>NC_091063.1:42146787-47146787 GCF_000393655.2 Nicotiana sylvestris
CGGCCAATTTTTGCTTTTGCGGCTCCGCATCTGCAGTCCCCAAACTGCAGATGCGAAAATACCAGAAGGCCAGCTGCTGCACAACTTCAACTCTAAAATTTTCTCCGTTAACCATCCGAATTCATCCCGAGGCCCCCGAGACCTCAACCAAAGGCATCAACATATCCTATAACCTTATTCAAACTTGTATAGATCTTCAAAACACTTCAAACAACATCAAAGCAAGCAAAACATATCAGATTCAAGCCTAAGTTTCAAAAATCTTCCGAATTCCGTTTTCGATCAAAAATCCAACCAAAACACGTCCGAATGACCTGAAATTTTGTACACACATCCCAATTGGCATGACGAAACTACTGCAACTCTCAGAATTCCATTCCGACCCTCGGATCAAAATCTCACTGTCGAACCGGAAACTTCCAAAATTCAACTTTCGGCATTTCAAGCCTAAATTAGCTACGGACCTCCAAAACACAATCCAAACACGCTCCTAACCCCAAAATCACCCAATGGAGCTAAAAGAACCATTAGATTTCCATTTCAAGGCCGTCTTCATACTGTTCTGACTACGGTCAACTTTCCAACACTTAAGCTCTCATTTAGGGACTAAGTGTCCCAAAACTCTTCGAAACTCAAAACCAAACATCCTGGCAAATCACATTAGCAGAAATAAACTTGGGGAAATCAGTTAATAGGGAATCGGGGCGTTAATTCATAAGACGACCGGCCGGGTCGTCACACTTTTCTTTCCACCACAAAGTAGGGACACTTTCTCTTTCCAAAGCAAAGGGAGCTCACTTTTCCTCCACTTTCTTTCCTCCATTTCTCATTCACCAATCTTTTAATCGCAACAATCTCCCACATGAATGGGGAATGGCTATAGGATAAAGGAATGCATGGATGAGTGTTTGATTTACATGCAAGGATTAGTTGCATCTAGATAAGTAGGTTTTCCTTTTAACTTTTCGTAGTGAACTTATATTGGATATACTCGGTCAATCAGTAGATTTGATATCTTTGAACCGTCGAGCTTTGTTGTATACCTAGACAAAATAAGTCACACAATCAACCCTTAACCATCGATGATTCTCATGGTTGCGTTCGTTTCAGCCATGAACACCGCCTGATTTCATGAGTGCTTAGAGAATGTGCCTTTACTTTCATTCCCCTTGAAGCGACTTACACTTCACACTCACATAGGTGATTTCTATAACGTGTAATCCTATGGACACACTATCTGGTCATTTCCTTCCAAACGTAGCAAATCATTAAAAAGTTTTAAGCTTTATTGCCTCATCAAGAAGCCTTAATGCTTTACCCTGATTTTCCAACATTGTCTATATCACAAGAAAGGGTTGAGTTATTTGACAATGTTAAACCGTCATTCATAACTTTGTTTGATCTCTTTGAACCTAGCTCTTGGGATCTCCAGTCTGCTAGGTAGAGTTAGCGCCATGATGACTTGTCCTAGGCCTTAATCCCATTCCCTTCGATGATCATTCAACTGCCTCTCTAGATAGACCTTTTGTAAGTGGATCTGACATGTTATCTCTTGGCTTTATGTAGCTAATCGAGTTAACACCACTAGAGAGTAGTTGTCTAACGGTATTGTATCTCCATCGACTGTGACGACAATTTCTGTTATACATAACGCTCGATGCCCTGCCTATTGCCGCTTGACTATCACAATGTATACATATAAGTGCCAAAGTTTTGGGCCAAAATAGAATATCTTTCAAGAAATTCTGGAGCTATTCATCTTCTTCACCACCTTGTCTAAAGCTATGAATTCAGATTCCATTGTAGAACGGGCAGTGCACTTTTGTTTGGATGATTTTCAAGACATTGCTCTACCCCCAATTGTGAAAACATATCCACTCGTGGATTTAACTTCAGATGATCCGGTGATCCAATTTGCATCACTATATCCCTCGATCACTGAGGGATATCTATTATAATGTAGACAATAATCTTGGGTATGTTTCTGATACCCTAAAACTCATTTCATTGCCATCCAATGTATTTGATTGGAATTACTTGTAAACTGACTAAGTTTGCTAATAGCATATGCTATATGTGGCTGCGTACAATTCATGATATACATCAAACTTCCCAATACTCTTGCATAGTCCAGTTGTGAGTCACTTTCACCTTCATTCTTTTGAAGTGCATAACTCATATCAGTTGGAGTCTTGGCAATCTTGAAATCCAATTACTTGAACTTGTCAAGTACTTTTTCAATGTAGTGAGACTATGATAATGCTAGACCTTGTGGAATCTTGTGAATTCTGATTCCTAATATCACATCATCAACTCCTAAGTCTTTCATATCAAATTTGCTAGACAACATGCGCTTAGTAGCATTTATATCTGCCATATTTTTGCTCATTATCAACATGTCATCAACATATAAACAAACAATAACTTCATGACCTGGAGTATTTTTTTTAATGTAAACACATTTGTCATACTCGTTGATTTTAAACCAATTTGCCAATATTGTTTGGTCAAATTTGGCATGCCGTTGTTTAGGTGCTTGTTTAAGTCCATAAAGCGACTTAACAAGTTTGCATACTTTCTTTTCTTTACCAGAAACTACAAAACCCTTAGGTTGTTCCATGTAAAATTTTTCTTCCATTTCTCCATTTAAGAAAGTTGTTTTAACACCCATTTGATGGACTTCAAAACCATACACGGTCGTCAGTACCACTAACACCCTAATAGATGTTATCCTCATTACTGGCGAGTAAGTGTTAAAGTAATCAAGGCCTTCCTTTTGTCTATAACCTTTGACAATAAGTCTTGCCTTATATTTGTCAATAGTGCCATCAACTTTTATTTTTCAATTAAAGATCCATTTCGAACCTAAAGGCTTATTTCCTGGAAGAAGATCAACCAATTCTCATGTATGGTTATCCAAAATTGATTGAATCTCACTATTGACTGTCTCTTTCTAAAATGTTGAATCAGTAGATGACATAGATACTTTGAAAGTTTGAGGCTCATTTTCAAGCAAGAATATCACAAAATCTGGTCCAAAGGAAGTAGATATTCTTTGACGTTTGCTACGCCTTGAATCTTCTTCACTTGGAGTATTTTCCTTTGGTTATTTCCGTGATCGTTTAGGTCTTCCACTCAACGACTCGCATTCAATTTTATACGGATAGATGCTTTCAATAAATTTAGCATTATCTGATTCAATTACCGTATTAACTTGAATTTCGGGATTATCAAATTTATGAACAAAAAATGACATGCTTTACTATTTGTAGCATATCCAATAAAAACATAATCTATTGTTTTTTATCCGATTTTTACCCTTTTGGGTAAAAGAACTTATACCTTTGCTAAACACCCCCAATGTTTGAAATATTTTAAGTTGGATTTTCTTCCTTTTCATTTTCCATATGGAATAGATTGCGTTTTGCTGTGGGGTACTCTGTTGAGCATTCGGTTAGCTGTAAGGATAGCTTCCCCCCACAAACTCTATGATAATCCGGAACTTGTTAATAAAGAATTTATCATTTCCTTTAATATTCGGTTTTTCCTTTCTGCAATTCCATTGGATGAGTTGTGTAGAGGCAGTAATTTGATGGATAATTCCATATTCCAAACATATTTCTACAAATGGAGATTCATATTCTCCACCCCTATCATTCTAATCATTTTGATCTTTTTATTCAATAGATTCTCCATTTCATTCTTGTATTGTTTAAATGCTTCAATTACTTCATCCTTACTATTAAGCAAATAAACATAACAATATCGAGTACAATCGTCAATAAAAAGTTATAAAATACTTTTTTCCATCTCGAGATGGTGTCGACTTCATATCACAAATGTCAATATGAATTAAGTATAAAGGATTTGAATTCCTTTCAACAGACTTATAAAGATGTTTTACAAACTTAGATTCAACACATATTTGATATTTTGATTTATTACACTCGAATTTAGGCAATACTTCTAAATTAATTAGCTTCCACAAGGTTTTGCAATTTACATGTCCTAAACAAATATGCCATAAATCATTTGACTCCGATAAATAAGAAGAAGCTAAAATTTTATTAATACTGTCAACAACCATTACATTGAGTTTCAAAAGTCCCTATGTGAGGTAGTCCTTTCCAACATACATTTTATTCTTGCTTACAATAACTTTGTTAGATAGAAATACATATTTGAATCCATTCTTAACAAGTAAAGAAGTTGAAACTAAATTCTTCCTAATAATAGGAACAAAAAGAACGTTGTTGACTGTTAACACCTTGCCGGAAGTCATCTTCAGGAATATCTTCTCATAACCCTCAATCTTGGATGTTGCAGTATTTCCCATGGAAATCTCTTCTCTGGGACCAGCAGTAGAGTAAGTCACAAATGCTTCTTTTACAACACAAACATGTCGAGTGGCTCCAGAGTCAATCCACCACTCCTTCGGATTTTCAACAAGGTTTCATTCCGAAAGCATTGCAAACAGATCATCAATGTCATCATTCTTCTCTACTATGTTGGCCTGTCCCTTTTTCTTACCCTTTTTCGGGAGACGACAATAAAGGGGCTTCATGACCAGCTTTTCCACAATTGTAGCAGTTGCCCTTGAATTTTTTCTTGTTCTACTCCTTAGTTTGTTCAGAAGACCTCTTCCTCTTCTTACTTTTTGGAGAAGTCTCCTCAAGGATATTAGCTCCCATAATCGTTGAATTTTCACGAGACTTCTTCTCGGTTATTTTGTTGTCTTCCTCAATCTTGAGATGAATCACAAGATCTTCCAACTTCATTTCTTTGCGTTTGTGCTTTAGATAATTTTTGAAATTTTCCCATGAAGGAGGCAATTTTTCAATCATTTTAGCCACTTAAAATGCTTCATTCACTACCATACCTTCAACAATAAGGTCGTGAAAAATAAGTTGAAGCTCTTGAACTTGGGTTCCAACGATTTTGATGTCTTTCATTTATAGTTTTGAAATTTGGCAACCACAAACTTCTTCAAGCATGCATCTTCAGTCTTGTGCTTCTTCTCAAGTGTGCCCCATAATTCTTTTGAAGTTTTCTTAGCACTGTAGACATTTTACAAGTCATCCTCCAAAGCACTTAGGATGTATCCTTTGCAAAGAATGTCTGCCTCTTTTCATGCCTCAACAATCATAAAACTTTTCATTGTCTGGCATGTCGGCAGCAGGCAATAGAGGGTCTTCACTGGTGAACTTTTGCATACCAAGCGTGGTAAGACAGTAAAATACCCTTTGTTGCCATCCTTTGAAGTTGGCTCCAGAAAATTTTCCCGGTTTCTCGGCCAGTGGTGCAGCAGTTCGGCTAGACGAGGCTGTCATTGTTCCGCAACAGTCGCAAAAGAATTTCCATTATCAATTGCCATTTCCCACTGTCCACAACAAAAGAGTTCAATTAATGGAAAAAAATAAATAGAAAATAGTACTATAACAAATGCTTAACAGTACGTTAAATAAACAAAAACTGAAGTTTTGTATATACTGTTTCACAATAAAACGATGAAGTTTTTATATTCTTCAAATCGTTTCTGAATTTTAATACTGCGATGAAGTTTTTATATCTTCAAATCAGAAATAAAAAAGTTCAGACGGAGTAGAAAACCACAAAATATTTTAATCTCCAAAGCAGAATATAGATTAAAATATATTAATAATTTCCTTAAGATTGTTAGTCAAACTGTAATGCTATAATATAAAGAAACAGTAATATTTTTGTAACAATAAAAACAAAAACAGAAAAAACAGTAGTATAGCAGAAATGTATATATATAATCTGAAGCAAAATCTAAAAATATATTTTGAAAAAAAATCTAGCCCACTGAATACACAGTGTGTCTTTAAAGAAATTATTCCCCTCAAGTACTTGAGGTTTTGGAATATTATCCTTTCAGGATAGAACGATTTAACTCACTAGTGTATTGGTACCAAAAACTCTGATGAACTTCGAACCACTTAATAGTTGTAAAACACACTGAAAAATTTTGTGCAGAAGAAGAAGAAGCACAAAAAATTTTCATAAGAAAAGATTCTAGGATCAAGGCATATTTATAGCCATTTTCTGCCACTGTTTCTGAAAAGGTTTGTAACCTTTCAAAAACAAGCATGCTTGTTGGAACGGGTGGGAACATGATTTATAATAACCTAGGAAAGAAAATTGAAAGAAATTTTGTCTGAAGCCGGAGCCGGACGACGCGAGGCTCACTTTCTTTCCAACCCATATAAGACCAAGAGAAGTGCTTTCTCAATATAAGCACGTTCACTTTTCTTTCCACCACCAATTACGGACACTTGCTCTTTCCAAAGCAAAAGGAGCTCACTTTCCCTCTATTTTTTGATTAATAAAACACCCCCATCCAATGGGAAAGTTTATAAAAAATAAAGGTCTTTTAATCCCAACTCAATGTTATTCCACGTGGATTATGAGTACTCCGTTACTGATGGAGGACATATACGAGCCCATTTGTTCACGGCAAGGACAAAATAGAAGCTAACTTTTAACGGAGGGCTATGTAGACATGTGATTTTTAACCCTCCCCGAGTTTTCAATCATTTTAGCTTTTAGATATTTAGTTTAGGCCTAATATCGCTATTTTACCTAGTTTTAACTATTTTACTTTATTTTAAGAACAAAAATTGAAAATTACCAAAACAAAATATTTTATTTTATTAGGTAATTGATATTTTATCTTGTTACTTTTATTTTATCTACTTTACATAAAATTTAAAAATACAAAAATAGTTCCACTTTATTTTTCAAGGATATTAGTGTTTTGGTAGTAGTATTATTTTAACTTTGCGATAATTGTATTATTATTTTAGTATTACATTTGAAAAATACCAAAAATAGTTTCATATTTTGTATATAATTAGTTTAATTAACTAGATTAGTTTTTGCATTATGTAGTATATTTATCTTATATTAAGAGGAATTTAACTAAGATTTGGACAATTATTTTTAGCCCAATGTTAAGGCCCAAATTTGAAGCCCAGACACCTTACCCATGCCCAATTACCCATCAGATTTGCTTTTGGAAAAAAACCCTAAACCTTTATCATCTTCTCCCTTAACCTAAAAATACACACAAGACACATACAAAAAAGGGCAGCCATCTTCGTCTACAAGACAACAACAAACCCTAGAGGACCAAGAGACAACAAATCGGCGTCCCACCCTACCCCTACTCTCTAAGAGCTTAGACCCCTACCCCATCGGCTCCCGTCTTCTTCTTTTTCAGAACCTATAGCTGCCGCTGCTAGCCTCTAACCTGCTGGAAATCAGCCGTTCCTGCTCCTCCATCTTCAACCAAAAATGGCAGAACCTTGATTCCACCAACCAAAACAGCCATTACTCCTCTTCACCACCCCGTTTCCCGTCGTCAAACCACCTTCACCACCCCTTCATAGCCGCTGCCTGTCACCCCACTCCCTCATCTCAAAACTTGTTGCTTCTTCACCTTCAACCCAACCGTAGACCCTCCCCAAATCAACGACTGGCTTCTTCTGCTTCTTCGTCTCCATCATCTTCTTTGGATTTCGATTTTCATTTTGCAATATAGAATTAGCTTGAGTGTCAGATGTTTTGTATGCGGGTGGTGCCCGTTGTTCGGGTTCATGTTCGAGGTTCACGGAGTAACTTCCGATTGCTGTTTTTCCATCCCAGTTCGTGCTGTGATTTGCTCGATTTTGGCTCAAGGGTCTTGTATAACATTCGAGTATCGAAGGAAATCTGATAACTCCTTTTGAGGTTCATTTCTCATTTTGTTCTCGCTTTAGATTTTGTATGTGCTTGTGATTGATTTTTTTTGTGACACGAAATTTGTTTGTTCTTTGTTTGCAACTCTTAATCCAGAAAATGAATAACATATTGGTTAAAGAAGTAAGTTCATACCATGACCCGAAGCTAGAAAACAGAATAACATACATAAAATGCATCGTGCCTATTTATTCGGCTTCTCCTTTCTAAGTGTACTTACTAGAAAAAGTTTTTGTATAAGTTTAGATGTCATTCAAATAATTGATGATGCACTTTAGATTGGAAAAGAAACTGTATTGAAAGAGAGGTAGAAAGGATATACGGGGTTTGAATATCATAAGATAACTAAAAGAAATTGGACTTGAAATGAGTCCGTTACTTTACTTTATTTACTTTATTTTTATTTCTCGGGTAGGCAAATCGTAGGTCGCTTGTTTTGTTTCATTCAAGGCGGGAGGTCATTTCTTTTAGTTTATTATCTGGTGAATGCCTCGCGCAATTTGTATATATTTTTATCCGGGGTATGCCCCGAAATATTTGTATTTGGAGGCCGAAAGTAGAACTTGTAGTATTTTTATTTTCATTTTTCTTTTATTAGATGGGGACGACTTCGAGCCTGTTGTGTGTTCGTTTTTCCTTTTATGTGTATTTTACCTTAATTTGACCATTTTAAAAGTCAACTAGATCGAGTACGCAACCGTACTAGTTACGGAACTCGGGGAATGCCTAACACCTTCTCCCCGAGTCAAATGAACCCCCTTACCCGAATCTCTGGTGCAGACTTAGTTTGGAGTCCAAGGTGTATTAAAGGAAAAATTATTTTTAAAAACGGTAACCTGGCACACCGAAATCAATGTCAGGTGGCGACTATGAGTTATTTCCTTTTGAACACAATTTTGTCACTTTTTTTTTAATTTAAAACCCTTTTCAAGCTTTACAAAATCTTTTTATTATTTTAAGAGGGTTACTGAAGTTTGTAAAAAAGGGGTGTGACATCTCTGGCGACTCTGCTGGGGAACTTGCAGGTTCGAGGTAGTACTTAATCTTGTTGGTTTTTAGGATATTCAGTTGAGGTTTTTATGTGTTTTGTTTTCTCTTTATTTTGTTTATGTCGTTTTATTATTTGCTAGTTGCTTATTGGTTTTTACAGTTTTCCTTTATGTGTTACTGCTTTATAATTTATCATCATTTGCATAACCATGGATCTTCTTTCTGCAACAAGTCTTCCGGAGTATGTTTGAGCGTACACGGTCTTTTCGTGAGTCATCCGTGTCTTTAGGGGGGTGGCGTGGAGCAGCCGCCATCGACCACGTGTCGCCCCGAATTGCCTTGTCTAGTGAACCCCAAATTTAGGTCAGCCTGTAGGTCATTCTTATTTGCATCATGTCATTTGGACCTAGTAGGGCTCGGTCCCAGGCACCGTGTCCCTTTGTAGGAAGCCTATCCAAACTTTGTCAAAAATGGGCCCGTGGCCCAAAAAGACATTCAATCATCCCTATGTGATACATGTTTCATCTTTGAGGGTAAAAAGGTCATTTGGCAGACCGATGTTTGGGAAAGAAGGGTGAAAAATGAAGCAAGTAGGACCCAGTTATATTTTTCTTTCATAACTTTTTCCAAAAAACAAAAGACCAAAAAAAATGAAAATGAAAAAATCCAAAAAACGATTTTGCACTTTCCCATCATTTTCCAAAAAAGAAAAAAGAAAAAAAATCCAAAAGGATTTTACACTTTCCCATCATTTTCCAAAAAATCAAAAAAAGAAAGAAAAAGAAAATCCAAAAAGATTTTACACTTTCCCATCATTTTCCAAAAATTCAAAACAAAAAGAGAACAAGAAAATACAAAAAGATTTTACATTTTCCATCATTTTTCAAAAAGACAAAAAATATATATTTTTCCAAATTAGTGTCTTTTTTTAGCTTTCTCCCATATCCAATATTCCCGAACTACGCATACCTGATTCTCGTCTTTCGGAGCGGGATACGTAGGCAACCCACATAGGGTTCGGTCTTCCTAGTAAGTCTTAGGTTCTTGGCTTTGTGGGGTCTTAGCCAAATCTTGCATGTTTAGCTACTCCTGGCCATATCAGCCGTTTTTGCGAAATAGGTCATTTCTGCAAATTAATTTTTGGGCCATGATTATTGGGAGTTGAATCCATATAAGCATTAGTAAGGTATTTTCATATCTGAGTAGTCACCCTTGTTGATTTTGCACTTATAGCCACTCTTGACTACGTAGATTAATTTTCAAAAAATAGCCCAATCGTGTCTTGCATGTGTCCAACAAGAGGTGTTGTGGTGTCGCATGTGTCTTCAGTCACTAACTCTATTTGATCTCATTTTTCCCATTCAGGTATGCATCAATTTGCTAGAGTTTGAGCATGACAAATACCCCAGGACAATCCTAGTCAAGACTATTGCATGCACGAGCTGCTTGAGGAAATTTTTTTATTTTTTAGTCTATTTTATGTTGTCTTTTAATTATTAGTCTTGTATAGTAGTATCGAGTCTGTCAGTCTGGTTAAGAGTTTCGAGTCTTTTGTTATAGTACTTCCTGTTTTGTATTTAAAAAAAAGTTATAAATGGAAAATTCAAAAAGATTTTTGTTTCTTAATTTATTTTGTCCATTACTTTTCCAGAACTCCTTGATCTGATTCATGAGGGACATGATATGTAGGCAACCTACATAGGGTTCGATCGAATCATTTTGTTTTGAAAAAAAAAAAAGAAAAGAAAAAAAGATATGAAATTGTGGATGTGAGAAATGAGAGGAAAGAAAAGAGTGACAATTAAAAAGAAAAAGAGAGGAAAGAAAATGAGCAAGCCAAGAAGTGCTAGAAAAGAAAGAAAAGAGAAGGTTGAAATGAATAAAATGGGGATGATGCCAAATGACCTTGTGACCCTCGAAGTCATTCTAGAACCATTAATTGTTGCTAGGGGTATTGCACGCAATGTGATATTTCTATCTAATAAATGTCCTAACGCTAACATGTTGGCTTTGTTTTGCTTCTTTTTGTTATTTTCATTATAACAGAGGGTGGTTAGTTTGTGGCACTTTGGTGATTTGTCAATAAAACACAAGGTCAAAAAGCAAGGAAGCTATGGCTAGCAAAGACTTGGATATAGGAGTTGTCGACCCTTCGAGAGAGATTGTGGAGTCGGATTCTTAATTGAACGAGGAGGTCCAAAGGCTGAAACAACAAATGTCTGAAATGTGTCAAGTGTAGGCCAATGGTCAAGGACCACCCCTTTCTTATGCTTTCCTAGAGTTTACACCCATCTCGGCTACTAGCACTCCGGTTTCATTGTACGATCAATTCTATCCATATAGGTTCAGTCTTTATCCCAATTGCACGACTATAGCTGGAACTTCTATTGCGTACTCCCAAAGCGTGCCATTGACAACCAATCAGACAACCACTACAGTTATGCCTGTCTTTATCATCCCACAGCTGACGGTGGTACAGAGGAAAACTCATGAGTCACAATTTGTTACCCAGCAAGAACAATACCACTCTCCTGAGTACCACTCTTACCTATTTGATCTTCCTGCAAAGATTGAGAAGCCTGGCCGAAAGATAGCACCGGAAGAAATAACCCAAAGACTGAAAAGCTTAGAACAATAGTTGAAAAACATACAAGGGTTGGTAGGTCAAAAGAGTATTGCCTTCAAGGATCTATGTATGTTCCCCGATATTCGTTTGCCACTTGGTTTCAAGACTCCCAAATTTGAAAAGTATGATGGACATGGAGACCCTATAGCCCACTTGAAAAGGTATTGCAATCAACTAAGAGGTGCGGGAGGAAATGTAGAATTACTGATGGTTTATTTTGGGGAAAGCCTTACAGGTGTAGCCTCTGAATGGTTTATGGGTCAAGACACATCTTGCTGGAATGTGTGGGATGACATGGCACATGCCTTTGTCAAACAGTTCCAATATAACATTGACATCTCCCCGGACCGTAATTCCCTTTCAAATCTGAAGAAGAAACCAACTGAAAGTTTCAGGGAATATGCCATTAAATGGAGAGAACAAGCAGCTAGAGTTAAGCCACCCATGGATGACCACGAGCTAATCACTGTCTTCCTTCAGGCTCAAGAGCCCGATTACTTTCAAAACATGATGTCCCCAGGTGGCAAATCATTCTCAGAAGAAATCAAAATGGGAGAAATGGTAGAGAATGGCCTTAAGTCAGGCAAAATTATAAGTCAAGCAGCTCTCAAAGCTGCAACTCAGGCTGTCCAAATTGAATCTGGTAATTTTAGTGGCACGAATGAGAAAGTTGAAGAAATCATGATGACATGAAGGTCGAGAAGAGGTCCTAGAAGAACATCTCGAAAGCATGACCAGCATCGTTTGTTTTTTGACGATTCCCCTGAGAGCCCACAATACTCTGATGCTCAACCTCAGTATGTTGTCCAGCCACCATGACACCGCAGAAGGCGAGTGCTAGCACTGCAAAATCTCCACCAGCCTCCACAAAATTTACAAGTGCCCCATAACCCACATCCAAGCTAGGGGTATAGAGGTAAACAAAGGTTGAACGATAATTTTACACCAATAGGAGAGTCCTATGCAAGCTTGTTTGAGAAATTAAAGCATTATGACTGATTGCACCTATTCCTCCGAATCATGTGGACCCGCGTGCAAGAAGCTTTGACTCTTCTAAAAGGTGTGAATACCATTCCAATGCCCAGGGGCACAATGTCGAAAGTTGTCGGGATTTAAAAAGAAATAGAAAGAATGATTCATGAAAAGATAATTGTGATCCAGGATAGTGACACCCAGAACATCGCGCAGAATCCTTTACCTGCACATGATGATGCACACTTTGTGGGGAGGATGCATGGTGACACAGAGTATGAGAATCCTCTTGGAAACTTGCTGACTGAAGTTAATGATATTGAAATTGGTGAAGGTCCCAGTAATTTTGATGTGCAACCCAGTGGCTAAGATGTCGAACTTGGTAATTGGAAAGACACTCCTTTCTTGACTAGCCAGGGAGGAGTTTTGGTAGTTTATTTTGTTGTCATTTCTGTTGTCCAGGTTATTTCGGGGTTCTTATCCGGACATTGTCTTGTGGCTCAAACCTTTCTTCTTCTTATTTTGTCTAGTTCATTTAGTTGTAGTAACTCGTCTAGTGTTATTTAGGATTGTTATAGGGTTGTAACCCATGTTTATTTTGCTTGTTTTGTTTAAACCTTTTTCACCATCTGTCTAATGCAATCTATTGTTTTCTGTTAGTTCTAGTCAGTTTTTGTCCGGTCACTTTTCCTTTTACAGTTCTTTTCATGCTGACTCTAGTGACATGACATGCGCGCATAATTCTCAGCCTAGTCTTGAAAGTTAGTCTAATCATGAAGCAATGACACAATTTTAAATATAATAAAAGGAGGCATTTGAGGAAACAAGTAAAGATTCATGCATCCTGAGATAACCTGAAGCTTAAATTGAGTGACCGAGGCAGTTAGTTTGGGAAATCAAGAGGTTAATAAGAGCATACACCAATGAAATGTATCTCGAACAGTTTGAGATAGATCAGTCAGTGCTGAAATGCATTCTTCCACCTCAATATAAGGTTGAATCAAGTCTGCTTCGAACTGGCAAGGATCATTCATTGGGACAAAGGTATTGCCCGTCAGCACTTTCTATTTGTGATGATGCCATCAATAGATAATGTGCATGATTTATTTGCTTATCTTCAATTGCATGTTTGTACTTGACATTTTTAAAGTTTGGTATGACGAAAGCAATTTATTCTGCTACATAAACTCTTTTATCGTTTGCTACCCCTTTTGATCCTTAAATTATTTTCTTTCGGACCCCTCTTTTGGAATCAAAAATAGAGTTAAGAACTAGAAAAGAAAAAGAAAAAGAGAAAAGAAAAAAGAAAAAAGGGGAAAGAGAAAAAGAAGAAAAGAAAAAGAAAAGAGAAAAAGAAGAAAAAGAATAAAAAAGAAAGAAAAGGAAAAAACAATAATAATCCAACTTCGTGTTTGAACTACGTTCGACCTGATTCTTGTCACCACAACATACGTAGGCAGCCTTACGGTTCGGTCGCACCAAATAAAATATTTCATAATCCCACAAAGTCAAGAGTGGGGAAGTCTTTCTTAGAAATTTCCATCAAAGCAAAAATCCAAAAAAAGAAGAAGAAGAAAAAAATTCCCCAAACTCCAAGAAACTGGGGCAGAAGTTTTACTTTTGGCCAAAAGATCTGATTCCAAAAGTTGTAATTTTGAACCCTTTCATCTTAAATTATTTTGAGCCTTCATGCCACCCTTTCTTTCCAACCCTGTCCAAAAGCCTACATTACGGTCCAAAGAAAGACCTTCCAACCAATCTTTGAGGATGTCAAATCAAGTGTGTGGTAAAAGAATGATCTTCTTGCATCATGGGTAATATTTTGTTCTCAGCACAAAGAGAGAAAATGACAAAATGAGAGAGTCTTATCTGTGAAAACCCTCATGGGCACCGTAAGGCGATGGTGAGTTGAAAAAAGAACAAAATGAGAGAGGCTTGATGGTGAAAACCTTCAGGGCACTACAAGTCGATTGAGGATTGTGGATCAAATGGGACAATTGAAGCGTTGAAGCCCAGTTTCACAGCGAAGAGATTAGGCCACTTAATCCAAAGGTGCATGTCATTAGAGATGTGCATTCGATTTATCGATTTGATTTTTACCCTTATCGATAATTACTTATCGATTATCGATTTGTACATATGCTTATCGTTATCGTTTCAATAAGGTTTCGATTTTTTCGATTTCGATTTATCGATTTTTGGGGCTTATCGATTCGGTTATCGATTACACCAATAAGAAAATTTGCGGGATTCCACGGAAAGTATATCGCTATAAACACGCCTAACTAATATGGACAAAAAGAAGATAAAATAAGATGAACACTGTTTATAACATAAAAATTATGTCAACAAGCACATGCAATGAAACTAAAGTAAGGGATCAAATGTATGCCACCAACACTCCAACGGTATATAAAAAAAATACATCATCACGGATAATTCTATTTTCCATTAATTTGAACTTCATTTCCTTGAGCTTTAAATATGATCATTCCTTAAATGTGGTAGATGAAATAATAAGGTTAGAGACTTAGGTAAAGAAAAGGGTATTATAGAATAAGGGTAATTTTTTTTTATTTTTTTTAGTATATCTTATCGGTTTATCGATAAACCGATAATTGAAGAGAACAAAATTGAAATAGAAATCGATAACTCGATAAGGAAAATTTCGAAATCAAAATCGAAATCGATAGATTGATAAACCGATAACAAATAATCGATTCGAATGCAAATCCCTACATGTCATGGTCATTAGAGTTGGTATCCACATCTGATAAGTTTCTACTTTGTAATTTTCTTGTTAGGTATCATCTCTTTCCCATGTCCCCTATTTTGTTCCTCTCGTTTTGTTTGAGTCCTTTCTTGAGTCTGTTGGGTCATAACAAGTGAGAAATGACTTCAAAATTTGCTACCAACTTTCCAATTGCACAAAACTAATTTGGCTAGCACATCAAAGTGGCATAAGTCAGGGAAAAGTGGTATGTGCACTGAGTTGGTAACAATCAACATGCTTTGGGATTCAGGTGAAATGCAAGGGTTCAGTAAATGTCAACTCATGAGCAAAATACAACAGATAGAGGATATTGAGATCGAATGGAGCAGAGGTATTTTCTGTGATAAGGGTTGATAGAAAATGGGTAGTCGATAACAGGCAAGGTCTTCCAAGTTGAAATCAAAGTTATCTTGGCAAGTGCAGAAGCGGCCGCCTTCAAGGTCAAGTCCACAAAATAACCACCACATTTAAACTCACAAGTTTTCTTTGTTTGAAACAGGAACAAAGTAGTGCAAGCAAGTGGGTTCAAAAACAAGAAAAAAAAAGAAAAGAAAGGAAAAGAAGAAGAAGAGAAGAGCCGACAAGGGGAAGTTTCTCAAATCTTTGCCCTTACCTGTCTTGTTAGTGTGCATAAGATGTTGCCATTGCTCTTCACATTTTTCCTCCTAGGATAAAAAGTCCTAGTCTGATGGATTTTTCTCCCAATGAAATCTTAGTCTGATGAATCTTTCTCCTAAGATAAGAGACCTAGTCTGATGAATTTTCTCTTAGGATAGAAATCTTAGTCTAATGAATCTTTCTCGTAAGATAACAAAAAAAGAAGGACATAGTCTGATGAATTTTCTCCTAGGATCAAAATCTTAGTCTAATGAATCTTTCTCCTAAGATATAAAACCTAGTCTGATGAAGTTTCTCCTAGGATCAAATCTTAGTCTGATGAATTTTCTCCTAAGAGATCAAAATCTTAGTCTGATAAATTTTTCTCCAAAGATAACAAAAAGGGAACTAGTCTGATGAACTTTCTCCTAGGATCAAAATCTTAGTCTGATGAATCTTTCTCCTAAGATAGAAGACCTAGTCTAATGAATTTTCTCCTAGGATCGAAATCTTAGTCTGATGAATTCTTCTCCTAATATAGAAGACCTAGTTTGATGAATTTTCTCCTAGGATCAATCTTTAATTTTCTTAAGTTATTAATCTTTAGTTTTCTTGAAATCAGGGGTACCGCCTGGAGAATAGGGTCAGTTTTCACTTTAGTCAAGCTTAGTTTATGGTTTTCCTCAAGCTCAATCTTAAATCTAGGAGATGCACTTCCTAGTCTGGGTCCTTCAGGTTTTATTCTTAGCAGACGCACTTGCTAGTCAAATATTCTTGGTTTGATTCGCAGGAGACGCACATCCCAGTCAAGTCTTTAGGTTTACTGTCATCATTGCATCAATAGCATAGGTGATTTACAATTTTGCTAGCAACTCACAAATCTTCCTAATGCAAATTGAAGCAGAAAATTTTGTTTGTTTTGTTGTTTTGATTACAGGCACCCACCTGGAGAATGAGGGAATTCGTTTCAGAATTATTTCAAGTTTTGGCAATCAAGCGCCCACCCGAAGAACAAGGGAATCCAGTTCAAGTTTTGCAATCAGGCGCCCACCTGGAGAACAAGGAAAGTCATTTCAGAATTCAATTCAAGTTAGAAGTAGCAGAAGCTCGCCTCAAGAAGCGAGTCAATAGTCCGAGATAACCAAAAGAAAAGGTCTCAATCCAGAAAGAAAAAAAGAGGTAAATCCAAATGCAGAAGAAAATGAAAGTTGTGAACTGCTCAAGACGTGGATGAAGTTACGAGCATTGCATGTCCGGTCTTGATCCGGAAAAGCTTAAGAAGAATGAACTAGCACCTGCAACTAGCAAGCGTCAAGGTTCAAATCTAAAGTCTGCATGAAGAACCATTCAAGACTCAAGATCAAGCTTCAGAAGACTTATAGATAGGAATTTTGTAACTCATAGTTGACATGCTTAGTTAGTCTTTTTCATTTTTTTGATTTTAATGTAATAATAGGACCGCGGATCGGAACCTCGACGGAACGACACCTCGACCGGCTCTCCACCTCAATATACTCCATCACTATTCCTACTTCTGAACTACACGTGGCATTATTCCTTTATAGCCAAGGATATGTAGGCAGCTCAGATACCAGGGCTCGGTCACATTCTCCTTCCTCTTAGTTTTTGGTCTCCCTAAATAAGGGTCGTGTCAAAAAATATGTCTAGTAGTTCTTTGTCTGAAAATACTTTGTATTTCCAGTCAAAGAGGGGCAGTTGTAGACATGTGATTTTTAACCCTCTCCGAGTTTTTACTCATTGTAGCTTTTAGATATTTAGTTTAGGCCTAATATCGCTATTTTACCTAGTTTTAACTATTTTACTTTATTTTAAGAACAAAAACTGAAAATTACCAAAAAAATATTTTCTTTTATTAAGTAATTGATATTTTATCTTGTTACTTTTATTTAATCTACTTTACATAAAATTTAAAAATACAAAAATAGTTCCACTTTATTATTTGAGGATATTAGTGTTTTTGGTAGTAGTATTATTTTAACTTTGCGATAATTGTATTATTATTTTAGTATGACATTTGAAAAATACCAAAAATAGTTTCATATTTTATATATAATTAGTTTAATTAACTAGATTAATTTTTGCATTATGTAGTATATTTGTCTTATATTAAGAGGAATTTAACTAAGATTTGGACATTTGTTTTTAGTCCAATGTTAAGGCCCAAATTTGAAGCCCAGACACCTTACCCATGCCCAATTACCCATAAGATTTTCTTTTGGAAAAAAACCCCTAAACCTTTATCATCTTCTCCCTTAACCTAAAAATACACACAAGACACATACAAAAAAGGGGCAGCCATCTTCGTCTACAAGACAACAACAAACCCTAGAGGACCAAGAGACAGCAGATCGGTGCCCCACCCTACCCCTACTCTCTAAGACCTTAGACCCCTACCCCATCGGCTCCCATCTTCTTCTTCTTCAGGACCTATAGCTGCCGCCACCAGCCTCTAACCCGCTGGAAATCAGCCGTTCCTGCTCCTCCATCTTCAACCAAAAATGGCATAACCTTGATTCCACCAACCAAAACAGTCGTTACTCCTCTTCACCACCCTATTTCCCGTCGTCAAACCACCTTCACCACCCCTTCATAGCCGCTGCCAGTCACCCCACTCCCTCCTCTCAAAAGCTGTTGCTTCTTCACCTTCAACCCAGCGGCAAACCCTCCCCAAATCAACGACTGGTCTTCTTCTGCTTCTTTGTCTCTATCATCTTCTTTGGATTTCGATTTTCATTTTTCAATATAGAATTAGCTTGAGTGTCAAAGGTTCTGTCCGAGGGTGGTGCCCGTCGTTCGGGTTCACGTTCGAGGTTCACGGAGTAACTTCCGGTTGCTGTTTTTCTATCCTAGTTCGTGCTGTGATTTGCTCGATTTTGGCTCAAGGGTCATGTATAACGTTTGAGTATCGAAGGAAATCTGATAACTCCTTTTGAGGTTCATTTCTCATTTTGTTCTCGCTTTAGATTTTGTGTGTGCTTTTGATTGATTTTTTTTTTTTGGCACGAAATTTGTTTGTTCTCTATTTGCAACTCTTAATCCAGAAAATGAATAGCATATTGATTAAATAAGTAAGTGCATACCATGACCCGAAGTTAGAAAACAGAATCACATACATAAAATGCAGCGTGCTTATTTATTCGGCTTCTCCTTTTCTAAGTGTACTTACCAGAAAAAGTTTCTGTATAAGGTTAGATGTCATTGAAATAATTGATTATGCACTTTAGATTGGAAAAGAAACTGTATTGAAAGAGAGACAGAAAGGATATACGGGGTTTGAATATCATAAGACAACTAAAAGAAATTGGGCTTAAAATGAGTCCGTTACTTTGCTTTATTTACTTTATTTTTATTTCTCGGATAGGCAAATCGTAGGCCGCTTGTTTTGTTTCATTCGAGGCGAGAGGTCGTTTCTTTTAGTTTATTATATGGGGAATGTCCCGCGCAATTTGTATATATTTTTATCCGGGGTATGCCCCGAAGTATTTGTATTTGGAGGCCGAAAGTAGAACTCGTAGTATTCTTATTTTCATTTTTCTTTTATTAGGTGGAGACGACCTCGAGCCTCTTGTGTGTTCGTTTTTCCTTTTATGTGTATTTTACCTCAATTTGAACATTTTAAAAGCCAACTAGATCGAGTACGCAACCGTACTAGTTACGGACTCGGGGAATGCCTAATACCTTCTCCCCGAGTCAAATGAACCCCTTTACCCGAATCTCTGGTGCAGACTTAGTTTGGAGTCCAAAGTGTTTTAAAGGAAAAATTATTTTTAAAAATGGTGGCCTGACACATCGAAATCAATGTCAGGTGGCGACTCTGAGTTATTTCTTTTTGAACACAATTTTGTTACTTTTTTTTAATTAAAAACTTTTTTCAAGCTTTATAAAATCTTTTTAGTATTTTAAGAGGGTTAGTGAAGTTTGTAAAAAAGAGGTGTGACAGGCTAATCTATCCTATTTCACACGGTAAAAGGATATTTTAGGCCCTTTTCCGCTCAAGAATACTGAAGATTGATTCCACGAGTAATTAACTTTCATTCTTTAGCTTAACTAATTATTGTTTTTCTTAAAGATGGCAATTAATATCTTGAAAATTTAAAACTTTTTTTTATTATACTCACGTGCCAAGGAAAAAGGAGACTACTGCATAGTCCAAGAAGAGTACGTCCACGAGAAAAATAAAGTTTTAAAAATCATGTCTGTTATGATAAATATCACATTATGGTGGATGTCTACTCTTCTTCCATGATCTTCATCTCAAATGCTTAGTGACATATTCAATGACATATTTTGTATGTTCAATGACATATTTCATGACATATTTTCTTCACTTTTTATGCCTATATAAAGGCCTTGTAATAGATAGGAAAATACACACAATTAAAGAAGAAATAAGAATCTCTCTTCCTCTCTTTCTATCTATATCTCTTAGTTTGTTTTGCTTGTTCTATATTGTTATTTTGGGTTATATTTTATAACACGTTATCAGCACGAGGCTCTACCATCTCAAGAAGATCTTTGAGAAAATTAAGGTATAATTTTTCTCAATTTTGTATTTTTTTTAAATGTCTGATATTATGAAAAGAAAGTCCGCTGCCCTTGAAATTTCGGGCAAGAGCTATATGACATGGGTATTGGATGCTGAAATCCATTTAGATGCAATGGGTCTTGGAGACGCCATTAAAGATAAAGATAAAGCATCAACACAAGACTGTGCTAAGGCCTTAATTTTCTTGCGCCATCACCTTGATGAAGGGTTGAAAATTGAATATCTCACAGTGAAAGATCCATTTGTTTTGTGGAATGGTTTAAAGGAAATATATGACAACTTAAAGTTGGTCACTCTTCCACAAGCACGATATAATTGGGCTCATCTTAGGCTCCAAGACTTTAAGTCTATTTCTGAATATAATTCTGCTATGTTTAGAATTACTTCCAAATTGAAACTCTGTGGAGATAATATCAGTGACTATGATATGCTTGAAAAAACGTTTACAACGTTTCATGCTTCCAATATGGTCTTACAACAGCAGTACCGAGAATAAAGGCTCTGAAGCCAATCTTGTCTATGATAATGAATTTGACATCACCCACTTGGATGTGACAGATATTTTTTGAGCACCCTAATGAAAAAATAAACCACTTGATCGGTGATGGATCTGTGGTTAGAGATGATTGAGCAATTTAATTTTTATGCTTTCTATTCGTAGTATGTAATGAATAAACATCTCGTAATTTTTATTTCACTCTATAATTCTTCTTATGCAGTTCTTAAGAATATTTTTATTTCCGAAATTTTATAAATTTCACAAACAATGAGTAATATCCTATTAATTAGTATTCTAGTCTCAGTGATCTTTTAACGATTTTAACTTTCCTATACATTGCTTTAATTCTCTTTAAGAAAAGGTTTACAAGCACACTGGAACAACTTTTGTTACTTCACCCTCAATTTTTTTATGAGTATGTTCTTTTCTTACACGGATCAATTATGTTTCATACAATGTGTAGGAAAATGCAAATAAGTTATACTTGTAAATAAATTTGTTGTAGTTGTATTAGTCATATGTGTACTTGTATTATTTTTTGCGTAATTATTTGTATAATAATTAGAATTTGCCAGAAAATGCATTAAAGGCTACTATTGAATTATTGGTTTAACTTTATTTCTTTTCCATTTTTCTCTAAAAATACTAATATTTATTCATATACTTCTTTTGTATGTCAAACTATGGGAAGCAAATATGGATATCTTTCAAAGCAAACTTGGATCAAAGTTCAATTATAAAAATATTTGCTTAATTGATTCATGTACGACACATACAATATTCAAAGAGAAGAAATATTTCTCTCATTTAAGTATGTGTAAGGCAGATATTACTACAATTTCTGGTAGTAGTAATCTAATTGAAGGCTCTGGAAGAGCTACTATAACTCTGCCTATGAGAACAATAATTATCATTGAGAATGCAATGTTCTCCTCCAAGTCCAAGAGGAACTTGTTGAGTTTTAAAGATATCCGCAAAAATGGATTTCATATTGAGACAATAGATGAGAATAATATGGAATATCTCATCGTTACCAAGAATGTCTCTGGCCAGAAAAGAATTATTGAGAAGTTCCCATCTTTATCTTGTGGCCTGTATTGGACAAAAATTAGTGCAATTGAGGCACATTCTACCTTAAACCAAAAGGTTACTGCTTACAATACTTTTGTACTTTGGCATGATCGATTGGGCCATCCTGGATCAATTATGATGAGACGAATCATAGAAAACTCAAATGGGCATCCATTAAAGAATTTGAAAATTCTTTTAAATAATGAATTTTCTTTGCACTTCTTGTTATCAAGGCAAGTTAATTATAAGACCATCACCAACAAAGGTTGGGATTGAGTCCCCTGCGTTTTTAGAACGTATACAAGGGGACATTTGTGGACCTATTCACCCACCTAGTGGGTCATTTAGATATTTCATGGTCTTAATAGATGCATCCTCTAGATGGTCTCATATATGCCTATTGTCATCTTGCAACCTCGCGTTTGCAAAATTAATGGCACAAATAATCCGATTACGGGCACAATATCCCGATTATCCAATTAAGTCTATTAGACTTGATAATGCTGCTGAATTTTCATCCCAAGCATTTAATGATTATTGCTTATCAATTGGGATAAAAGTGGAACATCCTGTAGCTCATGTTCACACTCAAAATGGCCTTGCAGAGTCTTTAATTAAACATGTGCAATTGATAGCAAGACCGTTACTCATGAAAACGAAATTGCCCACTTCTGTTTGGGGTCACGCCATTTTACATGCAGCAATGCTAATTCGTCTCAGACCGACAAATTATCACAAATATTCCCCGTTGCAATTAGTTTTGGGTCATGAACCTAATATATCTCATCTAAGAATTTTTGGATGCGCTGTATATGTGCCTGTAGCACCCCCATATCGCACCAAGATGGGTCCCCAAAGAAGGTTAGGAATATATGTTGGGTTTGAATCACCCTCCATTATTCGTTACCTTGAAACATTAACGGGAGACTTGTTCACTGCTCGTTTTGCAGATTGTCGATTCGATGAGACATTTTTCCCAAAATTAGGGGGAGAAATTAGTGAAACAAAACGTGAAATTTTATGGAAAAATACATCATTGTCTCATCTTGATCCACATGCATCTATTTGTGACACAGAGGTGCAAAAGATTATCCATTTGCAGAAAATAGCAAATCAAATGCCAGATGCATTTACAGATTTGAAAAGGATAACAAAATCACATATCCCTGCAGAGAATGTTCCAATTCATATTGATGTTCCTATTAGACAATCTTCTAGTGTCATAGCTAATGAGTCAAAAGCACGCCTAAAACGTGGCAGACCATTAGGTTCTAAGGATCGAAATCCTAGGAAAAAGAAAAACAAATGATCAAGATGACACTACGAAAGAGTCTCATAAAGAAATTCACGATTTAACCAATCCTGAGATTCATGAGGAAATCAATGAGCCTGAGACTCAAGAAAATAAGGAATTATCAATAAATCCAATCGATATTGAGACAATTTGAATCGAATGGATATAGTGGCAGATTACATCTTTGCATATAATGTTGCATCTAGCATTATGCAAGAAAGTGAGGATCTTGAACCTCAATCTGTTGGAGAATGTCGACAAAGACTTGATTGGCCAAAATGGCAAGAAGCAATCCAATTAGAGTTAAGTTCACTTGCAAAACGTGAAGTTTTTGGGCCTGTAGTCCAAACACCTAATGGTGTTAAGCCTGTTGGCCACAAATGGGTCTTTGTACGCAAAAAGAATGAGAAACATGAGGTACAAAGATATAAGGCACGCCTTGTTACACAAGGATTTTCACAAAGGCCTGGTGTCGATTATGAAGAGACATATTCTCCTGTTATGGATGCTATAACATTCCGTTATCTCATTAGTTTAGCTGTCCATGAAAAGCTTGACATGCATTTAATGGATGTAGTTACAGCCTACCTTTACGGCTCACTTGATAATGAGATATACATGAAAATTCCCGAGGGATTTAAAATGCCTAACGCACAGAATTCAAATTCCCTGGAAACATTTTCAATCAAATTGCAAAGATCTTTGTATGGTCTAAAGCAATCAGGAAGAATGTAGTATAACCGTCTTAGTGAGTATGTATTAAAGGAGGGTTATATAAATGATGCCATTTGTCCATGTGTTTTTATAAAGAAAACAACATCGAAATTTGTTGTACTTGCCGTATATGTTGATGACATAAACCTTATTGGAATTCCTACAGAACTCCAAAAGGCAACTGATTATTTAAAGAAGGAATTCAAAATGAAAGATCTCGGAAAGACAAAATTATGTCTCGGTTTGTAAATTGAACATTTGACAAATGGGATTTTTGTTCATCAATCTGCCTACATTAAAAAGGTATTGAAACGGTTTTACATGGATGGAGCACATCCATTAAGTACTCCGATGATTGTTCGATCACTTGATGTGAATAAGGACCCGTTTCGACCTCAAGAAAAGAATGAAGAGCTTCTTGGTCCTGAAGTACCATATCTTAGTGCAATTGGTGCACTAATGTATCTTGCTAACACTACAAGGCCTGACATAACTTTTTCGGTTAATGTCTTAGCAAGATATAGCTCTGCTCCTACAAGGAGACACTGGAATAGGATCAAACACATATTACGATATCTAAAAGAGACTACCGATATGGGCTTATTTTATGGCAATGATTGCAATCCCGATCTTGTTGGTTATGTCGATGCTGGGTATTTATCTGACCCACATAAGGCTCGATCTCAAACAGGTTATGTGTTTACATGTGGCGGCACTGCCATATCTTGGCGATCGACTAAGCAATCAATCGTGGCTACTTCTTCTAATCATGCTGAGATAATTGTTATTCATGAAGCAAGTCGAGAATGTATTTGGTTGAGGTCTATAATACATCTTATCCGAGACAAATGTGGTTTGAAGTGTGAAAAACTACCCACAATTTTGTATGAAGACAATGCATCATGCATAGCCCAATTGAAGGGAGGATTCATAAAAGGAGATAGGACAAAACACATTTCCCCAAAGTTATTTTTTACACATGATCTTCAAAAGAATGGTGATATCAATGTGCAATAAATTCGTTCAAGTGATAATATGGCTGATTTGTTCACCAAATCTCTACCAACATCAACCTTCAAGAAATTGGTGTACAAAATTGGGATGCGAAGATTCAAGGATGTGAGTTGATTCTCTCATCAGGGGGAGTTAATACGCGTTGTACTCTTTTTCCCTTACAAGGTTTTGTCCCACTGAGTTTTCCTTGCAAGGTTTTTAACGAGGCAACCAAAAGGCGTATTTCTAAACATGTGTATTCTTTTTCCTTCACTAGGATTTTTTTTCATAGAGTTTTTTTTCCTAATAAGGTTTTAACGAGGCACATTATCTTTGGACATCCAAGGGGGAGTGTTATGATAAATATCACATTATGGTGGATGTCCACTCTTCTTCCATGATCTTTATCTCAAATGCTTAATGACATATTCAATGACATATTTTGTATGTTCAATGACATATTCCATGACATATTTTCTTCACTTTTTATGCCTATATAAAGGCCTTGTAATAGATAGGAAAATACACACAATTGAAGAAGAAATAAGAATCTCTCTTCCTCTCTTTCTATCTATATCTCTTAGTTTGTTTTGCTTGTTCTATATTGTTATTTTGGGTTATATTTTATAATAATGTCAAAGTTATTCGTTCGTTTGATCAACATAAGAAGCTTTACAAAGCAAAGGGTCACCAATAATCCTTCTATAGTTATCCTATGGAATTGAACTAGTATCCTAATAAAGGTTTCGAATCCCTTTGACCATTGAGCTATGTTTTTAGGCAGCATCAAGGAGATTCAAAATATAATATATAGAGGTACAAACCAAATTTTGCTTGTATTTTTCTAGCAAAAGGGATTCGGGTTAACCCCTTTCTGTATTGGGAAAAAATTGAATTTACATTGAAGGTGACGTGGCATGACACGAGGACTGGTCAAATGGTCAAAACATGATGATTAGTTAAGAGGCACGAGTGACAACAGATACGGGGAACGAAAAGCTAAATAGGCACGAGAGGCAATTCGAATAATACAAGCTTCATACCTATTTAGGTCATTTAAAGCCAAGAGATCAGAAGGCATTGAAGACATGGATATGATGACAAAAAGGAGTCCAAATTCAATATTAAATACCCAATACGTTAGAGAATTGGTATTAAATAGGAATGATTGTGTAACGTCTTATTTAATGTCATTTATTGCTCATAATTGTCTCATTAAGGCTAAGGTATTACTCCTTTATTTAGGATCAACTATAAAAGGAGGAGGTCAGGTCATTTGTAAGGACAGAGGATACCATCAACATTACATTAAAATACAAACTTATCTACTGCTTATTTGTCATTCTCAAAAAGTCTATTATTTCTTTTTCGTCTCCTGATTATCAGTAGCCCGAATTTCTATTTGTCTTTAACTTTGACCAAAGAATCATATTTTTGGTTAAACAAATTGGTTCCGTTACCGGGAAATTGATAATCTTTTCTTTGAAGCTACGTTTTATTCGTCTTTTATCAACATGTCAAACAACAACGACAATAACAGTAATAATATATTGTGAAACCATGAAAATCAAATCCATCAAAATCAAGGTGACGTGGTTCCCTCCCCTCCAGATTCACCACGTCAATCTCGTGAAGGCACTCTAGCTACTGAATCCCGTGCTGATTATTAAGAACAATCTGAACACTTTGAAGGAGGTACAAATGAAGCTTTACAAAAGCTAATTGATGCACAGGTCGGCAAAGCTCTTCAGGCTCTAGTTAGTTGATTGCCTGCTGCACCACCCACACCAACTCCTAATAATAATACATTGGAGAATTCCCGTTCTGGTCTTGTTAATTCTGGGAATGGAGGAACCACCAGTGAACCACATGAAGGAGGACCAGGTAATTCAAATAATTCCTATTTGCAAAATTTATTACTAACCTTGCAGAAACAGATTAAGGAACAAAATGATCGTATTGAGCAAATCCCTGGAGTTCCGCCTGTAATAAAGGGAGTTGACATGGACAAATACTCACAACAACCTTGTAAGCCAAGTGCTGCTCCCCTTCCAATTCCGAAAAAGTTCAAAATGCCTGACATCCCGAAATATGATGGTACTACAGACCCACGTGACCATGTGACTGCATTTACAACAGGCGTGAAAGGCAACGACTTGACCAAACAAGAAATTGAATCAGTACTGGTCAAGAAATTTGGAGAAACACTCACCAAGGGTGCATTAACCTGGTATTCTCTTTTATCTGAAAATTCTATAAATTCTTTTGCTGAGCTTGCAGATTCTTTTATTAAAGCACATTCGGGAGCTCAAAAGGTTGAGAAAAGAATGGAAGATATTTTCAAAATCAAACAAGGGGATTCAGAGTTGCTCAGAGACTTTGTTGATAGATTCCAGCGTGCAAGAATGACTCTACCCCGTGTGCCTGACAACTGGGTTGCAATAGCTTTTGCAAGTAATTTAAATGACAAAAGTTCTGAAGCCACGAGAAGACTCAAAGAAAGCCTTCGAGAATTCCCTACAACCACGTGGAATGATGTTTACAACAGGTATAGTACGAAGCTGCGAATTGAAGAAGATACCGTACCTAAGTTTCATCATGAAGAAAGGAGCGGTTCCAAAAGATCAGAAACCGAAAAAAGATCAGGTAAAAACAGGTACGATCCATATATGGGACCTGCAAGAAAAGACTCACGGTCAAAACAAGATAGCCAGCAATATGATCAAAAATCGAGGAACAGGGACTCTGGTTCTTCATCGAAATTCAGAAATGATTGGAACAAACAAAAGTCACAAGATGATGATAGAAGTTTAAAGGCACGGTTCGGCGAATATAACTTTAATGTCACTACCTCCGAGCTCGTGGCTGTTTTGAGAAGCATGGGAGATAAGGTACGGTGGCCAAAAGAGATGCGGTCAAATCCAAATAGGCGCAATCCAGATCATTGGTGTGAATTCCACAATGATCACGGGCACAAAACTTCAGAATGTAGATTCTTGCAGAGTGAAGTGGATCATCTATTGAAGCAAGGGTACCTCACTGAGTTATTTAGTGAAAAAGGTAAACAAGCCTATATGAAAAATAGGCAAGAGCCACCAAAGCCTCCTTCACCCAAGAGAACAGTGAATGTGATAAGTGGGGGGAGAATATATTCACGGCATAACCTACACAGCGTCCAACAAGGTTTCTAAAGTAACAATTACACATGGGAAACGGGTACGGCAGGTTTTAGAAAATGAAAGTATTTCATTCGATGATGCAGATACCGAAGGAGTGATAACTCCACATAATGACACACTGGTAATATCTTTACTTGCACATGATACTAATGTAAAACGAGTTTTGATTGATCCAGGGAGTTCTGTAAATATTATACTACTAAGGGTATTACGTGCAATGCAAGCTGAAAACAAAATGATACCCAAGGCGCATACCTTGTCAGGCTTCGACAATTCAAGTGTGGTAATAAAAGGAGAGGTAATTCTAACAACTTTTGCTGCATGTGTTGTTAAAGAAACTAAATTTCAGGTAGTTGATATGAAAATGGCATACAATATGATCACGGGGAGGCCTTGGATCCATGATATGGATGTTGTTCCATCAACTCTACATCAGGTTGTTAAATTTCCATCACCGTGGGGGATTTATCAAATTTGAGGGGATCAGCAAACAGCCAGGAGTATCAACGCTGTAACAAATACGAGTACCGTAAACAAAGAAAAATAGCAATTATAAGAAACAGTTGAAGGTTCCAGCAATCAAACCTTAACTGAGCAAGAGAAAACAGATTTAGACTCGAGACCTGATACAATTCAAGAACCTAAGGAGAATGAAAATATCAAAACAACCATCGAAGAACTCGAGGCTGTGATATTATTTGAGCATTGGACTGAACGGAAAGTTTATGTTGGAGCTAATTTAAACTCAAACATGCAAGGTATGTTAATTGAATTTCTAAAATCTAACGTGGACAGCTTTGCTTGGTCCCATGCTGACATGACAAGAATACAACCGGATGTGATGACTCACAAGTTAAACGAAGACCCATCCTTTACACCAATAAAGCAAAAGAAAAGAAAGCAAGGGGCTTTCAAAAACCAGGTGATTCAAGATGAGGTCCAAAAGCTATTAAAAATTGGGTCAATCCGCGAGGTAAAGTACCCTAATTGGTTAGCTAACACAGTTATTGTACCTAAGAAAAATGGTAAGTGGCGAGTCTGCGTAGATTATACAGATCTTAATAAAGCTTGTCCAAAAGATTCTTTTCCTTTACCACATATAGATCAATTAATTGATGCAACTGCAGGACATGAACTTTTAAGTTTTTTAGATGCATATTCAAGGTACAACCAAATTAAAATGGACCCTAGTGATGAAGAAAAAACTTCTTTCATCACAGACAGGGGGACTTACTGTTATAAAGTAATGCCCTTTGGTCTCAAAAATGCTGGGGCAACTTATCAAAGGTTGGTCACCAAAATGTTCCAGGAACATTTAGGAAAGACAATGGAGGTATATATATATAGACGATATGCTTGTCAAAACCCAACAGTCTCATGATCATATTTCTCATCTATCTGTAACATTTGAAATTTTGCGAAAATTTAATATGAAACTCAACCCAGAAAAATGTGCATTTGGAGTTTCATCAGGTAAATTTTTGGGTTTTCTTGTTTCTAACCATGGTATTGAGGTAAATCCTTCTCAGATCAAAGCAATAGAAGAAATCCCTGATATCCTTACTAATAAAAAGGAAGTTCAAAGATTAACGGGAAGAATTGCAGCTTTGGGGAGATTTATTTTCAAATCTTCAGAAAAATGTTTTAAGTTTTTCTCTGCACTCAAAAAGCAAGATTGTTTTGAATGGAATGAAGATTGTCAACAAGCCCTTAGAAATTTGAAAGCCTATTGGTCAAAACCACCGTTATTGGCAAAACTAAAGGTGGGAGAAAATCTTCTCATCTATCCGGCTGTGTCTGAAGTTGCAGTAAGTGCTGTTTTAGTCCGTGAGGACCGAGGTAAACAATCTCCTATTTATTATGTAAGTAAGTCCTTACTAGATGCTGAAACACGATACCTACAGCTAGAAAAGTTAGCATTAGCTTTGATCATGACATCTAGAAAATTAAGACCTTATTTTCAATGTCATCCCATCGTTGTAGTTACTGCTTTTCCGCTTCGAAATATTTTGCATAAACACGAACTGTCAGGAAGATTAGCAAAATGGGATATAGAACTAAGTGAATACGCAATCATTTATCAACCCAGGACCGCTATAAAATCTCAAGTACTAGCTGATTTCGTGGCTGATTTTAGTCAGGGGATGCATTTAGAAGCAGAAAAAGAATTACAAGTTTTTAATGGTGCAAACCCGGGGACTTGGGTTTTATTCACTGATGGTTCATCTAATATAAAAGGAGCAGGTCTGGGTATAGTTCTCATACCACCTACGGGTGAAACTATTAGGCAAGCTATAAAATGTCATTCTATAACTAACAATGAAGCAGAGTACGAAGCTGTAATTGCAGGTTTGGAATTGGCAAGAGAACTCGGCATAACACAAATTATAATCAAGAGTGATTCTCAACTCGTGGTCAATCAAATGCTGGGGACTTATACAGCCAGGGAAACTCGAATGCAAGAATATCTCGAAAAGGTACGGGAACTAATTAAGCAATTCCAAACTTGGAAGGTAATGCAGATCCCAAGAGATGAGAATGTGGAGGTAGATGCTTTAGCTAATCTCGCATCTGCAGCTGACGTAGCAAACGACGCAAATGCTTCAGTCATACATTTATTTCATTCTGTTCTCGAACCTGATAAGAATGAGGTAAATTTTAATCATTTAACATGGGATTGGAGAAACAAAATTATTGTTTTTTTACAGCACGGAACCGTGCCTATTGACAAAGGGAAGGCTCACGCGCTTCGCAAAAAAGCCGCTCGATATTGTTTATATCAAGGAAATCTTTATCGAAAGAAGTTCGGTGGACCACTAGCACGGTGCCTCGGACCCTCTCAAACAGAATATGTGATGAGGGAAGTGCACGAAGGACATTGTGGAAATCACGCAGGGGGAAGGTCGCTGGTAAGAACATTGATTCGAGCAGGATATTATTGGCCTAAGATGGAAGAAGAGGCAAACAGTTTCGTGTCCAAATGTGATAAATGTCACAGATACGACAATAATATGCACAGACCAGCTGAGTTACTACACCCTGTTATAGCCCCGTTGCCCTTTATGAAATGGGGAATGGATATCGTAGGTCCACTACCACAAGGAAAAGGTCAGGTAAAGTTTCTTCTTGTACTCACAGATTATTTCACTAAATGGGTAGAAGCAGGAGAATTTAAACAGGTACGAGAGAAGGAAGTTAAAGACTTCATATGGCGAAATGTAATATGCTGCTTTGGAGCACCAAAGGAGATCGTGTGTGACAATGGACCACAATTCATAGGAGCTCAAATCACAAAATTTCTTCAAAGTTGGCAGATTAAAAGGATAACATCTACGCCATACCATCCAGTGGGTAATGGACAAGCGGAATCCACTAACAAAGTTATTATCAACAACTTGAAGAAGAGGTTACAGGATTCAAAAGGTAATTGGCCCGAGATATTACCTAGAGTATTATGGGCTTATCGTACAACGACAAAAACAAGCACTGGAGAAACACCATTTTCAATGGTTTATGGTGCAGAAGCCTTAATTCCGGTTGAAATAGGTGAACCAAGCACACGGTACGTTCAGGCAACGGAGGAATCTAATGATGAAGAGATGCGGGTCAACCTTGATTTGCTTGAAGGAAAAAGAGAAACTGCATTGATAAGAATGGCAACACAAAAGCAAGTAATTAAACGATATTACAATAGGAAAGCACGCCTCAGATTTTTCAAAGATGGGGACTTCGTGCTTAAAAAGGTGTTCCAATCTGCAAAGGCTGGTAATTCAGGAAAGCTAAGTCCAACGTGGGAAGGACCATACAAAGTTCGTGACATTGCGGGAAAAGGAGCATACGAGTTGGAGACAATGGACGACAAAGTTTTACCCTCACATTGGAATGCCGTCCATTTAAAGAGATATTACTTTTGAGAAAGTACCCACGGTCCGGTATCGCCATGTTAAAATTTTTCTTTTGAATTATTAACGTTTTACTAACGATTTTAGATGCTAGGCAAAAACCCTAACTCGTGCCAAATGATGAGTCACGACCTGCAAGGCAAAATGGAGTATTCTAAAATTCCTAGCCCAGGGTTACAATTAATCTGATGGAAGTACACACGAGTTAGGCAGTCTTCATCTATAATCGCATCTTCGAGTCCCGTATATTTTTCTGTTTCAGAAAAAGGACCAAATTGAAAGAAATAAACAAGTGCTCGAGGCTTCATACTTCACCGCTCCAACACTTGGGGGACTACATATCATATACAGATATGTGCAGAAAAACAGATACGAATATCGAACAAAGGTCGGCCACAAAGAGACGAGTGTTGAGAAAAAGTTACGAAGTCTTCAGCATTCATCATCGTGTTCAACAAACACAAGACATTCATCATAGTGTTTTTCCAGAGGGAACAATAGAGTCATCTCTCAAACTCATAAACGAAGTCACCTCTCAAACCCTTCCTAATATATAAAGATAGGGTCATGACTATGTACTAAAACAGGTTATGAAGAAAAACCTTGTTTATTTTATATTATGTAAAAATCTGTTGCAAGAAAAACAGTTACGAGAAAGTTATAGATGTATTTTAATACATGTAATAGTCAAAAAAAAAAATTGTTAAAGTTCATGAATAAAAACTTGTCAAAGTTGTTTCATACAAAACATGTGTATTCCTATTTCTTTCATCGTATTATAACACCATTATGAAGTTGAGACGTCTTCTTCATTAAGTGTCGATAAAATAAAAGGGCCCTCTTTTATAAGTCTCATGTTGATAATCCATGAGAAGAATCATAAAGCATTTTCAAAGGATAAAAATGCTAAGTTATTCTATAAGTCCTAGATAAATAGGCAAGAATAGAATATACAGAAGTACCGATAAAACTTCTTAATATAAAAGACAAAGTACAAACTTAGTCAGCAAAATATTTATTTTATACAAATGTCCCATTACGATAACTGGGGACTTCATCAAAAGATCCCTTTAAGTTACCACGGGATAACACCACCAGTTAATAAAAAAAATAAAAACAGTAAAGTTTGAAATACATTCAACTAGTCACTGAAGGGGTTGGAACATCAGAAGTTGCAACCTCATTTTCAGGGGCAGTCACAGGCACGGTAACAACTTCTGAAGGAGCAGCAATATGAGCGGTTTCAACTGGGCCTGGAATGTTAAAATCACCGAGGGAAGCAAGAGTCACGGGAACTTCAGCTTCCATGGACTGTGTCATAGAAGTTTCACCCTCAGGAGCTGGAATTGCAACTCCAATTGCCGCTGTAGCTACTTCTTCATTTAAAAGCTCTTCTTCCCCAGGAGTTCCAAGTGCAGGAGAAGGAGTATCAACTGGTTGTTGGCTTTTTTCAATAGTGTCTAAAACTTTGGCTAATTCAGATTGCAAATCAAAGTTTTCTTGAGTAGCTTCCATCAAAGCATCACGACGAGATTAGAAAAGCCCAACTTACCTCTATGTTGAAGTTCTCCTCAAGAAGTCCATATTCCCTCTCCCACATAGCAAGATCGTTCTTTAATATCTGGTGTTCAGCTAAGTGGGAGTCTAGGGAAGCTTCAAGGGAGGCATGAGAACTCTTCAAAGCACGTATTTCGTCAGAGGAGATCCTTAAGTCAGCCTGAGCTTGAGTCAAGCTTTGCACCAACTCCCCTGCATATTCTTCTTTCTTCTCCACAAGTGCCTTAAGCTCCCTAATTTCTTCACTAGCCTTTGATAGTTGTTTTGAAAATGAGTCATCCAAAACTTCCTTATCTTTTTCAAGTTGGCTTGAAGAAGCCTTGGAAATTGCTAGCTCAGAAGTCAAACCACGCTTTTGCTGCTCCAGGAAATTTCTACTTTCTTGCAACTCCTCTATGGTCCCCTGAGCATTCTCAAACTGCTCCTTCCAGTTTGCTGCCTCAAGCTGGGTATCCTTGGCTATTCTCCTAGCCTCAGAGATAGCCTTCGCAGACTCTCGATCCTTCTTCTCTAGAGTGGAGACTTTTCCCATTAACTCAGTACCAATAAGATTAGCCTACAAGGGAAAGGCATCAAATGTGAGAATATAGAGAGATATATATATAAAAAACTTGTAAGTTAAAAGAGAAGTACCTTCAAGGTAGAATAAACTATGTCATTCATCAGAGTCAAGCAACTATGACTCTCCATCTTCTTCTTCTCAATATCTCCGATTAAAGGCTCGAGCCAAACATCAGCTCCACCAGTCTTTCTCAAAAGGCTATGATTGGCAGGAACTTCAAGAGTAACACTTCTCATAGTCATGCCTCTGCAGCTAGAACCCGCCTCTGTATGCTGAACAGAGGGAGGGGGAACAATGGAAGGAGTAGTAGTAGAAGTGGTAAAAACAATGGGAGCTGTGGGAGTAAAAACAGGGATGGTAGGAGTAGATATGGGAACCAAAACAGGTAAAGAAACAGGAGTCGACAAAATAGGCAAAGAAATACTCGTGGTTCTCAAAGGAATAGAAGGAATAGAAGAAATGGGAATAGAAGAAGAAAGGGGAGTTTTATCAAGAACTGTTCCAAACTCTCCACTCTCAAAACCACTAACAAAGAGACATCGAATTGATTCATTAGAGCCTCTTGGAGTGGTATCCTCATCAGAAAGGATTTGAACAGGCTCGGAGATAGAGGCTCGAGCAAGAGTATCTTCAACTTCATCTCCATCAATGACGCGTCTCCTGGTTCTTGGCCTAGCTATCAAAGAGGTATTCTCTTCTTCCTCATTCTCAGAACTTTCTTCTACAACTTTTCTTTTTGGTAGTGTGGCCCGAGTCTTTTCCAAATCAAGTAAAGAGGTTGAAGACGCTCGAATGGCAACGGCTACCTCAGTTGTCATACCCCTGATACCAAATCCTGATAAAAAGAGGGATAAGGAATTGAAATAAGAAAGAATTCAATATACGGCAAAGTATAAGGAAATACATACCATGGGTATTCACTTTCCAACCATTCAAAAGGGAAATTGATTTCCAAGTTCTCTCCTCCATAGGCGCAATCTTCAAAATTGAATCTACCCAACCACGGAAGTTGGGAACGTGTTCCACATCTCCCATGGTTGCTACAAAAAGCCAAAAAGAGATGAGATTAGAAAAGAAACCAAAATTCTTAAAAACTAAGATACGGTAGGAAAAAGAAAAACTTACGTGCAAAATTCCACTTCTCAGGGAAGAGAATGCTTGTTTCACCCAACAAATCTATTGTACGTACAACAACGTAACGACAATACCACCCTCGATCCTTGTCATCTTCGGGGTTTACTAAAACCTTCTTGTTTCTTGCAGTTAAGGTAAAAACTCCATGGCGGAACAATTTGGGGTAGTATAGGTGAATAAGATGGGAAAAGGTAAAAGTAACATTGGCTTTAGTAGACAAATACCTTAAGCAAGCCACAGCTCTCCAAACAAGAGGCCCTACTTGAGCTAAGCAAATTTTGAAAAAGCGACAAAATTCAAGAATAACTGGGTTAATGCCAGGATTAAATCCCAAAGTAAATGGATAAGTATAAACGAAAGAGAATCCAATTCTGAAAGAAGAAATTCTTTGGTTTGGGGCAGGAATCATCATACGAAGATTATCTCTCCAATTACAATCTTTCCTAACAGTGGGAATCACAAGTTCAGTTATTAAAGAAGGATAGGTGTCAGCTTTTTCTAAATTTTTAACTTGTTCTTGGAGAGATCTTTTATCATTCCCAAAAGATAAATCATTGGGTATGATTTCTTCAACTAAAGGCTCCTGAGTAGGTTTAGAGAGTTCTTTACCTTTAGAAGAGGGGGTCTTTGGGATAGAACTCCTAATACCAGAAGAAGAAGAAGCAGAACCAGATGAACCACCATGAGTGGATCCTAGGCTCAAGCTCCGAAACCTACCTCCTCTGCCTCTCCTATGTCTTACGGGGGCATTGGGGAAGTGATCTAGAATTGGAACTTTTCTAGGGTTAGGGTTTGGAGATGACATTGTTGAAGAAGGATAAACTAAAGAGGAGAAAAAACAGAAGTGAATAATAAATTACTTGTTGAAGATCTACGAAGAAGAAAACAAAAGAAAGAGGGTTAAATATGTTTATAATGACAATCGTCAAAATTAGAAGTGTAATGATGGAAAACCTATAATAAAGGCAACTAACACTTCGTAAATAGTGAGAATGAAGAAGCCTTGAAAAAAGGGCGCAGAATTGCAGAACCAATCAAAAGGTGACACGTATGTAAAGCATTAATTAGAAGGGACAATTGAAGCGTCAGTACTGTCATAGTATTAATTACAGCAAAAATTCCCTTTTTATGAAGATCCACTTCCCAGATATTTAATTGATAAATAAATGGAAAGTGGGGGGACTATCTGTATTGGGAAAAATTGAATTTACATTGAAGGTGACGTGGCATGATACGAGGACTGGTCAAATGGTCAAAACATGATGATCAGTTAAGAGACACGAGTGACAACAGATACGGGGAAAGGAAAGCTAAATAGGCACGAAAGGCAATTCAAATAATACAAGCTTCATACCTATTTACGTCATTTAAAGCCAAGAGATCAGAAGGCATTGAAGACATGAATATGATGACAAAAAGGAGTCCAAATTCAATATTAAATACCCAATACTTTAGAGAATTGGTATTAAATAGGAATGATTGTGTAACGTCTTATTTAATGTCATTTATTGCTCATAATTATCTCATTAAGGCTAAGGTATTACTCATTTATTTAGGATCAACTATAAAAGGAGGAGGTCAGGTCATTTATAGGGACGGAGGATACCATCAACATTACATTAAAATAAAAACTTATCTACTGCTTATTTGTCATTCTCAAAAAGTCTATTATTTCTTTTCCGTCTCCTGATTATCAGTAGCCTGAATTTCTATTTGTCTTTAACTTTGACCAAAGAATCATATTTTTGGTTAAAGACTTTCGCCCCTAAATCCACCCCTGGGTGCATTGGTGTCTACCGGGGTCCCTGATGCTTCGAATCAACTCTTTACTACCTTCTTGTATCATAGTTTTAGCATATTTTTTCTGTATATATTTTTTAAAACTTTGCTTGGAAATTTACACGAAACTACAGTCCCATTAAACCTGGGAAATAAATTTTGGTAATTCGGAGTATCTTTTTGTCTAACTTTTCTTCTACCTCTAACAAGAAGAGCAAGTTAAACTGATTCTTATAGCTTTATGGCCAACCTTCTAAAATTAGTTTATTTTAATAAGTTTCTTTTGTAAAAATATTTTTCAAAAAAATACTTTTGATGAGAAATAGTTTGTGTTTGGCTAATTAATTTAAAAAATACTTTTGAGTAACAATTAATTAATGTTTGGCTAAACTTTTAAAAAGTGCTTTTATGTATATTTTTCTTAAAAGTGCTTTGGGAAAAATTATTTTTTTAACTGCTTCTGCTTCTACTTAAGTATATTTTTCCCTTCTAAAAGTTTGGCTAAACACCGTAACTTTAGGAAGAAAAATAAATTGGCAAAAGAAAATTATTTTTGGCCAAAAAAAAAAAAAAAAGGTTTGCCCATCTTGTTCTACATTCAATACAATGCTCTTATGATGACTAGCCAGCTATATATTGCTAGGACCAGAGGCTAGTAGTTTGGTGGTTATTAAATGAAAGATATGGCCAGCTTCCTATCCATCCAAACCTCCGTAACTTAATGTTTTTAGTGGTCGTTTGGTTCAATTGTTGAATAGACAAGGATTTCCAATTTTTAAGGGTTGTTTGGCTTTTAGGGATTATACGAGAGCGTGCGGGTAGCTGACAGCCATATCATCAACGGGCAACCCGAATAGAACCTCCACGTCCTGTAGCGTGATGGTAGCCTCGCCGATCGGTAGATGAAATATGTGACTCTTCGGTCTCCACCGCTCTATCATAGCCGTGATCAGGGGCCAGTCGAACTATAACCGGCCGATCTCTATAATCCGGTAAAACCCCATCTGCTAAAGGCATGTAACTGTATGGGATGAAGTGGGTGGTCCCTAATGAACTCTCAAAGATCGTCTATACGTCTAGGGTAAAAGGTCTGGGACGACAATTGTCTATCCTATATGTGTGAAGACCTATGGCTACCCTGGAGCAACCGTAGCTCTAGAATAACATGTTCAGGATGCACTGACGGAGGATCCATCATGATGTCTGTAAATTGAATAATATTAGTTAAAATATTTTTCTCTTTAATCGTTTAACATCTTTAAATATATTGTGATATTTTTTATATTAATATTTAATCGATAGATTATCTATATTATTACTTAGGTTGATAAATAAAATATTTATTTATATGTTAGTTTCTTAGATTTTTCGACTAAAATTCGAAAGGATTTTGTTTGAACTGTCAACTTTTTTCCAGGTGTTTTTGGGGTATAAGAAAATTAAATATTTAATTTCCTTAACTAATCTCGATGTTCTAAATAATTATTCGTATAAAAAATACTGTTAAAGTTTTTTTGCGTTCATAACGATTTATATCTTAATTTAATACAGTTAAACAAACAAAAACGACACAATCTTTTTTACGTACTGTCAATTTTTTAACAATCTTATTCTTGATTAAAACAATACTAAATACTTAATTTTTTAACTATTTGATATTATTATTAAAACTTTACTATTAAGTATTTATGTCATTCATAACGATTTGTTTGTTAATTATTATATTTTACACAAAAATCCGGCATCGTCTCTTTTATACTGCCAACTAATTATTTTGTGATTCATATCTAACTTTTTATTATTATTATTATTATTATTATTATTATTATTATTATTATTATTATTATTATTATTATTATTATCTAATAATACATTTACTATGCACTTAATAATTGATTAAAATTTGATCCATAATTGAGTACTTTAACCGAGTTAGTTAATGAGGACACGTAGTTTTTATTCTACACTAAAGAACCTAAAAAGCACTAAAGTCACACTATTCTAAATGGCCATAAACAACATCAACTAACATAAATTAAAATTTATTATCAGTTCTACTATGCTAAAGAGCACTACATAGCATTAAATGACACTAAACAATACTAAAGTCAGATATAACACTAATTATTCAACAAATGAACAATATACAATTTGTATAATTTTTTGAACATAAATAAACTAAACGGATAAAAAACAAGAAAATAAATATTTCAAAAATGATCACAAAAGCAAACAATACAGTAAAAACAACTAATTAGTCAATTATATACATGAATTATACTACAAAAGTGAATTGGAATGCTTCTTTTTCGAGTTTTTTGAATTGAGAAAGAATGAAGATTTGACCATCGAACCGGGCAATAAAAAAGCTCCGTGTAACAAAGCCTTGAATCAGGTGTTAGCTAGCTAAAATAATGACGGGACACGATTTTGGGAAAGGTCACCAATAATTTTTTCCACCTATTTTAATGTTTTGAATCAAAAAAGACATCATTTTGTTCCGGACTCACAATTAAATGCCCAGTGTGCCAGCCAACAAGTTTAAAAACTCAATTTGCAAGTGGACTCATATCATCTGCAATACTTAAGATATTGTCTTTATCAGTGTCGTCTCTCTCAGAATCTTAATCACTATCATTCTATCAAGATGTACAAATTTTAATTAACCTCGTATTTTTTTTATCGGAAAAATCTATAAACTTTCATATTCTCAATGATACAAAGAATCCCACGAGTTTGACTTTTTTTTTTTCGTGATCTCAGAATTTTAGAAAAGTCACTTATAAGCTCCCCAAAATTCTTTGGAGCTTTGAAGCAACGATAAAATTGTTTATGTGTAGGTTATGGGCTCGAGCCGTAAAAGTAGCCGCTAATGTTTACATTATTGTAGGTTGTCTACGTCACACGCCTTGGGATGCGGCCCTACAATGGGCTGTGTCACGACCCAAAACTACCCCGATTGTGATGGCGCCTATCATGAAACTAGGCCAGCCGACACATTTCCAAAACCAATCAATATTTTTCCTTCTTAGGACAAAATCAAGCTTTTTAACAATAAACCTTTATAAAGTGTTTAAAACAAAATAACAATGCGGAAAGAAAGCCCGACATCGGGATATCACTAGTCATGAGTATCTACTACAACTGTCTGACAACCTCAAGACCAACACGGTAGGAAAACAAATCACAGAATACACAAAGGAAGAATAAGGAGGGAGAAAAGCAGGGCTGCGATCGCCAGGCAGCTAACTTGGTAACTCCGATGAACTTGCCACTGAGACATCAACGCCCGCCACCGGGTTCAAACATACCTGAATCTGCACACAAAGTGCAGGGAGTAATGTGAGTACGCCAACTCAGTAAGTAATAAAAGTAAATAAAGACTGAGCAGTAGGAAACAAATAAAATCCACATCATGATAAACTCAGTAAGCACAACATGCTTTCAATTCAGAATATGAGTCAAATCATCTCATTTAAAATCCAATTTTTGGTAAAAAGTCATTTGGAGATACTGTCCAATAATTTCAATAGAGGTTCAATGAAATTTATAGTAAAAGTGATGAAAATCATAATCGGCCCATCGGGCAAAACATAAATCATAAACAGCACCTTGGGCAAACACATATCATAAACAACCCCTCGGACAACCTTTCGGTCACTCATATACATTTCAAAACATAAAAATCTCAATGGAAATAACAAAGTCAAATCTGTAATTAAACTCCGAACATCTCGTAAAAACTCTAGTTTCAATGAAAGTTGTTTAAAATATTTTTGTCCAGCATTTTCAATAGAGGCCCAGTATAAAGAGTAGTGAAAACAGTAATTTCGTAAAACAAGTCCCTCGAGCAAAAATATCACTCATATATGTATAGCCCCTCGGGCAAGCCTCTCAGTCACTCATGACTCAACTGTCTTCAATCAGCACTCACACTCAACACTCATGCTCAATAGGTACCTTATAATAACCTTTGTGGCATGCAGCCCAACCCATAAATATATATAGTCGACTGCGTGCAGACTACGGAGGGGCTCCTATAGCCCAAACACTATATCGCTGCGGCGTGCAGCCCGATCCAACATTTCGCTGCGGCGTGCAGCCCGATCCATATATCGCTGCGGCATGCAGCCCGATCCTTACACACACACACACACACATATATATATATATATACACACATCACTGCGCCGTGCAACCCGATCCATAAATATATAATCCTCACAACGAGGCCCTCTGCCTCTCTCAGTCATCAACCTCACAATCAGGCCCTCGGCCTCTCTCAGTCATCAACCTCACAAGCCACTCGGGCTATTAGTAAAACAGGGTGCTCAGCCCAAAGATATCATTTTTATGCATCAAAGGAGTAATAAATACTGAGTTATAAAATTAATAAAAATATAACATGACTGAGTACAGATCTTAAGTCAAAACAATGATGAACTAATAAGAAAAAACCCCTAAGGGTCCAAACAACTTGGCACAAGGCCCAAGTATGGCATTCAGCCAAAAACATAGTAATATTTTCCAAAACACGAGTGTATCAAATAGTTTTCAGTCAAATACGCAACTTAAGAGTTGCTACGGAACGGACCAAGTCACAATCCCCAACGGTGCACGCCCTCACGCTCGTCATCTAGCATGTGCGTCACCCTAATATAGTGAAACGAAGTGAACTCCGGGATTTCATATCCTCAGGACAAGATTTACAATCATTACTTATCTCAAACCGGACGAACATCTACACCGCGATGCCCTTGCCACTCGTCTCGACCTCAAATCACCCCGAATCTATCCAAAATCAGAATCATAACATCAATATAAGCCAAAGGGACAGAGCCCACGCAAAAATTATCAAATTAAACTCAAAATCCCAAAATTGGCCAAGCCCGACCTCCGGGCCCACGTCTCGAAATTCAATAAAAATCACAATACTAGAATCCTTAACCTCTCACGAGTCTATACATACCAAGAACATTAAAATCGGACATCAAATGGCCCCTCAAATCCTCAATTTAACTCTCCAATTTCAAGCTCTAATCTCCAAGTTCCTTCTCTAATTTTCCCACTAACTGCATGATAAGACAATGGAATAATCACCATAAACACAAGATACAAAACTCAAGTAACTTACCTCACCGAAAACACATGATTCCTCCTTGAAATCACTGCTTGGAGCTCCAAAATCGACCAAAAATAGTGGAAGAATGACTAAAGTTCGCGAAGGAATGCTTATATAGTCTCTGCCCAGGGATTCCGCACCTGCGATACCATAAGTGCATGTGCGCTTCCACTTCTGCGAAAAATATCCGCTTCCGCGGATTTCATTTACCTCACCAGGCCTCGCATCTGAGGTCGTTTCGCCGCTTCTGCGGCGTCGCAAATGCGGTTTACCAAGCCGCACCTACGGTCCTCCATACACCTGCGCCTCTCTTCCTCTCTTGCGGAGCTCGCACCTGCGGTCCCCAATCTGCAGGTGCGGATATGACAGAAGCAATAACATCAGCTGCAATTTCTCAAATTCAACCTCTCCGAAAACTATCCGAAGTCATCCCGAGGCAAAAATACGAACAAGTCATATATCATCATTCAAACTCACAGCAACCCTCGGAACACTCAAAACATCCAAACACCAAATCACCCTCGGATTCAAGTCTAAGGATTTCTAAACTTCCGAATTCCGCAATCGATCCAAAAACCTATCAAACCTTATTCGAATGCCCTGAAATTTTGTACACACGTCATAAATAACACAACAGACCTACTCCAATTTCCAAAATTCTATTCCGACCCCGATATCAAGATTTCCACTGCCAATCGAAAAATGCCAAATTCCCAATTTCGCCAATTCAAGCCTAAATCTACCACGGACTTCTAAATCACATTCTGGACGTGCTCCCAAGTCCAAAATCACCTAATGGAGCTAACCAAATCATAAAAATCCAAATCCGAGATCGAATACTAAAAAAATCAAGACTAGGTCAAACCTTTCAAACTAAAAGCTTTAAGCTGAGAATCATCCTTCCATATCTATTCCGATTAACCTGAAAACCACAACCGACGATTTACATAAGTTATAATACATCATACGGGGCTAGTCATACCCGAGAACTGGCGAGCGAAGTGCAAGTGCTCAAAACGACCGGTCGGGTTGTGCCCCTTTTTTTAAACTTATAATTAAGCTGCTGTTTTGTTGCCATTATTAGTATTGTCCCTTAAAATATGGCGATGAAATATTCTTAAACAATTATAGATTGAACAAACATTCCAGAAAGACAAAAAATTATATCCAAAAGAATGGAAACATATTCTTCACTTATAAACTTCAAGATAATCCATAAACTCCTAGAAATGGCATCGTAACAGAACCAAACCACAACTTGCCATGTTTTTCCTCAACTTGACTGATATACCTCAACGTCTTGCCTTCTTCATCTTCCAAAACTTCCAACATTTGTCCCTCCGCGCTTAGCTTGATTGCAGTAGCAGATGTTTTTGCATTCAAAGCAACCCAGAATTCTCCTCTCGAATTTATTCTAATGTTGTCTGGAAATCCTGGCACATCTGCAAATATATCGTGTCGTCCTTTGTAGGGGCCTTTAATCCAATACCTTATTATTCTACAATTGGCAGTTTCAGACACTAGCAGAAAAGACTGGTCTTTGTTTAAAGCTACACCATTTGCAAAAGCAAGGCCTCTTAATAAAACTGTTACTTTTTTGGTTGACTTATCATATTTCATAAGCCTGCCTGTTGTATCTCCACTTACAAATGCAGCAAAATATTGCCTGCGCTGGTACTTTGTGCTTGAATCCGTGAAGTAAATTACATTATTCTGATCATCAATATCCATGTCATTTGTGAAAATCAATGGCTTGCCTTCAAATTCATGGACTAGGGGGGTAGCTAATCCTCCTTTTGGTCCAACAACTTGGAGTCCAAAATAAGCATCAGCAATATAGAGGTCACCTGTTTTCTTATCAAATCTTAAACCCAATGGCCTTCCACATATATGTTCCATTTCAGGAGCAGATGGCCGGGTACAATTATTTCTTTCAGAAGAGGTGACTGCAAAATTAGCCCACGTTTGAGCTTGTTCTTGCCACTTAAGAATACGGCCATCGGCAACTCCTGTATAGGGGCCTTCTCCATTTGGATCGAAAGCAATGCTCTCTGGTCCAACTGCTCCTTTCAGTTGTATTATCTCAGCTTTTCGGAGGAGATTTTGGGTGCTTGGTATTGGTGGTTGTTTCAACATATTTTCGGAGTTGAAGGCTAAAATTACTGAAATAAGTGTAAGTGCTGTTGTAGCACTCAACAGTAGCTTTGAAGCATTCATGAGGAGTACTACTCTCTTTTGGTTACAAGTTAGAAATAATGGTGTGAGGTTATGTTGAAGTTCTCATCTTTTTATAGGACGTTTTAGTTTGGTTGTATTAAAGCAGACTGACTTTACACATGGACCTCAATGTCGTCCCAGAGTGACATAAATAGTAAGTCAGAGAACAAACAAAGTAGCGGTGGAGAAATAACTTAGGGGTCGTTTGGTAGGATGAATTAGATAAAATAATGTATATATGCATTAATTTTCTGTATTAATAATGTTTTGTTTGGTACATTTTTTGAACATATGCATTAGTTATATATCATATTTGGTATTATTCTATGCATAACTAATGCATAACAAGACTATGGTATTAACAATGCAATGAGTTTTAATGCATGCATTAGCTTAGTTAAAGACAATATAGTCCTTCAAAATTTATGCTTGATTAAAATATATTATCCCTAGTAATAAATAAATACTTAACATATTTTTTTTAATAGATAAATATTCAACTCTATACTACAATATAGGTAGACAAATTAAATATTTTTTTAAAAAAACTTTTTCATATAAAAGCATTCTTCATATGTTTCTTTTAAAGAGATAAAGCGATGGACTAGGTATGAGGGTATTTTTGTAAACAAACAATTCTTTTAGAAATTATACAATGCTTTAACACATCAAACCAACTAATGGATAAAAAATATGTCAGCACAACTAATGCAAGCATAACTAATATCAACATTACTAATACATCATATTCAACATTATTCTTGTACCCTCTACCAAACGACCCTTACTAAATAGTATTAATGACTGAAATGAACTTCTATATATAAAATACAAAATGGTCAAAAGGGACGGCAGAAACTTGGGATAGAAAAGCGGAAGTTGATAAAGAAATTAATAGGAGAGATGGGAAGATTTGATTTGTTGTGGGAGCTTTAACTTAATTAATTCAAGATTTAAGCGAGATTGACTTCCAACATTGGCCCCCTAAAAGAAACATTCTTTCTTTCCAAATATCAGCCACTAAAGTACTACTAATGTCACAATTAAAGGAAAAAGGATTGATGGCATTATTCCGAGGATCAAGTAACTCTCAACACTCTTAAAGATTGGCTATTTGGATATTGACTATAAGTTCATGAAGTGTACTACAATAAGTTTAATTGTTCAACATGCACTTTACTCTTAATATCAAGTCTGATATAATAACATAAAAAATTAGAGCGATAACCTACTATAATGAGTTAAATTGTACCATTTGTGTAAAATTATTTACACCGCTAGTATATGTAACTTAAATTCTTTGATTGTTTGGGTACTAATTAGACCATCATAATTGCAAAGACATCACTACATGAAAGCTTATGTATATACTGATATGGCTACTAAGTAATGTAGCTCATTATCCATGGCATTTTACACTAGTTTCCGGAAGATAGCATGCGATCAAGTACTTATACATGGTTCATGTATAAGAACGTCCCATAGTATAATCGATTTGGTTTTGGTTTTTATTGGGTTTTTTTATTGTGATTAGTTGTGTGAACGTAAAATAGAGGGAAACGAATTTGAAGAGATCCTTTCTTGCAAATTAACTTTATCCCTCGTTGAAAAAGAGAGGAGGAATCTTGTGCTTGTATAAAGATATACTTCTTCTAGATATTAAAGAGTTTACAAGAAAACAAGTCTCATGCTATCATCGCTTGTTCGAATTTGAATTTGAATTTGAATTTGGCCAAATGATTTGATGATTGTTTTTTTGACCAACAATTATAAGTTTATTTGTAGTAGTAGTTTCGTTTTTCCCTCATTTTATTTTTCGCTGATTTTTCACAAACAGCCACTAGTAAGGCCGTTTCTTGTAAACAGCCACTAGAAAGGATTTTTGCTATATATACTTAGCCTTTCCCTCATAGTACCACTATATCAGTGAGGTTTATTTGTTCTATCCTAAAAAAGTGATAAAGTTCTTTAATTAAGAATATACTGTGAAGTTAGTGGACTCTGGATTAATTTTTCTTCTTCTATTTCTGTTATAACGTTTCAGTATTAATAGTTGATATAGAAATATAACAGTTCTTTCATGCCTCTATATTTTAAGCTTCCATTCTCGTTGGTCAAATTAACTCTCATTTAATGGAAAAAGGACTATATACAGGCACAGTATATTACTCCAATTGACAAGATCTAACGCGTAGACCTACAAAGGTGTTATATGTCTTTGATGTTGATACAGAACAGCCAACTCGTTAATTTAATGTTAGTAGTTGCTAAACAATAAAAGCCTCTATTGGAGAAAGAGGATGTGACAGCCGGTCAAACTTTATTACGCAGACAAATTAGAATTAAATGTGATTCTTTTGGACTCAAAGAACAAAAATATATGGAAAAAAACTTAGTGACCAATATATATATAGCGTTTTTATGAAAGAAACTATACTTTAACGGCCGTTTAGCCAGTTAAGTAGCGCCTTTTAAAAAAAAACTATACTTGAATTAATTTAAGCAGGAAAATATAGCGTCTTTTGTTAAGACGTTATATATATAGCGTCTTAACAAAAGACGCTATACATATAAATATATCGTCTCCTTCCCTTCCCCCAAAACAAAATCCCCCCCTCCACCCACCCCCCTCCCCCCTATACCCGCTGCTGCCCTCCATTTTAAAAAAAAAGCTTGAGTAGAGCTCACTCGTCCGGCAAAAAGTAAAGATTCTCGGTCCCACGTGCTAGCTAAGACGTTATCTCGGACGTTGTTGCTTGTTTCAGCTCCAAATCACAATTTTTTTGACTTTCTAAAAACCTTAAATCGAGGTATTTCGAGTTAGTTTTTGTTAAAACTTGTATGAAAAATGCATATTAGTTATTTTTTATGTGCCTTATGTTATTTTGTAATTATTTTGCGATTTAACTAATTTGTTATTTTTTATCTGGACTATAGTATTAGTGTGCCAAAAAAATTTGTAAAATAGAGAAATTATTATTAGTTGTTAGAAAAATGTTAATTAGTTACTTTTTACTGTGATATATGTAATTTCGTAATTGTTTTTGTGATTAAATTGATTTGTTATTTTTATCCGGTTTAGATTATTAATTTGCTAAAAGACTAGTAAACTAGATAAATTTTTACTTTAGTTCCCTGTAGTGCTATCTTGTGGCCTAATGTAATGCTCGTATTTGTAATGTAGTGACATTTTAGCGTAGTAAAACGTAGTGTCATTTAGCGTAGTATCCTTTTAGTTATAGAAATGAATCATTTAAGTATCTCTTAATCCCAAAAATACGTCAAAAAGCTGATAGTTCAAACACAAACTATCTCCAATTATAGTCAACAAACGTAAGAACATAAGAATACATTGGTGCTACTGGGCCTCAAATATTGTGTCCGGAACCAAAATATGAATATTTAATAATTAAATCTTGTATAGTTATAAAAATTAATCATTTAATTTTAGTATAGTAAAAAATTAAGTCAGTAAGAAACAAACAAACATATAAAATAACAAAACTAACATGTTAAATAATAAAACTAACATATTAAATAATAAAACTAACATTTACAATAATAAACTAAAATATAAAATAACAGACCTGTTGAGTGAAAAGTCGAAAAATAATTCTCATCATGAACATAAGAATTCAGGATACATTGGCGCTACTGAGCCTCAAATATTATGTCCGGAACCAAAATGTGAATATTTAATAATTAAATCATGAGTAGTAAAAAGTAGGTGAATAACTAACAAACATATAAAATAATAAAACTAATATATAAGATAATAATACTAACATATTAAAGTAACATATAAAATATAAAATTATAATATTGAAAATGTATCAATCTAATAAACACTATAGTAAAAATATCGAATAAAATTTAATATTTCAAGGTATTGCAATATATTTAAGCAGTGGAAAAGAAAAATAATGTAATTAATTTTATTTAATTTACAATAGTCGTCTTGGAGGTTCCGCCTTTGCATCCGGGATCTGCCTCCCTAGAGCTACTACAGCTATAGGCCAGACATAGGTCTTCCTACATATGAGAGGGGCAGTTATTGGCCCATACTTTACGTTCTAGGAGAATAGACGATATGCGAGACTTTCTTAAGGACCGCCAGCTCCATCCTAGTGTAGTGAGACGCCTGCATGATACAGGTCTTTATGGATTATTGATGGCGAGACCACTATCACACTGCAGTACATGGAGGTCCTGTATGGCCTGCCGGTTGATGGACTTCCTGTTACTTTGCCGCAAGGCATGAGAGATTATACGGGAGCTCAGTACCTGGTACTGTTGCAGCGGCTCACCGGTTTCCGGCCAGAAGATGAGGGTGTATTGGTTAGGGCTAGTCGTCTTGCATCGACGCCCATCCGGCTGCATTTGGAGGCCATGCATGATGACATTGCATATGATACACCGGATGTTCATATTAACCGGTACACGTGGTCGCTGCTGCTTATGTTTGGAGGCGTATTGTTCCCAAACATTTCGGGAAACCTAGTTAGCTTGAGATTTCTTCATCTTCTTGAGCGTCTAGATGATTTACATCAGTACAGCTGGGTGCTGCTATTCTGGGTTACTTGTACTGGCAGATGTGCCGGGCATACATGGGCACCTAGCGAAACGTTGGAAGATTTATGTAGCTGTTGCAGGTGAAAATATAGTCAAATACTCTTTTCATTATAACATACATCATAAGATTTTTACGTCCAAATTGTATATTAGGTTTGGGCCAGAAAGTGGTTCCTGCAGTTTCAGCCACCTCTACCACCCATAGCTCAGGATGCACCACCTCCACCGTTTCTCCATTTGGCTAGGAGGTGGGTTGATAGGCAGGGATACGAACGTGGGTACGAGGCTCAACATAATCTCCCCTATTGCAAAGATTTATTGGATTTGCTGGATGACGCGCAGGTAATTCTACACTTAAGTTTACTTGGCCTGGATTTATATGTGTTTTGTATACTCACAGTTCCTGTTTTACGTAATAGTTCATTTGGAGGCCATACATCGACGAGCTAATAACTAGTTTGCCCGATTATTGCTCGATCGGGTAACTTATTTGGAGCTCTTCCTTCCCGTTGATGTGTCTCGATATTGTCGAGCACTATGCTACCGAGCGAGTCCTTTGCCAGTTTGGTCGACCGCAACATGTACCTCCACCACTCGCTTGGGTTAGGACACATTACCTACGGGATGATCGTTCGAGGGTTGACCAGACATATGAGGCATGGCTAGAGGCACAGATTGAGACTTGGGACCAGCAGCGTGACCTGATTCCACCACCCCCTCTAGCCTATCTTATGGATGGTGCGCATGTGTATATCGGCTGGTACTGCAGCATTACCTGTCGCGCCCCCTTTTCCCCTCCGCAGAGAGAGTCCGGGTTTCGACATTCATGGGGGGTAATAACTCATTTCCTTTTGGGAATTGGATATTTGATGAGTTGCCACCTAACGGGTTATAGTGCGTTGGAGCACCTAGAGCGATTAACTCTTGGATTGGTTTGCATTACCAGAGATTAGGGTAAGGGCTCGAAATAACCTTAAAGGGAAGGTATTAGGCACCCCTCTCAGTCCACAATGGTGGGTCCCGACGAACTTATACTTACGAATTATTCCATTAACAAATAAATAGTTGAATCAAATATTTTGCAAGTAAAGCACGTTGGACGTTGTATAACTCAAATAACAAGGCAAAGATTTTGAACAAGTTGTATATAAAATAAAGTTTTAAACAAAAGACTTTTGGGAAAGGAGAAGTCCTAGATTGGTTAGCGTATAGGATCACCCCACACAATGTCCGGCAAACACTCCTCAATGAGGGGCTACACGTAACATTAGCACGTAGTCATCATATCCATATCTACCCATTCCCCATCCCTTAGTGGTAACTAAAGTGAGTGTTGTTTAACGTCCCTATACGTGCTGTTACCCGTCCATTCTTAATGGTCCTGGAGGGAATTAGGGCCTCTACCTATAGGCATTTCTAGACCGACCCCTAAGGTTTAAAGAAAAAATACTAAGGCGACAAGAAATAATACATAGGACTCTTAGCAAATAAGAACATGAAGAAGCAAATAAAAGGCTCAGTTTACCTCCATAGATAACGCATGTAAACAACACGACTCAAACACAGATAATGGCAACAGTATCCTAAGACATGATGTCTAGGTGTGTATCAGAATACAGTAGATATGCAGGTTCATTTTATAACTCAGAAGCAGGGGCCCTAATCAGTTTTCCTATTGATTTTAAACCTGTTAATCAATAAGCAGTACACACAAAGGGCAGTTTCCAATTTTATAAGAAATTGGATTACCTAAGGCTTGCTTAGGCGTATGATAATGCACAATTGTTACCAGAACCATTAGAACAGTGAATGAGTTATTTTACCTAAAGCATATTGTTCTAAGTGCTATAAAATGTAGGTATTATTACCAGTTTATTTCAAATAGGATAATTAAATATGAAGCTACTTTTACACTTCCATAATAAATGGTTTACACTAGGTGTGACTGAGCAAGTACAAATGAGATCCTAAAGCATGGTATCTAAGATGCATGTATAAAGTTCATAATGGTTTATATGCAGAATTCCTAAAGCAGGATTTCTAAATGCACAACAAGTTATAGCATGATTTCAAAATGCATAGGTGACAGTTTATCTTTAATGTCATTTATCCTAGAAACAAGATTTCTAAGTGATAATAAGATGTCAAAATGAAATGCTGAAAGCAGTAGACATGGGACCCAGGAGCATGGTTTGTAATACATGATATGATTTGAGCATGGATTCTATTGCGCATACAGGAAATATAAGCCTAAAGCATAATTTTTACCCCTTTGATATCTATAACATGCATAGCTACCCTCCCATTTTCACTATCCAAACCCCAATGTTCGTTTACAAATTATTACAGGCCAATATAGAATGAATTACATAAGTAGATAAGAAAAATAAGAAGTTACTCTATAGGGAGCTACCAATAGGCCCAGATTTCCAAAATTTCCAATGCCAGATTGCCTCATAGACTTTCATATAATCTGGGTGTGTCAGAGTTCCCTGAGGACCTCAAGGGATCCCGGGCAGTGCTCACACCCAGATTTCATAGTCATAGTTGAGTGTGCAGTGTGGAAGGGCCAGCTCTAATGTATCAGAGTTTAGAGGGATCTCATAGGGATCTCTAAGTAGTCACACATTATTGGGGCAGAACTTAAAACCTAAGAGTAGATTGAGATTGCTTGAAAAGATTTAAATAGGGAAACAGTTTGAAAAAGGACTTATTTGAAATAGTTTGAAAAATGGACTTATTTGAAATAGTTTTGTAAAATACAATAGAGATAGTTTTGAAAAGAGAGTGGAGTAGTAAACAATAGTCTAAACACAGCACCCCCAAAACAGGTTCATACACAGCCAGAGATCATAGAACCAAGGCAGGTTCATCAACCACAAATAGGGGTCAAGGGACATAGGTCATGTAGGTAAACACATAGTTACAGGAGCATAACAATCCTTGTGAGGGTTTATGGGATTAGGGAATAGCTAGTGATATCAACACAATATATATTTCAGAGACAATCATAGAATCAGACATCTAAAGTGACAATTCAGTTTGCAAAGTAAGTGCATGTCAAAACTGGACAACAAGTAGACAAGTATTCAAAGCAGGATAGGGTCATATTGAAGCAGACTACAAGGGGAGTAGAACTAGCATGCTAGATGAAGCCACAATGCAAGCATGTCAATTACACATTGAACAACAGAACCATAGATAGAAACAATTCAGAAACATGATAAGCTGAAGCAATAAATGAAACATATTAGTTTTGGAACTTGAATTGAAATCAAGACATATCAGTAAAGTGACAACACACAAAAAAAGTGAAGAATAGGAGATCACAATAGTTAGCCTTGGCTTGCAACCAGCTAACTTAGAACAATAGTAAGTAATCACAAAAGAGGGCAGAGAGCTTTTAGTGTGAGAGAGAGAGTTTTGAACCAATGTGTTCGTGTGTGTGTGTGTGTGTTAATGAGAAAGCATATATATATATATATAATTTGAAACTAGGTAGAATAATAATGTAAGAATCAAAGTCAAGCAGTAATTATGGAACTAGGTATCAATTAGTATAAAATCAGTATAAGTACTCCCTTAATTACGGGAGTTAACTTCAAACGATGCAGACAAATAACAAAAAAGGAAAGAATCAATGTGAGACTGAACATGACACATAAGGAAATAAGCATAGTATAGAGCAGGTAATAGAGGCTAGGTTCGACAAATTCTAATTAGGTTGGAATAAAATATACCAATCATAGGGAATCAAGGATTCCATTAGAAGATAACACTGACCAAAGGAAAGTATCACAACTGAACAAAGCAAACATAACACAAATAAGAATAGGGTAAAAGAATCACATAAATCCGAGGTTCAAAGTAAATAAAGGTAATGATGAGAGGAAATAGCCACAAATTTTCTGGGAATATGTAAAGCCCCAGAAAATTTTGCTAAGTAATTTAAGATTTCGTGGTGCCAAGGTAGGCTAATTATTTTATTTTGTGTGAAAGTGAGGATTCATGATATAATGGATATCAATTGGATATGTTAATAAGTGTATAAGTCATATTATAAGTGATTTGGGGTCTAAGGAGAGGCCTAAGTCTAAGCCAAGTTGGAAAATTTTATAATGGACTAAAGTCGTGAATGAGTACGCACAAGACTTCACTTTGGACAATCATATCTCTAGTTATATATGATGTTGTGTGATGCACAACCTATCAAATTAAAGCTCTTTGAGTCTAGTTTCCGATGCATAAACCGTTCATCATTTTGAGGTGTATACAGAAAGTTACGACCATTTTACTTGGCATGTGTCATATGCGCGCCCAGGTGAACAGCGGAAGCGCGACCGCGCATATTGAGAAGTATTATGACTCGTGAGCACGACCTTAGCGCGGTCCTAGTGTGGGCATGCTAGTAGCAGACCTCTAAATACCCCTAAGGACGGGAAATAAGAGGATTTAAGTCATTTTTCAAGACTAGGGCATCCTCTCCATCCTCAATCCGGCCAAGGCATCCAATTGCACACCTAAGGTGAGTTTTTAAGTGCGTTTTCATGGTGATTTCACTTCTCAATCACTAGTTAAAACATGGTTTTGATTGGATTTCATAGGATTTCTTCAAAATCTCAAGAACATCCCAAAAGTTGTCTTTCAAGATTTGGTCTACAAGAGGTAATCTTTTACCCTTAGACTTACATATATGGAGTTATTATGGAAATATGAGTATAAATTAAGTATTGTAACTCATGGGATGGTGATTGGAAGCCATAGTTGCCTAACCTAGGTTGTGTTGGTGTCGTATAGATTGTGAGATGGTTATTGAGGTATGATTCTTGGGTGTAATAGTATTATGTATACATGCACGTACAAATTAGGTTTGTGGGAAGATTTTCGAACATAAATAAGTAAAGATTGGGTTGGGGAATGAAGGAAATCTTGTAAAAGAGATTTGAAATCAAGATGCTCAACTAGTGTTTGATAAAATGCTCAAGTCAGCTGAAACCATGAATACCTTCCTAATTTGTGTTCAATTTTGTTATGTCTCAAGTAGATTGGGATTGCTAGAATTTCCGGAATGTCGTCGCAACTTAAGGAAAGCTTAAACAAGGTATGTATGGCTAAAACCTCATCTTTTAGAAATTGAGCTCCATTTGTGTTTGTGTGAATACGGTAAGATCAAAGTTGAATTGTTGTGTTGATTGTTGTTTCACATGAATTTGGGGTTGCGACCTTATATGGGTGAAAGATGTGTCTAAATATGATAAATGTGCTATTCTTGATAACTTGAAAGGGTGCAAGGAATATGAATCATGTACTGAAATGCTCAGAACTTAAATTGAGATTGAAGCTGCATATGTTGTGTCCTCTATGTGAAGTCTCATATATGCTTATAATTTTATTTTCTCTTGTGTGCACATATTATCATAAATTACAAATCTAATATTGAAATTTGGAATGATGTGAAATGTGGCCTAGTGCCAAATATATGACGTGATAGCTGTGGCCCCAAGTGCCTATGAAATGACATATGTGAAACAAAGATTGAATTGAGATGATTGATGGAAAAGGGAAACACCTTGGTAAGGCGGCCTAGCCGATCGGGCCGAGATCGGACGCCATGCTCACACATGGTGGTATTGTGATGATATTGAATCCCGGATAAAAGGGAAACTAAGATTGTGATTGAAGAGTATGTCTCAAGTGAGGCAACCTAGCCGATCGGGTCGAGATCGGACTCCGCTCAAGCTAGCGGTGGTATTGTGAACAATGATGAACAATATGAAATGCCCCAAACTAAAGGCTATGGAAACAAAATGTGAAAATTGTGTGATTCTTTTACCTTGATAATGTTGTGATCATTTGAAGCTTTTGAGTTATACTTGTGATTTCCTTATGTTTGGTATGAGAGTTCTTTCTAACTAGATGGTGTTTAGTTGTACATACTAGTATTATTCCATGGTACTAACGTCCCTTTTGCCGGGGGCGCTATATTTTTTTTAAATGAATGTAGGTGTCTCCATTGCAGATAGTGCCAAATGCGCATAGCGGAGTACCTTCTTCTCAAAGTCTTGGTGAGCCCCTTTCTCCTTCAAGGGGTTATATTGTACAGCTTTTGTTGTGAACTTCCACTTTTGAGGAATTGCCGGAGCCTTGTTGCCGGCATTGTCATACTTGTATGTTGTATCCTTAGAGGCTCCGTAGACATATGTGTGGGTTATGTATGGGTGTTGGATGGGTCTACAAACTATGTTGTAATTCTAACTCTCGCTTCTCTAAAGGGAAATTATATGGAATCTTGGAACTTAACTACGGTTTAATGCTGTAATATAAAATGAACTCACAATGTTGAATGTCCTATCTTTCCTCATCTAAATAAATGAAACCATGGTTTCCTTAGTCATATTGAGTTGGGTAGGGAGTGTTGATAAGGCTTGCTCAGTTGGGTTCACTCGATTGAGCGCTGGTCGTGCCTCCCGAGGTTGGGGCGTGACAAACTTGGTATCAGAGCCTAAGGTTTTGAAGTGTCCTGGGATGTCTCGGAATCGTGTCTAGTAAAGTCCTTCTTATAGGTGTGTAGTCGAACACATCTATAAGTTGGAGGCTACTTGGGCATTTAGGAATAACTCCCTTCTTTGTTATTCTTGATCGTGCGACAACTTATTATGAAACTAATCCCTCCCTAATTAGTGCATTGTTCTATCTTTCAGTAAAGGGCACCTAAGAAGAAAGCGAGAATTGGCCAAGAAGCCAATGCCACCACAGGAGTGGCTGATGAATCACTGCTTGATACTGCGGGTGAGGGTAATCGCCCTGCTATCACCCTACCTAACTCTTCTATTCCAGAGCAAACTATCCCGTTTCATACACCTGCGGAGGGTACCACTCTCACTATCCCTCCCATTGATACTTCTGTTCCGCCTCCAGCCCCAGCTTCTTGTTATGGTATTTCTGATGGGGATCTTAGGGAGGCTATTCAGATGTTGACTCAGCTAGTGGCCTCTCAGGCTCAATGGTCAGATGTTGCGCCCAGTTCATCCAGCCAGCAAGGGGATTCTACTAGTTCTAGGATGAACAGATTTCTTCAGTTAGACCCTTCAGTGTTTACGGGTGCCAATCCAGAAGAAGACCCTCAGGATTTTATTGATGAGATGCACAAGACCCTCAGGGTTATGCATGCAACTAAAACAGAAGGAGTAGAGTTGGCTGCCTACTGTTTGAAAGGGGTGGCCTATGCATGGTTTGAGTTATGGGAAGATTCCCACGAGGAGGGGAGCCCTCCGGCGAGGTGGAGCGAGTTTGCCGATGCCTTTATAGATCATTTCCTTCCTGTTGAGACAAGGGCAGCCCGTGCAACAGAGTTTGAAAATCTGAAGCAAGGTAGAGTGTGTGGGAGTATCACATGGAGTTTGCTCGCCCGTCCAAGTATGACATCCATATGTTGCCCGCAATGGAGGCCAGGGTGCATCGGTTCGTTCAGGGCCTAAATCCTTTGACTATTAATGAGGCTTCTACAACTGCATTGAATTCTGATATGAATTATGGAAAGATTGTAGCATTTTCTCAGGCCATAGAGAACCGTAACTAAAGAACAGGATGGAGAGAGAGGGTAACAGAAAGACCCAGTGTATGGGCAACATGGGTGAGTCACTCGGTGGGGGAAGATCAGATTTTAGGGGAGGATCATCTGGACCATCCCAGTCTGTTGCACAATCTTCAGCTAGTACCACCATCAGGGCCCAGCCAGCAGCAATGGAGTCATTTCAGGCTCGGTCAAGGCAACAGGGGATCCCATCAGCGGGGTCGGTCAGGAGAGAGGTCCTAGCAGCAGTAGAGGTCCCCGTGCCCCAAGCGAGGGAAGTTGTACTTAGGGATTTGCTATTTGGAGTTACCTATATGCTATGGATGTGGGATGAGGGGTCATATTCAGAGGCATTGTCGTGCATCCCGCCAGGGAGCGGGTAGGGGCACAGCTCAGTCATCCAGTCCAGTAGCTGCTACATCTTCAGCCCCCTCTCCAGCTCGAGGTACCCTAGCACCCACAGGGCGTGGTGCAGCTAGGGGTGGTGCATAGAGTTCAGGAGGACCCATCCAGTTCTACGCTATGAGTGGTCGCCAGACTGTAGAGGCTTCTTCGGATGTTGTTACAGGTATTCTGACTGTCCAATCTCATGATGTGTATGCACTTATTGACCCCGGTTCCACCTTGTCCTATTAACCCTTTTTGTTGCTATGGAATTTGGGATAGAATCGGATCAGCTTCATGAGCCATTTTCGGTGTCTACTCCGATGGGTGAGTCTATTATGGCTGCTCGAGTTTATAGAGGTTGTGTTGTTACGGTACGGGGTAGGGATACCACAGCCGATCTTATTGAATTAGGGATGGTCGATTTTGATGTAATAATGGGAATGGATTGGCTTTATTCATGCTTTTCCAAACTTGATTGTTGGACTAGAACCATGATGCTTGAATTTTCTAATGAGCCTGTTGTTGAATGGAAGGGAGATAATGTAGTGCCTAAAGGTCGGTTTATTTCTTACCCTAAGGTTGAGAAGATGATCAAGAAGGGGTATCTATCATTTAGTTCAGGTTACGGACACCAATGCCGAGGTGCCTAGCCTTGAGTCTGTATCAATTGTGAATGAATTTTCGGATGTCTTTCCAGATGAGCTCCTTGGGATTCCACCAAACAGGGAAATTAATTTTGAGATCGATGTGATGCCAGGCACGTAGCCTATCTCAATTCCACCTTACAGAATGGCACCGGCAGAGCTGAAAGAGCTAAAGGAACAATTGAAGGATTTGCTAGAAAAGGATTTCATCCGGCCGAGTGTGTCACCATAGGGCGCACCTGTCTTGTTTGTAAGAAGAAAGATGGGTTGTTGCGGATGTGTATTGACTACCGGCAATTCAACAAGGTCACAATCAAAATTAAATATCCTCTACCAAGGATAGATGACTTGTTTGATCAATTGCAAGGTGCTACATATTTCTCAAAAATTGACTTGCGATCTGGGTATCATCAATTGAAGATAAGGGAACAGGATATTCCAAAAATAGCTTTGAGGACTCGGTATGGGCACTTTGAATTTATGGTGATGTCTTTTGGGCTAACAATTGCCCCGGCAGCTTTCATGGATCTTATGAATCGAGTCTTTAAGCCTTTTCTAGACTCCTTTGTGATAATATTCCTTGACAATATTCTTGTATATTCCTGAAGTCGAGAAGACCATGCTAACCATCTCAGGGCAGTTCTCCAAACTCTTCAGCAACATCAACTGTATGCAAAATTTTCGAAATGCGAATTCTGGCTTGAATCCGTCACGTTCTTGGGTCATGTCGTCTCTAGGGAAGGAATTATAGTTGATCTTCAAAAGATTGCAGCAGTGAGGAATTGGCCCAGACCTACCACTCCAACTGAGATTCGTAGTTTCTTAGGTTTGGCTGGGGTACTACAAGAGGTTTGTGGAGGGGTTTTCTACTCTTGCCTCTCCATTGACCAAATTGACACAGAAAGCAGTTAAATTCCAATGGTCTGATGCTTGTGAAAGGAGTTTCCAAGAATTGAAATCAAGATTGCCTACGACACCGGTGTTAACCCTGCTAGAGGGTACCGAGGGATTTGTGGTATATTGCGATGTTTCAAGGATCGGGCTTGGGTGTGTGTTAATGCAACACGACAAGGTTATAGCCTATGCTTCTAGGCAACTCAAGAATCATGAAAGGAACTATCCAACCCATGGCTTAGAGCTTGCGGCAGTGGTGTTTGCATTAATGATTTGGCGACATTATTTGTATGGGGTTAATGTGGATGTATTTACGGACCACAAGAGCCTTCAATATATTTTTAAGCAGAAGGAGTTGAATCTGAGACAAAGAAGATGGCTAGAGTTACTCAAGGACTATGACATTGATATTCTCTATCACCCGGGAAAGGCCACTGTTGTGGCAGATGCTCTTAGTCGAAAATCTATGGGAAGTTTGGCTCATTTGGAGGCATATCAGAGGCCATTGGCCAGGGAGGTTCACCAGTTGGCTAATTTGGGAGTTCGCCTTGCAGACTGTAATGAAGGAGGGGTAACTATACAGAATAGGGCTGAATCATCGCTCGTGGCGGAGGTGAAAGAGAACCAATTCAACGATCCGTTGTTAGCACAACTGAAGGAGGGGATTCATAAACACAAGACCACAACTTTTTCCTTTGTTATGAATGATGGTACCCTACGGTACCAAGATCGCCTATGTGTTCTGGATATTGACAGTCTTTGGGAGAGGATCATGGCAGAAGCTCACACTTCCGGTACTCTGTGCACCCAGGTTCTACGAAAATGTGTCATGATCTCAAGGAAATTTATTAGTGGAACAACATGAAGAGGGATGCGACAGACTTTGTGGCAAAATGTTCGAACTGTCAGCAAGTGAAGGCCAAACATCAGAGGCCCGGTGGATTGGCCCAAAGCATAGATATTCCAATGTGGAAACGGGAGATGATCAACATGGATTTCGTGGTAGGTTTTCCGCGCACTCCGCGCAAGTTTGACTCAATTTGGGTGATTGTGGACCGACTCACAAAATCAGCGCACTTCTTACCAGTTAAATCTACCGACATAGCGGAACAGTATGCTCAGTAGTATATCAAAGAAATAGTCAGGTTACATGGTACTCCAGTCTCAATCATTTCAGATCGAGGGGCTCAGTTCACTGCCAACTTTAAGGAAGAAATTTCAGCAAGGTTTGGGTACGCAGGTAAATCTTAGCACAATATTCCATCCTCAAACCGATGGGCAAGCAGAGTGGACTATTCAGACGCTTGAGGACATGTTGCGTGCTTGTACTCTTGATTTCAAAGGTAGTTGGGATGACCATTTGCCACTCATAGAATTTTCTTACAATAACAGCTTTCATGCTAGTATCCAGGTGGCACCATTTGAGGCGTTGTATGGTAGGAGATATAGATCTCCCATTGGGTGGTTCGAGGTTGGAGCGGCTGAACTGATAGGGCCGGACCTCATGCATCAGGCTATGGAGAAAGTCAAGATTATTAAAGAGACGTTGAAAACTGCTCAGAGTCGCCAAAAGTCGTATTTGGACGTTCGCCGCAGAGCCTTGGAGTTCAAAAATAATGATTGGGTATTTTGAAGGTTTCCCCTATGAAGGCTATCATGCGGTTTGGGAAGAAGGGAAAATTGAGTCCGAGGTATGTCGAACCGTACAAAATCATTCAGAGGATTGGTCAGGTGGCATACAAGCTTGAGCTGCCACCCGAGATGTCATTGGTACAACCAGTCTTCCATGTGTCTATGTTGAAGAAGGTAGTGGGAGATCCGTCCACTATTGTGCCAGTTGAGTCTATTGAGGTTAATGAAGAATTATCGTATGAAGAAATTCCAGTTGCCATCCTTGATAGGCACGTCTGAAAGTTGAGAAATAAAGAGATTGCCTCCGTGAAAGTGTTATGGCGAAACCAGCAAAGTGAGGAAGCCACTTGGGAAGCCGAAGAAGAAATGAAGAAGAAGTACCCTCACTTGTTTGGATATCTATGTAATTAAGTATTTGTGTCCTATAAAGATGTTGAAAGCTTACCTTCTATGAATTATGTATCACATGGTTAGTTGATGATAATAGTGTTTCTTTTCTAGAAATGCATTGCTTATGGGGCCACGGTAGGCATCATTTTATATTATGTTGCATCTTTGGATTATGTATATGTTGATAGGATGCGTTTCTGGGATTCTCTGACAGGTGGATAGGCCCAGTTACAAGGGAAACTCTGCCGAAATTTCTGAAAAATTTGGGAGTTAGTAAAAATTTGGGAGTTAAAGATGTGTGAGAAAGGAGATAAGTTATACTAAGTATTTGAGGATTGACTCCAATTATCATTCGAGGACGAATGATCCTAAGCGGGGGAGAATGTAAAGCCCCAGAAAATTTTGCTAAGTAATTTAAGATTTCATGGTGCCAAGGTAGGCTAATTATTTTATTTTGTGTGCAAGTTAGGATTCATGATATAATGGATATCAATTGGATATGTTAATAAGTGTATAAGTCATATTATAAGTGATTTGGGGTCTAAGGAGAGGCCTAAGTCTAAGCCAAGTTGGAAAATTTCATAATGGACTAAAGTCGTGAATGAGTACGCACAAGACCTCACTTTGGACAATCATATCTCCAGTTATATAATGTGTTGTGTGATGAACAACCTATGAAATTAAATATCTTTGGGTCTAGTTTCCGACGCATTAAACTGTTTGTCATTTGGAGGTGTATACAGAAAGTTAAGACCATTTTACTGGGCATGTGTAATATGCGCGCCTAGGTGCGCGGCGGAAGCGCGACCGCGCATATTGAGAAGTATTCTGCCTCATGAGCGTGGCCTTAGTGCGGGCGCGCTAGTAGCAGACCTCTAAATACCCCTAAGGATGGTAAATGAGAGTATTTAAGTCATTTTTCAAGACTAGGGCATCCTCTCCATCCCCAATCCGGCCAAGGCATCCAATTGCACACCTAAGGTGAGTTTTTAAGTGTGTTTTCATGGTGATTTCACTTCTCAATCACTAGTTGAAACATGGTTTTGATTGGATTTCATAGGATTTCTTCAAAATCTCAAGAGCACCCCAAAAGTTGTCTTTCAAGATTTGGTCTACAAGAGGTAATCTTTTACCCTTAGACTTACATATATGGAGTTATTATGAAAATATGAGTATAAATTAAGTATTGTAACTCATGGGATGGTGATTGGAAGCCATAGTTGCCTAACCTAGGTTGTGTTGGTGTCGTATAGATTGTGAGATGGGTTATTGAGGTATGATTCTTGGGTGTAATAGCATTATGTATACATGCACGTACAAATTAGGTTTGTGGGAAGATTTTCGAACATAAATAAGTAAAGATTGGGTTGGGGAATGAAGGAAATCTTGTAAAAGAGATTTGAAATCAAGATGCTCAACTAGTGTTTGATAAAATGCTCAAGTCAGCTGAAACCATGAATACCTTCCTAATTTGTGTTCAATTTTGTTATGTCTCAAGTAGATTGGGATTGCTAGAATTTCCGGAATGTCGTAGCAACTTAAGGAAAGCTTAAACAAGGTATGTATGGCTAAAACCTCATCTTTTAGAAATTGAGCTCCATTTGTGTTTGTGTGAATACGGTAAGATCAAAGTTGAATTGTTGTGTTAATTGTTGTTTCACATGAATTTGGGGTTGCGACCTTATATGCGTGAAAGATGTGTCTCAATATGATAAACGTGCTATTCTTGATAACTTGAAAGGGTGCAAGGAATATGAATCATGTACTGAAATGCTCAGACCTTAAATTGAGATTGAAGCTGCATATATTGTGTCCTCTATGTGAAGTCTCATCTATGCTTATAATTTTATTTTCTCTTGTGTGCACATATTATCCTAAATTACAAATCTAACATTGAAATTTGGAATGATGTGAAACAAAGATTGAATTGAGATGTTTGATGGAAAAGGGAAATGCCTTGGTAAGGCGGCCTAGTAGATCGGGCCGAGATCGGACGCCATACGCACACATGGTGGTATTGTGATGATATTGAATCCCGAATAAAAAGGGAAACTGGGATTGTGATTGAAGAGTATGTCTCAAGTGAGTAACCTAGCTGATCGGGTCGGGAGCAGACTCCGCTCAAGCTAGCGATGGTATTGTGAACAATATGAAATGCCCCAAACTAAAGGCTATGGAAACAAAATATGAAAATTGTGTGATTCTTTTACCTTGATAATGTTGTGATCGTTTGAAGCTTTTGAGTTATACTTGTGATTTCCTTATGTTTGGTATGAGAGTTCTTTCTAACTAGATGGTGTTTAGTTATACATACTAGTACTATTCCATGGTACTAACGTCCCTTTTGCCAGGGGCGCTACATTTTTTTTAAATGAATGTAGGTGGCTCCATTGCGGATAGTGCCGAACGTGCATAGCAGAGTACCTTCTTCTCAAAGTCTTGGTGAGAGCCCCTTTGTCCTTCAAGGGGTTATATTGTACTTCTTTTGTTGTGGACTTCCACTTTTGAGGTATTGCCAGAGCCTTGTTGTCGGCATTGTCATACTTGTATTTTGTATCCTTAGAGGCTCCGTAGACATATGTGTGGGTTATGTACGGGTGTTGGATGGGTCTACGAACTATGTTGTAATTCTAACTCTCGCTTCTCTAAAGGGAAATTATATGGAATCTTGGAACTTAACTACGGTTTAATGTTATGATATAAAATGAACTAACAATGTTGAATGTCCTATCTTTCCTCATCTAAATAAATGAAACCATGGTTTCCTTAGTCATATTGAGTTGGGTAGGGAGTGTTGATAAGGCTTGCTCAGTTGGGTTCACTTGATTGAGCGCTGGTCGTGCCTCCCGAGGTTGGGGCGTGACAGAATAAATTCATAATAGGCAGGCATAGTCGAAGTCAAAACACCTAACAAGAAAACATAGGGTAAAGATCTCAGAATCACAGAGTGTTCATGAGAAACATACAGATTAGTTGAACATATTATCAAAAACAACGCAGAAACCCAGGATTAGAACTAAGAAATTAGGGTTTTCAACATAATGAATTGGATAAAAGGAAAACTTAAATAAATCGTTTAAACATAGTAGAAATCATAGAATAATACTGAAAATTAGAGGAGAAGTCATTTTGAAAAGGGGTTAAGAAACCCTAGTTTTGAAGATGAAGAGACATTTTTGAAAAATCGGAAAGATTATTAAGAAAACAGTAAAGATCACTCAAAATATACTCAGATCTGTTACAGATCTAAGAAATTGGGAGCTAGTAGTTAGGGCTTCATAGATACAACCCAGAAAGAAAGAGAACCGGCCTAGAAACCATAGGAATGAAGTGCGCGGACTTGGTCAGCCGATCCACAATCACCCAAATGGCATTGAACTTTCTCAAAGTTCGTGGGAGTCCAACTACAAAGTCGATGGTGATCTGCTCCCACTTCCACTCCGGAATCTCTATCTGCTGAAACAACCCACCCGGTCTTTGGTGCTCATACTTCGCCTGCTGACAATTGAGGCACCGACCTACAAACCCAAATATCTCTTTCTTCATCTGCCTCCACCAATAGTGCTGTCTCAAATCTCGGTACAACTTCGTGGCACCCGAATAAATGGAATGCCACGAACAATGGGCCTCCTCTAGAATCAACTCCTGAAGCCCATCAATATTGGGTACATATACCCGACCCTGCATCCTCAATACCCGTCATCACCAATAGTCATATCTCTGGCATCACCATGCAGAACCTTGTTCTTGAGGACAAGCAAATGAGGATCATCAAACTGACGCTCCCGGATACGATCAAACAGGGAAGACCGGGAAACCATGCGAGCTAGAACCCAAAAGATCCAATCTCACAAACTGGCTAGCTAAGGCCTGAACATCCATCGTCATGGGCCTCTCTGCTACTGGTAAATAAGCTAAACTCCCCAAACTCTCTGCCTGGTGACTCAAAGCATCGGCCACCATATTGGCCTTTCTCGGGTGATACAAAATAGTGATATCTTAGTCCTTCAGCAACTCTAACCACCTCTTCTGACGCAAATTAAGATCCTTCTGCTTGAACAGATGCTACAAACTCCGGTGGTCAGTATAAATCTCACAAGGCACACCGTATAGATAATGACGCCAGATCTTCAAAGCGTGGACAATAGCGGCTAACTCGAGATCATGGACATGATTATTCTTCTCATGTACCTTCAACTTTCTGGATGCATAGGCAATCACCCTACCGTCCTGCATCAATACCACCCCAAGGCCAATCCTCGAGGCATCATAATAGACAGTATAAGACCCTGAACCTGTAGGCAATATCAAAACTGGGGCTATAGTCAAAGCTGTCTTGAGCTTCTGAAAACTCGCCTCACACTCTTCTGTCCACTAGAATGGAACACCCTTCTAGGTCAGCATGGTCATAGGTGCTGCAATAGATGAAAACCCCTCAACAAGTCGACGGTAGTAACCCGCTAAGCCAAGAAAACTATGGATCTCTGTAGCTGAGGATGATCTGGGCCAACTTTGAACTGCTTCCACTTTCTTCGGATCTACCTGAATACCCTCACTCGATACCACGTGGCCTAAGAATGCCATGAAATCCAACCAAAACTCACATTTTGAGAGCTTTGCATATTACTTCTTTTCTCTCAAAGTCTGAAGCACCGTCCTCAGGTGCTGCTCATGATCTTCCCGACTCTAGGAGTATACCAGAATATCATCAATAAAGACAATGACAAACGAGTCAAGATATGGCCGGAACACACTGTGCATCAAATACATAAAGGCTGTTGGGGCATTGGTCAACCCAAATGACATAACAAGGAACTTGCAATAACTATACCGAGTCCTAAAAGCAATCTTCGGGATATCTGGCTCCCGAATCTTCAGCTAATGGTAACATGAGCGCAAGTCAATCTTAGAAAACACTCGTGCGCCATGAAGCTGGTCAAACAAATCATCAATACGAGGCAAAGGATAACAATTCTTCATTGTAATTTTGTTCAACTGGCGATTGTCGCGCCCCCTTTTTTCCCTTTTTATGGGGAAGTCCAGGTTTTGACATTCATGAGGGAAATGACTCGTTTCTTTTGGGAATTGGGTATTTGAAGGGTCGCCCCTAACGGATTATGGTACGTTAGGGCACCTCAGAGTGATTAACTCATATAACTAGTTTGCATTACCAGATATTAGGGTAAGGACTCGAAATAACCTTGAGGGGAAGGTGTTAGGCACCCCTCGCGGTCCACAACGGTGGGTCCCAACTGAACTTAAACTATGTGAATTAGTCCTTTTACAAATAAACAATTTCAACACGTATTCTCAAATAAAGGCATGTTTTCACATTCTAAATACATATATAATTCAAGTAATGAAAATAAGGGAAAAAGGGGTTTGCACAATTTGCACATATGTAAAGAAAGGTAAATTCATTTAAACAATAGGAGCTGGGAAAGAGAGGTCCTATGTTGGTTAGCCTACAAGATCATACCCACACAATGCCCGATAATCACTCCTCAATGAGGGGATACACGTGACATTAACACGTAGTCATCATATCCTTACTACCCAATTCCCTCCCCTTGGTCATAGCCTAAAGCGTTCTAGCAACCTTGAAAGATATCCTATGCGTGCACCACCCGTCCCTTCCTTGTGGCCCTGAAGGTATTTAGGACCTCTAATTAGGTAGTTCTATACCATCTTAAAGTACTTAAGGGAGAAAAGTCTAGGCGTAAATCAAAACAGTTAGGACTGCACTAAAGAGAACAACTAAAAGCTCACATTTACCTCCACAAACATAACAAGTAAGTGCATGTCTCAAAAAATAGTTTCAGGTATTTAAGAGAAAACCTTAGAACATGATATCTAGGCAAGCATAGATTATACAGTATTAAATTATGACCAAAGTGTAAAAGACCTATTCAGCTTGCCTACTGATTTTAAACCTATTTGAATATGAGCAGTCACAGATAACAGAACATAGTTTTACAGTTGCAGGATTTTAAGCGCCCTATAGGCTTGCCTAGGCGTATAATAGTGATGTCCTATGAGCATGGTATCTGTTATTGATTAGGAAGGCAGTAAATCAATAAACAATTTTACACGGGTAATTTGGATCATATAGGCATGCTTTCTAGTGATATTGATTAACACGAAAAGAGTAGGTTATTTAATTAAATTGATTCAGCACTTACCAGTATAAGCTCAGAGTTAAACTAACTTTAGGTCTAACTAAACTGGTTTTAGATCCTATAGGCATGATATCTATTTTGAACAAGCAAGCAAAATTTATTTGATCAAAGCGAAATCCTTATAGGCATGATTTCTATTAAAACTGATTTTAATCTTATAGGCATGATTTTTAAGGAGACGAATTTGAATGCATGCTGTAATGGGAAATGAACTTCAATTACTTTACACCCTATAGGCATGATATCTAATTATAAAACTGATTTAGATCATATAGGCATGACTTCTAATTATTGAAAGTAAAGCATGCAAAATTTATTTAAACCAAAGCAGATCCTATAGGCATATTATCTAACAAACACATTTGAATCGAAATAGACCCTATAGGCATGTTATCTACCCGACTTTACCCACAATATGCAACTACCCACCCCTTTTTCACCAATCACCCCAATGTTTGTTTACAATAATTATTACAGACTAAGGACTGAATATAAATTACACAAATAAAATAGAAGTTAAGCTATAGGGAGCCTAAAGCAGGCCCAAAACTGTCAAGGGGTACCAAGCCCTTACTAGTCTTAAATGCCCAAAGTTCCATAGTCCAATTCATGTCTAGGTGTGTCAGAGTTCCCTAAGGACATCAAGGATCCCGGGCAGTGCTCACACCTAGATATTTCTCAAATAAGAGCTGATTTATGTGAAGTGTGGAAGTACCAGCCTTGATATGTCAGAGTTCAGAGAGACCTCAAGGGTCTCTAAGCAGTACACATATCAGAGGGGCAGGAATTAGTAATCTAAGAGTATTGTGAGAGTGCATAATGATTTAAAAGAGTTTGGTAAGCAGTAGCAAGAGGGACATAGGAATGAAAAAGGATTGTTTGAAACCAGTACATAGTTAGGGTGGAAAATCGTTTGAGAAAACATGAAGAACATTTTTTGGGATCAGAGAGCAAGTCACAGAACACACAGTTTCAGAACAGACTTCACATAAGGAGAAAGGGGTATGGGAATTGAATTAGGACATACCAGTTAAGGAGAGAACACAGAGTATAGAGCAAAGATGGTGCAAGTAGCCAGCCTTGGCTTACAGCCAACTAGATTAGTAAGAATTACAAGTAACAGAAGAGAATAGAGAGCTTTTGAGAGTGTAGATGAACTATTGTTCGTTTTTAAGAACTAGAATGAGAGTGTATATATAGCGCTGAGGGAGATGAAATAAATAAGGTAAAAAAATAATCTAGGGTTCATAAATAAAGTAGGTAAATATAGTCAACCAGTTAATTGGGGCTAATCCCCATTAATTTGCACAAACAGATTCAGGAAGGTCACATTAGTACAGAGAGAATCCATTACCAGCCCTGATTGGGGCTTAAATAAGGTAACAAAATCATAAATTGACCATAAATTAATCAATTAGTCGGAATAAGGCAAATAACACTAATTACAAGCCGCAAATAAGGAAAGTGAGTAAAACCCCCAAAGATACTGACTTTTACAGGAAAAATTGTTTCAAATCCCTAATAGAAATCAACTAATCAAAAATCCCAAAGAATACTAGTTTTAGCAGGAAAACTGGTCCAAATCCTTAGTAGAAATCAATCAGTGCATTGGGTTGACGGAAATAAACAACTAACGGAGAATAAATTAGAGAAAATCCATGCAACAAACAGAAACATCTAGGCTTTAGGTATATACACGAGAATCAGTCAAGATGGTAAAGAAACAATTAGTTTAAACACTGAAAAGTTAGAAAAACCCTTTTGAAAAACATGTAGGGCGAACCTAATTTCAGAAGAAAGCAAATGGAATCGAAATAGTTAACCAAAATAGGAGATCTTCAAGGGAAAATGACAAATAATACTCGAACCTTTTCAGATTTGAAGAGATTCGAGTGGTTGCAGATCTAGGGTTTTCAGAAACAGCTAAGATGAAAGAAACTTGATTAAAAGCCATAGATTCGAACCTAAAATGGAAGAAAATTAGCACTCACAAACAAGGATGGCCTTAGACAGGCCTGCAAACAAACTTCGGACAAAGGAACAGGTTGAATCTCCTTGAGATTCTTTTGGGGATCCATGTAATCAACAACCAGAGGGTATAGAAGGCCGGTAGTGGTTGGAGAACACTCAGAATCTCCATAGACGAAAGTTCTCGCCGGTGACAGTGATTAGGGTTAGGCTTAGGACTTGAGAGAAGAGAGATCAGATGTCGGCGTGAGAGAGGAGAGGAATGAAGGGTTTGGGGAGAGGTCATTAGGTTTAATTTAGGAAAGGGTGAATCTGGACCGTTGATCAAAATGATCAACGACTAGGATTTGGCCGGGTATTGGGTTGGGGAAGACGGGTATTGGGCTTGGGGTTTCTGGACTGGTTTAAGGGGTTAAAATTGGGCTAGTTAATAGGCTAAGTTTTGAATGAAAAGGGGTTTGTTAAATTCGTAATTAATTGCTATAACAATTTTAAAGAATGGTTAATAAATTAAAAAAATGATTTTAATGCATGAAAATGTTTTAAAGCAATTACTTAATATATTAAAAATATAAAAGGCTATGTTCCGAAAAAATAATATGATAATGCATGCATAGGCTATAATTGCAAAGTAATTGCAATTGTATCCTAAAATACAGATGTGGCTATTTGTGCAATAATTGAAACTTGATACAAATGAAAATGATAAAATTAAGCCACAAAAATTATTAAAACTATTTTGTGATGCAATTTAATGATTGTTTTATAAAAAATTTACTGGGAGAAATTAGTTAAAATATTTTAAAAAATGCAGAAATTGTATAAAAAATACTAATTGATGCCCAAGCATGGTTTGATATATTATGGGAAAAATTGGGTATCAACAGCTTCCCCTCTTTACCCGGGAATGATGCAAGATTTTTCGGGTAAAGAAATGATGGACAATTTTGACCGGACGGGATGTTTTGAAAGACAGAGGCCGTACTTTGGTCTTTGAGCTACCTACATATCTATGGTTTTATAGGAATCAACCACGTCTAGTTCTGGATTCTTTGGCGGAATATACCGATGAAGTCATTACAAGAACGGATGCGAGATTTTGGAATGGATGTAAGAGTGGTTATGGTGAACGGTTAAGTTTGAGATACTTTGAAGGAACTGGAGCGAGGTCGCTCCTGCTAGGATAGCGGTTGCTTGATGGTCACCTGCAGATAAAGAGATTGTACAGACACATAATTGTGCGAAATTTTAAACATGATGCAGATTCCCCTTGGACCATGAAAGTTGCCTTCGAACGGTTAAGGATGACGTCCTCAGACCATGATGTCCTGGGCCATGAATTGTTTAGTGAGAGATTTGCAGGCCATGAAATGATGTTCTCGGGCCATGATGATGGTGCCTCCAAACCATGATGCCTTTGAATAATGATATGCAAATTTGAGAAATCCTCAGGCCATGTCATGGTGTCTTCTGGCTATCAGGATGATGCCTTTTAGACTATGAAACCTTTGGATAGATTGACGATATTTCAACCCATGAGATGCAATAATATCTTGTTAACAAGACGACACTTAGTCTTGTGAAATGAAGGGTAGAGCTTAGCCCGATTGAAAAGCAAGTAGATAGCACTAGAATAGAGCAATATTTATGTAAGGAGGAACAATGCTCAGTCCCATGCAAACGTAGAGGCAAGGATTAGCCTCATCTAGATATGGAGGCAGGGATTAGCCTCATATAGACGTGGAGGCAGGGATTAGCCTCATGTAGACATGGAGACAGAGATAGCCTTATGCAAATATAGAGGCAAGGATTAGCCTCATGTAGATATGGAGGCAGGGATTAGCCTCATGCAGACGTGGAGGTAGGGATTAGCCTCATGCAAGTATGGAGGCAAAGATTAGCCTCGTGCAAATATGGAGGCAAGGATTAGCCTCATGCAGGTATGGAGGCAAGGATTAGCCTCATGGAGGCAGAGATTAAACTCATGCAGGTATGGAGGCAGGGATTAGCCTCATGCAAGTATGAAGGCAAGGATTAGCCTCATGCAGATATGGAGGCAAGGATTAGCCTCATGCAAATATGGAGGCAGGGATTAGCCTCATGTAGATGTGGAGGCAGAGATCAGCCTCATGCAAGTATAGAGGCAAGAATTAGCCTCGTGCAGATATGGAGGCAGGGATTAGCCTCATGCAGGTATGAAGACAGGGAATAGCCTCATGCAGACGTAGAGGCAGAGATTAGCCTCATGAAAGTATGGAGGCAAGGATTAGCCTCATGCAGATATGGAGGCAAGGATTAACCTTATGCAGGTATGGAGGTAGGAATTAGCCTCATGCAGGTATGGAGGCAAGGATTAGCCTCATGCAAATATGGAGGCAAGGATTAGCCTTATGCAAATAAGGAGGTAGGGATTAGCCTCATGCAAATGTGGAGGCAAAGGTTAGCCTCATGCAAGTATGCGGGACAAGGCTTAGTCCCATGTGAAGAGCGAGTAGCAAATAAGTGTAGTATATTTCTTAGCTGGAGATATATTTGGTGTCTGGTGGCCGGATTGATAGTGAATTTGCTTTGTGTAAACTTGTCTGCGAATGCTATCGCTACGTCAAATGTGCCTACGTTCAAAAAAATTGTAAGTTTTATGAGGGGAGGTTGCTTTGTGCTTCCGTTCGCTGGCCTTGCTTTGCTCCATTCTGGAGGCCTCTTCGAGTTTCCCTGGGTAACGCCTGGCCATTACAGAAATAGAGTTTTCAAAAATATGATTATTGATAAAATAGAGTCATTTTAGAAACATATTGATATATTAAGTGATATTTATATGAACTAGTGACTGTAACACATTTCAGAGACATTGCAGCTTTCTCATGTTAGAATTTTGAGGGTACTCCTCAAAATTCTGCCCCAGTTTGGTAGATGATCTTTTGGCTGTTTGCGGATATCACAATTTTGAGAATCCTTCTCAAAATTTTGCCCAATTTCTTAACTGATTTCTGACCGTCTGATTTATGTTGGCGTTGGCTGGACTTGCTCCGGAATTTTGAGGGTCCTCCTAAAAATTCTGCCCCAGTTTATGACTTTGGGGGAAAACGGAAATTTTATTATGATATGACCGAACCCATAAGGCTGCCTATATATCCCTTCTTAAACGGGAATTAGGTCAAGTGTAGTTCAATTACATCAGATGAGGAAATGTAAATAATCTAAGCATAGTATCTCTTGACTGCATCTGAATTGATTGGTTTTGGCCAAATTTCTCCGTCCATTTTTGCAAGTATGAGTGCTCCTCCTGTAAGCACCCTGTGAACCATGTACGAACCTTTCCGGTTGGGAGAGAATTTCCCTTTGGCTTCATCTTGATGTGGGAAGATCTTTTTCAGCACTAACTGTCCTGGTGCAAATTGTCTTGGTTTGACCCTTTTGTTGAAAGCTCTGGACATCCTGTTCTAGTAAAGCTGACCGTGACATACCGCGTTCAGCCTTTTCCATCTATGAGGGCTAATTGTTCATAGCGACTCCTTATCCATTCTGCATTGCTGAGTTCAGCTTCTTGCATGATTCTTAAAGAAGGAATTTCTACCTCGGTTGGGATGACATCCTCGGTACCATAAACCAACATATAGGGAGTTGCCCCGGTTGATGTGCTAACTGTAGTGCGGTACCCCAATAGAGCAAAAGGTAGCTTCTCATGCCATTGTTTGTGGTTTTATACCATCTTCCTTAGTATCTTCTTGATATTTTTGTTGGCGGCTTCTATGGCTCCATTCATCTGAGGTCTATAGGCTGTGGAATTCTTGTGTTTGATTTTGAAAGTTTCACACATGGCTTTCATCAAATCATTGTTGAGACTGGCAGCGTTATTAGTAACAATGGACTCGAGAACTCCGAATCAGCAAACGATATGATCTTTGACAAAGTCTGCGATGACCTTCTTGGTTACAGCTTTGTAAGATGCAGCCTCTACCCTTTTTGTGAAATAATCAATGGCTACCAGAATAAACCCGTGTCCGTTTGAAGTAGTAGGCTCAATCGGATCGATGACATCCATTCCCCAGGCTACGAATGGCCAAGGCGAGCTTGTTGCGTTGAGCTCATTTGGTGGCACTTTTATCATGTCGGCATGCACTTGACATTGATAGCATTTGCGGACATACCAGACACAATTTGTCTCCATGGTCATCCAAAAGTAACCAGCCCTAAGTATCTTCTTGGCCAAGACAAAACCATTCATGTGCGGGCCGCAGGTCCCAACATGTATATCCTCAAGTAGTTTAGAAGCCTATTTTGCGTCGACACATCTTAGCAGTCCCAAATCAGGAGTTCTCCTGTACAAATTTCCTCCTCTATGGAAGAAGTGATTGGATAATCTCCGGAGTGTGCATTTCTGAGTGTGGTTTGCATGCTCCAAATATTCTCCTTTCACCAAATACTCCTTGATTTCATGGAACCAAGGTTTTCTATTTGTTTCTTTTCAACATGAGCATAATATGCCGGCTGATTATGAATTTTCACCGTAATAGGATCAATATAATTCTTATCTAGATGTTGTATCATGGATGATAAAGTGGCCAACGCATTGGCAAACTCATTCTGAATTCTGGGCACATGTCGAAACTCTATCTTCGTGAACCTCTTTCTCAATTCCTGCACATGGTGTAGATATGGCAATATCTTGGAATTTCTGGTGTCCCATTCTCCTTGTACCTGGTGCACGAGCAAATCTAAATCACCGATTACCAGCAACTCCTGAATATTCATGTCAATTGCCATGTTGAGTCCTAGTATGCAGGCCTCATATTCCTCCATGTTGTTGGTGCAAGAAAATCTAAGTTTAGTAGATACTGGATAATGTTGACTTGTTTTTGATACCAAAACTGCTCCAATGCCTACTCCTTTGAATTTGCAGCTCTGTCAAAGAACATCCTCCAATCGTCGTATGCTTCGGTGATGTCCTCTCCTACGAATAACACCTCTTCATTAGGAAAATACGTTTTCAAGGGTTCGTATTCTCCTCCCACCAGGTTTTCAGCAAGATGATCTGCCAATGCTTGTCCTTTGACTGCCTTTTGAGTTACGTAGACGATATCAAACTCACTCAACAGTATCTACCATTTGGCTAACTTTTTAGTCGGCATGGGTTTCTGAAATATATACTTCAAATGGTCCATCCTGGATATGAGGTATGTAGTATAGGCACATAAGTAATGCCTTAACTTTTGGGCCATCCAGGTCAAAGCACAGCAAGTGCATTCCAGCAGAGAGTACCGTGCTTCGTAAGGTGTGAACTTCTTACTCAAGTAGTATATGGCTTGCTCATTTCTCCCTGTCTTGTCATATTGTCCTAGAACGCATCTGAAGGCTCCATCTAATACAGATAGATAGAGTATCAAAGGCCATCTCAATTCTAGCGGGACCAAGACTGGTGGTATGGAATGTACTCCTTGATTTTGTCGAAAGCTTTCTGACAATCCTCAATCCAGCTTGTTTCGGCGTCTTTCCTCAGCATCTTGAAGATAGGTTCACATATGACTATGGACTGTGCTATGAAGCGACTGATATAGTTGAGATGTCCTAGGAAGATCATCACGTCCTTTTTGCTCCTAGGAGGCAGTAATTCCTGAATAGCCTTGACGTTAGACAGATCCAGCTCGATCCCTCGATGACTGACGATGAATCCCAGTAACCTTTCTATGGGAAACCCGAATGCACACTTTGCGGGGTTCAACTTCAGATTATACCTCCTTAACTTGTCAAAGAACTTTCTCAAGTCTTGTATGTGATCTGCGACCCTCTTGCATTTGATAATGACGTCGTCCACATACACCTCTATTACCTTTAATGGAAGGTAGTTGTCATGGCTCTCATATAAGTAGCCCCAACGTTTTCTAGACCCAATGGCATCATCTTATAGTTGTATACCCCCCATGGTGTAATAAAGGTTGTTTTCTCTGCGTGTTCTTCATCTATCCAGATCTGGTGATAACTCGCGAAGCAATCTACAAAATATTGACGCCGAGACCGTCAAGGAGACTTGCATCAGCATTCACTTATCACCAACAGAGAAGGAAGAGTACATCCGTTTCTTAAAGGAGTATGATGACATTTTCGCATGGTCATATGATGGCATGACTGGTCTAAGCACGCCGATAGTGGCTCACAAGTTGCCTACTAATCCCATGTGTCCGCCAGTGAAGCAGAAACTCAGAAAGTTCAAACTAGATATGAGCTTGAAAATCAAGGAGGAAGTTACCAAGCAGATCATTGTTACCTGACCAAATTGCATCATACAGTGTCATTGTTACAACTGTCCTGGTTAGTCATTGTTGCCTCTGTCTCAAGTCCACTGTGGGTGTGCAGACTCCGGAGGGGCTCCTACAACCCAAGCGCAATAATAACATAAGGCCTGAAAGCCTTCTCACTTCACTCATAAGGCTTGAAAGCCTCCTCACATCACTCATAAGGCCTGAAAGCCTTCTCACATCACTCATGAGGCCTGAAAGCCTCCACACATCACTCAAGCCACCACGTGGCATAAATAGTAACTCAGGCCCTCGGCCTCATATCACTCAGCATATCCTCACATATGGCCCTCGGCCTTACTCAGTCCGAAAATCATCACAAGCCCCTTGGGCATTTGTAAAACAGTAGTTCTCAGCCCAAAATATCATTTAGAAATATCATTTGAGTTTCAAATCTGTATAAAAGTGGCTGAGTTTGTAAAACAATAATCATCAACAGGACTGAGTTTAAATATAAGTCAAAATAGTGAGGAAATAGTGATAAAAATTCCCGAAGGATTCAAATAAATGGCACGAAGCCCAAATATGGCAAACAGCCCAAATTATGATGATAACAAATCAGTTTCAATCAAATATGCAGTAAAATCATCAATACGGGATGGACCAAGTCACAATCCCCAGTAGTAAAGGACCCCGCGCTCTTCATTCAGCGCGCGTCTCACCTCAATATAGCACTATGATGTGCAATCCGGGGTTTCAAACCCTCAGGACATCATTTACACTCATTACTCACCTCAAACCGGCCAAAGCTCTAGCTCGATGTGCCCTTGCCTCTCAATTAGCCTCCTCGTGCGACGAATCTGCTCAAAATCACAACGAATATGTCACATTATGCTAAAGGGACAATACCCAATCGAAAACACTTGAAAAATATCAAAATTAACGAATTTGGAAAAACCCGAGCCCCGGGCCCACGTCTCGAAACTCAGAAATTTTTACATCAACGGGTTCCTTGTCTCCCCACGAGTCTAACCATACAAAAATTATCAAATTCCCATAACATTTCAACCCTCAAATCCTCAATTCTATCCGAGAGGGTTTCTAACTTTTCCCGCTAAATTCACGGATTTAATGCCAAAACTTGTAATAAATTTGAGTAATCTAACCAAAATTAAGTTAAAAATACTTACCCCGTTGTTCTCTCCGAAAAATCGCCTTATCCGAGCTCCAAATCGTTAAAAATGGAAAATCTCCCGAACTTAACATTCTGTCTGGTACTGTTCACGGGGTTACTGTTCACGGCAATGTTCCCGGGTACTGTTCACGGTGCGTGGTTACTGTTCACGCGCGGTTACTGTTCATTGTACTGTTCACTGGGTACTATTTCTGCAATTTTTCTCCAAATTTTCCTAAGTCCGAAATCACTCTGAGGCACCTCCGAAACACTCCCGAGCCCTCGGGGCTCCTAACCAAACATATGCACTAAGTCAACAACATCCTACGAACTTAATCGTGCGATCAAATCTCCAAAATAACGTCATATACCATGAATTAAGCTTTAAAATCCAAGAATTCTTTCAAATTTCATAAAACATCAAATTTTCCATTTTGAGTCCGAAACACATCAAATGACGTCTGTTTTCAACCAAACTTTACAGAAAGTACTTAAACCATATATAAGACCTGTACCGGGCACCGGAACTAAAATACGGGCCCGATATCATCACTTTCTAATCAAATTTCATTTCCATTTTCCTTAAATATTTTCAGAAAATAATTTTTCTCAAAAATTTATTTCTCGGGCTTGGGACCTCAGAATTCGATGATTCTTGTTCCTATGAGTCACAAATAATGATACAAACATAGCCATTCAGTCAAAACTCAATTCGGAGCTCGTTTGCGCAGTGCGATATCCATTTCGCTCGTTAAACAATTATCAGATGTTTCGCATCAAAAACCCAATCGTGACTTGATGAAATTGGACCAAACTTTTCATATCAGTCCTATAATTCATTATCAAAATTTCGGAAGTCTCAAAATCAAATTTCAATCTCGAGAACTAAAAATGAACCTTTGGATCATTACGTGCTTATGCTCAAAACGGCAAAAATCTTCCAAAAACTCTTCCAAAACTTATCCGAGCCTCATGTGACCCCGACCAAACATGCCAACACACCCCATAACATCATTCAAACTTTTTCCAATCAACAAAACACCTCAAACAACATCAAAACCATCAATTCACATCGAATTCAAGCCTAAGTTTTCCAAAAACTTCCGAAACACGCATTTGATCAAAAACCCGACCAAATCACCTCCGAATGACATGAAATTTTGCACACACATCCCAAATCACATAATGAAGCTACAGAAACTCTCGGAATTCCATTCTGACCCTTGGATCAAAATCTCACCTATCAACCGGAAATCGCTAAAATACTACTTTCGCCAATTCAAGCCAAATTCCACACCGGACCTCCAAAACCAATTCCGATCGCGCTCCTAAGTCATAAATCACCTAATGGAGCTAGAAAAATCATAAAAATTCCGATCCGAGATTATTTACACATAAGTCAACTCTTGAAACCTTTCAAATTCAAAGCTTTCAACTGAGACTATTCTTCCAAATTCATTCTGATTAACCTGAAACCCAACACCAATGATTTACATAAGTCATAATTCACCACACGAGGCAAGTAATGCCCAAGAACTGGCGAGCGAAGTGCAAAAGCTCAAAACGACCGGTCGGGTCGTTACAACTAAGCTTTGGAATTTTATTAAAAATTGTAATCTTTTTGACCTAGGCTTTAAGGGGCCCAAATGTACTTGGGCTAATTACAGGAAAAGGAGTAAGGGTCTTATCATGGAGCGTCTAGATAGATGCTTTGTAAACAAAAGCTGGATCAATGAATTCCCTAATGCCATAGTAGACCACTTGCCTAGAACCTATAGTGACCATAACCCCCTCCTTAATAGGCTTAACCCTAAATTTAACTCTCCTAACACTAGGTCATTCCGTCTTGAAACTATGTGGTGTTCCCACCCTCAATTTTCTAATCTTGTTAAAAAATGCTGGAATAATAGAACTTTTGAAGATGCTCTCCCTATTTTTAAATTGGAAGCCTCTCAGTGGATCAAAGAGGTTTTTTCGTAATATTTTCGAGAAAAAAAAGGGAAAGAAAACTTCCTTCTAGAATTAAAGGTATCCAAAATTCTCATAACTACCCGGATAATATTTTCCTCCTAAATCTTGAAAATCAGCTTATAAACAAGTACAATGATATTTTTAAGATGGAAGAGGATTTTTGGAAGCATAGGTCAAGAGTCAATTGACTCAATAATGGTGAGACCAATACAAAATTCTTTTGCATTTCGACCTTAATCCATAGAAGAAATAATAAAATCTCTCATTTAAAAAATGAGGATGGAAACTGGATCGATGACCCCTATGAAATTACTAACCACACTCTCCAATATTTCAAAACTATCTTTACCACCTCCCTCATAAATTCTAATTGGACAGAAATCATCAATTCTCCAAAATCTTTTGATAATATTGACCTAAGCTCTCTTGATAGTCCTGTCACTAGCCAGGAAATATCTAATGTTATTTTCTCTTTAAAACCTATGATAGCCCCAGGACTAGATGGTATTCACCCCTTTTTCTATCAAAAATTTTGGTCTGTGGTAGGGAACTCTGTTATTAACTATGTAAAAGATATTTTTCATAAGCAAAAAATTCCAGAACCACTAAACAATACTCACCTCTGCCTAATCCCAAAAATTCTCAATGCAAATCTTCTAAAAAAATTTCGTTCCATTGACCTTTGCAATACTATCTACAAAGTCATTACGAAAATAATTGCTAATAGAATAAAACCTTTTCTTACTAGTATCATAAGCCCCTTTCAAACTAGCTTTATCTGAAATAGAAGGGCTTGTGATAATAGCATTATTATCCAGGAAGTGATCAACAAGTTCAATAAAATGAAAGGTTCTAAGGGTAACATTATTATTAAATTAGACCTAGAAAAGGCTTTCGATTGTCTGGAATGGTCGTTTATTTACAGAACTCTTGTATACTTCAAATTCCCTCCAAAAATCACCAATCTTATTATGAATTGTATTACCACTAGTAACATTGCAATCCTTATCAATGGCACTAGCACAAACTATTTCAAGCCTACTAGAGGTATTCGTCAAGGAGACCTCTTTTCTCCTTTTATATTCGTTCTTTGCATTGAGATGTTATCTAGATATATAAATCACCAAGTTGATTGTGCTAACTAGGACCCCATTAAATTAAACCAGAAAGTCCAAACCTATCTCGTGTTTTCTTTGCAGATGACCTTACTTTGACGGCTAATGTTAATAACAAAACATGTGCCACCATTTCTAATATTCTTTCTATTTTTTGCAACTTATCGGGACAGAAAATCAACTACAAAAAATCCAAGATCCTTTTTTCAAAAAATTGTCCTAAATCTCTTCAAGAAAAAATTTCCAAACTCCTTAACATTTCAATAAGCAATAATTTTGGTAAATACTTAGGTTTTTCAATCATTGACAAATCTCCTAATCCTAAGGACTTCCTTTATATTCTTAATAACGTGAGAACAAAGCTTGCAAACTGAAAAATTAATTGCCTAAACCTTATTGGGCGAGCAACTCTAATACAATCCACTCTTAGCAATATTCCAAACTATGTTATGCAATATTTCCAACTACCTAAACAAACCCTTAAACACATTGATCGTCTCCAACGAAAATTTCTTATGTGCCACTACTTAGGAAAGAAAATGCATACACCTTATAAATTGGGATATTGTTACCACTCCTAAGGAGAAAGGAGGTATTGGTTTAGTCAAAGCTGATATAAAAAATCAAGCCCTATTAGCTAGCCTTACATGGCGTCTTTATAATAATCCAATGCCCCCCGGGCTAAGGTTCTTATTAATCAATACTCCACTAGAACAACCCCAAAGAATTCCTCTTTTATATGAAAAAATATTGTGCATGGATGGAGCCTATGCAATAAGGGTCTTGCATGGAATATAGGTTAAGGAAACCGTATTAACCTTTGGAACAATAGATGGATTCCTAACCTCCCACCTCTAAGAACACTGATCCAAGGTCCCCTTTCCTTTAAAGAAGAAAACATGTTGTCCTTGTCCACCACAACTGAAAATTTGATGGTCTTTCCTTTTTCATCCGTAGTACAAAGAATTCATATTAATAATTCTATCTTCACTACTGATAAGTCATACTGATTTCCCACAAATAGCGGCATTTTTAGCATAAAATCAGCCATAAGCCTTATCACCCCTTCTAAGGATCCCTTCCTAAATATCTCCTGGATTTGGAAGCTAAAATCCCTAGGAAAATAAATTTTTTCCTTTGGCTTTGCTATCATAATAAGCTTCCCACTAGATCATATCTTCTTCGCATAGGTCTCAACATTGATGACCTATGCCCAACTTGTAGAAAAGGTAAGGAAGATATCACCCATATTTTTAAAACATGCCGCATAGCCGTGAGATTTTAGAAAAACTTAGGTATCTCCCTACCTAATTCAAATGATATCCACTGGCGCGATTCGATTAGACTCATACAACCAACAAAATCTTTTCCCTCACTGGATTGGGAGGATATTTATCCTTATGGTCTTTGGCATCTTTGGCTTAATCGCAATAGCAATAACCTTAACAATAACTCTAAAAATGTTTCACTCTCCCAAACTCTTAATAGAGCTGCTGAGTTAAAGTACCTTACTGGTACCCACCACCCCTCCTTAAATGTCAAAAACAACATCATCATTACTTGGCAAAAACCTAGCATGGGCTCCTACAAACTTAATTGTGACAGTGCTTATAATATTAACAAGAACATTAATGGTTTGGAAGGAGTCATACGCAACAGTCATGGCCAATGGATTCTTGGTTTTCAAAGTTCTCTAACGTCATTAGTAATACTTAAGCAAAGCTCCTTGCGCTGGAAACAAGTCTATGAGTTGTTGTGCCTTTTAAGCTCCATCCTCTTGAAATCGAAACAGACTCAACATAGGTAATAAATCTTCTCAATACTAATCATCAAATTTATAACCACATTATCTCTTCATGCAGGTGGTCAATGGCCCTGTTGGGGATCCCGCTGCTCAGACATAACTTCCGAGAAGCAAATTCTATGGCACACCTCTTGGCAAAAGGCAGTACCAATCTTAGGAATATCCTTCATGTACCTACGCCAATGGTGGAGGCAACAATGAAAAATGACGTTGTTGGGAAATCCTACGTTAGATCTATATCGGAAGAATCTTGTATTAAGCTAGCTAGTATGGGTAATATCAATGTAGTGAATAGCTCTAGCTCTTTTGTAACATCTCCCAGTTTCGATCCCAATGGGATGGATGGGAATGATCTATGTAATATTACTTAGTATTTAATAAAATTCCCTGTTTACAACCAAAAAAACATTTCTACTGCAGATTGTTAACTGCTTAAAGATGTTCATCTTTATGCCAATGCAGTTTGGCTTCAAAGCTAGGAAAAGACTTTTTAAACACTAGAGCTGTATGTTTAGCTTGGAAATGGTTTTTTTCCAACCCGTAAAAAATGATCTATAAATATCACTTTTGGGATATCATTAGATATCTGTAACTAAGTAATTTTTGTACCAACCGACAATTTTAACTACTTGAAATGAGTTAGAGCGCTACTAGCATCAAATCCTCTTTTTTGCTCAGTCATTCCAATTGAGTATTGTATTAAATTTTGATGCTAACGTCACATTCTTATGTGCTTGAGCAAAGTTCCCTATCATTGCTGCAAGCTTCCTAACTCTAGGCATTCACTTGCCCGATGTAATCCTTCACAAAAGTAGCACCCTCCCTTAGGCGCGTACTCGCTACTATTTTCCGGCCCCTTGTCGTTTCTCTTGGACCTCTGTCCGTTATGGGATGGCCCCTTGCCATTGCCCCTGTATATCTCGGCTATGCCTTTCCCGTTGTCCTTGTCATGATATCCCCCACCTCTCTCGGTGTTGCCTTTTTTGGACTTGGCAGGCTCCATTTAGAAGTCAACAAGCGACTCGGCTACCCCTATGGCCTTGTCCATGTTGGCTACTTGATATCTTCTTAACTACTACTTTGCCAATTTTGCAACCCATCCATGAAGTAGAAGAGGGAATCTTCCTCGGACAATGACGAGATTTGCAACATTAAGGTAGTGAACTCGTGCACATACTCCCGAATTGTGGCCGTCTATCGAAGTTCCCTTAGCTTCCGCCTAGCCTCATACACCACATTCATCGGGTATAATTGCTTCTTCCAACTCCTTCTTGAACTGCTCCCGCATCTCAATCTTGCATAGCCTCTTTTTTCCATGATGGCAAACTTCCGACGCCACCATAACGCGGCAACCTCGGCCAAGTACATTGAAGCGTTGCGTACCTTAACAATGTCGTCATCCTCCTTGACTACCTAAAAGTACTTGTCCATCCTCCAAGGTAAGTGTCACGACCCGATTCCAGTGCAGGCCGCGATGACGCCCAGCACCATTGCTAAGCAAGCCAATAGTGAACTATCAAGTGGTTTTTATTTTTATTAAATTATTAAAACAATTAACTTTTCTCACATTTAAAGGAATTAAATACATAACGAATTTTTAAAGCAGTCAAAGCGGAAATAACTAAATGAAATCATAATTGTAGAGATACAATCCAAAATTATAAGTCTACTAGTGTATGTGCCAAGACCTGGTGTCACAAGTGTATGTGCATTCTAGTAGAATATACAAAAGAATACTAGTCTACTGGCAGAAATGTAATAGACAGAAAATATAACAAAAGGAAGACTTCGGCTGCTGCAGTACGGCTCGGAAGGGTAGCTCGTCGTGTAGTCTCAAGCGGGGCTCAAATATGTGCGCCAGACTGGTAACCAGATGCACTCGCCTCAGATCCTGTACAATTTAGTACATAAGTGTAGCATGAGTACATAAACAACATGTACTCAGTAAGTATCCGGTCTAACCTCGAAGAAGTAGTGACGAGGGGTCGACTTGATACTTACTAGGGCTAATAATAACATATTGAAATTTTCCAATGCATGGTATACATAAATAACATTAAAACTCAAAGAAACAACCTATATCTCCAAGCAATAATACAGTATCAAATATGATTAGTTTCAAAGATTTATCATGCGCAATCATGCCGAGGTCGTACGACCCGATCTAATATAATATTTAAACGGTGCACTGCCGAGGTTCGAGTAGCGCGAACCATAGATACATCTATTTACTACCGATGTGCTTGGCCCGATCCACAAATAACAATTATTTTCAAAGAAAACACAAATTTCACATATACAGTCAAGTATTCCATTAAATCTTCAAGTAAGTGAATTTAACCGCACTTCTTTTATCAAATTCCAATGACTTAAGTAACTAAATTAGCAAGTAAGGGCGCAAACATTTCAAGTAAAGTATGGTACAAGTCCTAAACTACCCGGACAATAGCATAGTAGTAGCTACGTACGGAATCTCGTCACCTCGTACGTACGTAGCCCCCACAAATAGGTACACATATTTATTTAATTCACCTATGGAGTTAATTCCCTCTTACAAGGTTAGAAAGGAGACTTACCTCATCTCAAAGCCTACTTCCCAATTCAAGAATGCGCTCAAACCTCCAAATTTGATGCCAAACGACTCAAATCTAGTCAAACATTACATAAATTAATCAATCTATGCTCGAAATTTCATATCCCCACTATTAAAGTGATTACCCAACCCAAAATGCAAGATTCCTAAAATTCACCCCCAGGCCCACATGCCCGGATTCCGAAATTATTTTAAGAATGTTGTTACCTATACCTTAGGAACATAAAAATATGATTTTTACTATGTTCCATAATTATTTTGTGGTAAAATCTCATTTTTATTAAACCCTAGGTTTTTCATCTAAACCCATGATGTTTACCAATTTTCATGTTAAAATCTACCCATAATCTATGTATTAAACTCACATTAAGTAGAAATTACTTACCTCACAAAGCTAGGTCGAAATCCCCTCATTAAAAGCTCTCCAATTGCCCAAGTACGGAAGAAAATGTGATAAAAATGCCTAAGCCCATATTAAATGAATCCCCAGTGCCCATCGACTTTCGCACCTATGGTGCATTAGCCACATCTGCGGTCCTGTACCCACGGAAAGACCTTTGCAGATGCGCCTTTTCCTCACCTGGTCGGGCTCCGCATCTACGGACACAAGGAGCCGCATCTGCAATCCCTTTCCTCTTATGCGACCACATTGCTCGCACCTGCGATCTCGCAGGTGCATAAATTCCTCCGTACCTATGGTGCCTGGGCTTTCTTTGCATTTCCCCTTCTGTGGCTCATGGCTTGCACCTGTGAGCTCACACTTGTGGCTGACCAAGCGCAGGTGTGGTTTTGACAGAATTGGAGATTCAGCAGCTACTCCCAACTTCTAACTTAGTCCGAGCCTCGTCCGATCGACATTCGGGCCCCTCGGGGCCCCGCCCGAACGTACCCACAAGTTTGAAATCGTAAAATGGACTCGCTCGAACTCTCAGAATGCCCGAAACAATATTAAAACTAAGAATCGCACCCCAAAATTAATTGATTCAAATTTATGAACTTCAAGTTCTTCTATTCGCTTAAAATGCGTTGAAAAGTACTTAGACTACTCGGATTGATACCAAATTTTTCGTGCAAGTCTTAAATGACATTACAGAACTATTTTCGGTCTTGGAAATCTGTTTGGACCTCGATAACACCAAAACCCGCTCCAAACTAAATTTAAAGAACTTCTAAAATCTTCAAAGAACCAACTTTTGCTATTTGGCGCCAAAACCCGATCCGAACGTACGCCCAAGTCCGAAATCAGCATACGAACATATTGGAATTTTCAAATCCCAATTCTGAGGTCGTTTATTCAAAATGTTGACCGAAGTCAAACTTGGCCTTTTAAGCCAACCTTAAGGAACCAAGTGTTCCAATTTCAACCCGAACCTTTCCAAATCCCGAACTAGCCATCCCCGCAACTCATAAAATAGTAAAAGCATGTACAAGAAGTCTTATTTAGGGGAACGGTATTCTATAAAGCAAAAACGATCGTTAGGGTCGTTACATTCTTTACCTCTTAAACAAAACGTTCGTCCTCGAATGAATTTAGGTTCATACCTGAGGTGCTAAATAAGTGTGGATATCTGCTCCGCATGCCCTCCACTGAACCTTTACCTCGAAAATCCTCTTGGATCTCAGCTGGCGATCCTGTCTAGCAACAATGGCAATTGTCTTCTCCTCATAACCTAAGCTCTCATCTAGCTGAATAGTGTGGAAGTCTAACACATGTAACAAGTCGACGTGATACCTTCGGAGCATAGACACGTGAAAGACCGAGTGAACTCCTGATAGGCTAGGAGGCAAATCAAGCTCATAAGCAACCTCCTGAACTCACATAAACACCTCAAATGGTCCTATAAACCTGGGGCTCAGCTTGCCCTTCTTCCCGAATCTCATAATGCCCTTCATTAGCGAGACTTTCAAGAGAACCTTCTCGCCTACCATAAATGATACATCACGCGCCTTCTGATCTGCGTAACACTTCTATCTGGACTATGCTGTGCGAAGTCGCTCCTGAATCAGCTTTACCTTTTCCAAGGCATCCTTCACCAAAACAGTACCGTATAACTTAGCCTCGCTGGGCTCAAACCACCCGATGGGAGAACAACATCGCCGACCACATAAAGCCTCAAATGGAGCCATCTCGATGTTGGATTGATAACTGTTATTGTAAGCAAACTTGACCAAAGGCAAGAATTGATCCCACTATCCCCCAAAGTCAATCACACATGCTCTGAGCATGTCCTCCAAGATCTAAACTGTCTGCTTAGACTCCCTGTCGTCCTGTGGATGAAACACAGTGCTGAGCTCTACACGGGTCCCCAACTCACTCTGTACGGCTCTCCAGATCTGCGAGGTGAACTGAGGGCCTCTATCTGATATGATGGAAATAGGAACACCATGAAACCGAACTCTCTTCCGAATATAAATTTGGGCCAACCTCTCTGAAGTATAAGTAGTTGCAACTGGAATGAAGTGTGCTGACTTGGCCAACCTGTCAACAATGACCAAAACTACATCTAACTTTTGCAAGGTCCATGGCAACCCGACTATGAAGTCCATAGTAATGCATTCCCATTTCAACTCTGGTATAGTCATCTGCTAGAGTAAGCCACTTGGCCTCTGGTGCTCATACTTAACCTGCTGGCAATTTAGGCACCTAGCTATATACTCAACTATGTCTTTCTTCATCCGCTGCCACCAATAATGCTGCCTCAGGTCACGATACATCTTTGTAGCACTTGGATGAATGGAATACCGAGAATTGTCAACCTTCTCTAGAATCCTCTCCCTCAAGCCATAGACATTAGGAACACATAGACGACCCTGGAGTCGCAGAACACCATCCTCGCCAACAAAAACCTCTTTGGCACCACCCTATAGTACCGTCTATCTCAGAACTGCCAAGTGCAGATCATCAAACTGTCGAGCCTTGATCTGCTCCAATTATGAAGACTGGGCAACAACATATGCAAAAACTCTGCTGGGCTCTGAAATATCCAGCCTTACAAGTCTGTTAGCCAAGGACTGGATGTCCAAAGCTAGTGGCCTCTCCTGTGCTGAAATGAATGCCAAACTACCTATACTCTCTGCCTTCCTGCTCAAGGCATCCTTGACTATATTCACCTTGCCCGGATGATAAACAATAGTGATGTTATAGTCCTTCAATAACTCAAGCCATCTGCTTTGCCTCAAATTGAGATCCCTTTGCTTGAACAAATGCTGCAAGCTACGACAATCAGTGTAAACCTCACATGATACCCCATAAAGATAATGCCTCCAGATCTTAAGAGCATGAACAATCGCGGCTAACTCTAGATCGTGCACAGGGTAGTTCTTCTCATGAATATTTAGTAGGCGTGAAGCATATGTAATAACTCGTCCCTCCTACATTAGTACATAACCGAAACCAACGCGTGAAGTATCGCAATAAACCGTATACATCCCCAAACTGGAAGGCAACACTAGAACCGATGCTGTAGTCAAAGCTGTCTTGAGCTTCAGAAATCTTGCCTCACCATCATCGGACCAACAAAACATAGCACCCTTCTGGGTCAATCTAGTCACAGGTGCTACAATGGATGAAAAACCCTGTACAAATCGGCGATAATAACCTGCTAATCCCAAGAAACTCCTAATCTCAGTCGCTAAAGTGGGACGAGGCCAACTCTGAACTGCCTCGATCTTCTTGGGATCCACTTTAATACCCTCTCCTGATATAACATGCCCCAAGAATGCCAGAGGCTCTAGCCAAAACTCACACTTGGAGAACTTAGCATATAGCTTCTCGCAATGTCTGAAGCACCACTCTCAAATGCTTCTCATGCTCCCCCAGGCTACGTGAGTAGATCAAAATGTCATCAATGAAGACAATGACAAACTAATCGATATAATGCTTGAACACCCTGTTCATCAAATTCATAAACGCCGCAAGGGCATTAGTCAAGCCGAAGGACATCACTAGAAACTCATAATGGCCATATCTAGTACGGAAAGCAGTCTTCAGAACATCCGAGTCTGGAATCTTCAACTGATAATACCTTGATCTCAAGTCGATCTTAGAGAACACCCTAGCACCCTACAACTGGTCAAACAAATCATCAATACACAGCAACAGGTACTTGTTCTTGATGGTAACTTTGTTCAGATGGCGATAATCGATGCACATCCGCATAATCCCATCTTTCTTCTTTACAAATAAAACTGGTGCATCCAAAAGTGATACACTTGGTCTGACAAACCCTTTTGCTAACAACTCCTCAAGATGATCCTTCAACTCCTTCAGATCCATACGATACGGTGGGATAGATATAGGCTGGGTACCTGGAGCCAAATTAATACAGAAATTAATATCACGATCTGGTGGTATGCCTAGAATGTCAGAAGGAAATACATCGGCGAACTCCCGGACTACTAGCACAGAATCAATCATCGGAGACTCTATAGTGGTATCCCAAACATAGGCTAGATAAGCCAGACAACCCTTCTCGACCATATGTCAAGCCTTTAAAAAAGAAATAACCCGACTAGATGTATTGACAGACGACCCTTTCACTCCAATCTAGGCAACTCAGGCATCACTAAGGTAACAGTCTTGGCGTGGAAATCAAGGATGGCGTGATATGGGGATAACCAGTTCATGCCCAGGATGACCTCAAAGTTGGTCATATCAAGTAAAACAAGGTTCGCTCTAGTATCGTAACCATAGAATGTGACCACACAGGACTGATAGATACGATCCACAACCACATAATCGCCCACAAGAGTAGACACATAGATATGAGTACCCAAGGACTCACGAGAAACATCCAGGAAATGAGCAAACAGAGATGATACATAGGAATAGGTAGATCCTAGATCAAATAACACCGAAGCATCCGTACTGCAAACAGAAATAATACATGTGATCACGGCATCTAAGGCTACTACATTTGGTCTGGACGGAAAGGCATAGAATCTTGCTTGAGCATCGGCTGACTGGCCTCCGCCCAACTGATCAGGAGCTGGCTGAACTCCCCCTACTTGGCCTTCACCTCTAGGACGGCCCTTACCCGCCTGCCCTTTACCTCTAGGCGGTCGGACAGCTGGTGTTGGAATCATGGGCTGCTGGCCCTAATGCACTGCCTTGCCCCGAAGCTTGGGTCAAAATCTATGCATGCTTCGGGGCAAAATCTATGCACATGACTGAGATCTCCGCACTCGAAACAACTTCTTGGTGCGGTGATCTGCTGCCCTGAAGTCTGACCCTAATGACCTAAATACCTACCGGAAGAAGCCTGAATAGCTAGTGGGCGATATGAACTCTCTGGCATGGCACTGAAATAGAAGCTGGAAGAACCCTGGTGGCCTGAGTACCTACTGGAAGAACCCTAGATGGCTGGTGGGCGGTAAGAACTTTCTGGCATGGCACTGAAATAGGTCAGCTGGAGCACCTCGAGGGGGTGGTGCTGCTGAATATGGGGGCCTGCTAGGTTGACCTCTCCTAAACTGACCTATGCCCCTAGTCGGGGCACCTCTAAACTCTCCAAAGAAATGCGTCCTCTTGTCCTACTGCATCTGCTCTCTACCCCTCTGACAGTATCCCTCAATCCTCCGAGAAATCTCCACTACTAGCTGATAAGGAGTCCCCATCTTAACCTTCCGGGCCATGTTAGCCCTAATACTGGAGTGCAACCCCGCAACAGACCTCTGTGATCTCTTCGCGTCAGTAGGAAGTATTATAAGCGCATGCGATGCAACTCAAAAAATTTTGTCTCATAATGGGTCACTGATATCTGACCTTGCTCGAGCTGCTCAAACTGATACCGCAAGTCTTCACTCTCAGAGGATGGAATATACCTGTCCAAAAAAAGCTGCATAAACTGGCCCCAAGTCATGGGAGGAGAACCCACTGGCATGCCGAGAAGATAAGACTACCATCACCTACGGGCCTGACCCTTCAACTAGAAAGTAGTAAAATCCACCCTATGAGACTCCAATATCCTCATGTTGTGTAGTCTGTACCCGCACCTATCAATGAAGTCTTGGGGATCCTCATGACGCTCGCCTCCGAAGACAGGAGGGTGTAACCTAGTCCATCTGTCCAATAGCTTCTACAACTCGCCGTCCGCAGCTGGTCTAGTCTCAGGTGCAGCTGCTGCAACTAGCTGAGCTCCGCCCATGGGTAGTGCACCCGGAGTCTGATATACGGCGGTTGCATGCCCTAGAGCCTGGGCAGTAGGGGTTTGTGCTCCCCTTCCCGCCTGAGATGTGGCTGGGTCCGCTAGAAATTGATCAACCTGAGTCATGGTGTCAATGAACCGCAACATATGGCCCATGACCTCCTGAAAGCCCATTGCTGACATGAAATCTACCATGATAGCTCTGATGCGAACACCTCGCACTACTCCTTGATGATGGGATCCTCCACTAGATCCGCTGGTGGTGCTACTGGGATAGCTCTAGGACACCTTCATCCCCTACCTCGGGTCGGTGCCCTCCCCCGGCCTCTAGCAACGGGGAGAGCAACTTCTCCTAGGTCGGGAACGTCTGTTGTGCGTGTCCTCACCATCTGTGAGAGAATAGAAGAAGAAAACTTAGTATACCATAACTGCACGAAAGGAGATGAATAAAGAGTAGTTTCGGAACACCCTATGGCCTCTCGAAGATAAGTATGGACGTCTTCGCATCCGCAAGACTCCATTAGGTCTACCCATAACTTGTGAGACCTACGTGAACCTAGTACTCGAATACAATGTTGTCACGATCTGATTCCAGTGTAGGCCATGATGGCGCCCAACACCGTTGCTAGGCAAGCCAACAATGAACTATCTAGTGATTTCCATTTTTATTAAGTTATTCAAATAGCTAACTTTTCTCACATTTAAAGTATTTAAATATAACGGATTTTTAAAGCAGTCAAAGCGGAAATAACTAAATGAAATCATAACTGTAGAGATATAATCCAAAATCATAAGTCTACTAGTGTGTGTGCCAAGACCTAGTGTCAGAAGTGTATGGGCATTCTAGTAGAATATACAAAAGAATACTAGTCTACTGTCTGAAATGTAATAGACATAAAATATAACAAAAGGAAGACTTCAACTGCTGCAGTATGGCTCGAAAGGGCAGCTCACCGTATAGTCTCAAGCGGGACTCAAATATGCGCACCAGACTGGTAACTAGGTGCACTCGCCTCAGATCCTATATAATTTAGTATAGAAGTGTGGCATGAGTACATAAACAACATGTACTCAGTAAGTATCCAATCTAACCTCGAAGAAGTGGTGACGAGGAGTCGACTTGACACTTACTAGTGCTAATAATGACATGTCGAAATTTTACTAAGCATGGCATACATAAATAACATTGAAACTCAAATAAACAACCTATATCTCCAAGCAATAAAACAATATCAAATATGATTAGTTTCAAAGATTTATCATGCGCAATCATGTAGAGGTCGTACGACCCGATCCAACATAATATTTAAACGGTGCACTGCCAAGGTTCAAGCAGCGCAAACCATAGATGCATCTATTTACTACCGAGGCGCTCGGCCCGATCCGCAAATAGCAATTATTTTCAAAGAAAACACAAATTTAACATATACAGTCAAGTATTCCATTTAATCTTCAAGTAAGTGAATTTAACCTTTTACACTTCATTTATCAAATTCCAATGACTTAAGTAACTAAATTAGCAAGTAAGGGCGCAAACATTTCAAGTAAAGCATGGTACATGTCCTAAACTACCCGGACAATAGCATAGTAGTAGCTACGTATGGACTCTCGTCACCTTGTACGTACGTAGCCCCCCACAAATAGGTACACATATTTATTTAATTCACCTATGGGGTTAATTCCCTCTTACAAGGTTAGAAAGGAGACTTACCTCGTCTCAAAGCCTACTCCCCAATTCAAGAATGTGATAAAACCTCCAAATTTGATGCCAAACGACTCTAAACTAGTCAAACATTACATAATCTATGCTCGAAAGTTCATATCCCTACTATTAAAGTGATTACCCAACCCAAAATGTAAGATTCCTAAAATTCACTCCTGGGCCCACATGCCCGGATTCTAGAAACATTAAAAGAAAGTTGTTAGCCATAACCTTAGGAATATAAATATATGATTTTTAATAAGTTCCATAATCATTTTCGTGGTAAAATCTAATTTTTATTAAACCCTAGGTGTTTCATCTAAACCCATGATTTCAACCAATTTTTATGTTGAAATCTACCCATAATCTATGTATTAAACTCACATTAAATAGAAATTACTTACCTCACAAAGCTAGGTCGAAATCCCCTCCTTCAAAGCTCTCCAATCACCCAAGTGTGAAAGAAAATGTAATAAAAATGGTCTAATTCTGTATTAAATGAATCCCCACTGCCTAGCGACTTTCGCACATGCGATGCATTGGCCGCATATGCGATCCCGCACTTGCGTAAAGACCTTCGCAGGTTTTCCTTTTCCTTACCTGGCCGGGCTCCGCATCTGCGGACACAAGGAGCCGCATCTGCGAGCCCTTTCTGATCCTGCGACCACAACGCTCGCACCTGCAATCTTGCAGGTGCGTAAATTTCTCTGCACCTACAGTGCCTATGCTTCCTTCGCATTTCTGCTTCTGTGGCTCATGGCTCGCACCTGCGGCTGGCCAAGTAAAGGTGCGGTTATGACAGAACTAGAGCTTCAGCAGCTACTCCCAACTTCTAACTTAGTCTGAGCCTCGTCCGATTGACACTCGGGCCCCCGGGGGCCCGCCCGAACATATCCACAAGTACAAAATTATAAAATGGATTTGCTTGAACTCTCGGAATGCCCGAAACAACATTAAAACTAAGAATTGCACCCCAAAACTAATTGATTAAATCTTATGAACTTCAAGTTCTTCTATTCGCTCAAAATGTGCTAAAATATACTTAGACTACTCGAATTGATACCAAATTTTGCGTGCAAGTCTTAAATAACATTACGGAACTATTCTCGGTCTCATAATTCCTTTTGGACCTCGATAACACCAAAACCCACTCCAAACCAAATTTAAAGAACTTCTAAAATCTTCAAAGAACTAACTTTCACTATTAGGCACCAAAACGCTCCCGAGTCATCCAAAATCCGATCCGAACATACACCCAAGTCTGAAATCATCATACGAACATATTTGAATAGTCAAATCCCAATTCTAAGGTCGTTTACTCAAAATATTGACCGAATTCAAACTTGGCCTTTTAAGCCAACCTTAAGAAACCAAATGTTCCAATTTCATCCTGAATCCTTCCAAATCGCGAACTAACCATCTCCGCAAGTCATAAAACAGTAAAAGCATGTACGAGAATTCTTATTTAGGGGAACGGGGTTCTAGAAAGCAAAAATGACCAGTCGGTTCGTTACAGTAAGTCTGTTGCCTCGCGTGCATCTCGTGCACCGCCATACCGCTTTCGCTTAGGGACCTTCACGTTGGTCCCTTCTGCAAGTACCAAGCCTTTGGTAATTCCGACCATGGTTCCCTACAAAAGATTTCTTCAAGCAATCTCTTGTATTCTTTCTAACATTCCTTTAGTCATAACCTTTGCTTTGATACCACATTCTTAAAGAATAACTTGGCGGCTTCCTTGGCTGTGCAACCTGGTGAGGTGGGCACGAAGGTGACATATTTGAAAAATCTATCCACGACCACTATAATAGTACCATAACCGTCGGACTTTGGTAGGCAAGTGATAAAGTCCATAGTCACGCTCTCCCATGGATGCTCTACAACTAGTAGTGGCTCCAAAAGTCCTACAGATTGTTATTGCTCAACCTTGTCCTGCTGGCATACAGGACAAGTCTGGACATAACATTCTATATCATCTTGCATGCGTGGCCAATAGTTGTGCAAGATCATGAGTAAGTTGTCAAGTGTCACACGTGTACTTAGTTAATGGCTAAGGACATGACACTAATCTCTATATTACTTTATCTGCTCTAGTTCTTTTGTCATTTAAAGTGTACTAAAGAAAAGAAAAAAGTAGTAAAAGGAAACTAATAGTTTGTAAAAGCAAGAGAATGATACCTAATTTCAGTACCAACCAATAGTTTCTAAAATCTTAAACCGAGTTAGAATCTCACTAACATCAAATATATTATGCGGCGCCTTCCTAAGATTCCTTGGAAGGGCGACGTAAGGCTAAGCAACTGATATCAGTGCAGTTACTGTTTGTCAACTGTGGTCCCCTCCGTACGCTAGACTAGATTGTTAGTGCCGTACAGGAAAACGAATGTCAAGAGCAATTGAGAGAACAGAAATGAGAATTGAGAATGAAAGAAAGCTTGATTGCATTAATAAAAGCTATTACAGAAAAGCAACACGGTGTCAAGGGGGAGAGACACCAGTACAGAGAATTATTTTCTTGCTAGAAAGTTTGATTGCTAGATCCCCCCTAATAGTGCTTAAAAAAATAAACCAAAGTTACAAGACTAGACTTAACTAAGCTAGAGAAACATAATGGAAGTACATGAAATAAAACTACTCTAAATTTACAATGAAAATGACTTAGTTTTCTACAAGGCAGAAAACAGGTCCGTTGGCAGCAACTTTGTCTTTCGCATCAGGGTCTGCGCGCGATGCTGTCGGCACGTGGACACAATTTAGAGTCCGACTGTGGCTGACCGCTGGCAAGGCATCAGGATCTGCGCGCGGAAAGCTATTGGCATCAACATGAACTGTGCGCCTGGCATTATCTGTGCGCGTGGTGCTGTTGGCATTATCATGAACTGTGCGCCTGGCATTATCTATGCACGCGGTGTTGTTGGCATCTGCTAGTCGCTGGGCGATAGCGTGGGCTATCAGTGGGGCGATAGAGGCACATGCGCGCTTGTCACTTGGTGCTGCCGAGATCACGACGCTGACCATAGCGCTGGGCATTAGTAGGCTTGCCAGGACGCCATGGGGTGCATCAAGGGGTCATGGGGCATGGCTGGAAAGCCGCCTATGACATTCTCCCTCACCTGAGTTGGCAACGTCCTCGGAGCCTTACCTGCAAGATGATGATTGATCAGGCTCTTGTTGGCTGTGAGGTTTGTTCCCCTCTGTCTTGTGATTTGGCTTTGTGAATGATGTTTCATGTCTTTCCGAAGAGATCTCAGGCGACTGACATGGAAGACTGAATGGATCTTCCACCAGGATGGGATGGCAACCTGGTATGTGGCTTTTCCAATGCGTCTTTTTATGGACAAGGGCCTAATGTGTTTTTGCAGTAGGAAAGGGTCATGGGTCCTCCCTGCGAACAAGCACCGCCTTGGGATGTTTAGCACCACTTTGTCTCTTGCTTGGTGTTGAACAAAGCAAAGATACAAGTCATGCACCAGCAAACCTTTTCGCCCGCTCTTGGGCTCTGACGAGATAGCTCCGCACTATCTCCAAATTGTGCTCCCATTCCCTCGAGAAGTTGGCAGCTCGAGGATATTTTGGCGTGGTTGATGCATTCTCTATTTGCGGGAGAAGCGGTTGTTGTCCGGTAACAATTTCAAAAGCACTTTTGTTTGTATTAGGGCTCTTTTGAGAATTGAAAGATAGTTGAGCAGCATCCAAAAGCTTCACCCAATGTTGTTGTGATCCGGTTGCAAAGTGACGAAGGTATTCCTCCAGCATGTCATAGAACCGTCCAACCTGGTCATCTAATGGTGGATGGAAGCTTGAGCTATGACTCAATTTTGACCCGAAGCACTTAAAGAGATAGGTCCAGAAGTTGCTAGTGAAGCGTGAGCCGCGGCGACTAATGATGTCTTTGGGTAGGCCCCAATATTTGACAGTGTGCGAGAAGAAGAGCAGAGTTATATCTTCTACTCGTATGTTTTTTGGGGCTGCTATGAAGGTTGCATAATTGGAAAACCGATCTATTACAACCAAGATGGATGAAAGGTTTCCGACTTTGGGCAATCCTGTGATGAAGTTAAGGGAAACACTTTCCCAAGGTCTTTCTGGGGCATGTAGTGGCTCCAAAAGTCCCGTTTGTGATGAGACGTCCGACTTGTCCTTTTGGTCTGCTTGACTAGTCTTCCCACACTGAGGAGCATCTCATCTGATGCCGATGATATGACTTCTGATTCTTGTTTCGAAGGGTATCTAGAACCATAGGTTCATGTCTTTTGACTCCCTTCTTCAACTGTATAGCCGAGATGTTTTCAGCGGCCATCTTTATGGGCATGCACGGGATAATACAGGTCTTGGACCCATTTGTTCCCATCATCAGTAGCATGTCTACATATGGTACGGGCATGGTGTTGGTTTGCCTTAGGAATTCCAACCCAACTATTAACTCGAAGTCATCTATGATCACCACTCGCATGTTGAATTTTCCTTCGTAAGGGCCAAGCTTCACCGGTACCTCTTTGGCTATTCCACCCACTGGCTGAGGAGATGAGTTGATAGCCTTGACAAGACCCCTACATTTTCCTACAACTATACCAAGGCGCTTCACCTGAGTCGAGGATAAGTAGTTGTGGGTAGAACTCGTGTTTATCATCGCCCGAATGGGCTTGCCATTCACCTTCATCTCGACGAACATTAAGGTCCTCTCTTGTTTAAGAGGGGTCCCCTCATCCGCCTTCTTTTTCCCTTTCTTGGTGGTCGGACATGGGTCCTTCTTCTTATGGATACCAGCACTGGTCTCTGCTAATGCCTCAGAAATAAAACCAATAATTGCATTGAAGACATCTTTATGGGCATGCACGGGATAATGCAGGTCTTGGACCCATTTGTTCCCATCATCAGTAGCATGTCTACATATGGTACGGACATGGTGTTGGTTTGCCTTAGGAATTCCAACCCAACTATCAACTCGAAGTCATCTATGATCACCACTCGCATGTTGAATTTTCCTTCGTAAGGGCCAAGCTTCACTGGTACCTCTTTGGCTATTCGACCCACTGGCTGAGGAGGTGAGTTGATAGCCTTGACACGACCCCTACATTTTCCTACAACTAGACCAAGGCGCTCCACCTGAGTCGAGGATAAGTAGTTGTGGGTAGCACCTGTGTCTATCATCGCCCGAATGGGCTTGCCATTCACCTTCATCTCGACGAACATTAAGGTCCTCTCTTGTTTAAGAGGGGTCCCCTCATCCGCCTTCTTTTTCCCTTTCTTGGTAGTCGGACATGGGTCCTTATTCTTACGGATACCAGCACTGGTCTCCGCTAATGCCTCAGAAATAGAGCCAATAATTGCATTGAAGACATCTATTGGTTCAGTCTACTCCGCATCATTTGAGTCGTCATCAGTCCCATCATCAAAAGCTTGATGGGCGCTCATCTGTGCATGTGGGCATTCATTGTTCCAATGTGGTCCGCCGTAATGACGACATCCTGAAGGAGGCTTTCTCCCCCAGTCATTGTTGTTTGATGCAACACTATTGTTTTCTGAGGATGGAGACTTAGATTTGGTTGCACTCCGATCTCCCCCACTTCTGCTAGGGCCACCATTGCTAGGTTGGCCCCCTTTAAATCTAGCTTGGGCAGGCGGCTGAGGCCTATCCTTCCGAGCTTCCACTTGATAGTCCCCAAGGCATTCAGCTGCTTGGATCGCCTTGGGTAGGGTATCTACCCTTTGTCTTTGCAGTTCCATACAGGCATAAGGTTTCAACCCTTCCAGGAAGGTGAAGAGCTTGTCTTTGTCCCCCATGTCACGTATGTTTAGCATGAGCGCGGAGAATTCCCGCACGTAGTCCCTCACTGATTTGGTCTGGCGGAGCTCCCGTAGCTTTCTCCTTGCGTTGTATTCCACATTTTCGGGGAAGAACTATAGGCGTATGACTGCCTTTAGTTCTGGCCATGTCTCGAGAGCATCTTCACCGGCCCTGATGGCTTCGTACTTCACCCGCCACCAGAGTTTAGCATCACCCTGAAGATACATGGCAACAGTTGCTACCTTTTTAGCTTCTTCTAGGCCCCTAAGAACATCGAAGTACTGTTTGATGTCAAAGATGAAGTTTTCCACTTCCTTGGCATTCCTAGATCCACTATATGGCTTTGGCTCAGGAATTTTCAGTTTTGTGTCGCGGAAGCAGGGTTCACAGCGCCCCCGATTTGATTTCCACCTCCCTGAAGCCCCTGTAAAGCAGCATTGACAACATTGAGTTGGTCTGTCAAGTTGTCAATAGTTTGTTGCATGGCAGTCACCCTGTCTGCCTCTTGTACCCTGCAGGCTAAATCCTCGGCACGCTCATGTTGGAGTCCCTCGAATTTGCCAAAAAATTTGGCTGCCTCTGTGGCTGCCGTTTGTCGGTCTCTCTCGGAGTCGCGACTGATGTTTTCTATGTCAACTTTGGCTTGGAGCACCCTGTGGTATAGGTCGTCCAACCTTTGTACTAGGTTGGTTCTTAGTTCAGGCACCGTATCCATGATGGGCCATAATCCGTCAACCGTCTGTTCAAGGGCCGCAATGCGGTCCCCATAATTCACCATGGTTAGAAATAGTGGTAATGGCAATACATTCCCTCGTCTGATGTCGAGCCTAGGATCTGATACCAACTGTTACACGGCACCTTCCTGAGATTCCTTGGAAGGGCGACGTAAGGCTAAGCAACTAATGTCAGTACAGTTACTGTCCGCCAACTGAGGCCCCCTCCGTACACTAGACTAGATTGTCAGTGTCGTACAAGAAAACCAATGTCAAGAGCAATTGAGAGAACAGAAATGAGAATTGAGAATGAAAGAAAGCTTGATTGCATTAATAAAAGCTATTATAGAAAAGCAACACGGTGTCGAGGGGGAGAGACACCAATACAGAGAATTGTTTGCTTTCTAGAAAGTTTGATTGCTTGATCCCCCTAATAGTGCTTAAAAAAAAATAAACCAAAGTTACAAGACTAGATTAACTAAGCTAGAGAAACATAATGGAAGTACATGAAATAAAACTACTCTAAATTTACAATGAAATTGACTTAGTTTTCTACAAGGCAGAAAACAGGTCTGTTGGCAGCAACTTTGTCTTTCGCATCAAGGTCTGCGTGCGCGGTGCTGTCGGCGTGTGCGACACTATTTGGAGTCCTCCTGCGGCTGACCGCTGGCAAGGCATCAGGATCTGCGCGCCCGACATTGTCTATGCGTGCGGCGCTGTTAGCATCATCATGAACTGTGCGCCTGGCATTGTCTGTGCGCGCGGCGCTGTTGGCATCTGCCAGCCGCTGGGCACTGGCGTGGGCTATCGGTGGGGCGACAAAGGCACATGCACTCTTGTCACTTGGCGCTGCCGAGACCATGGGGCCAACCATGGCGCTAGGCGTTATGAGGCTTGCCAGGACGCCATGAGGTACATCCAAGGGGTCATGGGGCATGGCTGGAAGCCGCCGATGACAGATTATATGTTTTCCTAAGTTATTCACGTTGAGTATTGTATAAACTAAATCCCTGATTACTTAACTTTCTCTACGTATAATTTACATCACATAAAAAAGAAGGAGGATTGGGGATATCTCTCCTACATTAGGCATGCACAAGACAGAAGGATCCAGTGATGAAGCATGCAACTATATGTTGGCAAAGAGAAGGGGTTTGAAACTTATTGCAGCAAAATCAGATGGAGAAGGGGGTGAAAGTAGGGCTGTGCATGGATCGGATCGGATCGAATTTAGCACATTTCGAATTCAGATTTCGGATTCTACAAAATGCAATTCGAATCCGATCCGAATTAATATCGGATCGGATTTTAAAGTTTGGATCATATCAATATTTCGGATTTCGGATCGGATTATTATGCCTCAAAGTTGCAAACTCATATGTATATTTTCTTTGTAAAAGAGGCAATACAGTAAGAAAAATTAATGTTTCTGCAATTATGAGAGTACTATGGTACCAATATAGCTAAATTCAGCAATTGTAAAGGTAATAACTTGGAGGAAGGAAATACTGACTATCCGAAATTAAAGTTTAGTATTTATATATGCCCTAATAATTTCAGATCGGATCGGGTTAAAATTATACCAATGCGAATCCGATCCGAATATACAAAATTTTAATAAACATAATTCAAAATCTGATCCGAAATCCGAAATTGAGCGGATCAGTTCAGATTTCGGATATCCGATCCAAATGAACAGCCCTAGGTGAAAGGGAATGAAATTCAAAGGAGGATTAGTGATTTACTAGAACATACATTGCTATGAGGCTATGTGGAGGAACAATAATTCTTTTCCTCACAAAGTAGAGAGAAACTTTGCGTTAGTTCTTTGATTATGGCCCGATCAGTTGTTCGATACAGCAAAATCTAAACTTTCTTTGATTATGGCACGAGCAGTTGTTCGATATAGCAAAATCTAAACTTGCTTTGTGGCTCTTTTCCGATAGCATATCAGAAACCAGTTGAATTCCCTAATGCAAATGTCAGCACTTAGAACACACGTTCAGTAGCTGAAACGCCACACTATTATATCTCCTGTAGCATACGAATTGAGGAGCCTCTACATGATAGTAACATGAAGTTCAAAAATCTAATGCAGAAGTTACAAAAACAATGTTACATTTCATGAATTGTAATCTCATACACCGTAAAAAGTTATGCTTTGAAAATCTTGCAATATTGACATTACACAACCATAAATTGGTTCTTTCAAAGACGAAAAATCTTAAGCTTATTGTTTACCTTGGTCCCGATAAAACTGAAGGAAATCTTGAACTGATAGTGGCTTCCCTCTGTTAATTGCCTTCCCTAACTTCAGGTATGTTAGTGAAATTATAATCTAAGTCGGTTTCAACAGTCACCAAACCTTCCAGTACCTTTAACCACCAATGACATGGAAGGCCTCGAGAAATCGCCCTGTAAACACCATGCAGCGATGCTCATCATTTCTGTCGCTGCTTCTTTGTGGAGCAGCATATCCTCGTCGTTTTTGTCAACCATATCCATGAGCTGCTGTTGTTCCACTTTTCTTCTAAAGACACTTAGGAAATGGACATCTTCTTCATCAGCTTGGGACCGATCCAAATTCTTTCGCCCACACAGAATTTCCAATAGCACAATTCCAAAGGCATACACGTCAACTTTCTCAGTGATTACTGAGCTCAACCATTCAGGGGCTAAATATCCTGGTGTTCCCTCGTTCTAGTCACAACTTTGCTTTTGTCTTTCTCAATTAGCTTCGACAACCCAAAATCAGATATCTTAGCATTGAAATACTGATCTAGAAGGATGTTTTGTGGTTTAATGTCCAAATGAATTATCTTATGGCTGCAATCCTCATGAAGATAAGCTAATCCTTTAGCAATATCTGATATTATACTTCGTCTTGTCTTCCATGTAAGCCTATTTTCTTGCTTTTCATGAGAAATCCACCTATCCAACGATCCATTTACCATGTACTCATAGATCAGAAGCCTGTCGCTTTTCTCCACGCAAAATCCAATGAGTTTAACCAAATTGACATGGTGAATGCCACCAACTATGTTTACTTCGGTTAGAAATGAATCCTTTACTTGGCCTACACCATCCAGATGTTTCACAGCTATTTAGTGCCATTACTCAGTTTTCCCTCATATACAGAGCCAAATCCTCCTTCCCCGAGCTTTTTGCTGAAATCTTCTGTAATTATTTTCAGCTCATTGTAAGAGAATCGAGTTAGAATTCCCGGTAACAGTGGTTCTATATCCAGAAAATCCCCAACCTTGCTGGACTGTGACCTCTTTTTGAAAAGTATAAACCAAGTAGTGATACTTAAGATTATCCCCACAAGAGCTGCAAGAGTAGATCCTAGTATCACTTTGACAGGTCTTGATTGCTTTCCTCCAGAAGTGATTGGTGACTGATTCTGCACCTTAAGAAAAACTGTGGTCTTGTCTCTTCCCTCCCCATTGTCCATGATTGAAAAGACTTCGTTCAATAATAAACAGTTTTTCCTTCGAGTCCCATCCCAAACAACAGCTTTGCAAGAACAGTTACTCAGACAGGCCGTTTTGCAATCTTCCAACTTTATCCCCTCGAACCATATGCTTGAATTTAGTTGAAAGTTGACATCAAATGCAAAATATCTGGTGTCACTGAACTCTAGAAGACTATGGTACTGCAAAGAGTCGCAAGTTATGGGTGTCAACGCCGTACATCCAAGATCTGTTTTTCTACCAATAGATGGCCTGAAAAAGTTCCCTTCGTATGGACAATTACATTGCCCGTCACTTGTACATATGCTATATCTTCCACACACCATCGGGTACCCACAGTTTCCTACATCAGATTCAGATGTCCAAACATCAGATACCACTTTCCAATCAAGCTCATACATGTCAAATTGGTATAGCCGTAAATGTCCATTATGCTCAAGCTTCATGAATTGAGCAAAAGTAGACGCAAGGCTAAGGGTATGGCCGTCAAAACTTAAACCAGTATCGTTCGTATAATCTGAAGCATAGTAATACTGATGTGGATTAGTATCTGTGTACGCCACAAGGCTTCCGTTGAGAATAGTAAGTGAAAAGAAACCTTCGCTCTTATTGGATGCTGAAATGATTGCTATAAGCTTCTGACCGGAAACCAAATCCTGTCCTGAAAGCAAAGAATCCGTTGGATGATCAAACGACTGCCAGATTGCGTGATTTCTCTTATCAAAGAGCACGAGATTCCCTCTTTCTGTCAAGTTTAAGCCTGAAACAGATTTGCCAGTAGTATTAGTGGACCAAACAAGAGTACCATCAGAATCTAACAAGACCAAATTGCCATCTCGGCCTAGTTGCAATGTCGTATTGGCTTTCACTGGACGGTTCCTGTTAGCAGACCAAACTAACTGGGGGTAAAGTAGAGTATAATTTTTCTCACTAGCGGTGCTGTTGTAGAGTACTAAGAGTGTCACACCTCCTTTTTGCGCGCCCGCCCCGAAGGATAAATGCGCGAGGGGAGTTTTTCCAATTTAAGTGACAATATTCGAAATGGGATTATTTATTTAATTCAGAGTCGCCACTTGGGAAAGGTTTGGCTTTTGGTGTCCCAAGTCACCGGTTTATCTTGAATCCCAAATCGAGGAAATTTTCGACTTTTCCAAATGAAGTCTGCGAACCAGAAATTCTAAGTAAGGAATTCTGTTGACCCGAGGGAAGGTGTTAGGCACCCTCGAATCCCGTGGTTCTAGCACGGTCGCTTAAATTGTTATAATGGCTAAATATCGGATTTAAATACATGTTGTGACTTATGTGCTTTTATTAAGTTTAAAACCACTTTTATTATTATCATTTATTTTTATAGAATTGCAACGTCGTGAAAATGCATCTCGAACCACGTCACAATCAATGCACCCGTGGTCGTCAACACATTTTGACTCCGTTGAGACATAGATTTGGGTCACATCAATGTGCACCCGTGTTTAAGAAGGTTAAATTATTAAAGGTGCTCCTAAAGCAACTAGTGTATTGTTACTTTTGGGAAAGGCCATGAAGTTTACTAAACAGCCTGTCCTGAATTCTAAATATTTATTATGTTTAGTTGTTGAGGGCCCCGCAATTTCGCATTTTTTATTTGGCGAGGCTCGTCTCTATTTTAGAAAGGATATCCTACAGTGGCTACATTTCTAATGCATTTGTCTTTAAAACGAGAAGGAAAAAGATACATGCTAATTTAATTATATGCTTTGGCCTAAAACGGATTCTTATTAATTTCTGTTTAATTGTTTACAAAGTGAAGAGGCGTCGTACCTTGTGAAACGTGCGAGATTGACAGAATGCTATACTTGTATCCAAACATTTCTCGAATCGAACTTAACTAGACTTATTTAGGCTAGATTAAGGAAATTGAACGCTAGGCATTATTACTAATGGAGATTCGAACGTGCTCCTATATATTGCCTAGCGGTCCTGATAAAAGAACTAAAATAACACAGAACATTATTGTGTAAGGTGGAAATATTCTATCCTATGCATGTCATTATAGTTAAACGGGAATCCAGTCGAAAATTCTATACCAATTATCCATACATTCTACGTATTGTACCATTACATCTTGTACTAACAAACAACTATAAACTAAGATGCAAGAGGCTAAAACTTGATTAAGTATTAACTAACTAATCTTTCGCTACTGAATTACGCACTAATCAATTTATACAAAAGAAGTCAATATACCATGAGCATTACAAAACAGACATCTAAATTTCTTCAAACTCCTTTCATTTCATGCTTTCAAACTATTACAGTTAACACCAAAAATGGGACTCGAAATGTGTACCTGAATGCTGAAATGCAAAGAAGAAGTGAAGCAGAAGAGTCAGCGGCAGCAGATAGCAGAATAGCAGCAGCAGCAACAAAACAAAATAATTGGAGTAGAACCAAAATCCCAGCTAGACCAAATCCCAGAGTGAACCAACAAACAACCAGCAGACTCAGTTGGATTTAGAAGAAATCATGTATTGGACAAACAGGTCAAGACCATTGAAATCAAGACAGCAAGAAGAATGCAATTTATAGTTTTGTCTGTCTGTGTTATCAAACAGAGTTCTTTCCAGTTTTCTGCTTTTCAGAACTGCAACCCTCAATCTCCAAAACTAAATTTTTCTATGTGTATTCTCTCTTTCTCTGTCAGTGTGTGTGTATCTATGTCTATCTTAAAGTCTGTATGCCTGACTTATGTGTGTATGTGTATATATTTTTGCTCTCCTCCTCTTGGGTCTATCTCCCCCTCTCCCTAATCTTTTCTGTCCCCTTTTATATGCCTAAAATCAAACCCTTAACAGCCTCTTTGGACAATCAGAACACCCTCCCATGTGTTGCCTTTCTTTTCAGTTTCTACTTAATAAATAAAAACAAACCCCCATGATATTCCCTTGGCAGGCTTACCTTTTTAGTAATGTTTATTATTTCTGAAACTTAAAGCAGAATATGGGCAGCAGAATGTAATCTGACAGCATGTGCTGTCAAATTACTTTAGACTTAATAAAAACCTTTATGCAGGACACAGGTTGTGCACAATGCACATGTGGTGCATAAGTGCACATGTTGTGCACAAGTGCACATGTTGTGCACAAGTGCACATGCCCTCCAATTCAGAACTGTAACTAAACAAAACAATCCTTTTACATTTTTGATTCAAAATAACAACTATAAGTAAACAAACTCAGTTCCTAATTGATTCAAGCAAATGTTTCCAGAAGCAAATCGATTGGTTATTGTTTAGACAGTTAAAACTAATTGACGACACATGTCGACTCGACTATATTAATCATAACATGTACAATCGTAACCAAAATCAGACATTTAACAGTATCAAGCACATGATTTGAATTGTACTGACTAAGCAGAATTGTACTCAAGGAATCAGTTAATCAGTTCAAATTTGAAATTCAGCTAATTGCACAACACATACATACATACACATTATCAGAACAAGTAGAAGAAGGACTCAATCAAACACCGAGGTTCAGGCAAGGTGGAAAGGACACAGTTGGTAAAATTCAAAAACACAAATTTCACAAAACATGAACAGCCTTTTAAACAACACATGGACAAAAAAAAATAAAGAGAAAACAAAACTTACCTTAAAACTTTGAAAGAAGGAACAGAAAATCAGCTTGTGTTTGAACCGACCCTTTTTAAGGTTGAACGGACTTTAATCGAAGGGTTTCTCAGATGAGAAACACTTCGATTAAGGTCCATTAGACCCTAACCTCTTGGCTTAACAGGCACGGACCAGGCTTGGGGTTTTTAGGTTTTGTGGAAGGTAGATTTGGAACTTGGGATTCCATGGTTAGATTCGGACCAAACCAAGCATGGTTTGGTCACGAGGGGGTCCGGGGATTGTCTGGTATGAATCTAGGGCAGATCGGTGTAGATCGAGTTTTTGCTCGAATCTTCAAATGAAGATTCGAGGACCTAGAGGATGATTCGAACTAAACGGTCTACAGGTCCATGTTCAGGGGGGTGAGATGGTCCTATGGTGTTAAGGTGAAGGCCACCGGCGTTCATGCTGCCGGCTTTCATGGTGAAGAATACAGGGGCGGCTTAGGGTTTGGAGGGGAATGGGATGAGGACGAAGGCGGGGTCTTGGATAGGGGGCAGGGTATGGTAGGGGGCTTATATATGGAATGGGTGGGTTGATCTCAGCCGTCGGATCAATCGAAATCAATGGCTTGGATCTGAAGGCTTAGGAGAAACGGTGTCGTTTCATCTAAAGGGGGTTTGGGTTGGTCCGGGTGGAAATAGGTCGGGTTAATCATGGGTTATGAGGAAGTGATCTTGGCCGTTGATCAATCTGAGATCAACGGCCCAGATCAGGCAAGGTTAAAACGGTGTCGTTTGGGCGTTTTTGAAGTAGGCTGGTCTGGACCGGGGCAAGCACAGGTTTTGGGTTGGGTTGTGGGGTTTGGGCCTCAGCTTTTGCAATGGGAATTGACCCAAACTTAACTAGAAACAAGTTTCAAACCCCTCTTTTTTATTTCTAATTTTTTTTAAACATACAACCTAATTAAACTAAAAACTAAACAACATCAATCAACACTTAATGTATTTATTACACGCATACATAAAAAAAATGTTAAAAGTAGGTAAAATTAAACAAGGCAAACAAATCAGGACAAAACATGCGGATTTTTATGATTTTCTATTTAACAAACCGGATTACGGTTCAAATTACGCATGACATCTATATTTTTTGTATTTTGTTTTGATAAAAAATAAAAATGGGCAAAAATCATAAATAATTAACAAAGTGCCATGTAAAATCCAAAAATTGCACAGCAGGGCCGTTTGTTATTATTTTATTTCTTTTGGAGCGATTGTCTCGTAAAACAAAAATCACGTGCTCACAGCTGCCCCTCTTTGTTCGGAAACACGAAGAGTTTTCGTGCAAAGATAAAGTGAGCGGATATGAGCGATTTTTGCCTATGGACTACTCCGTGTGAAGCATTTTTTTGAAAGATTTGACCGAATCTTTGCTCCGAAGATTTCCTACATATCCTGGCTAAACAGGAATCAGGTCAATGTAGTTCGGGAAGCTTCGGTAGCTGGGACTACCATGGGATTGCAATGCTTGTTGTTACTGCTGTTGCTGTTGTCACCTGCTTTACGGACCGCCTTATTACAACCAAAGAAAAATTGAAACTGAACTAAATACTTATATGCATGTCAACTGCTAGTTACAAGATCCCTATCTATGATTCTTTTGCGACTTGATCATGGGTCTTAGCTGATTTTGTTTGGAGACTTCGATCCGAATCTTGATGCTTGCAAGTTGTAGGTGCTTGTTTAACCTCTGGGATATTCAGTGAGACGTGACTGGCAGAGTTCTGGACCTTAATCAAATCTTGGAATGATCCGCCTTCCATTTTCTCCGGTATCTCGGGACATCTTCTTTTTGTCCTTTTCTTTTTGGATTCTGAGTTGAGATTCATCTCGTGGGTCATTTCGATTCGTGTGGCTCGAGGTTAGACCTGCGAGAGAAAACAAACAAACGAACGAAATTTTCTGCCCCAGTTTCACTAGGAAAATTTCGTTAATTATTCGCTAGGAAGTTCATAAAATTGAGGAAGGAAGATAAAATGCTCAGTTCAGGGTTGGAGCCCTAATACCGAATAGCTGGGGAGAAGTTCAGTTTAGGGTTTTAAAAACCCTAATGCTGACTAAAGGAAAAATTCAGTTTAGGGTTTAAAACCCTAATACTGGTTGCATGGAAAAGCTCAGTTTAGGGTTTAAAACCCTAATGTTGGCTGAATGGAAAAAAGTTCAGTTTAGGGTTTAAAACCCTAATGCCGGCTGAATGGAAAAATTCAGTTTAGGGTTTAAAACCCTAATGCTGATTGCATGGAAAAACTCAGCTTAGGGTTTAAAACCCTAATGTTGGCTGAAAGGAAAAAAGTTCAGTTTAGGGTTTAAAACCCTAATGCTGACTAAAGGAAAAATTCAGTTTAGGGTTTAAAACCCTAAAGCTGATTGCATGGAAAAACTCAGTTTAGGGTTTAAAACCCTAATGCTGGCTGAAAGGAAGAAAGTTCAGTTTAGGGTTTAAAACCCTAATGCTGACTAAAGGAAAAATTCAGTTTAGGGTTTAAAACCCTAATGCTGATTGCATGGAAAGCTCAGTTTAGGGTTTAAAACCCTAATGCTGGCTGAATGGAAAAAAGTTCAGTTTAGGGTTTAAAACCCTAATGCCGGCTGAATGGAAAAATTCAGTTTAGGGCTTAAAACCCTAATGCTGATTGCGTGGAAAAACTGAGTTTAGGGTTTAAAACCCTAATGCTGGCTGAAAGGAAGAAAGTTCAGTTTAGGGTTTAAAACCCTAATGCTGACTAAAGAAAAAATTCAGTTTAGGGTTTAAAACCCTAATGCTGATTGCATGGAAAAGCTCAGTTTAGGGTTTAAAACCCTAATGCTGGCTGAATGGAAAAAAGTTCAGTTTAGGGTTTAAAACCCTAATGCTGACTAAAGGAAAAATTCAGTTTAGGGTTTAAAACTCTAATGCTGATTGCATGGAAAAACTCAGTTTAGGGTTTAAAACCCTAATGCTGGCTGAATGGAAAAAAGTTCAGTTTAAGGTTTAAAACCCTAATGCTGACTAAAGGAAAAATTCAGCTTAGGGTTTAAAACCCTAATGCTAATTGCATGGAAAAGCTCAGTTTAGGGTTTAAAACCCTAATGCTAATTGCATGGAAAAGCTCAGTTTAGGGTTTAAAACCCTACTGCTGGCTGAAAGGAAAAATTCAGTTTAGGGTTTAAAACCCTAATGCTAATTGCATGGAAAAACTCAGTTTAGGGTTTAAAACCCTAATGCTGGCTGAAAGGAAGAAAGTTCAGTTTAGGGTTTAAAACCCTAATGCTGACTAAAGGAAAAATTCAGTTTAGGGTTTAAAACCCTAATGCTGATTGCATGGAAAAGCTCAGTTTAGGGTTTAAAACCCTAATGCTGGCTGAATGGAAAAAAATTCAGTTTAGGGTTTAAAACCCTAATGCTGACTAAAGGAAAAATTCAGTTTAGGGTTTAAAACCCTAATGCTGATTGCATGGAAAAGCTCAGTTTAGGGTTTAAAACCCTAATGCTGGCTGAATGGAAAAAAGTTCAGTTTAGGGTTTAAAACTCTAATGCTGACTAAAGGAAAAATTCAGTTTAGGATTTAAAACACTAATGCTGATTGCGTGGAAAAACTCAGTTTAGGGTTTAAAACCCTAATGCTGGCTGAATGGAAAAAAGTTCAGTTTAGGGTTTAAAACCCTAATGCTGACTAAAGGAAAAATTCAGTTTAGGGTTTAAAACCCTAATGCTGATTGCATGGAAAAGCTCAGTTTAGGGTTTAAAACCCTAATGCTGGCTGAATGGAAAAAGTTCAGTTTAGGGTTTAAAACCCTAATGCTGACTAAAGGAAAAATTCAGTTTAGGGTTTAAAACCCTAATGCTGATTGCATGGAAAAGCTCAGTTTAGGGTTTAAAACCCTAATGCTGGCTGAATGGAAAAAAGTTCAGTTTAGGGTTTAAAACCCTAATGCTGACTAAAGGAAAAATTCAGTTTAGGGTTTAAAACCCTAATGCTAATTGCATGGAAAAGCTCAGTTTAGGGTTTAAAACCCTAATGCTAATTGCATGGAAAAGCTCAGTTTAGGGTTTAAAACCCTACTGCTGGCTGAAAGGAAAAATTCAGTTTAGGGTTTAAAACCCTAATGCTAATTGCATGGAAAAACTCAGTTTAGGGTTTAAAACCCTAATGCTGGCTGAAAGGAAGAAAGTTCAGTTTAGGGTTTAAAACCCTAATGCTGACTAAAGGAAAAATTCAGTTTAGGGTTTAAAACCCTAATGCTGATTGCATGGAAAAGCTCAGTTTAGGGTTTAAAACCCTAATGCTGGCTGAATGGAAAAAAATTCAGTTTAGGGTTTAAAACCCTAATGCTGACTAAAGGAAAAATTCAGTTTAGGGTTTAAAACCCTAATGCTGATTGCATGGAAAAGCTCAGTTTAGGGTTTAAAACCCTAATGCTGGCTGAATGGAAAAAAGTTCAGTTTAGGGTTTAAAACTCTAATGCTGACTAAAGGAAAAATTCAGTTTAGGATTTAAAACCCTAATGCTGATTGCATGGAAAAGCTCAGTTTAGGGTTTAAAACCCTAATGCTGGCTGAATGGAAAAAAGTTCAGTTTAGGGTTTAAAACCCTAATGCTGACTAAAGGAAAAATTCAGTTTAGGGTTTAAAACCCTAATGCTGATTGCATGGAAAAGCTCAGTTTAGGGTTTAAAACCCTAATGCTGACTAAAGGAAAAATTCAGTTTAGGGTTTAAAACCCTAATGCTGATTGCATGGAAAAGCTCAGTTTAGGGTTTAAAACCCTAATGCTGGCTGAATGGAAAAAAGTTCAGTTTAGGGTTTAAAACCCTAATGCTGGCTGAATGGAAAAAAATTCAGTTTAGGGTTTAAAACCCTAATGCTGACTAAAGGAAAAATTCAGTTTAGGGTTTAAAACCCTAATGCTGATTGCATGGAAAAGCTCAGTTTAGGGTTTAAAACCCTAATGCTGGCTGAATGGAAAAAAGTTCAGTTTAGGGTTTAAAACCCTAATGCCGACTAAAGGAAAAATTCAGTTTAGGGTTTAAAACCCTAATGCTGATTGCATGGAAAAGCTCAGTTTAGGGTTTAAAACCCTAATGCTGGCTGAATGGAAAAAAGTTCAGTTTAGGGTTTAAAACCCTAATGCTGACTAAAGGAAAAATTCAGTTTAGGATTTAAAACCCTAATGCTGATTGCATGGAAAAGCTCAGTTTAGGGTTTAAAACCCTAATGCTGGCTGAATGGAAAAAAGTTCAGTTTAGGGTTTAAAACCCTAATGCTGACTAAAGGAAAAATTCAGTTTAGGGTTTAAAACCCTAATGCTGATTGCATGGAAAAGCTCAGTTTAGGGTTTAAAACCCTAATGCTGGCTGAATGGAAAAAAGTTCAGTTTAGGGTTTAAAACCCTAATGCTGACTAAAGGAAAAATTCAGTTTAGGGTTTAAAACTCTAATGCTGATTGCATGGAAAAACTCAGTTTAGGGTTTAAAACCCTAATGCTGGCTGAATGGAAAAAAGTTCAGTTTAAGGTTTAAAACCCTAATGCTGACTAAAGGAAAAATTCAGCTTAGGGTTTAAAACCCTAATGCTAATTGCATGGAAAAGCTCAGTTTAGGGTTTAAAACCCTAATGCTAATTGCATGGAAAAGCTCAGTTTAGGGTTTAAAACCCTACTGCTGGCTGAAAGGAAAAATTCAGTTTAGGGTTTAAAACCCTAATGCTAATTGCATGGAAAAACTCAGTTTAGGGTTTAAAACCCTAATGCTGGCTGAAAGGAAGAAAGTTCAGTTTAGGGTTTAAAACCCTAATGCTGACTAAAGGAAAAATTCAGTTTAGGGTTTAAAACCCTAATGCTGATTGCATGGAAAAGCTCAGTTTAGGGTTTAAAACCCTAATGCTGGCTGAATGGAAAAAAATTCAGTTTAGGGTTTAAAACCCTAATGCTGACTAAAGGAAAAATTCAGTTTAGGGTTTAAAACCCTAATGCTGATTGCATGGAAAAGCTCAGTTTAGGGTTTAAAACCCTAATGCTGGCTGAATGGAAAAAAGTTCAGTTTAGGGTTTAAAACTCTAATGCTGACTAAAGGAAAAATTCAGTTTAGGATTTAAAACACTAATGCTGATTGCGTGGAAAAACTCAGTTTAGGGTTTAAAACCCTAATGCTGGCTGAATGGAAAAAAGTTCAGTTTAGGGTTTAAAACCCTAATGCTGACTAAAGGAAAAATTCAGTTTAGGGTTTAAAACCCTAATGCTGATTGCATGGAAAAGCTCAGTTTAGGGTTTAAAACCCTAATGCTGGCTGAATGGAAAAAAGTTCAGTTTAGGGTTTAAAACCCTAATGCTGACTAATGGAAAAATTCAGTTTAGGGTTTAAAACCCTAATGCTGATTGCATGGAAAAGCTCAGTTTAGGGTTTAAAACCCTAATGCTGGCTGAATGGAAGAAAATTCAGTTTAGGGTTTAAAACCCTAATGCTGACTAAAGGAAAAATTCAGTTTAGGGTTTAAAACCCTAATGCTGATTGCATGGAAAAGCTCAGTTTAGGGTTTAAAACCCTAATGCTGGCTGAATGGAAAAAAGTTCAGTTTAGGGTTTAAAACCCTAATGCTGACTAAAGGAAAAATTCAGTTTAGGGTTTAAAACCCTAATGCTGATTGCATGGAAAAGCTCAGTTTAGGGTTTAAAACCCTAATGCTGGCTGAATGGAAAAAAGTTCAGTTTAGGGTTTAAAACCCTAATGCTGACTAAAGGAAAAATTCAGTTTAGGGTTTAAAGCCCTAATGCTGATTGCATGGAAAAGCTTAGTTTAAGGTTTAAAACCCTAATGCTGGCTGAAAGGAAGAAAGTTCAGTTTAGGGTTTAAAACCCTAATGCTGACTAAAGGAAAAATTCAGTTTAGGGTTTAAAACCCTAATGCTGATTGCATGGAAAAGCTCAGTTTAGGGTTTAAAACCCTAATGCTGGCTGAATGGAAAAAAGTTCAGTTTAGGGTTTAAAACCCTAATGCTGACTAAAGGAAAAATTCAGTTTAGGGTTTAAAACCCTAATGCTGATTGCATGGAAAAGCTCAGTTTAGGGTTTAAAACCCTAATGCTGGCTGAATGGAAAAAAGTTCAGTTTAGGGTTTAAAACCCTAATGCTGACTAAAGGAAAAATTCAGTTTAGGGTTTAAAACCCTAATGCTGATTGCATGGAAAAGCTCAATTTAGGGTTTAAAACCCTAATGCTGGCTGAATGGAAAAAAGTTCAGTTTAGGGTTTAAAACCCTAATGCTGACTAAAGGAAAAATTCAGTTTAGGGTTTAAAACCCTAATGCTGATTGCATGGAAAAGCTTAGTTTAGGGTTTAAAACCCTAATGCTGGCTGAATGGAAAAAAGTTCAGTTTAGGGTTTAAAACCCTAATGCTGACTAAAGGAAAAATTCAGTTTAGGGTTTAAAACCCTAATGCTGATTGCATGGAAAAGCTCAGTTTAGGGTTTAAAACCCTAATGCTGGCTGAAAGGAAGAAAGTTCAGTTTAGGGTTTAAAACCCTAATGCTGACTAAAGGAAAAATTCAGTTTAGGGTTTAAAACCCTAATGCTGATTGCATGGAAAAGCTCAGTTTAGGGTTAAAACCCTAATGCTGGCTGAATGGAAAAAAGTTCAGTTTAGGGTTTAAAACCCTAATGCTGACTAAAGGAAAAATTCAGTTTAGGGTTTAAAACCCTAATGCTGATGGCTGGGGACAAAATTCGAGAACAACAATTGACCTCTTTTTTTGAATTTTCTTGTTTTAGTAAAAGATAAAAGGGAGTTTCGTGGAACTTACCTTTCGAGTGAATTCCTTATTGCCAAAATTTTCTTGTACCCATGTACCTTCTTCTTCGGGTGACACCTGCTTCTTGCACGATTGTCTTGGATTATCCCTGTTTCAACTTTTCAGACAAAGAACAATTGTTAGTTCGGAAATGACGGTCGGTTCGGTGACCTTGATCGTTCCCGGTTGCTTTGTTGCGTCTTCATTTCTGTTGCGAAGTCCCGCCATTGATTTGATTCAAATGTCGAAACCCTTTAGACTGCTTAGGCTTGTATTTCTAGATTCCGTGATGATTTTCCTCGTAAGGCTCTTTTTCTTTTCTCTCATTTTGTCCCGTTTTGCTTGGAGGTTCTCAACGGGGATTTTATTGGAGGTATTCTGTGGGGATTTGTACAAAAGGAAACCCTGTGGGGGAATATTTACAAAGTGGATTCTTTGTGTGGATTTTTGTACAATGGGGCATGCTGGGGATTTGTTTCGAAGCGGTCTTTCTAGGATTTGTTGGGGTAAGCTTGTTGGGGAATTTTTACAAAGAGACTCGCTGGGGATGTGCTGGGGAAATTCCAACGGGGATTTTTTTTATATATATCGGGGAGACTCTGTGGGGGATTGTACAAGGGGAGACTCTGTGGGGGATTGTACAAGGGGAGACTCTGTGGGGATTCGTCCGAAGGCGGACTTGCTGGGGAAAATTTCTCTTTTTCCTTTTTACTTCGAACGCCATCAAACATCGTGATTCATCAAGTTTGGACAGACGTACCAACGAAACGGGGTGTTTTCCTTCATGAAACGGAACTCCATGAAAATGAACCTGCCAACTATCCTTTCCGGTACATCCAGAACTTGGGCTTAAACATAAAAGAGATTCGATGAAAAACAAAGAAAAGATAAAACGAATTTCAGAAAAGGAGTGCCCCTTTCGGGACGAGAAAAACTTATCTGAGGAAGATAATGCTGGCTTTAAATGACATGACATGCTCTTTGGACTGGACGCCTGACTTTCCATGAGCTTGCGTTTCCCTGAACCAGAACGGATCTGTGATTCCAAACCTGGCGGAACTTTGCCGAAACCTCCTTGGGTGGAGTCATTCTTTCGGCCAACAGCGCCCTTTGCGGGTTTTCGCTGGCTGACCTCTCTCATTTCTCTTCCTGTCATCACTTGATAGCACTCTTTGTGAGTTTTTGCTAAACAAGCTCTCTCATTTTGGTCTCTCTACTCTCGTCGCCTCGCGGTGCCCGAAGGTTTTCACCGACGAGACTCTCTCATTTTATCTCTCTCAATTCAGAGTGTGCCGGTCTCCATTTGTGACGCTTATTGGTTTCCCACTCTCTTTGGTAATTGATTTGAAGGCTTGTGCTTGGTAAATAGAGGTAGATGATACTAACTTCTAAACTGCTCGACGTGCCCCGGTTTCAATTTCAGGGTGAATGGGATTTTATTGTTGGTGTGACTGAACCTCAGGGAGAGGCTGCCTACGTTTCCTTTCGGAATAAAGTCAAACGTAGTTCAGGCCTCAATCAATGTTTTGTTTTGTTTGTTTTTGTTTTGTTTTGCTTTTTTTTTTTGTAACAGGCTCAAAGGCTTGTAGAGAGAGTTGATAGTGGGAATAAAACTTTCAGCATTTCAAATGTGTCGGGATCGCTGGGGCGTCACTCAGACATAGTATCTTTTTACTGCGTCCGCATTCACTGCTGTTTCGGGATCATTTCCTTCAATGTCACCTAGGTACAATGCTCCTCTTGGCAATATCTTCCTGATGATGTATGGGCCCTTCCAGTTTGGAGCAAATTTCCCTTTTGCTTCCTGGTGATGGGGCAGAATGCGCCTCAGTACCAGTTGACCTACTTCGAAGTTCCTAGGTCTGACTTTCTTGTTGTAAGCACGGGCCATTCTTCGTTGGTACAACTGTCCGTGACAAACCGCGGCCATTCGTTTCTCATCAATCAAAGTCAACTGCTCCAATCGAGTCTTAACCCATTCGATGTCCTCGATTTCTGCTTCAACAATGGTTCGAAGCGAAGGGATTTCTACTTCCGCTGGTATCACAGCCTCGGTCCCATAAACCAAAAGATAAGGAGTTGCTCCTACTGACGTGCGTACCGTAGTGCGATACCCCAATAATGCAAATGGTAACTGCTCATGCCACTATCAGGAATTCTGGATCGTTTTCCTCAAAATCTTCTTGATGTTTTTGTTTGCCGCTTCTACAGCGCCATTGGCCTTCGGCCGATAAGGAGTAGAATTCCTATGCGTTATTTTGAATTGCTCGCATATGTCACACCTCCTTTTTCCGCACCAGAGAAGGTGCAAGGGAGTTTTTCCAATTAAAGGACAATCAAAACGGGATTTATTTATTTATTTCAGAGTCGCCACTTGGGAGATTTAGGGTGTCCCAAGTCACCAATTTTAATCCCGAAGCGAGGAAAATAATGACTCCATATTACAGTCTGCGTACCAGAAATCCGGATAAGGAATTCTGTTAACCCGGGAGAAGGTGTTAGGCATTCCCGAGTTCCGTGGTTCTAGCACGGTCGCTCAACTGTTATATTCGGCTTGATTATCTGATTTTATACAAGTCTGAACTTATGTGCAAAATTTAACTTTTAACCGCTTTTATCATTTACTGTTTTTATCAAGAATTGCAACGTTGTGAAAATGTATCTCGAACCGCGTTACAATCAATGTACCCGTGGTCGTCGACACACTTTGACTCCGTTGAGATTTGGATTTGGGTCACATCAATGTGCACCCGAGTTTAAGGAAATTAAATTATTAAAGGCGCGCCTAAAGCGACTAGCGTATTTATTTTGGGTAGGACCGTGGAATTTTACTAAACGGTCCATCCCGAAGTCTAAATAATTTTTAAAGCAAATATTTACTGAGGGCCCCGCAATTTGTATTTTATTTGGCGAGGCTCATCTCATTCTTATTTTTTTAAAAATGAATTTGCAACGTCATGGACACGCATCTCGAACCACGTCACAATCAATGTACCCGTGATTAGAAACACATTTCGAATCCGTCGAGATTTGGATTTGGGTCACATAAATGTGCACCCGAGTTTAGGAAGGTAAGGTTTATTAAAGCGTGTCCTAAAGAGACTAACGTGTTGTTATTTTAGGAGGGTTGTGAGATTTGCTAAACAACCCGTCCTGGAAACTAAATGCTTCAATAATTTACATTTAACAAGGGCCCCGCATCTGCGTGTTTTGTTTATTTTCATCGAGGCTCATCTCGTTCTTATTTTAAAAGGATATCCTATAGCAACTACGTTTCTTGTCGTGTTCGTCTCTATCAATTGAAAACGGTAGATAGTCCTAATTAATTACATGCTTGCAAGTTGTTTGTAATGGAATTCGGAAATGCTTAACAACAAGTCGGGACCGAAGCTGCGTGCACAGTCGGCCAAACAAATAATCCTGGGCCCAAATCCAGCCCACGCGCGGTTGGCCAGACCTGGGCCACTGCTCGCTCGATGCGGGCCTGCCTGATCTGTCCTCGACCTGGGCTCGACCCTTGTGAGGTTGAGGCCGTGAACTTGTTCTGGGTTCTATTGGCGTGGTTTGTCAGTTATAAAAGGATCGCCTATTAAAGGGAAAGAAATTAACTAGTAGTGGATAGTTTTCATGCTTGGCCTACATTAAAGAATATACTGCACAGTTAAACTAAGTCTAAGATACAACCTATTACATTGGGAATATTTTCACCTAACAACATACATATATAAACTAACATTCAGCTAATCTACATTGATATATACTGGGCATACAGGCTACTTCCATTATCAAAACAGGAATGAAAACTATTATACAGTACATGATATCTAATGTAACAATCTGTGTATAAAAGTCACTCTTCAGGTCTTTTCTTTTGTATTCATGCTCAACTTTCCAATTACATTTGACAGAGTATTAGTCATGTACCTGGTATAGAGAAACAAAAGAAGAAGGAAATGATCAGCTGAGTGGTACGCAGCAAGCACAGCAGCAGCAGATAAATGGCACAACACAGCAACAACCAAACAGCCACAAAGATGAAGTTCACACGTTGGTCGAGCAACAGACTAATAATCCCAGGAAGACAGGATAGGAAACAAAACCAGTCGAGAAAGGAAACAGAATATTTTGTGCTATAGCCACAGAAGTTCGATAACCACCAAGGCTCAGCAAATAACCAGCACAGTTTCGACAATCAAGGAGACTAAAACTCAAACCAACAGCACACAGAAAGCTCAGTGTAGCAACAATCACAGCAGAAGAAACACAGACTTCTCTTAATGGAACAAAGAACAATCCCAGTTAGGATAACCAACTTGGTTTCTTTGTGCAATTCTTGGACAGTGTTCAGTTACAGTATTTCTGGAAATTTCTTTCTGTTTTTTTTCAGTTTTCTTCAACTCACAATACCTCTCTTCCAGACTAAAATTTCCAGCCTTTTCTCTCTTTTTCTGAAGACTAAAAGTCTAGCCTAAGACTCCAAACTCCAGCCCTCTCTTATGTTCTAAAACAGCTTCTTTATAAGCTAATCGACCTAGTGCAGCTAAGCTGCCTGCATCCTCAACTTTGCAGTCTGCCCATCCCTATTAAGCCCATCCTAAGCATCTTTTGATGCCAGCCCTTTTTGTTCCCCACGCCTGGCTTTCTTTAATCAAGAGTTATGGGTTCATTTTAGTATTCATTTTAAATTCCCATGCTCTTATGTCTTGTTCCCCATTGGCATTAATTTAATCCCAAATTAGTACCCTACTTGTCAGCTCATTTAAACTAATCATTTTTGTTCTTTTCAAACCCCAGACTACCCTTGCTAGCCCTTGATTATCACTGCCCTGCCCATTGCAGTATCAGGGCACTTTGGGCTTTAACCATTCGATTTCAGAATTGCCCCAGCCTGGCTTTTTTAATTGCTTACAAGGTAGTTACAAACTAATATTCATAGGCAATGCCCAATTCAAACCACAATACAGGCTTATTAGTCATGCGACATTATTAGTTCGTTCGTTTCATTAGTTATAGAAAACTAATCGACGACATTTATCGAGTCGACTATACTAATTATAGCAGGTAATAATCAATCGCTCACATAAACAATACATTTAGGGACCTAAAGGGCATCAGTCAATTTTTGTTCAATTACTGGGGCCTATATGAGTTAACTTATCTGACGATTAAACTAATCGACGATCATGTTTATCACAGAGTACATTCAGAATCATACACAGAACACAATCGACCAAATAAAAAGGTCTTTACAGAGATGAAAGAAATCCGAATGAAAAAATAACAAAAAAAAATAACAAACAAACATAATGACACATGCTGACCACTTAATCAAAACTATCACAAAAGAAAGGAAAACTTACCGAAAATGTTTAAATCAAACAGACCCAAATCTGATTCAACTTCGAACTTTTGAGGCCGAACAAACTTTAACCAGGGTGTTCTCACATGAGAACACCTTGATTAAGGTCTATTAGACCTCAAACCCTTGTCAAGACTGGCCGGGTTCCCCAGGTGCATGTGTTTCAAGTTCTGGATTTTCAGATCTGGATTTTTAGGAGTTGTGGGTAGATTCGGACCAAACCAAGCTTGGTTTGGTCACGGGGAAGGTCAGGGGGTGTCTGGTATGAAGATGGGGTAACTTGGCATAGGTACGGGTTCGACTCAAATCTTCAAATGAAGATTCGAGACGAACGAAAGTGATTCGAGGCAAATGGATAGTAGATCTATGTTCAGGAGAGGGAGGGGGTCTTAGGGTGTTCAGGAGGCGGTCACCGGCGTTCGTGCCGCCGGGTTCTGGTGAAAGGGAAGCTAGGGCGGCTGCTAGGGTTTTGGGGGGGGCTTCAGTGTTTGGATGAAGACGATGAGTGGGGGGGTTAGAATAGGGGGCGTGGGGTATGATAGGAGGCTTATATACGGGGAGGCTGATTCAATCCTGGCCGTTGGATTGATTAAAATTGATGGCCAGGATTGGGGAGGCTAGACCATACGGTGCCGTTTGGTTAATCGAGGGGTCGGTCAAAAAACGGGAATGGGTCGGGTCATGAGGGCTAATAAGGGCCATCGGATCAATGGAAATGAACGGCCCAGATTAACCGTCCCTGAAACGACGTCGTTTCAGGAGGTGCCTGGGCAGGCCTGGTCTGGACCGGACTTGTGCTGGTTTGGGCCCATCTTTTTGTTTTATTTCCTGGGCCTAACCCGATTTTCAATCCCTCTTTTTGTTTTCTATTTTATTTTTTTCTTTTAAAACAAAAATGAAATAACAAACAATAAAATAATGAAATTAAAACCAACAACAATGCAACATTTTAACACAATTATCACAAAAAATATTTCGGTAAGTTAACTAAAAGCCTAGAACGAACGATGCACATATATTTTTTGAATTTTCTTTTACTGACCGAATTATGGTTTAATCACCCTGACATGCATATTTTGTATTTTGTTTGTTAATGATTAAATGCAAAATGGACAGATCCACAAATGACTAACAACACATGTCACGAAAAACTCGAACAATTGTACAGCGAAATCATTTGTCACTATTTTTATTTTCTTTTGGAGCGATTGCTCGTAAAGCAAAAATCACGTGCTTACAGCTGCCCCTCTTTGCACGAAGACACGAAGGGTTTTCGCGCAAAGATAAGCGAGCGATTTTTGCCCGTCCGAATACTCCGTGTGAAGCATTTTTGAAAAAGATTTGACCGAACCTTTGCTTCAGAGGTTTCCTACATATCCTGGGCTGAAAACAGGAATCAGGTCAATGTAGTTCGGGAAATTAGGTAGCTGGGACTACCGTGTGACTGTAGTGCTTGTTGTTGTTGTGCGCTGTTGTATGCTGATGTAGGATGCTATTGCTCAACCGATCTCCCTGTTACATTGCTCTAAAAGGGAAAAACAAGAAGCTAAGCTAGACTGAGGATCATGAGATCTTATCCATCTTCCCCTTGTTTTTGTTGCCTTGTTTTCTTGTCGGCTAACGCTTTCCTCTTATGGCTTTATCTTGTGACTTTGGGAGAGGATGTTGGTCCTTTGCTGACATTTGAATGCCAGTTTTCACCACTTCGCCTGGTCCGCTGGGAACATGGCCTTCTTCTTTAAATCTTCTACTAGTTTCTTCAGTGGTATGGCTCTTCATCAGTATTGTCATACTGGGCATGCTACAATGTTTCCGAACTGCTTCTTCTGAGACGCGTTCTTTCTTCCTTTTGAATGTGCGCTTGCTTTGGCAGACTTCTGCTTCTTGGCGCTGGGGATTTTATTGTTTTTCCTGCTTGGGGCTTTCTGTTGTAACCTTCCGTCTTCAGGTGGGGCTACTGATTCCAACTCTAGAGCTGAAGTATTCCCGCATTATACTGGTGGGCGACCTAGAACTTAAAAGTATTCCCGCATTATACTGGTGGGCGACCTAGAACTTAAAAGTATTCCCGCATTATACTGGTGGGCGACCTAGAACTTAAAAGTATTCCCGCATTATACTGGTGGGCGACCTAGAACTTAAATGTATTCCCGCATTATACTGGTGGGCGACCTAGAACTTAAAAGTATTCCCGCATTATACTGGTGGGCGACCTAGAACTTAAATGTATTCCCGCATTATACTGGTGGGCGACCTAGAACTTAAATGTATTCCCGCATTATACTGGTGGGCGACCTAGAACTTAAAAGTATTCCCACATTATACTGGTGGGCGACCTAGAACTTAAATGTATTCCCGCATTATACTGGTGGGCGACCTAGAACTTAAAAGTATTCCCGCATTATACTGGTGGGCGACCTAGAACTTAAAAGGTATTCCCGCATTATACTGGTGGGCGACCTAGAACTTAAATGTATTCCCGCATTATACTGGTGGGCGACCTAGAACTTAAAAGGTATTCCCGCATTATACTGGTGGGCGACCTAGAACTTAAAAGTATTCCCGCATTATACTGGTGGGCGACCTAGAACTTAAAATGTATTCCCGCATTATACTGGTGGGCGACCTAGAACTTAAAAGTATTCCCGCATTATACTGGTGGGCGACCTAGAACTTAAATGTATTCCCGCATTATACTGGTGGGCGACCTAGAACTTAAAAGTATTCCCGCATTATACTGGTGGGCGACCTAGAACTTAAAAGTATTCCCGCATTATACTGGTGGGCGACCTAGAACTTAAAAGTATTGAAATTGTTTCCCCGTTCTTCCGAGAAAATTTTCGACAATCGGCAGAAAATTTTCTGCCCCGGTTTTTGGTGACTTCCATGGCATTGCATCTTGCTGCCCTCATCAATCCTCTGTTCCCCTGCAACAGACAAAAGGATTTAATTAGTTTTTATCGTGGTGGTAGAGGGTGCCTTTCTGGCGAGCAATTTTTCTCTCTTCCTCTTTTCTTGCTCTTTGTCCCCATAATTGGTTGGCGGGCAAAGTTGCCTGTTGGGGGTCTCTAGCCTGCTGGGGATTGGTTTTCAGTTTATCCCCTACTCTGCTTTCTCTTTAAACACATGATGTGGGAGTCTGCTTCTAACTCCTGAAACCACTCCCTTTTGGAGCATACTTCTTCCAACATTTCCGAGCACAATCCCTGCATTGCCTGGGGCCGGCCTTTAAGACTGTTTATATTATCCTGCACTGGATGAATTCCCCTTTGGTTCCTGGTAGTAAGCTTTGAAAAATCCTTTAAAGACACTTTTTTTTAGGAAAAGAAATAAAGATATGGAAAAGAGAAAAACTTTCTGAACCAATATTTTGTGGGAGGAGACAATCCACAGAACTTATCTGGAGGACAAAACTGGTCCCCGTGATCATGGCGTGCACCATAGATTCCGACCCAGTCTATTTGTATCGATTGATCTGCTCGATGGTTTGACTTGCTGGGGATGATAAAGGAGTGTTCACTTCGTTTCGAATGTGGTAGCTTTGCTGATCTGTCTTGTCGCCTCATAGTGCCCTTCGAGGGGTTTTCACTAATGAGACTCTCTCTTTTCTCTCATCTCCCGGCGCCTTATGGTGCCTGTGAAGGTTTTCACCAATAAGACTCTCTCATTTCATAGCCCTCATCTTACATCGCCTCTCGGTGCCTGTGAAGGTTTTCACCAATAAGGCTCTCTCATTTTATTTCTTTTGAGGATCCGGGGTGTTGTAGATACGACCCTCTCTTCCGGGGATTCCTTTGACTATCAACTCATTCCTAGTCTTACGATCCTCTTCTTTGCTGGGGATCAGTGTATTACTCTTGGCCTTATTTGCCGGATTTGGCATCTCTCGAACATTGATCGGGAGGTCTTTTGGATGTTGATGTTGGTTCTGGTGTGGAGTTAAAGAAAGGCTATGAAAAATGAAAATAATTTGATGGGTGATGTGCTACAACTTTTGGAATCAAACCTTTGTTGGAATTTTTAAAACATAACTTCTGCCCCAGTTTTCTTGCTTGGGGAATTTATTTATTTTTTACTCTTATGTTGTGCTACGTGCGTTACGCACGCTGTGTCTATTATGCACACTATGTACATTATGCATCCTATATTTATTATGATGCATACTATGACCGAGCCGTGAGGCGCCTACGTATCCTCTTTGAGGAATCAGGTCAAACGTAGTTCCCACGGTTTTGTATTTCTTATGATTTTATCTTCTTTTCTTTTTTTTTTCTTTTTTTTTCGTATCTTTCCCATTAGTGATTCCAAAAGAGGGGTATTGAAAGAATTTGCTTAAGGCTCAAAGGGGGAAGCAAGGGTTAAACAGTGTTTGGGTAGAAGAAAGAATTGCCTCCGTCATCTCATTATCCAATAAATGCCAAATACAAACAAACAAACCGAATAATTGCCATACTTAAAGAAATTACGCATAATATCTCTTGACTGCATCTGAATTGATAGCCATGTCGACACATCTACCTTCGACATCTGTCAAACACAAAGCACCGTTGGACAATATTCTGGTCACGATATAAGGCCCTTGCCAATTTGGGGCGAATTTGCCTTTTGCCTCGACCTGATGTGGGAGGATCTTCTTTAATACCTGCTGCCCTACTTCAAACTTCCTGGGGCGCACCTTTTTATTATACGCTCTTGCCATTCTCTTCTGGTACAGCTGACCATGGCACACTGCTGCCAATCTTTTCTCATCTATCAGGCTCAACTGTTCCAAGCGAGCTTTGATCCATTCATCATCATCAATTCCGGCTTCAGCGACAATTCGGAGGGACGGAATTTCGACCTCCGCTGGTATCACGGCCTCAGTTCCGTATACCAACAAGTAAGGAGTTGTGCCTATGGAGGTCCGGACGGTAGTGCGGTACCCCAATAAAGCAAAGGGTAATTTCTCGTGCCACTGTCTGGACCCTTCCACCATTTTTCGCAGTATCTTCTTGATATTCTTATTGGCTGCTTCGACTGCTCCATTTGCCTTAGGACGATATGGGGTGGAATTGCGGTGTGTAATCTTGAATTGTTGGCATACCTCTCTCATCAAGCTGCTATTAAGATTCGCACCGTTATCCGTGATGATCACTTTTGGGATCCCAAATCTGCAGATGATATGGGAGTGAACAAAGTCCACCACTGCCTTCTTAGTTACTGATTTGAAGGTTTTAGCCTCAACCCATTTGGTGAAGTAATCAATGGTCACTAGAATGAACCTATGACCGTTGGACGCTGCTGGCTCGATGGGCCCAATGACATCCATGCCCCATGCTACAAACGGCCAGGGTGCTGACATCGTATGTAACTCTGTTGGCGGAGAATGAATCAAATCTCCATGTATCTGGCACTGATGGCATTTCCTTACGAAAGTGATACAGTCGTGTTCCATGGTTAGCCAATAACACCCTGTTCGAAGGATCTTTCTTGCCAATATATATCCGCTCATGTGTGGCCCACAAACTCCGGCATGTACTTCCGCCATAACCGTCGTTGCCTGCCCGGCATCTATGCATCTCAACAATCCCAAATCCGGGGTTCTTTTGTACAATACTCCTCCACTGAGGAAGAAACCATTCGACAAACGCCGAAGGGCTCTTTTTTGGTCCCCAAAAGCATGTTCTGGATATATCCCCATCCTGAGGTATTCCTTGATATCATGAAACCAGGGTTCGCCATCTGCTTCTTCTTCTACGGCATTGCAGTAGGCGTGCTGATCACGGACCTGGATGTGTAGAGGATCAACATACATTTTGTCAGGGTGGTGCAACATTGATGCTAAGGTGGCTAAGGCATCCGCAACCTCATTGTGAACTCTCGGGATGTGTTTGAACTTTACCGATCGAAATTTCTTGCTCAGATCATGCAAGCATTGTCGGTATGGTATGAGCTTTAGATCTCGTGTTTCCCATTCACCCTGAATTTGATGTACCAAGAGGTCCGAGTCTCCCAAGACCAAGACGTCTTGGACACCCATGTCAGCAGCCAAGCGCAGACCCAGAATGCAAGCCTCATATTCGGCCATATTGTTGGTGCAATAGAAGCGTAGTTGAGCCGTAACAGGATAATGCCGTCCTGTTTCAGAAATGAGTACTGCTCCTATTCCAACCCCTTTTGCGTTTGCAGCTCCATCGAAGAAAAGCTTCCAACCCGGTTCCTCGGGTAATTCCAACTCATTCGTATGCATCACCTCTTCGTCAGGAAAATACGTTCTTAAGGGCTCGTATTTTTCATCAACGGGATTCTCTGCCAAATGGTCTGCCAGTGCCTGGGCTTTCATGGCCGTCCTCGTCACGTAGATGATATCAAATTCTGTGAGCAGAATTTGCCATTTTGCTAACCTTCCCGTGGGCATAGGTTTCTGAAAGATATACTTCAGCGGGTCCAAACGGGGTATGAGATAAGTAGTGTATGAAGACAGGTAGTGCTTCAACTTCTGAGCTACCCAAGTTAGGGCGCAGCATGTTTTCTCGAGTTGAGTGTACTTGACCTCATGTACTGTGAATTTCTTGCTAAGATAGTAGATGGCCTGCTCCTTCCTTCCTGTGTCATCATGTTGCCCCAGTACACAACCAAATGAATTTTCCAAGACCGTCAGGTAAAGGATTAGGGGTTTCCCGGGCTTAGGCGGGACCAATACGGGTGGATTAGACAGATACCCTTTGATTTGGTCGAAGGCCTCCTGACACTCTGCTGTCCAACCTACTGCAGCGTCCTTTCTCAGCAGCCGAAATATGGGCTCACAAGTTGCTGTGAGTTGAGCGATGAACCTGCTGATGTAATTGAGTCTACCCAGCAAACTCATTACCTCTGTTTTGTTCCTTGGCGGTGGCAAATCTCGGATGGATTCAATTTTGGATGGGTCTAACTCAATCCCCCGTCGACTGACGATGAATCCTAGCAACTTTCCTGATGGAACCCCGAATGCGCATTTGGCCGGGTTAAGCTTGATATCATACCTCCGGAGTCTTTGGAAAAATCTCCTTAGGTCTGCCACATGGTCCTCCTGATGCCAAGATTTGATGATCACATCATCGACGTACACCTCTATTTCTTTGTGTATCATGTCATGAAACACAGCAGTCATTGCTCGCATGTACGTTGCCCCAGCGTTCTTTAACCCGAACGGCATTACCCGATAGCAGTAGGTTCCCCATGGCGTAATAAATGCTGTCTTCTCAGCATCCTCTTCGTCCATTAGGATCTGATGATAGCCCGCATAGCAATCCACAAAGGATCCGATCTCGCGCCCAGCGCAATTATCGATCAGGATATGAATGTTGGGTAGCGGAAAATTGTCCTTGGGACTTGCTTTGTTGAGGTTGCGGTAGTCGACACATACCCTGATTTTTCCATCCTTCTTAGGGACTGGTACCACATTGGCCAACCACTCGGGATATCGAGTGACCCGAATGACCTTCGATTGCAACTGCTTAATCACTTCTTCTTTGATCTTTACACTCATTTCTGTTTTAAATTTCCTTAGTTTTTGCTTGACCGGAGGGTATGCCGGGTCAGTGGGCAATTTGTGAACCACTAAATCGGTGCTCAATCCAGGCATATCATCATATGACCATGCAAAAACATCTTTGAATTCCCTGAGAGTTTCGATCAATTCTGCTTTGACATTCGGCTCAATGTGGATGCTAATTTTGGTCTCTTGGATGTTATCAGCGTCTCCTAGGTTCACAGCCTCAGTGTCATTTAGGTTAGGCTTGGGTTTCTCTTCAAATTGGCACAGTTCTCGATTTATTTCTTCGAAGGCTTCCCCTTCGTCACATTCGGATTCATTATCACAAACGACCTCTTGCATCATTGAGTCAGATTCAGATTGATTTATTAGACTAGGTCGAAGATCCGCTGTGCATGCCATGTCATTAGGACCAGTAAAAAGAGAACTGTTCAGAAAGAAAAAGAACAAAACAAGAAATTAAAACGGGACAAAAGAAAAGAACTTTATTAAATTTGCAGGATAAAAGGGTTCACACTTTTACAAAACGAAAGTAAAATTGGGATTACACCCTTGAATAATCCGATCAAACAAACAAACAAACAAAACATTAATCAAAGCCTACTACCAAGACTCCCCTCGGACAGGAAGAGGAGTAACCGTCCAATTGTTGGTCTTGGCCTCAGGCCCCACAAATTGTATCTCTGCTCTGCTGGAACCCTCTCCAGCTTCCACCATACTGACATCCGCGAATAGTCTCTCAAAACTCTGATCCAGGTCTTCACTTATGCCGATCAAAGGTCCTCGAATCTTTGGGATCGCTGACCCCTTGGCACTAGCTTTAACAAAAGACCTTGAGAGGCGTGGCACTGGTTTAGGCAGAAACCAGACCCTCTTCTTCATTTTTCGCGCTTGCTTCCTGTCTGCTGCGGTTGGTTTGAACCCCAACCCGAAAGTTTCCAGATTCTTAGGAAGGGAGACAGGTTGGACTATCCCTTGAAGTTCAACTCCCAGGCCTTTTCCCGGCACAAACCCATTACCCAGCATTTCTGATATCATCATGACTGTTGCGGCAGCCACCCTAGGGTGCGGGATGATTTCTCCTTCAGAAATTTTGTTGGCCGACCCTGTATCGAGAATCTGGTAGACCCAGGGACCCTTGTCATCAGTGGTCTCTATGAAAGGCACAATGGTTCCGCCCATGGTGCATGTTGTATCCTCGCCGTGCAACACGACCTCTTGTCTTTCCCACTCGAACTTCACTGTCTGATGTAGGGTGGAAGGCACCGCTTTAGCTGCGTGAATCCAGGGTCGTCCTAACAGCAAGTTGTAAGATACCGTGGCGTCCAATACCTGGAATTCCATGGTAAACAGGACCGGGCCAATGGTTAGTTCAAGTACAACATCCCCCACAGTGGCTGTTCCGTTTCCGTCAAACCCCCGGACATAGATGCTGTTCTCCCGGATTCTTCCACGGTCAACCTTTAACTGGTCCAGGGTGGATAATGGACAAATATTGGTGCTTGAGCCGTTATCCACCAATACTCGGGTTACCACCGAGTCTTCACATTTGACAGCTAGGTATAGAGCTTTATTGTGCTCCGTTCCTTCCACTGGCAGGTCATCGTCTGAGAATGTCACTCTGTTCACCTCGAAAATCTTGCTGGCAATGGTTTCCAGGTGGTTTACAGAAATCTCACTGGGTACATGGGCCTCGTTCAATATCTTTAACAGGGCCCGACGATGTTCCTCGGAATGGAGGAGTAATGACAATAGTGAGATCTGGGCAGGTGTTTTTCTCAGCTGCTCAACCACAGAATAGTCTTGTACTTTCATCTTCCTCAGGAAGTCTTCAGCCTCTTCTTCTGACACTGGCTTCTTGGTCGCCACTGGGTTGGTTTTTCTTAACTCCACCGGAGCAAAACATCGACCTGATCGAGTCAGCCCTTGCGCTTCATAACTGACTTCTTCCACCTGTTTTCCTTGGTACGTCACCACTGCTTTTTCATATTTCCAGGGCACAGCCCTGCTGTCAAGTATTGGCAGTTGGACCACCGGCTTTATGGTCACTCGTTCTTTACATACCCCTTTCAACATGACTGCCGGTGTGGGCAGGATCCCTGGTATTACCAACTTGCTTGGCTCGGGTTTGCTTGCTATGACGGACGGGCTCTTCCCCCATATTACTACCGGCTTGACGCCTTCTCCCTGCGACTGTACATTTGTTCCTCCACTGGTTAAGACTTCTTTTGGGGCAGCTTGGATCATCATCACTGTTTGTGAGGGTTTTCTTAATTCTCCTCCCTCACACACCAACTCAATCATGTGAGTTTCGTGGTGCGCTGGCAGTGGGTTTTGGTTGATGTTAGGAGCCTCCGGTGTCTGGACCTCGATCTTATTGGTGTCAATAAGATCCTGTATGGCATGCCTTAACTTCCAACACTTCTCGGTATCGTGCCCGAGCATCCCTGAACAGTATTCACAACTGATTGAACGATCCAAATTCTGAGGTGGGGGATTTGGTTCCCGAGTATGGACAGGACTAACCAAACCCAATTGCCGCAGCTTGTGGAACACAGCGGTGTAGGTTTCTCCCAGTTCGGTGAAGGTTCTTTGCTTCCGCAACCTGTCATTTCTGGCATCTGGATTTCCCCGGAAACCTGCCCCTGAAGGATTTCTATATGCCCTTGGTGGAGGGTAAGTGTTTTGTGGTGGTGCATATATGTTCTGGGGAGCCGGTGCGCGCCATTGTGGGCGAACCGGAGGCTGAGTGTATACCTGGGCTTGGTGTACGGAACAATGTGGTTCTCGAGGTGGATAGAAATTTTGTGGTGGGTTGTATGGGTAATTTGACCTGTGAGGCCTGGGTTGGTTGTAGTGCGGCCTGCCAGCCCTGGACCAACTGCCTGCCTCGATCGTGGCAACCTCTTCTTTCTTTCTTCTTAGCGCACCTCCCGTGCCGCTTTGAATAGCCTGGGTTGTGGCCTTAAGTGCCGAATAGTTTAAGATCTTGTCCGACCTCAAACCTTCTTCTATCATGACCCCTATTTTGACCACCTCGTTGAAAGATTTTCCAACCGTTGTCACCAAGTGACCAAAGTAGGTTGGATCCAATGTCTGCAAAAAGTAGTCTACCATCTCTCCCTCTCTCATGGGAGGATCGACCCTAGCTGCTTGTTCTCTCCAGCGGAACCCGAACTCGCGAAAACTTTCCCCGGGTTTCTTCCCAGTTCTCAGTAACGTGAGACGGTCAGGAACTATCTCCAGATTGTACTGGAAATGACCTGCAAAAGCCTGCGCCAGGTCATCCCACGTGTACCACCTGCTGAAATCCTGCCTGGTATACCATTCCAGTGCAGATCCGCTCAGACTTTGGCCGAAATAAGCTATCAAAAGCTCATCCTTGCCTCCTGCCCCTCTCATTTTGCTACAGAATCCCCGCAAATGTGCCATGGGATCACCGTGCCCTTCATATAAATCAAACTTGGGCATCTTGAACCCAGCCGGGAGTTGGACATCTGGGAAAGGGCACAGATCTTTGTATGCCACGCTGACTTGATTGCCCAGCCCGTGTAAGTTCCTGAAGGATTGCTCCAGGCTTTTGAACTTTCTCAACACTTCATCCTGTTCAGGGGCCTTAACCGGCTTCTCAACCTCTGCCGGTACTTCCAAATGGGGATTGTAAGCCTGTGGTTCCGGTGCGTGGAATGTAGGCTCAGGGGGATAGTATTGTGTATCGTGAGCCTGAAACAATGGCTCACTGGTCGTTCGCTGCAAAGGGGCTGATGCAGGTCCCACAAAAATGGGAATATTGGGTGTTGGGAGAGGTTGATGGGGTGGTGGAGCTTGGGAATCATGAGGGCTTCTTTCTTGATGATAGAGGGGATTTGGGCGGCTTGTGGAAGGGCCAGAGTGAGGGTACTCCGGCACGTGTCCCAGTGTCTCAGGGCTCTTTTGCGTTTTGGCCAGGGCTAGCTGCATTGCATGCATCTCTAGTCCCATCCTTTCAATCTTTTCCATTGCCTCTTTTAGCAACTGGCTCATCGGCCTTTCTTCCTCATTACTATTCTCAGAAGTAGTCATGCTTGTTGCTACCGGTCCTTTGGATCTGGTTTGGTATGAATGTGTTGCCAGAATTCTTTAACAACTAACTGTCTGGTATCAGACAACAACAAACTTTGTTAGTGTTAGAGCTTAACAGATTTGATCATAACACATAGAGGATGCAATGCACCTAGGCAGTTAACCGTTTCTACATGCTTTGCTTCAAACCACATGCGTCATCCCGGTTTGTTCATTCGTCTCTTTAAAGTATTTTGCGAAACCCTGCGTTTTATTCTATTTACATTTTCTTTTCTTTATTTATTAAAAGCGGTCGAATCTTATGGGGATTGCCTACGTATCACGTCCCCGCGTGAATCAGACCAGGCGTAGTTCTGCCTTAAAGTAAAGAAACACACAATTCTTGTGAAATCATTAAATTCATTCTCAAAATTTTGCTATTACAAATTACTTCAAGCAAGGAATAGCAATAGTACAGACTCCACAGTTCTTAACCCGTTTTGAAGAAAGGAAAACAACATATGGAAAAGCGACAAAGCCAAATAAACAGGACTCAACCAAAGATTAATTTTCCAACTTAGGGACCCGCGAGGCATCATTCGGCCTTTCCGCGGCCCTTGGTGTGAGGTCCCTCTGCAGGTTTTTCAACTCATTCATGATTCGGTGGACGCAACCCATGATGGAAACAAGGAGGGTCTTTCGAGGCTTTTGCTCGCATGCCAGGCATCTCATGTAGATGTAATGCCCAATCTCGTCAATCTTTCCCCGAATGTTGTCCCTTTCCGCGAACAACTGCCTTATCTGTCGGTTCTTCAATCCTAGTGTTTGTGCCTTGCTGGCAAGCTGGTCCTGGAACATCTCCATCTGCCTTTCCATTCTGGTCATTGCCTCGTAACATCGCCTTCTGTCGGCTTGGGCATCTCGTGTTTGCTTGAAGATCCTCTCTTGAAGAGAGGCATTCGTTTCCCTTAATGTCCCGATGCTCAGTTCATAATCCCTTATGACTCGCTGCAGGCGCTGCCTCCGAGCTATCGCACCCTTTGCCCACTTGGTTCGCAATTTCGCTGTGCTGTCCCTGGCTTTTTCCAAATCTTCCCGGCATTCCGCAATCTGATCCTTTAACCCTGCTATCAATCTTTTATCTGCCTGGCTTCTCAGCTGGCTATTAGCCTCTTTTTTCATTCTCCGGATCTGAGCTTTGAGGATCTCGCCTTCTCTGATTAACTGGTTCTTTTCTCCTTTGTGTGCAGCAGACTGTAATTGGCACTCAAACTTTATATCCTGGATTTGTTGCTTCAGTTTGCCTGCTTTGGCAAGATATTCCTGCTCTTTGGCCAACCAGCCCCACTGTTCTTGTGAGAATTGGGCAAATTCTTGCAGGTGAGGTCTTTTGGTCGGTCTTCCAGGTGATGTCTCCCCTTTGTACCAGGCCTGATACCCGGGCGAAACTTCCCCTTTTGCCTGATTCATTACACAAGTATTTGCTTCTAAGTATTGACATTGGCTCCAAATTTGACGAACCCTTGCTTCAGGAAACTGGCCGTCGGGACTGATCTCGATTACCTGGATGCTCAGATCCTCGTCTTTTGGCACTATCTGATACCTCCCAAGTTGCCTTAAAACCCGATGCGGCGCGTATGGTTGAATGCTCTTAAGTCCCATTAAGAGAAAATGGGGCCTGGCTGCTGGCATGTATATGACTTCGTCGATCGGTAACCATCCTAGCGCCCACTGTATTTGACTGGCGTTGAGGGTATGGAAATATGAGGTCCATGCTGTGACTCCTTCTGGTAGGTAGGTTTCATTAACTCTGGTATAGAACTCCTCTATGCAGGTCTTTCCAGCGGATCCATGGCTCAGAAACTGGGCTCGGTGACATAGGTGTTCGGTCATCCACATTTGCAACAACAAATTGCAACCCTCGAAAAAGCTTCCTCCGGCTTTGCAAGAAGTGAGTGCCCGGAATATATCAGATACTATCATGGGTGCCAACGTACTATCACTCTGTGTGAGCAACGTACTGACGACCCCTGCTATCTTTATGTCAATATTCCCGTCTTTTCTTGGGAATACCAGTAGTCCTAAGAAAGCTATCATGAAAGCAATCCGTCTATGTTCTTCCCACTTTTGGCGATTACCTTTGCTGCACAACTGGTTTTCTGGCTTGTCGAATCCTCCTATGTGACCATATCTTTGATATACGAAACTCATGCTGCAAAAACCTTTTGCCAAGTCAGGGTTATGAATTGTTCTGACTATCTTTAAAGAATCCAGGAACCTGTGTATTGCTACAGCTCTTGGAGCAATCAGATATTTGTGCCTCAAAGGAGTCTCAGTGCTGCCGATATACCCTGCTATTTCTTCTAAAGTTGGGGTAAGTTCAAAATCTGAGAAACGGAAGACATTGTGCGCAGGATCCCAGTGGGGGACTAGTGCCCTTATGATATCTCCTCGTGGCTTGATATCCAACAAACTCGTGAGGCCTTTCAGATACTTCTTGATTTCGTCATGCCCTTCTTTGCCCAAATCATTCCACCAGAGCCGCAATTGGAGGGGGATTTTATTCATGATTGAAAAGGGTTCATTCGGAATCGTGCTCATTCTGCACATTTATTAATAAGATTTAACAAACGACACTTATCCTGATAAAAACAAAATATATGCGATTTTTTGTGAATTTTGAATTTTCGTATATATATATAAAAACTTTCCAAAGAAGTCAATAACGGAAAATATTTTGGATTTTTGTTTCGAAAACTGGGAGCCTGAAAGGACTTTTCTAGACCTTTAGCAAGACAAATATTTTGCCACAAATAAAGATATATATACATTTTGAAGTAAAGCAAAACTTTTGAATTTTTCATATATATATATATATATATATATATATATATATATACATATATTTGCAACAAATAATAAAAGTAAAGACAACACAAGACTCTTTTTATTATTATTTTCATAAAAAAACCATTTTAAAGATAGGGTCTTTTTTTGACAAGACAAACTATATATTTCTATTGATATTTTATTTTTGAAAGACAGAACAACGACTTTTCAAAATTTTGGCATAGTTTTGACAGTATTTGTTTTTTTTTTTTTTTGCAACAATAAACAATCAATTCTTAACCGTTATTTCCCTTTTTTTCACAATATTCCAAATATTCAAACACCGGTCAGCATGCGGGTATGAGACAAATAAATGCACGGAAAACAATAGGATGCATCAGAATGGTCTTTTCATATCAGGTTGCTAGTCCTAGACGGACCCAACCCCTGTGTTGAGTCCCCTAAGTCATATGCAACATGATGCAAATAAGCGTTCCTACTAGGGATCCGGCATGAAGTCACGTTATTCTATGCTCAAAACCTGGGTCGGTGTTCTAGACAGTGTACCCGAGCGGACAACTCGAGTTGAGGAAGGAGCTCCTTTCCGGGAACCAAAAGGCCAGCCGGCTTAGAAACTTTCCGAGCCTCTTTTACTTAGGGTATGACACTAACAGAATAGGGAGTCTCAACCAGTGAGCACATCCCCGGAGGTAAGAAGAGAAAGGTTCCGGCACAGTTTATATACAGTTCAAATAATATCAAAGCGGTAACAGCAGCATTTAGCACATTAGTCTCAAAAACATGTAATAATCAGATAATAAATAAAGCCAAATAATAACAATTTATTCTAAGCTCGAATACTTAACCCTGAACCATTGGTTCTGGGTTAAGGAATCCCCAGCAGAGTCGTCAGAGCTGTCACACCTCCTTTTTCCGCACCAGAGAAGGTGCAAGGGAGTTTTTCCAATTAAAGGACAATCGAAACGGGATTTATTTATTTATTTCAGAGTCGCCACTTGGGAGATTTAGGGTGTCCCAAGTCACCAATTTTAATCCCGAAGCGAGGAAAATAATGACTCCATATTACAGTCTGCGTACCAGAAATCCGGATAAGGAATTTTGTTAACCCGGGAGAAGGTGTTAGGCATTCCCGAGTTCCGTGGTTCTAGCACGGTCGCTCAACTGTTATATTCGGCTTGATTATCTGATTTTATACAAGTCTGAACTTATGTGCAAAATTTAACTTTTAACCGCTTTTATCATTTACTGTTTTTATCAAGAATTGCAACGTTGTGAAAATGTATCTCGAACCGCGTTACAATCAATGTACCCGTGGTCGTCGACACACTTTGACTCCGTTGAGATTTGGATTTGGGTCACATCAATGTGCACCCGAGTTTAAGGAAATTAAATTATTAAAGGCGCGCCTAAAGCGACTAGCGTATTTATTTTGGGTAGGACCGTGGAATTTTACTAAACGGTCCATCCCGAAGTCTAAATAATTTTTAAAGCAAATATTTACTGAGGGCCCCGCAATTTGTATTTTATTTGGCGAGGCTCATCTCATTCTTATTTTTTTAAAAATGAATTTGCAACGTCATGGACACGCATCTCGAACCACGTCACAATCAATGTACCCGTGATTAGAAACACATTTCGAATCCGTCGAGATTTGGATTTGGGTCACATAAATGTGCACCCGAGTTTAGGAAGGTAAGGTTTATTAAAGCGTGTCCTAAAGAGACTAACGTGTTGTTATTTTAGGAGGGTTGTGAGATTTGCTAAACAACCCGTCCTGGAAACTAAATGCTTCAATAATTTACATTTAACAAGGGCCCCGCATCTGCGTGTTTTGTTTATTTTCATCGAGGCTCATCTCGTTCTTATTTTAAAAGGATATCCTATAGCAACTACGTTTCTTGTCGTGTTCGTCTCTATCAATTGAAAACGGTAGATAGTCCTAATTAATTACATGCTTGCAAGTTGTTTGTAATGGAATTCGGAAATGCTTAACAACAAGTCGGGACCGAAGCTGCGTGCACAGTCGGCCAAACAAATAATCCTGGGCCCAAATCCAGCCCACGCGCGGTTGGCCAGACCTGGGCCACTGCTCGCTCGATGCGGGCCTGCCTGATCTGTCCTCGACCTGGGCTCGACCCTTGTGAGGTTGAGGCCGTGAACTTGTTCTGGGTTCTATTGGCGTGGTTTGTCAGTTATAAAAGGATCGCCTATTAAAGGGAAAGAAATTAACTAGTAGTGGATAGTTTTCATGCTTGGCCTACATTAAAGAATATACTGCACAGTTAAACTAAGTCTAAGATACAACCTATTACATTGGGAATATTTTCACCTAACAACATACATATATAAACTAACATTCAGCTAATCTACATTGATATATACTGGGCATACAGGCTACTTCCATTATCAAAACAGGAATGAAAACTATTATACAGTACATGATATCTAATGTAACAATCTGTGTATAAAAGTCACTCTTCAGGTCTTTTCTTTTGTATTCATGCTCAACTTTCCAATTACATTTGACAGAGTATTAGTCATGTACCTGGTATAGAGAAACAAAAGAAGAAGGAAATGATCAGCTGAGTGGTACGCAGCAAGCACAGCAGCAGCAGATAAATGGCACAACACAGCAACAACCAAACAGCCACAAAGATGAAGTTCACACGTTGGTCGAGCAACAGACTAATAATCCCAGGAAGACAGGATAGGAAACAAAACCAGTCGAGAAAGGAAACAGAATATTTTGTGCTATAGCCACAGAAGTTCGATAACCACCAAGGCTCAGCAAATAACCAGCACAGTTTCAACAATCAAGGAGACTAAAACTCAAACCAACAGCACACAGAAAGCTCAGTGTAGCAACAATCACAGCAGAAGAAACACAGACTTCTCTTAATGGAACAAAGAACAATCCCAGTTAGGATAACCAACTTGGTTTCTTTGTGCAATTCTTGGACAGTGTTCAGTTACAGTATTTCTGGAAATTTCTTTCTGTTTTTTTTCAGTTTTCTTCAACTCACAAGACCTCTCTTCCAGACTAAAATTTCCAGCCTTTTCTCTCTTTTTCTGAAGACTAAAAGTCTAGCCTAAGACTCCAAACTCCAGCCCTCTCTTATGTTCTAAAACAGCTTCTTTATAAGCTAATCGACCTAGTGCAGCTAAGCTGCCTGCATCCTCAACTTTGCAGTCTGCCCATCCCTATTAAGCCCATCCTAAGCATCTTTTGATGCCAGCCCTTTTTGTTCCCCACGCCTGGCTTTCTTTAATCAAGAGTTATGGGTTCATTTTAGTATTCATTTTAAATTCCCATGCTCTTATGTCTTGTTCCCCATTGGCATTAATTTAATCCCAAATTAGTACCCTACTTGTCAGCTCATTTAAACTAATCATTTTTGTTCTTTTCAAACCCCAGACTACCCTTGCTAGCCCTTGATTATCACTGCCCTGCCCATTGCAGTATCAGGGCACTTTGGGCTTTAACCATTCGATTTCAGAATTGCCCCAGCCTGGCTTTTTTAATTGCTTACAAGGTAGTTACAAACTAATATTCATAGGCAATGCCCAATTCAAACCACAATACAGGCTTATTAGTCATGCGACATTATTAGTTCGTTCGTTTCATTAGTTATAGAAAACTAATCGACGACATTTATCGAGTCGACTATACTAATTATAGCAGGTAATAATCAATCGCTCACATAAACAATATATTTAGGGACCTAAAGGGCATCAGTCAATTTTTGTTCAATTACTGGGGCCTATATGAGTTAACTTATCTGACGATTAAACTAATCGACGATCATGTTTATCACAGAGTACATTCAGAATCATACACAGAACACAATCGACCAAATAAAAAGGTCTTTACAGAGATGAAAGAAATCCGAATGAAAAAATAACAAAAAAAAAATAACAAACAAACATAATGACACATGCTGACCACTTAATCAAAACTATCACAAAAGAAAGGAAAACTTACCGAAAATGTTTAAATCAAACAGACCCAAATCTGATTCAACTTCGAACTTTTGAGGCCGAACAAACTTTAACCAGGGTGTTCTCACATGAGAACACCTTGATTAAGGTCTATTAGACCTCAAACCCTTGTCAAGACTGGCCGGGTTCCCCAGGTGCATGTGTTTCAAAAGTCTGGATTTCCAGATCTGGATTTTTGGGAGTTGTGGGTAGATTCGGACCAAACCAAGCTTGGTTTGGTCACGAGGAAGGTCAGGGGGGTGTCTGGTATGAAGATGGGGTAACTTGGCATAGGTACGGGTTCGACTCAAATCTTCAAATGAAGATTCGAGACGAACGAAAGTGATTCGAGGCAAATGGATAGTAGATCTATGTTCAGGAGAGGGAGGGGGTCTTAGGGTGTTCAGGAGGCGGTCACCGGCGTTCGTGCCGCCGGGTTCTGGTGAAAGGGAAGCTAGGGCGGCTGCTAGGGTTTGGGGGGGGCTTCAGTGTTTGGATGAAGACGATGAGTGGGGGGTTAGAATAGGGGGCGTGGGGTATGATAGGAGGCTTATATACGGGGAGGCTGATTCAATCCTGGCCGTTGGATTGATTAAAATTGATGGCCAGGATTGGGGAGGCTTGACCATACGGTGCCGTTTGGTTAATCGAGGGGTCGGTCAAAAACGGGAATGGGTCGGGTCATGAGGGCTAATAAGGGCCATCGGATCAATGGAAATGAACGGCCCAGATTAACCGTCCCTGAAACGACGTCGTTTCAGGAGGTGCCTGGGCAGGCCTGGTCTGGACCGGACTTGTGCTGGTTTGGGCCCATCTTTTTGTTTTATTTCCTGGGCCTAACCCGATTTTCAATCCCTCTTTTTGTTTTCTATTTTATTTTTTTCTTTTAAAACAAAAATGAAATAACAAACAATAAAATAATGAAATTAAAACCAACAACAATGCAACATTTTAACACAATTATCACAAAAAATATTTCGGTAAGTTAACTAAAAGCCTAGAACGAACGATGCACATATATTTTTTGAATTTTCTTTTACTGACCGAATTATGGTTTAATCACCCTGACATGCATATTTTGTATTTTGTTTGTTAATGATTAAATGCAAAATGGACAGATCCACAAATGACTAACAACACATGTCACGAAAAACTCGAACAATTGTACAGCGAAATCATTTGTCACTATTTTTATTTTCTTTTGGAGCGATTGCTCGTAAAGCAAAAATCACGTGCTTACAGCTGCATCTCCCATCAAGTGACTGTTCAAGTTTGCTGCGTTATCTGTAATGATAGTCGCAGGAATACCGAAACGACAGATAAGATTTGAGTGTACAAAATCCACTACAGCTTTTTTAGTGACCGACTTGAGAGTGACAGCCTCTACCCATTTTGTGAAGTAGTCTATGGCAACCAGTATAAACCTGTGTCCATTCGAAGCCTTTGGTTCGATTGGTCCAATGACGTCCATGCCCCAGGCGACAAATGGCCAAGGCGCAGACATGGGATGCAGTTCTGTGGGAGGAGCATGAATCAGATCACCGTGCACCTGACACTGATGACACTTCTGAACGAAGCTAAAGCAATCCTTTTCCATGGTTATCCAGTAATAACCTGCTCGAAGGATTTTCTTCGCTAAGACATACCCGTTCATGTGAGGTCCACACACACCTGCGTGTACTTCATGCATGATCTTCCTCGCCTCCTCGGCGTCGACATATCTTAATAAGTTGAGGTCCAGGGTTCTCTTGTACAACAATTCACCTCTCAAAAAGAAACCACTTGCATGTCGCCTAACGGTCCTCTTTTGATCTCCAGTAGCATGCTCGGGGTATTCTTGCGCTTTCAAGAACCTCTTGATGTCATGGTACCAAGGCTGCGTATTTGATCCCGCCTCGATTACATTGCAGTAACCGTGTCTTTCCCTGATTTGGATTTCCAAAGGATCGACGTGGGCGTTGCCCGGGTAGGGTAGCATTGAAGCCAGAGTAGCGAGTGCGTCTGCCAGTTCATTGTGACACCTCGGGATATACCTGAACTCTATTGATGTAAAGCGCTTGCCGAGGTCCTCCACATGCTGTCGGTAAGGGATAAGTTTGACATCCCGAGTTTCCCATTCGCCTTGGGCTTGCCGGATAATCAAGTCAGAATCTCCCATAATCAGTAAGTCTTCGACATCCTGATCGATTGCCATATGCATGCCCATGATGCAGGCTTCATACTCAGCCGTATTATTCGTGCAAAAGAAACGAAGTCTAGCTGTGGCGGGATAATGCTGACCAGAAGGCGAGATCAAAATTGCCCCAATCCCTACACCTTTGGCATTCACGGCCCCATCAAAGAACATCTTCCAAACATGAGCGTCCTCTGAGACTACTTCTACAGTATTTACCTCTTCATCTGGAAAGTAGGTACTCAATGGCTGGTATTCCTCATCGACCGGATTTTCGGCCAAATGATCTGCTAGCGCCTGGGCTTTCATTGACGTGCGAGTGACATAGACTATGTCGAATTCAGTAAGCAAGATTTGCCACTTGGCCAGTCTTCCAGTAGGCATCGGTTTCTGAAATATATACTTTAAAGGATCCAACCTGCTTATGAGGAACGTAGTGTGGGCTTGGAGATAATGTCTCAGCTTTTGAGCAACCCACGTGAGAGCGCAACATGTCCTTTCCAACAGTGTGTATTTGGCCTCGTAGCCGGTGAATTTCTTGCTCAAGTAGTAGATTGCTTGCTCTTTCTTTCCGGTTATGTCGTGTTGCCCGAGGACGCAACCGAAAGAGTTCTCCAAGACTGTCAGATACAAGAAAAGTGGCCTCCCTGGTTCTGGAGGGACCAAGACTGGGGGATTCGAAAGGTATTCTTTGACTTTATCAAAGGCTTCTTGACACTCAGTTGTCCATTTAATCGCCGCATCTTTCCTTAACAGCTTGAATATGGGCTCACACGTGCTTGTCAGCTGGGCAATAAACCGACTGATGTAGTTCAACCTGCCCAACAGACTCATCACGTCTTTCTTTGTTCTCGGGGGAGGCAGATCTCTGATGGATTTTATCTTAGTTGGATCTAGCTCGATACCTCTCCTGCTTACGATGAAGCCCAAAAGTTTGCCCGACGGAACTCCGAAAGCGCATTTGGCTGGGTTCAGCTTCAAGTCATACTTCCTTAATCTCTCGAAGAATTTCCTCAAGTCTTGGATGTGATTATCCTGCGTCCTGGACTTGACTATCACGTCGTCCACGTACACCTCTATTTCCTGATGCATCATGTCATGAAAAATGGCAGTCATGGCCCTCATGTAAGTAGCCCCAGCATTCTTCAAACCAAATGGCATGACCCGATAACAGTAGGTGCCCCAAGGCGTGGTGAAGGCAGTTTTCTCGGCATCCTCTTCATCCATCAGTACCTGATGATACCCAGCGTAACAATCTACGAAAGACTGTATCTCGTGTTTGGCGCAATTATCAACGAGGATGTGGATGTTGGGCAGTGGGAAATTATCTTTGGGACTTGCTCTATTCAAATCTCGGTAATCTACACATACCCGAGTCTTCCCGTCCTTTTTCGGTACCGGAACCATATTCGCCAACCATGTTGTATATTGGACTACCCGAATCACTCCCGTTTTTAGTTGTTTAGTGATCTCCTCTTTAATCTTGTCGCTGACCTCAGTTTTGAACTTTCGTTGCTTTTGTTGAACTGGAGGACAATCAGGATGAATCGGCAATTTATGAACCACTAGATCAACACCTAGACCTGGCATGTCATCATATGACCAAGCAAACACGTCTTTAAATTCAAAAAGAAGTTGAATTATCACCTCTCGCGTTTTCTTGTCCGTGTGAATGCTTATTTTCGTCTCCCGGATTTCTTCAGGAGTTCCTAAATTAACCGGTTCGGTGTCATTCAGATTTGGCTTAGGTTTATTCTCAAAATATTCCAACTCTCGGTTTATTTCCCTAAAAGCTTCTTCCGCATCATATTCTGGTTCTGGGTTCATTAATTCGCAGTTAAATAGCTCATTGTGATCTGGGCGTGAAGTCCGCAAGCATGTCATATTTAAAGCCGCATTATTATAACTGAAAAGAAAGATAAAAGGAAAAATAACAAAAATCAGAACAAAAGAAAGAATGGGAAAGCAATGATGATTTTTTTTTATTTTCTTTGGAAAGTTGGAAGACAACATTGTTTACAACTTAGGAATTCAAAACAACAATTGAAAGGAAGAAAACGTTCAAGTTATGTCCTGGAGATAACTTGTGACACAGGAAAGGTGGCAGGACAGGTCTACCCAGACTTCCGTCTAGTCGGGAATGGCGTGGCCTCCCAGTTTTGAAGTTTGGCATTCGGCCCCACGTACATCATCTCAGCAGTGCTTGTACCTTCACCTGGTTGAACCATGTGGACCTCGTAGAGCATCTCTCTCATCGCCCCACATATCTCCTCGATTTCCTCAGCTGTGAAGACCTCATCATCTTCTTCTTCAGCGTACCTTGGCCTGATGAAAGTTGCATATAAATCCGGCAATGGTCGAGGTAACTTCCAACCCTCATTTTTCCTTTTCTTTGCCCACTCTTCGTCTACTGGAGTAGGTTTAAAGCCTAGTCCAAAAGGTTTCTTGGTGACTGGCAAGGTAATGGGTTCTGTTATTCCCTGAAGGGTTCGTCCAAGCCCTTTCCCTGGCCTAAATCCGTGCCGGATCATCTCTTTGGCCACCATAACCGAGGCGTTAGACAAGAAAGGCTGGGGGCAGGGTATTCCCTCTTCGTGCTGCTCTGCCAGTACAATCTCAAAAGCTTGATAGACCGTATGTTCGCTCCCTTCTCTCGGTTCCAGATATGGGGTGGATGGGTCCCGATAAATAGCATGCTCATCTTCCCCATGGACCACGATCTCTCTGTCTTCGTACTCGAACTTCACCATCTGGTGAAGAGTGGAAGGCACAGCTACTGCCGCATGAATCCAAGGTCTGCCGACGAGGAAATTGTAGGATGTGTCCATGTCGAGCACCTGGAAGGTTATTTCAAACTCAACTGGTCCTATGACCAACAACATGTCTATTTCCCCCATGGTATCTCTCTTGATGTCGTCGAAAGCTCTTACGCAGACATTGTTGGGTCGGATTCTTCCGGTCCCAATTTCCATTCTTTGCAGCGTGGAGAGCGGGCAAATGTCAACACCTGAACCCCCATCCAACATTACCCGCTTGACATAATAGTCTTCACATTTAACTGTTAGATGCAAAGCCTTGTTGTGTGCCGCTCCTTCCGGGGGTAAATCATTCATTCTTGCTGAAAGAGATTTGGTTTACGGCGAAGAATCTTTCTGTCATCCGCTCTAGTTGTTCAAACGAGGTTTCAACTGGCACATATGCTTCATTCAGGGTCTTCAGTAAGATCTTTTGATGCTCGGCCGACCTCATCAATAATGATAGCATGGACACTTGCTCGGGGTACTTGCGCAGTTGATCTATCACTTCGTAATCCGGCATTTTCATTTGTTGGAAGAACACTTCCGCTTCTTCAACACTTACGGGCTTCTTTGGCGGGAAGCGCCTTTGTGTGGCGTTGTTCAGTTCTTGGGTATTTGAATACCTTCCAATGAAAGTATTTTCTGGAAGTTCTCCCATGACCTCTTTACCTTTGTACATTACCAAAGTCTTTTGATAATTCCACGGCACTGTGGACGGGTTGGTCATTGGCTTTTGTGGCACGCGTCCGATAACCACTGGCTCATTCAGCCGAGGTGGTTGAATCGTCCCCCGGACCACATAGGCCCCTTTTGGCACGTACATAGGTTTTGCCTTTTTGATCCCGAAGTTCTGCGTCTTCTCAGCTCGACCTCGTGGTATGTAAAGAACTCCATCCTTTACCGGTACCACTTTCTTCTCCACCTTCTTTTCAGGCTCGCTCTTTATAGCCTTGGCCTCCTCCCCCTTTTCTGGTTTCTGGTCTGTTTCGGGCCTCTTCCCCGTGTCGACAATGGCAATTATGGCTTTCAGAGCAGGGTCGAACTCTTTGTCCTCACAAATTATTCCGATCAGCGGCCCAGTATTGTGAACAGGTAATGGATTGTTAGTTACATTCGGGATCTCCTCGTCCCTTAGCACTATTTTCCCTTGCTCTATCAAATTTTCGACCACTCTTTTCAACGACCAGCAGTCATTTGTATCATGTCCCTCGGCCCCTGAATGATAGGCGCATCTGACTCCAGCTTTGTAAGAAGGTGACGTCGGGTTTTGCCTTGTTTGAGGGATTGGTTGCAAGAAACCCAACTGGACTAGCTTCGGGAACAAAGTTGAGTATGGTTCACTGATGGGCGTGAAAGTCCGCCTTCGAGGTGGCTCCTAAGGGCGGAAGTTATTCTGCAGGGGTTGTGGGTTATAGTGGTTGCGGTAAGGAGGCTGATTTCTGGGAGGTGGAGCTGGGCCTCGGTTGGCTTGTTGTGGTGGATGGGCGTAAGGCTGGGCATTCATGACCATATAAGGTTGATGAGCGCATGCCAAATTTGAGTGGGGGTAGTAGTGTTGTGGGGTTCTTTCCGGAAAACGGGGCCTGGGATGACGATACTCCCTTGCTTCCGAGGCTGCCATGGTCGTTTCTTCCTTCTTCTTCCCTCTTGTCATTCCTCCGGACCCGCTTTGGACGGCTTGGGAGGTCGCCCTTATGGCTGCTTGACTTAGAATCCTACCTGTTTTCAGACCATTTTCCACCATCTCTCCAATCTTGATCGCTTCCGCGAATGGCTTACCCATGGCTGACATCATGTTTTGGAAATAGTCAGACTCTTGAGCCTGGAGAAAGGTAGTGACCATTTCCACTTCATCCATGGGAGGCTTCACTCTTGACGCCTGTTCACGCCACTTAATAGCATATTCTCTGAAGCTTTCTGAAGGTTTCTTCTTCAAATTCGACAGAGAATTTCGGTCTGGTGCAATGTCGATGTTATACTGGAATTGTTTCACAAAATCTCTGGCGAGATCATCCCATATATGCCATCGGGACATTTCCTGGTCCATATACCATTCCGAGGCTATCCCTACTAGACTTTCCCCAAAATATGCCATTAGCAGTTCTTCTTTTCCGCCGGCTCCCCGCAATTGGTTGCAGTATTTCTTAAGATGTGCAATGGGGTCACCGTGCCCATCGTATTTCTCGAACTTTGGGGTCTTGAAACCCGCTGGCAGGTGCACGTGAGGGAACATGCATAGGTCGGCGTAAGAGACGCTCTTCTGTCCGCTCAATCCTTGCATATTCTTCAAACTTTGTTCAAGGCTTCTCATTCTCTTGGCAATCTCATTTTGTTCTGCAATTCTGGGGTTCTGATCCTGCCCGGGTGCAAGCTCGCACTGAGGCGGTAGAGGATTAGTGCTGGTAGCGAACCTAGTTGGTTCCATTGAGAACGATGGTGCTTGGAATGTAAAAGAGGATGAGTCAAAACTCGGCTTGTATGTGGCAGGCTGTGCCGTAATCGGGCAAGGCGGTGCAGTAAAGATGTTCATGCTTGCATCGGTGGCTGACATTCGGGGATGAGGCTCAGAAGGCGATCCAGCAGAGAAGGATGGGTACCCTAATAGGGTAGCAGGATAATTTATGGGGACATTAGAAGTCCCACTTGACCTGGAGAATAATTCAGGGAATCCGGGAATGACACTTGGCGGCTCTTTCCCATTATTCCAGTCGTCCAGCATTTCCAACATGCGGAGCCGTAGGATTCTATTTTCCTCCGCAGTTGTGGATTCAGGTGTGAGGACGGCTGAGATCGAGCTCTCCTCGGAAACAGGGATTGTTTGCAACGGAATTTCTGAAGACATTTCCACACTTCCTTTTGACCTGGTGAAGTAAGTGTGAGTACTGCTTCTGGTCCTAACAACAGGTAGTTGAACACTTCTCCTTGACCTCGTGAAGTATGAGTGCGAGGCCAGACTTTCACCAAACCAACCGTCTTTTCCAAAAACCCTGAATATACTCAACGACAAACGCACGGTTAATTTGAAACAAGATAACAGATAGGCAACCTCACGTTGAGCATGATGCACCTATACAGTTAAGTGAATTCTACATGGTTGCGACGAAAGCATGCGTCATTCCGGCATTCCTTTTTTAGGCTTCCCTTTTCTTATTATTTTCTTTTTTTTTCTTTTATGTTTTTATTTTGCGGTAAAAATGCGACCGGATCCGATGAGGATTGCCTACGTATCACGATGCCTACGTGAATCAGATCATTACGTAGTTCGAAACACAAATGAAAGAAACACACCTTTTATTGTCGAAACAGTCTATTACAAAACTACATTTTGCAAAAGAAAGAGCAAACTTTAAAAATAAACCTAGACTCATCCTAGACTAAACAAACTGATGGGAAAAACAAGCAACAGATGCTAAGATACAGACTCGACTTATGAGTACATTATGGTTTTGACAATTTGTGTCCGCGGGGCATCGTTCGGCCTCGCCGCGGTCCTAGGTGTGAGATCCTTCTCAAGTTGCTCCAACTCATGCATGGTCTGCTTGACATAGCTCATTACTACCGAGAGGACGGTAACGCTGGTCATGTTCTCACATCGTAGGCATCGTCGGGTGATGGCATGTGCAATGGCCTTGATCCTATCTCTGGTTTGCTTCTTCTCTATGAGTAGGCGTTTTATCTGATCGCTACATATCTTGAACATCTGAGCATCCTGTATATGCTGATGTTTTAGTTGTTGTACTTCTAACTTCATCTGGGCCAACGAATCGTACCAGTATCTGCTCTCAATTTGGAAATCATGGGCCTGATTAGCTGCTTTGATCTCAAGTGTAGCCATCTCTCTCTTTATTTTAGCAACAGTTTTCTCGTGATCGCCTTCCAATTGATTCAAGTGTCGGCGATGCTTATCTGCTCTTGTATCCCATTGTGCCCTGAGCTCTGCTATGATGTTTTTAGATTTCTCTAAATCCTCTTGCCATTCCCTGACTTTGCCTTTTAGCCTTTTTATCAACTGCTCATCTGCTCGACGCCTTGGCTGCTTGTCCGCATCTATCCTTGTCTGTTTGATCTGGGCTTTGAGCATTTCATTTTCCTGAATCAACCTATTTCGTTCTCCCAGATTGGTAGCAACTTGCACGTTGTGATCATATTTTAGGCTTTCCACTTGTCGCTTTAACCTGCTGATTTCGGCGCAATAGCCTCTTTCCTTTGCTAACCAATCCCACTGCCTTTGCGATGATTCGGTGAAATTCCGGATGTGGGGTCTCTTAGCTGGCCTTTCATGCTCAAGTTCCCTTCTATACCATGCAAGGTAACCTGGCGCCGTCTCTCCTTTGGCTCGATCCCGCACGCAAGTATCTGATTTCAAATATTGACACTCACTCCAGATTTGGCGAATCTTTGCTTCTGGGAATTGTCCGTTAGGACTTATCTCAACTGCTTGAGTGCTAAGATCTTCCTCATGAGGTACTGTCTGGCATCTTCCGAACTGTCTCAAAACTCGGCAGGGTGCGTAAGGTTGAATGCTCTTAAGCCCCATCAGTAAGAAATGAGTTTTAGCTGCCGACATATATAGGATCTCATCAACAGGCAACCATCCTAGCGTCCATTGTATTTGGCTGGCAGTAAGAGCTTGAAAGAACGAGGTCCATGCCAGGACTCCTTTGGGCAAACTGATCTCTTTGGTTCTCGTGTAAAATTCTTCTATGCAAGTCTTTTCCGGGGAACCATGGCTCAAAATCTCGGAATGATGGCAGAGGTGCTCGGTCATCCATATTTGTAGGAGCAAGTTACAACCTTCGAAGAAATTTCCCCCAGCTTTACAAGCTGTAAGAGCTCGAAAGATGTCAGATACCACCATAGGTGCGAGAGTACTGTCATTTTGTGTGAGTAAAGTGCTGACGACCCCGGATATCTTCAAATCAATGTTTCCGTCTTTCCTTGGAAATACCAGAAGGCCCAGGAACATCATCATGAAAGCTACCCGTCTGTGTTTGTCCCACTTCTGACGAACACCTTTGCTGCACAGTTTGTTGATTGGATTATTGAATCCCCCCTCATGACCGTACCTATCATATATGAAGCATGGAGTACAAAATCCGGCTGCCAGATCCGGGTTGTGGACCGTTCTGGGTATCTTCAATGAATCTAGGAACCGATGTACCGTGACAACTCTTGGGGCGACCAAGTATTTTTGCCTCAACGGAAGTTCAGCATTCCCGATGTACCCGGCCATTTCTTCCAAAGTCGGGGTGAGTTCAAAATCAGAGAAATGGAAAACATTGTGCGCCGGGTCCCAGTAGGTAACCAAAGCTCTTATGATATCTCCCCGAGGCTGGATTTCCAACAAACCCACGAGACCTTTCAGATATTTCTTGACCTCATTTTGTCCTTCAACACCTAGATCATTCCACCATAGCCGTAACTTGACAGGGATTTTGGTCATTATTGAAAAATGTTCATTTTGCATCGTGCTCATCCTGCACATTTATTAAGGTGATTTTAACAAAAATGACTTGACTCAAAAATATTTTACAGAGGGGATCAAGTTTTGAACACAGCCTTTAAACACTTCGGGGACGAAGATTTTAAGGCTGTGTGGGTCAACTGGACAAAAATGCTAAACAAGACCCAAAGGTGGTTGTTTATGCAAAGTCAGCCTTCCGGCGTCCCTTTTCGGGAACATTCGGCTATTTATGACAAAACAGCATCACTTGACTTATTTATGACTCTTTTAAAATTTGACACATCTTTTTCCTTTTTTTTCTTTTTTTTTATTTATTTATTGATTTTGGCTATTTTAGCAAAAATGAAGTTGAACCCGACGAGGGTTGCCTACGTATCTCACCATCCGGTGAGAATCAAACCGGCGTAGTTCGGGATATCGTGAATAGAGAAAATCAAATCAACCTAGAAAACAAGAATATATATTTTTATTATATTTTTTTTCTTTTGAAAAGAGATAAAGACTAAAGAAAATATTTTTTTAGGAAATATTTGGACTATTAGTCTGAATTTATAAAAGGTGTACTACGAAAGAAACAACATTTTTTTTTGAATTATGAATTTTCCGTTTTTTTTTACTTTTAAATAAATACCTTCTCTTTTTTTTATTTTGAAAGTGATAAAAAGAAAACTTTTATATATTTTAAAAAAAAAAAAAAAATCAAACTAGAAGACAATTTTTTTTTATATATATTTTTTAGAAGAAATTCCGGCGAGGTTTCGACACTACTCGGACATTGGTTTTTCCAAAAGAAGTAAATATCTCCCTACGCTGCTATTTTTTCCTTTTATTTTTAGAAACCGGTCGGCATGCGGAACTGAAGCAAATAAATGCGCAAAACAAATAGGATGTAGCAGGATGGTCTTTTCATTTCAGGTTGCTAGTCCTAGACGGACCCAACCCCTGTGTTGAGTCCCCTAAGTCAAATGCAACATGATGCAAATAAGCGTTCCTACTAGGGATCCGGCATGAAGTTTCGTTATACTAGGTTCACAACCTGGGTATTTGTTCTAGACTGTGTACCCGAGCGGACAACTCGAGTCGAGGAGGGGGCTACGTACCGGGGACCCGCGAGATCGTCCGGCTTTGTAACTTGTCCGACCTCTTTCTTATTTCAGGTATTGACACTAACAGAATAGGGAGTCTCGACCAGCGAGCTTCTCCCCGGAGGTAAGAAGAGAAGGGTTTCGGCACAGTTTATATACAGTTCAGATAATATCAAAGCGGTAAAAGACAACATTTAGCACGTTATGCAAAAACATGTAATAAAGATCAGATAATAAAGCCAAATATAACAATTATTCTAAGCTCGAATTCTTGAACCCTGAACCAGTGGTTCTGGGTTTATAATCCCCAGCAGAGTCGCCAGAGCTGTCACACCTCCTTTTTGCGCGCCCGCCCCGAAGGATAAATGCGCGAGGGGAGTTTTTCCAATTTAAGTGACAATATTCGAAATGGGATTATTTATTTAATTCAGAGTCGCCACTTGGGAAAGGTTTGGCTTTTGGTGTCCCAAGTCACCGGTTTATCTTGAATCCCAAATCGAGGAAATTTTCGACTTTTCCAAATGAAGTCTGCGAACCAGAAATTCTAAGTAAGGAATTCTGTTGACCCGAGGGAAGGTGTTAGGCACCCTCGAATCCTGTGGTTCTAGCACGGTCGCTTAAATTGTTATAATGGCTAAATATCGGATTTAAATACATGTTGTGACTTATGTGCTTTTATTAAGTTTAAAACCACTTTTATTATTATCATTTATTTTTATAGAATTGCAACGTCGTGAAAATGCATCTCGAACCACGTCACAATCAATGCACCCGTGGTCGTCAACACATTTTGACTCCGTTGAGACTTGGATTTGGGTCACATCAATGTGCACCCGTGTTTAAGAAGGTTAAATTATTAAAGGTGCTCCTAAAGCAACTAGTGTATTGTTACTTTTGGGAAAGGCCATGAAGTTTACTAAACGGCCTGTCCTGAATTCTAAATATTTATTATGTTTAGTTGTTGAGGGCCCCTCAATTTCGCATTTTTATTTGGCGAGGCTCGTCTCTATTTTAGAAAGGATATCCTACAGTGGCTACATTTCTAATGCATTTGTCTTTAAAACGAGAAGGAAAAAGATACATGCTAATTTAATTATATGCTTTGGCCTAAAACGGATTCTTATTAATTTCTGTTTAATTGTTTACAAAGTGAAGAGGCGTCGTACCTTGTGAAACGTGCGAGATTGACAGAATGCTATACTTGTATCCAAACATTTCTCGAATCGAACTTAACTAGACTTATTTAGGCTAGATTAAGGAAATTGAACGCTAGGCATTATTACTAATGGGGATTCGAACGTGCTCCTATATATTGCCTAGCGGTCCTGATAAAAGAACTAAAATAACACAGAACATTATTGTGTAAGGTGGAAATATTCTATCGTATGCATGTCATTATAGTTAAACGGGAATCCAGTCGAAACTTCTATACCAATTATCCATACATTCTACGTATTGTACCATTACATCTTGTACTAACAAACAACTATAAACTAAGATGCAAGAGGCTAAAACTTGATTAAGTATTAACTAACTAATCTTTCGCTACTGAATTACGCACTAATCAATTTATACAAAAGAAGTCAATATACCATGAGCATTACAAAACAGACATCTAAATTTCTTCAAACTCCTTTCACTTCATGCTTTCGAACTGTTACAGTTAACACCAAAAATGGGACTCGAAATGTGTACCTGAATGCTGAAATGCAAAGAAGAAGTGAAGCAGAAGAGTCAGCGGCAGCAGATAGCAGAATAGCAGCAGCAACAACAAAACAAAATAATTGGAGTAGAACCAAAATCCCAGCTAGACCAAATCCCAGAGTGAACCAACAAACAACCAGCAGACTCAGTTGGATTTAGAAGAAATCATGTATTGGACAAACAGGTCAAGACCATTGAAATCAAGACAGCAAGAAGAATGCAATTTATAGTTTTGTCTGTCTGTGTTATCAAACAAAGTTCTTTCCAGTTTTCTGCTTTTCAGAACTGCAACCCTCAATCTCCAAAACTAAATTTTTCTATGTGTATTTTCTCTTTCTCTGTCCGTGTGTGTGTATCTATGTCTATCTTAAAGTCTGTATGCCTGACTTATGTGTGTATGTGTATATATTTTTGCTCTCCTCCTCTTGGGTCTATCTCCCCCTCTCCCTAATCTTTTCTATCCCCTTTTATATGCCTAAAATCAAACCCTTAACAGCCTCTTTGGACAATCAGAACACCCTCCCATGTGCTGCCTTTCTTTTCAGTTTCTACTTAATAAATAAAAACAAACCCCCATGATATTCCCTTGGCAGGCTTACCTTTTTAGTAATGTTTATTATTTCTGAAACTTAAAGCAGAATATGGGCAGCAGAATGTAATCTGACAGCATGTGCTGTCAAATTACTTTAGACTTAATAAAAACCTTTATGCAGGACACAGGTTGTGCATAATGCACATGTGGTGCATAAGTGCACATGTTGTGCACAAGTGCACATGCCCTCCAATTCAGAACTGTAACTAAACAAAACAATCCTTTTACATTTTTGATTCAAAATAACAACTATAAGTAAACAAACTCAGTTCCTAATTGATTCAAGCAAATGTGTCCAGAAGCAAATCGATTGGTTATTGTTTAGACAGTTAAAACTAATTGACGACACATGTCGACTCGACTATATTAATCATAACATGTACAATCGTAAGCCAAAATCAGACATTTAACAGTATCAAGCACATGATTTGAATTGTACTGACTAAGCAGAATTGTACTCGAGGAATCAGTTAATCAGTTCAAATTTGAAATTCAGCTAATTGCACAACACATACATACATACACATTATCAGAACAAGTAGAAGAAGGACTCAATCAAACACCGAAGTTCAGGCAAGGTGGAAAGGACACAGTTGGTAAAATTCAAAAACACAAATTTCACAAAACATGAACAGCCTTTTAAACAACACATGGACTAAAAAAATAAAATAAAGAGAAAACAAAACTTACCTTAAAACTTTGAAAGAAGGAACAGAAAATCAGCTTGTGTTTGAACCGACCCTTTTTAAGGTTGAACGGACTTTAATCGAAGGGTTTCTCAGATGAGAAACACTTCGATTAAGGTCCATTAGACCCTAACCTCTTGGCTTAACAGGCACGGACCAGGCTTGGGGTTTTTAGGTTTTGTGGAAGGTAGATTTGGAACTTGGGCTTCCATGGTTAGATTCGGACCAAACCAAGCATGGTTTAGTCACGAGGGGGGTCCGGGGATTGTCTGGTATGAATCTAGGGCAGATCGGTGTAGATCGAGTTTTTGCTCGAATCTTCAAATGAAGATTCGAGGACCTGGAGGATGATTCGAACTAAACGGTCTACAGGTCCATGTTCAGGGGGTGAGATGGTCCTATGGTGTTAAGGTGAAGGCCACCGGCGTTCATGCCGCCGGCTTTCATGGTGAAGAATACAGGGGCGGCTTAGGGTTTGGAGGGGAATGGGATGAGGACGAAGGTGGGGTCTTGGATAGGGGGGCAGGGTATGGTAGAGGGCTTATATATGGAATGGGTGGGTTGATCTCAGTCGTCGGATCAATCGAAATCAATGGCTTGGATCTGAAGGCTTAGGAGAAACGGTGTCGTTTCATCTAAAGGGGGTTTGGGTTGGTCCGGGAGGAAATGGGTCGGGTTCATCATGGGTTATGAGGAAGTGATCTTGGCCGTTGATCAATCTGAGATCAACGGCCCAGATCAGGCAAGGTTAAAATGGCGTCGTTTGGGCGTTTTTGAAGTAGGCTGGTCTGGACCGGGGCAAGCACAGGTTTTGGGTTGGGTTGTGGGGTTTGGGCCTCAGATTTTGCAATGGGAATTGGCCCAAACTTAACTAGAAACAAGTTTCAAACCCCTCTTTTTATTTCTAAATTTTTTTAAACATACAACCTAATTAAACTAAAAACTAAACAACATTAATCAACACTTAATGTATTTATTACATGCATACATAAAAAAAAAATGTTAAAAGTAGGTAAAATTAAACAAGGCAAACAAATCAGGACAAAAAATGCGGATTTTTATGATTTTCTATTTAACAAACCGGATTACGGTTCAAATTACGCATGACATCTATATTTTTTGTATTTTGTTTTGATAAAAAATAAAAATTGGCAAAAATCATAAATAATTAACAAAGTGCCATGTAAAATCCAAAAATTGCACAGCAGGGCCGTTTGTTATTATTTTATTTCTTTTGGAGCGATTGTCTCGTAAAACAAAAATCACGTGCTCACAAAGAGGGTACCAAGAAGGCATCCCGTGACTTCGTAATTGCAGACGAAGCCACAGAGGAACTGAGAGCCAGAATCTTTTCCACTCAGAAGGATGGGGGTAATGGCAGAGAAGTCTGTGGTGGAATAATTACGATTTACAAAAGGCTTATTGATCCAGAAAGTGGGAACTCCGGCTGTAGAATTCCAAAGACTGACATTGAAATTCCACGGCGTACTGTTTGGATACAGCAAACTGAGAAGAAAAGAAAGTGAGATAAATGAAGAGAATAACAGGAAAATGCAGTCTCCATTCTGCAGTCATTGCTTTCTAAACGAAGCCAACAGCAAACTTAATGCCTTTTTGGGATATATGACCTTGTTGTGAATGTGAACAGTTGAAGTAAAATAAATCATGCAGAATTCCAAAGTGATATCTGTAGTTGTATTTTGGCTCCATATATCAGTTTCTATTAGAGTGGATCTCTTTTTCAATCTTTGCTCAGTAGAAGAGCTTCATTTAATATCTTCCATTCTGTTGACTTCCAATCAGCAGCCAACTTTGACTATAACAATGATTTCTCAATTTATTTACTACAATTTGAAAGGGAATCATGTTCGTAGATTCCTTTAAAAGTAAAATGTAACACCCCTCAAATTTATAAAAGTTTCAAGATACGCTAATTATAGAACTAAATTATTATTATTACTATTATTATTATATATATATATATATATATGTGTGTGTGTGTGTGTGTGTGTGTGTGTGTGTGTGTATACACTTAAATAATTGGATATACAATTAGGGAAATATTAATAATTTTAATATTATTAATTATTAAAAGTGAGTATCATTAATTATTAGTTAATTCAAAAAAAAACAAATAACAAAAAAATTGGAGGACAAGCTTAAGCATGAAAGAAAAAGGCTTAAGGATTTAAAGACTTGCCTTTGACGTCAAAACTCAAAAGGGTCCAAAGAATAAGCAACAGAATACTAACACACAAAAAAAACAGAACGCTGCTCTGTTTATGCAGCGAACGCAGGAAAGGAAAAAAAATAAAAATCCTAGGGTTCTTTACAAATCACTAATTCTTAAACTCAGGTATGTGAATTTCTCTATTATCAATTACCCCACATTTGTAATAGGTAAGAATTGAATAGGTAATTCCTTTCTTCCTCTATATCACCAATAACAATAAATCTCATGTTTAAGTGTGAAACTTTGAAATTAATTAAAATGCACTGGTTGTTGTAGAATCAATTGTTTGACAGGTATAAATTGGACTGGGGTCTACGTATTGGCTCAAGGAGTTTTGAGGTGAGTTGATATAACACTTTACTAAAGTTGTTTAACTCACAAAACACGCATACAAGGTGTTTGATGAATTGCTTAAAAGAGTTTATATTTACTTAATTGGAGCGAGTGAGTACCTATTAACTTAGAATTGTTCTAACAAACGTTTAGATGATTTATTATGATATATGTGCATAAATTTTCAGATTTTTATGTTAATCTTATATGCTATTTTCATGTTAAAAATTTATGAAGAAGCAAGAATGTTTAGAAATACTTTTAGATGTTTATTTCATTCTTATCCCATGATTTACATTTAAGGATACCAGCATGAGCATGTACATGATGTTCCAAAAAAGAAAAGATTTAGACTTGAAAAGTCACAAGAAGAAGTTTTAGAAAGAAAAGATTTTTTTTTTGGGAGTATCCTTTATTCTGAGAAGGGGTCATCGTCCAGGCCGAGGATCCTGACCAAAAACGTTGACTTCCTGAAACTACTTGTGCCAAAGTAAGGAGCACACGAGCCGAGGATCTCATTGCTGATAATTTTCTTAGCTAAGCTAATGTATGATTCATGAGCACTGAGAACCATGAGGCGCGTGGCACCTCGTGGATTGGGCCTATTCGATCAGGTTGGGATCGAACCCGTGCCGATCACGCGGTGACTAAGACAGAAACAGGTCAGGATAGTTGGAACTCCCAAAGTATAAAGTGAAGTATTTTTTTTTATAAGAAAGAAAAAGAAAAGAATTTCTTTTAGAATATTCATAAACCGCTATTATGCAATTATATAGAATTATTCTTATAAGCTTTATGTTTTACATGCATTTAGAACCTTTGCTCGTAATGTATATATTATTAAAGTCTCGCCCCCTGTGTTGAGACTCACTGAGTACAATGGATGGTACTGACATTCTCTTTTGGGAACCTACGTTGGTCTGCGGTACAACGTAGGAACTAGATTTGCAGGCGAGCAGGCTACGAGTTAGGACTTCCTTCTCTTCCAGTGCTATTGGTGAGCTCCGCTTTTGTTCGTGGAGTATTCTTTAGAGTCATCTTTATTTAGTTATTTCTTTATTACTTAGAGAACTGGCCAGGAAATCTCATGTCCTGAGCAGTGCGTCAGTTTATTAGTAGAGGCTTCATAGACATAGTCGTTGGGTTAAGATTCAGATGTTTTTGATAATAACTTAGCAGTATTTCATTGGTTACTATAAATAAAGTTTTGGAGTTAATTTATTTAAATGTTTAAATTAATCAAAAGTATTTGGTTAGAGTATTGCCTTGTTGCATATAAAGTTTGGAGTTATAATAGATTTGATAAGCAGAGATGGTTCGCTCGGTCATGTTTAGTGATCGAGTGCCGGTCCCGGCTTGTTCAGAAAATGGGTCGTGACAAACTTGGTATCAGAGCCTTAGGTTTATGGAGTCCTAGGGGTCTATAAAGCTGTGTTAGTAGAGTCTTGTTTATGTGTATGATGCGCGCCATACTTATAAATAGGAGGCTACCAACATTTAGGAAAAGTCTTATTTTTCTCATACTTTAGATCGTGCAGTAGATCCTACCTCTAAGAAATTATCTAATGTATTCGTTTCTCCAAAACTCGCAGAAATGGCTCGTACTCGCAACTCTGACACCGACACACAGGATTATGCTCAGAAACTATTGCTACTATTGTGGCTCAAGGCAGAACTAAAAAGGCTTCAACTCAGAAAAGGAAGGGTAAAACTACAAATGGGGTTCAAGTACCCGGGTTGAACATGAAGAAGGGGTGGAGCATGATGATCCAGTACCTCAAGATCCAGTAGCGCCCCCAACAGCAGCTCCGGCTCAGACAACTATATCTCCAGAGGTGAGTCAGATGTTTAATGCAGTCAACAGTGCTATGGAGATGTTTAAAGCCTTCATGGCCAACCAGAACGAGAGAAGAGATGAGATTTCACCTCAATCAAATAGACAGAACAATTCTGAGTCCTCAAAAGTGAATGAATTTTTGAAGTTGAGTCCTCCAGTGTTCCATGGTTCTATAGTTGACGAAAATCCAATGTTGTGGCTGGAGGGTGTGAAGAAAGCCCTTCGAGTAATGAAAACATTTGATGATGAAGCTGTAGAGCTGGCTGCTTACCAGCTTAGAGATGTGGTTGGCGCTTGGTTTGAGATGTGGGAGAAGGAAAGAGATGAAAATGATGGTTCGCCTACTTGGGAAGAATTTGAAGAGGCCTTCATGGCTAACTTTATCCCGGAAGAGGATAGGGAAGCTAAGGCTACAAAGTTCGAACAGCTCAAGCAAGGGAATAAAAGTGTGCTAGAGTACTACATGGAATTTATAAGGTTAGCTAAACATGCTCTTCACATGGTTAAGACAAAAAAAAGCAAAGATTCGCAGGTTTGTTGGCGGTTTGGCTTACCACATTAAGGATACGACATCAGCTGCAGCGGTAGGAATGACATCTTTCTCCTCTGTTGTAGGGTTCTCCAAGCACTTAGAAAAAGACAGACAACAAAGGAGAAAAGAAAAAGAGCATAACAAGAAAGCCCAGATAGTAGGCAGGTTTAATGGTACATCCAGCGGAGGTGGAAGGGATTCCTCTAATAAGGAGTCATTAGCACCAGCTCAGTCCAGTCATCAGTCAGGTGGTGGGTCTTCCTTCAGACGTACCCAGAGTTATAAAAATCAGTCTCGCCAGAATCAGAATTTTAGGACACCATCCTCACATAGCCAGAGTCATGCTGAGCAACATTCACACCAACAAGGTCTTTGTGGAAAATGTAAACGACAACATTCAGGTCAGTGCAAGCTTGGGTTTCATGGTTGCTATCATTGTGGAGACATTGGTCATATAAAGGCCAACTGCCCAAAGTAGCGACGTAATTTCAGTGGTGGATCAACTCGTCCTTCTAGTTCCTCAGCTAATGCAGTTGCACCACCTCTGGCTCGTGGTTCTCATAATCAGATCGGGTATGGGGCAAGCAGAGGTGCAGATCGAGTTACTCAGGGAGGGAGACAACCCCGTTTGTTTGCTACACTTGATCGTCAGAGTGCAGAGGCATTTGCAGAAGTTATTACAGGTATAGTTTTAATCTGCTGACATAATGCTTATGCCATAATGGATTCAGGGTCAACGTTTTCATATGTGACTCCATACTTTGCAATTAACCTCGGACTAGAACCTGAACAACTTAGTGAGCCATTCCTAGTATCTACTCCAGTTGGCGAGTCAGTGAAAGTCACTAGAGCCTTTAGAGGTTGTATAGTTTCAGTCCAAGGTCGCAACACCAAAGCCGATCTCATAGAGTTAAAAATGGTGGATTTTGATGTGATCATGGGTATGGATTGGTTGTCTTCCTGCTATGCCATATTAGATTGTCATACCAAGATAGTCAGGTTCCAATTTCCAAATGAAGAAGTCTTAGAGTGGAAGGGTAGTTCAACATCGCTTGTAGGTAAGTTTATTTCTTACCTTAAGGCACAACGAATGATCGGTAAGGGGTGTCTCGCCTATTTGGCTCACATTATTAATCCAGAATCAGAACCACCAGCTTTTCAGTCAGTGCCAGTTGTTAGAGAATTTCCAGAAGTTTTCCCAGATGACCTTCCCGGACTTCCTCCCCAAAGAATCTAGACTTCGGCATTGATCTCATGCCAGGCACGCAGCCCATATCTATACCTCCTTATAGGATGGCTCCAGTAGAACTTAATGAGTTGAGAGAACAGTTGAAAGACCTTCTTGACAAGGGCTTCATCAGACCGAGTGTTTCACCATGGGGTGCCCCGGTCCTGTTTGTCAAGAAGAAAGATGGGCCTCTCAGAATGTGTGTCGACTATCGGCAATTGAATAAAGTTACCATTAAGAACAAGTACCCACTGCCAAGAATTGATGATTTATTTGATCAACTTCAGGGTGCAAAGTACTTTTCAAAAATATACTTGAGGTTAGGGTACCATCAGTTGAGAATCAGAAAAGAGGATATATCTAAAATAGCCTTTAGAACTCGCTATGGGCACTATGAATTTCTAGTGATGTCCTTCGGGTTGACAAATGCTCCAACTGCATTCATGCACCTCATGAACAGAGTTTTCAATCCATTCCTGGATACCTTTATTATTGTGTTTATAGACGATATTTTGGTGTACTCTAAGAGCAAGGAAGATCATGCAGAACACCTCAGAATAGCCTTGCAGACCTTGAAGAAGAATGAGCTTTATGCCAAGTTTTCAAAATGTGAGTTCTGGTTGCAGTCAGTGGCATTCTTAGACCACGTGGTATATAGTGAAGGAATAAAAGTAGACCCTCAGAAGACAGAAGCAGTCAAGAACTGGCCTAGGCCAATAACGCCAATCGAAATTAGGAGTTTCTTGGGGTTAGCTGGCTACTATAGAAGGTTTGTAGAGGGGTTTTCCTCACTTGCAGCTCCATTAACTAAGTTGACTCAGAAAGCAGTTAAGTTCCAATGGCCAGACGCTCGTGAGCAGAGTTTTCAAGAGTTAAAGAAGAGGTTGACCACTACACCTGTGTTAACCTTGCCGACAAGTTCGGGTGGGTTCACAGTGTATTGTGATGCCTCCAGAGTGGGCCTTGGTTGTGTTCTTATGTAAAATGGAAAAGTTATTGCTTATGCTTCTAGGCAGTTAAAGAATCATGAAAAGAACTACCCCACACACGACTTGGAGCTTGCAGCAGTGGTGTTTGCATTAAAAATATGGCGACATTACCTTTATGGCGAGCATTCTGAAGTGTTTACAGATCACAAAAGCCTCCAGTACATTTTCAAGCAAAAAGAACTAAATTTGAGACAGAGAAGGTGGCTCGAGCTTTTGAAAGATTATGACATCAATATCCTTTATCACCCGGGCAAAGCTAATGTGGTAACAGATGCACTTAGTAGGAAGTCAATAGGTGTCTTAGCCCATCTTGCAGTACAAAGGCGATCTTTAGGTTGAGAAATTCAAAAACTAGAAAATGATGGAGTTAGATTGGATAAGACCGAAGAAGGAGATATAAGCTTATGCCCTAGCGCAATCCTCCCTTGTTGCGCATGTTAAGGCTAAGCAAGACGAAGATCCGTACTTAGTGAAATTAAAAGAAGGAGTCAAAAGCAAAGAAATCACTGCTTTCACTTTAGGAAGTGACGGAGTTTTGAAGTTGAATGACCGGTTATGTGTGCCTGATGTAGATGGTCTTAGGAAGGCCATAATAAAGGAAGCTCATAGTTCGAGGTACTCTATCCACCCAGGTGCTACCAAAATGTATCTAGATTTGAAAGAGTTGTATTGGTGGAAAGGCATGAAGAAACAAGTAGCAGATCATGTGGCTAAATGTTTAATTTGCCAGCAAGTCAAAGCCGAGCAGCAGAGGCCTGGTGGCCTAGCTAAAGATATAGAGATACCACAGTGGAAGTGGGAGATGATTAATATGGATTTCATAGTAGGTCTACCTCGCACATACCATAAACATGATTCAATTTGGGTTATTGTAGACCGACTGACAAAGTCCGCGCATTTCCTACTAGTAAAGACGACAGATTCCGCAGAGCAGTATGCGCAGTTGTACATTAAAGAAATAGTCTGATTGCATGGTACTCCAGTTTCAATCATATCTGATAGAGGCCCTCAGTTCACAGTGAATTTTGGCAGGCATTTCTGAAAAGATTAGGTACCAAGGTTAATTTATGCACCGCTTTTCATCCACAGACCGATGGCTAGGCAGAAAGGACCATTCAGACTCTCGAAGATATGTTGCATGTGTGTGTTATAGATTTTGGAGGTAATTGGGATGATCACTTTCCACTTATAGAATTTGCTTAAAATAATAGCTATCAGGCCAGCATTGGCATGGCTCCTTATGAAGCGTTGTATGGGCGGAGATGTAGGTCTCCAGTGGGTTGGTTTGAACCAGCAGAGGTTCCGTTGATTGGTCTAGAGTTTGTTTGTGAGGCCTTGGAGAAAGTTCAACTAATTAGAGAAAGACTTAAAGCGGCTCAGAGTCGTCAAAAGTCATATTCTGACAAGAGCCATCGTGAGTTAGAGTTCATGGTTGGTGATAAGGTATTTTTGAAAGTTTCACCAATGAAAGGAGTTATGAGGTTTGGTAAGAAAGGGAAACTTAGCCCTAGATTTAACGGACCTTATGAAATTCTAGAAAAGAAAGGAAATGTGGCTTATAAGCTAGCGCTACTTGTTGAGTTGTCCTCTGTTCATCCTGTCTTTCATGTGTCTATGCTTAGAAAGTACATTCATGATGAGTCGCATATAATACCTGCCGATACCCTAGAAATTAAAGAAGGTTTGACTTATGAAGAGGTACCTATAGAAATTCTCGATAGACAAGTAAGAAAGTTGAGAACAAAAGATATAGCATTAGTAAAAGTTTTGTGGAGTAATCATGATTCAAAAGAAGCTACGTGGGAGGTCGAGGAAGATATGAGGAAGAAGTATCCTTATTTATTTGAGTAACAAGGTATGTGAACCTAGGTTTGGCTTGACATTTATATTTCATATATTAAATACAAGTTAGCAAGTGTTTATGTCCTTCCTATATTATATTTTGTTGTTGTAGTGATTTAGTTTATGCCGGAGTATATTTAATTCATTAAAGTGATTTACTTTTGCTAAAGTGTTGTGCTTTAGATTCTTATTAGTTATTGTGGTACCTCCTTGCCGGAGTGTGAGTAATTAATTGTGGGATGTTCTTGGAGGGAAGGATACCGGGGGTCTATTTGGAAATAGTCTCTCTACCCTAGGGTAGGGGTAAGGTCTGCGTACACACTACCCTCCCCAGACCCCACTAAGTGAGATTATACTGGGTTGTTGTTGTTGTTGTTGTTGTATGGTGCCTATGAATGGCCTGTTATGGTATATTTAGTTGTTGTTGATGTAGTTGTGGTATTTGTGATAGGGATATTTATTTGGGTAGTCCAATTTACAAGGGAAACTCTGCCGAAATTTTTGAAAAGGGAGTTAGCCAAAATTTTGAGTCCCTTGGAAAAGTGAGTAGTGCTAAGAAAACTTAAGAGGTTCAAGGACCTAAGAAATGATTGTTAGCTTAAGAATAAGGCCCTAGCAACATTCGAGGACGAATGTTTTTAAGGAGGGAAGATTGTAACACTCCTCAAATTTATAAAAGTTTCAAGATACACTAATTATAGAACTAAATTATTATTATTACTATTATTTTTATCTTGCCTATAGTGAAATATATATATATATATATATATATATATATATATATATATATATATATGTGTGTGTGTGTGTGTTTGTGTGTGTGTACACTTAAATAATTAGATATACAATTAGGGAAATATTAATAATTTTAATATTATTAATTATTAAAAGTGAGTATCATTAATTATTAGTTAAGTCAAAAAAAAAAGAATTGGAGGACAAGCTTAAGCCCATAAAGGGCTGATGAAAGAAAAAGGCTTAAGGCTTTAAAGCCTTGCCTTTGACGTCAAAACTCAAAAGGGTCCAAAGAATAAGCAACAGAATACTAACACACAAAAAAAAAAACAGAACGCTGATCTGTTTATGCAGCGAACGCAGGAAATGAAAAAAAAAATTCTAGGGTTCTTTACAAATCACTAATTCTTAAACTCAGGTATGTGAATTTCTCTATTATCAATTACCCCACAGTTGTAATAGGTAATAATTGAATAGTTAATTCCTTTCTTCCTCTATATCACCAATAAATCTCATTTTTAGGTGTTAAACTTTATAATTAATTAAAATGCATTGGTTGTTGTAGAATCAATTGTTTGACGGGTATAAATTGGACTGGGGTCTACGTATTGGCTCAAAGAGTTTTGAGGTGAGTTGATAACCCTTTACTAAAGTGGTTTAACTCACAAAAGCACGCATACAAGGTGTTTGATGAATTGCTTAAAAGAGTTTATATTTACTTAATTGGAGCGAGTGAGTACCTATTAACTTAGAATTGTTCTAACAAAAGTTTAGATGATTTATTATGATATATGTGCATAAATTTTCTGATTTTTATGTTATTCTTATATGCTATTTTCATGTTGAAAATTTATGAAGAAGCAAGAATGTTTAGAAATACTTTTAGATGTTTATTTCATTCTTATCCCATGATTTACATTTAAGGATTCCAGCATGAGCATGTACATGATGTTCCAAAAAAGAAAAGATTTAGACTTGAAAAGTCACAAGAAGAAGTTTTAGAAAGAAAAGATTTTTTTTTGGAGTATCCTTTATTCTGAGAAGGGGTCATCGTCCAGGCCGAGGGTCCTGACCAAGACGTTGACTTCCTGAAACTACTTGTGCCAAAGTAGGGAGCACACGAGCCGAGGGTCTCATTGCTGAGAATTTTCTTAGCTAAGCTAAGGTATGATACATGAGCGCTGAGAACCATGAATCGAGTGACACCTCGTGGATTGGGCCTATTCGATCAGGTTGGGATCGAACCCGCGCCGATCACACGGTGACTAAGACAGAAACATGTCAGGATAGTTGGAACTCCCAAAGTATAAAGTGAAGTATGTTTTTTTTAAAAGAAAGAAAAAGAAAAGAATTTCTTTTAGAATATTCATAAACTGCTATTATGCAATTATATAGAATTATTCTTATAAGCTTTATGTTTTACATGCATTTAGAACCTTTTCTCGTAATGTATATATTATTAAAGTCTCGCCCCCTGTGTTGAGACTCACTGAGTACAATGGATGGTACTGACGTTCTCTTTTGGGAACCTACGTTGGTCTGCGATACAACGTAGGAACCGGATTTGCAGGTGAGCAGGCTACGAGTTAGGACTTCCTTCTCTTCCAGTGCTATTGGTGAGCTCCGCTTTTGTACGAGTTAGAGTCATCTTTATTTAGTTATTTCTTTGTTACTTAGAGAACTGGCCAAGAAATCTCATGTCCTGAGCAGTGCGTCAGTTTATCAGTAGAGGCTTCATAGACATAGTCGTTGGGTTAAGATTCAGATGTTTTTGATAATAACTTAGCAGTATTTCATTGGTTACTATGAATAAAGTTTTGGAGTTAATTTATTTAAATGTTTAAATTAATCAAAAGTATTTGGTTAGAGTATTGCCTTGTTGCATATAAAGTTTGGAGTTATAATAGATTTGATAAACAGAGATGGTTCGCTCGGTCATGTTTAGTGATCGAGTGCCGGTCCCGGCTTGTTCAGAAAATGGGTCGTGACATAAAGCATGAATATAATATAGGGCCCTATGACTTTCAGGCACAATGTTCTGTGCTTTGAAAAATGAAAATATTTTATTAGGATTTTGCATCTTTGTAGTTGCTGCAGGTTCTGGGCATTTCATTCAATTATTATATCTCAAAGTTTAGCTTCATCTTGTTATGCTAAAAAAAATAACTTATGACTTAATGCCTTAATATATGATTCACAGTTGTAAAAGTGAATCTTGAATCTCAAACTATTATTGACTGCAAATTTTGAACTTCTAGAAAATGTGAATGCAGTTTGGTCCGAAAGCTAGCAGGTGACTCTTTCATTACCATGCTCACAACTTTATTTTCTATTGACATAATTAGTTTACTACATACAGATATCAGTACTAACAAAATCTTTGGATTCCTCTTTGTTTCTATTAGCTGTTGTGCTTTTCTTGGATATGCACCAAAGATAAGGAAAGAAACTATTAAAAATTCCAACTTTTGTGTCTCTTTGTCAATCTTTGCCCGGTCAACACTCAGAGGGGCTTCACAAAAGCTTTTTCAATGTGCTATTATCTTTCCAGCAGCTGACTATTGACTAGAGATGGCACCAGGGTGGGTCACTCTGCTGAGGCTTTACTTCACAAAAAGTTTAATCCACCCCATTGCCAAGTCTACAATTGATTAGAAGACTAACAAAAAAATGACTGACAGCTAAATTGACATCACTAATTGTGTCTGATTTTCATATATGTGCATATTGGGGGGAGAACAAATGAAGACATCAGTTGTTATTCTTTCTTTTCAGTGGTTAAGATGCATCTTGCAGCATTGATATCCACCTATTTTCAGGTTTTAATTTCATTTTCCATTCGTTAAGAAAGGGCGCATTGATGAGCATTCGCATTTGTGACAAATGGCTTTTACTTAATCTTGAATCTTCTATTGCAGATTGTAAACTACTTAAAGATGTTCAACTTCATGCAAATACAGTTTCGCAAAATACCGGAGCTGCATATTTAGCTTGAAGATGTTTCTTCCCTCTTCTTTTTTTCGACCAATAAAAATTTAACCAACTTGTAGTTAAGATATCTAAGTACTTGTACCAACCAACTATTTCTAACTATTTGAACCGAGTTAGAATACTACTAACATCGAATCCTCACATTTGTTTGGTCATTTTGATTGAGTATTATATTGAAACACTGCTAACCCCCGGGCAGAGAGCTAGCATAGGTCTTGCGGGTTTGGCCGAACCCAGTAACTTTTATCCAAATCCTGTATTTGTTAATTGAATATGTATAAATTGTTAATTTAGAATCAAGTAACATAAACGGGCTAGAATTCCGATCCCATAAGGTTCAAATCTTGGCTTCGTCTCTGGCTAACCCTAGATTACTTAATTAGTGTCAGTTCTATTTTTTCACATCATGTAAAAAAAGAAAAAAAGGAAAAGGGGAGGTGGTTTCTTTCCTATTTTTGGCCTAGTAAAGTAAGATAACATGCTTCCCTTAATAATTACACATATTATTTTTTAGAAATCAATAAATATTCCACCAACTCCAAGACTCGTGATGATTTTCGTTCACCCAAGACTGTGCTGAAGTTTTAAATAATACAAAGAACGAATTCTCCTCATTGGAAGCTGTTGGTTGTACTCTTTTCTCATAAGAAAGCTTGTGTGCACTATGTTCTAAGAAGAGGCAAACCAATGATACATCATGGGTTGCTACTAAAATACATCAAATGGCTTTTGGCAGCAAAAAACAAGTGATAATTCAAAGGTATGGACATATTGTGTCCACTTCAGTATTTATAAGCTGTCCTCTCCACAAGTTTCCAGAACCTTCTCCCCTCTCTAATATATTGCATCAGAAATTTAAAGAGATACTCATATCATGTTTCGTCTCTTAGAATATCACTTAATCGTAGAAATTGCGAAGGCATGAAATACCTGTAGGTTTCGTGCTCGTGTGATTCTCGTTTCTGAGTAGGTCGTATTGAAGCATGAGTAGGTGGCACAACAGTTTGACATTGAAGGCCTCTTCGTGTAGTCACCCAATTTGTTGAAGTCCTTCAGGTTGGCTGAGAACTTTTAATGTCTAGTTTCTGTCTTTCTTTTATTTTGCATACGTTGCAAATACTTGATAATGATTTACTTATCCATTTGATATGTTAGGCAGCAGCCTTGAAACTATGAAATTCTTGCTGAAATGAAGGAGCAGAATTTGTAATTATTGAATTTTTTCATTGGAGTGTGCAAAGTATTATAGAGTGATGAGTCATTTGGAGTAAATAGTCTGTACAATTTGGAGAAAGTTGTGATAAGTGTATTATGTACATATCGAACAAACTTTGCATGAATAAATTGGAAAAAACAAAAACAATCTTAACTTCTGTGAACATTGGAGGAGAAATTTACACAGCAGCAAAACTAGAAATTAGCCAAATTCTCCTCATCTTGGGCCTGATAGGATTGAAGGTAGTAAAGGAGTTGAATCTGAAAAAGTAATATTTGGTAATTTACCGACTGTTTGTGGATTAAGGAAGCTATAGTCCAGATTCTTTTCAACATCCAAAACACCTTCCATTGCCTTGACCACCATTGACATTGACGGCCTCTTCGTGTAGTCGCCTTGTAAACACCAGGCAGCAATCTGCATCGTCTCTATAACTTCTTCTTTGTAAGACTGCTTATCTTCGCTATGCTTATCAATAAGATCCACCAATTGCCCTTCCTCTGCCTTTTTCTTGAATAAGTTCAACATTACCCTTTGCTCTTCGGACTCGGATGCCACAAAATGTCTTCTTCCACTCAAAATTTCCAAGATCACAATGCCAAAGCTGTAGACGTCTACCTTTTCTGTTATAACTCCAGTAAGCCATTCAGGAGCCAAATAACCAGGAGTGCCTCTCATCGTAGTCATGACTTGGCTCTGATTCCGATCAATTAGCTTTGAAAGCCCAAAGTCAGAGAGTTTAGCGTTATGCTTCTCATCTAGGAGTATGTTTGGGGGCTTAATATCCAGATGTAGAATCTTTTGCCTGCATTCTTCGTGAAGGTAAGCTAATCCTTTGTGTCTTGAATAATCTTCCGCCTGCAGTTCCAATCAAGAGTAAGCTCTTGTTTCCCATGGTAGATCCATTTTTCAAGTGATCCATGGCTCGTAAACTCATAGACTAAAAGCCTATGAGACTTCTCAGCACAGAAGCCAATTAATTGTACCAGATTTACATGATGTATGCTGCCGATAGTTTCAACCTCGGCTAGGAATGATTTTTTGACTTGGCCTATTCCGTCAAGGCATTTCACTGCAATCTTTGTGCCATCTTCTAAGCATCCTTCAAAAACTGACCCAAATCCTCCTTCACCGAGCTTCTTTGTAAAGTTCTCTGTTGCAGCCTTTAGATCATCGTAAGAAAATCTAGTGGGCATTCCCGGCACGTGATCTAGATAACTCTCCTCGTCTTCAATGGCTTTTCTCCTCTTCCAGAATATGAAAGCTGCAATTGCAATTATGATGCCTAAGATGGCAATTCCTATGACAGAGCCCAGTATAGCACCATTAACGCGCTTTTTCCCATTTGCAGCAGCTGGTTCAGCTTCGACCTGTACTTTTATAAATGCATAGGAATCGTACCTTGTCCTTTCCTTCTCATTATTCATTAGTGAAAAGATCTCGGATGGTAGGTAGCATTCCCCCATGGAAGAGTTTAAACCACTACGAAATAAAGCAGCTTTACAGGAACAGTTCCTCAAACATGTATCTTTACAGGTATTCATATCTGTGTTTGTAATATCTGCAGTAAATGCAAAGTAATCTACATCTTGTAGTTCCAAAAACCTGTGGTTATTTATCGCATTACAAGTCAACCTTGTGGTCTCAGAACAACCCAGATTAGCTTGCCTATCATTTATCTGTCTGAAATAGCTTGTTGAATTAGAGCTTGATTTGGGACAACTACATTGCCTCCCTGAGCAAATGCCATATCTACCACAGACGACGGGGTAATTGCACTCCCCATAAAAACCTGTCAGGAGATCATCCACCTCTTTCCACTGACGTTGCCACTCATACACTTTCAAGTATCCGTTAGACTCCAGTTTCATATATTGAGCTGAGGATGCTTGAGGAATAGAAACCAGTTGTTGATTGTCAAAAGTCCCACATCGGTGGGTGACAATTTGGGGTTGGGAATTTTTCCCTATAAAAGGAGGCCTAATGTTTAGGATTTAAACACACCTCTCATTTGTCTTCTTATCTTCTTAAGACATTTGTATCTTCTCTCTTTAGTATTATTTCACTTGTATTTTTGGAGTGGAATAAAATATTGGTTGTGTCCGAGGAGTAGGCAAAATTAGCCGAACCTCGTAAATTCTGGTGTTCCTTTTATTGTTGCTTTATTGTCTTATTTATTATTTGGTGGCTGTCATAATTTTTGGTATAGTAGTTGTGACTTATTCACACTATATACATTTGGCTTCCGCAACAATTGGTATCAGAGCCAAGGTACTGTCTAAGTATGCTCTGTGGTTGCAGCATAGTCTGATCTTCCACATCAGAAAAGATTTATCTTGGTAACTGAGTCAAGGTTCTGTCTGAGTATGCTCTGTGGTTGCAGCTTAGTCTGATCTTCCACACCAGAAAGGAAATAATCTTGATTTGTGTCGTCAGCTATTAAATAATATTTGTGTCAAAGATGGGAGACAATAAACAAGAAGAATCTACATCAAGTGTCAACAATACGTCATCATTGGCATCTTCGCTTATGACAAGAATTGTGTCAAATGCGAAATTTGCGGTAGAAATTTTTGACGGGTCCGGACATTTTGCAACAAGGGATAGATCTTGCCATTGAAGAAAAAAGACCAGATGTTATTGGAGTAGAAGATTGGAGAATTATCAACCATGTTGCTTGCGGTACCATTCGATCCTACCTTGCTAGAGAGCAGAAATATCAATACACAAAGGAAACTTCTGCAAGTAAATTATGGAAAGCACTGGAGGATAAATTTTTGAAGAAAAACAGTCAAAATAAATTGTACATGAAGAAGAGACTGTTTCGCTTCACCTATGTTCCTGGTACCACAATGAACGAACATATCACCAGTTTCAATAAGTTGGTCACTCAAAATATGGATCCAACTTTTGATGATGGTGACTTGGCCTTGATGTTATTGGGGTCACTTCCTGATGAGTACGAGCACCTTGAAACTACTCTACTCCATGGGAATGACGAAATTTCTCTCAGAGAAGTTTGTTCGGCTTTGTACAGCTATGAACAAAGAAAGGGAGAAAAACAAAAGGGCGGAGAAGGAGAAGCACTGGTTGTGAGGGGTCGTCCTCAAAATCAAATGAGGACAAAGAAGGGAAGATCCAAGTCAAGATCTAAACCCAGCAAAGATGAATGTGCTTTTTATCGAGAAAAGGGGCACTGGAAGAAAGACTGTCCGAAGTTGAAGAATAATGTCAAACATAACAATGGAAAGGCCATTATGGATTCAAATGTAGCTGATTGTGATGATTCAGACTTCTCATTAGTTACAACAGAGTCATCAACATCATCAGACGTATGGTTGATGGACTCGTCTTGTAGCTATCATATGTGTCTCAATAGGGACTGGTTCGTGGAATTTCAAGAAGGAGAATATGGAGTCATCCACACAGCGGAACCGTCAAAACCACCATATCCAGCTACCTCCTCTAATGTAGGAGTAAGCTCGAAGTCAGAGAAACGAAAGACATTGTGAGCAGGGTCCCAAAAAGTTACTAACGCTGCAATCAGATCATCACGGGGTTTAACTTTCATAATGTCCGAGAGATTTCCCAAATGCTTGACGACCCATTTTTTACCATCTTCGCCTAAATCATACCACCACATTTGAAGTTGAAATAGAAATTCTTCTGTACTCGTGGACGAGAGGCTTTGTGTGGTGCTCATTTTGTATCTGAAATTTAATTTTAATAAAGTCAAAATTCATTTTGAAAATTTATACTAAAAAAATCATTTTCGAAAATTTTTATTTATTAAATACCTTTATTTCAAGATTTAAAACTATTTTTTTCTTTTTTGAATTTTTTTATTTTTTTTTAAAAAAAAACAACCCATTTTATTCCTCTCTTCTCACCATGATTTCGTTTAAGCTGGTCAACAAGCATGTTCGAAGCAAATGAATGCACAAGTAGCAAGTAGGATGCATCAGGATGGTCTTTTTGTTTCGGGTTCACCTGTCCTAGACAGACCCAACCCCTGTGTTGAGTCTCCAAGGCCAAATGTATATGATGCAAATAGACGTTCCTACTAGGGATCCGGTACATGGCTGAGTTATTCTAAGTGTAAAACCTGAGGTTGATTGTTCTAAACCTGGCTTACCCAAACGGACAGTTTGAGCCGAAGCGGGGGCAACGTACCGGGAGCACGAAAGTCTACCCGGCCTAGTTACTTGTCCCAACTCCGTCTTATTTGGTATGACTTTAACAGAAAGGTGGGTCACGCGCACGTGTACACCATAAATTCAGAAGACTCAGAAAGAAGGGGGTTTCGTAGCAGTTGTATATATTCACAATTCAAATAATATTAAAGCGGTAAAAAGCAACATTTAGCATATTAGCATATAAACAGTTGAAAATCATATAGTAAATAAAGCCAATTAACACAGATATTTTAAGCTCGAATTCTTTAAACCCTGAACCAATGGTTCTGGGTTATAGTTTACTGTTTGTTCCCCAGCAGAGTCGCCAGAGCTGTCACACCTCCTTTTTACCGCGCTCACGGGGCGCGTGGGGAGTTTTCTCCAATTGAAGGACAGTCGAAACGAGATTTATTTAATTATTTCAGAGTCGCCACCTGGGAATTTTAAGGCGTCCCAAGTCACCAATTTTAATCCCTGAATCGAGGAGAATATGACTCTGTTTATTATTCTGCGAACCAGAAATCCTGAGTAAGGAATTCTGTTAATCCGGAAGAAGGTGTTAGGCATTTCCGAATTCCGTGGTTCTAGCACGGTCGCTTAACTGTTTTTATTATTGGCTTAATTATCTTGATTTTATTAAATACATTTTGTTACGTGATTTTTCTACCGCTTTTACTTATTGTGATTAAGGACCCTTCTTTGAATCGAATTACGCGTACGTATATTCGTGTTATAAATTTAAAAAATGCGGAATTGTGTCACGCGTACGTGTACACAATAACTTTTGATAATATATTTATTAAGCAATCATTTTTTCGAAATTGTGTCGAATCAAGAATATTTGTTTTTCTTAAATAGTGACCCGCACATCTCGGGTTTTTATGAAATTAATTTAACGTCCTCGAAGAAATCCCTTATATTAAATATTCATTCGAAATTGCGCGTACCCATAATTCGAATTGCTTTTATTGGTATAATCAGATTACGCGAACGTATCCCTAATCACACCAAATATTCTTAATGGTATTATGAATTTTTCCACAAATTGTTTGTTGTATCTACACATTTTATATAAAATACTGAGAAATTCATATTCAAGGGATGTCTTTAAATTCTTTTAAAAGAATTCACAATTTATTAAATATTGCCCGTTGACTATAATTTCCGAGTATTAATTATGTTCATCCCAAGACTATTCAAATTCAAAGTAAAATAAGAACATGATTAATATTATCCTTCACAAATACAACATATACATATACTAAAGGATGAATGCCATATGTGAGCTGTCACACCTCCTTTTTACCGCGCTCGCGGGGCGCGTGGGGAGTTTTCTCCAATTGAAGGACAGTCGAAACGGGATTTATTTAATTATTTCAGAGTCGCCACCTGGGAATTTTAAGGCGTCCCAAGTCACCAATTTTAATCCCTGAATCGAGGAGAATATGACTCTGTTTATTATTCTGCGAACCAGAAATCCTGAGTAAGGAATTCTGTTAATCCGGAAGAAGGTGTTAGGCATTTCCGAATTCCGTGGTTCTAGCACGGTCGCTTAACTGTTTTTATTATTGGCTTAATTATCTTGATTTTATTAAATACATTTTGTTACGTGATTTTTCTACCGCTTTTACTTATTGTGATTAAGGACCCTTCTTTGAATCGAATTACGCGTACGTATATTCGTGTTATAAATTTAAAAAATGCGGAATTGTGTCACGCGTACGTGTACACAATAGCTTTTGATAATATATTTATTAAGCAATCATTTTTTCGAAATTGTGTCGAATCAAGAATATTTGTTTTTCTTAAATAGTGACCCGCACATCTCGGGTTTTTATGAAATTAATTTAACGTCCTCGAAGAAATCCCTTATATTAAATATTCATTCGAAATTGTGCGTACGCATAATTCGAATTGCTTTTATTGGTATAATCAGATTACGCGAACGTATCCCTAATCACACCAAATATTCTTAATGGTATTATGAATTTTTCCACAAATTGTTTGTTGTATCTACACATTTTATATAAAATACTGAGAAATTCATATTCAAGGGATGTCTTTAAATTCTTTTAAAAGAATTCACAATTTATTAAATATTGCCCGTTGACTATAATTTCCGAGTATTAATTATGTTCATCCCAAGACTATTCAAATTCAAAGTAAAATAAGAACATGATTAATATTATCCTTCACAAATACAACATATACATATACCAAAGGATGAATGCCATATGAAACTCACAAAAATAATTTATGAAGGGAAGAAGTATTTTTGAACAATTTTTTTTATTTTATTTTAATTAATGCAAATTCTACTTTTATTTACCATTGATATAAAGTGTTGTATTTGTTCTTATACATATCACCTCATTCTCACACGCTTATTTTGGATCCAGAATTATAATTACTCCGCTTATTTATAACGATAAATGATCAAATTGATGAGAATAGAGTTATTATGCAAATTGATTCAATTCGAATTGTATTACATACAACATAGTTGTACGCTTAAACATTCATAATATTCTTAACATCATAATGAGATACATCAATTCATCATCCCTTAATGGTTATATATATACCTGTTATTACGCCATATATGAACGTATAACTCACACCATTCAATCCATAACTAAATCAGGTATTAGAATAAACTAGCAATATGGTTTTTGACATTTTTATACTACTCTTTATTCAACTAACAACATCTGACTTTAATCCACAACCAAACAATCGAATTACACTAACCATGCATTTTCTTAATATTTTAGAATATTCTATACCTGACTAACAATGTCATAGGACTTAACTAATAGCCAACTTCCTGCCATATTCCCTATCTTAACAATTCAATCATAACTATACTTTAATGAAAATTTAGAAAATTAACCTTATTACAACACTTATACAGTCTTCAATAAAGGACATTTAACTTACAGTCATCCTATCAACATATATTACTTATTTGATCAAGAAACAAAACTGAATTTTTAATTAAAGAGCTCAAATGAATAACAGACATTATTACAATTCAAGCTTCATTTATCGGTCATGCTGAATCTCTTTCCAACATAGAATTTAAAAGGATATGTACCTGAAAATGAAGGTAGAAGGAGTAAATTTCAGCAGTAGCAGCAGTAACAAAATCAACGGAATAGCAGTCTTTCCACAGGTTTGAGTAATAATAAGACCCGAAGAACCTAGATGCACAGTGACAGTACTTTAGGAAGTTTCAGATTTTTAACTGAACAATGATATTGAACAAATCCGGACAGATTTAATGAAAAGAATAATATTTCTGATTCTGAGACTTAGAACAAAACAGACTGAAAAAATTTCAATTTTAAAACACAGAATCAACTTCAATCCTGACTTCTGAGACAGAATTCTATTTTTATGCTTCAGTTTTTCTTTCTTTCTATGAAAACTGATAAGATCTCCCTCTCAAAATCTGATTTCAATCTTTCTTCCAAATCTGTATTCAAAATCTGACCCTTTCCTTTTCAAATCAGATTTTTTCTCTCTTCTTCCTTTCTAATTTTTCTGTCTGAAAGCTCTCTTTTTTTCCTGTTTTTCTTTCTTCCAAGCTCTCCTAAGTTTTTCTTTAAACTCTGTATTCAAAATCTGACTTTTCTCTTAATCTCTCCTTATTTTTTCTTCTCTCTTTCAAAAACTGAGTCTCCCCCCTTTTTTTAAAACTGCCCATCAGATCCTGTATTTATACAGGTCTGCCCCCTTTCTTTTAGTGCTGCCTGGACCCTTTCTCTTTTTTTAAAAATCAGAAAAGTTCCATTAAAACTACTTTTGAATACTTTAAATCTAAGTGCCCTTATCCTGATTTTCAGCAGCCCCATTATCCCTTGTTCCCCATTATTACTTAAATTATAACCACTATCATTCCATTATAAGCACACTATCACATTATCCTACTGTTTTAATCCAAAGTAAACCTGAAATCCTACTGTAATTACTATTATTACTGCCTTAAATTCAGAATCTAACAATACAGATTTTAAAATCTGTTTAAGCAGCTATAATCAATCCTAAAGTTTTGGACTGAATCTTAACTAAGGATGTAACTTTCTAACACAATTACATTTAATCAACACTTGTAAAATCACACTGAATTCAAAACTAACAACATAACAACATATCACTGAAATCATTATAACAATTCAGACTGGACTTAAACATTGAATCAAGATCAAACATACACAGGAGCATTGTCAATATACTGACAATGCCCTGTTCAGAAAACAATATATACACATCATACATTTGAATTTACTGATTTGCAAACAAACATGATTTAATTGACAAGTATTAATCAGTAGACTATTTACAACATTTGTCCATAATCAGTCTAAAACAATAGAAGCAGACTGTTTCCATTAGCATTATCATAAATGAGAATTCATAATATAACTAATCGACGAACTTAATCGAGTCGATTACTTATATTGTGAATAATCACAACCAACAGAAACAGTTTCATATTTTGATCATAAGACGGGCATGATACAAAGATGACAGAATTAATCAAAACAAAAATATGAAAAATTAACAAGTTATTAAAACAAACGAAAATACATACAGAATAAACAGAAATAGAAAAGTACCTCTGAATTTTAATCAGACTCGAACTCAACTTGGCTTCGGATTTTGTTTGAAATCAAACAGACATTAGTCGAAGTATTTTCCATTGAAAATACTTCGACTAAGGTCGATTAAACCTCAATCTTTATTCAATCTGGACAGAATCCAAAAGTCTGGTATTTTTAGGGTTCTTGAAAGTTCGATTTGGGACTTAACCATTTCTGGTCAGATTTGAGGAGAACCAAATACGACACAAGGGTGAGGGAAGCCTAGGGGTTATTTGGTGTCACTTTGGAACAGGTCTGGGTAAGTTCTTGTTTGGTCCGAATCTTCAAAAGAAGATTCGAAGAGTTCTGAGAGGATTCGAACCAAACAAACAACAGATCTATACTTAGGGTGGTTAGGGGAAGCTATGGTGTTATTTTGGAAGCCATTGGAAAGGTTTGAGTTTTCAGACCCACCTTCGATTTAGTATTCGAAGAGTTGGGGTCTGATTCGAAGGAAACTAAGGTCAGATTTGTGTAGAGGATGTTCAGGGGGTTCTAGGGTGTTATTTTGGTGACCGGCGGCGTTGATGCCGCCGGGTTTGGGGACGATGATGAACAGTGAGAGGAGGGGGGTGTTCAGTTAGGGGCCGGGGTAGGGGCTTGGGACTTATATAGGGGTGGGGTGGATTGATCTCATCCGTTCGATCAAGTAAGATGAAGGGCCAGGATCAATCCACTTATCAAAACGACATCGTTTGATTTAAGTTGGGGAAAGGGTCAACCCGGGGTTGAAATGGATCGGGTTTGAGTGAGTTTTTTAAGACCGTGGGATCAAAATGGATGAACGGTTCAGATCTAGTTGCCCTAAACGTCGTCGTTTTATTTATGCAAGGGCTGAACTGGACCGTTTGATTGCAATGAATCAACGGCTCAGATTTGAGGTACCTCATGCGACGTCGTTTAGGCTTGTTCGAATTGGACCGGACAGGGGGATGTTGGATTGGGCTGTGGGATTCATTTCGTTTGGGCCTGGATTTTAATCCAGGTCCGATTTTCATATTCTAACTTATATTTTTATTTTATTATTAATTAATAAAATCCTAATCAAAAATTATAAAAACAAAATTATCATTATAATAATACTAATTATCTTTTAATAACCATTAACACGTAGATAAAACATTAATCACATAACGACACATTTAAAAATAGAACGAATGCATATTTTTTGTGATTTTATTTAAATTATCTTTCAAATGCATAATTAAATCCTATATGCATGCAACATGTATTTTATTTTAATTTTCATTTCATTATGACGAAGTAAACATTTATGAACATAACACAAATATTTAACACCACGCAAATTCAAAAATTACACAGTAAAAGAAATTTATTTTATTTTTTGATTTATTCTGGAGTAGTTTTCATAAGGCAAAAATCACGTGCTCACAACATTGGTTCAATACGATTAAGGAACCATGATGGAATGATCAGAACATTAACAGATGTTTGATATGTACCGGATTTGAAGAAGAATCTCATCTCTGTGGGAGCCCTAGAATCAAAAGGGTTCAAAATCATTGCAGAAAATGGAGTGATGAGAGTATGCTCCGGTGCACTAGTGGTAATGAAGGCCAATCGGAAGAACAATAACATGTACCGTTATCGCGGTAGTACAGTTATTGGGACAGCGATAACATCCAGTGACGAAAAAGAGGCAAAAGCAACCAGGCTATGGCACATGCGCTTGGGACATGCTGGAGGAAAATCCTTGAAAACTTTATCAGATCAAGGATTGTTAAAAGGAGTAAAGGCTTGCAACTTGGAGTTTTGCGAGAATTGTATCAAAGGGAAACAGACAAGGGTTAAATTTGGTACAACGATCCATAATACTAAAGGCATTTTGGATTATGTACACTCTGATGTTTGGGATCCTTCCAAAACACCTTCATTGGGTGGGAAGCACTATTTTGTAACCTTTGCTGATGATTTTTCTCGAAGAGTGTGGGTGTATACAATGAAGAGCAAAGATGAAGTGCTGAGAATTTTTCTCAAATGGAAGACGATGGTGGAGAATCAAACAGGCAGGAGGATCAAGTGTATTCGCACAGATAATGGAGGTGAATACAAAAATGATCATTTCAATAAGGTTTGTGAAAATGATCGCATCGTCCGACACTTCACTGTCAGACATACACCACAACAGAATGGAGTGACAGAACGTATAACCGGACCTTGCTGGAGAAGGTACGATGTATGTTGTCCAATGCTGGCTTGGGCAAAGAATTTTGGGCTGAGGCAGTTACATATGCATGTCACCTCATCAATCGCTTACCATCTGCTGCTGTTGATGGCAAGACACCATTTGAAAAATGGTATGGAAAGCCTGCTGTAGATTATGACTCTTTGCACGTGTTTGGCTCAACTGCATATTATCATGTGACAGAGTCAAAATTGGATCCAAGGGCAAAGAAGGCTATTTTTATGGGAATTACTTCTGGAGTCAAAGGATATCGCTTATGGTGTCCTATGACAAAGAAAGTAATATTCAGCAGGGATGTTACCTTTGATGAATCTGCTATGGTAAATAAGGTAACAGAAGATACCAAACAAAATGAAGGTGCTTCTAAGCAGGTGGAGTTTGAGGGAAAATTTATTTTTCCTACACAAGAAGCAGAGGAGGAAACAAATGAAGATTACCCTCTGGAAGGAGAGCCAGTAGAGGAGATTCCAACTCAGGAACCTCAACAACAACTTGAATCAATAGCAACCAGCAGGCCAAAAAGAACAATAACGAAACCTGTTCGTCTCATAGAGACAGTTGCTTGTGCAACCTCAATTGTAGCTGATGATGTTCCTACCACTTATAAAGACGCAGTCCAAAGTTCAGAAGAAGATAAGTGGAGGATTGCCATGAATGATGAAATACAGTCCCTTCATCAGAATCATACATGGAGATTGGCCAATCTCCCGAAGGGAAAGAAAGCAATTGGGTGCAAATGGGTATTTGCAAAGAAGGAAGGATTTCCTAACCAAGTAGATGTTCGCTACAAAGCAAGATTGGTGGCCAAAGGATATGCTCAAAAGGAGGGAATTGATTACAATGAAGTGTTTTCTCCAGTTGTAAAACATTCCTCCATTAGAATTATGTTGGCTTTGGTAGCACAATTGGATTTGGAACTAGTTCAGATGGATGTAAAAACTGCATTTTTACATGGAAACTTGGAGGAGGAAATCTACATGACTCAGCCAGAAGGATTCAAAGTTACTGGAAAAGAAAATATGGTGTGCAAACTTGAAAAATCGTTGTACGGATTGAAACAATCTTCTAGATAATGGTACAAGCGATTTGACGAGTTTATGTTGCGGCAAGGGTACAAGAGAAGCAAATATGATCATTGTGTGTATTTGCGCAAGCTTAAAGATGGTTCCTTTGTATATCTTCTCCTATATGTTGATGATATGTTGATAGCTTCCAAGAATTCGGAAGAAATTGATAAGTTGAAGATTCAACTGAAGAAGGAGTTCGAGATGAAGGATCTGGGTGAGGCAAAGAAAATTCTTGGCATGGAGATAATAAGAGATAGACGTTCAAAGAAACTCTCGAATTCGAGGACGAATTCTTTTCAAGAAGGGGGGAATGATAGCATCAAGAACAAGGATATAGTTAAGGACAATGATAGAGATGATAGAGTTTTGGAAGCTCCAAGGCCATTTACAAGATCTCAAGCTAAAGAGTTGCAAGCTAAGGTTGCTAGACTTCAATGGCAAATAAAGAAGCTTTTAATTGTAGAGGAAGAGCTCAAGCCCAAAGGAGATGAATTGTCCAAGTTTTACAATTATTTGGTAGTCCAAATTGAAGTCCAAGAGGAGGAAGATTGGGTTACCAAATCAGCCCTTGAAGTCCACCAATAGGGCTCAAAATATAGTTAAGGACAATGATAGAGATGATAGAGTTTTGGAAGCTCCAAGGCCATTTACAAGATCTCAAGCTAAAGAGTTGCAAGCTAAGGTTGCTAGACTTCAATGGCAAATAAAGAAGCTTTTAATTGTAGAGGAAGAGCTCAAGCCCAAAGGAGATGAATTGTCCAAGTTTTACAATTATTTGGTAGTCCAAATTGAAGTCCAAGAGGAGGAAGATTGGGTTACCAAATCAGCCCTTGAAGTCCACCAATAGGGCTCAAAATGACCTTAAAAGAGGTCCAAAAGGGGGTGTTTCAAAAGGAGCCCAATTGGAGTCCAAACCAATGGCCCAAACTAATAGTTTTAAGGCCCAAATCTGCCCCAAAAGGATTTGGCCGCCCCCCACTTAATTTTGATGGCTTTTGTTACCCCTTAGGAGCCACCTACCTAAGTTTGATGGCTATTGTGACCCCTAGCAGCCCCCTACCTAATTTAGATGACTTTTTAGCAACCCCCTACATTATTTTAAGTGCTTTTAACTCCTATAAATAAGGAGTTCTTCTCATTCATAAGACACAACATTTATTGATTAAGTATATCATACTTTGAGAGTTCTTTTGAACCTTTGTTACTTGTGCTTTGAGATTTATCTTTCAACCTTTACTAGTTCTTAGTTCAAGGTAGTAAGATTACTTCTCTTTTATGATATCTTTGATTCCTTTGTGGTATTCTTAGAAGGCGATTAATACTAGTTATTAATTGTTGTCTCAAGTTACTCGTAAAGTGGTCAAGATCCGAATCTATTGTTTTGATTTGCTTTTTAAGTAAAGGCGTTTGTTTTGTTCCATAAATCAAGACGTTGTTACTTTGATCTTGTCAAGGCTATAGAACTTACGTTCTTGGAAGTTCTTGGAATTCTTTCCTTGAATTCTTCCCATATCCTTTATTTTCATCTCTTTAATTCTAGTTGTTTAATTCCTTGTTGTTATTGCTTCCGCATTTACTTCTCAAATTTTTACTCTAATTTGGATTCCCGACCTAGTTGTTATCAAACGTTTTGGCATAGATGAAAAGACTAAGCCAGTTAGTACTCCACTTGCTCCCTATTTTAAGCTTAGTACTACTATGTCGCCAAAAGATGAAGCTGAACGAGAGTATATGTCAAAGGTACCATACGCAAATATTGTTGGTAGCTTGATGTATGCAATGGTTTGTACGAGACCTGATATTTCACAAGCTGTTGGAGTTATTAGCAGATATATGCATAATCCAGGAAAGGAGCATTGACAAGCTGTGAAGTGGATTCTACGGTATATTCATAATACTGTAGATGTCGGGTTAGTTTTTGAGCAGGAAGACAATCAGTCTGTAGTTGGATATTGTGACTCAGATTTTGCGGGTGATCTGGACAAACGAAGATCAACTACTGGTTATGTGTTTACTTTTGCAAAGGCACCAGTTAGTTGGAAGTCTACTTTGCAGTCAACAGTTGCTTTGTCTACAACAGAGGCAGAGTACATGGCTATTACAGAGGCTGTGAAAGAGGCAATTTGGCTTCAAGGATTGCTAAAGGAGCTTGGTGTTGAACAAAAAGGTATCACAATTTTTTGTGATAGTCAAAGTGCTATTCAATTAGCGAAGAACCAAGTTTATCATGCAAGGACGAAGCACATTGATGTTCGGTATCATTTCGTACGAGAAATCATAGAAGAAGGTGGAGTCACGGTGAAGAAAATTCATACTACAGAGAATCCTGCTGATATGCTGACAAAGGTGGTGACTGCGGTCAAGTTTCAACATTGTTTCGATTTGATCAACATTGTTGAACACTGAAGAATGAAGATGAAGACAACCAAAATTTGTTATTGAGAGAAAATTGAAGATGTGGAATTTTGCCAAGGTGGAGATTTGTTGATTGTCAAAAGTCCCACATCGGTGGGTGACAATTTGGGGTTGAGAATTTTTCCCTATAAAAGGAGGCCTAATGTTTAGGATTTAAACACACCTCTCATTTGCCTTCTTATCTTCTTAAGGCATTTGTATCTTCTCTCTTTAGTATTATTTCACTTGTATTTTTGAAGTGGAATAAAATATTGGTTGTGTCCGAGGAGTAAGCAAAATTAGCCGAACCTCGTAAATTCTGGTGTTCCTTTTATTTATAACAACCACCAAATAATAAATAAGACAATAAAACAACACCAGTGTCCGTGGATAGTTGGGATCACTAGAATTTGAGAATAAAGCTAAGCTTCCATTCAAATACATAACATACATGGAACCTCTACTCGTATTGAAGTCACCGACAGACCTTGTAAAGTATATTTGGGGAGGATTTGACTCGACGAGAGCAGTGAAACCATCGTCGGTAGCAGAGAAAGAAAACCAACCTCCTTTAGTCCAGTTTGTTGTTGAAACACTTGCTATTAGCTTCTGACCTGATACTAACTTCTGTCCTGGAACCAAAGAATCAGTCGGGTGATCAAAAGATTGCCAAACAGTTGCATTTTTGGCATCAAACAGAACAAGGTTTCCCTCATCAGTCAAGTTTAAGCCAGCAACAGATTTTCCAACACTGTTTGTTGACCAAGCCAAAGTACCATCAGCATCTCTAAGCACTAAGTCTCCTTGTGCTGTAAGCTGCAATGTAGAATTGATCCTAACTGGACTATTCCTGTTAGCAGACCAAACCACTTGTGGGAACCCAATATTGGGAGAAGTAATAAAGGAAACACTATTGGTTTGCACAATGAATATGGCAAAGAGGTAACTCTCACAATTCCCATTACAGTAGAAACCACAAGCATATTTCGGACCAAGGGTTCCTCTGAGTAGTATAGCTCTTACTATTGAACCATCGGTGAAATTCACTGAATGGGGTGCAGAAAAGCTGTTAACCCAAGTTGTAGAAAGATCTGCAGTTGGGTAATCAAAAGGTTGGCTTGTTATCAAATGAAAATAACAACAAAGACTGAAGAAGCAAAGAAAAATCCAGCATAAAGCCATAAAGAAGACGTAACAGAAGGCAAAATGCCTTTAGTTCTTTGATTGTCTGAAAGAGTCTAAGCTCAGTGCACTAAGCTATTATTTGCCTTTTCGTCCATGAATGCATCTTGGTCAACCTTTAATTTTCTAATTGCTAAATTCGAAATATAATATTGTCAGGAAAGCAACAAACACCTACTTTCTACAACTTGGAGAACAAGAAGAATAAAGGAATGCGTTGACCCTATACATCTAGTTCAAATTGACATCCTCGTCAAATTGGCTATTTGTAAACTAGTTTCTGGATGCATGTGTTGGACGTGTGTATTCTGTGTCAATCAATATAAACTTTCTAAAACTACATAATATTGAAATGTGTGTGATATATATATAAAACAAAATTTGAAGGTTAAAAGGGCAGGCTCAACTAGCAAAATGTGAAATAAATATTTACTATATATGCCATCATAATTTGCTAAACTAAAACTTATAAGTAGATCACACTTTATGTTATAAAAAAGGTCATATATAAACTGCTGATTATATTTTAAATAAAGTAATGATATGACGGTGTAAATTTGATTACCTAGAACTTGGATCTGTCTTCCTCCTATTCTAAATAAAAGAGTTTTAAGTCTTTTTTGTTTTCCTTCCTATATCATTAAGAAACAATTACGTATAATACATTTGGGAGAAACACCTTACTCGGTTTAACCCTTATTTGAGGTTCTTACCCGGTTTAGCCACCATCGGCTACAACATGAAAACAAGTAGCATCTGCCCAAATAACTGATGTACATAGTGGCTGATCTGAGGGGTTTTGAAATTATCATGTTGCAGACCATATATTTTCGAAACTCTTCTAGGAATAAGATGGAAATGGCATCACCAGGGTTGGAGTAAAGAACATCGAATATTGTAGCTGGAAAACTCCATTAAAGCTCTTTCGAAGCTTAAGCTAATAATTTTCTTCCTCAAAAATTTGTAATCTCTCCAAAAGATATGAACGCCCAGTTCAATTCCACACCGAGTTTCATCCAAGTTCAGTAACTATTAGTTAACCTTCCCTTGATTTGCCTCTACATCCTAGGTGTAATGCAGACATGAAACATGGAGTTTATTAGTTGTTTGAATAGGGGTTGTTCCAATTGATTGGTTAGCTCAAAACTGAAATTTAAAGTGATTTAAGTTAAATTTCATAAGAGAATAAGATGAAGTAAATTTTGTATAATAGTGTATATGAGTGTATAAATGCCTCTTATATACTACTAGTTCATCGGCACATGCGTTGCACGTGTATGCCAAATAATGTAACACACTATTTTGTAAAATAATATCAAAAATATTAGAATAAAGAGTTGAGTAAAAACTATTCACAAAAGAATAAAGTATAAGTTTATGTGAATGATCAATATGGATCGCTACTTGTTTGTCGAAGTTAAAACGATTGTACACCGTATGAATCTACAAAGATGAACAATAAAAATTTAATTAGATATATTTGACTTTTATTACTTGTTGTAATTTTATGACAATCATGTAATGAAGTGTATCTCACCTGAAATCAAGTGTATTATATATATATATTTCAATTGCACCAACTTTTCCAACTTGGTGTAGCTTGTTTGCAATTATATTAAAACATTTTGTACCTCGATAAGAGGGGATTGCTCAGATGGTCAACACCCCTCACCTACAATCCTAAGGTCGTGGATTCAAGTTATCAAAGGAGCAACAACTCCAACATAGATCCTCCTACTTGTTTTTCACCTAATAGTATAAACCTTCTAAAATGGTATGAATAACATTATAATACGTGTGAGATGAGTTGCACCAAAATTTAAGGGATGAAAATATAAGCTCTAACTTAATTGCTGAAGGTAAGAGGATTATATCATTTGAACAACTTAAATTGGATTGTCATATCAAATATTCAACGTGACAGTTTTCTTATTTTTCTACATTTCAACAATATCTAGATTACATTTGAATATGACCAACATCGGCTATGGTTGCAAATATTTCACGTTTAGAAGTTTCTCCCTTATCTTTAAGAAATTGTAGCCTTCTTACTTTTATAGATACATACATATCAATAAGTTGTTGTCGAATGAAAGTAGTAACTTGTATAAGTTGCAAAGAAATTTGATCAACATAGGTCTTCTTTAGAGTGGCTAGTATATCGTAATAAAAATATTTAATAGTTATTGACATCAAAAAGTTTTATTGATATCATCCTTGTACGTACAAGGACCCTTTGTCTAATAGAAGATTATGACTCCTTTCATCTGTAAATTTGACAAAAGAATATTAGTTGAATTGTATAAAGTATATTAGTGTATAAGCATAACACAATAACCATGTGTCAAATCTAACATCCATTATGCACCATGTAGGCTATTCAAGAAATTTGAACTTTCAGTTTATCTATTAAAATCGCATAATAACATAAAATGGGTTAAAATTGACAAAATAATAAGTGACATATTACACTTTTTAAATGGGATAACTAAGTCACTAATCCGTATAAATCATTAACTATTTTGTCCATGGATTCTTGAAAAGGAAAAAGAAATAATGTTTCTAAACTTTCAAGTGAAACATGCAACTGAAAAAGGAGCTAAAACAAAGAGAAGTCATTTTAAAAATGAAAGAAATAAAAGGAAGCGAAAACGTTAATTAGCTAATACATCATTCTTCTAATCTTCAAATGTACATGTCATCAAGGCTAATAATTTAGCAAAAGCCTTACTTCTGGAAAGTGGAAACGTGAAGGGCACATTTGCCAAGGACATGCCGCAAAGAATTTTTAGGGAAAAAGGAATTTTTGATATAGCAAGAGAAACAGAATATTGTGCCTTAGTGATCAGACAGTGTGTTATCACTTTTATAGAGCAAAGAATGCAAATAGACTGTAAAATTGTAACTACCGTGGAAAAAAAACAAATATGAAATAGAAAACGCTTGGAGTAATAATTAAGAAAATTTTCCATCTTTAGCCACTTTAATGTAATAATAAAGAGTAAATTTTAAAGGATATTATCGTAATTCAATTTTGTAGGCAGGAGCTTCCTACTTTTAGTATAACAAGAGTAATATTCAAAGAAGCTACTGATTCTTGAGGTTTAATTGAAAAATCAAGCGACGTCAGCTCAGCTGGCAACATATATGAATATATTAATAAAGTTTAAAGGTAATGATAAGAGTGTAGAATTATTACCAATTTTATGATGCGGCAACCAAAAAACCTGTAAATAAAACTGTACCAGAAAGAATATAAGGATTATGGGACAAATACACCTTATTGTGCATTTATAAAGAGTGCTGGGAAGAATCTGGAAAGGCATTTAGAAGGACTTATCATGGAAGATGAAAGAACAAAATATAAAGAGTGAAATTACTGCAAATAATAAGTAAAGTAATAATTTGAGTGACTTTGGGAAAAGAAACTGAAGAAATCAGCTATCAATGTCTGGGAAAAAACCAAAACACCAATTTTAGAGTGTTCTTGAAGGAGAAAATGGGGTAAAAAAACCAGAACATTAAGTTAATAATGAATTTACTCACTTTATTAGGAAAAGAAAGTGAAAGAAGCAGCCATCAATGTCTTAGGAGAAACTGAAGGAGCTCGTTGATGGGAGTAACTGAAGGAGAAAGGCCATTTATTATTTCCCAAAACTATGCTATTTCATTTATTCAATTACTTTATTATTTATTTATAACAAAAAGCATAAAGTTGCAACTTTTCCTATCTTTACGTATTACACCTTTTCAATTTGATAGAAGTTCATGTACGGTTGCATTGTTACCTCCATTTAACGGTTTAACCTTCCATATATACAATTATTTTAGTTTGCTTTAATTCAAAATTTGCAGAGAAGCTATTCGTTCTTTCCACTGCTACAGAATCAACGGAGTTCTTTCCCTTCATTCTCATTTTAGTTAATTTCTTTTCTTTCTATTTTTCATTTCTGCTTTGCTACAGAAATTCAAAAGTAGTCTCTTAAATTGGTTAATTACACCTTTTTTGTCGACCGTAACCGTTTCTGGAAAAAAAAATGCACACACATATTTGAAGATACATATTCCTTTATACTATTTTTGCTACTTCCTTCTTTCACTAATTAATAATTGACAAAATATATCTTAAATGGGTACGTTACCCAACCTCTCTTCTACGGACTTTTATGCTATCCTTCCATTGATACATTTTTCACCCTAATTAATAAGGTCATGTAATTTAATGGTCATTTAATTATAATATTACTATTTCATATTTATTATATTAAATATATAATATTTTATTACATTTTACATAAAAATAATTTACAATAAGGGCAAAATAGTAATCTAACTTTGCAGGAAGAAGCTTCCCGCTTTTAGTATAATATGATGATATGATATGATGATTACATGATTTTATTGACCTATATACATAATGTGCCTATCTTGTATAAAAATACAATTCTTATTTAAAACTGGTCCAAATCTCCAAACAACATCCTTAGATATTTCTAACAAGTCTAAACAATACCCACTCTAAATTTCTCGCAAAATCAAATTAGAAATTTAAACTCACTTCTTGCTCTACAATGGTTGATTCTTTTAAAAATCTAATTTTTACCACCCAAATGAATTTGGTTTGTTGAACTAACATTTGAGTAATAATTACTGATTCGTTAACTGGGTTAGAAGCTTGAGATCTTGAAGGGGAAAAAAATGATTACTGATTCGGTAACTGGGTTAGAAGCTTGAGATTTTGAAGGGAAAAAAAATAAATAGTGATTTCGAGAATCTATTTAGAGTTAGATGTTGAATCTTGGCCTATTATTTTTGGGCTATAGCTTTGCAAAGTTATATATAGATCACATAATTGCAAAGTATATTTGTTGATTGTACTTATGTGTAATTCTCTCTATCATTAATTAGATAGGAGTAAAAGAAAGTTAACAAGGTTATACATCTTAGCTAAGATAGTAAATTAAGAAAGGCTTTGGACATGGATTTTAATATTGGAGAAAAGAAAAATCTAAACCATAAAGTCGGTGTATTATAACTTTATTGATATTTATTTATCTCTTAAATTAATAGAATATTTAATCTTTTAATCACCAAATACCACACCAGCATGCCAACAGACGAGGATTGGTTAATAACACCAGAAGTCAAAAGAACTAACATGATTTAATAATTTCAACTTATTTTTCCTTTGAAATATCCCGGAGTAACAATGAGCGTGTTCTAGACTTCTAGTGACAAGTACATATATATAGGGACGGCCAAATAAAAATTAATCAGTTACAGTAGCCTAAGCTGCACTCTCTTCACGAGCAATTTGGAAGGACATACCATTGAAGTTGTAAATCCTCATAATTCCATTAGTTTTGATTTCTCGACAACTAAATTGGTATCACTTGTTTCATTAATGCATGCTGTTCTGATTTTCTTTGATTTACAGCTTCTTGTTGTATACAGTGGAGAAAAGAAAACTACAATAAAATTCATACATCTTTGTCTCTGTGTCTGTCTTTGCCCAGTCAATACGGAAAGGAGCCTCACAAACAAAAACTTATTTAATGTGCTATTATCTTCAAATTAAACATTTGTTCGACTTTTATACTCTTTCCAGCAGCTCAGTATTGACTAAAGAATATAACAAATGACTTCTCATTTCATTTACTAAACTTTGAAAGCCTCATGCTCCAGCTGGCTATTACAAGTAAAGCATGATTATAATTATTAATTTAAAGAAACTTTGCACCTGTTCAACCTCTAGATCCTCTAATTACATTTCTACATACCGCAGATTGTAAACTAGAACTTGAAAAGTTCCAACTTTATGCCAATGCAGTTAGTCTTCAAAGCTAGCAAGAGAGTTTTTAAATACTGGAGCTGCATAATTAGCTCGAAAATGTCTTCTTCTTTTTTTCAACCTATTAAAATTGATCTACAGATATCATTTCCGGGTTATCATTAGATACCTGTAATTACATATGTAAGTTCTGTACCAACCAACAGTTTTAACTATGCTAGGCCTAGTAAAGTAAGGTAATACATGCCTTACTCCTACGTAGGGTGTACATAGGTCGGGTTGGTTCGGATTTTATATTTACCAAACCAAACCAATTGTGTCGGCTTATTAAATCTAAAGACCAAACCAAACCAATAAAACGGAGGTTTTTCAATCTCGGTCTTTTTCGAATTTTCTCGGGTTTTCGGGTTATTCGAGTTTTTTCGGGGGTTTTTTCCGGTAAAATCTAGAACAAAACATATAACTTGTGCTCAAAATATTTCTTTAATCCTAGTAAGATGCAACTATATAAAGTATTTTCCAAGAAAATAATATAAAATATGAGATGTGTCATGGCATTATCCTAAAATATTCAACAATAAAGACAATAAAATTATGCAATATAAATATTGTTAATTAAAAAGCCATAATAAAAATAAACATAATTTAAAAGTACTAAGTCATGTTAAAATAAGTAGACTAATAAGGGAGTATTAATTACATGACTAAACGCTAAAGAAAAAATAAAAAGAGGTTATGCATTTTTATCCAAAATTATTGCAAAATAAAAAATAGATATTCAATACATTCCCATTCGTAGTATTGAATTGAATGTCTTTTGTTAGCATTAGCATTGATTTGATTTTGGTTTGTTCTTTTGTTAGCATTATTTAATTTACTAATTGTACGCGACGAAATCAGAGGACTTGATTTCTCGCTATCAAGTCATTTCGGAAGACCGCCTCGAGAACCCGAGGATGGGAAGTCACGACCGAGGTACCCTACCTCGGGGCCCGTCGAGGCCCGATTCAGAGAAGATGGAAATCGAAGCCAGAACAAGAAGGAGAAGCTCCCAAGGCATGCGGTTAGGTCTGGCAAAGCCGGCCTATCCAGGGCCTACGCCAAAACGTCGCATCTAGCCGTCCCATCTCCATACTTAACAATTAATGCATGTTGTACTATAGCCGAGTTCCCCTCCTATATAAAGGGGACTCGCAGTACCTTGTAAAGGGCTGATGTTGCTCCATTTCTCCACAAGTGCAATAATATCTCTCTCTCTCTCTCTCTCTCTTCTTTCTAACTTGCTCATTCTCACTGGCCCGAGGCCACTTTAACATTTATCATTTTCTTACTTGTTCTTCATTTTATCACTTGGTATTGGCCATAAAGAGCTTTATTTAATCATATCTCAATTGTTATCCCATACTCGATCGCCCCCGATAGCTCGAGCTCGACCTGAACACCGACCCCAAGGTCCCCCATCGACCAGTCCTACATCCGGGCAACATGCCCCTCTGTTTGATTACTGCCTCGTTTTAGCTTGCATTTCATCGTTAAACTTCACATTCCTAGCATTAATTGCCTTAAACAACTAGCTCGAGAATAGATCACGTATTTTTAGAATCTCATTTACAAATTTAATTGTTGTTACCATTTTCACGGTAAACAGTTTGGCGCCCACCGTGGGGCTAAAAATAATAGTGATTATTTTTCTTGTTGGTTCCATTGCACAAACACACGTTATCTTTCACACTTTTTCTTGTCCAAAGATCTCTTGATTTCAGGTCAAAATGTTTGGCTCGGTAAACAGAGTCGAGAACGACTACCCCGAAAATCACGGCGGAAATAGTGTGGCTGTTCTAGTGGTTGGCACGACGCCGCAGAACCCCGATAACACATCTGGGCCAATTCCAGCGGACGCGGGTTCGCAAGGTGCACAGCAGGTCGACGAAGCCTCGCACACCGATGGGAGCATACAACATATCGACCAACATGAAGCCCAACAAACCCCGGCTCGGGAAACACAGGAAGTTAGTTTTCACGATATTTTTGAAATGTTGTAGGCACAACAATTGGTTGTCGCTCAGTTGTAGAACCATCCGAAAACTCCCAGCACAGTAGCACCGGAAACAGCTCCCCGCGCCGATCTAGTACCCGAGAGATCATGCAACAACGGATCGATAACAGACCCTGCCGTAGCGAAGTTGCTTGGGGATCTCTCCAAGAGGATCAAGTCAAGGTCGTGGATGTTCATGCAATAGTTGTCCCCCAAGGAAGCGGTCCCGAAATTCGCTTCACGGAAATCCGGAACGCCAAAAATCCCTAAGTACAACAGGACCTCGGATCCCGACAAGCGCACCACCGCTTACACGTGTGCTGGAAAAGGCAGCGACCCTCAGGATGATGAGTTCGAGCCCATCTCGTTGAAGAAGTTCGGGGAAACACTCTCAAAAGGAACCATGATGTGGCGCCTTAGCCTTGCGCCTGACCTCATAAACTCGCTTACCGTATCAACAGATTCCTCTGTAGAAGCACATGCTGATGCCATCGAAGCAGCAACAGGAGAGCCCGACACATCTGAGGCCGAACAAAGAGAGAATGAAACGCCATAGGAAGTCGTACCTCATTCCCTAATAGAGCGAATGAGATCGCCCCCGGTTTCGGGTGACTGGGCAACACAGACCTTCGCTCGAAGCCTAAACGAACCATGCCCGACGACTCTAGGACATTTCAAACAAAGCTTGATCAGACACCCAGCCGAGATCTGGTCGGATGCCCGTACCCGACATCAGCCACGAATCAGGGCCGTGGACGACCATCCGGGAGCCTCCTTGAGCTCGGTATACCCAAGCAGGATCCCGGCAAAGAAACTAATGCCAAAAAGATGGAGGTACCATCCATGCGCTGCGGATAGGAGGAACGCCACAAGATGCAACCTACCTCCCAATAATCGAGAAATGGCTCGAGGGCCACATCCTCGAGGAATCTTCAGCAGAACCAGATTCGACGAGGCATGGCCGGTAGGGGCACCCTGCCTAGAAGAATATGATTTCAGCATTGCTATACCAAACGTTGTGATCACCATAAGCGAAACCAAGGACGCCGAATGATTCATACCTATTCAACCAAGACCCCTCCGAAGGAACCGCAACCTGGAGCGGGAACCGTAGGGCGCGCACGGCCACGGGGTCAAAAATGGCCACTAGCTCAGGAGGACAACATCCGTGCTACTCAATAAAATCGCCACCGAGTACCGACGAGCGATCAGGCTCGAATCCAGCCCCAAGAGAGGAAGGCAACCGGGAAGAATGAAGCAAACAAGCCGCGGCGTATTATCACGACAGTGGAGGAGCGGCGACAACCTCCAAGGACTCATAAAATGGAGAGTAAAAATGTTCGTCTCCAGGGAAAAACGGGTCCAGGGATATATTCCAGAGGACACCCTTACATCCAGAGAAAAGGACACCAAGACTTCACCTCGGCCTCACACTGACGCATTGGTAACCCTCTCCCTCATTTGATCTATTTCAAATAAAACATATGTTCATGAATTCAGGTGGTTCGATCAAGCATACCAACGATGTCAGACCAAAGCCAATGGGGCGGTTCGGACTAACGAACCAAATCACTCCCGCACCTCGAATTTGTGACGGATTCCAAACGACGATCACCACAACAAGTAGGAAGACCATTCTCTCGATACAGTCCATCTAAGCTCGAGCTCGGACGCCGAGCTCTGTACCATCAAAGAAGGTGCAAGGTACGGACGTCTTACTCAGATGGCCACGGGCACACCACCCGAAGACAGCGTCGGCCCTATTTCTCCAAAAGAATGAAATCCCACGCAAGGGGCGGAATTAAAATGGTCGACAGGGAGCAATATGCGACGAGGAGAAACTCCTCGTTATATGGAGCATCGCCGGCATCAATGCCTCCACCCTCGGAATGATCAAAGGGTAAGCAAACCACATCTTCGGCCGAGCCTGATTAAACACGGCGGAGGGCTGTATTAGGGCTCACACCTCGAAAGGGCAGAAACATACCAAATCTAGGAGCATCGCCTACGCATCCCGTAGTAAGGAAGAGCCGCTTCACTCTTTTGTTATTGTTTCACTAACCTATATGTAGAGAACCGGCAGGGACATTCGGAAATTCTAACTCCACCCAGGAATCCCAAGGCTTTAACAGGGCCCGCCATGCTCTTTTCCCACGAATCAGACTTCCGCCCCAAAGAGGGTCTCACCAGCAAGATTATTAGCGGAGCAACGTACCCCTAGAGGAGGATCCGATGAGATCACTGTCCTTCTTCTACAGTCAAACGACGAGCGATCTTCTTTCGAGGGCGCCATCCCTTCGGAAGGACCGGGGAATAGTAGACTGAGTTTCAATAGGAAATCATGTACCGGACCGAATGGTCCGAGGAACCGCGCCCGCGCGGGCCGAGCTCACAACAATGAAACGATATATGTTCACGCCAAGCAATAAAAGGGTATATTTTAGCACCTCATTCTCCAAACAAGGAAATCGCAGTGTACTCTCGGCAGGAACCCTTCCACCGAATGCATCCCGAATTACTCGGGGACTTAGCGTCAACAATTCGGCATTCGCATGACTCCAAGATTGGAACTCCGGGCTCATAAAACTCCCGCAAAGTTACTCCAAGCTCACGAATAACAACCTTCGAGCCTAAGAAAACTCGATGACTCGGAGACTGTCACCAATCGCCATTCTAATTACGGAAGCAAATTCATGATTAACTAAATAACTGCCCTTGATTTGGTCTGTTCCGAGATTTACGCCATGATCTTCGACCAGTCACGGATATCTCGCCTTTCTGTTATTGTGCTTTGTTCGATGTCTGTCTCATTTGGTCTCGATCGCTACTGGCCTCGATATTCGATAGGTACCTCAGTGCTCGAACTCGGTGCCTTATCCTCTTACCTCGGTCTGATCCGTTGCGAGGCCGACCTTCGATGCAATTCCCTAGCCTCGATCAAATAGTAAAATCGGGTAACCCGATTTTAATCATATACAAATAATATTCTCAATTGTATGCACTTACTTTATTTATTATTATCATTGATAAAGTTTTTTAAAAATATATATATTTCATAGATTAAGGTACTAATATTTTACTTAAGTTGTTGTGATATGGTGAGTAAACGGGAAAAGAATGTCTCAAAAAAAGGGTCCTATGAGTTGGATTTGTGGCCCAATCTTGAAACTTTGGCTTCTGATGCATTTTCACGAGCTGCATTTGGTTCAAACTATGAAGAAGGTAAAAAGGTGTTTGATCTTCAAATGGAACTTATAGAGCTAGTTATGAAACCATTTCCTTCCCCAGGAGCAAGGTAAAATTATCACCACCTTCTGTTTACTCACGTTCTACATAGATGGTGCACTTAAAATACACCAGAGTTTGACTTATATGCGTTGTACAATTTTTTATACTATCACATTAAAATAATTTAATCTATGTATTAATGGGGTAAAAATTATTTACACGATCAAGTTGTTTATTTGGTAATTATATGTAAATATCTTCAAATGAATTAGTTGATAATCTGATAAAAATGGTATTAACTTGCTATCAGAGGTCAAAATTCACTGATACTATAAGAAAATTTTACAATTGTTTATATATATAACTTAAACATATAACTTTGTATTGTAAGTATAATTTGATAATTTATAAAATAAAGTAAAAAAATTGCTATAACTGAATAAATATATATTGATAGTATAAAAAATTATTTCTTCCACCAGGATCAGGGTAGGCGGGCAGTAGTCCGCACGGCCATCCAGATCTAGCTGCTTTAGTACCCTTGAAGGTTGGCGGTAGTCCGCACGACCAATAAGGATTCGAAATATACGGGAATTCTATTATAGTTTAATAACTGTATGGAAGGATCTATATCCTTTTACCCAAGCAAGGGGTCTGTCTAGGTCCGATACATACTCGTACTGAGCCCATGTGTCTAGCAGTTCTAACTGTGAAAGGGATAGCCCTTTTGACAACTTCAGCGGGCTTTAATGTCACAGCTGGCTAGACGTAGCCACTAAGGCAAAGCCAATAAGAGTAGTACCAGAGTCGACTGTACCACCATCTTGGAACCAAGCCAAGAAACTATATTAAAATTTCTTTATATTTTGAAAGAGTCTAGATTTTTCATGGTTAATATGCAAGAGAAATTAGTTCTTCAACATAGATATGAATCCGTTTAGCCGGACATAGTCAAGGCTGGGGAGAGAAACTAAGTATATTAAATACTAAAAAGAAATAGAATAAGTAAAAAAAATTGCTATAACTGAATAAAAATATATTTATAGTATAAAAAATTATTTATAGTGTAAGTGATTACTATGTATTTAGATTAAATCCAAATAGAGAAATATCTATATATGTCCGCTAACAAGTTTGTTTTTAACTTTGTAGTCTTTTGCCGACTAAAACTAACCGAAGGGTAAAGGAGATAGCTAGGGAAGTGAGATCTTCACTTAAAGGTATTGTTTACCTTAAAATCTGAGTAACAATTAAATTTGTATTGAGGTCTTAAAGATATGTGATTTAGTCCAATATCAACTGATAATCAAGGAATCAAGCGTATAAATTAAAGAAGTAAGTATCAAACCAGTGTGTAAGCAAGTCTTGACATCGAGCTAAGATGGCCTCGAGGTAGGTCAGTAAGAACAATAAAGCTAAAAGACAATTCTGATGAATAATAAGCAAGAAAGTGAAGAATGTATATTCTTTTGCCAATAATTGATGAACTTACAAATGAATGGGCTCCCCTTTATATAATAGGGGAGTCCTAAATAAGGTACATTTTCATTTTTAGTAAGGAATCTAAATGGACAGTTGTCTAACCGCCTAGTACAAATTTGTTCCGGTATTTACGCCTTGATCTTTGGGCCGTTGCGGGAATCTTTCTTTTTCTGTTACAAAATCACAACGGCATTATCTCGAGGCTTGTCATATTCGACCTCAATGTTCATCGAGCACTTCGATCTTCAAGCTTCGAACTCCGCCATCGGGCTCAAGCCCAATCTATTTCGGACTTATTCTTGAAGCGATTCCTCGAGCCTACCTAATCGGGCATACCTGATTTTGACCGTATACAGATAGTCCCCGTGTTTCTTAAAATAAGATGATAAGAAACGATTTGAGCCTCGGTTTTTCGGAGTCCCTGATGATGATGTCATCCCCGTAATGTAAGCGCTCGACGTGACCGAAACGTCCCATCAGTTCACTTCCCCAAAACATTAAATGCGTGACAGTAGAGGTCGGCCACTAGCGCCGCCGAACTGTCGTCGCTTACCTATAAATACTGGGCTCCTTATTTGAATTAAGGACTTTACTTCCACCTTGCAATTTCTCTGATCTCTCGTTCTCTTTATCTCTCTCTCCTTCGTTACTTGCTGCTCCGCCCTTTAGTATCAAAAAATACCAAACTCCATATCTTTCTGCTTCCTTTAAGCTGAATCAATGGCGAAAACTTCCAAAACTGTTCCCCAAAAGGAGAAAACTTCCTCCTCTTCTTCCCGTCCGGCCGGTGACAAAGCGTCGGCCCTTCACGAGATCATTCTCGGTGCCTGCATCATAAAGAAAGACTTCAAAGTCGAAAATCCCCTACAGTTCCTGGCCGATATGAGCATGCATCGAGGTATATTTGTTCGATAACGGAGAAACACCTCGAGGCCAGGATTGGATGAGGTCGTGGTACAGATCCCCACCCCCGAGGAGAGTATCACCACTCATGTGGAGGGGTTCCTAAGTGTTTACACTTACCCCTTCACACTAGGTACCCTCGATCCAATCGTGATCGATTTCTGCAAAAGATATCAAGTCACCCTCGGCCAGATCCACCTCTCCTTCTGGTGCATAGTGATCATCCTTTGTTATTTCTCCAGCAAGGCCAAGGGGCTCGAGTTCACCCTCAGTCATCTTATCCGATTGTACCAGCCTTAGCTTTTCCGAGTGCTGATCAAGCTCCAACGCCGGTCGACCAAGTCCTTCTTTGCTAGCAACGACGAGGATAAAGATCGGGGCTGAATGAGCCGGTTCATTCGAGTGAGGACCTGCAATATCATCCCTGAGGAGAAAATGCCATTCCTAGAGGAGTGGAACCCCGACCGTAAGTGAAGTTGTTTCCCCAGTAATTTTCTGTATTCCATTTATGCATTGCATGATGCCTTCATCTTTTTTTTTTTGCAACGATCACTTGATGCCCCATGCGGTCCTCGACCTCGAAGACTGGGTCCGAAAACTAGTTGCGACCTTCTCGTATGACGAACACTGCTGGCATGATTTGGCGAGGGGCAGATGGGAAGTCAAACACCATGGTAAGTTCTTCTTGTAAGTTTTTGACACTTTCTTCTTTATCGGAGACATTGCTTTTCTCATACCTAATTTTCATTTATGCAGGCATTGGAGATTTCTCCGAAATGAGGCAAGCCCCTCCTGGGAAGAGATCAACTCCCCAATTCCAAAATCAGGGAAAGATAATAAGAGGAAAAGGGTTTCGAAGCCGAAGACCCCCAATATAAAAGGGCTCCTACTCGGAGACGTAGGAGGAATGTCATTCACGTGGACATAGACTCACTCCACCAGTTTCACAATGAGGAAGAAGACAAGGTCGAGGACTCGGCTCTGGTGGCTCGAGCCAGTAAACCCGTCGAAGTTGCCAAGTCCTCTGAATTAGATACCCAGCCTCGTGGTAAGGAGGCTCCGAAGAAAGATGCGAGCAAAGCCCCAGAATCGCCCGAGGTCGAGATTGTTCCTCGGCCATCAATAAGCACACCTGAGGGGACAGGTTCAAAAATCCCTAGCACTGAACAGATTGCCTCAAGTAATTTGCTCAGGGCCATGACATTAGGTCATACTCCCTCTCTGTCGTCTTGCTCCGAGGATGTCACACCCCGAACATGGGGGCGAGACCGCCACATAGTACATTACTCAACCGAGTACCAACATAACATATCTTTTCATGTCATACTATTATAGATAATTGAGCCGGAAGGCTGCCGTGAGATAAGTAGAATACAACATGTGATACCAAATTATACATAAGACATACGAGCCTATAAGACCAAAATAACTACTCGTATACTGAACAAAGAGCGACAAGGCCATACAATCTTTTACGTACATGAGATCTGTCTACAAGCCTCTAAGAATACATAATTTTCATAAAGGTCGGGACAGAGTCCCGCCATACCAAACAATACACGTCTAAATCTTACTAACCAAACAAGCAACTCCGAAACAAAATGGAGCGCACCAACATCTTCCACTGAGCTGATAGCCTACTTGGAGGGCTCTCGACCTGTCTATAAGGACCTACGGGCATGAAATGCAGCATCCCCAGACAAAAGGGACGTCAGCATGAATAATGTATCGAGTATGTAAGGCACATAAATAAATATATAACAGACATGGAAGAAATATAGAGTAAATGACTCAACCTGTAAGTCTAGATAAATCTGTAAATCATGAAATAATTATAGTGTCATGCATATGCGTATGAATGTCATGTTGTGCATATGTACATGTTTCATAACATCATCAAGCCTCTGAGGGCATCCCATCATATCATCTCGGCCACTGTGGGCAAAATCATCAACGTATACCTGCTGATCAGGTGGTGGTGCGTATATAACGCCGTAACCTTTTTTCACATCCTATATACATATAATATATATATATATATATATGCGTATATAACTCCATCTAATCATGGGTCAATGTGCATGTATAAATGAATGCAATGCATGAGAAGTACATCAATAAAATCTTTCGGAATGTCATAAGGCCATTATGCCTCTGATTAATATCATGAAACAAACTTTATCAACTTACGTATTTTCTGAGACCCATAAACAGACGATAGAATAATTAGACATATGGGAATTCAAGAATATAGACATCTCTAATACTTCTATGAATGGAGTCATTTATGGAATTTGTGCATTTGCTCATTTTGTTCGTGTCATATAGATCATGCCAAAAAGATAAAAGGGATAGCCTTAACATACCTGGAGTAGGGAAAAATCTGTATGATATTCTTGGAAATGGTGTATGACCATGTTAACTGGGGCTATACATAAAAAAACTTCGACGATGTCAAGGCACTACTCAACTCTCCTTGTAAGTCATTTGTTCCCCTTCCAAGGCCTTCTACTATAGTAATATACTTCAGTTTTCATGTTTCTGTTTGCTTTATGAAATGGAAAAAGTTAGTTGTATCCTTGTCTACTTCTAACTGCAGAGAGTGATGTCATCCTTATTTCATTTTTCCCCAGATCCTAGACCATCTACTGATTCCATATTCAGTAAGTGTTATGACCTTGAATGTTGTTAAATACCAAACTTGTTTTTCCACTAGTCTAATTAATATGTCTGCGGGTGATTCTATGGACGATCCTGCAAGAAAAGGAAGATTTGGATATCTAGATACGGAGATGATAACATCTATTGGTAATGCAATATCTCCATGATATTGCCAATATTTAATTGGAAAAGACAAGGGAACTACAAGGTGAAATCACTTGAAACCAAACTTCTACGTAAGTTTATATCTACCTTACCTTAGATGGCCACCTAATCCAAATGACTAAGAGTCATTTGCTTAAGATATGGCTTTCTGCCACGTGAGGGTATGGTGAGGATTTTAATCATTATCCAAACTTATTAGTTAATTAGGTAATGTCCCGTTACCCGGTAATTAACCAATTACCCGCATAATTAAGAAGTATCTCAAATTACTTACAATTCTACTTGTTTTTAATACATTTTATACATTCTTCTATCATGGTCATATGGTACCTTGTAGGGTACTAGTCCATAAATATCAGGTATTAATGTTTGGCGCGAATTTTGTCCCAACATACCAAACTTGGACGAAAATTCATTTTCTTTGACTTGCTTCCCTCTCACCTTCACGAATTTACTCATCACTTTTTTGAAATAGCATAATCTTTATAATCTCCAAATAATCTTTTCCTTGGACTGATGTCAATTACCTTACGCTAAATTCAACGTACAATACTATAGGGTGCCACATCGTTGTAATTTAATACTGCGAAGCATAACATTATCGTAATGTAGTACTGCAAGGCATAACATCATCGTAATATAATATTGCGGGACGTAATATCGACGTAATATTGCGGGGCGTAACATCATTCCCCTCTTTGGAACATTCATTCTTGAATGTTTACTGATGCTCTAATCATTTTCATAACTTATATCTCTTGTGAATACCTTAATACTCTCCTTTCCATTTAGCCAGTTGTTCTGTGAATAAATCCAAAGGCCAGGGAATTCCCTCCTTTAGGCCTCTTTAACATGCCATGACTTGTGATCGATTACCTTCCAATCTTGTAAATGTTGCTACCTTCTATCATGCAGCCTCTACGATACTGACCTTGTAAGTGTGCCTATGCGACTCTCCTCTCCTTTTTCCTCTAGCTTTTAGCCAATCTCTAGGCCTTACTTTGTAATCATAGACAAGGCTTAATAGGATGCCTCTCTCAGCATCTATAGGTGTACTGAAATTCTTCGCTCGGTACTTTGTAGAACTTGCGAATATGGCTATATCTTATTTCACAGACCTGGTTATCATTTCGTATGACTTTACTGCATCTATGTACGTCATACTATACCATAATTCTTACTTCAATTTATCGTTAATGAGGTCAGCAACCAACTCCAGGTTACTTTCGTTGCTTATCATTAAGACTGATGGTCTAATCTCATCTCGTACTGTTGAACTTTTATCCATCTATTGTTGATTCACCTTAATATTGATTCATCATCTACCACTTATAACTTGATCTTTTATGTAACACCGCCGCTAGGGCTCGCGTCTCATCGGGGATATCAAGAGTAATTAGATTGATCCTAGGGGTGATACTTCCCTAACCATACTTTATAGCATCCCAATGTGACTCATCTTATATGGGTATTTTAGTCCCTTACAATTTATGAAATCCTATTCCCCCCGTTTTTTCTTCTCGAAATCATTACTCAAGCGAAGGCCCAAACGTCATCCTTTATTTATCACCATTACACACTCGTTTTGCTACCAGGGCAGCATTTCATCTCTTCTAAATGCTACTAGTCTTAGACTCCTTTGAGTTCATTCAGGCTATATTGAGCTTTCTATAACTTAGAGGAATCATCAGCTCCTTTGTTTTCACGGGCTTAATCTCGAGGACTTATCCATTTTCGTCACCTTCTCCCTTGCCTTTTCTGGAACATCAAGTGATACATCGCATCGTCTCTAACTCTTCTTTTACTCTCTAATTAGACCTTTCGGTACTTAGAAACCATAGGCTGGAAGGTATGCTACTAATGACGCTTCTATCATCCCTGGACACTGAATCCTAGTGTTTCTAGTCTTTTACCTGAAGTATGGATCACTCTCATCCTTCTATACTTGAGTATTTCGTAAGTTGTTCATCTTTACCTTACTTACTTTAAAATATGACCTTACATTTTTCTATCTTTTTTTCATAACCTCCCTCCCACATAGGTATATATCACATCCACTATTTGAAGCTCTATTATAATACTTGTACCTCTGATGCCTATACAATCCGGTGGAGCTCCATACTAACTTCTTATGAGGCTGATTCTTCTTCTAACTGGCTTTATCGTAGAGCCATTATAGAATATAGTTGTTGTGCTATCTCTCTTGCACCTCTAATATTAAGAGTGATTCTGCTATGTTCTGAATCATGATTCCTATAACTTTTGGGTCCAATAATCGGATTCCTGATTTACTTCGTTGATGTAACTCTTTAGTTTCCTCTTTCTTCTGATCGGCCTTTATGTCGGCTTAAGTTATCTCCCGATCTGTGGTTCATGGTATTAGCTATTATGTTTAGCATTTCATGGGCACTGAGGAATATGCATGATACAATCCTTTAACAATTTAATCTTTCGTCTAAGTCCTGGGCTCAATTCTGTCTTTTAACGTATACCAGAATCTTCTATGGTTGTATATGCTGCATGTATAAAACTCCGAACCCTTAAGTGCCTTCATAACGTAACCAACTCTGGATAGCTCATTGTATAATTTCTTTCGTTCCATCATAGCTTTCTTTCAACGTATGCTATTACTTTTCCTGGTCTTTCTGCCCCCTTGTTACTCCATACTTAGCTTATCTTAGTGCCCACACATGCCAAAGTTTTCGAGCAACACATATGATCTCGAATATTACTTTTAATTTTACTTCACATTCATTAGCCACTGTAGGTGACACTTTCGTTTGGAGTACTTACAATGTTGTTGTGAGACTGTTATTACGACCATTCCCTCTTTAGGTCGTTGTGCTTAGGTTGAAGCCTTCTTCGTTTTTCTGACGTCGTGCTTACATAATGTTCTGGAATCATAGCATATTTGTAGAATTCGGATAAGTGCAATCTCATTCCTTTCTCATTTTTATCGCACTCTTCCTTTACTATTCCATAGTCACTAGAATAATTTAATACTTTTGTTAATCACGTTAGAGTCGCGAACTTATTTCTCGAAATGAGGATGTATGGCCTGTGCTATCTTATTGTCTTAAGGCCCATCATCTCCCGTCTCTTTCTTCATTTGACTATAGATTCTGTAACACTCTACTATTGCCATCCATGTATCACATCTCACTCATAATGCTCATTATCCCTCTTCGTACTTCTCTGCTAATATTTCTATTTATCACTTTATCCTGAAAACTTTAAGAAGACATTCTTTCGCTTTTTACCTTCCCTTGCTCCATCTACTGGCTCTTCGGTCTGCCTAACATTCTCCCTTTACTAGGGACGGGAGCCATACTAAGGTAGTATTTATCCCTTCAAGGTTTCTAGTTCCTGTCTTTGTAGTACTCATATCTAGTTGTACTATATTAGTGTGCACCATCTGGGTGTCTTACAAGGAGATCTATTAGCACATTTGCAATATCCTCCAGAAATGTCAACTAACGCAAATAATTCATCCACCATTTTGGCTCACTCTAACCCCAGCAGGATCGTGATATTATGTCCTTCTCTTAAACCATTTTTGTTAGCTCCCATAGAGCATAACTCAGATCGGTGTGGCCAATTATAGATACCTCTGTTACTGTTGAAGGTAACTCAAAATGCTTATATCTCTATTCCTGAATGGTAAATAAGGATTATCTTTGTTAACTGGGTACCTCGTACCTTTCTTTATCTTGCTTCATTTACTTGCTGCAACTCGTGTCTAAATTCGATTCCGTTATTCCCTTTTACCGTAAGAGCGTATAAGTATTCTTTCCTAAAAGCTCCTTATCTAGAACCGTACACCTTTTAGTACATGCATGATCTACTGAAGACCTCTCATTTACTATCATAAGCAATATGCAAAATCGAGTTCCTCTAACTCAACACTTCCACAGCTATATCTCTTATCGATCGTCTTTCTGAATGTAGGCATCGTCTTATTATGAATAGAAGTTCAAGATTTGAATTCGTATAAGTGAGCTCTACCACACGATCTAGAGTAAGAAGAAAGAGTGACAGTCATAAATGCCCTGTAGCCTCCTGCTTATAAATGTGGTGCACAACTCATCCATAAACAAGACTCTACTAGACACGGCTTATAGACTCCCTAGGACAGAACTGCTCTGATACCACTTTTGTCACGCCCCGAACCTGAGGGCGAGACCGGCAACCGGTACCTTACTCAACCGAGTACCAATATAACGTATCTTTTCATGTCATAATATTATAGATAACTGAGCCGGAAGGCTGCCGTGAGATAAGTAGAATACAACTTGTGATACCAATTTATACATAAGACATACGGGCCTATAAGACCAGAATAACCACTCGTATACTGAACATAGGCCGACAAGGTCATACAATCTTTTACGTACATGACATCTGTCTACAAGCCTCTAAGAATACATAATTTTCATAAAGGTCGGGACAGAGTCCCGCCATACCAAACAATACACGTCTAAATCATACTAACCAAGCAAGCAACTCCGAAGCAAATGGAGCACACCAACATCTTTCGCTGAGCTGATAGCCTACTTGGAGGGCTCTCGACCTATCTATCGGGACCTGCGGGCATGAAATGCAGCGTCCCCAGGCAAAAGGGACGTCAACACGAATAATGTACCGAGTATGTAAGGCACATAAATAAGTATATGACAGACATGGAAGAAATATAGAGTAAATGACTCAACCTCTAAGTCTGGATAACTCTGTAAATCATGAAATAATTATAGTGTCATGTATATGCGTATGAATGTCATGTCTTGCATAGGTACATGTTTCATAACATCATCAGGCCTCTGAGGGCATCCCATCATATCATCTCGGCCACTGTGGGCAAAAGTATCAACGTATACATGCTGATCTGGTTGTGGTGCGTATATAACACCGTAACCTTTTCCCATATCCCATAAACATAGATGCGCGTATATAACACCATCTAGTCATGGGTCAATGTACATGTATAAATGAAGGCAATGCATGAGAATTACGTCAATAAACTCTTTCGGAATGTCATAAGGCCATTATACCTCTAATTAATATCATGAAACAAACTTTATCAACTTACGTATTTTCTGAGACCCATGAATAGACAATAGAATAATAAGACATATGTGAATTCAAGAACATAGACATCTCTAATACTTCTATGAATAGAGGAGTCATTTATGGAATTTGTGCATTTGCTCGTTTCGTTCGTGTCGTATAGATTATGCCAAAAGATAGAAGGGATAGCCTTAACATACCTGGAGTAGGGAAAAAACTGTATGATATTCTTGGAAAAGGTGTATGACCATGTTAACTGGGGCTATACATACAAAAACTTTGACGATGTCAAGGCACTATGCAACTCTCCTGGTAAGTCATTTTTTCCCCTTTCAAGGACTTCTACCATAGTAATATACTTCAGTTTTCATGTTTCTATTTGCTTTATGAAATGAAAAAAGTTAGTTGTATCCTTGTCTACTTCTAACTGCAGAGAGTGATGTCATCCTCATTTTATTTTTCCCCATATCCTACAATGGACTCATCACCTAGACGTCCATCTACTGATTCCATATTCAGTAAGTGTTATGACCTTGAATGTTGTTAAATACCAAACTTGTTTTTCCACTAGTCTAATTAATATGTCTGCGGGTGATTCTATGGACTATTCTGCAAGAAAAGGAAGAGCTGGAGATCTAGATACGGAGATGATAACATCTATTGGTAATGCAATATCTCCATGATATTGCCAATATTTAATTGGAAAAGACAAGGGAACTACAAGGTGAAATCACTTAAAACCAAACTTCTACGTAAGTGTATATCTACCTTACCTTAGATGGCCACCTAATCCAAATGACTAAGAGTCATTTGCTTAAGATGTGTCTTTCTGCCACGTGGGGGTAAGATGGGGATTTTAATCATTATCTAAACTTATTAGTTAATTAGATAATATTCCGTTACCCGGTAATTAACCAATTACCCGCATAATTAAGAAGTATCTCAAATTACTTAAAATTCTATTTATTTTTAGTACATTTTCTACATTCTACTATCATGGTTATATGGTACCTTGTATGGTACTAGCCCATAAATATCGGGTATTAATGCTCGGCCCTAATTTTGTCCCAACATGCCAAACTTGGACAAAAATTCATTTTCTTTGACTTGCTTCCCCTCTCGCCTTCACGGATTACTCATCACTTGTTTGAAATAGTATAATCCTTATAATCTCCAAATAATCTTTTCCTTGGACTGATGTCAATTACCTTACGATAAATTCAACATACAATACTATTGGGTGCCACATCGTCATAATTTAATACTGCGAAGCATAACATCATCGTAATGTAGTACTGCAAGGCGTAACATCATCGTAATATAATATTGCGGGGCATAATATTGACGTAATATTGTGGGGCGTAATATCATTTCCCTCTTTGGAACATTCGTCCTTGAATGTTGATTGATGCTCTTATAATTTTCATAACTTATGGCTCTTGTGAATACTTTAATACTCTCCTTTCCATTTAGCCAGTTGTTCTGTGAATAAATCCAAACGCCAGGGAATTCTCCCCTTTAGGCCTCTTTCCCATGCCATGACTTGTGATCGAATTCATTCTCGTAACTGTTGCTACCTTCTATCATGCAGCCTCTACGATACTGACCTTGTAAGTGTGCCTATGCGACTCTCCTCTCCTTTTTCCTCCAGCTTTTAGCCAATCTCTAGGCCTTACTTTGTAAACATATACAAGGCTTAATATAATACCTCTCTCGGAACTTTGTTGAACTTGCGAATATGGCTATATCTTATTTCATAGACCTGGTTATCCATTTGTACGACTTTACTGCATCTATGTCGGTCATACTATACCATAATTCTTACTTCGATTTATTGTTACTGAGGTCTGCAACCAACTCTAGGTTACTTTCGTTGCTTATCCTTAAGACTGATGGTCTAATCTCATCTCATATTGTTGAACTTTTATCCATCTATTGTTGATTCACCTTAATGTTGATTCATCATCTACCACTTATAACTTGATCTTTTATGTAACACAGCTGCTAGGGCTCGCGTCTTATAGGGGATATCAGGAGTAATTAGATTGATCCTAGGGGTGATACTTCCATAACCATACTTTATTGTCATGACCCAAACTGGAGGGCCATGACTAGCACCCGACCATACTTGCCGAGCACCAACGTACATTTTATCTAACCTTTTTTTTATTATCTTTTAGGGTTGACGAGATCAATATAAATGGTAGACCTGGATCATGGACAACCAGCAATAAAATATGATGGCATGAACATACATAGCAGGGGATGACCAGACAATCAAGAAACTACATATAAGGTACGAGCTACCACGCTACCATGAAAGACTATACAACAAAAACCAGCCGACAAGGCATACCAAACTATACATGAGTCGACACTTGTCTATGAGCCTCTAAATGAACATAAGTGCTGCAACATAGCCGGAACAGGGCCCCGACATACCCATAATGTCTATAACAAAAATGCATACCAAGACCACGGCAAGTCCGGAGAAGGGATCTCGCCAATCACTGCTAAACTGGACAACCTACTGTGGTGGGGGAGCTGCACCTGCCTGTCTATTAGGGCCTACAGCACGACATACAGTGTCCACAAACAAAAGGACGTCAGTACGAATAAAGTACTGAGTATGTAAGGCAAGGAACCATAAATATGAACAGTAATGTAAGCAGGGATAGAGAATATACAACCTGGAACATCTGAGTACCTCTGAGGGCTACTGACATGAAATGCATGATACATATGTATGTATACATAAACTTTTAAAACATACGCCTCTGTGGGCATCATCATCATCATATCGTACCCAGCCATAATAGGCTTGGAAAAAACGTACCCGGCCGTCATAAGGCTCGGTAGAATCGTACCCGGCCACGTGGAGTTCGGTAAAACCCAACTGATCAGTGGTTGCACAATAGGTGCCGTACCCGGCCGACTATAGCGCGACTCGGTAGAGTAAAATATATACATATATATAATGCATGCTCGACTCATGGAATCACATTCTAAACCTTTCGGAGTGACGTAAGGTCAGTATCCTTTGTACACGTTATTAGGACCAACTCTTCATTACGAACCTTATAAGAATCAGGAAGTACCAACAACATTGATAACATAAGAATAAGAGAAGCAACATTAACAGCAATCGTTCCATAAGAGGGAAAACAATGTAAGTACTGCTAGCTTCTAAGAGTAGAGTATCTTTGGAAGCTCGTTCATTACATTATGTACAATCGGAGTCGTGCAATAGAAGAAAAGGGATAGCCTCACATACCTTGTATATACTGCCCCAATCACAAGCTATGCAATTGTCACAACTTCTTAGTCTACAATAAGAGAAACGATACTATCGTTATCATTTAAGCGTCATAACTATTATGTATCGACCACAATCTATTTTACGTTGAAACAGACAGCACCTCCCCTGTATAATATGACTTCACACCATTCCAAACAATCACCAAACAACCCAAACAACATCAATAATAAACATATTGAGCCTCCCAAAACAGTCCACGCACAACCTAATTACATCATACATACGACGACCACCGTAGTCATGTCAAACGACCCGGAAATGTTACGAATCACTATCAGCCCACAACCCTACATATATATGGTGTTCCTCCACACCCTTCCACATCCAAAACTCCAAAAAATAGTAGTAAAACGCGCAGCCCAATAGCAACACAAAACAGTCCGCTACAAGTGAATAACTCGAACTCACGGCTTCCGATCACCGTCCCGTGAGTTCTTACATGTATAGCACGAATTACCATGAATTCACAGCAGAGAAAAATGTATGAAAGATGGAAGTAACTTACCTTACTTGTTGGATAACTCATCCCTTCCCGTGGTTCTTCAAACTCTAGGTTTTACCTTCAAATAGAACTTGAAAGAGAGGGAAAATCGATTAGGGTTTGTGTGGGATTTTTGGGGAGGAGTTGCAGGGGTTAACTTTGGTTTTGAGGGTCTGAAATATGGATGAAATAACTGAGTTCATAACCCCTTAAAAGTCCTCTCTTGGCCGACTTAGGTCTTTTAATTTTGTCCTATCATTTTGGCAAGTAGGTGATGCACCTACTTGTCATCTACCAATCTGCGCAGGCTTGCGAAAATATGAATATCTCTATACTCCGAGATCGTATTGACAAATGGTTTAATGCGTTGGAAACTAGACTCGTAGATATTTAATTTGGTGGGTAGATCACCCCGTAATTCCTTGTAAATTAGGAGAAAAGCTTAGAAACATTTAACCTAATGTTTAAGTAAAATTATGAACCTAAGTTGCGACAACGTTTGTCGACTTTTGTTTCATAACTCGTTTGACTTCAAGACTTATGATACGGATATTATATGATTCAAACACCTTAATACATGACCTTGAGTGTATTAAGAACCTCTAGGTTTACCTGAAAATACGAGTTACCACATCCTTGATTCGTTTAACTTCTAATACTTGTTAATCACCCTTATACACCCTTGTATCACTTAAGACCAATAGGATTAACTTCTTATCATCTCAAAGGTAATTCCTTCTTGAATTTATGTTAACTAATATATGGCATGAACTAACGCGTGTGGATATGGGTTGTAACACCCTTCCCCCCTTAGGAACATTCGTCCTCGTATGTCTTGTTCATGGGGAGTTTAAATCATCGTGGATTCCGGTCAAGTTTCTCCCATAAATAGAGGACAAACTTGCAAGCGGTTAACTCAACGTATGGCCTTACAAGAGTATGCAAAGCATTATGGACATGTACATTATCTGCATATCGCCATTTTGTATTAAGGAAGAGTATTCTCAAGTTATTGCTTACCTCATAGAGCCATTTCACCTTCCAATGTATCATGTGTTCCACCAGCATCCTTGTTATCTTCATTCTGGAATAGGTACGGGTATTTAGACTTCATCTCCTCTTCTGCTTCCCATGTTATTTCTTCCATATTCTTGTTCCTCCACAATACTTTGATGGAAGCTACATCTTTTGTTCTCAGCTTGCGGACTTGTCGATATAATATAGCCACTGGCACTTCTTCATATGATAGGTCCTCTGTAACCTGTACATCTTTGATAGGGACGACTCGAGAAGGGTCTCCAATACATTTCCTCAACATAGATAAATGAAATACCGGGTGGACAGATTCCAATTCGGATGGCAATTCTAACTCATAAGCAACATGTCCAATCCGTCGAAGAATTTTATACGGCCCGATATACTTTGGACTCAGCTTACCTTTCTTCCCAAAACGCATAATACCCTTCATTGGTGAGATCCTCAGGAAAACCCAATCACCAACCTCAAACTCCAGATCACGACGTCGGACATCGGAATAAGATTTTTGCCTGCTTTGTGCCGTCCTCAATCGCTCTTGTATCACTTTCACCTTCTCAATAGCTTGGTGAATCAAATCTGGCCCATATAATTTTGTTTCACTGACTTCGAACCATCCAACTGGTGATCTACATCTTCTCCCATATAGTGCCTCGTATGGGGCCATTTTAATACTGGAATGGTAGCTATTATTGTAGGCGAGTTCTATGAGTGGAAGATAGTCATCCCAATTTCCCTTAAAATCTAGAACACATGCTCGTAGCATATCTTCCAGTATCTGAATGGTACGTTCGGCCTGTCCGTCAGTCTGCGAATGAAATGCAGTGTTGAGATTCACTTGTGTGCCTAAACACTTTTGAAAAGACCTCCAAAAGTTAGCTGTAAATTGAGCTCCTCGGTCTGATATAATAGATACCGGCACACCATGAAGCCTAACGATCTCCTTGATATACAACTTCGCATAATCTTCAGTCGTGTAAGTTGTCTTAACTGGCAAAAAATGGGCACATTTTGTAAGTCGATCAATTATCACCCAGATGGAGTCAAACTTATGATAAGAGCGAGGTAATCCAATAATGAAGTCCATATTAATCACCTCCCATTTCTAGGTCGGAATCTCTATATTCTGAAGCAATCCACCGGGTTTCTGATGTTCTATCTTTACTTGTTGACAATTGGGACACTGGGCTACAAATTCTGCAATAGACTTCTTCATGTTATCCCACCAATACTGCTCCTTGACATCATGATACATCTTTGTCGAGCCGGGATGGATGGAATATCGGGATTGATGAATCTCATTCATAATCTTCTCTCGCAACCCTGCCACATTAGGCACACATAATCGGCCCTGGTATCTCAGTGCCCCATCTTTTCCGATCCCAAAAGCCATACTTTTACACTGTTGAATGCTTTCTCTTAATCGTACTAAGATAGGATCTTCATATTGTCGTGCTTTTACCTCGGCTACCAAAGATGATTCTGATGTATTCTGTACAGTAACACCTCCGTCATCAGAGTCTAACAATCTGATTCTCATATTGGCTAGCTGATGAAGCTCTTTAATCAACCCCCATCTACCTGCCTCAATATGTACTAAGCTTCCCATTGATTTACGGCTGAGAGCGTCTGCCACAACATTGGCTTTACCGGGATGATACAATATCTCGACGTCGTAGTCTTTCAATAATTCAAGCCACCTACGCTGCCTCAAATTCAACTCTTTCTGCTTGAAGATGTATTGTAAACTCTTGTGATCTGTGTAGATGTCAACATGGACGCCGTATAAGTAGTGCCGCCATATCTTCAAAGCATATATTACTGCAGCCAATTCCAAATCATGGGTTGGATAATTCTTTTCATGCTTCTTCAATTGTCTTGATGCATAAGCAATCACATTCCCACGCTGCATCAATACGCACCCCAAACCTATACCTGAGGCATCACAATATACCACATAACCTTCTGTTCCTTCAGGAAGAGTGAGCACTGGTGCAGATGTCAATCGATTCTTCAACTCCTGAAAACTACGTTCACAAGTGTCAGACCACTGGAACTTGGTAGCTTTCTGTGTTAACTTAGTCAATGATGATGATATAGAGGAAAACCTTCCACAAACCGCCTATAATATCCTGCTAGCCCTAGGAAGCTGCGGACTTCTGATGGTGTTGTAGGTCTCGGCCAATTCTTTACTGCATCGATCTTCTGAGTGTCGACACTAATACCCTCGTCAGATATCACATGGCCAAGGAACGCTACTGAGTTCAGCCAAAATTCACATTTGGAGAGCTTAGCATATAACTTACGATCCTGAAGCGTCTGTAATACTATCCGCAAGTGGCCCGCATGTTCCGCCTCCGAACGAGAATATACTAGAATGTCATCAATGAATACAATCACGAACACATCAAGATAGGGCCTAAATATAGTATTCATGAGATCCATAAAAGCTACTGGGGCATTTGTTAGCCCGAACGACATCACCAAGAACTCAAAGTGCCCGTATCTTGTCCGGAAGGCCGTCTTTGGAATATCCTTCTCCTTAACCCTCACCTGATGATACCCTGAACGTAAATCAATCTTGGAGAAATACTTGGCACCCTGGAGTTGGTCAAATAGGTCATCAATTCTTGGAAGTGGATACTTGTTCTTTATAGTAGACTTATTCAACTGTCGATAGTCGATACACATCCGTAACGACCCGTCTTTCTTCCGCACGAATAGGACTGGTGCACCCCAAGGTGAAGTGCTAGGCCTAATAAAGCCCTTATCCAGCAAGTCCTTCAACTGCACCTTCAACTCTCGCAACTCTGCCGGGGCCATTCTGTATGGAGGAATAGAGATCGGTTGAGTGTCAGGCAACACATCAATGCTAAACTCAATCTCCCTTTCAGGAGGAAGGCCTGGGAGTTCATCTGGGAAAACATCTGGGAATTCGTTGACCACAGGGATTGATTGTAAAGTAGGCGGTTTCGCCTCCGCATCCCTAACGCGAACGAAATGATAAATGTAACCTTTTGAGATCATTTTCCTTGCCTTAAGATAGGAAATAAACCTACCTTTTGGTGTAGCAATATTCCCTTTCCATTCAATGATGGGTTCACCAGGAAATTGAAACCTAACCATCTTCGTACGGCAGTCAACATTTGCATAGCATGAGGCCAACCAGTCCATTCCCATTATCACATCAAAATCAACCATTTCTAACTCAAATAAATTTGCCGAGGTTTGACGACTACAAATCATCACAGTGCAACCTCTATATACCCTTCTAGCAATCACAAAATCTCCTATCGGAGTAGATACCGTAAGGGGTTTACTTATCAATTCAGGTTCAATGCCAAACTTATTAGCCACAAAGGGTGTAACATATGATAATGTAGATCCCGGATCAATCAGCGCATATACATCACAAGAAAACACAGATAAAATACCTGTAACAACATCTGGAGACGACTCGAGATCCTGTCGACCTACTAGAGCATAGGTTCAATTTTGACCACCCCTCAAACTCGACACTGCACCTCTACCTCTACCACAACCTGTCGACTGCTGAAAACCCCGTGCTGGAGGTCGAGCTAATGAGGAAAAAGCAGACACAGGTCCAGTCGGCTGAGCCATACCATCACCTCCCCTGTTAGGACAATCCCGCATCATATGTCCAGGCTGTCCGCAAGAATAACATGCATCGGAACCTCGACGGCACAGTCCAAAGTGGGCCTTGCCGCACTGATCACAACGTGGTGTTATGGGTCTCGTCTGACTAGTATCCCTGTGATGTTGCGAGCCTGATGCCTGCGAACTCTGACCTGGACCAGAATGGGTAAATCAATCATATTGAGGCCTCTGAAACTGTGGAGGAGCACTAGCTACAGGTGGCGCCGAACTCCTCGAAGACTGGGGCCTGACGCTGCCTCTCAAGTCATTAGAATACCTTGCAAATCTCGCCCTCTTATGCTGGCCCCTATCCTGCTCCCTATCTGCCCTCTGCTGGCGCTTACGATCCTCTAGGGTCTGGGCATAAGCCTGAATATGGGAAATATCCATGCCCTCCACCAAGGAGGCTGTCATGCACTCATTTATCAGATGTGGTCCCAATCCGTTCACGAACAAATGCACCCTATCACTCATCTCGGCCACCATATGGGGAGCATACCTTGCCAAAGAATCAAACTGCATACTGTACTCTCGCACACTCATATTACCTTGTCTAAGGTTCAAGAACTTATCAGCTCTAGCTCGTCGTATCTCAACTGGCAAGTAGTGACGAAGAAAGGCCTCAGAAAATTCCTTCCACACAGCTGGAGGAGGGTTCGGACCCCTGGATCTCTCCCAACTATCATACCAGAGAACCGCTAAATCCCGTAGCCGATAAGAAGCCAACTCTACTGCCTCTGTATCACTAACATGCATAACCCGAAGTGTACGATGAACCTGGTCAATAAAAGTCTGTGGGTCCTCCTTGGGGTCTGATCCGGTAAACACTGGAGGGTCTAAATTAATAAAATCACGAACTCTTGTACTAACTGGTTTCTCAGCAGCACCTGTATTCTGCCTCTGAGCCTGAGCAGCTACCAAGCTAGTCAATAACTGCAAAGCACTCCGCATATCCTGGTCTGGAGTGCCAGACGGAGGAACTGGAGGCGCTGGGTGCCTTCTAATATCCTCTGGAGGAGATGGGGTAGCTGAGGTATGAGACGACATCTCACTCTGAGCCTCATTTTGGCCTGCTCTGGCTTGGGGCACCTGACTGGTACCCTCTCCCGCAGATGTATCAAGCTGTCTACTAATTGTTTGCTTCCTAGTCGAAGGCATCACTGAAAAAAACAAGGTGAATATTAGAGACAAACACTTACGACTCAACTCTACGCACGATCTAGATTCAGGAAAAAGGTAACAACCCTAGATGTCATGTAGCCTCCTGATTATAAATGTGGCGCGCTACACATCCATAATCAAGACTCTACTAGACACGGCTCATAGACAACCCCTAGGACAGACTTGCTCTGATACCAAGTTTGTCACGACCCAAACTGAAGGGCCATGACTAGCACCCGACCACACTTGCCGAGCACCAACGTACATTTCATCTAACCTTCATTATTATCTTTTAAGGCTGACGAGATCAATATAAATGGTAGACCTAGATCATGGACAACCAGCAATAAAATATGACGGCATGAACATACATAGCAGGGGATGACCAGACAATCAAGAAACTACATATAAGGTATGAGCTACCACGCTACTATGAAAGACTATACAACAAAAACTAGCCGACAAGGCATACCAAACTATACATGAGCCGACACTTGTCTATGAGCCTCTAAAAGAACATAAGTGTTGCAACATAGCCGGAACAGGGCCCCGACATACCCATAATGTCTATAACAAAAATTGCATACCAAGACCAAGGCAAGTCCGGAGAAGGGATCTCGCCAATCACCGCTGAACTGGACAGTCTACTGTGGTGGGGGAGCTGCACCTGCCTGTCTATCAGGACCTGCAGCACGACATGCAGCGTCCACAAATAAAAGGACGTCAGTACGAATAAAGTACTGAGTATGTAAGGCAAGGAACCATAAATACGATCAGTAATGTAAGCAAGGATAGAGAATATACAACCTGTAACATCTTAGTACCTCTGAGGGCTACTTACATGAAATGCATGATACATATGTATAAATACATAAACCTTTAAAGCATTCGCCTCTGTGGGCATCATCATCATCATATCGTACCCGGCCATAATAGGCTCGGTAGAATCGTACCCGGCCACGTGGAGCTCGGTAGAATTGTACCCGGCCACGTGGAGCTCGGTAAAACCCAACTGATCAGTGGTTTCACAATAGGTGTCGTACCCGGCCGACTATAGTGCGGCTCGGTAGAGTAAAATAGATACATATATATAATGCATGCTCGACTCATGGAATCACATTCTAAACCTTTCGGAGTGACGTAAGGTCAGTATCCTTTGTACACGTTATTAGGACCAACTCTTCATTATGAACCTTATAAGAATCAGGAAGTACCAACAACATTGATAACATAAGAATAAGAGAAGCAACATTAACATCAATCGTTCCATAAGAGGGAAAGCAATGTAAGTACTGCTAGCTTCTAAGAGTAGAGTATCTTTGGAAGCTCGTTCATTACATTATGTACAATCGGAGTCGTGCAAAAGAAGAAAAGGGATAGCCTCACATACCTTGTATATACTGCCCCAATCACAAGCTATGCAATTGTCACAACTCCTTAGTCTACAATAAGAGAAACGATACTATCGTTATCATTTAAGCGTCATAACTATTATGTATCGACCACAACCTATTTTACGTTGAAACGGACAGCACCTCCCCTATATATATGACTTCACACCATTCCAAACAATCACCAAACAGCCCAAACAACATCAATAATAAACATATTGAGCCTCCCAAAACAGTCCACGCACAACCTAATTACATCATACATACGACGACCACCGTAGTCGTGTCAAATGACTCGGAAATGTTACGAATCACTATCAGCCCACAACCCTACATATATATGGTGTTCCTCCACACCCTTCCACCTCCAAAACTCCACAAAATAGTAGTAAAACACGCAGCCCAATAGCAACACAAAACAGTCCACAAAACAGTCCGCTACAAGTGAATAACTCGAACTCACGACTTCCGATCACCGTCCCGTGAGTTCTTACATGTATAGAACGAATTACCATGAATACACAGCAGAGAAAAATGTATGAAAGATGGAAGTAACTTACCTTACTTGTTGGATAACTCAGCCCTTCACTTGGTTCTTCAAACTCTAGGTTTTACCTTCAAATAGAACTTGAAAGAGAGGGAAAATCGATTAGGGTTTGTGTGGGATTTTTGGGGAGGAGTTGCAGGGGTTAACTTTGGTTTTGAGGGTCTGAAATATGGATGAAATAACTGAGTTCATAACCCCTTAAAAGTCCTCTCTTGGCCGACTTAGGTCTTTTAATTTTGTCCTATCATTTTGGCAAGTAGGTGATGCACCTACTTGTCATCTACCAATCTGCGCAGGCTTGCGAAAATATGAATATCTCTATACTCCGAGATTGTATTGACAAATGGTTTAATGCGTTGGAAACTAGACTCATAGATATTTAATTTTGTGGGTAGATCACCCCGTAATTCCTTGTAAATTAGGATAAAAGCTTAGAAACATTTAACCTAATGTTTAAGTAAAATTATGAACCTAAGTTGCGACAACATTTGTCGACTTTTGTTTCATAACTCGTTTGACTTCAAGACTTATGATACGGATATTATATGATTCAAACACTTTAATACATGACCTTGAGTGTATTAAGAACCTCTAGGTTTACCTGAAAATACGAGTTACAACATCCTTGATTCGTTTAACTTCTAATACTTGTTAATCACCCTTATACACCCTTGTATCACTTAAGACCAATAGGATTAACTTCTTATCATCTCAAAGGTAATTCCTTCTTGAATTTATGTTAACTAATATATGGCATGAACTAACGCGTGTGGATATGGGTTGTAACATTTATAACATCCCAAAGTGACTCATCTTATATGGGTATTTTAGTCCCTTACAATTCATAAAATTCTCTTCTCCCCCCCCTTTTCTTCTTGAAATCATTACTCAAGTGAAAGCCCAAACGACATCACAGCATTCCATCTCTTCTAAATGCTACTAGTCTTAGACTCCGTTGAGTTCATTCAGGATATATTGAGCTTTCTATAACTTAGAGGAATCATCAGCTCCTTTGTTTTCACGGGCTTAATCCCGAGGACTTATCCATTTTTGTCACCTTCTCCCTTGCCTTCTTCTTATCCTTACTCTTGTCTTTCTAAAGCCTTGTCGTTCTTATCATACTTTAGCTTGCGATCGATTCCCTTAGGCTTTTCTGGAACATCAAGTGAGACATCGCATCATCTCTAACTCTTCTTTTACTCTTTAATTAGACCTTTCGGTACTTAAAAACCTTATGCTGGAAGGTATGCTACTGATGACGCTTCTATCATCCCTGGATACTGAATCCTAGCGTTTCTAGTCTTTTAATTGAAGTATGGATCACTCTCATCCTTCTATACTTGAGTATTTCGTAAGTTGTTCATCTTTACCTTACTTACTTTAAAATATGACCTTACATTTTTCTATCTTTCTTTCATAACCTCCCTCCCACATAGGTATATATCACATCCACTATTTGAAGCTCTATTATAATACTTGCACCTCTGATGCCTATACAATCCGGTGGGAGCTCCATACTAACTTCTTATGAGGCTGGTACTTCTTCTAACTAGCTTTATGGTAGAGCCGTTATAGAATATAGTTGTTGTGCTATCTCGCTTGCACATCTAATATTAAGAGTGATTCTGCTTTGTTCTCAATCATGATTCCTATAACTTTTGGGTCCAATAATCGGATTCCTGATTTACTTCGTTAATGTAACTCTTTAGTTTCCTCCTTCTTCTGATTGGCCTTTATGTCAGCTTAAGTTATCTCCCGATCTGTGGTTCATGGTATTAGCTATTATGTTTAGCCCTTCATGGCCGCTGAGGAATATGCATAATACAATCCGTTTACAATTTAATCTTTCGTCTAAGTCCTGGGCTCAATTCTTTCTTTTAACGTATACCAGAATCTTCTACGTCTGTATATGCTGCATGTATAAAACTCCGAACCCTTAAGTGCGTTCATAACGTAACCAACTCTGAATCATTGATCGTATAATTTCTTTCGTTCCATCTTAGCTTTCTTTCAATGCATGCTATTACTTTTCCTGGTTTTTCTACCCTTTGCTACGTCCATACTTAGCTTATCTTAGTGCCCACACATGCCATAGTTTTCGTGCAACTCATATGATCTCGAATATTACTTTTAATTTAACTTCACATTCATTAGCCACGGTAGGTTCCACTTTCCTTTGGAGTACTTACAATATTGTTGTGAGACTGTTGTTACACGACCATTCCCTATTTAGGTCATTGTGCTTAGGTTGAAGCCTTCTTTGTTTTTCTAACGTCGTGCTTACATAACATTCTGGAATCATAGCATATCTGTAGAATTCGGATAAGTGCAATCTCATTCCTTTCTCATTTTTATCGCACTCTTCCTTTACTATTCCATAGTTACTAGAATAATTTAATACTTTTGTTAATCACGTTAGAGTCACGAACTTATTTCTCGAAATGAGGATGTATGGCCTGTGCTCTCTTATTGTCTTAAGGCCCATCACCTCCCGTCTCTTTCTTCATTTGACTATAGATTCTGTAACACTCTACTATTGCCATCCATGTATCACATCTCACTCATAATGCTTCATTATCCCTCTTCGTACTTCTCTGCTAATATTTCTATTTATGACTTTATCCTGAAAACTTTAACAAGACATTTTTTTGCTTTTTACCTTCCCTTGCTCCATCTACTGTCTGCCTAACATTCTCCCTCTACTAGGGAGGGGAGCCATACTAAGGTAATATTTATCCCTTCAAGGTTTCCAGTTCCGGTCTTTGTAGTACTAATATCTTGCTGTATTATTTTAGTGTGCACCATCTCGGTGTCTCACAAGGAGATCTATTAGCACATTTGCAATATCCTTCGAAAATGTCAACTAACGCAAACAATTCATCCATCATTTTGGCTCACTCTAACCCCAGCCGGATCGTAATATCCTTCTCTTAAATCATATTTGTTAGCTCCCTTAGAGCATAACTCAGATCGGTGTGGCCAATTATAGATACCTCTATTACTGTTGAAGGTAACTCAAAATGCTTATATCTCTCTTCCTAATGGTAAATAAGGATCATCTTTATTAACTGGGTACCTCATACCTTTCTTCACCTTGCTTCTTTTACTTGTTGTAACTCGTGTCTAACTTTCGATTCCGTTATTCCTTTTTACCATAAGAGTGGATATGTATTCTTTCCTAAAAGCTACTTATTAAGAACCGTACACTTTTTACTACATGCATGATCTGCTGAAGACCTCCCATTTACTCATCATAAGCAAGATGCAAAATTGAGTCCTCTAACTCAACACTTCCACAACTATATCTCTTATCGATCGCCTTTCTGAATGTAGGCATCTTCTTATTATGAATAGAAGTTCAGGATTTGAATTCTTTTAAGTGAGCTCTACCACATGATCTAGAGTAAGAAGAAAGAGTGACAGTCCTAAATGCCCTATAGCCTCCTACTTATAAGTGTGGTGCACAACACATCCATAAACAAGACTCTACTAGACACGGCTTGTAGACTTCCTAGGACAGAACTGCTCTGATACCACTTTTGTCATGCCCCGAACTTGGGGGCGAAACCGGCACCCAGTACCTTACTCAACCGAGTACCAACATAATGTATCTTTTCATGTCATACTATTATAGATAACTGAGCCAGAAGGCTGCCGTGAGATAAGTAAAATACAACATGTGATACCAACTTATACATAAGACATACGGGCCTATAAGACCAAAATAACCACTCGTATACTGAACATAGACCGACAAGGCCATACAATCTTTTACGTACATGATATATGTCTACAAGCCTCTAAGAATATATAATTTTCATAAAAGTCGGGACAGAGTGCCGCCATACCAAACAATACACGTCTAAATCATACTAACCAAACAAGCAACTCCGAATCAAATGGAGCGCACCAACATCTTCCGTTGAGCTGATAGCCTGCTTATAGGGCTCTCGACCTGTCTATCGGTACCTACGGGCATGAAACACAGTGTCCCCAGGCAAAAGGGACGTCAACACGAATAATGTACCGAGTATGTAAGGCGCATAAATAAGTATATAACATACATGGAAGAAATATAGAGTAAATGACTCAACTTGTAAGTCTGGATAACACTGTAAATCATGAAATAATTATAGTGTCATGCATATGCGTATGAATGTCATGTCGTGCATAGGTACATGTTTCATAACATCATCAGGCCTCTAAGGGCATCCCATTATATCATCTCGGCCACTGTTGGCAAAATCATCAACGTATACCTGCTGATCAGGTGGTGGTGCGTATATAACGTCGTAACCTTTTCCCATATCCCATATACATATAATATATATATATATATATATATATATATATATATATATATATATATATATATATATATATATATAGTCATGGGTCAATGTACATGTATAAATGAATGTAATGCATGAGAAGTACGTCAATAAACTCTTTCGGAATGTCATAAGGCCATTATACCTCTGAATAATATTATGAAACAAACTTTATCAACTTACGTATTTTCTGAGACCCATGAAATGACGATAGAATAACAAGACATATGGGAATTCAAGAACATAGACATCTCTAATACTTCTATGATTGGAGTCATTTATGGAATTTGTGCATTTGCACGTTTCGTTCGTATCGTATAGATCATGCCAAAAAGATATAAGGGATAACCTTAACATATCTGGAGTAGGGAAAAATCCATATGATATTCTTGGAAAAGGTGTATGACCATGTTAACATCCCGGACAATTTGAAGCAAGCAACTTTGAGTTCAAGTGCATCTCAAGTTACAAGATAAAGTCAAGAAAGTTTTCTCCGAATTGACGGTGGATATCCATTGTGAAGATGGAATCACCCAACGAGGGTTCTATACTTGACAAGGTGCTAAAGAAAAGTGGAAGGCATATCAATGATATCAATGCCGAATCCGCAAAAGAAATATTATGCATGATCTTCAATTTTCATCCTCAGGTTGCGTGTGTTGTACTTGATATTTTCAGGGATTGGGAGACCCTCTTTTAGCTACCCAAACACTTATATCATTCGATACCCTTTTAAGCCTGTACTAATTTCTTTGACCTTCCCTCTTTTGGAATCAAGTTAGAGTCATACGAAAAAAATAAAAGTTCATGTCCCCATAGGTTTATTTTAGAAAGTTCATTCCAAAAAAATAATAAAAAAAGAAGAGAAAAAATAGAGATAAAGAAAAAAGGGAAAAAGAAAAAGAAAAAAAAGAAGGAAAAAAAAGAAAAAGGAAAAAGAAAAATAGCAACAAAAAGAAAGTATCTTTGTGAACTACGTTTGACCTGATTCTTGTCACCACAAGATACGTAGGTAGTCTTACGATTCAGTCATACCAAATAAAATATTTCATAATCCCACGAAGTCGAGAGTGGGGCAATCTTTCTTAATAACTCCATCAAAAAAAAAGAAAAAAAATCAAATTCTCTTGTTTTGGAAATTGGGGCAAAGTTTTATAATGGATTCCAAAAGTTGTAAATAAATTAGCCCCGTTGTCTTAGTTATTTCGAGACTTTATGATATCCGTTCTTTCTAACTCTGTCCAAAAGGCACATTATAGTCCAAAAAAGACCTTCCAGATAATCCTTGAGAGTGCCGAGTTATACACGCCAGGAGCATACGATGTTTTTACTATGGTCAAGGCCTTGTCATCTACAGAGTCAGAGGAAATAAAAAGAAAAAGAATAAAATGAGAGAGTCTTATCGGTGAAAACCTTCACAGGCACCGTAAGGCGACAGTAAGTTGAGAGAAAGAAAAATGAGAGAGGCTTGATGTTGAAAACTCTTCGGGCACTACAAGTCGAATAAGGATTGTGAATCAGATAGGATAATCGGAGCATTGAAGCCCAGTTTCACGGAGAAGAGGTACAACAAGAGTTGAACATTACTTTGTTAGGTATCATCTCTTTCCATTGTCCCTTACTTTGTTCCTTTTATTTTGTTTACTTCCTCTTCCTGAGTCTGTTTGGTCAGAACAAGTGAGAAATGACTTCAAAATTTGCTACCAGCTTTTCAATTGCACAAAGCGGAGTCTGGCTAGTACATCAAAGTGGTTTAAGTTAGGAAAGAACAGTATGCACACTAAGTGGGTGGCAATTGACGTGCTTTGGGATTCTTGTGAAATACAAAGGTTCTGTATATGTCAATTCATGAGCACAATGCAACAGATAGAGGGCTTGGGTTTGAATGAATCAGAGGTATTTTCTATGATAAAGGTGACAGAGAAAGTGGTTAGTCGGTAAGCAAGCAAGGTCTTTCGAGTTGAAATCAAAGTTATCATGGGAAGTGAAGGAGCAATCGCCTTCAAAGTCAAGGCCACAAACCAACCACCACGTTTAAACTCACAAGTTTCTTTGTTTGAAACAGGGACAAAGATTATGTCCCAATCAAAGCTTGGAAGTTTGAATGATTTCAAGTGTCGTGCCCATATTTTGTTAGCACAAAGGAGGTTTGAGAAGAGGAAAGAAAATTTGTTGGATCTGCAGGAACCCTCCATGAGGAAAAGCATGGTTCAGGGCAAGAAATTTTGTTCGTTCTACAGAGATCCTCCAGGAAGAGAGCATGGCTCAGGTAAGTTCATTCTCGGTTTTCAGGGCCCTGCTGGATAATGGGATTTAGTTTCAGGTTTTCAGGGCCCTCCTGGATAATGGGATTTAATTTTAAAAGTTCTCAGGACCCTTCTGGATAATAGAACCTAGTTAAATTTCCAGATCATAGATAACAAGATTTAACATAAGTTCTACCTTTAGAAAATATAATTTAGCTTTAAAGTTTTCACTCTTAAGATGAGATTTAATTTGAAATTTTCAGGGCCCTCCTGGATAATGGGATTTAGCTTTTGAGTTCTTATAGCTCTTTTGATAACAAGATTCGATTAACACTCACAGATGTTCCCAGTACCAAACTGGGGCAGAAAAGTTTATTTTGTTTTGTCTGTTTTGTTGTAATGGCAGGTGCCCACCTGGATAACAAGGAAATACAGTTCAAATTTTGGCAATCAGGCACCAACCTGGAGAACAAGGGAATACAGTTCAAGTTTTGGCAATCAGGCGCCCACCTAGAGAAAAGGGGAATACAATTCAAGTTTTGGCAATCAGGCGCCCACTTGGAGAACAAGGGAATACAGTTCAAGTTTTGGCAATCAGGTGCCCACCTAGAAAACAAGGTTTGGCAATCAGGCACCCACCTGGAGAACAAGGGAATACAGTTCAGGCTTTGGCAATCAGGCGCCCACCTGGAGAACACGGGAATACAGTTCAAGTTTTGGCAATCAAGCGCCCACTTGGAGAATAAGGGAATACAATTCAAATTTTTGGAGATCAGGCACCCACCTAGAGAACAAGGGAATACAATTCAAGTTTTGGAAATCAGGTTCCCACCTGGAGAAAACGGGACTACGGTTCAAGTTTTGGCAATCAGGCGCCCACCTGGAAAACAAGGGAATACATTTCACGTTTTGACAATCAGGCGCCCACCTGGAGAACAAGGGAATACAGTTCAAGTTTTGGAAATCAGGCGCCCACTTGGAGAACAAGGGAATACAGTTCAAATTTTGGCAATCAGGCGCCCACCTGGAGAATAAGGGAATACAGTTCTAGTTTTAGCAATCAGGCACCCACCTGGAGAATAATGGAATACAGTTCAAGTTTTTGTCAATCAGGCGCCCACCTGAAGAACAAGGGAATACAGTTCAAGTTTTGACAATCAGGCGCCCACCTGGAGAACAAGGGAATACAGTTCAAGTTTTTGACAATCAGGCGTCCATCTAGAGAATAAGGGAATGTAGTTCAAGTTTTAGCAATCAGGCGCCCACCTGGAGAACAAGGGAATACAGTTCAAGTTTTGGCAATCAGGCACCCACCTGGAGAACAAGGGAATACAGTTCAAGTTTTGGCAATCAGGCGCCCACCTGGAGAACAAGGGAATACAGTTCAAGTTTTTGGAAATTAGGCGTCCACCTGGAGAATAAGGGAATACAGTTCAAGTTTTGGCAATCAGGCGCCCACCTGGAGAACAATGGAATACAGTTCAAGTTTTGGTAGGCACCCACCTGGAGAACAAGGGAATACATTTCAAGCTTTGCCAATCAAGCGCCCACCTGGAGAACAAGGGAATATAGTTCAAGCTTTGGTAATCAGGCGTCCACCTGAAAAACATGGGAATACAGTTCAAGTTTTGGCAATCATGCGCCCACCTGGAGAACAAGGGAATACGGTTCAAGTTTTGGCAATCAGGCGCCCACCTGGAGAACAAGGAAATACAGTTCAAGTTTTGGCAATCAGGCGCCCACCTAGAGAACAAGGGAATACAGTTCAAGTTTTGGTAATCAGGCGCCCACCTAGAAAATAAGGGAATACGATTCAAGTTTTTGCAATCAGGCGCCCACCTAGAAAACATGGGAATACAGTTCAAGTTTTTGCAATCAGGCGCCCACCTGGAAACAAGGGACTACAATTTAAGTTTTGGCAGTCAGGCACCTACCTGGAGAACAAGGGAATACAGTTCAAGTTTTGGCAATCAGGCGCCCACTTAGAGAACAAGGGAGTACAGTTCAAGTTTTGGCAATCAGGTACCCACCTAGAAAACAAGGGAATACATTTCAAGTTTCATGTTAGTAGCAGGCACCCACCTAGAGAATAAGGGAAGTCATTTTAGAATTCAATTCAAGTTAGAAGTAGCAGAAGTTTGCGACAAGAATATGAGTCAATAGTTTGAGATGATCAACATAAGTTAGTCTCAATCCAGAATAATAATAAAAAAAAGTGAATCCAAAATACAGAAGTAGAGAAAGGTATGAACTGCTCAAGACATGGCTAAAATCACAAGCATTGCATGTCCGGTCTTGATCCAAAGAAGAATGAACTAGCACCTGCAGCTAGCAAGCGTCAAGGTTCAAATCTAATGTCTGCATGAAGAACCATTCAAGACTCAAGATCAAGCTTCAGAAGACTTATAGATAGGAAACTTGTAACTCATAGTTGACAGGCTTAGTTAGTCTTTTTCATTTTTGATTATTGATGTAATAACAGGACCGCGGACCGGAACCTCAATGGAACGGCACCTCAATCGGCTCTCCACCTAGGTATACTCCATCACTCTTCCTAATTCTGAACTACACGTGGCCTGATTCCTTTATAGCCAAGGATATGTAGGTAGCGCAGATACCAGGGCTTGGTCACATTCTCCTTCCTTTTAGTTTTTGGTCTCCCTAAATAAGGGTCGGGTCAAAAAAACTATCTAATCGCTCTTTGTCTAAAAACTTTTCGCATTCCCAGTCAAAGAGGGGCAGTTGTAGACATGTGATTTTTGACCCTCCCCGAGATTTTACCCATTTTAGTGTAAATATTTAGTTTAGGCCTAATATCGCTATTTTAATTAGTTTTGACCCTTTTACTTTATTTTATCACAAAAAATAAAAATTACAAAAAATAGTTTCAATAAGGTTTTGTAGTCATTTTTAATCTTGAAAAAATACCAAAAAAATAGGTTTGTTTTAAACGGTTAGTGTTATTTTAATAGTTATTTTCTTAAGTAAGATTAAATAGTATTTTTAATAGTTTATCTTATTTGCTATATTATTTTTACATACAAAAAAGGAGGGAATAGAATTAATTTTTTGGACTAATTTAGTCTTGCTTTTAGCCCAATTATGCCAATCTCTTAGTCCGTTAACCCAAAAGCCCAAACCTTAACCCATTAGCATACTACACAAATAAAATTAACCTAGATCCCTAAGAGAAAGGGGTATCCGCCGTTTGGCTTCTTGAAAAAATCAAAGGAAAAACCAAAAAAATGAAAGAATTAACCTAGAGACCTAGGCTACAGACCCTAGACTTAAAGCGATCAGCTGAATATACAGAAAACAGACCTAGAGACCCCTAAGACCCGCCGCAATACACACGACCCCCCCCCCCGAACCTTGACCATCTTCTTCATGAAGACTTAAGACAGAAGAATTTCTCATCAGTTTTTTTTCCATTTTTTTTGGAAGCTAAGTTCCTTCTTCTCCAAGAGCCGTTTCCATCGATTTTTTGACAACAAATAAAACCTAGAATCCCTATCTAAAGAGGAGCCATTTTTTACATGCTGAAGACTCTTCATCTTCAAACTTCAGCCGTAGATCCTAGCCGTTTTCCTTCGTCTTCTACACACAACAGCGTCCATAAGATCTCTAAGGAAAGGGTAGCTGGAAATCCTTCATTCTAGAGAACCGCCAACGTCCAGCGACCCATCTTCTCATCTTTCAGCCTCAAAACAGAGGTTGTCGCGACCTCAAATTCCTCATTTGAAGTCCGTGTTCGAGTCGCTTGAGGTTCGAAGCCTTCCGAGTAGTTTGAGGTCCCTTCGTTGGTCCCGTCGATTACTAGTTCGTTGTTCTTTAGTCGAGTTTGTGTAGTTGCCGGCGAGTCCTTTGTTTCCCGATGAGTTCTTGCCGAACTTTCGCCTTTGTGTTAGAGAGATTTTCATATATAAAAGGACTTGTGTGTTTTATTTGGTAAATCAAGGTCCATTTGCGCTTAAAATCCAGGTATTACCTTGTTACTGGTGCTCTTCTAGTTATCCATGGTGCAGAAATTTTTTGTTTTTGAGAAATGAAACACTTTATTGTTAGTATTTTGCTTCAGCCTTATGCTATCTGCTTTGTATGTAATTCTCGCCTTGAATTTCTATGTTTACTCATTAATGTGTTAAAATTATACTTATTACATATAAAGGTCATATAGTAGTACCAGAATCGATCTCTTCTAAAATTAAGGCTATTTAAGGAGTGTTTGGAAAAGTCTTACTAGTATTAATAATAAACATGTTAGTAAATCACAGGTACATTTCACGTGGCGTGATTCGCAATATGAATAATTATTGTGGCCATAGGTACGGTTCCTATGATACGTAAATCTCAATTCGGGTGTGCATTTCATGTGACCCGATCATACTTTTGAATAATAATGAAATAAACATGTTATAAATCACGGGTGCATTTCATGTGATGCGGTTCGCGATATGTACGACAATCGTGACTTGTTCCAGAAAATAATTCTATAAACATTAAAAACAGTTAGAAAGTAAAAAATGCACGTAGGTTTAAAATGTGTAATTAATCTGATAATTAGGCCAATATTAATAGTTGAGCGACCGTGCTAGAACCACAGAACCTAGGAATGCTTAACACCTTCTCCCGGGTTAACAGAATTCCTTACCCTGATTTCTGTGTTCGCAGACCATAAATAAGAGTCAACTTTCCTCGATTCGGGATTTTAAACCGGTGACTTGGGACACCATAAATTATCCCAAGTGGAGACTCTGAATTTTAAATAAATAATCCCGTTTTGATTATTGTCACATTAATTGGAAAAACTCCCTTATACCTCTTCCGGGGCAGAAAAAGGAGGTGTGACAAAGGGAACCAAGTCTGGCCTAAAGCGCCTTTGAGCTTGTTTTACAGGGCGAGCACCATTTTTGACTGCAAGGTGATGGACCACTACTTTTGGGTCCAAGCCAGGCATCTCTTTGTAACTCCAAGCAAAGGCATCCCTGAACTCCTTGAGTAACTTAATATAAGTGCTTTCTTCATCAACTTCTAGTGAAGCACTTAGGTAGGTGGGTCTTGGTTCTTCATCGGTGCCAAGGTTAACTTCTTTTAAGGCATCAACTGTCGTCTTCACTCCTTCTTCAAGTTCAGGTAGAGCATATTTCGCATCTTCATCTTCTTGAGGGTCCCCATCATTAAAGGATACGTGATAACACGGTGACACATCCTCCAATTCTGCATTATCCTCCATCGAAGATAGAATACCATCCTCGCCTTGTACAGTGACATGATACTAAGAACCCACACTTTCTTCATCTTCGTCACATTCCTTAGTGTAGACCACAGACCTTCAATACTTCTTTACATGAAACGACAAGTTTTGTTTGTCGCCTCATTCTAAAAGGAACCAAATTTTGGAAATCATTAGAGATCTTCTGAATTATGGGCGAAGCGGGTGTTCTTATGCTTTGAAAATTTCTCTAGAACTTGTTCCCCTTCTTTAATAGACCCAATCTCTCAAACATGAAAGTCCTCACATGAGATTTTTCAAGTCGATCAAAGGCAGAAGGCTTGTTAGAAGTGGCCGATTCATCTTCTACAGTGATATAATTGTTGCTCGCCCTTCTTATGGAGATGCACACTAGTGACAGTTGCTTGTATCCCAAACCTTCACGTGGTTGTCGCGTTGCAGCTTCTGATGGTAGCTTCCCTAACTTTGACGGCTCATTAGAATTGTATCCAGCTTTTGCATAGCTTGTAAGCGTTAGGATCAAAACCTTCATCTGTTCGCTTTGTAAGGAGTGCCACATTCTACAAACGATTTTTGGCTACAATCCCTGCAAGTGGCTTTGAGGACAACTTTACTAACTCAATTCGTTTTACTAGAAGAGTTAACTCCTTTAGCATGTCAGTTTGGAGATTAGAAGATTCCCTTCATCTTTCTTCCTTTTAGGGTCATATTGGAGCGCAGGACTTACTTTCTTGCCATAAGACGCAATATTCCCTCTATAAGATTTATTCGTTTTGGGTTGTACCTCCTTAGTATCTTTGGCTTTACCAGTAGTCACCTCTGCTTTTTTAGTTGTGGGATCGTCATTCTTGTTTTTCATGTCATCATCAGCTTTTAACTCCTTCACCATAGGGTTCTTCAAGTAGAACTTTGCATCAGCGAAGTGTGACTCAACCTCGGTAAATGGCTCATCATCAGCAACTATCTTTTTCTCGACTTCACCCTTGTAGTATTTTAGACATTGATAGTAGGTAGATGGAACTACTTTATTCTCATGTATCCAAGGCCTTCCAAGCAAGACGTTGTATGAAGTCTTTGCATCGATCACATGTAGCCATGCACTTGATTGCATATCTTCAATGGTGATTCCCAACCTGATCACACCTATGGCTCTTTGCCCCCATTGGTCGAATCCTTGAATCATCACACGACTTTTCGAGAGTTCATTCATGGGAATACCAAGTTCTTTCACAGTGCGAATTGGCAAGATATTTACTGAGGATCCTCCATTAACCAATAATCGATTTGTACTTTTATTGCGCATATAGCCAACCAGGTATAATGGGCAGTTATGAGGAGTGTCACCAAATAGAAGATCGTCATTCGTGAACGTAACTTTTTCCTCACAAGTATTAACTTCTTGAGGAATGAACTCGACGAGCTTTTCCAAAGATGGTATCAATGGCAGTTCATCACTCTTTTCTTCTCCTTTGTCAGCATGGCAACAAAAGGCATCAATGCACTCATGGTAAAGCTTTGTGCGGAAGCAACTTGGTAAGAACTCCTCCAAGGTCACTGGATGTCGTGGCTTTTGAGGATGGTGCACCTCCACTTTTGCTTTCTTCAAATTCTTAACTGGATTCCATCTCCTTGGTCTTTTCACCATCATTTTCTTTGTTAGTTGTTCTACTGATTCTTTTCGTGGGCTCTTTTTGTGGCACCTACGGCGAGATGTCCAACCTTCATCATCATCATGGTGGTCTACTTCGATTTTGTTATTCTCTAGTAATTCTTCATCTTTACTTTTTTTAATACCATATAATGCATCCGTACTAAATGAGCCAAAGGTGATAGAGACTTGGTTTGCGCTTACTTTCTCATCTTCAAGCATGATCTTCTTTTCGCGAGCCAAGTCCATGACTTTGTCCTTGAAGAGAAAGAACTTCTCCAAAGGGTGGATCACAAGTCGATGGTATTTGCAGTAATTTGGGTCATTTGTTTTCCCAGATTCATTTGGTCGCTTCATCTCCGGAAGCTCAATGAGATTCAACTCGAGGAGTTCTTCGAAAATGGCTGGCACATTAGAATCCAGAAATGGGTACTCTTTCTCTTGCATTTCTTTTAGAGTCAATTTTCTACTTGGCTTATCTTGAAAATAAGTGATTTCATACTCTGTTTCTTGCTCACCTTCGTCGTGAATTTCACAGGTGACGTGTTGACATTCATAGCTTCTTTGCTTTCAGACTTGGGTAGAACTTTCCCCACTTCCTGACTTCTTGCTTGTCTTTCCCTTTGCAAGGTTCATAGATGGGCAAGCTTTCATTTCCAGTGGAGGCCATGTTCAATTCCATGTCATGGGCACGCGTTGCAAGTTCTTCAAATGTTTTAGGCTTGATACCTTGCAAGATGTAGCGCAATCCCCAATGCATGTCTTGGATGCACATCTCTATGCCTGAAGCTTCACTAAGCCTGTCTTTGCAGTTGAGGCTTGCATTCCTCCAACGATTGATAAAGTCGATAACTGGTTCCCCCTTTCGCTGATGAGTATTTGTAAGTTCTATCATACTCACAGTACATCTCGTACTATAAAAGCAATTGAGGAACTCTTGCTCTAGTTGATCCCAGCTATCAATAGATCCAGCCTCGAAGTCTGTGTACCAGTCAAAAGCATTCCCTTTTAGCGAGCGGACAAACTGCTTGATGAGGTAATCTAAGTCCCAGCATTTTTGCACGTCCCCACGAAGTGCGCCACATGTTGCTTTGGGTTACCTTTACCATCAAACTGTTGAAACTTTGGAGGTTGATAGCCAGCAGACATCTTCAACATATCGACCCTTGCAGTGTACGGCTTTGCATATATAAGAGAGGATTTGGCAGCAACTTCATATTTATTCTTAATGGTTCCTTCAATGAACTCCTTCAGTTGATCGATTGGAATCATCCCTTCATATGAGACATGGATAGACTTAGTAGATGCTACTGGTCTTGGGGGAGAGTCACTCTCCAGAACTTCTGGGAGCTTGCCGGGTGCATGGGTGGATTCTTCTTCCATCAAGATTCCTACCCTGTCTGTTAGCTTGTCAATTCTAGCCTCTTGATTTTGCATGCATTTGGTCAAGCCAGTGATTACTTCCGTCAAGTTTGCCAATTGCTCCTCCACAGATGAAGTATTTGACATCATGGCTTGCATGATTGTCGTAGACAACGGAGAGTAGCATGGATTTTCACACAGATTGATCCTTGATTGGCTTACGCTATGTGGTGTAAGTGGGGAGGATCCACTACTTGAAGAATCATCATCTTCCTTCACAGCAGAGTGCTTGGATTCGGAGAGGTCAAGTAGAGCAAGAGTTTTCTTGATCTTTTCAGCAACATCGCTTCCTCCTTCAGATGCGTTTGTGGAAGATCTTACTCCCTTTGAGGATGAAGATCCGAAAACAGGGGTTGATGCGGACGACACTTGGGGTGCTTGTTGTCCTAAAGAGCTTGCTTTGCTCCTCATAACTGGTCTGAAGCTTCCAAAGGTAACATCGAGGATGCTTTCCACATCAGCATAGAACCTGGAGTTAGCAGCCTTGGTGGAAGTTGAAACGGAGTTGATTTTCTTTGAAGCCATTTCAATGTTCTTGGACTTTGGTGATTGAAAAGTTGAGATGAGAGGTAGAGATTGTCCCACTGGGTGTACCAGAATTTGTAGACATTAAATTTGCATCGAGAAAATAAAATCAAGACCGAAAAATATTGCAACAATCGTAGTATTTTATTTCGAATATTTGAGTGTTATTATGAATCCTCTGATTCTTCTTTTCAAAAGTAAATAAAAGAGCTTTTGAGCTTAATCTTGAATTTTATTTTATTTTAATCCAAGTGCTTGAGGCCAGATCTTGATCTTGACGTATTTTTAATTCAAGGGCTTGCAGCTTGTTCTTGAATCTTCGTCTTGATCTTTTAATCCTTAGAACACTTGAATGCTTGTAGCTTTTAGAGAAATCTGCAGCGTTTGATCCACGAGCTCTCTCTTGCTTCTTGTTATAACTTCTGGTGTCTTTTCTTAGTTATGAAGACCTCCATTTATAGTTGTAAGAGGGATAAGTTGTGATAAGAATAAACTCTTTCCCACCAATCAAATTGAAGTGTGACATGGCCGCATTTGATTGGCCAGAACATGTCACTTGCACATATGGCACGGTTTCATTGGCCCTTTAATTTGACTTGGCATGCTTGTCATTTTGACACATGGCACAATCCTATTGGCTCTTCCGTTTGACTTGGTGTGCCACGTCATTTGACACGTGGCACCAAACTGGGCCTCTAGGAAGATAACATCTTGGGCTTAATAAAGTGGGATCATCACTTTAGCCCAATGGATTAAGACTCATTTATTTAATCTATATATATTGGACTTATATAATTAATTCAATTATATTAGCCCATATGTTTGTTTGGAACAATATATCTTGAATTTAAAATATAGTCCAAATTATTTCATAAATTTAATTTTAATAAAATTTATATGTCTACAATATTTTGAGGGTCCAAAGCATGAACGAAGCCAAACTTAAAATTAAAGGTGAAATACATAGATAATTCTTAAACTTACTCAATTATTCACTTACATCGAGATTTTGACCTATTGAACACTTAGGATATGCTCAAACTATGGGGTTAGACGGTAAGGTAAGTGCACAATAGTGATTTAAAAGTTAGTCAGTACTTCTTTTGTCCCGAAATTTTAAACTAATAATCTGAATTTCAAGATAATTCTGAACATCTTTGTCTCGAAAATTTGAACCGGAAAACCCAACTTCACGATGAACTGGCTAATTTCTAAATAGCTGCCCTTTAGAGTAGTTATCTAGTGTCATTACTTCAAAAATTGGTAAAAATAGCACGGGCTAGCCAGTTTTCGGACTGGTCATTGAAAAATAGTCAGCGTGCAAAGTCATTGAAAAATAACCACTATTTTGCTGCAACACGGAAAGTTCCAGCATAATATACTGGAGATCGGTACACCTGTGTATGAACTTCCAACATATTATGCTGGAACTCCAACACGCGTAAAGTTCCAGCACAATATACTGGAGATTGGAGCACCTATGTATGAACTTCCAGCATATTATGCTGGACCGGTATATTATACTGGAACTCCAGTATAATATATTGTAGTTCCAGTATACTTATGCTGGAATTCCATTATATTATGTTGGAGTATTTTCCGGATTTTGAACAGTCTTTTCGTTCAGATTTATCTTTACATGAAAAGTGGCTAAATTTCGAATACTTTTGAAACTTGGCTATTTTTGAATGACCACTTGTAAATCCGGCTATTTTTAAATTTCTCCCCAAAATTGTGCCTATTAAATCTTTCAAAACAATCGGTAATGCACTTTTAACGTTTCTTTTTTTCGTTTCTTTTTCTTCTTCATTTATTTGTTCTACCATCGGCAGCGAGACACCAACGTCTAAAACTGTCGTTTTTTTGGTGCAATAAAATGTACCTAAAGCTCTAAGTCTACACTCTAGAGCTCAAGTGATTAAAAGAATGTAGAAATGACACCAGATAGCCACTATTAAATAAGTATTGTCTAATCTCTAAATAATATCATAGTTGTTTGTGTATTTCCCCCTGAGAAATTCATATCCTACTAATCTCAAACCACCAATGTGAAGGAATGATTTTACCAATTCATATCAAATGTAACATTGCTTTGTACATATACTTGCACCTGTTGAGTCTTTAAGCTAAAATAAGCTTTAAAGAGGATGAATGAGAAATGGAGGAAAAATACAATTTTCACTACAAAAAAAACTGGAATTAGCTACGAACGTCATCGCTAATCTGTCGCTAAATCGCTCGTAGCTAACAAAATTTCTTGATAATCTGTCACTATTCTGTCGCTAAATGAGATTAGCTACGAATTTTTCTGTTTAGCTACATAATTTGTCTGTCGCTAAAACCAGATTATTTATTTAGTAGTGTTTTAAGTTTCCCTCCTTGACAATGGGATGTTGTCCCGGATTGGAAGAGGAAAAGGTTTTTGATGGGTATATATACAATTGCTCTTCTTTTAGTTCTTAAAGAGTTAAGAAGAAGGCAAGCCTCCCGCTGTCGTCGCCCGGCTTCGGTTTCGGCTTCAGATTTAGTCAAATGATCGATTGATTGATTATTTTTTTGGACTAAATTTATTTGTTAATAGTAAATATTAACGTGCTATTATTAAATATCCATATTTGTAACGGAAGCTTAATAATCCAAATTATTCGCTTCGTTGACTCTGCCCGTCCGTTTTTTGTAACGGAAAACGTTTCCTCTGCCCGTTTTAATTTGCGTAAATGGCCATTTACGTTATGGCTGTTTTATGTAACTCACCTCTCTTCGTTTGAACTCAACAGATTGGGGCTATAAATAAGTTGTCCCTTCTCTCAAAATTTTCATACGAATTTCTTTCACCGCTTTTCTTCTGTATTGTTTTAACTACTAAGAAAACAAGAGTAAGTGTGATATGCTACTGATCTTTGTGTTTACTGAAACACTGGAGTTTGAAGTACCGCTACACCAGTGTGTAATTCGTTCTATCCTGTGACGAAATAATCCACAACCTTGGATACTAGGAGGGGAATAAGTTCCTTAAGGAAACACTGTGAATTCAGTGGGCTCAGATTAAATTCTGTTTCTTTTTTTTATTTATGTTTATACGTTATTTTATATTCTCCAGAAATATTTTACGAATACAGGATACTAACAAGCTTAAGGAACTTAATTTAATTTATTTTCTGTATTTGTGTTATACTCACTATTTCTGGAGAGTAAAACCTTTGTGGTTTTCTACTCCATTGGAGGTTAAAATCTACGTGATTTTAACACTTATTTGTGTCATTCTTTTACAGAAATTACGAATGACAACGGGAACCAGACTATTCCTATGGTGACTGCTAATGCATCGACAAGCCGAACAACATCGGCATAAAAATTTGAAAATTTTTTCGGGATTGATTTCAAGTGGTAGCAGCAGAAAATGTTCTTTTACTTGACTACTTTAAGTCTACAAAAGTTATTTAAGGAAGATGTTCCTGTTCTACCTGATGAAACTCCAGAGAATGAACGTTTTCTCGTGATTGAGGCGTGGAAGCATTCTGATTTTCTGTGCAAGAATTACATTCTTAGCAGACTGGAGGATGATTTGTATAACGTCTACAGTAATGTGGAGTCGTCAAAAGAACTGTGGATTGCGCTTGAAAGGAAATATAAAACTGAAAATGTCGGGTTGAAAAAATTCGTTGCCGCTAAATTTTTGGACTACAAAATGGTAGATAGCAAGCCTGTATTACCCAAGTTCAGGAATTGCAAGTGATTATTCATGATCTCCTTGCTGAAGGTATAAGTACAATTAATACTGATGTTGTAAGTATTAATTTTATTATGTTTACTAACAGAATTTTCACTAAAGGTCTTATCATCAATGAAGCATTCCAAGTTGCAGCGATGATTGAGAAGTTGCCTCCTTTGTAGAAGGACTTCAAAAACTACTTCAAACACAAACGCAAGGAGATGTCACTTGAAGATCTCATTGTTCGGTTGAGAATCGAAGAGGACAACAAAGCTGCTGAAAAGAGAGGCCGTGGAAACTCAACAATAATGGGAGCAAACATTGTTGAGGATACTCCTCAAGATTAGAGAAAGAGGAAGAAGGCTTCTAGACCGAAAAGCAACCCAAGCAAGAAGTGGTTCAACAGAAATTGCTATAATTGTGGGAAAGCTGGACATAAATCTACATATTGTCGTGCTCCGAAGAAAGACAAGAAGAAGGGTCAAGCAAACATGGTTGAAAGGCACGAAGATGTTGATGACTTGTGTGCTATGCTTTTTGAATGAAACCTGGTGGAAAATCCTAAGGAGCGGTGGATTGATTCTGGAGCCACTCACTATGTTTGTGCTATTAGAGAAGCGTTTGCTACATATGCTCCCGTTGGACTCGAAGAGACGCTTTCTATGGGAAATTTTACAATGGCCAAAATTGAAGGATGTGGGAAGATATTTCTGAAAATGACTTCTGGCAAGGTGGTGACTCTAAACAACGTCTTTCATGTTCCCGATGTGAGCACGTGATTTTTTCCTCATACGAATTACTCCAAAATAACTCCCGAAACTAGGTCTTTAATTATGTGGAAATATTGTACGGTTTTCCTGTTTGTTTGCATGGGCATATGTGCGTGTGTAATTTTATTAATACATTTAAAAATACAAAAATATAATATAATGTAATATGTGTTACGTGTGCATTTAGGATTTAGTTTTTTAATTTAGGAATTAACAGGTTTGTTTTACAAAAAGGAAAATCACAAAACAAAATGCGTAATTGTTGTAATTTTGTCATTTAAATGTGTCATGGTATGATTAATGTTTTGTCTTGTGTATTAATGGTTGTTAAGGGGTAATTATTATTTTTGTGAGGATAATTTTTATTGTTATAATTCAAATTAGGAATTTAGTAATTAGGAATTAAAGGAAAATGAAGAAAAAGGGAAGTAAATAGGAAGAAAAACTGGACTGGGCAATTTTTAATTGACAAAAATCAGGCCCAATGTGTGTAATAACCCAGTCCAGGACCAAGTCTCTCAACCGTCTCCCAAACAACGTCGTTTGAATGCTTTCAATCTAGACCATTGATCAGTCAGATCTAACGGTCCAGTTCAATTCTTTCATTGATCCAAACGACGTCATATGATTACAATCAATCAGGGCCGTCTTTTCCCTTTAATCCAACGATCCCGATCAGTCCTCTATACCCGACCCACCTGCATCTGATACCGACCCAATCCCCATTAAAATCAAAACGACACCGTTTGGTTAAATAAATTTATCCCGACCGTAGATCTTACCTGATCCAACGAACGAGATCAAACCACCCATCCCCTATATAAGTTAAATTCATACCCTAACCCACTAACCAAACACCCCCCCCCTCCCTCTCCTGTTCATCATCGTCCCTAAGACGATGCCCCAAACCCTAGCCGCCCTAGCTCCCCCTCGCCTGAAACCCGGCGGCAACGAAGCCGCCGGTCACCACCTTAACACCCCTGAACCCCCTCGACCTCCTCTTTCCAACCATCACCATAACTCCCCTCGAATCAGGCCCCAACTCTTCGAATCTTAAATCGAAGGTGGGCCTGAGGACACGACCGTCTCCGATGACCACCAAACTAACACCCAGTGACCTTGGAGCCACCCCCAATACAGATCTTCAAACCATTTGGTTCGAATCATCTCAGAGCTTCTCGAATCTTCATTAGAAGATTCGAGCCAAACATGAACTTACCCAGATCTATCCCAAATTCCGACCAGGTGACCCCCAGGCCTCTCTTACCCCTAAACCACCCTTGATTCCCTTCAAATCTGCCCAGAAATGATCGAGCCCTAAATCTGGAAAAAAACGGAACCCTAAAATTCCAATCATGGAATCTGACCAAATTAATTGAAGGGTTGGGGCCTAATAGACTTTAATCGAGGTGTTCTCAGTTGAGAACACTTCAATTAAAGTCTGTTCGACCTCAAAATGCTTAGGTCTGACTTTGAGCATGGGTCCGTATAATTTTGAAGATTCAGAGGTATTTTTCCTACTTTTCTTTTGTACCCTATGTGTGTATTATTCCCTGTTTTAGTAATTTGTATAATTTTCCTACTTTTTTACTTGATTCTGTCTCATATCCACTATACACGTTTATTTGATTAAATTATAGCATTGTTTCTGTTTGTTGTAATTGTTTACAATGTGTGTAATCGACTCGATTAAGTTCGTCGATTAGTTGTCTTATTATAAGTTCTTGTTCCTGTTAATGCTGATTGAAATAAACTGTTTGCCTAAATTGTCTGGGATCTGATTGTTTGGTATCAGTTGTTATAAGCATGTCCATTAATTAGTTTCGACAGTTAATTCACTCTTGTTTGTTAAGTCAGCAAGTTCGTCAAATGTTGTTGTGTATATTTGATCCAGGGCCATTTGATTTCAGGAATGAACTTGCATGCCTGATATTTGTATTCATGTACATATTTCAGTTTTAGCTTCAGGACATTGTCATTAAGCTGACAATGAACCTGCATTCACATTACCTTCATTCATGTGCATATTGATTCAAGTTTCAATTTCAGCTTCAATGATTCTGTTGAGTTCTGTGTGGTGTCAATGTTATGTTTTGGTTTGAATTCAGTTTTACAAGTGTTAATTAGATATTATTGGGTTAGAAGGTTGCATTTTATTTAAAATTCTGTAAATATTGTTCTGAATTGGAAATCTTTGTATTTAATGTTTTTCTGCATTAAAACCTAAGGAATTGGTTGAAGCTGTTAAGCAGATAATTGTTGAGTTTGGGCAGATTGGTTTAGGGCAGTAATAGTAAGGGAATTTCAGGGGTGTCTGGGGAATAAAACAGTTAGTATGATACTTTAAGATTAGTGCTTTATCAATGGGGTATTAATTAATCCTAATGGGGAACCAAAGGAAGTGAAAGGGCTGAAATTAAGGGAAAAGGTGTCCTTAGTGGCTGATTAAATGAAAATTTAGACTTAGTCCTATTAGAGTGGGAAAAAACTGATTTGAAAAGAAAAAGGGGGGTCCGGGCAGTAGGCTGGGAAAAAGGGAGTAAGTTGTATAAAAGGGTGTGTTGGGACTGATTTAGAGGGGGAGGACACACAGAGATATACAGACAGAAAGAATAGAAAAAAAACAGAAAGAGAGGACAGAAGGGAAAAAACAGAAAAAGAAAAACAGAAAAAAGAGCACACACACACACAGAAAAGAGAAACATAACAGAAAAATAGAGAAGAAATAAAGAAAAATCAGAAATATTGTTTCCTCGTATCTGTCCGGGTTTGTATGGTGATACTGTTTGATTGAATCTGAAATTTTCTTAAAATTTCTGCTACTGTTCGTCTGGTTTTCACGGTTTCTGTCGGTTTTGCTCAAATCTGATGAATTGTTTGGCATTTTATTTCTGCTGTTGGGCTTCTTTTGCTGCTACTGCTGAATACTACCTCTTTTACCCTCATTTCCAGGTATATTTATACTCATGATACTGCAAAGTTTCAATATTATAGAGAAATGAAATCTGGAATTTCAAATATGTCTGCTATTCATTTGAAGGCATTAGTTGAGTTTCAATTTTTTTTAGTTAACTATTAGCTTGCACTTGACATGAGAAATATTAGTTAATCATCCTCTTTTGAAGTTAGTATAAGCTTTGCAATAATTCTATTTATTTCAGAATCTCATTAAGTATAGTTATATTCGAATTATCGAGACAGGGGATTTGGTAGAAAGTTGACTATTCTTTAAACTTTGCATTTAGACCATGTTAACTAAGCGCTTGGTAACATGAAAATATCGGGGAACCACGCTAGTAAACTTCGTCAAGTCCGATATTGTTTAATTCTAGTTGACATAAGTATTCTCGTTTATACAAAAATAGGGCCTAATAATGCGGATAACTCTAAGTGAGAGGTGAATCGATATAATTCGTTACGATTAAGATATTGGAATATTCCGGATGGTTCAGATGTGTATTTACGTTACATGTAATATCATTTTATTAAATCAATTTGTAGATTAGTTCTCTTTCTTAACAACAAATGACCCATTTATTTTAGGAATGCGAGTTATGATTAACTCATTTCTTAAAAAATAGTATATAAAATTAATGTCAATGATTTTTACAAAGTATAGATTTTGTATTTGTAAATAGCTTGCATAAGCTGAGATAAAAATTGATATGATTTTATCTATCCCAAACTCAATCATCGTAAGCAAACTAACCAAATAATTAGAACTTTGGACTAAAAACAAGTTGTGTAGAAGAAGGTCGGATTTATGAATACTAATTGCAACATTTTAAGTCAAAGTATACAAAGAAGAGTTCACTCCGAGTAGAATAATGGAAATTCTTCAAAAACTACTAGTTTGCTTATCAATTAATTTTTTTTCTAGTTTTACACGTAATTCGCTTTGGTAAGTTTTTAAACATATACACTTAGTCTTAAGCCTAGGAAAATAATAAATAACTTGTGCATATAATTATCAAGTACTAAAAATACATAAACAAAATACATATACCGTATTCACGATAAAAATGGTAGTTTTAGTTGCACGTTATTTATTTATTTTTCATCTCATTAATTCCTTTAGTTTGAATAGTTTTGAGGTATATAATTCACTCGCTTAAAATATAACTTGTGGCCAACACCTAATAAATTTTGATTTTTTAGAAATCTCGAGACATTCCATTCGGTGATTTCCCATGGCTTTCATGTTTAAAAATAGTTGGACATAATAAACATTTGTAGAAAATTTATATTACCATCAAAAATATTTTGTGTAATTGGGGACACGTTCGCGTGACATGATTACATTTCTAAAGACAATTCGGAGTATGCGTTCGCGCAACTTCGAGCAAACTTTCTTAATAAAAGGGGTTTTTCGGAGATTATTAAATTAATTTATTTTGTATAACCCGAGATGTGCAGTTCACTATTTAATCATATAAGAGTGACGAATGTTCGTAATTTTATTTTAAGCACTTGCAATTTCGGCCATAAATTCATTTTTATAATAAAGAATATAAAAAAAAAATACTATCAATCTTACTGAGTACACGTATGTGTGACACAATTCTTTACATTTATATTAAAAAAAATAATGCGAATATACGTACGCGTGATTCGTTTCAAGGAAGGTCTATAATTGTAAACAATCTAACCAAAGGCGGGAACAAAATCATGCAACAAGAAATAATGTATTTAGTAAATCAAGATAATTAGGCCAAGTATAAAAATGGTTAAGCGACCGTGCTAGAACCACGGAATTCGGGAATGCCTAACACCTTCTCCCGGATTAACAGAATTCCTTACTCGGATTTTTGGTTCGCAGAATGACAAACATAGTCATATTTTCCTCGATTCGGGATTAAAACCGGTGACTTGAGACGCCATAAAAATCCCAGGTGGCGACTCTGAAATTAATAAAGAATCCCGTTTCGATTGTCCTTTAATCGAAAAAACTCTCTTTACACCACGCCCCCTCCGGAATGTTGTGTAAAGGAGAGGTGTGACAGCTCTGGCGACTCTGCTGGGGACTTTTATAAAAAGTAAACCCAGAACCACTGGTTCAGGGTTCAAGAATTCGAGCTTAAAATAACTGTTATAGTTGGCTTTGTTTGTTATCTGATTTTTCCACATATTTGTGCTTAATGTACTAAATGTTGCTTTTTACCGCTTTAATATTATCTGAATTGTGTATATAAAACTGCTACGAAACCCTCCTTCTTTCTGAGTCTTCTGAATTTATGGTGCACACGTGCGCGTGACCCACCTTTCTGTTAGAAGTCATACCAAATAAGACGAAGTTGGGACAAGTAACTAGGCCGGGTAGACTTTCGTGCTCCCGGTACGTTGCCCCCATTTCGGCTCAAGCTGTCCGTTTGGGTAAGCCAGGTCTAGAACAATCTGCCTCAGGTTTTTCACTTAGAATAACTCAGCCTCATACCGGATCCCTAGTAGGAACGTCTATTTGCATCATGTACATTTGACCTTGGAGACTCAACACAGGGGTTGGGTCTGTCTAGGACAGTCTAGGACAGGTGAACCTGAAATGAAAAGACCATCCTGATGCATGTGAACCTGAAATGAAAAGACCATCCTGATGCATCCTACTTGCTACTTGTGCATTCATTTACCTCGGATTTGCTTGTTGACCAGCTTAATTGAAAAAAATATCATTGTGAGCGCCGAGAAATAAAATGGGTTGTTTTAGAAAATTCCCAAAATAGTTTTAAATTTTGAAAAAAAAAGAAGAAGAAGTGTTAAATAAAAAAAAATAATTTTTCTTTTTATGAGTGTCTGTTTTCAAAAGGAGTCTTGCTTTTGTTAAAATTAATCGCAGATACAAAATGAGCACCACCCAAAACCCACCATTCGCAAATGTAGATGAGTTTCTATTTCGGCTTCAGATATGGTGGCATGAGTTAGGAGAAGATGGTCAGAAATGGGTCGTTAAGCATTTGGGAACTCTCACAGATATTATGAAAGTTAAACCACGTGATGATTTGATTGCGGCATTAGTAACTTTTTGGGACCCTGTTCACAATGTCTTTCGCTTCTCTGATTTCGAGCTTACTCCTACATTAGAAGAGATAGCTGGATATGCCGGTTTTGACGGAGATTTAAGAAACCAAAGTCTTATATTCCCAAAAGCTCCCTCAGTGCATCGATTCTTTGGTCTCTTAAACATCAGTAATCAAATCAGAAAAAGCAACGTTGTCAAAGGGTGTTGTTCTTTCAACTTCCTGTATTCAAGGTTCGGAAAGCCGGACGGATTTGAAATTCATGAAAAGGGCCTTACTAACAAACAAAACAAAGACACCTGGCAGATTCACCATCGCTTCGCTCATGGTGGCTTTTCTGGGAATCATGGTCTTCCCAAACAAAGAACGAACAATTGATATTCGCACAGCGAAAGTCATGCAGGTCCTCACTACCAAGGAAAATCACACCCTTGCCCCGATCATTCTCTCAGACATTTATCGGGCGTTGACTTTATGTAAATCAGGGGCAAAAGTCTTCGAAGGGTGCAAAGTTTTGTTGCAAATGTGGATGATTGAGCATCTCCAACATCACCCCAAGTTCATGCAGTATGGTCCAAGCAATGACAATTTCATCGAGAGTTATGAAGAAAGAATAAAAGATTATAAATCTTCAGAAGGGGTGGAAGCCTGGGTATCTCATCTAAGATCTTTAACGACAAGTCAAATTGAGTGGACTTTGGGATGGCTCCCGGTAAGAGAAGTGATACACATGTCAACCTTGAATAGTTATTTGCTCCTATTGGGATTGAGAAGCGTCCAGCCATATGCGCCACAGAGAGTTCTAAGACAACTAGGGAGATACCAAGTGGTGCCTGATGATGAGGATTTGAGTATGCAAGTGATCGAGTTACACCCCGAATCCACTCTTCCCGAGACTTTAATTCAGCAGATGTGGAATGGATGTCGATACTTGAAAGATGATACTTAAGTTCCAAATACTACAAAGGGCGAGATAAATCCAGGATATGCGAGGTGGTTTGAGAAACGATCCCGCGTGGATGATGCACCAGAACCCGATCTGAGAAGGCCTATAAAAAGACCCCATGTTCAAACCTTTAACGATAAAATCCAAGAACGATTGATTTGGGGAGAAAAGGAAAAGGGATACAAGGCAACTATTCATGCCTTAAAGGAAAATCTGAGGAACCTCAATTTGGAGAAAGACTTACAAGCACAAGAAGCAGAAGGTGAAAAGAAGAGTCTGGCTTGTGAAAATAAAAATCTTCACGCTCAATTTTAAAAAATGAAGAAAACTTCTGAAACACCAATGAGAAGTTGGAAAGACGAAAAAATCATCGCCAATCTTTTAGAAAAAATGCAATATTATGACTCCATTTTGGCAAAAACAGAAAAGGCGTTAGGCAAATGTAATGTCCGTTCCATCTTTTGTTTGACTTGGAGTGGGGAGTGGAGCATGTTCACAGCTGTTAAGAGTTATGTCATTTGTTTGACTTGGATTTGTGTCGAGTTTTTAAACCATTTTCTTATAATGTTTTTCCAAATGTAATGTCCGTTCCATCTTTGTATTATTTCAATAATAAAAGTGTTGACAATTGCTTTACATCCGAACTACGCAAGGTCTGATTCATGCGGGGACATGATACGTAGGCAATCTTTATGAGATTCGACCACAATCAAAAGAAGGAATAAAATAAAGAGTGAGTGACAATAAAGAAAAAGATCAAGAAAAGCTGGGATGACACAAGCAGCCGAGCAAATGCATGATAGAAAAGGGTTATTTGTCTAGGAACATTGCATCTCAACGTGTAATTATATATGTGTTAAACTCTCAAAACTAACAAGTTTGTTCATTTCCAGAATTCAAGCAGTTAGTTTTTCTAAGAGTATACTGGCATATTATCATTATCACACCGGATCAAAAGGACCGATACCCGAAAGCATGTCTATCCCGGATGTCGACACAAGTATTAAGATAGAGGAGATGGACGTCGGTAAAATGAAAGAAGAGATGCTTAAACTTAAGCAACAAATGGCCGAGATGTATCGGGCCTGGTCTACAGGGCAATCACCCCCATCTTACCCAGCTAACCCTGCCTCCACCCCATTACTAGCCCAAACTCAGGATAATCCTGCCACTGAACTATCCCCCAGTTTCCCCATCTACCAGCACTACCGGGGCACCACCTCCCATACACCGCAGTCTCCACCTCCTAAACCAGTTCCATACCCTCCTCCACCAGTAACTCCTGTCTTCGTGGCACCTCCCCCAGCTACATTCCACAAATCTCCTAGTGAGCCTATATTCCAGGCCCAGGACAACCAATACTACCCCCCGGAGCCCACTTTCAAAGCTTCCGGAATCCATTCATTTACTCCCCGTTTTGACCTCCCAACAAAAATTGACAAGCCAGTCAAAAATACCGAACAAGAAGAGATGTTCAGGAAGGTCAAAAGCTTAGAACAATCGTTCCGAGACATGCGAGGGTTAGGAGGGCAGGTCAGTGTGGCCTACAAGGACTTATGTTTGTTCCCAAATGTGCAATTACCAGTTGGTTTCAAGATGCCCAAATTTGACCTATACAATGGGCACGGCGATCCGGTAGCCCACTTGAGGGGTTTCTGCAGCAAGATGTGAGGAGCTGGGGGAAGAGACGAATTATTAATGGCTTACTTCAGTCAAAGTTAGAGCGGATCAGCTTTGGAGTTGTATACCCGCCAGGACAATGGGAGATGGTACACCTGGGATGACCTGGCACAGGCATTTGCTTGTCACTTCCAATACAATATGGAAATCATCCCAGATCGACTATTCTTGACAAAATTTGAGAAAAAGCACAATGAAAACTTTAGAGAGTTTGGTTTCCGGTGGAGGGAACATGCAGCAAGGGTGGATCCTCCAATGAAGGAAAGTGAGATGGTAGATTACTTCCTACAAGCCTTGGAGCCAACTTACTATGCCCATTTGGTTTCAGCGATAGGAAAATCATTCAACGAAGTAGTGAAGATGGGAGGTATGGTGGAAGAAGGCCTCAAGACGAATAAAATCATGAGTTATTCGGCTATTAAGGCAACTACTCGCTATTCAAGGCGGAGTAGGAGGGATTGGAAAGAAGAAAAGAGAGGAAGCGGATGGTTGATTCAGGAACTTGGTCGGGGTCCAGAGGTTCACCTCATTACTACAATCAACATCGATCCCACCAACCAACTTATCACCACAATTCACCCCAACACTACTATCACCCGTCGGAACCTCATTTTTCCATCAACCATGCGCAAGCATACAATCAGCCACCTGCCCACGCCCATTGGCGTGCTCCTGTCATACCAAGTACCTACCCTTATCCGCGAACCTATCCCGAACCAGATTTCAGGCCTAATCAAGCACTCAGTGGTGAAAGGTTGCAGAAAAAGAAAACCTTCACTCCATTGGGAGAATCCTACACTAGTCTGTTCCACAGGCTAAGACAGCTAGATATGCTAAGGCCGATACAATCCAAGCTGCCCAATCCTCCTCCAAAGAATCTGGACTACACCGTTAGCTGTGATTATTGTTCTGGTACACCAGGCCATGATACAGAAAAGTGCTGGTATTTAAAGAATGCAATACAAGAGCTGATTGATACTAATAAGATTGAAGTTCAAACCCCCGAAACTCCCAATATCAACAGAAATCCAATATCAGCCCATCAGGAGGCCAATATGATAGAAATAGTACGGGCTGATGGGGAAACAAAGAAGCCATCACAAACCGTCATGATGATTCGGTCTCATGAAGCCAAGCCAGATGAACAGTTAGTACAGGAGAATTCGGTACCTAAGCAGAACAAAAATGGTGATGAGCCATCTGTGGTAGTTGAGAAGGGATCTTCAAACAAAGTTGCCACGAAGCAGGAAGGGTCAAAGGTGATTGTACCAGGGGTGGCCAGCAAACCCATCATAGTCGTGGAAGGAGCCCGTGTAGATCGGATTATTATCAAGCCAGTAACCCAGTTACTAGTGATCAACAACAAGGCTATTCCATGGAACTACGAACGGGTGACGGTAATATACAAAGGAAAAGAAGTCAAGGAAGAAGTCTGTGAGCTACAAGGCTTGACTCGTTCGGGAAGATGTTTTACTCCCGAAGAGTTAAGAAACACTAAAAATAATCCAACACCAATAAAGAAAGCCGTGACTGAAAAAGAAGCGGAAGAATTCTTGAGAAAGATGAAGCTCCATGACTATTCTATCGTGGAACAATTGAAAAGAACGCCGGCTCAAATTTCATTATTGTCATTGTTGATCCATTCGGACGAGCACCGTCAAGCTTTAATGAAGAACTTGAATGAGGCACACATTCCTGATAAGATCTCCGTGAATCACTTGGAAAAAATAGCCAACAAAATCTTTGAGGCAAACAGAATCACATTTTCTGATGATGAATTGCCTGTGGAAGGTACTGAGCACAACAGAGCTCTTTACCTCACCTTGAAATGTGAAAACTCCATAGTGACCCGGGTGTTGGTTGACAACGGGTCAAGCACAAACATCTGCCCTCTCTCCACTCTGAGCAAGTTGAGAATAAAAGAGGAGAGAATCCACAAGAATAGTATTTGCGTACGGGGATTTGACGGTGGAAGCAGAGATTCATTTGGCGACATAGTGTTGGAGTTGACAATAGGGCCAGTTGAATTCACAATGGAGTTTCAGGTGTTGGATATAGCTGTTTCTTATAATTTACTGTTGGGTCGACCATGGATCCATACTGCTAAAGCAGTCCCATCAACACTACACCAGGTGGTCAAGTTTGAATGGGATAAACAAGAAATAGTTGTGCATGGGGAAGACAGTTTAAATGCTCACAGCAATGCCATTGTACCGGTCGAGAGAATAGAAAATGACCAGGGACCATGGGTTTACCAGGTTTCCGACACAATGTTGGTAGAGAAAATTCCGGAGGGGAAATACATTCTGAATCCAAAGATAACCGCCGCATCTGTCATGGTAGCCTATGAAATGTTGAAGAATGGTTTTGTACCCGGAAAAGGTTTGGGCTCATATTTGCAAGGCATTATACAACCAGTATCTCTTCCCGGGAACTGGGGAACATTTGGATTGGGATTTATACCCACTGTCACAGACGTGAGAAAGGCCAGAAAGCCGAAACAGAAAGCATGGGTCCTTCCAAAGCCAGTCGCACATCTATCAAAGTCTTTTGTTAAGTCCGGTACCAGAAATCACCCGATAACAACAATTCCTAAATCCATGATTAATCCTGAGGAGGAATTAATTGAAAGATTTGAAAAGCTGTTTGACGATGTGAACATGGTGGAAAATAGTGAAGGTTCTAGCAACGCAGAAGTTCAATTCGTTGGGCCAGAGACAAAGCTTAATAACTGGAAAGCCACTCCTCTCCCCATTCGAAAGGAGTCTTGGTAGTTTATTTTGATTTTCCTTCAGTTTGTTTGGGTTACTTCAGGGTTGTAATCCAAATGTTTATCTTACAGTTTGTTTGAAGTGTGCAAACCTTGTTATCTTTCATCATCCAATGAAATACAGTTTCCTTTTCATTATCATTCCTGATAGTTTTCTTTTCTTTTTCTTCTTTTTCTGTACAGTCCTTTTTACGCTGGCTCTAGTGATATGACATGCATAAGGAATCCTCAGCCAAGTCTTAAAAATCAATTTGGTTCCGAAATAATAATTCAAGAAGTATATTGTTATTATGAATCGGAATATGATGAGGATGAGGCTTTCGAAGAGATTAGTAAAGAGTTAATTCATTTTGAAGAAAAAACCAAACCTAGCCTGAGTGATACCGAAGACATCAATCTAGGAGATACAAATAATATCCGAGAACCTAAAATAAGTGTCCACCTCGAACCAACGATCCGAGAAGAGTTAATTAAAACACTCATCGAATTCAAAGATGTTTTTGCATGGTCATATGACGACATGCCAGGCTTGAGCATTGATTTAGTGGTTCATAAATTGCCCACTGATCCAATGGTGCCTCCTGTCAAGCAAAAGCTGAGGAAGTTCAAGACTGATATGAGTGTAAAAATTAAAGAAGAAATCACCAAACAGTTGGATGCAAAGGTCATTCAGGTCACTCGATATCTTGTTTGGTTGGCTAATGTCGTTCCTGTGCCAAAGAAAGACGGTAAGATTAGAGTATGCGTCGATTACCGCAATCTCAACAAAGCAAGTCCAAAGGATAACTTCCCATTACCCAATATCCATATTTTGATCGATAATTGTGCCAAGCATGAAATAGGATCTTTTGTGGATTGTTATGCCGGGTATCATCAAATTCTAATGGATGAAGAAGATGCAGAAAAGACGGCATTCATCACACCATGGGGAACTTATTGCTACCGGGTAATGCCATTTGGTTTGAAGAACGCCGGGGCAACTTACATGAGAGCAATGACCACAGTGTTTCATGATATGATACATAAGGAGATTGAGGTATACGTGGACGATGTGATCATAAAATCAAAGCATCAGGCCGACCACGTTGGGGATCTGAGAAAATTCTTCCTAAGACTTCGCAGGTACAACCTCAAGCTTAACCCTGCCAAGTGCGCATTTGGTGTTCCATCTGGAAAGCTGTTGGGATTCATAGTCAGTCGGCGAGGCATCGAGTTGGACCCATCAAAGATCAAAGCCATCCAAGAATTGCCACCTCCAAGGAACAAGACTGAAGTAATGAGTTTGTTAGGGAGGTTGAATTACATCAGCAGGTTTATTGCTCAGCTCACGACAACTTGTGAGCCTATTTTTAAATTGTTGAAGAAGGATGCTGCGGTCAAATGGACTGATGAGTGTCAAGAAGCATTTGATAAGATAAAAGGATACTTGTCAAACCCACCCGTGCTGGTTCCACCAGAGCCAGGAAGACCTTTGATTCTTTACTTAACAGTCTTGAAAAATTCATTTGGTTGTGTACTGGGGCAACATGACATCACCGGTAGAAAGGAACAGGCCATCTATTACCTTAGCAAAAAGTTCACAGCTTATGAGGTTAAGTACACTCATCTGGAAAGGACATGTTGCGCCCTAACTTGGGTAGCTCAGAAATTGAAACACTATTTGTCATCCTACACTACTTACCTCATTTCGCGTCTGGATCCGTTGAAATATATTTTTCAAAAGCCTATGCCAACAGGGAGACTTGCAAAGTGGCAGATATTGCTCACAGAATTTGACATCATCTATGTGACTCGGACTGCAATAAAAGCCCAAGCATTGGCCGATCATTTAGCCGAAAACCCGGTCGACGAAGAGTACGAGCCATTGAGAACTTATTTTCCCGATGAAGAAGTAATGCATATCGGTGAGATGGAGCAAATTGAAAAACCTGGCTGGAAACTTTTCTTTGATGGGGCTGCTAACATGAAAGGAGTCGGGATAAGAGCTGTGATTATTTATGAAACCGGGCATCACTATCCTGTTACGGCTCAACTTCGATTTTATTGCACCAATAATATGGCTGAGTATGAAGCTTGTATTTTGGGGTTAAGGCTAGCTGCAGACATGGGTATCCAAGAAATCTTGGTTTTGGGAGATTCGGATCTTCTGGTACATCAAATTCAAGGAGAATGGGAGACACGAGACCTGAAGCTCCTACCATACCGACAATGTTTACATGATCTTTGTCAACGGTTTCGATCAGTGGAGTTCAGGCATATTCCAAGAATCCATAACGAGGTTGTCGATGCATTGGCTACCCTGGCATCAATGTTGCACCATCCGGACAAAGCTTATGTGGATCCACTGCATATTCAAGTCCACGATCAGCACGCTTACTGCAACATGGTTGAAGAAGAATTTGATAGTGAACCATGGTTCCACGACATCAAGGAGTATATCAGAATGGGGATATATCCAGCGCAAGCCACAGGGGATCAAAAGAGAACCATTAGGCGGTTGGCAGATGGATTCTTCTTAAGTGGAGGAGTTTTGTATAAAAGAACACCAGACCTTGGATTATTAAGATGCATAGATGCTAGACAAGCTACGGCTGTCATGTCTGAAGTACATTCGGGAGTTTGCGGACCCCACATGAGCGGATATGTGTTGGCAAAGAAAATTCTCCGAGCTGGTTACTATTGGCTTACCATGGAGCGAGATTGTATCAGTTTTGTGCGCAAATGTCATCAATGCCAGATACACGGAGATTTGATTCATTCTCCACCATCCGAGTTGCACACAATGTCGGCACCATGGCCCTTCGTCGCTTGGGGCATGGATATTATTGGACCAATTGAGCCGGCAGCATCCAATGGGCACAGGTTCATTCTGGTAGCCATTGATTATTTCACCAAATGGGTTGAGGCCAAAACATTCAAATCAGTGACCAAGAAAGCTGTGGTCGATTTTGTTCACTCAAATATCATATGTCGATTCGGAATCCCAAAGGTGATCATCACAGATAACGGTGCTAATCTTAACAGTAACTTAATGAGGGAAGTATGTCAACAGTTTAAGATTATACATCGCAATTCTACCCCCATATCGGCGCAAGGCGAATGGAGCAGTCGAAGCAGCCAACAAAAACATAAAGAAGATACTTCGGAAAATGGTAGAAGGTTCAAGACAATGGCACGAAAAATTACCATTTGCGTTGTTGGGATATCGCACTACTGTTCGCACTTCGGTAGGAGCAACTCCTTATTTGTTGGTATATGGCACTGAGGCGGTAATTCCTGCAGAAGTTGAGATTCCTTCCCTTCGGATCGTCGCCGAAGCTAAGATTAATGATGATGAATGGGTCAAAACCCGTTTGGAACAGTTAAACTTGATTGATGAAAAACGATTGGCAGCAGTATGTCATGGTCAATTGTATCAAAGAAGAATAGCAAGAGCATACAACAAAAAGGTGCGTCCCCGAAAGTTTGAAGTGGGTCAACAGGTGCTGAAATGTATTCTTCCACATCAGGTTGAAGCAAAGGGCAAGTTTGCCCCAAATTGGCAAGGACCGTTCATTGTGACCAGAGTATTGTCCAATGGTGCATTATGTTTAACAAATATTGAAGGAAAATGCATAGACATGGCTATCAACTCTGATGCAGTAAAGAGATATTATGCATGATTTTTCTTTGGTATAGTTATTGAATGTTTGTATTTGGCATTATTTCGAAGATTGGAATGACGAAGGTAATTTATTCTGCTATCCAAACAATGTACCCTTTGTTCCCCCTTTTGAGCCATATTTGTTTCTTTCCTACCCTCTTTTGGAATCAATGAAAAAAAATTATTATTATTATTGGAATGAACTATGTTTGACCTGATTCCTCAAAGAATCCATGTAGGCGCCTCACGGCTCGGTCATAGGGTGCATAATATGCATAATGTGCATAAAATGAAATATCAAGAGACCCCCAATCAAGAAACTGGGGCAGGAATTGTATTGGCAATAAGAAAATGATTCCAAAAGTTGTAATTTTAAACCCATATCAAATTGTTTTGGCTTTTGATACCCTTTCATTCCAACCACATACCAAAAGACCTTTCGATCAATCTTAGAAAAATGCCGAGTCGAGCAAATGGAGGTGATTCATAACACTCTGGTCCAAACAGGAAAAAGCGATAAAAATGAGAGTCTTATAGGTGAAAACCCTCACGGGCACCATGAGACGACGAAAGTTGAGAGAAAGTAAAATGAGAGAGTCTCATTGGTGAAAACCTTCGCAGGCACCATAAGGCGAAAAGGAATTAAGAAATAAACAAATGAGTGAGGTTTGTCGGTGAAAACTCTTTAAGGCACTGCAAGTCGAACAAGGTCCGTAAGTTGGCAAAAAGTAAAATTGGGTTGTGGAAATTTTGGGAAAAGCAAAGTGAAACAATTGAAAAAGAGATTGGTTAAATAGACTGGGCTGATTAATCCAAAATGCATACCTTGATCATTGATGTCAGTGACTTCAATCAGATAAGTTCCTTATTCCTATCTCCAACAGTCATCCAAATTTGGATTCTTCTTTTCATTCTTAATTGTCAAAATCGTCATGTTTCGTCACTAATAATCTTACTCTTCTAAAATTTTTGAGGTGAGTTTCGTTCCAAGCAAATAAAGGAATGTCAAGGTATACTACCAAGATTCAAAATTGCACAATGCAAAATACGGTCGTGATATGCAGGAGGTAATAGGATGAAAATAAGATATGGGTGTGAGAAAAGTTGAATCAGAAAAGTGGTTCAGTAATGTCTTGAGAGACATATGATTACGATTGAAAGAGTTTGAAGTGAAAACAACAGTTGGGGATCCTACGATTAAGGATCAATCATGAGGACAAAACAGTCTTTTTCACCGCTTCAAGGCAGTAAAATAGGACAAAGAGAAACCCCACCCCCAACAAGAATGCCACAACTAACCACTATGCCTTAAACTAACGAGATTTTCCTTGATTTGAAACAGGGGCAAAAACAATATGTGTTTCATGAAACACCCGGTGATGGAAGTATCAGCAAGCAGGCGTCCACCTGGAGAACGATGAAGAGCAATGGAAGTATCAGCAAGCAGGCGTCCACCTGGAGAACAAGGAAGAACAGTTGAAATATCAGCAAGCAGGCGTCCACCTGGAGAACAAGGAAGAACAGTTGAAGTAGTAAGCAGGCGCCCACCTGGAGAACAAGGAAGAACAGTTGAAATAGCAAGCAGGCGTCCACCTGGAGAACAAGGAAGAACAGTTGAAATATCAGCAAGCAGGCATCCACCTGGAGAACAAGAAAAAACAGTTGAAATATCAGCAAGCAGGCGTCCACCTGGAGAACAAGGAAAAACAGTTGAAATATCAGCAAGCAGGCGTCCACCTGGAGAACAAGGAAGAACAATTGAAGTAGTAAGCAGGCGTCCACCTGGAGAACAAGGAAGAACAGTTGAAATAGCAAGCAGGCGTCCACCTGGAGAACAAGGAAGAACAGTTGAAATATCAGCAAGCAGGCGTCCACCTGGAGAACAAGGAAGAACAGTTGAAGTAGTGAGCAGGCGTTCACCTGGAGAACAAGGAAGAACAGTTGAAATAGCAAGCAGGCGTCCACCTGGAGAACAAGGGAGAACAGTTGAAATATCAGCAAGCAGGCGTCCACCTGGAGAACAAGGAAGAACAGTTGAAATATCAGCAAGCAGGCGTCCACCTGGAGAACAAGGAAGAACAGTTGAAATATCAGCAAGCAGGCGTCCACCTGGAGAACAAGGAAGAACAGTTGAAATATCAGCAAGCAGGCGTCCACCTGGAGAACAAGGAAGAACAGTTGAAATATCAGCAAGCAGGCGTCCACCTGGAGAACAAGGAAGAACAGTTGAAATATCAGCAAGCAGGCGTCCACCTATAAAATGGAGGAATACACTTAGAATCAATAAGGCAGAGGAATCCGATTGGAATCCCCAGCGGGAAACAACAAAGAATCCCAAGCAGAGGAAGGAAGTACAAGACTCGATGAAAAACAATACAAAAGGAAACAAGCAGTTCAAGACCGGTAGTCCGAAGAGAATACGAGACAAATCGGAAGCAAAAGAGACCAAAGGGGTCACCAAGACATCAAAGCAACAAGAGACACAAAGGGCATGATCTAGATAAGATTTTGTAATTCATATACCATGGTCTAGTCTAGCTTTTTGTTTTTTTTAAGCAGGATGTAATAAGGAGGTCAGCAAGCAGTAAAAGCAGCATGCAACAGCAGTAACATCACAGTCCCATGGTAGTCCCAGCTACCAAAACTTCCCAAACTACATTGACCTGATTTCTTTATAGCCAAGGATATGTAGGAAACCTTTGAAGCAGAGGTTCGGTCAAAATCTTTCAAAAAATGCTTCCCACGGAGTATTCAAACAGGCAAAAATCGCTCGTATCCGCTCACTTTATCTTTGCACGAAAACTCTTCGTGTTTCCGGACAAAGAGGGGCAGCTGTGAGCACGTGATTTTTGCCTCATACGAATTACTCCAAAATAACTCCCGAAACTAGGTCTTTTCTTTAATTAAGTGGAAATATTGTACGGTTTTCCTGTTTGTTTGCATGGCCATATGTGCGTGTGTAATTTTATTAATGCATTTAAAAATACAAATATATAATATAATGTAATATGTGTTACATGTGCATTTAGGATTTAGTTTTTTAATTTAGGAATTAACAGGTTTGTTTTACAAAAAGGAAAATCACAAAAAAATGCGTAATTGTTGTAATTTTGTCATTTAAATGTGTAATGGTATGATTAATATTTTGTCTTGTGTGTTAATGGTTGTTAAGGGGTAATTATTATTTTTGTGAGGATAATTTTTATTGTTATAATTCAAATTAGGAATTTAGTAATTAGGAATTAAAGGAAAATGAAGAAAAAGGGAAGTAAATAGGAAGAAAAACTGGACTGCGCCATTTTTAATTGACAAAAATCAGGCCCAATGTGTGTAATAACCCAGTCCAGGACCAAGTCTCTCAACCGTCTCCCAAACGACGTCGTTTGAATGCTTTCAATCTGGACCATTGATCAGTCAGATCTAACGGTCCAGTTCAATTCTTTCATTGATCCAAACGACGTCGTATGATTACAATCAATCAGGGCCGTCTTTTCCCTTTAATCCAACGGTCCCGATCAGTCCTCTATACCCAACCCACCTGCATCTGAGACCGACCCAATCCCCATTAAAACCAAAACGGCACCGTTTGGTTAAATGAATTTATCCCGACCGTAGATCTTACCTGATCCAACGGACGAGATCAAACCACCCCTCCCCTATATAAGTTAAATTCATACCCTAACCCCCTAACCAAACACCCCCCTCCCTCTCCTGTTCATCATCGTCCCTAAGACGATGCCCCAAACCCTAGCCGCCCTAGCTCCCCCTCGCCTGAAACCCGGCGGCAACGACGCCGCCGGTCACCACCTTAACACCCCTGAACCCCCTCGACCTCCTCTTTCCAACCATCACCATAACTCCCTCGAATCAGGCCCCAGCTCTTCGAATCTTAAATCGAAGGTGGGCCTGAGGACACGACCGTCTCCGATGACCACCAAACTAACACTCAGTGACCTTGGAGCCACCCCCAATACAGATCTTCAAACCGTTTGGTTTGAATCATCTCAGAGCTTCTCGAATCTTCATTTGAAGATTCGAACCAAACATGAACTTACCCAGATCTGTCCCAAATTCCTACCAGGTGACCCCCAGGCCTCTCTCACCCCTAAACCACCCTTGATTCCCTTCGAATCTGCCCAGAAATGATCGAGCCCTAAATCTGGAAAAAAACGGAACCCTAAAATTCCAATCATGGAATCTGACCAAATTAATTAAAGGGTTGGGGCCTAATAGTCTTTAATCGAGGTGTTCTCAGTTGAGAACACTTCAATTAAAGTCTGTTCGACCTCAAAATGCTTAGGTCTGACTTTGAGCATGGGTCCGTATAATTTTGAAGATTCAGAGGTATTTTTCCTACTTTTCTTTTGTACCCTATGTGTGTATTATTGCCTGTTTTAGTAATTTGAATAATTTTCCTACTTTTTTACTTGATTCTGTCTCATATCCACTATACCCGTTTATTTGATTAAATTATAGCATTGTTTTTGTTTGTTGTAATTGTTTACAATGTGTGTAATCGACTCGATTAAGTTCGTCGATTAGTTGTCTTATTATAAGTTCTTGTTCCTGTTAATGCTGATTGAAATAACCTGTTTGCCTAAATTGTCTGGGATCTGATTGTTTGGTATCAGTTGTTATAAGCATGTCCATTAATTAGTTTCGACAGTTAATTCACTCTTGTTTGTTAAGTCAGCAAGTTCGTCAAATGTTGTTGTGTATATTTGATCCAGGGCCATTTGATTTCAGGAATGAACTTGCATGCCTGATATTTGTATTCATGTACATATTTCAGTTTTAGCTTCAGGACATTGTCATTAAGCTGACAATGAACCTGAATTCACATTACCTTCATTCATGTGCATATTGATTCAAGTTTCAATTTCAGTTTCAACGATTCTGTAGAGTTCTATGTGGTGTTAATGTGTTGTTTTGGTTTGAATTTAGTTTTACAAGTGTTAATTAGATATTATTGTGTTAGAAGGTTGCATTTTATTTAAAATTCTGTAAATATTGTTCTGAATTGGAAATCTTTGTATTTAATGTTTTTTTTGCATTAAAACCTTAGGAATTTGTTGAAGCTGTTAAGCAAATAATTGTTAAGTTTGGGCAGATTGGTTTAGGGCAGTAATAGTAAGGGAATTTCAGGGGTGTCTGGGGAATAAAACAGTTAGTATGATACTTTATTGTTCGTGCTTTATCAATGGGGTATTAATTAATCCTAATGGGGAACCAAAGGAAGAGGAGGGGCTGAAATTAAGGGAAAAGGTGTTCTTAGTGGCTGATTAAATGGAAATTTAGACTTAGTGCTATTAGAGTGGGAAAAAGCTGATTTGAAAAGAAAAAGGGGGGTCTGGGCAGTAGGCTGGGAAAAAGGGAGTAAGTTGTATAAAAGGGTGTGTTGGGACTGATTTAGAGGGGGAGGACACACAGAGATATACAGACAGAAAGAATAGAAAAAAAAACAGAAAGAGAGGACAGAAGGGAAAAAACAGAAAAAGAAAAACAGAAAAAAGAGCACACACACACACACACAGAAAAGAGAAACAGAACAGAAAAAATAGAGAAGAAATAAAGAAAAATCAGAAATATTGTTTCCTCATATCTGTCCGGGTTTGTATGGTGATACTGTTTGATTGAATCTGAAATTTTCTTAAAATTTCTGCTACTGTTCGTCTGGTTTTCACGGTTTCTGTCGGTTTTGCTCAAATCTGCTGAATTGTTTGGCATTTTATTTCTGCTGTTGGGCTTCTTTTGCTGCTACTGCTAAATACTACCTCTTTTACTCTCATTTCCAGGTATATTTATACTCATGATACTGCAAAGTTTCAATATTATAGAGAAATGAAATCTGGAATTTCAAATATGTCTGCTATTCATTTGAAGGCATTAGTTGAGTTTCAATTTTTTTTAGTTAACTATTAGCTTGCACTTGACATGAGAAATATTAGTTAATCATCCTCTTTTGAAGTTAGTATAAGCTTTGCAATAATTCTATTTATTTCAGAATCTCATTAAGTATAGTTATATTCGAATTATCGAGACAGGGGATTTGGTAGAAAGTTGACTATTCTTTAAACTTTGCATTTAGACCATGTTAACTAAGCGCTTGGTAACATGAAAATATCGGGGAACCACGCTAGTAAACTTCGTCAAGTCCGATATTGTTTAATTCTAGTTGACATAAGTATTCTCGTTTATACAAAAATAGGGCCTAATAATGCAGATAATTCTAAGTGAGAGGTGAATCGATATAATTCGTTACGATTAAGATATTGGAATAATCCGGATGGTTCAGATGTGTATTTATGTTACATGTAATATCATTTTATTAAATCAATTTGTAGATTAGTTCTCTTTCTTAACAACAAATGGCCCATTTATTTTAGGAATGCGATTAACTCATTTCTTAAAAAATAGTATATAAAAATAATGTCAATGATTTTTACAAAGTATAGATTTAGTATTTGTAAATAGCTTGCATAAGCCGAGATAAAAATTGGTATGATTTTATCTATCCCAAACTCAATCATCGTAAGCAAACTAACCAACTAATTAGAACTTTGGACTAAAAACAAGTTGTGTAGAAGAAGGTCGGATTTATGAATACTAATTGCGACATTTTAAGTCAAAGATATACAAAGAAGAGTTCACTCCGAGTAGAATAATGGAAATTCTTCGAAAACTACTAGTTTGCTTATCAATTAAATTTTTTTTCTAGTTTTACACGTAATTCGCTTTGGTAAGTTTTTAAACATATACACTTAGTCTTAAGCCTAGGAAAATAATAAATAACTTGTGCATATAATTATCAAGTACTAAAAATACATATACCGTATTCACAATAAAAATGGTAGTTTTAGTTGCACGTTATTTATTTATTTTTCATCTCATTAATTCCTTTAATTTGAATAGTTTTGAGGTATATAATTCACACGCTTAAAATATAACTTGTGGCCAACACCTAATAAATTTTGATTTTTTAGAAATCTCGAGACATTCCATTCGGTGATTTCCCATGGCTTTCATGTTTAAAAATAGATGGACATAATAAATATTTGTAGAAAATTTATATTACCATCAAAAATATTTTGTGTAATTGGGGACACGTTCGCGTGACATGATTACATTTCTAAAGACAATTCGGAGTATGCATTCGCGCAACTTCGAGCAAACTTTCTTAATAAAGGGGGTTTTTCGGAGGTTATTAAATTAATTTATTTCGTATAACCCGAGATGTGCGGTTCACTATTTAATCATATAAGAGTGACGAATGTTCGTAATTTTATTTTAAGCACTTGCAATTTCGGCCATAAATTTATTTTTATAATAAAGAATATAAAAAAAAATACTATCAATCTTACTGTGTACACGTATGCGTGACACAATTCTTTACATTTATATTAAAAAACAAAATAATGCGAATATACATACGCGTGATTCGTTTCAAGGAAGGTCTATAATTGTAAACAATCTAACCAAAGGCGGCAACAAAATTATGCAATAAGAAATAATGTATTTAGTAAATCAAGATAATTAGGCCAAGTATAAAAATGGTTAAGCGACCGTGCTAGAACCACGGAATTCGGGAATGCCTAACACCTTCTCCCGGATTAACAGAATTCCTTACTCGGATTTTTGTTTCGCAGAATGACAAACAGAGTCATATTTTCCTCGATTCGGGATTAAAATCGGTGACTTGGGACGCTATAAAAATCCCAGGTGGCGACTCTGAAATTAATAAAGAATCCCGTTTCGATTGTCCTTTAATCGGAAAAACTCTCTTTACACCACGCCCCCTCCGGAATGTTGTGTAAAGGAGAGGTGTGACACCCGAGATTAGAAAGAACTTAGTCTTTGCTGGATTTCTTGTTAAGAACGGGTTTAAATGTGTCTTTGTATCTAATAAGGTTGTAATAAGTAAGAATGAGATGTTTGTAGGAAAAGGTTACCTCACTGAAGGCCTTTTCAAGCTGAATGTAATGGTTGTTGAGAATAATAATAAAATTTCAGCTTCTTCTTACTTACTTGAGTTAAATAATTTATGGCATATACGTTTGGGTCATGTCAATCATAAAACCTTGCGGAAAATGATTAACTTGGAATTATTGCCTATGTTTGGATGCGACAAATCAAAATGTCAAATATGGAATCTAAGTATGTTAAACATCCTTATAAGTCAGTTGAAAGGAATTCAAATCCTTTAGACTTAATTCACACAGATATTTGCGACATGAAGTCAATACCATCTCGCGGTGGAAAGAAATATTTCATAACTTTTATTGACGACGGTACTCGATATTGCTATGTTTACTTACTTAATAGTAAAGATGAAGTAATAGACGCATTCAAGCAATGCAAAAATGAAGTTGAAATGCAACTTGACATGAAAATCAAAATGATAAGAAATGATAGGGGTGGTGAATATGAATCTCCTTTTGAAGAAATATGTTTAGAATATGGAATTATTCATCAAACAACGGCCCCTTACATGCCCCAATCTAATAGGATTGTAGAAAGAAAGAATCGTTCATTAAAGGAGATGATGAACGCATTGTTGATAAGTTCTGGTTTGCCACAGAACTTATGGAGGAAACCATTCTTACGGCTAACTGGATACTAAATCGAGTACCTCATAGCGAAACACAATCCATTCCATATGAAAAGTGGAAAGGAAGGGAGCCCAACTTGAATTTTTTTAAAGAGTGAGGGTGTTTGATAAAAGTGCAAGTTCCTAAACCCAAAACGGTAAAAATAGGACCAAAAACCGTTGATTGTGTTTTCATAGGATATGCGACCAATAGTAAAGCATATCGATTTTTGGTTCATAAATCAGAAAATCTCGACATTTATAATAATACGGTTATAGAATCAAATAATGTTGAGTTCTTTAAAAATATATATCCGTATAAAAGGAATGTGAGTCGATTGGTGAATGATCTAAACGACGTCGGAAAGAAACAAAAAAAAAGTACATTTAATTAGGAGGGTCCAAGACGTAGTAAACGTCAAAGAACATCTACTTCATTTGGACCAGATTTTGTGACTTTCTTATTGGAAAATGAGCCTCAAATATTTAAAGAAGTTATGTCTTCTTCGGAATCATTGTTTTGGAAAGAGGCTGTCAATAGTGAAATAAAATCCATATTGAACAACCATACATGGGAATTGGTTGATCTTCCTTCTAGAAATAAACCTTTGAGTTCTAAATGGATTTTTAAGAGGAAAATAAAAGATGATGGCACTATTGATAAATATAAGGCAAGACTTGTAGTCAAAGGGTATAGACAACGAGAAAGTCTTGACTATTTTGGTACATACTCTCCAGTTACAAGAACTATATCCATACGAATGTTAGCTGCAGTTTATGGTCTTGAAATTCATCAAATGGACGTTAAGACGGTCTTCTTGAATGGAGATTTAGAGGAAGAAATCTACATGGAACAACCTGAAGGGTTTGTGGTTTCAGGTAAAGAAAAGAAGGTATGTAGACTTGTTAAGTCCCTTTACGGACTAAAACAAGCACCCAAACAATGGCATACGAAATTTGACCAAACAATATTGTCAAATAGTTTTAAGATAAATGAATGTGATAAATATGTGTACATTAAAAATGTTTCAAATCACATAGTCATTGTTTGCTTATATGTGGATGATATGCTGATAATGAGTAATGATATTGCCAATATAAATGCGACTAAGTGTATGCTAACTAGCAAGTTTAATGTGAATGACTTGGGAGTTGCTGATTTAATTCTTGGAATTAAGATCCATAAGACTTCTCAAAGTCTGGCATTATCACTTTCTCATTATGTTAAGATAGTATTTGAAAATTCAAGCACTTAGGGTTTAAAGTTACAAAGACTCCAATTGACGTGAATCTTGCATTAGCAAAGAACAAAGGCCAAAGCATATCATAATTAGATTATGCTCGTGTGTTGGAATGCTTAATATATATCATAAATTGTACACGACCAGATATAGCTTGTGTTATAAGTAAATTGAGTCAATACACGAGCAATCCAGGTCAATCTCATTGGATAATGAAACGAGTTTGGGATATTTAGAACATACCCAGGACTTTGCTTTGCAATACAGTAAATATCCTGCGGTGATTCAGGGATACTGTGATGTGAATTGGATCACCAGTTCAACTGATTGTAAGTCCACAAGTGGATATGTATTCACTATTGGTGGAGGAGCGGTATCTTGAAAGTCATCCAAACAAACTTGTATTGCCCGCTCTATAATGGAGGCTGAGTTCATAGCCTTAGATAAAGCCGGTGAAGAAGCTGAATGGCTCCGGAATTTCTTGGAAGACATTCCATTTTGGCCCAAACCATTGGCACTAATATGCATACATTGCGATAAACAAGCGGCAATTGGAAGAGTTGGGAGCGTTATGTATAATAGTAAATCTCGTCATATACGAAGAAGACATAAAACCGTTCGGCAACTATTCTCTAGAGGAATTATCACGATTGACTACGTAAAGTCAAGTGATAATGTATCGGATCCACTTACAAAAGGCTTAACTAGAGAGGTAGTTGAGAAATCATCGAGAGGAATGGGACTATGGCCGAGAACAAGTCATTGTGGTGGTAACTTTACCTAGAATACTGGAGATCCCAAGATCTAGGTTCAAGGAGATCAAACAAAGTCATTAATGACGGTTCAACATTGTCAACTAAAATTTTGGTCAATTCTTGTGATGAGACAATTATCAGTACCAAGGATAAAACATTAAGGATTTTTAATAATTTTTAAATTTGATATGGGGTATATCAAATAGTATATCTACGGGATGACACATTTATGAATTACCTATGTAAGTGTGAAGTGTTAGCCGCTTCAAGGAGAATTTTGTCAGGCCAGTTCTCTACGCACTTATGAAACTAGGCGGTGTTCATGGCTGAAACGAACACAACAATGAGAACCAAAGACGGTTAAGGGTTGATTGTGTGACTTATGGTTGTCCAGGTATACATCAAAGTTCGATGGTTCAAAGATATCAAATCTACCGATTGACCGAGTATATCCGATATAAGTTCACTACAGAAAGTTCAAAGGGAAACCTACTTATCCAGATGCGATTAATCCTTGCTTGCGAATCACACCGTTTTTCATGCATATTTCCGTGATATAGCCATTCTCCATTGATGTGGGGGATTGTTGAGTTTTTAAATCTAAAATAAGCTTAAAAGAGGGTGAATGAGAAATGTAGGGAAAATAAAAAATTTAAGTTTCCCTCCTTGACAATGGGGCATTGTCCTATATTGGAAGATGAAAAGATTTTTGATGGGTATATATACAATTGCTCTTCATTTAGCTATAAAAGAGTTAAGAAGAAGGCAAGTGTCACGTTCAAAACTACCCCTAGACGTGACTGGCACCCAGCTAGCACCACCTGTTGGGCGAACCATACTTTCTTACCTTAGCCATTAATTTATAATATTTGATTAATTAAATGAGTATCCAAATAATCTGATAACTATTACGAAAAATTAATATTTCAAAATATAAGATTAACACTCTAGCCCAAATCTCACACTAGACCATGGAGCATCTAAGAGAATTACAAAAGACCTCATATGAATAAATGATAAAGACTCTTTGGGCAGCCTCCACGAACAATGCGGCGGCTCACCTCAATAACTGAATCAACTCTAGCGAACTCGTCGGCTACTAGCTTCGTCTTCACCAATAGTATCTGCATGGATATGCAGGTAAGAAGTGAGTTATACGTAAATATAACCCAGTAAGATCATCGACCCGCCACTCTGAATACCTCTGGAACAAGTGTTAGAAAATACAAACACACAAAGAGCACAGAAATAATAAGCACATATTCTTTCACCATATAATTACTCTATAAGGTCCAAATAATTATTCAACAACAACATTATATGCATCTCAACACAATCTACATTAAGGACTTGTCATTAATGGTAGTGCAGGAAATTAACCAAACACCCCGATGAGTCCACATCATACACAATGCCCAAAATCTTTCACGGTGGCATACACAATGCCCCAAATTTATAACGGCGACATACACAATGCCCCAAATTTTATAATAGCGGCATACACAATGACCCTAATTTTATATCGGCGGCATACACAATGCCCCAAATTCATAACGGCGGCATACACAATGCCCTAAAATTTATAACGGCGGCATACACAGTGCCCCAATATATGTTACGGCAGCGAAGGAATAAATTCTAACGCCTCAACGACATAGCACGAAGCTACGCCACATCACACAACATCACAAATTACTCATTCAATAATTTTAGCTTTTTACAAAATAATATATATATGCGGTTGGTCAACGACCACCGATTCTGCCAAGCGCACGCTTGTCCCAACACATGGACCGGGCAGAAAAAAACATACTTTCAAAACGGATTTTGAAAAAGCAAGTATCAAAGCTTAAAGTCTCACTTACCTCGTTAACGAAAAGTTTCCCAAGCTTGCAAGAACACCAATCAAATGGCCTCTAATGGCCTCAATCTATCAAAAATATTGAATAACACGTCTTAATTAATCTAAGTGAATAATTTTTATAATATTAGGACGAGTCAAAATAAAAATTTGTATACGATTAACATCAAACGCCGCATTTTCAACGGTAGAAAAAAATAAAATTACCGAAACGGTGGTCTCGCATTTTAACCCTCCTTTTCCGAAATCCAGATTTCTCATGCTAACAAAATTGGTTACTTTATTTCATTAAACCATTTCATATTCAATCTTCATTACATAACTATTATGCTACTACAATTTTCACTTTTTATTATTTACAACCAAATTAGTTAATCATATATTTTCTATTTAAAAAAAAGTGGCAACCAAAACTACATCCAATATATTTCATAGCATTAGCTTTGTAATTTCTATCAATCATTGCCAAATAATTCGCCTCACAATCATTAGCTAATCATTAGAATTAATATACCTTCATCCCAATTACTTTAAAAACGTTACTGTGGGTAAGAATTACATATAACATACCTTGTAAATTGGATTCCTCTATAAAGATTTCTGCATAGTGATTAATAAAAGTGATTTGGCTTCCAACGCAGTCACAAAAACAAACTGTTTTCCCCCAATATAGTCTACGCTATTTTTCTTTCTAAAAAAACGTAGTTGTAAATATATATTCTCACCTCTAAATCCTAGTAGCACAAGGTATGGGCTCAAGGCCCACTCCATTTTGTTTAAGAAAAACTCAAGTAAAGTTGTAAAATTATCCACTAGCCACTTATTGATTACACTATGTTAAATTATAATAAATTATTTTTTTCCTATATACTATAATAAATATTCTTCCACTAGGTTAGTATTTGATCTAATACCTATAAATACAAATAATTCTTTCAATTTATTAAATATATTTAAAAAATTATTTCGGGTTATTACATTCTCTCCCTCTTAAACTTTTGTTCGTCCTCGAACGAGTTAAAAAGAGTATCTGATACTTCAAATAGCTATAAATACTTTCTCCACATGTTTATTCCAGACTACAACGTAGCTTCCTCGGTCGAATGGTTGCACCATAACACTTTTGCTGAAGCAACCATCTTCGAGCTCAATTATTGCACTCGCCTATCAATAATAACTATGAGCCCTCCTTTATAATTTGATTTTTTTTACCAGTTCCACTTCCTTGGGCTGAATTTTATATCACTCTCATCATAAACACATAAAACACAAGGTGTATAGTTAAACGTCTTAAGGACACGACAAGTCTATATGCCACTAATCCAATCTTATTCAAAATCTCATAATGCCTTTCATGATACAATCTTCTAAAACTGTTTTTCACCTTTCATGTACTCCAAATCACAATATCATTTGTAGAATAGGAGTTTTATCTGCTCTATATTGTTCGAAATCACTCAGGTATTTAGTGCAACATCATTCAAAGGCTTGTTAAATCAAATCTAGATCCAACAACTGTGACTTACCGTATCCAACCAAATAGATAGAGCAAGACACTGACATTCATGTAACGTCTAAAACGGTAAGAGTTTCATATCAAATTAGTAAATTTACTATCATGCACAAACTCAGTCCAAAATAATTGATCATGAATAACTCAGTAGGTAATATCTGTCTGCCTGATGTTGGGACTGGATCTCATATTTTCTTGCGTCTCCATTTGGAGCATATCTAAGAGTCATAACCATAGTCTTGCAGTGGAACAAATCCAAAAAAATTATATACGGCAGTGCTAGAACACATCCAAGCACTCCTATATAATACTCTTGTGTACGGTAGCGATGAAACACATCTATATGCCCCTACGTAAATATTTCATGCAATGCTAATCCTCCAGTTGTAATTAGATACAACATTTGCTATTCACTTATCATACTAATGAGGTAACTTTGCTTATAAGCATACCAATTGAATCCTTTATAATTAATATTAGGTTCAACCAAAATGGAGAATACGACTGTCACTTCATGGCAAGCAAGCACGGGGAAACAGGTAGTCGATCAATCTAATCCCAGCGTCCTCAAGTCTACCATGCTAACGTTTTTTTTTACAAGTTCGTAAAGGTATTACAAATTTGTACTATGTCCATACATGTTCGATAAATAGGACCAGTAGTAAGATTCCCCCGCTTGGGTTGAAACCAAATGGTTCATCTAAGTACTCAAATTCTTTCTTTATCCTAATATACTCCATCATCTCATAACATGTTGTTCATCTACCTCACATATATGCTTTACGAAAGCAACACATGTTGACAAATCGTGTAAATGCATTACTTTTCTCACTGACAGTCATGTCATTTTCATTTTTTGTATAAGTACTCACACGTCATCTATTGTTCATGTAGTTTCTTCTGATGTTCGTAGTCTCACTACTCTACTACTTACCTTTACTTTAATACTAATAATGTCACTATGTACTAAGTTTCGTATTCAACCTCTTACTGTATTGGTGATTAATCCATATATCTAAGTCTTATCTTCTCCCACAAGTTGATATTTATCCACGAACTGTCATAATTTACAAGTTTGCATCATGTAGTGCTACTACTATACTTATACTCACTGCACCAGGATTATGCATTCATATGCTACAGTGATATGTATAACATCACTATCACGATATCATTAATACAATCAAATTGCATTAAAATACATTAAATTGAGAACTGTTCAAGCACTTTCCTGAAAGTATCTTTTATCACTAAAATCAATTAACCCAAAATTTAAAATATCTTCAATCTCAGTTATAACCATGCACACACATCCCATGTATTAGAGACTACTCTTAGCCGTACAAATATTATTGCTACTTTCAAAGTTATCTGCATCGTCCAGCTGAGGAGGATACGTGTGTCCTAGCCGTCTGTTAAGATAGACATCCCAAGTTTAAGTTCTATACAGCTTAACGCACGAAGAAGGAAGGAAAGAAACGGAAACATCCTAAATGCTTAGTAGTCTCAAGATCATAAGTATGGGCGCCTACATATCCATAAGCAAGAATCTACTAAACACTGTTCCATGACTCGGGACTTAAAGCCTAAGCTCTGATACCAACTTTGTCACGTCCAAAACTACCTCCTAGACGTGACTAACACCCAGCTAACACCACTTGTCGGGCGAACCATACTTTCTTACCTTAGCCATTAATTTACAACATTTGATTAATTAAATGAGTATCCAAATAATCTGATAACTATTACGAACAATTAATATCTCAAAATATAAGATTAACACTCTAGCCTAAATCCCACACTAGACCATGGAACATCTAAGAGAATTACAAAAGACCTCATATGAATAAATGATAAAGAATATTTGGGCAGCCTCCACGAACAATGCGGCGGCTCACCTCAATAACTGAATCAGCTCTAGCGAACTCGTCGGCTACTAGCTCCGTTTTCACCAATAGTATCTGCATGGATATGCAGGTAAGAAGTGAGTTATACGTAAATATAACCCAGTAAGATCATCGACCTGCCACTCTGAATACCTCTGGAACAAGTGTTAGAAAATACAAACACACAAAGAGCACAAAAATAATATGCACATAAATTCTTTCACCATATAATTACTCTATAAGGTCCAAATAATTATTCAACAACAACATTATATATATCTCAACACAATCTACATTAAGGACTTGTCATTAATGGCAGTGCAGGAAATTAACCAAATACCCCGACGAGTCCACAACATACACAATGCCTCAAATCTTTCATGGCGGCATACACAATGCCTCAAATCTTTCATGGCGTCATACACAATGCCCCAAATTTATAACGGTGACATACACAATGCCCCAAATTTTATATCGACAGCATACACAATGCCCCAAATTTATAACGGCGGCATACACAATGATCCAAAATTTATAACGGCGGCATACACAATGCCCCAATATATGTTACGACAGTGAAGGAATAAATTCTAAAGCCTCAACGACATAGCACGAGGCTACGCCACATCACACCACATCACAAATTACTCATTAAATAATTTTAGCTTTTTACAAAATAATATATATTTGCGGCTGGTCAACGACCACCGATTCTGCCAAGCGCACGCTTGTCCCAACATATGGACCGAGCAGAAAAAAACATACTTTCAAAACGGGTTTTAGAAAAGCGAGCATCAAAACTTAAAGTCTCACTTACCTCGCTAATGGGAAGTTTCCCAACCTTGCAAGAACACCAATCAGATGGCCTCTAATGGCCTCGATCTATCAAAAATATTGAATAACACATCTTAATTAATCTAAGTGAATAATTTTTATAATCTTAGGACGAGTCAAAATAAAAATTTGTATACGATTAACATCAAATGTGGCATTTTCAACGATAGAAAAAAATAAAATTAACAAAACTGTGGTCTCGCATTTTAACCCACCTTTTCCGAAATCCAGATTTCTCATGCTAACAAAATTGGTTACTTTATTTCATTAAACCATTTCATATTCAATCTTCATTACATAACTATTATGCTACTACAATTTTCACTTTCCATTATTTACAACCAAATTAGTTAATCATATATTTTCTATTTAAAAAAAGTGGCAACCGAAACTACATCCAATATATTTCATAGCATTAGCTTTGTGGTTTCTATCAAACATTGCCAAATAATTCTCCTCACAATCATTAGCTAATCATTAGAATTAATATCCCTTCATCCCAATTACTTTGAAAACGAAACTGTGGGTAAGAATTACATATAACATACCTTGTAAATTGGATTCCTCTATAAAGATTTCTGCATAGTGATTAATAAAAGTGATTTGGCTTCCAATGCAGTCACAAAGACAAACTGTTTTCCCCCAATATAGTCTACGCTATTTTTCTTTCTAAAAAAACCTAGCTGTAAATATATATTCTCACCCCTAAATCCTAGTAGCATAAGGTATGGGCTTAAGGCCCACTCCATTTTGTTTAAGGAAAACTCAAGTAAAGTTGTAAAATTATGGAATTTTTACCTCCTATAACAAAGGTTATGTGACGACCCGATCCATCGTCTCGTGAGTTACCGCCCCGTTTCCTCCATTTCCTATTTCTTTATGCTTCATTATCAGTGTTGGGTGTGAATGAGTTGATTGGATTGGTTTTAGTAGGAAATGAGACACTTAGTCTCTTTAAGGAAGGTTTGTTTTGGAAAAGTCAACCGGACGTTGACTTATGTGTTAGAGGGCTCGGATTTGAATCCCGATGATTCGGTTAGCTTCGGGGGATGATTTATGACTTAGGAGCGCGATCGGAATGCATTTTGGAAGTCCGTGGAAGGATTTGGCTTGAATTGGCGAAGTTAGTATTTTGGCGAATTCCGGTTGATAGGTGAGATTTTGATCCGAGAGTTGCTGTAGCTTCGTTAGGTGATTTGGGATATGTGTGCAAAATTTCAGGTCATTCAGACGTGGTTTGGTCGGTTTTTTGATCGAAAGTGTATTTCAGAAGTTTTTAGAAAATTAGGCTTGAATTCGATGAGTTTTGGGTAATTTGATGTTGTTTGAGGTGTTTTGATGATTGGAAGAGGTTTGAATAATATTATGAATTATGTTGGCATGTTTGGTCGGGGTCCCATGAGGCTCGGATAAGTTTTGGAAGAGTTTTTGGAAGATTTTTGTCGTTTGAGCATAAGCATGTAATGATCCAAAGGTCCATTTTTAGTTCTAGAGATCGAAATTTTATTTCGAGATTTCCAGAATTTAAATAATGAATTATAGGAGTGATCTGGAAAGTTTGGTCTAATTTCATCAAGTCTCGATTGGGTTTTTGACACGAAACATGAGTTAATTATTTAACGAGCGAAATGGGTATTGAACTGAAAAAATGAGCTCCGTATTGAGTTTCGACTAAAGGGATATGTTCGTATTATTATTTGTGACTCATAGGAATAAGAATCATCGAATTCCGAGTTCGTATGATGGAGTTAGAGCCTTTTTAGTGAAACGAAAAGCTGCTGAAATTTTCTGGGCAGTTTCTGCATTTTTCGCACGTGTGAACAGTAACCGCACCTGCGTGAACAGTATCCGTGTACAGTACCATGTACAGTAAATATGAATAGTACCCGTGTACAGTACTCGTGTACAGTACATATGAACAGTACCCCGTATACAGTACCCATGAACACTACCGTGAACAGTACCCATGAACAGTAAAATGCGTGAATAGTTACCGCGAAAATTTCTGGACAGTGTATGATTCGGACAGTCCGAGAGTTTTCTCATTTTTGGAGCTATGGAGCTCGGATTGAAGCGATTTTCACCATATGGATTGGGGTAAGTGTTCTATATCCAAAAGTGATTATATTTAATGATTTCATGGTTATTTTCATCAAGAATTAGGGAATCAAATGGAAGAAATTGGAGAAAATTTGTAAACTTTTCAAAAACGAAAATTCTAGATTTGGAGGCCGAATTGTTATCAGAATTTAGTAATTTTGGTATGGTTGGACTCGTGGTTGAATGGGTTGTCAGATTTTGTGAGTTTCGTCGAATTCGAAGCGTGGGCCCGGGGGCCGGGTTTGAGCAATTTCGGGATTTTGATGTTAAATTGGATATTTTCGAGTGGGTTTCGCTCCCTTAGCATATATTAATGATTATGTACTGATTGTGGCTAGATTTGGAGCATCCAGAGGTCGATTCGTGCGGGCGAGGCATCGCGGGCTAGATTTTGGACCGGATCGAGGTGAGTAATTGATGTAAATGATGTCCTGAGGGTTTGAAACCCCGGAATTTCACATTGTAACGCTTTATTGAGGTGACTTGCACGCCGGATAACGGGCACCATTGGGGATTGTGACTTGGTCCATCCCGAGAGATGTTTTTACCGTGTTTTCTATTTGAACTAAATTGAGAATCATCCTTACTTGGATTTAATTGTTACATTTGGGCTTCATGCTTAGTACATGCATATCATTTGATCTCAGTCCAAGGTTTTAAATACTGTTTTACAAACTCAGCCATCTTTCTAAGATTTGAAAACTTAAATGATATTTCTAAATGATATTTCTAAATGATATTTCGGGCTGAGAACTACTGTTTTACAAATGCCCAAGGGGCTTATGATGATTTCTATACTGAGCATGGATCGGGTTGTGTGCCGCAGCAGTGTTATATTGATATTGAGGCCGAGAGCCTGGTTGATTCATTGATATTGAGGTTGAGAGCCGGAGTGATTATACTGATATTGATATGAGGCCGAGGGCCTAGATTTGATGCCACGAGTTGACTTTATATTGCGCTTGGGCTGTAGGAGCCCCTCCGGAGTCTGTACACACCCCTAGTGAGCGCCGTCGACGATAAATAAAATGGATGGCTCGGGCTGCACGCCGCAGTGGGTACTAGAGAGTACCATCATATGCATTGCATTGCACTCATGCATAGAGTGTACCATCATATGGATTGCATTGCACTCATGCATTTGTTTTTATCTGTTATACCTGTCTGAGTAATTGGTACTCTGATTTAATTGACTTGTTGCTTCACTAATTGTTGTTCTAAACTGCCAGTCATAGTTTACTTTGTATTTTTCCATGATTTCTTATTCTCAGCCTTTATTTATGTTTATTACTCACTGGGTCGGAGTACTCACATTACTCCTTGCACCTTGTGTGCAGATCCAGGTACACTACAGGCTGAGTGAGGATTTGTTTAGCTGAACAGCAGTATCCGGGAGTATTGAGGTAGCTGCATGGCATTCGCAGCTTTGATCTCTCCCCTCTATCTCTATCTTTTATTCCGCATTTTTCCTAGACAGACTTGTAATAGGTGGATATTCTGTATTAGAGGCTTATATTCGTGACACCAGATTCTATTGGGCTATGGTGTGGTATTTTAATTGAACTTTCGCAGATTTTATTATTAATTATACACTTGAATGAAATGACTTAGTAAATTCTCTGTGATATTTATCTATAATCTGAATAAGAATTTGGGATAATGTTGTTGAATGGTCGGGCTTGCCTAGCAGTGTATTGGGCGCCATCATGATCGGGGTTGGGGTCGTGACAGGTTAACACCTTATTTATTTTAAATAAATACTATTTAAAAAAATTATTTTCTATAGATACCTTTTAAGGTTTATTGCAAAATATTTAATTTTGGTTACATCCTAGCCCTAAGCCACTAAATACACTAATCAGTTACACAATTTTCTTTCTCTCTCTACTTTGATACATTCCATTATCTTCCTCCATCTCCAAATAAGCTCCTGAATAAAGCTTTTCAAGCCGTCTCTTCCCACTGGAAAAGCTAACACAGTTGCAACAGAAATGGCTCATGTAGTTAAGTAATGAATTGGTCAAAATGGCATCACTATTTATACGTTCGAGCCTCATTCATTCACTCGGTTCAATCACCAATTCCACTCTTCTTGAACAGCAACGTCTGTCAACAACAGTTATCCACGACATCACATTCCGCTTTCCAACAAGCTCATTTTCGTGTCGGCGCCGCCATTAAATCGCGTGAAAATTCACTGCCTTTGGATCCATCGGAGAGCGACAGTGATTTCGATGGCATAACGAGGAAGATTCGCCGGAAATTAGGGTTTGTTCTTGAACAAAGACGACGGAGTTTGGGGCTGAGCAACTTGATTTTCTGTTAATATATTTAAATGTATTTTCATGTATTTCATTGTATTCACTGTCTTTTTTTTCCATTGTAATTCAATATATCTCGTTGTATTCCATGTATTTCATTGTATTCACTATTTTTTCCATTGTATTTCAATGAATCCTGTTTTATTCTATGTATTTCATTGTATTCACTGTCTCGCTATATGCCATGAATGTATTCATATATTTTTTTAATTAATATAATTTATGTATTCAAATGTATTATATAATTTTCTGAAGATTGCTATGTTTTTGGGGTATTTTTCAGTTGAGAATCTTTTTTATAACTGAAAATACAAAATTTGTGTGTTATAATTGAGTTTGTTGAGTTATATTAGGAGTCTATTATGTTAATTGATTCACTTTCCCTTTTAAAAATAGTGTAATCCCCTATTTCACGCCATGAATACAGTCGAATATAGTCGAATACAATAATTTGAGAATTTAATTGTTGAACATTGTAGAGCATTGGCTCAAGTTGAGAATTGAATTTTTGAACATTGTAGAGCATTGGCTCAAGTTGTGAATAGAATTGGGAAGTAAACGTGAAAGAAGAAAGGAGAGAGAGAATCATGATAGTGTCTCCCTTGCCGGGATGTTATTGTTTTGATGTTGTTTTCCTTGCCGGGATTTGATTGTTGTACTATTGTTCCCTTACCGTGATTTTATTGTGATTTCATTTATTTCCTTGACCTTACTTCTTGTGATTGTTGTTTGAGTGAGAAAGAGTGTTAAAGCACGAAGGGTGATGCCGTGTATGATTTTGTGAGGAAGAGTGTAAAGCACGAAGGGTGATGTCGTGCCGCACGATGTACAATTCCGTGCCGATTATATTGATTTTATGGTGAGGAAGAGTGTAAAGCACGAAGGGTGATGTCGTGCAGTTTATATTGATTCTTATGCTGAGGACGAGAGTAAAAGCACGAAGGGTGATACCGTGCACTTGTACTTGATTTTTCCTGATTCTAATTGAGTTATGTTGTCCTGTACGTTTATTTACTGATTTTCCGTTATTACTTGATTTTATTTCGATGTTATAGATTCCCTTACCCTATTTGCCTTGTGTTTGTTGCTTGGGTGAGGAAGAGTGTAAAGCACGAAGGGTGATGACGTGTATTGTTTTGGTGAGAGAGTGTTAAGGCACGAAGGGTGATGCCGTGTATTGTTTTGGTGAGAGAGTGTTAAAGCACGAAGGGTGATGCCGCGCACTTTCTGTTTGCTGTGTTTACTTGTTATTAACAATTCAAGTGTATTAACTGTTTAGATCCCTTTACTGTTGGGATCCATAGTGTTTACAATACCTCGCCTTATTTTTTTTAATATGTTCAATACTTCAAATTTCAAGAATTGTTACATTTTTAACTCAGTTGATTTCTCAACTAAAGTTTCCTTAAACCATTTGGAGGTTGTACTTTACTTAAAAAGGAATTTCTACTATGTTTTGGTTTATTAGTTTCTTGTATTAAAAGTAATGATTCCTTCGATATTGTACTTTAATTGAACATGGTATTTTCTTTATCAAATGATTTCTAAAAATAACTTCATCTTTTCTTGTTGATTTCCTAATTGGGTTGGAAGTTGTACTCTACTTTATGTTAAGTGAATGAGGCTCCTTGAACATTCTTAATTGTATTGGGTTATGGAACCTATGAGCTGAGTAACATGAGAATATTGTTGTGCAATGTGAGACAGAAATATGTGGGCACAAGGTGCCGGGGAAAATATTATGGTCTTATTTAATGGTACGTGAGTTGTCCGTGCGATTGTGACATAAATATGGGCACGAGGTGCCATGAAAATATGAAAGTGGGCCGAGACCTATATTATTTATGATTATGAAATGAGGTGTCACAAGGTGACCTTTACTCGAAAGAATTATATTCGAAAGATGCTTATCTGAAAGATATTTATTTGAAGGAAATATATTCGAAATATATTTATTGAAAAGCATATTATCTTAGAGATTATTACTTGAAGGATTTATAGGCAAAAGATTTATATTTGAAGGACTTGATTAATTGATTGCACTTGTATTTATTATTTGTTGAGAAACATTTATGGTGTTCTGGTTATCTATTATTTATATCACTGGTTGATCATTGTTGCCATCATTGTTATCTGCTTCCTATTATTTTTGTACGCTATATTGCACAAGTTTATTTGGTAGTCTGGTCCTAGCCTCGTCACTACTTCGCCGAGGTTAGGCTAGGCACTTACTAGCACATGGGGTCGGTTGTGCTGATACTACATTCTGCACTCTTTTGTGCAGATCTCAGTGTTGTAGATTTCGGACCGCAGTGAGATTGATGTTTCTTGTTCATCAGGCGACCCGAGGTAGTCCTGCAAGCGTCCGCAGGCCTTGGTGTCTCCTTCTATCTACTATTCCTGTTTCTTTCATGTATTTCCGGAGACAATGTTGTATTTATTTCTTTCAGACCTTTATTTGTAGTACTCCTAGACAGTCTGTGAAGTTGTGACACCAGTCTTGGGTAGATTTGTTATGGATTGGTATTAGCAGTATTATTAAAACTTTACAATGCAACCTTCCGCTTATTCAATTCTGTTGTTATCTAATTGTTGGCTCTTACCTGTTATCGGATTAAAAATGGAAACAAGGTAAATAATTCAGTTGGTTGGCTTGCCTAGTTTTCACTAGTAGGCGCCATCACGACTCCCGAGGGCGGAAAATCCGGGTCGTGACTAGTTGGTATCAGAGCCCTAGGTTACATAGGTCTCACAATTCACAGACAAGCTTAGTAGAGTCTGAGGGATCGGTACGGAGACGTCTGTATTTATCCCCCAGAGGCTACAGAGTTAGGAAAAGTTTCACTCTCATTCTTCTCTGTCGTGCGATTTTGTTCTCACATTGCTAAATTGAAACCTCTACTCTTGTCCTTTCACGAATGGCGAAGTCACGTGCCGCTTCTTCAGCCGAAGAACATCACAGACCGGTGATAGATCAATTATGTCTTTGGAGGCTTTGCGGAGGTTGGATAGGTTTCACCAAGCTCTTCGCTACCACTTTCAGCGGTGCATCTTTTGAGGACCCGCGGGATTATCTTGACCACTACTATGAAGTATTGCAGAACGTGAGAATAGTCGAAAGCAATGGGGTTGATTTTGCTGTGTTTGAGATAACAAGTAGAGGTAGTGGAAAGATAATGTATCTACTAGACCAGTTGTGGTTCCGACGAAAGATGCAGACGTATCGAGAGATCACCTAATGGAGATGTAGGGGTCAAGATGTTAGAGGTGGAGGTGAGACTCCTAAAGGTGGAGACCCAGTCCGTTGATATATTTTCTATGGTATGGCTGAGGTTGCTACCCAGACGGTATCGTTATAAGTACGGTCTCGAATTATTATAAAGTCAAAATTTCCTTAACTTGATTCGGTTTTGAGTATCGAGGAAAGTTCTCCTATTGTGCTCCACTTATGAGTGAGCTTCATAATTCTTAAATCTACATATGTGAATACTTCTGTTGGGAGATTATATGGAAATAGCTATGTCTATCATTATGTGTTGGTCACTAAAAATAGTTGTGAGGCTAAAAGTGACTTTTGTTAATCAATTCAATGAGTTTGATGTAATTTCTAAATAATTGATTTCCGTTGTAAATTATATGCCCTACCGGTAAGAGGGATCATTGTATGTTGTGATTTTGTTTAACTGAAATTATTTGAAAGAAGGAAGAAAGGAAATGGGAAATTTTAGTTGGCACAATGTGCAAAATACTTGTGATTCAGTGTTGAGGATGAGATCCTCACATTTTTATATAATATGAAATATTTAAACCGAGCTACAAGCTGCGGTGGATGTTATATAAGGACGAGGTCCTGGTGGTGAAAAATTTATGTGTTTAAATTCTCCTTTTGTGAAATTAAATTTGTGCTATAGCACTTGTAGGGAGTCATGCCTATTAGGCTTATTTGAAAATTCTTTTATGAAAATCTCTGTGCATAATTTGCCAAAATTGTATTGTAACTATTGAATTTTAGCCTACAAGGTGAGAGCCTAGGTGGCGTTAAATTGTGACTCATTAATTCGGGTAAGTAATTATAAGATCTTCATGCCTTGTTGGTAGTAAACTAGAGGTTTGAAACGAAAGTTTGTTAACATGAGGTTAATTGGCGATGTTGTAATCTATTATGAACAACCATTAAGACCAGAGATGTGGTTATGGTCATACATATGATGCGTTTTATGTCAAGATATCATTGTGATAATGTCGTGCTTATAATGCGGAGATTAGTGTTATTGATATATACTTTGTGGTGCGTTTTTGGGTTGTGGACATGTTGTTAGGAGTTGTTTTGGTGTTACTCTGATAGGTGGATAGGCCCAATTACAGGGAAGACTCTGCCGAAATTTCAGCAAAATTTGGGAGTTAGAAAAAAAATTGGGATACTGATGTGCAAAGAAAGAGATAAGATACATTATATGTTGGAGGACAGACTCTACTTCTCATTTGAGGACGAATGACCCGAAGTCGGGGAGAATGTAATACCTCATATTTGATGGGTGCATAGGCACGAGTTGCTATAGCCAATCGGGACTAATATCGTGTGTTGACGTGAAAATCGGACCTTTCTGGAAATGATTGGAGTGTAAGAAATTTGTTTCAAAGTTTACAAATATGGATAAAGGAAATAATCTCAATTGAAATGGTATTGTCGGACTTATGTCGAATGCAGTAATGTGGGATCAACCGCGAGTATACGTATAAAAGTAAAATCATCAATTTGGAAACGTCAGAATAATTCTTAGTACGTTCGAGGACGAACGTTTGTTTTAGAGGTGGAGAATGTGATGACCCAAAATGTCATCTTTAAATTAAATAATCATCTTGGTATTTTAAGACCTTGAAAAAAAGCGCTATCAATAATTCCTCAACTTGCGTGCGCAGTCCGTAGAATTTTCCGGAAGGTTTTTGTATGAAAAATTGATTAAATTATGAATTAGAGTTTTAAAACTCAACTGAGTTGGCTTTGGTCAACATTTTGAGCAAACGAACCCGGATCCAAGTTTTGACCATTCCAGTAGTTTCGTATCGTGATTTGGGACTTGGTCATATGCCCGAAATCGAATTCGGAGGTCCCTAGATCAAATTATCGCCATTTAACGGAATCTAGAAATCTAAGGCTAAAGATTTCTTAAGCTTGACCGGAGATTTGACTTTTGAGCAAACGACCCTGGAATAGAATTTTGATGATTCAAATAGTTTCGTATGGTGATTCTGGACTTAGGAGCATGTTCTGATTTGGATTTGGAAGTCCGTAGGACAATTCGGCGAAAGTTGGAAAATAGAAGATTTTTGGAAAAGTTTGACCGAGAGTTGACTTTTTGATATCGGGGTCGGAATCCAGTTATAAAATTTTTTATAGCTTCGTAATGTCATTTATGACTTGTGTGCAAAATTTGAAGTCAATCGGACTTGATTTGATAGGTTTTTGCATCGAATATAGAAGTTAGAAGAATTGAAAACTCATAATTCGATTCATGGCGCGATTCGAAATTTTAGTGTTGTTTAGCGTGGTTTAAATCCTCGACTAAGTTCGTATTGTATTCTGAGACATGTTGCCATATTTGGTTAGATTCCCGAGGGGCTCGGGTGAGTTTCGGAGTGGTTTCGGACCATTTTTAGGCCAATTTAACTTGCAAGGAGCATAATTTGGAAGCTTACATCTAGCAATCTATAAGGAATCTGAAAATGTACAAAACATAAAAGTTGTAGCCCTTGCATTCTAGTTTCCAGAAACGTTAACCATTAAGCATTTGGATATTTATACAGAAAGTTATGATCGATTAAATAAGGGCTGGTAAAGCTGTTTTGAAATTTCCCAGAAATTTCTGATACGAGGAGGCTACTTTGGAAGCTTATATCTCGACATGTATAGGGAATCCGAAAATATGAAAAACATAAAGGTTGTAGCCCTTGGAATCTAATTTCCATAAAGTTAAACTATTCGTCATTCGGACATTTGTACAAAAAGTTATGATCGATTGAATATGGCTAGTAAAGCTGTTTCTGGTGGACTTTTAGTGACGAAAATGGACTTTTAGTGACGGATGGGCAGAAACTTAAGGACCAAAAATGCTCATTTTCTTCATTTTCGTTTTGGGATTTTTGGAGCTCGGTTCTTGGGCGATTTTGAGGTGTTCTTCACGATTTCAACTCAAGTAAGTGTCCTATACTCGAAAGTGTTTATATTACATAAATCCATGGTTATTTTTATCGTTTAATTCGAAATTAAATGGAAGAAAATCAAGATTTTTGCAAAATCTTCCAAAAATGAAAATTTTAGATTTGGAGGTCGAGTTGTTATCGGAATTTAATAAAATTTGTATGGCTGAACTCGTGGTTGAATGAGTTGTCGGATTTTGTGAGTTTTGTCGGGTTCCGAGACGTGGGCCCCACGGGCAAATTTTTAGTACAATTTCGGATTTTTAATGTAAAATGTAGAATTTCATATGGAATTAATTCCTATAATTTTTATTGACTGAATCGAATTATTTATGACTAGATTTGAGAATTTCGGGCACGAATTCGCAAGGCAAAGGCTTGTTGGAATTTTGAATTGGTTGCAAAGCGAGGTAAGTGTTTGGTCTAACCTTAGCTTGAGGGATTAGGAGTTGTGTCCTATTTGTTATGTGTTATTTGTTGAGTACGACGTATAGGCATGGTGACGAGTATCTATACGTTGGTGTCAAGCATGCCCGTGAGTCTTATACTTTGATTAATGTGACTCCGTTTCGTATTGTATATGCTCTATATGATAATTTCTATTAAGGAATATGACTTGTGGAAGTATTATTGTTAATTGAACATGGTAGAGCGTTGGCTCAAATTGAGAATTTAATTGTTGAACATTGTAGAGCATTGGCTCAAGTTGAGAATTGAATTGTTGAACATTGTAGAGCATTGGCTCAAGTTGAGAATTGAATTTTTGAATATTGTAGAGCATTGGCTCAAGTTGTGAATAGAATTGGGAAGTAAACGTGAAAGAAGAAAGGAGAGAGAGAATCATGATAGTGTCTTCCTTGCCGGGATGTTATTGTTTTGATGTTGTTTTCCTTGCCGGGATTTGATTGTTGTACTATTATTCCCTTACCGTGATTTTATTGTGATTTCATTTATTTCCTTGACCTTACTTCTTGTGATTGTTGTTTGGGTGAGAAAGAGTGTTAAAGCACGAAGGGTGATGTCGTGTATGATTTTGTGAGGAAGAGTGTAAAGCACGAAGGGTGATGTCGTGCCGCACGATGTACAATTCCGTGCCGATTATATTGATTTTATGGTGAGGAAGAGTGTAAAGCACGAAGGGTGATGTCATGCAGTTTATATTGATTCTTATGCTGAGGACGAGAGTAAAAGCACGAAGGGTGATACCGTGCACTTGTACTTGATTTTTCCTGATTCTAATTGAGTTATGTTGTCCTGTACGTTTATTTACTAATTTTCCGTTCTTACTTGATTTTATTTCGATGTTATAGATTCCCTTACCCTATTTGCCTTGTGTTTGTTGCTTGGGTGAGGAAGAGTGTAAAGCACGAAGGGTGATGCCGTGTATTGTTTTGGTGAGAGAGTGTTAAGGCACGAAGGGTGATGCCGTGTATTGTTTTGGTGAGAGAGTGTTAAAGCACGAAGGGTGATGCCGCGCACTTTCTGTTTGCTGTGTTTACTTGTTATTAACAATTCAAGTGTATTAACTGTTTAGATCCCTTTACTGTTGGGATCCTTTGTGTTGGGATCCATAGTGTTTACAATACCTCGCCTTATTTTTTTTAATATGTTCAATACTTCAAATTTCAAGAATTGTTACATTTTTAACTCAGTTGATTTCTCAACTAAAGTTTCCTTAAACCGTTTGGAGGTTGTACTTTACTTAAAAAGGAATTTCTACTATGTTTTGGTTTATTAGTTTTTGTATTAAAAGTAATGATTCCTTCGATATTGTACTTTAATTGAACATGGTATTTTCTTTATCAAATGATTTCTAAAAATAACTTCATCTTTTCTTGTTGATTTCCTAATTGGGTTGGAAGTTGTACTCTACTTTATGTTAAGTGAATGAGGCTCCTTGAACATTCTTAATTGTATTGGGTTATGGAACCTATGAGCTGAGTAACATGAGAATATTGTTGTGCAATGTGAGACAGAAATATGTGGGCACAAGGTGCCGGGGAAAATATTATGGTTTTATTTAATGGCACGTGAGTTGTCCGTGCGATTGTGACATAAATATGGGCACGAGGTGCCATGAAAATATGAAAGTGGGCTGAGACCTATATTATTTATGATTATGAAATGAGGTGTCACAAGGTGACCTTTACTCGAAAGAATTATATTCGAAAGATGCTTATCTGAAAGATATTTATTTGAAGGAAATATATTCGAAATATATTTATTGAAAAGCATATTATCTTAGAGATTATTACTTGAAGGATTTATAGGCAAAAGATTTATATTTGAAGGACTTGATTAATTGATTGCACTTGTATTTATTATTTGTTGAGAAACATTTATGGTGTTCTGGTTATCTATTATTTATATCACTGGTTGATCATTGTTGCCATCATTGTTATCTGCTTCCTATTATTTTTGTACGCTATATTGCACAAGTTTATTTGGTAGTCTGGTCCTAGCCTCGTCACTACTTCGCCGAGGTTAGGCTAGGCACTTACTAGCACATGGGGTCGGTTGTGCTGATACTACATTCTGCACTCTTTTGTGCAGATCTCAGTGTTGTAGATTTCGGACCGCAGTGAGATTGATGTTTCTTGTTCATCAGGCGACCCGAGGTAGTCCTGCAAGCGTCCGCAGGCCTTGGTGTCTCCTTCTATCTACTATTCCTGTTTCTTTCATGTATTTCCGGAGACAATGTTGTATTTATTTCTTTCAGACCTTTATTTGTAGTACTCCTAGACAGTCTGTGAAGTTGTGACACCAGTCTTGGGTAGATTTGTTATGGATTGGTATTAGCAGTATTATTAAAACTTTACAATGCAACCTTCCGCTTATTCAATTCTGTTGTTATCTAATTGTTGGCTCTTACCTGTTATCGGATTAAAAATGGAAACAAGGTAAATAATTCAGTTGGTTGGCTTGCCTAGTTTTCACTAGTAGGCGCCATCACGACTCCCGAGGGCGGAAAATCCGGGTCGTGACTAGTTGGTATCAGAGCCCTAGGTTACATAGGTCTCACAATTCACAGACAAGCTTAGTAGAGTCTGAGGGATCGGTACGGAGACGTCTGTATTTATCCCCCAGAGGCTACAGAGTTAGGAAAAGTTTCACTCTCATTCTTCTCTGTCGTGCGATTTTGTTCTCACATTGCTAAATTGAAACCTCTACTCTTGTCCTTTCACGAATGGCGAAGTCACGTGCCGCTTCTTCAGCCGAAGAACATCACAGACCGGTGATAGATCAATTATGTCTTTGGAGGCTTTGCGGAGGTTGGATAGGTTTCACCAAGCTCTTCGCTACCACTTTCAGCGGTGCATCTTTTGAGGACCCGCGGGATTATCTTGACCACTACTATGAAGTATTGCAGAACGTGAGAATAGTCGAAAGCAATGGGGTTGATTTTGCTGTGTTTGAGATAACAAGTAGAGGTAGTGGAAAGATAATGTATCTACTAGACCAGTTGTGGTTCCGACGAAAGATGCAGACGTATCGAGAGATCACCTAATGGAGATGTAGGGGTCAAGATGTTAGAGGTGGAGGTGAGACTCCTAAAGGTGGAGACCCAGTCCGTTGATATATTTTCTATGGTATGGCTGAGGTTGCTACCCAGACGGTATCGTTATAAGTACTGTCTCGAATTATTATAAAGTCAAAATTTCCTTAACTTGATTCGGTTTTGAGTATCGAGGAAAGTTCTCCTATTGTGCTCCACTTATGAGTGAGCTTCATAATTCTTAAATCTACATATGTGAATACTTCTGTTGGGAGATTATATGGAAATAGCTATGTCTATCATTATGTGTTGGTCACTAAAAATAGTTGTGAGGCTAAAAGTGACTTTTGTTAATCAATTCAATGAGTTTGATGTAATTTCTAAATAATTGATTTTGTAAATTATATGCCCTACCGGTAAGAGGGATCATTGTATGTTGTGATTTTGTTTAACTGAAATTATTTGAAAGAAGGAAGAAAGGAAATGGGAAATTTTAGTTGGCACAATGTGCAAAATACTTGTGATTCAGAGTTGAGGATGAGATCTTCACATTTTTATATAATATGAAATATTTAAACCGAGCTACAAGCTGCGGCGGATGTTATATAAGGACGAGGTCCTGGTGGTGAAAAATTTATGTGTTTAAATTCTCCTTTTGTGAAATTAAATTTGTGCTATAGCACTTGGGGAGTCATGCCTATTAGGCTTATTTGAAAATTCTTTTATGAATATCTCTGTGCATAATTTGCCAAAATTGTATTGTAACTATTGAATTTTAGCCTACAAGGTGAGAGCCCAGGTGGCGTTAAATTGTGGCTCATTAATTCGGGTAAGTAATTATAAGATCTTCATGCCTTGTTGGTAGTAAACTGGAGGTTTGAAACGAAAGTTTGTTAACATGAGGTTAATTGGCGATGTTGTAATCTATTACGAACAACCATTAAGACCAGAGATGTGGTTATGGTCATACATATGATGCGTTTTATGTCAAGATATCATTGTGATAATGTCGTGCTTATAATGCGGAGATTAGTGTTATTGATATATACTTTGTGGTGCGTTGTTGGGTTGTGGAAATGTTGTTAGGAGTTGTTTTGGTGTTACTCTGACAGGTGGATAGGCCCAATTACAGGGGAGACTCTGCCGAAATTTCAGCAAAATTTGGGAGTTAGAAAAAAATTTGGGATATTGAGATGTGCAAAGAAAGAGACAAGATACATTATATGTTGGAGGACAGACTCTACTTCTCATTTGAGGACGAATGACCCGAAGTCGGGGAGAATGTAATACCTCGTATTTGATGGGTGCATAGGCACGAGTTGCTATAGCCAGTCGGGACTAATATCATGTGTTGACGTGAAAATCGAACCTTTCTGGAAATGATTGGAGTGTAAGAAATTTGTTTCAAAGTTTACAAATATGGATAAAGGAAATAATCTCAATTGAAATGGTATTGTCGGACTTATGTCGAATGCAGTAATGTGGGATCAACCGCGAGTATACGTATAAAAGTAAAATCATCAATTTGGAAACGTCAGAATAATTCTTAGTACGTTCGAGGACGAACGTTTGTTTTAGAGGTGGAGAATGTGATGACCCGAAATGTCATCTTTAAATTAAATAATCATCTCGGCATTTTAAGACCTTGAAAAAAAGCGCTATCAATAATTCCTCGACTTGCGTGCGCAGTCCGTAGAATTTTCCGGAAGGTTTTTGTATGAAAAATTGATTAAATTATGAATTAGAGCTTTAAAACTCAACTGAGTTGGCTTTGGTCAACATTGTGAGCAAACGAACCCGGATCCAAGTTTTGACCATTCCGGTAGTTTCGTATCGTGATTTGGGACTTGGTCATATGCCCGAAATCGAATTCGGAGGTCCCTAGATCAAATTATCGCCATTTAACGGAATCTAGAAATCTAAGGCTAAAGATTTCTTAAGCTTGACCGGAGATTTGACTTTTGAGCAAACGACCCTGGAATGGAATTTTGATGATTCAAATAGTTTCGTATGGTGATTTTGGACTTAGGAGCATGTTCAGATTTAGAATTGGAAGTCCGTAGGACAATTCGGCGCATTTTGGGTCATCACACTTCTCCTCCTTTATTCTGCATTGTTTTAACTACTAAGAAAGTAACAGTAAGTGTGATTTGCTACTGATCTTTGTGTTAGCTGAAACACTGGGGGTTTGAAGTACCGCTACACCAGTGTGTAATTCGTTCTATCATGGGAGGAAATAATCCACAACCTTGGGTACTAGGAGGGAATTAAGTTCCTTAAGGAAACACTGTGAATTCAGTAGGCTTGGATTAAATTCTATTTTTGTTTCCATTTTTGTTTATACTTTATTTTATATTCTCTAGAATTATTTTACAAATATAGGATACTAACAGCACCTGCGGAACCTTTTCAAATATTATGCAAGTGGAATGTTATTTATGCAAAAAAACTGTGTATGTTTAGATTTTTCTCTTTCAAATTTTGTGCTATTCCATGTTAATAATTCACCCTTGACCACAGAAGTCTCAGTAGTACCAATATATGTTGATTTTTTTGAATATCTAGAAGATAAATTGGTTATATAACTCTTTTTGCCGGCTTATGTAATTAGTTCATTTTTTTCATATCCCAAAGTTATTTTATTGCCGGCCTATATAATTAGAACTAAATAGCACCCCTCAGAAGATTCAATATAGAAAAGAACAAAAAGAATATTGCATTTCCCCGCATCTTAATTTAGTGCCCATGTTAAGTTAAACAGGAAATTTGTATTTATAAAAGGTTTACCATTCTTAATATGGAAGAAACAAAAAGGATCTACTTGTTCAATGATTCCTCTAGTTAATATTAACAAACAGATAGATTCAACTCAACAAACATTCTTCATTTAGAGTTTGATTAAGTAAACTTTGTCACCAGATGCAGATAGTGTGAGTTAAAGAACATTTTCCACACAATTTTAGTGACTTAATAATGGCCATAAGTGGATTGCTTTATCTAGTTACAAGCCGAATAGGTATTCATTGAATTAGTGCATATGTGTAGTATGATGTATTTTCTTCGAATTTTTTTCAGAACATAAATTATTTCATTTTCTGGGGCTTTGTGTTGTCAAGAAATATTTTTCAGGAAAACATTATCATCAAAAGGGGGACATTATGTAGCAGTAATTTAATTTAATTCACAATTATCTCAACTCTTAATTTTATATATTACTTCTTTAATCAACACTTAGATCTTATTGTCAATCTTTATTACTCAAAAAATTTATAAAAGCACAGATTTGCTAACGTTGTCATTAATCTTAAGTAAAAGTTTTTTTTTCTAAAATTAATTCACACTCTAACCAAAAACTTGAAAACATGATCTCCAAAACATATTTGTGAAAAATAAGTCATTATTTAGTGAACATTTTCTAGAAAAATGAATTCCGTCATACAAACTACACCCTCAAAACTGAAACTTTCGTAATGAATTGGAATATTCATTCCAAACACACGAGAGGAGATTAGGTTTCATGTCCGCTCTCCAATATGTACATGTATACCTCATTAGTATAAGGAATTTTACACCTGTTGTAGTAGATTACCTGACTCATTTTCAAGACTAGTATATTTGCCCGCGCTTCGCGCAGTCAGGAAAAAGTATCTTACAAACTAAATATTAAAATCATAATTTTAATGGAAGAAAATGAAAAACAAAATGATGCAAATAAGTAAAATATAAAGCTATAGTCATTAATCCCCACAATCAGTCAAAAATAATTGTTTCTACCAAAAAATGGAATTTTACGATATAAACGCATGAAGTAAAACTAACATGCTAATAAGAACAAAATTATAGATTTATAGAACGTAACACGTGTTTGTTAGCCTCAAACTTCTCCCTAACAGCATCAGCTTGATAAAAAAATTTAAAAACTTGAAATCTTAATAGAATTACAACCCGAAAATACAAAGTAAAGGAATTTAAGAAAAACTAATGAAAATTACATGTTGATTAACAAAACAAAAAGGAAACGATAAAGGCACACCAAAGAAATATTCCTACTCCCAGTAATGACTAAAGCAATAATTTTAAAGCTTGTCAAAATTTCTTGCAAATATTCATGATGTTTAAACACATAAAACCATTGAATAGAATGTTAAGGGGAAATTTTCCATCAGCACATGAACCTGAAAAGAGAAACAAAAGAAAATAAAAATATAGTATGTGTTTGTTAGCCGTGAACCTCCCTCTGAGCACATGGACCTGAAACAAAAAAATATATATAGAAAATCAAATTCATGAAAAATTATAGCTCGTAAGTACAAAGTAAATTAAAATTACCTTCCGGTTAACAAAAAAAAAAAGGAAACAATAAAGGTATACTATAAGAATAATCCTATACTTACAAATGACTAAAGATGCTACTTTGATGCACGTAACTTTCTTGAAATTCCTCTCGATGTTCAAACACATAAAATCATTAAAGGGAAGTTAGAACAGGAAGGAGGGTAGCTGTAAAATTCAGTAAGAAATACTGAAAGAAATGAGACAAAGGAAAAAAAAAAAGGAAAAATATCTTTTTGTTAATAATTTAAGGGTCCTTAAATCTAATACTACATATTATCACATTTATTTTAGGGGAACGGCATCTTCTTGAAGAGAACTCCATTAGAATTCATCTACATTGTGATTCGCTTTTATTTTCCATGATAGCTTTATCGTGTAAAATCAACTATATGAGTAAAGTTAAACAATATGAAGGTTACGAAAACCAAGATATATACTAAGTTTTGTTGTTTAGATATTATGTATTCCATTGAAGATAAGGAGTTGATACATTTTAGCATGTATTGAAGGACTTTGACTTCATGAGATGCTTCAAAAACTTTCTTTAAATAGTAATTAAATATTCTGCTTTAATAGAAATATAATAAATTAAGTAATCATACAACAGTGTATCCTCGTCAAGTTAGTTACTATAATAGACAACAAACTAAAAGCGGCGCTAGTGTATTTCTAACTTGGATGTCTCTTTTCCTCCGTTAGCTCTACCATTCTCCATATTAAAAAAAAAAAAAAAATGAAGAAGAAGAAACGATAGCATTTACACTTGAGGAGGATAAACTTTAAGAATTCGTGGCTATAATAGAAAAAATATATAGTATGGAAAATTTATCTGGGAAACTACAAGCTCAAAATCTAGAATTGGCAAATGAATCATTACTCGAAAAATAAGATATGTAACATTTAACTACTTGTATTTAATAAATAATATTCAAAATGATTATTATCTTAGACAAATGAAAATCTGGTTAGGCAATCATACAAACGTGAGTTCCACGTATTTGTTTACCAATAAAAAAGATCTATATTTCGGAAAAGTTCAATATTTTATCCTTCAAATCCATGCATCTAACTTTGTGAGTAATCCAAATACAAGCTCAAATTAAAAGGGGTGATGAATCATATGCCTTGCATGTAACTCTTTGTCATCGTCTAAAGTACAATAAATGGTTATAGAAGGTTTTATAGTCGAAAAAATAATCTGTCTCTAATATCACCAATGATGAATCAATGACACTACATATTCAATTTTCTTTAGTTAGTAAACAACTGCAAGTTTTCCTGTATTATTCATCGAATTGATGCCTCAATATCAAAATATACGGTCTAGTATGCAGAGGTCACCACTTAGACACTCTGCATACTAAAATTATCCTAACTAAACAAATAATTCCAAATTTTTCTAATTTATCTATAAAATTTGAATACTGCAACATCTTCAAAATTTTCACAGTTACAAACTGTCATCTTTTTTTCTAACAGTTTCAAATCCAAAAGACAAACTCACATGTCGGGTGCGGAAGTAGGGAGAGATCCGTAGGAATTGAAAACAACATGGAGCCTTTGAGGGTCATGGTAGCTTTCTTCTTCATTATTCTTTTTTTTCTTATCCTTTCTTGAGTCTTGTCAAATATTCTTCACCAGCGATAGGAACGGAAGTGGTAGGAAAGATTGGAAGAGCTGGGTTGTATAACGGTAAATCTCGTCATATACGAAGAAGACATAAAATCGTTAGGCAACTATTCTCTAGAGGAATTATCACGATTGACTACGTAAAGTCAAGTGATAATGTATCGGATCCACTTACAAAAGGCCTAACTAGAGAGGTAGTTGAAAAATCATCGAGAGGAATGAGACTATGGCCGAGAACAAGTCATTGTGGTGGTAACTTTACCTAGAAGACTGGAGATCCCAAGATCTAGGTTCAAGGAGATCAAACAAAGTCATTAATGACGGTTCAACATTGTCAACTAAAATTTTGGTCAATTCTTGTGATGAGACAATGATCACTACCAAGGATAAAATATTAAGGATTTTTAATAATTTCTAAATTTGATATGGGGCATATCAAATGGTGTATCTACGGGATGACACATTTATGAATTACCTATGTAAGTGTGAAGTGTTGGCCGCTTTAAGGAGAATTTTGTAAGGCCAGTTCTCTACGCACTTATGAAACCAGACGGTGTTCATGGCTGAAACGAACACAACAATGAGAACCAAAGACGGTTAAGAGTTGATTTTGTTTCTTATGGTTGTCTAGGTATACACCAAAGTTCGATGGTTCAAAGATATCAAATCTACCGATTGACCGAGTATATCTGATATAAGTTCTCTACGGAAAGTTCAAAGGGAAACCTACTTATCCAGATGCGATTAATCCTTGCTTGCGAATCACACCGTTTTTCATGCATATTTCCGTGATATAGCCATTCTCCATTGATGTGGGGGATTGTTGAGTTTTTAAAGCTAAAATAAGCTTAAAAGAGGGTAAATGGGAAATGTAGGGAAAATAAAAAATTTAAGTTTCCCTCCTTGACAATGGGGCATTGTCCTATATTGGAAGATGAAAAGATTTTTGATGGGTATATATACAATTGCTCTTCATTTAGCTATAAAAGAGTTAAGAAGAAGGCAAGTGTCACGTTCAAAACTACCCCTAGACGTGACTGGCACCCAGCTAACACCACCTGTCGGGCGAACCACACTTTCTTACCTTAGCCATTAACTTACAACATTTGATTAATTAAATGAGTATCCAAATAATCTGATAACTATTACGAACAATTATATCTCAAAATATAAGATTAACATTCTAGCCCAAATCCCACACTAGACCATGGAGCATCTAAGAGAATTACAAAAGACCTCATATGAATAAATGATAAAGACTCTTTGGGCAGCCTCCACGAACAATGCGGCGGCTCACCTCAATAACTGAATCAACTCTAGCGAACTCGTCGGCTACTAGCTCCGTCTTCACCAATAGTATCTGCATGGATATGCAGGTAAGAAGTGAGTTATACGTAAATATAACCCAGTAAGATCATCGACCCGCCACTTTGAATACCTCTGGAACAAGTGTTAGAAAATACAAACACACAAAGAGCACAGAAATAATATGCACATATTCTTTCACCATATAATTACTCTATAAGGTCCAAATAATTATTCAACAACAACATTTTATGCATCTCAACACAATCTACATTAAGGACTTGCCATTAACGGCAGTGCAGGAAATTAACCAAACACCCCGACGAGTCCACATCATACACAATGCCCAAAATCTTTCACGACGGCATACACAATGCCCCAAATTTATAACGGCGACGTACACAATGCCCCAAATTTTATATCAGCGGCATACACAATGCCCCAAATTTTATATCGGCGGCATATACAATGCCCCAAATTTTATATCGGCGGCATACACAATGCCCCAAATTTATAACGGCGGTATACACAATGCCCTAAAATTTATAACGGCGACATACACAGTGCCCCAATATATGTTACGGCAGCGAAGGAATAAATTCTAACGCCTCAACGACATAGCACGAGGCTACGCCACATCACACAACATCACAAATTACTCATTCAATAATTTTAGCTTTTTACAAAATAATATATATTTGCGGTTGGTCAACGACCACCGATTCTGCCAAACGCACGCTTGTCCCAACACATGGACCGGGCAAAAAAAAACTTACTATCAAAACGGGTTTTGGAAAAGCAAGCATCAAAGCTTAAAGTCTCACTTACCTCGTTAACGGGAAGTTTCCCAAGCTTGCAAGAACACCAATCAAATGGCCTCTAATGGCCACAATCTATCAAAAATATTGAATAACACGTCTTAATTAATCTAAGTGAATAATTTTTATAATCTTAGGACGAGTCAAAATAAAAATTTGTATACAATTAACATCAAACGCAGCATTTTCAACGATAGAAAAAAATAAAATTACCGAAACAGTAGTCTCACATTTTAACCCACCTTTTCCGAAAATCCAGATTTCTCATGCTAACAAAATTGGTTACTTTATTTCATTAAACCATTTCATATTCAATCTTCATTACATAACTATTATGCTACTACAATTTTCATTTTTCATTATTTACAACCAAATTAGTTAATCATATATTTCCTATTTAAAAAAAAAGTGGCAACCAAAACTACATCCAATATATTTCATAGCATTAGCTTTGTAATTTCTATCAATCATTGCCAAATAATTCGCCTCACAATCATTAGCTAATCATTAGAATTAATATCCCTTCATCCCAATTACTTTGAAAACGTTATTGTGGGTAAGAATTACATATAACATACCCTGTAAATTGGATTCCTCTATAAAAATTTCTGCATAGTGATTAATAAAAGTGATTTGGCTTCCAACGCAGTCACAAAGTCAAACTGTTTTCCCCCAATATAGTCTACGCTATTTTTCTTTCTAAAAAAAACCTAGCTGTAAATATATATTCTCACCTCTAAATCCTAGTAGCACAAGGTATGGGCTCAAGGCCCACTCCATTTTGTTTAAGAAAAACTCAAGTAAAGTTGTAAAATTATCCACTAGCCACTTATTCATTACACTATGTTAAATTATAATAAATTATTTTTTCCTATATACTATAATAAATATTCTTCCACTAGGTTAGCATTTGATCTAATACCTATAAATACAAATAATTCTTTCAATTTATCAAATAAATATATAAAATTATTTCGAGTTATTACATTCTCCCCCGCTTAAACTTTTGTTCGTCCTCGAACGAGTTAGAAAGTGTATCTGATACTTCAAATAGCTATAAATAATTTCTCCACATGTTTATTCTAGACTGCAACGTAACTTCCTCGATCGAATGGTTGCACCATAACACTTTTGCTGAAGCAACCATCTTCGAGCTCAATTATGGCACTTGCCTATCAATAATAACTATGAGCCCTCCTATATAATTTGATTTTTTTTTCCGGTTCCACTTCCTTGGGCTGAATTTTATATCACTCTCATCATAAACACATAAAACACAAGGTGTACAGTTAAACGTCTTAAGGACAAGACAAGTCTATATGCCACTAAGCCAATCTCATTCAAAATCTCATAATGCCTTTCATGATACAATCTTCTAAAAGTGTTTTTCACCTTTCATGTACTCCAAATCACAATATCATTTGTAGAATAGGAGTTTTATCTGCTCTATATTGTTCGAAATCACTCAGGTATTTAGTGCAACATCATTCAAAGGCTTGTTAAATCAAATCTAGATCCAACAACTGTGGCTTACCGTATCCAACCAAATAGATAGAGCAAGACACTGACATTCATGTAATGCCTAAAACGGTAAGAGTTTCGTATCAAATTAGTAAATTTACTATCATGCACAAACTCGGTCCAAAATAATTGATCATGAATAACTCAGTAGGTAATATCTGTCTGCCTGATGTTGGGACTGGATCTCATATTTTCTTGCGTCTCCATTTGGAGCATATCTAAGCATCATAACCATAGTCTTGCAGTGGAACAAATCCAAAAATTTTATATACGGCAGTGCTAGAACACATCCAAGCACTCTTATATAATACTCTTGTGTACGGTAGCGATGAAACACATCTATATGTCCCTACGTAAATATTTCATGCAATGCTAATCTTCACATGTGATGATACAGATATTTCATACAATTACTCTTTCTTTCAAACACACTGAATAGGATATTATGCTCTATATATCGTCAGAGTAGACCTCGGGCTCATATCTTCCGTAGCCTATCACAATCACTCAAATTGGAATTACAACTTCATCAACGTATGTGGTAAAACTAAAGTAATCTATCTTATCTCTCTATTTTTGTTCCTTTGAAAATCCACAAAGCTACTCTATAATACAAAATATATATACTATATTTTTGGTAGTATATTATCTTCCTATAAAGGTGGTACAATCGGTATGCTCTCTAACGTACATTCGGAAATTCATTAACTACCAAGACTAGCTCAACAGTCAGTTGCTCAATTCTAGTTCCTCCCGTTGTAATTAGATACAACATTTGCTATTCACTTATCATACTAATGAGGTAACTTTGCTTATAAGCATACCAGTTGAATCCTTTACAATTAATATTAGGTTCAACCAAAATGGAGAATACGACTGTCACTTCATGGCAAGCAAGCACGGGGAAACAGGTAGTCGATCAATCTAATCCCAGCGTCCTCAAGTCTACCATGCTAACCTTTTTTTTTTACAAGTTCGTAAAGGTATTACAAATTTGTACTATGTCCATACATGTTCGATAAATAGGACTAGTAGTAAGATTCCCCCACTTGGGTTGAAACCAAATGGTTCATCTAAGTACTCAAATTCTTTCTTTATCCTAATATACTCCATCATCTCATAACATGTTGTTCATCTACCTCACATATATGCTTTACGAAAGCAACACATGTTGACAAATCGTGTAAATGGATTACTTTTCTCACTGACAGTCATGTCATTTTCATTTTTTGTATAAGTACTCACACGTCATCTATTGTTCATGTAGTTTCTTCTGATGTTCGTAGTCTCACTACTCTACTACTTACCTTTACTTTAATACTAATAATGTCACTATGTACTAAGTTTCGTATTCAACCTCTTACTGTATTGGTGATTAATCCATATATCTAAGTCTTATCTTCTCCCACAAGTTGATATTCATCCACGAACTGTCATAATTTACAAGTTTGCATCATGTAGTGCTACTACTATACTTATTAAACTCACTGCACCAGGATTATGCATTCATATGCTACAGTCATATGTATAACATCACTATCACGATATTATTAATACAATCAAATTGCATTAAAATACATTAAATTGAGAACTATTCAAGCACTTTCCTGAAAGTATCTTTCAATCACCAAAATCAACAACCAAGACGTGGCTAATCTATTATGCTTCTTACTCTTCTGCTCAACTCTTTTTCTCTTGCAACCAAACTTATAATGGAGGGTTGCATCCATAAATTGAATATTGAATTATTTGCTCTTAGGCAAATCATATCCTTAGGCCACATAACTATTCATACAGATTATTAGCGTTAAAAATTTAACTAACTCCCAAACTTCTTTAAACAAAAATTTTGGTAGAAGTTTCTTTGAAAATAGAATTAACCCAAAATTTAAAATATCTTCAATCTCAGTTATAACCATGCACACACATCTCATGTATTAGAGACTACTCTTAGCCGTACAAATATTATTGCTACTTTCAAAGTTATCTGCATCGTCCAGCTGAGAAGGATACGCGTATGATCGCAGCGGACTCAACCTAAGGAAGAGTGGGTGCTAATACTTTTACCCAATAGCGGTATCGGGGTCAATTTTTCACAGGGAGCTTCAATTTGGAGTTGAGTGTTTGTATGGTCTAGGACTATGTTTTAGCTCCTAATTGATCTTCTAACATTTTTGATTTTCTTTTGATTATCAACTACAATATAGCAACTACAAATTTAAAGCTAAGTTAGGCTAAGATATTGATTCTAAGTTGTATGCAATATAGAGAAAGACACTAGGGTCGTGGCATGCATCTAGGTGGTCAACTAACGGGTAGAGATTCCTAATGCAAGAATGATGAGTATGGGACTTATGCTATAACCGTTGCACTTTTGCACCCACTCTCACACCTCTCGGTAGAGAGAGTTATTTTTCCCAATTGACTCTCTCGAGACCAATTGGGTAGGCCAATTTGCCCAAGCAACTTATGGTTCAAGTTGGGTAATTACTCTCTCGAGGTTTAACCCGTTAATTGGGACTACCATTCTCATGGGTCCATCCCAATTCCTTGTTGGAATTAATCTTGGGGTCATAGACTCTCTTTCTCAAGAAGAGTCAAGACTCACTAAGCTAGACTTAGTGTTTGCAACCACCAAATCTTAATGAAAACATAAGATTAATCCAAATAACAAATACCCAACATCATTCATTCTTTAAACAATCACACCCATTAATTACCACACTAGGGTTGAGCCACAATCCTAGCTAATGGGTTTAGCTAGCCATAATAGAAACAAAAATTGAAGAAATAGTAGATGAAAAGGGGTGCGGACCGCGCATCTTGACTTTAAAATGGCATGGTCTCTGAACTTTCCTGCGCGGCCACGTGGCAAAACAGTGCGGACCGCGCAGGTTGACCTTGAAAATGCCCAGCCTCTGAACTCTCCTGTGCCGCCGCGTGACAAAACAGTGCGGACCGCACAGGTCATTTTGTTCCCTCTTTCAGTTGTCTTTTGACACTTGGCAGATTTCACTCCTTTTTGAGCCGATCTTTGGCATTTGTCATCTTGTCGTTCAAACCTGCAATCAAGCACAACTTGTAAGCATTTTGGGACAAATTTATAGCAGTTAATGCAGAAAGCTTAGGTAAGAATGGGTATAAAACATGTAAAAATCACAGTTATCAACTCCCCCAAACTTAACCCTTTGCTTGTCTTCAAGCAAATAAAATGAGACCTACCCCTCAATGGACAACACTCACGTAATTCCTGCTTATCCTAAAGTAACCTCAACAAGCATCAATTGGGACTAACAATTGCCCTCAATGCGAATGCATCATTAGCACATTTAAACTTTGAAAGCTTGTGGGTCAAGTGTGACACAAGAGCATTAAGAGTTGACACATTTCATCAAGGAACCTTTCTCAATTTCTTTGGTCATTGTGGAACACAAACTCACACATCCTCAACTTTCCCTAAGTGAACCTCACCTTTTTAGAGTATTTGCACACAAATCGAGGTGAATAGACTTCTCTCTCATCTCTCATAAAGAAAAGGCTCTAAGTCCGGCTCTAAGTACCATATGCTTTCCCCTTATGTAAGTATCCACTAATGTAGGCTTCCCTCAACTCAAAATCATATAGGGCTTTTGAGGAGTCATTGTGAAGGCTTTGGGTAAAGGTAGGACGTGTTTTTTGTTCAAATGGGTTCAATCTTCCCCTAAACATTTCTTTGAATTTATTTTGGCACACTTTCTTGACTCAATTGAGTAATTCACTTCTTTCAAGGGGTTAGAGAGACACATCATCGCTCAGTCTTTTGCAATTCAAATCCTTTCTCCTTTTTACCATTTTTCCACACCTTTTTCACTTTTTTGTTGTCCTTGGATTCCCTTTTTGGTTCTTATTCATTTTTGTCTTTCTTTTTGTCTTTTTCTCTTTTTCATCGCCTTGCTTTTTTTTTTTTGCTTTTGCGCCTTTTTACCACATTGATGTCTTTCTTGTCTCTCCCCCCCCCCCAAAACTTAGACATTTGCCATTTATTCAAGGGAAGATTTGGGTGCCAATAGAGGGTCTCGTTAAGAACGGGTATGGGCTTGTAGCTTGGTTCATGAACGAAAAAGGTTTAAGGCTCAAAAGGGTTGAACTAGGGATTATTTCATTGGTAGGTTATGGAAATTGTTCAAATTTTGCATTTTGGATCAAGGAGAGCCTATAATCACGTCTCAAGTCAAGTTCCACCTATGATTTCGCCTCAATAGACATTCAGGGCAAGTTCTAGACCATCGGCTCGGTACTTGGGCTCACGATTCGAATTCTCACTACACACACTCAAGGATTGCCAAAGACGGAGTCGGGGGCCCACAATGACCTTAGATATGATTCAAGCACACAATGGTCCAAAATGACCACATGATGATTATTTGGTCAACACAAGAGTCTCAAGGCCACAACTTTCACCATCCTAAACACAACATAATGTCTTTGACCATAGGACCAAAGGCAAATGTGCTAGGCCCAAGTGAAGCTTTGCCTGAGGTACCCTTAACTACAAAAACTTGAAAATCAAAAAGAAAAATCAAAAAAGGACTCAAACCCTTAAGAAGGTTGTCACGCCATCTATCATTGGGAAGAGCCACCCGGTTCGCACAACATCTACCCTTGGAAAGAACTGTGGCATTAAGAAAACCAAGGGCTTATTGCAAACGCCAAAACAAAACAAAAAGGCTACGAGCCTAACTTTGCAACTAAAACGAAAAATTTTAACGAAAAATAGAAAACCAAAATGAAAACTGAATGAATATGTACAATAGGGGAGTAGAATATACAACCAGGGAGAATGAATATATACATAGAGTTTGAGAGCATCTAGAATGAACAGTTATACACAAGCCATCTACAACTACGAATGTGCAAAAAGTAAAAGAATATATACAGTAATCCAACAATCAATCCAAATAGTAGGGCCACACCCCCACGAATAAAAGCTAGCATTGTCCCCAATGCTAACTATTAAAATAAGCACAAAAATGAAAGAAAGGATATAGAAAGGCCCCTCAAGCCTCATCCGTCACCCTGTGCTGGTCAATGGCTCCTAAGTCCTCTGTACTGGCGGGGACCTCAAACTGGTCCCCGGCCTGCTGCTGTTGTGCTGCTAGGACAGGTGCCTGCTCAAGAACTGGCTCATCAACTGGTGGGGCAGTGGAGGGACTCTCCTGAACTGGTGCTACCTCAATCACAACTCCCTTAGTGCTAGGGAGTTTCCTTTTCTTCCTCGGCCTCTGCTCCTCCTCATGTACCTGTGCAGCTGCTGGCTCTATAGTCGGGTCCCCAAATAGTAGGTCAAGTGGCAACTGATCTGCCATGAGCTTGTCCACATCCACTCTCAACTGTGTCACTGACTCCTTGGAAGCCTTCTGCTTCCTCAGCTTCTTGTGCTCCCGAGCCAATTTCTCCAATGCTTTGCCATGTGCCCCAACCGCCTTAGTCAAGGCATCCTGCGTCGCCATCATCTTTTCCTGGTTGTCCATGATCTTCTTCAGTGTCTCCTCAATGGAGGAAGGAATCTCAACAGTAACTGGCGCTCCCTGTGCCTGTACAGCAGTGGTCAATGTGGACAACTTGGATGTCGCAGCTGACATCCAGTTGTTCAAACTAGCAAGGGAGTGGGTGAGCTGGTTATGCTGAACCGGTGAGTCTTTGATGAAGGGACTACCGGGTCAGCTGCAATAGAAGGACCAGGTGCTGACGATGGACCTGGAGGCAATGCCTCATCAGTAGCAGGAATGGTGGAAGGCTCACTGGGCTGCTCAATGACCGCTGGCTCCTCAGACTGGCCAGGTGCGGTGGAGGTGGATGCCACATTCTTCTTGACCCTCTTCGGGTTGTCTGGACCCAACTTACTATACCATGAGTACGGGGCCACCAAAGGTACCTTGACATCATATTTCTTTTTCTTCACTTTCAATTCTCTGAAGTACAAAGAGAGTGTGTTTGGGAAGGGGTAGTTTGTTTGGGTCTCATTACCAACTGTAGAAATCACTCTCGACATAATATTACCCACATTCAGAGGGAAACCCGCCATGATAGATGCTACCAAGACAGCACGAGGGAGGGGAATGGAGTGACCATGTGTAGACGGGTCAAGTCGACTACACACGAAAGTCAACCACCCTTTGGCTTCAAAGTTTAGGGTGTTCCTAAAAATCTTTTCTTGTGCTTTCAACCAGACTGGGACTGTACACAGGGCTGCCAAGTGCTCGGCCAACCAAGGACGAACCTCCTCTTTCATTGCTATCTTTTCTAAATATTGCGATTCATCCTCTTCTCCGAACCCCAGGAATTCATTCAACGATTTGCCATCAAACACAACTATCTTGTCCCTCACTTTAGTTACTTTGGAGTCCCGAACTATATGGTGAACATTGCTGTAGAACTCCTTCACCATATGCTCATTCGCCATTTCAACACGTTCTTTGAAGAAGCCCCAACCCTCCCTAGTGCGGAATTGTGCTTGCACATGAGGGTTGAGAGGGACAAGATCGGCATCTATGAACTTCCTATCCGGAATAAGTTTCCTTCTGGGCCACCACTCTCGGAATCTGTGGAAAGCAACCTCACTAACAAACTTGTCTCCCCATGCCTCCGGTTTTCTAGTACGCTCAATCCCCCCGACCTGTGGCTCACCTACCTCAGCATATCCTCCACTCTCCCCTGATAATGAAGCTGTGGGAGATGTGGAGTATTGCTCTTCTTCTCTTGCTACGGACTCATCAGAAGAGTCTGAGATGACATTAACCAGCTTCTTGGAGGAGGCTACATTATCATGATCCGGGGAAGGGGAATCACGGAGCTGAAATGAAGTGGACATGTGGGTGGGGGCAGACTCCGAGGTAATGCTCCGTGAAGGTGCATACTCACTCCCCGTGGAATGAGATGCAGCTCTATCAGCTTCCCGGATTATCTTCTGGTTTTTCTTTATCAGTTCCCTGGTTTGAGGAATGAGTTTCACAATCCACCTGCTTTTCCCTCCTCGGGAGGAACCCCCTTTCCCGAGTTGTATTTCTTTGCCCGCTCATTTTTTAGCCATTGTCTGCAAGGAATACATGTCTAACATTGTTAGTAGAAGCACATAAGGTGAAGTGGACAGTTCAGTTGAATGAAAAGAGTGCAGAAACAGTTACACAGGCAGAGGGGTGCAGACCGCACCAAAAGGCACGCGGTCCGCGTAGTATACTGACACCAACACATACCTCTCTAAATAAAACGACACGGTCCACACAGAAATGGTACGCGGCTGCGTTGGTTCAGCACGGACTGCACAGAAATGGTACGCGGTCTGCGCAGGTGAAATGCCAAAATGTTGACCTCTCTAAACTCTTCACACGCGGTCCGCACTGTTTTGTACTGCGGCCGCGCTAGGCTCACACGGACCGCACAGAAATGATACGCGGTCCGCGCAAAGAGGTTCATCATCTCTTATCCAGAGTCATGCGGACCACGCACAAATGTTGTGCGGCCGTGTAGGGCTAGTTTAACTGAGCCGGGTGCTTATTCAATCAAATCCAATTTTTGTTCACCCTTTTGGGTCTTAAGTGCCCCTACTCAGTTATTTAACAAGATTTCATGCCCATGATTTAAACAAAAACACACAAAAATCTAATCTAACAGTTAAACTAAGAAGAAAAAGACGAAAGTAAGAAGTTACACTAGTAGAAAGCAATTAAACAAAACAAAAATTAGACTATGATTGAAATGAATGAGAATTGTTACCAGGGATTAATGAGATTTCAACTATGTGCCCAATTAACGTTGATGAACAGTGAAAATTAAAGCTCAGGTGTAAAATTGGCGAAAAGGTTAAAATGAGGCCCAAGGCCTCTATTTATAGAAAAATTCTGGGACCCAGTACCCACCTACCAACGCGGCCGCACAGAAATGGACGCGGACCGCGCTGGATTTTGCATCTTTCACTTTAGCTGTTCAATCCACGCGGACCGCACTGTTTTGGTGCGCGGCTACGTGGGACTTGTCAGAGAGCATGCAATTCTTGGTCCTCCAGCGCGGACCGCACAAAAATGTCATGCGGCCGCGCTGGGTCTTCTGGGTCTTAGCCTTTCAGCTGCTCACACCTACGCGGACCGCACTATTTTGCTGCGCAGCCGCGTAAGCCATATTCAGAGACTGACCATTTTATTTTTTTTTGCACATTTGCCCTGCACTGGTTCAACATTATCCCTGCAACACTTCACAAATTATCAACTCAAAAATCCTACTCTACAACAGAAAAACAAAGAAAAATAAAAAGACATGGGTTGCCTCCCAAGAAGCGCCTGATTTAACGTCGCGGCACGACGCGTGTTGCCATCACAGTCATTTCAAATGAATGAGTGCCACCACGTGGCTGTCATCAATCTTTCCTAAATAGTGCTTGACACGATGCCCATTGACCCGGAAAACTTCACCATTCTTATTTTTGAGATCAATGGCACCAAAGAGAGTTACACCAACCACTTCAAATGGGCCGCTCCACTTAGACTTCAACTTGCCCGGAAATAACCTCAACCGGGAGTTGCAAAGAATAACTATGTCACCAACTTTGAATTTCTTCCCTCGGGCATACTTGTCGTGAAGGTACTTCATCTTGTCCTTATACAAGGACGAGCTGGAGTAAGCATGAAACCTAAATTCATCAAGTTCATTCAATTGCTCAACCCGGAGATTTGCCGCGACATCCCATTCTAAGTTCAACTTTTTCAGGGCCCACATAGCCTTATGTTCCAATTCTACCGGAAGATGACAAGCCTTCCCAAACACCAACCGATACGGCGACATACCAATCGGAGTCATGAAAGCTGTATGATAAGCCCAAAGTGCATCATCCAATTTCTTCGACCAGTCGGTCCTATTTGCATTGATAGTCTTGGACAAAATACTCTTGATCTTACGGTTGGACACCTCAACTTGACCACTCGCTTGAGGATGATAAGGAGTGGTCACCTTGTGACTTACCCCATACTTGGCTAGCAAAGAGTCAAAAGCCAGGTTGCAAAAATGAGAACCCCCGTCACTGATGATAGCACGTGGAGTGCCAAACCTCGTGAAGATACTCCTTTTCAAGAACGCCACCACACTTCGAGCTTCATTATTTGGCAAAGCTATGGCCTCAACCCATTTCGACACATAATCAACCGCTACCAAGATGTAGGTGTTGCCACAAGAACTTACGAATGTCCCATAAAGTCTATCCCCCAAACATCAAAAATGTCAACCTCTAGAATCATGTTAAGGGGTATCTCATCTTTCTTCGAAATCCCTCCGGCACGTTGGCATTCATCACATCTTTTCACAAAGTCACCGGCATCCTTGAATAAAGAAGGCCAATAGAAACCACAACTCAACACTTTAGACGCCGTCCTTGCCCCGCCATGATGGCCACCATAGGGCGAAGAGTGACAAGCTTCCACAATACTCAATTGCTCTTCTTCGGGAACACACCGGCAAATTACACCATCGATGCAAATTTTGAAAAGATACGACTCATCCCAATAGTAGTCCAAACAATCCCGATTGAGCTTCTTCCTTTGGTTAGAAGAGAGCTCATACGGAATCACGTCGGTAACAAGATAATTGGCAATGTCGGCAAACCATGGCATGTCTAGCATTGAAACCGAGAGGAGTTGTTCATCCGAAAAAGCATCATTTATCTCAAGGCCTTCCACAGGCCTCCCTTCCTCCTCCAATCGAGACAAGTGGTCCGCCACTTGATTTTCATTACCCTTTCTATCAACAATCTCCAAATCAAATTCTTGAAGAAGAAGCACCCATCTCATTAACCTTGCTTTTGAATCTTTCTTCATCAGCAAGTACCTAAGGGCGACATGATCGGTATGAATAATCACTTTTGCCCCCATAAGGTATGGGCAAAACTTTTCCATGGCAAAAACAATAGCAAGCTATTCCTTTTCGGTGACCGTGTAGTTCCTTTGAGCTTTATTCATTGTCTTACTTGAGTAGTACACCGGATGGAACATTTTGTTGATTCTTTGGCCCAAGACCGCCCCCACCGCAACATCACTAGCATCGCACATGAGCTCAAAGGGCAAGCTCCAATTTGGTGCGGTAATGATGGGGGTAGTCATCAACTTGTGCTTTAGAAGCTCGAAAGCCTCCATACATCTATCATCGAACACATATTTGGCATCTTTCTCTAGCAATTTACACAACGGGTTAACTACCTTAGAAAAGTCTTTGATGAATCTTCGGTAAAAACCCGCGTGTCCAAGAAAACTCCTCACCCCTTTGACAGAAGTAGGGGGAGGGAGCCTTGAGATAACCTCAATTTTCGCCTTATCAACCTCAATCCCTCTTTTTGAAATTTTGTGACCCAACACAATTCCTTCTTCTACCATAAAATGGCATTTCTCCCAATTGAGAACCAAGTTTGTGTCTTCGCATCGGGCCAACACACGATCCAAGTTTTGCAAGCAATCACCAAATGAGTCCCCAACCACACTAAAATCATCCATGAAGACCTCCAATATGTCCTCCACCATGTCGGTGAAGATTGCCATCATACATCGTTGGAAGGTCGTCGGTGCATTACATAATCCAAATGGCATTCGAGAGAAGGCGAATGTGCCATAAGGACATGTGAGGTTGTCTTTTCTTGGTCTTTCGGGGCAATGAGAATTTGGTTATAGCCTGAATACCCATCCAGAAAACAATAGAAAGCCCGGCCCGCAAGACGATCAAGCATTTGGTCCAAGAATGGCAATGAGAAATGATCCTTTCTAGTCACCTTGTTCAACTTCCGGTAGTCCATGCATATCCTCCAACTCTTCACAGTACGAGTCGGAACAAGTTCATTGTTGTCATTGGTCACCACCGTCATTCCTCCCTTCTTTGACACACATTATATCGGAGAAGTCCACGAACTGTCAGAAATTGGATACACCACACCGGCGTCAAGCCACTTGATGACTTCCTTTTTGACCACCTCTTGCATGGCCTCATTGAGTCTCCTTTGATGTTCAAGAGACGGCCTAGCATCCTCCTCCAATATTATCTTGTGCATGCAAAACGCGGGGCTAATACCCCAAATATCCGCCAAGGTCCATCCAATCACCCGCTTGCGCTTTTGAAGAACCGCCAAAGTGGCGTCAACCTGCACGTTGGTCAAGCAAGAAGAAATAATAACCGGCAAAGTGAAATTAGGACCAAGAAATTCATACCTGAGGTGAGGAGGAAGTGGTTTCAACTCCAACACCGGTGGCTCCTCAATAGATGGCTTGGTGGGTGGAGTTTTACGGTTTTCAAGATCAAGAGATAACTTTCTCGGTTCATAAGAATATGAGCCCATGCCATGTAATGCGTTCACACACTCCACCCTTCTAGCATAATCATCAACATCCATGTTCAATAGCACGGCCTCAAGTGGGTCCTCAACATTTGCCATTGCGCTTGTGTCATCCACTATCACCACCGTGACAAAGTCAACAAACGAGCACACCTCGGTGCTATTTGGTTGCCTCATTGATTTGCATACCTGGAATACCACCTTTTCATCACCAATACGGAAGGTCAATTCTCTCGCTTCCACATCAACCAAGGCCTTCCCCGTAGCTAGGAAGGGCCTTCCAAGAATGATAGGCACCTCGAAATCTACTTCGCAATCCAAGATCACGAAATCGGCCGGCAATATGAACTTATCAACACGAACAAGGACATCATCAATAATTCCCAAAGGCCGCTTCATTGACCGGTCCGCCATTTGAAGCCTCATAGAAGTTGGATGAGGTTGTCTGATTCCCAAGGTCTTGAAGACCGAATATGGCATTAAATTGATACTTGCCCCCAAGTCACAAAGGGCTTTTGCAAAGTCGGCACTTCCAATGGTACATGGGATAGTGAATGCACCGGGATCCTCAAGTTTTGGAGCCATAGAATGCACAATTGCGCTCACTTGATGGATCATCTTGATTGTCTCACACTCCATTGATCTCTTTTTTGTAACCAAATCTTTCATGAACTTTGCGTATCCCGGCATTTGCTCGAGTGCCTCCACCAAAGGCACGTTGATAGTCAAACTCTTCATCATTTCAATGAATTTCTTAAATTGGTTGTCACCCTTTTGCTTGGCCAACCGTTGAGGATAGGGCGGAGGAGGTCTAGGCAAGGGTGCCTTGGCTTTTGGCACCACCGGTTCGGGCATATCAATGACGTGTTCCCTAGACGGGTTCACGGCCTCTTGAGTCTCCTCCTCACCCTCATCAATTTCAATTCTCACATCATCACTTGCACTTTGTTCAACAACATCCTCAACTACCAACGGGATCTCATCATTTCGTAACTTATCTTCATCTACCGCAACTTGGTTTCCTCTTGAGGCATGCACATCACCGCCTCTTCCACTCCGCGTTGTCACTTCCATCACATGATTATTGTGCCCACCCTTGGGGTTTACTACTGTATCACTTGGTAGAGCACCCTTTGGGCGAGTATTTAAAGACTGAGAGATTTGGCCTAATTGCACTTCCAAGTTCTGGATAGATGTGTTATGCGAAGCTAATTGGGCCTCGGAATCTTGGTTCTTTTTCATCATTTGCTCGAACATGCTTTCAATTCTCCCCATCTCGCCTCCGGACGAACTCGGACCTTGAGAAGGAAAAGGAGGCGGGTTATTGGGTTGTTGATATATTGGAGGCCTTTGCAAGCCTTGCCCCCTATTACCTTGTCCACTATTGTTGTTCCAACCACCTTACCACCATTGTTGTTGTTCCAATTGTTGTTCCCGTTCCAATTACCTTGATTCCCCGAATTATTGTTCCCCCAATTGCCTCCTTGATTGTTGTTGTAATTCCAATTGCCACCTTGTTGATTGCCCCAATTACCTTGGGGTCTCCATTGTTGATTCCCTTGATTACCTCTTATTCCCTTGATAGTTGTTGACATATTGGACTTCCTCACTTTGGTCATCAAAACCTTCATTCGAATATCCACTACCATCATTGTTGTTGTCATATTGTTCACAATTACCTTGAGGTTGTTGTCCTCTTTGCCTCCTTTTCAACATAGAAACACCTTCCATTGCGTTGACTTGGCGCGGGTTTTGGACTTGTTGCAATTGCGCCTTTGCCAATTGATTCATAGTTGTTGTAAGCTCGGCTATAGCTTGGCCATGATCGTGCAATTCCTTGTACAAATGGATAACCGTGGGGTCACCTTGGGGCACGTTTGCTCGGCTTTGCCACGCCGAAGAGGTGTCAGCCATTTCATCAAGTACATCACATGCCTCTTGGTAAGAAAGTTTCATAAAGTTCCCTCTGGCCAATTTGTTCACAATGCATTGATTTGTGTATTGATGCCCCAATAAAAGGTTTGTTGAATCATAGCTTCGGTCATGTCATTATTAGGGCACCCTTTCACCATTGTTCTATATCTTTCCCATATCTCATGCAAAGGTTCCGTTGGCTCTTGCTTGAAAGCTAAAATTTCATCCCGAAGAGCTGCCATATGACTTGGAGAGAAGAACTTGGCAATAAATTTGTCCGCCAATTCATCCCATGTGGTAATAGAATGATTGGGGAGCCTTTCTAACCAATCCAATGCTTTACCCCAAAGAGAAAACGGGAAAAGCCTCAATCTCAACGCATCCTCGGACACGTTTGTCTGCTTGCTACCCCAACATGTATCCACGAACCCCTTCAAGTCTGTAGCCATTTTGATTGGAGGCACCCGTGAAATAACCTCTTTGCTCGAGCAAGGTCAGCATAACATTTGTGATTAGAAAGTTCCCCGCCCGGATTTGGGGAGGAACAATAGCACTGGCGTATCCTTGATTTGGTAGAACTCTGGGAACCACTCTCGGCGGTGCCGGAGGAGGGTCTGGAATGTTGTTGTTCTTATTTGCATTTATGTTGACATGTCGGCCTCTCCGTGGGAGTTGAGGTAAGATTTCATCTTGTTCTAGATCCTCTACCTCCTCCCCCGCTATCATATTGCCGAGAGGGTCATTTGCATTAAGAGCCATTGTACCTGATTGATCGACACAAACAAAGCCAGTAAATAAGAAGGAAAAAGAAGCAAAACACAATACTAGCTACACAAATAGTCAACACCGTAAAGCTCCCCGGTAACGACGCCAAAAAGTGATCACAGCGGACTCAACCTAAGGAAGAGTGGGCGCTAATACTTTTACCCAATAGCGGTATCGGGGTCAATTTTCCACAAGGAGCTTCAATTTGGAGTTGAGTGTTTGTATGGTCTAGGACTATGTTTTAGCTCCTAATTGATCTTCTAACATTTTTGGTTTTCTTTTGTTTATCAACTACAATATAGCAACTACAAATTTAAAGCTAAGTTAGGCTAAGATATTGATTCTAAGTTGTATGCAATATAGAGAAAGTCACTAGGGTCGTGGCATGCATCTAGGTGGTCAACTAACGGGTAGAGATTCCTAATGCAAGAATGATGAGTATGGGACTTATGCTATAACCGTTGCACTTTTGCACCCACTCTCACACCTCTCGGTAGAGAGAGTTATTTTGCCCAATTAACTCTCTCGAGACCATTTGGGTAGGCCAATTTGCCCAAGCAACTTATGGTTCAAGTTGGGTAATTACTCTCTCGAGGTTTAACCCGTTAATTGGGACTACCATTCTCATGGGTCCATCCCAATTCCTTGTTGGAATTAATCTTGGGGTCATAGACTCTCTTTCTCAAGAAGAGTCAAGACTCACTAAGCTAGACTTAGTGTTTGCAACCACCAAATCTTAATGAAAACATAAGATTAATCTAAATAACAAATACCCAACATCATTCATGCATTAAACAATCACACCCATTAATTACCCACACTAGGGTTGAGCCATAACCCTAGCTAATGGGTTTAGCTAGCCATAATAGAAACAGAAATTGAAGAAATAGTAGATGAAATTGACATAATAATTAATTAAAATGTTAATCTACTCAAATCCACGTTAATACTAGAAGAAATTGCCCAAAATAGGCTAAAACCATGTAGTCTCGAGTTCAGCTCCTATCTGATAAAAAACCAAAACTAAAAAAAAGTGATCCTAAAAAGTAAAATGTTCTATTTATACTACACAGGAAAAAACGGACAAAAATACCCCTGAGGGTCTGGCGCGAACCGCGCACAAATGACGCGCGGCCGCGTCGGGTTTTGGGTCTTCATATCTTGCTTCTGGCACTTGGGACGCGGACCGCAAAAAATGTGACGCGCGGCCGCGTGAACTTCATCCACGCGCGGCCGCGTAGGGTTTTGGGTCTTCATCATCTTGCTTCTGGCACTGGGGACGCGGACCGCACAAATGTGACGCGCAGCCGCGTGAACTTCATCCACGCGGACCGCACTGATTAGGTGTGCGGCTGCGTGGGCTTTTGCCTTGAATGATTGGGTCTCTGACACTCTTAGGCGCGGACCGCGTAAAAAGGGGCGCGGACCCAGTAAGATCATCGACCCGCCACTCTGAATACCTCTGGAACAAGTGTTAGAAAATACAAACACACAAAGAGCACAGAAATAATATGCACATAAATTCTTTCACCATATAATTACTCTATAAGGTCCAAATAATTATTCAACAACAACATTATATATATCTCAATACAATCTACATTAAGGACTTGTCATTAACGGCAGTGCAGGAAATTAACCAAATACCCCGACAAGTCCACAACATACACAATGCCTCAAATCTTTCATGGCGGCATATACAATGCCCCAAATTTATAACGGTGACATACACAATGCCCCAAATTTTATAACGCCGGCATACACAATACCCCAGATTTTATATCGGCGGCATACACAATGCCCCAAATTATAACAGAGGCATACACAATGACCCAAAATTTATAACAGCGGCATACACAATGACCCAATATATGTTACGCCAGCGAAGGAATAAATTCTAACGCCTCAATGGCATAGCATGAGGCTACGCCACATCACACCACATCACAAATTACTCATTAAATAATTTTAGCTTTTTATAAAATAATATATATTTGCGGCTGGTCAACGACCACCGATTTTGCCAAGCGCACGCTTGTCCCAACACATGGACCGAGCAGAAAAAAATATACTTTCAAAACGGGTTTTAGAAAAGCGACCATCAAAACTTAAAGTCTCACTTACCTCGCTAATGGGAAGTTTCCCAACCTTGCAAGAACACCAATCAAATGGCCTCTAATGGCCTCAATCTATCAAAAATATTGAATAACACGTCTTAATTAATCTAAGTTAATAATTTTTATAATCTTAGGACGAGTCAAAATAAAAATTTGTATACGATTAACATCAAATGCGGCATTTTCAACGATAGAAAAAAATAAAATTACCAAAACTGTGGTCTCGCATTTTAACCCACCTTTTCCGAAATCCAGATTTCTCATGCTAACAAAATTGGTTACTTTATTTCATTAAACCATTTCATATTCAATCTTCATTACATAACTATTATGCTACTACAATTTTCACTTTTCATTATTTACAACCAAATTAGTTAATCATATATTTCCTATTTAAAAAAAGTGGCAACCAAAACTACATCCAATATATTTCATAGCATTAGCTTTGTGATTTCTATCAAACATTGCCAAATAATTCTCCTCACAATCATTAGCTAATCATTAGAATTAATATCCCTTCATCACAATTACTTTGAAAACGTTATTGTGGGTAAGAATTACATATAACACACCTTGTAAATTGGATTTCTCTATAAAGATTTCTGCATAGTGATTAATAAAAGTGATTTGGCTTCCAATGCAGTCACAAAGACAAACTGTTTTCCTCCAATATAGTCTACGCTATTTTTCTTTCTAAAAAAAACCTAGCTGTAAATATATATTCTCACCCCTAAATCCTAGTAGCACAAGGTATGGGCTTAAGGCCCACTCCATTTTGTTTAAGGAAAACTCAAGTAATGTTGTAAAATTATGGAATTTTTACCTCCTATAACAAAGGTTAACACCTTATTTATTTTAAATAAATACTATTTAAAAAAAATATTTTCTATAGATACCTTTTAAGGTTTATTGCAAAATATTTAATTTTGGTTACATCCTAGCCCTAAGCCACTAAATACACTTATCAGTTACACAATTTTCTTTCTCTCTCTACTTTGATACATTCCATTATCTTCTTCCATCTCCAAATAAGCTCTTGAATAAAGCTTTTCAAGCCGTCTCTTCCCACTGGAAAAGCTAACACAGTTGCAACAGAAATGGCTCATGTAGTTAAGCCTCTAATGAATTGGTCAAAATGGCATCACTATTTATACGTTCGAGCCTCATTCATTCACTCGGTTCAATCACCAATTCCACTCTTCTTGAACAGCAACGTCCGTCAACAGCAGTTATCCACGGCATCACATTCCGCTTTCCAACAAGCTCATTTTCGTGTCGGCGCCGCCATTAAATCGCGTGAAAATTCACTGCCTTTGGATCCATCGGAGAGCGACAGTGATTCTGATGGCATAACGAGGAAGATTCGCCGGAAATTAGGGTTTGTTCTTGAACAAAGACGACGGAGTTTGGGGCTGAGCAACTTGATTTTCTGTTAATATATTTAAATGTATTTTCATGTATTTCATTGTATTCATTGTCTTTTTTTTTTCATTGTAATTCAATATATCTCGTTGTATTCCATGTATTTCATTGTATTCACTATTTTTTTCCATTGTATTTCAATGAATCCTGTTGTATTCTATGTATTTCATCGTATTCACTGTCTCGCTATATGCCATGAATGTATTCATATATTTTTTTTAATTAATATAATTTATGTATTCAGATGTATTATATAATTTTCTGAAGATTGCTATGTTTTTGGGGTATTTTTCAGTTGAGAATCTTTTTTATAACTGAAAATACAAAATTTGTGTGTTATAATTGAGTTTGTTGATAAATTAGGAGTCTATTATGTTAATTGATTCACTTTCCCTTTTAAAAACAGTGTAATCCCCTATTTCACGTCATGAATACAGTCGAATATAGTCGAATACAATAATTTGTCCAGCTGTAATCACATGTTTCACTCCATGAATACACTCGAATACAACAACTGATTAGCTGGACTTCCCTGATTCACGCCTATTTTTGCTACTGTATTCATGAATACAATAGTTTAAATACATCAAATACATCTTATAACCACATAAAATGTATCTATAATCCGTAATATAGCAAATGGTATCTATAGATGACTAATTACTACTAAAAGATAGTACTTTATGAAAATTTCTCTTTAATCCACTAGCCACTGATTCAATACACTATGTTAAATTATAATAAATTATCTTTTTTTTCCTATATACTATAATAAATATTCTTCCACTAGGTTAGTATTTAATTTAATACCTATAAATACAAATAATTCTTCCATTTTAATAAATAAATATATAAAATTATTTTGGGTTATTACAGCAAGCCTCGCGTCGTCTTCGTCGTCGTCGCTCGGCTCAGCTTTGGCTTCGGCTTCGGATTCGAATTTGGATTTGGATTTGGTCAAATGATTGATTGATTAATTTTTTGGACCAAATTTATTTATTAATAGTAAATATTAACATAATATTATTAAATATCCGTGTTTGTAACGGAAGATTAATAATCCAAATTATCCGTTTCATTGACTCTGCCCGTCCGTTTTTTGTAACGGAAAACGTTTCCTCTGCCTGTTTTAATTTGTGTAAATGGCCATCTATGTTATGGCCGTTTTACGTAACTGACCTCTCTTCGTTTGAACTCAACAAGTTTGGGCTATAAATAAGTTGTCCATTCTCTCAGAATTTCCATGCGAATTTGTGACTTCTCCTCCTTTATTCTGCATTGTTTTAACTACTAAGAAAGTAACAGTAAGTGTGATTTGCTACTGATCTTTGTGTTAGCTGAAATACTGGGGGTTTGAAGTACCGCTACACCAGTGTGTAATTCGTTCTATCATGGGAGGAAATAATCCACAACCTTGGGTACTAGGAGGGGATTAAGTTCCTTAAGGAAACACTGTGAATTCAGTAGGCTTGGATTAAATTCTATTTTTGTTTTTCATTTCTGTTTATACTTTATTTTATATTCTCTAGAATTATTTTACAAATATAGGATACTAACAGCACTAGCGGAACCTTTTCAAATATTATGCAAGTGAAATATTATTTATGCAAAAAAACTGTGTATGTTTAGATTTTTCTCTTTCAAATTTTGTGCTATTCCATGTTAATAATTCACCCTTGACCACAGAAGTCTCAGTAGTACCAATATATATTGATTTTTTTGAATATCTAAAATAAATTGGTTATATAACTCTTTTTGCCGGCTTATGTAATTAGTTCATTTTTTTCATATCCCAAAGTTATTTTATTGCCGGCCTATATAATTAGAACTAAATAGCACCCCTCAGAAGATTCAATATAGAAAAGAACAAAAAGAATATTGCATTTCCCCACATCTTAATTTAGTGCCCATGTTAAGTTAAACAGGAAATTTGTATTTATAAAAGGTTTACCATTCTTAATATGGAAGAAACAAAAAGGATCTACTTGTTCAATGATTCCTCTAGTTAATACTAACAAACAGACAGATTCAACTCAACAAACATTCTTCATTTAGGGTTTGATTAAGTAAACTTTGTCACCAGATAGCTGGGGTGTCAATGGATATTAGAAAATCGACTAAACCGACCGAACCGTACCGCACCGAACCAATTTTTAGGTTTCTTTCAAAGAAACCGTAGGTTTTTATATAAATCTATAACCGTACCGATAATTAGGTAGGTTTTTTATTTTATAAAAATAAACCGAAAAAATACCGAACCATACCGAATAAATTTTACATGTGAAAAATATATTCATATAGTAAGTTTAAAACTAATAAAGTATTAAATTTTTCATTGGGTCTTGGAATTATAAAAACTGTTACAAGCTAATAAGTAATTAAACTCAAAATACTAATTCCTAAAACCTATTCTGCTATTTCAAGTATCTTTATTTCAAGTAAGCTATTTCAAGTATCTTTATAAAAACTGCTATTAAACTAAGCTATTTCAAGTATCTTTATTAGCAAGACACAAAGTATTCTAACTATTATGAGTAGCAAACTACAATGTTTGAATATGTTCCCTTTTATATAATTTAGATTTATATTTTTAAATATTTAATATAGACTTTATTCTTGAGTCTCAACTTGGTTAATATCTTTCCACTCGTGTGATTTATATTTTCTTTGCTTTTACTTGGTTTCTTTTACGTTGGTATCGCATAGTTGTGTATCTATACTCTAGCCATTTTTCATGTTTTTTAATTCATTATCCTTTAAACAGTAAAAATGTCTAGAGAGTTCGCTAAGTCCTATAAAAGAATGTACGTTATTGCATTCTAGTTTTACTGGTGAATTTTATATGACATTTAAAAAATACCGAAAATTAACCGAACCGTACCGATACTGAAGTGAAACCGACATGATTGGGACGGTTTCGAAAAATCTAGTTTTGATTATACATAATAAAATAACCGAAAAATTGGTATGGTACAAATTTTATAAAATAACCTGCCGAACCGAACCATTGACACCCCTACCAGATAGTGTGAGTTAAAGAACATTTTCCACACAATTTTAGCGACTTAATAATGGCCATAAGTGGATTGCTTTATCTAGTTACAAGCCGAATAGGTATTCATTGAATTAGTGCATATGTGTAGTATGATGGATAATTTTCTTCGAATTTTTTTCAGAACATAAATTATTTAATTTTCTGGGGCTTTGTGTGGTCAAGAAATATTTTTCAGGAAAACATTATCATCAAAAGGGGGACATTATGTAGCAGTCATTTAATTTAATTCACAATTATCTCAACTCTTAATTTTATATATTACTTCTTTAATCAACACTTAGATCTTATTGTCAATCTTTATTACTCAAAAAATTTATAAAAGCACAGATTTGCTAACGTTGTCATTAATCTTAAGTAAAAGTTTTTTTTCTAAAATTAATTCACACTCTAACCAAAAACTGGAAAACATGATCTCCAAAAAATATTTATGAAAAATAAGTCATTATCTAGTGAACATTTTCTAGAAAAATGAATTTCGTCATACAAACTACACCCTCAAAACTGAAACTTTCGTAATGAATTGGAATATTCATTCCAAACACACGAGAGGAGATTAGGTTTCATGTCCGCTCTCCAATATGTACATGTATATATACCTCATTAGTATGAGGAATTTTACACCTGTTGTAGTAGATTACCTGACTCATTTTCAAGACTAGTATACTTGCCCGCGCTTCGCACAGTCAAGAAAAAGTATCTTACAAACTAAATATTAAAATCATAATTTTAATGGAAGAAAATGGAAAAAAATGATGCAAATAAGTAAAATATAAAGGTATAATCACTAATCCCCACATTCAGTCAAAAATAATTGTTTCTACAAAGAAATGGAATTTTACGATATAAACGCACGAAGTAAAACTAACATGCTAATAAGAACAAAATTATAGATTTATAGAACGTAACACGTGTTTGTTAGCCTCAAACTTCTCCATAACAGCATCAGCTTGATAAAAAAATTAAAAAACTTGAAATCTTAATAGAATTACAACCCAAAAATACAAAGTAAAGAAATTTAAGAAAAACTAATAAAAATTACATGTTGATTAACAAAACAAAAAGGAAACGATAAAGGCACACCAAAGAAATATTCCTACTCCCAGTAATGACTAAAGCAATAATTTTAAAGCTTGTCAAAATTTCTTGCAAATATTCATGATGTTTAAACACATAAAACCATTGAATAGAATGTTAAGGGGAAATTTTCCATCAGCACATGAACCTGAAAAGAGAAACAAATATCTTTTTGTTAATAATTTAAGGGTCCTTAAATCTAATACTACATATTATCACATTTATTTTAGGGGAACGGCATCTTCTTGAAGAGAACTCCATTAGAATTCATCTACATTGTGATTCGCTTTTATTTTCCATGAGAGCTTTATCGTGTAAAATCAACTATATGAGTAAAGTTAAACAATATGAAGGTTACGAAAACCAAGATATATACTAAGTTTTGTTGTTTAGATATTATGTATTCCATTGAAGATAAGGAGTTGATACACTTTAGCATGTATTGAAGGACATTGACTTCATGAGATGCTTCAAAAACTTTCTTTAAATAGTAATTAAATATTCTGCTTTAATAGAAATATAATAAATTAAGTAATCATACAACAGTGTATCCTCGTCAAGTTAGTTACTATAATAGACAACAAACTAAAAGCGGCGCTAATGTATTTCTAACTTGGATGTCTCTTTTCCTCCGTTAGCTCTACCATTCTCCATATTTAAAAAAAAAAAAAAAAAAAAAAGAAGAAGAAGAAACAATAGCATTTACACTTGAGGAGGATAAACCTTAAGAATTCGTGGCTATAATAGAAAAAATATATAGTACGGAAAATTTATCTGGGAAACTACAAGCTCAAAATCTAGAATTGCCAAATGAATAACTTTTATAGAATCATTACTCGAAAAATAAGATATGTAACATTTAACTACTTGTAGTTAATAAATAATATTCAAAATGATTATTATCTTAGACAAACGAAAATCTGGTTAGGCAATCACACAAACGTGAGTTCCACGTATTTGTTTACCAATAAAAAAGATCTACATTGCGGAAAAGTTCAATATTTTATCCTTCAAATCCATGCATCTAACTTTATGAGTAATCCAAATACAAGCTCAAATTAAAAGGGATGATGAATCATATGCCTTGCATGTAACTCTTTGTCATCGTCTAAAGTACAATAAATGGTTATAGAAGGTTTTATAGTCGAAAAAATAATCTGTCTCTAATATCACCAATGATGAATCAATGACACTCTATATATTCAATTTTCTTTAGTTAGTAAATAACTGCAAGTTTTCCTGTATTATTCATCGAATTGATGCCTCAATATCAAAATATACGGTCTAGTATGCAGAGGTCACCACTTAGACACTCTGCATGCTAAAATTATCCTAACTAAACAAATAATTCCAAATATTTTTCTCTGTTATCTATAAGATTTGAATACTGCAACATCTTCAAAATTTTCACAGTTACAAACTGTCATCTTTTTTTCTAACAGTTTCAAATCCAAAAGACAAACTCACATGTCGGGTGCGGAAGTAGGGAGAGATCCGTAGGAATTGAAAACAACATGGAGCCTTTGAGGGTCATGGTAGCTTTCTTCTTCATTATTCTTTTTTTTCTTATCCTTTCTTGAGTCTTGTCAAATATTCTTCACCAGCGATAGGAACGGAAGTGGTAGGAAAGATTGGAAGAGCTGGGTTGTATATGATATACCAATAACACATTAGAATCTAACGCAATCAACTGGTCCAGTGGAAGTACCTTGGTAGAGGAAGAGATAACAAATGATGAGAGATTTGAGGACGAAGCAGTAAAACGCAATCACCTTTTCAATTCTATATATATATATATATAACAAATCTCACATTTTATGTAGAGTCGAAGCCAGGATTAATTTATGGGTTCTGAATTTTAGAACAACGAAGTCAAGTATTAATGATTGAGTTCTAAATTTAATATTTGTACTTAATTAACACAAAATATATTGTTTGAGCAAAAGCTACTGAATTTGGAACCAGTAACTCAGCTTTTGCCTCCGCCTCTAACTTTATGAAGGTTTATCTGTAAATATCTTTGAATAGCCGGATAGTGTAAAAGAATCTTTACACCGACTATATATATAAGTTAAATATACTATATTTTTTAAATATTAATATAGGGGTGGAGGTCTAAAAACCCCTTGTTAACCCACCCATACTCCCTCCCCCAGGGCTGCAGTTACCCACCCTTAGGTGCATCCTATGTCTATATACTGGTCCAAAGATTTGTCATAAATTATACTGTGATATTTGCAAACCTAATAACCAAAGATGGAAACAATAACCAGCTCAATTGCAGCGTTCTCTGCAGCATTTCTTGGGATTTGGGTATGGAAATTCTTGAACTGGGTTTGGTTCAATCCAAGGAAGCTAGAGAAATACCTCAGGCAACAAGGTCTTAGTGGAAACTCGTATAGATTATTCTTTGGAGACCTAAAAGAAGGTTACATGTTTTCTAAAGAAGCCAAGTCCAAAACAATGAATTTCTCCCACGATATTGCACCACGAGTCTCACCTCTCATCCATAATACCTTCACGAAATATGGTACTGTTTCACTTATTATGAACAACTATATATAGTTACATTTAGATGATTCAGCGTAAATAAGTTAAATCCTGAACCAAATTCGGCGAAAAAGCTTTATGAACATTTTGGAAAAACCCAATCTATCATTTGTCACGCCCCGAACCTGGGCCTGGACGTAACACGGCACTCGGTGTCTGATTACATGTGACCGAACGAACCAACTAGCTGGCTGAATCAGCATGTGGTATCATAACATACTGAATGCGGAAGATAAACTAACACATGTAGATATACTGAAAGTCTGGATGATATAAATCAAAGTGCGAAAATACTAATACAATTCTGAAACGTATTTGTAGCCAACATAGCTTAATATGAAAAGCCCGTGACTTTGTCTAACTGTTACTCTAGTCTACGAAGCCTCTACTGAAGTACTGAAAACACTGACTATCTGTAAATACTAAAAGGCTGTAAAGTAACGATAATGCCCCGAGAGAACTGGGGATCACCAAATAGCTGGTACGAGAATCCTAGCGCTCTAGGTCGTCGACCTGTAAATCATTACCTGCATTGTGAGATGCAGGCCCCGGGCAAAAAGGGACGTCAGTACATTTGAATTGTACTGGTATGTAAGGCAACTGAAAGAAAGAATTATAAATGCTGAAACTGAAACTAAGGTGATATTTGAGAATTGATAATTGATAACTGAAATGATAACTATTGAAACTGAAACTGAAACTGAAATGATATCTGATAACTGATAACTGATAAATAAAATAATAATTAATAAATGATAACTGGTAACTGATATGATAACTGATAACTGAACGGTAACTAATAATTGAACTAAAAGAAAGTAAGGATATGAATACTCCCTCTTCTGAATGATGAACAACCTGTTTATCTGAATATTAAATTGCGGCTTCATGCCCAATATATATATATGCACAAACTGTGGCCTCGGGCCTAAGTATACGCATACATAATTGCGACCTCAGGTCCAAAATGCATAAAGCATAAACTGCGGCCTCAGGCCCCAAATACAAGTGTTCAACATTCAGGGATTTAAAATCAGGAACTGAGAATCATACTGCAATATATGATAGTGAAATACTGAATCACATTGAGTTACATAATACTGGGATACTGAATAGGACTAGACTGAGATATGTATTCTTGAATTGATTATGAACACTGAAACTTCCACTGTTTATGGCATACTGAGTAATTTATACTAAGACTCGGGGGCATCAAACCCAAGTCTATATTAAATACGCACTGAGCTCACAATGTTCAGAATGAAAGTCATGAACGAGTTATGAAGCTAGAGAATAGAAGCTCTACAACTATTCAAGTAACTAGGCTTAACTATATTTTTTTGAGGCAATTGATACGTCGTAAAAGAAACGTAGTGTAGGGAGAATCATTAATATTTCCAAACATAGAGAGTTAGCCTCACATACCTTAACTTCCTACTCTTGAGCATAATACAGCATTCGCCAACCCCTTCAACTTCAATCTATATCAATACAAGTCAAAGGGATTCTGTATTAGCAATAATACTCATGTTTTGGTCACTTAGGCATTTTCTCAAACCCTTGGTGGCATAAAGCTTCATAGTCCTTATTAATGGTGTCTCTACACCCAACAACCTATTCTCTTGCTCCTAGATAAATTCTAAAGTCTCAAATAGTTATAATCAACATTATTCTTTATCACCCATAAGGTAAACAACACCCTTAACCAATAATCAACAATCAACAAGCCAAACCTATAATTGTTCATGCTTTTCTATCAAACCCATCAACTCATATCTTCATGAACTTGAGTCAATAATCATTAATCCAATGCTAGAATCAATTAGAGGGTGAAGACATTACCTTTTTGACGTTCAATCTTCTTGAATTCGAGTTCTAGGGTTTCTTCTCTCAACAATGATGCCCCAAACGAATATCTAATGATATGGAAGGTTTACCCATATTAATAAGATGTTGAGATATTGAAATTAACTTAGAATCACCATTAGAACTTACCTTGGGTGGTGGAAGGACCCTTAAAGGAGTTAGGTTTTTTAGAGTTCCTCTTTCTAGAGCAAATTTTTATGTTTTGGGGCTGTGGGGGACGAAATATAGCTTTAAAACGACCCCCACTAGCGTGCCCGTACATCTGGAGGCCTGCCCGCGCTATTGACCGTGCTAAACGGCAGTAACACTGCTTCAAAATTAGCGCGGTCGCGCTAAGGGCGCGTTACCGGCGCGCATATCGCATGCTATTCTGTAAAATGCGCATAACTTTTTGCACAAAGATCTGTTCAGGCTTTATAATATATAGTTGGAAAGTTATTTCAAAGGCCTACAACTTTCATGCTTTGAGGTTTCTCAAATTTCTTACTCATCTTCACTAAAACCTGATGGAATACGAACCTTCTGCAAACTTAGTCGATTTTATCAAATCTTATGCACCTCACTTTCCATCTTGATTTTGAAATAACTATTTTCACCTATAATCATCCTGATAGGACTTCATATGTCTAAAATATCAAATTAATACCCATTTAACATCCACACCTAGTCTGAATGTACGGTGTGTTACATTATCTCCCCCTTGGGATCATTCGTCCTAGAATGATTGTCCTGACTGTAACTTCTGCTAACTCCGGACCTTAAGCGGGTCTGGTGGAAACATGAACTTTCATTAACACTTGTATACTAAACTGAATGAATACCTGATTAGTGAACTGTTGCAATACTGAACTGAATGACTACTGCATTGACTAAATATTGGTCTGTCATGGATACGTGAATACTGAACTAATATGGATATATGAATATTGAACTGGCACGAATATTTGAGTAATCTAAGTACTAAGATGGCATGAATGTCTAAGTATTGGACTAATATGAGTAGCTGAGTATTGAGTTGACATGAGTATCCGAGTACTGAACTGACATGAGTATCTGAGTACTGAACTGACATAAGTATCTGAGTACTGAACTGACATGAGTATTTGAGTGCTGGAAACTTGAATGTTATAACATGACACGTGAAATACTGGTCGTACCACCACTAATTATGGTGGCAACTCCAACTCATAAGCTAATTGACCAATCCTTTCCAAGATTCTATATGGCCCAATATAGCAGAGACTATGCTTCCAATTCTTCCCAAATCTCATAACGCTTTTCATAAATGAAACTTTCAGAAACACCTAATCATCAAGTTGAAACTCTAAGTCTCTATGCCGCACGCTCGAATAGGACTTTGGCGGCTCTGAGTTTTGTTCAAACGCTCTTGAATCAACTTAACTTTCTCCATTGCCCGATAGACTAAATTTGGTCCCAACAATTCCTCTTCACCAACTTTGAACCAACCAATTGGTGATCTACACCTTCGCCCATACAGAGTCTTTCACAGTGCTATCTTGATACTAGAATGGTACGTGTTATTATTATCAAGGTCAATGAGAGGTATGTGATTATCCCAATTACTTTAACATCAAGGACATATCCTCAATTGATTGAATAATGCGCTCTGCCTGGCCATCTTTCTGAGGATGAAAAACTTGTGCCTAATCCTTTCTGAAAGGACTTCTAAAAGTTCATTTTAAACTGAGCACCACAATCCGAAATGACGACAATGGAGTCCCATACATCAGACAATTTCTTGAATGTACAACTCAGTATAATCTTCTACTGAATCTGTAGTTTTTACTGGCAAGAAGCATGCTAACTTGGTAAGTCGATTTACGATCATCCAATCAAATCATGCTTTAAAATGAGCAAGATAATCCCGTTATAAATTTCCATATTTACCATCTCCACTCAAAATTATATGTATCCTGGGATGAAAATACTAGACTTTCTACTGCTCGACTTTCACTTGCTAGCAATTTGGACAATTGGCCACAAAGTCTGCGATGTTCTTTTTCATGCGTTCAACCAATAAATCTCCTTGGTTATGATGCATATTTGGGGAACCTGGATGGAAAGAATACCTGGGATTATGGGTTTCTAACATGATTTTCCCTCTTTAAGTCCATCTATGTCTGGAACACACAATCTGTCTTGGTACCTCAAAGTACCATCATCTCCCCCTTATTCAAAAGCCATCATTTTATACTTGTGAATCTACTCTTTGAACTGCAACATGTAGGGATCATCAAACCATTTCTTCTTCACTTCGGCTACTAAGGAAGAACAAATTCTATTCTGGACGATAATTCCACCATCTTCAGAATCTGAAAGTCAAACTCTTTGCTTGGCTAAGCGGTGAACTTATTTCACCATAGTTCTCTTGTCTGTCTCAATCATGAGCTACACTTCCCATACTTGATTATCATTCTAAGCACTTCCTGAAAACACTTATAGCATTGTTGCGATCTAAGTCTTTGACTTGTACTCCACAATTAGAGTCTCGTGCAATGGCACTACCCTCATAACACATAAATAGGCATGATTTTATAGCTTTTCTTTGATCACTTTATCATCAATAACTAAGCTCGGTGATCATTCTACTCACTTTGTGTTTCTTACACATGCTATACATAATCCCTGTGGTAACTATACAATTTTCCCTCATTACCGAACTAATTTTCTTTTTCATATCCCATGCTGACTATTTGGGTTTCAAATCACTAACTGGACTTACAAAAAAAAAATCACATCACCCCTTAGACCAAAGGTCTTATACTTGCGGATCCTTCCCTTTTTCGGCATTCTAACAACTTTCTTTATCTTCTGCAACTCTTTGCACTTTACGTTAATGCCGACTCATCTCCCAACTTACCTCTGAGAAATCTTTCTTACTAGGAAAAACTCAATTATTTACATAAACGGAAAGTTTATGTCTTCATAACTATCCTACATAATCGTAATGATTTAACTCTGCCTGCACTGTCAATCCTAGAGAAATCACATTTCGATAATTCCTAAAGGCTATTCTTCTATAGTTTGCTCTCTCACTGCTAGCTTATTTTTTTCCACTGCCACTGTACTTCGGGTTTAACTTAAACTCTTTGGGCTCTGACACATGCGTTCGGTATTTTCAAACTGTCATCCACTCACTAGAGATAACCTGGCTAAGGTGATCAAATCTCACCTCTACTAGCTCAGCTGAAATTGCTAATTCACTGTATCTACTCAAAACTTACTTAATATCCTTTTACTAACCACCTGCCAGCATCATATTTTCTTCTCCTGCTTTGAATAACTAAAATGAAGCATAAGGTTACTCCTAACTTCCCTTATCATCTGACCATATTCTTTTGCCACACACTATCAATTTTTTGAACTATGTACATGGATCACACTTAGGGAAATTCATTTGTCTTAAACAAAATAAGAATATCTAACCCCCAAACTTTCTATATAATACAAAATCAAATCATACTATAAACATCCGCGGTAATCACTTAGTCATATAACCTAAGGGGAAAATGCCATATCTTTTATCTTATGTCAATAACTATTTCTTATAGTAGCTTACTAGCGTGGTACTTCTAGTTCTGATTTGAATAATTCTAAACAACTTAAAATCATTCCCTGGAATTCAACATTGGCTGCTCTTGGTTCTCATTTCATACATCATATCTTCTTGTCATTGAGTTGTACGAAATCACATCTTTGGTAATAACAAACGTTTCTGACTCCTAGGTATTTTCCCCTTAGTCTCCCTTTTTTTTCAAAACTATAATGAGCAATTCTAGGCCATTTGCGGTCAAATTCTTAACCTGCTACACTGTAGGGTCTGACATACAGATACACTACTACACACATCTGATAAATTACTTCATGCACCATCCAGTGAGTCTTGGGTCTTAATCCCTAAAACATGCGAAGATTTCACTATAATCATTGTTACTTACATTTTCTTTGAGAACCCATATGCATCACTGTATACTCACAAGTCACCAGAAATTTTGATACACTGAAAATAGATATTTGGTAACCATATAACTGAATACTGGCATACTGAATAACCATAAACTTGGTAACTGAAAGACTGTATAACTGGAAACTGAGGTAAACTGATAACCATAAGACATGATAACTGCTTTTGTACTTTCTGATAAGGTTATGCTCTAATCTGCACTACTATCCATTGCATCCCGCTTTTAACATCCTCTCAAGTCTCATATTTACCAACCTGTACTCCATAATTATACCCCAATGGGCAATTATCCTCTTTAGGACCTTAGGTTTCTCCTACGCGTCGCTTGGGTATCCAATACGTTTGGAATTTGATAGAAAGAGAAGGTTAACTATTGCTCTAAGCTTCATGGCACGATCTAGAGTAGAAAGAGATGAGACAATCCTAGATGTCTTGGTAGTTAACCGTTTGTATGAGTGGCCAACACACACATATAAAGGAAACTCCACTAGACACGGCTTCATAGACTCCCTAGGACCTTGAACCTAGGGCTCTGATACCAAGCTTTGTCACGCCCCGAACCTGGGCTTGGACGTAACATGGCACTCGGTGCCTGACTACATGTGACCGAGCAAACCAACTGGCTGGCTGAATCAACATGTGGTATCATAACATACTGAATACGGAAGATAAACTAACACATGCTGATATACTGAAAGTCTGGATGATATAAATCAAAGTGCGGAAATACTAATACAATTCTGAAACGTATTTGTAGCCAACATAGCTTAATATGAAAAGCCCATGACTTTCTCTAACTGTTACTCTAGTCTATTAAGCCTCTACTGAAGTACTGAAAACACTGACTATCTGTAAATACTAAAAGGTTATAAAGTAACGATAATGCCCCGAGAGAACTGGGGATCACCAAATAGTTGGTACGAGAATCCTAACGCTCTGCGTCGTCGACCTGTAAATCATTACCTGCATTGTGAGATGCAGGCCCCGGGAAAAAAAAGATGTCAGTACATTTGAATTGTACTGGTATGTAAGGCAACTGAAAGAAAGAACTATAAATGCTGAAACTGAAACTAAGCTGATATCTGAGAATTGATAATTGATAACTGAAATGATAACTATTGAAACTGAAATGATAACTGATAAATGAAATGATAACTAATAAATGTTAATTGGACTGATAACTGGTAACTGATAACTTATAATTGATATGATAATTGATAACTGAACGGTAACTAATAATTGAACTGAAAGGAAGTAAGGATATGAATACTCCCTCTTCTGAATGATGAAACACCTGTTTATCTGAATATTAAAATGCAGCCTCAGGCCTAATATATATATATATATATATATATATATATATATATATATATATATATATATATATATATATATATATATATACATATGTATGTCTGTGTGTGTGTGTATGTGTGTGTGTGTATGTGTGTGTGTGTATATGTATGTGTGTGTGTGTGTGTGCGTGTGTGTGTATGTGTATGTGTGTGTGTGTGTGTAATAGTATGTGTGTGTGTGTGCGTGTGCGTGTGTGTGTGCACAAACTGCGCCCTCGGGCCCAAGTATACGTATACATAACTGCGACCTCAGGTCCAAAATACATAAAGCATAAACTGCGGCCTCAGGCCCAAAGATGCATAAAGCATAAACAGCAGCCTCAGGCCCAACTACAAGTGTTCAACATTCAGGGATTTAAAATCAGGAACTGAGAATCATACTGCAATATATGATAGTGAAATACTGAATCACATTGAGTTACATAATACTGGGATACTGAATAGGACTAGACTGAGATATGTATTCTTGAATTGATTATGAACACTGAAACTTTCACTGTTTATGGCATACTGAGTAATCTATACTAAGACTCGGGGGCATCAAACCCAAGTCTATATTAAATACGCACTAAGCTCACAATGTTCAGAATGAAAGTCATGAACGAGTTATGAAGCTAAAGAATAGAAGCTCTACAACTATTCAAGTAACTAGGCTTAACTATATTTTTTTGAGGCAATTGATACGTCGTAAAAGAAACGTAGTGCAGGGAGAATCATTAATATTCCCAAACATAGAGAGTTAGCCTCATATACCTTAACTTCCTGCTCTTGAGCATAATACAACATTCGCCAACCCCTTCAACTTCAATCTATATCAATACAAGTCAAAGGGATTCCGTATTAGCAATAATACTCATGTTTTGATCACTTAGGCATTTTCTCGAACACTTGGTGGCATAAAGCTTCATAGTCCTTATTAATGGTGTCTCTACACCCAACAACCCATTCTCTTGCTCCTAGATAAATTCTAAAGTCTCAAATAGTTATAATCAACATTATTCTTTATCACCCATAAGGTAAACAACACCCTTAACCAATAATCAACAATCAATAAGCCAAACCTATAATTGTTCATGTTTTTCTATCAAACCCATCAACTCATATCTCATGAACTTGAGTCAATAATCATTAATCCAATGCTAGAATCAATTAGAGGGTGAAGACATTACTTTTTTGACGTTCAATCTTCTTGAATTCGAGTTCTAAGGTTTCTTCTCTCAACAATGATGCCCCAAACGAATATCTAATGATATGGAGGGTTTATCCATGTTAATAAGATGTTGGGATATTGAAATTAACTTAGAATTACTATTAGAACTTACCTTGGGTGGTGGAAGGACCCTTAAGGAGTTAGGTTTTTTAGAGTTCCTCTTTCTAGAGCAAGTTTTTATGTTTTGGGGCTGCGGGGGACGAAATATAGCTTTAAAACGACCCCCCACTAGTGCGCCCGCGCATCTGGAGGCCTGTCCGTGCTACTGACCGCGCTAAACGGCAGTAACACTGCCTCAAAATTAGCGCGGCCGCGCTACCGGCGCGCATATCGCATACTGTTCTGTAAAACGCACATAACTTTTTGCACAGAGATCCGTTCGGGCTCTATAATATATCGTTGGAAAGCTATTTCAAAGGCCTACAACTTTTATGCTTTGAGTTTTCCCAAATTCCTTACTCATATTTACTAAAACCTGCTGGAATACAAATCTTCTGCAAACTTAGTCGATTTTGTCAAATCTTATGCACCTATCTTTCCATCTTGATTTTGAAATAACTATTTTCACCCATAATCATCCCGATAAGACTTTATATGTCTAAAATATCAAATTAATACCTATTTAACATATCCACACATAATCTGAATGTACGGGGTATTACATCATCCTTCCGCTTAAAGTATTAAATATTCGTCTAGCTAGCCTGCATATATTTTAAGGTTTTTTTGGTATAACCAAATTAATAATTGCAGGTAAAATTGCCTTTAATTTACATGGGTTGGGCCAAGACCAGCTGTGTTCATCAATGATGGTGAAATTGTTAAGGAGATTTTCTCAAAGCCTTACAATTTTCTGAAGCCGGAGAATTATCATTAGTTAATTAGCTTCTAATAAAAGGATTAGCAGCAGCTAACAAAGATAGTCAAGACACCGTAAAATCATCAACCCTGCCTTCCACCTCGAAAAGCTTAACGTTTGTACTCCCTCCGTTTTAATTTATGTGAACCTGTTTGACTGGACACGGAGTTTAATATTTAGGGGAAGACTTTGGCCATGTCACTTAAATCTGTAGCAAGCGACAAAATTACCCTTAAAGGCCCACTGATTACCTTTTACGTGGAAAACACAGTAAAAAGAAATAAACAGTTAGAACACTCCAACGTGTCCCATTTCTTCTTACACATTAATTGAGGTGTCCATTTCCCCGTACTTTACTCCTATATCTAAAATTAAGCATATTAAGTTAAAGTGTATCTTTGGTAATCTATTGATTGGCACTTTGGTATGGTTTTTTTATTTGTTGAAATTATTGGTACGTTAAAGGTTTTGAAGACTTGCGACAAATTAAATAAATTTAAAATTTTCTAAAATTATTTTGCAAGAAATAATTTTAATGTTCTAACAGTCGATTAGGATGAAAATGGAGTTATTAAGAAATTTACAAATGACTGAAGGAAAAAAACAAAGACGGGAAGAAATTCATAAATTGCTGTGACTTTTAAATCCAGTGGGTCCAGATCAGTGTTTGAAAGAAACGATAGTAAGGGTAATACGGGAATGCTAAAGTTAAATTGTTTTCCAATTTAGAAAGGGTTCATTCTTTTTGGAACGAATCAAAAAGAAAATAAGTTCACATAAACTGGAACGGAGAGAGTATAAATAAAATTCTCAGTTGGATTCATTTATGTTTATTTACCAATATCAATAATAAAGTTTTTGTTTTCCATAGATTAAGGTACCAATATTTGACTCAAGTTGTGATATGGTGAGCAAATGGGAGAAGATTGTCTCTGAAAAAGGGTCATATGAGTTGGATTTGTGGCCCAATCTTGAAACTTTGACTTCTGATGCACTTTCACGAGCTGCATTTGGTTCAAACTATGAAGAAGGTAAAAAGGTATATTTGATCTTCAAATGGAACTCACTGAGCTAGTTATGAAACCATTTCCTCTTCCTGGAGCAAGGTAATTAAAATTACCACCACCGTCCTGTTTCCTCAATTCACACGTTAATTGATTAAAATACAATGATGGTATAAAACATATTTATGCATGTTAGTGCATATAAGTAAAACGCAGCCTGGTGCACGAATCATTCTGCGTTCATGTAGAGTCTGGAGAAGGATCGCACCTTAAGGGGTGTGATGTAGGCAACCTACCTGATGCAAGCATCAGTGGCGGATTCCAAATAAAGAAATATCTTTATATGTCCATTGACATGCTTATTTTTTTAACTTGTAGTTATTTACCGACTAAATCAAATAGAAGGGTAAAGGAGATAGCTAGGGAAGTGAGATCTTCCCTTGAAGGTATTATTAGTCAAAGGTTGAAGGCAATTGAAGCAAAAGAAGCTGGGAATCATGATGACTTACTGGGAGTATTACTAGAATCCAATTTAAGGGAAATTAAAGAAGGTCAAAACAAGAATCTGGGAATGAGCATGGACGAGGTAATTGAAGAATGTGGATTCTTCTATTTTGCTGGGCACGAGTCAACTTCACTTCTGATTATGTGGGCATTAGTTCTATTATCGAAGCATTTGGACTGGCATGAGCGTCCTAGAGAAGAGATTTTACAAGTTCTTGGAGGCCAAAAATCAGATTTTGATGATTTATCGACTAAAAATTGTAAGTTTTTCTTCACCTCTGCAGCGAACATTCTCTGGAATTAAACTGATAAAATTTTGATATGTCAAATTTAGCTCATGAATATATAGTTCATCCAACTCGTTCAAATTTGAGCGGGTTGAACTAGATATATAATCATTTGCAGGTCATTTTTGGCATAATCCAAGTTGATCTATCTAAAAACTTGGGTCAATTTGAGGTGATATGAAGCTCAAATTAAGCCAAATTGCCTAAACCAACTCATATGAATATTTATGAGAACATGGGAAAATATAATTTTTGTGAGTTTGATTTGTTTGATATAGCCATGATAAATGAAAGAAAAAGCTCAGTTTTATTCGTTCAATATGGTGATTAAACAAATTATATAAAAGAACAAAGAAACAAATGAAGAAAGATTTTAAGTTGGACAAGTTGGGTTATGACCTACTAGTTAGTAGTCCAGATTGATCACTCAATCTTGACCCAAGCAAGTATTGAACGGGTTATGAAACTTATCATTTTTATTGTTTCGATCCATTTTAACTTGCCAAAATGTAGTCAACTCGCCCATTTGACACTCCTAAAGCAACATTGTTTTTTCATTTGCACTTTCCTGTCCCAAAAATAGTAACTTCTCTTTTTGATAATCTCTTTTCACAGGTCAATATGATTCTACTTGAGACACTAAGGTTATATCCACCAGGAGTTATGTTTTCACGTGTGCTCGATCGACGAAACAACCAAATTAGGAAATATAACTTTACCAAGTGGAGTTCAAATCTACATACCTACACTTTTCATGCATCGAGACAAAGAAATATGGGGCAACGACGCAAATGAATTCAACCCAGAAAGATTTAGTAAAGGTGTTGCAAGCGCAATAAATGGAAAATTTGGGTATTTCCCATTTGGCTATGGTCCTCGTGTATGCATTGGACAAAACTTTGCTATGTTGGAAGCTAAAGTTGCGGTTGCCCCATTTTTGCAAAATTTTGCCTTTGAACTTTCCCCATCTTATGCACATGCTCCTTTTCTTGTGGTGACACTCCAAGGTCAGTATGGAGCGCAAGTAATATTACGTAAGTTGTAAATTTTGAGTGATTTCAACTTGCTTAGGATTGAGGCGTAGTAATAGTTGTTTTAAAATCTGAGTGAGTTACTTCTTATAATGTGTGGTCACACAAATAGCATTCATAGTGGATTTGGTGCCTCAACATTGTGTGATGACTTCTTCTAATGCTTTTCTCCTATTATACCAAGTTGCTTATGTCCATGAAGGGGAGCCTTGTAGCAACGGTAAAGTTGTCTCCGTTTTTGACTTATAGGTCACGGGTCCACTAATGTTTGCATTAGTTTGACTGTCTAAATCATACCCCTTGAGGTGCGGTCTTTCCCCGGACCCTGCATGAACGCGGGATGCCTTGTGCACTAAATTGCCCTTTGCTTATGTCCATGAACCAAATATTTGGGAAGAAAGATGCAATATCAAATTCTTGTTTCCTTAACTCTTGTACATTATACTTATAATACAAGTAATAATCTAATGTTTCACATTAATACAGAAGTACTGAGCAAGTTGCTGGTGACAATCAGAAATTTTACTCAGATCACCGTAACTATTGTTAAGAAAATTCTTAACATTGTTCCACATAAACAACCGCGAATTGAATAATCTAGCCTGTGAACGAATCAAAGCAGAGACCATAGTTGCAAAATATCTCAACTTATGTTTGCTTGACATAGCTATTCATCCGATAAGGCAATTCATGTAAGTCTTAAACACTTACAATTTGTGCAATATAAGAGGAGCACCATATTGGGGTTGCATAGTTATTACAGACTGTGGAGCATGTGTGTAAGATGGAGATAGCTCAAAGGAGAAGCGTTGCAGAATCATAGCCATAGCCATCTTCGCTTCTGTCATTGCAAAGTTTATCCCAATGCATATCCGAGGTCCTGCACCAAATGGGAAAAACGCCATTTGGCCCTTTGTTGCCTTTGAAACGCCTTCACTGAATCTGTCTGGCTTGAATTCTTTTGCATCTTCTCCCCATATTTCCTTGTCATGATGCACTAAAAGTATTGGCAAAGATAGCATCACTCCGGCTGGTAAACTTAGTTCCCCTAACTTGGTTTTTGTTGTAATCCTTCGACCAAGAGCTCCAACCGGTGGATATAGCCTTAACGACTCGTGCAAAATCATTGTCACCTATGGTTAAAAGGAGTTTACTATTGAATTAGGATAGTAATAAAAAATCAAGAACATAGTATTAGAGGCTGATTGAGCTAGTTTTTGTTCCAAGGGTTCAACTAAACCCATGTTATAACTGATTGTAGATGAAAGAATCCTAATTCAATGCAGCTAATATTTTCATCTAACATATTCATTTTCATTGATTTAAAGAGTAATATGGTCATTTAGCTTTTGAAGGGCATTTACGTAATTCGACTTTAGACTTAGGGTCTTCTCACTTTTAGTATAGTAATGATATAATATAACTAAAATATATATATATATATATATATATAACTAAAATTTCAACAAATATTAAATTCTGACCCATAATGTATAATATGTTTAGTGCTAAGAAACTTAAAAGTTGAACTCATCAAGCTTAAATCTTAGATCTGCCTGAATAGAACTAGCACCATATATTGTGGAGATTTTGAAATTAAAGAAGGTAAATTTAAATAACTTACAATTTTTAAGCGACTTAATCCATCAAATTCTAGCATGCCATCACCAAAGACTTGCAAAACCTCTTCTCTAGCGCGAGCTTGCCAGTCTGGATGCCTGCTCAACAAAAACATAGTCCATACAAGCAACACAGAGGTGGTCTCTTCCCCAGCAAAATAGAACAATTTACACTCCTCAATGACCTCTTGTGTACTCATACCAAAATCCTCGTTACCATGTTGTTCAATTTCTTTGAAGTTGGAGTCCAACAATATGCCTAATAAGTCATCAGCATTTGCCTCCCCTGCTTTCATTGCCTTCCCTCTTTTATCAATGATACCCCTAATTGTTGAACTTCTTTCTCAATCTGTTTCATCCTTCTATTTCTCTTAGTTGGCATAAATCTACATTAATTTAACAAACAAAAACATGTAATCATTATCAAATAATCCAATGCATATCATTGCAAAGTTGTGACCAATTGACACCCTTTCCATAAGGATAGCTACTCCACTACTGACCGTCAGTACATAGAACTTAAACTTGGGAAAAAAGAGACGTTCTATTACCTCCATCCTGGAATATATAAGGTGCGAGAAATTGCAATGACATGCTCAGCTTGTTCCTTTTGAAGCTCAAATATCTTTCGGCCTTCTTCATAGTTACTCTCAAAGGCTGTCCGAGAAATCGCATCACTACTCAATCTTTGAAGGTAAGGCCATATATCGAGTTCGCAGGATCCTTTCACCGATGCAGCCTCCTCCCATTGGCTCACCATCTCACTGCAGCTCAAATGAAATGCTGGAAGCATATGCTACACATTTGTACCACTCATTACTACAAGCCAACTGCATCTTGTAGAAATATTATAAAAATTCTATCCTGAAAACCTATATATATATATATATATATATACTAGAGGAAAAAAAATACTACAACAACCTAGTTGAATTTCTGGGAAGGGTAGTGTGTATGCAGTTCTTACTTCGATCCTAAAAAAAATGGAAAAAGAAAAACCAGAAACAAGATATCATGAATTTGTGATATCCATACAAGTCTCAACCATTTTTTAACTTCCTTGGAGATGAGGTTTTCTTTCGAATTGTGTAACCATCTTACTTAAAAGTTTAAGCAGTTGATACTTAAATTATAACTTCAACGTGTCCCTCACGTGTAAGCCTTATTCTTGTAGGCTAAACACGTGAGAAAATCTTTTGCTTTTTAGGTGGTGATAAGATTTGAATTCAAGTCCTTTGCCTATCTGATACTCCATCTGTTTCAATTTATGTGAACCTGTTTGACTGGACACGGAGTTTAATAAGAAATGAAGACTTTTGAAATTTGTGGTCCTAAACAATTCAAAAAGGGGTCCACAGTATTTGTGTGGTTATAAAAGCATCTCACTAAGGGTAGAATTAAAAATTCAAGCTAAATTGTTTTTAAATTTAGAAAGGGTTACTCTTTTTGGAAAGGATCAAAAAGGAAATAGGTTCACATAAACTGGAACGGAGGGAGTAGTACAATGTCGAATTGCATGACAAATTCAATCTAACAGTTTAAATGGTCACAAATGACACACTTTTATTTACTTAAATTATATCTTACACATTTTTGTTGGAAGGGGTGGTGGTTGGGGGGGGGGGGGGGTTGAATACCTTTATCTTCTCCATATGGAAAGTAGGATTGAGGATTTTTCGATGCTTTGCCCATTTATCTTCTTCATAGCTTACAATTCCTTGTGCCAGCAACCTTGTCAGGGGAGTAGATTTTGGTTTTTGGTAGAGAGCATGTCTGGTAAGCACATCCTTTATTACCTCAGGGTCCCTTACAAATACCAAAGGATTCGGCCCAAGCCATACAAAACAGTTTTTACCTGTTAACATATATTGTATAATTGTAAGTCCAACATTCTTGCTCATCAACTTTTTCTTATATTAAGGGTGTGGTTGGTGTGAAAAAACATATCTTTTGGAAAATATTCTAATTTTTTTTATGTTTAGTTGGCTTAACTATTTTGGAAGATATTTTTCTCATAAACTCATTCCCCCTCCCCCCCAAATTCCCCACCCCCTACCAATAGAAGCGGAAGTTTATGGGTTCATGTCGTAATCTAAAATTAATAGACAATAATAACTGGGTTCAAAGTTAGATATATATAGATATTTAATAAATTTTTAGTAAAAAATACAGGTTCTATGCAAAAGTTATTGGTTCCCGGGAACCCATATATTGCTCTCTAGATCCGCCACTGCCCACCAATACTGACCAACCATACCACCCCACCCAACCACTCACCCCCATCATCCCACCCCCCACTCACAACCCCTCCACCCCCAACCGATTTCATTTCTCATAGCGTTCGTCTAAACTATATATTATTCAAGAAAATATTTTTACTAACTACCAAATACCATAAAATATTTTTCGAAAATTTTGTTTCACTCACCAACCCAAACACGGGAAAATAGAGATAAACTACTCATTTCCAGGACAACATACCAAACACAACCTAATTCTTTTTAAGTTTTGAAAACTTACCATATTTCTTGATTGCTTCAATGAAATAAGGGAGGATTCTTGGGGGTATGTCATCATCAGTGACATTCAATGGTTTGGATTTTACTTCTTCAATGCTTTTGGACAACTCTTTGAGATCTCCAAATATTAGTTTGTAAGAGTTCCCTATAAGACCTTGTTGTCTCAGGCACTGCTCCAATTTCCTTGGCCTAAACCATGCCCATTTCAACAACTTCCATGCATATATTACTAATAATGTAACTGCAAACAAGGATAACACTAAGTAGTAAGCCATTTCCATTATAGATACTGCCTTAGAAGTGAAGAGGGGTCTCCAGTTTATACATATGCACAAAAGAAATAGCTGAAAGGCCGGGCACATGAGGTGTGGTGAAATGTGACCCTTTAGTTTAATCATTGAATAGGACAACAAGTCTCTTGATTTCCACCACAATTAACTTCTCATATTTCCTCACAGACAAGAAAGAAAGACAAAGATGCATAGACATATATGAAGGATTGCGTATAGGTGTTCGTAACACGCAGCGGAAAATAATAACAATCCTAGGCAGATCTTTTTATGTTTAAAATTTATTTACATGTCAATAGATCAGATCTAAGACGTACCTGGTGAAGAGAGTCTCGTTTCAAAATTTCTTCGATAGTGCGAAAACTCTATGCGTATCCACACCGAGACTGATCCTTGCTATCAACTCTTTGATCAATGAAACCCGCGAATAAATTGAACGAAATATTGTATTGAAATTTTTCACAAAAATCTCAACTCAATGTTAGAAGAACAAGAAACACTTTTCTTGCAATTGTATTTTCTCTCTTGGCTTTGTATTGCACTCTCACTTTCACAAAGTGGGTTTTCTTCTCAAGAAAAAAAATTGTGTAAATTTTTGTTCCATCACCCTTTATATAACATCACCTATAAACCCTTTTCCTATTTGATTGAGGTAATAATTTATTTTGGGTAAAAATTTATTCCAAAATAAATCACAATCGAATTGTATGGAAATTCGGAAATTACGTTTTAACTAAACGTGACTGCCGAACCAATCCAACTTAATGTTGGAGTTGGTTGGATCAATTCATACGTCCTTTTATGGACTTTTCCTATCCAATTCCAAATTGGTAAATTAATTAATATTTTATATATAACTTTTATATAAATCAATATTAGTTCATATTATATATATCTCAAATATATTTCAACCAAGAAAAATAATTTATTTTCTATATTAAATAGAAACTTCAATTTGTTCACAATATTAATTATATCATCTGTGCTAGCAAAGAATATAATAATATTTCATTTGAACTAATAACTAAATTTATTTAACTAATTAAATTTTTTAATTTAATTAACAAATAATAAAGTAACTAATCCTTTAGCAAAGATCATAACACTTGTTAGTGTGCGACCCCATAGGTTCAATACTAAACCGGTAGTAAATTGATCACATCAATATACTAATCAAGGGTGGCGTCTAGCAACACTCCTTAACGACCGGATAGAATGAAGTATACAATTTACTCTTACGAACCAGTAGAAGAATAATGTAGTAATTCCTCTTGTCCTTATAGCTCTGGATCACCCTAGGATATGGTTCAACTGTCAAATCCTAATAGGCGACCAACTATGTGTTCATGTCAGATATAATCGACCATTGAATGACCTAAGAAACTCATTTCTTCTTTCATTCAATTGCCCTGGCCAAGGTCTTAGTTTGGTCATTTATAATTCATGACAACATGGAGCTTAAACTCATTACCAAGAGTAGACAGATTCCATCTTGATCAATCACGAATTCTACAAGTATTTAATCGTACCCAATATCCTTTCAACTATCGTCCTGGGGCCATAGGTGTCTGGTATCAAAGCACAATAAATAACTTGTCAATTACTATGACGATCTCGGGTCAAAGGAAACTCTTACATCACATTCTTCAAGAGAATATCCTATTGACAGTTTATGGTAATTCTAACCATTAGGAATTATCCAATGAGTCGGTTCAATGATCATATCTCTATATGCATCATCTATCTATGTGATTTAGTTAATGAGATCAACTAATCTTTATCCAATAAAGACGATCACATAAATATTGATCTAACCGGATTACTAATGTCCAAATTAATAATCCTACGATAAAGAACAAATTTAGATTAAATTGTAAGAGACTTTGGTCTCATTATCATGATCTCTATCACGATGACAAATCTCAAAATTTAATCAAGGACCTTATCAAATTAATCAAATAATTAATAATAACTATGATATATAAAAGAATATCAAATGCCACATATTTTTATATCAAATAACATTCACAAAAATATGTTCAAATCATCAAATATGAGATTGGATCTAGGGCATATCTACTATATCCCTAACAATCTCCCACTTGCACTAGAGCCAATCGCTCTTATACTTCATTCCCAATTTTCACTTGTGCTTGTCAAACTCCTTTGTACCATGAGCTTTAGTGAGTGGGTATGGAGCATTCCTTTCCATCAACCTTTTGAATCTAGACGTCTCCACGTTCAATGATTTCTCTTATCAAGTGATCCCTTGGCAGAACGTGTTTGGATTTTTGGTGTGATTTTGGTTCTTTTGCTTGAGCAATGGCTCCAGTGTTGTCACACAACAATGAAATTGTACCTTCTATTGAAGGAACCACACCAAGTTCAGTTAAGAACTTTTTCATCCATACAGCTTTCTTAGCAGCTTCACTAGCTGCTATATATTTTGCTTCAGTCACTAAATCAACTACTGTAGCTTGTTTGAAACTTTTCCAACTCACTGCACCACCATTTAAGGTGAATACATAACAAGAAATAGATTTGCTATCATCTCTATCTGAAGAGAAACTTGCATCAGTATAACCTTCAAGTTTCAACTCAGAATCCCCATAGATGAGGAATTGGTCTTTAGTCCTTCTTAAGTACTTAAGAATGGTCTTCACCACCTTCCAATGTTCCTCACCAGGATTTGCCTGATATCGGCTAGTCACTCCAAGTGCATAAGCCACATCAGGACGTGTACATGTCATGGTATACATGATAGCTCCCACTGCACTAGCGTATGGGATCCTACTCATGCGTTCTCTCTCTTCAGGTGTTTTAGGACAATCCTCCCTACTAAGAGAAATTCCAGTGCCTATCGGTAGATAGCCTCTTTTGGAATTATCCATGTTATACCTCTTTAAGATGGTATCAATGTACAAAGACTGGGAAAGTCCAAGCAGCTTCCTAGATCTATCTCTATAGATCTTTATTCCTAATATATAAGCTGTTTCTCCCAAGTCTTTCATGGAAAACTGTTCAGATAGCCAAATATTGGTACTTTGCAATGCTGGTATGCCATTCCCTATGAGCAATATATCATCAACATACAATACTAAGAATATAATTGTGATCCCACTAACCTTTTTGTACACACAAGGTTCTTCTTCGCATCTAACAAAATTGAACTTTTCAATTGTCTTGTTAAAGCGAATATTCCAACTTCGAGAAGTTTGCTTTAGTCCATAAATGGATCTTTGTAGCTTACAAATTTTATTATGATCAGATGAAGATGTGAAACCTTCAGGTTGTGTCATGTACACATCCTCTTCTAGCTCACCATTAAGGAAAGTTGTTTTCACACCCATTTGCCATATTTCATAATCATAGTATGCTGCTATAGCAAACAAAATCCGAATAGATTTGAGCATTGCCACGGCAGAGAAAGTCTCGTCATAGTCGACTCCTTCTTTATGACGATATCCCTTGGCAACAAGACGGGCTTTGTAGGTCTCCACCTTTCCGTCTGCTCCAATCTTTTTCTTAAAACCCCATTTACAACCAATAGGTTTTATATCCTTTGAAGGTTCAACTAAAGTCCATACTTTATTTTCCTTCATAGATTCCATTTCGGATTCCATGGCCTTTTGCCACTTCTCATAATCGGAACGTTGTATAACCTCTTCATAGGTCTTAGGGTCATCATCATTATGATCAACCTCATTTGATACATCATCTTGTACCAATAAATTTAATCTAGTTGGTACATGGCGTTCTCGTGTAGACCTTCTAAGAGGTACTTGTACAACTTGTTCACCTTGTGTTGGATTTGGTTGTTGTTCAATTTGGTTTGGAACTGGTTCATTAACCTGTTCTTGAACTTCATTTAGTTCTTGAACTTCAACCGTTGAAGATAGCAACTTCCTTGGCAACTTCAAAACATCCAATAAAGGTTCTTCAACTTGGTTCTCATGATCTTTATTTTGTGTTGATTCATTAGTTTCTTGATCTTCATCAAGTTCTATTTCTCCATTATAATTTCCTTCTAAAAGAAATTCCCTTTCCAAAAAGATTGCTCCTCTGGCCACAAACACTTTATGGTCAGAAGGGTGATAGAAATAATATTCCATTGTTTCCTTGGGATACCCAATGAACCTACACTTATCAGATCTTGAGTCAAGTTTATCAGACTGTAGTCACTTAACATAAGCTGGACAACCCCAAACTTTAATATGTTTAAGGTTAGGATTACATCCTTTCCATATCTCATATGGTGTTGCAGAGACTGACTTAGTGGGAACTTTATTAAGTAAGTATATTGCTGCTTCCAAATCATATCCCCATAAATTTATTGGAAGATCAGTGAACCTCATCATAGATCTCACCATATCTAATAAGGTTCGATTTCTCTTTTCAGACACACCATTGTGTTGTGGTGTTCCTGGAGGTGTCCACTGTGAGAGAATCTCATTCTCTTTGAGATATCTGGTAAAATCTTCACTAAGATATTCTCCACCTCTATCAGACCTTAGTACTTTGATACTTTTACCAGTCTGTTTCTCAACTTCACTACGGAACCTTTTGAACATTTCAAAAGATTCAGACTTGTGTTTCATAAGATACACAAATCCATATCTTGACATATCATCAGTGAAGGTGATGAAGTAAGAATATCCACCTCTAGCTTGAATTTTCATGGGCCCACAAATATCTGTATGAATTAGTCCCAATAATTCAGAAGCTCTTTCTCTACTTCCAGTAAATGGAGATTTGGTCATTTTTCCTTTGAGACAAGATTCATAAGTTGGATATGATTCAAAATCATACTTGTCAAGGTACCCTTCCTTGTACAACTTGTTAATTCTTTTCTCTCCAATATGACCAAGCCTACAATGCCAAAGGTATGTTTGATTTACATGATCATCTCTTTTCCTCTTAAGACTTGAAACATGCATAATCGAATTAGCATTCACATTAGGTAAGACATAAACGTCATGTTGGAGATAACCATTCACATATAAATTATCACTATAATAAATAGAGCAAATGCCATTGCCTATATTTATGCGAAAACCACGTTTGTCTAACATAGAAGCTGAAATTATGTTCGAAACAAATTTAGGAACATAATAACAATCATCCAACATAAGTACTTTTTCCTGTAGGCATTATTAAATAAATTGATCCTACAGCTACGACCGCAACTTTTGCACCATTTTCAACTTGTAGATTAACTTCTCCTTTCTTTAGCCTCCTACTTACCTTGAACCCTTGCAATATATTACAGATGTTATAACCACTGCCAGTATCTAATACCCACAGTGAAGAATTAGTAGTAGCTAAAGAAACCTTGAAAATATTTTTCATTAATGTCTCACCTTGTTTCTTGTCCTTTAGTGTTGCAAGATACTCCTTGCAGTTTCTCTTCCAATGCCATTTCTTCTTACAGTGAAAACATTCAGCATCATATACTGGCTGCAAGATCAAATCTTCAGAAAGCTCTTTACCAAGCTTGTACCCCAACTTCTCATGTTCTTCAGTAAGAACGGTCATATGATTGACAAAGGGTCCAACTAGAGAGTTTTCAATGTCCAACTGTGTATCAATCATCTTCTTAAGATATTCAATGATTGCAGTTGGATCCATATTCTGATGTTTCCTCTGGAGTTCAGAACTCATAGAAGCGAGAATGATGTGTTTAATAGCAAAGCATTCTTCCAAGTATTTCTAATAAACCTTGGTGCCTTGAACATCATTCTCTGGTGGGATTATCTTTGCAGGCTTATCGATCACATCAATAAGTTTTTCATGCATGAGAACAATTCTCAAATTTCTATACCAGTCATCAAAATTTGGTCCTACCAATTTGTTGGTCTCAAGTATTTCACACAGTGATATAACAGACATACTGAGAAATCTAAAATATAGAAAAGAAAAGGTAATAATATAAGAACATATTTGCATATATCATAAAGACATGGACTTTTATCTAAATAATATTTTCACTAATTATTTTAAACTATTTACCCTCATTATAGTTTACGAAATCTTTATTTCTGTTAGTGTAGTAACGGAATCCTTTAACAATATGTATGAGCCCCTTGGAAGTCAAGTCGTTTCTCACATATATTTTAAACGTAGGTACTCTTACCAATTGTATCCCCATACAATTTCCTTAAATAGCTCTATGTCAAATAGTCTCCTGGTAGTCAGGTCGATCCTATTGGCATAGTTGAGTTCAACCATCATGATAGCAAAGAACTTATTAAATTTTATACTCCCCTAGGTAGTCCAGGCGTCTAGTGTAAAATTGAATAATTCTTTCAATCCATACATCTAATGCAATAAATAATTTTAACATATTCTCGAACTATAAGTCTCCTAGTAATTAGGCCGCTCCTTATAAACAAGAAATAAGTAAAATTAATTACCTTGATGGATAGCTCTATAATAAAATATCTTATATTTTATTATTTAAGAACTCAAATTTTAGTAAGAGGGAATTGTTACTAAAATAATTTTTAATAACATGAAGATCAAATCTTTTATAGCATGTGAATTTAGTTCAAGTTGTCTACATGCTTAGTCCTAAATTGATTTACATCACATGTAATAAATAATTCAAAATTATATAATGAACAAGCACGTGACTTAAAACAAAATTCAAAATCCTCTAGCATGTTTATCTTATATATCACATAAAAAGAATTCATGCTAGAATATTATTATTAATTAACATCTCATGAACTAATAACAATTGAAAATAACAATAGAATCATGTAACCTATTATAGATTCCCATTGAATCTAATACAAAATTTTAAATTCAAGTTATGAACTATCTCAATAGTTCAAACGATTTAACTATTGCACAAGACACATGTATTATGGTTTGAACTCTTCAAATATAATATAAAAATATTTCGTAAATAAATTTTAGACACAATAAACCACTGCTCTGATACCACTGAAGGATTGAGTATAGGTGTTCGTAACACGCAGCGGAAGACAATAACAATCCTAGGTAGATCTTTTTATGTTTAAAATTTATTTGCATGTCAATAGATCAGATCTAAGACGTACCTGGTGAAGAGAGTCTCGTTTCAAAATTTATTAGATAGTGCGAAGACTCTATGCGTATCCACACCGAGACTGATCCTTGCTATGAACTCTTTGATCAATGAAACCCGCGAATAAATTGAACGAAATATTGTGTTGAAATTTTTCACAAAATCTCAACTCAATGTTAGAAGAACAAGAAATACTTTTCTTGCAATTGTATTTTCTCTCTTGGCTTTGTATTGCACTCTCACTTTCACAAAGTGGGTTTTCTTCTCAAGAAAAAAAATTGTGCAAATTTTTGTTCCATCACCTTTTATATAACATCACCTATAAACCCTTTTTCTATTTGATTGAGGTAATAATTTATTTAGGGTAAAAATTTATTCCAAAATATATCACAATCGAATTGTATGGAAATTCGGAAATCACGTTTTAACTAAACGTGACTGCCGAACCAATCCAACTTAATGTTGGAGTTGGTTGGATTCAATTCATACGTCCTTTTATGGACTTTTCCTATCCAATTCCAAATTGGTAAATTAATTAATATTTTATATATATAACTTTTATATAAATCAATATTAATTCATATTATATATATCTCAAATATATTTCAACCAAGAAAAATAATTTATTTTCTATTCTAAATAGAAACTTCAATTTGTTCACAATATTAATTATATCCTCTGTGCTAGCAAAGAATATAATAATATTTCATTTGGACTAATAACTAAATTTATTTAACTAATTAAATTCTTTAATTTAATTAACAAATAATAAAGTAACTAATCCTTTAGCAAAGATCAGAACACTCGTTAGTGTGCGACCCCATAGGTTCAATACTAAACCGGTAGTAAATTGATCACATCAATATACTAATCAATGGTGGCGTCTAGCAACACTCCTTAACGACCGGATAGAATGAAGTATACAAGTTACTCTCACGAACCAGTAGAAAAATAATGTAGTAATTCCTCCTGTCCTTATAGCTCTGGATCACCCTAGGATATGGTTCAACTGTCAAATCCTAATAGGCGACCAACTATGTGTTCATGTCAGATATAATCAACCATTGAATGACCTAAGAAACTCATTTATTCTTTCATTCAATTGCCCTGGCCAAGGTCTTAGTTTGGTCATTTATAATTCATGACAACATGGAGCTTAAACTCATTACCAAGAGTTGACAGATTTCATCTTGATCAATCACGAATTCTACAAGTATTTAATCGTACCCAATATCCTTTCAACTATCGCCCTGGGGCCATAGGTGTCTGGTATCAAAGCACAATAAATAACTTGTCAATTACTATGACGATCTCAGGTCAAAGGAAACTCTTACATCACAATATTCAAGAGAATATCCTATTGATAGTTTATGGTAATTCTAACCATTAGGAATTATCCAATGAGTCGGTTCAATGATCATATCTCTATATGCATCATCTATCTATGTAATTTAGTTAATGAGATCAACTAATCTTTATCCCATAAAGACGATCACATAAATATTGATCTAACCGGATTACTAATGTCCAAATTAATAATCCTACGATCAAGAACAAATTTAGATTAAATTGTAAGAGACTTTGCTCTCATTATCATGATCTCTATCACGATGACAAATCTCAAAATTTAATCAAGGACCTTATCAAATTAATCAAATAATTAATAATAACTATGATATATAAAAGAATATCAAATGCCACATATTTTTATATCAAATAACATTCACAAAAATATGTTCAAATCATCAAATATGATATTGGATGTAGGGCATATCTACTATATCCCTAACAATATACAAATGTAGTGGCAACGACATCCTTCTAGAAAGATTATCACCTGGTATGTTTCACCAAAAATATTAGCACTACTTATGCAATGTAGTTACTATTAATTAAGAGTTAAACAAGATTTTCTTTGTTTATATTATACTTTTAATATAGTTTAAGTTGCTAACTATTGGGACATATACACGTAGTCCTTAAATATGTAAATTTTAAAAGTTACAAATTGTATATTCAAATTCACGCTAAAAATTAGCCAGTGACATCTCGTACTCTAAATTGCATCACATGAAATGCAATGGAGGGAGTAGCTCACTATAAATGTGAATAATATTTCAAAAACATTTATGTATATATAACAAATCAATGGTAAAAACTTATGCCTATCAGGTTATTATAATTAAATAATTTAATAAAGAATATATATAATTAAGTGAGATATCTATATACGAACAATGTTCTGCATCTATTAATTTGCCGCACGGAGATAAATTTTTATCATCGAACAACACCACTCAAAAATATTGTAAGATAAAATATCAATTTGGATAAGAAGTATAGCTTCAGAAGCTCCACTGCCCCAAATGCAAAATAAAAAATTCGCGTACAAGCTGACTGTATTGGTCAAAATCCGACCGTCACGACCAAGTTGATTGATGCTCCGCCTAAGTAACTAGGCAGTGAAAGTTAATAGAGTCCACTCCATTTCTCCTCTCTGACATCCGACGAGTCGGTAAGAGTGGCGCCTAAAATCGTGACTAAGACACATTGGTGACAAGAGGACGCGGAGTCAAGCAAAGGGCAAGGATGCCCTAACTATATATAGCAAGGGAAAGCTTTCAACACAGGGCCCCTGCTCCTCCTATCTCTCTCTAGATAACAAAAAGCTCTCTTCTTGTATTGGGGAAGGAGGAGAAGTGACCTCCAAAAAAATATGTAAACCTACTCCCCATCGATTGATGGGAGATACTACACTGAATCTTAATAAGATTATTCATATTTCTTTTATCCTATATGTGATTTTTACTGTTAGCTCTTTGATATGGAATTAATTGTATCTGACTAAGATTTATCCATTTATCTTTGATTGATTATTCAAAAAGGTTCTAATATCTTTTGAGTGAAACTGACTAGTAATATTATCCTTTTTGTGCAAAACTTGCGTGCACCCATATTCTGATATTGTTACGAGCCACGCAGCGTGAGCCACGCAGCGTCATTTGGGTGGACCGTACGTCAAAACATCATCTTTCTTTTTGTTCCGTGTTGGTTCCCAACTCCCCAAAGTTTTAATAATAAATATTCTAGAAGCAGCAATGGAATAGAATTTCGTAGCATCACACACAGCTTAACAATAAGGGACCACTTGTACAGTTGTACTTAACAACAGTGATCACTGGATCCGGCATTTTAATTCTATGAGTTCAAAATTTTGATTTTTACTACTGATTTCATCACTCATTCGAATTATGGGTTCATAGTTCAATTTTTCAATAATTTTAATGAATTTTATATAGAGATATTGGATAAAACCAGTATTTTAAAAGGTTGGGGCGTGAGACGGGCTGTTTTACTTAATATGAGATAAGGCGAAAGCCTCGAGACACGGGACGTAAGCCCCACGAATCTTGAATATTTTAAATTTATGAATTAATAATATAGCATTATAACATAATAAAAATATAAAAGATACATTAAAAGTTCAAAAAACTAAAAATAATTAGAGAAACTCATATAAAATAAAATATTTAGCATCTTTTACAAGTATAAATAATACAATATTATTAGAGTTACTATGAAATATAAATTAACTATAACCTCTTAACTTTTCAAACTATTAAAAATTATAATTTTTTAAAAAATATCATCAAACTGTATATTTTACCTCTTTAAAAGTAAATATTCAATAAGTTTTATCAAACTGTAATTTAAAATATTACTCCTTCATGAATAAAATAAAATTATTTTTAAATAGTAAGTAAAAAATATATGATAATTTTGAGAGACATAGAACTAAGACATGAAGATCTATCAAGTAAAGATATAAATTTTGGTCATCTATTTTTAGAAGAAATATTCAAATAATATTCACCCTCATGATGTTTTCAATTAGTAAATATGCAATATTATGGTTCTTTATTTGAGTTATTCACAATTTTTATATTCCTATTAGATAAAAAGAACTTTAATCATTCATTTGTCAAAGAATTTTAAGAGTTAGTGGTGCAAATTAATGAATTCATCATATGATTTGCATAGAAACTATTGAGCGGGTCCCGAACGTTGAGTGTTAGGTGTGTTTAGGGCGCACAATCGGGCACTTAAGGGGCGTAAGCCTCACAGAGCTAAGCCTCACATATGAGTTTCGAGGCGTTTTGATAGTGTCCCGCTTCGAGGCGAGTCCAAAAAAAACCTTTTAAGACACTGGATAAAAGTTATGTGTTCAATAACTAAACTGTTGGGTCCACCCTGTTGATGAATTGATTGACAAATTACCCATACAAGCGGTAGACTGACTTTAGTAAACAACTCTTTCACTATTCAATTATATATTTCATTAACTTCATACAGAAAAAAGTAAGAAACATCGATGAGTTACCTCTTTCTAAGACAATAGATTTTAAAATGTTTGAAAAGCTTAATGGATTAGTTTAAGTTAAGTAAAAGTAGTTATTATAGCTTTATTGCACTTTATGCATGAATTTATTCAAGAAGAGAAGTAACCAAACTATAATTTGCTTCATGAAAGAAATTCAATATTTGATTTAATTATAGACCAAGTTATATTGTTAATGTTATAGAAACAACAACAAACTCAGTGCAATCCCGCAAGTGAGATTTGGGTAAGGTAGTATATAAGACCTATCCCTACCTTATAAAGTTAGAGAAACTATTTTCGATAGACCCTTGACTCAACGAAAAGTGAAAATAGAGCAACAAACAATAGTAACAACAATGTAATGGGGTTAACGGAAGTGAATGACACAACATGTTCGAAAATACAAGAATAGCACTAGTACTAGTACTACTGGTAAGCCTAGGAGAAACTCAGGGCTACCTGTCAACCTTCAACCCTAATCCTCGACCTTCACCTTCCTATTGTGGGTCATGTCTTGGATAAGCTAAAACAATGATATGGCTTGCCTAATCACCTCTCTCTAACACTTTTTTGGTCTACCCCTACCCTTTCTTATACCTACCATGGTCAAACTCTCACACCTCTTGACCGGGGCATCTATGTCTCTCATCTTCACATGCCCTAACCATATCAGCCTCGATAACTGCAACTTGTCCTACACATATGTCACTCCCACCTTGTCTCTAATAACTTCATTCCTAATCTTGTATTTCCTGATATGTCCGTACATCCATCTTAACATCCTCATTTCAGCTACTTTTATTTTCTAGACATGAGACTTCTTGAAGGGCCAACACTGAGCCACATACAACATAGACGGTCTAACCACCACTCTGTAGAACTTGCCTTTAAGTTTAGATGACACATTCATATCACACAAAAACCCCCAAAGTGAGTTTCCATTTCATCCAGCCCGTTCCAATATGATAAATAACATCTTCATCAATCTCTCTGTTGTCTTGGATTATAGACCCAATACTTGAAACTGTCTCTATTGGAGAGTGCATAAACTTTTTACAAAAACATTAATTATTATCTTATTAATTACCTTTAACATCCACACGACGGACCAGTGTGTCCAGTGTCCACCGAGGTGGACAAGATCAATAGAAGCGTTAATGTCACGACCCTAAATCGGACCCGGTTGTGATGACGTCTCTCGTGAAATAAGGCCAGCTGACACAAACCCCCAATATCAATTAAACAGTTATAATAATTCAATTTAAGTCATTAATAAGCTATAATCCCAAAATAAAGAGTGAAATAGAACAATTGCGGAAAATAACACAGCCCGACATCGGGGTATCACCAGTCATGAGCATCTAAACATCCGACTAAGAGTATGAAAAAGGACTACACAGTCTATTACAGGGCTAGTATAGAGGAAAGTAAATATAGGAGGGCAATAACATAGAACAACATCAGCCCCTTGGGCTAGATCACATCTCACACTGGGTACCCGCGCTCACTGGGGGAGTACGGACTCCGGGAGGGGCCCCCTTACGGCCCAAGCGCATTAACAAGCCATCTCGTGGCATAATCAACAGGCTCTCGGCCTCATATCCATCTTGTGGCATAACAAATCAGGCCCTCGGCCTCAAAGATCGTGAATCAGTACCGTACCGCTGCGGCGTGCAACCTGATCCCATAATATCCTAACAACACAGGCCCTCGGCCTTACTCAGTTAGAATCTTACAAAGCCACTCGGGCACAGTAAAATATGATGCTCAGCCCAAAATATCATTTAAAATGTCAAAACAGAGTAAATATAGCTGGGTTATAAAAACAGTAGAATACAGCATGATTGAGTACAAATATGAAGGCAAAACAGTGAGGAATAGTAGTAAAAATCCCCTAAGAATCCAAAAAAGTTGGCACGAGGCCCAAATATGGCATTCAGCCCAAAATATAATGATAGCAAACAATTTTCAATCAAATACGCAGTTAAACAGTCATACGGGACGGACTAAGTCACAATCTCCAATGGTGCACGACCCCAGGCTCGTCATCTAGCGTGTGCGTCACCTCAAAGTAGCACAACGATGTGAAATCTGGGGTTTCATACCCTCAGGACAGCATTTACAATCATTACTTACCTCTATCCGGTCCAAACTTTAGGCCGCAATGCCCTTGCCTCTCAAATTGGCCTCCGGATGCTCCAAATCTAACAAAAATCAGTACATAACCATCAAAATATGTTAAGGGAACAAAGCCCACTCGAAAGTAGTCAAATTACAACACAAATCTCGAAATTTACCAAACCCGACCCCCGGGCCCACATCTCGGAATTCGACAAAATTTACATCAATGGAATCCTTATCACTCCACGAGTTCATTCATATCAAAAGTACCAAAATCCAACCACACATGACCCCTCAAATCCTTAATCAAAGGTTTCTAATCTTAACCGCTAGTTTCTTCAATATTTACCCACAAATTTTCCATAAATTTCAAGTCTAATTAATGAAATAACACCATAGGAACGAGTTTTATGTTCAAAAATCTTACCTCAATGAAATTCCCTTGGATTACCTCTTCAAAATCCCCCCAAAAACTCCAAAATCGATTTAGAAATGGTGAAGAAAGGCTGAAAATCGCAAAGGAGGGTTTATATACTTTCTGGCACAGCAAAACCGCACCTCCGGTTAAATGGTCGCACCTGCGGACCCGCACCTGCGGTCCCAAATACGCACCTGCAAAAATGACTTAAATCCTCAGGACCGCACCGCGGTCACTCTCTCGCACCTGCGCCATTGCAGGTATGCCCAGATGTGCGCTTCTGCGGCTCCGCCTGATCTTTCTCTTGGCCGCATCTGCAGCTTGCCTTCCGCTTCTGCGGGCATCGCATCTTCGGCCTTCCAACCGCAGGTGCAGTTATGACAGCAACAATAAACTTCAACTGCCAACCTCAACTCCAAAATCTCCCGTCAACCATCCGAAATCATCCCGAGGCACTCCGGGACCTCAACCAAAAGTATGAACAAGTCATATACCACTATCCAAACATATACCAATCTTCAAAATACCTCAAACAATATCGAATCAACTAAATAACATCGGATTCAAGCCTAAGGTTCCAAAAATCTTCCGAATTTCGCTTTTGATCAAAATGTTATCAAACCACGTCCGAATGACCTGAAATTTTGCACATACATCCCAAATGACAAAACGGACCTATCAACTCCCGGAATTACATTCCAACCCCTATATCAAAATCTCACCTATCAACCGGAAAAAGCCAAAATTCCAATTTCACCAATTCAAGCCTAAATTTACTACGGACCTCCAAAACACATTTCGATCACGCTCCTAAGTCCCAAATCACCTCCCGAAACTATCTAAACCATCAGAATTCACATCCGAGCTCTTTGTCACATAAGTCAACATCTGGTTGACTTTTCTAACTTAAGCTTACTCAAAAGAGACTAAGTGTCTCAAACCTTACCAAAACCTCTTTGAACCCGAGACAACCAACCCGAAAACATATAATACAGCTGAACAAGAAAATAAGAAGCAGAAATAGAGAAACGGAGTGGTAACTCATGAAACGACCGGCCGGGTCGTTACATCCTCCCTCTCTTAAACAAACTTTCATCCTCGAACGGGTCAAGAAACATACCTGAAGCCTTAAATAGGTGAGGATATATGCTCTGCATCTCCCGCTCGATCTCTCAGGTAGCCTCCTCCACAGGCCGACCTCTCCACTGCACTTTCACTGAAGCTATATCCTTTAACCTCAACTTTCGAACCTAACGCTCCAAAATAGCTACTGGCTCTACATTATAAGTCAAATCATCATCTAACTGAACCGTGCTGAAATCCAAAACATGAGACGGATCGCCAATATACTTCCGAAGCATAAAAACATGAAATACCGAATGCACATTCGATAAGCTGGGTGGCAAAGCAAGCTCATAAGCCACCTACCCAATCCTCCGAAGTACCTCAAAAGGCCCAATAAACCGAAGACTCAATTTACCCTTCTTCCTAAATCTCATAACACCATTCATGGGTGAAAGCTTCAACAAAACCTTCTCACCAACCGTGTAGGACACATCCCGAACCTTCCTGTCAGCATAACTCTTTTGTCTCGACTGCGTTGTTTGAAGCCTCTCCCGAATCACCTTCACCTTGTCTAAAGCATCATGCACTAAGTCTGTACCCAATAGCCTAGCCTCGCCAAGCTCAAACCAACCAACTGGAGATCTACACCGCCTCCCATACAAAGCCTCATATGGAGCCATCTGAATACTCAACTAGTAAATGTTGTTATAAGCAAACTCTGCGAGTGGTAGAAACTGATCCCATGACCAACTACTCTGCTACTTACCTTTACTTTAATACTAATAATGTCACTATGTACTAAGTTTCGTACTCAACCTCTTACTGTATTGGTGATTAATCCATATATCTAAGTCTTATCTTCTCCCAGAAGTTGATATTCATCCACGAACTGTCATAATTTACAAGTTTGCATCATGTAGTGCTACTACTATACTTATACTCACTGCACCAGGATTATGCATTCATATGTTACAGTCATATGTATAACATCACTATCACGATATCATTAATACTATCAAATTGCATTAAAATACATTAAATTGAGAACTGTTCAAGCACTTTCCTGAAAGTATCTTTCATCACCAAAATCAACAACCAAGACGTGGCTAATGTATTATGCTTCTTACTCTTCTGCTCAACTCTTTTTCTCTTGCAACTAAACTTATAATGGAGGGTTGCATCCATAAATTGAATATTGAATTATTTGCTTTTAGGCAAATCATATCCTTAGGCCACATAACTATTCATACAGATTATTAGCGTTGAAAATTTAAATAACTCCCAAACTTCTTTAAACAAAAATTTTGGTAGAAGTTTCTTTGAAAATAGAATTAACCCAAAATTTAAAATATCTTCAATCTCAATTATAACCATGCACACACATCTCATGTATTAGAGACTACTCTTAGTCGTACAAATATTATTGCTACTTTCAATATTATCTACATCGTCCAGCTGAGGAGGATACGCGTGTCCTAGCCGTCTGCTAAGATAGACATCCCAAGTTTAAGCTCTATACAGCTTAACACAAGAAGAAGGAAGGAAAGAAACGGAAACATCCTAAATGCTTAGTAGTCTCAAGATCATAAGTATGAGCGCCTACATACCCATAAGCAAGAATCTACTAAACACTGCTCCATGACCCGGGACTTAAAGCCTAAGCTCTGATACCAACTTTGTCACGTCCAAAACTACCCCCTAGACGTGATTGACACCCAACTAACACCACCTGTCGGGCGAACCATACTTTCTTACCTTAGCCATTAATTTACAGCATTTGATTAATTAAATGAGTATCCAAATAATCTGATAACTATTACGAACAATTAATATCTCAAAATATAAGATTAACACTCTAGCCCAAATCCCACACTAGACCATGGAGCATCTAAGAGAATTACAAAAGACCTCGTATGAATAAATGATAAAGAATCTTTGGGCAGCCTCCACGAACAATGCGGCGGCTCACCTCAATAACTGAATTAGCTCTAGCGAATTCGTCGGCTACTAGCTCCGTCTTCACCAATAGTATCTGCATGGATATGCAGGTAAGAAGTGAGTTATACGTAAATATAACCCAATAAGATCATCGATCCGCCACTCCAAATACCCCTGGAACAAGTGTTAGAAAATACAAACACACAAAGAGCACAGAAATAATATGCACATAAATTCTTTCACCATATAATTACTCTATAAGGTCCAAATAATTATTCAACAACAACATTATATATATCTCAACACAATCTACATTAAGGACTTGTCATTAACGACAGTGCAGGAAATTAACCAAATACCCCGACGAGTCCACAACATACACAATGCCCCAAATCTTTCACGGCGGCATACACAATGCCCCAAATTTATAACGGTGACATACACAATGCCCCAAATTTTATAACGGCGGCATACACAATGCCCCAAATTTTATATCGGCGGCATACATAATGCCCCAAATTTATAACGGCGGCATACACAATGCCCCAAAATTTATAATGGCGGCATACACAATGCCCCAATATATGTTACGGCAGCGAAGGAATAAATTCTAACGCCTCAACGACATAGCACGAGGCTACGCCACATCACACCACATCACAAATTACTCATTAAATAATTTTAGCTTTTTACAAAATAATATATATTTGCGGCTGGTCAACGACCACTGATTCTGCCAAGCGCACGCTTGTCCCAACACATGGACCGGGCAGAAAAAAACATACTTTCAAAATGGGTTTTGGAAAAACAAGCATCAAAGCTTAAAGTCTCACGTACCTCGCTAATGAGAAGTTTCCCAACCTTGCAAGAACACCAATCGAATGACCTCCAATGGCCTCAATCTATCAAAAATATTGAATAACACGTCTTAATTAGTCTAAGTGAATAATTTTTATAATCTTAGGACGAGTCAAAATAAAAATTTGTATACGATTAACCTCAAATGCGGCATTTTCAACGATAGAAAAAAATAAAATTACCAAAACAGTGGTCTCGCATTTTAATCCACCTTTTCCGAAATCCAGATTTCTCATGCTAACAAAATTGGTTACTTTATTTCATTAAACCATTTCATATTCAATCTTCATTACATAACTATTATACTACTACAATTTTCACTTTTCATTATTTACAACCAAATTAGTTAATCATATATTTCCTATTTAAAAAAAGTGGCAACCGAAACTACATCCAATATATTTCATAGCATTAGCTTTGTAATTATTGCCAAATAATTCTCCTCACAATCATTAGCTAATCATTAGAATTAATATCCCTTCATCCCAATTACTTTGAAAACGTTACTGTGGGTAAGAATTACATATAACATACCTGTAAATTGGATTCCTCTATAAAGATTTCTGCATAGTGATTAATAAAAGTGATTTGGCTTCCAATGCAGTCACAAAGACAAACTGTTTTCCCCCAATATAGTCTACGCTATTTTTCTTTCTAAAAAAAACTAGCTGTAAATATATATTCTCACCCCTAAATCTTAGTAGCACAAGGTATGGGCTTAAGGCCCACTCCATTTTGTTTAAAGAAAGAAAAATTGGCATTCTATAACAATACATAATAGAAATTGGCAATTTTTTAGCCTTATATTAGGTTTGACAAAGATAGCCCCAAACAATTGGCATTATATAGCCAAATCTTAAAAAAACTACTCTCTTATATATTCTCTCCTAAAAAAAACTACACGCTTATTTTGGCTTCGCTCCCCATTTCTCTCATTGTATTTCTTCTTCTATCTCAAAGAGGAGGGGAGAAAATTTGGAATTTTTTTAATTTTTCCTTTTATCCACACCAATTGCATCGTCAAATCAGCATCCATAACCACCAATGCCTTGCCGACGTTGTCCAGTTAATTTTCACCGCAATCGAAGAAGAGCAACCTACAAGATATGAATGCTACGAGATTCTTAGGTTTTTGAAAAATTTTCGGATCCTTCTCAAACTTAAGAAAAATACATGAGGGCAACTAATCATGTTATTGAAATGGACGGTGATTCACTCAGCGTAGATGCGCGCCTAAACGAGGCTATATACAAAATTTGAGCAAGATTAGCAAAAACTAAGAGAGAAAAATATATTTCAACTTTGTTTTTCTTCTCTCTTCCTTTTTTTGGTTAGATTGAATGAGTGGGTGTAATTGAAATTAGTTGAAAATACCTAAACGAGGTTATATACAAAATTTGAAAAAAATTAGAAGTGATTTAGATTGGTTTCATGCAAAAAATCAGACCTAAAAATCTAACTACGACTTGTGTATAACATGTTGTATATCGTGTATATCAGTGTATATCACACACAAGTTTTTAAGTACGTCCGTGTATATCACTTTGTATATCGTGTATACAACACAATTTATTTATGGATGCTCGTGTATATCACATTGTATATCGTATATATAAAATAAATTTTCATGGATATACACAGGTACAGATAAAATACATGAGATATTACTGATGTACATAGAGATATACACGGGTTACAATAGGGGATATACATGTGGAGCCGTCATGAACTTGAGTTTTCAGTCTGAAATGTGTTATACAAAGAACGAAAATAAAATTTTAATAAACTTTTTTGATATACATATTATTATTATTATGTTATACACTATGATATACAAATAATATAATTATTAATTATTGATCAAAAAGGGAAAATAAATTTTTGATATAGCATGTTTAAGCAAGTTCTAAAATATAAAAATAATAAATATAATTGTGGGAGTAAATAATATTTTGATATACAAAGAAAATTAATTCTTGATATACACAAAGAAGAAAAATAAATTTATGATATCTATTTTGGTATACACATGTCCGATGTGCTATACACTATGGTATACAAATAATACAATATTTTTATTGTGATATACATTGCTATAAAGACAACATTAAATATATATAATTTTATATTATTGATATACAAAAAATAATATTATTTATATACAAAGAATGAAAATAAAATTTTAATATGCATGTTGATATAGACAAAGAAGGAAAAAAAAGTTGTGATATACATATTATTATTGTGATATACATTTATTGGCTATTGATGCCAATATCTATAACTAGGGCTATTTTCTGCCAATTATATGAATATATTGTTATACAATGCCAAAAACTCAAATAAAGTTGTAAAATTATCCACTAGCCACTGATTCAACACACTATGTTAAATTATAATAAATTATCTTTTTTTTTCCTATATACTATAATAAATATTCTTCCACTAGGTTAGTATTTGATCTAATACCTATAAATACAAATAATTCTTCCATTTTAATAAATAAATATATAAAATTATTTCGGGTTATTACAGCAAGTCTCGCGTCGTCTTCGTCGTCGTCGCTTGACTCGGCTTTGGCTTCGTCTTCAGATTCGAATATGGATTTGGATTTGGTCAAATGATTGATCGATTAATTTTTTGGACCATTTATTTGTTAATAGTAAATATTAACATAATATTATTAAATATCCGTGTTTGTAACGGAAGATTAACAATCCAAATTATCCGTTTCATTGACTATGCCCGTCCGTTTTTTGTAACGGAAAACGTTTCCTCTGCCCGTTTTAATTTGAGTAAATGGCCATCTATGTTATGGCCGTTTTACGTAACTGACCTCTCTTCGTTTGAACTCAACAGGTTGGGGCTATAAATAAGTTGTCCATTCTCTCAGAATTTCCATGCGAATTTGTGACTTCTCCTCCTTTATTCTGCATTGTTTTAACTACTAAGAAAGTAACAGTAAGTGTGATTTGCTACTGATTTTGTGTTCACTGAAATACTGGGGTTTGAAGTACTGTGTGTAATTCGTTCTATCATGGGAGGAAATAATCCACAACCTTGAGTACTAGGAGGGGATTAAGTTCCTCAAGAAAACACTGTGAATTCAGTAGGCTCGGATTAAATTCTGTTTTTGTTTTTCATTTTTGTTTATACTTTATTTTATATTCTTTAGAATTATTTTACAAATATAGGATACTAACAGCACCTGCGGAACCTTTTCAAATATTATGCAAGTGGAATGTTATTTATGCAAAAAAACTGTGTATGTTTAGATTTTTCTCTTTCAAATTTTGTGCTATTCCATGTTAATAATTCACCCTTGACCACAGAAGTCTCAGTAGTACCAATATATGTTGATTTTTTTGAATATCCAGAAGATAAATTGGTTATATAACTCTTTTTGCCGGCTTATGTAATTAGTTCAATTTTTTCATATCCCAATGTTATTTTATTGCCGGCCTATATAATTAGAACTAAATAGCACCCCTCAGAAGATTCAATATAGAAAAGAACAAAAAGAATATTGCATTTCCCCACATCTTAATTTAGTGCCCATGTTAAGTTAAACAGGAAATTTGTATTTATAAAAGGTTTACCATTCTTAATATGGAAGAAACAAAAAGGATCTACTTGTTCAATGATTCCTCTAGTTAATACTAACAAACAGATAGATTCAACTCAACAAACATTCTTCATTTAGAGTTTGATTAAGTAAGCTTTGTCACCAGATAGTGTGAGTTAAAAACATTTTCCTCACAGTTTTAGCGACTTAATAATGGCCATAAGTGGATTGCTTTATCTAGTTACAAGCCGATAGGTATTCATTGAATTAGTGCATATGTGTAGTATGATGGATAATTTTCTTCGAATTTTTTTCAGAACATAAATTATTTAATTTTCTGGGGCTTTTTCAAGAAATATATTTCAGGAAAACATTATCATCAAAAGAGGGACATTATGTAGCAGTCATTTAATTTAATTCACAATTATCTCAACTCTTAATTTTATATATTACTTCTTTAATCAACACTTAGATCTTATTGTCAATCTTTATTACTCAAGAAATTTATAAAAGCACAGATTTGCTAACGTTGTCATTAATCTTAAGTAAAAGTTTTTTTTTCTAAAATTAATTCACACTCTAACCAAAAACTTGAAAACATGATCTCCAAAAAATATTTGTGAAAAATAAGTCATTATCTAGTGAACATTTTCTAGAAAAATGAATTCCGTCATATTACACCCTCAAAACTGAAACTTTCGTAATGAATTGGAATATTCAATCCAAACACACGAGAGGAGATTAGGTTTCATGTCCGCTCTCCAATATGTACATGTATATATACCTCATTAGTATAAGGAATTTCACACCTGTTGTAGTAGATTACCTGACTCATTTTCAAGACTAGTATACTTGCCCGCGCTTTGCACAGTCAGGAAAAAGTATCTTACAAACTAAATATTAAAATCATAATTTTAATGGAAGAAAATGAAAAAAAATGATGCAAATAAGTAAAATATAAAGGTATAGTCACTAATCCCCACATTCAGTCAAAAATAATTGTTTCTACAAAGAAATGGAATTTTACGATATAAACGCACGAAGTAAAACTAACATGCTAATAAGAACAAAATTGTAGATTTATAGAACGTAACACGTGTTTGTTAGCCTCAAACTTCTCCATAACAGCATCAGCTTGATAAGAAATTAAAAAACTTGAAAAATCTTAATAGAATTACAACCCAAAAATACAAAGTAAAGAAATTTAAGAAAAACTAATGAAAATTACATGTTGATTAACAAAACAAAAAGGAAACGATAAAGGCACGCCAAAGAAATATTCCTACTCCCAGTAATGACTAAAGCAATAATTTTAAAGCTTGTCAAAATTTCTTGCAAATATTCATGATGTTTAAACACATAAAACCATTGAATAGAATGTTAAGGGGAAATTTTCCATAAGCGCATGAACCTGAAAAGAAAAACAAAAGAAAATAAAAATATAGTATGTGTTTGTTAGCCGTGAACCTCCCTCTGAGCACATGGACCTGAAACTAAAATATATATAGAAAATCAAATTCATGAAAAGTTATAGCCCGTAAGTACAAAGTAAATTAAAATTACCTTCCGGTTAACAAAAAAAAAGGAAACAATAAAGGTATACTATAAGAATAATCCTATACTTACAAATGACTAAAGATGCTACTTTGATGCACGTAACTTTCTTGAAATTCCTCTCGATGTTCAAACACAAAAAATCATTAAAGGAAAGTTAGAACAGGAAGGAGGGTAGCTGTAAAATTCAGTAAGAAATACTGAAAGAAATGAGACAAAGGAAAAATATCTTTTTGTTAATAATTTAAGGGTCCTTAAATCTATTACTACATATTATCACATTTATTTTAGGGGAATGACAGCTTCTTGAAGAGAACTCCATTAGAATTCATCTACATTGTGATTCGCTTTTATTTTCCATGATAGCTTTATCGTGTAAAATCAATTATATGAGTAAAGTTAAACAACATGAAGGTTACGAAAACCAAGATATATACTAAGTTTTGTTGTTTAGATATTATGTATTCCATTGAAGATAAGGAGTTGATACATTTTAGCATGTATTGAAAAGACATTGACTTCATGAGATGCTTCAAAAACTTTCTTTAAATAGTAATTAAATATTCTGCTTTAATAGAAATATAATAAATTAAGTAGTCATACAATAGTGTATCCTCGTCAAGTTAGTTACTATAATAGACAACAAACTAAAGCGCATCAATTGAGAAAAGCGCTAATGTATTTCTAACTTGGATGTCTCTCTTCCTCCGTTAGCTCTACCATTCTCCATATCACCATTTCCATATTAAAAAAAAAAAAAGAAGAAGAAGAAGAAGAAACAATAGCATTTACACTTGAGGAGGATAAACTTTAAGAATTCGTGGCTATAATTGAAAAAACATATAGTACGGAAAATTTATCTGGGAAACTACAAGCTCAAAATCTAGAATTGCCAAATGAATAACTTTTATAGAATCATTACTCGAAAAATAAGATATGTAACATTTAACTACTTGTAGTTAATAAATAATATTTAAAATGATTATTATCTTACACAAACGAAAATCTGGTTAGGCAATCATACAAACGTGAGTTCCACGTATTTGTATACCAATAAAAAAGATCTACATTTAAGAAAAGTTCAATATTTAATCCTTCAAATCCATGCATCTAACTTTGTGAGTAATCCAAATACAAGCTCAAATTAAAAGGGATGATGAATCATATGCCTTGCATGTAACTCTTCGTCATCGTCTAAAGTACAATAAACGTTATAGAAGGTGTTATAGTCGAAAAAATAATTTGCCTCTAATATCACCAATGACGAATCAATGACACTCTACATATTCAATTTTCTTTAGTTAGCAAATAACTGCAAGTTTTCCTGTATTATTCATAGAATTGATGCCTCAATATCAAAATATACGGTCTAGTATGCAGAGGTCACCACTTAGACACTCTGCATACTAAAATTATCCTAACTAAACAAATAATTCCAAATATTTTTCTCTGTTATTGATCGCTACCGACTCGACACTACACTATGGTAGGAAGAGCGGATCGCAATAGCTTTTACCCGAATAGAGGTCCGGGATCGAATTTCTACAAGGAGCTAGTAGTGGAGTTGTATTTTCTGTCTAGCCTAGAGTTGTGGTTGTGCTTCAAATGTCACTTCAATCATCTTTTGAATTTTTGTATTTATAACTACTATTATAAAACTACGGATTAAAGCTAGATTATACTAGGAGAATATTGCTAAGTTGTAATTAATGGGAAGGAAGAACACTAGGGTTGTGGCATTACCTTGGTGGCTAATTGACGGGTAGATGTTACTTAGGTTCGATTGACTTGTTTGGGGTTATGCTATAATCGTTGCACAATTTTTACCCACTCTCACACCTCTCGGTAGAGAGAATGATTTTACCCAATTGACTCTCTCGAGACCGATAGGGTTGGCAAATTAGACCAAGCAACTAGGGTTCAAGTAGGGTGATTACTCTCTCGAGATTTAACCCGTTAATTGGGACTATCATTTCTCATGAGTCCATCCCAATTCCTTGTTGGGTCAATTTTGAGGTCATAAACTCTCTTTCTCAAGAAGAGTTAAACCCACAAAGCTTGAATCAGTGTTTGCAACCACCAATTCTAAATTAAATCATAAAATTAACCTAAATAACAAACACCCATAGTCAATCTAACCCTAGATGGCAACACCCATCAATTACCCACACTAGGGTTGAGCCACAACCCTAGCTAATGGGTTTAGCTACACATAATTAAAGAAGAAACTGAAGAAGCAGATGAAGAACTACACATATTAATTAATTACTAAGAAGAAACTACAATAATTTATTGTTAACGGGAAGCAAATATGCCAAAAATGGCTATAACACCAAGCATAGCTATTTTGCTGTTCTCAGATCTGACTCCTCCTTTTAAGAAAATAGTAAAATGTTCTATTTATACTAGGTTGGAAAAACTGAAAAAAAATACCCCTGTGGGGTCAGTGCTGGCCGCACAAAATAGACCGCGGCCGCACTGAATCTTGGGTTTCAGTTGTTTGATGACTTGAACTGAGAGATACGGACAGCGTGGGAGTGTACCGCGCCGCGAAGGCAACTAGCATGGTCCGCGCAGACGTGACCGCGGACCGCATGAGGACAAATGCCCCTTTGCTGAACCCTATGAACGCGGACCATACAGAGCAGGAGTGCGGCCGCGAAGCTTCTCCGCGAGCCGCGTGAATCCTACCGCGGCCACGTGACCTTAGGCTCGAAAATGTCCAGCCTCTGAACCTTCTAGTGTGGCCGCGGTCATTGTTACGCGGTCCGCACTAGGCCCCTTTTTCTTCACTTCTCTTGGTCTTTGATACTTGAGCAGGTTTCACTCCTTTTTGAGCCGATCTTTGATATTTCGTCACTTTGTCAATCAACCCTGCAATCAAGCACAACTTGTGAGCATTTTGGGACTGTTTTTGTATCAATTTATACTCAAAGCATAGGCAAGTAGGGACATAAACACTTTAAAATTCTAACTTATCAACTCCCCCAAACTTAAACCTTTGCTTGTCCTCAAGCAAACAAAATAAGACCCACCTCTTAAAGGAACATCCCAGTAATTCCAGCTATCCTAAAATAAACTCAACAAGCATCAATTGGGACTAACAATTGCCCTCAATACGAATGCTTCATTAACACATTTAAAACTTTGAAAACTATAGATCAAGTGCGACACAAGAGCATCAAGAGTTGACACATTTCATCAAAGAGCTTTTCTCACTTATGTTGGTCATTGTGGAACCCAAACTCTCACATCCTCAACTCTCCCTAAGTGAAACTCACCTTTTAAATATTGACACACAAATTGAAGCAAATGAAATTTCACTCATCTCTCTCAAAAAGGAAGGTCACAAGTCCGGCTCTAAGTACCATATGCTTGCCCCTTATGTAAGTATCCACTAATGTAAGCTCCCTTCAACTTGAGATCAAATAGGGCTTTTGTGGAGTCATTGTGAAGGCTTTTAGGCAAGGGTAAAATATATTTTTATTCATGTGGGTTCAATCTTCCCTTAAGCACTTCTTTTGATTCATTTCGGCACAACTTTCTTGGCTCTTTTTGAGGAGTTCACTTCTTCACAAGGGGTTAGAGAGACACATTGTCTCTCTTTCTTTTTCAAAACATTTCTCCTTTTTCTACTTTCTCCACACTTTTTTTTTTCATTTTTGTTTTTCTTGAATCCCTTTTTATTCTTGTTCACATGGGACTTTCTTTTTGTCCTTTTTTCTTTTCTTGCTTTTTCATTGCCTTCTTTTCTTTCTTTTGTACCTGACTGCTTTGCTTCCTTTGTTGTCTCTCCCCCCAAACTTAGATTTTTTCCATTACTCAAGGGGAGATTTGGGTGCCAAGAGAGGGTAATCGTTTAGAACGGATATAGGCTTGTAGCATTGGTTCTTGAAAGAAAAAGGTTTAAGGCTCAAAAAGGTTAACTAGGGATTATTTCATTGGAAGGCTATGAAATTGTTCAACTTAGCATTTGGATCAAGGAGAGCCTATAATCATTTCTCAAGTCAAATTTCACCTAGGATTTCGCCCCAACAGACATTCAGGGCAAGTTCTAGACCATTAGCTCGGGACTTGGACTCAAATTTCAATTCCTCACCACACATGCTAGGGATTTGCTAAAGACATCGAGTCGAGGGCCCACATCGACTTTAGTTATGATTTAAACACACAATGGTCCAAAAAGACCATATGATGATCGTTTGGTCAACGCAAGAGTCTCAAAGCCATGGCTTTCACCATCCTGAACACAACATTATATATATTTGACCATGGGATCAAAGGCAAATGGTTAGGCCCAAGTGAAGCCTTGCTTGAGGTGCCTTTAACTACGCTATCAAAAACAAAAGAAAAATCAAAGAAACAGATTCAAACCCTTAAGAAGGTTGTCACGCCATCTATCATTGGGAAGAGCCACCCGGTTTGCACAATACTCCACCCTTGGAAAGAACCGTGACATTAAGAAAACCAAGGGCTTATTGGAAACGCCAAAATTAAAACAAGCGGCTACGAGCCTAACTACAAGGCTAAAAATGAAAATTTTGCGAAAATAGAAAATAGAATGAATATGTACAATAGGGGAGTAGAATATACAACGAGGGATGAATATATACAGAAATGTAAAGTTATATACAACCCAAAGTAAAAAAGACACAAAATCAATAAAAATAAACTAAAAATCTATATATATACAGTCATCCAGAAAAAGTAGGGCGCACCCCCACGAATAAAAGCTGGCATTGTCCCAATGCCAACTATCAAATAAATATCAAAACAAAAGAAAGGATATAGGATCTCCCTAGGCCTGGTCCGTCTGCATGGGATCATCAGTGGTCCCTAAGTCCTCTATATGTATGGGAACCTCAGACTGGTTCCCGATCTCCTGCTGTTCAGCTGCTGGGACTGGGGCCTACTCCTGAACCGGCTGACTGATAGGTGCATCACTGGAGGGGGTCTCCTGTGGGTCTGGTAGCTCAATAACTGCACCAACTGAACTGGGGAGCTTCCTCTTCTTTCTTGGGGGCCTGGGTGTCTGCTCCTGCCGTGGCTGTGGCACTGGTGCTGCTGCTGGGGCTGGATCCTCGAATAACAAGTCTAAAGGTATCGGGTCTGCCAATAGCCTGTCCACATCAGTCCGTAGCACTCTCACCGACTCCTTGGACGCCCTTGGCTTCCTCATCTTCTTGTGCTCCTTGGCAAGCTCCCTCAAAGCCTTGCCATGTGAATCCACCGCCATAGTCAAGGCGTCCTGAGTCCTCATAATCTTTCATGATTTTCCAGGAGCTTCTGCAGTGTGTCCTCAATGGACTGAGGAAACTGAGTAGTGGAAGGTGTCGAATGGGCCTCAACTGTAGCAGACAATGTAGACAACTTGGATGTCGCAGCTGACATCCAGTTGTTCAAACTAGCTAGTGTCCGGCTCAACTGCTGGGCCATGAAAGGATGAGTCCGGGAAGAAGGGACCCCCGTGTCAACTGAAATACTGGGGCCAGCAAAGGAGGAGGGTCGTGGAGGCAAATCATCATCAGTGGTGACCGTAGGCATGGTGGAAGACTCTGTGGGGGGCTCAACCGAAGACACTACCGCCACTGGCTCCTCAGACTGGCCAGCTGGAGTAGAGGAAGGTGGCTTGTAACTTTTGTCTTTGGGGTTGTCTGGCCCCTTCAAACTGTACTAGGAAAATGGAGCCACAGGTTTTACCTTGACGTCAAACGGTCTCTTCTCCACCTCCAAGTCCCGGAAATACATAGTAAGGGTGCTGGGAAAAGGGTAGTTCCGGTCATGCTCAACCCCTACTGCAGAAATGGTGCGGGAAATAACATTTCCCACATTGATAGGGTAACCTGCCATAATAGAAGCAATAAGAACCGCCCGGGCAAGTGGAATAGTCTGATCATGAGTGGTCGAGTCGAGCCGACTGCATACAAAGGTCAACCACCCTCTAGCCTCGAAGTTGAAAGTTCTCCGAAGTATTTTGGTCCCTGCTTGTAGCCATTCTGGAACCGTACCCGAGATTGCCAGGTATGAAGCTAACCACGGACGAACCTCCTCGCCCATTGCTAAATTTTCATTGTACAAGGACTCATCTTCGTCAATGAACCCCAAATACTCATTCAACGCCTTCCCAGTGAAAACCACATTTTTGTTTCTCAGTTTCGTCACTTTAGTGCCTTTCATGATATGAGCCACATTGCTATAAAACTCCTTGACCATATGCTCATTTGCCTTCAAACAATTGTCTTTAAAGAACTCCCAACCCGCTCGAGCCTGGAACTGTCTATGCACATTGGGGTTTAGGGGTAGAAGGTCTTTGTCAATAAAGCTCCGCTCAAGTATCAACTTCCGTGCCGGCCACCATTCTCTAAATTTGTGGAACGCTGATAATTGTGATTTCTACATGTTTTATACTCATTCTTACCTGAGCTTTTTGCATTAATTGCCATATATTAGTCCCAAAATGCTTACAAATTACACTTGATTGCAGGTTTGAGCGACAAGATGATAAATATCAAAGATCGGCTAAAAAAGGAGTGAAATCTGCCAAGTGTCAAAAGACAACTGAAGTGGAGAACAAGATGACCTGCACGGACCACACTGATTTGGTGCGCGGCCGCGCAGGAGAGTTCAGAGACCTTGCAAGTTTGAAGTCAAGCCACGCGGTCCGCAATCAATTCCATGCGGTTCGCACTGATGGAAGTTCAGAGACCCAGAAAATCAAGGCAAAAGCCCACGCGGCCGTACATCAAATTAGTGCGGTCCGCGTGGGTAAAAGTTCAGAGAGTTGAGTTTTGGGCAAAATCTACTACGTGGCCGCATCCCATTTTTACGCGGTCCGCGCGTCTTAGCCTATGCGGCCACGTGACATATCTGTGCGGTCCGTATCCCTCAGTTCCAGAAGCAAGACTTGAAGACTTATTGCCCTCCGCGGCCGCGTGACATTTGTACGCGGTCCGCGCCAGACCCTCCGGGGTATTTTTGTCCAGTTTTTCCTGTGTAGTATAAATAGAACATTTTTCTTTTTAGCAGGGGGTCAGATCTGTTTTTGAGAGAGCATAGAGCAGCTGAATTTGGGATTTCATGAATTTAGCCTATTTTGGGCAATCTCTTCTAGTATTAACGTGGATTTGAGTAGATTAACATTGTAGTTAATTGTTATGTCAATTTCATCTATTATTTCTTCAATTTCTGTTCCTGTTATGGCTAGCTGAACCCATTAGCTAGGGTTGTGGCTCAACCCTAGTGTGGGTAATTAATGGGTGTGATTGTCTAGTGCATGAATGATGTTGGGTATTTGTTATTTGAATTAATCTTATATTTTCATTAAGATTTGGTGGTTGCAAACACTAAGTCTAGCAAAGTGAGTCTTGACTCTTCTTGAGAAAGAGAGTCTATGACCCCAAGATTAATTCTAACAAGGAATTGGGATGGACCCATGAGAATGGTTGATAACAACACGATAGGGGATTCAAGAAGTACTAGAGAAAATCAAAAAAATATGCGGAAGCTAAAAGAAAAAAAAAAGAAACGAAAAAGATGAAAATTACAGATAGATTGAATAAAAGAAAGAGTTTCTTGAATTCAAGAAGTCTATTCTTGAAGTTGAATCCTAGCAACAACAATTAGCTAACGAAGAACTAATCGCTTTTGGTAGAGAATTAAAAACAAGATATAGATTGTGAAACTCGACCCTTTAGAATAACAAGAACAACAATAAGCCTAAACTTATCACCTTCCTTGAATACCTAGAAGTGATCTAAGATTTTGAAAATGGTGAAATCCGACCCTTTAGAATAACAACAACAACAATAAGCCTAAACTTATCACCTTTCTTGAATACCTAGAAGTGATCTAAGATTTCAAAAATGGTTTAATCTTACCACCTTAAGTTGATTCTTGAAGGTTGAAGAATAAATCTAAGAGTAACCACACACAAGGGTGCAAGAAAATTTCTCACATTTCTTTATTGATATTGTCCATCATAATATTCCCTAAAAACAAAGAAGACACCCCTTTATATAGAGAGCGAGTCACTTAACTCTACCAAAACAAAGAAAGAAAGGCATAACTACTTTGGACAAAAAGTCCTAATTACTTTGGACAAAATGTCCAACTACCTTAGGATATGATCTTGAAAGTCCAAAACCAATCTTGAAAATCTTAGAAATCTTTAAAAAATAAATAAAGTCCTTCTACTTTGGACAAACTGTCCAACTACCTTAGGATATGATCTTGAAAGTCAAAAATAAATCTTTGCCTTGGAAATCTTGAAAATCTTGAAGGAAATTTGCAAGCAACTTGGTACCAAATTGTACTCAACTTCTAGCACAACTATTGTACCCTTCTTTGACATCAAGTAAGTCCTTTTTATGTTATAAAATCGTGACTTCATGTAAGACTTATTAGGCTGCAAGTTTGGACACATTTTAGGTGCCAAAATGGTTCAAAAATGGGCTGATTAGGACCTTCTTCAAAGGATGTCTCTTGGAATCCAATAATCGTCTTCTTGGACATAAATTTGGGCCATAAAACAATTATAATACCTAGCCAATTCATATCCTTTATCCTTGAGCTCTTTCTCCCAATTAACAACTTCTTTATTTGCACTTGAAGTCTAATGACCTTGTTTTTGCAACTCTTTAGCTTGACATCTTGTTAAAGGCCCTCTTTGAGATTCCAAAGTTTCATCCTTGTCCTTGAGTAGAGTTGAGCTTCCTAGGATGCTATCATTCCCCTCTTATTGAAAAAAATTTGTCCTCGAATTTTGACCTTAATCTTCAAGAACTAGGATCCCCTCTTCTTGTTTCTTTTCTTGACTTGGAAACCAAATAATACTTGAATTCTGAAAATAATAATGAGCAATAACACCTCTTTTTTTTTTGGGTTGATTGTTTTTTTAGTTGCTCAAGAACCTCCCAAGATTATCAAGATTGGAATCTTGATATGCCTGTGCTCTGATACCACTTGATAACAACTAGTTCGGGAATCCAAATTAGAGTAAGAATTTGAGAAGTAAATGCGGAAGCAATAACAACAAGGAATTGAACAACTAGAATTAAAGAAATGAAAATAAAGGATATGGGACGAATTCAAGGAAAGAATTTCAAGAACTTCCAAGAACGTAAATTCTATAGCCTTGACAAGATCAAAGTAACAACGTTTTGATTTATGGAAGAAATCAAACACATTTACTTAAAAAGCAAATCAAAACAATAGATTCATAACTACTTTGGACAAAAAGTCCTAATTACTTTGGACAAAATGTCCAACTACCTTAGGATATGATCTTGAAAGTCCAAAACCAATCTTGAAAATCTTAGAAATTTTTAAAAAATAAATAAAGTCCTTCTACTTTGGACAAACTGTCCAACTACCTTAGGATATGATCTTGAAAGTCAAAAATAAATCTTTGACTTGGAAATCTTGAAAATTTTAAAGGAAATTTGCAAGCAACTTGGTACCAACTTGTACTCAACTTCTAGCACAACTATTGTACCCTTCTTTGACATCAAGTAAGTCCTTTTTATGTTATAAAATCGTGACTTCATGTAAGACTTATTAGGCTGCAAGTTTGGACACATTTTAGGTGCCAAAATGGTTCAAAAATGGGCTGATTAGGACCTTCTTCAAAGGATGTCTCTTGGAATCCAATAATCGTCTTCTTGGACATAAATTTGGGCCATAAAACAATTATAATACCTAGCCAATTCATATCCTTTATCCTTGAGCTCTTTCTCCCAATTAACAACTTCTTTATTTGCACTTGAAGTCTAATGACCTTGTTTTTGCAACTCTTTAGCTTGACATCTTGTTAAAGGCCCTCTTTGAGATTCCAAAGTTTCATCCTTGTCCTTGAGTAGAGTTGAGCTTCCTAGGATGCTATCATTCCCCTCTTATTGAAAAAAATTTGTCCTCGAATTTTGACCTTAATCTTCAAGAACTAGGATCCCCTCTTCTTGTTTCTTTTCTTGACTTGGAAACCAAATAATACTTGAATTCTGAAAATAATAATGAGCAATAACACCTTCTTCTTTTTTTTGGGTTGATTGTTTTTTTTGTTGCTCAAGAACCTCCCAAGATTATCAATATTGGAATCTTGATATGCCTGTGCTCTGATATCACTTGATAACAACTAGTTCGGGAATCCAAATTAGAGTAAGAATTTGAGAAGTAAATGCGGAAGCAATAACAACAAGGAATTGAACAACTAGAATTAAAGAAATGAAAATAAAGGATATGGGACGAATTCAAGGACAGAATTCCAAGAACTTCCAAGAACGTAAGTTCTATAGCCTTGACAAGATCAAAGTAACAACGTCTTGATTTATGGAAGAAATCAAACACCTTTACTTAAAAAGCAAATCAAAACAATAGATTCGGATCTTGACCACTTTACGAGTAACTTGAGACAATAATTAATAACTAGTATTAATCGCCTTCTAAGAATACCACAAAGGAATCAAAGATATCATAAAAGAGAAGTAATCTTACTACCTTGAACTAAGAACTAGTAAAGGTTGAAAGATAAATCTCAAAGCACAAGTAACAAAGGTTCAAAAGAACTCTCAAAGTATGATATACTTAATCAATAAATGTTGTGTCTTATGAATGAGAAGAACTCCTTATTTATAGGAGTTAAAAGCACTTAAAATAATGTAGGGGGTTGCTAAAAAGTCATCTAAATTAGGTAGGGGCTGCTAGGGGTCACAATAGCCATCAAACTTAGGTAGGTGGCTCCTAAGGGGTAACAAAAGCCATCAAAATTAAGTGGGGGGCGGCCAAATCCTTTTGGGGCAGATTTGGGCCTTAAAACTATTAGTTTGGGCCATTGGTTTGGACTCCAATTGGGCTCCTTTTGAAACACCCCCTTTTGGACCTCTTTTAAGGTCATTTTGAGCCCTATTGGTGGACTTCAAGGGCTGATTTGGTAACCCAATCTTCCTCCTCTTGGACTTCAATTTGGACTACCAAATAATTGTAAAACTTGGACAATTCATCTCCTTTGGGCTTGAGCTCTTCCTCTACAATTAAAAGCTTCTTTATTTGCCATTGAAGTCTAGCAACCTTAGCTTGCAACTCTTTAGCTTGAGATCTTGTAAATGGCCTTGGAGCTTCCAAAACTCTATCATCTCTATCATTGTTCTAACAAGGAATTGGGATGGACCCATGAGAATGGTAGTCCCAATTAACGGGTTAAACCTCGAGAGAGTAATTACCCAACTTGAACCATAAGTTGCTTGGGCAAATTGGCCTACCCAATTGGTCTCGAGAGAGTCAATTGGGCAAAATCACTCTCTCTACCGAGAGGTGTGAGAGTGAGTGCAAAAGTGCAATGGTTATAGCATAAGTCCCATAGTCATCATTCTTGCATTAGGAATCTCTACCCGTTAGTTGACCACCTAGGTACATGCCACGGCCCTAGTGCCTTTCTCTATATTGCATACAACTTAGAATCATAATTTTAGCATAACTTAGCTTTACAATTGTAGTTGATAAATTGTAGCTATTAATCAAAAGAAAACCAAAAATGTTAGAAGATCAATTAGGAGCTAAAACATAGTCCTAGACTATACAAACACGCAACTCCAAATTGAAGTTCCCTGTGGAAAATTGACCCCGATACCGCTATTGGGTAAAAGTATTAGCGCCCACTCTTCCTCAGGTCGAGTCCGCTGCGATCACTTTTTGGCGCCGTTGCCGGGGAACTTTACGGTGTTGACTATTTGTGCAGCTAGTATTGTGTTTTGCTTCTCTTTCCTTCTTATTTACTAACTTGGTGTGTGCCGATCAATCAGGTACAATGGCTCTTAATGCAAATGACCCTCTCGGAAATGTGATAGCGGGGGAGGAGGTAGAAGATCTAGAACAAGATGAGGTCTTACCTCAGCTTCCACGGAGAGTCCGACATGTCAATATAAATGCAAATGAGAACATCAACATTCCAGACCCTCCTCCACAACCGCCGAGAGTGGCTCCCAGAGTTCTACCAAATCAAGGATACGCCAGTGCTATTGTTCCTCCCCGAATCCGGGTGGGGAACTTTCAAATCACAAATGTTATGCTGACCTTGCTCGAGCAAAGAGGATATTTCACGGGTGCCTCTGATCAAAACGCCTACAAGCACTTGAAGGGGTTCGTGGATACATGTTTGGGTAGCAAGCAGACAAACGTGTCCGAGGATGTGTTGAGATTGAGGCTTTTCCCGTTTTCTCTTAGGGGTAAAGCATTGGATTGGTCAGAAAGGCTCCCCAATCATTCTATTACAACATGGGATGAATTGGCGGACAAATTTATTGCCAAGTTCTTCTCTCCAAGTCATATGGCAGCTCTTCGGGATGAAATTCTAGCTTTCAAGCAAGAGCCAACGGAACCTTTGCATGAGATATGGGAAAGATATAGAACAATGGTGAAAGAGTGCCCTAATAACGACATGACCGAGGCTATGATGCAACAAACCTTTTATCGGGGCATCAACACCACAAATCAATGCATTGTGAACCAATTGGCCGGAGGAAATTTTATGAAACTTTCTTACCAAGAGGCATGTGATGTACTGATGAAATGGCCGACACCTCTTCGGCATGGCAAAGCCGAGCAAACGTGCCCCAAGGTGACCCCACAGTCATCCATTTGCACAAGGAATTGCACGATCATGGTCAAGCTATAGCCGAGCTTACAACAACTATGAATCAATTGGCAAAGGCGCAATTGCAACAAGTCCAAAACCCGCGGCAAGTCAACACAATGGAAGGGGTTGCTATGTTGAAAAGGAGGCAAAGAGGACAACAACCTCAAAGTAATTGTGAACAATATGACAACAACAATGATGGTGGTGGATATTCGAACGAAGGTTTTGATGACCAAAGTGAGGAAGTCCAATATGTCAACAACTACCAAGGGAATAGAGGTAATCAAGGGAATCAACAATGGAGAGCCCAAGGAAATTGGGGCAATCAACAAGGTGGCAATTGGAATTACAACAACAATCAAGGAGGCAATTGGGGGAAACAATAATTCGGGGAATCAAGGTAATTGGAACGGGAACAACAATTGGAACAACAATAGTGGACAAGGTAATAGGGGGCAAGGCTTTCAAAGGCCCCCAATGTATCAACAACCCAATAACCCGCCTCCGTTTCAATCTCAAGGGTCGAGTTCGTCGGGCAATGACATGGGTCGAATAGAGAGCATGTTCGAGCAAATGATGAAAAAGAGTCAAGATTCCGAGGCCCAATTAGCTTCGCATAACACATCTATCCGGAACTTGGAAGTGCAATTAGGCCAAATCTCTCAATCGTTAAATACTCGCCCAAAGGGTGCTCTACCAAGTGATACGGTAGTAAACCCCAAGGGTGGGCACAATAATCATGTGATGGCAGTGACAACGCGAAGTGGAAGAGGCGGTAATGTGCATGCCTCAAGAGGAAACCAAGTTACGGTGGATGACGATGAGTTGCAAAATGATGAGATCCCGTTGGTAGTTGAGGATGTTGTTGAACCAAGTGCAAATGATGATGTGAGAATTGAAATTGATGAAGGTGAGGAGGAGACTCAAGAGGCTGTGAACCCGTCTAGGGAACACGTCATTGATATACCCAAAGCCAAGGCACCCTTACCTAGACCTCCTCCGCCCTATCCTCAACGGTTGGCCAAGCAAAAGGGTGACAACCAATTTAAGAAATTCATTGAAATGATGAAGAGTTTGACTATCAGCGTGCCTTTGGTGGAGGCACTCGAGCAAATGTCGGGATACGCAAAGTTCATGAAAGATTTGGTTACAAAAAAGAGATCAATGGAGTGTGAGACAATCAAGATGACCCATCAAGTGAGCGCAATTGTGCATTCTATGGCTCCAAAACTTGAGGATCCCGGCGCATTCACTATCCCATGTACCATTGGAAGTGCCGACTTTGCAAAGCCCTCTGTGACTTGGGGGCAAGTATCAATTTAATGCCATATTCGGTCTTCAAGACCTTGGGAATCAGACAACCTCGTCCAACTTCTATGAGGCTTCAAATGGCGGACCGATCAATGAAGCGGCCTTTGGGAATTATTGATGATGTCCTTGTTCGTGTTGATAAGTTCATATTGCCGGCTGATTTTTTAATTTTGGATTGCGAAGTGGATTTCGAGGTGCCTATTATTCTTGGGAGGCCCTTCCTAGCTACGGGGAAGGCCTTGGTTGATGTGGAAGCAGGAGAATTGACCTTCCGTGTTGGTGATGAAAAGGTGGTGTTCCACGTATGCAAATCAATGAGGCAACCAAATAGCACCGAGGTGTGATCGTTTGTTGACATTGTCACGGCGGTGATAGTGGATGACACAAGCGCAATGACAAATGTTGAGGACCCACTTGAGGCCGTGCTATTGAACATTGATGTTGATGATAATGCTAGAAGGGTGGAGTGTGTGAACGCATTACATGGCATAGGCTCGTATTCTTATGAATCGAGGAAGTTATCTCTTGATCTTGAAAATCGCAAAACTCCTCCCACCAAGCCATCTATTGAGAAGCCACCGGTGTTGGAGTTGAAACCACTTCCTCCACACCTCAGGTATGAATTTCTTGGTCCTAATTTCACTTTGCCAGTTATTCTTTCTTCTTGCTTGACTAACGTGCAGGTTGATGCCACTTTGGCGGTTCTTCAAAAGCGCAAGCGGGCGATTGGATGGACCTTGGCAGATATTCGGGGTATTAGCCCCGCATTTTGCATGCATAAGATAATATTGGAGGAGGATGCTCGGCCGTCTCTTGAACATCAAAGGAGACTCAATGAGGCCATGCAAGAGGTGTTTAAAAAGGAAGTCATCAAGTCTTGACGCTGGTGTGGTGTATCCAATTTCTGACAGTTTGTGGACTTCTCCGGTACAATATGTGCCAAAGAAGGGAGGAATGACAGTGGTAACCAATGACAACAATGAACTTATTCCGACTCGTACGGTGACAGGTTGGAGGGTATGCATGGACTACCGGAAGTTGAACAAGGTGACTAGAAAGGATCATTTCCCATTGCCGTTCTTAGACCAAATGCTTGATCGTCTTGCGGACCGGGCTTTCTATTGTTTTCTGGATGGGTATTCAGGCTATAACTAAATTCTCATTGCCCCGGAAGACCAAGAAAAGACAACCTTCACATGTCCTTATGGCACATTCGCCTTCTCTCGAATGCCATTTGGATTATGCAATGCACCGGCGACCTTCCAACGATGTATGATGGCAATCTTCACCGACATGGTGGAGGACATTTTGGAGGTCTTCATGGATGATTTTAGTGTGGTTGGGGACTCATTTGGTGATTGCTTGCAAAACTTGGATTGTGTGTTGGCCCGATGCGAAGACACAAACTTGGTTCTCAATTGGGAGAAATGCCATTTTATGGTAGAAGAAGGAATTGTGTTGGGTCACAAAATTTCAAAAAGAGGGATTGAGGTTGATAAGGCGAAAATTGAGGTTATCTCAAGGCTCCCTCCCCCTACTTCTGTCAAAGGGGTGAGGAGCTTTCTTGGTCACGCGGGTTTCTACCGAAGATTTATCAAAGACTTCTCTAAGGTAGTTAACCCGTTGTGTAAATTGCTAGAGAAAGATGCTAAATTTGTGTTTGATGAGAAATGTATGGAGGCTTTCGAGCTTCTAAAGCAAAAGTTGACGACTACCCCGATCATTACTGCACCAAAATGGAGCTTGCCCTTTGAGCTCATGTGCGACGCTAGTGATGTTGCGGTGGGGGCGGTCTTGGGCCAAAGGATCAACAAAATGTTCCATCCGGTGTACTACGCAAGTAAGACAATGAATGAAGCTTAAAGGAACTACACGGTCACCGAGAAGGAATTTCTTGCCATTGTTTTTGCCATGGAAAAGTTTCGCCCATACCTTATGGGGGCCAAAGTGATTATTCATACCGATCACACCGCCCTTAGGTATTTGATGACGAAGAAAGATTCTAAAGCAAGGTTAATGAGATGGGTGCTTCTTCTTCAAGAATTTGATTTGGAGATTGTTGATAGAAAGGGTAGTGAAAATCAAGTGGCGGACCACTTGTCTCGATTGGAGGAAGAAGGGAGGCCTTTGGACGGCCTTGAGATAAATGATGCTTTTCCGGATGAACAACTCCTCTCGGTTTCAATGCTAGACATGCCATGGTTTGCCGACATTGCCAATTATCTTGTTACCGGTGTGGTTCCGTATGAGCTCTCTTCTAACCAAAGGAAGAAGCTCGAGCGGGATTGCTTGGACTACTATTGGGATGAGCCGTATCTTTTCAAAATTTGCACCGATGGTGTAATTCACCGGTGTGTTTCCGAAGAAGAGCAATTAAGTATTGTGGAAGCTTGTCACTCTTCGCCCTATGGTGGTCATCATGGCGGGGCGAGGACGGCGTCTAAAGTGTTGAGCTGTGGTTTCTATTGGCCTTCGTTGTTCAAGGATGCCGGTGACTTTGTGAAAAGATGTGATGAATGCCAACGTGCCGGAGGGATTTTGAAGAGAGATGAGATGCCCCTTAACACGATTCTAGAGGTTAACATTTTTGATATTTGGGGGATAGACTTTATGGGACCATTCGTAAGTTCTTGTGGCAACACTTACATCTTGGTAGCGGTTGATTATGTGTCGAAATGGGTTGAGGCCATAGCTTTGCCAAATAATGAAGCTCGAAGTGTGGTGGCGTTCTTGAAAAAGAGTATCTTCACGAGGTTTGGCACTCCACTTGCTATCATCAGTGATGGGAGTTCTCATTTTTGCAACCGGGCTTTTGACTCTTTGCTAGCCAAGTATGGGGTAAATCACAAGGTGACCACTCCTTATCATCCTCAAGCGAGTGGCCAAGTCGAAGTGTCCAACCGTGAGATCAAGAGTATTTTGTCCAAGACTGTCAATGCAAATAGGACCGACTGGTCGAAGAAATTGGATGATGCTCTTTGGGCTTATCGTACAGCTTTCAAAAGTCTGATTGGTATGTCGCCGTATCGTTTGGTGTTTGGGAAGGTTTATCATCTTCCGGTAGAATTGGAACATGAGGCTAGTGGGCTCTGAAAAAGTTGAACTTAGAATGGGATGTAGCTGCAAATCTCCGGGTTGAGCAATTGAATGAACTTGATGAGTTTAGGTTTCATGCTTACTCTAGCTTGTCCTTGTATAAGGACAAAATGAAGTACCTTCATGACAAGTATGCCCGAGGGAAGGAATTCAAAGTTGGTTACATGGTGTGAGCACGTAATTTTTGCCTTACGAAAACTACTCCAAAATAAATCAAAAAAATAAAATAAATTTCTTTTACTGTATAATTTTTGAATTTGCGTGGTGTTAAATATTTGTGTTATGTCCGTAAGTGTTTACTTTGTCATAATAAAATGAAAATTAAAATAAAATACATGTTGCATGCATATAGGATTTAATTATGTATTTGAAAGATAATTTAAATAAAATCACCAAAATATGCATTTTTGTTTTTTTTATTCCACTGTGTGATTAATGTTTCATCTACGCGTTAATGGTTATTAAAAGATAGTTAATATTATTGTAATGATAATTTTGTTTTTATAATTTTTGATTAGGATTTTATTAATTAATAATGAAATTAGAAAATAAAAATACATACAAGTTGTAAAAATTGGACCTGGATTAAAATCCAGGCCCAAATCAATTTACCCCCCCCCCCACAGCCCAATCCAAACAACCCAGGCATCCGGTCCAAATCAAACGAGTCAAAACGACATCGTTTGATTGTGGTTTATCAGGGATCGTTGGATCAAAGCCAACCAACGGCTGAGATCCCACGAACTTTAACCCATGTCCATTACCCGACCCAGTGCCCCGATTCAGCCCGACCCCAGCAGGAAACCAAACGACACCGTTTGGTTAAGTGAATAAATCCTGACCACTCATCCTACTAGATCTAACGGTCAGCATCAACCCACCCCGTCCCTATATAAGCCCAATATCCTTACCCCGGCCCCCTAGCTAAACACCCCCCCTCCTCTCCTGTTCATCATCTTCCTGAACCAAACCCCTAACCCTAGCCGCCATTATTCCCCACCGCCTGAAACCCGGCGGCATCAACGCCGCCGGTCACCACCTTAACAACCCAGAACCCCCTAGACACCCTCTATCCAAATATGTTAGCCGCTTGGCTCGAATCTTCCTGAAGGTTCTCGAATCTTCATTTGAAGATTCGAGCCAAACTTAGATCTAAACCTAACAGCCCCAAATCGACACCATAGCTTCCCCTAACCACCCTAAGTATGGATCTGTAGTTTGTTTGGCTCGAATCGTTTCTGAGCTTTTCGAATCTTCTTTTGAAGATTCGGACCAAACAAGAACAAACTCAGATCTGTTCTAAACTGACACCAAATGACCTCTAGGATACCCTCACCCTTGTGTCATATTTGGTCCCCTTCGAATTTACCCGGAAATGTTCGGATTTAAAATCCAAGATCTGAAAACCTAAATTTTCCAATCTTGGATTTTTTTTTCAATTCAAACGAAGGATTGAGGTTTAATCGACCTTAGTCGAAGTATTTTCAGTTGAAAATACTTCGACTAAGGTCTGTTTGATTTCAAAAAGTCCAAATCCAAGTTGAGTTTGAGTCCGGTTAAATTTAAAGATTCAGAGGTATGTTTTTTCTATTTCCTTTTGTATTCTATATGTTTGTTTCAGTAACCTGTGTAATGTTGCATATTTTTGTTTAATTCCGTGATTCTGCCTCCTACCTATCTACTTGATCAGAATGTGAATTGTTTCTGTTGGTTGTGACTAATTACAATGTGTGTAATCGACTCGATTAAGTTCGTCGATTAGTTATATTATAGAATTCTGTTTCTGAAAATGCTGTTTGAAATAATCTGTTTATCAGTTGTTTGTTGACAATTGTTGTAAATAATCAGTTTGACTAATACTCGTTAATTAAATCAGCTTTGTTTGAAATTCAATAAGATGATGTTGATTTCTTAGCATTAAGTTTCAGGCAGTGTCAATATACTGACCATGCCCCTGCACTTATGCTAAATTCAATTTTTCAATTCAGATTTTTGTTCTGTTAAGTTCTGTCTATTGTTAATACGTTTGTATACAAGTTCAGTGTCCAATCTGAATTTAGTTTTGTCCATTAGCTATTAGACATTGGGTGTGGGATCAATTAGCTATCATTGAAAAGACAAAATGTTTGTTTTGATTTAGGAATTGGTTCTTAGCTGCTAAACAGTTTAATTCAGATAAACCTGTTAAGATTTAGGCAGTCTTTGGTCTGGGGCAGTAAAGACTGTAATTACAGTAGGATTTTCAAGGGTATTTCTGGGATAGAAACAGTAGGGTAATGTGCTAATAGTAGTGGGCTGAAAGTGGAAAGTTAATGGCTATTATTTAGTGTGATAATGGGAAACAAAGGGTAATGGGCTGCTGAAAATCAGGGAAAAGTTAGCCTAATGGGATTTAAAGTGGAAAAACAGATTTTTAATGGAAATTTTTTGTTTTTAAAAAGATAAAAGGGGTCCGGGCAGCACTTAAAAAGGGGGAGGGGGACAGACCTGTATAAGATAGAGGGAATTGGGACTGATTTAAGATCAGTTTTCAGACAGAGGGAGAGTTGAGAGAGACTCAGATTTGGAAAGAGAAAAAATCCGATTTAAGATCAGTTTTCAGACAGATTTGGAAGGAGATTTAGAGAGAGATTTTTAAGGGAGATACAAAGAGTGAACAGATAAAATTTGAGAGAGGAAAATCAAGCAGAAACAGAAATCTGAAAAGGAAGATAGAAAGAAAGGAAAACAGAAACATTAAAACAGAATTCTACATCGGAAGTTAGTATTGAAGCTGATTCTGTGTTTTGAAATTGAAAGCTTTTCAGTCTGCTTTGTTCTAAGTCCCAAAATCAAAAACATTATTCTTTGTATTAAATCTGTCCGGATTAGTTCGATCTCATTGTTCAGTTAAAAATCTGAAATTTCTTAAAAGTACTGTCACTGTGCATCTGGGTTCCTCGAGTCTTATTATTGCTCAAATCTGTGGGAATACTGGTGTTTTGCTGATTTTGTTACTGCCGCAACTGCTGAAATTTACTCCTTCTACCTTCATTTCCAGGTACATATCTTTTAAAACCTATGTTGTGAAGGGTTTCAACATGACAACAAATAAAGTTTGAATTGTAATACTATCTTCTATTCATTTGAGCTCTTTAGTTAAAAATTCAGCTTTGTTTCATGTTGGTTTAATAGTAGTATATTTCGACGTAATAGCTGTAAGTTAAATGTCATTTCTTGAAATTTGTATAAGTGTTGTAATAGGGTAAATTTCGAAATTTTCATTAAGGGAAGGTATAATTAAGATTGTTAAGGTAGGAAACATGGCATAAAGTGGGCCATTATTTAAATTTTATGGTGTTGTTAGCTAAGTAAAGAGTAATGTAGAAATATCAAGAAAAGTACATTACTAACTCTTGTTGTTAAATAAGGTTAAGATGGTATTGATGGTATATTTTTATAAGATAATAGATGTGTGTATAAACGTTGGCGAAAGGTGATATGATATAGCTTGTTACGATGTTAAAACATTATGAATGTTTACGACATACAGTTAGGTTGCATGTAAGGTAATTTTATTGAATTGGCTTGTATAATAATTCCTCTCCTATAAACTCGATGCCTATCTACCTTCATAAAATAAATTAACCAAATAATTAGGCCTATTAGATTAAAAGCGAGTATATGAGAATGAAACGAGATGTACAAGCATAAATTGCAACACTTTATATCAATGGTAATTAGAAATAGAATTTGCACTAAGTAAATAATGAAAATTCTTGGAAAATATTTCCTCCCTTTATGAATCATTCATTTTCAGTTTCATATGCAATTTATTCTTTGGCATATATATATATGTCATATTTGTTAAAAAAAATAGTATTAATCATATTTTTATTCTGTTCTTTGAATTTGAATAGTTGGAATGAATATAATTTATACTCGGAAATTATAATCGACGGACAACCTTTAATAGATTGTGAATTCTTTTCAAAGAATTTATAGGCCTCTAAAATGGGAGTTCTCATGATTTTCACATAAAAAATATATGAATATAATAAACAATTTGTGGAAAATCCCTAATACCATTACAAGTATTTTGCGCAATTAGGGATGCGTTCGCGTACCCTGATTATATTTTTTAAAAGCAAATTCGGATTATGCGTACGCGCAATTTCGAGCGAATATTTAAGAAAAGGATTTTTCCAAAGGCGTTAAATCAAATTCATAAAAAACCCGAGATGTGCGGTTCACTATTTAAAAAAAAAATAAATTTTCTTGATTCGACACAATTTCGAAAAAATGATTGTTTAATAAATATATTATCAAAAGTTATCGTGTACACATACGCGTGACACAATTCCGCATTTTTAAATTTATAACACGAATATACGTACACGTAATTCGATTCAAAGAAGGTTCCTTAATCACAATAAGTATAAGCGGTAGTAAAATTACGTAATAAAAATATATTTAATAAAAATCGAGATAATTAAGCCAATAATAAAAACAGTTAAGCGACCGTGCTAGAACCACGGAATTCGGAAATGCCTAACACCTTCTTCCGGATTAACAGAATTCCTTACTCAGGATTTCCGGTTCGCAGAATAAATAACAGAGTCATATTCTCCTCGATTCAGGGATTAAAAACGGTGACTTGGGACGCCCTAAAATTCCCAGGTGGCGACTCTGAAATTAAATAAATCCCGTTTCGACTGTCCTTCAATTGGAGAAAACTCCCCCACGCGCCCCCGCGGGCGCGGTAAAAAGGAGGTGCGACAGCTCTGGCGACTCTGCTGGGGACAAACAGTGAACTGTAACCCAGAACCATTGGTTCAGGGTTTAAAGAATTCGAGCTTAAAATATCTGTGTTAATTGGCTTTATTTACTATGAGATTTTCAACTGTTTATATGCTAATATGCTAAATGTTGCTGTTTACCGCTTTAATATTATTTGAATTGCGAATATATACAACTGTTACGAAACCCCCTTCTTTCTGAGTCTTCTGAATTTATGGTGTACACGTGCGCGTGACCCACCTTTCTGTTAAAGTCATACCAAATAAGACGGAGTTGGGACAAGTAACTAGGCCGGGCAGACTTTCGTGCTCCCGGTACGTTGCCCCCGCTTCGGCTCAAACTGTCCGTTTGGGTAAGCCAGGTTTAGAACAATCAACCTCAGGTTTTTCACTTAGAATAACTCAGCCATGTACCGGATCCCTAGTAGGAACGTATATTTGCATCATGTACATTTGGCCTTGGAGACTCAACACAGGGGTTGGGTCTGTCTAGGACAGGTGAACCCGAAATAAAAAGACCATCATGATGCATCCTACTTGCTACTTGTGCATTCATTTGCCTCGAACATACTTGTTGACCAGCTTAAATGAAATCATGCTGAGAAGAGAAGAATAAAATGGGTTGTTTTTTTTTTCTAAAAAAAATTTCAAAAAAAAAAAAAGAAAAAATAGTTTTAAATCTTAAAATAAAGGTATTTTATAAATAAAAAAAAATTCGAAAATGATTTTTTTTAGTGTAAATTTTCAAAATGAATTTTGACTTTATTAAAATTAAATTTCAGATACAAAATGAGCACCACACAAAGCCCCTCATCCACGAGTACAGAAGAATTTCTATTTCAGCTTCAAATGTGGTGGTATGATTTAGGCGAAAATGGTCAAAAATGGGTCGTCAAGCATTTGGGAAATCTCACGGACATTATGAAAGTTAAACCCCGTGATGATCTGATTGCGGCGTTAGTAACTTTTTGGGACCCTGTTCACAATGTCTTTCGTTTCTCTGACTTCGAGCTTACTCCTACATTAGAGGAGATAGCTGGATATGCTGGTTTTGACGGAAGTCTAAGAAATCAAAGCTTGATATTCACAAAGGCTCCTTCGGTACATCGATTCTTCGGTCTTCTGAACATCAGCAGTCAAATCAGGAAAAGCAATGTCATCAATGGATGTTGTTCCTTCAACTTTTTGTATTCAAGGTTCGGAAAGTCAGATGGGTTCGAAATTCATGAGAAAGGCCTTACCAATAAGCAAAACAAAGACACTTGGCAGATTCACCGTCGCTTTGCTTTCATGGTGGCTTTTCTAGGAGTCATGGTCTTTCCAAACAAAGAGCGAACAATTGATATTCGCACCGCAAAAATTGTGCAAATCCTCACCACCAAAGAAAATCACACCTTTGTCCCCATCATTCTATCAGACATTTATCGGGCTTTGACTTTATGTAAATCAGGAGCAAAGGTCTTCGAAGGATGCAAAATTTTGTTGCAAATGTGGGTGATGGAGCATCTCCAACAACAGCCCAAGATCATACAGTATGGGTCAAACAATGATAATTGCATCGAGAGCTATGAGGAAAGAACAAAAAATTATCAGGCTCCAGAAGGGATAGAAGCATGGGTATCTCATCTAAAGGCTTTAACGGCAAATCAAATTGAATGGACTCTGGGATGGCTCCCGATGAGGGAAGTAATACACATGTCAGCCTCAAATAGTTATCTACTACTATTGGGATTGAGAAGCATTCAGCCGTATGCACCACTGAGAGTCCTAAGGCAATTAGGGAGATATCAAATAGTTCCTGATGATGAAGATTTGAGTGTGCAAGTAATCGAATTACACCCAGAAGCCACTATTCCCGAGGCTCTACTTCAGCAGATGTGGAATGGGTGCCGATACTTGAAAAGTGATACTCAAGTCCCAGACGCTACAAAGGGTGAGATAAATCCTGGATATGCAAGGTGGTTTGAAAAACGGTCTCGCGTGGATGATGTACCAGAGCCTGAGCTAAGAAGGCCAACAAAAAGACCCCATGTTCAAAACTTCAATGATAAAATCCAAGAACGGTTGATCTGGGGAGAAAAGGAAAAAGGGTACAAAGCAACTATCTATGCCCTAAAAGAAAATCTAAGAAGCCTCAGTTTGGAGAAAGATTTGCAAGCACAAGAAGCCGAAGGCGAGAAAAAGAGTCTAGCTTGTGAGAATGAAAATCTTCATGCTCGATTCCAAAAAATGAAAAGAGTTTCTGAAACGCCAAAGAGGAGCTGGAAGGATCAAAAAACCATCGCCAATCTCTTTGAAAGAATGCAAGATTATGATTCCATTCTTGCGGAAAACGAAAGGGCATTGAGCAAAGCAAAAGAAAGGATCCAACAATTAAACGAAGAAGCCAGATCTAACAAGGAACGCCAAGATAGGCAATCCGAAAAAGACAAGGCACAATTCAAGAAGGAAAAAGACTATTGGATGCGATCAGAAGACCAGCTTCGTGCACAACTAGAAGAGGCAAGAAGATGCAACAGAGAACATCAACAAGCAGACCTTGACTGGGAAAGATCGCAAGCAAGATTAGAGCAGGCCAAACTCCGAGCTCTGTTAGAATCAGCTCTAGATCGTGAAAACCATGTCAGAGATATAGCCACCACTCGTCAGCAGCAATTGCAAGACCAAGACCAACGTCTCCAAGGTTTCAGGGCACAAATCCACGACCTGGCAGTCTTCACATCTCAAAGTTATGTAAACTGCCAAGGAATGGATTATGAAAGGTTTACAGAGCATGCGCCCACTTTTGCTCGTCATCTAGCAATGGAGTTGGAAAGGATGTATCGTACGCTGGGAGGCCATCCAGGTCAAGCCCCACATTGAGCAGATAATCCAATATTTGACAACAAAAGTGGAAAGTGGGGCATGTTGTGAGATGTTAAGAATTGTATCTTTTATTTTGATTTAAGTGTGTGTGTTTCAAGCCATTTTCTTAAAGTTTTCAAATGTAATTCCATCTTTGTGTAATGAATAAAAGTGATTGCCTTTAGTCCGAACTACGCAAGGTCTGATTCATGTAAGGCACGATACGTAGGCAATCTCTAAGATTCGACCACCACGATAAAAGATATATATAATAAATAAAAGTGAATGACAATAAAAATTTCAAGAAAGCTGGGACGACACAAGCAGCCGAGCAAATGCATAATAGAAAGGGATTATTTGTCTAGGAGCATTGCATCTCAACGTGTGATTATATATGTGTTAAACTCTCAAAACTAACAAGTTTGTTCATTTCCAGAATTCAAGCAAGTTAGTTTCTCTAAAGAGTATACTGGCATATTATCACTATCACACAAGATCAAAAGGACCAATACCCGAAAGTATGTCTATCCCAGATGTTGACACAGGTATGGAGATAGAGGAGATGGATGTCGGGAAAATGAAAGAAGAGATGTTTAAGCTCAAGCAGCAAATGGCTGAGATGTACCAAGCCTGGTCTACAGGACAGTTACCCCCATCTTACCCAAATAACCCTTCTCCATCAATGACCCAAACTCAGGATAATATTACCACTGAATTATCCCCAAACTTCCCCATTTACCAGCACTACCGAGGCACCACCTCTCAGACACCGCAGTCTCCACCTCCGAAACCCGTTCCATATTTTCCTCCACATATGACTCCTGTTTTCGTAGCACCTCCCCTTGCTACATTCCACAAATCTCCCAGTGAGCCTACATTCCAGGCCCAGGACAACCAATATTGCCCCCGGAGCCCACCCTCAAAGCTTCCGAAATTCATTCAACTACTCCTCGTTTTGATCTCCCAACCGAAATTGACAAGCCAACTAAAAATGTTGAACAAGAAGAGATGTTCAGGAAGGTCAAGAGTCTAGAACAATCGTTCAGAGACATGCGAGGATTAGGCGGGCAAGTCAGTGTAGCATACAAAGATTTATGCTTATTCCCCAATGTACAATTGCCAGTTGGTTTCAAGATGCCCAAATTTGACCTATACAGCGGGCACGACGACCCAGTAGCTCACTTAAGGGGTTTCTGTAGCAAGATGCGAGGAGCTGGGGGAAAAGATGAATTATTGATGGCTTACTTCAGTCAAAGTTTAAGCGGATCAGCTTTGGAATGGTATACACGCCAGGACCATGGAAGATGGTACACCTGGGATGACCTGGCACAGGCATTCGCATACCATTTCCAATACAATCTGGAAATCATCCCAGATCGATTATCTTTGACCAAATTTGAGAAGAAACACAATGAAAGTTTCAGAGAGTATGGTTTTCGGTGGAGAGAACAGGCAGCAAGAGTGGATCCTCCTATGAAGGAGAGCGAAATGGTAGACTACTTCCTCCAAGCCTTGGAACCAACTTACTATGCCCACTTGGTTTCAGCGGTTGGGAAATCATTCAACGAAGTAGTGAAGATGGGAGGTATGGTGGAAGAAGGCCTCAAGACAAATAAAATCATGAGCTATTCAGCAATTAAGGCAACTACTCAAGCTATTCAAGGCGGGGTAGGAGGAATCGGAAGAAAGAAGAGGGAGGAAGCAGCGGTAGTTGATTCAGGAATTTGGCCGGGACCCAGAGGTTCACCGCTTTACTATAATCAACAACGACCTCGCCAATCAGCTTACCACCATGATTCATCCCAACACTACTATCACCCTTCAGAGCCTCATTTTTCCATTAACCATGCTCAAGCATACAATCAGCCACCTGTTCACACCAATTGGCGTGCTCCTGTCACACCAAATACTTACCCACGAGCCTATCCCGGACCAGGTTTCAGGCCTAGGCCAGCATTCAGGGGAGAAAGGGAACAGAAAAAGAAAACTTACACTCCATTGGGAGAGTCTTACACTAGTCTGTTCCACAGGCTGAGACAGCTAGACATGCTGAGACCAATACAATCCAAACTACCCAATCCTCCTCCAAAGAATCTGGATTACACCATTAGCTGTGAATATTGCTCCGGTGCACCAGGCCATGATACGGAGAAATGCTGGCATTTGAAAAATGCAATACAAGAGCTGATTGATACTAATAAAATCGAGGTTCAAACCCCCGAAGCCCCAAATATCAATAGAAATCCAATGCCAGCCCATCAAGAGGCTAATATGATAGAAATCATACAAGCTGATGGGGAGACAAAGAAGCCGTCACAAACTGTCATGATGATCAAGTCTCATGAAACCAAGCCAGATAAGCAGTTAATGGAGGAGAAGCCGGTGTCTAAGCAGAACAAAAATGGTGATGAACCGTCTATGATAGTCGATGAGGGATCATCGAGCAAAGTTGCCGCAAAACAAGAAAGGCCGAAAGTGATAGTACCAGGGGTTGCTAACAAACCCATTGTATTCGTGGAAGGAGCCCGTACAGATCGGGTTATTATTGCACCTGTAATCCAGCTGCCGGTCATCAACAACAAAGCCATCCCATGGAACTATGAACGGGTGACTGTAATGTACAAGGGAAAAGAAATCAAGGAAGAAGTGTGTGAGGTGCAAGGCTTGACTCGTTCGGGAAGATGTTTTACTCCCGAAGAGTTAAGAAAAACTAAAAATAATCCAACGCCAACAAAGAGAGCTGTGACGGAAGAAGAGGCGGAGGAGTTTTTAAGAAAAATGAAACTCCATGATTATTCTGTTGTGGATCAATTAAAGAAGACCCCCGCTCAAATTTCATTGTTGTCATTACTGATCCATTCAGAGGAGCACCGTCTGGCTTTGATGAAAATCCTGAATGAGGCTCATGTTCCTGAAAAGATCTCTGTAAATCATTTGGGAAAAATAGCCAACAGAATCTTTGAGACAAACAGAATTACATTTGCTGATGATGAATTACCTGTGGAAGGTACCGAGCACAACAGAGCTCTTTACCTCACCGTGAAATGTGAAAACTCCGTAGTAACCCGGGCATTGGTTGACAATGGGTCAAGTGCAAATATCTGCCCTCTCTCCACTTTAAGCAAATTAAAAATTAAAGAGGAGAGGATTCAGAAGAATAGTATTTGCGTACGGGGATTTGACGGTGGAAGCAGAGATTCATTTGGCGACATAGTGTTGGAACTAACAATAGGGCCAGTTGAATTCACAATGGAATTCCAAGTGTTGGACATAACTGTTTCTTACAACTTGTTGTTGGGTCGACCATGGATCCATGCTGCTAAAGCAGTCCCGTCAACACTACATCAGGCTGTCAAGTTTGAATGGGATCATCAAGAAGTAGTCGTGCATGGAGAAGAAAGTTTAAATGCTCACAGCAGTACCATTGTACCGGTCGAGGGAACAGAAAATGACCAGGGACCATGGGTATACCAAGTGACCGACACAGTGTCGATAGAGAAAATTCCAGAGGGGAAATACCTTCCAAATCCAAAGATATCCTCTGCATCAGTCATGGTAGCTTATGAAATGTTAAAGAATGGCTTTATACCCGGCAAAGGTCTGGGTTTATCTTTGCAAGGAATTATACAACCAGTATCTCTCCCCGAGAACTGGGGAACATTCGGTTTGGGGTTCATACCCACTGCCAATGACGTGATAAGGGCTAGGAAGCTGAAACACCAAGCATGGGTTCTTCCAAAACCAGTCCCACATCTGTCAAAGTCTTTTGTCAAGACCGGTGCTAAAAATCGCCCGATAACAACAATTCCTAAATCCCAGGTCAATCCTGAGGAGGAATTAATCGAAAGATTCGAGAAATTGTTTAGTGATGTGAACATGTTGGAAAGCGGAGAAGGGTGTAGCAACGCAGAAGTTCAATTCGTTGGGCCAGAAACAAAGCTCAGTAATTGGAAAGCCACTCCTCTCCCAATTCGAAAGGAGTCTTGGTAGTTTATTTTGATTTTCTTTCAGTTTGTTTGGGTTACTTTAGGGTTGTAATCCCAAAGCTTATCTTACAGTCTGTTTGAAGTGTGCAAAACCTTGTTATCTTTCATCATCCAATAAAAAGCAGTTCCCCTTTTAGTATCATTCCTAATAGTTTTCTTTTCTGTTTCTTCTTTCCTGTACAGTTCTTTTTACGCTGGCTTTAGTGATATGGCATGCATGAGGAATCCTCGGCCCAGTCTTAAAAATCAATCTGGTTCCGAAATATTAATTCAAGAAATATATTGTGATTATGAATCAGAATATGATGAAGATGAGGTTTTTGAAGAGATTAGTAAAGAGTTAATTCACTTTGAGGAAAAAATCAAACCTAACTTGAGTGATACCGAGGACATCAATATAGGGGACACGAGTAATATCCGAGAAACTAAAATAAGTGTCCATCTGGAACCAAAGATCCGAGAGGAGTTAATTAAAGCACTCATAGAATTCAAAGATGTTTTTGCATGGTCGTATGACGACATGCCGGGCCTGAGCACTGATTTAGTGGTTCACAAATTGCCCACCGATCCAACGGTGCCTCCTGTCAAGCAGAGGCTGAGAAAATTCAAGCCTGACATGAGTGTGAGAATTAAGGAAGAAATCACCAAACAATTGGAAGCAAAGGTCATTCGAGTCACTCGATATCCTGTTTGGTTGGCTAATATCGTTCCTGTACCAAAGAAAGACGGCAAAATTAGAGTATGCGTCGACTATCGCAATCTCAACAAAGCAAGTCCAAAGGATAATTTCCCATTACCCAATATCCATATTTTGATCGACAATTGTGCCAAGCATGATATAGGGTCTTTCGTGGATTGTTATGCCGGGTATCATCAAATTCTAATGGATGAAGAAGATGCAGAAAAGACGGCATTCATCACACCATGGGGAACTTATTGCTACCGGGTAATGCCATTCGGTTTAAAGAACGCCAGAGCAACCTATATGAGAGCAATGACCACAGTGTTTCATGATATGATACACAAGGAGATTGAGGTATACGTGGACGATGTGATCATAAAATCAAAGCATCAGGCCAACCACGTTGGGGATTTGAGGAAGTTCTTCTTAAGACTTCGCAGGTACAACCTCAAGCTTAACCCTGCCAAGTGTGCATTTGGAGTTCCATCTGGAAAGTTGCTGGGATTCATAGTCAGTCGACGAGGCATCGAGCTAGACCCATCAAAGATCAAAGCCATCCAAGAACTGCCACCTCCAAGAAACAAAACTGAAGTAATGAGTTTGTTGGGAAGGTTAAATTACATCAGCAGGTTTATTGCTCAGCTCACAACAACCTGTGAGCCAATTTTCAAATTGTTAAAAAAGGATGTTGCGGTCAAATGGACCGATGAGTGTCAAGAAGCGTTCGATAAAATAAAAGGGTACTTGTCAAACCCACCCGTGTTGGTCCCGCCAGAGCCAGGAAGACCTTTGATTCTTTACTTGACGGTTTTGGAAAATTCATTTGGTTGTGTATTGGGGCAACATGACCTCACTGGCAGAAAAGAACAGGCCATCTACTACCTTAGCAAGAAGTTCACAGCTTATGAGGTTAAGTATACTCATCTGGAAAAGACATGTTGCGCCCTAACATGGGTAGCTCAAAAATTGAAACACTATTTGTCATCCTACACTACTTACCTCATTTCTCGGTTGGATCCATTGAAATACATTTTTCAAAAGCCTATGCCAACGGGAAGACTTGCAAAGTGGCAGATATTGCTCACAGAATTTGACATCATCTATGTGACTCGAACTGCAATGAAGGCTCAAGCACTGGCCGATCATTTAGCCGAAAACCCGGTCGATGAGGAATACAAGCCATTGAAAACTTATTTTCCTGATGAAGAAACAATGCATATCAACGAGATGGAGCGAATTGAAAAACCTGGTTGGAAACTTTTCTTTGATGGAGCCGCTAACATGAAAGGAGTCGGAATAGGAGCTGTAATCATTTCTGAAACAGGGCATCACTATCCTGTTACGGCTCAATTGCGATTTTATTGCACCAATAATATGGCTGAATATGAAGCTTGCATTTTGGGGTTAAGGCTAGCCGCAGACATGGGTATCCGAGAAATCTTAGTCATGGGAGATTCGGATCTTTTGGTACATCAAATTCAAGGAGAATGGGAAACCCGAGACTTGAAGCTCATACCATACCGACAATGTCTACATGATCTTTGTCAGCGTTTTCAATCAGTGGAATTCCAACATATTCCAAGAATCCATAATGAGGTTGCCGATGCATTGGCTACCCTAGCATCAATGTTGCACCATCCGGACAAAGCTTATGTAGATCCAATACATATTCAAGTCCACGATCAGCACGCTTATTGCAATATGGTTGAAGAAGAATTTGATGGTGAACCATGGTTCCACGACATCAAGGAGTATATCAGGATGGGGATATATCCCGCACAAGCCACAGGAGATCAAAAGAGGACCATTAGGCGATTGGCAAATGGATTCTTCTTAAGCGGAGGAGTTTTGTATAAAAGAACACCAGATCTTGGATTATTAAGATGCATAGATGCCAGACAAGCTGCAGCTGTCATGTCTGAAGTACATTCAGGAGTTTGCGGACCCCACATGAGTGGATATGTGTTGGCAAAGAAAATCCTCCGAGCCGGTTACTATTGGCTTACCATGGAGCGAGATTGTATCAGTTTTGTGCGCAAGTGTCATCAATGCCAAATACACGGAGATTTGATTCATTCTCCACCATCCGAGTTGCACACAATGTCGGCACCATGGCCCTTCGTTGCCTGGGGCATGGATGTGATTGGACCAATTGAGCCGGCAGCATCCAATGGGCACAGGTTCATTCTGGTAGCTATTGATTATTTTACCAAATGGGTTGAGGCCAAGACATTCAAATCAGTGACCAAGAAAGCTGTGGTCGATTTTGTCCACTCAAATATCATATGTCGATTCGGAATCCCGAAGGTGATCATCACAGATAACGGTGCTAATCTTAACAGCAACCTAATGAAGGAAGTATGTCAACAGTTTAAGATTACACATCGCAACTCTACCCCATATCGGCCCAAGGCGAATGGAGCAGTAGAAGCAGCCAACAAAAACATAAAGAAGATACTTCGGAAAATGGTAGAAGGTTCAAAACAATGGCATGAAAAATTACCATTTGCATTATTGGGATACCGCACTACTGTTCGCACTTCAGTAGGAGCCACTCCTTATTTGTTGGTATATGGCACCGAAGCAGTAATTCCTGCAGAAATTGAGATTCCTTCCCTTCGGATCATCGCCGAAGCAAAGATTGATGATGATGAATGGGTCAAAACCCGTCTGGAACAGTTAAACTTGATTGATGAAAAATGATTGGCCGCAGTATGTCATGGTCAATTATATCAAAGAAGAATAGAAAGAGCATACAACAAAAAGGTGCGTCCCCGGAAGTTTGAAGTAGGTCAGCATGTGCTGAAACGTATTCTTCCACATCAGGTCGAGGCAAAAGGCAAATTTGCCCCGAATTGGCAAGGACCATTCATTGTGACCAGAGTATTATCGAATGGTGCACTATGTTTAAAAGATATTGAAGGCAAATGCATAGATATGGCGATCAATTCTGACGCGGTAAAGAGATATTATGCATAAAATTTTTGAATGTTTGTATTTAGCATTATTTCGAAGATTGGAATGACAAAGGCAATTTATTCTGCTATCCAAACACTATACCCTTTGTTTCCCCCCTTTGAGACATACTTGTTTCTTTCCAACCCCCTCTTGGAAGCAATATATATATATATATATATATATATATATAAAAAAATATATATATATAAATATATATATAAAAAATCACTATCATGTAGTGAACTACGTTTGACCTGATTCCTCAAAGAAGGATACGTAGGCGCCTCACGGCTCGGTCATAGGGTGCACAATATACATAATGTGCACAAAAAGTTATGTCAAGTGACCCCAATCAAAAGCTGGGGCAAGAATTGTATTGGAAATAAGAAAAAGATTCCAAGAGTTGTCATTTTAAACACATACCCAAAACTGTTTAGCTTTTGATACCTTTCCATTTCCAACCACATACCAGAAAGACCTTTCGACCAATCTTAGAAAAATGCTGAGTCAAGCAAATGAAGATGGTTCATAACACTTTGGTACAAACAAGAAAAGAAAGTAAAAATGAGAGAGTCTTATAGGTGAAAACCCACACGGGCACCATAAGGCGACGGAAGTTGAGAGAAAAGTAAAATGAGAGAGTCTTGTTGGTGAAAACCTTCGTAGGCACCATAAGGCAAAAAGGAAGTGAAAAAATGAACAAATGAGGAAAGTTTATCAGTGAAAACTCTTTGAGACATTGCAAGTCCAACAGGTCTGTGAAATGAAAAATGAGGTTGGATTATGGAAATTTTGGCAAGAACAAAAATGAGACAATTGAAAGGAGATTGATTAAAAGACTGGGTTGATTAATCCGAAATGCATACCCTGATCATTGGTGCCAGTAATTCCAATCAGATAAGTCCTTTATTCCTTTTCCAACAGTCATCCAAATTTGGATTTTTCTTTTCATTCTATGATTGTCGAAATCAGCGTATTTCGTTACTAATAATCTTACTTTCTAAAAGCTTTGAGATAAGTTTTATTCCAAACAAATAAGAAGGAATGTCAAGGTATACTACCAAGATTCAAGGTTACAAAATACAGCCACGAAAGGTGGAGATAAAAGATATGGGTGTAAGAAAGGTGAAATCAAAAGTGGATCAACAAAGTCAGAAGGGACATATGATTACAGTTAAAAGGGTTTGAAGGAAAACATACAGAGGAGAATCCTATAGTCAAGAATCAATTACAAGGACAAAACAGTCTTTTCAACCATTCCAAGGCAATAAAGAGAAACGAAGAGAAGCATCACCATCGGCAAGAATACCCCAGTCAACCGCCCTGCTTTAAACTAACGAAGTTTTCTTTGATTTAAAACAGGGGCAAATACAATATTTGTGTCAGGAAATACCTGGATGAGAATTAAAGAAGTCAGGCGTCCACCTGGAGAATGAGGATGAGAAAAGAAGAAATCAGGCGTCCACTTGGAGAATGAGGATGAAGAAAAGAAGAAGTCAGGCGTCCACCTGGAGAATGAGGATGAGAAAAGAAGAAGTCAGGGGTCCACCTAGAGAATGAGGATGAAGAAAAGAAGAAGTCAGGCGTCCACCTGGAGAATGAGGATGAAGAAAAGAAGAAGTCAGGCGTCCACCTGGAGAATGAGGATGAGAAAAGAAGAAGTCAGGCGTCCACCTGGAGAATGAGGATGAAGAAAAGAAGAAGTCAGGCGTCCACCTGGAGAATGAGGATGAAGAAAAGAAGAAGTCAGGCGTCCACCTGGAGAATGAGGATGAGAATTGAAGAAGTCAGGCATCCACCTGGAGAATGAGGATGAGAAAAAGAAGTCAGGCGTCCACCTGGAGAATGAGGATGAAGAAAAGAAGAAGTCAGGCATCCACCTGGAGAATGAGGATGAGAAAAGAAGAAATTAGGCGTCCACCTGGAGAATGAGGATGAAGAAAAGAAGAAGTCAGGCGTCCACCTGGAGAATGAGGATGAGAAAAGAAGAAGTCAGGCGTCCACCTGGAGAATGAGGATGAAGAAAAGAAGAAGTCAGGCGTCCACCTAGAGAATGAGGATGAAGAAAAGAAGAAGTCAGGCGTCCACCTGGAGAATGAGGACGAAGAATTAAAGAAGTCAGGCGTCCACCTGGAGAATGAGGACAAAGAAAAGAAGAAGTCAGGCGTCCACCTGGAGAATGAGGATGAAGAATAAAAGAACAGGCGTCCACCTGGAGAATGAGGATGAGAATTAAAGAAGTCAGGCGTCCACCTGGAGAATGAGGATGAGGAAAGAAGAAGTCAGGCGTCCACCTGGAGAATGAGGATGAAGAAAAGAAGAAGTCAGGCGTCCACCTGGAGAATGAGGATGAAGAATAAAAGAAATCAGGCGTCCACCTGGAGAATGAGGATGAGAATTAAAGAAGTCAGGCGTCCACCTGGAGAATGAGGAATACGCGAGTCTCCCAAAAGAAAATACGGGACACAATGAAAAGGAATACGGAATAAGCCAAAAGCCCAAGAGTCACCAAGATATCAAGACAACAAGAAACGCAAGGGCATGACCTAGATAAGATTTTTTATAATTCATGTACCATAATCTAGTTTAGTTTTTGTATTACCTTTGAAGTAAGGTGTAATAAGGAGGTCAGAAAGCAGTAAAAACAGCACGAGGCAGCAGTAACATCACGGTCCCACGGTAGTCCCAGCTACCCAAAACTTTCCGAACTACATTGACCTGATTCCTTTATAGCCAAGGATATGTAGGAAACCTTTGAAGTAGAGGTTCGGTCAAATCTTTCAAAAAATGCTTCCCACGGAGTATTTGAACGGGCAAAAATCGCTCGTATCCGCTCACTTTATCTTTGCACGAAAACTCTTCGAGTTCCCGCACAAAGAGGGGCAGCTGTGAGCACGTAATTTTTGCCTTACGAAAACTACTCCAAAATAAATCAAAAAAATAAAATAAATTTCTTTTACTGTATAATTTTTGAATTTGCGTGGTGTTAAATATTTGTGTTATGTCCGTAAGTGTTTACTTTGTCATAATAAAATAAAAATTAAAATAAAATACATGTTGCATGCATATAGGATTTAATTATGTATTTGAAAGATAATTTAAATAAAATCACCAAAATATGCATTTTTGTTTTTTTTATTCCACTGTGTGATTAATGTTTCATCTACGCGTTAATGGTTATTAAAAGATAGTTAATATTATTGTAATGATAATTTTGTTTTTATAATTTTTGATTAGGATTTTATTAATTAATAATAAAATTAGAAAATAAAAAAAATATATACAAGTTGTAAAAAAAATTGGACCTGGATTAAAATCTTGGCCCAAATCAATTTACCCCCCCCCCCTACAGCCCAATCCAAACAACCCAGGCATCCGGTCCAAATCAAACGAGTCAAAACGACATCATTTGATTGTGGTTTATCAGGGATCGTTGGATCAAAGCCAACCAACGGCTGAGATCCCACGAACTTTAACCCATGTCCATTACCCGACCTAGTGCCCCGATTCAGCCCGACCCCAGCAGGAAACCAAACGACACCGTTTGGTTAAGTGAATAAATCCTGACCACTCATCCTACTAGATCTAACGGTCAGCATCAACCCACCCCGTCCCTATATAAGCCCAATATCCTTACCCCGGCCCCCCTAACTAAACACCTCCCCTCCTCTCTTGTTCATCATCTTCCTGAACCAAACCCCTAACCCTAGCCGCCCTTATTCCCCACCGCCTGAAACCCGGCGGCATCAACGCCGCCGGTCACCACCTTAACAACCCAGAACCCCCTGAACACCCTCTATCCAAATATGTTAGCTGCTTGGCTCGAATCTTCCTGAAGGTTCTCGAATCTTCCTGAAGGTTCTCGAATCTTCATTTGAAGATTCGAGCCAAACTTAGATCTAAACCTAACAGCCCCAAATCGACACCATAGCTTCCCCTAACCACCCTAAGAATGGATCTGTAGTTTGTTTGGCTCGAATCGTTTCTGAGCTTTTCGAATCTTCTTTTGAAGATTCGGACCAAACAAGAACAAACTCAGATCTGTTCTAAACTGACACCAAATGACCTCTAGGCTACCCTCACCCTTGTATCATATTTGGTCCCCTTCGAATTTACCCGGAAATGTTCGGATTTAAAATCCAAGATCTGAAAACCTAAATTTTCCAATCTTGGAAATTTTTTTCAATTCAAACGAAGGATTGAGGTTTAATCGACCTTAGTCGAAGTATTTTCAGTTGAAAATACTTCGACTAAGGTCTGTTTGATTTCAAAAAGTCCAAATCCAAGTTGAGTTTGAGTCCGGTTAAATTTAAAGATTCAGAGGTATGTTTTTTCTATTTCCTTTTTGTATTCTATATGTTTGTTTCAGTAACCTGTGTAATGTTGCATATTTTTGTTTAATTCCGTGATTCTGCCTCCTACCTATCTACTTAATCCGAATGTGAATTGTTTCTGTTAGTTGTGACTAATTACAATGTATGTAATCGACTCGATTAAGTTCGTCGATTAGTTATATTATAGAATTCTGTTTCTGAAAATGCTGTTTGAAATAATCTGTTTATCAGTTGTTTGTTGACAATTGTTGTAAATAATCAGTTTGACTAATACTCGTTAATTAAATCAGCTTTGTTTGAAATTCAATAAGATGATGTTGATTTCTTAGCATTAAGTTTCAGGCAGTGTCAATATACTGACCATGCCCCTGCACTTATGCTAAATTCAATTTTTCAATTCAGATTTTTGTTCTGTTAAGTTCTGTCTATTGTTAATACGTTTGTATACAAGTTCAGTGTCCAATCTGAATTTAGTTTTGTCCATTAGCTATTAGACATTGGGTGTGGGATCAATTAGCTATCATTGAAAAGACAAAATGTTTGTTTTGATTTAGGAATTGGTTCTTAGCTGCTAAACAGTTTAATTCAGATAAACCTGTTAAGATTTAGGCAGTCTTTGGTCTGGGGCAGTAAAGACTGTAATAACAGTAGGATTTTCAAGGGTATTTCTGGGATAGAAACAGTAGGGTAATGTGCTAATAGTAGTGGGCTGAAAGTGGAAAGTTAATGGCTATTATTTAGTGTGATAATGGGAAACAAAGGGTAATGGGCTGCTGAAAATCAGGGAAAAGTTAGCCTAATGGGATTTAAAGTGGAAAAACAGATTTTTAATGGAAATTTTCTGTTTTTAAAAAGATAAAAGGGGTCCGGGCAGCACTTAAAAGGGGGGGGGACAGACCTGTATAAGATAGAGGGAATTGGGACTGATTTAAGATCAGTTTTCAGACAGAGGGAGAGTTGAGAGAGACTCAGATTTGGAAAGAGAAAAAATCTGATTTAAGATCAGTTTTCAGACAGATTTGGAAGGAGATTTAGAGAGAGATTTTTAAGGGAGATACAAAGAGTGAACAGATAAAATTTGAGAGAGGAAAATCAAGCAGAAACAGAAATCTGAAAAGGAAGATAGAAAGAAAGGAAAACAGAAACATTAAAACAGAATTCTACATCGGAAGTTAGTATTGAAGCTGATTCTGTGTTTTGAAATTGAAAGCTTTTCAGTCTGCTTTGTTCTAAGTCCCAAAATCAGAAACATTATTCTTTGTATTAAATCTGTCCGGATTAGTTCGATCTCATTGTTCAGTTAAAAATCTGAAATTTCTTAAAAGTACTGTCACTGCGCATCTGGGTTCCTCGGGTCTTATTATTGCTCAAATCTGTGGGAATACTGGTGTTTTGCTGATTTTGTTACTGCTGCAACTGCTGAAATTTACTCCTTCTACCTTCATTTCCAGGTACATATCTTTTAAAACCTATGTTGTGAAGGGTTTCAACATGACAACAAATAAAGTTTGAATTGTAATACTATCTTCTATTCATTTGAGCTCTTTAGTTAAAAATTCAGCTTTGTTTCATGTTGGTTTAATAGTAGTATATTTCGACGTAATAGCTGTAAGTTAAATGTCATTTCTTGAAATTTGTATAAGTGTTGTAATAGGGTAAATTTCGAAATTTTCATTAAGGGAAGGTATAATTAAGATTGTTAAGGTAGGAAACATGGCATAAAGTGGGCCATTATTTAAATTTTATGGTGTTGTTAGCTAAGTAAAGAGTAATGTAGAAATATCAAGAAAAGTACATTACTAACTCTTGTTGTTAAATAAGGTTAAGATGGTATTGATGGTATATTTTTATAAGATAATAGATGTGTGTATAAACGTTGGCGAAAGGTGATATGATATAGCTTGTTACGATGTTAAAACGTTATGAATGTTTACGACATACAGTTAGGTTGCATGTAAGGTAATTTTATTGAATTGGCTTGTATAATAATTCCTCTCCTATAAACTCGATGCCTATCTACCTTCATAAAATAAATTAACCAAATAATTAGACCTATTAGATTAAAAGCGAGTATATGAGAATGAAACGAGATGTACAAGCATAAATTGCAACACTTTATATCAATGGTAATTAGAAATAGAATTTGCACTAAGTAAATAATGAAAATTCTTGGAAAATATTTCCTCCCTTTATGAATCATTCATTTTCAGTTTCATATGCAATTTATTCTTTGGCATATATATATATATATATGTCATATTTGTTAAAAAAAAATAGTATTAATCATATTTTTATTCTATTCTTTGAATTTGAATAGTTGGAATGAATATAATTTATACTCGGAAATTATAATCGACGGGCAACCTTTAATAGATTGTGAATTCTTTTCAAAGAATTTATAGGCCTCTAAAATGGGAGTTCTCATGTTTTTCACATAAAAAATATATGAATATAATAAACAATTTGTGGAAAATCCCTAATACCATTACAAGTATTTTGCGCAATTAGGGATGCGTTCGCGTACCCTGATTATATTTTTTAAAAGCAAATTCGGATTATGCGTACGCGCAATTTCAAGCGAATATTTAAGAAAAGGATTTTTCCAAAGGCGTTAAATCAATTTCATAAAAAACCCGAGATGTGCGGTTCACTATTTAAAAAAAAACAAATTTTCTTGATTCGACACAATTTCGAAAAAATAATTGTTTAATAAATATATTATCAAAAGTTATCGTGTACACGTACGCGTGACACAATTCCGCATTTTTAAATTTATAACACGAATATACGTACGCGTAATTCGATTCAAAGAAGGGTCCTTAATCACAATAAGTATAAGCGGTAGTAAAATTACGTAATAAAAATATATTTAATAAAAATCGAGATAATTAAGCTAATAATAAAAACAGTTAAGCGACCGTGCTAGAACCACGGAATTCGGAAATGCCTAACACCTTCTTCCGGATTAACAGAATTCCTTACTCAGGATTTCCGGTTCGCAGAATAAATAACAGAGTCATATTCTCCTCGATTCAGGGATTAAAACCGGTGACTTGGGACGCCCTAAAATTCCCAGGTGGCGACTCTGAAATTAAATAAATCCCGTTTCGACTGTCCTTCAATTGGAGAAAACTCCCCCACGCGCCCCCGCGGGCGCGGTAGAAAGGAGGTGCGACACATGGTTCTTCTTTTCAATTCCCGGTTGAGGTTATTTCCGGGCAAGCTGAAGTCTAAGTGGAGCGGCCCTTTTGAAGTGGTTAGTGTAACTCCCTTTGGTGCCATTGATCTCAAAAATAAAAATGGTGAAGTTTTCCGAGTCAATGGGCATCGTGTCAAGCACTATTTGGGAAAGATTGATGACAGCCACATGGTGGCATGCATTCATTTGAAATGATTGTGATGGTAACATGCGTCGTGCCGCGACGTTAAATCAGGCGCTTCTTGGGAGGCAACCCATGTCTTTTCCTTTTCTTTGTTTTTCTGTTGTAGAATAAGATTTTTTTTGAGCTGATAATTTGTGAAGTGTTGCAGGGAATAATGTTGCACAAGTGCAGGGCAAAAGTGCAAAAAAAAAAAAATGGTCAGTCCCTGAAAATGGCCTACGCGGCCGCGCACCAAAGCAGTGCGGTCCGCATGGGCTTGAGCAGCTGAAAGTTCATTCTTAGAAGATTCAATGCAGTCCGCGTCCCTTGCTGTGCGGTCCGCGTGTGGAAACTTAAAATGGCATGCTCTCTGATAAAATTCATACGCGACCGCGGTCCAAAGCAGTGCGGTCCGCGTGGGTAAAGCTGGAATCACCACGTCTCTGATAACATCCACGCGGCCGCGCACCAAAACAGTGCAGTCCGCGTGAGCTGAGCAGTCAAATGTGAAGGAATGAAAACCAGCGCGAACCGTGGCCATTTTCGCGCGACCCCGCTGTTAGGCAAGTTGTGAGTTCCCAGGGTTTTTCTATAAATAGAAGCCTTGGGCCTCATTTGAACCTTTTCGCAAATTTTCATCTGGAGCTTTAATTTTCACTATACATCCGCATCTCCTGCTCAGTTGATTTCTCATTACTCCCTGGTAACAACTCTTGTTTATTTCATTCATAGCCTAATTTTTGTTTCTTTTAATCACTCCCTACTAGTATAACTTCTTATTTTCGTCCTTTTTCTTCTTAGTTAACTGTTAGTTTAGATTTTTATTGTTTTGGTTGAATCATGGGGCAAAATGCATGTTAATTAATTGAGTAGGGACACTTAGGACTCAAATTGTGAACAAAAATGGGACGTAATGGAAGAATATCCCGGCTCAGTTATATTTGCCCTACGCTGCCGCGCAGCATTCTTGCGCAGTCCGCGTGGCCCCTTGTGTGCAAGGACGAACCTTCTCAGCGCGATCCGCGTGCCAGCTCTACGCGGTCCGCGCTAAAGCCACGCGGCCGCGGTCCAAAATAGTGCGGACCGCATCGGCTTATTCAGAGAAACATGTGTGGGTATCAGTATACTGCGCGGACCGCGTGCCTTTTGTTGCGGTCCGCGCCTTTCTACCTGTGTAACTGTGTCTGCAACTGTGCATTCAACTGAAATGTTTATTTCATATTATGTGCTTCTACTAACAATGTTAGACACGTATTCCTTGCAGACAATGGTTCAAAAGCAAGTGGCTAAAAAACGAGCGGGCAAACAAATACCACCAGGGAGAGGTGGTTCCTCCCGTGGGGGAAAAGGAAAAAGAATTGTAAAGTTGAATCCTCAAACCCGGGAAGCTGATAGAGTTGTAGCTCACTCCACGGGGAGTGAGTATGCACCTTCGAGGAGTGTCACTTCAGAGTGTGCCCCCACACACATGTCCACATCTTTTCAGCTACGGGATTCCCTATCTCCTGGTCGTGCTGATGTAGCCACTTCCAAAAGGCCGGTAAATGTCATCTCGGACTCGTCTGATGAGTCCAGAGCAGAAAAATCAAATGAGAACACCTACTCCACCTCTCCCACAGCTTCACTATCAGGGGAAAGTGGAGGATATGCCGAAGGAGGTGCTTCACAGGTTGGAGGCATAGAGAGGACCAGGCGACCAGGGACATAGGAAGATAGATTTGTCAGTGAGGTCGCTTTCCACTAATTCAGGGAATGGTGGCCCAAGAGAAAGTTGATTCCGGAAAGGCGGTTCATAGATGCCGATCCTGTCCCACTCAACCCTCATGTGCAAGCACAATTCCGCACTAGAGAGGGTGGGGATTCTTCAAAGAGCGAGTTGAAATTGCAAACGAGCACATGGTGAAGGAGTTTTATTGCAATGTCTACCACACAGTTCGGGACTCCAAAGCAACAAAAGTGAGGGACAATATCGTGATATTTGATGGGAAGTCGCTGAATGACTTCTTAGGGTTTGAAGAAGAGGATGAGTCTCAGTATCTTGAGAAGCTGGCAATGAAAGAGGAGGTTCGTCTGTGGTTGGCCGAGCATTTAGCAGCTCCAGGTGCAGTCCCTGTGTGGTTGAAGGCACAGGAAAAGATTTTTCGGAACACCCTCAACTTTGAAACAAAAGGGTGGTTGACCTTCGTGTGTAGTCGACTTGACCCGTCTACACACGATCACTCTGTTCCCCTTCCTCGGGCTGTCTTGGTAGCATCTATCATGGCGGGTTTCCCTCTGAATGTAGGTAATATAATGTCGAGAGTGATTTCTACTGTCGGTAATTAGACAAAAACAAACTACCCTTTTCCGAACACACTCTCCCTTTACTTCAGAGAGTTGAAAGTGAAGAAGAAAAGATATGATGTTACGGTACCTCCAGTGGCCCCCTACTCGTGGTATGATCAGTTGGGTCCGGACAACCCAAAGAGAGGCAAAAAGACTCAAGCTTCCACCCCCTCCGCACCTGGCCAGTCTGAAGAGCCAGTTTCTACTGAGCATCCCCCTGAACCCACTACTGCTGAGGCACTGCCCCCAGGCCCTTCCTCCACAGCTGATCCATCTGTCGCAGCTGATCCGGTGATTCCTTCATCAAAGACTCACCGGTTCACTACCAACCAGCTCACTCACTCCCTTGCCAGTTTGAACAACTGGATGTCAGTTGCGACATCCAAGTTGTCTACTTTGACCACCGTTGTGCAGGCACAGGGAGCACCAACTACTGTTGATATTCCCTTCTCCATTGAGGATGCATTGAAGAAGATCCTGGCCAACCAGGAAAAGATGATGGTGACGCATGATGCCTTGACTAAGGCGGTTGGGGCACATGGAAAGGCGTTGGAAAAGTTAGCTCGGGGAGTACAAGAAGCTAAGGAAGCAGAAAGCTTCCAAGGAGTCAGTTGCACAGTTAGAAGTAGATGTGGACAAGCTGCTAGCGGATCAGATGCCACTCGACTTACTATTTGGAGATCCAGCTGGAGAGCCAGCAGCAATGCAGCCACAGGCAGAGGAGGATAGGCCAAGGAAGAAGAGAAAGCTCCCTAGCATAGAGGGAATAGTGATCGAGGTGGCTCCAACTCATTGGGCCCGTCTAGTCATGCAGATGTTGAGCCCTCTTCAGTTCCACCAGTTGATGAGCCGGATCAGGAGCAGACACCTGTCCCAGCAGCACAACAGCAGTAGGCTGGAGACCACTTTGATGAGGCTTGAGGGGCCGCTCTATATCCTTTGCTGATTTTTGTTGTTTTATCTGGTAGTTAGCATTGGGGACAATGCTAGCTTTTATTCGTGGGGGTGTGGCCCTACTATTTTGATTAACTGCTGGATTACTGTACATATTATCTTTACATTTAGCTTGTTGACATTAGTAATTGGTATATGGTTTGTATATAACTGTTCATTCCAGATGCTCTTTAGATTCGATGTATATATTCATTCCCCCTGGTTGTATATTCTACTCCCCTTTTGTACATATTCATTCGGTTTTCATTTTGTTTTTCTATTTCTCGTTAAAATTCTTCGTCTTAGTTGCAAAGTTAGGCTCGGAGCCTTTTTGTCTTGTTTTGGCGTTTGCAATAAGCCATTGGTTTTCTTAATGCCACGGTTCTTTCCAAGGGTAGAGGTTGTGCGAACCGGGTGGCTCTTCCCAATGATAGATGGCGTGACAACCTTCTTAAGGGTTTGAGTCCGTTTTTGATTTTTCTTTTTGATTTTCAAGTTTTTGTAGTTAAGGGTACCTCAGGCAAAGCTTCACTTGGGCCTAGCACATTTGCCTTTGATCCTATGGTCAAAGACATTATGTTGTGTGTAGGATGGTGAAAGTTGTGGCCTTGAGACTCTTGTGTTGACCAAACAATCATCATGTGGTCATTTTGGGCCATTGTGCGCTTGAATCATATCTAAGGTCGTTGTGGGCCCTCGACTCCGTCTTAGGCAATCCTTGAGTGTGTGTAGTGAGAATTCGAATCGTGAGCCCAAGTACCGAGCCGATGGTCTAGAATTTGCCCTGAATGTTTGTTGAGGTGAAATCATAGGTGGAACTTGCCTTGAGGCGTGATTATAGGTTCTCCTTGATCCAAAATGCAAAATTTGAACAATTTTCATGACCTACCAATGAAATAATCCCTAGTTCAACCTTTTTGAGCCTTAAGCCTTTTTCGTTCATGAACCAAGCTACAAGCCTATACCCGTTCTTAACGAAACCCTCTCTTGGCACCCAAATCTTCCCTTGAGTAAATGGCAAATGTCTAAGTTTGGGGGGAGAGACAAGAAAGGCATCAATATGGTAAAAAGGCGCAAAAGCAAAAAGAAAAGGAAGGCAATGAAAAAAAAAGTGGGAGAAAAAGACAAAAAGAAAGACAAAAATGAATAAGAACCAAAAAGGGAATCCAAGGACAACAAAAAAGTGAAAAAGGTGTGGAAAAGTGATAAAAAGGAGGAAGGGTTTGAATTGCAAAAGAAAGAGTGACAATGTGTCTCTCTAACCCCTTGAAGGAAGTGAATTACTCAATTAAGTCAAGAAAGTGTGCCAAAATAAATCAAAAGAAGTGTTTGAGGGAAGATTGAACTCATTTGAACAAAAACACGTACTACCTTTACCCAAAGCCTTCACAATAACTCCTCAAAAGCCCTATATCTTGAGTTGAGGGAAGCCTACATTAGTGGATACTTACATAAGGGGCAAGCATATGGTACTTAGAGCCGGACTTAGGGCCTTTTATTTGTGAGAGATGAGAGAGAAGTCCATTCACCTCGATTTGTGTGCAAATACTCTAAAAGGTGAGGTTCACTCAGGGAAAGTCGAGGATGTGTGAGTTTGGGTTCCACAATGACCAAAGAAATTGAGAAAGGTTCCTTGATGAAATGTGTCAACTCTTGATGCTCTTGTGTCGCACTTGATCCACAAGTTTTCAAAGTTTAAATGTGTTAATGATGCATTCGCATTGAGGGCAATTGTTAGTCCCAATTGATGCTTGTTGAGGTTACTTTAGGATAAACAGGAATTACTTGGTTGTTTTCCATTGAGGGATAGGTCTTATTTTATTTGCTTGAGGACAAGCAAAGGTTTAAGTTTGGGGGAGTTGATAACTGTGATTTCTACATGTTTTATACTCATTCTTACCTGAGCTTTTTGCATTAATTGCCATATATTAATCCCAAAATGCTTACAAATTACACTTGATTGCAGGTTTGAGCGACAAGATGATAAATATCAAAGATCGGCTCAAAAAGGAGTGAAATCTGCCAAGTGTCAAAAGACAACTGAAGTGGGGAACAAGATGACCTGCGCGGACCGCACTGATTTGGTGCGCGGCCGTGCAGGAGAGTTCAGAGACCTTGCAAGTTTGAAGTCAAGCCACGCGGTCCGTAATCAATTCCACGCGGTCCGCACTGATGAAAGTTCAGAGACCCAGAAAATCAAGGCAAAAGCCCACGCGGCCGCACATCAAATCAGTGCGGTCCGCGTGGGTAAAAGTTCAGAGAGTTGAGTTTTGGGCAAAATCTACTACGTGGCCGCATCCCATTTCTACGCGGTCCGCGCGTCTTAGCCTATGTGGCCACGTGACATATCTGTGCGGTCCGCATCCCCTCAGTTCCAGAAGCAAGACTTGAAGACTTATTGCCCTCAGCGGCCGCGTGACATTTGTACGCGGTCCGCGCCAGACCCTCATGGGTATTTTTGTCTAGTTTTTCCTGTGTAGTATAAATAGAACATTTTACTTTTTAGCAGGGGGTCAGATCTGTTTTTGAGAGAGCATAGAGCAGCTGAACTTGGGATTTCATGAATTTAGCCTATTTTGGGCAATCTCTTCTAGTATTAACGTGGATTTGAGTAGATTAACATTGTAGTTAATTGTTATGTCAATTTCATCTATTATTTCTTCAATTTCTGTTCCTGTTATGGCTAGCTGAACCCATTAGCTAGGGTTGTGGCTCAACCTTAGTGTGGGTAATTAATGGGTGTGATTGTCTAGTGCATGAATGATGTTGGATATTTGTTATTTGAATTAATCTTATGTTTTCATTAAGATTTGGTGGTTGCAAACACTAAGTCTAGCTTAGTGAGTCTTGACTCTTCTTGAGAAAGAGAGTCTATGACCCCAAGATTAATTCTAACAAGGAATTGGGATGGACCCATGAGAATGGTAGTCCCAATTAACGGGTTAAACCTCGAGAGAGTAATTACCCAACTTGAACCATAAGTTGCTTGGGCAAATTGGCCTACCCAATTGGTCTCGAGAGAGTCAATTGGGCAAAATCACTCTCTCTACCGAGAGGTGTGAGAGTGAGTGCAAAAGTGCAATGGTTATAGCATAAGTCCCATAGTCATCATTCTTGCATTAGGAATCTCTACCCGTTAGTTGACCACCTAGGTACACGCCACGGCCCTAGTGCCTTTCTCTATATTGCATACAACTTAGAATCATAATTTTAGCATAACTTAGCTTTACAATTGTAGTTGATAAATTGTAGCTATTAATCAAAAGAAAACCAAAAATGTTAGAAGATCAATTAGGAGCTAAAACATAGTCCTAGACTATACAAACACGCAACTCCAAATTGAAGTTCCCTGTGGAAAATTGACCCCGATACCACTATTGGGTAAAAGTATTAGTGCCCACTCTTCCTCAGGTCGATTCTGCTGCGATCAAACGCCACCTGGCTGACAAACCGATCTTCCCAAACTTCAGGTTTTCTAGTTCTCTCAACACCCCCAACCTGGGGCACCCCACTGTTCGGTACCTCATTATCACTATTAGTCCCCCCTTCTACACTCTCCCCAGATACTGAAGCTGTGGGGGAGGTGGAGTATTCACCACTGCCTGCTGCTGAGCCATCAGACGACTCAGAATGTATATGTTGTAGGGCTTGGGCAGTATGTGAAGCCGGGACTGCAGTAGCTGGCCCTGAATCAGAAGAGAGGTCCTGGGATGGTACGTACTCACTCCCCGATTGGTCGTCTCTAGCAATTTGTTTCCTTGTTTTCAGTTTAGGTCGGGAAGTGAGTTTAACTTGTTTCCCTTTTCCTCCCCGGGAGGAGTCACCTCGGCCGGGTTGTTTAGCATCTTTTCCTTGTTGTTTTACCATTGCCTGCAAACAAACACATCTAACATTGTTAGTTGAAGCACAGGCAGTGAAACATGTGACTGAATTAAAATTACAGAAGCAAAATGAAAGTTGCAGACACTGCTGCAGAACCAGGCACCGCGGACCGCACCATCAGGAATTCGGCCGCGTTGGAGGCACCGCGGACCGCGCTAAGGCAACCGCGGGCCGCACTGATCAAAACCCCAGGAAGGGTCTTCTCTGAATCTCACACCGCGGTCCGCACAAAATGGGGTCGCGACCGCGGTGGGCAAGCGCGAACCGCACAAACGTTACCGCGGCCGCACTGGACACAAGTTGTTCCTCAGTCCTTCAAGCATTACGGACCGCATGGAAGCGTAACGCGGACCGCGTTAGGGCACCATGAACCGCGCTAAGGCGACCGCGGGCCGCACTGGGTTAGATTCAGTGAGTAAACTAGGGATTGCATGCTTTTTGTTCTATTTTTGTTCAACTTTTTACCCCTACTTGTCCCTACTCATGTACCCAATCCTTAGTTATTTCAAACTAACATGGAAGCTACCCTAGACTAACAATTCGAAGACAATTGTGAAGGCAAAGAAGTTACAGACTACTCGCAAGCAATTAAAATAAAAATAAAAGAGTAATAATAAAAAATGCATGAAATGTTACCAGGATTATGAAGAATGAATGCAATCTATCCATACAAGCAAGAATCTCAATTTTGGATGGGGATGAACAGTAGAATTAGGGTTCTGGGTTTCCAATTTGCAAAAAGGGTAAAATGAGAGCCTTGGTCTCTATTTATAGAGCCCCAGTAGGACCCGTACTCACCTACCAGCGTGGCCGCACAAAAGTGACCGCAGACCGCGCTGGGTTTATTTGTGTGACCCCTCGTGATGAAGCCTACGCGGACTGCACAGACGTGTATCGCGGCCACGTCATCCCACCGCGGACCGCACTAACTTGACCGCGGCCGCGGTGAATAACTTCAGAGAGTCCCCCTTTTGACTTATGCCAGCGCGTACCGCACAAAATGCACCGCGGCCGCGCTTGCAATCTTCAGAGACTATGCCATTTTCTAACTTTGTGTTTGCACTGCTTCAACACAATCCCTGCAACATCTCATAAACAGTTAGCTCAAAAAATCCTAAGCTACACATGGGTTGCCTCCCAAGAAGCGCCTGATTTAACATCGCGGCACGACGCATGTTACCACCACATCACTTTAGATGAAGAAGGGCCACTACGTGGCTACCATCGAACTTTCCGAGATAATGCTTGACCCGGTGACCATTGACTCTGAAGACTTCACCATTTTTTTTTAAGATCAAGAGCACCAAACGAGGTCACGAATACAACTTCAAATGGCCCACTCCACTTTGACTTGAGCTTACCCGGAAACAGACGTAACCGGGAATTAAATAAGAGAACCATATCCCCAACTTTGAACTCCTTACCCCGAGCATATTTGTCGTGAAGGTACTTCATTTTTGTCCTTATACAAGGACGAGCTGGAGTATGCATGGAATCTAAACTCATCGAGCTCATTAAGTTGTTCAACCCTCAGATTTGCAGCAACATCCCATTCTAAGTTCAACTTCCTCAAGGCCCACATAGACTTGTGCTCCAATTCCACCGGAAGATGGCAAGCTTTCCCAAACACCAACCGGTATGGGGACATACCAATCGGAGTCTTGTAAGCTGTCCGATAGGCCCAAAGAGCATCATCCAATTTTTTCGACCAATCGGTCCTATTTGCATTTACAGTTTTAGACAAGATACTCTTAATTTCTCGGTTGGAGACTTCCACTTGACCGCTAGCTTGAGGATGATAGGGGGTGGTTACTTTGTGATTAACTCCATATTTGGCTAGCAATGAATCAAAAGCTTTGTTGCAAAAGTGAGATCCCCCATCACTAATGATAGCACGGGGAGTGCCAAACCTCGTAAAGATACTCTTTTTAAGAAATGCCACAACACTCCGGGCTTCATTGTTGGGCAAAGCCACGGCTTCAACCCACTTGGAGACACAATCTACCGCCACCAGAATGTAAGTGTTTCCACAAGAGCGCATGAAAGAACCCATGAAGTCGATGCCCCAAACATCAAAAATGTCTACCTCGAGAATTGTATTGAGGGGCATTTCATCCCTTTTTGAAATTCCACTAGCTCGTTGGCATTCATCACATATTTTGACCACATCACCAGCATCTTTAAACAAAGTAGGCCAATAAAATCCGCAACTAAGCACTTTAGAAGCCGTTCTCGCCCCGCCATGATGGCCACCATAGGGTGAGGAATGTCAAGCTTCCAAAATACCCAATTGCTCTTCTTCCGGGACACATCGTCGAATCACACCATCGGTGCAAATCTTAAACAAATAGGGCTCATCCCAATAATAATCCAAGCTATCCCATTTGAGCTTCTTCCTTTGGTTAGAAGAGAGCTCACACGGGATGATTCCGGTAACAAGATAGTTTGCAATATCGGCGAACCACGGTATTCCACTCATTGACACCGCAAGGAGTTACTCGTCGGGAAATGTATCATTGATCTCAAGGCCGTCACAAGGCCTCCCCTCCTCCTCCAAACGGGACAAGTGGTCTGCCACTTGATTTTCGCTACCCTTCCGGTCAACAATTTCTAAATCAAACTCTTGAAGGAGAAGAACCCATCTCATCAATCTTGCCTTTGAATCTTTCTTGGTCATCAAATACCTAAGGGTGGCATGGTCGGTGTGCATAATAAATTTAGCCCCCATAAGGTAAGGACGAAACTTTTCCATAGTAAAAACAATAGCCAACAACTCCTTTTCGGTGACTGTGTAGTTCCTTTGAGCCTCATTCATGGTCTTGCTTGAGTAGTTCACCAGATGGAACATCTTGTTGATCTTTTGGCCTAAAACCGCCCCCACCGCAACGTCACTCGCCTCGCACATAAGCTCGAATGGTAAGCTCCAATTTGGTGCGGTGATGATGGGGGTAGTGGTCAACTTTTGTTTAAGGAGCTCAAAAGCCTCCATGCATTTCTCATCAAAAACAAACTTGGCATCTTTCTCTAGCAATTCGCACAACGGGTTAACTACCTTAGAAAAATCTTTGATGAACCTCCGGTAGAAACCCGCGTGCCCAAGAAAACTCCTCACCCCTTTGACAGAAGCAGGGGGAGGAAGCCTTGAAATAACCTCGATCTTGGCCTTATCAACTTCAATTCCTTGCTTCGAGATCTTGTGACCCAACACTATACCCTCTTCTACCATAAAATGACACTTTTTCCAGTTTAGAACAAGGTTGGTATCTTCACACCGAGCCAACACTCTATCCAAATTTACCAAGCACTCCTCAAAAGAATCCCCAACCACGCTAAAATCATCCATGAATATCTCCAAGATATCCTCTACCATGTCGGTGAAAATAGCTATCATGCAACGTTGGTAGGTCACCGGAGCATTACATAATCCAAATGACATTCTGGAGAAAGCGAATGTTCCATAAGGACATGTGAAAGTCGACTTCTCTTGGTCCTCCGGAGCAATGAGAATTTGATTGTACCCCGAGTAACCATCCAAAAAACAATAGAAAGCCCGGCCCGCAAGACGATCAAGCATTTGGTCAAGGAATGGCAATGGGAAATGATCTTCTCTAGTCACCTTGTTCAGCTTCCGGTAATCCATGCAAACTCTCCAACCCGTCACTGTCCGAGTCGGAATAAGCTCATTATTGTCGTTGGTCATCACAGTCATTCCACCTTTTTTTGGTACACATTGTACCGGAGAAGTCCATGAACTGTCAGAAATGGGATAAACCACACCTGCGTCAAGCCACTTGATAACCTCTTTCTTTACTACTTCTTGCATAGCCTCATTTAGTCTTCTTTGATGCTCAAGTGAAGGCCTCGCATCCTCCTCCAATATGATTTTATGCATGCAAAAGGCAGGGCTTATACCCCGAATATCAGCTAGAGTCCATCTGATTGCCCTCTTTCGCCTTTGAAGAACTGCCAAGGTGGCCTTAACTTGCATGTTAGTAAGGCAAAAAGAAAGAATGACAGTTAAAGTAGAATTTGAACCCAAGAATTCATACCTGAGGTGTGGAGGAAGTGGCTTTAACTCCAACACCGGTGGCTCCTCAATCGATGGCTTCGTTGGTGGAGTTTTGCAGTTTTCAAGATCCAAAGATAGCCTTCTAGGCTCATAAGAATATGAACCCATACCATGCAATGCATTCACGCACTCCATTCTACTAGCATCATCATTGACATCCATGTTAAGAACCACGGCCTCAAGAGGCTCTTCAACATTGATCATGGAACTTGTGTCATCCACTATCACGGCTGTGACAATGTCCACAAAAGAACACACCTCCGTGCTATTTGGTTGTCTCATTGATTTGCAAACATGGAATACCACCTTCTCATCTCCCACTCGGAATGTCAACTCACCCGCTTCAACATCAACTAATGCCTTCCCCATAGCTAGGAAAGGTCTTCTAAGAATAATCGGCACTTCAAAATCCACCTCATAATCTAATATGACAAAGTCGGCCGGCAATATGAATTTATCAACACGAACAAGAACATCATCGATTATGCCCAAGGGTCGCTCCATCGATCGATCCGCCATTTGAAGTCTCATTGAGGTAGGTCGAGGTTGCCCAATTCCCAAAGTCTTGAAGATCGAGTACGACATCAAATTAATACTAGCTCCCAAGTCACAAAGGGCCTTTGCAAAATCCGCACTTCCGATGGTACAAGGGATAGTAAAAGCTCTGGGATCCTCAAGCTTGGGTGTCATTGAATGTACTATGGCGCTCACTTGATGAGTCATCTTAATTGTTTCACACTCCATCGACCTCTTCTTTGTAACCAAATCTTTCATGAACTTTGCATACCCCGGCATTTGCTCAAGTGCCTCAACCAAAGGGACATTGATTGTGAGGCTCTTCATCATGTCAATGAATTTTTTGAATTGATTGTCACTCTTTTGCTTTGCTAACCGTTGAGGATAAGGTGGAGGTGGCCTAGGCAAAGGTGCCTTGGCTTTTTGTATAACCAGCTCGGGCATGTCAATCACGTGTTCCCTAGACGGATTCACGACATCTCGAGTCTCTACCTCGGCCTCATCATTAATATCAATCCATACATCATTGTTTGCATTTTGATTAACCACATCATCAACAATCAAAGGTACATCATCATCCCGCAACTCAACATCTTCATCCATAACTTGCTTTTGCATTGAGGCATTCACATCACCGCCTCTCCCACTTCTTGTTGTAACCGTCATCACATGATTATTATTCCCACCCTTCGGATTCACCACCGTGTCACTTGGTAGCGTACCCTTGGGACGAGTATTCAATGCTTGAGAGATTTGGCCTAATTGCACCTCCAAGTTCTGGATAGATGTGTTATGTGAAGCTACTTGGGCCTCGAAATCTCGGTTCTTTTTCATCATTTGCTCGAACATGCTTTCAATTCTCCCCATATCACTTCCGGACGAACTCGGACCTTGAGAAGGAAAGGGGGGTGGATTGTTCGGTTGTTGGTACATGGGGGCCTTTGAAAGCATTGCCCCCGGTTGCCTTGGTTCCCGCCATTGTTCCACCCTCCTTGATTGTTGTTGTTGCCCCAATTATTGTTACTCCCTTTCCAATTTCCTTGGTTGCTTTGATTACCCCAATTGTTGTTTTGGTTGTTGTTATTCCAATTACCTCCGCCTTGTTGTTGATTGCCCCAATTTCCTTGAGGACGCCATTGTTGGTTGGAAGAGTTACCTCTATTCCCTTGGTAGTTGTTGACATATTGGACCTCTTCGGTTTGATCACCATAGCACTCATTTGAATAACCACCACCATCATTGTTGTTGTCATATTGTTCACAATTACCTTGAGGTTGTTGTCCTCTTTGCCTCCTTTTCAACATAGAAACACCTTCCATTGCATTGACTTGGCGCGGGTTTTGGACTTGTTGCAATTGCGCCTTTGCTAATTGATTCATAGTTGTTGTAAGCTCGGCGATGTCTTGGCCATGATCGTGCAATTCCTTGTGTAAATGGATGACCGTGGGGTCACCTTGGGGCACATTTGCATGGCTTTGCCATGCCGAAGAGGTGTCGGCCATTTCATCAAGTACATCACATGCCTCTTGGTAAGAAAGTTTCATAAAGTTCCCTCCAGCCAATTGGTTCACAATGCATTGATTCGTGGTGTTGATGCCCCGATAAAAGGTTTGTTGAATCATAGCCTCGGTCATGTCGTTATTAGGGCACTCTTTCACCATTGTTCTATATCTTTCCCATATCTCGTGCAAAGGTTTCGTTGGCTCTTGCTTGAAAGCTAGAATTTCATCCCGAAGAGCTGCCATATGACTTGGAGAAAAGAATTTGGAAATAAATTTGTCCGCCAATTCATCCCATGTTGTAATAGAATGATTGAGGAGCCTTTCTAACCAATCCAATGCTTTACCCCGAAGAGAGAATGGGAAAAGCCTCAACCTCAATGCATCCTTGGACACGTTGGTCTGCTTGCTACCCCAGCATGTATCCACGAACCCCTTCAAGTGCTTGTAGGCATTTTGATCAGAGGCACTCGTGAAATACCCTCTTTGCTCGAGCAAGGTTAGCATAACATTTGTAAAGTTCCCCGCCCGGATTCGGGGAGGAACAATAGTACTGGCGTATCCTTGATTTGGTAAAACTCTGGGAGCCACTCTCGGTGGTGGCGGAGGAGGGTCTGGAATATTGTTGTTCTCATTTGCATTTACATTGACATGTCAGCCTCTCCGTGGAAGTTGAGGTAAGACCTCATTTGATTCTAGATCCTCTACCTCCTCCCCCGCTATCACATTGCCGAGAGGGTCATTTGCATTAAGAGTCGTTGTACCTGATTGATCGACACAAACAAAATTAGTAAACAAGAAGGAAAGAGAAGCAAAACACAAAACTAATTAAACAGATAGTCAACACCGTAAGCTCCCCGGCAACGGCCAAAAAGTTGATCGCTGCCGACTCGACACTACACTATGGTAGGAAGAGCGGATAACAATAGCTTTTACCCGAATAGAGGTCTGGGATCGAATTTCCACAAGGAGCTAGTAGTGGAGTTGTATTTTCTGTTTAGCCTAGAGTTGTGGTTGTGCTTCTAATGTCACTTCAATCATCTTTTGAGTTTTTGTATTTATAACTACTATTATAAAACTACGAATTAAAGATAGATTATGCTAGGAGAATATTGATAAGTTGTAATTAATGGGAAGGAAGAGCACTAGGGTTGTGGCATTACCTTGGTGGCTAATTGACGGGTAGATGTTACTTAGGTTCGAGTGACTTGTTTGGGGGTTATGCTATAATCGTTGCACAATTTTTACCCACTCTCACACCTCTCGGTAGAGAGAATGATTTTACCCAATTGACTCTCTCGAGACCAATTGGGTTGGCAAATTAGACCAAGCAACTAGGGTTCAAGTAGGGTGATTACTCTCTCGAGATTTAACCCGTTAATTGGGACTATCATTTCTCATGAGTCCATCCCAATTCCTTGTTGGGTCAATTTTGAGGTCATAAACTCTCTTTCTCAAGAAGAGTTAAACCCACAAAGCTTGAATCAGTGTTTGCAACCACCAATTCTAAATTAAATCATAAAATCAACCCAAATAACAAACACCCATAGTCAATCTAACCCTAGATGACAACATCCATCAATTACCCACACTAGGGTTAAGCCACAACCCTAGCTAATGGGTTTAGCTACACATAATTAAAGAAGAAACTGAAGAAATAGATGAAGAACTACACATATTAATTAATTACTAAGAAGAAACTACAATAATCTATTGTTAATGGGAAGCAAATATGCCAAAAATGGCTACAACACCAAGCGTAGCTATTCTCCTGTTCTCAGATCTGACTCCTCCTTTTATAAAAATAGTAAAATGTTCTATTTATACTAGGCTGGAAAAACTGGAAAAAAATACCCTTGTGGGTCAGTGCGGACCGCACAAAACTGACCGCGGCCGCACTGGCTCTTGGGTTTCAGTTGTTTGATGACTTGAACTGGGGGATGCAGACCGCGTGGGAGTGTACCGCGACCGCGAAGGCAACTGGCGCGGTCCGCGCAGACGTGACCGCGGACCGCATGAGGACAAATGCCCCTTTGCTGAACCCTATGAACGCGGACCGCGCAGCTTCTCTGCGGGCCACGTGAATCCTACCGCGACCGTGTGACCTTAGGCTCGAAAATGTCCAGTCTCTGAACCTCCTAGTGCGGTCGCGACCATTGTTACGCGGTCCGCACTAGGCCCCTTTTTCTTCACTTCTCTTGGTCTTTGATACTTGAGTAGGTTTCACTCCTTTTTGAGCCGATCTTTGACATTTCGTCACTTTGTCAATCAACCCTGCAATCAAGCACAACTTGTGAGCATTTTGAGACTGTTTTTTAATCAATTTATACTCAAAGCATAGGCAAATAGGGACATAAACACTTTAAAATCCTAACTTATCGGTTATCTATAAGATTTGAATACTGCAACATCTTTAAAATTTTCACAGTTACAAACTGTCATCTTTTTTTCTAACAGTTTCAAATCCAAAAGACAAACTCACATGTCAGGTGCGGAAGTAGGGAGAGATCCGCAGGAATTGAAAACAACATGGAGCCTTTGAGAGTCATGGTAGCTTTCTTCTTCATTATTCTTTTTTTCTTATCCTTTCTTGAGTCTTGTCAAATATTCTTCACCAGCGATAGGAATGGTAGGAAAGATTGGAAGTCTCTGTTTGTCAATGATATACCAATAACACATTAGAATCTAACGCAATCAACTGATCCAGTGGAAGTACCTTGGTAGAGGAAGAGATAACAAATGATGAAGAGATTTGAGGACGAAGCAGTAAAACGTAAAAGCTAACATATATTTTGGGTTTGTGATCTACTTTGGCACTTGAGAGAAACGGTCGTGGCTTTTAATAGTGACTTTTGGACTCTCCACATTCAGTAACGGTTCCTCATTATTAATGAATTTTGGAATTTGCAAAGAATAATTAATAATTAAATGAAAAGAATGAGTGAGAAATGCAAGTAAAATGAGGAAAAAATAAATTATAGGCGACTTTTGCGATGAGGTGCAATAAAGAGAATTTATGAAGTAAGTTTAAAATTTTAAATATTAAGTTGGATGAAGAGAATAAAGTAAAAAATTCAAAAAAAAGGAGATAAAAGATAAATAGGATTCTTGGTCCAGGAGAGGTGCCAAGTCACCTTTTCAATTCCCTCTTATATATATATAACAAATCTCACATTTTATGTAGAGTCGAAGCCAGGATTAATTTATGGGTTCTGAATTTTAGAACGACGACTTCAAGTATTAATGATTGAGTTCTAAATTTAATATTTGTACTTAATTAACACAAAATATATTGTTTGAGCAAAAGCTACTGAATTTGGAACCCGTAACTCAGCTTCTGCCTCCGCCTCTAACTTTATGAAGGTTTATATGTAAATATCTTTGAATAGCCGGATAGTGTAAAAGAATCTTTACACCGACTATATATATAAGTTAAATATACTATATTTTTTAAATATTAATATAGGGGTGGAGGTCTAAAAACCCCTTGGTAACCCACCCATACTCCCTCCCCCAGGGCTGCAGTTACCCACCCTTAGGTGCATCCTATGTCTATATACTGGTCCAAAGATTCGTCATAAATCATACTGTGATATTTGCAAACCAAATAACCAAAGATGGAAACAATAACCAGCTTAATTGCAGCGTTCTCTGCAGCATTTCTTGGGATTTGGGTATGGAAATTCTTGAACTGGGTTTGGTTCAATCCAAGGAAGATAGAGAAATACCTCAGGCAACAAGGTCTCAGTGGAAACTCGTGTAGGTTATTCTTTGGAGACCTAAAAGAAGGTTACATGTTGTCTAAAGAAGCCTAGTCCAAAACAATGAATTTCTCCCACGATATTGCACCACGAGTCTCACCTCTCATCCATAATACCTTCACGAAATATGGTACTGTTTCACTTATTATGAACAGCTATATATAGTTACATTTAGATGATTCAGCGTAAATAAGTTAAATCCTGAACCAAATTCGGCGAAAAAGCTTTATGAACATTTTGGAAAAACCCAATCTATCATCCTTCCGCTTAAAGTATTAAATATTCGTCTAGCTAGCCTGCATATATTTTGAGGTTTTTTTGGTATAACCAAATTAATAATTGCAGGTAAAATTGCCTTTAATTTACATGGGTTGGGCCAAGACCAGCTGTGTTCATCAATGATGCTGAAATTGTTAAGGAGATTTTCTCAAAGCCTTACAATTTTCTGAAGCCGGAGAATTATCATTAGTTAATTAGCTTCTAATAAAAGGATTAGCAGCAGCTAACAAAGATAGTCAAGACACCGTAAAATCATCAACCCTGCTTTCCACCTCGAAAAGCTTAAGGTTTGTATAAATAAAATTCTCAGTTGGATTCATTTATGTTTATTTACCAATATCACTAATAAAGTATTTGTTTTCCATAGATTAAGGTACCAATATTTGACTCAAGTTGTTGTGATATGGTGAGCAAATGGGAGAAGATTGTCTCTGAAAAAGGGTCATATGAGTTGGATTTGAGGCCCAATCTTAAAACTTTGACTTCTGATGCACTTTCACGAGCTGCATTTGGTTCAAACTATGAAGAAGGTAAAAAGGTATATTTGATCTTCAAATGGAACTCACTGAGCTAGTTATGAAACCATTTCCTCTTCCTGGAGCAAGGTAATTAAAATTACCACCACCGTCCTGTTTCCTCAATTCACACATTAATTGATTAAAATACGATGATAGTATAAAAAATTTATGCATGTTAGTGCATATAAGTAAAACGCAGCCTGGTGCACGAATCATTCTGCGTTCATGTAGAGTTCGGAGAAGAGTCGCACCTTAAGGGATGTGATGTAGGCAACCTACCTGATGCAAGCATCAATGACGGATTCCAAATAGAGAAATATCTTTATATGTCCATTGACAAGCTTATTTTTTTTAACTTGTAGTTATTTGCCGACTAAATCAAATAGCCTATAGGAGATAGTTAGGGAAGTGAGATCTTCCCTTGAAGGTATTATTAGTCAAAGGTTGAAGGCAATTGAAGCAAAAGAAGCTGGGAATAATGATGACTTATTGGGAGTATTACTAGAATCCAATTTAAGGGAAATTAAAGAAGGTCAAAACAAGAATCTGGGAATGAGTATGGACGAGGTAATTGAAGAATGTGGATTCTTCTATTTTGCTGGGCACGAGTCAACTTCACTTCTGATTATGCGGGCATTAGTTCTATTATCGAAGCATTTGGACAGGCAAGAGCGTCCTAGAGAAGTTTGATGATTTATCTCGACTAAAAATTGTAAGTTTTCCTTCATCCTCTGCAGCGAACATTCTCTGGAATTAAACTGATAAATTTTGATATGTCAAATTTAGCTCATGAATATATAGTTCATCCAACTCGTCCAAATTTGAGCGGGTTGAACTAGATATATATTCATTAGCAAGTCATTTTTGACATAATCCAGGTTGATCTATCTAAAAACTTGGGTCAATTTGAGGTGATATGAAGCTCAAATTAAGCCAAATTGCCTAAACCAGCTCATATGAATGTTTATGAGAACATGGGAAAATATAATTTTTGTGAGTTTGATTTGTTTGATATAGCCATGATAAATGAAAGAAAAAGCTCAGTTTTATTCGTTCAATATGGTGATTAAACAAATTATATAAAAGAACAAAGAAACAAATGAAGAAAGATTTTAAGTTGGGCAAGTTGGGTTATGACCTACTAGTTAGTAGTCCAGATTGATTACTCAATCTTGACCCAAGCAAGTATTGAACGGGTTATGAAACTTATCATGTTTATTGTTTCGATCCATTTTAACTTGCCAAAATGTAGTCAACTTGCCCATTTGACACTCCTAAAGCAACATTCTTTTTTCATTTGCACTTTCCTGTCCCAGAAATAGTAACTTCTCTTTTTGACGATCTCTTTTCACAGGTCAATATGATTCTACTTGAGACACTAAGGCTATATCCATTAGGAGTTGTGTTTTCACGTGTGCTCGATCGACGAAACAACCAAATTGGGAAATATAACTTTACCTAGTGGAGTTCAAATCTACATACCTACACTTTTCATGCATCAAGACAAAGAAATATGGGGCAACGTCACAAATGAATTCAACCCAGAAAGATTTAGTAAAGGTGTTGCAAGCGCAATAAATGGAAAATTTGGGTATTTCCCATTTGGCTATGGTCCTCGTGTATGCATTGGACAAAACTTTGCTATGTTGGAAGGTAAAGTTGCGCTTGCCCCATTTTTGCAAAATTTTGCCTTTGAACTTTCCCCATCTTATGCACATGCTCCTTTTCTTGTGGTGACACTCCAAGGTCAGTATGGAGCGCAAGTAATATTACGTAAGTTGAAAATTCTGAGTGATTTCAACTTGCTTAGGATTGAGGCATAGTAATAGTTGTTTTAAAATCTGAGTGAGTTACTTCTTATAATGTGTGGTCACACAAATAGCATTCATAGTGGATTTGGTGCCTCAATATTGAAGTCATTGTGTGATGACTTCTTCTAATGCTTTTGTCCTATTATACCAAGTTGCTTATGTCCATGAAGGGGAGCCTTGTAGCAACGGTAAAGTTGTCTCCGTTTTTGACCTATAGGTCACGGGTCGAGCCGTGGAAGCAGCCACTAACGCATTAGTTTGACTGTCTAAATCACACCCCTTGAGGTGCGGCCTTTCCCCGGACCCTGCATGAACGCGGGATGCCTTGTGCACTGAGTTGCCCTTTGCTTATGTCCATGAACCAAATATTTGGGAAGAAAGATGCAATATCAAATTCTTGTTTCCTTAACTCTTGTACATTATACTTATAATACAAGTAATAATCTAATGTTTCACATTAATACAGAAGTACTGAGCAAGTTGCTGGTGGCAATTAGAAATTTTACTCAGATCACCGTAACTATTGTTAAGAAAATTCTTAACATTGTTCCACATAAACAAACGCGAATTGAATAATCTAGCCTGTGATCGAATCAAAGCAGAGACCATAGTTGCAAAATATCTCAACTTATGTTTGCTTGACATAGCTATTCATCCGATAAGGCAATTCATGTAAGTCTTAAACACTTACAATTTGTGCAATATAAGAGGAGCACCATATTGGGGTTGCATAGTTATTACAGACTGTGGAGCATGTGTGTAAGATGGAGATAGCTCAAAGGAGAAGCGTTGCAGAATCATAGCCATAGCCATCTTCGCTTCTGTCATTGCAAAGTTTATCCCAATGCATATCCGAGGTCCTGCACCAAATGGGAAAAACGCCATTTGGCCCTTTGTTGCCTTTGAAACGCCTTCACTGAATCTGTCTGGCTTGAATTCTTTTGCATCTTCGCCCCATATTTCCTTGTCATGATGCACTAAAAGTATTGGCAAAGATAGCATCACTCCGGCTGGTAAACCTAGTTCCCCTAACTTGGTTTTTGTTGTAATCCTTCGACCAAGAGCTCCAACCGGTGGATATAGCCTTAACGACTCGTGCAAAATCATTGTCACCTATGGTTAAAAGGAGTTTACTATTGAATTAGGATAGTAATAAAAAATCAAGAACATAGTATTAGAGGGTGATTGAGCTAGTTTTTGTTCCAAGGGTTCAACTAAACCCATGTTATAACTGATGGCAGATGAAAGAATCCTAATTCAATGCAGCTAATATTTTCATCTAACATATTCATTTTCATTGATTTAAAGAGTAATATGGTCATTTAGCTTTTGAAAGGCATTTACGTAATTCGACTTTAGACTTAGGGTTTTCTCACTTTTAGTATAGTAATGATAAATGATATATATATATATATATAACTACAATTTCAACAAATATTAAATTCTGACCCATAATGTACAATATGTTTAGTGCTAAGAAACTTAAAAGTTGAACTTATCAAGCTTAAATCTTAGATCTGCCTGAATAGAACTAGCACCATATATTGTGGAGATTTTGAAATTAAAGAAGGTAAATTTAAATTACTTACAATTTTTAAGCGACTTAATCCATCAAATTCTAGCATGCCATCACCAAAGACTTGCAAAACCTCTTCTCTAGCGCGAGCTTGCCAGTCTGGATGCCTGCTCAACAAAAACATAGTCCATACAAGCAACACAGAGGTGGTCTCTTGCCCAGCAAAATAGAACAATTTACACTCCTCAATGACCTCTTGTGTACTCATACCAAAATCCTTGTTACCATGTTGTTCAATTTCTTTGAAGTTGGAGTCCAACAATATGCCTAATAAGTCATCAGCATTTGCCTCCCCTGCTTTCATTGCCTTCACTCTTTTATCAATGATACCTCTAATTGTTGCTTGAACTTCTTTCTCAATCTGTTTCATCCTTCTATTTCTCTTAGTTGGCATAAATCTACATTAATTTAACAAACAAAAACATGTAATCATTATCAAATAATCCAATGCATATCATTGCAAAGTTTTGACCAATTGACACCCTTTTCATAAGGATAACTACTCCACTACTGATTGTCAGTACATAGAACTTAAACTTGGGAAAAAAGGGACGTTCTATTACCTCCATCCTGGAATATATAAGGTGCGAGAAATTGCAATGACATGCTCAGCTTGTTCCTTTTGAAGCTCAAATATCTTTCGGCCTTCTTCATAGTTACTCCCAAAGGCTGTCCGAGAAATCGCATCACTACTCAATCTTTGAAGGTAAGGCCATATATCGAGTTCGCAGGATCCTTTCACTGATGCAGCCTCCTCCCATTGGCTCACCATCTCACTGCAGCTCAAATGAAATGCTGGAAGCATATGCTACACATTTGTACCACTCATTACTACAAGCCAACTGCATCTTGTAGAAATATTATAAAAATTCTATCCTGAAAACCTATATATATATATACACTAGAGGAAAAAAATACAACAACAACAACCTAGTTGAATTTCTGGGAAGGATAGTGTGTATGCAGTTCTTACTCCGATCCTAAAAAAATGGAAAAAGAAAAACTAGAAACAAAGCAAAGTTGATATCATGAATTTGTGATATCGATACAAGTCTCAACCATTTTTTAACTTCCTTGGAGATGAGGTTTTCTTTCGAATTGTGTAACCATCTTACTTAAAAGTTTAAGCGGTTGATACTTAAATTATAACTTCAACGTGTCCCTCACGTGTAAGCCTTATTCTTGTAGGCTAAACACGTGAGAAAATCTTTTGCTTTTTAGGTGGTGATAAGATTTGAATTCAAGTCCTTTGCCTATTTGATACTCCATGTGTTCCAATTTACGTGAACATGTTTGACTGGACACGGAGTTTAAGAAAAAATGAATACTTTTGAAATTTGTGGTCCTAAACAATTCAAAAAGTGGTCCACAGTATTTGTGTCGTTATAAAAGCATCTCACTAAGGGTAGAATTGAAAATTCAAGCTAAATTGTTTTCAAATTTAGAAAGGGTTATTCTTTTTGGAACGGACCAAAAAGGAAATATGTTCACGTCAACTGGAACGGAGGGAGTAGTACAATATCAAATTGCATGACAAATTCAATCTAACAGCTTAAATGGTCACAAATGACACACTTTTATTCACTTAAATTATATCTTACACATTTTTGTTGGAAGGGGTGGTGGTTGGGGGGGGGGGGTTGAATACCTTTATCTTTTCCATATGGAAAGCAGGATTGAGGATTTTTCGATGCTTTGCCCATTTATCTTCTTCATAGCTTACAATTCCTTGTGCCAGCAACCTTGTCAGTGGAGTAGATTTTGGTTTTTGGTAGAGAGCATGTCTGGTAAGCACATCCTTTATTACCTCAGGCTCCCTTACAAATACCAAAGGATTCGGCCCAAGCCATACAAAACAGTTTTTACCTGTTAACATATATTGTATAATTGTAAGTCCAACATTCTTGCTCATCAACTTTTTCTTATATTAAGGGTGTGGTTGGTGTGAAAAAACATATCTTTTGGAAAATATTCTAATTTTTTTTATGTTTAGTTGGCTTAATTATTTTGGAAGATATTTTTCTCATAAACTCATTCCCCCTCCCCCCCAAATTCCCCACCCCCTACCAATAGAAGCGGAAGTTTATGGGTTCATGTCGTAATCTAAAATTAATAGACAATAATAACTGGGTTCAAAGTTAGATATATATAGATATTTAATAAATTTTTAGTAAAAAATACAGGTTCTATGAAAAAGTTATTGATTCCCGGGAACCCATATATTGCTCTCTAGATCCGCCACTGCCCACCAATACCGACCAACCATACCACCCCACCCAACCACTCACCCCCATCATCCCACCCCCCACTCACAACCCCTCCACCCCAACCGATTTCATTTCTCATAGTGTTCGTCTAAACTATATATTATTCAAGAAAATATTTTTACTAACTACCAAACACCATAAAATATTTTTCGAAAATTTTGTTTCACTCACCAACCCAAACACGGGAAAATAGGGATAAACTAGTCATTTTCCAGGACAACATACCAAACACAGCCTAATTCTTTTTAAGTTTTGAAAACTTACCATATTTCTTGATTGCTTCAATGAAATAAGGGAGGATTCTTGGGGGTATGTCATCATCAGAGACATTCAATGGTTTGGATTTTACTTCTTCAATGCTTTTGGACAACTCTTTGAGATCTCCAAATATTAGTTTGTAAGAGTTCCCTATGAGACCTTGTTGTCTCAGGCACTGCTCCAATTTCCTTGGCCTAAACCATGCCCATTTCAACAACTTCCATGCATATATTACTAATAATGTAACTGCAAACAAGGATAACACTAAGTAGTAAGCCATTTCCATTATAGATACTGCCTTAGAAGTGAAGAGGGGTCTCCCGTTTATACATATGCATAAAAGAAATAGCTGAAAGGCCGGGCACATGAGGTGTGGTGAAATGTGACCCTTTAGTTTAATCATTGAATAGGACATCAAGTCTCTTGATTTCCACCACAATTAACTTCTCAATTTTCCTCACAGACAAGAAAGAAAGACAAAGATGCATAGACATATACAAATGCAGTGGCAACGACATCCTTCTAGAAAGATTATCACCTGGTCTGTTTCACCAAAAATATTAGCACTACTTATGCAATGTAGTTACTATTAATTAAGAGTTAAACAAGATTTTCTTTGTTTATATTATACTTTTAATATAGTTTAAGTTTCTAACTATTGGGATATAATACACGTAGTCCTTAATATGTAAATTTTAAAAGTTACAAATTGTATATTCAAATTCACGCTAAAAATTAGCCAGTGACGTCTCGTACTCTAAATTGCATCACATGAAATGCGGGAGTAGCTCACTGTAAATGTAAATAATATTTCAAAAACATTTATGTATATATAACAAATCAATGGTAAAAACTTATGCGTATCTGGTTATTATAATTAAATAATTTAATAAAGAATATATATAATTAAGTGAGATATCTATATACGAACAATGTTCTGCATCTATTAATTTGCCGCACGGAGATAAATTTTTATCATCGAACAACACCACTCAAAAATATTGTAAGATAAAATATCAATAAGAAGTATAGCTTCAGAAGCTCCACTGCCCCAAATGCAAAATAAAATATTCGCGTACAAGCTGACTGTATTGGTCAAAATCCGACCGTCACGACCAAGTTGACCGACGCCCCGCCTAAGTAACTAGGCAGTGAAAGTTAATAGAGCCCACTCGATTTCTCCTCTCTGACATCCGACGAGTCGGTAAGAGTGGCGCCTAAAATCATGACTAAGACACATTGGTGGCAAGAGGACGCCGAGTCAAGCAAAGGGCAAGGATGCCCTGACTGTATATAGCCAGGGAAAGCTTTGAACACAGGGGTCAACTACTCCTCTCTAGAAAACAAAAAGCTCTCTTCTTGTATTGGGGAAGGAGAAGAAGTGACCTCCAAGAAAATATGTAAACCTACTCCTCATCGATTGATGGGAGATACAACACTGAATCTTAATAAGATCATTCATATTTCTTTCGTCATATATGTGATCCTTATTGTTAGCTCTTTGATCTGGAATTAATTATGTCTGACTAAGATTTACCCATTCATCTTTGATTGATTTGTTAAAAAGGTTTTAATATCTTTTGAGTCAAACAATTTGGCGCCGTTTGTGGTGATTTCTTAGTGAAATTTCCTAGTTTATCCCAGATCAAAACCAAGAAACACATTACCCACCAAAAGAAGCGCAAAGGGAAAATCCATCCCTCGCAAGACACAGGAGCAGCGCAGTAGGGGAAGGAGAGCCAAGTAGGATTACCAAGCATAGAAATTCTCGCCCCATCAACCATCGACATACCAAACAAGGCAAACGGTGTTACCAACCTATTCTCCCCCACCGGACCACCAGACGGGAGCGAGGAAAATATCATTCTCACCTCCTATGTTTTGTCCAAGCAAGCACATAAGACTCGTGTGGGCGAATACGCACAAAGGAACATCTCGACTAAAGGACAAATTGCTTCAGCACAGCCAAAATACCTCTTGCCGGCTATGTCTCCGAGCCGGACGGCAGGAGTCAGACAAGAAAACTATAATGCGTAACACAGCACGAACCTAAGCGAAATACCAACGTCTCGTATTCACCGGTATTGCACCTTCTGATGCAAGCAATATCAAACAGATTGGGACTCCCACGGAAGATGTCCAACTCTCCAAGAAACTGGGACTGACGCCAGGCTGCTATTTCGATAAATTCGAAATAACACCCTTTAAGGCCAAGGGTTTTCGCCAAAAAAGAGAAGGGTTCGACCTCGATTGAATGACGATAGGCTGTTATTACCCTTTAAGGCCAAGGGCTTTCGCCAAAAAAGAGAAGGGTTCGACCTCGATCGAACGACGACGGGCTGTTATTTCGATAGATTCGAAATAACACCCTTTAAAGCCAGGGGCCTTCGCCAAAAAAAAGAAGGGTTCAATCTCGATTGAACGACGACGGGCTGTTATTTCAATAAGTTCGAAATAACACCCTTTAAGGCCAAGGGCCTTTGCCAAAAAAGAGAAGGGTTCGACCCCGGCGGGAGTATTGAAGTCATTCGGCTCTCTCCCAGGGCGGGGCAAAACCTCAATCACTGATGGGATCTCCTCATCCTTCATCGCATCTGCTCCTCCGGTGATCTGGGCAGCACTTTCCAGTACCGGATCAGCAGCAGGGAGATTGTCACGAGAAGAATCACCAGCCATTCTTGTTAGAAAATACGCCAAAGAAATAACAGAAAGAAGAGATGAAAGTTTTTAGTGAACAAGGGGGCACGCAGAAATTCGAGGTATCAGAAAGAAAGTATATCAGCAGAATTCTCCCGAGTGAAAGATAAAGAAGTGTGTCAATCGAATGACAAGCTTTCTCTATTTATAAGAGACATAAATCCCCCGAGCACGAAACCCAAGAGTCGCCAATCGAATCTGATAGGGCACGAAACCGTTTAGTCTCCCAGAAACGTGTGTCATAATGGCGATAACCACGAAATAACGCGTCAATGCCAAACGATGTTTTTGGTTCCGAAGCCGCCGCAATGGGGATCGACAGAACGCCGCCACTCCGCTAAAGACCCACAAAATGTGACTAAGGAACAGAGAGTCGTGAGTCAGATTTCTCTCAAATCCGTAACGATCATGATCCGTTTGCCGAGCCCGACATAGGACGACCCCGACAGACGGAGGGACTAACTGTATTGGTCAAAATTCGACCGTCAGTCAACTTGATAGAGCCCACTCCATTTCTCCTCTCTGACATCCGACGAGTCGATAAGAGTGGTGCCTAAAATCGTGACTAAGACACATTGGTGGCAAGAGGACGCCGAGTCAAGCAAAGGGCAAGGATGCCCTAACTATATATAGCCGGGGAAAACTTTCAACACAGGGCTGCTCCTCCTATCTCTCTTTAGAAAACAAAAAGCTCCCTTCTTGTATTGGGGAAGGAGAAGAAGTGACCTCCAAGAAAATATGTAAACCTACTCCTCATCGATTGATGGGAGATACAACACTGAATCTTAATAAGATCATTCATATTTTTTTATATGTGATTTTTACTGTTAGCTCTTTGATATGGAATTAATTATGTCTGACTAAGATTTACCCCTTTATCTTTGATTGATTTGTTCAAAAAAGTTCTAAAATTTTTTGAGTCAAACACTGACTCGTGATATTATCCTTTTTGTGCAAAACTTGCGTGCACCCATATTCTGATATTGTTACGAGCCACGCAGCGTCATTTGGGTGGACCGTACGTCAAAACATCATCTTTCTTTTTGTTCCGTGTTGGTTCCCAACTCCCCAAAGTTATTAATAATAAATATTCTAGAAGCAGCAATGGAATAGAATTTCGTAGCATCACACACAGCTTAACAATAAGGGACCACTTGTACAGTTGTACTTAACAGCAGTGATCACTGGATCCGGCATTTTAATTCTATGAGTTCAAGATTTTGATTTCTACTACTGATTTCATCACTCATTCGAATTATGGGTTCATAGTTCAATTTTTTAATAATTTTAATGAATTTTATATAGAGATAATGGATAAAACCAGTATTTTAAAAGGTTGGGGCGTGAGACGGATCGTTTTACTTAATATGGGGTAAGGCGAAAGCCTCGAGACACAGGTAAGCCCCACGAATCTTGAATTTTTTAAATTTATGAATTAATAATATAGCATTATAACATAATAAAAATATAAAAGATACATTAAAAGTTCAAAAAACTAAAAATAATTAAAGAAACTCATATAAAATAAAATATTTAGCATCTTTTACAAGTATAAATAATACAATATTATTAGAGTTACTATGAAATATAAATTAACTATAACCTCTTAACTTTTCAAACAATTAAAAATTATAATTTTTTAAAAAATATCATCAACTCTATATTTTACCTCTTTAAAAGTAAATATTCAATAAGTTTTATCAAATTGTAATTTAAAATATTACTCCTTCATGAATAAAATAAAATTATTTTTAAATAGTAAGTAAACAATATATGATAATTTTGAGAGACATAAAACTAAGACATGAAGATCTATCATGTAAAGATATAAATTTTGGTCATCTATTTTTAGAAGAAATATTCAAATAATATTTACCCTCATGATGTTTTCAATTAGTAAATATGCAATATTATGGTTCCTTATTTGAGTTATTCACAATTTTTATATTGCTATTAGATAAAAAGAACTTTAATCATTCATTTGTCAAAGAATTTTAAGAGTTAGTGGTGCAAATTAATGAATTCATCGTATGATTTGCATAGAAACTATTGGGCGAGTCCCGAACATTGAGTGTTAGGTGTGTTTAGGGAGCACAGTCGGGCATTTGAGGGGCATAAGCCTCACAGAACTAAGCCCCACACATGAGTTTCGATGCGTTTTGATAGTGTCTCGCCCCGAGGCGAGTCTCAAAAAAACCTTTTAAAACACTGGATAAAAGTTATGTGTTCAATAACTAAACTGTTGGGTCCACCCTGTTGATGAATTGATTGACAAATTACACATACAAGTGGTAGACTGACTTTAGCAATGAATTGATTGACAAATTACACATACAAGTGGTAGACTGACTTTAGCAAACAACTCTTTCAGTATTCAATTATATATTTCATTAACTTCATACGGAAAAAAGTAAGAAACATCGATGAGTTACCTCTTTCTAAGACAATAGATTTTAAAATGTTTGAAAAGCTTAATGTATTAGTTTAAGTTAAGTAAAAGTAGTTATTATAGCTTTATTGCACTTTATGCATGAATTTATTCAAGAAGAGAAGTAATCAAACTATAATTTGCTTCATGAAAGAAATTCAATATTTGATTTAATAATAGACCAAGTTATATTGTTAATGTTATAGAAACAACAACAAACTCAGTGCAATCTCACAAGTGGGGTTTGGGTAAGGTAGTATATAAGACCTTATTCCTACCTTATAAAGCTAGAGAGACTATTTTCGATAGACCCTTGACTCAACGAAAAGTGAAAATAGAGCAACAAACAATAGTAACAACAATGTAATAGGGTAACGGAAGCGAATGACACAACATGTTCGAAAATACAAGAATAGTACTAGTACTAGTACTACTGGTAAGCCTAGGAGAAACTCAGGGCTACCTGTCAACGTTCAACCCTAATCCTCGACCTTCACACTTTCCTATTGTGGGTCATGTCTTCGGTAAGCTAAAACGATGATAGGCTTGCCTAATCACCTCTCTCTAACACTTATTTGGTCTACCCCTACCCTTTCTTATACCTACCATGGTCAAACTCTCACACCACTTGACCGGGGCATCTATGTCTCTCATCTTCACATGCCCTAACTATATCAGCCTCGATAACCGCAACTTGCCCTCCACATATGTCACTCCCACCTTGTCTCTAATAACTTCATTCTTAATCTTGTATTTCCTGGTATGTCCGTACATCCATCTCAACATCCTCATTTCAGCTACTTTCATTTTCTAGACATGAGACTTCTTGAAGGGCCAACACTAAGCCACATACGATATAGTCAGTCTAACCACCACTCTGTAGAACTTGTCCTTAAGTTTAGATGTCACATTCATATCACACAAAAACCCCAAAGTGAGTTTCCATTTCATCCAGCCCGCTCTAATATGATAAATAACATCTTCGTCAATCTCTCTGTTGCCTTGGATTATAGACCCAATACTTGAACTATCCCTATTGGAGAGTGCATAAAGTTTTAAAAAAAGACATTAATTATTATCTCATTAATTACCTTTAACATCCACATGACAGACCAGTGTGTCCAGTGTCCAGTGTCCACCGAGGTGGACAAGATCAATGGAAGCATTAATGTCACGACCCCAAATCGGACCCGGTTGTGATGACGCCTCTCGTGAAATAAGGCCAGTCGACACAAACCCCCAATATCAATTAAATAGTTATAATAATTCAATTTAAGTCATTAATAAGCTATAATCCCAAAATAAAGAGTGAAATAGAACAATTGCGGAAAATAAAACAGCCCGACATCGGGGTATCACCAGTCATGAGCATCTAAACATCCGACTAAGAGTATGAAAAAGGACTACACAGTCTATTACAAGGCTAGTATAGAGGAAAGTAAATATAGGAGGGAGAAGCACTGGGCTGCGAATGCCGAGTAGCTACCTAGTGAACTCCGAAAAGCATGCTGGAAGCAATCAGCCCTCGCTAGCGTGACCCGAGGCTCCTGAATCTGTATACAGGGTGCAGTGAGTAATGTGAGTACGCCAACTCAGTAATAATAAAAGTAAAGGCAGTTGAACGATAAGAAAACACGTAAAACACAACAAAATGCTACAAAGAGGCAGTATAAAACCAGAACAAGGCAATAATCAGTAAAAACTCGTAGAAACACCTTAGTTAAGTAAAAACCTCTTTAAAACATCTTTTAACAGTTTAAACGAGTGAATGAAAAGTAGTGAGAAAATATAGACACATAAAATCAGCCCCTTCGGCGAAGTACCAACAAAATCAGCCCCTCGGGCTATCTCACAATCACTCGTATCAGCCCCTCGGGCAATAACATAGAATAACATCGGCCCCTTGGGCTAGATCACATTTCACACTGGGTACCCCCACTCACTGGGGGTGTACAGACTCCGGGAGGGGCCCCTTACGGCCCAAGCACAATAACAAGCCATCTCGTGGCATAATTAATAGGCTCTCGGCCTCATATCAAGCCATCTCGTGGCATAGCAAATCAGGCTCTCGGCCTCAAAGATCGTGAATCAGTACCATACCGTTGCGGCGTGCAGCCCGATCCCATAATATCCTCACAACACAGGCCCTTGGCCTTACTCAGTCAGAATCTCACAAAGCCACTCGGGCACAGTAAAATATGATGCTCAGCCCAAAATATCATTTAAAATGTCAAAACAGAGTAAATATGGCTGGGTTATGAAAACAGTAGAATACAGCATGACTAAGTACAAATATGAAGTCAAAACAGTGAGGAATAGTAGTAAAAATCCCCTAAGGGTCCAAAACAGTTGGCACGGGCCCAAATATGGCATTCAGCCCAAAACATGATGATAGCAAACAATTTTCAATCAAATACGCAGTTAAACAGTCATACGGGACGGACTAAGTCACAATCCCCAACGGTGCACGACCCCACGCTCGTCATCTAGCATGTGTGTCACCTCAAAGTAGCACAACGATGTGAAATATGGGGTTTCATACCCTCAGGACAGCATTTAAAATCATTACTTACCTCTATCCGGTCCAAACTCTAGCCCGCGATGCCCTTGCCTCTTGAATTGGCCTCCGGATGCTCCAAATCTAACAAAAATCAGTACATAACCATCCAAATATGTTAAAGGAACAAAGCTCTCGAAAGTAGTCAAATTACAACACAAATCTCGAAATTTACCAAACCCGACCCCCGGGCCCACGTCTCAGAATCCGACAAAATTTATATCAATGGAATCCTTATCACTCCACGAGTTCATTCATATCAAAAGTTCCAAAATCCAACCACACATGACCCCTCAAATCCTTAATCAAAGGTTTCCAATCTCAAGCCCTACTTTCTTCAATATTTACCCACAAATTTTCCATAATTTTCAAGCCTAATTAATGAAATAACACCATAGGAACGAGTTTTATGTTAAAAAATCTTATCTCGATGAAGTTCCCTTGGATTACCTCTTCAAAATTTCCAAAAAAAAACTCCAAAATCGATTTAGGAATGGTGAAGAAAGGCTGAAAATCGCGAAGGAGGGTTTATATACTTTCTGGCCCAGCAAAATCGCACCTCCAGTTAAATGGTCGCACCTGCGGTCCCATATATGCACCTGTAAAAATGACTTAAATCCTCAGGACCGCACCTGCGGTCACTTTCTCGCACCTGCGCCATTGCAGGTACGCCTAGATGTGCGCTTCTGCGGCTCCGCCTGATCTTTCTCTTAGCCGCATCTGCAGCTTGCCTTCCGCTTCTGCGGGCATCGCACCTGCGGCCTTCCAACCGCAGGTGCGGTTATGCAGCAACAATAAACTTCAACTGTCAACCTCAACTCCAAAATCTCCCGTCAACCATCCAAAATCATCCCGAGGACCCCGGGACCTCAACCAAAAGTATGAACATGTCATATACCACTATCCAAACTTATACCAATCTTCAAAATACCTCAAACAACATCGAATCAACCAAATAACATTGGATTCAAGCTTAAGGTTCCAAAAATCTTCCGAATTCCGCTTTTGATCAAAAAGTCTATCAAACCACGTCCGAATGACCTGAAATTTTGCACAAACATCCCAAATGACAAAACGGACCTATTGCAACTCCCGGAATTACATTCCAACCCCTATATCAAAATCTCACCTATCAACCGGAAAACGCCAAAATTCCAATTTCACCAATTCAAGCTTAAATCTACTACGGACCTCCAAAACACATTTCGATCACGCTTCTAAGTCCCAAATCGCCTCCCGAAACTATCTGAACCATCAGAATTCACATCCGAGCCCTTTGTCACATAAGTCAACATCTGTTTGACTTTTCCAACTTAAGCTTACTCAAAAGAGACTAAGTGTCTCAAACCTTACCAAAACCTCTTCGAACCTGAGCCGACCAACCTGAAAATATATAATACAGTTGAACAAGAAAATAATAAGTAGAAATGGGGAAACGGAGCGGTAACTCATGAAACGACCGACCGGGTCATTACATCCTCCCTCTCTTAAACAAAATTTCGTCCTTGAACGGGTCAAGAAATATACCTGAAGCCTCAAATAGGTAAGGATATCTACTCCGCATCTCCTGCTCGGTCTCCCAGGTAGCCTCCTCCACGGGCCAACCCCTCCACTTCACTTTAACCTCAACTTTCAAACCTGACGCTCCAAAATAGCTACTAGCTCCACATTATAAGTCAAATCATCATCTAACTGAACCGTGCTGAAATCCAAAACATGAGACAGATCACCAATATACTTCTGAAGCATAGAAACATGAAATACCAGATGCATATTTGATAAGCTGGGTGGCAAAGCAAGCTCATAATCCACCTCCCTAATCCTCCGAAGCACCTCAAAAGGCCCAATGAACCGAGGACTCAATTTACCCTTCTTCCCAAATCTCATAACACCCTTCATGGGTGAAACCTTCAACAGAACCTTCTCACCAACCATGTTGGACACATCCCGAACCTTCCTGTCAGCATAACTCTTTTGTCTTGACTGCGCTGTACGAAGCCTCTCCCGAATCACCTTCACCTTGTCTAAAGCATCCTTCACTAAGTCTGTACCCAATAGCCTAGCCTCGCTCAGCTCAAACCAACCAACTGGAGATCTACACCGCCTCCCATACAAAGCCTCATATGGAGCCATCTAAATACTCAACTGGTAACTGTTGTTATAAGCAAACTCTGTGAGTGGTAGAAACTGATCCCATGACCATCCAAAATCAATGACACAAGCGCGCAACATGTCCTCCAATATCTTAATAGTGCGCTCGGACTGCCCGTCCGTCTGAGGGTGAAAAGCTGTGCTCAACTCAACTTGAGTACCCCAACTCTCACTGTACAGACCTCCAAAACTGTGAAGTAAACTGAGTGCCCCTATTTGAAATGATGGAAACTAAGACACCATGCAAACGAACAATCTCCTGGATGTATATCTCTGCCAACTGCTCTGAAGAATAGGTAGTACACATAGGAATGAAGTGCGCGGACTTGGTTAGCCGATCCACAATCACCCAAATAGCATCGAACTTCTTCAAAGTACGTGGGAGCCCAACTACAAAGTCCATGGTGATCCACTCCCACTTCCACTCTAGAATATCCATTTGCTGAAGCAAGCTACCCGATCTCTGATGCTCATATTTCACCTACTGACAATTGAGCCACCGAGCTACAAATCCCACAATGTCCTTCTTCATTTTCATCCACCAATAATGCTACCTCAGATCCTGATACATCTTCGTGGCACCCGGATGAATGGAATACCGCGAGCTATGGGCCTTCTCCAGAATCAACTCCCGAAGCCCATCCACATTGGGCACACATATCCGACTCTGCATCCTCAATACCGCATCATCACAAATAGTCACATCTTTGGCATCATCGTGCTGAACTCTGTCCTTGAGGACAAGCAAATGAGGATCATCCTACTGGTGCTCTCTGATGCAATCAAATAAGGAATACCGAGAAATCACACAATCCAATACCCGACTGGGCTCCGAAATATCTAACCTCACGAACCGATTGGCCAAGTCTTGAACATCAACTGCAAGAGGTCTCTCCCCAACTGGAATATATGCCAAACTCCCCATACTCACTGCCTTCCTACTCAAGGCATCGGCCACCACATTGGCTTTCCCCAGATAATCCTTTAGCAGTTCCAACCATCTTCACTGCCTCAAATTGAGATCTTTCTGCTTGAACAAGTGCTGGAGGCTACGACGATCAGTAAACACCTCACAAGACACACCATACAGATAATGCCTCCAAATCTTATACGCGTGGACAATGGCAGCCAACTTCAAATCATGAAAAGGGTAGTTCTTCTCATGGGGCTTCAACTGACGAGAAGCATAAGCAATAACTTCACCCTCCTACATCAATACACACCTAATACCAACTCTCGAAGCATCACAATACACGGTATATAAACCTGAAGCTGATGGCAAAACTAACACTAGAGCTTTGGTCAAGGCGGTCTTGAGCTTCTGAAAGCTCTCTTCTCACTCATCCGACCACCTGAATGGAGCACCCTTTTGAGTCAACTTGGTCAAGGGCGATGCGATAGATGAAAATCCCTGAACAAACCGACGGTAATATCCCGTCAAACCAAGACAGTTGCGCATCTCTGTGGCTGAGGACGATCTGGGCCAACTCTGAACCGCCTCTTTCTTCTTTAGATCAACCTGAATACCCTCGCTGGACACCACGTGCCCCAAGAAATCCACTGAATTGAGCCAAAACTAGCACTAGGAGAACTTTGCATAAAGCTTCTCCTCCCTCAATCTCTGCAACACAACTCTCAAATGCTCCGCATGCTCACACCAGAATATCATCAATGAAAACTATGAAAAATGAGTCGAGATAAGGCCGAAACACGCTGTTCATCAGATGCATGAACACTGCTGGGGTATTGGTAAGCCCAAAAGACATCACCAAGAACTCATAATGACCATATCGGGTCCTGAAAGTTGTCTTAAGAATATCCGAGTCCCTGATCTTCAACTGGTGATAACCTGAACGAAGATCAATCTTGGAGAACACTCTCACTCCCTCAAGCTGGTCAAACAAATCATCAATACGAGGCAAAGGATACTTGTTCTTGATTGTTACTTTGTTCAACTGCCTGTAATCAATACACATCCTCATCGTGCCATCCTTCTTCTTCACAAATAGAACAGGCGTGCGCCAAGGCGACACACTAGGCCGAATAAACCCCTTATCAAGGAGTTCCTGAAGCTGCTCTTTCAACTCCGATGGTGCCATACGATACGGTGGAATAGAAATGGGCGAAGTGTCCGGCACCAGATCAATATCAAAATCAATATCCCTGTCCGATGGCATGCCCGGAAGTTCTGCAGGAAACACATCGGGAAAATCCCTCACAATAGGAACCGAATCAATACTAGGAGTCTCTGCACCGACATCCCTATCGCGCCCCCTTTTCTCCTCGCGGAGGTCTGATAACTGTGATTTCTACATGTTTTATACCCATTCTTACCTAAGCTTTGTGCATTAACTGCCAGAAATTAGTCCCAAAATGCTTACAAGTTGCGCTTGATTGCAGGTTTGAGCGACAAGATGACAAATACTAAAGATCAGCTCAAAAAGGAGTGAAATCTGCCAAGTGTCAAAAGACAACTGAAAGGGATCAGCTCAAAAGGACCTGCGCGGTCCGCACTGTTTTGTCACGCGACCGCGCAGGAGAGTTCAGAAGCTGGACATCTTCAAGTTCAACCTGCGCGGTCCACACTGTTCTACCACGCGGTCGCGCAGGAAAGTTCAGAGGCCATGATATCTTCAAGTCAAGCTGCGTGGTCCGCGCCCCTTTTCGCGCGGTCCGCGCCCCTTTTCACGCGGTCCGCGCCTAAGAGTATCAGAGACTCAATCATTCAAGGCAAAAACCCACGTGGCCGCGCACCTAATCAGTGCAGTCCGCGTGGATGAAGTTCACGCGGCCGCGTGTCATTTGTGCGCGGTCCGCGCCAGACCCTCAGGGGTATTTTTGTCCGGTTTTTCCTGTGTAGTATAAATAGAACATTTTACTTTTTAGCAGTAGTTTTTTTAGATCTGTTTTGAGAGCATAGAGCAGCTGAACTTGGGATTTCATGATTTTAGCCTATTTTGGGCAATCTCTTCTAGTATTAACGTGGATTTGAGTAGATTAACATTGTAGTTAATTGTTATGTCAATTTCATCTATTATTTCTTCAATTTCTGTTCCTATTATGGCTAGCTAAACCCATTAGCTAGGGTTGTGGCTCAACCCTAGTGTGGGTAATTAATGGGTGTGATTGTTTAGTGCATGAATGATGTTGGGTATTTGTTATTTGAATTAATCTTATGTTTTCATTAAGATTTGGTGGTTGCAAACACTAAGTCTAGCTTAGTGAGTCTTGACTCTTCTTGAGAAAGAGAGTCTATGACCCCAAGATTAATTCTAACAAGGAATTGGGATGGACCCATGAGAATGGTAGTCCCAATTAACGGGTTAAACCTCGAGAGAGTAATTACCCAACTTGAACCATAAGTTGCTTGGGCAAATTGGCCTACCCAATTGGTCTCGAGAGAGTCAATTGGGCAAAATCACTCTCTCTACCGAGAGGTGTGTGAGTGAGTGCAAAAGTGCAACGGTTATAGCATAAGTCCCATAGTCATCATTCTTGCATTAGGAATCTCTACCCGTTAGTTGACCACCTAGGTACATGCCACGGCCCTAGTGCCTTTCTCTATATTGCATACAACTTAGAATCATAATTTTAGCATAACTTAGCTTTACAATTGTAGTTGATAAATTATAGCTATTAATCAAAAGAAAACCAAAAATGTTAGAAGATCAATTAGGAGCTAAAACATAGTCCTAGACTATACAAACACGCAACTCCAAATTGAAGTTCCCTGTGGAAAATTGACCTCGATACCGCTATTGGGTAAAAGTATTAGCACCCACTCTTCCTCAGGTTGAGTCCGCTGTAATCACTTTTTGGCGCCGTTGCCGGGGAGCTTTACGGTGTTGACTATTTGTGCAGCTAGTATTGTGTTTTGCTTCTCTTTCCTTCTTATTTACTAACTTGGTGTGTGTCGATCAATCAGGTACAATGGCTCTTAATGCAAATGACCCTCTCGGCAGTGTGATAGCGGGGGAGGAGGTAGAAGATCTAGAACAAGATGAGGTCTTACCTCAACTTACACGGAGAGGCCGACATGTCAATATAAATGCAAATGAGAACATCAACATTCCAGACCCTCCTCCGCAACCGCCGAGAGTGGCTCCCAGAGTTCTACCAAATCAAGGATACGTCAGTGCTATTGTTCCTCCCCGAATCCGGGCGGGGAACTTTCAAATCACAAATGTTATGCTGACCTTGCTCGAGCAAAGAGGTTATTTCACGGGTGCCTCCGACCAAAACGCCTACAAGCTCTTGAAGGGGTTCGTGGTTACATGTTGGGGTAGCAAGCAGACAAACGTGTCCGAGGATGCGTTGAGATTGAGGCTTTTCCCGTTTTCTCTTCGGGGTAAAGCATTGGATTGGTTAGAAAGGCTCCCCAATCATTCTATTACAACATGGGATGAATTGGCGGACAAATTTATTGCCAAGTTCTTCTCTCCAAGTCATATGGCAGCTCTTCGGGATGAAATTCTAGCTTTCAAGCAAGAGCCGACGGAACCTTTGCATGAGATATGGGAAAGATATAGAACAATGGTGAAAGAGTTCCCTAATAATGACATGACCGAGGCTATTATTCAACAAACCTTTTATCGGGGCATCAACACCACAAATCAATGCATTGTGAACCAATTGGCCGGAGGGAATTTTATGAAACTTTCTTACCAAGAGGCATGTGACGTATTGGATGAAATGGCCGACACCTCTTCGGCATGGCAAAGTCGAGCAAACGTGCCCCAAGGTGACCCCATGGTCATCCAATTGCACAAGGAATTGCACGATCATGGTCAAGCTATAGCCGAGCATACAACAACTATGAATCAATTGGCAAAGGCGCAATTGCAACAAGTCCAAAACCCACACCAAGTCAACACAATGGAAGGGGTTGCTATTTTGAAAAGGAGGCAAAGAGGACACCAACCTCAAAATAATTGTGAACAATATGACAACAACAATGATGGTGGTGGATATTCAAATGAAGGTTTTGATGACCAAAGTGAGGAAGTCCAATATGTCAACAACTACTAAGGGAATAGAGGTAATCAAGGGAATCAACAATGGAGAGCCAAGGTAATTGGGGCAATCAACAAGGTGGCAATTGGAATTACAACAACAATCAATGAGGCAATTGGGGGAACAATAATTCGGGGAATTAAGGTAATTGGAACGGGAACAACAATTGGAACAAAAACAATAGTGGACAAGGTAATAGGGGGCAATGCTTTCAGTCATTATTGAATAGTGCTGTTTGTTTATAGCTATTGTAGCTGGTCCCCCATGTAAAATGCCCCTTGTAATCTGCTAAGTGACAGATACTGCTAGACAACAAGTGTCCATGTGCTGTCAAGTGTCAAAGGCAGCCTATGTGCTATAAATAGGTGCCTTGGCCTTAGTCAGTGGTATCCAGAAATTGGTATCCAGAAACTAGTATCCAGAGAGGGATCTAGAGAGAGTGGATCCATTGGGTCGAAACAAGAAAGAAACGTGAGGGTTTCTGAGTGTTTCAAACGGGGGCTAAGATTGGGCATTGGGCAGATATTAGTGTGGCATAAGAGCGAATTGTGTTCTTTGCCAAATTGGAGCTTGCCCTTTGAGCTCATGTGCGACGCTAGTGATGTTGCAGTGGGGGCGGTCTTGGGCCAAAGAATCAACAAAATGTTCCATCCGGTGTACTACGCAAGTAAGACAATGAATGAAGCTCAAATGAACTACACGGTCACCGAGAAGGAATTGCTTGCCATTGTTTTTGCCATGGAAAAGTTTCACCCATACCTTATGGGGGCCAAAGTGATTATTCATACCGATCACGCCGCCCTTAGGTATTTGATGACGAAGAAAAATTCTAAAGCAAGGTTAATGAGATGGGTGCTTCTTCTTCAAGAATTTGATTTGGAGATTGTTGATAGAAAGGGTAGTGAAAATCAAGTGGCGGACCTCTTGTCTCGATTGGAGGAGGAAGGGAGGCCTTTGGACGACATTGAGATAAATGATGCTTTTCCGGATGAACAACTCCTCTCGGTTTCAATGCTAGACATGCCATGGTTTGCCGACATTGCTAATTATCTTATTACCGATATGGTTCCGTATGAGCTCTCTTCTAACCAAAGGAAGAAGATCAAGCGGGATTGCTTGGACTACTATTGGGATGAGCCGTATCTTTTCAAAATTTGCACCGATGGTGTAATTCGCCGGTGTGTTTCCGAAGAAGAGCAATTGAGTATTGTGGAAGCTTGTCACTCTTCACCCTATGGTGGCCATCATGGCGGGGCGAGGACGGTGTCTAAAGTGTTGAGTTGTGGTTTTTATTGGCCTTCGTTGTTCAAGGATGCTGGTGACTTTGTGAAAAGATGTGCTGAATGCCAACGTGCCGGAGGGATTTCGAAGAAAGATGAGATGCCCTTTAACACGATTCTAGAGGTTGACATTTTTGATGTTTGGGGGATAGACTTCATGGGACCATTCGTAAGTTCTTGTGGCAACACTTACATCTTGGTAGCGGTTGATTATGTGTCGAAATGGCTTGAGGCCATAGCTTTGCCAAATAATGAAGCTCGAAGTGTTGTGGCGTTCTTGAAAAAGAATATCTTCACGAGATTTGGCACTCCACGTACTATCATCAGTGACGGGGGTTCTCATTTTTGCAACCGGGCTTTTGACTCTTTGCTAGCCAAGTATGGGGTAAATCACAAGGTGACCACTCCTTATCATCCTCAAGCGAGTGGCCAAGTCGAAGTGTCCAACCGTGAGATCAAGAGTATTTTGTCCAAGACTGTCAATGCAAATAGGACCGACTGGTCGAAGAAATTGGATGATGCTCTTTGGGCTTATCGTACAGCTTTCAAAACTCCGATTGGTATGTCGCCGTATCGTTTGGTGTTTGGGAAGGCTTGTCATCTTCCGGTAGAATTGGAACATAAGGCTATGTGGGCTCTGAAAAAGTTGAACTTAGAATGGGATGTAGCTGCAAATCTCCGGGTTGAGCAATTGAATGAACTTGATGAGTTTAGGTTTCATGCTTACTCTAGCTCGTCCTTGTATAAGGACAAGATGAAGTACCTTCATGACAAGTATGCCCGAGGGAAGGAATTCAAAGTTGGTGACATGGTTCTTCTTTTCAATTCCCGGTTGAGGTTATTTCCGGGCAAGCTGATGTCTAAGTGGAGCTGCCCTTTTGAAGTGGTTGGTGTAACTCCCTTTGGTGCCATTGATCTCAAATATAAAAATGGTAAAGTTTTCCGAGTCAATGGGCATCGTGTCAAGCACTATTTGGGAAAGATTGATGACAGCCACGTGGTGCCACGCATTCATTTGAAATGACTGTGATGGTAACATGCGTCATGTCGCGACGTTAAATCAGGCGCTTTTTGGGAGGCATCCCATGTCTTTTCCTTTTCTTTGTTTTTCTGTTGTAGAATAGGATTTTTGAGCTGATAATTTGTGAAGTGTTGCAGGGAATAATGTTTCACCAGTGCAGGGCAAAAGTGCAAGTCAGTCCCTGAAAATGGCCTACGCGGCCGCGCACCAAAGCAGTGCGCGTGGGCTTGAGCAGTTGAAAGTTCATTCTCATAAGATTCAACGCGGTCCGCGTCCCTTGCTATGCGGTCCGCATGTGGAAACTTAAAATGGCATGCTCTCTGATAAAATTCATACGCGACCGCGGTCCAAAGCAGTGCGGTCCGCGTGGGTAAAGCTGAAATCACCAAGTCTCTGATAACTTCCACGCGGCCGTGCACTAAAACAGTGCGGTCCGCGTGGGCTGAGCAGTCAAATGTGAAGGGATGAAAACCAGCGCAGACCGCGGCCATTTTCGTGCGGCCGCGCTGGTAGGTAAGTTGTGAGCTCCCAGAGTTTTTCTATAAATAGAAGCCTTGGGCCTCATTTGAAACTTTTCGCAAATTTTCATCTGGAGCTTTAATTTTCACTGTACATTCATAGCCCAGTTAGTTGATTTCCCATTACTCCCTGGTAACAACTCTTGTTTATTTTATTCATAGCCTAATTTTTGTTTCTTTTAATCACACCCTACTAGTATAACTTCTTATTTTCGTCCTTTTTCTTCTTAGTTAACTATTAGTTTAGATTTTTATTGTTTTGGTTGAATCATGGGGCATAAATGCATGTTAATTAATTGAGTAGGAACATTTAGGACTCAAATTTAAAACAAAAATGGGACTTAATGGAAGAATATCCCGGCTCAGTTATATTTGCCCTACGCGGCCGCGCAGCATTCTTGCGCGGTCCGCGTGGCCCCTTGTGTGCAAGGACGAACCTTCTCAGTGCGATCCGCGTGCCGGTTCTATGCGGTCCGCGCTGAAGCTACGCGGCCGCGGTCCAAAACAGTGCGGAGCGCGTCGGCTTATTCAGAGAAACATGTGTGGGTATCAGTATACTGCGCGGACCGTGTGCCTTTGTTGCGGTCCGCGCCCTTCTGTATGTGTAACTGTGTCTGCAACTGTGCATTCAACTGAACCGTTAATTTCATATTATGTGCTTCTACTAATAATGTTAGACATGTATTCCTTGCAGACAATGGTTCAAAAGCATGTGGCTAAAAAACGAGCGGGCAAACAAATACCACCAGGGAGAGGTGGTTCCTCCCGTGGGGGAAAAGGAAAAAGAATTGTAAAGTTGAATCCTCAAACCAGGGAAGCGATAAAGAAAAATCGGAAGATAATCCGGGAAGCTGATAAAGCTGCAGCTCACTCCACGAGGAGTGAGTATGCACCTTTGAGGAGTGTCACTTCAGAGTCTACCCCCACACACATGTCCACATCTTTTCAGCTATGGGATTCCCCATCTCCTGGTCGTGCTGCCACTTCCAAAAAGCCGGTAAATGTCATCTCGGACTCGTCTGATGAGTACGGAGCAGAAAAAGCAAATGAGAACACCTACTCCACTTCTCCCACAGCTTCACTATCAGGGGAAAGTGGAGGATATGCCGAAGGAGGTGCACCACAGGTTGGAGTAGCAAAACTATGAACGGGAGCTAGCAATCCGTACCGTATTGAAAAGGTTCCTGAGACACAGCATGGAAAAGTAACAATATTAAGAAACGAGGTCCAAGAATGAAGAAGGGGTAGAATTACTGAATGAATACGAGCTGTGGCTAATACCCGAGGCATAAAAGAAGCATTTTCTACGGGATCCCGAAACCACCAGCCACCCCGACCTAATTCATGATAAGCCCACCAACTTCCTGGCAAAATGCCTACGGTTAAAAACCACCAACATGTCAAGATCCAAATTCGAATTGGTTCCTGGTCGTGGTCTCTGTATAAAGAGGACTAGGAGAGTGGGGGCATGGGAAGATAGGTTTGTCAGTGAGGTCGCTTTCCACAAATTCAGGGAATGGTGGCCCAAGAGAAAGTTGATTCCGGAAAGGCGGTTCATAGATGCCGATCTTGTCCCACTCAACCCTCATGTGCAAGCACAATTCCGCACTAGAGAGGGTTGGGGATTCTTCAAAGAGCGAGTTGAAATTGCAAACGAGCACATGGTGAAGGAGTTTTATTGCAATGTCCACCACACAGTTCGGGACTCCAAAGCAACAAAAGTGAGAGACAAGATCGTGATATTTGATTGGAAGTCGCTGAATGACTTCTTGGGGTTTGAAGAAGAGGATGAGTCTCAGTATCTTGAGAAGCTGGCAATGAAAGAGGAGGTTCGTCCGTGGTTGGCCGAGCATTTAGCAGCTCCAGGTACAGTCCCTGTGTGGTTGAAGGCAAGGAAAAGATTTTTCGGAACACCCTCAACTTTGAAGCAAAAGGGTGGTTGACCTTCGTGTGTAGTCAACTTGACCCGTCTACACACGATCACTCCGTTCCCCTTCCTTGGGCTGTCTTGGTAGCATCTATCATGGCGGGTTTCCCTCTGAATGTAGGTAATATAATGTCGAGAGTGATTTCTACTGTCGGTAATGAGACAAAAACAAACTACCCCTTTCCGAACACACTTTCCCTTTACTTTAGAGAGTTGAAAGTGAAGAAGAAAAGATATGATGTTACGGTACCTCCAGTGGCCCCCTACTCGTGGTATGATCAGTTGGGTCCGGACAACCCAAAGAGAGGCAAAAAGGCTCAAGCTTCCACCTCCTCCGCACCTGGCCAGTCTGAAGAGCCAGTTGCTACTGAGCAGCCCCCTGAGCCCAGTACTGATGAGGCACTGCCCCCAGGCCCCTCCACAGCTGGTCCATCTGTCGCAGCTGATCCGGTGATTCCTTCATCAAAGACTCACAGGTTCACTGCCAACCAGCTCACTCACTCCCTTGCTAGTTTGAACAATTGGATGTTAGTTGCGACATCCAAGTTGTCTACTTTGACCACTGTTGTGCAGGCACAGGGAGCACCAGCTACTGTTGAGATTCCCTCCTCCATTGAGGATGCATTGAAGAAGATCCTAGCCAACCAGGAAAAGATGATGGCGACGCAGGATGCCTTGACTAAGGCGGTTGGGGCACATGGAAAGGCATTGGAAAAGTTGGTTCGGGAGTACAAGAAGCTAATGAAGCAGAAAGCTTCCAAGGAGTCAGTTGCACAGTTGAGAGTGGATGTGGACAAGCTGCTAGCGGATCAGATGCCACTCAACTTACTATTTGGAGATCCAGCTGGAGAGCCAGCAGCAATGCAGCCACAGGCAGAGGAGGATAGGCCAAAGAAGAAGAGAAAGCTCCCTAGCACAGAGGGAATAGTGATCGAGGTGGCTCCAGCTCAGGTGGGCCCGTCTAGTAATGCAGATGTTGAGCCCTCTTCAGTTCCACCAGTTGATGAGCTAGATCAGGAGCAGACACCTGTCCCAGCAGCACAGCAGCAGCAGGCTGGGGACCAGTTTGATGAGGCTTGAGGGGACGCTCTATATCCTTTGCTGATTTTTGTTGTTTTATTTGGTAGTTAGCATTGGGGACAATGCTAGCTTTTATTCGTGGGGGTGTGGCCCTACTATTTTGATTAACTGCTAGATTACTGTACATATTATCTTTACATTTAGCTTGTTGACATTAGTAATTGGTAGATGGTTTGTATATAACTGTTCATTCCAGATGCTCTTCAGATTCGATGTATATATTCATTCCCCCTGATTGTATATTCTACTCCCCTTTTGTACATATTCATTCGGTTTTCATTTTGTTTTTCTATTTTTCGATAAAATTTTTCGTCTTAGTTGCAAAGTTAGGATCGTAGCCTTTTTGTCTTGTTTTGGCGTTTGCAATAAGCCCTTGGTTTTCTTAATGCCACGGTTCTTTCCAAGGGTAGATGTTGTGCGAACCGGGTGGCTCTTCCCAATGATAGATGGCGTGACAACCTTCTTAAGGATTTGAGTCCGTTTTTTATTTTTCTTTTTTTTTTCTTTTTTTTTTGATTTTTGATTTTCAAGTTTTTATAGTTAAGGGTACCTCAGACAAAGCCTCACTTGGACCTAGCACATTTGCCTTTGATCCTATGGTCAAAGACATTATGTTGTGTTTAGGATGGTGAAAGTTGTGACCTTGAGACTCTTGTGTTGACCAAACAATCATCATGTGGTCATTTCGGGCCATTGTGCACTTGAATCATATCTAAGGTCGTTGTGGGCCCTCGATTCCGTCTTAGGCAATCCTTGAGTGTGTGTAGTGAGAATTCGAATCGTGAGCCCAAGTACCGAACCGATGGTGTAGAACTTGCCCTGAATGTTTGTTGAGGCGAAATCATAGGTGGAACTTGACTTGAGACGTGATTATAGGCTCTCCTTGATCCAAAATGCAAAATTTGAACACTTTCCATGACCTACCAATGAAATAATCCCTAGTTCAACCCTTTTGAGCCTTAAACTTTTTTCGTTCATGAACCAAGCTACAAGTCTATACCCGTTCTTAACGAAACCCTCTCTTGGCACCCAAATTTTCCCTTGAGTAAATGGCAAATGTCTAAGTTTGGGGGGGGGGAGAGACAAGAAAGGCATCAATGTGGTAAAAAGGCGCAAAAAGCAAAAGAAAATGAAGGCAATGAAAAAGAGAAAAAGACAAAAAGAAAGACAAAAATGAATAAGAACCAAAAAGGGAATCCAAAAAAAAAGTGAAAAAGGGATAAAAAAGGAGAAAGGATTTGAATTGCAAAAGAAAGAGTGATAATGCGTCTCTTCAACCCCTTGAGAGAAGTGAATTACTCAATTGAGTCAAGAAAGTGTGCCAAAATAAATCAAAGGAAGTGCTTGAGGGAAGATTTGATCAAAAACACGTCCTACCTTTACCCAAAGCCTTCACAATGACTCCTCAAAAGCCTTATATGATCTTGAGTTGAGGGAAGCCTACATTAGTGGATACTTACATAAGGGGCAAGCATATGGTACTTAGAGCCGGACTTAGGGCCTTTTCTTTGTGAGAGATGAGAGAGAAGTCCATTCACCTCGGTTTGTGTGCGAATACTCTAAAAAGGTGAGGTTCACTCAGAAAAAGTCGAGGATGTGTGAGTTTGGGTTCCACAATGACCAAAGAAATTGAGAAAGGTTCCTTGATGAAATATGTCAACTCTTGATGCTCTTGCGTCGCACTTGATCCACAAGTTTGCAAAGTTTAAATGTGTTAATGATGCATTCGCATTGAGGGCAATTGTTAGTTCCAATTGAGGCTTGTTGAGGTTATTTTAGGATAAACAGGAATTTCTCGAGTGTTGTCCATTGAGGGGTAGGTCTCATTTTATTTTGCTTGAGGACAAGCAAAGGTTTAAGTTTGGGGGAGTTGATAACTGTGATTTCTACATGTTTTATACCCATTCTTACCTAAGCTTTGTGCATTAACTGCCAGAAATTAGTCCCAAAATGCTTACAAGTTGCGCTTGATTGCAGGTTTGAGCGACAAGATGACAAATACTAAAGATCGGCTCAAAAAGGAGTGAAATCTGCCAAGTGTCAAAAGACAACTGAAACGGGGGATCAAAAGGACCTGCGCGGTCCGCACTGTTTTGTCACGAGGCCGCGCAGGAGAGTTCAGAAGCTGGACATCTTCAAGTTCAACCTGCGCGGTCCGCACTGTTCTGCCACGCGGCCGTGCAAGAAAGTTCAGAGGCCATGATATCTTCAAGTCAAGCTGCACGGTCCGCGCCCCTTTTCGTGCGGTCCGCACCCTTTTTCACGCGGTCCGCGCCTCTTTTCACGCGGTCCGCGCCCCTTTTCACGCGGTCCGCGCCTAAGAGTATCAGAGACTCAATCATTCAAGGAAAAAGCCCACGCGGCCGCGCACCTAATCAACGCGGCCGCGCGTCATTTATGCGCAGTCCGCGCCAGACCCTCAGGGGTATTTTTGTCTGGTTTTTCCTGTGTAGTATAAATAGAACATTTTACTTTTTAGCAGCAATTTTTTTTTAGATCTGTTTTGAGAGCATAGAGCAGCTGAACTTGGGATTTCATGATTTTAGCCTATTTTGGGCAATCTCTTCTAGTATTAACGTGGATTTGAGTAGATTAACATTGTAGTTAATTGTTATGTCAATTTCATCTATTATTTCTTCAATTTCTGTTCCTGTTATGGCTAGCTAAACCCATTAGCTAGGGTTGTGGCTCAACCCTAGTATATGTAATTAATGGGTGTGATTGTTTAGTGCGTGAATGATGTTGGGTATTTGTTATTTGAATTAACCTTATATTTTCATTAAGATTTGGTGGTTGCAAACACTAAGTCTACCTTAGTGAGTCTTGACTCTTCTTGAGAAAGAGAGTCTATGACCCCAAGATTAATTCTAACAAGGAACTAGGATGGACCCATGAGAATGGTAGTCCCAATTAACGGGTTAAACCTTGAGAGAGTAATTACCCAACTTGAACCATAAGTTGCTTGGGCAAATTGGCTTACCCAATTGGTCTCGAGAGAGTCAATTGGGCAAAATAACTCTCTCTACCGAGAGGTGTGAGAGTGAGTGCAACGGTTATAGCATAAGTCCCATAGTCATCATTCTTGCATTAGGAATCTCTACTCGTTAGTTGACCACCTAGGTACATGCCACGACCCTAGTGCCTTTCTCTATATTGCATACAACTTAGAATCATAATTTTAGCATAACTTAGCTTTACAATTGTAGTTGATAAATTATAGCTATTAATCAAAAGAAAACCAAACATGTTAGAAGATCAATTAGGAGCTAAAACATAGTCCTAGACTATACAAACACGCAACTCCAAATTGAAGTTCCCTGTGGAAAATTGACCCCGATACCGCTATTGGGTAAAAGTATTAGCGCCCACTCTTCCTCAGGTTGAGTCCGCTGCGATCAAGGTCCTGGTTTTGACATTCACCGGGGAACAACTCGTTTCCTTTTGGGAATTGGGTATCTGAAGATTCGCCACCTAACGGATTATGGTGTGTTAGGGCACCTAGAGTAATTAACTCATGTAACTAGTTTGCATTACCATAGATTAGGGTAAGGGCTCGAAATGACCTTGAGGAGAAGGTGTTAGGCACCCCTCGCGGTCCACAACAATGGGTCCCGGCCGAACTTAAACTATGTGAATTAGTCATTTTAACAAGTAAATAGTTTCAACACATATTTGTAAATAAAGGTAGTTTTCACATTATAAATACATATATGATCAAGAAAATTCAGATAATGAAAGTAAGAGAGGTTTGGACAACATGCATATGTAAAGAAAAGGAAGTTTAGTGAATTTAAACACATATGGAAATTGGGAAAGGGAAGTCCTAAGTTGATTAGCCTACAGGATCATACCCATGCAATGCTCGGTAATTACTCCTCAATGAGGGGCTACACGTGACATTAGAGCGCAGGTCATCATTTCCTTTTACTACCCATTACCCTCCCCTTAGTGGTTATATAAGCGGGTTTAATTAACGACATCTAAGAGTGTTGCTACCCGTCCCTTCCTTATGATCCTGGAGGAATTTAAGACCTCTAAATCTGGACAGTTCGAGACAACCTAAGGTTTTTAAAAGGTAAAAATCTAGGCAAGAAGCAAATAACATGTAGGACAAGCAAATAGGGACAAACAGTTAGAAGGCTCATATTTACCTCCGCAAGTATATAGGCAAACAAACAGCACGTCTAAAACACAGATTGTGAAGAGGTTCAAAAATCCTAAGAACATGATATCTAGATGAATGCTACAGATTCAGGATATGCATAAAGAAAGTGGCAGAATTCTAACCAGTTTGCCTACTGGTTTTATAGCCTGTTAAGCCAGGATAATTTAACATATAAAACAGAACTGGTTTTACAATTTTAATGCCCTAAGGCTTGCCTAAGTGCTTATATGCAGTCATGATTCTGGGAAACAACTTGAAGCTCTTTAATCCTATAGGCATGCTTTCTAGTGACAATTAACAAGACATTGTATGAAGTTCCAGTTTTAGTACTTAATGCATATGATAATTATCCTATGGACATGAGTTCTAATGAGTGAAACTGCTATTAATTTTTATTAGACATGCATACTGACTGAGAAAGTGTGACAACCAATTAAACATATATGCATGATTTCTAAAGAGACGGATTTGACTACATGCTGTAATGAAAGTGAACCTTAGTTATTTTATTCCCTACAGGCATGGCGTCTAATCATGTAAAGCGAAGTAGGCAGAACTTATTTCAACCAAAGCAATCCCTATAAGCAGGTTATCTAACAAAGCACATTTGAACCAAAGTAAACCCTATAGGCATGTTATCTAACAAAGCACATTTGAACCAAAGTAAGCCCTATAGGCATGTTATCTACCCAGCTATAACCCAGTACCATATAACTGCCCTCCCTTTTCACTAGTCACCCCAATATCTATTTACAATTAATTATTATAGACCAATGATCGAATAAAAATTACATAATAAAATGTAAATTAAGCTGTAGGGAGCCTGGAGTAGGCCTAAAGCAAATCCTAATGTACCAGGCCTTCAGTAGTCTCAAATGCCCAAGGTTTCATTGCCAATTTCATGTCCAAGTGTGTCAGAGTTCCCTAAGGACCTCAAGGATCTCAGGCAGTGCTCACACCCAAACTTTTCTCAAATAAGGACTGATTTATGTGCAGTGTGGAAGGGTCAGCCCTGATATGCCAGAGTTCAGAGAGATATCAAGAGGGGTAGGACTTAATAATCTAAGAGTAAGTGAGAGTGCATAATTTTGAAAAGGGTTTTGGTAAACAGTATAGAGAGGACTCTTAGAGGTGAAAAGATTTTCTGAAAACCAGTACTATTTTGGTGGTAAAATAGCTTGAGGATAGTATGAAAATACTTTGAAATCAAAACATAAATTACAGAACAACCATATTCAGAAACATTTGGCAAGCAGGTTCCACACAGAGAGAGAGAGGGGTTGGGGACACATAGAACACACCTTAGTGTGTAGTGGAGCATAGAAGCAAACAGATGCACAGAATTACTAAGTTAGTTACAAGGGTAGGTGATTGAGACATGGAGCAAAGATGTTAAGAACACATAAGCCTCAAACATACAACTAGAGAGACTAGATGACTTAGCAAAGCAGAGTAGGAAAAGACTTAAATGAACAGACTAGGCAAAACACCACACAAGCATTCATAATGTAGGCATGCTAATCACACACTGAACAAAACAAGATTTTAGATATGCTAGATAAATAGTAGACATGTAAGCATAGTTGAGACATGCTAATCACATATTGAACAAGGCAGTAGTAGGCATGCTAGATAAACAGTAAACATGCAAGTAGAGTTGAGACATGCTAATCATATGTTGAAGTAGGAAATATTAGGCATGCTGGATAAACAGTAAACAGGAGCATGAATGAACTCATGGCTGATGAACTAAGGCAGTAATGAAACACATAGGGTTTAGATTCTAAAATTTAATCAGAGGCATACCAGTTAAGAGAAAGAGAACACAAGATGTAAGACAGTTGTTGTGCAATTTCTAGCCTTGGCTTACAACCGGCAGGGCTAATGAAGATCACAAGTAGCAGAAAGAACAAAGAGCTTTTAGAGTGTAAGGGTAGTGATGAACTAATGTTTGTTCCCTTAAGAAGTAGAACTTAAGAGTTTATATAGTAGTTCAAGAGTAGAGCATAAGGTAAAGTAATCAATAATCAACAATTAAGGGATCTCAGAATCAATCACACAAAGAGGTTCAATATAGTCTTCCCCTTAATTAAGGGCAATTAGCTCACAGGAACTAGTTAAGGCAAGAGGTTCAAATCAGACTGAGTAAAGAAGTAAAGAATCAGAGGCCTTATTAGGAAAGAAGTTCAAATCAAACCAAATAAAGATCTTCAGAATAAAATAATCAAGGGTTTAATTAAGGAAAGAATCATGTAAAGAATCAGTAAATATACAGCTATCAAATAAGGCAAGAACGACTAATTAAAGTCATAAACACGGAAATAATCAAGAATCAAGCGCACGAATTTTTAACAGAGCAAACCACTCAACAATTCTGGAAAGAACATATCAATTCCCATAAACAAAATAGGTTGAGTAAAACTTTTAGGAACACAGAGAAATCAGACGAAAAATAATTCAAAAACCCTAATTTGAAAACACTTAAAGAACGAAAACAACCATGGAAAACTTGAAAGCACGTCAACACACAGAGATTCGAACAACAGAAATCATAGAAATCGAAACTTGAAGTATAGTAGTGCTTAAAAACCGGTTAGTAGTAGAGAAGTAAGAAAAACCTAATAGAATAGCCATGGAAGTTTGAAAATACTTCAGATACCCAGAGGTTCGACTAACAAACAACAAGAAAAACAAACCCTAATATAACAAAATATTCAAAAATTGATTAATCAGTAAAGAAATAAAGGAACCTTAAGGAAAAAGAAATGACGAACTCAAATCTCTCCAGATCTACGAGGATCTAAATGGATTCAAGTCCAAATGCTAACTTTTGAAGAAAAGAGAAATGTTAAAGAGAATCTGGCCTTCGAATCAAAGATTTGAGCCGTGAAACTTTGATAGAAATCACTCACAAACCATAGACAGACTCTTGGAGAGTTTTAAACGAGATCTGGACCATATCTCTTCGAGGTCCTTCCACAAAACCACACAATCGAGCAACTAGGGAAAATAGGAGACAAGTAGAGGCCTCGTACAGCCATGGAAAGCCATAGATCGAGTAGGAATCAAGGGGATGAGGGCTGGTTTTGGGTGGCGGCGGATAGGGTTAAGTTTGGTCTCATAGAGAATTAGAGAGGAGAGGGTTCAGGGGCGGCGGGTGTAGGCAAATGACTAGGGTTTGAGGGTCATTGGGACTAAAAAAGGAAGGTCTTAATGTGGACCGTTGATCTAAAGGATCAACGACCACGATTTGATGGGGTTTTGGGTCGGGTAGGCTTAAATTGGGTAGGGGGCGATGGGATTTGGGCCTGGGTAGATTTTGGGCTAATGTGGGATTAAAAATTAGGCTGTCTAATTGGTCGGGTCCAAATGAAAGGAGCTATTTGTTAAATACCCATTTAATTGATAAAACAATTTTTAAAAATAACTAATCGGTTGTAACAAATGATTTTCATGCCTGAAAATATTTTAAAATAATTACTTAATATTTTAAAAATATAAAAGGCTATTTTCTGGTAAAATAATGTAATAATGCATGCATAAGCTATAATTGCAAAGTAATTGCAATTGCATCCTAAAAATACAAATGTGGCTATTTGCGCAATAATTGAAACTTAGTACAAATACAAAATGATAAAATTAAGCCACAAAAATTATTATAAAATTATTTTGATGAAATTAGTGATTGTTTTATAAATAAAATATTGGGATAAATTAATTAAAATATTTTTAAAATGCAAAAATTGTATGAAAATATTAATTAATGCACATGTATAGTTTTGAAAATATTATGGGGAAAATTAGGTATCAACAGCTGCCCCTCTTTACCTGGGAAGAATGAAAGAGTTTCCGGGTAAAGAAATGATGGCCAATTTTGACCGGATTGGATGTTTTGAAAGATAGAGGCCGAACTCTGATCTTTGAGTTGCCTATATATCCCTGGTTTTACAGGAATCAGGCCGTGTGTAGTTCTGGACCCATCGGCGGAATATACCGATGAAGTTATTACGAGAACGTACACGGGATTTCGGGATGAATGCAGGAGTAGTTGGAGGAACTGGAGCAAGGATGCCCCTGCTGGGATAGCAGTTGCTTACTGGTCACCTACAGATAAAGAGATGCTATAAACATGTATTTGTGCGAAAATTTAAATATGATGCAAATTCCCTTTGGACCATGAAAGTTGTCTTCGGACGGTTAAGGATGACGTCCTCAGACCATGATGTCCTGGGACATGAATTGTTTAGTGAGGGATTCGCAGGCCATGAAATGATGTTCTCGGGCCATGAAGATGGTGCCTCCGAACCATGACGCCTTTGAATAATGATATGCAAATTTGAGAGATCCTCGGGCCATGGCATGGTGTCTTCCGGCTGTGAGGATGATGCCTTTTAGACTATGACGCCTTTGGATAGATTGGCGATATTTCATCCCCTGAGATGCAATAATATGATGTTAACAAGACAAGGCTTAGTCTTGCAAAATGAAGGGCAGAGCTTAGCCCGATTGAAAAACAAATGGATAGTACCAAAATAGAGCAATATTTATGCAAGGAGGGACAATGCTTAGTCCCATGCAAATATGGAGGCAGGGATTAGCCTCATGCGAATATGGAGGCAGGGACTAGCCTCATGCAAGTATGGAGGCAGGGATTAGCCTCATACACGTATGGATGCAGGGATTAGCCTCATGCAAATATGGAGGCAAGGATTAGCCTCATGCAAATATGGAGGCAGGGATTAGCCTCATTCAAATATGGAGGCAGGAATTAGCCTCATGCAAGTATGGAGGCAGGGATTAGCCTCATGCAAGTATGGAGGCAGGGATTAGCCTCATGCAAATATGGAGGCAGGGATTAGCCTCATGCAGGATGGAGGCAGGGATTAGCCTCATGCAAATATGGAGGCAGGGATTAGCCTCATACAAGATGGAGGCAGGGATTAGCCTTATGCAGATATGGAGGCAAGGATTAGCCTCATGCAAATATGGAGGCAGGGATTAGCCTCATGCTCTTATAGAGGCAGGGATTAGCCTCATGCAAATATGGAGGCAGAGATTAGCCTCATGCAGGATGGAGGCAGGGATTAGCCTCATGTAGGTATGGAGGCAGAGATTAACCTTATGCAGGATGGAGGCAGGGATTAGCCTCATGCGAATATAGAGGCAGGGACTAGCCTCATGCAAATATGCGGGACAGAGCTTAGTCCCATGCAAAGAACGAGTAGCAAATAAGAGTAGAATGTTTCTTAGCTAGGGATACGTTTGGTGTCTGGTGGCCCGATTGATAGTGATCTTGTTACGTGTATATATTTGTGGATGTTACTGTTACATCAGATGTGCCTACGCTCAAAGAAAATTGTAAGTTTTGTAAGGGGAGGTTGGTTCACGTCTTTGTCTGCTGGCCTTGCTATGCTTCGTTTTGGAGGCCTCGTTTGAGTTCCCTAGGTAACACCTGAGTGTTACGAAAATAAAGTTTTCGAAAATATGCAATTATTGAGAAAAATAGAGTTATTTTAGAAACATATTGAAATATCAAGTAGTTTTAGATGAACTAGTGACTGTAACATATTTCAGAGACATTGCAGCTTTCTTATGTTAGAATTTTGAGGGTCCTCCTCAAAATTCTGCCCCAGTTCGGTAGATGATCCTTCGACCGTTTGTGAATAACGAGACTTGTTGAACCTTCTTCGGAATTTTGAGAATCCTTCTCAAAATTCTGCCCCAATTTCTTAACCGATTTCTGATTGTCTGGCATATGTTGGCATCAACAGGATTTGCTCCGGAATTTTGAGTGTCCTCCTCAAAATTCTGCCCCAGTTTCTGATCTTGGGGAAAATGGAAATTTTATTATGATATAACCGAACCCATAGGGCTGGCTACGTATCCCCTCTTGAATGGGAATCAGGTCAAGCATAGTTCAATTACATCAGATGAGGAAATGTAAATAGTCTAAGCATATTATCTCTTGATTGCGTCTGAATTGATTGGTTTTGGTCAAATTTCTCCGTCCATTTCTGCAAGTATGAGTCCTCCTCTTGTTAGCACCCTGCGTCATGTAAGGCTCTTGCCAATTGGGAGAGAATTTCCCTTTGGCTTCATCTTGATGTAGGAAGATCTTCTTCAAAACCAGCTGTCCTAGTGCAAATTGTCTTGGTTTGACCCTTTTGTTGAAAGCTCTGGACACTGCGTTCATCCTTTTTCCATCTATAAAGGCCAATTGTTCATAGCGGCTCCTTATCCATTCTACATCACTGAGTTCAGCTTCCTGTATGATTCTTAAAGAAGGAATCTCTACCTCGGCTATGACAACAGCTTTGGTACCATAAAACAGCATGTAGGGAGTTGCCCCGGTTGATGTGTGAACTGTAGTGCGGTATCCCAACAAAGCGAAGGGTAGCTTCTTATGCCATTGTTTGTGGTTTTCTACCATCTTCCTTAGTATCTTCTTGATGTTTTTGTTGGCGGCTTCTATGGCTCCATTCATCTAAGGTCTGCAGGCTGTGGAATTCTTGTGCTTGATTTTGAAAGTTTCACACATGGCTTTCATCAGATCACTGTTGATATTGGCGGCATTGCCAGCGATAATAGACTCGAGAACTCCATATAGGCAAACAATACGATCTTTTGATAAAGTCTACGATGACTTTCTTGGTTATAGATTTGTAAGATGCAGCCTCTACCCATTTTGTGAAGTAATCAATGGCCACTAGAATAAACTTGTGCCCGTTTGAAGTAGTGGGCTCAATCGGACCGATGACATCCATTCCCCGGGCGGTGAATGGCCAAGGTGAGCTAGTTAGATTGAGATTATTTGGCGGCACTTTTATCATATCGGCATGCACTTGGCATTGGTAGCATTTGCGGACATACTGGACGCAATCTATCTCTATGTCATCCAAAAATAACCGGCCCTAAGTATCTTCTTGGCCAAGAAAAAACCATTCATATGCGTGCCGCAAGTCCTAGCATGTATATCCTCAAGTACTTTAGAAGCTTCTTTTGCGTCGACACATCTTAGCAATCCCAAATCAGGAGTTCTTCTATGTAAGTTTCCTCCGCTGTGGAAGAAGTGATTGGACAATCTTTGGAGTGTACGTTTCTGAGTGTGGTTTGCATGCTCCGGATATTCTCCTTTCGCCAAGTACTCCTTGATGTCATGGAACCAAGGCTTCCCGTCTACTTCTTCTTCGATGTGGGCACAATACGCCGGTTGATTATGAATTCTCACTGGGATGGGATCAATGAAATTCTTGTCCGGATGCTATATCATGGATGACAAGGTGGTCAATGCATCGGCAAACTCATTCTGAATTCTAGGCACATGCCGGAACTCTATCTTCGTGAACCTCTTTCTCAATTCCTGTACATGGTGCAGATTTGGCAATATCTTGGAATTCTTGGTGGCCCACTCTCCTAGTACCTGGTGCACAAGCAAATTTGAATCACCGATTACCAGCAGCTTCTGAATATTCATGTCGATTACCATATTGAGTCCTAGTATGAAGGCTTCATACTATTCCATGTTGTTGGTGCAAGGAAGTCCGAGTTTAGCAGATACCAGATAATGTTGACCTATTTCTGATACCAAAATCATTCCAATGCCCACTCCTTTGAAATTTGCAGCTCCGTCAAACAACATCCTCCAACCATCGTATGCTTCGGTAATGTCCTCTCCCACGAATGACACCTCTTCATCAGGAAAATACATTTTTAGGGGTTCATATTCTCCCCCCACCGAATTTTCAGCAAGATGGTCTGCCTATGCTTGTCCTTTGACCGCCTTTTGAGTTACGTAGACGATATCAAACTCACTCAACAGTATCTGCCACTTTGCTAGCTTCCCAATTGGCATGGGTTTCTGAAATATGTACTTCAAAGGGTCCATCCTAGATATGAGGTATGTGGTATAGGCACAGAAGTAAAACCTCAGCTTCTGGGCCGTCCATGTCAAAGCACAACAAGTGCGCTCTAGCAGAGAATACCGTGCTTCGTAAGGTGTGAATTTCTTACTTAGGGTAGTATATGGCTTGCTCCTTCCTACTTGTCTCATCATGTTGTCCCATAACAAATTCGAAGGCTCCATCCAGTATAGATAAATAGAGTAGCAAAGGCCGTCCCCGCTCTGGCGGGACCAAGACCGATAGTGTGGACAAGTACTCCTTGATTTTGTCAAAAGCTTTCTGACAATCCTCGGTCCAGCTTGTCTCGCCATCTTTCCTCGGCATTTTGAAGATGGGTTCACATATGACTGTGGACCGTGCTATGAAGCGACTGATATAGTTGAGACGTCCTGATAACAACTAGGTCGGGAATCCAAATTAGAGTAAGAATTTGAGAAGTAAATGCGGAAGCAATAACAACAAGGAATTGAACAACTAGAATTAAAGAGATGAAAATAAAGGATATGGGAAGAATTCAAGGAAAGAATTCCAAGAACTTCCAAGAACGTAAGTTCTATAGCCTTGACAAGATCAAAGTAACAACGTCTTGATTTATGGAAGAAATCAAACGCCTTTACTTAAAAAGCAAATCAAAACAATAGATTCGGATCTTGACCACTTTACGAGTAACTTGAGACAACAATTAATAACTAGTATTAATCGCCTTCTAAGAATACCACAAAGGAATCAAAGATATCATAAAAGAGAAGTAATCTTACTACCTTGAACTAAGAACTAGTAAAGGTTGAAAGATAAATCTCAAAGCACAAGTAACAAAGGTTCAAAAGAACTCTCAAAGTATGATATACTTAATCAATAAATGTTGTGTCTTATGAATGAGAAGAACTCCTTATTTATAGGAGTTAAAAGCACTTAAAATAATGTAGGGGGTTGCTAAAAAGTCATCTAAATTAGGTAGGGGGCTGCTAGGGGTCACAATAGCCATCAAACTTAGGTAGGTGGCTCCTAAGGGGTAACAAAAGCCATCAAAATTAAGTGGGGGGCGGCCAAATCCTTTTGGGGCAGATTTGGGCCTTAAAACTATTAGTTTGGGCCATTGGTTTGGACTCCAATTGGGCTCCTTTTGAAACACCCCCTTTTGGACCTCTTTTAAGGTCATTTTGAGCCTTATTGGTGGACTTCAAGGGCTGATTTGGTAACCCAATCTTCCTCCTCTTGGACTTCAATTTGGACTACCAAATAATTGTAAAACTTGGACAATTCATCTCCTTTGGGCTTGAGCTCTTCCTCTACAATTAAAAGCTTCTTTATTTGCCATTGAAGTCTAGCAACCTTAGCTTGCAACTCTTTAGCTTGAGATCTTGTAAATGGCCTTGGAGCTTCCAAAACTCTATCATCTCTATCATTGTCCTTAACTATATCCTTGTTCTTGATGCTATCATTCCCCCCTTCTTGAAAAGAATTCGTCCTCGAATTCGATCCTACATCAAACAAAGATAAGTCAGCAACATTAAATGTGGCACTTACTTGGAACTCACCAGGAAGGTCCAACTTGTAAGCATTGTCTCCAATCCTTTCAAGGACTTGAAATAGGTAAGTGATCTTCCCATGAAGTTAATTTACCTTTCAAAACAGCCCTCAACATGTTTCCTAAGGTTCTATTAACTACTTCAGTTTGTCCATCAGTTTGTGGGTGACAAGAAGTAGAAAACAACAATTTAGTACCTAACTTCCCCCAAAACACACGCCAAAAGTGGCTCAAAAACTTAGCATCCCTATCACTAACAATAGTTCTAGGTATACCATGAAATTTGACAACCTCTTTTACAAAAAGATCAGCAACATGTGAGGCATCATTAGTCTTTAAACAAGGAATAAAATGAGCCATTTTGGAGAACCTATCTACCACAACAAATATACTATCCTTACCATATCTTGTTCTAGGCAAACCTAACACAAAATCCATGGAAATATCAATCCAAGGCGAAGTAGGAACAGGTAATGGCGTGTAAAGACCATGTGGTAACACTTTAGATTTAGCTTGTTTACATTCCAAACACTGTGCGCACATTCTTTCAACATCTTTTCTCATTCCAGGCCAAAAGAAATTTTCGGCCAGTATGTCTAGTGTCTTTGGGACTCCAAAGTGTCCCATAAGCCCTCCACAATGTGCTTCCCTTACAAATACTTCACGTAAAGAGCAATTAGGAATACACAACTTATTTTCCTTAAAGAGAAAGCCATCTTGGAGGTTAAACCTCTCAAAAGGACTCAACTTACAATCTGCAAAAATTTTGCCAAAATCAACATCATTAGCATAAAGTCCCTTGATTTGATCAAAACCCATTAATTTAGAAGTCAGGGTAGAAACTAAGACATACCTCCTTGAAAGTGCATCAGCAACAACATTTTCTTTCCCTTGTTTGTAAGAAATTACATAAGGAAACGTTTCAATGAATTCAACCCACTTAGCATGCCTTCTACTAAGCTTACCTTGACTCTTCAAGTATTTCAAGGATTCATGATCAGTTTTAATGACAAACTCTCTTGGCCACAAGTAATGTTGCCATGTGGCTAAAGCCCTTACCAAAGCATATAGCTCTTTGTCATAAGTGGAATAGTTCAATGTGGCTCCACTTAACTTTTCACTAAAGTAGGCAATAGGTTTAGAATCTTGCATCAAAACAGCACCTATTCCTTTGCCCGAAGCATCACATTCAATTTCAAAAGATTTAGAAAAATCAGGCAATTGTAACAATGGAGCAGAACATAACTTTTCTTTCAACAAGTTAAAAGCATCATCTTGTTCTTTTCCCCATTTAAAAATCTTATCCTTTTTAATAACTTCAGTTAAAGGAGAAGCAATGGTACTAAAGTCTCTCACAAACCTCCTATAAAAACTAGCAAGTCCATGAAAACTCCTAACTTCAGTTACACTCTTAGGTTTAGGCCATTCTTTTATTGCTTTGATTTTCTCTTCATCAACCTCAACTCCTTTAGAACTAACTACAAAACCCAAGAAAATCACACGATCCACATAAAAAGTACACTTTTTAAGATTAGCAAATAAAAATTGCTTTCTAAGAACTTCAAAAACTTGTTTTAGGTGTTCTACATGCTCTTCTAAAGTGTTAGAAAAGACCAAGATATCATCGAAGTACACCACAACAAATTTTCCATGAAAATCCTTAAAAACATGATTCATTAATCTCATGAAAGTGCTAGGTGCATTAGTCAAGCCGAAAGGCATAACTAACCACTCATAAAGCCCATATTTGGTCTTAAAAGCAGTTTTCCATTCATCTCCAGGATTCATTCGAATCTGATGGTAACCACTTTTTAGATCAATTTTAGAAAAGATTTTGGATCCATGTAATTGATCCAACATGTCATCAAGACGAGGAATAGGGTGGCGATACTTTACCGTAATCTTGTTGATTGCTCTACAATCCACGCACATCCTCCAAGTTCCATCCTTTTTTGGTACCAATAGGACGGGAACCGAGCAAGGGCTCATGCTCTCTCTCACAAAACCTTTCTCAAGCAACTCCTCAACTTGCCTTTGAAGTTCTTTTGTCTCTTCTGGATTACTCCTATAGGCTGGCCTATTTGGGATTTGTGATCCAGGTACAAAATCAATTTGATGCTCAATGCCACGTAAAGGTGGCAATCCATTAGGAATATCTTCTGGAAAGACATCTTCAAAATCCTGCAAAAGAGAAGAAATACTACTTGGCAAAGAAGAAGTTAGCAACTCAGAATTAATCAAAGTCTCTTTGTAAGTAAGTAGTATTATGGGCAGCCCCTCTTTTCTTGCATTTAAACACTCTTTGGTTTTTATATAAAAACTCTCTTTTTTTCTTTCCTTAACCTCTTTCCTCTCACCAAGACTGTCTATTTTTTCATTCAAACCCTTTTTTATCTCTTCTCTCAAATTGCTGCCCTCTCTCTCTTTCTCTCGGCCATCTCTCTTTTTTTCTAATTCTTGGCCTTCTTTCTTTTCTTTTTCCTCAAGCTCAGTTTTTATCTCTCCCCTTGGTTTTCCCATTGTTTCTCTTAATCTCTTTTGATCTTCAAACACTTGAGAAGGAGATAAAGGTGCAAGAGTAAATTTCCTGCCATTTAGTTCAAGAGAATATCTATTCTTTCTTCCATCATGAAAAACATTCCTGTCATACTGCCAAGGACGACCCAGTAAGATATGACAAGCTTGCATAGGTATTATGTCACAAAGAATATCATCCTCATATCTACCAACATTAAATGAAATCATGCACTGTTTGTTTACCTTTAGTTCACCACTATCATTTAACCATTGGAGTCTATATGGAGTAGGGTGTTTCATGCATGCAAGTCCCAATTTTTCCACAAAGTATGAACTCACCACATTAGCACAACTACCACTATCAATGATCATAGAGCAAGTTTTTCCCTTTATCCCACACCTAGTATGGAATATATTCTCCCTTTGTTCTTCACTATTGCTTGCCAAATTGATAGTCATAATCCTTCTAACTACCCCAATCATGCCCTCATTAGGTAGTTCTACATCATCTTCATCACTCACATCTCCCTCTTCTTCTCCCTCACCTTTTTCACTCTCATATCCTCCATCTTCTCTAAGAATGATGTTTCTTCTACTTGGACATTCATGCATCATATGACCCCTTCCTTTACATTTATGACATTGAATAGAACTAGAAGGTGTAAAAGGTTTAGGGTTAAAGGTTTTACCTCCCTCTTTGTTCTCAAATTTACCTTTACCCTTGTCTTCTTGAGGTCTAGAAGAACTCTTCATCTCATGATATGGCCATGGCTTCTTGGAGATGGTGCTTGTCCGACCTTTCCACGAGCTAGTCTGCTTTCTTTTATTTTGATTTTCTATCTTTACAGACAAATCAACTAACTCATCTATTGTTACATATTGTTGTAATTCTACTACATCAGCTATTTCCTTATTTAAACCATTTAAAAACCTAGCCATTGTAGCCTCTTCTTCCTCTGTACAATTAGCTTGGATCATAGCCATATCCATAGCCTTAAAGTACTCATCCACAGACATGGACCCTTGCTTCAATGTTTGAAGACGTTGTTGTAGCTCTCTTTGAAAGTGTGATGGCACGAATCTCTTCCTCATCACCCTCTTCATCTCAGCCCAAGTAGCAACTGGTGCTTGTCCTTCTTGCAATCTGTCCCTAGCAAGCTTTTTCCACCAAATAGCAGCATAGTCAGAAAACTCAACAACAACAAGTTTAACTTTCTTACCCTCAGAGTAGTTGTGACAATCAAAGATGGCTTCAACCTTTCTCTCCCAATCAAGGTACAAGTCTGGGTCCCTTGCTCCCTTGAATGATGGCATCTTCATCTTTATACTACTTATATTATCATCTTCTACTCTACCTCTTTGTCCCCTCCTATCTCTTCCCACCCTATCAAAATCAATATCATTAAAATCATCTATAGGGTTTTCTTGATTTACAATGGGAGCATGGGGTACATTTCTCCTAGCTTGGGGTCTAACATTATTTTCCCTCCTAAGTTCAGCTATTGTATCATTTTGATCAGCAATGGTATCCCTCATCTCTTGGAGTTGCAAATTCAACCTTTCAAATTGTTGATGCATAGCTTGCAAGGTAAAATCATTTCTTGCTTTGATTTCAGCTTCTTGGAGAACCCTTCATTCATCATCACTACCTGTACGCGACATCTTTAAAAAAAGAAGTGTAAACTGTATCACAAAACTTAGCTCTCTTTTTTTCCCTAGGAATAACCTTTGAACAAAATACTTTGTAGATTTATAATTAAACCCAACTCGTATGAAATTCTTAGTAGTAAAATTCAGATTTTTGGGGAACTAATGAAAGAAAAACCAAATCCTAGAACTATTAGGCTCGGTTGAAACATGACGCGAACAAAAAGGAAAGGATTATATGTTTAGATTAGAAAGAGTAAGAAAATCTAGGATCCCCTCTTCTTGTTTCCTTTGTTAATTTTTGGTAACAAATTAGATACAAAAGAAATATAAAGGATATGGGACGAATTCAAGGAAAGAATTCCAAGAACTTCCAAGAACGTAAGTTCTATAGCCTTGACAAGATCAAAGTAACAACGTCTTGATTTATGGAAGAAATCAAACGCCTTTACTTAAAAAGCAAATCAAAACAATAGATTCGGATCTTGACCACTTTACGAGTAACTTGAGACAACAATTAATAACTAGTATTAATCGCCTTCTAAGAATACCACAAAGGAATCAAAGATATCATAAAAGAGAAGTAATCTTACTACCTTGAACTAAGAACTAGTAAAGGTTGAAAGATAAATCTCAAAGCACAAGTAACAAAGGTTCAAAAGAACTCTCAAAGTATGATATACTTAATCAATAAATGTTGTGTCTTATGAATGAGAAGAACTCCTTATTTATAGGAGTTAAAAGCACTTAAAATAATGTAGGGGGTTGCTAAAAAGTCATCTAAATTAGGTAGGGGGCTGCTAGGGGTCACAATAGCCATCAAACTTAGGTAGGTGGCTCCTAAGGGGTAACAAAAGCCATCAAAATTAAGTGGGGGGCGGCCAAATCCTTTTGGGGCAGATTTGGGCCTTAAAACTATTAGTTTGGGCCATTGGTTTGGACTCCAATTGGGCTCCTTTTGAAACACCCCCTTTTGGACCTCTTTTAAGGTCATTTTGAGCCCTATTGGTGGACTTCAAGGGCTGATTTGGTAACCCAATCTTCCTCCTCTTGGACTTCAATTTGGACTACCAAATAATTGTAAAACTTGGACAATTCATCTCCTTTGGGCTTGAGCTCTACCTCTACAATTAAAAGCTTCTTTATTTGCCATTGAAGTCTAGTAACCTTAGCTTGCAACTCTTTAGCTTGAGATCTTGTAAATGGCCTTGGAGCTTCCAAAACTCTATCATCTCTATCATTGTCCTTAACTATATCCTTATTCTTGATGCTATCACCTCATGAAAAGCTTCATCCGGATCTTTTCATCCTTTCCGACCCCGACCAGTTTGTCACAATAAGTCCTTAGATGAACCCTGGGATCACCTGTATGCATAGGTCTTTATAGTTCAAACCTTCTATTCCTTTGCCTCCTTCGACATCCTGAACTCGACTTGTCAACTCCTTGAGTTCCTCAGCCATGTTTTTGATGAGCAGGTCCTTCTTAGCGGATTCTGGTGTATAGGAAGTTGGTTGGATAGAATGAGGTACAGTTTCCACGTATATAGGGTTGTTTTGGTGAGTGTCGGGTGCGCCTGGGTGTAGTGGTGGTCATTGGTTGAGTTTTTAGGATCAGGAATGGGTTGTGGTATGTTTTGGGGAGTGTGATAAGTAGCGGTTGGTGGGTATTGGATTGGTTGATGGTGGTGTTGTAACGGAGTTGGTATCGATAAGGGATTGAGATTTTGGGGTGGGGTTGCATATTGATGCGGTGCAGAAAAGTTTTGTGGATATTGGTTTGGTGTGTTTTGGGGAGCTGCTGGGTTCTTTGTGTTTTGTTGGTTGATGTCAGGGACATTTAGGGTGAGTGATAGGTTTGCCAAGTTGCGGACTTGCTCAAGTTCTCCCTGTAGTTCCAGTACGTATCTTTTGTTCTAACCTCAAAACTAAATCATTTGGTGCCGGAGTACTCCGAACGTCTGATGTTTTTGCATTTTCCACATTCTCCTTTCGAATACCACTTAAGTCGTCCATTTTAGCTTTCCCTTTGCTCTTTGTATTACTTGGAGGAGGAGGAGGAGGTGGAGGGCCTCTAGATCTGGTGTGATACGCTGATGATGCCAATATGATCGAACCAACCTTAGGGGATGAGAATAAAGAATAATGAAAAACAAAAGGTAAACAAGTTAGTAAGGGTTCTGAAATGTTTGCAGTATTTAAACACATATTGCGGGAATATAAATTCGCGTCCTAATTTGGGGACCTTATTGTGCCCGAGGTAGGCCTAGCGATAAATAAATTTGTAGAAATTTAGTGCCAATAATTGCCTCATTTCATTAATGTAAAAGTAAATGACCCAAAATGAAACTAAATAAGATATTGTTGCTAATGGCACTTAGCCTTATTACATTTAAAAAGGAAAGCAAGTAAATCTAATCTACTTGGTCCCAGAAGGACCCTCTCCAGACCGGATGCTGTTGTCGATCAACTCTCCCAGCTCGTGCAGGTTTAGCAGTAGGAATGCCCTTCCCAGATGCCCTCCTTCATTTCCTTCAGCGTTCTGACAGTTAGTGACCCTCTTCCTTATCTTCCGTTCCAATTCCATTAAACTGTACTCCAGATATTCCAGCCTCTCGCTGGATTTAACAGCTCTTTCTTTCCACTCGTTAATCATCTCCATGTCAACCTTATGTTGCGCCATATGCTCAGCTTCAGACTCTCGAACTCTTTTGTGAAGCTTGTTATACTTCACCTCTACTTCAGCAAACTCATCTATGAACCTGTTTCCTGGACCAACCCTTGGCTCAAAGACTCCTGACAGATTATCATCCAAACATGAGGGGTAAAAGTACGAATGGCCCACATGGTATCAGTCCGGCTCGATGGTAACCTTCTCCACAATAATTTTCAAAGTCCACATATGTTGCGCTTCATTCTTATATGGGATGGGGTCACCCTAGAAATCGGCTCTGAAGTGGCTCATCTTAGCAACCCGTGGTATGACTTGTCTCCTGCCTACCTGTCTCATAACTCTAAGGGGAGCATAAAGGTATATCCCTCTTAACCCGATCAACACCAAATGTAGGACATCCCTGGATCTTATGATGAACTCGTCAGTGCGGAACCACTCGAACATCCACTGAACCTGATCTTCAGTCAGCTTGTTGAAAAACTGCACCCATCCTACAACGTTCTTAGGTTGATCGAACATGTACGTCATGTAAATCATTCTTTTAGAGTGATGGAAGGCTATGTGGTCATTCCACGGCCTTCGTGGAAACTCTTGGCGGTATTGGCCCCTTTGGAGATGTTCTAACAGCCATACTTAAAACAGCAAGTTGCGACCCTCAAAGAATCTAGACCCCTTCTGACAGCGTTCCAAGGCCCGGTACATATCTGCAATGATCATAGGGACAATAATATATGTCTGCCCCTCTATCCCGTCCATTAGAGTTTTGGCCACCATGGTCAGCCTAGTATGGATTCTATCCCCTTGGATTGGGAATACCAGCATGCCTAAGAAGCACACAATGAACACAAAGACCCTATGATGAACCCAACCCAAAGAAGTGATTGAGAACTCATCATAAAAAATACAGTAAGAGCTGCTGTGACCGTATCTTCATAAAGAAAATCAAAAGTATGTAGGAGTTTTTCAGGAACTCCAAATCATCATTTTTCTTCGCCCCCATCATCTTAAGGAACCCTCTGGTGGTATGATTTTCAGGTGCTAGTAGACCAGGGCTATCCCAAGGCAACCCAGCAAATCCCCCTATTTCTTCTAGAAGGGGAGTCATTTTTGTTGATACCCCATTTATTCCTATATATTTTTATAGGCATATATACTTTCAAAATAGCATATATATATATATATATATATATATATATATATATATATATATATATATATATATATATATATATATATGCATATATAAGCATGCACAGGGTCTTTATGATTTTTTCTATAATTTTCAAGGCTTTAAAATGATTTAATTCTTCCCTTTTACTTATAAAATTTCCAATAATTATCCTTCAAATTATGGTTGTGGTAATTTAGCCATCTAAATCCTATATTTATGCCAAAATAGTGCTTAAGTATTTTTAGTGCATTTTTTATAATTGCATTTGCATTTTTAAAACTAATTTGCATATATTTGCAATACTAGCTCTATTAACGCATAATTACATTTATATGCATAAAATGATCTTCTATATTTTTAAAATGTTAAATATGTATTTTAAAACATTTTAGTACATGAAATTATTTTTTAGAAAGCATCTATTATTTATTATAAATTATATAGGGTTAAATTGGCTATTTAAAACTTAGCCAAATTGTATTTCAATTTTAGCCTAAATTCAACCCAATACCCCATCCCAATTCCTAATTGAATTACCCAACCCAGGCCCCAAACACATCCTACCCGACCCAAAACCCAACAGATCATGGCCGTTGATCTGAAGGATCAACGACCCGTATTGGTTCTTTCCTTTTTAATTCTAAATGATACCCTAACCCTAATCATTTTTTATACACCGCCGCCCTAAAATCCTCTCTGCCCTCAAAACACTCTCAACCTAACCCTAATCTTCAACCACCTACCTCCCATCTCCGGCCATCTCCGGTGACCTCTCATCAACTCTTAAGCCTCCAATAGGCTTCTCTCATGCCATGATTGCCTTCTTTAAGGTCTTCAAGGGCCCAGGGCCATGCCGACTTGCATCTAGGGTTCATCTCATGCATGCTCTTGGCTATTCCAGTGTGATTTCAAGAAAAATGATTCTATATTTGCTACGATCCTTGGGATTCTAGACAGGTTTCTTCATCTCTATATGGGTTCTTTCGAAACTCTAATTTCTTTTTTATACCTCCTAGATCTGTACATATCTAGGATGATTTGAGATTGTTTCTTGAATGTTTACACTGTCCTTGAGGTTCTTTACAAGAATCGTATGATTTCAAGTGTTTTTCATCTTTTTCTAAAACTAGGGTTTTCGGAACTTCTTTTTAAAACCTTGTTTAACTGATTCTTTGTGTTTAAACTTCTATTTCATGCATATCTTGACTGATTCTATGAGTTTACTACATCTTTAGCTCGTCTATGTTGAAAGCCCTAATTGTTTAGTGGTTCTTCATTTGGTTCTGTGTATCAGCATGACTGACCGGTTCTCATTTTTGAGTTTCTGTGATTTCTCGTGACTATCTTGCCTTGATATGCTTCTACTGAGTTTCTTAGTCTAAACTTTTACTGATTCTATGTGTTTGTGTTCATCTTTACTATTCACATCAACTTCCATCTTTCTCATTGAATCAGTATTGTTTAACTTTCATCTTTTGCTAGAGTTGTGTGTCGATTCCTGACTATCCATGTCTTACTTTATTTATATGTTAAACATGCTGACTCTTTTCATGACTTTCTCTTTGATTGAGCTATGTAATATTCTGAATTCCTTATCTCTTTGTTTGATTCAAACACTTTCCTCTAAACCTTCGATTCTTACCTTTCTACTCAATTTGATTGATTTGATTGCCTTAGTTAATTTTTCCTTACCTTGTCTACATTGTTTCTTGATTCTTATTGATTATTTCCTTAACTAGAATTTTCTGAACCTAGCCCTAATTACCTATTCTATACTTGCACTATTTGCAGTCTTTCCTTATTTGTTATACTCCAGCTATGTATGATTTCTTTTCTTATTTGTCACCTGCTCTTTACTGTTTGAATTAATTCCCTTAATTAAGGTAGGACTCGAACTGATTTTATTCTGAGTTCTATGATTACTGAACAATTTAATTCCCTTAGACTTTGGTTTAATCTGTTTTGCTAAGTTGTCTAATATCTCTAAGTAACTCTGTTTCTATGCTTAATTTGTCCAGTGTAGTATATTTCCACATGGTTGTTCTGTGATTCATGCTCTATATCTCTACTTCCAAGTTGTATGACTAATTCCTTAATCCTATAAAACTCTAGAAAAGCTTCTATGCTCCTGTTGTTATGTGCTTCACTATGACATTGATGTGTTCTGTATGTCCCCAATTTCCACTACCCCTGTGTGAATTCTGTTGTTAAGTGATGCTGGACCTGTTTGTCATGTAGCCAGCCTGTTTGCTTGCTGATTTTTTGTAAAAAAGTTTACATTGTTTTCAAACTATTTTACTACTAATCAGTCCTTATTTTCAGAAAACTTCTTTACTTATTGAATCAATCCAGTACTGTTTTCTTGTCAAAACCTTTTCAAAACTATGTTTAGCACTCTCACTTTACTCCTAAGTCCCTAGGTTCTACCCCCTCCAGTGTGTGTACTGCCTTGGGATCCTTCTGAGATCCCTTTGAACTCTGGCACACTGAGGCTGGCCCTTCCACACTACACTTACTTAATCCCTGTTATGGAAAGTGTAGATGTGAGCACTGCCCGGGATCCTTGAGATCCTTAGGGAACTCTGACGCACCTAGACAATGAAATAGTCTATGGAATTTGGCATTTGAGGGTATTGGAGGATAGGGAAAATCATTTGGGCTTGTGTCAAGATCCCTATAGTGTAACTTCTTCTTTTATTTTTATCGATTTATGTAATTCATTCATTTGGTTTGTAATAATTATTTGTAAATGAATATTGGGGTGATTAGTAAAAAGGTGGATAGTTACATATCTGTGGGGTAATATGGGTAGAAACCATGCCTATATAATTTTATACTTGCTGTGTTTGCCTTACCATGTTAGAAATCATGTCTATAGGGTTTAAATGGTTCCAATAATAGAAATCATGTCTATAGGTTTAAAAATCAACTTCATAAGTAGATACCATACTTATAGAATGTGATCAGTTTTAGTTTCTATTACAACGGGTATTCACATTTGTTTTCATTAGATATCATGCCTATAAGATTCTAACATCAGTTCTTAACATTTAGATACCATGCCTATAGGAATCAAAAAAATCAAAAATTCTGCCTATAGAATAAAATAAATAAGTCAGTTCAATTCATGTTAGTTTACTTCGAAACTGGCCTAATCAATGGTTTGTTCTCCTTAAATGAATTCTTTCAAGTACTGCCTTCTCTGTCACTAGACAACATGCCTATAGGAACTCAAGAGTCCGTTTTAAAAACTGCTCAATGTTTTACTACATCAGACGTAGTTATCATGCTCTTATGACATCACTGTTCTGCATTAGGCAAGCCTATAGGGCGTTTTAAATCTTGCAACTCTGAATCTGCATTTCTGCTACTTAAAGTGATTCAGATTTAATAGGTTTAATCAATAGGTAAGTTAAATAGGATCCTTCACATATTGTCCTACTTCAGTACTTTATAATCCCTGCTCACTTAGATATTATGTTCTAGGATTTGTTCTCTTTGAATGTTGTTTGAAGACGTGCATGTATGTAGTATGTTTGAGGAGGTAACTGTGAGCCTCTAACTTGTTTTATATGCAGTCCTAACTATTCTTGCTTGTCGCCTAAAATTTTCTCCTTTTAAAACACCTTAGGAGTTGTCTAGAACTGCCCAGATTTAGAGGTCCTAAAATACCTCCAAGACCACAAGGAAGGGACGGGTAGTGCACACATAGGATATTGTCAAGATTGTTAGAACGCTTCAGGCTATGACTAAGGGGAGGGGCTTGGGTAGAACGGGATATGATGACTACGCGCTAATGTCACGTGTAGCCCCTCATTGAGGAGTGTTTACCGGATATTTTGTGGGGTGATCCTGTAGGCCAACCAACTTAGGACCCCTCCTTTCCCAAAATCCTTTTGTTTAAAACTTTTTTTTATATGTACACAACTTGTTCAAATCATTTGTCTTATTATTTGAGGCATATAATGTACAACATGTTTTATCTGCATTTATTTGTTTCAAGTACTTATTCATTAAAGGACTAATTCATAAGTATAAGTTCGGTCGGGACCCATAGTTGTGGACCGAGCGGGGTGCCTAACACCTTCCCCTCAAGGTTATCTCGAGCCCTTACCCTAAATCTCTGGTAATGCAAACCAATCCAAGAGTTAATCGCTCTAGGTGCCCTAACGCACTATAATCCGTTGGTGGCAACTCTTCAAAACACCCAATTCCCAAAAGGAAATGAGTTACTACCCCCATAAATGTCGAAACCCGGACCTTTTCTTCCCCGTAAAAAGGGAAGGGAAAAAAGGGGGCGCGACAGCATGGCGACTGTGCTGGGGATATTTTTTTAGGCTCTTGCCATAACAAACTTATTCTTATGAATTAGTCCAAGCATGCTTTATCCCATGCCTTTTCCTTATTTGAATTTAACTGTCCGTTTCTCTTTAAGCATTTATGATTCTTTATCCCTAAACTGACTTGTCTTTTGTTTCTTTTTCCTGTAACTGTCTTTCAATTATTTGAATATCGTATTTATTTTTCCTACATGCAAATACTCTACATGTTATTAATTGTTGCATAAATTATGCTCCACATCATTTTCCACTCGTGCGTATCAAATCCTATAGCAACGCTTAATGAGTGGTTGCGCTCTTCCTATTTTGTTACCCTTAAATTCGAAAAGGCTTATTTGCAGTAAAACTAGTCGATCAGTGGTGCAGTCGATGGTTCCTTGCCTTTCCCCTCAAGTTGTCCGCTTGAGGGTACCAGTCTAAAACCTCATAGTAACCTTAGTCTTATCAACTGTGCATGCATCATGGTCAAACCTAGCCGGATCAATATGCTGTCCACATAATGATCCTTTAAGATAAGCCTTATCCAAAAGTCCATCGGGTTTTTCATAATCCCAACGGACACAACCACGTTCTGTGCATTAATTTGGAGAACTAAGTGCCGATATGCTGATCATAAATGTATAAATAGTCGAGTCTGGTGGGGTAAGGCCTAACCCTTTTGTTTTGCAGAAAATGAGGCACGAGGTCCCCAGCTTATGGTTAGCACACCTCACTCTTGCTGGACTGGTGGAAGAATCATCCATCGGATGACCAAGTCGATGAATAGAAAGAGAGGGCCGCCAAATCTAGTGAGAGGTTGGAATACTTGGAATACAGTCTGTTGGAATTGGAAGGAAAAGTGATGAAGAGAGTCACCGACTGCCAGCACGCTGAGGGAAATGAATGAGGAGATTTGGCAAAAGCATTCTTACTGGTGAACCTACGCGAACTGGAGGATTTGATCAATGTGAGCATTCAACCTAAGGAAGGTACTTCTAAGACCAAATAGATTAGGTTTACTCGCTTTCCAAATCTAATAAGGCCAAGTGCCAGTAGTGACTTATTTCTTATCTTAGTGTCGTTTTGGGATTCGTCTATTTTTATATTATGAAATGAAGCATTTATTTGTATTTAAAGTTCTCCAAATTTATTTGTCGCTAGGCCTATCTCGGGCACAATAAGGTTCCCAAATTAAGAAGCGAATTTACATTTCCGCAATATGTGTTTAAATACTGCAAACATTTCAGGATCCTCACTGACTTGTTAGCTTTTTTTGTTTGTTTTTTCTTTATTTTGATTATTCCCATCCCCTTAGGTTGGTTCACTCATACTGGCCTTATCAACGTATCATACCAGATCTAGAGGCCCTCTACCTCCTCCTCCTCCAAGAAATACAAAAGGCAGAGGAAAAGCAAAAATGGACGACTTAAGTGGTATCAGAAAGGAGAATGTTGAGAATGTAGAAACCTCAGATGGCTGTAGTACTCCTGCCCCAAATGATCTAGTCCTGAGACTGGAACAAAAGATACTGGAATTGCAAGGAGAACTTGAGCAGGTTCGCAACTTGTAAAACTTGTCACTCACCTTAAATGTCCCCGACATCCACTAACAAAACACAAAGAACCCAGCGCCTCCTCAGAACACACAAAACCAAAATCCTCCAGCACCAAATCAATACACAACTCCACCCCCAAAATCTCAATCCACTACCAACTCCGCCACAACATCACCATCAACCAATTCAATACCCACCAACCACCACTTACCACACTCTCCAAAACACACCATAACCCATTCCTGATCCCCAAAACTCCACCAATGACCATCATTACACCTAATTCCCTTGCACCCATCAAAGCAACCCTATAAATGTGGAAACTATACCTCACTCTACCCAACCAGTCTCCTATACACCGGAATTCTCCGAGAAGGACCTGATCATTAAAATCATGGCTGAAGAACTCAAGAAGTTAACAAGCCGAGTTCAAGGTGTTGAAGGCGACAGAGGAATAGAAGGTTTAAACTATGAAGACCTGTGTATATAGCCAAATGTGGAACTTCCCAAGGGGTACAAACCTCCTAAGTTCGAGATGTTCGACGGCACGAGTGATCCCAGGGTTCATCTAAGGACCTATTGTGACAAACTTGTCGGGTTCAGGAAAGATGAAAAGATCCGGATGAAGCTCTTTATGAGGAGTCTTACTAGGGATGCTTTGTCAAGTTTATCAGCCAAGATCCCAATAAATGGTCCAATTGGGTAAGTATGGCATCAGATTTCATGGATCGGTTCAGGTTCAACACAGAGGATGCACTGGATGTTTTCTACATTCAGAATCTTAAGAAGAAACCTACTGAGACTTTCCATGAGTATGCTACTCGTTGAAGGTCTGAAGCAGCCAAGGTCAGGCGATCTTTGAACGAGGAGCAGATGAACAAATTCTTCGTTAGATCATAGGATCCGCAATATTATGAAAGGTTGATGGTTATCGAAAACCACAAATTCTCTGATATCATCAAACTTGGAAAAAGGATTGAGGAAGGAATCAAAAGTGGGATGGTAACAAATTTTGAGGCATTACAGGCCACAAATAAGGCATTACAATCAGGCGGCATATCAAAGAAAAGAGACGTTGGGGCGGTAATGGTGGCTCAAGGCCCGAAATCTCCACTCACATATCAAACACCTCCACCCACATATCAAACGCCTCAACCCACATACCAAGCATCATCGCCTACATATCAACCTTCATCTCCCAGATATTCCCAACTAGCCACTGTCCATCACACCTATAACTCCCAACCATCCCACTTTTAATCACCACCATCTCGCCAAAATTATCCAAGAACAAGACCTAACTTCGACCGCAAGCCACCCAGACAATACACCGCCATTGCTGAGCCCATCGACCAGTTGTATGAAAGGTTGAAAGCCGCAGATTATGTCACTCATGTTCCCCCTGTGGCATTAGAAAATCCATCTCAATGGTTCAATCTGAACAAAACTTGTGTGTACCATTCCGGTATGAAAGGGCACACTACTGTTGAGTGCCGAACCTTGAAGGATAAGATCCAGATGCTAATTAACAACAAGGTCATACAGGCGAAGGAAGCTGCACCTAATGTCCGCAATTATCCCCTCCCTGATCATAGAGGTGATGGTGTACATGTGATAGAAACGAATGAAGAACGGGACCTTGAGGGATCATTTGGGCTTATTCGAGAAGGCGATGACTTTAAAGTTGCAGTGACACTTACTCCTATTGTGGTATAGACTCAGTCACCAATCGAGGTTGAAGTAACTGCATCAACTCCATTCAAGGTAGAGGTGGTTCCGCCCACGGCCACCCCCACTCCATTTGAAGTAGAAGTGGTCACACCTTTCACTATGACAGTATCAACCACACCCCCATTCAACTCAAAAGCAATACCCTAGGATTATGTTGTCGAGGCTCGGCAAAATGGGAAGGCCAAGGTAGAGGAATCTGACGCCGCACAAGGAATGACTAGAACTGGAAGAGTCTATACACCAGAACATTTGGGAGGATCAAGAAAGGATGCCACTACTAGGCAGCCTATCATTAAGACCGGGCCAGATGAGTTGTGGAGAAAAGTACAGGCAAAGGAGTATTCTATTGTTGACAATCTGAACAAAGTCCAGGGCTCAGATATCTATCCTATCAGTATTGCAGAATTCAGAGGCACACAAGAACGCTTTGATGAAAGTGCTGAGCGAGGCTTATGTACCCAATAACATCACTGGCGGAGAAATGGCCAACATGGTAGGGCAAGTATTGGAAAGTCATAAGATCATCTTCCACGAAGATGAACTACCACCTAAAGGGATAAATCACAATCGAGCATTGCATATTACGGTGCAATTTGAAGATAAGTTCATTGCTAGGGTCTTGGTTGATGGAGGTTCAAGCCTAAATATTTGTCCATTAGACACTCTGAAAAGGTTGGACAAAGGTTTCCATGAAGTACGGGTAGGAAGCATGAATGTGAAATCTTTCGATGGGTCCCAGAGGGCCACGATCGGGGAAATCAACCTTTGCTTGCAGATGGGCCAACTTGGTTCAACGTTGAATTTCAGGTACTCGACATACCAGCCTCATATAACCTTCTGTTGGGCTGACTCTGGATCCATGCCGCTGGGGCCGTACCTTCCATACTACATCAAGTTATGAAATTTGAATGGAATCGTCAGGAGGTGATCATTCACGGAGATGAGAGTAACCCCATTTACACTAGTCAAACCATCCTGGCCATTGGACACAGGAGAAGGCTAGGAGGGAAAACCTATCATCACATTGAACGGGTCAATGCCGTCGAGAAGGATAAGTGGTGGAGTAACAAAATAGAAAGCATACTAGCATGTTCTGGATATAAACCTGGCAAAGGGTTGAGAAAGAACCTTCAAGGTATCACTAAACCAATACAGCTGAAAAATCATGGTACCACCTTTGGGCTTGGATACCAGTACATATGGCAAGAGTACAGGGATTGGTTGCCTCCATGGCGTGGACCATATTACCCTCTTGAGCAGCCAATGCAACATTTGGAACGAGCTTTTCACCAGGCTGATATGATATGGGGGACCGCAGAAGAAGAAGCACTAGCTGGGTTGAAGAATTTGTTCTTGGAGGATGAAGACATGGATTGCAATGCCATAATTGAGGAGGAGGAGGAAGAAGGCCTCACTACTCAGACCGTGAAGAAGGGAGCTGTTCTTAAACTGGACCGCCACACCATCCCGAGCCCGCCGAGTCCCTGGGTAGCTTGGCAGAATTTACTTATATAAGCCATTTTAAACATTTAAGATTTTCCGTAATTTTGTTTTAAGATTTACTTGTTTTAAAATAAATGCTCACTTCATCGAGCCGTACTTTGTCTGGATGATTTCAGTTTTAATCAAATGAATTTGCTCTTTATTATTCACTACTATCTTTACACTTTTGCTTTCTACAGTGTTATTATTACTTTTCCTGATGAACCAGTGACATGTAATAAGGCAACGCAACATGAGAATAGTGATTCAGAGGAAGAAGATGAGATACCCGAGGAAATTGTCAGGGAAGTTGAAAATTTTGAGAATAAGCCTAAATTCAATCTGGACGAGATCGAGGCGGTAAATTTGGGAGATGCCAAGACCGTCAAGGAGACTTGCATCAACATCTACTTATCACCGATAGAGAAGGAATAGTACATTTGGTTCCTAAAAGAGTATGAGGATATTTTCGCATGGTCATATGATGACATGACCGGCCTGAGCACGTCCATAGTGGCTCACAAGCTGCCTGTTAATCCCATGTGTCAACCAGTCAAGCAGAAACTTAGAAAGTTCAAACCAGACATGAGCCTGAAAATCAAGGAGGAAGTTACCAAGCAGATCAAAGACATAGTTCTTAGGGTGGTTGAGTACCCAACCTGGTTATCTAACATTATGCTAATTCTGAAGAAGGATGGGAAGGTCAGAGTATGTGTTGACTATCGGGATTTAAATAGAGCAAGTCCCAAGGACGACTTCCCACTGCCAAATATACACATCCTGATCGACAATTGCGCCAAGCATGAACTTCAATCCTTTGTAGATTGCTTCGCGGGTTATCACTAGATTTGGATGGATGAAGAAGATGTAGAGAAGACAGCTTTCACATGCCGTGGGGTGTATACTGTTACAAGAAGATGCCATTCGGTCTGAATAATACTGGGGCCACTTACATGAGAGCCATGACAACCATATTCCATGATATGATACACAAGGAAATAGAGGTGTATGTGGACCTGAGAAAGTTCTTTGACAGACTAAGGAGATACAATTTGAAACTGAACCCCGCAAAATGTGCATTAGGGGTTCCCGTAGGAAAATTATTGGGATTCATCGTCAGTCGTCGAGGGATCGAGCTGGATCCATCTAAAGTCAAGGCTATTTAGGAGTTACTGCCACCTAAGAGCAAAAAAGGACATGATGAGCTTCCTAGGACGTCTCAACTATATCAACCGCTTTATAGCATAGTCCACAGTCATATGTGAACCCATCTTCAAGAAGCTAAGAAAAGATGCCGAAACAAGCTAGACTGTGGATATTCAGAAAGCCATTGACAAGATCAAGGAGTACCTATCCACACCACTAGTGCTGGTCCCACCAGAGCCGGGACGGCCTTTGCTACTCTATCTATCTGTAGTAAATGGATCCTTCGGATGTATTTTGGAACAACATGACGAGACAGGAAGAAAGGAGCAAGCCATATATTACTTGAGTAAGAGATTCACACCTTATGAAGCACGATATTCTCTACTTGAGCGCACTTGCTGTGCTTTGACCTGGACAGGTCAGAAATTGAGGCATTATTTTTGTGCCTACACTACACACCTCATATCTACGATGGATCCTCTGAAGTACATATTTCAGAAACCCATGCCTACTGGGAAGTTGGCTAAATGGCAGATACTATAAAGTGAGTTCGATATCGTCTATGTAACTCAAAAGGCAGTCAAGGGACAAGCATTGTCAAATCATCTTGTGGAAAATCCGGTAGGAGGAGCATACGAGCCTTTGAAAACATATTTTCCTGATGAAAAAGTGTCGTTCGTAGGGGAAGACATTACCGAAGCATATGACAATTGGAGGATGTTCTTCGATGGAGCTGCAAATTTCAAAGGACTACACATTGGAGCAGTTTTGATATAAGAAACGGGTCAGCATTATCGGTATCTGCTAAACTCAAATTTCCCTACACCAACAACGTGGCGGAATACGAAGCCTGCATATTAGGACTCAACATAGCAGTTGACATGAACATTCAAGAGCTGTTGGTGATCAGTGATTCAGATTTTCTTATGCACGAGGTACAAGGAGAATGGGCCACCAAGAATTCCAAGATATTGCCATATTTGCACCATGTGCAGGAATTGAGAATGAGATTCGCGAAGATAGAATTCCGACATGTGCCCTGAATTCAGAATGAGTTTGCCGATGCATTGGCCACTTTGTCATCTATGATACAACATCCAGATAGGAATTACATTGATCCCATTCCGGTGAGGATCCATAACCAGCCAACATATTGTGCTCATGTCGAGGAAGAAGCAGATGGAAAGCCTTGGCTCTATGACATCAAAAGGTACTTATCAAAAGGAGAATACCCGGAGCATGCAAATCACACTCAGAAATGCACACTTCGGAGATTGTCAAATCACTTCTTCCACAGCGGAGGGAACTTGTACAGAAGAACCCCTGACTTGGGTTTACTACGATGTGTCGACACAAAGAAAGCTTCTAAGCTACTTGAGGATGTGCATGCTGGGACATGTGGCCCACACATGAATGGTTTCGTCTTGGCTAAGAAGATACTCAGGGCAGGTTACTTTTGGATGACCATGGAGACGGATTGCATTCAGTATGTCCACAAATGCTTTCAATGTCAAGTGCATGCCAATATGATAAAAGTGCCGCCAAATGAGCTCAATGCAACAAGCTCACCTTGGCCATTCGCCGCCTTGGGAATGGATGTTATTGGCCCGATTGATCCCACTGCTTCAAATGGACACAGGTTTATTCTGGTAGCCATTGATTACTTCACGAAATGGGTAGAAGCTGCATCTTACAAAGCTGTAACCAAGAATGTCGTCGCAGATTTTGTCAAGGATCGTATCGTTTGCCGATTCAGGGTTCCCGAGTCCATTATCACTGATAACGCCGCCAATTCAACAGTGATTTGATGAAGGCAATATGTGAGACTTTCAAAATCAAGCGCAAGAATTCCACAACCACAGATCTCAGATGAACAGAGCCGTAAAAGCCGCCAACAAAAACATCAAGAAAGATACTAAGGAAAATGGTAGAGAACCACGGATAATGGCATGAGAAGTTAACTTTTGCTTTACTGGGATACAACACCACGGTTCGCACATCGACCGGGGCAACTCCCTACATGTTGGTTTATGGTACCAAGGCTGTCATCCTAGCCGAGGTGGAGATTCCTTCTTTAAGAATCATACAGGAAGCTGAACTCAGCGATGCAGAGTGAATAAGGAGTCGCTATGAATAATTGGCCCTCATAGATGGAAAGAGGGTGAACACGGTATGTCACGGCCAACTTTACTAGAGCAGAATGACCAGGGCCTTCAACAAAAGGGTAAAACCAAGTCAGTTTGCACCAGGGCAGCTGGTATTGAAGAAAATCTTCCCACATCAAGATGAAGCCAAATGGAAATTCTCTTCCAACTGGCAAGGTTTGTACATGGTTCACACGGTACTGACAGGAGGAGCACTCATACTCGCAGAAATAGATAGAGAAATCTGGCCAAAAACAATCAATTCAGATGTAGTCACGAGATACTATGCCTAGATTATTTTACATTTCTCTTCTGATGTAATTGAAATACGCTTGACCTGATTCCCGTTTAAGAGAGGATATGTAGGCAGCCTTATGGGTTCGATCATATCATAATAAAATTTCCATTGCCCCCCCCCCCCAAGCTCAGAAATTGGGGCAGAATTTTGAGGAGGACCCTCAAAATTCCGGAGCAAGTCCAGCCTACGCCATCGCATGCTAGAAAGTTAGTTAAGAAACTGGGACAGAATTTTGAGAAGGATTCTCAAAATTTCGAAGAAGATTCAGCAAGGCCTATTATCCGTAAACAGTCAAAGATCATCTACCGAACTGGGGCAGAATTTTAAGGAGGACCCTCAAAATTCCAATATAAGAGAGCTGCAATGCCTTTGGGATATATTATAGTCACTAGTTCATCTAAATTACTTAATATATCAACATATTTCTAAATAACTCTATTTTCATCAATGATTGCATATTTTTCGAAAACTCTATTTCCGTAATAGTCAAGTGTCACCCAGGGGAACTCGAAAGGCTTTCAGAACGGAGCAAAGCGAAGGCCGGCAGATGAAGCACAAACCAACCTTCCCCCACAAAACTTACAATTTTTCTTTGAACGCAGGCACATCTAACATGACGATAACATCCGCAAATATATGCATGCAGCAAGATCACAATCAATCAGGCCATCAGACATCGAATATACATCTCCAGCTAAGACATATGCTGCTTTTACTTACTACTTGCTTTCTGCATGAGGCTAATCCTTGCCTCCAAACCTGCATGAGGCTAATCCCTGCCTCCCTATATGCATTAGTCTAATCCTTGCCTCCATATCTACATGAGGCTAATCCTTGCTTCCCTACTTGCATGAGGCTAATCCTTGCCTTCCTACTTGCATGAGGCTAATTCTTGCCTCCCTATTTGCATGAGGCTAATCTTTGCCTCCATATCTGCATGAGGCTAATCCCTGCCTCCATACTTGCATGAGGCTAATCCTTACCTCCCTACCTGGATGAGGCTAATCCTTGCCTCCCAATGATGAGGCTAATCCCTGCCTCCATACCCCCATGAGGCTAATCCCTGCCTCCTAACTTGCATGAGGCTAATCCTTACCTCCGTACCTGCATGAGGCTTATCCCTGCCTCCCAATTTGCATGAGGATAATCCTTGCCTCCATATCTGCATGAGGCTAATCCTTGCCTCCTTAACTGCCTGAGGCTAATCCTTGCCTCCACACCTGCATGAGGCTAATCCTTGCTTTCACACCTGCATGAGGCTAATCCTTGCCTCCACACCTGCACGAGGATAATCCCTGCCTCCATATTTGCATGAGGCTAATCCTTGCCTCCCCATCTGCATGGGACTAAGCACTGTCCCTCTCGGCACAAATATTGCTTTATTTCTAGCACTATCTATTTGCTTTTCAATCGGGCTAAGCTCTGCCCTCCAGTTCACAAGACTAAGACTTGTCTTATCATTACTGCATATCATGGGCTGAAATATTGCCAATTTATCCGAAGGCGTCATAGTCTAAAGGCATCATCCTCATAGCTGGAAGACACCATGCCATAGCCTGAGGATCTATCTCAATTTGCATATCATTATTCAAAGGCTTCATGGTTGGAGGCACCATTTTCATGGCTCGAGAACATCATTTGTAGTGTGTATTTCTAGTGCATTTTTATAATTGCATTTGCATTTTTTAAAACTAATTTGCATATATTTACAATACTAGCCCTATTAATGCATAATTACATTTATATGCATAAAATGATCTTCTTTATTTGTAAAATGTTAAATATCTATCTTAAATTATTTTAGTACATGAATTATTTTTTAGAAAGCATCTATTATTTATTATAAATTATATAGGGTTAAATTGGCTATTTAAAACTTAGCCAAATTGTATTTCAATTTTAGCTTAAATTCAACCCAATATCCCAGCCCAATTCCTAATTGACCTAGGCCCCAAACACATCCAACCCAACCCAAAACCCGTCAGATCATGGCCTTTGATCTGAAAGATCAACGACCCGTATTGGTTCTTTCCTTTTTAATTCCAAATGACCCCCTGACCCTAATCATTTTCTATACATCGCCGCCCTAAAATCCTCTCTGCCCTCAAAACACTCTCAACCTAACCTTAATCTTCAACCGCTGACCTCCCATCTCTGGCCATCTCCGATGACCTCTCATTGTCTCTTAAGCCTCCAATGGCTTCTCTCATGCCATGCTTGCCTTTTCTAAGGTCTTCAAGGGCCCAGGGCCATGCCAACTTGGATCTAAGGTTCATCTCCTGCCTGTTCTTGGCTATTACAGTGAGATTTCAAGCGAAATCATTCCATATTTGCTACGATCCTAGGGATTCTAGACAGGTTTCTTCATCTCTATATGGGTTCTTTCGAAACCCTAATTTCTTTTCTATACCTCCTAGATCTAGGACGATTTGAGTTTGTTTCTTGAATGTTTACACTGTCCTTGAGGTTCTTTACAAGAATCGTATGATTTCAAGTGTTTTTCATCTTCTTCTAAAACTAGGGTTTTCGGAATTTCTTTAAAAAACCTTGTTTAAATGATTCTTTGTGTTTAAACTTCTATTTCTTGCATATCTTGACTGATTCTATGAGTTTACTACATCTTTAACTCGTCTATGTTGAAAGCCCTAATTTTTTAGGGGTTCTTCGTTTAATTCTGTGTATCAGCATGACTAACCGGCTCTCGTTTTTGATTTTCTGTGATTTCTCGTGACTATCTTGCCTTGATATGCTTCTATTGAGTTTCTTAGTCTAAACTTTTACTGATTCTATGTGTTTGTGTTCATCTTGACTGTTCACATCAACTTGCATCTTTCTCACTGAATCAGTATTGTTTAACTTTCATCTTTTGCTAGAGTTGTGTGTTGATTCCTAACTATCCATGTCTTACTTTATTTATATGTTAAACATGCTGACTCTTTTCATGTCTTTCTCTTTGATTGAGCTATGTAATATTCTGAATTCTTTATCTCTTGATTTGATTCGAACACTTTCCTTTAAACCTTCGATTCTTACATTTCTACTCAATTTGATTGATTTGCTTGCCTTAGTTAATTTTTCCTTACCTTGTCTGCATTGTTACTTGATTCTTACTGATTATTTCCTTAACTAGAATTTTCTGAACCTAGCCCTAATTACCTATTCTATACTTGCACTGTTTGAAGTCTTTCCTTATTTGTTATACTTCAGCTATGTATGATTTCTTTCCTTATTTGTCACCTGCTCTTTACCGTTTGAATTAATTCCCTTAATTAAGGTAGGACTCGAACTGATTTTATTCTGAGTTCTATAATTACTGAACAATTTGATTCTTACCTTATTTACCTAGATTTTAAACTACTATATATATTGCTCTTTTCTACAGTTTTACACACAGAGACATTAGTTCAATAACTCTCTCTTACACAAAAAAGCTCTCTGCTCTTTCTTGTTACTTGCTACTTTTACTGAACTAGCCGGCTGTAAGCGAAGGCTAGTTATTGCACTACACTCGCTTTATACTCTATGTTTGCTCTCCTTAACTGGTATGTCCTAATTCAATTTCAAGTCCAAAACCCTATATGTTCTGTTACTGATAGCATCCTAGGAAGCTCAACTCTATTCAAGGACATAGATGAAGCTTTTGAATCTCAAAGATGGCCTTTAATAAGAGTTCAAGCTAAAGAATTACAAAACAAGATCATTAGACTTCAAGTGCAAACAAAGAAGTTATTAATTGGGAGGAAGAGCTCAAGGATAAAGGATGTGAATTGGCTAGGTGATAACATCAAGGACAAGGATAGAGTTTTGGAAGCTCCAAGGCCATATACAAGATCTCAAGCTAAAGAGTTGCAAACTAAGGTTGCTAGACTTCAATGGCAAATAAAGAAGCTTTTAATTGTAGAGGAAGAGCTCAAGCCCAAAGGAGATGAATTGTCCAAGTTTTACAATTATTTGGTAGTCCAAATTGAAGTCCAAGAGGAGGAAGATTGGGTTACCAAATCAGCCCTTGAAGTCCACCAATAGGGCTCAAAATGACCTTAAAAGAGGTCCAAAAGGGGGTGTTTCAAAAGGAGCCCAATTGGAGTCCAAACCAATGGCCCAAACTAATAGTTTTAAGGCCCAAATCTGCCCCAAAAGGATTTGGCCGCCCCCACTTAATTTTGATGGCTTTTGTTACCCCTTAGGAGCCACCTACCTAAGTTTGATGGCTATTGTGACCCCTAGCAGCCCCCTACCTAATTTAGATGACTTTTTTAGCAACCCCCTACATTATTTTAAGTGCTTTTAACTCCTATAAATAAGGAGTTCTTCTCATTCATAAGACAACATTTATTGATTAAGTATATCATACTTTGAGAGTTCTTTTGAACCTTTGTTACTTGTGCTTTGAGATTTATCTTTCAACCTTTACTAGTTCTTAGTTCAAGGTAGTAAGATTACTTCTCTTTTATGATATCTTTGATTCCTTTGTGGTATTCTTAGAAGGCGATTAATACTAGTTATTAATTGTTGTCTCAAGTTACTCGTAAAGTGGTCAAGATCCGAATCTATTGTTTTGATTTGCTTTTTAAGTAAAGGCGTTTGTTTTGTTCCATAAATCAAGACGTTGTTACTTTGATCTTGTCAAGGCTATAGAACTTACGTTCTTGGAAGTTCTTGGAATTCTTTCCTTGAATTCTTCCCATATCCTTTATTTTCATCTCTTTAATTCTAGTTGTTTAATTCCTTGTTGTTATTGCTTCCGCATTTACTTCTCAAATTCTTACTCTAATTTGGATTCCCTACCTAGTTGTTATCAAGTGGTATCAGAGCGGTTTTAGTCAAGATTTCGTTCTTGGTAAGTCTTGGGATTTCTTGAATACTAAGAGCAAAGAAAAGAAAAAAAATTAAAAAAAACGAAAATCAGTTTTTAGAACAAAAAAATAGAATTGCGTGCTCTCCGGGATATTTGTTTTGTATCTAATTTGTTACCAAAAATTAACAAAGGAAACAAGAAGAGGGGATCCTAGATTTTCTTACTCTTTCTAATCTAAACATATAATCCTTTCCTTTTTGTTCGCGTCATGTTTCAACCGAGCCTAATAGTTCTAGGATTTGGTTTTTCTTTCATTAGTTCCCCAAAAATCTGAATTTTACTACTAAGAACTTCATACGAGTTGGTTTAACTATAAATCTACAAAGTATTTTGTTCAAAGGTCATTTCGAGAGAAAAAAAGGATAAAGTGTGTGAGAGAACAATTGGAAAAAAAAACAAAGAAGCCAAATTTGAGAGATACATATTTCCTTTAATCTATGTCAAGATATCTCAAATAGGTAGTTGCAGTGGAAGGAGTAGATCTATGACTCTTGAAAGGTCGATATTACAATATATCGAATGGAAAGAAGACAATGGTAAAGTTATTTTTCAAACAAGAGCTAAAGTGATGTCTACAATTTATACCCTTAGAATTGACAAAGCATTTAACTATAACTTAATTAGCACTTATATGGTTGAGAAATTGAACTTGCCTTGTGTTGAACATATTGATCCCTACATGTTGAAAGGAGTAAAGGTAGATAAAAGAGTGTTATTACCATTCTCTATTGGAAGGTATGAGGATGTGATTTGGTGTGATGTCATTCCCATGAATCGTTTTCATATCTTGTTGGGAAGGCCATGGAATATCTATAGAAGTGCTTCATATAGTATCGAAAAAAATAGATACTCTTTTGAGGTTAATGGGAAGAAACTCAGTCTTGGACCTTTGACTCCCTCACAAATTTGTGCAGATGAAAAGATTGTTAAAAAGAATATGGAAAAATACGAGAGAGAAAAGAATGAGAGGAGTAAGGGAGTGCATGTTGACATTCCAAGAGAGGAAAAAGGAGAGGTTGTCTTGAGTAAAAAGAGTGGGATGTCAAGTGAGGTAAACAATGATCTTGAGAAAAAAGAAAAGAGAGAAAGCAATAAGAGAAACAAAGTTTGTAAGGTAGAGAGAGAGAAACAAGAGAGATTGAGTGAAGGAAAAGAACTCTTTAGTGAGAGAAAAGAGGCTAAGGGTGAGGAAAACATTAGTCTTGCGATAAAAGCCAAAGAGAGTGTAAGCAAGAAAAAAGTTTCTTTACTTCCTAACCCATTAACTCTTTCTTGTTTTAGTTCTTGTGATTTTGTGCAGCCACGTGATGAAATACCTTTTGAAAGGAGTGGTGAGGCGCAAGAGATGGTGGCAAAAGATCCAATTGGATTCCAACATAAATTCGGCAATATCAATTCTTGTTGGATGGTGGAAGACAAAAGCTTGATTAAATTCTTTGTTATTAAACCTTTTGACTATTTCGATTCTTATTTACAGGGTTATGACATGGAGTTGCCTAAAAGCATTGCTAAGGTGGAGCCATTGCATAAAAGAATACAAGGTGATGATGTTCCATTGGTAAATAAGTCCAAGTATGGTATGTATAATTGGTTTATTTGCATTCTTGGTCTTTCTAGAACACCTAAGGTATTTTTGGAGGTAATGAATTACACTCTTATTTCTTATATTGGTGACTTTATAATTTTTGTAGATGATGATATTTTGATGCACATCAAGTCATTAACTATAATATCTAAGTTAATGTGTAAGAGTAATTCGCTTCCTTTTGAAATTGTGTATGACATAGATGATTACTTATTCCAACTTGGTGGAAAGAGGCATGGAATTTCTGTGAAGAGGCTTGCAAATGAGTTAAATATTTCTTCTTATCTTATTCAAGTGGCTAATGAGTTTTCATGTGCTAAAGAATGTGATCTTTGTTATGTGATGGGGAGTCATTCTTCAAGTCATGTTCATTGTAAGATTGTAAAAGTATTTGTTTCTAGTAAAGAGGATATGCATGATTGTTGTAATACTGGTGATCAAATACTCTTTCATGTAGAGGAATCCATGAGATTTGTAATTGTAGTTAGTAGTCTATATCATGAATGTATCTTGTTTGATAAATGTGGTAAAGGTACTTATATTAAATGGATGTGTAGTCACTCTTTTATAATTTCTTTGTCATGTATACTCATGGACTGTCGTACCGACAAGATCGAATTGCAAGTTCCATTGCATGGTGCATCTAAGAGAGGTTTTTATTGTATTAATCTAGGTAGACATAAATTTTATTGGGATGATGATGTCCATATTCTTTATAAGGGAGTATTTATACCTATTAGGATTGATTGGGTTAAATGGACACATTGTCACTATCTTATTTTATTCCTACTATTTTTTCAGATTAGTGGATACCATTTACTAGTGCGTGTTTTCTTTTTCTTGCAAGGTCAAAATTCGAGGACGAATTTTCTTCAAGAAGAGGGGAATGATAGCATCCTAGGAAGCTCAACTCTATTCAAGGACATGGATGAAGCTTTTGAATCTCAAAGATGGCCTTTAATAAGAGTTCAAGCTAAAGAATTACAAAACAAGATCATTAGACTTCAAGTGCAAACAAAGAAGTTATTAATTGGGAGGAAGAGCTCAAGGATAAAGGATGTGAATTGGCTAGGTGATAACATCAAGGACAAGGATAGAGTTTTGGAAGCTCCAAGGCCATATACAAGATCTCAAGCTAAAGAGTTGCAAACTAAGGTTGCTAGACTTCAATGGCAAATAAAGAAGCTTTTAATTGTAGAGGAAGAGCTCAAGCCCAAAGGAGATGAATTGTCCAAGTTTTACAATTATTTGGTAGTCCAAATTGAAGTCCAAGAGGAGGAAGATTGGGTTACCAAATCAGCCCTTGAAGTCCACCAATAGGGCTCAAAATGACCTTAAAAGAGGTCCAAAAGGGGGTGTTTCAAAAGGAGCCCAATTGGAGTCCAAACCAATGGCCCAAACTAATAGTTTTAAGGCCCAAATCTGCCCCAAAAGGATTTGGCCGCCCCCACTTAATTTTGATGGCTTTTGTTACCCCTTAGGAGCCACCTACCTAAGTTTGATGACTATTGTGACCCCTAGCAGCCCCCTACCTAATTTAGATGACTTTTTTAGCAACCCCCTACATTATTTTAAGTGCTTTTAACTCTTATAAATAAGGAGTTCTTCTCATTCATAAGACAACATTTATTGATTAAGTATATCATACTTTGAGAGTTCTTTTGAACCTTTGTTACTTGTGCTTTGAGATTTATCTTTCAACCTTTACTAGTTCTTAGTTCAAGGTAGTAAGATTACTTCTCTTTTATGACATCTTTGATTCCTTTGTGGTATTCTTAGAAGGCGATTAATACTAGTTATTAATTGTTGTCTCAAGTTACTCGTAAAGTGGTCAAGATCCGAATCTATTGTTTTGATTTGCTTTTTAAGTAAAGGCGTTTGTTTTGTTCCATAAATCAAGACGTTGTTACTTTGATCTTGTCAAGGCTATAGAACTTACGTTCTTGGAAGTTCTTGGAATTCTTTCCTTGAATTCTTCCCATATCCTTTATTTTCATCTCTTTAATTCTAGTTGTTTAATTCCTTGTTGTTATTGCTTCCGCATTTACTTCTCAAATTCTTACTCTAATTTGGATTCCCGACCTAGTTGTTATCAGTTACTGCTTTAGTTCATTGATTTCTAGTCTTGTTCCTACTTGCTATTTGGCTGTTCAACGTGTAACTGGCATGTCTGAATCATTTTTTCACCTAGCATGCGCAAACTACACTGCTTAATCACTAGCATGTATGAATTCTGTCCTGTTTAACTTGTAATTAGTATGTCTAAGGATCTGCCTATTGCTTTATCTAGCATGCCTCAACCTGAGTTGTCCTATGTATGTCAGCATGTTTTGATCAATCTGTTTACTTAGACGTTGGTTTATTCTATTTTGCTAAGTTGTCTAATATCTCTAAGTAACTCTGTTTCTATGCTTAATTTGTCCAGTATAATAAGTTTTCACATGGTTGTTCTGTGATTCATGCTCTATGTCTCTACTTCCAAGTTGTATGACTAATTCCTTAATCCTATAAAACTCTAGAAAAGCTTCTATGCTCCTATTATGTGCTTCACTATGATATTGATGTGTTCTATATGTCCCCAATTCCCACTACCCCTGTGTGAATTATGTTGTTAAGTGATGTTGGACCTGTTTGTCCTGTAGCCAGCCTGTTTGCTTGCTGATTTTTTGTAAAAATGTTTACATTGTTTTCAAACTGTTTTACTACTGATCAGACCTTATTTTCAGAAAACTTCTTTACTTATTGAATCTATCCAGTACTGTTTTCTTGTCAAAACCTTTTCAAAACTATGTCAAGCACTCTCACTTTACTCCTAAGTCCCTAGGTTCTGCCCCCTCCAGTGCTTGTAGTACCTTGTGATCCTTCTGAGATCCCTCTGAACTCTGGCACACTGAGGTTGGCCCTTCCATACTGCACTTACTCAATCCATATTATGGAAAGTCTAGGTGTGAGCACTGACTGGGATCCTTGATATCCTTAGGGAACTCTGACGCACCTAGACAATATCATTGTCTATGGAATTTGGCATTTGAGGGTATTGGAGGCTTGGAAAAATCATTTGGGCATGTGTCAGGCTCCCTATAGTGTAACTTCTTCTTTTATTTTATCTATTTATGTAATTCATTCATTTGGTTTGTTATAATTATTTGTAAACGAATATTGGGGTGATTAGTGAAAATGTAGGTAGTTACATATCTGCGGGGTAATATGGGTAGAAACCATGCCTATAGGATTTTATACTTACTGCGTTTGCCTTACCATGCTAGAAATCATGCCTATAGGGTTTAAATGGTTCCAATAATAGAAATCATGTCTATAGGTTTAAAAATCAACTTCATAAGTAGATACCATACTTATAGAATGTGATCAAGTTCAGTTTCTGTTACAACGGGTATTCACATTTGTTTTCATTACATATCATGCCTATAAGTTTCTAACATTAGTTCTTAACAATTAGATACCATGCCTATAGGAATCAAAAAAATCAAAAATTCTACCTATAGAATAAAATCAATAAGTCAGTTCAATTCATGTTAGTTTACTTCTAAACTGGCCTAATCAATGGTTTGTTCTCCTTAAATGAATTCTTTCAAATACTGCCTTCACTGTCACTAGATAGCATGCCTATAGGAACTCAAGAGTCCATTTTAAAAATTGCTCACTGTTTTACTACATCAGATGCAGTTATCATGCTCTTAGGACATCACTGTTCTACGTTAGGCAAGCCTATAGGGCATTTTAAATTCTGCAACTCTGAAACTACATTTCTGCTACTTAAAGTTGTTCAGATTTAATAGGTTTAATCAGTAGGCAAGTTAAATAGGATCCTTCACATATTGTCCTAATTCAGCACTTTATAACCCCTGCTCATTTAGATATCATGTTCTAGGATTTGTTCTCTTTGAATGTTGTTTGAAGACGTTCATGTATGTGGTATGTTTGAGGAGGTAACTGTGAGCCTCTAACTTGTTTTATATGCAGTCCTAACTGTTCTTGCATGTCGCTTAGAATTTTCTCCTTTTAAAATACCTTAGGGGTTGTTTAGAACTGCCCAGAATCTGTGGACTTTGTGCCTCATTTTCTGCAAAATAAAAGAGAGTTAGGCATTTTCCCCCTATAGGTTCGTCTATTTATACAGTAATGATTAGCATATTGGCAATTATTTCTCCAAATTAATGCACACAATCATGATTACGTCCGTTGGGATTGTGGAAAACCCGATGGACTTTTGGACGAGGCTTGTCTTAAAGGGTTATTATGCGGACAACATATTAATCCGGCTAGGTTTGACCATGATGCATGTACAATTAATCAGAGTAACGCTGCTATAGAGGTCTAGACTGGGACCCTCAAGCGGACAACTTGAGGGGGAAAGGCATGGAACCGTCGAACGCACTGCTGATCGACTGGTTTTACCGCAAATACGCCTTTCAGAATTTAAAAGGTGATATATAGGAAGAGCGCAAACACTCATCAAGCATTGCTAAAGGATTGATTACGCACGAGTGGAATATGATGTTAAGCGTGATTTATGCTACAATAAATAGCATGTTATCAAGTATTTGCACGTAAAAAAAATGATAAATGCAGTATTTAAATAATTGAAAGACAATTACGGAAAAAGAAAACAAAGAGACAAGTCAGTTTTTGGAAATAAGAAAATCATAAATGCTTGAAAATAGACAGCTAAATTCAAATAAGGGGAAAGGGTACGTGGGATAGAGCATGTTTGGACTAATTCACAAAAATAAGTTCGTTATGGTAAGAGCCTAAAATATTCTCAGCAGAGTCGCCATGCTGTCGCGCCCCCTTTTCTTCTCGTGGAGGTTCGGGTTTCGACATTCATGGGGGAACACCTCGTTTCCTTTTGGGAATTGGATATTTGAAGAGTCGCCACCTAACGGATTATGGTGCGTTAGGGCACCTAGAGCAATTAACTCAAGTAACTAGTTTGCATTACTAGAGATTAAGGTAAGGGCTCGAAATGACCTTGAGGGGAAGGTGTTAGGCACCCCTCGCGGTTCACAACGGTGGGTCTCGGCCAAACTTAAACTATGTGAATTGGTCATTTTAACAAGTAAACAGTTTCAACACATATTTGCAAATAAAGGTAGTTTTCAAATTATAAATACATATATGATCAAGGAAATTCAGATAATGAAAGCAAGAGAGATTGGGACAACATGCATATGTAAAGAAAAAAAAGTTTAGAGAATTTAAACACATATGGGAATTGGGAAAGGGAAGTCCTAAGTTGATTAGCCTACAGGATCATACCCATGCAATCCTCGGTAATCACTCCTCAATGAGGGGCTACGCGTGACATTAGAGCGCAGGTCATCATTTCCTTTTACTACCCATTACCCTCCCCTTAATGGTTATATAAGCAGGTTTAATTAACGACATCTAAGCGTGCTGCTACCCGTCTCTTCCTTATGGTCCTGGAGGAATTTAGGACCTCTAAATCTGGACAGTTCGAGACAACCTAAGGTTTTTAAAAGGTAAAAATCTAGGCGAGAAGCAAATAACATGTAGGACAAGCAAATAGGGACAAATAGTTAGAAGGCTCATATTTACCTCCGCAAGTAGATAGGCAAACAAACAGCACATCTAAAACACAGATTGTGAAGAGGTTCAGAAATCCTAAGAACATGATATTTAGATGAATGCTACAGATTCAGGATATGCATAAAGAAAGTGGCAAAATCCTAACCAGTTTGCCTACTGGTTTTATAGTCTGTTAAGCCTGGATAATTTCACACATAAAACAGAATTAGTTTTACAATTTTAACGCTCTAAGGCTTGCCTAAGTGCGTATATGCAGTCATGATTCTGGGAAACAGCTTGAAGCTCATTTATCCTATAGGCATGCATTCTAGTGACATTTAACAAGACACTGTATGAAGTTCCAGTTTTAGTACTTAATGCATATGATAATTACCTTATGGACATGAGTTCTAATGAGTGAAACTGCTATTAATTCTTATTAGACACGCATACTAACTGAGCAAGTTTGACAACCAATTAAACCCACATGCATGATTTCTAAAGAGACGGATTTGACTACATGATGTAATGAAAGTGAACCTTAGTTATTTTATGCCCTATAGGCATGGCGTCTAATTATGTAAAGCGAAGTAGGAAAAACTTATTTCAACCAAAGCAATCCCTATAGGCAAGTTATCTAACAAAGCACATTTGAACCAAAGTAAACCCTATTGGCATGTTATCTAATAAAGCACATTTAAACCAAATTAAGCCCTATAGGCATGTTATCTACCCAGCTATACTCCAGTACCATAAAACTACCCTCCTTTTTCACTAGTCACCCCAATATTTCTTTACAATTAATTATTACAGACCAATGATCGAATAAAAATTACATAAATAAAATATAAATTAAGCTATAGGGAGCCCGGAGTAGGCCCAAAGAAAATCCTGATGTACCAGGCCTTCAGTAGTCTCAAATGTCCAAGGTTTCATTGCCAATTTCATGTCCAGGTGTGTCAGAATTTCCTAAGGACCTCAAGGATCCCGGGCAGTACTCACACCCAGACTTTTCTCAAATAAGGACTGATTTATGTGCAGTGTGGAAGGGCCATCCGTGATATGCCAGAGTTCAGAGAGATATCAAGGGTCTCTAAGCTAACGTACCAGAGGGGTGGGACTTAATAATCTAAGAGTAAGTAAGAGTGCATAATTTTGAAAAGGGTTTTGGTAAACAGTATAGAGAGGACTCTTAGAGGTGAATTTTTTTTTTTAAAACCAGTACTAATTTAGTGGTAAAATAGCTTGAGGAAAGTATGAAAATACTTTGAATCAAAACACAAATCACAGAACAACCATATTCAGAAACATTTGGCAAGCAGGTTCCGCATAGAGAGAGAGGGGTTGGGGACACATAGAACACACCTTAGTGTATATTGGAGCACAGAAGCAAACAGATGTATAGAATTACTAAGTTAGTTACAGGGGTAGGTGATTGAGACATGGAGCAAAGATGTTGAGAACACATAAGCCTCAAACATACAACCAGAGAGACTAGATGACTTAGCAAAGCAGAGTAGGAAAAGACTTAAATGAACAGGCTAGGCAAAACACCACACAAGCATTCATAATGTAGGCATGCTAATCATACACTCGACAAAACAAGATTTTAGACATGCTAGATAAACAGTAGACATGTAAGCATAGTTGAGACATGCTAATCATATATTGAACAAGGCAGTAGTAGGCATGCTAAATAAATAGTAGACAGACAAGTAGAGTTGAGATATGCTAATCATATGTTGAACCAGGCAATATTAGGCATGCTGGATAAACAGTAAACAAGAGCAGGAATGAACTCATGACTGATGAACTAAGGCAGTAATGAAACACATAGGATTTAGATTCTAAAATTTAATTAGTGGCATACAAGTTAAGGAAAAGAGAACACAAGATGTAAGACATGTGTTGTGCAATTTCTAGCCTTGGCTAATAGCCGGCAAGGCTAATGAAGATCACAAGTAGCAGAAAGAATAGAGAGCTTTTAGAGTGTAAGAGCAGTGATGAACTAATGTTTGTTCCCTTAAGAAGTAGAATAAGAGAGTTTATATATTAGTTCAAGAGTAGAGCAAATAATCAGCAATTAAGAGATCTCAGAATCAATCACACAAAGAGGTTCAACATAGTCTTCCCCTTAATTAAGGGCGATTAGACAATGGTAGTGACAAGAACTAGTTAAGGCAAGAGGTTCAAATCAGACTGAGTAAAGAAGTAAGGAATCAGAGGCCTTATTAAGAAAAGGAGTTCAAATCAAACCAAATAAAGATCTTCATAATAAAATAATCAAGGGTTTAATTAAGGAAAGAATCATGTAAAGAATCAGTAAATATACAGTAATCAAATAAGGCAAGAATGACTAATTAAGGTCATAAACACGAAAATAATCAAGAATCATGTACACAAATTTTTAACAGAGCAAATCACTCAACAATTCTGGAAAGAACATATCAATTCCCATAAACAAAATAAGTTGAGTAAAACTTCTAACAACACAGAAAAATTTGACGAATAGGGTTAAGTTTGGTCTTAGAGAGAATTAGAGAGGAGAGGGTTTCAGGGGCGGTGGGTGTAGGCAAATGACTAGGGTTTGGGGGTCATTGAGACTAAAAAAGGAAGGTTGTAATGTGGACCGTTGATCTAAAGGATAAACAACCACGATTTGATGGGGTTTTGGGTCGGGTAGGCTTAAATTGGGTTAGGGGCAGATGGGATTTGGGCCTGGGTAGATTTTGGGCTAATGTAAGATTAAAAATTGGGCTATCTAATTGGCTGAGTCCAAATGAAGGGGGCTATTTGTTAAATACTCATTTAATTGATAAAACAATTTTTAAAAATAACTAATTGGTTGTAAAAAATGATTTTCATGCCTAAAAATATTTTAAAATAATTACTTAATATTTTTAAAATATAAAAGGCTATTTTCTGGTAAAATAATATAATAATGCATGCATAGGCTATAATTGCAAAGTAATTGCAATTGCATCCTAAAAATACAAATGTGGCTATTTGTGTAATAATTGAAATTTAGTACAAATGCAAAATGATACAAGTGAGCCACAAAAATTATTATAAAATTATTTATGATGCAATTAGTGATTGTTTTATAAATAAAATGCTGGGATAAATTAATTAAAATATTTAAAAAAATTGTAAAAATTGTATGAAAATACTAATTAATGGCCAGACATAGTTTTGAAAATACTATGGTGAAAATTGGGTATCAACAGTCCTTCACAAAGGCTAAGTATGAAAGACAATGATCACGCCCAATTATGCCTTATAAAAAGGACAAAGCGGTCATTGCAAATATAATCCGGTTTACAAGTCCGGAGTCGAATCTCACAAAGAACTAATGCTTAGCTACAATTGTTCACTATCACCAAGAATACAAGCTTGAACAATTCCTAATTTATAGATATTAAGAATCTTGTGTTTAACTAACTAACTAACAAATTAAATAATAAATTAACACTAAAGATACTACAGGTTGGAGAAAAGATTAAGGAGGTCTAGAGTTATAATTTTCCCAATTGTAAGAATCCTTTCCTCTATGTCTTCTATAATTTCGCCTAAGTATTCTCTACCGATCATGAGCGCTCTGCGTGTTGTAATTTTCTCCCGAGAATTACGACAATTTACTAGACATACTCTCCCGAGTTATGCTAGCTGGCTTTAATTACAACTCACTTAGATCACACCCAAGGTTTTGTTATCCCTAATCTCACTTTCAAAACCCTTGGTTATTGATTCCTCACATACGCTGGGAGTGATGTTGATCAACAACTACCTAAATATGCACTCTCTCCCGAGTAATACATACTAAATAGGCACAGCTAATTAAGGGTCCTTCAATCAACCACAAGAATAATATAGTTGAACAAATAGAGAAAATACTACGACTCAATTATATAAAAACATAACAAGAATTTATCATACAAAAGGTTTCAGCAAAACCCTAGATAACAAATTAGCTATTCATAATAGTATGTAAAACTACATTACTAAAAGTCATAACCAACAATGAAAAATAGGAAGAGGAAGGAAAAACTTGTAGAAGAATTCCCCGCCTTGCTCCTATTGTGTCTCTGTCTCCTTAGGTCAAATCTGTGTCAAAAATTGGTCTCCTCCCCTCAAAATACTTTTTTCCATGTATATATACCAAGTAGGGTCGGGCCCAAACAATTATACCTTCTCCTATGCGAAAAAGGACAAGTTTCCAGGCCTGGACGTCTGCGGCCGCGGTCCGAGCGCAGTACTTTCCTAGTATACTGCCTCAGTCCGCGTCAGGTCCGCGGTCGCAATTTCAATTGCGTTTTTCACCCTGTTTCCTTTGGAATTTGGAAATACGTAAAACATGAAAGTGGTAGCCCTTTGAGTAGCTTTCCAACCATATATTGTGGAGCCCAAATGGAGTTATGAGCGAAACGTTATGTTCATTTTACTAGACAGTATGCAATATGCCTACTCGATTCTTCATTTTGTTGCTCTATCATCCGTTGATCCCCGAATAAGATTCTGGCTTAATTCCTTGGGCTTTTACTCAGACTTCAAAGCTCCAAATTACTTGAATTCTTTCAATAACATCTACATATCCCAGAATCACACCTACAAGGCATAAAACACACAATTAGTGCAAGACACTAGCGATTAAAGCTCAAACTCAATTAAAGTGCAGTAAATTTGAGTGTAATAAGCGACTAAAATACGTAATTATAGCCTATCATCAACACCCCACACTTAACCATTGCTCATCCTCGAGCAATCAAACTACACTTTTTTATAGACACGACCTTTTTAAACAATTCTCCTAACTCATCACACCAAGAGTATTTAAAATAGAGTAAGCACAAAAGCATAACATCTTCACCTCAAGATTTGACTCACAAGTACCACACATTATTCACAACTCACTACCTTTCCTTCATGAATCAAGTGCCCTCACACAACAAAAGAGAGTAGTTCCACACAATAAAATTTAAGAACACTTAGGTACTCAAGATAGAAAGAATTCACTCACTCTCAGAAATAACATTCATATGACACAAAAGATGCACCATAAGCTTGTCCGTAGTGTACTACTCCACTAATCGAGCTCATTCAATCTAGGATCAATTAAGACTTTATTTGGTTGTAATGTAGGCTACGGGACGGGTAGGATACATATAGATATAAGAGTGACTACACCTCCCTAAGCACTTTAATACATATACTTTAACATTCAAACCCCATACTTATGTCAAACCAAACTCCACCTTCACATCAATGTATAAATCCCCATACTTCTTTAAGCACAGTTACATCAAAAGTTACCACTTATTATGGAATACTTTTTTTCACAGCAATACAACTATTTTTTTTTTCAATTCAAGTGGCTCTTACTTGTTCAAAACAGTGCACCTTTCTCCTGATTTCATTAGTTCCACTCAAAAGCCAAACCAACCACCCCACCTTTAACTTTTACACAGTTCATAACAATTCAAGTGCTCGTGATAGGTTAAAAGGATCAAATAGATGATTAATTCAAACAAATGGGTAAGGCTTGTCATGTGGTTACCAAAGAAACAAGATTACAGGCTCAAAGGGGTTAAATACGATACATAACAATTAGGTGGGTAAAATATACATATCTGGCTCAACAAAGAAACGCCTATATCACTTCCAAGACTGAAAAAAACTACTATTTCGCTTTGCAAACACACATGGCAAGTTCTAGGCATCAAATGCAATGCACAGAATATAACAAATCCTTACACAGACATGGCACATAACTCACTCAGGATTGGTTTCATCAAGACACTCTAGTCAAAGCAGTTAAGCAAAGTTAAGATCATAAAATTTAAGGTACTTATACAAGAGTCAAAAACTGAGCCTAAGCATCACAACCAAAGTACTCACTATTCTCAAATTATAACAAAGTCAAGAGATGTTGCTTCAATTCAAAACACAATACAATGACTCCTACTCCCAAAAAAAACTAACTACACCCTGTTCAAATAAAACCCTTGGAAAAGAATCGCGGCACAAAGAAAAACCAAGGGGGAATTATTACACTACCTACAAAGAAAATCTTTTTTTTCTTTAGACTTAAATCCCTTAAAAAAATTGCCTAGGATATCCATCGTCGGGAAAAGTCCAATCTTTTTTTCTCATTTTTCTTAAAAAAAAATTCAATTAAACTAACACAACTAAAATAGCATAGAAAGTCACCCAGACAATCTCCTCACCCCACACTTAAAATTGTGCATTATCTCCAATGCATACCATACTAATGAGAGGGTAAAAGAAACTCCCTGGTAGGCCAAAGGCCGAAGCACTAGCAGCTCATGGGGTACTCACACTTCTCCCAGGCTTGGTCCTTCGTGCGGGTACCTCACACTTTGTTCCAACCATCTACTTTGTTGTTGCATCTTTCCAATAGCTTTGCTTTCCTTGCTTCTAGAAAATTAAAAATCGGCACTACAAAAATAATACAATAAAAAAAATTATCAAAAAAATAAATAAAACAAAGCAGTAAAGCTGGGTTGCCTCCCAACAAGCGCTTGATTTAACGTCGCGAGATGACACAAATCACTTTTTGCCACCACTTCAAACTTATAAATTGGATCCCAAGTTTTGATTCTGCTCTATGATCATGCTCTTAGGGTGGTGGAACGAATCTGACTGGCTCAATAAAACAATATAGTATTCTGTACTTCTTGGCCTTTGGATGAGATGTGTATTCCCGACTTTCTGGCAAGAAGCATTCCAAAATGTAGGCACCTTGTTCCTCATTCCTTGACTCCTCAAGTGGCTTGGACGACTCTATTTGCATATCATCATCCAAACACAATGTGGAAAAATGCTTGGAGTGTGGACCAATGCGCTCAACTACAAGAACATTGGGGTTGTGTACATTCTTATCACTAATGACAATAGAGTCAACTAAATATGTATCCTCAATATCCTTGGTTGACTCTAATATCTCTTCTACAACATCAACATCCTCAAAATCTAGTGTGATTGATTGTTGGTGTTTCCTCTGGCCTTCTCCTCTAACTCATCCTCGTATTTTTTTAAATCCTCCAGTATAATGGCAATTTCTGCAGCCAATTCATGCTCATATTGGCGTAATCCACAATATACTTGTTGCGCTACAAGGTTCAATTAATTTATTCGCTTGCGTCTCCACGTTGCGAATAGTTGCCTCTTACCTTTGTATCTACCGTGTTCTCTTATCATATAGTTCCATGCAACACTTTAACATATCTTTGATCTCTTTCCGATCATCATCCCTGGGTTCTTTGTTCCTATTAACTTCACAAGAAAAAGAAGAACCATCAAAGTAAGGGGTTGGGGGAAGATAAGAACTATAAGCACAACCATGAAAGTGACCATCTTGACCACCACACATATCACACACATTCCACATATAAGATTGAGTTGGTGCACAAAACTCGCTCTCGAAAATATTTTGATAATTTTGCCCTGGGTGTTTTCCTTCACAATATGCATAAGGAGGATTAAAAGCAGAATTACCAACACCAAAATTCTCATAATTCCATGATGCCATGTCTCTCTGAGCAAAAATATAAAAAAAATTAAAAATAAATATATTATCAAATACACAAAAACAAAAATCACAGTTCAAACTGCAACCTAGAAATATGTACACCTACAGCTACACCGTTAGTTCCCCGACTACGACACCAAAATTTGATCATGCCCAACTATGCCTTATAAAAAGGACAAAGCGGTCGTTAAAAATATAATCCGGTTTACAAGTCCGGAGTCGAATCAAAGAACTAAGTCTTAGCTACAATTGTTCACTATCACCAAGAATACAAGCTTGAACAATTCCTAACTGATAGATATTAAGATTCTTGTGTTTAACTAACTATAACAAATTAACACTAAAGATACTACAGGTTGGAAAAAAGATTAAGGAGGTCTAGAGTTAAAATTTTCCCAATTGTCGGAATCCTTTCCTCTATGTCTTCTATAATTTTGCCTAAGTGTTCTCTACCGATCATGAGCGCTCTGCGTGTTGTAATTGTCTCCCGAGTAATTACGACAATTTACTAGACATACTCTCCTGAGTTACGCTAGCTGGCTTTAATTACAACTCACTTAGATCGCACCCAAGGTTTTGTTATCCCTAATCCCACCTTCAAACCCTTGGTTATTGATTCCTCACATACGTCGGGATTGATGTTGTTCAACAACTACCTAAATATGCACTCTCTCCCGAGTAATACATACTAAATAGGCACAGCTAATTGAGGGCGCTTCAATCAACCGCAAGAATAATATAGTTGAACAAATAGAGAAAATACTACGACTCAATTATATAAAAACATCACAAGAATTTATCCTACAAAAGGTTTCATCAAAACCCTAGATAACAAATTAGCTATTCATAATAGTATGTAAAACTACATTACTAAAAGTCATAACCAACAATGAAAAATAGGAAGAGGAAGGAAAAACTCGTAGAAGAATTCCCCGCTTTGCTCCTATTGTGTCTCGGCCTCCTTAGGTCAAATCTATGTCAAAAATTGGTCTCCTCCCCTCAAAATACCGTTTTTCCATGTATATATACCAAGTATGGTCGAGACCAAACAATTAGATCTTCTCCTACGCGAAAAAGGACAAGTTTCCAGGCCTGGACGTCCGCGACCGCGGTCCGGGCGCGGTACTTTCCTAGTATACTGCCTCAGTCCGCGTCAGGTCCGCGGTCGCGGTTTCAATCGCATTTTTTACCCTGTTCCCTTTAGAATTTGGAAATACGTAAAACATGAAAGTTGTAGCCCTTTGAGTTAGATTTCCAACCATATATTGTGGAGCCCAAATGGAGTTATAACGTAATGTTATGTGCATTTTAATAGATAATATGCAATATGCTTACTCGATTCTTTGTTTTGTTGCTCTATCATCCGTTGATCCCCGAATACGATTCCGGCTTAATTCCTTGGGCTTTTACTCAGACTTCAAATCTCCAAATCACTTAAATTTATTCTATAACATCTACATAGCCCGGATCACTCCTACAAGGCATAAAACACACAATTAGTGCAAGACACTAGCAATTAAAGCTCAAACTCAATTAAAGTGCAGTAAATTTGAGTGTAATAAGCGACTAAAATACGTAATTATAGCCTATCATCAATACCCCACACTTAAACCATTGCTCATCCTCGAGCAATCAAACTACACTTTTTTATAGGCACGACCTTTTTAAACAATTCTCCTAACTCATCACACCAAGAGTATTTAAAATAGACTAAGCACAAAAGCATAACATCTTCACCTCAAGATTTGACTCACAAGTACCACACATTATGCACAACTCACCAACTTACTTAAACATCGAGGTCAATGATATTACCTTTCCTTCATGAATCAAGTGCCCCCACACAACAAAAGCTTCCACACAATAAAATTTAAGAACACTTAGGATCTCAAGATAGAAAGAATTCACTCACTCTCAGAAATAACATTCATATGCCACAAAAGATGCACCATAAGCTTGCTCGTAGAGTACTACTCCACTAATCGAGCTCATTCAATCTTGGATCAATTAGGACTTTATTTGGTTGTAATGTATGCTAGGGGACAAGTAGGATACATTTAGATATAAGAGTGACTACACCTCCCTAAGCATTTTAATACATATACTTTAACATTCAAACCCCATACTTATGTCAAACCAAACTCCACCTTCACATCAATGTATATTACCTCATATTTCTTTAAGCACAATTACATCAAAAGTCACCACTTATTATGGAATACTTTTTTTTTCACAGCAATACAACTATTTTTTTTCCAATTCAAGTGGCTCTTACTTGTTCAAAACAGTGCACTTTTCTCCTGATTTCATTAGTTCCACTCAAAAGCCAAAACAACCGCCCCACACTTTAACCTTTACACTGTTCATAACAATTCAAGTGCTCATGAGAGGTTAAAAGGTTCAAATATATGATTAATTCAAACAAATGGGTAAGGCTTGTCATGTGGTTACCAAAGAAACAAGATTAAAGGCTCAAAGGGATTAACTACGATACATAACAATTAGGTGGGAAAAATATACATATCTGGCTCAACAAAGAAACGCCTATATCACTTCCAAGACTGAACAAAACTACTATTTCGCTTTGCAAACACACAGGGTCAGTTCTAGGCATCAAATGCAATGCACAGAATATAACAACTCCTTACACAGACATGGCACATAACTCACTCAAGATTGGTTTCATCAAGACACTCTAGTCAAAGCAGTTAAGCAAAGTTAAGATCATAAAATTTAAGGTACTTATACAATAGTCAAAAGCTGAGCCTAAGCATCACAACCAAAGTACTCACTATTCTACAGGTATAACAAAGTCAAGAGATGTTGCTTCAATTCAAAACACAACACAATGTCTCCTACTCCCAAAAAAACTAACTACACCCGGTTCAAATAAAATCCTTGGAAAAGAATCGCGGCACAAATAAATACCGAGGGAGAATTATTACCCTACCTACAAAGAAAATCTTTTTTTTCTCTTTTGACTTAAATCCCTCAAGAAAATTGTCTAGGATATCCATCATCGGGAAAGGTCCAATCTTTTTTTTCTCATTTTTCTAAAAAAAATTCAATTAAACTAACACAACTAAAATAGCATAGAAAGTCACCCAAACTATCTCCTCACCCCACACTAAAAATTGTGCATTGTCCCCAAGGCACACCATAATAATAAGAGGGTAAAAGAAACTCCCTGGTAGGCCAAAGTCCGAAGCACTAGCCGCTTATGGGATACTCAGACTTCTCCCAGGCTTGGTGCTTCGTGCGGGTACCTCACACTTTGTTCCAACCATCTGCTTTGCTGTTGTATTCTTCCAATAGCTTTGCTTTCTATGCTCCTAGAAAATTAAAAATCGGCACTACAAAAATAATACAATAAAAAAATTATCAAAATAATAATAAAACAAAGCAGTAAAGCTGGGTTGCCTCCCAACAAGCGCTTGATTTAACGTCGCAGCACGACGCGAATCACTTTTTGCCTCCACTTCAAACTTATAAATTGGACCCCAAGTTTTGATTCTGCTCTATGATCATGCTCCTAGGGTGGTGGAACGAATCTGACTGGCTCAATAAAACAATATAGTATTCTGTACTTCTTGGCCTTTGGATGGGATGTGTATTCCCGACTTTCTGGCAAGAAGCATTCTAAAATGTAGGCACCTTGTTCCTCATTCCTTGACTCCTCAAGTGGCTTGGACGACTCTATTTCCATATCATCATCCAAACACAATGTGGAAATATGCTTGGAGTGTGGACCAATGCGCTCAACTACAAGAACATTGGGGCTGTAGGACCCTGATTTTCAATTTTTTCGCGAAGGACTCAAACAGAGGGAGGACCAACTGGCGCGCAAGGTCGAGGAGCTGAGGGAGCGAGATGAGGAGCTTAAGAAGGTGTTTGCCCGTAATAGTGAACTTGAGGCCTCCCTTAAGGTGAAAGAGGATGAGCTTGAGTTAAGTATAGGGGGTGATGGCCGAGAATGCCAACTTACAAGCAAAGGTGGCTAGTTTGACCGCTGAATTGGGTATAAAGTCGGTGGAGATTGATGGTCTTAAGGGCGAACTGAGCGTCGGTGCTGATAAGCTGGCGACAGCTATTTCTGGAATGGCGGCCTTGGAGAATACCCTCCGTGTTTGTAGGTCGGAGCTGACCGAGGGGAAGGAGGCTTCTAAGCTTAAGGCCATGGGGCTTGAGGGGCGTGTTAAGGAGTTGGAGGCGGAGCTATCTGTGTTGAATGGACAAGTGGCCTCGCTAAGAGCGGATGATGCGAGTCGACTCTCACAACCTTCTACGTCTCGCGCCTCGGCCGATCCGGTCGTGCCTCGTCGCTTATATGAGTTGTGGGTCCATGCTGAGGCCCGGCTTGACGTGTACAAGGCTCTTCATGTTGAGGGGAGGGCATCTGAAGCAGAACTTCAAGGCGTGCATGTCGAAGCTCGTGCAGCTCATGAGGCATGCGGGTACGACCCTCTTACACCTGACAGGGATGACATAAAATCTGATTATGCGAATCGTCTTGCGTCTGACTCTTGGTACGAAGATGCTTGCCCAACCGGGGATGACGTGTAATCTTTTGTTTGTACTTACTTTTTGCTTAGGGACTTTTGTAAGGGGCATGCTTGAGCCTGTTTTAAAGATAGGTGTAAGTAACATTTTAATGTAATGTAGTGTTACAACCCATATCCACATGTGTTAGTTCATGCCATATATTAGTTAACATAAATCCAAAAAGGAATTATCTTTGAGATGATAAGAAGTCAATCATATTGGTCTTAAGTGATACAAGGTGATTAACCAGTATTAGAAGTTAAACGAATCAAGGATGTTGTAACTCGTATTTTCAGGTAATCTAGCGGTGCTTAATACACTCAAGAGGTCATTTATTAAGGTATTTTAATCATATAATATCCGTATCATAAGTTTTGAAGTCAAACGAGTTATGAAACAAAAGTCGACAAAAGTTGTCGCAACTTAGGTTCATAATTTTACTTAAACATTAGGTCAAATGTTTCTAATCTTTTCTCATAATTTACAAGGAATTACGGGGTGATCTACCAACAAAATTAAAGATCTATGAGTCTAGTTTCCAACGCATTAAACCGTTCATCGATACGATCTCGGAGTAGAGAGATATTCACGTTTTCGCGAGACTGCGCCAAGCACCTCTCTATGGGGCCCACTAAGTCGGTTTAAGATATTTGGACCTATATAGGATGACTCCAACCCGTTTTAAGTCATTTCTTTTCACTATTTTCAGACCTTAGAACCCTAGGAACATCCTCTCAAGGTTCTCTCAAGATTCAAGACCCAAAAAAGGGCAAACAACACAAATCAAGTGTCGGGAATTCCGTGGCGCTAGTAAGTCTCTTGTTCTTCTTGTTGTTGCTCATTTTTGTGTCGTTCCAGCTCGTGTGGGAGGTTGTTTTAAAGGGTTTATGTTCTGTAAATACTCCCTCATGTTCTTAATATCAATCCTAGGTGATTTCAAGCCTTCTAAAGTGATTCTAGTGCCGAAAAACACTAATTGATCGCTAGTTTCGCTTTGTTGTTGTTGTGGCAGCATTGGAGGGATATTTCATGGAAATTTAAGGTCAAATTGGAGTTGTTCTTTCTGTATAAAGGTAAGGAACCTCTTACTCTATATGTATTTAAGATTATCCAAGTTGCGGCTAAGCCATTGAAGCTAGAACTTGTGAGATATATATCGAAAGGCTTGGTAGTAATGTTATTGTTTTGTGGACTGTTTTGCGTTGTTGTTGGGCTGCGTATTTTACTACTATCTTGTGGAGTTTTGGAGGAGGAAGGGTGTGGAGAAACACCATATATATGTAGGGTTATGGGCTGATAGTTATTCGTAACATTTCCAGGTTGTTTGACACGACTACGGTGGTCGTCGTATGTATGGAGTGATTAGGCTGTGTGTGGACTATTTTGGGAGGCTCAATATGTTTATTATTGATGTTGTTTGGGCTGTTTGGTGATTGTTTTGAATGGTGTGAGGTCATATATATAGGGGAGGTGCTGTCCGTTTCATCATAAAATAGGTTGTGGTCGATACATAATAGTTATGACGCTTAAATGATAACGATAGTATCGTTTCTCTTATTGTAGACTAAGGAGTTTTGACAATTGCATAGCTTGAGATTGGGGCAGTATATACAAGGTATGTGAGGCTATCCCTTTCCTTCTTTTGCACGACTCCGATTGTACATAATGTAATGAACGAGCTTCCAAGATACTCTACTCTTAGAAGCTAGCAGTACTTACATTGTTTTCCCTCTTATGGAACGATTGATGTTAATGTTGCTTCTCTTATTCTTATGTTATCAATGTTATTGGTACTTCCTGATTCTTATAAGGTTCATAGTGAAGAGTTAGTCCTAATAACGCGTACAGAGGATACCGACCTTACGTCACTCTGAAAGGTTTAGAATGTGATTCCATGAGTCGAGCATGCATTATATATATGTATCTATTTTACTCTACCGAGCCACGCTATAGTTGGCCGGGTACGGCACCTATTGTGCAACCACTGATCAGTTGGGTTTTACCGAGCTCCACGTGGCCGGGTACGATTCTACCGAGCCTATTATGGCCGGGTACGATATGATGATGATGATGCCCACAGAGGCGAATGCTTTAAAGGTTTATGTATTTATACATATGTATCATGCATTTCATGTAAGTAGCCCTCAGAGGTACTAAGATGTTACAGGTTGTATATTCTCTATCCTTGCTTACATTACTGATCGTATTTATGGTTCCTTGCCTTACATACTCAGTACTTTATTCGTACTGACGTCCTTTTATTTGTGGACGCTGCATGTCGTGCTGCAGGTCCTGATAGACAGGCAGGTGCAGCTCCCCCACCACAGTAGACTGTCCAGTTCAGCGGTGATTGGCGAGATCCCTTCTCCGGACTTGCCTTGGTCTTGGTATGCAATTTTTGTTATAGACATTATGGGTATGTCGGGGCCCTGTTCCGGCTATGTTGCAACACTTATGTTCTTTTAGAGGCTCATAGATAGGTGTCGGCTCATGTATAGTTTGGTATGCCTTGTCGGCTAGTTTTTGTTGTATAGTCTTTCATAGTAGCGTGGTAGCTCATACCTTATATGTAGTTTCTTGATTGTCTGGTCATCCCCTGCTATGTATGTTCATGCCGTCATATTTTATTGCTGGTTGTCCATGATCTAGGTCTACCATTTATATTGATCTCGTCAGCCTTAAAAGATAAGTCTAAGTAGGTTACATCTTCCCTTTAGCACTTTTTTTGCTTCATTTTGGCACACATTCACTTAACTTTTTGAGTCATTTCACTTCTTTCTAAGGGGTTAGAGAGACACACTGTCACTCTTTCTTGTTCATTTAAAATCTTTTCTCCTTTCTCAACTTTCCACACCTTTCATTCTTTGCTTTTATTGAATCCCTTCACTCATTTCTACATTGAACATTCTTTTTGTATTTTTGCTTTTCTTTCTTTTTCATTGCCTTTCCTTTTCTTCATTTTGTACCTTTTTACCACTTTGTTGCAATCCTCATCTCCCACCCCCCCAAACTTATACTTTTGTCATGTTCTAAGGGAAGATCAGGTGCCAAAAGAGGGTATCTTTTAAAACGGGTAAAGACTTGTATCATGGTTCTTGAAGGAAAAAGGTCTAAGGCTCAAAAGGGTTGACTAGGGATTTATCATTGGTAGGCTATGGAAGTGTTCAAGCTATCATTTGGATCAAGGAGAGCCTATAATCATGTCTCAAGTCAAATTACACTTAGGATTTCACCTCGACAAACATTCCGGGCAAGTTCTAGAACAATGGCTCGGGACTTGGACTTGGAATGCAATTTCTCACCACACAAGCTATGGAATCGCTAAAGACACAGAGTCGGGGGCCCACAATAACCTTAGATAAGATTTGAGCACACAATGGTCCCAAAAAATCACTTGATGATTATCGACCAACACAAGAGTCTCAAGGTCAAAACTTTCACCATGCTATACACAACGATTTGTTCTTGACCATAGGATCAAAGGCAAAGGTGCTAGGCCCAAGTGAAGCTTTTCTTGAGGTACCCTTACCACTAACTACTAAAAAGCAAGAAAAAAAAGAAAAGAAAAACAGACTCAAACCTTTAAGAAGGTTGTCATGCCATCCATCATCGGGAAGAGCCACCCGGTTCACACAAATTCCACCTTTGGAAAGAACCGTGGCATTAAGAAAACCAAAGGCTTATTGCAAAAGCTCAAAACAAGAAGCTACAAACATAAAATAAGAAGCTAAGAAAAGGCAAAATGCGGAAAGTAAAATGAATATGTACAAGAGGGGATTTAATCGAATATACAATAGGGGAGATGAATATATACAATGGAACATAACTTTCATATATATACCCAAGGTAAAAAGTGCGAAAAATATAATGAAATGCTGAAATTATATACATACCAAAGATAAAAAAAGAAAGAAAGAAATCATTCATATATACAGTCATCCAAATCCAAGTAGGGTCTACCCCCTCAAATGAAAGCTGGCATTGTCCTCAATGCCAACTAAGCAAAATAAGCACCAAAACTAGAGGAAAGAGGATACAGAAACTCCTTATGGGCCGTCCGTCAGCATGGGATCCTGAGTGGTCCCTGGGTCCTCTGTATGCTCGAGAACATGAGACTAGCTCCTTGTGACCTGTGGCTCGGCTACTGGGACCTAGACCTGGACAGGCTCTTGGGCTGCATCCTGTGGCTGACTGGAGGAAGTCTCTGGTGGGTCCGCTAACTGGATAACTGCATCATCGGACTAGGGGATCACCCTCTTCCTCTTAGGAGGCCTCTCAGACTGCTATGGCTGGGGATGGACTGGTGGCACAGGGTCATGTAGTAGCAAATCCAAAGGTAGGTGATCTGCCTTCAATCTCTCCACCTCGATCCGTAACTCCTTCACGGACTCTTTGGAAGCCCGAGTCTTCCTCATATTCTTAGCCTCCCTAGCAAGCTCCTTGAGAGCCTTTCCGTGTGAATCAATAGCATCCGTGAGCAATTTCTGGTTCTCAAGGATCTTCTTCTGGTTGTCCAGAAGATCCTTGAGGGTGTCCTCCATGGACTATGGGACCTGTGGAGGAGGAGGTGCTGACTGAGCTGCCACATTAGTAGATAATACTTACAACTTAGAAGTAGCTGTTTGCATCCAATTGTTGATGCTGCTGAGGGCCTGTCTCAAACGGTGAGCAGTCAATCGATAGGCAATGGTGGAGGGTATCTCTGGATCTTCTGAAGTGGACGGGCCTGGGGCCTGGTCTGTTGAAGTGGAGGGAGGCTGTGGAGTAGTTACTATCATTATTGGCTCTTCAGACTGGCCAGTTGAAGTAGTGGATTTCCCCTTGAAGTGCTTGCCCTTAGGGTTTTCATCACCCTGTAAGCTATACCACGAGAAAGGTACCTTTGCCTTCACTTTCACGTCAAATTTGCGCTTCTCCACATTTTGGTCCTTCAGGTACATGGTTAGGAAGTTGGGGAATGGTTAAGACCTATCACCCTCATTCACTACCCGTGTAATGACCCGGGACATCACATTCCCGACATTTATCGGGTACCCCGCCATGATGGATGCTAATAAGATTGCCCGGTGAATTGGGAGTGAGTTGTCATGGGTGGTAGGATCTAGCCTGCTGCACACAAATGTCTCCCACCCCTTCGCCTCGAAGTTCAATGTCCTCCTCAATATCTTCACCCCCGCAGTCAACCACTCAGGGGTGGTACCTGGGATTGCCAAGTACTCCGCCAACCACAGACGAGCTTCTTCACCCAACTTCATTTTATCCAAGTACAGGGACTCATCCTCCTCCGTGATGCCCAAATAGTCATTGACGGTCTTGCCATCAAACTTCACTTTCAGATTCCACACTTTTGTGACCGTGGTACCCTTTTTGATGTGGGCCACATTGGTGTAGAATTCTTTCACCAAGTGCTCATTGGCGTCATCCACCTGCCCTATGAAGTAGTCACATCCAGATCTTTCTTTGAATTGCCTCAGCACATTGGGATTGTGAGGCAAAAGATCCAAGGTGATAATTTTTCTCTAAAGTATTAACCTCTTTTCTGGCCACCACTCTTTAAATTTGTGGTAGGCAATCTCACTGATGAACCGGTCCTCCTATGCCTCCAGGTTCCAAGTCCGCTCTACCCCACCAACTTAGGGCTCACCCCTTCTGCTTCTTTCCCTTCTTCTGCTACTGCATCCTCTCCGGATAATGAAGCTGTAGGAGAGGTGGAGTAATCATTTCCACTACCAGCAGCTGAGCCCTCAGACGACTCAGAAGATACGTGCACTGAAGCTTGGGCACCGGGGCAAGGTGGTGGTGTATCTCTCAACTTGTTTCTCTTCGGCCAGTCAGGAATGTACTCGGGCACGGAGTCTGATGATATATCCCGAGAGGGCTCATACTCACTCCCCCACTGGTCAATGGCCCTATCTGTAGCTTTAATTATTTATCATCTTTTGTTTCCCACCCCGGGAGGACTCTCCTCTTCCTGTTTGTTTACCACCTTTTCCTTTTGATCTCACCATTGTCTGCAAACAACATTCATTTAGACTTTGTTATTATCCAGCAAAACAATGAAGTTCATAGTTGCAGAAAAAATATTGCAAAAAGTATGGAAATTGCAGAATGCGGACCGCAAAAAATGCAGTGCGGCCCGCAATGGTCCGCACAGAGGTGGGGTTCAGACTACCCACTCTCTGAAACTATGCATCGCGGATTGCACAAAATGCCAATGTGGTCCGCATTGAGGCACTGCGGACCGCGCAAAATGCAATGCGGCCGCGGTCCTCAAATGTCAGCATTCAGGACTTTCACCATTGCGGTCCGCATAGGGGCACCGCGAACCGCACGAAATCCACCGCGGTCCGAACTAAATGCCCAACACACCAACCTAGGGTTCATGATTTGTTCAACTTTAGTCCAATTTTACACCTATTGATGAGTCCCTAAGTGTTGGTTCAGTGTTTTAACTACCTAAACCTACTTTAAACAAAAATTAACTAACCTAAGCTACAATATTGAAAGAAAAATGGGTAGGGAAAGAAGAAGAAACAAGGGAAACAAAAATTAACCGAAAATAATAAAATTAAACAATTGAAAAGGGATTAAAGCACTAGAAGTAGATGCGGAGAGATGAACAGTGATTTTTTTATGCTATAAGAATAAAGGGATCGAAAAGTTCAAAAGGAGGGCCTCAGGTCCTATATATAGAAAAAGGTCCTGGGGCCAAGCTTACCTACCCACCGCAGACTGCACAAAACAGCACCGCGGTCCGCGGTACTCGAAACCACAAGTCACTGACAAATTGACAACTGCGGACTGCACAAAATGAGATGCGGCCGCAGTGGACCACCGCGGACCGCACAAAATGCAAATCGGTCGCGGTGGTAAACTTTAGAGAACCCCCACTTTTGTCAAATCATCAGTGCGGTCAGCATTGATTTCTTACCCCCGCACAAGGTTCTTTGCGGCCGCACAAAATGAGTGCGGTCCGCATTGACAACTTCAGACAGTGGTCATTTTCCAACTTTTTCCAGCACTACATCTACAACATCTCACAACCAGTTAGTCCAAAAATAAATCCTACACTACAATGAAAATCAAAGAAAAACAAGAAGAAAAACACATGAGTTGCCTCCCAAGAAGCGCCTGATTTAACTTCATGGCACGTTACAGGTTACCATCAAATCATTTGAGATGAAGAAGTGCCACCATGTGGCTGTCATCAATTTTTCCCAAGTAGTGCTTGACCCTGTGCCCATTCACTCTGAAAACTTCCCCATGTTTGTTCTTCAAATCAAGTGCACCAAACGGGGTCACAAACACCACTTCAAAAGGTCCACTCCATTTTGACTTAAACTTTCCCAGAAATAGACGTAACCGAGAGTTGAACAAGAGAACCAATTCACCCACTTTGAACTCCTTGCCACGAGCATATTTATCATGAAGGTACTTCATCTTGTCCTTGTACAAGGACGAACTGGAGTAGGCATGGAATCGGAATTCATCAAGTTCATTAAGCTACTCCACACGAAGATTTGCTGCCACATCTCATTCAAGATTTAATTCCTCAAAGCCCACATGGCCTTGTGCTCTAACTCAACCGGTAGATGGCAAGCTTTCTCCAACACCAACCGATACGGAGACATACCAATCAGAGTCTTGTAAGCAGTCCTATAAGCCCATAGAGCATCATCCAACTTCTTTGACCAATCGGTCCTATTTGCATTGACCGTCTTTGACAATATGCTCTTGATTTCCCTGTTGAGATATCAACTTGGCCACTTGCTTGAGGATGATAGGGAGTAGAAACTTTGTGGTTGACACCATACTTTGCAAGCAAAGTGTCAAAAGCTCTATTGCAAAAATGAGATCCCCCATCACTTATGATTGCACGAGGAGTGCCAAACCTTGTAAAAACGCTCTTCTTGAGAAATGCAACAACACTCCAGGCCTCATTATTGGGTAAAGCCATGGCTTCAACCTACTTTGAAACATAGTCCACCACCATAAGAATGTATGTGTTACCACATGAGCTAACAAACAGGCCCATAAAATCAATGCCCCATACATCAAAAATATCAACCTCAAGAATGGTATTGAGAGGCATCTCATCTTTCTTCGAAATTCCGCCCGCTCTGTGACGTTCGTCACACCTCTTCACAACTTCACTTGCATCTTTATACAAAGTTGGCCAATAAAACCCACAACCAAGAACTTTGGAGGCCATCGTCGGCCCGCCATGATGGCCACCATAGGGGAGGAATGACCAAGCCTCCAAGTTATTCAATTGCTCTATCTCTGGGACACACCTTCGGATCACACCATCCATGCAAATCTTGATCAAGTACGGCTCATCCCAATAGAAATCCAAACTATCCCGTTTGAGCTTCTTTCTTTGGTTAGAAGAGAGCTCACACCGGATTATACCAGTCACAAGGAAATTAGCAACGTCCGCAAACCATGGCATACCATTCACCGACACCGAAAGGTGTTGTTCGTCGAAAAATGAGTCATTGATCTCTAGGCCATCATGAGGCCTCCCCTCCTCCTCCAAGCGGGACAAGTGGTCCGCCAATTGGTTTTCACTACCCTTCCGGTCCACAATCTCCAATCTTGAAGTAACAAGACCCATCGCATCAGTCTAGCTTTGGAATCCTTCTTCGTCATCAAGTACCGGAGTGCGGCATGATCAGTATGGACCTTGGCACCCATACGATACAACCGAAATTACTCCATTGCGAACACAATAGCCAAAAGTTCTTTCTCTGTCACCGTGTAGTTCACTTGAGTGCCATTCATTGTCTTGCTCGCATAGTACACCGGATGAAACATCTTGTTCACTCTTTGACCCAAAACCGCCCCAACCGCAACATCGCTTGCATCACACATGAGCTCAAAGGGCAAGCTCCAATAAGGTGCGGTAATGATAGGAGTGGTGGTCAACTTATGCTTGAGAAGTTCAAAGGCTTTCATACATCTCTTATCGAACACAAACTTGGCATCCTTTTCCAATAGCTTGCACAAGGGGTTTACTACCTTCGAAAAGTCTTTGATAAATCTCTGGTAGAACCCTACATGCCCAAGAAAACTTCTAACTCCCTTGACAGAGGTAGGGGGAGGGAGCCTTGAAATCACATCAATTTTTGCTTTATTTACCTCAATACCGTGCTTTGAAATTTTATGCCCAAGAACTATGCCCTCTTACACCATGAAGTGGCATTTCTCCCAATTAAGAACAAAATTAGTTTCTTCACAACGGGCCAAAACTCTATCAAGATTTTTCTAACACTCATCAAATGAATCACCCACAACACTGAATTCGTCAATGAATACCTCCAAAATATCTTCCACCATATCGGTGAAAATGGCCATCATGCACCGCTAAAAGGTAGCCGGTGCATTACACAACCCAAAAGGCATCCGAGAAAAAGCAAAGGTGCTATATGGACAAGTGAATGTGGTCTTCTCCTGATTTTCCGAAGCAATCAAGATTTGGTTGTACACAGAATACCCATCCAAGAAATAGTAGAAGGCACGCCCAGCAAGTCGGTCTAACATCTGGTCAAGAAAAGGCAATGGAAAGTGATCCTTGAGGGTCACTTTATTCAACTTGCGGTAGTCCATGCATACCCTCCAACCGGTGACGGTTCTGGTAGGAATCAACTTATTTTGTGAATTTGCAACCACGGTCATGCCACCCTTCTTCGATACACATTACACCGGCGAAGTCCACGAGCTATCAGAGATGGGGTACACGACCCAGACATCCAACCACTTGATCACCTCCTTTTTCAGAACTTCTTGCATTACCTCGTTCAACCTCCTTTGATGTTCCAAGGAGGGCTTTGCATCATCTTCCAGAATAATCTTGTGCATACAGAATGCGGGGCTTATCCCCCGGATATCAGCTAGAGTCCATCCAATTGCCTTTTTCCACTTTTGAAGCACTGCCAATGTGGCATCAACCTGCATCTTAGTAAGACAAGAGGAAAGAATAACTGGCAAAGTAGAACTAGGGCCTAAGAACTCATACCTGAGGTGTGGAGGCAACGACTTCAACTCCAACACCGAAGACTCCTCAATTGAAGGTTTTGTTGGTGGAGTTTTCCGATTCTCAAGGTCCAAAGATAGTTTTATAGGCTCATAAGAGTAAGAGCCCATCCCATGTAAAGCATTCACACACTCCACTCGGCCCTCGTCATCATTGACATCAAGATTCAACAATACGGCCTCTAGAGGGTCCTTCACATTGATCATTGCACTGGTATCATCAACTATCACTGCCGTGACAAGGTCCACAAAAGAGCACACCTCGGAACTGTTGGTCTGCTTCATTGACTTGCACACATGAAAGACCACCTTTTCATCACCCACCCGGAAGGTGAGTTCCCCTGCTTCCACATCCACTAAGGCCTTCCCAGTAGCAAGGAAAGGTCTCCCCAATATGATTGGAACTTCATAATCCACCTCACAATCCAAGATCACAAAATCAGCTAGTAAGATAAATTTGTCCACCCGGACAAGCACATCATCAATAATACCCAATGGTCTCTTCATCGTTCTATTCGCCATTTGCAATCTCATGGAAGTCGGCCTCGGTTGCGCAATACCCAAAGTCTTGAAAACTGAGTAGGGCATCAAGTTGATACTTGCCCCCAAATCACATAGAACCTTAGCAAAGTCCGCACTCCCAATGGTGCAAGGAATGGTGAAAGCACCGGGATCTTCAAGCTTCGGGGCCATTGAATGCACTATTGCACTAACTTGGTGGGTCATCTTTATAGTTTCACAATCCATGGATCATTTCTTTGTCACCAAGTCCTTCATGAATTTAGCAGAGCCTGCATTTGTTCAAGAGCCTCCACTAAGGGAACATTATTGGCTAAGCTCTTCATCATATCAATGAACTTTTTAAACAGATTCTCATTTTTCTGCTTCGCAAGCCTTTGAGGATAAGGTGGAGGTGGCCTTGGCAAAGGAGCCTTAGCTTTTGGCACAACCGGCTCCGGCATGTCTATTACGTGTTCCCTAGACGGGTTCAAGGCATTTTGAGCTTCCACCTCGGCATATTGAATATCAATCCTCACTTCTTCATTCACATTCTCATCAATCACATTTTCAACCACCAAAGGAACTTCATCTTCTTGCAACTCAACTTCGTCACTCAAAATTTTCTTTTGTTTGGAGGCATTCACATCACCGCCTCGTCCACTCCTTATTGTTACCGCCATAACATGATTGTTCTCACCCTTCGGGTATACTACCGTATCACTTGGTAGAGCAACCTTAGGGAAAGTATTCAAGGACTGTGAGATTTGGCCTAATTGAACCTCCAAATTTCTAATTGAAGTATTGTGGGAAGATAACTGAGCATCGGAATCCGCACTCTTCTTCATCATCTATTCAAACATCATTTCAATTATCCCCATGTCAGGGTTAGAAGAACTAGGACCTTGGGACGGAATTGGGGGCGGATTGTTCGGTTGTTGGTACATTGGGGGCCTTTGAAAGCCTTGCCCCCGATTTCCTTGGTTGCCATTATTCCACCCACCTTGATTGTTGTTACCACCCCAATTATTGTTGTTCCCATTCCAATTACCTTGATTGTTCTGATTGCCCCAGTTGGAGTTTTGGTTGTTGTTCCCCCAATTACCATTGCCTTGTTATTGATTGCCCCAATTGCCTTGGGGCCTCTATTGTTGTTGGTTGGAAGAATTAACCCTTTGGCTTTGATAATTGTTCACGTATTGTACCTCTTCATTTTTCCCATCATAACTACCATCTTGGAATCCACCACAATCATTGTTAAATTGCTCTGAATTCCCTTGGCTTTGTTGACCTCAATGTCTTCTTTTGTTGACTAGCATGTTGATAGCATCCTAGGAAGCTCAACTCTACTCAAGGACAAGGATGAAACTTTGTAATCTCAAAGAGGGCCTTTAACAAGATGTCAAGCTAAAGAGTTGCAAAAACAAGGTCATTAGACTTCAAGTGCAAATAAAGAAGTTGTTAATTGGGAGAAAGAGCTCAAGGATAAAGGATATAAATTGGCTAGGTATTACAATTGTTTTATGGCCCAAATTTATGTCCAAGAAGAGGAGTATTGGATTCCAAGAGACATCCTTTGAAGAAGGTCCTAATCAGCCCATTTTTGGACAATTTTGGCACCTAAAATGTGTCCAAACTTGCAGCCTAATAAGTCTTACATGAAGTCACAATTTTATAACATAAAAAGGACTTACGTGATGTCAAAGAAGGGTACAATAGTCGTGCTAGAAGTTGAGTACAAGTTGGTACCAAGTTGCCTGCAAATTTCCTTCAAGATTTTCAAGATTTCCAAGTTAAAGATTGATTTTTGACTTTCAAGATCATATCCTAAGGTAGTTGGACAGTTTGTCCAAAGTAGAAGGACTTTATTTCTTTTTCAAAGATTTCTAAGATTTCCAAGATTGGTTTTGGACTTTCAAGATCATATCCTAAGATAGTTGGACATTTTGTCCAAAGTAATTAGGACTTTTTGTCCAAAGTAGTTAGGACTTTCTTTCTTTGTTTTGGTAGAGTTAAGTGACTCCCTCTCTATATAAAGGGGTGTCTTCTTTATTTTTAGGGAATATTATGATGGACAATATCAATAAAGAAATGTGAGAAATTTTCTTGCACCCTTGTGTGTGGTTGCTCTTGGATTTATTCTTCAACCTTCAAGAATCAACTTAAGGTGGTAAGATTAAACCATTTTTGAAATCTTAGATCACTTCTAGGTATTCAAGAAAGGTGATAAGTTTAGGCTTATTGTTGTTGTTGTTGTTATTCTAAAGGGTCGGATTTCACCATTTTTAAAATCTTAGATCACTTCTAGGTATTCAAGGAAGGTGATAAGTTTAGGCTTATTGTTGTTGTTGTTATTCTAAAGGGTCGGATTTCACCATTTTTAAAATCTTAGATCACTTATAGGTATTCAAGGAAGGTGATAAGTTTAGGCTTATTGTTGTTCTTGTTATTCTAAAGGGTCGGGTTTCACAATCTATCTCTTTTTTTTAATTCTCTACCAAAGGCGATTAGTTTTTCGTTAGCTAATTGTTGTTGCTAGGATTCAACTTCAAGAATAGACTTCTTGAATTCAAGAAATTCTTTCTTTTATTCAATCTATCTTCAATTTTTGTCTTTTTCGTTTCTTTATTTTCTTTTAGCTTCCGCATGTTTTTTTTTTATTTTCTCTAGTACTTCTTGAATCCCCTATCGTGTTGTTATCACATGTTGACACCCTCCATAGCATTTACTTGGCGAGGATTTTGAACTTGTTGTAACTGTGCCTTTGCTAGTTGGTTCATTGTAGTTGTCAACTCAGTTATAGCCTGCCCATGATCATGTAACTCATTGTGCAAATGAGTGACCGTGGGGTAACCCTGGGGTACATTGGCTCTACTTTGCCAAGTAGAAGAAGTGTCAGCCATCTCGTCAAGAATGTCACAAGCCTCATCATAAGACAGTTTCATGAAGTTGCCCCCAGCAAGTTGGTTCACTATGCATTGGTTTATTGTTTTAATGCCCCAGTAGAAAGTCTGTTGGATCATCGCCTCAGTCATATCATTGTTGGGGCATTCCTTTACCATTGTTCTATAGTGCTCCTAAATCTCATGCAAAGGTTCAGTGGGCTCCTACTTGAAAGCTAAGATCTCATCTCTTAATGCTGCCATATGCCCCGGTGAGAAAAATTGTGCAATGAACTTGTCCGCCAACTCATCCCAAGTAGTGATGGAATGGTTGGGAAGTCGCTCAAGCTAATCCAATGCCTTCCCTCTAAGTGAGAATGGGAAGAGTCTCAACTGAAGTGCATCCTCGGACACATTAGTTTGCTTGCTCCCCCAACAGGTATCCACGAACCCCTTGAGATGTTTGTAAGCATTTTGATTGGCAGCGCTCGTGAAATACCCACGCTGCTCCAACAATGTCAGCATCACATTGGTAATTTGAAAATTGCCCGCCCGAATCGGAGGCGGGACAGTTGCACTTGCATAGCCTTGGTTTGGAAGCACTCGAGGAGCCACTCTTGGAGGTGGCGGGAGAGGGTCTGGAATATTATCATTGGCCTGGCGGCCTCTCCTATGTCCTTGAGGCACAATAGGGACCTCATCTTCAACATTATCATCTACTTCCTCCCTTGGCGGAAGATCTCCAAGAGGTGTGTTGCTTAAGTTTGTTGCCATTTTGTACCTGAAGTTGTGACACACACAAATTAGTATCGGAAAAGGAAAGAAGAATAATACACAAAACTATTTAGATAGATAACCAAAATCGTTAGCTCCCCGGCAACGGCGCCAAAAAGTGATCAAGGCCTACCCTATGCTATTATTGAGTAGCAAGAGAGGTCGAAGCAGCTTTTACCCGAGAAGGTTGGGATCGATTTCCACAGGGAGCTAGATATTGGAGTTGAGTTTCTATCTAAAGTGAAGTTGTGTATTTGTTCCTAATTGCACTTCTGAACATTTTTGGTTTTGATATTAATTCTAATTTTATAATACTACAGTGCTAAATTAGGCTAAGTAAAGCTAAGATTAAACTATTGAGAGTTGATCAAATAGATAAAATGCACTAGGGTAGTGACGTTCTCCTAGGTGGTCAATTGATGAATTCTTGAGTCTAAAGCTAGATTGTCATATTTGGGGAGTATGATATAACCATTGCACGATTTTACTCACTCTATACCTCTCGGTAGTTCAAGTGATTTTGCCCGAATTGACTTTCTCAAGACCAATTGGGTATGCAAATTTGTGCAAGCAATCAAGGTTCAACTCGGGTATTACTATCTCTAGGTTTAACCCTTTAATTGGGGCTATCAATCTCTTGAATACGCCCCAATTCCTTGTTGGACTAATTTCACGGACTTAGGCTCTCTTTCTCAAGAAGAGCCAATGTCTAGTAGGCATAAACTAGTGTTTGCAACCACTAATTCAATATTAAAACCCTAAAGTAGTGCAAATATCAAACACCCATAGACAATCATGCATCAAAATACAAGACCCATCAATTACCCACACTAGGGTTGAGCCACAACCTAGCTAATGGGTACTCATAATTGGAGAAGAAAATAGAGAAATAGATGAAGATAAGCCCATAGTAATTAATTACTAAATAAAACATGAAGATTCAATGTTGAAACTAAGCTAAAATTACTCAAAATGGTAAAAGAGAAGAAGTGAGGAGCGCAGCTCTGTCCCAAAATCTATCTGATGACCTAAAAATGGGAAAAGAAACTATTTATACTAAGCTGAAAATTCTGGACAAAAATACCCCCGCGGGGCTAGTGCGGACCGCACAAAATCGAGTGCGGCCGCACTAAGGCTCTTGGCTTGATTAATCTGCTCTCTGAACTTGGGCTTTGTGGACCACACAAAGTCGAGTACGGCCGCGATGGCTTCTATTGCGGTCCGCACAAAATGGACCGCGGACCGCATTGGGCTTCATCCTCCAATCTAGCAACTCTCTGATCTTGGGCAATGCAGACCGTACGAAATCGAGTGCAGCCGCAATGGACCCAATACGGACTGCACAAAGCCCTTTGCGGCCGCATTTCCTGGTGGCCTCAAAAACATACTCTCTGAACTTCATCTTTGCGGACCACACAGAATTGTGTGCGGCCGCACTGTCCCTGTTTGACTAAGCTTGGTCTTGTCTTGGTACTTGTGCAAGTTTCACTCCTTTTTGAGCTGGTTTTTGACACCTTGTCACCTTGTTGATCAAACCTGCAATCAAGCACAACTTGTGTTACAGAAGGAGTGTAAAATGCATCATAATCCCTAGTTATCACATACACTATTTTTGAAGGAGAAACACAAAAGTTATGAGCAGATAATACTGGAGGCATACCTCTTTCATTTCGGGGTGGTGCGGTATGTTGAGGCGCGGCATCTGCATGTTGTGGAGGAGGTGGGTTGGATGTTCGGATGTAGGGCTGGTTCCTTTCTCGATTGAAATGGGATAGTTGGTCCATTCGACCATCGTTGTGGCGATCTCTCCTTGTTTCGGTTTGGACCGATGTTAGTCACTGGATCGGGCCGTTCAGGTCATCCTCGTCTGCCCTTAATTCGGCGCAATAGGCATTATGGATCGCTTCCCACGTGGTGGGGGGTACTTCATGAGTCTACTTAGCAGCTTTTTGGTTGCTTTTGACCCGTTTCTGTTTAACCCATTTTGGAAGGCTACTACCACCATCCCTTCTGACATGTTTGGTAGGCTCATTCTTACCCTATTGAATCAGGCTAGGAAATCCCAAAGTCCTTCGCCTATAGTCTACCTGACGACGAAGATGTCATTTACCCTGGCCTCTTCCTTTTTCGCTCTCGCGGGAGCGGTGACGAACTTATCTGCCATTTTGTTCGAATGTTGATATCGATTGTGCTGGAAGTTACCATGTCAACGCTCCTCCTGTCAAAGTTTCGCCGAACTTTTTTAGTAGCACTGATGGCACCTGTTCTTTCGATAGATCGTTACCTTTTACTGCAGTAACGTAATGGATTAAGTGGTCCTCCGGGTCCGTGGTGCCATCATATATTTTCAAATATAGCGGCATTTTGAAGGTTTTCGGAATAGAGTGGGGAGCTGCCCCCTCGCTGTATGACTGTTCGACCAATCGGCCCACATCGCGTTTTGCTAGCAACTTCAGAGCGCCCGGTATTTTATTAACCCTTTCCTGATGCTCTTTCATCTGGTCATGGAGTGTTTTGTTCTCATTTTCCATCTTTTCCATTCTCTTAAAGATGGCTGCAAATGCATTGTTGCCTGCATCAATGACAGTGTGAGTATTACCTGTTCGTGGAGTTTCTGGCTCGTCAGCGATAGCTGCGGTTTCACGGTCGGTGGTGCTTCTCCTGCTGCGGATGTTGCGGTTTCCCTCTCGCACGAGACAGTTACGCCCTCGTGCGGGAGGGGTCAATCTCTCCCTCAGGTGTGGCACTTGGCGTTGCATTTTTGTTGTCTTCCCCACCGGCTTCATTGAGGGAACTCAGGAGGTTGTTCATGACACCTACTATTTCCTTTTGCCTTGCTTCTCCCTTTCCTGCCATTGTTGGCCTTTGTGGGGCTAAGAGGAGGTGATTATTTCTTTCAAAAATCTAAATGAAACTAAGATCTCAGCTATAGAAATCCTCACAGACCGCACCAAATTATTTGACTCAAAAGATATCGGAACCTTTTTTAGTAAATCAATCCAAAAAAATGAGGGGGTAAATCTTAGTTAAGTATAATAATCGCTAGAGCAAAAGATAGACAAGGAGAACACGGATAATAAGGATTCTTTATCTCCTCAAGACCAAACCTTAAACAATAATCCTATCAATCGTTTTTGTAAACAAGTGTTACAACAAGTGTTATCGGTTAGGAAAAAATTCCCAGAGAGTTTACAAGGTTGTTTTACGCTCTATATATAAGGAACCAAACCCTTCTGAGCTCTAAAAGACAAGTTATACCATATTCGAAAGAATATTCCTAATGTCTCTTAATGGGCCTGCACTACTGCCAGGGTCGTACAGTCTCTTGTTCGCCTGAAGGTCGTCCTCTGTAAGATGTCGAGCTACAAGGATCTCGTCATTTGTCGTACCCATCAACGGTCATGGTTGTTCAAATTTGGACCCGTACAGTAAAGACATTAGATTTCCAACCTCTATAAATTGCTAAACACTCCTGAATCCTTCAAGAAACTATGACCGTTCAATAAATTAAAGTTGATACCCAATGTCAACCTAAAACCTGCAAAACTCACGTTGCAAGAAATTTATAAAATTTTTAAACAGGAACAAGCTGTAGTATGTTAAAGAAGATAAGCAAAATATTAGGTGATTTTTTTCCATCTATCTAAAAAATATTAGTGGACATAGTCACTTAGTAGCTGTGCTAGTGGGAGATAACATGCACCTCGTGGAAGCCCCGTTTGTACTTTTTGTCCATAAAAAAGTTTCTTTTTTCCAAAAGAAATTTTCAAAAATGTGTTTGTCCATAAAATTTTGTAAGTTTTTGGAAATTTTCAAAAATGAATATTTTTAAAACCAAAAAGTAATTTTGACTACTTTTTCAAAATTTTTAGAAAACCCATTTTCTCCACTCACAAAACTGCAATATTTATTCAAGTGAAATGCATGTCCAAATATAATTTCAAATTCCAAACACCATTTTTTAACTTAACTTTAAATACTACTCCTTCTGTTCTGGTTTATGTGAACCTATTCCTTTTTGGTCCGTTCCAAAAACAATGACCCCTTTCTAAATTTGGTAACAATTTAGCTTAAACTTACAATTCTACCCTAAATGTAAGGTAGAATTGTAAGTTTTTATAACCACACAAACACTCTTTACCCCTTTTTGATTTGTCTAGGACCACAAATTCCAAAAGTCTTCATTTTTTCTTAAACCCTGTGCACAATCAAACAGGTTCACATAAATTGAAACAGAGGGAGTACTTTTTTTCAAAAATTACAATTTTTATATCCAAACGCCTAATGTGTTGAGGTGTGCGCAAGCTGACCCGGACACCATACAACAACAACAACAACAACAACAAAAAAAAACCCAGTGTAATCCCACAAGTGGCGTCTGGAGAGGTGGTGTGTAGGCAGACCTTACCCCTACCTATAGGAAGGTAGAGATGCTGGTCTTGAAGGTGCCAAGAAGAGGTAGAGTTAGGCCGAAGAAAATAGGAAGGAGGTGATTAGGCAAGACATGGTGATACTCTAGCTTACGAAGGACATTACCCTAGATATAAAGGTGTGGAGGTTGAGAAATTACGCCAGAGTAAAGCCCTTTGCCAATAATATTTTTTGTTGCTATATGTTGAATGTCATTGCCAAAAGTACTTTTTGCAACAAATATTGTTGCATGTCGTTGCGTCAAACTCTTATACGAAAAGTATATGCGACAAGAAAAAATGTTGCTGCTAAAGGCTAAGTTAAAGCAACAAAACATGTTACCATAAATTATATTATGTTATTAAAAAGTCATGAAATTGTGGCTAATTAGAACCTAAATGTTAGTGAGCTTTATAAAAAAAACTTCTTTAGGAGGTTTGCATTTTTCTCATATAAAGTGTGTCAACTCAAAAATCAACTCAGCTATTTTATTTATTGTGCATTTAGCAAAAAACTCAAGACAACGCATGCTATAGATTCAAATAGAACATAGCTAGGAGCTATAATAAAACTAGCCTTTTTGATAAAGTAGGCTAGGAAGGTCTTTTGTCTTGTAAAACTAGCCTTTTAGATAAAGTAGGCTCTTCGCTTTCATTCTTGACATGTACATCAATCTACGGAAGGAAGATACAATCTGGAATCTTCTTTTAGTTTTTCCCTTTAAGAACTTCTTCCTCCCACCTTTCAGCTCCTTCTTGCATAATTCAGATGACTCTCCACAAGTGTCTCCACCAAAATAATCTGTCCGTTTGTCAAATAAAACAAGGCTCTCTTTGTAAGTATTAACATAAAGTGCATCGTCAAATGGTTCACAGTCACTGTTATTGATAGAATATTAGGGTCCACCAAAATCTATAGTCGGTTCTACTAAAACACACGCACACAACTGTAAGTAAATGACAAGAGGAATTTTACGTGGAAAATTTTCAACTCAACGGGATTAAAAATCATGACCTATCCTTGTAGGATTTGAATTTCACTACTGAGCAACTTTTAGATACAACCTATGCAACTTAGGAATTAACCTCTTAATCCCTCACTAATTAGTAATACTCTATTACAAGTCACTTTGTAATAACTCTATTACAAAGACTTTACAACTCTACTAACTCTAGCCACGACTTAAACATGAAGGTTTAAGATTTACAAAGTGTTTCCCACAGAATACTTCTAAACAAGCTAAGTAAGAATTACAATTGAAGAACTATTACAAAGTTACAACTCAATTACATACGATGACTTGTTGTGGGGAACTGGTCCATAGTAGTGTTGTTCTTTGTTCTTGATACACTTGAGAATTTCTTGCTGGATGATCATGTGAGAGAGCTTGAGTGAAATTATCTAAAAGTTCAAGTGACTTTGTTTTACCTTCCTTGATGTTAATAATACATGTGTGACATCACTTACAATGATGTAAGCAAGATAGATAAAAAGTTTTTCACAGAAAGATGACTGCTGCAATGTGCCTGTACAGTTGCTTCGGGAGCTGGTAGAGATCTGTTCCCTCAGTTGTTCCTTCAAATCTGGAGATTTGAACCATATCTCAAGCTAGAGCCTTGTGATCTTAAGGTCTTGAGAATGTGTAACAGGTTCCTTTTCTAGTTCTTGATAATAAATTTGTTAGATCATCAAAAATAGGATACTTGAAAACTATCAATTTTCCCCTTTTTGATGATAAACTCATAATTGAAAATCCCAGAAGCGAACCAGAAAGACCTTAAGTTTCCCCCTTAATCTCTGCATTCCCCCTTAATCAGTGTACGTTACATTACACAATTATGCAATTATTCTTCCCCCTTTGGCATCATAAAATCAGTAATAGACTTCTAATCAATAAAGAAGTCTAGCTTTAAGTTAACTCATGCCACTTATGTGCACACAATCATGACTAAAAACAAAGCATAAAAGCAAGGTATAAATAACAAAAAGGGAAAAGCTTGCATTAACATAATTTGGAATTTACAGCAGGAGCAAAGTCAATTTTACTACCACATCCACAATTTAGAACAATCACAAGAATACCACAAAATATCATCTGAGGGACTGGACCACAAACAAGATTTATAGACTTGACACTGAAGGGACAGTACTTAGGGAGCACTAGAGGGAGAGGGCTTGGAGGCAGAGGCAAGAGTGTTGAGGATTAAATCGATTCGAGCATTTGCTGACATTTGCTCATTGAGCAGTCTCTCTTTCAGGTCCTCCACTTGTTTCTTGAGCTCAGCGTTCTCCTTTGTCAGGCGAGCAACCTCTTCACTTTGAGAGCTGCTGGAACTAGGTGCCTCTTGTAGCTGACTTAACTGAGTATCAAGGATAACATTCATTGCTTTCAATTGCCTTATCTCAGTAGTAGCACTATTTTGAGCATTTATCAACTGAGATATGGTAGAAGTGCTTCCAACCCCTCCAACTTTCTCAATAATTCACATTCTTCAAGAGTCGCTTGAATAAGTTTACTTCTTGGTGCCCACTTTAGCTGGTCCAAGAGGAACCTTGAAGTGCTCAAAAACCTTAGTGAGAAGGAACCCATATGGCAGCCCATGATTACCATCTTTAAAATCTGCCACTTTATTCATGCGCTCTATCATGATCCCTTGCAAATTGATGGCAGTGAAGTTGTCCTATGCTTCCATGAGGAACAGGTCTGCACAATAAGTGATAGATCTTCTCTCAGCTCGAGGCAGAAATACTTTGTTGACCATTTCAAATAGCAATTGGTATATAGGAAGTAGGGCCTTCTTTTGAACCCGTTCCCCCTACTAAACTGCTCTGTCCTTCAAGATGACATTTCTGAAGTTTTGAGTACAGGCTCCCTGAACACTAGACAGCCCTTTAACGGGCACACCAAGAATAGACCCCAACAAGGCATAGTCCATTACTATGTCAACTCCATTTACCAAGACACAAATGTGATCATCCTCAATCTTGAACAAGTCGGCATAGAAACTTTGAACTTCCTCCTCATGCACCCTAGCAACATTACTTGTGAATAAGTGTGTCCACTGTTGGAACTCACAGATCTCAACCAATTGTCTCATACCAGCCTCCTCTAAGGGCAAATGTACGACCCCGAAGCACCTTTTGACTTCTCAAACTCTCTTTCCCTACACTCTCTGGATCACCAACTCTGGCCTTCTTTGAGGAACCAAGTTCCTCATCAGTATCAGCTTTTCTCTTAGCAGACTTGTGAACACTCTTCCCTTTTTCATTAGACTTCACAGATCTTTCACCCGATTCTTCCAACACATTCTTACTAGCAACAACATCATCAGGCTTAGTCAGTCCTTTAGTAGATATCGAAGATCCCCCTTTTGGCTTCGAGAGACCATGCTTCTGTGGTTACTTTCTAGTCAAAGAACTAGGCTCCTCAGCTTCTTCCTCATCCACATTCACAAGAAGCCCTATCTTTTCATTCAAAACTTTGCCATCTTTCATTAATTTTCTTTTCCTTGACTTAGCTTTACTGTTCTTAAGCGTAGACTCAAGAGCCTCCTTCTTTTGCAACCTTGTTGTGGGTCACTTAGGAGTTGGATCTTCACTAACAACTGATTTACGCCTAGGCAAACTAGCAATTGGTAAATCATCAGAATCCCCTTCACTATCCTCCTTTTGTTTTTCAGACACAGGTCTTATTTCAGGCACAACCACACTTAGAGGCTCAGTATCTAAATAAGGAGAGGGAGCATGGCTAACACTGACCTGGAGCTCTTGAGAGGACCCCTGAGTTAGATCCTCCTAGGAGGGATCAAGTCCCTCATTTGGTGCCCAGTAGTATTGTCCTGTGCCGATTGCTCAACAGGCACAAGCTCTCTACCCTCTTTCACAGTCTTAGATTCTTCCCCCTGAATCTCAAAACCATCATCACCTCGTTCTATAACAACCCCTTCATTAGCTATGGACAACATGTTCTCTATTGCCTCTTTTTCTTGGACATCCATGGAAAGCATAGTAGAGAAAAGGTTGGTACATATGGACACAAGATCAGGAGCAGTCTTTGTTGAGTCAACCTTCTCGGAAATATTAGTTTGATCTACCTTTGACCCCTTTTTCAGAAGTGAACTTGAAGTTTCCCCATTTTCTTCTTTGTCATCAATACTCTATTCATCCCCTTTTTCAGGTAAAGTAGAAGAAGGGCTCTGGGCTACAAATCTCTTGGGAGTTGAGATTTTGCGACTCCTATGAGAACCAGAACTCGAGTGGGTACGAGAGAAGACGGAATGCGGGGGTGACTCTGTCCTAGGGTTTTGGCTAGCAGTAGTTTGGGGTGAGAAGTCTAATATCGGTGTTTCAACAGGTGAGGATTCAATGGGGATGTCGCTTGGAACACTTGAGGTTGTTTGATTTTCAGCGATGGTGAGAAGAAGAGAAGGGATTTGGCAGTTTAAAGAGAGGCAGAAGAATGGCATTTTTGAAATTTGATGGGAGGAGTTGTGATAGTGATAGATATATTTAGGATGGATGAGGGAACAATTAAGAAAGAGCGGCAGTTTTGGGAGGTGGGCCGATCTTCAATGGGTGAGACGTGTAGGTTCAAAACACGCAAAGAAAAAAAGTAACTAGCATACTGATGACGTGGCACTTTTTTTAGCCATTCAAAATTGTGCAGGAGAGAACATAGAAACTACTAACATGTGTCAGGAGAACCAAGTTCTTTGACTAATCTTGCATCTGTAAGCTTTGCCCCTTTTACCAGCGTGTATGGCCTCAACTGCTTATTTTTTCTGTAATCATCAAGCGTGTCTACCTGTAATGGTATAGAGATGAGTTAGACTTTGCTAGAAAATACTTTTTTTAGCTAATTTTACCAGAACATTTCTTTCATAGCCAATCATTGAGGGACCAGGTTCTCAATTGGGTTTTATCAACCCTAGTGCCAGACGATTTTTCTCAAAGTGTTCTCTGCTCAGGGCTTTGGTTAATATGTCTCCAATTTGATCTTCAGTGCTACAGAATTTCATGCATATAAGCCCTTTTTCAACATTATCTCTGAGGAAGTGATGACATACATCAATGTGCCTGGTCCTCTTACGTTGAACTAGATTTTTTGCTATGTTGAGTGCACTTGTATTATCATATAAGAGAGGCACACAGTCTGAGAACACTCCAAAGTCTTCCAGCTGTTGCTTGATCCACAGAACCTGAGCACAGCAAGAGGCAACTACTACATATTCCGCATCTGCAGTTGAGAGTGCCACTGAGTTCTACTTCCTTGTACCCCATGAGATTAAGCAAGAGCCCAGGAAATGTGCGATACCTGACGTGCTTTTCCTGTCCACCAGATATCTTGCATAATCAGCGTACCCAATAATATTAAAGCTATCACCTAAGGGATAGTAGAGAACAAGGCCCTGCGTTCCCTTGAGATATCTCAATATTCTCTTGGCAACCTTCAGATCAGATTCCTTTGGATTGGATTGAAATCTTGCACAAAAACCCATGCTGAAAACAATGTCTGGTCTTCTTGCAGTGAGATACAGGAGTGACCCTATGATCCCTCTATACATGGTCTGATTTACAGGGGAACCAGGTTCATCCATGTGTAGACGGGTAGCTGTGGCAATAGGAGTGTTGATGACTTTTGATGCTTCCATATCAAACCTTTTCAGCAGTTCCTTGATGTACTTCTGTTGACTTATCAATGTTCCCTTCTGAGATTGCTTCACTTGAAGTCCTAGGAAAAAATTCAGTTCTCCCATCATACTCATCTCGAATTAACTCTCCATGAGTTTTGTAAATTCTTCACAAAGAGAGTCAGTTATGGCTCCAAAGATGACATCATCAACATATACCTGCACAATGAGCAGGTTCCTCCCTCGTTTCTTTAGAAAAAGAGTGTTGTCAATTTTCCCTCATGTAAAGCCATTTTCTAGAAGGAATTTTGACAGCCTTTCATACCAATGCCTTGTCCAGTTTGAACACATGCTCAGGATGCTTGTGACACTCAAAACTAGGAGGCTGCTTGACATAGACTTCTTTTTTCAGATAGCCATTTAGAAATGCACTTTTGACATCCATTTGGAACAGTATGAACTATGGAGCAAATGTTTCATCATAATCGATCCCTTCTTCCTGATTATAGCCTTGAACCACAAGACTTGCCTAGTTTCTTGTTGTATTTCCAAACTCATCAAGTTTGTTCCTGAATACCCACCCGGTTGATAGTTTGATCTATAGGTTGAGGAACCCAATGCCATACCTTGTTCCTTTTAAATAGATGTAGCTCCTCTTGCATGGCTGTGATCCAATCTGCATCTTTCAACACTTCTTTGATATTTGTGGACTCTATTTGGGAAAGAAAGGCACAGAAGGCAAGTGAGTTTCTTGCTTTTGATCTGGTTTGAACTCTTGAGTCAAGAGGAGTGATTATGTTATCAAGAGGATGTGAGATTTGTACTTCCAATTTGGTACCTGAATCTCATTGGTAGAGGACCCAGATATGTTAGACTGAAGTTCTTGTGCGCTTCTTACTTCAGCAAGTGGAGTACCTTGGACTGCATCAACAACTCTATTTTCAACTTCAGTTGGTGCGATCATGAGACCAGGTTCCTCTTCAACAGATGGAGGTACACTTGCATCATCTTCACTTGATTCCTTTACATGACTCATCATGTCTGCTTTTCCATTTTCCATGTATTAGACTTCTCCTGGAATAGATAAGGGTTCTCCATCTTGATCAACATGTCTGTCTTTCTCACAGGAGAGGTGAAATTCATCAAAGATCACATATATACTTTCCTCAACACATTGAGTTCTTTTGTTGTACACTTTGTAAGCTTTGCTTTGAGATGAGTATCTCAGAAAAATTCCGTCATCACTTTTGGCATCGAATTTTCCAAGAGCTTCCTTTGCATTGTTGTGAACAAAGCATTTACACCCAAAAGTCCTTAGATGTGTCAACTTGGGCTTTCTTCCATTTAGCAGTTCATATGGAGTTTTGTTTAGAAGAGACATGATCATGCACCTATTTACCAAATAGCAGGCATTGTTGACAGCTTTTGCCCAGAAGTTCTTTGCAATCCCACTATCAATCAACATTGTTCTTGCCATGTCTTCAAGTGTTCTATTCTTCCTCTCTACGGCACCATTTTGTTGACGTGTTCTTGGTGCTGAGAAATTGTGAGTGATACCATTTTCGGTACAGAACTCATCATATTTGGCATTGTCAAACTCTATCCCATGATCAGATCTGATGCTGGCTACCTTATTACCCATCTTCACTTTGATCTTCTTGACAAAAGCAACAAATACTTCAAAGGTTTCATCCTTGGTCCTGAGAAACAGAGTCCAGGTGAATCTGGAGTAGTCATCAACTATCACAAAGATGTACTTCTTTCCTCCTTTACTTGGCAGTCTCATAGGTCCACATAGATCCATGTGAAGGAGATCAAGTAGCCTTGAGGTGCTAACTTTCTTTTTGGGCTTAAATGAGGATCTAACTTGCTTGTCTTTTACACATGCGTCACACACTTTGTGATCCTTGAAGCTTGACTTGGGCAGACCACGAACCAGGTCCTTCCTAACCAACTTGTTCAGTAATGTGAAGCTTGCATGACTCACCTCATGTGCCATAGTTCAACATCATCATCTACAGCACTTAGACAGCTGAGATCACCATTCTACAGAGACTCAAAATTAGCAACATAGATATTTTTGTATCTTTTTGCTACTAGCACCACCTCACCAGTCACTAGATTTGTGAATGTACAGATTTTTGACACAAATTCCACCTTGTTTCCCTTGTCACTTATCTGGGAAACACTTATCAAGATGTACTTCAACTCGTTCACATAATGCATATTTTCAATTGAGTGTGAGAGAGACTTCCCAATCCTTCCAACTCCCAAAATGTATCCTTTCTTTCCATTTCCAAAGGATACACTCCCTCCTTGCAGGGACTTAAGTGAAAGGAAATCGTTTGTACTTCCAGTCATATGCTTTGAGCAACCACTATTCATGTACCACTATAGGCTGCTTCCTTTCACTATTCCCTGCACAAGAAAATTAAGAGTTAGACTTAGGAACCCAAACGAGTTTGGGTCCCTTATAATGAGGAAAGGGATGAATGAGAGATCTTTTGGTCCATGCAGGCATCATGCGTTTTTTATATGAGGGACCAGGTTCTCTACCAGTAGTTATTTTTTCAGCAAAAGATTTGTTTTTCTGCTGCAACTGAAATCTGGCCTTACAGTTTATTTAAAGTGCCCTTTGTTCCTACAGTGAGTGCAAAGCCAATTGTCAGATACAGTAACGTACTTGCAATGAGGGTTGTAGGGAATCTTTTCCCGTTGAAACCCAATCCCCTACCTATTTCCCCATTATTGGTGTACATGGCAGTGATAGCATCAGAGGACCAGGTCTATTTGAGTGACTTTTCAAGATCAGTTTTCACGTTGCCTAGTTCTTCCTGAAGTTGTTTGTTTTTCTCAAGCTCAACACACAAACTAGACTTCACTGAATTTAACTCACTTTCAAGCTTAATGTATGCCTTGTTTGCAACTTCCTTTCCCTTTTTAAAATTTTTAGGCCTACTCTCCATTTTAGGCTCCCCAATTGTTTCCTTCAAATCCACTATCGCCATTAATAGGTCATCTCTCTCATGCTCAAGGTTAGTAACTTTCTGTCATGACCCAAACCGATGAGCCGTGATGGGCACCCGGTACCTTACTCAACCGAGTACCAACGTAATGTATCTTTCTTATTACATCATCATAGATATGTAGGCCAAAAGGCACGTCATGATACAACCAGAGTAAACATGAGGGAATATCCGACATAGAACGACCCAACCTGATATAGAAACTCATACCTATGACATACGAGCCTATAAGGCCAACGATCCATTATATACTTTAAATAAAGGCCGACAAGGCCATACAAATATCTGTACACATGACATCTGTCTACAAGACTCTAAGAGTACATACTTATCAAAAAGGTTGGGACTGACCCCATCGTACCAACCAATACATGTACTAATCATATTGACCAAATAAGCAACCCCTGAGCAATGGAGTACATTAACATCTTCTGCTGAGTTGATAGCTTACTTGGAGGACTCTCGACCTGTCTATCAAGACCTGTGGGCATGAAATGCAGCATCCCCAAGCAAAAGAGACGTTAGTACAAATAATGTACCGAGTATGTAAGGAATAAAAATCAGTAAATAATAGACATGAAGGAAACATGGAGTAAAATATTCGACATGTAAGTCTGAATAACTCTGTAAATAATGAAATACTAATAATGTCATGCATATACGTATGTATGTCATGTCGTGCATAGGTACATGTGTTTATAACATCATCAAGCCTGTGAGTGCATACCATCATATCATCTCGGCCACTGTAGGCAAATCATCAACGTATACCAGTTGATCAGGTAGTAGTGCCTATATAACGCCGTAACCTTTTCTCATATCCTATATATATATATATATATATATATATATATATATATATATATATATATACATGTATATAACGCCATCTGGTCATGGGTCAATGTAAATGAATGTAATGCATGAGAAGTATGTCAATAAAATCTTTCGGAACGTCATATGACCATTATACCTTTGATTAATATCATGAAGTAAACTTTATCAACTTACGTATTTTCTAAGACCCATGAACACATGATAGAATAATATGACATATGGGGAATCAAAAACATAATCATCTCTAGTATTTCAATGAATAGAGTAACTTATAGAAATTGTGCATTTGCTCGTTTCATTTGTGTCGTATAGATCATGCCAAGGGAAAAGAAGGGATAGCCTTAACATACCTGAGCCGATTCTCTTGACAATCCCTCTAACATACATCAATTGCGACAACACGTAACGGCGGATTGAAGTAGGGAAAAATTCGTATGATATTCTTGAGAAAGATTACACCGTATTCCCATAAAACAGCAAAATCTCACTTTGTTACGATACAATCTCGTATAAATTGTTAAAGGAATTACGTTGCCAGAATGATATATCTCTTTGTATATATCTCTCTTTGCTATTTCATATAGTAGTCACATTAATGAACCTCTCTTTGCTATTTCATATATTAGTTACATTAATGAACCTCTCTTTAGTGAATTGGAGAGGTAATCTTTAGGTTGGCCCCACTTCATAAGATGACTAAGCCACCAAAAAGAATTCTCTTAATGCCACCAAATTAAGGATTTATGAGTAATCAATTGGAGAAAGGGTTGTTGCCACGTTAAGCATCCTAAAACTTATCCAAATTATGCTTTATTAATTAGTTAATCTCTTACTGAAAATCAATAATTACCCAATTATCAACATAATTAAGAATTATCTCAAATTATTTAAAATACTACTTACTTTTAGCACACTTTATACACCGTACTATCATGGTCATATAGTACCTCGTATTGCACTAGTCCATAAATATCGGGTATTTTAGCTCGGGTCGCATTTTATCCCAAAATGACAAACTTCGACGAAATTCATTTTCTTCGATTCGCTTACCCTCTCACCTTCACGAATTAACTTATCACTTGTTTGAAATAGCATAATACTTATAATCCCAAAATAAATATCATTCCCGAACTTATGTCGATTAACTTACGATGAAACTTCAACGTACGAAAATGCGGGACGTAACATCTCATTTCCGATCTTATATCAATTTACTTGTGGCATACTTCCACTTATGAAAACATGGGGTGTAACATCATTCCCCCCTTTGAAACATTCATCCTCGAATATTGACTAATGCACTTATCATTCTCATAACCCATAGCTCTTGCGAATACTTTATTACTCCTTTTGCCATCTAGGTGACTGTTCTGTGAATGAATCCCAAAGGCCAGGGCATTCCCCCCTTTAAGACTCTTCTCATACCATGACTTGTAGTCGAAATCTTTCTAATCTCATAAATGTTTCTACCTTCTATCATGCATCCTATACGACTCTAACTTTGCATGCGACTCTTCTCTTCTCTTTCCTCCAGCTTTTAGCCAATCTTTTGGTGGGCGTCATTAGCTTTACCACTTCTAAGTAGGCCATATTATACTAATTCTTACTTCAATTTATCGTTATTGAGGTCTGCTACCGAACTCCAGGTTACTCTCATTGCTTATCCTATATGCATAAAGTTAAATCCTTTAACGTTTCTTCATTACTCTTCATCTTAAGACTGATGGCCCAATCTCATCTCGTACTTTGCAACTTTTACCCATTCATTGTTGATTCGCCTCAATTTTGATCTACAATTATCCATTGATAACTTGAAATTTCTTACGTAATATATTGCCACTAGGGCTTACGTTGCATCGTGGAACATTTGAAGTGATTTTCCTGATCCACTTAGGGATGATGTTGTACTTCAATAATCGTATTTTATAGCATCCCAATGTGATTCACCTTAAATGGTTATTTTAATTCCATACAATTCATGAAATCCTCTTCAAATCATTACTCGAAGGCCCAAACGTCATCCTTTATCTATCACAGTTACACCCTCATTGCACTACCGTGGCAGTATTCCATCTCTTCTAAATGCTACTAGTCTTGGACTCTTTTGATTTCATTTAGGCTATACTGAGTTTTCTATAACTTAGAGAACCCATAAGCTCTCTTGTTTTCATGGGCTTAATCCCGAGAACTTATTCATTCTCGTCACCTTCTCACTCACCTTTTCTTATCCTTACTCCTGTCTTCCTAAAACCTTGTCGCTTACATACTTTAGCTTGCGACCTACACATATATATTTATACTAGTTGAAACCTTCCTTCAACTTGTTTCTACCATAGAATTCCTTATGTTATTCTGGAACATCAAGCGAGATATCACATCATCTCTAACTCTTCTATGTTCTCCTGAATAGGCCTCTCAGTACCTAGAAACCATAGGCTAGAAAATATAGTATTGATGATGCTGCTATCATTCTTGGATACTGAATTCTCGTGGTTCTATCCTTTTATCCGATGTATGGAGTCTTCACAACCTTCTGTATTTGAGTATCTCGTATGTTGTTCACCTTTACCTTACTTACCTTAAAATATGGCATCACATCTTCTATCTCATTCATAACCTCCCTTTGGAGGAGTACTAAGAGTTGGGGCTACGATGACCTACCTATAGATGTTTTACCTCTTCGTCTTTGGCATCATTTGCCATCATCAATTACCCATACTCGCCTTGCGGTAATCCTTTTGTACTAAGGATAACAAAATTTCCTTACTCGTGAGGGTGACACTGTGTAACTGGCACATACAATCCTTTAAGCTTAACTTTGCTCACAATGCTTGCTTTAGGGAAGTGTCTTCCTGAATGACCATTCTCTGAATTTTTTCATGAATCTTCTTCTGTTGTTTATTATGTTATCGCCGGAACAAAATCTGAAATTCTCATGATGTCGACCATTATCAACTCACTCAGTCCCTAATTCATGTTTAGTTTATCTTGTTCACCAACCCATACTGATTTCTAGTACTCTAGGGTCTAACTTTTCCTTGTGATAGTCGCGTTGGAGTCACGAACTTATTTCTCGAAATGATGATACAACTTTATGGCCTATACTCTTTTGTTGTCTTGAGGCCTGGCACCTCTCATATTTTCCCTTCCGTTGACTATGGCTTGCAACCGACTGACTTAGAACAATAGCAAGTAACCAGAGAAAAAAGAGCAGAAGAGAGTTTTTTGTATGTGAGAGAGTTTTTTGAACCAATGTGGTCGTGTCTTTGTGCTAATGAAATAACAAGGTACTTATAGTTTGAAAATAGGTAGAAAATAAGGCAAGAATCATAGTTCAGCAGTAATTATGGAACTATGTACTAATTAGAATCAAATCAGAATAAGTACTTCCTTTAATTAAGGAGTAAAATTTAAATGGTAACAGGTAAATACTAAATAAGGAAGGAAATCACATAAGGCTGAATATAGCAAATAAGAAAATATTTTCAGCATAGTACAAGTACACAACATGTAATAGGGACCAGGTTCAGCAGATTCTAATCAAGGAAAATAGTTAAGAATCAGTTGACAACATGCTCGACCATAGATTAAGGTAAGAAAATATCTTAAAGGTTAAAATTAGTAGAGAATATCACAAGAAATCAGTGAAGGATTAGTCACAGAGATTCAAAGATTCAAAAATAGCAAATAGTACTGATTTAGGAGAAATTGACACAAATTTATGAGAGCAAGCGGAATAAACACATAATAGGCAAGAATCAGAAACCTAAGCCAAATAGGGTAAAATCACACAAAATTAGGGATTCACATAGAGCATAGCATGAATTAATAGAATAAGCATGACATAGGCGGAAGAAGTAAAAGTCAGAGATACTGATGAAAAAATTGGGTAAAACCACAGAGAATCATAAGTGATAACATCAAGAACAAGGATATAGTTAAGGAAAATGATAGAGATGATAGAGTTTTGGAAGCTCCAAGGCCATTTACAAGATCTCAAGCTAAAGAATTGCAAGCTAAGGTTGCTAGACTTCAATGGCAAATAAAGAAGCTTTTAATTGTAGAGGAAGAGCCCAAGCCCAAAGGAGATGAATTGTCCAAGTTTTACAATTATTTGGTAGTCCAAATTGAAGTCCAAGAGGAGGAAGATTGGGTTACCAAATCAGCCCTTGAAGTCCACCAATATGGCTCAAAATGATCTTAAAAGAGGTCCAAAAGGGGGTGTTTCAAAAGGAGCCCAATAGGAGTCCAAACCAATGGCCCAAACTAATAGTTTTAAGGCCCAAATCTGCCCCAAAAGGATTTGGCCGCCCCCCACTTAATTTTGATGGCTTTTGTTACCCCTTAGGAGCCAGGTCCTAAGTTTGATGGCTATTGTGACCCCTAGCACTACCTAATTTAGATGACTTTTTAGCAACCTCCTACATTATTTTAAGTGCTTTTAACTCCTATAAATAAGGAGTTCTTCTCATTCATAAGACACTACATTTTTGATTAAGTATATCATACTTTGAGAGTTCTTTTGAACCTTTGTTACTTGTGCTTTGAGATTTATCTTTCAACCTTTACTAGTTCTTAGTTCAAGGTAGTAAGATTACTTCTCTTTTATGATATCTTTGATTCCTTTGTGGTATTCTTAGAAGGCGATTAATACTAGTTATTAATTGTTGTCTCAAGTTACTCGTAAAGTGGTCAAGATCCGAATCTATTGTTTTGATTTGCTTTTTAAGTAAAGGCGTTTGATTTCTTCCATAAATCAAGACGTTGTTACTTTGATCTTGTCAAGGCTATAGAACTTGCGTTCTTGGAAGTTCTTGGAATTCTTTCCTTGAATTCTTCCCATATCCTTTATTTTCATCTCTTTAATTCTAGTTGTTCAATTCCTTGTTGTTATTGCTTCCGCATTTACTTCTCAAATTCTTACTCTAATTTGGATTCCCGACCTAGTTGTTATCAAGTGGTATCAGAGCGGTTTTTATCAAGATTTCGTTCTTGGTAAGTCTTGGGATTTCTTGAATACTAAGAGCAAAGAAAAGAAAAGAAAAGAAAATTAAAAACAAAATGAAAATTAGTTTTTAGAACAAAAAATAGAATTGCGTGCTCTCCGGGATATTTCTTTTGTATCTAATTTGTTACCAAAAATTAACAAAGGAAACAAGAAGAGGGGATCCTAGATTTTCTTACTCTTTCTAATCTAAACATATAATCCTTTCCTTTTTGTTCGCGTCATGTTTCAACCGAGCCTAATAGTTCTAGGATTTGGTTTTTCTTTCATTAGTTCCCCAAAAATCTGAATTTTACTACTAAGAATTTCATACGAGTTGGGTTTAATTATAAATCTACAAAGTATTTTGTTCAAAGGTTATTCCGAGAAAAAAAAAGAGAGCTAATTTTTGTGATACAGTTTACACTTTTTTTAAAGATGTCGCGTACAGGTAGTGATGATGAACGAAGGGTTCTCCAAGAAGCTGAAATCAAAGCAAGAAATGATTTTACCTTGCAAGCTATGCATCAACAATTTGAAAGGTTGAATTTGCAACTCCAAGAGATGAGGGATACCATTGCTGATCAAAATGATACAATAGCTGAACTTAGGAGGGAAAATAATGTTAGACCCCAAGCTAGGAGAAATGTACCCCATGCTCCCATTGTAAATCAAGAAAACCCTATAGATGATTTAAATGATATTGATTTTGATAGGGTGGGAAGAGATAGGAGGGGATAAAGAGGTATAGTAGAAGATGACAATATAAGTAGTATAAAGATGAAGATGCCATCATTCAAGGGAACAAGGGACCCAGACTTGTACCTTGATTGGGAGAGAAAGGTTGAAGCCATCTTTGATTGTCACAACTACTCTGAGGGTAAGAAAGTTAAACTTGTTGTTGTTGAGTTTTCTGACTATGCTGCTATTTGGTGGAAAAAGCTTGCTAGGGACAGATTGCAAGAAGGACAAGCACCAGTTGCTACTTGGGCTGAGATGAAGAGGGTGATGAGGAAGAGATTCGTGCCATCACACTTTCAAAGAGAGCTACAACAACGTCTTCAAACATTGAAGCAAGGGTCCATGTCTGTGGATGAGTACTTTAAGGCTATGGATATGGCTATGATCCAAGCTAATTGTACAGAGGAAGAAGAGGCTACAATGGCTAGGTTTTTAAATGGTTTAAATAAGGAAATAGCTGATGTAGTAGAATTACAACAATATGTAACAATAGATGAGTTAGTTGATTTGTGTGTAAAGATAGAAAATCAAAATAAAAGAAAGCAGACTAGCTCGTGGAAAGGTCGGACAAGCACCATCTCCAAGAAGCATGGCCATATCATGAGATAAAGAGTTCTTCTAGACCTCAAGAAGACAAGGGTAAAGGTAAATTTGAGAACAAAGAGGGAGGTAAAACCTTTAACCCTAAACCTTTTACACCTTCTAGTTCTATTCAATGTCATAAATGTAAAGGAAGGGGACATATGATGCATGAATGTCCAAGTAGAAGAAACATCATTCTTAGAGAAGATGGAGGATATGAGAGTGAAAAAGGTGAGGGAGAAGAAGAGGGAGATGTGAGTGATGAAGATGATGTAGAACTACCTAATGAGGGCATGATTGGGGTAGTTAGAAGGATTATGACTATCAATTTGGCAAGCAATAGTGAAGAACAAAGGGAGAATATATTCCATACTAGGTGTGGGATAAAGGGAAAAACTTGCTCTATGATCATTGATAGTGGTAGTTGTGCTAATGTGGTGAGTTCATACTTTGTGGAAAAATTGGGACTTGCATGCATGAAACACCCTACTCCATATAGACTCCAATGGTTAAATGATAGTGGTGAACTAAAGGTAAACAAACAGTGCATGATTTCATTTAATGTTGGTAGATATGAGGATGATATTCTTTGTGACATAATACCTATGCAAGCTTGTCATATCTTACTGGGTCGTCCTTGGCAGTATGACAGGAATGTTTTTCATGATGGAAGAAAGAATAGATATTCTCTTGAACTAAATGGCAGGAAATTTACTCTTGCACCTTTATCTCCTTCTCAAGTGTTTGAAGATCAAAAGAGATTAAGAGAAACAATGGGAAAACCAAGGGGAGAGATAAAAAGTGAGCTTGAGGAAAAAGAAAAGAAAGAAGGCCAAGAATTAGAAAAAAAGAGAGATGGCCGAGAGAAAGAGAGAGAGGGCAGCAATTTGAGAGAAGAGATAAAAAAGGGTTTGAATGAAAAAATAGACAGTCTTGGTGAGAGGAAAGAGGTTAAGGAAAGAAAAAAAGAGAGTTTTTATATAAAAACCAAAGAGTGTTTAAATGCAAGAAAAGAGGGGCTGCCCATAATACTACTTACTTACAAAGAGACTTTGATTAATTCTGAGTTGCTAACTTCTTCTTTGCCAAGTAGTATTTCTTCTCTTTTGCAGGATTTTGAAGATGTCTTTCCAGAAGATATTCCTAATGGATTGCCACCTTTACGTGGCATTGAGCATCAAATTGATTTTGTACCTGGATCACAAATCCCAAATAGGCCAGCCTATAGGAGTAATCCAGAAGAGACAAAAGAACTTCAAAGGCAAGTTGAGGAGTTGCTTGAGAAAGGTTTTGTGAGAGAGAGCATGAGCCCTTGCTCGGTTCCCGTCCTATTGGTACCAAAAAAGGATGGAACTTGGAGGATGTGCGTGGATTGTAGAGCAATCAACAAGATTACGGTAAAGTATCGCCACCCTATTCCTCGTCTTGATGACATGTTGGATCAATTACATGGATCCAAAATCTTTTCTAAAATTGATCTAAAAAGTGGTTACCATCAGATTCGAATGAATCCTGGAGATGAATGGAAAACTGCTTTTAAGACCAAATATGGGCTTTATGAGTGGTTAGTTATGCCTTTCGGCTTGACTAATGCACCTAGCACTTTCATGAGATTAATGAATCATGTTTTTAAGGATTTTCATGGAAAATTTGTTGTGGTGTACTTCGATGATATCTTGGTCTTTTCTAACACTTTAGAAGAGCATGTAGAACACCTAAAACAAGTTTTTGAAGTTCTTAGAAAGCAATTTTTATTTGCTAATCTTAAAAAGTGTACTTTTTATGTGGATCGTGTGATTTTCTTGGGTTTTGTAGTTAGTTCTAAAGGAGTTGAGGTTGATGAAGAGAAAATCAAAGCAATAAAAGAATGGCCTAAACCTAAGAGTGTAACTGAAGTTAGGAGTTTTCATGGACTTGCTAGTTTTTATAGGAGGTTTGTGAGAGACTTTAGTACCATTGCTTCTCCTTTAACTGAAGTTATTAAAAAGGATAAGATTTTTAAATGGGGAAAAGAACAAGATGATGCTTTTAACTTGTTGAAAGAAAAGTTATGTTCTGCTCCATTGTTACAATTGCCTGATTTTTCTAAATCTTTTGAAATTGAATGTGATGCTTCGGGCAAAGGAATAGGTGCTGTTTTGATGCAAGATTCTAAACCTATTGCCTACTTTAGTGAAAAGTTAAGTGGAGCCACATTGAACTATTCCACTTATGACAAAGAGCTATATGCTTTGGTAAGGGCTTTAGCCACATGGCAACATTACTTGTGGCCAAGAGAGTTTGTCATTAAAACTGATCATGAATCCTTGAAATACTTGAAGAGTCAAGGTAAGCTTAGTAGAAGGCATGCTAAGTGGGTTGAATTCATTGAAACGTTTCCTTATGTAATTTCTTACAAACAAGGGAAAGAAAATGTTGTTGCTGATGCACTTTCAAGGAGGTATGTCTTAGTTTCTACCCTGACTTCTAAATTAATGGGTTTTGATCAAATCAAGGGACTTTATGCTAATGATGTTGATTTTGGCAAAAATTTTGCAGATTGTAAGTTGAGTCCTTTTGAGAGGTTTAACCTCCAAGATGGCTTTCTCTTTAAGGAAAATAAGTTGTGTATTCCTAATTGCTCTTTACGTGAAGTATTTGTAAGGGAAGCACATTGTGGAGGGCTTATGGGACACTTTGGAGTCCCAAAGACACTAGACATACTGGCTGAAAATTTCTTTTGGCCTAGAATGAGAAAAGATGTTGAAAGAATGTGCGCACAGTGTTTGGAATGTAAACAAGCTAAATCTAAAGTGTTACCACATGGTCTTTACACGCCATTACCTGTTCCTACTTCACCTTGGATTGATATTTCCATAGATTTTGTTAGGTTTGCCTAGAACAAGATATGGTAAGGATAGTATATTTGTTGTGGTAGATAGGTTCTCCAAAATGGCTCATTTTATTCCTTGTTTAAAGACTAATGATGCCTCACATGTTGCTGATCTTTTTGTAAAAGAGGTTGTCAAATTTCATGGTATACCTAGAACTATTGTTAGTGATAGGGATGCTAAGTTTTTGAGCCACTTTTGGCGTGTGTTTTGGGGGAAGTTAGGTACTAAATTGTTGTTTTCTACTTCTTGTCACCCACAAACTGATGGACAAACTGAAGTAGTTAATAGAACCTTAGGAAACATGTTGAGGGCTGTTTTGAAAGGTAAATTAACTTCATGGGAAGATCACTTACCTATGATTGAATTTGCTTACAATAGAACAATCCATTCTTCTACAGGTATGTCTCCTTTTGAGGTTGTTTATGGTTTTAATCCCTTCACTCCCCTTGATTTATTACCATTACAAACTAATGATATTGCTAATCTTGATGGTAGGACAAAGGCTGAGATGATGAAAAAAATTCATGAACAAACAAGGCTTGCAATTGAGAAGAAAAATGAGCAAACTGCCTTGAGAAAGAATAAGGGACGAAAGCAAGTTATTTTTAAACCTGGAGATTTAGTTTGGGTTCACTTTAGAAAGGAGAGATTTCCTTCCAAAAGGAAGTCAAAGTTGCATCCTAGAGGAGATGGCCCATTTCAAGTCCTTGAAAGGATTGGAGACAATGCTTACAAGTTGGACCTTCCTGGTGAGTTCCAAGTAAGTGCCACATTTAATGTTGCTGACTTATCTTTGTTTGATGTAGGATCGAATTCGAGGACGAATTCTTTTCAAGAAGGGGGGAATGATAGCATCAAGAACAAGGATATAGTTAAGGACAATGATAGAGATGATAGAGTTTTGGAAGCTCCAAGGCCATTTACAAGATCTCAAGCTAAAGAGTTGCAAGCTAAGGTTGCTAGACTTCAATGGCAAATAAAGAAGCTTTTAATTGTAGAGGAAGAGCTCAAGCCCAAAGGAGATGAATTGTCCAAGTTTTACAATTATTTGGTAGTCCAAATTGAAGTCCAAGAGGAGGAAGATTGGGTTACCAAATCAGCCCTTGAAGTCCACCAATAGGGCTCAAAATGACCTTAAAAGAGGTCCAAAAGGGGGTGTTTCAAAAGGAGCCCAATTGGAGTCCAAACCAATGGCCCAAACTAATAGTTTTAAGGCCCAAATCTGCCCCAAAAGGATTTGGCCGCCCCCCACTTAATTTTGATGGCTTTTGTTACCCCTTAGGAGCCACCTACCTAAGTTTGATGGCTATTGTGACCCCTAGCAGCCCCCTACCTAATTTAGATGACTTTTTAGCAACCCCCTACATTATTTTAAGTGCTTTTAACTCCTATAAATAAGGAGTTCTTCTCATTCATAAGACACAACATTTTTTGATTAAGTATATCATACTTTGAGAGTTCTTTTGAACCTTTGTTACTTGTGCTTTGAGATTTATCTTTCAACCTTTACTAGTTCTTAGTTCAAGGTAGTAAGATTACTTCTCTTTTATGATATCTTTGATTCCTTTGTGGTATTCTTAGAAGGCGATTAATACTAGTTATTAATTGTTGTCTCAAGTTACTCGTAAAGTGGTCAAGATCCGAATCTATTATTTTGATTTACTTTTTAAGTAAAGGCGTTTGATTTTTTTCCATAAATCAAGACGTTGTTACTTTGATCTTGTCAAGGCTATAGAACTTGCATTCTTGGAAGTTCTTGGAATTCTTTCCTTGAATTCTTCCCATATCCTTTATTTTCATCTCTTTAATTCTAGTTATTCAATTCCTTGTTGTTATTGCTTCCGCATTTACTTCTCAAATTCTTACTCTAATTTGGATTCCCGACCTAGTTGTTATCAATAAGGCTCATGAGAAACAAGCACATATATAGATTAAGCAAACATATTACCACAAAACAGACTCAGAATCTAGGATTAAAACCAAGAAACTTAGGTTTTTCAACATAATAACTCAGATAAAAGAGAAAACTCAAATAAACGTTTAAACATCGTGAAAATCATAGATTAATAATAAAGTCAGAAGGAAAAGCCATTTTGAGAAGGGGTTAAGAAACCCTGGTTTGAAGATGAAGAGTCGTTTTAGAAAAATTTGAAAATCTTTAAGGAAAACAGCAAAATAACTTGGAATATACCCAAATCTATTACAGTTCTAAGAAATCAAGAGCTAATAGTTAGGGTTTTCAGAGAGATAACCCAAAGAGAAAAAGAATCGGCCTAGAAAACCACAGGTTCTTGCCGGAGATGGCAGGATCTTACTCGGACAGGCCAAGATTGGCCCGAGAATGACATGAAAAACCATGGGGGTGAGTTGAACCGCCTTTGGTTTCTTTGAGGACCTCAAGGTAGGAATAAATCGGTGTAAGAAGGAGCCATGGGGGCTGGGATGGTGGTGAAACCACCATAGTTACCGGCAAGTCGATGGCAGGTGAGAGCTTTAGGTTTTAGCAGAGAGAATTTGAGAGGTGAAGGGAGAGTGTAACGGCGGAGTGAAAGAGAGAATAAGGGGGAAAGGGGGAGGGGGTAGTCTCTAGGGTTAATTAAAGAAAGGGGAGATCTAGACCGTTGATTAAAATTGCTCAACGATCCAGATTAGACAAGGGATTGGGTTGGGTAGATTTAGGAATTGGGCTTGGGGTATTGGGCTGAGTATGATTAGGTGTTTGTGGTCTAATTAGGCTAAAATTGAAATAGAATAGGCTATTTGTTAAATGCCCAATTCAAATTAGTTAAAATAATTTATAAAATAGCTAATAATTATAAAAAATAACTTTTATGAACAAAAAATAGTTTAAAATGATTATTTAGTATTTAAAAATACAAATTACAAATTTTTGGTGAAAAATAGCATAAAATTATATATGTGCTATAATTGTAATTTTATTGCAATTATAACAAAAAGGTGCCAAATTAGCTATTTATGGAATAATTTGGTCTTAATCAAACCAAAAATAATACATTACATCAAGAAATTCTTTTGAAATTATTTGTGAGGTAATTTTGTAATTATTTTTGGAAATAAAATGCTGGATAAATTAATAAAAATATAGGAAAATTGTGGAAAATATCAATTGCTAATCAATGCATGATTTTGAAGACATATATGCAATTTGAAATATTTTTCGGGAAAAATTGGGTATCAACAGCTGCACCTCATTACCCGGAAAGGATGAAAGAGTTTGTCGGATAAAGATATGATGGCCAATTTTGACCGAGCGAAATGGTTCGAGAGATTAGGCCACACCCTAGCTTCTCAGTTGCCTACATATCCCTGGTTTTACAGGAATTAGGCCGTATGTAGTTCCAAATCCATCGGCGGAGTATACCGGTGAAGTCATTACAATAACGGACGCAACATCTAGGGCTGGATGAATGAACGATTTTATGGAAGAGGTTAGGTTTGATATGGTCGGGAGAATTGGAGTAGGATCAATCCTGCTGGGATAGCCGTTGCTCGCCGGGTTACCTGCAAATAGAAGCAATACAAGCGTATACTGTGCATAAATTTAAACATGATGCAAGTTCCCGTTGGACTATGAATGTTGTCTTTGGACGGTTAAGGACCATAACGTACTGGGCCATGAATTGCTTGATGAGAGATTCACAGGCCGTGAAATTATGTTCTCGTGCCATGAAGATGGTGCCTCCGAACTATGACGCCTTTGAATAATGACATGCAAAATTGAGGTATCCTCATGCCATGGCATGGTGTCTTCTAACTATGAGGATGATGCTTTTAGTCTATGACGCCTTCGGATAGATTGGCGATATTTCAGCCCATGATATGCAGTAATGATGTTAACAAGACAAAGCTTAGTCTTGTGAAATGAAGGGCAGAGCTTAGCCCGATTGAAAATCGAGTAGATAGTACCAGAAATAGAGCAATATTTGGGCGAAGAGGGACAATGCTTAGTCCCATGTAGATGGGGAGGCAAGGATTAGCCTCATGCAAATAGGGAGGCAGGGATTAGCCTCATGTAGATATGGAGGCAGGGATTAGCCTCATGCAGGTATGGAGGCAATGACTTATGCAAATATTGAGGCAGGGATTAGCCTCATGCAGTTGTGGAGGCAAGGATTAGCCTCATGCAGATATGGAGGTAGGGTAGCCTCATGCAAATATGGAGGGAAGGATTAGCCTCATGCAGGTATGGAGGCAAGGATTAGCCTCATGCACGTGTGGAGGAAAGGATTAGCCTCATGCAAATATGGAGGCAGAGATTAGCCTCATGCAAATATGGAGGCAAGGATTAGCCTCATGCAGGTATGGAGGCAAGTATTAGCCTCATGCAAATATGGAGCAAGGATTAGCCTCATGCAGGTATGGAGGCAAGCATAAGCCTCGTGCAAATAGGGAGGCATGGATTAGCCTTATGCAAGTATGAAGGCAGGGATTAGCCTCATGCAGGTATGGAGGCAAGGATTAGCCTCATGCAGGTGTGAAGGCAAGGATTAGCCTCATGCAGGTGTGGAGGCAAGGATTAGCCTTATGCAAATATGGATGTAGGGATTAGCCTCATGCAGATAGGGGTGGCAGGGATTAGCCTCATGCAAATATGGAGGCAGGGATTAGCCTCATGCAAATAGGGAGGCAGGGATTAGCCTCATGCAAGTATGGAGGCAGGGATTAGCCTCATGCAGGTATGGAGGCAAGGATTAGGCTCATGCATGTGTGGAGGCAAGGATTAGCCTCATGCATGTGTGGAGGCAAGGATTAGCCTCATGCAGGTATGGAGGAAAGGATTAGCCTAATGCAAGTAGGGAGGCAGGGATAAGCCTCATGCAAGTATGGAGGCAGGGATTAGCCCCAAGCATGTGTGGAGGCAAGGATTAGCCTCATGCAAATATGGAGGCAGGGATTAGCCTCATGCAGATAGGCGAGGCAGGGATTAGTCTCATGCAAGTATGGAGGCAAGGATTAGCCTCATGCAAGGAGCGAGTAGCAAATAAGAGTAGTGTATGTCTTAGCTAGAGATACATTCGATGTCTGATGTCCTGATTGATAGCGAATTTGTTACGTGTATGTATTTGTGGATGTTATTGCCATGTCAGATACGCCTGTGTTCAAAGAAAAATTGTAAGTTTTGTGGGGGGGGGGGGGAAGGTTGGTCCGTGCTTCGTCTGCCGGCCTTGCTTTGCTCCACCCTCAAAGCCCCTTTCGAGTTCCCCTAGGTAACACCTAACTATTATAGAAATAGAGTTTTTCGAAAAATATGCAATTGTTGATAAAAATAGAGTTATTTCAAAAATATATTGATACATTTAGATGAAGTAGTGACTGTAACACGTCTCAAAGGCATTGCAGCTCTCTTATGTCGGAATTTTGAGGGCCCTCCTCAAAATTCTGCTCTAGTTTAGTAGATGATCCTTCGGCTATTTGTGGATAATAGGCCTTGCTGAACCTTCTTTGGAATTTTGAGGACCCTCCTCCTCAAAATTCTGCCGCAGTTTCTGATCTTTGCGAAAATGAAAATTTTATTATGATATGACCGAACCCATAAGGCTGCCTACGTATCCCCTCTTAAATGGGAATCAGGTCAAGCGTAGTTCAATTATATCAGATGAGGAAATGTAAATAATCTAAGCGTAGTATCTTTTGACTGCGTCTGAATTGATTGGTTTTGGCAAGATTTCTCCATCTGTTTCTGCCAGTATGACCGCTCCTCCCGTCAACACCGTGTGAACCATGTACGGACCTTGCCATTTTGGGGAGAATTTCCCTTTGGCTTCATCTTGATGTGGGATAATCTTCTTCAACACCAACTGACCTGGTGCAAATTGCCTTGGTTTGACCCTTTTGTTGAAAGCTTTGGACATTCTGTTCTGGTAAAGCTAACCGTACATACTGTGTTCATCCTTTTTCCATCTATGAGGTCCAATTGTTCATAGTGGCTCCTTATCCATTCTGCATCACTGAGTTCGTCTTCCTGTATAATTCTTAAAGAAGGAATCTCTACCTCGGCTAGGATGACAGCCTCGGTACCATAAACCAGCATGTAAGGGGTTGTTCCGGTTGATGTGGAACCGTAGTGCGGTATCCCAATAAGCAAAAGGTAGCTTTTTATGCTACTGTTTGTGATTCTCTACCATCTTCCTTAGTATCTTCTTGATGTTTTTGTTAGCAGCTTCTACGGCTCCATTCATCTGAGGTATGTAGGCTGTGGAATTCTTGTGCTTAATTTTGAAAGTTTCACACATGGCTGTCATCAAATCACTGTTAAGGTTGGCAGCATTATCAGTAACAATGGACTCGAGAACTCCGAATCGACAAATAATTCGATCCTTGATAAAATTTGCGATCGACTTTCTTGGTTACAGCTTTGTAAGATGCATCCTCTACCCATTTTGTGAAGTAATCAATGGCTACCAGAATAAACCTGTGTCCGTTTGAAGAAGTGTGCTCAATCGGACCAATAACATCCATTCCTCAAGTGGCGAATGGCCAAGGTGAGCTTGTTGCATTGAGCTCGTTTGGTGGCACTTTTATCATATCGGCGTACACCTGGCATTGAAAGCACTCTCTGACATACTGGATGCAATCTGTTTCCATGGTCATCCTAAGTATCTTCTTAGCCAAGACGAAAGCATTCATGTACAGGCCACAAGTCCCGGCATGTACATCCTCAAGTAGCTTGGAAGCTTCCTTTGCGTCGACACACCTTAGTAAACCCAAGTCATGAGTTCTTCTGTACAAGTTCCCTCCACTTTGAAAGAAGTGATTTGACAATCTCTGGAGGTTATGTTTCTGAGTGTGTTTTGCATGCTCCGGATATTCTCCCTTTGACAAATACTCCTTGATATCATGAAACCAAGGCTTTCCATCCACTTCTTCTTCAACATGAGCACAATATGCCAACTGATTATGGATCCTCACCGGAATGGGATCAATATAATTCTTATCTGGATTTTGTATCATGAATGACAAGGTGGCTAATGCATCGACGAACTCATTCTGAATTTTGGGCACATGTCGGAATTCTATCTTTGTGAACATCTTTCTCAATTCCTGCACATGGTGCAGCTATGGCAATATCTTGGAATTCTTGGTGGCCCATTCTCCTTGTACCTGGTGCACAAGAAAATCTAAATCACTGATCACCAGCAGCTCCTAAATGTTCATGTCGACTGCCATGTTGAGTCCTAGTATGCAGGCTTCATACTCTGCCATGTTGTTGGTGCAAGGAAATCTGAGTTTAGCAGATACCGGATAATGTTGACCCATTTCTAACACCAAATGCTGCTCCAATGCCTATTCCTTTGATAGTTGCGGCTCCGTCAAGAACATCCTCCAACCGTTATGTAAGGCCCCGAAAAATTTCGCTAAGTAACCTAGGATTTCGTGATGCCACGTAGGTTTATTATAATATTTTATGTGCTAGTAATATGGTGGACATCAATTGGATTTGGTAAATAAGTGTACAAGTCTTGTGGTAAGTAATTTGGGGCCCAAGGAAAGGCCTAAGCCTAAGTCAAATTGGAAAAAATTCATAATAGGCTAAGATTTCAAATGAGTTCGCACAAGTCCCTATTTTGAACGAGCATATCAAAATATGTATACGGTTTTATGTGATGAACAACCTATTATATGAAAGGTCTTCGAGTCTAGTTTCCAATGCTTCAAACCGTTCATCATTTGGACATTCCAACACAAAGTTATGATCAAATTACCAAAGGTTGGAAAAATGCGATCCTGTGTTAGATATGCGATCGCAAAAACCATTATGTGGTCCGCATACTCGATATGCGATCGCAAATCTGGTCACAAACTGGACCAGTGTAGCCCAGTTTTGGGAACCGAGTTTTGCGACGCGTTTTCGGCCAGCATACCCATTCTGTAGTCCATTATGCACCGCAGACCCGCATTCGGAGGGTAAATCTTCCTATTTTTATAACCCGACCCCATTTTAATATATAGTCTTTGGGGCTTCATTTGGGGTTATTTTTCTACTGATTTTAGAGAGAGTTGAGAGCATTTTAGAGAGAGAAGGAGGAACCCAACATTCAATCATCCAATCTTGCATCAATTTTCAAGAATCAAAGAACCCAATCACAAGTTCTTCATCTAAGAGGTAAGATTCTATACATTAGACTTTAATTTCGAGTTTGGGCTATAAGATGGGGTATTGAGGTATGATTCTTGGGTGTAATACTATTAGGTATACATGCATGTATAAATTAGGTTTGTGAAAAGATTGTTGAACATAAATAAGTAAAGATTGGGTTAGGGAATGAACTTGTAAAAGAGATTTGAAATCAATATGCTCAACTAGTATTTTGATAAAATGCTCAAATGAGCTAAAACCATGAATACCTTCCTAATTTGTGTTCAATTTTATTATGTCTCAAAGTAGATTGAGATTGCTAGAATTTCCGGAATGTTGTAGTAACTTAAGGAAAGCTTAAACAAGGTATGTATGGCTAAAACCCCGTCTTTTAGAAATTGAGCTCTATTGATGTTTGTGTAAATGTGGTAAGACTGAACTTTGGATTCTTGCTTTGATTGATACTTTACATGAATTGGTGTTGTGACCCTATATTTGTGAAAGATGCATTCCAATATGATCAATGCGCTATTCTTGATAACTTAAAAAGGGTGCAAGGAATATGAACCATGTATTGACATGCTAAGACCTTAAATTGAGATTGGAGCTGCATATATTATGCCGAACTATGTGAAACCCTCTATGTATAGAGATGTTTGAAGTAATCAAATGAATTTGGGAAATAGAGGGTGGCCAATGTGCTGAGAACTTGAATTATAATTGTACATGGTGATGCCTATGACATGAGAAAATATGAAACAGATTATGAAATGAGCCTCGACTTTGCTTTCCATAAATGACTTCAATAATAAATTGCCCTAAAGGCTTTATACACAATTTATGTCATAAGTGGCTATTCTAGATAATATCTTGCCTTATACTCATCCAATGTGATCCGAGTTGTTACATACTTCGATATTGAAATTGTATATTGTCATGATTGGAAAAGAGTAATTCAAGAACACTTGATGAAATTGCTTGCAAGCATTTGATGTGTGTTTTTATTGTGGTTTGGTGTATCCCCTCCTTTTTGGAGGAATCCGTTGTGTTTAAAGTTCCATTATTAATAAACTTGAGGTGTATGATTTCTGAAATATATGTGAAATGAATTGATTAATGGGAAGGGAACAACGCCTTGGTAAGGCGGCCTAGCCGATCGGGCCGAGATCAGACTCCGCTCAAGATAGCAGCGGTATTGTGAATAAATTCCAGAAAAGAAGGAAAATGAGATTGTGATTGAAGCATATGTCTCAAATGAGGCGACCTAGCCGATTGGGTCAAGATCGGACTTCGCTCAAGATAGCGGTGGTATTGGAAACATATGATGAATAGTATGGAATGACCCAAACTAAAAAGCTTTGGAAAATGATGTGGAAGTGATAACAACACGATAGAGGATTCAAGAAGTACTAGAGAAAATCAAAAAACATGCGGAAGCTAAAAGAAAATAAAGAAACGAAAAAGACGAAAATTAAAGATAGATTGAATAAAAGAAAGAGTTTCTTGAATTCAAGAAGTCTATTCTTGAAGTTGAATCCTAGCAACAACAATTAGCTAACGAAAAACTAATTGCCTTTGGTAGAGAATTAAAAACAAGAGATAGATTGTGAAACCCGACCCTTTAGAATAACAAGAACAACAATAAGCTTAAACTTATCACCTTCCTTGAATACCTAGAAGTGATCTAAGATTTTGAGAATGGTGAAATCCGACCCTTTAGAATAACAACAACAACAATATAAGCTTAAACTTATCACCTTTCTTGAATACCTAGAAGTGATCTAAGATTTCAAAAATGGTTTAATCTTACCACCTTAAGTTGATTCTTGAAGGTTGAAGAATAAATCCAATAGTAACCACACACAAGGTGCAAGAAAATATCTCACATTTCTTTATTGATATTGTCCATCATAATATTCCCTAAAAATAGAGAAAACACCCCTTTATATAGAGAGGGAGTCATTTAACTCTACCAAAACAAAGAAAGAAAGTCCTAACTACTTTGGACAAAAAGTCCTAATTACTTTGGACAAAATGTCCAACTACCTCAGGATATGATCTTGAAAGTCCAAAACCAATCTTGGAAATCTTAGAAATCTTTGAAAAAGAAATAAAGTCCTTCTACTTTGGACAAACTGTCCAACTACCTTAGGATATGATTTTGAAAGTCAAAAATCAATCTTTGACTTGGAAATCTTGAAAATCTTGAAGGAAATTTGCAAGCAACTTGGTGCCAACTTGTACTCAACTTCTAGCACGACTATTGTACCCTTCTTTGACATGAAGTAAGTCCTTTTTATGTTATAAAATCGTTACTTCATATAAGACTTATTAGGCTGCAAGTTTGGACACATTTTAGGTGCCAAAATGGTCCAACAATGGGTTGATGAGGAGGACCTTCTTCAAAGGATGTCTCTTGGGATCCAATACTCCTCTTCTTGGAGATAAATTTGGACATAAAATAATTGTAATACCTAGCTAATTCATATCCTTTATCCTTGAGCTCTTTCTCCAATTAACAATTTCTTTATTTGTACTTGAAGTCTAATGACCTTGTTTTTGCAACTCTTTAGCTTGACATCTTGTTAAAGGCCCTCTTTGAGATTCCAAAGTTTCATCCTTGTCCTTGAGTAGAGTTGAGCTTCCTAGGATGCTATCAGGAAGTTGTATGATTCTTTATTTGATGATGTGGTGATTGTTAAAGCTTTTGATTGACTTATATGATTTCTTTATTCTTGTTTGATAGTTCTTTCTAATGAGAAGGTGTTTATGATTTCTTTGTTCTTGTATGATAGTTCTTTCTAACTAGATGGTGTTTGGTTATACATACTAGGGCTATTCGATGGCACTAACGTCTCTTTTGCCAGGGTCGCTACGTCTTTAATAGATGTAGGTGTTTCTATAGCAAGCAGTGTTGGTCGCAGCTAGTGCCGCATCATCCTTTCAGCTGACTTGGTGAGCCCTACTTCATTTCGGGGTCCTGTTTCATCTATTCATCATGTACTTTGTGTTTGAGGTATAGCCGGAGCCTTGTTATCGGCATTTCCATATTACATTACTCTTCAGTTGTGTTTAGAGGCTCCGTAGACAGGTTGTGGGTAGTGTCGGGTGTTGGAATTAAAGTAGAAATATTGATGTTTGGCAAAGATTTATAAAACTTGTAATATTTTGATAATTATGATTTAAGCTACTAATGAAAATGAAATGGAAGTTGTTAATAAAATACTTACTAAGTATGATTAATGGAGTCCATCTCCTATTTATTCATGAATTAGTTTGGGTAGAATGAAACCTAACAGGCTTGCTTAGTCGGGTTACTCGGTTGAGCGCCTATCGCGCGCCTCGAATTTTGGGGCATGACACGTTATATGCTTTGGTAATGTCTTCTCCTACAAACGATACTTCTTCATTAGGAAACTATGTTTTCAGAGGTTCGTATGCTCCTCCCACCAGATTTTTAGCAAGGTGATCTGCCAATGCTTGTCCCTTGACCGCCTTTTGAGTTACATAGACGATGTCGAGTTCACTTAACAGCATCTGCCATTTGGCCAATTTTATAGTTAGCATGTGTTTCTGGAATATGTACTTCAGAGGGTCCATCCTGGATATAGGGTATGTAGTGTAGGCACAAAAGTAATGTCTCAACTTCTGAGTTGTCCAGGTCAAAGCACAGCAAGTGCGTTCAATCAGAGAGTACCGTGCTTCATAAGGTGTGAACTTCTTACTCAACTAATATATGGCTTGCTCCTTTCTTCATATCTTGTCATGTTGTCCCAAAACACATCCGAATGCTCCATCTAATACAGATAGATAGAGTAGCAAAGTTCATCCTGGTTGTGGCTGGACCAGAACTGGGGTGTGGATAGGTACTCCTTGATCTTGTCAAAAGCTTTCTGACAATCCTCTGTCCAGCTTGTTTCGGCATATTTCCTCAGCATCTTGAAGATGGGTTCACATAGGACTATGGACTATGCTATGAATCGATCGATATAGTTGAGACGTCCCAGGAAGCTCATCACGTCCTTTTTGCTCCTAGGTGGGGGTAAATCCTCAATAGCCTTGACTTTGGACGGATCCAGCTCGATCCCCCGGCGACTGATAATGAATCCCAATAGATTTCCTGGGGGAACCCCGAATGCACATTTTGCAGTGTTCAGTTTCAAGTTATACCTCCTTAACCTGTCAAAGAACTTTCTCAAGTCTGCTATGTGGTATGCGGCTCTCTTGGATTTGATAATTATGTCGTCCACATACACCTCTATTTCCTTGTGTGTCATATCATGGAAGATAGTTGTCATGGCTCTCATGTAAGTAGCCCCAACATTCTTTAGACCAAATGGCATCATCTTATAGCAGTATACCCCCAAGGTGTGATAAAAGCTGGTTTCTCCACGTCTTCTTCATCCATCCAGATCTGGTGATAACCCACGAAGAAATCTATAAAGGATTGGAGTTCATGCTTGGCGCAGTTGTCAATCAAAATGTGTATGTTTGGCAGTGGAAAGTCGTCCTTGGGACTTGCTCTATTTAAATCCCGATAGTCAACACATACCCTGACTTTCCCATCCTTCTTCGGAACTGACACAATGTTGGCTAACCAAGTTGGGTACTTAACCACCCTGAGAACTTTGGCTTTGATATGCTTGGTAACTTCCTCCTTGATTTTCAAGCTCATATCTGGGTTGAACTTTCTGAGTTTCTGTTTTACTGGCGGACACATGGGATTAATAGGCAACTTGTGAGCCACTATAGAAGTGCTCAAACCGGTCATGCCATCATATGACCATGCGAAAATGTCCTCATACTCTTTTAGGAAAGGGATATATTCTTCCTTTTCTGTTGGTGACAAGTGATTGTTGATGCGAGTCTCCTTGACGGTCTCGGCGTCGCCTAAATTTACTACTTTAGTTTTGTCCAGATTGTACTTAGGCTTGTTCTCGAAGTTTTCAACTTCCCTAACAACTTCCTCGCGTATTTCATCTTCTGAATCATTATTCTCATGTTGCGTTGCCTGATTACATGTCACAGTCACTGATTCATTAGGAAAAGTAATAATAACACTGTAGAAAGGAAAATAGTAAAGATAGTAGTGAATAATAAAGAGCATATGCATTTGATTAAAACTGAAAAATCATCTGGACAAAGTACGGCTCGATGAATCGAACATTTATTTTGAAACAAGTAAATCTTAAAACAAAATTACGGGAAATCTTAAATGCCTAGAATGGCTATAGAAGTAAAATCTGTCAAGCTACCCAGGGACTCGGCGGGCTCGGGATGGTGTAGCGGTCCAATTCCTGAGAACAACTCCCTTTTTTACGATCTGAATGGTGAGGCCTTCTTCCGTCTCCTCCTCAATTATGGTAGTGTAGTCCATGTCCTCATCCTCCAAGAATAAATTCTTCAAGCCAGCTAGTGCTTCCTCTTCTGCAGTGCCCCATATTGTATCAGCTTGGTGAAAAGCTTGTTCCAAACGTGGCACTGGTTGCTCGAGAGGGTAGTACGGTCCACGCCATAGAGTTGACCAATTTCTATACTCTTGCCATGTGTATGGGTATCCGAGCCCAACGGTGGTACCATGACCCTTCAGCCATATCGGTTTAGTGATACCTTGGAGGTTTTTTCCCAACCCTTTGCCGGGTTCATATCCAGACCAAGACAACGTGCTTTCTATTTTACTGCTCCACCATTTATCCTTCTCGATGGCATTGACCCGCTCAATGTGATGATAGGTTTCCCCTCCTAGCCTTCTTCTATGTCCAATAGCCGGGATGGTTTGACTAGTGTAAATGGGATTACTCCCATCTCCGTGATGTAGTGTGGAAGGCAAGGCTCCAGCAGCATGGATCCATGGCCGGCCCAATAGAAGATTATATGAGGCTGGTATGTCAAGCACTTGAAACTTGACGTCGAACCAAGTTGGCCCTATTTTCAAGCAAAGATTGATTTCCCCGATCGTGGCCCTTTGGGACCCATCGAAAGCTTTCACGTTCATGCTTCCTACTCGTATTTCATGGAAACCTTTGTCCAACCTTTTCAGAGTGTCCAATGGGCAAATATTTAGGCTTGAACCTCCGTCAACCAAGACCCTAGCAATGAATTTGTCTTCAAATTGCACTGTAATGTGCAATGCCCGATTATGATTCAGCCCCTTAGGTGGTAGTTCATCTTTGTGGAAGATAATCTTATGACTTTCCAATACTTGCCCCACCATATTGGCCATTGCTCCGCCAGTGATGTTATTGGGTACATAAGCCTCGCTCAGCACTTTCATTAAAGCGTTCTTATGTGCCTCAGAAATTTGCAACAGTGACAGGATAGATATCTGAGCTGGGGTTTTGTTCAGATGGTCAACGACGGAATACTCCTTTTGATAGCATCCTAGGAAGCTCAACTCTATTCAAGGACATGGATGAAGCTTTTGAATCTCAAAGATGGCCTTTAATAAGAGTTCAAGCTAAAGAATTACAAAACAAGATCATTAGACTTCAAGTGCAAATGAAGAAGTTATTAATTGGGAGGAAGAGCTCAAGGATAAAGGATGTGAATTGGCTAGGTGATAGCATCAAGGACAAGGATAGAGTTTTGGAAGCTCCAAGGCCATATACAAGATCTCAAGCTAAAGAGTTGCAAACTAAGGTTGCTAGACTTCAATGGCAAATAAAGAAGCTTTCAATTGTAGAGGAAGAGCTCAAGACCAAAGGAAATAAATTGTCCAAATTTTACAATTATATGGTGGTCCAAATTGAAGTCCAAGAGGAGGAAGATTGGGTCACCAAATTAGCCCTTGAAGTCCATCAAAAAGGGCTCAAAATAAGTTTAAAAGAGGTCCAAAAGGGGGTGTTTCAAAAGGAGCCCAATTGGAGTCCAAACCAATGGCCCAAACTAGTTGTTTTAAGGCCCAAATCTGCCCCAAAGGGTCTTGGCCGCCCTCACCTAATTTTAATGACTTTTCTTACTCTTTAGCAACCACCCTACCTAATTGTAATGACTTTGTATGCCTTAGCAACCACCCTACCTAATTTTAAGGACTTTTATGACTTAGTACTCCTATAAATAGGGAGTTCTTCTCATTCATAAGATACAACATTTATTGATTAAGTATATCATACTTTGAGAGTTCTTTTGAACCTTTGTTACTTGTGCTTTGAGATTTATCTTTCAACCTTTACTAGTTCTTAGTTCAAGGTAGTAAGATTACTTCTCTTTTATGATATCTTTGATTCCTTTGTGGTATTCTTAGAAGGCGATTAATACTAGTTATTAATTGTTGTCTCAAGTTACTCGTAAAGTGGTCAAGATCCGAATCTATTGTTTTGATTTGCTTTTTAAGTAAAGGCATTTGATTTCTTCCATAAATCAAGACGTTGTTACTTTGATCTTGTCAAGGCTATAGAACTTACGTTCTTGGAAGTTCTTGGAATTCTTTCCTTGAATTCGTCCCATATCCTTTATTTTCATCTCTTTAATTCTAGTTGTTCAATTCTTTGTTGTTATTGTTTCCGCATTCACTTCTCAAATTCTTACTCTAATTTGGATTCCCGACCTAGTTGTTATCACCTTTGCTTGTACTTTCCTCCACAGGTCATCCAGCCATGTCTCAATGATAGGCTGCCTAGTAGTGACATCCTTAATTGAACCTCCCAAATGTTCAGGTGTATAGACCCTTCCAGTCCTAATCATTCCTTGTGCAGCATTAGATTCTGCTACCTTGGCCTTTCCTTTTCGCCAAACCTCGGCAACCTAATCCCAAGGTATTGCTTTTGAGTTGAATGGAGGTGTGGTTGATACTGTCACAGCTTTGTATTACCACTTCTACTTCAAATGGAGTGGGGACGGCCGCAGGCGGAGCCACCTCTACCTCTAATGGAACTGAAGTAGTTACCTCAACCTTGATTGGTGACTGAGTCTGTACCACGATAGGAGTAAGTGTGACTATAACTTTAAAGTCATCACCTTCTCGAATAAGCCCAATCAACCCCTTAGGGTCCCATTCTTCGTTCATCTCTATCACATGTACTCCACTGCCGCTATGATCAGGGAGAGGATTATCGCGGACATTAGGTGCGACTTCCTTTGCCTGTATGACCTTGTTGTCAATTAGCGTCTTGATCTTATCCTTCAATGTTCGGCACTCAGCAGTGGTGTGACCTTTCATATCGGAATGGTACGCACAAATTTTGTTCAGATTGACCCATTGGGATGGGTTTTCTAATGCCACAGGTGGAACAGGAGTGACATAACCCGCGACTTTCAACCTTTCATACAACTGGTCGATAGGCTCAGCAAATGGCGGTGTATTGTCTAGGTGGCTTGCGGTCGAAGTTGGGTCTTGGTCTTGGAAAGTTTTGGCGAGTTGGAGGTGATTGGAAGTGGGGTGGTTGGGAGTTATAGGTGTGATGGACAGTGGCTGGTTAGGAATATCTGGGAGATGAAGGCTGATATGTAGGAGGTGATGCTTAGTATGTGGGTGGAGGTGTTTGATAGATAAGTGGAGATTTTGGACCCTGGGCCACCATTACTGCCCCAACGTCTCTCTTCTTCGATATGCCACCTGATTGTAATGCCTTATTTGTGGCCAGTGCCTCAAAATTCATTACCATCCCGCTCTTGATTCCTTCCTCGATCCTTTCTCCAAGTTTGATGATATCAGAGAATTTATGATTATCGATAACCAGCAACCTTTCATAATATTGCAGATCCTGTGCTCTAACGAAGAATTTGTTCATCTGTTCTTCGTCCAAAGATGGCCTGACCTTGGCCGCTTCCCACCTCCAACGAGTAGCATACTCACGGAAGGTCTCAGTAGATTTCTTCTTAAGATTCTGAATGTAGAAAATATTTGGTGCATTCTTTGTATTGAACCTGAACCGGTCCATAAAATTCGACGCCATACTTACCCAATTGGACCATTTCTTGGGATCTTGGCTGATATACCAGGACAAAGCATCCCCAGTAAGACTCCTTATAAAGAGTTTCATCCGGAATTTTTCATCCTTCCCGACCCCGACAAGCTTGTCACAATAGGTCCTTAGATGAACCCTGGGATCACCTGTGCCGTCGAACATCTCAAACTTGGGAGGCTTGTACCCGTCTGGCAGTTCCTCATCTGGCTGTATGCATAGGTCTTCATTGTTCAAACCTTCTATTCCTCTGTCGCCTTCAATACCCTGAACTCGGCTCGTCAACTTCTTGAGTTCTTCAGCCATGTTTTTAATGAGCAGGTCCTTTTCAGAGGATTCCGGTGTATAGGAGACGGGTTGGATGGAGTGAGGCATAGTTTCTACGTATATAGGGTTGCTTTGATGGGTGCCAGGGACTTGGGTGTAATGATGGTCATTGGTGGAGTTTTGGGAATCGGGAATGGGTTGTGGTTTGTTTTGGGGAGTGTGGTAAGTGGTGGTTGGTGGGTACTGAGTTGGTTGATGGTGATGTTATGGCGGAGTCGGTATCGGCAATGGATTGAGATTTTGGGGTTGAGTTGCGTATTTATTTGGTGCGGGAGGATTTTGTGGATGTTGGTTTTGTGTTTTGGGGAGGTGCTGGGTTCTTTGTGTTTTGTTGGTGGATGTCGGGGACATTTAAGGTGAGTGACAAGTTTGTTAAGTTGCGAACCTGCTCAAGTTCTCCTTGTAGTTCCAGTATCTTTTGTTCCAATCTCAAGACTAGATCATTTGGGGCCAGAGTACTACGGCCATCTGAGGTTTCTGCGTTCTCAACATTCTTCTTTCGGATGTCACTTAAGTCGTCCATTTTTGCTTTTCTTTTGCCTTTTGTGTTGCTTGGAGGAGGAGGAGGTGGAGGGCCTCTAGATCTGGTATGATACGCTGATGAGGCCAGTATGAGTGAACCAACCTAAGGGGATGGGAATAATCAAAATAAGCAAAAACAAAAGGTAACAAGTCAGTGAGGGTCCTGAAATGTTTGCAGTATTTAAACATATATTGCGGAAATGTAAATTCGTGTCCTACTTTGGGAACCTCGTTCTGCCCGAGGTAGGCCTAGCGACAAATAAATTTAGAGGACTTTAAATGCCAATAAATGCTCCATTTCATAATATAAAAATAGACGAATCCCAAAACGACACTAAGATAATAGAAAAATAAGTCACTATCGGCACTTGGCCTTATTACATTTTAGGAAAGTGAGTAAACCTATCTATTTGGTCTCGGAAGGACCTTCCTCAGGCTGAATCTCTTGTCTATCAAATCCTCCAGTTCGCGCAGGTTCATCAGTAAGAATGCCTTTACCAAATGTCCTCCTTCGTTTCCCTCAGCGTTCTAGCAGTCGGTGACTCTCTTCCTCACTTTTCCTTCCAATTCCATCAGACTGTATTCAAGATATTCCAGTTTTTTGCTATATTTGACGGCCCTCTCTTTTCATTCATTGATCTGGTCACTTGATGGAAGATTCCTCCACCAGTCTAGCAAGAGTGAGGGTGTGTTAACCATAACGAAGTTGGGGACCTCATTCTTCATTTTCTGCGAAACAAAAGGGTTAGGCCTTTCTCCCCCACTAGACTCGACTATTTATATATTCATGATTAGCATATTGGCATTTAGTTCTCCAAATTAATACATAGAATGTGGTTGTGTCCGTTGGGATTATGGAAACCCCGGTGGACTTTGGATAAGGCTCATCTTAAAGGATCATTATGTGGACAACATAACTAATCCGACTAGGTTTGACCATGATGCATGCACAATTTCTATCAGAGTAAGGTTACTATGGGATTTTAGACTGGTACCCTCAAGCGGACAACTTGAGGGGGAAAGGCACAGAACCGTCGACTGCACCGCTGAACGACTGGTTTTACCGCAAATAAGCCTTTCTGAATTTAAGGGTAATAAATAAGAAGAGCGTAACCACTCATTAAGCGTTGCTATAGGACTTGATATGCACGAGTGGAATACGATGTGGAGCATGATTTATGTAGCAGTTAATAGCATGTAGTCAGGTATTTGCACGTAGGAAAAAATAAATACAGTATTAAAATAATTGAAATACAGTTACGGAAAAGGAAAACAAAGAGACAAGTCAGTTTCATGAATAAAAGAAACATAAATGCTTAAAATAGGCAGTTAAGTTCAAATAAGGGGAAAGGGTATGGGGTAAATCATGCTTGGACTGATTCACAAAAGACAAGTTCGTTATGGTAAGAGCCTAAAGGTGTCCTCGGCAGAGTCACCACGCTATCGCACCCCCTTTTTTTCCCTCCGCAGAGAGAAGTCCGGGTTTCGACGTTCATGGGGGAAATAACTCATTTCCTTTTGGGAATTGGGCATTTGAAGAGTCGCCACCTAATGGATTATGGTGCATTAGGGCACCCAGAGCGATTAACTCTTGGATTGGTTTGCATTACCAGAGATTTAGAGTAAGGGCTCGAAATAACCTTGAGGGGAAGGTGTTAGGCATCTCTCTCAGTCTACAACGATGGGTCCCGGTTGAACTTATACTTATGAACTAGTCCATTAACAAATAAATAGTTTTAAACACATAATTACAAATAAGAGTAGGTTTCGGACATTACATGACTCAAATAATGAGACAAAGGAAAGGCTTAAACAAATTGTATACACATGGAAAGTAAAGGGAATCTGGGAAGGAGGGGTCCTAGGTTGGTTAGCCTAAAGGATCACCCCATGCAATGTCTGATAAACACTCCTCAATGAGGGGTTACACGTGTCATTGGCGTGTAGTCATCATACCCATATCTACCCTTCCCACCCCTTAACAGTTATTAAGCGAATGTTATTTAGCGATCTCTATGCGTGCTGTTACCTGACCCTTCTTAATGGTTCTGGAGGAAATTAGGACCTCTACCTATAGGCAGTTCTAGATAAACCCCTAATGTTTAAAGGAGAAAATACTAAGGCGACAAGCAAGAACACATAGGACTTTAGCAAATAAAAGTAGGAAGGAGCAAATAAGAGGCTCAGGTTTACCTCCGCAGATAATGCATGTAAACAGCGCGACATAAACTCAAACAAGGGCAGTATTATTAAACATGATCCTAAGACATGATGTCTAGGTGAGTATCAGAACACAAGAGACATGCAGATTTTTTTAAACTTAGATGCAGGGGTCTAATTAGTTTGCCTACTGATTTTAAGCCTGTTAACCATTAAGCAGTAAAAACAAAGAAGCAGTTTCCAGTTTTATAATAAATTTAATTACCTGAGGCTTGCCTAGGCGTGTGATAATGCAGAATTGTTACCAGAACTATCAAAATAGGGTAGGAGATATTTTACCTAAAGCATGTTGTTCTAAGTTTTACAAGATACAGAATTATTACCAGTTTTACTTAAACAGGATAATTAGACGTGAGACTGCTTTATATCCTTTTTCATGCATCAGTAGTTTAACTAGTGTGACTGAGCGAGTATGAACGAGATCCTAAACATGGTATCTAATATGCACATATAAGGTTCAAAATGGTTTATATGCAGAATTCCTAAAGAAGGATTTTTAAATGCACAGCAGGTTACAGCATGATTTCAAAATATGCATAAGTAGCAGCTTATTTTAGTGTTGTCGTTTATCCTAGAAACAGGATTTCTAAGGGATAATAAGGATGTTAAAATGAGATGCTGAAAAAAGTATACATGAACCCTAGGAGCATGGTATCTAATGCATGATATGCTTTGCATGTATTGGTCCTAAACATGAATTCTAATGCACATACAAAAAAATATTTATAGCTACCCTCCCCTTTTTCACTAGCCAGCCCCAATATTCATTTACCATGAGTATTACAAACCAACATTGAATGAATTACATTAATAGATAAAGAAAAATAAGAAGTTATACTAAAGGGAGCTTGCAAGTAGGCCCAGATTTCCAAAACCTCAACTGCTCAGATTGTTTCATAGCCTTTCTCATATTTGGGTGTGTTAGAGTTCCCTAAGGACCTCAAGGGATCCCGGGCAGTGCTCACACCCAGATTTCACAACCATATTTGAGTAAGTGCAGTGTGAAAGGGCCAGCTCTAATGCATGAGAGTTCAGAGGGATCTCATAGGGATCCCTTAGCAGTCACACATTAGAGGGGCAGAACTTAGGTATCTAAGAATAGAGAGAGAATGCTTGACATAGTTTTTGAAAAAAGTTTAAGTAGGAAAACAATTTTAAAAGAGACTTGAAAATAGTTTTGTAAAACAACAGAGGAGTTATTCAATAAGACAATTTTGAAAAGAGTAGGGCAATCAAAAAACAACAGACCAACCTCTGAACCAAAACAGGTTTAGCAACATAGAACAAAGAACCAAGACAGGTTAACACCACAAGCCTTCACACAGGGGTAAATGGGAATTGGGGACAGGCAAAGCACATAATGGTAAACACATTGCAGGCAGAAGTCTTTGGAATTGGTACAGATATGCTCAAAAACACTGATTAGACATAGTCACAGAATCAGCATTACTTAAGGGGTTTAGTATAGGATCAACATAATTTAAAATCAATCCCAGAATCATACAAGTTTAGGAGTGCAAACTACTTTACAAGGAGATTCATACCAAAAACCAGATAGAGCAAGATCACATGGAGATAGACTACATACATAGGGGTAACATGTTTATACTAATCCTAAGGAAGAGGAGTACATAACATGCTAATAATGTAAACATATCAACTACAGGTAACATAGCAAAACCATAAGTAAAAGCATACTAGAAATAGGATGAATTGAAGTAATAAAAGGACCATAATGTTTTTTGGAACTTGAATTGAAATCAGAACATACCAGTAAAGAAGGTAGTAGACACAAAGTGAGGAGCAAGTGATAGCATCAAGAACAAGAATATAGTTAAGGACAATGATAGAGATGATAGAGTTTTGGAAGCTCCAAGGCCATTTACAAGATCTCAAGCTAAAGAGTTGCAAGCTAAGGTTGCTAGACTTCAATGACAAATAAAGAAGCTTTTAATTGTAGAGGAAGAGCTCAAGCCTAAAGGAGATGAATTGTCCAAGTTTTACAATTATTTGGTAGTCCAAATTGAAGTCCAAAAGGAGGAAGATTGGGTTACCAAATCAACCCTTGAAGTCCACCAATAAGGCTCAAAATGACCTTAAAAGAGGTCCAAAAGGGGGTGTTTCAAAAGGAGCCCAATTGGAGTCCAAACCAATGGCCCAAACTAATAGTTTTAAGGCCCAAATCTGCCCCAAAAGGATTTGGCCGCCCCCCACTTAATTTTGATGGCTTTTGTTACCCCTTAGGAGCCACCTACCTAAGTTTGATGGCTATTGTGACCCCTAGCAGCCCCCTACCTAATTTAGATGACTTTTTAGCAACCCCCTACATTATTTTAAGTGCTTTTAACTCCTATAAATAAGGAGTTCTTCTCATTCATAAGACACAACATTTATTGATTAAGTATATCATACTTTGAGAGTTCTTTTGAACCTTTGTTACTTGTGCTTTGAGATTTATCTTTCAACCTTTACTAGTTCTTAGTTCAAGGTAGTAAGATTACTTCTCTTTTATGATATCTTTGATTCCTTTGTGGTATTCTTAGAAGGTGATTAATACTAGTTATTAATTGTTGTCTCAAGTTACTCGTAAAGTGGTCAAGATCCGAATCTATTGTTTTGATTTGCTTTTTAAGTAAAGGCGTTTGATTTCTTCCATAAATCAAGACGTTGTTACTTTGATCTTGTCAAGGCTATAGAACTTACGTTCTTGGAATTCTTTCCTTGAATTCTTCCCATATCCTTTATTTTCATCTCTTTAATTCTAGTTGTTCAATTCCTTGTTGTTATTGCTTCTGCATTTACTTCTCAAATTCTTACTCTAATTTGGATTCCCGACCTAGTTGTTATCAAGTGGTATCAGAGCGGTTTTATCAAGATTTCGTTCTTGGTAAGTCTTGGGATTTCTTGAATACTAAGAGCAAAGAAAAGAAAAGAAAAAAAATTTAAAAAAACGAAAATCAGTTTTTAGAACAAAAAATAGAATTGCGTGCTCTCCGGGATATTCCTTTTGTATCTAATTTGTTACCAAAAATTAACAAAGGAAACAAGAAGAGGGGATCCTAGATTTTCTTACTCTTTCTAATCTAAACATATAATCCTTTCCTTTTTGTTCGCATCATGTTTCAACCAAGCCTAATAGTTCTAGGATTTGGTTTTTCTTTCATTAGTTCCCCAAAAATCTGAATTTTACTACTTTATACGAGTTGGGTTTAATTATAAATCTACAAAGTATTTTGTTCAAAGGTTATTCCGAGAAAAAAAGAGAGCTAATTTTTGTGATACAGTTTACACTTTTTTTTAAAGATGTCGCGTACAGGTAGTGATGATGAACGAAGGGTTCTCCAAGAAGCTGAAATCAAAGCAAGAAATGATTTTACCTTGCAAGCTATGCATCAACAATTTGAAAGGTTGAATTTGCAACTCCAAGAGATGAGGGATACCATTGCTGATCAAAATGATACAATAGCTGAACTTAGGAGGGAAAATAATGTTAGACCCCAAGCTAGGAGAAATGTACCCCATGCTCCCATTGTAAATCAAGAAAACCCTATAGATGATTTTAATGATATTGATTTTGATAGGGTGGGAAGAGATAGGAGGGGACAAAGAGGTAGAGTACAGAAGAGACAAAAGAACTTCAAAGGCAAGTTGAGGAGTTGCTTGAGAAAGGTTTTGTGAGAGAGAGCATGAGCCCTTGCTCGGTTCCCGTCCTATTGGTACCAAAAAAGGATGGAACTTGGAGGATGTGCGTGGATTGTAGAGCAATCAACAAGATTACGGTAAAGTATCGCCACCCTATTCCTCGTCTTGATGACATGTTGGATCAATTACATGGATCCAAAATCTTTTCTAAAATTGATCTAAAAAGTGGTTACCATCAGATTCGAATGAATCCTGGAGATGAATGGAAAACTGCTTTTAAGACCAAATATGGGCTTTATGAGTGGTTAGTTATGCCTTTCGGCTTGACTAATGCACCTAGTACTTTCATGAGATTAATGAATCATGTTTTTAAGGATTTTCATGGAAAATTTGTTGTGGTGTACTTCGATGATATCTTGGTCTTTTCTAACACTTTAGAAGAGCATGTAGAACACCTAAAACAAGTTTTTGAAGTTCTTAGAAAGCAATTTTTATTTGCTAATCTTAAAAAGTGTACTTTTTATGTGGATCGTGTGATTTTCTTGGGTTTTGTAGTTAGTTCTAAAGGAGTTGAGGTTGATGAAGAGAAAATCAAAGCAATAAAAGAATGGCCTAAACCTAAGAGTGTAACTGAAGTTAGGAGTTTTCATGGACTTGCTAGTTTTTATAGGAGGTTTGTGAGAGACTTTAGTACCATTGCTTCTCCTTTAACTGAAGTTATTAAAAAGGATAAGATTTTTAAATGGGGAAAAGAACAAGATGATGCTTTTAACTTGTTGAAAGAAAAGTTATGTTCTGCTCCATTGTTACAATTGCCTGATTTTTCTAAATCTTTTGAAATTGAATGTGATGCTTCGGGCAAAGGAATAGGTGCTGTTTTGATGCAAGATTCTAAACCTATTGCCTACTTTAGTGAAAAGTTAAGTGGAGCCACATTGAACTATTCCACTTATGACAAAGAGCTATATGCTTTGGTAAGGGCTTTAGCCACATGGCAACATTACTTGTGGCCAAGAGAGTTTGTCATTAAAACTGATCATGAATCCTTGAAATACTTGAAGAGTCAAGGTAAGCTTAGTAGAAGGCATGCTAAGTGGGTTGAATTCATTGAAACGTTTCCTTATGTAATTTCTTACAAACAAGGGAAAGAAAATGTTGTTGCTGATGCACTTTCAAGGAGGTATGTCTTAGTTTCTACCCTGACTTCTAAATTAATGGGTTTTGATCAAATCAAGGGACTTTATGCTAATGATGTTGATTTTGGCAAAATTTTTGCAGATTGTAAGTTGAGTCCTTTTGAGAGGTTTAACCTCCAAGATGGCTTTCTCTTTAAGGAAAATAAGTTGTGTATTCCTAATTGCTCTTTACGTGAAGTATTTGTAAGGGAAGCACATTGTGGAGGGCTTATGGGACACTTTGGAGTCCCAAAGACACTAGACATACTGGCCGAAAATTTCTTTTGGCCTGGAATGAGAAAAGATGTTGAAAGAATGTGCGCACAGTGTTTGGAATGTAAACAAGCTAAATCTAAAGTGTTACCACATGGTCTTTACACGCCATTACCTGTTCCTACTTCGCCTTGGATTGATATTTCCATGGATTTTGTGTTAGGTTTGCCTAGAACAAGATATGGTAAGGATAGTATATTTGTTGTGGTAGATAGGTTCTCCAAAATGGCTCATTTTATTCCTTGTTTAAAGACTAATGATGCCTCACATGTTGCTGATCTTTTTGTAAAAGAGGTTGTCAAATTTCATGGTATACCTAGAACTATTGTTAGTGATAGGGATGCTAAGTTTTTGAGCCACTTTTGGCGTGTGTTTTGGGGGAAGTTAGGTACTAAATTGTTGTTTTCTACTTCTTGTCACCCACAAACTGATGGACAAACTGAAGTAGTTAATAGAACCTTAGGAAACATGTTGAGGGCTGTTTTGAAAGGTAAATTAACTTCATGGGAAGATCACTTACCTATGATTGAATTTGCTTACAATAGAACAATCCATTCTTCTACAGGTATGTCTCCTTTTGAGGTTGTTTATGGTTTTAATCCCTTCACTCCCCTTGATTTATTACCATTACAAACTAATGATATTGCTAATCTTGATGGTAGGACAAAGGCTGAGATGATGAAAAAAATTCATGAACAAACAAGGCTTGCAATTGAGAAGAAAAATGAGCAAACTGCCTTGAGAAAGAATAAGGGACGAAAGCAAGTTATTTTTAAACCTGGAGATTTAGTTTGGGTTCACTTTAGAAAGGAGAGATTTCCTTCCAAAAGGAAGTCAAAGTTGCATCCTAGAGGAGATGGCCCATTTCAAGTCCTTGAAAGGATTGGAGACAATGCTTACAAGTTGGACCTTCCTGGTGAGTTCCAAGTAAGTGCCACATTTAATGTTGCTGACTTATCTTTGTTTGATGTAGGATCGAATTCGAGGACGAATTCTTTTCAAGAAGGGGGGAATGATAGCATCAAGAACAAGGATATAGTTAAGGACAATGATAGAGATGATAGAGTTTTGGAAGCTCCAAGGCCATTTACAAGATCTCAAGCTAAAGAGTTGCAAGCTAAGGTTGCTAGACTTCAATGGCAAATAAAGAAGCTTTTAATTGTAGAGGAAGAGCTCAAGCCCAAAGGAGATGAATTGTCCAAGTTTTACAATTATTTGGTAGTCCAAATTGAAGTCCAAGAGGAGGAAGATTGGGTTACCAAATCAGCCCTTGAAGTCCACCAATAGGGCTCAAAATGACCTTAAAAGAGGTCCAAAAGGGGGTGTTTCAAAAGGAGCCCAATTGGAGTCCAAACCAATGGCCCAAACTAATAGTTTTAAGGCCCAAATCTGCCCCAAAAGGATTTGGCCGCCCCCCACTTAATTTTGATGGCTTTTGTTACCCCTTAGGAGCCACCTACCTAAGTTTGATGGCTATTGTGACCCCTAGCAGCCCCCTACCTAATTTAGATGACTTTTTAGCAACCCCCTACATTATTTTAAGTGCTTTTAACTCCTATAAATAAGGAGTTCTTCTCATTCATAAGACACAACATTTATTGATTAAGTATATCATACTTTGAGAGTTCTTTTGAACCTTTGTTACTTGTGCTTTGAGATTTATCTTTCAACCTTTACTAGTTCTTAGTTCAAGGTAGTAAGATTACTTCTCTTTTATGATATCTTTGATTCCTTTGTGGTATTCTTAGAAGGCGATTAATACTAGTTATTAATTGTTGTCTCAAGTTACTCGTAAAGTGGTCAAGATCCGAATCTATTGTTTTGATTTGCTTTTTAAGTAAAGGCGTTTGATTTCTTCCATAAATCAAGACGTTGTTACTTTGATCTTGTCAAGGCTATAGAACTTGCGTTCTTGGAAGTTCTTGGAATTCTTTCCTTGAATTCTTCCCATATCCTTTATTTTCATCTCTTTAATTCTAGTTGTTCAATTCCTTGTTGTTATTGCTTCCGCATTTACTTCTCAAATTCTTACTCTAATTTGGATTCCCGACCTAGTTGTTATCAGCAAGAGAGTAGAGTAATCAGCCTTGGCTTGCAGCCGGCTAACTTAGAACAATAGCAAGTAACCATAGAAAAGAGAGTAGAATAGAGGTTTTTGTGTGAGAGAGTTTTTTGAACCAATGTGTTCGTGTCTTTGTGCTAATGAAAGAGAAAGGTAAGTATAGTTTGAAAATAGGTTTATAAGACAAGAATCATAGTTCAGCAGTAATTATGGAACTATGTACTAATTAGAATCAAATCAGTATAAGTACTTCCTTTAATTAAAGAGTTAAATTTAAACGGTAATAGGCAAATACTAAATAAGAAAGGAAATCACATAAGGCTGAATATAACAAATAAGAAAATATTTTCAGCATAGTACAAGTACACAACATGTAATAGAGACTAGGTTCAACAGATTCTAATCAAGGAAAATACTTAAGAATCAGTTGACAGCATGTTCGACTATAGATTAAGGTAAGAAACTATCTTAAAGGTTAAAATCAGTAGAGAATATCACAAGAAATCAGTGAAGGATCAGTCACAGAGATTCAAAGATTCAAAAATAGCAAATAGTACTGATTTAGGAGAAATTGACACAAATTTATGAGAACAAGCAGAATAAACACATAATAGGCAAGAATCAGAAACCCTAATAAGCCAAATAGTGTAAAATCACACAAAATTAGGGATTCACATAGAGCATAGCATGAACCAATAGAATAAACATGACATGGGCGGAAGAAGTAAAAGTCAGAGACACTGATGAGCAAAATAGGCTAAAACCACAGAGAATCATAAGGCTCATGAGAAACAAGCACATATACAGATTAAGTGGACATATTATCAGAAAACAGACTCAGAATCCAAGATTAAAACCAAGAAACTTAGGGTTTTCAACATAATAACTCAGATAAAAGAGAAAACTCAAATAAACATTTAAACATAGTGAAAATCATAGATTAATACTAAATCAGAAGGAAAAGCCATTTTGAAAAGGGGTTAGGAAACCATGTTTTCAAGATGAAGAGTCGTTTTAGAAAAATCGGAAAATCTTTAAAGAAAATAGCAAAATAATTCGGAATATACCCAAATCTATTACAGATCTAAGAAATCAAGAGCTAATAGTTAGGGTTTCAGAGAGATAACCCAAAGAGAATCGGCCTAAAAACCACAGGTTCTAGCCGGAGATGGTAGGATCTTACTTGGACAGGCGAAGATTGGCCTAAGAATGACATGAGAAACCATGGGGGTGAGTTGAACCGCCTCTGGTATCTTTGAGAACCTCAAGGCAGTAGTAACTCGGCGTAGGAAGGAGCCATAGGGGATGGGATGGTGGTGAGACCACCATAGTTACCGGCAAGTCGACGGCCGATGAGAGCTTTAGGTTTTAGCAGAGAGAATTTAAGAGGTGAGGGGAGAGTGTAACGGCGGAGTGAAAGAGAGAAATGAGGGGGAAGGGGGGGTAGTCTCTAGGGTTAATCAAGGAAAGGGGAGATCTTGACTGTTGATTAAAATTGATCAACGGTCCAGATTAGACAAGGGATTGGGTCGGGTCGATTTAGGAATTGGGATTGGGGTATTGGGCTAAGTATTTGGGCGGGTTTAATTAGGCTAAAATTGAAACAGAATAGGCTATTTGTTAAATACTCAATTCAAATTAGTTAAAATAATTTGTAAAATAGCTAAGAATTATAAAAAATGACTTTATGCACATAAATAGTTTAAAATAATTATTTAGTATTTAAAATACAAATGACTAATTTCTGATGAAAACAGCATAAAATAATATGCATGAACTATAATTGCAAAGTTATTGCAATTATAACAAAAAGTGCCAAATTGGCTATTTATGAAATAATTTGGTCTTAATAGAACCAGAAATAATACATTACATCGAGAAATTCTTTTGAAATCATTTGTGAGGTCATTTTATAATTATTTCTTGGAAATAAAATGCTGGATAAATTAATAAAAATATAGGAAAATTGTGGGAAAATATTAATTGCTAATCAATGCATGATTTTGAAGACATATATGCAATTTGAAATATTTTTTGGGAAAAATTGGGAATCAATTGCGCTATTACGACCAGGTCCGGTTTGGGGTCGTAACAAGTTGGTATCAGAGCCTAGGTTACATAGGTCTCACGAGTCATGAGCAGGTTTAGGAGAGTCTCGCGGATCAGTACGGAGACGTCTGTATATACTCGGGAGGCTGCATAATCTTTAGGAAAACTTCATATTCTTGAAATTCTTGTCGGGCGAATCTGTTGATCCGAGTACTAAACATCTGTTATTCTATTCTCTCACAGATGGTAAGGACACGTGCTACCGGTCAGGATGGACGACCACCAATACCACAAGCTGGGGCCACTAGAGGCCGAAGATGCGGTCGAGACCATGGTAGGGATATGAGTGTAGCACGCACAGCAGCTAGGGCAACACCTGTAGATCCACCAGCCGCCCCAGTTCATGATCAGGTCCTAGTTGTGGACGCTCCAGCAGCACCAGCTATGCCTATTATGATTCCGGGTCTTCAGGAGGCCCTGGCTCAGATTCTATCAGTATGCACTGGCCTAGCTCAGGCGGTCTCAGTTACTATAGCCGCAACTACTTCTCAGGCCGAGGGAGACACTCAGACTCCCGCTGCTTGCACATCTAAGCAGGTTTTGCAGGGACTTCATACACCGGGGGCACCTCCAGCCCAGTCGGTTGAAGCTGTTTAGTTCTATGTAGCTCCTGCTATGCCAGAGGACGAGCAGCGCAAGTTGGAGAAGTTTGGTAGACTTCAGCCTCCGACTTTCAGTGGTACAGAGGGTGAGGATGTCCAGGGTTGCTTGGACAAGTGTTAGAGAATTCTTCGTACAACGGGTATTCTGGAGACCAGCGGGGTCGCATTTACTACTTTTCAGTTTTCTGGAGCTGCCTTCACTTGGTGGGAGGCTTATGAGAGGCGTAGGCCTATTGGTGCAGCACCCCTTACCAGGCAGCAGTTCTCCCTTCTCATTTTGGAGAAGTATGTGCCACAGTCTCGCAGAGAGGAGCTGCGCAGGTAGTTCGAGTGGTTGCGTTAGGGAGATATAACTATGACGTAGTATGAGATGAGGTTCTCGGAGTTAGCTCGTTTGGTTGGTTCCTATGGAGAGAGAGAGAGGGAGGATTAGGAGGTTCGTTGATGGCCTCACGTATCAGCTTCGGATTCTCATGACCAGGGAGAGGGTGTCTGGTGCTACTTTTGAGGAGGTTGTTGACATTGCTCTTGAGATTGAGTCAGTTCGTCGCCAGGAGCGAGATGAGAGGGAGGCCAAGAGGCCTCGGGGATCTGGTAGTTATGGTGGTGCTCCTTCGAGGGGTCAATTTTAGCACGACGGAGGCCGTCCATTTAGACAGGCTCAGTCAGCTCGCCTAAGTTATCGTGGGGCGTCATCGGGTCATAGTTCTCACAGTTCTCATCAGAGCCATTCATCACTCAGTGTCCTTCCAGCCTAGAGTCCGTCCCATGCTCCATCAGTTCAGGGCTCTTCTATGCCAGGTGTATCTGCTAGTCATTTCGGTGCTAGGAGTTCCCTTCAGTCCCCGTCTCCAACACCAGGGAGTTGTTATGAGTGTGGAGAGTTTGGCAATATATGGAGGTAGTGTCCTCGTCGTCTTAGGGGTTCGTCTTAGCAGAGGAGTCAGCCATGGGCTTCAGCGCTAGTTACTTCACCACCACCCACCTAGTCAGCTAGGGGTGGATGTCGGTCAACTAGGGGTCGCCCCAGAGGAGGAGGCCGATCAGGTGGTGGTCAGGCTCATTTCTATATACTTCTACCTAGACCTGATGTTATTGCTTCAGATGCTGTGATTACAGGTATTGTCTCAGTCTGCCACAGAGATGCTTCTGTGTTATTTGATCCTGGTTCCACTTTTTCATATATGTCATCATATTTTTCTCGTTGTTTGGATATGCCCCGTGAGTCTCTTGTTTCATCTGTTCGTGTATCTACTCTAGTGGGCTTACTATTATTGTGGACCGTGTGTATCGGTCGTGTGTGGGTCTAGAGACCCAAGTGGACCTATTATTGCTTTGTATGGTGTACTTTGATGTGATATTGGGCATGGATTGGCTATCTCCGTGTCGGGCTATTTTGGACTGTCATGCTAAGATAGTGACATTGGCTATGCCGGGTGTGCCACAGATTGAGTGGCGAGGTTCCACTGATTTTGTTCCCAATAGGGTGATTTCGTTCTTGAAGGCCCAGCGGATGGTTGGGAAGGGTTGTCTTTCATATTTAGCCTTTGTGAGGGATGTCGGTACAGAGACTCCTAGTATTGATTATGTTCCTGTTGTGAGGGATTTTTACGATGTGTTTCCTGCAGACTTACCAGGCATGCCGCCGGATAGGGATATTGATTTTGGTATTGATCTGGTGCCGGGCACTCAGCCCATTTCTATTCCATCGTATCATATGGCACCAGCGGAGTTGAAGGAGTTAAAGGAGCAACTTCAGGAACTCCTTGATAAGGGGTTTATTCGGCCTAGTGTGTCGACTTAGGGTGCATCGGTTTTATTTGTAAAGAAGAAGGATGGCATGATGAGGATGTGCATTGATTACAGGCAGTTGAACAAAGTAACAATCAAGAACAAGTATCCTTTGCCTCGTATTGATGATTTATTTGACCAGCTTCAGGGAGCGAGAGTGTTCTCCAAGATTGATCTCCATTCAAGTTATCACCAGTTGAAGATCAGGAACTCGGATATTCTTAAAACAACTTTCAAGACCCGATATGGTCATTATGAGTTCTTGGTGATGTCTTTTAGGCTAACCAATGCCCCAGCAGTGTTCATGCATTAGATGAACAACGTATTTCGGGCTTATCTCGACTTGTTTGTCATAGTTTTCATTGATGATATTTTGTTATACTCGTGTAGTCAGGAGGAGCACGCGGAGCATTGTAGAGTTGTGTTGCAGAGATCGAGGGAGGAGAAGCTTTATGCAAAGTTCTCCAAGTGTGAGTTTTGACTCAGGTCAGTGGCTTTCTTAGGGCACGTGGTATCTAGAGAGGGTATTCAGGTTGATCCAAATAAGGTAGAGGCGGTTCAGAGTTGGTCCAGATTGTCCTCAGCCATAGAGATTCGCAGCTTTCTTAGTTTGGTGGGTTATTACCGCCAGTTTATTCAGGGATTCTCATCTATCGCATCGCCCTTGACCAAGTTGACTCAAAAGGGTGCTCCATTCGGGTGGTCAAATGAGTGTGAGGAGATCTTTCAGAAGCTCAAGACTGCCTTGACCACAGCTCCAGTGTTAGTTTTGCCATCAGCTTTAGGTTCATATACTGTGTATTGTGATGCTTTGAGAGTGGATATTGGGTGTGTGTTGATGCATGAGGGTAAAGTTATTGTTTATGCTTCTCATCAGTTGAAGCCCCATGAGAAGAACTACCTTGTTCATGATTTGGAGTTGGCTGCCATTGTTCACGCATCGAAGATTTGGAGACATTATTTGTATGGTGTGTCTTGTGAGGTGTTTACTAATCATCGTAGCCTCCAGCACTAGTTCAAGCAGAAGGATCTCAATTTGAGGCAGCGGAGATGGTTGGAGCTGCTAAAGGACTATGATATTTCTATTTGTACCATCCGGGGAAGGCCAATGTGGTGGACGATGCCTTGAGTAGGAAGGCGCTGAGTATGGGGAGTTTGGCATATATTCCGGTTGAGAAGAGACCTCTTGCAGTTCAAGTTCATGCCTTGGCGAATCGGTTCGTGAGGTTGGATATTTTGGAGCCCAGTCGGGTATTGGCTTGTGTGATTTCTCGGTCTTCCTTATTTGATCGCATCAGAGAGCGCCAGCATGATAATCCTCATTTGCTTGTCCTTAGGGATAGAGTTTAGCACGACGATGCCTGAGATATGACTATTGATGATGATGGGGTGTTGAGGATGCAGGGCCGAATATGTGTGCCCAATGTAGATGGACTTCGAGAGTTGATTTTGGAGGAGGCCCATAGCTCACGGTATTCCATTCATCCGGGTGTCGTGAAGATGTATCAGTATCTGAGACAGCATTATTGGTAGAGGAGAATGAAGAAGGACATTGTGGAATTTGTAGCTCGGTGTCTCAATTGTTAGCAGGTGAAATATAAGCATTAGAGACCGGGTGGCTTGCTTCAGCAGATGGATATTCCAAAGTAGAAGTGGGAGCGAATCACCATGGACTTTGCAGTTGGGATCCCACAGACTTTGAAGAAGTTCGATGCTATTTGGGTGATTATGGATCGGCTGACCAAGTCTGTGCACTTCATTCCTGTGTGTACTACCTATTCTTAGGAGCGGTTGGCAGAGATCTATATCCAAGAGATTGTTCATTTGCATGGTGTCCCAGTTTCCATCATTTCAGATAGGGGCACTCAGTTTACCTCACAGTTTTGGAGGTCTGTGCAGCGAGAGTTGGGTACTCAGGTTGAGTTGAGCACAACTTTTCACCCTTAGACGGACGGGCAGTCCGAGCGCACTATTCAGATATTGGAGGACATGTTGCACGCCTGCGTCATTTATTTTGGAGGGTCATGGGATCAGTTTCTACTGCTTGCAGAATTTGCTTAAAACAACAGTTACCAGTCAAGTATTCAGATGGCTCCATATGAGGCTTTGAATGGGAGGTGGTGTAGATCTCTAGTTGGTTGGTTTGAGCCGGGTGAGGCTAGGCTATTGGGTACAGACTTGGTGCAGGATGCTTTTAGACAAGGTGAAGGTGATTCAGGAGAGGCTTCGTATAGCGTAATCGAGACAAAAGAGTTATGCTGATAGGAAGGTTCGGGATGGGTCCTACATGGTTGGTGAGAAGGTTCTGTTGAAGGTTTCACCCATGAAGGGTGTTATGATATTTCGAGTGGACTTTGTTCCCTTAGACTATTTTGATGGTTATATACTAATTTTGGTTAGATTTGGAGCATCCAAATGCTGATTCGAGAGGCAAAGGCATCGCGGGTTTGAGTTTATACTGGATAGAGGTAAGTAATGATTGTAAATACTGTTTTGAAGGTATGAAACCCCGAATTTCACATCATTGTGCTACTATGAGGTAACGCACGCCCTAGATGACGAGCGTGGGGTCGTGCACTGTTGGTGATTGTGACTTAGTCCGTCCCATATGACTGTTTAACCGCGTATTTGATTGAAAATTGTTTGCTATTGATAACAACACGATAGGGGATTCAAAAAGTATTAGAGAAAATAAAAAAAAAACATGCGAAAGCTAAAAGAAAATAAAGAAACGAAAAAGACGAAAATAAAGATAGATTGAATAAAAGAAAGAGTTTCTTGAATTCAAGAAGTCTATTCTTGAAGTTGAATCCTAGCAACAACAATTAGCTAACGAAACACTAATCGCATTTGGTAGAGAATTAAAAACAAGAGATAGATTGTGAAACCCGACCCTTTAGAATAACAAGAACAACAATAAGCCTAAACTTATCACCTTCCTTGAATACCTAGAAGTGATCTAAGATTTTGAAAATTGTGAAATCCAGCCCTTTATAATAACAACAACAACAATAAGCCTAAACTTATCACCTTTCTTGAATACCTAGAAGTGATCTAAGATTTCAAAAATGGTATAAATTGTAGACATCACTTTAGCTCTTGTTCGAAAAATAACTTTACCATTGTCTTCTTTCCATTCGATATATTGTAATATCGACCTTTCAAGTTGTTGTGTCATAGATCTACTCCTTCTACTGCAACTACCTATTTGAGATAACTTGACATAGATTAAAGGAAATATGTATTTCTCAAATTTAGCTTCTTTGTTTTTTTTTTCTCAATTGTTCTCTCACACACTTTACCTTTTTTTTCTCTCGAAATAACCTTTGAACAAAATACTTTGTAGATTTATAGTTAAACCCAACTCGTATGAAGTTCTTAGTAGTAAAATTCAGATTTTTGGGGAACTAATGAAAGAAAAACCAAATACTAGAACTATTAGGCTCGGTTGAAACAAGACGCGAACAAAAAGGAAAGGATTATATATTTAGATTAGAAAGAGTAAGAAAATCTAGGATCCCCTCTTCTTGTTTCCTTTGTTAATTTTTAGAAACAAATTAGATACAAAAGAAATATCCCGGAGAGCACTCTAGTTTTTGTTCTAAAAATTGATTTTTGTTTTTTTTGTTTTTTTTTTAATTTTATTCTTTTCTTTTCTTTGCTCTTAGTATTCAAGAAATCCCAAGACTTACCTTGAATTCTTTCCTTTAGAATATGAAGAAGTACTAGAGAAAATCAAAAAAACATGCGGAAGCTAAAAGAAAATAAAGAAACGAAAAAGACGAAAATTAAAGATAGATTGAATAAAAGAAAGAGTTTCTTGAATTCAAGAAGTCTATTCTTGAAGTTGAATCCTAGCAACAACAATTAGCTAACGAAAAACTAATCGCCTTTGGTAGAGAATTAAAAACAAGAGATAGATTGTGAAACCCGACCCTTTAGAATAACAAGAACAACAATAAGCCTAAACTTATCACCTTCCTTGAATACGTAGAAGTAATCTAAGATTTTGAAAATGGTGAAATTCGACCCTTTAGAATAACAACAACAACAATAAGCCTAAACTTATCACCTTTCTTGAATACCTAGAAGTGATCTAAGATTTCAAAAATGGTTTAATCTTACCACCTTAAGTTGATTCTTGAAGGTTGAAGAATAAATCCAAGAGTAACCACACACAAGGGTGCAAGAAAATTTCTCACATTTCTTTATTGATATTGTCCATCATAATATTCCCTAAAAACAAAGAAGACACCCCTTTATATAGAGAGGGAGTCGCTTAACTCTACCAAAACAAAGAAAGAAAGTCCTAACTACTTTGGACAAAAAGTCCTAATTACTTTGGATAAAATGTCCAACTATCTTAGGATATGATCTTGAAAGTCCAAAACCAATCTTGAAAATCTTAGAAATCTTTGAAAAAGAATTAAAGTCCTTCTACTTTGGACAAACTGTCCAACTACCTTAGGATATGATCTTGAAAGTCAAAAATCAATCTTTGACTTGGAAATCTTGAAAATCTTGAAGGAAATTTGCAAGCAACTTGGTACCAACTTGTACTCAACTTCTAGCACGACTATTGTACCCTTCTTTGACATCAAGTAAGTCCTTTTTATGTTATAAAATCGTGACTTCATGTAAGACTTATTAGGCTGCAAGTTTGGACACATTTTAGGTGCCAAAATGGTCCAAAAATAGGCTGATTAGGACCTTCTTCAAAGGATGTCTCTTGGAATCCAATACTCCTCTTCTTGGACATAAATTTGGGCCATAAAACAATTGTAATACCTAACCAATTCATATCCTTTATCCTTGAGCTCTTTCTCCCAATTAACAACTTCTTTATTTGCACTTGAAGTCTAATGACCTTGTTTTTGCAACTCTTTAGCTTTACATCTTGTTAAAGGCCCTCTTTGAGATTCTAAAGTTTCATCCTTGTCCTTGGGTAGAGTTGAGCTTCCTAGGATGCTATCAGCTATCATCAAGTTTTGGGCTGAATGCCATATTTGGGCCTCGTGCCAACTGTTTTGGACCCTTAAGGGATTTTTACTACTATTCCTCACTGTTTTGACTTCATATTTGTACTCAGTCATGTTGTATTCTACTGTTTTCATAACTCAGGCATCATTACTCTGTTTTAACATCTTAAATGATATTTTCGGCTGAGCATCATATTTTACTGTGCCCGAGTGGCTTTGAGAGATTTCTGATTGAGTGAGGTCGAGGGCCTGTGTTGTGATGTTATTATGGGATCGGGCTGCGCGCTGCAACGATATTGTACTGATTTATAATTATGAGGCCGAGGGCCTGAGTTGTTATGCCACGAGGTGGCTTGATATGAGGCCGAGAGCCTGTTTGATTATACCACAAGATGGCTTGTTATTGCGCGGCCATAAGGGGCCCCTCCCGGAGTTTGTACACCCCCAGTGAGCGTGGGTACCCAGTGTTATATGTGATATAGCCCGAGGGGTTGATGTTGTTGCATGTTATTGCCCGAGGGGCTGATACGAGTGATTGTGAGATAGCCCGGGGGGATTATTCTATTGGTATTTTGCCCAAGGGGCTGATTTATGTATCTATCTTTCTCCTTGTTTTCATTCACTCGTTTGAACTATTAAAAGATGTTTTAAAGAGGTTTTCACTGAACTAAGGTGTTTTTACGAGCTTTCACTGTTTTATTGCATTGTATTGGTTTTATACTGCCTCGTTGTAGCATTTTGCTGTGTTTTACGTATTTTCTTATCACTCAGCTACCTTTACTTTTATTATTTACTGAGTTGGCGTACTCACATTACTCCCTGCACCCTGTGTGTAGATCCAGGAGTCTCGGGTCATGCTAGCGAGGGCTGATTGCTTCCAGCAGGCTGTTCGAAGTTCACTAAGTAGCTGCTCGGCGTTCGCAGCCCAGTGCTTCTCCTTCTTATCTTTATTTTCCTTGTACTAGCCTTGTACTCTGTGTAGACTTTTCATACTCTTAGACGGATGTTTTAGATTCTCATGACTGGTGACACCCCGATGTCGGGCTGTGTTGTTTCCGCAATTGTTCTATCACTCTTTATTTTGGGATTTATAGCGTATAAATGACTTAAAAATCAATTATTATAACTATCTTAAATGGTTTGAGGGTTTGTGTTGGCTGGCCTTGTTTCACGAGAGGCGCCATCACGACCGGGTCTGGTTTGGGGCCGTGACATTGACTTTAGACTAAAACTTGATGCTCTCGATGCAATAGACTATGAAATATTCTCGCAGGCTGGTATTGAGATCAAACGTTTCACTTTCTCTAGAAAGAATTGAAATCTTATTTTTTTCACATCCAATCCATGCTTTGCAGAAAAACCTACAAGCGATACAAACAAACAAAACGAACAAAAATTTTCTTCCCAAGTTTGCACTAGGAAATTTTTGTGTGTTATTGAAAACACATTAAACTATCTTTTCTATTGTAGAATAACGAATTAAAAAAGATATTTTTTTTATTAATAGGGGATGTCGTACCCCGTGTTACTAAGAAAGAAGGCAACCAGGGGATGTAGTACACTGTGTTGATAATAAGATAAGCCTCGTGGCATTCTAGGATGCTACTAGGGAATGCCGTACCCTATATTGGCAATAAAATGAGGCTCATGGCACTTTGAGATGCTACTAGGGAATTTCATACCCTATATTGGGAATAAGTAATGCAGCCAGGGGATGTAGTACCTTGTGTTGGTGATAAAATGAGGCTCGTGGCACTCTGAGATGCTACTGGGAAATGTCGTACCCTATGTTGGCAATAAAAATGCAACCAAGGGATGTAGTACCCTGTGTTGGAAATAAGGTTAGGCTCTTTGCTCTCTAATATTCTACTAGGAAATGTCGTGCCCTATGTTAGCAATGAGAAATACAACCAAGGGATGTAGTACCATATATTGGCAATAAGAGCTCATGGCTCATTGAGATTCTACTAGGGAACGTCGTGCCCTATTTTGGCAATAAAAATGTAACTATGGGATGTAGTACTCTGTGTTAGCAATAAGATGAGGCTCATGGCACTCTGAGATGCTACTAGGGATATGTCGTACCCTATGTTGGCAATAAAAATATAACCAGGGGATGTAGTACCCTGTGTTAGCAATAAGATGAGGCTCGTGGCACTCTGAGATGCTACTAGGGAATGTCATACCCTATGTTGGCAATAAAAATGTAACCAGGGGATGTAGTACCTTGTGTTAGCAATAAGATGAGGTTGTTGGCTCTCTAAGATTCTACTAAGGAATGTTGTACCCTATGTAGGCAGAAAATAATACGACCAAGGTACGTACCCTGTATTGAAGATATGGTATTGATTCCCTATAATGAAACTAAAATAACATGATAACATGTATATTGGAAGGAAATCAAGGATTTGATAACTTCACTTGGTGGGTGTTCGTCTTTCCACTAACTGTTTCCTAAAATTGTTCTTTTCCTGTTCCGAACAAAGAAAAATTTGTTAATTTTAAAATGGTGGTCAGTTTGTGGCCTTGATTTCGTGGGTGACTTGACCTTGAGCCCATTACACTTGTCAGTTTTCTGTCAATGGTCGTACAAATTGCCGGGAGATTCGATCTTTACTTTCTGGAGATCTTATTTCTCAACATCAAAGACTTGCTATTTTGTGCCTATCACCCTTTGTATTTATGGCGCAAACAACCTTGCTCCCGAAACCACTTTTAACTAAGTAACTTTTGTTGGCCCTTAAAACATTGTTCAGTTCTTCAGGCCTTTTCCTCGTCAGGAGAAATCACAGATGGCTTTATGCCTTTGCCCATACTATTTATACCCAGAAATTTTCTTCATATAATAGGGAAACTCTAACCAATTTGCGACCTTTTCTTTGCTTTGCTTTGACAAAATTAGACTGAAAGGGACTCAAAAAAGTAATGCAAAAGAGAACAAGAAAGTGAAATAATAGGTATTACAACTTAATCAAGAAACGTCCCTTTCAGGGGGAAAAATAAGAAAGGACTTATATGGAGGAATATGCCGACTTCAATGAACATGACATACACTTTGGGCTAGATGGATCCATCTGAACCATAATTCTCGAAATCTCTTGTAAACTTACTTTGAAACTGAGTTCTTTGTCTTAACCATGCTTGTGTCGGGATATAAAAAGACCTAAAATCGATCAACGATGCCCTTTGTGGGTTTTCACCAATTGACCTCTCTCATTTGCCTTTCTCTCAACTCATCATCGCCTTATAGTGCCCGTGAGGGTTTTCAGCAATAAGACTCTCTCATTTATTTTTCTCTCTTTACAATGAATGAGGCATCACCCACAGTATACTGACTTAGCATTCTCGAAATTTGATCAGAAGTTCTTAGTAGGGAAAGGTAAAAAGAACTATTAAACTAAATCACAACTTTTGGAACCATTTTGACGGAGCAACCGTCGAAAAATAAAATAAAATCATGCCCCAGTTTCTTTGAATACTGGAGGAATGTGAATTTTTATTTGGTGTGACCGAACCCCAGAGTGAGGATGCCTACGTATCCTTTCGGAATCAGGTCGGACGTAGTTCAATTAACTTGAACTTGTTTTGACTTTTATTTTGTTTTTTTTAACTCTTTTTTTCTTTTTTTTAATTAAAGTACTTTGGTTCCAAAAGAGAGAAAAATAAAGAAATATAAACAAAGCTTCAAAGGGCTAACTAGGGTTGACTACTGTTTGGGTAGCGAGAATGAAAGCCTTTCGTCATCTCAACCTGAGAATGCTGAGTATAAAAATGCCCCAACAAAGGCATGTCAAACATAGTATCTCTTGATTGCATCCCTGTTGACAGATATATCAATCACCTTTCCTTCTATATCTATCAAGTGTAGAGCTCCTTTTGACAATACTTTTTTGATAAGGTAAGGAGATAAGGTAAGGACCTTGCCAATTCGGGGCGAACTTCCCTTTTGCTTTCTCCTGGTGCGGAAAGATGCGTTTCAAAACAACTGTCCTACCTCGAATTTTCTTGGGCGCACTTTCATATTGTAAGCGTGTGTCATTTTTTGTTGGTATAACTGACCAAAACAAAATGCCGCCAAACTCTTTTCAACATTCAAACTCAATTGTTCCAATCGGGACTTCACCCATTCAGTGTCTTCAATCCCTGCTTCAACAACTATTCGGAGAGAGGGAATCCCAACTTCAGTAGGTATGACCACTTCCGTGCCATAAACCAACAAGTAGGGCGTTGCGCAACTGATGTACAGACAGTTGTCCAGTATCCCAAAAGAGCAAAAGGCAATTTCTCGTGCCATTGTCTAGACCCTTGGACCATCTTCCTAAAAATCTCCTTGAGGTTCTTATTCGCAGCTTCAACAGCTCCATTAGCTTTGGGCTAGTAAGGAGTAGAATTGTGATGCTCAATTTTAAATTTTTCTCATACTCCTTCATCAGATGATTATTCAAATTAGCAGCATTATCTATAATAATGGTTTTTGGAATACTGAAACGACAGATGATGTTGGAGTGAACAAAGTCTACTGCTACTTTCGTGGTAACTACTTTCAATGTAATAGCTTCCACCCATTTGGTGAAGTAATCAATTGCAACCAAGATGGATCCATGCCCATTTGAAGCTTTTGGCTTGATTGGCTCAATGACATCCATTTCCCCAAGCAACAAAAGGCCAGGGAGCCGACATCGGATACAACTCTGAAGGAGGTAAGTGAATCAGGTCACTGTGAATCTGACACTGGTGGCACTTGCAAACAAAACAAAAGCAATCTCGCTCCATAGTAAGCCAATAATATCATGTCCAAAGGATTTTCTTTGCTATAACATATTCATTCATGTGCGGAACACATACTCCTGAATGCACTTCATTTATAATCATTTCAGCTTCTTTTGCATCCACACATCTCAACAAATTCAAATCCGGAGTCCTTTTGTATAGGATTTCCCCACTCAAAAAGAAACCATTTGAGAGTCGCCTAATAGTTCTCTTTTGATCCCTATTAGCATGTTCCAGATATTCTCTTATTTTCAGATACTGTTTGATATCACGGTACCATGGTTCACCATCTAGTTCTGCTTCAATTGTATTGCAATAACCATGTTGATCCCGAATTTGAATTTCTAATGGGTCAATATGAGTATTACTTGGATATGGAAGCATTGAGGCCAGGGTGGCTAAGGCATCAGCTAATTCATTGTGAAACCTGGGAATGTACTGGAACTCGATGGACTTGAACCACTTACTAAGATCTTCCACATATTGTCTATATGGAGCTTGATGTCTCGAGTCTCCCAATCACCTTGAGCCTGCTGAATAAGCAAATCTGAATCTCCCATCACCAACAATTCGTGTACATTCAGGTTTATTGCCATGTTCAGGCCCATGATGCAAGCTTCATATTCTGGTGTGTTGTTTGTACAGAAGAAACGAAATCGCGTCGTGGCAAGGTAATGTTGCCCAGTAGGGGATACAAGAGTTGCCCAATCCTTACGCCTTTGATGTTGCCAGCCCCATCAAAGTATAATTTCCAAACTTGATGGTCATCTTGGACTGCTTCTTCAACTAAATTAACCTCTTCATCTAGGAAGTATGTGTTCAAAGATTCATATTCATCATAGACCGGGTTTTTTGCCAGATGATCCGCCAAAGCTTGTGCCTTTATGGCAGTGTGAGTGACATAAACAAAATCAAATTCTATGAGCAAGATTTGCCACTTTGCCAATTTGCCAGTTGGCATCGGCTTCTGAAAGATGTACTTCAGGGGATCCATTCGGGATATGATGTAAGTTGTATAGGCCAAAAGATAATGCCTAAGCTTCTGAGCAACCCAGGTTAAGGCACAACATGTCAGTTCCAAAAGAGTGTATTTGGCCTCATAAGTGGTGAACTTTTTGCTCACATAATTTATTGCTTGTTCCTTTTTGCCTGTGGCGTCATGTTGACCCAGAACACAACCAAAGGAACTATCCATTACTGACAGATATAAAAACAAAGGCCTACCAGGTTTTGGCGGGACCAAAACAGGGGGATTTGACAAATATTCCTTGATCTTATCAAAAGCTTCTTGGCACTCATCTGTCCACTTGATAGCGGCATTCTTTTTCAACAACTTGAAAATAGGCTCACATGTGTGTCACGACCCAAACCGATGGGCCACGACGGGCACCCAGTACCTTACTCTACTGAGTACCAACATAATATATCTTTCATATCATTTTATCATAGGTAAATGAACTGGAGTAAAGCATGAAAAAATACAAACTTATACATATGAAGTACGGGCCTATAAGCCCGTCATAATTCTTTATATACTCGAAACATAGGCCGACAAGACCATACAAGTATTCGTATACATGACATCTATTTACAAGCCTCTAAGAATACATAATAACATAAAGGCCAGGACAGGGCCCCGCCATACTAATCAATACATGTACTAATCATACTGACCAAAGAAGCAACTCTGGAGCAAATGGAGCGCATCAACACCTTCCTCTGAGCTGATAGCCTACTTGGAGGACTCTCGACCTGTCTATCAGGAATTGCGGGCATGAAACGCAGCATCTCCAAGCAAAAGGGACGTCAGTACAAATAATGTACCGAGTATATAAGGAATGAAAACCAATAACTGGTAGACATCAGAGAAACATGGAGTAAAAGACTCAACGTGTATATTTGAATAACTTATGTGTATAAATGTCATACCATGCATAGGTATATGCGTTCATAACATCATCAAGCCTCTGAGGGCATCCCATCATATCATCTCGGCCACTGTGGGTAAATCGTCAACGTATACCAGCTGATCAGGTGGTGGTGCGTATATAACGCCATAACCTTTTCCCATATCCCATATACATAATATACATATATAACACCGTCTAAGTCATGGGTAAATGCACACGTAAATGAACGCAATGCATGAGAAGTACGTTAATAAAATCTCTCGGAATGTCATAAGACCATTATGCCTTTGATTAATATCATGAAGTAAACATTTTCAACTTACGTATTTATCTGAGACCCATGAACATGTGATAAAATAATAGGACACATGGGAATTCAAGAATATAGGCACCTCTAATACTTTTATGAATAGAGTCATTTATGAAAGTTGTGCACTTTCTCGTTTCATTTGTATCGTACGGATCATGCCAAAAAGAAAGAAGGGATAGCCTTAACATACCTGGAGTAGGGAAAATCCGTATGATATTCTTTGAGAAATATTGCATCGAGTACCCTTCGAATCGCAAAACCCCATTGCTATAACATCAGATAGTCTCGTATGATCTTTTGTAGCAAAGTCACATTGACAGAATTTTGGATAAGTTACTTCTAGGCGGAGGAAATAACCGAATCACCAAATGAGGGCTAGAAAGCAGTGAAGATGAAGCTCATCAAAAATTCCAGCGAACATCAACAATTTGGAAAGCAAATTCAGTTTTTGAAAGAAAACAAATGAAATAGGGATTTGAAACCTCACAACAGTTTGAAAATGAACTTGGTTTCAATTGGTTCCTTTGTATTGTCTCAACCCCAAATGTTCCAAGGAAATTTCAGCTTATCACTAAAGTTTGAATACGTAAGAAGCCTCCCGTAATCTCTCACTTTTCTATTTCTTTCGTGAAGCTTGATAATTGGGTTTTAGATTTGGTTTTTCAGCTGCCTCCCTTCGTATATCCATGAGTGTGTGACTATATGCCACCTAATAAGGAATGACTCTTAGTCATTTCTTTAAGGTTTGGCTGACTGCCACGTGGGGATGGGGGTGGGGATTTCAATTCTTATCTAATTAATTAATTAACTAATTAGGTAATATCCCGCTACCCGGTAATTAACCAGTTACCCGCATGATTAAAAAATTTCTCGGATTACTTAAAATTCTACTCATTTTTAATATACTTTATACATTCTACTGCTATGATCATATGGTACCTTGTACGGTATTAGTCCGTAAATATCGGTTATTATTGCTCGGCCCGTATTTTACCCCACTATGCCAAACTTGGACGAAAATTCATTTTCTTTGACTTGCTTCCCCTCTCACCTTCATGAATTTACTCATCACTTGTTTGAAATAGCATGATGTTAAATAATCCCATTCCCGAACTTACGACGAAACTTTAACATACGAAAATGCAAGATGTAACAGCATTCCCCCTTTTGGAACATTCATCCTTGAATGTTGACTGATGCACTTATCATTCTCATAACCCATAGATCTTACGAATACTTTAGTGCTCCTCTTTCCATCTAGGCAACTGTTCTGTGAATAAGTCCAAAGGCTAGGGCATTCCTCCCTTTAGTCCTCTTCCCCATACCACGACTTGTGGTCGGGATCTTTCCAATCTCGTAACTGTTGCTACTTTCTATCATGCAGCTTGTACGACTTTGACCTTGTAAGTGCGCCTATGCGACTCATCTTCCCTTTTTCCTTTATCTTCTAGCCAATTTCTAGGCCTCACTTCGCAAACATATACAAAGTTTGATGAACTGTCCCTCTGGGCATTTGTAGGTATACTAAAGTTCTTTGCTCGGTATTTTGTTGAAATTACAATTATTGCTACATCTTGTTTCATAGACCCGGTTATCCATCCATATGATTTTACTGCATCTAAGTAGGTCATACTATACCATAACTCTTACCTTGGTTTCTCGTTACTGAGGTCTGCTAGCAAATTTCAGGTTACTTTTGTTGCACTTTAGGCATAAATCTCAGTCCTTTAATGCTCCTTCATTATCGTTCGTCTTAAGAAGGATGGTGTAATCTCATGTCATACTTTGTAACTTGTATCTGTCCATTGTTGATTCACCTCAATGTTGATCTACAATCCTCCACTTGAAGACTTGAAACTTTTTACGTAATACATTGTTGGGCTTACGTTGCATTGAGGAATATTTGAAGTGAATTCCATAATCGTATTTCACAGTGTCTCAATGTGATTCACCTTATGGGGGTATCCTAATCTCGTGCCGTCAGTGAAATCTTTTCTCCTTCTCTTCTTCTTCTTTTTTTTTTCAAACCATTATTCAAATGAAGGTCCAAATGTCATCCTTTATCTGTCACAATTACGCCCTCATTTTATTACCAGGTCAGCATTTCATTCTTTCTAAATGCTATTAATCTTAAACTCCCTTGAGTTCATTTAGGCTATACTGAACTTTCAATAACTTAGAGAAATCATTATCTCTCTTGTTTTTATGGACTTAATCCCGAGGACTTATCCATTCTCGTCACCTTTTCACTTGTCTTTCCTTATCCTTACTCATGTGTTCTTAAAACTTTGTCGCTCTACCATTCTTTAGCTTACGACCTATACATATCCATTTATACTACTCGCAATTTTCCTTCAACTTGCTTGTACCATAGATTTCCTTATGTTATTCTGGAATGTCAAGCGAGACATCACATCATCTCTAACCCTTCTCTACTCTCTTAACTAGATTTCGCAGTACTTAGAAACCATAGGCTGGAAGACAAGCCGCTGACGATGCCACTATCATTCCCGGTTAATGATCCCCGCACTTCTAGCCTTCTACCCGAAGTATGGACTATTTACAACTTTCCGCATTTGAGTATCTCATACGTTGTTCACCTTTTCCTTACTTACTTAAAATCTCGCATCATATTTTCTATCTCTTTCATAACCTCCCTTCCACATAGGTATGATTCACACCACCAATTGAAGCTCTGTTATAATACTACAATCCAGCGGGAGCTTCATACTAGCTTCATATGAGGCTGTTACTTTTTTTAACTGGATTTATCATAGAGCCATTATAGACTATGGTTGTTGTACCATCTCTCTCGTACCTCTGATTTTAAGGGAGATCCTGCAATGTTTTCGATCACGATGTTTCTATTTTTCTGGGTCCAATAATCAAACTCCTGATTTACTTGGGGGTGTAACTCTTTAGTTTCCTCCTTCTGATCTGCCTTTACGTCGTCTTAAGCTATCTTCCGATCTGTGGTTCCTGGTATTATTTATTCTATTTAGCCTTTCATGGGCGCTGAGGAATATGCATGATATAATCCTTTAATAATTTAATTTTTCATTTATGACCTGGACTTAATTCTTTCTTTTAACGTATACCAGAATCTTCTATGGTTGTATATGCTGCATGTATAAAACTCTGATTCCTTAAGTGCATTCATAACGTAACTAACTCTGGATCATTGATCGAATAATTTCTTTCGTTCCATTTTAGCTTTCTTTTAACGTAAGCTATTACTTTTCCTGGTCCTTCTGCCCCCTTGTTGCGTCCATACTTAGCTCATCTTAGTGCCCCACACATTCTAGAGTTTTCGTGCAACTCATATGGTTTGAATATTACTTTTAATTTTACTTACCGTTCATTAGCCATGGTAGGTGCCACTTTCCTTTGGAGTGCTTCTAATGTTGTTGTGAGACTATTGTTACACGACCATTTTCTCTTTAGGTCGTTGCGCTTAGGTTGAATCCTTCTTCCTTATTTCCTCAACTAGTCTTTCATTGTAGTACTTAGGGAGAACACTTAACTCTGGTAAAGTTGTGAGATTATTACGGACCTTTTGATGTCCTTCCTTGCCTATAATCATCCGCAGTTGCCTACCTTCGTGCCCTTATGCTTGTAGGGTCTCTTTTGAACTAATATTTTTACTGCCTTCCTAGTGGTACATTTTTATCCTCGTAACACTCATACGGTACCTTTAACTACTGCGACTCCTATTTGAATATATCTCAAGTATTATAATGATATTACTGCAAGGCTAAATTCTCCATGTTGGGGTTTACTACATTTATATTGCATGATCTGCTGATCCGTCTGTAACTTCTTGTCTAGTCATGACTAGGCTCTTTCTAAATCAACTACTAACTACTCATCGACCCATTCTCATATCCATATTCCGTGTAATATCCTTTGTCTAACTTACCTCTTGTACTGGCTCCTCATTTATCAATAACCTTCCGAGCAGGAACCCTTACCTCCTTTTTCTGATGTTGTGCTTACATAATGTTCTGGAATCATAGCATTTTTGTAGGATTCGGATAAGTGTAATCTCGTCCCTTTCTCATTTTTATCGCATTCTTCCTTTATCATTTCATATCCCCCCTTTAGGGGAGTACTAAGACTTGGAGCTCCGACAACCTGCCTATAGATGTTTTTTTCTCTCCATCTTTGGCGTCCTTTTGCATCATCAATGACCCTTACTAGCGTTGCAGTAATCCTTCTGTACTAAGGATAACAAAATTCCTCACTCGCAATGGTGGCACTTAGTGTAACTAGCACATATAGTCCCTTAAGCCTAACTTTGCTCACATTGCTTGCTTAAGGGAAGCGTCTTCCTGAATGACCATTCTCTGAATTTCTGATAAATCTTCTTTTGTTGTCCATTCTATTTATTGTCGGTACGAAATCTGAAATTTTCATGATGTCGACCATTATCAAATCACTAAATCCCTAATTCATGTTTACTTTATCATTCACCAGCCCATATTGATCTCTATTATTTTGGGGTCTAGTCTTTCCTATTGGTAATCACATTAGAGTCACGAACTTACTTCTTGAAATGATGATATGACTTTATGGCCTATACTCTTTTGTTGTCTTAAGGCCTATCACTTCTCATCTCTTCCTTCACCTGACTATGGACCCGGTAATACCGTCATCTTTTTGATCTACTGTTGACATCCATGTATCGCATCTTACTCATAATTCTTCCTTGCCTCTCTCCTCATTACTCTGCTAATATTTCTGCCTATCCCTTTCTTGTGAAAACTTCAGCAAGACATTCTTTTGCTTTTTGCTCCCCTTGCTTCATCCATCAACTCTTCGGGTTGCTCAACATCCTTGCTCTACTAGGGACGAGAGTCATACTAAGGTAATATTTATCCCTGGGCTTTCGGTACCTATCTTCTGAATTTTTTTCAACCATGCTAGTATTCACATCTAATTATAATATTCAAGAGTGCACCATCTGGGTGTCTTACAAGAAGATCTATTAACACATTTATAATACCCTTCAAAAATATCAACTAACACAAACAATCCATTCACCATTTTGGGTTACTCTAACCCCAACTGGATCTTGATGTTCCGTCCTTTTCTTAAACTACACCTGTTAGCCCCCATAGGGCTATAATTGAGATGGGTACGGCCAATTGTACATACCTTTGTTACTGTTGAATATAACTCAAAAAGCTTATATTCCTCTGCCTGAATTATAAACACTGTTAACTTTCATTGACTGGGCGCCTCGTACTCTTCTTCATCTTGCTTCTTTTTCTTGTTGAAACTTGTATTTATCTTCTGAATCTCTCATTATCTTTCACCATTAAGGTATATAGGCATTCTTGCCTCAAGACTCCTTATCAAGAGGCTTAGGTTTCAATATGCATATGATCCGCTGAAGACCTCATATTTACTTATCATAAGCATGATGCAAAGTCGAGTTCCTCTGACTCAACTCTTCCATAGCCATGTCTTTTACCAACCATCTTTATGGATGTAGGTATAGTCTTATTATGAATAAAATAGAAGTTAGGAATTTGAATTCTTATAACTGAGCTCTACCACACGATCTAAAGTAAGAAGAAAGAGTGACAATCTTAAATGCCTTGTAGCCTCCTGCTTATAAGTGTGGTGCACGACACACCCATAAACAAGACTCTACTAGACACGGCTTGTAGACTCCTTAGGACAGAACTGCTCTAATAACACTTTTGTCATGACCCAAACCGATGGGCCTTGATGGGCACTCAGTACCTTACTCAACCGAGTACCAACATAACGTATTTTTCATATCATTTTATCATAAGTAAATGAACCGGAGTAAAGCATGAGGAAATACAAACTTATACATATGAAGTACGGGCCTATAAGGCCAACATGATTCTTTATATACTCGAAACATAGGCCGACAAGACCATACAAGTATCCGTATACATGACATCTGATAACAACTAGGTCGGGAATCCAAATTAGAGTAAGAATTTGAGAAGTAAATGCGGAAATAATAACAACAAGGAATAGAATTAAAGAGATGAAAAATAAAGGATATGGGACGAATTCAAGGAAAGAATTCCAAGAACTTCCAAGAACGTAAGTTCTATAGCCTTGACAAGATCAAAGTAACAACGTCTTGATTTATGGAAGAAATCAAACGCCTTTACTTAAAAAGCAAATCAAAACAATAGATTCGGATCTTGACCACTTTACGAGTAACTTGAGACAACAATTAATAACTAGTATTAATCGCCTTCTAAGAATACCACAAAGGAATCAAAGATATCATAAAAGAGAAGTAATCTTACTACCTTGAACTAAGAACTAGTAAAGGTTGAAAGATAAATCTCAAAGCACAAGTAACAAAGGTTCAAAAGAACTCTCAAAGTATGATATACTTAATCAATAAATGTTGTATCTTATGAATGAGAAGAACTCCCTATTTATAGGAGTACTAAGTCATAAAAGTCCTTAAAATTAGGTAGGGTGGTTGCTAAGGCATACAAAGTCATTACAATTAGGTAGGGTGGTTGCTAAAGAGTAAGAAAAGTCATTAAAATTAGGTGAGGGCGGCCAAGACCCTTTGGGGCAGATTTGGGCCTTAAAACAACTAGTTTGGGCCATTGGTTTGGACTCCAATTGGGCTCCTTTTGAAACACCCCCTTTTGGACCTCTTTTAAACTTATTTTGAGCCCTTTTTGATGGACTTCAAGGGCTAATTTGGTGACCCAATCTTCCTCCTCTTGGACTTCAATTTGGACCACCATATAATTGTAAAATTTGGACAATTTATTTCCTTTGGTCTTGAGCTCTTCCTCTACAATTGAAAGCTTCTTTATTTGCCATTGAAGTCTAGCAACCTTAGTTTGCAACTCTTTAGCTTGAGATCTTGTATATGGCCTTGGAGCTTCCAAAACTCTATCCTTGTCCTTGATGCTATCACCTAGCCAATTCACATCCTTTATCCTTGAGCTCTTCCTCCCAATTAATAACTTCTTCATTTGCACTTGAAGTCTAATGATCTTGTTTTGTAATTCTTTAGCTTGAACTCTTATTAAAGGCCATCTTTGAGATTCAAAAGCTTCATCCATGTCCTTGAATAGAGTTGAGCTTCCTAGGATGCTATCATTCCCCTCTTCTTGAAGAAAATTCGTCCTCGAATTTTGACCTTGCAAGAAAAAGAAAACACGCACTAGTAAATGGTATCCACTAATCTGAAAAAATAGTAGGAATAAAATAAGATAGTGACAATGTGTCCATTTAACCCAATCAATCCTAATAGGTATAAATACTCCCTTATAAAGAATATGGACATCATCATCCCAATAAAATTTATGTCTACCTAGATTAATACAATAAAAACCTCTCTTAGATGCACCATGCAATGGAACTTGCAATTCGATCTTGTCGGTACGGCAGTCCATGAGTATACATGATAAAGAAATTATAAGAGAGTAACTACACATCCATTTAATATAAGTACCTTTACCACATTTAACAAACAAGATACATTCATGATATAGACTACTAACTACAATTACAAATCTCATGGATTCCTCTACATGAAAGAGTATTTGATCACCAGTATTACAACAATCATGCATATCCTCTTTACTAGAAACAAATACTTTTACAATCTTACAATGAACATGACTTGAAGAATGACTCCCCATCACATAACAAAGATCACATTCTTTAGCACATGAAAACTCATTAGCCACTTGAATAAGATAAGAAGAAATATTTAACTCATTTGCAAGCCTCTTCACAGAAATTCCATGCCTCTTTCCACCAAGTTGGAATAAGTAATCATCTATGTCATACACAATTTCAAAAGGAAGCGAATTACTCTTACACATTAACTTAGATATTATAGTTAATGACTTGATGTGCATCAAAATATCATCATCTACAAAAATTATAAAGTCACCAATATAAGAAATAAGAGTGTAATTCATTACCTCCAAAAATACCTTAGGTGTTCTAGAAAGACCAAGAATGCAAATAAACCAATTATACATACCATACTTGGACTTATTTACCAATGGAACATCATCACCTTGTATTCTTTTATGCAATGGCTCCACCTTAGCAATGCTTTTAGGCAACTCCATGTCATAACCCTGTAAATAAGAATCGAAATAGTCAAAAGGTTTAATAACAAAGAATTTAATCAAGCTTTTGTCTTCCACCATCCAACAAGAATTGATATTGCCGAATTTATGTTGGAATCCAATTGGATCTTTTGCCACCATCTCTTGCGCCTCACCACTCCTTTCAAAAGGTATTTCATCACGTGGCTGCACAAAATCACAAGAACTAAAACAAGAAAGAGTTAATGGGTTAGGAAGTAAAGAAACGTTTTTCTTGCTTACACTCTCTTTGGCTTTTATCGCAAGACTAATGTTTTCCTCACCCTTAGCCTCTTTTCTCTCACTAAAGAGTTCTTTTCCTTCACTCAATCTCTCTTGTTTCTCTCTCTCTACCTTACAAACTTTGTTTCTCTTATTGCTTTCTCTCTTTTCTTTTTTCTCAAGATCATTGTTTACCTCACTTGACATCCCACTCTTTTTACTCAAGACAACCTCTCCTTTTTCCTCTCTTGGAATGTCAACATGCACTCCCTTACTCTTCTCATTCTTTTCTCTCTCGTATTTTTCCATATTCTTTTTAACAATCTTTTCATCTGCACAAATTTGTGAGGGAGTCAAAGGTCCAAGACTGAGTTTCTTCCCATTAACCTCAAAAGAGTATCTATTTTTTTCGATACTATATGAAGCACTTCTATAGATATTCCATGGCCTTCCCAACAAGATATGAAAACGATTCATGGGAATGACATCACACCAGATCACATCCTCATACCTTCCAATAGAGAATGGTAATAACACTCTTTTATCTACCTTTACTCCTTTCAACATGTAGGGATCAATATGTTCAACACAAGGCAAGTTCAATTTCTCAACCATATAAGTGCTAATTAAGTTATAGTTAAATGCTTTGTCAATTCTAAGGGTATAAATTGTAGACATCACTTTAGCTCTTGTTTGAAAAATAACTTTACCATTGTCTTCTTTCCATTCGATATATTGTAATATCGACCTTTCAAGAGTCATAGATCTACTCCTTCCACTGCAACTACCTATTTGAGATATCTTGACATAGATTAAAGGAAATATGAATCTCTCAAATTTGGCTTCTTTGTTTTTTTTTCAATTGTTCTCTCACACACTTTATCCTTTTTTTCTCTCGAAATGACCTTTGAACAAAATACTTTGTAGATTTATAGTTAAACCAACTCGTATGAAGTTCTTAGTAGTAAAATTCAGATTTTTGGGGAACTAATGAAAGAAAAACCAAATCCTAGAACTATTAGGCTCGGTTGAAACATGACGCGAACAAAAAGGAAAGGATTATATGTTTAGATTCGAAAGAGTAAGAAAATCTAGGATCCCCTCTTCTTGTTTCCTTTGTTAATTTTTGGTAACAAATTAGATACAAAAAAAATATCCCGGAGAGCACTCAATTCTATTTTTTTTGTTCTAAAAACTGATTTTCGCTTCTTTTTTTCTTTTTTTTTAATTTTTTTTTCTTTTCTTTTCTTTGCTCTTAGTATTCAAGAAATCCCAAGACTTACCAAGAATGAAATCTTGATAAAAACCGCTCTGATACCACTTGATAACAACTAGGTCGGGAATCCAAATTAGAGTAAGAATTTGAGAAGTAAATGCGGAAACAATAACAACAAGGAATTGAACAACTAGAATTAAAGAGATGAAAATAAAGGATATGGGACGAATTCAAGGAAAGAATTCCAAGAACTTCCAAGAACGTAAGTTCTATAGCCTTGACAAGATCAAAGTAACAACGTCTTGATTTATGGAAGAAATCAAACGCCTTTACTTAAAAAGCAAATCAAAACAATAGATTCGGATCTTGACCACTTTACGAGTAACTTGAGACAACAATTAATAACTAGTATTAATCGCCTTCTAAGAATACCACAAAGGAATCAAAGATATCATAAAAGAGAAGTAATCTTACTACCTTGAACTAAGAACTAGTAAAGGTTGAAAGATAAATCTCAAAGCACAAGTAACAAAGGTTCAAAAGAACTCTCAAAGTATGATATACTTAATCAATAAATGTTGTATCTTATGAATGAGAAGAACTCCCTATTTATAGGAGTACTAAGTCATAAAAGTCCTTAAAATTAGGTAGGGTGGTTGCTAAGGCATACAAAGTCATTACAATTAGGTAGGGTGGTTGCTAAAGAGTAAGAAAAGTCATTAAAATTAGGTGAGGGCGGCCAAGACCCTTTGGGGCAGATTTGGGCCTTAAAACAACTAGTTTGGGCCATTGGTTTGGACTCCAATTGGGCTCCTTTTGAAACACCCCCTTTTGGACCTCTTTTAAACTTATTTTGAGCCCTTTTTGATGGACTTCAAGGGCTAATTTGGTGACCCAATCTTCCTCCTCTTGGACTTCAATTTGGACCACCATATAATTGTAAAATTTGGACAATTTATTTCCTTTGGTCTTGAGCTCTTCCTCTACAATTGAAAGCTTCTTTATTTGCCATTGAAGTCTAGCAACCTTAGTTTGCAACTCTTTAGCTTGAGATCTTGTATATGGCCTTGGAGCTTCCAAAACTCTATCCTTGTCCTTGATGCTATCACCTAGCCAATTCACATCCTTTATCCTTGAGCTCTTCCTCCCAATTAATAACTTCTTCATTTGCACTTGAAGTCTAATGATCTTGTTTTGTAATTCTTTAGCTTGAACTCTTATTAAAGGCCATCTTTGAGATTCAAAAGCTTCATCCATGTCCTTGAATAGAGTTGAGCTTCCTAGGATGCTATCATTCCCCTCTTCTTGAAGAAAATTCGTCCTCGAATTTTGACCTTGCAAGAAAAAGAAAACACGCACTAGTAAATGGTATCCACTAATCTGAAAAAATAGTAGGAATAAAATAAGATAGTGACAATGTGTCCATTTAACCCAATCAATCCTAATAGGTATAAATACTCCCTTATAAAGAATATGGACATCATCATCCCAATAAAATTTATGTCTACCTAGATTAATACAATAAAAACCTCTCTTAGATGCACCATGCAATGGAACTTGCAATTCGATCTTGTCGGTACGGCAGTCCATGAGTATACATGATAAAGAAATTATAAGAGAGTAACTACACATCCATTTAATATAAGTACCTTTACCACATTTAACAAACAAGATACATTCATGATATAGACTACTAACTACAATTACAAATCTCATGGATTCCTCTACATGAAAGAGTATTTGATCACCAGTATTACAACAATCATGCATATCCTCTTTACTAGAAACAAATACTTTTACAATCTTACAATGAACATGACTTGAAGAATGACTCCCCATCACATAACAAAGATCACATTCTTTAGCACATGAAAACTCATTAGCCACTTGAATAAGATAAGAAGAAATATTTAACTCATTTGCAAGCCTCTTCACAGAAATTCCATGCCTCTTTCCACCAAGTTGGAATAAGTAATCATCTATGTCATACACAATTTCAAAAGGAAGCGAATTACTCTTACACATTAACTTAGATATTATAGTTAATGACTTGATGTGCATCAAAATATCATCATCTACAAAAATTATAAAGTCACCAATATAAGAAATAAGAGTGTAATTCATTACCTCCAAAAATACCTTAGGTGTTCTAGAAAGACCAAGAATGCAAATAAACCAATTATACATACCATACTTGGACTTATTTACCAATGGAACATCATCACCTTGTATTCTTTTATGCAATGGCTCCACCTTAGCAATGCTTTTAGGCAACTCCATGTCATAACCCTGTAAATAAGAATCGAAATAGTCAAAAGGTTTAATAACAAAGAATTTAATCAAGCTTTTGTCTTCCACCATCCAACAAGAATTGATATTGCCGAATTTATGTTGGAATCCAATTGGATCTTTTGCCACCATCTCTTGCGCCTCACCACTCCTTTCAAAAGGTATTTCATCACGTGGCTGCACAAAATCACAAGAACTAAAACAAGAAAGAGTTAATGGGTTAGGAAGTAAAGAAACGTTTTTCTTGCTTACACTCTCTTTGGCTTTTATCGCAAGACTAATGTTTTCCTCACCCTTAGCCTCTTTTCTCTCACTAAAGAGTTCTTTTCCTTCACTCAATCTCTCTTGTTTCTCTCTCTCTACCTTACAAACTTTGTTTCTCTTATTGCTTTCTCTCTTTTCTTTTTTCTCAAGATCATTGTTTACCTCACTTGACATCCCACTCTTTTTACTCAAGACAACCTCTCCTTTTTCCTCTCTTGGAATGTCAACATGCACTCCCTTACTCTTCTCATTCTTTTCTCTCTCGTATTTTTCCATATTCTTTTTAACAATCTTTTCATCTGCACAAATTTGTGAGGGAGTCAAAGGTCCAAGACTGAGTTTCTTCCCATTAACCTCAAAAGAGTATCTATTTTTTTCGATACTATATGAAGCACTTCTATAGATATTCCATGGCCTTCCCAACAAGATATGAAAACGATTCATGGGAATGACATCACACCAGATCACATCCTCATACCTTCCAATAGAGAATGGTAATAACACTCTTTTATCTACCTTTACTCCTTTCAACATGTAGGGATCAATATGTTCAACACAAGGCAAGTTCAATTTCTCAACCATATAAGTGCTAATTAAGTTATAGTTAAATGCTTTGTCAATTCTAAGGGTATAAATTGTAGACATCACTTTAGCTCTTGTTTGAAAAATAACTTTACCATTGTCTTCTTTCCATTCGATATATTGTAATATCGACCTTTCAAGAGTCATAGATCTACTCCTTCCACTGCAACTACCTATTTGAGATATCTTGACATAGATTAAAGGAAATATGAATCTCTCAAATTTGGCTTCTTTGTTTTTTTTTCAATTGTTCTCTCACACACTTTATCCTTTTTTTCTCTCGAAATGACCTTTGAACAAAATACTTTGTAGATTTATAGTTAAACCAACTCGTATGAAGTTCTTAGTAGTAAAATTCAGATTTTTGGGGAACTAATGAAAGAAAAACCAAATCCTAGAACTATTAGGCTCGGTTGAAACATGACGCGAACAAAAAGGAAAGGATTATATGTTTAGATTCGAAAGAGTAAGAAAATCTAGGATCCCCTCTTCTTGTTTCCTTTGTTAATTTTTGGTAACAAATTAGATACAAAAAAAATATCCCGGAGAGCACTCAATTCTATTTTTTTTGTTCTAAAAACTGATTTTCGCTTCTTTTTTTTCTTTTTTTTAATTTTTTTTTTCTTTTCTTTTCTTTGCTCTTAGTATTCAAGAAATCCCAAGACTTACCAAGAATGAAATCTTGATAAAAACCGCTCTGATACCACTTGATAACAACTAGGTCGGGAATCCAAATTAGAGTAAGAATTTGAGAAGTAAATGCGGAAACAATAACAACAAGGAATTGAACAACTAGAATTAAAGAGATGAAAATAAAGGATATGGGACGAATTCAAGGAAAGAATTCCAAGAACTTCCAAGAACGTAAGTTCTATAGCCTTGACAAGATCAAAGTAACAACGTCTTGATTTATGGAAGAAATCAAACGCCTTTACTTAAAAAGCAAATCAAAACAATAGATTCGGATCTTGACCACTTTACGAGTAACTTGAGACAACAATTAATAACTAGTATTAATCGCCTTCTAAGAATACCACAAAGGAATCAAAGATATCATAAAAGAGAAGTAATCTTACTACCTTGAACTAAGAACTAGTAAAGGTTGAAAGATAAATCTCAAAGCACAAGTAACAAAGGTTCAAAAGAACTCTCAAAGTATGATATACTTAATCAATAAATGTTGTATCTTATGAATGAGAAGAACTCCCTATTTATAGGAGTACTAAGTCATAAAAGTCCTTAAAATTAGGTAGGGTGGTTGCTAAGGCATACAAAGTCATTACAATTAGGTAGGGTGGTTGCTAAAGAGTAAGAAAAGTCATTAAAATTAGGTGAGGGCGGCCAAGACCCTTTGGGGCAGATTTGGGCCTTAAAACAACTAGTTTGGGCCATTGGTTTGGACTCCAATTGGGCTCCTTTTGAAACACCCCCTTTTGGACCTCTTTTAAACTTATTTTGAGCCCTTTTTGATGGACTTCAAGGGCTAATTTGGTGACCCAATCTTCCTCCTCTTGGACTTCAATTTGGACCACCATATAATTGTAAAATTTGGACAATTTATTTCCTTTGGTCTTGAGCTCTTCCTCTACAATTGAAAGCTTCTTTATTTGCCATTGAAGTCTAGCAACCTTAGTTTGCAACTCTTTAGCTTGAGATCTTGTATATGGCCTTGGAGCTTCCAAAACTCTATCCTTGTCCTTGATGCTATCACCTAGCCAATTCACATCCTTTATCCTTGAGCTCTTCCTCCCAATTAATAACTTCTTCATTTGCACTTGAAGTCTAATGATCTTGTTTTGTAATTCTTTAGCTTGAACTCTTATTAAAGGCCATCTTTGAGATTCAAAAGCTTCATCCATGTCTTTGAATAGAGTTGAGCTTCCTAGGATGCTATCAACATCTATCTACAAGCCTTTAAGATACTTAATATCATAAAGGTAAGGACAGGGTCCCATCATACCAATCAATACATGTACTAATCATACTGACCAAAGAAGCAACTCCGGAGCAAACGGAGTACACCAACACCTTCCACTGAGCTGATAGCCTACTTGAGGACTCTCAACCTGTTTATCAGGAACTTCGGGAATGAAATGAAGTGTCCCCAGGAAAAAGGGACGTTAGTACAAATAATGTACCGAGTATATAAGGAATGAAAACCAATAACTAGTAGACATCAGAGAAAGATGGAGTAAAAGACTCAACATGTATATCTGAATAACTTTGTGCATCATTTACTATTATAATGTCATGCATATGCATATAAATGTCATACCATGCATAGGTATATGCGTTCATAACATCATCAAGCCTCTAAGGGCATCCCATCATATCATCTCGGCCATTGTGGGCAAATCATCAACGTATACCAGCTGATCATGTGGTGGTACGTATATAACGCCATAATCTTTTCCCATATCTTATATATATATATATATATATATACGCTTATATAACGCCGTCTGAGCCATGGGTAAATGCACATGTATTTGTAATGCATGAGAAGTACGTTAATAAAATCTCTCGGAATGTCATAAGACCATTATGCCTTTGATTAATATCATGAAGTAAACATTTTCAACTTACGTATTTATCTAAGACCCATGAACATATAATAAAATAATAGGACACATGGGAATTCAAGAATATAGGCACCTCTAATACTTCTATGAATAGAGTCATTTATGGAAGTTGTGCACTTTTTCATTTCATTTGTATCGTACGGATCATGCCAAAAAGAAAGAAGAGTTAGCCTTAACATACCTGGAGTAGGGAAAAATCCGTATGATATTCTTTGAGAAATATTGCACTGTATTCCCTTCGAATCGCAAAACCCCATTGCTCGAACATCACACAGTCTCATATGATCTTTTGTAGCAAAGTTACGTTGACAAAATTTTGGATAAGTTACTTCTAGGCGGAGGAAATAACCAAATAACCAAATGAGGGCTAGAAAGCAGTGAGGATGAAGCTCATCAAAAATTCCAGCGAACATCAACAATTTGGAAAGCAAATTCAGTTTTTGAAAGAAAACAAATAAAATAGTGATTTGAAACCTCACAACGATTTGAAAATGAACTTGGTTTCAATTGGCTCCTTTGTATTGTCTCAACCCCAAATGTTCCAAGGAAATTTCAGCCTATCACTAAAGTTTGAATACGTAAGAAGCCTGTCAGTAATCTCTCACTTTTCTATTTCTTTCGTGAAGCTTGATAATTGGATTTTAGATTTGGTTTTTTAGCTTCCTTCCTCCGTATATCCATGAGTGTATAACTATATGCAACCTAATAAGGAATGACTCTTAGTCATTTCTTTAAGGTTTGGCTTACTGCCACGTGGGGATGGGGGTGGGAATTTCTAATCTTATCCAATTAATTAATTAACTAATTAGTTAATATCCCGCTACCGGTAATTAACCAATTACCCCCATGATTAAAAATTATCTCGAATTACTTAAAATTCTACTCATTTTTAATATAATTTATACATTCTACTACCATGGTCATATGGTACCTTGTACACTAGTCCATAAATATCGGGTATTATCGCTCGGCCCGCATTTTACCCCACTATGCCAAACTTGGATGAAAGTTCATTTTCTTTGACTTGCTTCCCCTCTCACCTTCATGAATTTACTCGTCACTTATTTGAAATAGCATGATGTTTATAATTTCAAAATAATCTCATTCCCAAACTTACATCGATTAACTTACGACGAAACTTTAACATACGAAAATGCGAGATGTAACAATATGGTTGTAAGCTGCGCGATGAACCTGCTGATGTAGTTCAACCTCCCGAGTAAATTCATGACTTCTTTTTTATTCTTTGGGGGAGGCAGCTCTCGAATGGTCTTTATCTTTGAGGGATCTAACTCAATGCCTCTTCGACTAACTATAAATCCCAAAAGCTTCCCAGAAGGAACTCCAAATGCACATTTGGCTGGATTGAGTTAAAGATTATACCTTCGTAGCCTTTCAAAGAACTTTTTCAAGTCTTGCACATGGACATCTTGTGTTCTGGATTTAATGATCACATCATCAACGCACACTTCAATCTCTTTGTGCATCATGTCATGGAATATGATAGTCATGGCCCTCATGTAAGTTGCCCCTACATTCTTTAAACCAAATGGCATGACTCTATAACAATAACTTCCCCATGGAGTGGTGAAGGCGGTCTTTTCTGCATCTTCATCCATCAGAATTTGGTGATACCCGGCATAACAATCCACAAAAGATTGGATCTCATGTTTAGCACAATTTTCAACAAGGATATGAATGTTGGGTAAGGAAAAGTTGTCTCTTGGACTTGCTTTGTTTAAATCCCTATAGTCAACACAAACTCTGATTTTCCCATCCTTCTTTGGAACCGGCACAACATTTGCTAACCATGTATTGGACAACCTGATAGCATCCTAGGAAGCTATCATTCTATTCAAGGACATGGATGAAGCTTTTGAATCTCAATGATGGCCTTTAATAAGATGTCAAGTTAAAGAATTACAAAACAAGATCATTAGACTTCAAGTGCAAATGAAGAAGTTATTAATTGGGAGGAAGAGCTCAAGGATAAAGGATGTGAATTGGCTAGGTGATAGCATCAAGGACAAGGATAGAGTTTTGGAAGCTCCAAGGCCATATACAAGATCTCAAGCTAAAGAGTTGCAAACTAAGGTTGCTAGACTTCAATGGCAAATAAAGAAGCTTTTAATTGTAGAGGAAGAGCTCAAGCCCAAAGGAGATGAATTGTCCAAGTTTTACAATTATTTGGTAGTCCAAATTGAAGTCTAAGAGGAGGAAGATTGGGTTACCAAATCAGCCCTTGAAGTCCACCAATAGGGCTCAAAATGACCTTAAAAGAGGTCGAAAAGGGGGTGTTTCAAAAGGAGCCCAATTGGAGTCCAAACCAATGGCCCAAACTAATAGTTTAAGGCCCAAATCTGCCCCAAAAGGATTCCCCCCCCCCCCACTTAATTTTGATGGCTTTTGTTACCCCTTAGGAGCCACCTACCTAAGTTTGATGGCTATTGTGACCCCTACCAGCCCCCTACCTAATTTAGATGACTTTTTAGCAACCCCCTACATTATTTTAAGTGCTTTTAACTCCTATAAATAAGGAGTTCTTCTCATTCATAAGACACAATATTTATTGATTAAGTATATCATACTTTGAGAGTTCTTTTGAACCTTTGTTACTTGTGCTTTGAGATTTATCTTTCAACCTTTACTAGTTCTTAGTTCAAGGTAGTAAGATTACTTCTCTTTTATGATATCTTTGATTCCTTTGTGGTATTCTTAGAAGGCGATTAATACTAGTTATTAATTGTTGTCTCAAGTTACTCGTAAAGTGGTCAAGATCCGAATCTATTGTTTTGATTTGCTTTTTAAGTAAAGGCGTTTGATTTCTTCCATAAATCAAGACGTTGTTACTTTGATCTTGTCAAGGCTATAGAACTTACGTCCTTGGAAGTTCTTGGAATTCTTTCCTTGAATTCTTCCCATATCTTTTATTTTCATCTCTTTAATTCTAGTTGTTCAATTCCTTGTTGTTATTGCTTCCGCATTTACTTCTCAAATTCTTACTCTAATTTGGATTCCCGACCTAGTTGTTATCACGACCCTAATCACATTTGCACTTAGTTGCTTCGTGATTTCTTCTTTAATCTTATCACTCATGTCTATCTTAAACTTCCTTTGTTTTTGCTGGATTGGTGGAAAATTAGGATATGTGGGAAGCTTATGGACCACTAAATTGGCACTCAAACCCGGAAAGTCATCATACGACCAAGCAAATATATCTCTGTACTCGAACAAACCTTGAATTATGGCATCTCTCGTCTTTTGTTCAGTATGAATGCTTATTTTTGTTTCTCTGGTTTCATCATGACTTCCCAGGTTAATTGCCTCAAGTTAGGCTTAGGCTTATTCTCAAATCAATCCAATTCCCTTTTTATTTCCTTAAAATCCTCATCTTCATCATACTCAACTTCTTGATTCATTATTTCGAGATTAGACAACTTTTTAAGATCTGGGCATGAATTCCGCGTGCATGTCATGTTTTTAAAGCCAGCATTAACAAAACTGAAAATGATAAGAGATTAACAAAAATTAGGGAAATGAAAAGATAGAATTTTACTATGAAACTAGAACTTCATTTTATTGAATTTGAAAGGATAGAAGGATTAATATCAAAGCAAAGCAATTAAACTAAAATATCTGGATTACAACCCTTAAAATAATCCAAATACAGAAAAAGCAACAAAACATACTACCAAGACTCTTTCCTGATGGGAAGAGGAGTTGTTTCTCTGTTGTTGAGCAAGGTATCTAGACCGATCAGCTGAACACTTGCACGGCTAGGGCCCTCACCAACTTGAACCATATTGATCTCATAGAACATCTCCTTGAGGCCCTGGAAAACTTCATCAATGTCATCCTGAGTAGAAGAATTTTGGACTTCTTCAAATTGTGGTTTGACAAAAGAGTAGACAATGTGAGGGATTGGTTTGGACAAATTCCAACCTTTCTTTTTGCGGGCCTGACACTATTTATGTCAGCTGATATTGGTTTAAAACCCAAGCCAAAGGTATCTTTCTTCGAAAAGGGAGCAATGGGGTTCACAATTCCCTATAGAGAGGACCCTAATCCTTTTCCTGGTTCATAGTCGTTCCTCAACATCAACGAAGCTACCAATATAGATGTGGCTAAAAGACGGAGATGCAGAATTGGTTTACCTTCTTCCACTTGGTCCACCTCGATCACCTCAAATGCTTGATATATGATGGATTCACATCCTTCCTTGGCCTCAATACATGGAATGGACGGGTCTTTATAGACATATGAGTCATCCTCCCCGTGAACAACAATTTCTTGCCTGTCATACTTAAATTTGACCATTTGATGTAGTGTTGATGGTACAGCTCTGGCCATAGGGATTCACGGCCTTCCCAGAAGAAAATTATAGGAAGTTTTCATATCCAACACTTGAAAGACAATGTTAAATCAACCGGGCCGATTGTCATGGTGAGTTCAATTTCCCCAACAGTGTCTCTTCTTGAACCATCAAAAGCTCTGATGCTAACACTACTAGTTCGAATTTTGTTAGTGTCAATGTTCAACTGTTGTAGAGTAGAAAGAGGGCATACATCTACACTTGAGCCACAGTCAATCGTGACTCCTTTTAAGTAATGCCCTTCACATTTGACAATAAGATGCAAAGATTTATTGTGCCCAGCCCCTTCCTCAGGCAAATCATCATCGGTAGAAGAAATTTTATTCACTTTAAAGAATCTTTCATCCATTTTTTCTAACTAATTCACCGTTATCTTTTCTGAGACATATGCCTCGTTCAAAGTTTTGATCAATACATGGTGATGTTCTTTCGAGTGCAAAAGCCGAGATAACAAAGATATCTGAGCAGGAGTTTTCCTTAGTTGGTCAATGATTGAGTAATGTTGCATTTTCATCTTCTTAAGGAATTCCTCTACTTCTTTTTCTGCAACGGGTTCTTTCACTGGCAAGTGACTTTCCCTGGCTTGCTTAGCTTTTCTCAATTCCTCTGGTGAGTAGCACCTTCCAGAGTGGGTCAAGCCCCGCATTTCATCTGTTTCTTCCACTATCTCTTTTCCTTTGTATGGCATGACAGTCTTGTTATAATTCCAGGGAATAGCTTTTGTGTTTGTCACTAGGAGTTGTGCAACAGGTCGGATCACAACTGGCTCTGTTATATTTCTCAAACCAATTTTTAGAACAATCTTTTGAATGCCCCCAGGGATGTAAAGTTTTGGCTCACCCAATTGAACCTCAACCTTTTTTGTGCTTACAGGGACATAAAGAACTGTTTTTTCAGAACCTGCCAAGTTTGAACTAGAACTCGCACCTTTCACAATCAACGGTGCCGATTGCAACGGGCTTACTATCACTTTTGGCTCTTGCCCTATGGTTCCAACAACCATCTCTGTCTTGCCAGACTACTTATAATCCCGATCATCACAAATTATCCCAATAAAATGTATATTAGCATGAGCTGGGAGCGGATTGTTTATGATATTAGGAGTATCCTTATTATTTGTCACCATAATTGCCTTTGCTTAAATCAAATTTTCAATGGCTTTCTTTAATGTCCAACAATTTTCGGTACTATGACCTTGGGTGGTAGAGTGATACTCACATCTTGCATTTGAGTCAAAACCTTTTAAATTTGGATTCACATAACGCGGCATGATAGGTTCAATCAACTTCAGCTGCATCAACTTTCGAAATAGGCTTGTATACGATTCTCCAATTGGGATGAACTCTTTCTTTGGCTCCTGTTCTCTCATATATTCCTGTCGGGGACGAGGATTATATGGCGTCTAAAAATTCGGCCGGAGTTGACGGGAGCCTTGAGGAATCGGTGCCCTCCATTGTTGGTGATTGGGAGGCCTAGCATAAGCCTGAGCATTAAACACTATATATTATTGTATGGGAACTGAGTATCGGGGACCCTGAGGCGGATAGTAATGTAGAGGAGAATTGGATTGTCCTTGTTGGAATTGCACATAAGAAGGAACTATTCCTCTTTGAACTCCCCGGAACCCAGATGCTATCATGGATCCTTCCTCCTTCTTTTTCCGATTTCTGAAACTGTCTGACCCGCTTTGAATATCTTGCGTGGTCGCCTTAAGGGCTGCCTAACTTAAAATTTTGCCCGACTTCATGCCATTCTCAACTATTTCCCCAATCTTAATTGCCTTAGCAAAAGGTTTACCAATGGCGGACAACATATAATGGAGGTAATCAGGATCCTTAGCTTGGAGAAAGTAGTCAATCATTTCTGCCTCTTTCATTGGTAGTTTGACCCTAGCAGCCTCCTCTCTCCACTTGATTGCATATTCTCTAAAGCTTTCTATTGGTTTCTTCTTTATGTTGACGAGAGAGGAGAAGTCTGGCACTATATCAATATTGTACTAAAATCGTTAGACAAAATCTTGAGTCATGTCGTTCCAAATGTGCCAGTGAGAGATGTCTTGATCTATGAACCACTCTGAAGCAATTTCTGTCAAACTTTCCCCAAATAAGCCATGAGTAATTCTTCTTTGCCTCCTGCTCCCCTCAATTGGTTACAATATCTCTTCAAGTGGGCCATCGGATCATCGTGACCAACATACTTGTCAAACTTGGGGGTCTTGAAGCCGGGTGGCAAATGAACATGGGGGAACATGCATAAATCATTGAACAAAACACTCTTGTGGCCTCCCAAATCCTATATGTTTCTCATGTTTTGTTCCAAGCTTTTCATTTTTCTGGTCATTTCCTCTTGTTCCATATTCTTGTCGGGCTTTTCGGTCTCAAATAGGAACATGTTCTGAGGAGTATGCTTGTATAAATCTGGAACCTTGACAGTCAATTTTGGAGAGTAATGTTGGGCATCATGAGCATTCAGTTGTGGATCATTGTTGAGCTTTTGAGTGAGACCCGGTTGAGGAACGGTGAAAGTGGGGACAACGGGTATAGTATGTGGGTTATTTCTGAGGGGTGCGGCTGGAGGACGTGGAATGGAGGTATTGGGGATAGTGGGAAGGTTAATGGTCGGACTGAATTCAGGTTGGTACAATAGATTACTTGTTATGGAGATGGGCACTTGATTTGCAACTGACACATTATGAAGATTATCTGAAGGCCCTATAGGTAGTGAGGGCGGTGTCTGTCCATTCACCCAGGCTTGGTACATCTCTGTCAATTGTTACTTCAAGACTCATACTTCTTCAACCAATCCCGAATCTTGTTCGACTAATTGTCCATGGACATCATCATTATCTAACTCACTCTCACTGTTGTTTGTCATTCTACTTTTTCCTTTTGATCTCGTGTTGTAAGGGTGAGTCACCAGTTTAAACCACAAACCAACCACCTCTGTTTAACTTTATCTTTTAAAAATGACAAACAACAAACGTGTTAGAGTTAGGCATTTTGCAGATATTAATCACACATTGTATGTCATGTACCGAATGCCATTTTCATTTCTAAAATGATTTTGGAAGCCTTCATGCTTCATCCCGGCTTATGGGTTTAATGCTCTCTTTTTTATTCTTTTTTTTATGCTTTTTTTGTCTCAATTTTTTTTCCAGATTAATTATGACTATGATCGCATCCGATGAGGATTGCCTACATATCATGACGCCGCATGAATCAGACCATCACGTAGTTCGAGGGAAAATAACAATTTTGATGATTTTTTTAAATATTTTTTTTTGTAAAAAATAAAACAAACTAAAATATTTTTTATTCATTTTTAGTCAATTTTTTTATGTACAACGAGAGAAAGGGAAATATATACAAACTGACTCTACTGACTCTAAAGACATAAACATGACTATAATAAAATAAACTTTGGTAAGAATAAAAGACTCCAAATATAAAAATTAAAAATTAAGAATAAAAACTAAATTAAAAATATAAAACTAAGAACTAAATAGACTGCACTAAAAATTTAATCTTCAATGGTCTTCTTGCTTAAATTGATATCATCAATGGTCTGCATCTCTTGGCCTGCATTCTCCCCCAAAGTCTCGTACAAATTCTGAACATCACCGGCAATTGTGGAACAAGGGCACATGCTTGTTGACCAACTTCCTCATTGCTTAGACGGCGATGATCATCATGAACATATGCTACTTTCTCTGCCAATCGAAGTACTTGCTCTCTGGCTTGCCCCATACTCTTGTGACAATTCTACAACCATATTTGGGTTGTGTTGAGGTTGTGCCCCATCTGAGCCTCTCATCCCTCATATTCTTCAATGCGACGGTTTAACACACCTCTCTCAATCATCCATTAACGCCGCTCTGCCTCAAATTTGCGTGTTGATGACCCATCTTTTGCCTTTTTATTTATTCTAATTGTGCATAAAGCTGACTCTTTGAGTATATCCAGTGGGCCCTTTCTGTTTCAAACTGCTCTTTCTATTGATCAAACTCCAGTTGTTGCTGGTGCACATCCTCTTCAATGATACTCAAGTCTTCTTGCAACTTATGTATTTCAGCATTTTTGTTTGCCTCAACTCTTCTGACTAAACCAATCGTGTTTGCCAATTCTTCTTCTAAGCGGGCTGCCTCATTTTTAGCATGCTTTATATCTTTATCCATAACCCGTAAGGCAAATTGATAATCTTTCTCAATGTTTAAACGATCTGAGCTACTCCGGCTTGTTGCTGGGCTTGTTGTTTGGCTATGGTCATCTAAGCATGCTCCAATTCCTCTTTCAGCTTTTCTATGGTTCTTTGATCATTTCTCCTCTTGTTCAACCCCTCAGGCCTATCTCTAAACGATGAAGGATCATGAAACCAAGTAATATATTCAGGGATCACCTCTCCACGATCTCGGTCTTCTACCATCTCATTCAACTCCAAGACTTTACATGCATACCAAATTTTCATAATTTTCTTTTCGTTGTGAGGTTGATCTTTACCAAAATCATAACAGAACTTGATCATATCTCGGGTTGGTGGCACCTCTTGTCGTCATGCAAAATGACACATTACCCGAAGTGGAGCATAGGGCTGAATACCATCCAATCCTATGAGTACCAAATAAGAATGGAATGCAAACTCACAAATGACCTCTTTAGAGGAAAACCAATCGTAGTTCCATGTGATCTGTTTGGCAGACAAAGTAAGAAGTAGTTTTTTCCAAGCGTCAATCCCTTCTGGTAAGTCTCATTTGTCAATTCTTTTCTGGTGATCATAAGTATGATTGAGCCAGAGTTCACTAAAATTAGTGATCGTAAGATGAAAATAAAAATGCACCAAAAATCATATCCGTAACAAAATATTGCAGCCATCAAAAATTCGTGCGCCCAGTTTACATCTAGTTAAGGCACGAAAATGCAAGAAAGAATCATATGGACCAAAGTATAATCATCCCCTTTTGAAGTCAGAGCCTCAACTACACCTTCCAAGTGAATGTCAATGCGTCCTTCCCTTTACGGAAAACTACACGCCCCAAAAAAGCAACCATAAATGCAAACCTTCCGTGAACCTTCCATGTTTCTTTATTTTCCTATGATTTCAGTTTTCCCACATTTCTTTCGAAATTGCATTCTAGGTCGTATAAGTGAAACAGAAATCCCTACTTAACCCACTTGCCTCTTAAACCTTCGTATTGTCCGTAATTTATGTTCAAGAGCTTCAGAAACTTACCCTCATTCATATTTTTTTGTACTATGGGCCTTTGGCGGCGAAGATTGCGGCCCCACCCCTGGAATTGGGCGATTTCCTCCAAGGTCGGAGTCATTTCACAGTCGGTAAAATGGAACACATTATTTTCAGGATCCTAGTGCGGAGTAAGCTTCGATCATGTCCTTCCTGGGCTTGATTGCCATCATGTGAACCAAATGTCCCAAGTACTTCTTTATCTGGTTTCGCTCATATTCCTTAAAATCTCTCCATCAATCCCACAACAATTGTGGTATCTGATCAACAATAAGAAAATCTGCTATCCCTTCTGATCTGGGCCTCTTTTCAGACTTACCTCTTTCTCCACTCATGATGTACCTGTTTACCCAGACACGGGGTTAGGCTTTAATCAAATATGTTATTGCCCCAAAAATCCGATTTCTCGGGTTTAACTCTATAAAAAAAATAAAAATAAAAAAATAAAAAACCAACTGTGGGACTAAAAAAAGTTAAATTAGTAAAATAATCATGAAATTAAAAAAAAGGCTCAAAATGACTATTTTCGTAAAAACAAGTGAAAATAAACATAAAAATAAATAATAAAAAAAATAAACTGGCATCCTATTTCGCATTTCGAGGAAGGTTTCAAGGCAATTTCGGCAAAAGGACCGGAGGCAAAACAAAACTGGCCAAAAGAGATTAAAAAAATTTGACAAAGTGACTATATTATTATTATTATTATTATTATTATTATTATTATTATTATTATTATTATTATTTGAAGAAAAACAAAATAATAGTTCATAGACACCTTTTTTAAAATTTTTTTTTAAATGAGGTTGAACCTGATGAAGGTTGCCTATGTCTCTCACATCCGGTAAGAATCAAACCCGCGTAGTTCGGTTAAAATATATATATATATATATATATATATATATATATATATATATATATATATATATATATAAACATATTGTACAATTTTGATTTTATATACTAGAACCCTTCCAAATTTACTTTTAAAAAAATGAGTATTTTATAAAAACTTGGAGGAAATTTTCTTTTTCTCTCTCCTCTGTTCAATCAATCTATCCTAAAGTCGGTCAACATTTGAGTGAAGCCTACCAAATAGTGTTAGATATAGCACATAAAGATGAACATGTTGTTCAAGATAAAAATTTTGTGATGCTGATAGGCAAATACTGTAGACATGTAAATTTTTGTCCTCCCCAAGATTTTACACATTTTAGTATTTAAATATTAAGTTTAGGTTTAATATCGCTATTTTAAATAGTTTTGACTCTTTTACTTTATTTTATCTCAAAAATAAAAATTACAAAAATATTTTTTATTTAGCTAATTAATATTTTTATTTAGTTACTTTTAATTTATCTACCTTACATAAAATTCAAAAATACAAAAATAATTCCACTTTGTTTTCAGGAATATTATTTTAATTTTACAATGATTTTTTTATTTTTTATCTTTTAGTATGATATTTGAAAAATACCAAAAATAGGTTTGTTTTAACGGTTAGTTTTATTTTAATAGTTATCTTACTTAAATAGGATTAATTAGTAAGTGATGTAGTATTTTTGGTCTTGTTTCGGAAGAAAGAGTATGAAATTTGAGACTAATTTTGTTTGGTCTAATTGAAAAAGGCCCAATTTCGAATAGCCCAATGTTATACCCATTACCCATTTAACCTAACCTAATTCTTAACTCTTATAAAATAATGCCTAATTGTAGTCTCTCGGAGAGAGAAAAAAACAAGAACGGCAGCCTTCCAAATTGAACACCTCTAATCATTAGCCATTTTTCCTATCCAATTCGAATTCCAAACAAATTGACTCTACAAGAATCAAAGCATCGCCAGTAGAAGCAGAACAAGAATTCCTTCTGTAGACCGTCGAAACCATTTTGCCATTTAGCCCAACTTCCCATTTTCAAATCTCTGCCGATTCGAGGTTGTTCTCGCCTGTAGATCGTTTTGGGTTTGCAGTTTTGGAGCTCCTCTTCATTGTATATGTTGGAAAGTTTCAGCAATAAAGGTATTGGTTTCCTCATAGCTGGAACAAAAGATACAGCTAATGATGATGTTAAAGTTAAGGCGAGGTATTTGTTTAGACAAGTGCATATATGATAATATTGTAGTACTGGTTTAAGATATTCTGAAATTTAATTTTTAATTTGCTTGCTTCTTTTGTTTGTTTCTTCTTTTTATTTGGTAGTTCCTTTCTATGCATTTCCTGCAAATGTCTTGAAGTTGTTAAGGGTGGAACAGAAAAGGAATAAATTAGACTCATAGAAAAATGAGTTACAACACAAGCTGACAATGCCATATCTTCTTTGTACAAGAACATCCTCTTGTATGTGGCGTACACAGGAGGAATCATCTATTTTTATACCACCAAGTTACCATCTGCTATCGCCTTTAATGTCTCCATTCTGTCGATGCGTTTGTTTGAGCCCAAGGATACTATTTGGTCATGAAAACATTTGGGCTTAAGGGATAAATTTAATGGCGTAGAGTGATAACAAATCATACTAGTTAGCCCGTTCCTTATAAATTACTATAGTAGATTATCTAATTTCTTCTAGCTTAGTAAGGTAATTGAACTTGTTAATAAATCCAATAGCTAATCTTACACCTCTTCCACAAAGAACCTTCCATACTTCTCATAGCCTGACAAGATCTCAAAGTAATTCAATATCTTAGCTTGTTTTAGGCGCTATTAATAAACAAATCATCGTGATTATAGGTACGGTTCCCGTGACATATTCATGATACTGTTGCGCCCCCTTTTTCCCTCCTTTTCGTCGGAAAATCGAGTTTATGACATTTTTTGGTATAGGACAACTCATTCCTTTTGGGAACGAGGTTTGCATTTTGGAGAGTCGCCACCTAATGATTTAAGGTGCATTAGGATACCTACAGGGTTCATTTCTAAGTTTGTTTGATAACTAGAGATTAGAGTAAGGACTTGAAATTATCCTAAGGGGAAGGTGTTAGGCACCCATCAGGATCCACTAGTGTGGTTCCCGGCCAGACAGTATTGTGAATTTGTACAGTTAGCAAATAGACAAGTATATGCTCAAATAATAGGGGATTTAAGTTTAAACACATAAGAGTTTGAAAACAATCATTAAAAGACGAATTTTAAAAAGGAGTTACAATTTTACAAATACTTGAGAATAAAAAAGAGGGGGGAGTCCTGAATTTGTTTATAATATGGATCATATCAATGCGGTACCCGATATGACACTCCTCAGAAGAGGGGATACGCCCATATCTATCATTCCCATCTCGTTAAGGTATTAAAGTGCGGATTGGTTTCGACCTCTATTGCATGCTATTACCCGTCCCATTCCTATTAGTCCCGGAGGAATTTAGGACTACTATTCCTATAAAAGGAGGATTTAGGCTGACTCTTAGGTTTTAAAGGTAAAAGGCTAAGGCGACAGACAAAACATGTAGGACTCCATTTAAAGGGGAAACACATAAACAATTAAGAGACTCATATATACCTCCGTAGACAATGCATATAAATAGCATGACTTAAACACAGTTGGGGTCAGAATTTAAAGTACTAAGGCATGGTGTTTTATGTGTTGAAGCAAACCAATTTATTACATAACTCAGATAAGAAGTCCGAATCAGGTCTGCCTGCTGGTTGTAGCAGTGCTAATTAAACAAAGGCGAGTTCAGTTTTATCATTATTACCTAAGGCTTGCCTAGGCGTAGTAGTGAGCATGATATCTATTACTGATTAGGGGTGCAGTAAAACAGTGAACAATTTGAAACGAGCGATTTGGATCCTATAGGCATGCTTTCTAACCGTATTAATTTAAAAGAGGGGGTTATTTAAACTGATTCAGAACTATACGAGTCAAACAGATTTTTTAATTAAACTGGTTTTAGATCCTATAGACATATCTCTATTATATCTGATTTTAATTCCTACAGACATAGTATCTAAGTATTAAATGCTGATTTTGGTACTATAGGCATGGTATCTAATTGAACATGAAGTGAAGCAGGCAGGATTCATTTGATCACAGCGAAATTCCTATAGGCATGATTTCTATGAAAAATTGATTTTTTTGGATCTTATAGACATGACATCTAATTTCAAAGATGATTTTAACCTTGTTGGCATGATGTCTGATTATAGCCATTTAGACCCTATAGCATGGTGTCTAAGTGTGGAAGTAAAACATGCAGAATTTATTAAACAGATCCTATAGGCATGTTATCTACCCTTCTAATAGCTAAATCATGCATTACCCACATCCCTTTTCACTAGCCAACCCCAATATTTGTTACAAATTATTACAGATAAAAAATGACTGAATTACATCAGAAAAGTACAAAATAAGAAATTACAACCATAGGAAGCCTGATTATTGACTTCCTTTCTGAGTTATGAAATAAACTACCTCAAAGCCAATGTTGTTTCAAAACCTTTCTCAGACCTGGGTGTGTCAAAGTTCCCTAAGGCCCTCAAGGGACCCCGGGCAGTGCTTACACCCAGGTTTGCATAACCAGACAGAAATGAGTGCAGAGTGGAAGGGCCAGCCCTTATGTGTCCAAGTTCAGAAAGAGCTCAAGGGTCCCAAGGCAAGGCTCACACAAGAGGGGCAGAACCTAGGTTCTAAGAATATAGTGGAAATGCAAAACACACAGTTTTCTAAAAAAAAGAGTTTGTTTAAAACTGGACTGGCAAGTCCATTTTTTTGAAGGTAATCAATAGTAGAAGTGTTTAAAATTAGTTGGAGTAATAATCAAAACACAGAATTAATAGTCATAAAAGGGGTCAAAGGGGTTTTGGGAACACATTGTTTGTAAGCACATGACCCAGCATGGGTCTGGTTTGGTCATGCACAGCAATAGATGATGCTGACATGGCCACAAACCAACCAAAGGAACACAAACACATAGAGGGGATATGGGGTTTGGGATTCAACACATAGGAGAGCATTAATTTAAAAGGGGAAGGGAACATACTTCAGCATGCTAATAATGTAACTTGACTGTAGAAACATAAACAGAAGTAGACAAGAATGAGAGAAGTTGGAACAATCAAAGAAACATGTTGTTGTTGATGCTTGAAAATTAACTAGGACATACCAGTAGAGAAGCAAAGTGCAGAAAGGAAAAGTAAGCAAAATTCTGCAGTCTAGCCTTGGCTTTCAGCCGGCTAGACAAAAGCAGTAGCACAAGTAGTAGTAGAGAAAAGAGAGAAAGTTTTGAGTGTAAGTGTGTGTTCTTGAACTCAAATTGTTCGTGTCTTTGAATGAAGAGGGGTAGATATTTATAGTTTTGAAAACGAGTGAAGAAAAGGTAAAGTCTTAAACACAAACATAGAAATAATCACAATCAGAATCAATTAACACAAGTGATTCCCTTTAATTAAGGAATCACTGTTTAACGGGTAGTAACATGCTTAATTAAGGGAAGAAATCAGTTTGGGGATATATTGATTATTGCCATATAAAGGGGCAGTAAAAGTATGAAGTAAATAACCAAGTCTAAGTACAAAATAGGCTTATTTTGGGAAAGAATTCAACAAGGTAAAACATCACAGTAAAGGAAAGGAATCAATTAATTTTACACAGATGAGTAAAAATTAGGGCTCGTAAGATAACCTTTTACAATTTGTCGGAAGATCGAGGAAATCAAGATCAATCAAGAAAGGAACATGATTCTGCATTATAAATAGCATGGGATGAACAAGCATGTAGAGTTAAACATGTTGACAAAAAGAAGCAACACAACATACAATAATAGTAAGGGTAAGCTAGGGTTCAGTAGCAAGAAAATATTCGAAGCACAGTGGTCAAGTAGGTCAAGTAGTCACATAGAATCAACAGTGAAGAAGAACATAGTAACATGTAAAGAGAGTCAAAAACAAGTAAAGGTCTCACAACAACAAGTGAGTCAAAACTTCTAAGAAATTAGGGCTTCAACAGTAGCCGAATTTAAGAAATGATAAGAACTCAAAATCAGATGAGTCAAACAAGGAAAAGAGAGTCATAAACGAAGAACTTAAAATAAGCACACATTAAAGCAAACAATTTTAGAACTCGGATAAGACCAAAAGGGAACTAGGGTTTTTAACATGCTGAAGTAGATAGAAGAACAACATGAGCAAACCGTTTTAAACATAGCAAAATCACAGACAACATTAAAATCAGAGAAGAGCTCTTTTGAAAAAACTAAAAGGAAAACCCTGATCGTCGAAAAATGAAGAGTCGTTTTGAAAGAAAAGTTAAAGAACCTTCGAGAAAGCACTTAAGAAGTTCGTAGTAAACACAGATCTAAGATAGATCCGAAGAAAATTGCAAGATCTTAAAGATTAGGGTTTCGAAACAGAAAAGATGAGAAAGACATTGAGAGTTACCGGTCTAACTAGGAAAGTCAAGGATCTGCCTTGAAAGGCCATGAATGGCCAGAGAAAGGTCATGGATGGCCAGAGAAAGGCCATGAACAGAAGTCGAGCAAGGACTAGACCAGATTACTTCGAGGTCTGGCCATAAAATCATAGAAACAAACAACCAGGAGCCATAAAAGGCCGATACACATCTCAAATGGCCATGAGAGGCCATGGATTAGGCAGGGGTTGAGGTGGATTATGGTGGAATTAGATGGCGGCGGCTAGGGTTCATGTGAGGTTGCAGAGAGAAGTGAGAGGGAAGGGATTCAGAGGCGGCGAGTGGTGGGAAATGAGTTAGGTTTAGGGGTCGTTCAGGGTTAAAATTGGTAAGGGAAACGGTGGCCGTTGATCTAAATAATCAACGGCCTAGATTTAAAAGGGTAGGTGGGGACTTCGGGTTTGGGTTGGTTTAATTGGGTTAGGGTCGGGTTTAATTGAAACTGGGTCTGATTTGAGGTCAGATTTAGGCTACAATTTAAATGCAATTGGGCTATTATTTAAATAGCCAATTTTTCTCTTTTAAATTTATACAAAATAGTAAATAAATTCTGAAAACAAATTGAAAGCACTAAAATAATTTATAATATACAATTAACAATTTAAAAATGCAGGGCTTAATTTTATGAATAATAAACACAATTAATCTTAAAAGGGCTAATATTGCAATTATATGCAATTAGCTTTGTAAAATACTAAATAAAATTGTAAAAATATGTAAAAATTACCTTAGCCATATTTTGTCATAAATATAAAGATTCAATAAATGAATCATCAAAAATAATAATTTTGGACATAATTATTGGGATTTTATGAATAAAAAAAGGGAAATAGATTGATTTAAAAACCTTTAAAAATTATGAAAAAATAATAAAACACTTGGATATGCTTACATATATATGCCATTTTGAAGTTATTTTTCATATTAAAAATATATAGGGAAAAATTGAATAACAATAGCTACCCCTCTTTACCCGGGAAGGATGAAAGAGTTGTCAGATAAAGATATGATGGCCAATTTCGACCGAGCGAAACGGTTTGAAGAGGTTTAGGCCGCACCGTGGCTTTGAGCTGCCTACATATCCCTGGTTTTCCAGGAATCAGACCATATGTAGTTCAGGATCCATCGGCGGAATATACCGATGAAGCGGTTTCAAAGACGGATGCAATATCCAGGGCGGGGTGAGTGGACGGCTTGTGGGAATGGTTAAGGTTGATATGGCTGCGGGAACTGGAGTGGGATTGCTCCTGCCAGGATGGTCGTTGCTCGTCGGTTTACCTACAAATAGAAGCAATACAAGCGTATACTGTGCATAAATTTAAACATGATGCAAATTCCCGTCGGACCATGAATGTTGTCTTTGGACGGTTAGGATGGCGTCCTTAAACCATGACGTCCTAGGCCATGAAGCGTATGATAAAGGATTCGCAGGCCATGAAATGATGCTCTCGGGCTATGAGGATGGTGCCTCCGAACCATGATGCCTTTGAATAATGATATTCAAAAGATTGAAAGGGATCCTCGGGCCATGACATGGTGTTCTCGGGCTATGAAGATGGTGCCTCCGAACGATGACGCCTTCGGATGAGTTGGCGATATTTCAGCCCAGCAGTATGAGGCGATCTTTCAGCCCCTGAGATGCAGTAGCATGATGCGGACAAGACAAAGCTTAGTCTTGCGATTTGAAGGGCAGAGCTTAGCCCGTAAGAGAATCGAAATAAACGATACTTAAGATAGTGCTTAGTTTTGAAGAAAATTGGAGGCAAAGCTTAGCCTCGGAAGGCAGAATGATAGCCTTGTACAAAGGTGCGGATGCAGATGGAGGTAGAGCTTAACCTCGAAAGACAGAATGGTAGCCTTATGAAATGCAGGATGCAGATGGAGACATCGTTTAGTCTCGAAAGGCAGAAAGGTAGCCTTATGCAATGCAGATGTAGAAGGAGGTCGAGCTTAACCTCGGAAGGCAGAATAGTAGCCTTATGCAAGAGTGCAGATGGAGACAACGTTTAGTCTCGGAAGGCAGAATGGTAGCCTTATGCAATGCAAGATGCAAATGGAGACAGTGTTTAGTCTCGGGAGGCAGAAAGGTAACCTTATGCAAGAATGCAGATGGAGACAGCGTTTAGTCTCGAAAGGCAGAAAGGTAGCCTTATGCAGCAATGCAAATAACGAGTGATAGTAGAGTTTTCTTAGCTGATAGCAGATTGCGATGTCGTGATTACTAAGAGAATTGTGACAGACGAAGCATCACTGGCGTGTGCGGTTAGCAAATGTTGGTAAGCACGATGGTTCGAAGAGTTGTATTTCTGAATAATGTTTGTCCCATGAGTGTATAGTATGTTTAATGATTTTGCAATCCTAGTGCCTGCATCCATAGAATAATTGTGAGTTTTGTAAAGGGGGAGGTTAGTTCGTATCCCCGCTGGCTTTGCTTGACCTATTTGGCTTTTGATCTGGTGATACTGTATGTATCATAGGGGTAGCATTGCTAAACAAAGTAGTTTCAATAATAAACATGCATGATTTCATAAAAATATGACATAAATATATAATTAAAATAGCTTTTCAGATGAACCGATGACTGCGACGTAGCTCAGAACATTGCAACCTCTCCAGCTACGGAATTTTGAGGGTCCCCCTTAAAATTCTGCCCCAGTTTAATGGGTTGACGTTTCTGACTGCTACTCGTGCGACGATCGGCTAAAATTATTTCAGAATTTTGAGGGTCCTCCTCAAAATTCTACCCCAGTTTCCAATTACGGGGGAAATGAAAATTTTATTGAGTTGTGACCGAACCCATAGGGCTGCGTACATATCCCCCTCTTAAATGGGAATCAGGTCAGGCGTAGTTCAATTTACATCATATAGGGGAAGCATAAAGATTATACATAGTAACGCTTGACTGCATCCGAATTAACGGCTTTTGCCAGATTTCTCCGTCCATTTCTGCGAGTATGAGGGCTCCTCCTGTCAAAACCCGGTGAAACATGTATGGACCCTGCCAGTTGGGAGAGAACTTCCCTTTGGCTTCATCTTGATGTGGAAAAATTTTCTTCAACACCAGTTGCCCCGGTGTGAACTGTCTTAGCTTGACTCTTTTGTTGAAGACTCTGGACATTCTGTTCTGATAGAGTTGACCATGGCAGACTGCATTCATTCTATTTCCGCCTATAAGGGCTAGTTGCTCATAATGATTTTTACCCACTCTGCGTCGTCGAGCTCAGCTTCTTGTATGATCCTTAGGGAAGGGATTTCTACCTCAACGGGAATGACAACCTTTGTATCGTAAACCAGCATATAGGGGGTTGCCCCGGTTGATGTGCGGACTGTGGTACGATACCTCAGAAGAGCAAATGATAACTTCTCGTGCCACTGTATGTGATTCTCTATCATTTTCCTCATCCATCCAGATCTGATGATAACCAGCGAAGCAATCTACGAATGATTGTAGCTCATGCTTGGCGCAATTGTCAATCAGGATGTGTATATTTGGCAAAGGGAAGTCGTCTTTCGGACTAGCCCAGTTGAGATCCCGGTAGTCGACACAAAATCTGACCTTCCCATCCTTCTTTGGCACTGGCACAATGTTGGCTAACAATGTCGGGTATTCTACTACCCTGAGAACCTTAGCGTTGATATGCTTGGTGACTTCTTCCTTGATTTCAAACTCATATCAGGCTTGAACTTTCTGAGCTTTTGCTTTACTGGTGGACACATTGGATCGGTTGGCAGTTTGTGAGCCACAATAGACGTACTCAGACCAGTCATGTCGTCATATGACCAGGCGAATATGTCCTCATACTCCTTTAGAAATTCTGTATATTCTTTCTTCTTCGATGGCGATAGGTGAATGCTGATTCGTGTTTCCTTGACGTTTTCTGTATCTCCCAGGTTGATAATTTCGGTCTCGTCCAGGTTGTACTTAGGCCTGTTTTCAAAATTCTCAACTTCTCTAACAATCTCGTCAGGTATGTCATCCTCCTCTAAATCAATGTCTGTTTGTTTCATTGTCTCATTGCATGTTACAATCATCGGTTCATCAAGATAAGTAATAGTAATGCTGTATAATTAAAGTAATGAGAGAAAACGATAATGAGTGTTGATTCATAAGAAAAGTCAAAATGCTTTGATAAATCGCATAACTATTTTGAACATTGAAGATCTTATTGCGGGAATTGAAAATGCAAAAAGAAAATCATTTAGTAAATAAAAACGGTGCATGATGCTTATTTTAGCCTTGCTACCCTGAGGATCATCAGGCTCTAGTTGTCCTGATGGTCCAATTGTTGAGGCGTGCCCCTCTGCTCGCAGCTTGTATGGGAGGGCCTTCCTCCCCCTCCTCTTCGAGAACAACACAACAATCCATGTCATTGTCCTCTAGGAACAAGTTCTTCACCGCTGTAAGTGCTTCTTCTTCGTCTGACCCATAAACAATGTCAGTCTGTTGGAAAATGTGCTCCAGACGCGGTATTGGCTGCTCTAGTGGATAGTAAGTACCGCGCCATGGCGGCGACCAATTGTTGAATTCTTCCTAGGTATATTCATATCCCAGACTGAATAATGCTATGTTTCTTGAGTTTTATGGGCTTAACGATTCCTTGGAGGTTCTTGCTGAGCCCCTTGCCAGGTTCGTACCCACTCCAATTCAAAATACTCTCGATTTTGTTATCCCACCATTTGTCCTTGTCAACAGCGTTTACCCGTTCAATATGATGGTAAGTCTCTCCTTCCAGCTTCCTTCTTCCCTCGATTGCCGGAATGGTCTGGCGACTGTATATAGGGTTGATGCCGTCACCGTGAATGATCACTTCCTGGTGATTCTATTCGAATTTTACTGCCTGATGCAGCGTTGATGCTACGGCCCCAGTGGCATGAATCCACGGTCGTCCCAACAGTAAGTTGTAAGATGCTGGCACATCTATCACCTGGAAATCGACATTGAACCATGTTGGTCCCATCTGCAAGCATAGAATAATCTCCCCAATGGTGGACCTCTGGGAACCATCAAAGGCTTTCACATTGATAGCTCCGTCTTTTATCTCGTGTAGTCCTTTACCCAACTTCTTGAGTGTTACCAGAGGACAAATGTTGAGACTGGAACCTCCATCGATCAGGATTCTGGTGATGAAATAGTCCTCGCATTGCACGGTGATGTGCAGTGCCTTGTTGTGCCCTAACCCTACAGGTGGCAGCTCGTCCTCATGAAAGGTGATTTTATGGCTTTCCAGCACTTGTCCTACCATGTTAGCCATTTCCCCGCCAGTGATGTTTCTTGGTACGTATACTTCACTCAGCACCTTTAACAGAGCATTCTTGTGTGCCTCAAAATTTTGTAGCAAAGCAAGAATGGAGATTTACGCTGGTGTTTTGTTCAACTGGTCGATGACCGAGTATTCCTTGGCCTGTATCTTTCTGCAGAAGTCGTCTGGACCCGTCTCAATGATGGGTGGCCAATTGGAGGCCTGCTTGCTTGACTCAACTAGATGTTTAGGGGTATAGACTCTACCAGTTCTCGTCATGCCCTGTGCTGCAATAGTCTCTTCGAACCTGACTGATAGCATCAAGAACAAGGATATAGTTAAGGACAATGATAGAGATGATAGAGTTTTGGAAGCTCTAAGGCCATTTACAAGATCTCAAACTAAAGAGTTGCAAGCTAAGGTTGCTAGACTTCAATGGCAAATAAAGAAGCTTTTAATTGTAGAGGAAGAGCTCAAGCCCAAATGAGATGAATTGTCCAAGTTTTACAACTATTTGGTAGTCCAAATTGATGTCCAAGAGGAGGAAAATTGGGTTACCAAATCAGCCCTTGAAGTCCACCAATAGGGCTCAAAATGACCTTAAAAGAGGTCCAAAAGGGGGTGTTTCAAAAGGAGCCCAATTGGAGTCCAAACCAATGGCCCAAACTAGTTGTTTTAAGGCCCAAATCTGCCCCAAAGGGTCTTGGCCGCCCCCACCTAATTTTAATGACTTTTCTTACTCTTTAGCAACCACCCTACCTAATTGTAATGACTTTGTATGCCTTAGCAACCACCCTACCTAATTTTAAGGACTTTTATGCCTTAGTATTCCTATAAATAGGGAGTTCTTCTCATTCATAAGATACAACATTTATTGATTAAGTATATCATACTTTGAGAGTTCTTTTGAACCTTTGTTACTTGTGCTTTGAGATTTATCTTTCAACCTTTACTAGTTCTTAGTTCAAGGTAGTAAGATTACTTCTCTTTTATGATATCTTTGATTCCTTTGTGGTATTCTTAGAAGGCGATTAATACTAGTTATTAATTGTTGTCTCAAGTTACTCGTAAAGTGGTCAAGATCCGAATCTATTGTTTTGATTTGCTTTTTAAGTAAAGGCGTTTGATTTCTTCCATAAATCAAGACGTTGTTACTTTGATCTTGTCAAGGCTATAGAACTTACGTTCTTGGAAGTTCTTGGAATTCTTTCCTTGAATTCGTCCCATATCCTTTATTTTCATCTCTTTAATTCTAGTTGTTCAATTCCTTGTTGTTATTGTTTCCGCATTTACTTCTCAAATTCTTACTCTAATTTGGATTCCCGACCTAGTTGTTATCAAGTGGTATCAGAGCGGTTTTTATCAAGATTTCGTTCTTGGTAAGTCTTGGGATTTCTTGAATACTAAGAGCAAAGAAAAAAAAAATTAAAAAAAGAAGAAGCGAAAATCAGTTTAAATTAAAAAAAAAGAAGCGAAAATCAGTTTTTAGAATAAAAAAAATAGAATTGAGTGCTCTCCGGGATATTTCTTTTGTATCTAATTTGTTACCAAAAATTAACAAAGGAAACAAGAAGAGGGGATCCTAGATTTTCTTACTCTTTCTAATCTAAACATATAATCCTTTCCTTTTTGTTCGCGTCATGTTTCAACCGAGCCTAATAGTTCTAGGATTTGGTTTTTCTTTCATTAGTTCCCCAAAAATCTGAATTTTACTACTAAGAATTTCATACGAGTTGGGTTTAATTATAAATCTACAAAGTATTTTGTTCAAAGGTTATTCCGAGAAAAAAAAAGAGCTAATTTTTGTGATACAGTTTACACTTTTTTTTTAAAGATGTCGCGTACAGGTAGTGATGATGAACGAAGGGTTCTCCAAGAAGCTGAAATCAAAGCAAGAAATGATTTTACCTTGCAAGCTATGCATCAACAATTTGAAAGGTTGAATTTGCAACTCCAAGAGATGAGGGATACCATTGCTGATCAAAATGATACAATAGCTGAACTTAGGAGGGAAAATAATGTTAGACCCCAAGCTAGGAGAAATGTACCCCATGCTCCCATTGTAAATCAAGAAAACCCTATAGATGATTTTAATGATATTGATTTTGATAGGGTGGGAAGAGATAGGAGGGGACAAAGAGGTAGAGTAGAAGATGACAATATAAGTAGTATAAAGATGAAGATGCCATCATTCAAGGGAGCAAGGGACCCAGACTTGTACCTTGATTGGGAGAGAAAGGTTGAAGCCATCTTTGATTGTCACAACTACTCTGAGGGTAAGAAAGTTAAACTTGTTGTTGTTGAGTTTTCTGACTATGCTGCTATTTGGTGGAAAAAGCTTGCTAGGGACAGATTGCAAGAAGGACAAGCACCAGTTGCTACTTGGGCTGAGATGAAGAGGGTGATGAGGAAGAGATTCGTGCCATCACACTTTCAAAGAGAGCTACAACAACGTCTTCAAACATTGAAGCAAGGGTCCATGTCTGTGGATGAGTACTTTAAGGCTATGGATATGGCTATGATCCAAGCTAATTGTACAGAGGAAGAAGAGGCTACAATGGCTAGGTTTTTAAATGGTTTAAATAAGGAAATAGCTGATGTAGTAGAATTACAACAATATGTAACAATAGATGAGTTAGTTGATTTGTCTGTAAAGATAGAAAATCAAAATAAAAGAAAGCAGACTAGCTCGTGGAAAGGTCGGACAAGCACCATCTCCAAGAATCCATGGCCATATCATGAGATGAAGAGTTCTTCTAGACCTCAAGAAGACAAGGGTAAAGGTAAATTTGAGAACAAAGAGGGAGGTAAAACCTTTAACCCTAAACCTTTTACACCTTCTAGTTCTATTCAATGTCATAAATGTAAAGGAAGGGGACATATGATGCATGAATGTCCAAGTAGAAGAAACATCATTCTTAGAGAAGATGGAGGATATGAGAGTGAAAGAGGTGAGGGAGAAGAAGAGGGAGATGTGAGTGATGAAGATGATGTAGAACTACCTAATGAGGGCATGATTGGGGTAGTTAGAAGGATTATGACTATCAATTTGGCAAGCAATAGTGAAGAACAAAGGGAGAATATATTCCATACTAGGTGTGGGATAAAGGGAAAAACTTGCTCTATGATCATTGATAGTGGTAGTTGTGCTAATGTGGTGAGTTCATACTTTGTGGAAAAATTGGGACTTGCCTGCATGAAACACCCTACTCCATATAGACTCCAATGGTTAAATGATAGTGGTGAACTAAAGGTAAACAAACAGTGCATGATTTCATTTAATGTTGGTAGATATGAGGATGATATTCTTTGTGACATAATACCTATGCAAGCTTGTCATATCTTACTGGGTCGTCCTTGGCAGTATGACAGGAATGTTTTTCATGATGGAAGAAAGAATAGATATTCTCTTGAACTAAATGGCAGGAAATTTACTCTTGCACCTTTATCTCCTTCTCAAGTGTTTGAAGATCAAAAGAGATTAAGAGAAACAATGGGAAAACCAAGGGGAGAGATAAAAAGTGAGCTTGAGGAAAAAGAAAAGAAAGAAGGCCAAGAATTAGAAAAAAAAGAGATGGCCGAGAGAAAGAGAGAGAGGGCAGCAATTTGAGAGAAGAGATAAAAAAGGGTTTGAATGAAAAAATAGACAGTCTTGGTGAGAGGAAAGAGGTTAAGGAAAGAAAAAAAGAGAGTTTTTATATAAAAACCAAAGAGTGTTTAAATGCAAGAAAAGAGGGGCTGCCCATAATACTACTTACTTACAAAGAGACTTTGATTAATTCTGAGTTGCTAACTTCTTCTTTGCCAAGTAGTATTTCTTCTCTTTTGCAGGATTTTGAAGATGTCTTTCCAGAAGATATTCCTAATGGATTGCCACCTTTACGTGGCATTGAGCATCAAATTGATTTTGTACCTGGATCACAAATCCCAAATAGGCCAGCCTATAGGAGTAATCCAGAAGAGACAAAAGAACTTCAAAGGCAAGTTGAGGAGTTGCTTGAGAAAGGTTTTGTGAGAGAGAGCATGAGCCCTTGCTCGGTTCCCGTCCTATTGGTACCAAAAAAGGATGGAACTTGGAGGATGTGCGTGGATTGTAGAGCAATCAACAAGATTACGGTAAAGTATCGCCACCCTATTCCTCGTCTTGATGACATGTTGGATCAATTACATGGATCCAAAATCTTTTCTAAAATTGATCTAAAAAGTGGTTACCATCAGATTCGAATGAATCCTGGAGATGAATGGAAAACTGCTTTTAAGACCAAATATGGGCTTTATGAGTGGTTAGTTATGCCTTTCGGCTTGACTAATGCACCTAGCACTTTCATGAGATTAATGAATCATGTTTTTAAGGATTTTCATGGAAAATTTGTTGTGGTGTACTTCGATGATATCTTGGTCTTTTCTAACACTTTAGAAGAGCATGTAGAACACCTAAAACAAGTTTTTGAAGTTCTTAGAAAGCAATTTTTATTTGCTAATCTTAAAAAGTGTACTTTTTATGTGGATCGTGTGATTTTCTTGGGTTTTGTAGTTAGTTCTAAAGGAGTTGAGGTTGATGAAGAGAAAATCAAAGCAATAAAAGAATGGCCTAAACCTAAGAGTGTAACTGAAGTTAGGAGTTTTCATGGACTTGCTAGTTTTTATAGGAGGTTTGTGAGAGACTTTAGTACCATTGCTTCTCCTTTAACTGAAGTTATTAAAAAGGATAAGATTTTTAAATGGGGAAAAGAACAAGATGATGCTTTTAACTTGTTGAAAGAAAAGTTATGTTCTGCTCCATTGTTACAATTGCCTGATTTTTCTAAATCTTTTGAAATTGAATGTGATGCTTCGGGCAAAGGAATAGGTGCTGTTTTGATGCAAGATTCTAAACCTATTGCCTACTTTAGTGAAAAGTTAAGTGGAGCCACATTGAACTATTCCACTTATGACAAAGAGTTATATGCTTTGGTAAGGGCTTTAGCCACATGGCAACATTACCTGTGGCCAAGAGAGTTTGTCATTAAAACTGATCATGAATCCTTGAAATACTTGAAGAGTCAAGGTAAGCTTAGTAGAAGGCATGCTAAGTGGGTTGAATTCATTGAAATGTTTCCTTATGTAATTTCTTACAAACAAGGGAAAGAAAATGTTGTTGCTGATGCACTTTCAAGGAGGTATATCTTAGTTTCTACCCTGACTTCTAAATTAATGGGTTTTGATCAAATCAAGGGACTTTATGCTAATGACGTTGATTTTGGCAAAATTTTTGCAGATTGTAAGTTGAGTCCTTTTGAGAGGTTTAACCTCCAAGATGGCTTTCTCTTTAAGGAAAATAAGTTGTGTATTCCTAATTGCTCTTTACGTGAAGTATTTGTAAGGGAAGCACATTGTGGAGGGCTTATGGGACACTTTGGAGTCCCAAAGACACTAGACATATTGGCCGAAAATTTCTTTTGGCCTGGAATGAGAAAAGATGTTGAAAGAATGTGCGCACAGTGTTTGGAATGTAAACAAGCTAAATCTAAAGTGTTACCACATGGTCTTTACACGCCATTACCTGTTCCTACTTCGCCTTGGATTGATATTTCCATGGATTTTGTGTTAGGTTTGCCTAGAACAAGATATGGTAGGGATAGTATTTTTGTTGTGGTAGATAGGTTCTCCAAAATGGCTCACTTTATTCCTTGTTTAAAGACTAATGATGCCTCACATGTTGCTGGTCTTTTTGTAAAAGAGGTTGTCAAATTTCATGGTATACCTAGAACTATTGTTAGTGATAGGGATGCTAAGTTTTTGAGCCACTTTTGGCGTGTTTTTTGGGGGAAGTTAGGTACTAAATTGTTGTTTTCTACTTCTTGTCACCCACAAACTGATGGACAAACTGAAGTAGTTAATAGAACCTTAGGAAACATGTTGAGGGCTGTTTTGAAAGGTAAATTAACTTCATGGGAAGATCACTTACCTATGATTGAATTTGCTTACAATAGAACAATCCATTCTTCTACAGGTATGTCTCCTTTTGAGGTTGTTTATGGTTTTAATCCCTTCACTCCCCTTGATTTATTACCATTACAAACTAATGATATTGCTAATCTTGATGGTAGGACAAAGGCTGAGATGATGAAAAAAATTCATGAACAAACAAGGCTTGCAATTGAGAAGAAAAATGAGCAAACTGCCTTGAGAAAGAATAAGGGAAGAAAGCAAGTTATTTTTAAACCTGGAGATTTAGTTTGGGTTCACTTTAGAAAGGAGAGATTTCCTTCCAAAAGGAAGTCAAAGTTGCATCCTAGAGGAGATGGCCCATTTCAAGTCCTTGAAAGGATTGGGGACAATGCTTACAAGTTGGACCTTCCTGGTGAGTTCCAAGTAAGTGCCACATTTAATGTTGCTGACTTATCTTTGTTTGATGTAGGATCGAATTCGAGGACGAATTCTTTTCAAGAAGGGGGGAATGATAGCATCAAGAACAAGGATATAGTTAAGGACAATGATAGAGATGATAGAGTTTTGGAAGCTCTAAGGCCATTTACAAGATCTCAAGCTAAAGAGTTGCAAGCTAAGGTTGCTAGACTTCAATGGCAAATAAAGAAGCTTTTAATTGTAGAGGAAGAGCTCAAGCCCAAAGGAGATGAATTGTCCAAGTTTTACAACTATTTGGTAGTCCAAATTGAAGTCCAAGAGGAGGAAAATTGGGTTACCAAATCAGCCCTTGAAGTCCACCAATAGGGCTCAAAATGACCTTAAAAGAGGTCCAAAAGGGGGTGTTTCAAAAGGAGCCCAATTGGAGTCCAAACCAATGGCCCAAACTAGTTGTTTTAAGGCCCAAATCTGCCCCAAAGGGTCTTGGCCGCCCCCACCTAATTTTAATGACTTTTCTTACTCTTTAGCAACCACCCTACCTAATTGTAATGACTTTGTATGCCTTAGCAACCACCCTACCTAATTTTAAGGACTTTTATGCCTTAGTATTCCTATAAATAGGGAGTTCTTCTCATTCATAAGATACAACATTTATTGATTAAGTATATCATACTTTGAGAGTTCTTTTGAACCTTTGTTACTTGTGCTTTGAGATTTATCTTTCAACCTTTACTAGTTCTTAGTTCAAGGTAGTAAGATTACTTCTCTTTTATGATATCTTTGATTCCTTTGTGGTATTCTTAGAAGGCGATTAATACTAGTTATTAATTGTTGTCTCAAGTTACTCGTAAAGTGGTCAAGATCCGAATCTATTGTTTTGATTTGCTTTTTAAGTAAAGGCGTTTGATTTCTTCCATAAATCAAGACGTTGTTACTTTGATCTTGTCAAGGCTATAGAACTTACGTTCTTGGAAGTTCTTGGAATTCTTTCCTTGAATTCGTCCCATATCCTTTATTTTCATCTCTTTAATTCTAGTTGTTCAATTACTTGTTGTTATTGTTTCCGCATTTACTTCTCAAATTCTTACTCTAATTTGGATTCCCGACCTAGTTGTTATCACTGACCTTGCCTTTCCTCCTCGCCTCGGCTGTATAGTCCCAGGGTACAACATTTGTATGGAATGGTGTCATGGTCGACATCGCCACTGGGATCGACGTGGCTACCCTTACTCCGAAAGGAGCATGTGCTTTGGGTGGCAAAACTGTAACCTCAAATGGTGTGGGTGCATTTGTTGGAGACACGAATTCAAACTTAATTGGTGCTGGTGTTTTTGCAGATGACGTTGTTTCAAACTCAAGTGGCACAGACATATTCACCTCAGCGTCCTCAGATGATTGAATCTGGACTATGATAGGATTAAGGGTAACTATTGGCTTCTTTGGGTCATCACCTTTTGCGATCAACCCGATCGATCCCTCGGGATCCCAGACATCTTCTATTTCGATCATGTGGATACCTCCACCCTTATGGTCTGGCAGAGGGTTGTTGCGTACATTTGGAGCGGGTTCCTTTGCCATAATAATCTTGTTATCAATTAAAGACTAGATCTTGTCTTTCAAGGAACAGCACTCATCGATGGTGTGACCTTTCATGCCGGAGTGGTATGCACAAGATTTGTTTGGGTTAACCCACCGAGAAGGGATAGAGGTTGCAGCAGGGATGGGGGTGACATAACCAACGGCTTTGATTCTCTCATACAACTGGTCAATGGGTTCAGAAATAGATGTATATTATTTTGGAGGTCTGCGATCGAAATTTGACCGAGGTCTAGGGAAGTTTTGGCATGTAGGAGGTGATTGATAGTGGGATGGCTGAGAATTATAGGTTTGGTAGACATGTGCGGGTTGGGAATATCTAGGTGAAGTAGGTTGATATGTAGGAGGTGGAGGTGACTGATAAGTTGGTGGTGGAGCCTGGTATGAGGGTGAGGGTGCTTGGTAGTTCGGAGATGGCTGATATGTGAGTGGAGGTGTTGGGTAAGTTTGGTATTTGATGGGAGATTTGGTCCTCTGTGCAACCATTACGGCCCCCACGTCCCTTTTCTTGGACACACCATCGGACTGTGAAGCCTTATTGGTAGCTTGCACGGCCTCAAAGTTTGTAACCATACCGCTTTTGATACCTTCTTCAATTCTTTCACCCAATTTAATAATGTCAGAGAATTTGTGGTTCTCAATCATCATCAGCCACTCATAGTATTATGGGTCTTGGGCCCAGACAAAGAACTTGTTCATCTGTTCCTCTTCTAAGACAGGTCTGACCTTAGCAACTTCGGACCTCCAGCGAGTAGCATACTCGCGAAACATTTCTGTAGGCTTCTTCTTTAGATTCTGAATATAGAACACATCAGGCGCATTCTCTATATTAAACCTGAACATGTCCATAAAGTCAGATTCCATGCCTACCCAACTTGACCACTTCTTTGGATCTTGGCTGATGTACCAAGACAATGCATCTCCTTTCAAACTCCTCATGAACAGCTTCATGCGGATTCTCTCATCTTCCCTACTCCAACCAGCTTGTCGCAGTATGTCCTAAGATGGACCATTGGATCACCCATACCATCAAACATTTCGAACTTAGGAGGTTTGTACCCCTCGGGCAGTTCGACATCGGGTTGTATGCAAAGATCCTCATAGTTTAGCCCCTTAATTCCCTTGCTTCCTTCAACGCCTTGAATCCGGCTGGTTAGTTTCTTGAGCTCCTCGGCCAGGTTCCTGATAAGTAGGTCCTTTTCATCAGACTCAGGTATGCTTGTGATAGGTTGGGTGGAGTGCGGCATGCTCTCCACGTAGATAGGGGTGTTATGGTGGCCTGGTATGTAGGTGTGGCAATGGTCATTTGTGGAGTTTTGAGGTTCTAGGATGAGTAGTGGAGTGTTGTTTGGGATATGGCAGGTGTTGCATTGAGTTTTTGGTGGAATAGTGTGATGGTGAAGAGCGGGATGATATTGTTGCTTTGGGATATTTTGAGAAGGTGTAGGGTTTTGAGTATTGGGGAAACTGATATCTAGGGTGCTGGGGGAAAATGACAGGCTTGCCAGATTCCGAACCTGATCGAGCTCTTCTTGGAATTTCAACAGTTTCTGTTCAAGTTGGGATACATTCTCCTTAGGAGTACCATGGCCATTAGTGGCCTCTACCCGTTCAGTTGGATTCTCCTTTCTGACGTTGTCCAAATCTTCCATCTTGCCTTTGTTCTTGTTTTTGACAGGACTAAGAGGAGGAGTGGGTGGAGGGCCCCTGGATCTCGTGGAATAGGATGATGTTGCCAGAGTGCACGAACTAACTTTTGGGCAGGGGAATAATATAAACAAAAATAAAAACAAAAGGTAACCAAGTTAGTGAGGATTATAAAAAGTATTGCAATATTTAAACACATAGTGCGAGAATGTAGATCGTGTCCTAATTTGGGAACCTCTTTGTGCCCGAGGTAGGCCTAGCAACAAATTGGTTTGGAGAACTTAGAACGCTAAATGCCTCATTTTATTGATAGAAATAGACGAATCCCAAAACGACACTAAATGAATAAGAAATAAAAGTCACTAATGGCCATTGGCCTTATTATATTTTATAAAGCGAAAAGATAAACTCCTATCTACTTGGTCCCTAAAGGACCTTCCTCAGGTTGAATGCTCTCGTTGATTAGATCCTCTAGCTCGCATAGGTTCACCAGTAAAAATGCCTTTGCCAGGTGTTCTCCTTCGTTTCCTTCAGCGTTCTGGCAGTCGGTGACTCTCTTCCTCACTTTCTTTCCAATTCCAGTAGACTATACTCCAGATATTCCAACTTTTTGCTAGCTTTGGCGGCCCTCTCTTTCCATTCATTGATTTGGTCATTTGATGGAAGACTCCTCCATCAGTCCAGCAAGAGTGGGGGCATGCTAACCATACCGAAACTAGGGACCTCGTGCTTCATATTTTTGCAAGGCAAATAAGGTTAGGCCCCCCCACCAGACTCAACTATTTAATATCAACAATTAGCATGAAGCATTTAGTTCTCCAAATAACTGCACAGAACGTGATGATGTCTGTTTTTGGGTTTAGATAAACCCAGTGGACTTTGGACAAGGCTGTCTTAAAGGATCATTATGTAGACAACATAACTGACCCGACTAGGTTTGACTACATGCACAATTTGAATAGAGTAAGGTTTCTATGGGGTTTTAAACTGGTAACCTTGAGCGGACAACTCAAGGGAGAAGGCACGGAACTGTCGACTGCACCACTGATCTAGTTTTACCGCAAATATGCCTTTCCGAATTTAGGGGGTAATGATATAGGAAGAGCACAACCACTTATTAAAAGTGTTGCTATAGTTTTGTTTGGCACGAGTGGAGTATGATGTTGAGCATGATTATGCAATAATTAAAAACATGTTGGCACGTATTTGCACATTAAGAAAGCGATAAATACAACAGTTTCATAATTTAAAGCAGCAATAAAGGAAGGGAACAAAGAAGATAAGTCAGTTTTGCTTTTGAAAAGAAATTAAATTCTTAAAGGAATTAAACAAGTAATTGCACATAAAGGGGAGGTACAAATTCACAAGAACAATCTGAAGTGGTAAAAGCCTAAGTATCTCCAACGGAGTCGCCATACTGTCGCGCCCCCCTTTCCCCTCATTTTCGTCGGAAAATTGGGTTTATGACATTTTTGGGTATAGAACAACTCATTCCTTTTGGGAACGGGGTTTGCATTTTGGAGAGTCGCCACCTAATGATTTAAGGTGCATTAGGACACCTATAGGGTTCATTTCTAAGGTACAAATTCACAGAGATAGGGTAAGGGCTTAAAATTATCCTAAGGGGAAGGTGTTAGGCACCCCTCAGGATCCACTAATGTGGTTCCCGGCCAGACAGTTTTGTGAATTTGTACAATTAGCAAATAGACAAGTATAGGCTCAAATAGTAGGGGATTTATGTTTAAACACATAAGAGTTTGAAAACAATCATTAAACGGCGAATTTTAAAAAGGAGTTACAATTTTACAAATACTTGAGAATATAAAAAGGAGGGGGAATCCTAGGTTTGTTTGTAATATGGATCACATCAATGCGATACCCGGTATGACACTCCTCAGAAGAGGGAATACACGTGGTATTAGCGCATCGGTCATCATATCCATATCTACCCTTCCCACCCCGTTAAGGTATTAAAACGCGGATTGGTCTCGACCTCTATTGCATGCTATTATCTGTCCCATTCCTATCAGTCCCGGAGGAATTTAGGACTACTATTTAAGAGGGAGGATTTAGGCTGACTCTTAGGTTTTAAAGGTAAAAGGCTAAGGTGAGAGACAAAACATGCAGGACTGCATTTAAAGGGGAAACACATAAACAATTAAGAGGCTCATATATACCTCCGCAGACAATGCATATAAATAGCATGACTTTGTCACACCCCGAACCTGGGCCTGGACGTAACACGACACTCGGTGCCTGACTACATGTGACAGAGTGAACCAACTGGCTGGCTGAATCAACTTGTGATATCATAACATACTAAATGCGGAAGATAAACTAACATATGCTGATATACTGAAAGTCTGGATGATATAAATCAAAGTGCGGAAATACTAATACAATTCTGAAACATATTTGAAGCCAACATAGCCTAATATGAAAAGTCTGAGACTCTGTCTAACTGTTACTCTAGTCTATATAGCCTCTGTTGAAGTATTGAAAACACTGACTATCTGTAAATACTGAAAGGTTGTAAAGTAATGATAATGCCCCGAAAGAACTGGGGATCACCAAATAGCTGGTACGAGAATCCTAGCGCTCTGCGTCGTCGACCTGTAAATCATTACCTGCATTGTGAGATGCAGGCCCCGGGCAAAAGGGACGTCAGTACATTTGAATTGTACTGGTATGTAAGGCAACTGAAAGAAAGAATTATAAATGCTGAAAGTGAAACTAAGCTGATATCTGAAAATTGATAATTGATAACTGAAATGATAACTATTGAAACTGAAACTGAAATGATAACTGATAACTGATCACTGATAAATGAAATGATAACTAATAAATGATAACTGGACTGATAACTGATAACTGATAACTGATAACTGAACAGTAACTAATAATTGAATTGAAAGGAAGTAAGGATAAACTGCGGCCTCAGGCCCAATATATATATGTGCACAAACTGCGGCCTCGGGCCCAAATACACGTATACATAACTGCGACCTCAGGTCCAAAATGCATAAAGCATAAACTGCGGCCTCAGGCCCAAATACAAGTGTTCAACATTCAGGGATTTAAAATAAGGAACTGAGAATCATACTGCAATATATGATAGTGAAATACTGAATCACATTGAGTTACATAATACTGGAATACTGAATAGGACTAGACTGAGACATGTATTCTTGAACTGATTATGAACACTGAAACTTCAACTATTTATGGCATACTGAGTAATCTATACTAAGACTCGGGGGCATCAAACCCAAGTCTATATTAAATACGCACTGAACTCACAACGTTCAGAATGAAAGTCATGAACGAGTTATGAAGTTAGAGAATAGAAGCTCTACAACTATTCAAGGAACTAGGCTTAACTATATATTTTTTTGAAGCAATTGATATGTCGTAAAAGAAACGTAGTGTAGGGAGAATCATTAATATTCCCAAACATAGAGAGTTGGCCTCACATACTTTAACTTCCTGCTCTTGAGACCAATACAACATTCTCCAACCCCTTTTAACTTCAATCTATATCAATACAAGTCAAAGGGTTTCTGTGTTAGCAATAATACTCATGTTTTGGTCACTTAGGCATTTTCTCAAACACTTGGTGACATAAAGCTTCATAGTCCTTATTAATGGTGTCTCTATACCCAATAACCCATTCTTTTGCTCCTAGATAAATGCTAAAGTCTCAAATAGTTATAATCAACATTATTCTTTATCACCCATAAGGTAAACAACACCCTTAACCAATAATCAACAATCAACAAGCCAAACCTATAATTGTTCATGGTTTTCTATCAAACCCATCAACTCATAGCTCATGAACTTGAGTCAATAATCAATAATCCAATGCTAGAATCAATTAGAGGGTGAAGACATTACCTTTTTGACGTTCAATCTTCTTGAATTCGAGTTCTAGGGTTTCTTCTCTCAACAATGATGCCCCAAATGAATATCTAATGATATGGAGGGTTTACCCATGTTAATAAGATGTTGGAATATTGAAATTAACTTAGAATCATCATTAGAACTTACCTTGGGTGGTGGTAGGACCTTTAGGGAGTTAGGTTTTTGAGAGTTCTCCTTTCTAGAGCAAGTTTTTATGTTTTGGGGTTGTGAGAGACGAAATATAGCTTTAAAACGACCCCCCACTAGCACGCCTGCGCATCTGGAGGCCTGCCCGTGCTAAACGGCAGTAACACTGCCTCAAAATTAGCGCGGCCGCACTAAGGGCGTGCTACCGGCGTGCATATCGCATACTGTTCTGTAAAATGCACATAACCTTTTGCACAAAGATCCGTTCGGGCTCAATAATATATCGTTGGAAAGCTATTTCAATGGCCTACAATTTTCATGCTTTGCGTTTTCCCAAATTACTTACTCATTTTCACTAAAACCTACTGGAATACGAACCTTCTGCAAACTTAGTCGATTTTGTCAAATCTTATGCACCTCACTTTCCATCTTGAATTTGAAATAACTATTTTCACCCATAATCATTCCGATAGGACTTCATATGTCTAAAATATCAAATTAATACCCATTTGACATATCCACACCTAGTCTGAATGTACGGGGTGTTACATTATCTCCCCCTTGGGATCATTCGTCCTCAAATGATTGTCATGACTGTAACTTCTGCTACCTCCGGACCTTAAACGGGTCTGGTGGAAACATGAACTTTCATTAACACTTGTATACTAAACTAAATGAATACCTGATTACTGTACTGTTACAATACTGAACTGAATGACTACTGCATTGACTAAATATTGGTCTGCCATGGATACGTGAATACTGAACTAACATGGATATATGAATATTGAACTGGCTCGAATATTTGAGTAATCTAAGTACTAAGCTGCCATGAATGTCTAAGTATTGGACTAACATGAGTAGCTGAGTATTGAGCTGACATGAGTATCTGAGTACTGAACTGATATGAATATCTGAGTACTGGAAACTTGAATATTATAACATGACACGTGAAATACTGGTTGTACCTCCACTAATTATGGTGGCAACTCCAACTCATAAGCTAATTGACCGATCCTTCGCAAGAATCTATATGGCTCAATATAGCAGAGACTATGCTTCCCCTTCTTCCCAAATCTCATAATGCTTTTCATAAATGAAACTTTTAGAAACACCCAATCATCAACTTGAAACTCTAAGTCACTATGCCGCATGCTCGAATAGGACTTTTGGCGGCTCTAAGTTTTCTTCAAACGCTCTTGAATCAACTTAACTTTCTCCATTGCCCGATAGACTAATTTTGGTCCCAACAATTCCTCTTCACCAACTTTGAACCAACTAATTGGCGATCTGCGATCTGCACCTTCGCCCATACAGAGTCTCTCACAGTGCTATCTTGATACTAGAATGGTAGGTGTTATTATTAGCAAGGTCAATGAGAGGTATGTGATTATCCCAATTACTTTAACATCAAGGACATATCCTCAATTGTTTGAATAATGCGCTCTGCCTAGCCATCTTTCTGAGGATGAAAAACTTGTGCCTAATCCTTTCTGAAAGGACTTCTAAAAGTTCATTTTAAACTGAGCACCACAATCCGGAATGACGGACGACGGAGTCCCATACATCAGACGATTTCCTGAATGTACAACTCAGTATAATCTTCTACTGAATCTGTAGTTTTTACTAGCAAAAAGCGTGCTAACTTGGTAAGTCGATTTACGATCATCCAATCAAATCATGCTTTTAAAATGAGCAAGTTAATCCCGTTAGAAATTTCCATATTTACCATCTCCACTCAAAAGTATATGTATCCTAGGATGAAAACACTAGACTTTCTACTGCTCGACTTTCACTTGCTAGCAATTCGGACAATTGGTCACAAAGTCTGCGACGTTCTTTTTCATATCGTTCAACCAATAAATCTCCTTGGTCATGATGCATATTTGGGGAACCTGGATGGAAAGAATACCAGGAATTATGGTCTTCTAACATGATCTTCCCTCTTTAAGTCCATCTATGTCTGGAATACACAATCTCTCTTGGTACCTCAAAGTACCATCATCTCCCCCTTATTCAAAAGCCATCGTCTAATACTTGTGAATCCCCTCTTTCAACTGCAACACGTAGGGATCATCACATTGTTTCTCATTCTCTTCGGCTACTAAGGAAGAACAAATTCTGTTCTGGACAATAATTCCACTATCTTCAGAATCTGAAAGCCAAACTCTTTGCTTGGCTAAGCGATGAACTTATTTCACCATAGTTCTCTTGTCTGTCTCAATCATGAGCTACACTTCCCATACTTGATTATCATTCTAAGCACTTCCTGAAAATACTTATAGCATTGTTGTGATCTAAGTCTTTGACTTGTACTCCACACTAAAGTTTCGTGCAATGGCTTTACCCTCATAACACATAAATAGGCATGATTTTATAGCTTTTCTTTGATCGAGTTATCATCAATAACTAAGCTCGGTGATCATTCTACTCAATTTGTGTTTCTTACACATACTATACATAATCCCTGTGGTAATTATACAATTTTCCCTCATTACCGAACAAATTTTCTTTTTCATATCCCATGCTGACTAATTGGATTTCAAATCACTAACTGGACTTACAAAAAAAATTCACATCACCCCTTAGACCAAAGGTCTTATACTTGCGGATCCTTCCCTTTTTTTTTGGGATTCTAACAACTTTCTTTATCTTCTCTGCAACTCTTTGCACTTTACGTTAATGATGACTCATCTCCCAACTTACCTCTGAGAAATCTCTCTTACTAGGAAAAACTAAATTATTTACATAAATGAAGAGCTAATGTATTCACAACTATCATACACGATCTTAATGATTTAACTCTGCTCACACTGTCAATTTTGGGAAGACCCCTTTTTGATAATTCTTAAAGGCAATTCTTCTATAGTTTGCTCTCTCACTACCTAGCTGATTTCCCTTTCTTCTACTGTACTTTGAGTTTAACTTAAACTCTTTCGATTCTAACACACGTTCGGTATTTCAAATTGTCATCCACTCACTAGAGTTAACCTGGCTAAGTGAATCAAATTGTACCTCTAATAGCTCTACTGAAAGTGCTAATTTACTGTATCTACTCAATCATACTCACTATTTTGTTACTAACTACCTGCTAGCGTCATGTGTTCATGTTCTGCTTTGAATAACTAAAGTGAAACATAAGGTTACTCCTAACTTCCCTCATTATCTGGCCATATTCTTTTGCCGTGCACTATCATTCTTTTTGAACTATGCACATGGATCGCACTTAGGGAAAGTTTATCTTTCTTAAACAAAACTGGAATATCTAACCCCAAACTTTCTATACACTTCAAAATCATATCAGATTATAAACCTCCAACCTAAACACATAGTCACATCAAGGGGAACTGTCATATCTTTTATCTTACAATAATAACCATTTCGTATATAAATTCACTAACATGGTACTTTCTAGTTCTGATTTGAATAAATATGAACAACTTAAAATCATTCCCTGAAATTCACTATTGGCTGCTCTTGGTTCTCATTTCATACATCATATCTTCTAGTCATTTGCATGAATTGTATGGATCACATCTTTGGTAATAACAAACGTTTCTGACTCCTAGGTATTTTACCCTTAGGCTCTTTTCTGTCCAAAGCTATAGTGATCAATTCTATGCCCGCTGCAGTTGAATCCTTATCCTGATACACCGTGGGGTCTGAATACGGATACACTGCCATATATATCTGATAAATCACTTTATGCACCATCTCGTGAGTCTTGGGTCTTAATCCCTAAAACATGAGAAGATTTCGCTATAATCATTGTTACTTACATTTTCTTTAAGAACCCATATGCATCACTGTATACTCACAAGTCGCCAGAAATTTTGATACACTAAAAATGGATATTTGGTAACCATATAACTGAATACTGGGATACTGAATAACCATAAACTTGCTAACTGAAAGACTGTATAACTGGAAACTGAGGTAAACTGATAACCATAAGACATGATACCTGCTTTTGTACTTTCTGATAAGGTTATGCTCTAATCTGCACTACTATCCATTGCATCCCGCATTTAACATCCTCTCAAGTCTCATATTTACCAACCTGTACTCCATAATTATACCCCAATGGGCAATTATCCTCTTTAGGACCTTAGGTTTCTCCTGCGCGTCGCTTGGGCATCCAATACGTTTGGAATTCGATAGGAAGAGAAGGTTAACTATTGCTCTAAGCTTCATGGCACGATCTAGAGTAGAAAGAATTGAGACAATCCTAGATGTTTTGGTAGTTAGCTGTTTATATGAGTGGCCGACACACACATATAAAGGAAACTCCACTGGACACAGCTTCATAGACTCCCTAGGACTCCTGAACCTAGTGCTCTGATACCAAGCTTTGTCACACCCCAAACCTGGGCCTGGACGTAACACGGCACTCGGTGCCTGACTACATGTGACCGAGCGAACCAACTGGCTGGCTGAATCAACATGTGATATCATAACATACTAAATGCGGAAGATAAACTAACATATGCTGATATACTGAAAGTCTCGATGATATAAATCAAAGTGCGGAAACACTAATACAATTCTGAAACATATTTGTAGCCAACATAGCTTAATATGAAAAGTTTGAGACTCTACCTAACTGTTACTCTAGTCTATAAAGCCTCTATTCAAGTACTGAAAACACTGACTATCTGTAAATACTGAAAGGCTGTAAAGTAATGATAATGCCCCGAAAGAACTAGGGATCACCAAATAGCTGGTACGAGAATCCTAGCACTCTGCGTCGTCGACCTGTAAAGCATTACCTGCATTGTGAGATGCAGGACGGGCAAAAAGGAACGTCAGTACATTTGAATTGTACTGGTATGTAAGGCAACTGAAAGAAAGAATTATAAATGTTGAAACTGAAACTAAGCTGATATCTGAGAATTGATAATTGATAACTGAAATGATAATTATTGAAACTGAAACTGAAATGATAACTGATAACTAATAACTGATAAATGAAATGATAACAAATAAATGATAACTGGACTGATAACTGGTAACTGAACTGATAACTGAACGCTAACTAATAATTGAACTGAAAGGAAGTAAGGATATGAATACTCCCTCTTCTGAATGATGAACAACCTGTTTGTCTGAATATTAAACTGCGGCCTCAGGCCCAATATATATATGTACACAAACTGCGGTCTCGGGCCCAAGTACACGTATACATAACTGCGACCTCAGGTCCAAAATGCATAAAGCATAAACTGCGGCCTCAGGCCCAAAGATGCATAAAGCATAAACTGCGTCCTCAGGCCCAAATACAAGTGTTCAACATTCAGGGATTTAAAATCAGGAACTGATAATCATACTGCAATATATGATAGTGAAATTCTGAATCACATTGAGTTACATAATGCTGGAATACTATATCACACTGGGTTACATAATATTGGAATACTGAATAGGACTAGACTGAGACATGTATTCTTGAACTGATTATGAACACTGAAACTTCAACTGTTTATGGCATACTAAGTAATCTATACTAAGACTCGGGGGCATCAAACCCAAGTCTATATTGAATACGCATTGAGCTCACAACGTTCAGAATAAAAGTCATGAACGAGTTATGAAGCTAGAGAATAGAAGCGTAGTGTAGGGAGAATCATTAATATTCCCAAACATAGAGAGTTGGCCTCACACACCTTAACTTCCTGCTCTTGAGCATAATATAACATTCGCCAACCCCCTTCAACTTCAATCTATATCAATACAAGTCAAAGGGATCCTGTGTTAGTAATAATACTCATGTTTTGGTCACTTAGGCATTTTCTCAAGCACTTGGTGGAATAAAGCTTCATAGTCCTTATTAATGGTGTGTCTATACCCAATAACCCATTCTCTTGCTCCTAGATAAATTCTAAAGTCTCAAATAGTTATAATCAACATTATTCTTTATCACCCATAAGGTAAACAACACCCTTAACCAATAATCAACAATCAACAAACCAAACCTATAATTGTTCATGCTTTTCTATAAAGCCCATCAACTCATATCTCATGAACTTGAGTCAATAATCATTAATTCAATGCTAGAATCAATTAGACGGTGAATACATTACCTTTTTGATGTTCAATCTTCTTGAATTCGAGTTCTAGGGTTTCTTCTCTCAACAATGATGCCCCAAATGAATATCTAATGATATCCGGTTTACCCATTTTAATAAGATTTGGGATATTGAAAACTTAGAATCACCATTAGAACTTACCTTGGGTGGTGGAAGGACCCTTAAGGAGTTAGGTTTTTGAGAGTTCTCCTTTCTAGAGCAAGTTTTTATGATTTGGGGCTGTGGGGGACGAAATATAGCTTTAAAATGACCCGCCACTAGCGCGTCCGCGCATCTGGAGGCCTCCCCGTGCTACTGACCACGCTAAACGACAGTAACACTGCCTCAAAATTAGCGTGGCCGCACTAAGGGCACGCTACCGGCGCACATATCGCATACTGTTCTGTAAAACGTGCATAACCTTTGCACAGAGATCTGTTCGGGCTCCATAATATATCGTTGGAAAGCTATTTCAAAGGCCTACAACTTTCATGCTTTGCGTTTTCCCAAATTCCTTACATTCACTAAAACCTACTGGAATACGAACGTTCTGCAAACTTAGTCGATTTTGTCAAATCTTATGCACCTCACTTTCCATCTTAATTTTATAATAACTATTTTCACCCATAATCATCCCGATAAGACTTCATATGTCTAAAATATCAAATTAATACCCATTTAACATATCCACACCTAGTCTGAATGTACGCGGTGTTACAGACTTAAACACAGTTGGGGTCAAAATTTAAAGTACTAAGGCAGGGTGATTTATTTGTTGAAGCAGGCCAATTTATTACATAACTCAGATAAGAAGTCTTAATTAGGTCTGCCTGCTGGTTGTAGCAATGCTAATTAAACAAAGGCGAGTTCAGTTTTATCATTATTACCTAAGGCTTGCCTAGGCGCAGTAGTGAGCATGATATCTATTATTGATTAGGGGGTGCAGTAAAATAGTAAACAAGTTGAAATGAACAATTTGGATCCTATAGGCATGCTTTCTAACTGTATTAATTTAAAACAGCGGGTTATTTAAACTGATTCAGAACTGTATGAGTCAAACTGATTTTTTTAACTAAACTGGTTTTAGATCCTATAGACATGATCTCTATTATTGCTGATTTTAATTCCTACAGACATGGTATCTAAGTATTAAAGGCTGTTTGGTCCTATAGGCATGGTATCTAATTGAACATGAAGTGAAGCAGGCAGGATTCATTTATCACAGCGAAATTCCTATAGGCATGATTTCTATGAAAAATTGATTTTTTTGGATCTTGTAGGCATGACATCTAATTTTAAAGTTGACTTTAACCTTGTTGGCATGATGTCTGATTATAGCCATTTAGACCCTATAGGCATGGTGTCTAAGTGTGGAAGTAAAACATGCAGAATTTATTAAACATAACCTATAGGCATGTTATGTACCCTTCTAATAGCTAAAGCATACACAATCACCCACATCCCTTTTCACTAGCCAACCCCAATATTTGTTACAAATTATTACAGACCAAAAATGACTGAATTACATCAGAAAAGTGCAAAATAAGAAGTTACAACCATAGTAAAACTGATTCTTGACTTCCTTTATGAGTTATCGAATAAACTACCTCAAATGCCAATATTGTTTCAAAGCCTTTCTCAGACCTGGGTGTGTCAAAGTTCCCTAAGGCCCTCAAGGGGCCCCGGGCAGTGCTTACAACCAGGTTTGCATAACCATACAGAAATGAGTGCAGTGTGGAAGGGCCAGCCCTTATGTGTTCAAGTTCAGAGGGAGCTCAAGGGTGCCAAGGCAAGGCTCACACAAGAGGGGCAGAACCTAAGTTCTAAGAATATAGTGGAAGTGTATAACACACAGTTTTTAAAAAAAAGAGTTTGTTTAAAACTGGATTGGTAAGTCCATTATTTTAAGGTAATCAGTAGCAGAAGTGTTTAAAATCAGTTGGGGTAATGATCAAAACACAGAATTAATAGTCATAAAAGGGGTCAAAGGGGTTTTGGGAACACATTGTTTGTAAGCACATGACCTAGCAGGGGTCTGGTTTGGTCATGCACAACAATAGGTGATGCTAGCATGGCCACAAACCAACCAAAGGAACACAAACACATAAAGGGGATATGGGGTTTGGGATTCATACACATAGGAGAGCATTAATTTAAAAGGGGAAAGGAACATACTTCAGCATGCTAGTAATTTAACTTGACTGCAGAAACATAAACAGAAGTAGACAAGAATGAGAGAAGTTTGAACAATCAAAGAAACATGTTGTTGTTGATGCTTGAAAATTAACTAGGACATACTAGTAGAGAAGCAAAGTGCAGAAAGGAAAAGTAATCAAAATTCCGCAGTCTAGCCTTGGCTTTCAGCCGGCTAGACAAAAGCAGTAGCACAAGTAGTAGTAGAGAAAAGAGAAAAGTTTTGAGTGTAAGTGTGTGTTCTTGAACTCAAATTGTTCGAGTCTTTTAAAGAAGAGGGGGTGAGTGTTTATAGTTTTGAAAACGAGTGAAGAAGAGGTAAAGTCTTAAACACAAACATGGAAATAATCACAATCAGAATCAATTAACACAAGTGATTCCCTTTAATTAAGGAATCACTGTTTAACGGGTAATAACAGGCTTAATTAAGGGAAGAAATCAATTTGGGGATAGATTGATTATTGCCATATAAAGGGGCAGTAAAATTATGAAGTAAATAACCAAGTCTAAGTACAAAATAGGCTTATTTTGGGAAAGGATTCAGCAAGGTAAAACATCACAGTAAAGGAAAGGAATCAATTAATTTTAAACAGATGAGTAAAAATTAGGGCTCGTAAGAAAACCTTTTACAATTAGTCAGAAGATCGAGGAAATCAAGATCAATCAAGAAAGGAATATGATTCTGCACTCCACCATATAAATAGCAAGGGATGAACAAGCATGCAAAGTTAAACATGTTGACAAAAAGAAGCAACACAACATACAGTAGCAGTAGGGGTAAGCTAGGGTTCAGTAGCAAGAAAATATTCGAAGCACAGTGGTCAAGTAGGTCAAGTAACAGGTAAAGAGTCAGAAACAAGTAAAGGTCTCACAGTAATAAGTGAGGCAAAACTTCTAAGAAATTAGGGCTTCAACAGTAGCCAAATTTAAGAGATGATAAGAACTCAAAATCAGAAGAGTCAAACAAGTAAAAGAGAATCATAAACGAAGAACTTAAAATAAGCACACATTTAAGCAGACAATTTCAGAACTTGGATAAGACCAAAAGGGAACTAGGGTTTTTAACATGCTGAAGTAGATAGAAGAACAACATGAGCAAACCATTTTAAAAATAGCAAAATCACAGAAAACATTAAAAACTGAGAAGAGCTCTTTTGAAAAAACTAAAAGGAAAACCCTGATCGTCGAAAAATGAAAAGTCATTTTGAAAGAAAAGTTGAAGAACCTTCGAGAAAGCACTTAAGAAGTTCATAGTAAACACATATCTAAGATAGATCTAAAGAAAATTGCAAGATCTTAAAGATTAGGGCTTCGAAAAACCCATAAATGATGACAAAGAGTTACCGATCTAACCAGGAAAGTCAATGATCTGCCTTGAAAGGCCATGAATGGATGGAGAAAGGTCATGGATGGCCGGAGAAAGGCCATGAACAGAAGTTGATCAAGGACTGGACCAGATTCCTTCGAGGTCTAGTCATGAAACCACAGAAACAAACAACCAGGAGCCATAGGAGGCCGATACACATCTCAAATGGCCATGAGAGACCATGGATTAGGTAGGGGTTGAGGTGGATTAGGGTGGAATTAGATGGTGGCGGCTAGGGTTCATGTGAGGTTGTAGAGAGAAGTGATAGGGGAGGAATTCAAAAGCGGCGGGTGGTGGGAAATGAGTTACGTTTAGGGGTCGTTCAGGGTTAAAAATGGTAAGGGAGAACAGTGGTCGTTGATCTAAATGATCAATGGCCTAGATTTAAAAGGGTAGGTGGGGAATTCGGGTTTGGGTTGGTTTAATTGGGCTGGGGTTGGGTTTCTGATTTGGGGTCAGATTTAGGCTACAATTTAAATACAATTGGGCTATTATTTAAATAGCCAATTTTCCTCTTTTAAATTTATAAAAAATAGTAAATTAATTCTGAAAACAAATTGAAAGCACTAAAATAATTTATAATATACAATTAACAATTTAAAAATGCAGGGCTTAATTTTATGAATATAAAACACAATCAAATCTTAAAAGGGCTAATATTGTAATTATATGCAATTAGCTTTATAAAATACTAAATAAGATTGTAAAAATATGTAAAAATTACCTTAGCCATATTTTGGCATAAATATAAAAATCAATAAATGAATCATCAAAAATAATAATTTTGGACATAATTATTGGGATTTTATGGATAAAAAAAGGGAAATAGATTGATTTAAAAAACTTTAAAAATTATGAAAAAATAATAAAACACTTGGATATGCTTACATATGCATATATATGTCATTTTGAAGTTATTTTGCATATTGAAAATATATAGGAAAAAATTGGATATCAACAGATACGTAATCCCCAATTCGAGTGTGTGTGACTCAACCATAACTTCGAGTAATAATAAAATAAACATGCCGTAAATCGCGGTTACATTTCATGTAGCGCGGTTTGCAACATGTACCAAAACGACAAGTGTACGACATCGTAACTTGTTCCAAAAATAATTCCATAAATAATTAAAAACGGTTATAAAGTTAAAAATGCACAATAGGTTTTAAAACACGTAATAAATCAGATAATTAGGCCAATTATTAATAGTTGAAAGACCGTGCTAAAACCACGAAACTCGGGAGTGCCTAACACCTTCTCCCGGGTTAACAGAATTCCTTACCCAGTCTTCTATGTTCACAGACCAAAAAATAGAGTCAATTTTCCTCAATTTGGGATTTAAAATAAATCGGTGACTTGGGACACCAATAATTATCCCAAGTGGGGACTCTGATTAAATAAATAATCCCATTTCGATCATTGTCAGTTTAATTCAAAAGACTCCCCATATCCCTTTCGGGGTAGAAAAAGGAGGTGTGATAGCTCTGGCGACTTTGCTGGGGAAGGTGAACCCAGAACTTTTGGTTCAGGGTTTAGAATTCGAGCTTTGAATGACTGTTATAGTTGGCTTTTATTTATTATCTGACTTTTACATGTTTGAGCCTAATGTGCTAAATGTCGCTTTTTACCGCTTTGATATTGCTTGGATTGTATATAAACTATTACGAAACCCTCTTCTCTCTAGTCTTCTAAATCATCTGGGAAGTGAGCACTTCGTGTGGCTTCTTTTCTATTAGAGTCATATCCCAATTTTAGAACGAGGTTCGGATAAGTTGCAAAGCCGGTGAAGCTTCTGTATTCCCGGTACGCTGCCCCCTCCCCTCAGCTCGAGTTGTCTGCTTGGGTAAGCCAGGTCTAGAACAATATGATAGGACCAAACCTATTATTGTATGTGAAAGTAGACAAAACAAAAGAAAGAAAAATAAAAAAGAGATGAAAATATGATGTAAGCGCTTACATCGACATTCTTGTGATGTAAGTGCTTACCTCAGTATTCTTATGATGTAAGCGCTTACCTCGGCAGGGCATTCAAATGCCTATAAATATGGGTCTACATTTTCATTTGCAGAACATCCCAAAACTTCTTCTTTCTCTCTTCAATTAATAAAGAGTTATTCTTTGTGTGGCCGTGGAGTAGGCAAAAATTGCCGAACCACGTAAATCTTGTCTTGTAGTCTTGTGCAATTTATTATTTCTCTCCTAAATATCCTTTTCCTTCTATTATCTTGACACGCTTCCCAACAACTGGTATCAGAGCACAAACAATGTAATTCTGGTAGAAAAGTACATTGGTGCAGGTACTATTCACAAGAATAGTGCGACACTATTGATCATCGTTACTATTCACAAGCACTATTCACATAAATTGTTTTTGTGAAAAATGACATCGGAAGAAGGGAAGGTTAAGATTGACAAGTTCAATGGCAAAGATTTTGGATTCTGGAAAATGCAAATAGAGGATTATTTGTACCAGAAAAATTTACACTTACCTCTGACCGAGGTGAAACCGGAGACTATGGCCAAAGCAGATTGGGATCTATTAGATCGCCAAGCTCTTGGTGTGATTCGTTTGACGCTAACACGAAATGTGGCGTTTAACATCATTAACGAGAAGACCACTGCAGGCCTGATGAAGGCGTTATCAAATATGTACGAGAAGCCATCTGCTTCAAATAAAGTCTATTTGATGCGTCGATTGTTCAACTTAAAGATGACAGAAGGTGGATCAGCCACGGAGCATATCAATGAGTTTAATATAATATTAGCTCAGTTGAGTTCTGTTAATATAACAATTGATGACGAAATCAGGGCGTAGATTCTACTATCATCTCTACTGGAGAGTTGGTATGCAACAGTAACTGCAGTTAGCAGTTCATCAGGAAGTACCAAACTCAAATTGAGTGATATTAGAGACTTGGTTCTAAGCGAAGATATTCGCCGAAGAGAATCAAGTGATTCCCCAGGATCTGCTTTTAATACCGAAAGCAGGGGAGAATCAACCAAAGAGGACAGAGTTGCGGTCGTGGCAGATCAAAGTCAAGGAGAAGAGGACAATCCAAAAATCACAAGGACATTACTTGTTGGAATTGCGATAAAAAGGGTCACTACAGTAGTCAATGTAGAGAACCAAAGAAGAAGAAGGAAGAAAATTCAGCAAATGTAATTGCTGAACAAGTCGGTGATGCACTAATTTGTTGTGCAGAAAGTCTAGTCGAATGTTGGATTCTGGACTCAGGTGCATCCTTTCACTCTACATCATGCAAAGAATTATTGCATAATTATATTGCTGGAAAATTTGGGAAAGTTTATCTAGCAGACGGCGAACCTCTCGACATTGCCGGAAAAGGTGAAGTTCATATAAAGACTTCACAAGGCACGCTATGGAAATTGCAAAATGTACGACATGTTCCTGGCCTCAAGAAAAATCTGATATCTATGGGTCAGATTGACGATGAAGGATATACAACAACATTCGGCAACGGATTGTGGAAGATAACCAAAGGGAATTTGGTTGTGGCACGAGGCTTCAAAAGGGGAATATTGTATGCAACTGCAATAGAAAGAGATACTATAGCAACAGTTGATCATGGTACAACATTGTGGCACCGGAGGCTCGAGCATATGAGTGAGAAGGGAATGAAGCTTTTAGCATCCAAAGAAAAGTTGCCAAACCTAAAACATGTTGATTTAGGTTTGTGCGAAGATTGCATTTACGGGAAACAAAAGAGAGTTAGTTTCTCAAAGGTGGGAAGGACGCCAAAGAAAGAGAAGCTGGAACTAGTGCATACAGATGTGTGGGGACCAGCTCCTGTAACTTCTCTAGGAGGCTCACGCTATTATGTCACCTTCATTGATGATTCCACAAGAAAGGTATGGGTTTATTTTCTGAAAAATAAATCTGATGTGTTTGTTACCTTTAAAAGATGGAAAGCTGAAGTTGAAAATCAGACAAGTCTAAAGTTAAAATGTCTGAAGTCTGACAACGGAGGAGAGTATGATAGCCAAGAGTTCAAAGCATTTTGCACGGAGAATGGGATCAGAATGATCAAGACAGTTCCTGGAACACCGGAACAAAATGGTGTTGCTGAGAGGATGAACATAACCCTGAATGAACGAGCCAGAAGTATGAGAATACATTCTGGATTGCCGAAGTATTTTTGGGCTGAGGTTGTTAACACGGCAGCTTACCTCATAAATAGGGGACCCTCTGTACCGCTGAATTTTGAAATTCCTGAGGAGGTATGGACAGGAAAGGAGGTAACTCTCTCACATATGAAATTTTTTGGTTGTGTTGCTTATGTGCATGTAAAACTCTAATGATAGAGATAAGCTTGATCCTAAAGCAAAGAAATATTTCTTTATTGGCTATGGTGATGATAATTTTGGTTATCGGTTTTAGGATGATCAGAACAGAAAGATCCTAAGACACAGGAATGTCATATTTAATGAAAATGTGATGTACAAGGACAAGCTTGAAGTAGAACCAACCAACACCAGCAAACAGACAATGTCTGAAACAGTTGAGTTAGAAGAAATCTTAGAAAATGAAGTGGCTAGAGGGATTACAACTGATTCTGAAATTGAAGATGAAGAACTAGAAGCCGAATTTGAAGAAGAACTAGAAGCCGAACCTGAATCAGAACCAGAACCGGAACCAGAGATAGAATCAAATGCAGAACCAAATATGGAATCAGGACCTGAATCAAATTCGGATTCTGTTACTCATGAACCTATATTGAGGAGATCTGAAAGAGTCACGAATTCCAGATAGGTTAACTCTCTCTCTTCACTATTTACTTCTTATTGTTGCTGGAGAACCAGAGCATTTTGTTGAAGCAATGCAGGTGATAGACTCTAATAAGTGGAAGCTAGCCATGAAAGAAGAGATGAATTCTCTTCAAAAGAATAAAACATGGATACTTACGGAGTTACCAAAAGGAAAGAAGGCATTGCAGAACAAGTGGGTGTACAGAGTCAAGGAAGAGCATGATGGTAAGAAGAGATACAAAGCACGATTAGTAGTAAAAGGCTTTCAGCAGAAGGAAGGAATTGACTACACCGAGATCTTCTCTCCTGTAGTCAAATTAACTACTATCAAGTTGGTGCTAAGTATCGTAGCTGCAGAAAATTTGCATTTGGAGCAGCTAGATGTTAAAACTGCTTTCTTGCATGGTGACCTTGAAGAAGACATCTACATGAAGCAACCTGAAGGTTTTCAAGTTTCTGGTAAAGAAAACCTTGTGTGTAAGTTGAAGAAGAGTTTGTATGGTTTGAAATAAGCTCCCCGACAATGGTACAAGAAATTTGATGGATTCATGCATAAAAATGGTTTCACACGATGTGAGATGGACCATTGTTGTTATATCAAAAATCTTGATGAATCCTATATCATTTTATTGTTGTACGTTGAATGATATGCTAATTGCAGGATCTAGCATAAATGAGATCAACTTGGTTAAGCAACAACTGGCGGAGGAGTTTGAAATGAAAGACTTAGGACCAGCTAAGCAAATGCTTGGGATGAGGATTAGCAGAAACAGGTCGGAAGGAACCTTAAAGTTGTCTCAAGAAAAGTACATACAGAAGGTACTAAGCAGGTTCAGTCTTCATGATGCAAAGACCAGAAGCACTCCACTTGGAAGCCATCTAAATATGTCAAAGGACCAATCACCTAAGACAGATGAAGAAAGGAAGTACATGTCCAAAGTTCCGTATGCTTCAGCAGTAGGAAGTTTGATATATGTTATGGTTTGCACTAGACCTGACATAGCCCACACAGTTGGAGTTGTCAGTAGATACATGTCAGATCCAGGAAAGGAGCATTGGGAAGGTGTAAAATGGATATTGCAATATCTCAAAGGCACCTCAGGTGTGTCACTTTGTTTTAAAAAGAGCAATATTATCTTACAAGGTTTTGCTGATGCAAATTTAGGCAACGATCTGGATAGTCGAAAAAGTACCACGGGCTACGTGTTCACCTTGGGTGGTACTGTTGTTAGTTGGATGTCCAAACTTCAGAAAAGTGTTGCTCTATCTACCACTGAAGCAGAGTACATGGCAATCTCAGAAGCTAGAAAAGAGATGATTTGGCTCAAGAATTTTCTTAAAGAGCTAGGTAAAGAGCAGGACAATTGTGAGCTTTTCAGCGATAGCCAGAGTGCAATTCATCTTGCCAAGAATCCAGTGTTTCATGCAAGATCGAAGCATATCCAGTTGAGGTATCATCATATCCGAGAGTTGATAAATGAAGGAACTCTTTCCCTACAGAAGATACCAGGATCAAAGAACCCGTCAGACATGTTGACCAAAGTTGTCAGTGTTGACAAACTGAGGCTATGCACTGCCTCAGTTATCCTTCAAGACTGATAGCGTGAAGGCGCCACCAGAGAATAGCAAATCTTTCTTTATTTTCTTTCTTGATGTAACATAGGTTTGAGGGGGAGATTGATAGGACCAAACCTATTGTTGTATGTGAAAGTAGACAAAACAAAAGAAAGAAAAATCAAAAAGAGATGAAAATATGATGTAAGCGCTTACATCGACATTCTTGTGATGTAAGCGCTTACCTCAGCATTCTTATGATGTAAGCGCTTACATCGGCATTCTTATGATGTAAGCGCTTACCTCGGCAGGGCATTCAAATGCCTATAAATAGGGGTCTACATTTTCATTTGTAGAACATCCCAAACTTCTTCTTTCTTTCTTCAATTAATAAAGAGTTATTCTTTGTGTGGCCGTGGAGTAGGCAAAAATTGTCGAACCACGTAAATCTTGTCTTGTCTTGTCTTGTGCAATTTATTGTTTCTCTCCTAAATATCCTTTTCCTTCTATTATCTTGACACACTTCCCAACACAATACACCCAGGTTTTAAACCTAGAATAACATAGTCTCATGCAAGATCCCTAGTAGGAACGCTTGTTTGCATCACGTGCATTTGACTTTGGGGACTCAACACAGGGGTTGGGTCTGTCTAGGACAGGTGTACCCAAATTAAAAGACCATCTTGATGCATCTTAAGTGCTATTTGCGTATTTATCTGTTTCGGCTTGCATGTTGACTGGCTTCTAGAATAGGGAAAGAAAATGCAAAAAAAAAAACAAGAGTGAGAGGTTGGTATTGGAAAAATTCGAAACCCTGCCAAAATTTTGAAAAAAAAAAGAGAAAGAAAATAAATGATTGTTTTCAAAAGTCATGTTTCCCCTGTTCCATCAAAATTGACTGAACTACGCAGGTCTGATTCTCACCTGATGTGAGATACGTAGGCAATTTTTAAAACCAAATTTAAAATTTTTTTTGCTTCCTTCATTAGAAAAGTTTTTCTTTAAGACCCCCAATTTTTAAAAATCCAAAAATATTTTTCTTTACTTCCTTCTTTAGATAAGTCTTTCTTTGAAACCCCAATTTGAAAAAAAATCCAAAAATATTTTATTTTAATTTCTTCTAAAAAATTCAAAAATATTTTCATTCTTCTTTAGAAGTTTTTCATTCGAAAATTGAAAATAAAATTCAAGATTCAAAAGTATTTTCTTTAGAAGTCTCTCTTTCATAATTTTAACATAAAAGTCCCAAAAAATCCAAAAATATTTCCTTTCTTCTTTAGAAGTTTTTCTTTCGAAATCCCTAAAAAAATGGAATTAAAATGAAAAAATATTTTCTTTCTTCTTTAGAAGTCTTTTTTTTTTCAAAAATTCTCAACAAAAAAACAAACAAATCAAAATCCAAAAATATTTTCTTTTTTCTTTATAAGTCTTTCTTTCGGAAATTAAAAAAAATCAAATCAAAAAAAGATTTAGTTTATTTCCTTTATTCCTAATCTTTCCAAACTATGCAAGATCGGATTCATATCCCCACATGATACGTAGGCAATCCATATCAGGTTCGATCAAATGAATTTCAAAAAAAAAAAAGGTGAAAAAAAAGAAGAGGAAGAATGATAATAATAAGGACCGACTGAGTCCATTCTAACATATTTTTGTTTTGAATTGTGAAGAAAGTTGAGGTGGTCAGTTTGTGGTAAGCTGATAACACTAGATCCAAAGGAAAAATGCCATTGACAACTAACATCGAAGCTGTTGCAAGCAGTCACGAGACTCAGGGTCAGAGGGTTCAACAAGAGTCTACTGTGGTTGAGGAAAATAGAGTACTGAAACAAAAAATGACTAAAATGTGTCAAGCATGGGCCAATGGCCAAGGACCGCCCTTTTCTTCTCATTGTTTCCCAGGGTTCACACGCATCTCGACTACTACCATTCCGGTCTCATTGTTTGACCAATCCTATCCACCTGGGTTTAGTCCTTATCCCAACTGTACAGCTAGCTGGAGCTTCTGTTACATGCTCTCAAAGTTTGCCATCGACAACCAATTAGACAACCACTAATGTTATGCCCGTCTTCGCTATCCCACAGCCGACGGTGGTGTAGAGAAAAACTCATGAGTCACAATTTGCTACCCAGCAAGAGCAATACCACTCTCCTGAGTACCACTCGTACTTGTTTGATCTTCTTGCAAAGAATGAGAAGTCTGCCCAAAAGATAGCACATGAAGAAATGACCCAAAGAGTGAAAAGCTTAGAACAATAGTTGAAAAACATGCAAGGGTTGGCAGGTCAGAAGAGCCTTCAAGGATTTATGTATGTTCCCCGATATACACTTGCCACCTGGTTTCAAGACTCCCAAAATTGAAAAGTATGATGGACATGGATACCCCATAGCCCACCTGAAAAAGTATTGCAATCAACTAAGAGGTGCGAGAGGAAAGGAAGAATTACTGATGGCTTATTTTGGGGAAAGCCTTACGGGAGTAGTCTCCGAATGGTTTATGGATCAAGACACATCTTGCTGGTATGTCTGGGATGACATGGCACATGCCTTTATCAAACAGTTCCAATACAACATCGACATCGCCCCATACCGCAATTCCCTTTCAAACCTGAAGAAGAAACTAACTGAACGTTTCAGGGAATATGCCATTAAATGGAGAGAGCAAGCTGCTAGAGTTAAGCCACCCATGGATGAACACGAGCTAATCACGGTCTTCCTTCAGGCTCAAGAGCCAGATTATTTTCAAAACATGATGTCCACAGTGGGCAAATCCTTTTCGGAAGCAATCAAAATGGGGGAAATGGTATGGTCTTAAGACACGCAGAATTATAAGTCAAGCAGTTCTCAAAGCCGCAACTCAGGCTATCTAGATTGAATCTGATAATTTTAGCGACACAAATGGGAAAGATGAAGAAACCATGATGACATCAAGGTCGAGAAGAGGTCCCATGAGAACATCTCGAAGGTATGAGCAGCCTCATCAGATTTTCGATGATTCCTCTGAGCATTACTTTCCACCTCAGAACCCGCAATACTTTGTTGCTCCACCCCAGTATGTTGTCCAGCCACCAAATCACCCAAGAAGGCGAGCATGAGCATCACAAAATCTCAACCATCCTCCATAAAATTTTCAGGTTCCCTATAACCCACATCCAAGCCAGTGTATAAAAGGGAACAAAGGTTGAAAGATAATTTTACACCAATAGGAGAGTCCTATGCAAGCCTGTTTGAGAAATTAAAGCATTATGACATGATTGCACCTATTCCTCCAAATCATGTGGACCCACGTGTAGCTTTGACCCTTCTAAAAGGTGTGAATACCATTCCAATGCCCAGAGGCACAATGTTGAAAGTTGTCGGGATTTGAAAAGAGAAATAGAAAGGATGATCCAGGAAAAATTGATTATGATCCAAGATAGTGATACCCAGAATATCACGCAGAATCCTCTACCTGCACATGATGATGCACACTTTGTGGGGATGATGCCTAGTGACATGGAGTATAAGAATCCTCTCGGGAGCTTGCTGACTGAAATTGGAGAAGGCCATGGTGATTCTAATAAGCAAATTTGTGGCTAAATGTCAAGCTTAGAAATTGAAAAGTCATTCTCTCCTTACTAGGAAGAAATCTTGGTAGCTTGTTTTGATGTTTTTTTTACTATCTGGGTTATTTCAGGGTTGTCATCCAGATTTTATTTGTTTTATTGAGTCAAACCCTTCTATCACTCCATTCTGTTTGTGTGAGTCTTATCTGTCTGTTCTGTTGCTATTTTTATTATCTGGGTTATTTTAGGGTTGTAACTCGAATTTTAGGTTGTTTGTCTTGTTGTCAAACCCTTTCATCCTTTACTCAATGAAATACAGTTTGTCCTTTTGTGTAATTCTGTTCTTACTCGGATTTTAGGTTGTTTGTCTTGTTAGTTCTAATGACATGACATACATGCGAAAATTTTGGCCAGATCTTAGAAACTGATTTAATCTGGAATTAGATAATTGGAAAAAAACACTTTTGAGGATGAATAAAGAGTTGAAATACTTTGGAATTAAGGTCGAGAAAATTCACCTTCAAATCATTGTGAAGACCAGCTTGAGGAGGTTTAATCAATTGAAGTTTGTTGGTAATTGATGTGATCGCAAAAAGATACTATGTTTGGCGTTCTCGAGGCTGGGAGACCCTTTTTCTGCTACCCAAATACTTTACACCATTCGTTACCCATTTAGAGTTTATGTTATTTTCTTTGGCCACCCTCTTTTGGAATCAAGTTTAGAGTTAAATGTCCAAAAAAATGAATAGAAAAACCCATGCCCCGAGAGTACAAACTGGGGCAACTCTTAGAAAGTTCAAGAAAAAAAAGAAGAAGAAGAAGAAGAAGAAGAAGAAGAAGAAGAAGAAGAAGAAGAAGAAGAAAAGACTGTCAAAGATCCATGCCCCCGGAAAGTAGAAGCTGAGGCAATTTGTTTTGAAAAAAAAATGAGAAGAAAAAAAAAAGAAAAAAATAGAAAGAAAGATGAAAAAATAGTTAGGTCAGATGTTGGAACTATGTTCGACCTGATTCCTTAAAAAAGGGATACGTAGGCAGCCTTACGGTTTGGTCCAACCAAATAAGAATTCAAAAAATAAATCCAAAAAGTCCCCAATAGTTGAAACTGGGGCAAAGATTTTATTTTTACTTTTGAAAGAGTCGATTCCAAGAGTTGTAAGTCTACAACCCCCTTTACTTTGAGTCTATTTTGAGCCTTCATGGCATCCTTTCTTTCCAACCCTATCCAAAAACCTTCCAAATAAAGACCTCCTGATCAGCCTTCAAGAATGCCAAGAGACGCATTCAATGAGCAACAGTTGTCACATGACGCAGAACACCGTCAAGTTGCTCACAAAAAAATAGGGAAAGAAAGAGAAAAACAAAAATTAGAGAGTCTTATTAGTGAAAACCCTCACGGGTACGGTAAGACGACGGTAAGCAGAGATGAATAAATGAGAGAGACTTGTTGGTGAAAATCCCTCAGGGCACCACTAGTCGAAAGCGAGTCGTGAAGCTGATGCAAAGAATTGGCACAAACAAGACTGACTTCAAAGGTTATAAGAATGGTAAAAGGAAAGATTAGGTTAGTTTGATAGATAAGGTTGTTAAGTCCAAAATGCATGTCATGATTATTAAGGTTAGTTAGCGCAAAAAAATGAAAAAAAACTCTTCCCTTTCCTTCCCGACAAGGGCCTTTGTCGATAATGTTTCTTTGCATCATTGTGTCCCTTCACTCTAAGTCGGTCCTTGTCAAAACAAGCAAGAAAAGATTTCAAAATCTACTACCAGCTTTTCAGTTGCACAAAGTAAATTTGGCCAGCACACTCAGTTGTTACTGTCAATATAACTAGAGGATTCATGCAAAGGCTCCCCCAAAAGACTCTTGTCAGTCTACTTGGTGCAAGCAAAGATAACTGGAGATTCTCTCTGACAGACAAATTGCTCAAAAAGAAGGAAGTCATTCAAGATATCAGAAAAGGTCACCTAAGAAAAGATATCCAGTTGGGATAAGGCTGATTGAGCCAAAAATACAAATGGTACTGAGTGTGAAACAATTGGGGTTGATGCAGAGCAAAAGTCTCTTGAGACCGACTCAAGCTGATCGAGCAAAAGCCAAGCTGCTCAAGACTCAAGGCCGCAAACTGACCACTACCTTTTAAAACTGACAAAGTTTTCTTTGTTTGAAACAGGAACAAAGCAGTGCAAGTAAAGTGGTTCAAAAAAAAGAGAAAAAGAAAGGAAAAATACGAAAGAAATGAAAAAAATGAAAAGAAGAGAAGAGCCGACAAAGGGAAGTTTTTCAAATTTTTGCCTTTTTCTATGTTGCTCATGTACATAAAATTTTGCCATTTGGTCGTCACATTTTGCCTCCTAGGATAAAAAGTCCTAGTCTAATGGATTTTTCTCCTAATAAAAATCTTAGTCTGATGAATCTTTCTCCTAAGATACCAAAAAAGAAGAAAAGAGACCTAGTCTGATGAACTTTCTCCTATGATCAAAATCTTAGTCTGATGAATTTTTCTCCTACGATAGAAGACCTAGTCTGATGAATTTTTTCCTAGGATCGAAATCTTAATCTAATGAATCTTTCTCCTAAGACATCGAAAAAAAAGAAGAAAAGAGACCTAGTCTGATGAACTTTCTCCTAGGATCAAAATCTTAGTCTGATGAATTTTTCTCCTAAGTCAGAAAACCTAGTCTGATGAATTTTCTCCTAGAATCGAAATCTTAGTCTAATGAATCTTTCTCCTAAAATACCAGAAAAAAGAAGAGAAGAGACCTCTAATGAATCTTTCTCCTAAAATACCAGAAAAAAGAAGAGAAGAGACCTAGTCTGATGAACTTTCTCCTAGGATCAAAATCTTAGTCTGATGAATTTTTCTCCTAAGATAGAGTACCTAATCTGATGAATTTTCTCCTAGGATAGAAATCTTAGTCTGATGAATCTTTCTCCTAAGATTAAAACTTAGTCTGATTAATTTTTCTCCTAAGATAAAAAAAACCTAGTCTGATGAATTGTCTCAAAGTCTTAGTCCGATAAATTTTTCTCATAAGATAGAAGACCTAGTCTGATGAACTTTCTCCTAGGATAGAAATCTTAGTCTGATGAATCTTTCTCCTAAGATACCGAAAAAAAAGAAGAAAAGAGACCTAGTCTGATGAACTTTCTCCTAGGATCAAAATCTTAGTCTGGTGAACTTTCTCCTAAGATTAAAACTTAGTCTGATGAATTTTCTCCTAGGATAATAATTCTTTTTAAAAAAGAAAGTCTGGGTTCTCTTTTTTTAAAAATAGGGTCAATTTTGGTTTTCTTACGTTATCAATCTTTAGTTGTCTTGAAATCAGGAGCCTCCTGGATAATGGGATTTAATTTAAAAAAATTTCAGGACCCTCTTGAATAATGGGATTTAGTTTCAAGTTTTCAGGACCTCCTGGATAATGGGATGTAGTTTTAAGTTTCAGGACCCTCATAGATAATGAGATTTAGCGTAAGTTTTACTTTAGGAAATAGAATTTAGCTTTCAAATTTGCACACTTAAGATGAGATTTAATTTTAGTTTTCAGGACCCTCCTAGATAATGGGATTTAGCTTTTAAATGTATAGAACTCTTTTGGATAACTGGATTCGATTAACACTCACTAATGTTCCCGGTACCAAACTGGGGCAGAAAAGTTTCTTTTGTTTTGTCTGTTTTACTGTAGTTTCACGCGCCCACCTGGAGAACAAGGGTGTTTATTTCAAGAGTTTCAAGTTTTAAGTCCTTAGCAGGCACCCACCTGAAGAATGAGGGAATTAATTTCAAGTTCTAGTCAGAGACAACAGGATCCCTCCTAAATAATAGGGGCAACCTCCAGTCCTGTTGTCAATTCAAGTTAGAAATAGCAGAAGCTCGCCTCAAGAATGCGGGTCTACAAGGGTCCGAGATAACTAAAATGAGTCTCCATCCAGAATAAAAGAAAACAGAAGAAAAAGAAAAATAAGTGAACTCAAAGTACAGAAGCGAAGAAAAGATGTGAACTGCTCAAGACGTGATGGAAGTCACAAGCTTTGCATGTCCCGCCTTGATCCGAGAAGTTGAAAAGGAAAGAACCAGCGCCTGCAGCTGACAAGCATCAAGATTCAGATTAGAGTCCGCATGAAAAACCAACCAAGACTCAAGATCAAGCTTCAAAAGACTCATAGATAGGAATCTTGTAATTCATAGCTGATAGGTTTGTTTAGTTCTTTTAGATTTTGATTCTGATGTAATAACGGGACTGTGAACCAAAACCTAGACGACACCTCGCTCGGCTCTCTACCTCGGTATACTCCATCACTTCATTCATGTCTGAACTACACGTGGCCTGATTCCTTTATAGCCAAGGATATGTAGGCAGCTAAGATACCAGGGCTCGGTCACATTCTCCTTTCTCTTAGTTTTTGGTCTCTCTAAATAAGGGTCTGGTCAAAAACCTGTCTCGTTGTTCTTTGTCTGAAAACTCTTCGCATTTTCAGCCAAAGAGGGGCAGTGATAACTGTGATTTCTACATGTTTTATACCCATTCTTACCTAAGCTTTGTGCATTAACTGCCATAAATTAGTCCCAAAATGCTTACAAGTTGTGCTTGATTGCAGGCTTGAGCGACAAGATGACAAATACCAAAGATCGGCTCAAAAAGGAGTGAAATCTGCCAAGTGTCACAAGACAACTGAAGTGGGGAACAAAATGACTCGTGCGGTCCGCACTGATTTGTCACGCGGCCGCACAGGAGAGTTCAGAGGCTGGGCAATTTCCAGGTCAACCTGCGCGGTCCGCACTGCTTTGCCACGCGGCCGCGCAGGATAGTTCAGAGACCATGCAATTTTCAAGTCAAGATGTGTGGTCCACGCTCCTTTCCATGCGGTCCGCGTCCCTAAGTGTTAGAAGCAAGATATGAAGACCCAAACACCTACGCGGCCGCGCGTCATTTGTGTGCGGTCCGCGCCAGACCCTCAGGGATATTTTTGTCCGGTTTTTCCTGTGTAGTATAAATAGAACATTTTACTTTTTAGGTGCAGTTTTTTTTCAGTTTTGGTTTTTTATCAGATAGCAGCTGAATCGAGACTTCATGGTTTTAGCCTATTTTGGGCAATTTCTTCTAGTATTAACGTGGATCTGAGTAGATTAACATTGTAGTTAATTATTATGTGATAACAACTAGGTCGGGAATCCAAATTAGAGTAAGAATTTGAGAAGTAAATGCGGAAGCAATAACAACAAGGAATTAAACAACTAGAATTAAAGAGATGAAAATAAAGGATATGGGAAGAATTCAAGGAAAGAATTCCAAGAACTTCCAAGAACGTAAGTTCTATAGCCTTGACAAGATCAAAGTAACAACGTCTTGATTTATGGAACAAAACAAACGCCTTTACTTAAAAAGCAAATCAAAACAATAGATTCGGATCTTGACCACTTTACGAGTAACTTGAGACAACAATTAATAACTAGTATTAATCGCCTTCTAAGAATACCACAAAGGAATCAAAGATATCATAAAAGAGAAGTAATCTTACTACCTTGAACTAAGAACTAGTAAAGGTTGAAAGATAAATCTCAAAGCACAAGTAACAAAGGTTCAAAAGAACTCTCAAAGTATGATATACTTAATCAATAAATGTTGTGTCTTATGAATGAGAAGAACTCCTTATTTATAGGAGTTAAAAGCACTTAAAATAATGTAGGGGGTTGCTAAAAAGTCATCTAAATTAGGTAGGGGGCTGCTAGGGGTCACAATAGCCATCAAACTTAGGTAGGTGGCTCCTAAGGGGTAACAAAAGCCATCAAAATTAAGTGGGGGCGGCCAAATCCTTTTGGGGCAGATTTGGGCCTTAAAACTATTAGTTTGGGCCATTGGTTTGGACTCCAATTGGGCTCCTTTTGAAACACCCCCTTTTGGACCTCTTTTAAGGTCATTTTGAGCCCTATTGGTGGACTTCAAGGGCTGATTTGGTAACCCAATCTTCCTCCTCTTGGACTTCAATTTGGACTACCAAATAATTGTAAAACTTGGACAATTCATCTCCTTTGGGCTTGAGCTCTTCCTCTACAATTAAAAGCTTCTTTATTTGCCATTGAAGTCTAGCAACCTTAGCTTGCAACTCTTTAGCTTGAGATCTTGTAAATGGCCTTGGAGCTTCCAAAACTCTATCATCTCTATCATTGTCCTTAACTATATCCTTGTTCTTGATGCTATCATTCCCCCCTTCTTGAAAAGAATTCGTCCTCGAATTCGATCCTACATCAAACAAAGATAAGTCAGCAACATTAAATGTGGCACTTACTTGGAACTCACTAGTGCATGAATGATGTTGGGTATTTGTTATTTGGATTAATCTTATGTTTTCATTAAGATTTGGTGGTTGCAAACACTAAGTCTAGCTTAGTGAGTCTTGACTCTTCTTGAGAAAGAGAGTCTATGACCCCAAGATTAATTCCAACAAGGAATTGGGATGGACCCATGAGAATGGTAGTCCCAATTAACGGGTTAAACCTCGAGAGAGTAATTACCCAACTTGAACCATAAGTTGCTTGGGCAAATTGGCCTACCCAATTGGTCTCGAGAGAGTCAATTGGGCAAAATCACTCTCTCTACCGAGACGTGTGAGAGTGGGTACAAAAGTGCAACGGTTATAGCATAAGTCCCATATTCATCATTCTTGCATTAGGAATCTCTACCCATTAGTTGACCACCTAGGTACATACCACGACCCTAGTGCCTTTCTCTATATTGCATACAACTTAGAAGCTATATCTTAGCCTAACTTAGCTTTAAACTTGTAGTTGATAAATTGTAGTTGGTAATCAAAAGAAAACCAAAAATGATAGAAGATCAATTAGGAGCTAAAACATAGTCCTAGACCATACAAACACTCAACTCCAAATTGAAGCTCCCTGTGGAAAATTGACCCCGATACCGCTATTGGGTAAAAGTTTTAGCGCCCACTCTTCCTTAGGTTGAGTCCGCTGCGATCACTTTTTGGTGTCGTTGTCGGGGAACTTTACGGTGTTGACTATTTGTGTAGCTAGTATTGTGTTGTGCTTCTCTTTACTTCTTATTTACTAACTTTGTTTGTGTCGATCAATCAGGTACAATGGCTCTTAATGCAAATGACCCTCTCGGCAATGTGATAGCAGGGGAGGAGGTAGAGGATCTAGACTTACCTCAACTTCCACGGAGAGGCCGACATGTCAATATAAATGCAAATGAGAACAAAAACATTCCAGACCCTCCTCTGGCACCGCCGAGAGTGGCTCCTAGAGTTCTACCAAATCAAGGATACGCCAGTGCTATTGTTCCTCCCCGAATCCGGGCAGGGAACTTTCAAATCACAAATGTTATGCTGACCTTACTCGAGCAAAGAGGTTATTTCACGGGTGCCTCCGATCAAAATGCCTACAAGCACTTGAAGGGGTTCGTGGATACATGTTGGGGTAGCAAGGAGACAAACGTGTCCGAGGATGCGTTGAGATTGAGGCTTTTCCCGTTTTCTCTTCGGGGTAAAGCATTGGATTGGTTAGAAAGGCTCCCCAATCATTCTATTACAACATGGGATGAATTGGCGGACAAATTTATTGCCAAGTTCTTCTCTCCAAGTCATATGGCAGCTCTTCGGGATGAAATTCTAGCTTTCAAGCAAGAGCCAACGGAACCTTTGCATGAGATATGGGAAAGATATAGAACAATGGTGAAAGAGTGCCCTAATAACGACATGACCGAGGCTATGATTCAACAAACCTTTTATCGGGGCATCAACACCACAAATCAATGCATTGTGAACCAATTGGCCGGAGGGAACTTTATGAAACTTTCTTACCAAGAGGCATGTGATGTACTTGATGAAATGGCCGACACCTCTTCGGCATGGCAAAGCCGAGCAAACGTGCCCCAAGGTGACCCCACGGTCATCCATTTGCACAAGGAATTGCACAATCATGGCCAAGCTATAGCCGAGCTTACAACAACTATGAATCTGGCAAAGGCGCAATTGCAACAAGTCCAAAACCCGCGCCAAGTCAATGCAATGGAAGGTGTTTCTATGTTGAAAAGGAGGCCAAGAGGGCAACAACCTCAAGGTAATTGTGAACAATATGACAACAACAATGATGGTGGTAGTTATTCAAATGAGTGCTATGAGGATCAAAGCGAAGAGGTCCAATATGTCAACAACTATCAAGGGAATAGAGGTAACTCTTCAAACCAACAATGGCGTCAAGGTAATTGGGGCAACCAACAACAAGGCGGAGGTAATTGGAATAACAACAACCAAAACAACAATTGGGGTAATCAAGGCAACCAAGGAAATTGGCATGGTAATAACAATAATTGGGGCAACAACAACAATAAAGGAGGGTGGAACAATGGCGGGAACCAAGGCAACCGGGGGCAAGGTTTTCAAAGGGCCCCCATGTACCAACAACCGAACAATCCACCCCCCTTTCCTACTCAAGGTTCGAGTTCGTCCGGAAGCGAGATGGGGAGAATTGAAAGCATGTTCGAGAAAATGATGAAAAAGAACCAAGATTCCGAGGCCCAATTAGCTTCGCATAACACATCTATCCGGAACTTGGAAGTGCAATTAGGCCAAATCTCTCAGTCTTTAAATACTCGCCCAAAGGGTGCTCTACCAAGTGATACGGTTGTAAACCCCAAGGGTGGGCACAATAATCATGTGATGGCAGTGACAACGCGAAGTGGAAGAGGCGGTGATGTGCATGCCTCAAGAGGAAACCAAGTTGCGGTAGATGAAGATGAGTTACGAAATGATGAGATCCCGTTGGTAGTTGAGGATGTTGTTGAACAAAGTGCAAGTGATGATGTGAGAATTGAAATTGATGAGGGTGAGGAGGAGACTCAAGAGGCCGTGAACCCGTCTAGGGAACACATCATTGATATGCCCGAACCGGTGGTGCCAAAAGCCAAGGCACCCTTGCCTAGACCTCCTCCGCCCTATCCTCAACGGTTGGCCAAGCAAAAGGGTGACAACCAATTTAAGAAATTCATTGAAATGATGAAGAGTTTGACTATCAACGTGCCTTTGGTGGAGGCACTCGAGCAAATGCCGGGATACGCAAAGTTCATGAAAGATTTGGTTACAAAAAAGAGATCAATGGAGTGTGAGACAATCAAGATGACCCATCAAGTGAGCGCAATTGTGCATTCTATGGCTCCAAAACTTGAGGATCCTGGAGCATTCACAATACCATTTTCCATTGGAAGTGCCGATTTCGCAAAAGCCCTATGTGACTTGGGGGCAAGTATCAATCTCATGCCATATTCGGTCTTCAAGACCTTGGGTATCGGACAACCTCGTCCAACTTCTATGAGGCTTCAAATGGCGGACCGGTCAATGAAGCGGCCTTTGGGGATTATTGATGATGTCCTTGTTCGTGTTGATAAGTTCATATTGCGGGCCGATTTCGTGATCTTGGATTGCGAAGTGGATTTCGAGGTGCCTATCATTCTTGGAAGGCCCTTCCTAGCTACGGGGAAGGCCTTGGTTGATGTGGAAGCGAGAAAATTGACCTTCTGTGTTGGAGATGAAAAGGTGGTGTTCCACGTGTTCAAATCAATGAGGTAACGGGATAGCACCGAGGTATGTTCGTTTGTTGACATTGTCACGGCGGTGATAGTGGATGATACAAGCGCAATGGCAAATGTTGAGGACCCACTTGAGGTTGTGCTATTGAACATGGATATTGATGATGATGCTAGATGGGTGGAGTGTGTGAACGCATTACATGGCATGGGCTCATATTCATATGAACCGAGGAAGTTATCTCTTGATCTTGAAAATCGCAAAACTCCACCCACCAAGCCATCTATTGAGGAGCCACCGGTGTTGGAGTTAAAACCACTTCCTTCTCACCTCAGGTATGAATTTCTTGGTCCTAATTTCACTTTACCGGTTATTCTTTCTTCTTGCTTGACTAACGTGCAGGTTGATGCCACTTTGGCGGTTCTTCAAAAGCTCAAGCGGGCGATTGGATGGACCTTGGCGGATATTCGGGGTATTAGCCCCGCGTTTTGCATGCACAAGATAATATTGGAGGAGGATGCTAGGCCGTCTCTTGAACATCAAAGGAGACTCAATGAGGCCATGCAAGAGGTGGTCAAAAAGGAAGTCATCAAGTGGCTTGACGCCGGTGTGGTGTATCCAATTTCTGACAGTTCGTGGACTTCTCCAATACAATGTGTGCCAAAGAAGGGAGGAATGACGGTGGTGACCAATGACAACAATGAACTTATTCCGACTCGTACTGAGACAGGTTGGAGGGTATGCATGGACTACCGGAAGTTGAACAAGGTGACTAGAAAGGATCATTTCCCATTGCCGTTCTTGGACCAAATGCTTGATCGTCTTGCGGGCCGGGCTTTCTATTGTTTTTTGGATGGGTATTCAAGCTATAACCAAATTCTCATTGCCCCGGAAGACCAAGAAAAGACAACCTTCACATGTCCTTATGGCACATTCGCCTTCTCTCGAATGCCATTTGGATTATGTAATGCATCGGCGACCTTCCAACGATGTATGATGGCAATCTTCACCGACATGGTGGAGGACATATTGGAGGTCTTCATGGATGATTTTAGTGTGGTTGGGGACTCATTTGGTGAATGTTTGCAAAACTTGGATCATGTGTTGGCCCGATGCGAAAACACAAACTTGGTTCTCAATTGGGAGAAATGCCATTTTATGGTAGAAGAAGGAATTGTGTTGGGTCACAAAATTTCAAAAAGAGGGATTGAGGTTGATAGGGCGAAAATTAAGGTTATCTCAAGGCTCCCTCCCCCTACTTCTGTCAAAGGGGTGAGGAGTTTTCTTAGACACGCGGGTTTTTACCGAAGATTCATCAAAGACTTTTTCTAAGGTAGTTAACCCGTTGTGTAAATTGCTAGAGAAAGATGCCAAATATGTGTTCGATGAGAGACGTATGGAGGCTTTCGAGCTTCTAAAGCAAAAGTTGACGACTACCCCATCATTACCGCATCAAATTGGAGCTTGCCCTTTGAGCTCATGTGCGATGCTAGTGATGTTGCGGTGGGGGCGGTCTTGGGCCAAAGAATCAGCAAAATGTTCCATCCGGTGTACTACTCAAGTAAGACAATGACTGAAGCTCAAAGGAACTACACGGTCACCGAAAAGGAATTGCTTGCTATTATTTTTGCCATAGAGAAGTTTCGCCCATACCTTATGGGGGCAAAAGTGATTATTCATACCGATCACGCCACCCTTAGGTACTTGATGACGAAGAAAGATTCAAAAGCGAGGTTAATGAGATGGGTGCTTCTTCTTCAAGAATTTGATTTGGAGATTGTAGATAGAAAGGATAATGAAAATCAAGTGGCGGACCACAGGCCTTTTGACGGCCTTGAGATAAATGATGCTTTTCCAGATGAACAACTCCTCTCGGTTTCAATGCTAGACATGCCATGGTTTGCCGACATTGCCAATTATCTTGTTACTGGTGTGGTTCCGTATGAGCTCTCTTCTAACCAAAGGAAGAAGCTAAAGCGGGATTGTTTGGACTACTATTGGGATGAGCCATATCTTTTCAAAATTTGCACCGATGGTGTAATTCGCCGGTGTGTTCCCAAAGAAGAGCAATTGAGTATTGTGGAAGCTTGTCCCTCTTCTCCCTATGATGGCCATCATGGCGGGGCGAGAACAGCGTCTAAAGTGTTGAGTTGCGGTTTCTATTGGCCTTCTTTGTTCAAGGATGCCGGTGACTTTGTGAAAAGATGTGATGAATGCCAACGTGCCGGAGGGATTTCGAAGAAAGATGAGATGCCCCTTAACACGATTCTAGAGGTTGAAATTTTTGATGTTTGGGGGATAGACTTTATGGGACCATTCGTAAGTTCTTGTGGCAACACCTACATCTTGGTAGCGGTTGATTATGTGTCGAAATGGGTTGAGGCCACAGCTTTGCCAAATAATGAAGCTCGAAGTGTGGTGGCGTTCTTGAAAAGGAGTATCTTCACGAGGTTTGGCACTCCACGTGCTATCATTAGTGACGGGGGTTCTCATTTTTGCAACCGGGCTTTTGACTCGTTGCTAGCCAAGTATGGGGTAAATCACAAGGTGACCACTCCTTATCATCCTCAAGAGAGTGGCCAAGTTGAGGTGTCAAACCGTGAAATCAAGAGTATTTTATCCAAGACTGTCAATACAAATAGAACCGACAGGTCGAAGAAATTGGATGATGCTCTTTGGGCTTATCGTACAGCTTTCAAGACTCCGATTGTTATGTCATCGTATCGGTTGGTGTTTGGGAAGGCTTGCCATCTTCCAGTAGAATTGGAACATAAGGCTATGTGGGCCCTGAAAAAGTTGAACTTAGAATGGGATGTCGCTGCAAATCTCCGGGGTTGAGCAATTGAATGAACTTGATGAGTTTAGGTTTCATGCTTACTCCAGCTCGTCCTTGTATAAGGACAAGATGAAGTACCTTCACGACAAGTATGCCCGAGGTAAGGAATTCTAAGTTGGTGACATGGTTCTTCTTTTCAACTCTCGGTTGAGGTTATTTCCGGGCAAGCTGAAGTCTAAGTGGAGCGGCCCATTTGAAGTGGTTGGTGTAACTCTTTTTGGTGCCGTTGATCTCAAAAATAAGAATGGTGTAGTTTTCCGGGTCAATGGGCATTGTATCAAGCACTATTTGGGCAAGATTGATGACAGCCACGTGGTGGCACTCATTCATTTGAAATGACTGTGATGGTAACATGCTTCGTGCCGCGACGTTAAATCAGGCGCTTCTTGGGAGGCAACCCATGTCTTTTTCTTTTTCTTTGTTTTTCTGTTGTAGAGTAGGATTTTTGAGCTGATAGTTTGTGAAGTGTTGCAGGGATAATGTTGAACCAGTGCAGGGCAAAAGTGCAAAATGGTCAGTCTCTGAATATTGCCTACGCGGCCGCGCAGCAAAACAGTGCGGTCCGCGTAGGTTTGAGTAGCTGAAGGGTTAAGGCCTAGAAGACCCAGCGCGGTCGCGTGACATTTCTGTGCGGTCCGCGATGGAGGACCCAAAATTACACGCTCTCTCACTAAGTTCCCACGCGGCCGCGCACCAAAACAGTGCAGTCCGCGTGGATTGAATAGCTAACGTGTAGGATGCAAAATCCAGCGCGGTCTGCGTCCCTTTTTGTGCGGCCGCGCTGGTAGGTAGGTACTGGGTCCCAGGGTTTTTCTATAAATAGAGGCCTTGGGCCTCATTTTAACCTTTTCGCCAAATTTACACCAGAGCTATTATTTTTACTGTTCATCAAGACTAATTGTGCACATAGTTGAAATCTCATTAATCCCTGGTAAAAACTCTCATTCATTTCAATCATAGTCTAATTTTTGTTTTGTTTAACTGCTTTTTACTAGTGTAACTTCTTGCTTTCGCCTTTTTTCTTCTTAGTTTAACTGTTAGCTTAGATTTTTGTGTGTTTTTGTTTAATCGTGGGCATGGAATCTTGTTAAATAACTGAGTAGGGACACTTAGGACCCACAAAGGTGAACAAAAATTGGATCTAATTGAACAAACACCCGGCTCAGGTAAATTAGCCCTACGTGGCCGCGCAGCATTTGTGCGCGGTCCGCGTGACTATGGTTAAGAGATGATGAATCTCTCTACGCGGTCCGCGTGAGCCCAGTGCGGCCGCGGTCAAAAACAGTGCTGTCCGCGTCTGTTTATTCAGAATGGTATGTATGGGTGTCAGTATACTGCGCGGACCGCGTACCTTTTGGTGCGGTCCGCGCCCCTCTGTATGTGTCACCGTGTCTTCATTCTTTGCATTCAACTGAACTATCTACTTCACCTTATGTGCTTCTACTAACAATGTTAGACATGTATTCCTTAAAGACAATGGTTCAAAAACGAGCGGGCAAAGAAAAACAAACCGGGAGAGGTGGTTCCTCCCGAGGGAGGAAAACCAAGAAGATTGTGAAACTCACTCCAAAAACCAAGGAATTGATAAAGAAAACCCGGAAGATAATCCGGGAAGCTGATAGAGCAGCATCTCATTCCACGGGGAGTGAGTATGCCCCTTCACGGAGCATTACCTCGGAGTCTGCCCCCACCCACATGTCCACTTCATTTCAGCTCCATGATTCCCCTTCCCCAGATCATAATAATGTAGCCTCCTCCAAGAGAAGAAAAGCAATACTCCACATCTCCCACAGCTTCATTATCATGGGAGAGTGGAGGGTATGCTGAGGGAGGTGAGCCACAGCTCGGGGGGATAGAGCGTACTAGAAAATCGGAGGCATGAGCAGACAGGTTTGTTAGTGAGGTTGCTTTCCACAGATTTCAGGAGTGGTGGCCCAAAAGGAAACTGATTCCGGAGAGGAAGTTCATAGATGTCGATCTTGTCCCTCTCAACCCTCATGTGCAAGCACAATTCCGCACTAGAGAGGGTTAGAGCTTCTTCAAAGAACGTGTTGAGATGGCGAATGAGCATATGGTGAAGGAGTTCTACAGCAATGTTCACCATGTAGTTCGGGACTCAAAAGCAACTAAAGTGAGGGACAAGACAGTTGTGTTTGATGGCAAATCGTTGAATTCCTGGGGTTTGAAGAAGAGGATGAATCACAATATTTAGAAAAGCTAGCAATGAAAGAGGAGGTTCGTCCTTGGTTGGCCGAGCACTTGGCAGCCCCGGGTACAGTCCCAGTCTAGTTGAAAGCACAAGAAAAGATCTTCAGGAACACCCTGAACTTTGAAGCCAAAGGGTGGTTGACTTTCGTGTGTAGTCGACTTGACCCGTCTACACATGATCACTCCATTCCCCTTCCTCGTGCTGTCTTGGTAGCATCTATCATGGCGGGTTTCCCTCTAAATGTGGGTAATATTATGTCGAGAGTGATTTCTACAGTTGGTAATGAGACCCAAACAAACTACCCCTTCCCAAACACGCTCTCTTTGTACTTCAGAGAATTGAAAGTGAAGAAAAAGAAATATGATGTCAAGGTACCTCCGGTGGCCCCGTACTCATGGTATAGTCAGTTGGGTCCAGACAACCCGAAGAGGGGCAAGAAGAATGTGGCATCCACTTCCACCGCACCTGGCCAGTTTGAGGAGCCAGCGGTCATTGAGCAGCCCAGTGAGCCTCCCACCATTCCTGCTACTGATGAGGCATTGCCTCCGGGTCCATCGTCATCAGCTGGCCATCTATTGTAGCAGACCCGGTAGTCCCTTCATCAAAGACTCACCGGTTCACTACAAACCAGCTCACCCATTCCATTGCCAGTTTGAACAACTGGATGTCAGCTGCGACATCCAGGTTGTCTACTTTGACCACTGCTGTACAGGCACAGGGAGCACCAGTTACTGTTGAGATTCCTTTCTCCATTGAGGATGCACTGAAGAAGATCCTGGCCAACCAGGAAAAGATGATGGCGACACAGGATGCCTTGACTAAGGCCGTTGGGGCACATGGCAAAGCGTTGGAGAAATTGGATCGGGAGCACAAGAAGCTGAGGAAGCAGAAAACTTCCAAGGAGTCAGTGACACAGTTGAGAGTGGAGGTGGACAAGCTCATGGCGGATCAGTTGCTAATAGACCTACTATTTGGGGATCCGGCTGTAGAGCCAGCAGTAGCACAGGTACAGGAGGAGGAGCAGAGGCCGATGAAGAAGAGGAAACTCCCTAGCACTAAGGGAGTTGTGATTGAGGTAGCACCGGTACAAGAGAGTCCCTCCACTGCCCCACCAGTTGATGAGCCAGTTCTTGAGCAGGCACCTGTCCCAGCAACACAGCAGCAGCAGGCCGGGGACCAGTCTGAGGTCCCCGCCACTACAGAGGACTTCGGAGCCACTGACCAGCACAGGGTGACGGATGCGGCTTGAGGGGCCTTTCTATATCCTTTCTTTCATTTTGGTGCTTATTTTGATAGTTAGCATTGGGGATAATGCTAGCTTTTATTCGTGGGGGTGTGGCCCTACTATTTTGATTGACTGTTGAATTACTGTATATATTCTTTTACTTTCAGCACATTTGTAGTTGTAGATGGCTTGTATATAACTGTTCATGCTAGCTGCTCTTAAACTCTGTACATATTCATTCCCCCTGGTTGTATATCCCTTTTTGTACATATTCATTCGGTTTTCATTTTGGGTTTTCTATTTTTCGTTAAAAATTTTCGTTTTAGTTGCAAAGTCAAGCTCGTAGCCTTTTTGTTTTGTTTTGGCGTTTGCAATAAGCCCTTGGTTTTCTTAATGCCACGGTTCTTTCCAAGGGTAGAGTGTTGTGCGAACCGGGTGGCTCTTCCCAATGATAGATGGCGTGACAACCTTCTTAAGGGTTTGAGTCCGTTTTTTATTTTTCTTTTTGATTTTCTAGTTTTTCTAGTTAAGGGTACCTCAGGCCTTCACTTGGGCCTAGCACATTTGCCTTTAATCCTATGGTCAAAGACATTATGTTGTGTTTAGGATGGTGAAAGTTCTGGCCTTGAGACTCTTGTGTCGACCAAACAATCATCATGTGGTCATTCTGGGCCATTGTGCGCTTGAATCATATCTAAGGTCGTTGTGGGCCCTCGACTCCGTCTTTGGCAATCCTTGAGTGTGTGTAGTGAGAATTCGAATCGTGAGCCCAAGTACCGAGCCGAAGGTTTAGAACTTGCCCTGAATGTTGTTGAGGCGAAATCATAGGTGGAACTTGACTTGAGACGTGATTATAGGCTCTCGTTGATCCAAAATGCAAAACTTGAACAACTCCCATGACCTACCAATGAAATAATCCCTAGTTCACCCTTTTGAGCCTTAAACCTTTTTCTTTCATGAACCAAGCTACAAGCCTATACCAGTTCTTAATGAGACCCTCTCTTGGAACCCAAATCTTCCCTTGAGTAAATGGCAAATGTCTAAGTTTGGGGGGAGAGACAAGAAAGGCATCAATGTGGTAAAAAGGCGCAAAAGCAAAAGAAAAGGAAGGCAATGAAAAAGAGAAAAAGGCAAAAAGAAAGACAAAAATGAATAAGAACCAAAAAGGGAATCCAAGGACAGCAAAAAAAGTGAAAAAGGTGTGAAAAAGTGGTAAAAAGGGAAAAATGGTTTGAATTGCAAAAGAAAGAGTGACAATGTGTCTCTCTAACCCCTTGAAAGAAGTGAATTACTCAATTGAGTCAAGAAAGTGTGCCAAAATAAATCAAAAGAAGTGTTTAAGGGAAGATTGAACCCATTTGAACAAAAACATGTCCTACCTTTACCCAAAGCCTTCACAATGAACTCCTCAAAAGCCCTATATGATCTTGAGTTGAGGGAAGCCTACATTAGTGGATACTTACATAAGGGGCAAGCATATGGTACTTAGAGCCGGACTTAGGGCCTTTTCTTTGTGAGAGATGAGAGAGAAGTCCATTCACCTCGATTTGTGTGCAAATACTCTAAAAAGGTGAGGTTCACTTAGGAAAGTCGAGGATGTGTGAGTTTGGGTTACACAATGACCAAAGAAACTGAGAAAGGTTCTTTGATGAAATGTGTCAACTCTTGATGCTCTTGTGTCACACTTGATCCACAAGTTTTCAAAAGTTTAAATGTGTTAATGATGCATTCGCATTGAGGGAAATTGTTATTCCCAATTGATGCTTGTTGAGGTTACTTTAGGATAAACAGGAATTACTTGGGTGTTTTCCATTGAGGGGTAGGTCTCATTTTAGTTGCTTGAGGACAAGCAAGGGTTTAAGTTTGGAGGAGTTGATAACTTTGATTTCTACATGTTTTATACCCATTCTCACCTAAGCTTTGTGCATTAACTGCCATAACTTAGTCCCAAAATGCTTACAAGTTGCGCTTGATTGCAGGTTTGAGCGACAAGATGACAAATACCAAAGATCGGCTCAAAAAGGAGTGAAAACTACCAAGTGTCAAAAGACAACTGAAGTGGGGAACGAAATGACCTGTGCGGTCCGCACTGTTTTGTCACGCGGCCGCACAGGAGAGTTCAGAGGCTGGACAATTTCCAGTTCAACTTGCGCGGTCCGCACTGCTTTGCCACGCGGCCGCGCAGGATAGTTCAGAGACTCAGAAATTCGAGACAAAAGCCCACGCGCCGCACACTTAATCAGTGCGGTCCGCGTGGATGAAGTTCAGAAACGCCTTACGCGGCCACGCGTCACATTTGTGCGGTCCGCGTCTCCAGTGTCAGAAGCAAGATATGACGACCCAAACCCCTACGCGGCCACGCGTCAGTTGCGTACGGTCCGCGCCAGACCCTCAGAGGTATTTTTGTCCGGTTTTTCCTGTGTAGTATAAATAGAACATTTTATTTTTAGAGGGAGTTTTTTTTCAGCTTTTGTTTTTATCAGATAGCAGCTGAACTCGAGACTTCATGGTTTTAGCCTATTTTGGGCAATTTCCTCTAGTATTAACGTGGATTTGAGTAGATTAACATTGTAGTTAATTATTATGTCAATTTCATCTACTATTTCTTCAATTTCTGTTTCTATTATGGCTAGCTAAACCCATAAGCTAGGGTTATGGCTCAACCCTAGTGTGGGTAATTAATGGGTGTGATTGTTTAGTGCATGAATGATGTTGGGTATTTGTCATTTGGATTAATCTTATGTTTTCATTAAGATTTGGTGGTTGCAAACACTAAGTCTAGTTTAGTGAGTTTTGACTCTTCTTGAGAAAGAGAGTCTATGACCCCAAGATTAATTCCAACAAGGAATTGGGATGGACCCATGAGAATGGTAGTCCCAATTAACGGGTTAAACCTCGAGAGAGTAATTACCCAACTTGAACCATAAGTTGCTTGGGCAAATTGGCCTACCCAATTGGTCTCGAGAGAGGCAATTGGGCAAAATCACTCTCTCTACAGAGAGGTGTGAGAGTGGGTACAAAAGTGCGATGGTTATAGCATAAGTCCCATATTCATCATTCTTGCATTAGGAATCTCTACCCGTTAGTTGACCAACATGCCACGACCCTAGTGCCTTTCTCTATATTGCATACAACTTAGAATTTATATCTTAGCCTAACTTAGCTTTAAATTTGTAGTTGATAAATTGTAGTTGATAATCAAAAGAAAACCAAAAATGTTAGAAGATCAATTAGGAGCTAAAACATAGTCCTAGACCATAAAAACACTCAACTTCAAATTGAAGCTCCCTGTGGAAAATTGACCCCGATACCGCTATTGGGTAAAAGTATTAGCGCCCACTCTTCCCTAGGTTGAGTCCGCTGCGATCAGGTAGCACCGGTTCAGAAGAGTCACTCTACTGCCCCACCAGTTGATGAGCCAGTTCTTGAGCAGGCACCTGTCCCAGCAGCACAACAGCAGCAGGCCGGGGACCAATCTGAGGTCCCCGCCACTACAGAGGACTTAGGAGCCACTGACCAGCACAGGGTGACGGATGAGGCTTGAGGGGCCTTTCTATATCCTTTCTTTCATTTTGGTGCTTATTTTGATAGTTAGCATTGGGGACAATGCTAGCTTTTATTCGTGGGGGTGTGGTCCTACTATTTTGATTGACTGTTGGATTACTGTATATATTCTTTTACTTTCAGCACATTCGTAGTTGTAGATGGCTTGTATATAACTGTTCATTCTAGATGCTCTTAAACTCTATGTATATATTCATTCCCCCTGGTTGTATATTCTACTCCCCTTTTGTACATATTCATTCGGTTTTCATTTTGGTTTTCTATTTTTCGTTAAAATTTTTCGTTTTAGTTGCAAAGTCAGGCTCGTAGACTTTTTGTTTTGTTTTGGCATTTGCAATAAGACCTTGGTTTTCTTAATGCCACGGTTCTTTCCAAGGGTAGAGTGTTGTGCGAACTGGGTGGCTCTTCCCAATGATAGATGGCGTGACAACCTTCTTAAGGGTTTAAGTCCGTTTGTGATTTTTCTTTTTGATTTTCAAGTTTTTGTAGTTAAGGGTACCTCAGGCAAAGCTTCACTTGGGCCTAGCACATTTGCCTTTGATCCTATGGTCAAAGACATTATGTTGTGTTTAGGATGGTGAAAGTTGTGGCCTTGAGACTCTTCTGTTGACCAAACAATCATCATGTGGTCATTTTGGGCCATTGTGCGCTTGAATCATATCTAAGGTCGTTGTGGGCCCTCGACTCCGTCTTTGGCAATCCTTGAGTGTGTGTAGTGATAATTCGAATCGTGAGCCCAAGTACCGAGCCGATGGTCTAGAACTTGCCCTGAAGGTTTGTTGAGGCGAAATCATAGGTGGAACTTGACTTGAGACGTGATTATTGGCTCTCCTTGATCCAAAATACAAAACTTGAACAATTTCCATGACCTACCAATGAAATAATCCATAGTTCACCCCTTTTGAGCCTTAAACCTTTTTCTTTCATGAACCAAGCTACAAGCCTATACCCGTTCTTAATGAGACCCTCTCTTGGCACCCAAATCTTCCCTTGAGTAAATGACAAATGTCTAAGTTTGGGGGGGGGGAGACAAGAAAGGCATCAATGTGGTAAAAAGGCGCAAAAGCAAAAAGAAAAGGAAGGCAATGAAAAAGAGAAAAAGACAAAAAGAAAGACAAAAATGAATAAGAACCAAAAAGGGAATCCAAGGACAACAAAAAAGTGAAAAAGGTGTGGAAAAGTGGTAAAAAGGAAAAAAGGTTTGAATTGCAAAAGAAAGAATGACAATGTGTCTCTCTAACCCCTTGAAAGAAGTGAATTATTCAATTGAGTCAAGAAAGTATGCCAAAATAAATTAAAAGAAGTGTTTAAGGGAAGATTGAACCCATTTGAACAAAAACATGTCCTACCTTTACCCAAAGCCTTCACAATGACTCCTCAAAAGCCCTATATGATCTTGAGTTGAGGGAAACCTACATTAGGGGATACTTACATAAGGGGCAAGCATATGGTACTTAGAGCCGGACTTAGGGCCTTTTCTTTGTGAGAGATGAGAGAGAAGTTCATTCACCTTGATTTGTGTGCAAATACTCTAAAAAGGTGAGGTTCACTTAGGGAAAGTCGAGGATGTGTGAGTTTGGGTTCCACAATGACCAAAAAAATTGAGAAAGGTTCCTTGATGAAATGTGTCAACTCTTGATGCTCTTGTGTCACACTTGATCCACAAGTTTTCAAAGTTTAAATGTGTTAATGATGCATTCGCATTGAGGGCAATTGTTAGTCCCAATTGATGCTTGTTGAGGTTACTTTAGGATAAACAGGAATTACTTGGGTGTTTTCCATTGAGGGGTAGGTCTCATTTTATTTGTTTGAGGACAACAAAGGTTTAAGTTTGGGGGAGTTGATAACTGTGATTTCTACATGTTTTATACCCATTCTTACCTAAGCTTTGTGCATTAACTGCCATAAATTAGTCCCAAAATGCTTACAAGTTGCGCTTGATTGCAGGCTTGAGTGACAAGATGACAAATACCAAAGATCGGCTCAAAAAGGAGTGAAATCTGCCAAGTGTCAAAAGACAACTGAAGTGGGGAAAAAAATGACCCATGCGGTCCGCACTGATTTGTCACGCGGTCGCACAGGAGAGTTCAGAGGCTGGGCAATTTCCAGGTCAACCTGCGCGGTCCGCACTGCTTTGCCACGCGGCCGCGCAGGATAGTTCAGAGACCATGCAATTTTCAAGTCAAGATGCGCGGTCCGCGCTCCTTTCCACGTAGTCCGCGCCCAAGAGTGTCAGAGACTCTATCATTCAAGGCAAAACCCCACGCGGTCGCACACCTAATCAGTGCGGTCCGCGTGGAAAGGCCCTATGCGGTCGCGCATCGCATTTGCACGGTCCACGTCCCCAAGTGTCAGAAGCAAGATATGAAGACCCAAACCCCTACGCGGCCGCGCGTCATTTGTGCGCGGTCCGGGCCAGACCCTCAGGGGTATTTTTGTCCGGTTTTTCCTATGTAGTATAAATAGAACATTTTACTTTTTAGGTGCAGTTTTTTTCAGCTTTTGTTTTTATCAGATAGCAGCTGAATTCGAGACTTCATGGTTTTAGCCTATTTTGGGCAATTTCTTCTAGTATTAACGTGGATCTGAGTAGATTAACATTGTAGTTAATTATTATGTCAATTTCATCTACTATTTCTTCAATTTCTGTTTCTATTATGGCTAGCTAAACCCGTTAGCTAGGGTTGTGGCTCAACCCTAGTGTGGGTAATTAATAGGTGTGATTGTTTAGTACATGAATGATGTTGGGTATTTGTCATTTGGATTAATCTTATGTTTTCATTAAGATTTGGTGGTTGCAAACACTAAGTCTAGCTTAGTGAGTCTTGACTCTTCTTGAGAAAGAGAGTCTATGACCCCAAGATTAATTCCAACAAGGAATTGGGATGGACCCATGAGAATGGTAGTCCCAATTAACGGGTTAAACCTCGAGAGAGTAATTACCCAACTTGAACCATAAGTTGCTTGGGCAAATTGGCCTACCCAATTGGTCTCGAGAGAGTCAATTGGGCAAAATCACTCTCTCTACCGAGAGGTGTGAGAGTGGGTGCAAAAGTGCAACGGTTATAGCATAAGTCCCATATTCATCATTCTTGCATTAGGAATCTCTACCCGTTAGTTGACCACCTAGGTACATGCCACGACCCTAGTGCCTTTCTCTATATTGCATACAACTTAGAATCTATATCTTAGCCTAACTTAGCTTTAAACTTGTAGTTGATAAATTGTAGTTGGTAATCAAAAGAAAACCAAAAATGTTAGAAGATCAGTTAGGAGCTAAAACAAAGTCCTAGACCATACAAACATTCAACTCCAAATTGAAACTCCCTATGGAAAATTGACCCCGATACCACTATTGGGTAAAAGTATTAGCGCCCACTCTTCCTTAGGTTGAGTCCGCTGCGATCAGGCAGCTGTAGACATGTAATTTTTGACCTTCCCCAAGATTTTACACATTTTTTGTGACGACCTGGCCAGTCGTCTCATGAGTTACCACTCCATTTTCCTTATTTCTACTTTGTTATGCTTTGTTTTGTCTGTTTTATGTGGTATCGGGTTGGTCGAATCGAATCCGGAATGATTTTGGTAAGGTTTGAGACACTTAGTTTCTTTTAAGGAAGCCTAAGTTGGAAAAGTCAACCGGATGTTAACTTATGTGTTAGATGGCTCGGATATGAGTTCTGATGGTTCGGCTAGCTTCGGGAGGTGATTTATGACTTAGGAGTGCGATCGGAATGAGTTTTAAAGGTTCGGAGTAGATTTAGGCTTGAATTGGCGAAGTTGATATTTTGGCAATTTCCGGTTGGTAGGTGAGATTTTGATCTAGGGGTCAGAATGGAATTCTGAGAATTGCACTAGTTCCGTTGTGTTATTTGGAATGTGTGTGCAAAATTCAGGTCATTCGGACATGGTTTGGTTGGGGTTTTTATCGAAAGCGTAATTTGGAAGATTTTAGGAAATTTGGCTTGAATCCGATGTGTTTTGGTTGACTTGATATTGTTTGAGGTATTTTGATGATTGGAACAAGTTTTATAAGGTATTGGGATATGTTTGTGCTTTTGGTTGAGGTCCCGGGGGCCTCGGGGTGATTTCGGATGGTTGACAGAAAGGTTTGAGACTTGTGAAGTTGCAGAATCTCAGCTGCTTCTGGTACTTCCGCACCTGCGGATTGGGGACCGCAGGTGCGATGCCGCACGTGCGAAAGAGGAGCCGCAAAAGCGTATTTTGGAGGAATCTTCAGGAACCACAGATGCGATAGTGTGACCGCACTTGCGAAGGCGCAGGTGCGGAGAGTTGACCGCAGATGTGGATTGGGCCATTTAAGTGAAGATTCGTAGAAGCAGTAATTTGGCCGCATCTGCGGTACCACAGAAGTGGGTATTGGGCTGCAGATGTGAAAAGTTATGGGCAGAAAATATAAAATGTGGCCTTCGCGAATTTTGAGCTAATTTCACCATTTTATCTCGGCTTGGGAGCTTTTCGGACGATTTGAAAGAGGGTTTCAAGGGAACTTCATTGAGGTAAGGAATTTGGACCTAAAATTCATTCGTATGGTATTATTTTAATGGATTAGAGCTAGAAATCATGGAATTAAGGGTGAAAATTGGGGAAACTAGGGCTTGGGAACTTAGGCCTTTGATTGATGATTTGAAGGACCATTTGGGGTCGAATTTGAGAACTTTTGATATGTATGAACTCGTGGGGAGATAAGGAATCTATTAATGTAAAATTTATTGAATTCCGAGGCATGGGCCCAGGGGTCGGGTTTTGGTAATTTCAGAATTTATGCCATTTATTGATTGTTTTCGCTTGGGCTTCGTTCCCTGGCATATTTTGACGTCCTCGTTCTAATTTTAGATAGATTCGACGCAAGTGGAGGCTGATTTGAGGGTCAAAGGCGTCACAAGCTTGAGATTTGACCGGTTCAAGGTTAGTAATGATTGCAAATGATGTTCTGAGGGTTTAAAACCCCGGATTGCACATCGTGGTGCTATATTGAGGTGAAACACACGTTTGATGACAAGCGTAGGGTCGTGCGCTATTGGGGATTGTGATTTGGTCCATCCCGATTGATGATTTTACCGCGTATTTGACTGAAATCTATTTGCTATCATCATTATTGGGCTGAATGCCATATTTGGGCTTCGTGCCAACTATTTAAACCCTTCGGGGATTTTTACTGATATTTCCTTACTATTTTGACTTTATACTTTAACTCAGTCATGTTATTTTCTATTGTTTTCATACTCGCTTTGTTTATTCTGTTTTAATACTTAAATGATATTTTACATGATGTTTGGGCTGAGAAACACTGTTTTACTATTGCCCAAGGGGCTTGTGAGATTTTTGACTGAGTAAGGCCGAGGGCCTATGTTGTGAGGAAACACTGATATTAATTTGAGGCCGCGGGTCTGAGATATGTACGCCACGAGGTGGCTTGATTGATATGAGGCTGAGGGCCTAGTGATGACACCACGAGATGGCTTGATATTGTGCTTGGGTCATAAGGGGCCCCTCCAAGAGTCTGTACACCCCCAGTGAGCGCGGGTACCCATTGTGATGTGAGATTGAGCCCGAGGGGCTGTTATTGTTCTATGTGATTGCTCGAGGGGCTGGTACTGTTCTAAGATGTTGCCCGAGGGGCGGATTAGTTGACACTGCGCCCGAGGTGCGAGCCTTTATGTGTTTACTTTTCATAATTAACTGCCAATTACCTACTCAATTATTGAAAAAGGCTTTTCACGAAACTTCAATGGAGTTAAAGGATTTTACCTATCTTTCACTGATTTACTGATTTTAAATGGTTTTACGGCTTCATTATACAATGCTTTGTGCCTTACGTGATTTCTTGCTTTCAATCTTTATGTACATTTCTTACTCACTAAGTTGGAGTACTCACTTTATTCCATGTACCCCTGTGTGCAGATTTAGGCATTACTAATTCTGCCAGTGCGAGTTGAGAGCTCCCGGTGGACATTCGGAGTTCACGAGGTAGCTGCTTGACGTCTGCAGACCCGTGTTTCACACTCTTTATCATTTCCATCTCTGATCAGACAATTGTAATAGTTTATAGACTTATCGGATTTGTAGTAGGATTTATAGATGCTCATGACTATTGACACCTCGGTATCGGGCTATGTTGGGTTGTACTTCCGTATTTTATTGATATTACCTGCTATTTAGTATTATTAAATCAAGTTTTAGACTTTTTTCTTGATGTTTAACTGATTAACGTCGAATTGGGAATAGTTGGCTGGCCTTGTCTTCACGAGAGGCGTCATCACGATCGGGTCCGGGTTGAGGGTCGTGACAAGTTGGTATCAAAGCCTAGGTTACATAGGTCTCACGAGTCATGAGCAGGTTTAGTAGAGTCTTGCAGATCAGTACGGAAACGTCTGTATTTTTCCTCGAGAGGCTGCAGAACCTTTAGGAAAAATTTCACATTTTTAAATTCTTATCGTGCGTCCTAGATTCAGCTTGAAAAGTAACTCTTTGAATTCCTTCCACGCGTTCGTATGCGCGCATGAGCGCTCGGTATCGGATATGCATCGATGGCTTGCGATTCCCTGATCGAGGGGCGAGATGTGATCTCTGTGCGTTGATGTTGGGCCAGTCTGGAGGACTTAAGGCCGGATATTTGCCTATAGCTTGAGCCCTGAGCTGTTGATTTTGTGAGCGCGTGTTTCTGGATCCATATGTTCTGTTGTGTCCCTATTAAGAGAGGTGATGACTGGATAGTTATGTGATGAGTGTGATGTGATTGCGAGATGTATTCATGTGATTTGGAAGCGACGAGAAGGGTCTGCTGGAGGATAGAAGGACTATTAGGTGCTCGATTTTTATCTTGATTTGAGGTATAGCCCCGAGTTATTGGTGTATGAAGAATCTTTCCATGTTTCCCAGTGGGGAGTGGAGTAAATTTCATGTTGCGGTCTGAGTTCAAACTCAGGAAGTTTAAGTGACTGCGTAATGTTTATGACGGTGGAAGGTATACAGAAATGTTAGTTTGAGACAAAACAGGTGGGGTTGTCTCCTGGGGATTATTCTGAAGTTTGTGTAATCCCTTATGTCATTTATTGGAAGATCTCTGTTATAAGTGAAATATATGTGTTGCAATTTAAGTTTGGGTCGCTTAAGAGAATGGGTTTAACTGTTACAAGAGTGAATGCAAAATTTGCATAAGACTTAAAGTACCAGATGGTCTGTGTTTCACGAACTTATGAGGGATCGAATTTAATCTTACTATGGTACTATGGCAGCAATAGAGTATATGCGTTATGAGTTATTGTGTATGTTTTGGTCTATGGCTTCGAGCCAAGTGGGGGAGTCCACTATTAATTAGTCGATTGCATGGTAATGTACTATGTTGGTTCCAGTTTGAGGCGTGTGGGTGAATTAGTCATCGGCTTCAGCGCCAGTTACTTCACCACCACCCGCCCAGTCAGCTAGGGGTCGCCTCAAAGGGGGAGGTCGATCAGGTGGTGGTCAGGCCCATTTCTATGCACTTCCGGGCAGACCCGCTGCTATTGCTTCAGATGCTGTTATTACAGGTATTGTTTCAGTCTGCCACAGGGATGCCTTTATACTATTTGATCTCGGTTCCACCTTTTCTTATGTGTCATCATACTTTGCTCGTTATTTGGGTACACCCCATGAGTTTCTTGCTTCACTTGTTCATGTATCTACCCCGGTAGGCGATACTGTTGTTGTAGATCGTGTGTACCGGTCGTGTGTGGTGACTATTAGGGGTCCGGAGACCCGTGTGTATCTTTTATTATTGTGTATGGTGGATTTCGATGTCATTTTGGGCATGGATTGGCTATCTCTGTGTCGTGCTATTCTGGACTGTCATGCTAAGACAGTCACATTGGCTATACCGGGTGTGCCACGGATCGAGTGGTGAGGTGTGACTGATTATGTTCCCAGTAGAGTGATCTCATTCTTGAAAGCCCAGCGTATGGTTGGGAATGGTTGTCTTTCGTATATAGCATTTGTGAGGGATGTCAATGCTGAAACTCCCAGTATTGATTCTGTTCCAGTTGTGAGGGATTTTCCCGATGTGTTTCCTGTAGACCTGTCGGGCATGCCACCGGACAGCGATATTGATTTTGGTATTGACCTAGTGTTGGGCACTTAGCCCATTTCTATTCCGCCATATTGTATGGCACCAGCGGAGTTGAAGGAATCAAAGGAGCAGTTTCAGGAACTCCTTGATAAAGGATTCATTCGGCCTAGTGTGTCACCTTGGAGTGCGCCATTTCTATTTGTGAAAAAGAAGGATGGCACTATGAGGATGTGCATTGATTATAGGCAATTGAACAAGGTAACAATTAAGAACAAGTATCCTTTGCCTCGCATTGATGATTTATTCGACCAGCTTCAGGGAGCGAGAGTGTTCTCCAAGATTGATCTCCGTTCAGGTTATCACCAGTTGAAGATTAGGGACTCAGATATTCTTAAGAAAGCTTTCAGGACCCGATATGGTCATTATGAGTTCTTGGTAATGTCTTTTGGGCTGACCAATGCCCTAACAGCGTTCATGCATTTGATGAACAGTGTGCTCCGGCCTTATCTTGATTCATTTGTTATAGTCTTCATAGATGATATTCTGGTGTATTCGCGTAGTCAGGAGGAGCACGCGGAGCATTTGAGAGTTGTGTTGCAGAGATTGAGGGAGGAGAAGCTTTATGCAAAAATTCTCCAAGTATGAGTTTTGACTCAGTTCAGTGACTTTCTTAGGGAACGTGGTGTCCAACGAGGGTATTCAGGTTGATCCGAAGAAGATAGAGGTGGTTCAGAGTTGGCCTAGACCGTTCTCAGCCACAAAGATTCGCAGCTTTCTTGGTTTGGCGGGTTACTATCGCCGTTTTGTTCAGGGATTCTCATCTATCGCATCAACCTTGACCAAGTTGACTCAGAAGGGTGCTTCATTTGTATGGTCGGACGAGTGTGAGGAGAGCTTTCAAAAGCTCAAGAAAGCTTTGACCACAGCTCTAGTGTTAGTTTTGCCATCAGCTTCAGGTTCATATTGTGTTTCTTCGAGAGTTGGTATTGGTTGTGTATTGATGCAGGAGGGTAGAGTTATTGCATATGCTTCTCGTCAGTTGAATCCCCATAAGAAGAACTACCCCGTTTATGATTTGGAGTTGACTACCATAGTTCACGCGTTGAAGATTTGGAGGCATTACTTGTATGGTGTGTCTTGTGAGGTGTTTACTGATCATTGTACCTCCAGCACTTGTTCAAATAGAAGGATCTCAATTTGATGCAGCGGAGATGGTTGGAGTTGCTTAAGGATTATGATATCACTATATTGTATCATCCGGGAAAGGCCAATGTGGTGGCCGATGCTTTGAGCCGAAAGGCAGTGAGTATGGGGAGTTTGGCATATGTCCCAGTTGGGGAGAGACCTCTTGCAGTTGATGTTCATGCCTTGGCCAATAAGTTTGTGAGGTTAGATATTTTGGAGCCCAGTCGGGTATTGGCTTGTGTGGTTTCTCGGTCTTCCTTATATGACCGCATCAGAGAGTGCCAGTATGATGATCTGCATTTGCTTGTCCTCAAGGACAAAGTTCAGCATGATGATGCCAGAAATGTATGACCATTAGTGATGATGGGGTGTTGAGGATGCAGGGCCAAATTTGTGTGCCCAATGTGGATGGGCTTTGGGAGTTGATTCTGGAAGAGACCCATAGCTCGCGGTATTCCATTCATTCGGGTGCCGCGAAGATGTATCAGGATCTGAGACAACATTATTGGTGGAGAAGAATGAAGAAAGACATTGTGGGATTTGTAGCTCGGTATCTCAATTGTTAGTAGGTAAAATATAAGCATCAAAGACCGGGTGGCTTGCTACAACAGATGGATATTCCCGAGTGGAAGTAGGAGAGGATCACTATGGACTTTGTTGTTGGACTTCCACGGACTTTGAGAAAGTTCGATACTATTTGGGTGATTGTGGATCGGCTGACCAAGTCCGCGCACTTCATTCCTGTGTGTACTACCTATTCTTCAGAGCAGTTGGCAGAGATCTATATCTGGGAGATTGTTCGTTTGCATGGTGTCCCAGTTTCCATCATTTCAGATAGGGGCACTCAGTTTACATCGCAGTTTTGGAAGTCTGTACAGCGAGAGTTGGGTACTCAAGTTGAGTTGAGCATAGCTTTTCACCCTCAGACGGATGGGCAGTCCGAGCGCCCTTGGAGGACATGTTGTGTTCTTGTGTTATTGATTTCAGAGGGTCTTGGAATCAATTTCTGCCGCTTGCAGAGTTTGCTTATAACAATAGCTACCAATCGAGTATTCAGATGGTTCCGTATGAGGCTTTGTATGGGAGGCGGTGTAGGTCTCTAGTTGGTTGGTTCGAGCCTGGTGAGGCTAGGCTATTGGGGACCGATTTGGTGCAGGATGCCTTAGAGAAGGTGAAGGTGATTCAAGAGAGGCTTCGTACAGTGCAGTCGAGGCAAAAGAGTTATGCTGACAGGAAGGTTCGAGATGTGTCCTACATGGTTAGTGAGAAGGTTCTGTTGAAGGTTTTGCCCATAAAGGGTGTTATGAGATTTAGGAAGAAAGGGAAATTGAGTCCGCGGTTTATTGGGCCTTTCGAGGTGCTTCGGAGGATTGGGGAGGTGGCTTATGAGCTTGTTTTGCCACCCAGCTTGCCGAGTGTGCATCCGGTATTTCATGTTTCTATGCTCCGGAAGTATATTGGGGATCCGTCCCATGTTTTGGATTTTAGCACGGTTCAGTTGGATGATGATTTGACTTATGATGTGGAGCCAGTAGCTATTTTGAGCCATCAGGTTCGAAAGTTGAGGTCAAAGGATATAGCTTCAGTGAAAGAGCAGTGGAGAGGTTGGCCCATGGAGGAGGCTACTTGGGAGACAGAGCGGGAGATGCGGAGCAGATATCCTCACCTATTTGAGGCTTCATGTATGTTTCTTGGTTCGTTCACGAATGAACGTTTGTTTAAGTTGGGGAGGATGTGACGACCCGGCCAATCGTCTCATGAGTTACCGCTCCGTTTTCCTTATTTCTGCTTCGTTATGCTTTGTTTATCCGTGTTATGTGGTATCAGGTTGGTCGGATCGAATTCAGAATGATTTTGGTAAGGTTTGAGACACTTAGTCTCTTTTAAGGAAGCTTAAGTTGGAAAAGTCAACCGGATGTTGACTTATGTGTTAGAGGGCTCGGATGTGAGTTCTGATAGTTCGGTTAGCTTCGGGAGGTGATTTATGACTTAGGAGTGCGATCGGAATGAGTTTTGGAGGTTCGGAGTAGATTTAGGCTTGAATTGGCGAAGTTGATATTTTGGCAATTTCCGGTTGGTAGGTGAGATTTTGATCTAGGGGTCAGAATGGAATTCTGAGAATTGCACTAGTTCCGTTGTGTCATTTGGAATGTGTGTGCAAAATTTCAGGTCATTCGGACATGGTTTGGTTGGGTTTTTTATCGAAAGCGTAATTTGGAAGATTTTAGGAAATTTGGCTTGAATCCGATGTGTTTTGGTTTGACTTGATATTGTTTGAGGTATTTTGATGATTGGGATATGTTTGTGCTTTTGGTTGAGGTCCCGGGGGCCTCGGGGTGATTTCAGATGGTTGACGGAAGGTTTGAGACTTGTGAAGTTGCAGAATCTCAGCTGCTTCTGGTACTTTCGCACCTGCGGATTGGGGACCGCAGGTGCGATGTCGCACGTGCGAAAGAGGAGCCGCAAAAGCGTATTTTGGAGGAATCGTCAAGAACCGCAGATGAGGTAGTGTGACCGCACCTACGAAGGCGCAGGTGCGAAGAGTTGACCGTAGATGCGGATTGGGCCATTTAAGTGAAGAACCGCAGAACCGGAATTTGGTCGCATATGCTGTACCACAGAATCGGGTATTGGGCCGCAGATGCAAAAAGTTATGGGTAGAAAGTATAAAATGTGGCCTTCGCGAATTTTAAGCTAATTTCACCATTTTATCTCGGCTAGGGAGCTTTTTGGACGATTTAAAAGAGGGATTTCAAGGGAACTTCATTGAGGTAAGGAATTTGGACCTAAAACTCGTTCCTATGCTATTATTTCATGGATTAGAGCTAGAAATCATGGAAATTAAGGGAGGAAATTGGGGAAACTAGGGCTTGGGAACTTAGGGCTTTGATTGAGGATTTAAAGGACCATTTGGGGTCGGATTTGAGAACTTTTGATATGTATGAACTCATAGGGAGATAAGGAATCTATTGATGTAAAAATTATTGAATTCCGAGACGTGGGCCTGGGGGTCGGGTTTTGGTAATTTCGGAATTTGTGCCATTTATTGATTGTTTTCGCTTGGGCTTCGTTCCCTGGCATATTTTGACGTCCTCGTTCTGATTTTGGATAGATTCGACCCGAGTGGAAGCTGATTCGAGGGGCAAAGACGTTGCGAGCTAGAGATTTGACTGGTTCGAGGTGAGTAATGATTATAAATGATGTTCTAAGAGTTTGAAACCCCGGATTGCACATCGTAGTGCTATATTGAGGTGAGACACACGTTTGATGACGAGCGTGGGGTCGTGCACTATTAGGGATGGTGATTTGGTCCGTCCTTGATTAATGATTATACCGCATATTTTGACTGAAATCTATTTGCTATCATCATTATTTGGGTTGAATGCCATATTTGGGCTTCGTGCCAACTAATTGAACCTTTCAGGGATTTTTACTGATATTTCCTCACTGTTTTGACTCTATATTTTAACTTAGTCATGTTATTTTCCACTTTTTTCATACTCAGCCTTGTTTATTCCATTTTAATACTTAAAATGATATTTTACATGATGTTTGAGCTGAGAAACACTATTTTACTATTGCCCGAGGGGCTTGTGAGATTTTTGACCGAGTAAGGCCGAAGGCCTATGTTGTGAGGAAACACTGATATTGATTTGAGACCGCGGGCCTGAGATATGTACGCCACGAGGTGGCTTGATTGATATGAGGTCGAGGGCCTACTGATGACGCCACGAGATGGCTTGATATTGCGCTTGGGCCGTAAGGGGCCCCTTTAGGAGTTTGCACATCCCCAGTGAGCGCGGGTACCCATTGTGATGTGAGATTGAGCCCGAAGGGCTATTATTGTTTTATGTGATTGCCCGAGGGGCTGGTACTGTTCTGAGATGTTGCTTGAGGGGCGGATTTGTGGACACTGTGCCTGAGGGGCGAGCCTTTATATGTTTACTTTTCATAATTGACTATCAATTATCTGCTTAATTATTGAAAAAGACTTTTCATGAAACTACAATGGAGTAAAAGGATTTTACCCATCTTTCACTGATTTACTGATTTTAAATGGTTTTACTGCTTCATTATAGAATGCTTTGTGCCTTACGTGATTTCTTGCTTTCAGTCTTTATGTAGATCTCTTACTCACTGAGTTGGAGTACTCACTTTACTCCCTGCAATCCTATGTGCAGATTCAGGCGTTGCTGATCCTGCCAATGCGAGTTGAGAGCTCCCAGCGGACATTCGGAGTTCACGAGGTAGCTGCTTGACGTCCGCAGACCCGTGTTTCTCTCTCTTTATCATTTCTATCTCTGATCAGACAATTGTAATAGTTAATAGACTTATCGGATTTGTAGTAGGATTTATAGATGCTCATGACTAGTGACACCCCGATATCGGGCTGTGTTGAGTTGTACTTCCGCATTTTATTGATATTACCTGCTACTTAGTATTATTAAATCATGTTTTAGACTGTTTTCTTGTTGTTTAACTGATTAACGTCGAATTGGGAATAGTTGGCTGGCCTTGTCTTCATGAGAGGCGACATCACGACCGGCTCCGGGTTGAAGGTCGTGACATTTTTAGCATTTAAATATTTAGTTTAGGTTTAATATCGCTATTTTAAATAGTTTTGACTCTTTTACTTTATTTTATCACAAAAATAAAAGTTACAAAAATATTTTCTTTTATTTAGCTAATTAATATTCTTATCTAGTTACTTTTTAATTTATCTACCTTACATAAAATTCAAAAATACAAAAATAGTTCCACTTTGTTTTAAGGAATATTATTTAAATTTTACAATGATTTTTCCATTTTTTTTATCTTTTAGTATGATATTTGAAAAATATCAAAAATAGGTTTGTTTTAATGGTTAGTTTTATTGTAATAGTTATTTTACTTAAGTAGGATTAATTAGTAAATGGTGTAGTATTTTTGGTCTTGTTTTAGAAGAAAGAGTATGAAATTTGAGGCTAATTTTGTTTGGTCTTAATTGAAAAAGGTCCAATTTTGAATAACCCAAAACATTGAGCCTATACTCATTCTTCATTTGAGCTAACCTAATTCCTACCCCTATAAAATAGTGCCTAAATCCTAGACCTAGAGGGAGAAAAAAAAACAAGAACGGCAGCCTTCCAAATTGGACACCTCTAATCATTAGCCATTTTTCCTCTACAATTCGAATTCCAAACAAATTGACTCTACAAGAATCAAAGCATCGCCAGTAGAAGCAGAACAAGAATTCCTTCTGTAGGCCGTCGAAACCATTTTGCCATTTAGCCCAACTTCCCATTTTCAAATCTCTGCCGATTCGAGGTTGCCGGGTTCGGCGAAATTCTCGCCTGTAGATCGTTTTGGGTTTGCAGTTTTGGAGCTCCTCTTCATTGTATATGTTGGAAAGTTTCAGCAATAAAGGTATTGGTTTCCTCATGGCTGGAACAAAAGATACAGCTAATGATGATGTTAAAGTTAAGGCGAGGTATTTGTTTAGAGGAGGCGGATTCAGTTCATTAGCTACGGGTTCCCGTGAACCCGGTAGCTTTTGTCCCGAATATGTTTTTATATTGAGAAATTCATTAAATTTATAAGAATATTTAGCTTGGAACTCAGTTCGTTCATCCGGTTAATATTGTATATTAACTCAATTTTTATAGGAACCCATAAACCTAAAATCCTAGATCCGCCTCTGCAAGTGCATATATGATAATATTGTAGTACTGGTTTAAGATATTCTAAATTTAATTTTTAATTTGCTTGCTTCTTTTGTTTGTTTCTTCTTTTTATTTGGTAGTTCCTTTCTATGCATTTCCTGCAAATGTCTTGAAGTTGTTAAGGGTGGAACAGAAAAGGAATAAATTAGATTCATAGAAAAATGAGTTACAACACAAGCTGACAATGCCATATCTTCTTTGTACAAGAACATCCTCTTGTATGTGGCGTACACAGGAGGAATCATCTATTTTTATACCACCAAGTTACCATCTGCTATCGCCTTTAATGTCTCCATTCTGTCGATGCGTTTGTTTGAGCCCAAGGATACTATTTGGTCATGAAAACATTTGGGCTTAAGGGATAAATTTAATGGCGTAGAGTGATAACAAATCATACTAGTTAGCCCGTTCCTTATAAATTACTATAGTAGATTATCCAATTTCTTCTAGCTTAGTAAGATAATTGAGTTAATAAATCCGATAGCTAATCTTACACCTCTACCACAAAGAACCTTCCATACTTCTCATGACCTCACAAGATCTCAAAGTAATTAGGCAAAGTAATTCAATATCTTAGCTTATTTTAGGTGCTATTAATAAATAAATCATCGTAATTATGGGTATGGTTCCCGTGGCATAGTCATGATAAGTAATTCCCAATTTGAATGTGATTTCACGTGACTCGACCATAACTTCGAATAATAATAAAATAAATATGTCGCAGGTGCATTTCATGTAGCGCAGTTTGCAACGTGTACCAAAACGACAAGTGTACGACATCATAACTTGTTCCAGAAATAATTTCATAAATAAATAAAAGCGGTTATAAAGTTAAAAATACACAATAGGTTTTAAAACACGTAATAAATCAGATAATTTGGCCAATTATTAATAGTTGAGCGACCGTGCTAAAATCACAAAACTCGGGAGTGCCTAACACCTTCTCCCGGGTTAACAGAATTTCTTACCCGGTCTTCTGTGTTCACGGACCAAAAAATTTAGTCAATTTTCCTCTATTTGGGATTTAAAATAAACCGGTGACTTGGGACACCAATAATTATTTCAAGTGGAGACTCTGATTAAATAAATAGTCTCATTTCGATTATTGTCACTTTAATTGGAAAAACTCTCCATATCTCTTTCGGGGTAGAAAAAGGAGGTGTGACAAACACAACATAACTACCTATCAGAAGACTCAGAGGGATGCGAGAGAGGATACAATTTATATCATAATTCAAATAAATAAGAAGTAAATAAGCCACAAATAGCACATTAGGCTCCCAAACACAACAATATCCAAAACATGATAAAAGCTCGAATTCTTATTAACATTTTTCCAGCAGTGTCGCCAGAGCTGTCACACCCCTTTATACCCCTCCAAAAAGATAATGTAATGTTATGGATTATGAGTTAAAGAGTTTTTCCAATTAAAGTGACAAACTTGAGTAGGGATTATTTCATTTACAGAGTTGCCACTTGAAATTGATTTTTGGGTGTTCCAAATCACCTTTTATTTGAATCCCTAGTCAAAGGAAGGTTTGACTCTATTTTTATCGGTCTGCAAAAATAAGGTTCGAGTAAGAAATTCTGTTGATCGGGGAGAAGGTGTAAGGCATTTCCCGAGTCCCGTGGTTCTAGCATGGTCGCTTTATTGACTACATTTAGCTTAAATTAATTTTGAATAGACTATGCTTTATTGGTTCTCAAGTTTTACCGATGTCCACTTTTATTGCTTGATTATTAGAATTATTAAAGAAACACTTGGATAATATTGCGTTGTCATAACCGCCCAAGCAAATGCGCGATTAGCTTATGATTAAAAAATGAGCACACTTCTTGATTTGTTGGTTGGGCTAAAAAAAACTTATTTGATTAGCCCGAATGCCCACAAGGTCTCGTAGAGATGCTAAAACAAAGAATGTTCTCCTTTTATTAGACCAAACTCTAAATAAATTAATCAGACAAAAGGATTCAAAACTTCCAATCGTAAAATTATATACTTATTAAAACTAACAAAGGCTAACACGTAAATAAAGATTTTATCATGCGCTGGAGAAACAAAATAAAATAGAACAAACTAAGACATTAAAATATAAAAAAATAAAAAATTACATTACCAAACAATTCAGGAACTGCGTGAATCTGAAAGTTTCATTTCCAAATTTCAACTAATGCTTCAAGCACATTTATGTAAAAGAGCACTGAAAAGTTTGGATCTTTTAGGATGTAATTTCTTTCAAACCAAACTTTTAGACCGGGACAAACAATGGTCAAATCCAAAAGGGGAGTTGTCTTTTCCAACAGCAAAACAGCTAAGCTCTAAAAGTTTGCATATATTTTTAAAGAAATGATTTTTGTCTATAATTATAACTGCATGGAAACTATATAGAACTATAGGCTAGAAACACTAACTATGTGGAACCATAACTACACTTTATCTTATTATTCGAAGCTTTAGAATAGACTTTAAAGGTTCATGACATGTATTCCAGATTTGTATCCAATAACATGTGCTTGAACATGGACCCCAACAGATTAAATAACTAACAATACATGGTAATACAAATCATGTCATTTTAATTCAATCTCAAATTATGATTACAAAGCTTGAGGGAAATACCTAGTTTCGCGGAAATAGAAGGAGAGTAACCGAGCAACAAACTCAGCAAACAAACTCTAATCAAATGAACCAGCAATAGCAGTGAAATTCCAGCAGCAACCGGACCCAGAACTCATAAACATCAGAAATCGATGATATGTTTTAAAGATCCCCAACTAGAAGAGAAACTTCAAAGAGTTTATGTGCTTCTTTCTTTAAAAGTTTTTGCTCAACAACCAAGAAAGTTTTTTCAACTTTGGAAGCTCTTTTTCCTTTTTGTCTCTCTGTTTTCCCTTTCCAGAAAATCCTCCTCCCTCTCTTCATGTGAATGTGGGTGTGATGACCCAAAAGGTCATCACTTGTTCTACAAGTTGATTCTGTGTTTCGAGGCCTAAAAAGCTTCTTTTTATCTTATCTCGATTTGTGTGCGCAATCAAGACGCGTTTCCGGAAAGTTTTTATGTGAAAACTAAGTGAAATAAGGAAATTGGCTTTTAAATTGAACAAAGTTGACTTTGGTCAACATTCTTGGTAAACGGACTCGGACCCGTGATCCGACGGTTTCGTAGGGTCCGTAGTAAAATTTGGGACTTGAGCATATGCCCGGAATCGAATTCGGAGGTCTCAAGGCGAGAAATGAATTTTTAAAGAAAATTATTTTCTGGAAAGTATAAGAGTTTTTGGAAATGAAATGATGTTTGAAATTGATGGTATCAGACCCGTATTTTGGTTCCGGAGCCCGGTACAAGTTTGAAATAGTAATTAGGTTGAATCTGTAAAATTTAGTAAAGATCGGAATTGGTTTGGTATAAAACGGACTTAAAGTTGAGAAATTAGAAATTTTGGTATTCTTAAGTGATTTCATGAATTTGGGGTTTAACATAGTTGTTGATGTTATTTTGATGATTTGATTGCACGAGCAAGTCCGTATGATATTTTTAGGTTAGTGTGCCTGTTTGGTTTGGAGCCCCGACAGCTCGGGTGAGATTTGGATAGGAGTGAAATTTGACTTAGGAAAATTGATGGTATATTGCAGGTCTGTAGGCTTTGCAATTGCGAGCTCGCATTTGCGAAGACTGGGATGGATAGGGGACCTTCACATTTGCGAAGCTTCTGTCGCAAATGCGACCTTGACAGGCACTGCAATTGCGAACACTGTTCGCATTTGCGAAGAAAACAGAGGCAGGCCTTCCTTCGCAATTGCAAAGCTTTGGCCACAATTGCGAGTTTGTATTTGCGAATATTTCATCGCAAATGCGATATCTGCGCCTGTGTAAATCATAACTTAGCCGAAAATTCTTCATTTTTCAAACTTCTCAAAACCTAAACTCTCTTGGGCGATTTCCTAAAGAAAAGTTCTTCTCCAAATCGATTGTAAGTCATTTCTAACTCATTTTCTTTAATCTCTAACATCTTTTCACATGATTTCAACTCAAAATTAAGGGTTTTTATGGGGGAAATTGAGTGTTTTGGGTAGAACTTAGGATTTTAAATTTTTAGGAATTTGGACCTCGATTTGAGGTCTGATTTCAAAATAAATTATATATTTGGGTTCGTGGGTGAATGGGTAATCAGGTTTTGGTTCGAACATCGGGTTTTGACCATGTGGGCCCGGGTCGATTTTTGACTTTTTGGGGAAATCTTTATAAAACCTATTTTCATGCACTAGAATTGATTCATTTAGTATTTATTGATATCGTTAAGTAAATTGTGGCTAGATACAAGCGAATTGGTGGTGGAAACAAGAGGTAAAGCGGTAGTTGAAGTTTGAATTGTGTTCGTGGCATCGAGGTAAGTGTTTGGACTAACCTTAGCTTGAGGGATTAGGAGTCGTGTCTTATTTGCTATGTGTTCATTGTGGAGTACGACGTATAGGCATGGTGACGAGTATCTATACGTTGGTGTCAAGCATGCCCGTGAGTCTTATACTATGATTAGTGTGACTTCGTTTCGTATTGTGAAGCTTTATATGATGATTGCTATTGTTGAACAAGGCTTGTGGAAGTATTATTGTTAATTGATCATTGTAGAGCGTTGGCTCAAGTTGAGAAATGAGTTGTGAAGAAATTGTGGAAAAGAGAAGAGGTTTATGATATTGTCTCCTTGCCGGGATGTTATTACTTTTGATATTATCTCCCTTGCCGGGAATGTTATTACTCATGATATTATTTCTCTTGCCGGGATATTGTTGTTATGCTATTGTTCCCTTACCGAGATTTTACTGAAATATTATTGATTCCCTTGCCCAAATTGCTTTGTGATTGTTGCTTGAGTGAGGAAGAGTGTAAAACACGAAAGGTGATGTCGTGTATGATTTTTGAGAGTGTTAATGCACGAAGGGTGATGTCGTGCCAATATTGTGAGGTAAAAGCACAAAGGGTGATGTCGTGTCGCACGATGAATAATATCGTGCCATGATATGAGTGATAATGCACGAAAGATAATTCCGTGCCACGGTTATGTGAGGTAAAAACACGAAGGGTGATACCGTGCCGATTATATTGATTCTTATGGTGAGGACGAGAGTAAAAGTACGAAGGGTGATGCCATGCACTTGCCTTTAATTTCTGATCCTTGTTGATAATTGAATTTTGGTGCTCCTTATATTTATCTGCTATTTTTCTGTTATTACTTGATGTTCCCCGTAGCATGTTTCCTCCTCCTATCCTTAACTGTACATTTCTGCCTTTATTTTCCGTTGTATATGATTTAACTGCACATGTTTATTTGGTAGTCTTGTCCTAGCCTCGTCACTACTTCGCCGAGGTTAGGTTAGGCACTTACCAGCACATGGGGTCGGTTGTGTTGATACTACACTCTGCACTGTGTGCAAATTCCGGTGCTGCAGCTTTTGGACCTCAGTCAGATTGCTGCTTCAGTCTATCAGGCGACCCAAGGTAGTCCTGCAGGCTTCCGATGGCCTTGGCGTCTCCTTCTATCTTCCCATTTTATTTCTTTTATGTATTTCAGAAACAACTTTGTATTTATCTTTGAGACCCTTATTTGTAGTACTCTTAGACAGTTTGTGAAATTGTGACACCAGTTCTGGGTAGTTTATGTTTAAGGATTTGTATCGATAATATTTAAATTGTTACATTTCGTTCTTCCGCTTATTTAATTTCGAAGTTTATATAATGTTAATTCATAACCGTTAAAGGATTAAAAATGGAAAAGGTAAGTATTTGAAGTGATTGCCTTGCCTAGCTTTCACTACTAGGCGTCATCACGACTCCCGACGATGGAAAATCCGGATCGTGATGGTATGTTATATAGATGTGTGGGTGCTCTATAGTGTAGCAAATGTATGGGTTAATTTTAAGGTAAGTGGGGGAAATGGAGAAGGGACGTGAGGAGTGGGGGATTTTAGAAGGTTAGAGATCAGTTAGCTTTTTGTTTGTGTACTTTGTTATCTCTCTCTTTTTTTAAATTCTTTTTTTGTTAGTTTTTATAAAAAAATTTATTTAACTTTTCCTAACCCTTTTTTTTAATTAAATAAAAGAAGATAAACAACACACACACACACACACACACATATATATATATATATATATATATATATATATATATCAACCAACTTACTATGTTTGATAAAAGAAGATATATATATGTTTAATTAAATAAAAGAAGATAAAACACACACACATATATCAACCAACTTACTTTTAGACTTAAAGAAAACTCACTATTTACACTAAAGTTTAAATTATACTAAGAAAAATACTACTATAACTTACATTTAAATTAGAAGAAACCAAGTTATATATATTCTTCTATTTAAACATAGGAACAAATCTTATATTCTAAGAATGTGAATATTTTTTGTAGTTTTTAATTTTCTTAAATAAAACCTATTAAGAGTAAGATAAAAATTTAAAATATTAAACTTAGACCTAAAAGAAATATCTACACCAAAATAGTATAGAATTTGGGTGTGGTCAAAAATTAGTTGTTCACAAAAATGGCTATAGCTTTGGTTCTATAACGCTTCTCCTTTGAGCTCTCTCCATCTTACACACATGCTCCACATTCTATTATAGCTTTGCAACCCAAGTTTGGCGCTCCCTTAATTCTGCAGAGGCCCTAGTGTTTGACCAAAAGATATTGAAACATTTTTGATTAAATCAATTAAAGAAGTTGAAGAGGTAAATCTTAGTCAAACATAGTAAATTTCAGATCTATAAACAAACCAGAAAACGATACATAAAATGAAGTAGAAGCGATAAATTATTGAAACCTTTCATTTCTTATCTCACCAATCGGGGAAGATAACTGTTGTACATATTCAATGGAAGATCCTTTTACTTTCTTTTCACTAAGGAGATTATAGAGGAGAAGGAGAGAGAAAAGCCCCCCTTTCTAGGAAGGTCTCATTTCTATATATAGTCATGGAGTCCTTGCAATGTATTTGGGCCATAGCCCCCTCACTCCGCGTCCATTTTCGTCATTCGGTGAATGCGTGGTTTGGAGTAAATAATGTCGTCTTTCCTTATCCCCTTGTTTGGACGAGGTCCCAATTGGGTCGACCACAACAGTCAGATTTTGACCAATACAGTTAGTCCCTCCGTCTGTCGGGGTCGTCCCTTGTCAGGCCCGGTAGACGGATGATGATTTCTGCTTATCTAGGAGAAATCTGACTGTCTACGCCTTGGGTATAATTTTCAGAATCAAGTAGCATATTGGCACCCTTTCGATATCATTGAACTGTTGCGGCCGTTTCGGAATCGAAACCTCGTTTAATCTTGAAACTCTGTTCGTGGTTGCCGCCATTATGACACACGTTCCCAGGGGATTGAATCATTTCGTGCCCCATTAAATTCAATTGGTGACTCCTGGGTTTCGAGCTTGGGGAATTTATGTCTCTTATAAATAGGAGGAATGCATCATTCGAGCGACACACTTCCTTACCTTTACTTGAAAGAACTTTGCGAATTCTCATGTCTCTTGATACTTCGAATTTTTGATTTTCTTCGGTTAGCCAAGAACTTTCATCTTTTCTTTTCTTTGCCCCTTTCCTTCATCAAACTGATACAAATGGCTGGTGATTCTTTTCGTGCTGACCTTCCCGCCACAATTCCGGCGCCGGAAGATGATGTTCTGGTCAGTGAAGGAGTAGAAGTGGCAGAAGATGAGGATGTTCCATCGGTGGCTGAGATCTTGCCTCGCCTTGAGAAAGCATGGACTGATTTCCACATTCCTGCCGGGGAGGAACCAGAACCTGTTCCCTCCGTCATAAATAAGGAGGGGATCGCAGACTTGAGGTCTAGGTGGGGAATTCCTCACTATGTCAAAATACTGCCAGCGTTGGGGAACGACATCGTCCATTTTGACCGCCCAGGGTATTGTGCGTTCTATGCTTATCCCTTTATTGTTAGGTACACGCTTCCTCTCCCTCTCTTGGTGGTATATTTTGCCGCTTTTACGAGGTATGCCTGACCCAACTTACGTCGTACCTATACAAATTGTTCCTCATGCTGCTCAAATTTGCGGAGCTTGTCGGTCGTGAGATCACTTTGGAGCACATGCTCAACATCTTCTCCCCTCAACTCATTCGTGGCACGATGATTCACATGTGCCACCGAGGGTCGAAGAGCTTGGTGGTAAAGATGGACGACAGGGCCAACCGTCGCTTCTACGAGAACTACTTCTATGTGCGGACTGAGCATCTTGTGGCGGATCCTACGGGGTTTCCCGAAAAATAGAATTTTGCACGTAAGTCTCTATACTTTGGGTCAGAATGACACCCGACTGCTTTCCTTTGAGTAGTAATAAAACTGTTTATGTTTTTTCAGTTGCGAAACTACCTCTTCCACCTATTGATGGTATCCGCGAGTGGGTGAACGCTATCATTCCTCACATATCGGGGGTCTGCACATGGTCATCCTTCTATGAGAAATATGGACGCAAGACCCTTACTGGTGAGATATCATTTTCGTTTGCTATTCTTTCCTTCCTTTTGTACTTTATTTCTGATGTGACGTTCGTCGATGTCAGGGAGAGTGTGGAGAGCGAGGGCTTATCCGCTAGCTTTTCGTCAGCATACATCTGCTCGTTCTGCCCTAGTGTCTACTTCCCGACCTTCGTCAAGGGCTGCCTCGGTTGAGTCTACGGCTGTGATTGTTCGCACGGAAGCTACCCCTCGTGCTAGGACTCCGACCCCTGTCATTCACCCGGTGAAGGGAACTTCTCATGCCGCAGAAGGGGAGGGGCCGTCAAAGAGGTGGCGAGTAGAGTCTGAAGCGGCTCCTACGGCTATGATAAATTTGGAGGAAGATCTTCCCTTGACGGGGTCTGAGGGGGGAGTTGGTGCCATTTCACCCGTGGTGATAGAGCCAGCCGTTGTGTCTGCCCCACCGGTGGAGATTCCGGCTGCTATGATTGACCAACAACCTGCCGCATCGGGGGGTCAGACTCTTGAGACCATTGTTACCGCTTTGGATGGGCCTTCATCTTTGGTGCCGGGTCGTGCTTCCTTATCGGCCGCAGAAAGGGGGAAATGTGTCGTGGTTGACGACTATGAATCTAAGTTTGATCTTGGTCTAGACGATGTTAGGATGTTTGAAGAGGGTCTTACCCGTTCGGTAGTTCATGCGGGAGGTCCGTCCCGTATTCTTGAGATCTCGTCGGATATCAATATCCTATAGGATACGGAGGACCTGGCATCGCAGTTTGACATCTTGTGTTCTGCTGCTGAGAATGCGGCTCTTCGGGACATTCCCGATATTGATTTGATGCATGAAGTGGCCGCTATGGGCTTGAGAGTACGTTATACTTTTCTCTCATGTTTCTCTCGTTTTTCTTGGTGATATGGTTTTAACCCATCTTTTCGTTTTTCACACATATATAGTGGAAAAAGAGAGTGCTCGTAGGGCCGACATTCGGGACAAGAATTTCTTAAAGATGTTGGAAAAGTATCGGTGCTATCGCAACAAGTGCCATGAGATGCACAAACGGCTGTAGGTGAACCCTGACGATCGACTCTCGGCAAGGAATTGGAGAAAAGGGATCAGGAGTTGATGCAAGCTATTCGCAGTAAGAGTGTGCTTAAGAAGCAACTTCGTGTAAAGGACGAAGAGATTGAGTTGGGCAAAGGGGTTGCTACAGAATGTGAATATCTTCGGGGGAAGCTGAGGTCGATGCAGTCTGAGATGGATCAGAATATTATCAGGGTTGAGGCGATGAGCGCGAAGTGGATGGGAAAATTGGCCGATTTGGAGAGAAAGGTCGTTGGGTTGGATAACATCGAGAGCGCCTGGTTGGCGACTTTGGCGAGGGCGGCGGCTCTAAAGAATACTATTCGCGTCCTTCGATCCGAACTAGAGTCAGAGAGGGTGACAACACGCTAATGGAAGTGAGGCTTGAGGAGCGTATTGGTAAAATCGATCGTGAGACGTCATCCTTAAGAGACCAGGTCGCTGCCCTTGAGCCCAAAAAGGAGCAACTGTTGGCTCAAATTGAATCTTCCTCCGTCGTTGTTCCCCGTCATTTGCATGAGCTTTGGGTTCATGCTGAAGCTCAGCGGGACATATATAAGAACTTGTGGGAGGCGGGCAATGTCACCGAGGCCGCATATGAAGGAGCTCGGGCAAAGGCATGAGAGGCTCGTGTCAACTGTGGATATGACTCTGCGATGCCGGAGGCCGATGAAGGTGCAGATAATGAGGGAGGACTTCGTGGAGATGGTGGTGATGATAGTGGCGGTGATGATGCCGAGTGAAAGAATGCTGTCTTTGTCTGTTTTCTGTCTTCTTTTTTTTATTCGTTGTTTTTTGTCATTGTTTCTCCCCCCTTTTAGACTATTGGTACAAGCCGTATGTAATCTGCGACTGTTTGCGCAATGACTTTGTATAAAGAGGAATTTTTCATTGTTATATGCCCTCTGTACTTTTTCCCTGTTTTGCTTTTCATAACTTTTGTGCAAAGTAGATTCTCGCATGATGAGTTCCATACTCTTTGGGAATTTAGTGTCACATGGGTTGAACAGGACCTTGATGGAGGCTTTGGCTAGTGAGACGGTATTTTCGAACGTGTGTCGAGATGCTGTCTTATCATAGTCTGAATGGTAGTGGACTATTTTTCTAATAACGACCTTAGCCGTAGGGATATTACTTTCGGGCTTATATCGAAGTATTATCCCATCGTGAGTCCCTGTCTTTCTTTCCCTTTTTTTTTCTGATAAAGTATTGCCCTGTCGTTATTCGATCGAGGACGAACTCTCTTCTTTTTGGTGAGGGCCCTTGGCCTTAAGGGTGTTATTTCAAACTTTTGTCGAAATATTAACCCGTCGTTGTTCGATCGAGGTCGAACTCCTCTCTTTTGGCGAAGGCCCTCAGCCTTAAGGGTGTTATTTCAAACTTTCATCGAAATATTAACCCGTCATTGTTCGATCGAGGTCGAACTCCTCTCTTTTGGCGAAGGCCCTCGGCCTCAAGGGTATTATTTCGAACCTTCATTGGAATATTAACCCGTCGTTGTTCGATCGAGGTCGAACTCCTCTCTTTTGGCGAAGGCCCTTGATCTTAAGGGTATTATTTCGAACTTTTGTCGAAACATTAACTCGTCGTTGTTCGATCGAGGTCGAACCATTTTCTTTTGGCGAAGGCCCTTGGCCTTAAGAGTGTTATTTTGAACTTTTGTCGAAATATTAACCCGTCGTTGTTCAATCGAGGTCGAACTCTTTTTTGGCGACCCTTGACCTTAAGGCTATTATGTCGAACTTTCGTCGAAATATCAACCCATCGTTGTTCGATTGAGGTCGAACTCTCTTTTTCTTTTTTTGTGAAGGCCCTTGGCCTTAAGGGTGTTATTTCGAACTTTTGTCGAAATATTAACCCGTCATTGTTCGATCGAGGTCGAACTCCTCTCTTTTGGCGAAGTCCCTTGACCTTAAGGGTATTATTTTGAACTTTCGTCGAAATATTAACCCGTCGTTGTTCGATCGAGATCGAACCCTTTTCTTTTGGCGAAGGCCCTTGGCCTTAAGGGTGTTATTTCGAACTTTCATCAAAATATTAACCCGTCGTTGTTCGATCGAGGTCGAATTCTTCTTTGGCGAAGGCCCTTGACCTTAAGGGTATTATTTCGAACTTTCGTCAAAATATCAACCCGTCGTTGTTCGATCGAGGTCGAACTCTCTTCTTTTTGGTGAAGGCCCTTGGCCTTAAGGGTCTTATTTCGAACTTTCGTCGAAAAATTAACCCGCCGTTGTTCGATCAAGGTCGAACTCTTTTCTTTTTGGCGAAGGCCCTTGACCTTGAGGGTATTCTTTCGAACTTTCGTCGAAATATTAACCCGTCGTTGTTCGATTGAGGTCAAACTCATCTCTTTTGGCGAAAGCCCTTGACCTTAAGGGTATTATTTTGAATTTTCGTCAAAATATTAACCTGTCGTTGTTCGATCGAGGTCGAACCCTTTTCTTTTGGCAAAGGCCCTTGACCTTAAGGGTGTTATTTCGAACTTTCGTCGAAATATTAACCCGTCGTTATTCGATCGAGGTCGAACTCTTCTTTGGCGAAGGCCCTTGACCTTAAGGGTATTATTTCAAACTTTTATCGAAATATTAACCCGTTGTTGTTCGATCGAGGTCGAACTCTTTCCTTTGGCGAAGGCCCTTGGCCTTAAGGGTGTTATTTCGAGCTTCCAGTGTTTTGGAGAGTTGGGTATCTTCTGGGGGGGTCCCAGTTCGCCTGATATTATTTGCATCGGGAGTGTGATGTCGGGGAGTAGAGAACGCTGCTGCTTTGCTTGCACTTCGTTTCACGCGCATATCAGAGTTTCCCTGTCTAACTTTTTTATTTTTCGATCTGGAAATGTCATTGTTGGGTGGGACGATGAATTACACTTTTACTTAGTGGATCTCCCCCTCGTTGGCCCAATTTTTAGGTCCTCGAGAGGGCTTCTTTTGGGAAGCCTTCTTGGCGAGGGCGAAGGAGTACCACTCAAGAGGTATCATTTCTTAGGAGTTAGATTTGTTTAATGGATGATGATTCAGTTGTTTTGTAGCAATTTCCCCTTCTTCAATTAAGTTGTTTCCTTGCTCGCTTGCCTGCGTGGTGCCCGCGTTATTGTTCGAGTAATCGGCAGAGGTGGGCCAGGATGACCTTTTCTTTATTCCGATTTAGTGAGTTGGAGAATGAAGATGGATCTGTAGCGTTGCTCGTTTTGCTTGACGCTTTAATGGTTGATGGGGGTGATGTTTTCTGAATTTGGTAACTGTATTCAGCTCTCTTTCCCCTCATTTGGTCACGGGATGCTTAATTCTCGTTTTCCGTCTCTTCCATTTTCTTTGAAACAGTTGTAGGCGTATCCTTACCGTTCTCTTTGGTGGGCGGCCATGTTTCCGGTTTTTGATCTGGAGAAGATTAGGAAGTTTTCACTAAGAAATCCTCACAGACGGCGCCAAATTATTTGACCAAAAGATATTGAAATTTTTTGATTAAATTAATTAAAGAAGTTGAAGAGGTAAATCTTAATCAAACATAGTAAATTCCTTATCTATAAACAAACCAGAAAACGATACATAAAATGAAGTAGAAGCGATAAATTATCGAAGCCTTTCATTTCTTATCTCACCAATCGGTGAAGATGACTGTTGTACATATTCAATGGAAGATCCTTTTACTTTCTTTTCACTAAGGAGATTATAAAGGAGAAGGAGAGAGAAAAGCCCCCCTTTCTAGGAAGGTCTCATCTCTATATATAGTCATGGAGTCCTTGCCATGCATTTGGGCCATAGCCCCCTCACACCTCGTCCATTTTCTTCGTTTGGTGAATGCGTGGTTTGGAGTAAATAATGTCGTCTTTCCTTATCCTCATGTTTGGACGGGGTCCCAATTGGGTCGACCATAGCGGTCAGATTTTGAACAATACACCTAGTTCTTTAGACAAATGAGCCAACTATCTTGTGCACAAAGGTAGATCCAGGGCAAGGTTCTATAGGTTCCACTGAACTCATTAATTACTTTCGACTTGAATTATGTATGCAAATGCAAAAAGACATTTAAAAAGTATACATATGATAAGATCATACTCATTCTGAACTCAATGAATATATATATTCTGAAGTCGCCTCGATCTATGCTTGTACGAGCATGTTATCTGAAGTTGACTTTACTACTCCCTTCGTTTCAGTTTATGTGAACCTATTTCCTTTTTGGTCTGTTCCAAAAAGAATGACCCCTTTCTGAATTTAGAAACAATTTAGCTTAAACTTACAATTTTACCCTTAATGAGAAGCTTTTATAACCACACAAATACTTTGAGTCACTTTTTGACTTGTTTAGGACCACAAATTTCAAAAGTCTTCATTTTTTCTTAAACTTCGTGCCTAGTTAAATAGGTTCACATAAATTGAAACGGAGGGAGTATTTTATATTGGCTTCAACATGTGATCGGGATTAGCAATTGATAAAGTATCTAACAAACTAAAATATCCTTAATTACCTCTTTCATTTTTCTTATTTATTTTAAAAAAAGGAAAAACATTCATATTTATGCCTGAACTTTGCAAAATTAGTCATCCATATATATCTTTTAATTTGTTAAAGTTTGCTTCGAAAATTATCATGCTGTTACCAAAAGTACCGTGTATGCTCTTCATTTCTAAGGGAACTCCAACTAGCATATTCTTATAAGAAAAACGGAAACATTTAAACAATATTTAATTCCCTAACTCATTTTGAACTTTTTTTGGTTTTTCATGTGTCGGTGCTTAGCGCCCGATTAAATTTGGATTCGCGCCGAAAAGTCTCACATTAGGAGTAAAAAGTACTTGCTACTTCACCACAAGGTACTATTTTTAATTTAATATAGTAAAAAGATGTCCTTAGTTTTTGCATACTTGTCCCCACGCCGCTCCATTTACATCAGCAAGAAAGATTCCTTCGACTCCCGTTCAATTTGATATAATCATATGTAATTAAGAGCCAGAGGAAGCAGCTGAGAGAACCTTTCATGGAGTACTTGTCACTTCTGACGGCGGAGATGTTGTGTAACACAATAGCAGTAGTCAGTGTTGCAATTTTGCTGGTATATACATGGAGAGTGTTGAATTGGGCTTGGTTTAGGCCTAAGAAATTGGAGAAATGCTTAAGACTGAGTGGTCTTAAGGGAAATCCTTACAAGCTACTCTATGGAGATCTAAACGAACTGACAAAAAGCATAATAGAAGCCAAGTCTAAGCCCATCAATTTCTCTGATGATATAGCTCAAAGGCTCATCCCTTTTTTCCTCAACGCCATCAATAAAAATGGTACGTTTCTTTTTCTCTCAGCATTTGATATGTTTAACTTATTCTTATTTAAGAATATAATAAACTCTATAAAAGTTTAAATAAAATTTTATCTGTTGCAAAAAAAAAAATGTTTAAACACATTCTAATTCTAGTAGCAATGAAGAGTTGATGATGTTGTGAGTGGAGACGGAACTAGATTTGAACCTTATGAGTTTGTGATTATAATTCTTTTAAGTTATTGAGTTTTAAATTAATAATTTATACATATTCATTGAATTTCTTAAACCAAATATATACATGGTTTGAACAAATGTTATTGAGTTCGACCGAACCCGCAACCAACATCCGCCCTCGTTGTGAGGTGGTGGTTGTTCTGCACTGGTGATTATTGATATAATTTGCAGCAGTAACTAACGGCGATGACTATGCAGTTATAATTAGTGGTGGCGATATGTAGTAGATGTAATTGTGTTGTATTGATAAAATAATGAATAGTAGTAACGAGTGATGAAAGTGGTTGATAATGGTGGGATGAAAGTTGATAATAGTAGTGGTAGGCGATGAAGGTATGGTGGCGAAGATAATTAGAGGAGATGAATAATGAATAGAATAGTGATAAAAAATCCTCGCAATTTTTTTTAAGTATACATCTCATTAGTCATTACTGATTAAAAATTAGTCTATTAATCTGAGATTCTCTAATACAGCTGTAATCAAAAAATCTTTTAAATAAAAATAATTTTATTAATGAATTTTTGTGGATACAATTTTGTTGTATTTGATCTCCATAAAAAAGAAGAATGTCACTTGGGCACTTCGACATTTTTGAGAAAGATAACATTTGACGTCATTAATTTCTTTATAAATATTTTATAAATTTATGGAATTTCGACATGCTTGTAATTATATATACAATTTGTAATGATCAATGAGGTGTTATCATCCCTCTTACACATCCATGCGGTAGCTGAAATTTTAATTTCTAAGTAAGCAACCCCCACTTCCAACCGAGAGGTTGTGAGTTCGAGTCTCCCCAAGAGCAAGGGGGAAGTTCTTGGAGGGAAGGATGCCGGGGTCTATTTGGAAACAGTCTCTCTACCCTAGGGTAGGGGTAAGGTCTGCGTACACACTACCCTCTCCAGACCCCACTAAATGGGATTATTACTGGGTTGTTGTTGTTGACGTTGTATATTCCAACTTCAAGAACATATAAGAGCTCTTCTCAGTACGGTCCTTTTTGTATACCTGAAAAGTTGACATTGTGCTTGACCCATTGTTCGATAAATTTTGTCATAAACACCCCTAGATGCATCCTTAAACTCATTATACAAGAAACTTGAGTTTCATCCTTTATTTATTCTTATGAACAAGAAACATCCTTAAACTATAACAACGTGAGCAGATGCATCCTACATCAATTCCAACATTTAAAGTTAACGGATGCCTAACTACACGTGCACTGCACGTGAATTCCCTCCTCTCCTCCCCTCAAATAGTCAAATTCTCCGCTCATTTGCTACGCTTCAATGACCAGGTAAAACTCCAATCAACAACCTTCTCTTTTTTCTTGTCTCCGTTCGTTTAGGTTTAATTGGTCATTTGATATTAATCTTTTAATAATAATTTGTTACTTCAGTTGTAATTTATGTGGACGAGATGATAAGTAATCTTTATCCTACATTGCTTTCATGGTAGACACATCGAGTTGTCTGAATGAGCTGTTTGATTCAACATGTTGTAGTTGAAAAAGTGAGCTGTGAAATGCCTATTACCTGTTTGGTAAAATGCCAGAGTGAACTGTTTGATTTTGTTGTCAAATGCCTATTGCTTGGTTTTACAGTTATCTGCCGATGATTTTATACTTTGCCATTCAGATATAATTGCCAAGGGGGAGGCTAGTAAAGTCATTGCCTTACGCCTCCTAAATTTTGGAGCCTCAAAAATACTTTTAGTTGTGAATTTTGTATCTTATTTTCGCTTAGACAATATTAAAGTTTATAGAAAAAAAATACAAACTCCGGTAGAAAGAAAGACTATCTATTTATTTAAGGCAAAATACATAAAAAGACACCTAAAGTTGGCTCCAGATGTCTGTCTCACACTCCAACTTACCAGGTGACCATATATACACTTTATGTTGGTTTTATAGCCCGTTTGGCTAAGCTGCAAAAATCAGCTTATTTTGAGAAGTGTTTTTTTTTTCAAAAGTGTTTTTCTCAAAAGTACTTTTCAAAAGTGCTTATATTGTGTCTTGTAAACGCTCCAACATGGCAAAATGAGTGTGTGTCACTCATATTTGAGCGTGTGAAGGCCCTTAAAAAATTGGCGAAATGACTTCCTGGCCACTTAGACTTGTAGGGCTTTTGAAAACCGATACACAAACTTTCATCTTTCCCATTTAAACACTCAAACTTGTAAAACCTATAACTAATAAACACCTTTGACCATTGACTATACTTATGTGGAGGTAGCTTATCTTACGTGGACATAGTGCGTATAAGTCACATTCAAATGGCGCGTGTATCTATTACTATTTATTAAAAAGATTGTAAAATCAAAAAAATAAACAGAAACTATAAGGAAACCAAAAAAGAAAAGAAAAAAAAACTTTCAACCTACCTCTCTCCCTTCATCGTTTTCTCCATTCCCGTTCGTCCAATTTTTCGTTTACTGTTTCTTTACCCTTTGTCCTCTCCACTGTTCTACTATATTAATGAAGTCAAAAAAAAAAAATCTTCGCCATTTTTTTTCTTGTGTTTGCTCCTTCTAATTTCAACAGAGAGAATAAAACTGTCAACAATCGAGCTCAAAATATATCAGATCCAAATGTGATTTTGGGCGTAACTTTCGCCGGAAAAACAAAACAAAAGCGCAAAAAGAACATCAAGTTTCATTGCATTCATGGGGTCCAATCATACCCATTGTTTCTGATTTTACAAAAGGCTAGCAAATGTTTTGAAGAAGAGAAGTAATTTTTTCTGAAGTTGCAGTGATTTTTCTTGTATTTTGACATTGGGTTTCCGTGATTATTTTTTCTTTCTTCTTGATGTTTATCCATTTTGATTTTTTCGACATTGGGAAGTCTCACTTTTAATGGATCAGATCACAAGTTTCACCATTGAAAATGGTGGCTGGGTGGGGAAATTTATTCCTGCACAGCTATGGTGAAGAAGAAAATAAGGAAAACAGAAGAAAAAGTAGAAATTAATAAATTTATTCCAGCACAGCTATGAGGTTTGCTTTCGCGCCCTTCACGTGTAACAACCCCATTGGTCATTTGCTGACTGGATGTGTAATACACGCGCGTAGGGTCAAGGGTCAAATGTGTTTATTAGTTAAGGGTTTCACGAGTTTGAGTGTTCAAATGGGAAAGTCCAAAGTTTATGTATCGACTTTCAAAAGCTTTACAAGTTTAAGTGGTCAGGAAACCGTTACGCCAAAAAAATTTGTGAACCCCACTTTCTTCACCTCCAATCAAGCCATATTCATTACCACCCTTTCGCCACCATTACAACCCAGCCACAACCTCATAACCATCCTCATGCCACCACCTTAATAAGGACAACACCAAATATACAATTCAACTACCCACAATTTCAACACTGTAAAAAGCTCCATCACTAAATCATCAAAATAAAAAATATAGTGGCAAAAGAACTGGAATTAAAGTGGCGAAAAATTAGTGATTGAAACTAAAAAAAAAAAAAAGGAGATGCAATTTGTTAAAATTGTAAAATTACAGTAAGATTGAAATTGAAGTGTATTGAAGCAATGAAGCAAGAATGAATAGAAAATTCGAAAAGAAATCGCAATTTGTATATATGCTTGGCTATTTTGTATTACAAATCGAGAAACTTGTCAGAAAAATAAAATGTGAGATCGGAAAAAATGGATAGGGGAAAGAGATTAGGGGAAGCAGGTGGGAAGGAGATGAAGAGAGAGGTCGTCGGAGGAGAGCTTTTCCAGTGAGGTCCAATGATAGTTGAAGATGGTTTCTCGACGATTTTTTTTGCTGGTTTGGTTCTCTTTTCAAATCTATTAGATTTATAGAAGAATTGTATAGTAGGAATTTTAAAAAGTGGTGATTGATTTTGGGGTGAGGGGTGTGCGAGAGAAGAAATTGAATTGGCTCTGGTTTGGATTTTCTTGATGAGGAAGAAGTTGGGGAGCTGGGGAGGGGACAGGGGTGGGGTCTACTTTTGGATTTAAATTTTCTTTTTCATTTTTATTTACTAACCACTTTTATGTTTAATCAGGTATAGTCTACGTGTTAAATTCTGATTGGTTATTTAGCCACGTAGGAGCAAGTGTGTCTCACGCATTATACCTTCCAGATACATGTGTTTACTTGACACACTAAAACCAACATAAAGTGTCTATATGGTCACCTGATAAATTGGAATGTGAGATAGACATCTAGGACCAACTTTAGGTGTCTCTTTATGTATTTTGCCATTTTTTTATAATATAAATATTTTAGAACTTTAAATTTAGCTACTTAAATCTTTATATTGGTAAATAATATTTTTTTAAATAGGATCCAAGGTACCACATTATAAATACGTGGGTAATATCTTATTAACTTGAATTTTATTATCTAAATATTAATGCTCCATATTATATTTTGTAAGAAAGAAACTCCAACATTCAACTGAGATGAAGACTGCACTTGAGCTGCTGGAAATTATTTTACCTTGACTAGTTGAAAATCTGAAATATCACCCTTAACAGTATATAAAGTGGTAGGGCAGAGGGAAGCTCTCAGGAAACTGAAATCATTACTTAAGAAAACAGACACTATGAATTCTTAGTTGGTTTGCCACCGCCTCTTGAATAAATGAATGGTACAGTTTGATTTTGACGAAACTTCCTATTTATGCCATAAATACAATAATGGATTTGGATTACTACGTTACCATCCACATCACTGGCCAAAATTGTCTTCAGCCTATTAGTTTTTTTGATTATCCACTACAGTCTTTCTTGACTTATCTTTCTTGCCTATGTTTTCCTCTAGGTTGATCGAATGTTGCCAAGGCATTACGCTGAGGTCTCTATCCCTACGGCTTTGTACTTAAGTTTTGCCATATATTCCATCTTTTCATTTTAGCTAGCGATATTTAACTGAACACGAGGCTTGGAAGAAAATATGTCATTTGATACATACCAAAATTACCATTAGAGCTTGTGGTCAAGGCCGACTCTAAGGTGAAACCAGTAAGACTGATGCTTTAGGCCCCCAAATTTAAGGGACCCCATATTTAGCAAAAATAGGTTATATGCTTATAGTTTTGTTTCCCCTAAATACTAAGAAGATGAATTTGAGAAAGACATAAACATACGTTACGGAGTTCTATATGGAACCTTTGGACCTGAATTTTATCACTAACTTAAAGTGTAAGATGGGAATGCGGACACCATCATAAGAAAATTCAATTCTTTTCTCATTTTTCATGCCCTTATTTCTTATGCCAATGCCTCAACTATTGATGTTGAACAACATTAATTGATTTGAAGGTTCTTATTACTCATTACATTATGCTCAACAAAACAAAAAAAGAACCATTGAAATATAGAAATTGGATTTGATAATAATGGTGTCATTTATAGAAAGAAAAAATTTGATGAGTATGTTGATAAGCACAAAGTCTCTTGAAGATTTTTTTTTAAAGTTGATTACTTTTTATATATAGTAGACCAAGCCAAGTTTCACTTCTAAGTAGATTTAAACAATTTGAAGCGTATGTACTTCAATATTCCTTAAAACATAACAAGCACTTAATATTAACGATTTTGACTTATTTTCTGAATTAAAAGTGTTAAATGATTTTGACTTACCTAAGATCAACAATGTCTCAAGAAATATTAAACGAATTAGCTATATTATCAATTTAATAAGAATAATTGGAAGAAATCAACAAAAAAAAAAAAACAAAAAAACTTTGCATCTAACAAAGCTAAAAAAAATAGACTTCAAATAATCTAAGATTTTCTTTTTAAGTTTAAGGCTTCCCATTAAACTTTGACTTTAGACCCCTAATTGTGGTTGAGCTGCCCCTACTTGTGGTCTTAAACATGTCATGAAATTTCTATGGCTATAAGAGCATTTCATTGAGAATAGAGTGAGAAGTATACAGAAAGGTATTAATCTTTTCTCAACAGAATAAAAAGGGAAGAGTTTCATATAAAATGGAACAGAGAGTATACTAATAGTGTTAACCAATTTTTTTACTGTCTTATCAATGATAGAATGGAATGGAACAAGGATTCATGGGGTTGTTCTTAACTAATTTGAGATTGAAGCATTGTTGATTGATCATGTAATAGAGTATTTTAACTGGTTCTAGCATGTTACTTGCCCTCTTTTCAATTACCTATCCATGCTTGTTATGAACAAATCTGTGATTTGCTTTTGAAAAACATAGTATATTATAAAATATTTTATACTATTTATGCATCAAAGTATGTCTAATTTAATGAACATATGCCCTTGTTTCATGCTACTTTCTCTGGAGTTGCTAGATCCCATGTAGTGCAGCGGGGAAATGGACAATGTATTCTTTGCATATTATTTCCACACACCCGACTTAAGAAAGAAAGAAAGAAAAGATTTCTGAAACATAATAAAAGTAACCGTAGAACTTTGGTCTTGAACATGCAATGACAATTCTATGACTATAAGAGTATGTCATTAAAGATAAAGTGGCAAGTTTGAAGAGCTTCCAAATAAAAAAAGGTCTCATTCCTTTTTGGAGCAGTCTTAAAAATATTATCATGTAAAATGGAAGAAATGGAGTATATACTAATAGTGTTAATAAAATTACAGTATCTTACCGAGAATAGGATAAAGGACAGGGATTATACAGGCGTTCTCAACTAATTTGAGATTGAAGCTTTTTTGGTTGATCAAGTTATAGAGTATTTTAACTGATTCTAACATGTCTCTGTTTCAACTGCCTAACCTTGCTTGTTATATCTGCTGTTTGCTGTTAAATAACGTAGTAGTCGTTTATACTGTGTGTATAAAATAAATCCAATTCAAGGAACACAAACCCTTGTTTCACCCTTCTTTCTATGTATTTCCTAGAATCCACGTAGTAGAATGGACTACATAATCTTTGCATTTTATATCCACCCTTTGTAAATATGAAAAATTCTATTGAAATCCTGAAGAAAAATCTTGAAATGCCCACCCCCTATAAGAAAAGATGGATAATAATATTAGGTCTCATATAAAAATGTTTGTCAGTAATTAAAGGACGTTAAATCATGAGTAACATATAAGAAGATATCCATATGTCCTTCTCTGTTTCTTTCTTTTGTTTCATCCTTTTATGTTTTCAGTGAAAAACCAGAAATGGCCAAGTCTTGACTCATCCAAAGGGAAGAAAGTCATCGAGTCATGTATTAATATGTATCGTGGATAAATATAGACATTTTCTTGTGCCAATTCCAGCATAGTAAAAAAAAAGGATTTTTCTCTAGACATTTAGAAAGTGGCATTCTATATTAAATAGACTGAAAAGGAAAGTAAGACATATAAATTGAAATAGAGGGGGTACAATATATAGAGAAGATGGTAAATGTCAAATGCCTTAGACTTAAGATTGCATATTGAGATGTCTAACCTAAAGAAGTTGTCCATTTATAACAAGCTCTGGCTTTTCCATTTGTTTTGTACAACATATGCTGCCAGCATTTTATCAGAGTTGTAGTGAAATGCTAAGCAAATGGGAGGAGATCGTTCAAAAGGAAACGTCATTCGAACTCGACGTATGGCCAGATCTTCAAGTAATGACCAGTGAAGTCATTTCTCGCACAACATTTGGGAGTAGCTATCAAGAGGGAAGAATAGTATTTGAACTTCAGAAAGAACAAGTTGAGTATGTAACGGAAAAAGGACGTTCAATTTATGTACCACGATCAAGGTACAATACTTAGTTCTCAGATTTCCACGTTTCATAACTTTCTTTGTCATTAAAAAGGAAATATCAGACTCTTAACAAATTAATACAAAAGGAACTTAACTTACTCTGCCTTTCTACTAAAAGACTTATCTTGTTTACTTAAATTTGTTTTTTGTAGGTTCTTGCCTACTAAAACGAACAAGAGAATGCTGGAAATCGAAAAGGAAATTCAAACAACAATTAGGCGTATCATTGACAAAAGATTGAGGGTGATGAAAGCGGGCGAGAAAAATAATGAAGACTTGTTAGGCATATTACTTGAATCCAATTTGGAAGAAATAGAACTGCATGGAAGCAAAGAGTTTGGAATGACAACATCAGAAGTGATTGAAGAGTGCAAGTTATTCTATTTTGCTGGCCAAGAGATAACTTCAGTGTTGCTTGTTTGGACAATGATTTTGTTGTGCTTGCATCCAGAGTGGCAAGTACGTGCCCGAGAGGAGGTGTTGCAGGTCTTCAGAATTGAAAAACCAGATTTTGAAGGACTAAATCGCCTTAAAATTGTAAGTACTTCTCTTCTAGTCTTTCCTAGAATATGTTTTGTGTGTCCTCAATATTGTCCTATCGGACCCCCTAAGTTGACGAGCAAACTAAGAGACCGATTTGCTTAAGTACTAATTGAAAGTAGTTAGAAGCAGCAAGCAAGTGCTGAAAAATATGTTTATATGCTGAAACTGATTTTATAATTAATAAATTTGAATAAGGTACAAACAATTGATGTGTTTGGTAAAAAAAAGTATACATAATCATTTTTTGTTAAATTTATTAAAACACCCTTAAAGATACTTATAAAATGTATAAATTAAAAAGTATCTTTACAAGGAGAAGGACAAACTACAGAAATGGAATGGATTGTGAGTTACTACTTTATTTTGGGAAGGTATTTAGTGGATTACAAAAAAATATTAGGGATAAAGTAGTCATAATTTTAGTCAAACCAAAAGCGCTTGTAACCAACTTATGTCTTTTGGAATATATATAATTCTGGTGTTTTCCAAGCACATAGATTAGCCAAAAATTCTTATTAGCTTGTTAAATTTATCCAACTACCCTCTAATCCAACTGACAACTTATGCAATACTTATTTCACAGGTGACGATGATCTTGTACGAAACATTAAGGCTATTCCCACCATTGCCTGTATTTGGTAGAAGGACTAAAGAAGAAGTGAAATTGGGAGAGCTAAATCTACCAGATGGAGTGGTAGTCCTTATACCTGCAGTTTTCGTACATTATGACAAGGAGATATGGAGTGAAGACGCAAAGGAGTTCAAACCCGAAAGATTCAGTGAAGGAGTGTCAAAGGCAACAAATGGACAAGTCTCGTTTATCCCATTTGGCGGGGGACCTCGAATTTGCGTTGGACAGAACTTCGCAATGTTGGAAGCCAAAATGGCAATAGCTATGATACTTCAACGATTCTCTTTTGAACTATCCCCATCTTATACTCATGCTCCATTTGCAGTGGTGACTATTCATCCTCAGTATGGTGCTCCTCTGCTTATGCGCAAACTTTAAAATTATATTTTACATCACTGGCATTGTATTCTCCATGCATTGAATGATCGATACTAAATTGTCGCTTGATGGCTGAAGCTGCTCTTCGAATTTAAACGTTGCAGCTTGGTTAATTTTATCAGAATTGTTCACTTCTTAGCTTTTTTTCCTTTCCTTTAGTTTGTGCATTTGTTTAGCTTTTGATAACATTCCATCTAATCTTGTGAAGAGTTTGTATAGTATTTCCTATTGACATTTCAAAAAATAATAAGTAGATTGAACTGTGCATATCACTCACATGAAGCTTTGCAAGTCAGTACACGTACCTGCATCTCAAAGTGTTAAAATCGTAAGTAGTCTAAATGAACACTTTACGAAGAATTAGGATTCAATGTGCAAAAGGCCTGATATCTCGTTTCCTAATATAGTGAAACTCTTTAATTTCTGTTACCACCGCCCTTCAAATGAGCAATATGTTTTTATGCCCACTACTAGTATCATATTTGTTTGGGGTAAAATTGGTTAGAGACATTTGGACATATGACGAAGTGACACGTGGATCTGAAGACAGATGTAACGTAAGTCAGCAAATAGCTGGCATCGAATGCAAGCATGTAACCGGTACTGGATGAATTCCGAAGAGCCAGTGACAAAGATTCAAAATATTGACATCGGATAGCATTCAATGAGCAGCCGTTACAGAGAATATCTATATTTATATCCAACTGTTATGCAGTCATCAATGACGGTTTTATTCTCATTCAAGAGGAGCTTGATTTGGGGATCTGGTCTCCCTCAATAAAGCTATAAATAGGGAAATTAGCATCATCGGTAGACACAAAACATTCTGTACAAAAAAGCTATAATCTGCTCTCATTCGATAGAAATACTTTCTTTATTTATTCTTAACTTTGTTCTTGCCACTGCTATCAGAGAAGTTAAACACTTAGTCAGGCTTGTATTTCCTTTAATTTTATTTCATAATCTTATTTATGTTCTTATTCATTTCGTATTTTGGGTCAAACAGATTCACTTGTCTGTAAACCACGTTACAAATTTAATTGTACTATTTTACGGGTAAACAGTTTGGCGCCCACTGTGGGACATAAACAGTGTAATTGCTTTGATTCATTCATCTGTTACTAACAAATTTTGATTTCTTTTTTAGCAAAAGAGAAATCAAATATGGCAGCTAACAATGTCAATAATGTCTACAATGTTGGTGCACACAATAAACGTGAAGATGTATTTCAGCGTGATGATTTGTGATGACCCGATAGGTCATCTTATCTTTTAGAACCCAATTCTACGTTTCGAAGCCTTAAACACCTCATTTTATCTATCCTCGATTTGCCTGCATAGTCCAGCCGTGTTTCCGGAAAGCTTTTATGTTAAAACAGATAAAAATATGAAAATTTTGCTTAGAAATCCATCTGAGTTGATTTCGGTCAACGTTTGAGCAAACGGATCCGGATTCGTATTTTGACGATCCTGGTTGGTCTGTATCATGATTTGGGACTTGGGCGTATGCTCGGAATCGAATTCAGAACTCCCTAGCCAAGTTATCGGACTTTGTAGAAAATTGAAAGTTAAAGGCTTAATGAAATTGAAATGTTTGAACAATGTTTAACTTTTTGGATATCGGGTACGTATTTTGGTTCTAGAATCCGGTATAAGTCCAATACCATAATTATGACTTGTCTGTGAAATTTGGTGAGAAACAGAGTTGGTTTGACGTGATTCGGACGTCCGGTTCTGAAAGTAGAAGTTTCAAAATTTTCTTGGAAAGTTCATTTGATTTGGTGTTCAATTCATAGTTCTTGGTGTTATTTTGGCGATATGGTCGCACAAGCAAGTTCGTATGATATTTTTAGACTTGTGTTCACTTTTAGTTTAGAGCCCCGATGGCTCGGTTGAGTTTCGGATAGGCTACGGAGTGAAATTTGGACTTAGAACACTGCTGGTGTGTTTTAGATTTTGTTGCAGGCTTCAAAACTCGCAATTTCAAGGGCAATCTTCGCATTTGCGGCCACTGATGGACTCGCATTTGCGATCTACTCATCGCATTTGCAAAGAGTAGCTGGGGAGGCTAGAGTTCGCAATTGCGAAAAAATCTTCGCATTTGTGAAGTGGGGCTGGGCAAGCAGTGATCGCAAATGCAATCAGTGAGTCGCATTTGCGGAAGGATCAGAGTTCGCATTTGCGAACTATTCATCGCAAATGCGATGAAAATAGGGATGTGAAAACCTTCGCATTTGCGATAGGTTCTTCGCATTTGCGGGGCACGCATATACGAACCCCAGGTTGCAAATGCGACTTAGACGGGATTTTTGGTTCATTCTTCAAATTTTCAAACTTAAAAATCCTAGAGGCGATTTTTCAAATGGCTCTTCTTTCCCAAATCATTGGTAGCTAGTAAGTGATTCTAAACTAGTTTCTTTCAATCTTTCACTATATTTCCTAAGATTTCAACCTAAAATCTAAAGTTTTCATGGTGGAAATTGGGGGTTTTTGGGTAGATTAGGAATTTTTGTAAAATGGGGATTTAGGCCTCAAATTGAGGTCGGATTCCAAAATAAATTACATAACTGGACTCGGGGGTGAATGGATAATCGGGTTTTGGTCCGAATTTTGGGTTTGGACCAAGCGGGCCCGCGTGTTGACTTTTTCAATAATGATCTAAATTAAATTCTTTACAATTATGGGTAATTCCTAAGGCTTAATTCAAATCGTTTGGTTGGTAATTTGGTAGATTCTATTTGTTTGGAGCTTGTTTGAAAGGAAAAGCCGTGGTTGAGCTTTGAGTTTGGTCGTTGGAGCGAGGCAAGTGTCGTGGTTAATATTGACTTGAAGGACTAGGAATTATTTGTCTATTTTCTATGTATCTAGATGTTGGGTACAACGTATATGTGAGGTGACGAGCACTTATACGTTGTTGTCGGGTCATAGCATGCATGTGGGACTTGTTCTTTGCAATTATTGCTTTCCTTGATCATATTATCAATGCTTATGCTAGTTAATTGTTAAATTGATCATCCTTATCGTATTTACGAGTTTTGGTGATAATTGAGTATTGGTTCCGAATTGAGATTGGTATTGTGGAACCGTTGTTGAACTAAGACTTATACTTGTTGATCCTATCTCCATGTTATTACATGTTCATTGTTATGTGGTAAGGGAGAGTGTTAATGCACGAAGGGTAATGTTGTGTCATATTGTGAGTGTTAATGCATGAAGGGTGATGTCGTGCCATATTGTGAGTGTTAATGCACGAAGGGTGATGCCATTCCATGTTATGAGAGTTAATACATGAAGGGTGATTCCGTGTCGTTTCTAATTTATATGTTGAGGTTGAGAGTAAAAGCACGAAGGGTGATGTCGTGCACTTTTCTTTACTGTGTTTAATTATTTTCATTGGTTCAAGGCATATTGGCTGTTATAGTTATCATTGTTGCTGTGATTCTTTTATCTTGTATTTCCTTCAGTATGTCCCCCTCCCGATATTACTTGTCCAGCTCTTATTTGTTATTTTGTACCTATACAACATCTGCACATGTTTATTATGTAGGTGTCTTGTCATAGCCTCGTCACTACTTCGTCGAGGTTAGGCTCGACACTTACGAATACATGGGGTAGGTTGTACTCATACTACACTCTGCACTTCTTATGCAGATTTTGGTACCGTCCCTAGCTGATCATGAGGATAGCATCTGAACTTGCTTGTTAGGAAACCCAATGTAGATCGAGTCTGGAGGATCGGTATAGATACATCTATACTTATCTTCCAAAGGCTACGAAGTTAAGGACAAATTTCACTTTTATTCTTCTCTATCGTGCGATTTTGTTCTCTCATTACTAATTGAACTCTTCTACTCTTGTTCCCTCGCAGATGGCGAGAACACGTATCGCATCCTCAGCTGAGCAGAAGCCAGAGCCCCCAGTCGCAGCTCCTACGAGGGGCAGAGGTCGAGGCCGTGCTAGAGGCCGAGGCAGGGGCAGGGCTCAGCCTAGAGCTCGAGCAGAAGCACTATCAGTGGAGCCTCAGGTAGAGTTTGACGATGAGGTTCCAGCCCAGACTATTCCTGCCGGACCAGCTTAGGTCCCGGGGGGCCTTGGTCCGTTTGGTGGGCCTTATGGAGAGTGTGGCCCAAGCTAGTACTTTTCCCATGGAAATAGCCATCTCTCAGGATGGAGGAGGGGCAAAGAACTCACACCCTGGAACATATGGCTTCCCAGTATCAGACTCCAGCAGCTCAGCCAGTTAGGGTGGTTCAGTCAGTTGTTGCAGCACAGGCCGGTGGTGGATCAACTATGTCTTCTGAGGGCTTATTGAGGTTGGACAAGTTTACCAAGCTCTTTCCACTTCACTATAGTGGTGCACCTTCTAAGGACCGACATAATTATCTTATCCGCTGCCATGAGGTGCTGTGGAACATGGGGATAGTGGAGACCAATAGGGTCGATTATGTTGTGTTTCAGATGACGGGTTCTGCCAAGAGATGGTAGAATGATTTTTTATTGACCAGACCAGCTAGGTCGGTTGCTCTTACTTGGGACCAGTTCTCTCAGATATTTCTTGAGAAGTTCCTTCTGTCACACTGAGAGAGGATTATTACAGGCAGTTCGAGCGTCTCCAGCAGCGTAGTATGTCCGTCACTCAGTATGAGACATGTTTTGCAGATCTGGCCCATCATGCTATTCTTCTACTTCCTACCGAGAGAGAAAGGGTGAGGAGGTTTATTGAGGGACTTGCTTAGCCTATCAATTTGCATATGGCCAAGGAGACCGAGAGTGAGATTTCTTTTCAGATGGCTGCCAATGTCGCCAGGCGAGTCGAGATGGTTATAGCACATGGGAGTGGTCAGGGGTCTGACAAGATGCCTTGTAATTCTGGTGGATTCAGTGGCACTTCGTATGGAGGAATAGGTACTTTTGGTAGAGGACATCCTCTAAGGCCGTTTCATTCATGTTACACCCCGTGTTTTCATACATGAGAGTACGTCATAAGTCAATTGATGTATGCTTACAAATGTGATCATCTTTGAAAGTACATAAAGTAAGTTAATCATGTTAACTTGGAGGTTACAAATACTTAAGATCATGGACTGCAAATACCAAGAGGGTTGGAAGGCTTAGAAGCTAAACCAATTGAAGAAAATAAGTTTCGTCGAAAGTTGACAAGTTGGGAATGTTATAACATATACTTTTGGAGTGAGACTAGGGTACTCAAAATGATAAGGAGGTTATTTTATGAGTTATTTTTGTCTTATGACAGACGTGTGTTATGTTTTGAAGTCAAGTGAGTTGTGGAACAAAAGTTGGCAAAGATCATCACAAGTTGTATTCATAAATATGCTGGAATTTAGGTCAAATATAGCAGAGCTTTTCTCCCAATATACTTGGAATTAGGGGATGATCTACCTAAAAATTGAATATCTATGAGTCTATTATCTAATGCATTAAACAGTTCATTGATACAACATAGGAGTAGAGAGATATTTGCAGTTTCGTGAGACTGCGCAGAGTGCATAGGTGACAAGAAGGTGTGTCACTAAAGCCTTTTGAGCAATACATTTCGTGTAATATATGAGGTCTTTTTGGGACATATTATATACCAAATTGAAGGTCTTGGGATGTAGTTTCTAACGCTCTTAACCATTCAGTCATATGATATACGGATAAAAAGATATAAGCATCTAAAGAAGAGCCAATAATAGGGTACCAAGCTAGCACCTCTTTGACTTTTCAAAAATGGATATATATATAGGCCTTATGTCATCTCTTTCTTCACTTTTCCACATACCGCGACCATAATAAGACCCCCAAACGTATCCTCAAGTTCTCTACAAGGGTTTCCAATAATATTAACATCCCGATTACGAAATCAAGAAGCGATAACACTAGAACGATCCATACGACGTAAGTATCACTATATCGCCTCTCTTTTTCTTTTGTGGTTTAAATTTTGGAAGGTACTTCATAGTTAAGAAAATATCTACTTTCTGTATTTAATCTTTAAGTATCAATGAAGGTTGATAAATTCATTTCCAAATAGTTAAACTCACGGGATGGTGATTGGAAATCGCGAGTTCGAGTTATTCGACTTGTAGAGGACTGTTTTGTGGGTTGTTTCGTATTACTTTTGGGTTGTCTATTTTGCTGATGTTTTATGGATTTTTGGAGGATAAAAAGTGCGGAGAAACACCACATAATGATGGAATGGTGGGCTGGTCATTGGTCGTTACATTTTTATGTTGTTTAACACTACTTTTGTTATTGTTTTATGTATGAAGTGATTAGTGTGTGTGAGCTGATTTGTGATATATTGCGATAGAGATAAGGTTGAAAAATGATGCATACATGTTGTTGTTGTTTTGTTCTTGGTGTTGTTGGTATATGATATTGGAGGAGGGCCTTGTTACAGGGGAGATGCTGCCCAAATTGTAAACAAGCTACTAGTTTAAGTTGCGAACTTAGCCTTTACTCAACACTGATTTTGAATCTCTTTATGTTGTGGTAGATTGAGTTGAGTTGTTTAAAGAATTGCTTGGAAGGTATTAAGGACTTAACAGAGTTAAGGTATGTTAAGGATAAACCGTTCCTTCATTTTAGCATGATCCTGTAACTACATGTGTTTGATAACGAGACATAAAGAGAATTTCATATTCCTGAATTTATGTACATTTTCCTAGTCTCATAAGTTACAGCATTCTCCCTTATCGGGATTTCATATTCAGTTTAGTTTTGTCTTCTATCAGCCAAGAGAGCAGAGAGTCTATATATATATATATAGTATTACAGTATTTTCACCACCATCGAGCTATAATCGATTGGTAGGCCCCTATTGGACAACCTCTGATCATATGGTGAGTTATATATCGAGCCTACTGTGGCCGAGCGCCTATGAGCGAAACCAGAATGGCCGAGACACAGAGCCTAGTATGGCCGAGCGCTTGTGAGCGAGCCTACTACGGCAGAGCAGTTACACATATCGCGCCTTATAAGGCAGGACAACTATTTTGCTTACTATATTGAGAGAGTTGAGTCAGTATCAGCAGGTAAGCATATCTTCAGATTATCTTTGACTCCCAATTATTTTCAGTTATTATATTATCAGTTCAGTTTCAGCTTTTAGTTATTCTATTGCTTTACATACTTGGTATATTATTTCGTACTGATGTCCCTTTTGCCAGGGATACAACATTTCATGCCTGCAGGTCCTCATTTGACAGTTGGACAGACCCTCCCAGTAGACAGTCAAACATCAGCTTGGTTGGTAAGCTCCACTTCTTCGGAGTTACCAGGTTTAGACCTTGGAGTCGATATATACAGGTTTGATAGGTAGGTCAAGGCCAAATCCCGACTATGGTACAGTTCAACGATCTCTAGAGGCTTGTAGATGAGTCATGTATATTTTGTATATTGGTAGATGTTCATAGCGGCTTCGTTGGCCTGCATAGTTATATATATCAGCTTTTGGGTCCGTTTACCCCATAGATGAGAGAGGCATTATTTTCAGATAATTCATAATATGGCCTTATCGGCCTAAGTTGAGGGTTACCCCTCTAGAGTTCACAGTTACAAAGTGTTATGCTCGGGCCGAGTATGGCATAGGGTGCCGGCCACGCCTTTTCAGGTTTGGGGCGTGACAAACTTAGTATCAGATAGTATCAGAGCAGTTCTGTCCTAGGGAGTCTACAAGCTATGACTAGTAGAGCCTTGTTTATAGATGTGTTGTGCACCACATTATATAAACAGGAAGCTACAAGGCATTTAGGAGTATGTTACACTTCTTTCAAATCCACATGCAATAGAGCTGAGTCATAAGAGTTCGAGCCAAGACTTATGTTTGCTAATTATAGAGATGCTTACAATTTGAAAAATTATAGCTAGCCAGAGGGCTACTACAACAACATCTGAGGGCACTAGTAGAGAGAGAATTCTTGACAACGTGGCCCAGTTTGAGGCCCTATCAGATCGTGCATACCGGATGTGCGAATTTCCTACTTAAGACCCTAAGACGGGAATATCTAATGTACGCGAAATAGCAGGCCATGTGAGTATTAGAAGGTAAAAGTATAAGTTTCAACCGATAATAGAAGCAAGGTGGAGAAGGGTACGAGGTACCCAGTTAGAGAAGATTATCAGTTTTAAAACTTCAGGCAGAGAAATATAAGTATTTGAGTTACCGTCAACAGTAACAGAAGTATGTACAATTGGCCAGACCAATCTTACCCTGTGGGAGCTAACATTTATTGTTTAAGAGAAAGATGAGACATCCGGATCCAACTGGAGTTAGAGTAACCCAAAATGGTAGATGAAATGTGATCATTAGTTAAAATTTTTGAAGGATAGTGCAAACATGGTAATAAATCTCCTTCTGAGACACCCAGGTGGTGCATTCTAGAATAGAACAGCCAGATATGAATACTAGTGTTACATCTCACGTTTTTCGTACGTTAAAATTTCGTCTCCGGTTAATTGACGTAGTCTCGGGGTGAGATCATCTTGACGAATAATGTATTTATGCAATTTATAACAAGCGATAAATAAGTGTCATGGAAGGATAGAGGATGCACGAATTAGAGAAAACGAGTTTTGTTGAAAATGGTCAATTTGGGATAAAATACAGATCAAGTAATAATACTCGATAATTATAAACTAGTACCATGCAAGGTACCATATGACCACGGTAGTATATATATAAAGTACATATGAAGTATTTTGAAAATAAATAGAATTTTAAGTAATTTGTGGTAAATTTTAAATTATAGGGGTAATAGATTAATTACCGGGTAATGAAACATTACCCGATTAATTAATAAGTGGATAATAATTTACAAATCACCCCCAAGAGAACGTGGAAGCCCCCCCCTTTGTTTAGGGTGACTCATTGATTCACCTTTACATGTGTCTTAAAAAGGGCTAAATTATAAGTCTCATCAAGAAAGACTTTTTGTAGGCATTATCCAAACATTATGCCTTTGATTTTAAAAAACCAAGAATCTTATTTGCTAAGGATTCAAGTGAATCAAGTAAGTACTTTCCAAGAATTGAAGAATAAAAAACATTTCCCTTTTCAATTTCAAACCAAGAAAATGTGAGAAGTAAGTATTAAGTAAAGACTTTTAAGTGTGTTGGATTCCACTCTTTTGAATAAGAGATTAGTAATCACCTTGATGTAAAAAGTTTGATTTTTGAAAAGGTTTAAAAGACACTTGGTCTTAAGAAAAATGTTGAAGAAACAGAACAGAATCCATTCGTTCAAATCCAAAGCGCAGATACTTAAATCCGATTTTTGGATTCTAAATTCAATCCACGAAGGTTTGCAACGGGATAATTATACGGAGTTATTCCTATTCCAAGTATGTTAAGGCTAAGATTTTCCTTCATTTTAGCATTATATCGTAATTACACAAGTTTGATAACGAGGCATAAAGAAAAATTCGTATCTCGGAATTTGCGTATATTTTGCTAATCTCGCAAATTACATATATTTTCCTAGTTTTGTAAGTTACCATATTCTTCTTATCAGGACTGCATATTCAGTTGAGTATTTCTTTCTTCCGGTAAAAGAGCTGAGAGTTTACATATATACAGTATTAAAAGTTTTTCATTACCATCGAACTATAATTGATAGGCATGCCTCTATTGGGCAACCTCTGATTAGATGGTAAGTTATATACCGATCCTACTGTGGTCGAGCGCCTATGAGCGAGCCCAGTTGGTCGAGATACAGAGCCTAGTATGGTCGAGCGCTTATGAGCGAGCCTACTACGACAGAGCAGATATATATGTATACCGAGCCTTATAGGGCCAGACAACTATTTTACTCACTATATTGAGAGAATTGAGTCAGTATCAGCAGATGAGCATATCTTCAGATTTTTTTGACTCCCAGTTGTTTTCAGTTATTATATTATCAGTTCAGTTTCAGCTTCAGTATATTGCCTTACATACTCGGTATATTATTTCGTACTGACATCCCTTTCTGGGGGTGCTGCATTTCATGCATGAAGGTTCGGACATACAGACGAGTAGACCTTCTCAGTAGGTGTATACCCAAGTTCAGCCTTATCGGTAAGCTCCCCGTATTTCGGAGTTGCCGGGTCTAGCAGTTTAGAGTACATCTTGTGCATATATGTAGATAGGTTAAGGGTAGGTCGGGGCCCTGTTCCGATCATAGTACATCTGTCAGTAGAGGCTTGTAGATATATGCTGTCAGTTAGTACAGTATGTTGGGCTTGTAGACCCTGTACGTATATTTTGTTGGCTTGTCAATTGTAGTAATTATGACGGCCTTGTTGGCCCAGCTTTATGTTGATGTTTAGTCAGCGTTAGTCTCTATTTAGTTTTATAGTTTGCATCACACATTATCTTGCAATGTGCTCCCATGGCCAAAATATGACATTACATGTTCAGAGTCTCTTAGTCGCAAGTGATATGCAAGGATAGTTGGGGCATTGAGTGTCGGTCTCACCCCTAGGCTTGGGGTGTGACAAAAGTGGTATCAGAGCAGTTCTGTCCTAGGGAGTCTACAAGTCGTGTCTAGTAGGGTCTTGTTTATAAATGTGGTGCACCACATTATATAAGTAGGGGACTACAGGGCATTTAGGAGTTGGTTATCTTTCTTTCAAATCTAAATCGTGTTGTAGCACTGAGTTATATGAAATTTGAGTTAAACGTACGTGTTGACGTTTGCATGCATAAATGACGGTAACTAAGAAGACTATGGCTAGTCAGAGGAGAGAAATATCAGTAGGTGAGAGGACTAGCAAGGTACCCCCAGCAGATGGGGCCCAATCGGAGTCGCAGAGAGAGACCCCTACCCAGAGATTACCGGCTCCTCCGCCACCTAAGGAGATTCCTAGGGGGATCGCACATCCAGTTTCCCCTCTGCTTCCATCAGATCAGAACTTGAGGAGTGCGGTGCATTTGTTGGCACAGTTGGTAGCTACCCAGCAACAGGCTAGGGCATTCGCTAGTACAGGACCTTCTAAGGGATCTGTGAGTTCAAGGGTTCGAGAGTTTATTGCTTTGAATCCCCCAGAGTTCACGGGGACAGATAAGAGGGAGGCCGCAGGATTTCATAGATCAGTTTCATAGGATCTTTCGGGTTATGCATGCCACGTAGAAAGAGGCAGGAGTTAGCAGCTTTTCGACTCCGAGATATAGCCATCCTTTGGTATGAGGGATGGGAAAGGTCCAGGGGACGTGATGCACCTCCTGCCATTTGAGAGAATTTTTCAGATGCCTTCCTTGACCAGTACTTACCACAAGAAATCTGACAGGCCCGCCTCGATCAGTTTCTAGCCCTCAAGCAGGGCAATATGAGTGTTCGAGAATATAGTCTCCGTTTTGACTCATTGGTCAGATATGCACCATCCATAGTTGCTACTATGCAGGATAGAATCCATAGGTTTATAGCAGGGTTGGCCCCAGAGTTGACCGAGGTGTGTGCCACCGCTGCATTACATGATAGTATGGATATCTCGCAGATTCAGGCATTTGCCCAGAATATAGAGAGGGGTAGGCGTCGACAGCAGAGTACGGAGAGAACTGAGTTAGTGCAGCATAAGAGGATGAGATTTGCCAGGTCTCAAGAGCAGTCTTAGGATGAGATTTGCCAGGTCTCAAGCATTGAAACCTCCGCCACCTCAGCTACAAGGTTACAAGTATGATCGCTAAGGTCAGGACAAGATGAGAGCTCCTAGGAGTCAAGTTTGCAGCAACAATGAGGTTCGAGACAGACATGGCCGTTTTTGCCGCGATGTGCCATCTACAATCGAGGAAACTTGGGCCAATGCCGAGCCGGTTTCAATGCTTGTTATACATGTGGACGTCCAGGGCATATGATGCGAGATTGCCCAAATAGAGATTCTGGGGGTATGGCGAAACCAGCAAATTCAGCAATAGGATCAGCTATGTCCGTGCATCCTTTAGGGCGTGAGTCTTAGTCTTCGACTGGTAGAGGTCGAGGCAAAGGTAGAGGGTCCAGTTCAGGTGGTAACCTGAATTGTATCTATGCGCTAGCAGGTCGGCAAGACCAAGAGTCCTCACTAGACGTTGTGACAAGTATGTTGACCATTTGTTCTCACGATGTTTATGCCTTGATAGACCCAGGATCTACTTTATCATGTGTTACCCCATTTGTCGCGCGGAAATTTGGTATAGTGCCTGAAATATTAAGTGATCCTTTTGCGTTATCTACACCCATCAGAGAATCAATTATCGCTAGACGCGTTTATCGAGGTTGTACGATAACAGTTGTGGTCGTCAGACCTCAGGCGACCTAGTTGAACTAGAGATGTTGGATTTTAATGTTATCATAGGCATGGACTAGTTGGCAGCTTATTATGCCACAGTTGATTGTCGAGCAAAGACAGCTAGATTTTATTTTTCGGGTGAGCCAGTCCTTGAATGGGTAGGTAATACAGCGACACCCAGAGGTAGGTTTATTTCCTATCTGTAGGCAAGGAAAATGGTCGCAAAAGGGTGCATTTATCATATTGTGCGAGTTAAAGATGTAGATGCTGGGATACCTACACTTAAGTCTATTGCAGTAGTAAATGAGTACGCGGATGTATTTCCAGATGAACTTCCAGGTATTCTTCCAGAGCGAGAGATTGATTTTGGCATCGATTTGCTTCCGGGAACGCAACCAATATCCATCCCTCTGTATAGAATGGCACCTGCCGAATTAAAGGATTTGAAGGACCAGTTAAAAGATTTTCTAGAGAAAGGTTTCATCAGACCCAGTACCTCACCTTGGGGTGCACCGGTACTATTTGTACGGAAGAAATATGGCTCGTTAAGGATGTGTATCGATTATAGGCAACTAAATAAGGTAACTATTAAGAATAAGCATCCCCTTCCAAGGATAGACGACTTGTTTGATCAGTTGCAGGGAGCTAGATGCTTTTCAAAGATAGATTTAAGATCGGGGTACCACCAGGTCAGAGTTCGAGATAAAGATATTCCCAAGACCGCCTTTAGTACCCGATATGGCCACTTTGAGTTCCTTGTTATGTCCTTCGGGTTGACGAATGCTCCTGCCATATTTATGGACTTGATGAATAGCCTATTCCGGCCATATTTGGATATGTTCATCTTTATTGATGATATTCTGGTTTATTCATATTCAGAGGATGAGCATGTGGATCACCTACAAGCAGTACTCCAAACCCTCCGCGATAATAAATATATGCTAAGTTTTATAAGTGTGAGTCCTGGTTAAAGTCCGTAGTATTCTTGGGGCATATTGTATCCGACGGAGTTATAAAGGTAGACACTCAGAAGATTGAGGCTGTGAAATCCTGGCCTAGACCTACCACTCCGACAGAGATTCGTAGCTTTCTAGGCTTAGCAGGATATTACCGGAGGTTCGTAGAGGGTTTTTCTTCTCTTTCGGCACCATTAACAAAGCTGACGCGGAAAGTGACTAAGTTTTAGTGGACAGAGGCCTGTGAGCAGAGTTTTCAAGAGCATAAGAATAGGTTGACCTCAGTGCCAGTTCTAGCACTTCCAGAAGGTCCAGATGGTTATGCCATGTATTGTGATGCCTCAAGTGTAGGGTTAGGATTTGTCCCGATGCAACATGGGAAAGTAATCGCGTATGCTTCACGGCAGTTGAAGAAGTATGAGCGGAATTATCCGACCCACGACCTCGAATTAGCTGCAGTTGTCCATGCACTTAAGATATGGCGGCATTATTTATATGGTGTTCATGTTGATGTGTTCACAGATCATAAAGGCCTGCAATATATCTTCAAGCAAAAAGAGTTGAATTAGCGACAGAGGCGATGGCTTGAGTTATTAAAAGATTACGATGTTAACATTCTCTACCATCTAGTGAAAACTAATGTTGTAGCAGATTCCTTAAGTCGCCGGTATATGTAGAGGCCGAGAAAAGACAATTAACAAGAGATATTCATCAATTGGCTTGTTTGGGGGTTCGGTTAGTAGACTCTGGCAATAGAGGAGTTGTACTACAAAATACTGCAAAATCATCTCTCATAGCTGAAGTAAAGGAGAGGCAGTATGAGAATCCAGAGTTAGTCAAGTTGAGAGAGCGAGTTCCACAATAGAAGAAGCTATTGTTAGAACTCAAAGAAGATGGGGTTCTCAGATACAGGGGTCGTCTGTGTGTTCCAGATGTAGCAGGTCTACTAGACAGGATTATGTCAGAGGCACATTATTCATGGTATTCCATTCAGCCTGGGTCGACAAAGATGTATCATGACATTAAGGATGTGTATTGGTGGAACGATATGAAGAGGGACATTGCTGAGTATGTCGCTCAATGCTCTAGTTGCCAGCAGGTGAAGATAGAGCACCAGAAACCCGGAGGGCTAATGCAGACTATAGAGATCCCAACACAGAAATGGGAGGCGATAAACATGGACTTTATCACGGGTTTACCTCGTTCTCAACGTAAGTTCGATTCCATATGGGTGATAGTCGATAGGCTCACGAAATCAGCTCATTTCCTACCGGTCAGATCTACATATACAACAAAAGATTATGCAAAGTTATATATTAAAGAGATAGTGTGACTACACAGAGTACCAATATCTATTATATCTGACCGTGGTGCCTAGTTTACAACACATTTTTGGAGGTCTTTTCAGAAAGGTCTAGGGACTCAGGTGAATCTCAGCACAACTTTTCATCCACAAACTGATGGACAAGCCGAGCGCACAATTCAGACACTCGAGGATATGTTACAAGCATGTGTGTTGGATTTTAAAAGAAGTTGGGATGAACATCTACCTCTTATCAAGTTTGCATATAATAACAGCTACCACTCCAGTATCCAGATGGCTCCATACGAGGCTTTGTATGGGAGTAAGTGCAGATCTCCTGTAGGGTGATTTGATGTTGGAAAATCTGGGTTGCATGGGCCAGACTTGGTTCAGCAGGCCATAGAAAAAGTAAAGCTTATTTGGGAGCGGCTGTTGACAACTCAGAGTCGTCAGAAGTCATATTCTGACGTGCGGTGACGAGATTTAGTGTTCAGGGTTGATGACTGGGTATTCTTAAAGGTGTCACCTATAAAAGGTGTGATGAGGTTTGGCAAGAAAGGCAAACTTAGCCCACGGTATATTGGACCTTATAGGATCATTTGGAGAGTGGGCCAAGTAGCTTATGAGTTAGAATTGTCCTCGGAATTGGAGTCTGTACATCCGGTATTTCACGTATCTATGTTACGAAAGTGCATTGGCAATTCTACCTGAATGGTTCCCACGAATGATGTACAGATTACAAAGGACTTGTCATACGAGGAAATTCTGATTACCATCCTAGATTGACAAATCCGTAAGCTACGAAATAAGGACATATCATCCGTGAAGGTTCTATGGAGAAGTAAGAAGGTGGAAGAGATGACGTGGGAATCAGAGGAATAAATGATGTCTAAATACCCCCACCTATTTTAAAATAGAAATATGGCTCGAGATGGGATACCTCAGCACAACCCTATTCAGTCCAGTAGATTCTCCGGTAAGCTCTTATTTTTTACTTTACGAATTTATAATAGACAGCTGCATGAGGCCAAGTATGGCATATATAGTACGTTTTCTGGCTGCGTGGTTTTAGTCTACTATACGGATAAGATCCCAAAGTATCCAAGAGTAGACATTCGAGGACGAATGTTTCTAAGGGGGGAAGGATGTTACATCTCGCGTTTTTCGTACGTTAAAATTTCGTCTCCAGTTAATTGACGTAGACTCGGGGGTGAGATCATCTTGATGATTAATGTATTTACGCTATTTATAACAAGCGATAAATAAGTGTCATGAAGGATAGAGGATGCACGAATTAGAGAAAACGAGTTTCGTTGAAAATGGCAAATTAGGGATAAAATACAGATCAAGTAATAATACCCGATAATTATAAACTAGTACCATACAAGATACCATATGACCACGGTAGTATATGTATATATGAAGTATTTTGAAAATAAATAGAATTTTAAGTAATTTTTAAACCCCCCCCCCCCCGGTTAAGGTGATTCATTGTTTCACCTTTACATGTGTCTTAAAAAGGGCTAAATTATAATTCTTATCAAGAAAAGATTTTTTGTAGGCATTATCTAAACATTATACCTTTGATTTTAAAAAACCAAGAATCTTTTGCTAAGGATTTAAGTGAATAAAGTAAGTCCTTTCCAAGACTTGAATAATCAGAAAAATTTCCCTATTAAATTTCAAACCAAGAAAACGTGAGAAGTAAGTATTAAGTAAAAACTTTTAAGTGTGTTGGATTTTATTCTTTTGAACAAGAGATTAGTAATCACCTTGATGTAAAAAGTTTGATTTTTGAAAAGGTTTCAAAGACACTTGGTCTTAAGAAAAACATTGAAGAAACACAACAGAATCCATTCGTTCAAATCCAAAGCGCAGATACTTAAATCCGATTTTTGGGTTCTAAATTCAATCCACGAAAGTTTCCAACGGGATAATTATACGGAGTTATTCCTACTCCAGGTATGTTAAGTCTAAGATTTTCCTTCATTTTAGCATGATATCGTAATTACACAAGTTTGATAACGAGGCATAAAGAAAAATTCGTATCCCGGAATTTGCGTATATTTTGCTAATCTCGCAAGTTACATATATTTTTTTAGTTTTGTAAGTTACCATATCCTTCTTATCGGTACTGCATGTTCAGTTGAGTATTTTCTTCTTCCGGTCAAAAGAGCAGAAAGTTTACATATATACTGTATTAAAAGTATTTTTATTACCATCGAGCTATAATCAATGGGCAAGCCTCTATTGGGCAACCTCTGATCAGATGGTAAGTTATATGCGATCCTACTGTAGCCAAGCGCATATGAGCGAGCCCAGTTGGTCAAGATATAGAGCCTAGTATGGCCGAGCGCTTATGAGCGAGGCTACTACGGCAGAGCAGATATATATGTATACCGAGCCTTATAAGGCCGGACAACTATTTTACTCACTATATTGAGAGAATTGAGTCAGTATCAACAAATGAGCATCTTTAGATTTTCTTTGACTCCCAGTTGTTTTCAGTTGTTATATTATCAGTTCAGTTTCAGCTTCAGTATATCGCCTTACATATTCGGTACATTATTTCGTACTGACGTCCCTTTCTGGGGGCGCTGCTGTCACGACCCAAAATCTCACCTGTCGTGATGGCCCCTATCGTGGTACTAGGCAAGCCTCAACTCAACATTTCAACACAGAAGAACTTTTAAATAATGGTGGAAGCAGTTAATATTAAATAAAACCTTTTAGAACAAAATATAACTCCAAAGCCCTAAACAATCCATCCCCAAAATCCGGTGTCACTAAGTGTATGAGCATCTAAATAATAGCAACATCCGACTGATAAAACACTATCTGAAATATAGAATAGTACAATATGTAATGAAAAATGAGTCAAGGTCAGCGAACGCCATGCAACTACCTCAATAGTCTCCTGAGTCTCACTCCTCAATCAACAACCACCGTGACCAGAAGTGTCTGGATTTGTACACGAGGTACAAGGGTAATGTGAGTACACCAACTCAATAAATAACAGAAATAAATAAGGAACTGAGAAGTAGTGATGAGCTATGCAAATACATTTATCTCAATAACTTTCAATTTAACAGTTTAAGTCTCATCAGTGCGTGCTCAAGTAAACCAGATATCAAATATTCCAGAAATATGTACGACAAGGACAAATAGCAACTAAGTTCAGCAATTAACTGGAAACAAATACAGCCTCTCCAGGCAACTGTCACTCAGCTCTTCTCAATAGCTCAATCACTCGGCTCTCAGCCCTCAATAATCATACTCAATCGGTACATGCGCTCATTGGGGGTGTGTAGACTCCGGAGGGGCTCCTCCAACCCAAGCGCTATAAACTGCACGGACAACTCATGTGCTGTAATAATATCTGAATCTGCACGGACAACTCACGTGCTATAATGTAATATCTGGATCCGCACGGACAACTCACGTGCTATAATATAATATCTGGATCCACACGGACAACTCACGTGCTATAATATAATATCTGGATCCACATGGACAACTCACGTGCTATAGTATCAATAACCTCACACTTAGGCCCTCGGCCTCACTCAGTCATCAATCTCTCCAGTCTCTTTGGCTCTTAGAAATCATATAAACAGCCCAAACAAAAGTAATATCATATATCAACAATGAACAGTAAGACGGAGGCATAATAAGCAAGAAAAGCTATGACTGAGTACAAATCAACAATTTAGCAGCTAATTTAGCAAGTACACGACGTCCCAGGTCTCAACAATGATCACATAAGGCCTAAACATGATTTCTAACATGAGTTACAGTCGATTTCCATGAAAAATAGAGGAAACATATATTAAACAGTAAGCCAATTGATTCCACAATCTCACGGGACGGACCAAGTCACAATCCATACGGTGCACGCCCACATGCCCGTCATCTAGCATGTGCGTCACCTCCAAAATAGTCATACAACACAATGTCCGGGGTTTCATACTGATAGCATCCTAGGAAGCTCAACTCTATTCAAGGACATGGATGAAGCTTTTGAATCTCAAAGATGGCCTTTAATAAGAGTTCAAGCTAAAGAATTACAAAACAAGATCATTAGACTTCAAGTGCAAATGAAGAAGTTATTAATTGGGAGGAAGAGCTCAAGGATAAAGGATGTGAATTGGCTAGGTGATAGCATCAAGGACAAGGATAGAGTTTTGGAAGCTCCAAGGCCATATACAAGATCTCAAGCTAAAGAGTTGCAAACTAAGGTTGCTAGACTTCAATGGCAAATAAAGAAGCTTTCAATTGTAGAGGAAGAGCTCAAGACCAAAGGAAATAAATTGTCCAAATTTTACAATTATATGGTGGTCCAAATTGAAGTCCAAGAGGAGGAAAATTGGGTTACCAAATCAGCCCTTGAAGTCCACCAATAGGGCTCAAAATGACCTTAAAAGAGGTCCAAAAGGGGGTGTTTCAAAAGGAGCCCAATTGGAGTCCAAACCAATGGCCCAAACTAGTTGTTTTAAGGCCCAAATCTGCCCCAAAGGGTCTTGGCCGCCCCCACCTAATTTTAATGACTTTTCTTACTCTTTAGCAACCACCCTACCTAATTGTAATGACTTTGTATGCCTTAGCAACCACCCTACCTAATTTTAAGGACTTTTATGCCTTAGTATTCCTATAAATAGGGAGTTCTTCTCATTCATAAGATACAACATTTTTTGATTAAGTATATCATACTTTGAGAGTTCTTTTGAACCTTTGTTACTTGTGCTTTGAGATTTATCTTTCAACCTTTACTAGTTCTTAGTTCAAGGTAGTAAGATTACTTCTCTTTTATGATATCTTTGATTCCTTTGTGGTATTCTTAGAAGGCGATTAATACTAGTTATTAATTGTTGTCTCAAGTTACTCGTAAAGTGGTCAAGATCCGAATCTATTGTTTTGATTTGCTTTTTAAGTAAAGGCGTTTGATTTCTTCCATAAATCAAGACGTTGTTACTTTGATCTTGTCAAGGCTATAGAACTTACGTTCTTGGAAGTTCTTGGAATTCTTTCCTTGAATTCGTCCCATATCCTTTATTCTCATCTCTTTAATTCTAGTTGTTCAATTCCTTGTTGTTATTGTTTCCGCATTTACTTCTCAAATTCTTACTCTAATTTGGATTCCCGACCTAGTTGTTATCACATACCCTCAGGACAAGATTTATAACCGTTACTTACCTCAATCCGAGCAAAATCCTACTCTGAAATGCCTTTACCTCTCAAATCGACCTCCGAATGCCTCGAATCTAGCCACAATAATTCGATTCAGTCAATACCATTTATAGGAATTAATTCCCCATGAAATTCTACATTTTCCATTAAAAATCCGAAATTGCACTAAATTCGCTCATGGGGCCCACGTCTCAGAACGGGACAAAAATTAAGGAATATGAACCCCCAACCACGAGTCTAAACATACAAATTTTAACAAAATCCGACAACAATTCGGCCTCCAAATCATTAAATCTCATTTTCAAATCTCTAGGCCCAAATTCTCGATTTACACCTCAAAAACACGTAATCTAGCCGGGATATTCAATAATAATTCAATAATATTGACTAACAATGATCACAAGGGACTTACCTCAAGAATTCCCGTGATTTCTCGCTCAAAATTGCCAAAATCTGAGTTTTGAAGTAAAAAAAAATGACCCAAAACCCGAACTAGTGGACTTAAATCTGTCCAGAATTTCTGGTACTGTTCACGGTACTGTTCATGGGAACTATTTACGGGTACTGTTCACATATGCTGTTCACATGTTGTAGAAAAAATCAGCAACTGTCCAAAGAGAAAAATTCAGCAGCTTTTTTTTATCCGTTAACCTTCCGAAATCCATCCGAGGCCCTCGGGACCTCAACAAAATACACCAATAGGTCCTAAAACATCATACGAACTTAGTCGAAACCTCAAATCACATCATAAAATGCTAAAATCGTGCATCACACCCCAATTCAAGCCTAATGAATCTAAGAACGTCCAATTTCTATATTCGATGCAAAAACCTATCAAATCAAGTCCGAATGACTTCAAATTTTGCATACAAGTCATAAATGACATAACGAAGCTATGAAAATTTTCAGAACCGGATTCTGGCCCCGGTATAAAAAATTCAATCATCGGTCAAACTTTCCAAAAATCTTCTATTTTCCAACTTTCGCCAAAATGCGCCAAATTATCCTACAGACTTCCAAATCCAAATTCGAACATGTGCCTAAGTCCAAAATCACCATACGAAACTATTGGAATCCTCAAAATTCCATTCCGGGGTCTTTTTCATAAAAGTCAAATCTCCGGTCAATTCGATTTTGGGCATATGACCAAGTCCTAAATTACGATACGGAACTACCGGAATGGTCAAAACTATTATCCGGGTTCGTTTGCTCAAAATGTTGACCGAAGTCAACTCAGTTGAGTTTAAAAGCTCTAGTTCACAATTTAATCCATTTTTTACATAAAAACCTTCCGGAAAATTATACGGACTGCGCACGTAAGTCGAAAAATTATTGATAAACTTTTCAAGGGTTTAAAATACCGAGATAATTATTTAATTTAAAGATGACATTTTGGGTCATCACAGCTGCATTTCATGCATGCAGGTTCGGACATACAGACGAGTAAACCTTCTCAGTAGGTGTATGCCCGAGTTCAGCCATATCGGTAAGCTTCCCGTATTTCGGAGTTACCGGGTCTAGCAATTTGGAGTGCATCTTGTGCATATATGTAGATAGGTTAAGGGTAGGTCGGGGCCCTATTCCGATCATAGTACATCTGTCAGTAGAGCCTTGTAGATATATCCTGTCATTTAGTACAATATGTTGGGTTTGTAGGCCTTGTACGTATATTTTGTTGGTTTGTTAGTTGTAGTAATTATGACGGCCTTGCCGGCCCAGCTTTATGTTGACGTTTAGTCAGTGTTAGTCTCTATTCAATTTTATATTTTGCATCGCACATTATCTTGCAATGTGGCCCATGGCCAAAATATGACATTACATGTTCAGAGTGATACGCAAGGATAGTTGAGGCACTGAGTGCCGGTCTCACCCCTAGGCTTGGGGCGTGACAACTAGTATGTCCAGAAAAATTTCAGAAGACAGGCAGTGGAATCCCAGAAGGGATAAATATTTACCTTTGTATGGCTCCCATCCCTAGTAAAGAGAGAATGCTAGGCGACCTGAAGAGCCAATGGATAGAGCAAGGGGATCTAAAAGCAAAAGAATATTTTGTAGAAGTTTTTAGCATAAGGTAATAAACAGATATATTAGCAGGAGAATAAGAAGAGAGTAAATGAAGCATTACGAGTAAGATGTGATAAAAGGGTGGTAACAGTAAATCATAATATGATATGATGACAGAGTCTATAGTCAAGTGAAGGAAAAGACAAGAGGTGACAGGCCTTGAGACACTAAAAGAGTACATGTCAAAAGTCATATCCTTATTTCGAGAAATAAGTTGATGAGTCCAATGTGATTACCAGAACAAAAATTTAGACCCCCGGAGTAAGATAAATTAGCATGGGCTAGTAAACAAGATAAACTGAACATCAATTAGGGATCGAATGATGTGATAATAGTCGACATCAAGAGAATTTTAAAGATCACATTCTAGCAATAATAAAATGGACAACGGAAGAATAACCTTTAAAGGTCATTCAGGAAGACGCTCCACCAAAGCAAAAAATTTGAGCAAAGTTAAGCTTAAGGGATTAAGTGTGCCAGTTACACTAGGTGTCACCATCGTGCATAAGGAATTCAGTTATCCCTCGTAGAGAAGGGTTACCGCAAGGTGAGTAAGAGTCAGTGAAGACGTGAAAAGATGCAAAAGATGAAGAGGTAAATCTTCATAGCATTAAATGCTAGTACTACCCTAAAGGGGGGAAGACAGTGTGATATGGTAGTAAGTCGGAGTTATGCAGTTCAAGTAACTATGAAATAGTAAAGAAATAATGTGGTAAAAAGGCGAAAGGAAGGTGATTGCATTTATTTAGATCCTATAGATATGTTACGACTCTAGAACATTATTCAAGCACGATGTCAGGAGAGGCAGTAAGTGTTCCCACACCAGATATCAATGATAAATAAGTGCGAATGAACATTTGATACATTAGGAGCCAGTGCAAAAGGTAAGTTAAGACAAAAGATGTAACCCAAGAGAGGTTACGCAGAATATAAATATGAGTCCTGGACTGACGAGTAGTTAGTAGTTGATTCAGGAAGAGCTTAATTATGGCTAGTCAAGAGGTATCAGATAAATAAATAGATCATGCAAGATAAACGTAATGAAACCCAGCATAGCAAATTCAGTCTCGCAGAAATAACATCGTAATCCTTGAGAAATATTCAGATAGGAGTTGGGGCAGTAGAAGGTATAGTATAAGTGTTACGGAAATAAAAAAGAGTGTCACTAGGGAGATAATTAAAATTTTAATCCAGAAGCAACCCTACGAGCACAAGGGCGTGGAGGTATGTAACTAAGTATAATGATAGGCAAGTAAGAATATTAGAAATTCTATGGGGTATACAATGTAATAAGCTCGTAGATTTATAAGAGTCAGAGGGTCTTCCCTAAGCACTACAACGAAAGACTAGCTGAGGAAATAAGAAAGAAGGCTTCAACATAAGCATAATATTCCAGATCATATGAGTTGCACGAAATTTCAATAGGCATGGGCACTAAGATAAGTCAACTATTCATGCAACAAGTGGCAGAACGACCAGGAAAAGTAATTGCTTACTTTTTAAAGAAAGTTGAGAAGGCGTGAATGGAATTACTCAATCAATGACCAGAGTTAGTTACGTTATGAACACACTTAAGATTTTGGAGTGTTATCCATGCAACATATATGTTGACAATGATACAGCTGCAGGAGACTCCAGTATAAGTTAAAAGAAAGAATTGAGTCCACGTCACAGGCAAAAGCTTGAATTGATAAAAGGTTATATCATGGATGCTCCATAGTGTCCACGAGGGGCTAAAGTAATAACTAATACCCTGAGTCGTAGATCGGAAGATAGATTAAGCCTACTTAAAGGCTGAGAGAAAATATGAAACTAAAGAGTTACATCAGCTAAATGAATTGGAAGTCTGATTATTAGACCCCGATGAGTATAGAAATCGTGATTCAAAACATTATAGAATCACTCTAAATATCAGAGGTATAAGAGAGATAGTACAACAGTCAAATTCTAAAATGGCTCTATGATAAAGCCAGTTAGAAAAGTACCAGCCTCATAAGGAGTAAGTATGAAACTCCCACTGGATTGTATATACACCAAAGGTGCAAGTATTATAGTAGAGCTTCAAGTTGTGGATGTGAATTTCACCTATGTTGAAGGGTAGTTATGAAAGAGACAAAAAATACGATGCTAGATTTAAAGGTAAGTAAGGTAAAAGTGAATAAGGTATGAGATACTCAAGTGTAGAAGGTTGTGAATAGACCAGACTTCGAATAGAGGGTTAGAAGTACTGTAATTCAGTATCCACAAATGATAGTTGTGTCGTTAGTGACATATCTTCTAGCCTATGGTTTTTAGGTACTGAGAGGTCTAGTTAAGAGAGTAAAGAAGAGTTAGGGATGATGTGATATCTTGCTTGAGGTTCCAAAATAACATAAGAAAATCTGTGGTGCTATCAAGTTAAAGGGAGGTTGCAAGTAGTATAAATAGATATGTGTAGGTCGCAAGCTAAAGTATAGTAGAGTGACAAGGTTTTAGGTAGACTTGAGTAAGGATAAGAAAAGGTAAATGAGAAGGTGACGAAAATAGGTAAGGCCTTAGGATTAAGCCCATCAAAACAAGAGAGCTTATGGTTCCCGTAAGTTATAGAAAGCCATGTATAACCTGAATAATCTCAGAGGAGTTTAATACTAGGAGCATTTGGAAAAGAGGGAATGCTACCCTGGTAGTAGAATAAGGGTGTAATTATGATAAATGTTAAGAGGATGATATGTAGGCTTTTGATTGAGTAATTATTCAAAGAGAAGGGATTTCATGAATTGCATGAGATTAGAATACCCCCATAAGATGAATCACATTGGGACGTGATGAAATATGGTTATTGAAGTATACTATCGTCCCTAGGTGGATTAGGAAAATAACTTCAGATGTTCCCCTATGATACGTGAGCCCTAGTGATAATGTATTACATAAGAGGTTTCAAGTTATCAGTGGTAGATTATAGATCAACATTAAGATAAATCAACAATAGGCAGGAAAAAAGTTCCAAAGTATGGGATGAGATTAGGCCGTCATTCTTAAGATGAACACGAATGAAGAAGAACTAAAGGACTTAGATTTATACTTATAGGATCAACAATGAGAGAGTAACCTAGTGTTGGGTAGCAAACATCAGTAATAATAAACCAAAGTAAGTGTTATGGTATAGTATAACCTACCTAGATGTAGTAAAGTAATAAGGATAGATATACAAGGCTATGAAACAAGATATAGCAATAGTCGTAAGTTCAACAAAGTACCGAGTGAAGGACTTCAGTTCACCTACAGATGCCTAGAGGGACAACTTGCCATAGTTTTGCATATATTCACAAAGTGGGCCTAGAGATTGGCTAAAAGATGGAGGAAATATGATAGAAGAGTTTCATAGGTGGCCGTACAAGGACAGAGTCATACAGGCTGCATGGCAGAAGGTAGCAATAATTACGAGATTGGAAGAATTTCGACCACAAGTCGTGGTGTGAGAAAGAGGCCTAAAAGGGGGGATGCCCTAGCCTTTGGATTTGTTCATAGAGCAGTGGCCTAGAGGGCAAGGATAATATTAAGATATCCATAAAAGCTATAAGTTATGAGACTGATAAGCACATAAGTCAACATTCGAGGATGAATGTTCTAAAGAGGGGAATGATATTACACCCCATGTTTTCATACGTGAGAGTACGTCATAAGGCAACTGATGTAAGCTTACAAATGAGATCATCTTTGAAAGTATATAAAGTAAGTTAATCATGTTAACTTGGAGGTTACAAATATTTAAGATCATGGACTGCAAATACCAAGAGGGTTGGAAGGCTTAGAAGCTAAACCAATTGAAGAAAATAAGTTTCGTTGAAAGTCGACAAGTTGGGAATGTTATAAAATGTACTTTTGGGGTGAGACTATGGTGCTCAAAATGATAAGGAGGTTATGTTATGAGTTAATTTTGTCTTATGATAGTCGTGTGTTATGTTTTGAAGTCAAGTGAGTTGTGGAACAAAATTTGGCAAAGATCAACACAAGTTACATTCATAAATATGCTGAAATTTAGGTCAAATGTAGTTGAGCTTTTCTCCCAATATAATTGGAATTAGGGGATGATCTACCTACAACATTGAAGATATACGAGTATATTTTCTAACTCATTAAACCGTTCATCGATAAGACATAGGAGTAGAGAGATATTTGAAGTTTTACGAGACTGCGCAGACTGCATAGGTACAAGTAGGTATGTCACTAAAGCTTTTTGAGCAATACATTTCGTGTGCTATATGAGGTCTTTTTGGGACATATTATATACCAAATTGAAGGTCTTGGAATTTAGTTTCTAACACTCTTAGCCATTCATTCATACGATATCCAGATAAAATGATATAAGCATCTGTAGAAGAGTCAATAACAGGGTGCCAAGCTAGCACCTCTTTGACTTTTCAAAAATGGATATATATATATATATATATATATATATATATATATATATATATATATATATATATATAGGCATTATGTCGTCTCTTTCGTCACTTTTCCACATACAACGACCAGAATAAAACCCATAAATCAATCCTCAAGCTCTCTGCAAGGGTTTCCAATAATATTAACATCCCGAGTACGAAATCAAGAAGCGATAACACTAGAACAATCCCTATGATATAAGTATCGCTATATCGCCTCTCTTTTTCTTTGTAGTTTGAGTTTTGGATGGTAATTCATAGTTAAGAAGACGTCTAATTTCTGTATTTAAGCTTTAAATATCAAGGAAGGTTGATAAACTCATATCCTAAGAGTTAAAACTCACGAGACGGTGATCGAAAGTCGTGAGTTTGAGTTATTCGACTTGTAGTGGACTGTTTTGTGGGCTGTTTCATATTGTTTTTGGGTAGTCTATTTTGCTGATGTTTTATGGAGTTTTGGAGGATAAAAGGTATGGAGAAACGCCACATAATGACGGAATGGTGGGCTGGTCATTCGTCGTTATATTTTTAGGTTGTTTGACACTACTTTTGTTATCGCTTTATTTATGAAGTGATTAGAGTGTGTGGGTTGTTTTGTGATATATTGTGATGGAGATAAGGTTGAAAAAAGATGCATACATATTTTTATAATTTTTTAATGGTGTTGTTGGTATATGATATTGGATGAGGCCTTGTTACATGGGAGATGCTGCCCAAATTTATGCAAACAAGCTACTAGTTTAAGTTGCGAACTTAGCCTTTACCCAGCACTGATTTTGAATCTCCTTATACTGTGGTAAATTGAGTTGAGTTGTTTGAAGAATTTCTTGGAAGTTATTAAGGACTTAACAGAGTTAAGGTATGTTAAGGCTAAACCTTTCCTTCATTTTGGCATGATCATGTAACTACATGTGTTTGATAACGAGACATAAAGAGAAGTTCATATTCCTGAATTTATGTACATTTTCCTAGTATCATAAGTTACAACATTCTCCCTTATCGGGACTTCATATTCAGTTTAGTTTTGTCTTCTGTCAGCTAAGAGAGCAGAGAGTCTATATATACATAGTATTACAATATTTTTACCACCATCGAGCTATAATCGATAGACAGGCCCTATTAGGCAACCTCTAATCAGATGGTGAGTTATATACCGAGCCTATTGTGGCCAAGCGCCTATGAGAGAACCAAGAATGGCCGAGATACAGAGCCTAGTATGGTTGAGTGCTTATGAGCGAGTCTATTACGGCAGAGCAGTTACACATACCGAGCCTTATAAGGCCGGACAACTATTTTAGTTACTATATTGAGAGAGTTGAGTCAGTATCAGTAGGTTAGTATATCTTCAGATTATCTTTGACTCCCAGTTACTTTAAGTTATTATATTATCAGTTCAGTTTCAACTTTCAGTTATTCTGTTAACTTACATACTCGGTACATTATTTTGTACTGACATCCCTTTTGCCCGAGATGCTATATTTCATGTCTGCAGGTCCTCATTTGGTAGTTGGACAAACCCTCTCAGTAGATAGAGTCAAATATCAGCTTGGTTGGTAAGCTTCACTTCCCCGGAGTTACCAGGTCTAGACCTTGGAGCCCATTTATATATATACATGTTTGATGGGTAGGTCTAGGCCCTGTCCCAACCATGGTACAGTTTAGCTATCTCTAGAGGTTTGTAGGCGAGTTTTGTATATTTTGTATATCAGTTGATGTTCATGGCGGCTTCATGAGCCTGTACAGTTATATATATCAGCTTTTGGGTATGTTTACCCCATAGATGAGAGATGCATTATTTTCAGACGATTTAGAATATGGCCTCATCGGCCTAAGTTGAGGGTTACCCCTCTAGAGTTCACAATCACAACGTGGTACGCTTGGGCTGAGTATGGCACTAGGTGCCGGCCATGCCTCTTCAGGTTTGGGGTGTGATAATTCAGCACTCCAGGCATCCTATTGTGCCTCTGGTGGTCGAGGCCCTCAGATGCATTATTCTGACCAGCTAGCCTGCAGTTCCCCACCAGCTCCTATTAGTGCACCTCCGCTCCAAAGTTTTGCAGGGTGGTTACTCAGGTCGATAGAGTCAGTTTCAAGGTCAGCGGTCGCAAGAGCCGAGGTCCTGCTATACTTGTGGTGATCCGAAGTATATTTTTAGAATTTGTCCTCGTGCATCAAGCAATTCTCAGCACCAGGGTACTCGTGCCATGGTCCCGGCACTAGGTGCTTCACCACCCGCTCAGCCAGCTAGAGATATGGGTCAGGCAGCTAGAGGAGGTGGTCAGGCCATTAGAGGTGGAGGCCAGCCAGCTAGGGCCCATCCTTGAGATGTAGTTCAGAGTGGTGGGGCCCAACCCCGATGCTATACTTTTCCAGCCAAGCCTGAGGCTGAGTCTTCTGACGTCGTTATCATAGGTACTATTTTAGTTTGCAGTAGAGATGCTTTAGTTCTATTTGATCCGGGTTCTATTTATTCCTATGTGTCATCTTATTTTGCTTTGTATTTGGTTGTGCCTCGTGATTTTTTGAGTGCTCCCATGTATGTGCCCACACCTATGGGAGATGCTATTATTGTAGATCGCGTTTATCGTTCGTGTATCGTTACCATTGGGAGCCTTAAAACTAGTGTAGACCTCCTACTTCTTGATATGGTAGACTTTGATGTTATCTTGTGTATGGATTGGCTATCACCTTATCACGCTCTATTGGATGGTCACGCCAAGACGATGACCTTAGACTTGTAGGGGTTGCCTCGATTAGAGTGAAGAGGGACTCGTGGCCATTCTACTAGCAGGGTTATCTCTTATATGATGGCTCAGCATATGGCCGAGAAGGGGTGTCTAGCTTATTTGGCTTATGCCCGCGACTTTAGTGCGGAGGTTCCTTCCATGGATTCCGTACCAGTTGTCCGAGAGTTACCAAAGGTATTTCTTGCAGACCTGCCGGGGATGCCACCCAACAGGGATATCGACTTTTATATTGACTTGGTTCCGAGCACTCAACCCATTTCTATTCTGTCATACCGTATGGCCCCGCCATAGTTGAAAGAATTGAAGGAGCAGTTGCAAGATTTGTTTGATAAGGGCTTCATTAGACCTAGTGTCTCGCCCTGGGGTGCGCCCGTGTTGTTTGTGAAGAAGAAAGATGGATCGATGAGGATGTTCATAGACTACCGACAACTAAACAAAGTCACCATCAAGAACAAGTATCCATTGTCGAGGATTGATGACTTGTTTGATCCGCTTTAGGGTGCCAAAGTGTTTTCAAAGATTGATTTGAGGTCTGGATACCATCAGTTGGGGATTAGGGCATCCGATGTTCCTAAGGTAGCTTTTCGGACTCGACATGGGCATTATGAATTTCTAGTGATGTCATTTGGGCTGACAAATGCCCCAGCAACATTTATGGATTTGATGAACCGTGTGTTCAAGCCTTATTTGGATTCCTTTGTGATTATGTTTATTGATGATATCTTGATTTACTCCCTAAGTCGAGAGGAGCACAAGCAACATCTTCGGATCGTACTTCAGAGTCTGAGAGACATCCAACTATATTCTAAGTTTTCAAAGTGCAAGTTTTAGTTGGATTTAGTCGCTCTCTTGGGGCACGTTATATCAGCAGAGGGCATTCAGGTAGACCCTAAGAAGATTGAGGTAGTTCAGAACTGGTCTAGACCTACTTCAGCTACGGAGATCCGGAGTTTCTTGGGTTTGGCGAGTTATTACCGTCGGTTTATGGAGGGGTTCTCATCTATAGCAGCCCCATTGACCAGGTTGACCCAGAAGGGTGCCCCGTTCAGATGGTCAGACGAGTATGAGGCAAGCTTTTAGAAGCTCAACATTTCTTTGACTACGGCACCGGTGTTGATGTTGCCCACATGTTCAGGATCTTATACGGTATATTTTGATGCATCTCGTATTGGACTTGGTGCAGTATTGATGCAGGATGGCAAGGTAATTGCATATTCTTTACGGTAGCTGACGAGAAGAATTACCCTATTCATGACCTAGAGCTGGCAACCATTGTTCATGTGCTGAAGATTTGGAGGCACTATCTGTACGGCATGCCATATGAGGTATTTACAGATCATCGGAGCTTGCAGTATTTATTCAAGCAGAAGGAGCTCAATTTGAGGCAAATGAGGTAGTTGGAGCTGTTGAAAGACTATAATATCACCATTTTGTATCATCCCGGGAAAGCCAACATGGTGGCCGATGCTTTGAGTAGAAAGTCAGCGAATATGGGCAGCCTTGCATACATTCCAGTTGGTGAGACCGCTTGCATTAGATGTTCAGGCCTTGGCCAATCAGTTAGTGAGGTTGGATGTTTCTGATCCCAGCCGTGTTCTAGCTTGTACAGTCACTCGGTCTTCTTTGTTTGAGTGCATTAGAGATCGACAGTATGATGACCCTCATTTGCTTGTCCTTAGGGATACAGTGCGGCACGGTGGTGCCAAGAAGGTTACTGTTGGGGGTGTTGGAGTTTTGAGGATGTAGGGCCGTGTTTGTATGCCTAATGTGGATGGACTTCATGAGGAGGCCCACAGTTCCCGATATTCTATTCATCTGGGTGCCGCCAAGATGTATCGGGACTTATGGCAGCATTATTGGTGAAGGAGAATGAAGAACGAGATAGTTACATATGTGGCTCGGTGTCTAAATTGTCAGCAGGTCTTTGTGAGCATCAAAGACCTGGTGGTTTGCTTCAGAAGTTAGAGATTCTTGAGTGGAAGTGGGAGTATATCACTATGGATTTTGTTGTTGGACTCCCACGGACTCAGAGGAAGTTCGATGCAATTTGGGTCATTGTGGACAGACTGACCAAGTTAGTGCACTTCATTCCTGTGGCAGTTACTTATTCTTCAGAGCGGTTGGCAGAGATTTATATCCGCGAGATCATCCGTTTTCACGGTGTGCCCATGTCTATCATTTCTGATTGAGGTACGCAGTTCACCTTGTATTTCTAGAGGGTTGTACAGCGTGAGTTGGGCATGTAGGTTGAGCTGAGCACAATATTTCATCCTCAAACGGACGGACAGTCCGAGCGCCTTATTCAGATATTGGGGGACATGCCCCGCGCTTGTGTTATAAACTTCAGAGGTTCGTGGGATCAGTTCTTGCCACTTGCGGAGTTTGCCTACAATAACAATTACCAGTCCAGCATTCAGATGGCTCCCTATGAGGCATTATATGGTAGGCGGTATTGATCGCTAGTTGGATGGTTCGAGTCGGAAGAGGCTCGGTTATTGGGTACAGATTTAGTACAGGATGCCCTGGATAAGGTCAAGATTGTTCAGGATCGACTTCGCATAGCTCAGTCCAGGCAGAAAAGTTATGCCGACCATAGAGTTTGTGATGTTACATTCATGGTCGGAGAGAGAGTGTTGCTTCGGGTATCACCCATGAAGGGTGTGATGAGGTTCGGAAAGAAGGGAAAGTTGAGCCCTAGGTATATCGGACCTTTTGAGATTCTTGAGCGAGTGGGAGAGGTGGCTTACAGGATTGCGTTACCACCTAGGTTATCAGCAGTCCATCCGGTGTTTCATGTGTCCATGCTCTGGAAGTATCAGGGCGATCCATCCCACGCGTTAGATTTTAGCACTGTCCAATTGGACAAGGATTTGACTTATGAGAAGGAGTCGGTGGCTATTCTAGCCCAGCAGGTTCATTATTGAGATCGAAGAGTTATCCTTCAGTTCGAGTGCAGTGGAGAGGTCAGCTCGTTGAGGCAGCTACCTGGGAGTCTGAGTTGGACATGCGAAGTAGATATCCCCACCTTATCACTAGTCCATGTACTTTTCTATGTTCATTCGAGGATGAATAATTATTTTAGAGGTGAAGAATGTGATGACCCGATATGTCATCTTATGTTTTAGGCGAAGCCTTAAACACCTCATTTTATCCGTCCTCAATTTGCGTGCACAATCCGGGCATGTTTCTGGAAAGCTTTTTTGTTAAAAACTGATAAAAATATGAAAATTTTACTTAGAAATCCATACGAGTAGACTTCGAACAACGTTTTGAGAAAATGGACCCGGATTCGTATTTTGACAATCCTGGTAGGTCCATATCATGATTTGGGACTTGGATGTATGCCCGGAATTGAATTCGGAAGTTCTTAGCCAAGTTGTCGGACTTTGTAGAAAATAGAACGTTAAAGGCTTAATGAAATTGAAATGTTTGACCAATGTTTGATGTTTTGGATATCGGGTCTATATTTTGGTTTCGGAACCTAGTATAGGTCCAATACTATAATTATGACTTGTCTATAAAATTTGGTGAGAAACGGAGTTGGTTTGACGTGATTCGGATGCCGGGTTGTGTAAATAGAAGTTTCAAAGTTTTCTTGAAAATTTCATTTGATTTGGTGTTCAATTCATAGTTCTATGTGTCATTTTGGTGATTTGATCACGCAAGCAAGTTCATATGATATTTTTAGACTTGTGTGCACTTTTGGTTTAGAGCCTCGAGGGCTTAAGTGAGTTGCGGATAGGCTACGGAGTGAAATTTGGACTTAGAACACTGCTGGTGTATTTCAGATTTTGTTGCAGGCCTCAGACCTCGCAATTTCGAGGTCAATCTTCACATTTGCAGCCATTGATGGACTCGCATTTGTGATCTACTCATCGCATTTGCCAAGAGTAGCTGGGGAGGCCAGAGTTCGCAATTGCGAACAAATCATCACATTTACGAAGTGGGGCTGGGCAAGCAGTTATGCAAATGCGATCAATAAGACACACTTGTGGAAGGATTAGAGTTCGCATTTGCGAACTATTCATCACAAATGTGATGAAAGCAGGGATGTGAAAACCTTCGCATTTGAAATAGGTGCTTCGCCTTTGCGGGGCTCGCATTTATGAACCCCAGGTCGCAAATGCGACACCTGCAACTGATCAAAACTTGACTTAGACGGGATTTTTGGTTCATTCTTCAAATTTTCAAACTTAGAAACCCTCTTCTTCTCCAAATTATTGGTAAGTGATTTTGAACTAGTTTCTTTCAATCTTTCATTACTTTTCCTAAGATTTCAACCTAAAATCTAAAATTTTCATGGTGAAAATTGGGGGTTTTGGGTAGAATTAGGGATTTTTTGTAAAATGGGTATTTAGACCTCAAATTGAGGTCAGATTCCAAAACAAATTACATAACCAGGCTCGAGGGTGAATGAGTAATCGGATTTTGGTCCGAATTTCGGGGTTGGACCAAGCGGGCCTGGGTATTGACATTTTTAATAATGACCTAAATTGAATTCTTTACAATCGTGGGTAGTTCCTAAGATTAATTCAAATCGTTTGGTTGGCAATTTGCTAGATTCTATTGGTTCAGAGGCTTGTTTGAAAGGAAAAGCTGTGGTTGAGCTTTGAGTTTGGTCATTGGAGCGAGGTAAGTGTCGTGGTTAACCTTGACTTGAGGGATTAGGACTTATTTGTCTATTTTCTACGTATCTAGATGTTGGGTACAATGTATATATGAGGTGATGAGTATTTATGCGTTGTTGTCGGGTCATAACATGCGGGTGGGACTTGTTCTTCGCAATTATTGCTTTCCTGAATCATATTATTCATGCTTAAACTAGTTAATTGTTAAATTGATCGTCATTATCGTATTTATGAGTTTTGGTGATAATTGAGTATTGATTCCGAATTGATATTGGTATTGTGGAACCGTTGTTGAACTAAGGCTTATACTAGTTGATTCTATCTCCATGTTATTACTTGTTCATTGTTATGTGGTAAGGGAGAGTGTTAATGCATGAAAGGTGATGGCGTGCCATATTGCGAGTGTTAATGCACGAAGAGTGATGTCATGCCATGGTGTGAGTATTAATGCACGAAGGGTGATGCCATGCCATATTATGAGTGTTAATACACGAAGAGTGATGTCGTGTCACGTTATGAGAGCTAATGCACGAAGAGTGATGCCGTGCCGTTTCTATTGTTTTATATGGCGAGGTTGAGTAAAAGCACGAAGGGTGATGTCGTGCAATTTTTTTACTGTGTTTAATTATTTTCATTGGTTCAAGGCATATTGGCTATTATAGTTATCATTGCTGTTGTGATTCTTTTATCTGGTATTCCCCCCAGTATGTCCATCTCCCGATATTACTTGTCTAGCTCTTTTTTGTTGTTATTATATACCTATACTGTTATCTGCACGGGTTTATTATGTAGGCATCTTGTCATAGCCTCGTCACTACTTCGTCGAGGTTAGGCTCGACACTTACGAGTACATGGGGTCAGTTGTACTCATACTACACTCTGCACTTCTTGTGCCGATTTTGGTACCGGCCCTAGTTGATCATGAGGTTAGCAGCTGGACTTGCTTGTCAAGAGACCCAAGGTAGATATCCTGGCGTCCGCAGACCCTAGAGTCTCTTCCTAGTCTTATTTTTTTAATGTTTCTATTCTTTCAGAATAATGTATTTCCTTTTAGACTCTATTTGTAGTAAATCATAGTAGCTCGTGAGTTATGACTCCAGATCCTAAATGTTATCAGATGTTATGGGTTTTTGTTATTCCGCAAATCAGTTTTAGCTTAATTGTTCTTGTTATTGAAATTGGCTAAAGGTGGCATTAAGAATCCTCTAAAGTTGGCTTGCCTAGCAAGTGAAATGTTTGGCAACATCACGGTCCCAATGGTGGAAATTTTGGGTCGTGTCATGATTCAACCAACGAGACCCGCAATGAAGAAGATGAAACAACTCAAGTTCGTGAAGGAAAAAATCCTCGACGTGTGAGGAGTCCAACTCCTGATGATGCGGATGATGAACACGTTGTTGAAACGACCAAAATCCCGAGAGAGCATCAAAAGGCAATTATGGATCACCTCTCAAAGCAAGATCAAGTGATGACGAACTTGAAACAGGAGTTATCGGGTGCTTCCAATAATACCAATGCAAGAGCCCCAATTCCGCCCAGCGTTCCAACTAATCAAAGAGTTCAAAGAACCGGTAACAACGCTCCAAGGGAGGAGTTAGATTTTGACGAGGTAGGAGGCACCTAAAGTGGATCTGGGAATGATAACAACGTAAATGGCCCATTCAAATCCGAGCTCATGAGATTCATGAGAGAAATGAATGAACGAATGGATCTGAATGCAAAGGAATTTTATGCTCTGATGGATCAAATCTCGGGAGCACCGCCGGTGTTAAAAGGGTCGGATTCCTAGAAGTATGCACAGCTGTCGTTTAAACAAAGCACTGGAGTTGATACCAAAGAGGTTTAAGATGCTGGATATACCAAAATATGATAGGACTTCAGATCCATAGGAACACATCACAACTTATACTATGACAGTAAAGGGAAACGATCAGGCCCAGCATGAGATCAAATCTGTTTTGTTGAAGAAGTTTGGCGAAACCCTGATGAAGGGTGCCTTAACTTGGTATTCTCTATTATCTAAGCATTTAATTGATTCTTTGGAAATGTTTGCAGATTCATTTATCAAAGCTCATGTTGGAGCAAGAAAGGTCCAGGCAAGGAAGGCGGATATATTCAGAATATCCCAAGGAGAATCACAACTGTTGTGAGAGTTCGTGATCCGGTTCCAGAAAGAAAGGATGTTGTTACTAGTGGTTCCGGATGAGTGGGCAGCGGAGGCATTTACAAAGGTTCTCAACCCGTTGAGCTCTGATACCTCCCAGAGATTGAACGAAAACTTGCTTGAATTTAAGTCAACCACAAGGGCAGATGCTCACAATCACTACGAGTCAAAGATTAGAATATAAAATAATCAATTAGGTTCTCGGTGTCTTCCAAAGGACGGAATCATGATCAGAATCAAGATAAGTTTAAAATTGATTTTGATGCAGATTGGAGGTCCTCTAGGAGTCGATTTCAACCTTATAAGAGGGCCGATGCACGTGGAAATAAAGGTTTTCTGTCATCGAAAAGGTTCGCTTCCAATAGAAAGGCGGACCGTGGTCGAAGTAACAGATCATTGCAAGAGAAAGAGATGTCGGGGTCTTAAGATTCGACATATCCCAGATTATCCGACTACAATTGTAACATCAGTTTGATAGAAATGGTGTTAGTAATGAGGAATATTAAAGAAGCTAGGTTCCCTAAACTAATCCAATCAAACCCTAGCCCTTCCTAACATATGGTGTGAATTTCATGGGACTCACGACCATAGGACTGGGGACTACCGACATCTTCGTGAAGAGGTGGTAATGCTGTTGAAGAATGGTCACTTCAGAGAGTTTTTAAGCGACCGCGCCAAGAAAAACTATGGGAGAAATCGAGATGTTGCAGAACTATCAAAGCCGGCAGCAGAGTCACCTCAAAAAGCTATTGGAGAAACCTTGTATTTATCTTAAAAAATTATTGAATTATGCGTAAATTATTAATTTAGAATCCAGTAACTTAAAAGAATTAGAATACTGAACCCATAAGTTTCAAATCCTGGCTCCCCTCTGCCTTGGAGCAATGGTAAAGTTGTTTCCGTGTGACCTATAGGTTACGCGTTTTATCCGTGGAAGCAACCATTAATTCTTGCATTAGGGTAGGTTGTCTACATCACACCCCTTGGGACACAGTCCTTTCCCGGACCCTGCATGAACGCTATATGCCTTGTGCACCGGGCTACCTTTTCTTTACTTGTAATTAGGATAGTTAAACTTTTACCATGACGAGAACTGTCTACAGTCTATCTTACTCAATTAGAGTTATGTGAAATTGAGCCTTTAGTCTCTAAATTATAGATAAATTCTGATTTTGATCTTTGTGATATTTGGTTAAACACATATAACATTCAATAAATTAAAATGTGGACTTTTGACCCTTGTGCTTGTGATCTTCATAAATTTAACCAATTATTAATCATTAAACTATTTAATTATTCATGTGTTATGTTAACTTCATATTGTTATAGTGTTACTCCATATTTTAGGGCACTATAGTTATAAAAAAATCTATATATACTAACTATGTGGTGGAGATATTCACATTGCAAGGCCAACATTTGTAACATATGTGATTTTCTATTTTACAACTTTAATTTGCAGATTTTTGCCCACCAAAAGCAACAAGAAAATGAAAGAAACTGAAAAGGAAATTCGAGAATCGATTAGGCGTATTATTGACAACAGACTAAAGGCAAAAGAAGCAGGGCACGCTTTTGGTGATGACCTATTGGGTACATTATTTGAATCTAATTCCAATGAAATTGAAGAGCAAGGAAGTAAGGAGTTTGGATTAACTATTAATGAAGTAATTCAAGAGTGCAAATTATTATTTTTTGCTGGTCAAGAGACAACATCAGTGTGGCTTGTTTGGACTATGATTTTGTTATCTAGACATCAAGATAGGCGCGCAAAAGCTAGAGAGAAAGTTTTACAAGCCTTTGGAAATGATGAACCAATTTTTGATGAATTAAGTCGGTTAAAAATTGTAAGTTCTTTCACCATAACTTGGAAAATAACTCATGCATACATAGAACAGAGGAAATTTGAGAGACTAAATTGCAGTCAATTTTTAATAGTAATAATCAAGATTTGTGATATCAGCTGGAAAATCTTATATGTCCATAGAGTCATCTAAGTTGTAATAGCAGAACATTTTGCCTAGATTTTAACTTCTATAGACTGAGAGTGTAATTTGGAGAACAAAATCTTTTCAGATTACATGCTACAACTGGTTAAAATACGTAAAAGTTCATTGTGTGTACGAGCTAAATTCATCTTTTGTTAAAACCAGCATATTGACGGTATCAAAGATATCTATTAGCTTCTAGTTACCATATGTTATAAAGGATTGCTTCTCTTGACTTAACTATCACAAGCAAACATATACAAAGGACTAATGGAGAAGCTAAATTAGGAGATCAACTTTCTTAAAGTTCTGTAGTATGCTTCTATTGGCAATAAGGTAGCCCGGTGCATTAAGCTCTCGCTATGCACAGAGTCTGGGGAAAGGCCGGACCACAATGATCTATTGCACGCAGCTTTACCCTGCATTTCTGCAAGAGGCTGTTTCCACGGCTCGAATGTGTGACCTCCTGGTCACATGACAACTTTACTAGTTACGCCAAGTCACATGACCCTTCACTTCTATTGACGATAGATGCTCATTTGAGTTTATCCATAATGCAGATTGATTAATGAGAGGATTATTTTCAACCTTATACATCAATATATATTTTTTCAGGTGACAATGATCTTGTACGATCCTTAAGACTATATCCACCACTAGCAACACGTATAAGGAGGACTAATGAAGAAACTAAATTAGGGGATCTTCATCTACCAAATGGATCACTGCTCATCATACCAACAATCTTATTACATCAATATACGAGGAAATTTGGGGCGAAGATGCAAAGGAGTTCAAGCCCGAGAGATTTAGTGAAGGTGTCTTAAAGGCAACAAATGGGCAAATGACTTCTTTCCATTTGGAGCAGGACCGCGAATATGCATTGGACAAGACTTCGCAATGTTAGAAGCGAAATGGCTATAGCCTTGATTCTACAACTATTCTCTTTTGAGCTATCTCCATCTTACACACATGCTCCACATTCTAGTGTAGCTTTGCAACCTAGGCGCTCCCTTAATTCTGCAGAGGCCCTAGTTCTTCAGACAAATGAGCCAACTATCTTGTAAGCAAAGGTAGATCTAAGGCAGGGTTCTATAGGTTCAACTGAACTCATAAATTACTTTCGACTTAAATTATGTATGCATATGCAAAAAGACATTTAAAAAGTATACATATGATAAGATCATATTCATTCTGGACTTGCCTCTCTGCTTGTACGAGCATGTTATCTGAAGTTGACTCTACTATTTTATTGTAAAAACCCGGCCAGTCATTTTAAGTGTATTAGCTCTGATCCCCTATTAAATGCTTTTCCCGTATCTCTTTCTGCTTATGTGACTTGCCGGGAGGTTCTGTTTGTGGTTTCTGAGTAATATGAGACACTTAGTCCCTAAAACGAAAGCTTAAGTTCTAAGATTTTTTACCGTAGTTGGAACTATGTGAAGACGACTCCAGAATAGAGTTTTATTTGTTCTGTTAGCTCCGTTGGGTGATCTTGGATGTTAGGAGTGTGTCTGAATTGTTTATTGGAGGTATGTAGTTGAATTAGGCTAGAAATGACGAAAGTTGAATTTTTGGGAAGTTTGACTGGAGTGGACTTGTTGAAATTGAGGTCGGATTCTGATTCTGGAAGTTGGAATAGGTCCGTAATGTTGAATATGTCTTTTGTGCAAAATTTGATGTCAATCGGACGTGGTTTGATAGGTTTCGCGATCAGTTGTAGAAGTTTAAAATTTTAAAGTTCGTTAAGTTTGAATTGGAGGGTGATTCGTGATTTTAGCGTTGTTTGATGTAATTTGAGGGCGCGGCTAAGTTCGTATGGTATTTTAGGACTTGTTGGTATATTTCGTTGAGGTCCCGGGGGCCTCAGGTGGATTCCGGATGGTTAACGGATCAAATTTGGTTTTTTGGAGAATGGCTGAAGGCACCAACTCTGATGTAATCGCACCTGCGCAAGATTGACCATAGATGCGAGCCAAAGGGTACAGGTGCAGTCTGGAGGAGTTTAGCTTGTGGTTGTAGGTGTGACATGAAGGCCGCAAAAGCGGAGTCGCTTTTGCGGAAGTTTGAGCGCAGAAGCGAAGAGGCCTCAGAGGCTTGGGATTGCAGAAGCGGAACGGTCTCCGCAGAAGCGGGATCACGGGTGCAGTCCCTAATCCGCAGAAGCAAAAACCATGGCCATAAGTGGAATCTGCACCTGCGATAGTCTTTCCGCAGGTGCGGCGTCACAGATGCGACTAAGAGCCCACAGTTGCGAAATCGTTGGGCAGAAAAGGCTAAGTTCGAGGGTTTTATCTCATTTTTAATTTTGGGACTTTGAGACCTCGGATTGAGGCGATAATTCAAGGGTTTTTCAGAGAAAGCTATTGGGTATCAATTCTTAACTCATTTATGGTTATATTCCACTAATCTATAGTTGATTTCATCATTTAATTAAGGAATTGAGTTGAGAAAATTGGGAAAAAGGTCGGAGAGTTCATCAACTAAGTTTTTGAGTTTTGATTCAGTTTTTGATATCGGATTTGAATAATTTTGGTACGAGTAAACTCGTGAGAATGGGTGTTCATATTTTGTGACTTTTACCCGATTTCGAGACGTCGGCCCGGGTCGACTTTTTGGGGGGAATTTCTAATTTCTTGCTTAAGCCTTGATTTCATTAATTAAATTAGTTTTTTCTAGCTATACTTATGGTATGTAATTGCTTTTGGCTAGATTTGGGCCATTCGGAGTTGGAAAATTATGGAAAAGGCATTCTTACTGATTGATTGAGCTTGGTTCGAGGTAAATGGCTTGCATAACCTTGTGTGAGGGAGATCCCCTTAGGATTTGGTACTGTTATATTATGTGAGCGTCGTGTACGCGAGGTGACGAGTGCGTACACGGGCTAGTTATTGTAAAAATCCAATTTTTACTGAGTAGTAACCCGTTTTCATTTTGATTGAGTTATACCAGCATGTGTAGTTATTCTGTTTAGTCTAATATCGCATGTCTACGTGTTTTAACTGCTTATTTGAAACTCCGTGCAACATCCCTAGTTGATTTCCTGTTTTTCCTTGATCCGTATTAGTCTTAACTGTAGAATTCTTGCTATTAATTGTTGTATTTATCGGTTGACCTGTGTGTTTACTTTTGGGACTACGAAGCGGTATCTCGGGAGATCCCCTGCACCTTTACTTTTGAGATCACGGGGCGGTACCTCGGGAGATCTCCCTGCACATTTACTTTTGAGACTATGAGGCAATACCTCGGAAGATCTCCTTGCATATTTACTTTTGGGACTACGAGACAGTATCTCGAGAGATCTCCTGTTGTTTTATCCCTGTGTGTTGTACTATTATTTTGCAAGGTTTTCTTCTTTGTTAAATACCAGTCTCTTATTATATTGCTATATTCTCCTACTTTATTTATTATATATCGGTAGGTCCTGACCTGACCTCGTCACTACTCGACCGAGGTTAAGCTTGACATTTATTGGGTACCGTTGTGGTGTACTCATGCTACTCTTCTGCACATATTTTGTGCGCAGATCCGGATACTTCTTATCAGCCACGTCATTAGTGAGCAGTGACAGTTTGGAGACTTCAAGGTATATCTGTCGCGTCCGCAGACCTCGGAGTCCCCCTCTATTCCCTCCTATGTCATTTACCTTCCGTAATTCTTTTCTTAGACTCTACTGTATTGACATACTAATTTTCTTCTGTAGCTTGTGACTTATGACGTTCCGGGCTTTGGGAATACTGTGTATTACTAGAGTGTTGGTTATTGTACATATTGAGCGGCATTGTTATTAGTTATTTAATTATCTGTTGCAGTTAGTTGTTAAGTTTTTACTTCCATCTTTGCTATTTCCGCAATTTGTTAGGCTTACCTAATCGTAAAGTCTAGGTGCCGTCACGACATCTTATGGAAGGAGTTTTGGGTCGTGACAAGTTATTGGTTTCAACATGTGATCGGGATTAACAATTGATAAAGTATCTAACATATTAAAATAACCCAAGTTGACTCTAGCAATTTATATACTCATATGTACTGTAATTAAGATGAAGCAGCTGAGAGAAGCCTTTCATGGAGTACTTGTCACTTCTGAGAGTAGAGATGCTGTGCAACACAATAGCAGCAGCCAGTGTTGCAATTTTTTTGGTATATACATGGAAAGTGTTGAATTGGGCATGGTTTAGGCCAAAGAAATTGGAGAAATACTTAAGACAGAGTGGTCTTAAGGGAGATCCTTACAAGCTACTCTACGGAGATCTGAAGGAGCTGACAACTAGGCACAATGAAGCTAAATCAAAGCCCATCAATTTCCATGTGCTAAATATCAATGACTTTCCATGTGCTAGCTGAAGTTTTAATGTTGAAGTCATATATAGAACTATCAGATATGTCCATTTATAAGTAGCTCATTATAAAAATTGGTTAATTTATAAAATATTATTAATATTAGTCAAATATTATTAATATTAGTCAATTAACTATTTGTAACAAAAAAAAATTAAATTTTTGCTTTTTTTTTGAGTGATTGTTATTAGAATAGATTGGGTATATCTGAATCTCAGTTTTGAAATGATTTGGTGAAGTTTTGAGGTGGTTTGAATTGAAAATTCGAAGTAAAAACCGAACATGGAAAAAAAAAAGTTATGTGTATCATTTGTTTATCACATATGTATCATATTTGTAACAATTTTGTCTAACATGTATATCCATGTATACCTGCGTGTGAGATACATGCGTGATATATGTTTGATACACGTGTTGCAGAAAAAAAATTTGAACTCGATTAAATTATGAATTTTGATACAAAACCGGTCCAAATCACCTCCAATCTTCCTCAAATTTTGTATATTGACTTATCTATATGTTTTCAATGCATTTCAACTATACCCATTGAAAAAGTTTCTGATTTGCTTATATATATATATATATTGTATTTCGTCACCTTATTTGGTATCTCATCTATGAAATTTCCTTTCCGTCTTGCATCTAATGTTGCTAATCACGCTTAAAAATATGAAAGGAGATTTTTGCATGTGATTCTTTGAGAGAAAGAACCTTATTTATTTGGTTTTTTAATTTTTATATGTGCTTGGCTAGTTTTGGTAAATTTATGACTAATGGCTAAATGTTGATAAGTTGAGACTTATTTGGGACATCTGTGTAAGTTTCCCTATATACAACTTCAAGAATATATAGATCTTCCCAGTTCCAAGTACGGTCTTTTTTTCTATACTTGGAAAAGTTGTGAAAATAACATGGGTTAGCCAGTTTTCTGACTGATAATTGAAAAATAATCAGTGTTTGCAAAGTCATTGATATTTAGCTGAAACACGGAAAGTACCAGCATAATATGCTGGAGTATGGAGCTCTTGCGTATAAACTTCCAGCATATTATGCTGGAATATTTCCGGATTTTTGAGGCTATTTTCGTTCAGATTTTATTTTTACATGAAAAAAATAGCTAAATTTTGATTACTTTTGAAACTATGACTATTTTTCAATTATCAATTATAAATCAGGCTATTTCAGATTTTTTTCGCATGCAAAGTTGACATTGTGCTTGACCCGTTAACCCAACGTTCAATAATTTTTATCAAAACCGTCCTTCAATTATACACCAAACTGAAATTATATCCTTTAGTTATTCTCATGAACAAAAAAAATCCCAAAACTATAACAAAGGGAGCAGATGCATCCTAAATCTTCTTCTTCTTTTCTTTTTACTGGAGATGCATCTAGTCCCTAGATCTACTCCAACATTTAAAGCTAACGGTTGCCCAATTACACGTGCACTGCACGTGATTTCCCTCCTCTCCTTCCCTCAAATTCCCCAGCTCATTTGCTACGCTTCAATGACCAGATAAAACTCCAATCAACAACCTTCTCTTCTTTCTTGTCTCCGTTCGTTTAATTTTAATTGGTCATTTGATATTAATCTTTTAGTAGTAATAATTTGTGACTTCAGTGGTAATTTTTGTGGATTCTACATTGCTTTCATGGTAGACACATCGACTTGTCTGAATGAGCTGTTTGATTCAACATATTGTATTTGAAAAAGTGAGCTGTGAAATGCCTATTACATGTTTGGTAAAATGCCAGAGTGAACTGTTTGATTTTGTTGTGAAATGCCTATTGCTTGGTTTTACAGTTATCTGCTGATTTTGTGAAATTGCCTGTTCGTTGAAAAACGGAAAAGATTTGACAGAACAGAAGAAGCAATAAAAGCCCTAATTATTTCAATTACTTCAGGATTGAGAGAGGTGAGAGAACTTGGTTCGTAGGTTTCAATGGATGTTCCAGTTGTAATGACATTGAGGGGAGATTTCACGTGCAGTGCATGTATGGTTAGACAACCGTTAGTTTTTAACGTTTGAGCAGCTGTAGGATGTATTCTGCTCAATTTTCTATAGCTTAGAGATGTTTCTTGTTCACAAGGATACACAAAGGATGAAATTTAAGTATTGGGTATATTTTTGGCAAAAAAACTCCAATATTCAACTGAGCTAAAGGCTGCACTTGAGCTGCTGGAAATTCATTTACCTTGACTTGCTGGAAACCCAAAAATCCGAAATCTCACCCTTAATAGTACAAAAGGTGGTAGTGCAGAGGGAAGCTGTCAGGAAACTGACGCCATTACTTAAGAGAATAGACACTATGAATTCTTAGTTGGTTGGCCACCGCCTCTTGAATAAATGAATGATACATTATGATTTTGATGAAACTTCCTAGGTTTTCCATAAATACAGTAATGGATTTACATTACCACGTTGCCATCACATCACTAGTCAAAATTTTCTTCAGCCTATTATTTTCTTTGATTATCCACTACATTCTTCTTGACTTTTCTTTCTTGTATATGTTTTCCTCTAGGTTGATCGAATGTTGCCAAGGCGTTACACTTAGGTCTCTATCCCATACAACTTTGTACTTAGGTTTTGTCATATATTTCATCTTTACATTTTAGCTAGCGATATTTGACTGAACACGGGGTTAATTCGAAAGAAAATATGTCATTTGATATATACCAAAAGTACCATTAGAGCTTGTGGTCGAGACCGACTCTAAGGTGAAGCCAGTAAGACTGCTACTCTATGCCCCTAAATTTGGGGGGGGGGGGGTCCTATTTTCAGAAAAAATAGGTTATAGGCTTATCGTTTTGTATTCCCTAAATATTGAGAAGATGAATTTGAGAAAGACATAAACATACTTTACGGAGTTCTATATGGAACCTTTAGACTTGAATTTTATCATTAACTGAAAGTGTAAGATGGGAGTGCGGACACCATTGTAAGTAAACTCAGTTCTTTTCTCATTTTTCATGCCTTTGTTTCTTATGCCAATGCCTCAAATATTGCTGTTGAACTACGTTAATTGATTTGAAGGTTCTTATTACTCATTACGTTATGCTCAACAAAAAAAAAAAGATTATCTTTCACCACTGAAATATAGAAATTGGATTTGATAATAATGGTGTAATTTATAAAAAGAAAAAAATTGATGAGCATGTTGATAATCACAAAGTCTCTTGAAGATTGTTTTTTAAAGTTGATTACTTCTTATATATAGTAGACCAAGCCAAGTTTCACTTCTGAGTAGATTTAAAACAATTTGAAGCGTATGTTCTTCAATATTCCTTAAAACATAATAATCACTTTAATATTGACGATTTAGACTTATTTCTGAATTAGAAGTGTTAAATGATTTAGACTTACCTAAGATCAACAATGTTCCAAGAAATATTAAAGAATTAGCTATATTATCAATTGAAAAAGAATAATTAGAAGAAATCAACAAAAAATAACTTTGCATCTCACAAAGCTAAAAAAAAAAAACTTCAAATAAATTAAGATTTTCTTTTTAAGTTTAAAGCCTCCCAAACTTTGGCTTTAGGCCGTAATGTGGTTGAGTTTCCCATGCTTGTGGTCTTAAATATGTCATGACATTTCTATAGCTATAAGAAAATTTCATTGAGGATAGAGTGAGAAGTATACAAAAAGGTATCAATCTTTTCTGAACAGAATAAAAAGGAAAGAGTTTCATATAAAATGGAACAGAGAGTATACTAATAGTGTTAACAATTTGTTGTTGTTGGTTTATACTATTTATGCATCAAAGTATGTCTAATTTAATGAACATATGCCCTTGTTTCATGCTACTTTCTATGAACTTGCTAGATCCCATGTAGTGCAGCGAGGAAATGGACAATGTATCCTTTGCATATTATTTTCACACACCTGATTTAAGAAAAAAAGAAAGAAAAGACTTCTGGAACATGACAAAAGTAACCTTAGAATTTCCAGACTCCGCTTGTGAGATTTTACTGGGTTGTTGTAATAAAAGTAACCTTAGTGTGAGTACGTGATTTTTGCTTCACGAGACAATCGCTCCAAAAGAAACAAAAAATAATAACAATTGATCCTGTTGTACAATTTTTGGATTGTTACATGGCACTGTGTTAATTATTTATGACTTTGGCCCATTTTTACTTTATTAAAACAAAATACAAAAATGTACGTGTCATGCATAATTCGAACCGTAATCCGGTCGCTAAATAGAAAATCATAAACAGGCATCTTCGTCCGTGATTTTGTTTTGTTTGATTTTACCTGTTTTGAATTATTTTAATGTGTGTGCAAATAATTGTATTAGGTGTTTATTTTAATTTGATTTTACTTAGTTTTGTATTTTTATAATAAAAAAAGAAAAAGAAAAAGAAAAAAAAAGAGAGGCCCTTCCTTTTCCGGACTTGGGCTAACAAATTGGCCCAAACAAACAATGCACAAAACCAGGCCTGCCCGGTCCAGTCCAACCTGATACCCAGGGTGTCCAAACGACGCCGTTTTAATCCAGTTTGATCCAGGCCGTTGATCTCAGATTGATCAACGACCAAGATCACCTCCCCATAACCCACTAATGGCCCCGACCCGTTTCCACCCGGACCAACCCAAACCCTTTACCCCCGAAACGGCACCGTTCCACTTAAGCCCTCAGATCCAGACCGTAGATCTAGATTGATCTAACGGTTGAGATCAACCCACCCATTCCATATATAAGCCTTTAACATACCCTGCCCCCTATCCAATACCCCAGCCTTCGTCTCCACAGACCCTTCCCCTCAAACCCTAGCTGCCCCCATCTCCCTTCACCAGAAACCCGGCGGCATGAACGCCGGTGACCCCACCCTCAACATCATAGAACCCCCTTGCCATCCGGAACACGGATCTGTTAACCATGTAGTTCGAATCCCTTCCCACCTTCTCGAATCTTCATTTGAAGATTCGAGTCAAAACTCGATCTACACGGTTTAACCCCAGTTTCACACCAGACACTCCCCAGACCCCCCTCGTGACCAAACCATGCTTGGTTTGGTCTGAATCTGATCAGGGAAGCATGAATCCCAGATCTGAGTTTTGGAACTTTGTGATTCTTCGTCACTGGTCCGTATCCGTTCAACCGAAGAGATTAAGGTCTAATGGACTTTAATCAAAGTGTTTCTCATCTGAGAAACACTTCGATTAAAGTCCGTTCAGCCTTAAGAAAGGCCTGACCAAGTCCGAGTTAAGGTTTTGATTTTTCAAGGTTTAAGGTGAGTTCTTTCTTTTTCTTTATTTGTTTTGGTCCATCTGATTTATGGTGAAGGTCTGTTCATGTTTTGTTTGTGTCCCCGAATTTTATCAACTATGCCCTGTCCATTTTGCCTGAACTTTTTGCTGTTTGGTTAAGTATCTTCTTGTACTTGTTCTGATAGTGTGTATGTAGGTATTTGTTGTGCAATTAGTTGAATTCCAAATTTGTATTGATTAACTGATTCCTCGAAGAACAATTCTGCTCAGTCAATATAATGCGAACCTTGTGTGATACTGTTAAATGTCGGATTTTTGGCTACGATTGTATGTGTTATAACTAATATAGTCGAGTCGACATATGTCGTCAATTGGTTTCAACTGTCTGAACAAAAATAAATCGATTTGCTTCTGTTGAACATTGCCTGAATCAATTAAGAACCAAGTTCAATTACTTATAGTTGTTAATATGATTTCAGAAACCTAAGGCTTGGTCTGTAATTGAAATCTGAGTTGATGGCATGTGCACTTGTGCACAGCATGTGCATTATGCACAGCCTGTTTCCTGCGTAAAAGGGCTTTTGATTTAAAAATGGTTTGACAGCATATGCTGTCAGATATATTCTACTGCCCATACCTTGCTTTAGTTTAAGAAGTATTAAGCCTTTTAAAAGGATAAGTCTGCCAGGGAATGTTGATGGGGGTTAATACTTAAATAACTAATTGAAATCTGAAAATGTGAAAGCACATGGGAGGGGTATTTTGATGGCCTAAAACAGGCTGTTAAAGTGATGTTAAGGCTTATAAAAGGGGGAGAGATAGACAGAGGGAGTGGACCCAGAGAGAAAAAAAAAAGATTGAGAGGAGAAAAATACACACACTGAGAGGAATTTTTGAAAGAGAGAGTTGAAATACATACAGATATATATACATACAAACAGAGCATACAGAGATAGAGAGAGACACTGAGAGGGAACATCCGAGAGTTCAAATTCTGAAAACAGGAACTGGAAAAGATTTCTTTTAATAACTTCAGTATAATTTCAAAACTGAAGATTGGTTTTAGATTTTGGAAAGAAAGGAGATAGAGGGTGGATATACAGAAAGCAGAAACTGTCTTTTCTTCCTGCTAATTGTTCGATTCCCAGTTTGTTTAACCTGTTTCAAATAAGTGCTGATTTCCCCTCAAGTATCAGCTAGGTTTCTTTTGTTTTGGTTCTTATTGGTTTGCCTTCTTTTGGAGTTGGACCGTTTGAATCCTGAGCCCACTTCTCTGCTTGTTGCTGTCATTTTTGTTGCCTCTGCCCATTGGCTATAACTGCATCTTGCACTGGGATTTTGTTTCTATTTGGTTACCTGCTGCTGCTGCTGTTATTTGGTTTCCTGCTGCTGCTGACCTTTCCCTGTCATTCTCTTCTTCCTCTTTGCATTTCAGCATTCCAGGTACACATTTCAAATCCTATGTGGGTGTAAACTGTAACCGTTCGAAAGCATGAAATGAAAGGAATTCCAAGAAGTTTAAATGTCTGTCTGTAATGCTCGTGGTCTATTGCTCCTTTCGTATGAATTGATCAGTGTATAATTCAATAGTAAAAATGCCAGTTAGTTAATGCTTAAGCTGAGTTTTAGCCTCTTGTATCTTAGTTTATAGTTGTTTGTTGATATGGGTTAAGTAATGGTGTGGTACGTAGGATGTACAAATATTTGACACAGTGACTGATCAGATTCTTGTTTTAGCTATAATGATATGCATAGGATAGGATACTTCCACCTTACACAATGATGTTCTGTTTTATTTTAGTTTCTTTCGTCAAAACCCGCTAGGCAGTATATAGGAGCGCGTTCGAACCCCCAGTGATAATAATGCTTAGTGGGTTAATTCCCTTAACCTAGCCTAAATGAGTCTAGTTTGAATTCAATTCAAGAGATGTTTTGGATATGAGCATAGCATTTGTCACGTAATTTCTTTATCAAAGTAGAACATTTCTCATAAAAGTAGGACGTCTTTTACTTTACAAATAACTAATCAGAAATTGATAAGATTTAGGCCCAAAGCATATACTTGAATTGACATGTATCTTCTTTCTTCTATTTTAGATTGAACATAGTTAGAAATGTAGCCACTTTAGGATATCCTTTTCTAAAATAGAGGCGAGCCTCGCCAAACAAAAATGCAAAATTGCGTGGCCCTCAATAAATAACCATAATAATTATTTAGAGTCCAGGATAGGCCGTTTAGCGAATTTCATGGCCTTCCACAAAAATAATAACGCGTTAGACTCTTTAGGCGCGGCTTAATTAAACCATATTCTTAAATTCGGGTGCACATTGATGTGACCCAAATCCAAATCTCAACGAAGTCCAAATGTGTTGACGATCACGGGCGCATTGATTGTGACGTGGTTCGAGATGCATTTTCACGACGTTGCAATTCTATAAAAATAAGTGATAATGATAAAAGCGGTTTAAACTTAATAAAAGCACGTAAGTCATAACATGTATTTAAATCAGATATTTAGCCATTATAACAATTTAAGCGACCGTGCTAGAACCACGAGATTCGAGGGTGCCTAACACCTTCCCTCGGGTCAACAGAATTCCTTACTTAGAATTTCTGGTTCGCAGACTTCATTTGGAAAAGTCGAAAATTTCCTCGATTTGGGATTCAAGATAAACCGGTGACTTGGGACACCAAAAGCTAAACCTTTCCCAAGTGGCGACTCTGAATTAAATAAATAATCCCATTTCGAATATTGTCACTTAAATTGGAAAAACTCCCTCGCGCATTTAACCCTTCGGGGCGGGCGCGCAAAAAGGAGGTGTGACAGCTCTGGCGACTCTGCTGGGGAACTTGTAAACCCAGAACCACTGGTTCAGGGTTCAAGAATTCGAGCTTAGAATAATTGTTATATTTGGCTTTATTATCTGATCTTTATTACATGTTTTTGCATAACGTGCTAAATGTTGTCTTTTACCGCTTTGATATTATCTGAACTGTATATAAACTGTGCCGAAACCCTTCTCTTCTTACCTCCGGGGAGAAGCTCGCTGGTCGAGACTCCCTATTCTGTTAGTGTCAATACCTGAAATAAGAAAGAGGTCGGACAAGTTACAAAGCCGGACGATCTCGCGGGTCCCCGGTACGTAGCCCCCTCCTCGACTCGAGTTGTCCGCTCGGGTACACAGTCTAGAACAAATACCCAGGTTACGAACCTAGAATAACTTGACTTCATGCCGGATCCCTAATAGGAACGCTTATTTGCATCACGTTGCATTTGACTTAGGGGACTCAACACAGGGGTTGGGTCCGTCTAGGACAGGCAACCTGAAATGAAAAAGACCACCCTGTTGCATCCTATTTGTTTTGTGCATTTATTTGCTTCGGTTCCGCATGCTGACCGGTTTCTAAAAAGGGGAAAATAGCAGCGTAGGGAGATAATTACTTATTTTGGAAAAATAAAACCAATGTTCAAGTATTGTCAAAACCTCGCCGGAATTTTTCTAAAAAAAGGGGGGAATAAAAACAAAATTTGTCTTCTTAGTTTGAATTATTAAAAAAAAAAATACAAATTTTTTTTTTCTTTTTTTATCATTTCCAAAATCAAAAAGGAAGGTATTTATAAAAAAAAACGGAAAATTCATAATTCAAAAAATGTGTTGTTTCTTTTGTAGTACCCCTTTTATAAATTCAGACTAATAGTCCAAATATTGCCTAAAAAAAATATTTTCTTTAGTCTTTATCTTTTTTCAAAAATAATAAAAAAATACTTATTCTTGATTTCTAGGTTTATTTGATTTTCTCTATTCATGATATGCCCGAACTATGCCGGTTTGATTCTCACCGGATGTGAGATACGTAGGCAACCCTCGTCGGGTTCAACCCCATTTTGCTAAATAGCCAGAAATCAATAAAAAAAAATGTGTCAAATTTTTAAAGAGCCATAAATAAGTCAGGTGACGTTGTTTTGTCATAAATAGCCGAATGTTCCCGAAAGGGACGCCGGAAGGCTGACTTTGCATAAACAGCCACCTTTGGGTCTTGTTTAGCATTTTATCCAATAGACCCACACAGCCTTAAAATCTTCGTCCCCGAAGTGTTTAAAGGCCGTGTTCAAACTTGATCCCCTTTGTAAAAATATTTTTGAGTCAGTCATTTTTGTTAAAATCACCTTAATAAATGTGCAGGATGAGCACGATGCAAAATGAACATTTTTCAATAATGACCAAAATCCCTGTCAAGTTACGGCTATGGTGGAATGATCTAGGTGTTGAAGGACAAAATGAGGTTAAGAAATATCTGAAAGGTCTTGTGGGTCTGTTGGAAATCCAGCCTCGGGGAGATATCATAAGAGCTTTGGTTACCTATTGGGACCCGGCGCACAATGTTTTCCATTTCTCTGATTTTGAGCTCACCCCGACTTTGGAAGAAATGGCCGGATACATCGGGAATACTGAACTTCCGTTGAGGGAAAAATACTTGGTCGCCCCGAGAGTCGTCACGGTACATCGGTTCCTAGATTCATTGAAAATACCCAGAACAGTCCACAACCCGGATCTAGCAGCCGAATTCTGTACTCCATGCTTCATATATGATAGGTACGGTCATGAGGGGGATTCAATAATCCAATCAACAAACTGTGCAGCAAAGGAGTTCGTCAGAAGTGGGACGAGCACAGACGGGTAGCGTTCATGATAATATTCCTGGGCCTTCTGGTATTTCCAAGGAAAGATGGAAACATTGATTTGAAGATATCTGGGGTCGTCAGCACTTTACTCATGCAAAGTGACAGTACTCTCGCGCCTATGGTAGTATCCGACATCTTTCGAGCTCTCACAGCTTGTAAAGCTGGGGGAAATTTCTTCGAAGGTTGTAACTTGCTCCTACAGGTATGGATGACCGAGCACCTCTGCCATCATTCCGAGATTTTGAGCCATGGTTCCCCGGAAAAGACCCGCTTAGAAGAATCTTACACGAGAACCAAAGAGATCATTTTGCCCAAAGGAGTCCTGGCATGGACCTCGTTCTTTCAAGCTCTTACTGCCAGCCAAATACAATGGACGTTGGGATGGTTGCCTGTTGATGAGATCTTATATATGTCGGCGGCTAAAACTCATTTCTTGCTGATGGGGCTTAAGAGCATTCAACCTTACGCACCCGGCCGAGTTTTGAGACAGTTCGGAAGATGCCAGACAGTACCTCATGAGGAAGATCTTAGCGCTCAAGCAGTTGAGATAAGTCCTAACGGACAGTTCCCAGAAGCAAAGATTCGCCAAATCTGGAATGAGGGTCAATATTTGAAATCAGATACTTGCGTGCGGGATCGAGCCAAAGGAGAGACGGCGCCAGGTTACCTTGCATGGTATAGAAGGGAACTTGAGCATGAAAGGCCAGCTAAGAGACCCCACATCCGGAATTTCACCGAATCATCGCAAAGACAGTGGGATTGGTTAGCGAAGGAAAGAGGCTATTGCGCCGAAATCAGCAGGTTGAAGCAACAAGTAGAAAGCTTGAAATATGAGCACAATCTGCAAACTGCTACCAATTTGGGAGAACGGAACGGGTTAGTTCAGGAGAACGAAATGCTCAAGGCCCGAATCAAACAGATAAGGTGGGAGGCGGATAAACAGCCAAGGCGTCGATCAGACGAACACCTGATAAAAAGGCTAAAAAGTGAAATCAGGGAATGGCAAGATGGTTTGGAGAAATCTGAAAACATCATAGCAGAGCTCAGGGCACAGTGGGATACAAGAGCAGATAAGCATCGTCGATACCTGAATCAATTGGAAGGCGGCCACGAGAAAACTGTTGCTGAAATAAAGGGGGAGATGGCTACACTTAAGACCAAAGCAGCTAATCAGGCCAAGGATTTCCAAATTGAGAGCAGATACTGGTACGACTCAATAGCCTAGATGAAGTTAGAAGTACGGCGACTGAAGCATCAGCATGTACAAGATGCTCAAGTCTTCAAGATATGCAGCGATCAGATAAAACGCCTGCTCGAAGAGAAGAAGCAAACCAGAGATAGGATCAAGGCCATTGCCCATGCCATCACCAGACGATGTCTACGATGTGAGAACATGTCCAGCGTTACCGTCCTCTCGGCAGTAATGGGTTATGTCAAGCAGACTATGCATGAGCTGGAGCAACTTGAGAGGGATCTCACGCCTAGGACCGCGGTGAGGCCGAACGATGCCCCGCGGACACCAATTTTCAAAACCATAATGCACTCATAGGTCGAATCTGTATCTTAGCATTTTCTGCCTGTTTTCCATCAGGGTGATTTTAGTCTATGTTGAGTCTAGGTTTATTTTCGAAGTTTGCTTTTTCTTTCGCAAAATGTAGTTTGTAATAGACCACTTCAACAATAAAAAGGTTGCTTCTTTTACGCCATTTGTGTTTTTCGAACTACGTAATGATGTGATTCACGTAGGCATCGTGATACGTAGGCAATCCTCATCGGATCCGATCGCATTTCTGTTACTGCAAAATAAAAAAAAATAAAAAAAAAATAATAAAAAAAAACATAAAAGAAAAACAAAAGAGAAAAAGAAAAAGAAAAGAAAGAAAAAAGAAAACTAATAAAATGCCGGAATGACGCATGCTCTCGTAGCAAACATATAGTAATCCACTTAACTGTATAGGTGCATCATGCCCAACGTGAGATTAACTATATGTTATTTGCTACAAATTAACCGTGCGTTTGTCATTGAGTATTCCAGGGTTTTTGAAAAGACGGTTGGTTTGGTGAAAGTCTGGCCTCGCACTCATATTTCACGAGGTCAAGGAGAAGTGTTCAACTACCTGTTGTTAGGGCCAGAAGCAGTACTCACACTTACTTCACCAGGTCAAAAGGAAGTGTGGAAATGTCTTCAGAAATTCCATTGCAAACGATCCCTGTTTCTGAGGAGAGCTCAATCTCAGCCGTCCTCACACCTGAATCCACAACTGCGGAGGAAAATAGAATCCTACGGCTCCGCATGTTGGAAATGCTGGACGACTGGAACAATGGGAAAGAGCCGCCAAGTGTCGTCCCCGGATTCCCTGAATTATTCTCCAGGTCAAGCGGGACTTCTAATGTCCCCATAAATTATCCTGCTACCCCATTCGGGTACCCAGCCACCTCAGCCTTCTCTGCTGGATCGCCTTCTGAGCCTCATCCCCGAATGTCGGCCACTGATGCAAGCATGAACATCTTTACTGCATCGCCTTGCCCGGTTACAGCACAGCCTACCACGTACAAGCCAAGCTTTGACTCATCCTCTTCTACATTCCAAGCACCATCGTTCTCAATGGAACCAACTAGGTTCGCTACCAGTACTAATCCTCTACCGCCTCAGTGCGAGCTTGCACCAGGGCAGGATCAGAACCCCAGAATTGCAGAACAAAATGAGATTGCCAAGAGAATGAGAAGCCTTGAACAAAGTTTGAAGAATATGCAAGGATTGAGCGGACAAAAGAGCGTCTCTTACGCCGACCTGTGCATGTTCCCTCACGTGCACCTGCCAACGGGTTTCAAGACCCCCAAGTTCGAGAAATACGATGGGCACGGTGACCCCATTGCGCATCTTAAGAAATACTGCAACCAATTGCGGGGAGCCGGCGGAAAAGAAGAACTGCTAATGGCATATTTTGGGGAAAGTCTAGTAGGGATAGCTTCGGAATGGTATATGGATCAGGAAATGTCCCGATGGCATATATGGGATGATCTCGCCAGAGATTTTGTAAAACAATTCCAGTATAACATCGACATTGCGCCAGACCGAAACTCTCTGTCGAATTTGAAGAAGAAGCCTTCGGAAAGCTTTAGAGAGTATGCTATTAAGTGGCGTGAACAGGCGTCGAGAGTGAAACCTCCCATGGATGAAGTGGAAATGGTCACTACCTTTCTCCAGGCTCAAGAGTCTGACTATTTCCAAAACATGATGTCAGCCATGGGTAAGCCATTCGCGGAAGCGATCAAGATTGGAGAGATGGTGGAAAATGGTTTGAAAACAGGTAGGATTCTGAGTCAAGCAGCCATAAGGGCGACCTCCCAGGCCGTCCAAAGCGGGTCCGGAGGAACGACAAGGGGGAAGAAGAAGGAAGAAACGACTATGGCAGCCTCTGAAGCAAGGGAGTATCGTCATCCCAGGCCCCATTTTCCGGAAAGAGCCCCACAACACTACTACCCCCACTCAAATTTGGCATATGCTCATCAACCTTATATGGTCATGAATGCCCAACCTTATAACCATCCACCACAACAAGCCAACCGAGGCCCAGCTCCACCTCCCAGAAATCAGCCTCCTTACCGCAACCACTATAACCCACAACCCCCGCAGAATAACTACCGCCCCCAGGAGCCACCTCGACGGCGGACTTTCACGCCCATCGGTGAACAATACTCTACTTTGTTCCCTAAGCTAGTCCAGTTGGGTTTCTTGCAACCAATCCCCCAAACGAGGCAAAACCCAACATCGCCTTCTTACAAAGCCGGAGTCAGATGCGCCTATCATTCAGGGGCCGAGGGACATGATACAAACGACTGCTGGTCATTGAAAAGAGTGGTCGAAAATTTGATAGAGCAGGGGAAAATAGTGCTAAGGGACGAAGAGATCCCGAATGTGACTAACAATCCATTGCCCGCTCACAATAATGGGCCGCTGATCGGAATGATTTGTGAAGACAAAGAGTTCGACCCTGCTCTGAAAGCCATAATTGCCATTGTCGACACGGGGAAGAGGCCTGAAATAGACCAGAAACCAGAAAAGGGGGAGGAGGCCAAGGCTATAAAGAGCAAGCCTGAAAAGAAGATAGAGAAGAAAGTGGTCCCTGTAAAAAATGAAGTTCTTTACATACCACGAGGTCGAGCTGAGAAGACGCAGAACTTCGGGATCAAAAAGACAAAACCTATGTACGTGCCGAAAGGGGCCTATGTGGTCCGGGGGACGATTCAACCACCTCGGCTGAATGAGCCAGTGGTTATCGGACGCGTGCCACAAAAGCCAATGACCAACCCGTCCACAGTGCCGTGGAATTATCAAAAGACTTTGGTGATGTACAAAGGTAAAGAGGTCATGGGAGAACTTCCAGAAAATACTTTCATTGGAAGGTATTCAAATACCCAAGAACTGAACAACGCCACACAAAGGCGCTTCCCGCCAAAGAAGCCCGTGAGTGTTGAAGAAGCGGAAGTGTTCTTCCAACAAATGAAAATGCCGGATTACGAAGTGATAGATCAGCTGCGCAAGTACCCTGAGCAAGTATCCATGCTGTCATTATTGATGAGGTCGACTGAGCATCAAAAGATCCTGCTGAAAACCCTGAATGAAGCATACGTACCAGTCGAAACCTCGGTGGAGCAACTAGAGCGGATGACAGAAAGATTCTTCGCCGTCAAACCAAATCTCTTTCAGCAAAAATGATTTACCACCGGAAGGAGCAGCACACAACAAGGCCTTGCATTTAACAGTTAAATGCGAGGACTACTATGTCAAGCGGGTAATGTTGGATGGGGGATCAGGTGTTGACATTTGCCCGCTCTCCACGCTACAAAGAATGGAAATTGGGACAGGAAGAATCCGACCCAACAATGTCTGCGTAAGAGCTTTCGACGGCATCAAGAGAGATACCATGGGAGAAATAGACCTGTTGTTGGTCATAGGACCAGTCGAATTTCGAGTCACCTTCCAGGTGATCGACATGGACACATCCTACAATTTTCTCCTTGGCAGACCTTGGATCCATGCGGCAGGAGCCGTTCCTTCCACTCTTCACCAGATGGTGAAGTTCGAGTACGAAGACCGAGAGATCGTGGTCCATGGGGAAGATGAGCACGCCATTTATCGGGACCCATCCATCCCGTACCTTGAACCAAGAGAAGGAAGCGAACATACGGTCTATCAAGCTTTCGAGGTTGTACTGGCAGAACAGCACGAAGAGGGAATACCCTGCCCCCAGCCTTTCCTGTCTAACGCCTCGTTTATGGTGGCCAAAGAGATGATCCGGCATGGATTTAGGCCAGGGAAGGGGCTTGGGCGAACCCTTCAGGGAATAACAGAACCCATTACTTTGCCAATCGTCAAGAAACCTTTTGGACTAGGTTTCAAACCTACTCCAGCAGACGAAGAGTGGGCAAAGAAAAGGAAAAATGAGGGTTGGAAGTTACCACAACCACTGCCGGATTTATACGCAACTTTCATCAGGCCGAGCTACATTGAAAAAGAAGATGATGAGGTCTTCACAGCTGAGGAAATCGAGGAGATATGAGGGGCAATGAGAGAGATGCTCTACGAGGTCCACATGGTTCAACCAGGTGAAGGCACAAGCACTGCTGAGATGCTGTACATGGGGCCGAGCGCCCAACTTCAAAACTGGGAGGCCACGCCATTCCCGACTAGACGGAAGTCCGGGTAGACCTGTCCTGCCACCTTTCCTGTGTCACAAGTTATCTCCAGGACATAACTTGAACGTTTTCTTCCTTTCAATTGTTGTTTTGAATTCCTAAGTTGTAAACATTGTTGTCTTCCAACTTTCCAAAGAAAATATAAAAAAAATCATCATTGCTTTCCCATTCTTTCTTTTGTTCTGATTTTTATTACTTTTCCTCTTATCTTCCTTTTCAGTCCTAATAATGCGGCTTTAAATATGACATGCTTGCGGACTTCACGCCCAGATCACAATGAGTTATTTAACTGCGAATTAATGAACCCAGAACCAGAATATGATGCGGAAGAGGCTTTTAGGGAGATAAACCGAGAGTTGGAATATTTCGAGAATAAACCTAAGCCAAATCTGAATGACACTGAACCGGTAAATTTAGGAACCCCGGAAGAAATCCGGGAGACCAAGATAAGCATTCACACGGACAAGAAAACGCGAGAGGCGATAATTCAACTTCTTTTTGAATTCAAAGATGTGTTTGCTTGGTCATATGATGACATGCCGGGACTAGGTGTTGATCTAGTGGTTCATAAATTGCCGATTCATCCTGATTGTCCTCCAGTTCAACAAAAGCAACGAAAGTTCAAAACTGAGGTCAGTGACAAGATTAAGGAGGAGATCACCAAGCAACTGAAAACAGGAGTGATCCGGGTAGTCCAATATACAACATGGTTGGCGAATGTGGTTCCAGTACCAAAAAAGGACGGGAAAACTCGAGTATGTGTAGATTACCGAGATTTGAACAGAGCAAGTCCTAAAGATAATTTCCCGCTGCCCAACATCCACATCCTCGTTGATAATTGCGCCAAACACGAGATACAGTCTTTTGTAGATTGTTATGCTGGGTATCATCAGGTACTGATGGATGAAGAGGACGCCGAAAAAACTGCCTTCACCACGCCTTGGGGCACCTACTGCTACCGGGTCATGCCGTTTGGTTTGAAGAATGCGGGGGCTACTTACATGAGGGCCATGACTGCCATTTTCCATGACATGATGCATCAGGAAATAGAGGTGTACGTGGACGATGTGATAGTCAAATCCAGGACGCAGGATAATCACATCCAAGACTTGAGGAAATTCTTCGAGAGATTAAGGAAGTATGACTTGAAGCTAAACCCAGCCAAATGCGCTTTCGGAGTTCCGTCGGGCAAACTTTTGGGCTTCATCGTAAGCAGGAGAGGAATCGAGCTAGATCCCACTAAGATAAAATCCATCAGAGATCTACCTCCCCCGAGAACAAAGAAAGACGTGATGAGTCTTTTGGGCAGGTTGAATTACATCAGTAGGTTCATTGCCCAGCTGACAAGCACGTGCGGGCCCATATTCAAGCTGTTGAGGAAAGACGCAGCGATCAAATGGATAGTTGAGTGTCAAGAAGCCTTTGATAAAGTCAAAGAATACCTTTCGAATCCCCCGGTCTTGGTCCCTCCAGAACCGGGAAGACCACTTTTCTTGTATCTAACAGTCTTAGAGAACTCTTTCGGTTGCGTCCTCGGGCAACACGACGTAACCGGAAAGAAGGAGCAAGCAATTTACTACTTAAGCAAGAAATTCACCGGCTACGAGGCCAAATACACTCTGCTGGAAAGGACATGCTGCGCTCTCACATGGGTTGCTCAAAAGCTGAGATATTATCTCCAAACCCACACTACGTTCCTCATAAGCAGGTTGGATCCTTTGAAGTATATATTTCAGAAACCAATGCCTACTGGGAGACTGGCTAAATGGCAAATCTTGCTTACGGAATTCGACATAGTTTATGTCACTCGCACGGCAATGAAAGCCCAGGCATTAGCAGATCATTTGGCCGAAAATCCGGTCGATGAGGAATACCAGCCATTGGATACCTACTTTCCAGATGAAGAGGTAAACACCGTAGAAGTGATCTCGGAGGAAGCTCATGTTTGGAAGATGTTCTTCGACGGAGCCGTGAATGCCAAGGGTGTAGGGATTGGGGCAATTTTGATCTCGCCTTCTGGTCAGCATTATCCCGCCACAGCTAGACTTCGTTTCTTTTGCACAAATAATACAGCTGAGTATGAAGCCTGCATCATGGGCATGCATATGGCAATCGATCAGGATGTCGAAGACTTACTGATTATGGGAGATTCTGACCTGATCATCCGGCAAGCTCAAGGCGAATGGGAAACTCGGGATGTCAAACTTATCCCATACCGACAACATGTGGAGGACCTCAGCAAGCGCTTTACATCAATAGAATTCAGGTACATTCCGAGGTGTCACAATGAACTGGCAGATGCACTTGCTACTTTGGCTTCAATGCTACCCTACCCGGGCAACGCCCACGTCGATCCTTTGGAAATCCAAATCAAGGAAAGACACGGTTACTGCAGTGTAATCGAGGCGGGATCAAATACGCAGCCTTGGTACCATGACATCAAGAGGTTCCTGAAGACGCAAGAATACCCCGAGCACGCTACTGGAGATCAAAAGAGGACCATTAGGCGACATGCAAGTGGTTTCTTTTTGAGCGGTGAATTGTTATATAAGAGGACCCCGGACCTCAATCTCCTAAGATGTGTCGATATCGAGGAAGCGAGAAAGATCATGCACGAAGTACACGCAGGTGTGTGCGGACCTCACATGAACGGGTATGTCTTAGCGAAGAAAATCCTTAGAGCAGGTTACTACTGGATGACCATGGAAAAGGATTGCTTTAGCTTCGTTCGGAAATGTCATCAGTGTCAGGTGCACGGTGATTTGATTCATGCACCTCCCACGGAACTGCATCCCATGTCCGCACCTTGGCCATTTGTCGCTTGGGGCATGGACGTCATTAGACCAATTGAACCAAAGGCCTCGAATGGACATAGGTTTATACTGGTTGCCATAGACTACTTCACAAAATGGGTAGAGGCTATCACCCTCAAGTCGGTCACTAAGAAAGCTGTGGTGGATTTTGTACACTCAAATCTTATCTGTCGCTTCGGTATTCCTGCGACTATCATTACAGATAACGCAGCAAACTTGAACAGTCACTTGATGGGAGATGTATGCGAGCAATTCAGAATAACGCATAGGAATTCCACGCCTTATCGGCCAAAGGCCAATGGTGCTGTGGAAGCGGCAAACAAAAACATCAAGAAGATTTTGAGGAAGACCATCCAAAGTTCCCGACAGTGGCATGAGCAGTTACCATTTGCATTATTGGGGTACCGCACTACGGTACGCACATCGGTGGGAGCGACTCCTTATCTTTTGGTTTATGGGACCGAGGCTGTAATACCGGCAGAGGTAGAAATTCCTTCGCTTCGAATCATTGTCGAAGCAGAAATCGAGGACAGCGAGTGGGTCAAGACTCGGTTAGAGCAATTGACGTTGATTGATGAAAAGCGGATGGCCGCAGTTTGTCACGGACAATTATACCAACGAAGAATGGCCCGTGCTTACAACAAGAAAGTCCGACCCCGGAATTTCGAAGTAGGACAATTGGTACTGAGGCGTATTCTGCCGCATCATGAGGAAGCAAAAGGGAAGTTTGCTCCAAATTGGAAAGGCCCATACATCGTAAGGAAGATATTACCAAGAGGAGCATTGTATCTAGGTGATATCGAAGGAAATGACCCCGACACAGCAGTAAATGCAGATGCAGTCAAGAGATACTACGTCTAAATCATACTCCAGTGGTCCTGACACGTTTGAAAATGGCGAAGGTTTTATTCCCCACTACTCCCAAACACTACCCAATCCTCTCTACAAAAAAAAAAACAAAACAAAACATTGATCGAGGCCTGAACTACGTTTGACTTGATTCCGAAAGGATACGTAGGCAGCCTCTCCTTGAGGTTCAGTCACACCAACAATAAAATCCCATTCGCCCTGAAATTGAAACCGGGGCACGTCGAGCAGTTTAGAAGTTAGTATCATCTACCTCTCTTTACCAAGCACAAGCCTTCAGATCAATTACCAAAGATAGTGGGAAACCAATAAGCGTCACAAATGGAGACCGGCACACTCTGAATTGAGAGAGATAAAATGAGAGAGTCTCGTCGGTGAAAACCTTCGGGCACCACGAGGCGACGGGAGTAGAGAAACCAAAATGAGAGAGCTTGTTTAGTAAAAACTCGCAAAGAGTGCTATCAAGCGATGACAGGAAGAGAAATGAGAGAGGTCAGCCAGCGAAAACCCGCAAAGGGCGCTGTTGGCCGAAAAAGAATGACTCTACCCCAAGGAAGTCTCGGCAGAGTTTCCGCCGATTTGGAATCACAGATCCGTTCTGGTTCAGGGAAACGCAAGTTCATGGAAGATCAGGCGTCCAGTCCAAAGAGCATGTCATGTCATCTAAAGCCAGCGTTATCTTCCTCATATAAGTCTTTCTCGTCCCGAAAAGGACACTCCCTTCCTGAAATTTGTTTTCTCCTTTCTTTGCCTCTCTTCAAATCCCTTTTGTGTTTTAACCCCAAGTTCAGGATACACCGGAAAGGGCAAGTGGCAGGTTTGTTTGCACGGAATCCCGTCTCATGAAAGAAAGCGCCTCATTTCGTTGGTACGATTGCCCAAGCCTGATGGATCATGACGTTTGATGGTGTTTAAAGAGGAAAGAGAGAAATCTTCCCCAGCAAGTCCGCCTTCGGACGAATCCCCACAGAGTCTCCCCCTGTACAAATCCCCACAGAGTCTCTCCTTTTGTACAATCTCCCACAGAGTCTCCCCAATATAAAAAAAAAAGGGAAAAGAAAAAAAAAAGAGCCTTACGAAGCAAGTCATCACAGAATCCGGAAATACAAGCCTGAGCAGTCTAAAGGTTTCGCCATTCGAATCAAATCAATGGCGGGACTTCGCAACAGAAATAGAGATGCAACAAAGCAATTGGGAACGATCAAGGTCACCGAACCGACCGTCATTTCCGAACTAACAATTGTTCTTTGTCTGAAAAGTTGAAACAGGTATAATCCAAGACAACCGTGCAAGAAGCAGGTGTCGCCCAAAGAAGAAGGTACACGGGTACAAGAAACATTTTGGCAATAAGGAATTCACTCAAAAGGTAAGTTCCCGCAAAACTCCCTTTTATCTTCTATTAAAACAAGAAAACTCAAAAATAGATCGTGTAGTATTCTCGAGCTTTATCCCCAGCCAATCAGCATTAGGGTTTTAAACCCTAAACTGAGCTTTTCCATGTAATCAGCATTAGGGTTTTAAACCCTAAACTGAATTTTTCCTTTAGTCAGCATTAGGGTTTTAAACCCTAAACTGAACTTTTTCCTTTCAGCCAGCATTAGGGTTTTAAACCCTAAACTGAGCTTTTCCATGCAATCAGCATTAGGGTTTTAAACCCTAAACTGAATTTCCCTTTTAGTCAGCATTAGGGTTTTAAACCCTAAACTGAACTTTTTCCTTTCAGCCAGCATTAGGGTTTTAAACCATAAACTGAGCTTTTCCATGCAATCAGCATTAGGGTTTTAAACCCTAAACTGAGCTTTTCCATGTAATCAGCATTAGGGTTTTAAACCCTAAACTGAATTTTCCTTTTAGTCAGCATTAGGGTTTTAAACCCTAAACTGAACTTTTTCCTTTCAGCCAGCATTAGGGTTTTAAACCCTAAACTGAGCTTTTCCATGCAATCAGCATTAGGGTTTTAAACCCTAAACTGAATTTTTCCTTTAGTCAGCATTAGGGTTTTAAACCCTAAACTGAACTTTTTCCTTTCAGCCAGCATTAGGGTTTTAAACCCTAAACTGAGCTTTTCCATGCAATCAACATTAGGGTTTTAAACCCTAAACTGAACTTTTCCTTTTAGTCAGCATTAGGGTTTTAAACCCTAAACTGAACTTCTTCCATTCAGCCAGCATTAGGGTTTTAAACCCTAAACTGAGCTTTTTCATGCAATCAGCATTAGGGTTTTAAACCCTAAACTGAATTTTCCTTTTAGTCAGCATTAGGGTTTTAAACCCTAAACTGAACTTTTTCCTTTCAGCCAGCATTAAGGTTTTAAACCCTAAACTGAGCTTTTCCATGCAATCAGCATTAGGGTTTTAAACCCTAAACTGAATTTTTCCTTTAGTCAGCATTAGGGTTTTAAACCCTAAACTGAACTTTTTCCTTTCAGCCAGCATTAGGGTTTTAAACCCTAAACTGAGCTTTTCCATGCAATCAGCATTAGGGTTTTAAACCCTAAACTGAATTTTTCCTTTAGTCAGCTTTAGGGTTTTAAACCCTAAACTGAACTTGTTCCTTTCAGCCAGCATTAGGGTTTTAAACCCTAAACTGAGCTTTTTCATGCAATCAGCATTAGGGTTTTAAACCCTAAATTGAACTTTTCCTTTTAGTCAGCATTAGGGTTTTAAACCCTAAACTGAACTTTTTCCCTTCAGCCAGCATTAGGGTTTTAAACCCTAAACTGAGCTTTTTCATGCAATCAGCATTAGGGTTTTAAACCCTAAACTGAATTTTCCTTTTAGTCAGCATTAGGGTTTTAAACCCTAAACTGAACTTTTTCCCTTCAGCCAGCATTAGGGTTTTAAACCCTAAACTGAGCTTTTCCATGCAATCAGCATTAGGGTTTTAAACCCTAAACTGAATTTTTCCTTTAATCAGCATTAGGGTTTTAAACCCTAAACTGAATTTTCCTTTTAGTCAGCATTAGGGTTTTAAACCCCAAACTGAACTTTTTCCATTCATCCAGCATTAGGGTTTTAAACCCTAAACTGAGCTTTTTCATGCAATCAGCACTAGGGTTTTAAACCCTAAACTGAATTTTCCTTTTAGTCAGCATTAGGGTTTTAAACCCTAAACTGAACTTTTTCCATTCAGCCAGCATTAGGGTTTTAAACCCTAAACTGAGCTTTTTCATGCAATCAGCACTAGGGTTTTAAACCCTAAACTGAATTTTCCTTTTAGTCAGCATTAGGGTTTTAAACCCTAAACTGAACTTTTTCCATTCAGCCAGCATTAGGGTTTTAAACCCTAAACTGAGCTTTTTTCATGCAATCAGCATTAGGGTTTTAAACCCTAAACTGAATTTTCCTTTTAGTCAGCGTTAGGGTTTTAAACCCTAAACTGAACTTTTTCCATTCAGCCAGCATTAGGGTTTTAAACCCTAAACTAAGCTTTTTCATGCAATCAGCATTAGGGTTTTAAACCCTAAACTGAATTTTCCTTTTAATCAACATTAGGGTTTTTAAACCCTAAACTGAATTTTTCTTTTTAGTCAGCATTAGGATTTTAAACCCTAAGCTGAATTTTTTATTTTAGTCAGCATTAGGATTTTAAACCCTAAGCTGAATTTTTTATTTTAGTCAGCACTAGGGTTTTAACCCCTAAACTGAACTTTTTCTTTAGTTAGCATTAGGGTTTTAAACCCTAAACTGCATTTCTCCTTCGTTCGGCATTAGGGTTTTAAACCCTAAACTGAACCTTTCCCAAGCTAGTCGGTATTAGGGCTCCAACCCTAAACTGAACATTTTTATCTTCCTTCATCAATTTTATGAACTTCCTGGCGAATAATTAACGAAATTTTCCTAGTGGAACTGGGGCAGAAAATTTCGTTCGTTTGTTTGTTTTTCTCCTGCAGGTCTAACCTCGAGCCACATGGATCGAAACGATCCCACGAGATGAGTCCCGGTTCAGAATCAATGAAGAAAAAGAAAAAAAAAAGAAGATGTCCCGAGACATCGGAGTAAATGGAAGGCAGATTGACTCCAACATTTGACTAAGGCCCCGAACTCTGCCGGTCGCGTTTCACTCAGTATCCCAAAGATTGAACAGGTCGCCGCAACTCGCAAGCATCAAGATTCGGATCAAAGTCTCCAAGCACAATCAGCTAAGACCCAAGATCAAGTCGCAAAAGAATCATAGATAGGAATCTTGTAACTCGCAGTTGACATGCATATAAGTAGTTAGTTCAGTTCCAATTTTCCTTTGGTTGTAATAAGGCGGTCAGTGACGCAGCAGTGACAACAGCAACAGCAGTAGCAGCAAGCATTGCAATCCCATGGTAGTCCCAGCTACCAAAACTTCCCGAACTACATTGACCTGATTCCTGTTTAGCCCAGGATATGTAGGAAATCTTTGAAGCAAGATTCGGTCAGATCTTTCAAAAACATGCTTCATACGGAGTAGTCCATAGGCAAAAATCGCTCATACACGCTCACTTTATCTTTGCACGAAAACTCTTCGTGTTTCCGAACAAAGAGGGGCAGCTGTGAGCACGTGATTTTTGTTTCGCGCGACAATCGCTCCAAAAGAAATAAAAAATAATAACAATTGGTCCTGCTGTACAATTTTTGGATTTTTACATGGCACTTTGTTAATTATTTACGATTTTTGCCCATTTTATTTTATTAAAACAAAATACAAAAAATGTATGTGTCATGCGTAATTTGAACCGTAATCCGGTTGTTAAATAGAAAATCATAAATAGGCATCTTTGTTCGTGATTTTGTTTTGTTTGATTTTACCTGTTTTGAATTATTTTAATGTGTGTGCAAATAATTGTATTAGGTGTTTATTTTAATTTGATTTTACTTAGTTTTGTATTTTTATAATAAAAAAAGAAAAAGAAAAAGAAAAAAAAAGAGAGGCCCTTCCTTTTCCGGACTTGGGCTAACAAATTGGCCCAAACAAACAATGCACAAAACCAGGCCTGCCCGGTCCAGTCCAACCTGATACCCAGGGTGTCCAAACGACGCCGTTTTAATCCAGTTTGATCCAGGCCGTTGATCTCAGATTGATCAACGACCAAGATCACCTCCCCATAACCCACTAATGGCCCCGACCCGTTTCCACCCGGACCAACCCAAACCCTTTACCTCCGAAACGGCACCGTTCCACTTAAGCCCTCAGATCCAGACCGTAGATCTAGATTGATCTAACGGTTGAGATCAACCCACCCATTCCATATATAAGCCTTTAACATACCCTGCCCCCTATCCAATACCCCAGCCTTCGTCTCCACAGACCCTTCCCCTCAAACCCTAGCCGCCCCCATCTCCCTTCACCAGAAACCCGGCGGCATGAACGCCGGTGACCCCACCCTCAACATCATAGAACCCCCTTGCCATCCGGAACACGGATCTGTTAACCATGTAGTTCGAATCCCTTCCCACCTTCTCGAATCTTCATTTGAAGATTCGAGTCAAAACTCGATCTACACGGTTTAACCCCAGTTTCACACCAGACACTCCCCAGACCCCCTCGTGACCAAACCATGCTTGGTTTGGTCCGAATCTGATCAGGGAAGCATGAATCCCAGATCTGAGTTTTGGAACTTTGTGATTCTTCGTCACTGGTCCGTATCCGTTCAACCGAAGAGATTAAGGTCTAATGGACTTTAATCAAAGTGTTTCTCATCTGAGAAACACTTCGATTAAAGTCCGTTCAGCCTTAAGAAAGGCCTGACCAAGTCCGAGTTAAGGTTTTGATTTTTCAAGGTTTAAGGTGAGTTCTTTCTTTTTCTTTATTTGTTTTGGTCCATCTGATTTATGGTGAAGTTTTGTTCATGTTTTGTTTGTGTCCCCGAATTTTATCAACTATGCCCTGTCCATTTTGCCTGAACTTTTTGCTGTTTGGTTAAGTATCTTCTTCTACTTGTTCTGATAGTGTGTATGTAGGTATTTGTTGTGCAATTAGTTGAATTCCAAATTTGTACTGATTAACTGATTCCTCGAAGCACAATTCTGCTCAGTCAATATAATGCGAACCTTGTGTGATACTGTTAAATGTCGGATTTTTGGCTACGATTGTATGTGTTATAACTAATATAGTCGAGTCGACATATGTCGTCAATTGGTTTCAACTGTCTGAACAAAAATAAATCGATTTGCTTCTGTTGAACATTGCCTGAATCAATTAAGAACCAAGTTCAATTACTTATAGTTGTTAATATGATTTCAGAAACCTAAGGCTTGGTCTGTAATTGAAATCTGAGTTGATGGCATGTGCACTTGTGCACAGCATGTGCATTGTGCACAGCCTGTTTCCTGCGTAAAAGGGCTTTTGATTTAAAAATGGTTTGACAGCATATGCTGTCAGATATATTCTACTGCCCATACCTTGCTTTAGTTTAAGAAGTATTAAGCCTTTTAAAAGGATAAGTCTGCCAGGGAATGTTGATGGGGGTTAATACTTAAATAACTAATTGGAATCTGAAAATGTGAAAGCACATGGGAGGGGTATTTTGATGGCCTAAAACAGGCTGTTAAAGTGATGTTAAGGCTTATAAAAGGGGGAGTGATAGACAGAGGGAGTGGACCCAGAGAGAAAAAAAAAAGATTGAGAGGAGAAAAATACACACACTGTGAGGAATTTTTGAAAGAGAGAGTTGAAATACATACAGATATATATACATACAGACAGAGCATACAGAGATAGAGAGAGACACTGAGAGGGAACATCCGAGAGTTCAAATTCTGAAAACAGGAACTGGAAAAGATTTCTTTTAATAACTTCAGTATAATTTCAAAACTGAAGATTGGTTTTAGATTTTGGAAAGAAAGGAGATAGAGGGTGGATATACAGAAAGCAGAAACTGTCTTTTCTTCCTGCTAATTGTTCGATTCCCAGTTTGTTTAACCTGTTTCAAATAAGTGCTGATTTCCCCTCAAGTATCAGCTAGGTTTCTTTTGTTTTGGTTCTTATTGGTTTGCCTTCTTTTGGAGTTGGACCGTTTGAATCCTGAGCCCACTTCTCTGCTTGTTGCTGTCATTTTTGTTGCCTCTGCCCATTGGCTATAACTACATCTTGCACTGGGATTTTGTTTCTATTTGGTTACCTGCTGCTGCTGCTGTTATTTGGTTTCCTGCTGCTGCTGACCTTTCCCTGTCATTCTCTTCTTCCTCTTTGCATTTCAGCATTCCAGGTACACATTTCAAATCCTATGTGGGTGTAAACTGTAACCGTTCGAAAGCATGAAATGAAAGGAATTCCAAGAAGTTTAAATGTCTGTCTGTAATGCTCGTGGTCTATTGCTCCTTTCGTATGAATTGATCAGTGTATAATTCAATAGTAAAAATGCCAGTTAGTTAATGCTTAAGCTGAGTTTTAGCCTCTTGTATCTTAGTTTATAGTTGTTTGTTGATATGGGTTAAGTAATGGTGTGGTACGTAGGATGTACAAATATTTGACACAGTGACTGATCAGATTCTTGTTTTAGCTATAATGATATGCATAGGATAGGATACTTCCACCTTACACAATGATGTTATGTTTTATTTTAGTTTCTTTCGTCAAAACCCGCTAGGCAGTATATAGGAGCGCGTTCGAACCCCCAGTGATAATAATGCTTAGTGGGTGAGTCTAGTTTGAATTCAATTCAAGAGATGTTTTGGATATGAGCATAGCATTTGTCACGTAATTTCTTTATCAAAGTAGAACATTTCTCATAAAAGTAGGACGTCTTTTACTTTACAAATAAACTAATCAGAAATTGATAAGATTTAGGCCCAAAGCATATACTTGAATTGACATGTATCTTCTTTCTTCTATTTTAGATTGAACATAGTTAGAAATGTAGCCACTTTAGGATATCCTTTTCTAAAATAGAGGCGAGCCTCGCCAAACAAAAATGCAAAATTGCGTGGCCCTCAATAAATAACCATAATAATTATTTAGAGTCCAGGATAGGCCGTTTAGCGAATTTCATGGCCTTCCACAAAAATAATAACGCGTTAGACTCTTTAGGCGCGGCTTAATTAAATCATATTCTTAAATTCGGGTGCACATTGATGTGACCCAAATCCAAATCTCAACGAAGTCAAAATGTGTTGACGATCACGGGCGCATTGATTGTGACGTGGTTCGAGATGCATTTTCACGACGTTGCAATTCTATAAAAATAAGTGATAATGATAAAAGCGGTTTAAACTTAATAAAAGCACGTAAGTCATAACATGTATTTAAATCAGATATTTAGCCATTATAACAATTTAAGCGACCGTGCTAGAACCACGGGATTCGAGGGTGCCTAACACCTTCCCTCGGGTCAACAGAATTCCTTACTTAGAATTTCTGGTTCGCAGACTTCATTTGGAAAAGTCGAAAATTTCCTCGATTTGGGATTCAAGATAAACCGGTGACTTGGGACACCAAAAGCCAAACCTTTCCCAAGTGGCGACTCTGAATTAAATAAATAATCCCATTTCGAATATTGTCACTTAAATTGGAAAAACTCCACCCGCGCATTTAACCCTTCGGGGCGGGCGCGCAAAAAGGAGGTGTGACACTTAGAACTTTGGTCTTAAACATGCGATGACAATTCTATGACTATAAGAGTATATCATTAAGGATAAAGTGGAAAGTTTGAAGAGCTTCCGAATACAAAAAGGTCTCGTTCTTTTTTGGAGCAGTCTTAAAAAGAGTATCATATAAAATGGAAGAATGGAATATATACTAATAGCCTAGAATCCACGTAGTGCAGCAGAGAATGGACTACATAATATTTGCATTTTATTTCCACCCTTTGTAAAAATGAAAAGTTCTATCGTGAGGAAAAAATCTTGAAATGCCCACCCTCTATTAAAAAAGATGGATAATAATATTAGGTCTCATATAAAAATGTTTGTCAGTAATTAAAGGACGTTAAATCATGAGTAGCATATAAGAAGATATCCTAATTCATATGCCCTTCTCTGTTTCTTTCTTTTGTTTCATCCTTTTCTGTTTTCAGTGAAAAACCAGAAATGGCCAAGTCTTGACTCATCCAAAGGGAAGAACGTCATCAAGTCATGTATTAATATGTATCGTGGATAAATATAGACATTTTCTTGTGCATTTCCAGCATAGTAAAAAAAAGGATTTTTCTCTAACCAAAACTGATTACTGGCAGGTAAAACTTCTTTTGTCTGGCTAGGCCCATATCCAATAGTGTTGATCACAGCTCCTGAACATGTAAAGGAAATTCTGACAAAGAATCATGTTTATCTAAAGCAAACTCATCCCAATCCATTGACCAAGTTATTGGCTCAAGGTCTTGTAAACCTTGAGGAAGAGAAATGGGCCAAACATAGAAAAATTATCAATCCTGCCTTCCATGTGGAGAAGTTAAAGGTTATACTTCTTTCTCTTATTACTTTCTCCGTTTCATTTTATATTTATTTTGATGGGTTAGTTTAAGAAAGAAAGAAAACTTTTGAATCTTGTGGTCTTAAACAACAGATATGTATAATAAACAAAAATGTCTTTTAAATCTTATGTTCTTAAATATGCCACGTCGGATATTGGAAGCTAACGGTTACTATATATAGAAAATGGCATTCTTTATTAAATAGACTGAAAAGGAAAGTAAGACATATAAATTGAAATAGAGGGGGTACAAAATTTAGAGAAGATGGTAAATGTCAAATGCCTTGGACTTAAGATTGTATATTGAGATGTCTAACCTTAAGAAGTTGTCCATTTATAACAAGCTTTCGCTTTTCCAATTGTTTTGTACAGCATATTGTTCCAAAGGAAACGTCATTCGACCTCGACGTATGGCCAGCTCTTCAAGTAATGACCAGTGAAGTCATTTCTCGCACAACATTTGGGAGTAGCTATCAAGAGGGAAGAATAGTATTTGAACTTCAGAAAGAACAAGCTGAGTATGTAATGGAAAAAGGACGTTCAATTTATGTACCAGGATCAAGGTACAATAATTACTTCTCAGATTTCCGCGTTTCATAACTTTCTTTGTCATTAAAAAGGAAATATCTTACTCTTAACAAATTAATAAAAAAGGAACTGAATTTACTTTGTCTTTCTACTAAAAGACTTATCTTGTTTGCTTAAATTTGTTTTTATAGGTTCTTGCCTACTAAAACGAACAAGAGAATGCTGGAAATCGAAAAGGAAATTCAAACAACAATTAGGCGTATCATTGACAGAAGATTGAGGGCGATGAAAGCGGGGAAGACTAATAATGAAGACTTGTTAGGCATATTACTTGAATCCAATTTGGAAGAAATAGAACTGCATGGAAGCAAAGAGTTTGGAATGACAACATCAGAAGTGATTGAAGAGTGCAAGTTATTCTATTTTGCTGGCCAAGAAACAACTTCGGTGTTGCTTGTTTGGACAATGATTTTGTTGTGCTTACATCCAGAGTGGCAAGTACGTGCCAGAGAGGACCCCCTAAGTTGACAAGCAATTTAAGAGGTCGATTTGCTTAAGTATTAATTGAAAGTAGTTTATAAGCAGCAAGTGCTGAAAAATATTTTTATATGCTGAAACTGATTTTATAATTAATAAATTTGTATAGAAGTACAAACAATTGATGTGTTTGGTAAAACAGATAGTCATAATTTTTTTTTGTTAGAATGATTAAACTGCCCTTAAAGCTACTTATAAAATATATAAAATAAAAAGTATCTTTACAAGGAGAAGTACAAACTACAATGGAATGGACTGAGTTACTGCTTTATTTTGGGAAGGTATTTAGTGGATTACAATAATATTAAGGATAAAGTAGTCATAATTTTGGTCAAACCAAACGCACTTATAAGCTGAAACCAACTTATGGCTTTTGGATTATATATACTTTTGGTGTTTTCCAAACACGTAAATTAGCCAAAAATGCTTATAAACTTGTTAAAGCTTATCCAACTACCCTCTAATTCTACTGCCAACTTATGCAATGCTTTTTTCACAGGTGACCATGATCTTGTACGAAACGTTAAGGCTTTCCCACCATTACCTGTATTTGGTAGAAGGACTAAAGAAGAAGTGAAATTGGGAGAGCTAAATCTACCAGATGGAGTGGTAGTCCTTATACCTGCAATTTTGGTACATTATGACAAGGAGATATGGGGTGAAGACGTAAAGGAGTTCAAACCAGAAAGATTCAGTGAAGGTGTGTCAAAGGCAACAAATGGACAAGTCTCGTTTATCCCATTTGGTGGGGGACCTCGAATTTGCATTGGACAGAACTTCGCAATGCTGGAAGCAAAAACGGCAATAGCTATGATACTTCAACGATTCTCTTTTGATCTATCCCCATCTTATACACATGCTCCATTTGCAGTGGTGACTATTCATCCTCAGTATGGTGCTCCCTTGCTTATGCGCAAACTTTAAAATTATATTTTATATCATTGGCGTTGTATTCTCCATGCATTGAATGATCGATACTAAATTGTCGCGTGATGGCTGAAGTTGCTCTTCGAATTTAAACATAGCAGCTTGGTTAATGTTATCAGAATTGTTCACTTCTTAATTATTATTATTTTTCCTTTCCTTTAGTTGGTGTATTTATTAAGCTTTTGATAACGTTCCATCTAGTCTTCTGCAGAGTTTGTATAGTAGTACTTCCTATTGATGCAACTCAAACATTAAGCTACATTTCAAAAAACAATAAGTAGATTGAACTGTGCATATCCCTCACATTAAGTTTTGCAAGTCAGTACACGTACCTACATCTCAAAGTGTTAAAATCGTAAGTAGTCTAAAGAAACACATTACGAAGAATTAGGATTCAATGTGCAAAAGGCCTGATATCTCGTTTCCTGATATAGTGAAACTCTTTAATTTCTGTTACCACCACCCTTCAAATGAGCAATATGTTTTTATCCCCACTACTAGTATCACATTAAATTCCAATCCCATTGTCTTATCTAAAGGACAAATTACAAATAATAACCTATTAGGAATACAGATGTAGATCAAGGATTTGGGTGTCGTGTTGTACAACCATATACGTACGAATGATTAATGAAAATCATATACGCATCCTGGCTTACCAAGGTAAATTAAGAAGCCATTATCATAAAACATACGTATATGATTGTACTAGATGCAAATGACAAACACAATTGAATAAATATTCAACATAAATCCCATCAATTGCAGAAATTTCCTATTTCTCCTTGTCTGTTTAACATTTTGGTGAAGGACAATAGTTTGCACAAGAAAGAAGAAACAAGACACTTACTCCATATAGTAAATACAAGTATAAAGAGTTAAATTAATATATGGGACACGACTATCCCACGGTAATGATCAAATGAATTTGATGGATATGTCTGCTCTCACGAAACGTGCTATTTGTACCCCGTTACAATTTTAAAATTAAGGAAAAGATCTTTTTAGATTTCTTATGTGTAAAAGACAGATCTCTTATGTGTAAAAGTAAATCTTTCATGTGTAAAAAAAAAATATAGGGTCATAAAATAAAAAATATGTTTGTAAAGAGCCACAAAACTAATTGACCCGAAACAGTGGTGAGCATTTGTGATTTCTTGCATGGCACTTACGGTTGGACAAGAGGTATGAACAAGTACAAGAATATAAATTCCACTTCAAAGAGAATAAAGCTAAGAACATAAAGGAGGCATTAAGTTCAATTAAGAATACGTTTTCCATCTCAATTTTTTTAAAATGGAATCTTTCTTGGATCTGGTATTAAAACAATAACAATTTTATACTGATTGTGTAAGGATTTGGAAATGTTACGAGTATGTCCGAAACGGCAATTAAGTACAATATTGTGTAAGAATCCAAGTCACAATTAGTATAAGTTTTGCGAATTTTTAATAACAATTTGAAAAACAGATTAAAAACTGCAATATACATATCAATATTAATAATTTTGTATAGAATTCAAAGGAAAAAAATAAAAAGAAAATTGTTAACCATTTTGTTAGATTAAATATATGGGAGTATCTACAAAAAACCTAAGGCGTAAAGTTTGTATGGGACGAAAGCTCTCCGAGGGGTTGTTTGGTAGGATGTATTAGGGAAATAATATATGTATTAGTTTTGTTATTATTAATCCTTTGTTTGATATTGTTTTTCAACATATGTATAAATAATACTTGTATTAGTTGTACATTCTATTCATTACTATTCTATTCATAGTAAATCATGGTATTAGCAATATCATGATTTTAATACATGGATAAGCATGTATAAAAAGAGAGCTGGTTTTAATACACCAAACCAAATAGTCGATAAGAAATAATCTCAGCATTACTAATACACGTTATTCAGTATATTCTTATACACCTGATGTCGTGCTATAATTACATATATTTTGACGTTATTCACCTTGCTTGTTTGTTGTTTGGATGATAATTCCTGCAACATTGGAGCTTAATTGTGTTTATTTTACATGTAGGAACACTTGGATGCGAAGTGGAGGAAAGTTACATGAAATGGTAACTCGAAGCTACAAAATAGAGCAATAAAAGTCACAACTTTAGACAGTTCAAGGCTTTATTCAGGGCATCAACGTTGGCGCCTTGCAGTGTATGTTGGCGCCTTGCAATGTATTTTGGTGCCTCTGACGATGCCCAGCGCCGACGATGCTTATCCGAACCACTTTTATTTTCTTTCTAATTGTAACGACCCGATTGGTCGTTTTGAGCAATTGCATCCGGTTTGGTAGTTTGACGTTACGAGTAGCTTCACACAGTGTATTATGACTTGGGTGCATCATCGGTTCGGGTTTTTGAGAAGTTCGGAAAGGATTTTTAGAAAATACTTTTATTGAGAAGCTTGATGTTGAAAACATTGACCAAGATTTGACTTTTGAGTAATTGACCTCAGATTGGTGTTTCGATGGTTCCGATAGGTTCGGGTGGTGATTTTGGACTTGGGCGTATGTCCGGATTTGGATTTGGAGGTCCGTAGGTTAATTTGAAGCAATTTGGCGAAAATTAGAAAGTTGAAGTTTTGGAAAATTGAAAGGTTTGACCGAGAGTTGACTTTGGTGATATCGGGATCAGATGCAATTTGGAGAGCTGGAACAGCTCTATTATGTCATTTGGGACTTGCCTGCAAAATTTGGTGTCGTTTGGAGTTGATTTGTTATGGTTCAGACTCTCGGTTGCGATTCTAGAGGTTCTTGAAGTTCAATGTGATTTTCATATATTTTGGCATCTGATTCGTGATATTAGTGGTTATTTTGTTGTTCCGATTGCGCGAGCGTATTCGTGTTATGTTTTCAGACTTGTGAGTGTATTTGGTTTAGAGCCCTGAGGGCTCGGATGAGTTTTGTACGCATTTCGGAGTGTTTGAAAGAAGGTTCATCTGTGTTGGTATTTCTGTTCTCGCATTTGCTATGACCGCATTTGCGAGATCATTCTCGCATGCGAAGATGGGCTGGGCAGGGGAAGTTCGCATTTGCGAACATTTGGGCCACATTTGCGAAAGCCCTACTTCGCATTTGCAAAGTGTCTTGTCGCAATTGCGAAAGAGACAGGATAGTCCAGGCTTCGCTTTTGCGAAGAATTCTTCGCATTTACGAACCCAGTGTCACAAATGCGACATCTATAGCTGATAACAACTAGGTCGGGAATCCAAATTAGAGTAAGAATTTGAGAAGTAAATGCGGAAACAATAACAACAAGGAATTGAACAACTAGAATTAAAGAGATGAAAATAAAGGATATGGGACGAATTCAAGGAAAGAATTCCAAGAACTTCCAAGAACGTAAGTTCTATAGCCTTGACAAGATCAAAGTAACAACGTCTTGATTTATGGAAGAAATCAAACGCCTTTACTTAAAAAGCAAATCAAAACAATAGATTCGGATCTTGACCACTTTACGAGTAACTTGAGACAACAATTAATAACTAGTATTAATCACCTTCTAAGAATACCACAAAGGAATCAAAGATATCATAAAAGAGAAGTAATCTTACTACCTTGAACTAAGAACTAGTAAAGGTTGAAAGATAAATCTCAAAGCACAAGTAACAAAGGTTCAAAAGAACTCTCAAAGTATGATATACTTAATCAATAAATGTTGTATCTTATGAATGAGAAGAACTCCCTATTTATAGGAGTACTAAGTCATAAAAGTCCTTAAAATTAGGTAGGGTGGTTGCTAAGGCATACAAAGTCATTACAATTAGGTAGGGTGGTTGCTAAGGAGTAAGAAAAGTCATTAAAATTAGGTGAGGGCGGCCAAGACCCTTTGGGGCAGATTTGGACCTTAAAACAACTAGTTTGGGCCATTGGTTTGGACTCCAATTGGGCTCCTTTTGAAACACCCCCTTTTGGACCTCTTTTAAACTTATTTTGAGCCCTTTTTGATGGATTTCAAGGGCTAATTTGGTGACCCAATCTTTCTCCTCTTGGACTTCAATTTGGACCACCATATAATTGTAAAATTTGGACAATTTATTTCCTTTGGTCTTGAGCTCTTCCTCTACAATTGAAAGCTTCTTTATTTGCCATTGAAGTCTAGCAACCTTAGTTTGCAACTCTTTAGCTTGAGATCTTGTATATGGCCTTGGAGCTTCCAAAACTCTATCCTTGTCCTTGATGCTATCACCTAGCCAATTCACATCCTTTATCCTTGAGCTCTTCCTCCCAATTAATAACTTCTTCATTTGCACTTGAAGTCTAATGATCTTGTTTTGTAATTCTTTAGCTTGAACTCTTATTAAAGGCCATCTTTGAGATTCAAAAGCTTCATCCATGTCCTTGAATAGAGTTGAGCTTCCTAGGATGCTATCATTCCCCTCTTCTTGAAGAAAATTCGTCCTCGAATTTTGACCTTGCAAGAAAAAGAAAACACGCACTAGTAAATGGTATCCACTAATCTGAAAAAATAGTAGGAATAAAATAAGATAGTGACAATGTGTCCATTTAACCCAATCAATCCTAATAGGTATAAATACTCCCTTATAAAGAATATGGACATCATCATCCCAATAAAATTTATGTCTACCTAGATTAATACAATAAAAACCTCTCTTAGATGCACCATGCAATGGAACTTGCAATTCGATCTTGTCGGTACGACAGTCCATGAGTATACATGATAAAGAAATTATAAGAGAGTAACTACACATCCATTTAATATAAGTACCTTTACCACATTTAACAAACAAGATACATTCATGATATAGACTACTAACTACAATTACAAATCTCATGGATTCCTCTACATGAAAGAGTATTTGATCACCAGTATTACAACAATCATGCATATCCTCTTTACTAGAAACAAATACTTGTACAATCTTACAATGAACATGACTTGAAGAATGACTCCCCATCACATAACAAAGATCACATTCTTTAGCACATGAAAACTCATTAGCCACTTGAATAAGATAAGAAGAAATATTTAACTCATTTGCAAGCCTCTTCACAGAAATTCCATGCCTCTTTCCACCAAGTTGGAATAAGTAATCATCTATGTCATACACAATTTCAAAAGGAAGCGAATTACTCTTACACATTAACTTAGATATTATAGTTAATGACTTGATGTGCATCAAAATATCATCATCTACAAAAATTATAAAGTCACCAATATAAGAAATAAGAGTGTAATTCATTACCTCCAAAAATACCTTAGGTGTTCTAGAAAGACCAAGAATGCAAATAAACCAATTATACATACCATACTTGGACTTATTTACCAATGGAACATCATCACCTTGTATTCTTTTATGCATTGGCTCCACCTTAGCAATGCTTTTAGGCAACTCCATGTCATAACCCTGTAAATAAGAATCGAAATAGTCAAAAGGTTTAATAACAAAGAATTTAATCAAGCTTTTGTCTTCCACCATCCAACAAGAATTGATATTGCCGAATTTATGTTGGAATCCAATTGGATCTTTTGCCACCATCTCTTGCGCCTCACCACTCCTTTCAAAAGGTATTTCATCACGTGGCTGCACAAAATCACAAGAACTAAAACAAGAAAGAGTTAATGGGTTAGGAAGTAAAGAAACGTTTTTCTTGCTTACACTCTCTTTGGCTTTTATCGCAAGACTAATGTTTTCCTCACCCTTAGCCTCTTTTCTCTCACTAAAGAGTTCTTTTCCTTCACTCAATCTCTCTTGTTTCTCTCTCTCTACCTTACAAACTTTGTTTCTCTTATTGCTTTCTCTCTTTTCTTTTTTCTCAAGATCATTGTTTACCTCACTTGACATCCCACTCTTTTTACTCAAGACAACCTCTCCTTTTTCCTCTCTTGGAATGTCAACATGCACTCCCTTACTCCTCTCATTCTTTTCTCTCTCGTATTTTTCCATATTCTTTTTAACAATCTTTTCATCTGCACAAATTTGTGAGGGAGTCAAAGGTCCAAGACTGAGTTTCTTCCCATTAACCTCAAAAGAGTATCTATTTTTTTCGATACTATATGAAGCACTTCTATAGATATTCCATGGCCTTCCCAACAAGATATGAAAACGATTCATGGGAATGACATCACACCAGATCACATCCTCATACCTTCCAATAGAGAATGGTAATAACACTCTTTTATCTACCTTTACTCCTTTCAACATATAGGGATCAATATGTTCAACACAAGGCAAGTTCAATTTCTCAACCATATAAGTGCTAATTAAGTTATAGTTAAATGCTTTGTCAATTCTAAGGGTATAAATTGTAGACATCACTTTAGCTCTTGTTTGAAAAATAACTTTACCATTGTCTTCTTTCCATTCGATATATTGTAATATCGACCTTTCAAGAGTCATAGATCTACTCCTTCCACTGCAACTACCTATTTGAGATATCTTGACATAGATTAAAGGAAATATGAATCTCTCAAATTTGGCTTCTTTGTTTTTTTTTTCAATTGTTCTCTCACACACTTTATCCTTTTTTTTTCTCGAAATGACCTTTGAACAAAATACTTTGTAGATTTATAGTTAAACCAACTCGTATGAAGTTCTTAGTAGTAAAATTCAGATTTTTGGGGAACTAATGAAAGAAAAACCAAGTCCTAGAACTATTAGGCTCGGTTAAAACATGACGCGAACAAAAAGGAAAGGATTATATGTTTAGATTAGAAAGAGTAAGAAAATCTAGGATCCCCTCTTCTTGTTTCCTTTGTTAATTTTTGGTAACAAATTAGATACAAAAGAAATATCCCGGAGAGCACTCAATACTATTTTTTTTGTTCTAAAAACTGATTTTCGCTTCTTTTTTTTTTTTTAAATTTTTTTTTCTTTTCTTTGCTCTTAGTATTCAAGAAATCCCAAGACTTACCAAGAACGAAATCTTGATAAAAACCGCTCTGATACCACTTGATAACAACTAGGTCGGGAATCCAAATTAGAGTAAGAATTTGAGAAGTAAATGCGGAAACAATAACAACAAGGAATTGAACAACTAGAATTAAAGAGATGAAAATAAAGGATATGGGACGAATTCAAGGAAAGAATTCCAAGAACTTCCAAGAACGTAAGTTCTATAGCCTTGACAAGATCAAAGTAACAACGTCTTGATTTATGGAAGAAATCAAACGCCTTTACTTAAAAAGCAAATCAAAACAATAGATTCGGATCTTGACCACTTTACGAGTAACTTGAGACAACAATTAATAACTAGTATTAATCACCTTCTAAGAATACCACAAAGGAATCAAAGATATCATAAAAGAGAAGTAATCTTACTACCTTGAACTAAGAACTAGTAAAGGTTGAAAGATAAATCTCAAAGCACAAGTAACAAAGGTTCAAAAGAACTCTCAAAGTATGATATACTTAATCAATAAATGTTGTATCTTATGAATGAGAAGAACTCCCTATTTATAGGAGTACTAAGTCATAAAAGTCCTTAAAATTAGGTAGGGTGGTTGCTAAGGCATACAAAGTCATTACAATTAGGTAGGGTGGTTGCTAAGGAGTAAGAAAAGTCATTAAAATTAGGTGAGGGCGGCCAAGACCCTTTGGGGCAGATTTGGACCTTAAAACAACTAGTTTGGGCCATTGGTTTGGACTCCAATTGGGCTCCTTTTGAAACACCCCCTTTTGGACCTCTTTTAAACTTATTTTGAGCCCTTTTTGATGGATTTCAAGGGCTAATTTGGTGACCCAATCTTTCTCCTCTTGGACTTCAATTTGGACCACCATATAATTGTAAAATTTGGACAATTTATTTCCTTTGGTCTTGAGCTCTTCCTCTACAATTGAAAGCTTCTTTATTTGCCATTGAAGTCTAGCAACCTTAGTTTGCAACTCTTTAGCTTGAGATCTTGTATATGGCCTTGGAGCTTCCAAAACTCTATCCTTGTCCTTGATGCTATCACCTAGCCAATTCACATCCTTTATCCTTGAGCTCTTCCTCCCAATTAATAACTTCTTCATTTGCACTTGAAGTCTAATGATCTTGTTTTGTAATTCTTTAGCTTGAACTCTTATTAAAGGCCATCTTTGAGATTCAAAAGCTTCATCCATGTCCTTGAATAGAGTTGAGCTTCCTAGGATGCTATCAATAGCCTACTAAAAGCTGGGCATTTTGAATCTTAGCTTCATTTTAGCATAATTTGAACCCTAGGTCCAAGAGTGGACGATTTTGAGAGAAGATTTTCATACCAAATCATTAGGTAAGTGTCTCTAATCAATTTCCAACTACATTTTGTGATTATATCTTAGATTTAACATCAAATTCATGAGAATCTAAAGAAAAATTTACGGAAAATTGTAAAATCTTTCAACAATGAAAAATGATGATTTGAAGGACGAATTGGTATTGGAATTTGATAAATTTTGTATGGTTGAACTCGTATCGGAATGGGAGTTCAGGTTTTGTAAATTTTATCGGGTTCCGAGGTGCGGGCTCGGGGAGTTGACTTTTGTTGATTTTTTGCAAATTGTATAAGAATCATAGCTTTGTTAATTGAAATTATTTTCTCTTGCATTGTTTGATGTATTTAAGTCGTTTTTGGCTAGATTGAGCCGAGCGTTGATGAATTGGAAAGGAAAAGCTAAATTGAGTATTGAATTGGCCGAATTGAGGTAAGTATCTTGCCTAACCTTGTGTGGGAGATTTTCCCTTAGGATTTGAGTCTTCTATGCTAATTGTAGTCTGTGTACCCTAGGTGACGAGTGCGTGCTCGGACTTATTTGTGAAAAATTTGCCTTTTAGGGTTCTTAGGTCCTTAAATTCACTAAGTAGGAAATTGTTCCGATATGATTGAGTTTCCTATTTGCTAGTTTTACCTCTGCATGCTCTATACGATGTTGTTAGCACTTCTTTACCTCTTACTTGTTATTTGGCCCCTATTTGCCTTAATCGAAGTGATTGCCTTCCTTATTCTATGACTTTGTGCATATATACTACATGACCAAATTGTTGTGTTTGCCTGTGTAGTTATTACGTGCCTTACATGTCTTGTTATTTTTGTAAAGATTATTGTATTCCTTTGATTTTTACGTGATTCTCTTGTTGCCATGTACTCATACCCTTGGTGGTAGAAATTCTTGTAATTGAGTTGTTGATTTATTATTGTTGAATTAAATTATATACGTTGGGATCGGGTTGCACGTCGCAACAGGAGGAATAAGGGTGGTATATTGAGGAGGAATAAGGGTGAATTGATATTATATGGTGGGATCGGGTTGCACTCCGTAACAGGAGGAATAAGGGGAATATATTGAGGAGGAATAAGGGTGAATTGATATTATATGGTGGGATCGGGTTTCGCGCTGCAACATATTATGTTTATTATTATGATATTGATATTGTACGGTAGGATAGGGTAGCACGTTACAATAGGAGGAAGAAGGGCGATATATTGAGGAGGAATAAGGGTGAATTGATATTATATGGTAGGATCGGGTTTCGTGCCGCAACATATCTTTTATTTTGGTATCCCACGTTTTACTATACTGACTTTAGTTCCTTCGTGCAAGACTTTGATAAATTGTATTTCTAGTTTTCACTGAGTTTTGAGGATCGAGTTATTGTCATTGACTTATTGACTTGCCGTCATTTCCTGAGTTCTTCTCCTAATACTGTTATTCTTGTGAACTAATTTTCAAAGTAAATTTACTACGTTGAGTCATTTTCTCCTGCCCTGCTGAGTCATTCGTAATATCGTGATTTAAAATAAAGGAATTAATATCAGGCTTCCTTGTGTACCTTTAAGTTAGAACTCGCTGTGTGTTTTAGTATCTACTATTCCTAATAATTGTTATATTTTATTTCAACTGATTTCTCAACTAAATCTCCTTAACCTGTCTAAGGTTATATTTTTCTTAAAAAGGAATTTCTGTTAAGTTTTAATTTAATGAATCCTATATTAAAGGCGATAGCTTATCCGATGTTATATTTCTATTTGAAAAATGTTATTTGCTTCACTCAAATGATTTCTAAAAATAACTTCATCTTTTCTCGCTGGTTTTCCTATTTGGTCTAGAAACTGTAAATTTACTTTATGATATATAAATGGAACTTTTTGAACATCTTAATTAGCGTTTGTCACGGATATTATGTACTGAGTAGCACGTGGATCTTTGACGTGCAGAGTGAAAGGGAAATATGCGGGCACAAGGTGCCATGTGTGTTAAAGATTTGGAAGTTGTGATTGTGATATAAGACTTCGAGGATTGGGATGGTCGGAATTGTATGTATTAGGAATGATGCGATTGGTTGAGTTAATATCACTTTCCTTATTTGAGCACATTTTTACTTGTCTGTATCCCAGTTATGTTGGTGTTAATTTACTTGGCTACTTTTCGGTACCATCTGTGTTTTTCCATTATCGTCTCTACTGTTTGTAATTTGATTTCTTCCTGCTATTAGCATTACTTTGTTATCTTTATCTTGTTAGTTTATTATCACATCTTGTTCAGCTTATTAGACCAGTAGGTGTCTTGACTGTTCCTCGTCACTACTCCATCGAGGTTAGTCTTGATACTTACTGGGCACCGCTGTGGTGTGCTCATATTATACTTCTGTACATTTTTGTACCGATCCAGGTAATTGATCATTAGTGGTTGTGCGGATCATTGCTGTGGAGACTCAAGGTAAACCTGCTGCTGCATTCGCAGGCCTCAGAGTCACCTTCACCTTCTATTGTACTTATTTCCATTGTTTTCTTTTGTTTTGGAATAGTGATGTATTCATTTTGTATAACTACTCTTAGAAAGGCTTATGACTTGCACTACCGATTTTGGAAATTATAAATTGTTCAGAGATATCTAATTCGAAGTTAGTGAATATTATCGTTGTTTCTGTTAATGTTAGGCTTACTAGTTTTAGAGACTAGGTTCCATCACGACCCCTTTGGAGGAATTTTGGGTCGTGACAAGTTGGTATCAGAGCTCTAGTTTCATAGGTGCTATGAGTCATAAGCAGGTTTAGTAGAGTCTTGCGGATTAGTATGGAGACATGTGTACTTATCTTCGAGAGGCTACAAAAACTGTTAGGAAATTACACCTCTTCCATTCCTTATCTTTTGACATTTAGCTCGAAGCATATAACTTATGTTCCTTTATAACCACTTGTGTATGATATTGCGCTCTCAATATCCGCTATGCGCAAGTGGTTTGTGATGCTACAGATGGACTACAAGGGAGCCAAGGATGCTCAAACATTGTCTCAATGTGTCGTCCATACTGAAGATACAGATGTATTGAAAGACTATTCAGTTGTTCATATGGAGGTGCAACAGGTTCCGACATCTGGTGGATGAGTACGAGCTTGGGAAAGTTTAATTGGTTGACTAGTCGTCGAGATTGTGGTGGTGTCACGAGGTGAATGTTGATTGAGTTGGTGGTACTGGAGACAATGTGGGTTGTATGGGATTTCTACTTAGTGAAAGGTACATATTGTCATTCAAGGCATTGGAGAAAGCGAATTTGACGGTCATGATAATGAACGGGCGCTTAGTAGATGACTTGGAGTACCTTGTCATTGGTGTTGTGCGAGCTGTGAAGGTTAGTTTTGCGGATCATCAGATGTTATTTTCTATGGCTTTGCACCAAGTGGGGGAGTCCACCAGTGGTATTCAGATTCCAAAATCAGATTTAGATCAGTTTTGGCCTGAGGTATGTATATATGTGGTATTGGAAGGTTTCCGAGATTTGTATATGACTAAGGTCTGAAATCTTCCATGGGATGATATTGGGGCTTACGGTGTCTCTATGTCATTAATGAATCTACATTTCAGTATCAAGGGGAGTCGGAGGAACAATTTTAGATTCACAGAAGTTCTATTCAGCGTGGGCATCGTGGTTGCGGCAGAACTGGGTGCTTCAGAGAAAATGCGGTGGTTTATGAGCTTCTAGGCTACGTGGTCGTGCTAGGATTATCTGCATTTGGGGCTTTGATTAGGATTATTGCATATCGACTATCCGAAGAAATGGGTTCGCTATGTGGTGTTGGGTCACATAACAATAGAAGTAATTGGTCCTTTTGAATAGGAATTCTCTACTGGAAATTGTGACAGTACTCTTGAGTTTGACGGTTTGTGTGACTCGCTTGAGTTGGGGAGATGCGCTCCCAATGGTTTAGTTGCGTGCGGGCGGATCTCGGAGAAGTTCTCAATGGTTTCGGCAATGGCTTGAGTTGGCTGTCTACTATGGGCATAAGGAATATGTTATACATTATGGTTTCTCATGGATGGATATCGTAAGTGAATAGAAGGTTGGTATTATTGAATATCATATGTGAAGAACGTGCATTTTAGGAAAGACCCTTGAGTTTTGGTTAGCATGGCTAGTGGCATGGTGATTATTGGGTTTTGAGGCTTTTGAGGTTCAGGCTTTGTTACGCGGCTGGAAAATCTATATGGGTGCTTCAGTAAGATGATAGGGTGTGAGTGATGTATCGGCCATTCGATTAGCGTAGTTGAGTTCAGGTATGGAAATTTCGGTATTCATGAGATTTTGGGGTTGGATGTCCTCATATGTAGACTATTTCTTGTTTGCGGATTGTGAAGAAATGTTGAGGATGGGATAACTAATAGCATGCATTATCGATAGGTTGCTAGGGACTTTTGGAATGATATTTATCTAATCAGGAAGGATCAGGATTTGGTTGGGGGCTATTTGGAAGCTCAATGAGAATATGTATTTTATATCAGGTCAAGTTTGGGTGCTCTTGTTTGATTGTTATCACTGATATGTTACCGGACGCAATGGATATTATGCCCCTAGCCTATGTTATGTGCTACTCTCTTATGTTGTGATGGGCTGTAAGGTTGTATGATAATTCTCCACACATGTTGTAATTCTGTTCAGGCCTTATGGCGATGTGGGCAGGATAGCCCTCGTGATGTTGATTTGCTCATTGCGCCTTAGTTGTGCTCGCTTTCTTTCATGTTTTATTATTTCTAATCATTTTCCCCCAGTTATACTTGTGCACTATGCTGTGCTTGATATCAGTATTCATGTGATCAGGAACCGGAGCACTTTGGCTTGATGAGTATTTTGGATCGGGCTATATGTCGCAGCGGATGTTATGTGGGATACCCTTTTCTTGTGTTTATTTGATGTTTTGTTTTCCCTCTGTGGAATAATTTAATGAAATTGTACTTTTATTGTTACATATGTTGTACTTTTTAGATAATCCTTATACCTTGCTTTTCTTCTATTGTACTACATAATTGAGCTATTGTTGGGTTGGTGTATGAGCTGTGTGGTGTGAGAATCCGTGTGGTTCAGTGATGAGTTGTTAGTTAGGCTGCTTATATTGGCTAAGATGAGGTTCTTAGACCTGAGATTCGTGGGGGTGAGGAGTGTTTGGAAGTATGAGGTTGTTTCTGCTAAGATTTGGGCAATGACCCTTGACGGACGAGAGAGCTTCTTGACTTGTTGACTTTATGGGCAGTTATGAGGCCCCGCATGTTTCTTTATCATGGGCAGCACTATGGAGGTCCGGAACAAGGTTCTATTCATTGTGAAGTGTATTTCTGACATCCAGAATGTTATTTGGGCAGTCATGGTGGTTAGAAGTTATTACTACGGGCATTTGAGTTGTGTGGAACATCATGTGATTGTACTCTGGGTTGGAATTATGGCTCGATTCGGCTTGTTCAGGTTTATACGGTGTGATGATGCAAGATTTAGGTCCTATGATGAATTTCAGATATTGAGATTTGGGTTTTGTCTTAAGGCTATGGACTAAGGATCAAGTGAGATCTTCAGTTAAATTACGTTGTCAGTCCTACATAGGTTTGGGTGATGGGAAATCACCACCGGGTGTATGTATTGTGAGCTCATGCAGTGGTTTGATGGCTTTGGAATGACTCCAGGGACGTTCGAGGACGAACGTATGTTTAAGTGGGGAGGATGTAACGATCCGACTGGTCCTTTTGAGCAATTGTGTCTGGTTCGGCAGTTTGATGTCACGAGTAGCTTCACATAGTGTATTATGACTTGGGTGCATCATCGGTTCGGGTTTTTGAGAAGTTTGGAAAGGATTTTTAGAAGTGACTTTCATTTAAAAAGCTTGAAGTTGAAAGAATTGACCAAGATTTGACTTTTGAGTATTTGACCTCGGATTGGAGTTTCGATGGTTCCGATAGGCTCGGGTGGTGATTTTGGACTTAGGAGTACGTCCGGATTTGGATTTGGAGGTCCGTAGGTTAATTTGAAGCAATTTGGCAAAAATTGGAAAGTTGAAGTTTTGAAAGATTGAAAGGTATGACCGAGAGTTGACTTTGGTGATATCGGGGTCGAAATGTAATTTCAAGAGTTGGAACAGCTCCGTTATGTCATTTGGTACTTGCCTGCAAAATTTGGTGTCGTTTGGAGTCGATTTGTTATGGTTCGGACGCTCGGTTGCGATTCTAGAGGTTCTTGAAGTATAATGTGATTTTCATGTGTTTTGGCGTCTGATTTGTGATTTTAGTGGTTATTTTGTTGTTCCGATCGACTTATTGACTTGCCATTATTTCCTAAGTTCTTCTCCTAATACTGTATTCTGCTGAATTAATTTTCAAAGTAAATTTACTACGTTGAGTCATTTCCTCCTGCCCTGTTGAGTCATTTATAATATTATGATTTAAAATGAAAGAATTAATATCATGCTTCCTTGTGTATATTTAAGTTAGAACTCGCTGTATGTTTTAGTATCTACTATTTCTAATAAATTTTATATTTTATTTCAACTGGTTTCTCAACTAAATCTCCTTAACCTATCTAAGGTTATATTTTTCTTAAAAAAGAATTTCTGTTAAGTTTTAATTTAATGAATCCTATATTAAAGGCGATAGCTTATCCGATGTTGTATTTCTATTTGAAAAAATTATTTTCTTCCCTCAAATGATTTCTAAAAATAACTTCATCTTTTCTCGTTGGTTTTTCTATTTGGTCTAGAAATTGTAAATTTACTTTATGATATATAAATGAAACTTCTTGAACATCTTAATTAGAGTTTGTCACGGATATTATGTACTGAATAGCACGTGGATCTTTGATGTGCAGAGTGAAAGGTAAATATGTGGGCACAAGGTGCCATGTGTGTTAACGGTTTGAAAGTTGTGATTGTGATATGAGAATTCGAGGATTGGGATGGTCGGAATTGTGTATTAGGAATGATGCGATTGGTTGAATTAACATCGCTTTCCTTATTTGAGCACATTTTTACTTGTCTGTATCCCAGTTATGTTGGTGTTAATTTACTTGGTTACTTTTCGGTACCATCTGTGTTTTCCCCTTATCATCTCTACTGTTTGTAATTTGATTTCTTCCTGCTATTGGCGTTACTTTGTTATCTTTATCTTGTTAGGTTATTATCACATCCTGTTCAACTTATTAGACCAGTAGGTGTCTTGACTATTCCTCGTTACTACTCCACCGAGGTTCCTCTTGATACTTACTAGACACCGCTCTAGTATGCTCATACTACACTTCTGTACATTTTTGTACAGATCCAGGTAATTGATCGTTAGTGGTTGTGCGGATCATTGTTGTGGAGACTCAAGATAAACCTGCTGCTGCGTTCGTAGGCCTCAGAGTCACCTTCTATTGTACTTATTTCCATTGTTTCCTTTTGTTCTGGAACAGGAATATATTCATTTGTTATAACTATTTCCAGAAAGACATATGACTTGTACTACCGGTTTTAGGAATTATAAATTGTTCAGAGATATCTAATTAGAAGTTAGTGAATATTATCGTTATTTCTGCTAAAGTTAGGCTTACCTAGTTTTAGAGACTAGGTGCTATCTCGACCTCTTCGGAGGGATTTTGGGTCGTGACATTAATTTTGGACGTGTCTACTTTAGCCCTACCATATAAATACCTCTTAAAATTAATTTTTAGAGAATTAGACATTATTGAAGAGGCAAAAGGCTACAGAACACTTGGAAGCATGAATCACAAGAGTTTTTCTCTTCGTTCTTCTTTAATCTATAGTTTAGTGCTTTTGAATATTATTATGATTATGCATACAATTATGAGTAGCTAAACTCTCTTATCTAGGGTTTGATGGAACCTATCGAAAGATGATTTTCTAATGTATTTAATAGTAATTTGGCTTTGGCTTTTCTCTACTTGTTCAACTATGTTTTCATTGTGGTTAATTGAAGAGCTCTCGATTGACTGTGCTTATTTAGTGTGTATTGTTTGGAAAAGGGTACACATTTAGGTAGTTGTTGAACAACATTACTCCTGACGTATATGAGGAATCAATACGGAGGGCTTAAAGGGAGGACGAAACCAAAATGTGGGGTTTTTTTACTCAAACTACACAAATAGGTGGTAAAAAAAATTACATTTTTATATATAGCGCCACAATACCTGGCGCTATACACTAACAGTAACGGAACCGTTAATGTATAGCGCCAGGAATTGTGGCGCTATACTGCAAAAGCTGACATTTACAGGTATAGCGCCACAATACCTGACACTATACATTAACGATTTTGTTACTGTATAGCGCCAGGTATTGTGGCGCTATAATAGATTTTTCTGGCCCCACCAATAATTTCGGACTTCAATAATTCAAAAGCATATAGTTCCAACGTTTTTGGCGCTATACATATAAAAAAAAAATCCAGCTAGCCATTTTCTATATAAAGAGGTTAGGATTGTATAGAAATTCATCCAAAAAAATTTGTTAACTCTTGTTGAAACGTTTAGTGTTCTTAAATTCTCCAACAGTTTTTCATTATGTCTGAAGAACGTAGAATAAGAGTTTCATTATATTGGGGGGTGATGTTGTGATGGAGAATAATTCTGTGGGCTTTACCTGCTCAGTGTCATGTTAAATTGCCACTTACAATAGAGTACGATAAATTGATATCGTTATTATGCAAAAAACTGAGTGTGAGGAAACGTTCAGTTATAGTTAAGTAACCGGAAGATATCCGTATTTCGTCACTCCGCAAGGGGTTGTTTTTTACTCGGAGTTTAACATCAACGATGATGAAACTTTGAGTGATTTTTTGAGGACTCCGGACGAATGTCGGGAATTTCTTGTAATCACAATGTGGGAGATGTACGTGAAGGTCGAAGACGTTCCAAAAACGAGGTTGTGCGTAGCAGAGATAACCCTCAGTCATCGGGTGGTTATTCTGGAGCAGTTTTTGCCGGACAGGTTCCGGATGAAAGAGTTTTCATTGATTTAAACTTATCACCGGCGGCGAATGAGCAACGAGAAAATAATTTATACCCTGCTTTCCATAATTCACTAGACGAGTGGTAAGCTTTAATTTTCATTTGTGTTAATTATGTATATTTTTGGCGTACTTGAATTTGTATTAACGCTCATATATTTAATAGGGGGTACCGGCCGGATATGAATTTTACAAGTGGCCCATCCGGTAGTCATCACCTAATTGAAAACGTCCATCATGGAATTTCATCACATTACGACTTGTAAGTGAAGTGATATAAAACCATATGGATGAATCCGGAATTTCATCACATTACGACTCGGGATCTGGCAGATGCACAGAGTGAGGAACAGAACAGTGATTACGATAACAATGCCGATGAATCCGGAGACGAGACACCCTTTTTTCGTGAGGATGGTGATGAACAGGATGAGGAGGAAGGACCTGATTTGAAGAGAGACCCACCTAGACGAAGAGTGTACGAGTCCGAAGTGTCATTTCATTCAAGGGAGATTCCTTACATTGATAACTTGCCAACCGTGCCGGATGTGGAAGCTCTCACAAGGGATTTTGATGAAATCCGGACAGCAATGTGGGATGAGTCTAGACCAACGGTGCTTGCAAAGGGGATGCTTTTTCCTGATAAAGCACGCTTAAGCAGGGCTTGTAAAATGCACAACGTAAAAGAGTGTCGTGAGATGCAGGTATGGGAGTCAAGTTCGATGGTATACAAGGTTGTTTGCCGTAGGTGGTTTTGGCCATGTAATTGGATGTTGCGTGCGACCAAGAAGAAGACAGGTATGTGAAAAGTGGGTAAATATATTCCCACCCACACATGCGAAATGGACACATTCAACGGTAATCACTTCAACTTGGATATTGACTTGATATCTCTTGTACTTATTCCGCACCTCGAAGCATCCATAAGGTATACAATCAAAGAGTGCATTACATCAGTCTACCAGGAATATGGCCATACCATTACGAAAAGAAAGCCATTTCTCGGGCGCAAACGAGCATTTGAAATTGTCTAACGGTAATTGGGATAAGTCATTTGCATCTCTGCCAAAGTACATGGCCGCACTGCAGCACTTTAACCCCGAGACAGTTGTTGAATGAAAGCTTGAGCAGAGTCCGGGAACACCAGAATACATATTCAATTACGTGTTCTAGGCGTTTAAGCCAACAATTGATGGTTTTTTGCATTGTCGGCCCGTAATATCCATAGACGGAACTCATGTCTATGGAAAGTACGATATCAAGCTATTGATAGTCGTGGCAGTGGATGCTAATGGACAGATATTTCCTCTAGCTTTTGTTGTTTGTGCCAATGAAAGCACAGAGACGTGGACGATGTTTTTGAACCACATGAAAGAGCACGTTGTCAAACAACGTTCAGGTATTTGTCTAATATCTGATCGGCACGGTGGTATATTAAGTTCTATGGAGAACTTGCCTGCATGGCAAGAACCTTATGCATACCACCGTTACTGTGTGAGGCACTTTAAGGCCAATTTCCAGAAGCACATCCCAACAAGGATCTATATGATTTGATGTGGATGGCAGCAACACACCACCAACATCATAAATTCCGGAGGCATATGGATTCTATCAGGCAAGAAGACGAGGCAGCCTATCGTTGGTTAATGCGACATGACCCTGAAAAGTGGACGTTGCATGCGGATGGTGGCAGACGATGGGGAATTCTTACTACAAACGTGTCAGAGTCCTTCAACGAGTTATTAAAGTCAGCAAGAGGATTGCCCGTCATAGCCATGGTGTGGATGTCGTTCAAGCAGATGGCGGAGAGGTTTGTTGAACGGTCTGCAGCTGCAACGGAATTGATGGAGAGGGGTGTTGAATTTATGCCAGTGCCTATGAAGAGATTTGAGAAATACAGACGGCGAGCACATTGGCATTCATTTTTGCAGTATGATAACGAAAGAGGTGTTTTTGAATTTCGCACCGCTATCCATAATAATCGAGGTAATAATGTACATAATGTAAATGAATCTGCAAGGTTATGCTCCTGTGGGAAATGGTCCATTTACCACATGCCTTGCTCACATGCCATCAAGTGTTTTCAACGTGTTGGTTATGCGGAGACCAACTATGTTGAACAATATAGTGTTTCCAAGTACCTAAACACATATAGTGGTCAGTTGCAGCCAGTGGGTGCTGAGCATTATTGACCTCCGGAACCATTTAAAATGGTGTGTGACAAGTCCTATTTGCGTAAAAGACAGGTGCAGAAGAGAACGCGTATACGGAACCAAATGGATGTTAGTGACATCGTTTATGCGCGCAAATGTGGTATATGCTCGCAAACAGGACACGACCGTCGTAAATGTCCTTCAGCTGGTTTGGGTGGCAAAACTAATCAAGCTCGTGGTGGGTGTTCTTCAAGTGTACCTAACTACCCATGAGTTTATGTTGTAATAATTAGTTGTTATGTCTATGTTGCAAGATTTATGAAATAAAATTATGTTTGTTAACTATGATTTGTACTTTTCCATTTTACCTATTTAAATATTAATTTAATAAAACTATCCGTATATTTTTTATGTATTTGTTGTCTTATCGAACTGAAAAGGCTGACCAACTGACATAAAGTTGTCTTGTCAACATCATGATATTTAACACGCAAAATATAGCGCCATTACATAGTACGTTATGTGTGTGTTGTCTTGTCGAACTAAAAAGCTGACCAGCTGACATAAAGTTGTCTTGTCAACATCATGATATTTAACACGCAAAATATAGCGCCATTACATAGTACGTTATGTGTGTGTTGTCTTGTCGAACTGAAAAAGCTGACCAGCTGACATAAAGTTGTCTTTGTCAACATCATGATATTTAACACGCAAAATATAGCGCCATTACATAGTACGTTATGTGTGTGTTGTCTTGTCGAACTAAAAAAGCTGACCAACTGACATAAAGTTGTCTTGTCAACATCATGATATTTAACACGCAAAATATAGCGCCATTACATAGTACGTTATGTGTGTCTTCTCTCGCCTATAAATAACGGGCTCATTGTAATTATTTTGTGTGCTCAAAATTTAGTAAAAGCAAATATTTCAATACAAGTAAGGTTTTTTTTACATTACAGACAAATTTATTTCACAAATGGTTCAACCTCTTCGTCCACCAAAGTGCAACTGTGGAATAGCATGCTTGATGCAAAATTGTTGGGACGGTGGTGAAGTTGGACGCCGCTACTGGCACTGTATGAACCAGTTTTACAAGGTTCCTGGCGAACCAATTTGTGATTTTCAGGAATGGGTCGATGAACCATGTTATCAAGAATGTTACAGAGAACAACTGCAGTTTCTTTATAATACGTGTTTAAGACAACGAGAAAAAGAAAAAGAAAGCAATACAATTATTGCAGACTTGAGGGCGAAACTGAAGGAGGTGGGAGAAGAAAAATGGAAAACGCAATGGAATTGTGAAGCACAAAAGGAACGTAAAAAAAATATAAATTGGAACTTGCGGAGGTGAAGGCGAAACTGAAAGATGTAGAAGAAGAAAAAGAACAACTGCAAGAACGATTTAAGTGGTTGGAGCGGAAAATAAATGGCAACAGGGGCTAAACAGGCCATGTATGTGTTTAGTGTATTTTTCATATTTCATGTATTTTGATTGTGTTGGCCTGCTATGTTTGTGTTTGTGCTGTAGTAATGTTTTCCTTGTTTGTTGTACTAAATTTTATTTTAATTGAAGTAGAAGTTAAGTTTAACTGCTTGTGTTGTTCTACATTTTATTTTATGAAATTATCAAACGAATGGAGAACTAAAAAAAGTAATGAGCATATTCGATTAAATATTGTTGTTAATTTATACAAAAATATTGTCTGGGCAATGTCAATGTGTCCCGCATCCGGTGTGTCGCAATGCAGCCGTTGGCCTGAGGCGCATCCCCTCCCGCCCGGGTACGCTATCAGGATCATCATCATCAAGCCGTCTCCTTATAGCTGGATGCGGCGCAGGATGACATGTATCTGTGGTGCTGTCAGCTCCAGTAGAAGGCTACATAATAATATGAAATTTAGTATAGGAAAATACATAACAATTCACAACAATTTATATTGTCTTACCATCATCATGTCTGGATCCTGAATATAGTCATCTGTCGCATCATTGCATGAACCCTTAAAAAGGAAATTAATAAAGTTAAAGAAAATAAATAAGTTACAGTTAAAACAAATTCAAATTCAATACTAATAAATTCATACCTGCGCATGTGATGTGGAGCCATAACTCAGTCGGCGCCCACTATAAAAATCTCGGGTCGGTCGATCCTCAACAGTGGTGGACGGGCCTGGGAAGTATCTACCCCAGTCCACTCCTTGAATATTCGTGTCCGTGATCAATAATTGACCCGATGGGGTCACCTGCGATGGCACTGGAGTGTGATAAATTCCAAGGCTGTAAGACGGCATGTCCGTCTCATGCATGCCACCTGCCATATCAGCAGCAGGAGCGTCAATGCCCCCTTGCTGGGGACCACCTCCTCTCCGCCCACGACCACGTCGTCCGGCACAACCTGCACGTTGGGCACCACCAGCTCGTAGGATACCACGACCTCGATGGTACTGCGTTGGGTCCATATAATCAGCCTCGTGTGCCAAACGATGATCCGATCGGGCTCGCTGCAGTGTCTGGGAAGCCACATCCATGAATCGACGACTATACTCCTGCATGGCCACAGGATCGTAGACATAACTTTGCATCTGCTGCCCCATATGATAGACGGTATGCAATCCAATCGCCTGCACAAAGTAAAAGACATAAACTACATATTTGACACTAAATTACAGGTATATAATTAATAATAATAGAAAACATACCAGGGCCTCGTGTCTCCTGGCGTATGGGACGTACCGACCGTGTGCCTGATGAACTGGGTTCCCGATAAAAAGTTGGGAAACAGTGCTGCGGAGGTGGGGTCAAGTCCCCTCGCCTGTCCCAAGTACCTAGTTGCTCGTTAAGCCATGCCATAAATGTGTCGTCCGCCTTGGACCGATCATCCCTCTCATAATGTAAAGCATGCCATGCAGGCGGAGTCGGTATAGGCTGCGACAGGCCAAACTGGCGAAATACCCGCTCAGAGGCATGATGCTCGACAATATCGAGGCATATGAGCGGGACAGAAGCTCTCCAAATATGTCGGCCGAACGTGCAATACGTTGGCAGGGTACCTATCACCTCATCGCTATACGGCGTCCAGATGAACTATCAATAAGAACACAAAAAGTTAGTATGCGCAACACTAAGTTAATCTATAACAGGTAAGTTTAGTTAGATATTCACCTGTGCGTCATCCAGCAGATCCAACACAACCCTGCAGAGGAGGAGATTATGATGGGCATCATACTCTCGTGCAAGAGTACGACGCATAACCCACCTACAGGCTAGAGGGAGTTGCGGAATTTTTACATTAGCCGGTAGTTGTGGTAGAGGTGGCTGAAACTGCAGAAATCACTCCCAGGCCCAAACCTAACATACAAAGTTGACGTAAATTATAAGATTAACAATAACTAAGTAGAATTGTAACTAATGGACATATTATTTGAATATATTGTCACCTGTAGAAGCGGCAGAAAGCCACAAACGTCTCTCTGTGTGCCGATGCAAGCCCGACACATCTGCCTGTACAGGTATGAGATGACAGCACCACCCCAGCTGTAGATGGTTGTATCCTCGAACCGGCCAATATGATGCAAAAAACGGAGGCTCACTAGGTTCCCCGAAGTATTCGGGAACAAGACCCCCCAAATAGAAGGAGCAACAGCAGCCTCGTATATCGCTGTACATCCACCTCCGCTGACTCGTCGGTGATAGTATGGTGGATCTGCACCAGGTGGTCTCTAATGGGGACCAACTGTATACGACTGGACCCAGACGCTACCTCCTCGTCCTCCGGCATGAAACCCGTGAGCATGTGCAGCATATCCCAATATGCCTGCCGCGAATAATATCTCATGGTCGCAGGCAGTAAAACTAGCAAGCCATCAGCGGATAGGCCATATAAAATCTCAGCGTCCTGCAGTGTGAGCCTCGCCGATTGGCAAATGGAAAGTGTGTGTCTCCAGTCGCCAGCGCTCAATCAAGGCCGTGATCAAAGCATAGTCGAGTTGTATCCGGCCAATCCTAATAATCCTATATAATCCCATTTCCTTCAGGTAATGGACCACGCGGGGATGTAGAACGCGGGGAGGACTCAAAAACTCCCACAATAGATCCACTCTCCTAGCCCGGAAAGTCTGTGTAAGCAACTGTCCGTCCCATATATACTCGGATCTATGCTGGGACTGTAGGGCTAATAGATCCAACGTCCGAGGGCCGGGATGTATAGTCGCGTCCATGTCGTCAACTGTAAACTATCATTAAACTATCATTAATAATTATGTGTTTTTTATTATAATTTAAATTCATATTTTTTAATAACTTAATTGTACAAATTATATATATATATATATATATAATTATGTGTTTTTATTATAATTTAAAAAGTTATTAAAAAATATGAATTTAAATTATAATAAAAACACATTATATATATATATATATATATATATATATATATATATATATATATATATATATATATATATATATATATATAATGTATTTTTATTATAATTTAAATTCATATTTTTTAATAACTTAATTATACAAATTACTAATTATGTGTGTTGATACAATTATTAACTTAATTGTACAAAGTTTGCATTTTCAAATACCAGTATAAGATACTTAAACAAAAAGAATTCTAAGCTAAAATACTACACATTACTATGCTACAAGGCTCTAAATTTTACTACGCTATAAGGGTCTACGTTTTACTACGCTAAAAGGGTCTGGATTTTACTACGCTAAAAAATAATCTAAACTAAGCATAAACAACAAATAAATTTAATTGCAAATAAAATACAAAATGGAATAAAAAAACATATATATAAATCAGGATATTAACAGACAAATTTATTTTACTAATTTATATTTTATTAGAAAATACTAATATTAAATTCGGCTAAATTTAACATGCTAGTTTCGAAAAAAAACACAAACCGAAATAGAACACATACAAATCATGCCATATACATTATTATAAATGTTTCAACTTAAAATAAATCGAAATACCTCGATTTAGAATTTTGGCAAAGCAAAAAGATTGAAATTTTGACTCCGAAATTGTGAATCAACAATAGCACGAAACTCTACTCGAATGTGGGACCCTTTTTCTTCGACTTTTATGTGTCGGGGGGACCCAATTTTTTTTTTTTTTTTTTACAAAAACGGGCAGAATCAGGGGGACCAAGAAGTGGGGAAGAGTTATAAAAAAAATGGGGGATGGATGAATTGAAGAAGAAGACGGAGGGCTTTTGAAATATCTATGTATAGCGCCACAATACCTGGCGTTATACATTAATGCGCTATGTATAGCGCCAGGTATTGTGGCGCTATACCTGGCCATGTCAGCTTTTACAGTATAGCGCCACAATACCTGACGCTATACATTAATGGTTCCGTTACTGTTAATGTATAGCGCCAGGTATTGTGGTGCTATATATAAAAATGTAACTTTTTTTTACCACTTATTTGTGTAGTTTGAGTAAAAAAAAACCACATTTAGGTTCCGGACTCGCTTAAAGGTAGGAGTAGGAATAACCAACCTTGGTGCGATCATAGCAAGCTGTAAACTAGTGCCAGCTAGCGTCCCTACCAAACGACCCCTTAGTCATTAGCCCCGTAAAACTTTAACACAGTAAATTGTAAGTATGACGTATAGCTGTCTCATCTTTAGACTAATGCCCATCAAGTCTAGATTTATCTTAATTTTTAGTCCTTGATTGTCACCACCAACTAAAATTCATGAAAATGTCTTGCCCCTCATGCATTAGTATATATTTTGTGTTTCTACCCTCTTATAAAACTCCACACATTTGACAAATTGGGAGAAACATTTTTATTAGTTGTGTACAATTTCAATTACCTCATTTTCTCGTCGATGTTACAGAAAAGCAGGTACTCTTAACTTTTTATAGTATTTACAAGATAAAAGAGTATACTTGAGAGAGTAAGCCTTTAATTTCATGGATTACTTGTCACTTTTGAGATTAAAGATGATAGCAGCAGTTTGTGTTACAATTTCGTGGTAGTATATATATGGAGAGCGTTGAATTGGGCATGGTTTAGGCCGAAGAAATTGGAGAAATACTTAAGACGGAGTGGTCTTAAGGGAAACCCTTACAAGCTACTCTATGGAGATTTGAAAGAGTTGACAAATAAACTCAAAGAAGCCAAGTCTAAGCCCATCAATTCCCGAGAGGAGGTTTTGCAGGTCTTCGGAAATAAGAAACCAGATTTTGAAGGACTAAGTCGTCTCAAAATTGTAAGTACTTTTCACAAGTTGGCTAGTACTACTGCCAATTTATGCACTTAATTGTTTACAATATAGGTGACAATGATCTTGTACGAGACGTTAAGGCTATTTCCTCCTTTACCATCACTTGGAAGAAGGAACGAAGAAGCAGTCCAATTGGGGGAGTTAAATCTACCAGCTGCAGTGCTACTCGTTATACCAGCAATCTTAGTACATTATGATAAGGAAATATGGGTTGAAGACGCAAAGGAATTCAAACCAGAAAGATTTAGTGAAGGAGTGTCAAAGGCAACGAATGGACAAGTTTCATTTATACCATTTGGAGGGGGCCTCGAATTTGCATTGGACAAAACTTCGCGATGTTGGAAGCAAAAATGGCAATAGCTATGATCTTGCAAAGATTCTCCGTTGAACTATCCCCATCTTACACACATGCTCCTATTCATATACTGACTATTCATCCACAGTATGGTGCTCCTCTGCTTATGCGCAAACTTTAAAATTATATATGCTGTGATATATTAGATCACTGGCATTTCAAAACTGCTGAGACATACTTTTTATGAGCCGAGGGTCTTCCAAAAACAACATCTCTACCTCCACAAGGTAGCAAGGCCTGCATGAACACTACCCTCCCAGACCCCACACCGTGGAAATACACTGGGTTTGTTCTTTTTGTTGTTGCTGTTGTTGTTGTTGCTGCTGCTGCTGTTGTTGTTGGAGTTGATTCTCCATGTATCAATCGAGTGAATTGATGCTAAAATAATCGCGTGACGGCTGAAGTCAGTCTTTGAATTTAAAAATTGCAGTTTGGTTAACGTTATCAAAATTGTTCCCTTCTTTTTTTCCTTATTCTACGGAGTTGTATTAGTTCAGCTTAATTTTTTTATAATGTTTCATCTGTTCTTGTGAGAGTTTGTATAGCGCTTTCCATAGATGCAACTCAAACTTTCAACTACATTAGGAAGAGCTAATGGATTGAATTTTGCATATCAATATCCACCAAATTAAACACCTCATAATTTCGACATTTCAAGAATTGTTTTCATAGTTGAAGATGTCAAAATCATAATATTGTTGCCAAGAATAATGCATAACAAATTTTTATATTACATGCTCCTAACAAGAAGACATCATACTTCTAAGATATCTTCAACCTTTAATATATATATACACCAACTTTCAAGTATAGATATAATCGTCACAAAAGACATGTTTTATATGATTTCACGAAGTTAAAAAATATACCTTTAGTCTTCATGCATGTGACATATATGTATGGCATGTAATTTGCATTTTGGCAAATGAAAAACAACTAATGTATCCTTTGGACATATGTTATATAACCCTAATAATCATGATTGTAACATGATTGTAAATGACGATGTGGAGAACTACACTATCATTTATAAATGACGGATTCTACCAAGATCACTATAAACAAAGCCGGCTCTAATTTTCTACCTAATAAGGCTTGTGCCTTAGGCCTTCAAAATTTGGGGCCCTATTTTTAAGAAATAACAGGTTTACATGTACGTTAAAATAATAATATTTATTACTTTTAATACAAAAGTAGATTTTTCATACCGAAAGAAAGAATTTTTTTAGATACGTTAATAAAGTAATCGTTTGACTTACAATGTGAATAATTCTCCTAACATATAACACCCCGTGCATTCGGACTAGGTGTATATATATTAAATGGGTATTAATTTGATATTTAGACATATGAAGTCCTAGAAGGATGATCATTGGTGAAAATAGTTGTTTCGGAATCAAGATGGAGAGTGAGGTGCATAAGATTCGACAAAATCGACTAAGTTTACAAAAGGTCCGTCTTCCAGCAGTAGTTAGTGAAAAATTGAAAGGAATTTGTGAAAACTCAAAAGATGAAAGTTGTAGGTCTTTGAAATATCTTTCCAACGATATATTATAATGCCTCAACGTTATGTGCATTTTACAGAACAATATGCAATATGCACGCTCAGTGCGTTACCAGAGCGCGGTCGCACACTTGTGGCAGCGTTACTGCTATTTTACGCGGTCACGTTTGCGGTCAGGCCTACAGGTGCACACTTGGGGGGCCATTTTAAAGCCCTACTTCGTCTTCCACACCTCCAAAACATAAAAACTTGCTTTAGAAAGGAGAGCTCTCAAAAACCTAACTCCTTAAGGGTCCCTCCACCACCCAAGGTAAGTTCTAATAGTGATTCTAAGTTAATTTCAATTTTCCAATATCTTATTAACATAGGTAAACCCTCCATATCATTAGATATTCGATTGGGACATCATTATTGAGAGAAGGAACCCTAGAACTCGAATTCAAGGGGATTGAACTTCAAAAAGGTAATGTCTTCACCCTCTAATTGATTCTAGCATTGGATTAATGATTATAGACTCTAGTTCATGAGATATGAGTTGATGAGTTTGATAGAAAAATATGAACGGTTATAGGTTTGGGGTGTTGATTGTTGATTATTGGTTAAGGATGTTGTTTACCTTATGGGTGATAAAGAATGATGTTGATTATAACCATTTCAGATTTTAAAATTTATCTAGGAGCAAGAGAATGGGTTATTGGGTGTAGAGACACCATTAATAAGGACTATTAAGCTTTGTGCCACCAAGTGCTTGAGAAAATGCCTAAGTAACCAAAACATGAATATTATTACTAATATGGAATCCCTTTGACTTGTATTGATATAGATTAAAGTTGAAAAGGTTGGCGAATGTACTCAAGAGCAGGAAGCTAAGGTATGTGAGGCTAACTCTCTATGTTTGAAAATGTTAATGATTCTCCCTACACTACATTTCTTTTACGATGTTACTAATTGCCTCAGAAATATAGTTTAGCCTAGTTCCTTGAATAGTTGTAGAAATTCTATTCTCTAGCTTCATAACTCATTCATGAATTTCATTCTGAATGTTGTGAGCTCAGTGCGTATTCAATAGACTTGGGTTTGATGCCCTCGAGTCTTAGTATAGATTACTCAGTATTCCATAACAGTTAAAGTTTTAGTGTTCATAATCAGTTCAAGAATACATGTCTCGGTTTAGTCCTATTCAGTATTCCAGTATTATGTAACTCAGTGTGATCTAGTATCATGTAACTCAGTGTGATTCAGTATTTCACTATCATGTATTGCAGTATGATTCTCAGTTCCTGATTTTAAATCCCTGAATGTCGAACACCTGCATTTGGGCCTGAGGCCGCAGTTAATGTTTTATGCATCTTTGGGCTTGAGGCTGCAGTTTAGGCTTTATGCATCTTTGGGCCGGAGGCCACAATTTATGCTTGTGATGACCCAAAAGGTCATCACTTTATTTACGAGTAAGTTCTGCGTTCCGAGGACTTAGAAACCTCCTCTTTCCTCACCTCGATTTGCGTGCACAATCCGGGCACGTAACCGGGAGGCCATTATGTGAAAATCTGTGAAAAATGATGAATTATAACTTTAAAATGAATTTGAGTTATCTTCGGTCAATATTTTGGGTAAACGGACCCGTGATTTGCCGGAAAAATATGGGACTTGGGCGTATGTCCAGAATCGAATTCTGAGGTCCCAAGCCCGAGAAATGAATTTTTGTAGAAAATTAGTTTTTGGAATATTTATGAGTTTTTGGAAATAAAATGTGTTTAAAATTTGATGGTATCTGGCCCGTATTCTGGTTCCGGAGCCCGGTACAGGTCTTATATGTGATTTAAGTTGAGTCTGTAAAATTTGGTAAGAAACAGACTTGAAATGATGAGAATCGGACCGTATTTGAGAAAATTAGAAAATTTGAGGTTCTTAAGTGATTTCATGATTTTGATGCTAAATTCATGGTTGTTGATGTTATTTTGGCGATTTGATCGCACGAGTAAGTTCGTAAGGTGTTTTTGAGGTAGTGTACATGTTTGGTTTGGAGCCCCGAGGGCTCGGGTGAGTTTCGGATAGGTATTGGAAGGTTTTTGAACTTAGGAAAATTGCAGAACTGATGTTTCTGATGCACATGCCTTCTGTGCTTCGCGATCACGAAGCTTATCACGCGATCGCGAAAGGGAAATTTGGGCTGGGGTAAAATTGTTCTATGCGAACGCGAAGTAAGGGACGCGAACGTGGAGCACTGGGGGGTTGCTCTACACGAACACGACCCATATCCCGCGAACGCATAGTGTAAATGGGGGGCTGGTGTGGGAGGTGATCGTTCTTTTACGGGAACACGTGCACAGGACCGCGAACGCAAAGGTCAAGGGGGCCAACCCTTCGAGAACGCATAGGAGGACTCGCGATCGCGTAAGTCCACATTTGGCAGCTTTTCGCGATCGCGATAGTGTTCTCGCGAACGCAATGAACACTGTCGAGCTCTTTTAAACAGTAACAGAAACGATAATAACCTATTTTTCTCACATCTCCTTCCCCAAAATCGGAACCTAGGTGATTTTTGAAGAGTAAAATCAACACCAAATCATAGGTATGTAATCTTAAACTCGTTTTCTTCAATTTCCATTAACACCCATTAGATTTCTAGGCTTAAATATTGTTCTTCCATGGTAGAATTTGGGATTTTGGGTAGAGTTAGGGCTTTTTTGAATAATTGGAATTTAGACCTCGTTTTGGGGTCGGATTTCGAAATTAATTACATATTCGGGCTCGTGGATGAATAGGTGATCGGGTTTTGACCCGAACCTCGTGTTTTGATCAAGCGGGCCTGGGGTCGATTTTTGACTTTTGGGAAAAATGATAGAAAACCTATAATTAAGCATTGGGTATGAATTCTTTAGCATTTATTGACGTTGTTAAATCAATTTGGACTAGATACGAGTTGTTTGGAGGCGAATTCTAAAGGAAAAGTGGTGTTTTGAGGCTTGAGTTGGCCGTGGAAGTTCAAGGTAAGTGTTTGGTCTAACCTTAGTTTGAGGGATTAAGAGTTGTGTCCTATTTGCTATGTGTTACTTGTCGAGTATGACGTATAGGCATGGTGACGATTATCTATACGTTGGTGTCAAGCATGACCGTGAGTCTTAAATTGAAATCGTTGTGTTCTTAATAAGTACTACGAATGCCTAAGTTGTTGATTCTCTGTGTTGAGCAAGAAATATGATTATTTTCATGGAAATTGCTTACGGTTAGGTATTGGTGTTAGTTGAGATTTCTTAGTGAAGTTAGATGTTGGAACAAGTTTGGTTATAGCTGATTCCCTTGCCGGGACTCTTTTGTGATTGGTGTTGAATTGCATGATATGGATCGGGCATGCACGCCGCAACAATATTATATTTGGATCGGGTTGCACGCCGCAACAATATTATATTTGCATCGGGTTGCACGCCGCAACAATAATATAATTGAATCGGGTTGCACGCCGCAATAGTGATAAATGATATGGATCGGGTTGCACGCCGCAACAGTGTTTTATGATTTGGATCGGGTTGCGAGCCGCAACAATAAATAATAAAAGTGTTTATTGGTTGGTTACGATTTCCTTATTCTTTTGCTGTGAATTTTAAATTGTTCTATATGCTTTTTCTCTTGAATTACTGTTGGTAAATAATATTCCCCCGCAGCATGTCCCCCTCCCATCTTTAATTGTTTATTTCTGTTTTATTTTCCCCTGTATATGATATAACTGCACAGGTTTATTTGGTTGTCTGGTCCTAGCCTCGTCACTACTTTGTCGGGGTTAGGTCAGGCACTTACCAGCACATGAGGTCGGTTTTGCTGATACTACACTCTGCACTATGTGCAGATCCCGGAGCGGTAGCTTTTGGACCATAGCTTTGGGTGGCTGCCTTCATTCCAGACAGGGATTCCGAGGTAGTCCTGTAGGCGTTCACAGGCCCCTGCATTCTCTTCCATCTTTATATTCTGTTTTCATTTACTTTAGAGACAGATTGTATCTTTCCTTCCAGACAATTGTTTGTAGTATTCGTACATGGTCTGTGATATTGTGACACCAGTTCCGGGTAGAGATGTACTTGGTATTGTCGTACTTGTTTTTGCCTAAGTTATCAGATTACGTCTTCCGCATGTCTTTATTTATTGTTACTATTTCACTGTTGATTGTATGTTGTTTTAAATTGTTAAAAAAGGCTAAATAAAAGAGTTAGTGAATCTATAATACTCGGCTTGCCTAGCTTTCACGAGTAGGCGCCATCACGACTCCCGAGGGTGGGAAATCCGGGTCGTGACAAATTTGTATCAGAGCTCTAGGTTACATAGGTCTCACAATTCATGGTGAAGCTTAGTAGAGTTTGAGGGATCGGTACGGAGACGTCTGTATTTATCTCCCAGAGGCTACAGAGTTAGGAAAAACTTCACATTTATTCTCTTCGGTCGTGCGGTTTGGTTTCTCAATGCTAATTGAATTTCTACTCTGTTCTTTCGAAGATGGCGAGAACACGCGCTTCCTCATCCACCGATCAGCAGCCGGAGCCCCCAGCAGCAACTCCCATAAGGGGCAGAGGGTGAGGTCGAGGTCGTGCTAGAGGCCGAGGTAGGGTAGAGCTCAGCCTAGAGAAGCAGCACCAGCGGCGGAGCCTCAGGTTGACTTTGATGATGATGTTCCGGCCCAGATAGTTCCGGTGGGCCCAGCTCAGGTCCTAGAGGGTTTTATTGCTAACCCAGTAATCCAGGATGCTCTGGTCCATCTAGTGGGCCTTATGGAGAGTGTTACCCGAGCAGGCTTGCTTCCTGTAGCACCAGCCGTCTCTCCGGCTGGAGGAGGAGCCCAGACTCCTGCTACTCGCACTCCGGAGCAGATGGCTCCCCAGTTTCAGACTCCAGCAGCTCAGCTAGTGGGAGCAGTTCAGCTAGGTGTGGTAGTTCAGACCGGTGATGGAGTAGCTATGTCTGCCGATGCTTTGTGGAGATTGGATAGGTTCACCAAGCGCTTCACTACTACTTTCAGCGGTGCATCTTTTGAGGATCCCCAGGATTATCTAGACAGTTGTCATGAGGTTCTTAGGAATATGGGGATAGTAGAGACCAATGGGGTTGACTTAGCTACTTTCCGCTTGTCTGGATCCGCCAAGACTTGGTGGAGAGATTATTGTTTGGCTAGACTAGCCGGATCACCAGCTTTGACTTGGGAGCAGTTTACTCAGCTATTTCTGGAGAAGTTTCTCCCTATCACTCAGAGAGAGATCTATAGGAGGTAGTTTGAGTGTCTCTAGTAGGGTTCTATGACCGATACTCAGTATAAGACCAGATTCATCGACTTGGCCTGTCATGCTATTATCATACTTCCCACCGAGAGAGAGAGAGAGAGAGAGAGAGAGAGAGAGAGAGAGAGAGAGAGATAGAGGGTGAGGAGGTTCATTGAGGGACTTATTCAGCCGATTCGACTTCAGATGGCTAAGGAGACGGGGAGTGAGGTTTCTTTTCAGGAGGCGGCCAATGTGGCTAGAAGAGTTGAGATGGTTCTATTACAGGGGGTTGGTTAGGGGTCTGACAAGAGGACTCGTCATTCAGGAAGATTTAGTGGTGCCTTGTTTGGAGGCAAGGATTTGTATGGTAGGGTCCATCCTCCTAGGCCTTTTTAGTTAGCACTTCAGGTTTCTCACGGTGCTTCAGGTGGCCATGGTTCTCATATGCAGTATTTTGATTAGCAGCCGTACAGTGCACCACCAGCTCCTATCAGTGCACCGCCGCTCCAGAGTTTTCGGGGTGGTCATTCAGGTTGCCAAGGCTAGTCTCAATTTCCTCAGTCGCAACACTCAGGTAGATGCTTTGAGTGTGGTGAGTATGGTCATATCCGGAGGGCCTGTCCGTGATTGGTGGGTATTCTATCACAGCAGTAGGGTTATTGTGCGATGGTTCAGGCACCGGGTGTTCCACCGCCCGCTCCGCCAGCTAGGGGTGGGGGTAGAGGTGCTAGAGGTGGAGGTAGAGGTATTAGAGGTAGAGGTCAGGCAGCTAGAGGTGGAGGACAACCAGCAGCAGGCCGTCCCAGAGAGGTAGTTCAGGGTGGAGGGGCTCAGCCTCGATGTTATGCTCTTCCAGCCAGGCCTGAGGCCGAGGCTTCCAATGCGGTTATCACCGGTACTGTTCTGGTTTGTAGTAGAGATGCTTAAGTTCTATTTATGCTTCAGTTCTATTTGATCCAGGGTCTACATACTCCTATGTGTCATCTTATTCTGCACCGTATCTGGTCATACCTAGTGATTCCTTGAGTGCCCTTTATATATGTCTACACCGGTGGGTGATTCTATTGTGGTAGATCGAGTCCATCTTTCATGTATCGTTGTGATTGGGGGTCTTGAGACACGTGTAGATTTTTTACTTCTGGACATGGTTGATTTTGATGTCATATTGGGGATGAACTGGTTATCACCTTACCACGCTATCTTGGACTGTCATGCCAAGACTGTGACCTTAGCCTTGTCGGGTCTGCCTCGTTTATAGAAGAGAGGGACTCCTAGTCATTCTACCTGTAGTGTTATCTCTTTTGTGAAAGCTCGGCGTATGGTCGAGAAGGTGTGTTTGGCCTATTTGGCATATGTTCGTGATTCTAGTTCTAAAGTCCCTTCTATTGATTCTGTGCCTGTTGTTCATGAGTTCCCTGAGGTATTTCCTTCAGACCTGCCCGGTATGCCACCCGATAGGGATATTAACTTCTGCATTGATTTGGCTCCGGGCACTCAACCCATTTTATCCCGATGTATCGCATGGGGCCTGAGTTGAAGGAGTTGAAGGAGCAGTTGCAAGACTTGCTTGAAAAAGGTTTCATTAGACCTAGTGTTTCGCCTTGGGGTGCGCCGGTGTTGTTTGTTAAGAGAAGGATGGATCGATGAGGATGTGCATAGATTACCGACAGTTGAACAAGGTTACAATCAAGAATAAGTATCCATTGCTGAGGATTGATGATTTGTTTGATCAGCTTTAGGGTTCCAAGGTATTTTCGAAGATTGACTTGAGATCTGGCTACCATCATGTCACGACCCAAACTGGAGGGCCATGACTAGCACCCGACCATACTTGCCGAGCACCAACGTACATTTCATCTAACCTTCTTTATTATCTTTTAGGGCTGACGAGATCAATATAAATGGTAGACATGGATCATGGACAACCAACCATAAAATATGATGGCATGAACATACATAACATGGGATGACCAGACAATCAAGAAACTATATATATATGGTACGAGCTACCACGCTACCATGAAAGATTATACAACAAAAACCAGCCGACAAGGCATACCAAACTATAAATGAGTCGACACCTGTCTAAGAGCCTCTAAAGGAACATAAGTGATGCAACATAGCCGGAACAGGGCCCCGACATACCCATAATGTCTATAACAAAAAATGCATACCAAGACCGCGGCAAGTCCGGTGAAGGGATCTCGCCAATTACTGCTGAATTGGACAGCCTACTGTGGCGGGGGAGCTGCACCTGCCTGTCTATCAGGACCTGCAGCACGACATGCAGCGTCCACAAACAAAAGGATGTCAGTACGAATAAAGTACTGAGTATGTAAGGCAGGGAACCATAAATACGAACAGTAATGTAAGTAGGGATAGAGAATATACAACCTGGAACATCTGAGTACCTCTGAGGGCTACTGACATGCAATGCATGATACATATGTATGCATACATAAACTTTTAATACATACGCCTCTGTGGGCATCATCATCATCATTTTGTACCCGACCATAATAGACTCGGTAAAAACATACCCGGCCATCATAAGGCTTGGTAGAATCATACCCGGCCACGTGGAGCCCGGTAAAACCCAAGTGATCAGTGGTTGCACAATATGTGCCGTACCCGGCCGACTATAGCGCGGCTCGGTAGAGTAAAATAGATATATACATAATGCATGCTCGACTCATGGAATCACATTCTAAACCTTTCGGAGTGACGTAAGGTCGGTATCCTCTGTACACGTTATTAGGACCAACTCTTCATTACGAACCTTATAAGAATCAGGAAGTACCAACAACATTGATAACATAAGAATAAGAGAAGCAACATTAACATCAATCGTTCCATAAGAGGGAAAGCAATGTAAGTATTGCTAGCTTCTAAGAGAAGAGTATCTTTGGAAGCTCGTTCATTACATTATGTACAATCGGAGTCGTGCAAAAGAAGAAAAGGGATAGCCTCACATACCTTGTATATACTGCCCCAATCGCAAGCTATGCAATTGTCACAACTCCTTAGTCTACAATAAGAGAAACAATACTATCGTTATCATTTAAGCGACATAACTATTACGTATCGATCACAACCTATTTTACGTTGAAACGGATAGCACCTCCCCTATATATATGACTTCACACCATTCAAAACAATCACCAAACAGCCCAAACAACATCAATAATAAACATATTGAGCCTCCCAAAATAGTCCACGCACAACCTAATTATATCATACATACGACGGCCACCGTAGTCGTGTTAAACGATCCAGAAATGTTACGAATAACTATCAGCCCACAACCCTACATATATATGGTGTTTATCCACACCCTTCCACCTCCAAAACTCCACAAAATAGTAGTAAAATATGCAACCCAACAGCAACACAAAACAGTCCACAAAACAGTCCGCTACAAGTGAATAACTCGAACTCACGGCTTCCGATCACCGTCCCGTGAGTTCTTACATGTATAGAACGAATTACCATTAATTCACAGTAGAGAAAAATGTATGAAAGATGGCAGTAACTTACCTTACTTGTTGGATAACTCAGCCCTTCCCTTGGTTCTTCAACCTCTAGGTTTTACCTTCAAATAGAACTTGAAAGAGAGGGAAAATCGATTAGGGTTTGTGTGGGATTTTTGGGGAGGAGTTGCGGGGGTTAACTTTGGTTTTGAGAGTCTTAAATATGGATGAAATAACTGAGTTCATAACCCCTTAAAAGTCCTCTCTTGGCCGACTTAGGTCTTTTAATTTGTGCTATCATTTTGGCAAGTAGGTGATGCACCTACTTGTCATCTACCAATCTGTGCAGGCTTGCGAAAATATGAATATCTCTATGCTCCAAGATCGTATTTACAAACGGTTTAATGCGTTGGAAACTAGACTCATATATATTTAATTTGGTGAGTAGATCAACCCGTAATTCCTTGTAAATTGGGAGAAAAGCGTAGAAACATTTGACCTAATGTTTAAGTAAAAGTATGAACCTAAGTTGCGACAACGTTTGTCGACTTTTGTTTCACAACTCGGTTGACTTCAAGACTTATGATACGGATATTATATGATTCAAATACCTTAATACATGACCTCTTGAGTGTATTAAGAACCTCTAGGTTTACCTGAAAATACGAGTTACAACATCCTTGATTCGTTTAACTTCTAATACTTGTTAATCACCCTTATACACCCTTGTATCACTTAAGACCAATAGGATTAACTTCTTATCATCTCAAAGGTAATTCCTTCTTAGATTTATGTTAACTAATATATGGCATGAACTAACGCGTGTGGATATGGGTTGTAACACCCTTCCCCCTTAGGAACATTCGTCCTCGAATGTAAGGGTTCATGGGGAGTTTAAATCATCGTGGATTCCGGCCAAGTTTCTCCCATAAATAGAGGACAAACTTGCAAGTAATTAAGCCCAACATATGGCTTCACAAGGCTACACAAAGCATTATGCGTATTTACATTATCTACATATCACCATTTTGTATTAAGGAGGAGTATTCTCAAATTATTGCTTACCTCATAGAGCCGTTTCACCTTCCAATGTATCCTGTCTTCCACCAGCATCCTTGTTATCTTCATTCTGGAATAAGTAAGGGTATTTAGACTTCATCTCCTCTTCTGCTTCCCATGTCATTTCTTCCATATTTTTGTTCCTCCACAATACTTTGACGGAAGCTACATCTTTTGTTCTCAGCTTGCGGACTTGCCGATCTAATATCGCCACTGGCACTTCTTCATATGATAGGTCCTCTGTAACTTGTACATCTTTGATAGGGACGACTCGAGAAGGGTCTCCAATACATTTTCTCAACATAGATACATGGAATACCGGGTGGACAAATTCCAATTCGGATGGCAATTCTAACTCATAAGCAACCTGTCCAATCCGTCGAAGAATTTTATACGGCCCGATATACCTTGGACTCAGCTTACCTTTCTTCCCAAAACGCATAATACCCTTCATTGGTGAGATCCTCAGGAAAACCCAATCACCAACCTCAAACTCTAGATCACGACGTCGGACATCAGAATAAGATTTTTGCCTGCTTTGTGCCGTCCTCAATCGCTCCTGTATCACTTTCACCTTCTCAATAGCTTGGTGAATCAAATCTGGCCCATATAATTCTGTTTCACCGACTTCGAACCATCCAACTGGTGATCTACATCTTCTCCCGTATAGTGCCTCGTATGGGGCCATTTTAATACTGGAATGGTAGCTATTATTGTAGGCGAATTCTATGAGTGGAAGATGGTCATCCCAATTTCCCTTAAAATCTAGAACACATGCTCGTAGCATATCTTCCAGTGTCTGAATGGTACGTTCAGCCTGTCCGTCAGTCTGCGGATGAAATGCAGTGCTGAGATTCACTTGTGTGCCTAAACCCTTCTGAAAAGACCTCCAAAAGTTAGCTGTAAATTGAGCTCCTCGGTCTGATATAATAGATACCGGCACACCATGAAGCCTAACAATCTCCTTGATATACAACTTCGCATAATCTTCAGCCGTGTAAGTTGTCTTAACTGGCAGAAAATGGGCACATTTTGTAAGTCGATCAATTATCACCCAGATGGAGTCAAACTTATGATAAGAGCGAGGTAATCCAATAATGAAGTCCATATTAATCACCTCCCATTTCCAGGTCGGAATCTCTATATTCTGAAGCAATCCACCGGGTTTCTGATGTTCTATCTTTACTTGTTGACAATTGGGACACTGGGCTACAAATTCTGCAATAGACTTCTTCATGTTATCCCACCAATACTGCTCCTTGACATCATGATACATCTTTGTCGAGCCGGGATGGATGGAATATCGGGATTGATGAATCTCATTCATAATCTTCTCTCGCAACCCTGCCACATTAGGCACACATAATCGGCCCTGGTATCTCAGTGCCCCATCTCTTCCGATCTCAAAAGCCATACTTTTACACTGCTGAATGCTCTCTCTTAATCGTACTAAGATAGGATCTTCATATTGTCGTGCTTTTACCTCGGCTACCAAAGATGATTCTGATGTATTCTGTACAGTAACACCTCCGTCATCAGAGTCTAACAATCTGATTCTCATATTGGCTAGCTGATGAAGCTCTTTAATCAACCCCCATCTACCTGCCTCAATATGTACTAAGCTTCCCATTGATTTACGGCTGAGAGCGTCTGCCACAACATTGGCTTTACCGGGATGATACAATATCTCGACGTCGTAGTCTTTCAATAATTCAAGCCACCTACGCTGCCTCAAATTCAACTCTTTCTGCTTGAAGATGTATTGTAAACTCTTGTGATCTGTGTAGATGTCAACATGGACGCCGTATAAGTAGTGCCGCCATATCTTCAAAGCATATATTATTGCAGCCAATTCCAAATCATGGGTTGGATAATTCTTTTCATGCTTCTTCAATTGTCTTGATGCATAAGCAATCACCTTCCCACGCTGCATCAATACGCACCACAAACCTATACCTGAGGCATCACAATATACCACATAACCTTTTGTTCCTTCAGGGAGAGTGAGCACTGGTGCAGATGTCAATCGATTCTTCAGCTCCTGAAAACTACGTTCACAAGTGTCAGACCACTGGAACTTGGTAGCTTTCTGTGTTAACTTAGTCAATGGTGATGATATAGAGGAAAACCCTTCCACAAACCGCCTATAATATCCTGCTAGCCCTAGGAAGCTGCGGACTTCTGATGGTGTTGTAGGTCTCGGCCAATTCTTTACTGCATCGATCTTCTGAGTGTCGACACTAATACCCTCGTCAGATATCACATGGCCAAGGAACGCTACTGAGTTCAGCCAAAATTCACATTTGGAGAGCTTAGCATATAACTTACGATCCTGAAGCGTCTGTAATACTATCCGCAAGTGGCCCGCATGTTCCGCCTCCGAACGAGAATATACTAGAATGTCATCAATGAATACAATCACGAACACATCAAGATAGGGCCTAAATATAGTATTCATGAGATCCATAAAAGCTGCTGGGGCATTTGTTAGCCCGAACGACATCACCAAGAACTCAAAGTGCCCGTATCTTGTCCGGAAGGCCGTCTTTGGAATATCCTTCTCCTTAACCCTCACCTGATGATACCCTGAACGTAAATCAATCTTGGAGAAATACTTGGCACCCTGGAGTTGGTCAAACAGGTCATCAATTCTTGGAAGTGGATACTTGTTCTTTATAGTAAACTTATTCAACTGTCGATAGTCGATACACATCCGTAACGACCCATCTTTCTTCTGCACGAATAGGACTGGTGCACCCCAAGGTGAAGTGCTAGGTCTAATGAAGCCCTTATCAGCAAGTCCTTCAACTACACCTTCAACTCTCACAACTCTACCGGGGCCATTCTGTATGGAGGGATAGAGATCGGTTGAGTGTCAGGCAACACATCAATGCTAAACTCAATCTCCCTTTCAGGAGGAAGGCCTGGGAGTTCATCTGGAAAAACATCTGGGAATTCGTTGACCACGGGGATTGATTATAAAGTAGGCAGTTTTGCCTCCGCATCCCTAACGCGATCGAAATGATAAATGTAACCTTTTGAGATCATTTTCCTTGCCTTAAGATAGGAAATAAACCTACCTTTCGGTGTAGCAATGTTCCCTTTCCATTCAATGATGGGTTCACCAGGAAATTGAAACCTAACCATCTTCGTACGACAGTCAACATTTGCATAGCATGAGGCCAACCAGTCCATTCCCATTATCACATCAAAATCAACCATTTCTAACTCAAATAAATTTGCCGAGGTTTGACGACTACAAATCATCACAGTGCAACCTCTATATACCCTTCTAGCAATCACAGAATCTCCTATCGGAGTAGATACCGCAAGGGGTTTACTTATCAATTCAGGTTCAATGCCAAACTTATTAGCCACAAAGGGTGTAACATATGATAATGTAGATCCCGGATCAATCAGCGCATATACATCATAAGAAAACACAGATATAATACCTGTAACAACATCTGGAGACGACTCGAGATCCTGTCGACCTACTAGAGCATAGGTTCGATTTTGAGCACCACTCGAACTCGGCACTGCACCTCTACCCCTACCACGACCTGTCGACTGCTGAAAACCCCGTGCTGGAGGTCGAACTGATGAGGAAGAACCAGACACAGATCCAGTCGGCTGAGCCATACCATCACCTCCTCTATTAGGACAATCCCGCATCATATGGCCAGGCTGCCCGCACGAATAGCATGCATCAGAACCTCGACGACACAGTCCAAAGTGGGCCTTGCCGCACTGATCACAATGTGGTGTTGGGGGTCTCATCTGACTAGTATCCCTGTGATGTTGCGAGCCAGATGCCCGCGAACTCTGACCTGGACCAGAATAGGATCGATCATATCGAGGCCTCTGAAACTGTGGAGGAGCACTAGCTACAGGTGGCGCCGAACTCCTCGAAAACTGTGGCCTGATGCGGCCTCTGAAGTCATCAGAATACCCTGCAAATCTCGCCCTCTTATGCTGGCCCCTATCCTGCTCCCTAACTGCCCTCTGCTGGCGCTTACGATCCTCTAGGGTCTGGGCATAAGCTTGAATACGGGAAATATCCATGCCCTCCACCAAGGAGGCTGTCGTACACTCATTTATCAGATGTGGTCCCAACCCATTCACGAACATATGCACCCTATCACTCATCTCGGCCACCATATGGGGAGCATACCTTGCCAAAGAATCAAACTGCATACTGTACTCTCGCACACTCATATTACCTTGTCTAAGGTTCAAGAACTTATCAGCTCTAGCTCGTCGTATCTCAACTGGCAAGTAGTGACGAAGAAAGGCCTCAGAAAATTCCTTCCACACAGCTGGAGGAGGGTTCGGACCCCTGGATCTCTCCCAACTATCATACCAGAGAACCGCTAAATCCCGTAGCCGATAAGAAGCCAACTCTACTGCCTCTGTATCACTAACATGCATAACCCGAAGTGTACGATGAACCTGGTCAATAAAAGTCTGTGGGTCCTCCTTGGGGTCTGATCCGGTAAACACTGGAGGGTCTAAATTAATAAAATCACGAACTCTTGTACTAACTGGTTTCTCAGCAGCACCTGTATTCTGCCTCTGAGCCTGAGCAGCTACCAAGCTAGTCAATAACTGCAAAGCACTCCTCATATCCTGATCTGAAGTGTTAGACGGAGGAACTGGAGGTGCTGGGTGCCTCCTAATATCCTCTGGAGGAGACGGAGTAGATGAGGTATGAGACGACATCTCACTCTGAGCCTCACTTTGGCCTGCTCTGGCTTGGGGCACCTGACTGGTACCCTCTCCCGCAGTTGTATCAAGCCGTCTACTAATTGTTTGCTTCCTAGTCGAAGGCATCGCTGAAAGAAAACAAGGTGAATATTAGAGACGAACACTTACGACTCAACTCTACGCACGATCTAGATTCAGGAAGAAGGTAACAACCCTAGATGTCATGTAGCCTCCTGATTATAAATGTGGCGCGCTACACATCCATAATCAAGACTCTACTAGACACGGCTCATAGACAACCCCTAGGACAGACTTGCTCTGATACCAAGTTTGTCACGACCCAAACTGAAGGGCCATGACTAGCACCCGACCACACTTGCCGAGCACCAACGTACATTTCATCTAACCTTCATTATTATCATGGATCATGGACAACCAACCATAAAATATGAAGGCATGAACATACATAACATAGGATGACCAGACAATCAAGAAACTATATATATATGGTACGAGCTACCACGCTACCATGAAAGACTATACAACAAAAACCAGCCGACAAGGCATACCAAACTATACATGAGTCGACACCTGTCTATGAGCCTCTAAAGGAACATAAGTGCTGCAACATAGCCGGAACAGGGCCCCGACATACCCATAATGTCTATAACAAAAATGCATACCAAGACCAAGGCAAGTCCGGAGAAGGGATCTCGCCAATCACCGCTGAACTGGACAGCCTACTGTGGTGGGGGAGCTGCACCTGCCTGTCTATCAGGACCTGCAGTGTCCACAAACAAAAGGACGTCAGTACGAATAAAGTACTGAGTATGTAAGGCAGAGAACCATAAATACGAGCAGTAGTGTAAGCAGGGATAGAGAATATACAACCTGGAACATCTGAGCACCTCTGAGGGCTACTGACATGCAATGCATGATACATATGTATGTATACATAAACTTTTAAAACATACGCCTCTGTGGGCATCATCATCATCATATCGTACCCGGCCATAATAGGCTCGGTAAGAACGTACCCGGCCATCATAAGGCTCAGTAGAATCGTACCCAGCCACGTGGAGCTCGGTAAAACCCAACTGATCAGTGGTTGCACAATATGTGTCGTACCCGGCCGACTATAGCGCGACTCGGTAGAGTAAAATAGATACATATACATAATGCATGCTCGACTCATGGAATCACATTCTAAACCTTTCGGAGTGACGTAAGGTCGGTATCCTATGTACACGTTATTAGGACCAACTCTTCATTACGAACCTTATAAGAATCAGGAAATACCAACAACATTGATAACATAAGAATAAGAGAAGCAACATTAACATCAATCGTTCCATAAGAGGGAAAGCAATGTATGTACTGCTAGCTTCTAAGAGAAGAGTATCTTTGGAAGCTCGTGGAGTCGTGCAAAAGAAGAAAAGGGATAGCCTCACATACCTTGTATATACTGCCCCAATCGCAAGCTATGCAATTGTCACAACTCCTTAGTCTACAATAAGAGAAACAATACTATCGTTATCATTTAAGCGTCATAACTATTAAGTATCGATCACAACCTATTTTACGTTGAAACGGATAGCACCTCCCCTATATATATGACTTCACACCATTCAAAACAATCACCAAACAGCCCAAACAACATCAATAATAAACATATTGAGCCTCCCAAAATAGTCCACGCACAACCTAATTATATCATACATACGACGACCACCGTAGTCGTGTCAAACGATCCGGAAATGTTACGAATAACTATCAGCCCATAACCCTACATATATATGGTGTTTATCCACACCCTTCCACCTCCAAAACTCCATAAAATAGTAGTAAAACATGCAGCCCAACAGCAACACAAAACAGTCCGCTACAAGTGAATAACTCGAACTCACGGCTTCCGATCACCATCCCGTGAGTTCTTACATGTATAGAACGAATTACCATGAATTCACAGTAGAGAAAAATGTATGAAAGATGGCAGTAACTTACCTTACTTGTTGGATAACTCAGCCCTTCCCTTGGTTCTTCAAACTCTAGGTTTTACCTTCAAATATAACTTGAAAGAAAGGGAAAATCTATTAGGGTTTGTGTGGGATTTTTGGGGAGGAATTGCGGGGGGTTAACTTTGGTTTTGAGGGTCTGAAATATGGATGAAATAACTGAGTTCATAACCACTTAAAAGTCCTCTCTTGGCCGACTTAAGTCTTTTAATTTTGTCCTATCATTTTGGCAAGTAGGTGATGCACCTACTTGTCATCTACCAATCTGCGCAGGCTTGCGAAAATATGAATATCTCTATACTCCAAGATAGTATTGACAAACGGTTTACTGCGTTAGAAACTAGACTCATAGATCTTTAATTTGGTGGGTAGATCACCCCGTAATCCCTTGTAAATTGGGAGAAAAGCGTAGAAACATTTGACCTAATGTTTAAGTAAAAGTATGAACCTAAGTTGCGACAACGTTTGTCGACTTTTGTTTCACAACTCGGTTGACTTCAAGACTTATGATACGGATATTATATGATTCAAATACCTTAATACATGACCTCTTGAGTGTATTAAGAACCTCTAGGTTTACCTAAAAATACGAGTTACAACATCCTTGATTCGTTTAACTTCTAATACTTGTTAATCACCCTTATACACCCTTGTATCACTTAAGACCAATAGGATTAACTTCTTATCATCTCAAAGGTAATTCCTTCTTGGATTTATGTTAACTAATATATGGCATGAACTAACGCGTGTGGATATGGGTTGTAACACCCTTCCCCCCTTAGGAACATTCGTCCTCGAATGTAAGGGCTCATGGGGAGTTTAAATCATTGTGGATTCCGGCCAAGTTTCTCCCATAAATAGAGGACAAACTTGCAAGCGGTTAACTCAACGTATGGCCTTACAAGAGTATGCAAAGCATTATGGACATGTACATTATCTGCATATCGCCAGTTTGTATTAAGGAAGAGTATTCTCAAGTTATTGCTTACCTCATAGAGCCATTTCACCTTCCAATGTATCATGTGTTCCACCAGCATCCTTGTTATCTTCATTCTAGAATAGGTACGGGTATTTAGACTTCATCTCCTCTTCTGCTTCCCATGTTATTTCATCCATATTCTTGTTCCTCCACAATACTTTGATGGAAGCTACATCTTTTGTTCTCAGCTTGCGGACTTGTCGATCTAATATATAGCCTCTGGCGCTTCTTCATATGTAACTTGTACATCTTTGATAGGGACGACTCGAGAAGGGTCTCCAATACATTTCCTCAACATAGATACATGGAATACCGGGTGGACAAATTCCAATTCGGATGGCAATTCTAACTCATAAGCAACCTGTCCAATCCGTCGAAGAATTTTATACGGCCCGATATACCTTGGACTCAGCTTACCTTTCTTCCCAAAACGCATAATACCCTTCATTGGTGAGATCCTCAGGAAAACCCAATCACCAACCTCAAACTCTAGATCACGACGTCGGACATCAGAATAAGATTTTTGCCTGCTTTGTGCCGTCCTCAATCGCTCCTGTATCACTTTCACCTTCTCAATAGCTTGGTGAATCAAATCTGGCCCATATAATTCTGTTTCACCGACTTCGAACCATCCAACTGGTGATCTACATCTTCTCCCGTATAGTGCCTCGTATGGGGCCATTTTAATACTGGAATGGTAGCTATTATTGTAGGCGAATTCTATGAGTGGAAGATGGTCATCCCAATTTCCCTTAAAATCTAGAACACATGCTCGTAGCATATCTTCCAGTGTCTGAATGGTACGTTCAGCCTGTCCGTCAGTCTGCGGATGAAATGCAGTGCTGAGATTCACTTGTGTGCCTAAACCCTTCTGAAAAGACCTCCAAAAGTTAGCTGTAAATTGAGCTCCTCGGTCTGATATAATAGATACCGGCACACCATGAAGCCTAACAATCTCCTTGATATACAACTTCGCATAATCTTCAGCCGTGTAAGTTGTCTTAACTGGCAGAAAATGGGCACATTTTGTAAGTCGATCAATTATCACCCAGATGGAGTCAAACTTATGATAAGAGCGAGGTAATCCAATAATGAAGTCCATATTAATCACCTCCCATTTCCAGGTCGGAATCTCTATATTCTGAAGCAATCCACCGGGTTTCTGATGTTCTATCTTTACTTGTTGACAATTGGGACACTGGGCTACAAATTCTGCAATAGACTTCTTCATGTTATCCCACCAATACTGCTCCTTGACATCATGATACATCTTTGTCGAGCCGGGATGGATGGAATATCGGGATTGATGAATCTCATTCATAATCTTCTCTCGCAACCCTGCCACATTAGGCACACATAATCGGCCCTGGTATCTCAGTGCCCCATCTCTTCCGATCTCAAAAGCCATACTTTTACACTGCTGAATGCTCTCTCTTAATCGTACTAAGATAGGATCTTCATATTGTCGTGCTTTTACCTCGGCTACCAAAGATGATTCTGATGTATTCTGTACAGTAACACCTCCGTCATCAGAGTCTAACAATCTGATTCTCATATTGGCTAGCTGATGAAGCTCTTTAGTCAACCCCCATCTACCTGCCTCAATATGTACTAAGCTTCCCATTGATTTACGGCTGAGAGCGTCTACCACAACATTGGCTTTACCGGGATGATACAATATCTCGACGTCGTAGTCTTTCAGTAATTCAAGCCACCTACGCTGCCTCAAATTCAACTCTTTCTGCTTGAAGATGTATTGTAAACTCTTGTGATCTGTGTAGATGTCAACATGGACGCCGTATAAGTAGTGCCTCCATATCTTCAAAGCATATATTATTGCAGCCAATTCCAAATCATGGGTTGGATAATTCTTTTCATGCTTCTTCAATTGTCTTGATGCATAAGCGACCTTCCCACGCTGCATCAATACGCACCACAAACTTATACCTGAGGCATCACAATATACCACAAAACCTTTTGTTCCTTCAGGGAGAGTGAGCACTGGTGCAGATGTCAATCGATTCTTCAGCTCCTGAAAACTACGTTCACAAGTGTCAGACCACTGGAACTTGGTAGCTTTCTTGTTATCTTAGTCAATGGTGATGATATAGAGGAAAACCCTTCTACAAACCGCCTATAATATCTGCTAGCCCTAGGAAGCTGCGGACTTTTGATGGTGTTGTAGGTCTTGGCCAATTCTTTACTGCATCGATCTTCTGAGTGTCGACAATAATACCCTCGTCAGATATCACATGGCCAAGGAACGCTACTGAGTTCAGCCAAAATTCACATTTGGAGAGCTTAGCATATAACTTACGATCCTGAAGTGTCTGTAATACTATCCGCAAGTGGCCCGCATGTTCCGCCTCCGAACGAGAATATACTAGAATGTCATCAATGAATACAATCACAAACACAACAAGATAGGGCCTAAATACAGTATTCATGAGATCCATAAAAGCTGCTGGGGCATTTGTTAGCCCGAACGACATTACCAAGAACTTAAAGTGCCCGTATCTTGTTCGGAAGGCGTCTTTGGAATATCCTTCTCCTTAACCCTCACCTGATGATACCCTGAACGTAAATCAATCTTGGAGAAATACATGGCACCCTGGAGTTGGTCAAACAGGTCATCAATTCTTGGAAGTGGATACTTGTTCTTTATAGTAAACTTATTCAACAATCATGTCCGATGATATGCCCGGCAGCAGGAAACACATCCAGAAAAGTCCTTCATCACTAGAACTGAACCAATAGTGGGAGTCTCTGCACTGACATCCATCACAAAGGCCAAATAAGATAGACAACCCTTCTCAGCCATCCGCTGGGTCTTCAAAAATGACACCACCCTACTGGGAACATAATCCGTCGAACCTCGCCACTCCATCTGTGGTATTCCCGGCATAGCCAATATCGCCGCCTTAGCGCAATAGCCCAGAATAACACAACACGGAGACAACCAATCTATACCCAATCTTACATCAAAATCTAACATACCAAGCAGCAAAGGATCCACTCGGGTCTCTAAACCTCGATAGTCACTATACAGTGCTGATACACATGACCCATAACCATAACATAACCTATAAATGAGAACTCCCAGTCTCCAACTCCATATAGCACACGAATCACCATACCTAATCCCAATTCCGCCGTTCGAATATACAACACACCTCTAATACCCAATTATTCCATGAGAGATACTCTTATAATTCTTCTATGCCACCAAGCAAACTCGAATATCAGTAGTCGATCCAATAAGAGAGCGCTGCAATACTAATGAAGCACCATCAACTCAAACACTTGCCCTTTTTCTGAAACATATACCCCCGTCAAGCCACACCAATTAGTAATATCATTTCCTTAATCATCTGGAGATTATTTCCCTAATCATCTGAAGCTGCCAGCTGCCTAAGGATTTTATGATCTTCCTTTCAGAACTGAACCAAGACCTTACACATGCAAATCTCAAGCCTACACCACATACCACACAAACCATACCGTCCTAGGATAACCATGAGAACTCCGTATCCCTTCCGAGCCATAAGCAACTATGTACTCAACTAGCCAAGAACATTCCATTGATCCCATCTAGAAGGAAATCACTGCACATCCCATGCTCCTCACACTCGTAGAAAATATGCACCTCTAACCGCGGTAGAAACCATCAAGAACTCCCCGAATTCCACTTGCACAAAACTAAACCGTCAAGACTGAATTCTTCTAACTCAACCAAGCTACGCAGGTCACTAAAACCCAAGAGAATTTTCACGAAACACCTATAAGAACTCATTACCTCGTAAGCATCTAAAGAACTAATCATATCCTCACCGTACCGATTTGGCCTACTACCAAGCTATCACATCTATCCAAGTTTACTTCTGATTTACCTTCAACTTGATACTCCTTCTTGCTATAACACCACAATTTCTCAACCCAGACTCACCACACGATACCCCAAGCATAAAACCACACTATCTAAGGCTCATAAGTCGCTGAGTACTCTCTTAAATATTCCCAAAAGCACCACGTTCAAAATACCTACCCCGAAGAGACTTCCTGCGAATCCGGATCCATTACCTTCCTAATACTGATATATAGAATCCGATAATTGATATAGAAATGACACAAATCTTGATACCCTCCAATGCGTTTCAGTTTCTAGCCAATTATTACATGTAAAATCTTGAACCCATTAGAACCATCCTCAGAAGTCATCCACTCTACTCAAACCGCAATTAGACTAATCAAATGAACTGAACAACCTATGCCTCATTAGCTCTCCGACACCGCAGAATGTAACCTCACCTACAACCAAGCAACTTCCTGCTCTATGCACCGCACATCCTTTACCAATAACCACTTAAGCCATTCCGTGATTCTCACACACCTATGAAGCATAATATAACCTTTGTCAAAATTTTCCTTTACTCGAACCATCCTTGGTCTCACTCTCTATAAGCCATAACTGACTCACTAGCACGCCTCAAACTGGAACCAACGTAGCACATAACCGTTCAATCAACAACTCAATAGCAGACTCTCCCACTTGGCTCGAAGCCATAGATCAAAACACACACAATAACTCATAACGCATATACTTTATTGCTGCCTTAATACCATAGTGAGATTAAACTCCATCCTTCATAAGCTCGTGAAACACAGACCATCTAGTACTTAAATCTTCTGCAAATCTCGCATTCTCTCTCGTAACAGTTAAACCCACTCCCTTAGGCGACTCAAATTCAAATTGCAACACATATATTTCCCTGGTAACAAAGATCTTCCAATAAACGCCATAAAGGATTACGCAAACTTTCGAACAATCCACACCTGATCCGCCTCAACTAACATCTCTTCATACCCTTCCACCGTCATAGACATTACGCAGTCACTTGCTCTTCTTGAGTCTGAACTCGTATCGCAACATGGAATTTACTTCACTCCCCAACAAGAAAACATGAAAAGAATCCTCACATTCCCCATAACTCGGGGCTATACATCAAATCAAGATGGAAATCAAGCACCAAATAGTTCTTCTATCCTCCAGCAGACCCTTCTCACCGCTTCTAAATCATATGAATACATATCGCGGTCATATCATACTCATCCCATAGCTACTCAGTCATCACTCCCACTAACAGGGACACTATCGGACATACAAATCCACAAGCACGTGCTCACACAATCAACGCCTCGGTGCTCAAGCGGTAGACAAAAACCCAGCCTCAAGTCCTCTAGACTGGCCCAACATCAACATATAGAGATCACGTCTCGCCCCTCGATCAGGGAATCACAAGCCATCAATGCACATCTAATATTGAGCGCTCATGCACGCATGCGAACACGTGGGAGGAATTCAAAGAGTTACATTTCAAGCTGAATCAAGGACGCACTATAAGAATTCAAGAAGTGTAAAGTTTTTCCTAAAGGTTCTGCAGCCTCCCGAGGATAAGTACAGACGTCTCTGTACCAATCCGCAAGACTCTACTAAACCTGTTCATGACTCGTGAGACCTATATAACCTTTGCTCTGATACCAACTTGTCACGATCTCAAACCGGACCCGGTCGTGATGGCGCCTCTCGTGAAGACAAGGCCAGCCGACACAAATCCCAAATTCATTTTTAACAATTTAATAAGTCAATTTAAGTCATTTATAAGAATAAATCCCCAAAAGCATAAATTTAGCGAAATAGAACAAGTGCGGAAATAGATACAACCCGATATCGGGGTGTTACAAGTCACGAGCATCTACTAAGGTCTAAATATAACGGAAAGTCTGAAAATGTACTAAAATACAGTCTAATGAAATCAAGAGGGAGAAAAAGCAGTGCTGCGAACGTTGGGCAACTACCTTGCTAAACTCCGATGACTCTGCCTCTGATCAGTCAATACCCGATACCGGGTTTAGAAATACCTGAATCACAAGGTGCAGGGAGTAATGTGAGTACTCCGCCTCAATGAGTAATAATAATAAATGAAGACTGAGCGATAAGAAATCACATAAAGGCACGTCAACAGGCTATAAAGAAGCAGTAAAAGCTGGTAAAAATAATGAAACAATGGAAATACGTGAAGTCATTTTAGTCCAGTTTAAGTTTCTTTAGAAATGCCTTTTAAACAGTTAAGCAATTACATGCAAAGTAGCTAGATCGGATAAACACATAAGAATCCGCCCCTCGGCCACAATGTCAATAGAATCCGCCCCTCAGGCAATATCATGAAACAATCACCAGCCCATCGGGCTATATCTCTTATAACAATAGGTACTCGCGCTCACTAGGGGTGTGCAGACTCCTGGAGGGGCCCCTTACTGCCCAAGCGCAATATCAAGCCATCTCGTGGCATAATCACATAGGCTCTCAGCCTCATATCAACAAGCCACCTCGTGGCGTACAAATCTCAGGCCCTCGGCTTCACAATCATAATCAGTGTATCACTGCAGCCGTGTGCAGCCCGACCCAAAGTATCCTCACAACGCAGGCCATCGGTCTTACTTAGTCAAAATCTCATAAGCCACTCGGGCAACAGTAAACCATGATGCTCAGCCTAATTTATCATTTAAAATGTCATTTAATGTTTAAAACAGAGTAAACATGGCTGAGTTATGAAAACAGTAGAATATAGCATGACTGAGTACAAGTATAAAGTCAAAACAGTGAGAAAATATCAGTAAAAAATTCCCTAAGGGCTCAAATAGTTGGCACGAGGTCCAAATTGGCATTCAGCCCAATACATGATGATAGCAAATAGTTTTCAATCAAACGTGGTAAAACAGCCATTCGGGATGGACTAAGTCACAATCCCCAACGATGCACGACCCCACGCTCGTCATCTAGCATGTGCGTCGCCTCAACATAGCACCACGATGTGCAATCCGGGGTTTCATACCCTCAGGACAACATTTAAAATCAATACTCACCTCGATCCGGTCCAAACTCTAGCCTGTGATGCCCTTGCCTCTCGAATCGACCTCCGGATGCTCCAAATCTAACCACAATCAGATTTATATCATCATAATATGTCAAGGGAACAAAGCCCACTCAAAACTATCCAATTTATACCAAAAATCCCGAAATTTACCAAACCCGGCCCCCAGGCCCGCATCTCGAAATCCGACAAAATTAACATCAATGGGAACCTCATCCTCTCACGAGTTCATACATATCAAGAATACCAAAAGCCGACCTCAAGTGGCCCCTCAAATCCCCACTCAAAGGTCTCTTAATCTCAAGCCTTAATCCCTCAATTTTCTTCCTTAATTTACACTAATACCATGATTAAACAATGAAAAAATGATCATAAACATGAGTAATGAAGCTTAGGGAACTTACCCAACTGATTCTCTTCGATTTTCCCTTGAATTCACTGCCCTAGCTCGCTTCCCGTCTTCAAAAATGGAGAACTTAGCAAAAATTCATGAAGGAAACATTATATACTTTCTGACCTAGGTTTTTCGCACCTGCGGTCCATTTCCCGCTTCTGCGACCAAATCCACCGCATCTGCGGTTTTCACTAAATTGCTAATTCCCACATCTGCGTTTAGAATCTCGCACCTGCGCTACCACAGGTGTGTCCCTTTCACCGCTTCTGCAGTCCCTGGTGATCTTCTCCTTGGCCACATCTGCGGCTGCCTTCCGCTTCTGGGGGCATCGCACCTGCGGCCTCCCAACCGCAGTTGCAGTTATGATAGAACCACAATGCTTCAGCTGCAATAACTAAATTCCAATTTTTCCGTCACCCATCCGAAATCACCATGAGGTCCCCGGGACCTCAACCAAAAGTACAAACACATCATATACCACCACCCAAACTTGTACTGATCTTCGAAACACCTCAAACAACATCGAATCCATCAAATCACATCGAATTCAAGCCTAAGGTTCCAAAATCTTCCGAATTCCGCTTTTGATCAAAAAGCCTATCAAACCACGTTCGAATGACCTGAAATTTTGCACACACATCTCAAATGACACAAAGGACCTACTGCAACTTCCAAAATTCCATTTCCGACCACTATGTCAAAATGTCGCCCATCAACCGGAAAACGCCAAAATCCCAATTTCGCCAATTCAAGCCTAAACCTTCCACAGACCTCCAAAACACATTCCGATCACGCTCCTAAGTCCCAAATCACCTCACGGAGCTAATCAAATCATAAAAATTCCAATCCGAGATCATATACTAACAAGTCAAAACTTGGTCAAACCATTCAAATTTTAAACTTCAAACTGAGGGATGTTCTTCCAAATTCATTCCGATTATCCTGAAAACCAAAACCAACGATTTACATATATCATAATACATCACACGGGGCTAGTCATGCCCGAGAACTGGCGAGCGAAGTGCAAAAGCTCAAAACGACCGGTCGGATCATTACACGTTTCCATTACCAATTACTCGCACTTAAGTTTTCATTAAATCATATTCATCTAGCTTAAATAAATATTAAATAATTAAAATGAACGAGAAGAAATCGTGAAAGCAATCACTAATGTTTGCAGTAAATTAAACTGTCTAAATCATACACTTGAGGTGTGGCCCTTCTCCAAACCTCAGGTGAATGCGAGATATTTTGTACGTTGAGCTACCTTTTTCTATTAAATAATTATAATCATTAACAATTAAGTATACTAAAAGAGTACAGAATATATAAAAAGACAAGATTTAATGCAGGACAAATTTTTTTGACATCCATCCTCTTCTAAAATTCCTGTCAATGGAGTGGGTCCAGGCTCCACACCGATTTGACAACCGTCTTTATTACGTAGTATTGGACAATGATTATAGTCGTCGATATTTTAGAGAGAATAGGTGGTCTTATCTTGTCCAAATTAGAGCAAGAAATTAACAAGTCTGCTTACCTTCTCCCCTTTAAGAGTACTAGTACTAGTATTTAAGATGAAGCAGCTGAGGTAAGTCCTTTCATGGAGTACTTGTCACTTCTGAGAATGGAGATGATGCTGTACAACATAATAGCAGCAGTCAGTATTGCAATTATCTTGATAAATACATGGAAAGTGTTGAACTGGGCATGGTTTAGGCCAAAGAAAATGGAGAATTGCTTAAGACAGAGGGGTCTCAAGGGAAATCCTTACAAACTACTCTATGGAGATCTAAACGAACTGACGAAAAGCGTAATAGAAGCCAAGTCTAAGCCCATCAATTTCTCTGATGATATAGCTCAAAGGCTAATCCCTTTTTTCCTTAACGCCATCAATAAAAATGGTACGTTTCCTTTCCTTTCCGAATAGATAACTTAAGAAGTTACTCCCTCCAATTCATTTCATTTAATATAACCTTATTTGATTTGATATGGAGTTCGCGAAAGAAAAAAAGTTTAAGAATCTATAATCTTAAATATGTCATATAGTAACATTATTGTCATTATAAAACTTTGAAACATCTCGTCTTGAACATATCATAATATTTATGTAACTATAAAATGTTATTGTTAAAAGTAAATTGTAAAGATTAAATTAAATTATTTACAAATTTAGAAAGAATTCATTCTTTTTATACAAAGGGCACATAAACTTGAATGAAAAGAGTAGTTTATGTACATATTTTTGTTCTTTTATGGTCATGTTTTTAAGTCCTAGTGTTGAGTGCCATATAAAATTACCGTTGTCTCCATGATGATCTGACATTACTGTTTGTTTGCTAAGTCTTGTTTCAGTAGTTAAACGGTAGAATTTACATAGGAAGAAGGTAGAAATATTATTTGCAATGAAAATGATTAAGAGAATTTGAACCTTATGTCAATTAAAGTCTATTTTCATTTCGAGCTTCAACTTGACATGACAATTAAGGGAAGAATAAAATATAAATGGCTTAATGCTTCTTGAAAGACATATAAGGTTGTAAAACATTCTATTGGCAATAGTATTCTACGTTATTATTAGTTAAAGGCAAAAGTTATGAAAAGAGAGCGATCCTCGAACGAGAAAAGGGAAGACAATTAAACAAAGTCATGGTAGAGTGGTTAAAGGAAGGGATTGGTTGACTGAAGCCATTGCTTGAAAAATTAGACCATATATGAATTCATAGTTAGTGGCCAGTGCACTGTTGAATTAATGGTGTTGGTCGAACCTAATTCCCTTTGTGCCATAAATACATTAGTGTATTACTAATCGGCCGTTGGCTAATATGCAAAAATCAGCTTATTTTGAGAAATGAGTGTACTTTTGGTGAGAAGCAATTTGTATTTGGCTAATTAATTTAAAAAGCACTTTTGAGCAGCAATTAGTGTTTGACCACGCTTATAAAAACTGCTTCTAAATGTATTTTTTCTCAAAAGTGATTTTCAAAAAAGTGTTTTTGGATAGAATCTTCTCCAAAACTGCTTATGCTTCTCCTCAATAACATTTTTTCCTTCCTAAAGTTTGGCCAAACACTTTAACTTAAAAAAAGTAATATTTTTCTTTTGAAAAAAAAAAAAGGTTCTTCTAGGATTTGAGAAGTTTGGTCAAACACGCTATAAATTGGTAAGTCCGTGCTGTCCCCATCACTGGCCAAATTAGTCTTGGGCCTATTAGTTATCTCTTCTTTGATTATCAACTACAATCATTCTTGACTTAATTAGGTTTTACCATAAAATTAGACTTTCACCAATAGCGATATTGTTAAAAATTTACACTATCTTACAGAGGATGGAGTGCAGTTGGAGTAGAGCAGGGATTCATACAATCGTTCTCAACTAATTTAGAATTGAAGGATTGTCGATTGGTTAGTTGATAGAGTATTTTAATCGATTGTAACACGTCTTTCTAGTTAAAACGCCTTCCTTTGTTTCTTTCTTTTATTTCATTTCCGTTTTCCTGTTCTCACAGCAAAAACAGAAATCATTGAGTACTCTTGACTAATCCTAAGGGAAGAAAGTTATCAAGACCTACTAGCTACTACATGTACAAACTATTTCTTTTTGCTTTTTACCTTTCATTGCATTCCAACATTCATGTAAAGGTAAGAAAGACTAGCATATATAGAAAGTTACTCCTAGTGCAATGGATTATATGTCATGGATAAATGTAGATATTTTGTTGTACCATTTCCATCCTTATACACTACTTTCCCTTGAAATCAGGCCTAGTGGAGAAACCGGATTCTTTTCGGAAAAATGACATTGTATTGCTGTTGTAAAAATAATAGCAGAAAAAATATATAAAATTTGTGTATTTGTTGTAGTGTGTGTGTGTGTATATATATATATATATATATATATATATATTGTATGTTATATACAAAAATTATATAAATTTTATACACTTTTTCGACAACCACATGCAAAAAGTTTCTGGCGGGGCTAAAGGTGATAATTCCCATTCTTTTCTAACCAAAAACTGATTATTGCAGGTAAAAACTCTTTCGTCTGGCTTGGACCGTATCCAATAGTGTTGATCACGGATCCTGAGCATTTAAAAGAGATTTTCACAAAGAATTATGTGTATCAAAAGCAAACTCATCCCAATCCATACGCCAAGTTATTAGCTCACGGTCTTATCAGCCTTGAGGAAGACAAATGGGCTAAACACAGAAAAATCATCAATCCTGCCTTCCATGTCCAGAAGCTAAAGGTTATTGTTATACTTATACCTCTTTCTTATTACCAAATTTAGTGAACATTGTAATTTCGCATGCCATTGACTTAAGATTGCATATTGAGATGTGTTGAACTTTGAGTTGTTGTCCATTTATAACATGCACTGGTTTTTACTTTTTAAGAAGTTGTCCATTTATAACCAGCACCGGTTTTTCCATTAATTTGTTTTGTACAGCATATGCTGCCATCATTTTATCTGAGTTGTAGTGAAATGATAAGTAAATGGGAGGAGGTTGTTCCAAAAGAAACATCATTCGAGCTCGATATATGGCCAGACCTTCAAATAATGACCAGCGAAGTCATTTCTCGCACTGCATTTGGAAGTAGCTATGAAGAAGGAAGAATAGTATTTGAACTTCAGAAAGAACAAGCTGAGTATGTAATGGAAATAGGACGTTCAATTTATATACCAGGATCAAGGTACAATCATTTTATTTTGCTTGCAGAACCTTTAATTCTTACCAAATATAAAAGATTTGCCTCCTAGCAAATACAAAAGCAACTGTCCTACTCTGCCTTTCTACTAAAACACTAATCTTGTTTGCTTGAATTTGTTTGTATAGGTTCTTGCCCACTAAAAGGAACAAAAGAATGCTGGAAATCGAAAAGCAAGTCCAAACAACAATTAAGCGTATCATCGACAAAAGATTGAAGGCGATGGAAGAAGGGGAGACTAGTAAAGATGACTTATTAGGCATATTACTTGAATCTAACTTGAAAGAAATTGAACTGCATGGAAGAAAAGAGTTCGGGATAACAACATCAGAAGTGATTGAAGAGTGCAAGTTATTTTATTTTGCTGGCCAAGAGACAACTTCAGTGTTGCTTGTTTGGACAATGATTTTGCTATGCCTACATCCAGAGTGGCAAGTACGTGCCAGAGAGGAAGTGTTGCAGGTCTTTGGAAATGATAAACCAGATTTGGAAGGACTAAGCCGCTTGAAAATTGTAAGTACTTTTCTCAAGTTATATTGGAAGGACCTAGCTACAGTCAAACATCTCTGTAACAGTCTCATTTGTTCCGATATTGTTTGGCTGTTATAATGAAGTGTTGTTATAGAAAACATATATTATAACATAACATAAAAGTCGGTTCCGAAAAAAAGTTGACTTTTGTAGTAAATGGTTGTTATATAGAGCATTCTGTTATATAAAAGTCTGATTGTATATGTATAAAGCTTTGAAAGGCATGACCCCTGAAGTAGTTTATAAGAAGTGAACTAATTCTATTGCCAACTTATGCAATACTTTTTCCATAGGTGACAATGATCTTGTACGAGACATTACGCCTATTCCCCCCATTACCAGCATTTGGTAGAAGGAACAAAGAAGAAGTCAAATTAGGGAAGCTACATCTACCGGCTGGAGTGCTACTCATCATACCAGCAATCTTAGTACATTACGATAAGGAAATATGGGGTGAAGACGCAAAAGAATTCAAACCAGAAAGATTCAAAGAAGGAGTGTCTAAGGCAACAAACGGACAAGTCTCATTTATACCATTTAGCTGGGGACCTCGTGTTTGCATTGGACAAAACTTTGCAATGATGGAAGCAAAAATGGCAGTAGCTATGATACTACAAAAATTTTCCTTTGAACTATCCCCTTCTTATACACATGCTCCATTTGCAATTGTGACTATTCATCCTCAGTATGGTGCTCCTCTGCTTATGCGCAGACTTTAAAACATATATTGCTGATATTTAAGATCAGTGGCGTTTTATTCTCCATGTATCTTTCTAATACTAAATAGTTGTGTGATGCCTAGCGTCGCACTTTTCGAATTTTAACATTGTTGTTTTGAAATGTTATCAATGTTGTACATGCACGTTTCTTTTCACTTTATTTTGTGGGTGCATTAGTTTAAACTTGTTACTATTATGTTCCACGTTGTCTTGTGAAGGTTTCGTATCAGTGCTTCCTATACTTGAGGCAAGTCTAGCATTTAACTAGATCCTGAAGAACTAGATAAATGGCATATTGGCATTGAATTTTGCATATAATTACTTGTGAAGGCAGACCTAGGATTTGAAATTGTGGGGGCACATGAGCGGATTACTCAACTAGTGTCCCCATCTTACTTTTGATCTTAAGGGTTCCAAGTAAAATATATGACTATTATCAACATTTATATCCAAAAATATTACCGAGGTTTACGGGTCATGTGACCCTCTACTCCACACATAGGTCCGCCTCTGATTACTCGAACTTGCAATCCTGCAAGTTAGTTTCTACTTATAAGGTCTTAACATCAAGTTAAATCGGCAAAAATGAACGGTAAAACTTACAAAGAGACTTTCAGGTAAAACTTGGGCTAGACTTTGGTTGGGCAATGGTAACTGGTAAGCTGATTTGCTTTTGCGATGATGTTTGGACTCGTCACTCTCCTATGAGATGCATGCCATAATTTTGATCAAAATCAATAAGTTTTTTGATTGATTTCCGATTGCAGCTATGCCCAGTTCCATCAAGCCAAGTGGCATACTTCTGTTGAGGCTAATTAATCCCATTCAAATTTTAGCTACGCTAATGGATGAGGAAAAGTTATCCCCAAGAGATGAGCGAGAATTCCAATTGCTTAGGAGTCGCACTTTGTCCCACGTGGCAGACGAAATCTCTCTCTTTTAATTTTTTTTCCGCCACACACCTTATTTCCTATTTCACCCAGGAGGAAAGAATAATCCGTGGTAGTATTTTTAAAATAAATGAGTCCAAGTGTTGTGCCTTAAACCAAATGTCAATATGCATGTAAAGAGTTTTTAAGAGTTTTTACATGTGGCAAGCCTTTTATAAGCTATGAACAAATGGCTTATTTTTCCAAGTGTCATCTTGCATGAAGGAAATTTGACAAGTAAAACACTTATCTTGTGTAGAAGCTTTCCTTAGGCCTATATATAGCCATGATTAGGCCATCATTCTTCAATCATCAAACACCAAGAAAAGCTAATCATTAGCAAAGAAGAAATTCTTCTATCTTCTTTCCCTCCTATACGTCTCTCTCCAACTAATTTCTTCTTCTATAATATTTTAATTGGTATAAGATATTAGTTTCTCTTTTTCTTCTAACTTGCTGGATTTATTATTTAATTTTGCTGATTCATGTATCCTCCAAATAAATGGAGATGGGCTTGTTTAATCCTGGGGAAACATTTCACATTGCTGAAATAGTTTCTTAGGACAGTGCCTAGCACGACTCAAGCCAATCCGTGTATTTCCGCTCACAAATAATTTATTGTAGTATTATTATTGTTGTTGTTATTTTCCGGTGTCATTTCCCTACAATCTAAGAAACTATGGCAAGTAATACTACTGGCAAAATTTTTTATGGTGCTACCAATTTTGGTGATTTCTCCGCTGCTACTGTTCCAGCTTTCTTGCCAAATATCCATGGTGTTGCAAATACGTTATTGCATCCATAACTTTGGCAGACACTAATGTCAAAACACAGGTATGTAAATAGACATGGTTACATATCCAATACTAAAATTAAAACCTTCAAGAAAAATACACCTCAATGCAAGAGGAGCGTTAGAATAAATGACAATCTCGCTAAGTCAAAATTAAATTTGACTAATGTGGATTATATAATTGTTGCGATCATTTCCCAAATAAATAATGTAGTCAATGTGAGAAATTGGGTGATAGATTCTGGTGCTACTAGGTACATTTGTATAGACAAAAATAAATTTTTGTCTTACATCCAAATTGAAGAAGGAGAAGAATTTATTTATTTTGATGACTCAAGAACAGCTCGCGTTCTTGGGAAAGGAAAAATTCTTCTCAAACTTACATCTGGTAAAACTCTAGCATTGAGTGATGTATTGCATGTCCTTAATATTCAAACCAATTTGGTTTCTGTGGGGTTATTAAGAAAGTTGGAGTGAAGGTTTCTTTTGAAAATAATGAGGTCGTATTGACTAAAAATAATAATTTTGTGGGAAATAGATATGTAACCATGGTTTATTTGTGCTTAATACTTCCGATAATAGCAATAAAAATGCATCTTCTTCTGCTTATATGGTTGAGTCAATTTCTTTGTGGCATGGTAGACTAGGACATGTTATAAAGAAAATGCAGTCACTAGGATTAATATTTAGTTTGGACTCAAATAATATTAACAAGTGTGAAATATGTGCTGAAGCTAAAATTACTAGAAAGACATGTTTTCCGTAAATAGAGAAACTGAAATATTATCTTTAATTCACACTGATTTGGACGACTTGAAGCAGATTATGACTAGAGGTGGTAAAAGATATTATGTGACTTTTATTGATGATTTTTCTAGATATACTAAGTTATACTTGATTAGAAATAAAGATGATGCTTTTAATGCTTTTATTTCTTATAAAATTGAGGTTGAAAATCAACTAGTAGAAAAATCAAGAGAATTAGATCTGATAGAGGTGGAGAATATTTATCTTTGAATCAATTTTGTGAAAAGAATGGAATAATTCATGAAGTAACTCCACCTTATTCACCTGAGTCAAATGGAGTAGCTGAAAGAAAAAATATAACATTAAAAGAAATGATGAACTCTATGTTAGTTAGTTCTAATGCTCCTGGTAATTTGTGGGATGAAGCTATATTATCTGCATGTCACTTACAAAATAGAATACCACATAGAAGAACGGGCAAAACTCCTTATGAATTGTGGAAGGGTTATAAACCTAATTTGAAATACTTAAAAGTGTAGGAGTGCCTTGCTAAAGTTCTTTTGCCTGAACCTAAAAGGAGAAAAATAGGTTCTAAAACTGTTAATTGCATGCTAATTGGATATGCTGAACATAGTGTTGCATATAGATTTCTTGTTTTAAAAAGTGATGTGCTTGATTGTAATACTATAATTGAGACAAAGAATGTTGAGTTCTTTGAATATATTTATCCATTATCTGATAAAATTTCTCATACACCTGTTGAAACAAATTATGAAATTACCTCTAATGAGGAATTGAGAAGGAGCAAAAGGCCTAGGAAAGAATATTTTTCTTATGGAAATGATTTTCAAACTTTTCTTGTCGATAATGAACCATCAAACTATTTTGAAGCTATATCTTCTTTAGATACTAAATATTGGAAAGAGGCAATAAAAGTTGAAATTGATTCCATTATGAAAAATAATACATGGATTTTAACTTACTTACCTCCTGGTGCAAAACCTATTGGTTGTAAATGGATTTTCAAAAGGAAATTTAATCCCGATTGATCTTTAGATAAATATAAAGCTCGGTTAGTAGCAAAAGGATTTTCTCAAAAATAAAATATAGATTATTTTGATACATTTGCACCAGTGACTAGAATTTCTTCTATTCGAGTTTTAATTGCCTTAGCTTCAATCCGTAAGCTTTATATCCACCAAATGGATGTCAAAACTGTTGTTTTTTAATGGTGATTTAGAAGAAGAAATTATATAGTTCAACCTGAAGGCTGTGTCATTCCTGGACAAGAAAATAAAGTTTGTAAATTAATTAAATCTCTTTATGGCCTTAAATAAGCTCCTAAGCAGTGGTATGAGAAATTTGAACAAGTCTTATTGAGAAACTGTTTTTCTTCACTTGAGGTGGATAAATGTGTTTATACTAAAGTGGTAGATAATGAATATGTGATAATATGTTTGTATGTTGATGACATGCTTATATTTGGTACAAGTTTAAATATTGTGTAAAGTACTAAATTATTTTTGTCTACTAATTTTGATATGATAGATTTGGGTGAAGTAAATACAATATTGGGAGTTAAAGTTATAAGGAGTAAAGATGGAATAATGTGATCTCAAGAACATTATGTTGAGAGACTTCTTAAGAAGTTTGAATATTTTAATGTCACATCTGTGATCACTCCTTTTGATGCTAACTCTCAGTTGAAAAAGAATAATGGTGACCTAGTTGTTAGGTCTAAATATGCTCAGATTATCGGGAGTCTGATGCATTTAATTAATTTTACAAGGCCTGATATAGTCTATGCTGTGTGTAGACTGAGTAGATATACTCATAATCCCAACAGATAGCATTGGTCTGCATTAGATAGACTAATAAAATATTTGAGAGGAACCATGAATTATGGTACCCTATATAGCAGATTTCCTTCTACTTAGAAGGGTATAGTGATGCAAACTGGATCTCTGATTCATATGAGATAAAATTCACTAGTGGTTATGTAGTCATCCTTGGTGGTGGTGCAATAACGTGGAAATCAGCTAAACAGACGATTATTGCTAGATCGACTATGGGATCAGAGTTTGTAACTCTAGAGTTAGCTGGTTCTGAGGCTGAGTGGTTAAAAAATTTCTTAGCTAATATCCCTTTAATAAAGGACGTATTGCCTCCTGTGTCTATACATTGTGATTGCCAAACGTCAATAGCCATGATTAGGACATCATTCTTCAATCATCAAACACCGAGAAAAGCTAATCATTAGCAAAGAAGAAATTCTTCTATCTTCTTTCCCTCCTATACGTCCCTCTCCAACTAATTTCTTCTTTTATAATATTTTGCATTGGCATAAGATATTAGTTTCTCTTTTTCTTCTAACTTGCTGGATTTATTATTTAATTTTTGTTGATTCATGTATCTTTCAAATAAATAGAGATGGACTTGTTTAATCTTGGGGAAACATTTCACATTGCTGAAATAGTTTCTTAAGATAGTGTCTAGCACGACTCAAGTCAATCCGTGTATTTTTGCTCACAAATAATTTTATTGTAGTATTATTATTATTGTTGTTATTTTCCGGTATCATTTCCCTACATAATCTTCAACTACTATTTATACCAAACAAGGTGCAACCGTGCAAGTGACTCGACGTGCAAAAGGCATGATGTCTACTTTTAGATATGTCCACAACTTCGAATTACCAAAATGTTTTTATGCCCACCAGGTGTATTAAAATTATTCTTGTGGAAAAAAAAAGACCGACGTTGAGAATCCAAGACTATTCCCAAGTAGCAGAACTTCCATAGTTGTAGTTCAATTTTTTTTTTAAATGACAAAACTAGCTAGTTGAGAAGACTGTCCATCAAATTCTTAGAAATGACATAATTATTTGATTCTGACATAGCACTGCATTACGCTACGTGCAGGTAGCCTAAGGGAGTGGTATTATATGACATTCCCTAAGAGGTCGTTTTGTTAGGGAAAGAAAAGTTATTCCGGAATTAATTATTATTTATTCCTCGTACAAAATGAGAATTATTTTTTGGAAAACTACCAACTATGTTCATTTATAAGTAGCTTATTACAAGAATCGGTCAATTCATAAAATATTACTAATATTAGCCAAATATTACCTATAGTAGCTAATTAGCTATTTGTAGCAAAAAAGTTAAATTTTTTGCTTTCTTTTGAGTGGTGTTATTAGAATAGATTGAATACATCTTAATGAGCTTGAGTCTCAGTTTTAGGATGATTTGGTGGAGTTTTGAGGTAGTTTGAATTGAAAATTTGAAGTAGAAGATGAACCAAAAAAATGATATGTGTATCACATTGTGTATCATTTGTGTATCACATATGTATCATATTTATATCAAATGTGTATCACATGTATACTTGTGTGTGAGATACATGCGCGATACATGTTTGATACACGTGTTGCAGAAAAAAAATTGAACTCGATTTTAACTACGAATTTTGATACCAAATCAATCCAAATCACCTTCAATCTTCCTCAAATTTTGTATATTGACTCATCAATATGTTTTCAGTAAATTTCAACCATACCCATTGAATAATATTCTTTTTTTCTTAGATTTTTAGAATCTTATATTATATATATATATATAGATAGATAGTTTTTTGTATTTCAATACCTTATTTCTACCTCTCCATGAAATTTCCTTTTCGTCTTGCACCTAATGTTGCTAATCACACTTAAAAATATGGAAGAAGATCTTTGCGTATGATTCTTGGAGAAAGAACCTTATTTATTTGGGTTTTCAATTTTTATGTGTTTGGCTAGATTTGGTAAGTCTATGATTAATGGTTAGAGGTTCGTAAGTTGAGACTTATTTGAGACATTTCTGTAAGATTCCCTTATTAATTTTCAGAAACCACTATGTTTTAGTAATTATTAGCTTGCTATAGTTATCATTTACTAAATTACTTCCTATAGCTATATTTGGTGCAGATGGCGAGGATGCCCAGGGTTTCTGAGACAAGTGTCAGCGGATTCTTCACACAATGGGTATTCTGGAGACCATGGGAAGATCACTTACCTATGATTGAATTTGCTTACAATAGAACAATCCATTCTTCTACAGGTATGTCTCCTTTTGAGGTTGTTTATGGTTTTAATCCCTTCACTCCCCTTGATTTATTACCATTACAAACTAATGATATTGCTAATCTTGATGGTAGGACAAAGGCTGAGATGATGAAAAAAATTCATGAACAAACAAGGCTTGCAATTGAGAAGAAAAATGAGCAAACTGCCTTGAGAAAGAATAAGGGACGAAAGCAAGTTATTTTTAAACCTGGAGATTTAGTTTGGGTTCACTTTAGAAAGGAGAGATTTCCTTCCAAAAGGAAGTCAAAGTTGCATCCTAGAGGAGATGGCCCATTTCAAGTCCTTGAAAGGATTGGAGACAATGCTTACAAGTTGGACCTTCCTGGTGAGTTCCAAGTAAGTGCCACATTTAATGTTGCTGACTTATCTTTGTTTGATGTAGGATCGAATTCGAGGACGAATTCTTTTCAAGAAGGGGGGAATGATAGCATCAAGAACAAGGATATAGTTAAGGACAATGATAGAGATGATAGAGTTTTGGAAGCTCCAAGGCCATTTACAAGATCTCAAGCTAAAGAGTTGCAAGCTAAGGTTGCTAGACTTCAATGGCAAATAAAGAAGCTTTTAATTGTAGAGGAAGAGCTCAAGCCCAAAGGAGATGAATTGTCCAAGTTTTACAATTATTTGGTAGTCCAAATTGAAGTCCAAGAGGAGGAAGATTGGGTTACCAAATCAGCCCTTGAAGTCCACCAATAAGGCTCAAAATGACCTTAAAAGAGGTCCAAAAGGGGGTGTTTCAAAAGGAGCCCAATTGGAGTCCAAACCAATGGCCCAAACTAATAGTTTTAAGGCCCAAATCTGCCCCAAAAGGATTTGGCCGCCCCCCACTCACTTAATTTTGATGGCTTTTGTTACCCCTTAGGAGCCACCTACCTAAGTTTGATGGCTATTGTGACCCCTAGCAGCCCCTACCTAATTTAGATGACTTTTTAGCAACCCCCTACATTATTTTAAGTGCTTTTAACTCCTATAAATAAGGAGTTCTTCTCATTCATAAGACACAATATTTATTGATTAAGTATATCATACTTTGAGAGTTCTTTTGAACCTTTGTTACTTGTGCTTTGAGATTTATCTTTCAACCTTTACTAGTTCTTAGTTCAAGGTAGTAAGATTACTTCTCTTTTATGATATCTTTGATTCCTTTGTGGTATTCTTAGAAGGCGATTAATACTAGTTATTAATTGTTGTCTCAAGTTACTCGTAAAGTGGTCAAGATCCGAATCTATTGTTTTGATTTGCTTTTTAAGTAAAGGCGTTTGATTTCTTCCATAAATCAAGACGTTGTTACTTTGATCTTGTCAAGGCTATAGAACTTACGTTCTTGGAACTCTTTCCTTGAATTCTTCCCATATCTTTATTTTCATCTCTTTAATTCTAGTTGTTCAATTCCTTGTTGTTATTGCTTCCGCATTTACTTCTCAAATTCTTACTCTAATTTGGATTCCCGACCTAGTTGTTATCAATCGGCTCGGTACTTGGGCTCACGATTCGAATTCTCACTACACACACTCAAGGATTTCCAAAGACGGAGTCGAGGGCCCACAACGACCTTAGATATGATTCAAGCGCACAATGGCCCAGAATGACCACATGACGATTGTTTGGTCAATACAAGAGTCTCAAGGCCACAACTTTCAACATCCTAAACACAACATAATGTCTTTGACCATATGATCAAAGGCAAATGTGCTAGGCCCAAGTGAAGCTTTGCCTGAGGTACCCTTAACTACAAAAACTTGAAAATCAAAAATGGACTCAAACCCTTAAGAAGGTTGTCACGCCATCTATCATTGGGAAGAGCCACCCTGTTCGCACAACACTCTACCCTTGGAAAGAACCGTGGCATTAAGAAAACCAAGGGCTTATTGCAAATGCCAAAACAAAACAAAAAAGCTACGAGCCTGACTTTGCAACTAAAACGAAAAATTTTAACGAAAAATAGAAAACCCAAAATGAAAACCGAATGAATATGTACAAAAAGGGAGTAGAATATACAACCAGGGGGAATGAATATGTACAGAGTTTAAGAGCATCTAGCATGAACAGTTATATACAAGCCATCTACAACTACGAATGTGCTAAAAGTAAAAGAATATATACAGTAATCCAACAGTCAATCAAAATAGTAGGGCCACACCCCCATGAATAAAAGCTAGCATTGTCCCCAATTCTAACTATCAAAATAAGCACCAAAATGAAAGAAAGGATATAGAAAGGCCCCTCAACCCGCATCCATCACCCTATGCTAGTCAGTGGCTCCGAAGTCCTCTGTACTGGCGGGGATCTCAGACTGGTCCCCGACCTGCTGCTGCTGTGTTACTGGGACAGGTGCCTTCTCAAGAACTGGCTCATCAACTGGTGGGGCAGTGGAGGGACTCTCCTGTACCGGTGCTACCTCAATCACAACTCCCTTAGTGCTAGGGAGTTTCCTCTTCTTCATCGGCCTCTGCTCCTCTTCATGTACCTGTGCTACTGCTGGCTCTACAGCTGGATCCCCAAATAGTAGGTCTATTGGCAACTGATCCGCCATGAGCTTGTCCACCTCCTCTCTCAACTGTGTCACTGACTCCTTGGAAGCCTTCTGCTTCCTCAGCTTCTTATGCTCCTGACCAATTTCTCCAATGCTTTGCCATGTGCCCCAACCGCCTTAGTCAAGGCATCCTGCGTCGCCATCATCGTTTCCTAGTTGGCCAGGATCTTCTTCAGTGCATCCTCAATGGAGGAAGGAATCTCAACAGTAACTGGTGCTCCCTGTGCCTGTACAGCAGTGGTCAAAGTAGACAACTTGGATATCACAGCTGACATCCAGTTGTTCAAACTGGCAAGGGAATGGGTGAGCTGGTTTGCAGTGAACCGGTGAGTCTTTGATGAAGGGACTATCGGGTCTGCTGCAATAGACGGACCAGTTGATGACGACGGACCCGGAGGCAATGCCTCATCAGTAGTAGGAATGGTGGGAGGCTCACTAGGCTGCTCAATGACCGTTGGCTCCTCAGACTGGCCAGGTGTGGTGGAAGTGGATGCCACATTCTTCTTGCCCCTCTTCAGGTTGTCTGGACCCAAGTGACTATACCATGAGTACGGGGCCACCGGAGGTACCTTGACATCATATTTCTTTTTCTTCACTTTCAATTCTCTGAAGTACAAAGAGAGTATGTTTGGGAAGGAGTAGTTTGTTTGGGTCTCATTACCAACTGTAGAAATCACTCTCAACAAAATATTACCCACATTCAGAGGGAAACCCGCCATGATAGATGCTACCAAGACAATACGAGGAAGGGGAATGGAGTGATCATGTGTAGACGGGTCAAGTCGACTACACACGAAAGTCAACCACCCTTTGGCTTCAAAGTTCAGGGTGTTCCTGAAGATCTTTTCTTGTGCTTTCAACCAGACTAGGACTGTACCCGGGGCTGCCAAGTGCTCGGCCAACCAAGGACGAACCTCCTCTTTCATTGCTAGCTTTTCTAAATATTGTGATTCATCCTTTTCTTCGAACTCCAGGAATTCAACGATTTGCCATCAAACACAACTGTCTTGTCCCTCACTTTAGTTGTTTTTGAGTCCCGAACTACATGGTGAACATTGCTGTAGAACTCCTTCACCATATGCTCATTCTCCATCTCAACACGTTCTTTGAAGAAGCTCCAACCCTCTCTAGTGCGGAATTGTGCTTGCACATGAGGGTTGAGAGGGACAAGATCGACATCTATGAACTTCCTCTCCGGAATCAGTTTCCTTTTGGGCCACCACTCCCGGAATCTTTGGAAAGCAACCTCACTAACAAACCTGTCTGCTCATGCCTCCGATTTTCTAGTACGCTCTATCCCCCCGAGCTGTGGCTCACCTCCCTCAGCATACCCTCCACTCTCCTGTGATAATGAAGCTGTGGGAGATGTGGAGTATTGCTCTTCTTCTCTTGCTACGGACTCATCAGACGAGTCCGAGATGACATTAATGGGCTTCTTGGAGGAGGCTACATTATCATGATCCCGGGAAGGGGAATCATGGAGCTGAAATGAAGTGGACATGTGGGTGGGGGCAGACTCCGAGGTAATGCTCCGTGAAGGGGCATACTCACTCCCCGTGGAATAAGATGCTGCTCTATCAGCTTCCCGGATTATCTTCCGGGTTTTCTTTGTCAATTCCCTGGTTTTTGGAGTGAGTTTCAGAATCTTCTTGCTTTTCCCCCCTCGGGAGGAACCACCTCTCCCGGGTTGTTTTTCTTTGCCCGCTCGTTTTTGAACCATTGTCTGCAAGAAATAAGGTGAAGTAGACAGTTCAGTTGAATGCAAAGAATGCAAACACAGTGACACAGATAGAGGGGTGCGGACCGCACCAAAAGGCACGCGGTCCGCGCAGTATACTGACACCCATACATACCTTTCTGAATAAACCGACGCGGACCGCACAGAAATGGTACGCGGTCCGCGCAGGTGAAATACCCAATCGTTGACCTTTCTGAACTCTTCACACGCGGTCCGCGCTGTTTTGGACCGCGGCCGCGCTGGGCTCACGCGGACCACACACAAATGTCACGCGGACCGCGTAGAGAGATTCATCATCTCTTAACCATAGTCACGCGGACCGCGCACAAATGTTATGCGGCCGCGTAGGGCTAATTTAACTGAGCCGGGTGTTTGTTCAATTAGATCCAATTTTTGTTCACCTTTGTGGGTCCTAAGTGTCCCTACTCAGTTATTTAACAAGATTCCATGCCCATGATTGAACAAAAACACACAAAAATCTAAGCTAACAGTTAAACTAAGAAGAAAAAAGACGAAAGTAAGAAGTTGCACTTAGTAAAAAGCAATTAAACAAAACAGAAATTAGACTATGATTGAAATGAATGAGAGTTGTTACCAGGGATTAATGAGATTTCAATTATGTGCACAATTAGTCTTGATGAACAGTGAAAATAATAGCTCAGGTGTAAATTTGGCTAAAAGGTTAAAATGATGCCCAAGGCCTCTATTTATAGAAAAACCCTGGGACCCAGTACCTACCTACCAGCGCGGCCGCACAAAAAGGGACGCGGACCGCGCTGGATGTTGCATCCTACACGTTAGCTATTCAATCCATGCGGACCGCACTATTTGGTGCGCGGCCGCGTGGGAACTTTGTCATAGAGCGTGTAATTTTGGGTCCTCCAGCGCGGACCGCACAAAAATGTCACGCGGCCGCGCTGGGTCTTCTGGGCCTTAACCCTTCAGCTACTCAAACCTACGCGGACCGCACTGTTTTGCTGTGCGGCCGCGTAGGCAATATTTAGAGACTAATTATTTTGCACTTTTGCCCTGCACCGATTCAACATTATCCCTGCAACACTTCACAAACTATCAGCTCAAAAATCCTACTCTAGAACAGAAAAACAAAGAAAAAGAAAAAGACATGGGTTGCCTCCCAAGAAGCGCCTGATTTAACGTCGTGGCACGGCGCATGTTACCATCACAGTCATTTCAAATGAATGAGTGCCGCCACGTGGCTGTCATCAATCTTGCCCAAATAGTGCTTGATACGATGCCCATTGACCCGGAAAACTTCACCATTCTTATTTTTGAGATCAATGGCACCCAAAGGAGTTACACCAACCACTTCAAATGGGCCGCTCCACTTAGACTTCAGCTTGCCCGGAAATAACTTCAACCGGGAGTTGAAAAGAAGAACCATGTCACCAACTTTGAATTCCTTCCTCGGGCATACTTGTCGTGAAGGTACTTCATCTTGTCCTTATACAAGGACGAGCTGGTGTAAGTATGAAACCTAAACTCATCAAGTTCATTCAATTGCTCAACCTGGAGATTTGCAGCGACATACCATTCTAAGTTCAACTTTTTAGGGCCCACATAACCTTATGTTCCAATTCTACCGGAAGATGACAAGCCTTCCCAAACACCAACCGATACGGCGACATACCAATTGGAGTCTTGAAAGCTATACGATAAGCCCAAAGAGCATCATCCAATTTTTTCGACCAGTCGGTCCTATTTGCATTGACAGTCTTGGATAAAATACTCTTGATTTCACGGTTCGACACCTCAACTTGGCCACTCACTTGAGGATGATAAGGAGTGGTCACCTTGTGATTTACCCCATACTTGGCTAGCAACGAGTCAAAAACCCGGTTGCAAAAATGAGAACCCCCGTCACTAATGATAGCACGTGGAGTGCCAAACCTCGTGAAGATACTCCTTTTCAAGAACGCCACCACACTTCGAGCTTCATTATTTGGCAAAGCTATGGCCTCAACCCATTTCGACACATAATCAACCGCTACCAAGATGTAGGTGTTGCCACAAGAACTTACGAATGGTCCCATAAAGTCTATCCCCCAAACATCAAAAATTTCAACCTCTAGAATCGTGTTAAGGGGCATCTCATCTTTCTTCGAAATCCCTCCTGCACGTTGGCATTCATCACATCTTTTCACAAAGTCACCGACATCCTTGAAGAAAGAAGGCCAATAGAAACCACAACTCAACACTTTAGACGCCGTTCTCGCCCTGCCATGATGGCCACCATAGGGCGAAGAGTGACAAGCTTCCACAATACTCAATTGCTCTTCTTTGGGAACACACCGGCGAATCACACCATCGGTGCAAATTTTGAAAAGATACGGCTCATCCCAATAGTAGTCCAAACAATCCTGCTTTAGCTTCTTCCTTTGGTTAGAAGAGAGCTCATACGGAACCACACCAGTAACAAGATAATTGGCAATGTCGGCAAACCATGGCATGAAGCATTGAAACCGAGAGGAGTTGTTCATCCGGAAAAGCATCATTTATCTCAAGGTCGTCCAAAGGCCTCCCTTCCTCCTCCAATCGAGACAAGTGGTTCGCCACTTGATTTTCATTACCCTTTCTATCAACAATCTCCAAATCAAATTCTTGAAGAAGAAGCACCCATCTCATTAACCTCGCTTTTGAATCTTTCTTCGTCATCAAGTACCTAAGGGCGGCGTGATCGGTATGAATAATCACTTTTGCCCCCATAAGGTATGGGCGAAACTTCTCCATGGCAAAAACAATAGCAAGCAATTCCTTTTCGGTGACCGTGTAGTTCCTTTGAGCTTCATTCATTGTCTTACTTGAGTAGTACACCGGATGGAACAGTTTGTTGATTCTTTGGCCCAAGACCGCCCCCACCGCAACATCACTAGCATCGTACATGAGCTCAAAGGGCAAGCTCCAATTTGGTGCGGTAATGATGGGTAGTCGTCAACTTTTGCTTTAGAAGCTCGAAAGCCTCCATACATCTCTCATCGAACACATATTTGGCATCTTTCTCTAGCAATTTACACAACGGGTTAACTACCTTAGAAAAGTCTTTGATGAATCTTCGGTAAAAACCCGCGTGTCCAAGAAAACTCCTCACCCCTTTGACAGAAGTAGGGGGAGGGAGCCTTGAGATAACCTCAATTTTCGCCCTATCAACCTCAATCCCTCTTTTTGAAATTTTGTGACCCAACACAATTCCTTCTTCTACCATAAAATGGCATTTCTCCCAATTGAGAACCAAGTTTGTGTTTTTGCATCGGGCCAACACACGATCCAAGTTTTGCAAACATTCACCAAATGAGTCCCCAACCACACTAAAATCATCAATGAAGACCTCCAATATGTCCTCCACCAAGTCGGTGAAGATTGCCATCATACATCGTTGGAAGGTCGCCGGTGCATTACATAATCCAAATGGCATTCGAGAGAAGGCGAATGTGCCATAAGGACATGTGAAGGTTGTCTTTTCTTGGTCTTCCGGGGCAATGAGAATTTGATTATAGCCTGAATACCCATCCAAAAAACAATAGAAAGCCCGGCCCGCAAGACGATCAAGCATTTGGTCCAAGAACGGCAATGGGAAATGATCCTTTCTAGTCACCTTGTTCAACTTCCGGTAGTCCATCCATACCCTCCAACCCGTCACAGTACGAGTCAGAATAAGTTCATTGTTGTCATTGGTCACCACCGTCATTCCTCCCTTCTTTGGCACACATTGTATTGGAGAAGTCCACGAACTGTCAGAAATTGGATACACCACACCGGCGTCAAGCCAGTTGATGACTTCCTTTTTGACCACCTCTTGCATGGCCTCATTGAGTCTCCTTTGATGTTCAAGAGATGGCCTAGCATCCTCCTCCAATATTATCTTGTGCATGCAAAACGCGGGGCTAATACACTGAATATCCGCCAAGGTCCATCCAATCGCCCACTTGCGCTTTTGAAGAACCGCCAAAGTGGCGTCAACCTGCACTATCAAGCAAGAAGAAAGAATAACCGGTAAAGTGAAATTAGGACCAAGAAATTCATATCTGAGGTGAGGAGGAAGTGGTTTTAACTCCAACACCGGTGGCTCCTCAATAGATGGCTTGGTGGGTGGAGTTTTGCGATTTTCAAGATCAAGAGATAACTTCCTCGGTTCATAAGAATATGAGCCCATGCCATGTAATGCGTTCACACAGGACCCTTCTAGCATCATCATCAACATCCATGTTCAATAGCACGGCCTCAAGTGGGTCCTCAACATTTGCCATTGCGCTTGTGTCATCCACTATCACCGCCGTGACAATGTCAACAAACGAACATACCTCGGTGCTATCCGGTTTCCTCATTGATTTGCACACGTGGAATACCACCTTTTCATCTCCAACACGGAAGGTCAATTCTCCCTCTTCCACATCAACCAAGGCCTTCCCCGTAGCTAGGAAGGGCCTTCCAAGAATGATAGGCACCTCAAAATCCACTTCGCAATCCAAGATCACGAAATCGGCCGGCAATATGAACTTATCAACACGAACAAGGACATCATCAATAATCCCCAAAGGCCGCTTCATTGACCAGTCCGCCATTTGAAGCCTCATAGAAGTTGGACGAGGTTGTCCGATACCCAAGGTCTTGAAGACCGAATATGGCATGAGATTGATACTTGCCCCCAAGTCACATATGGCTTTTGCGAAATCGGCACTTCCAATGGTACATGGTATTGTGAATGCTCCAGGATCCTCATTTTTGGAGCCATAGAATGCACAATTGTGCTCACTTGATGGGTCATCTTGATTGTCTCACACTCCATTGATCTCTTTTTTGTAACCAACTCTTTCATGAACTTTGCGTATCCCGGCATTTGCTCGAGTGCCTCCACCAAAGGCACATTGATATTCAAACTCTTCATCATTTCAATGAATTTCTTAAATTGGTTGTCACTCTTTTACTTGGCCAACCTTTGAGGATATGGCGGAGGAGGTCTAGGCAAGGGTGTCTTGGCTTTTGGCACCACCAGTTCGGGCATATCAATGACGTGTTCCCTCGACGGGTTCACGACCTCTTGAGTCTCCTCCTCACCCTCATCAATCTCAATTCTCACATCCTCACTTGCACTTTATGCAACAACATCCTCAACTACCAACGGGATCTCATCATTTCGTAACTCATCTTCATCTACCGTAACTTGGTTTCCTCGTGAGGCATGCACATCACCGCCTCTTCCACTTCGCGTTGTCACTGCCATCACATGATTATCACTTGGTATAGCACCCTTTGGGCGAGTATTTAAAGACTGAGAGATTTGGCCTAATTGCACTTCCAAGTTTCGGATAGATGTGTTATGCGAAGCTAATTAGGCCTCGGAATCTTGGTTCTTTTTCATCATTTTCTCGAACATGCTTTCAATTCTCCCCATCTCGCTTCCGGACAAACTTGGACCTTGAGAAGGAAAGGGGGGTGGATTGTTTGGTTGTTGGTACATGGGGCCCCTTTGAAAACCTTGCCCCCGGTTGCCTTGGTTCCCGCCATTGTGCCACCCTCCTTGATTGTTGTTGTTGCCCCAATTATTGTTATTACCATGCCAATTTCCTTGGTTGCCTTGATTACCCCAATTGTTGTTTTGGTTGTTGTTATTCCAATTACCTCCGCCTTGTTGGTTTGAGGAGTTACCTCTATTCCCTTGATAGTTGTTGACATATTGGACCTCTTCGCTTTGATCCTCATAACACTCATTTGAATAACCACCACCATCATTGTTGTTGTCATATTGTTCACAATTACCTTGAGGTTGTTTCCCTCTTTGCCTCCTTTTCAACATAGAAACACCTTCCATTGCGTTGACTTGGCGTGGGTTTTGGACTTGTTGCAATTGCGACTTTGCCAATTGATTCATAGTTGTTGTAAGCTCGGCTATAGCTTGGCCATGATCGTGCAATTCCTCGTGCAAATGGATTACCGTAGGGTCACCTTGGGGCATGTTTGCTCGGCTTTGCCATGCCGAAGAGGTGTCAGCCATTTCATCAAGTACATCACAAACCTCTTGGTAAGAAAGTTTCATAATGTCCCCTCCGGCCAATTGGTTCACAATGCATTGATTTGTGGTGTTGATGCCCCGATAAAAGGTTTGTTGAATCATAGCCTCAGTCATGTCGTCATTAGGGCACTCTTTCACCATTGTTCTATATCTTTCCCATATCTCATGCAAAGGTTCCGTTGGCTCTTGTTTGAAAGCTAGAATTTCATCCCGAAGAGCTGCCATATGACTTGGAGAGAAGAACTTGGCAATAAATTTGTCCGCCAATTCATCCCATGTTGTAATAGAATGATTGGGGAGCCTTTCTAACCAATCCAATGCTTTACCCCGAAGAGAAAACGGGAAAAGCCTCAATCTCAATGCATCCTCGGACACGTTTGTCTGCTTGCTACCCCAACATGTATCCACGAACCCCTTCAAGTGCTTGTAGGCATTTTGATCGGAGGCACCCGTGAAATAACCTCTTTGCTCGAGCAAGGTCAGCATAACATTTGTGATTTGAAAGTTCCCCGCCCGGATTCGGGGAGGAACAATAGTACTGGCGTATCCTTGATTTGGTAGAACTCTGGGAGCCACTCTCGGCGGTGCCGGAGGAGGGTCTGGAATGTTGTTGTTCTCATTTGCATTTATATTGACATGTCGGCCTCTCCGAGGAAGTTGAGGTAAGACCTCATCTTGTTCTAGATCATCTACCTCCTCCCCCGCTATCACATTGTCGAGAGGGTCATTTGTATTAAGAGCCATTGTACCTGATTGATCGATACAAACAACGTCAGTAAATAAGAAGGAAAGAGAAGCAAAACACAATACTAGCTACACAAATAGTCAACACCGTAAAGCTCCCGGCAATGGCGCCAAAAAGTGATCGCAGCGGACTCAACCTAAGGAAGAGTGGGCGCTAATACTTTTACCCAATAGCAGTATCGGGGTTAATTTTCCACAGGGAGCTTCAATTTGGAGTTGAGTGTTTGTATGGTCTAGGACTATGTTTTAGCTCCTAATTGATCTTCTAACATTTTTGGTTTTCTTTTGATTATCAACTACAATTTATCAACTACAAGTTTAAAGCTAAGTTAGGCTAAGATATAGATTCTAAGTTGTATGCAATATAGAGAAAGGCACTAGGGTCGTGGCATGTACCTAGGTGGTCAACTAACAGGTAGAGATTCCTAATGCAAGAATGATGAATATGGGACTTATGCTATAACCATTGCACTTTTGTACCCACTCTCACACCTCTCGGTAGAGAGAGTGATTTTGCCCAATTGCCTCTCTCGAGACCAATTGGGTAGGCCAATTTGCCCAAGCAACTTATGGTTCAAGTTGGGTAATTACTCTCTCGAGGTTTAACCCGTTAATTGGGACTACCATTCTCATGGGTCCATTCCAATTCCTTGTTTGAATTAATCTTGGGGTCATAGACTCTCTTTCTCAAGAAGAGTCAAAACTCACTAAGCTAGACTTAGTGTTTGCAACCATCAAATGTTAATGAAAACATAAGATTAATCCAAATAACAAATACCCAACATCATTCATGTACCAAACAATCACACCCATTAATTACCCACACTAGGGTTGAGCCACAACCCTAGCTTATGGGTTTAGCTAGCCATAATAGAAACAGAAATTGAAGAAATAGTAGATGAAATTGACATAATAATTAACTACAATGTTAATTTACTCAAATCCACGTTAATACTAGAAGAAATTTCCCAAAATAGGCTAAAACCATGAAGTCTCGAGTTCAGCTGCTATCTGATAAAAACAATGCCCCAGCAATGTTCATACATTTGATATTCTTAAGACGGCTTTCAGGACCCGAAATGGTCATTATGAGTTCTTGGTGATGTCTTTTGGGTTGACCAATGCCCCAACAATGTTCATACATTTGATGAATAGCGTGTTCCGGCCTTATCTTGACTCGTTTGTCATAGTCTTCATTGATGATATTCTGGTGTATTCGCGTAGTCAGAAGGAGCACACGGAGCATTTGAGAGTTGTGTTGCAGAGATTGAGGGAGGAGAAGCTTTATGCAAAGTTCTCCAAGTGTGAGTTTTGGCTTAGTTCAGTGGCTTTCTTGGGGAACGTGGTGTCCAGCGAGGGTATTCAGGTTGATCCGAAGAAGATAGAGGCAGTTCAGAGTTGGCCCAGACCGTCCTCAGCCACAGAGATTCACAGCTTTCTTGGTTTGGCGGGTTATTATCGCCGGTTTGTTCAGGGATTCTCATGTATCACATCGTTCTTGACCAAGTTGACTTAGAAGGGTACTTCATTTGTATGGACGGATGAGTGTAAGGAGAGCTTTCAAAAGCTCAAGACAACCTTGACCACAGCTCCAGTGTTAGTTTTGCCATCAGCTTCAGGTTCCTATACCGTGTATTGTGATGCTTTGAGAGTTGGTATTGGGTGTGTATTGATGTAGGAAGGTAGAGTTATTGCTTATGCTTCTCGTCAGTTGAAGCCCCATGGGAAGAACTACCACGTTCATGATTTGGAGTTGACTACCATTGTTCATGCGTAGAATATTTGGAGGCATTACTTGTATGGTGTGTCTTGTGAGGTGTTTACTGATCATCGTAGTCTCCATCACTTGTTCAAGCAGAGGGATCTCAATTTGAGGCAGCGGAGGTGGTTGGAGTTGCTAAAGGATTATGATATTACTATCTTGTACCATCCGGGGAAGGCCAATGTGGTGGCCGATGCTTTGAGACGAAAGGCGATGAGTATGGGGAGTTTGGCATATATTCCAGTTGGGGAGAGACCTCTTACAGTTGATGTTCAGGCCTTGTCCAATCGGTTCGTGAGGTTAGATATTTCGGAGCCCAGTCGGGTTTTGGCTTGTGTGATTTCTCGGTCTTCCTTATATAATCGCATCAGAGAGTGCCAGTATGATGATCCTCATTTGCTTGTCCTCAAGGACAGAGTTCAGCACGATGATGTCAAAGATGTGACTATTGGTGATGATGGGGTGTTGAGGATGCAGAGCCGGATATGTGTGCCCAATGTAGATGGGCTTTGGGAGTTGCTTCTGGAAGAGGCCTATAGCTCGTAGTATTCCATTCATCCGGGTGCCGCGAAGATGTATCAGGATCTGAGATAACATTATTGGTGGAGGAGAATGAAGAAAGACATTGTGGGATTTGTAGCTCGGTGTCTCAATTGTCGGCGGGTGAAATATGAGCATCAGAGACCAGGTGGCTTGCTTCAGCAGATGGATATTCTAGAGTGGAAGTGGGAGCGGATCACTATGGATTTTGTAGTTGGGCTCCCACGGACTTTGAAGAAGTTCGATGTTATTTGGGTGATTGTGGATAGGCTCACCAAGTCCGCGCACTTCATTCCCGTGTGTACTACCTATTCTTCAGAGCGGTTGGCGGAGATCTATATCCAGGAGATTGTTCGTTTGCATGGTGTCCAAGTTTCCATCATTTCAGATAGGGGCACTCAGTTCACTTCGCAGTTTTAGAGGTCTGTGCAGCGAGAGTTGGGTACTCAGGTTGAGTTGAGCACAGCTTTTCACCCTCAGGTGGACGGACAGTCAGAGCGCACTATTCAGATATTGGAAGACATGTTGCGTGCTTGTGTCATTGATTTCGGAGGGTCATAGGATCAGTTTCTACTGCTTGCAGAGTTTGCTTGTAACAATAGCTACCAGTCGAGTATTCAGATGGCTCCATATGAGGATTTGTATGGGAGGCGGTGTAGATCTCCAGCTAGATGGTTTGAGCCAGGTGAGGCTAGGCTATTGGGGATATACTTAGTGTAGGATGCTTTAGACAAGGTGAAGGTGATTCAGGAGAGGCTTCGTACAGCGCAGTCGAGACAAAAGAGTTATGGTGACAGGAAGGTTCAGGATGTGTCCTACATGATTTGTGAGAAGGTTCTGTTGAAGGTTTCGCCCATGAAGGGTGTTATGAGATTTGGGAAGAAAGGTAAATTGAGTCCTCGGTTCATTGGGCCTTTTGAGGTGCTTCGGAGGATTGGGTAGGTGGCTTATGAGCTTACTTTGCCACCCAGTTTATCGAGTGTGCATCCGGTATTTCATGTTTCTATGCTCCGAAACTATATTGGGGATCCGTCTCATGTTCTAGATTTCAACACGGTTCAGTTAGATGATGATTTGACTTATGATGTAGAGGCAACAACTATTTTGGAACGTCAGGTTCGAAAGTTGAGATCAAAGGATATAGCTTCAGTGAAAGTATAGTGGAGAGGTTGGCCCATGGAGGAGGCTACCTGGGAGACCGAGTAGGAGATACTGAGCAGATAACCTCGCCTGTTTGAGGCTTCACGTATGTTTCTTGACTCGTTCGAGGAGAAACGTTTGTTTAAGAGGGGGAGGATGTGACGACCCAGCCAGTCGTCTTATGAGTTACCACTCGGTTTCCCCTATTTTTGCTTCTTATTGCTTTGTTTATCGGTTCTATATGTGATCGGGTTGGTTGGCTCGGGTTCGGAAAGGTTTTGAAAAGGTTTGAGACACTTAGTCTCTTTTGAGGAAGCTTAAGTTGGAAAAGTCAATCGGATGTTGACATATGTGTTAAAGGGCTCGGATGTGAGTTCTGATGGTTCGAATAGATTTGGGAGGTGATTTGGGACTTAAGAGCGTGATCAGAATGTGTTTTGGAGGTCCGGAGTAAATTTAGGCTTGAATTGGCGAAATTGGAATTTTGGCTTTTTCCGGTTGATAGGTGAGATTTTGAAACAGGGGTCGGAATGGAATTCCGGGAGTTGCAGTAGTTCCACTGTGTTATTTGGGATGTGTGTGCAAAGTTTCAGGTCATTCGGACATGGTTTGGTAGACTTTTTAGTCAAAAGCGTAATTTAGAAGATTTTGGATTCTTAGGCTTGAATCCGATGCGAATTTAGTTTTTTGATGTTGTTTTAAGCGATCCGAAGGTTGGAACAAGTTTGAATGATGTTATGGGACATGTTGGCATGTTTGGTTGAGGTCCCCGGGGCTTCGGGTGAGTTTCGGGTGATCAATCAAACCATTTCATGTTTTGTAAAGTTATAGAAAATCTGCTGGAGTGTTGCAGACATTTGGCCTTCGCATTCGCGAAGGGTTAGCAAGTGAGGCTGAGGATTTAGCCTTCGTGTTCGCGAGGGAGGCTCCGCGTTCGTGAAGGGCTGGGGTCTTGTGCATCGGGTTCGCGAGGTTATGCCGCGTTCGCGTAGAGGAAGTTGAGCAGCTGGGTTCTAGTTGAATTGTTCTTCGCGTTCGCGGAAGGGGAGTCGCATTCGCGGTGAGTAAGGGAGCTAGGTCTTCGCGTTCGTGAGCTGGGAATCGTGATCGCGATGAAGGAAATTTGGTCAAAGTAAGTTTGTGCTTCGCGAACGCGAGGCATTGACCGCGTTCGCGAAGAAGGATTGGATGCCTGCGCAGAATGTTTAAATAGCCATTTGTCCGCGACTTTAGGGTTATCTTCCACCATTTTTGAGCGATTTTGGAGCTTTTTGAAGAGGATTGAAGAGGGATTAAAGGGGAAACACTTGGAGGTAAGATTTATGGAGTTAATCCTTGATTCTTCTGTGAATTTTACCTAATTAATCATGGAATTTAAGCCTAATATTGAAGAACTAGGGCTTGTAATTGGACACCTAGAATTTGGGATTTGAGGGGTCGTTTGTGGTTGGATTTTGATGCTTTTGATATGAATGAACTCGGGGAGTGATAAGGAGTCTATTGATGTAATTTTTATCGGAATCCGAGACGTGGGCCCAGGGGTCGGGTTTGGCCAATTTCAGGATTTGTGTTTTAATTTGATTTCTTTCGAGTGAGTTTGCACTGATTTTGGTTAGATTTGGAGCATCCGGAAGTCGATTCGAGGGGCAAAGGCATCGCGAGCTAGATATTTAGACCGGGTAAAGGTGAGTAATGATTTTAAATGTTGTCCTGAGGGTATGAAACCCCAGATTTCACATCGTTGTGCTATATTGAGGTGACACACACGCTAGATTACAAGTGTGGGGTCGTGCACCATTGGGGATTGTGAATTAGTCCATCCCGTATGACTACTTTACCGCTTATTTGATTGAAAACTGTTTGCTATCATCATATTTTGGGTGGAAAGCCATATTTGGGCCTCATGCCAACTGTTTGGACCCTTAGAGGATTTTTACTGATATTTCCTCATTCTTTTGACCTTATACTTGTACCCAGTCATGTATATTCTACTATTTTCATAACTCAGTCATGTTTACTCTGTTTTAAAACATTAAATGATATTCTAAATGATAATTTGAGCTGAGCATCATGTTTTACTAATGCCCGAGTGGCTTATGAGATTCTGACTGAGTAAGGCCGATGGCTTGTGTTTTGAGGTTATTGAGCTGATTCATGATTATGAGGCCGAGAGCCTGAGATTGTACGCCACGAGGTGGCTTGTTGATATGAGGCCGAGAGCCTATTATTTATGCCACGAGATGGCTAGATATTGCGCTTGGGCCGTAAGGGGGCCCTCCCGGAGTCTGTACATCCCTAGTGAGCGCGGGTACCCATTGTGATATGAGATATAGCCCGAAGGGCTGGTGTGGTTCCATGATATTGCCCGAGGGGCAGATTTTGTTGACATTGTGCCCGAGGGCGGATTTTTATGTGTTTATTTATTCTAGCTGCTTCTCCTTTAATTGTTTAACTGTTAAAAAGGTGTTTTAAAGAGGCTTCTATTGAACTAAGCATTTTTACATGTTTCCACTATTTTATTGCTTTTACTGGAATTTTACTGCTTCTTTATAGCATGTTGATGTGCCTTTACGTGATTTCTTATTGCTCAGTCCTCATTTATTATTATTACTCACTGAGTTGGAGTACTCACTTTACTCCCTGCACTTTGTGTGCAGATTCAGGCACTTCAGGTCCTGCTTGCGAGGGTTGAGAGAGCTTCCAGCAGATTCCGGAGATTCACTAGGTAGTTGTCCGGCGTTCGCAGCCCAGTACTTCTCCCTCTATCTTATTTTCTTCTATTTTAGTTATGTAATAGCTGTGTAGACTCTTTCAGACTTGTAGTTTGTATGATAGATGCTCATGACTGGTGACACCCCAATACCTAGTTATGTCTATTCCGCAAACTATATTATTCACCTTATATTGCGATTTTTATTATTATGTTAAAGACTTAGTTTTATTATCTAATTGCTTAAAAATAAATTGGGAGTGTGTCGGCTGGCCTTGTCTTCACGAGAGGCGTCATCACGACTGGGTCTGGGTTTAGGGTCATGACACGACCCCATGTACTGAGTAAGTGTCAAGCCTAACCTTGGCGAAGTAGTGACGAGGCTAGGACACAACAAACAACATAACCTGCAGTTAAACAGTATCTAGCAGAATAACAGTAATAGAAGCAATTCAAAAGTAACGGGGAGGAGTACATGCTATGGGGGAATACCAACATAAAGAATCACAGTAATAATGGAATAAAATAATTAAGGCACATGAACCGATATCAACAAGAAATCATAACAAATAGGTAATAAGTGCACGACATCACCCTTCGTGCTTTTACTCTCAATCCTCACCAATGCAATCAAATAATGAAAATGTACACGGAATCACCCTTCGTGCTTTATCTCTCTTCCTCACCATGTAAATATTATAAATGTGCACGGCATCACCCTTCGTGCTTTATCTCTCTTCCTCACCATATGCATCAATCTCAATGTAAATGTGCACGGCATCACCCTTCGTGCTTTATCACTCTTTCCTCAACATATGCATAAGTATGAATGTGCACGGCATCACCATTCGTGCTTTATCTCTCTTTCCTCACCCAAACAATAGCAACAACAACATCCCGGCAAGGGAATTAACAATAAGAATAAATACGTCCCGGCAAGGGAATCAGCTATAACCAAACTTGTACCAACAATTAATTTCACAAATGAACCTTAACTGGAGTCAATGCTCAACAATAAACAAATACCAAGAAGATATTCATAAGTCTTGCTCAACATGGATAATCAACAATTTAGGCATTTGTAGTAATTATTAAGAAACACAACGATCACAATTTAAGACTCACGGGCATGCTTGACACCAATGTATAGATACTATCACCACACCTATATGACGTACACTACATTAGCACATAGCAAATAAGGCACAATACCTATTTCCTCAAGCTAAGGTACCAAACACTTACCTCAAACTTCCACGGCCAAACTCAAGCCTCAAACACCGCTTTCCCTTTAGAATTCGCCTCCAATTTACTTGTATCTGACCCAAATTAATTTAACAACATCAATAAATGCTAAAGACTTCATACCCAATGCTTAATTATAGGTTTTCCATCATTTTCCCCAAAAAGTTAAAAATCGACCCCGTGCCCGCTTGGTCAAAACTCGAGATTCGGACCAAACCCCACCACCCATTCACCCACGAGCGCAAATATGCAGTTAGTTTCGAAATCCGACCCCAAAACGAGGTTTAAATTCCAATTATTCAAAAAGCCCTAACTCTACCCAAATTTCCAATTTCTACCCTAAAATCCCTAGATTTTTGGATGAAGATTGATGAAATGCAAAGGGAAATCGAAAGAAAAAGGTTTAGAATCATATACCAATACTTTGGGGAAGAACTTGCTTCTTGAAAATCGCCTCAATGCTCTCTAGTTTTGAAAATATGAAAATGTGAGATAAATCCCGATTTTGCTACTGTTTTAAGTGTTGGGCAACAGTGTTCATCGCGTTCGCATGAATGAGCACTGTCGCTTTCGCGAGGAGCTGCCAGTTGTGGACTTACGCAATCGCGGGAGAAGCTTCGCGTTCGCGAAGGCTTATCCCAGATTTGCCTTCGCGTTCACGTTATTCTCCCTTGGTTCCCGGACCAACCCATCCTAAAGCTACGCATTTTCGATTGACTGGTCGCATTCGCGTAGAGAAAAACCCCCAATGCTCCGCGTTCGCGACCTGGGTCTCGTGTTCGCATAGGGTAAAATCCTCCCCAGCCCTATTTCCCTTTCGCGATCGCAAGATTGGCTTCGCAACCCGCGAAGCACAAAACGTCTGGGTACCAGAAGCAGCAAAACCTGCAACTTTTCTAAGTATAAAAACATCTTGTGGCCTATCCGAAACTCGCCCGAGCCCTCGGGGCTCCAAACCGAACATGCACACAACCCTAAAAACATCATACAGACTTACTCCTGCGATCAAATCAACAAAATAATGCCTCGAACTACAAGTTTAGTATCAAAATCAAAGAAAAATCTCAATAACTCGTAAGTTCAAATATTTACAATCGAGGGTCCGAATCACGTCATATGAAGTCCGTTTCTTACCAAATTTTATAGGCACGACTTAAACACCATATAAGATCTGTACCGGGCTCTAAAACCAAAATACGTGCCCGATACCATCAAATTCAAACACTTTTAAATTTACAAAAACTCTTATAATTTAACTTAAACAATTTTCTTCAAAAATTCATTTCTCGGGCTTGGGATCTTGGAATTCGATTCCGGGCATATGTCCGAGTCCCATATTTTTCTACGAATGGTTCGGGACCGTCAAATCACGGGTCCGGGTCCGTTTACCCCAAATATTGACCGAAGTCAACTTAAATTCAATTTTAAAGGTAAAATTAGCATTTTAATCAATTTTTCACATAAAAGCATTCTGGATATATGCCCGGACCATGCACGCAAATTGAGGTAAGAAAAGAGGAGGTTTTAAGGCTTCGAAACACAGAATTTACTTTTAAAACATTGGGTCATCACATTCTCCACCTCTAAAACAAATGTTCGTCCTCGAACGGACATAGAAAAGATGTACCTGAGTCGGGGAAAAGATGGGGATATTGTTGATACCCAATTGTTTCTTATAATATTTTTAAAATGCATATATACCTTTAAAACTACGCATTAGCATCACTTGGTATTTTTTCATAATATTTACATTTTTAGAACTAATTTATCTCAGTATTTTATTCATATAAATAATTACAAAATTGCATCACAAATGTTTTAAAACATTCCTTGATTTAGTATTACTATTTATGGTCATATTAAGACCAATTTTTCCATAAAAAGCCAGATTTACATCTTTTGGTTACAATTGCAATAATTTTGCAATTATAGCCCATGCATACACCACTACATTATTTTACCAGAAATTAGCCCGATATATTTTTAAAATATTTAATAATTATTTTACGTTATCCCTGTGCATGAAAATTATTTTTTCTCATTGTTAGTTATTTTATGAAATAATTTTTATTCAAGTACCTGGGTATTTAACAAATAGCCCCTTTTATTTTCAAACTTAACCCTTTTAATACCTAAAATCTACCAACCCAAATACCCTTATCGGGTAGCCCAAAGACCCTAGGCCCAAACCCCTTATCTACCCGACCCAACTCTTGTTAAATCCTGGCCGTTGATCATTTTTGATCAACGACCCAAAACCTTTCTACCATAATTAAACCCTAATGAACCCCCCCTTCCCAAAAAAAAAACCTCTCACGTCCTCTCCTCTCACCGCCGTCACCCACCGCTCCTCCTCTCAAGTGCTCACCAATCCTAATCCTATTTCACCCTTATCGTCGCTCATCAACTATCGTTCACGGTGGTTTCTCACCACCATCAGACCTCTAATGGCCTCTCCTATATTGGTATCGCCATCTCTAAGGTCCTTGGGGGACTAGGGTCAGTCCGCTTACACCTATGGCCCTTTCTTTCCTGTTTCAAGCTGTTTCGGTTCGATTTCGAGTAAGATCTTCCTATTTCGCCTTAAACCTATGGATTTCTAAGCCTACTTCTTCATCTCTGTGTTGTTTTTCTCGAAACCCGAATTTCGTCATTTGAACTTCCTAGTTTTGTGCAAGATCTGAGATGGATCTGAGTTTTACAAAATCTTCTATTTTTCAAGTGGTTTTCCATTTTCCTAAATTAGGGTTTCCCGAAAATTTCTTTCTTCAAAACGTTTTGCTAATTTTAAGTATTTAATCTTCTATTCTTATGTGTTTTTGACCGATTTTGTAGAGTTTGCTTCAACCCTAATTTGTTTATGCTAAAACCTCAAATTTTCGACATTTTATTTAGATTCTGAGTTTGTCCGGGTTACTTGTGCACCGACTTCGTTCTATGTTTGGTTCCTGTGATTTTTCTTTAGCTTAATTCGATGTCTTGTGATTTTTACCCTAATGTCTATTAAGGTTCCTGGTTCGACTTCTCGGCTGATTCTATATGTCTATATTCATTCTGTTTATTCATGGAAAACCTATATTTTTCTCCTTAAATCAGTGTTGTTTTAAATTATTGATTTACTAATTTGTTTCGTTAAAACTTATATGTTAAGTCTTGATTATTCCTTTATTTGCAGCCTTATTTAGTTTCTTGCCTTATTTGAATTGTCTGTGATACTTGCTGATTCTTACTAATTGTTTCTTTAATTTAACTCCTGTTATTTACCCCCAATTACCCATTATATGCTTAAGTTTCACTCGATTCTTCTTTCCTTAAATGTATTCTGCCTTTACCAGTAATTACCCTTAATTAAGGAAAAATTACGCTAATTTGTGTGTAATTCATTCTATGGCTTCCTTAATTTGCTGAATGATTGATCTCCTTTACCTTATTCTCCTTGCTCTTAACTACTATATATACTCTCCTTTATTCTCACTTCTGGACACAAACAGTGGTTCACAAAATACTCTCATACTCTTAAAGCTCTCTCTATTCTTCTCTCTTACTTGCAATTCTCACTGACCTAGCCGGCTGTAAGCCAAGGCTAGCATTTGCACCATATCTGCTCTATACTCTGTATTCTCTCTCCTTAACTGGTACGTCCTGATTCAATTCAAAGTCCAAAACTCTATGTGTTTTATTGTTGTTTCAGTTCATTAGTTGTGACTTCCAACCCTGTTTATTGTTTACTATCATATTGCTCAATGTGTAACCAGCATGCCTAGATCACACTGCCTAACTACTGTGTCATCTGGCATGTTAGAGTTTATTCTGTTAGAATCTGTGACTATTTTACTTACCCACAATGATCTGCTTACTGTTTTGTTTAGCATGCCCAATCATGTCTTGTGGTAATTGCATGCATCTTGTTTGCTCATTAGCATGTCCAAACTACATTGCTTGTTTACTGTCTCACCCAGCATGTCTAAACTCTGCTTGTTCTATATGTGATTAATATCTCTAAACTATGAGTGTTTATGTAGTGCCTGCCTAGTTTGCTCATTTAAGTCTTACCTACTCTGCTTTACTAATGAGATCTTAAAAGGCAAACCTAGTTGTGTGTCCAAGGTCTATGTGTTCTCAACATGTCTTTGCTGTAATCTTTATAACTAACTTATCAACTCTACAAATTCTTGAGAAGTCTATGCATCTGTTTGCTTATACACTAGGGTGTACTCTATGTGTCCCCAACCCCTCTTTCCATGTGTGGAATTTGTTTGCCAAAGTGTTCCTGAAGCTGTTTGTTCTGTGACTTGTGTTCTGATTTCAAAAATGTTTTCTTTATGTTTTTCTCAAGCTGTTTTACCACCAAACTAGTACTAGTACTGGTTTCTCAACCCCTTCTTTACACTGTTCACCAAAACCTTTTCAAAGTTGTGCACTCTCACTAATTCTTAGATTATTAAGTCCTGCCCCTCTGGTATGTGTACTACTTAGAGATCCTTGAGATCTCTCTGAACTCTGGCATATCAGGGCTGTCTCTTCCACGCTGCACATAATCAGTCCTTATTTGAGATAGTCTTGGTGCGAGCACTGCCCTGAATCCTTGAGGTCCTTAGGGAACTCTGACACGCTTGGACATGAAATTGGCTATGAAACCTTGGGCATTTAAGACTACTGAAGGCCTGGTACATCAGGATTTGTTTTGGGCCTACTTCAGGCTCCCTATAGCTTAATTTATATTTATGTAATTTATATTATGGGTCTGTAATAATTAATTGTAAATAAATATTGGGGTGACTAGTGAAAATGAAGGGTAGTTGTATGGTACTGTGGGTAAAACTGGGTAGAAAATATGCTTCTAGGTCTTACGTTGTGTAAATCTATGTTAGAAATCATGTTCTAGGATTACTATATCTATTTGCATTCAAACCATGCCAAACTTGTGCACTAGACATCCTGATTTAGGGCATGCACGTTTATCGCTTCAGCATACTGCATATCATATACCATTATTCCAACTTTTGATTTGTGCATAAGTACTATCGCATAGAGATCCCGCCATTAGGTCAATAATCTCGTTTTAAATAAAATAGTCATCCTGTATGCATTAGATACCCTGCTTTAAGAACTCTGTTTGCATTTCATTGAACATGTCCACTTCAACCAAATAAATAGTTGGCTAAAAAGGGTTAAGCATCCTCACACATAGACACCGTGTCTTAAAATATAAATAAAACGCCCGTTATAATCTATGTCATCTAGGATAGCATGCTTGTAGTTTGAACAATTTCTTAAACTGTTAATCGTCTCCTGTAATTGTGATTGCAAACAGTCCCCCGCCTAGGCAAGCCTTAGGCTATCAGTCTCTATATATACATAAACTGGAAACTGCATTTGATTATGTTAAACTGCTTAAGTTTAACATGCTATAAACTAGTAGGCAAACTGGTTAGGATTCTGCCACTTTCATTATGCATATCCTGTATCTGTAGCGTCCATCTTGATATCATGTTCTTCGAATTTCTGAACTTCTTCACAATCTGTGTTTTAGACGTGCTGTTTGTTTACCTATATACGTGCGGAGGTAAATATGAGCCTTCTAACTGTTTGTCCCTATCTGCTTGTCCTACATGTTATTTGCTTGTCGCCTAGATTTTTACTTTTAAAAACCTTAGGTTATCTAGAACTGTCCAGATTTAGAAGTCCTAAATTCCTCCAGGACCATAAGGAAGGGACGGGTAGCATCATGCTTAGAGGTCGTTAACCAAACTCGCTTATATAACCGCTAAGGGGAGGGTAATGGGTAGTAAAAGGATAAGATGACCTGCGCGTTAATGTCATGTGTAGACCCTCTCATTGAGGAGTGATTACTGGGCATTGCATGGGTATGATCCTGTAGGCTAATCAGCTTAGGACTTCCCTTTCCCAATTCCTATATGTGTTTAAATTCTATAAACTTCTTTTTCTTTACAAATACATTTGTAACCTGTTCAAACCTCTCTCTTCTTTCATTACCTGAATCATACATGTACTTAGAATGTGAGAACATGCCTTTATTTGCAAATATGTGTTGAAACTGTTTACTTGTTAAAATGACTAATTCACATAGTTTAAGTTCAGCCGGGATCCACCGTTGTGGACTGCGAGGGGTTCCTAACACCTTCCCCTCAAGGTTATTTCGAGTCCTTACCCTAATCTCTGGTAATGCAAACTAGTTACATGAGTTAATCGCTCTAGGTGCCCTAACGCACCATAATTCGTTAGGTGGCGACTCTTCAAATACCCAATTCCCAAAAGGAAACGAGTTGTTCCCCCATGAATGTTGAAACCCGGACTCCTGCGAGGGAAAAAGGGGGCGCGACAATATCGGCTCCTATCAGACTCGGACTCCCCGGTAGCTGCTTCGACAGGCTGACCTCTCCACTGAACACGAGCTGAAGGGAAATTCTTTGATCTCAACAAACGAACCTGCCGGTCCAGAATAGCCACCGGCTCCTCCTTATAGGTCAAATCATTGTCCAACTGGACAGTGCTGAAGTCTAACAAGTGGGATGGATCGCCGTGATACTTCCGAAGCATGGACATATGAAACACTGGGTGCACAGCTGATAATCCTGGTGGCAATGCAAGCTCGTAAGCCACCTCTCCCACTATCCGAAGAATCTCAAAAGGGCCAATGAATCTAGGGCTTAGCTTGCCCTTCTTCCCAAATCTCATCACGGCCTTCATGGGCGACACCCGAAGCAACACTCACTTTCCTAATGCCACATCACGAACCTTGCGGTTGGCATAACTCTTCTACCTAGACTGAGCTGTACGAAGCCTATCTTGAATGAGAGCGGTTGGCACTATAAGGCATCCTGAACTAAATATGTACCCAACAACTGAGCCTCTCCTGGCTCAAACCATCCAACTGGCGACAGACACCGTTTACCATATAGTGCCTCATAGGGAGCCATCTGAATGCTCGACTGGTAGTTGTTGTTGTAGACAAACTTTGCTAGTGGCAAGAACTGATCCCAAGAACCTCCAAAGTCAATAACGCATGCTCAGAGCATTTCCTCCAAAATCTGAATAGTACGCTCGGACAGTCCGTCCGTCTGAGGATGAAATGTTGTTCTCAACTCGACCCGCATACCCAACTCACCATGTACTTGATAACAACTAGGTCGGGAATCCAAATTAGAGTAAGAATTTGAGAATTAAATGCGGAAGCAATAACAACAAGGAATTAAACAACTAGAATTAAAGAGATGAAAATAAAGGATATGGGAAGAATTCAAGGAAAGAATTCCAAGAACTTCCAAGAACGTAAGTTCTATAGCCTTGACAAGATCAAAGTAACAACGTCTTGATTTATGGAACAAAACAAACGCCTTTACTTAAAAAGCAAATCAAAACAATAGATTCGGATCTTGACCACTTTACGAGTAACTTGAGACAACAATTAATAACTAGTATTAATCGCCTTCTAAGAATACCACAAAGGAATCAAAGATATCATAAAAGAGAAGTAATCTTACTACCTTGAACTAAGAACTAGTAAAGGTTGAAAGATAAATCTCAAAGCACAAGTAACAAAGGTTCAAAAGAACTCTCAAAGTATGATATACTTAATCAATAAATGTTGTGTCTTATGAATGAGAAGAACTCCTTATTTATAGGAGTTAAAAGCACTTAAAATAATGTAGGGGGTTGCTAAAAAGTCATCTAAATTAGGTAGGGGGCTGCTAGGGGTCACAATAGCCATCAAACTTAGGTAGGTGGCTCCTAAGGGGTAACAAAAGCCATCAAAATTAAGTGGGGGGCAGCCAAATCCTTTTGGGGCAGATTTGGGCCTTAAAACTATTAGTTTGGGCCATTGGTTTGGACTCCAATTGGGCTCCTTTTGAAACACCCCCTTTTGGACCTCTTTTAAGGTCATTTTGAGCCCTATTGGTGGACTTCAAGGGCTGATTTGGTAACCCAATCTTCCTCCTCTTGGACTTCAATTTGGACTACCAAATAATTGTAAAACTTGGACAATTCATCTCCTTTGGGCTTGAGCTCTTCCTCTACAATTAAAAGCTTCTTTATTTGCCATTGAAGTCTAGCAACCTTAGTTTGCAACTCTTTAGCTTGAGATCTTGTATATGGCCTTGGAGCTTCCAAAACTCTATCCTTGTCCTTGATGTTATCACCTAGCCAATTCACATCCTTTATCCTTGAGCTCTTCCTCCCAATTAATAACTTCTTCATTTGCACTTGAAGTCTAATGATCTTGTTTTGTAATTCTTTAGCTTGAACTCTTATTAAAGGCCATCTTTGAGATTCAAAAGCTTCATCCATGTCCTTGAATAGAGTTGAGCTTCCTAGGATGCTATCAGTACTGCCCTCCAGAATTGTGAGGTAAACTGCGTACCTGATAACTAGGGAATATGATCCATTTTACACTCCTTTTTGCTTAGTTTTGATTAGAAATGTGTACAAAATAGTCCCAAAGGCTCACAAGTTGTGTTTAATTGCAGGTTTGATCAACAAGGTGACAAGGTGTCAAAAAGTGAAGTTCAGAGAGGTTGCTTTTCAAGCCATAAGGTAATGCGGCCGCAAAGGGTTTTGTGCGGTCTGCATTGGGTTCACCGCGGCTGCACTCGATTTCGTGCAATCCGCAGAGCCAAGGTTAAGAGAGTTGCCAATTTGAAGGTTGAATCCCAATGCGGTCTGCGGTCCATTTTGTGCGAATCGCAATAGAAACCACCTCGACCGCACTCGACTTTGTGCGGTCCGCATTGGCCAAGTTCAGAGAGCTGATTATTCAAGCCCAGAGCCTTAGTGTGGCCGCACTCGATTTGTGCGGCCCGCACTAGCCCTGTAGGGGTATTTTTGTCTAGAATTTTCAGCCTAGTATAAATAGATTATTTTCCCATTTTTAGGTCATCAGATAGTTTTGTACTGAGAGCTGCACTCGTGACTTCATTCCTTTTGCTATTTTGAGTAATTTTAGCTTAATTTCAACATTGAATCTTCAAGTTTAATTTAGCAATTAATTATTATGAGTTTTTCTTCATCTATTTCTTTGTTTTCTTCTCTAATTATGAGTAGCTAGACCAATTTGCTAGGGTTGTGGCTCAACCCTAGCATGGGTAATTGATGGGTCTTGTATTTTGATGCTTGATTGTCTATGGGTGTTTGATATTTGGGCTAATTTAGGGTTTTAATGGTGAATTACTGGTTACAAACACTAGTTTATGCCTAGTAGACTTTGGCTCTTCTTGAGAAAGAGAGCCTAAGTCCATGAAATTAGTCCAACGAGGAATTGGGGTATATTCAAGAGATTGATAGCCCCAATTAAAGGGTTAAACCTAGAGATAGTAATACCCAACTCGAACCTTGGTTGCTTGTGCAAATTTGCATACCCAATTGGTCTTGAGAAAGTTAATTCGGGCAAAATCAATCGAACTACCGAGAGGTATAGAGTGAGTAAAATCGTGCAATGGTTATATCATACTCCCCAAATGTGACAATCTAGCTTTAAACTCAAGCATCCTTTAATTGACCACCTAGAAGAAAGTCACTACCCTAGTGCCTTTTACCTATTTGAACAACTCGCAATAGTTTAACCTTAATCTTATTTAGCTTAACTCAGTACTGTAGTATTATAAAATTAGAATTATAATCAAAACCAAAAATGTGTAGAAGTGCAATTAGGGACAAATACTCAACTCCACTATATAGCTCCCTGAGGAAATCGATCCCGACCTTAATCGGGTAAAAGCTGCTTCGACCTCTCTCTCTACTCAATAGTATTGCAGGGTTGCCTTCGATCACTTTTTTGCGCCGTTGCTGGGGAGCTAACGGTTTTGGCTATATATCTAAATAGTTTTGTGTATTGTTCTTCTTTCCTTCTTTGTTACTAATTTGTTTGTGTCACATCTTCAGGTACAAAATGGCAGCGAATGCTAATGACCCTCTTGGAAATGTGATTGCGGGGGAGGATGTAGATGATGTTGGAGATGATGAGGTGCCTCTTGTACCTCAAGGACAACGTAGAGGCCGCCAGGCCAATGCTAATAACATTATTCCAGACCCTCCTCCGCCACCTCCAAGAGTGGCTCCTCGAGTGATTCCAAACCAAGGCTATGCAAGTGCAATTGTCCTACCACGGATCCGGGTGGGCAATTTTCAAATAACCAATGTGATGTTGACATTGCTAGAGTAGCGCGGGTATTTCACGAGCCCTGCCAATCAAAATGTTTACAAACATCTCAAGGGGTTCGTGGATACCTGTTGAGGGAGCAAGCAAACTAATGTGTCCGAAGATGCACTTCGGTTGAGACTCTTCCCATTCTCACTTAGAGGGAAGGCAGTGGATTGGCTCGAGTGACTTCCCAACCAATCCATCACTACTTGGGATGAGTTGGCGGACAAGTTCATTGCAAAATTTTTGTCACCAGGGCATATGACAACATTGAGAGATGAGATCTTGGCTTTCAAGCAAGAGCCCACGGAACCTTTGCATGAGATTTGGGAGCGTTATAGAACACTGGTGAAGGAATGCCCCAACAATGATACGACTGAGGCGATGATCCAACAGACTTTCTACCGGGGCATTAACACAACAAACCAATGCATAGTGAACCAACTTGCTGGGGGCAACTTTATGAAGCTGTCTTATGAAGAGGCTTGTGACATTCTTGATGAGATGGCTGACACTTCTTCTGCTTGGCAAAGTAGAGCCAATGTGCCCCAGGGTGACCCCATGGTTACTCATTTGCACAAGGAGTTACATGATCATGGGCAGGCTATAGCTGAGTTGACAACTACTATCAACCAACTAGCAAAGGCACAGTTGCAACAAGTTCAAAATCCTCACCAAGCGAATGCCATGGAGGGTGTTAACATGCTTGTCAACAAAAGAAGACAAAGAGGTCAACAGAACCAAGGGAATTCGGAGCAATTCGACAATGAGTGTGGTGGATTTCAAGATGATGGTTTGATGGACAGAGTGAAGAGGTGCAATACGTGAATAATTATCAAGGCCAGGGCAATTCTTCCAACCAACACAATAGAGACCCCAAGGCAATTGGGGCAATCAACCACAACAAGGCAATGGTAATTGGGGGAACAACAATCAAAACTCCAACTGGGGCAATCAGAATAATAATCAAAACAATCAAGGAAATTGGAATAGTAATAACAACAATTTGGGTGGTAACAACAATCAAGGTGGATGGAACAATGGCAACCAAGGAAATCGGGGCAAGGCTTTCAAAGGTCCCCAATGTACGAACAACCGAACAATCCACCCCCATTTCCATCCCAAGGTCCTAGTTCTTCTAGCAATGATATGGGGAGAATTGAAATGATGTTCGAACAAATGATGAAAAAGAGTGCGGATTCTGATGCTCAGTTGTCTTCCCACAATATTTCAATTAGGAATTTGGAGGTTCATTTGGGCCAAATCTCACAGTCCTTGAATACTCGCCCTAAGGGTGCTCTACCAAGTGATACGGTAGTAAACCCAAAGCACTTTAATTACAACCACTGAAGCTGAAGAAAGAGTGATTGATGCAGTTCAGGGAACTCCACTAGCACCTGAGAGAAGTTCAGAGGAAACTTAGCTCTCAGAATGAACCTCAGGCGTCTAACTGGAGACACCAAAACTCTCATCCAATAGACAACATTATCACTCCTCTAGATTCCAGAGTACAAACCAGGTCAAGAGCCAGAAATTCACTTGCCTTCTCATCCTTTCTCTCCCAGATAGAACCCAAAAATATCAAAGAAGCCTTGAAAGATGCAGACTAGATTACAACCATGCAAGACGAGCCACATCAGTTTGAGAGAAACAATGTGTGGCACCTGGTACCTAGACCCCCAGATTGAACCATTATAGGAACCAGGTGGGTATTCAGAAACAAGCTCGATGAACATGGAATTACCATAAGGAACAAGGCCAGGCTAGTGGTCCAAGACTACAATCAAGAGGAAGGGATTGACTATGATGAAACATTTGCTCCAGTGGATCGCATGGAAGCTATTAGAATTCTAATCGCTTTTGCATCTCATATGGAATTCACCTTGTTCCAAATGGATGTCAAGAGTGCATTTTTGAATGGACTCCTTAAGGAAGAAGTCTATGTGAAGCAACCCCTAGGGTTTGAATGTCATGAGCACCCTGAATATATGTTTCTGAATATGCATTTTACACTCCTTCTTGCTTATGTTTTGATTAGAAATGTGTACAAAATAGTCCCAAAGGCTCACAAGTTGTGCTTGATTGCAGGTTTGATCAACAAGGTAACAAGGTGTCAAAAACCAGCTCAAAGAGGAGTGAAACTTGCACAAGTACCAAGACAAGACAAAGTTCAGTTAAAACAAGGCCAGTGCGGCTGCACACAATTTTGTGCGGTCCGCAAAAGTGAAGTTCAGAGAGGTTGCTTCTCAGGCCATAAGGCAATGCGGCCGCAAAGGGTTTTGTGCGGTCCGCATTAGGTTCACCGCGGCCGCACTTGATTTTGTCCGGTCCGTAGAGCCAAGGTTCGAGAGTTGCCAGTTTGAAGGTTGAAACCCAATGCGGTCCGCGGTCCATTTTGTGCGGACCGCAATAGAAGCCACCGCGGCCGCACTCGACTTTGTGTGGTCCACATTGCCCAAGTTCAGAGAGCTGATTATTTAATACCAGAGCCTTAGTGCGGTCCGCACTAGCCTCGCAGGGGTATTTTTGTCCAGAATTTTTAGCCTAATATAAATAGATTCTTTTCCCATTTTTAGGTCATCAGATAGTTTTGTACTGAGAGCTGCGCTCGTGACTTCGTTCTTTTTGCTATTTTGAGTAATTTTAGCTTAATTTCAACATTGAATCTTCAAGTTTAATTTAGCAATTAATTATTATGAGTTTTTCTTCATTTATTTCTTTGTTTTCTTCTCTAATTATGACTAGCTAGACCCATTTGCTAGGGTTGTGGCTCAACCCTAATGTGGGTAATTGATGGGTCTTGTATTTTGATGCTTGATTGTCTATGGGTGTTTGATATTTGGGTTAATTTAGGGTTTTAATGGTGAATTAGTGGTTGCAAACACTAGTTTATGCCTAGTAGACTTTGGCTCTCCTTGAGAAAGAGAGTCTAAGTCCATGAAATTAGTCCAACGAGGAATTGTGGCGTATTCAAGAGATTGATAGCCCCAATTAAAGGGTTAAACCTAGAGATAGTAATACCCAACTCGAACCTTGATTGCTTGTGCAAATTTCCATACCCAATTGGTCTTGAGAAAGTTAATTCGGGCAAAATCACTCGAACTACCGAGAGGTATAGAGTGAGTAAATCGTGCAATGGTTATATCATACTCCCCAAATGTGACAATCTAGCTTTAGATTCAAGCATCCGTCAATTGACCACCTAGGAGAAAGTCACTACCCTAGTGCCTTTTACCTATTTGAACAACTCGCAATAGTTTAACCTTAATCTTATTTAGCTTAATTCAGTACTTGATAACGCCCAACTATGCCTTTTAAAGGACAAAGCGGTCGCTGCAAATATAATCCGATTTTAAGTCCGGAATTGAATCCTCAGGGAACTAACCTATCTATTACACTCTTCAGCAAAGTTATTATCAACTCAATCAATCTCTAGATGCAAGATTTTTTATCAATAAAGATTGGGTTTTTGTTTAACTACTTCAACTATTATTAAAAACAACAGTAAGCTAAAACAAAGATAATTCAATGGTAAAAAGGTCTAGGGCAGTGATTTCCCCAATTGCTAGCTTAGGTCTTGACTCTTCCGCTATAATCTCGCCGTAATAGTCTATGAGGATTAAGAGTTATGGGTTATCGTAATTATCTCTCGATCAAGTACAATAATTTACTAGAGCATTCTCTCGAACTACTCTAGCTGACAAGAGTTATGCAACCCTAAATTATCCCACCAAAGTTTTGTTATCTCTAAACCCACTTTAAAGTTCAAGTAATGAATCTCTTCAATTACCCAAAAGTTGTGTTGTTCAACAGCTATCTAACCTAATATTCTTTCTCAAGCAATATAAGGTAATTAGACACGATTAATCAAGTGCCCATTCAATTAATCACCATACAAAACGTAGTTGAACAATCATATCATAAATCCAGCTCGATTATAACAACTTGAGTCAAAACTTCAACCAACAATTGGTTCCATCAACCCTAGATAAGTATTTAGCTACTCATAACAAAATAAGAGAAAACTACTAAATTGTTCATAATGTAAAATTGCAAGAATTAAAAGGAGATAGAAAAACTCTAATGTTGGTTGATCTTCTCACTCTTGTTCTTGCCTCCAAAAGTAGTCTAAAATCAGCTTAGCACAATCTTGGGCGAGTTTCTAAAGCATATAAGGGTTTTACAAAAGTTTCCCCAATTTTACACTTTGGTCCTCAAACTTTTCAGCAGCGTGAACAGTGCACCGCGGTCGCGGCCAACCGCGGTGAATGCTGACCTTTCTGCCTTACATTGTTAATCTACCGTGGTTCACCGCGGTCGCGGTGGCCTTCTTGCCGAGGCCATTTATGCTTCTTTGTGTTTGGGTACTTCTCGAGTGGGCGTTTTTGTTCACATTATCGCCTCCAAAACACTCCATGTTGCTTTCTCTCATATAATATTCCCTGCTAAACAAAAGAACACTATTTAGAGCATTTTGTTGGCAATTTATCTATAAAACAACAACAAAGTATGGTCATATTAAGGTGTAAATATCAACTATATAGCCTACTATCAACACCCCATACTTAAATCATTGCTAGTCCTCGAGCAACCCACCACACTCCATCACAATTCCTTCCCTAAGCTTTTCCCTTACGACTCACACCATGAACATTTTACAAAAGTTGTACCTAGTAGTGAACAACCTTTACCTCAAGAGTCAAACCTTTTATGCCATGCAACATCAGCACTTACTCAAACCACTCTATACAAGAGACAAGATTTACCTTTCCTTCGTGAATCACATGCCCTCACATCACACAAGAGAGTAGTTCCACATATGATGATAATTAGAACAAGTAGGAACTAAGATAGACAAAATTCGCTCACTCTCAGAAAGAACGTTCACATGCCACAAAGATGAACCATAGGCTTGCCCGTAGTGTAATACTTTACTAATTGAGCCCATTCAGTCTAAGATCAATAGGACTTTACTTGGTTGTAATGTAGGCTAAGGTACGGGTAGGATATATTAGATATAGTGACTAACCTCCCTAAGCACTTTTAATACAATTACATTAAACTTAAAGATCATAGTTGTGCCAACCAAACACTCCACCTCATTTGTTTAAAACATCCCCATCCATTAGGTGCAATTTGTACAAGCCAACACTTATTAACCATTATAATTATTTATAACCTATATTTTTTTTTTACTTTTTTTTTCGTGGTGCTTTTTCTTTTATGCTTCAAAATTCCACACCTTTTCTCTATCTCAATGGTTCAACTCAAAAACCAAATCACCACCCCACACTTTTGCTTTTGCATATTTCCACTACCATTCAAGTGCTTATTGGGAGGTAAGAGGGTTCAAACGGCAAGCTATTCAAACAATTGGGTAAGATTCGCAATGTGGTTGCCAAAGAAATAGGCTTATAGGCTCAATGGGGTTAACTAAGATATATTGCATTCAGGTGAGTTTACTTTATATGTCTGGCTCAACAAAGAAATGCCTATGTCATTTCTAAAACTGAAAGAACTACTATTTCGCTTTGCAAACACACAGGGCAAGTTCTAGGCATCAAATATGAAACATGGAACACAGTAAAACTCACACACACATGGCACATGACTCACTCCGGATTGGTTTATCAAGACATTCTCTTTTGAGTGTTCAAGTTAGATACAAACGTACAATTTTAAGGCACTCTAACAGGATTCAACCAATGAAGCTAGGCGTTATATTCTAGTGTTATTGTGCTCAGGTGTATCAACGCTAAGGGTTTTCCTTCGAATTTAGCTTGCAGCCCATTAGTCCTACTCTAAAAACTAAAAAGAACAAAAATAAATAAAAACTACATATACCCGGTTCAAGCTAAACCCTTGGAAAAGAACCGTGGCCCAAAGTAAAACCAAGGGGTAGTTACTACACTACCCAAAATTAAAATAAAAAAATCTTTTTTTGGTCTTTTCTCTAGGCTAACTTCCCTCAAGAAAATTATCTAAATGATCCGTCATCAGGAAGAGTCTGCATATTCCAATTTTTTTTTTGTTTTTTTTTTCGATTTAGTCCCTCAAGAACTCCACCGAAAGAGATCCGTCGTCGGGACAAGTCACTTACTATTTTAACTTTTCTAATGAATTATTACGCTAACATCAAAACAATCAAAGCAAGAAGAGGAAATTAATAATAAAAAAATTAAAAGAAGAGGAAAAGAATAAGTAAAACGAAAAAAAATTAATAATACCTGGTACCCCCGCGGTCGACCGCGGTCCACCGCGGCCGCAGTGGGTTTAAAATCTTGAGGCAGAAAGTTTACGTCTCACCGCGGTTTACCGCGGTCCACCGCGGTCGCGGTGAGATGAAAAATTCGAGGCAAAATGTTTGCCTTCCACCGCGGTTCATCGCGGTCGCGGTGCTGGCGTTGTTAATTTTTTTTTATTTTTTTTATGAACACACTAACAATAACACTCGTGGGTAGCCTCCCATGCAGCGCCTGATTTAACGTCGCGGCACGACGTAAACATTTGATCATCACTCCTCATTCGCGTACTGGGCTCTTCCAAAGTGATTACCACTCTATCCCCTTTTTCTTCAGCCATTCCCAGGTAATGTTTCAACCTTTGCCCATTTACTGTGAACTTATTTGTCCCATCTTCTGATTCAATCTCGACAACTCCTCTTAAGAACAATTGCACCACTCTTAAGGGTCCTGACCATCAGGATTTTAACTTACTTGGAACAATCTCAATCTCGAGATATATAACAACAGTAGATCTCCGGGTTTGAAGTTTCGATCCAAGATGTGCTTATCATGCATTAATTTCATCCTTTCTTTGTATAATCTAGCACTCTCAAAGGCCTGGAACCTGAATTCCTCGAGCTCATGTAACCCAGTGATTCTGTTAGTACCTGCTGTCTCCATGTCTAAGTTTAACTGTCGTAATGCCCAAAGTGCTTTATGTTCTATCTCAACTGGGAGGTGGCATGCCTTGCCAAACACCAACTTGTACAGTGACATACCAATTGGGGTTTTGAAGGCTGTGCGGTACGCCCACAATGTATCATCCAATTTCTTTGCCCAGCCAGTCCTTGTTGCATTCACTGTTTTTGTGAGGACACTTTTAATCTCCCTGTTGGACACTTCAACTTGCCCGCCGATTGTGGGTGGTACAGGGTGGTCACTTTATGACGAACTCCATATTTTTCCAACAGCCGTGCGAATGCTCTATAGCATAAATGGGTTCCGCCATCACTGAGTATAGCTCTTGGGGTACCAAAACGTGTGAAAATGTTCTTCTTTAGAAAGCCTAGTACCCAAGAGCATCATTGGTCGGAAGAGCCACTACTTCGACCCACTTAGAGACATAGTCAACTGCTACCAATATGTACTTGTTACCATACGAGCTGATGAATGGCCCCATGAAGTCAATCCCCCACATGTCAAAAATCTCCACCTCTTGAATTGTGGTCATTGACATCTCGTGTCTACAAGATATGTTGCTAGTTCTTTGGCATTCATCGCAACTTTTAACCCAAGCATGGGCATCCTTGAACAGAGTAGGCCAGTACAAGCCTGACTCCAACACCTTAGCTGCTGTCCGAATTCCTCCAAAGTGTCCACCATATGGTGAAGCATGGCAAGCCTGCAAAACAGAATGTTGATCTTTCTCGGGGATACACCACCGGATCATGTTATCTACACATATTTTAAACAACAGAGATTCATCCCAATAATAATACCGACAATCACGAAAGAACTTTTTCTTCTGTATTGAGGAGAGTTCATAAGGTACAATACCACTTGCTAAATAATTAGCAATATCAGCATACCATGGTGCCTCCTCCATTGTCATTGCCAGTAACTGTTCATTCGGGAATGTCTCTGTTATATCCTCAACCTCTACCTTCCTTTCAGCTCCTTCCAACCTTGAGAGGTGGTCAGCTACTTGGTTCTCTATCCCTTTTCGGTCACGTATTTCCAGATCAAATTCTTGTAATAGAAGAACCCAGCGAATCAAGCATGGCTTTGACTCCTTCTTTTCTATCAGGTACCTAATTGCTGCATGGTCAGTGTAAACAATAACTTTCGAGCCAATCAAGTATGACCTGAATTTGTCGAATGCAAAAACAATAGTCAACATTTCCTTTTCCGTCACAGTATAATTGAGTTGTGCACCGCTTAGCGTTCTGCTTGCATAGTAAATCAGGTGCATCAATTTATCCTTTCGCTGCCCCAAGCTACTCCTATGGTATAGTCACTTGCGTCGCACATGAGCTCAAATGGCTGCTCCAGTTGGGTGCAACAATGATGGGTGCAGTCATCAATCGCTTCTTCAGCTCCTCAAATGCCAACCTGCAATCATTAGAAAACACAAAGGGGTGATCCTTTTCAATGAGTTTGCATAATGGGTTAGCAATTTTGGAGAAATCTTTTATGAATCGCAACCCGGCGTGCCCAAGGAAACTTCTCACCGCCTTGACTGAAGTGGGTAGTGGTAGTTTTTCAATCACGTCAACCTTAGCATGGTCGACCTCAATTCCTTTACTGGACACTCGATGCCCCAGGACTATCCCTTCTTGTACCATAAAATGGCACTTCTCCCAGTTCAACACTAAATTTGTCTCCACACATCTTTTGAGCACCCTTCTTAAGTTGTGAAGACAGTCCTCGAATGAATCTCCTACCACGGAGAAATCATCCATAAAGACCTCCATAATATCCTCCACCATGTTTGTGAAAATGGCTAACATGCACCATTGAAATGTCGCCGGTGCATTGCAAAGCCCAAAAGGCATTCTCCGAAAGGTGAAGATGCCATAAGGACAAGTGAAGGATGTTTTCTCTCTATCTTCGGGGCTATTGATATCTGATTGTACCCCGAATATCCATCCAAGAAACAGAAGTGCGATCGCCCGGCAGCCTGTCCAACATTTGGGCAATGAAAGGCAAGGGGAAGTGGTCCTTCCGGGTGGCTGTGTTCAATTTTTGGTAATCCATGCAAATCCGCCATCTCGCAACTGTATGAGTTGAGATCAACTCATTGTTCTCATTTTGCACAACAGTCATTCCCCCCCTTTTTTGGCACACATTGGATAGGGCTGACCCAATTGCTATCAGAGATGGGGAAGATGATTCCCGCATCTAACCATTTGATCACTTCCTTCTTTACTACCTCTTTCATATTAGGTTCAGCCTTCGTTGATGTTCTTTGGAAGGTTTGTGCCCTTCTTCCAAGAGAATCTTGTGCATACAGAAGGCTGGGTTGATACCCTTTATGTCTGCCATTGTCTAGCCAATGGCAGTCTTACTTTCCTGCAGTACCTGTAAGAGTTGTTCTACCTGCACATCTAGCAAACTGGATGATATAATAACATGCAAAGTAGAATCAGGGCCTAAGAAAACATACCTAAGGTGAGCTGGGAGCGGCTTCAGCTCCAGCTTGGGTGGTCCTCTACTGATAGCTTTGTTGGAGGTGTAGCCCTTTTTTCTTACTCAAGGGACTCGAACTGAGGTTCCCTTTTCTAGAATCATTGGCCTTCAAGTGCCATGACCCACTCAGCTAACCCTTCACCATCCCTCTCTTTTAAATTTGTCAGACATGCCTCCAATGGATCTTTAGCAGTCAGGGTCACATCATCTTCTTGCAAGATCACATTCACTGCCTCCACTAGAGAGCAATTAGCATATTCACTAGGTCTCCTTATAGATTGCTGAACATTAAATATGACTTCTTCATCGTTTAGTCTCATTTTTAATTCCCAGTCTCACAATCTATCGGTGCTCTCCCAGTGGCCAAAAATGGCCTACCTAAAATGATAGGTATCTCCTCATCTACCTGACATTCCAGAATAACAAAGTCTGTAAGGAACATGAACTTCCCCACTTGCACCAACACATCATCAAGAATCCCAGTAGGCCTTTTTACCGTGCGGTCAGCCAGCTGCAGCAGCATCGAAGTCGGTCTAGCTCTGCTAATGCCCAGTTTGGTGTATACAGCCAGAGGCATCAAATTTATGCTGGCTCCCAAATCACATAATGCCTTTGCAAAGGCATAACTCCCAATCGTGCATGGAATAGTGAAGCTACCTGGGTCTGACATCTTTTGAGCCATCGTTTTGGTCACTACTGTGCTGCAGGTCTGTATCAGAGTCACTGTGGATAAGGTCCTGAAAATCAAACTTCCGTGACATTAGGTCTTTCATCATCTTCGCATAACCTGGCATCTCCCTCAAGGCATCCATCAAAGGAATATTCATTTGAATTAGACGCAGCATCTCCATGAATTTCTTGTATTGATATTCCTTCTTTTGTTTTACCAGTCTCTGAGGGAATGGTGCAGGTATCACCCTTTGTGCACAGTTTGTTGGCTTCTCTCTGTTGGGGTTCTGTGGCACAAGAGGCACCACTGTTCTGCAGCTTGTTCATTTACCTTAGCCTTACCCTTTTCATCTTGACCCTGTTCAACCACCACTTTAGTCAGATTTGATGGTTCATCTACCTCTAGTGGAATTGGAATGGCTGGCGTAGTCTCTTTGCTGGCTTGTGCAACCTCCTGCTCTTTGTCTAAATCTCTCCCATTCCGGAGACTTACTGCCATCAGCTGATTCGGGTTTTGCTCCTTGGGGTTAATATTTGTGTCCACTGGGAATGTTCCCTGGGGGGGGGGTTGTTTAAAGCCATAGACAACTGCCCCAACTGAGTTTCAATGTTTTATAGCTGAATCATGTACAACCAACTTTTCTTGCATCTTACCATTTGTCCCAATGAGTTACTGGAGCATCCCCCTAATCTCTACCATGTTTTTATCTTGCTGCTGAGGAGATGGCTGATATGTCAACTATTGCTGGTTCTGCTGTGGGTAGCCCTGTTGTCTCTGGTGGTATGGCACCATTTGGCCTTAAACTTGCATTCCCCCAGGCTGAGGCATGTTAGGTCTGTATTGCTGATTTGGTGCTGGTCTCCACTGCTGTCCTCCTTGTCTCTGACCCCCAAAGTTGTTAACATAATTCATATCTTCCCTTGCCTCTGGATTTTCACCTTCTTCACTCCATGAGTACATAAGACTGATTAACACAGAGTATACACAGTGCTCCATTTGTCGTGTCAACAATATGCACCTGTTTGGTACCCATCTCATCTATCTTCTTTGTCAAAATACTCATCTGAGTCATGAGTGTGGCCATGTTCTCTGCATGCGAATTATTTGGGTAAAGAGGAACTGAATGCACTATGGGTGCCAGTGTTGTACCTCTAGTCATCCACCCCGAATTCTGGGACATCTTGTCAAGAAGGACTTTGCACTCGGTGAATGTCTTACTCAAAAATGCACCTCTAGCTGAAGCATCCACATTGGCCTTTAGATTGTCAGCTAACCCCATGTAGAATCTCTGGCTAAGCATCTGGTCTGGAATGCCATGGTGAGGACACTTCACCAGCATCCCTTTAAATATTTCCCAAGTTTCTTGCAAGGTCTCAGTCGGCTGCTGCTTGTACTGCAATATTTCATCAATTTGCCTTGCAGTCTTGTTGGGCGGGTAGAACTTATTCAGGAACTGCTTTACTAATTCCTTGCAGGTGACAATGGAATTGATTGGGAGCGAATTCAGCCAAGTCTGAGCTTTCCCAGTCACAGAGAACGGGAATAGTGATAGCTTGATAGCTTCTGGGGTCACATTTGGCTGCCTTTGAGTTACACAAATTGACAGAAAATTTTGTAAATGTTGCTGAGGGTCTTCAATGTGTAACCCGGAGAACAATCCTTTATTCTGTAGCAGATGCAGCATGTTGTTGGTGATCTGGAATGTCTCCGCTTGAATTGCGGGCACAGCTATGGCAGTTGCCAGGTTGTCAGTTATGGGTTGAGCCTAATCATAAAGTGCAGCTTCTAGCACAAGAGGTGCCACCACTCTGACGTTTGGGTCAGGTGGCTCATCCCTGATGTTTCCATTGACGTTCTCTATGTCACTCATGTCAATTTCAAGCCGGTCTGGTTGTTGGATCCTCTTGTTGGCATGGTTCAATGCCCTTAATATTTTCTTGGGGTCTGAAAGTCCTTCAAGCAGTTCTCCAGTCCTCGAAGAATTTCTAGGCATACACCTGAATTCCACAAGAGTTCAAACGTTAGAATTTCAATGAAAATTGTTTAACACCTTTGGAAATTGATTTGAACTAATAATTTTAACACTACTTCTAAGTTGTAATAAATAACACCGTTAGTTTCCCCGACAACGGCGCCAAAATTTGATAACGCCCAACTATGCCTTTTAAAGGACAAAGCGATCGCTGCAAATATAATCCGGTTTTAAGTCCGGAATCGAATCCTCAGGGAACTAACCTATCTATTACGCTCTTCGGCAATGTTATTATCAACTCAATCAATCTCTAGATGCAAGTTTTTGATCAATAAAGATTGAGTTTTTGTTTAACTACTTCAACTACTATTAAAAACAACAGTAAGCTAAAACAAAGATAATTCAATGGTAAAAAGGTCTAGGGCAGTGATTTCCCTAATTGCTAGCTTAGATCTTGACTCTTCCACTATAATCTCGTCGTAATACTCTATGAGGATTAAGAGTTATGGGTTATCGTAATTATCTCTCGATCAACTACAATAATTTACTAGAGCATTCTCTCGAACTACTCTAGTTGAAAAGAGTTATGCAACTCTAAATTATCCCACCAAAGTTTTGTTATCTCTAAACCCACTTTTAAGTTCAAGTAATGAATCTCTTCAATTACCCAAAAAGTGGTGTTGTTCAACAGCTATCTAACCTAATATTCTTTCTCAAGCAATATAAGTTAATTAGACACGATTAATCAAGTGCCCATTCAATTAATCACCATACAAAACGTAGTTGAACAATCATACCATAAATCCAGCTCGATTATAACAACTTGAGTCAAAACTTCAACCAACAATTGGTTCCATCAACCCTAGATAAGTATTTAGCTACTCATAACAAAATAAGAGAAAACTACTAAATTGTTCATAATGTAAAATTGCAAGAATTAAAAGGAGATAGAAAAACTCTAATGTTGGTTGATCTTCTCACTCTTGTTCTTGCCTCCAAAAGTAGTCTAAAATTAGCCTAGCACAATCTTGGGAGAGTTTCTAAAGCATATAAGGGTTTTACAAAAGTTTTCCCGATTTTACACTTTGGTCCTCAAACTTTCCAGCAGCATGAACAGTGCACCGCGATCGTGGCCAACCGCGGTCGACCGCGGTGAATGCTGACCTTTCTGCCTTACGTTGTTAATCTACCATGGTGCCACCGCGGTCGCGGTAGCCTTCTTGCCCAGGCCATTTATGCTTCTTTGTGTTTGGGTACTTCTTGAGTGGGCGTTTTTCTTCACATTATCGCCTCCAAAACACTCCATGTTGCTTCCTCTCATATAATATTCCCTGCTAATCAAAAGAACACTATATAGAGCATTTTGTTGGCAATTTATCTATAAAACAATAACAAAGTATGGTCATATTAAGGTGTAAATATCAACTATATAGCTTACTATCAGTACTGTAGTATTATAAAATTAGAATTATAATCAAAACCAAAAATGTGTAGAAGTGCAATTAGGGACAAATACGTAACTCCATTTTAGATAGAAACTCAACTCCAATATCTAGCTCCCTGACGAAATCGATCCCGACCTTAATCGAGTAAAAGCTGCTTCGACCTCTCTCGCCACTCAATAGTAGTGCAGGGTTGGCTTCGATCAGTCCCTCAGTCAGAAATGATAGACACGGGCACACCATGAAGACGAACAATCTCCCGAATAGAGATCTTAGACAACTGCTCTGAAGAATAGGAAACTGCCACAGGAATGAAATACACTGACTTGGTCAGCCTATCAATAATAACCCATACTACATCGAACTTCTTCTGAGTTTGTGCGAGTCCAACAACAAAATCCATAGTGATACGCTCCCACTTCCACTCAAGAATCTCAATCTTCTGAAACAAACCACCAGGTCTCTGATGCTCGTACTTTACCTACTGACAATTCAAACACTGAGCTACATAGTCAACAATGTCCTTCTTCATTCTCCTCCACAAATAATGATGCCGCAAATCCTGATACATCTTAGCGGCGCCCGAATGAATAGAGTACCGAGAACTATGAGCCTCTTCTAGAATCAATTCACGAAGTCCATCCATATAGGCACACAAATACGACCCTGCATCCTCAAAACCCCATCATCTCCAACTATAACCTGCTTGGCACCTCCGTGCCGCACTGTGTCTCTAAGGACAAACAAATGAGGATCATCATACTGCCAATCTCGGATATGCTCAAATAATGAATAACGAGTGACTGTTCAAGCTAGCACATGGTTGGGCTCAAAAACATCCAACCTCACGAACTGATTGGCTAAAGCTTGAACATCCAAAGCAAGAGGTCTCTCCCCGACCGGAATATATGCAAGGCTGCCCATACTGGTTGACTTCCTACTCATCGGCCACTACATTGGCCTTCACCGGATGATACAAGATGGTGATGTCATAGTCCTTCAATAGCTCCAACCACCTCTTCTGTCTCCAATTTATCTCCTTCTGCTTGAACAAGTATTGCAAACTCTTGTGGTCTGTGAACACCTCACACGACACGCCATATAAATAATGCCTCCAAATCTTCAGCGCGTGAACAATGGCTGCTAACTCCAAATCATGCACTGGATAATTCTTCTCATGGATCTTCAACTGTCGTGAAGCATATGCAATAACGTTGCCATTCTGCATCAACACCGCACCAAGTCCAATACGAGATGCATCACAATATACTGTATATGGCCCTAAACCTGTGGGCTAAACCAACACCGGTATCGTAGTCAAAGCTGTCTTGAGCTTCTGAAAGCTCGCCTCACACTCGTCCGACCATCTGAACTGGGTACCCTTCTGGATCAACCTAGTCATCGGGGCTGCAATAGATAAAACCCCTCCACAAACTGATGGTAATAGCCCGCCAAACCCAAGAAACTCCGGATCTCTGTGGCTGATGTGGGTCTAGGCCAGTCCTTGACCACCGCAATCTTCTTAGGATCCACTTGAATACCCTCTGCTGATACAACATAACCCAAGAATACAACCGAACTCAACCAAAACTTAGACTTCGAAAACTTAGCATACAACTAACTATCCCTCAGAGTCTGAGGAATGACTCGAAGATGCTGCTCGTGCTCCTCTTGGATGCGGGAGTAGATCAAAATATCATCAATGAAGACAATCACGAAGGAATCTAAATAAGGCTTGAACACTCGGTTCATCAAATCCATGAAAGCTGCTGGGGCATTTGTCAACCCAAATGACATCACTATGAACTCATAATGCCCGTACCGAGTGCAAAAAGCTACCTTAGGGACATCGGATGCCCTAATCCTCAACTGATGGTAGCTAGATCTCAAATCAATCTTCGAAAATACCTTGGCACCCTGAAGCTGATCAAACAAATCATCAATCTTTAGCAATGGATACTTATTCTTGATTGTGACCTTGTTCAACTATCGATAATCTAAGTACACCATCATCGATCCATCCTTCTTCTTAACAAACAACACCAGCGCACCCCAAGGCAAGACACTAGGTCTAATAAAGCCTTTATCAAGCAAGTCTTGCAACTGTTCTTTCAATTCAACTCTGGCGGAGCCATGCGATACAGCAGAATAGAAATGGGTTGAGTGCCCGGAGCCAAATCAATGCAAAAGTCAATATCCCTGTCGGGTGGCATACCCGGTAGGTCTATAGGAAATACCTCTGGAAACTCACGAACAATGGGCACAAAATCCATCGAAGGAACCTCAGCACTAGAATCACGAACATACGCCAAATAGGCCAAACATTCCTTATCAACCATACGCCGAGCCTTCGTATATGAGATAAACCTGCTAGTAGAATGACCAGGAGTCTCTCTCAACTCCAAATGAGGTGACCCCGGCAATGCTAAGGTCACGGTCTTAGCATGACAGTCCAAGATAGCATGATAAGGGGATAAACAATTCATCCCCAGAATGACATCGAAATCCACCATATCGAGAAGTAAGAGGTCTACATGGGTCTCAAGACCCCCAATAATGACCACGCAAGAACAATAAACATGGTCTACCATAATAGAATCACCCACCAGTGTAGACACATATACATGAACACTCAAAGAATCATGAGGCACAACCAGATAAGGGGCAAAATAAGATGATACATAAGAATATGTGGACCCTGGATCAAATAGAAATAAGGCATCTCTACTACACACTGAAACCATACCTGTGATAACTGCATCGGAGGCCTCAGCCTCAGGTCTAGCTGGAATAGCATAACATTGGGGTTGGGGCCCACCACTCTGAACTGCATCCCTAGGACGTCCTCCAGCTGGCTGGCCTCCATCTCTAGCTGCATGGCCTCCACCTCTAGCGGCCTGACCTCCATCTCTAACACCTCTACCCCTACCTCTAGCTGGCTGAGCGGGTGGTGGAACACCCGGTGCTAGAATCATAGCATGAGAACCCTGGTGCTGAGAACTGCTCGAGGCTCGAGGGCAAAACCTAACAATGTGCCTCGTATCGCCGCAAGTATAGCAAAACTTCGACTGCTGAGACTGTTAACCCTGAACTGACCCTGACGGCCTAGATAACCACCCTAAAAACTCCGTAGTAGAGGTGCACTGATAAGAGCTGGCAGTGCACTGTAGGGCGACTGATCAGAAAAATGCATATGACTGCACAACCACTTGGAGCATCGTGAGAAGCCTGAAGTGCTGACTAAAAGGGCCTAGGAGGATGGCCTCTACCAAAAGAATCCCTGCCTCTAGACGAGGCACCACTGAATCTACCAGAATGCCGAGGCCTCTTATCAGACCCCTGACCGCTCCCATGAGCTAAAACCATCTCAACCCACCTGGCCACATTGGCCGCATCCTGGAAAGAAATCTCGCTACTTGTCTCCTTGGCCATCTGCAGTCTAATAGGCTGAGCGAGTCTCTCAATAAACCTCCTCACCCTCTCTCTCTCTCGGTAGGGAGTATTGATCGCAACAGACTCAACCTAAGGATGAGTGGGCGCTAATACTTTTACCCAATAGCGATATCGGGGTCGATTTTCCACAGGGAACTTCAAATTGGAGTCGAGTATTTGTATGGTCTAGGATAGTGTTTTAGCTCATAATTGATTTCTAACATTTTTGGTTTTCTTTTGTTTAAGAGCTACAATTTATCAACTACAGTTGTAAAACTAGGTTATGCTAAAATTATGATTCTAAATTGTATGCAAGATAGATAAAAGCACTAGGGATGCAGCATTTACCTAGGTGGTCCACTAACGGGTAGAAATTCCTAATGCAAGAATGACGAATATGGGGCTTATGCTATAACCGTTGCACCTTTTACACCCACTCTCACACCTCTCGGTAGAGAGAGTGATTTTGCCCAATTGACTCTCTCGAGACCAATTGGGTAGGCTAATTTGCCCAAGCAACTTATGGTTCAAGTTGGGTAATTACTCTCTCGAGGTTTAACCCGTTAATTGGGACTACCATTCTCATGGGTCCATCCCGATTCCTTGTTGGAGTTAATCTTGAGGTCATAGACTCTCTTTCTCAAGAAGAGTCAAGACCCACTAAGCTAGACTTAGTGTTTGCAACCACCAAATCTTAGTGAAAACTTAAGATTAATCCAAATAGCAAACACCCAACATCATTCATGCACTAAACAATCACACCCATCAATTTCCCACACTAGGGTTGAGCCACAACCCTAGCTAATGGGTTTAGCTAGACATAGTAGTAACAAAAATCAAAGAAATAATAGATGAAATTGACATAATAGTTAACTACAATGTTAATCTACTTGATTCCACTTTAAAACTAGAAGAAATGGCCCAAAATAGGCTGATAATAGGGTAACACGAGTTCAGCTGCTCTCTGCTCTCGAACCGCCTTCCAAAAAACTCCTGCTAAAAAGTAAAATGTTCTATTTATACTTCACAGGAAAAACTAGACAAAAATACCCCTGAGGGTCTGGCGCGGACCGCGCACAAATGACGCGCGGCCGCGTAGGCTCTGGGTCTTCATTACTTGCATCTGGTACTGGGGGCGCGGACCGCACAAAAGTGACGTGCGGCCGCATGAAATTCATCCACGCGGACCGCACTGATTAGGTGCGCGGTCGCATGGGCTTTGTCTCGAGTGATTGCTTCTCTGATTCTCTTAGGCGCGGACCGCACAAAAAGGGACGCGGACTGCGTTGGAACTGGGCGCAGGCCGCGCGAGAAGAGGCGCGGACCGCGCGAGAAGAGGCGCGGACCGTGCAGCTTATCTTAAAAATATCATGGCCTCTGAACTTTCCTACACGGTCGCGTGGCAAAACAGTGCGGTCCGCGCAGGTTGAACTTGGATATGCCCAGCTTCTGAACTCTCCTACGCGGCCGCGTGACAGAACAGTGCGGACCGCGCAGGGCCTTTTGATCCCCCTTTCAGTTGTCTCTTGACACTTGGCAGATTTCACTCATTTTTGAGCCGATCTTTAGTATTTGTCATCTTGTCGCTCAAACCTGCAATCAAGTGTCATTTGTAAGCATTTTGGGACTATTATATGGCAACAAATGCACAAAGCTCAAGTAAGAATGGGTATAAAAAACATGCAGAAATCGTAGTTATCAACTCTCCCAAACTTAAACCTTTGCTTGTCCTCAAGCAAATAAAATGAGACCTACCCCTCAATGGAAAACAACCAAGTAATTCCTGTTTATCCTAAAGTAACCTCAGCAGGCATCAATTGGGACTAGCAATTGCCCTCAATGCAAATGCATCCTCAACATATTTAAACTTGCAAACTTGTGGATCAAGTGCGACACAAGAGCATCAAGAGTTGACACATTTCATCACGGAACCTTTCTCAATTTCTTTGGTCATCATGGAACCCAAACTCACACATCCTTGACTTTCCTTGAGTGAATCTCACCTATTAGGGTATTTGCACACAAATCGAGATGAATGGATTTCTCTCTCGTCTCTCACAAAGAAGAGGCCCTGAGTCCGGCTCTAAGTACCATATGCTTGCCCCTTATGTAAGTATCCACTAATGTAGGCTTCCCTCAACTCAAGATCATATAGGGCTTTTGAGGAGTCATTGTGAAGGCTTTTGGTAAAGGTAGGACGTGTTTTTGTTCAAATGGGTTTAATCTTCCCTTAAGCCCTTCTTTTGATTTATTTTGGCACACTTTCTTGACTCAATTGAGTAGTTCACTTCTTTCAAGGGGTTAGAGGGACACATTGTCACTCTTTCTTTTGCAATTCAAATCCTTTCTCCTTTTTATCACTTTTCTACACCTTTTTCACTTCTTTTTGTCGTCCTTGGATTCCCTTTTTGGTTTTTATTCATTTTTGTCTTTCTTTTTGTCTTTTTCTCTTTTTCATTGCCTTCCTTTTCTTTTGCTTTTGCATCTTTTTAGCACATTGATGCCCTTCCTGTCTCTCCCCCCAAACTTAGACATTTGCCATTTACTCAAGGGAAGATTTGGGTGCCAAGAGGGGGTTTCGTTAGGAACGGGTATAGGTTTTTAGCTTGGTTCATGAACGAAAAAGATTTAAGGCTCAAAAGGGTTGAACTAGGGATTATTTCATGGTAGGTCATGAAAAGTGTTCAAATTTTGCATTTTGGATCAAAGAGAGCCTATACTCACGTCTCAAGTCAAGTTCTACCTATGATTTCGCCTCAACAAACATTCAGGGCAAGTTCTAGACCATCGGCTCGATACTTGGGCTCGCGATTCGAATTCTCACCATACACACTCAAGGGTTGTCTAAGACGGAGTCGAGGGCCCACAACAACCTTAGATATGATTCAAGTGCCCCATGGCCCAAAATGACCACGTGATGATTATTTGGTCAACACAAGAGTCTCAAGGCCACAACTTTTACCATCCTAAACACAACATAATGTCTTCGACCATAGGATCAAAGGCAAATGTGTTAGGCCCAAGTGAGGCTTTGCCTGAGGTATCCTTAACTACAAAAACTTGAAAATCAAAAAAGAAAAGAAAAATAAAAAACGGAGCCAAACCCTTAAGAAGGTTGTCACACCATCTATCATTGGGAAGAGCCACCCGGTTCGCACAATATCTACCCTTTGAAAGAACCATGGCATTAAGAAAACCAAGGGCTTATTACAAACGCCAAAACAAAACACAAAGGCTACGAGCCTAACTTTGCAACTAAAACGAAAAATAGAAAATCAATTTCACCTAATGAATATGTACAAACGGGGAGTAGAATATACAACCAAGGGGAAATGAATATATACATAAACTCTGAAGATCATCTGGAATGAACAGTTATACACAAACCATCTATCCACTACTAATGTATAGAAATTAAAAGAAGGTAAAATAATATATACAGTCATCCTGACAGTTAATCCAAATAGTAGGGCCACACCCCCATGAATAAGAGCTAGCATTGTCCCCAATGCTAACTACCAAATAAGACATCAAAAATCAAAAATAAGCAAAGGATATAGAGCGGCCCCTCAAGCCTCATCAAACTGGTCCACAGCCTGCTGCTGTTGTGCTGCTGGGACAGGTTTCTGCTCATGATCCTGCTCATCAACTGGTGGAACTGAAGAGGGCACAACATCTGCTGTACTAGATGGGGGAGCCACCTCGATCACTATTCCCTCTGTATTAGGGAGCTTCCTCTTCTTCCTTGGCCTATCCTCCTCTGCTTCTGGTTTCCTGGTTCTTTCTAAACCTCCAACCTGTGGTTCACCCCCTTCGGCATATCCTCCACTATCCCCTGATATTGAAGCTGTGGGAGACGTGGAGTAAGTAACTCGCGGCACGACGCATGTTACCATCACAGTCATTTCAAATGAATGCGCGCCACCACGTGGCTGTCATCATTCTTTCCCAAAGAATGCTTGACGCGATGCCCATTGACTCAGAAGACTTCACCATTTTTATTTTTGAGATCAATGGCACCAAAGGGAGTTATCCCAACCACTTCAAAAGGGCCGCTCCACTTGGACTTCAACTTGCCCGGAAATAACCTCAACCGGGAATTGAAAAGAAGAACCATATCACCCACTTTGAATTCCTTCCCTCTGGCATACTTGTCATGAAGGTACTTCATCTTGTCCTTATACAAGGACGAGCTGGAGTAAGCATGAAACCTAAACTCATCAAGTTCATTCAATTGCTCCACCCGAAGATTTGCAGCTACATCCCATTCTAAGTTCAACTTTTTCAGCGCCCACATAGCTTTATGTTCCAATTCTACCGGAAGATGACAAGCCTTCCCAAACACCAACCGATACGGCGACATACCAATCGGCGTCTTGAAAGCTGTACGATAAGCCCAAAAAGCATCATCCAATTTCTTCGACCAGTCAGTCCTATTTGCATTGACAGTTTTGGATAAAATACTCTTAATCTCACGGTTGGACACCTCAACTTGGCCACTCGCTTGAGGATGATAAGGAGTGGTTACCTTGTGATTTACCCCATACTTGGCTAGTAGAGAGTCAAAAGCCCGGTTGCAAAAATGAGAACCCCCGTCACTAATTATGGCACGTGGAGTGCCAAACCTCGTGAATATACTCTTTTTCAAAAATGCCACCATACTTCGAGCTTCATTATTTGGCAAAGCTATGGCCTCAACCCATTTCGACACATAGTCAACCGCTACCAAGATGTAAGTGTTGCCACAGGAACTTACAAATTGTCCCATAAAGTCTATCCCCCAAACATCAAAGATGTCAACCTCTAGAATTATGTTAAGGGGCATCTCATCTTTCTTCGAAATCCCTCCGGCACGTTGGCATTCATCACATCTTTTCACAAAGTCACCGGCATCCTTGAACAACGAAGGCCAATAGAAACCACAGCTCAACACTTTAGACGCCGTCCTTGCCCCACCATGATGGCCACCATAGGGCGAAGAGTGACAAGCTTCCACAATACTCAGTTGCTCTTCTTCAGGAACACACCGGCGAAATACACCATCGGTGCAGATTGAGCTTCTTCCTTTGGTTAGAAGAGAGCTCATACGGAACCACACCGGTAACAAGGTAATTGGCAATGTCGGCAAACCATGGCATGTCTAGCATTGAAACCGAGAGGAGTTGTTCATCCCGGAAAAGCATCATTTATCTCAAGGCCGTCCAAAGGCCTCCCTTCCTCCTCCAATCGAGACAAGTGGTCCGCCACTTGGTTTTCACTACCTTTTCTATCAATGATCTCCAAATCAAATTCTTGAAGAAGAAGCACCCATCTCATTAACCTCGCTTTAGAATCTTTCTTCGTCATCAAATACCTAAGGGCGGCGTGATCGGTATGAATAATCACTTTGGCCCCCATAAGGTATGGGCGAAACTTCTCCATGGCAAAAACAATGGCAAGCAATTCCTTTTCGGTGACCGTATAGTTCCTTTGAGCTTCATTCATTGTCTTACTTGCGTAGTACACCGGATGGAACATCTTGTTGATTCTTTGGCCCAAGACCGCCCCCACCGCAACATCACTAGCGTCGCACATGAGCTCAAAGGGCAAGCTCCAATTTGGTGCGGTAATAATGGGGGTAGTCGTCAACTTTTGCTTTAGAAGCTCGAAAGCCTCCATACATTTCTCATCAAACACATATTTGGCATCTTTCTCAAGCAATTTACACAACGGGTTAACTACCTTAGAGAAGTCTTTGATGAATCTTCGGTAGAAACCCGCGTGTCCAAGAAAACTCCTCACCCCTTTGACAGAAGTAGGGGGAGGGAGCTTTGAGATAACCTTAATTTTTGCTTTATCAACCTCAATTTTTCTTTTTGAAATTTTGTGACCCAACACAATGCCTTCTTCTACCATAAAATGGCATTTCTCCCAATTGAGAACCAAGTTTGTGTCTTCGCATCGGGCCAATACACGATCCAAGTTTTGCAAGCAATCACCGAAAGAGTCCCCGACCACACTAAAATCATCCATGAAGACCTCCAAAATGTCTTCCACCATATCGGTGAAGATTGCCATCATACATCGTTGGAAAGTCGCCGGTGCATTACATAACCCAAATGGCATTCGAGAGAAGGCGAATGTGCCATAAGGACATGTGAAAGTTGTCTTTTCTTGGTCTTCCGGGGCAATGAGAATTTGGTTATAGCCTGAATACCCATCCAGAAAACAATAGAAAGCCCGGCCTGCAAGACGATCAAGCATTTGGTCCAAGAACGGCAATGGGAAATGATCCTTTCTAGTCACCTTGTTCAACTTCCGGTAGTCCATGCATACCCTCCAACCCGTCACAGTGCGAGTCGGAATAAGTTCATTATTGTCATTAGTCACCACAGTCATTCCTCTCTTCTTTAGCACACATTGTACTGGAGAAGTCCACGAACTATCAGAAATTGGATACACCACACCGGCGTCAAGCCACTTGATGACTTCCTTTATAACCACCTCTTGTATGGCTTCATTGAGTCTCCTTTGATGTTCAAGAGACGGCCTAGCATCATCCTCCAATATTATCTTGTGCATGCAAAACGCGGGGCTAATACCCCGAATATCCGCCAAGGTCCATCCAATTGCCCGCTTGCGCTTTTGAAGAACCGCCAAAGTGGCTTCAACCTGCACGTTAGTCAAGCAAGAAGAAAGTATAACCGGCAAAGTAAAATTAGGACCAAGAAATTCATACCTGAGGTGAGGAGGAAGTGGTTTCAACTCCAACACCGGTGGCTCCTCAATAGATGGCTTGGTGGGAGGAGTTTTGCGATTTTCAAGATCAAGAGATAACTTCCTCGGTTCATAAGAATATGAGCCCATGCCATGTAATGCATTCACACATTCCACCCTTCTAGCATCATCATCAACATCCATGTTCAATAGCACGGCCTCAAGTGGGTCCTCAGCATTAGCCATAGCGCTTGTGTCATCCACTATCACTGCCGTGACAATGTCAACAAACGAGCACACCTCGTTGCTATTTGGTTGCCTCATTGATTTGCATACGTGGAACACCACCTTTTCATCACCAACACGGAAGGTCAATTCTCCCGCTTCCACATCAACCAAGGCCTTTCCCGTAGCTAGGAAGGGCCTCCCAAGAATGATAGGCACCTCAAAATCCACTTCACAATCTAAGATCACGAAATCGGCTTGCAATATAAACTTATCAACACGAACAAGGACATCATCAATAATTCCCAAAGGCCGCTTCATTGATCGGTCCGCCATTTGAAGCCTCATAGAGGTTGGGCGAGGTTGTCCGATTCCCAAGGTCTTGAAGACCGAATATGGCATTAAATTGATACTTGCCCCCAAGTCGCAAAGGGCTTTTGCAAAGTCGGCACTTCCAATGGTACATGGGATAGTGAATGCACCGGGATCCTCAAGTTTTGGAGCCATAGAATGCACAATTGCGCTCACTTGATGGGTCATCTTGATTGTCTCACACTCCATTGATCTCTTTTTTGTAACCAAATCTTTCATGAACTTTGCGTATCCCGGCATTTGCTCGAGTGCCTCCACCAAAGGCACATTGATAGTCAAACTCTTCATCATTTCAATAAATTTCTTAAATTGGTTGTCACCCTTTTGCTTGGCCAACCGTTGAGGGTAGGGTGGAGGAGGTCTAGGCAAGGGTGCCTTGACTTTTGGCACCTCCGGTTCGGGCATATCAATGACGTGTTCCCTAGACGGGTTCACGGCCTTTTGATTCTCCTCCTCACCCTCATCAATTGCAATTCTCCCATCATCATTTGCACTTGGTTCGACAACATCCTCAACTACCAACGGGATCTCATCATTTTGCAACTCATCTTCATCTATCGGAACTCGGTTATCTCTTGAGGCATGCACATCACCGCCTCTTCCACTTCGTGTTGTCACTGCCATCACATGATTGTTGTGCCCTCCCTTGGGGTTTACTACCGTGTCACTTGGTAGAGCACCCTTTGGGCGAGTATTTAAAGATTGAGAGATTTGGCCTAATTGCACTTCCAAGTTTGTGATAGATGTGTTATGCGAAGCTAATTGGGCCTTGGAATCTTAACTTTTTTTCATCATTTGTTCGAACATGCTCTCTATTCGACTCATGTCATTGCCCGACGAACTCAACCCTTGAGATTGGAACGGAGGCGGGTTATTGGGCTGTTGATACATTGGGGGCCTTTGATAGCCTTGCCCCCTATTACCTTGACCACCATTGTTGTTGTTCCAATTGTTATTCCCGCTCCAATTTCCTTGATTCCCAAAATTATTGTTCCCCCAATTGCCTCCTTGATTGTTGTTGTAATTCCAATTGCCGCCTTGTTGATTGCCCCAATTACCTTGGGGTCTCCATTGCTGATTCCCTTGGTTGCCTCTATTCCCTTGGTAGTTGTTGACATATTGGACTTCCTCACTTTGGTCATCAAAACCTTCATTCGAATACCCACCACCATCATTGTTGTTGTCATATTGTTCACAATTACCTTGAGGTTGTTGTCCTCTTTGCCTCCTTTTCAACATAGAAACACCTTCCATTGCATTGACTTGGCGCGGGTTTTGGACTTGTTGCAATTGCGCCTTTGCTAATTGATTCATAGTTGTTGTATGTTCGGCTATCGCTTGGTCATGATCGTGCAATTCCTTGTGCAAATGGATGACCGTGGGGTCACCTTGTGGCACGTTTGCTCGGCTTTGCCATGCCGAAGAGGTGTCGGCCATTTCATCAAGTACATCACATGCCTCTTGGTAAGAAAGTTTCATAAAATTCCCTCCGGCCAATTGGTTCACAATGCATTGATTTGTGGTGTTGATGCCCCGATAAAAAGTTTGTTGAATCATAGCCTCGGTCATGTCGTTATTAGGGCACTCTTTCACCATTGTTCTATATCTTTCCCATATTTCATGCAAAGGTTCTGTTGGCTCCTGCTTGAAAGCTAGAATTTCATCCCGAAGAGCCGCCATATGACTTGGAGAGAAGAACTTGGCAATAAATTTGTCCGCCAATTCATCCCATGTTGTGATAGAATGATTGGGGAGCCTTTCTAACCAATCCAATGCTTTACCCCGAAGAGAGAACAGGAAAAGCCTCAATCTCAACGCGTCCTCGGACACGTTTGTCTGCTTGCTACCCCAACAAGTATCCACGAACCCCTTCAAGTGCTTGTAGGCATTTTGATCGGAGGCACCCGTGAAATAACCTCGTTGCTCGAGCAAGGTCAGCATAACATTTGTGATTTGAAAGTTCCCCGCCCAGTTTCGGGGAGGAACAATAGCACTGGCGTATCCTTGATTTGGTAAAACTCTGGGAGCCACTCTCGGCGGTTGCGGAGGAGGGTCTGGAATGTTGTTGTTCTCATTTGCATTTATATTGGCATTCCGACCTCTCCGTGGAAGTTGAGGTAAGACCTCATCTTGTTCTAGATCTTCTACCTCCTCCCCCGCTATCACATTGCCGAGAGGGTCATTTACATTAAGAGCAATGGTACCTGATTGATCAACACGCAAAATTAGTAAATAAGAAGGAAAGAGAAGCAAAACACAATACTAGCTACACAGATAGTCAACACCGTAAAGCTCCCCGGCAACGGCGCTAAAAAGTGATCGCAGCAGACTCAACCTAAGGATGAGTGGGCGCTAATACTTTTACCCAATAGCGATATCGGGGTCGATTTTCCATAGGGAACTTCAAATTGGAGTCGAGTATTTGTATGGTCTAGGATAGTGTTTTAGCTCATAATTCATCTTCTAACATTTTTGGTTTTCTTTTGTCTAAGAGCTACAATTTATCAACTACAGTTGTAAAACTAGGTTATGCTAAAATTATGATTCTAAATTATACGCAAGATAGCTAAAAGCACTAGGGATGTAGCATTTACCTAGGTGGTCCACTAACGGGTAGAAATTCCTAATGCAAGAATGACGAATATGGGGCTTATGCTATAACCGTTGCACCTTTTACACCCACTCTCACACCTCTCGGTAGAGAGAGTGATTTTGCCCAATTGACTCTCTCGAGACCAATTGGGTAGGCTAATTTGCCCAAGCAACTTATGGTTCAAGTTGGGTAATTACTCTCTCGAGGTTTAACCCGTTAATTGGGACTACCATTCTCATGGGTCCATCCCGATTCCTTGTTGGAGTTAATCTTGAGGTCATAGACGAGCTCAAGAAGAGTCAAGACCCACTAAGCTAGACTTAGTATTTGCAACCACCAAATCTTAGTGAAAACTTAAGATTAATCCAAATAGCAAACACCCAACATCATTCATGCACTAAACTATCACACCCATCAATTTCCCATACTAGGGTTGAGCCACAACCCTAGCTAATGGGTTTAGCTAGACATAGTAGTAACAAAAATCAAAGAAATAATAGATGAAATTGACATAATAGTTAACTACAATGTTAATCTACTTGATTCCACTTTAAAACTAGAAGAAATGGCCCAAAATAGGCTGATAATAGGGTAACACGAGTTCAGCTACTCTCTGCTCTCGAACCGCCTTCCAAAAAACTCCTGCTAAAAAGTAAAATGTTCTATTTATACTTCACAGGAAAAACCGGACAAAAATACCCCTGAGGGTCTGGCGCAGACCGCGCACAAATGACGCGCGGCCACGTAGGGCTCTGGGTCTTCGTTACTTGTATCTGGTACTGGGGGGCGCGGACCGCACAAAAGTGACGTGCGGCCGCATGAACTTCATCCATGCGGACCGCACTGATTAGGTGCGCGGTCGCATGGGCTTTTGTCTCGAGTGATTGCTTCTCTGATTCTCTTAGGCGCGGACCGCACAAAAAGGGACGCGGACCGCGTTGGAACTGGGCGCGGACCGCGCGAGAAGAGGCGCGGACCGCGCAAATTATCTTAAAAATATCATGGCCTCTGAACTTTCCTGCGCGGCCGCGTGGCAAAACAGTGCGGTCCGTGCATGTTGAACTTGGATATGCCCAGCTTCTGAACTCTCCTGCGCGGCCGCGTGACAGAACAGTGCGGACCGCGCAGGGCCTTTTTGATAGCATCCTAGGAAGCTCAACTCTATTCAAGGACATGGATGAAGCTTTTGAATCTCAAAGATGGCCTTTAATAAGAGTTCAAGCTAAAGAATTACAAAACAAGATCATTAGACTTCAAGTGCAAATGAAGAAGTTATTAATTGGGAGGAAGAGCTCAAGGATAAAGGATGTGAATTGGCTAGGTGATAGCATCAAGGACAAGGATAGAGTTTTGGAAGCTCCAAGGCCATATACAAGATCTCAAGCTAAAGAGTTGCAAACTAAGGTTGCTAGACTTCAATGGCAAATAAAGAAGCTTTTAATTGTAGAGGAAGAGCTCAAGCCCAAAGGAGATGAATTGTCCAAGTTTTACAATTATTTGGTAGTCCAAATTGAAGTCCAAGAGGAGGAAGATTGGGTTACCAAATCAGCCCTTGAAGTCCACCAATAGGGCTCAAAATGACCTTAAAAGAGGTCCAAAAGGGGGTGTTTCAAAAGGAGCCCAATTGGAGTCCAAACCAATGGCCCAAACTAATAGTTTTAAGGCCCAAAGCTGCCCCAAAAGGATTTGGCCGCCCCCCACTTAATTTTGATGGCTTTTGTTACCCCTTAGGAGCCACCTACCTAAGTTTGATGGCTATTGTGACCCCTAGCAGCCCCCTACCTAATTTAGATGACTTTTTTAGCAACCCCCTACATTATTTTAAGTGCTTTTAACTCCTATAAATAAGGAGTTCTTCTCATTCATAAGACACAACATTTATTGATTAAGTATATCATACTTTGAGAGTTCTTTTGAACCTTTGTTACTTGTGCTTTGAGATTTATCTTTCAACCTTTACTAGTTCTTAGTTCAAGGTAGTAAGATTACTTCTCTTTTATGATATCTTTGATTCCTTTGTGGTATTCTTAGAAGGCGATTAATACTAGTTATTAATTGTTGTCTCAAGTTACTCGTAAAGTGGTCAAGATCCGAATCTATTGTTTTGATTTGCTTTTTAAGTAAAGGCGTTTGTTTTATTCCATAAATCAAGACGTTGTTACTTTAATCTTGTCAAGGCTATAGAACTTACGTTCTTGGAAGTTCTTGGAAGTTCTTGGAATTCTTTCCTTGAATCCTTCCCATATTTTATTTTCATCTCTTTAATTCTAGTTGTTTAATTCCTTGTTGTTAATGCTTCCGCATTTACTTCTCAAATTCTTACTCTAATTTGGATTCCCGACCTAGTTGTTATCAAGTGGTATCAGAGCGGTTTTTATCAAGATTTCGTTCCTGGTAAGTCTTGGAATTTCTTGAATACTAAGAGCAAAGAAAAGGAAAAAAATTAAAAAAAAACGAAAATCAGTTTTTAGAACAAAAAAATAGAATTGCGTGCTCTCCGGGATATTTCTTTTGTATCTAATTTGTTACCAAAAATTAACAAAGGAAACAAGAAGAGGGGATCCTAGATTTTCTTACTCTTTCTAATCTAAACATATAATCCTTTCCTTTTTGTTCGCGTCATGTTTCAACCGAGCCTAATAGTTCTAGGATTTGGTTTTTCTTTCATTAGTTCCCCAAAAATCTGAATTTTACTACTAAGAACTTCATACGAGTTGGTTTAACTATAAATCTACAAAGTATTTTGTTCAAAGGTCATTTCGAGAGAAAAAAAAGGATAAAGTGTGTGAGAGAACAATTGAAAAAAAAACAAAGAAGCCAAATTTGAGAGATACATATTTCCTTTAATCTATGTCAAGATATCTCAAATAGGTAGTTGCAGTGGAAGGAGTAGATCTATGACTCTTGAAAGGTCGATATTACAATATATCGAATGGAAAGAAGACAATGGTAAAGTTATTTTTCAAACAAGAGCTAAAGTGATGTCTACAATTTATACCCTTAGAATTGACAAAGCATTTAACTATAACTTAATTAGCACTTATATGGTTGAGAAATTGAACTTGCCTTGTGTTGAACATATTGATCCCTACATGTTGAAAGGAGTAAAGGTAGATAAAAGAGTGTTATTACCATTCTCTATTGGAAGGTATGAGGATGTGATTTGGTGTGATGTCATTCCCATGAATCGTTTTCATATCTTGTTGGGAAGGCCATGGAATATCTATAGAAGTGCTTCATATAGTATCGAAAAAAATAGATACTCTTTTGAGGTTAATGGGAAGAAACTCAGTCTTGGACCTTTGACTCCCTCACAAATTTGTGCAGATGAAAAGATTGTTAAAAAGAATATGGAAAAATACGAGAGAGAAAAGAATGAGAGGAGTAAGGGAGTGCATGTTGACATTCCAAGAGAGGAAAAAGGAGAGGTTGTCTTGAGTAAAAAGAGTGGGATGTCAAGTGAGGTAAACAATGATCTTGAGAAAAAAGAAAAGAGAGAAAGCAATAAGAGAAACAAAGTTTGTAAGGTAGAGAGAGAGAAACAAGAGAGATTGAGTGAAGGAAAAGAACTCTTTAGTGAGAGAAAAGAGGCTAAGGGTGAGGAAAACATTAGTCTTGCGATAAAAGCCAAAGAGAGTGTAAGCAAGAAAAACGTTTCTTTACTTCCTAACCCATTAACTCTTTCTTGTTTTAGTTCTTGTGATTTTGTGCAGCCACGTGATGAAATACCTTTTGAAAGGAGTGGTGAGGCGCAAGAGATGGTGGCAAAAGATCCAATTGGATTCCAACATAAATTCGGCAATATCAATTCTTGTTGGATGGTGGAAGACAAAAGCTTGATTAAATTCTTTGTTATTAAACCTTTTGACTATTTCGATTCTTATTTACAGGGTTATGACATGGAGTTGCCTAAAAGCATTGCTAAGGTGGAGCCATTGCATAAAAGAATACAAGGTGATGATGTTCCATTGGTAAATAAGTCCAAGTATGGTATGTATAATTGGTTTATTTGCATTCTTGGTCTTTCTAGAACACCTAAGGTATTTTTGGAGGTAATGAATTACACTCTTATTTCTTATATTGGTGACTTTATAATTTTTGTAGATGATGATATTTTGATGCACATCAAGTCATTAACTATAATATCTAAGTTAATGTGTAAGAGTAATTCGCTTCCTTTTGAAATTGTGTATGACATAGATGATTACTTATTCCAACTTGGTGGAAAGAGGCATGGAATTTCTGTGAAGAGGCTTGCAAATGAGTTAAATATTTCTTCTTATCTTATTCAAGTGGCTAATGAGTTTTCATGTGCTAAAGAATGTGATCTTTGTTATGTGATGGGGAGTCATTCTTCAAGTCATGTTCATTGTAAGATTGTAAAAGTATTTGTTTCTAGTAAAGAGGATATGCATGATTGTTGTAATACTGGTGATCAAATACTCTTTCATGTAGAGGAATCCATGAGATTTGTAATTGTAGTTAGTAGTCTATATCATGAATGTATCTTGTTTGATAAATGTGGTAAAGGTACTTATATTAAATGGATGTGTAGTCACTCTTTTATAATTTCTTTGTCATGTATACTCATGGACTGCCGTACCGACAAGATCGAATTGCAAGTTCCATTGCATGGTGCATCTAAGAGAGGTTTTTATTGTATTAATCTAGGTAGACATAAATTTTATTGGGATGATGATGTCCATATTCTTTATAAGGGAGTATTTATACCTATTAGGATTGATTGGGTTAAATGGACACATTGTCACTATCTTATTTTATTCCTACTATTTTTTCAGATTAGTGGATACCATTTACTAGTGCGTGTTTTCTTTTTCTTGCAAGGTCAAAATTCGAGGACGAATTTTCTTCAAGAAGAGGGGAATGATAGCATCCTAGGAAGCTCAACTCTATTCAAGGACATGGATGAAGCTTTTGAATCTCAAAGATGGCCTTTAATAAGAGTTCAAGCTAAAGAATTACAAAACAAGATCATTAGACTTCAAGTGCAAATAAAGAAGTTATTAATTGGGAGGAAGAGCTCAAGGATAAAGGATGTGAATTGGCTAGGTGATAACATCAAGGACAAGGATAGAGTTTTGGAAGCTCCAAGGCCATATACAAGATCTCAAGCTAAAGAGTTGCAAACTAAGGTTGCTAGACTTCAATGGCAAATAAAGAAGCTTTTAATTGTAGAGGAAGAGCTCAAGCCCAAAGGAGATGAATTGTCCAAGTTTTACAATTATTTGGTAGTCCAAATTGAAGTCCAAGAGGAGGAAGATTGGGTTACCAAATCAGCCCTTGAAGTCCACCAATAGGGCTCAAAATGACCTTAAAAGAGGTCCAAAAGGGGGTGTTTCAAAAGGAGCCCAATTGGAGTCCAAACCAATGGCCCAAACTAATAGTTTTAAGGCCCAAATCTGCCCCAAAAGGATTTGGCCGCCCCCCACTTAATTTTGATGGCTTTTGTTACCCCTTAGGAGCCACCTACCTAAGTTTGATGGCTATTGTGACCCCTAGCAGCCCCCTACCTAATTTAGATGACTTTTTAGCAACCCCCTACATTATTTTAAGTGCTTTTAACTCCTATAAATAAGGAGTTCTTCTCATTCATAAGACACAACATTTATTGATTAAGTATATCATACTTTGAGAGTTCTTTTGAACCTTTGTTACTTGTGCTTTGAGATTTATCTTTCAACCTTTACTAGTTCTTAGTTCAAGGTAGTAAGATTACTTCTCTTTTATGATATCTTTGATTCCTTTGCGGTATTCTTAGAAGGCGATTAATACTAGTTATTAATTGTTGTCTCAAGTTACTCGTAAAGTGGTCAAGATCCGAATCTATTGTTTTGATTTGCTTTTTAAGTAAAGGCGTTTGTTTTGTTCCATAAATCAAGACGTTGTTACTTTGATCTTGTCAAGGCTATAGAACTTACGTTCTTGGAAGTTCTTGGAATTCTTTCCTTGAATTCTTCCCATATCCTTTATTTTCATCTCTTTAATTCTAGTTGTTTAATTCCTTGTTGTTATTGCTTCCGCATTTACTTCTCAAATTCTTACTCTAATTTGGATTCCCGACCTAGTTGTTATCACTTTTGATCCCCCCTTTCAGTTGTCTCTTGACACTTGGCAGATTTCACTCCTTTTTGAGCCGATCTTTAGTATTTGTCATCTTGTCGCTCAAACCTGCAATCAAGTGTCATTTGTAAGCATTTTGGGACTATTATATGGCAATAAATGCGCAAAGCTCAGGTAAGAATGGGTATAAAAACATGCAGAAATCGTAGTTATCAAGTATCAGAAGAGCATGACGAGCCAAATCAATAAACCTCGTCTCGAACCCTGCTGGAGACGCTCGAGCCGCCTGCGGTACTCCTCCCTCTAAGTGATGGGAAGAAACTTCTCGAGAAATAGCTGCGAGAACTGGTCCCAAGTGAGAGCTGGTGATCCAACTGGTCTGGCCAAACAATAATCTCTCCACTATTTCTTGGCAGAACCTGACAGACGGAAAGCAGCAAAGTCGACCCCATTGGTCTCCACTATCCCCATGTTCCGAAGAACCTCATGACAGCTGTCTAAGTAATCTTGGGGATCCTCTGAAGCTGTACCACTATAAGTACTTTGAGAGATTTCCTTCCAAAAGGAAGTCAAAGTTGCATCCTAGAGGAGATGGCCCATTTCAAGTCCTTGAAAGGATTGGAGACAATGCTTACAAGTTGGACCTTCCTGGTGAGTTCCAAGTAAGTGCCACATTTAATGTTGCTGACTTATCTTTGTTTGATGTAGGATCGAATTCGAGGACGAATTCTTTTCAAGAAGGGGGGAATGATAGCATCAAGAACAAGGATATAGTTAAGGACAATGATAGAGATGATAGAGTTTTGGAAGCTCCAAGGCCATTTACAAGATCTCAAGCTAAAGAGTTGCAAGCTAAGGTTGCTAGACTTCAATGGCAAATAAAGAAGCTTTTAATTGTAGAGGAAGAGCTCAAGCCCAAAGGAGATGAATTGTCCAAGTTTTACAATTATTTGGTAGTCCAAATTGAAGTCCAAGAGGAGGAAGATTGGGTTACCAAATCAGCCCTTGAAGTCCACCAATAAGGCTCAAAATGACCTTAAAAGAGGTCCAAAAGGGGGTGTTTCAAAAGGAGCCCAATTGGAGTCCAAACCAATGGCCCAAACTAATAGTTTTAAGGCCCAAATCTGCCCCAAAAGGATTTGGCCGCCCCCCACTTAATTTTGATGGCTTTTGTTACCCCTTAGGAGCCACCTACCTAAGTTTGATGGCTATTGTGACCCCTAGCAGCCCCCTACCTAATTTAGATGACTTTTTAGCAACCCCCTACATTATTTTAAGTGCTTTTAACTCCTATAAATAAGGAGTTCTTCTCATTCATAAGATACAACATTTATTGATTAAGTATATCATACTTTGAGAGTTCTTTTGAACCTTTGTTACTTGTGCTTTGAGATTTATCTTTCAACCTTTACTAGTTCTTAGTTCAAGGTAGTAAGATTACTTCTCTTTTATGATATCTTTGATTCCTTTGTGGTATTCTTAGAAGGCGATTAATACTAGTTATTAATTGTTGTCTCAAGTTACTCGTAAAGTGGTCAAGATCCGAATCTATTGTTTTGATTTGCTTTTTAAGTAAAGGCGTTTGATTTCTTCCATAAATCAAGACGTTGTTACTTTGATCTTGTCAAGGCTATAGAACTTACGTTCTTGGAAGTTCTTGGAATTCTTTCCTTGAATTCGTCCCATATCCTTTATTTTCGTCTCTTTAATTCTAGTTGTTCAATTCCTTGTTGTTATTGCTTCCGCATTTACTTCTCAAATTCTTACTCTAATTTGGATTCCCGACCTAGTTGTTATCAAGTGGTATCAGAGCGGTTTTTATCAAGATTTCGTTCTTGGTAAGTCAAGTTATCCCGGAATTAATTATTCTTTATTCCTCGTACAAAACGAGAACTATTTTTTGGGAAACTACCAACTATGTTCATTTATAAGTAGCTTATTACAAGAATCGGTCAATTCATAAAATATTACTAATATTAGCCAAATATTACCTATAGTAGCTAATTAGCTATTTGTAGCAAAAAAGTTAAATTTTTTGCTTTCTTTTGAGTGGTGTTATTAGAATAGATTGAATACATCTTAATGAGCTTGAGTCTCAGTTTTAGGATGATTTGGTGGAGTTTTGAGGTAGTTTGAATTGAAAATTTGAAGTAGAAGATGAACCAAAAAAATGATATGTGTTGTGTATCATTTGTGTATCACATATGTATCATATTTATATCAAATGTGTATCACATGTATACTTGTGTGTGAGATACATGCGCGATACATGTTTGATACACGTGTTGCAGAAAAAAAATTGAACTCGATTTTAACTACGAATTTTGATACCAAATCACCTTTAATCTTCCTCAAATTTTGTATATTGACTCATCAATATGTTTTCAGTAAATTTCAACCATACCCATTGAATAATATTCTTTTTTTCTTAGATTTTTAGAATCTTATATTATATATATATATATAGATAGATATATATATATATATATATATATAGATAGATAGATAGTTTTTTGTATTTCAATACCTTATTTCTACCTCTCCATAAAATTTCCTTTTCGTCTTGCACCTAATGTTGCTAATCACACTTAAAAATATGGAAGAAGATCTTTGCGTATGATTCTTGGAGAAAGAACCTTATTTATTTGGGTTTTCAATTTTTATGTGTTTGGCTAGATTTGGTAAGTCTATGATTAATGGTTAGAGATTCGTAAGTTGAGACTTATTTGAGACATTTCTGTAAGATTCCCTTATTAATTTTCAGAAACCACTATGTTTTAGTAATTATTAGCTTGCTATAGTTATCATTTACTAAATTACTTCCTATAGCTATATTTGGTGCAGATGGCGAGGATGCCCAGGGTTTCTGAGACAAGTGTCAGCGGATTCTTCGCACAATGGGTATTCTGGAGACCAGTAAGGGGTCGCTTTCACTACTTTTCACTTTTCTGGAGCTGCCTTCACTTGGTGGGAGGCGTATAAGAGGCGTAGGCCTATTGATGCAGCACCCCTTACTTGGCAGCAGTTCTCCATTCTCTTTTTGGAGAAGTATGTGTCGCAGTCTCGCAGAGAGGAGCTGCGCAGGTAGTTTGAGTGGTTGCGTCAGGGGGAGATGACTGTGACGCAGTACGAGATGAGGTTCTTCGAGTTAGCTCGTCATGCTATTTGGTTGGTTTCGACAGATAGTGAGAGGATTAGGAGGTTTGTGGATGGCCTCACTTATCAGCCTCGTATTCTCATGACTAGGGATAGGGTGCCTAGTGCCACTTTTGAGGAGGTTGTTGACATTGCTCGGGAGATTGAGTCAGTTCGTTGCCAGGAGCGAGATGAGAGGGAGGCCAAGAGGCCTCGAGGATCTCGTAGTTATGGTGGTGCTCCTTCGAGAGGTCAGTTCTAGCATCGGAAAGGCCATCCATTCAGGCATGCTTAGCCAACTCACCCAGGTTATCGTGAGGCATTATCCGTTATGGTTCTTACAGTTCTCATCAGGGCCAGTCATCACCTAATGCTCTTCCAACTCAGAGTTCGTCCTATGCTCCATCAGTTTAAGGCTCTTCTATGCCGGGTGCATCTGCTAGTCATTCCGGTACTAGGGGTTCCCTTCAGTACTCGCCTCCATCACCCAAGAGTTGCTATGAGTGTGGAGAGATGGGTCATATGTGGAGGCAGTCTCCTCATCGTCTTGCAGGTTCATCTCAGTAGAGGAGTCAGCCATCGGCTTCAGCACCAGTTACTTCACCACCACCCGCCCAGCCAGCTAGGGGTGGAGGTCAGTCAGCTAGGGGTCACCCTAGAGGGGGAGGTCGATCAGGTCGCGGTCAGGCCTGTTTCTATACACTTCCAGCTAGACCCGATGCTATTGTTTCCGATGTTGTTATTTGTATTGTCTTAGTTTGCCACATAGATGATTCTATATTATTTGATCCCGGTTCCACCTTTTATTATGTGTCATCATACTTTGCTCGTTATTTGGATACACCCTGTGAGTCTCTTGTTTCACCTGTTCATGTATCTGCCTGTTCAGTCTCTTGACACATTTAATCAAGGAACCTTTCTCAGTTTCTTTGGTCATTGTGGAACCCAAACTCACACATCCTCGACTTTATCTAAGTGAACCTCACCTTTTTAGAGTATTTGCACACAAATCGAGGTGAATGGACTTCTCTCTCATCTCTCACAAAGAAAAGGCCCTAAGTCCGGCTCTAAGTACCATATGCTTGCCCCTTATGTAAGTATCCACTAATGTAGGCTTCCCTCAACTCAAGATCATATAGGGCTTTTGAGGAGTCATTGTGAAGGCTTTGGGTAAAGGTAGGACATGTTTTTGTTCAAATGGGTTCAATCTTCCCTTAAACACTTCTTTTGATTTATTTTGGCACACTTTCTTGACTCAATTGAGTAATTCACTTCTTTCAAGGAGTTAGAGAGACACATTGTCACTCTTTCTTTTGCAATTCAAACCTTTTTTCCTTTTTTACCACTTTTCCACACCTTTTTCACTTTTTTGTTGTCCTTGGATTCCCTTTTTGGTTCTTATTCATTTTTGTCTTTCTTTTTGCCTTTTTCTCTTTTTCATTGCCTTCCTTTTCTTTTGCTTTTGCGCCTTTTTACCACATTGATGCCTTTCTTGTCTCTCCCCCCAAACTTAGACATTTGCCATTTACTCAAGGGAAGATTTGGGTGCCAAGAGAGGGTCTCATTAAGAACGGGTATAGGCTTGTAGCTTGGTTCATGAAAGAAAAAGGTTTAAGGCTCAAAAGGGGTGAACTAGGGATTATTTCATTGATAGGTCATGGGAGTTGTTCAAGTTTTGCATTTTGGATCAAGGAGAGCCTATAATCACGTCTCAAGTCAAGTTCCACCTATGATTTCGCCTCAACAACATTCAGGGCAAGTTCTAGACCATCGGTGATAGCATCAAGAACAAGGATATAGTTAAGGACAATGATAGAGATAATAGAGTTTTGGAAGCTCCAAGGCAATTTACAAGATCTCAAGCTAAAGAGTTGCAAGCTAAGGTTGCTAGACTTCAATGGAAAATAAAGAAGCTTTTAATTGTAGAGGAAGAGCTCAAGCCCAAAGGAGATGAATTGTCCAAGTTTTACAATTATTTGGTAGTCCAAATTGAAGTCCAAGAGGAGGAAGATTGGGTTACCAAATCAGCCCTTGAAGTCCACCAATAAGGCTCAAAATGACCTTAAAAGAGGTCCAAAAGGGGGTGTTTCAAAAGGAGCCCAATTGGAGTCCAAACCAATGGCCCAAACTAATAGTTTTAAGGCCCAAATCTGCCCCAAAAGGATTTGGCCGCCCCCCACTTAATTTTGATGGCTTTTGTTACCCCTTAGGAGCCACCTACCTAAGTTTGATGGCTATTGTGACCCCTAGCAGCCCCCTACCTAATTTAGATGACTTTTTAGCAACCCCCTACATTATTTTAAGTGCTTTTAACTCCTATAAATAAGGAGTTCTTCTCATTCATAAGACACAACATTTATTGATTAAGTATATCATACTTTGAGAGTTCTTTTGAACCTTTGTTACTTGTGCTTTGAGATTTATCTTTCAACCTTTACTAGTTCTTAGTTCAAGGTAGTAAGATTACTTCTCTTTTATGATATCTTTGATTCCTTTGTGGTATTCTTAGAAGGCGATTAATACTAGTTATTAATTGTTGTCTCAAGTTACTCGTAAAGTGGTCAAGATCCGAATCTATTGTTTTGATTTGCTTTTTAAGTAAAGGCGTTTGATTTCTTCCATAAATCAAGACGTTGTTACTTTGATCTTGTCAAGGCTATAGAACTTACGTTCTTGGAAGTTCTTGGAATTCTTTCCTTGAATTCTTCCCATATCCTTTATTTTCATCTCTTTAATTCTAGTTGTTTAATTCCTTGTTGTTATTGCTTCCGCATTTACTTCTCAAATTCTTACTCTAATTTGGATTCCCGACCTAGTTGTGATCAAGTGGTATCAGAGCGGTTTTTATCAAGATTTCGTTCTTGGTAAGTCTTGGAATTTCTTGAATACTAAGAGCAAAGAAAAGAAAAGAAAAAAATTAAAAAAAAACGAAAATCAGTTTTTAGAACAAAAAATAGAATTGCGTGCTCTCCGGGATATTTCTTTTGTATCTAATTTGTTACCAAAAATTAACAAAGGAAACAAGAAGAGGGGATCCTAGATTTTCTTACTCTTTCTAATCTAAACATATAATCCTTTCCTTTTTGTTCGCGTCATGTTTCAACCGAGCCTAATAGTTCTAGGATTTGGTTTTTCTTTCATTAGTTCCCCAAAAATCTGAATTTTACTACTAAGAATTTCATACGAGTTGGGTTTAATTATAAATCTACAAAGTATTTTGTTCAAAGGTTATTCCGAGAAAAAAAAAAGAGCTAAGTTTTGTGATACAGTTTACACTTTTTTTTAAAGATGTCGCGTACAGGTAGTGATGATGAACGAAGGGTTCTCCAAGAAGCTGAAATCAAAGCAAGAAATGATTTTACCTTGCAAGCTATGCATCAACAATTTGAAAGGTTGAATTTGCAACTCCAAGAGATGAGGGATACCATTGCTGATCAAAATGATACAATAGCTGAACTTAGGAGGGAAAATAATGTTAGACCCCAAGCTAGGAGAAATGTACCCCATGCTCCCATTGTAAATCAAGAAAACCCTATAGATGATTTTAATGATATTGATTTTGATAGGGTGGGAAGAGATAGGAGGGGACAAAGAGGTAGAGTAGAAGATGACAATATAAGTAGTATAAAGATGAAGATGCCATCATTCAAGGGAGCAAGGGACCCAGACTTGTACCTTGATTGGGAGAGAAAGGTTGAAGCCATCTTTGATTGTCACAACTACTCTGAGGGTAAGAAAGTTAAACTTGTTGTTGTTGAGTTTTCTGACTATGCTGCTATTTGGTGGAAAAAGCTTGCTAGGGACAGATTGCAAGAAGGACAAGCACCAGTTGCTACTTGGGCTGAGATGAAGAGGGTGATGAGGAAGAGATTCGTGCCATCACACTTTCAAAGAGAGCTACAACAACGTCTTCAAACATTGAAGCAAGGGTCCATGTCTGTGGATGAGTACTTTAAGGCTATGGATATGGCTATGATCCAAGCTAATTGTACAGAGGAAGAAGAGGCTACAATGGCTAGGTTTTTAAATGGTTTAAATAAGGAAATAGCTGATGTAGTAGAATTACAACAATATGTAACAATAGATGAGTTAGTTGATTTGTCTGTAAAGATAGAAAATCAAAATAAAAGAAAGCAGACTAGCTCGTGGAAAGGTCGGACAAGCACCATCTCCAAGAAGCCATGGCCATATCATGAGATGAAGAGTTCTTCTAGACCTCAAGAAGACAAGGGTAAAGGTAAATTTGAGAACAAAGAGGGAGGTAAAACCTTTAACCCTAAACCTTTTACACCTTCTAGTTCTATTCAATGTCATAAATGTAAAGGAAGGGGACATATGATGCATGAATGTCCAAGTAGAAGAAACATCATTCTTAGAGAAGATGGAGGATATGAGAGTGAAAAAGGTGAGGGAGAAGAAGAGGGAGATGTGAGTGATGAAGATGATGTAGAACTACCTAATGAGGGCATGATTGGGGTAGTTAGAAGGATTATGACTATCAATTTGGCAAGCAATAGTGAAGAACAAAGGGAGAATATATTCCATACTAGGTGTGGGATAAAGGGAAAAACTTGCTCTATGATCATTGATAGTGGTAGTTGTGCTAATGTGGTGAGTTCATACTTTGTGGAAAAATTGGGACTTGCATGCATGAAACACCCTACTCCATATAGACTCCAATGGTTAAATGATAGTAGTGAACTAAAGGTAAACAAACAGTGCATGATTTCATTTAATGTTGGTAGATATGAGGATGATATTCTTTGTGACATAATACCTATGCAAGCTTGTCATATCTTACTGGGTCGTCCTTGGCAGTATGACAGGAATGTTTTTCATGATGGAAGAAAGAATAGATATTCTCTTGAACTAAATGGCAGGAAATTTACTCTTGCACCTTTATCTCCTTCTCAAGTGTTTGAAGATCAAAAGAGATTAAGAGAAACAATGGGAAAACCAAGGGGAGAGATAAAAAGTGAGCTTGAGGAAAAAGAAAAGAAAGAAGGCCAAGAATTAGAAAAAAAGAGAGATGGCCGAGAGAAAGAGAGAGAGGGCAGCAATTTGAGAGAAGAGATAAAAAAGGGTTTGAATGAAAAAATAGACAGTCTTGGTGAGAGGAAAGAGGTTAAGGAAAGAAAAAAAGAGAGTTTTTATATAAAAACCAAAGAGTGTTTAAATGCAAGAAAAGAGGGGCTGCCCATAATACTACTTACTTACAAAGAGACTTTGATTAATTCTGAGTTGCTAACTTCTTCTTTGCCAAGTAGTATTTCTTCTCTTTTGCAGGATTTTGAAGATGTCTTTCCAGAAGATATTCCTAATGGATTGCCACCTTTACGTGGCATTGAGCATCAAATTGATTTTGTACCTGGATCACAAATCCCAAATAGGCCAGCCTATAGGAGTAATCCAGAAGAGACAAAAGAACTTCAAAGGCAAGTTGAGGAGTTGCTTGAGAAAGGTTTTGTGAGAGAGAGCATGAGCCCTTGCTCGGTTCCCGTCCTATTGGTACCAAAAAAGGATGGAACTTGGAGGATGTGCGTGGATTGTAGAGCAATCAACAAGATTACGGTAAAGTATCGCCACCCTATTCCTCGTCTTGATGACATGTTGGATCAATTACATGGATCCAAAATCTTTTCTAAAATTGATCTAAAAAGTGGTTACCATCAGATTCGAATGAATCCTGGAGATGAATGGAAAACTGCTTTTAAGACCAAATATGGGCTTTATGAGTGGTTAGTTATGCCTTTCGGCTTGACTAATGCACCTAGTACTTTCATGAGATTAATGAATCATGTTTTTAAGGATTTTCATGGAAAATTTGTTGTGGTGTACTTCGATGATATCTTGGTCTTTTCTAACACTTTAGAAGAGCATGTAGAACACCTAAAACAAGTTTTTGAAGTTCTTAGAAAGCAATTTTTATTTGCTAATCTTAAAAAGTGTACTTTTTATGTGGATCGTGTGATTTTCTTGGGTTTTGTAGTTAGTTCTAAAGGAGTTGAGGTTGATGAAGAGAAAATCAAAGCAATAAAAGAATGGCCTAAACCTAAGAGTGTAACTGAAGTTAGGAGTTTTCATGGACTTGCTAGTTTTTATAGGAGGTTTGTGAGAGACTTTAGTACCATTGCTTCTCCTTTAACTGAAGTTATTAAAAAGGATAAGATTTTTAAATGGGGAAAAGAACAAGATGATGCTTTTAACTTGTTGAAAGAAAAGTTATGTTCTGCTCCATTGTTACAATTGCCTGATTTTTCTAAATCTTTTGAAATTGAATGTGATGCTTCGGGCAAAGGAATAGGTGCTGTTTTGATGCAAGATTCTAAACCTATTGCCTACTTTAGTGAAAAGTTAAGTGGAGCCACATTGAACTATTCCACTTATGACAAAGAGCTATATGCTTTGGTAAGGGCTTTAGCCACATGGCAACATTACTTGTGGCCAAGAGAGTTTGTCATTAAAACTGATCATGAATCCTTGAAATACTTGAAGAGTCAAGGTAAGCTTAGTAGAAGGCATGCTAAGTGGGTTGAATTCATTGAAACGTTTCCTTATGTAATTTCTTACAAACAAGGGAAAGAAAATGTTGTTGCTGATGCACTTTCAAGGAGGTATGTCTTAGTTTCTACCCTGACTTCTAAATTAATGGGTTTTGATCAAATCAAGGGACTTTATGCTAATGATGTTGATTTTGGCAAAATTTTTGCAGATTGTAAGTTGAGTCCTTTTGAGAGGTTTAACCTCCAAGATGGCTTTCTCTTTAAGGAAAATAAGTTGTGTATTCCTAATTGCTCTTTACGTGAAGTATTTGTAAGGGAAGCACATTGTGGAGGGCTTATGGGACACTTTGGAGTCCCAAAGACACTAGACATACTGGCCGAAAATTTCTTTTGGCCTGGAATGAGAAAAGATGTTGAAAGAATGTGCGCACAGTGTTTGGAATGTAAACAAGCTAAATCTAAAGTGTTACCACATGGTCTTTACACGCCATTACCTGTTCCTACTTCGCCTTGGATTGATATTTCCATGGATTTTGTGTTAGGTTTGCCTAGAACAAGATATGGTAAGGATAGTATATTTGTTGTGGTAGATAGGTTCTCCAAAATGGCTCATTTTATTCCTTGTTTAAAGACTAATGATGCCTCACATGTTGCTGATCTTTTTGTAAAAGAGGTTGTCAAATTTCATGGTATACCTAGAACTATTGTTAGTGATAGGGATGCTAAGTTTTTGAGCCACTTTTGGCGTGTGTTTTGGGGGAAGTTAGGTACTAAATTGTTGTTTTCTACTTCTTGTCACCCACAAACTGATGGACAAACTGAAGTAGTTAATAGAACCTTAGGAAACATGTTGAGGGCTGTTTTGAAAGGTAAATTAACTTCATGGGAAGATCACTTACCTATGATTGAATTTGCTTACAATAGAACAATCCATTCTTCTACAGGTATGTCTCCTTTTGAGGTTGTTTATGGTTTTAATCCCTTCACTCCCCTTGATTTATTACCATTACAAACTAATGATATTGCTAATCTTGATGGTAGGACAAAGGCTGAGATGATGAAAAAAATTCATGAACAAACAAGGCTTGCAATTGAGAAGAAAAATGAGCAAACTGCCTTGAGAAAGAATAAGGGACGAAAGCAAGTTATTTTTAAACCTGGAGATTTAGTTTGGGTTCACTTTAGAAAGGAGAGATTTCCTTCCAAAAGGAAGTCAAAGTTGCATCCTAGAGGAGATGGCCCATTTCAAGTCCTTGAAAGGATTGGAGACAATGCTTACAAGTTGGACCTTCCTGGTGAGTTCCAAGTAAGTGCCACATTTAATGTTGCTGACTTATCTTTGTTTGATGTAGGATCGAATTCGAGGACGAATTCTTTTCAAGAAGGGGGGAATGATAGCATCAAGAACAAGGATATAGTTAAGGACAATGATAGAGATGATAGAGTTTTGGAAGCTCCAAGGCCATTTACAAGATCTCAAGCTAAAGAGTTGCAAGCTAAGGTTGCTAGACTTCAATGGCAAATAAAGAAGCTTTTAATTGTAGAGGAAGAGCTCAAGCCCAAAGGAGATGAATTGTCCAAGTTTTACAATTATTTGGTAGTCCAAATTGAAGTCCAAGAGGAGGAAGATTGGGTTACCAAATCAGCCCTTGAAGTCCACCAATAAGGCTCAAAATGACCTTAAAAGAGGTCCAAAAGGGGGTGTTTCAAAAGGAGCCCAATTGGAGTCCAAACCAATGGCCCAAACTAATAGTTTTAAGGCCCAAATCTGCCCCAAAAGGATTTGGCCGCCCCCCACTTAATTTTGATGGCTTTTGTTACCCCTTAGGAGCCACCTACCTAAGTTTGATGGCTATTGTGACCCCTAGCAGCCCCCTACCTAATTTAGATGACTTTTTAGCAACCCCCTACATTATTTTAAGTGCTTTTAACTCCTATAAATAAGGAGTTCTTCTCATTCATAAGACACAACATTTATTGATTAAGTATATCATACTTTGAGAGTTCTTTTGAACCTTTGTTACTTGTGCTTTGAGATTTATCTTTCAACCTTTACTAGTTCTTAGTTCAAGGTAGTAAGATTACTTCTCTTTTATGATATCTTTGATTCCTTTGTGGTATTCTTAGAAGGCGATTAATACTAGTTATTAATTGTTGTCTCAAGTTACTCGTAAAGTGGTCAAGATCCGAATCTATTGTTTTGATTTGCTTTTTAAGTAAAGGCATTTGATTTCTTCCATAAATCAAGACGTTGTTACTTTGATCTTGTCAAGGCTATAGAACTTACGTTCTTGGAACTCTTTCCTTGAATTCTTCCCATATCTTTATTTTCATCTCTTTAATTCTAGTTGTTCAATTCCTTGTTGTTATTGCTTCCGCATTTACTTCTCAAATTCTTACTGTAATTTGGATTCCCGACCTAGTTGTTATCAATCGGCTCGGTACTTGGGCTCACGATTCGAATTCTCACTACACACACTCAAGGATTGCCAAAGACGGAGTCGAGGGCCCACAACGACCTTAGATATGATTCAAGCGCACAATGGCCCAGAATGACCACATGATGATTGTTTGGTCAACACAAGAGTCTCAAGGCCACAACTTTCACCATCCTAAACACAACATAATGTCTTTGACCATAGGATCAAAGGCAAATGTGCTAGGCCCAAGTGAAGCTTTGCCTGAGGTACCCTTAACTACAAAAACTTGAAAATCAAAAAGAAAAATAAAAAATGGACTCAAACCCTTAAGAAGGTTGTCACGCCATCTATCATTGAGAAAAGCCACCATGTTCGCACAACACTCTACCCTTGGAAAGAACCGTGGCATTAAGAAAACCAAGGGCTTATTGCAAATGCCAAAACAAAACAAAAGGCTACGAGCCTGACTTTGCAACTAAAATGAAAAATTTTAACGAAAAATAGAAAACCCAAAATGAAAACCGAATGAATATGTACAAAAGGGGAGTAGAATATACAACCAGGGGAAATGAATATGTACAGAGTTTAAGAGCATCTAGCATGAACAGTTATATACAAGCCATCTACAACTACGAATATGCTAAAAGTAAAAGAATATATACAGTAATCCAACAGTCAATCAAAATAGTAGGGCCACACCACCACGAATAAAAGTTAGCATTGTCCCCAATGCTAACTATCAAAATAAGCACCAAAATGAAAGAAAGGATATAGAAAGGCCCCTCAACCCGCATCCATCACCCTGTGCTGGTCAGTGGCTCCGAAGTCCTCTGTACTGGCGGGGACCTCAGACTGGTCCCCGACCTGCTGCTGCTGTGTTGCTGGGATAGGTGCCTGCTCAAGAACTGGCTCATCAACTGGTGGGGCAGTGGAGGGACTGTCCTGTACCGGTGCTACCTCAATCACAACTCCCTTAGTGCTAGAGAGTTTCCTCTTCTTCATCGGCCTCTGCTCCTCTTCCTGTGCTACTGCTGGCTCTACAGCTGGATCCCCAAATAGTAGGTCAACTGATCCGCCATGAGCTTGTCCACCTCCTCTCTCAACTGTGTCACTGACTCCTTGGAAGCCTTCTGCTTCCTCAGCTTCTTGTGCTCCCGACCAATTTCTCCAACGCTTTGCCATGTGCCCCAACCGCCTTAGTCAAGGCATCCTGCGTCGCCATCAACTTTTCCTGGTTGGCCAGGATCTTCTTCAGTGCATCCTCAATGGAGGAAGGAATCTCAACAGTAACTAGTGCTCCCTGTGCCTGTACAGCAGTGGTCAAAGTAGACAACTTGGATGTCACAGCTGACATCCAGTTGTTCAAACTGGCAAGGGAATGGGTGAGCTGGTTTGCAGTGAACCTGTGAGTCTTTGATGAAGGGACTATCGGGTCTGCTGCAATAGACGGACCAGCTGATGACGACGGACCCGGAGGTAATGCCTCATCAGTAGTAGGAATGGTGGGAGGCTCACTAGGCTGCTCAATGACCGTTGGCTCCTCAGACTGACCAGGTGCGGTGGAAGTGGATGCCACATTCTTCTTGCCCCTCTTCGGGTTGTCTGGACCCAACTGACTATACCATGAGTACGGGGCCACCGGAGGTACCTTGACATCATATTTCTTTTTCTTCACTTTCAATTCTCTGAAGTACAAAGAGAGTGTGTTTGGGAAGGAGTAGTTTGTTTGGGTGTCATTACCAACTGTAGAAATCACTCTCGACAAAATATTACCCACATTCAGAGGGAAACCCGCCATGATAGATGCTACCAAGACAGCACGAGGAAGGGGAATGGAGTGATCATGTGTAGACAGGTCAAGTCGACTACACACGGTCAACCACCCTTTGGCTTCAAAGTTCAGGGTGTTCCTGAAGATCTTTTCTTGTGCTTTCAACCAGACTGGGACTGTACCCGGGGCTGCCAAGTGCTCAGCCAACCAAGGACGAACCTCCTCTTTCATTGCTAGCTTTTCTAAATATTGTGATTCATCCTCTTCTTCGAACCCCAGGAATTCAACGATTTGCCATCAAACACAACTGTCTTGTCCCTCACTTTAGTTGCTTTTGAGTCCCGAACTACATGGTGAACATTGCTGTAGAACTCCTTCACCATATGCTCATTCGCCATCTCAACACGTTCTTTGAAGAAGCTCCAACCCTCTCTAGTGCGGAATTGTGCTTGCACATGAGGGTTGAGAGGGACAAGATCGACATCTATGAACTTCCTCTTCGGAATCAGTTTCCTTTTGGGCCACCACTCCCGGAATCTTTGGAAAGCAACCTCACTAACAAACCTGTCTGCTCATGCCTCCGATTTTCTAGTACGCTCTATCCCCCCGAACTGTGGCTCACCTCCCTCAGCATACCCTCCACTCTCCCGTGATAATGAAGCTGTGGGAGATGTGGAGTATTGCTCTTCTTCTCTTGCTACGGACTCATCAGACGAGTCCGAGATGACATTAACCGGCTTCTTGGAGGAGGCTACATTATCATGATCCCGGGAAGGGGAATCATGGAGCTGAAATGAAGTGGACATGTGGGTGGGGGCAGACTCCGAGGTAATGCTCCGTGAAGGGGCATACTCACTCCCCGTGGAATGAGATGCTGCTCTATCAGCTTCCCGGATTATCTTCCGGGTTCTCTTTATCAATTCCCTGGTTTTTGGAGTGAGTTTCACAATCTTCTTGCTTTTCCCCCCTCGGGAGGAACCACCTCTCCCGGGTTGTTTTTCTTTGCCCGCTCGTTTTTGAACCATTGTCTGCAAGAAATAAGGTGAAGTAGACAGTTCAGTTGAATGCAAAGAATGCAAACACAGTGACACAGACAGAGGGGCGCGGACCGCACCAAAAGGCACGCGGTCCGCGCAGTATACTGACACCCATACATAGCTTTCTGAATAAACCGACGCGGACCGCACAGAAATGGTACGCGGTCCGCGCAGGTGAAATACCCAATCGTTGACCTTTCTGAACTCTTCACACGCGGTCCGCACTGTTTTGGACCGCGGCCGCGCTGGGCTCAAGCGGACCACACACAAATGTCACGCGGACCGCATAGAGAGATTCATCATCTCTTAACCATAGTCACGCGGACCGCGCACAAATGTTGCGCGGCCGCGTAGGGCTAATTTAACTGAGCCGGGTGTTTGTTCAATTAGATCCAATTTTTGTTCACCTTTGTGGGTCCTAAGTGTCCCTACTCAGTTATTTAACAAGATTCCATGCCCATGATTGAACAAAAACACACAAAAATCTAAGCTAACAGTTAAACTAAGAAGAAAAAAGACGAAAGTAAGAAGTTGCACTTAGTAAAAAGCAATTAAACAAAACAGAAATTAGACTATGATTGAAATGAATGAGAGTTGTTACCAGGGATTAATGAGATTTCAACTATGTGCACAATTAGTCTTGATGAACAGTGAAAATAATAGCTCAGGTGTAAATTTGGCAAAAAGGTTAAAATGACGCCCAAGGCCTCTATTTATAGAAAAACCCTGGGACCCAGTACCTACCTACCAGCGCGGCCGCACAAAAAGGGACGCGGACCGCGCTGGATTTTGCATCCTACACGTTAGCTATTCAATCCATGCGGACCGCACTATTTTGGTGCGCGGCCGCGTGGGAACTTTGTCAGAGAGCGTGTAATTTTGGGTCCTCCAGCGTGGACCGCACAGAAATGTCACGCGGCCGCGCTGGGTCTTCTAGGCCTTAACCCTTCAGCTACTCAAACCTACGCGGACCACACTGTTTTGCTGTGCGGCCGCGTAGGCAATATTCAGAGACTAACTATTTTGCACTGCACCGGTTCAACATTATCCCTGCAATACTTCACAAACTATCAGCTCAAAAATCCTACTCTAGAACAGAAAAACAAAGAAAAAGAAAAAGACATGGGTTGCCTCCCAAGAAGCGCCTGATTTAACGTCGTGGCACGACGCATGTTACCATCACAGTCATTTCAAATGAATGAGTGCCACCACGTGGCTGTCATCAATCTTGCCCAAATAGTGCTTGATACGATGCCCATTGACCCGGAAAACTTCACCATTCTTATTTTTGAGATCAATGGCACCCAAAGGAGTTACACCAACCACTTCAAATGGGCCGCTCCACTTAAAGGACTTCAGCTTGCCCGGAAATAACTTCAACCGGGAGTTGAAAAGAAGAACCATGTCACCAACTTTGAATTCCTTCCCTCGGGCATACTTGTCGTGAAGGTACTTCATCTTGTCCTTATACAAGGACGAGCTGGTGTAAGCATGAAACCTAAACTCATCAAGTTCATTCAATTGCTCAACCTGGAGATTTGCAGCGACATCCCATTCTAAGTTCAACTTTTTAGGGCCCACATAGCCTTATGTTCCAATTCTACCGGAAGATGACAAACCTTCCCAAACACCAACCGATACGGCGACATACCAATCGGAGTCTTGAAAGCTGTACGATAAGCCCAAAGAGCATCATCCAATTTCTTCGACCAGTCGGTCCTATTTGCATTGACAGTCTTGGATAAAATACTCTTGATTTCACGGTTTGACACCTCAACTTGGCCACTCACTCTGATAAGGAGTGGTCACCTTGTGATTTACCCCATACTTGGCTAGCAACGAGTCAAAAACCCGGTTGCAAAAATGAGAACCCCCATCACTAATGATAGCACGTGGAGTGCCAAACCTCGTGAAGATACTCCTTTTCAAGAACGCCACCACACTTCGAGCTTCATTATTTGGCAAAGCTATGGCCTCAACCCATTTCGACACATAATCAACTGCTACCAAGATGTAGGTGTTGCCACAAGAACTTATGAATGGTCCCATAAAGTCTATCCCCCAAATATCAAAAATTTCAACCTCTAGAATCGTGTTAAGGGGCATCTCATCTTTCTTCGAAATCCCTCCTGCACGTTGGCATTCATCACATCTTTTCACAAAGTCACCGGCATCCTTGAAGAAAGAAGGCCAATAGAAACCACAACTCAACACTTTAGACGTCGTTCTCGCCCTGCCATGATGGCCACCATAGGGCGAAGAGTGACAAGCTTCCACAATACTCAATTGCTCTTCTTTGGGAACACACCGGCGAATCACACCATCGGTGCAAATTTTGAAAAGATACGGCTCATCCCAATAGTAGTCCAAACAATCCTGCTTTAGCTTCTTCCTTTGGTTAGAAGAGATCTCATACGGAACCACACCAGTAACAAGATAATTGGCAATGTCGGCAAACCATTGCATGAAGCATTGAAACCGAGAGGAGTTGTTCATCCGGAAAAGCATCATTTATCTCAAGGCCGTCCAAAGGCCTCCCTTCCTCCTCCAATCGAGACAAGTGGTTCGCCACTTGATTTTCATTACCCTTTCTATCAACAATCTCCAAATCAAATTCTTGAAGAAGAAGCACCCATCTCATTAACCTCGCTTTTGAATCTTTCTTTGTCATCAAGTACCTAAGGGTGGCGTGATCGGTATGAATAATCGCTTTTGCCCCCATAAGGTATGGGCGAAACTTCTCTATGGCAAAAACAATAGCAAGCAATTCCTTTTCGGTGACCGTGTAGTTCCTTTGAGCTTCATTCATTGTCTTACTTGAGTAGTACACCAGATGAAACAGTTTGTTGCTTCTTTGGCCCAAGACCGCCCCCACCGCAACATCACTAGCATCGTACATGAGCTCAAAGGGCAAGCTCCAATTTGGTGCGGTAATGATTGGTAGTCGTCAACTTTTGCTTTAGAAGCTCGAAAGCCTCCATACATCTCTCATCGAACACATATTTTGCATCTTTCTCTAGCAATTTACACAACGGGTTAACTACCTTAGAAAAGTCTTTGATGAATCTTCGGTAAAAACCCGCGTGTCCAAGAAAACTCCTCACCCCTTTGACAGAAGTAGGGGGAGGGAGCCTTGAGATAACCTCAATTTTCGCCCTATCAACCTCAATCCCTCTTTTTGAAATTTTGTGACCCAACACAATTCCTTCTTTTACCATAAAATGACATTTCTCCCAATTGAGAACCAAGTTTGTGTTTTTGCATCGGGCCAACACACGATCCAAGTTTTGCAGACATTCACCAAATGAGTCCCCAACCACACTAAAATCATCCATGAAGACCTCCAATATGTCCTCCACCATGTCGGTGAAGATTGCCATCATACATCGTTGGAAGGTCGCCAGTGCATTACATAATCCAAATGGCATTCGAGAGAAGGCGAATGTGCCATAAGGACATGTGAAGGTTGTCTTTTCTTGGTCTTCCGGGGCAATGAGAATTTGGTTATAGCCTGAATACCCATCCAAAAAACAATAGAAAGCCCGGCCCGCAAGACGATCAAGCATTTCGTCCAAGAACGGCAATGGGAAATGATCCTTTCTAGTCACCTTGTTCAACTTCCGGTAGTCCATCCATACCCTCCAACCCGTCACAGTACGAGTCAGAATAAGTTCATTATTGTCATTGGTCACCACCGTCATTCCTCCCTTCTTTGGCACACATTATATTGGAGAAGTCCACGAACTGTCAGAAATTGGATACACCACACCGGCGTCAAGCCACTTGATGACTTCCTTTTTGACAACCTCTTGCATGGCCTCATTGAGTCTCCTTTGATGTTCAAGAGACGGCCTAGCATCCTCCTCCAATATTATCTTGTGCATGCAAAACGCGGGGCTAATACCCTGAATATCCGCCAAGGTCCATCCAATCGCCCGCTTGCGCTTTTGAAGAACAACCAAAGTGGCGTCAACCTGCACGTTAGTCAAGCAAGAAGAAAGAATAACCGGTAAAGTGAAATTAGGACCAAGAAATTCATACCTGAGGTGAGGAGGAAGTGGTTTTAACTCCAACACCGGTGGCTCCTGAATAGATGGCTTGGTGGGTGGAGTTTTGCCATTTTCAAGATCAAGAGATAACTTCCTCGGTTCATAAGAATATGAGCCCATGCCATGTAATGCGTTCACACACTCCACCCTTCTAGCATCATCATCAACATCCATGTTCAATAGCACGGCCTCAAGTGGGTCCTCAACATTTGCCATTGCGCTTGTGTCATCCACTATCACCGCCGTGACAATGTCAACAAACGAACATACCTCGATGCTATCCGGTTGCCTCATTGATTTGCACACGTGGAACACCACCTTTTCATCTCCAACACGGAAGGTCAATTCTCCCTCTTCCACATCAACCAAGGCCTTCCCCGTAGCTAGGAAGGGCCTTCCAAGAATGATAGGCACCTCAAAATCCACTTCGCAATCCAAGATCATGAAATCGGCCGGCAATATGAACTTATCAACACGAACAAGGACATCATCAATAATCTCCAAAGGCCGCTTCATTGACCGGTCCGCCATTTGAAGCCTCATAGAAGTTGGACGAGGTTGTCCGATACCCAAGGTCTTGAAGACCGAATATGGCATGAGATTGATACTTGCCCCCAAGTCACATATGGCTTTTGCGAAATCGGCACTTCCAATGGTACATGGTATTGTGAATGCTCCAGGATCCTCAAGTTTTGGAGCCATAGAATGCACAATTGCGCTCACTTGATGGGTCATCTTGATTGTCTCACACTCCATTGATCTCTTTTTTGTAACCAAATCTTTCATGAACTTTGCGTATCCCGGCATTTGCTCGAGTGCCTCCACCAAAGGCACGTTGATAGTCAAACTCTTCATCATTTCAATGAATTTCTTAAATTGGTTGTCACCCTTTTGCTTGGCCAACCGTTGAGGATAGGGCGGAGGAGGTCTAGGCAAGGGTGCCTTGACTTTTGGCACCACCGGTTCGGGCATATCAATGACGTGTTCCCTCGACGGGTTCACGCCCTCTTGAGTCTCCTCCTCACCCTCATCAATCTCAATTCTCACATCCTCACTTGCACTTTGTGCAACAACATCCTCAACTACCAACGGGATCTCATCATTTCGTAACTCATCTTCATCTACCGTAACTTGGTTTCCTCGTGAGGCATGCACATCACCGCCTCTTCCACTTCGTGTTGTCACTGCCATCACATGATTATTGTGCCACCCTTGGGGTTTACTACCGTATCACTTGGTATTGTTGTTGCCCCAATTATTGTTATTACCATGCCAATTTCCTTGGTTGCCTTGATTACCCCAATTGTTGTTTTGGTTGTTGTTATTCCAATTACCTCCGCCTTGTTTTGATTTCCCCAATTACCTTAAGGACGCCATTGTTGGTTTGAGGAGTTACCTCTATTCCCTTGATAGTTGTTGACATATTGGACCTCTTCGCTTTGATCCTCATAGCACTCATTTGAATAACCACCACCATCATTGTTGTTGTCATATTGTTCACAATTACCTTGAGGTTGTTGCCCTCTTTGCCTTCTTTTCAACATAGAAACACCTTCCATTGCGTTGACTTGGCGCGGGTTTTGGACTTGTTGCAATTGCGACTTTGCCAATTGATTCATAGTTGTTGTAAGCTCGGCTATAGCTTGGCCATGATCGTGCAATTCCTCGTGCAAATGGATTACCGTAGGGTCACCTTGGGGCATGTTTGCTCGGCTTTGCCATGCCGAAGAGGTGTCAGCCATTTCATCAAGTACATCACAAACCTCTTGGTAAGAAAGTTTCATAATGTTCCCTCCGGCCAATTGGTTCACAATGCATTGATTTGTGTTGTTGATGCCCCGATAAAAGGTTTGTTGAATCATAGCCTCAGTCATGTCGTCACTAGGGCACTCTTTCACCATTGTTCTATATCTTTCCCATATCTCATGCAAAGGTTCCGTTGGCTCTTGTTTGAAAGCTAGAATTTCATCCCGAAGAGCTGCCATATGACTTGGAGAGAAGAACTTGGCAATAAATTTGTCCGCCAATTCATCCCATGTTGTAATAGAATGATTGGGGAGCCTTTCTAACCAATCCAATGCTTTACCCCGAAGAGAAAACGGGAAAAGCCTCAATCTCAACGCATCCTCGGACACGTTTGTCTGCTTGCTACCCCAACATGTATCCACGAACCCCTTCAAGTGCTTGTAGGCATTTTGATCGGAGGCACCCGTGAAATAACCTCTTTGCTCAAGCAAGGTCAGCATAACATTTGTGATTTGAAAGTTCCCCGCCCAAATTCGGGGAGGAACAATAGCACTGGCGTATCCTTGATTTGGTAGAACTCTGGGAGCCACTCTCGGCGGTGCCGGGGGAGGGTCTGGAATGTTGTTGTTCTCATTTGCATTTATATTGACATGTCGGCCTCTCCAAGGAAGTTGAGGTAAGACCTCATCTTGTTCTAGATCATCTACCTCCTCCCCCGCTATCACATTGCCGAGAGGGTCATTTGCATTAAGAGCCATTGTACCTGATTGATCGACACAAACAACGTCAGTAAATAAGAAGGAAAGAGAAGCAAAACACAATACTAGCTACACAAATAGTCAACACCGTAAAGTTCCCCGGCAATGGCGCCAAAAAGTGATCGCAGCGGACTCAACCTAAGGAAGAGTGGGCGCTAATACTTTTACCCAATAGCGGTATCGGGGTTAATTTTCCACAGGGAGCTTCAATTTGGAGTTGAGTGTTTGTATGGTCTAGGACTATGTTTTAGCTCCAAATTGATCTTCTAACATTTTTGGTTTTCTTTTGATTATCAACTGCAAGTTTAAAGCTAAGTTAGGCTAAGATATAGATTCTAAGTTGTATGCAATATAGAGAAAGGCACTAGGGTCGTGGCATGTACCTAGGTGGTCAACTAACGGGTAGAGATTCCTAATGCAAGAATGATGAATATGGGACTTATGCTATAACCGTTGCACTTTTGTACCCACTCTCACACCTCTCGGTAGAGAGAGTGATTTTGCCCAATTGCCTCTCTCGAGACCAATTGGGTAGGCCAATTTGCCCAAGCAACTTATGGTTCAAGTTGGGTAATTACTCTCTCGAGGTTTAACCCATTAATTGGGACTACCATTCTCATGGGTCCATCCCAATTCCTTGTTGGAATTAATCTTGGGGTCATAGACTCTCTTTCTCAAGAAGAGTCAAAACTCACTAAGCTAGACTTAGTGTTTGCAACCACCAAATGTTAATGAAAACATAAGATTAATCCAAATAACAAATACCCAACATCATTCATGTACCAAACAATCACACCCATTAATTACCCACACTAGGGTTGAGCCACAACCCTAGCTTATGGGTTTAGCTAGCCATAATAGAAACAGAAATTGAAGAAATAGTAGATGAAATTGACATAATAATTAACTACAATGTTAATTTACTCAAATCCACGTTAATACTAGAAGAAATTGCCCAAAATAGGCAAAAACCATGAAGTCTCGAGTTCAGCTGCTATCTGATAAAAACAAAAACTAAAAAAAACTCGTTCTAAAAAGTAAAATGTTCTATTTATACTACACAGGAAAAACCGAACAAAAATACCCCTGAGGGTCTGGCGCGGACCGCGCGCAACTGATGCGTGGCCGCGTAGGGGTTTATGTCGTCATATCTTGCTTCTGACACTAGGGACACGGACCGCACAAGTGTGACGCGCGGCCGCGTAGGATGTTTCTGAACTTCATCCACGCAGACCGCACTGATTAGGTGTGCGGCCGCGAGGGCTTTGCCTTGAATTGCTGAGTCTCTGAACTATCCTAAGCGGCCGCGTGGCAAAGTAGTGCGGACCGCACAGGTTGACCTGGAAATTGTCCAGCCTCTGAACTCTCCTGTGCGGCCGCGTGACAAAACAGTGCGGACCGCATAGGTCATTTCGTTCCCCACTTCAGATGTCTTTTGACACTTGGCAGTTTTCACTCCTTTTTGAGCCGATCTTAGGTATTTGTCATCTTGTCGCTCAAACCTGCAATCAAGCGCAACTTGTAAGCATTTTGGGACTAAGTTATGGCAGTTAATGCACAAAGCTTAGGTGAGAATGGGTATAAAACATGTAGAAATCACAAATATCAGGGCACCAAACCCATTTCTATTCTGCCGTATCGTATGGCACCAGCAGAGTTGAAGGAGTTAAAGGAGCAGCTTTAGGAACTCCTTGATAAGGGGTTCATTCGTCCTAGTGTATCACCTTGGGGTGCGCCGGTTCTATTTGTGAAGAAGAAGGATGACACTATGAGGATGTGCATCGTTTATAGGCAATTGAACAAAGTTGATGATTTATTCGACTAACTTCAGGGAGCGAAAGTGTTCTCCACGATTGATCTCCATTTAGGTTATCACCAGTTGAATATCAGGGACTCGGATATTCTTAAGACGGCTTTCAGGACCCGAAATGGTCATTATGAGTTCTTGGTGATGTCTTTTGGGTTGACCAATGCCCCAGCAATGTTCATACATTTGATGAATAGCGTGTTCCGGCCTTATCTTGACTCGTTTGTCATAGTCTTCATTGATGATATTCTGGTGTATTCGCATAGTCAGAAGGAGCACACGGAGCATTTGAGAGTTGTGTTGCAGAGATTGAGGGAGGAGAAGCTTTATGCAAAGTTCTCCAAGTGTGAGTTTTGGCTTAGTTCAGTGGCTTTCTTGGGGAACGTGGTGTCCAGCGAGGGTATTCAGGTTGATCCGAAGAAGATAGAGGTAGTTCAGAGTTGGCCCAGACCGTCCTCAGCCACAGAGATTCACAGCTTTCTTGGTTTGGCGGGTTATTATCGCCGGTTTGTTCAGGGATTCTCATGTATCACATCGTTCTTGACCAAGTTGACTTAGAAGGGTACTTCATTTGTATGGACGGATGAGTGTAAGGAGAGCTTTCAGAAGCTCAAGACAGCCTTGACCACAGCTCCAGTGTTAGTTTTGCCATCAGCTTCAGGTTCCTATACCGTGTATTGTGATGCTTTGAGAGTTGGTATTGGGTGTGTATTGATGTAGGAAGGTAGAGTTATTGCTTATGCTTCTCGTCAGTTGAAGCCCCATGAGAAGAACTACCTCGTTCATGATTTGGAGTTGGCTACCATTGTTCACGCGTAGAATATTTGGAGGCATTACTTGTATGGTGTGTCTTGTGAGGTGTTTACTGATCATCGTAGTCTCCATCACTCGTTCAAGGAGAGGGATCTCAATTTGAGGCAGCGGAGGTGGTTGGAGTTGCTAAAGGATTATGATATTACTATCTTGTACCATCCGGGGAAGGCCAATGTGGTGGCCGATGCTTTGAGACGAAAGGCGATGAGTATGGGGAGTTTGGCATATATTCCAGTTGGGGAGAGACCTCTTACAGTTGATGTTCAGGCCTTGTCCAATCGGTTCGTGAGGTTAGATATTTCGGAGCCCAGTCGGGTTTTGGCTTGTGTGATTTCTCGGTCTTCCTTATATGATCGCATCAGAGAGTGCCAGTATGATGATCCTCATTTGCTTGTCCTCAAGGACAGAGTTCAGCACGATGATGTCAAAGATGTGACTATTGGTGATGATGGGGTGTTGAGGATGCAGAGCCGGATATGTGTGCCCAATGTAGATGGGCTTTGGGAGTTGATTCTGGAGGAGGCCTATAGCTCGTGGTATTCCATTCATCCGGGTGCCGCGAAGATGTATCAGGATCTGAGATAGCATTATTGGTGGAGGAGAATGAAGAAAGACATTGTGGGATTTGTAGCTCGGTGTCTCAATTGTCGGCGGGTGAAATATGAGCATCAGAGACCAGGTGGCTTGCTTCAGCAAATGGATATTCTAGAGTGGAAGTGGGAGCGGATCACTATGGATTTTGTAGTTGGGCTCCCACGGACTTTGAAGAAGTTCGATGTTTTTTTGTGATTGTGGATAGGCTCACCAAGTCCGCGCACTTCATTCCCGTGTGTACTACCTATTCTTCAGAGCGGTTGGCAGAGATCTATATCCGGGAGATTGTTCGTTTGCATGGTGTCCAAGTTTCCATCATTTCAGATAGGGGCACTCAGTTCACTTCGCAGTTTTAGAGGTCTGTGCAGCGAGAGTTGGGTACTCAGGTTGAGTTGAGCACAGCTTTTCACCCTCAGATGGACGGACAGTCCGAGCGCACTATTCAGATATTGGAAGACATGTTGCGTGCTTGTGTCATTGATTTCGGAGGGTCATAGGATCAGTTTCTACCGGTTGCAGAGTTTGCTTGTAACAATAGCTACCAGTCGAGTATTCAAATGGCTCCATATGAGGATTTGTATGGGAGGCGGTGTAGATCTCCAGCTGGATGGTTTGAGCCAGGTGAGGCTAGGCTACTGGGGATATACTTAGTGTAGGATGCTTTAGACAAGGTGAAGGTGATTCAGGAGAGGCTTCGTACAGCGCAGTCGAGACAAAAGAGTTAAGGTGACAGGAAGGTTCAGGATGTGTCCTACATGATTTGTGAGAAGGTTCTGTTGAAGGTTTCGCCCATGAAGGGTGTTATGAGATTTGGGAAGATAGGTAAATTGAGTCCTCGGTTCATTGGGCCTTTTGAGGTGCTTCGGAGGATTGGGTAGGTGGCTTATGAGCTTACTTTGCCACCCAGTTTATCGAGTGTGCATCCGGTATTTCATGTTTCTATGCTCCGAAACTATATTAGGGATCCGTCTTATGTTCTGGATTTCAACACGGTTCAGTTAGATGATGATTTGACTTATGATGTAGAGGCAACAACTATTTTGGAACGTCAGGTTCGAAAGTTGAGATCAAAGGATATAGCTTCAGTGAAAGTACAGTGGAGAGGTTGGCCCATGGAGGAGGCTACCTGGGAGACCGAGCAGGAGATGCGGAGCAGATAACCTCACCTGTTTGAGGCTTCACGTATGTTTCTTGACTCGTTCGAGGAGAAACGTTTGTTTAAGAGGGGGAGGATGTGATGACCCAGCCAGTCATCTTATGAGTTACCACTCGGTTTCCCCTATTTTTGCTTCTTATTGCTTTGTTTATCGGTTCTATATGTGATCGGGTTGGTTGGCTCGGGTTCGGAAAGGTTTTGAAAAGGTTTGAGACACTTAGTCTCTTTTGAGGAAGCTTAAGTTGGAAAAGTCAATCGGATGTTGACATATGTGTTAAAGGGCTCGGATGTGAGTTCTGATGGTTCGGATAGATTTGGTAGGTGATTTGGGACTTAAGAGCGTGATCGGAATGTGTTTTGGAGGTCCGGAGTAAATTTAGGCTTGAATTGGCGAAATTGGAATTTTGGCTTTTTCCGGTTGATAGGTGAGATTTTTAAACAGGGGTCGGAATGGAATTCCGGGAGTTGCAGTAGTTCCGCTGTGTTATTTGGGATGTGTGTGCAAAGTTTCAGGTCATTCGGACATGGTTTGGTAGACTTTTTAGTCAAAAGCATAATTTAGAAGATTTTGGAATTCTTAGGCTTGAATCCGATGCGAATTTAGTTTTTTGATGTTGTTTAAAGCGATCCGAAGGTTGGAACAAGTTTGAATGATGTTATGGGACATGTTGGCATGTTTGGTTGAGGTCCCCGGGGCTTCGGGTGAGTTTCGGGTGACCAATCGGACCATTTCATGTTTTGTAAAGTTATAGAAAATCTGCTGGAGTGTTGCAGACATTTGGCCTTCGTATTCGCGAAGGGTTAGCAGGTGAGGCTGAGGATTTAACCTTCGGGTTCGCTAGGGAGGCTCCGCGTTCGTGAAGGGCTGGGGTCTTGTGCATCAGGTTCGCGAGGTTATGCCGCGTTCGCGTAGAGGAAGTTGAGCAGCTGGGTTCAAGTTGAATTGTTCTTCGCGTTCGCGGAAGGGGAGTCGCATTCGCGGTGAGTAAGGGAGCTAGGCCTTCGCGTTCGTGAGCTGGGAATCGTGATCGCGATGAAGGAAATTTGGTCAAAGTAAGTTTGTGCTTCGCGAACGCGAGGCGTTGACCGCGTTCGCGAAGAAGGATTGGATGCCTGCACAGAATGTTTAAATAGCCATTTGTCCGCGACTTTAGGGTTATGGAGTTAATCCTTGATTCTTCTGTGAATTCTACCTAATTAATCATGGAATTTAAGCCTAATATTGAAGAACTAGGGCTTGTAATTGGACACCTAGAATTTGGGATTTGAGGGGTCGTTTGTGGTTGGATTTTGATGCTTTTGATATGAATGAACTCGGGGAGTGATAAGGAGTCTATTGATGTAATTTTTATCGGAATCCGAGACGTGGGCCCAGGGGTCGGGTTTGGCCAATTTCGGGATTTGTGTTTTAATTTGATTTCTTTCGAGTGAGTTTGCACTGATTTCTGTTAGATTTGGAGCATCCGGAGGTCGATTCGAGGGGCAAAGGCATCGTGAGCTAGAGATTTAGACCGGGTAAAGGTGAGTAATGATTTTAAATGTTGTCCTGAGGGTATGAAACCCCAGATTTCACATCGTTGTGCTATATTGAGGTGACACACACGCTAGATTACAAGTGTGGGGTCGTGCACCGTTGGGGATTGTGAATTAGTCCATCCCGTATGACTACTTTACCGCTTATTTGATTGAAAACTGTTTGCTATCATCATATTTTGGGTGGAAAGCCATATTTGGGCCTCATGCCAACTATTTGGACCCTTAGAGGATTTTTACTGATATTTCCTCATTCTTTGACCTTATACTTGTACCCAGTCATGTATATTCTACTATTTTCATAACTCAGGAGTTTACTCTGTTTTAAAACATTAAATGATATTCTAAATGATAATTTGAGCTGAGCATCATGTTTTACTAATGCCTGAGTGGCTTATGAGATTCTGACTGAGTAAGGCCGATGGCTTGTGTTTTGAGGTTATTGAGCTGATTCATGATTATGAGGCCGAGAGCCTGAGATTGTACGCCACGAGGTGGCTTGTTGATATGAGGCCGAGAGCCTATTATTTATGCCACGAGATGGCTTGATATTGCGCTTGGGCCGTAAGGGGGCCCTCCCGGAGTCTGTACATCCCTAGCGAGCGCGGGTACCCATTGTGATATGAGATATAGCCCGAAGGGCTGGTGTGGTTCCATGATATTGCCCGAGGGGCAGATTCTGTTGACATTGTGCTCGAGGGCGGATTTTTATGTGTTTATTTATTCTAGCTGCTTCTCCTTTAATTGTTTAACTGTTAAAAAGGTGTTTTAAAGAGGCTTCTATTGAACTAAGCATTTTTACATGTTTCCACTGTTTCATTGCTTTTACTGGAATTTTACTGCTTCTTTATAGCATGTTGATGTGCCTTTACGTGATTTCTTATTGCTCAGTCCTCATTTATTATTATTACTCACTAAGTTGGAGTACTCACTTTACTCCCTGCACTTCGTGTGCAGATTCAGGCACTTCAGGTCCTGCTTGCGAGGGTTGAGAGAGCTTCCAGCAGATTCCGGAGATTCACTAGGTAGTTGTCCGGCGTTCGCAGCCCAGTACTTCTCCCTCTATCTTATTTTCTTCTATTTTAGTTATCTAATAGCTGTGTAGACTCTTTCAGACTTGTAGTTTGTATGATAGATGCTCATGACTGGTGACACCCCAATACCTAGTTATGTCTATTCCGCAAACTATATTATTCACCTTATATTGGGATTTTTATTATTATGTTAAAGACTTAGTTTTATTATCTAATTGCTTAAAAATAAATTGGGAGTGTGTCGGCTGGCCTTGTCTTCATGAGAGGCGCCATCACGACTGGGTCTGGGTTTAGGGTCATGACACGACCCCATGTACTGAGTAAGTGTCAAGCCTAACCTTGGCGAAGTAGTGACGAGGCTAGGACACAACAAACAACATAACCTGTAGTTAAACAGTATCTAGCAGAATAACATTAATAGAAGCAATTCAAAAGTAACGGGGAGGAGTACATGCTATGGGGGAATACCAACATAAAGAATCACAGTAATAATGGAATAAAACAATTAAGGCACATGAACCGATATCAACAAGAAATCATAACAAATAGGTAATAAGTGCACGACATCACCCTTCGTGCTTTTACTCTCAATCCTCACCAATGCAATCAAATAATGAAAATGTACACGGCATCACCCTTCGTGCTTTATCTCTCTTCCTCACCATGTAAATATTATAAATGTGCACGGCATCACCCTTCGTGCTTTATCTCTCTTCCTCACCATATGCATCAATATCAATGTAAATGTGCACGGCATCACCCTTCGTGCTTTATCACTCTTTCCTCAACATATGCATAAGTATGAATGTGCACGGCATCACCATTCGTGCTTTATCTCTCTTTCCTCACCCAAACAATAGCAACAACATCATCCCGACAAGGGAATTAACAATAAGAATAAATACGTCCCGGCAAGGGAATCAGCTATAACCAAACTTGTACCAACAATTAATTTCACAAATGAACCTTAACTGGAGTCAATGCTCAACAATAAACAAATACCAAGAAGATATTCATAAGTCTTGCTCACCATGGATAATCAACAATTTAGGCATTTGTAGTAATTATTAAGAAACACAACGATCACAATTTAAGACTCACGGGCATGCTTGACACCAATGTATAGATACTATCACCACACCTATATGACGTACACTACATTAGCACATAGCAAATAAGGCACAATACCTATTTCCTCAAGCTAAGGTACCAAACACTTACCTCAAACTTCCACGGCCAAACTCAAGCCTCAAACACCGCTTTCCTTTTAGAATTCGCCTCCAATTTACTTGTATCTGACCCAAATTAATTTAACAACATCAATAAATGCTAAAGACTTCATACCCAATGCTTAATTATAGGTTTTCCATCATTTTCCCCAAAAAGTCAAAAATCGACCCCGTGCCCGCTTGGTCAAAACTCGAGATTCGGACCAAAACCCCACCACCCATTCACCCACGAGCCCAAATATGCAGTTAGTTTCGAAATCCGACCCCAAAACGAGGTTTAAATTCCAATTATTCAAAAAGCCTTAACTCTACCCAAATTTACAATTTCTACCCTAAAATCCCTAGATTTTTGGATGAAGATTGATGAAATGCAAAGGGAAATCGAAAGAAAAAGGTTTAGAATCATATACCAATACTTTGGGGAAGAACTTGCTTCTTGAAAATCGCCCCAATGCTCTCTAGTTTTGAAAATATGAAAATGTGAGCTAAATCCCGATTTTGCTATTGTTTTAAGTGTTGGGCAACAGTGTTCATCGCGTTCGCATGAGCACTGTCGCTTTCGCGAGGAGCTGCCAGTTGTGGACTTACGCAATCGCGGGAGAAGCTTCGCGTTCGCGAAGGCTTAGCCCAGATTTGCCTTCGCGTTCACGTAATTCTCCCTTGGTTCCCGGACCAACCCATCCTAAAGCTACGCATTCTCGATTGACTGGTCGCATTCGCGTAGAGCAAAACCCCCAATGCTCCGCGTTCGCGACCTGGGTCTCGTGTTCGCATAGAGCTCCCCAGCCCTATTTCCCTTTCGCGATCGCAAGATTGGCTTCGCAACCCGCGAAGCACAAAACGTCTGGGTACCAGAAGCAGCAAAACCTGCAACTTTTCTAAGTGTAAAAACATCTTGTGGCCTATCCGAAACTCGCCCGAGCCCTCGGGGCTCCAAACCAAACATGCACACAACCCTAAAAACATCATACAGACTTACTCCTGCGATCAAATCACCAAAATAATGCCTCGAACTACGAGTTTAGTATCAAAATCAAAGAAAAATCTCAATAACTCGTAAGTTCAAATATTTACAATCGAGGGTCCGAATCACGTCATATGAAGTCCGTTTCTTACCAAATTTTATAGGCACGACTTAAACACCATATAAGATCTGTACTGGGCTCTAAAACCAAAATACGTGCCCGATACCATCAAATTCAAACACTTTTAAATTTACAAAAACTCTTATAATTTAACTTAAACAATTTTCTTCAAAAATTCATTTCTCGGGCTTGGGATCTTGGAATTCGATTCCGGGCATATGTCCGAGTCCCATATTTTTCTACGAACAGTTCGGGACCGTCAAATCACGGGTTCGGGTCCGTTTACCCAAAATATTGACCGAAGTCAACTTAAATTCAATTTTAAAGGTAAAATTAGCATTTTTATCAATTTTTCACATAAAAGCGTTCTGGATATATGCCCGGACCATGCCCACAAATTGAGGTAAGAAAAGAGGAGGTTTCTAAGGCTTCGAAACACAGAATTTACTTTTAAAACATTGGGTCATCACATTCTCCACCTCTAAAACAAATGTTCGTCCTCGAACGGACATAGAAAAGATGTCCCTGAGTCGGGGAAAAGATGGGGATATTGTTGATACCCAATTTTTTCCTATAATATTTTTAAAATGCATATATACCTTTAAAACTACGCATTAGCATCACTTGGTATTTTTTCATAATATTTACATTTTTAGAACTAATTTATCTCAGTATTTTATTCATATAAATAATTACAAAATTGCATCACAAATGTTTTAAAACATTCCTTGATTTAGTATTACTATTTATGGTCATATTAAGTCCAATTGTTTCATAAATAGCCAGATTTACATCTTTTGGTTACAATTGCAATAATTTTGCAATTATAGCCCATGCATACACCACTACATTACTACCAGAAATTAGCCCGATATATTTTTAAAATATTTAATAATTATTTTACGTTATCCCTGTGCATGAAAATTATTTTTTCTCATTGTTAGTTATTTTATAAAATAATTTTTATTCAAGTACCTGGGTATTTAACAAATAGCCCCTTTTATTTTCAAACTTAACCCTTTTAATACCTAAAATCTACCAACCCAAATACCTTTATCAGGTAGCCCAAAGACCCTAGGCCCAAACCCCTTATCTACCCGACCCAACTCTTGTTAAATCCTGGTCGTTGATCATTTTTGATCAACGACCCAGAACCTTCCTACCATAATTAAACCCTAATGAACCCCCCCCCCCCAAAAAAAAACCTCTCACGTCCTCTCCTCTCACCACCGTCACCCACCGCTCCTCCTCTCAAGTGCTCACCAATCCTAATCCTATTTCACCCTTATCGTCGCTCATCTACTGTCGTTCACGGTGGTTTCTCACCTCCATCAGACCTCTAATGGCCTCTCCTATGTTGGTAACGCCATCTCTAAGGTCCTTGGGGGACTAGGGTCAGTCCGCTTACACCTATGGCCCTTTCTTTCCTGTTTCAAGCTGTTCCGGTTCGATTTCGAGTAAGATCTTCCTATTTCGCCTTAAACCTATGGATTTCTAAGCCTACTTCTTCATCTCTGTGTTGTTTTTCTCGAAACCTGAATTTCGTCCTTTGAACTTCCTAGTTTTGTGCAAGATCTGAGATGGATCGAACCTATTTCACATGAGTTTTACAAAATCTTCTATTTTTCAAGTGGTTTTCCATTTTCCTAAATTAGGGTTTCCCGAAAATTTCTTTCTTCAAAATGTTTTGCTAATTTTAAGTATTTAATCTTCTATTCTTATGTGTTTTTGACTGATTTTGTAGAGTTTGCTTCAACCCTAATTTGTTTATGCTAAAACCCCAAATTTTCGACATTTTATTTAGATTCTGAGTTTGTCCGGGTTACTTGTGCACCGACTTCGTTCTATGCTTTGGTTCCTGTGATTTTTCTTTAGCTTAATTCGATGTCTTGTGATTTTTACCCTAATGTGCCTCTATTAAGGTTCCTGGTTCGACTTCTCGGCTGATTCTATATGTCTATATTCATTCTGTTTATTCATGGAAAACCTATATTTTTCTCCTTAAATCAGTGTTTTTTAAATTATTGATTTACTAATTTGTTTCGTTAAAACTTATATATTAAGTCTTGATTATTCCTTTATTTGCAGCCTTATTTAGTTTCTTGCCTTATTTGAATTGTCTGTGATACTTGCTGATTCTTACTAATTGTTTCTTTAATTTAACCCCTGTTATTTACCCCCAATTACCCATTATATGCTTAAGTTTCACTCGATTCTTCTTTCCTTAAATGTATTCTGCTTTTACCATTGGGTAATTACCCTTAATTAAGGAAAAATTACGCTAATTTGTGTGTAATTGATTCTATGGCTTCCTTAATTTGCTGAATGATTGATCTCCTTTACCTTATTCTCCTTGCTCTTAACTACTATATATACTCTCCTTTATTCTCACTTCTGGACACAAACAGTGGTTCACAAAATACTCTCATACACTTAAAAGCTCTCTCTATTCTTCTCTCTTACTTGCAATTCTCACTGACCTAGCCGGCTGTAAGCCAAGGCTAGCTATTTGCACCATATCTGCTCTATACTCTGTATTCTCTCTCCTTAACTGGTACGTCCTGATTCAATTCAAAGTCCAAAACTCTATGTGTTTTATTATTGTTTCAGTTCATTAGTTGTGACTTCCAACCCTGTTTATTGTTTACTATCATATTGCTCAATGTGTAACCAACATGCCTAGATCACACTGCCTAACTACTGTCTCATCTGGCATGTTAGAGTTTATTCTGTCAGAATCTGTGACTATTTTATTTACCCACAATGATCTGCTTACTATTTTGTTTAGCATGCCCAATCATGTCTTGTGGTAATTGCATGCATCTTGTTTGCTCATTAGCATGTCCAAACTACATTGCTTGTTTACTGTCTCGCCCAACATGTCTAAACTCTGCTTGTTCTATATGTGATTAATATCTCTAAACTATGAGTGTTTATGTAGTGCCTGCCTAGTTTGCTCATTTAAGTCTTACCTACTCTGCTTTACTAATGAGATCTTACAAGGCAAACCTAGTTGTGTGTCCAAGGTCTATGTGTTCTCAACATGTCTTTGCTGTAATCTTTATAACTAACTTATCAACTCTACAAAATCTTGAGAAGTCTATGCATCTGTTTGCTTATACACTAGGGTGTACTCAATGTGTCCTCAACCCCTCTTTCCATGTGTGGAATTTGTTTGCCAAAGTGTTCCTGAAGCTGTTTGTTCTGTGACTTGTGTTCTGATTTCAAAAATGTTTTCTTTATGCTTTTCTCAAGCTGTTTTACCACCAAACTAGTACTGGTTTTTAGAAAATCTTTTCACTCCTAAGACCCTTCTTTACACTGTTCACCAAAACCTTTTCAAAGTTGTGCACTCTCACTAATTCTTAGATTATTAAGTCCTGCCCCTCTGGTATGTGTACTACTTAGAGATCCTTGAGATCTCTCTGAACTCTGGCATATCAGGGCTGTCTCTTCCACGCTGCACATAATCAGTCCTTATTTGAGATAGTCTGGGTGCGAGCACTGCCCAGAATCCTTGAGGTCCTTAGGGAACTCTGACACGCTTGGACATGAAATTGGCTATGAAACCTTGGGCATTTAAGACTACTGAAGGCCTGGTACATCAGGATTTGTTTTGGGCCTACTTCAGGCTCCCTATAGCTTAATTTATATTTATGTAATTTATATTATTGGTCTGTAATAATTAATTGTAAACAAATATTGGGGTGACTAGTGAAAATGGAGGGTAGTTGTATGGTACTGTGGGTAAAACTGGGTAGAAAACATGCTTCTAGGTCTTACGTTGTGTAAATCTATGTTAGAAATCATGTTCTAGGATTACTATATCTATTTGCATTCAAACCATGCCAAACTTGTGCACTAGACATCCTGATTTAGGGCATGCACGTTTATCGCTTCAGCATACTGCATATCCTATACCATTATTCCAACTTTTGATTTGTGCATAAGTACTATCGCATAGAGATCCCGCCATTAGGTCAATAATCCCGTTTTAAATAAAATAGTCATCCCATGTATGCATTAGATACCCTGCTTTAAGAACTCTATTTGCATTTCATTGAACATGTCGACTTCAACCAAATAAATAGTTGGCTAAAAAGGGTTAAGCATCCTCACACATAGACACCGTGTCTTAAAATATAAATAAAACACCCGTTATAATCTATGTCATCTAGGATAACATGCTTGTAGTTTGAACAATTTCTTAAACTGTTAATCGTCTCCTGTAATTGTGATTGCAAACAGTCCCCCGCCTAGGCAAGCCTTAGGCTATCAGTCTCTATATATACATAAACTGGAAACTACATTTGATTATGTTAAACTGCTTAAGTTTAACATGCTATAAACTAGTAGGCAAACTGGTTAGGATTCTGCCACTTTCATTATGCATATCCTGTATCTGTAGCGTCCATCTTGATATCATGTTCTTCGAATTTCTGAACTTCTTCACAATCTGTGTTTTAGACGTGCTGTTTGTTTACCTATATACGTGCGGAGGTAAATATGAGCCTTCTAACTGTTTGTCCCTATCTGCTTGTCCTACATGTTATTTGCTTGTCGCCTAGATTTTTACTTTTAAAAACCTTAGGTTATCTAGAACTGTCCAGATTTAGAAGTCCTAAATTCCTCCAGGACCATAAGGAAGGGACGGGTAGCATCATGCTTAGAGGTCGTTAACCAAACTCGCTTATATAACCGCTAAGGGGAGGGTAATGGGTAGTAAAAGGATAAGATGACCTGCGCATTAATGTCATGTGTAGACCCTCTCATTGAGGAGTGATTACTGGGCATTGCATGGGTATGATCCTGTAGGCTAATCAACTTAGGACTTCCCTTTCTCAATTCCTATATGTGTTTAAATTCTATAAACTTCTTTTTCTTTACAAATACATGTGTAACCTGTTCAAACCTCTCTCTTCTTTCATTACCTGAATCATACATGTACTTAGAATGTGAGAACATGCCTTTATTTGCAAATATGTGTTGAAACTATTTACTTGTTAAAATGACTAATTCACATAGTTTAAGTTCGGCCGGGATCCACCGTTGTGGACTGCGAGGGGTTCCTAACACCTTCCCCTCAAGGTTATTTCGAGTCCTTACCCTAATCTATGGTAATGCAAACTAGTTACATGAGTTAATCGCTCTAGGTGCCCTAACGCACCATAATTCGTTAGGTGGCGACTCTTCAAATACCCAATTCCCAAAAGGAAACGAGTTGTTCCCCCATAAATGTTGAAACCCGGACTCCTGCGAGGGAAAAAGGGGGCGCGACAAATATCGTCTCCTATCAGTCTCGGACTCCCCGGTAGCTGCTTCGACAGGCTGACCTCTCCACTGAACACGAGCTGAAGGGAAATTCTTTGATCTCAACAGACAAACCTGCCGGTCCAGAATAGCCACCAGCTCCTCCTTATAGGTCAAATCATTTTCCAATTGGACAGTGCTGAAGTCTAACAAGTGGGATGGATCGCCGTGATACTTCCGAAGCATGGACATATGAAACACTGGGTGCACAGCTGATAATCCTGGTGGCAATGCAAGCTCGTAAGCCACCTCTCCCACTATCCGAAGAATCTCAAAAGGGCCAATGAATCTAGGGCTTAGCTTGCCCTTCTTCCCAAATCTCATCACGGCCTTCATGGGCGACACCCGAAGCAACACTCGCTCTCCTACCATAAATGCCACATCACGAACCTTGCGGTTGGCATAACTCTTCTGCCTAGACTGAGCTGTACGAAGCCTATCTTGAATGAGAGCGGTTGGCACTATAAGGCATCCTGAACTAAATCTGTACCCAACAACTGAGCCTCTCCTGGCTCAAACCATCCAACTGGCGACAGACACCGTCTACCATATAGTGCCTCATAGGGAGCCATCTGAATGCTCGACTGGTAGTTGTTGTTGTAGACAAACTTTGCTAGTGGCAAGAACTGATCCCAAGAACCTCCAAAGTCAATAACGCATGCTCAGAGCATATCCTCCAAAATCTGAATAGTACGCTCGGACAGTCCGTCCGTCTGAGGATGAAATGTTGTTCTCAACTCGACCCGCATACCCAACTCACCATGTACTGCCCTCCAGAATTGTGAGGTAAACTGCGTACCTGATAACTAGGGAATATGATGCATTTTACACTCCTTCTTGCTTAGTTTTGATTAGAAATGTGTACAAAATAGTCCCAAAGGCTCACAAGTTGTGTTTGATTGCAGGTTTGATCAACAAGGTGACAAGGTGTCAAAATGTGAAGTTCAGAGAGGTTGCTTTTCAAGCCGTAAGGTAAAGCGGCCGCAAAGGGTTTTGTGCGGTCCGCATTGGGTTCACCGCGGCTGCACTCGATTTCGTGCAATCCGCAGAGCCAAGGTTCAGAGAGTTGCCAATTTGAAGGTTGAATCCCAATGCGGTCCGCGGTCCATTTTGTGCGAATCGCAATAGAAGCCACCTCGACCGCACTCGACTTTGTGCGATCCGCATTGGCCAAGTTCAGAGAGCTGATTATTCAAGCCCAGAGCCTTAGTGTGGCCGCACTCGATTTTGTGCGGCCCGCACTAGCCCTGTAGGGGTATTTTTGTCTAGAATTTTCAGCCTAGTATAAATAGATTCTTTTCCCATTTTTAGGTCATCAGATAGTTTTGTACTGAGAGCTGCACTCGTGACTTCATTCCTTTTGCTATTTTGAGTAATTTTAGCTTAATTTCAACATTGAATCTTCAAGTTTAATTTAGCAATTAATTATTATGAGTTTTTCTTCATCTATTTCTTTGTTTTCTTCTCTAATTATGAGTAGCTAGACCAATTTGCTAGGGTTGTGGCTCAACCCTAGCATGGGTAATTGATGGGTCTTGTATTTTGATGCTTGATTGTCTATGGGTGTTTGATATTTGGGCTAATTTAGGGTTTTAATGGTGAATTAGTGGTTGCAAACACTAGTTTATGCCTAGTAGACTTTGGCTCTTCTTGAGAAAGAGAGTCTAAGTCCATGAAATTAGTCCAACGAGGAATTGTGGCGTATTCAAGAGATTGATAGCCCCAATTAAAGGGTTAAACCTAGAGATAGTAATACCCAACTCGAACCTTGGTTGCTTGTGCAAATTTGCATACCCAATTGGTCTTGAGAAAGTTAATTCGGGCAAAATCACTCGAACTACCGAGAGGTATAGAGTGAGTAAAATCATGCAATGGTTATATCATACTCCCCAAATGTGACAATCTAGCTTTAGACTCAAGCATCCGTCAATTGACCACCTAGGAGAAAGTCACTACCCTAGTGCCTTTTACCTATTTGAACAACTCGCAATAGTTTAACCTTAATCTTATTTAGCATAACTCAGTACTGTAGTATTATAAAATTAGAATTATAATCAAAACCAAAAATGTGTAGAAGTGCAATTAGGGACAAATACGCAACTCCATTTTAGATAGAAACTCAACTCCACTATATAGCTCCCTGAGGAAATCGATCCCGGCCTTAATCGGGTAAAAGCTGCTTCGACCTCTCTCTCTACTCAATAGTATTGCAGGGTTGCCTTCGATCACTTTTTTGCGCCGTTGCTGGGCAGCTAACGGTTTTGGCTAGCTATCTAAATAGTTTTGTGTATTGTTCTTCTTTCCTTCTTTGTTACTAATTTGTTTGTGTCACATCTTCAGGTACAAAATGGCAGCGAATGCTAATGACCCTCTTGGAAATGTGATTGCGGGGGAGGATGTAGATGATGTTGGAGATGATGAGGTGCCTCTTGTACCTCAAGGACAACGTAGAGGCCGCCAGGCCAATGCTAATAACATTATTCCAGACCCTCCTCCGCCACCTCCAAGAGTGGCTCCTCGAGTGATTCCAAACCAAGGCTATGCAAGTGCAATTGTCCTACCACGGATCCGGGCGGGCAATTTTCAAATAACCAATGTGATGTTGACATTGCTAGAGTAGCGCGGGTATTTCACGAGCCCTGCCAATCAAAATGCTTACAAACATCTCAAGGGGTTCGTGGATACCTGTTGAGGGAGCAAGCAAACTAATGTGTCCGAAGATGCACTTCGGTTGAGACTCTTCCCATTCTCACTTAGAGGGAAGGCAGTGGATTGGCTCGAGTGACTTCCCAACCAATCCATCACTACTTGGGATGAGTTGGCGGACAAGTTCATTGCAAATTTTTTGTCACCAGGGCATATGACAACATTGAGAGATGAGATCTTGGCTTTCAAGCAAGAGCCCACGGAACCTTTGCATGAGATTTGGGAGCGTTATAGAACATTGGTGAAGGAATGCCCCAACAATGATACGACTGAGGCGATGATCCAACAGACTTTCTACCGGGGCATTAACACAACAAACCAATGCATAGTGAACCAACTTGCTGGGGGCAACTTTATGAAGCTGTCTTATGAAGAGGCTTGTGACATTCTTGATGAGATAGCTGACACTTCTTCTGCTTGGCAAAGTAGAGCCAATGTGCCCCAGGGTGACCCCATGGTTACTCATTTGCACAAGAAGTTACATGATCATGGGCAGGCTATAGCTGAGTTGACAACTACTATCAACCAACTAGCAAAGGCACAGTTGCAACAAGTTCAAAATCCTCACCAAGCGAATGCCATGGAGGGTGTTAACATGCTTGTTAACAAAAGAAGACAAAGAGGTCAACAGAACCAAGGGAATTCGGAGCAATTCGACAATGAGTGTGGTGGATTTCAAGATGATGGTTTGATGGACAGAGTGAAGAGGTGCAATACGTGAATAATTATCAAGGCCAGGGCAATTCTTCCAACCAACAACAATGGAGACCCCAAGGCAATTGGGGCAATCAACAACAACAAGGCAATGGTAATTGGGGGAACAACAATCAAAACTCCAACTGGGGCAATCAGAACAATAATCAAAACAATCAAGGAAATTGGAATAGTAATAACAACAATTGGGGTGGTAACAACAATCAAGGTGGATGGAACAATGGCAACCAAGGAAATCGGGGGCAAGGCTTTCAAAGGTCCCCAATGTACGAACAACCGAACAATACACCCCCATTCCCATCCCAAGGTCCTAGTTCTTCTAGCAATGATATGGGGAGAATTGAAATGATGTTCGATGAAAAAGAGTGCGGATTCTGATGCTCAATTGTCTTCCCACAATATTTCAATTAGGAATTTGGAGGTTCATTTGGGCCAAATCTCACAGTCCTTGAATACTCGCCCTAAGGGTGCTCTACCAAGTGATACGGTAGTACACCCAAAGCACTTTAATTACAACCACTGAAGCTGAAGAAAGAGTGATTGATGCAGTTCAGGGAACTCCACTAGCACCTGAGAGAAGTTCACAGGAAACTTAGCTCTCAGAATGAACCTCAGGCGTCTAACTGGAGACACCAAAGCTCTCATCCAATAGACAACATTATCACTCCTCTAGATTCCAGAGTACAAACCAGGTCAAGAGCCAGAAATTCACTTACCTTCTCATTCTTTCTCTCCCAGATAGAACCCAAAAATATCAAAGAAGCCTTGAAAGATGTAGACTAGATTACAACCATGCAAGACGAGCTACATCAGTTTGAGAGAAACAATGTGTGGCACCTAGTACCTAGACCCCCAGATTGAACCATTATAGGAACCAAGTGGGTATTCAGAAACAAGCTCGATGAACATGGAATTACCATAAGGAACAAGGCCAGGCTAGTGGTCCAAGACTACAATCAAGAGGAAGGGATTGACTATGATGAAATGTTTGCTCCAGTGGATCGCATGGAAGCTATTAGAATTCTAATCGCTTTTGCATCTCATATGGAATTCACCTTGTTCCAAATGGATGTCAAGAGTGCATTTTTGAATGGACTCCTTAAGGAAGAAGTCTATGTGAAGCAACCCCTAGGGTTTGAATGTCATGAGCACCCTGAATATGTGTTTCTGAATATGCATTTTACACTCCTTCTTGCTTAAGTTTTGATTAGAAATGTGTACAAAATAGTCCCAAAGGCTCACAAGTTGTGCTTGATTGCAGGTTTGATCAACAAGGTAACGAGGTGTCAAAAACCAGCTTAAAGAGGAGTGAAACTTGCACAAGTACCAAGACAAGACAAAGTTCAGTTAAAACAAGGCCAGTGCGGCCGCACACAATTCTGTGCGGTCCGCAAAAGTGAAGTTCAGAGAGGTTGCTTCTCAGGCCATAAGGCAATGCGGCCGCAAAGGGTTTTGTGCGGTCCGCATTAGGTTCACCGCGGCCGCACTTGATTTTGTGCGGTCCGTAGAGCCAAGGTCCGAGAGTTGCCAGTTTGAAGGTTGAAACCCAATGCGGTCCGCGGTCCATTTTGTGCGGACCGCAATAGAAGCCACCGCGGCCGCACTCGACTTTGTGCGGTCCACATTGCCCAAGTTCAGAGAGCTGATTATTTAATACCAGAGCCTTAGTACGGCCGCACTCAATTTTGTGCGGTCCGCACTAGCCTCGCAGGGGTATTTTTGTCCAGAATTTTTAGCCTAATATAAATAGATTCTTTTCCCATTTTTAGGTCATCAGATAGTTTTGTACTGAGAGCTGCGCTCGTGACTTCGTTCCTTTTGCTATTTTGAGTAATTTTAGCTTAATTTCAACATTGAATCTTCAAGTTTAATTTAGCAATTAATTATTACGATTTTTTCTTCATTTATTTCTTTGTTTTCTTCTCTAATTATGACTAGCTAGACCCATTTGCTAGGGTTGTGGCTCAACCCTAATGTGGGTAATTGATGGGTCTTGTATTTTGATGCTTGATTGTCTATGGGTGTTTGATATTTGGGTTAATTTAGGGTTTTAATGGTGAATTAGTGGTTGCAAACACTAGTTTATGCCTAGTAGACTTTGGCTCTTCTTGAGAAAGAGAGTCTAAGTCCATGAAATTAGTCCAACGAGGAATTGTGGCGTATTCAAGAGATTGATAGCCCCAATTAAAGGGTTAAACCTAGAGATAGTAATACCCAACTCGAACATTGATTGCTTGTGCAAATTTGCATACCCAATTGGTCTTGAGAAAGTTAATTCGGGCAAAATCACTCGAACTACCGAGAGGTATAGAGTGAGTAAATCGTGCAATGGTTATATCATACTCCCCAAATGTGACAATCTAGCTTTAGATTCAAGCATCCGTCAATTGACCACCTAGGAGAAAGTCACTACCCTAGTGCCTTTTACCTATTTGAACAACTCGCAATAGTTTAACCTTAATCTTATTTAGCTTAATTCAGTACTTGATAACGCCCAACTATGCCTTTTAAAGGACAAAGCGGTCGCTGCAAATATTATCCGATTTTAAGTCCGGAATTGAATCCTCAGGGAACTAACCTATCTATTACATTCTTCAGCAAAGTTATTATCAACTTAATCAATCTCTAGATGCAAGATTTTTGATCAATAAAGATTGGGTTTTTGTTTAACTACTTCAACTATTATTAAAAACAACAGTAAGCTAAAACAAAGATAATTCAATGGTAAAAAGGTCTAGGGTAGTGATTTCCCCAATTGCTAGCTTAGGTCTTGACTCTTCCGCTATAATCTCGCCGTAATACTCTATGAGGATTAAGAGTTATGGGTTATCGTAATTATCTCTCGATCAAGTATAATAATTTACTAGAGCATTCTCTCGAACTACTCTAGCTGACAAGAGTTATGCAACCCTAAATTATCCCACCAAAGTTTTGTTATCTCTAAACCCACTTTTAAGTTCAAGTAATGAATCTCTTCAATTACCCAAAAGTGGTGTTGTTCAACAGCTATCTAACCTAATATTCTTTCTCAAGCAATATAAGGTAATTAGACACGATTAATCAAGTGCCCATTCAATTAATCACCATACAAAACGTAGTTGAACAATCATATCATAAATCCAGCTCGATTATAACAACTTGAGTCAAAACTTCAACCAACAATTGGTTCCATCAACCCTAGATAAGTATTTAACTACTCATAACAAAATAAGAGAAAACTACTAAATTGTTCATAATGTAAAATTGCAAGAATTAAAAGGAGATAGAAAAACTCTAATGTTGGTTGATCTTCTCACTCTTGTTCTTGCCTCCAAAAGTAGTCTAAAATCAGCTTAGCACAATCTTGGGCGAGTTTCTAAAGCATATAAGGGTTTTACAAAAGTTTCCCCAATTTTACACTTTGGTCCTCAAACTTTTCAACAGCGTGAACAGTGCACCGCGGTCGCGGCCAACCGCGGTGAATGCTGACCTTTCTGCCTTACATTGTTAATCTACCGTGGTTCACCGCGGTCGCGGTGGCCTTCTTGCCGAGGCCATTTATGCTTCTTTGTGTTTGGGTACTTCTCGAGTGGGCGTTTTTGTTCACATTATCGCCTCCAAAACACTCCATGTTGCTTCCTCTCATATAATATTCCCTGTTAAACAAAAGAACACTATTTAGAGCATTTTGTTGGCAATTTATCTATAAAACAACAACAAAGTATGGCCATATTAAGGTGTAAATATCAACTATATAGCTTACTATCAACACCCCATACTTAAATCATTGCTAGTCCTCGAGCAACCCACCACACTCCATCAAAATTCCTTCCCTAAGCTTTTCCCTTACGACTCACACCATGAACATTTTACAAAAGTTGTACCTAGTAGTGAACAACCTTTACCTCAAGAGTCAAACCTTTTATGCCATGCAACATCAGCACTTACTCAAACCACTCTATACAAGAGACAAGATTTACCTTTCCTTCGTGAATCACATGCCCTCACATCACACAAGAGAGTAGTTCCACATATGATGATAATTAGAACAAGTAGGAACTAAGATAGACAAAATTCGCTCACTCTCAGAAAGAACGTTCACATGCCACAAAGATGAACCATAGGCTTGCCCGTAGTGTAATACTTTACTAATTGAGCCCATTCAGTCTAAGATCAATAGGACTTTACTTGGTTGTAATGTAGGCTAAGGTACGGGTAGGATATATTTAGATATAGTGACTAACCTTCCTAAGCACTTTTAATACAATTACATTAAACTTAAAGATCATAGTTGTGCCAACCAAACACTCCACCTCATTTGTTTAAAACATCCCCATCCATTAGGTGCAATTTGTACAAGCCACCACTTATCAACCATTATAATTATTTATAACCTATATTTTTTTTACTTTTTTTTCGTGGTGCTTTTTCTTTTATGCTTCAAAATTCCACACCTTTTCTCTATCTCAATGGTTCCACTCAAAAACCAAATCACCACCCCACACTTTTGCTTTTGCATATTTCCACTACCATTCAAGTGCTTATTGGGAGGTAAGAGGGTTCAAACGGCAAGCTATTCAAACAATTGGGTAAGATTCGCAATGTGGTTGCCAAAGAAATAGGCTTATAGGCTCAATGGGGTTAACTAAGATGTATTGCATTCAGGTGAGTTTACTTTATATGTCTGGCTCAACAAAGAAATGCCTATATCATTTCTAAAACTGAAAGAACTACTATTTCGCTTTGCAAACACACAGGGCAAGTTCTAGGCATCAAATATGAAACATGGAACACAGTAAAACTCACACACACATGGCACATGACTCACTCCGGATTGGTTTATCAAGACATTCTCTTTTGAGTGTTCAAGTTAGATACAAACGTACAATTTTAAGGCACTCTAACAGGATTCAACCAATGAAGCTAGGCGTTATACTCTAGTGTTTATTGTGCTCAGGTGTATCAACGCTAAGGGTTTTCCTTTGAATTTAGCTTGCAGCCCATTAGTCCTACTCTAAAAACTAAAAAGAACAAAAATAAATAAAAACTACATATACCCGGTTCAAGCTAAACCCTTGAAAAAGAACCGTGGCCCAAAGAAAAACCAAGGGGTAGTTACTACACTACCTAAAATTAAAATAAAAAAATCTTTTTTTGGTCTTTTCTCTAGGCTAACTTCCCTCAATAAAATTGTCTAAATGATCCGTCATCAGGAAGAGTCTCCATATTCCAATTTTTTTTTGTTTTTTTTTTCGATTTAGTCCCTCAAGAATTCCACCGAAAGAGATCCGTCGTCGGGACAAGTCACTTACTATTTTAACTTTTCTAATGAATTATTACTCTAACATCAAAACAATCAAAGCAAGAAGAGGAAATTAATAATAAAAAAATTAAAAGAAGAGGAAAAGAATAAGTAAAATGAAAAAAAATTAATAATACCTGGTACCCGCGCGGTCGACCGCGGTCCACCGCGGCCGCAGTGGGTTTAAAATCTTGAGGCAGAAGTTTACGTCTCACCGCGGTCGCGGTGAGATGAAAAATTCGAGGCAAAATGTTTGCCTTCCACCGCGGTTCATCGCGGTCGCGGTGCTGGCGTTGTTAATTATTTTTTTTTATTTTTTTTATGAACACACTAACAATAACACTCGTGGGTAGCCTCCCATGCAGCGCCTGATTTAACGTCGCGGCACGACGCAAACATTTGATCATCACTCCTCATTCGCGTACTGGGCTCTTCCAAAGTGATTACCACTCTATCCCCTTTTTCTTCAGCCATTCCCAGGTAATGTTTCAACCTTTGCCCATTTACGGTGAACTTATTTGTCCCATCTTCTGATTCAATCTCGACAACTCCACTTAAGAACAATTGCACCACTCTGAAGGGTCCTGACCATCAGGATTTTAACTTACCTGGAACAATCTCAATCTCGAGATATATAACAACAGTAGATCTCCGAGTTTGAAGTTTCAATCCAAGATGTGCTTATCATGCATTAATTTCATCCTTTCTTTGTATAATCTAGCACTCTCAAAGGCCTGGAACCTGAATTCCTCGAGCTCATGTAACCCAGTGATTCTGTTAGTACCTGCTGTCTCCATGTCTAAGTTTAACTGTCGTAATGCCCAAAGTGCTTTATGCTCTATCTCAACTGGGAGGTGGTATGCCTTGCCAAACACCAACTTGTACGGTGACATACCAATTGGGGTTTTGAAGGCTGTGCGGTACGCCCACAATGTATCATCCAATTTCTTTGCCCAGTCAGTCCTTGTTGCATTCACTGTTTTTGTGAGGACACTTTTAATCTCCCTGTTGGACACTTCAACTTGCCCGCCGATTGTGGGTGGTACAGGGTCGTCACTTTATGACGAACTCCATATTTTTCCAACAGCCGTGCGAATGCTCTATAGCAGAAATGGGTTCCGCCATCACTGAGTATAGCTCTTGGGGTACCAAAACGTGTGAAAATGTTCTTCTTTAGAAAGCCTAGTACCCAAGAGCATCATTGGTCGGAAGAGCCACTGCTTCGACCTTCTTAGAGACATAGTCAACTGCTACCAATATGTACTTGTTACCATACGAGCTGATGAATGGCCCCATGAAGTCAATCCCCCACATGTCAAAAATCTCCACCTCTTGAATTGTGGTCATTGACATCTCGTGTCTACAAGATATGTTGCTAGTTCTTTGGCATTCATCGCAACTTTTAACCCAAGCATGGGCATCCTTGAACAGAGTAGGCCAGTACAAGCCTGACTCCAACACCTTAGCTGCTGTCCGAATTCCTCCAAAGTATCCACCATATGGTGAAGCATGGCAAGCCTGCAAAACATAATGTTGATCTTTCTCGGGATACACCGCCGGATCATGTTATCTACACATATTTTAAACAACAGAGATTCATCCCAATAATAATACTGACAATCACGAAAGAACTTTTTCTTCTGTATTGAGGAGAGTTCATAAGGTACAATACCACTTGCTAAATAATTAGCAATATCAGCATACCATGGTGCCTCCTCCATTGTCATTGCCAGTAACTGTTCATCCGGGAATGTCTCTGTTATATCCTCAACCTCTACCTTCCTTTCAGCTCCTTCCAACCTTGAGAGGTGGTCAGCTATTTGGTTCTCTATCCCTTTTCGGTCACGTATTTCCAGATCGAATTCTTGTAATAGAAGAACCCAGCGAATCAAGCGTGGCTTTGACTCCTTCTTTTCTATCAGGTACCTAATTGCTGCATGGTCAGTGTAAACAATAACTTTCGAGCCAATCAAGTATGACCTGAATTTGTCGAATGCAAAAACAACAGTCAACATTTCCTTTTCTGTCACAGTGTAATTGAGTTGTGCACCGCTTAGCGTTCTGCTTGCATAGTAAATCAGGTGCATCAGTTTATCCTTTTGCTGCCCCAAGACTACTCCTATGGTATAGTCACTTGCGTCGCACATGAGCTCAAATGGATGCTCCCAGTTGGGTGCAACAATGATGGGTGCAGTCATCAATCGCTTCTTCAGCTCCTCAAATGCCAACCTGCAATCATTAGAAAACACAAAGGGGTGATCCCTTTCAAGGAGTTTGCATAATGGGTTAGCAATTTTGGAGAAATCTTTTATGAATCGCAACCCGGCGTGCCCAAGGAAACTTCTCACCGCCTTGACTGAAGTGGGTGGTGGTAGTTTTTCAATCACATCAACCTTAGCATGGTCGACCTCAATTCCTCTACTGGACACTCGATGCCCCAGGACTATCCCTTCTTGTACCATAAAATGGCACTTCTCCCAGTTCAACACTAAATTTGTCTCCACACATCTTTTGAGCACCCTTCTTAAGTTGTGAAGACAGTCCTCGAATGAATCTCCTACCACGGAGAAATCATCCATAAAGACCTCCATAATATCCTCCACCATGTTTGTGAAAATGGCTAACATGCACCATTGAAATGTCGCCGGTGCATTGCAAAGCCCAAAAGGCATTCTCCGAAAGGCGAAAATGCCATAAGGACAAGTGAAGGATGTTTTCTCTCTATCTTCGGGGCTATTGATATCTGATTGTACCCCGAATATCCATCCAAGAAACAGAAGTGCGATCGCCCGGCAGCCTGTCCAACATTTGGGCAATGAAAGGCAATGGGAAGTGGTCCTTCCGGGTGGCTGTGTTCAATTTTTGGTAATCCATGCAAATCCGCCATCCCGCGACTGTACGAGTTGAGATCAACTCATTGTTCTCATTTTGCACAACAGTCATTCCCCCCTTTTTTGGCACACATTGGATAGGGCTGACCCAATTGCTATCAGAGATGGGGAAGATGATTCCCGCATCTAACCATTTGATCACTTCCTTCTTTACTACCTCTTTCATATTCGGGTTCAGCTTCGTTGATGTTCTTTGGAAGGTTTGTGCCCTTCTTCCAAGAGAATCTTGTGCATACAGAAGGCTGGGCTGATACCCTTTATGTCTGTCATGGTCTAGCCAATGGCAGTCTTACTTTCCTGCAGTACCTGTAAGAGTTGTTCTACCTGCACATCTAGCAAACCGGATGATATAATAACATGCAAAGTGGAATCAGGGCCTAAGAAAACGTACCTAAGGTGAGCTGGGAGCGGCTTCAGCTCCAGCTTGGGTGGTCCTCTACTGATAGCTTTGCTGGAGGTGTAGCCCTTTTTTCTTACTCAAGGGACTCGAACTGAGGTTCCCTTTTCTAGAATCATTGGCCTTCAAGTGCCATGACCCACTCAGCTAACCCTTCACCATCCCTCTCTTCTAAATTTGTCAGACATGCCTCCAATGGATCTTTAGCAGTCAGGGTCACATCATCTTCTTGCAAGATCACATTCACTGCCTCCACTAGAGAGCAATTAGCATATTCACTAGGTCTCCTCATAGATTGCTGAACATTAAATATGACTTCTTCATCGTTCAGTCTCATTTTTAATTCCCAGTCTCACAATCGATCGGTGCTCTCCCAGTGGCCAAAAATGGCCTACCTAAAATGATAGGTATCTCCTCATCTACCTGACATTCCAGAATAACAAAGTCTGTAGGGAACATGAACTTCCCCACTTGCACCAACACATCATCAAGAAGCCCAGTAGGCCTTTTTACCATGCGGTCAGCCAGCTGCAGCAGCATCGAAGTCGGTCTAGCTCTGCTAATGCCCAATTTGGTGTATACAGCCAGAGGCATCAAATTTATGCTGGCTCCCAAATCACATAATGCCTTTGCAAAGGCATAACTCCCAATCGTGCATGGAATAGTGAAGCTACCTGGGTCTGACATCTTTTGAGCCATCGGTTTGGTCACTACTGTGCTGCAGGTCTATATCAGAGTCACTGTGGATAAGGTCCTGAAAATCAAACTTCCGTGACATTAGGTCTTTCATCATCTTCGCATAACATGGCATCTCCCTCAAGGCATCCATCAAAGGAATATTCATTTGAATTAGACGCAGCATCTCCATGAATTTCTTGTATTGATATTCCTTCTTTTGTTTTACCAGTCTCTGAGGGAATGGTGCAGGTATCACCCTTTGTGCACAGTTTGTTGGCTTCTCTCTGTTGGGGTTCTGTGGCACAAGAGGCACCACTGTTCTGCAACTTGTTCATTTACCTTAGCCTTACCCTTTTCATCTTGACCCTGTTCAACCACCACTTTAGTCAGATTTGATGGTTCATCTACCTCTAGTGGAATTGGAATGGCTGGCGTAGTCTCTTTGCTGGCTTGTGCAACCTCCTGCTCTTTGTCTAAATCTCTCCCATTCCGGAGACTTACTGCCATCAGCTGATTCAGGTTTTGCTCCTTGGGGTTGATATTTGTGTCCACTGGGAATGTTCCCTGGGGGGGGGTTGTTTAAAGCCATAGACGACTGCCCCAACTGAGTTTCAATGTTTTATAGCTGAATCATGTACAACCAACTTTTCTTGCATCTTACCATTTGTCCCAATGAGTTACTGGAGCATCCCCCTAATCTCTACCATGTTTTTATCTTGCTGCTGAGGAGATGGCTGATATGTCAACTATTGCTGGTTCTGCTGTGGGTAGCCCTGTTGTCACTGGTGGTATGGCACCATTTGGCCTTAAACTTGCATTCCCCCAGGTTGAGGCATGTTAGGTCTGTATTGCTGATTTGGTGCTGGTCTCCACTGTTGTCCTCCTTGTCTCTGACCCCCAAAGTTGTTAACATAATTCATATCTTCCCTTGCCCCTTGATTTTCACCTTCTTACTCCATGAACACACATAAGACTGATTAACACAGAGTATACACAGTCCTCCATTTGTCGTGTCAACAATATGCACCTGTTTGGTACCCATCTCATCTATCTTCTTTGTCAAAATACTCATCTGAGTCATGAGTGTGGCCATGTTCTCTACATGAGAATTATTTGGGTAAAGAGGAACTGAATGCACTATGGGTGCCAGTGTTGTACCTCTAGTCATCCACCCCGAATTCTGGGACATCTTGTCAAGAAGGACTTTGCACTCGGTGAATGTCTTACTCAAAAATGCACCTCCAGCTGAAGCATCCACATTGGCCTTTAGATTGTCAGCTAACCCCATGTAGAATCTCTGGCCAAGCATCTGGTCTGGAATGCCATGGTGAGGACACTTCACCAGCATCCCTTTAAATATTTCCCAAGTTTCTTGCAAGGTCTCGGTCGGCTGCTGCTTGTACTGCAATATTTCATCAATCTGCCTTGCAGTCTTGTTGGGCGGGTAGAACTTATTCAGGAACTGCTTTACTAATTCCTCCCAGGTGACAATGGAATTGATTGGGAGCGAATTCAGCCAAGTCTGAGCTTTCCCAGTCACAGAGAACGGGAACAGTGATAGCTTGATAGCTTCTGGGGTCACATTTGGCTGCCTTTGAGTTACACAAATTGACAGAAAATTTTGTAAATGTTGTTGAGGGTCTTCAATGTGTAACCCGGAGAACAATCCTTTATTCTGTAGCAGATGCAACATGTTGTTGGTGATCTGGAATGTCTCCGCTTGAATTGCGGGCACAGCTATGGCAGTTGCCAGGTTGTCAGTTATAGGTTGAGCCCAATCATAAAGTGCAGCTTCTGGCACAAGAGGTGCCACCACTCTGACGTTTGGGTCAGGTGGCTCATCCCTGATGTTTCCGTTGACGTTCTCTATGTCACTCATGTCAATTTCAAGCCGGTCTGGTTGTTGGATCCTCTTGTTGGCATGGTTCAATGCCCTTAATATTTTCTTGGGGTCTGAAAGTCCTTCAAGCAGTTCTCCAGTCCTCGAAGAATTTCTAGGCATACACTTGAATTCCACAAGAGTTCAAACGTTAGAATTTCAATGAAAATTGTTTAACACCTTTGGAAATTGATTTGAACTAATAATTTTAACACTACTTCTAAGTTGTAATAAATAACACCGTTAGTTTCCCCGGCAACGGCGCCAAAATTTGATAACGCCCAACTATGCCTTTTAAAGGACAAAGCGACGCTGCAAATATAATCCGGTTTTAAGTCCTGAATCGAATCCTCAGGGAACTAACCTATCTATTACACTCTTCGGCAATGTTATTATCAACTCAATCAATCTCTAGATGCAAGTTTTTGATCAATAAAGATTGAGTTTTTGTTTAACTACTTCAACTATTATTAAAAACAACATTAAGCTAAAACAAAGATAATTCAATGGTAAAAAGGTCTAGGGCAGTGATTTCCCCAATTGCTAGCTTAGATCTTGACTATTCCACTATAATCTCGTCGTAATACTCTATGAGGATTAAGAGTTATGGGTTATCGTAATTATCTCTTGATCAACTACAATAATTTACTAGAGCATTCTCTCGAACTACTCTAGTTGAAAAGAGTTATGCAACTCTAAATTATCCCACCAAAGTTTTGTTATCTCTAAACCCACTTTTAAGTTCAAGTAATGAATCTCTTCAATTACCCAAAAGTGGTGTTGTTCAACAGCTATCTAACCTAATATTCTTTCTCAAGCAATATAAGGTAATTAGACACGATTAATCAAGTGCCCATTCAATTAATCACCATACAAAACGTAGTTGAACAATCATACCATAAATCCAGCTCGATTATAACAACTTGAGTCAAAACTTCAACCAACAATTGGTTCCATCAACCCTAGATAAGTATTTAGCTACTCATAACAAAATAAGAGAAAACTACTAAATTGTTCATAATGTAAAATTGCAAGAATTAAAAGGAGATAGAAAAACTCTAATGTTGGTTTATCTTCTCACTCTTGTTCTTGCCTCCAAAAGTAGTCTAAAATTAGCCTAGCACAATCTTGGGAGAGTTTCTAAAGCATATAAGGGTTTTACAAAAGTTTTCCCGATTTTACACTTTGGTCCTCAAACTTTCCAGCAGCATGAACAGTGCACCGCGATCGCGGCCAACCGCGGTCGACCGCGGTGAATGCTGACCTTTCTGCCTTACGTTGTTAATCTACCGTTGTGCCACCGCGGTCGCGGTAGCCTTCTTGCCCAGGTCATTTATGCTTCTTTGTGTTTGGGTACTTCTTGAGTGGGCGTTTTTCTTCACATTATCGCCTCCAAAACACTCCATGTTGCTTCCTCTCATATAATATTCCCTGCTAATCAAAAGAACACTATATAGAGCATTTTGTTGGCAATTTATCTATAAAACAATAACAAAGTATGGTCATATTAAGGTGTAAATATCAACTATATAGCCTACTATCAGTACTGTAGTATTATAAAATTAGAATTATAATCAAAACCAAAAATGTGTAGAAGTGCAATTAGGGACAAATACGTAACTCCATTTTAGATAGAAACTCAACTCCAATATCTAGCTCCCTGACGAAATCGATCCCGACCTTAATCGGGTAAAAGCTGTTTCGACCTCTCTCGCCACTCAATAGTAGTGCAGGGTTGGCTTCGATCAGTACCTCAGTCAGAAATGATAGACACGGGCACACCATGAAGACGAACAATCTCCCGAATAGAGATCTTAGACAACTGCTCTGAAGAATAGGAAACTGCCACAGGAATGAAATACACTGACTTGGTCAGCCTATCAATAATAACCCATACTACATCGAACTTCTTCTGAGTTTGTGCGAGTCCAACAACAAAATCCATAGTGATACGCTCCCACTTCCACTCAAGAATCTCAATCTTCTGAAACAAACCACCAGGTCTCTGATGCTCGTACTTTACCTACTGACAATTCAAACACTGAGCTACATAGGCGACAATGTCCTTCTTCATTCTCCTCCACAAATAATGATGCCACAAATCCTGATACATCTTAGCGGCGCCCGGATGAATAGAGTACCGAGAACTATGAGCCTCTTCTAGAATCAATTCACGAAGTCCATCCATATAGGCAAACAAATACGACCCTGCATCCTCAAAACCCCATCATCTCCAACTATAACCTGCTTGGCACCTCCGTGCCGCACTGTGTCTCTAAGGACAAGCAAATGAGGATCATCATACTGCCAATCTCGGATATGCTCAAATAATGAATAACGAGCGACTGTTCAAGCTAGCACATGGTTGGGCTCAAAAACATCCAACCTCACGAACTGATTGGCTAAAGCCTGAACATCCAAAGTAAGAGGTCTCTCCCCGACCGGAATATATGCAAGGCTGCCCATACTTGTTGTCTTCCTACTCATCGGCCACTACATTGGCCTTCACCGGATGATACAAGATGGTGATGTCATAGTCCTTCAATAGCTCCAACCACCTCTTCTGTCTCCAATTTATCTCCTTCTGCTTGAACAAGTATTGCAAACTCTTGTGGTCTGTGAACACCTCACACGACACGCCATATAAATAATGCCTCCAAATCTTCAGCGCGTGAACAATGGCTGCTAACTCCAAATCATGCACTGGATAATTCTTCTCATGGATCTTCAACTGTCGCGAAGCATATGCAATAATGTTGCCATTCTGCATCAACACCACACCAAGTCCAATACGAGATGCATCACAATATACTGTATATGGCCCTGAACCTGTGGGCTAAACCAACACCGGTATCGTAGTCAAAGCTGTCTTGAGCTTCTGAAAGCTCGCCTCACACTCGTCCGACCATCTGAACTGGGTACCCTTCTGGATCAACCTAGTCATCGGGGCTGCAATAGATAAAACCCCTCCACAAACTGATGGTAATAGCCCGCCAAACCCAAGAAACTCCGGATCTCTGTGGCTGATGTGGGTCTAGGCCAGTCCTTGACCACCGCAATCTTCTTAGGATCCACCTGAATACCCTCTGCTAATAAAACATAAGCCAAGAATGCAACCGAACTCAACCAAAACTTAGACTTTGAAAACTTAGCATACAACTAACTATCCCTCAGAGTCTGAAGAATGACTCGAAGATGCTGCTCGTGCTCCTCTTGGCTGCGGGAGTAGATCAAAATATCATCAATGAAGACAATCACGAAGGAATCTAAATAAGGCTTGAACACTCGGTTCATCAAATCCATGAAAGCTGCTGGGGCATTTGTCAACCCAAATGACATCACTATGAACTCATAATGCCCGTACCGAGTGCAAAAAGCTACCTTAGGGACATCGGATGCCCTAATCCTCAACTGATGGTAGCTAGATCTCAAATAAATCTTCGAAAATACCTTGGCACCCTGAAGCTGATCAAACAAATCATCAATCTTCGGCAATGGATACTTATTCTTGATTGTGACCTTGTTCAACTATCGATAATCTAAGTACATCATCATCGATCCATCCTTCTTCTTAACAAACAACACCAGCACACCCCAAGGCAAGACACTAGGTCTAATAAAGCCTTTATCAAGAAAATCTTGCAACTGTTTTTTCAATTCAACTCTGGCGGAGCCATGCGATACAGCAGAATAGAAATGGGCTGAGTGCCCGGAGCCAAATCAATGCAAAAGTCAATATCCCTGTCGGGTGGCATACCCGGTAGGTCTATAGGAAATACCTCTGGAAACTCACGAACAATGGGCAAAAAATCCATCGAAGGAACCTCAGCACTAGAATCACGAACATACGCCAAATAGGCCAAACATTCCTTATCAACCATACGCCGAGCCTTCGTATATGAGATAAACCTGCTAGTAGAATGACCAGGAGTCTCTCTCAACTCCAAATGAGGTGACCCCGGCAATGCTAAGGTCACGGTCTTGGCATGACAGTCCAAGATAGCATGATAAGGGGATAAATCGACCTCCGAATGCCTCGAATCTAGCCACAATAATTCGATTCAGTTAATAAAAATTATAGGAATTAATTCTATATGAAATTCTACATTTTCCATTAAAAATCCGAAATTGGACTCAAAATTCGCCTGTGGGGCCCACGTCTCGAAACCCGACAAAAATTACGGAATATGAAACTTCATCCAACCACGAGTCCAACCATACCAATTTTACTAAAATCCGACATCAACTCGACCCTCAAATCTTCAAATTAAACCAAGAGGGTTTTCAAGATTTTCCCAACTAAAATCACCTATTAAATGCCAAAACTAGTAATAGATTCGGGTAATCTAACCAAAATTAAGTTAAGAACACTTACCCCGTTATTTTTTCTGTAAATCTCCTGAAAATCACCTCTCCCCGAGCTCCAATTTGGTAAAAATGGAAAATGGGACTAGAACTCAACATTCTGTCCAGAATTTCCGTGGTTACTATTCACGCATTTTACTGTTCATGGGTACTATTCATGGGTACTGTATACGGGGTACTGTACATGGACTGTACACGGATACTGTTCATGTTTACTGTACATGGTACTGTACACGGATACTGTTCATGTAGGTGCGGTTACTGTTCACACGTGCGAAAAATGCAGAAACTGCCCAGAAAATTGCATCAGCTTTTCTTTTCACTAAAAAGGCTCTAACTCCATCATACAAACTCATAATTCGATGATTCTTGTTCCTATGAGTCACAAATAATAATACGAACATAGCCCTTCAGTCGTAACTCAATTCGAAGCTCATTTGCTCAGTTCAATACCCATTTCGCTCGTTAAACAATTAACTCATGTTTCGTATCAAAAACCCAATCGCGACTTGATGAAACTAGGCCAAACTTTCCAGATCAGTCCTATAATTCATTATCAAAATTCTGAAAGTCTCAAAATTAAATTTCGATCTCTAGAACTAAAAATGGACCTTTGGATCATTACATGCTTATGCTCAAAATGGCAAAATCTTCTAAAAACTCTTCCAAAACATACCCGAGCCTCATGGGACATCGACCAAACATGCTAACACACCCCATGATATCATTCAAACTTATTTCAGCCTTCGGAACGCTGAAAACAACATTAAAACATCGAATCACCCTCGGATTCAAGCCTAAGAATTCCAAAACTTCCAAATTCCAAATTCGATCAAACAGTCTATCAAACTTCGTCCGAATGACCTGAACTTTTGCACACACATCCCAAATGACATAATGAAGCTACTGCAACTTTGGGAATTCCATTCCGACCCCTATATCAAAATATCGCCTATCAACCGGAAAACGCCGAAATCTCAATTTTGCCAATTCAAACCTAAACCTTCCACGGACTTACAAAATGCATTCTGATCATGCTCCTAAGTCCCAAATCACCTAACGGAGCTAACCAAACCATAAAAATTCAAATCCGAGATCAAATACAAACAAGTCAAATCTTGGTCAAACTTTTCAAATTTCAAGCTTCAACTGAGAACTGTTCATCTAAATTCATTCTAATTAACCTGAAACCCAACACCAACGATTTACATAAGTCATAATACAACACACGGGGCAAGTCATGCCCGAGAACTGGCAATCAAAGTGCAAAAGCTCAAAACGACCGATCGGGTTGTTACAATAAAGGTCAATAAAACCAAAGAGAGCTGGAAACCCAAACTTCAGCAGTAAACCAAGCAAGACAACAACAGCAAAACCAGATCCAAATGAAGACAGTTTGAAACTAAGGACCAGCTAAAGGAAACCAGGAAATCTCTACTTCACACCATGTTTCAAACTTGGAAGAGATAAGAGATTTTTGAAGTTTTTAAAGCTATTTTTGAGTATGAAGTTTTCAGAGAAGAAATGGAACTTTTCAGAAAAAATTGCTGATAAAAATGTGCCTCAGAATCTGTCTTTTTCAAAAAGGATAGAGACTATATATAGGTTGCCTAAGGGAAAGCATCTTTTAGCATATTCCTTATCCTAAAGAATAATAGTACAGTCCTTTTTTAACAGCCCTTGGTACAACTGTCCTATTTTCAGCATATTTTTTCAAACAGCTAGGATAGCTATACAATTTCCTAAAAATATCCGATTTTCAGCCCAAGTAAAAATCCCTTTTTACCCTTTAGGTTATCAAACAGGTCCCTAAAGTTTCTACTTGTTTATTTAAGCCTTAAAAGTCTTGAAGAATCAGAAATCAGACTAACACTTTTCTAATAGAAACAAAAGGCAAATTGAATCAAAAGGCATCAATAATTCAACAATTGGAACTCACATTTAACAAATACTCAACAATGAACAACCTATTTCAAATTTCCAGTAAAGAAATGAATCAAATGATGCTAAAAATGCTGACACTAACAACAAACCAATTGAAAAAGAAAACTGAAGCCCTAAAGGATATTAAAACCTAATTGGTCTAATCTAACTTCATTAATTAGACAAAACATGGGAAGAAGAAAAGAAATCAAACAAACATTTTATAATCCTAAATTCAGCCCTACTTGGTCTAAAACTATTAAGATTAATTATCATGCTGAGCATGAAACTAATTCGTAACAAATTCTAGATTAACAGGGAATCAATAGGCTAATTGAACGATGCATCTAAACATGAATAAAAATGCTAATTACCCTACAAATTAGAATAACTCTTGAACTAAACTAATTTAACATACTAAATGCAATTTCAAACAAACAAATAAAATGATTCTGAGACAATCTAATGTGTCCTAGAACAAAATTACCAATTCAAACAATTCAGAGAACAATCAGTTTTCAACAGCACTCAGAAATCAACTTTTTGATAGAAGTTAGAAATCAATTTCTAACAGAACTTAGAAATTAATATACGAAGCAAAACTGACTCGACCTTTGAAAAGGGAAGAAGGGGGAAAGAAAGAAGAGAAGAAAAAGGGAAAGCAAACGATGGAAACTTACCAAATGACTGGAAGAACAATCGTCATGACCTTTGGATTCCGCTCTTGCCTTGACCAACAGAAATCTTTTTTCTCAAGAGATCCAACCTTGCATGGGTTGACTGGATCTACACGAGGGAAAAGACTTCTGGGAGCCTCGATTTTAAAGGAAAAGAGGAGAACAGGAACTTTGGGGTCAATTTGGGGTAATTAAGGTTTTTGACCGGACCTTCGATCCAAAATTTGAAACGTTCAGCCATGATTCGAGGGGAACTGGTTGGGGATTCATAGAGATGGGATGAAAAGGAGTCTGGGGTGTAATTTTGGGGGGTTTTGGACCATTTAGGGTTTTCAATCGAATTTTCGATCCAAGATTCGAAAAGCTTGGGTCTAATTCGAGGGAAAAGGAGTAGATATTTGGGATGGGGAGGTGAAGGGGAGTCTGTGGTATCATTTTTAGGGCGATTGGACCACCGAAACTGTCGTGAGGCGATTTCCGGTGGATGGTTTGCGGCGGAGGCGGTGAGGGAACGAAGGGCAGCTAGGGTTTCGTTGATGGGAGTGACATACAGAGCATAATGAGATGAATTTTGGTCTTGGGGGGGGGGGGTTTGACCTCAGTTCGGACACTTATATGGTGATGGATCGACCAGTTCCGGGCCGTTGGATTGATGAGATCCAACGGCTAAGATCAACTTGAGATAAAACGGGGTCGTTTGGGAGTTGTATGGGGTGGACCGGGTTAATCGATTTTGGGCCTGGTTATTTGGACGATTTTCTGGGGTAATTTTTCTTTTGGGCTGGATTAAATGTAAAGAAGTTAGCCAAATTTCACAAAATTGAACCCTTATTCCAAGTCTTTCTTTTATATCCAAAATTCCTTTTTTTCTTTTTTTTAGATTAAAAATCCTAAATTAAGCTAATTAGCTAATTATGAAAATTATAAACAACACTTAATTTTAAATTGAAAGAGGAAAATTAATAAACTAAGAATTAAAAGATAAATAATGTAAAATGAGCTATTTTTTTGTGATTTGTCTATTTTTGTAAAACAACACTTACTAATTAATCTAAAAATGTAAAATTAAGTCCTAAATTCAAATGCAATGTACTTTTGTATTTTTCATGAATCAAATAAAAATTAAACATGCACACTAAAATGCAAATAATCAGAATAATTAAAAAAATTTAATTCTTTGGAATTCTGTAGGAGTAATTCATGTGAGGTAAAAATCACGGGCTCACATAAACTTCAAATAATGAATTCATTTCTCGCTATAATAAATTAGTACTCTTTTCTAAGCTCACGATATCAAGCTTACACTGATAAATTACTTGTCGTAAATGTATTTCACTTGAAGATGTAAAAATTTCATACACTATATGCGCACAGATCTTAAAACTCAAAACTAAACGGTCTACTTGTCACGCCACAAACTTGAAGAGGCGTGGCCGGCCCCCGGTGCCGTATTCGGCCCGAGCGTACCAACTTGCGATTAAGGGACTCTGAACATATAATGTCATACTTTGGCCATGGGGCCACATTTCAAGACAAATTGCGAATCAAAATATAAAGCTGAACGGAAACTAATGCTGACTAAACATCAATATAAAGCTGGGCCGATAAAGCCGTCATAACTACTACAGCTGACAAACCAACAAAATATACATATAAGGCCTACAAGCCCAACATACTGCACTAACTGACATGATATGTCTACTGATAACTGTGATTTCTACATGTTTTATACTCATTCTTACCTGAGCTTTTTGCATTAATTGCCATATATTAGTCCCAAAATGCTTACAAATTACACTTGATTGCAGGTTTGAGCGACAAGATGATAAATAGCAAAGATCGGCTCAAAAAAGAGTGAAATCTGCCAAGTGTCAAAAGACAACTGAAGTGGGGAACAAGATGACCTGCGCGGACCGCACTGATTTGGTGCGTGGCCGCGCAAGAGAGTTCAGAGACCTTGCAAGTTTGAAGTCAAGCCACGCGGTCCGCAATCAATTCCACGCGGTCCGCACTGATGGAAGTTCAGAGACCCAGAAATCAAGGCAAAAGTCCACGTGGCCGCACATCAAATCAGTGCGGTCCGCGTGGGTAAAAGTTCAGAGAGTTGAGTTTTGGGCAAAATCTACTACGTGGCCGCATCCCATTTCTACGTGGTCCGCACGTCTTAGCCTATGCGGTCGCGTGACATATCTGTGCGGTCCGCATCCCTCAATTCCAGAAGTAAGACTTGAAGACTTATTGCCCTCCTCGGCCGCGTGACATTTGTACGTGGTCCGCGCCAGACCCTCAGGGGTATTTTTGTCCAGTTTTTCCTATGTAGTATAAATAGAACATTCTACTTTTTAGTAGTTTTTTTTATCTATTTTGAGAGAGCATAGAGCAGCTGAACTTGGGATTTCATGAATTTAGCCTATTTTGGGCAATCTCTTCTAGTATTAACGTGGATTTGAGTAGATTAACATTGTAGTTAATTGTTATGTCAATTTCATCTATTATTTCTTCAATTTCTGTTCCTGTTATGGCTAGCTGAACCCATTAGCTAGAGTTGTGGCTCAACCCTAGTGTGGGTAATTAATGGGTGTGATTGTTTAGTGCATGAATGATGTTGGGTATTTGTTATTTGAATTAATCTTATGTTTTCATTAAGATTTGGTGGTTGCAAACACTAAGTCTAGCTTAGTGAGTCTTGACTCTTCTTGAGAAAGAGAGTCTATGACCCCAAGATTAATTCTAACAAGGAATTGGGATGGACCCATGAGAATGGTAGTCCCAATTAACGGGTTAAACCTCGAGAGAGTAATTACCCAACTTGAACCATAAGTTGCTTGGGCAAATTGGCCTACCCAATTGGTCTCGAGAGAGTCAATTGGGCAAAATCACTCTCTCTACCGAGAGGTGTGACCACCTAGGTACATGCCACGGCCCTAGTGCCTTTCTCTATATTGCATACAACTTAGAATCATTATTTTAGCATAACTTAGCTTTACAATTGTAGTTGATAAATTGTAGCTATTAATCAAAAGAAAACCAAAAATGTTAGAAGATCAATTAGGAGCTAAAACATAGTCCTAGACTATACAAACACGCAACTCCAAATTGAAGTTCCCTATGGAAAATTGACCCCGATACCGCTATTGGGTAAAAGTATTAGCGCCCACTCTTCCTCAGGTCGAGTCCGCTGCGATCAAGCTGTTGCAGAGTTTTCCTCTTCGCGATCGTGTAGGAGGTCTAGCGATCGCGTAGAGCTTTTGAGGGGGCAACCCAGTTTGTTCTATGCGTTTGCGAAGGTAGAGTTGCTATCGCATAAGGTGGCGAGTTTGTTGATCGCGAACGCGTGGATAAGGTTGTGTTCGCGTAGAGTTAAGTGGACCAGGGGTTTTGACTTGGAGTTTGTTCTTTGCGAACGTGGTCCCCTGTCCGCGACCGCGTAGAGTAGGATGCCTGATCATCGCATTCACGTAGAACTTTACGCGTTCGCATAGGGTTAATTTTGGGTTTTGAGAATTTGTGCTTCGCGATCGCGAAGGATGTCCCGCGATCGCGATGAAGGATTTCAGGCCTGGGCAGAAGGTTTAAATAGTTATCTTGTCCGCGATTTTGAGGTTTATTTCTTCCATTGTTGGTCGTTTTTGGAGCTTTTTGAAGAGGAATTCAAAGGGAATCACTTGGAGGTAAGATTCTTGGACTTAAAATTCGATTCTAGTGTGAAATCTACCTAATAAATCGTGAAATCTAAGCCTAAAATTGAAGAAACTAGGGCTTGAAATTAGAGACTTAGAAATTGGGATTTGAGGGGTCATTTGTGGATGAATTTTGATGCTTTTGGCATGTATAACTCGCGGGGAGATGAGGAACCCATTGATGTGAAAATTTCGAATTCCGAGACGTGGGACCGGGGGTCGGGTTTTGGTAATTTCGGAATTTGTGTCGTATATTGATCATTTTTGCTTGGGCTTCGTTCCCTTGGCATATTTTGACGGCGTGATTCTAATTTTGGATAGATTCGACGTGAGTGGAGGCCGATTCGAGGGGCAAAGGCGTTGCGAGCTAGAGATTTGACCGGTTTGAGGTGAGTAACGATTGTAAATGATGTTCTGAGGGTATGAAATTCCAGATTGCACATCGTGGTGCTATATTGAAGTGACGCACACGCTTGATGACAAGCGTGGGGTCGTGCAATGATAGGGATTGTGACTTAGTCCGTCCCGAATGACTATTTTACTGCGTATTTGACTGAAATCTATTTACTATTATCATTATTAGGGCTGAATGCCATATTTGGGCCTCGTGCCAACTATTTGAACCCTTCGGAGATTTTTATTGGTATTTCCTCATTGTTTTGACTTTATACTTGAACTCAGTCATGATATATTTCATTATTTTCATTCTCAGCCATGTTTACTATGTTTTTAACACTTATATGATCTTTTAAATGATAATTGGGTTGAGAAATCCTGTTTTACTACTGCTGAGTGGCATGTGAGAATTTTTGACTGAGTAAGGCCGAGGGCCTATGATGTGAGGAAACACTGATTGTGATTTGAGGCCGAGGGCCTGAGATATGTACGCCACGAGGTGGCTTGATTGATATGAGGCCGAGAGCCTAGTGATGATGCCACGAGATGGCTTGATATTGCGCTTGGGCCGTAAGGGGCCCCTTCAGGAGTCTGTACACCCCCAGTGAGCACGGGTACCCATTGTGATGTGAGATATTGCCCGAGGGGCGGATTGGTTGATAATGTGCCCTAGGGGCGAACCTTTATGTATTTATTTTCCTTAATTGTCTGTCATTTACCTACTTAATTGTTCAAAAAGGGTTTTTATGAAGTTTAATTGCGCTAAATGACTTTCACATATCTTTTACTGATTTTACTGCTTCATTATAGTCTACAAATGTGCTTTACGTGATTTCCTGCTTTCAGTCTTTATTTATGATTATTACTCACTGAGTTGGAGTACTCACTTTACTCCCTGCACCGTGTGCAGATTCAGGCGCATCTGGTTCCGCTCCTGAGTGTCGATCTTCCCAGCTCAGGCGGATCCGAGGAGTCTCCAGGTAGTTGTCGGCATTCGCAGCCCGGAGCTTCTCCCTATCTTATTTCTCCATGTTTTTAGTTACTGTATTAAACTCTGTAGTTTTCTCTGAGTATTCAGGATTGTTTAGATGCTCATGACTAGTGACACCCCGGTATTGGGTTGTGTTGGGTTGTATTCCGTAAATTATGCTATTATCTGCTTAAACTTTGGATTATTTTATTATGCTTTGGACTGTTTAACTGTTAAATACTGCCATGGGAAGTGTCGGCTGGCCTTGTCTTCACGAGAGGCGCCATCACGACTGGGTCCGGGTTTAGGGTCGTGACAAAAAACAACTTTAAAAATCCAGCATAATATGAGTTCGAATCTTGCATAATGTGTTGGAGAGTTCCAACATAATATGCTGGAAGTTTATATGCAGGAGCTCCATAATCCAGCATATTACGCCGGAACTTTCAGTGTTTCAGCTAGGGTATTTTTGTACTATTTGTTGATTACCGGTCCGAAAACTGACTAGCCCATCTATTTTCACCATGAAATTAGACGAGATGCGCACAAACTGGCCCGATCACTACGGTTACAAAATAAAAGAGTGGTTATGAGTAAAGAAAATTAATGAGGGATTAGTGAAACATACCATATTTCTTGATGGTGTCAAGAAAGAAAGGCACCAATCTTGGGGCTATATCATCACAAAGATTCATGGGTTTGGAGCTAGCTTCCTTAATCATCCCAGAAAGCTCCTTCATATCCCCATACAAAATCTTGTAGGAGTTTCCTTTTAGACCTTGTTTCATCAGTAGCTTTTCCAGCTTCTTTGGCCTGAACCAAACCCAATTCAGCACTCTCCATAGACACACTACTACAGTTATTATTATGGCAGCACAAGATGTTGTTACTATGATTTGAACAGTCTCCATTTTTCACTTACTAGTTTTGTCCCAGTATAGAATAGCTACTTGATTTTTTTCTCTTTCTACAACTTGCATATTTTATGTACCTACCAAGTTAGTGAATCGTGGGGGATAAAAAAAACAATTTCGGCAAGTCGCCATCAATGACGAGCAAAGTTAAAAAAATCAGACAAAATCACAGATTTCAGCCACTCCATCTATTTAGTTTTATGTGAATGTGGACCTCATTTATGAAAAGATAAAAAGATAATGAAATTGTGATCTTAAACGAGGATAATATTTTTGTAGTAATAACATCATGCTATTAAGAGTTAAATAAAATTTTAAAATAAATTATTTCTAACAGTAGAACCTCTATAAATTAATACTCGGTAAATTAATAAACTTTTTAATAAGATAATTTTTTCTCCGGTCCCGACTTAATAAGATAGTATTTTTCAGCCACTCCCTCTATTTAGTTTTATGTGAATGTGGACCTCATTTATGAAAAGATAAAAAGATAATGAAATTGTGATCTTAAACGAGGATAACATTTTTGTAGTAATAACATCATGCTATTAAGAGTTAAATAAGATTTTAAAATAAATTATTTCTAACAATAGAACCTCTATAAATTAATACTCGGTAAATTAATAAACTCTTTAATAAGATAATATTTTCTCCAGTCCCGATTTGAGCCAGTGGAAAAAATTCCCGATTTCGATAAGATAATATATTTTCGGAAGACTCTTATATAAATATATGGTCCCATTAATATTCAAATTAATAATTCTTTAAAATTACAAAAATATCTAAGACAATTTAGTGAAATATGATTGTAGTATTTATTTATTTTTCTTAAAATTTAAATCTAGTTGAAGCTCATCTCTAGCATTTCTTATTGCATCCAAAAGCTTTGGTGTTGTCTTCTCGAACTGCACCAAAAAATTGTGAAGAGTTCTAGACGCGATAAGTGTTTCGTTACGCGTAACTGATTCCAAAGGTATTGTTAAGAAACAATGAACATTATAATAATTTATTAATTACAATGAATATACAATAAATAATACAATGAATCATTTAATATAAAAAATATTACGGTGAATCATACATCATATGCACTTTATGTATAATAAATTTATTTTTTATATTAATTCAATAAATATGATACATAAATTAGTAAGATATAATGATTTTGGTGTAATCAAAACTAACCTTCATTGAATCTCGAAAATATTTTTTAAATTAGTACATATTAATTTATTAATTAAATAATACCTCTACAAAATAATAATATTTTATTAGCCTGACAATATTAATTTAGAGAGGTTCTATTGTATAACATCTTTTTTTCACAAATTTACAAAAAACAAAATGTGTTAATTGCGATATGGTACACTGAGAAAAGACGAAAAAAAAAAGTAAAAGGAAAAAACATTGGTATATATAAAGATCGTGTCTATAGTATGTTGAAGATCTTTTTCTTTTTTCCCTTTTAAGGTTTACAGTAGTTAGAGAGTTGGTAAAATTAAGGGAAATCTTTTGATAGAAGAAAAAATGATGTGTTGCGTAAGTTTCACCCTCCGAAAGTCTCTTTTAAATCTGCCATGCGGCAATGCACGTGGAATTAAACTTTTTTTTTTAAACGTATGAGAATAATGTAGGCCAGGGATCATGGAAGCCCTCAATATATAGTTTAAGTATGAAACTTACAAACCGAATATATTTAGGAGGGTTTTGATGTATTAACTCTTCCCAAAAAGGAATTCACTCATGAATCATTTTGTTCCTTTTATTCCTTTTTATGCACTTCTCTACTAGGAGTAAATTTATTTGAAAAATTGGATGAAGCTTAATTTTGTAAAGAATTATTATAATATCGATCTTTGCAATTTATTTAGTTATAATCAGGGCGAATGCACCATTAAAGCTACGGATTTAGCTAGACCAATAGCTTTGACTCAAACTCTATATATGTGTTAAAAAGTCATAAGTTTCTGAACCGAGTTACTCAGATGAATAGTGCAGTGAAGACATTTTGAATTCTTAAACTTCAAATAATATATCCACTGTTGCTGCTCCTTTTCTAAGCTCATGATATCAAGCTTACTATGTTAAGTTACTTGTTCCACGTGAATTTTAATTAAGGAATTTTTACCTCCTATAGCAAAGGTTAACACCTTATTTATTTTAAATAAATACCATTTAAAAAAATTATATTCTATAGATACCTTTTAGGATTTATAGCAAAATATTTAATTTTGATTTCCTCCAAGCCCTAAGCCACTAAATACGCTAATCAGTTACACTTTTTTCTTTCTTTCTACTTTGATACATCCCATTCTCCCAAAGTTTCGTGGACCTCTTCCTCTTAACCAAAATAACTCCAATAAAGGCAATACTGATATTGATTATTGGAACAACATTTTAGTACGAAACAAAAATCCATCAAAACCTTAATAAGCCAGCTTGCATATGCACAAACAAAGCAATTGAAGACGAAGAAGACAAAAGCTTAAATTTTGGCATAACCGCGTGCTATTTAATTAAGGAGAAATCACAGCCTTGGAGTTTATCAAAATCGAAATTTTACGAAAACAATCAAAATCGAAAAGGAAGAAGAAGAAGAAGAAACATACTGGAGTTGGCGTATTATTCATGTTCACGAATATCAAAATCGAAATCTCTGATTTCTGTGATTTCTTGTTTTCTTCTTCTTTCTCTCATCGTTGCTTATGGAATCATGGTCGGTATCCTATGAGTCGTCGAAAAATTGTCGACTAAAATAGGTCGTCTGAAGTTTGGGGTTGAGCAATTTGAAGATTCTGTTACCTTTTTTTTAAGAGCATTTCAATGTATCTCGCTGTATTTCTATGTATTTCATTGTATTCACTATCTTTTTTCATTGTAATTCAATGTATCTCGTTGTGTTCCATGTATTTCATTGTATTCAGTGTCTTTTTTCTCATTGTATTTCAATGTATCCCTCTGTATTCTATCTATTTCATTGTATCCATTGTCTCGCTATACGCCATGAATGTATTCATATGTTTTTTTTTAATTAATATAATTTATGTATTCAGATGTATTATATAATTTCTCTGAAGATTGCTATGTTTTTGGGGTATTTTGCGGTTGAGAATCTTTTTTATAACTGAAAAATACAAAATTTGTGTGTTATAATTGAGTTTGTTGAGTTATATTAGGAGTCTATTATGTTAATTGATTCACTTTCCGTTTTAAAAACAGTGTAATCCCCTATTTCACGCAGTGAATACAGTCGAATACAATAATCTGTCCAGCTGTAATCCCATGTTTCACTCTATAAATACAGTCGAATACAACAACTGATTAGCTGGACTTCCATCAACACGCCTATTTTTGCTACTGTATTCATGAATATATATATATATATATAAGTGGAAAAAAAAGTGCTGACTTGGCACCTCTCTTTGGCCAAGAAACTCAATTATCTTTTTTCTCCTTTTTTGACTTTTCCCTCTTCATTTCTCCATTTATCTTATTTTTAATATAGTCCAAAAAGTCTATAAATCCAATTAGTCAACCTTTTACCTTCCACTATAACTGTCTTCATTATTAGATATCTTAATATGTGTTTATGTATTCTTTCAAACTTTTCCCCTCCCCCACGTTGTTATACCTTTGTTAGCAGCAATCTATTCTCTCTTTCTCACGCATTAATTTTTCAGGTTATATATATATATATATATAAGTAGGAAAAAAAGTGCTGACTTGACACTCTCTTTAGCCAAAAAAACTCAATTATCTTTTTTCTCCTTTTTTTTGACTTTCCCCCTTCATTTCTCCATTTATCTTATTTTTAATATAGTCCAAAAAGTCTTTAAATGCAATTAGTCAACCTTTTACCTTCCACTATAATTGTCTTCATTATTAGATATCTTAATATGTAAATATTTATGTATTCTATCAAACTTTTCCCCTCCCCACGTTGCTATACCTTTGTTAGCAGCCATCTATAAATTAAAACAATCTACTTTGTTAGCAGCAATCTATTCTCTCTTTCTCACGCATTAATTTTTCAGGTTATAATTTTTGAACATATTTTTGGAGGTTTCATATGGTAACTAATCAAGAACATCATCTTGAAGAAAATTTATAGTGAAGGCGAGCTCCGAGGATATATATAGGGTTCAAATGTTTGACGATTTTTGGTTGTAGGTGATGTATTGAGAGTTTAATTTTAATATAAGCCATTATGCAGAGCTTTGCGAGGTAGGCTCTTGCTGAGATTCAATTCTGTGAACGAAAAAAAAGTTATCCTCTCAGTGGCATTACATGGTATATATTTCTCTTTTTTTAATTTATTTACAATATATCATAGTGACTCGATAATCAGTAATTCAGTATAACATGTATTTTGCCTCACCAATTGAAGCAATTTGATTGTTTTTACTATTACTGGCATATATTTTTTTGGGATGTATTTGCTTTCCTGTCGTTTAAGTTATTGCGCTTCAATAAGATTTAAAAAATTCTATGTTACCTATATGTCTTCATTATCTAAATTACAATAAGAAATAATAAATAATCATAATTTAAAATTTGTCTTCATTAGTATTTTTATTAGTTTGCAATTTATACTTCGTAACATAGAATTTTAAAAAGAAAATAAAAGAAAGAAAAATTGATTTATTGAAAGATGCTTTGGCTAAATAGATAACGCTTGTGGGGGATCGGAGATGATGAATCTATATTAGAGTGGTGGAAGAAGGTTTTAGGTGTTTTATGTGATGTTTTGCTTTTATTATTTATTTTTTACATTTTTCTTATCACAAAATCTAAATATATATATATATATATATAAGTGGGGAAAAAAAGTGCTGACTTGGCACCCCTCTTTGGCCAAATATTCTATTTATCTTTTTTTCTCTTTTTTGGGGGTTTTCATCATTTTTTAATATATTTTATATTAAAAAATATATCTTCATAACTCACACCTCTATATTTTTAATAATCTCAATAACTCTCATGCCTTTTATATTCATAACCTCCAAATATTTAATGTATAAGTTTATGACAATTTATTATAGTGTCCCTCCATATATACCTATAAAAGGACTTATTTGTTTTTAACAAATATGATTGATCATATGCACGATTGAATAAGAGGATGAGGGCTAAAGTGTGATCACACCAAGATACTAAGTTTATATTCTGCTCGCACTGGTTTGAGCTATCTCTATATTAAAGGTTATGGAGTGGAAAAGAAGAATTATACTAAGGTATGGTTTAAATTCTATTTTTTGTTTTTTGTTTAAGGTAAATGCACGAAGATATTTTCTACTTTTGGTCTTACGTTCCGATATATCTGATAAATCCTATATTTTATATTCTATACAGGTGTGAGTCTTAAGAAGAATGATTAATTAAGAAGAAGTGTCAAATAATGAGGCAAAGACCAAAGTAAAGCCTATTTTACAATTCTTATTAGTGGTCTTTGATTTTGTTATCCTTACATTTATGTTGTCTTTTTATAATTTTATTGATATTTCTTAAATTTTGCGCAAAGCGCGGGTAAATTTACTAGTATATCTTATAACCATAGAAAAGATATCTATAATCCTTATCATAGCAAACGGTATCTATAGATGGCTAATTACTACTAAAAGATAGTGCTTTATGAAAATTTCTCTTTAATTAATGATGTATAATACTCTATTAAACATTTTGGGACTCACGGTTATAACTCTATTACAACAATCTATAATACACGAGTGCAAATGCAGTTCCATTTTGCAGTTCCACATGCCTTAACTAAACATTTTGGACTCACGCTTAACGTAAAAGGAGACACTGCTTACAACTAATTATAAACTATATTTTGTGCAGAATAAGTGGAGCGCCATACTGGGGTTGCAAAGTTATTATGGACTGAGGAGCATGTGCATAAGATGGAGACAGTTCGAATGAGAAGCGTTGTAGGATCATAGCCAAAGCCGTCTTTGCTTCTAACATGGCAAAATTTAGTCCAATGCATATTCTGGGACCCCAAGTAAATGGAAAATAAGTGACTTGACCCTTTGCTGCACTTGAGACTCCATCTCTGAATCTCTCTGGCTTGAACTTCTTTGCATCTTTACCCCATATCTCTTCATCGTGATGCAATAAGATCACTGGTAAGGAGATTAGCACACCTGCTGGTAGAGATACATCTCCTAATACAGTGTCTTCCTTAGGCCGTCGGGTAAGTGACACTACTGGGGGATAGAGCCTTAAAGACTCGTACAGAAGTTCTCCTCCATCAATTATATATAGCATGAAAAAAGACTTGACATAGGTTTAAATTCCTATCAGTGAAGTACTTATCTAGCTTGCAACTAGTCCGTATATGAGCAAACTACTTTTCATCCCCTTACTTTACGAGCTGAGTTGTCTCTCAATTTCATAATAGGATCTAGAGTTTTAAGTACGTGGTTGCTTAGTACCATTGCACCATTACTCCTTTGTCAAAATGAGTACTATGAAATTAGTATGACTATACCTTTTTAAAAAAATTGTTTTAAGCTGAAGCAATGGTACTGCGGAGGTACCCACAGCCAATATAATCTGCCCCTGCTCATGGCTATAGAGTTGACTTGCGACATGGCTATATCAAGTCTAGAATCAAACATTGAAAGCAACATCTAATTCATTTATAATTTAAGCACTGCATAATAGCAATAACAGGCAAATCCATGGCTGAGAAATTGAACCGACTAGCTAGAACACTTACAATTTTTAGACGATTCAATCCATCAAAATCTGGTTTTTGACTTCCAAAGACTTGCAACACCTCTTCTCTGGCCTGTGCTTGCCAATCCTGATGCCTGCTCAACAATATTAGAGTCCAAACAAGCAACACTGATGTAGTTTCTTGGCCAGCAAAATAGAATAACTTGCATTCTTCAATGACTTCTTCAATGCTCATTCCAAAATCCTTGTTTCCATGCTGTTCAATTTCTTTAAAATTAGATTCCAGCAATATACCAAGCAGATCCTCATTATTCACCTCTCCTGCTTTCATCGCCTTTACTCTTTTATCAATAATACCTGTAACTTTACTCTTTTATCAATAATACCTGTAATTGAGGCTTGAACATCCTTTTCAATTTCTTTCATTCTTCTGTTCCTCTTTGTTGGCAAAAACCTGTCAAACAGTTTAATAAGCAAGAAATCAAAAAAAGGAAAAGAGATATGCATCAACAAATTATCAAACATAAGAGCAGGAGTTAATCATGTTGCACTGCCCAGTGAGTACTATGGCGATAGTTAAAGCAAATTACCTCCAGCCTGGAATATAAATGGAGCGTATAGCTTTCATAAAATGTTGAGCTTGTTCCTTTTGAAGTTCAAATATTCTTCTACCTTCTTCATAGCTACTGCCAAAGGCTGTCCGAGAGATCACATCACTACTTAATTGTTGAAGGCCAGGCCATATATCTATCTCATGTGAGCCCTCAACTGCAACAATGTCTTCCCATTTGCTCAGCATCTCAGTACAGCTCAAACAAAAAGCTGGAAGCATATGCTGTTTAAGAAATGGTTAACAGAAAAGTCAATGAAGGGACACTTGTTCAAAATGTTCCGACTTTGTAATTAGGAATACAAAATGGTTCCAAACAAGAACCTCAAAAAAGAATCACAATCAAGAGTAAGTTTCTGTTACGATGAAAGAAAAGATAAAAATGGACTACTTAAGGAGAATCCATTGCAGTTACAAACCTTTAGCTTCTCCAGGTGGAAGGCGGGAGTGATGATTTTTCTATGTTTGGCCCATTTGTCTCCCTCTTGGCTTACAAGTCCTTGTGCCAGTAACTTGGTTAATGGATTTGAATGAGGCTTTTCATACAGATAGTTCTTGGAGAATACTTCCTTTATAAGCTCGGGGTCCATGATAAACACCAGCGGTTTTGGACCCAACCATACAAAAGATTTTTTCCCTGCAAGCAGATTTTTCCCTATTAACTACTCCAAATTGAAGATGAACATCTATCCACCATAAAAAATGAAAGTAACAGGGGCTTTTGAAAGATGAACAGAACATGAAGGAAGAAGGCACCAAGCAACTTCTTCAAACCCCATGTTCCAAAATCTAACCTTCCAAGGGAAAAATGGCAGCTTTCGTGATAAGAATACGGGCCGGTTAAATTTGGATAACAATTATAGCTGATATAATAAGTGCTTCAATTTAAATCAGTTTCATTAGTAACAATCATTTGCTAACGACAAGTTGTTCCTTCAAAGCAATTGATTATTTTAGAGTTATCACATAATCTTTTTATCTAAACAAACGGAAACTATTTGATAATCTAGACCAAACAGGATAAATGTTTAACTTGTTTTATTCTGGAAAAGTTCAACAAACCACACACAGCAAATTGTACCTAGGCGTAATGTCAAGGCCCGTAATGTTAAGGCCCGCAGAATGCACCAGATGTTTCATGCAAGCCAAGAGGCTCACAAGGTAACAAAGGAGGTGGATAAGCAAAAAAAGACACTGAAAAGGAGCCTGGAGCAAGCACGGGGCAAGACGAACGCCAATAGTGTGACTTGTGGGTGTGGCCAACCATTGGGACATGCAGAGATGTGCAAGTGCGGATGGAATATATTAACAATTGTCTTGGAGCAACATGCCTCATAAATTTGAGGAAGCTCATTGGAGCACGAGAAAGAGGAGATAAAACTGTGCCAAGTACACTAGGCGCACTACATTGCCAGTTGGAAAGTTCTATAATGTTCCGTAAGGTTCCCCAAGGCTCCTAGAAGACTCAAAAACTCAAAAAATATCCAAGAGGATCCAGGCATATCAAGGGAAGTCAACAATAGGGCAGCAAGGCCATTGGAAGCACCCTACCAACTTGCGGGAAATTCTACAAGGGCTAAGAGGAGGGACGAGGGTCTATCGGAAATAGTCTCTCTACCCTTCCATGGTAGGGGTATCCTGCCCTCCCCAAACCCTACTTGTGGGAATTCACTGGACATGTTGTTATTGTTTGCCTAAGAGAAGGGCCTAAGAGGAGTCGCTCTTGGATAAATGGGGCTGCCCAATGCCCACCGACCTTAGGGAGGTTTTCTATCGACTTTGAGGGTTCTTGAAATCTGCAAGGAAGCCTATAAATAGGGAAGACCCCTCCTTGATAGCCATGAGCAGCCAGCTACACAATCCAACATACTATACACCAAAACACTTGTTCTAATGTCCTAGTCTTGTGTTTCTGTATGTAGTCTTCCTTGTAAATCTTGTAAGTGTATATATCTTTGTATAACAATCAATAAAAGGGGTGTTTTCCTCCTTCCACAAAGCTTCTCATTTGTCTTGCCTATGCATCCCAACTGTTGTTTGGCCAAACATTGACCTTACCCGCTAACGCTTCCCGCCACACTTGAGGCATATTTTGCGTAGCTGGCTTGCTTGAGACAGCCACCTTTGAGGAGACGCACTTAGCATCTACCAGGAGTGGTAGCTGGGATAAATGCCGCACTAGTTAGAGACTACGTCGGTTACAGTATGGTCAGAGTTCAGTTTAATCAAGCAATCTTTGCCTTCCTTTTTGTTTAGTGCCTAATAATAAAGCTGAGGGCGCTTTAGTGAATAAAACCCCCCATAGCTTGGGGATTTAAATACAAGCTATACAAATTATATATCCAACTTCATCAATTAAGCCAGATAATTCAACAAAGGGACAATAATGAATGGACCATAACCAGATTCTCTGTTTTGCATCATAACCTTACCATCCTCACTTTGACTACATACCAGAAAATTTTACCCCTAACACAATATGGAGCTAAGGAAGGGGAGCCTTGGCGTAACTGATAAAGTTGTTGTCATATGACCTCATGGGTTCGAGGCTTGGAAACAGCCTCTTGCAGAAATGTAGGATAATGCTACATACAATAGATCCTTGTCATCCAGCCGGACCAGTCCTTCCTCGAACCCCACACATAGCAGTAGTTTAGTGCACCGGGCTGCCCCTTTTTTACAATATGGAGCAAAGCTGAACTAGGTTTTTTCACACAACTGAAAAACAGTGAAATTTTGGTTTTGATCTATACTTGGAGAAAAATAAAAATCTTGATACAACTTTTAATCCAACTCAGTTGTAAATATTCATTTGAGAAAGAGATCAAAATTATTCAGCCAACTAAATAGTGAGCTAGGGATTAGTGAAACATACCATATTTCTTGATGGTATCAAGAAAGAAAGGGACCAATCTTGGGGCTATATCATCAGAAAGATTCATGGGTTTGGAGTTAGCTTCCTCAATCATACCAGAAAGCTCCTTCATATCCCCATACAAAATCCTGTAGGAGTTGCCTTTGAGACCTTGTTTCCTCTGTAGCTTTTCCAGTTTCTTTGGTCTGAACCAAACCCAATTCAGCACTCTCCATATACACACCATTAGAGTAATTATTATGGCAGCACAAGATGCTGTTGCTGTGATTTGAACAGTCTCCATTTTTTTCACTCACTAACTGTTCTCTTCCTACGCCTTGCACATGATATACCTACCATTTTCGTAAGGGATAAGAAATCATGGTCGTCATCGGTGACGAGCAAAAGTGAAAATCCGACAAAATCACAGATTTCAACTACTCGGATATGGTATTGGTGTCATTTTCAGGTCTTTGGTAACTTTTCATAAAGCGATTATAAAATAAAGTTGTACTTCTCATCTAATTGACTAAATGTGTCCTAGATTTTGTTCGTATATAATAATGGTACACTTTTATTTTTTACTATTTTGTCGTTTGTCTTTGCAGTCTATCATGTAAATAAAAATGGCTCCGAAGTTATAGACCATTGTTACGGAATATGGGATGAACCTTTACTAATGTAAAATTGGGACACTTTTTGTGGTGGTAACTTTTGATTCCTGCTAGCAGGATTTCAAGATTAAAAGTGTTGCTCGTACGACAAACGAGAGGGATAACCCTTGTTAAATTTGAAGTTTTGCCTATGGGGCCATGGAAAAAAATTCAAGATATTGACTTTGAAGGTTATTTATGTACTTCACCCAAGTTTTATGCACCCAAGTTTTATGGGCTTTAACCTGGGCCCATTTTGGCCCAGTAAAATAGTAGAGGTAGCTCAAAAAAGGAAATTTTAACTCATATAATAAATGTTGATATCTTCTTTATTATAAATAAATACCCTTTTAAAAAATTATCTCTTATAACTATTTTTTAATTTTTATAGCAAAATATTTATTTATGGCCACTTCTTACCTTTAAGCTATTAAATACGCTGTGTATTATTTTTCTCTCTCCTTTTTTCTTCTTTTTTCTCTCACAAAATTACCGTATAGGAAGTAAACTTCTCTCTCCACAATCTCTCTCTCCAATTTCTCTCTGTCACAGCGCCATTCTTCCCTATTCTCTCTATCAACGATTCTCCACTAATTCATCTCCATTGTCTCTCTTAATTTTTAACTTTTTTTACTTCGAAGAGTTGTGGTAAGTAGAAACAAAGATCTGGAAAAAAAAGATAAAGGAGAAACAAAGATCTGGAGAAATACAAGTGTGATGACCCAAAGGTCATACTGATGCTACACTCTGCACTCTTTTGTGCAGATCCCGGCACTGGAGCATACGGACCTTAGCTAAGGGTTGCTGCTTTCAGCCCATCGGAGACCTGAGGTAGTCCTGCAGGCGTCCGCAGGCCTTTGCGTCCCCTTCCTATCTTGTTTCATTCTGTTCTTTTCTATTTCAGAGGCAGACATGTATTTATTTTGTTCAGACCCTATTTGTAATATTCTTATATAGTCCGTGAGATTGTGATACCAGTTCTGGGTGGTTTATGTTTATGAATTTGTATTGGTATTAATCGTTAAATTTCGTTCTTCCGCATTATTATTTTCGCTGTTTATAATATGTTAACTTGCAGTTGTTAAGAGATTAAAAATGAAAAGGGTAAATTAATCGGAATAGTTGGCTTGTCTAGCTTTCACTAGTAGGCGCCATCACGACTCCTGAGGGTGGGAAATCCGGGTCGTGACAAGTTGGTATCAGAGCTCTAGGTTGCTTAGATCTCACAATTCACGGACAAGTTTGGTAGAGTCTGAGGGATCGGTACGGAGACGTTTGTGCTTATCCCTAGAGGCTACAAAGTTAGGAACAGTTTCAGTTCTATTCTTCTTTGTCGTGCGATTTGGTTTCTCAATACTAATTGAACTTCTACTCTGTTCTTTTGCAGATGGCGAGAACACGTGATTCTTCATCCGCTGATCAATAGCCCGAGCCCTCAGCAGCAGCTCCCACGAGGGGCAGAGGAAGAGGTCGAGGCCGTGCTAGGGGCCGAGGCAGGGGCAGAGCTCAGCCCAGAGCAGCAGCACCGGCAGTGGAGCCTTAGGTAGAGTTTGATGATAAGGTTCCGGCCCAGACAGTTTTGGTGGGCCCAGCTCAGGTCCCAGAGGGGTTCATTGTTACCCCAGTACTCCAGGATGCTCTGGTCCGTCTAGTGGGCCTTATGAAGAGTGTCACCTAGGCAGGCTTACTTCCTTTAGCACCAGCCGTCTCTTAGGTCGAGGGAGGAGCACAGACTCCCGTTACCCGCACTCTAGAGTAGATGGCTCCCCAGTTTCAGACTCTAGCAGCTCAGCCAGTTGGAGCAGCTCAACTGGGTATAGTAACTCAGACCGGTGATGGAGCAGTTGTGTCTGCCGATGCTTCGTGGAGGTTGGACAGGTTCACCAAGCTATTCACTACTACTTATAGTGGTACAACTTCAGAGGATCCCCAAGATTACTTAGACAGCTGTCATGAGGTTCTTCGGAACATGGGGATAGTGGAGACCAATGGGGTCGACTTTGCTGTTTTCCGTCTGTCAGGTTCTGCCAAGAAATAGTGGAGAGATTATTGTTTGGCCAGACCAGTTGGATCACCAGCTCTCACTTGGGACCAGTTCTCGCAGCTATTTCTCGAGAAGTTTCTTCCCGTCACTTAGAGGGAGGAGTACCGCAGGCGGCTCGAGCGTCTCCAGCAGGGTTCTATGACTGTCACCCAATATGAGACGAGGTTTATTGATTTGGCACGTCATGCTCTTCTGATACTTGATAACTGCGATTTCTGCATGTTTTTATACCCATTCTTACCTGAGCTTTGTGCATTTATTGCCATATAATAGTCCCAAAATGCTTACAAATGACACTTGATTGCAGGTTTGAGCGACAAGATGACAAATACTAAAGATCGGCTCAAAAAGGAGTGAAATCTGCCAAGTGTCAAGAGACAACTGAAAGGGGGGATCAAAAGGCCCTGCGCGGTCCGCACTGTTCTGTCACGCGGCCGCGCAGGAGAGTTCAGAAGCTGGGCATATCCAAGTTCAACATGCGCGGACCGCACTGTTTTGCCACGCGGCCGCGCAGGAAAGTTCAAAGGCCATGATATTTTTAAGATAAGCTGCGCGGTCCGCGCCTCTTCTCGCGCGGTCCGCGCCCAGTTCCAACGCGGTCCGCGTCCCTTTTTGTGCGGTCCGCGCCTAAGAGAATCAGAGAAGCAATCACTCGAGACAAAAGCCCATGCGACCGCGCACCTAATCAGTGCGGTCCGCGTGGATGAAGTTCATGCGGCCGTACGTCACTTTTGTTCGGTCCGCGCCCCCCAGTACCAGATGCAAGTAATGAAGACCCAGAGCCCTACGCGGCCGCGCGTCATTTGTGCGCGGTCTGCGCCAAACCCTCAGGGGTATTTTTGTCCGGTTTTTCCTGTGAAGTATAAATAGAACATTTTACTTTTTAGCAGGAGTTTTTTGGAAGGCGGTTCGAGAGCAGAGAGCAGCTGAACTCGTGTTACCCTATTATCAGCCTATTTTGGGCCATTTCTTCTAGTTTTAAAGTGGAATCAAGTAGATTAACATTGTAGTTAACTATTATGTCAATTTCATCTATTATTTCTTTGATTTTTGTTACTACTATGTCTAGCTAAACCCATTAGCTAGGGTTGTGGCTCAACCCTAGTGTGGGAAATTGATGGGTGTGATTGTTTAGTGCATGAATGATGTTGGGTGTTTGCTATTTGGATTAATCTTAAGTTTTCACTAAGATTTGGTGGTTGCAAATACTAAGTCTAGCTTAGTGGGTCTTGACTCTTCTTGAGCTCGTCTATGACCTCAAGATTAACTCCAACAAGGAATCGGGATGGACCCATGAGAATGGTAGTCCCAATTAACGGGTTAAACCTCGAGAGAGTAATTACCCAACTTGAACCATAAGTTGCTTGGGCAAATTAGCCTACCCAATTGGTCTCGAGAGAGTCAATTGGGCAAAATCACTCTCTCTACCGAGAGGTGTGAGAGTGGGTGTAAAAGGTGCAACGGTTATAGCATAAGCCCCATATTCGTCATTCTTGCATTAGGAATTTCTACCCGTTAGTGGACCACCTAGGTAAATGCTGCATCCCTAGTGCTTTTATCTATCTTGCATACAATTTAGAATCATAATTTTAGCATAACCTAGTTTTACAACTGTAGTTGATAAATTGTAGCTCTTAGACAAAAGAAAACCAAAAATGTTAGAAGATCAATTATGAGCTAAAACACTATCCTAGACCATACAAATACTCGACTCCAATTTGAAGTTTCCTATGGAAAATTGACCCCGATATCGCTATTGGGTAAAAGTATTAGCGCCCACTCATCCTTAGGTTGAGTCTGCTGCGATCACTTTTTGGCGCCGTTGCCGGGGAGCTTTACGGTGTTGACTATCTGTGTAGCTAGTATTGTGTTTTGCTTCTCTTTCCTTCTTATTTACTAATTTTGCGTGTTGATCAATCAGGTACCATGGCTCTTAATGCAAATGACCCTCTCGGCAATGTGATAGCGGGGAGGAGGTAGAAGATCTAGAACAAGATGAGGTCTTACCTCCACTTCCACGGAGAGGTCGGAATGTCAATATATGCAAATGAGAACAACAACATTCCAGACCCTCCTCCGCAACCGCCGAGAGTGGCTCCCAGAGTTCTACCAAATCAAGGATACGCCAGTGCTATTGTTCCTCCCCGAAACCGGGCGGGGAACTTTCAAATCACAAATGTTATGCTGACCTTGCTCGAGCAACGAGGTTATTTCACGGGTGCCTCCGATCAAAATGCCTACAAGCACTTGAAGGGGTTCGTACTTGTTGGGGTAGCAAGCAGACAAACGTGTCCGAGGACGCGTTGAGATTGAGGCTTTTCCCGTTCTCTCTTCGGGGTAAAGCATTGGATTGGTTAGAAAGGCTCCCCAATCATTCTATCACAACATGGGATGAATTGGCGGACAAATTTATTGCCAAGTTCTTCTCTCCAAGTCATATGGCGGCTCTTCAGGATGAAATTCTAGCTTTCAAGCAGGAGCCAACAGAACCTTTGCATGAAATATGGGAAAGATATAGAACAATGGTGAAAGAGTGCCCTAATAATGACATGACCGAGGCTATGATTCAACAAACTTTTTATCGGGGCATCAACACCACAAATCAATGCATTGTGAACCAATTGGTCGGAGGGAATTTTATGAAACTTTCTTACCAAGAGGCATGTGATGTACTTGATGAAATGGCCGACACCTCTTCGGCATGGCAAAGCCGAGCAAACGTGCCACAAGGTGACCCCACGATCATCCATTTGCACAAGGAATTGCACGATCATGGCCAAGCGATAGCCGAACTTACAACAACTATGAATCAATTAGCAAAGGCGCAATTGCAACAAGTCCAAAACCCGCGCCAAGTCAATGCAATGGAAGGTGTTTCTATGTTGAAAAGGAGGCAAAGAGGACAACAACCTCAAGGTAATTGTGAACAATATGACAACAACAATGATGGTGGTGGGTATTCGAATGAAGGTTTTGATGACCAAAGTGAGGAAGTCCAATATGTCAACAACTACCAAGGGAATAGAGGCAACCAAGGGAATCAGCAATGGAGACCCCAAGGTAATTGGGGCAATCAACAAGGCGGCAATTGGAATTACAACAACAATCAAGGAGGCAATTGGGGGAACAATAATTCTGGGAATCAAGGAAATTGGAGCGGGAATAACAATTGGAACAACAACAATGGTGGTCAAGGTAATAGGGGGCAAGGCTATCAAAGGCCCCCAATGTATCAACAGCCCAATAACCCGCCTCCGTTCCAATCTCAAGGGTCGAGTTCGTCGGGCAATGACATGAGTCGAATAGAGAGCATGTTCGAACAAATGATGAAAAAAAGTCAAGATTCCAAGGCCCAATTAGCTTCGCATAACACATCTATCAGGAACTTGGAAGTGCAATTAGGCCAAATCTCTCAATCTTTAAATACTCGCCCAAAGGGTGCTCTACCAAGTGACACGGTAGTAAACCCCAAGGGAGGGCACAACAATCATGTGATGGCAGTGACAACACGAAGTGGAAGAGGCGGTGATGTGCATGCCTCAAGAGATAACCGAGTTCCGGTAGATGAAGATGAGTTGCAAAATGATGAGATCCCGTTGGTAGTTGAGGATGTTGTCGAACCAAGTGCAAATGATGATGGGAGAATTGCAATTGATGAGGGTGAGGAGGAGACTCAAGAGGCCGTGAACCCGTCTAGGGAACACGTCATTGATATGCCCGAACCGGAGGTGCCAAAAGCCAAGGCACCCTTGCCTAGACCTCCTCCGCCCTACCCTCAACGGTTGGCCAAGCAAAAGGGTGACAACCAATTTAAGAAATTTATTGAAATGATGAAGAGTTTGACTATCAATGTGCCTTTGGTGGAGGCACTCGAGCAAATACCGGGATACGCAAAGTTCATGAAAGATTTGGTTACAAAAAAGAGATCAATGGAGTGTGAGACAATCAAGATGACCCATCAAGTGAGCACAATTGTGCATTCTATGGCTCCAAAACTTGAGGATCCCGGCACATTCACTATCCCATGTACCATTGGAAGTGCTGACTTTGCAAAAGCCCTTTGCGACTTGGGGACAAGTATCAATTTAATGCCATATTCGGTCTTCAAGACCTTGGGAATCGGACAACCTCGTCCAACCTCTATGAGGCTTCAAATGGCGGACCGATCAATGAAGCGGCCTTTGGGAATTATTGATGATGTCCTTGTTCGTGTTGATAAGTTCATATTGCCAGCCGATTTCGTGATCTTGGATTGTGAAGTGGATTTTGAGGTGCCTATCATTCTTGGGAGGCCCTTCCTAACTACGGGAAAGGCCTTGGTTGATGTGGAAGTAGGAGAATTGACCTTCCGTGTTGGTGATGAAAAGGTGGTGTTCCACGTATGCAAATCAATGAGGCAACCAAATAGCAACGAGGTGTGCTCATTTGTTGACATTGTCACGACAGTGATAGTGGATGACACAAGCGCTATGGCTAATGTTGAGGACCCACTTGAGGCCGTGCTATTGAACATGGATATTGATGATGATGCTAGAAGGGTGGAGTGTGTGAATGCATTACATGGCATGGGCTCATATTCTTATGAACCGAGGAAGTTATCTCTTGATCTTGAAAATCGCAAAACTCCTCCCACCAAGCCATCTATTGAGGAGCCACCGGTGTTGGAGTTGAAACCACTTCCTCCTCACCTCAGGTATGAATTTCTTGGTCCTAATTTTACTTTGCCGGTTATACTTTCTTCTTGCTTGACTAACGTGCAGGTTGAAGCCACTTTGGCGGTTCTTCAAAAGCGCAAGCGGGCAATTGGATGGACCTTGGCGGATATTCGGGGTATTAGCCCCGCGTTTTGCATGCACAAGATAATATTGGAGGATGATGCTAGGCCGTCTCTTGAACATCAAAGGAGACTCAATGAAGCCATGCAAGAGGTGGTTAAAAAGGAAGTCATCAAGTGGCTTGACGCCGGTGTGATGTATCCAATTTCTGATAGTTCGTGGACTTCTCCAGTACAATGTGTGCCAAAGAAGGGAGGAATGACTGTGGTGACTAATGACAATAATGAACTTATTCCGACTCGTACTGTGACGGGTTGGAGGGTATGCATGGACTACCGGAAGTTGAACAAGGTGACTAGAAAGGATCATTTCCCATTGCCGTTCTTGGACCAAATGCTTGATCGTCTTGCAGGCCGGGCTTTCTATTGTTTTCTGGATGGGTATTCACATGTCCTTATGGCACATTCGCCTTCTCTCGATGCCATTTGGGCTATGTAATGCACCGGCGACTTTCCAACGATGTATGATGGCAATCTTCACCGATATGGTGGAAGACATTTTGGAGGTCTTCATGGATGATTTTAGTGTGGTCGGGGACTCTTTCGGTGATTGCTTGCAAAACTTGGATCGTGTATTGGCCCGATGCGAAGACACAAACTTGGTTCTCAATTGGGAGAAATGCCATTTTATGGTAGAAGAAGACATTGTGTTGGGTCACAAAATTTCAAAAAGAGGGATTGAGGTTGATAAAGCGAAAATTAAGGTTATCTCAAAGCTCCCTCCCCTACTTCTGTCAAAGGGGTGAGGAGTTTTCTTGGACACGCGGGTTTCTACCGAAGATTCATCAAAGACTTCTCTAAGGTAGTTAACCCGTTGTGTAAATTGCTTGAGAAAGATGCCAAATATGTGTTTGATGAGAAATGTATGGAGGCTTTCGAGCTTCTAAAGCAAAAGTTGACGACTACCCCCATTATTACCGCACCAAATTGGAGCTTGCCCTTTGAGCTCACGTGCGACGCTAGTGATGTTGCGGTGGGGGCGGTCTTGGGCCAAAGAATCAACAAGATGTTCCATCCGGTGTACTACGCAAGTAAGACAATGAATGAAGCTCAAAGGAACTATACGGTCACCGAAAAGGAATTGCTTGCCATTGTTTTTGCCATGGAGAAGTTTCGCCCATACCTTATGGGGGCCAAAGTGATTATTCATACCGATCACGCCGCCCTTAGGTATTTGATGACGAAGAAAGATTCTAAAGCGAGGTTAATGAGATGGGTGCTTCTTCTTCAAGAATTTGATTTGGAGATCATTGATAGAAAAGGTAGTGAAAACCAAGTGGCGGACCACTTGTCTCGATTGGAGGAGGAAGGGAGGCCTTTGGACGGCCTTGAGATAAATGATGCTTTTTCGGATGAACAACTCCTCTCGGTTTCAATGCTAGACATGCCATGGTTTGCCGACATTGCCAATTACCTTGTTACCGGTGTGGTTCCGTATGAGCTCTCTTCTAACCAAAGGAAGAAGCTCAAGCGGGATTAATGGTGTAATTCGCCGGTGTGTTCCTGAAGAAGAGCAACTGAGTATTGTGGAAGCTTGTCACTCTTCGCCCTATGGTGGCCATCATGGCGGGGCAAGGACGGCGTCTAAAGTGTTGAGCTGTGGTTTCTATTGGCCTTCGTTGTTCAAGGATGCCGGTGACTTTGTGAAAAGATGTGATGAATGCCAACGTGCCGAAGGGATTTCGAAGAAAGATGAGATGCCCCTTAACACAATTCTAGAGGTTGACATCTTTGATGTTTGGGGGATAGACTTTATGAGACCATTTGTAAGTTCCTGTGGCAACACTTACATCTTGGTAGCGGTTGACTATGTGTCGAAATGGGTTGAGACCATAGCTTTGCCAAATAATGAAGCTCGAAGTATGGTGGCATTTTTGAAAAGAGTATCTTCACGAGGTTTGGCACTCCACGTGCCATAATTAGTGACGGGGGTTCTCATTTTTGCAACCGGGCTTTTGACTCTCTGCTAGCCAAGTATGGGGTAAATCACAAGGTAACCACTCCTTATCATCCTCAAGCGAGTGGCGAAGTTGAGGTGTCCAACCGTGAGATTAAGAGTATTTTATCCAAAACTGTCAATGCAAATAGGACTGACTGGTCGAAGAAATTGGATGATGCTCTTTGGGCTTATCATACAGCTTTCAAGACGCCGATTGGTATGTCGCCGTATCGGTTGGTGTTAGGGAAGGCTTGTCATCTTCCGGTAGAATTGGAACATAAAGCTATGAGGGCGCTGAAAAAGTTGAACTTAGAATGGGATGTAGCTGCAAATCTTCGGGTGGAGCAATTGAATGAACTTGATGAGTTTAGGTTTCATGCTTACTCCAGCTCGTCCTTGTATAAGGACAAGATGAAGTACCTTCATGACAAGTATGCCAGAGGGAAGGAATTCAAAGTGGGTGATATGGTTCTTCTTTTCAATTCCCGGTTGAGGTTATTTCCGGGCAAGTTGAAGTCCAAGTGGAGCGGCCCTTTTGAAGTGGTTGGGATAACTCCCTTTGGTGCCATTGATCTCAAAAATAAAAATGGTGAAGTCTTCCGAGTCAATGGGCATCGCGTCAAGCATTATTTGGGAAAGAATGATGACAGCCACGTGGTGGCGCGCATTCATTTGAAATGACTGTGATGGTAACATGCGTCGTGCCGCGACGTTAAATCAGGCGCATAGTGGGAGGCAACCCATGTCTTTTTCCTTTTCTTTGCTTTTCTGTTGTAGAGTAGGATTTTTGAGCTGATAATTTGTGAAGTGTTGCAGGGATTATGTTGAACCAGTTCAGGGAAGAAGTACAAAAAAAATGATCAGTCCATGGAAATTGCCCCACGCGGCCGCGCATCAAAGCAGTGCGGTCCGCGTGGGCTTGAGCAGCAATGAGTTCATCCTCAGAAAAAAATTCAACGCGGACCGCGTCCCTTTCTGTGCGGTCCGCGTGTGAGAAGCTGGAATTACCAAGTCTCTAATAAACTCCCACGCGGCCGCGCATCAAAGCAGTGCGGTCCGCGTGGACTGAGTAGTCAAAATGTGACTAAAAGAAAACCAGCGCGGACCGTGGCCATTTTTGTGCGGTCGCGCTGGTAGGTAAGCTGAAAGCCCCAGGGTTTTTCTATAAATAGAAGCCTTGGGCCTCATTTGAACCTTTTCGCAAATTTTCATCTGGAGCTCTAAATTTTCACTGTTCATCCGCACTCCCTGCTCATTTAGTCGATTTTTCACTAATCCCTGGTAACAAATCTTGTTCATTTCATGCATAGCCTAATTTGTTGTTTCTTCTCATTACTCTCTACTAGTATAACTTCTTACTGTTAGTTTGGATTTCTATTGTTTAGTGAGACTTAGGGGCATAAATCCATGTAACTAATTGAGTAGGGACACTGAGGGGTCAAATTCCGATCAAAATGGGACTTAAAGAGAAAATTTTTTTCCGCCTCAGTTAAATCTGCCCTATGCGGCCGCACAACATTTTTACGCGGTCCGCGTGGTTTTTTTGTGTGCTATGATGAATCGCCTCCATGCGGTCCGCGTGACATTTCTATGGGGTCCGCATGAGTCCAGCGCGGCCGCGGTCCAAAACAGTGCGGACCGCGTGTGAAAAGTTCAGAGAAGTCACCATTTTGGCAGTTCACCAGTGCGGTCGCGGTCCAAAACAGTGCGGACCGCGTCGGTTCATTCAGAGAAACCATTGTGTGAATCAGTAAACTGCGCGGACCGCGTGCCTTTTGGTGCGGTCCGCGTTCCTCTGTCTGTGAGACTGTGTCTGCAATTCTTTCATTCAATTGAACTGTCCATTTCATATCATGTGCTTTTACTAACAATGCTAGGCATGTCTTCCTTGCAGACAATGGTTCAAAAACATGTGGCTAAGAAGCGAACGGGGAAACAAATACAATCCGGGAGAGGTGGTTCCTCCCGTGGGGGAAGGGGAAAAGGAATTGTAAAGCTAAATCCTAAGACCAGGGAAGCAGATAAAGCTGCATCTCACTCCACGGGGAGTGAGTATGCTCCGTCACGGAGCATTACCTCGGAGTCTTCTCCAACACATAGGGCCACTTCATTCCAACTCCGTGACCCTCCTTCCCCGGATCATGATGATATAGCCTCTTCCAAGGAGCCGGTCGATGTTATCTCGGACTCGTCTGATGAGTCCGGAGCAGAAAAAGACAAGGGGAGCACTTACTCCACGTCTCCCACCGCTTCAATATCAGGGGATAGTGGAGGATATGCCGAAGGGGGTGAACTACAGGTTGGAGGTATAGAAAGAACCAGGAAACCAGAAGCAGAGGAGGATAGGCCAAGGAAGAAGAGGAAGCTCCCTAATACAGAGGGAATAGTGATCGAGGTGGCTCCCCCGTCTAGTACAGCAGATGTTGAGCCCTCTTCAGTTCCACCAGTTGATGAGCAGGATCATGAGCAGACACCTGTCCCAGCAGCACAACAGCAGCAGGCTGGGGACCAGTTTGATGAGGCTTGAGGGGCCGCTCTATATCCTTTGCTTATTTTTGATTTTTGATGTCTTATTTGGTAGTTAACATTGGGGACAATGCTAGCTCTTATTCATGGGGGTGTGGCCCTACTATTTGGATTAACTGTCAGGATGACTGTATATATTATTTTACCTTCTTTTAATTTCTATACATTAGTAGTGGATAGATGGTTTGTGTATAACTGTTCATTCCAGATGATCTTCAGAGTTTATGTATATATTCATTTCCCCCTGGTTGTATATTCTACTCCCCGTTTGTACATATTCATTAGGTTTTCATCTTGATTTTCTATTTTTCGTTTTAGTTGCAAAGTTAGGCTCGTAGCCTTTGTGTTTTGTTTTGGCGTTTGCAATAAGCCCTTGGTTTTCTTAATGCCACGGTTCTTTCCAAGGGTAGATATTGTGCGAACCGGGTGGCTCTTCCCAATGATAGATGGTGTGACAACCTTCTTAAGGGTTTGAGTCCGTTTTTGATTTTTCTTTTCTTTTTTGATTTTCAAGTTTTTGTAGTTAAGGATACCTCAGGCAAAGCCTCACTTGGGCCTAACACATTTGCCTTTGATCCTATGGTCGAAGACATTATGTTGTGTTTAGGATGGTGAAAGTTGTGGCCTTGAGACTCTTGTGTTGACCAAATAATCATCACGTGGTCATTTTGGGCCATGGGGCGCTTGAATCACATCTAAGGTTGTTGTGGGCCCTCGACTCCGTCTTAGGCAACCCTTGAGTGTGTGTGGTGAGAATTCGAATCGCGAGCCCAAGTATCAAGCCGATGGCTAGAACTTGCCCTGAATGTTTGTTGAGGCGAAATCATAGGTAGAACTTGACTTGAGACGTGAGTATAGGCTCTCCTTGATCCAAAATGCAAAATTTGAACACTTTTCATGACCTACCAATGAAATAATCCCTAGTTCAACCCTTTTGAGCCTTAAATCTTTTTCGTTCATGAACCAAGCTAAAAACCTATACCCGTTCCTAACGAAACCCCCTCTTGGCACCCAAATCTTCCCTTGAGTAAATGGCAAATGTCTAAGTTTGGGGGGGAGAGACAGGAAGGGCATCAATGTGCTAAAAAGATGCAAAAGCAAAAGAAAAGGAAGGCAATGAAAAAGAGAAAAAGACAAAAAGAAAGACAAAAATGAATAAAAACCAAAAAGGGAATCCAAGGACGACAAAAAGAAGTGAAAAAGGTGTAGAAAAGTGATAAAAAGGAGAAAGGATTTGAATTGCAAAAGAAAGAGTGACAATGTGTCCCTCTAACCCCTTGAAAGAAGTGAACTACTCAATTGAGTCAAGAAAGTGTGCCAAAATAAATCAAAAGAAGGGCTTAAGGGAAGATTAAACCCATTTGAACAAAAACACGTCCTACCTTTACCAAAAGCCTTCACAATGACTCCTCAAAAGCCCTATATGATCTTGAGTTGAGGGAAGCCTACATTAGTGGATACTTACATAAGGGGCAAGCATATGGTACTTAGAGCCGGACTCAGGGCCTCTTCTTTGTGAGAGACGAGAGAGAAATCCATTCATCTCGATTTGTGTGCAAATACCCTAATAGGTGAGATTCACTCAGGGAAAGTCAAGGATGTGTGAGTTTGGGTTCCATGATGACCAAAGAAATTGAGAAAGGTTCCGTGATGAAATGTGTCAACTCTTGATGCTCTTGTGTCGCACTTGATCCACAAGTTTGCAAGTTTAAATATGTTGAGGATGCATTTGCATTGAGGGCAATTGCTAGTCCCAATTGATGCCTGCTGAGGTTACTTTAGGATAAACAGGAATTACTTGGTTGTTTTCCATTGAGGGGTAGGTCTCATTTTATTTGCTTGAGGACAAGCAAAGGTTTAAGTTTGGGAGAGTTGATAACTACGATTTCTGCATGTTTTTTATACCCATTCTTACCTGAGCTTTGTGCATTTATTGCCATATAATAGTCCCAAAATGCTTACAAATGACACTTGATTGCAGGTTTGAGCGACAAGATGACAAATACTAAAGATCGGCTCAAAAAGGAGTGAAATCTGCCAAGTGTCAAGAGACAACTGAAAGGGGGGATCAAAAGGCCCTGCGCGGTCCGCACTGTTCTGTCACGCGGCCGCGCAAGAGAGTTCAGAAGCTGGGCATATCCAAGTTCATCCTGCGCGGACCGCACTATTTTGCCACGCGGCCGCGCAGGAAAGTTCAGAGGCCATGATATTTTTAAGATAAGCTGCGCGGTCCGCGCCTCTTCTCGCGCGGTCTGCGCCTCTTCTCGGGCGGTCCGCGCCCAGTTCCAACGCGGTCCGCGTCCCTTTTTGTGCGGTCCGCGCCTAAGAGAATCAGAGAAGCAATCACTCGAGACAAAAGCCCATGCGACCGCGCACCTAATCAGTGCAGTCAGCGTGGATGAAGTTCATGCGGCCGCACGTCACTTTTGTGCGGTCCGCGCCCCCAGTACCAGATGCAAGTAATGAAGACCCAGAGCCCTACGCGGCCGCGCGTCATTTGTGCGCGGTCTGCGCCAAACCCTCATGGGTATTTTTGTCCGGTTTTTCCTGTGAAGTATAAATAGAACATTTTACTTTTTAGCAGGAGTTTTTTGGAAGGCGGTTCGAGAGCAGAGAGCAGCTGAACTCGTGTTACCCTATTATCAGCCTATTTTGGGCCATTTCTTCTAGTTTTAAAGTGGAATCAAGTAGATTAACATTGTAGTTAACTATTATGTCAATTTCATCTATTATTTCTTTGATTTTTGTTACTACTATGTCTAGCTAAACCCATTAGCTAGGGTTGTGGCTCAACCCTAGTGTGGGAAATTGATGGGTGTGATTGTTTAGTGCATGAATGATGTTGGGTGTTTGCTATTTGGATTAATCTTAAGTTTTCACTAAGATTTGGTGGTTGCAAATACTAAGTCTAGCTTAGTGGGTCTTGACTCTTCTTGAGCTCGTCTATGACCTCAAGATTAACTCCAACAAGGAATCGGGATGGACCCATGAGAATGGTAGTCCCAATTAACGGGTTAAACCTCGAGAGAGTAATTACCCAACTTGAACCATAAGTTGCTTGGGCAAATTAGCCTACCCAATTGGTCTCGAGAGAGTCAATTGGGCAAAATCACTCTCTCTACCGAGAGGTGTGAGAGTGGGTGTAAAAGGTGCAACGGTTATAGCATAAGCCCCATATTCGTCATTCTTGCATTAGGAATTTCTACCCGTTAGTGGACCACCTAGGTAAATGCTGCATCCCTAGTGCTTTTATCTATCTTGCATACAATTTAGAATCATAATTTTAGCATAACCTAGTTTTACAACTGTAGTTGATAAATTGTAGCTCTTAGACAAAAGAAAACCAAAAATGTTAGAAATCAATTATGAGCTAAAACACTATCCTAGACCATACAAATACTCGACTCCAATTTGAAGTTCCCTTTGGAAAATCGACCCCGATATCGCTATTGGGTAAATGTATTAGCGCCCACTCATCCTTAGGTTGAGTCTGCTGCGATCAATACTCCCTACCGAGAGAGAGAGAGAGAGAGAGAGAGGGTGAGGAGGTTTATTAAGAGACTCGCTCAGCCTATTAGACTGCAGATGGCCAAGGAGACAAGTAGCGAGATTTCTTTCCAGGATGCGGCCAATGTGGCCAGGCGGGTTGAGATGGTTTTAGCTCATGGGAGCGGTCAGGGGTCTGATAAGAGGCCTCGGCATTCTGGTAGATTCAGTGGTGCCTCGTCTAGAGGCAGGGATTCTTTTGGTAGAGGCCATCCTCCTAGGCCCTTTTAGTCAGCACTTCAGGCTTCTCACGATGCTCCAAGTGGCTGTGCTTCTCATATGCATTTTTCTGATCAGTCGCCCTACAGTGCACTGCCAGCTCCTATCAGTGCACCTCTACTCCGTAGTTTTTAGGGTGATTATCCAGGCCGTCAGGGTCAGTTCAGGGTTAACAGTCTCAGCAGTCAAAGTTTTGCTATACTTGCGGCGATACGAGGCACATTGCTAGGTTTTGCCCTCGAGCCTCGAGCAGTTCTCAGCACCAGGGTTCTCATGCTATGATTCCAGCACCGGGTGTTCCACCACCCTCTCAGCCAGCTAAAGGTAGGGGTAGAGGTGTTAGAGGTGGAGGTCAGGCCGCTAGAGGTGGAGGCCATGCAGCTAGAGATGGAGGCCAGCCAGCTGGAGGCCGTCCTAGGGATGCAGTTCAGAGTGGTGGGCCCCAACCCCAATGTTATGCTATTCCAGCTAGACCTGAGGCTGAGGCCTCCGATGCAGTTATCACAGGTATGGTTTCAGTGTGTAGTAGAGATGCCTCATTTCTATTTGATCCAGGGTCCACATATTCTTATGTATCATCTTATTTTGCCCCTTATCTGGTTGTGCATCATGATTCTTTGAGTGTTCATGTATATGTGTCTACACTGGTGGGTGATTCTATTATGGTAGACCATGTTTATCGTTCTTGCGTGGTCATTATTGGGGGTCTTGAGACCCATGTAGACCTCTTACTTCTCGATATGGTGGATTTCGATGTCATTCTGGGGATGAATTGTTTATCCCCTTATCATGCTATCTTGGACTGTCATGCCAAGACCGTGACCTTAGCATTGCCGGGGTCACCTCATTTGGAGTTGAGAGAGACTCCTGGTCATTCTACTAGCAGGTTTATCTCATATACGAAGGCTCGGCGTATGGTTGATAAGGAATGTTTGGCCTATTTGGCGTATGTTCGTGATTCTAGTGCTGAGGTTCCTTCGATGGATTTTGTGCCCATTGTTCGTGAGTTTCCAGAGGTATTTTCTATAGACCTACCGGGTATGCCACCCGACAGGGATATTGACTTTTGCATTGATTTGGCTCCGGGCACTCAGCCCATTTCTATTCTGCTGTATTGCATGGCTCCGCCAGAGTTGAATTGAAAGAACAGTTGCAAGACTTGCTTGATAAAGGCTTTATTAGACCTAGTGTCTTGCCTTGGGGTGCGCTGGTGTTGTTTGTTAAGAAGAAGGATGGATCGATGATGATGTACATAGATTATCGATAGTTGAACAAGGTCACAATCAAGAATAAGTATCCATTGCCGAAGATTGATGATTTGTTTGATCAGCTTCAGGGTGGCAAGGTATTTTCGAAGATTGATTTAAGATTTAGCTACCATCAGTTGAGGATTAGGGCATCCGATGTCCCTAAGGTAGCTTTTCGCACTCGGTACGGGCATTATGAGTTCATAGTGATGTCATTTGGGTTGACAAATGCCCCAGCAGCTTTCATGGATTTGATGAACCGAGTGTTCAAGCCTTATTTAGATTCCTTCGTGATTGTCTTCATTGATGATATTTTGATCTACTCCCGCAGCCAAGAGGAGCACGAGCAGCATCTTCGAGTCATTCTTCAGACTCTGAGGGATAGTCAGTTGTATGCTAAGTTTTCGAAGTCTAAGTTTTGGTTGAGTTCGGTTGCATTCTTGGGTTATGTTGTATCAGCAGAGGGTATTCAGGTGGATCCTAAGAAGATTGCGGTGGTCAAGGACTGGCCTAGACCCACATCAGCCACAGAGATCCGGAGTTTCTTGGGTTTGGCGGGCTATTACCATCGGTTTGTGGAGGAGTTTTATTTATTGTAGCCCCGATGACTAGGTTGATCCAGAAGGGTACCCAGTTCAGATGGTCGGACGAGTGTGAGGCGAGCTTTCAGAAGCTCAAGACAGCTTTGACTACGATACCGGTGTTGGTTTAGCCCACAGGTTCAGGGCCATATATAGCATATTGTGATGCATCTCGTATTGGACTTGGTGCGGTGTTGATGCAGAATGGCAATGTTATTGCATATGCTTCGCGACAGTTGAAGATCCATGAGAAGAATTATCCAGTGCATGATTTGGAGTTAGCAACCATTGTTCACGCGCTGAAGATTTGGAGGCATTATTTATATGGCGTGTCGTGTGAGGTGTTCACAGACCACAAGAGTTTGCAATACTTGTTCAAGGAGAAGGAGATAAATTGGAGACAGAAGAGGTGGTTGGAGCTATTGAAGGACTATGACATCACCATCTTGTATCATCCGGTAAAGGCCAATGTAGTGGCCGATGAGTAGGAAGTCAACCAGTATGGGCAGCCTTGCATATATTCCGGTCGGGGAGAGACCTCTTGCTTTGGATGTTCAGGCTTTAGCCAATCAGTTCGTGAGGTTGGATGTTTTTGAGCCCAACTATGTGCTAGCTTGAACAGTCGCTCGTTATTCATTATTTGAGCATCTTCGAGATTGGCAGTATGATGATCCTCATTTGCTTGTCCTTAGAGACACAGTGCGGCACGGAGGTGCCAAGTAGGTTATAGTTGGAGATGATGGGGTTTTGAGGATGCAGGGTCGTATTTGTGTGCCTATATGGATGGACTTCGTGAGTTGTTTCTAGAAGAGGCTCATAGTTCTCGGTACTCTATTCATCCGGGCGTCGCTAAGATGTATCAGGATTTGCGGTATCATTATTTGTGGAGGAGAATGAAGAAGTACATTGTTGCCTATGTAGCTCAGTGTTTGAATTGTCAGCAGGTAAAGTACGAGCATCAGAGACCTGGTGGTTTGTTTCAGAAGATTGAGATTCTTGAGTGGAAGTGGGAGCGTATCACTATGGATTTCGTTGTTGGACTCGCACAAACTCAGAAGAAGTTCGATGTAGTATGGGTTATTATTGATAGGCTGACCAAGTCAGTGTATTTCATTCCTGTGGCAGTTTCCTATTCTTCAGAGCAGTTGTCTAAGATCTCTATTCGGGAGATTGTTCGTCTTCATGGTGTGCCCGTGTCTATCATTTCTGACTGAGGTACTGATCGAAGCCAACCCTGCACTACTATTGAGTGGCGAGAGAGGTCGAAGCAGCTTTTACCCGATTAAGGTCGGGATCGATTTCCTCAGGGAGCTAGATATTGGAGTTGAGTTTCTATCTAAAATGGAGTTACGTATTTGTCCCTAATTGCACTTCTACACATTTTTGGTTTTGATTATAATTCTAATTTTATAATACTACAGTACTGATAGTAGGCTATATAGTTGATATTTACACCTTAATATGACCATACTTTGTTATTGTTTTATAGATAAATTGCCAACAAAATGCTCTATATAGTGTTCTTTTGATTAGCAGGGAATATTATATGAGAGGAAGCAACATGGAGTGTTTTGGAGGCGATAATGTGAAGAAAAACGCCCACTCAAGAAGTACCCAAACACAAAGAAGCATAAATGGCAGGGCAAGAAGGCTACCGCGACCGCGGTGGCACCACGGTAGATTAACAACGTAAGGCAGAAAGGTCAGCATTCACCGCGGTCGACCGCGGTTGGCCGCGATCGCGGTGCACTGTTCATGCTGCTGGAAAGTTTGAGGACCAAAGTGTAAAATCGGGAAAACTTTTGTAAAACCCTTATATGCTTTAGAAACTCTCCCAAGATTGTGCTAGGCTAATTTTAGACTACTTTTGGAGGCAAGAACAAGAGTGAGAAGATCAACCAACATTAGAGTTTTTCTATCTCCTTTTAATTCTTGCAATTTTACATTATGAACAATTTAGTAGTTTTCTCTTATTTTGTTATAAGTAGCTAAATACTTATCTAGGGTTGATGGAACCAATTGTTGGTTGAAGTTTTGACTCAAGTTGTTATAATCGAGCTGGATTTATGATATGATTGTTCAACTACGTTTTGTATGGTGATTAATTGAATGGGCACTTGATTAATCGTGTCTAATTACCTTATATTGCTTGAGAAAGAATATTAGGTTAGATAGCTGTTGAACAACACCACTTTTGGGTAATTGAAGAGATTCATTACTTGAACTTAAAAGTGGGTTTAGAGATAACAAAACTTTGGTGGGATAATTTAGAGTTGCATAACTCTTTTCAACTAGAGTAGTTCGAGAGAGTGCTCTAGTAAATTATTGTAGTTGATCGAGAGATAATTACGATAACCCATAACTCTTAATCCTCATAGAGTATTACGACGAGATTATAGTGGAAGAGTCAAGATCTAAGTTAGCAATTGGGGAAATCACTGCCCCAGACCTTTTTACCATTGAATTATCTTTGTTTTAGCTTACTGTTGTTTTTAATAGTAGTTGAAGTAGTTAAACAAAAACTCAATCTTTATTGATCAAAAACTTGCATCTATTCAGTTGATAATAACATTGCCGAAGAGTGTAATAGATAGGTTAGTTCCCTGAGGATTCGATTCCGGACTTAAAACCGGATTATATTTGCAGCGACCGCTTTGTCCTTTAAAAGGCATAGTTGGGCATTATCAAATTTTGGCGCCGTTGCCGGGGAAACTAACGGTGTTATTTATTACAACTTAGAAGTAGTGTTAAAATTATTAGTTCAAATCAATTTCCAAAGGTGTTAAACAATTTTCATTGAAATTCTAACGTTTGAACTCTTGTGGAATTCAGGTGTATGCCTAGAAATTCTTCGAGGACTGGAGAACTGATTGAAGGACTTTCAGACCCCAAGAAAATATTAAGGGCATTGAACCATGCCAACAAGAGGATCCAACAACCACACCGGCTTGAAATTGACATGAGTGACATAGAGAACGTCAACGGAAACATCAGGGATGAGCCACCTGACCCAAACGTCAGAGTGGTGGCACCTCTTATGCCAGAAGCTGCACTTTATAATTGGGCTCAACCCATAACTGACAACCTGGCAACTGCCATAGTTGTGCCCGCAATTCAAGCGGAGACATTCCAGATCACCAACAACATGCTGCATCTGCTACAGAATAAAGGATTGTTCTCCGGGTTGCATTGAAGACCCTCAGCAACATTTACAAAATTTTCTGTCAATTTGTGTAACTCAAAGGCAACCAAATGTGACCCCAGAAGCTATCAAGCTATCACTGTTCCCGTTCTCTATGACTGGGAAAGCTCAGACTTGGCTGAATTCGCTCCCAATCAATTCCATTGTCACCTGGGAGGAATTAGTAAAGCAGTTCCTGAATAAGTTCTACCCGCCCAACAAGACTGCAAGGCAGATTGATGAAATATTGCAGTACAAGCAGCAGTCGACTGAGACCTTGCAAGAAACTTGGGAAATATTTAAAGGGATGTTGGTGAAGTGTCCTCACCATGGCATTCCAGACCAGATGCTTGGCCAGAGATTCTACATGGGGTTAGCTGACAATCTAAAGGCCAATGTGGATGCTTCAGCTGGAGGTGCATTTTTGAGTAAGACATTCACCGAGTGCAAAGTCCTTCTTGACAAGATGTCCCAGAATTCGGGGTGGATGACTAGAGGTACAACACTGGCACCCATAGTGCATTCAGTTCCTCTTTACCCAAATAATTTGCATGCAGAGAACATGGCCATACTCATGACTCAGATGAGTATTTTGACAAAGAAGATAGATGAGATGGGTACCAAACAGGTGCATATTGTTGACACGACAAATGGAGGACTGTGTATACTCTGTGTTAATCAGTCTTATGTGTGTTCATGGAGTGAAGAAGGTGAAAATCAAGGGGCAAGGGAAGATATGAATTATGTTAACAACTTTGGGGGTCAGAGACAAGGAGGACAGCAGTGGAGACCAGCACCAAATCAACAATACTGACCTAACATGCCTCAGCCTGGGGGAATGCAAGTTTAAGGCCAAATGGTGCCATACCACCAGAGACAACAGGGCTACCCACAGCAGAACCAACAATAGTTGACATATCAGCCATCTCCTCAGCAGCAAGATAAAAACATGGTAGAGATTAGGGGGATGCTCCAGTAACTCATTGGGACAAATGGTAAGATGCAAGAAAAGTTGGTTGTACATGATTCAGCTATAAAACATTGAAACTCAGTTGGGGCAGTTGTCTATGGCTTTAAACAACCGCCCCCAGGGAACATTCCCAGTGGACACAAATATTAACCCCAAGGAGCAAAACCCGAATCAGCTGATGGCAGTAAGTCTCCGGAATGGGAGAGATTTAGACAAAGAGCAGGAGGTTGCACAAGCCAGCAAAGAGACTACGCCAACCATTCCAATTCCACTAGAGGTAGATGAACCATCAAATCTGACTAAAGTGGTGGTTGAACAGGGTCAAGATGAAAAGGGTAAGGCTAAGGTAAATGAACAAGCTGCAGAACAGTGGTGCCTCTTGTGCCACAGAACCCCAACAGAGAGAAGCCAACAAACTGTGCACAAAGGGTGATACCTGCACCATTCCCTCAGAGACTGGTAAAACAAAAAGAAGGAATATCAATACAAGAAATTCATGGAGATGCTGCGTCTAATTCAAATGAATATTCCTTTGATGGATGCCTTGAGGGAGATGCCAGGTTATGCGAAGATGATGAAAGACCTAATGTCACGGAAGTTTGATTTTCAGGACCTTATCCACAGTGACTCTGATACAGACCTGCAGCACAGTAGTGACCAAACCGATGGCTCAAAAGATGTCAGACCCAGGTAGCTTCACTATTCCATGCACGATTGGGAGTTATGCCTTTGCAAAGGCATTATGTGATTTGGGAGCCAGCATAAATTTGATGCCTCTGGATGTATACACCAAACTGGGCATTAGCAGAGCTAGACCGACTTCGATGCTGCTGCAGCTGGCTGACCGCACGGTAAAAAGGCCTACTGGGATTCTTGATGATGTGTTGGTGCAAGTGGGGAAGTTCATGTTCCCTACAGACTTTGTTATTCTGGAATGTCAGGTAGATGAGGAGATACCTATCATTTTAGGTAGGCCATTTTTGGCCACTGGGAGAGCACCGATCGATTGTGAGACTGGGAATTAAAAATGAGACTGAACGATGAAGAAGTCATATTTAATGTTCAGCAATCTATGAGGAGACCTAGTGAATATGCTAATTGCTCTCTAGTGGAGGTAGTAAATGTGATCTTGCAAGAAGATGATGTGACCCTGACTGCTAAAGATCCATTGGAGGCATGTCTGACAAATTTAGAAGAGAGGGATGGTGAAGGGTTAGCTGAGTGGGTCATGGCACTTGAAGGCCAATGATTCTAGAAAAGGGAACCTCAGTTCGAGTCCCTTGAGTAAGAAAAAAGGGCTACACCTCCAGCAAAGCTATCAGTAGAGGACCACCCAAGCTGGAGCTGAAGCCGCTCCCAGCTCACCTTAGGTACGTTTTCTTAGGCCCTGATTCTACTTTGCATGTTATTATATCATCCAGTTTGCTAGATGTGCAGGTAGAACAACTCTTACAGGTACTGCAGGAAAGTAAGACTGCCATTGGCTAGACCATGGCAGACATAAAGGGTATCAGCCCAGTCTTCTGTATGCACAAGATTCTCTTGGAAGAAGGGCACAAACCTTCCAAAGAACGTCAACGAAGGCTGAACCCGAATATGAAAGAGGTAGTAAAGAAGGAAGTGATCAAATGGTTAGATACGGGAATCATCTTCCCCATCTCTGATAGCAATTGGGTCAGCCCTATCCAATGTGTGCCGAAAAAGGGGGGAATGACTGTTGTGCAAAATGAGAACAATGAGTTGATCTCAACTCGTATAGTCACGGGATGGCGGATTTGCATGGATTACCTAAAATTGAACACAGCCACCCGGAAGGACCACTTCCCCTTGCCTTTCATTGCCCAAATGTTGGACAGGCTGCCGGGCGATCGCACTTCTATTTCTTGGATGGATATTCGGGGTACAATCAGATATCAATAGCCCCGAAGATAGAGAGAAAACATCCTTCACTTGTCCTTATGGCATCTTCGCCTTTCGGAGAATGCCTTTTGGGCTTTGCAATGCACCGGCGACATTTCAATGGTGCATGTTAGCCATTTTCACAAACATGGTGGAGGATATTATGGAGGTCTTTGTGGATAATTTCTCCGTGGTAGGAGATTCATTCGAGGACTGTCTTCACAACTTAAGAAGGGTGCTCAAAAGATGTGTGGAGACAAATTTAGTGTTGAACTGGGAGAAGTGCCATTTTATGGTACAAGAAGGGATAGTCCTGGGGCATCGAGTGTCCAGTAAAGGAATTGAGGTCGACCATGCTAAGGTTGACGTGATTGAAAAACTACCACTACCCACTTCAGTCAAGGCGGTGAGAAGTTTCCTTGGGCACGCCGGGTTGCGATTCATAAAAGATTTCTCCAAAATTGCTAACCCATTATGCAAACTCCTTGAAAAGCAATTTCTCCAAAATTGCTAACCCTTTGTGTTTTCTAATGATTGCAGGTTGGCATTTGAGGAGCTGAAGAAGCGATTGATGACTGCACCCATCATTGTTGCACCCAACTGGGAGCATCCATTTGAGCTCATGTGCGACGCAAGTGACTATACCATAGGAGTAGTCTTGGGGCAGCGAAAGGATAAACTGATGCACCTGATTTACTATGCAAGCAGAATGCTAAGCGGTGCACAACTCAATTACACTGTGACGGAAAAGGAAATGTTGACTGTTGTTTTGCATTCGACAAATTCAGGTCATACTTGATTGGCTCGAAAGTTATTGTTTACACTGACCATGCAGCAATTAGGTACCTGATAGAAAAGAAGGAGTCAAAGCCACGCTTGATTCGCTGGGTTCTTCTATTACAAGAATTCGATCTGGAAATACGTGACCGAAAAGGGATAGAGAACCAAGTAGCTGACCACCTCTCAAGGTTGGAAGGAGCTGAAAGGAAGGTAGAGGTTGAGGATATAACAGAGACATTCCCGGATGAACAGTTACTGGCAATGACAATGGAGGAGGCACCATGGTATGCTGATATTGCTAATTATTTAGCAAGTGGTATTGTACCTTATGAACTCTCCTCAATACAAAAGAAAAAGTTCTTTCGTGATTGTCGGTATTATTATTGGGATGAATCTCTGTTGTTTAAAATATGTGTAGATAACATGATCCGGCGGTGTATCCCCGAGAAAGATCAACATTCTGTTTTGCAGGCTTGCCATGCTTCACCATATGGTGGACACTTTGGAGGAATTCGGACAGCAGCTAAGGTGTTGGAGTCAGGCTTGTACTGGCCTACTCTGTTCAAGGATGCCCATGCTTGGGTTAAAAGTTGCGATGAATGCCAAAGAACTAGCAACATATCTCGTAGACACGAGATGTCAATGACCACAATTCAAGAGGTGGAGATTTTTGACATGTGGGGGATTGACTTCATGGGGCCATCCATCAGCTCGTATGGTAACAAGTACATATTGGTAGCAGTTGACTATGTCTCTAAGTGGGTCGAAGCAGTGGCTTTTCCGACCAATGATGCTCTGGGTACTAGGCTTTCTAAAGAAGAACATTTTCACACGTTTTGGTACCCCAAGAGCTATACTCAGTGATGGCGGAACCCATTTCTGCTATAGAGCATTCGCACGACTGTTGGAAAAATATGGAGTTCGTCATAAAGTGACCACCCTGTACCACCCACAATCGGCGGGCAAGTTGAAGTGTCCAACAGGGAGATTAAAAGTGTCCTCACAAAAACAGTGAATGCAACAAGGACTGACTGGGCGAAGAAATTGGATGATACATTGTGGGCGTACCGCACAGCCTTCAAAACCCCAATTGGTATGTCACCGTACAAGTTGGTGTTTGGCAAGGCATGCCACCTCCCAGTTGAGATAGAGCATAAAGCACTTTGGGCATTACGACAGTTAAACTTAGACATGGAGACAGCAGGTACTAACAGAATCACTGGGTTACATGAGCTCGAGAAATTCAGGTTCCAGGCCTTTGAGAGTGCTAGATTATACAAAGAAAGGATGAAATTAATGCATGATAAGCACATCTTGGATCGAAACTTCAAACCCGGAGATCAAGTGTTGTTATATATCTCGAGATTGAGATTGTTCCAGGTAAGTTAAAATCCTGATGGTCAGGACCCTTCAGAGTGGTGCAATTGTTCTTAAGTGGAGTTGTCGAGATTGAATCAGAAGATGGGACAAATAAGTTCACAGTAAATGGGCAAAGGTTGAAACATTACCTGGGAATGGCTGAAGAAAAAGGGGATAGAGTGGTAATCACTTTGGAAGAGCCCAGTACGCGAATGAGGAGTGATGATCAAATGTTTGCGTCGTGCCGCGACGTTAAATCAGGCGCTGCATGGGAGGCTACCTACGAGTGTTATTGTTAGTGTGTTCATAAAAAAAATAAAAAAATAATTAACAACTCCAGCACCGCGACCGCGATGAACCGCGGTGGAAGGCAAACATTTTGCCTCGAATTTTTCATCTCACCGCGACCGCGGTGAGACGTAAACTTTCTGCCTCAAGATTTTAAACCCACTGCGGCCGCGGTGGACCGCGGTCGACCGCAGGGGTACCAGGTATTATTAATTATTTTTTCATTTTACTTATTCTTTTCCTCTTATTTTAATTTTTTTTATTATTAATTTCCTCTTCTTGCTTTGATTGTTTTGATGTTAGAGTAATAATTCATTAGAAAAGTTAAAATAGTAAGTGACTTGTCCCGACGACGGATCTCTTTCGGTGGAGTTCTTGAGGGACTAAATCGGAAAAAAAAAACAAAAAAAAAAATTGGAATATGGAGACTCTTCCTGATGACGGATCATTTAGACAATTTTCTTGAGGGAAGTTAGCCTAGAGAAAAGACCAAAAAAAGATTTTTTTATTTTAATTTTAGGTAGTGTAGTAACTACCCCTTGGTTTTTCTTTGGGCCACGGTTCTTTTCCAAGGGTTTAGCTTGAACCGGGTATATGTAGTTTTTATTTATTTTTGTTCTTTTTAGTTTTTAGAGTAGGACTAATGGGCTGCGAGCTAAATTCTAAGGAAAACCCTTAGCGTTGATACACCTGAGCACAATAGACACTAGAGTATAACGCCTAGCTTCATTGGTTGAATCCTGTTAGAGTGCCTTAAAATTGTACGTTTGTATCTAACTTGAACACTCAAAAGAGAATGTCTTGATAAACCAATCCGGAGTGAGTCATGTGCCATGTGTGTGTGAGTTTTACTGTGTTCCATGTTTCATATTTGATGCCTAGAACTTGCCCTGTGTGTTTGCAAAGCGAAATAGTAGTTCTTTCAGTTTTAGAAATGATATAGGCATTTCTTTGTTGAGCCAGACATATAAAGTAAACTCACATGAATGCAATACATCTTAGTTAATCCCATTGAGCCTATAAGCCTATTTCTTTGGCAACCACATTGCGAATCTTACCCAATTGTTTGAATAGCTTGCCGTTTGAACCCTCTTACCTCCCAATAAGCACTTGAATGGTAGTGGAAATATGCAAAAGCAAAAGTGTGGGGTGGTGATTTGGTTTGAGTGGAACCATTGAGATAGAGAAAAGGTGTGGAATTTTGAAGCATAAAAGAAAAAGCACCACGAAAAAAAAGTAAAAAAAAAATATAGGTTATAAATAATTATAATGGTTAATAAGTGCTGGCTTGTACAAATTGCACCTAATGGTTGGGGATGTTTTAAACAAATGAGGTGGAGTGTTTGGTTGGCACAACTATATCTTTAAGTTTAATGTAATTGTATTAAAAGTGCTTAGGGAGGTTAGTCACTATATCTAAATATATCCTACCCGTACCTTAGCCTACATTACAACCAAGTAAAGTCCTATTGATCTTAGACTGAATGGGCTCAATTAGTAAAGTATTACACTACGGGCAAGCCTATGGTTCATCTTTGTGGCATGTGAACGTTCTTTCTGAGAGGGAGCGAATTTTGTCTATCTTAGTTCCTACTTGTTCTAATTATCATCATATGTGGAACTATTCTCTTGTGTGATGTGAGGGCATGTGATTCACGAAGGAAAGGTAAATCTTGTCTCTTGTATAGAGTGGTTTGAGTAAGTGCTGATGTTGCATGGCATAAAAGGTTTGACTCTTGAGGTAAAGGTTGTTCGCTACTAGGTACAACTTTTGTAAAATGTTCATGGTGTGAGTCGTAAGGGAAAAGCTTAGGGAAGGAATTTTGATGGAGTGTGGTGGGTTGCTCGAGGACTAGCAATGATTTAAGTATGGGGTGTTGATAGTAGGCTATATAGTTGATATTTACACCTTAATATGACCATACTTTGTTGTTGTTTTATAGATAAATTGCCAACAAAATGCTCTAAATAGTGTTCTTTTGTTTAGCAGGGAATATTATATGAGAGGAAGCAATTTGGAGTGTTTTGGAGGCGATAATGTGAACAAAAACGCCCACTCGAGAAGTACCCAAGCACAAAGAAGCATAAATGGCCTCGGCAAGAAGGCCACCGCGACCGCGGTGAACCACGGTAGATTAACAATGTAAGGCAGAAAGGTCAGCATTCACCGTGGTTGGCCGCGATCGCGGTGCACTGTTCATGCTGCTGGAAAGTTTGAGGACCAAAGTGTAAAATCGGGAAAACTTTTGTAAAACCCTTTTATGCTTTAGAAACTCTCCCAAGATTGTGCTAGGCTAATTTTAGACTACTTTTGGAGGCAAGAACAAGAGTGAGAAGATCAACCAACATTAGAGTTTTCTATCTCCTTTTAATTCTTGCAATTTTACATTATGAACAATTTAGTAGTTTTCTCTTATTTTGTTATGAGTAGCTAAATACTTATCTAGGGTTGATGGAACCAATTGTTGGTTGAAGTTTTGACTCAAGTTGTTATAATCGAGCTGGATTTGTGATATGATTGTTCAACTACGTTTTGTATGGTGATTAATTGAATGGGCATTTGATTAATCGTGTCTAATTACCTTATATTGCTTGAGAAAGAATATTAGGTTAGATAGCTGTTGAACAACACCACTTTTGGGTAATTGAAGAGATTCATTACTTGAACTTAAAAGTGGGTTTAGAGATAACAAAACTTTGGTGGGATAATTTAGGGTTGCATAACTCTTGTCAGCTAGAGTAGTTCGAGAGAATGCTCTAGTAAATTATTGTACTTGATCGAGAGATAATTACGATAACCCATAACTCTTAATCCTCATAGAGTATTACGGCAAGATTATAGCGGAAGAGTCAAGACCTAAGCTAGCAATTGGGGAAATCACTGCCCTAGACCTTTTTACCATTGAATTATCTTTGTTTTAGCTTACTGTTGTTTTTAATAATAGTTGAAGTAGTTAAACAAAAACCCAATCTTTATTGATCAAAAATCTTGCATCTAGAGATTGATTGAGTTGATAATAACTTTGCTGATGAGTGTAATAGATAGGTTAGTTCCATGAGGATTCAATTCCGGACTTAAAATCGGATTATATTTGCAGCGACCGCTTTGTCCTTTAAAAGGCATAGTTGGGCGTTATCAAGTACTGAATTAAGCTAAATAAGATTAAGGTTAAACTATTGCGAGTTGTTCAAATAGGTAAAAGGCACTAGGGTAGTGACTTTCTCCTAGGTGGTCAATTGACGGATGCTTGAATCTAAAGCTAGATTGTCACATTTGGGGAGTATGATATAACCATTGCACGATTTACTCACTCTATACCTCTCGGTAGTTCGAGTGATTTTGCCCGAATTAACTTTCTCAAGACCAATTGGGTATGCAAATTTGCACAAGCAATCAAGGTTCGAGTTGGGTATTACTATCTCTAGGTTTAACCCTTTAATTGGGGCTATCAATCTCTTGAATATGCCACAATTCCTCGTTGGACTAATTTCATGGACTTAGACTCTCTTTCTCAAGAAGAGCCAAAGTCTACTAGGCATAAACTAGTGTTTGCAACCACTAATTCACCATTAAAACCCTAAATTAACCCAAATATCAAACACCCATAGACAATCAAGCATCAAAATACAAGACCCATCAATTACCCACATTAGGGTTAAGCCACAACCCTAGCAAATGGGTCTAGCTAGTCATAATTAGAGAAGAAAACAAAGAAATAAATGAAGAAAAACTCATAATAATTAATTGCTAAATTAAACTTGAAGATTCAATGTTGAAAATAAGCTAAAATTACTCAAAATAGCAAAAGGAACGAAGTCACGAGCGCAGCTCTCAGTACAAAACTATCTAATGACCTAAAAATAGGAAAAGAATCTATTTATATTAGGCTAAAAATTCTGGACAAAAATACCCCTGCGAGGCTAGTGCGGACCGCACAAAATTGAGTGCGGTCGCACTAAGGCTCTGGTATTAAATAATCAGCTCTGTGAACTTGGGCAATGTGGACCGCACAAAGTCGAGTGTGGCCGCGGTGGCTTCTATTGCGGTCCGCACAAAATGGACCGCGGACCGCATTGGGTTTCAACCTTCAAACTGGCAACTCTTGAACCTTGGCTCTACGGACCGCACAAAATCAAGTGCGGCCACGGTGAACCTAATGCGGACCGCACAAAACCCTTTGCGGCCGCATTGCCTTATGGCCTGAGAAGCAACCTCTTTGAACTTCACTTTTGCGGACCGCACAGAATTGTGTGCGGCCGCACTGGCCTTGTTTTAACTGAACTTTGTCTTGTCTTGGTACTTGTGCAAGTTTCACTCCTCTTTGAGCTGGTTTTTGACACCTTGTTACCTTGTTGATCAAACCTGCAATCAAGCACAACTTGTGAGCCTTTGGGACTATTTTGTACACATTTCTAATCAAAACTTAAGCAAGAAGGAGTGTAAAATGCATATTCAGAAACACATATTCAGGGTGCTCATGACATTCAAACCTTAGGGGTTGCTTCACATAGACTTCTTTCTTCCTTAAGGAGTCCATTCAAAAATGCACTCTTGACATCCATTTGGAACAAGGTGAATTCCATATGAGATGCAAAAGCGATTAGAATTCTAATAGCTTCCATGCGATCCACTGGAGAAAACGTTTCATCATAGTCAATCCCTTCCTCTTGATTGTAGTCTTGGACCACTAGCCTGGCCTTGTTCCTTATGGTAATTCCATGTTCATCGAGCTTGTTTCTGAATACCCACCTGGTTCCTATAATGGTTCAATCTGGGGGTCTAGGTAGTGCCACACATTGTTTCTCTCAAACTGATGTAGCTCGTCTTGCATGGTTGTAATCTAGTCTGCATCTTTCAAGGCTTCTTTGATATTTTTGGGTTCTATCTGGGAGAGAAAGGATGAGAAGGCAAGTGAATTTCTGGCTCTTGACCTGGTTTGTACTCTGGAATCTAGAGGAGTGATAATGTTGTCTATTGGATGAGAGCTTTGGTGTCTCTAGTTAGACGCCTGAGGTTCATTCTGAGAGCTAAGTTTCCTCTGAACTTCTCTCAGGTGCTAGTGGAGTTCCCTGAACTGCATCAATCACTCTTTCTTCAGCTTCAGTGGTTGTAATTAAAGTGCTTTGGGTTTACTACCGTATCACTTGGTAGAGCACCCTTAGGGCGAGTATTCAAGGACTGTGAGATTTGGCCTAACTGAACCTCCAAATTCCTAATTGAAGTATTGTGGGAAGACAACTGAGCATCAGAATCCGTACTCTTTTTCATCATTTGATCGAACATCATTTCAATTCTCCCCATATCATTGCTAGAAGAACTAGGACCTTGGGATGGAAATGGGGGTAGATTGTTCGGTTGTTCGTACATTGGGGACCTTTGAAAGCCTTGCCCCCGATTTCCTTGGTTGCCATTGTTCCATCCACCTTGATTGTTGTTACCACCCCAATTGTTGTTATTACTATTCCAATTTCCTTGATTGTTTTGATTATTGTTCTGATTGCCCCAGTTGGAGTTTTGATTGTTGTTCCCCCAATTACCATTGCCTTGTTGTTGTTGATTGCCCCAATTGCCTTGGGGTCTCCATTGTTGTTGGTTGGAAGAATTGCCCTGTCCTTGATAATTATTCACGTATTGCACCTCTTCACTCTGTCCATCAAACCATCATCTTGAAATCCACCACACTCATTGTCGAATTGCTCCGAATTCCCTTGGTTCTGTTGACCTCTTTGTCTTCTTTTGTTGACAAGCATGTTAACACCCTCCATGGCATTCGCTTGGCGAGGATTTTGAACTTGTTGCAACTGTGCCTTTGCTAGTTGGTTGATAGTAGTTGTCAACTCAGCTATAGCCTGCCCATGATCATGTAACTCCTTGTGCAAATGAGTAACCATGGGGTCACCCTGGGGCACATTGGCTCTACTTTGCCAAGCAGAAGAAGTGTCAGCCATCTCATCAAGAATGTCACAAGCCTCTTCATAAGACAGCTTCATAAAGTTGCCCCCAGCAAGTTGGTTCACTATGCATTGGTTTGTTGTGTTAATGCCCCGGTAGAAAGTCTGTTGGATCATCTCCTCAGTCGTATCATTGTTGGGGCATTCCTTCACCAATGTTCTATAACGCTCCCAAATCTCATGCAAAGGTTCCGTGGGCTCTTGCTTGAAAGCCAAGATCTCATCTCTCAATGTTGGCATATGCCCTGGTGACAAAAATTTTGCAATGAACTTGTCCGCCAACTCATCCCAAGTAGTGATGGACTGGTTGGGAAGTCACTCGAGCCAATCCACTGCCTTCCCTCTAAGTGAGAATGGGAAGAGTCTCAACCGAAGTGCATCTTCGGACACATTAGTTTGCTTGCTCCCTCAACAGGTATCCACGAACCCCTTGAGATGTTTGTAAGCATATTGATTGGCAGGGCTCGTGAAATACCCGCGCTACTCTAGCAATGTCAACATCACATTGGTTATTTGAAAATTGCCCGCCCGGATCCGTGGTAGGACAATTGCACTTGCATAGCCTTGGTTTGGAATCACTCGAGGAGCCACTCTTGGAGGTGGCGGAGGAGGGTCTGGAATAATGTTATTAGCATTGGCCTGGCGGCCTCTACGTTGTCCTTGAGGTACAAGAGGCACCTCATCATCTCCAACATCATCTACATTGATAACAACTAGGTCGGGAATCCAAATTAGAGTAAGAATTTGAGAAGTAAATGCGGAAGCAATAACAACAAGGAATTGAACAACTAGAATTAAAGAGACGAAAATAAAGGATATGGGACGAATTCAAGGAAAGAATTCCAAGAACTTCCAAGAACGTAAGTTCTATAGCCTTGACAAGATCAAAGTAACAACGTCTTGATTTATGGAAGAAATCAAACGCCTTTACTTAAAAAGCAAATCAAAACAATAGATTCGGATCTTGACCACTTTACGAGTAACTTGAGACAACAATTAATAACTAGTATTAATCGCCTTCTAAGAATACCACAAAGGAATCAAAGATATCATAAAAGAGAAGTAATCTTACTACCTTGAACTAAGAACTAGTAAAGGTTGAAAGATAAATCTCAAAGCACAAGTAACAAAGGTTCAAAAGAACTCTCAAAGTATGATATACTTAATCAATAAATGTTGTGTCTTATGAATGAGAAGAACTCCTTATTTATAGGAGTTAAAAGCACTTAAAATAATGTAGGGGGTTGCTAAAAAGTCATCTAAATTAGGTAGGGGGCTGCTAGGGGTCACAATAGCCATCAAACTTAGGTAGGTGGCTCCTAAGGGGTAACAAAAGCCATCAAAATTAAGTGGGGGGCGGCCAAATCCTTTTGGGGCAGATTTGGGCCTTAAAACTATTAGTTTGGGCCATTGGTTTGGACTCCAATTGGGCTCCTTTTGAAACACCCCCTTTTGGACCTCTTTTAAGGTCATTTTGAGCCTTATTGGTGGACTTCAAGGGCTGATTTGGTAACCCAATCTTCCTCCTCTTGGACTTCAATTTGGACTACCAAATAATTGTAAAACTTGGACAATTCATCTCCTTTGGGCTTGAGCTCTTCCTCTACAATTAAAAGCTTCTTTATTTGCCATTGAAGTCTAGCAACCTTAGCTTGCAACTCTTTAGCTTGAGATCTTGTAAATGGCCTTGGAGCTTCCAAAACTCTATCATCTCTATCATTGTCCTTAACTATATCCTTGTTCTTGATGCTATCATTCCCCCCTTCTTGAAAAGAATTCGTCCTCGAATTCGATCCTACATCAAACAAAGATAAGTCAGCAACATTAAATGTGGCACTTACTTGGAACTCACCAGGAAGGTCCAACTTGTAAGCATTGTCTCCAATCCTTTCAAGGACTTGAAATGGGCCATCTCCTCTAGGATGCAACTTTGACTTCCTTTTGGAAGGAAATCTCTCCTTTCTAAAGTGAACCCAAACTAAATCTCCAGGTTTAAAAATAACTTGCTTTCGTCCCTTATTCTTTCTCAAGGCAGTTTGCTCATTTTTCTTCTCAATTGCAAGCCTTGTTTGTTCATGAATTTTTTTCATCATCTCAGCCTTTGTCCTACCATCAAGATTAGCAATATCATTAGTTTGTAATGGTAATAAATCAAGGGGAGTGAAGGGATTAAAACCATAAACAACCTCAAAAGGAGACATACCTGTAGAAGAATGAATTGTTCTATTGTAAGCAAATTCAATCATAGGTAAGTGATCTTCCCATGAAGTTAATTTACCTTTCAAAACAGCCCTCAACATGTTTCCTAAGGTTCTATTAACTACTTCAGTTTGTCCATCAGTTTGTGGGTGACAAGAAGTAGAAAACAACAATTTAGTACCTAACTTCCCCCAAAACACACGCCAAAAGTGGCTCAAAAACTTAGCATCCCTATCACTAACAATAGTTCTAGGTATACCATGAAATTTGACAACCTCTTTTACAAAAAGATCAGCAACATGTGAGGCATCATTAGTCTTTAAACAAGGAATAAAATGAGCCATTTTGGAGAACCTATCTACCACAACAAATATACTATCCTTACCATATCTTGTTCTAGGCAAACCTAACACAAAATCCATGGAAATATCAATCCAAGGCGAAGTAGGAACAGGTAATGGCGTGTAAAGACCATGTGGTAACACTTTAGATTTAGCTTGTTTACATTCCAAACACTGTGCGCACATTCTTTCAACATCTTTTCTCATTCCAGGCCAAAAGAAATTTTCGGCCAGTATGTCTAGTGTCTTTGGGACTCCAAAGTGTCCCATAAGCCCTCCACAATGTGCTTCCCTTACAAATACTTCACGTAAAGAGCAATTAGGAATACACAACTTATTTTCCTTAAAGAGAAAGCCATCTTGGAGGTTAAACCTCTCAAAAGGACTCAACTTACAATCTGCAAAAATTTTGCCAAAATCAACATCATTAGCATAAAGTCCCTTGATTTGATCAAAACCCATTAATTTAGAAGTCAGGGTAGAAACTAAGACATACCTCCTTGAAAGTGCATCAGCAACAACATTTTCTTTCCCTTGTTTGTAAGAAATTACATAAGGAAACGTTTCAATGAATTCAACCCACTTAGCATGCCTTCTACTAAGCTTACCTTGACTCTTCAAGTATTTCAAGGATTCATGATCAGTTTTAATGACAAACTCTCTTGGCCACAAGTAATGTTGCCATGTGGCTAAAGCCCTTACCAAAGCATATAGCTCTTTGTCATAAGTGGAATAGTTCAATGTGGCTCCACTTAACTTTTCACTAAAGTAGGTAATAGGTTTAGAATCTTGCATCAAAACAGCACCTATTCCTTTGCCCGAAGCATCACATTCAATTTCAAAAGATTTAGAAAAATCAGGCAATTGTAACAATGGAGCAGAACATAACTTTTCTTTCAACAAGTTAAAAGCATCATCTTGTTCTTTTCCCCATTTAAAAATCTTATCCTTTTTAATAACTTCAGTTAAAGGAGAAGCAATGGTACTAAAGTCTCTCACAAACCTCCTATAAAAACTAGCAAGTCCATGAAAACTCCTAACTTCAGTTACACTCTTAGGTTTAGGCCATTCTTTTATTGCTTTGATTTTCTCTTCATCAACCTCAACTCCTTTAGAACTAACTACAAAACCCAAGAAAATCACACGATCCACATAAAAAGTACACTTTTTAAGATTAGCAAATAAAAATTGCTTTCTAAGAACTTCAAAAACTTGTTTTAGGTGTTCTACATGCTCTTCTAAAGTGTTAGAAAAGACCAAGATATCATCGAAGTACACCACAACAAATTTTCCATGAAAATCCTTAAAAACATGATTCATTAATCTCATGAAAGTACTAGGTGCATTAGTCAAGCCGAAAGGCATAACTAACCACTCATAAAGCCCATATTTGGTCTTAAAAGCAGTTTTCCATTCATCTCCAGGATTCATTCGAATCTGATGGTAACCACTTTTTAGATCAATTTTAGAAAAGATTTTGGATCCATGTAATTGATCCAACATGTCATCAAGACGAGGAATAGGGTGGCGATACTTTACCGTAATCTTGTTGATTGCTCTACAATCCACGCACATCCTCCAAGTTCCATCCTTTTTTGGTACCAATAGGACGGGAACCGAGCAAGGGCTCATGCTCTCTCTCACAAAACCTTTCTCAAGCAACTCCTCAACTTGCCTTTGAAGTTCTTTTGTCTCTTCTGGATTACTCCTATAGGCTGGCCTATTTGGGATTTGTGATCCAGGTACAAAATCAATTTGATGCTCAATGCCACGTAAAGGTGGCAATCCATTAGGAATATCTTCTGGAAAGACATCTTCAAAATCCTGCAAAAGAGAAGAAATACTACTTGGCAAAGAAGAAGTTAGCAACTCAGAATTAATCAAAGTCTCTTTGTAAGTAAGTAGTATTATGGGCAGCCCCTCTTTTCTTGCATTTAAACACTCTTTGGTTTTTATATAAAAACTCTCTTTTTTTCTTTCCTTAACCTCTTTCCTCTCACCAAGACTGTCTATTTTTTCATTCAAACCCTTTTTTATCTCTTCTCTCAAATTGCTGCCCTCTCTCTCTTTCTCTCGGCCATCTCTCTTTTTTTCTAATTCTTGGCCTTCTTTCTTTTCTTTTTCCTCAAGCTCACTTTTTATCTCTCCCCTTGGTTTTCCCATTGTTTCTCTTAATCTCTTTTGATCTTCAAACACTTGAGAAGGAGATAAAGGTGCAAGAGTAAATTTCCTGCCATTTAGTTCAAGAGAATATCTATTCTTTCTTCCATCATGAAAAACATTCCTGTCATACTGCCAAGGACGACCCAGTAAGATATGACAAGCTTGCATAGGTATTATGTCACAAAGAATATCATCCTTATATCTACCAACATTAAATGAAATCATGCACTGTTTGTTTACCTTTAGTTCACCACTATCATTTAACCATTGGAGTCTATATGGAGTAGGGTGTTTCATGCATGCAAGTCCCAATTTTTCCACAAAGTATGAACTCACCACATTAGCACAACTACCACTATCAATGATCATAGAGCAAGTTTTTCCCTTTATCCCACACCTAGTATGGAATATATTCTCCCTTTGTTCTTCACTATTGCTTGCCAAATTGATAGTCATAATCCTTCTAACTACCCCAATCATGCCCTCATTAGGTAGTTCTACATCATCTTCATCACTCACATCTCCCTCTTCTTCTCCCTCCACCTTTTTCACTCTCATATCCTCCATCTTCTCTAAGAATGATGTTTCTTCTACTTGGACATTCATGCATCATATGTCCCCTTCCTTTACATTTATGACATTGAATAGAACTAGAAGGTGTAAAAGGTTTAGGGTTAAAGGTTTTACCTCCCTCTTTGTTCTCAAATTTACCTTTACCCTTGTCTTCTTGAGGTCTAGAAGAACTCTTCATTTCATTATATGGCCATGGCTTCTTGGAGATGGTGCTTGTCCGACCTTTCCACGAGCTAGTCTGCTTTCTTTTATTTTGATTTTCTATCTTTACAGACAAATCAACTAACTCATCTATTGTTACATATTGTTGTAATTCTACTACATCAGCTATTTCCTTATTTAAACCATTTAAAAACCTAGCCATTGTAGCCTCTTCTTCCTCTGTACAATTAGCTTGGATCATAGCCATATCCATAGCCTTAAAGTACTCATCCACAGACATGGACCCTTGCTTCAATGTTTGAAGACGTTGTTGTAGCTCTCTTTGAAAGTGTGATGGCACGAATCTCTTCCTCATCACCCTCTTCATCTCAGCCCAAGTAGCAACTGGTGCTTGTCCTTCTTGCAATCTGTCCCTAGCAAGCTTTTTCCACCAAATAGCAGCATAGTCAGAAAACTCAACAACAGCAAGTTTAACTTTCTTACCCTCAGAGTAGTTATGACAATCAAAGATGGCTTCAACCTTTCTCTCCCAATCAAGGTACAAGTCTGGGTCCCTTGCTCCCTTGAATGATGGCATCTTCATCTTTATACTACTTATATTATCATCTTCTACTCTACCTCTTTGTCCCCTCCTATCTCTTCCCACCCTATCAAAATCAATATCATTAAAATCATCTATAGGGTTTTCTTGATTTACAATGGGAGCATGGGGTACATTTCTCCTAGCTTGGGGTCTAACATTATTTTCCCTCCTAAGTTCAGCTATTGTATCATTTTGATCAGCAATGGTATCCCTCATCTCTTGGAGTTGCAAATTCAACCTTTCAAATTGTTGATGCATAGCTTGCAAGGTAAAATCATTTCTTGCTTTGATTTCAGCTTCTTGGAGAACCCTTCGTTCATCATCACTACCTGTACGCGACATCTTTAAAAAAAAGTGTAAACTGTATCACAAAACTTAGCTCTCTTTTTTTTTTCTCGGAATAACCTTTGAACAAAATACTTTGTAGATTTATAATTAAACCCAACTCGTATGAAATTCTTAGTAGTAAAATTCAGATTTTTGGGGAACTAATGAAAGAAAAACCAAATCCTAGAACTATTAGGCTCGGTTGAAACATGACGCGAACAAAAAGGAAAGGATTATATGTTTAGATTAGAAAGAGTAAGAAAATCTAGGATCCCCTCTTCTTGTTTCCTTTGTTAATTTTTGGTAACAAATTAGATACAAAAGAAATATCCCGGAGAGCACGCAATTCTATTTTTTGTTCTAAAAACTGATTTTCGTTTTTTTTTTAATTTTTTTTTTCTTTTCTTTTCTTTGCTCTTAGTATTCAAGAAATTCCAAGACTTACCAAGAACGAAATCTTGATAAAAACCGCTCTGATACCACTTGATAACAACTAGGTCGGGAATCCAAATTAGAGTAAGAATTTGAGAAGTAAATGCGGAAGCAATAACAACAAGGAATTGAACAACTAGAATTAAAGAGACGAAAATAAAGGATATGGGACGAATTCAAGGAAAGAACTTCCAAGAACGTAAGTTCTATAGCCTTGACAAGATCAAAGTAACAACGTCTTGATTTATGGAAGAAATCAAACGCCTTTACTTAAAAAGCAAATCAAAACAATAGATTCGGATCTTGACCACTTTACGAGTAACTTGAGACAACAATTAATAACTAGTATTAATCGCCTTCTAAGAATACCACAAAGGAATCAAAGATATCATAAAAGAGAAGTAATCTTACTACCTTGAACTAAGAACTAGTAAAGGTTGAAAGATAAATCTCAAAGCACAAGTAACAAAGGTTCAAAAGAACTCTCAAAGTATGATATACTTAATCAATAAATGTTGTGTCTTATGAATGAGAAGAACTCCTTATTTATAGGAGTTAAAAGCACTTAAAATAATGTAGGGGGTTGCTAAAAAGTCATCTAAATTAGGTAGGGGGCTGCTAGTGGTCACAATAGTCATCAAACTTAGGTAGGTGGCTCCTAAGGGGTAACAAAAGCCATCAAAATTAAGTGGGGGGCGGCCAAATCCTTTTGGGGCAGATTTGGGCCTTAAAACTATTAGTTTGGGCCATCGGTTTGGACTCCAATTGGGCTCCTTTTGAAACACCCCCTTTTGGACCTCTTTTAAGGTCATTTTGAGCCTTATTGGTGGACTTCAAGGGCTGATTTGGTAACCCAATCTTCCTCCTCTTGGACTTCAATTTGGACTACCAAATAATTGTAAAACTTGGACAATTCATCTCCTTTGGGCTTGAGCTCTTCCTCTACAATTAAAAGCTTCTTTATTTGCCATTGAAGTCTAGCAACCTTAGCTTGCAACTCTTTAGCTTGAGATCTTGTAAATGGCCTTGGAGCTTCCAAAACTCTATCATCTCTATCATTGTCCTTAACTATATCCTTGTTCTTGATGCTATCATTCCCCCCTTCTTGAAAAGAATTCGTCCTCGAATTCGATCCTACATCAAACAAAGATAAGTCAGCAACATTAAATGTGGCACTTACTTGGAACTCACCAGGAAGGTCCAACTTGTAAGCATTGTCTCCAATCCTTTCAAGGACTTGAAATGGGCCATCTCCTCTAGGATGCAACTTTGACTTCCTTTTGGAAGGAAATCTCTCCTTTCTAAAGTGAACCCAAACTAAATCTCCAGGTTTAAAAATAACTTGCTTTCGTCCCTTATTCTTTCTCAAGGCAGTTTGCTCATTTTTCTTCTCAATTGCAAGCCTTGTTTGTTCATGAATTTTTTTCATCATCTCAGCCTTTGTCCTACCATCAAGATTAGCAATATCATTAGTTTGTAATGGTAATAAATCAAGGGGAGTGAAGGGATTAAAACCATAAACAACCTCAAAAGGAGACATACCTCTCGGTAGTTCGAGTGATTTTGCCCGAATTAACTTTCTCAAGACCAATTGGGTATGCAAATTTGCACAAGCAACCAAGGTTCGAGTTGGGTATTACTATCTCTAGGTTTAACCCTTTAATTGGGGCTATCAATCTCTTGAATACGCCACAATTCCTCGTTGGACTAATTTCATGGACTTAGACTCTCTTTCTCAAGAAGAGCCAAAGTCTACTAGGCATAAACTAGTGTTTGCAACCACTAATTCACCATTAAAACCCTAAATTAGCCCAAATATCAAACACCCATAGACAATCAAGCATCAAAATACAAGACCCATCAATTACCCATGCTAGGGTTGAGCCACAACCCTAGCAAATTGGTCTAGCTACTCATAATTAGAGAAGAAAACAAAGAAATAGATGAAGAAAAACTCATAATAATTAATTGCTAAATTAAACTTGAAGATTCAATTTTGAAATTAAGCTAAAATTACTCAAAATAGCAAAAGGAATGAAGTCATGAGTGCAGCTCTCAGTACAAAACTATCTGATGACCTAAAAATGGGAAAAGAATCTATTTATACTAGGCTAAAAATTCTAGACAAAAATACCCCTACAGGGCTAGTGCGGGCCGCACAAAATCGAGTGCGGCCACACTAAGGCATTTATGGTAGGAGAGCGAGTGTTGCTTCGGGTGTCGCCCATGAAGGCCGTGATGAGATTTGGGAAGAAGGGCAAGCTAAACCCTAGATTCATTGGCCCTTTTGAGATTCTTCGGATAGTGGGAGAGGTGGCTTACGAGCTTGCATTGCCACCAGGATTATCAGCTGTGCACCCAGTGTTTCATATGTCCATGCTTCGGAAGTATCACGGCGATCCATCCCACCTGTTAGACTTCAGCACTGTCCAGTTGGACAATGATTTGACCTATAAGGAGGAGCCGGTGGCTATTCTGGACCGGCAGGTTTGTCTGTTGAGATCAAAGAATTTCCCTTCAGCTCGTGTTCAGTGGAGAGGTCAGCCTGTCGAAGCAGCTACCGGGGAGTCCGAGTCTGATAGGAGCCGATATTTGTCGCGCCCCCTTTTTCCCTCGCATGAGTCCGGGTTTCAACATTCATGGGGGAACAACTCGTTTCCTTTTGGGAATTGGGTATTTGAAGAGTCGCCACCTAACGAATTATGGTGCGTTAGGGCACCTAGAGCGATTAACTCATGTAACTAGTTTGCATTACCAGAGATTAGGGTAAGGACTCGAAATAACCTTGAGGGGAAGGTGTTAGGAACCCCTCGCAGTCCACAACGGTGGATCCCGGCCGAACTTAAACTATGTGAATTAGTCATTTTAACAAGTAAACAGTTTCAACACATATTTGCAAATAAAGGCATGTTCTCACATTCTAAGTGCATGTATGATTCAGGTAATGAAAGAAGAGAGAGGTTTGAACAGGTTACACATGTATTTGTAAAGAAAAAGAAGTTTATAGAATTTAAACACATATAGGAATTGGGAAAGGGAAGTCCTAAGTTGATTAGCCTACAAGATCATACCCATGCAATGCCCAGTAATCACTCCTCAATGAGAGGGTCTACACATGACATTAACGCGCAGGTCATCTTATCCTTTTACTACCCATTACCCTCCCCTTAGCGGTTATATAAGCGAGTTTGGTTAACGACCTCTAAGCATGATGCTACCCGTCCCTTCCTTATGGTCCTGGAGGAATTTAGGACTTCTAAATCTGGACAGTTCTAGATAACCTAAGGTTTTTAAAAGTAAAAATCTAGGCGACAAGCAAATAACATGTAGGACAAGCAGATAGGGACAAACAGTTAGAAGGATCATATTTACCTCCGCACGTATATAGGTAAACAAACAGCACGTCTAAAACACAGATTGTGAAGAAGTTTAGAAATTCGAAGAACATGATATCAAGATGGACGCTACAGATACAGGATATGCATAATGAAAGTGGCAGAATCCTAACCAGTTTGCCTACTAGTTTATAGCATGTTAAACTTAAGCAGTTTAACATAATCAAATGCAGTTTCCAGTTTATGTATATATAGAGACTGATAGCCTAAGGCTTGCCTAGGCGGGGGACTGTTTGCAATCACAATTACAGGAGACGATTAACAGTTTAAGAAATTGTTCAAACTACAAGCATGTTATCCTAGATGACATAGATTATAACGGGCGTTTTATTTATATTTTAAGACACGGTGTCTATGTGTGAGGATGCTTAACCCTTTTTACCCAACTATTTATTTGGTTGAAGTGGACATGTTCAATGAAATGCAAACAGAGTTCTTAAAGCAGGGTATCTAATGCATACATGGGATGACTATTTTATTTAAAACGGGATTATTGACCTAATGGCGGGATCTCTATGCGATAGTACTTATGCACAAATCAAAAGTTGGAATAATGGTATAGGATATGCAGTATGCTGAAGCGATAAACGTGCATGCCCTAAATCAGGATGTCTAGTGCACAAGTTTGGCATGGTTTGAATGCAAATAGATATAGTAATCCTAGAACATGATTTCTAACATAGATTTACACAACGTAAGACCTAGAAGCATGTTTTCTACCCAGTTTTACCCACAGTACCATACAACTACCCTCCATTTTCACTAGTCACCCCAATATTTGTTTACAATTAATTATTACAGACCAATAATATAAATTACATAAATATAAATTAAGCTATAGGGAGCCTGAAGTAGGCCCAAAACAAATCCTGATGTACCAGGCCTTCAGTAGTCTTAAATGCCCAAGGTTTCATAGCCAATTTCATGTCCAAGCGTGTCAGAGTTCCCTAAGGACCTCAAGGATTCTGGGCAGTGCTCGCACCCAGACTATCTCAAATAAGGACTGATTATGTGCAGCATGGAAGAGACAGCCCTGATATGCCAGAGTTCAGAGAGATCTCAAGGATCTCTAAGTAGTACACATACCAGAGGGGCAGGACTTAATAATCTAAGAATTAGTGAGAGTGCACAACTTTGAAAAGGTTTTGGTGAACAGTGTAAAGAAGGGTCTTAGGAGTGAAAAGATTTTCTAAAAACCAGTACTAGTTTGGTGGTAGAACAACTTGAGAAAAGCATAAAGAAAATATTTTTGAAATCAGAACACAAGTCACAGAACAAACAGCTTCAGGAACACTTTGGCAAACAAATTCCACACATGGAAAGAGGGGTTGAGGACACATTGAGTACACCCTAGTGTATAAGCAAACAGATGCATAGACTTCTCAAGAATTTGTAGAGTTGATAAGTTAGTTATAAAGATTACAGCAAAGACATGTTGAGAACACATAGACCTTGGACACACAACTAGGTTTGCCTTGTAAGATCTCATTAGTAAAGCAGAGTAGGTAAGACTTAAATGAGCAAACTAGGCAGGCACTACATAAACACTCATAGTTTAGAGATATTAATCACATATAGAACAAGCAGAGTTTAGACATGCTGGGTGAGACAGTAAACAAGCAATGTAGTTTGGACATGCTAATGAGCAAACAAGATGCATGCAATTACCACAAGACATGATTGAGCATGCTAAACAAAATAGTAAGCAGATCATTGTGGGTAAATAAAATAGTCACAGATTCTGACAGAATAAACTCTAACATGCCAGATGAGACAGTAGTTAGGCAGTGTGATCTAGGCATGGTGGTTACACATTGAGCAATATGATAGTAAACAATAAACAGGGTTGGAAGTCACAACTAATGAACTGAAACAACAATAAAACACATAGAGTTTTGGACTTTGAATTGAATCAGGACGTACTAGTTAAGGAGAGAGAATACAGAGTATAGAGCAGATATGGTGCAAATAGCTAGCCTTGGCTTACAACCGACTAGGTCAGTGAGAATTGCAAGTAAGAGAGAAGAATAGAGAGAGCTTTTAAGTGTATGAGAGTATTTTGTGAACCACTGTTTGTGTCCAGAAGTGAGAATAAAGGAGAGTATATATAGTAGTTAAGAGCAAGGAGAATAAGGTAAAGGAGATCAATCATTCAGCTAATTACACACAAATTAGCGTAATTTTTCCTTAATTAAGGGTAATTACCCAATGGTAAAGGCAGAATACATTTAAGGAAAGAAGAATCGAGTGAAACTTAAGCATATAATGGGTAATTGGGGGTAAATAACCGGGGTTAAATTAAAGAAACAATTAGTAAGAATCAGCAAGTATCACAGACAATTCAAATAAGGCAAGAAACTAAATAAGGCTGCAAATAAAGGAATAATCAAGACTTAACATATAAGTTTTAACGAAACAAATTAGTAAATCAATAATTTAAAACAACACTGATTTAAGGAGAAAAATATAGGTTTTCCATGAATAAACAGAATGAATATAGACATATAGAATCAGCCGAGAAGTCGAACCAGGAACCTTAATAGAGGCACATTAGGGTAAAAATCACAAGATATCAAATTAAGCTAAAGAAAAATCACAGGAACCAAAGCATAGAACGAAGTAGGTGCACAAGTAACCCGGACAAACTCAGAATCTAAATAAAATGTCGAAAATTTGGGGTTTTAGCATAAACAAATTAGGGTTGAAGCAAACTCTACAAAATCGGTCAAAAACACATAAGAATAGAAGATTAAATACTTAAAATTAGCAAAACATTTTGAAGATAGAAATTTTCGGGAAACCCTAATTTAGGAAAATGGAAAACCACTTGAAAAATAGAAGATTTTGTAAAACTCATGTGAAATAGGTTCGATCCATCTCAGATCTTGCACAAAACTAGGAAGTTCAAAGGACGAAATTCGGGTTTCGAGAAAAACAACACAGAGATGAAGAAGTAGGCTTAGAAATCCATAGGTTTAAGGCGAAATAGGAAGATCTTACTCGAAATCGAACCGGAACAGCTTGAAACAGGAAAGAAAGGGCCATAGGTGTAAGCGGACTGACCCTAGTCCCCCAAGGACCTTAGAGATGGCGATACCAACATAGGAGAGGCCATTAGAGGTCTGATGGTGGTGAGAAACCACCGTGAACGACAGTAGATGAGCGACGATAAGGGTGAAATAGGATTAGGATTGGTGAGCACTTGAGAGGAGGAGCGGTGGGTGACGGCGGTGAGAGGAGAGGACGTGAGAGGTTTTTTTTTTTGGGGGGGGGGGGGTTCATTAGGGTTTAATTATGGTAGGAAGGCTCTGGGTCGTTGATCAAAAATGATCAACGGCCAGGATTTAACAAGAGTTGGGTCGGGTAGATAAGGGGTTTGGGCCTAGGGTCTTTGGGCTACCTGATAAAGGTATTTGGGTTGGTAGATTTTAGGTATTAAAAGGGTTAAGTTTGAAAATAAAAGGGGCTATTTGTTAAATACCCAGGTACTTGAATAAAAATTATTTTATAAAATAACTAACAATGAGAAAAAATAATTTTCATGCACAGGGATAACGTAAAATAATTATTAAATATTTTAAAAATATATCGGGCTAATTTCTGGTAAAATAATGTAGTGGTGTATGCATGGGCTATAATTGCAAAATTATTGCAATTGTAACCAAAAGATGTAAATCTGGCTATTTATGAAAAAATTGGACTTAATATGACCATAAATAGTAATACTAAATCAAGGAATGTTTTAAAACATTTGTGATGCAATTTTGTAATTATTTATATGAATAAAATACTGAGATAAATTAGTTCTAAAAATGTAAATATTATGAAAAAATACCAAGTGATGCTAATGCGTAGTTTTAAAGGTATATATGCATTTTAAAAATATTATAGGAAAAAATTGGGTATCAACAATATCCCCATCTTTTCCCCGACTCAGGTACATCTTTTCTATGTCCGTTCGAGGACGAACATTTGTTTTAGAGCTGGAGAATGTGATGACCCAATGTTTTAAAAGTAAATTCTGTGTTTCGAAGCCTTAAAAACCTCCTCTTTTCTTACCTCAATTTGCGGGCATGGTCCGGGCATATATCCAGAACGCTTTTATGTGAAAAATTGATAAAAATGCTAATTTTACCTTTAAAATTGAATTTAAGTTGACTTCGGTCAATATTTTGGGTAAACGGACCCGAACCCGTGATTTGACGGTCCCGAACCGTTCGTAGAAAAATGTGGGACTCGGACATATGCCCGGAATCGAATTCCAAGATCCCAAGCCCGAGAAATGAATTTTTGAAGAAAATTGTTTAAGTTAAATTATAAGAGTTTTTGTAAATTTAAAAGTGTTTGAATTTGATGGTATCGGGCACGTATTTTGGTTTTAGAGCCCGGTACAGATCTTATATGGTGTTTAAGTCGTGCCTATAAAATTTGGTAAGAAACGGACTTCATATGACGTGATTCGGACCCTCGATTGTAAATATTTGAACTTACGAGTTATTGAGATTTTTCTTTGATTTTGATACTAAACTCGTAGTTCGAGGCATTATTTTGGTGATTTGATCGCAGGAGTAAGTCTGTATGATGTTTTTAGGGTTGTGTGCATGTTCGGTTTGGAGCCCCGAGGGCTCGGGCGAGTTTCGGATAGGCCACAAGATGTTTTTACACTTAGAAAAGTTGCAGGTTTTGCTGCTTCTGGTACCCAGATGTTTTGTGCTTCGCGGGTTGCGAAGCCAATCTTGCGATCGCGAAAGGGAAATAGGGCTGGGGAGGATTTTAATCTATGCGAACACGAGACCCAGGTCGCGAACGCTGAGCATTGGGGGTTTTGCTCTACGCGAATGCGACCAGTCAATCGAGAATGCGTAGCTTTAGGATGGGTTGGTCCGGGAACCAAGGGAGAATTATGTGAACGCGAAGGCAAATCTGGGCTAAGCCTTCGCGAACGCGAAGCTTCTCCCGCGATTGCGTAAGTCCACAACTGGTAGCTTCTCGCGAAAGCGACAGTGCTCATGCGAACGCGATGAACACTGTTGCCCAACACTTAAAACAGTAGCAAAATAGGGATTTAGCTCACATTTTCATATTTTCAAAACTAGAGAGCATTGAAGCGATTTTCAAGAAGCAAGTTCTTCCCCAAAGTATTGGTATATGATTCTAAACCTTTTTCTTTCGATTTCCCTTTGCATTTCATCAATCTTCATCCAAAAATCTAGGGATTTTAGGGTAGAAATTGGAAATTTGGGTAGAGTTAGGGCTTTTTGAATAATTGGAATTTAAACCTCGTTTTGGGGTCGGATTTCGAAACTAACTGCATATTTGGGCTCGTGGGTGAATGGGTGGTGGGGTTTTGGTCCAAATCTCGAGTTTTGACCAAGCGGGCACGGGGTCGATTTTTGACTTTTTGGGGAAAATGATGGAAAACCTATAATTAAGCATTGGGTATGAAGTCTTTAGCATTTATTGATGTTGTTAAATTAATTTGGGTCAGATACAAGTAAATTGGAGGCGAATTCTAAAAGGAAAGCGGTGTTTGAGGCTTGAGTTTGGCCGTGGAAGTTTGAGGTAAGTGTTTGGTACCTTAGCTTGAGGAAATAGGTATTGTGCCTTTTGCTATGTGCTAATGTAGTGTACGTCATATAGGTCTGGTGATAGTATCTATACATTGGTGTCAAGCATGCCTGTGAGTCTTAAATTGTGATCGTTGTGTTTCTTAATAATTACTACAAATGCCTAAATTGTTGATTATCCATGGTGAGCAAGACTTATGAATATCTTCTTGGTATTTGTTTATTGTTGAGCATTGACTCCAGTTAAGGTTCATTTGTGAAATTAATTGTTGGTACAAGTTTGGTTATAGCTGATTCCCTTGCCGGGACGTATTTATTCTTATTGTTAATTCCCTTGCCGAGATGTTGTTGTTGCTATTGTTTGGGTGAGGAAAGAGAGATAAAGCACGAATGGTGATGCCGTGCACATTCATACTTATGCATATGTTGAGGAAAGAGTGATAAAGCACGAAGGGTGATGCCGTGCACATTTACATTGATATTGATGCATATGGTGAGGAAGAGAGATAAAGCACGAAGGGTGATGCCGTGCACATTTATAATATTTACATGGTGAGGAAGAGAGATAAAGCACGAAGGGTGATGCCGTGTACATTTTCATTATTTGATTGCATTGGTGAGGATTGAGAGTAAAAGCACGAAGGGTGATGTCGTGCACTTATTACCTATTTGTTATGATTTCTTGTTGATATCGGTTCATGTGCCTTAATTGTTTTATTCCATTATTACTGTGATTCTTTATGTTGGTATTCCCCCATAGCATGTACTCCTCCCCGTTACTTTTGAATTGCTTCTATTACTGTTATTCTGCTAGATACTGTTTAACTACAGGTTATGTTGTTTGTTGTGTCCTAGCCTCGTCACTACTTCGCCAAGGTTAGGCTTGACACTTACTCAGTACATGGGGTCGTGTCATGATCCTAAACCCAGACCCAGTCGTGATGGCGCCTCTTGTGAAGACAAGGCCAGCCGACACACTCCCAATTTATTTTTAAGCAATTAGATAATAAAACTAAGTCTTTAACATAATAATAAAAATCCCAATATAAGGTGAATAATATAGTTTGCGGAATAGACATAACTAGGTATTGGGGTGTCACCAGTCATGAGCATCTATCATACAAACTACAAGTCTGAAAGAGCCTACACAGCTATTACATAACTAAAATAGAAGAAAATAAGATAGAGGGAGAAGTACTGGGCTGCGAACGCCGGACAACTACCTAGTGAATCTCCGGAATCTGCTGGAAGCTCTCTCAACCCTCGCAAGCAGGACCTGAAATGCTTGAATCTGCACACGAAGTGCAGGGAGTAAAGTGAGTACTCCAACTTAGTGAGTAATAATAATAAATGAGGACTGAGCAATAAGAAATCACGTAAAGGCACATCAACATGCTATAAAGAAGCAGTAAAATTCCAGTAAAAGCAATGAAACAGTGGAAACATGTAAAAATGCTTAGTTCAATAGAAGCCTCTTTAAAACACCTTTTTAACAGTTAAACAATTAAAGGAGAAGCAGCTAGAATAAATAAACACATAAAAATCCGCCCTCGGGCACAATGTCAACAGAATCTGCCCCTCGGGAAATATCATGGAACCACACCAGCCCTTCGGGCTATATCTCATATCACAATGGGTACCCGCGCTCGCTAGGGATGTACAGACTCCGGGAGGGCCCCCTTACGGCCCAAGCGCAATGTCAAGCCATCTCGTGGCATAATTAATAGGCTCTCGGCCTCATATCAATAAGCCACCTCGTGGCGTACAATCTCAGGCTCTCGGCCTCATAATCATGAATCAGCTCAATAACCTCAAAACACAAGCCATCGGCCTTACTCAGTCAGAATCTCATAAGCCACTCGGGCATTAGTAAAACATGATGCTCAGCTCAAATTATCATTTAGAATATCATTTAATGTTTTAAAACAGAGTAAACATGACTGAGTTATGAAAATAGTAGAATATACATGACTGGGTACAAGTATAAGGTCAAAGAATGAGGAAATATCAGTAAAAATCCTCTAAGGGTCCAAATAGTTGGCATGAGGCCCAAATATGGCTTTCCACCCAAAATATGATGATAGCAAACAGTTTTCAATCAAATAAGCGGTAAAGTAGTCATACAGGATGGACTAATTCACAATCCCCAACGGTGCACGACCCCACACTTGTAATCTAGCGTGTGTGTCACCTCAATATAGCACAACGATGTGAAATCTGGGGTTTCATACCCTCAGGACAACATTTAAAATCATTACTCACCTTTACCCGGTCTAAATCTCTAGCTCGCGATGCCTTTGCCCCTCGAATCGACCTCCGGATGCTCCAAATCTAACCAAAATCAGTGCAAACTCACTCGAAAGAAATCAAATTAAAACACAAATCCCGAAATTGGCCAAACCCGACCCCTGGGCCCACGTCTCGAATTCCGATAAAAATTACATCAATAGACTCCTTAAGACACTTATAATAACAACATTGGGTGTTTATTGATGTAATTTTTGATTTCATCAATAGACTCCTTAAGACACTTATAATTACATCTATTGATGTAAGTGTCTTAAGGAGTCAATAGACTTCTTAGTCCCGATAAAAATTACATCAATAGACTCCTTAAGACAATACCTATAATAACAACATCGGAAACAATAACATCGGGTCTAGCTGGAAGTGTATAGAAACGGGCCTGACCGCAACCTGATCGACCTCCCCCTCTAAGGCGACCCCTAGCTGACTGACCTCCACCCCTAGCTGGCTGGGCGGGTGGTGGTGAAGTAACTGGTGCTGAAGCCGATGGCTGACTCCTCTACTGAGATGAACCTGCAAGACGATGAGGACACTGCCTCCACATATGACCCATCTCTCCACACTCATAGCAACTCTTGGGTGCTGGAGGCGAGTACTGAAGGGAACCCCTAGTACCGGAATGACTAGCAGATGCACCCGGCATAGAAGAGCCTTAAACTGATGGAGCAGAGGACGAACTCTGAGTTGGAAGAGCATTAGGTGATGACTGGCCCTGATGAGAACTGTAAGAACCATAACAGATAATGCCTCACGATAACCTAGGTGAGTTGGCTAAGCATGCCTGAATGGATGGCCTTTCCGATGCTGGAACTGACCTCTCGAAGGAGCACCACCATAACTACCAGATCCTCGAGGCCTCTTGGCCTCCCTCTCATCTCGCTCCTGGCAACGAACTGACTCAATCTCCCGAGCAATGTCAACAACCTCCTCAAAAGTGGCACTAGGCACCCTAGCCCTAGTCATGAGAATACGAGGCTGATAAGTGAGGCCATCCACAAACCTCCTAATCCTCTCACTATCTGTCGAAACCAACCAAATAGCATGACGAGCTAACTCGAAGAACCTCATCTCGTACTGCGTCACAGTCATCTCCCCCTGACGCAACCACTCAAACTACCTGCGCAGCTCCTCTCTGCGAGACTGCGACACATACTTCTCCAAAAAGAGAACGGAGAACTGCTGCCAAGTAAGGGGTGCTGCATCAATAGGCCTACGCCTCTTATACGCCTCCCACCAAGTGAAGGCAGCTCCAGAAAACTGAAAAGTAGTGAAAGCGACCCCTTACTGGTCTCCAGAATACCCATTGTGCGAAGAATCCGCTGACACTTGTCTCAGAAACCCTGGGCATCCTTGCCATCTGCACCAAATATAGCTATAGGAAGTAATTTAGTAAATGATAACTATAGCAAGCTAATAATTACTAAAACATAGTGGTTTCTTAAAATTAATAAGGGAATCTTACAAAAATGTCTCAAATAAGTCTCAATTTACGAACCTCTAACCATTAATCATAGACTTACCAAATCTAGCCAAACACATAAAAATTGAAAACCCAAATAAATAAGGTTCTTTCTCCAAGAATCATACGCAAAGATCTTCTTCCATATTTTTAAGTGTGATTAGCAACATTAGGTGCAAGACGAAAACGAAATTTCATGGAGAGGTAGAAATAAGGTATTGAAATACAAAAATATATATATATATATATATATATATATATATATATATATATATATATATATATATATATATATATATATATATATATATATATATATATATATATATATATATATATATATATATATATAAGATTCTAAAAATCTAAGAAAAAAAGAATATTATTCAATGGGTATGGTTGAAATTTACTGAAAACATATTGATGAGTCAATATACAAAATTTGAGGAAGATTGAAGGTGATTTGGATTGATTTGGTATCAAAATTCGTAGTTAAAATCGAGTTCAATTTTTTTTCTGCAACACGTGTATCAAACATGTATCGCGCATGTATCTCACACACAAGTATACATGTGATACACATTTGATATAAATATGATACATATGTGATACACAATGTGATACACATATCATTTTTTTGGTTCATCTTCTACTTTAAATTTTCAATTCAAACTACCTCAAAACTCCACCAAATCATCCTAAAACTGAGACTCAAGCTCATTAAGATGTATTCAATCTATTCTAATAACACAACTCAAAAGAAAGCAAAAAATTTAACTTTTTTGCTACAAATAGCTAATTAGCTACTATAGGTAATATTTGGCTAATATTAGTAATATTTTATGAATTGACCGATTCTTGTAATAAGCTACTTATAAATGAACATAGTTGGTAGTTTCCCAAAAAATAGTTCTCATTTTGTACGAGGAATAAAGAATAATTAATTCCGGGATAACTTTTTTTCCCTAACAAAACGACCTCTTAGGGAATGTCATATAATACCACTCCCTTAGGCTACCTGCACGTAGCGTAATGCAGTGCTATGTCAGAATCAAATAATTATGTCATTTCTAAGAATTTGATGGACAGTCTTCTCAACTAGCTAGTTTTATCATTTAAAAAAAAGTTGAACTACAACTATGGAAGTTCTGCTACTTGGGAATAGTCTTGGATTCTCACTGTCGGTCTTTTTTTTTCCACAAGAATAATTTTAATACACCTGGTGGGCACAAAAACATTTTGATAATTCGAAGTTGTGGACATATCTAAAAGTACTTATAGTGGTACAGCTTCAGAGGATCCCCAAGATTACTTAGACAGCTGTCATGAGGTTCTTCGGAACATGGGGATAGTGGAGACCAATGGGGTCGACTTTGCTGCTTTCCGTCTGTCAAGTTCTGCCAAGAAATAGTGGAGAGATTATTGTTTGGCCAGACCAGTTGGATCACCAGCTCTCACTTGGGACCAGTTCTCGCAGCTATTTCTCGAGAAGTTTCTTCCCGTCGCTTAGAGGGAGGAGTACCGCAGGCGGCTCGAGCGTCTCCAGCAGGGTTCTATGACTGTCACCCAATATGAGACGAGGTTTATTGATTTGGCTCGTCATGCTCTTCTAATACTTGATAACTGCGATTTCTGCATGTTTTTTATACCCATTCTTACCTGAGCTTTGTGCATTTATTGCCATATAATAGTCCCAAAATGCTTACAAATGACACTTGATTGCAGGTTTGAGCGACAAGATGACAAATACTAAAGATCGGCTCAAAAAGGAGTGAAATCTGCCAAGTGTCAAGAGACAACTGAAAGGGGGGATCAAAAGTGATAACAACTAGGTCGGGAATCCAAATTAGAGTAAGAATTTGAGAAGTAAATGCGGAAGCAATAACAACAAGGAATTAAACAACTAGAATTAAAGAGATGAAAATAAAGGATATGGGAAGAATTCAAGGAAAGAATTCCAAGAACTTCCAAGAACGTAAGTTCTATAGCCTTGACAAGATCAAAGTAACAACGTCTTGATTTATGGAACAAAACAAACGCCTTTACTTAAAAAGCAAATCAAAACAATAGATTCGGATCTTGACCACTTTACGAGTAACTTGAGACAATAATTAATAACTAGTATTAATCGCCTTCTAAGAATACCACAAAGGAATCAAAGATATCATAAAAGAGAAGTAATCTTACTACCTTGAACTAAGAACTAGTAAAGGTTGAAAGATAAATCTCAAAGCACAAGTAACAAAGGTTCAAAAGAACTCTCAAAGTATGATATACTTAATCAATAAATGTTGTGTCTTATGAATGAGAAGAACTCCTTATTTATAGGAGTTAAAAGCACTTAAAATAATGTAGGGGGTTGCTAAAAAAGTCATCTAAATTAGGTAGGGGGCTGCTAGGGGTCACAATAGCCATCAAACTTAGGTAGGTGGCTCCTAAGGGGTAACAAAAGCCATCAAAATTAAGTGGGGGCGGCCAAATCCTTTTGGGGCAGATTTGGGCCTTAAAACTATTAGTTTGGGCCATTGGTTTGGACTCCAATTGGGCTCCTTTTGAAACACCCCCTTTTGGACCTCTTTTAAGGTCATTTTGAGCCCTATTGGTGGACTTCAAGGGCTGATTTGGTAACCCAATCTTCCTCCTCTTGGACTTCAATTTGGACTACCAAATAATTGTAAAACTTGGACAATTCATCTCCTTTGGGCTTGAGCTCTTCCTCTACAATTAAAAGCTTCTTTATTTGCCATTGAAGTCTAGCAACCTTAGTTTGCAACTCTTTAGCTTGAGATCTTGTATATGGCCTTGGAGCTTCCAAAACTCTATCCTTGTCCTTGATGTTATCACCTAGCCAATTCACATCCTTTATCCTTGAGCTCTTCCTCCCAATTAATAACTTCTTTGTTTGCACTTGAAGTCTAATGATCTTGTTTTGTAATTCTTTAGCTTGAACTTTTATTAAAGGCCATCTTTGAGATTCAAAAGCTTCATCCATGTCCTTGAATAGAGTTGAGCTTCCTAGGATGCTATCATTCCCCTCTTCTTGAAGAAAATTCGTCCTCGAATTTCGACCTTGCAAGAAAAAGAAAACACATACTAGTAAATGGTATCCACTAATCTGAAAAAATAGTATGAATAAAATAAGATAGTGACAATGTGTCCATTTAACCCAATCATTCCTAATAGGTATAAATACTCCCTTATAAAGAATATGGACATCATCATCCCAATAAAATTTATGTCTACCTAGATTAATACAATAAAAACCTCTCTTAGATGCACCATGTAATGGAACTTGCAATTCGATCTTGTCGGTACGACAGTCCATGAGTATACATGACAAAGAAATTATAAAAGAGTGACTACACATCCATTTAATATAAGTACCTTTACCACATTTATCAAACAAGATACATTCATGATATAGACTACTAACTACAATTACAAATCTCATGGATTCCTCTACATGAAAGAGTATTTGATCACCAGTATTACAACAATCATGCATATCCTCTTTACTAGAAACAAATACTTTTACAATCTTACAATGAACATGACTTGAAGAATGACTCCCCATCACATAACAAAGATCACATTCTTTAGCACATGAAAACTCATTAGCCACTTGAATAAGATAAGAAGAAATATTTAACTCATTTGCAAGCCTCTTCACAGAAATTCCATGCCTCTTTCCACCAAGTTGGAATAAGTAATCATCTATGTCATACACAATTTCAAAAGGAAGCGAATTACTCTTACACATTAACTTAGATATTATAGTTAATGACTTGATGTGCATCAAAATATCATCATCTACAAAAATTATAAAGTCACCAATATAAGAAATAAGAGTGTAATTCATTACCTCCAAAAATACCTTAGGTGTTCTAGAAAGACCAAGAATGCAAATAAACCAATTATACATACCATACTTGGACTTATTTACCAATGGAACATCATCACCTTGTATTCTTTTATGCAATGGCTCCACCTTAGCAATGCTTTTAGGCAACTCCATGTCATAACCCTGTAAATAAGAATCGAAATAGTCAAAAGGTTTAATAACAAAGAATTTAATCAAGCTTTTGTCTTCCACCATCCAACAAGAATTGATATTGCCGAATTTATGTTGGAATCCAATTGGATCTTTTGCCACCATCTCTTGCGCCTCACCACTCCTTTCAAAAGGTATTTCATCACGTGGCTGCACAAAATCACAAGAACTAAAACAAGAAAGAGTTAATGGGTTAGGAAGTAAAGAAACTTTTTTCTTGCTTACACTCTCTTTGGCTTTTATCGCAAGACTAATGTTTTCCTCACCCTTAGCCTCTTTTCTCTCACTAAAGAGTTCTTTTCCTTCACTCAATCTCTCTTGTTTCTCTCTCTCTACCTTACAAACTTTGTTTCTCTTATTGCTTTCTCTCTTTTCTTTTTTCTCAAGATCATTGTTTACCTCACTTGACATCCCACTCTTTTTACTCAAGACAACCTCTCCTTTTTCCTCTCTTGGAATGTCAACATGCACTCCCTTACTCCTCTCATTCTTTTCTCTCTCGTATTTTTCCATATTCTTTTTAACAATCTTTTCATCTGCACAAATTTGTGAGGGAGTCAAAGGTCCAAGACTGAGTTTCTTCCCATTAACCTCAAAAGAGTATCTATTTTTTTCGATACTATATGAAGCACTTCTATAGATATTCCATGGCCTTCCCAACAAGATATGAAAACGATTCATGGGAATGACATCACACCAAATCACATCCTCATACCTTCCAATAGAGAATGGTAATAACACTCTTTTATCTACCTTTACTCCTTTCAACATGTAGGGATCAATATGTTCAACACAAGGCAAGTTCAATTTCTCAACCATATAAGTGCTAATTAAGTTATAGTTAAATGCTTTGTCAATTCTAAGGGTATAAATTGTAGACATCACTTTAGCTCTTGTTTGAAAAATAACTTTACCATTGTCTTCTTTCCATTCGATATATTGTAATATCGACCTTTCAAGAGTCATAGATCTACTCCTTCCACTGCAACTACCTATTTGAGATATCTTGACATAGATTAAAGGAAATATGAATCTCTCAAATTTGGCTTCTTTGTTTTTTTTTTCAATTGTTCTCTCACACACTTTATCCTTTTTTTCTCTCGAAATGACCTTTGAACAAAATACTTTGTAGATTTATAGTTAAACCAACTCGTATGAAGTTCTTAGTAGTAAAATTCAGATTTTTGGGGAACTAATGAAAGAAAAACCAAATCCTAGAACTATTAGGCTCGGTTGAAACATGACGCGAACAAAAAGGAAAGGATTATATGTTTAGATTAGAAAGAGTAAGAAAATCTAGGATCCCCTCTTCTTGTTTCCTTTGTTAATTTTTGGTAACAAATTAGATACAAAAGAAATATCCCGGAGAGCACGCAATTCTATTTTTTTGTTCTAAAAACTGATTTTCGTTTTTTTTTAATTTTTTTCTTTTCTTTGCTCTTAGTATTCAAGAAATCCCAAGACTTACCAAGAACGAAATCTTGATAAAAATCGCTCTGATACCACTTGATAACAACTAGGTCGGGAATCCAAATTAGAGTAAGAATTTGAGAAGTAAATGCGGAAGCAATAACAACAAGGAATTAAACAACTAGAATTAAAGAGATGAAAATAAAGGATATGGGAAGAATTCAAGGAAAGAATTCCAAGAACTTCCAAGAACGTAAGTTCTATAGCCTTGACAAGATCAAAGTAACAACGTCTTGATTTATGGAACAAAACAAACGCCTTTACTTAAAAAGCAAATCAAAACAATAGATTCGGATCTTGACCACTTTACGAGTAACTTGAGACAACAATTAATAACTAGTATTAATCGCCTTCTAAGAATACCACAAAGGAATCAAAGATATCATAAAAGAGAAGTAATCTTACTACCTTGAACTAAGAACTAGTAAAGGTTGAAAGATAAATCTCAAAGCACAAGTAACAAAGGTTCAAAAGAACTCTCAAAGTATGATATACTTAATCAATAAATGTTGTGTCTTATGAATGAGAAGAACTCCTTATTTATAGGAGTTAAAAGCACTTAAAATAATGTAGGGGGTTGCTAAAAAGTCATCTAAATTAGGTAGGGGGCTGCTAGGGGTCACAATAGCCATCAAACTTAGGTAGGTGGCTCCTAAGGGGTAACAAAAGCCATCAAAATTAAGTGGGGGGCGGCCAAATCCTTTTGGGGCAGATTTGGGCCTTAAAACTATTAGTTTGGGCCATTGGTTTGGACTCCAATTGGGCTCCTTTTGAAACACCCCCTTTTGGACCTCTTTTAAGGTCATTTTGAGCCCTATTGGTGGACTTCAAGGGCTGATTTGGTAACCCAATCTTCCTCCTCTTGGACTTCAATTTGGACTACCAAATAATTGTAAAACTTGGACAATTCATCTCCTTTGGGCTTGAGCTCTTCCTCTACAATTAAAAGCTTCTTTATTTGCCATTGAAGTCTAGCAACCTTAGTTTGCAACTCTTTAGCTTGAGATCTTGTATATGGCCTTGGAGCTTCCAAAACTCTATCCTTGTCCTTGATGTTATCACCTAGCCAATTCACATCCTTTATCCTTGAGCTCTTCCTCCCAATTAATAACTTCTTTGTTTGCACTTGAAGTCTAATGATCTTGTTTTGTAATTCTTTAGCTTGAACTCTTATTAAAGGCCATCTTTGAGATTCAAAAGCTTCATCCATGTCCTTGAATAGAGTTGAGCTTCCTAGGATGCTATCAAAAAGGCCCTGCGCGGTCCGCATTGTTCTGTCACGCGGCCGCGCAGGAGAGTTCAGAAGCTGGGCATATCCAAGTTCAACATGCGCGGACCGCACTGTTTTGCCACGCGACCGCGCAGGAAAGTTCAGAGGCCATGATATTTTTAAGATAAGCTGCGCGGTCCGCGCCTCTTCTCGCGCGGTCCGCGCCCAGTTCCAACGCGGTCCGCGTCCCTTTTTGTGCGGTCCGCGCCTAAGAGAATCAGAGAAGCAATCACTCGAGACAAAAGCCCATGCGACCGCGCACCTAATCAGTGTGGTCCGCATGGATGAAGTTCATGTGGCCGCACGTCATTTTTGTGCGGTCCGCGCCCCCCAGTACCAGATACAAGTAATGAAGACCAAGAGCCCTACGCGGCCGCGCGTCATTTGTGTGTGGTCTGCGCCAGACCCTCAGGGGTATTTTTTTCCGGTTTTTCCTGTGAAGTATAAATAGAACATTTTACTTTTTAGCAGGAGTTTTTTGGAAGGCGGTTCGAGAGCAGAGAGCAGCTGAACTCGTGTTACCCTATTATCAGCCTATTTTGGGCCATTTCTTCTAGTTTTAAAGTGGAATCAAGTAGATTAACATTGTAGTTAACTATTATGTCAATTTCATCTATTATTTCTTTGATTTTTGTTACTACTATGTCTAGCTAAACCCATTAGCTAGGGTTGTGGCTCAACCCTAGTGTGGGAAATTGATGGGTGTGATTGTTTAGTGCATGAATGATGTTGGGTGTTTGCTATTTGGATTAATCTTAAGTTTTCACTAAGATTTGGTGGTTGCAAATACTAAGTCTAGCTTAGTGGGTCTTGACTCTTCTTGAGCTCGTCTATGACCTCAAGATTAACTCCAACAAGGAATCGGGATGGACCCATGAGAATGGTAGTCCCAATTAACGGGTTAAACCTCGAGAGAGTAATTACCCAACTTGAACCATAAGTTGCTTGGGCAAATTAGCCTACCCAATTGGTCTCGAGAGAGTCAATTGGGCAAAATCACTCTCTCTACCGAGAGGTGTGAGAGTGGGTGTAAAAGGTGCAACGGTTATATCATAAGCCCCATATTCGTCATTCTTGCATTAGGAATTTCTACCCGTTAGTGGACCACCTAGGTAAATGCTGCATCCCTAGTGCTTTTATCTATCTTGCGTATAATTTAGATTTATAATTTTAGCATAACCTAGTTTTACAACTATAGTTGATAAATTGTAGCTCTTAGACAAAAGAAAACCAAAAATGTTAGAAGATGAATTATGAGCTAAAACACTATCCTAGACCATACAAATACTCGACTCCAATTTGAAGTTACCTATGGAAAATCGACCCCGATATCGCTATTGGGTAAACATATTAGCGCCCACTCATCCTTAGGTTGAGTCTGTTGTGATCACTTTTTGGCGCCGTTGCCGGGGAGCTTTACGGTGTTGACTATCTTTGTAGCTAGTATTGTGTTTTGCTTCTCTTTCCTTCTTATTTACTAATTTTGCGTGTTGATCAATCAAGTACCATGGCTCTTAATGCAAATGACCCTCTCGGCAATGTGATAGTGGGGGAGGAGGTAGAAGATCTAGAACAAGATGAGGTCTTACCTCAACTTCCACGGAGAGGTCGGAATGTCAATATAAATGCAAATGAGAACAACAACATTCCAGACCCTCCTCCGCAACCGCCGAGAGTGGCTCCCAGAGTTTTACCAAATCAAGGATACGCCAGTGCTATTGTTTCTCCCCGAAACCAGGCGGGGAACTTTCAAATCACAAATGTTATGCTGACCTTGCTCGAGCAACGAGGTTATTTCACGGGTGCCTCCGATCAAAATGCCTACAAGCACTTGAAGGGGTTCGTGGATACTTGTTGGGGTAGCAAGCAGACAAACGTGTCCGAGGACGCGTTGAGATTGAGGCTTTTCCTGTTCTCTCTTCGGGGTAAAGCATTGGATTGGTTAGAAAGGCTCCCCAATCATTCTATCACAACATGGGATGAATTGGCGGACAAATTTATTGCCATGTTCTTCTCTCCAAGTCATATGGCGGCTCTTCGGGATGAAATTCTAGCTTTCAAGCAGGAGCCAACAAACTTTTTATCGGGGCATCAACACCACAAATCAATGCATTGTGAACCAATTGGCCGGAGGGAATTTTATGAAACTTTCTTACCAAGAGGCATGTGATGTACTTGATGAAATGGCCGACACCTCTTCGGCATGGCAAAGCCGAGCAAACGTGCCACAAGGTGACCCCACGGTCATCCATTTGCACAAGGAATTGCACGATCATGGCCAAGCGATAGCCGAACTTACAACAACTATGAATCAATTAGCAAAGGCGCAATTGCAACAAGTCCAAAACCCGCGCCAAGTCAATGCAATGGAAGGTGTTTCTATGTTGAAAAGGAGGCAAAGAGGACAACAACCTCAAGGTAATTGTGAACAATATGACAACAACAATGATGGTGGTGGGTATTCGAATGAAGGTTTTGATGACCAAAGTGAGGAAGTCCAATATGTCAACAACTACCAAGGGAATAGAGGCAACCAAGGGAATCAGCAATGGAGACCCCAAGGTAATTGGGGCAATCAACAAGGCGGAAATTGGAATTACAACAACAATCAAGGAGGCAATTGGGGGAACAATAATTCTGGGAATCAAGGAAATTGGAGCGGGAATAACAATTGGAACAACAACAATGGTGGTCAAGGTAATAGGGGGCAAGGCTATCAAAGGCCCCCAATGTATCAACAGCCCAATAACCCGCCTCCGTTCCAATCTCAAGGGTCGAGTTCGTCGGGCAATAACATGAGTCGAATAGAGAGCATGTTCGAACAAATGATGAAAAAAAGTCAAGATTCCAAGGCCCAATTAGCTTCGCATAACACATCTATCAGGAACTTGGAAGTGCAATTAGGCCAAATCTCTCAATCTTTAAATACTCGCCCAAAGGGTACTCTACCAAGTGACACGGTAGTAAACCCCAAGGGAGGGCACAACAATCATGTGATGGCAGTGACAACACGAAGTGGAAGAGGCGGTGATGTGCATGCCTCAAGAGATAACCGAGTTCCGGTAGATGAAGATGAGTTGCAAAATGATGAGATCCCATTGGTAGTTGAGGATGTTGTCGAACCAAGTGCAAATGATGATGGGAGAATTGCAATTGATGAGGGTGAGGAGGAGACTCAAGAGGCCGTGAACCCGTCTAGGGAACACGTCATTGATATGCCCGAACCGGAGGTGCCAAAAGCCAAGGCACCCTTGCCTAGACCTCCTCCCCCCTACCCTCAACAGTTGGCCAAGCAAAAGGGTGACAACCAATTTAAGAAATTTATTGAAATGATGAAGAGTTTGACTATCAATGTGCCTTTGGTGGAGGCACTCGAGCAAATGCCGGGATACGCAAAGTTCATGAAAGATTTGGTTACAAAAAAGAGATCAATGGAGTGTGAGACAATCAAGATGACCCATCAAGTGAGCGCAATTGTGCATTCTATGGCTCCAAAACTTGAGGATCCCGGCGCATTCACTATCCCATGTACCATTGGAAGTGCCGACTTTGCAAAAGCCCTTTGCGACTTGGGGGCAAGTATCAATTTAATGCCATATTCGGTCTTCAAGACCTTGGGAATCGGACAACCTCGTCCAACCTCTATGAGGCTTCAAATGACGGACCGATCAATGAAGCGGCCTTTGGGAATTATTGATGATGTCCTTGTTCGTGTTGATAAGTTCATATTGCCAGCCGATTTCGTGATCTTAGATTGTGAAGTGGATTTTGAGGTGCCTATCATTCTTGGGAGGCCCTTCCTAGCTACGGGAAAGGCCTTGGTTGATATGGAAGCGGGAGAATTGACCTTCCGTGTTGGTGATGAAAAGGTGGTGTTCCACGTATGCAAATCAATGAGGCAACCAAATAGCAACGAGGTGTGCTCGTTTGTTGACATTGTCACGGCAGTGATAGTGGATGACACAAGCGCTATGGCTAATGTTGAGGACCCACTTGAGGCCGTGCTATTGAACATGGATGTTGATGATGATGCTAGAAGGGTGGAATGTGTGAATGCATTACATGGCATGGGCTCATATTCTTATGAACCGAGGAAGTTATCTCTTGATCTTGAAAATCGCAAAACTCCTCCCACCAAGCCATCTATTGAGGAGCCACCGATGTTGGAGTTGAAACCACTTCCTCCTCACCTCAGGTATGAATTTCTTGGTCCTAATTTTACTTTGCCGGTTATAATTTCTTCTTGCTTGACTAACGTGCAGGTTGAAGCCACTTTGGCGGTTCTTCAAAAGCGCAAGCGGGCAATTGGATGGACCTTGGCGGATATTCGGGGTATTAGCTCCGCGTTTTGCATGCACAAGATAATATTGGAGGATGATGCTAGGCCGTCTCTTGAACATCAAAGGAGACTCAATGAAGCCATAAAGAGGTGGTTAAAAAGGAAGTCATCAAGTGGCTTGACGCCGGTGTGGTGTATCCAATTTCTGATAGTTCGTGGACTTCTCCATTACAATGTGTGTCAAAGAAGGGAGGAATGACTGTGGTGACTAATGACAATAATGAACTTATTTCGACTCGCACTGTGACGGGTTGGAGGGTATGCATGGACTACCGGAAGTTGAACAAGGTGACTAGAAAAGATCATTTCCCATTGCCGTTCTTGGACCAAATGCTTGATCGTCTTGCAGGCCGGGCTTTCTATTGTTTTCTGGATGGGTATTCAGGCTATAACCAAATTCTCATTGCCCCGGAAGACCAAGAAAAGACAACTTTCACATGTCCTTATGGCACATTCGCCTTCTCTCGAATGCCATTTGGGTTATGTAATGCACCGGCGACTTTCCAACGATGTATGATGGCAATCTTCACCGATATGGTGGAAGACATTTTGGAGGTCTTCATGGATGATTTTAGTGTGGTTGGGGACTCTTTCGGTGATTGCTTGCAAAACTTGGATCGTGTATTGGCCCGATGCGAAGACACAAACTTGGTTCTCAATTGGGAGAAATGCCATTTTATGGTAGAAGAAGGCATTGTGTTGGGTCACAAAATTTCAAAAAGAGGGATTGAGGTTGATAAAGCGAAAATTGAGGGAAGCTCCCTCCCCCTACTTCTGTCAAAGGGGTGAGGAGTTTTCTTGGACACGCGGGTTTCTACCGAAGATTCATCAAAGACTTCTCTAAGGTAGTTAACCCGTTGTGTAAATTGCTTGAGAAAGATGCCAAATATGTGTTTGATGAGAAATGTATGGAGGCTTTCGAGCTTCTAAAGCAAAAGTTGACGACTACCCCCATTATTACCGCACCAAATTGGAGCTTGCCCTTTGAGCTCATGTGCGACGCTAGTGATGTTGCGGTGGGGGCGGTCTTGGGCCAAAGAATCAACAAGATGTTCCATCCGGTGTACTACGCAAGTAAGACAATGAATGAAGCTCAAAGGAACTATACGGTCACCGAAAAGGAATTGCTTGCCATTGTTTTTGCCATGGAGAAGTTTCGCCCATACCTTATGGGGGCCAAAGTGATTATTCATACCGATCACGCCGCCCTTAGGTATTTGATGACGAAGAAAGATTCTAAAGCGAGGTTAATGAGATGGGTGCTTCTTCTTCAAGAATTTGATTTGGAGATCATTGATAGAAAAGGTAGTGAAAACCAAGTGGCGGACCACTTGTCTCGATTGGAGGAGGAAGGGAGGCCTTTGGACGGCCTTGAGATAAATGATGCTTTTCCGGATGAACAACTCCTCTCGGTTTCAATGCTAGACATGCCATAGTTTGCCGACATTGCCAATTACCTTGTTACCGGTGTGGTTCCGTATGAGCTCTCTTCTAACCAAAGGAAGAAGCTCAATCTGCACCGATGGTGTAATTCATCGGTGTGTTCCTGAAGAAGAGCAACTGAGTATTGTGGAAGCTTGTCACTCTTCGCCCTATGGTGGCCATCATGGCGGGGCAAGGACGACGTCTAAAGTGTTGAGCTGTGGTTTCTATTGGCCTTCGTTGTTCAAGGATGCCGGTGACTTTGTGAAAAGATGTGATGAATGCCAACGTGCCGGAGGGATTTCGAAGAAAGATGAGATGCCCCTTAACACAATTCTAGAGGTTGACATCTTTGATGTTTGGGGGATAGACTTTATGGGACCATTTGTAAGTTCGTGTGGCAACACTTACATCTTGGTAGCGGTTGATTATGTGTCGAAATGGGTTGAGGCCATAGCTTTGCCAAATAATGAAGCTCGAAGTATGGTGGCATTTTTGAAAAAGAGTATCTTCACGAGGTTTGGCACTCCACGTGCCATAATTAGTGACGGGGGTTCTCATTTTTGCAACCGGGCTTGTGACTCTCTGCTAGCCAAGTATGGGGTAAATCACAAGGTAACCTCTCCTTATCATCCTCAAGCGAGTGGCCAAGTTGAGGTGTCCAACCGTGAGATTAAGAGTATTTTATCCAAAACTGTCAATGCAAATAGGACTGACTGGTCGAAGAAATTGGATGATGCTCTTTGGGCTTATCGTACAGCTTTCAAGACGCCGATTGGTATGTCGCCGTATCGGTTGGTGTTTGGGAAGGCTTGTCATCTTCCGGTAGAATTGGAACATAAAGCTATGTGGGCGCTGAAAAAGTTGAACTTAGAATGGGATGTAGCTGCAAATCTTCGGGTGGAGCAATTGAATGAACTTGATGAGTTTAGGTTTCATGCTTACTCCAGCTCGTCCTTGTATAAGGACAAGATGAAGTACCTTCATGACAAGTATGCCAGAGGGAAGGAATTCAAAGTGGGTGATATGGTTCTTCTTTTCAATTCCCGGTTGAGGTTATTTCCGGGCAAGTTGAAGTCCAAGTGGAGCGGCCCTTTTGAAGTGGTTGGGATAACTCCCTTTGGTGCCATTGATCTCAAAAATAAAAATGGTGAAGTCTTCCGAGTCAATGGGCATCGCGTCAAGCATTATTTGGGAAAGATTGATGACAGCCACGTGGTGGCGCGCATTCATTTGAAATGACTGTGATGGTAACATGCGTCGTGCCGCGACGTTAAATCAGGCGCTTCGTGGGAGGCAACCCATGTCTTTTTCCTTTTCTTTGTTTTTCTATTGTAGAGTAGGATTTTTGAGCTGATAATTTGTGAAGTGTTGCAGGGATTATGTTGAACCAGTGCAGGGAAGAAGTACAAAAAAAATGATCAGTCCATGGAAATTGCCCCACGCGGCCGCGCATCAAAGCAGTGCGGTCCGCATGTGAGAAGCTGGAATTACCAAGTCTCTGATAAACTCCCACGCGGCCGCGCATCAAAGCAGTGCAGTCCGCGTGGACTGAGTAGTCAAAATGTGACTAAAAGAAAACCAGCGCGGACCGCGGCCATTTTTGTGCGGTCGCGCTGGTAGGTAAGCTGAAAGCCCCAGGGTTTTTCTATAAATAGAAGCCTTGGGCCTCATTTGAACCTTTTCGCAAATTTTCATCTGGAGCTCTAAATTTTCACTGTTCATCCGCACTCCCTGCTCATTTAGTCGATTTTTCACTAATCCCTGGTAACAAATCTTGTTCATTTCATGCATAGCCTAATTTTTTGTTTCTTCTCATTACTCTCTACTAGTATAACTTCTTACTGTTAGTTTGGATTTCTATTGTTTAGTGAGACTTAGGGGCATAAACCCATGTAATTAATTGAGTAGGGACACTGAGGGGTCAAATTCCGATCAAAATGGGACTTAAAGACAAAAATTTTTTCCGCCTCAGTTAAATCTGCCCTATGCGGCCGCACAACATTTTTACGCGGTCCGCGTGGTTTTTTTTGTGTGCTATGATGAATCGCCTCCATGCGGTCCGCGTGACATTTCTATGGGGTCCGCGTGAGTCCAGCGCGGCCGCGGTCCAAAACAGTGCGGACCGCATGTGAAAAGTTCAGAGAAGTCACCATTTTGGCAGTTCACCAGCGCGGCCGCAGTCCAAAACAGTGCGGACCGCGTCGGTTCATTCAGAGAAACCATTGTGTGAATTAGTAAACTGCGCGGACCGTGTGCCTTTTGGTGCGGTCCGCGTTCCTCTGTCTGTGAGACTGTGTCTGCAATTCTTTCATTCAATTGAACTGTCCATTTCATATCATGTGCTTTTACTAACAATGCTAGACATGTCTTCCTTGCAGACAATGGTTCAAAAACATGTGGCTAAGAAGCGAACGGGGAAACAAATACAATCCGGGAGAGGTGGTTCCTCCCGTGGGGGAAGGGGAAAAGGAATTGTAAAGCTAAATCCTAAGACCAGGGAAGCAGATAAAGCTGCATCTCACTCCACGGGGAGTGAGTATGCTCCGTCACGGAGCATTACCTCGGAGTCTTCTCCAACACATAGGGCCACTTCATTCCAACTCCGTGACCCTCCTTCCCTGGATCATGATGATATAGCCTCTTCCAAGGAGCCGGTCGATGTTATCTCGGACTCGTCTGATGAGTCCTGAGCAGAAAAAGACAAGGGGAGCACTTACTCCACGTCTCCCACAGCTTCAATATCAGGGGATAGTGGAGGATATGCCGAAGGGGGTGAACCACAGGTTGGAGGTTTAGAAAGAACCAGGAAACCAGAAGCAGAGGAGGATAGGCCAAGGAAGAAGAGGAAGCTCCCTAATACAGAGGGAATAGTGATCGAGGTGGCTCCCCCATCTAGTACAACAGATGTTGTGCCCTCTTCAGTTCCACCAGTTGATGAGCAGGATCATGAGCAGAAACCTATCCCAGCAGCACAACAGCAGCAGGCTGTGGACCAGTTTGATGAGGCTTGAGGGGCCGCTCTATATCCTTTGCTTATTTTTGATTTTTGATGTCTTATTTGGTAGTTAGCATTGGGGACAATGCTAGCTCTTATTCATGGGGGTGTGGCCCTACTATTTGGATTAACTGTCAGGATGACTGTATATATTATTTTACCTTCTTTTAATTTCTATACATTAGTAGTGGATAGATGGTTTGTGTATAACTGTTCATTCCAGATGATCTTCAGAGTTTATGTATATATTCATTTCCCCTTGGTTGTATATTCTACTCCCCGTTTGTACATATTCATTAGGTTTTCATCTTGATTTTCTATTTTTCGTTTTAGTTGCAAAGTTAGGCTCGTAGCCTTTGTGTTTTGTTTTGGCATTTGCAATAAGCCCTTGGTTTTCTTAATGCCACGGTTCTTTCCAAGGATAGATATTGTGCGAACCAGGTGGCTCTTCCCAATGATAGATGGTGTGACAACCTTCTTAAGGGTTTGACTCCGTTTTTTATTTTTCTTTTCTTTTTTGATTTTCAAGTTTTTGTAGTTAAGGATACCTCAGGCAAAGCCTCACTTGGGCCTAACACATTTGCCTTTGATCCTATGGTCGAAGACATTATGTTGTGTTTAGGATGGTGAAAGTTATGGCCTTGAGACTCTTGTGTTGACCAAATAATCATCACGTGGTCATTTTGGGCCATGGGGCACTTGAATCATATCTAAGGTTGTTGTGGGCCCTCGACTCCGTCTTAGGCAACCCTTGAGTGTGTGTGGTAAGAATTCGAATCGCGAGCCCAAGTATCGAGCCGATGGTCTAGAACTTGCCCTGAATGTTTGTTGAGGCGAAATCATAGGTAGAACTTGACTTGAGACGTGAGTATAGGCTCTCTTTGATCCAAAATGCAAAATTTGAACACTTTTCATGACCTACCATGAAATAATCCCTAGTTCAACCCTTTTGAGCCTTAAATCTTTTTCGTTCATGAACCAAGCTAAAAACCTATACCCGTTCCTAACGAAACCCCCTCTTGGCACCCAAATCTTCCCTTGAGTAAATGGCAAATGTCTAAGTTTGGGGGGGAGAGACAGGAAGGGCATCAATGTGCTAAAAAGATGCAAAAGCAAAAGAAAAGGAAGGCAATGAAAAAGAGAAAAAGACAAAAAGAAAGACAAAAATGAATAAAAACCAAAAAGGGAATCCAAGGACGACAAAAAGAAGTGAAAAAGGTGTAGAAAAGTGATAAAAAGGAGAAAGGATTTGAATTGCAAAAGAAAGAGTGACAATGTGTCCCTCTAACCCCTTGAAAGAAGTGAACTACTCAATTGAGTCAAGAAAGTGTGCCAAAATAAATCAAAAGAAGGGCTTAAGGGAAGATTAAACCCATTTGAACAAAAACACGTCCTACCTTTACCAAAAGCCTTCACAATGACTCCTCAAAAGCCCTATATGATCTTGAGTTGAGGGAAGCCTACATTAGTGGATACTTACATAAGGGGCAAGCATATGGTACTTAGAGCCGGACTCAGGGCCTCTTCTTTGTGAGAGACGAGAGAGAAATCCATTCATCTCGATTTGTGTGCAAATACCCTAATAGGTGAGATTCACTCTAGGGAAAGTCAAGGATGTGTGAGTTTGGGTTCCATGATGACCAAAGAAATTGAGAAAGGTTCCGTGATGAAATGTGTCAACTCTTGATGCTCTTGTGTCGCACTTGATCCACAAGTTTGCAAGTTTAAATATGTTGAGGATGCATTTGCATTGAGGGCAATTGCTAGTCCCAATTGATGCCTGCCGAGGTTACTTTAGGATAAACAGGAATTACTTGGTTGTTTTCCATTGAGGGGTAGGTCTTATTTTATTTGCTTGAGGACAAGCAAAGGTTTAAGTTTGGGAGAGTTGATAACTACGATTTCTGCATGTTTTTTATATGTTGAGGATGCATTTGCATTGAGGGCAATTGCTAGTCCCAATTGATGCCTGCCGAGGTTACTTTAGGATAAACAGGAATTACTTGGTTGTTTTCCATTGAGGGGTAGGTCTTATTTTATTTGCTTGAGGACAAGCAAAGGTTTAAGTTTGGGAGAGTTGATAACTACGATTTCTGCATGTTTTTTATACCCATTCTTACTTGAGCTTTGTGCATTTATTGCCATATAATAGTCCCAAAATGCTTACAAATGACACTTGATTGCAGGTTTGAGCGACAAGATGACAAATACTAAAGATCGGCTCAAAAAGGAGTGAAATCTGCCAAGTGTCAAGAGACAACTGAAAGAGGGGATCAAAAGGCCCTGCGCGGTCCGCACTGTTCTGTCACGCGGCCGCGCAGGAGAGTTCAGAAGCTGGGCATATCCAAGTTCAACCTGCGCGGACCGTACTGTTTTGCCACGCGGCCGTGCAGGAAAGTTCAGAGGCCATGATATTTTTAAGATAAGCTGCACGGTCCGCGCCTCTTCTCGCGGGGTCCGCGCCTCTTCTCGCACGGTCCGCGCCCAGTTCCAACGCGGTCCGCGTCCCTTTTTGTGTGGTCCGCGCCTAAGAGAATCAGAGAAGCAATCACTTGAGACAAAAGCCCATGCGACCGCGCACCTAATCAGTGCGGTCTGCGTGGATGAAGTTCATGCGGCCGCACGTCACTTTTGTGCGGTCCGCGCCCCCAGTACCAGATGCAAGTAATGAAGACCCAGAGCCCTACGCGGCCGCGCGTCATTTGTGCGCGGTCCGCGCCAGACCCTCAGGGGTATTTTTGTCCGGTTTTTCCTGTGAAGTATAAACAGAACATTTTACTTTTTAGCAGGAGTTTTTTGGAAGGCGGTTCGAGAGCAGAGAGCAGCTGAACTCGTGTTACCCTATTATTAGCCTATTTTGGGCCATTTCTTCTAGTTTTAAAGTGGAATCAAGTAGATTAGCATTGTAGTTAATTAACTATTATGTCAATTTCATCTATTATTTCTTTGATTTTTGTTACTACTATGTCTAGCTAAATGCATTAGCTAGGGTTGTGGCTCAACCCTAGTGTGAGAAATTGATGGGTGTGATTGTTTAGTGCATGAATGATGTTGGGTGTTTGCTATTTGGATTAATCTTAAGTTTTCACTAAGATTTGGTGGTTGCAAACACTAAGTCTAGCTTAGTGGGTCTTGACTCTTCTTGAGAAAGAGAGTCTATGACCTCAAGATTAACTCCAACAAGGAATCGGGATGGACCCATGAGAATGGTAGTCCCAATTAACGGGTTAAACCTCGAGAGAGTAATTACCCAACTTGAACCATAAGTTGCTTGGGCAAATTAGCCTACCCAATTGGTCTCGAGAGAGTCAATTGGGCAAAATCACTCTCTCTACCGAGAGGTGTGAGAGTGGGTGTAAAAGGTGCAACGGTTATAGCATAAGCCCCATATTCGTCATTCTTGCATTAGGAATTTCTACCCGTTAGTGGACCACCTAGGTAAATGCTGCATCCCTAGTGCTTTTATCTATCTTGCATACAATTTAGAATCATAATTTTAGCATAACCTAGTTTTACAACTGTAGTTGATAAATTGTAGCTCTTAGACAAAAGAAAACCAAAAATGTTAGAAATCAATTATGAGCTAAAACACTATCCTAGACCATACAAATACTCGACTCCAATTTGAAGTTCCCTGTGGAAAATCGACCCCGATATCGCTATTGGGTAAAAGTATTAGCGCCCACTCATCCTTAGGTCGAGTCTGCTGCGATCAATACTCCCTACCAAGAGAGAGAGAGAGAGGGTGAGGAGGTTTATTGAGAGAATCGCTCTGCCTATTAGACTGCAGATGGCCAAGGAGACAAGTAGCGAGATTTCTTTCCAGGATGCGCCCAATGTGGCCAGGTGGGTTGAGATGGTTTTAGCTCATGGGAGCGGTCAGGGGTCTGATAAGAGGCCTCGGCATTCTGGTAGATTCAGTGGTGCCTCGTCTAGAGGCAGGGATTCTTTTGTAGAGGCCATCCTCCTAAGCCCTTTTAGTCAGCACTTCAGGCTTCTCACGATGCTCCAAGTGGTTGTGCTTCTCATATGCATTTTTCTGATCAGTCGCCCTACAGTGCACTGCCAGCTCCTATCAGGGCACCTCTACTCCGGAGTTTTTAGGGTGGTTATCTAGGCCGTTAGGGTCAGTTCAGGGTTAACAGTCTCAGCAGTCGAAGTTTTGCTATACTTGCGGCGATACGAGGCACATTGCAAGGTTTTGCCCTTGAGCCTCGAGCAGTTCTCATCACCAGGGTTCTCATGCTATGATTCCAGCACCGGGTGTTCCACAACCCGCTCAGCCAGCTAGAGGTAGGGGTAGAGGTGTTAGAGGTAGAGGTCAGGCCGCTAGAGGTGGAGGCCATGCAGCTAGAGATGGAGGCCAGCCAGCTGGAGGCCGTCCTAGGGATGCAGTTCAGAGTGGTGGGCCCCAACCCCAATGTTATGCTATTCCAGCTAGACCTGAGGCTGAGGCCTCCGATGCAGTTATCACAGGTATGGTTTCAGTGTGTAGTAGAGATGCCTCATTTCTATTTGATCCAGGGTCCACATATTCTTATGTATCATCTTATTTTGCCCCTTATCTGGTTGTGCCTCATGATTCTTTGAGTGTTCATGTATATGTGTCTACACTGGTGGGTGATTCTATTATGGTAGACCATGTTTATTGTTCTTGCGTGGTCATTATTGGGGGATGACCCATGTTTCGAGACCCATGTAGACCTCTTACTTCTCGATATGGTGGATTTCGATGTCATTCTGGGACAAAGGCATCGCGCCGGTTCGAGGTGAGTAATGATTGTAAATGATGTTCTGAGGGTTTAAAACCCCGGATTTGCACATCGTAGTGCTATATTGAGGTGAGACACGCGCTGGATGATGAGTGCGGGGTCTTTTACTACCGAGGATTATGACTTGGTCCATCCTGATTGATGATTTTACCGTATATTTGATTGAAACTTATTTGTTATCATCATGATTTGGGCTGATTGCCATACTTGGGCTTCGTGCCAATTATTTGAATCCTTTGGGAATTTTTATCACTATTTCCTCACTGTTTTGACTTATATTTAAACTCAGTCCTGTTGATAATTATTGTTTTACAAACTCAACCGCTTTTATGCAGATTTGAAAACTCAAATGATATTTCTAAATGGTATTTTGGGCTGAGAACTACTGTTTTACAAATGCCCGAGGGGCTTATGATGATTTCCGAACTGAGTAAGGCCGAGGGCCATATGTGAAGATATGCTGAGTGATATGAGGCTGAGGGCCTGAGATACTATTTATGCCACGAGGTGGCTTGAGTGATGTGAGACCGAGTGATATGAGGTCGAGGGCCTGAGATACTTTATATGCCACACGGTGGCTTGAGTGATGTGAGGATATGCTGAGTGATGATGCCACGAGGTGGCTTGATATAGCGCTTGGGCCGTAAGGGGCCCCTCCGGAGTCTGCACACCCACAGTGAGCGCGGGTACCCATTGTTCTGAGTGATTGATATTATGCCCGAGGGGCTGATATGAGTGATTGTGAGGTAGCCCGAGGGGCTGATACTATTTAGAGAGTGAGCCCGAGGGGCTGTTACTAATCTGATATTGAGCCCGAGGGGCTGTTACTGTTCTGATATTGAGCCCGAGGGGCTGTTACTATTCTGATATTGAGCCCGAGGGGCTAGCACTGTTTTGATATTAAGCCCGAGGGGCTGGTTCTGTTGATATTATGCCCGAGGGGCGGTTTGTTGTACATGTTTTGCCCGAGGGGCTATTTAAATTTCTATCATTTTTGTTACTCACTTGTAAACTACTTACTTTACTTGTTGGAAAAAAGGGATTTTCACTTAGATTTCTCACTGCTTTACTGTTTAAAGTGATTTTACTACTTCAGTATGGAATACCTTGTGTTTTTGCGTGATTTCTTGCCTTCAATCTTTATTTATTATTATTACTCACTGAGTCGGAGTACTCACATTATCCTTGCACTTTCTGTGTAGATTCAAGTATGTTTTGGCTGATCGGAGGTAGAGTCATCAGGGTTTAGCAAGGTAGCTGACAGCGTTCGCAACACTGCTTTTCTCTCTCCTCATTTCATTAGTCTGTATTTGTACACTCCAGGCTTTCAGTTGTATTTATACCCCTAGTAGATGCTCGTGACTTGTGACACCCCGGTTAGGGTTGTGTCGGGTTGTGCTTCCGTTAATTATATCATTAAATCATATTTAAACTATTTATTAATGTTTAACTATTTTTGAAAATGCGATATGGGTTTGTTGGCTGGCCTTGTCTTCACGAGAGGCGCCATCACGACCGGAGCGGGGTTTGGGTCGTGACAAGTTGGTATTAGAGCCTAGGTTACATAGGTCTTACGAGTCATGAGCAGGTTTAGTAGAGTCTCGCGGATCGGTACGGAGACGTCTGTATTTATCCTCGAGAGGCTGCAGAACCTTTAGGAAAACTTCACATTCTTGAATTCTTATCGTGCGTCCTTTGATTCAGCTTGAAATGTAACTCTTTGAATTCCTTCCACGCGTTCGTATGAGCGCTCAGTATCAGATGTGCCTTGATGGCTTGTGATTCCCCGGTCAAGGGGCGAAATGTGATCTCTGTGAGTTTGATGTTGGGCCAGTCTAGAGGACTTGAGGCCGAATATTTGCCTATGGCTTGAGCACCGAGGTGCTGATTGTGTGAGCAAGTATTTTTGAACTTATATGTTTGGTAGTGTCCCTATTAGTGGGAGTGATGACTGGATAACTACGTGATGAGTATATTAGTACTGCGAGATATATCCATCTTGATTTGAGGTATAGACCCGAGTTATGGGTGTGCAAAGAGTCTTTTCATATGTCCTAGTTGGAAGTTTTCACGTTGCGGTTTGAGTTCAGACTTAGGAAGACTAAGTGACTGCGTAATGGTTATGACGGTGGAAGGTATACATAAATGTTAGTTTAAGGCGAAGAAGGTGGGTTATCTCATGCGAAGTGTTCCGAGGTTGTACGATCCTTATGTGTCTGTTAGATTTGCGAGTGAAGGATATGTGTTGCAACTTAAATTGGGTCGCTTAGTGAGTGGGTGTAACTGTTGCGAGAGTGGAATGCGAGATTTGCAGAAGAGTTAAAATTCTAGATGATCTGTGTTTTCACAAGCTTATAAAAGATTTGAGTTTAATCTCATTATGGTATCATGGCATCAATAGAGTATAATCGTTATGAGTTATTGAGCGTGTGTTGATCTATGGCTTCGAGCCAAGTGGGGGAGTCCGCTATTGAATAGTTGATTGCACGGTTATGTGCTCTAATGGTTCCAGTTCGAGGCGTATTTGTAAATCAGTTGTGGCTCGAGTAAAGGAAATTTCAATAAAGGCTATGTTATGCTTTATGGGTGTACGAGAATCGGGGAATGACTTTAGTCGTGGTTGGTAACGAATGCTCGGTGCATAGAGCAGGAAGTTGCTTGGTTATATTGGAATAAGGTCACATTCTGCTGTGTTGGAGTGCTAATGAAGCAAAGGTTGTTCGGTTCGTTTAATCAATCTAACTACGGTTTGAGTAGTGTGGATGACTCTAGAGAATGGTCCTATTGTGTTCAAAACTCTACATGCAATAATTGGAGGCTTCTAAGTTGTACTTATGGATAGAAACTGAGTTTTCAGTGGAAGATGGCAAGACTTGTGGTATTTTCTATATTAATTATGGGATTCTATATATCAGTATCGGGAAGGTGAAGGTAATGGCTTTGGGGAACACTTAAAGAGTATTCAGCAGCTTAGGATCCTTAGACGGTGTAGCTTTATGCTTGGGTTTCGTGTGATAAGCCTAGGTTGAGGAAATTGTGGTGCTACAACAAGAAGGAATATCAAGTTAAAGATGAATTAGAAGGAATTTAGATAGATGGGGTATCTTGATAGTAGACCAAATCGGTATGGTAAGGATATGATTAATTCCTTGTGTGTGTTTGAGGTAATGAGTTCCTCCAGCCATTTTGCAACAATGCTCTTGGGTTTTGATGGCTTGCTTAGCTTGGTCTAGTTAGAAGGATTCAGTCCTGGCAGTTGAATTTGTGCAAATGGAATTGGGAGAGTTCTTATTGATTTCTACCGTGGTTGGAGAGGTGCAATTTCTCCGAGTGTGAGAAGCATAGGATATGTAATGATTTTTCTTCTAGATGAGATCAATGGAAGTTCTTGGCTAGATGAGTTACAGTTCAGTTCTGAAAGGAAGTTCATAAAACTCTTAGGCAGCGGGTAGCCTCAAATGATTAAGGAAATGGTACTGCTAATTGGAAATGATTTGACGAGAGTCTATGTTTTAGTAAAAGGGCAATGTTATTAAGTTGATAGCACTTCGGTAGTATTGCGACACCTTCTTTTTAGATCGACTAGTGATATTCGGGTTTGCTTGGTAGTACAGGGAAATTTTAGAGTATCTATAGTGGAATGATTGGGTATTAGAGGTGTGGCATATATTCGGACGGCGAAATTGGGATAGGATATGGTGATTCATGTGCCATATGGACGTGGAGACGAAAGTTCTCATATTCAGGCTATGTTGTGATTGTAGATCGTGTGTATCAGCACTGTTTAGTGACTAGCGAGATTTGGAGGCCCGAGTGGATCTTTCTTTGCTTGGTATGTTAGATTTTGGATGTGATGTTGGGGATTTAGACTGATCGTCTCAGTGTTGGGTTATTCTGGACTATTGCATTATGGGCTAGGTTGGAAATGCCAAAGGTTGTGTGGCGATGTGTGTCGGGTTATGTTCTAGTGGAGTGGTTTATATTTCATAGACCCAGTGGACTGCTGGGAAGAATTGTTTTTCTTAATTGGGCCTTCGTGATGGATGTTAGTGCAGAGGTTTCTACCATTTATTCAGTTCCGGTGTTGAGGGACTTTTCGGAAGCGTTTCTTATGGCCGGGCATGTCGTCGGGCGAGGTTGTGGATTTCGGTATTTATGTGATGCCGGGCACCGTATTGTATGGCTCCGACAGGATTTATGGTAGTTGAAGGAGCGCTTGGTAAGGAGTTCGTTGGCAGGCCAATGTGGATGCATGTTCTAGCTCGAGTCGGCTTGGTTGGCCCCGAATTGTATTGTTGAGGGATAGGTTGATTCGACCGTTATTGAGCTTATTAGTGATCTGGGGAGATCTATGAGTTGCCTTTCTGTGTTGCAAGACATTATAATTTATTGGTTATGGGCACATATGGTGCGGTTCTAATGGGGTTCATAGTGGAAGTCGAGCGGGAAGAGTAATCGGGTGTTGCTCAGTGAATGGTGTATCGGTTACGTCCTATCGGGTTTGCGTGGTGTATGTTATTTGCTTCACCGTGAGTATGATGAATTGCTTTGGTTCCAGATATTAAATTGTGCGTGGTTGTCGATTTCGAGCATAGTGACTTAAGGTGGTTCCATGTGGAGCAGTGTTTAAATAAGGTCGCGCATTGCAGTGAATATATGTGGAGGTATGACCTTACAGGTTAGATTCGTGCATTCTGTTCCTATGGTGTGAGACGGGTTCTCAGTCCTGCGTTGTGGTGGTACTGGTAAGCTTGAGGTACAACTCTTTCATTTGAGTCATTTTCATGATTTGAGTATGTTCGGACCGTTGCTTATTGGTGTGCGTATTATGCTAGATGTGGCTTAGGCCTCTATTGGTGTGACATGTTACTAGGGTAGTGTGTTGGGTCAGAGGAGATCGTTGGGATCATTAATGAAAATAAATGGATTCAATTTTAGCATGTTTGATGGGTAAACATCGAGGTTCGGTTCAAAAAAAATTGTTATTGTAATTGCCAAAGGAGAAATGGTGTCATGAATGGTTGATCTGAGAAATGGTTATGGTTTATTGCGTGTTTCATTTATCGTTGGCAGTATATGAAAGTGTTGGAATGAGACTTTAGCTGATAAGACCCAAGCTTCGACCCCTTCTGGTGGTTTGTAGTCTTTCACCTTTTCCTCATACTTTTTGATGAAATTGTTCCCGTCCGAAACATATCTCATGAACTTAGGATGACGGCGAAGGTTTTCGATCATCCACATTTAAAGAAGAACATTGCAACCCTCAAAGAATTGAGCCCCAAATTTGCACAAGGTTAATGCCCGGTAAATGTCCACCAGCACTAATGGGACAAGTGTGTGATCTTTTTTGGTGACGAGGATCTGTGCGATTCTGGCCATACGAGTGTTTACTGTGACCTCCGCATTCGGAAAGACCATGACCCCTAAAAATGCCACGATGAAGGCAAACTGACGATGAATTTGCCATATGCTCTTGTCTTGTTTGTTATTAAACCCCTTTTCATGTGTTTCAAACCCGGCTGAATGCCCGAACCTGAAATACAGGAAGTAGAAAGAACAACACCCTTTGCTCACGTGCGCCTTATTCATTTGTTTCCTATTTAAGAAAACTGGGAGTGAGTCAAATTGAATGGACCATAGGATGGCTCCCGGTAACAGAAGTCATATACATGACCGCTTCAAAGGGCTACTTGATGATGATGGGAGTGAGAAGTATACAACCATATGCACCACAAAGAGTTCTGTGACAACTGGGAAGATATCAGGTGATACCCGAGGGTGCAGATCTAAGCACCCAAGTCATTGAATTACACCTAGAAGCAACTCTACCCGAGGCTTTAGTTCAAATGAACTGGAATGGCTGTCGGTATCTAAAATGGTGCCTGGGCTAGGGGCGAAGTTGATCCCAATTATGCTGCTTGGTTTGAAAGAAGTTTTTATGTGAACCATTGTTCACATAAAAACTTCTTTCAAACCAAGCAGCATAATTGGGATCAACTTCGCCCCTAGCCCAGGCACCATTTTAGATACCGACAGCCATTCCAGTTCATTTGAACCAGAGCCCGAGCCCGAACCTGAGAGGCCTGCCAAAAGGCCCCATGTTCAAGCCTTTGATGACAAAATTTAGGAAAGGTTAGCCTGGAGGGAAAAGGAAAAGAAATATCAAGCCAACATTCACGCTTTGCAAGAAGAGTTGAGAAACGTCACCTTCAACAATGATCTACATGCACAAGAGGCCGAGGGTGAGAGGAAAAGGCTAGTTCAAGAAAATGAAGCTCTCAGAGCCTAGGTTCGACAGTTGAGAATAGCAGCCGAGAATCCGAGCAGAAGTAGGAAAGATGAAAGGCTCATTTACAACCTTACCCAAAAGGTACGTGATTGTGAAGATGATCTGCAAAACACTGAGTCTAAGCTAGCAAAAGTACGAACAAAGTTGGCTAAAATGCAGAGGGGCGGGCAGCTTTCATTCAACAGATGAAAGAAAGATATGAAAGAGGGGTCACAGGTTGGGAAAAGGAGATTAGCAACCTCGAAAGTAAAATGGCTAAACAAGCTAAGTGTTTCAAAGCCGAGACAGAACATTGCTATGCTTTGATGCCACAGTTAGAGGGAGACCTACAACACTTGCAAGAGCAGAATCATACTGCCACCCAGATCTTAGAGGCTAGATCCCAGTAGATTGGGCATTTGTTGCAAGAAAAGGGCATCATAAGGGAAAGGGTCAGAAGGATCGCCGACTACATCACGATGATATGCAGTGAGTGTGAGGACATGACTAGATCCATGTTCTTCGCCACTGTAATGATCTTTGTCCGCTAGATAATGGAGGATCTCTATCGGCTCCAAGATGACATGGCACGTAGGCCCGCTACAAGACCAGTTGGTGTTCCTAAGACAGGGTTGGAGGCACTGATGTACTCTTGATTGTATTTTCTTTTTCGAGTCTGTATTTTCATTTTTAAAAGTATGTTTCGAGTCTGTTTGATGTTTTAAATTCCGAGAAAAAGTATGTCTTGAGTCTGTTTGAGTTTTTAAAGTCCTAGAAAAAGTATGTTTCGAGTCTTTTATAATTAAGTAAAGTAGAGGTTTTATTAATGAAAATTGGAAATTCCCAAAAATTATTTCTTTATTTTTCGCGTTTATTTTATTGAACTACGTAATGATCTGATTCACGCGGTGTCATGATACGTAGGCAATCCTCCTCGGATCCGGTCATGATTTTTGAGGGATATGGAAGGAAGGAACCGAAAAAAACCAAAAAGAAAGAAAAAGAGAGCCAAAGAAAAAAAAATGAAAAAAGCAAAGAAAAGAAAATAGAGAAAAATAGGAATAAGAGGAGAAGCACAAAGAGCCAAAGTGGAAAGAAAAGAAAATTGGAAAGTAAGCAAAAGCTGGGATGAAATATGTAACCGTTGCGAAACATGTAGAAATACATTTAACTGTATAGGTGAATCACACCCCCAACGTGCAATTATCTATATGTTAATTGCTTCAAACTGACCGGTTTGTTGTCTACTGTTAAGTCCAGGTTTTATATTAAGGTTGTTGGTTTTGTGGTAATCTGGCTTCACATCCGTACTTCACAAGGTCAAAAGGCAGTATTGAAATGTCTTCGGAAAGTCACCTACCAACAATCCCTATCCTGGAGGATAGCCCGATCTCGGCCATCCCAACTTCTGAGTCAGCAACTGCTAAGGAAAATAGGATTTTGTGTCTCCGTATGATGGAAATGTGGGACGCTTGGGCCAACGGTAGAGAACCACTAAGTGCGATACCTGGATTCCCTGAGCTATTTCCCAGGACAAGTGGGACTTCCAACATTCCCATTAGTTATCCAAACACCCCATTGGGATATCCTACCATCTCGGCCCACTTTACTGGAACACCTTCTGAGGCTCGCCCCCAGGTGTAAACTTCAGGTGCGGCCTCGAACATATTCACTGCACCACCTTTTTCAGCTACGGCACAACCCACTCTACCCAGGCCTAGCTTTGACCCATCATCCTTCACCTTTCAAGCACCATCCTTCCCACTAGAACCTACCCAGTTTACGCGACCAATGCTTACCCTCAACCACCCCGGTACGAGTATACCGTGGGGCAGGAGAAAACCACAAAAAACCCTAAACAAGAGGAGATTACCAGAAAGATGAGGAGCATGGAGTAGAGTCTCAAAAATATACAAAGTTTGAGCGGGCAAAAGAGCGTGTCTTACGCTGATTTGTGTATGTTTCCACACGTGCATTTACCTTTGGGTTTCAAAACCCCAAAATTTGAAAAGTATGACAGGCATGGAGATCCCATAGCCCACCTCAAAAGGTACTGCAACCAGTTGCGGGGAGCAGGCGGAAAAGAGGAGCTTCTCATGGCTTACTTTGGAGAGAGTTTGGTCGGCATTGCTTCTGAATGGTATATGGATCAGGATATATCTCGTTGGTATATTTGGGATGACCCGACTCGGGACTTTGTCAGGCAGTTTCAGTATAACATCGACATTGCCCCTGACAGGAATTCATTATCAAACCTAAAGAAGAAGTCCTCGGAGAGTTTCCGAGAGTATGTTGTTAAATGGCGCGAACAAGCGGCCAGAGTCAAACCTCCAATGGACAAAACAGAGATGGTTAAACATCTTCAAGCCCAAGAGGCTGATTATTATCAGAATATAATGTTTGGGATGGGGAAACCGTTTGCCGAGGCCATAAAAATCGGTGAAATGGTTGAGAATGGGTTAAAGACAGGGCGCATCTTGAGTCAGTCTTATATAAGGGCTACCTCCCAAGTAATTCAAGGTGGGTCCGGAGGTGTAGCAAATTGAAAGAAGAAGGAAGAAGCGGCAATGGCAGCTTCAAGTGTAAGAAAACCCCATCCACCCAGACCTTATTTCGCTAAAGAACCCCACAACATTACTATCCCCATCAGGATGTGGCCTACGCTATGGTTCCTCAGCCATACGCAGTGATGAATGCCCAACCCTACGTTAGGCCACAACAACAATTGAATCAAAACCGAGCTCCATTTCCCAAAAATCAACCTCCTCACCAAGATTAGTGTAATCCCCGACCTCCACAGAATAACTTCCCCTACAACGCCCATGCCCAGGAACCACCCAAGATGGAAAACTTCACACCCATTGGTGAGTCGTATTCCAGCCTTTTCCCCAAACTTGTCCAGATGGGTTTGTGTAGCCTGTACTCCAAACCAGGCAGATCCCAGCATCGCCTGCTTACAGAGCCGGTACTCGATGTGCTTACCACTCAGGGGCGGAAGGGCATCATACAGATGACTGTTGGACCCTGAAGAGGGCTATGTAAAACCTCATAGAACAAAAATGAATAGTGCTAAAGGACGAAGACGTTCCTAATGTAACCAACAATCCATTACCGGTTCACAACAACGGGTCGGTTATTGGAATGATTTGTGAAGATAGAGAGTTTGATCCAGCTCTAAAAGTCATCATTCCCATAGCCGATATGGAAAAGAAGTCAAAGGCTATCGCAAAACAAGACAAGGGGGAGAAGAAAAGTAAACCCACCCCTTAGAATACAGAAAAGAAAGTGGAAACCGAAACTGGGGCAATACCCTCAAAAGATGTCGTTCTCTATGTTCCCCGGGGCCACAAGAAAGAACAGATGTCATTAAGCCCTCCAAGAAGGTTTGAGCTAAACAAGGGATCTAAAATGTATGTGCCTAAAGGGACCTACCTATGTGGGGCGGGGGCCAGTGATTCCACCAAGGCTGAATGAGCCCGTGGTTATTGGCCGCGCACCGCAAAGGCCCATGACAGATCCCACTACCGTTCCATGGAATTACAACAAGGTGGTAGTAACTTACAGGGGTAAAGAGATTTCAGGAGAAGTTAAGGAAAATAGCCCGGCTAAGCAATACCTCAATCTAGAGGAAGTGACTAATGCCACGAAGAAGAGTTTCCCACTCAAGAAACCAGTGAGTGCTGAAGAAGCAGAAGAGTTCTTCCGAAAAATGAAAATTGCGGACTACGAGATAATTGACCAACTCCGGAAGTCTCCTGCTCAAGTCTCTTTGTTGTCTCTGCTAATGAATTCAACTGAACATCAAAAAGTGTTGATCAAAACTCTCAACGAAGCATATGTACCCATTGAAACCATTGTGGAATAGCTAGAAAGGATGGCAGAAAGGTTTTTTGCAGTCAATCAAATCTCTTTCAGCAAGAATGATTTGCCCCCAGAAGGGGCCGCCCACAACAAAGCCCTTCATATGACAGTTAAATGCGAGGGATATTATGTAAAAAGGGTCATGCTAGATGGTGGTTCTGGGGTAGATATTTGCCCCTTCTCAACTCTGTAACGAATGGAAATCAGTGCCGAGAGAATCAGGCCCAACAACGTTTGTGTGCGTGCCTTCGATGCTATCAAAAGAGATACCATAGGTAAGATCGATCTGATCTTGACCATTGGTCCAGTGGATTTCGAGGTGACCTTTCAGGTCTTGGACATGGATACTTCCTATAATTTCCTCCTGGGAAGACCTTGGATTCACGCAGCAGGGGCTGTACCTTCTACTCTCCACCAGATGGTGAAATTCGAATATGAAGATCAGGCGATTGTAGTCCATGGAGAGGACGAGCAGTCGATCTACCGGGACCCGTCAGTCCTATGTCTTGAAGCTAGGGAAGGAAGTGAACACATAGTCTATCAAGCTTTTGAGGTTGTGGTCGCAGACCAATGTGAAGAAAGAAACCCTTGCCCTCAACCCTTTCTCTCAAATGCGTCAATTATGGTTGCCAAGGAAATGATCAGGCATGGTTACAAACCCGGGAAGGGGCTCGGGACGTCATTGCAAGGAATCACCGAACCTATCACTCTGGCTGCTAGCGAGAAATTCTTTGGGGTAGGTTTCCAACCCACGCCAGCTGATGAAAAATGGGCAAATAAATGAAAGAACAATGGTTAGGTCTTGCCTCGGCCGGTTCCGCATCTTTATAGAACTTTCATTAGGCCCAAGTACAATGAGGAAGAGGAAGATGAGGCCTTCGCGGCCGAGGAAATCGAAGAAATCTGTGGTGCTATGAGGCAGATGTTGTATGAAACCCATATGGTCTAATCGGGAGAAGGCTCAAGCACCGCTGAGGTGCTAGAATGGGACCTAGTGCCAAGCTGCAAAATTGGAAGGCTACTCCATTCCCAATCAGGCGGGAATCCCGGTAGTCCAGTCCTGCCACATTTTCTGCATCACAAGTTATTTCAGGGTGTAACTCGGATGTTTTCTTTAGTTTCCTGTCTTTAATTTCCCATGTAAACCCTGTTATCTTCAAATTCAATGAAATGAAATCAATATTTCATCGTTCATCTTTCTACTCTTTCTGATTTTTATTATTTTTCTCTTATTTCAGTTCTAATAATGCGTCTTTAAATAACATGACATGCTTGCAGACTTCACGCCCAGATCCAAACACGATGTCTAATTGTGAAATAATGAACCAAGAACCGGAATATGATGAAGAAGAGGCTTTTACGGAAATAAATCGAGAATTGGAACAATTTAAGAATAAACCTAAGCCGAACTTAAATGATACCGAGCCGGTTAATTTGGGTAGTTCTGAAGAAGTCAAAGAAACCAAGATAATCATTCACACGGATGAAAAAACCCGGGACACATTGATCCATCTTTTGTTTGAATTCAAAGATGTGTTTGCTCATACGATGACATGCCAGGACTAAGTGTTGATTTGGTGGTTCATAATTTGCCGACTTACCCCAATCACCCCCCTGTCCATCAAAAGCAAAGAAAGTTTAAAACTGATATCAGTGACAAGATAAAGGAAGAGGTCACAAAACAGTTGAAAGCGGGGGTGATCCGAGTGGTTCGATACACCACATGGTTAGCCAATGTAGTACTAGTGCCAAAGAAAGATGGGAAAACTCGAGTGTGTGTGGATTACAGAGATCTGAACAAAGCAAGTCCTAAGGATAATTTCCCTTTGTCAAACATCCACATCATTGTTGAGAACTGCGTCAAATATGAGATACAGTCCTTCGTGGATTGTTACGCAAGATATCACCAGGTGTTAATGGATGAAGAGGATGCAGAAAAGACAGCTTTCACCACACCCTGGGCACCTACTGTTACAGGGTCATGCCTTTTGGTCTGAAGAACGCCGGGGCAACCTACATGAGGGCCATGACTGCCATTTTTCATGACATGATGCACCAAGAGATAGAGGTGTATGTGGACGACGTGATCATCAAATCCAGGACCCAGGACGACCATGTTTGAGACTTGAGGAAATTCTTTGAGCGGCTGCGTAAATATGATCTGAAGCTAAACCCAGCCAAATGTGCATTTGGGGTTCCGTCTGGCAAACTCTTAGGATTCATAGTCAGTCGGAAGGGCATCGGTTAGACCCAACAAAGATAAAGTCCATTCGAGATTTGTGATAACTTTGATTTCTACATGTTTTATACCCATTCTCACCTAAGCTTTGTGCATTAACTGCCATAACTTAGTCCCAAAATGCTTACAAGTTGCGCTTGATTGCAGGTTTGAGCGACAAGATGACAAATACCAAAGATCGGCTCAAAAAGGAGTGAAAACTGCCAAGTGTCAAAAGACAACTGAAGTGGGGAACGAAATGACCTGTGCGGTCCGCACTGTTTTGTCACGCGGCCGCACAGGAGAGTTCAGAGGCTGGACAATTTCCAGGTCAACCTGCGCGGTCCGCACTACTTTGCCACACGGTCGCGCAGGATAGTTCAGAGACTCAGAAATTCAAGGCAAAAGCCCACGCGGCAGCACACCTAATCAATGCGGTCCGCGTGGATGAAGTTCAGAAACACCCTACGCGGCCGCGCGTCACATTTATGCGGTCCGCGTCCCCAGTGTCAAAAGCAAGATATGACGACCCAAACCCCTACGCGGCCGTGCGTCAGTTGCGCGTGGTCCGCGCTAGACTCTCAGGGGTATTTTTGTCCGAATTTTCCTGTGTAGTATAAATAGAACATTTTACTTTTTAGAACTAGTTTTTTTTAGTTTTTGTTTTTATCAGATAGCAGCTGAACTCGAGACTTCATGGTTTTAGCCTATTTTGGGCAATTTCTTCTAGTATTAACGTGGATTTGAGTAGATTAACATTGTAGTTAATTATTATGTCAATTTCATCTACTATTTCTTCAATTTCTGTTTCTATTATGGCTAGCTAAACCCATTAGCTAGGGTTGTGGCTCAACCCTAGTGTGGGTAATTAATGGGTGTGATTGTTTAGTGCATGAATGATGTTGGGTATTTGTTATTTGGATTAATCTTATGTTTTCATTAAGATTTGGTGGTTGCAAACACTAAGTCTAGCTTAGTGAGTTTTGACTCTTCTTGAGAAAGAGAGTCTATGACCCCAAGATTAATTCCAACAAGGAATTGGGATGGACCCATGAGAATCGTAGTCCCAATTAACGGGTTAAACCTCGAGAGAGTAATTACCCAACTTGAACCATAAGTTACTTGGGCAAATTGGCCTACCCAATTGGTCTCGAGAGAGGCAATTGGGCAAAATCACTCTCTCTACCGAGAGGTGTGAGAGTGGTTACAAAAGTGCAACGGTTATAGCATAAGTCCCATATTCATCATTCTTGCATTAAGAATCTCTACCTGTTAGTTGACCAACTAGGTACATGCCACGACCCTAATGCCTTTCTCTATATTGCATACAACTTAGAATCTATATCTTAGCCTAACTTAGCTTTAAACTTGTAGTTGATAAATTGTAGTTGATAATCAAAAGAAAACCAAAAATGATAGAAGATCAATTAGGAGCTAAAACATAGTCCTAGACCATAAAAACACTCAACTCCAAATTGAAGCTCCCTGTGGAAAATTGACCCTGATACCGCTATTGGGTAAAAGTATTAGCGCCCACTCTTCCCTAGGTTGAGTCCGCTGCGATCACTTTTTGGCGCAGTTGCCGGGGAGCTTTACGGTGTTGACTATTTGTGTAGCTAGTATTGTGTTTTGCTTCTCTTTCCTTCTTATTTACTGACGTTGTTTGTGTCGATCAATCAGGTACAATGGCTCTTAATGCAAATGACCCTCTCGGCAATGTGATAGCGGGGGAGGAGGTAGATGATCTAGAACAAGACTCAGTCTTACCTCAACTTCCACGGAGAGGCTGACATGTCAATATAAATGCAAATGAGAACAACAACATTCCAGACCCTCCTCCGGCACTGCCGAGAGTGGCTCCTAGAGTTCTACCAAATCAAGCATACGCCAGTGCTATTGTTCCTCCCCTAATCCGGGCGGGGAACTTTCAAATCACAAATGTTATGCTGACCTTGCTCGAGCAAAGAGGTTATTTCACGGGTGCCTCCGATCAAAATGCCTACAAGCACTTGAAGGGGTTCGTGGATACATGTTGGGGTAGCAAGCAGACAAACGTGTTCCGAGGATGCGTTGAGATTGAGGCTTTTCCCGTTTTCTCTTCGGGGTAAAGCATTGGATTGGTTAGAAAGGCTCCCCAATCATTCTATTACAACATGGGATGAATTGGCGGACAAATTTATTGCCAAGTTCTTCTCTCCAAGTCATATGGCAGCTCTTCGGGATGAAATTCTAGCTTTCAAACAAGAGCCAACAGAACCTTTGCATGAGATATGGGAAAGATATAGAACAATGGTGAAAGAGTGCCCTAATAACGACATGACCGAGGCTATGATTCAACAAACCTTTTATCAGGGCATCAACACCACAAATCAATGCATTGTGAACCAATTGGCCGGAGGGAACTTTATGAAACTTTCTTACCAAGAGGCTTTTGATGTACTTGATGAAATGGCTAACACCTCTTTGGCATGGCAAAGCCGAGCAAAAGTGCCCCAAGGTGACCTTACGGTAATCCATTTGCACAAGGAATTGCACGATCATGGCCAAGCTATAGCCGAGCTTACAACAACTATGAATCAATTGGCAAAGGCGCAATTGCAACAAGTCCAAAACCCGCGCCAAGTCAACGCAATGGAAGGTGTTTCTATGTTGAAAAGTAGGCAAAGAGGGCAACAACCTCAAGGTAATTGTGAACAATATGACAACAACAATGATGGTGGTGGTTATTCAAATGAGTGCTATGAGGATCAAAGCGAAGAGGTCCAATATGTCAACAACTATCAAGGGAATAGAGGTAACTCCTCAAACCAACAATGGCATCCTCAAGGTAATTGGGGAAATCAACAACAAGGCGGAGGTAATTGGAATAACAACAATTAAAACAACAATTGGGGTAATCAAGGCAACCAAGGAAATTGGCATAGTAATAACAATAATTGGGGCAACAACAACAATCAAGGAGGGTGGCACAATGGCGGGAACCAAGGCAACCGGGGGCAAGGTTTTCAAAGGGGCCCCATGTACCAACAACCGAACAATCCACCCCCCTTTCCTTCTCAAGGTCCAAGTTCGTCCGGAAGCGAGATGGGGAGAATTGAAAGCATGTTCGAGCAAATGATGAAAAAGAACCAAGATTCCGAGGCCCAATTAGCTTCGCATAGCACATCTATCCGGAACTTGGAAGTGCAATTAGGCTAAATCTCTCAGTCTTTAAATACTCGCCCAAAGGGTGCTCTACCAAGTGATACGGTAGTAAACCCCAAGGGTGGGCACAATAATCATGTGATGGCAGTGACAACGCGAAGTGGAAGAGGCAGTGATGTGCATGCCTCACGAGGAAACCAAGTTACGGTAGATGAAGATGAGTTACGAAATGATGAGATCTCGTTGGTAATTGAGGATGTTGTTGCACAAAGTGCAAGTGAGGATGTGAGAATTGAGATTGATGAGGGTGAGGAGGAGATTCAAGAGGCCGTGAACTCGAGGGAACACGTCATTGATATGCCCGAACTGGTGGTGCCAAAAGCCAAGGCACCCTTGCCTAGACCTCCTCCGCCATATCCTCAAAGGTTGGCCAAGCAAAAGAGTGACAACCAATTTAAGAAATTCATTGAAATGATGAAGAGTTTGACTATCAACGTGACTTTGGTGGAGGCACTCGAGCAAATGCCGGGATACGCAAAGTTCATGAAAGAGTTGGTTACATAAAAAAGATCAATGGAGTGTGAGACAATCAAGATGAACCATCAAGTGAGCGCAATTGTGCATTCTATGGCTCCGAAACTTGAGGATCCTGGAGCATTCACAATACCATGTACCATTGGAAGTGCCGATTTCGCAAAAGCCCTATGTGACTTGGAGGCAAGTATCAATCTCATGCCATATTCGGTCTTCAAGACCTTGGGTATCGGACAACCTCGTCCAACTTCTATGAGGCTTCAAATGGTGGACCGGTCAATGAAGCGGCCTTTGGGGATTATTGATGATGTCCTTGTTCGTGTTGATAAGTTCATATTGTCGGCCGATTTCGTGATCTTGGATTGCGAAGTGGATTTCGAGGTGCCTATCATTCTTGGAAGGCCCTTCATAGCTACGGGGAAGGCCTTGGTTGATGTGGAAGCGGGAGAATTGACCTTCCGTGTTGGAGATGAAAAGGTGGTGTTCCACGTGTGCATATCAATGGGGCAACCGGATAGCACCGAGGTATGTTCGTTTGTTGACATTGTCACGGCGGTGATAGTGGATGATACAAGCGCAATGGCAAATGTTGAGGACCCACTTGAGGCCGTGCTATTGAACATGGATGTTGATGATGATGCTAGAAGGGTGGAGTGTGTGAACGCATTACATGGCATGGGCTCATATTCTTATGAACCGAGGAAGTTATCTCTTGATCTTGAAAATCGCAAAACTCCACCCACCAAGCCATCTATTGAGGAGCCACCGGTGTTGGAGTTAAAACCACTTCCTCCTCACCTCAGGTATGAATTTCTTGGTCCTAATTTTACTTTACCGGTTATTCTTTCTTCTTGCTTGACTAACGTGCAGGTTGACGCCACTTTGGCGGTTCTTCAAAAGCGCAAGCGGGCGATTGGAAGGACCTTGGCGGATATTCGGGGTATTAGCCCTGCGTTTTGCATGCACAAGATAATATTGGAGGATGATGCTAGGTCGTCTCTTGAACATCAAAGGAGACTCAATGAGACCATGCAAGAGGTGGTCAAAAAGGAAGTCATTGAGTGGCTTGACGCCGGTGTGGTGTATCCAATTTCTGACAGTTCGTGGACTTCTCCAATACAATGTGTGCCAAAAAAGGGAGGAATGACGGTGGTGACCAATGACAACAATGAACTTATTCCGACTCATACTGAGACGGGTTGGAGGGTATGCATGGACTACCGGAAGTTGAACAAGGTGACTAGAAAGGATCATTTCCCATTGCCGTTCTTGGACCAAATACTTGATCGTCTTGCGGGTCGGGCTTTCTAATGTTTTCTGGATGGGTATTCAGGCTATAACCAAATTCTCATTGCCCCGGAAGACCAAGAAAAGACAACCTTCACATGTCCTTATGGAACATTCTCCTTCTCTCGAATGCCATTTGGATTATGTAATGCACCGGCGACCTTATGGGGGCAAAAGTGATTATTCATACCGATCACGCCGCCCTTAGGTACTTGATGACGAAGAAAGATTCAAAAGCGAGGTTAATGAGATGGGTGCTTCTTCTTCAAGAATTTGATTTGGAGATTGTTGATAGAAAGGGTAATGAAAATCAAGTGGCGGACCACTTGTCTCGATTGGAGGAGGAAGGGAGGCCTTTGGACGGCCTTGAGATAAATGATGCTTTTCCGGATGAACAACTCCTCTCGGTTTCAATGACATGCCATGGTTTGCCGACATTGCCAATTATCTTGTTACTGGTGTGGTTCCGTATGAGCTCTCTTCTAACCAAAGGAAGAAGCTAAAGCGGGATTGTTTGGACTACTATTGGGATGAGCCGTATCTTTTCAAAATTTGCACCGATGGTGTAATTCACCGGTGTGTTCCCAAAGAAGAGCAATTGAGTAATTGTGGAAGGTTGTCACTCTTCACCCTATGGTGGCCATCATGGCAGAGCGAGAACGGCGTCTAAAGTGTTGAGTTGTGGTTTCTATTGGCCTTCTTTGTTCAAGGATGCTGGTGACTTTGTGAAAAGATGTGATGAATTCCAACGTGTCGGAGGGATTTCGAAGAAAGATGAGATGCCCCTTAACACGATTCTAGAGGTTGAAATTTTTGATGTTTGGGGGATAGACTTTTTGGGACCATTCGTAAGTTCTTGTGGCAACACCTACATCTTGGTAGCGGTTGATTATGTGTCGAAATGGGTTGAGGCCATAGCTTTGCCAAATAATGAAGCTCGAAGTGTGGTGGCGTTCTTGAAAAGGAGTATCTTCACGAGGTTTGGCACTCCACGTGCTATCATTAGTGACGGGGGTTCTCATTTTTGCAACCGGGCTTTTGACTCGTTTCTAGCCAAGTATGGGGTAAATCACAAGGTGACCACTCCTTATCATCCTCAAGCGAGTGGCCAAGTTGAGGTGTCAAACCGTGAAATCAAGAGTATTTTATCCAAGACTGTCAATGCAAATAGGACCGATTGGTAGAAGAAATTGGATGATGCTCTTTGGGCTTATCGTACAGCTATCAAGACTCCGATTGGTATGTCACCGTATCGGTTGGTGTTTGGGAAGGCTTGTCATCTTCCGGTAGAATTGGAACATAAGGCTATGTGGGCCCTGAAAAAGTTGAACTTAGAATGGGATGTCGCTGCTAATCTCCGGGTTGAGCAATTGAATGAACTTGATGAGTTTAGGTTTCATGCTTACTCCAGCTCGTCCTTGTATAAGGACAAGATGAAGTACCTTCACGACAAGTATGCCCGAGGGAAGGAATTCAAAGTTGGTGACATGGTTCTTCTTTTCAACTCCCGGTTGAGGTTATTTCCGGGCAAGCTGAAGTCTAAGTGGAGCGGCCCATTTGAAGTGGTTGGTGTAACTCCTTTTGGTGCCATTGATCTCAAAAATAAGAATGGTGAAGTTTTCCGGGTCAATGGGCATCGTATCAAGCACTATTTAGGCAAGATTGATGACAACCACGTGGTGGCACTCATTCATTTGAAATGACTGTGATGGTAACATGCGTCGTGCCGCGACGTTAAATCAGGCGCTTCTTAGGAGGCAACCCATGTCTTTTTCTTTTTCTTTGTTTTTCTGTTGTAGAGTAGGATTTTTGAGCTGATAGTTTGTGAAGTGTTGCAGGGATAATGTTGGACCGGTGCTGGGCAAAAGTGCAAAATAGTCAGTCTTTGAATATTGCCTATGCGGCCGCGCAGCAAAACAGTGTGGTCCGCGTAGGTTTGAGTAGCTGAAGGGTTAAGGCCCAGAAGACCCAGCGCGGCCGCGTGGCATTTCTGTGCGATCCGCACTGGAGGACCCAAAATTACACGCTCTCTGACTAAGATCCCACGCGGCCGCGCACCAAAATAGTGCGGTCTGCGTGGATTGAATAGCTAACGTGTAGGATGCAAAATCCAGTGCGGTCCGCGTCCCTTTTTGTGCGGCCGCGCTGGTAGGTAGGTACTGGGTCCTAGGGTTTTTTTATAAATAGAGGCCTTGGGCCTCATTTTAACCTTTTCGCCAAATTTACACCTGAGCTATTATTTTCATTGTTCATCAAGACTAATTGTGCACATAGTTGAAATCTCATTAATCCCTTGTAACAACTCTCATTCATTTCAATCATAGTTCTAATTTTTGTGCTGTTTAATTGCTTTTTACTAGTGCAACTTCTTACTTTCGTCTTTTTTTTCTTTTTTTCTTCTTAGTTTAACTGTTAGCTTAGATGTTTGTGTGTTTTTGTTTAATCATGGGCATGGAATCTTGTTAAATAACTGATTAGGGACTCGTAGGATGTGAACAAAAATTGGATCTAATTGAACAAACACCCGGCTCAGTTAAATTAGCCCTACGCGGCCGGCAGCACTTGTGCGCGGTTCGCATGACTATGGTTAAGAGATGATGAATCTCTCTACGCGGTCCGCGTGCCATTTATGTGCGGTCCGCGTGAGCCCAGCGCAGCCGCGGTCCAAAACAGTGCGGACCGCGTGTGAAGAGTTCAGAAAGGTCAACGATTGGGTATTTCACCTGCGCGGACCGCGTACCATTTCTGTGCAGTCCGCGCTGAACCAACGCGGCTGCGTACCATTTCTGTGCGGTCCACGTCGATTTATTCAGAAAGGTATGTATGGGTGTCAGTATACTGCACGGACCGCGTGCCTTTTGGTGCGGTCCGCGCCCCTCTGTCTATGTCACTGTGTCTGCATTCTTTGCATTCAACTGAACTGTCTACTTCACCTTATGTGCTTCTACTAACAATGTTAGACATGTATTCCTTGCAGACAATGGTTCAAAAACGAGCGGGCAAAGAAAAACAACCCGGGAGAGGTGGTTCCTCCCGAGGGGGGAAAAGCAAGAAGATTGTGAAACTCATTCCAAAAACCAGAGAATTGATAAAGAAAACCCGGAAGATAATCCGAGAAGCTGATGGAGCAGCATCTCATTCCACGGGAGTGAGTATGCCCCTTCACGGAGCATTATCTCGGAGTCTGCCCCCACCCACATGTCCACTTCATTTCAGCTCCATGATTCCCCTTCCCCGGATCATGATAATGTAGCCTCCTCCAAGAAGCCGGTAAATATCATCTCGGACTCGTCTGATGAGTCCGTAGCAAGAGAAGAAGAGCAATACTCCACATCTCTCACAGCTTCATTATCAGGGGAGAGTGGAGGGTATGCTGAGGGATGTGAGCCACAGCTCGGGGGGATAGAGCGTACTAGAAAACCGGAGGCATGGGCAGACAACTTTGTTAGTGAGGTTGCTTTCCACAGATTCCGGGAGTGGTGGCCCAAAAGGAAACTGATTCTGGAGAGGAAGTTCATAGATGCTGATCTTGTCCCTCTCAATCCTCATGTGCAAGCACAATTCCGCACTAGAGTGGGTTGGAGCTTCTTCAAAGAACGTGTTGAGATGGCGAATGAGCATATGGTGAAGGAGTTCTACAACAATGTTCACCATGTAGTTCCGGACTCAAAAGCAACTAAAGTGAGGGACAAGGCAGTTGTGTTTGATGGCAAATCGTTGAATGAATTCCTGGGGTTTAAAGAAGAGGATGAATCACAATATTTAGAAAAACTAGCAATGAAAGAGGAGGTTCATCCTTGGTTGGCCGAGCACTTGGCAGCCCCGGGTACACTCCCAGTCTGGTTGAAAGCACAAGAAAAGATCTTCAGGAACACCCTGAACTTTGAAGCCAAAGGGTGGTCGACTTTCGTGTGTAGTTGACTTGACCCGTCTACACATGATCACTCCATTCCCCTTCCTCGTGCTGTCTTGGTAGCATCTATCATGGCGGGTTTCCCTCTGAATGTGGGTAATATTATGTCGAGAGTGATTTCTACAGTTGGTAATGAGACCCAAATAAACTACCCCTTCCCAAACACACTCTCTTTGTACTTCAGAGAATTGAAAGTGAAGAAAAAGAAATATGATGTCAAGGTACCTCCGGTGGCCCCGTACTCATGGTATAGTCAGTTGGGTCCAGACAACCCAAAGAGGGGCAAGAAGAATGTGGCATCCACTTCCACCGCACCTGGCTAGTCCGAGGAGCCAGTGGTCATTAAGCAGCCCAGTGAGCCTCCCACCATTCCTGCCACTGATGAGGCATTGCCTCCGGGTCTGTCGTCATTAGCTGGTCCATCTATTGCAGCAGACCCGGTAGTCCCTTCATCAAAGACTCACTGGTTCACTGCAAACTAGCTCACCCATTCCATTGCCAGTTTGAACAACTGGATGTCAGCTGCGACATCCAAGTTGTCTACTTTGACCACTGCTGTACAGGCACAGGGAGCACCAGTTACTGTTGAGATTCCTTCCTCCATTGAGGATGCACTGAAGAAGATCCTGGCCAACCAGGAAAAGATGATGGCGACGCAGGATGCCTTGACTAAGGCGGTTGGGGCACATGGCAAAGCATTGGAGAAATTGGCTCGGGAGCACAAGAAGCTGAGGAAGCAGAAGGCTTCCAAGGAGTCAGTGACACAGTTGAGAGTGGAGGTGGACAAGCTCATGGCGGATCAGTTGCCAATAGACCTACTATTTGGGGATCCGGCTGTAGAGCCAGCAGTAGCACAGGTACAGGAGGAGGAGCAGAGGCCGATGAAGAAGAGGAAACTCCCTAGCACTAAGGGAGTTGTGATTGAGGTAGCACCGGTACAGGAGAGTCCCTCCACTGCCCACCAGTTGATGAGCCAGTTCTTGAGCAAGCACCTGTCCCAGCAACACAGCAGCAGCAGGCCGGGGACCAGTCTGAGGTCCCCGCCAGTACAGAGGACTTCGGAGCCACTGACCAGCACAGGGTGACGGATGCGGCTTGAGGGGCCTTTCTATATCCTTTCTTTCATTTTGGTGCTTATTTTGATAGTTAGCATTGGGGACAATGCTAGCTTTTATTCGTGGGGGTGTGGCCCTACTATTTTGATTGACTGTCGGATTACTGTATATATTCTTTTACTTTCAGCACATTCGTAGTTGTAGATGGCTTGTATAGTTGTTCATGATAGATGCTCTTAAACTCTGTACATATTCATTCCCCCTGGTTGTATATTCTACTCCCCTTTTGTACATATTCATTCGGTTTTCATTTTGGGTTTTCTATTTTTCGTTAAACTTTTTCGTTTTAGTTGCAAAGTCAGTCTCGTAGCCTTTTTGTTTTGTTTTGGTGTTTGCAATAAGCCCTTGGTTTTCTTAATGCCACGGTTCTTTCCAAGGGTAGAGTGTTGTGTGAACCGGGTGGCTCTTCCCAATGATAGATGGCGTGACAACCTTCTTAAGGGTTTGAGTCCGTTTTTTATTTTTCTTTTTGATTTTCAAGTTTTTGTAGTTAAGGGTACCTCAGGCAAAGCTTCACTTGGGCCTAGCACATTTGCCTTTGATCCTATGGTCAAAGACATTATGTTGTGTTTAGGATGTTGAAAGTTGTGGCCTTGAGACTCTTGTGTTGACCAAACAATCATCATGTGGTCATTCTGGGCCATTGTGCGCTTGAATCATATCTAAGGTCGTTGTGGGCCCTCGACTCCGTCTTTGGAAATCCTTGAGTGTGTGTAGTGAGAATTCGAATCGTGAGCCCAAGTACCGAGCCGATGGTCTAGAACTTGCCCTGAATGTTGTTGAGGCGAAATCATAGGTGGAACTTGACTTGAGACGTGATTATAGGCTCTCCTTGATCCAAAATGCAAAACTTGAACAACTCCCATGACCTACCAATGAAATAATCCCTAGTTCACCCCTTTTGAGCCTTAAACCTTTTTCTTTCATGAACCAAGCTACAAGCCTAGACCCGTTCTTAATGAGACCCTCTCTTGGCACCCAAATCTTCCTTGAGTAAATGGCAAATGTCTAAGTTTGGGGGGGGGAGAGACAAGAAAGACATCAATGTGGTAAAAAGGCGCAAAAGCAAAAGAAAAGGAAGACAATGAAAAAGAGAAAAAGGCAAAAAGAAAGACAAAAATGAATAAGAACCAAAAAGGGAATCCAAGGACAGCAAAAAAAAGTGAAAAAGGTGTGGAAAAGTGGTAAAAGGGGAAAAAGGGTTTGAATCGCAAAAGAAAGAGTGACAATGTGTCTCTCTAACCCCTTGAAAGAAGTGAATTACTCAATTGAGTCAAGAAAGTGTGCCAAAATAAATCAAAAGAAGTGTTTAAGGGAAGATTGAACCCATTTGAACAAAAACATGTCCTACCTTTACCCAAAGCCTTCACTATGAATCCTCAAAAGCCCTATATGATCTTGAGTTTAGGGAAACCTACATTAGTGGATACTTACATAAGGGGAAAGCATATGGTACTTAGAGCCGGACTTAGGGCCTTTTCTTTGTGAGAGATGAGAGAGAAGTCCATTCACCTCGATCTGTGTGCAAATACTCTAAAAAGGCGAGGTTCACTTAGGGAAAGTCAAGGATGTGTGAGTTTGGGTTCCACAATGACCAAAGAAACTGAGAAATGTTCCTTGATGAAATGTGTCAACTCTTGATGCTCTTGTGTCACACTTGATCCACAAGTTTTCAAAAGTTTAAATGTGTTGATGATGCATTCGCATTGAGGGCAATTGTTAGTCCCAATTGATGCTTGTTGAGGTTACTTTAGGATAAACAGGAATTACTTGGGTGTTTTCCATTGAGGGGTAGGTCTCATTTTAGTTGCTTGAGGACAAGCAAGGGTTTAAGTTTGGGGGAGTTGATAACTTTGATTTCTACATGTTTTATACCCATTCTCACCTAAGCTTTGTGCATTAACTGCCATAACTTAGTCCCAAAATGCTTACAAGTTGCGCTTGATTGCAGGTTTAAGCGACAAGATGACAAATACCAAAGATCGGCTCAAAAAGGAGTGAAAACTACCAAGTGTCAAAAGACAACTGAAGTGGGGAACGAAATGACCTGTGCGGTCCGCACTGTTTTGTCACGCGGCCGCACAGGAGAGTTCAGAGGCTGGACAATTTTCAGGTCAACCTGCGCGGTCCGCACTGCTTTGCCACGCGGCCGCGCAGGAAGTTCAGAGACTCAGAAATTCAAGGCAAAAGCCCATGCGGCCGCACACCTAATCAGTGCGGTCCGCGTGGATGACGTTCAGAAACACCCTATGCGGTCGCGCGTCACATTTGTGCGGTCCGCGTCCCCAGTGTCAGAAGCAAGATATGACGACCCAAACCCCTACGCGGTCCGCGCCAGACTCTCAGGGGTATTTTTGTCCGGTTTTTCCTGTGTAGTATAAATAGAACATTTTACTTTTTAGAACTAGTTTTTTTCAGTTTTTGTTTTTATCAGATAGCATCTGAACTCGAGACTTCATGGTTTTAGCCTATTTTGGGCAATTTCTTCTAGTATTAACGTGGATTTGAGTAGATTAACATTGTAGTTAATTATTATGTCAATTTCATCTACTATTTCTTCAATTTCTGTTTCTATTATGGCTAGCTAAACCCATAAGCTAGGGTTGTGGCTCAACCCTAGTGTGGATAATTAATGGGTGTGATTGTTTAGTGCATGAATGATGTTGGGTATTTGTTATTTGGATTAATCTTATGTTTTCATTAAGATTTGGTGGTTGCAAACACTAAGTCTAGCTTTGTGAGTTTTGACTCTTCTTGAGAAAGAGAGTCTATGACCCCAAGATTTATTCCAAGAAGGAATTGGGATGGACCCATGAGAATGGTAGTCCCAATTAATGGGTTAAATTTTAAGAGAGTAATTACCCAACTTGAACCATAAGTTGCTTGGGCAAATTGGCCTACCCATGGTCTCGAGAGAGGCAATTGGGCGAAATCACTCTCTATACCGAGAGGTGTGAGAGTGGGTACAAAAGTGCAACGGTTATAGCATAAGTCCCATATTCATCATTCTTGCATTAGTAATCTCTACCCGTTAATTGACCACCTAGGTACATGCCACGACCCTAATGCCTTTCTCTATATTGCATACAACTTAGAATCTATATCTTAGCCTAACTTAGCTTTAAACTTGTAGTTGATAAATTGTAGTTGATAATCAAAAGAAAAACAAAAATGTTAGAAGATCAATTAGGAGCTAAAACATAGTCCTAGACCATACAAACACTCAACTCCAAATTGAAGCTCCCTGTGGAAAATTGACCCCGATACCTCTATTGGGTAAAAGTATTAGCGCCCACTCTTCCCTAGGTTGAGTCCGCTGCGATCAATTTGCCTCCTCCAAGAACCAAGAAAGATGTTATGAGCCTGCGGGGAAGATTGAACTACATCATCCGATTCATTGCCCAGTTGTCTTCTATGTGTGAACCCATCTTCAAGCTGTTAGAGAAAGATGCAGCAATTAAATGGACAGATTAGTGCCAAGAAGCCTTTGACAAAATCAAAGAATATATGTCGAAACTGCCAGTCTTGGTCCCACCCGAACCTGGGAGGCCTTTGTTCCTGTATTTGACAGTCTTAGAGAATTCTTTTGGATGTGTCCTCGGACAACACGATGTGACCGGAAAGAGAGAGCAGGCAATCAACTATTTGAGCAAAAAGTTCACAAGTTATGAAGCCAAATATACCCTGTTGGAAAGGACTTGTTGCGCCCTAACTTGGGTCGCTCAGAAGCTTGGGCATTATTTGTTGGCCTACACCACTTATCTCATCACCAGGCTGGACCCTCTGAAGTATATATTCCAGAAGCCAATGCCCACAGGGAGATTAGCAAAATGGCAGATCCTGCTCACTGAATTTGACATAGTCTACGTCACCCGCACGGCAATAAAAGCCCAGGCTTAAGCGGATCACCTAGCTGAAAACCCTGTTGATGTGAATACCAGCCCTTGAGTACCTACTTCCCGGACGAAGAGGTAAATTCAGTTGAGATAACATCAGAAGACACCAATGCGTGGAAAATGTTCTTCGATGGAGCCGTGAGCGCAAAAGGCATTGGAATTGGGGCAATCTTGATCTCACCCACGGGTCAGCACTATCCAGCCACGACCCGGCTTCGATTTTACTACACGAACAACACCGCTGAGTATGAAGCCTGCATTATGGGTATGAATATGGCAATCGACCAAAATGTCGAAGAACTTTTGATCATGGGAGATTCAGACTTGATTATCCGACAAGCTCAGGGTGAATGGGAAACTCGAGATGTCAAGATTATTCCATACCGACAACATGTGAAAGATCTTAGTAAACGGTTCAAGTCATCCGAGTTCAGGTACATTCCTCGTTTTCACAATGAGTTGGCCGATGCACTCACTACCTTGGCCTCGATGTTGCCCTATCCAGGCAATCTCCACATTGACCCTTTGGAAATCCAAATCAAGGAAAGGCATGGTTACTGCAATACGGTCGATGTGGAGCCAAATGTTCAGCCATGGTATCATGATATCAAGAAATTTCTGAAAAGGAAAGAATATCTCGAGCAAGTCAATGGAGACCAAAAGAGAACCATTAGACGGCTTGCAAGTGGTTTCTTCTTGAACGGTGAGGTCTTATACAAAAGGACTCCGGATCTTAATTTGTTAAGATGTATTGACGCCGAAGAGGCCGGAAGAATCATGTATGAAGTGCATGCAGGAGTGTGTGGACCTCATATGAATGGGTACGTTTTGGCAAAGAAAATCCTCTGAGCGGGCTATTATTGGATGACTATGGAAAAAGATTGTTTCAGTTTCGTCTAGAAATGTCATCAGTGTCAGGTGCACGGTGACCTGATTCATGCACCGCCTACAGAACTACATCCCATGTCAGCACCTTGGCCATTTGTTGCCTGGGGTATGGATGTCATCGGGCCAATTGAGCCAAAAGCTTCAAATGGGCATAGATTCATATTGGTCGGTTTCGACTACTTCACAAAGTGGGTTGAAGCAATTACTCTCAAATCTGTCACCAAGAAAGTTGTGGTAGACTTCGTGCATTCCAATCTCATTTGCCGTTTCTGTATTCCTGCAACTATCATTATAGATAATGCTGAGAACTTGAATAGTCACTTGATGAGGGAGATATGCGAGCGGTTTAAGATCACGCATCGAAATTCTACTCCTTATCGGCCCAAAGCCAATGGCACTATCGAAGCAGCAAACAAAAACATCAAAAAGATTTTGAGAAAGATGATTCAAAGTTCCAGGCAGTGGCATGAAAAGTTGCCATTTGCATTGTTGGGATATCGCACTACTGGGCGCACATTAGTCGGAACAACCCCGTATCTTTTGGTTTATGGCACTGAAGTCGTAATACCCGCGGAAGTCGAAATCCCTTCTCTCCAGATCATTGTTGAAGCTGAAATTGAAGACAGTGAATGGGTCAAAACCCGTCTGGAACAGTTAACCTTGATCGATGAAAAGCGAATGGCCGCAGTCTGCCACGGACAGTTGTATCAACAAAGAATGTCCCGTGCCTACAACAAGAAAGTGCGGCCTAGAAACTTTGAAGTGGGGCAACTCGTTTTAAGGTGTATTCTTCCCCATCATCAGGAAGCAAAAGGAAAGTTTGCTCCTAACTGGAAAGGGCCATACATTATCAGAAAATTATTGCCAAAAGGGGCATTATACCTAGGAGACATCGAAGGGAATGACCCTGAAATAGCTGTAAATGCAGACGCAGTCAAAAGGTACTATGTCTGATCCTTCTACAGCAACAGCATTACCCGGTTGGGATGACGAAGGCTTTCATTCTCGCTACCACAAACACTCCAACCCTTTGTTAACCCTTTGAGCCGGTTACCTTTCTTCCATTACCCTCTTTGGAACTTGAAGACGTTTGTAGAAAAAAAACAAGAAAAAACAAATGTTTCCCTGAACTATGTTCGACTTGATTCCGAAAGGATACGTAGGCAGCCTCTCTATGGGGTTCAGTCACACCAAACAAAAATCCAATTTCCCCCAAAAAGTAAAACTGGGGCAGATGTTATAGTGGTTCGGCGATGATCCCGCCTGAATGTTTCCAAAGTTGTAATTCAATCCAAGTTCTTTTTACCCAAACCTTGTTCAAGTCCTTCAGATCAATCGGTGAAAGGTTTTCAAAATCAGAGAACGCAGTTGTTTGGATCCGATACAATCAAGAAATAAAATGAGAGAGTCTTATTGGTGAAAACTTATAAGCACCGTAAGGTGATAGTGAGCAGAGAAACTGAAAAACGAGAGAGTCTTGTTAGTGAAAACTTGTAAAGAGCACTATAAGGCGGCGACAAGAAGAGAAATGAGAGAGGTCGATTGGCGAAAACCCGCAAAGGGCGCTGTTGATCGAAAAGAAGAAACCCCTCACCACCATTGGCACTGAAAGAGTCCTGGCAAGGTTTCTCGATTTTAGAACACGGGTCGCAATGGGTTTATGAGAATTTGGATAGTTGTGCAGATCGAATATCCAGTTCAAGAAACATGTCATGTCTATTGAAGTCTGCATGCACTCTAGATAAGTCCTTCTTTCCTCCCTGAAAGGGACACTTCTCCTTAAATTCACTTTCTTGTCCTTTGTTTACTTTTCTTTGAATCCATTTCGGTCTAACTCTGTTCCGAAGCTAATACAAAGAAAAGGTGGAAATATTGGTTTTATAGGGTCCTGCTTGATAAAAGCCAAGTCCAAAGAAAAGTACCCAGCCTCAGCAGGTACATCAAGTTGATCCTGACTGGCCATGGTGGCCGATGCTTTGAAATCAAAGTCATTGAAAATAAAAAGAAGTCCAAAGTCAAAAGCCCTTAGAGGCAGAATAAGGTGAAAAGACCAAAGCCCCACATGGTTGAACCGTCATCTGGAAAGTTTGGAAATTTGAGTTCCTCGATATTTGGAGAGAGATCAATCTTTAGAAAAGCCAGCAAGCAGCAGAGGTTCTCACCAAAAGAGTTGGGTCGAGATCGAGTGATAAAAAACAATCAAGGCCACAAAACCAACCACAATTTCAAACTAACAAATGTTCTTTGTTTGAAAAAATTTAAAACAGGTGCAATCCAAAGCAACCATGCAAGAAGCAGGTGCAACCAAAAAAAAATGCGCAAGTGCTAGAAACAGCTTTGCAGCAACAATCCATAAAAAGGGAAGTACCCTCCAAGTTTCTTTTCCGCATTTAATCATTCCATGAAATTAAAAAAAAAAGGAAAAAAAAGAGATAAGAAGAAAATTCAAAAAAATGGTAGTTCAGAATCCCCAATCTCAATCTTTTACGTTTGTCCAACATAGGGTCTCCAACCCCTGGTTGAGATTTTTAGACATAGGGTCTCCATCCCCTAGTCGCCTTTTGCCAACATAGGGTCTCCAACCCCTAGTTGAGATTTTTAGACATATGGTCTCCATCTCCTAGTCGCCTTTTGCCAACATATGGTCTCCATCCCCTAGTTGAGATTTTTAGGCATAGGGTCTCCATCCCCTAGTCGCCTTTTGCCAACAATAGGGTCTCCAATCCCTAGTTGAGATTTTTAGACATAGGGTCTCCATCCCCTAGTCGCCTTTTACCAATATAGGGTCTCAAACCACTAGTTGAGATTATTTTTAGACATAAGGTCTCCATCCCCTAGTCGCCTTTTGCCAGCATATGGCTCCAATCCCTAGTTGATATTTTAAGACATAGGTTCTCCATCCCCTAGTCGCCTTTTGGCGAACATAGGGCTTCAATCCCTAGTTGAGATTTTTAGACATAGGGCCTCCATTTCCTAGTCTCCTTTTTGCCAATATAGGGCTCCAATCCCTAGTTGAGATTTTTAGACATAGGGTCTCCATCCCCTAATCGCCTTTTGCCAACATAGGGCTCCAATCCCTAGTTGAGATTTTAGACATAGGGCCTCCATTCCCTAGTCGTCCTTTGCAAACATAGGGTCTCTAACCCCTAGTTGAGATTTTTAGACATAGGATCTCCATCCCTTAGCCACCTTTTGCCAACATAGGGCTCCAATCCCTAGTTGATATTTTTAGATATAGGGCCTCCATTCCCTCGTTGTCTTTTGCCAACATAGGGCTCCAATCCCTAGTTGAGATTTTTAGACATAGGGTCTTCATCCCCAAGTCGCCTTTTGCTAACAGAGGGCCCCAATCCCTAGTTGAGATTTTTAGACATATGGTCTCCATTCCCTAGTCTCCTTTTGCTAACATAAGGCTCCAATCCCTAGTTGAGATTTTTAGACATAGGGTCTCTATCCTCTAGTCGCCTTTTGCCAACATAGGGCTCCAATCCCTAGTTGAAATTTTAAGACATAGGGCCTCCATTCCCTAGTCGCATTTTGCCAACATAGGGCTCCAATCCCTAGTTGAGATTTTAGACATAGGGCCTCCATTCCCCAATCGCCTTTTGCCAACATAGAGCTCCAACCCCTGGTTGAGATTTTTAGACATAGGGTCTCCATCCCCTAGTCGCCTTTTGCCAACATAGGGTCTCCAACCCCTAGTTGAGATTTTTAGACATATGGTCTCCATCCCCTAGTCGCCTTTTGCCAACATATGGTCTCCATCCCCTAGTTGAGATTTTTAGACATAGGGTCTAAATCCCCTAGTCGCCTTTTGCCAACAATAGGGTCTCCAATCCCTAGTTGAGATTTTTAGACATAGGGTCTTCATCCCCTAGTCGCCTTTTACCAATATAGGGTCTAGTTTGAGATTATTTTTAGACATAAGGTCTCCATCCCCTAGTCGCCTTTTGCCAGCATAGGGCTCCAATCCCTAGTTGATATTTTAAGACATAGGGTCTCCATCCCCTAGTCGCCTTTTGTGAACATAGGGCTTCAATTCCTAGTTGAGATTTTTAGACATAGGGCCTCCATTTCCTAGTCTCCTTTTGGGCCTCCATTCCCTAGTCGCCTTTTGCAAACATAGGGTCTCTAACCCCTAGTAAGATTTTTAGACATAGGATCTCCATCCCTTAGCCACCTTTTGCCAACATAGGGCTCCAATCCCTAGTTGAGATTTTTAGATATAGGGCCTCCATTCCCTCCTTGTCTTTTGCCAACATAGGGCTCCAATCCCTAGTTGAGATTTTTAGACATAGAGTCTTCATCCCCTAGTCGCCTTTTGCTAACATAGGGCCCCAATCCCTAGTTGAGATTTTTAGACATAGGGTCTCCATTCCCTAGTCTCCTTTTGCTAACATAAGGCTCCAATCCCTAGTTGAGATTTTTAGACATAGGGTCTGTATACTCTAGTCGCCTTTTGCCAACATAGGGCTCCAATCCCTAGTTGAAATTTTAAGACATAGGGCCTCCATTCCCTAGTCGCATTTTGCCAACATAGGGCTCCAATCCCTAGTTGAGATTTTAGACATAGGGCCTCCATTCCCCAATCGCCTTTTGCCAACATAGAGCTCCAATACCTAGTTGAGATTTTTAGACATAGGGTCTCCATCCCCTAGTCGCCTTTTGCCAACATAGGGCTCCAATCCCTAGTTGAGATTTTTAGACATGGGACCTCCATTCCCTAGTCGCTTTTTGCCAACATAGGGCTCCAATCCCTAGTTGAGATTTTAGACATAGGGACTTCATTCCCTAGTCGCCTTTTGCCAACATAGGGCTCCAATCCCTAGTTGAGGTTTTTAGACATAAGACCTCTATGCCCTAGTCGCCTTTACCAATATAGGACTCCAATCTCTAGTTGAGCTTTTAGACATAGGGCCTTCATCCCCTAGTTGCTTTTTGCCCACATAGGGCTCCAATCCCTAGTTGAGAGTTTTAGATATAGGGCTCCATTCCCTAATTTCTTCCTTTTAAAGACACACAACCCTTATTTCATCGCTTTCAATATATATATATATATATATATATATATATATATATATATATATAATAGTTTAGATTTTAGTTACAAATAAGTCACGAAATTTTACTAGTGAAAATTGGGGCAGAAAAATTTCGTTTGTTTGTTTGTTTTGGTGTCTGAGTAGGTTTTACCTCGAGGCACAAGGTTCGAGACAACCAAAAGAATAAATCTCAATCCAAAATAAAGAAAAGAAGAAAAAAGATCAAGAAATGAACTCAAAGGGTTGAAGTGGAGAAGGATGCAGACTGCTCAAAATATGATTGAAGTCACAGGCTTCGCGTGTCCCACCTTGATCCATAGCTGAAGAATGAACCAGCAGTTTACAGCTAATGAGCATCAAGATCCAAATCAGAGTCCGCAGGAAGAACCAGCCAGGACTCAAGACCAAGCTTAGAAGATTCATAGATAGGAATTTTGTAACTTGTAGTTGACAGGCTTAGCTAGTTTAGCTTTTTATCTTTCATTTCGGTGTAATAAGGAGTTCAGCAAGCAGTAGCAGCAATAGTGAAATCGCAACTTCCCGGTAGTCCCAGCTACCAAAACTTCCAAAACTACACTGACCTGATTCCTTTATAGCCAAGGATATGTAGGCAACCTTTGAAACAAGGTTCGGTCAGGCTCTTTTCAAAAATGCTTCTCATGGAGTTTCAAATGGGCAAAAATCCCTCATAATTGCTCATTTTATCTTTGCCCGAAAATCCTTCATGTTTCCGAGCAAAGAGGGGCAGGTGTGAGCACGTGATTTTTGCCTCACATGAATTACTCCTACAGAATTCCAAAGAATTAGAATTTTTTTTAAATATTCTGATTATTTGCATTTTTTTGTGCATGTTTAATTTTTATTTAATTCATGAAAAATACAAAAATACATTGCATTTGCATTTAGGACTTAATTTTATATTTTTAGATTAATTAGTAAGTTAGTTGTTTTACAAAAATAGAAAAATCACAAAAAATAGCTCATTTTACATTATTTATCTTTTAATTCTTAGTTTATTAATTTTCCTCTTTTAATTTAAAATTAAGTGTTGTTTATAATTTTCATAATTAGCTAATTAGCTCAATTCACATTTTATTTAGATAATTTAGGATTTTTATCATTAGGACTTTTAATCTAAAAAAAAGAAAAAAAGAAAAAAAAAGGAATTTTGGAAATAAAAGAAAGACTTGGAATAAGGGTTCAATTTTGTGAAATTGGGCTAACTTCTTTACATTTAATCCAGCCCAAAAAAAATTACCCTAGAAAATCCTCCAAATAACTAGGCCCAAAATCGATTAACCCGGTCCACCCCATACAACTGCCAAACGACCCTGCTTTATCTCAAGTTGATCTCAGTCGTTGGATCTTATCAATCCAACGGCCCGGAACTGGTTGATCCATCACCATATAAGTGTCCGAACTGAGGTCAAACACCCCATACTCCTTTTCATCCCCTCTCTATGAATCCCCAACCAGTTCCCCTTGAATCATGGCTGAACGTTTCACATTTTGGATCAAAAGGTCCATCCAAAAACCCTAATTACCCCAATTTGACCCAGAGTTCCTGTGCTCCTCTTTTCCTTCAAAATCGAGGCTCCAAGAAGTCTTTTCCCTCGTGTAGATCCAGTCAAGCCATGCAAGGCTGGATCTCTTGAGAGAAAAGATTTCTGTTGGTCAAGGCAAGAGCGGAATCCAACGGTTATAACGATTGTTCTTCCAGTCATTGGTAAGTTTCCATCGTTTGCTTTCCCTTTTTCTTCTCTTCTCTTCTTTCTTTCTTTCCCCCTTCTTCCCTTTTCAAAGGTCGAGTCAGTTTTGCTTCGTAGATTAATTTCTAAGTTCTATTAGAAATTGATTTCTAACTTCTGTTAAAAAGTTGATTTCTGAGTGCTGTTGAAAACTAATTGTTCTCTGAATTGTTTAAATTGATAATTTTGTTCTAGGGCACATTAGATTGTCTCAGAATCATTTTGTTTGTTTTTTTGAAATTGCATTTAGTTTGTTGAATTAGTTTAGTTCAAGAGTTATTCTAATTTGTAGGGTAATTAGCATTTTTATTCATGTTTAGATGCATCGTTCAATTAGCTTGTTGATTCCCTATTAATCTAGAATTTGTTACGAATTAGTTTCATGTGAAACATGCTCAGCATGATAATTAATCTTAATTGTTTTAGATCAAGTAGGGCTGAATTTAGGATTATAAAATGTTTGTTTGATTTCTTTTCTTCTTCCCATGTTTTGTCTAATTAATGAAAGAATAGATTAGCAATTAGGTTTTAATATCCTTTAGGGCTTCAGTTTCCTTTTTCAATTGGTTTGTTGTTAGTGTCAGCATTTTTAGCATCATTTGATTCATTTCTTTACTGGAAATTTGAAATAGGTTGTTCATTGTTGAGTATTTGTTAAATGTGAGTTCCAATTGTTGAATTATTGATGCCTTTTCATTCAATTTGCCTTTTGTTTCTACTAGAAAAGTGCTAGTCTGATTTCTGATTCTTCAAGAATTTTAAGGCTTAAATGAACAAGTAGAAACTTTAGGGACCCGTTTGAATTATAAAGTTTAGGTAAAACCTGAAATAAGTGAATATCTAAAGGGTAAAAAGGGATTTTTACTTGTGCTGAAAATCTGATATTTTTAGGAAATTTTACAGCTGTCCTAGCTGTTTGAAAAAATATGCTGAAAATGGGACAGTTGTACCAAGGGCTGTTAAAAAAGGACTGTACTATTATTCTTTAGGATAAGGAATATGCTAAAAGATGCTTCCCCTTAGGCAACCTATATATATAGTCTCTATCCTTTTTGAAAAAGACAGATTCTGAGGTACATTTTCATCAGCAATTTTTTCTGAAAATTCCATTTCTTCTCTGAAAACTTCATACTCAAAAATAGCTTTAAAATTTTCAAAAATCTCTTATCTCTTCCAAGTTTGAAACATGGTGTGAAATAGAGATTTCATGGTTTCCTTTAGCTAGTCCTTAGTTTCAAACTGTCTTCATTTGGATCTGGTTTTACTGTTGTTGTCTTGCTTGGTTTACTGCTGAAGTTTGGGTTTCTAGCTCTCTTTGGTTTTCTTGACCTTTATTTGGTCACTTTTCAGTCGCATTTCTTTTAGTTTTCTAGGTATGTAACTACGTTCTATCTATAAGAATGAGTTTATTTGTGCAAAACCTGAAATTGTCCATGACTGTGTGTATGACTGTGTGATTTAACAATAGAAAGTAATATGTGTTCATTGTTTTCCACTAGCTTTCCCCGGTGACTTTCTATGCATTTCAGTAGTTAGAAATGTTCCCAAAAAAGTAGTTTTGTCTCATAGCAGCATCTAAGTTTATTATTATTTATAATGCTTTCTTTCTCTCTTTTACCTGATTCCCCTTACTCAAACATACTGTTTTCATTCCCTTTTGACTGTTTGACCATAAGCTGCAGCCTGCAGATTTAGAAGCTGAAGCTTAGGAACTTTGCTGTGTGGCATGGATCACAAAAGGAGACAACGGTTTTGATGGACAAGTCATGTCCAAAGAAGCAGGGATTCTTTAAAATTTACTGGCTATACAGAAATTTGTAATAAATTAGTTTCTTTTTCTATGTAGTTAGTATGCCATTCAAAATTACTATGTAGTGTGTTGAAAATTTTCCTTATTTCGTCTGCAGTTTTGTAATTAATTGGACTGTTAAATTCATGTATTGAAATTCAAAGACAGCCATGTTAGGAATTTAATTGTGTTGTGTTCATTCTTTAAAACAATGGTGTAATGGGCCATGCCATGAGCACATCCTGTAAAAGGCGACAAAGTTTTGCTTGACAACCTGGGCTGAACCCCAAGTCCATTTAAAAGTTAAGTGAGTATGGGTTTGGGCCGTCAAGCCTGGACCCTAAGCCCAAATTCGGATCCAATTGTGAAATTTCTCTTTACCATGAGATATGGGTTAAATATGTGCATGTTATTCATATGGTTAATTTTTAGGACTGTGTTCGATTTTTCTGAATATTTGTTCACTTAGGAAAAAAACCGAGTTTTGGCTATAATAAGTATGCAGGCTAATTTTAGAGGTAGATAGGCCCTTTAACACCTGGGCCCGCCTAAAAACCTAAGCCCAAAATGGGTTGTTTAAATCATGCTCTAGCAATGATGTCCTTAAGCCCCTCTTTGATTTCTGGGTCAATTCTTGGGTCCTATTGCAGCTTTTAAGCTGATTTGTCTAATAAGCCATTGCTGGCCCAATTGTTTTTAATTGATTTAGGTCCAAAAATGCTCCCCAAATTTGTTGTTGTTTAGTTAATTTAGTTTTCATTTTATGTTAGTTTAAAAATAAGAATATCCTAGATGGCTTTGATTAATTACTTTTCTTTTAACACTTTTTTGATGTGTGTCATGCCAAATAAAATCCTAAAGTCCATGGTCCTCGTATAATTAGTAATAAATCTTTTAGATCGAGGTGTGCCATTATTAATTTTTCCATGGCCCTCGCAAATCGCTTATTAATTTCAACCATCGTAGTTTGCTTTAGGCCCGACTTTAGATTAGTATTGCAATTATATATACGTCGCGTAATGTAATTGCAATTTGAGCTCTAAAAAGGCTCGAGAGATGCGTTCGCGCAACTTCAACCAAACTTTTTCCTAATAAAATAAACAAAGCGTTATTAATTGTGGACATGTTCGCGTGACATGATTTTTGACGCGCCAAAAGAAAAGAGTATACGTACGCGTAACTCAATTCTTTAATTACGAATAATCAAGTGATTTAAAAGCGGTAAAAAAATAATTGCACATAGGTCCTAAAAATGATTAGTTAAACAATTAAGCCAAGTATAAATTGCTAAGCGACCGTGCTAGAATCACGGAACCCGGGAATGCCTAACACCTTCTCCCGGGTTAATAGAATTTCTTACCTAGAATTTTTGGTTCGCAGACTTCAAAAGGGAAGTCGAAATTTCCTCAATTTGAGATTTAAAATAAACCGGTAACTTGGGACACCAATTAAAATATTTCAAGTGGCAACTCTAAGAATTAAATAAATAATCTCATTTCGAATAATGTCACTTAAATTGGAAAACCTCTCTTGTACCCCTCTCGGGACGGTAAAAAATGAGGTGTGACAATTTATAAGTTCAAAATGTCATTGAATGCACTAATCATTTGAGTTAATGGGTCCGAAACTTATTTAATAGTCTTCTTAACACATAAGAACTCTGAGCCATGGCTCCTGGTTCGGCTAAAACCGTAGCGTTAATGGTACATCCACCCTAATTATAGCCAATTGGATTGCAAAGACAGTATAATGATTCTTTACACAATTCAACTTCTATCTGCTTTTTTCAAATAATTTTACTATTTGTAGATGAGTGAATAAAAAGGAATAAAAAGATTCATGAGCGAATACCTTTTTGGGAAGATTTAATACATCAAAAACTTCCTAAAATATATCCATTTTGCAGCTTTCATACTTAAAACTTTTGGGAGTTTCTTTTACGTCGGAACTACATTCTTCTCATATGTAAAAATAAATAGATTAATTCCACATGTATTGTCACATGACAGTTTTAAAAGGGATTTTGGAGGGAAAGACGCACCCAACGTATCATTTTCCTTGTAGTTCAAGTTTGAAACTCGCAAAACATGTACATTAACTCTTTTGTGGATTTTAAAAATTTCTTCATTTAATAAGAAATTGAGCCCCAAAAAAACTGTTCATGTTTTCCTCTATCAAAAATTTTCAATTAATTTTACCAACTCTCTGACTAGTATGAACCTCAAAGGGGATAAAAAGAAAAAGATATACAGACTACAGACACGGTCTTCATCAACCAAGAGTTTTTCCTGTTGCTTTTTCGCTTCTTTCTTCTCAGTGTATCAAATCGCAATTAAACAAAGCTTTAGGGGTTAAAAGGAAAATAATCAAAACAAAACTGTAGAGAACACCGAATATGTATGGGAGGTTTGTGGAGAAATTCGGGGCATGAATTAGGAGAAAGAAAATCAAGCGATTTTCAGATATGTTCGAGTATTTGCCACAAGAATTGCTGATTGAAATCTTTCTAAAGCTTCCCATCAAGTCCATCATTCAGTGCACAAGTTTTTGTAAGTCATGGTATTCTCTTCTTACTAGCCCTAATTTTATTTTCATTCACCTCAAAAACCAAGATGATTACTTGCTAGTACGACATTGCTCTGGAAAACCAGTAAAAGAAAATTATGCTTTATTCTATGACAATGAAAATTTTGATTCGTATGCCCAGTTTGATTTTCCATTTGAGAGTTACAGTCACTTTAATATTGTGGGTAGTTGTAATGGGCTTTTGTGCCTTTCCGACGACCTAAGTTGTTATAGGGATCTTTACTATATTTGGAACCCATCTATCAGAAAGTCAGTAAAACTCCTCGAACCAATTTTTACATTTGGGACACATGGTCCCTTTGATCATAAGTTAGGGTTTGGGTTCGATAGTGTTACTGATGACTACAAGGTGGTAAGGATAGTACATACTGGGGATAATGTTGATAGGGTTCCACCTCATGTTGAACTTTATAAGTTGAGCACTGGTGTTTGGCATGACATTACCCCTGTTTCTCCATCTTATAAATTCTTTAGGCATACACCGGGGGTCTATGTGAATGGCGCGTGTCATTGGGTTGCATCTCAACGGAAACGATTTGGTTGATATATGATTGTTCTGTTTGATGTGCATGAGGAGACGTTCTGGGAAATGATTGTACCGGGTTGTTTAAATGAGAAATTTTTTGGTTTTCATGGGTGAGGGATTTGTCCTTTTTGTCTCAGATGGATCACTTTGTTTGGCTGAAAGTTCCTATGGAAATGACAAAACAATTGATATTTGGATGATGAAAGAGTATGGTGACCCAGAATCATGGGTGAAACAGTTCAGCATCAATTTAAGAGACGTATCATTCAACATTAGTGTTGTTGATGAAATTTTCTCGTTGTTACATTTCTTGGCAAAGCCAATAGCTTCAAGAAAAAATGGTGAATTTTTGTGGAGAGCGGACAATGGACTCTTGGTTTCATATGATCCTGAAGCTGAAAAAAATTAAGAATCTTGGCATTCGCAATGCTAATTGTTTAACTTATCGGAATGCACTCTATGTTAATACTTACAAAATGAGCCTTATTTTACTTGGTAAGCGAACAAATTATTTTACTGGAGACACTTGCAAAGATGTATCCAATTTATGCAAGAGGGAGGCTAAAGGTGGGAGGAAAGTTCGTAAAGGAAACACTAGAAGAGGACTGCATATTCTATCTCCCTTGCACATCGGTGGATTGATGTACATGTCCAAAATGAAAGCAAAGAGGCTACGCATGTTAAAACGGAAGAACAGGCAAGTTCAGTTCCTAGTCTACTTGTAGCCCTTAGCTATGTTCTGGTTGATCTATACCCTGTGGCTGTATTGAGGTTTTTGCTACATGCATGCAAACATAATAGCTGATTCTAGTTTTTGAGTTGGCATATTCTGTACGAGGCAAACACAAATCTAGAAAAGATTCTTTTGCTCATACTATTTTCCAACTCCTTTAATCCTATAAAGTTTTGGATAAAGTTCACTGAAGTTTAGGTGCTAATATTCATAATATAATGGAGCTACTTCTTGTTTTAAAATTTTAATAATTTCTTGCAACTTGACATTGTTTTGCAGGTTTTCGGCTGATACTGGGGGCCTCCTTTAATTTATTGGAAGGTCAAAGTTTCTTGAAGGAGCTAGGAATGCGTGGCAATTTGTTATGTTCTTGGGTATTAAAACTCTTTGATTAAAATAGAGGCTGTAAATCTAATGTCTTGACTACTACTAGGTAGATGTTTTTGGGCTCATCATACTTCCGGACCTTGTGTTTTTGCAACTATCTGGTGATTACATTATCTGCTAAATTTCTATGTTGTAGCAGGCTTGGTAGCAATGATACTAAAGACCACTCTCTTATGAATAGAATTTTGTTTTGTTGATGTTGATCATATGCTAGTTCTTTCTCTTCTATGTCTTCCTACTTGGAGTTTACCATTTGTCTTAGCTGAAACCTTCATTTTTAGTTGACATCGACATCTATTTACATTTTGGGTTCCTTTGATATACTAGAAAGTGTTTGTAACCACTATTCGCCCAAGTATTTTTGCTTCATGATAGGAAATGTGCTGGGTTGCTTTCTTTGTTAGGTAGCTTCCATAGCATAGTTCTTAATTGTCCTGGAAGAAAACTACTACAAAGTCTGAGCTAAATGCCATGACTGGCATGAATTGTTTTTGACAGAGATTTACACGGCAGAAACTTGGGTGTAATATTGTCAAACAAGCACCTATTGCTAATATTGAAACCACGGTTTTCCTAATTACTCTATGTTAAGCAAGCACCACGGGCTGCAAATCTGACTAAACCCATTCACCTTAAAAGGGGCTTTCCTCTACCAAATAAATTTCCAAGGCCAGTGAAGTGACAGTACATCAACATAGAAAAGTGTTGCATAGCCTGACTTTTAACTAAGAATTTTCCATTCCTCTTATGCTTCCACTTGATAGAGTCAGGCATCTCCTGTGTGATCTGTGCCCCTTTGTGATGACCTTTTGTAATCACTTGTTTTAGAAATAAATTTTGCGTTTTGAGGTCTTAAAAACCTCTTTCAGCATCACCTCGATTTGCGTGCGCAGTCTGGACGCATAGCCGGAAAGCCATTATGTGAAAATCTGTGAACATTGATGAATTTTGACTTTAAAATGAATTTAAGTTGACTTCGGTCAATATTTTGGGTAAACGGACCCGAACCTGTGATTTGACGGTCCCGGAGGGTTTGTTGGAAAATATGGGACTTGGGTGTATGCCCGGAATCGAATTCCGAGATCCCAAGCCCGAGAAATGAATTTTTTTAAAGAAAATTATTTTCTAGAATTATTTATGAGTTTTGGAAATGAAATGTGTTTAAAATTTGATGGTATCGGGCCCGTATTCTGGTTCCGGAGCCCGGTACAGGTCTTATATGTGATTTAAGTCGAGTCTGTGAAATTTGGTAAGAAACGGACTTGAAATGACGGAAATCGGACCGTATTTGAGAAAATAGGAAAATTTGAAATTCTTAAGTGACTTCATGATTTTGATGCTAAATTCATAGTTGTTGATGTTATTTTGGCTATTTGATCGAACGAGTAAGTCCGTAGGGTATTTTTGAGGTAGTGTTTGGTTTGGAGCCTCGAGGGCTCGGGTGAGTTCCGGATAGGTCTCGGAAGGTTTTTGAACTTAGGAAAATTGCAGAAACTGCTGTCTGCTGGTGTCCAGGTCTTTGTGCTATGCGATCGCATAGGAAAGTTCGCGATCACATAGTGTAATTTCAGGGGGTCCTATTTTTCTACTATGCGATCACATAGCTTCTTCCGCGATCGCGTAGAGTTAAGTCTTTAGGGGGGGGGGTCACCAGTTGTTCTATGCTTCGCATTACTTCTCCCGCTATTGCAATGAGTTAAACCAAGCCTGGGAAGGGGAACCCATTTTCCTCTATGCGATCGCAATCCCTGATCCGCGATCGCGATGCCCAGTCCCCCTTACCCTATGTGATCGCATACCCTTGTTCGCGATCGCAGAGACCAATTTTGCCCAATCATTTAAATAGTAACAAAACACATACGGGATTAAACCCAAAATTCATAACTTCTTCTTCCAAACTCCAAATTGGGCGATTTTTGAAAGAGAACTTCACCATCAATTCATAGGTATGTAATCTTAGACTCATTTTCTTCAATTTCCATTAACACCCATTAGATTTCTAGGTCTAAATCATGTTCCTAAGGGTAGAAAATTAGGGATTTGGGTAGAGTAAGGGCTTTTTGTATAAATGGAATTTAGACCTCGTTTTGGGGTCGAATTTCGAAACTAATTACATATTCAGGCTCGTGGGTGAATGGGTGATCGAGTTTTGGTCCGATCCTCGTGTTTTGACCAAGCGGGTCCGGGGTCAATTTTTGACTTTTGGGAAGAATGATAGGAAATCTGTAATTAAGCATTGGGATTGAATTGTTTAGCATTTATTGATGTTATTAAGTCGATTATGTATAGATACAAATGATTTGGAGCCAAATTCAAAAGGAAAAGCGGTGTTTGAGGCTTGAGTTGGTCGTGGAAGTTTGAGGTAAGTGTTTGGTCTAACCTTTGCTTGAGGGAGTACGAGTTGTGTCCTATCTGCTACATGTTACTTGTTGAGTATGACGTATAGGCATGGTGACGAGTATCTATACGTTGGTGTCAAGCATGACCGTGAGTCTTAAATTGACATTATTGTGTTCTTAATAAATACTACGAATGCCTAAGTTGTTGATTCTCTGTGTTGAGAAAGGATTATGATTATTCTCGTGAAAATCACTTATGATTGAGTATGGATGCTAGTTGAGGTAGTTAGATGTTGGAACAAGTTTGGTTATAGCTGATTTTTCCCTTGCCGGGACGTATTTACTTATACTGTCGATTTCCTTGCCGGGATAGTGTTATTTCTTTGTTGATTCCTTGCCGAGACTCTCATTGTGATTGATGTTGAAATGTATATGTGGATCGGGTTGAACGCCGCAACAATATTATGTTTGGATCGGGTTCACTACTACAAAAAAGGCCTTTGGCGGCAATTATTTAGCGGCAAGAAGGCAATGGTCGCTAATAAATTCTTTAAGTTTAAATATTAGCGGCATATGACCATTAACCAGTAAAAGATATCCTTTTACCGGCAATAAAAAATAATAGTCACTAAAAGTTGCTAATTTAAATTAATCTTTTATTATTTTAACAATCCCTCCCCACCAAAAAGAGAAAATCTTTCCCTCCAATTTTTTTGGATTCCTTTTATCGTTTCCCTCCCCAGTTAGAAAACAATAGGACGAAAAACCTAACTCACTCCCCAGTTGAACGAAAAATACTAAAACATCGAATCCTAAATCGCTGCTGAAAAATCCTAACTCGCTGTTGCGTCAATGGTGTGTCGACGGCAGTGCGAGTGCGTCAACGACAACCCATCTTTTTCCCAGGTAAATTCTCTTCTCTTCGATTTACAGTAGAATCGATTTCTATCTTGAATCGACTTCACCGCCGAAAAAACCTAACTCACTGCTGCGTCAACGGTAATGTGATTTATAGTGTGTCAACGGCATTACGAGTGCGTCAACAACAGCCCATCTTTTTCCAGGTAAATTCTCTTCTCTTCAATTTACAGTAGAATCGATTTATAGTAAATTAACTTCTCTTCTTCCAATCGATTTACAGTAGATTTTGTATTGATGTTGATCGATTGATTTAAAGTAAATCAGTTCCCAACTCGTTGTTGCGTCAACAGCCTGCCGTAGTGCTCGTCCATCTTCTTCCCTTGTTAACTTCTCTTTTTCCTCGGTTAAATCAGTCGCTTGCAATTGATTTACAGTAGATTTTGGATTGATTCTTGTCGATTGATTTACAATAGATTTTGTGTACATTAATTTGGTAAAAGTCATGTTATTATTTGGATGTAAAAAATCCTGATTTAGGAAGTTTATTTTGGCCGCTTATCTCTTATATCTAAATTTCTCTTATGTTATAAACCAATTTTTGGGAAAGAAACTCAAATAGTTTCTGAGGTTAATGTTCTTGTACATGAGATTCGTGTTCTGTATGAAACGATATATGTAGCATGGACAAAGATTTTCAGATCCTTTAATAAGCATGGACGCCCTTTGTTACTTTAAAAATGACCTTCAAATGGTGTAAAATAGGCCCTCGGCTATTCATATATTAGATTGAACTTTGTTAAGTGCTTAGATAAAGAATATAAATATATAGAGTACCGCTGAGATATCTTTCTGATTACAAAATCTATCTATTGCCAAGACTTATTCTTTTCCGTGTTAAAGGTCCATGTGTGAGGCTTGCTAGAACAGCAGTTATGAATAGTCTATAACTTAGTGTACTATTGAGTTAAAAGAAAAAATATTCTTGCAATAATTTTTAAATGATTATGAACCTATACTTATCAGAACATTTAAGGTTTTAGTTAGAGTAGTAGTACAGAATTCCATCCTTAAGAGAGAATTTCATTAAGCTAGTAACTAAAGTAAGGTACACAAGCTATCATATTTTTGTTTCTTTTCTATCATCATGGTAAGAAATGATTGCTTATTCTAATTCATACAATGATATGATAGACATTGTATCTTAGGAACTTATATTTTCTTAGGAAAATTTGATTTTAAGAGGTCAGGTTTGGGTGTAGATTATTAAATAGGTTGTGAATTTGTGAAAGTATTGCTTTTTTTTTGTGTGTGTGTTTGCTAAGTCGTTAGTGATATTTGTTTGCTGTTAGATTGATAATCGATTGGTTGAATTGATTCCTCTTATATTCTGGTATTGTTTTATAAATTGGTTTCTCTATATATTTCCTATGGCTACTTTTCACCATATAAAAGTTCAATCGCTAATAGGACATCTCAACCACAGTAGTTCAGTCGTTTGTTAAGAAATAGTTTGGGCTATTAGCAATAGTCAGAATCCTTCGACAGTCAGTACCCACTAGTTTATTGGTAGTAATAATCAGAATGTCCAGTCTTAAAAAGTTGTATAATTTATAAGTTTAATAATTCTATTCTTAAAAAGTTTATGAACCAATTTGGTGAAATCGACAAGTTGTCTTTGGCTAGATGTCTTTTTCATATTTACATGTTTGTTCTATGATGACTATGATTTATTTATAAATAGAAAAATATTACATATCGATTCAGCCCCATATATGTCACTGCAATCATTGTCGTATAGTTGAAAAGTTCACACCCTTTTAGGCTTTGCATAATTTGATGAAATTTTCAAGTTTATTTATTCTGTCTCTTTCTTATCATGTTTGGTTTAAATAATCTTTTATGGTCTTGGATTTAGCTCTTGAGCTATCTTTTGAGATTGAGTTAGGTCCAAGATCCATTTCCCATACATCGTATCGGAGCATCTTCAGTTTTGGTGGCAATTTACATAGTTTATGCTACTAGCAAGCGGCTTACACCATCTGGTGCTGCTGCTCTCCCCACGATCGTTCAAGGCATTGATCCTTCTCTCAGGACAGTTCAGATGCCGCTTCTTTCTCTGGTGCCTTTTCAGGTGTCACTCATATCTCTAGTGACTGTTTCTTACCTCTTTTGATATCTTTAAGATTGAGTGATGCCCACGGCTCGGTTTACCTAACCGTTTGCAAAGTAGCACGAGATTGGAAAATTCTGCCCCTTCAACTAATCCTACAATTCTATGGTCTGTGGATTCTATCCACTGTCACTGAACTCGTACTTCTTAAAATTGCTTTATCTAGTTCCCACTATTAACAAAGTCTTCATTTATCTGGTATATAATTGGATTTTGTCCTTGCAGTTACTGTGGATCCTTGGAGCCAATGCCAATGCCAATGCCAAGAGGTAATGGTGGTCTTGCCCATGCCTTATTTGTATCCAAGAACCGAAGAATCCCTAAGATACGGATACAAACTCGTCAATTGGGAAATTTGCTGGATAAGCGGATTATCGTTGCGGTTGATTCATGGGATCGTTTGTCCCGATATCCAATCGGTCACTATGTCAGGACAATTGGAGAAATTGGTGATAGGGATACTGAAGTATGTGGTAAAATGTCATTCATTCTCTTTAAAATTTAAACTGATTATCCTTCTCTACCTTTTCTGTCATGTACTTTCGAGACTGTTTGTTGTTTCTCTGTTGTGGCTTTTTGTTGAAAACCTTCAAGTGCTAAGGGAGTTCTTGTCCTTTGCTTGTAGCTACCTTTATATTATTTTACATGCTTAAATTATTAGGATTTTCTTTATTTGTTGATGCTGATAAATAATAGTCATGACTAAATTTGTTCTGTAATCACTTTAGGTGGTATTAATAGAGAATGATATAGATGCTAGACCATTTTCTGCTAAAGTGTTGGCATGTTTGCTGCCGCTACCTTGGTCTGTATCTCCTCAAGATTTGACAAATCCTATTAGACAGGATTTGCGTCATCTATATATGTAGTGTGGATCCTCCTGGTATGTTCCCAAATTTAACTGTGGTTTGCATCTTCCATTTAACTGCAGTGCCCACATTTAATTTATGTCAGTATAGATGAGATGTACTTCCTACATGTGATGTCAATCTTAGACAGAATTCTTCTTTTCCGCGACGTAGGATGCAGGGATATTGATGATGCATTGCATTGTATGCCTCTTCCAAATGGAAATTTTGAAGTGGGAGTTCGTATCCATATTTGATTTTGAGATCTTTTGGCTAAAATTTGCAAAACGTAACACTGATTTCTTTTATTAATATTTTCTTCAAGAGACAGTGAGATCGCTGGTGAGGAGGAGTGTGAGGAGGGTTTTGGGCATGTAAGGCTGTTCGGATTACTCTATGAGGTAGTAGGTCTTCCTCTAACCTGTCTTCACAAACCTGAAATGATGGTAGGCATGTTTTTCTAACAGTTCCGTCTGAAGTTACGCCCATGTTTATCAAGCAGTTGCAATTTTATGATTTTTGGATTCCCCTTAGATTAAAGTCCTTAGAATCATAAATTGGTTACCAATATCACCTGGTTAGAAACCGTTGATTGGAATAGAAAATTTCGGAAGAATTAGGTTCAAATACATTTCCTGGGATCCTTTTCCTTTCAAACTATAAACATGGGAATTGTTGAAGTAGCTCCATGGCCCATGCTACTAGGGTCAGAAAGTAAGCTGGCGATGCTTTCGGTTACTGGATTTTCGCCATTTAGGATGCAACATCCGGACTGCTTCGCCTAGTAACATGACACTTGTATTGCTCTCTTCTTCCTGCTTCATCTAATGAAGCGTCTTCACTAATAGAAAGACAGGATTGTTTGCTTCATAGTGTCGATATATCAAATAAAGGCCCCTGAAATAATTTTTTCTCGCGTCTCAATATTGGTGGATAATTAATGAGTCTGTGTATCTAGTCTTAATCAAGTGAAATGGTTGTCAATTGAATCTTTTTGTGACTTGAATTTTCTTAAGATGGTAGAATCAGGCTAATCATGGTTTTGTTTAGCATCTATCCTCAGACATGATTGAGAAATGTATGGAAGGAAAGGTTATTTGCCGTTTGTAGATAAATCTTTATTTTCTAGTGGGCGTAAACAAAAATTGTGCAGTCTTTAGTATTTTGGATTTACTTTGAGCCTTTCAATATTGGTCAAATGTTTTAGTGACAGCCATTAGAGTCACCAGTTAAGAGCAAGCACTATGGTGCTAACTGCTTCGTGAAAGTAGTCCTTATTATGCCAGCAGATAAATATGCACATGTACATATTTGTCCCTTTAACCATTCATAAATTTATACTGCATTAGGTTGCATGCATGTGTCTTTCGACATGTTTGCACATAAAATATTGTATTTTACATTAGTAAAGAGTTAAGTACTTAAAATTTCACATCAGAAATCTTCCACTCTATCTCAAAAGTGTCTATGTTCTTTTAAAAGTTTCATATACAATTGTCGTCTTAGTATCTTTTCTACATAATTGCAGATTATTTTTGGGGGAGGGTGGTTGAGATTTTAGTTATTTCTCTTAATATTTCGTGTGCTGAGTGCTGATGTTTTCTTCTAATTTCGATGCAAGGGAATTGAGTAGCATTTTTGATAGCTATTTGTATTGTCTTATTCTTTTAACGGTAAAAAGTGTTTAAAGAGAACTTGAAGAAATAGATCAAGAATCTTAAGATACAAGCTTATACCAAAATACTTGGGTTGCTAATGTGGAGGTCTCTGTATATGTTCTCTTTCCAGATTTCTAGTCCAGAAAAATATCATTGCAGATGATTCTTCTAATGAGGTTATACAAAGGTTAGAATAGAAGATAATTGAGTTAAAGGAGAAACAAAATGAAGAAATGAATATGATGAAACAAAATCAGGAGATGATGCAATCAGAATTACTCCAAATGAGACAACTCATGCTCAAATATGCTCCTGATGCATCTATGCCTCAAAGTAGCAATGACACCTCAGGTGAACAGGTAACTCCATTTAATAAGCTTTAGACATTTTTAATGAAATTCTAATCATATAAAAGTATTGTTATCTAACATGTTAATATTTATTAGATCTCTGATGCCAATAGTGGACATGAACGAGTACCACAAACATCAAGGATGACTAGTGTTTCTGAAAATGCTCAACCTTCTCATGGTACTACTCATCTTTGTCCTTTCGTCGCTATTATTTGAGTTTTCTTCCTTCGATTTTTATTAATTTGTTGTTGTATTTAGGCTTACCTTGGATGCTTCTTGCTTTTATATTTCACTGTTGTTGATATCGCAAAGTTGTGAGAAACTACCATTTTCCCAACTATACCATCCGGTCGACTTAATCGTTTTTCACGTATCTTTCTTGTCAACTTGACTTACTACTTAATTTCTTCCTATTTGAACTATAGAGCATTATTTTGTGAATTTGTTTTGGTTATAACTTGATGTACTTGTTTGGTTTCAACAAATTAGACAAGATTTTCGTGGGACAACTCCCGAGACAATCGTTTTGAAGCTCTTTGCAGTACTTTGATTTTTTCAATATGTGATGATGTGACAGTAAATCGGCTTATATAACGTGTGTTCTGGTTCTGCTAGTTTGAACTAGAGTGCCTCATGGAAATAATTACTACAGTAATCAATTGGAATAGCTGGAATTAGAAAATTTTGCTAGTACATTACTTGTATTAGTACATTACTGGAATTAGGAATTTGCCCAACACCTGATGCAATAACTACAGCAGTATCTAAATGAGCTGCTTGCACAGCTAATTCATATACCTTGACATCAAATACCTAGTAGCAACCCCTTCATTCACTTTGCCAATAGGTTTAATTGTGGAAGCTTGAAATTGGGCATTTGAAATATTGTTCTTACCTGATGAATACACTTATGCATTCGTTTTCAAACCATCTGAGTATGCAATTTTATGCGGTGTTGGACTATCCAAAGCATCCAAAAATGCTCTATCATGGTCTGAAATCATAGCCTTGCTTGAAGGCACAAAATCAGGCGCCAACGGGCTCAACTTCTTCTTAGGAGAAGTTGAAATAGTGTTGTTGTTTAGATCCTTTGGTGAGCTACTTGAAGGTAGGCTATCTCCTTCATCCTCATGCTCTTCACTGTCTTCTACATAATCATCCTCATCTTTCTTTACTTGTCCATCCCATGTTTTGGTTCTTGACAACACAACAGGAACTAAATCATGGTCATGTTGTCAACGGCCATCACTGTCCTCCATAATTGAAGCTTGAATTCTCATGACATAATTGTCATTCCATGTGGACAGTAGTAGCTTCCCAGATTCACCTCCATGCTTACCAAATGACTCCATCGATTGAGATGGGATCTCATGCGCCGATGTGTTCAATGTGACCAATGTGTGCTTGACCATATGATTGGCATTCAATATCATTTCAATCTGACATTCCTTGATGATTTTCTCCACTTGTTGGACTGGAAAATTGTAGCCTAGGAGTGCTGGAAATAGGTGCACGATCACCCTTTAAAACATCTGCCAAGCTGATCATTGATGCAACTTATCGAACACCCAAATTTTTACTCTAAGCATCACTGTGTTGGGCATGATCCTCACTGCTAGGATGAGGCAGAATTAGCTGCTGCACGTTATCATCTCCAAAGGATGGTAAGTTAATTCCAACATCCTCCTCGTGTGTAAGAGCATAAAAAACATTTTGAGTTATGATAGCTTTTGCGACATTCTGTCGCACAACTGGAAAAGTTAACTGCTGCTGCGTATTTTCCATAACCGGAAAGTTACCTTGCCTACTTGAAGATCGCACCACTTCTTTCCAGCCATCCCTAGTTGTGTTCTTTCTTGTCCCAGCTTCAGCAGTAATAGCATCAGCAGTAACAACTGTTTCTGCACCAACTTCAGCAGTAACAACAGTTATTTTTGCACCCTTAGTGCTTGGTTCTGGTCATTAGAGAGTTGCTCAGTAGTAGTAGTACCAACCTCTATCAACCTCACCACACCATAAAGTGAGCAAATATTAGGAGACTTAGTCTGCTCAAGTACAATTTTTTGAGAGTTCTTAGCTTCTGTAAATGTTGCCTTAGATGAATGGTTGGTTTTGCTGCATATTTCTATATTTAACATTCTCCTTTTGGACATAGGTTCCTGTTTAATACAATAAACAAATGGACTTCTCTGTCATTCTACTCTCTCTAACTGTGCCATTATGAAAGGGGACTACTGTTACATGACCAATTTGGGCAGTGATGAAATCTTCAAGTTAAAACACATTATACTTTATCTTTTTACACAATTATTTTATAATTTTAGGTCATACCGTCTGATGTTGGATAATTTAGCGGGTGAAAGATTTCAAAATGATGAAAAGTTGCGGAAATCATTTGATTTAGTTATATAATGACATTAGGTATTTAGTCTAAACAATATATTTTTATGTTTTAAGTTACTGAAATATTAATGTTTTTTATTAGTACTTCCTTTTGTTTGTTAAGATTAATGAGATACATAATGTTTTTTAATTAATATGAATATATTTCATTATTTGAGTCATATTATGTACGGTAATTAATTTTGTTTGAGTCATAATTAATAACTGTTATTAATTATGGCTAAACTATTTATAATTGATGTAAAACAAATGCCGTTAAAGATATTGACTTTTAACGGCAATTTAGTTAAACATATTAGTCATTAGAATGGAAGATAAAAGGGCAAACTAAGATGTTTTCAGAAGGGATACTATGGCCATTTTAATTGCCACAAAATAATTGCCATTAAAGATGCGAACTTTTAGTGGCAATTATTTTGAATTTAGCGGCTATAAAAGATAGATGCTAAAGAAGTATAATTAGCCGTTTAGATTGGATTTAGTAGCCATTATAATTGCCACAAACAATTGCTTTAGCGGCAATTATTTTGAGTGTAGCGGCTATAATAATTGACACTAAAGAAGTATAATTAGCCGTTTTGGATTAGATTTAGTAGCAATTATAATTGCCGCAAATAATTGTCGTTAAAGATAATGACTTTTAGCGGCAATAAAATATACAGTTTACCAGATTTTGCAAGAATAGCCGCTAAAGGCTTTGCTGACCCCAGTTTCAGCGGCAAAAGGCTAATGGCCGGTAAACGATATAGCGGCTATTATTATTGCCACTAAAGCCATTTTGTATTGCCGCTAAAGGTCTTATTTGTAATAGTGGTTGCACGCCGCAACAATGATATAATTGGATCGGGTTGCACGCCGCAACAATAATATAATTGGATCGGGTTGCACGCCGCAATAGTGAAAATGATATGGATCGGGCTGCACGCCGCAACAGTGTTATTATATTTGGATCGGGTTGCACGCCGCAACAATAGATAATACAGAGTGCTTATAGATTGGTTACGAGTTCCTTATTGTTTTGCTGTAAATTCTAAATTGTCCTTATGCCTTTCTCTTAAATTACTGTTGGTAATGATACTCCCCTGCAGCATGTTTCCCCTCCCATCTTTACTTGTTTATTTCTGTTCTATTTTCCGCTGTATATTATATAACTGCACAGGTTTATTTGGTAGTCTGGTCCTAGCCTCGTCACTACTTCATCGGGGTTAGGCCAGACACTTACCAGCACATGGGGTCGGTTTTGCTGCTACTACACTCTGCACTGTGCAGATCCCGGAGCGGCAGCTTTTGGACCATAGCTTTGGGTGGCTGCCTTCAGTCCAGTCAGAGATTCCGAGGTAGTCCTGTAGGCGTCCGCAGTCCCGGCGTTCTCTTCTATCTTTATATTCTATTTTCATTTACTTCAGAGACAGATTGTACCTTTCTTTCCAGACATTTGTATGTAGTATTTGTAGATGGTCTGTGATATTGTGACACCGGTTCCGGGTAGAGATGTACTTGGTATTGATGTACTTGTTTTTGTCTAAGTTATCAGAATTACGTCTTTCGCATGCCTTTAATTATTGTTAATATTTCACTGTTGATCGCATGTTGATTTAAATTGTTAAAAAGGGATAAAATAAAGAGTTAGTGAATCTATAATACGTGGCTTGCCTAGCTTTTACGAGTAGGCGCCATCCCGACTCCCGAGGGGTGGAAAATCCGGGTCGTGACAAGTTGGTATCAGAGCTCTAGGTTACATAGGTCTCACGATTCACGTACAAGCTTAGTAGAGTCTGAGGGATCGGTACAGAGATGTCTGTATTTATCCCCTAGAGGCTACAGAGTTAGGAAAAACTTCACATTTATTCTTTCCTATCGTGCGGTTTGGTTTCTTAATGCTAATCGAATTTCTACTCTGTTCTTTCCCAGATGGCGAGAAGACGCGCTTCCTCATCCACCGAGCAGCAGCCTAAGCCCCAGCAGTAGCTCCTATGAGGGGCAGAGGGGCAGAGGGCGAGGCCGAGGTAGGGGCAGAGCTCAGCCCAGAGCAGCAGCACCAACGGCGGAGCCTCAGGTTGACTTTGATGATGAGGTTCCGGCCCAGACAGTTCCGGTGGGCCCAACTCAGGTCGTATAGGGGTTTATTGCTACCTTAGTACTCCAGGATGCTCTGGTCCGTCTAGTAGGCCTTATGGAGAGTGTCACCCAGGCAGACTTGCTTCTTGTAGCTCTAGCCATCTCTCATGCTGGAGAGGAGCCCAGACTCCTGCTACTCGCACTCCGGAGCAGATGGCTCCCCAGTTTCAGACTCCAGCAGCTCAGCTAGTTGGAGCAGTTCAGCCGGGTGTGGTAGCTCAGACCGGTAATGGAGCAGCTATGTCTGCCGATACTTTGTAGAGATTGGATAGGTTCACCAAGCTCTTCACTACCACTTTCAGCGGTGCATCTTCTGAGGATCCCAGGATTATCTAGATAGCTGTCATGAGGTTCTCAGGAACATGGGGATTGTGGAGACCAATGGGGTTGGCTTTGCTATTTTCCGCTTGTCTAGATCCGCCAAGACTTGGTGGAGAGATTATTGTTTGTCTAGACCTACTGGATCACCAGCTTTGAATTGGGAGTAGTTTACTCAGCTATTTCTGGAGAAGTGATCCCTATCACTCAGAGAGAGATCTATCGGAGATAGTTTGAGCGTCTCCAGCATGGTTCTATGACCGTTACTCAGTATGAGACCAAATTCATCGACTTGGCCCGTCATGCTCTTATCATACTTCCCACAGAGAGAGAGAGGTGAGGAGGTTCATTAAGGGACTTATTCAGCCGATTCGACTTCAGATGGCTAAGGAGACAGGGAGTGAAATTTATTTTCAGGAGGCGGCCAATGTGGCTAGGAGAGTGGAGATGGTTCTGTCGCAGGGAGGTGGTCAGGGGTCTGACAAGAGGCTTTGTCATTCAGGCATATTTAGTGGTGCCTCGTTTGGAGGCATGGATTCGTATGGTAGAGGCCATCATCCTAGGCCTTTTCAGTCAGCACTTCAGGTTTCTCACGGTGCTTCAGGTGGTTGTGGTTCTCATATGCAGTATTCTGATCAGCAGCCCTACAGTGCACTACCAGCTCCTATCAGTGCACCGCCGCTCCAGAGTTTTTGGAGTGGTCATTCAGGTCGCCAGGGTCAGTCTCAGTTTCCTCAACCGCATCACTCAGGTGGATGCTTTGAGTGTGGTGAGTATGGTCATATCTGGAGAGCTTGTCCAAGATTGCTAGGTACTCAGTCGTAGCAGCGGGGTTCCCATGCTATGGTTCAGGCACCAGGTGTTCCATCGCCCGCTCCGCCAGCTAGGGGTGAGGGTAGAGGTGCTAGAGGTGGAGGTAAAGGTATTAAAGGTGAAGGTCAGGCAACTAGAGGTGGAGGCCAGCCAGCAGCAGGCCGTCCTAGAGATGTGGTTCAGGGTGGTGAGGCCAAACCCCGATGTTATGCCCTACCAGCCAGGCCTGAGGCTGAGGCTTCCGATGTAGTTATCATAGGTACTATACTGGTTTGTAGCAGAGATGCTTCAGTTTCATTTGATCCAGGGTCTACATACTCTTATGTGTCATCTTATTTTGCACCGTATCTGGTCATGCCTAGTGATTCTTTGAGTGCTCCTGTATATGTGTCTACACCGGTGGGTGATTCTATTATGGTAGATCGAGTCCATCGTTCTTGTGTAGTTGTGATTGGGGTCTTGAGACTCGTGTTGATTTATTACTTCTGGACATGGTTGATTTTGATGTCATATTGGGGATGGACTGGTTATCACCTTACCACGCTATCTTGGACTGTCATGTCACAACCTTAGCCTTGCCGGGTTTGCTTCATTTAGAGTGGAGAGGGACTCCTGGTCATTCTACCCGTAGTATTATCTCTTATGTGAAGGCTCGGTGTATGGTCGAGAAAGGGTGTTTGGCATATGTTCATGATTCTAGTATCGAGGTTCCTTCTATTGATTCTGTGCCCGTTGTTCGTGAGTTCCCTGAGGTATTTCCTTTAGACTTGCCGGGTATGCCACCTGACAGGAATATTAACTTTTGCATTGATTTGGCTCCGGGCACTCAGCCCATTTCTATTCCGCCGTATCGTATGGCCCGCCTGAGTTGAAAGAGTTGAAGGAGCAGTTGCAAGACTTGCTTGAAAATGGTTTCATTAGACCTAGTGTTTCGCCTTGGGTGCGCCGATGTTGTTTGTTAAGAAGAAGGATGGATCGATGCGAATGTGTATAGATTGTAGGCAGTTGAACAAGGTTACAATCAAGAATAAGTATCCACTGCCGATGATTGATGATTTGTTTGATCAGCTTCAGGGTGCTAAGGTATTTTCGAAGATTGACTTGAGATCTGGCTACCATCAGTTGAGGATTAGGGCATCCGATGTTCCTAAGAAAGCTTTCTGCACTCGGTACAGGCATTATGAGTTCTTGGTGATATCATTTGGGTTGACAAATGCCCCATCAACTTTTATGGATTTGATGAACCGAGTGTTCAAGCCTTACTTCGACTCGTTCATGATAGTCTTCATTGATGATATTTTGATCTATTCCCACAGCCGGGAAGAGCACGAGCAGCATCTTAGAGTGGTTCTTTAAACTTTGAGGGATAGTCAGTTGTATGCCAAGTTTTTGAAGTGTGAGTTCTGGTTAAGTTCAGTTGCATTCTTGGGTCATATTATATCAGTAGAGGGTATTCAGGCTGATCCGAAGAAGATAGAGGCAGTCAAGAACTGGACTAGACCCGCATCAGCTACAGAGATCCGGAGTTTCTTGGGTTTGGCAGGCTACTATCATCGGTTTGTGGAGGGGTTTTCGTCTATTGCAGCCCGATGACCAGGTTGACCCAGAAGGGTGCCCAGTTTAGGTAGTCGGACGAGTGTGAGGCAAGCTTTCAGAAGCTCAAGACAGCTTTGACTACGACACCAGTGTTGGTTTTGCCCACAGGTTTAGGGCCTTATACAGTTTATTGTGATGCATCTCGTATTGGACTTGGTGCGGTGTTGATGTAGGATGGCAAGGTAATTGCTTATGCTTCATGTCAGTTGAAGATTCATGAGAAGAACTATCCGGTCGATGATTTGGAGTTAGCAGCCATTGTTCACACGTTGAGGATTTGGAGGCATTATCTATATGGTGTGTCATGCGAGGGGTTCATGGATCACAAGAGTCTGCAATACTTGTTCAAGCAGAAGGAGTTGAATTTGAGGCAAAGAAGGTGGTTGGAGCTATTAAAGAACTATGATATCACCATATTATATCATCCGGGAAGGGCCAATGTGGTGGTCGATGCTTTGAGTAGGAAATCAGCCAGTATGGGTAGTCTTGCTTATATTCCGGTCGGTGAGAGACCGCTTGCTTTGGATGTTCATGCTTTGGCCAATCAGTTCGTGAGGTTGGATGTATCTGAGCCCAGTCGCATGTTAGCTTGCACATTACCTTGGACATGTGAGTGTATCCGAGATTAGCAGTATGATGATCCCCATTTATGTGTCCTTAGAGACACGGTGCAACACGGAGGGGCCAAGCAGGTTACCTTGGGAGATGATGGAGTTCTGATATTGCAGGGTCGCATTTGTGTTCCTAATATGGATGAACTCCGAGGGTTGATTTTAGAGGAGGCCCATAGTTCCCGGTACTCTATTCATCCGGGCGCCGCTAAGATGTATTAGGATTTGCGGTAGCATTATTAGTGGAGGAGAATGAAGAAGGACATTGTTGCATATGTGGCTCGGTGTTTGAACTGTCAACAGGTTAAGTACGAGCATCAGAGGCCTGGTGGTTTGTTTCACAGGATTGAGCTTCCCGAGTGGAAGTGGGAGCGGATCACTATGGATTTTGTTGTTGGACTCCCACAGACTCGGAGGAAGTTCGACGCAGTGTGTTATTGTTTATAGGCTGACCAAGTTAGCACATTTCATTCCTGTGGCAGTCTCCTATTCTTCTGAGTGGTTAGTTGAGATCTATATTTGAGAGATTGTTCATCTTCATGGTGTGCCCGTGTCTATCATTTCGGACCGAGGTAGCAGCTTACCTCACGTTTATGGAGAGCAGTTCAGCGAGAGTTGGGCACACAGGTTGAGTTAAGCACAACATTTCATCCTCAACGGACGAGCAGTCCGAGCGTACCATTCAGATTTTGGAGGATATGCTCCGATCTTGTGTCATTAACTTTGGAGGTTTGTGGGATCAGTTTTTGCCTTTAGCAGAGTTTGCCTACAACAACAGCGACCAGTCGAGTATCCAAATGGCTCCTTATGAGGCTTTGTATGGTAGGCGGTGTCGGTCGTTGGTTGGATGGTTCGAGCCAGGGGAGGCTCAGTTGTTGGATACGGATCTGGTTCAGGATGCCTTGGACAAGGTCAGGATTAGTTAGGATAGACTTCGTATGGCTTAGTCTAGGCAAAAGAGTTACACCGACCGTAAGGTCCGTGATTTGGTTTTCATTGGCCCGTTTGAGATTCTTGATCGAGTGGGAGAGGTGGCTTACAGACTTGCATTGCCGGCAAGTTTATCAGCCGTGCATCCAGTGTTTCATGTGTCCATGCTTCAGAAGTATCACGGTGATCCATCCCACGCGTTAGAGTCCAGTTGGACAAGGACTTGTCTTATGAGGAGGAGCCGGTACCTATTCTAGACCGGCAGGTTCGTCAGTTGAGATCAAAGAGTTTTCCTTTTGTTCGTGTTTAGTGGAGATGTCAGCCTGCTGAGGCATCGACCTGGGAGTCCGAGTCCGACATGCAGAGCCGTTATCCCCATCTTTTCCCTAACTCAGGTGCTTCCTTCTTATGTCCGTTCGATGACGAACAATTGTTTTAGATGTGGAGAATGTGATGACTTAAAAGGTCATCACTTGTTTTAGAAATAAATTCTGCGTTCCGAGGCCTTAAAAACCTCTTTCAGCATCACCTCGATTTGTGTGCGCAGTCCGGGCGCGTAGCCAGAAAGCCATTATGTGAAAATCTGTGAAAATGATGAATTTTGATTTTAAAATGAATTTAAGTTGACTTCGGTCAATATTTTGGGTAAATGGACCCGGACCCGTGATTTGACTGTCCCGGAGGGTCCGTAGGAAAATATGGGACATGGGCGTATGTCCGGAATCGAATTCCGAGGTCCCAAGCCCGAGAAATGAATTTTTTAAAGAAAAATATTTTCTGGAATTATTTATGAGTTTTGGAAATGAAATGTGTTTAAAATATGTTGGTATCAGGCCCGTATTCTGGTTTCGGAGACCGGTACTGGTCTTATATGTGATTTAAGTCGAGTCTGTGAAATTTGGTAAGAAACGAACTTGAAATGCCAGGAATCAGATCTTATTTGAGAAAATTGGAAAATTTGAAGTTCATAAGTGATTTCATGATATTTATGCTAAATTCATAGTTGTTGATGTAATTTTGGCGATTTGATCGCACGAGCAAGTCTGTAGGGTGTTTTTGATAGTGTACATATTTGGTTTGGAGCCCCGAGGGCTCGGGTGAGTTCCGAATAGGTCTCGGAAGGTTTTTGAACTTAGGAAAATTACAGAAACTTCTGTCTGCTGGTGTCCAGGTCTTTGTGCTATGTGATCGCATAGGAAAGTTCGCGATCACATAGTGTAATTTCAGGGGGTCCTATTTTTGTACTATGCGATCGCATAGCTTCTTCCGCGATCGCGTAGAGTTAAGTCTGGGGGGGGGGTCACCAGTTGTTCTATGCGATTGCATTACTTCTCCCGCTATCGCAATGGGTTAAACCAAGCCTGGGAAGGGGAACCCATTTTCCTCTATGCGATCGCAATCCCTGATCCGCAATCGTGATGCCCAGTCCCCCTTACCTTACGCGATCGCATACCCTTGTTCGTGATCGCAGAGACCAATTTTTCCCAATCATTTAAATAGTAACAGGACACATAAGGGATTAAACCCAAAATTTATAACTTCTTCTTCCAAACTCCAAATTGGGCGATTTTTGAAAGAGAACTTCTCCACGAATTCATAGGTATGTAATCTTAAACTCATTTTCTTCAATTTCCATTACCACCCATTAGATTTCTAGGCCTAAATCATGTTCTTAAGGGTAGAAAATTAGGGATTTGGGTAGAGTAAGGGCTTTTTGTATAAATGGAATTTAGACCTCGTTTTGGGGTCGAATTTCGAAACTAATTACATATTCAGGCTCGTGGGTGAATGGGTGATCGAGTTTTGGTCCGATCCTCGTGTTTTGACCAAGCGGGTCCGGGGTCGATTTTTGACTTTTGGGAAGAATGATAGGAAATCTGTAATTAAGCATTGGGTTTGAATTGTTTAGCGTTTATTGATGTTATTAAGTCGATTATGTCTAGATATAATTGATTTGGAGCCAAATTCAAAAGTAAAAGAGGTGTTTGAGGCTTGAGTTGGCCGTGGAAGTTCGAGGTAAGTGTTTTGGTCTAACCTTAGCTTGAGGGATTAGGAGTTGTGTCCTATCTGCTACATGTTACTTGTTGAGTACGATGTATAGGCATGGTGACGAGTATCTATACGTTGGTGTCAAGCATGACCGTGAGTCTTAAATTGACATTGTTGTGTTCTTAATAAATACTACGAATGCCTAAGTTGTTGATTCTCTGTGTTGAGCAAGGATTATGATTATTCTCGTGGAAATCACTTATGATTGAGTATGGATGCTAGTTGAGGTAGTTAGATGTTGGAACAAGTTTGATTATAGCTGATTTTTTCTTTGTCGGGACGTATTTACTTATACTGTTGATTCTCTTGTCGGGATAGTGTTGTTTCTTTATTGATCCCTTGTCAGGACTCTCGTTGTGATTGGTGTTGAACTTTATATATGTATCGGATTGCACGCCGCAATAATATTATGTTTGGATCGGGTTGCACGCCGCAACAATGATATAATTGGATCGGGTTTCATGCCACAACAATAATATAATTGGATCGGGTTGCACACTGCAACAGTGATAAATGATATGGATCGTGTTGCACGCCGCAACAGTGTTATTATGTTTGGATCGGGTTGCGCGTCGCAACAATAGATAATATAGAGTGCTTATAGATTGGTTACGAGTTCTTTATTATTTTCCTGTAAATTCTAAATTGTCCTTATGCCTTTCTCTTAAATTACTGTTGGTAATGATACTCCCCCGCAACATGTTCCCCCTCCCATCTTTACTTGTTTATTTCTGTTCTATTTTTCGTTGTATATTATATAACTGCATAGGTTTATTTGGTAGCTTGGTCCTAGCCTCGTCACTACTTCGCCGGGGTTAGGCCAGACACTTACCAACACATGGGGTCAGTTGTGCTGATACTAGACTCTGCACTGTGTGCAGATCCCGAAGCGGCATCTTTTGGTCCATATGATAGCATCAAGAACAAGGATATAGTTAAGGACAATGATAGAGATGATAGAGTTTGGCTTCCAAGGCCATTTACAAGATCTCAAGCTAAAGAGTTGCAAGCTAAGGTTGCTAGACTTCAATGGCAAATAAAGAAGCTTTTAATTGTAGAGGAAAGCTCAAGCCCAAAGGAGATGAATTGTCCAAGTTTTACAATTATTTGGTAGTCCAAATTAAAGTCCAAGAGGAGGAAGATTGGGTTACCAAATCAGCCATTGAAGTCCACAAATAGGGCTCAAAATGACCTTAAAAGAGGTCCAAAAGGGGGTGTTTCAAAAGGATCCCAATTGGAGTCCAAACCAATGGCCCAAACTAATAGTTTTAAGTACCAAATCTGCCCCAAAAGGATTTGGCCGCCTCCCACTTAATTTTGATGGCTTTTGTTACCCCTTAGGAGGCACCTACCTAAGTTTGATGGCTATTGTGACCCCTAGGAGCCCCCTACCTAATTTAGATGACTTTTTAGCAACCCCCTACATTATTTTAAGTGCTTTTAACTCCTATAAATAAGGAGTTCTTCTCATTCATAAGACACAACATTTATTGATTAAGTATATCATACTTTGAGAGTTCTTTGAACCTTTGTTACTTGTGCTTTGAGATTTATCTTTCAACCTTTACTAGTTCTTAGTTCAAGGTAGTAAGATTACTTCTCTTTTATGATATCTTTGATTCCTTTGTGGTATTCTTAGAAGGCGATTAATACTAGTTATTAATTGTTGTCTCAAGTTACTCGTAAAGTGGTCAAGATCCGAATCTATTGTTTTGATTTGCTTTTTAAGTAAAGGCGTTTGATTTCTTCCATAAATCAAGACGTTGTTACTTTGATCTTGTCAAGGCTATAGAACTTACGTTCTTGGAAGTTCTTGGAATTCTTTCCTTGAATTCGTCCCATATCCTTTATTTTCATCTCTTTAATTCTAGTTGTTCAATTCCTTGTTGTTATTGCTTCCGCATTTACTTCTCAAATTCTTACTCTAATTTGGATTCCCGACCTAGTTGTTATCACCATAGCTTTGGGTGGCTGCCTTCAGTCCAGTCAGAGACCCGAGGTAGTCCTGCAGGCGTCTGCAAGCCCGACGTTCTCTTCAATCTTTATATTCTGTTTTCATTTACTTCAGAGACAGATTGTACCTTTCTTTCCAGACATTTATATGTAGTATTCGTAAATAGTCTGTGATATTATGACACCGGTTCTGGGTAGAGATGTACTTGTTTTTGGCGTACATGTTTTTGGCTAAGTTATCAGAATTACGTCTTCCGCATGTCTTTAATTATTATTAATATTTCACTATAGATCGCATGTTGATTTAAATTGTTAAAAAGGGCTAAATAAAAGAGTTAGTGAATCTATAATACGCGGTTTGCCTATCTTTCACGAGTAGGCGCCATCACGACTCCTGAGGATGGGAAATACGGGTCGTGACACCCTTCCAATCTATTCAATAATTGTAACATTATTTCTACCTTTCATTCTCAATAATTCTTCTAATTGCTAGTTATCAACCATATTTTCATTTATGAGATGCAACTTTTTCATTAGTATACATGGCAAAGTTGAACACGTCAGCGAGTTCCTTCTATAAATATGAGTCACCTCCCATTCTTCGTGCTAAAGCCTTAGTTCCCAGCACCAACATAAAACTAAATATGGGTTATGAAGGTTTTCACTGCTTCCTCCTGATGCAACTCCACACACCTATGCTATACGATGATGTAACATGTTATGGATTTAGGCGTACAATATTTGATCCTTACCTTTTTCATCCTTCCTCCTTATGTGGACTACATCAACTGCAATTTGAACAATAGATGCTTGTTATGTATACCTAGATTTTTTGGCCATGTTCATCATCTTCTTTGGCAGTTGACTTAATTCCAACTGACTTGGGGAAAAGCATCCCTTCATTGTGTATGGAAAATCGTTTTCTAAATTTGTCCAGCCTTCACTTACCATTATTGATTTACAACCTATTGCTATGTTGTAGTTTTTGCAAATGCTTAAAAAGTGGAGACAAAAGTTTCTTTTGTACATATTATTGTTTAATTGAGTAACTTCTTTACTCCAATAAGTTTCTGGGTGAACTTGGTTCACTAAAGTTAGGTGCTAATCTCCTTAGATATTTTACAGTTACGTCCTTAAAATCTAATAAATACCTTCAAACATGACATTTTATGTGATGTTCAAGGTGAGACAGTGGGCCTCCTTTGCCCTTTTTTTGCTTTGAGTACTGAAACTCTTTGATTAAAATATAGGCTGTAAATTTGATACTTGACTTGTTTCTTGGTAGATGTTATTGGGCTCTCTCTAACCTTGTGGCATTTGCTACTTGCATTGGGAAAAATCAAGTTAACATTTGGAATTAAATAAGTGCTGACACGTCAAGACACGTGGATCAATAACAGAAAGGCAGATGGCAAAAGAATAGTCGAAGAGGCACGAACCTTAACAGGCACAGGCAAAGATTCAAGAAAACAGGAAGGAACGGTTACTCGGACCTCTTGGTGATTTGAAGAGACATTGGAAGAATGAACCTAGATAGAAAAAAGTATAGATACATATTATCCATAATTAATGAGCATCAATGATGGAAACCGTTATAAAATCTTCACGAACCAGTTACGATTGCCAATTATAACGTTACATTAAATGTCATTAATTGCTCATAATGGCTCTATTATGAGAGGAACGAAACGTATTACTTAGAAATAGCTATAAAAGTGGAGAAATAATATTTGTAAGGACACAAAATATTATTGGAATACAACAATTTACTCTGCTTTCTTTTACTTATTCTGCTATTGTCAAAGTTAATTTCTCTTATTTATCTTATATTTGATTATCAATAACCCGAGTTCTTCTAAAAATAAGCTTTGACGGAAACTCCTATTTTTTGGTTAAACAAATTGGTTCCGTTTCCGGGAATCTGATAATCATCTGCTTTCCAAATTGATTCTTTTACCAAAAATAATCATGTCAAATGTCAACGACAATAACCAACAAAATTTACCACTTCAAGAAGACCCACAGCATCAGCTAAACGAACAAAGTGATAGAACTCCACCTCCTTCGCCACAACATTCTCAGCGACAATCATGAGAGGGGACTCCTAACAGATCTGAATCGAATGAAAATGACAGACTTGCAAATGATCAAGCTATCAATGAAGCTCTTAAAAAATTAATCGCTCAACAGGTCAGCAATGCTCTTCAGGCTTTTACCAGCCAGTTGCCGGTTGCACCGCCAATACCAACTCCAAAAACCAACACCCTAGAAAATCCTCGCTCCGGACTCGTTAATTCAGGCAGTGGCAGAACTCCCAGCGAATCTCGTGATGGAGAACTAGTTAACACAGTTAATTCTGATTTACAAAGTTTAGTATTAACTTTGCAGAAAAAGCTCAAGGAGCAGAGCAACCGTATAGATCAAATACCTGGAGTGCTGCCTGTATTCAAGGGAATAGATATGGACAAATATTCACAACAACCTTGGAAGTCAAGTGCTGCTCCTCTACCAATTTTGAAGAAATTCAAGATGCTCGATATTCCGAAATATGATGGAACAACTGATCCACGAGATCACGTAACTGCATTCACAACTGGTGTAAAGGGAAATGACTTGACCAAGCAAGAAATTAAATCAGTATTGGTCAAAAAATTTGGAGAAACACTCACTAAGGGAGCATTAACATGGTACTCTCTTTTACTCGAAAATTATATAGATTCTTTTGCTAAGCTTGCAGATTCATTTATCAAAACATACTCAGGAGCTCAAAAAGTTGAAAAAAGAATGGAGGACATTTTCAAAATAAATCAAGGAGATATGGAGTTGCTCAGAGAATTCGTAGACAGATTCCAGCGTGAGAATATGTTGCCATGTGTACCTGATAATTGGGCGACTATGGCGTTTGCTAGTAATCTAAATGAGAAAAGTTCGGAATCCACGAGACGACTTAAGGAAAGTGAACGAGAATTTCCAGCAATAACTTGGAATGATGCTTACAACAGTTACAACATGAAGCTGCGGATAGAAGAGGATACCATCACTCAGTCTCGAAAAGAGGAAAGGGTGAGTTCAAGACGCGCTGAAACTGAAAAAAAGTCCAGTAAAAATAGGTACGAGCCCTACATAGGACCAGCAGGAAGAGACTCGCATTCAAAATAGGATAACTCAAGGTACGATTATAGATCAAGAGACAGAGAGTCAGGTTCATCATCAATGTTCGGAAAAGAGCGAAACACACAAGAGACGCGAGATGATGACAGAAGTTTGAAGGCCTTATCGGTGGTTAAAGTTTTAATGTTAGTAGCAGTATTAAGAAGCATGGGAGGTAAGGTACGATGGCCAAAGGAAATAAGATCAAACCCGAGTAGGCGAAATCCTGATTTTCAGTTTCAAAACGATCATGGTCACAAAACGGCGGATTGTAGATTGCTGCACGGCGAAGTTGAACATTTATTAAAGCAAGGATATCTAACCGAATTGTTTAGTGAAAAAGGTAAGTAAGCGTATATGAAGAACAGGTAGGAACCCTTAAACCCCCTTCACTAAAAAGGACGGTTAATGTCATAAGCGGAGGAGAAGAAATTAATGGCGTAACATATACGACAGCCAAGAAGGTTTCAAAAATTACAGCACACACGGGAAGCGAGTTCGATAGGTTTTGGAAGAAGAAAGTATTATACTTGATGATGCAGATGCAGATGGCGTGCTAACCCCCCACAATGATGCACTGGTAATATCTTTACTTGTACATGACACTAATGTAAAACGAGTTTTGATTGATCCTGGTAGCTCCGTGAATAACATTGTGTTAAGAGTGGTAAACAAAATGCAAGCTGATGATAAGCCTGATACCTAAGACACACACCTTATCTGGTTTTGACAACTCGAGCATCATAACAAAATGTGATAGCATCAAGAACAAGGATATAGTTAAGGACAATGATAGAGATGATAGAGTTTTGGAAGCTCTAAGGCCATTTACAAGATCTCAAGCTAAAGAGTTGCAAGCTAAGGTTGCTAGACTTCAATGGCAAATAAAGAAGCTTTTAATTGTAGAGGAAGAGCTCAAGCCCAAAGGAGATGAATTGTCCAAGTTTTACAACTATTTGGTAGTCCAAATTGAAGTCCAAGAGGAGGAAAATTGGGTTACCAAATCAGCCCTTGAAGTCCACCAATAGGGCTCAAAATGACCTTAAAAGAGGTCCAAAAGGGGGTGTTTCAAAAGGAGCCCAATTGGAGTCCAAACCAATGGCCCAAACTAGTTGTTTTAAGGCCCAAATCTGCCCCAAAGGGTCTTGGCCGCCCCCACCTAATTTTAATGACTTTTCTTACTCTTTAGCAACCACCCTACCTAATTGTAATGACTTTGTATGCCTTAGCAACCACCCTACCTAATTTTAAGGACTTTTATGCCTTAGTATTCCTATAAATAGGGAGTTCTTCTCATTCATAAGATACAACATTTATTGATTAAGTATATCATACTTTGAGAGTTCTTTTGAACCTTTGTTACTTGTGCTTTGAGATTTATCTTTCAACCTTTACTAGTTCTTAGTTCAAGGTAGTAAGATTACTTCTCTTTTATGATATCTTTGATTCCTTTGTGGTATTCTTAGAAGGCGATTAATACTAGTTATTAATTGTTGTCTCAAGTTACTCGTAAAGTGGTCAAGATCCGAATCTATTGTTTTGATTTGCTTTTTAAGTAAAGGCGTTTGATTTCTTCCATAAATCAAGACGTTGTTACTTTGATCTTGTCAAGGCTATAGAACTTACGTTCTTGGAAGTTCTTGGAATTCTTTCCTTGAATTCGTCCCATATCCTTTATTTTCATCTCTTTAATTCTAGTTGTTCAATTCCTTGTTGTTATTGTTTCCGCATTTACTTCTCAAATTCTTACTCTAATTTGGATTCCCGACCTAGTTGTTATCAAGTGGTATCAGAGCGGTTTTTATCAAGATTTCGTTCTTGGTAAGTCTTGGGATTTCTTGAATACTAAGAGCAAAGAAAAAAAAATTAAAAAAAAAAAGAAGCGAAAATCAGTTTTTAGAACAAAAAAAATAGAATTGAGTGCTCTCCGGGATATTTCTTTTGTATCTAATTTGTTACCAAAAATTAACAAAGGAAACAAGAAGAGGGGATCCTAGATTTTCTTACTCTTTCTAATCTAAACATATAATCCTTTCCTTTTTGTTCGCGTCATGTTTCAACCGAGCCTAATAGTTCTAGGATTTGGTTTTTCTTTCATTAGTTCCCCAAAAATCTGAATTTTACTACTAAGAATTTCATACGAGTTGGGTTTAATTATAAATCTACAAAGTATTTTGTTCAAAGGTTATTCCGAGAAAAAAAAAGAGAGCTAATTTTTGTGATACAGTTTACACTTTTTTTTAAAGATGTCGCGTACAGGTAGTGATGATGAACGAAGGGTTCTCCAAGAAGCTGAAATCAAAGCAAGAAATGATTTTACCTTGCAAGCTATGCATCAACAATTTGAAAGGTTGAATTTGCAACTCCAAGAGATGAGGGATACCATTGCTGATCAAAATGATACAATAGCTGAACTTAGGAGGGAAAATAATGTTAGACCCCAAGCTAGGAGAAATGTACCCCATGCTCCCATTGTAAATCAAGAAAACCCTATAGATGATTTTAATGATATTGATTTTGATAGGGTGGGAAGAGATAGGAGGGGACAAAGAGGTAGAGTAGAAGATGACAATATAAGTAGTATAAAGATGAAGATGCCATCATTCAAGGGAGCAAGGGACCCAGACTTGTACCTTGATTGGGAGAGAAAGGTTGAAGCCATCTTTGATTGTCACAACTACTCTGAGGGTAAGAAAGTTAAACTTGCTGTTGTTGAGTTTTCTGACTATGCTGCTATTTGGTGGAAAAAGCTTGCTAGGGACAGATTGCAAGAAGGACAAGCACCAGTTGCTACTTGGGCTGAGATGAAGAGGGTGATGAGGAAGAGATTCGTGCCATCACACTTTCAAAGAGAGCTACAACAACGTCTTCAAACATTGAAGCAAGGGTCCATGTCTGTGGATGAGTACTTTAAGGCTATGGATATGGCTATGATCCAAGCTAATTGTACAGAGGAAGAAGAGGCTACAATGGCTAGGTTTTTAAATGGTTTAAATAAGGAAATAGCTGATGTAGTAGAATTACAACAATATGTAACAATAGATGAGTTAGTTGATTTGTCTGTAAAGATAGAAAATCAAAATAAAAGAAAGCAGACTAGCTCGTGGAAAGGTCGGACAAGCACCATCTCCAAGAATCCATGGCCATATCATGAGATGAAGAGTTCTTCTAGACCTCAAGAAGACAAGGGTAAAGGTAAATTTGAGAACAAAGAGGGAGGTAAAACCTTTAACCCTAAACCTTTTACACCTTCTAGTTCTATTCAATGTCATAAATGTAAAGGAAGGGGACATATGATGCATGAATGTCCAAGTAGAAGAAACATCATTCTTAGAGAAGATGGAGGATATGAGAGTGAAAGAGGTGAGGGAGAAGAAGAGGGAGATGTGAGTGATGAAGATGATGTAGAACTACCTAATGAGGGCATGATTGGGGTAGTTAGAAGGATTATGACTATCAATTTGGCAAGCAATAGTGAAGAACAAAGGGAGAATATATTCCATACTAGGTGTGGGATAAAGGGAAAAACTTGCTCTATGATCATTGATAGTGGTAGTTGTGCTAATGTGGTGAGTTCATACTTTGTGGAAAAATTGGGACTTGCCTGCATGAAACACCCTACTCCATATAGACTCCAATGGTTAAATGATAGTGGTGAACTAAAGGTAAACAAACAGTGCATGATTTCATTTAATGTTGGTAGATATGAGGATGATATTCTTTGTGACATAATACCTATGCAAGCTTGTCATATCTTACTGGGTCGTCCTTGGCAGTATGACAGGAATGTTTTTCATGATGGAAGAAAGAATAGATATTCTCTTGAACTAAATGGCAGGAAATTTACTCTTGCACCTTTATCTCCTTCTCAAGTGTTTGAAGATCAAAAGAGATTAAGAGAAACAATGGGAAAACCAAGGGGAGAGATAAAAAGTGAGCTTGAGGAAAAAGAAAAGAAAGAAGGCCAAGAATTAGAAAAAAAGAGAGATGGCCGAGAGAAAGAGAGAGAGGGCAGCAATTTGAGAGAAGAGATAAAAAAGGGTTTGAATGAAAAAATAGACAGTCTTGGTGAGAGGAAAGAGGTTAAGGAAAGAAAAAAAGAGAGTTTTTATATAAAAACCAAAGAGTGTTTAAATGCAAGAAAAGAGGGGCTGCCCATAATACTACTTACTTACAAAGAGACTTTGATTAATTCTGAGTTGCTAACTTCTTCTTTGCCAAGTAGTATTTCTTCTCTTTTGCAGGATTTTGAAGATGTCTTTCCAGAAGATATTCCTAATGGATTGCCACCTTTACGTGGCATTGAGCATCAAATTGATTTTGTACCTGGATCACAAATCCCAAATAGGCCAGCCTATAGGAGTAATCCAGAAGAGACAAAAGAACTTCAAAGGCAAGTTGAGGAGTTGCTTGAGAAAGGTTTTGTGAGAGAGAGCATGAGCCCTTGCTCGGTTCCCGTCCTATTGGTACCAAAAAAGGATGGAACTTGGAGGATGTGCGTGGATTGTAGAGCAATCAACAAGATTACGGTAAAGTATCGCCACCCTATTCCTCGTCTTGATGACATGTTGGATCAATTACATGGATCCAAAATCTTTTCTAAAATTGATCTAAAAAGTGGTTACCATCAGATTCGAATGAATCCTGGAGATGAATGGAAAACTGCTTTTAAGACCAAATATGGGCTTTATGAGTGGTTAGTTATGCCTTTCGGCTTGACTAATGCACCTAGCACTTTCATGAGATTAATGAATCATGTTTTTAAGGATTTTCATGGAAAATTTGTTGTGGTGTACTTCGATGATATCTTGGTCTTTTCTAACACTTTAGAAGAGCATGTAGAACACCTAAAACAAGTTTTTGAAGTTCTTAGAAAGCAATTTTTATTTGCTAATCTTAAAAAGTGTACTTTTTATGTGGATCGTGTGATTTTCTTGGGTTTTGTAGTTAGTTCTAAAGGAGTTGAGGTTGATGAAGAGAAAATCAAAGCAATAAAAGAATGGCCTAAACCTAAGAGTGTAACTGAAGTTAGGAGTTTTCATGGACTTGCTAGTTTTTATAGGAGGTTTGTGAGAGACTTTAGTACCATTGCTTCTCCTTTAACTGAAGTTATTAAAAAGGATAAGATTTTTAAATGGGGAAAAGAACAAGATGATGCTTTTAACTTGTTGAAAGAAAAGTTATGTTCTGCTCCATTGTTACAATTGCCTGATTTTTCTAAATCTTTTGAAATTGAATGTGATGCTTCGGGCAAAGGAATAGGTGCTGTTTTGATGCAAGATTCTAAACCTATTGCCTACTTTAGTGAAAAGTTAAGTGGAGCCACATTGAACTATTCCACTTATGACAAAGAGTTATATGCTTTGGTAAGGGCTTTAGCCACATGGCAACATTACCTGTGGCCAAGAGAGTTTGTCATTAAAACTGATCATGAATCCTTGAAATACTTGAAGAGTCAAGGTAAGCTTAGTAGAAGGCATGCTAAGTGGGTTGAATTCATTGAAACGTTTCCTTATGTAATTTCTTACAAACAAGGGAAAGAAAATGTTGTTGCTGATGCACTTTCAAGGAGGTATATCTTAGTTTCTACCCTGACTTCTAAATTAATGGGTTTTGATCAAATCAAGGGACTTTATGCTAATGACGTTGATTTTGGCAAAATTTTTGCAGATTGTAAGTTGAGTCCTTTTGAGAGGTTTAACCTCCAAGATGGCTTTCTCTTTAAGGAAAATAAGTTGTGTATTCCTAATTGCTCTTTACGTGAAGTATTTGTAAGGGAAGCACATTGTGGAGGGCTTATGGGACACTTTGGAGTCCCAAAGACACTAGACATATTGGCCGAAAATTTCTTTTGGCCTGGAATGAGAAAAGATGTTGAAAGAATGTGCGCACAAGTGTTTGGAATGTAAACAAGCTAAATCTAAAGTGTTACCACATGGTCTTTACACGCCATTACCTGTTCCTACTTCGCCTTGGATTGATATTTCCATGGATTTTGTGTTAGGTTTGCCTAGAACAAGATATGGTAGGGATAGTATTTTTGTTGTGGTAGATAGGTTCTCCAAAATGGCTCACTTTATTCCTTGTTTAAAGACTAATGATGCCTCACATGTTGCTGGTCTTTTTGTAAAAGAGGTTGTCAAATTTCATGGTATACCTAGAACTATTGTTAGTGATAGGGATGCTAAGTTTTTGAGCCACTTTTGGCGTGTTTTTTGGGGGAAGTTAGGTACTAAATTGTTGTTTTCTACTTCTTGTCACCCACAAACTGATGGACAAACTGAAGTAGTTAATAGAACCTTAGGAAACATGTTGAGGGCTGTTTTGAAAGGTAAATTAACTTCATGGGAAGATCACTTACCTATGATTGAATTTGCTTACAATAGAACAATCCATTCTTCTACAGGTATGTCTCCTTTTGAGGTTGTTTATGGTTTTAATCCCTTCACTCCCCTTGATTTATTACCATTACAAACTAATGATATTGCTAATCTTGATGGTAGGACAAAGGCTGAGATGATGAAAAAAATTCATGAACAAACAAGGCTTGCAATTGAGAAGAAAAATGAGCAAACTGCCTTGAGAAAGAATAAGGGAAGAAAGCAAGTTATTTTTAAACCTGGAGATTTAGTTTGGGTTCACTTTAGAAAGGAGAGATTTCCTTCCAAAAGGAAGTCAAAGTTGCATCCTAGAGGAGATGGCCCATTTCAAGTCCTTGAAAGGATTGGGGACAATGCTTACAAGTTGGACCTTCCTGGTGAGTTCCAAGTAAGTGCCACATTTAATGTTGCTGACTTATCTTTGTTTGATGTAGGATCGAATTCGAGGACGAATTCTTTTCAAGAAGGGGGGAATGATAGCATCAAGAACAAGGATATAGTTAAGGACAATGATAGAGATGATAGAGTTTTGGAAGCTCTAAGGCCATTTACAAGATCTCAAGCTAAAGAGTTGCAAGCTAAGGTTGCTAGACTTCAATGGCAAATAAAGAAGCTTTTAATTGTAGAGGAAGAGCTCAAGCCCAAAGGAGATGAATTGTCCAAGTTTTACAACTATTTGGTAGTCCAAATTGAAGTCCAAGAGGAGGAAAATTGGGTTACCAAATCAGCCCTTGAAGTCCACCAATAGGGCTCAAAATGACCTTAAAAGAGGTCCAAAAGGGGGTGTTTCAAAAGGAGCCCAATTGGAGTCCAAACCAATGGCCCAAACTAGTTGTTTTAAGGCCCAAATCTGCCCCAAAGGGTCTTGGCCGCCCCCACCTAATTTTAATGACTTTTCTTACTCTTTAGCAACCACCCTACCTAATTGTAATGACTTTGTATGCCTTAGCAACCACCCTACCTAATTTTAAGGACTTTTATGCCTTAGTATTCCTATAAATAGGGAGTTCTTCTCATTCATAAGATACAACATTTATTGATTAAGTATATCATACTTTGAGAGTTCTTTTGAACCTTTGTTACTTGTGCTTTGAGATTTATCTTTCAACCTTTACTAGTTCTTAGTTCAAGGTAGTAAGATTACTTCTCTTTTATGATATCTTTGATTCCTTTGTGGTATTCTTAGAAGGCGATTAATACTAGTTATTAATTGTTGTCTCAAGTTACTCGTAAAGTGGTCAAGATCCGAATCTATTGTTTTGATTTGCTTTTTAAGTAAAGGCGTTTGATTTCTTCCATAAATCAAGACGTTGTTACTTTGATCTTGTCAAGGCTATAGAACTTACGTTCTTGGAAGTTCTTGGAATTCTTTCCTTGAATTCGTCCCATATCCTTTATTTTCATCTCTTTAATTCTAGTTGTTCAATTCCTTGTTGTTATTGTTTCTGCATTTACTTCTCAAATTCTTACTTTTATTTGGATTCCCGACCTAGTTGTTATCAAAATGGGAGATAATACTCACCATATTCGTAGAAGGAGTTGTCAAAGACACGAAATTTCAGGTGGTAGAGATGGATATGGCTTACAAAATGATTCTTGGTAGACCATGGATTCACGAAATGGATGTTGTTCCATCTACCCTACATCAAGTCACCAAGTTTCCATCACAATAGGGGATACGTCAAATCCGTGGTGACTAACAAGCTTCGTGAAGTATTAATTTCGTGGCAGATTCAAGCATACAGAGTGATGAAAAATAGCAATCATAGAATACAGTTGAGGACGCATCAACACCAACCTCAACTGGAGACGGACAAACAGATGTACATTCGAGGCCCGAACACTATTCAGGAACCAGAAGAAAATGAAAATATCAAAACAACAATTGAGGAACTGGAAGTTGTGGTGCTGTTTGTACATTGGCCAGACAGAAAAGTCTATATTGGAACCAACCTCATCCCGAAAATGAAACGTAAGATAATTGAATTTTTAAAAGCTAACGCAGATTGTTTTGTTTGGTCCCATTCAGACATGACATGTATACCACCGGAGGTGATGACTCACAAATTAAATGAAGACCCATCGTACCCACCTGTCAAGCAAAAGAAAAGGAAGCAAGGCTCCTTTAAAAACCAGGTGATTCAAGATGAGGTACAAAAACTTTTAAAAATTAGGTCTATCTGGGAGGTAAAGTATCCAGATTGGTTAGCTAATACTGTGGTAGTACCTAAAAAGAATGGTAAGTGGTGAGTTTGTGTAGATTATACCGATGTGAATAAAGCTTGCCCTACAGATTCTTTTCCATTACCGCATATAGATCAATTAATTGATGCTACTACAGGGCACAGATTGTTAAGTTTTTAGATGCCTATTCAGGGTATAATCATATTAAAATGGATCCTCTAGATGAAGAAAAAAAATTCTTTCATCACAGTCAGGGGGGACGTATTGTTACAAAGTCATGCCATTCGGTTTAAAAAATGCTGGGGCCACATATCAAAGGCTAGCGACCAAAATGTTCCAAGAACATTTAGGCAAAACCATGGAGGTGTATATAGATGATATGTTGGTCAAATCACAACAAATAGGAGATCATATTCAACACTTGACTGATACATTTCAGATTCTTCGCAAATTCAACATGAAGTTAAATCCTGAGAAATGTGCATTTGGCGTCTCATCAGGTAAGTTCTTTGGATTTTTTGTTTCTAACTGCAGCTTTGAAGTAAATCCTCCGCATATTAAAGCCATCGAAGAAATTCCGGACATACTCCCGAGCAAAAAATAAGTTCAAAGGCTGACAGGAAGAATAACAGCCTTGGGCAGCTTTATTTCCGAATCATCAGAAAAATGCTTCAAATTCTTTTCAGCTTTAAAAAAGCAGAACCAATTTGAATGGTCTGAAGAATGTCAACAAGCACTTAAGAATTTAAAGTCATACCTGTCAAATCCACCACTGTTAGCCAAACCAAAAGATGGGGAGAAATTGCTTGTCTACCTCGCAGTTTCAGAAGTGGCGGTAAGTGCAGTATTAGTTCGAGAAGTTCAAGGTAAACAATCACCAAATTTATTATGTTAGCAAATCTTTGCTAGATGCTGAGACTCGGTATCCTCATTTGGAGAAACTTGCAATAGCTTTGATTATGGCATCTAGGAAATTAAGACCTTATTTCTAATGCCATCCTATTTTTGTGGTAACTGCCTACCCTTACGTAATATATTGCATAAACAGGAGTTATCGGGTAGATTAGCCAAGTGGACTATAGAACTAAGTGAATATGACATTACATATCAACCTAGAACTGCAATAAAATCACAAGTTTTAGTAGATTTTAGCCAAGGGATACAGTTAGAAGCAGAAAAAGAACTGCATATTTTTAACGGATCTAATCTAGGTACATGGACCTTATTTACTGACGGTTCGTCAAATGTAAAAAGTGCAGGTCTAGGCATTGTCTTGGTGCCACCTACGAGCGAAACCATAAGACAAGCAATAAAGTACTATCCAATTACTAATAATGAGGTAGAATATGAAGCTGTGATTGTAGGTTTAGAGTTGACATTAGAGCTCGGAATAGAGCAGGTAATAATCAAAAGCGACTCGCAGTTTGTTGTTAACCAAATGTAGGGAACTTATACAGCCAGAGAGGCGAGGATGCAGCAATACCTGAAAAAGGCATGGGATTTGGTCAGGCAATTTCAAACTTGGAAAGTCATGCAAATACCGAGGGAAGAAAATGCTAAGGTAGACACCCTAGCTAATCTTGCATCTGCCGCGGAAGTAACAAACGAAGAGAATGCTTCCGTAATTCATTTGTTTCGTTCAGTACTCGATCAAGACAAAAACGAGGTAAATTACAATAATCTAACTTGGGATTGGAGGAACAAAATTGTTAATTTTTTGCAGGATGGAATTTTACTTGAGGATAAGAAAAAAGCTCAAGCACTTTGCAATAAAACTGCCCGCTACTGTTTAAAGCAAGGAAATCTCTATCTAAAAATGTTCTATGGTCCTCTAGCAAGATGCCTTGGGCCTTCTCAAATAGAGTACGTGATGAGAGAAATACACGAGGTAAATTGTGGAAATCATACTGGAGGAAGATCTTTGGTAAAAACCATGATTAGAGCCGGCTATTATTGGCCAAAAATGGAAGAAGAAGTGGAAAATTTTGTGGCAAAAGATACGGTAACAACATGCATCGATAACAACATGCATCGACCAACTGAATTATTACATCTAGTCGTTGCACCATGGCCTTTTATGAAGTGGGGGATAGATATTGTAGGTCCACTACTAGAAGACAAAGGCAAGGTAAGATTTTTATTAGTGCTCACTGACTATTTTACTAAGTGGGTAGAAGCGGGAGCTTTTAAACATGTACGAGAAAAAGAGATCAGAGACTTCATATGGCGGAATATCATATGCCGATTTGGGGTAACAAAGAAAATAGTATGTGATAATGGCCCACAATTTATAGGTGCACAAATCGCAAAATTTTTCCAAAGTTGGCGAATTAAAAGGATTACTTCAACTCCTTACCATCCAGTTGGTAATGGACAAGCTGAATCAACAAATAAAGTCATTATCAATAACTTGAAGAAGAGACTAGAAGAATCTAAAGTTAATTGGTCAGAGGTGCTACCTGAAGAATTATGGGCTTACCAAACAACAACAAAAATGAGTACGGGGGAAACACCGTTTTCACTTGTGTATGGAGCTGAAGCCTTAATTCCAGTTGAGATAGGGGAACCAAGTACGAGATATACTCAAGCTACTGAAGAATCGAATGAAGAAGAGATGCGGGTAAACCTAGATTTACTTGAAGAAAGAAGGGAAAATGCACTAAAAAGGATGGCAGCACAAAAACAAGTCACTAAGCGGTATTAAAATCGTAAAGCTCGTCTCAGATACTTCAAGATCGGGGACTACGTACTCAAGAAAGGTTTTCAATCCATAAGGGCTGCCAATGTAGGTAAGTTAAGTCCAACTTGGGAAGGGCCTTATAAGGTTCATGGTATCGCAGGAAAAGTATCATACGAGCTCGAAACGTTGGATGTCAAGATTCTACCTTCAAAATGGAATGATGTTCACCTGATAAGATACTACTTCTAAGGAAAGGAAATACCACCGGGCACATATCCTCATTAACGATTTTTATTTTTGAATTATTAAAATTTTACTAACGATTTTAGATGATAGGCAGAAAGCTAACCCGTACTAAATGATGAATTACGACCTAAAAGACATGTGGAAAGGATATAATCCCGGTCTAGGGTTACAACTATTCGGATGGAAATTTAAATGGGTTAAGTAGTCTTCATCTAAAATCGTACCTCTAAGTCCCGTATGTTTTTCCTTTTCAGGAAAACGACCACATGGAAGAAATAATCAAGTGCTCGAGATTTCATACTTCAAAGCTCAATCACTTGGGGGACTATATAGTATACATATGATGTATGTATAAGGAAGGCAAAGAAGGCTGAAACGATTAAATTTCAAGTCAAGCCTAAAATCTATTCAAGTTCAGAGCAAACTCACGAGCCTAAAACGCGAGTCTGATCCAAAAACCTGTGAAGAAAACATTCGTGGATACATATTTCAAAATCTTACGAATATTTGGTTAAAGCAAGTATTTAGCCATGGGTCATAAATAAACCCTTGGATTTTATTTTTTTGTAAATCTGTTGTAAAGAAAACAGTTGTGGAAGAGTAATAGAAGATAGTCAAATACATGTAAGATGTTATCTAAACTTGACAAAGTTCAAAGGAAAACTTTATCAAAGTTATTTCAAGAAACATGTGTTTTCCTATTTCTTCTTCCGTATGTTTACACCATTATGATGTTGAGACGTCTTCTTCATTAAGTATCGTATACAAAAGGCCCATCTTTTATAAATTCATGTTTGATTCAAAGATCCATGAATTTAATAAAGCATTTTTTCTTTTAAAATGCAAAAAGGGTAAGACAGAAACCTATGAATTAAGACCTTGGACTTATAAAAAAACAAGGCAAAGGAGTAAACAGAAATTCTAGAGAATTGAGTTAAAACAAAAACTTTATAATATTAAGTTTAAACTAAGTATGAACTCAGTCTTAAATTGGTTGTCATTTTTACAAAGTGCCCCGAAAAGACCTGGGGACTTGTCATCACCAAAAACATAACCCCTAAATGGGACCAAGGGTAATATCACCAATTCCACCAAAAAGAAAGAAAAAAAGGAGTCAAACTTCATAAACTTTCACTGAGGAACAGAAGAAGAGTCTAAAATAGCATCATCGGCAACAGAAGGCTCGATTTGGTCTAAAGGAGCTGGGGCATCCACCGCACTTGGATTAGATTCAACGTACTCGGGAATATCAGCCATGGGAGAAGGAAAACTCTGGCCTTGCTGAGTTTTTTCAATGGTTTTTTTTATTTTAGCTAACTCAGCATCCAAGTTAAAACCCTCTTGGCTAGCCTCCACAAGGGTATCATGGCGTGTGTTCAAAATAGCCCAAATCACTTCAACAGCAGCTTTGTCCTCAAGGACCCTGTAATCTCTTTCCCATTGATCAATTTCATTTTGTGCTCCTCTCTCTCAGCCAAGGCAGCATCATAAGAAGATTGCAAAGGGGCAAGTGAACTCTCCAAAAATCAAACCTTATCAGAAGACACATGAAGATCTTCTTGGGTCTGGGTGAGAGTCTGAATAAGTTGACTTGCATAAACTTCTTTCTCATCCAGCAAGACCTTCAACCTTCTGATCTCTTCACTAACTTTGGAGAGTTGTTCGGTAAATGATGATTCAAGGAGATTTTTATCCTTGCCTGCTTGATTGGAAGAAGCTTTTTCAACTGTTAACTCTGAAATCAAGACCTTCAACTATTGCTCTAAGGTACACTTATTTTCTTCTTAAACTTCCATATCAAGCTAAAGACTTTCATATTGTTCTTTCCAATTGTCTGCTTCAACTTGGTAATCATGCATCAACTGCTTCGTATGAGACCCTTTTTATCATCTCTGTACCAATGAGATTGATCTAAACAAAAAAAGGGGTAAGAGTCTTAATAAAAGGGGAATGGAATAAAATGTAAAAATAAATCAATACCTTCAAAGACAATACTATGTCATTCATCCAAGTCAAAGAGCTATGACTTTCTAGCTTGGACTTTTCAACCGGACCAATCAAAGGTTTCAACCATACATCAGCCCGACCTGACTTTTTCAAAATATTACCGTCAACAAGGACCTCAATGGTAATCTGCTTCATCGCTCTACTCCCACTTGAAGAACCAATCTCAGTATGAGAAATGGTAGTAGTGGGGATTGTAGAGGAAGTCATAAAAGCTTGGGGCGGAGCAAAAATGGTAGTAGTAAAAACTGGCAAAGAACGTTCCACAAGAGCAGACATGGAATAAGAGGCAAGAGGTACTTCATTAGACACCAAATCCAATTTTTCACTATCAAACCCACGTAAAAAGAGTTGTTCATCAGGATCACTAGCTGCCACAGGTGTATCATCGTTAGAGATTACCAAGGTGGCTTCAAGAGGCTCGGGTATGGGAACAGAATGAGGAGGAGTAGCTTCGTCGTCTGAAAAGACACGTCTTCTAGCCCGATGATAAGCAGGATTTTAACATGTTTTATACTCATACTTGCCTGCGCTTTGAGTGTAAATTGCTACAAAATAGTCCCAAAAAGCTTACAGATTGCGCTTGATTGCAGGTTTGAGCTATAAAGTGACAAATCGTCAAAGATCGGCTCAAATTGGAGTGAAACCTGCTCAAGTGCCAAAGATCAGTAGAGTGAAGACATTCAGAACTTGGTGCGGACCACACCATCATGTCATGCGGCCGCACCATAAAAGTTCAGAGATTGGGAACTTACAAGCCATGCCCCATGCGGCCGCGCCCGCGTCTCACTCATGCGGCCGCACAATGTTGCTATGCGGTCGCGTCCAATAAGTTCAGAGAGTATTATATTCCAGAAGCAAACCACCTAGCCGCGTCCAACTTCATCCGGCCCGCGCTATGGTCACTCTATGGTCACGCAGCCCACATCAGTGAAGTTCAGAGAAGCTGCAAAACCTTTCATGCGGCCGCACAACAACTTTGTGCGGTCCGCGCCAGTTTTCACGCGGCCGCACCCCAACTTTGTGCGGTCCGCATCACCATTTTCAGAGAGCAAGATTCAGAGGTCAAGCAACCTAGTGCGGCCGCGTGCCATCTTTGTGCGGTCCGCACTAACTCCGCAGGGGCATTTTTGTCCAGTTTTTCCAGCTCACTATAAATAGAACATTTTACCATTTTTAAGTCAAGTTTTGTACAACTGATAGTTGCTGCACTCGTGAGACTTATGTTTTGGCCTATATTAGGCATTTTTAGCTTAGTTTCATCATAGATTATTGTAGTTTAGCATTAGCAATTAATTAATATGGTTGTTTCATCTTCTATTTCTTCATGTTTTGCTTTAATTATGTCTAGCTAAACCCATTAGCTAGGGTTGTGGCTCAACCCTAGTGTGGGTAATTAATGGGTGTTGTTTCTTACTGATAGATTGATATTGGGTGTTTGTTATTTGGGTTAATTTTATGGTTTAGTTAAGGATTGATGGTTGCAAACATTGATTCTAGCTTAGTGGGTCTTGACCTTTCTTGAGAAAGAGAGTCTATGACCCCAGAATTGACCCAACAAGGAATTGGGGTAGATCCATGAGAAATGGTAGTCCCAATTAATGGGTTAATCCTCGAGAGAGTAATCACCCTACTTGAACCCTAGTTGCTTGGTCTAATTGGCCTACCCAATTGATCTCGAGAGAGTCAATTGGGCAAAATCGCTCTCTCTACCGAGAGGTGTGAAGTGAGTACAAATGTGCACGGTTATAACATTGATCCCAAATATGTCAATCTATTATTAGTAACCTCTACCCGTTAGTTAACCACCTAGGTGATGCCACGACCCTAGTGCCTTTCTCTATATTAATCACAACTTAGAACATACCCTTTTAGCATAAATTAGCTTAAACTTGTAGTTGATAATGGTAGTGATTAAACAAAAACCCAAAAAATGGTAGAAGTACAATTAGGAGCAAACACGTATTCCTAGTCTAAACAAATACGCAACTCCATTCCAAGCTCCCTGTGGAAATTGACCCCGATACCACTATTCGGGTAAAAGTATTAGCGCCCGCTCCTTCTACCGTTGTGTAAGGTTGAGTTCACCGCGATCAACTTTTTGGCGCCATTGCCTGCTTACGGTGTTGACTATTTGTGTTTTGCTTCTCTTTCCTTCTTGTTTACTAATTTTGTTTGTGTCGATCAATCAGGAACAATGACTCTTAATGTAAATGACCCTCTCGGTAATGTGATAGCGGGGGAGGAGGTAGAGGATCTAGAACAAGATGAGGTCTTACCTCAACTTCCACGGAGAGGCCGACATGTCAATATAAATGCAAATGAGAACAACAACATTCCAGACCCTCCTCCGGCACCGCCGAGAGTGGCTCCCAGAGTTTTACCAAATCAAGGATACGCCAGTGCTATTGTTCCTCCCCGAATCCGGACGGGGAACTTTCAAATCACAAATGTTATGCTGACCTTGCTCGAGCAAAGAGGTTATTTCATGGGTGCCTCCGATCAAAATGCCTACAAGCACTTGAAGGGGTTCGTGGATACATGTTGGGGTAGCAAGCAGACACGTGTCCGAGGATGCGTTGAGATTGAGGCTTTTCCCGTTTTCTCTTCGGGGTAAAGCATTGGATTGGTTAGAAAGGCTCCCCAATCAGTCTATTACAACATGGGATGAATTGGCGGACAAATTTATTGCCAAGTCATATGGCGGCTCTTCGGGATGAAATTCTAGCTTTCAAGCAAGAGCCAACAGAACCTTTGCATGAGATATGGGAAATATATAGAACAATGGTGAAAGAATACCCTAATAACGATATGACCGAGGCTATAATTCAACAAACCTTTTATTGGGGCATCAACACCACAAATCAATGCATCGTGAACCAATTGGCCGGAGGGAACTTTATGAAACTTTCTTACCAAGAGGCATGTGATGTACTTGATGAAATGGCCGACACCTCTTCGGCATAGCAAAGCCGAGCAAACATGCCCCAAGGTGACCCCTCGGTCACCCATTTGCACAAGGAATTGCACGATCATGGCCAAGCTATCGCCGAGCTTACAACAACTATGAATCAATTGGCAAAGGCGCAATTGCAACAAGTCCAAAACCCGCGCCAAGTCAATGCAATGGAAGGTGTTTCTATGTTGAAAAGGAGGCAAAGAGGACAACAACCTCAAGGTAATTGTGAACAATATGACAACAACAATGATGGTGGTGGGTATTCGAATGAAGGTTTTGATGACCAAAGTGAGGAAGTCCAATATGTCAACAACTACCAAGGGAATAGAGGCAACCAAGGGAATCAGCAATGGAGACCCCAAGGTAATTGGGGCAATCAACAAGGCGGCAATTGGAATTACAACAACAATCAAGGAGGCAATTGGGGGAACAATAATTCTGGGAATCAAGGAAATTGGAGGCAACAACAACAATCAAGGATGGTGGAACAATGACGGGAACCAAGGCAACCGGGGGCAAGGGTTTCAAAGGTCCCCCATGTACCAACAACCGAACAATCCACCCTCTTTCCTTCTCAAGGTCCGAGTTCGTCCGGAAGCGAGATGGGGAGAATTGAAAGCATGTTCGAGCAAATGATGAAAAAGAACCAAGATTCCGAGGCCCAATTAGCTTCGCATAACACATCTGTCTGGAACTTGGAAGTGCAATTAGGCCAAATTTCTCAGTCTTTAAATACTCGCCCAAAGGGTGCTCTACCAAGTGATACGGTAGTAAACCCCAAGGGTGGGCACAATAATCATGTGATGGCAGTGACAACGCGAAGTGGAAGAGGCGGTGATGTGCATGCCTCAAGAGGAAACCAAGTTACGGTGGATGAAGATGAGTTATGAGATAATGAAATACCTTTGGTGGTTGAAGATGTAGTTGAACCAAGTGTGAGAGATGATGTGCGGATTGATGTTCATGAGGTTGAGGAAGAAACACAAGAGGCCGTGAACCCGTCTAGGGAACACGTGATTGATATGACCGAGCCGGTGGTGCCCAAAGCTCGAGCACCCTTACCTCGACCTCCTCCGCCCTATCTTCAATGGTTGGCCAAGCAAACGGGTGACAACCAATTTAAGAAATTTATTGAGATGATGAAGAGATTGACTATCAACGTGCCTTTGGTGGAGGCACTCGAGCAAATGCCGGGATACGTAAAGTTTATGAAAGATTTGGTTACAAAAAAGAGATCAATGGAGTGTGAGACAATAAAGATGACCCATCAAGTGAGCGCAATTGTACATTCTATGGCTCCGAAACTTGAGGATCCCGGTGCATTCACTATCCCATGTACCATTGGAAGTGCCGACTTTGCAAAAGTCCTTTATGGCTTGGGGGCAAGTATCAATTTAATGCCATATTCGGACTTCAAGACCTTGGGAATCGAACAACCTCGCCCAACTTCTATGAGGCTTCAAATGGCGAACCGGTCAATGAAACGACCTTTGGGGATTATTGATGACGTCCTTATTCGTGTTGATAAGTTCTTATTGCCAGCCGATTTCGTTATCTTAGATTGTGAGGTGGATTTTGAGGTTCCAATTATCCTTGGAAGACCTTTCCTAGCTACGGGGAAGGCTTTGGTAGATGTCGAGGTGGGAGAGTTGACCTTCTGTGTTGGTGATGAAAAGGTGGTGTTCCATGTATGCAAATCTATGAGGCAACCGAATAGCACCGAGGTGTGTTCATTTGTTGACATTGTCACGGCGGTGATAATGGATGGCACAAGCGCAATGGTGATGTTGAAGACTCACTTGAAGCCGTTCTCTTGAACATGGATGTTGATGATGATGCTGGGAGAGTTGAATGTGCAAACGCTTTGCATGGTATAGGCTCGTATTCTTATGAGCCTTGGAAGTTATCTTTGGATCTTGAGAATCGCAAAACTCCCCCAACCAAGCCATCTATTGAGGAGCCGCCGGTGTTGGAGTTGAAACCACTTCCTCCTCACCTCAGGTATGAATACTTGAGCCCTAATTTCACTTTGCCTGTTATTCTTTCGTCTTGTTTGACTAACGTGCAGGTTGACGCCACTTTGGCGGTTCTACAAAAGCGCAAGAGGGCAATTGGATGGGCATTGGCAGATATATGGGGCATAAGCCCCGCCTTTTGCATGCATAACATCATATTGGAGGAGGATGCGAGGCCCTCACTTGAACACCAAAGGAGACTCAACGAAGCTATGCTAGAAGTGGTCAAAAAGGAAGTTTTCAAGTGGCTTGACGCCGGTGTGGTGTATCCTATTTCTGACAGCTCATGGACTTCTCCGGTGCAATGCGTACCGAAGAAGGGTGGGATGACTATGGTAACCAATGCCAACAATGAGTTGATTCCTACTCGGACGGTGACAGGATGGAGAGTTTGTATGGACTATAGAAAGCTTAACAAGGTGACTCGAAAGGATCATTTCCCGTTGTCGTTCCTCGACCAAATGCTTGATCGTCTTGCGGGTCAGTCGTTCTATTGCTTTTTAGATGGGTATTCGGGGTACAATCAAATTCTCATTGCCCCAGAAGATCAAGAAAAGACGACCTTTACATGTCCCTACGGCACATTCGCATTTTCGAGGATGCCGTTTGGATTGTGTAATGGCCCAGCAACCTTTCAACGATGTATGATGGCAATTTTCACCGACATGGTGGAAGATATATTGGAGGTCTTTATGGATGATTTTACCGTGGTGGGAAACTCCTTTGAGGAATATTCCGATGTGAAGATACAAACCTAGTCCTCAATTGGGAAAAATGTCATTTTATGGTAGAAGAGGGCATTGTCTTGGGTCATAAAATTTCGAAGAAAGGTATTGAAGTTGACAAAGCCAAGATTGAAGTCATTTCAAGGTTACCTCCCCCTACTTCTGTCAAAGGGGTGAGGAGCTTTTTGGGGCACGCGAGTTTCTACCGAAGGTTCATCAAAGATTTCTCTAAGGTAGTTAATCCGTTGTGCAAGTTGTTAGAGAAGGAGGCCAAATTTGTCTTTGATGAAAAGTGCATGGAGGCTTTCGAGCTTCTAAAACACAAGTTGACAACAACCCCTATCATCACCGCACCCAATTGGAGCTTGCCATTTGAGCTCATGTGTGACGCTAGTGATGTTGCGGTAGGGGCGGTCTTGGGCCAAAGAATCAACAAGATGTTCCATCCGGTGTACTACTCAAGCAAGGCGATGAATGAAGCTCAAAGAAACTATACAGTCATCGAGAAAGAATTGCTAGCTATTGTGTTTGCCATGAAAAATTCCGACTGTACCTTATGGGGGCCAAAGTAATTATCCATACCGATCATGCTGCCCTTAAGTATTTGATGACCAAGAAAGATTCAAAAGCAAGGTTGATGAGATGGGTTCTTCTTCTTCAAGAGTTTGATCTCGAAATTGTGGACCGCAAAGGAAGTGAAAATAAGTGGCGGACCATTTGTCCCGCTTGGAAGAAGAGGGGAGGCTTTCTGACGGCCTTGAAATCAATGATGCGTTCCCGGATGAACAACTCCTTGCGGTATCTATGCATGATATGCTGTGGTTTGCTGATGTGGCAAATTATCTTGTGACCGGTATAATCCCGTATGAGCTCTCTTCTAACCAAAGGAAGAAGCTCAAGCGAGATAGTTTGGATTATTATTGGGATGAGCCATATTTGTTCAAGATTTGCACCAATGGTGTGATTCGCCGGTGTGTCCCGGAAGAAGAACAATTGAGTATTTTGGAGGCTTGTCATTCCTCTCCCTATGGTGGCCATCATGGCGGGGTGAGGACGGCTTCTAAGGTGCTTAGTTGCGGTTTCTATTGGCCCTCCTTGTTTAAAGATGCCGGTGATTTTGTCAAGAGATGTGATGAATGCCAACGAACCGGTGGGATTTCTAAAAAGGATAAGATGCCTCTCAACACAATTTTAGAGGTAGATATTTTTGATGTGTGGGGTATCGACTTTATAGGGCCGTTCGTGAGTTCTTGTGGGAACACCTATATCTTGGTAGCGGTTGATTATGTGTCGATGGTGGCTCCACGTGCTATCATTAGTGATGGTGGCTCTCATTCTTGAAAAAGAGTATCTTCACAAGGTTTGGCACTCCACGTGCTATCATTAGTGATGGTGGCTCTCATTTTTGCAACCGGGCTTTTGATTCATTGCTTGCCAAGTATGGTGTAAATCACAAGGTGACCACTTCTTATCATCCTCAAGCGAGTGGCCAAGTTGAGGTTTCCAACCAAGAGATCAAGAATATACTGTCCAAAACTGTCAATGCCACTAGGACCGATTGGTCGAAGAAACTAGATGACGCTCTTTAGGCCTATCAGACAGCTTACAAGACCCCAATTGGTATGTCTCCGTACCGATTGGTGTTTGGGAAAGCTTGTCATCTTCCGGTGGAATTGGAGCATAAGGCTATGTGGGCCTTGAGAAAATTGAACTTAGAATGGGATGTCGCTGCGAATCTCCGGGTTGAGCAACTCAATGAGCTAGACGAGTTTAGATTTCATGCCTACTCCAGCTCGTCCTTGTACAAGGACAAGATGAAGTATCTTCATGATAAGTATGCCTGGGGGAAGGAATTCAAAGTTGGTGACATGGTTCTTCTTTTCAACTCCCGGTTGAGGTTATTTCCGGGAAAGCTTAAGTCTAAGTGGAGTGGTCCATTTGAAGTTGTATGTGTAACCCCATTTGGTGCTATTGATCTCAAAAACAAAGTTGGTGAAGTTTTCCGGGTCAATGGGCATCGTGTCAAGCATTACTTGGGAAAGTTTGATGACAGTGCCGTGGTGGCACTCATTCATTTGAAGTGACTTTGATGGTAACATGCGTCGTGCCGCGACGTTAAATCAGGCGCTTCTTGGGAGGCAACCCATGTCTTTTTCTTTATTTTTGATTTTTGTGGTAGATTAGGATTTTTGAGCTAATGGTTTATGAGATGTTGCAGGAATTGCGATGGAACCAGTGCAAAAACAACTGTGTAAAACAACAGTCTCTGAACAGTGACCGACGCGGCCGCAATCCCACTTTGCGCGGTCCGCACCGGCCAAGGAAATTATTGCCAAGTCTCTTAACTGTGTTCACGCGGTCGCGTCCCACTTTGTGCGGCCCGCGTGGTACTCATGCAGCCACATCCCATTTCATGCGGTCCGCGTGCTTTCGCTGCAGCTTCAGGTAAAAAGGTTAAACCCCAGTGCTGCCCGCGGTCGTGTTCACGTGGCCGCACTAGGTAAGTGATGAGCCCCTCCTTTGTTTCTTATAAATAGATCATTAGGGTCTTCAGTAGAACTTTTCGCCAAAATTCACTCCTGAGCCCTAAAAGTTACTGTTCACCTTCAGAGATCCTTCTTAGTGTTAATATCAACGGAATTTCTTCCCTTTCCTGGTAACATATCTCTCACATTACTCTTTACTTAGCATTAATTTAAACTTTATACATGTTCCCCTAGTCATAACTTCTTCCATTTTTCTTTATGATTTTCATTTTTTCATGATTAGAATGTTCTATAGTGTTCTTGTTGCTCTTTGAAATGATGGGCATGTTATAAATGAGTAGGGACAAAGTAGGATGCTAAAACATGAAAGATTTGAGCCCAGTAATTAAAGCCCTAGTTGCCCTTGTATTTTCAGCTCAGCGCGGCCGCGCACCCTATTTGTGCGGTCCGCGCCATACCCCACGCGGCCGCATCAGTCTGTTACGCGGTCCGCGTAAACCTTGAGCCCAAAGGTTGATTCTCTCAGTGCGGCCGCATGCCGGGTTTGTGCGGTCCGCGCCATGCTCCATGCAGCCGCATGCCATGTTTGCGCGGTCCGCATGGGTGAGGTTCAGAGGGCACCACTTTTCAATATTATGGCCATTGCGGCCGCATGACCAGTTTGTGCGGACCGCGTTGGCTTCCATGCGGCCGCGCATCCTGTTCATGCGGTCCGCATGACCCCTTATCAGAGAGGTGTTGAATTCCAAAGTTGGTCAGTGCGCTCCGCATGCCTAGTTTGTGTGGTCTGCACTGCTGTCAGCTATTCTCTATCTGTGCTTCTGTTCTGTACTTATATTCTGCGACTGCCTGAACTAACAATGTTAGAATTATTTGTGTGCAGAAATTGGTTAAACAACGAGGTCGTGGAGCTCAACAACCCGGACGGGGAGGTGACCCTTCCTGGGGAGGTAAAGCTAAATTAAAGAAACTTACTCCCCAATCAAAGCTAAAAACAAGAAAGCAGGTGGTGAGTGATGAAGAGCAGTCGGGGAGTGAGTACCTCCCCTCCCAGGATTTCTCAACGGGTTCGCGAAAAGCCCCCGCAGGCCCTGCTAAAGCTCCAATTGTTACACAATCTGAGTTGTCTGAGGGCTCAGAAGCAGGCAGTACCAAATACTCCACCTCCCCCACAGCTTCAAAATCTGGGGAGAGTGCAGAAGACAAAAACAAGGATGATGAGGAGATCCCGGACAGTGGGGTACCTAGAGTTGGGGGAATTGAAAGAAGTAGAAACCCAGCTGTATGGCAGGACAGATTTGTTAGCGAGGTAGCCTTTCATAAATTTCGGGAAGTGTGGCCAAAGAAGAAGCTGATTCCAGAAAGAAGAATAGTCACCCGGGATTTGTTACCCTACCTTCCCAGAGTCTATGATCAATTTCTTACTAGAGTAGGGTGGGATTTCTTTAAAAATGTGCTGACCGATGCAAATGAACATATGGTAAAGGAATTCTACTGCAATGTAGCCCATACCAAAGAAGGGTCAATTGCAACCAAAGTGCGGGATAAGATGATAGTGTTTTCGGCAGAGGCGTTGAACGAATATTTGGATTTCAACGAGGAGGATGACGCTTTGTACAAAGAGAAATTAGAGTTGAAAGAGTAAGCTCGTCCTTGGGTGGCACGGTTCTTAGCTCAGTCGGGTACCATTCCGGAATGGATTCAAGTAGGGAAGAAAATACTGAGAAAGGACCTTAATTTTGAGGCGAGAGGATGGTTAACTTTTGTATGCAACAGGTTGGACCCTTCGTCCCATGACCAAACCATTCCAATAGCCCGAGCGGTTCTTATTGTGTCCATCATGGCAGGTTTCCCCATCAATATGGGGAATGTTATGTACAGTGTGATCACATCCATTGGCATTGATACGGACAGAAACTACCCCTACCCTCACACCCTCACAATGTACTTTGAAGATGCAAAGGTAAAAAAATACCCCTTCGATGTTGAAGTCCGGTCGGTGTCCCCGTTCTCATGGTTTAATATTCAGGGGCCGGACAATCCGAAGGAAGAAGGGAAAAACATCCACCTCTGCCCCGACTGGTCAGTCTGAGGAGCCAGTTGCGGTAGAAGCCTCTGTTGAGCCACCCACTCCCGCTGCCACTACTGTTCCGGACATCCCATCCTCCTCTGCAGGTCCCAGTTCTTCAACTGGCCCAGTGGTTCCCACCTCCAGATCCAACCCCCTCACGGCCCAGCAATTAGCAAAGACATTGGCCAGTTTGAACAACTGGATGTCAGTCTCGACATCCAAGTTGTCCACTTTGGCTACCACAGTTGCGGCCTAGTCTGTTCCAGCCACAGTTGAGATTCCTCAGTCCATTGAGGAGACATTGAAGACACTCCTGGCCAACCAGGAGAAGATTTTGGCTACTCAAGCTGCCTTGACAAAAGCAGTTGATGCACAGGGCAAAGCTCTAAAGTATCTTGCCCGAGAACATAAAAAGATGAGAAAATCCCGAGCATCCAAGGATGAGGTGAAGGAGCTCCGAGCTGAGGTTGACAAGCTAAAGGCAGACCAGCTACCTTTAGACTTGTTGTTTGATGAGTCAGCACCTCCACCATCAGTAGTTGTACCGGAGCCACAGCAGGAGGAGGAGCCTAGGCACCCAAGGAAGAAGAGGAAGCTTCCTAGCACTGAGGGTGTTGTGATAGAGGTAGCACAGGTTCAGAAGGATACTTCCAGTGCTCCACCAGATGTTCAGCCGGTCCATGACCTGGCCCCTATCCCAGCAGCAGAGCAGCAGCAGGCCGGAAACCAGTCTGAGGTTCGTGCCAGTACAGAGGACCAGGGGACCACTGATCAGCCCATGACAGCGGATCAGGCTTGAGGAGCCACTCTATATCCTTTCTCTGTTTATATGCTTATTTTGGTAGTTGGCATTGTCCCCAATGCCAGCTTTTATTCGTGGGGGTGCACCCTACTATTTTGTATTTTGATGGTTGATACATTTGGGATGACTGTACATATTTATTTGATTCTTAGCTTATGTTGCTAGTTGAAAGTTGGCATGTATATAACTTTTCATTCTAGTTACTTTTCTACTTTATGTACATATTCATTCCCCCGTTGTATATTCTACTCCACTATTGTACATATTCATTCGTTTTTTTTTATTTTCGTTAAAAAATTTCGTTTGTAGCTTCATAGTAAGCTCATAGCCTTTTTGTTTTGTTTTGGCATTTGCAATAAGCCCTTGGTTTTCTTAATGCCACGGTTCTTTCCAAGGGTAGAGTGTTGTGCGAACTGGGTGGCTCTTCCCAATGATAGATAGCGTGATTTTTCGTTTTTGATTTTTCGTTTTTCCCAATGGCTCTTAAGTGTTTGAGTCCGTTTTTGATTTTTCGTTTTGTTGATTTTCAAGTTTTGCAGTCAAGGATACCTCAGGCAAAGCTTCACTTGGGCCTAACCTTTGATCTCATGGTCAAAGACATAATGTTGTCCTTAGGATGGTGAAAGTCGTGGCCTTGAGACTCTTGTGTTGACCAAACAGTCATCATGTGGTCGTATTGATCCATTGTGCGCTTGAATCGTAACTAAGGTCGTTGTGGGCCCTCGACTCGACATCTTTAGCAATCCTTGAGTGTGTGTGGTGAGAATTCGATTTGCGAGTCCAGGTCCCGAGCCGATGGTCTAGAACTTGCCCTGAATGTTTGTTGAGGCGAAATCTTAGGTGAAATTTGGCTTGAGAAGTAATTGTAGGCTCTCCTTGATCCAAAATGCTAAGATTGAAAAAATTCCATGACCTACCAATGAAATGATCCCTAGTTAACCCTTTTGAGCCTTGAACCTTCTTCTTTCAAGAACCGAAGCTACAAGCCTATACCCTTTCTTAACGATACCCTCTCGTGGCACCCAAATCTTCCCTTGAGTAGATGGAAAACGTCTAAGTTTGGGGGGGGGGGTGACAAGAAAGAAAACAATGTGGTAAAAAGGTACAAAAGCAAAAAGAAAAAGAAAAGATAAGGCAAAAAGCAAGACCAATTGAATAAGGTCAATAAGGGGATTCAAATAAAACAAAAGTGAAAAAGGGTGTTAAAAAAAAGGAGAAATGTGTTGAATTGCATGAAAAAGGGTGACAATGTGTGTCTCTAACCCCTTGAAAAAAGAAGTGAATACTCAAATGAGTCAAGAAAGTGTGCCAAAATGAATCAAAAGAAGTGCTTAAGGGAAGATTGAACCCACTTGAACAAAACCATGTCCTACCCTTACCCAAAAGCCTTCACAATGACTCCGAAAAATCCCTACATGATTTTGAGTTGAAGGGAACCTACATTAGTGGATACTTAAATAAGGGGCAAGCATATGGTACTTAGAGCCGGACTTGTGGCCTCTTTCTTGAGAGAGATGAGTGGAAATCCATCAACCTCGGTTTGTGTGATAATACTTAAAAAGGTGAGGTTCGCTTAGGGAGAGTTGAGGGTGTTTGAGTTTGGGTTCCACAATGGCCAAGGTAATTGAGAAAAGTTCTTTGATGAAATGTGTCAACTCTTGAAGCTCTTGTGTCACACTTGATCCACAAGCTTTCAAAGTTTAAATGTGTTAATGATGCATTCGCATTGAGGGCAATTGTTAGTCCCAATTGACGCTTGTTGAGGTTACTTTAGGATAAGCTGAAATTGCTTGGATGTTGCCTTTGAGGGGTGCGTTTTGTTTTGTTCGCTTGAGGACAAGCAAAGGTTTAAGTTTGGGGGAGTTGATAAGTAAGATTTTAACATGTTTTATACCCATACTTGCCTGCGCTTTGAGTGTAAATTGCTACAAAATAATCCCAAAAAGCTTACAGATTGCGCTTGATTGCAGGTTTGAGCTATAAAGTGACAAATCGTCAAAGATCGGCTCAAATTGGAGTGAAACCTGCTCAAGTGCCAAAGATCAGTAGAGCGAAGACATTCAGAACTTGGTGCGGACCGCACCATCATGTCATGTGGCCGCACCATAAAAGTTCAGAGACTGGGAACTTACAAGCCATGCCTCATGCGGCCGCGTCCCAGTTCAAGCGGTATGCGTCGCACTCATGCGGCCGCACAATGTTGCTATGCGGTCGCGTCCAATAAGTTCAGAGAGTATTATATTCCAGAAGCAAACCACACGGCCACGTCCAACTTCATGTGGCCCGTGTTCCCTCCCATGCGGCCGCACTCTATGGTCACACGGCCCGCATTAGTGAAGTTCAGAGAAGCTGCAAAACCTTTCATGCGGCCGCACAACAACTTTGTGCGGTCCGCGCCAGTTTTCACGCGGCCGCACCCCAACTTTGTGCGGTCCGCATCACCATTTTCAGAGAGCAAGATTCAGAGGTCAAGCAACCCAGTGCGGCCGCGTGCCATCTTTGTGCGGTCCGCACTAACCCCGCAGGGGCATTTTTGTCCAGTTTTTCCAGCCCACTATAAATAGAACATTTTACCATTTTTAGGTCAAGTTTTGTACAACTGACAGCTGCTGCACTCGTGAGACTTATGTTTTGGCCTATATTGGGCATTTTTAGCTTAGTTTCATCATAGATTATTGTAGTTTAGCATTAGCAATTAATTAATATGGTTGTTTCATCTTCTATTTCTTCATGTTTTGCTTTAATTATGTCTAGCTAAACCCATTAGCTAGGGTTGTGGCTCAACCCTAGTGTGGGTAATTAATGGGTGTTGCTTCTTACTGATAGATTGATATTGGGTGTTTGTTATTTGGGTTAATTTTATGGTTTAATTAAGGATTGATGGTTGCAAACATTGATTCTAGCTTAGTGGGTCTTGACCTTTCTTGAGAAAGAGAGTCTATGACCCCAGAATTGACCCAACAAGGGATTGGGGTGGATCCATGAGAAATGGTAGTCCCAATTAACGGGTTAAACCTCGAGAGAGTAATCACCCTACTTGAACCCTAGTTGCTTGGTCTAATTGGCCTACCCAATTGATCTCGAGAGAGTCAATTGGGCAAAATCGCTCTCTATACCGATAGGTGTGAGAGTGAGTACAAATGTGCACGGTTATAACATTGATCCCAAATATGTCAATCTATTATTAGTAACCTCTACCCGTTAGTTAACCACCTAGGTGATGCCACGACCCTAGTGCCTTTCTCTATATTAATCACAACTTAGAACATACCCTTTTAGCATAAATTAGCTTAAACTTGTAGTTGATAATAGTAGTGATTAAACAAAAACCCAAAAAATGGTAGAAGTACAATTAGGAGCAAACACGCATTCCTAGTCTAAACAAATACGCAACTCCATTCCAAGCTCCCTGTGGAAATTGACCCCGATACCATTATTCGGGTAAAAGTATTAGAGCTCGCTCCTCCTACCGTTGTGTAAGGTTGAGTTCGCCGCGATCACCCGCGACCTTCTAACCAAAGAGATTTCATCCTGTTCTTCTTCCTCCTCGGAACCCTAGATCGCATCAGCCTTCTTTTTCGATGAAGAACTCAAAATTATATCTTGCGCTCTTTCCAAAGAAACCCTGGAAGCCATGATTGCATCGGCACTTACACCGCGAATAGGAAACCCTGATAAAAAGAAGGGTCAAATAAATTCTAAGGGAAAGGTGAATGAAAACAGAAAAGAGGTGAAGTATTTACCATGAGTTTTAACCTTCCAACCAAACCTATGTGAAAGGTTTTTCCAAGATCTACCTTCCATCGGAGCAACATTCAATAATTTCTCTACCCAACCATAGAAATTGAGAATCTCGTCAAAAGTGTCCATAGTTGCTAAGAAAAAAAAAGAAAGTTGAAACAGCCGCGGGAAAAATAAATCCCTTCAAAATGAAGAAAAAAGAAGAGAGAAAGTTGCAAAAGTGAACTTACGTGCAAAATTCCACTTTTCAGGGAATGGTACATTCTCTTCACGAACTAATCCTATAGTAGGAGCACCAACAAATCTGGCATACCAGCCACAGTCCTTGTCATCCTCAGGGCTGAATAAAACTCTTAGTGCTTGCCACCAAAGTAAAGATCCCATGTCGGAATAGCTTAGGGGAGTAGAGGTGGATCAAATGGAAAAAAGTAAAAGGCAAATTAGCCAAACTAGCTAAATGCCTTAGACAAGCAACAACCCTCCACACAATAGGGCCAATTTGTCCTAGACAAACATTGAAAAAATGACAGAATTCAAGGATAACAGGATCAATGAGAGGATTAAAATTCAGTGTAAAGGGATATGTATACACGAAAGAAAATCCAGTCATGTAGGATGTGATTCTTTGATTTGCATTAGGAATTATGATGGGGAAATCAGATTTCCAATGGCAATCCATAAGGACAACAGAGATTAAACCTTCGGTAATCTAAGAAAGGTAAACATCAGCACGGTCGAGAGAAAACATAGAAGAAACCTGATTCCTAATTGGTTCCCTATCAATGTAAAAAAGAAGTTCAGAAGAGACAATTTCCTCTACTAAAGGTTCATGAACTGGTTCATTAGAATCTCTACTTCTAGAAGAAGATCTATGTGAAAGAGAATCCCTAGTTCTAGAAGGAGGGGTAGAACCTAGTGGGGGCAAATGAGCACCTCGTATAGATGAATATCCCAAACTGCGTAATCTTCCCCCATCTTCTGCTTCTAACAGGAGCAAGAGGAAGTTCATTGACAATAGGTACTCTTCGGAGATTAGGGTTCGAAGAAAACAAAGCTGTACGAGGAAGAAAACAAGAATGAATATTCAAATATGGAAAACTTTTGTAAAAAAGTAAAGACAGGTTATATTTATACCCAAAAACAACTGTCAAACAAAAAAGGTAATGATGGGAACGTCAAAATGAGAACTGTCACTTCGTGATTGATGAAAATCGGAAAAAGCCTCAAAAGGCGTTGAAGGGTTGCAGAACCAATCAAAAGCCACCACGTGTCACGAGCATTAAATGGAACTAACATTCGAAGCGTCAGTTTTGGAAAATTTATAATGATACGAAGAATGGCCGCAAAAATTCCTGCTTTTATGAGGTCCACTTCCCAAATATTCAATTGATAAATAAATGGCAAGTGGGGGACTATCTTTATTGGGAAAAATCAAGTTAACATTTGGAATTAAATAAGTGTTGACACGTCAAGACACGTGGATCAATAACAGAAAGGCAGCTGGTAAAAGAATAGTCAAAGAGGCACAAACCTTAACAGGCACGAGCAAAGATTCACGAAAACAGGAAGGAACGGTTACTCGGACCTATTGGTGATTTGAAGAGACATTGGAAGAATGAACCTAGATAGAAAAAAGTATAGATACCTATTACTTAGAAATAGCTATAAAAGGGGAGAAATAACATTTGTAAGGACACATAATATTATTAGAATACAACAATTTACTCTACTTTCTTTTACTTATTCTGTTATTGTCAAAGTCAATTTCTCTTATTTATCTTATATTTGATTATCAGTAACCCGAGTTCTTCTAAAAATAAGCTTTGACCGAAACTCCTATTTCTTTGTTAAACACTACTGTCTAGATTATGGTGAAGAAGTTGACTACTACAGTTCCTAGCCAAATCTCTCTGTAGTAGGATGATTAGTAGTAATGCTGAAGGCCACTTTTATGATTAGACTTTAGTTTTCTTGATCAAGTGCTTTTTCGGAATATCTAATATTTTGTTGATTTTACAGTAATATTGGGTATGATTGGCTAATGCTTCTCTGGTTCTTTCACCTTTCAATTCTCTTTTACAGCTAGGAGTCCACTAGTTGTCTTATCTTAACACTTCAATTCCAGTTTCCATCGACATCCATTTGTATTGAGCATTTTTTTTGTTTTAATAGGAAATTCGCCAGGCTTATTTTCTTTTTTGGCAGTTCTCCTAACATAGCTTTTATTTTGCTAGTTCTCAGAGATAACTTCATCTAACCAGGAGCATAATGCCATAAATAGCATATATAGTTTTTTTAACACAGATTTACATTTTACATATTTTGGTGTGTGATAGAATATATGAGTCCACCAAACTATAGAGAGACCAGGTTCTCTATGAGTTTCTACTAAGAATGCTAATAAAACAGTAAGTAAATAAGACAGGGAGTTTTTACGTGGAAAAATCCCTGCTCAAGGGGATAAAAAACCACGACCTACACTGGTAGGATCTTAACTTCACTACTGAGTAAACTTTAGATTACAACCTATGCAATCTAGGAATTAAACTCTTAGTCCCTCACTAACTTGTAATACACCTATTACAAAGACTTCAACTCATGACTAACTCTCGTAATGACACAAACACTAAGGGTTTATGATTTTACAAGAGGTTCCCAAGTAACGCTTCTAAATAAGAAAAGGAAATTACAATGAAGAACAATTATAAAGTTACAACTCAACTAAGGACATATAAATTACTAGCTCTTGGAACTAGTCCGTGGTAGTGTTAAACTTTGTTCTTGATGCACTTGAGAATTGAATTCTTGAATGTCAGATCTTGAATGCTTGAGTGAATTCTCAAAGTGTTCAAGTGATGTTTTGTTGTAATGTTTAATGTTAATACAACATGGATGACATCACTTGAATGATGTAATAACTTGGTAAGACAAAAGAGAAGTGGTTGTAGAACTATGTTGCACTATTTCTGTGTACAGTGCAGGTAGTCACTTTCCCACCTGTAGACAGTTGACTTCGTACTACTGTCAGGGAAACACAAGGTATCAGGTCTTTGTGTTGATTCCCTATCTTCTAAAGTTGTAGCAGTTCACATTAGCCGGAGTCCGTTGATTTGCGATGTGTACTAAGTGTGTCAGGTTCCTTATCTGGTTCTTTAATAGTAATTTTGTTAGATCATCAAAACACAAAGCTAAGACATTGTAAACCCATCAATTCCCCCCTTTTTGATGATGACAAACTTATAAATTGATAACATACATTTAGAGCAATCAATTAACCAGATGAAGCAACGGGAACCTCACAAGTTCCCCCTGATTCTATGCTTCCCCCTTAATCAGATCCCTGTTTCAATTATACTTTTCCCTTTTGGCATCATTAAAAATACACAAGCAAACAATCAGCATAAAAAGTCTAGCGTAGCTAACTCATGCCACATATGTGCACACAACATGATAGAAAAGAGAACCAGAGAAACATAAGCATTAGACAGCAAAAGATGATAGTTTTTATAAAAACATAAGCCTTTGCTATACAGCAAAGGCAGAGAATAGACTATTTTCAGCAGGAGCAGTACAAGTACATCCCATCCACACCATAAAAAGAACAAAAAACAACTATCAAAGCCATCAAAACAAGAACAGAATAATCTAGAAACTGGTCACTGAAGGGTTGCCTAAGGGACACTAGGAGGAGAGGGCTTGGAGGCTGCAGCAAGGGTGTTGAGAACTAGATCTATTCGGGCATTGGCCGACATTTGCTCTGCGAGCAGTTTCTCCTTCAGGTTCTCCACCTGGTGCCTGAGATCAACATTTTCTTTGGTCAGACGAGCGATCTCTTCATTCGACCCTGGGGCCCCTTGGACCTATTGACTCTCCAGTATGGCATTCCTTGCCTTCAACTTTCGAATCTCCTCAGTTGCACTATTTTGAGCATTGATGAGCTGAGAGATTGTCGAAGTGCTGCCTACCCCTCCATTCTTTTCAATACACTCGCATTCCTCCAAAGTAGTGTGCGAGAAGGTCTGCTTCTTGGTCCCTACTTTGGACTGTCCCAAGGGAACTTTGAAGAACTTAAAGACGTGCATGAGAATAAATCCATATGGAAGACCGTGGTTTCCATCCAAGAAAGTCGCCACCTTCTGTATGTGCTCAATCATGATGGCAGGCAAGTTTACAACTTTAAACCCATCCAGTGCTTCCATCAGATACAAGTCAGATTTGGAAGTAATGGACCTTCTTTCAGCACGGGGTAGAAGAACTTTGTTCACTAGCTCGAACAACAGCTGATAAACGAGAAGCAAGGCTTTTCTTGTGAACTTGTTCCCCCTACTAGACTGCACCGTCTTTCACAATAGCATTTCTGAAATTTGACCCACACACATTCTTCACAGAAGACTTACCCTTAGCAGGGACCTTAAGAATGTCCCTAAGCAGAGCAGCATCCAACATAATATCCACACCATTAACTAAATCACAGATATGGTTAGTGTCAACAGGAAAGAGGTCGACATAGAAGTTTTGGACCTCATCCTCATAGACCTTGGGCACATCCACTTTGAAAAGATGTCCCTACTGTTAAAACTCAACAATCTCAATTATTTGTCGTATCCCGGCCATTTCAGAGATTGATGGGTCAAAAGTGCGACCCTACAAGACCTTTTGGTTCCTCAGTCGTTCTCTAGCAGACAACCTCTCTTGCTTCACTATCTTTGCAGAAGCAGGTTCCCTCACAGTTTTCACCTTCCTCTTTCCAGACTTCACACTCGATTTACCTTTTCCACTTGACTTTTCCAACACATCCTCATCTAATAATGACTGGTCACTCACTGCTTCTTTCAACTTTCCACCATTTTTCACTGATCTTGAACTTGGTGTAGCAACACCTTCCTCTGAAGCAGATTGCTTTTTCTTCTAGGACCTTTTAACTAAAGAACTTGGTTCCTCTATTGCTTCCTCATCAACTTCCACCACAAGAATGTCCTTTTCACATACCACTTCTCTATTTTTTACTAGCCTTTTCTTCTTTTTCTAACTACTCCTTTTTCTCTTTTGCAAGGCAAACTCATAAGCCTCCTTTGCTTGCAACCTAGTAGTAGGCCGCGTAGGAGAAAGCTTAGGAGTGAGTGCAGCCCTTTTCTTGGCAATGAGCACCTCTAGAGCAACATCATCTTGATCTTCTTCATCACTTGACCTCATAGCAGGAGGCAAAATTCCCAAAGGCTCAACATCAAAATGAGGGGAAGGAGCAGGGTCAAAACTGACCTAGGAAGAGGATCCTTGACCTGTTTCCTCAGGAGAGGAGTCAGGTCCTTTAAGAGGGGTCCCAGTAGTTTCCACTAGTGTAGAATTTTCAAAGAGCACCACAACTCCTTCTTCCTCTAACAACTGTGTCTCTTTCCTCTGAGACTCAGGCACAGATGAGATCACTCCATGCATTATTCCATCAACAAATATGGCCAATATATTTTCTACGGCATCTTTCTCTAGAGACTCATGGTTACCACAAACTCAGAAGTAGAGACAACTGTAGACTGATCAATATTAACCTATGAGACCTCTACACCTTGCGGAACTTTACTCTGTTCTCCACCCTTGCTTTGTTCAGTGAGAATCTCAGGAGAGAAAGATGAAGCGTTATCCGATTTTGGGGTTTTTGAGTTCTCAACATTTGAAAGGAAAGAGAGGGCTAAGAGAGTGATAAGAGAAATAGAGGGTGTAGGAGAATCAGGTTTGAGAGTGTCCTCTGCTATGGTGGTTGAGACAGGGATGGTGAAGGATGGTTCATCAGAGGCAGAAGAATCAAGGGTTTCCTCTGGAGTTTTCTCAACCAAGGAAGGGATTATTGGTTGATTTTCAGCCACGACAAAGATGAAGTTAAATTTTGGATAGATACTGATGAGAGGAATATGGTCGTTCAAGAAGAAGAAAGGGTTTTAATGGGAGAAGAGATAATTATGAGAGAGAGAGAGAGAAATCAGTTCTAAAACGGTGGTAGTGTGTGGGGAGATGAATGGATTTCAAATGAAAAGACGTGACATACAGGGTCTGAAAAGGTTGATGGTTGGCACTTGATTTTTGCACCTTTTTTAAGATGTGTATGAAAAAATGCACAGTACTACTAATCTGTGGTACAAGAACCAGGTTTTTGACTTGTCTTTGAAAATTTCAATCCTCTTTTGCCACCCATGCAATGCATCTACAGCTTCTATAATCATCATGCGTGTCTACCTGCAACAATATTAAAGTGAGTCAGACTTGGCCGAAAAACACTTTAACTAATATTACTTGAACGTGACTTTCATAGCCAACTAATGAGAATCAGGTTCTCAATTAGGTTTATTAGCCCGAGCTCCAGTCTCTTTTTCTCAAAATGTTCTCTGCTCAATGCTTTGGTGAAGATATCTGTAATTTGGTCTTCTGTACTGCAGAACTTCATACAGATAAGCCATTTCTCCATATTGTCTCTCAGAAAATGATGTCTCACATCAATGTGCTTGGTTCTTTTGTGTTAAAAAAGATTCTTGGCCATGTTTAGTGAACTAGTATTGTCACAAAGAAGAGGCACACAGTTAGCGTACACGCCAAAATTTTCCAATTGTTGTTTGATCCATCAGAGCTGAGCACAGCAGGAAGCTGCAGCTGCATATTCTACTTCAGCTGTTGAAAGAGTCACTGAATTTTGCTTCCTTGTGCCTCATGAGATGAGACATGATCCTAGAAAGTGAGCCATTCCAGAAGTACTTTTCCTGTCCATAAGATAACCTGCATAATCAACATCAGCATACCCAATAAGATTAAAGTTGTCACCTGAAGGGTAGTACAGGACCAGGTCCTGTGTTCCCTTAAGATATCTCAAAATTCTTTTGGCAGCCTTCAGATGAGATTCCTTGGAATTTGACTAAAACCTTGCACATGGCCCCACAATAAAGACAATATCAGGTCTGCTAGTAGTGAGGTAGATAAGAGACCCAATAATGCCTCTATACATGGTTGATTTACAGGAGATCTAGATTCATCCATGTCTAGTCGAGTAGCAGTGGCAATGGGAGTGTCAATCACTTTTGATGCTTCCATATCAAACCTCTTCAGGAGCTCCTTGATGTACTTCTGTTGGCTGATAAATGTACTCTTGGTGGACTGCTTCACTTGAAGACCCAAGAAGAAATTCAACTCACCCATCATGCTCATTTCAAACTCACTTCCCATGAGTTTTGCAAATTCTTCACACAGTGAATCAGCTGTTGCCCCAAAAATGATATCATCAATATAAACTTGGACGATGAGCAGGTTCCTCCCTCGTTTTTTTAGGAATAAGGTGTTGTCAATATTTCCTCTTGTAAAACCATTTTCTAAGAGAGACTTTGATAGTCTTTCATACCAAGCTAGAGGAGTCTGCTTCAACCCATACAATGCCTTGTCCAGTTTAAACACATATTTAGGGTGTCATGACATTCAAAGCCTGGAGGTTGCTTTACATAGACTTCTTCCTTAAGGAATCCATTCAGAAATGCACTTTTGACATCTATTTGGAACAAAGTGAATTCCATATGTGATGCAAAGGCAATGAGGATTCTGATAGCTTCCATGCGAGCAACCGGAGCAAAAGTCTCATCATAATCAATTCCTTCCTCCTGATTGTAACCTTGAACCACTAGTCTAGCTTTGTTCCTGGTAGTGTTTCCATGTTCATCAAGCTTATTCCTGAATACCCACCTGGTTCCTATGATGGTTCGATCTGAGGGTCTAGGTACCAGGTGCCATACATTGTTCCTTTCGAACTGATGCAACTCATCTTGCATGGCTGTAATCCAATCTGCATCTTTTAAGGCTTCCTTGATGTTTTTGTGTTCTATTTGGGAAAGAAAGGCTGAGAATGCAAGTGAATTTCTGGCTTTTGATCTAGTTTGCACACCTGAATCTGGAGGGGTAATTATGTTGTCAAGAGGATGAGAGCTTTTGTGTTTCCAGTTGGGCACTTGAGCCTTATTTGTAGAGGAGCTGGGTAAGTCTGAATGGCTCCCTTGCATTCTTCTCTAAGTTATCTGTGGAGTACTTTGAACTGCATCAACCACTCTTTCTTCAGCTTCAGTGGTTGTAATTGTGGTACCTGGTTCCTCTCTAACTGGTGAGGTAGGTACTGCATTATCTTCACTTGGCTTCTTGACCTGGCTCATCATCTGTTTATCATGTCAATGACTTCACCTGGAACTAGCAGAGGCTCTCTATCTTGATCATCCTTGTTGCTTTTCTTATAGGAGGGATATGACTCATCAAAAATTACATGAATACTTTCCTCAACACACTGAGTCCTCTTGTTGTATATCTTGTAGGTTTTGCTTTGAGAAGAGTACCCCAAAAAGATTCCTTCATCACTTTTAGTATCAAATTTTCCAAGTTGATCCTTTCCATTGTTAAGAACATAACATTTGCACCCAAATATTCTTAGGTGAGTCAGCTTGGGCTTCCTTCCATTCAGCAACTCATAGGGGGTTTTGTTCAGGAGAGACCCGATCATGCACATGTTCACCAAGTAGCGGGCAGTGTTAACAACTTCAGCCTAGAACTTCTTAGCAATCCCACTGTCGATCAACATTATTCTTTCCATTTCGTTAAGTGTTCTGTTCTTCCTTTCCACAACTCCATTTTGCTGGGAAGTCCTTGGGGCTGAGAAGTTGTGAGTAATGCCATTCTCGTTGCAGAACTCATCAAACTTGGCATTGTCAAACTCTGTTCCATGATCTGATCTAATGGATGCTACTCTTGATTCCATCTTTACTTGGATCTTCTTCACAAAGGCTACGAACACTTCAAAGGTTTCATCTTTTGTTCTGAGGAACAGAGTCCAAGTGAATCTGGAGTAGTCATCTACTATCACAAAGATGTACCTTTTTCCTTCCCTGCTTTGCACTCTCATAGGCCCACATAGATCCATATGGAGGAGATCTAGTGGTTTTAGGTGCTGACATCCTTCTTTGGCTTGAATGAGGATTTCACATGCTTTTCTCTAGCGCAGGCATCGCAAACCTTGTGTTCTTTGAACTTCGGCATGGGCAGACCACGAACCAGGTCCTTCTAAATCAATTTATTCAGCAGAGAAAAACTTGCATGCCCCAGTCTTATGTGACACAGTTCAGCGTCATCATTATAGAGATCTTTTGGCCACCAGTACTACTTCACCAGTTACTAGACTTGTAACTGTGCATATCTTGGACAAGAATTCCACCTTGTTTCCTTTATCAATATCTGGGAGACACTCAAGAGATTGTACTTGAGGCCATTGACATAGTACACATTCACAATTGAGTGAGTGAGTAAATTTTTCCAATACCAAGAATGTATCCCTTTTTCTCATTTTCAAAGGATGCACTCCCTCCTTGAAGGGCTTTTAGTGAAAGAAAATCCATGGTATTTTCAGTCATGTACTTTGAGCATCCACTGTCCATGTACCATTGTTGACTGCTTCCTTTCAATGTTCCCTGCACAAGGAGATCATGGGTTGGATTTAGAAACTCAAGCGAGTTTGGGTCCCTTGTAATAAGTAAGAGGATGAATAAGTGTTCTTTTAGTCCATGCAGGTAACATGCATTTTTTATGAGTGGCACCTGGTCCCCTTTTAGCAGTTACTTTCTCAGCAAAAACTTTGTTTTTCTGCAGAGACTGGACTCTGACTTGGCAATTTTTCTTGAGATGCCCATTGTTCCCACAGTGGGTACACATCCAATTATCGGGTACAATAACATATTTGCTATGAGGGTTGTAAGGAATTCTCTCCCTTTGAAAACCCTATTCCATGCATGTTACCATCATTATTAACATACATGGCAGTGATAGCCTCCGAGGACCAGGTTCACTTAAGAGACTTGTCAAGATCATTTTTCACTCTTCCCAGTTCAGCTTGGAGCTGCCTCATTTTCTCAAGTTCAACACACAAACTAGTTTTCACAACATTTAACTCATTTTCAAGCTTAATGTGTGCTTCACTATCTACCTCTTTCCCTTTTTCTGACTTTCTAGGCCTACACTCAACTCCAAGTTCCTCTATTGTTTCCCTTAAGTCTGCAATTACTATTAAGAGGTCATCTCTCTCCTGCTCAATAACAATCACTTTCTCCACTAAGGCATCATTTTCTTTACTGAATTTCTCAATGGGTTCTTTCAAGTCAACTACTACTACCACTAGATCATCTCTTTCTTGTTCTACACTAGTGATTTTCTCAGTTAAAGCCTTCTTTTCATTTTTCAGATTATCTATAGTTTCCTTTAAATCAACCATACAAACTACCAAGTCATCTCTGGTTTGCTCAGAATCTCCTAATTCTATGGTCAAGGCATCATTATCATCTATAAGACTATGATAGGCATCAATTAATACATTTGCTAATGACATGAGTTTTTTAGGAGAGTGGGATTTCAGATTTCTCTGAACATCCCTGAAATTTACCTCATCATTGTCATCATCTTCATCATCATCTGATTGAGCCATCAAAGCAAATATTGAATCATATTCATTTGCTTCACTTTCAACTGCCATCATAGAACTATCACCTGCATCAGTTTCTTCTTCAGACTCACTGGAGGAATCTCCCCATGCTGCAAGATCTTGCTTCACAATATTATCAGCGGCGTTCTTTCTTTTGAAGCATTTGTCAGGAACCGGGTTTCTCTTGGCCCCTTTAGCAGGTTGTATTTGAAGTGTTCTTGCTTTAGGAGAAGACACTCTTTGATAAAGTGCCCTAGCTTTCCACATTTATGACAGAGGTCATAATTCTTTGGTCTACTGGAACTATCTCTCTTTAGTATCCCTCCATTCCTTCTGACCATTTTCTGAAATCTTTTGGTTAGTTAAGCCATGTCACAGTCTTCCTCACTTGAGTCATTTCCTTCAACTTTGAGTACGAAGTTTTTTTCCTTCTTTGGTTCTCTTCTTTCACTGTCCTTCTTCTTCTTCATCTCGTAAGTCTTAAGATTTCCAACTAGCTCATCTATGGTAAGGACCTGCAGATCCTTTGCTTCAGTGATGGCATTCACTTTACTTTCCCATGAGTCATGCAGAACCCTGAGAATTTTTCTCACGAGCTTGTTCCTAGGAATGATTTCACCGAGTGAGTGTAGCTCGTTTATGATGGAAGTGAATCTTGTGTGCATGTCTTGAATAGATTCATCGTCTTTCATCTTGAAGAGCTCATACTCAGTCTTGAGCTTATCCTTTATGTGTTGTTTACAAAGCGTCCCATATTTCCTTGATGGATTGACAAGCAGAGATCCTATTGTATTCATCAGGTCCTATGTCACACACCAAAATTTTCTTCGCACGAAATTTTTTCTCCACAACTTTCCTAGTCTTTGGCGTCGTCACTAGAGGATCTTCGACCTTCATTGTTGGAACATAAGGACCATCACATATAACATCCCACAACTCAGAATCTTCTGCCATGATAAAATTATGCATTCTTATCTTCCACCACCCATAGTATTACCCATTGAACCTGGGTGGTCTATACGTACACTGACCTTCTTCAAAATTTGGTGGAGCAGCCATAGGTAGGGGTGTCCGTCGGTCGGTACGGTACAGTATTTAGATATTTCGGTTTGGTATTTTTGGTATTCGGTTTCTTAAAATCCTATACCTATGTCGTACCTAATTAAATTCGGTATGGTTCGATTTTTCTCCTTTCGGTTTCGGTTTATTCGGTTCGGTAACTTCGCTTTATTTGGTTTGAATACCAACTAGTGTATAGAGCCATAGACTCCAATATTCTTAATTAAAATACTCAAAAATACAAAACTGAAAATGTTTGTTAACAAAAAATTTGTCCAAAACTAGCAAATATCTACCCAAATAGAGAAAATTGTACATAAAAGAATATTTGATCATTAAAAATGTCTTGTTACTTATTTAGAGTTAATTGATGAACTTAGAGAATAAAGAAAAGTAAAATTTTAGATTTTTTATATTTATGTTATAATTGATAATATATGTTTTGTGTAATATAATATATATTTCGGTACGGTATCGGTATTTCGATATTTTATTTTAAAATACCAAATACCATACCTAATACCAATTTTTTTTTAAAACTTAAGCCAAATACCATATCAAATACCGTATACCAAATACCAAAATTTTTGGTTTCGGTACGGTAATTCGGTATTTACCAAATTATGCACATCCCTAGCCGTAAGGATCCTTCCTAGGCGTTAGCCTGATAGAAAGAACCCACTCTGATACCAATTGATAGAATATATGAGTCCGCCAAACTATAGAGAGATCAGGTCCTCTATGGGTTTCTACTGAGAATGCTAATGAAACGGTAAGTAAATAAGACAGGGAGTTTTTACGTGGAAAAATCCCTGCTCAAGGGGATAAAAAACTACGACCTACACTGGTAGAATTTTAACTTCACTACTGAGCAAACTTTAGATTACAACCTATGCAATCTAGGAATTAAACTCTTGATCCCTCACTAACTTGTAAAACACCTATTACAAGCCACTTTGCAATACACCTATTACAAATGCTTCAACTCATGACTAACTCTAGTCACGACACAAACACTAAGGGTTTATGATTTTACATGAGGTTCCCAAGTAACGCTTCTAAATAAGCAAAGTATGAATTACAATGAAGAACAATTACAAAGTTACAACTCAACTAAGGACATACAAATTACTAGCTCTAGGAACTGGTCCGTAGTAGTGTTAAACTTTGCTCTTGATGCACTTGAGAATTGAATTCTTGAATGTCAGATCTTGAATGCTTGAGTGAATTCTCAAAGTGTTCAAGTGATGTTTTATTGTAATGTTTAATGTTAATACAACATGGATGACATCACTTGGTAAAACAAAAGAAAAGTGACTGCAGAACTGTGCTGCACTGTTTCTGTATACAGTGCAGGCAGTCACTTTCCAGCTGTAAATAGTTGACTTCGTACTGCTATCAGGGAAACACAAGGGTATCAGGTTCCTGTGTTGATTCCCTATCTTCTGAAGTTGTAGCAGTTCACATTAGCTGGAGTCTGTTGATTTGCGATGTGTACCAAGTGTGTCAGGTTCCTTATCTGGTTCTTTAACAGTAAGTTTGTTAGATCATCAAAACATAAAGCTAAGACATTGTTAACCCATCGGTGTGAGTCGAATCAGCATGCAGGACAGCGAAGCTTTGCACCATTGGACACAATAGCAGGAGCAGTGGTAATACTAGTTACTCTCTGCAAGTAGTTGTATTCTTAAGCCGCAATTGAGATTCCACTTACGTGCCCATGTTTTTTAAGTCCTGTAGAGGTGTTTTAGCTGGTGAAAGATGGGTTAATTTTATACTTGTTCTGGAAATTATATGCTACATGCACCAAATGAACCCATCACAAAAAGCGAACTCAAGAAGATCCAAAAGGCTGGGAACAATTTGATCAAGAAACTCCTTGGAAAAGGCTTAGATATCCCTGGTTGACCCAATTCTTTGAGCTCACTGGAAGTTTAAAACCGCGAAACCACTGGTGTGAAGTTTAGCTCTAGACCGTGAGAATTGGCTTATCTGAATTTAAGTTTCCAACTTGGCCGTGAGAATTGGCTTGATAGCCAGTTTATTCACACTGTACAACAGAAGATCTAGGTAAAAAAAAAAAAAAAAAGTTTGAATTGTTCTTAATAGAAAACATCTAGCAATGAAAAGGAGCAGACATTCTGGACTAGAGTTCCTTTTTGGTTTTGTTGATTTCTGAATTTCAGGTTGTTCCTAATCTTTTCTTAGTAAACGGGTTCTCTTTCTTCTTCAGCCCATGTTAGGCATTAGTTTATTGCCCTCAATTCTCATGATAATTGGTATAAATTTCATAAAGAATTTAGGTGCCTTATTTAGAACCAATACACTTCTGCAGACTTTATTGCGATTCTATTGGGACTTTTACATGACTACTCAGGCGGGTAAAAAAAATAACTGCATATATCAAATTTGCTCATTTAAAGAATATTACACAGCACAGTTTTGCATGTTGTATACCTTGGGGGAATAATATATAATATTAAGGTGTACAAAAGATATGTTCTTTTTGTTTTTTTGTTTTAAAAAAAGGTAGAAACAATTGCGTAACAACCTTCAACTCATTTACATTGTACTAATACGAATTTCCTAAAATATGTTCTCGCACTCAGATTTACAGGACCACATTCTTAGGTAGAAGATGTGCATTAATACGCCCTTCAAATGCCAACAAACATCATATTGGCTATGATTTCTTGAGCCAAATGGAATCGAATTCTGAATTAAAAAGTATTGACACTGGAGTCTGGATACTATTGCTTAAAGAAAGAGCTGCAGAAGTTGTGACAAACCGTTATGTTGGTGTCAAGAATTCACCCAAATAGCCGTCCACCTAATTTCTTAAACTAAAAATAGCCGACATATATATAATTTATGTATAATCTATGTATACCGGTTAGAAAATTAAACAATTAATCATACCGGCTATTTATGTAACCTTAAAAGATACATAATTTTGTAGTTTGATGATATGCAATTGCAGTTGATTCAAAGGCAGTTAGAAAGGCAGGATAACTCATTACCGGCCTAAACTTGCATCAATTATTTAGGGCACAACTAAATTTACCTAATCCCAATTGTCCTTGATCAATTTGACTATTTGATAGCTTTAAGTGAATAAAAATGAAAAATCAACTAAACGTTACGCAATCATAATTCTACCCATGCAGTCAACATGGCTATATGGAGTTGACTCAGTTCCATAAGGCGCAGATGGCGGCGATTCTCTATCCGTCCAATCTCTTTTCCCTTTAAAAATTCGATCGGATCACATTTTCAATCTTAGCCTGCGTTTTTAATTATCCACAATGGCTATCCACAACGTTTTTTTAATAAAATCTATTCATTAGACTTTTACTTCCATTACAAAACGCTATTCGGCATTGCAACATAGAACCAGTAGTGGTGGAAATCTTTGATCTTGTCGAGTATGCCTGGCGGACAGATCGCCATTTTTAATGAATGAGTAAAAAGAAAATGGATATTAATTAATGAAGAATATACCATAAGAAAGCAACTTGCATGGCTCAATAGGTTACTATCACGTTAGATTATTAACATTACGAACTGCCTCCGTGTCTTACAAATAACGTGTGTATGTATGTGTAAATAAAATAATTTACGAGCTTGAGCTTGAGCCAACTAATTTGTGAACGAATTTTTTCATACATCGGAAAAATAATATTAGAAAGCTTATTGCGCCAAAAATGTATAGGTCTTATTTTAAAAAAAACATAGTAGTAACTTATAGATCATAGCAATCCAAATTGGCGGTTCCGGTTTATAGGCGAGATTTTGATATAGGGGTCGAAATGGAATTCCGAGAATGACAGTAGCTTCGTTGTGTCATTTGGGATGTGTGTGCAAAATTTTAGGTCATTCGGAAGAGATTTGATAGACTTTTTGATCGAAAGCATGATTTAAGAGTTCCTAGAATTCTTAGGCTTGAATCCCCTGTTAAATTAGTTATTTGATGTTGTTGTGAGCGTCCCGAGATTTTGAACAAGTTTGAACGATGTCACGGGATGTGTTGGTGCAATTGATTTGGAATTCCAGGAGTTCCGGGTAGGTTACTGGATGTTTTAGGCCAAAATCATAGTTGTAGCAGGTCCAGAAGGGTTGCAGGCCTCGGAACCCACCCGCGCGGACCGCACAAAAGGAAGTGCGGCCGCGGTATGTGCTGCGCGGACCGCACAAAATGAAGTACGGCCGCGGTGGTTTTGTGCGGACCGCGGTGGTTCTATGCTGACCGCGGAGGCTGAGATCTGAGGAGTACTCTATAAATACGAGGTTTTGGGTTTTATTTAATATTTTGACCTAGAGAGCTCGGATTTTGGCGATTTTTCGAAGGTTTTTTCAAGAAAATTCATCGGGGTAAGTGATTCTAACTCAGATTTGGCTAGAGTACATGAATCTATCATTGAATTCATCATTTAATTCATGATTTGGGATGGAATTTGGGAAGAAAATTGTGAAACCTTTCAAAAATATAAAATGATGATTTGAAGGACCAAATGGTATCGGAATTGGATAAAATTGGTATGCTTAGACTCGTGAGGGTATGGGGATTCTGAAAATGTAAATTTTACCCGATTCCGAGACGTGGGACCAGGGCTCGGGTTTTGCTAATTTCAGGATTTTTGATATTTTTCGAATGTTTTCGCTTGGGCTTTGTTCCCTTAGCATATTGTGACGTATTCATTCTGATTTTGGATAGATTCGATGTGCGTGGAGGCCGATTCGAGGGGCAAAGGCGTCGCGAGCTAGAGAATTAGCCGGTTCGAGGTGAGTAATGGTTGTAAATGATGTCCTGAGGGTTTGAAACCCCGGATTGCACATCGTAGTGCTATATTGAGGTGAGACACGCGCTGGATGATGAGCGTGGGGTTTTTTACTACTGGGGATTGTGACTTGGTTCGTCCCGATTGATGATTTTACCGCGTCGTTGATTGAAATTTATTTGTTATCATCACAATTTGAGCTGATTGCCATATTTGGGCTTCGTGCCAACTATTTGAACCCTTCGGAGATTTTTATCACTAATTCTTTACTGCTTTGACCTATTATTTGAACTCAGTCATGTTGATGTTTACTGTTTTACAAACTCAGTCACTTTTACTCAGATTTGAAAACTTATATGATATTTCTAAATGATGCTTGGGGATGAGAACTACTGTTTTACTAATGCCCAAGGGGCTTGTGATAATTTTCGGACTGAGTAAGGCTGAGGGCCATATATGAGGATATGTTGATTGATGTGAGGCCGAGTGCCGAGTGATGTGAGGACGAGTACCGAGTGATGATGCCACGAGGTGGCTTGATATAGTGCTTGGGCCGTAAGGGGCCCATCCGGAGTTTGCACACCCACAGTGAGCGTGGGTACCCATTATAATCTGAGAGTGAGCCCGAGGGGCTGATACTGTTCTGAGTGATTGATACTGAGCCCGAGGGGCTGATACTATTCTGAGAGTGAGCCCGAGGGGCTGATACTGTTCTGAGTGATTGATACTGAGCCCGAGGGGCTGATACTATACTGAGAGTGAGCCCGAGGGGCTGATACTATACTGAGAGTGAGCCTGAGGGGCTAATACTATTCTGAGCGATTAATACTGTGTTCGAGGGGCGGATTTCCACTTGTTATTTACCTGTTAAATTACCTGCTTTACTTGTTTTAAAAAGGGATATCATTTGATTTCTTCACTGATTTACTGCTTTAAGTAATTTTACTGCTTGATATGGAATTGCTTTGTGCCTTTACGTGTTTTCATACTTTCAGCCATTATTTATAATTATTACTCACTGAGTCGGAGTACTCACATTACTCCCTGCACCATGTGTGCAGATTCAGGCATCGCAGAGTCTGCTCCTGAGTGCTGATTCTCCTAGTCCAGGCAGTGATTTGGAGACTACGAGGTAGTTGTTGGCGTTCGCAGCCCCGTGCCTCCCTTATCTTATCATTTTCATGTTTTTAGAACTATTGTATCATATTTAGTGTTCAGTAGACTTGTATCCAGATTTTCTAGTTGCTCATGACTTGTGACACCCCGGTTTGGGCTGTGTCGGGATGGTTTCTACTGTTGTTATCGTTAATTCCGCAAATTACGGTTATTATATCATGTTTTAGGACTACTTATGGTATTTAACTGTTTAAAAGAGGTGGTCTATTTTGGTCTGGCTGGCTTTGTCTTCCAATGGAGAATTGTCCTCCAATGGAGATTAGGAACGATATGGGGGTTCGTGTGTATATGGAGACAAAAAAGGAGAATAAAAACTTAGATCGTATCTGTTATGTATAAGTGTACGAGATTTTAATATGGAATTGACTATTACCATTGAGAACACAAGTGCAGGTTTGTTATGTTTTAAATTCTATGGAAGTCTGATTTTACGGTAATATCTATAAAATTCCCACATTTATCTACAAATAAACTACACATCAGTTTTAGGATGTATAAAGCAATATTGTTTTCATGATTATCTACAAAATTACTATATTTATACTACAATTAAACTACAATCTATGTTTCTAAAATGTTGACTACAAAATTTTTCTCTTCATCTACAAATTTTCTACAAAAATTCTACAAATATACTACAAATCAGTTTAAGTATGTATAAAGCAGTATTATTTGTAAGGGTATCTACATATTAATACATTTATACTACAATTAAACTACAATCTATGTGGAAAAAAATGTTGACTACAAAATTTTCTCTCATCTACAATTTATCTACAAAGATTCTACAAAATTGTAATGATACTGTTTATCTTTATTTTCATGCAGGTTCGTCTGGGACAATAAAGTTACTTGATATGTCAGCCTCTCCCGTCATAGAGGAATATCAAAGTGAAATAATAACTGAAGGTACACAAAGTGTTATCGAAGAAGGACAAGTGTATCAAGACAAGCAAACAATTGCAATTGTAATGAAGCACTATTCTGTCATGCACAAGTACCAATTCGGGATTAAAAGATCTAGCCACAGAAGGTATGAATATATTAATGGTGAAAATATCATTATAAACAGTATTTTCCTTGTGATATTTGTTTTTCAAACATTGTAGATGAAAAGTAGTTATATTGTATAGTGTGCTACTTTATGTTAAAACAGTCCTTTTGTTACATCTACATTGATAACATGTATTATAAATGTATTTTTTTGTAGCTACTGGCTTATATGCGTTGGAGAAAACTGTAATTGGCACTTCAAGACAACATCAATTAATGATTCTGCAATGTTCAAGGTCAGGAGTTTCAACCGACAACACACATGTACCTTAATGGACGATACATTCATACAATGCAAACGTACTGCAGTTGTAGTTGGTAGCATGGTCATTCCAAAGTATTATGATCCTAAGACAGTTTACACACCAAAGGACATACAAACTGACATGTTGTCCCAACACGGAGTGAACCTAAGCTACATGCAAGTATGGAGAGCAAAGGAAAAGGCTTTACAGTTTTTGAGAGGTCATCCGGCTGACTCCTACAGCAAATTACCAAAATATTTTTATATTCTTGAGAAGACTTATCCTGGTTTAGTTGTTAAATTGAAGAAGGCAGCAGATGAATGCTTCTTATATGCATTTGTTGCTCTTTGTACATCAATAAGTGGTTGGGAATATTATAGACCAGTAGTAGTGGTTGATGGGACATTCTTAAAGTCAGCCTACAGAGGGATTATGCTGACAGCAAGCACAATGGATGCAGCAGGTAAAATTGTAGTTATTTTGTAGGCGATTTATAAATTGTAGATACTTTGTAGATATATTGTAGTTTATATGTATTTGTGTTTTTATATGCATTTTCAAAACTGCCAGTTAATTATTTTTTGACTAATAATGTAGGTAAAATATTGCCTTTGGCATATGTTGTGGTTGATTCGGAAAATGACGCATCGTGGAAGTGGTTTTTTGAGCAATTCAAGCAAGCATATGGTGAAAGAACTTCAATGTGTGTTGTTTTAAATAGGAATGAGAGTATCTTGAAGGCAACATCAATTGTCTATCCGGGCATGCCACACTACTCTTGCATGTGGCATATTTGGACAAATATAAGGGCAACATTCGAGAAGGGTCATCTACAATTAAATGAATTGTACTTTGCTACAGCACGGTCATACACTCTGGATGAGTTTAATGAAAGGATGTCGAAAATTGAAGAGATAGACCCGCGTGTTAAATCATACCTCTATAATATTGGCTATCATAGATGGTCAAGAGTACATGCAACGGTGAATACAACTTGGACTATGACATCAAACATTGTAGAGTCGTTGAATGTTGTAATAAAAGATGCAAGAGAGCTGCCAATATTTGACCTATTAGAGTATATGAGGACACTTCTTGAACGTTGGACGAACGAGAGGTTATTGAAGGCAAAGGGTACTTTCACATTCCTTGGGTCCAAATTCAACAAAGAATTAGAGAACAACAGCACATTATCTCAGAAACTTAGGGTAAGATCTATTTATTTGGTGCAGAAAAATAATATTTTAATAAACAATATTTTCATATTGTAGATAAATTGTAGTTAATTTGTAGATTGTAGATAAGTTGTAGATAATCTATTTTTATGATTGTAAATATTTTTCTTTCTGTTTGTTATGTAATTATCGGTGAGCTTCAACAGATCATATCCATACTGTGATAGATGGTGTGAAGCGGTACATTGTGTGTCTTGAAAACAAGAAATGTAGTTGTGGTCAGTTCCAACTTGATGAACTTCCATGTGCGCATGCTTTGGCAGTTTTAAGGCACAGGAATGAAACTTATGAAAACTATTGCTCTCCGTATTACACAAAGGAGAGCCTACTGCGTACGTATGAAATACCAGTAAATCCCCTTCCTGATGAAAGCAAATGGAATGTGCCACAACATCTATATGATGAAGTAGTAAATCCACCTACGGGAGAGAAAAGGTAGCCAGGAAGACCTCAAAAGGAAAGATACAAAACATATGATGAACTAAAGTCAAAGAAGTACAAGGTGTCATGTGCCAACTGTGGAGGTGAAGGGCATAACAAAAGATTTTGCAAGAATGCGCCCAAAAAGAAATAAATATCATGTAGTTAGAATAGTATTTCAAAATAATTGTTAGTGTGTTCAAGTTAACAGAATTTTGTGTGTAATCGTTTAAGTTTTTAAAGATCATAATGTAGTTAATTTCAATTTGTTTCTGTGTTTTTAACATGTTTTTCTGTATTGTGTCAAGCATATACCTCCATTTTTGACATTCTGTTTATAGCAGTTAATATTTATTATCTACAATATAACTACAAGTTAAAAAAATTAATTTAACTTGATCTGACAGTTATATACAGAAATTAAATACAACTGGAGGTATTCCCTACAAATTATATACATATTCAACTATAAAATTATATATAATCTCAACATTCAGTGTTTCCAGATTGTAGATAATTTGAAGTTTTTTTGTAGATAAATTGTATTCTAACAACATAATAACTACATTTAAGATAATGAAGAACAAGTGCTGTAAATATTAAACAACTGGATATAAAACCACCAAGTTATTTTCAAGTGAACTACTACACTGGATAGAAATTAACAAAACAAAAGGTCTGCTACAATAACAACACAAATGAATTGTTCAGAAAGTTGTGTACTATACTTCTCCTACAAACTAGCATCAACTAAATTACATATACATGACACTACTTCTTCTTTCTCTGGACTCTTATTTTCTCATTCAATGCAGGTGCACCCTTCCTCCTTACTAGTATGCCTGTAACCTCACTTTCACTGATTGACCCATCTTCCTGCTTCTTTGTTGCTAGTCCCATAGGAGCGCTCCATAGCGTCTACGATATTGGTCAATATCAGAAAGGTCTTCTGCGGGAATTGACAAATCTCCCAGGCTAACATACTCCGCAAAGGCAGCAACAAATACACTACAATCGCCGCAGAACACATTTTTTTTTAAATATTTACCAAATGATTAGAAATAAAAAGAGAATTAAATGCATAGAAAGAGAGAATAGATTTTTTACAGTGACCCTTCTTTTTACTGTGGAATCTCTCCAACGATCCACTGAATGTTAAGAGGGTTGGTAACAAGTTTCTCGATGTATGCCTTTGTATTCTTGAAGTTAATGTCTTTACGCTTCCCATAGAAACCAGTGCATGACAAATACAAAAGGATAATAACAGAGAACTTTTCGGCACAGTATTCAACAACTTGATGGTTGCATGAAGAGACCATGGAATCATACGCATAAAGTTGTCTGTCTGCAATGTCGAAAACGACTAACACCCAATAGAATTTTCTACAATATTGACGGGCATGATGACATAGTCAACTTCATCCCATGCAACATTGGCAAGTAGTCTATACCCCAAAATATATTCTGCAACAACATCTTGGGGTTTAATAACCGAATACTTCTTTTGTGGAAGTGAATTTATGAACTTTTCATAAATTTGTTCTATCCTGGTCTTGAACAAATAATCCGTTGTGGTAAACCTGGTCTTGTTATTGGAGCCATACTTGCCTCTTTTCCTCAAGTAATACATTAAAACATCAATGTGCTGAAACCAAAAATAGTTGGCATATAAACAACAAGTCAACTTCAAATAATCTACATAAAACTACATTATAACTACAATTTACTGCAAAACAAAACAAAAAATCTATAATGATGTCTAAAAATAGCTCTACAATTTAAACTACAAGGTCAACTTCAAATAATCTAAAAATAACTACAATTTATCAACAGTTACTGGGCAAACATGTAACACAGTATCTACAATCATGTCTACATTATATCTACATTTTATACTACAATTAATCTTGTAATGTTCTATATAAACTACAAAATAACTACAATTATACTACAAATAGGAAATACAGCAACAAACTATTTTGTCCACAAAATATATATAGAATTTATACTATAAATAATCTTCAAATATGATACATAATCTGAAACCTAAATACAATTACACTAGATACAAGAAAGACAACATTTACAATCATATCTACAATTTATACTACAAGTCATCTTCATATATTATAGATATCTATAACATAACTACAATTAAACTACAAAACAGAAGACAAAATATCTACAAATCATATCTTGGGAATAGACTCCTTGATCCGAGTCATTGAGGACTTGTCCGGGGTGAGCCAGGGAAAAGAACCATTCCTTCTTATCAACCTTTTCCACTCCAAGGTCTAACCAAGGCTTAATTTGGTTATCCTTTATGGAAAACGGAGCCTTCCTCCTATAACAACAAATAAATGTCAAAAAAAATTATAGATTGAATTAGATATGTAAAAGATAAATGCTGAAATGCAAGTGTCAAACTATGCATTCATACCTCTTTGAACCTTTGTCGCTACAGTGGTATAACCACTTGTTGAAGTTATCTAAAACCTCTGGATCTACATCTTCACCAATAACAGTAGTAAAAGGGTGCTTGAGGTAGAAAATTTTAGGTCCAACTGAGTCCCCAGAACTGTATAGAGGGATAAATGGTGATCGGGCATGCTTTTCCGGATGCCTTGTTCTTCCCGGATGCATAGGTATTGCATCATCTTGTATGGGCTCGCCAAACTTAACCAACTGGGATAAGTTGTCAGGCAACTCAAAATCATCTAGTGTGACCCCCTTCTTCTCAACTTCTGATCCTTCTGAATCACCTAGATCCACATACTGTGCATCTGCACCTTCTTTGTCATGTTCCTCAATAACCTGTTCTGTCTGAGCTGCTACTGTCACTCCGTGAATTGGGGACTGTGCATTGATATCTTCCATCAATGTAACACAATTCATATCTTACTTAACAAGAATGTTAAAATTTATAAACAACAAGAAAATATCGCTGAATGACAGTATGATACCTGCTTTGTCTTCATCAGCTGCAACTTGAAAATGTGTATATAAATCACCATGTGCTGGAAGATTTTCTTGACCAACTACACCTCAACATGCTCTGTTTTATAATTAAAAATGGTAAATAATACTGGATAATGGTGGCTTGAAAGTTGTAGCATATGTGTATCAAAATTATAAATAATTTGTGGATAAGTGTAGATATGTTGTATATACACCGACACAAATTGTAGATACTTTGTAGGTATTTTGTAGATACTTATTTTGCTGGTACTGACCTGCACTTGTTCCCCAATATTGAACTGAAAATGCTGATTGTTCAAGTCTTTTTGTTGGTCATTATTTTTTGTTGAACTGCCAGCATACTGAATGTTTTATGTTAGTTTGTATATATTTTTTCATATGTCTAAATTGTTTTGCTATAAAAATAAAAGTCAGATCTTACCTTTGCATCATCTTGCACATTTCTACTGTTTATCATTTGCAAAACAGTCTGCATATACTCATTTATAAACCCTCGAAGGCTATCGAGTTCTACAAAGACAGCTTTCCTAAAATCTTCAAGCTTTCCATCAACCTACAAGTTACAATATAGTAAGTTGTTAACTTCATAATATGTCCTAACATACATTCAAAAACATATGCGATTATATATATATATATATCAGAATTTACAAATTTGTAGATATTTTGTAGACAGTTTATGAAATGTAGATATATTGTAGTTTATATGTATTACCTGCTCAATTCCTTTTTCTAATTTTATGATCTTCTTAGCAATAGACTCTTTGTCCTCTTCTCCATCTGTTTGTTTGGGTTCCAACGTAGGAGGATCAGCATTGGGAACCTCAGATGTTTGTTCACCTTCTTGAACTTTGTACTCAATATTGTCGGGCAAATTCAGCACTGCAATCTCTTCTCCAGATTCACCTATGTTGGTAAACTGAATGAGGAAAAATAAATTAGTTTGATCAAGGCAGAAAATGTAGATATTTTGAAGGTAAATGTATAATCATAAAAAATGAAACTTTACCTTTATCCACTCAGGCTTTATCATCTCCTCTTCAAAGACAGCTAACCAAATCTGCCCCTTACTAGCTGACCATCTTAGTATGCAAGGTATTGAGCTAGAACACCTCGTAGCTAGATCAGTGCTGACAGTAGAGCAACACTCATAAAGCCATACTTGCAATGCTAGTGAGCATCCCCATATGAGATAAGAATGTACATACGGATTTAGTTTGTGCCTAACAGATTCCATGATCGCCTATGGATTTCTAAGCCTAATTCTTCATCTTTGTGTTGTTCTTCTCGAAACCCTAATTTCTTCCTTCTGAACTTCTTAGATCTGTACATATCTGATAGGGTTTGGACCTATTTCATATGAGTTTTGCAAGAACCGTCTGATTTTCGAATGATTTTCCATTTTTTCTAAACTAGGATTTCCCGAAAATTTCTTTCTCCAAAACGTTTGATAACTTTGTATGTATAATCTTCTATTTCTTATGTGTTTTAATCGATTTCGTGATGGTTTGCTTTAACCCTAACTAGTTTATGCTAAAAACCCTAATTTTTTCAACGATTTGTTTGGCTTCTGAGTTACTTGTGTATCGACTTTGTTTTATGCTTTGGTTCCTGTGATTTTTCTTTAGCCCAATTAGATGTCTTGAGAGCTGTATCCTGATATGTCTCTACTAAGGTTCTTGGTTCGACTCCTTACTAATTCTATGTGTCTATATTCATGTTTTGCCCATTCATGATAAACCTATTTTTCCCCCTTAAATAAGTGTTGATTTGAATTCTTGATTTATCAATTTGTTTCCTGACTATTCCTTTCTTGCCTTATTTGAAATTGTCTGCGACACTTACTAGCCCTTTACGTAATTTTCTCCTTAATTAAACCCTTGACTATTCTTAGGTTCTTATTTTTGGTTTGATTTGAACTCTTTTCCTTAATAAAACCTTTGATTCTTACTTCCTCATTCAGTTTGATTGAACTTCTTGCCTTAATTAGTTTTCTCTTGCCTTATTTGAATCAACGATGTTACTTGTTGATTCATACTAATTGTTTCCTTAATTGAACTATTGATTCACCCCTAATTATGTAACGACCCGACCGGTCGTTTTGAGCTTTTGCACTTTGCCAGTTCTCGGGCATGAATTGCCCCATGTGAAGTATCATGACTTATGTAAATCGTCATTTTTGGTTTTCAGGGTAATCAGAGTGAATTTGGAAGAACAGTTCTCAATTTAAAGCTTGAAATTTAAAAGGGTTTGACCAAGGTTTGACTTGTTTGTATATGACCTCAGATTAGAACTTTTATGATTTGGTTAGCTCCTTTAGGTGATTTGGGACTTAGGAACGTGATCGGAATGCATTTTGGAAGTCCGTGGAAGGTTTAGGCTTGAATTGGCGAAATTGAAATTTTGGCATTTTTCGGTTGATAGGTGGGATTTTGATATAGAGGTCGGAATGGAATTTCGGAATTTGCAGTAGTTCCATTGTGGAATTTTAGATATGTGTGCAAAATTTCAGGTCATTCGGACGTTGTTTGGCATACTTTTCGATCGAAAGCGTAATTCGGAAGATTTTGGAAGCTTAGGCTTGAATCCGATGTGTTTTGGGTGACTCGATGTTATTTGAGGTGTTTTGAAGAATGGTAGAAGTTTGAATGGTGGTATGTGACTTGTTTGTGCTTTGGTTGAGGTCCCGGGGCCCTCGGGGCGATTCTGGATGGGTGACGGAAGAATTGGAATTGAGTTTTTGCAGCTGAAGCATTTGTTTTCTGTCATAATCGCACCTGTGGTTGGGAGGCGGTAGATGCGATGATCGTAGAAGCGGAAGGCGGCTGTAGATGCGGCCAAGAGGAAGTTCTTCAGGAACCGCAGAAGCAGTGAAGTGGGCGCATATGCGGTAGCGCAGGTGCGAGTTTTTAACCGGAGATGCGGTAATTGGCAATTTAATGAAAACCGCAGATGTGGTGGTTTTGGTTGCAGAAGCGATACCGCAGAAGCGGGAAATGGACCACAGGTGCGAAAATGCCTAGGTCAGAAAGTATATTATTCCTTTGCAGAATTTTGCTGAGTTTTCCATTTTGAAGACGGGAAGTGAGCTAGGGCAGTGAATTCAAGGGAAAATCGAAGAGAATCAGTTGGGCAAATTCCCTGAGCTTCATTACTCATGTTTATGATCATTTTTTCATTGTTTAATCATGGTATTAGTGAAAATTAAGGAAGAAAATTGAAGGATTAGGGCTTGAGATTAAAAGAGCTTTGACCTGGGAGGATGATGATTCTATTGATATTAATTTTGTCAGATTCCGAGACGTGGGACCGGGGGCCGGGTTAGAGAAATTTCGGGATTTTTGATGTAGATTGGATATTTTCGAGTGGGCTTTGTTCCCTTCACATATTTTAATGGTTATGTGCTGATTGTGGGTAGATTTGGAGCATCCGAAGGTTGATTCGTGAGGGAAAAGGCATCGCAGGCTAGAGTTTGGACTAGATCGAGGGGAGTAATGATTGTAAATGATGTTCTGAGGGTATGAAACCCCGGATTTGCACATTGTTGTACTATATTGAGGTGACGCACATGCTAGATGACTAGCGTGGGGTCGTGCACTGTTGGGGATTGTGACTTAGTCTGTCCCGAATGACTGTTTTATCGCGTATTTGATTGAAAAGTTTTTGCTATCATCATGTTTTGGGCTGAATGCAATATTTGGGTTTCGTGCCAACTATTTGAACCCTTATGGGATTTTTATTGATATTTCTTCACTGTTTTGACTTTATACTTAAACTCAGTCATGCTATATTTTACTATTTTTTCATAACTCAGCCATGTTTACTCTGCTTTAACACTTAAATGATATTTGGGGCTGAGCACTATGTTTTACTGTTGTCCAAGTGGCTGTGAGATTCTGGCTGAGTAAGGCCGAGGCCTATGTTGTGAGGAAACAGTGGTACTGATTATGATTATGAGGTCGAGGGCCTGAGATTTATATGCCATGAGATGGCTTGTTGATATGAGGTCGAGGGCCTAGTGATGATGCCACGAGATAGCTTGATATTGCGCTTGGGCCGTAAGGGGCCCCTCCAGGAGTCTGCACACCCCCAGTGCGCGCAGGTACCCATTGTGATGTGAGATATAGCCCGAGGGGCTGGTATTGTTGACATTGTGCCCGAGGGGCAATCCTTTATGTCCTTATCTGTCTTATTTGTCTGTCATTTACCTGCTTACTTGTTAAAAAGGCATTTCATGAAGTTTGAACTGAATTAAAATTACTTTATACATTATCACTGCTTCACTATTTTTACTGGCTTTTACTACTTTCGTATAGCCTACAATGTGCCTTACGTGATTTTTTGCTTTCAATCTTTCTTTATGATTATTACTCACTGAGTTGGAGTACTCACTTTACTCCCTACACCCCGTGTGCAGGTTCAGGCATTGTTGATACTGTCAGCGAGGGTTGAGAGCTCCCGGCAGATTTCGGAGTTCACGAGGTAGCTGCTTGGCGTCCATAGTACCGTGCTTCTACCCCTTTATCTCATTTCTCCCTCTTTATCAATTACTGTGTAATAGCTTGGTAGACATTTCAGACTTGTAGTGTATCGATAGATGCTCATGACTAGTGACACCCCGGTATCGGGCTGTGTTTGGTTTTATTTTTGCAAACTGTAATGTTCACTGCTTCCTCTTGGATTATTTACTACGTTTTAGACTTAATTCTTATGGTTTAATTACTTAAAACTGAAATGGGAAAGTGTCGGCTGGCCTTGTCTTCACAAGAGACGCCATTACGACTGGGTCCGGGTTTAGGGTCGTGACAAGTTGGTATCAAAGCCTAGGTTACATAGGTCCACGAGTCATGAGCAGGTTTAGTAGAGTCTCGCGGATAAGTACAGAGACGTCTTTACTTATCCTCGGGAGGCTGCAGAACCTTTAGGAAAAACTTCACATTCCTGAATTATTATAGTGCGTCCTTGATTCAGCTTGAAATGTAACTCTTTGAATTCCTTCCACGCATTCGTATGCGTGCATGAGCGCTCAATATCAAATATGCATCGATGGCTTGTGATTCCCTGATCGAGGGACGAGGTGTGATCTCTGTGTGTTGATGTCGGCTTGTCTGGAGGACTTGAGGCTGGATTTTTGCCTATAGCTTGTGCCCTGAGCTATTGATTGCGTGAGTGCATGTCTTTGGATCTATATGTTCTGTTGTGTCCCTATCGAGGGAAGTAATGACTAGTTAGCTACGTGATGAGTGTGATGTGACTGCGAGATATATTCCTATGATTTGGAAGCGACGAGAAGGGTCAGCTGGAGGATATTAGGTGCTTGATTTCCATCATGATTTGAGGTATAGTCCCGAGTTATGGGTGTGTGAAGAATCTTTTCATGTGTCCTAGTTGGGAGTAAAGTAAATTTCATGTTGCGGTATGAGTTCAGGCTCAGGAAGATTAAGTGAATGCATAATGTTTATGACGGTTGAAGGTATACAGAAATATTAGTTTGAGGCGAAGCAGGTGGGTTATCTCCTGCGAAGCATTCTGAAGTCGGGTGATCCTTATGTTGTCTGTTAGAAGATCTCAATTTCAAGTGAAAAATATGTGTTGAAATTTAGATTTGGGTCGCTTAAGGGAGTTGGTTTAATTGTTATGAGAGTGAATGCGAGATTTACAGAAGATTTAAAGTACCAGATGGTCTGTGTTTCACAAGCTTATGAAGGATCAAGTTTAATCTCACTATGATATTATGGCAGTAATAGATTATATGTATTATGAGTTATTGTGTGTGTTTTGATCTATGGCTTCGAGCCAAGTGGGGGAGTCTGCTATTGATTAGTTGATTGCACGGTTATGTGCTATGTTGGTTCCAGTTTGAGGCATGCTAGTGAATCAGTTATGGCTTATGGAGATCCAGACTGAGGATAGCTCAAGTAAAGGAAAATTTTGACAAAGGTTATATTATGCTTCATAGGTGTATGAGAATCATGGGGTGTCTTGAGTGGTCATCGGTAAGGGGTGTGCGGTGCATAGAAAAAGGAAGTGGCTTGGTTGCATTAAGGTAAGGTTACATTCTGCGGTGTCAGAAGTGCTAATGAGGCACGGGTTGTTCGGTTCTTTTGATCGGGCTAATTACGGTCTGAGTAGAATGAACGACTCTTGGGAATGGTTCTAATGTGTTCAAGATTTTGCATGTAATAATTGGAGATTTTCAGGTTGTACTTTTGGCTAAAAACTGAGGTTTGCATTTAGAGGGTGCCAAGACTTGTGGTATTTTTATATTAATTAGGGAATTCTATAGATGGCAGTATCAGGAAGGCGAAAGTAATGACATTGGTTTCGTAGGAAGTCTTTTCAGAGTAAAGTATTTCGAATGTGGTGCTTGGGAATATTTGAGAGAGTAGTCAGTGGCTTATGAGCCTTAGACGGTGTGGTTATATGCTTGGGTCTCGTGTGGTGAGTCGGAGTTGAGGTATCGTGGTGTTATAGCAAGAAGAAGTATCAAGTTAAAGGTAAATCAGATGGAACTTGGATAGGTGGGATAGCTTGGTAGTAGGCTGTATCGGAATGTTATAGATGTTGTCAGTTCTTTGGATATTTGCGAGGTAATGAGTTTCTGCAGGTGTTTTAATGCTCTTGGGTTTTAGTGGCATGCGTAGCTTTGTTGAGTTAGAAGGATTCAGTTTTGACGATTTAGTTTTTGTGCACATGGAATTCGGAGAGTTCTTGAGGGTTTCTACCATAGTTGGAGATGTATATTTTCTGCTAGCATGAGGAGCATGGGATATATAGTGATTTTCTTCTAGATGGGACTAGTGAAAAGTTCTTGGCTAGTTGAGTACATAGTTGCTCGTGGCTCGGAAGGGATATGAAGTCATCATGGTTATCCTAGGGTGGTATGGTTTATGCGGTATGTTGTGTAGGATTGAGATTTGCATGTGTAAGGTCATGGTTCAGTTCTGAAAGGAAGGTCATAAAATTCTTAGGCAGCACGGGCAGCTTCAGGTGGTTAGGGAAATGATCTTCAGATGATTAAGGAAATGTTATTGCTAATTGGGGGGACTTGACGAGGGTATACGTTTCAGAAAAAGGCAATGTGATTAAGTTGATAGTACTTCGGTAGTATTGCGACACTCTCTTGCTGGATCGACTGCTGATATTCGAGTGTGCTTGGTGGTACAGAAGAATTATAAGAGTACCTCTTGTGGAATCATTGGGTATTAGAGGTGTGTTGTACATTTGGACGGCGGAATTGGGATCAGATATAGAGGTTCGTGTAGGAGACTGTGAGTTCTCATATACAGGTTATGTTGTGGTTGTGGGATGCGTGTATCGGCACTGTATAGTGACTATTAGGGGTTTGGAGACCCGAGTGGATCTTTTGTTGCTTGGTATGTTAGATTTTGATGCAATATTGGGTACAGACTGGTTGTCCCCGTGTCCTGTTATTCCGGACAATTACGCTAAGGTGCGATGTTGGCTATGCCAGGAATGCCACGGATTGAGTGGCGAGGTTCAACGGATTATGTTCCCAGTAGGGTGGTGTCATTTTTGAAGACCCGGTGGATGGCTGGGAAGGGTTGTCTATCCTATTTGGCCTTCGCGACGGATGTCAGTGTAGAGACTCCCACTATTGGTTTAGTTCTAGTGATGAGGGACTTTTCCGAATGTGTTTCCTACTGTCGGGCATGTCGCCGGACATGATTATTGACTTTGAGTTGCTAGGGGTGAGGGATGTGTTGATTCGGTTGTGATTGAGCTATTAGTGTTCTGAGATGATCTATGAGTTACTTTTCTGCGTTGCAAGGCGTTATGATTTGTTGGTTATAGGCTCATATGGTGCGGCTCCATTGGGGTTTCATAGTGGAAGTCGAGCGGGAAAAGTACTGGGTATTGCTCGGTGGATGGCGTATCAGTTATGTCCTTTCGGGTTTGAGTGGCATTATGTATTTGCTTCACCTTAGTTGTGATGATTTGCTATGGTTCAGGACATCAAATTGTGCGTGGTTGTCGATTTTGAGCATAGTGATTTGAGGTGTTTCATGTGGAGTAGTGTTTGGATAGGGTCGCGCATTGTAGCGAAGTTATGTGGAGGTATGATCCTTCGGGTTAGACTCATGTGTTCTGTTTCGACGATGTGTGATGGGTTCTCAGCATTGTGTTGAGGTGGCACTGGTGAGCTTGCGGTACAGCTCTCTCATTCGAGTCGTTTTTCCATGATTGGAGTACATTTGGACTATTGCTTATTGGTGCACGGGATGCACGAGTTGTGGCTTTAGATGGTATTGATGTGTTATGTCACCGAAGTAGTTGTGTGGGATTAGACGAGATTGTTTGGATCTAGAATGAATACAAACAGATTCGGTTTCAGCGTGTTGGAGGGATAATATCGATGTTCGGCTTAGAAATTTGCTATGGTCCTTGCCAAAAGAGAAGTGGCTTCACGAATGGTTGATTTGAGGAATGGTTATGACTTTCTACGTGTTTTATTTATCATTGGCAGTATATGAAAGTGTTGGAATGAGACTTTAGCTGATAAGAGGTTTATTATCGATAATCGGTTGTTGTGTGCAACTGTCGTAATTTGGAAGTTCTACAAGTGTCTGAGTTATGCGGTATATCTTGTGATTGCATCGAGGGTTGCGGATATGGTTTGTTACAGCTTGTTCGGACTTAATCAGAGGATAGATGTGAGATTCTGATCGTATTAATGATTTTAGAAGTGGAAATGTGGTTCTATGGTTTAAGGGCTAGATTGGATTGTGAAATTTCGGTTACATTGTGTTATCGGACCTATATGAGATAGGTTGATGTGGGATCACCCCCGGGTATGTTCATGGTAAGGTTACATAGCGATTTGATGGTTTTCGGAATAACTACAGGCACATTGGAGGATGAACGCATTTAAGTGGGGGAGGATGTAACGACCCGACCAGTCATTTTGAGATTTTGCACTTTGCTCGCCAGTTCTTGGGCATGACTTGCCCCGTGTGATGTATTACGACTTATGTAAATCGTTGGTTTTGGTTTTCAGGGTAATCAGAGTGAATTTGGAAGAACAGTTCTCAGTTTGAAGCTTGAAATTTGAAAGGGTTTGACCAAGGTTTGACTTGTTTGTATATGACCTGGGATCGAAACTTTTATGATTTGGTTAGCTCCGTTAGGTGATTTGGGACTTAGGAGCGTGATCGGAATGCATTTTGGAAGTCCGTGGAAGGTTTAGGCTTGAATTGACGAAATTGAGATTTTGACATTTTCTGGTTTATAGGTGGGATTTTGATATAAGAGTCGGAATGGAATTACGGAAGTTGCAGTAGTTCCATTGTGGCATTTGAGATGTGTGCGCAAAATTTCAGGTCATTCGGACGCGGTTTGGTATACTTTTCGGAGGAATTGGAATTGAGTTTTTGTAGCTGAACCATTTGTTTTCTGTCATAACCGCACCTGCGGTTTGGAGACCGCAGATGCAATGATCGCATAAGTGGAAGGCAGCCGCAGATGCGGCCAAGAGGAAGTTCTTCAGGAACCGCAGAAGCGGTGAAGTTTTTAACCGCAGATGCGGTAATTGGCAATTTAATGAAAACCGCAGATGCGGTGGTTTTGGTCACAAAAACAATACCGCAGAAGCGGGAAATGGACCACAGGTGCGAAAATGCCTGGGTCAGAAAGTATATAATGTTCCTTCGCGAAATTTTGCTAAGTTCTCCATTTTGAAGACGGGAAGCGAGCTAGGGCAGTGAATTCTAGGAAAAATCGAAGAGAATCAATTGGGTAAGTTCCCTAAGCTTCATCACTCATGTTTATGATCATTTTTCCATTGTTTAATCATGGTATTAGTGGATATTAAGGAAGAAATTTGAGAGATTAGGGCTTGAGATTAAGAGACCTTTGAGTGGGGATTTAAGGGGCCATTTGAGGTCCAGTTTTGATGTTCTTGATATGTATAGACTCGTGGGAAAACGAGGATTCTATTGATGTTAATTTTGTCGGATTTCGAGACGTGGGCCCGGGGGCCGGGTTAGAGCAATTTCGGGATTTTTGCTGTAGATTGGATATTTTCGAGTTGGCTTTGTTCCCTTCGCATATTTTAATGGTTATATGCTGATTGTGGCTAGATTTGGAGCATCCAGAGGTCGATTTGTGAGGGTAAAGGCATCGCAGGCTAGAGTTTAGACCGGATCGAGGTGAGTAATGATTGTAAATGATGTTCTGAGGGTATGAAACCCCGAATTTGCACATCGTTGTGCCATATTGAGGTGACGCACACGCTAGATGACGACCGTGCACTATTGAGGATTGTGACTTAGTCCGTCCCGAATGACTGTTTTACCGCATATTTGACTGAAAACTATTTGCTATCATCATGTTTTGGGCTGAATGCCATATTTGGGCTTCGTGCCAACTATTTGAATCTTTAGGGGATTTTTATTGATATTTCCTTATTGTTTTGACTTTATACTTGAACTCAGTCATGCTATATTCTACTGTTTTTTCATAACTAAATCATGTTTACACTGCTTTAACACTTAAATATTTTTTTAAATGATATTTTGGGCTGAGCACTATGTTTTACTGTTGCCCAAGTGGCTGTGAGATTCTGACTGAGTATGGCCGAGGGCCTATGTTATGAGGAAACACTGATACTGATTATAATTATGAGGCTGAGCGCCTAAGATTTATACGCCATGAGATGGCTTGTTGATATGAGGATGAGGGCCTAGTGATGATGCCACGAGATGGCTTGATATTGCGCTTGGGCCGTAAGGGGCCCCTGTAGGAGTCTGCACACCCCCAGTGCGCGCGGATACCCATTGTGATGTGAGATATAGCCCGAAGGGCTGGTATTGTTGACATTGTGCCCAAGGGGCAATCCTTTATGTGCTTATCTATCTTATTTGTCTATCATTTACCTGCTTAATTATTAAAAAGGCATTTCATGAAGTTTGAACTGAATTAAAATTACTTTACACATTATCACTTCTTCACTATTTTTACTGGATTTTACTGCTTCCGTATAGCCTACAATATGCCTTACGTGATTTCTTGCTTTTAGTCTTTATTTATGATTATTACTCACTGAGTTGGAGTACTCACTTTACTCCCTGCACCCCGTGTGCAGGTCCAGGCGTTAATGATACTGCCAGCGAGGGTTAAGAGCTCCTGGCAGATTTTAGAGTTCACGTGGTAGCTGTTTGGCATCCGCAGTCCCGTGCTTCTCCCCCTTTATCTCATTTCTCCCTCTTTCTCAGTTATTCTGTAATAGCTTGGTAGACATTTCAGACTTGTAGTGTATCGATAGATGCTCATGACTAGTGACACCCCGGTATCGGGTTATGTTGGGTTTTATTTCCGCAAACTATAATGTTCAATGCTTACTCTTGGATTATTTACTACGTTTTAGACTTAATTCTTATGGTTTAATTGCTTAAAACTGAAATGGAAAAGTCTCGGCTGACCTTGTCTTCACGAGAGGCGCCATCACGACCGGGTCCGGGTTTAGGGTCGTGACAAATTACTTACTCTGTACCTAAGTCCTACTTGATTTCTTTCCTTAAATATCTGTCATGCTTTTACCGATGATTGAATATCCCTTGATTAAGGGGAAAACTTTACTAATTTCATATGTGTGACTGATTTTGTAAATTGCCCTAATTGCTAGATAATTGATTCTTTACCTTATTTTGTTTAACTCTCGATTAATATATATATGCCCTTACCTATTCTCACTTCAAAAACACGAACTATTCATCTACACTCTCAAAGCTCTCTATTCTCTTCTGTTACTTGTAATTTTCACTCATCCAGCCGGCTGTAAGCCAAGGCTGGCTATTTGCACCATCTCTGCTCTATACTCTATATTCTCTCCTTAACGGGTATGTCCTAATTCAATTCACATTCCAAAACTATGTGTTTTCTTTGTTTCTACAGTTCATTAGTTGTGATTTCCAGTTCTACTTGCTATTCTATTGTCATATGCTCAATGTGTAACAAACATGCTTAGATTACACTGCCTAACTACTATGTTTAAGTTTTTTCTGTTAAAAGCTATAACTAGTATACTGTTTAGCATGCCCAATCCTGCTTTAGATAATTACATGAATCATATTTGTTCACTAATATGTCCAAGCTGCATTGTTTGTTTACTATCTCACCCAGCATGTCTAAATTCTGCTTGTTCTATATGTGATTAGTATTTCTAAAAGACTTTGAATGCTTCATGAAGTGCTTGTCCAGTTTGTTCATCTAAGTCTTACCTACTCTACTTTACTAATGAGATCCTGTTAAGACATCTAGCCCTCTCAAAGGTACTCTAGTTGTGTGTTTGGTCATGTCTAAGACCTATGGTCATGTCTAAGACCTATGTGTTCTCAACATATTTTTGTAACTAACTTGTCAATTCCACAACATCTTGAGGAATCTGTGTATTTGTTTGCTATAACTAAGGTGTATTCTAGGTGTCCCCTACCTCTTTCTCCTTGTGTGAAGTTTGTTTGCCAAAGTGTTTTCTGAAGCTGTTCTGGGACTGATTTTTTGATTTCAAGATGTTCTTTTCATGCTTTTCCAACTAGTGTTTTACCCAAACTAGTATGTGTTTTCAAAAATCTTCTCATCCCCAAGACCCTTCTCTACACTTTTAAAATTGTGCACTCCCACTTACTCTTAGTTCATTAAGTCCTGCCCCTCTAGTATGTGTACTGCTTGGAGATCCCTGAGGTCTCCTTGAACTCAGGCATATCAGGGTTGGCACTTCTACATTGCACACAAATAATTCCTTATTTGCGAAAGTGGTGTGAGCACTGTCCTAGATCCTTGAGGTCCTTAGGGAACTCTGACACACCTAGACATGAAATTGGCTATGGAACTTTGGACATTTGAGACTACTGAAGGTTTGGAAATTGCTTTGGGCCTACTTCATGCTCCCTATAGTTTAATGAATATTTATAATTATGTAATTCGTTCAATTCTTGGTCTGTAATAATTAATTGTAAACAATATTGGGCTGACTAGTGAAAAGGGTGGGTAGTTGTATACTGTGGGTAAAATTGGGTAGATAACATGCCTATAGGGTCCATTTCAATTCGAATGTGTTTGTTAGATAATATGCCTATAGGATTTGCTTTGGTTTAAATAAGTTCTGATTGCTTTAATTTTTACATAATTAGAAGCCATGACTATAGGATTTAAAATCAGCTTTAACAGAAATCATGCCTATAGGGATTTCGCTTGGGTCAAATAAATTCTGCTTGCTTCACCTTATGTTTAATTAGAAGTCATGCCTATAGGATCTAAAACCAGTTTAGTTAGACCTAAAATTAGATTAACTTTAACTCATGTTTGTAGATTCTGAATCGGTTTAATTAACTAACCTACTTATCTCTTCTGTGCTGCATTAATTAACATCACTAGAAATCATGCCTATAGGATCAATGATTAGATACCATGCTCATAGGACATCACTATTATACGCCTAGGCAAGCCTGTAGGGCGACTAAAATTCTGCAAACTGCAAAAACTACGCCTTGTTATTTGTGACTGCTCATGTTCAACATGTCTAAAATCAATAGGCAAATGGATCAAGTTCTTTTACACTTTGGTCTTAACTCAATATTGCATATTCTCTGCTCACCTAGATATCCCATCCTAGATTTCCTCTTAAATATCTGAAAATTGTTGTTTGAGACGTGCACTTACTTGTTCTGTTTATGGAGGTAAAATGTGAGTCTTTAATTGTTCTCCTTTTAGTCCAGTTTTAATTGTTTTGATTGCCGCCTAGATTTTTCTCCTTTGAGACCTTAGGATGGTCTAGAACTACCTAAATTAGAGGTCCTAAATACCTCCAGGGCCATAAGGAAGGGACGGGTAATGCACGCATAGGATATCTTTGCTAGAACGCTTTAGGTACTATCCTTGCTGCTACGTACGTTTTCCTTGACTTGACAGATTCATTCAATTGAACCCACACTCAAAAGAGGACCACAAGCTCGGGGCTCGACCAAACGGAAAGTTTCAGCATGTTGAAACTTCTTGGGTTTAGCAGTATTATGACTAAGGGGAGGGAATCGGGTAGTAAGGATATGATGACTATGCGCTAATGTCATGTGATAGCATCAAGAACAAGGATATATTTAAGGACAATGATAGAGATGATAGAGTTTTGGAAGCTCCAAGGCCATTTACAAGATCTCAAGCAAAAGAGTTGCAACCTAAGGTTGCTAGACTTCAATGGCAAATAAAGAAGCTTTTAATTGTAGAGGAAGAGCTCAAGCCCAAAGGAGATGAATTGTCCAAGTTTTACAATTATTTGGTAGTCCAAATTGAAGTCCAAGAGGAGGAAGATTGGGTTACCAAATCAGCCCTTGAAGTCCACCAATAGGGCTCAAAATGACCTTAAAAGAGGTCCAAAAGGGGGTGTTTCAAAAGGAGCCCAATTGGAGTCCAAACCAATGGCCCAAACTAATAGTTTTAAGGCCCAAATCTGCCCCAAAAGGATTTGGCCGCCCCCCACTTAATTTTGATGGCTTTTGTTACCCCTTAGGAGCCACCTACCTAAGTTTGATGGCTATTGTGACCCCTAGCAGCCCCCTACCTAATTTAGATGACTTTTTAGCAACCCCCTACATTATTTTAAGTGCTTTTAACTCCTATAAATAAGGAGTTCTTCTCATTCATAAGACACAACATTTATTGATTAAGTATATCATACTTTGAGAGTTCTTTTGAACCTTTGTTACTTGTGCTTTGAGATTTATCTTTCAACCTTTACTAGTTCTTAGTTCAAGGTAGTAAGATTACTTCTCTTTTATGATATCTTTGATTCCTTTGTGGTATTCTTAGAAGGCGATTAATACTAGTTATTAATTGTTGTCTCAAGTTACTCGTAAAGTGGTCAAGATCCGAATCTATTGTTTTGATTTGCTTTTTAAGTAAAGGCGTTTGTTTTGTTCCATAAATCAAGACGTTGTTACTTTGATCTTGTCAAGGCTATAGAACTTACGTTCTTGGAAGTTCTTGGAATTCTTTCCTTGAATTCTTCCCATATCCTTTATTTTCATCTCTTTAATTCTAGTTGTTCAATTCCTTGTTGTTATTGCTTCCGCATTTACTTCTCAAATTCTTACTCTAATTTGGATTCCCGACCTAGTTGTTATCAAGTGGTATCAGAGCGGTTTTATCAAGATTTCGTTCTTGGTAAGTCTTGGGATTTCTTGAATACTAAGAGCAAAGAAAAGAAAAGAAAAGAAAACGAAAATCATTTTTTAGAACAAAAAATAGAATTGCGTGCTCTCCGGGATATTTCTTTTGTATCTAATTTGTTACCAAAAATTAACAAAGGAAACAAGAAGAGGGGATCCTAGATTTTCTTACTCTTTCTAATCTAAACATATAATCCTTTCCTTTTTGTTCGCGTCATGTTTCAACCGAGCCTAATAGTTCTAGGATTTGGTTTTTCTTTCATTAGTTCCCCAAAAATCTGAATTTTACTACTAAGAATTTCATACGAGTTGGGTTTAATTATAAATCTACAAAGTATTTTGTTCAAAGGTTATTCCGAGAAAAAAAAAAGAGAGCTAATTTTTGTGATACAGTTTACACTTTTTTTTAAAGATGTCGCGTACAGGTAGTGATGATGAACGAAGGGTTCTCCAAGAAGCTGAAATCAAAGCAAGAAATGATTTTACCTTGCAAGCTATGCATCAACAATTTGAAAGGTTGAATTTGCAACTCCAAGAGATGAGGGATACCATTGCTGATCAAAATGATACAATAGCTGAACTTAGGAGGGAAAATAATGTTAGACCCCAAGCTAGGAGAAATGTACCCCATGCTCCCATTGTAAATCAAGAAAACCCTATAGATGATTTTAATGATATTGATTTTGATAGGGTGGGAAGAGATAGGAGGGGACAAAGAGGTAGAGTAGAAGATGACAATATAAGTAGTATAAAGATGAAGATGCCATCATTCAAGGGAGCAAGGGACCCAGACTTGTACCTTGATTGGGAGAGAAAGGTTGAAGCCATCTTTGATTGTCACAACTACTCTGAGGGTAAGAAAGTTAAACTTGTTGTTGTTGAGTTTTCTGACTATGCTGCTATTTGGTGGAAAAAGCTTGCTAGGGACAGATTGCAAGAAGGACAAGCACCAGTTGCTACTTGGGCTGAGATGAAGAGGGTGATGAGGAAGAGATTCGTGCCATCACACTTTCAAAGAGAGCTACAACAACGTCTTCAAACATTGAAGCAAGGGTCCATGTCTGTGGATGAGTACTTTAAGGCTATGGATATGGCTATGATCCAAGCTAATTGTACAGAGGAAGAAGAGGCTACAATGGCTAGGTTTTTAAATGGTTTAAATAAGGAAATAGCTGATGTAGTAGAATTACAACAATATGTAACAATAGATGAGTTAGTTGATTTGTCTGTAAAGATAGAAAATCAAAATAAAAGAAAGCAGACTAGCTCGTGGAAAGGTCGGACAAGCACCATCTCCAAGAAGCCATGGCCATATCATGAGATGAAGAGTTCTTCTAGACCTCAAGAAGACAAGGGTAAAGGTAAATTTGAGAACAAAGAGGGAGGTAAAACCTTTAACCCTAAACCTTTTACACCTTCTAGTTCTATTCAATGTCATAAATGTAAAGGAAGGGGTCATATGATGCATGAATGTCCAAGTAGAAGAAACATCATTCTTAGAGAAGATGGAGGATATGAGAGTGAAAAAGGTGAGGGAGAAGAAGAGGGAGATGTGAGTGATGAAGATGATGTAGAACTACCTAATGAGGGCATGATTGGGGTAGTTAGAAGGATTATGACTATCAATTTGGCAAGCAATAGTGAAGAACAAAGGGAGAATATATTCCATACTAGGTGTGGGATAAAGGGAAAAACTTGCTCTATGATCATTGATAGTGGTAGTTGTGCTAATGTGGTGAGTTCATACTTTGTGGAAAAATTGGGACTTGCATGCATGAAACACCCTACTCCATATAGACTCCAATGGTTAAATGATAGTGGTGAACTAAAGGTAAACAAACAGTGCATGATTTCATTTAATGTTGGTAGATATGAGGATGATATTCTTTGTGACATAATACCTATGCAAGCTTGTCATATCTTACTGGGTCGTCCTTGGCAGTATGACAGGAATGTTTTTCATGATGGAAGAAAGAATAGATATTCTCTTGAACTAAATGGCAGGAAATTTACTCTTGCACCTTTATCTCCTTCTCAAGTGTTTGAAGATCAAAAGAGATTAAGAGAAACAATGGGAAAACCAAGGGGAGAGATAAAAACTGAGCTTGAGGAAAAAGAAAAGAAAGAAGGCCAAGAATTAGAAAAAAAGAGAGATGGCCGAGAGAAAGAGAGAGAGGGCAGCAATTTGAGAGAAGAGATAAAAAAGGGTTTGAATGAAAAAATAGACAGTCTTGGTGAGAGGAAAGAGGTTAAGGAAAGAAAAAAAGAGAGTTTTTATATAAAAACCAAAGAGTGTTTAAATGCAAGAAAAGAGGGGCTGCCCATAATACTACTTACTTACAAAGAGACTTTGATTAATTCTGAGTTGCTAACTTCTTCTTTGCCAAGTAGTATTTCTTCTCTTTTGCAGGATTTTGAAGATGTCTTTCCAGAAGATATTCCTAATGGATTGCCACCTTTACGTGGCATTGAGCATCAAATTGATTTTGTACCTGGATCACAAATCCCAAATAGGCCAGCCTATAGGAGTAATCCAGAAGAGACAAAAGAACTTCAAAGGCAAGTTGAGGAGTTGCTTGAGAAAGGTTTTGTGAGAGAGAGCATGAGCCCTTGCTCGGTTCCCGTCCTATTGGTACCAAAAAAGGATGGAACTTGGAGGATGTGCGTGGATTGTAGAGCAATCAACAAGATTACGGTAAAGTATCGCCACCCTATTCCTCGTCTTGATGACATGTTGGATCAATTACATGGATCCAAAATCTTTTCTAAAATTGATCTAAAAAGTGGTTACCATCAGATTCGAATGAATCCTGGAGATGAATGGAAAACTGCTTTTAAGACCAAATATGGGCTTTATGAGTGGTTAGTTATGCCTTTCGGCTTGACTAATGCACCTAGCACTTTCATGAGATTAATGAATCATGTTTTTAAGGATTTTCATGGAAAATTTGTTGTGGTGTACTTCGATGATATCTTGGTCTTTTCTAATACTTTAGAAGAGCATGTAGAACACCTAAAACAAGTTTTTGAAGTTCTTAGAAAGCAATTTTTATTTGCTAATCTTAAAAAGTGTACTTTTTATGTGGATCGTGTGATTTTCTTGGGTTTTGTAGTTAGTTCTAAAGGAGTTGAGGTTGATGAAGAGAAAATCAAAGCAATAAAAGAATGGCCTAAACCTAAGAGTGTAACTGAAGTTAGGAGTTTTCATGGACTTGCTAGTTTTTATAGGAGGTTTGTGAGAGACTTTAGTACCATTGCTTCTCCTTTAACTGAAGTTATTAAAAAGGATAAGATTTTTAAATGGGGAAAAGAACAAGATGATGCTTTTAACTTGTTGAAAGAAAAGTTATGTTCTGCTCCATTGTTACAATTGCCTGATTTTTCTAAATCTTTTGAAATTGAATGTGATGCTTCGGGCAAAGGAATAGGTGCTGTTTTGATGCAAGATTCTAAACCTATTGCCTACTTTAGTGAAAAGTTAAGTGGAGCCACATTGAACTATTCCACTTATGACAAAGAGCTATATGCTTTGGTAAGGGCTTTAGCCACATGGCAACATTACTTGTGGCCAAGAGAGTTTGTCATTAAAACTGATCATGAATCCTTGAAATACTTGAAGAGTCAAGGTAAGCTTAGTAGAAGGCATGCTAAGTGGGTTGAATTCATTGAAACGTTTCCTTATGTAATTTCTTACAAACAAGGGAAAGAAAATGTTGTTGCTGATGCACTTTCAAGGAGGTATGTCTTAGTTTCTACCCTGACTTCTAAATTAATGGGTTTTGATCAAATCAAGGGACTTTATGCTAATGATGTTGATTTTGGCAAAATTTTTGCAGATTGTAAGTTGAGTCCTTTTGAGAGGTTTAACCTCCAAGATGGCTTTCTCTTTAAGGAAAATAAGTTGTGTATTCCTAATTGCTCTTTACGTGAAGTATTTGTAAGGGAAGCACATTGTGGAGGGCTTATGGGACACTTTGGAGTCCCAAAGACACTAGACATACTGGCCGAAAATTTCTTTTGGCCTGGAATGAGAAAAGATGTTGAAAGAATGTGCGCACAGTGTTTGGAATGTAAACAAGCTAAATCTAAAGTGTTACCACATGGTCTTTACACGCCATTACCTGTTCCTACTTCGCCTTGGATTGATATTTCCATGGATTTTGTGTTAGGTTTGCCTAGAACAAGATATGGTAAGGATAGTATATTTGTTGTGGTAGATAGGTTCTCCAAAATGGCTCATTTTATTCCTTGTTTAAAGACTAATGATGCCTCACATGTTGCTGATCTTTTTGTAAAAGAGGTTGTCAAATTTCATGGTATACCTAGAACTATTGTTAGTGATAGGGATGCTAAGTTTTTGAGCCACTTTTGGCGTGTGTTTTGGGGGAAGTTAGGTACTAAATTGTTGTTTTCTACTTCTTGTCACCCACAAACTGATGGACAAACTGAAGTAGTTAATAGAACCTTAGGAAACATGTTGAGGGCTGTTTTGAAAGGTAAATTAACTTCATGGGAAGATCACTTACCTATGATTGAATTTGCTTACAATAGAACAATTCATTCTTCTACAGGTATATCTCCTTTTGAGGTTGTTTATGGTTTTAATCCCTTCACTCCCCTTGATTTATTACCATTACAAACTAATGATATTGCTAATCTTGATGGTAGGACAAAGGCTGAGATGATGAAAAAAATTCATGAACAAACAAGGCTTGCAATTGAGAAGAAAAATGAGCAAACTGCCTTGAGAAAGAATAAGGGACGAAAGCAAGTTATTTTTAAACCTGGAGATTTAGTTTGGGTTCACTTTAGAAAGGAGAGATTTCCTTCCAAAAGGAAGTCAAAGTTGCATCCTAGAGGAGATGGCCCATTTCAAGTCCTTGAAAGGATTGGAGACAATGCTTACAAGTTGGACCTTCCTGGTGAGTTCCAAGTAAGTGCCACATTTAATGTTGCTGACTTATCTTTGTTTGATGTAGGATCGAATTCGAGGACGAATTCTTTTCAAGAAGGGGGGAATGATAGCATCAAGAACAAGGATATAGTTAAGGACAATGATAGAGATGATAGAGTTTTGGAAGCTCCAAGGCCATTTACAAGATCTCAAGCTAAAGAGTTGCAAGCTAAGGTTGCTAGACTTCAATGGAAAATAAAGAAGCTTTTAATTGTAGAGGAAGAGCTCAAGCCCAAAGGAGATGAATTGTCCAAGTTTTACAATTATTTGGTAGTCCAAATTGAAGTCCAAGAGGAGGAAGATTGGGTTACCAAATCAGCCCTTGAAGTCCACCAATAGGGCTCAAAATGACCTTAAAAGAGGTCCAAAAGGGGGTGTTTCAAAAGGAGCCCAATTGGAGTCCAAACCAATGGCCCAAACTAATAGTTTTAAGGCCCAAATCTGCCCCAAAAGGATTTGGCCGCCCCCCACTTAATTTTGATGGCTTTTGTTACCCCTTAGGAGCCACCTACCTAAGTTTGATGGCTATTGTGACCCCTAGCAGCCCCCTACCTAATTTAGATGACTTTTTAGCAACCCCCTACATTATTTTAAGTGCTTTTAACTCCTATAAATAAGGAGTTCTTCTCATTCATAAGACACAACATTTATTGATTAAGTATATCATACTTTGAGAGTTCTTTTGAACCTTTGTTACTTGTGCTTTGAGATTTATCTTTCAACCTTTACTAGTTCTTAGTTCAAGGTAGTAAGATTACTTCTCTTTTATGATATCTTTGATTCCTTTGTGGTATTCTTAGAAGGCGATTAATACTAGTTATTAATTGTTGTCTCAAGTTACTCGTAAAGTGGTCAAGATCCGAATCTATTGTTTTGATTTGCTTTTTAAGTAAAGGCGTTTGTTTTGTTCCATATATCAAGACGTTGTTACTTTGATCTTGTCAAGGCTATAGAACTTACGTTCTTGGAAGTTCTTGGAAGTTCTTGGAATTCTTCCTTTATTTTCATCTCTTTAATTCTAGTTGTTTAATTCCTTGTTGTTATTGCTTCTGCATTTACTTCTCAAATTCTTACTCTAATTTGGATTCCCGACCTAGTTGTTATCATCATGTGTAGCCCCTCATTGAGGAGTGATTATCGGGCATTGTGTGGGTATGATCCTGTAGGCTAACCAACCTAAGACCCTTCTTTCCCAACTCCCGTTGTTTAAATGAATTTACTTCTCTTTTCATATGTGCAAATTGTTCAAACATTTTCCCCTGTTTTCATTACTTGAATCATACACTTAGAATGTCAAAACATGTCTTTATTTGCGAGTATGTGTTAAAATTGTTTATTTGTTAAAATGACTAATTCACATAGTTTAGGTTCGACTGGGACCCACCGTTATGTACCACGAGGGGTGCCTAACACCTTCCCCTCAAGGTTATTTCGAGCCCTTACCCTAATCTCTGGTAATGCAAACTAGTTACATGAGTTAATCGCTCTAGGTGCCTAACGCACCATAATCCGTTAGGTGGAGACTCTCCAAATTCCCAAAAGGAAACGAGTTATTCCCCCATGAACGTCGAAACCCAGACTCCCCCAAGGGAAAAAAAGGGCGCAACAGCATGGCGACTCTGCCGGGGATATTTTTAGGCTCTTATCATAACGAACTTATCTTGTGAATCAGTCCAACCATACTCTATCCCACGTACCCTTTCCTCTTATTTGAATTAATGGTCTATTTTCACGCGTTTATGATTTCTTTATTTTCTTGAAACTGATTTGTTTCTTTGTTTTCTTTTCCGTAACTGTCTTTCAATTATTTAAATACTGCATTTATTATTTTTCTTACGTGCAAATACTTGACAATATGCTATTTATTACTGCATGAATCATGCTCAACATCATACTCTACTCGTGCGTAATTCATCTTATAGCAATGCTTGATGAGTGTTTGCTCTCTTCCTATATATCACCCTTTAAATTCGGAAAGGCATATTTGCGGTAAAACTAGTCGATCAACGGTGCGTTTGACGGTTACGTGCCTTTCTCCCTCAAGTTTTCCGCTTGAGGGTCCCAGTCTAGACTTCTATACCAGCCTTACTCTAATTAATTATGCATGAATCATGGTCAAACCTAGTCGGGTTAATATGTTGTTCGCATAATAGACCTTTAAGACAGGCCTTGTCCAAAGTCCATCGGGTTTTCCATAATCCTAACAGACGTAACCACGATTATGTGCATTAATTTGGGGAAATAAGTGCCAATATGCTAATCATTACTGTATAAGTAGACGAACCTGGAGGGGGAAAGGGAATAACTCTCTTTTGTTTTGCAGAAAATGAGGCACGAAGTCCCAAGATTTGGTATGGTTGGTAGCATACCCTCACTTTTGCTAGATTGGTGGAGGGATATTCCTTCATGTGACCAAAACCATGTGAAACGAGCTTAGGGAACTTGCCTTCTCTGTTGGATCTTCAACCCAACAAAATGTTGATCGAGGATGCAACTATGTTTTGGGATAAGGAAAGGGCTATGTTCCGTTTTGGGAACATAGAAATGACTCCCCTTTTAGAAGAAATAAGAGGATTTTCTCGGTTGCCTTAGGATATCCCTAATCTATTAGCACCTGAAAATCGCAATGCTAGGGGATTTCTGAAAACGATAGGGCTAAAGAAAAACGACAACTTGAAATGCCTGAAGGACTCCTACATACCCTTTGATTTCCTTTATGAAAGATACGGTCATAGTAGTTCTTACCGTATTTTTGATGATGAGTTCTCAATCACTTCCTTAGGTTGGATTCATCGTAGGGTCTTCGTGTTTGATAGCATCCTAGGAAGCTCAACTCTATTCAAGGACATGGATGAAGCTTTTGAATCTCAAAGATGGCCTTTAATAAGAGTTCAAGCTAAAGAATTACAAAACAAGATCATTAGACTTCAAGTGCAAATGAAGAAGTTATTAATTGGGAGGAAGAGCTCAAGGATAAAGGATGTGAATTGGCTAGGTGATAGCATCAAGGACAAGGATAGAGTTTTGGAAGCTCCAAGGCCATATACAAGATCTCAAGCTAAAGAGTTGCAAACTAAGGTTGCTAGACTTCAATGGCAAATAAAGAAGCTTTCAATTGTAGAGGAAGAGCTCAAGACCAAAGGAAATAAATTGTCCAAATTTTACAATTATATGGTGGTCCAAATTGAAGTCCAAGAGGAGGAAGATTGGGTCACCAAATTAGCCCTTGAAGTCCATCAAAAAGGGCTCAAAATAAGTTTAAAAGAGGTCCAAAAGGGGGTGTTTCAAAAGGAGCCCAATTGGAGTCCAAACCAATGGCCCAAACTAGTTGTTTTAAGGCCCAAATCTGCCCCAAAGGGTCTTGGCCGCCCTCACCTAATTTTAATGACTTTTCTTACTTTTTAGCAACCACCCTACCTAATTGTAATGACTTTGTATGCCTTAGCAACCACCCTACCTAATTTTAAGGACTTTTATGACTTAGTACTCCTATAAATAGGGAGTTCTTCTCATTCATAAGATACAACATTTATTGATTAAGTATATCATACTTTGAGAGTTCTTTTGAACCTTTGTTACTTGTGCTTTGAGATTTATCTTTCAACCTTTACTAGTTCTTAGTTCAAGGTAGTAAGATTACTTCTCTTTTATGATATCTTTGATTCCTTTGTGGTATTCTTAGAAGGTGATTAATACTAGTTATTAATTGTTGTCTCAAGTTACTCGTAAAGTGGTCAAGATCCGAATCTATTGTTTTGATTTGCTTTTTAAGTAAAGGCGTTTGATTTCTTCCATAAATCAAGACGTTGTTACTTTGATCTTGTCAAGGCTATAGAACTTACATTCTTGGAAGTTCTTGGAATTCTTTCCTTGAATTCGTCCCATATCCTTTATTTTCATCTCTTTAATTCTAGTTGTTCAATTCCTTGTTGTTATTGTTTCAGCATTTACTTCTCAAATTCTTACTCTAATTTGGATTCCCGACCTAGTTGTTATCAGTGTTTATTATATGTTTCTTGGGCATGCTGATATTCCCAATCCAAGGGGATAGAATCCATACTAGGCTGGCCATGGTGACCAAAACTCTGATGGAGGGGGTCGAGGGGCAAACATACACTATTGTCCCTATGATCATTGCAGACATGTACCGGGCTTTAGAGTGGTGTCAGAAGGGGTTCAGATTCTTCGAGGGTTGCAACTTGCTGTTGCAGTTCTGGTTGTTGGAACATCTCCAAAAGGGACAATACCGTCAAGAATTTCCGCGAAGGCCATGGAATGATCACATAGCCTTCCATCATCCCAAAAGAATGAACTATATTCTAGATATGTTCGCTCAGCCAGAGGACGGTGTGGGATGGGTACATCTTTTCGAAAATTTGACCGAGGATCAAGTCCAGTGGATGTTTGAGTGGTTTCCTACTAATGATTTCATCATCGGATCCAGAGATTTTCCACACTTGGTGCTGATTAGGTTGAGGGGCATATACCCTTACGCTCCTCTCAGGGTTATGAGGCAAGCAGGCAGGAGATAGATTATACCACGGGTTGCTAAGATGTGTCACTTCAGAGCCAATTTCCAAGGTGATGCCATCCCGTATAAGAATGAATCTCAACATATGTGGACCTTGAAGATTATTGTGGAGAAGGATACTATCGAGCCAGACCGATATCATGCGGACCACTCATACCTTTACCCGTCATGGTTGGAGGACAACATAGCTGGGGTTTTGAGCCAAGGGCTAGGCCAAGAAACATGGTTATAGATGAGGTTGTTGAGGCAGAAGTGAAGTACAATAAGCTACGGAAAAGAGTTCGAGAATTTGAAGCTGTGCATATGGCGCAGCATAAGGCTGACATGGAGATGATTAATGAGTGGAAGGAAAAAGCTACTAAATCCAGTGAAAGGTTGGAATATCTGGAGTATAGCTTGATGGAATTGAAGGGGAAGATGAGGAAGAGGGTCACCGACTGCCAGAACACTGAAGGAAATGAAGGAGGGCATCTGGCAAGGGCATTCCTGCTGCTGAACCTATGCGAGCTGGGAGAGTTGATCGACAAGAGCATCCAGTCTGGACAGGGTCCTTCTGGGACCAAATAGATTAGATTTATCTACTTTCCTTTCAAATGTAATAAGGCAAAGTGCCATTATCTTAGTTAGTTTCGTTTTGGGTCATTTGTTTTTACATTAATAAAATGAGGCAATTATTGGCACTAAATCTCTCCTAATTTATTTGTCGCTAGGCCTACCTCGGGCACAACGATGCTCCCAAATTAGGACCTAAATTTACATTCCCGCAATATGTGTTTAAATATTGCAAACATATCAGAATCCTTACTGACTTGTTTACCTTTTTGTTTTTCTTTATTCTTTATTCCTATCCCCTAAGGTTTGTTCACTCATACTGGCATCATTAGCATATCATACCAGATCTAGAGGCCCTCCACCTCCTCCTCTTCCAAGCGATACAAATAGAAAAGGAAAAACCAAAATGGATGACTTAAGTGGTATTCAAAAAAAGAATACTGAGAACGCAGAAACTTCAGACGGTCGAAGTACTTCGGCCCCAAATGATCTAGTCTTAAGGTTGGAACAAAAGATATTGGAGCTCCAGGGAGAGCTTGAGCAGGTCCGCAACTTGGCAAACTTATCACTCACTCTGAACGTCCCCGACATCAATATAAAGAACCCAACACCTCCCCAAAACACGCCGAACCAACATCTACAAAACCCTCATGCACCGCATCAATGTGCAATCCCACCTCAAAATCTCAATCCCTTACCAGTACCAACTCCGCCACAACACCACCATCAACCAATCTAGTACCTACCAACCGCCACTTATCACACTCCCCAGAACACACCATAACTCATTCCCGATCCTCAAAACTCAACCAATAACCACCACTACCCCTAGGCGCTTGGTACTCACCAAAACAATCATATATACGTAGAAACTGTACCTTAGTCTATCCAACCAACTTCATATACACCAGAATCCACTAAGAAGGACCTGCTCATCAAGAACATGGCTGAAGAACTCAAGAAGTTGACAAGTCGGGTTCAGGGTGTCGAGGGAGGCAAAGGAAAAGAAGGTTTGAACTATGAAGGCTTATGTATATAGCCAGATGTAGAACTGCTAGAGGGTTACAAACCTCCCAAGTTCGAAATGTTTGACGGTACAGGTGATCCAAGGGTTCATTAGAGGACTTATTGTGACAAGCTTGTTGGGGTCGGAAAAGATGAAAGGATCCGGATGAAACTCTTTATGAGAAGTCTTACGGGAGATGCTTTGTCTTGGTATATCAGTCAGGATCCTAGGTAATGGTCCAACTGGGTGAGTATGGCGTCTGATTTCATGGATCGATTCAGGTTCAACACAGAAAATGCACCGGATATTTTCTACATTCAAAACCTTAAGAAGAAGCCCACTGAGACTTTCCGCGAGTATGCTACTCATTGGAGGTCGGAAGCAGCCAAAGTCAGGCCATCTTTGGACGAAGAACGGATGAACAAATTTTTCGTCAGAGCATAGGATCCGCAATATTATGAAAGGTTGATGGTTATTGAAAACCATAAATTCTCTGACATCATCAAACTTGGGGAAAGAATCGAAGAAGGTATCAAAAGCGGGATGGTCACAAACTTTGAGGCATTACAGGCCACAAACAAGGAACTACAATCAGGCAACATATCGAAGAAAAGAGACATTGGGGCAGTAATGGTGGCTCAAGGCCCGAAATCTCCACTTACATATCAAACACCTCCACCCACATATCAAACACCTCCACCCACATACCAAGCACCGTCACCCACATATCAACCTTCATCTCCCAGATATATCCAACCAGCCACTGTCTATCATACCTATAATTCCCAGCCATCTCATTTCCAGTCACCTCTAACTCGCCAAAATTATCCAAGACCACGACCAAACTTTGACCGCAAGCCACCCAGACAATATACCGCTGATATTTTGCTTAAAGTATATATATTTGCATGTATGTTGCCTCATATCTTACTTTTGTTTCATGGATCTAGGATGTAAAATGTGTTGATTTATATTAGTTTGATGTGTTTTTTTGTGTAGGAATGATCCAGGAGCAATCGGTAGCAATATGTGCGAAATTAGAGCCAGAACGGACAAAAACAGGAAAGTTGGACATTTCAGCGCCACAGGTGGCGCCTAGCCCTACCTGTGGGCCAGAAATAGTAGCTTCAATTTGGCAACGCTATGGATAGCGCATGGTGCCAGGCTGGGCACTGGTGATGTGAAATTTGTCCAATTTTGCCCGGGACACGGTTATTTCGGCCCTAGACCTACCCAACACGTATAAAAGTAAGACTGAACATACTTTGAAGGAGAATTCATGTGGGGCAACACACACCATGCTTGGAGGAGGCTTCTTACTAGTTTTTCTTCTTTTCTCTTCCTTTAATTTCATAGTTCATTAGTTCTAGAGTTTTGGGTGCTACATGAACGTTGTAGTTTGAAACTTGAATTGTTCTTATTATTTTATCATGTTGGTTTATTTATTCAATCTTGCGCTTAATTATTTGATTGCTTGATCACCAATTGAATACTATCTACGAATCTAGGATTGAACTCGAGAGAGAGAATTCTAGATTGCATATAAGATCGAGTAGAGCAAGGTCTTAACTCTTAGGGAGGGCGGATTTGCGGTTAGGATAGGAATATACCTAATCGCCTTACTTGGTTACTATACAGGAATTATCAATGCATTCTTGTTAATTCTAATTTCATAGGAGTATAGACGTTAGATTAGCTTAAATAGGCGAGTTGTACTTCGGGAGAAGGATACGAGCAATATTAACCCTGTCAACCAATAAACCAGACAAATTAATTAGACGATTTAAGTGAAAAACTCAATGGGGTTGTTAGCTAACCCATAACTCTAGAATATTCTCTCCCATTGACTTCGTCTTTAAGCTTGCTGTTGTTTTCTCTAATCTCTTAGTTGTTACTTTAGATTAGTTTTAGCTAAATATTCATACTTTAGGATTCGCTTGAATAGATTAATTGTTTGGTTTAATTTAGTTGATAGTTAATCACAAGTCCCTGTGGGTACGATATCTGAACTTACAATCCCTATATTATTTGTCGACCACATATACTTGCGTGTGCGTTTGGGAGCAACAACCGCCATTGCTGAACCCATCGACCATCTGTATAAGAGGTTGAAAGCCGCTGGTTACGTCACCCCAATTCCCGCAATGGCACTAGAGAATCCATCCCAATGGGTCAACCCAAACAAAACTTATGCATACCATTCCTGTATGAAAGGGTACACTATTGATGAGTGCTGAACATTGAAAGACAAAATCCAGACACTGATTGACAACAACGTTATACAGGCAAAAGAATCTACACCCAATGTCTGCAATAACCCCTTCCCTGATCATAGGGGTGGCGGGATACATGTGATAGAAATGGATAAGGAATGGGATCCTGAGAGGTCAATCGGGATTATTCGAGAGGGCGATGACTTTAAACTTGAGGTCACACTTACTCCTATTGTAGTACAGACTCAGTCACCGATCGAAGTTGAGATAACTGCATCAGTTCCATTTAAGGTAGAGGTAGCTCCACCTGCGACCACCACTGTTCCATTTGAAGTAGAAGTGGCCACACCTTTCACGGTGACAGTATCAACCACACCTCCTTTCAATTCAAAAGCAATATTCTGGGATTACGTTGCCGAGGCTAGGCAAAAGGGAAAGGCAAAGATGGAGGAATTCGATGTTGCACAAGGAATGACTAGGACCGGAAGGATCTACACACCTGAACACTTGGGAGGACCAAGTAAGGATGCCGCCACCAAGCAACCTGTCATTGAGACAGGACCGGATGACCTTTGGAGGAAAGTACAAGCAAGGGAGTATTCCGTCATTGATCATTTGAACAAAACCCCAGCTCAGATATCCATACTGTCACTATTGCAAAACTCAGAGGCACACAATAATGCCTTGATGAAGGTGTAGAGTGAAGCTTATGTGCCCAACAATATCACCTGTGGAGAGATGGCCAATATGGTGGGGCAAGTTCTGGAAAGTCACAAAATAATCTTCCACAAGGATGAGCTGCCGCCTGAAGGGTTGAATCACAAACGAGCAATACACATCACAGTGCAATTTGAAGACAAATTCATTGTCATGGTCTTGATTAACAGAGGTTCAAGCCTCAATATTTGTCCGTTGGATACTTTGAAAATATTAGGCAAAGGTTTCCATGAAATACGAGCAGGGAGCATAAACGTGAAAGCCTTCGATGGGTCTCAAAGGGCCACAATTGGGGAGATTAATTTTTTTCTACAGATGGGACCAACTTGGTTCGACGTTGAATTTCAAGTGCTCGATATACCAGCCTCATACAATCTTCTGTTAGGCCGACCATGGATACATACAGCTGGAGCTGTGGCTTCCACACTACATGAAGCTGTGAAATTCGAATGGAACCATCAGGAGGTGATCATTCACGGAGACGGGAGTAACCCCATTTACTGGTCAAACCATCTCGGTTATTGGAAATAGAAGAAGGTTAGGAGGGGAAACCTATCATCACATTGAACGTGTCAATGCTGTTGAGAAAGACAAATGGTGGAGCAGCAAAATAGAAAGCATACTGGCATGGTCTGGGTATGAACCTGGCAAAGGGCTTGGGAAGAATCTCCAAGGTATTACTAAACTGATACAGCTGAAGCATCATGGTACTACCTTCGGGCTCGAATATCGGTATACATTGCAAGAGTATAATGATTGGTCGCCTCCATGGCGTGGACCTTATTACCCTCTCGAGCAACCAATGCCACATCTGGGTCAGACTTTTCACCAAGCTGATACAATATGGGGAATTGCAGAAGAAGAAGCATTAGCTGGGCTAAAGAATTTGTTTTTGGAGGATGAAGACATGGACTACGTGGCAATAATTGAGGAGGAGGAGGAAGAAGGCCTCACTATTCAGACAGTGGAGAAGGGAGTTGCGCTCAGAAACTAGACTGTCACACCATCCTGGGCCGGCTGAGTCCCTGGGTAGCTTGGCAGATTTTATTCCTATAGTAATTCTAGGCATTTAAGATTTTCAGTAATTTTGTCTTTAAGATTCACTTGTTCAAAATAAATGCTCGATTCATCGAGCCATACTCGTTTGGACGTTTTAAGTCTTAATCAAATGCATTGCTTTTTATTATTTATTATTATCTTTCATATTTTCTTTTTACAGCGTTATTGTTACTTTTCCTGATAAACCAGTAATTGTGACATGTAATGAGGCAACGCAATACGAGGATAGTAATTCAGATGAAGAAGATGAAATACCTGAGGAAGTTGGCAGGGAAGTCAAAAACTTTGAAAATAAGCCTAAGTCCAACCTGGACGAAATCGAAGTAGTAAATTTGGGGAACGCCGAGACCATCAAGGAGACTCGCATCAGCATTCGCTTATCGCGACAGAGAAAGAAGAATACATCCATTTTCTAAAGGAATATAAGGATATTTTTGCATGGTCATATGATGACATGACCGTTTTGAGCACGTCCATAGTGGCTCACAAGTTGCCCACTAAAGCAGAAACTCAGAAAGTTCAAACCAGATATGAGCCTGAAAATCAAGGAGGAAGTTACTAAGCAGATCAAAACCAAAGTTCTCAGGGTTGTTGAGTACCCAACTTGGTTGGCCAACATTGTGCCAGTTTCGAAGAAAGATGGGAAAGTCAGAGTATGTGTTGACTATCGGGATTTAAACAGAGCAAGTCCCAAGGATGACTTTCCACTGCTAAACATACACATCCTGATAGACAGTTGTGCCAAGCATGAACTCCTGTCCTTCGTAGACTGCTTTGTGGGTTATCATCAGATCTAGATGGACGAAGAAGACGCGGAGAAAATCGCTTTTATTACACCATGGGAGCTATACTGCTACAAGATGATGCCATTTGGCTTAAAGAATGCTGGGGCTACTAACATGAGGGCCATGACAACCATCTTCCATAATATGATACACAAAGAAATAGAGATATATGTGGACGACGTCATTATCAAATCCAAGAGGGCCGCAGATCACATAGCGAACTTGAGAAAGTTCTTCGACAGGCTAAGGAGGTACAACTTGAAACTGAACACCGCAAAGTGTGCATTCGGGGTTCCTGCAGGAAAATTACTGGGATTCATTGTCAGTCATCGAGGGATAGAGCTGGATCCGTCTAAAGTCAAGGCTATTCAGGAATTACCACCACCTAGGAGCAAAAATGACGTGATGAGCTTCCTAGGATGTCTCAACTATATCAGCTGCTTCATAGCACAGTCCACAGTTATATGTGAACCTATTTTCAAGATGCTGAGGAAAGATGTCGAGACAAGCTGGACCGAGGATTATCAGAAGGCCTTCGACAAGATCAAGGAGTACCTATCCACACCACCAGTTTTAATCCCACCTGAGCCAGGTGATCGGGTCCAACCCTACACCACTACAAAGTGGCAAGAGTGGTCGATGCAACTTTTACCCAAGATGGTCGGGATCAAATTCACAGGGAGCTAGATTGATTGGGATTTGGGTTCCTTTCTAAACTAGCAGTGCGTAGTGCTCTTAATTACACTTCCAATCATAATTGTTTGTTTGTTACTTCTAATTTTATGCTAATGAGATGCTAAATTAAACTATGAGTGAATGCTTGTAAAGTTTTTTAAATGGTTAAAGAGGTACTAGGGAAGTGACTTTCTCCTAGGTGAATACTTGACGGGATCTAAAGCCAAAGGCAAAGTTGTTATGTTGGGGATTGCGATATAGCCAATAAACGAAACTACTCACTCTATACCTCTCGGTAGCTTGAGTGACTTTGCCCTAATTGACTTCCTCAAGACCAATTGGGTGTCAAAATTGTGCAAGCAATATAGGCTCAAGTCGGGTATTACTAGCTCTAGGTTTAACCCTTTAATTGGGGCTATCAATCTTTTGAATACACCCCAATTCCTTGTTGGACTGATTTTCCTAGACTCAAGCTCTCTTTCTCAAGAAAAGCCCAAGTCAAAAAGGCACAAATTAGTGTTTGCAACCACTAATTCAACATGGAAAACACAAATCAGTCCAAATATCAAACACTCATAAACATCTAAGCCTTAAAACCAAAGACCCATCAAATACCCACACTAGGGTTGAGCCACAACCCTAGCTAATGGGTCTAGCTACTCATAATAATGGAAGAAAACAGATAATTAGATGAAGAATAACCTATATAATATGATTACAAACTAAGAAATTGAAGATTCAGTGTTAAACTAGCTATAAATTACTCAAAATGGAACAAAACCGTTGTTCACGTGCTCTAGATTATAACAGATACCCTAAAAATGTGAAAAGAAAGTATTTATACTAGGCCGAATTTTCTGGACAAAAATACCCCTGATGGAGGTATTGTGGACCGCGAAAAATGCACAGCATCCGCGGTGAGGATTTTTAGCTAAATTGCTCATTCTTTGAAGCTGGCCACCATGAACCGCATAAAATGCACCGCGGCCGCAGTGGCTTCACTACGGTCCACACAAAATGAACCGTGAACCGCACTGGCTTCCAATCTTCAAACTCCCAGCTCTCTGAATCCCCTCTCTGTGGACCGCATAAAATGGATTGTGGATGCGAAGAGGCTACTGCAGCCGCGAGAAATCCTCCGCGGACCGCAATACTTGAGCATCCAAACTTGCACCTCTCTAAACTTATCCACCGCGGACCGCACTAAACGGTCTGCGGTAGCGGTGGGTCTGTTGCGGCTGCAGTGGTGCCTTGACTTGTTCTTGGTACTTGTGCATGTTTTACTTCTTTTTGAGCTGGTTTTGACTACTTGTCACTTTTTTTACCAAACCCTACAAACAAGTATAACATGTAAGCCTTTGGGACTATTTGTATACATTTTTAATCCAAAACTCAAGTAAAAAGGAGTATAAAATGAACTAGAATCCCTAGTTATCATCGGGGCAACCTTTGCTACTCTATCTATCCGTGTTGGATGGAGCCTTCGAATGCGTTCTGGGACAACATGACGAGACAGGAAGAAAAGAGCAAGCCATATATTACTTGAGTAAGAAGTTCACACCTTACGAAGCACGGTACTCTCTGCTAGAGCACACTTGCTGTGCTTTGACCTGGACAACCCAGAAGTTGAGGCATTACTTCTGCGCCTATACTACATACCTCATATCCAGGATGGACCCTTTGAAGTACATATTTTAGAAACCCATGCCAACTAGAAAGTTAGCCAAATAGCAGATACTGTTGAGTGAGTTCGATTTCGTCTACGTAACTCAAAAGGCGGACAAAGGGCAAGCATTGGCAGATCATCTTGCTGAAAATCTGGTGGAAGGAGAATACAAACCTTTGAAAACGTATTTTCCTGATGAAGAAGTATCATTCATAAGAGAGGACATTACCGAAGCATACGACGGTTGGAGGATGTTCTTTGACGGAGCTGCAAATTTCAAAGGAGTGGGAATTGGAGCTGTTTTGGTATCAGAAATAGGTCAACATTATTCGATATCTGCTAAACTCAGATTTCCCTGCACCAACAACATGGCAGAATATGAAACCTGCATACTAGGACTCAACATGGCAATCGACATGAATATTTAGGAGCTGTTAATAATCGGTGATTCAGATTTGCTCGTGCACCAGGTACAAGGAGAATGGGCCATCAAAAATTCAAAGATATTGCCATATCTGCAACATGTGCAGGAATTGAGGAAGAGTTTCACGAAGATGGGGTTCCGACATGTGCCCAGAATTCAAAATGAGTTTGCCGATACACTAGCCACTTTGTCATCCATGATACAACATCTAGATAAGAATTTCATTGATCCCATCCCAGTGAGAATCCATAATCAACCGGCTTACTGTGCTCATGTTGAAGAGGAGATGGATGGAAAGCCTTGGTTCCATGACATCAAGGAGTATTTGGCAAAAGAAGAATATCCGGAGTATGCAAACCACACTCAGAAACGCACACTCCGGAGATTGTCCAATCACTTCTTTCACAGCGGAGAAAATTTGTATAGGAGAACTCCTGATTTGGGATTGCTAAGATGTGTCGACGCAAAAGAAGCTTCTAAACTACTTAAGGACATACATGTTGGGACCTGCGGCCCGCACATGAATGGTTTCGTCTTGGACAAGAAGATACTTAGGGCCGGTTACTTTTGGATGACCATGGAGACAGATTGTGTCTAGTATGTTCGCAAATGCTACCAATGTCAAGTGCATGCCGATATGATAAAAGTGCCGCCAAATGAGCTCCATGCCACAAGCTCACCTTGGTCATTCGCCGCCTGGGGAATGGATGTCATTGGTCCGATTGAGCCCACTGCTTCAAATGGGCCATTGATTACTTCACAAAATGGGTAGAGGCTGCTTCTTACAAAGCTATAACCAAGAAAGTCGTCACAGACTTTGTCAAAGACCGTATCGTTTGCCGATTCGAAGTTCCTGAGTCCATTGTTATTGATAATGCAGTCAATCTCAACAGTGATCTGATGAAAGCCATATGTGATACTTTCAAAATCAAGCACATGAATTCCACAGCCTATAGATCTCAAATGAATGGAGCCGTAGAAGCTGCCAACAAAAACATCAAGAAGATACTAAGGAAGATGGTCGAGAACCACAAACAATGGCATGAGAAGCTACCTTTTGCTTTGCTGGGATACCACACTACAGTTCGTACATCAACCGGGGCAACTCCTTACATGCTGGTTTATGGTACCAAAGCTATCATCCCAGCCGAGGTAGAAATTCCTTCTTTAAAAATCATACAAGAAGTTGAACTCAGCGGTGCAGAAAGGGTAAGAAGCCGCTATGAATAATTGGCCCTTATAGATTGAAAAAAGATGAATGCACTATGTCGTGGTCAACTTTACCAGAACCGGATGTCTAGAGCTTTCAACAAAAGGGTCAAACCAAGGCAGTTCGCACCAGGACGGCTAGTACTGAAGAAGATCTTCCCATATAAAGATGAAGCCAAAGGGAAATTCTCTCCCAACTGGCAAGGTCCTTACATGGTTCACAGGGTGCTAACAGGAGGAGCACTCATACTTGCAGAAATGGACGCACAAATTTGGCCAAAACCAATCGATTCAGACGCGGTTAAGAGAAACTATGCTTAGACTACTTAAATTTCCTCATCTGATATAATTGAACTATGCTTGACCTGATTCCCGTTTAAGAGGGGATACGTAGGCAGTCATGTGGGTTCGGTCATATCATAATAAAATTTCCATTTCCCCCAAGATCAAAAACTGGGGCAGAATTTTGAGGAGGACCCTTAAAATTCCGGAGTAAGTCCAGCCAATGCCAACATATACTAGAGGTCAGAAATCGGCTAAGAAATTGGGGCAGAATTTTGAGAAGGATTCTTAAAATTCTGAGGAAGGTTCAACAAAGTTTGCAAACGGCCGAAGGATCATCTACCAAACTGGGGTAGAATTTTTAGGAGGACCCTCAAAATTCTAACAAGAGGAAGCTGCAGTGTCTCTAAAATGCATTACAGTCACTAGTTCATCTAAAATTACTCGATATTTCAATACGTTTCTAAAATAAATCCATTTTATCAATAATTTGCATATTTTCGAAAACTTTATTTTCATAACAGTCAGGTGTTACTCAGGGAAACTCAAATAAGGCCTCCAGAACGGAACATAGCAAGGCCAGAAAATAGAAGCACGAACCAAACTCCCCTCACAAAACTTACAATTTTTCTTTGAACGTAGGCACATTTGACGTAGCGATAACATTAGCAAACATGTATACACAAAGCAAATTCACTATCAATCCGGCCATCAGACATCGAATATATCTCCAGCTAAGAAATATACTATTCTTATTTGCTACTCGCTCTTTGCATGGGACTAAGCCTTGTCCCGCATACTTGCATGAGGCTAATCCTTGCCTCCATATTTGCATGAGGCTAATCCTTGCCTCCCTGTCTGCATGAGGCTAATCCTTGCCTCCATACTTTCATGAGGCTAATCTTTGCCTCCATATTTGCATGAGGCTAATCCTTGCCTCCATACTTGCATGCGGCTAATCCCTGCCTCCATATCTGCATAAGGCTAATCCCTACCTCCATATCTGCATGAGGCTAATCCTTGCCTCCGTATCTGCATGAGGCTAATCCCTACCTCCACGTCTACATGAGGCTAATCCCTGCCTCCATACCTGCATGAGGCTAATCCTTGCCTCCCTATTTGCATGAGGCTAATCCCTGCCTCCGCATCTGCATGAGGCTAATCCCTGCCTCTATATCTACATGAGGCTAATCCTTGCCTCCCTGTCTGCATGAGGCTAATCCCTGCCTCCGCATCTGCATGAGGCTAATCTCTGCCTCCATATCTGCATGAGGCTAATCTTTGCCTCCATACCTGCATGAGGCTAATCCTTGCCTCCCTATTTGTATGAGGCTAATCCCTGCCTCCACATTTGCATGAGGCTAATCCTTGCCTCCACATTTGCATGGGACTAAGCATTGTCCCTCCTTGCATAAATATTGCTCTATTCTAGTACTATCTATTTGCTTTTCAGTCGGGCTAAGCTCTGCCCTTCATTTCACAAGACTACGCCTCGTCTTGTTAACATTATATTATTGCATCTCATGGGCTGAAATATTGCCGATCTATCCAAAGGCGTCATAGTTTGAAAGACATCATCCTCATAGCCGAAAGACATCATGTCATGGCCTGAGAATCTCTCAAATTCACATATCATTATTCAAAGGTGTCATGGTTCAGAGGCACCATCCGCATGGCCCGAGAACACCATTTCATGGCCTAGGACATCATGGTCCGAGGACGTCATCCTTAACCGTCCGAAGACAACTTTTATGGTCCAAAGGGAATCTACATCATGTTTAAATTTTCGCACAAATACATGTTCGTAGCATCTCTTTATCTACAGGTGACCAGCAAGCAACCGCTATCCTAGCAGGAGCGACCTCGCTCCAATTCCTTCAAACTTAACCATTCACCAAAATCGCTCTTGCATCTCGTGTCCGTTCTTATAATGACTTCATCAGCATATTCCGCCAATGAATCCAGAACTACACATGGCCTGATTCATGTAAAACCAGGGATATGTAGGCAACTCAAAGACTGGAGTCCGGCCTCTATCTTTCAAAACATCTCATTCGATCAAAATTGGCCATCATTTCTTTACCTGAAAATCTTTTCATCCTTCCCAAGTAAAGAGGGGCAGCTGTTAATACCCAATTTTCCCATAATATTTTTAAAATTATGCCTTGGCACCAATTAGTATTTTTCATACAATTTCTGCATTTTTAAAATATTTTAATTAATTTATCCTAGCATTTTATTTATAAAACAATCACTGATTGCATCACAAAATAGTTTTATAATAATTTTTGTGGCTTAATTTATCATTTGCATTTATATTAAGTTTCAATTATTGCACAAATATCCACATTGGTATTTTTAGGATGCAATTGCAATTACTTTGAGATATAGCCTATGCATGCATTATTACATTATTTTTACTAGAAAATAGCCTTTTATATTTTTTAAATATTAAGTAATTACTTTAAAACCTTTCCATGAATGAAAAGCATTTTTATAATTTATTAACCACCTTTTAAAATTGTTTTAGCAATTAATTACGTATTTAACAAATAGCCTTTTTTTTATTTTTGGACCTAGCCTATTAAATTAGCCCAATTTTATCCCCCTTCCCCCCGATCGCAATCGGGTCCAAAACTTACCCAGCCCAAATCTATAACACCCGGCCCGACCTCAAATCCTTTCAATCCTGGCCGTTGATCACAAATATCAACGACCACCATTACCCCTTACCCTTTTTAGTTCCAAACGACCCCCCCCAAACCCGGCCATTCTCACCCAAACAGCTGCCCTGAAACCCCTTTCCTTTCCAATGCTCTCAAAACCTAACCCTAATCCACCCTCGTCGTCACTCGTCTATGGCCATCCATGGTGGTTTCTAACCACCCCTAGGCCTCTAATGGCCTCTCTTATATTGTTATCACCATCTCCAGGGTCCTCAAGGGACCAGGGTTAGTCTACTTACGCCTTTGGTCTTTGCTCTCCTGTTACAAGCTGCTCCGGTTCGATTTTGAGTAAGATCTTCCTATATCGCCTTAGATCTATGGATTTCGAAGCCTACTTCTTCATCTCTGTGTTGTTCTTCTTGAAACCCTAATTTCTTCCTTCTGAACTTTTTAGATCTGTACAGATCTAAGAGGGGGTTTGGACCTATTTTATATGATTTTTGCAAGAACCGTCTGATTTTCGAATGATTTTCCATTTTTTCTAAACTAGGGTTTCCCGAAAATTTCTTTCTCCAAAATGTTTGATAACTTTGAGTGTATAATCTTCTATTTCTTATGTGTTTTAATCGATTTCGTGATAGTTTGCTTTAACCCTAACTAGTTTATGCTAAAAACCCTAATTTTTTCAATGTTTTGTTTGGATTCTGAGTTACTTGTGTACCGACTTTGTTTATGTTTTGGTTCCTGTGATTTTTCTTTAGCCCAATTAGATGTCTTGTGATTTGTATCCTGATATGTCTGTACTAAGGTTCTTGATTCGACTCCTTACTGATTTTATGTGTCTATATTTATTTTTTTCCTATTCATGGTAAACCTATATTTTCCCCTTAAATTAGTGTTGATTTGAATTCTTGATTTATCAATCTATTTCCTCACTATTCCTTTCTTGCCTTATTTGAAATTGTCTGCGACACTTACTGAACCTTTACGTGATTTTCTCCTTAATTAAACCCTTGACTATTCTGAAGTTCTTATTTTTGGTTTGATTTGAACTCTTTTCCTTAACAAAACCTTTGATTCTTACTTCTTCACTTAGTTTGATTGAACTTCTTGCCTTAATTAGTTTTCTCTTGCCTTATTTGAATCAACGATGTTACTTGCTAATTCTTACTAATTGTTTTCTTAATTGAACTGTTCATTCACCCCTAATTACCTACTCTGAACCTAAGTCCTACTTGATTTTTTTCCTTAAATATATGTTCTGCTTTTATTGATGATTAAATATCCCTTGATTAAAGGGAAGACTTTACTGATTTCATGTGTGTGACTGATTCTGTAAATTGCCCTAGTTGCTACATAATTGATTATTTCCCTTATTTTGTTTAACTCTCGATTACTATATGTGCCCTTACCTATTCTCACTTCAAAAATATGAACACTAGTTCATCTACACTCTCACAGTCTCAAAGCTCTCTATTTTCTTCTGTTACTTGTAATTTTCACTCATCCAGCTGGCTACAAGCCAAGGCTGGCTATTTGCACCATCTCTGCTCTATACTCTATATTCTCTCCTTAACTGGTATGTCCTGATTCAATTCAAATTCCAAAACTATGTGTTTTCTTTGTATTTATTAGTTATGATTTCCAGTTCTACTTGCTATTCTATTGTTATATGCTCAATGTGCAACCAGTATGCTTAGATTACACTGCCTAACTACTATGTTTAAGTTTGTTCTGTTATAAGCTATAATTAGTATACTGTTTAGCATGCCCAATCCTGCTTTAGATAATTACATGAATCCTATTTGTTCACTAGTATGTCCAAGTTGCATTGTTTGTTTACTGTTCACCCAGTATGTCCAAATTCTGCTTGTTCTATATGTGATTAGTATTTTTAAAAGACTTTGAATGCTTCATGAAGTGCTTGTCCAGTTTGTTCATCTAAGTCTTACCTACTCTACTTCACTGATGAGATCCTGTTAAGATATCTAACCCTCCCAAAGGTACTCTAGTTGTGTGTTTGGTCATGTCTAAGACCTATGTGTTCTCAACATATTTTTGTAACTAATTTGTCAATTCCACAACTTCTTGAAGAATCTGTGTATTTGTTTGCTATCACTAAGGTGTATTCTAGGTGTCCCCTACCTCTTTCTCCTTGTGTGAAGTCTGTTTGCCAAAGTGCTTTCTGAAGCTGTTCTGGGACTGGTTTTCTGATTTCAAGATGTTCTTTTCATGCTTTTCCAACTAGTGTTTTACCCAAACTAGTACTGGTTTTCAAAAATCTTCTCATCCCCAAGACCCCTCTCTACACTATTAAAATTATGCACTCCCACTTACTCGTAGTTCATTAAGTCCTGCCCCTCTGGTATGTGTACCTACTTGGAGATCCCTGAGGTCTCCTTGAACTCTGGCATATCAGGGCTGACACTTTCACACTGCACACAAATCAGTCCTTATTTGAGAAAGGTCTAGGTGTGAGCACTGTCCGGGATCCTTGAGGTCCTTAGGGAACTCTGACACACCTAGACATGAAATTGGCTCTGAAACTTTGGACATTTGAGACTACTGAAGGCTTGAAAATTGCTTTGGGCCTACTTCAGGCTCCCTATAGTTTAGTGAATATTTATAATTATGTAATTCGTTCAATTCTTGGTCTTTAATAATTAATTGTAAACAATATTTGGATGACTAGTGAAAAGGGTGTGTAGTTGTATACTGTGGGTAAAATTGGTTAGATAACATGCCTATAGGATCCATTTCGATTCGAATGTGTTTGTTAGATAATATGCCTATAGGATCTGCTTTGGTTTAAATAAGTTCTGATTACTTTACTTTTTATATAATTAGAAGTCATGCCTATATGATTTAAAATCAACTTTAATAGAAATCATGTCTATAGGGATTTCGCTTGGGTCAAATAAATTCTGCTTGCTTCACCTTATGTTTAATTAGAAGTCATGCCTATAGGATCTAAACCAGTTCAGTTAGACCTAAAATTAGATTAACTTTACCTTATGTTTGTAGATTCTGACTCGGTTTAATTAACTAACCTACTCATCTCTTCCACGCTGCATTAATTAACATCACTAGAAATCATGCCTATAGGATCCAAATGGCCCGTTTAAAATTATTTACTGTTTTACTGCATCCCTGATCAATGATTAGATACCATGCTCATAGGACATCACTATTATACGCCTAGACAAGCCTGTAGGGCGACTAAAATTCTGCAAACTGCAAAAACCACGCCTTATTATTTGTGACTGCTCATGTTCAACAGGTCTAAAATCAGTAGGCAAATGGATCAAGTTCTTTTACACTTTGTTTTTAACTCAATATTATATATTCTCTGCTCACCTAGATATCCCGTCCTAGAGTTCCTCTTAAATATCTGGAAATTGTTGTTTGAGACATTCACTTACTTGTTCTGTTTGTGGAGGTAAAATGTGAGCCTTTAATTGTTCTCCTTTTAGTACAGTCTTAATTGTTTTGATTGTCGCCTAGATTTTTCTCCTTTAAGTACCTTAGGATGGTCTAGAACTACCTAACTTAGAAGTCCTAAATACCTCCAGGGCCACAAGGAAGGAACGGGTAATACACGCATAGGATATCTTTGCTAGAATGCTTTAGGTTATGACCAAGGGGAGGGAATCAGGTAGTAAGGATATGATGACTACACGCCAATGTTACGTGTAGCCCCTCATTGAGGAGTGATTATCGGGCATTGTGTGAGTATGATCATGTAGGCTAACCAACCTAAGACCCTTCTTTCCTAACTCCTGGTGTTTAAATGAATTTACTTCTCTTTTCATATGTGCAAATTGTTCAAACCTTTTCCCTTGTTTTCATTACTTGAATCATACACTTAGAATGTCAAAACATGCCTTTGTTTCCTAGTATGTGTTAAAACTATTTATTTGTTAAAATAAGTAATTCACATAGCTTAAGTTTGGCCGATACCCACCATTGTGGACCGCGATGAGTGCCTAACACCTTCCCTTCAAGATTATTTCAAGCCCTTATCCTAATCTTTGGTAATGCAAACTAGTTACATGAGTTAATCGCTCTAGGTGCCCTAACGCACCATAATCCATTAGGTGACGACTCTCCAAATATCCAAATTCTCAAAAGGAAACGAGTTATTCCCCCATGAACGTCGAAATTCGGACTCCCGCGAGGGAAAAAGGAAGCGCGACATTATGTACGCGTATATAGCTACAGTTTGCATTGCATGACTATACATGAGGCTAATTCAATTTTATAGTTACCTAATTGAGGGGATATAGCTCGTAACACCAGTCCAGATAGTTGTTCAGTTTTAGTACAGCTTCAGCTTAAACTTCGATTCAGTTCCAGATCAGTTGCTAGTTCATACTTTTATTTAGCTTTCAACTTATATTCAGATTTCTATCTTATAGTCATACTTTAGTATGTTTTACATATGCTTTCCACCCTGCAATATCGTACTCACATCCCTTCCGGGGTGCTGCGTGTTATGTAGGTACAGATAGATCAGCATTTGAGCAATATCAATATGCCATCCGCCAGCTGTTAGAGTCACTCCGCTTACTCCCAGAGTATCTTACCTTTTGGTATGTGTATAGTCAACTAGTTTAGGTATGACAGGCCCCCATTCCGTCCAATAGTTTCAATTCAGCACTTCTAGAGGTCCGTAGATATGCACCTATGTAGTTAGTAGGTTTTTATATGTCAGCTTGTGTTAATCTTATCAGCTTTCATGCTTATGCTTGTTCAGATCCGTTTATATTCATTGTTAGTAGATTATTCGCAAGTTTAGTAATGATTGTCACTTAGTGTCGGTTATTCGTCGCAACCCTATGCTAGGTCGTGGCAGTGCTTTAGCTACTCTTTTCTGGAGTACCTCTAGCCTCTAAGTAACTAGATTAGTACACATGTTGGCACTTGGCAAAGGTTTGTCCCATTGTTTAATCTACAAAAATTGTTATTCGTCCCAGTTACTACAACAACAACAACAACCACCCAGTATAATCCCACTTAATGGGGTCTGGGGAGGGTAGTGTGTACGCAGACCTTACCCCTACCCTGGGGTAGAGAGACTGTTTCCAAATAGACCCCCGGCATCCTTCCCTCCAAGAACTTCCCACCTTGCTCTTGGGAAGACTCGAACTCACAACCTCTTGGTTGGAAGTGGAGGTTGCTTACCATCAGAGCAACCTCTCTTGTCACCAGTTACTATGTTTCTTTAATTTCTTTTTTTATCTTAATATATTTACTTCGTAAGCAGTCTCCTACTTATATCCAATAAATTATGGCGTGATTTCTTTAACTTGTGTAACTCAAACATAACTTTTTGATGATATTTATGTACTAATATTTTAAAAGTTTTATATTTATTAATGTTGGAGTACACTCGCAACGCGCGTGCTCAAAAACATACATACATACATACATATATATATATATATATATAGTACATATTTGTCGATTATGTTTAATTTAAATGATTGAATTGAGGACTATTTAAGCAATTTTTTCTAATAAAAATATAGCACCAATCAAGCCATTTAGCAAACCACAAGTTAGTGTTATAATAGGATGGGCCGGCAAGTTATTGCATTTGTAAAATCATTGAAAAATAGTCTCTATTTTATATGGAAATAAAATTTGAACAAAAATATCCCTAGCAAACACACAGAAATCTAGCATAATATGCTGGATTATGAAAAATTTTGCATACAAAACTCCAGCACATGATATTGAAGTTCAAATTTCAAAGACACATTGTATGCAAATTACAACATATTATGCTGGAGTTTAACTTGTAAAAATCAAATTTTGAAATCCAAACATATTATGTTGGAATCTTTTCAAATATTAATTTAGGGTATTTTTGTCCAGATTTTATTATCGCTTGAAAAATAGACTCAAATTTAGGTAATTAAATTTGAGAATGGCTAATTTTCAATTAGTCAGTTGCACTTTTTAAATTAGGTTAATTTTGAATTTCTACCCAAATTAGTTACCAAATGTGCTTTTTACGCACTTCATTTGTCAAGAAGTTTGGTGAAACATACTGTAATTCCTCTCTCTATACGGCGCCACTATTTGTCTGAGAGAAGGAAAAAAACAGGAATGGGGTCATTGAGTGGTGGAAATGGGAGTCTATGGGGAATGGGATTTTTTCATTCTCAAGAATGGAACTTTGAACGAAGGAGAAGAAGAAACAGTGGTAAAAAAGAAGGTAAAAGCAGTAGTAATGCATCAAAATCCTCACATGCCGATGTAAATGGTGGAAGCGATTATCGTTTCCCTCTGAAGCAAGCCATGACTGCTAGCTCTCTTGCCCTTACTGGTGACACCTTAGCTCAGCTCCGTGACCGCTGGCTCAAGAACAAAGACACCCTTCCTAATCCACCTCATCCTATGGTCAATTTTCTATTCCTTTTTTTTTTTTTGGTAAAATTAAGGTTATTTTTCTAGTATAACAAAAAAAAATCATTGACATTTAAATTGTGGATTTGAAAATTTGGTCTACTTTCTTGAGAAACCACTTGAGTTTCTTGAACCCATTTTTTTGTAATGGGTGCTGGGAATTTTGGCTGTTTTATGAAGGTAATTTTGGGAGTTGTGGTATTCTGAATTGTCTCTTTTGTCAGTTTATAACTTTGGTAAATTTGATTGCTTATGATTTTTATGTTACAGGGATAGTTTTTAGAAACTCAGGTCTGCTCATATTAGTGAAGTTCTGACTGCTGATATAACAACGTTTCACCTACTCTGCTTGTAATTTCACAATATCAGCTTGACATTGTTTTATGTTTAATAAAACCTCACCTTATAAAAAAAAGAAAAAGAAAGTTTCAGCTACTCTGCTTATAATAGGGTTTTAGTATAGGCGTATGCAGGACGTGTCAAAATTGAATCTTGAGAGAAGCTTGAAAAACTGATTGATATTCCTTGATGAAAGAATATTTTTTTGAAGCAATTCACACTAATGTAATTATGTTAAACACGAACCAGTTCTTTTTTGGCATAGTCCCTCTTTTTAGATAATCATAAAAAAGAAATGTATTCCAGACCAATATCGAAACTCGAGAGTATTAGTTTGGAACCAAGATGTATGGTCCAAGAGGTAATTAGTGGGCTTCAAAATGAAAATGATGTAAAATTGATGGAAAAAGAGGTTTGACATCTAACGAGATTTATTGTCTCAGATATCATTAGAATGTTATTGCTGTCTGCAGACCGTTTCTGTATTGCACATAGATGCTTGTTGCTGTCCTTCAGATATTTCATACTTTAGGGAGAAAGTGTCACCTAGAACAACGAATCAAAGTGGGAGGCCGGAATTAATGATCTCCCAATATGTGCCTACTTCCACATATCGCGGTCCAGCTTATACTTCATGCGGTTCCATTGGAACAACTTATTCCTAATCAATAGGCTCATTTGGCCTGCCCTTTTTGCCCCTCGTATATGTGCTTATGGTTCTTAACTCGATCCATATTGGTACTTATCTGAATTTTGTTTAATGTCTTCTCATTGTAGTTATCTCATCTTTAAGTAGGTATTGCATCCTCACTCTCTGACTCTCTAATTGAACCATAGACTTACTTGCTGCACTGCAAGGAGTAATTTGATAAGGTATGTAATTTTACCTTCAGTAGCAAAAATTAAGGAGCTTAAGAAAAATTTGTTTCTGAGACAACCTTAGCCTCCCTCCAGCTGGTGCTTTACCTGCTTTAATCTCTCTTTTCAAAGATTAGCGTCTTGTCTATCAGAAGTCTCTTTTAAGGTCTTAAATTATTAGCTGCTAAGAATTTTCTCGTGATTGGGCGTGGACGAAGATATCGTACTTGTTGAATTGTTGTGTTTGTGAATTCTTCCAGCAGAGAAGTGGGATAAGGTTTGAAGAGCATCATGCCTAAGAACATTTTTCTACCATAAAATGGTTTACATGCATTCATGGTCAATGTCTCTGACACAAAGTTTTTCTGGTGCAACCAGTCACCTATACTATATATGTGTCGCTTCTGTTTTCCCCTTTGTCAGTAACAACACTTACATTTGGAATTAGGTTGTAGCTATTGATTCTCTATAGCAGGACAACGGGCTGGAGAAAAATGTATTCCGATTGGCTTTTGGCTTCTTAAGCACAGCATGTGCATAGTTCCATCATTATTGACCTGTCAGGTCTATTAACCTCTCCGCGCAGAGGTACACGATATCATGTGCTTCTGTAAAGTGAAAGGAAAAGCCAAGCACAAATAAAATCTTGATTTCTTGCTTATATTTTTCCTGTTGACTCTACAGAAGACAATTGTGGAAAAGGGAAGGGTTTACTTTCTATTCATCTTCTTCTTCTTTTTTCTCTCTAAGGGCAGCCGGGTACACAAGGCATCCCGCGTTCACGGAGCGTCCGGGGAAGGGCCGCACTCCAAGGAGTGTGATGTAGACAGCCTACCCTAACGCAAGCATTAGTGGTTGCTTCCATGGCTTGAACCCGTGACCTATATGTGGGCTAGAGATTGTATATCCTTTTTCATATTATTCCCCTTTCGGTTCTGAATAAGGAAATACTCTCCTGTAGTCCTACCAGATAAGAGGCAAATGGAGAAATCTCCCTGTGCGTGGTGAATATTGCAACTCATCTACAGACTAGGAAAAGAGCAGGAGTGGAGTTAGAATCCGACATACGGGTTCGGTCGAACTGAGTAGCTTTAGTCCAAACTCTGTATTTGTATTTAAAAATCCACTAAACATGTACAAAAATTAAATTCAGAACCCACAACCCAGTTAGGAACATAAAATGTCGCTCTCCTAGAATTTAAAAGCCATAAAGTTTAAATCCTAGCTCCAACTCTGGAAAAGAGGTCAAACTAGATCCACCTCTGCACCCTTCAACTTCACAACAGACACTTCCTTGCTTGACCAACGTACCATATGCCAGCTCCATTTGCCTATTGGCAACTTTAAATTTATTCTCACTTTAACTCTCTGGAGGGTTGCTTTTTCTGCTTAAAATGTTTTTGCTTTATCAACTTAATTTTTTCTCTAATAGTTTATGAATTTACATGTTGAATGCTGTCTTTCTCTTGTGAATAAAATATCCAATTACTTGATAATATTTGCCGTCTTTCTGTTGATATTGTTGGCCAATCAACCCCTTAGGGAAATTTCATATTCTTAATGAACTATTCAATAGCGGCATCATTCTTTTTTCCATTCCTGAATTGATTAATACATTTTAGAGCCAGTAGCTTTTCAATACATTCGCCAACACATCTTAATAACTAAAGATTTTGCATGTCTTATGAGTTAGCACCAAAAAAAAAAAAAAAATTGCATGTCCGGTTCACTCTCATACAATGGCTTCCCTTTGCTTATCTGATTCACTGAATTAAGGAGGTAAATTTGGGGGTATTTACACACTAATCTGAATTTTGTATTTAACCAAATCCCGTTTTAGGATATGATTGGTGCTCTCCTATCCAAGCATGACTGGCTTCGATCCATCCGGATGGCTTCATATGGATTTTTGTTATATGGTCCTGGTACTTACGCATGGTACTCGTATCTCGACAGATGTATGCCCAAGCAAATAGTGGAGAATATATTGATGAAGGTAGTTATGCTTCTGAGCAGAATTGTTTTAATGATGAGGTTGACTTGCCAATTAAAAAAGAATTCTTTATAAGTAATGAGTTTGACCTGGCTCCATTTGACCAGTACCTTTAATACTCTTTGTTTCAGGTTGTATTAAACCAAATTGTACTAGGTCCTGCTGTAATAGCTGTTATCTTTGCATGGAATAATTTATGGCTGGGGAAACTTTCAGATCTTCCGAACAAATATCAGAAAGATGCCCTTCCAACTCTGCTTTTTGGTAAGCATTTCCATATTACATTCCTTTGCTGGTTGCTTTAATTCCTTCTTCCCTACAAAGCTTGATTTCGTTCTTCATTCTCTTGCAGGATTTAGGTTCTGGATCCCTGTCAGTGTATTGAACTTTTGGTATGTCTTTTACTACCCTCAGCCCCTTCCTAAAAGATGGACAATATAAATTAAAAAAATTTCCTGATCTCTGTTAGCCTAGCTGTAATCGAAGCTTTTCTCATTCTCGTAAAAACGTTTTTCTGGGTCCTGGTATTGTTTTAGTTATATGATTTGCTTGTGATATGATGTCTATTGCCCTTGCATACAATGCTTTATGCTTCAATTAGCACCAATGCCAGAAGTCATATCTGAAATATTCCATTTCTGGAACTATTTTTGTAGTTTTCATCTTTTCTTTGCAGTTGGCGTCTGGTCAGCGAAACAGTCCATATTCTGGTAGTATTAACGTGTTTTGAGCTATGATTTATGCACCTGCAGTCGATTTTAGTGGCTATAAGCTTGTTTTCTGAGCATTTACATTGTTTGCATTACGTTAAGGACCTGCTACTGCTCCTTAGCATCATTAATACGTCTGAGCGTGCATGTAAGATTTTTAATCTCCACAAAGAATTTTTCTTCTAGTGCAGGCTTGTAGCCCTATGGCATGATCTCATAGAACACTTATTTTGTCATCATTCTGAAAGGATAATCATTTCTGGTTTAGTGTTACAAATTGTATTGATCTTTGTCATCAGACAAAATTTTAGCAAAAGGCATATGCAATCACATGTTCCTCTCTTTTCATCTACTTGCCTCTGGAACCTGCTATTGTTAATTTCCGTTCGTTCAGGTTGAATTATGTGGTTATACTAGTAATTTACCTGCTCTTAGCATGAATTTGTGGTTAGACTAGTAACTGAATAGCCTTTAGTATGATGAAATATGACAACTTCTGTGTTGGAAATTCATAGGGTGATTCCTCTTCAAGCTCGTGTTGCTTTCATGTCGATGGCTTCTATATTCTGGAATTTTTGGTTGTCAGCAACTATGAGCAAGTAACTGTCATCGAAGTGATTGACAGGGGAAAGCAGGTTAGTGCTAGCCTAGCCCATATTTGAGATTGATATGTCATGTCTTAGACTAATTTTAGTTTTGTAATTTTAGGATGCGCAATTGATATAACAGTCTTGTCTGTCAAGACAAAAATGGTGTCCGGAGGCACTAGTTGAAACCTTTCTGATTTTCCAAAGGTGATTTGCACTAGCATTCCACAGTGGCTCAGCTGGCACCTCGTTACACATGAAATGTTAGAGAATTTGTTTCGCCATTGCTATAAGTTCTCCAGGAGTGGAGCTTTCTTCGGTTTATGACTCCAGTACTATCATGGAAGGCATTTGATTGGCTATTTTGACCAAATTATTTCATTAATTTTCTTTCTTTCTTTGGTTCTTGGCCTTCTTTTCCCCGTTAGGTGTTGGCTCGAGCCAGATGACATACATGCAAAAGGAAGTTTTTGTAGTATGCAATTTGAAAGCAAGTGCTGCTGCACTTCCATATAGGAAGTCATCATGTCAAATTTCTCTATGATGGACAGCTTGAGGATTGAGGAACTCCCTTTTAGAATGCCAACTATCTTAAGTGGAAAGTGTTAATAAACTTCGCTTTCTGAAATGTGCAATGTTACAACAACAACAACCCAGTATAATCCCACAAGTGAGGTCTGGGGAGGATAACGTGTATGCAGATTTTTACCCTGTGGGGTAGAGAGGCTGTTTCCGATAGATACTCAGCACAAGAAATGTGCAATGTTGGTTGAGGATTATATAACATGGAGTGTTCAACATCTCTGCTCGTGGAGAGTGTTATCATATCTTTGATATGCATTATCTCAAGTCATACACCTGCGCATTGTGCCAATTATCTCCAATTATGAATAGCATCATATCTATCAATTACGTTAAAATCTTGAACTAGTTGAGTTCGGCTATATGAATCCTCTGATCAATTACGTCAAAATCTTAAACTAGTTGAGTTTGGCTATATGAATCATCTCTGACCATTCCAGTCCGTAAATCAATATTAGGAGGATTCAGCACAATCTTACGTTGGTCGTCCACCTACTCTAGCTTCCGTTTTTTCCAATTTGATTTCTTTCACACTTACGACGGTTCGGCTTTGGACGTTCTGCAAATCTGATTAATCCAACTCGGTAACATGATAAGATGGCCAAAGACATGAATCCGTCCGTTGATTTTGCTGCTCTGGAAAGTCACTGACACTAAGTTAAATTATGAAGAGAATCTACATTCAGAACCAAAGACACAACTACGCAACTAGCAGCCAAGAACTGGATTCTTTACTTCTCTACTACTTTAATTTGTCTTTTATTCCATACACCACCCACCGCAAAGAAGCACCTTTTGATTGAGAAAAAGAATCACATTTCACCTCATCGTACAGTATTATAGCAACTCGAGAGAAACAAGCTAACATGGATCAAGTATATGTGCCATTTATTTGCCCAAATTTGAAGCTTCCTAAGCTATAGTTTCTTATTCCTCTCCCCCTTGCCCCAAACAATGCAGAACTAAAGAAGAAAACAACACAAAAGGAGAGGATACAGAGACCGAGATTAAGAGGAAATTCTTAAAACATGAGCAGTTACAGACCTTATAATTTTACACCAAATGAGAATTGGAGTCCTGAACAGTGGCATGATTCTACTTCACATGAACCTGAGCACAGCAACTGGAACAGATGGCAACCCATTTTCCCTCGTCCTACACCTCCCCGAGATATCCCTCAGGTAAGTCTCTCCTTCTCCTCTACATGACCAGAGGTTGAAGCCAGTATTTCGACACTGGACATACATATACATGTCATGTTATTAAACACCAAAATTTGAACAAATATTAAAATGTGAATACATGTTTTCAAAAGCTAGAGTTTACTGTTAAGAACCTTAAGGTTGAACCTATTAAGTTTAAATCATGAATCCGCTTTTGTATATATTTACACCAGAAAGAGCTCCTATATACTCCACTTGATTTGATTTGAGGTGTTTTGTGTTTCATAGAATTATAGACGTGTCGTTCATGATCCATGGTTGCCTGTAACAGAGAGATCAATTCCAGTACCTCATGGTGCAACCAGGTAAACATTTTCTTCTATCCTTTTTCCAGATTAAAATCCAAGATTCATTTCAAGAACCACTTGCAGTTATCCATATCCAGGTCAACCACGACGTAGATCATCTCATCCTCCTGTTCGCGTTCTAGTCCACGACGATGACATACCAAGACATGCACCATATCCTAGGCCAAGCCAACCTCCATTTGAATCTCCTCCTCCTTGGTTTATGCAGAACCAGCCACTAAACCAGGACGAATCCAAATTGAGCCCAGATGAGCAAAAGTCTGCCTTGAATAAGCTCAAGAAAGAAATCTACAATCCTGTACAAACAAAAGTTGCAAGACAAGTAAGCCTTTATTTTAGAGGCTTGAACAATAACATGAATAATAGTACTACCAACGAATTGAAAAAGGACAACGACGAAGATGGTAAAAGATGTGCCATTTGCTTGGAAGATTTTGTGCCTAAAGAAATGGTGACAGTAACTCCATGCAGTCACATGTTCCACGAAGATTGTATTGTTCCATGGGTGACGAGCCATGGCTCGTGTCCTGTTTGTCGCTTTGCAATTTGCGAACGGATGAAAGAAAGCACAGACTCATCGGCTAGGACTTCTGTAAACACGATGCCACATGATCTAATGGTGGAAAGGGACCTTATTTCCATTATGAGAGCATTTGATGAGAATTTTGAACTGGATCATATTAGATCCATTCTCTTACCAAGATTAACCAGAGGCTAGATTGGGTTGTTTAGTTTTTAGGCTAATGTTACTTGCCTTGCGTTTATTCACTTTCTGTTGTTAGTAGATAGTACCTGTATCTGAACACACAAAGAGATGTATTATGTATTTGTTCCTTCTTACAAAGGAAATATCTTGCTTGAATAAAAATTGGCTCTTTCATAATTGAGAGATCCCCCCCCCCCCTCCGCCCCCAATGTAGTTCTGGCTTGGAGGTCAGAAATCCGCAGCCTTCTTTTTAACCACCCTACTAGGGAGGCTGCCCTTTCTGAAAATAGCTTAAATAGGTATTTAAGCTAGATTGAAAGAGATGACAATCGTCAAAGCTAGCCTAGGCTGGTTAGGGCGATCAACAATGCGGAGATTCTTTATACAGCAACAACATACCCAATATATTCCTATATGTGGGGTCTGGGAGGGTAGTGTGTACGCAGACCTTACCCCTACCTAGTAAAGATAGAGATGTTGTTTCCAATAATGCGGACATTCTTTATAGGACGAGAAATAGGAGACCCTTTTTACTTTGCAAAAATGATTGTTTGTTGTCAACTATAATGAAATTGCAGTCACCTTTTAGTTTGCTTATATGCAAATGAAAAAATCGGAAAAGGTGGTAAGTTGTCCATCAAAAGTAACAATTCTTAATCCTTGACAATGATTGATCACAAATTAAATGCTTTGTACATAGTCTAACCTTGTTCTGTTAAATCACAGTTAAATACTAGTAGTAATAAAGACTACTAAACTCATAGTACAATTTTCATCCTACTCTTGACTAAACTTTTCTGGTAAGAATAATATTTCACTGCATCACTTAGTTACACAAGTTTTTATTCCACCAAAGGTCTTTTCCACACCTAAGTTAGAAAAATAAAGAATTTTTTTTAAATATACGGCCACAAAATTTGTGCGGACTGCGGAGTACCATGTTTGTCATGACACCCAAGGCAAGAAATTGAGAGGCCAATTGACTAAAGAGTGGCCACACCGTAAAATAAAATCTTTCGAAAATTGCCAAAAATATTCTCGTAGAAAAATCAAACAGCAATTTGTGAAAGAATTGTCGACTGAATTATCCATTGAGGAAAAAGCCACGTACCCTATTCCTAAACCACATCCACTCCCTCTAAATTACCCCCTCTTTGTTCTTCCCATCTTCCCCACACTCCAATATCTTTCCTCTTTCAGCTTGTCAGGTACTTTCTCTTTCTGTTACTCTGCTTCCTTACTCGGCTCTTAATTTTAAATCTGTATTGTTTTCTGATCGAAATCTGTTCGTTATAATGCCTCAGTGAATTTACTCCTCCTTCACCTGTAGTTTTGTATATAAACACACACACGCACACACACATTCCTCAAGCTATGAAGATAGTTTCTTATGTTATGGCCTATTTATTCACAATAGAAGGGGAGCTATGGATATTTCAAAAGCCTTAGTTTTTGATATGTGGAAAAGTTTTAACTTCAATTGGTTGGGTTTTTATTTGTTATTATTAATGGAACACACATAACTGGCTATCTTAAGGGGAGGATTTGAATTTCTTGAGCTAACAAAGCTCAATTTTTACTTGATACCCAGGTGCCAAGCTAAAAATTTTATAGAAAATTCTTGAGATTGGCAATAATCAAAGGCTTGAAATGAGTAAATTTTACCTTCAGATGAATTACCTTCACTGTCTTCATTCCAAGTAGCATTCAAATTCATATGTCTCTTTTTAACAACCTATGAAAATGTTAAGATTTGAGGATTCTCTTGATTAAAGTATCCATTGTAATGTTCAATTATGATTTATGGGGTTTCTGTTTGTTTTGTAACTTAAACTTAATGGAGATCCATGTTTGAAGATAACTTCTTAAAGTACTTAGATATAGTTACACTCTATTTACATGGTAAACCAATACAATACGGGTGTGTGCAAATATCCGATATGGATGTGTTAGTTTCTTGCTAATTTTTAGAGTATTTTAAAGAATATGCATGAATTACCCATATCCATGTCACATCCGGTTGATACGTGTTAAAGTAAATGAAAGATCTTTGTAATATAGGTTAAACTTCAAAAATCAGATGCTAAGCATTTGCATGCAGTAAATACACCTAAACTTTTGCTGCATAATTTTAACTGGCAATGTTCATGCCACCCAGAAAGGAAAATAGGAGCTATCAATTGCTAGATGAAATTGATATACTTAAATATGGGTTGCAGAATTATCATCATTGAGATCAGTGGTATTTATCTTAAGTATGTATTAAATTGAGATATAAAATAGAAAAGGGAAAAACTTGCTAGCGCAATGAATTCCCTATAATTTAGAAGTTATTTAAATGGGCATGATTACCAGTCCTATACCTGATTGATTTATTTCCTTGTAACTTGCGGAGTTGCAGTTATCAACTTTGTCGTTTCTAGTTTGCAGATTTATCAATAGAAGTGAACTCTGCAAGGTTATTGTTTCTTGTGAGTGTATCAATATGTCTACTTCATCAGTATGCATAGCAGGAAATAGTTTGTCCACTCATAGAAAGCAGAAAGTTTTCAGGAAGGAGATTTATGGCAGGAAAATTTTATTCTCCCCAAATCTTCCATCCTCTAGTAAAACATCGAGAATAGCTGTAAAATCATCTCTTCAGCAAAGGCCAGATGAAGGAAGAAGAGGCTTTCTCAAATTATTGCTTGGAAATGTTGGGCTTGGAGTACCTGCTTTGTTAGGTGATGGAAAAGCCTACGCTGATGAGCAAGGTGTTTCTAACTCAAGGATGTCTTATTCTAGATTTTTGGAGTATTTGGACAAGGATAGGGTGCAAAAAGTAGATTTGTTCGAAAACGGGACCATAGCTATTGTTGAGGCTGTATCTCCAGAATTAGGAAACCGGGTTCAGAGGGTTCGGGTACAACTACCTGGGCTCAGCCAGGAACTCCTTCAGAAGTTGCGGGAAAAGAACATCGACTTTGCTGCTCACAATGCCCAAGAGGACTCGGGTTCTTTCCTATTCAACTTGATTGGGAATCTGGCATTCCCGCTTATTTTGATTGGTGGTCTTTTCCTGCTATCAAGGCGGTCTCCCGGAGGAATGGGAGGTCCTGGTGGGCCTGGTAACCCATTAGCGTTTGGTCAATCAAAGGCTAAGTTCCAAATGGAGCCAAACACTGGTGTAACGTTTGATGATGTTGCTGGTGTAGATGAGGCAAAACAAGATTTTATGGAGGTAGTAGAATTTTTGAAGAAGCCCGAGAGGTTTACCGCAGTGGGGGCTCGTATTCCAAAAGGTGTTCTTCTTGTTGGTCCTCCTGGTACTGGGAAAACCCTGCTAGCAAAGGCAATTGCTGGTGAAGCGGGTGTTCCATTTTTCTCAATTTCAGGTTCAGAATTTGTTGAGATGTTTGTTGGTGTAGGAGCCTCTCGAGTCCGCGATCTTTTCAAGAAGGCCAAGGAAAATGCTCCCTGCATTGTATTTGTTGATGAAATTGATGCTGTTGGGCGGCAAAGAGGGACTGGAATTGGAGGAGGGAATGATGAAAGGGAACAGACCCTGAACCAACTATTGACGGAAATGGATGGTTTCGAAGGAAATACTGGTATAATAGTTGTTGCGGCAACCAATCGTGCAGATATTCTTGACTCTGCTTTGCTGAGGCCAGGGCGATTTGATAGACAAGTAAGCATATGTCCTTGCTTCGGTTTTTGAACTTTGATTTCTGCAAGGAACTAATTTTTGATTTCTTGTGCAGGTAAGTGTGGATGTTCCAGATATCAAGGGAAGAACAGAGATCTTAAACGTTCACGCCGGCAACAAGAAGTTCGATTCCGATGTTTCTCTTGAAGTTATAGCCATGAGGACTCCCGGTTTCAGTGGTGCAGACCTTGCTAACCTCTTAAATGAAGCAGCCATTCTTGCCGGTCGACGTGGTAAGACGGCAATCGCGTCCAAAGAGATTGATGATTCAATTGATAGGATAGTGGCTGGAATGGAAGGAACAGTCATGACTGATGGCAAGAGCAAGAGTCTGGTGGCATACCACGAAGTTGGACATGCCATCTGTGGGTGAGTTGCTACATTATTAGCTAGTTACTCTTGGCTCCTGATATACATCTGTTGTATAAGCATTATTGTAAGACAATATTATGAGCTATTTATTACTGTGTTGGCATTTCAATTCCCTCTAATGGCACTCTATGTTCCTTTCCATGCAGAACTCTTACTCCAGGGCATGATGCTGTTCAAAAGGTCACACTAATCCCACGTGGTCAGGCAAAAGGTTTGACCTGGTTCATTCCTGCAGATGATCCAACCTTAATATCCAAGCAGCAACTCTTTGCTAGAATTGTCGGAGGACTTGGGGGAAGAGCTGCAGAGGAAGTTATCTTTGGTGAACCTGAGGTGACCACTGGTGCTGCAGGCGATTTGCAGCAGATCACCGGTTTGGCAAAACAGGTATACATACCTTCAGTGCCTTTCTTTTTGTGTTTAAGGATTCTGGAATGGAGTATATGTTGAGGTAATCTATAGATACTAGAAATTTTATAGATTGCTTAATTTAAATTAAATGAACTTTAACCTCATGTCTACCATTTGACTTGACACGGAGTTTAAAATGAAGAAACAAAGATTTTTGGAACTTGTGATCTTGAACATGCCATGAGATTTTTGTGGCTATCAAAGCATTCTTAGGGTAAAGTGAGAAATCTAAAGTTAACTTGTTTCCAAACATAGAAATGTTACATTCTTTTTAGATGCTAACAGAAAAATACTGTCACAGAACATGGAGCGGAGGGAGTAGTTTTCATCTTTTTTTCTTCTTAAACTTATCATTCTGAAAATTTCTTTCTAGATAACTTAGTTCTATAAAATGACAAACTGTCCCTGCAGATGGTTGTCACTTTTGGGATGTCTGAACTTGGCCCGTGGTCACTCATGGATTCTTCAGCCCAAAGTGGTGATGTAATCATGAGAATGATGGCCAGGAATTCTATGTCAGAAAAGCTAGCTGAAGACATCGATGGTGCTGTGAAGAGGCTTTCAGACAGCGCATATGAGATTGCATTGACCCACATCCGCAACAACCGTGAAGCAATTGATAAGATTGTGGAAGTCCTCCTTGAAAAGGAGACGATGACTGGAGATGAATTCCGCGCTATTCTCTCAGAATTTGTTGAAATTCCTGCTGAAAACCGAGTTGCTCCTGTTGTACCTACCCCAGCAACTGTATAATAACATGAACATATGCTTCAATTTGTACAATTCAAAACTCATCCACCTGATTGATTCAGGGTATATACAATAGTTTGAGATAGGTTATCAAAAAAGTTGAAATATTTTATGCATGTGTGTTATAAGCAGTTTTTGCATTTGAAATAGAACTAGTAGTTTCTTGATTGTAAATTTGTAATGCTTTTCTCCAAGATACTGGATGAGTTGTTTCATTTCCATGCTTTTAAGCACTTTTCAGGTCTCAAACTCCTCTGTCACAATCCACACATCACAATATGACAATACAAACGAGATTTTGTCCATGGATCTCCCAGCATAATATGGTTGTTTGTTACTATGAAACTATGTTCCCAGGATCACTTCAGGTTTGTTTAATTTACTACAATTCAAAGGAGGAAACCAGGAACAAACTAGATTTTTTTCTTATTCCATTTTCCGACAGAGATAAGCGACGGAGAAATTACTTCACTAAAGTTACCAGTAGTTTGACTTATTAATTAAATAAGCAAGGTGAGTTCAAAGAATGAGACTATTTTGAGCGTATTACAGAATAAAGCAAAATGTGGCTGTCAACAATGTTTCCTGAATAAGATATACTCCCCCATTGGGCAAGTGCACAAATAGCCATTCTAAGGGATACTATTTAGAGATTAGCCGTCCTGAAATTTTAAACTAAAAATATTAACTTCAGGATAATTCAAGATGCTTTTGTCCTGAAAAATTGAAATTCAGGACGCACTACTAATTTATAAATAGCAGCCCTTTATAGTGGCTACCTGGTGTCATTTCTACTTTTAATTTAGGGATAATACATAAATACCACTATGTACTTATTTGAATTTCTCAGTTGAGCACCTAAACTTTGCGGGAGTCATATGAGCCCCTTAAAGTTGTTTGAAGTGGTTGTTTGACCAAAAAAGTGTTGAACCTTTTAGGCTAAACTAATTAATAGAGAAATGGAGGGTAAATCCTAGCCAAACATAATTAACTCTAGATCCAAACATATTGAATATCAAAATCGAAGGAGGCCAAGCTTGTATAACATTCCTCAAGATAATTAACAGGCATCAAATATGAATAATAAGCTTACATCTTTGATTCATTGTTTCGCACTTGTAAGAGCAAAGAAGGAAATGTGAGGCAGTTGTTGATAACTATGAGATCTATCTTTGTTGACTCAACAACGGTGACTACGAGGGGTGTTAACCAACAGCTAGGTCGTTGGTTCGTTGTTGGAGATCTCCTCTGGTTCTCATCTTTAGCCTATTTATCCTCTCCCTCCTTGGATGGGAGCCCCTTATATATATATATATATATATATATATATATGTACTTACCAATTTTTTTCTTTATCCATCGGTCTTTAACCAGCGTACCTCTCATGACTGTACTCTTCCTTACTCGCCCACATATTACGACATATGTTCTGCGGTGTAAGCTTTCTGACGGCTCGATCTCGGCAGTGGCCGAGACGCTCATTGCTATCACGCCTCGTGGGCACGACTACGACTTGTCGACCCCTTATCGTTCTTTTTAAGGACAACCATCTTGTGGCCAGATTTTAGCCCATACAATTAGTTCCTCCGCCCGTCGGGGTCGCCTTTTGGCGAGCTCAATGGGTAGATTCTGTTGATTCAAAAGTTAGGAAAAATCTGAACATTATGCGTGGAACGAGGTCCTTAAGGCGAGGTGGCGACGTGACACTTCAGGGGTATTATTGGACCGTTACGTTAGTTCAGAGTTGGATCGTCGCATCGATTCGGGGTACCATTAATACCCATTATGCATCATTATGGCGCACGTTTCCTAGGCACCATATCGTTTCCCGTGCCCTTTTAGTTTTTTGATTGGCGGCTCTTGGATTTTCCGCTCAGGACATTTATGTTCCTATAAATAGGGGGAATCCTTTATTTGATTGTTGTGTTTTTCAATTTACCTGAGAAAGAACTTTGCAAACTTCCTCTGGTCTTTCATAATTCCGCTTTTGATAGAATTTTAAGTGACCATTATATCTTTTCCCTCACCATTCTAGTTTACTTCGATCAAGAGAGACAAATGGATAGTACTTCTTCCTAATCCGACAAAGCTGTTGGTGCTCCGGTGCCGGAAAACGACGCATCCCTACTCGAAGAAGGAGTGTAGGTGGTGGAAGATGAGGGATTTCCAATGGTGGATGAGATAGTTCCTCGTCCGGAGAAGGCGAGGACTGATTTTTACAGCCCATCAGGAAGTGAGCCGGAGCCCATTCCTTCCACTATGGATGAGGCGGTGATCATGACACTCAAAGCTAAGTGTGGAATCCCCGCTCATATCGAAGTGGTGCCGGTGGGGAAGGATATTGTGCATCTGCACCGTTCAGGGTACTGTGCATTTTATGCGTACCCTTTCGTTGTCGGGTACACGCTTCCTCTTCCCTCTCTGGTGGTGGACTTTTGCCGATTCTACGAAGTGTGCCCGGCTCAACTCTCCCCGTACGCGTACAAACTCTTTCTTATGCTCATCAAGTACGCGGAGCTGGCCGACCGAGGAATTCCCCTGGGGCACATGCTTCATATCTTTGCCCCTCATTTTCTTCGGGGTACGATGATCCATATGCGCCATCGAGGAACCAAGAGTTTGGTGGTGAAGATGGACGACAAGGCCAATCGCTGCTTTTGGGAAAGCTACTTCTATGTGCGGATGGAGCACCTCGTGCTGGACTCGGCTGGATTTCCAGAGACGTGGAACTTTGCTCGTAAGTTTTCCTTTACTTTGTAATTCTTCTTAAGACGGTCATCGATCGTCTTCCCTTAGGAGACATCGCTGAGTACTTGTTTTGTCTTTGCAGCTGAGAGATTACCTCCCCCGCTGGTCGACAATATCCGTGAGTGGGTGAGCGCAATTCTCCTCCACACGGTGGGAATTCACGAATGGGCGCCCTTCCATGAGAAGTTTGGGTGCAAGCCTCTTATTGCTGAGTTGGCTTGTAGTTTTAATTTGTTCCCTGCTTCATAGTCTTCTTTTTTGAAACTTTGTCGTTGTACGATCTAATCCCTCCTTACTGACAAGTCGAGGAGGAGGAAGGAGAATGAGGGATCCTCCGCTCGCAATCCGTCAACCGGCGCCCTCTACTCGTTCTGCGCCGAGGGTTGCTGCCCGGCCAGCACCAAGAACTACTGTCCAGCTGTCACGACCCAAATCGATGGGCCGCGACGGGTGCCTGAGTCCTACCTATCAAACACCCCCAAGCATACGTATATGATATGAACCTGTATAATATCTGCTGAGTTACGAGATGTACATGGAGGAAATCTGCCCAAAAAGGGCATACATACATACATATATACGTACGATATACGTAGGGCGAGTCGACAAGGCTGCTATAGACAACTATACATCTCAAAACTGGAAGCCGGCAAGGCCACATACTATCCAACTGGACATACTTTCTACAGACCTCTAATAGAAACATAAATGTACAAAGACGGGACTGAGCCGCGTTATACCCATATACATACATATATATATATACACACACAAACGTATCGTACCAAAATCAAAAGCAGCTCCGAATCAAGTGGAGCACGCCAACTCTCGCTGATCAAGGATCCTAGGAAGGGGGGACCGTCAGCTTGCCTACCTGCACCTGCGGGCATGAAACATAGGCCCCGTGAAATAGGGCATCAGTACGAAAAATGTACTAAGTATGTAAGGCATGAAAATAAGTACGTAAAAGACATAGATGAGACATGGAATACAGAAATACCTTTAAATCTGAATAACCCGGTAAATTTTGAAACGTTTATAATATCATGCACATGCGTATAAATGTCATGCCGTGCATAGGTATGGGTGTACATAATATCATCAAGCCACTAAGGGCATCCCATCATATCGTCTCGGCCACTATGGGCTACATTATTAACATATACTAGCTGATCAGGTGCTGGTGCGTATATAATACCATAACCTCTTCCCATATCCCATATACATACATATATACGCATATATAATGTCATTTAAATTATATTTCAGCCACTGTGGGCAATATCATCATCATATACCAGTTGATTAGGTGGTGGTGCGTATATAACGCCGTAACCTTTTCCCATATCCCATATACATATATTTACATATATACGCATATATAACGCCATCTGTTCATGGGTCAATGCACATGTATGAAATGCACAAAAAACACGTAATAATCTCAATATTCCTTCTGGATAAATTTTTCCAACTGCGTATTATTCTGAGACCCGTGAATAGAAGATAATAATAATTCTCATGGGGAATCAAGAATATAGACATCCCTACTATTTCTATGAATAGAGTAATTTATAGAAACTGTATATTTGCTCGTTTTTTCAGTATAATTTGGACCATGCCAAAAGAAAGAAGGCAGGGCCTTAACATACATACCTGTTCCCGAAATTATTTGAACGAACCTATTTCTGCGAAATATGGACGAAATTCACACTTGGGACACTTGAAATACCGGACGAACTCAATCTACTTTTAACGTCTTTTTTTGAATGAAATTTGCTAAGGATTGAATTGAACAATATTCCTACTCTCTCACGTTTGCAAGTTTGAAGTCAGAATGTCAAAAGGTTGTTTTCTTGGTTTTGTTTCAGGATAGAACATAAGTCTTGATTTTGAATAAAATTGCTTTCTTTGATTTGATAAAGCTCACCAAAGGATAAGATTTTGAAATTTAAGCCGTTGACACATGTAAAGTTAATTAATGACCCACCTTATCCTAAGGGATGACTGCCACGTTACTCTTTGGGGTAATTGATTAAATTTATCCACTTATTAGTTAACCGGGTAATATTTCGTTACCCGGTAATTAATCTATTACCCGCATAATTTAAAAATTATCACAAATTACTTAAAATTATATTTATTTTCAAAATACTTCATATATACTTTATATATTACATTACCGTGGTCATATGGTACCTTGCATGGTACTATTTTATAATTATCGGGTATTATTACTTGATCCGTATTTTATCCAAACTTGGCCGTTTTCAATGAAACTCATTTTCTCTAATTCGTGCATCCTTTATCCTTCATGACACTTATTTATCGCCTGTTATAAATAGCGTAAGTACGTTAACGTCAAGATGATCTCATCCCGAGTCTACGTCGGTTATATGAAAACGAAATTTTAACGTACGAAAACGCGAGATGTAACATCCTTCCCTCCTTAGAAACATTCGTCCTCGAATGTTCAACTCCCCGTAATCTGCATAACTTTGGCAGGGTCGCCTTTGTAACAACACCACTACCAATTCTCCTCGTAGAAGCTTAATAACCTAATGCCACACAGGACCACAATTATGAATAACGACCATGGCCTCACACGACCAACGACAATAACCAACATAAGAATTTATACACGTACCTTATAATTATGACGTCTCAGTCGGACCCTTCTCTGGAGGAGGAAATAGGTAGGGATATCTAGACTTTATGTTTTCCTCGGCCTCCCAAGTCATTTCTTCCACATTGTTATTTCTCCAAAGTACTTTCACGGAGGCTACCTCCTTATTCCGCAGCTTGCGGATTTGTCGGCCTAGAATGGCAACCGGAATTTCCTTGTATGGAAAGTCCTTTATAATATGTACATCATTCGTGGGCACCACTCGGGTAGGATCGCCAATGCACTTTCGTAACATAGATATGTCAAAAACTGGATGGATAGACTCCAATTCCGAGGGCAATTCTAACTCATAAGCTACTCGACCCACTCTCCGAATGATCCTATAAGGCCTAATATACCGTGGGCTAAGTTTGTCTTTCTTTCCAAATCTCATCACACCATTCATAGGCGACACCTTTAAGAATATCCAGTCATCAAACCCAAACTCTAAATCTTGGCGTCGCACGTTAGAATATGACCTCTAACGACTGTGAGCTGTCAATAGTCGATCCCGGACTACCCTATAGGTGACCTACACTATAGGCGACCTACACTCTGGCTCGTGTAATCCATATTCTCCAACGTCGAACTACCCTATAGGCGACCTACACTTTCGTCCGTAAAGAGCTTCGTATGGAGCCATCTGAATGTTGGAATGGTAGCTATTATTATATGCGAACTCAATAAGCGGCAGATGATCATCCCAGCTACCTTTGAAGTCTATTACATAAGCTCGTAACATATCCTCCGGTATTTGAATAATACACTCAACCTATCCGTCTGTCTGGGGATGAAATGTTGTACTAAGACTTACTTGAGTCCCCAATCCTTTTTGGAAGGACCTCCAGAAGTTAGCTGTGAATTCAGCTCTTCTATCCGAGATACTAGATATAGGGACACCATGCAGTCGTACTATCTCCATAATATAAAGCCTTGCATAATCCTCCGAGGAATATGTAGATTCTAATGGGTAGAAAATGAGCTGACTTTGTAAGCCTATCAACAACCACCCATATCGAATCGAACTTATGTTGGGTACGAGGTAAACCTACGATGAAGTCTATATTTATTACTTCCCATTTCCAAGTCGGAATCTCCATAACTTGCAATAACCCACCAATATACTTTCCTGATATCATGATACATCTTTGTTGCTCCTGGATGGATAGAACAACGAGAATAGTGAGTTTCTCCCATAACCTGCCGACGCAGTCCTGCAACATTAGGCACACATAACCGTCCTTGATATTTGAGGATCCCATCTTCTGTAATTTCTAACGGTGTCTTCTCCTTCTAAAGGGTGGTATCCCTATAATGAACTAACACAAGATCCTCATACTGGCGTTCCTTTACTTCAGTTACTAAAGGGGATGTTGTCATATCCTGAAGAGTAATTCCAACACTACCTGAGTCCAGTATCCGAACTCCAAGACTAGCTAGTTGATGAACCTCATGGGTTATTCCCCTTTTTTCTGGTTGTAAATACGACATGCTACCCATAGATCTATGGCTAAGGGAGTCGGCTACTACGTTCTCCTTCCCTGGATGGTATAAAATATCAACGTCATAATCTTTAACGTAGATTCAATTCCTTTTGCTTGAAGATGTACTAGAGGCTCTTATGATCCGTATAGACATCAACATGAATGCCATATAAGTAGTGCCTCCACATCTTTAGTGCATAAATCACCACAGCTAACTCTAAATTGTGGGTCGGGTAGTTATTCTCGTGCTTTCTTTGTTGTTTAGAAGCATAAGCCACAACCTTACCATGCTACATCAGCACACAACCCAATCCAATGCTTGAAGCGCGACAATAGATAACATAACCATCGGTCCCTTTTGGGAGCGTTAGAACTGGTGCTGAAGTTAATCTGTCTTTTAATGCCTGGAAACTTTGTTCACGAGCATCGACCCATTGAATCTTTGCTCCCTTTTGAGTCAACTTACATGGGTATTCTAATTTTATTTTACAATTTAGGAAATTCCCCTCTTCGGAGGCCCAAACTTCATCCTTTATCCATCACAATTACGCTCTTATCCCACTATTTGGGTAGTATTTCATCTATTCTAAACGTTACTAGTCTTAGACTTCTTTAAGTCATTTCAGGCCATACTGAGCCTTCTATAACTTAGAGAAACTATCAGCTCTCTCATGAGCTTAACCCCAAGAACTTATCCATTCTCGCCACCTTTCCACTCATCTTTTCTTATCCTTCCTCCTGTCTTCCTAGAACCTTGTCGTTACACCATACCTTTAGCTTGCGACCTACACATATCTATTTATACTTACTCAGAACCTTTCTTCAACCTTCTTGCACCATAGATTTCCTTATGTTATTCCGGAACATCAAGCAAGACACCATATACCACTTTGGTCAAAGGTGCTTAGAAGAGAAGAAAATGTCGTTACAAGTTTCTTGTAATAACCTGCCAAAAGAAGATACGAACCTTCATCGGTGTTGTGGGTCTAGACAAAGTCTTCACTGCCTCGGTCTCTTATGTATCCACTCGGATGTCCTTACCCAAAATAATATGCCCAAGGAAAGCTACAGAGTTCATCCAAAGTTCATATTTAGAAAATTTTGCATACAACTTCCCTTCTTGTAAAACTCTAAGCACAGTACGCAAATGATCTGCATGCTCAGCCTCTGAACGAGAATATACCAATATATCATCAATAAATACAATTACGAACAGATCTAAAAAAAGTCCTAAACACATGGTTTATTAAATCCATGAATACTGCTGAGGCATTGGTCAGACCGAACGACATAACCCGAAACTCAAAGTGCCCATATCTGATCCTAAATGTTGTCTTCGGAATATCTTTATCTTTAACCCTTACCTGATGGTACCCGGACCTCAGGTCTATCTTTGAAAAACTCTTGGCACCTTGCAACTGATTAAATAAATTATCAAGTCTCGGGAGCAGGTACTTATTCTTGATCGTCACCTTATTCAACTGCCTATAATTAATACACATTCGTAAAGAACCATCCTCCTTTCTTACAAACAACACAGGTGCTCCCCACAGTGACGTACTAGATCTGATAAAACCTTTTTCCAAGCAAGCCCCTTAGTTGTTCCTTTAACTCGTTCAGATCTGCAGGGGCCATTCTATAGGGGGAATAGATATTGGACGAATATCTGGTAGTAGTAGGTCATGACAAACTCAATTTCTCGCTCTGGCGGAAGACCCGAAAGCTCATCGGGGAAAACATCCGGAAACTCATTCACCACATGGATGGACTGAATGGTTGGTAACTCTACTTCCACATCCCAAACCCAAACTCAGTGATAAATATAGTCCTTTCTGATCATTTTCCTTGCCTTGAGATAGGAGATAAATTTACATTTTGGCGATGCAGTATTACCTTGCTATTCTAAAACAGGCTCTCCTGGAAATTGAAATCAAACCATCTTTGATCTACACTTGATGTTAGCATAACAAGAGGCCAATACATCCATATCTAGTATACTATCAAGTCCTACCTAACCGAACACCACGTATCTTATCCTTGTTTATTATCAAATCTATCACGGGCCACTTCAGGCCACATCCATATATATAGGTAACAATATTAAAACTTAACTTGCATAACTAATTTACAAAAAGGTTTATTTACATAGGGGTCGACTAGGCCGTAGACATGTCATACCCAAAACTATATACGGGATAATGTCTACAAAACCTCTAAGTAGGCATAACCATAATATATACAAGTCGGGACGGGGCTCTTTACGTCCTCATAAAACAACCTAACATATTTAGAACCCTGACTTGGTAATATTCTAAGAAGAGGTGGAACTCACCAACCAAAAACTGACACTTGGAGGAAGTCTACAGTAGAGGGTCCTTGCCTCGTCCTATATAAGAACCTCGATCAGACACACTTCGTAGTGGAACCTTCATATCCTTATCGGCTACCTTCCTCCTCTTGGCCGGGCTACTATTCTCTTCCTCTGTGTATCCCATAACATACATTGGCGAACCTTGATTGACAGACTCCCAATACTGTGGACTATCTGGAACCTCAGAAGAGCTGGTGTCCGCAAATGCCATGACATAATTTTGAGCCTGAGGGAAACCCGGTTGTGCCAATCATGCATTACTCCCCTCATACCCTGATCAACGGGCTGTGATAATGAAACTAAGGGCCTTGGCAAGGGCGGAACTCCTGTCACCCCATCTATTGCCAGAGTGGTCAAAACAACTCGAACGAATGACTCATATGGATCCTCGGATGGATCCTCCTCAATAGAACCCATGATCTCCGATGGGTCTGAATCCATAGTATAACTTATCTTTTTCTAACACCTTCATAGCCTTTTGACTCGTGCTAGCAGCTGTAGTCTTCGGAGGCATTGCTGAAAATGTAACACATCATTAGGAACATGAATGCTTATATCGCACGATCTAAGATAAGAAGAGAGGATAACATCCTATATGTCCTGTAGCCTCCCATAAGCAAGACTCTACTAGACATGGTCTGTAGACAACCCTAGGACAAAACTGCTCTAATACCACTTTTGTCACGACCCAAACCGATGGGCCGCGACGGGTGCCTGAGTCCTACCTGTCAAACACCCCTAAGCATACGTCTAGGATATGAACCTGTATAACATCTGCTGAGTTACGAGATATACATGGAGGAAATCTTCCCAAAAAAGGCACACATACATACATATATACGTACGATATACATAGGGCAAGCCGACAAGGCTGTTATAGACAACTATACATCTCAAAACTGGAAGCCGGTAAGGCCACTTACTATCCAACTAGACATACTATCTACATACCTCTAATAGAAACATAACTGTACAAAGACGGGACTGAGCCACGTCATACCCATATACATATACAAACGTATCGTACCAAAATCAAAAGCAGCTCCAAATTAACTGGAGCACGCCAACTCTCGCTGATCAGGGATCTTAGGAAGGGGGAACTGTCAGCTTGCCTACCTGCACCTGCGAGCATGAAATGCAGGCCCCGTGAAATAGGGCGTCAGTACGAAAAATGTACTGAGTATGTAAGGCATGAAAATAAGTACGTAAAAGACATAGATGAGACATGGAATACATAAATACCTTTAAATTTGAATAACTCGGTAAATTTTGAAACGTTTATAATATCATGCACATGCGTATAAATGTCATTGTGCATAGGTATGGGTGTACATAATATCATCAAGCCACTGAGGGCATCCCATCATATCGTCTCAGCTACTGTGGGCAACATCATCAACATATACCAGCTGATCAGGTGGTGGTGCGTATATAATGCCATAACCTCTTCCCATATCCCATATACATATACATACATATATACGCGTATATAACGCCGTTTGAATCATATTTCAGCCACTGTGGGCAACATCATCATCATATACCAGCTGATCAGGTGGTGGTGCGTATATAATGTCGTAACCTTTTCCCATATCCCATATACATATATTTACATATATGCGTATATAACGTCATCTGGTCATGGGTCAATGCACATGTATGAGATGCACGAAAAACACGTAATAATCTCAATATTCCTTCCAGATAAATTTTTCCAACTGCGTATTATTCTGAGACCCATGAACAGAAGATAATGATAATTCTCATGAGGAATCAAGAATATAGACACCCCTACTATTTTTATAAATAGAGTAATTTATAGAAATTGTGTATTTGCTCGTTTCTTCAGTATAATTTGGATCATACCAAAAGAAAGAAGGGAGGGCCTTAACATATCTGTTCCCGGAATTATTTGAACGAACCTACTTCTGCGAAATATGGACGAAATTCATACTTGGACAACTGAAATTCCGGACGAACTCAATCTACTTTTAACGTCTTTTTTTGAATGAAATTTGCTAAGGATTGAATTGACAATATTCCTACTCTCTCACGTTTGCAAGTTTGAAGTCAGAATGTCAAAAGGTTGTTTTCTTGGTTTTGGTTCAAGATAGAATATAAGTCTTGATTTTGAATGAATTGTATTTCTTTCTTTGATTTGATAAAGCTCACTAAAGGATAAGATTTTGAAATTTAAGCCTTTGACACATGTAAAATTAATTAATGACTCACCTTATCCTAAGGGAGGTCTGCCTCGTTACTCTTTGGGGTAATTGATTAAATTTATCCACTTATTAGTTAATCGGGTAATATTTTGTTACCCGGTAATTAATCTATTACCTACATAATATCAAAATTATCAAGAATTACTTAAAATTATATTTATTTTCAAAATACTTCATATATACTTTACATATTACACTACCGTTGTCATATGGTACCTTGCATGGTGCTAGTTTATAATTATCGGATATTATTACTTGATCCGTATTTTATCCAAACTTGGCCATTTTCAACGAAACACGTTTTCTCTAATTCGTGCATCCTTTATCCTTCATGACACTTATTTATCGCCTATTATAAATAACGTAAGTACGTTAACGTCAAGATGATCTCATCCCCGAGTCTACGTCGGCTATATGAAAATGAAATTTTAACGTACGAAAACGCGAGATGTAACACCAGCCTGCACCTGCAGCCGAAGCTGTGTGCTCGGAGGTTACTCAGCTGGAAATTCCGACTCCCGCAGCCCGTTCCACAGGAGAATCTTCCCGCGCAAGTAGTGGAGAGGTCCCACCGAAGAGACTGAGGGTGGTGTTGGAAGAGGTTTCCCCGGCCAAAACTTGTTCGAGGGGCGTCTTTGCCCCGATGGTGATCGAAGTCAGGGATGGTACCAACCTAGCCATAGAGACACCCACTGCGAGCGTGCAAGGGGTTGACATGGCAGAGAGACAGAGTTCCGAGGCCATCGTTGCTGTTTTGCGTGGCCTTTCAACATCGCGGCTGAACTGCGCCCCCTTGTCGGCCAGTGAGAGGGGGAAAGGCGTTGTGGTTGATGATTATGAATCCGAGTCCGACATCGATCTTGAGGATATGAGGATGTTCGAGGAGGTCTATACCCGAACCGTAGTAGAAGCGAAAGGCCCTTCTCAAATACTCGAGATCCCATGTAAACTCAACTTGCTGCAAGATACGGTGGACCAATCCGCAGTTCAACCTTTTATGCTTTGACACTGAAAGTGGAGCTCTTCAGGATGTTAGCGACTCCCCGTTTTCACGATGTGTGGCCGCTCTAGGAGTGAGGGTGAGTTCCTATTTGTTTCCTTTGCTTAGTGACCTTCGTTTGTTTGTTTTTTTATATTACTAACTCCTTTCCTCTCTCCTTTCTTTTAGACCTATATGCTGGAGGTCGAGAATGCCCGTAGGGCCGAGACGCGGGCCATGATTTTTTTGAAGATAGCCGAGAAGTATCGGCGGTACCATAATAGGTGCCATGAGATGCACGAGCAGCTTAGAGCGGGTGTCAGTACCCAGTCTACAAGGGAGGAGTTGGAGAAAAAAGATGAGGACCTGATGCGGTCTATCCGCAGATGCAGTGAGCTTGAGGAGCTGCTTCGTGCCAAGGACAAAGAGCTTGAGTTGGGAAAGGGGGTTGTTGCAGAGTGCGAGCATCTTTAGGCGAAGGTGCTATCGTTGCAAGCCAAACTTGAGCAGAATGCCACCAGAGTCGAAGCTTTGAGTACAGAATGGATGGGGAAGTTGGCCGAGCTAGAAAAGAAAGTGGCCGAGATGGAAACTGCCGTGAATGCTCGGACGTCGGCTTTGGACATAGCGGTGGTGCTATAGGACATTATCCGCGTCTTCAAATTTGAGCAGGAATCTGAGAGGGCAACGACCACACTGAGGGAGGCGAGGCTTGAGGAGCGCATCAACGAAATTGACCGGGAAGCTTCAAACTTGGGATACAGGGTAGCAACTCTCGAGGCTGAGAAGGAGCAACTATTGGCTCAGGTTGAATCTGCTTCTGCCGCCGTTCCCTGCCATTTGTATGAGCTATGGGTCCATGCCGAGGCCCAACGAGATATCTACAAGGGTTTGTGGGAAGCGGGGAGTGTTCCCGAGGCTGCCTTTGATGATGCTTGGGCAAGCGTGCGAGGCTTGTGTTGCCTGTGGCTATGACCCTGCGACATCGGAGGTTGGCGATGTTGCTAATGTTAAGGACGGGTTTCCTGAAGAAAATGATGGGGAGAACGGCGGTGATGACGCTGAGTGAAATGTTGTTGTAGCTTTCATAGTTTTTTTTGTTGTTTGTTTTTATTTCCTTTATTTTTGAGGGCCTGTTTTGGCCTTTTGTAAGGTACATCTGTTACGTACGCATATTTGAATGAAATAGTTGCTTCGCTTCTGTTTGTGTATCTTTTGATTTTCTTTTTCTTTACCTCATTTGTTACATATTTTTTGTTTAGGCGTAGACCTTCAGATTTTTTTGACAAGTCCCTAATCCTTTCGATTGGGAATCCGACCCTGCCCGGATTGAGTAAGATCTCGTTGTGTGAGTCTGAATGAAGTCACTTTGGATCTGCAAGTCCGGGCAAGGTTGACTTCTGATTTGCCGACTTAGGCGGAATCATCCTCGATTCAAACGAGGTTGAATTCAGACTCCCCATCTTGAATGAAGTCAGTTTTGACTTGAACATTCGAGTGGGATTGAATTCAGACTTACCGACTTAGGCGAAGTCATCTTTTTCATATGTATTCGAGCGGGTTCAAACTTGGAATCGCCATCTTGGGTGAAGTCAATCTCTGACTTATACATTCGAATGAGGTCGAACTTGAAGTCCCCATCTTGGGGGAAGTCAATTTCTGACTTATATGTTCGAACGAGGTCGAACTTGAAGTCGTCGTCTTGGGCAAAGTCAATTTCTGACTTATATGTTTGAGCGAGGTCAAACTTGGAGTCGCCGTCTTGTGAGAAGTCAATTTCTGACTTATATGTTTGAACGAGGTCGAACTTAGAGTCACCATCTTGGGCAAAGTCAATTTCTGACTTATATGTTCGAACGAGGTCGAACTTGGAGTCATTGTCTTAGGCGAAGTCAATTTCTGACTTATATGTTCGAACGATGTCGAACTTGGAGTCATTGTCTTGGGCAAAGTCAATTTCTGATTATATGTTTGAACGAGGTCGAACTTGAAGTCGCTGTCTTGGGTGAAGTCAATTTCTGACTTATATGTTCGAACGAGGTCGATTCTTTCTTTTATTTGACAATGGCTGATGGCTATAAATGTGTTATTCCGAGCAAGGTCGATTTGTAACCTATTTGACGATAGCCAGTAGCCGTAAAGGTGTTAATTCGAGCGACGTCGAATTGTAACCTATTTTGATTTGACGATGGCCAGTGGCCGTAAAGGTGTTAATTCGAGTGAGGTCGAATTGTAACCTATTATATTATTTTTTGGAGAACATTACACGTCGCCGTACTATCTAGGCGTGCATCGGGGTGAGTCCTGGTGTGCTTGGTTTTTCTTCTACTGGAGAATACTAGGCGCTTAGCGGGTGAGTTCCATTGTGCTTAACCTTGCGTTCATTGGAGAGTTCTGTGCGTTTCACTGGAGATTATTGTGTGTTTCACTAGGGATTACTGCGTATTTCACTGGAGATTACTATGTGTTTTGTGGGTGAGCCCCCTGTTATGGAGATTTGCCTGATAGTCGACCTGCGTTAATCCGTTTCAATTATTTGTAATTCGGTACGGTTTATAGGGCTTTGCTCGGTCACTACTTGCGAAGTGGTATGGTACGAAACCTATTCATGGGGTGTTTTGGTGGTGCCCGTTCCTTGTTCGCATACCTGTGAGAGAGCTTGTGTTCTTGTTCTGAACCAACAAGAGATCGTGGTAAGTGAAATCCAAATGAAATTGCCTATTACCTTGGCCTGGTAAGATGGTGAAAAGAGTAATGGCACCGTAGGGTCGCTCGCTTCGCCCCGTACTCGAATGATGCTTTTAAGTTTGGAGGCCGTGTTAGGCTCCATCGTTAACCGTGTCTAGGCTTCTCGTGGGTTGCACTTACCTTGCTCGTTGGGATGTCGAAACTGAGTCTCGGTCCAACCTGTCCGATTTGCACAAACAACAAGGGAAACATGTCATACTTCGTTCACAAATCATCCAGTGTGTGTGGATATGAAAATAGGGCAGGATGTGTCTGCTCTTTCAAAGGATCACATAGTAGGCTATCGTCCCTTCCCAAGAGGTGGGAGTACGGGTCGGTATATAAGGTGGTTACATCAAATGGGGTTGCGGTCATGCCAAACACATAGTGATTGTGATTCTATTTTAAACATGCATATGGCATGCCAAAACCATTATTACAGGTGAGACGTGGGTTTTGCATAGATATCGATTATAACTTCCATTTATATAGATCTGACCTAGATTGGTACGGTTATCTCAAAGGCTTACCTACCATTCTTTCGAGTTGGTGTTTGTGCAGAGATGGTGAGGTCATGACAGCCTGGTAGTGATATTTGGCTGGTTCTAGATCTAAAGGAAACTAAAAAAAATTGGCTAAGAAATCCCCACAGACGGCGCCAAATTGTTTGACCAAAAAAATGTTGAACCTTTTAGGCTAAACTAATTAATAAAGAAATGGAGGGTAAATCCTAGCCAAACATAATTAACTCTAGATCCAAACATATTGAATATCAAAATCACAGGAGGCCAAGCTTGTATAACATTCCTCAAGATGATTAACAGACATCAAATATAAATAATAAGCTTACATCTTTGCTTCATTGTTTCGCACTTGTAAGAGCAAAAAAGGAAATGAGAGGCAGTTGTTGATAACTATGAGATCTATCTTTGTTGACTCAACAACGGTGACTACGAGGGGTGTTAACCAATAGCTTGGTCGTTGGTTAGTTGTTGGAGATCTCCTTTGGTTCTCATCTTTAACCTATTGATCCTCTCCCTCTTTGGATGGGAGCCCCTTATATATATATATATATATATATATATATATATATATATATATATATATATATATATATATATATATATATATATATTACCAATTTTTTCCTTTATCCAACGGTCTTTAACCAGCGTACCTCTCATGACTATACTCTTCCTTACTCGCCCACATATTATGATATATGTTCTGCGGTGTAATTTTTCTGACGGCTCGATCTCGGCAGTGGCTAAGACGCTCATTGCTATCACGTCTCGTGGGCACGACTACGGCTTGGTTGACCCCTTATCGTTCTTTTTAAGGACAACCATCTTGTGGTCAGATGTTATCCCATATAGTGGTATAAATATCACCTTTTTGTGACTGTCCCCACTTTTAACAAGATCATTGAAAGACACAGACCAACCACATTTTATCTGGCAATGGCCTGATTTGATCTTCTCCGGAAGAACAAAAATGTCAAAGGTGAAGAAAAGAGAAAAGGAAAAGTCAAAAGAAAGAGAAAAGTAAAAAGTAAAATAAAAATAGTCATATTTGGGCTTTCACGCGCTGCACTTTTGTGAAAATGCCACAAGTGTCACCCAAACTTAAAAGGTGGTATTTATACCACTTCAAATAACTATAAGGGGGCCATAGAACCCTTGCAAAGTTTAGTATTCCATTGAGAATTCCGGACAAGTAGAAAGTGGTATTTATGTATTATCCCTTATTGCCACTAAAGCAAATGCCACATTTTTAAACTTACTAAATGTTTTAATTTCAACATTCTTATTTTACCCCTAATGTATTTTTATTGGGTGAAATGACATATTTAACCGCCTGTTTGTATAATTTTTCACATTGTTTCAGAATGTATGATATTGATATTGTTATGTGAAAACAACGTTTGGGTCGATTTTATCCTTTGATATGGTAACATCTTCATTGTTTGATTCGAATGCATTGTATTTACTAATATGACCTAATTGATGTAAATATTAAGTTTATCACAACTTTTAAAAAGTATAGTTTTAGACTTCTTTTTCGTAAATTATCACCAATTATGTCTTGCACATGTATCGAGTTATTATATCCATGCAAGTACTCCTAATGAAAGCTTACATAACATTCACATATTATCGATTCATGTTATCATCCACCAGAATAAGAATAACATATTTTCTTTGTTTTATTATGCGAGTGTGACCGAATTCTAAATGTAAAAGTTATCACATGGACTCATAATAAAAAGATAAATAAACTAAAAATAACTATGATAAAATATTAATTATTACACAAAGTAAAAAGAAAAGAAAAAAGAAGAAACGATGACGCTAGTACACGATGAGTTCATAGTCATGTTAGATGGTTGTGATCTCAAATTATATTGGAAAATACTACAACACATAGGAAAAGGCAGTATCAAAAAATGAACCAGAAACATAGTGGGTGTTTGACGAAAAAAGTGTTGAACCTTTTAGTTAAACTAATTAATGATGAGATATAGGATGAATCTTAGTTAAAGATAATAAATTCTAAATCAAATATGTTGAGGAATCGACGGAGTGAACGATGTTTGGAAGCGTTAAAGAGCACGTTTATATTCGATGAATACTAATAATGTGATACCATAAATTTGTAATAAATGTAGAAGATGGAAATAAATATAATAAGAAGGGATTTACTATCCAATTATTATATGATTTGGATGGTTCCTTCCCCTAACAACAACGTGGGAATGAGATAAATGAAGATGATTATGGAATCTTTGGATCTTGTGAGTCCAGGTTGAGTAGTATGCACCTGAATAATATAATCAATGAACAAGATAACTTTTTGTATATTCTCTTGAGTCAACTTTTTACGATGTCTTTTTCTCAGAAAGTGAAGATCCCCTCTTTGTTCCCTATCTCTTACTATTTATAAGGGATATTCCCAAGAAAATCCTAAAAAGTACAACACAAAGAATATACAAGGGAATATTCCTGATGTCCTTTCCTAAGTCTATCCTACCGTTGCAATTACAACTCTGGCTGTTCGTCCTCGGCAGTGATCCCTATGAGGACGGCCCCTTCGCTATAATGTCGTGGTCGACCCCATCCTTGACACGATTTATCTGCAATTACTGAGTCACCAAATTTTGACCAATATAGTTAATCCCTCCGATTATTGAGGTCGTGATCTTATACGCCCTTGAGAAGCGGACTTGATCATCGTTTGTTTAGGAGAAATTTGGTCGTATTGATTCGGTCAACGCAACCAGAGTCAAAAAGAAGAGGCGTGGCCAGCAAGGTTACGATTGGCGTGACTGGCGTGTGGTGATGTCACAGCCACGCGCGTCATCATTACGTGTCTTCCCGAGGCAATGCATGTGCTACTGTCATTTCGATTTTGGTGTCATTATCGTTTTTTTGCTTTGATTTTGGTGCCAGCCAGCCTTATAAATAGATGGAGGCTTTATTTTTCAGAACTTTCCACCATCTTTTACTCTGCATGAGCACTATTCTTCTTCGATCTTCTTCCCAAATTTCTGAACTGAAATTTTGCTTCTCCGATTTCATTCCCTTCCTTCTGACCCAACAGTTATCTTATTCTTTGGGCTTGGCAGAGTACGTTTCACTGTCAAACTATGTCACAACCCTCTCATATTCATGACGACATTTCTGATGCTACTCCGTTATCGGTGGCTCTTCCTCCCGGAGGTGAGGAGTTCGTGGCTAAAGAGGATGACAGCTTGCCTACCGCGGAGGAGGTAGTTCCTAGAAATCCTTTGGCTAGAAATGATTTTTCAAAAGAGCCTGCTTCTGCTCCCGCTCACGTGCTCTCCGAGACTGGACCGTCTCATATAGCCGACCTCCGGTCCAAGTATTGCATCCCTCCCCATGTCGAGATAATTCTGGCTGGTGGAGACATCGTGAAGGTCCATCAACCCGGGTTTTGCGCCTTCTACGTCTACCCATTCTTGATTGGTTATACTCTCTCTCTTCTTCCTCTAGCTGAGGAATTTTGCCGGTTTTACAACGTCTGCCCGACTCAACTCTCTCCTTACTTGTACAAAGCTTTCTTGATGCTGACGAAGTACGCAGAGTTGGCTGGTTGTGAGGTTAACATTCGTCATCTATTGCACTTATTTTCACCAAGTTTCTATAGAGGTACCATGATACACCTACGACATCGTGGGACCAGAGGGTTGGTACTCGGAATGGACGATAGAACAAATCGGAAGTTCTGGCCCAAATATTTCTTTATCAAGATCGAGCACTTGGTGGTGGACCCGATGGGTTTCCTGAGCAGTGGAATCATAATTGTAAGTGTATCTATTGTGCGCTTGTTGTCTTCTGTTGTCCTTTTGTTTTTAGCTTATTCGTGGTTTGTTTTTCAGCTGAAAGGCGTGCATGATAACTAGGGATTCTAGTCTAGTTTATGCTCCTTTTTGCTTGAGTTTTGGACTAAAATATGTACAAGTATTCCCCAAAAGCTAATTTGTTGTGCTTGTTTGCAGTGTTTGGTCAAAATGAGACAAGGATAATAACCAGCACAAAAAGGAGTGAAACCTGCACAAGTTTAAAGCCAAGTCAAAGTAGTGCTATAGCGAAAAATCCACCGCGGCTTAAGAAGACTCACCGCGATCGCGGTCCTTTTATTGCGATCCGCGGAGGAGAGATTTAGAGAGCATTGAGTTTGAGCAAAAAGCTGAAGACCGCGGCCACGGTAGCCTCACTGCTGCAGCGGTCCATTTTCCGCTGTCAGCGGTACCTCCGTCAGGGGCATTTCTGTTCGGAAAATTTAGTTGTGTATAAATACTTTCTTTTCAGATTTTTAGGTCATCTTAGCTTAGCTGAGCACGTGAACGACAACTTTAGACTATTTTGAGTAATTTTGTAGCTTACTTAGCAATTAATCTTAGTCTCTTATGTTGTAATTACAATTTATGGATTATTCTTCACCTCAATCTATGATTTCTTCTATTATGAGTAGCTAAACCCATTAGCTAGGGTTGTGGCTCAACCCTAGTGTGGGTATTTAATGGATCTCTTGTTTTAGGGTTTGGAGGTGATTGCAAATACTAATTTGTGCCTTTTGACTTAGGCTCTTCTTGAGAAAGCGAGACTAAGTCTAGGAATTTTAGGCCAACAAGGAATTGGGGTGTATTCAAGAGATTGATAGCACCAATTAAAGGGTTAAACCTAGATATAGTAATACCCGACTTGAGCCAACATTGCTTGCACAAATTGAACACCAAATTGGGCTTGAGAAAGCCAATTAGGGCAAAGTCACTCTTACTACCGAGAGGTGTAGAGTGAGTAGCTTCATGCATTGGCTATATCACGATCCCAGCTATAACATTATCGCCCTAAGTTTAAGATCATGTTAGATACTTACCTAGGAGAAAGTCACTTCCCTAGTGCCTCTTTACCCATTTAGAAAACCCTACAAAAACATCTTCTTAGTTTAAATCTTGTGCACCATTAGTATAAAATTAGAAGTAACAAACAAACAAACAAGAATGATTGGAAGTGCAATTAAAAGCACTATACATTGCTAGATTAGATAGGAATCCAACTCCAAATATATCTAGCTCCCTGTGGATTTGATCCTGACTTTCTCGGGTAAAAGCTTCATCGACCGCTCTTGCCACACTGTAGTGGTGTAGGGTTGGACCCGATCATTTTTTTGCACCTTTGTCGGGGAGCTAAACAGTTTTGGCTATCTATCTAACTAGTTTTGTGTTTTGTTTTTCTTTCCTTCTGTGTTACTAATTTGTGTGTGTCATAAATTCAGGTACAAAATGGCGAACGACGATAATCTTGGAAATGCTATTCCAAGGGAGGAGGTTGATGACAATATTGATGATGAGGTACCTATAGTGCCTCACGCTCAAAGGAGAGGCCGCCATGCCAATGATAATGTTCAAGACCCTCCCCCCTCCTCCAAGAGTCGCTCCTCGGGTGCTTCCAAATGAAGGATATTAGCGACAATTGTGCCACCCCGGATCCGGGCGGGCAATTTCCAAATTACAAATGTGATGTTGACTTTTTTGGAGCAGCGAGGGTTATTCATAGGTGCTCCCCATCAGAATGCATATAAACATCTCAAGGGCTTTGTGGATATGTGTTGGGGAATCAGGCAAACAAATGTGTCGGAGGATGCATTGCGGTTGAGATTATTCCCTTTCTCACTTAGAGTGAAAGCTTTAGACTGGCTCGAGAGGCTTCCCAACCATTCTATCACTACATGGGATGAGTTGGCCAATAAGTCATAGCCAAGTTTTTCTCACCGGGACATATGACGGCATTGAGGGATGAAATCTTAGCATTCAAACAGGAACCAAATGAGCCCCTTCATGAAATCTGGGATCGATATAGAACTATGGTCAAGGAGTGCCTCAATAATGATATGACTGAGGCAATGATTCAACAGATATCTTATCGGGGTATAAACATGACCAATCAGTGTGTGGTGAACCAGTTAGCAGGGGGTAATTTCATGAAGCTACCTTATGCTGAGGCTTGTCATATTCTTGATGAGATGGCTGATACTTCTTCAGCTTGGAAAAGTCGAGCTAATGTGCCACAGGGTGACCCCACTATCATTCACTTGCACAAAGAGTTCCATGACCATGGTCAAGCAATAGCAGAGTTGACTACAACAATGTACCAGTTGGCAAAAGCTCAGTTACAACAAGTTCAAGCCCCTAGACAAGTTAATGCTATGGAAGGTGTCAACATGTTGGTCAACAAGAGGCGATAAAGAGGTCAACAAGGTCAAAGTAGTCCGGATCAATATAACAAAGGTAGTGGTAGTTTCAATCAAGATGAGGGTTATGATGAGCAGAATGAAGAAGTGCAGTATGTGAACAATTACCAAGGACAAAGGAGCAATGCTCCTAACCAACAACAACAATGGAGATCCCAAGGAAATTAGGGGAATCAAAACCAATAAGGCAATAGCAACTGGGGGAACAACAATCAAAATTGGGGCAACCAGAATAATCAGGGCAACTAGAGTGGCAACAACAACAATTGTGGAGGGAACAACAACCAAGGGGTTGGAACAATGGACATCAAGGGAATCGGGGGCAAGGCTTTCAAAGGCCTCCGATGTATCAACAACCAAAAAACCCACCTCCATTTCCGTCCCAAGGTCCTAGCTCGTCAAACAATGAGATGGGAAGGATCGAGATGATGTTTGAACAAATGATGAAGAAGAACGCCGACTCTGATGCCCAGTTGGCATCCCACAATACTTTAATCCGGAATTTGGAGGTTCAACTTGGCCAGATTTCACAATCTTTGAATACTCGCCCTGAGGGGGCTCTACCTAGTGATACGGTAGTAAACGCGAAGGGTTGGAACAACACCGGGCATGCAATGGCGGTGATTACTAGAAGTGGTCGAGGTGGTGATGTGACTACCTCCAAGCAAAAGGAAATTGTGAGTGATGAGATTCAAGTGCAAGATGATGATGTTCTTTTAGTTGATGAGCAAGTGACAGAAAAAAATGTGAATGCGGAAGTGAGGATTGATGTTCATGATGATGAGGTGGGAGACCCAAGATGATGTGAACCCGTCTAGGGAACACGTAATAGAATGGTAGTGCCTAAGGCTAATGCTCCCTTTCCAAGGCCTCCTCCACCTTACCCTCAAAGGCTTGCAAAGCAAAAGAATGAGAACCAATTTAAGAAGTTCACAGAGATGATGAAAAGCTTGTCAATCAATGTTCCATTAGTGGAAGCTCTTGAACAAATGCCGGGTTACGCCAAGTTCATGAAAGACTTGGTGACTAAAAAAAGATCCATGGATTGTGAGACCATCAAAATGACTCACCAAGTAAGTACAATTATGCACTCGATGGCTCCAAAGCTTGAAGATCCCGGCGCGTTCACTATTCCATGCACCATTGGGAGTGCAGATTTCGCAAAGGCATTGTGTGACTTGGGAGCAAGCATCAATTTGATGCCTTACTCCGTCTTCAAAACTCTGGGTATTGGTCAACCTCGACCTACTTCAATGAGGTTACAAATGGCGGATAGAACAATGAAGAGGCCGCTTGGTATTTTTGATGATGTTCTTGTTCGGGTGGACAAGTTCATTTTGCCTGCTGACTTTGTGATTTTGGACTGCGAGGTTGATTATGAGGTTCCTATCATATTGGGAAGACCTTTTCTTGCAACTGGGAAGGCCTTAGTTGATGTGGAAGCAGGGGAACTCACCTTCCGGGTGGGTGACGAAAAAGTGATCTTTCATGTATGCAAGTAATGAAGCAGCCCAACAGTACTGAAGTGTGATCCTTCGTGGATCTCATCACGGAAGTGATAGCTGATGATACTAGTGCAATGATCAATGTGGAAGACCCTCTAAAAGCGATATTGTTGAACCTTGATGTTAATGAGGATGAAGGTCGGGTGGAGTGTGTCAATGCTTTACATGGAATGGGATCTTACTCTTATGAGCCTCGGAAGCTCTCTTTGGATCTTGAGAATAGAAAGCCTCCACCAACAAAGCCCTCAATCGAGGAACCTCCCGTGTTGGAGTTGAAGTTGTTGCCTCCACACCTCAGGTATGAATTCTTAGGCCCTAGTTCAACTTTGCCAGTTATTCTTTCCTCTTGTCTTTCTAACATACATACCACATTTGCGGTGCTCAAAAAATGGAAGAAGGCAATTGGATGGACTCTAGCTGATATCCAGGTGATAAGTCCCGCCTTTTGCATGCTTAAGATAATTCTCGAAGATGATGTCAAGACCTCTGTGGAACATCAAAGGAGGTTAAATAAAGCTAGCAAGAGGTTGTCAAAAAGAAGGTGGTCAAGTGGTCCGATGCAGGGGTTGTGTACCCCATCTCAGATAGTTCTTGGACTTTGCCGGTGCAATGTTGATAGCATCAAGAACAAGGATATAGTTAAGGACAATGATAGAGATGATAGAGTTTTGGAAGCTCCAAGGCCATTTACAAGATCTCAAGCTAAAGAGTTGCAAGCTAAGGTTGATAGACTTCAATGGCAAATAAAGAAGCTTTTAATTGTAGAGGAAGAGCTCAAGCCCAAAGGAGATGAATTGTCCAAGTTTTACAATTATTTGGTAGTCCAAATTGAAGTCCAAGAGGAGGAAGATTGGGTTACCAAATCAGCCCTTGAAGTCCACCAATAGGGCTCAAAATGACCTTAAAAGAGGTCCAAAAGGGGGTGTTTCAAAAGGAGCCCAATTGGAGTCCAAACCAATGGCCCAAACTAATAGTTTTAAGGCCCAAATCTGCCCCAAAAGGATTTGGCCGCCCCCCACTTAATTTTGATGGCTTTTGTTACCCCTTAGGAGCCACCTACCTAAGTTTGATGGCTATTGTGACCCCTAGCAGCCCCCTACCTAATTTAGATGACTTTTTAGCAACCCCCTACATTATTTTAAGTGCTTTTAACTCCTATAAATAAGGAGTTCTTCTCATTCATAAGACACAATATTTATTGATTAAGTATATCATACTTTGAGAGTTCTTTTGAACCTTTGTTACTTGTGCTTTGAGATTTATCTTTCAACCTTTACTAGTTCTTAGTTCAAGGTAGTAAGATTACTTCTCTTTTATGATATCTTTGATTCCTTTGTGGTATTCTTAGAAGGCGATTAATACTAGTTATTAATTGTTGTCTCAAGTTACTCGTAAAGTGGTCAAGATCCGAATCTATTGTTTTGATTTGCTTTTTAAGTAAAGGCGTTTGTTTTGTTCCATAAATCAAGACGTTGTTACTTTGATCTTGTCAAGGCTATAGAACTTACGTTCTTGGAAGTTCTTGGAATTCTTTCCTTGAATTCTTCCCATATCCTTTATTTTCATCTCTTTAATTCTAGTTGTTTAATTCCTTGTTGTTATTGCTTCCGCATTTACTTCTCAAATTCTTACTCTAATTTGGATTCCCGACCTAGTTGTTATCAAATGTGTACCGAAGAAAGGTGGTATGATTGTGGTTACCAATGCAAAAAATGAGTTGATTCCCACCAAGACTGTCATCAGATGGAGGGTGTGCATGGACTACCGCAAGCTAAATAAAGTGACCTGCAAGGATCACTTTCCATTGCCTTTTCTTGACCAGATGCTAGATAGACTTGCTGGGCGTGCCTTCTACTGTTTCTTGGATGGGTACTCCGGGTAAAACCAGATTTTGATTGCTCCGGAAGATCAGGAAAAAACAACCTTCACTTATCTGTATGGCACCTTTCCCTTTTCTAGGATGCCATTTGGTTTGTGTGCGCCGGCTACATCCAGCGGTGTATGATGGTCATATTTACCGACATGGTGGAGGACATTTTTGGAGGTGTTCATGGACGACTTCAGTGTTGTGGGTGACTCATTTGATGAATGTTTGAAAAATCTTTACAAGGTGTTGTCCCGGTGTGAAGAGACCAATCTTGTGCTTAATCGTGAAAAATGCCACTTTATGGTCTAGGAGGGAATTTTCCTCGGCCATAAGATTTCAAAGCAAGGTATAGAGGTGGACAAGGCTAAAATTGAAGAGATCTCAAAGCTTCCTCCTCCTACTTCAGTCAAGGGGGTTAGAAGTTTTCTCGGGCATGCGGGGTTCTACTGAAGATTCATCAAAGACTTTTCTAAGGTAGTGAATCCTTTGTGCAAGTTATTGGAAAAAGATGCCAAGGAACTTCTCAAGTGCAAACTAACAACCACTCCCATTATTACTGCACCCAATTGGAGCTTACCTTTTGAGCTCATGTGTGACGCAAGAGATGTTGCGGTAGGAGCGGTTTTGGGTCAAAGAGTCAACAAGATGTTTCACCCAGTGTATTATGCAAGCAAGACAATAAATGATGCTCAAGTGAACTAAACGGTGACGGAAAAAGAGTTGCTAGCAATTGTGTTTGCAATGGAGAAATTTAGGCCTTATCTCATGGGGGACAAGATGATAGTTCATACTGACCATGCAGCACTTCGCTACTTGATGACAAAGAAGGATTCCAAGGCGAGATTGATGAGATGGATTCTATTGCTTCAAGAGTTTGATCTTGAGATTGTTGATCGGAAAGGGAGTGAAAACTAAGTGGCGGACCACTTGTCCCGCTTGGAGGAGGAGGGGAAGCCTTGTGATGGCCTTGAAATTAATTATTCATTTCCTGATGAGCAACTTCTCTCCGTATCTGTGAATAGCATGCCTTGGTTTGCGGATGTTGCCAACTTTCTTGTGACCAGTATTGTTCCGTGTGAGCCCTCTTCTAACCAAAGGAAGAAGCTCAAATGGGATAGCTTGGACTACTATTGGGATGAGCCTTATTTGTTCAAAATTTGCAATGATGGTGTGATCCGAAGATGTGTTCCGGAAGAGGAGCAACTGAGTATTCTTGATGCTTGTCATTGCTCTTCTTACAGTGGTCACCATGGTGGGGAAAGGACGGCTTCAAAGGTGCTTAACAGTGGATTTTCTTGGCCTACATTGTACAAGGATGCGGGTGATTGATAAGTTAGAATTTTTAACATGTTTTATGCCCCTACCTGCCTATGCTTTGATCATATATTGTTACAAAATAGTCCTAAAAGGCTCACAAGTTGTGCTTGATTGCAGGTTTGATCGACAAAGTGACGAAATGTCAAAGATCGGCTCAAAAAGGAGTGAAACATGCTCAAGTATCAAAGGCCAAGAAATTTAAGAAAAGAAGGCCTAGTGTGGACCGCGCAAAGTGGAATGCGGCCGCGCTAGGTGGTTCAGAGAGTTGGTGAATCAGGCTAGAAGAAGTGTGGCCACGGTACACATCTCGCGGTCCGCGGTGAAGGCTCCGCGGCCGCACTACTCTTTTGTGCGGTCCACGGTCATGGGATTCAGAGAGAAAGTTTGCAAAGTCAGTGCCATGCGGTCCGCGGTCGTGATTGCGCGGACCGCGCCAGCTCCCTCCGTGGCCGCGGTCCATTCTACGCGGTCCGCGGAGTCCAAGTTCAGAGAAGCACAAGTCAAGATCAAAGAGCCCAATGCGGTCGCGGTCCATTTAGTGCAGCCCGCACTGACGACCCCTGCAGAGGTATTTTTGTCCAGTTTTTCCAACCTAGTATAAATAGAACATTTTACCATTTTTAGAAGAGTGAGAGATCAGACAAAGGTTGTGCTCGTGAGAACGAATTTTGTAGCCATTTTTGGCACTTTTGCTTTATATTTACAATAGATTCTTGTATTTTAATTTTAGCAATTAATTAATATGCTTAGTTCTTCATCTATTTCTGTATTTTATTCTTCAAGCATGAGTAGTTAAACCCATTAGCTAGGGTTGTGGCTCATCCCTAGTGTGGGTAATTGATGGGTGTTGCCATCTAATGTTAGATTGACTATGGGCGTTTGCTATTTGGGTTGATTTTATGTTTCAATCTAGAATTGGTGGTTGCAAACACAGATTCAAGCTTTGTGGGTTTAACTCTTCTTGAGAAAGAGAGTCTATGACCCCAAAATTGACCCAACAAGGAATTGGGATGGACTCATGAGAAATAATAGTCCCAATTAACGGGTTAAACCTCGAGAGAGTAATTACCCTACTTGAACCCTAGTTGCTTGGTCTAATTTGCCTACCTATTTTGTCTCGAGAGAGTCAATTGGGCAAAGTCACTTTCTCTATCGAGAGGTGTGAGAGTGGGTAAAATTGTGCAGCGGTTATAGCATAAGCCCCAATTATGTCAATCGAACCTTTGTAACATCTACCCGTCAATTAGCCACCTAGGTAGTGTCACGACCCTAGTGCCCTTCTTCCCATTAGATACAACTTAGCAATATTCGCGTAGCATAATTTAGTGTTAATCAATAGTTTTATAAAAATAATTATAATTCGAAAACCCAAAAATGGTTAAAGTGACATTAGGAGTACAAACACATCTCTAGGCTAGATAGACAATCCAACTCCACTACTAGCTCCCTGAGGAAATTGATCCCGACCTTCATATAGGGTAAAAGCTATTGCGGACCGCTCTTCCTACCTTAGTGTAGTGTTGAGTTGGCAGTGATCACTTTTTGGCGCCGTTGCCGGGGAGCTTACGGTGTTGACTATCTGTTTAGTTAGTTTTATGTTTTGCTTCTCTTTCCTTCTTGTTTACTAATTCTGTTTTTGTCGATCAATCAGGTATAAATGGCTCTTAATGCAAATGACCCACTCGGCAATGTGATAGCGGGGGAGGAGGTATAGGATTTAGAACAAGATGAGGTCTTACCTCAAGTTCCACGGAGGGGACGAAATGCCAATATAAATGCAAATGAGAACAACAATATTCCAGACCCTCCTTCGCAACCGCCGAGAGTGGCTCCCAGAGTTTTACCAAATCAAGGATAAGCCAGTGCTATTGTGCCTCCTCGAATCCAGACGGGGAACTTTCAAATCACAAATGTTATGTTGACCTTGCTCGAGCAAAGAGGGTATTTCACGGGCGCCTCCGATCAAAATGCCTACAAGCACTTGAAGGGGTTCGTGGATACATGCTGGGGTAGCAAGCAGACAAACGTGTCCGAGGATGCGTTGAGATTGAGGCTTTTCCCATTCTCTCTTCGGGGTAAAGCATTGGATTGGTTAGAAAGGCTCCCCAATCATTCTATTACAACATGGGATGAATTGGCAGACAAATTTATTGCCAAGTTCTTTTCTCCAAGTCATATGGCGGCTCTTCGGGATGAAATTCTAGCCTTCAAGCAAGAGCCAACGGAAACTTTGCACGAGATATGGGAAAGATATAGAACAATGGTGAAAGAGTGCCCTAATAACGACATGACCGAGGCTATGATTAAACAAACCTTTTATCGGGGCATCAACACTACGAATCAATGCATTGTGAACCAATTGGCCGGAGGGAACTTTATGAAACTTTCTTACCAAGAGGCATGTGATGTACTTGATGAAATGGCTGACACCTCTTTGGCATGGCAAAGCTGAGCAAATGTGCCCCAAGGTGACCCTACGGTCATCCATTTGCACAAGTAATTGCACGATCATGGCCAAACTATTGCCGAGCTTACAACAACTATGAATCAATTGGCAAAGGCGCAATTGCAACAAGTCCAAAACTCGCGCCAAGTTAATGCATTGGAAGGTGTTTCTATGTTGAAAAGGAGGCAAAGAAGGAAACATCCTCAAGGTAATTGTGAACAATATGACAACAACAATGACGGTGGCGGTTATTCAAATGCGTGCTATGATGATCAAAGCGAAGAGGTCCAATATGTCAAAGGGAATAGAGGCAACTCTTCGAATCAACAATGGCGTCCTCAAGGAAATTGGGGCAATCAACAACAAGACAGAGGTAATTGGAATAACAACAATCAACAACAAGGTGGTGGCAATTGGAATAATAACAACCAAAACAACAATTGGGGTAATCAAAGAAACCAAGGGAATTGAAATGGTAATAACAATAATTGGGGCAAAAACAACAATTAAGGAGGGTGGAACAATAGCAGGAACCAAGGCAACCGGGGGCAAGGCTTTCAAAGGCCCCCCATGTACCACCAATCGAACAATCCACCCCCCTTTCCTTCTCAAGGTCCGAGTTCCTCCGGGAGTGATATGGGGCGAATTGAAAGCATGTTCGAGCAAATGATGAAAAAGAACCAAGATTCTGATGCCCAATTAGCTTCTCATAATACATCTATCCGGAACTTGGAGGTGCAATTAGGCTAAATCTCTCAAGCGTTGAATACTCGTCCCAAGGGTGCGCTACCAAGTGATACGGTAGTGAATCCGAAGGGTGGGAATAATAATCATGTGATGGCGGTTACAACAAGAAGTGGGAGAGGCGGTGATGTGAATGCCTCAAAGCAAAAGCAAGTTATGGATGAAGATGTTGAGTTGCGGGATGATGATGTACCTTTGATTGTTGATGATGTGGTTAATCAAAATGTGAACAATGATGTGGTTAATCAAAATGTGAACAATGATGTGCGGATTGATATTGATGATGAGGCCGAGGTAGAGACTCAAGATGTCGTGAACCCGTCTAGGGAACACGCGATTGACATGCCCGAGCCGGTTGTACCAAAGGCCAAGGCACCTTTGCCTAGGCCACCTCCACCTTATCCTCAACGGTTAGCAAAGAAAAAGAGTGACAATCAATTTAAAAAGTTCATTGACATGATGAAGAGCCTCACAATCAATGTGCCTTTGGTGGAGGCACTTGAGCAAATGCCGGGGTACTCTAAGTTCATGAAAGATTTGGTAACAAAGAAGAGGTCGATGGAGTGTGAAACAATTAAAATGACTCATCAAGTGAGTGCCATAGTGCATTCAATGGTACCCAAGCTTGAGGATCCCGGAGCTTTTACTATCCCTTGTACTATCGGAAGTGCGGATTTTGCCAAGGCCCTTTGTGACTTGGGGGCTAGTATAAATTTGATGTCGTACTCGGTCTTCAAGACCTTGGGAATTGGACAACCTCGACCCACCTCAATGAGACTTCAAATGGCGGATCGATCGATGAAGCGACCTTTGGGCATAATCGATGATGTACTTGTCCGGGTGGACAAGTTTATACTGCCGTCCCACTTTGTCATATTGGATTGTGAGGTAGACTTTGAAGTGTCGATTATTCTTGGTAGGCCTTTCCTAGCTACAAGGAAGGCATTGGTTAATGTTGAAGCTGGTGAGTTGACTTTCCGAGTAGGGGATGAGAAGGTGGTATTCCATATTTGCAAATCAATGAGAGAACCCAATAGCACGGAGGTGTGTTCATTCGTGGACATTGTCACAGCTGTGATAGTGGATGACACAAGTTCCATGATCCATGTTGAAGATCCCCTTGAGGCCGCGCTTCTTTATATGGATGTCAATGATGATGCTAGTAGAGTGGAGTGTGTGAATGCATTGCATGGTATGGATTCATATTCATATGAGCCTAGGAGACCTGCAAAACTCCACCAACAAAGCCATCGATTGAGGAGCCACCGGTGTTGGAGTTGAAGCCACTTCCTCCACACCTCAGGTATGAATTCTTGGGTTCAAATTCTACTTTACCTGTTATTCTTTCTTCTTGCCTTACTAACATGCAGGTTTAGGCCAGCTTGGCGGTTCTTCAAAAGCGGAAAAGGGCAATCGGATGGACTCTAGCTGATATTTGGGGAATAAGCCTTGCATTTTGCATGCACAAAATCATCTTGGAGGTTATCAAGTGGCTAGATGCAGGGGTGGTTTATCCTATTTCTGACAGTTCGTGGATCTCTCCGGTGTAATGTGTGCCGAAGAAAGGTGGTATGACTGTGGTGACCAATGACAACAATGAGCTCATTCCCACTAGAACGGTCACCGGGTGGAGAGTTTGTATGGATTACCGGAAGCTGAACTAGGTGACTAGAAAAGATCATTTCCCATTGCCATTCCTTCACCAAATGCTTGATCATCTTGCGGGCTGGGCTTTCTATTGTTTTCTAGATGGTTGCTTGGGGTACAATCAAATTCTAATTGCCCCGGAGGACAAAGAGAAGACCACCTTTAAATGTCATTATGGAACATTCGCTTTCTCTAGAATGCCATTTGGATTGTGTAATGCTCCGGCGACCTTCCAACGTTGCATGATGGCTATTTTCACCGACATGGTGGAGGATATCTTGGAGGTATTCATGGATGATTTCAGCGTGGTTGGGGATTCTTTTGAGGAGTGCTTGGTAAACTTGGATAGAGTGTTGGCCTGATGTGAAGAGACCAACCTTGTTCTCAATTGGGAAAAGTGCCATTTTATGGTAGAAGAAGGTATAGTTTTAGGTCATAAGATCTCGAAGCGAGGAATTGAAGTTGATAAGGCCAAGATTGAGGTTATTTCGAGGCTCCCTCCCCTTACTTCTATCAAAGGGGTGAGGAGTTTCCTTGGGCACACGGGTTTCTACCGGAGGTTCATAAAAGATTTTTCTAAAGTGGTACATCCGTTGTGCAAGTTGCTAGAGAAAGATGCAAAGTTCTTGTTCGATGAGAGTTGTATGCACGCATTCGAGCTTCTTAAGCTCAAGTTGACTTCTACCCACATCATTACCGTACCAAATTGGAGCTTGCCTTTTGAGCTCATGTGCGATGCTAGTGACATTGCGGTTGGGGCTGTTTTGGGCCAAAGAATCAACAAGATGTTTCATCTGGTGTACTACGCAAGCAAGACCATGAATGAGGCTCAAAGAAACTATACAGTCACCGAGAAAGAATTGTTGGCTATTGTGTTTACTACGGAAAAGTTTCGACCTTACCTTATGGGTACCAAAGTTATAGTGCACACCGATCACGCCGCCCTTAGGTATTTGATGACCAAGAAGGACTCCAAGGCAAGATTGATGAGATGGGTGCTACTTCTTCAAGAGTTTGATCAAGAAATTGTTGACCGGAAGGGTAGTGAGAATCAAGTGGCGGACCACTTGTCCCGTTTGGAAGAGGAGAGGAGGCCTTGTGACGGCCTTGAGATCAATGATTCATTTCCCGACTAACAACTCCTTGCAGTGTCAATGAAGGATATGCCATGGTTTGCCAATGTCGCCAATTACCTTGTGACCGGAATAATCCCGTGTGAGCTCTCTTCTAACCAAAGGAAGGAGCTCAAGCGGGATAGTTTGGATTTCTATTGGGATGAGCCATATTTGTTCAAGATATGCACGAATGGTGTGATTCGTAGATGTGTCCCGGAGAAAGAACAATTGAGTATCCTAGAGGCTTGCCATTCTTCACCCTATGGTGGCCCTCATGGCGGGGCGAGAACGGCTTCAAAAGTGCTTAGTTGTGGATTCTATTGGCCCACCCTGTTCAAAGACGCGGGCGATTTGGTGAAGAGAAGTGATGAGTGCCAAAGAGCGGGCGGAATTTCAAAAAGGGACCCCTCAATACGATTCTTGAAGTGGATATCTTTGATGTTTGGGGCATCGATTTCATGGGTCCATTTGTTAGCTCTTGTGGGAATACTTACATTCTCGTGGCAGTTGATTATGTCTCAAAGTGGGTTGAAGCCGTGGCTTCGCCTAATAATGAAGCCCGGAGTGTTGTTGCGTTTCTTAAAAAGAACATTTTCACAAGGTTTGGCACTCCTCGTGCTATCATTAGTGATGGGGGTCTCACTTTTGCAACAAGGCTTTCGACACGTTGCTTTCTAAGTATGGTGTCAATCATAAGGTTTCGACCCCCTATCATCCTCAAGCTAGTGGCCAAGTGAAAATCTCCAACAGAGAAATTAAGAGTATCTTGTCTAAAACTATCAATGCTAATAGGATCGATTGGTCAAAAAAGTTGGATGACGCTCTTTGGGCTTATCGAACGGCTTACAAAACTCTGATTGGTATGTCACCGTATCAGTTGGTGTTTGGGAAAGCTTGTCATCTTCCGGTGGAATTAGAGCACAAGGCCATGTGGGTTTTGAGGAAGTTGAACTTAGAATGGGATGTTGCGGCAAATCTGCGGGTTGAACAACTTAATGAGCTTGATGAGTTTAGATTCCATGCCTACTCCAGCTCGTCCTTGTACAAGGACAAAATGAAGTACCTTCACGACAAATATGCTCGGGGCAAGGAGTTCAAGGTTGGAGATATGGTTCTCTTGTTCAATTCCCGGTTACGTAAGCTCAAGTCAAAGTGGAGTGGATCGTTTGAAGTTGTGTTCGTGACCCCATTCGGTGCTCTTGATCTAAGGAACAAGAATGGTGAAGTATTCAGAGTCAATGGACATCGGGTCAAGCATTATCTTGGGAAATTTGATGATAGCCATGTGGTGGCACTTCTCCATCTAAAGTGATGTGCTGGTAACATGCGTCGTGCCGCGACGTTAAATCAGGCGCTTCTTGGGAGGCAACCCATGTCTTTTTCCTTTTTATTGTTTTCTGTGTTTTCTTGGTAGTGTAGGTTTGATTTTTGAGCTAACTGATTGTGAGATGTTGTAGGGATTGAGTTGATGCAGTGCAAAATAGTTTTAAAAAAAGAGTTGAACAGTCTCTGAAGATTGCCAGTGCGACCGCGGTTGCTTTTGTGCAGTCCGCACTGGTGATGGTCAAAAGTGGTGCTCTCTGAAGTCTACCTCTGCGGCCGCATTCCATTTAGTGCGGTCCGCGGTGATTACCTACTTAAGCTTCATTTGAACAAACCCAGCGCGGTCTGCGGTCGGTTTTGTGCGGCCGCGCTGGTAGGTAAGGCTGGGTCCCATAATTTTTCTATAAATAGATCTCACAGGTCACTATTTACCCTTTTCGAACTTTTTACACTCAGGGACATAATAGTACTGTTCATAACCTCTTTTGACCGTGATTCTTGCTTGAGATTAACTAATTACATTGCATCTTCTCATCTGGTAATGTTTTACTCAGTCCTTGTGCATTCACTTGATTAATTTTGTTTCATTTTTTAGCTCATAACTTATTTTTCTTCTCGTTAGTTTCATCTTCTTTATTTAATTGTTAGCTTAGGGTAGTTTTAAAAGCTGAGTTTGTGTGTTGGATATGCATAATGGTTAGGCAAATGAGTAGGGACAAAGTAGGTGAACAAATTTGAACAATTGTGCAAAAACATGAAACCCTAACTTAGTGCCTGTGTAAAATACTCTCTGCGGCCCGCGGTGCCCTGATGCGGTCCGCATTACCATTTTGTGCGGACCGCGGTGCCCAAGTGATTGAAATTGAACATATGCCCAGCGCGGCCGCATTGCACTTTATGCGGTCAGCACTGGCCCACCGCGGCCGCGGTGCTACTTTGTGTGGGCCGCAGTGGTTAGATTCAGAGAGGTGGTGTTAAAGTCCTTACATCAGTGCGGACCGCGGTCCCTTTTATACGGTCCGTGGTGCCCCAATGCGGCCGCACTACTTTTTGTGTGGGCCGCGGTGGGGAGAATCAGAGAGATGTTGTCCATGGCCTTGTCCCAATGCGGACCGCGGTCGCCTTTGCGCGGTCCACGGTGCCCCCAGTGCGGTTGCACTCCTGTTTGTGCGGGTTGCGGTGCCATGTTCTGCAATTGTTTCTACAATATTTAACCTGCTGTCTACAATTCAATTTCAATACTTGTTTCACTACCTATGCTGATACTAACCATGTTAGATGTGTATGCTTGCAGATAATGGTCAAACAACGAGGTTAAGGTGCCAAACAACCCGGCCGAGGTAATTCCTCCCGGGGATGGAAGCAACGGATGGTAAAACTCACTCCCCAAGCTAGACAAAACATAAAGGACATGAGGAAAGCAATCAAAGCGGCTGATGGAGCCCTTGACACCTCGGGGAGTGAGTACGAGCCCTCCCAAGAGATCTCTTCAGATTCAGTCCCTCTATACATCCCATATCCGGAGAATGCCATACATAGAGACACTCCCCCATCTTCCCCCGATGCTCGAGCCTCAATCAACATTTCTTATGGGTTGTCTGAGGGCTCAGCATTAGGTAGTAGGGATGAATACTCTACCTCTCCCACAGCACCAATATCTGGAGAGGGTGCTAGAGGTGATGAGGGAGATAGGGAGTTACCGGGGAGTGGTGTGCCGCGGGTTGGGGGTGTTGACCGGACTAGGAATCCTACTGTTTGGGAGGATAGATTCGTCAACCAGGTGGCGTTCCACAAGTTTAGGGAATGGTGGCCGGCACGAAAGTTGATTCTTGAAAGGAGTTTCATTGACAAAGACCTTCTACCCCTACACCCCAATGTACATAGACAGTTTCAGGCTCGAGTGGGTTGGGAGTTCTTTAAAGATAATTGTGTGAAGGCAAACGAGCATATTGTCAAGGATTTCTATAGCAATGTGGCCCACATCTTGAAGGGCACTAAGATGACCAAAGTGAGAAACAAAAATGTGGTATTTACCGGGAAGGCAATAAATGAATAGCTCGGGTTCAATGATGAAGATGAGTCCCTTTACAATGAAAAGTTGGCAATGGGCGAGGAGGTTCATCCATGGTTAGCTTCATACCTGGCAATCCCTGGTACGGTTCCAGAGTGGTTACAAGCAGGGACCAAAATACTTCGAAGAACCTTTAACTTTGATGCTAGAGGGTGGTTGACTTTTGTGTGCAGTCGGCTCGACCCCACTACCCATGATCAGACTATTTCACTCGCCCGGGTTGTTCTTATTGCTTCTATTATGGGGGATATCCTATCAACGTGGGCAATGTGATGTCCCGCGTCATTTCTGCAGTGGGGGTTGAGCATGACCGGAACTACCCTTTTCCTAACACCCTCACTATGTATTTCCGGGACCTGGAGGTGGAGAAGAGACCTTTTGACGTCAAGGTCAAACCTGTGGCTCCGTTTTCATGGTACAGTTTGAAGAGGTCAGACAACCCCAAGGACAAAAATTACAAGCCGCCTGCTTCTGCCCCAACCGGCCAGTCTGAAGAGTCGGTTGTGGTAGAGCCCTCCACTGAGCCTACTTCCATAGTTGTTGACATGCCTCCCAGACCTTCCACTACTGCTGGTCCCTCTACTTCAGCTAGCCCGCGGATTCCATCTTCTCGGGCCATCCTATCACCGCCCACCAGCTGATCCAGACACTTCATAGCTTGAACAACTGGATGGCGACTGCTTCATCCAAGTTGTCCACCTTGACTTCTACCATTGCGGCTCAGTCGGCACCATAGCCAGTGCAGGTGCCCCAGTCTATCAAGGATTTACTTAAGGAGATTCTTACCAACCAGCAAAAGATCCTCGATTCTCAGGCTGCCTTGGCTAAGGCGGTGGATTCACATGGCAAGGCCCTGAAGGAGCTTGCCAGGGAGCACAAGAAGCTGCGCAAAACACGGGCTTCCAAGGAGTTTGTGAAGGTGCTGAGGGAGGATGTTGACAAACTGAAGGCAAACCAGCTACTTTTAGACTTGCTATTCGAGGATCCAGCCCCAGCAGCAGCTCCAGTAGCAGAGCCACAACAGGAGCAGACACAGCAGCTTCCAAAGAAGAAGAGGAAGCTCCCTAGTGCAGATGAGGCGATCATCCAGTTGGCATCCCACCGGAGGCTTCCTCCAGTCAGCCACAGGATGTTCCTAATATTCAGCCCGTACAGGTCCAGGCCCAGCAGCAGGAGACCGGGAACCAGTCTGAGGTTTTCGTACATACAGAGGACCCGGGGACCACTCATGTTTCCATGCATACAGACGAGGCTTAGGGAGCTCCTATATCCTTTCATCTTGATTTTTGTGATGCTTATTTGTTTAGTTGGCATTGGGGACAATGCTAGCTTTTATTTGTGGGGGTGCGCCCTACTCTTTTTTTTATCCGGATGATTGTATATATTAGTTAACTTAGTTTATGTTTCTGTTGATTTTTTTTTATTTGGTCTGTATATAACTTTACATTTAGTTACTTTTATCGCACTTTTTCTCTTCTCTTTAGTCTGTATATAAAGGTACATTTTTGTATATATATTCATCCCCCGTTGTATATTCTAATCCCCTATTGTAAATATTCATTCTATTTTCTATTTTCGTACAAAGTTTTCATTTTTAGCTTAGTAGATAGGGTCGCAGCCTTTTTGTTTCGGTTTTGGTGCTTTCAATAAGCCCTTGGTTTTCTTAATGTCACGGTTCTTTCCAAGGGTAGAGTATTGTGCGAACCGGGTGGCTCTTCCCGATGATGGATGGCGTGACAACCTTCTTAAGGGTTTGAGTCCGTTTTTGATTTTTTTTTGTTTTTAGTAGTTTATATTAAAGGTACCTCAAGCAAAGCTTCACTTGGGCCTAACACATTTGCCTTTGATCCCATTGTCAAAGACAAGTGGTTGTGTTTAGGATGGTGAAAGTAGTGACATTGAGACTCTTGTTTTGACCATACAAACATCATGTGGTCTTTCGGGACTATTGTGTGCTCAATCGTGTCTAAGGTTGTTGTGAGCCCCCGACTCTATGTCTTAAGCAATCCTTGAGTGTGTGTGGTGAGAAATCGAATTGTGAGTCCAAGTCCCGAGCCAATGGTCTAGAACTTGCCCTGAATGTTTGTTGAGGCGAAATTTTGAGTGAAATTCGACTTGAGAAGTGATTATAGGCTCTCCTTGATCCAAACAATAGTCGAACAATTCCATAGCCTACCAATGATATAATCCCTAGCTAACCCTTTTGAGCCTTAAACCCTTTTCTTTTAAGAACCAGTGCTACAAGCCTATGCCCGTTCTAAATTATACCCTCTCTTGGCACCCAAATCGTCCCTTAGGTAATGGCAAAAGTCTAAGTTTGGGGGGAGAGACAAGAAAGGAAACAAAGTGATAAAAGGTACAAAAGCAAAAGGAAAGGAAGGCGATGAAAAAGAAAGAAAAGGAAAAGAAAAAAAAAGCTCAATGTGCAAAGAATAAAATGGGATTCAAGAAAAACAAAAATGAAAAAGGTATGGAAAAAGTAGAAAAAGAAGAAATGCTTTGAATTGCATAAGAAAGAGTGACAATGTGTCTCTCTAACCCCTTGAAAAGAAGTGAAATACTCAAAGAGTCAAAGAGAATTGTGCCAGAATGAATTAAAAGAAGTGCTTAAGGGAAGATGGAACTCATATAGACTAACAACTTTTCCTACCCTGAGCCAAAAGCCTTCACATTGACTCCACGAAAGCCCTATATGATCTTGAGTTGGATGACACTCGCATTAGTGGATACTTACATAAGGGTCAAGCATATGGTACTTAGAGCCGGACTTGTGACCTTTCCTTGATAGAGACGAGTGAATCCCCATTAACCTTGGTTTGCGTGCTTCTACTCTAAAAGGTGAGGTTTGCTTAGGGAGAGTTGAGGATGTGTGAGTTTGAGTTCCACAGCGACCAAAGTAATTGAGAGAGTTCTTTGATGTAATGAGTCAATTCTTGATGCTCTTGTGTCACACTTGATCCATAGTTTTTCAAAGTTTAAATTTTGTTAATGATCCATTCGTATTGAGGGCAATTATTAGTCCCAATTGATGCTTGTTGAGGTTACTTTAAGACAGCTGGAATTACTTGGATTTTCCTTTAAGGGGTGGGTCTTATTTTGTTTGCTTGAGGACAAGCAAAGGTTTAAGTTTGGGGGGAGTTGACAAGTTAGGATTTTAACATGTTTTATGCCCCTACCTGCCTATGATTTATTCATATATTGTTACAAAATAGTCCTAAAAGGCTCACAAGTTGTGCTTGATTGTAGGTTTGATCGACAAAGCGACGAAATGTCAAAGATCGGCTCAAAAAGGAGTGAAACCTGCTTAAGTATCAAAGATCAAGAAATTTAAGAAAAGAAGGCCTAGTGCAGACCGCGCAAAGTAGAATGCGGCCGCACTAGGTGGTTCAGAGAGTTGGTGAATCAGGCTAGAAAAAGCGCGGCCACAGTACACATCTCGCGGTCTGCGGTGAAGGCTCCGCGGCTGCACTACTCTTTTGTGCGGTTCGTGGTCATGGGATTCAGAGAGATGAAAGTTTGCAAAGTCAGTGCCATGCGGTCCGCGATCGTGATTGCGCGGACCGCGCTAGCTCCCTCCGTGGTCGCGGTCCATTCTACGCGGTCCGCGGAGTCCAAGTTCAGAGAAGCACAAGTCAAAGTCAAAGAGCCCAGTGAGGTCGCGGTCTATTTAGTGCGGCCCGCACTGACCCCGCAGGGGTATTTTTGTTCAATTTTTCCAGCCTAGTATAAATAGAACATTTTAACATTTTTTAGAAGAGTGAGAGATCAGACAAAGGCTGCGCTCGTGAGAACGAATTTTGTAGCCATTTTTGGCACTTTTGCTTTATATTTACAATAGATTCTTGTATTTTAATTTTAGCAATTAATTAATATGCTTAGTTCTTCATCTATTTCTGTATTTTATTCTTCAAGCATGAGTAGCTAAACCCATTAGCTAGGGTTGTGGCTCAACCCTAGTATGGGTAATTGATGGGTGTTGCCATCTAATGTTAGATTGACTATGGGCGTTTGCTATTTGGGTTGATTTTATGTTTTAATCTAGAATTGGTGGTTGCAAACACTGATTCAAGCTTTGTGGGTTTAACTCTTCTTGAGAAAGAGAGTCTATGACCCCAAAATTGACCCAACAAGGAATTGGGATGGACTCATGAGAAATGATAGTCCCAATTAACGGGTTAAACCTCGAGAGAGTAATTACCCTACTTGAACCCTAGTTGCTTGGTCTAATTTGCCTACCCATTTGGTCTCGAGAGAGTCAATTGGGCAAAGTCACTTTCTCTACCGAGAGGTGTGAGAGTGGGTAAAATTGTGCAACGATTATAGCATAAGCCCCAATTATGTCAATCGAACCTTAGTAACATCTACCCGTCAATTAGTCACCTAGGTAGTGTCACGACCCTAGTGCCCTTCTTCCCATTAGATATAACTTAGCAATATTCTCGTAGCATAATTTAGTGTTAATCAATAGTTTTATAAAAATAGTTTTAATTCAAAAATCCAAAAATGTTTGAAGTAACATTAGGAGTACAAACACATCTCTAGGCTAGACAAACAATCCAACTCCACTACTAGCTCCCTGAGGAAATTGATCCCGGCCTTCATATCAGGTAAAAGCTATTACGACCCGCTCTTCCTACCTTAGTGTAGTGTTGAGTTGGCAATGATCAGTGATCTTGTGAAGAGATGTGTTGGCCCAAGAACAGGTGAAGTTTTGAAGAAGGACAAATGAACTCAGTTATGAACCAGGTCCATCTTGTAAAGCACTGTCATGATCAACCTACACATGTGAGATGCACGTGAAGGAGATAAGTCCTATTGGTCAAGTAGCAATATCTTCTGATCTGATCGAAAAGGTTGCATATTGGATAAGGGGAGAAAGTCTCCTTATATGAAGAGAACACAATCCGGATAAAGAGAGTGTTAAGAGTTTGATATCTTCAAGGACTCAACTACGATAGAAGATCATAAATTGAGTCCCAATCAAACTCTTTACCTATTAAGTGACAGTGATTGTTCTCTTTTACAGGGATTGCACAAATGCAAAAGTTAAACTAAATTGAAAGCAAAAGAGCAAGGTGATTTTGCAAGCAATTTATGTGAGATTTGAGTGTGCACTCCTGAAGCTACTTGAACGAGATAGAAGAACCAGTTCCATTGTATTTTTTCTTATTCTAGTTCAATTGTAGTAGGTGGTTTAAAGTTGTACCTTTTAGCTTTCATAGAAGCAATTGTATTAGGTACTTTGATTGTTCAAGTTATAAGCTAACTTGAAGTCGTCGCAACAGTTGAGGCTGTGTGCTACAAGGGTACGAGTTAATCTTTAGGTTTACAAAGAGTTTTTGTAAATGCTGTTTTGGCTCAGTGATTTTAGTGGAAGTTTGGGAAAATCCTTCTGAGTAGAAGGTCGTGGTTTTTCACCTTTTGAGCCAGGTGTTTTTCACGTAAAAATCACCTAATAGATCTAGCTCAGAATGCACAAAAAATTGAAAAAAAATTGGCTAGGAATTCTAACTTTGTGTAAATATATAGATTAATTCTTACCCAGTTTCATACTTTAATTAGTATACTCCTGTGACATGTGTATATATGACACACTAATCTCTTACAACATTTCTCTATTATGGCATTTGAAGCATGTTCAAGAGAGTTTTATATTAAGAACCCGGTTCATCAGTATGGGTTCATATGAAAGCTCAGGTATGTTTTCTATACTCTGCACAATTAGAAAGATTAATAATTCAATCATGAGCAGAAGTCCTATACTTTTCAAATTCCTATAAAATTTTATCCGTTGAGCATTGAACCAGTTCCGTCCATCTAGAACTCTAAACCGTGATTTTTGCCTAATATCTAGGGAAGCCAAATCTATCATTAAAATTCTAGAATTTCAGTTTGATTAGACTTCTATTTGAACCTTGAAAAAGTTGTTTTTACTTATTTAATGTCTAATTCACTTTAAATACACACCACATCTCTAGTCTTCTTCATAATTCTAAAACCGTCAAAAATTCCTCTTCAATTCTAATTGCCCTCTTCTCCAAAATTCCCAAATTCTCTCAAGAAATGAAGAATCATGTCTAACCCACAAGATCATCCTGGCACTCCTCCACCACCATCTCCCTCAAATTCATCCTCATCTACTCCACCCAATGTATCTCCAAAACCTATGTTTCGAAGGCAGAAAATGCTTGCTCAAAAAACTGTAGCATCTGGGGCTCTGAGGAAGGTTTTAAATGAAAGGTTGAAAGCTAGCCAAGTGAAAGAAAGCCCAGCTCCAAAGTCGGATTCTAGCTCTGAGTCTGAATCCTTTCAATCCGCAGCTGAGGGAGATGGACATGGGTCTTCTGACTCTGAAAAGACTCAAGAATCTCCTTCTGAGGTAAGTTCTTCTGTGGTTGAAAACTTAGAAACTAGGTTTGTTCTGGTTGGACCCATTAGGGATGTTGAGTTGGCTGAGATGAGTAGGAGTGGAGGTAAAAAGAAGTCTGAAAAAGAAAAAGAGAGAGGGGTGCATATGGTGAAGAGTGGAAAAAAAGAAGGGAGCAGTTCTTGCTATATGTGGGGTTGCACAAGATAGGTTAGATGAGAGTGGCATGAAGTTAGGGGGAAGTGGTTCTGGGGAAGCAGCTGAGGGGTTGGTTCATCTAAACAAACAAAGAGATGAACTTGTTTCATCTACTGAAGAAACCTTGGCTGACCTACTGAAAAAGTTGGGGCAAGTTATGACCTAAAGAAATGTAAAGCTACTACACCAAAAGCCCCAAATGTTCCCAAGACATCCAAGAAAATAAAAGCCTCATCACCAACACCTACTGCCTCTTCAGTGCCTAGGGGTAGAGACACAAGAAGCAGGGTAAAACAGAGTGGAGCTGATCTACAAAAGGCTTTAGAAGAAAGCAAGAAAAGGAAAAAAGGATAAGGGAAAGGGAAAGGTTGCAGAATCCTCAGAGGCTGTTGAGGAAGAAGAGATGGAACTGGTCCATCAAGAGAGGGGTACAACAGTGGAGGTTCCTACACCCAAGCCTAAGAAACCCAAAGACTTCCTCCAAGAAGTCCTCCTGTGCATGTAGCTGTTGAACCCACACTAGCCAAGAGGACAAGATCTGCAGTGAAAGCTAAACAAACCAAAGTTTCTGATGATGATGATTGGAGTGGAGAAATCTGAGAAGGAACAGGATAAGCTTGCCATTTTTGGCAGAAGAAAAATCTTAAAAGGTAGATTGTTGAAGGACCTGGTGGAACCAGGGATGATGAGATTGGTAGACTCTTTGGCTGCTCAGGGATGGAAGGACATAGTCCTTTAGATGGAAGGTAGGCTAGCTAGAAATGAGTTGATTGAATTTATGGCAAATGCTGCTATTAAGGATGGAGTTGTCAGTAGCCAGGTGAAGGGAGTTCAAGTGCAGTTTGATGTTGTGAAACTGGGAGAGATTCTGGACATACCCTCTGAAGGGTTTGATGACTATACTAGGCAAAGGTGGCCATGCCTGGACTCCCTCCCCACTGCCTTGAAATCACCAAAAGGTTTTGTGATTCAGAGAATGTGAATGAAGCCAGAGCTGTGCAGAAAAGTGAGATGAGGCCTCAACACAAGGTAGTGTTTGAGTTTGTCAACAAGTGCTTATTGCTAAGACAAGAGAGAAGGCACACTGCCAACTACATGGATCTGGTTCTTATGGAATGCTTGGAGAGAGGAAAGCAAATCAACTGGCCTGCCCTCATAGTCAAACTGCTAGACATGGTCACAAATGGTTCCAAAGCTCATGCTATCCCATATGGCTTCATACTAACCACAGTTCTGGACAGGCTCAATGTGCCTCTGAAGAAATGGGAAATGGCCTCGAGCAAAGAACACTTTGGCATCAAAACTCTTCTTGCTTGTGACTATCCAGTCAATGCCATCCCAGTTGAACCTGGTTAATCCTTGAGGACACCCATCAACAGCAAGGTTAGGACTTTGGTTCAGGAATGTGCAGCTAGGGATGATGAAATTGCTAGGCTCAAGGCTCGTGTGGTTGAACTGGAAGCTGAGAGGGATGGTCTCAGAATTGAACTTGCAAAAGAAAAGGAGAAGAATGATGAAATTCTTCAGAACATGCTAAATCTTCTCCAAACTCAACCTTCCAGTTCCTCCAAACCTTAGGACTCCTAGTTTTTGTCTCCTGAACTAGTTCTAGTACCCCCCCCCCAATGGACCAGATTAGGGATTTTTCTGTTTTTTGCTCATGGTTTTGATGTTTTTCTTTATTTTTGTGGATTGTTAGTGGCAACATATCTCTCTCAATGACAACTACTGTTTTCTCTTGTTCAATGATTATTCTGATCTTGATATTTTAAATATGTTTATTTGATTACTGATGATTGCACTTGCAATTGCCCCAGTGGCCATGAGTACTTATTAAAATTTGGAATTCACACTGTGTATGAAACTTTTCGATGATGCCAAAAATGGGAAGAGATATTTTGCTTTACACATTATTCTGAAATATGTGATATTTATAACCTAATTAACCTGGTCCTTGATGAAAAAAAAAATTTCTAAGTTTAGTGTTGATGGTTCAGCTGAGTTCTTACAAGTTTTTTATCAGTAAAAAGCACAGAGTTTGTCATCATCAAAAAGGGGGAATTGAGTCCTTGAAGATATCAAACTCTAACACTCACTTTATCCGGATTATGTTCTCTTCATATAAGGAGACTTTCTCCCCTTATCCAATATGCAACCTTTTCTATTAGATCAGGAGATATTGTTGCTTGATCAGTAGGACTTATCTCCTTCGCGTGCATCTCACATGTGTAGGTTGATCATGACAGTGCTTCACAAGATGGACCTGGTCCATGACTGAGTTCATTTGTCATTCTTCAAAACTTCACCTGTTCTTGGGCCAACAAATTCCCCTTTTTTGATGATGACAAACTCTGTGCTTTTTACTGATCAAAAAACCTGTAAGAACTCAGCTTAACCATCAACACTAAACTTAGAAAATTTTCTTTTCATCAAGCACCAGGTAATTAGGTTATAAATATCACTTATTTCAGAATAATGTGTAAAGCACAATATCTGATGAGTGTCAGAGAGCTGGCAGAATTTCAAAGAAGGATGAAATGCCTCTCACCATTATTCTTGAGGTTGACATATTTGATGTATGGGGCATCAACTTCATGGGACCTTTTGTAAGTTCATGTGGCAACACGTACATTCTTGTGGCCGTTGATAATGTTTCAAAGTGGGTTGAGTTCAGGGCTTTACCCAACAACGAGTCCCTAAGTATTGTGGCTTTTCTCAAGAAGAGTATCTTTACTCGGTTTGGCACCCCTAGAGCAATCATTAGTGATGGTGGGTCTCATTTTTGCAATAAGGCATTTGACACTTTGCTTGCAAAGTGTGGTGTCAGTCACAATGTTTCTACCCCTTACCATCCTCAAGCTAGTGGGAAAGTTGAAGTTTCCAACCGGGATATCAAGAGTATATTGTCTAAGACGGTCAATGCAAATAAGACCAATTGGTCAAAGAAATTGGATGATGCTCCTTGGGCTTATAGGACTGCTTACAAGACTCCGATTGGTATGTCTCCATACCGGTTGGTGTTTGGGAAAGCTTGCCATCTACCGGTCGAGTTAGAGCACAAGGCTATATGGGCTTTGAGGAAGTTAAATCTTGAATGGGATGTGGTAGCAAATCTTCGGGTGGAGCAGCTTAATGATCTAGATGAGTTCCGATTTCATGCCTACTCCAGTTCGTCCTTGTATAAGGATAAGATAAAGTACTTACATGACAAATATGCTTGTGGCAAGGAGTTCAAAGTAGGTGATTTGGTTCTCTTGTTCAATTTCTGGTTACGACTGTTTTCGGGAAAGCTTAAATCAAAATGGAGTGGACCTTTTGAGGTGGTGCTTGTGACTCCGTTTGGTGCTCTTGATTTGAAAAACAAAAATGGTGAGATCTTCAGAGATAATGGGCACAGGGTTAAGCACTATCTTGGAAAATTTGATGACAACCACGTGGTGGCGATGATCCATCTCAAGTGATTGATGGTAACCTACATCGTGTCGCGACGTTAAATCAGGCGCTTCTTGGGAGGCAACCCATGTGTTTTTCTTCTTGTTTTTCTTTGCTTTTTTCTCTTAGTATAGGATTTGTTTTTGGACTAACTGGTTGTGAGATGTGTATAGGGATCTGGAAAAAGTGGGCACTCTCTGAAGTTTGGACTGCAGCCACGCTCCAATTTTTGCGGTCCGCGGTGGCCTTTCGCGGGGGCGGAAATTTTTTGTGGTCAGTGATGTTAAAAGATCAAAAGTGGAGGCTCTCTGAAGTTTCAACCGCTGTCGCGGTGCATTTTTTACGGTCAGCGGTGGCTTGCCGCTGTCGCGAAGGGTTTTTCGCGGTCGACGGTGGTCTCAAAGCAACAGCCCTTCTGAGTTTCACAACCGCGGTTGCAGTGCATTTACTGCGGCCGTTGTAGGTAAGAATAAGTGGGTCCCAGGGCCTGCCTATAAATAGACACTCAGGGCCCCCTTTTACACTTTTCGCTCTTTGCTCTCTCAAACACCCTACGCTATTGTTCACTCTCGCCCTAACTTGCACAAACACAAGAACCGAGTTGAATTTGTTGCACATTTCACATCTGGTAACTCTAAGCAACCGTTAATCTTTAATTTTGTTCTTATTCTCTTTTAAATTGATAGTTATTATTTCTTCTTCTTCTTTTTTCTTTTAATTTTGACTTAGGACTCCATAGTGTTAATTAGATTAGGTTTTAATTAGTCAGAAATGATGATTAACTACCTAGTGGGTTGATTATGTGTTGATTAATGCTAAAATGAACGAAAAATTTGAAACCCTAGGTGCTAAGTCCAAAGTTGACCTTTGCAGTTCGTGGTTGTTTTTTTGCGGTCCGCAGTGCACTTACCACAGCCGCGCTCCATTTTTCGCGGTTCGCGGTGCCATTCAATCAAAGAGTGGGTAGTCTGAGTCCCGCCTCGCCGCGGTCCGCGGTGGAATTTTTCGCGGTCCGCAGTGCACTTACCGCAGTCGCGCTCTATTTTTCGGGGTCCGCGGTGCCATTTAATCATAGAGTGGGTGGTTTGAGTCCCACCTCTCCGCGGTCCGCGGTGCAGCCTTTGCGGCCGCAGTGCATTTTTCATGGTCTGCGGTCTGCTGTTTTGTCTTGCACTGTCAACTATTTTTTCTGTACTACTTTTTCTAGTATTTGCATTAACAAGTTTCTACTGATTGTACTTGCAAACAATAGTTAAATCTAGAGGAGCTAGTGATAAACAAAAAGGTATAGCAGAGTCCTCCCGGGGTAGGGGACGAGGCATAATTAAATTGACCCCAACGGTTCGGAAAGCAATTAGGGAAACCAGAAAACTCATCAAACCTGCAGATAGAGTTGCTTCCCATTCTAAGGGAAGCGAGTATTTGCCCTCCCGGGAGGCATCTAAGTCTGATTCAGTGCCGGAGTATGTACCTAACTTCCCGGAGAGACATCGTTTGAGAGATTTACCTACACCTCCGGCCTCTCCTACTTCTCATGCTTCAGTTCAGATTTCTTCTGAGTCATCTGCGGGCTCAGCTGAGAGCAGTGATAGTGCAGCTTCATCCTTACCTGCATCTTTGTCACCTGGACAAGATGTAGATGTTGGGGTACCGAATGAAAAGGGAGGGGATGTACCTCTAACTGGGGGTGTAGAGAGAACTAGAAACCTCGAGGTGTGGAAAAAGCGGTTCGTCAGTGAGCTGGCTTATCACAAGTTCCGGGAGTGGTGGCCTCTAAGCTCGCTTATTCTTGAGCGCCAGTTCATAGAGAGGGATCTCCTGCCGCACAACCCCAGCGTGAAATAGCAATTCAATGAACGTGTGGGGTGGGATTACTTCACCAGCAGGGTGTTAGAGGCAAACGAGCACTTTGTCAAAGAGTTTTACGCCAATGCTTCCCACATCAAGAAGGATACCAAAGTGAATAAAGTGCAAAACTTGAAAGTGAAGTTTGATGGGAAGACAATAAATGAATACTTGGGCTTTAATAAGGAAGATGAAACATTATACTTGGAGAAGTTGGCACTCAATGAGGAAGCCCGTCCATGGTTAGTACCATATCTGGCTCTCCCAAGCACCACCCCAGCATGGTTGACAGCAGGGGTTCCTATCTTGAGGAAAACCCTAAACTTTGAGGCAAAGGGGTGGGAGACTTTCGTATGCAGCAGGCTGGACCCTACTACCCATGAAAACACCGCTCCAGGGCAATACTAGTGGCAGCTATTATGGTGGAGTTCCCAATCAATATCGGGAATGTCATGTCTAGGGTGATCACTAGGGTGGTCAATGAGGGTGACAGATCATACCCCTTTCCGCACTTCCTAACAATGTATTTGGAAGACCTGGAGGTGGAGAAAAGAAACTTTGACGTGAAGGTAAAACCCAAGATGCCCTTTTCATGGTACAACCTCAAGGCTGATGACAACCCCAAAGGCAAAGATCCTAAAGGCAAAGCCACTACTTCTATTGGCCAATCTGAAGAGCTAGTAGTAGTAGTCACTTCTTCTCTGCCTCCCACTTCCATACCAGAGCCTACCCACGGACCGTCTACTTCTACTCCTCCAGATATTCAATCCTCCTCAGCATACCCATTGACTGCCCACAGATCGAGCCAAACACTCTCCAGAATCAACAACTAGATGCATGCAGCAACTTCTAAGCTATCTGTACTCTCCAGTTTAGTAGCAGCTCAGTCAGTACCCTCACAGCCACAGGTGCCAGCTTCGGTAGAGGAAACTCTCAGGGAGATTTTGGACAACTAGAAGAAGCACCTTGATAACCAAAAGCTGATAATGGATGCTCTTGTTGATCAAGGGAAAACGCTTAAGGAACTGAGCAAATACACAAAGAAGCTGAAGCATACACGGGCATCAAAGGAGTTGGTCAAGGAATTGAGCGGAGAAGTGGAGAAGATGAAGGTAGCTGATCATTTGCCTTTGGAGCTACTATTGCATGATCAGCCTCCAGCAGCTCAGACAGAGCAGGTTCTGGAGCAGGAGATTGAGAGAGCTCCGAAGAGGAGGAGAATGATCCCCCAAGTGGATGATGTTGAGATTGAGTTGGAGGAGATGGAGGGTGATGCTTCTGGCCAGCCATAGGCCCCCAGGACAGATGATTCAGGTGCACAGCCATATGATCTTGTGCTACCACAGGACCCCACTCAGTCACAGGAGCCCATACTACTATAGGACCCTGCTCAGTCACAGAATCCCATGCTACCACAGGACCCAATGCAGATGGAGGATCCATAGGGAGTTTTCTTCACTCTCTATCTTTCTTTTTGAGCGTATTTTTGGTTAGTTAGCATTGAGGACAATGCTAGCTTTCATTTGAGGGGGTGGCCCTACTTTGATTTATGATTTGGTAGTTTGATTTGATAGTTGGACTGTAATTATGACAATATTTTCTTTCTTTATGCTTATTTTTCACTTTTGGTATGTATATAACTTTACCTTTTATTTTACTTTCCGTTATTGTTCTAGTTTGGTCTGTATATAAAGTTACTCTCATGTATATATTCATCCCTTCTTATGTATATTCATCTAAACCCCCCTTTTTGTACATATTCAGTTTACTTTCCGTATTTTACTTCATAGCTTCTTTTGCAATTTCCTTAATAGTATAGCTTCTTATTTCATTCAATAGCTTCTTTTCGATTCGTAGCTTCTTATTTTTCAAGTTTCAATGATCAATAAGCCTTTGGTTTTCTTAATGTCATGGTTCTTTCCAAAGGTGGAGTTTGTGTAAACCGGGTGGCTCTTCCCGATGATGGATGGCATGACAACCTTCTTAAGGGTTTGAGTCTGTTTTTGTTTTTGTTTTTGTGTAAATAGTAGTTAGTAAGCAATGGTGCCTCAGCAAAAGATTCACTTGGGCCTAATACATTTACCTTTGACCTTATGGTTAAAAATAAATTGTTGTGTATAGGATGGTGATAGTTGTGACCTTGAGACTCTTGTGTTGGCTAAACAATCATCGAGTGGTTTCTTAGAATCATTTGTTTGCTCAAATCTTAACAAAGGTTGTTGTGGGCCCCCAACTCTATTTCTTTAGCAATCCTATAGCTTGTGTGGTGAGGTATTGATTTGCAAGTCCAAGTCTCATGCCAATGAGTCTAGAACTTGCCCTGAATGTTTGTCTAGGCGAAATCCTAAGTGTATCTCGACTTGAGAAGTGATTATAGGCTCTCCTTGATCCCAAATTGAAACTAGAAAACATCCATATCCTACCAATGATGTTATCCCTAGTCAACCCCATTGAGCCTTAGCCCTTATTCTTTCGATAACCATGATACAAACCTTTATCGGTTCTAAAATGATCCTCTCTTGGCACCCTATCTTTCTTTAGCACAAGGCAAAAGCATAAGTTTGGTGGGAGAGGCGAGGAATGCAAAAGTGATAAAAGGTACAAAATGAAGAAAAGGAAAGGCAAAAAAAAAAGAAAAAGAAAGAAAAGCCAAAGATTCAAAAAGAAAATGAACAATGCAGAAGAAATGAAGGGATTCAACAAAAGCAAAAGATGAAAGGCATGGAAAGATTAGAACGGAGAAAAAGAATTGAAATGAACAAGAAAGAGTGACAGTGTATCTCTCTAGCCCCTAAAGAAGAAGTAAATGACTCAAAGAGTCGAGAAAATGTGTGCCAAAATGAAGTGCTTAAGGGAAGATGAAACCTTCTGAGACCAATATATCCTACCCTGAACCAAAAGCCTTCATTACATTCCCACAAAAGCCCTATATGATCTTGAGTTGGGTGAGCTTACATTAGTGGTGACTAACATAAGGGGCAAGCTTATGGTACTTAGAGCCGGACTTGTGACCTTCCTTTGAGAGAGATGAGTGTGTTTTCTACAATCCTCGTTCTGAGTGCTACAATCTAAAAGTGAGGTTTGCTTATGGAGAGTTGAGGAGTATGAGTTTGGGTTCCACAGCGACCAATGTAACAGAAAGTGTTTCCTTGATGAGTTGAGTCAACTCTTGATGTTTTTGTGTCGCACTATAGCCATGGTGCTAAAAGGTTATGTATTGTTGATAATGCATTTGAGTTGAGGGTAATTGTTAGTCCCAATTGATTCTTGATGAGGTTACTTTAGAACAGCTAAATTTTCCTTTCTATTATCTTGAGGAGGTGGGAATTACTTTGTTTGCTTAAGGACAAGCAAAAGTTTAAGTTTGGGGGAGTTGATAACTAGCAATTCTAGTCTAGTTTATGCTCCTTTTTGCTTGAGTTTTGGACTAAAATATGTACAAGTATTCCCCAAAAGCTAACTTATTATGCTTGTTTGCAGTGTTTGGTCAAAAGGAGACAAGGATGTCATAACCAGCTCAAAAAGGAGTGAAACCTGCACAAATTCAAAACCAAGTCAAAGCAGTGCTACAGCAGAAATCCACCGCGGCCACAGAAGACTCACCGCGACCGCGATCCTTTTATTGCGGTCCGCGGTGGCAAGGTTCAGAGAGATACCAGTTGAGGCATTTCAATTTACCGCGGTCCGCGATGATTTTATGCGATTGTGGTACCGCTACCGCGACAGCGGTCCTTTTACTATGATCCGCGGAGGAGAGATTCAGAGAGCCTTGAGTTTGAGCAAAAGCTGAAGACCGCGGTCCGTGGTTGATTTACCGCAATCGCGGTAGCCTCACCACTGCAGCGGTCCATTTTCCGCTGTCAGCAGTACCTCCGTTAGGGGCATTTTTGTCCAGAAAATTTAGCTGTGTATAAATACTCTTTTCAGATTTTTAGGTCATCTTAGCTTAGCTGAGCATGTGAACGGCGACTTTAGACTATTTTGAGTAATTTTGTAGCTTACTTAGCAATTGATCTTAGTCTCTTATCTTGTAATTACAATTTATGGATTATTCTTCATCTCAACCTATGATTTCTTCTTCAATTATGAGTAGCTAAACCCAATAGTTAGGGTTGTGGCTTAACCCTAGTGTGGGTATTTAATGGGTCTCTTGTTTTAGGGTTTGGATGTTTATGGGTGATGGATATTTGGTCTGATTATGCTTTCTATGTTGAATTAGTGGTTGCAAACACTAATTTGTGCCTTTTTGACTTAGGCTCTTCTTGAGAAAGAGAGACTAAGTCTAGGAATTTCAGGCCAACAAGGATTCAAGAGATTGATAGCCCCAATTAAAGGGTTAAACCTAGATATAGTAATACCCGACTTGAGCCAACATTGCTTGCTCAAATTAAACACCCAATTGGGCTTGAGAAAGTCAATTAGGGCAAAGTCACTCTTACTACCGAGAGGTGTAGAGTGAGTAGCTTCGTACATTGGCTATATCACGATCCTAGCTATAACATTGTTTCCCTAAGTTTGAGATCTCGTTAGATACTCACCTAGGAGAAAGTCACTTCCCTAGTGTCTCTTTACCCATTTAGAAAACCCTATAAAAACATCTTCTTAGGTTAAATCTTGTGCACCATTAGTATAAAATTAGAAGTAACAAACAAACAAGAATGATTGGAAGTGAAATTAAAAGCACTACACATTGCTAGATTAGATAGGAATCCAACTCCAAATATATCTAGCTCCCTGTGGATTTGATCCCGACCTTTCTCGGGTAAAAGCTGCATTGACCGCTCTTGCCACTCTATAGTGGTGTAGGGTTGGACCTGATCAATGCACTTGCTCCTGTCTTCGACATTGAATATTGGGTGGCTTTCCACAAGCATTTTGGACCTAAGGTTCCGTCTGGTAAGTGTTATTTTTGCTTCAGTTTTTTGCTGTTTACCATTGCTTGTTGATGTGACCTCCTTTTGGTGCTAAGTCAATGAACTTCTAAGTAGAAGGCTCCAGTGCCGGCGTTTTGCCAAGCTAGTATATCGGCTGGGATGCAGTTTGCTTTAGCCGAATCCGTTCGTGGGGGTCGTACTCAAACTCCATCGATGAGGGATTCTGCGCCTCAGACTGTTATACGGGATGAGATCTTTTCCTGGCCTACCTATCATCTTGTAGACGAGTCGTCTGATAGAGAGGAGTCGCCTTCAAGAAAAAGGCAAAGGATGGAGCTTAGTAAGGTCGTCATCTGGGGCCGAGGGGGTGTATGATGATGAGGCGCTTGTCAGGACCACAGAAGGTGGCGCGTCATTGGCGGCGAAGAGGGATAAAGCGGTACCTGCGAGGGACGATGGCTCTATCTCGGACATCGACCTTGAAGAGGTACGAGCCTTCTTGAAGAGGAATACTCACGTGGAGGTAAGGACGGAGGGTCCTAACCGGCACGTAATCATTTTTGTGGATTATGAACTTTTGGCCAACTCTGAACGGGCTGTGCCATCTTTTTCTCCCTTGTGCACAGCCTCTGAGAACACGGTGCTACAGGCGATGAGCGATGCGGAGTTATCGCTGAGTATTTCTGGCATGGCTTTACGAGTAAGTGATTTTTAATGTTAGGATTTGTTTCGCATATGTAATTTGCTCATATTGACTTCTTTCTTTTGCATGTCAGACTCTCATCATGGGGATCGAGCATGACCGGCGGGAGGAGCGGAGGACGGCTATTTTTAAGAAGGTGACCTCTAAGTACAGAGAGTACCATATCAAGCACCAAAAACTGGCCGACGTCTTTAACCAAGATAGAGAGTTTCAGCTGTTTCGTGACGGGCTTAAATAGAAGGAGGAGGAGTTGTTGAGGAAAGTTGAGGAGTTAAAGGAGGAGGAGGATGAGCTAATGAAAGCCATCGGTTGGTGCAGCGAGCTTGAGGCGGCTCTTAAGGCCAAGGAGGATGAGCTCGAGGTAAGCAAGGGGGTGATGGCTGAGAATGCCGACCTTCAAGCGCGGGTGGCCTCCTTAATTGCTGAGCTTGGGCGGAGGGAAGCAGAGGCTGTCGATCTAAAGGGCGAGTTGAGCATCAAGGTTAAGGAATTGACTCATGTCGAGAAAGGCAGAATGGTCGCCATGTCTAAAGCATCGGTCTTAGATTATGGCCTCCGTGTTTGTAGGTCTGAGCGGGATAATGAGGTGAAGACATTAGCCCTCAAGGTGGCAAGGTTAGAAAAGCGGATCCAGGATCTAGAGGCAGAGTTGTCCGGATTGAACAAGCAGGTTGTTGCTTTGAAGGCTGAGGAAGTGCGACGGCAATCGCAGCCATCTATGTCTCGTACTCATGCCGACCCCGTTATGCCGCAGGAGTTGTATGAGATGTGGGTTCACGCCGAGGCTTAGCTTGATGTGTATAAGTTCTTGAAGGCCGACGGGAAAGTTTCCGAAGCAAAACTCGAGGGTGTCCGTGTTAAAGAACGTGCGGCCCGTGAAGCTTGTGGTTATGCCCTTGGTACGCCTGGCGGGGATGATGTTGATGATGATGCGGATAGGCTCGCCTACGAAGGGTGACACAACGTAAAGTCGTTGTACTTATTTTTGTTTTGTCCTACTATTTTTGTGAGGGCGTGTTTGGGCCCTTTGTAAAAAAATACTGTAATATGACAGTTGTAATGGAACATCCCCCTTTTTGCTATGTATCTCTTGATTTATGTTCTTTTTTTTTTGCTATGTGGGGAGGCCCCTGGTTTTTGATGATATCAATGTTCAACGCGGTGAACATTGGAGATTTCGAGCAAGGTCGAATATTAAGTAGTTCGAGCGAGGTCGAATATAATATACTTCGAGCGAGGTCGAATGTGAAATAATTCGAGTGAGGTCAAATGTAAAGTACTTCGAGCGAGGTCGAATGTGATATACTTCGAGCGAGGTCGAATGTAAAGTAATTCGAGCGAGGTCGAATGTAAAGTAATTCGAGCGAGGTCGAATGTAAAGTAATTCGAGCGAGATCGAATGTAAAGTGTGAAAGACGGTAGAGAGTAAAAAATGTAGGTCGAATATTAAGTAGTTCGAGCGAGGTCGAATATAATATACTTCGAGCGAGGTCGAATGTGAAATAATTTGAGCGAGGTTGAATGTAAAGTAATTCGAGCGAGGTCAAATATGATATACTCCGAGCGAGGTCGAATGTGAAATAATTTGACGAGGTCGAATGTAAAGTAATTCGAGCGAGGTCGAATGTAAAGTAATTCGAGCGAGGTCGAATGTAAAGTGTGAAAGACGGTAGAGAATAAAAAATGTTGCTTTATTCATTGAAGAATATTTACATGTGTACGTTTGTTTCATACATAAATTGGAGTTTCCATGTATCCAGTCCCTTCATCGTTCAGCCTGGAGAAGTAGTTGGCAGGCTGGGCGATGAATTAAACTTGAACTTCGAGACGTCCCCTTCGTCGCCTCATTAAAAACCTCCCCAAGAAAACCCAATTGGGACAAAACCCGGGTGAGGGAAAAAGAGTACGACTTAAGGGGTGTCTGTTTTCAGAAGTTGAAATATTTGAGACGGGCGACATTCCAATTGTTTTGTAGTAATTTTCCCTCCATTGTTTCTAGTTGGAATGATATTTTGTTGGCTACTGTCGTGATTTTGTATGGCCAGTCCTAATTGGTTCCTAGTTCGCCTTCTCTTGAATCTTTGCATGCCTGTGTTTTGGCCTTGAGTACATAGTCGCCGACTTTGAGTGGTCGTATTTTGGCTTTTTTATTGTAGTACTGTTCTACTTGTTGTTTTTGGGCTACCATTCTTATGTAAGCCATGTCTCTTTTCTCCTCGGCTTTATCAAGGTTTTCCTGTTCTCGTCATTGATTGGTCTGCTTTTGTTAGAGTATCTCAAACTAGGCTCTCCGACCTCGACCGGTATCATGCGTCAGTCCCGTAGACTAATGAATATGGCATTTCTCTGGTGCTTGTTTTTGGCATGGTGCGGTAGGCCCACAGTACTTCTGGTAGTAACTCCGGCCATAATCTTTTGGCGTCCTCAAGCTTTTTCTTCAAGATATTCAGTATCGTTTTGTTGGAGGATTCGACTTGGCTGTTTCCAGTAGGGTGATATGGCGTGGAGAGTATTCGCTTGATATGCCATTTTTCGAAGAATTCAGTAGTCTTTTTTCGGTGAATTGTGGTCCATTGTCGCAGCTGATTTCTTTGGGGATGCCGAAGCGGCATATGATGTTTCTCCATATGAATGTGATAACTTCCTGCTCGCGTATTTGGGTGAATGCACCTGCTTCCACCCACTTGGTAAAATAGTTAATTAAAACTAAAAGGAATCATATGTTACCTCGCCCTACTGGGAGGGGTCCGATAATATCCATTCCCCATTTGATGAATGGCCATAGCGATGTAACCAAGTGGAGGAGCTCACCTGCTTGGTGTATCACAGGGGCGTATTTCTGACATAGCTCGCACCTCTTGTCGTAGTCGGCGACTTCTTTCTTCATTATGGGCCAATAGTAACCTGCTCTAATGAGGCATCTGACGAGGGCTCGGTTGCCTGTATGGGCACCTCAGTAGCCCTCGTGTACTTCCTTGAGGACACGCCTCATTTGGTTCAGCCCTAGACATTTTGCCAAGGGGCCCCAAATGTTCTTTTGGACAGGTCGTGGTTGATGATGTCGTACCTGGCCGTCTACATTCGAAAGTTTTTGGCTTCCTTTTTATCCGATGGGAGTACTCTCTCCTGCAAGTATGTTATAATGCGGTTGCGCTAGTCCCAAGTCAAATTTACAGAGTGTACCTCAAGTTGGTCTATTGACGAGTGGAGAAGGGTGACCACGTTCTCTTTTGTAATGTTTTTGGTGGCCGCTGCTAATATGCCTAAGCCATTTGCCTCGATGTTTGTGCTTAAGGTATCTGGTCGAGTCGACATTCGTCGAATTCTGGCAGCAGTTTATGAATTTTTGCCTGGTACTTTTGTAGCCTCTGCTCTTTGATTTGGAAAGTCCCAGTGACTTGGTTGACAACGAGTTGTGAGTCGCATCTGAGGACGACTCGTCGTGCTCCGTATTTGAGAACTAGCTTTAGTCCTACAATTACGTCCTCATACTCGGCCTCATTGTTAGGCATATCGGGGCACCGTATGGATTGACGGATAACTTCGCCTGTTGGGACCTCGAGTACGAGTCCCAGTCCAGATCCTGATGCATTGGATGCACTATTGGTGTATAGGACTCATAAGTCAGGTATACCGAGAGGGGTACGAGAACCTTCCTGCTCGACCTTGGGCACATTTTTGGCACTGAAATCGGCAACGAAATCGGTGAGTACCTACGATTTTATCGTTGTTCGCGGATGATATGTTATATCGTGCTCGATCAATTCTATGGCCTACTTGGCCAATCTTCCCGACAATTCAGGTTTATGTAGGATGCTCCACAGGGGGAAGGTCGTTACTACCGATATGGGATGGCATTGAAAATAGGGTCTAAGTTTTCGTGAAGCTATAACCAATGCCAAGGCCAATTATTCGAGGTGGGGGTACCTCGTTTCGGCGTCGACCAGTATTTTACTAATGTAATAAATTGGAGATTGCGTACCTTTGTTTACGCGGACCAACACTGCGCTTACCGCGACTTCTGAAACGGCCAAGTATATTAGGAGGCATTCGCTAGGTTCTGTTTTGGCGAGTAGTGGGGACGAAGACAAGTATGCCTTTAGTTATCTTAAGGCATCGATGCATTCTGAATTCCACTGGAGTCCGTTGTCTTTTTTCAGCACGTTGAAAAATTTGTGGCACCTATCGGATGACCGTGAGATGAACCTCGATAGGGAGGCTATGCGACCAGTTAGTTTTTGCATTGTTTCTTGCTGGTTAATACTTCGGGTATCCCTTCAATGGCTTTGATTTGATCGGGGTTGACTTTGATGCCTCTTTATGATACCAGGAAGCCGAGGAATTTGCCCGAGGTTACGCCGAAGGCACATTTTTCGGGGTTCAATTTCATGTCGTACTGCCTTAATATACTGAAAGTGGTCGATGTGGTCTTCTTTCCTTTTTGGTTTGACTAACATATCGTCGATGTAAACTTCTATTGTTTTGTCGAGTTGATCCTTGAACATCTTGGTGACCAACCTTTGATACGTTGCTCCTGAGTTTTTCAACCTGAATGGCATGACTCTGTAACAGTGCGTTCCGTGATGGGTGATGAAAGTAGTCTTTTCCTGGTCCTCCTCCTCCATGAGGATTTGGTTGTAACCTGAGTAGGCGTCCATGAAACTTAACAATTCATGCCCCGATGTTGCGTCGATGAGCTGGTCGATATGAGGCAATGGAAAGGAGTCTTTCGGGCAAGCCTTGTTTAGGTCTGTGAAATCCACACACATCTGCCACTTCCCGTTTTCTTTTTTACCATGACCACATTGGCGACCCATTGGGGGTATTTTGATTCCCGGATGGAACCGTTGGCGAGTAGCTTGTCCACTTCATCACTGACGGCCTCGTTGATTGCGGCGTTGAATTTTCTCATTACTTGTCGCACTAGGGGTAGAGTGGGTCGACATGCAACTTGTGTGTGGCAACGTCTTTCGGGACACCTAACATATCTGCATGGGATAAGGCGAACAAATCGGCATTGTCAATTAAAAATTTATGAAATTTACATAGTTTTGAGAGTTTATGTCCAATGTAAGCCTTTTTGCTATTGTCACTGTTGTCCAGTTGGACGGGATCGAGGTCTTCTACCATTGATCCTGTGGCTTCCACGATGTCGGGGTCCCTGATAACTTCTGTTTGTGTGTCGAGTCTTGTCTCCGACTTTGGTAATTGCTATGCTTCTGAGTCTGTTCCCTTTAGCTGTTGAGTGTATGTGCAATCCTAACCGATACGATAGCATTCTTGGGCAGTGCGTTGTTCGCCTAGGATGCTGAATATCCCCCATGGAGTAGGGAACTTGATCACTTGATACAGGCTTGACGGGATGGCCCTCATGGCGTGTATCCATGGTCGTCCTATGATGGCGTTATAAGTTGTGTCCTGGTTCATGACATGGAACGTTGTTTCTAGGGTGACGCCCCCGGCCAGAACGGGTAGCATTATCTCCCCTGAGGTTCGCTCAAATGCATTGTTAAAACCTGTTGGTGTTATGCAATGTGGTACTATCTTGTCTTCGAGACTCATTTGTGTGAGAACTCGAGGGTGGATAATACACGCGCCGCTTCCGTCTTCTACCATTATTCTTTTCACATCAGTATCAGAAATACGTACAGTAATAACAATTGCATTGAAATGAGGGAAACTCAAACCGTCGGTATCTGACTTATCGAAGGTGATACTGTCTCCAAAGTCGTCATACCGTTCATGGGTGATCGACCGCTTAAGTTTGTGTGTGGTGGTGAACTTCACGCAGTTGATCGAGGCTTCATCGCCTCCGCTGATGATCATTTGGATGGTGCGGGCAGGGGAGGGTAGCTTTGGAGGCCCCTGGTGTTGTTCACGTCCACGGCTGAAGTTGGCTCGTCCACGGTCGCTCATCAGCTCTCTCAGGTGCCCTTGGTTCAGCATGTTTACTACCTCTTGCCGTAGGGCTATGCAGTCTTCGGTTTTGTGACCCTGCTCCTAGTGAAATTCACAAAGGACGTTCGACTTTCGGGTATTTGGGTCGGACTTCATTTTCTGTGGACACTTCACCTTTGTGCCAAGCTTCTCTAGTGAGTACACTATTTCTGAAGGGGAAACACAAAAATTGTGAGTGGATAAGAGTGGAGGCATACCTCTTTCGTTTCGATGAGTCCCTATATGTGGCCTGGACGGCCCTTCCGCATGTCAAGGAGGCGGTGGGATGGTTGTTCTGACGTAGGGTTGATACCTTTCTTGGTTGAGGCGTGGACCTGACTGGTATCTTCGACCGTCGTTACAACGATCTTTTCTCGACTCCGTTTGGAGTGATGTTAACCGTTGGGTCGGACCGTTAAGGTCATCCTCGTCTGCTCTTACCTCGGCGCAGTAGGCGTTGTGGATTTCTTCCCAAGTGGTGGAAGGGTATTTCATGAGCATACTTAATAGCTTTCTGGTTGCTCTCGACTCGTTCCTGTTCAACCCATTTTGGAAAGCTGCTACTGCCATCCCTTCTAATACATTTGGTAGGCTCATTCTTACTCTGTTAAACCGGGTGAGGAAGTCCTTGACTCCCTCGCCAGGCGATTGCCTAACGGCGAATATATTTTTTACCCTGGCTTCCGCCTTTTTAGCTCCGGCATAGGCGGTGACGAACTTGTCTGTCATTTCTTCGAACGTTGTTATTGACCATGCTGGTAATTGTGAATACCAGGTTAAGGCTCCCCCTATTAGGGTTTCACCGAACTTTTTCAGCAACACTGATGGTACTTGCTCCTTCGAAAGGTTATTTCCCTTCACCGCTGTGACGTAATGAATGATGAGATCTTCGGGATTTGTAGTATCATCGTATATCTTCAAGTACGGTGGCATTTAAAGGATTTGGGTATGGCATATGGAGTCGCCTCCTTGCTGTACAGTTGTTCGACGAACCGGCCAACATCTCGTTTTGGTCGCATCTTTTGGGCGCCCGATATCTTATCGACCCTTTCTTGATGTTCCCACATCTGGTCGCGGAGTGCCCTATTCTCATTTTCCATTTCTTCCATTTTCTTTGGAATGATTGGAAGTGCGTCATTACCTGCATCAACAATAGTGTAAGCATTACCTGTTTGGGGGGCAGGTTGTTCGCCGGTGGTTGTTGTGGTATTTGCTTGTGTGGTGTTTCTATTCTCCCTTTGAACGGGTTCGTCGAGTATGTTGTTTAGAGTGTTTGCCAGCCACTCTTCCAGTAATTTTTTCACTACTGGTGGTGCTTCCTTAACTGTAGACGTGGAGGCTCCCCTCTCGTGTGAAGCGGTTACACTTTCATGAGGGGGAGGTGAATCACTCCGCCTGGGTGTAGCGCTTGGCGTCACATTCTCGTTATTTTCCCTGTCATCTTCGTTTATGGTGTTCAAAATGTTGGTAGTGACGCCTGCTATTGCTTTCTGTCTTGCATCTCCTTTTCCTGCTATCGTTAGTTTGTACAAACGAAGAAGAGATGGCTGTTTTTTTTTTTTTTTGCTCTAGAAGGAACTAAAATTTCAACTAAAAACTCCCCACAAACGGCGCCAAATTGTTTGACCAAAAAGGTGTTGAACCTTTTAGTTAAACTAATTAATGATGAGATATAGGATGACTCTTAGTTGAAGATAATAAATTCTAGATCAAATATGTCGAGGAATCGACGGAGTGAACGATGTTTGGCAGTGTTAAAGAGCACGTTTATATTCGATGAATGCTAATAATGTGATACCATAAATTTGTAATAAATGTAGAAGATTGCAATAAATGTAATAAGAGGGAATCTACTACCCAATTATTGTATGATTTGGATGGTTCCTTCCCTTGACAACAACGTGGGAATGAGAGAAATAAAGATGGTTATGGAATCTTTGAATCTTGTGAGTCCAGGTTGAGTAGTATGCACCTGAATAATATAATCAATGAACAAGACAACTTTTCGTATATTCTCTTGAGTCAACTTTTTACAATGTCTTTTTCTCAGAAAATGAAGATCCCCCTCATTGTTCCCTATTCCTTACTATTTATAAGGGAAATTCCCAAGAAAATCCTAAAAAGTACAACATAAGGAATATCCAAGGGAATATTCCTGATGTCCTTTCCTAAGTCTATCCTACCGTTGCAATTACAACTTTGGTTGTTCGTCCTCGCCAGTGATTCCTATGAGGACGGCCCTTTCGCCATAATGTCGTGGTCGACCCCGTCCTTAACACGACTTATCTGCAATTAGTGAGTCGGCAAATTTTGACCAATACAGTGGGGACTGCTGGGAAAAAGAAATAAGGTGACGTAACCAGGAGCGGAGCTAGAGAGCTGGTTCGGTCGAATCCGGTAGCTTTAGTTCGAACTCTGTATTTATCTTAAAAAATCTATTGAATATGTATAAATTTATTAATTTAGAACCCAATAACTTGAAACGAGTAGAATCCGAACTCATAAGCTTGAAATCATGGCTCCGCCTTTGGACCTAATCTCACTAAATCAGTCATTATATAAAATGGGGTTTTTCATCATTATGTAACAATGAATATAATGACACAATACAATAAAATTTAATTAACAATCAAATAAATATTATATCTAACATAACAATACGATACAATGGGTAACAACATAAGATCACAAGAATGTAAAAGCATTTTTAATAAAACTAGAGGATTCCAAACGAAGACACATAAAATGAGAATAAAAGGCAACGACCAACTTGAACTTTTAAACGAATGGGACAGTCTTGTGTGAGACCTCTGAGTTTCCTTCCCCTCCGTTCATCAAACTCTCGGCCGTTCTCGACAGCCTCCACTGAGTTTTCAATCCTATGTTCTCAAGGTTACCTAAAAGAAGCGTTCAATAAGTTCTCTTTCCTAATATGGGACAGCCCATCTCATTTCTCGTACCTTCTACAATCATGCATCGAAAAAAAATCTTTTTCCCTCACCAAACAGCTGCATTCTCTCATACTAACCTCTGGCTGTTTCAAAGACAAATTTGTTGCCAACCACCTCCTTAATGCTTACACTAAGTTGGGTCAGCTAGATACTGCGGTTTCACTGTTTGAAAAATTGCCTAAAAGAAATGTCATGTCTTTTAACATTTTGATTGGTGGGTATGTACAAGTTGGCGATTTGGATAATGCCTCTAAGCTGTTTGATGAAATGGGTGAGAGAAATTTGGCTTCTTGGAATGCAATGATCACTGGGTTGACTCAGTTTGAGTTCAATGACAAGGCATTGAGTTTGTTTTCACAAATGCATGGATTGGGTTACTTGCCTGATGCATTTACTCTTGCAAGTGTTTTAAGAGGTTGTGCTGGCTTGAAGGATGTGAATAAGGGCAGGCAGGTTCATGGTTGTGTATTGAAATTGGGCTTAGAGGACCATCTGGTTGTTGCAAGTTCATTGGCGCATATGTATATGAAGTCTGGTAGCTTAAGAGAAGGGGAGATAGTGATCAAGTCAATGCCAGCTCCAACTGTAGCGGCTTGGAATACCCTTATTACTGGTAAGGCTCAGAATGGATGTTTTGAGGGTACATTCGAGCTGTATAATTTAATGAAAATCGCTGGGTTTAGACCAGATAAGATAACATTTGTTAGCGTGATCAGCTCGTGTTCGGAGCTGGCTACAATAGGACAGGGGCAGCAAATTCATTCTGAGGTTATAAAAACTGGAGCAGTTTCTGTGGTTGCAGTTGTTAGTTCCTTGATTAGCATGTATTCAAAATGTGGGTGTTTAGATGAAGCTGAGAAGATTTTTGAGGAAAGGGAGGAAGCTGATATTGTTTTATGGAGTGCTATGATTTCTGCTTATGGGTTTCATGGGAGAGGAAAGAACGCGGTTGGGTTGTTTCATCGCATGGAGCAGGAAGGACTGGTACCTAATGACGTGACTTTCTTGAGTTTGCTCTATGCCTGTAGTCATAGTGGGATGAAGGACGAAGGGCTTGAATTTTTCAACTGTATGGTGGAAAAGTACAATGTGGAACCTCAACTGGTGCACTATACATGTGTGGTTGATCTCTTAGGAAGAGCAGGCCGTTTGCAGGAGGCCGAAGCTCTTATTAGATCTGTGCCTGTGAAGCCTGATGCTATCATATGGAAGACGTTGCTATCGGCCTGTAAAATTCATAAAAATGCCGATATGGCTAGAAGTATAGCTGAAGAAATTTTGAGGATTGATCCTCAGGATTCAGCTTCATATGTGCTCGTTGCTAATGTTCATGCATCTGCCAAAAGGTGGAAGTATGTTTCTGAAGTGAGGAAATCAATGAGGGATAGAGGAGTAAAGAAAGAACCAGGAATAAGCTGGCTGGAGTTGAAGAACCATGTTCACCACTTTATTATGGGTGATAAATCTCATCCACAGTTTGAAGAGGTTGATGCATACTTAAAGGAATTGATTGCAGAACTGAAGTTAGAGGGCTATGTTCCTGATACGGGGTCCGTTTTGCATGATATGGACTTAGAGGAAAAAGAGCACAACTTGGTCCATCACAGTGAAAAATTAGCAATTGCTTTTGCGCTAATGAACACCCCTGAGGGTTTTCCAATTAGGATAATGAAGAATTTACGAATTTGTGGCGATTGCCATGTGGCTATTAAGTACATATCCAAGATCAAAAAGCGAGAAATTATTGTACGCGATGCCAGTAGGTTTCATCACTTCAAAGATTGCTGTTGTTCTTGTGGAGATTATTGGTGACAATTTGACTGTAGGTAATGGTCGTTCCCCCTTTTCTCATATCGAGACTATTTATGAACCATTGTTTCCTCTGTTAGATGTAACAATATTCAAACCTTGAAAGAGATTCACAAAAATTAAATCTTTTATTTATTTTCATTCATATTGAAAAGTGAATACAGTATTTCTGAGAATACCATGTGTCCAAATGTATTTACATATATGTTCTTCGACTCCATTTTATTTGAGATTTTTACACAATAAGTCACTTATTTAAAATTATTTGTTTAAATAACATCACTTTTGATTATTATAAAAGTAGCAAATTCATTTACAAGTCTAGCACGTTAGAGGTTCAGACATTAAATGACTAACAAATTTAACAATCAGTCATTTACAAATTGAGGGATCAATTTATACTCTCTCTCTCATCACCCCTAACAACTTCCGTTTTTCTCTTTATATTCATCCACATCTCTTGCTTTCAATATCTATCAAAGTTTCCCCATGTCTCCCCCTACTCCTTCTAGACACCACCATCCTTTTTCCATGACAGTAGTTAGGTTCACTAAAATCATTACAAAAATTAAATTATAAGTGAGAAACATCAGAAGCTTTCTCGCAAAGAAAAGAAGGCACTTGTATAAATTATGAATTATACCATACATGTTATATATACAATGTATTATTGGTACTGATATTTCTATGTTTCTATACCATTTGGTGTGACTTATTTTACCATACATGTTAGATTCACAATATATTATTGAAATATTTGTGTGTATTTTTCAGAAATGGAAGGTGTTATTGGTGTAAGTTCTTTAAATTTATACATGTTTTATACGGGTTATAAAGTGATTGTACCCGAGATACATATAGTGTATTTTTACGTTGCAGGATTCGGTATTTTAGATTTATATAGCATGCGATTTGGATCTATATATATTTATTCCAATTCAAACATATACCATGTATACATAAGGTATAATTTTAAATAAGTGATTTATTGTGTAAAAATCTCTAACATATACCCAATACAAATTTCCCTTGTTGTCCCAAAAGTGTATCTCTTCCATCCCCTTACTGTCCATGTTACAATCTTTTTCTTAACAAGAAAATGATAAATTAGTAGTTCTAAACTACCAACTTCAAAGAGTATAACCAAAAAAAAAAAAAAAAACCTTCTTAAAAGAGAGCATCACAAGAATTCATCAAACCACCCCATATATTCTCCCAACATAAAGAGTACAGAAATGTTGCAAAGGCAAATAACAATATGGATTAGTAAATTAAAAACAAACAGAATGCACCATCAAGATAGTCAAATAGATAGGTGGTAGAGAGCTTTATGATTAGAAAACTCTAATCGTTAAAACAAAATGCTCTTGCATTAACTTATATCCACAATGCTTTTGATAGGACCAAATATAAAAAGAAAAAAAGAAGAGAATTTCTCCCAATTCACATCCTATTCTTAGACTGTACAATTATAAAACTGCTGAAACCATTGCCTCAAATCACATTCTTGATGCTTATTACCCAGCTACAGATTCCATGTCCACAGACACAATGCTATAATCTAAACTAGGTCCAACATACGACCAACTTATAAGAAAGAAGAAAACCTCATATACTAACCAATTCAACTGTCAAGCAGCCAGAAGCAGTCTTCGGTTAAAGCTTTGCCACCACAATTAGCGTAAGCAGCCCGAACTGCAAGAACTTCATTTAGTTTCAGCATATTTCAAGAATGACACAAACTTTTGTCTATCCTAATAAATTCTCTGCCCTTGTCGATCTTACAGAAACCATGTCTGACATTTTTGGCTCAGCCCCTCTCTTCTTATGATTCTCCGATTCTGCATAAATGCTCAATGCCCTCCAGCACTGCACAATTTCTTTCCCTTAAGAATCTGCATTCATCTTCTGTATTTCTCCCCTTCTCATAAAATATATTACATCCAGGATTGTGATAAAAGAATAGAAAAAAACAGAAAGGAAAGAATGATTGAGCAGAATTTGAGATTCCATTTTTCTTAAACCTCAAAACCTAAACTATCAAATGGACAAACTGATCTCCAGACCTGGAATATACATTCAGCAGAGAAGGTAACCAAGCAACTGCGTAGCTACATTCACGCGGAGCTCTCAGGTTCTTCATCGGAAGTCACTGGAGTATCAGTGGCTTCAGCAAGGGAGTCGAGCATTAGCACCACCTCTGATGTGTCATCCAAGTAATACTTAGCTTTGCTAGGTTTTTGTCCAACTGTGCAAGCAAATACCTTGGTATCATATGAAATAATATTTCTGGACAAAGCATCGCCGATGATTTCAAACATATCTTCATCAGATCTATCATCACCAATGCAAAGCACAAAATCCGCCTGTTTTCCTTTCTCTGCTAAAGATGTAAAGATTTTTTCTGCAACTAAACCTTTGGTAACACCCTAGAATGACAAGACAAAATTAAGGTTATTAAAAACACAAGCTAGGATTGACACATTAGAGAACTGCTTAGAATACAAGTCAAAAATCATTAAAATAAGGATATATACTCTGGATACTCAAGAATTTGACAACAGCAATCAGAATAGTGGAAGAGAAAACACTATCACTGTTGTTAAAATCATTACTTAACATTAATCTTTCTAGACAGGACATGTATGCCAGCTACTTGCTTGTCACCTACTTACATGAATGTTAGAAAATACTTGAGGCACCTTGATTTGTAGATAAGCTACACATGGATTTAAAATGGGATAATGCTTTGCACTTAATGTGGAGAATGATGATACTCACTTACAAGATAGGAATTGTTAATGAAGGTCGATGTATACCAGCTTGAATGCACACCATTCACACTTACAAATAGGAAGAATGTACACCATCCTCATAAGCAATATAACAAAATTGGCAACTCAGAAAGCAAATGCCACACTTAATGTTGAGATCAGTACAATTATTGTATACAGGAAAATAAGATGTATAAGTTATATGGTCAACACCATATTCATATTTCGCATCAAGATGCCCGATTGCTAATAAAAAGTTTCATCCAGAGATCATTTATAGGAAACCAAAAGTGTACTGAGACTGTCATCAACATGGAAAGGGGTCATTTACTGAGGAAGCTAAGTACCATTTGGTAAATGTAAATCTTGGAATATAAGAAACAAATAAGAACGAAAACATATGGAAATTGGGACAAGTAATACGTGCCTGGGGCTTCACTTCCACAATGAACTGACCACTTTTCACAGCAACCGGTTCATTTGCTAAAACACTCTCTAGATGATCAAGCATCTCCTTTGCCTGAGAAAACCCAAATCCAGAATCCGCATCACGATACTGCCACACTATAGCACTTTCCTTTCTTTCTATGCAAGAACCATCTGTAGAGTCTGTGTAGGATTGCATCACGGGTTCAGCAAGATGCATCCAACCAAAATCAGAGCTCTGACTGCATACTTCCCAATCCTTATCTTCAGCCCATCTGCATTGTCAGAAAACTAAAAGTTAGCAAACCTAGAAGAGCAAAAGATTGACCTGGAAAACAGCATTCCCTGATTCATGCAGATAATCTTGGCTGAGTCAGACCATATCCTGATGGCAGCGAAGATTGCCAGAAACCATTAGCACAGGAATCTCAACAATCACTAAGGCACAGATTGTCAGGGCATGAAGTTCAATGAATTAAGTTGACTACCAGGGGCGAAGCTATCTGTGGTCAAGGGTGGTCAATTGAACACCCTTCACCGAAAAATTATACTCCTGTGTATAGGGTAAAATATTACTTATTATAGATAAAAAAAATTGAATCTGAACACCCTTGCATAGCTCATTGGCGAAAGGTGTTTAAACATTGAACACCCTTATTGAATTTTTTGGTGTCGCCACTGTTGACTACAAAACTATATTAACCACGATAGAAAAATAAGACTAAATTGTTTAGATCAGGTAGTACAATAGAGATTTGAGAAGGTACTGCGATGATTGGATTAGTAAATGAATTTGAATTACTGAAAGATGTAAAGCTGCATAAAATACTATATCATCATTCTAACAACTATATCAAATGTTAGGGACATCCTAAAATGGAAACTGTATCACACGAGATAAAAAATGACCTATATCACTTTTTCTTCATTTGCAAGAATGCTCATTCTGAATTACACCTTTTAACAGCACACTATACTATTTGTTTAGACACCATACAAAAAGTAGATATAGGAAACAGGGATAGTCCATATCAAGCCCACAGCAACTAGAATGATTGACATTGTGAATAACGTAACCAAAAGAAACACTAGTAATTAAGGTACCAAAATGCAAGTAACATTGATATCAGTTGATATTGTACAGGGAAAGAGAAGAAACAGACCTCAAAAAGTAGCCATGTTCTGCTGCAAGTCCCAGTTTCCTACAAGGAGAAAACCACTTGCTTAGGCTTTCCCTCCCTCTTCCACTAACAATGAAGACTGTATTGTTTTGATCACCACAAATTCTATTTAGGATGGAGATAACTTCAGAACTTGGAGACTTGATGATAGAATTCTGAGGCATCACAGTTCCATCATAGTCCAGGAATATGGCCCTGCTCTTAGACTTAATATAAGCATTCACAATATCATCAATTGACAGCTTCCTGAAGTTGGGATCTAGGGCAACAACTCTAAACCCAAAGCCCAAACCAATACCATAGCATCTTTTCCTAAAGTGATCAGCACAAGTTCTCTCCATATCTTGCAAGAAACTTCTCGACCAATAAGCAACATCGTGAGTGCTGACAAAACGGTAATGCTTCTCATGCCGTAGCTGTTTCTCTTGTTCAGCCATTGATACAGCCTCATTCATTGCCTCGGCAGTTGCTTCAACATTCCATGGATTAATGCGGATTGCCCCACTTAAGGAAGGTGAACACCCAATAAATTCTGACACAACTAGCATGCTCTTGTCGGGTCCACCTACACCTGAATCTGTTTCTGAACCAGATACACCGTGTCGACAGACGATGTATTCATATGGAGTCAGGTTCATCCCATCCCTAACAGCTGTGACAACAACACATTCAGCAAGACTATAATAAGCCATTCGTTCGCTACTTGACACAGGCTTATCAATATAAACTATAGGTTCATACCCAGACTTGCCAAATTGTTTATTAATTCTATTGCAGCTTTCCTGTATCTCAGCCTGTATTTCCTCTAAATCTATTCCTTTACCCCGCATAGGATTGGCAATCTGGACGAGTACAGCCTGCCCTTGCCACTTGGGATGCTGTTTGAGCATATGCTCCATAGCTAGAAGCTTTAAGTTGATACCTTTGAAGATGTCCAAGTCATCAACTCCAAGCAGAACAGTTTTTCCTTCAAATTGCTGTTTTAGCTCCTTAAACTTTACCTCTTTATATGCAATTTTCTTCATAGACTCAATATGACCCATATGTATCCCTACGGGCATAATCTTGATACCTACTGTCCTTCCAAAGTATTCTAAGCCTATATAACCTCTCTTAGATTGATACTCTAAACCTAACATTCGACTGCAACAAGAAAGGAAATGTCGAGCGTAGTCAAAAGTATGGAATCCAACAAGGTCAGAACATAGCAGAGCTTTAAGTATTTCCTCTCTAACAGGAAGCGTCCTGTAAATCTCAGATGAAGGAAATGGACTGTGAAGGAAAAACCCAATTCTCAATCGATTGAACCGCCTCCTCAAGAAAGTGGGCAATACCATCAAATGATAATCGTGAACCCAAACAAAATCATCCTCGGGATTAAGAACCTCAACTACTTTCTGCGAAAACATCTTGTTGGCAGAAACATAAGCCTCCCACATAGACCGATCAAAGCGACCTCCGTGATCAGGTGAAAATGGCAACATGTAGTGAAAAAGCGGCCACAAATGCCTCTTGCAGAAACCCTCATAATATTTCTCCAAAATATTAGGGGGAAGAAATGTTGGCACGCATCTAAATTTATCTAAAAGATAGCTAGAAATGTCATCCTGTTCAATTGGATCAACATCAATGGATAAAGACCCAACAAATAAGACTTCCATATCTTCAGGTAAACCATCCTTAAGTCTCAAAAGCAATGAGTCCTCATTCCAACTAAAGCTCCAGCCTTTATTATCCGGTCTCCTTTTTGCTTTCAGTGGCAACAGATTCGCCACAATAATCATCCGATCACCAGCAAGTGAAGATAAGTTATCAGAAGAAACACTATGAGCCAGGTCATCATCCAGCTCACATATACTCCCAGGCACTGTCATTACACGTGGCATCATCCGCGGCCGCTCCCTCTCTCTTCCCATTACAGGAAAATTCCCAGATGCCAAATCCAAAAGATTGGTATATGATCTGGACATCATCTTGACAACGAATCTTTTTTTCCTCTAATTGGGGAATTTCAATTTTCTACAATTAAACAAAAGAATTCAAGTTCAACCATACTTCTATACCTAAAAAAGAAGAACCCTAGCTGAAAAACTGAATCACAGAACAAAAGGGCAAAAAGATGCTGAGTAAAAAGAATCAAACAGAAACCTATGTGAAGTAACTACATAAAAATATGATCTTTAATCATACCCATATGAAAGTAAACATATAAAAGAAAATCAAACATTTCAAAAATTGTAGCAAATTAAAACATGTATAATATAAAGTACACAAAAATAGTAATTTGGGAAACTCAGATTTAACCTCAGAGATTCAATAAGCAGACAATCTTGGATCCTTTTCAGTAAAGACTCGATCTTTAGAGCTGAAGGGGGTGGAATTTAGGGTTTGATCTATCCATTTGTTCTCTATTTGAAAAGGGTGATCTCCAAATGCGTAGAAAGAAAGTTCTTCAGAGAAATAAAAATATAAAAAATTTATATACAAATTAAGAGTTGTTGTAGCTGATCTTGCAAGAAAAATTAAGATTCTTTGCTTGACCCAGACCTACATAAAAAAACGTGCAATGCATATGTAAAATGGGTGTTTTTTAAAAATTAAAATCAGCAGCTGAGGATGTCCATTTTCTGTAGCTAAGGCCACCGAAAGGGGCTAAAAAGGAAAGGATAAGGATAAAAGAAAAAGCTTTGCATAAAGGTGCACCAATTGAATAAATTGACTTTCTTTTTGTCCTATTTAATAGAGTACTATTTATTTTGAGGTTCGAATAATTTAAATTCGCATTAAAAAAATTTATTTTAGGATAATATCCTCGACTTCATTACTAAGATTCCAACGTGAAATATGTGATTAAGAATAAAACATATTTACTATTTTAACATAACTTTTAATGATTTAAATTTATATATTTATTTGTATATTTATGTGTCCGGTCAAATAAAAAATGTTTAATTGGACAACTTAAAAATTGAGGGCCTTACATTTGTGTATTAATCCTAAAAATTAATAATTGATAGTATATAGTTATATACTATGTCTATAAATGTTAAAATTGACAGCTCACTCAGAATTGTTTATGAGATCATGGGGGCAAGGAAATCTATGTTGAATGTGATTGACGTTGCCAAAACTTAAAATAATGTTTTTCATAAAGATTAAAAAGTGGAGAAAAATGTAGATAACGTTTAATCTTTAATTTAGTTTATAAAAGTTAGGAAAAAAGTTGCTCAACACTGCCAAATTTAACAAAGTAAACCACTTCAGCAAAAGGATGTTGTAATATCTAAATTATTGAATTGAATGGTGTCACTTGATGTTACTCAAGTCTCAACATGCACTTGGTGAATATTGGAAGTGGAGTATTTGACTAACATGAGTTGGGATGAGATGGATAAGATTTCTCCACTCTTAACTAAAGATCTCGGGTTCGAACTTCGAATATGAAAAAAATATTGTTAGGAAACACTTCGGGTCTTACCGCCGACCGGCACAAAGTCGGATAGTCGGCTACAAGATTCTTCTCATTTTCTTTTAATACTAAATATGTATGCACGTGCAAAGGCTCAGCATCGAAGTCAATGTATTCTTCATAATTTACCTCAGACAATGAAATTAAAGAACATAAATCCAAGCAATTAGTATCCATGTGCTAGGCGACGATAACTTGGATAAAATGTGTATCTATTTAGTGACATGACTAAATGAGATGGCATCCCTTTAAAACAAAAGGATTGAAAAAAAATAGCACACCAGCAAGAATTCGTATGGACAAAGCAATGCTCCGCAGACCTCTAGATTAGCGAGATGAGTTTGGTACTAGAGAGGTCCAGTTATTTCAATTAGACATATACAACTTGATAATAATAGCATCTGGAAATAAAAATACGTAGCACATCATTTAATATAACTAGTTTCAGGGTACGCGCTTTGCTTTTATATGTATATTTTTTAAAAATCACGTAAATATTATTAGACTATATATTTGAGTTATACAAAATTGTAAAATAAAATTTAGAGAAAAATTCCTGAAACTAATGAATATTGTTCCCATTAGTTAGCTCATTCTCACAAAAATTTTCAGATACTTAATTGTAATTTAAGGGGACTTACGTCGAAATACTTTATGAAAATTCGTATGACCTGAAAACAAAAATAAAAATACTTTTCGTATGCTTTTCTAAATATTTATCAAACAACACAATTAAAAATTAAATATTTTTGTCTTTTAGGGATTGGGAATGAAAAGATTGTTCACACACCTAATAAAATTGATAGTGATAATGTAAAGTCTAAAAATGAGTATTAATGTTAAGTGAATATTTTACTACGAATAACTTAATATAACAAATAATATAGTGAGATATTGTCATTTATTGGACTAAATGCAAATAAAAAAATAACAATTCATTTATAATATATTTTATCTTATACTATTTTATCGTAATTGCTTCAAATTAATCAATTTGACTCTTAATATACTACACTATAATCGATTTCTCTTCTTTTTACCCTAAGAGTTTTGTCAACTTGACAAATATTCTATTTATATAATGAATTTTGAAAAGAACTAAATTAATTTTTTTGCTAATTAGTTAACTCAAAGGCATAATCATTTATTTCACAATTAAAGATAGTATTTTAATTTTGTTGATTCAAATTCTTAATGTTAGCTCATCCCAAGTTTTAAGTCTTAAAAATATTCAAATCTATCTTCAACGGATGAGACATTTCAAATGTGAAATGATGATCGATGGGAATATCCTCAAAATGATTATCGGATTTAATACCTTCTAAAGATGAATTACTTCTTTACAGTTTGATAAATTTATATTTAAAAACTTGGCCTAATTTTAATTTTCAAATAGCAATAGATACATCACAAATCGATTTAAAATTACCTCATCTACATGTTGTACCAAAGCTTAATGCCTTGCACTATTGTTTATTCAATGTGTGTAGCTTATCATGATCATATAATCGGTACATTGAGATCGAAAATATTCACTTTAAAATAGTTCAAATTTTCATAAATGAAAAAATAGTTCAATTAAATTAATAATAATTATTATTAGTATTATTATAGACCCTAATGAGAATCATTTTTGTTTTGTTTTAACCTAATTTCCTGGTGCCTTACAAATAGACATATTAGAATTAGGTGGCAACGCTACAACCAAGAAGCTAATTATTGGCCTTGCACGCGTAATATCACTTTATGGCGGTTGTTAATTAATTTTAAATTCAGATATTAAGAGAAGTTAACATATTATAGTTATGTTACGAATCAAATAAGGAAAGAATTTTAAACTCCTACATATGAGGATTTTTATGTACTAGTATCTATGAACGTGCATTGCACGTTAATAATAGCATGTGATGGTTTAAATATTTATTTATATGAAAGAACAACAATATTTAATTAATGAGAGAAATTTTATGTATAATAATACAAAAATTATTTAAATGTCGAAAAATATTATTACATTAGCATAATACGTGAAATTCAAAATGAAATGACATCATCAGAACTTATACAAATGATCAATTTAGTCATGTTAGTTAGATAATTAGGTATTATAATTTAAAAATATTTAATGTGATGGTATCTTATCGAACACTTATTTGTAGACGATATTTTTTTGGGTATGTTTCCTTCTAATGCTTTGGTTGCTCTGTCATAACCACAACTCTTGATGTCAATATTGATATCCCTCTTGAAAGTGCAACATATAGTTGTTTGTGCAAGAAAGCTTATTGCGATAAATATAGTCTAACATTTAGGATGTTTGTCCTTGTGCTTTATTTATTATAATTGCAAAACATAAACATGCTGAAAATTATTTTCTCAGAAATTGAATAGGATATTCTTTAGTTTTGGAAGACGAAAGATGAATTCTTGGATAAAAATATACTTAGAAGCACATTGACCAGTATCATAATTTTTGTATGATATTATTGTCAAAACTTCTATATACCATCTGTGTGCTATAGCTATTTGGCGGATCCAAATTTCAATAGCATGACGAGCATATTTTTCTTCAAAATCAACCTATATACAATAAAATATCAATTTAAATTAGTCTATTATATATACGATGGCACTAACATACGTATGAAATAATAAACTTGACAACAAACGTCTATGGTAGAAGGTCTTTTGATATTAAGTATTTAAGTATTCTTTTTAGTAGTAATTATTGGTATCATCTTCTGCTGAGTCAAAAACTGAAAAATATTTTATTTTTACCATAAAATTTGGCATCAACCTTTTATTTAGTTAATCAACATAATCATCTATTAGCTAAGATAGCTTTTTAATTTCTATCATACAATTTGCAAATTGCGTTTTATTCTACTTTCGGAAATATTAACCTTAATAAATGCACTACTATTACCATTGAGGTTGATAACCAACTGTTTTGGAAGAATAAAATCATCTTTTATTGGATGGTCTTCTTCGTTTCCGACATGAAGAAAGAAGTCATTAAATACTGGATTTGTCTTATTTTATATTTCTTATCAGTTGAATCCTTTTCATTTGAGGCCATAAGTATAATTTTGGCAAGTTAACTTTTATATTCTCTCCTTTTATCGATTTTGGAACTACTGGTAGTACTTGACAGAAATTACCTTCCAAACTATTAATTTTTCACTAAACAGTTCATTGATATCCAATATATCACTGATTCTCTAGAACTCCGGATAATTATTTCGATCATTTGATACTTAGCCATAAACGCTTCATCCCATCTTATCAACTTTGCTTTCCTTATTAGCGTTATTGCGCTGCTTTGATATATTTGTGATGGCCAATTCAGTTGTTTGAATAGGTATATCAAATCTAAAGTGAGGGACCTCATAATAAAATTATCGTTGGTACACGACTTGTTATTATTGCTAATAGTATCATGCCTCTTGTTCTGACATTTTCAAGTAATGCATGACATAAAAAAATTATTTCGATTATGCCAGAAACATCTATAAAAGATAATCCCGCTATACCATAGTCGACTCTTTATAATATAGTCTTGAAAATTTGTTCTTGTTCAGGATTTAGTTTTGATTGTGCTTCCTCAGACATTTGTATGACATTTTGAATCTTAATACTATATTAACTTTTTTTTATACTTTGTGTTCTAATTTTTTTCAACTCTAATGCTCTTTATATGAAATAAATTTATGTACTCTAAGGGGTTGTTTGCTATAATGGTGGGATATCACACCTTCTATATGGGATAACTAATCCCACCATTTTCGTGTAAAAATTATCTCGGTATTATCTATAACCCAAACCAAACATGGGATAAGGCTAACCCCAAACTTATCCCGGGGTTATTATCATTATCACATATACTAAATGACCCCTAAATTTTGTTTTAACTTGACAAATAATTTTACTCATATGATGAACTGAATTGGATTCTCTTGCTAAATAATTAATTGAAAGATTTAATTATTTAGACTTAAATAAGAAATAATTTATTTTATATTGATTCAGATCTTAATATTAGTTCATCTCTTGTTTTGAATATTTAATCTTAATTATAATTTTCTTCATTATAAATTCTATTTTGAAAGAGTAAAGAGATTGATCTGACATTTTACTTTTAGATCTTTGCGTTTGTAGAATCAATAGTGGTATTGACCTTACCAACCATATTTCTTTCTCTTTCTCACATATTTATATTCTTAAATATTTTCTTAGTTGTTGTTTAATAATTGGGTATATTTTTTACTATTACACGATAAAATTGATAATTTTTATATTTGAATATGAAAATTATTTAAATATAATATAGAATATATTATCATGGAGATATTTTTTTTCTCAATTTCAATGCCTTATGCCTTCTATTTAACATTAATTTTATTTTTTCTTGGTATTAGACATTATAGAGTGATAATGTATTGCCAACGGAGGATTCTTATTGAATTGATTTTATTAAACCTTCTTTTATATTTTTAATATGAACTTAATAAATAAAATTTTATTAATGTTAAAATCTTAAATATTAAAAAATTAACATAAAAGGTAATGTAGTCTAGGAAATAGGTTATTATAGTTATGTCCTTTCAATAGGTTATTATAGTTATGTCCTTTCCCTATGATTTCTTCTATTTACTATTTTTGATCTATTTTGGTCTATCAATATTGTATTTGTATTTTTATAAAAATATAGGCTCTCATTTTTCTAAATAAATTTGAACAATATAATACATTCTCAAATTAAATTAGTAATAGGACATTATAATACGTTTTAAAATTAAATTAGTAATATGAACTTTTAAGAAGTATATCATAAAAGTAATAGGATTGCATGACCGAAAATATATCTTCCCGAAAGTAATTATACTAAAGGAAATCTAACGTATTTCTAAAGGTGTTAGGTTTACATGCTAACATGTAGTATTATATGTCTATACCGAAAGTCATTATACTAAATTAGTAGACAAAAATAGCCTTAATTACATCAAGCTTTCTATTAAATCAATAGGTTATATTGGTAAAAAAAATATTGAGATAAATAGGGAGTTTTAAATAAATACGTACTCTAAATATGGTCTTCTTCATTGTTGAAACCAAATTGTAAACATCATCCAAAAAAATAAATGGGTCCGATTAATTGCAACACTTCATTCAAAAAAGGAGACAAAAATATTCTATACGATGTTGAATCACAATAATGTCATAACTAATGTGAAATATATAAACAACGAACAAAAGTAAGCAAAAAAATTAGATACACAAAAACGAATTCCTAATGTGTAGTATATGTCCTAAAACTAATAGGATTATATGGCTAATATTGAGAATTCCGGTTATGTCCTTTTATTATGAGTTATTATGCTTAATATTACAAGGTTATTTTTATAAACCGACATTGTATTCATACTTTTATAATAATAATATAAATATAGATTATAAATAAGGAAGGATTCAATATTCATTATTTTAGCTGATTTTAAAATGCTAAAATGTTAGAAAATAATAAAATTACTATTTTTGTCTAGTGTGAACTCTATTTTAGAAGGGTAAAAAAGACGAACGACATTTCGCTAAGGGTCTCCGTGCTAGTCTTAGGGTACGCGTGATGCGCGTGAATCCTGTCTCAATGAGTATAATATTTAAAATATAGTACTAAGTTATAAAATAAAAGTGTAATTCCTAAAGATGATCATGAATATTTATTGTGTATAACTAACTCAATAATTAAAAAAATATCTTACGTGTCCTCAACATAAATAATTCAACTTAAAATTTGTTCCAACTTTACAATTTCAGAATTTCAGTTTCACGGGCAAAAACCTTAAAAATCTAAATAATCTTGAAATCTACAAACTTTAAATAAACACAAAATCAAAGTACAATAATAAACAAAAAGGGATTTAAAAAAAAACAAGCTAGTAAGAGAATCTACAATTGAAATCTAGCTAATAAACTCACTCATATTTAGCTAAATGTAACATGGATTAAAAATTAAAGAATCTCATATACTATCTTGTTAATTTTACGTCTTTTATTGATTTTTGCTCAACATTGCTCATAAGTATAATAGTGTATTTAAAACTTTTGAAAGTTAAAAGTATAATATTGAATAATATTATTAGTGCAATAGTCTTGTATATTTTTAAAAAGTGAACTATCTGCGCTATTGTCTAAGAACTCGTACCTCCTCTTTTTTAAATGTTTTTGTTTTTCCTTTATTTTATTTTCTTATCATTTATATATAGTTTACGCGTTAGACTTATACAAAGTTCGAAATCAAAAGAAAAAATAAATTTGAACTTTCTCCATGGTTCATATAAGAAATAAATTAATAAGTAAATTTTAATTAATTTTAAGCTCTAAATTTTTTAAAAAAAAATTAATTAAATAACTATTATATGAAATGTTTCTTATAATATCTAATATAAAATTGAGGAACTTCAGAATATATTTTTATGTGTGATAAAGATCAAGTTTGAAATGAAAAGAAAAAGCATTAGTTTTAAATTTTAGTCCTTTATTGTATGTAAATATTATTTCATAAATAAAAAGTATTCTATTAAGTTTAAGAAACTCACGTTTTCGTATTAATTTATATACTAGTCTCTATGTACGTGCATCGCACGTAATAATAAGCACACCCACTAACTAATCTAAGATATGTGAATATACTTGTTACCATAAAAAGTGTTAATCTCGTGCAACTTATGATATTAAAAATGTTACTTTTAACTAATCTCTTTTTTTTTTATCACTATTACTTTTTTAGTTACTTATAAAAAAAAATGGATAAGGAAGATTTTCGTGCATATGAGAAGACTTGACATAGTAAACCATAAAAATTTGCTCCATGTTGTGTCTTTCTACAATTTGAAGGAGGTAAAACTTTTAGTCTTTGAATATGTCAACAATGTTAGCTTTGCAAATTTATTTAGACGTGTTACCATTCCTACTCTCATAGAACTAATCGATCAATCTGAGTCTTATCATATTGTTCTTGATTAATATATCATTTTTTGTTAAACTAAATGTCCTACTATGGTTTAAGAAAAGTTATACATATAAACATAAAATCTATATAAATAAACATGTCTTATGTGTATGATTTTTTATGATAAATAATTAAAAATTGTCTTTCAAACGTAATTCTTCCAACCCACACAAAATTCCTCATTATTTTTTGATAAATAAGGCTTTCCTTGCTTTCTTTTACTTAGAAGTTTAAACTTTTTGTTATTAAAATAATAAATAAAAAGTAATTCAAAGTATTATTCATCAAAGTAAATTAACGTTGAGAACACAAAGCGTTTGGGAGGAGGGAGTAAGATTCTGCCTTTAATTTGGGAGGAGGAAATCGATATTGTGGACTCCATTCATTAACGTACTTTTTTTTATTCCTTTAAAGCTTTGAATCCGAGGCTGTCGTATTTGATCTAGAAATTCAGTTCCCAATGTGTGATTTACAACCGAAAAAGAATTCCAATATTAGGCTATTTACAATAATATTCTTAAATTATTACAAATATTTAAGGTTATAAAAGTCGATTAAAGTTTCAGGGATATTTTAGTCGTTCAACATTTAGTCTAAATTATTCGTGCTTTTATAATAATATAGGTGTTATATAAGAAAGTCAAGTTTTAAACTCACGGTAATAATTAGGACTTCTTATTTAGCTCAATAAGAAAATATTTAAATTTTAGGTGATTCAAATACCCTAGTTATTAGGAAAGTAACTTAAATTACAATTATGTCCAATGTGAAATTTATTTTTAGAGGGTAAAAAAGGCGAACGACATTTTGCTAAGGACCTTCGTGCTTTTAATATAGTACTAGTCTCTATAAACGTGCGTTGCCACGTCGTCTATAGAATATTGTCATTTAGTAGAAACTTTATGTAAAAAATAGTAGTAATACTTTTAACCGCATTAATATTCAGAACATATTTAGTTGAAATATAAAATATAAATTAAAGGAGCAGAAATCTAGCTGCATAAACTTTAATTTGCTTTCATTCATCAAATTAATGTCAGGAGGCATGTGCTTGCTCCCATACTTGGTATAATTCGTCATGCTTGTATCCTCTTATCTTTGTTCTTAGCCGAATACGACTGGTTTTAGAAAGACTTATAAAGATATGAGTATGTCTCTTTAGTTATTTTTACTATGAATTTCGGAAAGACTTGTACATATAAAAAGTTTCTTGTACATGAAAAACTCATCTATTACTTACTCGAGGGAATAATTTTTGTTAAGGTATAAAATTTCATCAATGACGAAGGTATAACAAAACTTTACTGCATTTAAGAACCTTTGAATTCTAAATAATTAGTTATATGTAAGCTTTTAGGCTTTGAAAATGAATCATTTAATTATGGTTGGTTTAGTCAAAAACTTTAAGCTTTTTATTTAGGTTTTTTCCTTTGTATTTCACCACATAATGACTCAATTTTTGTCAAATATCAATAAAATCATACAAGAAAATAAAACAAATCACAAAATACGAATTATGGAGTCTGAGATAAAGGTTATAACTTGAAGTAAAAGAGTTATTTTACCTTTTGTTCGCTTCACCTCTCTATTTTTTTTTTAAATTCACATCTCCTCGCACGCATGCACACAAACTTTTTTTCCCTTTATATTCTCTTCGTAACTGAATCGTATTCCCTTAGATAAAACAAATGACAAAATATGCATACGCATATTGCGTATAAAAAAGGAATGAATTATGGACATCCTTTATAATTTAAGTAGGACTAATTTTGTAGGGGCGGTGTATGTGTAGTTTAAATCAAAAAAGAAATTCATAATTAGGTAATTTACAATTAGATCCTTAAATTATACAAATATTTAAGGGCATAAAAGTCGATCAATCTTTCAGGGATAATTTAGTCGTTCAACGTTTAGCAAAAAATTATCCGTGCTTTTATAATAACTAGTCTCTATGAACGTGCGTTGCACGATAATAATAACACGTACATAAATATTCAAAATAGATTGCAAAATATGGTACTATGAAATATACTGGGTTTGATAGGGTAATTATTGTTCTTAAGAAATTTAAGTATTTCAATTATATTGTTGCAGGAATGGTAGCAAAAAAAATTTCAGATTTTACAAAGCCAATGAAAGTCGAATTTCAACAATTAACTAAATTTTCTCCCAGATTTTTTTATGAGTTGTAAAAAATAGTAGTGAGAAGAAGAAGGAATTCAAAACGATTATTGTGTTTGATTTGGAACAATACCAAATATTTATAATGCCTTTAGGTGTCTGTTAAAAAATGAATGAGTTTTATAACTAATTAAGACAACCTTTGGGAAGAGGCACTTTGCAACAACCGCTTCTTTAGAAATTAAAAGTCACCCTTTTGGATTTAAAATCTGTTAAAAATATTTTGTATAAATAAAATAATTTTTTTTAATTAAATAAACTAATGTGATGGGAACTAAAAGATATAATTAATTTCAGGCTATTTAAATTTTCACTCAATTCCCATAGAATATTCAGACTGCATGTGTTCATCTATTTGCCGTTAGATTCTTGCTCATCACACCCGAGAAAGACTTAAAAAATATTAGTAGTAAAACATTTATATTTGGGAGTGATATAGCAGTAGAGACACTCATTAAAACAAAGAAGGAGTAGAGACACTCCTTAACTTGTATCATAAACTTGAAATCTTTAGAAGGAAAGAATTAGGATTCTATCTTGTACAAGGAAAGTTGACATTGAGGTGTTGATATCCAAGAAGAATTAGAAATTCTATCCTCTATAGCAAGCATGTTGGAAGTGATGATATAGAGTCCTAAAAGAATTATACTCAATACTACAATTTTATCCAATATCATATTGTTTCTTTAAAGAAATAATTTAGGGCATAAAAGTCAATCAATATGTCAAGAATATTTTGTCGTTAACATTTAGTGTTAGAATATTTGTGATTTTATAATAATATAAATATAGATTATTCTCTATGTTCTTGCGACACACGAATATATTTAGTGACGGAGAAAGGTTAAAGAATAGGGACTCAAGTAAATCTTCTTCATTTGAAAATTATATTTACAAATAGAGCAAAACTAAATTTTAATTATGTATAAAATGTTAAAATCCCTTGACATAAAAAAAAAACTCAAGTAAAGAGGTAAAGTGGTTTAGAATATCTTGTGTGAAATATTACGAAGTGCGTATCAAAAATTATAAAATTTCAGTTGAATAGATATTCTGAATTGTTATTCATATGTACAAAATTTAATAACAATTTAAAACAAAGGGTAGCAGCGGCAGTCTTGAATATTCGTGAGCAGAATATTCTCAAAGTGTCACAATAACGAATTCTCAATTTATGTTCGATTTTTCTTTTTCTTCCATAACTGTGCTTCATATCCACGTTGAAACACTTATTAATTAATTAAGTGATATATTTAGTTGCAAATTCCAAGTTAGTTTGACCCAAAATCAACTTTGTAGGCTTGTCAAGTGTAGTTTAAATGGGAAAAGAATTCCAGCCTTAGGTGATTTACAATTGTATCTTCAAGTTATATAAATATTTAAGCTTATAAAAGTCGATCAATATTTCGAGGATATTTTAGTCGTCCAATATTTAACATAAATTATTCGTGCTTTTATAATAATATAGATAGATATATTATTTGTGCAAAGACAAAAATGTGGATAGCCACATCATCCGAGTTTCCACAAATATAACCAGTTTTCGCAAAACTAAATCATTCATCTAATGAGAAACATCACAATGCGTCTCTCATGTCACCCTGAATTTCCCTTCACATAGGCAACCCAAGTTTTTTATTAACAACTCAATTGAACCACCAACCATTGAAGCGAAATATCAAGCACAACCTACAAATAAACCAAGAATAGCATTACTCGGAAGATGGAAAGCAATTTTGGGATACAATACAATTTTTTTGGATGAAGCAATATATTTATCATGACTAAACTTTGAAAGGAATCGACAGGACCCAAAGGACAAAACAAAAAAGGAAAGGATATATATTGGTCGTTATTATGAACATAAGTGTGATAAAGATAATGAATATGTATATGTCACTGGATGAGACAATAAAAATTGATCTTGAAGCTTATGAGCAGGTACCATTTACCAAAATCCACTTTGTGACAGAATCAACAACAACAACAACAACAACAGCCCAGCATTGATTTTGTATTTCTTATATTGTTGTTATTTTATTATGATTCTATTGATGGTACTAATATATCGTCTCTTGTTGCTTTCTTGAGTCGAGGGTCTCCTGGAAACAGCCTCTCTGCCCCTCGGGGTAGGGGTAAGGTCTGCGTACATATTACCCTCCCCAGACCCCACTTTGTGACAGAATCAAGCACTCGAAAAATCAATGCTTTCCCAAGAAATAAAAAAAAAATCTAAAATTCCTTATTTCATGGCCTTATAAATAAAACTTCTAAATTCTATCTAGAGAGTAGGGGTGTACAAAGGAAACCGACAAACCGCACCAACCCGTTAATCCGAGTCAAACCGAGAAAAAAACCCGACTATGAGTTGGTTTGATTTGGTTTGGTGTTGGAAAAAAAACCCGACCATAATTGGTTTGGTTTGGTTTTAACTAAAGAAAGTCAAACAGAAACCAAACCAACCCGACATTACATATATAGAAATTTTAGATATATTTAATATATAAATATACTTATTGTGATGTAATTTATAAATATTTCTTAAAAGATTTCATAATTTTATCTTTTGAGATATTATTTCAAGACTGGACTTAGAATTTTTGAATGTTCCAATAAGTTTTATAGCCATTAACATTAGTAAATTAAATAGTGCTAACAAAAGCCCAAACCAAAATCAAATCAATACTAATGCTAACAAAAGACATTTAATTCAATACTACGAATGTGAATGTATTGAATATCTATTTTTTGTTTGCAATAATTTAGATAAAAATGCATAACCTATTTTTATTTTTTCTTTAGCATTTAGTCATGTATTTAATACCCCCTTAATAGTCTACTTATTTTAACCTGACTTATTACTTTTAGATTATGTTTATTTTTATTATGGCTTTTTAATTAGCAATATTTTTTATTACATAATTTTAATGTCTTTATTGTTGAATATTTTAGGATAATGCCATGACATATCTCATATTTTGTATTATTTTCTTGGAAAATACTTTATATAGGTGTACTACTAGGACTAAAGAAATATTTTGAGCATAATTTATATGTTTTGTTCTACGAAGATTTTACCGGAAAAAAATTCGAAAAAACCCGAAAAACCCGAGAAAAACCGAGAGTGAAAAATCCGAGTTTTATTGGTTTGATTTGGTCTTTAGATTTAATAATCCGACACAATTGGTTTGGTTTGGTAATTGTAAAATCCGAACCAACCCGGCCTATGTACACCCCTGCTAGAGAGCTTAGTTTCTCATTTGATATGTAGTCTCCGTCTCAAGTAGAAAGTTATCATATAGACAAACCAAGTAGTATAATGAATATTTTTATATTAAATATATACCACAAAAAACAAAAAATAAAAATTAATAAGTTAGTAAAAAATTCTTATTAATGTTCAACACTCTAAGTGAAACTGAGCCCTCACTTGGCCGATCAAGAAGTTTCTGAATTCTATCATCCCGTTTTCGTTTATGGCTTTTGTTAAGTTTTTATACTTGAACTCCAGAAGATCCTGAGCAGTCTTAACCCCAAAGTACAAATTTAGTTCTCCAACTCTTTCATGAACAGTCAGGCCTCACTTTCATCACATACTCTATAAACTCTGGTTTTAACTACCACAAAATTGTAAGGAGAGAGCTTACCTTTATTATTTTTAGAAAAAGCTCAACCGACATGTTTACTCTTCAACTTGGCACAATCTATTGATTCCACAAAAGTTAGTATTTTCATTTGTGTATGAGCAAATGCAAATACCTGAGGATGAAAATCTTGAAATTCTCTTAAGAGACCTGAATTTTTTTTGTTCATATAGACCAAACACGCGTTTCCATCATTACTTACCTAAGAATTCAGAATGAACCAGTAGGAAAAATCAGCAAGTAAAAAATTAAATGATTTGTTGTTGGAGATAGTGAATAACAAAATTTATTAAGAATTGTTCTTGCATATAACTTAATATTAACCTTCTCTGGTTAGTTGTAGCAATTCGCGCACAAAGAGAGAATCAATGTTCATATCCATACAGAAAGCACCAGAGTTCCACCATACTTTTGCCACATTAACTGACAAATGCATTCCTCCTTGCTTCTCTTGTAATCTTGTAACCAAAGCTTTGAGAAAAGAGTTATATTTCTTCTCTCGAAACTTTTCAGTCATAGCAAAATGGCAATTGTTAATAAACATGGGTATCAATAACTCAAATTCACTTGAAAATAGATGCAAATTAAATATGCAACTGTCACAGTTGCAGCTATTAGTTCGATAAGATCACTGGTAACATTTTTCTAGAAAAAAATCAGTTGCAGCATTGGGGTCAATCCACCAGACTATTCCAAATTAAGTCAACTTATAAATACACATAAACAAGTTCTCTTACTTTATTTAGCTTGTCAATTTACAACGTCAAAATAGTCTTTTAGGCAAAAAATAAAACCACATATCCTTAATATATCATATATCAGTTGGAATTTCCATTCAGATGTAGGCCATAAAGATGCAAAAGAAGGGAAGAAAAGGGGAAGAGTAGTCCTAACTTTTCTTTGTACGGTTAGAGTTTGAAAAGTATGTAATAGAAACAGCTCTGACAATCAATACACCATATTTACAAAATACATTTAGAAGTATCGAGTATGCAACAGATATCATTCAAGCATTTTCGCGCAGAAGGGTACAACTTTCCCCGTAAGAAGTCTGATGCAGCACATATTACCTTTTGTAAAACAAACTCTCTTGCAGCATATATGTTGGATTTGATGAGATAATTGGAAATCATATATGAACAAGAGAGAACAGAAGGTTCGATAGAATGGGAGCTGCCAGATATTTTGATGAAATGGGTATCTTAGTTCCAAAGTGGAACTACATGTCATTTATATACAATTCATGTACAACCGGGTCAGCCCAAATACAAAATACTAAACTGAAACTAAACATACATCATAACACTACAAATAATTTAAATACATGGCTCAATACTAGTCCAACACCCCCCCCCCAAGTTGGAGGGTGATTGGCCACACCCAACTTGCCCAGAATAAACTTGTGAGTCATACCAGATAGGGGCTTGGTAAGCATATCTGCCAATTGCAACCTGCTGGGAACATAGGACAATGAGATTAGCCCATCATGAAGTTTTTCACGGACGAAATGACAATCTAGCTCGATATGTTTGGTACGCTCGTGAAAGACAGGATTCCGAGCAATGTAAATGGCAGACTGACTGTCGCAATGAACAGGAACTGAAACAATAGAAGTGACAGAAAGTTCATGAAGTAGCCTGGTAAGCCAGGCAAGCTCAGCTACCACTCTTCTCATGGATCGGTATTCAGCCTCAGCCGAAGATAAAGCAACAGTGTGCTGTTTTTTCGACTTCCAAGAAGAGAGCCACCAAGTAATACCAAATAACCACTCACAGACTTTTTAGAACTCGGACAAGCAGCCCAATCCGAGTCACAGTAGGCTTGGAGAGAAAGATCAGAATCAGCATTCATGAAAAGTCCTTGACCCAATGTGCCTCTAACATACTTAAGAACATGATAAGCAGCAGATAGATGAGCAGAGGTGGGAGCATGCATGAATTGACTAAGATATTGAACAGAAAAGGCCAAATCAGATCTAGTATTAGTGAGAAAATTTAATTTTCCAACCAATTTCCGATAAAAAGTAGGATCTGATAGGGGCTCCCCAGCCTCTACTAAAGATTTCAGATTAGTGTCCAAAGGGCTGGCGACGAACTTGCAGTCCAGGTGATCAAATTCAGACAAAAGATCCCATGCAAACTTCCTTTGGCAAACTATGACACCACCAGATTCAGCCAGAATTTCCAGACCCAAAAAATAATGCAAGTGTCCTAAGTCTTTAATTTTAAATTGTTCATCTAGAAACAGTTTAAGGGCAGCCATTTCCTTATCATCATTTCCAGTTAAAAGAATATCGTCAACATAAACAGCAACAATCGTTAGATGACCAACATCAGATTTAATGAACAATGAGTAGTCATTTTTAGAGACTGTGTAGCCCAAAGAAATAAGAGAATCACTTAACTTGGAGTACCACTGTCTTGAGGCCTGTTTGAGGCCATATAAAGACTTTCTTAACTTGCAAACCATGCTATTCCCAGCCACCATCATACCTTGAGGTATTTTCATGTACACCCTCATCTAAATCCCCATGCAAAAAGGCATTATTGACATCTAATTGAAACATGTCCCAACCTTTTTTGACTGCCACAGCTATAATAGATCTAATAGTCGTCATCTTAACAACCGAGGAGAAAGTTTCATTATAGTCTATACCTTCTTGTTGCGTATCACCTCTTACAACTAACCGAGCTTTAAATCTGTCAATGCTACCATCGGCCTTATGTTTTATTTTATACACCTATTTACAACCGATTGGTTTCTTCCCGGGGGGTAAAGGAACCACATCCCAAGTCCCATTAGCCTCAAGAACCTCAAATTCTTTCAACATTGCCTCCTGCCAGGCTGGCTGTTGATAAGTTGATGGCTCAAGTACAGTATCTAAGGTGTGAACTAAACTCTGATTACGTGAACTTAAGGTGCTGAAGCATACAGATCTTGGAGAGGCGGGGATAGAAGTTTAAATGGGAGGAAAAGAAGAGGAAAAACTACAAAGGTAATCGTTCAAATATGAAGGGGGATGATGAATTCTGGAGGGATATCGAGCTACTGGGACATGAGAAGGGGAAGGTGAAAGATGAGATTCAGAAGAAGTAGAGGAAGTAGAAAGAGTAGAAGACTGTATAACAGAATCCTGAGGTGAAGAAGATGAACTGGAGGGAGGAAGAGAACAATCTGAATCTATGTAAGGCGGCGGAGTTGGAAATAAAATTGTGGGAGTAGATAAAGCTGAATAAGGAAAGATGTCCTCATGAAAGACGACATCCCTGGAAATAAGAATCTTCTTATCTGAAAGTTGCAGTAATTTATAAGCTTTCTTTCCAGGGGGATAGCCTAAAAATATGCAAGCACTAGATCTTGGTGAAAATTTATTTCTTAGGGATTTGGGAACCACTGCATAGCACAAGCAACCGAAACTTCTCATATGATTGTAGGAAGGTTTTTGACCAAAAAGAAGCTCAAATGGGGTCTTCCCAGATAACACTGAACTGGGAAATCTATTGATCAAATATGTTGCAGTAAAAATACAATCACCCCAGAAATGAATGGGAAGTTTGGACTGATACAATAGGGCTCTTGCTGTTTCCAGCAAATGTTTATGCTTTCTTTCGACAATGCCATTTTGTTGAGGTGTATAGGGACAAGAAGTTTGGTGCATCACACCTTTGGAGAGGAAATATGTTGTGGCTTCACGACTAGTTCCAAGTTCCAAGGCATTATCTGTTCTTATGGTTTTAATTTTGATGTTAAACTGGGTTTCAATCATGCAAAAGAAAGATTTTAGGATAGACAATGCATTACTTTTGTGACTAAGAAGATGTGTCCATGTATATCTACTATAATCATCCACAATTGTCAGGAAATTTTTATATGATTTTTGTGTTGCAGTGTGATATGGTCCCCAAACATCCACATGAATAAGATCAAATAGATGAGAAGAATAAGATTCACTGTGAGAAAAAGGAAGTCTTTGTTGTCTAGCAAGAGGACAAATTTCACAAAGGAAAGGTTGTCTATTACATGTAGGAACATTCAGACATTCTATTCTCTGCAACTTTGAAAATGGAAGATGTCCCAATCTATGGTGCCACAAAACATGGGACCTAAGTTGCTCGAACTCGGGTGCGGGTATCCGATACGGGGACGGTTCCGAGTATCGGATTGGGCAAAATCTAAATTTTAAGATTCGGGGGTGAGAATCTGGATATGGATACGGGTGCGGGGATACGGCTAAGAAAATTCAAAATAATAAAAAATAGAGCTATAAAAATATTGTAAATATTGAGACTACATGCTAGGTCTACATGAAGTACAAAATCAGAACATGACACTTTGAATTTTTGGTTTCTCCGACACACAAAGCATCAAATATGAGACAAAAATACTACAACATTGAAGACAAAAATATCCGGGACGTTTCCCGCTCCAGCACCCGTCCAAGTCTCGTATCGGGACGGGGACGGCACCAAAATTGAAGAGTCCGTGCAACTTAGCATGGGACTTATTTACATTTATTGTATTTGCATGAACAAATATACGAACAAGAATAAAAGTTGAGGGAGAATATGATTCTGCATTAGAAGAAGTTGAAGAAATTCTGGGATTGATCAAGTAGAGCCCTTCAGCCATCTTACCAAGTTCCAATGGCTTCTTCGGAGAAGGGCCCTGTAAGTAACATGCAAATTGTGTAAAAAATACTAGAGAAGAAGTATCAATTAAAAGCTTGTGAACTGAAATCAGATTATACTTGAAAGTAGGCACATATAGAACTTTGGACAAAGTAACATGGGAATTGACTTGGACAATGCCAATAGATGTGACTTTCACTTTATAACCATTAGGTAAAGTGACAAGATATGGGATAGATAGGTTAGTTAAATTGGTGAGTAATGATTTGTTGGAGGTCATGTGATCTGATGCTCCAGAATCTAAAATCCAAGTATCAGAATTTAGCACACTACTTAGACAAGCACAACTCCTGTAGATTGAGAGAGAATAATAGGCAGGTATACCTGTAAAATTAGCTGCACTAGAGACGGACTGATTCTGATTCTGTGGATCATCAACCTGAACATTTTGAAGAATATTCATGATCTGCTTGTATTGTTCTGGAGTAATTGTATTTGGGGAAAGAGTAGTGTCAGGACCACCATCAGATTTTGGATCAGCAGAAGAAAGCATATTAGCAGCAATCCGCACATTCTTATTTCCAAACTTGAAATTTTGAGGAAAACCATGAAGTTTGTAGCATTTTTCTATCACATGCCCATTTTTCTTGCAATACTTGCAAAACAGCTTCTTAGGATCAACATAACCCTTCTGATTATTGAAATTCTGAGTAGTAAGATTGTTGAAATTCTGAGTTGTGCGATTGTTGAAATTGTATCTCTGATTAGGATTGACAGATTGTGGTGCTTTTTGATTGTAGCTTGTCACATTATGTATACCCCTTTGCTTCTCATCCTGAATAATCAGTGAGTAAGCTTTACTGATGTCTGGCAGAGACTCCATCATAAGAATGTTTCCCCGAGCATTACTATATGCTTCATTTAAACCCATCAAAAACTGCATTAGTTTTTGATTCTGTTCTCTTTTGATCATCTTGTGTTTATCCCCACAGGTACACTCACACACACAATAAGAGTCAGCATCCAGAGATTCCATCTCATCCCACAACCTTTTTATCCTAGTAAAATAACCACTGACATCAGAGGAACCTTGAGAGATAGAGCTCAAGTCCTTCTGTACCTCATACATCCTAGCACCATTGGATTGACCATATCTCTGATTCAATTCATCCCAAAGACTTTTAGCAGATTTGGAATATATCACACTTTGTGCTATGTCCGGATCTGGAGAATTCAAAATCCAGCTAATCACCATATTATTACACTGTTCCCATGGTTCGTATAGTGAAGAAGTAAGAGAGGGTTTAACATATGCACCATTGATGAAACCTATCTTCTTCTTTGCAGACAAAGCTATAATGATCCCTCTCCTCCAAGCCCCAAAGCATGAACCATTAAATTGTTTAGCTACTAACATAATACCAGGATTATCAGACGGATGTAGGAAAAAAGGATGAGATGAAGGTAAGGCAGGTTCAAGTTCAAGTTCGGAATCACTGTTGTCATGTATGTTCCTCATGATTCCACAGAAACAAACAATACTAGCAGAGAGAAATTGTCAGGAATAACAATCGAGGAGGAGATGCAACCCGAGCTTACCAAAAATTCGCACAGATAAGGATGAAGATACCATAAATCAAAGGTGAACCTCCAGGAAACCACCAGATCGGAAAATGCCATCGCAACTGATTCACACATGTGCGAAGACCAAAAAAAAACCCAAATCTGGAAATTTCTCCGGTGAAACTGAAGATAATAGCTCCAAAACTTCAAATCCAGCAGAATCGATCAACAAACAGCCGCCAAAATTGGAAAATTGAACAAAAAAAAAACGAATTTATAGCCTAGTTTTTTTTTTTTGTTGCGATTCCTCTGAAACTTAGAAAATCAGAGAAATGAAGCTATGAAAACACAAAATCTACGCCGGATCTTTGATAGAAAGCCCTGATAGCATGTTGGATTTGATGAGATAATTGGAAATCATATATGAACAAGAGAGAACAGAAGGTTCGATAGAATGGGAGCTGCCAAATATTTTGATGAAATGGGTATCTTAGTTCCAAAGTGGAACTACATGTCATTTATATACAATTCATGTACAACGTGGTCAGCCCAAATACAAAATACTAAACTGAAACTAAACATACATCATAACACTACAAATAATTTAAATACATGGCTCAATACTAGTCCAACAATATAGTACATTAACTTCAGTATACTTTTAGTGTTAATTACCTTCTCAATTTCTAATTGTGTGTTTGTCACTCTAGCAGTTTCAGGTTCTAACGATAAACTATGATTATTTGCATTTCTTGAAGCACCTAGATCTTTCAACTTTTTATTTTTCATACTGTGTACTCCCAAATTGACCCAAAAAGGAAAAATATAATGCATAAACAACTTTCAGATAAGTAGATGGTGAAGCGTTGAAAGTGAAAACATACTTTTAAAACAGCCAGGAAATGTGAAATGAAATCTTAGCAGCTTTCCTTTCATCATCTGCAACAACCTCTTTAATGCCACCAGGACATGTGAATTGAAACTTTTGCAGGTTTTCTTTCATCCTCTGCAAGTATCTCTTTGTAAGATAGTTTATTATTGGCAAGTTGGAAGTGAGACGTTTCTTTCTCGTACCGTGTCTGTTAGCCTCGGAACTGATCATTATGAAATAACACATAACAGACACGAGATTGACTCAACAGGCACGAGATTGACTCAACAGGCACGAGATCCTAAAGTTAATTATTTTTTAACAGAATAATCAAATTTATTTGAATTTTAAATTCAAAATTCGAATAAATAGTCGTGTCTGTTTGTGAAACAAGACATCTTTTCTGAAAGGGTCTGTTGGTTGCCTATAAATACACAAGAATTCCAACGAAACGAAATAGAAAATCACAAGTGTTATTGCAGGCTTTGTTGTATCCTCAAGAGAATCGTTTTGTATTTTCCCTAAATTAGTATACAGGCGATAACTCTTTAAGGACAGTCGATTTTCACGCCTCAAAGCCAATTTTGATTATTCTTTTCTAACAATCTTAAAGAGTTATCCTACTATGGAGAAATTGATGTCTGTTGTTGAGAATCCAGTTCATCAAACTTGATCGCTTTGATGGAACGAACTTTACCCGTTGGAGAGACAAGATGATATTCTTGTTGTCCGCTCTCAATATCTACTATGTTCTTGATTCTGCCTTGCCTCCGATGCCTGAGCCCACAACAGAAGATTCTGACGTAGTCAAGGAAGAAAGGAAGAAACGAGAACATGATGAACTGTTGTGTCGCGGCCATATTCTGAATACTTTGACAGATCGACTCTATGATCTTTACTGCAATCTGAAGTCGCCAAGAGAGATTTGGACTGCTCTACAAACTGCATACCAGAATGAAAAACGAGGTATTGACAAATTCCTGGCTCTGCAGTACTTTGAATTTAAAATATTTGATACTAGGCCTATAATGGATCAGATTCATGAACTGCAAATCTTAGTATCAAAACTAAGTGATCTTGAAGTTAAAATTCCTGATGCACTTCAAATAGGTGCTATTTTTTCGAAATTGCCTTCCTCTTGGAATGACTATAGAAAGAACATCCTACATTCTATGGATAAAATGAATGTGGAACAATTTCGTACTCACATTCAAATTGAAAGTGAGACTCGTGCTCGTGATGCTATTAGTCAGCCTTCGAGTTCCGCAGTCAATTTTGTCAGTCAGAATGGTTCAGGAAGTGGGAACAAACATCTGAAAGTTTCCAAAAAGTCTTCTTTCAAAAAGAGAAAGAACTTTAGTTGTCATCATTATGGAAAGAAAGGCCATATGATTCGGGACTGCAGATATAGAAAGGCAGGAATAAATTTCAATGCAGACAATACCGAAAAGTCTGGAAAGATTAAAAAATCTGGAAATTCTGAAAAGGCAAACGTAGTGGAAAATTCTGCCCAAGGACTGGTTACCATGGTTTCCGCAATGCAAATTGGTATGGTCACAGAGTTGAATGTGGCTACCGCTGCTACAAATACTCAAGACTGGTGGCTAGATTCGGGTGCTACTATTCATGTCTGTTATGACAAGAAGATGTTCAAGACATATGCAGAAGTGCAGGATTCTGAACAAGTCTTGATGGGAAACCATGTTGCGGCAGATGTTGCTGGAAAAGGAAGTATTGAGATTAACTTCACATCTGGCCAGAAGTTGACGTTACTGAATGTGTATCATGTTCCTGATATGAAGAAAAACTTAATGTCCGCTGCTTTGCTGTCAAAGAAAGGCTTCAAGATAGTTATTGAGTTTGATCATGTAATAGTGTCTAAGAATGGTGTTTTTGTTGGAAAAGGCTATAACTGTAACGGCATGTTCAAATTGAGTATTAATGAAATAAATTATGTTTCTGCTTACATCGTTGAGTCTGATTCTTGTTTATGGCATGCTAGACTAGGACATTTAAATTTTGGCTCCTTGAATTATATGTCCAAAAATGGTTATATCTCATGTAAAACTCAACATATAAAATGTGAAATTTGCATACAAGCAAAGATGACTAAGAAACCATTTCGTAAAGTTGAAAGATCCACAGAACTATTAGATTTAATACATTCAGACTTGTGTGAATTAAATGGAGAATTAACTAGAGGATGCAAAAGATATTTTATTACTTTTATAGACGACTTCTCTAGATTTACATATGTTTGCCTACTTAGAACTAAGGACGAAGCTTTTCAAAAGTTTAAAGAATACAAGTCTGTTGTGGAAAATCAAAGGAGTAGGAAAATTAAAATTATTCAAAGTGATAGAGGCGGAGAATATTTTCCTAACGAATTTAATAAGTTCTGTGAAGAGCATGGCCTAATACATCAAATGAGTGCCCCTTATACTCCTCAACAAAATGGGTTAGCGGAAAGAAAAAATAAGAACTTTGGTGGATATGGTTAATGCTATGTTACTTAATGCACATCTGCCACATAATTTATGGGGTGAAGCACTACTAACTGCATGTTATATTTTAAATAGAGTACCTTCAAAAAGTATGCATATTTCGCCTTATGAGCTTTGGAATGGTAGAAAACCAAATTTAAATTATTTTAAAGTGTGGGGGTTTGCCTATTATAGAGTACCTGACCATCAAAGAACAAAATTGGGTCCTAGAGGAATTAAAAATGTTTTTGTAGGATATGCACAACACTCCAAAACTTATAGACTGCTAGATCTAGAATCTAATGTCATTATAGAATCTATACATGTTGAATTTATTGAAAATAGATTTATAAATGACAATGTTGATGAAATGACAGAAATAAATGGAAAACGTATTGATACTAATAAATTGTCGCTTTCTGAAATTATTAAAACTAAGGAAAGAAGTGATGATATGCAGATAGAACCAAGGAAAAGCCAAAGAATAAGAAAAGAAAAACATCTTGGTTCTGATTTTATTTCTTCACAATTTATAGTATTTCTTGTTGAAGGAGATAGGACAAACGTTTGTAATCAAATTCCAATTGTATTAAATGTTGAAGAAGACCTAAAGACGTTTCAAGAAGCAATGTCTTCTAGAGACGCTGCTTTTTGGAAAGAGGCCATTAATGATGAAATGGACTCAATTATATCCAACAACACTTGGGTTTTGGTTGATCTTCCTCTTGGATCAAAACCTATAGGTTGTAAGTGGGTCTTTAGGAGAAAGTACAATACAGATGGTTCTGTCCAAACCTTCAAAGCAAGATTAGTTGCAAAAGGTTTCACTCAAAAGGAAGGCATAGACTATTTTGATACATATGCTCCTGTTGCAAGAATAACATCCATTAGAGTCCTTTTATCCTTGGCCTCTATCTATGATCTTTACGTACATCAAATGGATGTTAAAACAGCCTTTTTAAATGGGAACCTTAGTGAAGAAATATATATGCAACAACCTGAAGGTTTTGTTCTTCCGGGAAACGAGAAGAAAGTTTGTAAATTGATAAAGTCTCTTTATGGTCTTAAACAAGCGCCTAAACAGTGGCATGAAAGATTTGATAGTGTAATACTATCAACCGGATTCGTACATAATAATGCAGACAAGTGCATTTACTCTAAATTTACAAAAGAATATGGAGTAATAATTTGTTTATATGTCGATGACATGCTGATTTTTGGTACGAATCTACAAGGAATTACCGAGACCAAGAAGTATCTAACCTCAGTTTTTAAAATGAAGGATTTAAATGAAGTTGATACTATTTTGGGAATCAAGGTCAAAAGAGATAACAAGCAAGTGACTTTGTCACAAGCACATTATATAGATAAAATCCTTACTAAATTCAGTCATTTAGGAATAAAGGGGTATAATACTCCTTATGATTCTAGTGTTAAGCTAACTGCAAATACTGGAAGAGCAGTAGCACAGTTGGAGTATGCAAGTGCGATAGGTAGTATGATGTATGCAATGCATTGCACTAGACCCGACATTGCATTTGCTGTTTGTAAACTTTCAAGGTTTACCAGTAATCCAGGTAATGATCATTGGAAAGCAATAAGTAGAGTACTTGGATATTTAAAATATACAAAGCACTTAGGCATTTGCTATAATGGTTTTCCTAATGTATTAGAGGGATATTCTGATGCAAGTTGGATTACAAGTGTTAATGATAATAAATCCACATCAGGATGGATATTTACTCTAGGCGGTGGAGCCATTAGTTGGGCATCCAAGAAACAAACATGTATTTCCCATTCTACTATGGAATCTGAATTTATTGCATTAGCAGCTGCTGGAAAAGAAGCAGAATGGCTGAGGAATATGTTACTTGATATAAAGTTGTGGCCACAACCTATGCCAGCCATTTCCATATTCTGTGATAGTGAGACTACAATGTGTGTTGCTCACAATAAAATATATAATGGGAAATCGAGACATATAAGCTTGAGACATGCTTATATAAGAGAATTAATTACAAATGGAGCTATAGCTATAATATATGTGAGATCAAATAAGAATTTGGCTGATCCACTTACGAAGCCATTAGGTAGAGATGTAGTACAACAAACTTGTGGAGGGATGGGGCTGAGACCCTTAAATTAAATACAAGGAATAGGAACCCCACTTTGAGTTAGTATACACTCTAACAATATAAGTTCAATGGGTAATAACAAGTTACTTGTATTGTTTAAGCACTGATCTCCTCTTTAGGAGCCCTAATTCTATTGTACTACTTACTGTTATATGAGGAGTTAAGGAGTTGTTAAATGCTTGTTATAACAGGGGCATAAAGACAAACTCCAAAGTGCATACTGTTACATGAAGAGGTTGATTAATCTTAATGGAATTATTAATGTCTGGAGTAACAGGGACATAGTAACTAATTCCACCTATATGAATATTGAAGTGGTGCCGCTTCTAGCAAGATTTAAAGGGTTGATCTTGTAAATATTCATGAATTCAGGATGAGCACATGGCCGTAAACGTGCTAAAGCGAATACTGGATTTTCTAAGCTACTAGATAACACTGTGTGTGTGGTACTTTCGGTTTTGGCACAAGGATTTGTGGTTCAAATCTTAAGATACCATTAACTTCATCAAAACTTTAATATACTTACACTAAAGGAAAGTTCAAATCTGTAAAAGATACTTTTAATTATTCACAAGTGTTATGAAGTGAAATAACAAACTAGTGGGGGATTGTAAGATAGTTTGTTATTGGCAAGTTGGAAGTGAGACGTTTCTTTCTCGTACCGTACCTGTTAGCCTCGGAATTGATCATTATGAAATAGCGCATAACAAGCACGAGATTGACTCAACAGGCACGAGATTGACTCAATAGGCACGAGACTGACTCAACAGGCACGAGATCCTAAAGTTAATTATTTTTTAACAGAAAAATCAAATTTATTTGAATTTTAAATTCAAAATTCGAATAAATAGTCGTGTCTGTTTGTGAAACACGACATCTTTTCTGAAAGGGTCTGTTGGTTGCCTATAAATACACAAGAATTCCAACGAAACGAAATAGAAAATCACAAGTGTTATTGCAGGCTTTATTGTATCATGAAGAGAATCGTTTTGTATTTTCCCTAAATTAGTATACAGGCGATAACTCTTTAAGGACAGTCGATTTTCATGCTCAAAGCCAATTTTAATTATTATTTTCTAACACTCTTTAGTAAAAAATTCTTTTGATTTCGCACCTCCAAGATGGGTGTGATATTTGAAAGCTAAATAGCAGTTGGGTCCTTGAAACGGACCATTAAAAACCTGAAACCATAGAAATAGAAAATAAAATATTAAAATAATGAAACCTAACAGAGTTCTACATTCATAATGTTTTATCAAATTTTCTTCTATATCTATCAAAAAATTGATGCTTTTTAAGCTTTTATTGTTTCATTAGCGACAATGAAGTTTTAAACAAAACAATCATATCGTGCGTGTTTACAAGCTCGCAACCTTCTTCACAGTCTCTTCATGCTTACTTTTGCCGATAATAGCTAATATATGTTAGTACATCAAAGGTGCAAGTTGATGGGAATAATGCTTTCTCCTCCATATTTTTCGGTTAAACTATAAAGATTCAAGACCTAATCACAAATTTATCGTGTTTATGATCTTAAAAATCCCATACTCTGCAGTAATTACACATTGACAACCAATTAGGTGTGCAACCTCTGAAAATATTTTCGTAGTTAAAATAAATAAGGGAAGTAAAAATAAGAAACTGGCATTTCGGATCATGATAAACTTTAAACCTCATTCAACAGGAGGTTTGGAAGAAAAATCAAAAGAGTAACACGGATACTAAGCAAGCAGTAGCGCACAACTTTATCCCAAATTGTAGATGTGACGACCCGGTCAGTCGTCTCATGAGTTACCGCTCCGTTTTCCTCATTTTTGCTTCTTATTGCTTTGTCTATCGGTTCTATAGGTGATCGGGTTGGCTGGCTCGGGTTCGGAAAGGATTTGGTAAGGTTTGAGACACTTAGTCTCTTTTGAGGAAGCTTAAGTTCGAAAAGTCAACCGGATATTGACTTATGGGTTAGAGGGCTCGAATGTGAGTTCCGAGGGTTCGGATAGCTTCGGGAGGTGATTTGGGATTTAGGAGCGTGATCAGAATATGTTTTAGAGGTCCGATGTAGATTTAGGTTTGAATTGGCGAAATTGGACTTTTGGTGTTTTCCGGTTGATAGGTGAGATTTTAATATAGGGGTCGGAATGGAATTTCGAGAGTTGCAGTAGTTCTGTTGTGTCATTTGGGATGTGTGTGCAAAATTTCAGGTCATTCGGACGTGGTTTGGTTGAGTTTTTGATCAAAAGCAGAATTCGGAAGATTTTGGAAACTTAGACTTGAATCCAATGTGTTTTGTTGATTCGATCTTGTTTGAGGTGTTTTGAAGATTGGTATAAGTTTGAATAAGGTTATGGGATATGTTTGTACTTTTGGTTGAGGTCCCAGGGGCCTCGGGGTGATTTCGGATGGTTGACGGAGAAGTTTGGAATTTTGGTGAGCTACAGATTTTCCGCTTCTGGTATTTCCGCACCTGCGGATTGGGGACCGCAGGTGCAATGCCGCAGATGCGATGAAAGGGACCGTAGAAGCGGAAAGGAGCTAGGGAGTCAGAAACCGCAGAAGCGGTTGGAGAACAGCACCTGCGATGGCGCATGTGCGGATAGTGGATCGTAGATGCGGAAAGCTGGGACTTAAGTGAGGACCGCTGATGCAGTGGCCTTGACCACAGAAGCGGTGCCGCAGATGCAAAAATGTCTGGGTCAGAATGTATATATTTCGTCCTTCGTGATTTTCAGAGGGTTTCACCATTTTTAAACGCGATTTCTGGAGATTTGAGCAATTTTGAAGAGAGAATTCAAGGAGACTTCATTGAGGTAAGAATTTTGAACCTAAAACTCGTCCCTACGGTATTATTTCATGGATTAGAGCTATAATTAATGGAATTTAAGGGTTAAAATTGGGGAAAACTAGGGCTTGGTATTGGAGACCTAGACTTGAGAATTTGAGGGACCATTTATGGTCGGATTTCAGAACTTTTAATATGTATGAACTCATGGGGAGATAAGGAATCTATTGATGTAAAAATTATCGAATTCCGAGACGTGGGTCCAGGGTCGGGTTTTGGTAATTTCGGGATTTATGTTGTAAATTGATTATTTTCGCTTGGGTTTTGTTCCCTTAGCATATTTTGACGTCGTAATTCTGATTTTGGTTAGATTCGACGCGAATGGAGGCCGATTCGAGGGGAAAATGCGTCGCGGGCTAGAGTTTGGAACGGATTGAGGTGAATAATGATTGTAAATGATGTCCTAAGGGTATGAAACCCCGGATTGCACATCGTTGTGTTATATTGAGGTGACACACACGCTTGATGACGAGCGTGGGGTCGTGTACTGTTGGAGATTGTGACTTAGTCCGTCCCAAATGACTATTTTACCGCGTATTTGACTGAAATCTATTTGTGAACACCATGTTTTGGGCTGAATGCCATATTTGGGCCCCATGCCAACTATTTGAACCCTTATGTGATTTTTATTGATATTTTCTCACTGTTTTGACTTTATACTTGAACTCAGTCATGCTATATTCCACCATTTTCATATCTCAGCCATATTTACTCTGTTTTAACACTTAAATAATCTTTTAAATGATATTTTGGGATGAGAATCATATTTTACTATTTCCCAAGTGGCTTGTGAGGATTTTGACTGAGTAGGGCCAAGGGCCTATTTGTGAGGAAACACTGATTATGATTATGAGGCCGAGGGCATAAGATATGTATGCCACGAGGTGTCTTGTTGATATGAGGCCGAGAGCCTAGTGATGATGTCACGAGATGGCTTGATATTGCACTTGGGCCGTAAGGGGCCCCTCCAGGAGTCTGCATACCCCCAGTGAGCGCGGGTACCCATTGTGATGTGAGATATAGCCCGAGGGGATGATATTGTTGACATTGAGCCCGGGGGCAATCCTTTATGTGTTTATCTGTCTTATTTGTCTGTCATTTACCTGCTTAATTGTTTAAAAGTATTTCATGAAGTTTGAACTGAATTAAAAATGACTTTACACATTATCACTGCTTCACTGTTTCTAATGGTTTTACTGCTTCATTATAGCATGTAATGTGCCTTACGTGATTTCATATCTCTCAGTCGTTTATTTATGATTATTACTCATTGAGTTGGAGTACTCACTTTACTCCCTGCACCTCGTGTGAAGATTCACGCGTTGTTGATCCTGCCAATGCGGGTTGAGAGCTCCCAGCAGACTTTGGAGTCCATGAGATAGATGTTTGGCGTCCGCAGTCCCGTGTTTCCCCCCTTTTATCTCATTTCTATCTCTTTATCAGTTATTCTGTAACAGTTTAGTAGGCATTTCAGACTTGTAGCGTACTGATAGATGCTCATGACTGGTGACACCCCAGTATCGAGCTGTGTTGGGTTGTATTCCGCAAATTGTTCTGTGTTGTCACTGCTTACTTTTGAATTTATATCATGTTTAAGACTAAATGCTTATTGTTTAATTGCTTAAAACTAAATTGGAAATGTGTTGGCTAGCCTTGTCTTCACGAGAGGTGCCATCACGACCAGGTCCGTGTTTGGGGTCGTGACAAGTTGGTATCAGAGCCTAGGTTATATAGGTCTCACGAGTCATGAGCAGGTTTAGTAGAGTCTCGCAGATCGGTACAGAGACGTCTGTATTTATCCTCGAGAGGCTGCGAAACCTTTAGGAAAAACTTCATATTCTTGAAATTCTTATCGTGCGACTTTGTTGATCCGAGTACTAAACTTCTGCTATTTTATTCTCTCACAGATAGTGAGGACATGATAACTGTATTTTTACATGTTTTATACCCATTCTTACCTAAGCTTTGTGCATTAACTGCTATAAATTTGTCCCAAAATGCTTACAAGTTGCGCTTGATTGCAGGTTTGAACGACATGATGACAAATACCAAAGATCGGCTCAAAAAGGAGTGAAATCTACCAAGTGTCAAAAGACAACTAAAAGGGGGAACAAAATGACCTGTGCGGTCCGCACTGTTTTGTCACGCGGCCGCACAGGAGAGTTCAGAGGCTGGGCATATTCAAGGTCAACCTGCACGGTCCGCACTGTTTTGCCACGCGACCGCGCAGGAAAGTTCAGAGGCCATGCCATTTTAAGTCAAGATGCGCGGTCCGCACCCCTTTTCACGCGGTCCGCGCCCCTTTTTACGCGGTCCGCGCCCCTTTTTACGCGGTCCGCGCCTAAGAGTGTCAGAGACCCAATCATTCAAGGCAAAAGCCCACGCGGCCGCACACCTAATCAATGCGGTCCGCGTGGATGAAGTTCACGCGGCCGCGCGTCACATTTGTGCGGTCCGCGTCCCTAGTGCCAGAAGCAAGATATGAAGACCCAAAACCCTACGCGGCCGCGCGTCATTTGTGCGCGGTCCGCGCCAGACCCTCAGGGGTATTTTTGTCCAGTTTTTCCTGTGTAGTATAAATAGAACATTTTACTTTTTAGGAGGAGTTTTTTTTAGTTTTGGTTTTTTATCAGATAGGAGCTGAACTCGAGACTACATGGTTTTAGCCTATTTTGGGCAATTTCTTCTAGTATTAACGTGGATTTGAGTAGATTAACATTGTAATTAATTATTATGTCAATTTCATCTACTATTTCTTCAATTTCTGTTTCTATTATGGCTAGCTAAACCCATTAGCTAGGGTTGTGGCTCAACCCTAGTGTGGGTAATTAATGGGTGTGATTGTTTAGTGCATGAATGATGTTGGGTATTTGTTATTTGGATTAATCTTATGTTTTCATTAAGATTTGGTGGTTGCAAACACTAAGTCTAGCTTAGTGAGTCTTGACTCTTCTTGAGAAAGAGAGTCTATGACCCCAAGATTAATTCCAACAAGGAATTGGGATGGACCCATGAGAATGGTAGTCCCAATTAACGGGTTAAACCTCGAGAGAGTAATTATCCAACTTGAACCATAAGTTGCTTGGGCAAATTGGCCTACCCAATTGGTCTCGAGAGAGTCAATTGGGCAATATCACTCTCTCTACCGAGAGATGTGAGAGTGGGTGCAAAAGTGCAATGGTTATAGCATAAGTCCCATACTCATCATTCTTGCATTAGGAATCTCTACCCGTTAGTTGACCACCTAGATGCATGCCACGACCCTAGTGTCTTTCTCTATATTGCATACAACTTAGAATCAATATCTTAGCCTAACTTAGCTTTAAATTTGTAGTTGCTATATTGTAGTTGATAATCAAAAGAAAACCAAAAATGTTAGAAAATCAATTAGGAGCTAAAACATAGTCCTAGACCATACAAACACTCAACTCCAAATTGAATCTCCCTGTGGAAAATTAACCCCAATACCGCTATTGGGTAAAAGTATTAGCGCCCACTCTTCCTTAGGTTGAGTCCGCTGCGATCACTTTTTGGCGCCGTTGCCGGGGAGCTTTACGGTGTTGACTATTTGTGTAGCTAGTATTGTGTTTTGCTTCTCTTTCCTTCTTATTTACTGACTTTGTTTGTGTCGATCAATCAGGTACAATGACTCTTAATGCAAATGACCCTCTCGGCAATGTGATAGCGGGGGAGGAGGTAGAGGATCTAGAACAAGATGAGGTCTTACCTCAACTCCCACGGAGAGGCCAGCATGTCAATATAAATGCAAATGAGAAGACAACATTCCAGACCCTCCTCCGGCACCGCCGAGAGTGGTTCCCAGAGTTCTACCAAATCAAGGATACGCCAGTGCTATTGTTCCTCCCCGAATCCGGGCGGGGAACTTTCAAATCACAAATATCATGCTGACCTTGCTCGAGCAAAGAGGTTATTTCACGGGTGCCTCCAATCAAAATGCCTACAAGCACTTGAAGGGGTTCGTGGATACATGTTGGGGTAGCAAGCAGATAAACGTGTCCGAGGATGCGTTGAGATTGAGGCTTTTCCCGTTTTCTCTTCGGGGTAAAGCATTGGATTGGTTAGAAAGACTCCCCAATCATTCTATTACAACATGGGATGAATTGACGGACAAATTTATTGCCAAGTTCTTCTCTCCAAGTCATATGGCAGCTCTTCGGGATGAAATTTTAGCTTTCAAGCAAGATCCAACGGAACCTTTGCATGAGATATGGGAAAGATATAGAACCGTGAAAGAGTGCCCTAATAACGACATGACCGAAGCTATGATTCAACAAACCTTTTATCGGGGCATCAATACCACAAATCAATGCATTGTGAACCAATTGGCCGGAGGGAACTTTATGAAACTTTCTTACCAAGAGGCATGTGATGTACTTGATGAAATGGCCGACACCTCTTCGGCATGGCAAAGCCGAGCAAACGTGCCCCAAGGTGACCCCACGGTCATCCATTTGCACAAAGAATTGCACGATCATGGCCAAGCTATAGCCGAGCTTACAACAACTATGAATCAATTGGCAAAGGCGCAATTGCAACAAGTCCAAAACCCGCGCCAAGTCAATGCAATGGAAGGTGTTTCTATGTTGAAAAGGAGGCAAAGAGGACAACAACCTCAAGGTAATTGTGAACAATATGACAACAACAATGATGGTAGTGGATATTCGAATGAAGGTTTTGATGACCAAAGTGAGGAAGTCCAATATGTCAACAACTATCAAGGGAATAGAGGTAATCAAGGGAATCAACAATGGAGACCCCAAGGTAATTGGGGCAATCAACAAGGTGGCAATTGGAATTACAACAACAATCAAGGAGGCAATTGGGGGAATAATAATTCGGGGAATCAAGGTAATTGGAACGGGAACAACAATTGGAACAACAACAATGGTGGTCAAGGTGGTTGGAACAATAATGGTGGACAAGGTAATAGGGGGCAAGGCTTGCAAAGGCCCCCAATGTATCAACAACCCAATAACCCGCCTCCTTTTCCTTCTCAAGGTCCGAGTTCATCCGGAAGCGAGATGGGGAGAATTGAAAGCATGTTCGAGCAAATGATGAAAAAGAAACAAGATTCCGAAGCACAATTAGCTTCGCATAACATATCTATTCGGAACTTGGAAGTGCAATTAGGCCAAATCTCTCAGTCTTTAAATACTCGCCCAAAGGGTGCTCTACCAAGTGATACGGTAGTAAACCCCAAGGGTGGGCAAAATAATCATGTGATGGCAGTGACAACACGAAGTGGAAGAGGCAGTGATGTGCATGCCTCAAAAGGAAACCAAGTTGCGGTAGATGAAGATGAGTTACGAAATGATGAGATCCCGTTGGTAGTTGAGGATGTTGTTGAACAAAGTGCAAGTGATGATGTGAGAATTGAAATTGATGAGGGTGAGGAGGAGACTCAAGAGGCCATGAACCCGTCTAGGGAATACGTTATTGATATGCCCGAACCGGTGGTGCCAAAAGCCAAGGCACCCTTGCCTAGACCTCCTCCCCCCTATCCTCAACGGTTGGCCAAGCAAAAGGGTGACAACCAATTTAAGAAATTCATTAAAATGATGAAGTGTTTGACTATCAACGTGCCTTTAGTGGAGGCACTCTAGCAAATGCCGGGATACACAAAGTTCGTGAAAGATATAGTTACAAAAAAGAGATCAATGGAGTGTGAGACAATCAAGATGACCCATTAAGTGAGCAGAATTGTGCATTCTATGGCTCCGAAACTTGAGGATCTCGGTGCATTCACTATCCCATGTACCATTGGAAGTGCCGACTTTGCAAAAGCCCTTTGTGACCTGGGGGCAAGTATCAATTTAATGCCATATTCGGTCTTCAAGACCTTGGGAATCAGACAACTTCGTCCAACTTCTATGAGGCTTCAAATGGCGGACCGGTCAATGAAGCGGCCTTTGGGAATTATTGATGATGTCCTTGTTCGTGTTGATAAGTTCATATTGCCAGCCGATTTCGTGATCTTGGATTGCAAAGTGGATTTCGAGGTGCCTATCATTCTTAGAAGGCCCTTCCTAGCTACGGGGAAAGCCTTGGTTAATGTGGAAGTGGGAGAATTGACCTTCCGTATTGGTGATGAAAAGGTGGTGTTCCACGTATGCAAATCAATGAGGCAACCAAATAGCACCGAGGTGTGCTCGTTTGTTGACATTGTCACGGTGGTGATAGTGGATGACACAAGCGCAATGGCAAATGTTGAGGACCCACTTGAGGTCGTGCTATTGAACATGGATGTTGATGATAATGCTAGAAGGGTGGAGTGTGTGAACGCATTACATGGCATGGGCTCGTATTCTTATGAACCGAGAAAGTTATCTCTTGATCTTGAAAACCGCAAAACTCCACCCACCAAGCCATCTATTGAGGAGACACCGGTGTTGGAGTTGAAACCACTTCCTCCTCACCTCAGGTATGAATTTCTTGGTCCTAATTTCACTTTGCTGGTTATTCTTTCTTCTTGCTTGACTAACGTGCAGGTTGACGCCACTTTGGCGGTTCTTCAAAAGCGCAAGTGGGCGATTGGATGGACCTTGGCGGATATTCGGGGTATTAGCCCCGCGTTTTGCATGCACAAGATAATATTGGAGGAGGATGCTAGGCCGTCTCTTGAACATCAAAGGAGACTCAATGAGGCCATGCAAGAGGTGGTCAAAAAGGAAGTCATCAAGTGGCTTGACGCCGGTGTGGTGTATCCAATTTCTGACAGTTCGTGGACTTCTCCAGTACAATGTGTGCCAAAGAAGGGAGGAATGACGGTGGTGACCAATGACAACAATGAACTTATTCCGACTCGTACTGTGACGGGTTGGAGGGTATGCATGGACTACCGGAAGTTGAACAAGGTGACTAGAAAGGATCATTTCCCATTGCCGTTCTTGGACCAAATGCTTGATCGTCTTGCGGGCCGGGCTTTCTATTATTTTCTGGATGGGTATTCAGGCTATAACCAAATTCTCATTGCCCCGGAAGACCAAGAAAAGACAACCTTCACATGTCCTTATGGCACATTCGCCTTCTCTCGAATGCCATTTGGATTATGTAATGCACCAGCGACCTTCCAACGATGTATGATGGCAATCTTCACCGACATGGTGGAGGACATATTGGAGGTCTTCATGGATGATTTTAGTGTGGTTGGGGACTATTTGGTGATTGCTTGCAAAACTTGGATCGTGTGTTGGCCCGATGCGAAGACACAAACTTGGTTCTCAATTGGGAGAAATGTCATTTTATGGTAGAAGAAGGAATTGTGTTGGGTCACAAAATTTCAAAAAGAGGGATTGAGGTTGATAAGGCGAAAATTGAGGTTATCTCAAGGCTCCCTCCCCTACTTCTGTCAAAGGGGTGAGGAGTTTTCTTGGACACGCGGGTTTTTACCGAAGATTCATCAAAGACTTTTCTAAGGTAGTTAACCCGTTGTGTAAATTGCTAGAGAAAGATGCCAAATATGTGTTCGATGAGAGATGTATGGAGGCTTTCGAGCTTCTAAAGCACAAGTTGACGACTACCCCCATCATTACCACACCAAATTGGAGCTTGCCCTTTGAGCTCATGTGCGATGCTAGTGATGTTGCGGTGGGGGCGGTCTTGGGCCAAAGAATCAACAAAATGTTCCATCTGGTGTACTACTCAAGTAAGACAATGAATGAAGCTCAAAGGAACTACACGGTCACCGAAAAGAAATTGCTTGCTATTGTTTTTGCCATGGAAAAGTTTCGCCCATACCTTATGGGGGCAAAAGTAATTATTCATACCGATCACGCCGCCCTTAGGTACTTGCTGACGAAGAAAGATTCAAAAGCGAGGTTAATGAGATGGGTGCTTCTTCTTCAAGAATTTGATTTGGAGATTGTTGATAGAAAGGGTAATGAAAATCAAGTGGCGGACCACTTGTCTCGATTGGAGGAGGAAGGGAGGCCTTTGGACGGCCTTGAGATAAATGATGCTTTTCCGGATGAACAACTCCTCTCGGTTTCAATGCTAGACATGCCATGGTTTGCCGACATTGCCAATTATCTTGTTACCGGTGTGGTTCCGTATGAGCTCTCTTCTAACCAAAGGAAGAAGCTCAAGCGGGATTGTTTGGAATACTATTGGGATGAGCCGTATCTTTTCAAAATTTGCACCGATGGTGTAATTCGCCGGTGTGTTCCCGAAGAAGAGCAATTGAGTATTGTGGAAGCTTGTCACTCTTCGCCCTATGGTGGCCATCATGGCGGGGCGAGGACGATGTCTAAAGTGTTGAGTTGTGGTTTCTATTGGCCTTCTTTGTTCAAGAATGCCAGTGACTTTGTGAAAAGATGTGATGAATGCCAACGTGCCGGAGGGATTTCGAAGAAAGATGAGATGCCCCTTAACACGATTCTAGAGGTTGACATTTTTTATGTTTGGGGGATAGATTTTATGGGACCATTCGTAAGTTCTTGTGGCAACACCTACATCTTGGTAGCGGTTGATTATGTGTCGAAATGGGTTGAGGCCATAGCTTTGCAAAATAATGAAGCTCGAAGTGTGGTGGCATTCTTGAAAAAGAGTATCTTCACGAGGTTTGGCACTCCACGTGCTATCATCAGTGACGGGGGTTCTCATTTTTGCAACCGGGCTTTTGACTCTTTGCTAGCCAAGTATGGGGTAAATCACAAGGTGACCACTCCTTATCATCCTCAAGCGAGTGGTCAAGTTGAGGTGTCCAACCGTGAGATCAAGAGTATTTTGTCCAAGACTGTCAATGCAAATAGGATCGACTGGTCGAAGAAATTGGATGATGCTCTTTGGGCTTATCATACAGCTTTCAAGACTCCGATTGGTATGTCTCCGTATCGGTTGGTGTTTGGGAAGGCTTGTCATCTTCCGGTAGAATTGGAACATAAGGCTATGTGGGCCCTGAAAAAGTTGAACTTAGAATGGGATGTTGTGGCAAATCTCCGGGTTGAGCAATTGAATGAACTTGATGAATTTAGGTTTCATGCTTACTCCAGCTCGTCCTTGTATAAGGACAAGATGAAGTACCTTCACGACAAGTATGCCCGAGGGAAGGAATTCAAAGTTGGTGACATGGTTCTTCTTTTCAACTCCCGATTGAGGTTATTTTCGGGCAAGCTGAAGTCTAAGTGGAGCGGCCCATTTGAAGTGGTTGGTGTAACTCCATTTGGTGCCATTGATCTAAAAAATAAGAATGGTGAAGTTTTCCGGGTCAATGGGCATCGTGTCAAGCACTATTTAGGAAAGATTGATGACAGCCACATGGTGGAACTCATTCATTTGAAATGACTGTGATGGTAACACGCGTCGTGTCGCGACATTAAATCAGGTGCTTCTTGGGAGGCAACCCATGTCTTTTTCTTTTTCTTTGTTTTTCTGTTGTAGAGGAGGATTTTTGAGCTGATAATTTGTGAAGTGTTGCAGGGATAATGTTGAACTAGTGCAGGCCAAATGTGCAAAAAAAAAAATGGTCAGTCTCTGAATATGGCCTACGCGGCCGCGCAGCAAAACAGTGCGGTCCGCGTAGGTGTGAGCAGCTGAAAGGCTAAGACCCAGAAGACCCAACGCGGCCGCGTGACATTTCTGTGTGGTCCGCACTGGAGGACCAAGAATTGCATGCTCTCTAACAAGTCCCACGTGGCCGCGCACCAAAACAGTGCGGTCCGCGTGGATTGAACAACTAAAGTGAAAGATGCAAAATCCAGCGCGACCCGCGTCCATTTCTGTGTGGCCGCGTTGGTAGGTGGGTACTGGGTCCCATGGTTTTTCTATAAATAGAGGCCTTGGACCTCATTTTAACCTTTTCGCCAATTTTACACCTGAGCTCTAATTTTCACTGTTCATCAATGTTAATTGGGCACATAGTTGAAATCTCATTAATCCCTGGGAACAACTCTCATTCATTTCAATCATAGTCTAATTTTTGTTTTGTTTAATTGCTTTCTACTAGTGTAACTTCTTACTTTCGTCTTTTTCTTCTTAGTTTAACTGTTAGATTAGATTTTTGTGTGTTTTTGTTTAAATCATGGGCATGGAATCTTGTTAAATAACTGAGTAGGGACACTTAGGACCCAAAAAGGTGAACAACAATTGGATTTAATTGAACAAGCACCCGACTCAGTTAAATTAGCCCTACGCGCCGCGCAACATTTGTGTGCGGTCCGCGTGACTCTGGATAAGAGAAGATGAACCTCTCTGCGCGGACCACGTATCATTTCTGTGCGGTCCGCGTGAGCCCAGCGCGGCCGCGGTACAAAACAGTGCGGACCGCGTGTGAAGAGTTCAGAGAGGTCAACATTTTGGCATTTCACCTGTGCGGACCACATACCATTTCTGTGCGGTTTCCGCTGAACCAACGCGGTCGCGTACCATTTCTATGCGGACCGCGTCGGTTTATTCAGAGAGGTATGTGTTGGTGTCAGTATACTGCGCGGACCGCGTGCCTTTTGGTGCGGTCCGCGCCCCTCTGCCTGTGTAACTGTGTCTGCACTCTTTTCATTCAACTGAACTGTCCACTTCACCTTATGTGCTTCTACTAACAATGTTAGACATGTATTCCTTGCAGACAATGGCTAAAAAAACGAACGGGCAAAGAAATACAACCCGGGAGAGTGGGTTCCTCCCGAGGAGGGAAAAGCAGGCGGATTGTGAAACTCACTCCTCAATCCAGGGAATTGATAAAGAAATTCCGGAAGATAATCCGGGAAGCTGATAGAGTTGCATCTCATTCCACGGGGAGTGAGTATGCACCTTCACGGAGCATTACCTCGGAGTCTGCCCCTACCCACATGTCCACTTCATTTCAGCTCCGTGATTCCCCTTCCCCGGATCATGATAATGTAGTCTCCTCCAAGAAGCCGGTTAATGTCATCTCGAACTCGTCTGATGAGTCTGTAGCAAGAGAAGAAGAGCAATACTCCATATCTCCCACAGCTTCATTATCAGGGGAGAGTGGAGGATATACTGAGGGAGGTGAGCCACAGGTCGGGGGGATTGAGCGTACTAGAAAACCGGAGGCATGGGCAGACAGGTTTGTTAGTGAGGTTGCTTTCCACAGATTCCGAGAGTGGTGGCCTAGAAGGAAACTTATTCCGGAGAGGAAGTTCATAGATGCCGATCTTGTCCCTCTCAACCCTCATGTGCAAGCACAATTCCGTACTAGGGAGGGTTGGGGCTTCTTCAAAGAACGTGTTGAAATGGAGAATGAGCATATGGTGAAGGAGTTCTACAGCAATGTTCACCATATAGTTCGGGACTCCAAAGTAACTAAAGTGAGGTACCTCCGGTGGCCCCGTACTCATGGTATAGTCAGTTGGGTCCAAACAACCCGAAGAGGGGCAAGAAGAATGTGGCATCCACTTCCACCGCACCTGGCCAGTCTGAAGAGCCAGCGGTCATTGAGCAGCCCAGTGAGCCTTCCACCATTCCTGCTACTGATGAGGCATTGCCTCCAGGTCCGTCGTCAACAGTTGGTCCTTCTATTGCAGCTAACCCGGTAGTCCCTTCATCAAAGACTCACCGGTTCACCGCAAACCAGCTCACCCACTCCCTTGCCAGTTTGAACAACTGGATGTCAGCTGCGACATCCAAGTTGTCCACATTGACCACTGCTATACAGGCACAGGGAGCGCCAGTTACTGTTGAGATTCCTTCCTCCATTGAGGAGGCACTGAAGAAGATCCTGGCCAACCAGGAAAAGATGATGGCGACGCAGGATGCCTTGACTAAGGCGGTTGGGGCACATGGCAAAGCATTGGAGAAATTGGCTCGGGAGCACAAGAAGCTGAGGAAGCAGAAGGCTTCCAAGGAGTCAGTGACACAGTTGAGAGTGGATGTGGACAAGCTCATGGCGGATCAGTTTCCACTTGACCTACTATTTGGGGACCCGGCTATAGAGCCAGCAGCTGCACAGGTACAGGAGGAGGAGCAGAGGCCGAGGAAGAAGAGGAAACTCCCTAGCACTAAGGGAGTTGTGATTGAGGTAGCACCAGTTCAGGAGAGTCCCTCCACTGCCCCACCAGTTGATGAGCCAGTTCTTGAGCAGGCACCTGTCCTAGCAGCACAGCAGCAGCAGGCCAGGGACCAGTCTGAGGTCCCCGCCAGTACAGAGGACTTAGGAGCCATTGACCAGCACAGGGTGACGGATGAGGCTTGAGGGGCCTTTCTATATCCTTTCTTTCATTTTTGTGCTTATTTTGATAGCTAGCATTGAGGACAATGCTAGCTTTTATTCGTGGGGGTGTGGCCCTACTATTTGGATTGACTGTTGGATTACTGTATATATTCTTTTACTTTCTGCACATTCGTAGTTGTAGATGGCTTGTGTATAACTGTTCATTCTAGATGCTCTCAAACTCTATGTATATATTCATTCTCCCTGGTTGTATATTCTACTCCCCTGTTGTACATATTCATTCGGTTTTCATTTTGGTTTTCTATTTTTCGTTAAAATTTTTCGTTTTAGTTGCAAAGTTAGGCTCGTAGCCTTTTTGTTTTGTTTTGGCGTTTGCAATAAGCCCTTGGTTTTCTTAATGCCACGGTTCTTTCCAAGGGTAGATGTTGTGCGAACCGGGTGGCTCTTCCCAATGATAGATGGCGTGACAACCTTCTTAAGGGTTTGAGTCCATTTTTTATTTTTCTTTTTGATTTTCTAGTTTTTCTAGTTAAGGGTACCTCAGGCAAAGCTTCACTTGGGCCTAGCACATTTGCCTTTGGTCCTATGGTCAAAGACATTATGTTGTGTTTAGGATGGTGAAAGTTGTGGCCTTGAGACTCTTGTGTTGACCAAACAATCATCGTGTGGTCATTTTGGACCATTGTGCGCTTGAATCATATCTAAGGTCGTTGTGGGCCCCCGACTCCGTATTTGGCAATCCTTGAGTGTGTGTAGTGAGAATTCGAATCGTGAGCCCAAGTACCGAGCCGATGGTCTAGAACTTGCCCTGAATGTCTGTTGAGGCGAAATCATAGGTGGAACTTGACTTGAGACGTGATTATAGGCTCTCCTTGATCCAAAACGCAAAATTTGAACAATTTCCATAACCTACCAATGAAATAATCCCTAGTTCAACCCTTTTGAGCCTTAAACCTTTTTCGTTCATGAACCAAGCTACAAGCCTATACCCGTTCTTAACGAGACCGTCTCTTGGCACCCAACTCTTCCCTTGAGTAAATGGAAAATGTCTAAGTTTGGGGGGGGGAGGGGAGAGACAATAAAGGCATCAATGTGGTAAAAAGGCGCAAAAGCAAAAGAAAAGCAAGGCGATGAAAAAGAGAAAAAGACAAAAAGAAAGACAAAAATGAATAAGAACCAAAAAAGGAATCCAAGGACAACAAAAAAGTGAAAAAGGTGTGGAAAAGTGGTAAAAAGGAGAAAGGATTTGAATTGCAAAAGAAAGAGTGATAATGTGTCTCTCTAACCCCTTGAAATAAGTGAATTACTCAATTGAGTCAAGAAAGTGTGCCAAAATAAATTCAAAGAAGTGTTTAGGGGAAGATTGAACCCATTTGAACAAAAACACGTCCTACCGTTACCCAAAGCCTTCACAATGACTCCTCAAAAGCCCTATATGATCTTGAGTTGAGGGAAGCCTACATTAGTGGATACTTACATAAGGGGCAAGCATATGGTACTTAGAGCCGGACTTAGAGCCTTTTCTTTATGAGAGATGAGAGAGAAGTCCATTCACCTCGATTTGTGTGCAAATACTCTAAAAATGTGAGGTTCACTTAGGGAAAATCGAGAATGTGTGAGTTTGGGTTCCACAATGACCAAAGAAATTGAGAAAGGTTCCTTGATGAAATGTGTCAATTCTTGATGCTCTTGTGTCACACTTGACCCACAAGCTTTCAAAGTTTAAATGTGTTAATGATGCATTCGCATTGAGGGCAATTGTTAGTCCCAATTGATGCTTGTTGAGTTTACTTTAGGATAAGCAGGAATTACGTGGGTGTTGTCCATTGAGGGGTAAGTCTCATTTTATTTGCTTGAGGACAAGCAAAGGGTTAAGTTTGGGAGAGTTGATAACTATGATTTTTATATGTTTTATACCCATTCTTACCTAAGCTTTGTGCATTAACTGCTATAAATTTATCCCAAAATGCTTACAAGTTGCGCTTTATTGCAGGTTTGAACGACAAGATGACAAATACCAAAGATCGGCTCAAAAAGGAATGAAATCTGCCAAGTGTCAAAAGACAACTGAAAGGAGGAACAAAATGACCTGTGCGGTCCGCATTGTTTTGTCAAGAGGCCGCACAGGAGGGTTCAGAGACTGGGCATTTTCAAGGTTAACCTGCGCGGTCCGCACTGTTTTGCCATGCGGCCGCGCAGGAAAGTTCAGAGGCCATGCCATTTTTAAGTCAAGATGCGTGGTTCGCACCCCTTTCACGCGGTCCGCGCCCCTTTTTACGCGGTCCGCGCCTAAGAGTGTTAGAGACCCAATCATTCAAGGCAAAAGCCCACGCCGCCGCACACCTAATCAGTGCGGTCCGCGTGGATGAAGTTCACGCGGCCGCGTGTCACATTTGTGCGGTCCGCGTCCCCAGTGCCAGAAGCAAGATATGAAGACCCAAAACTCGACGTGGCTGCACGTCATTTGTGCGCGGTCCGCGTCAGACCCTCAGGGGTATTTTTGTCCGATTTTTCCTGTGAAGTATAAATAGAACATTTTACTTTTTAGGAGGAGTTTTTTTTAGTTTTGGTTTTTTATCAGATAGGAGCTGAACTCGAGACTACATGGTTTTAGCCTATTTTGGGCAATTTCTTCTAGTATTAACGTGGATTTGAGTAGATTAACATTGTAATTAATTATTATGTCAATTTCATCTACTATTTCTTCAATTTCTGTTTCTATTATGGCTAGCTAAACCCATTAGCTAGGGTTGTGGCTCAACCCTAGTGTGGGTAATTAATGGGTGTGATTGTTTAGTGCATGAATGATGTTGGGTATTTGTTATTTGGATTAATCTTATGTTTTCATTAAGATTTGGTGGTTGCAAACACTAAGTCTAGCTTAGTGAGTCTTGACTCTTCTTGAGAAAGAGAGTCTATGACCCCAAGATTAATTCCAACAAGGAATTGGGATGGACCCATGAGAATGACAGTCCCAATTAACGGGTTAAACCTCGAGAGAGTAATTATCCAACTTGAACCATAAGTTGCTTGGGCAAATTGGCCTACCCAATTGGTCTCGAGAGAGTCAATTGGGCAAAATCACTCTCTCTACCGAGAGGTGTGAGAGTGGGTGCAAAAGTGCAACGGTTATAGCATAAGTCCCATATTCATCATTCTTGCATTAGGAATCTCTACCCGTTAGTTGACCACCTAGATGCATGCCATGACCCTAGTGCCTTTCTCTATATTGCATACAACTTAGAATCAATATCTTAGCCTAACTTAGCTTTAAATTTGTAGTTGCTATATTGTAGTTGATAATCAAAAGAAAACCAAAAATGTTAGGAGATCAATTAGGAGCTAAAACATAGTCCTAGACCATACAAACACTCAACTCCAAATTGAAGCTCCCTATGGAAAATTGACCCCAATACCGCTATTAGGTAAAAGTATTAGCGCCCACTATTCCTTAGGTTGAGTCCGCTGCGATCAGGACACGCGCTATCGGTCAGGATGGACGACCACCAGTACCACCAGTTGTGGCCACTAGAGACCGAGGACGTGTTCATGGTTGCGATAGGAGCAGAGGTGTGACTCGCACAGCAGCTAGGGCAGCACCTACAGATCTACCAGCCGCCCCAGTTCAGGATCAGGTCCCGGTTATGGACGTTCCAGCAGCACCAGCTCAGGAACCAGCTATGCCCATTGTGATTCCGAGTCTTCAGGAGGCCTTGGCTCAGATCCTATCTGTTTGCACTAGCCTAGCTCAAGCATCTTTCAGTCACTATAGCCGCAACTACTTCTCAGGCCGGGGGAGCCAATCAGACTCCCGCCGCTCTCACACCTGAGCAGGTGGTGTAGGGACTTTAGATGTTGGGGGCACATCCAGCCCAGCCGGTTGCAGCTACTCAGGACTAGGTAGTTTCTGCCATGCCAGAGGATAAGCAGCGTAGGTTGGAGAGGTTTGGTATACTTCAGCCTCTGACCTTCAGTGGTGTAGAGGGCGAGGATGCCTAGGGTTTCTTGGATAAGTGTTAGAGGATGCTTTGTACAACGGGTATTTTGGAGACCAGCGGGGTCGCTTTCACTACTTATCAGTTTTTGGGAGTTGCCTTCACTTGGTGGGAGACTTTTGAGAGGCGTAGGCCTGTTGGTGCAGCACCCCTTACCTGGCAGCAGTTCTCCCTTCTCTTTCTGGAGAAGTATGTGCCGCAGTTTTGCAGAAAGGAGCTGTGCAGGCAGTTTGAGTGGTTGCGTCAGGGAGAGATGACTGTGACACAGTATGAGATGAGGTTCTCAGAGTTAGCTCGTCATTCTATTTGGTTGGTTCCGACAGATACAGAGAGGATTAAGAGGTTTGTTGATGGTCTCACTTATCAGTTTCATATTCTCATGACCATGGAGAGGGTGACTGGTGCTACTTTCGAGGAGGTTGTGGATATTGTCCGTAATATTGAGTCTGTTCGTCGCTAGGAGCGAGAGAAGAGGGAGGCCAAAAGGCCTCGAGGATCTGGTAGTTATAGTGGTGCTCCTTCGAGAGGTTAGTTTCAGCACAGCAAAGGTCGTCCATTCAGGCATGCTCAGCCAGCTCGCCTAGGTTATCGTGGGGCGTCATCGGGTCATGGTTCTCACAGTTCTCTTCAGGGCCAGTCATCACTTACTGCCCTTCCAGCTCAGAGTTAGTTCCGTGCTCCATCAGTTCAGGGCTCTTCTATGTCATGTGCATCTGCTAGTCATTCCGGTATGAGGGGTTCCCTTTAGTCCCCTTCTCCAGCACCTGGGAGTTGTTATGAGTGTAGAGAGATGGGCCATATATGGAGGTAGTGTCCTCGTCGTCTTGAAAGTTCATCTCAGTAGAGGAGTCAACCATTGGCTTCAGCGCCAGTTACTTCCCCACCACCCGCCCAGCCAGCTAGGGGTGGAGGTCAGTCAGCTAGGGGTCACCTTAGAGGGGGAGGTCGATCAGGTGGCGGTCAGGCCCGTTTCTATGTAGTTCCAGCTAGACCCGATGTTATTGCTTCTGGTGCTGTTATCATAGGTATTGTTTCAGTCTGCCACAGAGATGCCTCTGTATTATTTGATCTCGGTTCTACCTCTTCTTATGTGTCATCATACTTTGCTCATTATTTGGGTATGCCCTGTGAGTATCTTATTTCACATGTTTATGTATCTACTCTGGTGGACGATACTGTCATTGTAGACCGTGTGTATCGGTCGTGTGTGGTGACTATTGGGGGACTGAAGACCCGAGTGGATCTTTTATTATTGTGTATGGTGGATTTCGATGTCATTTTGGGCATGGATTGGTTATCTCCGTGTCATGCTATTCTGGACTGTCATGCTAAGACAGTCACATTGGCTATACCAGGTGTGCCACGGATTGAGTGGCGAGGTTTAACTGATTATGTTCCCAATAGATTAATCTCATTCTTGAAAGCCTTGCGTATGGTTGGGAAGGGTTGTCTTTTGTATCTAGCCTTTGTGAGGGATGTTAGTGCAGAGACTCCTAGTATTGATTCTGTTCTAGTTGTGAGGGATTTTCCCGATGTGTTTTCTGCAGACCTGCCGAGCATGCCACCGGACAAGGATATTGACTTTGGTATTGACCTGGTGCTGGGCACTCAGCCCATTTCTATTCCGTCGTATCGTATAGCACCATCAGAGTTGAAGGAGTTAAAAGAGCAGCTTCAGGAACTCCTTGATAAGGGGTTCATTCAGCCTAGTGTGTCACCTTGAGGCACGCCGTCTATTTGTGAAGAAGAAGGATAGCACAATGAAGATGTGCATTGATTATAGGCAGTTGAACAAAGTAACGGTTAAGAACAAGTATCCTTTGCCTCGCATTGATGATTTATTCGACCAGCTTCAGGGAGCGAGAGTGTTCTCCAAGATTGATCTCCGTTCGGGTTATCACTAGTTGAAGATCCGGGACTCGGATATTCTTAAGATAGCTTTCAAGACTCGATATGGTTATTATGAGTTCTTGGTGATGTCTTTTGGGCTGACCAATGCTCCAACAATGTTCATGCATTTGATGAACAGCGTGTTCCGGCCTTATCTCGACTCATTTATTATACTCTTCATTGATGATATTCTGGTGTATTCACGTAGTCAGGAGGAGCACGCAGGGCCTTTGAGAGTTGTGTTGCAAAGATTGAGGGAGAAGAATCTTTATGCAAAATTCTCCAAGTGTGAGTTTTGGCTCAGTTCAGTGGCTTTCTTGGGGCACGTGATGTCCAACGAGGGTATTCAAGTTGATCCGAAGAAGATAGAGGCGGTTTAGAGTTGTCCCAGACCGTCTTCTGCCATAGAGATTCGCAACTTTCTTGGTTTGGCAGGCTATTATCGTCGGTTTGTTCGGGGGTTCTCATCTATCGCATCGCCCTTGACCAAGTTAGCTCAGAAGGGTGCTTCATTTGTATGGTCGGATAAGTGTGAGGAGAGCTTTCAGAAGCTCAAGACAGCCTTGACCATGACTCTAGTGTTAGTTTTACCATCAACTTCAGGTTCATATACCGTGCATTATGATGGTTCAAGAGTTGGTATTGGTTGTGTGTTGATGCAGGAAGGTAGAGTTATTGCTTATGTTTCTCGTTAGTTGAAGCCCCATGAGAAGAACTACCACGTTCATCATTTGGAGTTTGTTGCCATAGTTCACGCGTTGAAGATTTGGAGGCACTATCTGTATAATGTGTCTTGTGAGGTGTTTACGGATCATCGTAGCCTCCAGCACTTGTTCAAGCAGAAGGATCTTAATTTGAGGCGGCGGAGATGGTTGGAATTGCTAAAGGATTATGATATCACTATGTTATACCATACGGAAAAGACCAATGTAGTGGTCGATGCTTTGAGCCGAAAGGCGGTGAGTATGGGGAGTTTGGCATATATTCCAGTTGGGGAGAGACCTATTGCAGTTGATGTTCAAGCCTTGGCCAATCAATTCGTGAGGTTAGATATTTCAGAGCCCAGTCGGGTATTGGCTTGTGTGGTTTCTCGGTCTTCCTTATATGATCGCATCAGAGAGCTTCAGTATGATGATCCGCATTTGCTTGTCCTTAAGGATAAAATTCAGCACGATGATGCCAGAGATGTGACCATTGGTGAAGATGGGGTATTGGGGATGCATGGTCGGATATGCGTGCCCAATGTGGATGGGCTTCGGAAGTTGATTCTGGAGGAGGTCCATAGCTCGCGATATTCTATTCATCCGGGTGCCACGAAGATGTATCAGGATTTGAGGCAGCATTATTGGCGTAGGAGAATGAAGAAAGACATTATGGGATTTGTAGCCCGGTGTCTCAATTGTCAGCAGGTGAAATATGAGCATCAAAGACCGGGTGGCTTGCTTCAGCGGATGGATATTCCCGAATGGAAGTGGGAGCAGATCACTATGGACTTTGTAGTTGGACTTCCATGGACTTTGAAGAAGTTCGATGCTATTTGGACTGACCAAGTCCGCGTACTTCATTCCTGTATGTACTACTTATTCTTTAGAGCGGTTGGCAGAGATCTATATACGGGAGATTGTTCATTTACATGGTGTCCCAGTTTCCATCATCTCAGATAGGGGCACTCAGTTTACTTCGCAATTTTGGAGGTTTGTGCAGCGAGAGTTGGGTTCTCAGGTTGAGTTGAGCACAGCTTTCCACTCTCAGACGGACGGGCAGTCCGAGCGCACTATTCAGATATTGGAGGACATGTTGCGTGCTTGTGTCATTGATTTCGGAGGGTCATGGGATCAGTTTCTACCGCTTGCAGAGTTTGCTTATAACAACAACTACCAGTCGAGTATTCAGTTGGCCCCATATGAGGCTTTGTATGGGAGGCGGTGTAGATCTCCAGTTGGTTACTTTGAGCCAGGTGAGGCTAGACTATTGGGGACAGACTTGGTGCAGAATGCTTTAGAAATGATGAAGGTGATTCAGGAGAGGCTTCGTACCGCGCAGTCGAGGCAGAAGAGTTATGCTGACAGGAAGGTTCGAGATGTGTCCTACATGGTTCGTGAGAAGGTTCTATTGAAGGTTTCTCCATGAAGGGTGTCATGAGATTTGGGAAGAAAGATAAATTGAGTCCTCGGTTCATTGGTCCTTTTGAGGTGCTTCGGAAGATTGGGGAAGTGGCTTATGAGTTGCTTTGCCACCTAGCTTGTCGAGTGTGCATCCGGTATTTCATGTTTCTATGCTTTGGAAGTATATTGGAGATCCATCTCATGTTCAGGATTTCAGCACGGTTCAGTTGGATGGTGATTTGACTTATGATGTGGAGCCAGTAACTATTTTGGGTGGTCAGGTTCGGAAGTTGAGATCAAAGGATATAGCTTCAGTAAAAGTGCAGTGGAGAGGTCGACCCGTGGAGGAGGCTACCTGGGAGACCGAGCGGGAGATGCGGAGCAGATATCCTCACCTGTTTGAGGCTTCAAGTATGTTTCTTGACTCGTTCGAGGACGAACGTTTATTTAAGTTGGGGAGGATGTGACGACCTGGCCAGTCGTCTCATGAGTTACCGCTCTGTTTCCCCTATTTCTGCTTCTTATTGCTTTGTCTATCGATTTTATATGTGATCGGGTTGGTTGGCTCGGGTTCGAAAAGGATTTGGTAAGGTTTGAGACACTTAGTCTCTTTTGAGGAAGCTTAAGTTGGAAAAGTCAACCGAATGTTGACTTATGTGTTAGAGGGCTCAGATGTGAGTTTCGAGGGTTCGGATAACTTCGGTAGGTGATTTGGAACTTAGGAGCATGATTGGAATGTGTTTTGGAGGTCTGGTGTAGATTTAGGCTTGAATTGGCGAAATTGGACTTTTGGCGTTTTCCGGTTGATAGGTGAGATTTTGATATAGGGGTCGGAATAGAATTCCAAGAGTTGCAGTAGTTCTGTTGTGTCATTTGGGATATGTGTGCAAAATTTCAGGTCATTTGAACGTGATTTTGTTAGGTTTTTGATGAAAAGCAGAATTTGGAAGATTTTGAAAACTTAGGCTTGAATCCGATGTGTTTTGGTTGATTCGATATTGTTTGAGGTGTTTTGAAGATTGGTATAAGTTTGAATAAGGTTATGGGATATGTTTGTACTTTTGGTTGAGGTCCCGGGGGCCTCGGGGTGATTTCGGATGGTTGACGGAGAAGTTTGGAATTTTGGTGAGCTGCAAATTTTCTGCTTTTGGTATTTCTGCACCTGCGGATTGGGGATCGCAGGTGCGATGCCGCAGATGCGATGAAAGGGACCGCAGAAGAGGAAAGGAGCTAGGGAGTCAGAAACCGCAGAAGCGGTTGGAGAACCGCATCTACGATGGCACAAGTGCGGATAGTGGATCGCAGATGCGAAAAGCTGGGACTTAAGTGAGGACCGCAGATGCGGTGGCCTTGACCGCAGAAGCGGTACCGCAAATGCGGTGGATTGACCGCAGATGCGAAAAATGCCTGGGTCAGAATGTATATATTTCGTCCTTCGCAATTTTCAAATGGTTTCACCATTTTTAAACGCGATTTCTGGGATTTGGGTAATTTTGAAGAGAGAATTCCAGGAGACTTCATTGAGGTAAGGATTTTGAACCTAAAACTCGTCCCTGTGGTATTATTTCACACATTAGAGCTATAATTAATGAAATTTAAGGGTTAAAATGGGGAAAACTAGGGCTTGGTATTGGAGACCTAGACTTGAGGATTTGAGGGACCATTTGTAAATTGATTATTTTCGCTTGGGCTTTGTTCCCTTAGCATATTTTGACGCCATGATTCTGATTTTTGTTAGATTCGACGCGAGTGGAGGCCGATTCGAGGGGCAAAGGCATCGCGGATTAGAGTTTGGACCGGATTGAGGTGAGTAATGATTGTAAATGATGTCCTGAGGGTATGAAACCCCAGATTGCACATCGTTGTGCTATATTGAGGTGATGCACACACTTGATGACGAGCGTGGGGTCGTGCACTGTTGGGTATTATGACTTAGTCCGTCCCAAATGACTATTTTACCACATATTTGACTTAAATCTATTTGTGAATACCATATTTTGGGCTAAATGCCATATTTGGGCCTCGTGCCAACTATTTGAACCCTTAGAAGATTTTTATTGATATTTTCTCACTGTTTTGACTTTATACTTGAACTCAGTCATGCTATATTCCACTGTTTTCATATCTCAGCCATGTTTACTCTGTTTTAACACTTAAATGTTCTTTTAAATGATATTTTGGGCTGAGAATCATGTTTTACTATTGTCCGAGCGGCTTGTGAGGATTTTGACCGAGTAGGGCCGAGGGCCTATTTGTGAGGAAACACTGATTATGATTATGAAGCCGAGGGCCTGAGATATGTACGCCACGAGGTGGCTTGTTGATATGAGGCCGAGAGCCTAGTGATGATGCCACGAGATGAGTTGATATTGCGCTTGGGCCGTAAGGTGCCCCTCCAGGAGTCTGCACACCCCCAGTAAGCGCGGGTACCCATTGTGATTTGAGATATAGCCCGAGGGGCTGGTATTGTTGACATTAAGCCCGAGGGGCAATCCTTTATGTGCTTATCTGTCTTATTTGTCTGTTATTTACCTGCTTAATTGTTTAAAAACATTTCATGAAGTTTGAACTGAATTAAAAATGACTTTACACATTATCATTGCTTCACTGTTTCTACTGGTTTTACTGCTTCATTATAGCCTGTAATACACCTTACGTGTTTTCATATCTCTCAGTCGTTTATTTATGATTATTGCTCGTTGAGTTGGAGTACTCACTTTACTCCCTGCATCATGTGTGCAGATTCAGGCGTTGCTGATCCTGCCAGTGAGAGTTGAGAGCTCCCGGCAGATTTAGAGTCCACGAGGTAGCTGCTTCGCGTCCGCAATCCCGTGTTTCTCCCCCTTTATCTCATTTCTATCTCTTTGTCAGTTATTTTGTAACAGTTTAGTAGGCATTTTAGACTTGTAGCGTACTGATAGATGGTCATGACTAGTGACACCCCGGTATCGGGTTGTGTTGGGTTGTATTCCGCAAATTGTTCTGTGTTGTCACTGCTTACTTTTGGATTTATATTGTGTTTAAGACTAAATGCTTATTGTTTAATTGCTTAAAACTGAATTGGAAATGTGTTGGCTGGCCTTGTCTTCACGAGAGGCGCCATCACGATCGGGTCCGGGTTTGGGGTCGTGACAGTAAAACACATAGTTGTATTCGAAAGCTGATTGCTTCTTAATTCGTTAAACCACCTATGTCAAGAGCACAATGCCTCATTAATTCTAGCACATTGAGTCGAATCTCAAGCTTCTATATCATTTCCTTGATGATAAAAAGTCTTCCAAAATGCTTGAACAATTCCCTTCGTATGAGTCCAAGCATAAGTAGTGGAAAATTTTGACAAAATTAAACTTACAAGGAACCATAGAAAATTGTACCTCGTCTATCCACCTCTGGTTTCAACTCTGGAAGCTGCTAACCACTAGGATACTATTATGCCAAGGCAAAGATTAGAAGACGATAGGACCAAGCAAATCAAAGGCATTAGGAAATCCCTAAATAGGATACGAAGGATCAGAAAAAAATGGAGAGAAAGGTCAAAAGTAATGGAGTAATGGTAGAAGATTGCTGCTAGAACTCGCCAGCAATGGCAGATCCGCAGATGATTGAACAAATTAATGGTGAAAGAAAGTTAGTTGGAGGACTAAGGTGTAGAGAATTCTAGATGAATTATGTACACGTGTATTACCAAAGTAATAAAAATATAACTTAAATCAGTAATTTAAATCAGTTATGAAATTAATGAAATACCCTTGGTCGACCATTATGGCTCTTCTATATGATAGGGAAAAATTGAGAGAAAAATTTGTAGTAAATGAGAGCACGAATTTCAATAACATTGTTTCAATATTTTTTGTAAGTAGATACACGAATTAGCTTGAGTCGTGCTGGCCACTGTCCTAAGAAATTATTTCAGCAGTGTGAAATATTTTTCCAGGATTAAACAAGCTTACCTCTATTTTATTTAGAGGATACAGAAATCAGCAAAATATTTATATTACAATAATCCAACAAGATTGAAAAAGAGAATAAGACAAAGAAAATTTATAAGAAAAAATGAAAATAAGAGAAGCTAAGAGAGAAAGAGAAGAAGACTAAGTACAAAAGCACTTCTAATGGGATGATTATTGTGAAGCCAAATGATGGCTATTTATACTTGAAATTGCATGTAAATTTGTAATGCATGGCAAGAAGGTGGCTAACCAAATTTGCTACTTGGCATAGTCTTCTAGAAGGCTAAGACACTTGTCTTTAAAATATTGCCACAAAATTGACCTGAAATGCAACACTCAACTGCTGAGAAGATGAAGAGAGCTCGAAGAGCTGTCCTTGAAAGCCTAAAGAAAACTGATGGAGGAATCGATGTTTCTTGAACAAGAGAGCAACAAGATCTCAAAGCTTAGTTTGGTTATGGTGCATGCTTACCTAGCAAATGTCTTGAGTTCGAATCTCAACAAGAATAATTTAATTTTCTGTATTTTGCCTTAGTTGTAATCGTTGCGCGAACCCATCCTTGTCTTATTGATAGAGATGAGTTGCTCTAGTGGTAAGCACCCTTCACTTCCAACCAAGAGGTTGTGAGTTCGAGTCACCCCAAAAGCAAGGTGGGAAGTTCTTGGAGGGAGGGGATACCAGGGGTCTATTGGAAACAGTCTCTCTACCCCAGGGTAGTGGTAAGGTCTGCATACACACTATCCTCCCCAGACCCCACTAATGGAATTATATTGGATTGTTATTATTGTTGTTGTTGTTGTTATTGTTGTTGTTGTTATTGTGCGCGAACAAATACAGTCGATACTGAATGGGGGTCATAAAACAAAAAATAAATTTGTAATGGGCCACAAAACCATTTGACCGCAAGATTATCATATTGTAATTTCATATGAAACAAAATAGCATAGTTTCATATTTAACATAATCAAGTACAAACAAAATGCCTTACTTTAAAAGACATCAAAATCCAAACTTTCTTAGTAAGTATCTAGCAAACCCAAGTTAAAAGAAATATTTATAAAAAAATTGAATTGAAATCAAACTTTGGTCAAAGAATTTGTGGAATATGATTGCATGAATTTTTTTAAATCACCAAGAATTATGGTGGGATTGATAAGATCTCTTTGTTTTAAATTAATTTTTTTTTATTCACAATAACATACCTAGTGTGCTCAACAAGTGCTGTCGGAGAAGGTGAAGTGTACAGAGACCTTACTTCCAACCTTGTGTGAGGTAGAGAAACTAATAATTTCTGATTCGAGCTTTAAAAATAAAAATATTTAGATAAGAAACATTTATTCATTTATGAACTTTAAGTGATGTAAATCGAAATTAGTCAAATCCGAATGTAATATTGACAAAGGATGAAAACAACAAAAAAAGAAGAATTCAGAAAAGAGAAGGAATAAGGGAGAGGACCAGCAGACTTAAGTGGGCAACGCTGTATCGAGAGCCACGTGCGAGGCACTTTACATATTCGAAAATGACACTTGTAAGTTGTAAATTATTTTCGGGTCAACCCATTGGCTTAGTGGTTAGATATCGGATTTGATCGGATACTTTGTGGTGAGTCCTTATATTATATGGATGCTTGTTGTCTTGCCAGCTCAGTGCTCAACACGTGGCAGTTGCTAGTGGCTGATATAATTGAGTAGTTTTAAGTTCGAATTAGAATTCAATTCACAAGTGAAAGCAGCAAACAGTAAACTATAAATAATTGAGTAGTTTGTAAATTTTAGTGTCTTGAAAAATCGCCTTCGTCTATTAAAGAATGGGAAATATTCTCAAGATATTTGGAAAATAAAAATGTTTTAAGTAATTGTAGTTATTTCACAAAATTATGAGTGTTCTGCAAGTTGAAGAATAACCTTTCTTTTAAAACACCCTCAAACTATCAACTCAAAATATTACTTTGTTTGGAAAAAAATAAACAGAAACGTTCAAAAATTCATTCGTATATCACAAAAAATGGAAGAATCCGTTGATAGAGTTCAAAATAAACTTTACAAACAAATGCATTCTTATACTTTACAATCCCGATTCTTAAAAATGACGTCTATAATATATTTCTTTTGGTCCACTTTAATTGAAATTTTGGTCTTTTTTTGTGTGGTCCATAATATTTTATTTTCTAAAATAACTAACTTCTTTTCCAAAGTTGTCCTTGGAATAAAGAGTTTATGAGCATTTGTTATATCTTCAATGAACAAATTAAGGTTAGTATGATCAACTATATTATTAATTAATGCTAAAAAGTAAATTCCTAAATATGTATAAAAATAACCCAAAAAAATTAAAGTGGATCGACAGGAGTAGTATATATTCTTATCTGCTAATTAAATAGTCGATAGACGTTACTATTATTAACGCATAATGTAAGACTATTATTGGTTGCAATAATTGCCTAAAAAGTTTCTGGTTCATTTAGAGTGGGCAAATGTATATTTTCAAAACAAAAAGAGGCAGTGGATTACAATTAATATCAACTGTCAATAATATGAAAACATCTAAATTAGTAAAATTCAATCATTGATACACCAATACTTTTATCAATGTTGTTTGTACTTTTTTCAAAAATATTTTTCGTGTACAATATTTACTTAAAAAAATAATGGCAGAATAGCATGATAGACACTTGTATTATTCGCGTTTGTCATTTTGGTCCCTGTACTCAACGAAGTTTCATCCAGACACTTATAATTGTTCAAAAACAGCGTTTTAAACCCCTCTCACCTCGCGTGTACTTCAAATCCCTGACATGAATGACACATCGTGTCCTTGTCAGATCCTTTTGACACATTATCATTAATTTATTTTTCATAAATTTTTATAAAACAAAATCCACCATCTCCTTTACCACATTTCTCCCCCCCCCACCATTTTTATTCCACACCATTCCCTTTATCTTTACCAATACCTTCAACATTAACCAGAAAATCCACCATCTCCTCTACCGCATTAGTTATGCTTAATGCCCGTGGACACTGACCCACCAGTACCACATGCCTAACGCAACTTCCCCTATATTGATCTGTGTGGTTCTAATTATACGCCTAAAGTAAAGTCGTACTAATTTTTAAATATCAAATCGTTGTAATTCCTAATTTATCCTTCCCCTTAGGTAGATTGCGATTTATAGCATTTTGGTATTAATATTGATTACCATTAAGACACCCATAAATATAATTTAACAGGTGACAAATGTTACTGTACTTATTACTATTATGTGACAACTGGTGCGAATTTATTATGCATATACTTTGTTTTTATTTTTTCTTGAACCAAGGGTCTGTCAGAAATATTCCCTTTGTTCCCCCATAGGGTAAGGGCTGCATATACATTATCTTTCCCAGACTCCATTTATAAGAACTCATTGAATTTATTACTGTTGTTTGGTACGGATATATTATAAATATAATTTTAAGAAAATGTTCAATTATTTATGTGATTCAATCCAAACAAGGAGTATGAATGTACATATTCCCAAAATGCTAAGGGGTCGTTTGCTAGGATGCATTAGTGTCACGACCCAATTCCCGAAGCGGTCGTGATGGCGCCTCTCGTGAAGACAAGGCCAGCCAGACCAAAACGGAACACCTCTTTTAAACAGTTAATCATCATAACAGTAATAACATGTAATATGATACTCATAAATTGTGAAATTTTTTAACGTTAACAACAGAAGGAACCATCCCGACACAGCCCAAACCGGGGTGTCACAAGTCACGAGCATCTATAAGAATGAAATTTCCACTTTACAGTCTAGAAATACACTGAACAAGAATAATGAATAACATAGAAAGACAGTGGTGCTGCGAACGCTGGCAGTCACCTCGTTAAAACCTCTACAACTCTGCCTCCACACAGCCAATACCCGCTACCGGGTGAATAAATACCTGCAACTGCACGCGAAGTGCAGGGAGTAAAGTGAGTACTCCAACTCAGTGAGTAATAAAGGTAAATAATAACTGAGCGGCATGAAATCACGTAAAGCAACCAACATGCTATATAGAAGCAGTGTAAAACTCTTTGAGAAAAAAATCAGTGAAACTGTGAATTCTTAGAAAATACCTTGGCTCAGTTCTAAACCTCTTTTGAAAATGATCTTTTCAATAGTTGTGAAATAATTTCAAAATAATTAGTGCCGCTATGCACAGAAATCCGTCCCTCGGGCACAAATACCACAGTTAAACAAGTAAAAGACAAGTAAGTATGCAAAATGAACACATAAACCTCGCCCCTCGGGCAATCATATAGAATAGTACCAGCCTCTCGAGCACAAATTAGTTCCTGGTCAGCCATTGTTACCTAACTGCACGGTGTTATTCCTGGTCAGTCATTGTTACCTGACCAAATTGCATCATACAGTGTCATTGTTACCACTGTAACCTCACAATCACTCATATTAGCCCCTCGGGCATAGTATCAATCACTCAGCATAATGGTCAGCCATTGTTACCTGACCAAATTGCATCATACAGTGTCATTGTTACCACTGTTTCAAATCACATGGGTACCCGCGCTCACTGTGGGTGTGCAGACTCCGGAGGGGCCCCTTACGGCCCAAGCGCTATATCAAGCCACCTTGTGGCATCATCACTCAGCATATCCTCACATCACTCAAGCCACCTCGTGGCATATAAAGTATCTCAGGCCCTCAGCCTCATATCACTCAGCATATCCTCACATATGGCCCTCGGCCTCACTCAGTCCAAAAATCATCACAAGCCCCTTGGGCATTAGTAAAACAGTAGTTCTCAGCCCAAAACATGATGTAGAAATATCATTTAAGTTTCAAATCTGAGTAAAAGTGGCTGAGTTTGTAAAACAGTAGATATCAATAGGACTGAGTTCAAATAATAAGTCAAGTAGTAAGGAAACAGTGATAAAAATCCCCGAAGGGTTCAAATAGTTGGCACGAAGCCCAAATATGGCAATCAGCCCAAATCATGATGATAACAAATGAATTTCAGTCAAATATTCAGTAAAATCATCAATCGGGATGGACCAAGTCACAATCCCCAGTAGTGAAAGACCCCACGCTCATTATCCAGCGCGTATCTTGCCTCAATAGCACTACGATGTGCAATCCGGGGTTTCAAACTCTCAGGACATCATTTACAACCATTACTTACCTCGAACTGGCTAATTCTCTAGCTCAGAACGCCTTTGCCCCTCGAATTGGCCTCCATGCACGTCGAATCTATCCAAAATCAGAACGAATACGTCACAATACGCTAAGGGAACAAAGCCCAATCGAAAACATTCGAAAAATATCAAAAATCCCGAAATTAGCAAAACCCGAGCCCCAGGCCCACATCTCAAAATCGGGTAAAATTTACATTTTCAGAATCCTCATACCCTCACGAGTCTAACCATACAAAAGTTATACAATTCCGATACCATTTGGCCCTTCAAATCATCATTTTACATTTTTGAAAGGTTTCACAATTTTCTTCCCAAATTCCATCTCAAATCACGAATTAAATGATGAATTCAGTGATAGATTCATGTATTCTAGCCAAATCTGAGCTAAAATCACTTACCCCGATGAATTTCTTGAAAAACCTTCGAAAAATCGCCAAAATCTGAGCTCTCTAGGTCAAAATATTAAATAAAACCCAAAATCTCGTATTTATAGGTACCCTCAGGTATCAGCTACTGCGGGCCGCACCAAAACTCACGCGGTCCGCGCAAGCCAGTGCGGTCCGCGCAAAGGCAACGTGCGGCCGTACATGCCTCCCTTTGCAGTGACAGGCTTTAGTAATTTGGTCATAACTTTTGCTACAGATGTCCAAATTGCAATATCATTACCTTTCTAGAAACTAGACACGATGTGCTACAACTTTCGTTTTTGAATCACCTCAAAATTCCTTGTGGAACAAAAGATATAAGCTTCCGAATTAGGACCAGCGGAATGTTCTTCACCGTGGTTGTGCCCCACTTTGTGCGGTCCGCGCGACGCCTACCGCGCCCGCGCCTGTGTTTGTGCGGGCCGCACAGCGCTCACCGCGGGCGCACTCACCTTTGTGTGGACCGCATGGGTGAGTTCTGGGGCCTGCAACCCCTGTAGACCTGCTGCAACTATGATTTTTGCACTAAAAACATCCTGGAACCTACCCGGAACTCCCGGAACTTCAAACCAATTGTACCAACACATCTCATGACATCGTTAAAACTTGCTCAAAACTTCGGAACGCTCACAACAACATCAAATCACCAATTTAACATAGGATTCAGGCCTAAGAACTCCAAGAACTCTTAAATTATGCTTTCGATCAAAAGGTCTATCAAATCTCGTCCGAATGACCTGAAATTTTGCACACACATCCCAAATGACACAATGAAGCTGCTGCAACTCTTGGAATTCCATTCCGACCCCTATATCAAAATCTCGCCTATCAACCGGAATTTGCCGAAATATCAATTTCGCCAATTCAAGCCTAAATCTTCTCTACAACTCTAAAACCCATTCCGATCGCGCTCTTAAGTCACAAATCACCTCCCGAAGCTAACCGAACCATCGGAACTCACTTCCGAGCCTTCTAACACATAAGTCAATACCCGGTTGACTTTTCCAACTTAAGCCTTCTTAAAAGAGGCTAAGTGTCTCATTTCTTACCAAATCCTCTCCGAACTCGAACTAATCAACTTGATCACATAAAACACGGATAACAAAGCGTAAAGAAACTGAAATGGGGGAAATGGAGCGGCAACTCATGAGACGACGGGTCAGGTCGTCACATCCTCCCCAACTTAAACAAACGCTCGTCCTCGAGCGTACCCAGAGTTTGTCCTAGAAGCCAACCAATAGTTGGATAACCTTACCAAGCATATACCCGGGGTGATCTCACGTCACCCTATCTCTCATAGGTCCGATAACACCACATAGCTGAAATTTCACAATCCATCTAGTCCGTAAACCATAGAACCACATTGCACCTTCCGAAACCATACACACGATCAGAACCTCACATCTATACTCAGAATAAGCCCGAACCAGCTGTAATAACCCATACCTGCAACCTCGGTGCCATTACATGATAAACCATCTAGCTCTAATGCTCGCAACCATAACCCCTATCCGCAGCAGCTGCACACAACACCTAAATACCGATAGAGAAGCTCTTATCGACTGAAATCTAATTCCAACACTTTCATAAACTGCTAACGATACCGAAACACGCAATAAACCGAAACCGTTTCTAAGGTTAACCATTCATGAGGCCACTTCCCCTTTGGCAGTTACCATAGCAAATTTGAACCGAACCTCGATATTAACCCCTTAAACATGCTGAATTCGAGTCTGTTTGTATTCATTGATGATCCCAACGATCCCTCCTGACCAAACACACCATCCAGGTGACATGACACATCAACACGAGCCTAAGCCACAACTTGCATAATACGTGCACCAGTAAGAAACGGTCTGAACATACTCAAATCATGAAAAATGACTCAAACGAAAGAGCTGTACTTCAAGCTCATCTGTACTGTCACAACACAAGGCTGAGACCCCGTCTCACATCATAGAAATAGAACACCTGAATCTACCCCGAACGGTCATATCTCTACGTGGCCTCCCCATAATGCACGATCCTATCCAAACACTATTACACATGAAACCCACTCATGTCACTATGCTCAAAACCGACAGCCACGCACAATTTGATGTCTGGAACCAAAGCAATTCATTACACCCACGGTGAAACAAATAACATACGCCATGCAACCCGATAGGTCATAACCAATCCTCCATCTACCGCACAACACCCAATTACTCTTCTCGCTCGACTTTCACTATGAATTCCCTAGTAGAACCGCACTACATGCGCCCATAACCAACAAATCATGACATCTCACTACACCGAAAAGCAACCCATAGCTCTTCTCATATCACTAACAAGCTCAATAATGATCGAATCAACCTATCCCTCAACAATACAATTCGGGGCCAACTAAGCCAATTCAAGCTAAACGCGTATCTAGATTGGCCTACCAGCGAACTCATTACCAAGAAAGCCTAAAGCTTCTCCTTCCACTACTATAAATCCTGCCGGAGCGGTACGATACGGTGCCCAGCACCAAATAAATATCGAAATCCACAACCTCGCCCGGCGACATGCCCGGCCACAAGAAACGCATCCGAAAAGTCCTTTAACACCGGTACGGAACCAATGGTAAAAACCTCTGCACTGACAATCATCATGAAGGCCCAATTAAGAAAAACAATCCTTCCCCATCGCCCGCTAGGTCTTTGAAATATAAGCCACTCTGCTAGAACATAATCTAATACACCTCGCCACTCAACCCGTGGCATTTCCGGCATATCCCATAGCGCAATAGTTCAGAATCACCTAATACTCTGACAACCAGTCTGAATTTCAACATCACATCCAAAATCTAGCATACCAGCAAATAAAGATCCACCCGAGCCTCCAAACCCCGATTGCCGCTCAATGGTGCCGAATACATACGGTCCACAACCACGACATAGCCTGTACATGAGAACTCTCAGTCTCCAGCTCCATATAGCACACGAATCATCGCACCTGATCCCAATTTCGCCGTCCGAAAGCATACCACACCTTAATATCCAACAATTCCATGATAGATACTCTAAAATTTCCCTGTGTCACCAAGCCAACCCTAATATCACCAGTCGATCTAACAAGAAAGTGTCGTAATACCACCGAAGTGCCATCCATTTAATCACATTGCCCTTTTCTGAAACATATACTCTCGTCAAATCCCTTTCAAATAGCAGTACCATTTTCCTTGATTATCTGAGGCTATCCACTGCCTAAGCATTTTATGAGCTTTCTTTCTGAACTGAACTATAACTTAATACACGCAAGTATCGGTCCTCCACAACATACCGCATATAACATACCATCCGAGGATACATGAAAACCTTACCTCCCTTCCGGGCCACAGACATCTATGCACTCCACCAGTCAAGAACTTCCATTAATCCCATCTAGAAGAAAAATCATTACACATCCCATATCTCTCATATTCGTAGAAAATGTACCTCTTCAACCATGGTAGAAATCAATAAGTACTCTCTCAATTCCATTTGCATAAATTAAACTGCCAAGACGGAATCCTTCTAACTCGACCAAGCTAAGCAAGCCAACAAATCCTAAGAGCATTGCTGCAAAATACTTGTACGAACTCATTACCTCGAACACATACAAAGAATTAATCATATCCTTGCCATGCCGATCCGGTCTACTATCAAGCTACTCCATCTATCTAAATTTCCTTCTGATTCATATTCAACTTGATATTTTCCTTGCTGTAGCACCACAGTTCCTCAATGCAGGCTCACTGCACGAAACCCACGTGCAAAACCACACTGTCTAAGACTTATAAGCCACTGAATCCTCTCTCAATTATTTCCAGATACACCACATTCTAACATACTCCACTCCGGAGAACTTCCTGCGAATCTAAATCCGTTACCTTTACTTTCCAGATACTAATATATAGAATCCAATAATTAACATAAAAATACCACAAGTCTTGACCTCTTCCAATGGAGACTCGGTTCCTAATCACATATGCTACTTTAAGATACCCCATTATTACATGTCGAATCTTGAACACATTAGAACCACTTTCGAGAGCCATTCACTCTATTCAGCTTGCATTTAGCCCGCTCAACTAACAAAACCACCTATGCCTCATTAGCACTCTGACACCGTAGGATACGACCTTATCCCAATACAAACAAGCATATTCCTTCTCTATACGCTAGGCATTCTTTACCAACAACATCTCAAGACATCCTATTATTTTTACACATCTACGAAGCACCATATAACCTTTATTAAAATTTTCCTTCACTCGTGCCATCCTCGGCTCAATTCCACAATCAGAACTGATTCGCCAGCATGCCTCAAATCGAAAACAACATAGCAACACCACCGTACAATCAACTAACTAATAGCAAGCTCCCCAACTTGGCTCGAAGCCATAGATCAGAACACATAACACTTTTACTCTATTGATGCCACAATACCATAGTGAGATTAAACTCGAATCATTTATAAGTTTGCGAAACTCATATTGTCTAGTAATGTAAACCTTCTGCAACTCTCGCATTCGTTCCTGCAACAGTTAAACCCACTCTCTTAAGCGACCCGAAATTCCAAATTCAGTACGTATTCTTCAATTACACATGAGATATTCTGACATACACATGAGGATCACGCCACTTCAGAACACTCCGCAGGAGGTAACCCACCTGCTTCGCCTCAATACAACATTTCTTCACACCTTCCACCGACATAAGCATTACGCAGTCATTTGACCTTCTTGAGTCTGTACTCATACCGCGACATGAAATTTACTTCACTCTCAACTAGGAGTCTTGAAAATATTCTTACCACGCCTATAATCTCGGAACTACACTTCCACTCACAATGGAAATCATACACTTAGTAGTCCATCGAATCCAACAAATCTTCCTCAACACTTCCAGGTCATATAGAAACATCACACAGAATTAGCATATTCATCACATATCTATCCAGCCGTCATTCCCACTATTAGGGATAATACTGAACATATAAGTTCAAAATACTTGCTCACACAATCAGTGCCTCAGTGCTCAAGCCATAGGCAAACATCCGGCCTCAAGTCCTCCAGACTGGCCCAACATAAACTCACAGAGATTGCATCTCGCCCCTCGATCGGTGGATCACAAGCCATCAAGGCACATCTGATACTAAGCGCTCATGCGCGCGTACGAACACGTGGAAGGAATTTCAAGAGTTACTTTTCAAGCTGACTCAAGGACGCACGATAAGAATTCAAGAATGAGAAGTTTATCCTGAAGGTTCTGCAGCCTCTCGAGGATAAATACAGACGTCTCCGTACCGATCCGCGAGACTCTACTAAACGTGTTCATGACTCGTGAGACCTATGTAACCTAGGCTCTGATACCAACTTGTCACGACCCAATCCCCGAACCCGGTTGTGATGACACCTCTCGTGAAGACAAGGCCAGCCAGACCAAAACGAAACACCTCTTTTAAACAGTTAATCATCATAACAGTAATAACATGTAATATGATACTCATAAATTGCGGAAATTTTTAACGTTAACAACATCAGGAACCATCCCAACACAGCCCAAACCGGGGTGTCACAAGTCACGAGCATCTATAAGAATGAAATTTCCACTTTACAGTCTAGAAATACATTGAACAAGAATAATGAATAACATAGAAAGACAGTGGTACTGCAAACGCTGGCAGTCACCTCGCTAAAACCTTTACAACTCTGCCTAGACACAGCCAATACCCGCTACCGGGTGAATAAATACCTACAACTGCACGCGAGGTGCAGGGAGTAAAGTGAGTACTCCAACTCAGTGAGTAATAAAGGTAAATAATAACTGAGCAGCATGAAATCACGTAAAGCAACCAACATGCTATATAGAAGCAGTGTAAAACTCCTTGAGAAAAAAATCAGTGAAACTGTGAATTCTTAGAAAATACCTTGGCTCGGTTCTAAACCTCTTTTGAAAATGATCTTTTCAATAGTTGTGAAATAATTTCAAAACAATTAGTGCCGCTATGCACAGAAATCCTCCCCTCGGGCACAAATACTACAGTTAAACAAGTAAAAGACAAGTAAGTATGAAAATGAACACATAAACCTCGCCCCTCGGGCAATCATATAGAATAGTACCAGCCTCTCGGGCACAAATTAGTTCCTAGTCATCCATTGTTACCTGACCGCACGGTGTTATTCCTGGTCAGTCATTGTTACCTGACCAAATTACATCATACAGTGTCATTGTTACCACTGTAACCTCACAATCACTCATATTAGCCCCACGGGCATAGTATCAATCACTCAGCATAATGGTCAGCCATTTTTACCTGACCAAATTGCATCATACAGTGTCATTGTTACCACTGTTTCAAATCACATGGATACCCGCGCTCACTGTGGGTGTGCAGACTACGGAGGGGCCCCTTACGGCCCAAGCGCTATATCAAGCCACCATGTGGCATCATCACTCAGCATATCCTCACATCACTCAAGCCACCTCGTGGCATATAAAGTATCTCAGGCCCTCGGCCTCATATCACTCAGCATATCCTCACATATGGCCCTCGGCCTCACTCAGTCCAAAAATCATCACAAGCCCCTTGGGCATTAGTAAAACAGTAGTTCTCAGCCCAAAACATGATGTATAAATATCATTTAAGTTTCAAATCTGAGTAAAAGTGGCTGAGTTTGTAAAACAGTAGATATCAACAGGACTGAGTTCAAATAATAAGTCAAGTAGTAAGGAAACAGTGATAAAAATCCCCGAAGGGTTCAAATAGTTGGCACGAAGCCCAAATATGGCAATCAGCCCAAATCATGATGATAACAAATGAATTTCAGTCAAATATTCAGTAAAATCATCAATCGGGATGGACCAAGTCACAATCCCCAGTAGTGAAAGACCCCACGCTCATCATCCAGCGCGTATCTTGCCTCAATATAGCACTATGATGTGCAATCCGGGGTTTCAAACCCTCAGGACATCATTAACAACCATTACTCACCTTGAAATGGCTAATTCTCTAGCTCAGAACGCCTTTGCCCCTTAAATTGGCCTCCACGCGCGTCGAATTTATCCAAAATCAGAACGAATACGTCACAATATGCTAAGGGAGCAAAGCCCAAGCGAAAACATTCGAAAAATATCAAAAATCTCGAAATTAGCAAAACCCGAGCCCCGGGCCCACGTCTCGAAATCGGGTAAAATTTACATTTTCAGAATCCTCATACCTCACGAGTCTAACCATACCAAAATTATCCAATTCTGATACTATTTGGCCCTTCAAATCATCATTTTACATTTTTGAAAGGTTTCACAATTTTTTTTCCCAAATTCCATCTCAAATCACGAATTAAATGATGAATTCAGTGATAGATTCATGTATTCTAGCCAAATCTGAGTTAAAATCACTTACCCTGATGAATTTCTTGAAAAACCTTCGAAAAATCGCCAAAATCCGAGCACTCTAGGTCAAACTATTAAATAAAACCCAAAACCTCGTATTTATAGGTATCCCTCAGGTATCAGCTACCGTGGGCCGCACAAAAACTCACGCGGTCCGCGCAAGCCAGTGCGGTCCGCGCAAAGGCAATGTGCGGCCGCACAGGCCTCCCTTTGCAGTGACAGGCTTTAGTATTTTTGGCCATACCTTTTTCTACAGATGTCTAAATTGAGATATCTTTACCTTTCTTGAAACTAGACACGATGATCGACAACTTTTGTTTTTGAATCGCCTCAAAATTCCTTGTAGATCAAAAGATATGAGCTTCCTAAGTAGGACCAGTGGAATGTTCTTCACCGCGGCCGCGCCCCACTTTGTGCGGTCCACGCGATGCCTACCGCGCCCGCGCCCGTGTTTGTGCGGGCCGCACAGTACTCACCGCAGGTGCACTCACCTTTGTGCGGACCGGATGGGTGAGTTCTGGGGTCTGCAACCCCTGTAGACCTGCTGCAGCTATGATTTTTGCACTAAAAACATCCCGGAACCTACCCGGAACTCCCGGAACTTCAAACCAATTGTACCAATACATCTCATGACATCGTTAAAACTTGCTCAAAACTTCGGAACGCTCACAACAACATCAAATCACCAATTTAACATAGGATTCAGGCCTAAGAACTCCAAGAACTCTTAAATTATGCTTTCGATCAAAAGGTCTATCAAATCTCGTCCGAATGACCTGAAATTTTGCACATGCATCCCAAATGACACAATGAAGTTGCTGCAACTCTCGGAATTCCATTTCGACCCCTATATCAAAATCTCGCCTATCAACCGGAATTTGCCGAAATATCAATTTCGCCAATTCAAGCCTAAATCTTCTCTACAACTCCAAAACCCCTTCTGATCGCGCTCCTAAGTCACAAATCACCTCCCGAAGCTAATTGAACCATCAGAACTCACTTCCGAGCCTTCTAACACATAAGTCAACACCCGGTTGACTTTTCCAACTTAAGCCTTCTTAAAAGAGGCTAAGTGTCTCATTTCTTACCAAATCCTCTCCGAACTCGAACTAATCAACTCGATCACATAAAACACGGATAACAAAGCATAAAGAAGCTGAAATGGGGGAAATGGAGCGGCAACTCATGAGACGACGGGTCGGGTCGTCACAATTAGATAAAATAATGCATACATTAGCTTTGTGTATTAATAATACCTTGTTTGGTAGATATTTTGAACATATGCATTAGTTATGCAAGCATTAGTTATACATTCTATTTGGTATTATCCTATGCATAACTAATGCATAGAAAACCATGGTATTAGCAATGCAATGGTTTTTATGCATGCATTAGCTTAGTTAAAGACAAAATTGTCCTTCAAAAGTTATGCTTGATTAAAATGTGCTAGTTATTATATTAATGCAAGTTTAAAATAATCCAAATAGTGAGAAATAAAATTATATCTCTAGTAAATAAATAAATACTTAGCATATTTCTTTTTATAGATAAATATTTAGTTCTATATTACAATATAGGTAGACAAATCAAATAATTTTTTTAAAACTTTTTCATATAAAAACATTTCTCAACATATGTTTCTTTTAAAAAGTTAGAGTGATGGACCGGTTTTGAGGATGTTTTTGTAAACAAGCAATTCTTTTAGAAATTGTGCAATGCTTTAATACATCAAACCAAACAATGGATAAGAAATATGTCAGCATAACTAATACCAGCATAACTAATACCAGCATTACTAATACACCATATTCAACATTATTGTTATGTACCCTACCAAACAACCCCTAAATCTATTATTGTTTGTACAGAGAGGAGGACGAACGTACAGAGGAAAAATGAAAGAGAAATTTTCTTATATGGAATAATGTTTTTTTTGGGGCAAATGATATTATCAATAATTGTGGTGTACATTTGACCCTTAATTTTTCAATCTTCAATTAATTTCCTAAGTTGCTTGTAATTATGCTATTTCCCTATATACATACTGTGGCAATATTTTAGTGTCCTTTGGACAAGTGTTTTAGCCCTTCTAGAAGGTTATGATTAGTAGCAAAAGAAGACTAAAAAATGGCAAATGTTCAGCCACGTTTTTGCCATGCAAAAGCCAAGTTTCATGCAATTACAACTAAAAATAGGCTCTCACTTGACAAGGAAATATCCATAAGCAAAAAAACATCATTCCTCTCCTTTCCTTTCACTCCTCCCTTTTTCTTTTGTTGTCCAATATTAAATATTAGTTGTTTCCTTTCTTATTTACTTTTCCTAATTGCTAGATGGGTTTGTGATATTTAATTTTGTTGATCCATGTATCCTCTAAATAAAATAGAGGTAAGCTTGTTTAATCCTGGAGAAAATATTTCACACTACTGAAATAGTTTCTTAGGACAGTGCCCAACACGACTCAAGCTAGTTTGTTTATCTGCTTACAAAGAATATTGAAACAGTGTTATTGAAATTTTTGCTCTCAATTACTACAATCTAAGAAACTATGGCAAATAACACTGATGCTGAAAATACTATTGATACCGCCAATATTGGCGTTCCAGCCCCAGTTGCACTACCATATGCCAGACCATTTCCAGATGTGTCAAATATTGAAATTTTTGCCAATGAAAATTTCAAGCGTTGGCAATAACGTATTTTCTCACTGCTTGATGTCCATGGTGTTGCACATGCACTGCTGCATCTACAACCTAGTGCAGACGTTGATAATAAAATAGTAGAATCATGGCAATACGCCAACAAGGTATGCTGTCATATCATATTGCAAACTATTTCTAATGAACGGTTTGATGTGTATTGCAGTTATAAAGAAGCAAAAGTTATATGGGAAGCCTTAATTAAAAAATTCACTACTGAAGATGCTACAAAACAAAAATTAGCAGTAGGAAAATTTTATCAGTAGTAGATGAGAGATGTTAAAGAGATGAACGTACAAATCAATGAATTTCAAAAATTGTTAGAAGACTTAAAGGCCGAAGTTTTTACAAGAGAAGTTTGCTGCTGGAGTGCTAATTGAAGCTCTCTGACTCATGGAGTGACTACAAAATAGCTTAAAGCACAAACAAAACAATTTCGCCATTGAGAAAATTGTGACCTACATCCTAATTGAAGATTCCAACAAAAAAGAATCTGCCAAAGCTAGGATGACAGCTCTTAAAACAAACTTAGTGCAAAGCAGCAACAACAACCGCAAAAGGTACGAGAATAAGTCTCAAGGTTGCAAGCCTAAAAATCCTAACCTTAAAAGAAAAAAAAGGCTCTTGTTTTGTTTGTGGAAAACCGGGCCATCATGCCTCACAGTGCAAGTACAGAGCAAGAAATGATAAAGAAAAAACTAATACTCCTAAGGCTAACTTAGCCGAAGGAGGTCATATTATTGCAGCTGTCATTTCTCAAGTAAACATTGTAGCACATGCAAAAGAATGGGTGATAGACTCTAGGGCTACTCAGCACATTTGTGCAAATCGAGAAGCATTTTTCTCTTATACTCCTGTAGAGGATGATAGAGAAGAGGTCTACCTTGGAGACTCAAGTACTACCAAAGTCTTGGGTAAGTGTAAAGTTCTCCTGAAACTCACTTCAGGAAAAATTTTAGCCCTTGTTGATGTACTGCATGTTCCTACTATGAGAACAAACTTGATCTCTATATCCTTGTTGGGAAGAACCAGAGTGAAAGTGTCATTTGAATCTGATAAGATCATAATGACCAAAAATAATGTGTTTGTGGGAAAGGGCTATTGTAACCAAGGATTCTTTGTACTTAATATTTCTGATGTTATCAATAGAAATGTATCTACTTCTGCTTATATGGTTGAGTCTATTTCTCTATGGCATGCTAGACTAGGACATGTTAATGTCACATATATAAAGAAAATGCAGTCACTAGGATTAATATCTGGTTTAAACTCAAATAATATTAACAAGTGTGAAATATGTGCTGAAGCTAAAAGTACTAGAAAGACCTATTTTTCCGTAAATAGAGAAACTGAATTGTTATCTTTAATTCACACTGATTTAGGCGACTTGAAGCAGACTATGACTAGAGGTAGTAAAAGATATTATGTGACTTTTATTGATGATTTTTCTAGATATACTAAGTTGTATTTGCTTAAAAATAAAGATGATGCATTTAATGCTTTTATTTCTTATAAAACTGAGGTTGAAAATCAACGTAGTAGAAAAATCAAGAGAATTAGATCAGATAGAGGTGGAGACTATTTATCTTTAAATGAATTTTGTGAAAATAATGGAATTATTCATGAAGTAACTCCGCCTTATTCACCTGAGTCAAATGGAGTAGCTGAAAGAATAAATAAAACATTGAAAGAAATGATGAACTCTATGTTAGTTAGTTCTAATGCTCCTGATAATTTGTGGGGTGAAGCTATTTTATCTGCATGTCACCTACAAAATAGAATACCACATAGAAGAACCGGCAAAACTCCTATGAATTGTGGAAGGGTTATAAACCTAATTTAAAATATTTAAAAGTGTGGGGGTGCCTTGCTAAAGTTCTTTTGCCTGAACCTAAAAAGAGAAAAATAGGTTCTAAAACTGCTGATTGCATGCTTATTGGGTACGCTGAACATAGTGTTGCATATAGATTCCTTATTTTGAAAAGTGATATGCTTGATTGGAATACTATAATTGAAACAAAGAATGCTGAGTTCTTTGAATATATTTATCCACTGTCTGATAAAATTTCTCATACACCTGTTGAAACAAATAGAGAAATTACCTCTAATGAGGAACTGAGAAGGAGTAAAAGGCCTAGGAAAGAATATTTTTCTTATGTAAATGATTTTCAGACTTTTCTTATCGATAATGAACCATCAAATTATTTTGAAGCTATATCTTCTTCAGATGCTAAATATTGGAAAGATGCAATAAAAATTAAAATTGGTTCTATTAAGAAAAATAATATATGAATTTTAACTGATTTACCTCCTGGTGCAAAACCTATTGGTTGTAAATGGATTTTCAAAAGAAAATTTAATCCTGATGGATCCTTAGATAAATATAAAGCTCGGTTAATAGCAAAAGGATTTTCTCAAAAATAAAATATAGATTATTTTGATACATTTGCACCAGTGACTAGAATTTCTTCTATTCGAATTTAATTGCCTTAGCTTCAATCCGTAAGCTTTTTATCCACCAAATAGATGTGAAAACTGCTTTTCTAAATGGTGATTTAGAAGAAGAGATTTATATGGTTCAACCTGAAGGCTGTATCATTCCTGGACAAGAAAATAAAGTTTGTAAATTAATTAAATCTCTTTATGGCCTTAAACAAGCTCATAAGCAGTGGTATGAGAAATTAGAACAAGTCTTACTGAGAGACATTTTTTCTTCAGTTGAGGTGGATAAATGTATTTATACTAAAGTGGTAGACATTGATTATGTGATAATATGTTTGTATGTTGATGACATACTTATATTTGGTACAAGTTTAAATATTGCGTAAAGTACTAAATTATTTCTGTCTGCTAATTTTGATATGAAAGATCTGGGTAAAGTAAATATGATATTGGGAGTTAAAGTTATAAAGGAGTAAAGATGGCATAATGCTATCACACGAACATTATGTTGAGAGACTTCTTAAGAAGTTTGAATATTTTAATGTCACATCTGCGAGCACTCCTTTTGATGCTAACTCTACGTTGAAAAAGAATAATGGTGACCCAGTTGCTTAGTTTAAATATGCTCAAATTATTGGGAGTCTGATGCATTTAATGAATTTTACAAAGCCTGATATAGCCTATGCAGTGTGTTGACTGAGTAGATATACTCATAATCCCAATAGAGAGCATTGGTCTACATTAGATATAATAATGAAATATTTGAGAGGACCCATGAATTATGGTATCTTATATAGTGGATTTCCTTCTACTTTAGAAGGGTACAGTGATGCAAACTGGATCTCAGATTCAGATGAGACAAAATCCACTAGTGGATATGTATTCACCCTTGGTGGTGGTGCAATATCTTGGAAATCAGCTAAACAGACGATCATTGCTAGATAGACTATGGAATTAGAGTTTGTAGCTCTGGAGTTAGCTGGTTTTGAGGCTGAGTGGCTAAGAAACGTCTTAGCTAATATCCCTTTGTCGCGCCTTTCTAGCGAAATCGAATTTATGACATTTGGGAGGACAACTCGTTCACTTTTGGGAATTGGGTTTGAATAGAAGAGTCGCCACCTAATGATTAAAGTACATTAGGACACTAAAAAGGGTTTGTTTTGAGTAACCAGAGATTGGGTAAGGGCTTGAAATTATCCCAAGGGAAAGGTGTTAGGCACCCCTCAAAATCCACTAGTGTGGTTCCCGACCAGACAATTATTGTGACTTTAAGCGCAAACAACACGTAGGCGAATAAGACTTCAAATAAGAGGGGATTTTGCACATGATGGTTACAAGTAAGAAAACTAAAAGAGTTGATTTTAAAGAAACAATTTAAAAGGTTTAAAAGGAAGAAACAAAGGAAGGGGGGCGTCCTAGGTTTATTAATAATATGGATCATCCCACGCAACATCCGGTAATCACTCCTCAGTGAGGGGCTACACGTGATGTTACCGCGTGGTCATCATATCCATATCTACCCTTCCCGCCCTGTTTAAGGTATTAAAGCGCGAAATGGTCTCGTTTACTTATTGCATGCTATTACCCGTCCCGATCCTATCAGTCCCGGAGGTATTTGGGACTACTAATCCTAAAGGGAGGAGATATTAGGCTTATTAGTGGTTTCAAAAGGGCAAAATACTAAGGCGACATACAAACACATGTATAGCAAATTGGGGAAAGCATACAGCAAGTCGAAAGGCTCAGATACACCTCCTTCAAACAAAGAAAACAAGCAAGTAGCATGACTTACACATACTATTTAGGGCCTGATTAAACTTAAAAGTTGAGGCAGACTGATTTATCAAATAATTCAGATAAGAAACCCGAATCAGGCCTGCCTGCTGGTTGTAGTTAATAACAACAGATTCAATTTATAAACTTTTACCCTATGGCTTGCCTAAGTGTTGGACGAAAACCCTATAGGCATGATATCTACAGACTTCAGGAACAAGGATATGAGATGATTACATACTGATTTAAGAGAAGTTGTCAGTTATTAAAGAAGGGCGAGTTTTAGCAAAAGATCATAAGTTCTGCAACTGGTAATGCATCATTATTGCCGGTTTTAGACTTATTAGCGAGTGAAATAGTTCAGACTTGATTAATAGCTCCTATAGGCATGCTTTCTACGCGTTGTTGATTTTAAACACTTTCATAGACATAGTAAAATGCAGAAACCTTATAAGCATGATATCTAGGTGCTGAATTTCGTTTAAGACATATGAACATGATATCTAATTGCGGTTGATTATTAAGACCTACAAACATGATTGCCTAATGAAGAATGGATATGCAAGGTTCAGAAAGACCTATAGGCATATTCTCTATGTGCATATGCAGAATTCAGATTTTTAGGTAATTATAGACATGGTATCTATATGAGAGAATACATGATTCCTATAGACATGGTATCTATATGAGAGAATGCAGGATTTCTATAGACATGGTATCTATATATGAGAGAATGCAGGATTCCTATAGACTTGGTATCTATATATGAGAGTGCAGAAATCCAGAAACTCCTATAGGTAGGATATATACCCCTTTTGCATACATGGTTACCCCTTCCTTTTTTACTAGCCATCCCCGAGAGTTTACTACAAAGTTATTACAGCCCAGAAAAATAAAGTAAAAAGAAAAATCGGAAATTAAAAAGTACAACCAAGGAGAGCCTGATTCAGACTTCCTGTCTGAAGTATGAAGTAAACCAACTCCAAGAGGTCATATTTCAAAGCCTTTCTCCCATTTAGGGTGTGTCAAAGTTCCATAAGAGTCTCATATGAACTCCGGGCAGTGCTTACACCCAAATGTATTACCAGATTAGGACATAGTGCAGTGTGGAAGGGTCATCCCTCAGGTGTCCAAGTTTAGAGGGAACTCAAGGTCCCAAGGCAAGGCTCACAAGAGGGGGGCAGGACTTAGGGACTAAGAGAGTGTGCAAGTGCAGGAATAGAATTCTGAGAGGGGAAAGGGAAAGGGAAAACAACTTACATCAATACACATAGGGGTATAGGGAATGGGGAAGTAGTAAATAGGCAAAGACAGATTGATGGGCATACCCAACAATGGGAAGTGCTGGCACGCCCATAAGCCTGATAGAACACACTGTTTAGAGGTTAGGATCCCCTAAGGGACCAAGTTCAATCCATGGACAGTAACTTACATATTGCCATATTTTAAACCATAACTCAAAACACATAAGGGGGTAGGGAGCAGGGATTCATAGTAGAAACAGATAGAAAGAAATCAGCATGCTAGTTTAAACATTGAACCCTACAGAAACAGTAAATAAACATGGAAAACACATTGTTGTGATGTTGAAGCTTAAATTAGGACATACCAGTTTCAAAGAAACAAATAAATAAAAGGCAGTAGGTCTTGTAAATAGGCCACAGTGCAGACAAGAAGAGAATATTATTGAGAGAGCATGAGTTCAGAAGGATAGTTTTTTTTTTGTGAAAAGGGTCGTGCCTTTTATAGTGTAAAAATCCGGCAGAAATAAGGTAAGCAAATAATTAAGGAACTGAATATCAATCAAGAATCAATCACAAAAGACTTCCTTTAATTAAGGAATTCAGATTCAAACGGGTAAAACTATTTAAGAAAAGTAATTAAACAAACACTTTTGTGCAAAGTAGGCAATTAGGGGCGAATACATAAAAAGTTCTTTAAGGACAGGGTTTTGAAGTACACGGTTGTACAAATAAGGTAAAAAAACAATTAACAGCCAGTAAATCAAAGGTCAGGGATATTGTAATTACTGACCCATGAATGAACCAAGTCGCAAAAGCTGAGAAGGGTCTTAACTTAGGTCGAGTCACAGAGAAAATCCGCAAGCAATGGAAAGAAATCAATCAGACCATATTCAGAGGGAAGTATGAACTAATCACAAATTTTAAAGCCACTTTAGAGGGAAGTTCATCATATATAAGGGGCATACGAACATGTTAAGCATGAAAGAAGATTGTCGTGTTGTTGTGAAATCGGTAGAAAAATCCAGTTTAGAAGAGTTTAGCAAAAGGACAGAATCATATGAAAACAAGGATGTCCAAACTCAGTTCAGAGACCCGAAGTTGGTCTGAAAGAGTTAGGAATTTTGAAATGAAACCCGAGTTCAAGCAAATCACATAACCAAACTTGGAAGAACCCCCAAATTCTAGGGTTTCCACCATTAATCAAGTACAGAGATGAGAAGGCAAGTGATTGAAACAGGCTCAGAGGTCTCAGAGAAGAACTGAAACCTCTTGCATGTTTCTTTCAGCAGCAGAAACTCATGAGAAAATGATGATAGCAAGTAATACGCAGAACATAGTAGAAGAATTCAAAGAAAATATAGTAGAAGAAGCATGCTAAAAAGTAGGTGAAACTTAAGAACATAGTAATGAAAAATATAGTAGGAGAAACACACCAGAACACAGTAGAGAAGAAATACGGTAGAAAAAGCATACGAGAACACAATATAGGAAAATACAGCAGAAGAAGCATACAAGAACATGGTAGAAGAAAATACAAGGACATAGTAGAGGCAAATACACACAAAAAGGAAAAAGGAAGTCAGAGAAACATTTAAATATTTTCCGAAAAACCCTAGATCGGAAAAGAAAAATTTTGAAAGTAGTTTTTTTTAAAGAAAAGTGAGGAAAATTGTTTAAGACCTTAAGGAAAGCATGGATCTGGAACAGATATAAGGAAATCGGATAAACCTTGAAGGGTTAGGGTTTCAGAGGAACCCCAGTAGTGAGAAAGGCTTTGAAGAGTCACCGATCTAAGTCGGAGAGGTCAAAATCAGGCTCGAACAACCATGGTATGCCAGAATAAGGCCGGAGATGGCCGTGGAACTCGAATCGAACTAAGCCTGGACCAAATTTCGTCGTGGTCAAGCCTTGAACCTTCAAAAACCAGGCATGTAGGAGCAAGAGGAGGTGGGTAGAGGGCTTCCATAGCCTTGGAAGCCATGGATTCCGGTGGCTTTCAGGGCAGAAGCGGTGGAAGGCGGCTAGGGGGGGTTTCATAGGTGGCTGGTAGGTGGAAATAGTTAGGGTTGGGGGGTGTTGATGAATTAAGAAAGGTAAGGTCGAAATGTGGTCGTTAATCATTTTGATCAACGACCTGGATTAAAAGGAGAGCCGAGGGGAGTCGGGCGGGTCATTCAAACGGGCTATGGGTTGGGTAATTTTAGGAATTGGGCTGGGGTTCAATTGGGTTTAATTGGGGTAGAATCTAGGCTACAATCGAAATGAAATCTGGCTAGATTTTAAATAGTCATTTTCCTTTTTTATTTTTTATAAAATAGTAAATTAAATCCTGAAAATAAATTGAATGTACTAAAATGATTTATAACATATAATTATCAATTTAAAAATACTGTACTTAATTTTATAAGTATAAATGCAATCAAATCATAAAAGAGGCTAATATTGCAATTATGCAATTTTATCCTTAAAAATACCAAATAAATTTGTAAAAAATGTGTAAAACATATATTAGATATATATTGGTAAAAATATGAGAATCCAATAAATGAATCACCAAGATGATAATTTGGGGGATAATTATTGGGTTTTTCTTGATAAAATAGGCACTAAATTGATTTAAAAATCTTTAAAAAAAATAAGAAAAAATAATGTAGCCTTGGGGTATACTTATATATGCATATACATGCTATTTAAAAGGCATTTTACATATAAAAAATACACGGGAAAAAATTGGGTATCAACAACTGTCCCTCTTTATCCAGGAAGGATGAAAGAGTTATCGGGTAAAGATATGATGGCCAATTTTGACCGAACAAAAGGGTTCGAGGAGACTTAGGCCGTACTCTGGTTTCTGAGCTGCCAACATATCCCTGATTTTATAGGAATCAGGCCATATGTAGTTCAGGATCCACCGGCGGAGTAGGCCGATGGAGACTTTCAAGAACGGATGCAATATCCAGGTTGGGGTGAATGACTTGAAACCTGCAAGGGCTGCGGGAACTGGAGCGGGATCGATCCTGCTGAGATGTTTGTTGCTCGCTGGCTTATCTGCAAGTAAGTGATACAAGCATATATTGTGCATAAAAAGTTAACATGATGCAAATTCCCGTTGGACCATGAGAGTTGTCATCGGACGATGAGGATGATGTCCTTAGACCATGATGTCCTGGGCCATGAAGCATATATAAAGGATTCGCAAGCCATGAAATGATGCTCTCGGGTAATGAGAATGATGCATCCGAACTATGATGCCTTTGAATAATGATATGCAAGAGATTAAAAGGGGTCCTCAGGCCATAACATGGGCGTTCTCGGGCTATGAGAATGATGCCTCTGAACAATGACGCCTTTGGACAGATTGGCGATCTTTCAGCCTATGAGATGCAGTGTTTGGCGGTCTTTCATCCCATGCAATGCATAAAGTGGTAATATTTCAGCCATGCAAGTGTAAATGAAGTGGCGATATTTCAGCTGATGCAATGCGTAAATAAAGTGGCATTTTTTTGGCCGATGCAGACGTAAATAAAATGGCGATATTTCAGCCAGGCAAGATGTAAATAAAGTTGCGATCTTTCAGTCATGCAGATGGAGACAGTTCTTAGTCTCGGAAGGCAAAATGGTAGTCTTATGTAATGCAGAGAATGCAGATGGAGATAATGCTTAGTCTCGAGAGGCAGAATGGTAGCTTTATGCAATGCAAAAATGCAGATGGAGACAGAGCTTAGTCTCGAAAGGTAGAATGGTAGCCTTATACAATGCAAAAATGCAGATGGAGACAGAGCTTAGTCTCGGAAGGCAGAATGGTAGCTTCATGCAATTCAAAATGCAGATGGAGGTAGAGCTTAACCTCGGAAGGCAGAATGGTAGCCTTATGCAATGCAAAAATACAGATGGAGACAAAGCTTAGTCTAGGAAGGCAGAATGGTAGCCTTATGCAATGCAAAAATGCAGATGGAGGTAGAGCTTAACCTCGGAAAGGCAGAATGGTAGCCTTATGTAGGAAGTAAAAAGGCATATGATAATAAAGTTTTCTTAGCTGATAGCAGATTGCGATATTGTGACTGCTGGGGATACTGTTGTGTGCGGATAGCACCTGTGAGTAAGTGCAACGGTTCTGAGAGTTGTATTCCTGACCAATGTTTGTCTCGTGAGTGTATGGTATATTTGATGATTTTGCAACTCAAGTGCCTGCATCCAAAGAAAAATCGTGAGCTTTGTAAAGGGGAAAGGTTAGTTCGTGTCCCCTGCTGGCTTTGCTTGACCTGCTCGATTTTGATCTAGTGATACTGCCTGTATCATTGGGGTAGCGTTTCTAAACAGAGCGATTTCAGAAATAAACATGCATGATTTTAGTAAAGAAAATGTAACATAAATACAAAATTAAGAGTAGTTTTCTTTAGATGAACCGACGACTGCGACGTGGTTCAAGACATTGCAACTTTTCTTGCTCCGAAATTTTGAGGGTCCTCCTCAAAATTCTGCCCCAGTTTATTGGGCTGCTGCTTCTGACGGATGCTTGCGGTGAATGGCTGAAATCACTTCGGAATTTTGAGGGTCCTCCTCAAAATTCTGCCCCAGTTTCCAATTGCGGGGGGAAATGAAAATTTTATTGACTTGTGACCGAACCCATTGGGGCTGCCTACGTATCCCCTCTCAAACGAGAATCAGGTCAGGCGTAGTTCAGATTACATCATAAAGGAAAGCATAAAGATTACACATAGTATCGCTTGACTGCGTCTGAATTGATCGACTTTGGCCAAACTTCTCCGTCCATTTCTGCAAGTATGAGGGCTCCTCCTGTTAGAACCCAGTGGACCATGTAAGGACCCTGCCAGTTGGGAGAGAACTTCCCCTTGGCTTCATCTTGATACGGGAAAATTTTCTTTAACACCATCTGCCCTGATGTGAACTGTCTCGGCTTGACTCTTTTGTTGAAGGCTCTGGACATTCTGTTCTGATAAAGTTGACCATGGCAAACTGCGTTCATTTTTTTCCATCTATAAGAGCTAGTTGCTCGTAACGACTCTTCACCCACTCTGCATCGTCGAGTTCTGCTTCCTGTATGATCCTCAAGGAAGGGATTTCTACTTCGGCGGGACTGACCACTTCTGTACCATATACCAGCATGTAGGGGGTTGGCCCAGTTGATGTGCGGACTGTAGTGTTGTACCCTAATAAGGAAAATGATAGTTTCTCGTGCCACTGTTTATGCTTCTCTATCATTTTCCTCAATATCTTCTTAATATTCTTATTGGCGGCTTCTACGGCTCCGTTCATCTGAGGTCTTTAGGCTGTAGAATTCTTGTGTTTGATCTTGAAGGTTTCACACATGGCTTTCATCAGGTCACTATTGAGATTGGAACCATTATCAATGATGATTGATTCTGGGATCCCGAATCGACAAACGATATGATCGCGGACGAAGTCTGTCACGACTTTCTTAGTCACTGCTCTGTAAGATGCTGCTTTAACCCATTTGGTGAAATAATCAATTGCTACTAGGATGAACCTGTGCCCATTTGATGCGGCAGGTTCGATTGGTCCGATGACATCCATTTCCCAAGCGACGAATGGTCATGGCGAGCTTGTTGCATTAAGAATATTTGGAGGCACCTTTATCATGTCTGCATGTATCTAACAGCGGTGGCACTTTCAGACATACTAGATGCAGTCCGTTTCCATAGCCATCCAAAAATAACCAGCCCGGAGTATCTTCTTGGCGAAGACAAAACCGTTCATATGAGGACTGCAGGTCCCAACATGGATTTATTCTAGTAGTTTAGATGCTTCATTTGCGTCGACACACCTCAGTAATCCCAAATTTGGAGTCCTCTTATACAAGATTCCTCCGCTGTGAAAAAAAATTGTTGGACAACCTCTGAAGTGCATTTTTGAGTAGGATTTGTGAGCTCTGGGTATTCTCCTTTTGCCAAGTATTCCTTGATATCATGAAACCAAGGCTTTCCGTCTGCTGCTTCTTCGACATGAACATAGTAGGCTGGCTGATCATGGACCTTTACTGGAATGGGATCAATGAAGTTCTTGTCTGGATGTTGTATCATGGATGATACGGTAGCTAATGCATCAACGAACTCATTCTGGACTCTGGGAACATGCTGGAACTCTGTCTTTGTGAACCTCTTTCTCAACTCCTGTACATGATGCAGATAAGGGAGTATTTTGGAATTCTTGGTTGCCCATTCTTCTCGGACCTGATGTATAAGCAAATCTGAATCCCCAATTACTAGCAACTCTTGAATGTTCATGTCAATAGCCATCTTGAGCCCTAAGCTGCAGGCTTTGTATTCGGCCATATTATTGGTACACGGGAATTTGAGTTTGGTAGAGACCGGATAATGTTGATCGGTTTCTGATACCAGGACTGCTCCTATGCCAACTCCTTTGAAATTTGCTGCTCCATCAAAAAACATTCTCCAACCATTATAGGATTCTGCAATGTCTTCTCCTATGAATAATACCTCTTCGTCGGGAAAATACGTTTTCAGGGGTTCGTATTCTCCGTCCACGGGATTTTCAGTGAGGTGATTTGCTAGTGCCTGTCCCTTGATCGCCTTCTAAGTCACGTAGACAATGTCAAATTCACTCAACAGGATTTGCCACTTGGCTAGCTTGCCAGTGGGCATGGGCTTCTGAAAGATGTACTTCAAAGGATCCATCCTTGATATGAGATATGTAGTGTAGGCACAGAAATAGTGCCTCAGCTTCTGAGCTACCCAAGTCAAAGCACAACAGGTGCGCTCTAACAGAGAATACCGGGCCTCATACGGGGTGAACTTCTTACTGAGGTAATATATGGCCTGCTCCTTCCTCCCCGTTTCATCATGTTGCCCCAAAACACAATCGAACGCTCCATCCAATACTGCGAGGTAGAGTAATAGAGGTCTACCTGGCTCGGGAGGGACCAAAACTGGTAGTGTTGACAGGTACTCCTTGATTCTGTCGAAGGCCTGTTGGCAGTCATCAGTCCATTTGGTAGCGACATCCTTCTTCAACATCTTAAAGATCGGCTCACAGATAACTGTAGATTGTGCTTTGAACTGGCTGATATAGTTAAGTCTCCCCAAGAAACTCATTACATCCTTCTTGCTCTTCGGCGGTGGCAACTCTTGAATAGCTTTGACCTTTGATGGATCCAGTTCTATTCCTCGGCGACTACAATGAACCCAAGTAGTTTTCGGAAGGAACCCCAAATGCGCACTTCGCGGGATTAATTTTTGTTTGTACCTTCTTAGTCTACTGAAAAACTTCCTCAAATCTTCCATGTGATCAGTGACTTTCTTGGACTTGATGATAACATCGTCTACATATACTTCGATCTCCTTGTGTATCATATCGTGGAAAATGGTGGTCATGGCCCTCATGTAGGTGCCCCCTGCATTCTTTAGGCCGAACGACATCATCTTGTAACAACACATTCCCCACGGCGTAATAAAAGTTGTTTTCTCGCATCTTCTTCATCCATCCATATCTGATGATACCCCGCGAAATAATCCACAAATGACTGCAATTCATGCTTGGCGCAATTGTTGATTAGGATGTGTATGTATGGCAAGGGCAAGTCGTCTTTCGGACTGGCCCGGTTGAGATCCCGGTAGTCGACACAGACTTTGACCTTCCCATCCTTCTTTGGTAATGGCATAATGTTGGCTAACCATGTTGGGTATTCTACTACCCTGAGAACCTTGGCTTTGACTTGCTTAGTGACTTCTTCCATGATTTTCAGACTCATGTCGGGCTTAAATTTTCCGAGCCTTTACTTTACCGGCGGACATGTTGGATGGGTTGGCAGTTTGTGAGCCACCATAGATGTACTCAGACCAGTCATGTTATCATACGACCAGGCGAATATGTCCTCATATTCCCTTAGAAATTCTGTGTACTCTTCCTTTTCTGACGGTGACAAATAAGCGTTGATTCGTGTTTCTTTGACGTTCTCTGCATCTCCCAGGTTAACAATGTCAGTCTCATCCAGGTTGGACTTAGGTCTGTTCTCAAAATTCTCGACTTCTTTAACAATCTCTTCTGGTATGTCATCTTCCTCTAAATCTATATCCGTTTATTGCATTGTCTCGTTGCATATCACAGTCATTGGTTCATCAAGATAAGTAATAGTAATGTTGTATAAGTAAAGTAATGAGAGAAAAATAATAAGAGTAGGATTTATAGGGAAAATCGAAATGCTTTGATAAATTCCATAACTGTTTTGAACATTGAAGATCTTATTGCGAAATTTTAAAATGCGAAAGGAAAGTCAACTATAAAAATAAAAGATAGTGCATGATGCTTGATCAGCCTTGCTACCCCGAGGCTTTTCGAGCTCTGGTGGTTCTGATGGTCCAGTTATTGAGGCATGATCCTCTGTTTACTGCCATATGGAAGGGCCTTCATCCCTCTCCTCCTCGAGAACAACACAACAGTCCATATCATCGTCTTCTAGGAACAAATTCCTCACTACTACCAGTGCTTCCTCTTCTTTTGACCCATAGATAACATCGGCTGGCTAGAAAGTCTGCTCCAAATGTGATATTGGCTGCTCCAGTGGATAGTAAGGATCGTGCCATGGCGGCGACCAATTGTTGAATTCTTCCCAAGTGTACTCATATCCCAGACCGAAGGTGGTACCATGTTTCTTTAGTTTGATAGGCTTAGCGATTCCTTGGAGGTTCTTGCCAAGCCCCTTGCCAGGTTCGTATCCACTCCAGTTCAATATGCTTTTAATTTTATTATCCCACCATTTGTCCTTGTCGACAGTGTTGACTCGCTCGATATGGTGATAGGTTTCCCCGCCTATCTTTCTTCTACCTCCGATTGATAGGATGGTCTGGCGACTATATATGGATTTCTACCGTCGCCGTGAATGATCACCTCTGGTGGTTCCACTCAAATTTCACCGCCTGATGTAGTGTTGACGCTACAGCCCCAGCGGCATGAATCCACCGTCGTCCCAACAACAAATTGTAAGATGTCAGCACGTCTATCACTTGAAAATCAACATCGATCCAAGTTGACCCCATTTGCAAACACAGACTAATCTCCCCGATGGTGTACCTTTGGGAATCGTCGAAAGCTTTCATGTTGATGGCTCCATCCTTTATCTCGTGCAGCCCCTTTCCCAATGTCTTGAGTGTTACCAATGGACAAATGCTGAGGCTGGACCCTCCATCAATTAGGATTCTGGTGATAAAATAATCTTTGCATTGTACGGTAATGTGCAACGCCTCGCTGTGACTCAACCCTTCTAGTGGCAGCTCATCTTCATAAAAAGTGATCTTGTGACTTTCCAATACCTGCCCTACCATATTTGCCATTTCTCCTCCGGTGATATTGCCTGGTACATATGTCTCACTCAGCACCTTTAGCAAGGTATTCTTGTGTGCATCGGAATTTTGTAGCAGAGCTAGGATAGAAATTTGTGCTGGCGTTTTGTTCAGCTGATCAATGACTGAGTATTCCTTGGCTTGTATCTTTCTCCAGAGATCATTGGGCCCGGTTTCAGTGATGGCTATGACCAGAGGCCTGCTTGCTTGACTCAGCTAAATGCTCTGGAGTATAAACTCTACCGGTTCTTGTCATACCCTGTGCCGCAACAGCTTCCCCGAACTTGGCATTCCTTTTTATTCTTGCCTCGGCTGTGTAGTCCCAAGGTATGGAATTTATATGGAATGGTGTTATGACTGACATTGCTACTGGAATGGGCACCTTTATTCCGAACGGAGCTTGTATTTTGGAAAGTAAAACCACAACTTCAAATGGTACAGGTGTGTTTGCCGGAGACCCAAACTTGACCTCAATTGGTGCTGGCGTCTTTGCCGAGGGTGGTGCTTCAAACTCAAGTGCTATAGACATATTTACCTCGGCGTCCCCAGAAGGCTGAATCTAGACTACAATCGGATTAAGGGTGACTATTGGCTTCTTTGGATCGTCGCCTTCTGTGATCAAACCGATCGATCCCTTGGGGTCCCAATCATCCTCTATTTCAATCATGTGAACACCTCCACCCGGCAGAGGGTTATTGCGGATATTCGGAGCAGGCTCTTTCGCCATGATAATCTTGTTATCAATCAAAGTCTGTATCTTATCTTTCAGAGAACGACATTCATCAATGGTATGTCCTTTCATGCAGGAATGGTATGCACAAGATTTGTTTGGGTTAACCCATTGAGAAGGGTTCTTAGGGGTTATAGTAGGGATATGGGTGATATAACCAGCAACTTTGAGCCTTTCGTACAGGTGGTCAATGGGTTCAGTAATGGCGGTATACTGTTTGTGAGGCCTGCAGTCAAAATTTGGTCGAGGTTTAAGAGAGTTTTGACGTGTGGGAGGCGATTGATAGTGGGATGGTTGAGTATTGTAGGCTTGGTAAACATGTGCGGGTTGGGAGTATCTGGGCGAAGTAGGCTGATATGTGTGAGGTGGAGATGATTGATAAGTGGACGGTGGAGTTTGGTGAGAGGGTGAGGGTGCTTGGTAGTTCGGAGTAGGTTGATATGTGAGTGGAGGCATTGGATAGGCTTGGTATTTGATAGGGGATTTGGTCCTCTGTGCAACCATTACAGCACCTACGTCCCTTTTCTTAGACGTACCACTAGACTATAAAGCCTTATTAGTAGCTTGCAAGGCTTCAAAGTTCGTAACCATACCACTCTTGATGCCTTCCTCGATCCTTTCTCCCAGCTTGATAATGTCAGAAAATTTATGGTTCTCAATCAACATTAGCCTCTCATAATATTGCGGATCCTGATCCCGGACTAAAACTTGTTCATTTGTTCTTCCTCTAGAGCAGGTCTGACCTTAGTGGCTTCTGATCTCCAACAAGTGGCATACTCGCGGAATGTTTCCGCGGGCTTCTTCTTTAGGTTCTGAACGTAGAACACATCTGGTGCATTTTCTGTATTGAACCTGAATCTGTCCATAAAGTCGTACGCTATACTCACCCAGTTTGACCATTTTTTGGGTCTTCGGCTGATGTACCAAGATAGAGAATCTCCTTTTAGACTTCTCATGAAAAGTTTCATGCGGATCCTCTCGTCTCTCCTCACTCCGACCAGTTTGTCGCAGTATATTCTCAAATGAACTCTTGGATCCCTTGTACCATCAAACATCTCGAACTTAGGAGGTTTGTACCCCTCGGGTAGTTCGACATCGGGTTGTATGCAAAGATCTTCGTAGTTCAACCCTTCAATCCCCTTACTTCCTTCGACGCCCTGAATTCGGCTAGTCAACTTCTTAAGCTTTTCAGCCAGACTCCTGATGAGTGAGTCTTTATCATCAGACTCGGGTGTGCTTGAAATGGGTTGGGTGGAGTATGGCATGGTTTCCACATAGATGGGGATGTTATGATGAGTGTGGAGGTGGTCATTTGTGTAGTTTAAAGGTTCCGAGATGAGCAGTGGAGTACTGTTGAGAGTGTGGCAAGTATTGTAGTGGTGGTGAGGAGCGGGATGGTTTTGTGGTTTTGGGATCTTTTGTGGATGTGTGGGGTTGATATCTGGGCTAGTGAGGGAAAATGACAAATTTGCTAAGTTTCGAACTTGGTCAAGTTCCTCTTGAAATTTCAACAACTTTTGCTCGAGTTGGGACGCACTTTCTTTGGAGACCTGAGTACCATGAGTGACCTCTACCCGTTCAGTTGAGTTTTCCTTTCTGGTGTTGTTCAAATCTTCCATCTTTTCTTTGTTCCTATTTCTGACAAGGCTAGGAGAAGAAGTGGGTGGAGGGCCCTTGGATCTTGTGGAATATGATGATGATGCCAGAGTGCACGAACTAACCTTTGGGGAGGGGAATAAATAAAACAAAAGAGATAACAAGTCAGTGCAAATTATAAGAAAAAATGTTGCGATATTTAAACACATAGTGCAAGAATGTAAATCGTGTCCTAATTTGGGGAATCCTCTTGTGCCCGAGGTAGGACTAGCGGCAAGTTGATTTGGAGAACTTTGAATGCTAAATGCCTCATTTTATTGATAAAAATTAGATGAATCCCAAATTGACACTAAATAACAGGAAGTAAAGTAGCACTAGTGGCCATCGGCCTTATTACATTCATAAAACGAAAAAGATAAACTCCTATCTATTTGGTCCCAAAAGGACCTTCCTCAGGTTGAATGCTCTCGTTGATCAAATCCTCCAGTTCGCGTAGGTTCACCAGTAAAAATGCCTTGGCCAGGTGTTCTTCTTCATTTCCCTCAGTGTTCTGGCAGTCGGCGACTCTCTTCCTCACTTTTCCTTCTAATTCCAGCAGACTGTATTCCAGATATTCTAACTTTTCGCTAGCTCTGACGGCCTTCTCTTTCCAATCATTGATTTGGTCATCTGACGGAAGACTTCCCCATTAGTCTAGCAAGAGTGGGGGCGTGCTAAACATTCCGAAACTGGGGACCTCGTCCTTCAATTTTTGCAAAACAAAAGGGTTAAGACCATACCCCTACCGGACTCGATTATTTAACATCAACAATTAGCATGAAGCATTTAGTTCTCCAAATAAATGCACAGAACATGGGGATGTTCGTTTGGGTTTTAGGGAAACCCAGTGGACTTTGGACAAGGCTATCTTAAAGAGTCATTATATGGATAATATAACTGACTCGGCTGGGTTTGACCATGATGCATGCATAGTTAAATAGAGTAAGTTTCTAAGGGGTTTTAGACTGGTACCCTTGAACGGGCAACTCAAGGGGGAAGGCACGGAACCGTCGACTACACCGTTGATCGACTAGTTTTACCGTAAATACGCCTTTTTCGGATTTAAAGGGGTGATAATATCGGAAGAGCGCAACCACTCATTATAAGCGTTGCTATGATATTTTGTTTGGCACGAGTGGAATATGAAGTTGAGCATGATTATGCAACAATTAAAGCAGGTTGTCACATATTTGCACGTTAGGAAAGCAGTAAATGCAACAGTTTTTCATAATTTAAAGCGGTAGTAAAGGAAAGCAGTAAAGGAAAGTAATAAGGGAAAGAAACAAAAAGACAAGTCAGTTTTGCAATCAAAACGAAAAATTGAATGCTTGAAAGAAATAAACAGATAATTGCGCATAAAGAAGCATAAATTCGCAATAATAGTATGAAATGGTAAAAGCCTAAGAATCCCCAGCAGAGTCGCCACGCTGTCGTGCCCCTTTTTTCTCGCGAAATCGGGTTTATGACATTTGGGAGGACAACTCATTCCCTTTTGGGAATTGGGTTTGAATGGAAGAGTCGCCACCTAATGATTAAAGTGCATTAAGACACTAAAAAGGGTTTGTTTTGAGTAACCAAAGATTGGGTAAAGGCTTGAAATTATCCCAAGAGGAAGGTGTTAGGCACCCCTCAGAATCCACTAGTATGGTTCCTGGCCAGACAATTATTGTGACTTTAAGCGCAAACAACACGTGGGAGAATAAGACTTCAAATAAGAGGGAATTTTGCACATGATGGTTACAAGTAAGAAAACTAAAAGAGTTGATTTTGAAGAAGCAGTTTAAAAGGTTTAAAAGGAAGAAACAAAGGAAAGGTGTGTGTGTGTGTGTGGGGGGGGGGGGGTCCTAGGTTTATTAATAATATGGATCACCCCATGCAACATCCGGTAATCACTCCTCAGTGAGGGGATACACGTGATGTTATTGCGTGGTCATCATATCCATATCTACCCTTTCCGCCCTGTTTAAGGTATTAAAGCACGGAATGGTCTCGTTTACTTATTGCATGCTATTACTCGTCCCGATCCTATCAGTCCCGGAGGTATTTGGGACTACTAATCCTAAATGGAGGAGATATTGGGCTTATTTATGGTTTTAAAAGGGTAAAATACTAAGGCGACATACAAAAACATGTATAGCAAATTGGGAAAAGCATACAGCAAGTAGAAAGGCTCAAATACACCTCCTTTAAACAAAGAAAGCAAGTAAGTAGCATGACTTACACATACTGTTTAGGGCCTGATTAAACTTAAAGGTTGAGGCAGACTGATTTATCACATAATTCAGATAAGAAACCCGAATCAGGCCTGCCTGCTGGTTGTAGTTAATAACAATAGATTCAATTTATAAACTTTTACCCTATGGCTTGCCTAAGTGTTGGACGAAAACCCTATAGGCATGATATCTACAGACTTCAGGAACAAGGATATGAGATGATTACATACTGATTTAAGAGAAGTTGTCAGTTATTAAAGAAGGGCGAGTTTTAGCAAAAGATCATAAGTTCTGCAACTGGTAATGCATCATTATTGCCGGTTTTAGACTTTAAGCGAGTGAAATAGTTCAGACTTGATTAATAGCTCCTATAGGCATGCTTTCTACGCATTGTTGATTTTAAACACTTTCATAGACATAGTAAAATGCAGAAACCTTATAAGCATGATATCTAGGTGCTGAATTTCGTTTAAGACATATGAACATGATATCTAATTGCGGTTGATTATTAAGACCTACAAACATGATTGCCTAATGAAGAATGGATATGCAAGGTTCAGAAAGACCTATAGGCATATTCTCTATGTGCATATGCAGAATTCAGATTTTTAGGTAATTATAGACATGGTATCTATATGAGAGAATACATGATTCCTATAGACATGGTATCTATATGAGAGAATGCAGGATTTCTATAGACATGGTATCTATATATGAGAGTGCAAAAATCCAGAAACTCCTATAGGCAGGATATTTACCCCTTTTGCATACATGGTTACCCCTCCCTTTTTCACTAGCCATCCCCGAGAGTTTACTACAAAGTTATTACAGCCCAGAAAAATAAAGTAAAAAGAAAAATTGGAAATTAAAAAGTACAATCAAGGAGAGCCTGATTCAGACTTCCTATCTGAAGTATGAAGTAAACCAACTCCAAGAGGTCATATTTCAAAGCCTTTCTCCCACTTGGGGTGTGTCAAAGTTACCTAAGAGTCTCAAATGAACTCCGGACAGTGCTTACACTCAAATGTATCACCAGATTAGGACATAGTGCAGTGTGGAAAGGGCCAGCCCTCAGGTGTCCAAGTTCAGATGGAACTCAAGGTCCCAAGGCAAGGCTCACAAGAGAGGAGCAGAACTTAGGGACTAAGAGAGAGTGCAAGTGCAGGAATAAAATTCTGAGAGCGGAAAGGGAAAGGGAAAACAACTCACATCAATACACATAGGGGTATAGGGAATGGGGAGGTGGTAAATAGGCAAAGACAGGCTGATGGGCATACCCAGCAATGGGAAGTGTTGGCATACCCATAAGCCTTTTAGAATACACTGTTTAGAGGTTAGGATTCCCTAAGGGACCAAGTTCAATCCATGGACAGTAACTTACATATTGCCATGTTTTAAACCATAACTCAAAACACATAAGGGGGTAGGGAGCAGGGATTCATAGCAGAAATAGATAGAAAGAAATCAACATGCTAGTTTAAACATTGAACTCTACAGAAACAGTAAATAAACATGGAAAACACATTGTTGTGATGCTGAAGCTTAAATTAGGACATACCAGTTTCAAAGAAACAAATAAAGGAAATGCAGTAGGTCTTATAAACAGGCCACAATGCAGACAAGAAGAGAATATTATTGAGAGAGTGTGAGTTCAGAAGGATTGTTTTTATTTTGTGAAAAGGATCGTGCCTTTTATAGTGTAAAAATCCGGCAGAAATAAGGTAAGAAAACAATTAAGGAACCGAATATCAATCAAGAATCAATCACACAAGACTTCCTTTAATTAAGGAATTCAGATTCAAACGGGTAAACTATTTAAGGAAAGTAATTAAACAAACACTTTTGTGCAAAGTAGGCAATTATGGGCGAATACATAAAAAGTTCTCTAAGGAACAGGGTTTTGAAGTACACGGTTGTACAAATAAGGTAAAAAATCAATTAACAGCCAGTAAATAAAAGGTTAGGGATCTTGTAATTACTGACCCATGAATGAACCAAGTCGCAAAAGCTGAGAAGGGTCTTAACTTAGGTCGAGTCACAAAGAAAATCCGCAAGCAATGGAAAGAAATCAATCAGACCATATTCAGAGGGAAGTATGAACTAATCACAAATTTGAAAGCCACTTTAGAGGGAAGTTCATCATATATAAGGGGCATACGAACATGTTAAGCATGAAAGAAGATTGTCGTGTCGTTGTGAAATCGGTAGAAAAATCCAGTGTAGAAGAGTTTAGGAAAAGGTCAGAATCATATGAAAACAAGGATGTCCAAACTCAGTTCAGAGACCCGAAGTTGGTCTGAAAGAGTTAGGGATTTTGAAATGAAACCTTAGTTCAAGCAAATCACATAACCAAGCTTGGAAGAACCCCCAAATTCTAGGGTTTCCACCATTAATCAAGTACAGAGATGAGAAGGCAAGTGATCGAAACAGGCTCAGAGGTCTTAGAGAAGAACTGAAACCTCTTGCATGTTTCTTTCAGCAGCAGAAACTCATGAGAAAACGATGATAGCAAGTAATACACAGAACATAGTAGAAGAATTCAAAAAAAATAGAGTAGAAGAAGCTAATACGAAATATAATGGAAAAAAAATGATAAGAATAATAGAAGAAGCATGCTAAAAAGTAGGTGAAAACCAGAACACAGTAGAGAAGAAATACAATAGAAAAATCATACGAGAACACAGTATAGGAAAATACAATAGAAGAAGCATACAAAAACATGGTAGAAGAAAATACAAGAACACAGTAGAGGAAAATACACACAAAAGGAAAAAGGAAGTCAGAGAAACATTTAAATATTTTCCGAAAAACCCTAGATCGGAAAAGAAAGATTTTGAAAGTATTTTTTTTTTGAAAGAAAAGTTAGGAAAATCGTTTAAGACCTTAAGAAAAGCATGGATCTGGAACAAATCTAAGGAAATCGGAAAAACCTCGAAGGGTTAGGGTTTCAGAGGAACCCCAGTAGTGAGAAAGGCTTTGAAGAGTCACCGATCTAAGTCGGAGAGGTCAAAATCAGGCTCGAACAACCATGGTACGCCGGAATAAGGCCGGAGATGGCCGTGGAACTCGAATCGAACGAAGCCTGGGCCAAACTTCATCGTGGTTAGGCCTTGAACCTTCAAAAACCAGGCATGCAGGAGCAAGAGGATGTGGGTATAGGGCTTCCATAGCCTTGGAAGCCATGGATTCCGGTGGCTTTTAGGGTGGAAGCGGTGGAAGGCGGCTAGGGTTTGAGAAGCTTTGAGAGAGTTTGAGAGAATGGGGGGGGGGGGGAGGTTTCAGAGGCAGCTGGTTGGTGGAAATGATTAGGGTTGGGGGTGTTGGTGAATTAAAAAAGGTAAGGTTGAAATGTGGCCGTTGATCATTTTGATCAACGGCCTGGATTAAAAGGGGAGTCGGGCGGGTCATTCAAACGGGCTATGGGTTGGGTAATTTTAGGAATTGGGCTGGGGTTCAATTGGGTTTAATTGGGGTAGAATTTAGGCTACAATCGAAATGAAATCTGGCTAGATTTTAAATAGCCATTTTTCCCTTTTTATTTTTTATAAAATAGTAAATTAAATCCTGGAAATAAATTGAATATACTAAAATAATTTATAACATATAACTATAAATATAAAAATACTGGACTTAATTTTATAAGTATAAATGCAATCAAATCATTAAAGAGGCTAATATTATAATTATGCAATTTTATCCTTAAAAATACCAAATAAATTTGTAAAAAATGTGTAAAAAATATATTAGCTATATTTTGGTAAAAATATGAGAATACGATAAATGAATCACCAAGATGATAATTTTAAAAATAATTATTGGGGTTTTCTTGATAAAATAGGGGAGTAAATTGATTTAAAAATCTTTTAAAAAATAAGAAAAAATAATGTAGCCTTGGAGTATACTTATATATGCATATACATGCTATTTGAAAGGCATATTACATATAAAAAATACACGGGAAAAAATTAGGTATCAACACCTTTAATAAATGACGTATTGCCTCTTGTGTCTATACATTGTGATTGCTAGACGACAATAGCTATAACAAAGAATAAATCTTATAATTGTAAAAGTAGACATATGAAATTGAGACATGATGTCATAAAATAGCTATTGAGAGATGGAATAATTTCCATTGACTATTTGAAGTCAGAGATAAATTTGGCCCATCCTCTAACTAAACCCGTGGGAAGAAAATTAATTCTTCAAACCTCAAAAGAGATGGGGTTAAGGCCGACATGTTGTCAATAGAGATGGTAACTCAACCTATGTGATTGGAGATCCCATGAAGTAGGTTTATATGGGTAATAACAAGTCGATATTGGCACTAGAGCACTAAAAGAGAGTGCTTGACTGCTACTAATTGAGAGGCTGAGTTATAACTCTTAATGAAATTCATAGTCCTTATGAATGGTGTATTTAAAAGCAGTATACACTTGATAAATTCACCTATATGAGAGTGAAGTGGGCCGCTCCTATGAGATTTTGGCCTAATCTCTATGGCTCTCATGAATCACCAGGCATGCGCATGGCCTAGTGGCGCAAAACCGCGTTCAAAATTGTGAGGGTCGAAGTGTGATTGATAAAATCTCTGACTTACAATGAGAGTTATTGGTTCATAAATTTTATATTTCACCAGTAATTCTGTGAGTTAATTTTTATTGATCTAAGTTTGATTCATAGTCCAGAAGACACCAAACCTATTGCATTTAGACCATACAAATCCAGCAAGTTTATTTTAAAAAGTCTTTAAAATAGTGGGGGACTGTGGCAATATTTTAATGCCCTTTGGACAAGTGTTTTAGCCCTTCTAGAAGGTTATGATTAGTGGCAAAAGAAGACTAAAAAGTGGCAAATGTTCAGCCACGTTTTTGCCATGCAAAATCCAAGTTTCATGCAATTACAACTATAACTAGGCTCTCACTTGACAAGGAAATATCCATCAGCAAAAAAACATTTCTTCCTCTCCTTTCCTTTCACTCCTCCCTTCTTCTTTTATTGTCTAATATTAAATATTAGTTGTTTCCTTTCTTATTTACTTTTCCTTCTTGCTAGCTGGGTTTGTAATATTTAATTTTGCTGATTCCTGTATTCTCTAAATAATAGAGGTAAGCTTGTTTAATCCTGAAGAAATATTTCACACTGCTGAAATAGTTTCTTAGGACAGTGCCCAGCACGACTCAAGCTAATTCGTGTATCTGCTTACAAAGAATATTGAAACAGTGTTATTGAAATTTTTGCTCTTTTACTACACATACTTCAGGGCATACTAGGATAGATAAGATTAGGAATGACGATATTCGGGAGAAGGTGGGTGTGGCCTCTGTGGAAGATAAGATGCGTGAAGCGAGGCTCAGATGGTTCGGGCACGTGCGGAGGAGAAGCCTGGATGCTCCGGTGAGGAGGTGTGAGCTGCTGGTTTTAGTGGGTTCGAGAAGAGGTAGAGGACGACCTAAGAAGTATTGGGGAGAGGTGATCAGGCAGGACCTGACACGATTGCAGATTTCCGAGGACATGACCCTTGATAGGAAGGTTTGGAGGTCGAGCATTAGGGTTGTAGGATAGGGTGGTAGTCGAGTTTCTCCTCCTCCATTCCGGGGGTGAAGCGAGTTTGAGTAGGTTGGTCCTAGACATGCTTGTGTTTAATGTAGAGTTCACACTAACCTTACTGTTTTCCATAGCTCTAAACCTTAGTTGTGGGTTATGGTTATTGCATGTCATCTATTTTATGGTTTTTAGGATGCTGTCATAATTTCTATGGTTATGTTGACGTTACTGATGAATTGTCTTTACTTGTTTTATTTTCATCTTCCTGAGCCGAGGGTCTATCGGAAACAGCCTCTCTGCCCTATCGGGATAGGGGCAAAGTCTGCGTACACACTACCCTCCCCAGACCCCACTTAGTGGGACTTTATTGGGTCGTTGTTGTTGTTGTTACTGCACATACTTCAATTCCTTTTTTGCTTAAGTGGAAACTTGATGTAATTTCTATTCTCTACCAATTTTTTTTCATTTTATTGTTTATCGGAAAAATCAAAGAAAAAAAAAATCAAACGAGAACCTGAAGGGGTAGTTACGTCATTTCACGATATGAAATTCATTTCTATTTTAAGCTGTTCCTAGAATATAGCCAACCTCAGACGAGAGTCCCAACCCCTTTTCTCCGCCTTTAAGAAAAAAAATTGAAGCAGAGTTCTGTGATTTACTTACTTTTTTGCCTAACCAAAAAACACAGAACAAAGTAATTGTTTTCAAAGATGGCAGGTTACAGAGCAGATGATGAGTACGATTACTTATTCAAGCTAGTGTTGATCGGAGATTCAGGTGTGGGTAAATCAAATCTGCTTTCAAGATTCACCAAAAATGAATTCAACCTGGAGTCTAAGTCTACAATTGGAGTTGAGTTTGCTACCAAAAGTCTCAATATTGATAGCAAAGTTATTAAAGCTCAGATTTGGGATACTGCTGGCCAAGAAAGGTAAAGTTTCCTCCTTTTCTGAAAAACAAAGAAAAGACCCCTGATTTATATATTTTTTTCTTTTCTTCTGGTAGTATACTTTAGACATCTATGTCTCTTTTTGTGTTTGTGTATCTGGGGTTTTGCTTATTATGCTTTTGTGGCTTTAGTTATAGTGCTTTTGTTACTTGGTTACATGATCTTTGTTGAACTCTAAATAACCGTTTATATTGGTGTGTGAGCTTTTATTTATTTATTTATTTGTATGAAATCTGCAATATATTTAAGTTGTGGGGTTCCAGAGTGGTAGTAAGTGCTTGCTTTTACATGTTTTCGCGCTTTAGTCAAGTGAAAGTTGCTTGTGGCTTTGTTGTGTTAAGCTTCTTTTTGTAGGATTATTGAATATTGTTTGTGTTTATTGATATTGTAAATGAGTGTGTAGATGTGGTTTTGTTGCTTGAATGGGAATCCTGTGTAGTATATGTATTACCATTTGAGGGACATGGAAGTTGCACCGCCACCAATTATAAAAATGAATTTCTACATGTTTTGCAAAGGGTGTTTTGAAGACATAATTAATTACGTATAAAAGTGTTTTGTCTCTAATAGGCTTTTAAATGAGGTGATCACACAATTCAACACTTTTGCATGCTATGTATACTCCTAGCTGTCTAGATGCTATTGTGGTGTCAATCTGAAAGCTAGTTTTAGAAATTTTTGTTTCCACATTTGTTATATGAGATTACTTGAATTTGTTCAGTTCCCGTACAAGTACATCGGGAGGATATGTTTTCTAATATGACAAATAAATGACCGAAGCAACTCTTTTTCCCTATTGTAATTTTTGAGATCCTTGACCATTTTATTGTTTGATTGATTTCATAGCTTTTCATTTGCCAATTAAAAAGAGAAGGTTTAAAAAAAATTGGTTTATACCAAAAGGAATTCAATCTATGAAATAGCTTTAGCTTGAGTTCAGTATTGAGGGTTATAAGACATACGAAATGGGTTAACAAAAAGGAGTGGAAGTACCTTTAAAAACCAAAGTGTATTTTTAGTTGCAAAATAGATCGTCGTTTTGAAATATAGATGTTTGACATGGATCTTTCATTTTCATTGACACGTGTATCCGAGTTGTTGAAAGTAGATTCTTTAGATGCACTACAAATTAGTGAAAAGTCTATATGTACACAAAGAAGATACTTGCGCACATCATATGGAATTAATCTTTGGAAATAGGTCTAACAAAGCTAGAAACTAAACCAAGCCCGTTTGTGGTTAGTATACAAACAAAGTTGTAATTTAGATACAGCTTAAAGTACTGACCAAAAAACTGAGATCCAATTTAAGTAAAATTTGTATCTTAGGTAGCTTTATAACGGTGGTGTTTGGGTCAATTTGCGCGCACCTTTACTATTCCACTGAATTCACGGTTACTTGCTAACCCCACTTGTACAGTTACCCGGTAACTCTGAACACTTCATTGGCCATTAGGTCATATCCCTTGGTGTTTGTAAATTCTTTCATGTTATGTTATTTAAGAAAGAAAAGGAAGGAATGCAGTTGATACTTGGTAAGGGCAATTGAAAATGAAATCTCGTATAAGTCATTTCTCTGGTAACGAACTTGAAGAAAGAAAAGAAATTTTGGGGAACCAAAACTTTACTCTAGCACTGGTGCAACTCCAATTTAATTGTATTTGGTCGAAACTTCTAGTTAACAACAATGTAATCTCTTTTCTATGTCTCGCCAGGGGCGGATCTATCATGTAAAACTTGGTTCACGTGAACCCGTGGTCCTCGGGTTAAAATATAGATATGATGTACATAATTTGGCAAAATAGATATATATACTTGGTGGAACCCATGGTCAAAAGAGACCAAGTGGTGCACTGGGTTTGGTCTCTTATTTCCAATAGCCTAGTGTCAGGGGATCAAATCCCCTACCAACCTTTTGGTTTAATTTTTTTTTTAAAAAGTAATAGTGAACCCATCCTCCGGAAATCCTGGATCCGCCTCCGTGTCTCGCCCTAGAAAAATCCTTCTTAAAGGCTGTGGGCTTCTTGGTGACAGTTAGGTGTGAAAACTATGACTCCTTCAGAACTTATGGCCATGAAAAAATTCACTACCTTGTTGGTATAACAAATTTTTCACTTTGTCAACTTTCTATTCTGAGATTCGATACCTCAATTTTCTATCGTTAAGAGATTGGGTATATCTACAGAATGCCCTGTGAAAACTAAGAAAGTAGGCACAAAGTAAAGAACATGCTTGGAGTTGAACTTCAGAAAATAACATCGTTTTTGCCAAATGAAAAAATTCTTGAGATCAAGTTATCAAGAGAGTAAGAGACGAGAATGCCCAAGGATAGTTTGTATTAGGTTATTGAGTTGGCATGATTGTGGTGAATTGAAGGGTTGGTCTCTTTCTTCTTGCAAATACAGTAAGCAATGCCTCTGGTTATTTTCAATTTTGGATGTGGTTGACGTAATTTGCTACAAGGTTTATGAATCATAAGTGTGTTTTACATGTCATTAGCAATGGTATCACATCATAGTTGTTCTTCCAGATGTTCTATGCTCATGTTTCTTACAAAAAGTACATAATAGTTGGGTGCAAACACGGTGCAGTGTTAAATATAGGGTGATACAACATGTTTCGTAATTGTATATGGAGCTGGTATGATAAAACATGAGAACTGAATTAAGAGGAAGATGAATTTATTTAGCCCTGCTTGAATGCCCTTGGGTGGCTTTCTGATATGTTGCTTTGCCTTTATCCTACTCATTTCTTGTGAACATGTGCAGCATGCGTGTTAGTTCATGGCAGTGCTTTTGTTGGCACAGTTCAGCTGCTGGTTCATGGCTTTTTAGTGCCTGATATGTATTTGACATCTTGTGCATTTCTCAATGGCAAGGATGTGAAAGTCTGGACGAAATATCGATCATAATTCTCGCTTATTGTAAAGCCCACGTTTTGATATATTCCCTATTGGTGGTTGTATGCAAAACCTTTTCCTGAGATGAATAATAGTTCTAGCCTATGTTGTTCGGACTCTCCGAAAATGTAGCCGGATACGTGTCGGATCCTCCAAAAGTAGTGCATGTTTGAAGGATCCGACACGGGTGCGGCTACATTTTGGAGAGTCCGCGCAACATAGGTTCTAGCTTAAAAATCTTTGAGCAATTTCATCTCTTTGGGGGGGGGGGGGGTTCTTTTCTAGCTATTTTGCGAAGGTGCAAGTTAAGCCTGATATATTTACCCCCACACTGTCCAACTTAACCCTAAAATAGAGCAGTGGAAGAAAGATGGAGTAGACCTCATCTTTCTGGTCCTTTATCTTCTGTCTTGTGGTTTCTTCTCCTGTTGTTTTTTCAGTGGGAGTTGTGGACTTATCTCTTTGTTTAGGGAGAATAGTTTGAGAAATAAATGTATAAAGTATTTAGGTTAGTGTTTAAAACACATTTAAGTTGCATCTTTAATAGAAAACGATCAAAAAGTTTTGTTGGCAATAAAAATAGGTCATGTATTTACTTAATAATAAAAAAAAAAAATAGGTCATGTATACTGGTATACCACAACTTTCAATATTTTTCTTGGTTAGTAAATATAATATTCGTATATTCAAGCTCAATTGCATAGGCAGATGTTTGAATACTTGATCTCTTTTCCCTACGTTTTTCTTTTTCCCTCTTGGTGCCCCTTTTTCCCCGTTATTGATGTTCTTTGCTTATGGCGAATATGTAGTTGCTTGTATGTGTTTTGTTGCTAACTGTCGTATAGAGAGGGAATGAATAAGACACAGGAACTCATGTCAATTAGATGTTATCATCTTAAGGTGTTATACTAATGCTTCATTTTTTTCTTCTTCGCTACCAGATATCGTGCCATTACTAGTGCTTATTATCGGGGAGCTGTCGGCGCTTTGCTCGTATATGATGTCACTCGACATGTTACCTATGAGAACGTCACAAGATGGTTGAAGGAGTTGAGAGACCATACTGACCCTAACATTGTAGTCATGCTCATAGGCAACAAATCAGATCTCCGACATCTCGTTGCTGTTTCAACTGATGAGGCTAAAGGTTTGGCAGAGAGGGAGGGCCTATACTTTATGGAGACTTCTGCATTAGAAGCAACCAACGTGGAAAATGCATTCACTGAAGCTCTCACGCAGATATACCGGATCGTCAGTAAAAAAGCAGTCGAGGCAGGCGATGAAGGTGCTACTTCATCTGCTCCTCCTAAAGGAGAGACGATTAACATCAAAGATGAAGGGTCTTCCTGGAAAAAGTTCGGATGCTGTTCAAGCTAGGGCTCTTGAAAAATGTGCAAGACGATGCTCAAGCTGTTTTAGTTGTAAATTGTCATTAAATCAATGATTTCCTCCCCGGTATTCCTTTTCCTTTTTCGGTTATCTTGGTTGTGGGATAAGATTTAAGCTAGCCATGAGAATACACGAAGCAGCGTTCTCATGAAAAACTCCGAAGGAGCAGGTACCGTTGGTTTCTAATTACAGAATGTGCAAACAAGGTCTTAGTTTTATGGGTTCTGGATGTTAGCTTGAAAAAATGAGACAGTGGCAAGGTCTTTCCAATAACATGTTACCAATATATCATCTTTCGTCTCGATTGTCCCTTTGATTTTAATTAGATTTTTTTTTTGTCTATCTCTTGAGTAGAAATTGTTGTCCATTAATAGGGCAAGATCAAACTGTTGATAATCTGCAGGTTTAGCATGTGAATTTCATTTAACAGCCCTTCCATGTTATGGAACTAAAAAGCTTCATAATAGGAAACTCTCCATTGCCATATTACTAACCCATCATTGCAATCTGTCTTTCAGGACTCTTTTTCGTTCATGATGTTGGGCATAGGATTAAGGAACTAACCATTACAAATGATTATATATTTATTTCCTCTCATCACAGCATTCGAATAAAAAAGTAACGTTAAAATCTCCTGTTACCATTCCATTTTAACATTATTCCGTTTCAATTTAGATGAGGTAGTTTGACTCGATACGAAATTTAAGGGGAAAAAAAAGATATTTGAAACTTATGGTCTTAAAAGTTTAAGGGATAAAACCTTTGTGAGGGCATGACATTTATATGATTATAAAAGCTTCTAGGATAAAATGACGAGTTTAAAGTAGAATTATTTTCAATTATAGAAATATGTCATTTTTTTTAACGAACTAATAAGTAAAGTGTGTCATCTAAATTGAAAGAGATGAGCAGTATGATTTGCTACCTCATGTTCAATAGCGTGGTTTTTCGTTTTATATTTCTTGATTTCTTTATGAACATAGATGAAGGTAGACAAGAGGGTTGCTCTGATGGTAAGCAACCTCCACTTCCAACTAAGAAGTTGTGAGTTCGAGTCTCCCCAAGAGCAAGACGGGAAGTTCTTGGAGGGAAGGATGCCGGGGGTCTATTTGGAAACAACCTCTCTATCCCAGGGTAGGGGTAAGGTTTGTGTACACACTACCCTTCCCAGACCCCACTAAGTGGGATTATACTGGGTTGTTGTTGTTTACTAACATAGATGAAGCTAAACGTAATCCAATCTGTCTCGTCAAAAGAAGGAAAAGAAGGTGAAAGGACAATCTTCACGTAAAGCCGCCAACTAGCAGTCTAGATGCTTAAAATGTACTGAAGTTAGGTTAACATTAAATCCCTGTCCACATTAGAAAGCAGAAGTAGGCTCATATAATAATCCAAAAGGTGAACTTTGCCAAAAGGAGCTCAATCAAGTAAAAGTATGGTTTTTTCTTTTCTTTTTTGTCCCAATCTACCTGATCTTTACATAAAGAAGAAAAAAAAGGGTCATGAGAAACGTGGAACAAAAAAAAAAAAAAAAAAAAAAAGGAGGAAAAAAAAACTTTTGGTATCTCGTGTGGCAAACTGAGGTCCATCTACATGTAATTTCAGTTTTCAGTGTGAAAGTTTGACACGTGGGTTATTATCCAGTACCGCCGCAACACGGTGCTTCCACACTATACCGCCGGAAAACAACTGAACACTCCGGCAACTCCCCCAAATCACCAAACAAAGACTGGTCCTCCTCCCGAATAGGCAACATTAAAGCCACGTCAGCATCATTCCACGTGGACCCCACCATTGATGACGTGTTCTCCATAAATGTAGGAGTTCCCACATCGGAGAACCAACCCAATTCGCCGGCCAGCTCCGAGAAGCCATTGTCATGTTGATAAGCAAAGACGTCACATTCTTCAGGAGATGATTTATCTGTCATGGTGACGTCAGTGGCCGCAGCCGCCGCATTGTTGTCTCCGGCGGTATTGGTAGATGTGGTGGAGGTGGTGGGTGTACTGGTGGCAGGAGGGTGGTGGTGGTGTTTGCTGGTGGCGGCTGGGAATTGGTGATTGTGTTCAGAACAGTAGGTAATGAGGAGAGTGGTGGGGTCCAGGCGGCTACGCTCTACTTGTTTTCTTGCAGGACAGCCTTTGGAGCTACTGCATCGATAATATCCCCTGAGCATGAAACACATGCACCATTTTAAGTAAAAGATAGAAATAATAAATAGAGTGCTAATAGCCCACCAAAATTTTATAGTAGTAAAAAATATTGAATAACCCATAAAAGTTTGCTCTCTTCACAAATTACATTTTCTTCTAGAAATCCAAAGACAGTGAATTGGACCTTAAAATTAAGTGAATACACAGTATTATCAAACCGATTAGGTGCCCTTTGGTAGGATGTACGTTAGGGAAATAATACATGTATTAGCTAACTTTATATTATTAATCCCTTGTTTGGTAGTGTTTTTCAAACCTATAGCGAACCGTGGCATTAGTAATACTATAGTTTTTAATACACGAAGTCATGGATAAGCATGTATAAAGACAAAACAATCCTTTCAAAACCTTTAATACACCAAACCAGATAATTGATAAGTAATAATTTCAGCATAACTAATCTCAGCGTTACTAATCCCAACAATACGTATACACCCCATTTAGTACTAATCGTATACCCCTACCAAACAACCCCATACAGTAAAAGGTATTGTCTCCGCTTTTGTTGCATGTTCATATTTAAAGACTTTTCACACGTACCAAAAGATCTTTTAGAGTCTGTGCTCCAAAACATTACATAAGAAATGTAATGTTGAAGTATATATATATATATATATATATATATATATATATATATATATATATATATATATAAACATGAAAAAAATGTTATACAAAATGATTTTGAGGAAGTATATAAATTGGCACAAGTATATAAATTTTAAGATATTTTGTAACTACATTTATAAAAGTCAAGCCCGAAAACAATGAGTGCCTTTGCATTTACCATCGATATTTATGGAGGAATTCACATCAATATAATGGAGAAGAGAGTGGGCTATGAAGACACTTGGAAGTCGTGGAACTCGAGGTTAGATCAAGGTGTAGAAGTTCATTAAATGTATGGGAAAAAAAAACTCAAAATTTGTAATGCCACTTCGCTCCAATTTTCTCTAGTGTATATTTTCTGGGGTTGTAATGTTATCAATCTGGCCATACTATTGAAACCAATAATATCACAATAAATTATGGAACAATGTCTTGAAAGCGTCCACTGTAAGGGACAACCACATTAATGATATCACTATTACAAAAAAATAGAATTAGCTACGAACTTCGTCGCTAGTCTTCGCTAAATCGCTTGTAGCTAACAAAATTTCTTGATAATATGTTGCTAAGTCGTTGCTGAATAGGATTAGCAACGAATTTTTTGATTTAGCTACTGAATTTATCAGTCGTTAAATATTGTTTTTAGTAGTGTATGTAGAATTGAACTCTTTGAAGGGAAGCTATGGAGCAACAATAAAGTTGTCTCTATATAACCTATAAGTCACGGGTTCGAGCCATGTAATCAGCCATTGATGTTTGCATTAGAGTAGATTGCCAACATTACACGATTGAGGAATGGTCATTTTTCAAACCTTACATGAATGCGGGATACTTTGTATACTGAATTGTCCTTTAGAATTGAACCCCTATCTTAGTGGCATAAATGCTCCGATACTATAAGAAGAAGCAAGTACAATACATGAGCCTTTGTGCTTATCCTTAATTGGCAAATACGCTAAAAGGTGTAATTAATGGATAATTCAACATTTTAAGTCCGTAAATATAGATTTCAACTGTATTTACGACGCTTTAATTTGATTGCCAAAGTGGGTAATACCAGAAAAAAGAGCGTGATTAGCAAGGTGTAAGTAGGCGAGTGAAGTACTACTAGCAATGCATAATTCAAACTACTACATTAATTTAATGCAAAGTTTAATTGGTCCATAATAAGATAGTCATCAGCCTACCGGATAAGAATCAAAACCTTTACCAACTACCCCCCGGCGGCAACTACAATGACTGTTTAGAACAATAATTCTGTCATTATTTAGTAAGCAACTTTTATTTATTTTTAAAATTTCTTTTATTTCAATTTACCATGGTTCTTTAATCTAAAATGCAGTGAAGATAATTAATTTAATTACCTGGGATAAGGTGACCCTTTAATTGGCTTTTGTCCATATTTCCTCCAAGACCAAGAATCTGGTGGTGGATAAACTTCTCCTTTACTTCGTGATCCATCAGCATCAATAATTGGCACTGTAATTACTTTCTTTTTTGCTCCTCTCCTACTATAAATACAATCAAACCAATACTAATATAAGAAAACTATCCAAAGTTTTCATTTTTTCCGAATTCCGTAAAAAAAAAGAATAAAACTGACCATAAAATATTTTAAGATTCATTTTCTCAACAAAAAAAAAGAAAGAATAATTTACAAACCTTTTTCTAGGAGATGGCATGTTAACTTCAGCAGCTTCATCGCCGGAAAAGGGAGAATCAGCGGCATTATCCGGCGGAGTTCCGGTGGAATCTTCTTGTTTGATAAAAAATGGAGTACTTCTTCTGTTTAACCTATCTTCCATGACCAAAAACTAGCTACAGCTTATTAATTATAATTTGGACAAAACTCTTTTTAGTTTATCGTTTAGAAAAGAAAGGAAAAAGTGTTGTAAGAAAAAAGAAGTTTGTAATGGGATTGCCGAAAAGAGTTGGTATGAAGTGGGGGAAGGTAGTGGAAAATAATTTGTGAAGTTTTGGGTTTTAATATGAGGGGCAGTCCAAATTGACAGATTGGCAAAAATATAGTTTATTAAGGACGTGCAAGCAATTACACATGATAATGTGACATAAGGTGACATGTTCATATGTTGATTAATTATTCTTTTTCTAATTAAGGGGCCCGTTGTCTTAAATATAGTTGAGCCCCGTCCACATTTCTTTATTCATTTATCCAAGTTGGCCTTTGATATTTTTTTCTTATGAATATTTAATGTAAAATTCTAAAAAATATATGTAAAATAAAGGGAACTTTTAAAACCAATTATAGCAGGTTATATATTATTTTTTGAACTATCATATCAGGCTTGCTAATTTGTCTGATAATAGTATAAGTTGATTTAATTTGATTGTGTAAAAGTTTACGTATATATTATCATTGCACAGAATTTAATTCCTAAAATAAATGTCATCAGCAAATTGGACTTGGCTCAACTAATGGTTTCTGCTTGGCCTTTTTGTGAGGGCGAGAGGATAATTAAGTTGCGATAATGGATAATTTAGAAGAATTCGGGTTAATGATAATTAAAGAATGAATAAAGGAAAGTGATTTTTGCCAACAATAAGCTTCAAAGTAAAACCAATATATTCAGATTGTATTTTGTGTGTCTACAATTGACCCATTCTTTCCCTTTTATAGCTATCTTGGAAATATGTGTTTTGCCTTTGTCATAATAAAGTCATTATAGACAATTAAAGATATTAAATGCTATGTTACATAATCACTGTATTTTAATACAGATTCTCTAATGTTTTTAGTATTTAATGCTCATTAAATACTGTATCTGTACTCTCTTGTGCTGTCAGATTCATTCTCCTTAATTCTTGGACTTAAATAGGTACGGGCGTTGAATCTTTTGAGTATCCGCTCGTGCCTCCTCTTATGCCTCTGCTCGTATCTGTTGCAACTCGTGCCTCTTTGCCAATAATAACTCTTTGACCAGTCTACGTGCCATGACACGTCATCTTCCAATCACTTTAATATGTAAACTCAAATTTTCCCAATACAGATAGTCCCTCCACTTGCCATTTATTCATCAATTGAATATTTAGGAAGTGGAATTCATTAAAACGGGAATTTTTGTCACCATTAATGCTATAGCAAAATCAACCCTTCATTTGTTACTTCCATTTAATGCTCTTCACACGTGGCACCTTTTTACTGGATCTGCAACTTTGCAGTGCTTTTTAGGACTTTTTCACAGCTTCACTAATCACGAAGCGTGAGTTCTCATTATGACTTTTCCATCAATGCACCTTTTCCTTTGACGGTTGCTTCGTAGTATAAATATAGTTTTCTTCTTTGTCTTTATCACATAAAGTTTTCAAAATATTCAGTTCTTGAATCTTTGTTTGTTTCTTCCTCGTACTAACATGTCTTCATCAAACCCTAACCCTAAAAGGGTCCCCATAGTCGATAACTTCCCTGATGCCCCCAGTATGAGCAGAAGAGGAGGTAGGGTTCGTAATTTAGGATCTTCATCCCTGCGTGGTTCTTCTCTTCCTTCGCCTAGTTTTGACCCTTCTTCTAGAACTAGAGGTTCTCTTTCACACAGATCTTCTTCTAGAGGTAAGGAATCTTCTGAACCTCTTCGTGAACCTCTAGTAGAGGAGATAGTTCCTGTGGAACTATCTTTCTATAATGACAGAGAAACTCTTAGAAATCAAGTATCTTCTTTAGATCACCCCGATATCTATCCCACTCAAATCACTGAAGGTTTGATTTCTTTAGTTCGTAGAGACTGCCATTGAAGTCATGACTTTCCTATCATTATTCCCAATCCAAATCAAAGAATTACCTCTTACTTAACCGGATTTTCCTTTGTCTATACGTACCCTTTCACATTAGGATTCAAACCTGCAATTGATCCTGTTATTCTCGAGTTCTGTTGTTTCTTTGATGTTTGCTTAGGTCAAATTGGCCCAATAATATGGAGGGTTGTTGCCTGTTTGAGGCATTTGACCAACATAGTCAGTGTGCCTTTTTTCCACATCTAATTCATCTTTACTCTCCTAGATTCTTTCGCAATGATGTTTTTACACTAGTTGCCAGGAGCAAAAGAGTTCTAGTTAGCCCTGAAGATGACAAAGACCGTGGCTGGTATGCCAGGTTTGTTGCTTCCCCCACTGTTGGTTTAATGGGTGATGAGAACGTTCCCTTTCCTGAGAAGTGGAATTTTGCACGTGAGTCTTCTAACTTTCTTGTACCTTTTTCTTCAGTTTTGTTGATTTTTCTAATTTTACTTTTCCTTTCTAGCAACCATGGGAGTTGTGGAAGATGTTTCCAATTTCCGTGATTGGGTAGGAATGCTGTTGAGTATTGCACCAATGGATGGTAGATCTTGGAAGATCCTTTCCCAACGTTTTGGTTGGAAAGTAAAAACTCATGGTAAGAGCTTTTATTTTATTTTACATATTCTTTTTTCCTGAACTTAACCCAATCCTTTTTCTATCAGGATTTCCTATTCGAGGAGTTACTGCTGAGGTGGTTGCGGCTTCTCGTATCTCTTTGGAAAGGGCTCAAGAAATAATTCTAGGCTCTTTATCGAAAAGAAAAGCCGTTGATGACCAAGATTCCGAAGAAGAGGAAGACGGGGGTTCCTTGGTAACAAGGCCACGAGCTCGCAGACGCATTATTTCCGATGATGAAGCAGAAACATCCCCCGCCGTTCTATTCCTCTAACCGAATCTGTTGAAGTCCTGGTAGTGATCCCTGATGATGTTGATGATGCTCCCGCTGTTGCTCATGATTCTGTTGAGCAGCTTTTTGACCGCGGGTTTGGTAGTGAAAGTTTAGGTCCCATTTCTGATGAAGCTCCTTTGGCTTCTTTTTCTCCTCCCGTGCCTGTGACTCCTACTTTGCTGATATGGCTGCTTCCGTTCCTCCCCAGGCTGTTTTTACTACTTCTACTGTTCCTCCTTCGACAATTCCTCCTCCACCTACTCACCGTGCTGAGGTTGTCTCCTCAAGTAGGAGTGGTGCTATGAGGCAAATGATTATTGAAGTCCCCGCTGAGGGCAACCTTTTAAGAAAATCGGGTCAAGCAGATGTGTGGCTAAAGCCTTTAATTGGTCCTGTTGAGAGAGTCAGGCTAGAGAGCCATAGTTCTTTGACTTTGATGAATGACATTGTGCATGCTTCTTTAAAGATATTCCTTTTTCCTAACTTTTATTTTGTCATTTTTCTATCTTTGGGATTCTCATTTCCTTCCCTTTCCCCCTTTTTAGGCCAATCTCATCGGCACAGAGATGATGAAAAGGGTTACCCTCTTAGAGCAGTTAGTGCGTGATTACAAGTTGGAGGCATATAATTGGAAAAAACAGTATAAAAGTCTTCAGATCGATGTGGAGTACTTAGAAGAAAGTAAAAGTACCTTGGAGCAGCAGGTGCGGGCTTTGACTTCGGAATTGGCAGTTGAAAAGGCTTCCTCCAGTCAAGCAGACAAGGAAAAGGCTCGTCTTGAAACTTCTTTTTCCGAGCAGCTTTCCAAGGCGAGTGAAGATATTAGAGAGTTGAAGGCTCTCTTGGATGCAAAAGAAGCCTATGCTGGTAAACTCGTGCAGAATTTGACTCAAACCCAAGAAGACCTCCGGGTTTCTTCTGATAAGGTTTGTTCCTTAGAAAATTCCCACGCCTCTCTTCAAGCTTCTTATGAATCTACCTTGGCTGAAAATGAAAAGCTAAAGAACGAAATCGCTGACTGGGAAAGGGATTATGAGATCCTTGAAGATAAGTCTACCATTTAAGTGAATTGGGCGTTTTTGAATTCTCGTCGTGATACCCTTGTTGAAGCTAGCCAAAGGAATTTTAACTTGGAATCTGAGTTAGCTAAGATCAATGAAACTATTGAGAAGACTCAACAAAACCAAGATTTTCCTTCTCCCGTGGTCGAAGCTTCCGCAAATATTGAAGATGATACGGGTATCCCCACTCCTTCAAGCCAAGTTGAACCCGCTATTGTTGATGTACCTGCTTTAGTTCCTTCATCTTCTCAGTGACAAGTTTAAGTTGTTTGAATTCCTTTGTGTCTCTTTTTTTTTTGGAAAATTGTGGTTAAAACCCTTGGTCTCATTTGAGGGTTTGTTTTGAAAACTTAAGTCCCCAGACCTTTTATGGGGAAATATGTATAAACAATTTTCAGTTTATAGCTAAGTTCATACTTAGTCTAAGCTTTTTAATATTAAGAAGTTTTTCGTTACTATTTGAACTTCTGTTTTGTTTATTCTTGCCTTTATTTCTAAGGACTTACTGAATAACTTGTATTTTTACTCTTCAAAAAATGCTTCTGTTAACTTCATGAATACTTAAATTAATCATGAATTTTATAAAAGAGGGCCCTTTTATATTCGACACTTAATGAAGAAGACGTCTCAACTTCATAACGGTGTTAATATACGATAAAAGAAATAGGAATACATATGTTTCTTGAAATAACTTTGACAAGTTTTTATTTGAACTTTGTCTATTTTTGAATAACACTTTACATGTATTTAAATTACATCTATAACTTTCTCGTAACTATTTTCCTCATACAGATTTTAAAAAGAAAAATAAACACGAGGTTTTTATTTATAACCCGTTTCAGTACATAGCCTTTACCCTAGCTATGGTAAGGTCTTTCTTTAGGCTTAGCTCGTGACTTTGCTCTGTACTTGACTTATTCATTGAGTGAACTTTTCAAGCTTGATCTTTGATTATTTCCCAATCTTCTTTGCCTTCTTTATACACATGCCTGTGTCTATTATATAGTCCCCCAAGTGTTTGAGCGTTGAAGTGTGAAGCCTCGAGCACTTGATTGTTCTTCTCATTTGGTCCTTTTCCTGAAAAGGAAAAAACATACGGGACTGGAGGTGCGATTATAGATGAAGACTGCTTAGCCCGTTCGAATTTCTATCAGAATAATTGTAACCCTAGACCGGGAAGTTTAATTTATTCCACGTGTCTTGCAGGTCGTGACTCATCATTTAGTACGGGCTAGCTTTTTGCCTATCATCTAAAATAGTTAGTAAAATTTAACAATTCAAAAATTAAATTTTAAAATAGGTATACCTAACCGTGGGTATTCCTTAGAAATAGTATCTCTTCAGGTGAACAACATTCCAATGCGAAGGTAGTATCTTGTCATCTATTGTTTCCAGCTCGTATGCTCCTTTACCTACAATATCATGAATCCTATAGGGTCCTTCCCATGTTGGACTTAATTTCCCTGCATTAGCTGCCTTCATAGATTGAAAACCCTTTTTGAGCACGAAGTCCCCAATTTTGAAGAATCTTAGGCGTGCTTTTCGATTGTAGTATCGTTCTATGACCTGCTTTTGTGCTGCCATTCTTATTAGTGCAACTTCCCTTTTCCCTTCAAGTAGATCAAGATTTATGCGCATTTCTTCGTTATTAGACTTTTCTGACGCTTGTGTGAATCTTGTACTTGGCTTTCCTATCTCTATTGAAATTAAAGCTTCAACCCCGTAAACCAATGAAAATAGTGTTTCTCCTGTACTTGTTTTTGCTGTTGTGTGGTATGCTCATAAAACACCAGGTAACACTTCTGGCCAATTACCTTTGTATTCCTCTAAACGTTTCTTTAAATTATTGATAATGATTTTGTTTATTGACTCGGCTTGCCCATTACCCACCGGGTGATAAGGTGTGGATATAATTCTTTTGATCTGCCAACTTTGAAAGAACTCTGTGATTTGTGTGCCTATAAATTGAGGGCCATTGTCTTATATGATTTCCTTTGGTACACCAACGCACCTGTTTGAATGTTCTTGCTTCTACCCATTTAGTAAAATAATCAGTGAGTACGAGCAAAAATTTTACCTGTCCTTTTGCTTGTGGTGGGGGACCTATGATATCCATCCCCCATTTCATAAACGTCCACGGTGCAGTGACCGGATGTAGCAACTCTGCAGGTCTATGCATATTATTACCGTACCTTTGGCATTTATCACATTTAGCCACGAAACTTTCTGCTTCTTCTTCCATTTTGGGCCAATAATAACCTGCCATGATTAGGGTTTTTACTAGTGATCTTCCTCCTGCGTGATTCCCACAATGCCACCCGTGTATTTCTCTCATCACGTATTCTGTCTGAAAAGGTCCGAGGCATCTTGCTAAGGGACCACCGAACATTTTCCGATAAAGATTGCCTTGCTTTAAGCAATATCGAGCAGCCTTTTTCGAAGCGCGTGAGGTTTCCTCTTGTCTTCAGGAACGATACCATTCTGCAAAAAGGCAACAATCTCATTCCTCCAATCCCAGGTTAAGTTATTAAAATTTACCTTATTTTTATCTGGATCGAGCACTGAATGCAACAAATGTATTACAGAAGCATTTTCATTGCTTGCCACGTCTGCTGCAGATGCAAGATTAGCTAAGGCATCTGCCTCAACATTTTTATCTCTTGGTATTAGCGTAACCTTCCAGGTTTGGAATTGCCTGATTAGATCCCGTACCTTCTCTAAATACTGTTGCATTCGTGCTTCCTTGGCGGTATAAGTCCCCAATATTTGGTTAATCACGAGCTACGAATCGCTCTTGATTACAGTCTGATTAATGCCAAGTTCTCGTGCCAGTTCTAAACCTGAAATCACTGCCTCATACTTTGCCTCATTGTTAGTTATAGAATGAATTTAATGGCTTGTCGAATGGTTTCACCTCGTAGGTGGTACCAAAACGATCCCTAAGCCTGCACCCTTTATGTTAGATGAACCATCAACAAATAAGGTCCAAATTCCTGGGTTAGCTCCGTTGAGCACCTGCAATTCTTTTTCTGCTTCTAATTGCACCCCTTGGCTAAAATCAGCCATGAAATCAGCTAACACTTGAGATTTTATAGCAGTTCTAGGTTGGTATGTGATATCATATTCACTTAATTCTATATCCCACTTGGCTAACCTACCTGACAACTCATGCTTGTGTAATATATTGCATAATGGATAAGCAGTTACTACATCAATAGGATGACATTGCTTAATTTTCTAGATGTCATGATTAATGCAAGTGCAAGCTTTTCTAATTGAGGATACCGTGTCTCCGTATCTAATAAAGATTTGCTAACATAATAGATCGGAGATTGTTTACCTTGGTCCTCTCGGACTTGTCACACCTCCTTTTTCCGCGCCCGAGGGGCGCAGGGGAGTTTTTTTTTCCAATTTAAAGGACAATCAAAACGGGATTGGTTTAATTATTTCAGAGTCGCCACTTGGGAGATTTAGGGTGTCCCAAGTCACCAATTTTTAATCCCGAATCGAGGAAAAGAATGACTCCATATTACAGTCTGCGTACCAGAAATCCGGATAAGGAATTCTGTTAACCCGGGAGAAGGTGTTAGGCATTCCCGAGTTCCGTGGTTCTAGCACGGTCGCTCAACTGTTATATTCGGCTTGATTATCTGATTTTATACAAGTGTGAACTTATGTGCAAAATTTAACTTTTAACCGCTTTTATCATTTACTGTTTTTATCAAGAATTGCAACGTTGTGAAAATGTATCTCGAACCGCGTTACAATCAATGTACCCGCGGTCGTCGACACACTTTGACTCCGTTGAGATTTGGATTTGGGTCACATCCAATGTGCACCCGATTTTAAGGAAATTAAATTATTAAAGGCGCGCCTAAAGCGACTAGCGTATTTATTTTGGGTAGGACCGTGGAATTTTACTAAACGGTCCATCCCGAAGTCTAAACAATTTTTAAAGCAAATATTTACTGAGGGCCCCGCAATTTGCATTTTTATTCGGCGAGGCTCATCTCATTCTTATTTTTTTTTTTTAAAAAAAATGAATTTGCAACGTCATGGACACGCATCTCGAACCACGTCACAATCAATGTACCCGTGATTAGAAGCACATTTCGACTCCGTTGAGAATTGGATTTGGGTCACATAAATGCGCACCCGAGTTTAAGAAGGTAAGATTTATTAAGGCGCGTCCTAAAGAGTCTAACGCATTGTTATTTTTAGGAGAGTTGTGAGATTTGCTAAACAACCCGTCCTGGAAACTAAATGCTTCACTAATATGCATTTAACAAGGGCCCCGTATCTGCGTTTTGTTTATTTTTATCGAGGCTCATCTCGTTGTTATTTTTAAGGGATATCCTATAGCAACTATGTTTCTCGTCGTGTTTGTCTCTATCAATTGAAAGCAGTAAATAGCCTTAGTTGATTATAAAACCGGATTTAAAGTGCTACTACAGAATAATAAAACGTGACCGCATTTATGGACAACTAGTCGCAAATTATGGGCCCAAACCCAGCTCATGCGAGATGGCCCGACTTGGGCCCTGTTTTTCCGATACAGGCCTAGCTGATTTTCGATTTGGGCTCGGCCTTCCTGGGGTGGAGGCCTAGAACTGATTCTTTGTTCTTTATCAATTTATATGTGACAAACTAGCAAAAGGGGAAAGAACTATACTAATAGTGGATAGTTTACATGCCTGGCCTACATTAAAGAGTATGTTACACAATTTAAACCTAAGTCTGGGATACAACCTACTGCATTAGGAATATTCATCTAACAGCCTACATATACAACTAACATTCAATCCCCATACATTGATATTTACTAGGCGGGCAAGCTGCTTCCAGCATCCAAACCAAAATAAAAAATCATTCTACATTACATGATATTTAATGCAACAATCTACGTATAAAAGACATTCTTCAGGTTTTCTCATTTTTGTATTCATCCTCAATTTCCAATTACATCTGACAGTGTATTAGGTGTGTACCTGGTATAGAGAACAAAAGAAGAAAGGAATGATCAGCTGGGCAGTATGCAGTAAATACAGCAGCAGCAGACACACAGCAACAACACAGCAACAACCAACTAAACCAAATGTTTTCCACAGCCACAGATAACCAACAATATCTCCCAGAATACAAGGACTAGCAGATAGTCGAAACCAAGCCAGCAATCCCAGGAAAGAGTAAGGAAATAACAGCAGTAACTGAGGGTTCAAATGCAGTAAAACTAACAGTTCAACAACCAACAAACAACTCAGCCAATGCAAGCAACAGAACTTGGCCAAGACAGCTTTGACCAATATGCACTCTTGTACAACTTTCAGGCAGTGTTTGGTTACAATGTCTATTGGAAACTACCTTGTGTTTACGCTATTGTGATTTGGGACTCACTAGACCTCTCTTCAGACTAAAGTTTTTTTCTTTCTGAAAATTCAAAAGTCCAGCCCTTTTTTAAGTTTTCCACTGGCCTATTTATAAGCCAAAGTGGCCAAGTGCAGCTAAGCTGCCCTCGTGCTGCAACTTTGCAGCCTGCCCATACTCTGTTAAAGCCATGCCTAAGCATCTTTTGTGCCAGCCCCTTTTGTTCTCCACGCCTGGTCTTTTGTTTAATCAAGAGTTATGAGCATCATTTTATTATTCATTTCAAGCCCCATACTCTTATGTCTTGCTCCCCATTGGTATTAGTTTAATCCTAAATTAGTACCCTACTTGTCAGCTCATTTAAACTAATCATTTTTGTTCTTTTCAAACCCCAGACTACCCCTGTTAAACCCTGGTTATCACTGTCTTGACCCTTTGCAGCATCAGGGCATTTTTGAACTGATGAAAGTTCAAATTCAAGACTGCCTAGACTGAACCTTTCAGTCATTTTTCAATGCAAACAAACTATTTCAAACAATGCTGGGGCCTTCAATCAGTGGCAAAGTTCAATTAGTCATGCGACATTATTAGCTCGTTTGATTCATTAGTTATAGAAACTAATCAACGACATTTATCGAGTCGACTATACTAATTATAGCAGGTAATAATCAGTCGCTCACATAAACAATATGTTCAGGGACCTAAAGGGCATCAGACAATTTTGTGTTCAATTACTGGGAACCTATATAAGTTTATTCATTTGACGACTAATCTAATCGAACATGTACATCACAGAATACATTCAAATCATACACAGAAAACAATTGACCAAATAAAAGGTCTTTACAGAGATGAAAGAAATCCGAATGAAAAATAACAAAAAATAACAAACAAACACAACGAAACATGCTGACCACTTAATCAAAACTAACACAAAAGAAAGGAAAACTTACCGACAATGTTTAAATCAAACAGACCCAAATCTGATTCAACCTCGAACTTTTGAGGCCGAACAAACTTTAATCAGGGTGTTCTCACATGAGAACACCTTGATTAAGGTCTATTAGACCTCAAACCCATGTCCAAACCGGCCGGATTCCCCAGGTGCATGTGTTCTAAAGTCTGGATTTCCAGATCTGATTTTTAGGGAGTTGTGGGTAGATTCGGACCAAACCAAGTTTGGTTTGGTCACGAGGAAGGTCAGGGGAGTGTCTGGTATGAAGATGGGATGGTTTGGCATAGATCCGGGTTCGACTCAAATCTTCAAATGAAGATTCGAGACGAACGAAAGTGATTCGAGGCTCGTGGTTAGTGGATTCGTGTTCAGGACAGTGAGGTGGTCCTAGGGTGTTCAGGAGGCGGTCATCGGCGTTCATGCCGCCGGCTTTAATGGCGAGGGATACTGGGGCGGCTGCTAGGGTTCGAGGATGAGAAGGGGTTGTGTTTGGGACGAGGGTGTACAGTGGGGAAGGTGGGGTTTGGTTTGGGGGGCGTGGGGTGTAATGGAGAGCTTATATATGTATTGAGGGTTTAGATCCTGGCCGTTGGATCAAGTGAGATCTATGGCCAGGATCCATCCACTTAGGAAAGACGGTGTCGTTTGGGCGTGATGGTGGGTGAGACCGGGTAAAGGGCATGGATCGGGTCATGTTGACGGGTTTAGAGGAGGGCCTGGATCCGTTGGATCAATGGGGTTGGACGGCTTAGATCATCTTGCCTGAAACGACGTCGTTGAGGCGAGTTGAACAGCCTGATCTGGACCGTTCGTTTGAATCAGATCAACGGCCTTGGTAGGGACGCCGATACGGCGTCATTTGAGTCCGTGTTTGGGCAGGCTCGTCTTGGACTAGATCAGTACTTTGGTTTTGGGCCTTGTTTCGGGGCCCAAATCAGATTTTCCTTTTCCCTTCTTTTTTTTTTCAAATTAAACAAAAATTCCTAAAACAATGTAAAAATTAAAATAAACCTACACACATATTGAGTGATACCCACAACGATAAACACACATAAATGAAAAAATAAAATAAAAATAAAAATGGTTAGCTCACAGCTGAGAACGAACGATGTGCACACATACACATTTTTTGAATTTTCTTTTAACGACAGGCATTTTTGTATTTTTGTTTGATAATGCCTAGATGCAAAACGGACAGACCCATAAATGACTAACAACACATGTCACGGAAAACTCGAAAAATTGTACCGCGAAATCATTTGTCACTATTTTTTATTTTCTTTTGGAGCGATTGCTCGTAAAGCAAAAATCACGTGCTTACAGGACTAAGACAGCACTTACCGCTACTTCTGAGACGACAAGGTAGATGAGCAGTCTTTCCCCAACCTTTAGTTTTGCGAGCAGTGGAGGATTTGATAAGTATGTCTTCAAATTTTTGAGTGCCTGTTGACATTCCTCATTCCATTCGAAATGATCTTGCTTTTTAAGAGCTGAAAAGAATTTAAAGCACTTTTCTGATGATTTAGAAATGAATCTTCCCAACGCTGCAATTCTTCTTGTCAACCTCTGCACTTCTTTTTTACTTGTAAGTACGTCAGGGATTTCTTCAATGGCCTTAATCTATATGGGATTCACTTCAATACCATGGTTAGAGACAAGAAAACCTAAAAACTTACCTGATGCAACACCGAATGCACACTTCTCAGGATTTAATTTCATATTAAATTTTCGCAAAATCTGAAATGCATCAGACAAGTGTGATATATGATCCCCTGAATGTTGAGTTTTGACGAGCATGTCGTCTATATAGACTTCCATAGTTTTCCCCAAATGTTCTTGAAACATTTTAGTCACTAGTCTCGGATATGTTGCACCAGCATTTTTGAGACCAAAAGGCATTACTGTATAACAATAAGTCCCCCTGTCAGTTATGAAGGAAGTTTTTTCTTCATCTATCGGATCCATTTTGATCTGATTGTACCCTAAATACACATTTAAAAAACTTAATAATTCATGTCCTGCAGTAGCATCAATTAGTTGATCTATATGCGGTAGTGGAAAAGAATCTTTAGGACAGACTTTATTAAGGTCTGTGTAATCTACACAAACTCGCCACTTACCATTTTTCTTCGGTACCACAACAGTATTGGCTAACCAATTAGGATACTTTACCTCACGGATAGACCCAATCTTTAGTAATTTTTGAACCTCATCTTGAATCACCTGATTTTTGAAAGTTCCTTGCTTTCTCTTCTTTTGTTTGACAGGAGGATACGATGCGTCTTCATTTAATTTGTGAGTCATTACCTTCGGTGGTATTCCTGTCATATCAGAGTGGGACCAAGCAAAACAATCCACGTTAGTTTTCAAAAATTCAATCAACTTACCTTTTATGTCCTGGCTTAGATTGGCCCTTACGTAAACTTTCCTATCAGGCCATTGTGCAAATAACACCACAGCCTCTAGTTCTTCAATTGTTGTCTTGATATTTTCGTTTTCCTCTGGTTCTTGAATGGTATCTGGCCTTGAGTCCACGTCTGTTCGCCCTTGTTCAGTTGAGGTTTGTGTTGTGGTACCCTCAACTGGATTCTGTGATTGCTATTTTTCTTCGTTTCTCATACTTGAATCCGCTACAGAGTTGATGTTCCTGGATGTACGTTGGTCCCCACGGATTTGACATATTCCCCAAGGTGATGGAAATTTAATAACTTGATGCAAGGTTGACGGAACAACATCAATCTCGTGGATCCATGGTCTCCTAAGGATCATATTGTAAGCCATCTCCATATCTACTACCTGAAACTTTGTATCTTTGACAACTCCTTCTGCGAATGTAGTAAGTATTATCTCTCCTTTCGTCACGACACTGGAATTGTCGAATCTAGATAGAGTATGCTCCTTTGGTATTAATTTATCTTCAGCTTGCATCTCATGTAATACTCTTAACAGAATAATGTTCACGGAACTACCTGGATCAATCAAAACTCGTTTTACATTAGTATCATGTACAAGTAGAGATATTACCAGTGCATCGTTATGAGGAGATAATACGCCATCCGCATATGCATCATCAAACGTAATGCTTTCTTCCTCTAAGACATGTCGCACCCGCTTCCCTTGAGTAATTGTGACTTTGAAAATTTTATTGGCCGCTGTGTACGTCACACCATTAATGTCTTCACCTCCACTTATAAGGTTGACGGTCCTTTTGGGAGAAGGTGGTTTAGGGGATCCTGCCTATTTTTCATATATGCTTGCTTACCTTTCTCACTGAATAATTCGGTAAGATAACCCTGTTTTAATAAATGATCAACTTCACTTTGTAAAAACCTATAGTATGCCGTTTTATGCCCATGATTGTTGTGAAATTCGAACCAATGATCAGGATTGCGCCTGTTTGGATTCGATCTCATCTCTTTTGGCCATCGTACCTTGTCACCCATTCTTCTCAAAATAGCTACGAGCTCGGAAGTGCTCACATTGAAATTATAACTGCCAAACCTTGCTTTCAAATTTCTATCATCATCTCGTGACTCACGCGTGTTTTGATCATTCCCAAATATTGATGACGAGCCTGACTCTCTATTCATCGACCTGTGATCGTACCTTTGATTGTCCTGTTTTGACCGTGAGTCTTTTTCCGCTGGTCTCATGTATGGTTCGTACCTATTTTTATCGGAACTTTTTTCGATTTTCGCCCATCTCGAACTTACCTTTTCTTCTTTTTGAGACCGTGAGATAATATGTTCCTCTATCCTCAGCTTCGTGCTATACCTGTTGTAAACATCATTCCATGTTGTAGCTGGGAATTCACGAAGACTTTCCTTGAGTCGCCTCGTAGCTTCTGAGCCTTTTTCATTCAAATTACTTGTGAAGGCTATAGCTGCCCAATTGTCAGGTACACGCGGTAATGTCATTCTTTCACGTTGGAATCTGTCCACGAACTCTCTAAGCAATTCTGAGTCCCCTTGCTTGATTTTGAAAATATCTTCCATTCTTTTTTCGACTTTTTGAGCTCCTGAGTGTGCTTTGATGAAACAATCTACAAGCTCAGCAAAAGAATTTATAGAATTTTCGGGTAAAAGAGAATACCATGTTAATGCACCCTTAGTGAGTGTTTCACCGAATTTCTTGACCAATACTGATTCGATCTCCTGTTTGATCAAGTCGTTGCCTTTTACGCCTGTTGTGAATGTAGTCACGTGGTCTCGTGGATCAGTTGTTCCATCGTATTTTGGAATATCGGGCATTTTGAATTTCTTTGGAATTGGGAGGGGAGCAGCACTTGGCTTCCAGGGTTGTTGTGAATATTTATCCATATCTATCTCTTTGATTACGGGCGGCACCCCGGGTATTTGTTCTATGCGGTCACTTTGCTCCTTGAGCTGTTTCTGCAATGTTAGTACTAAATTTTGTAAATCAGAATTGACTAAGTTACCTGGTACTCCCTTTTGTGATTCGCTGGGGGTTCCACCACTACCTGAATTAACAAGCCCAGAGCGAGGGTTCTCCAAAGTGTTGTTATTTGGAGTGGGTGTAGGTGGTGCAGCAGGTAACTAGCTAGCAAAAACCTCAAGAGCTTTATTGACATGTTCATCAATTAGTTTTTGCAAAGCTTCATTGATAGCTTCAATATTTTCAAATTGAGCGTTTCCATTTGCATGAGATCCATCAGGAGTGCCTTCTCGATACCGTCGAGGAGAGCTTTGTGGAGAAGGGACCAGGGTGTGATTATCTTGTAAATTTCCCTGAAGTTGTTGGTTTTCTTGAATGTTGTCATTATTGTTCGACATAGTTGATGCAACAAGGAAAGTTAAACTAAAAAAGAATAGATTATCATATTCCCGGTAACGGAACCAATTTGTTTAACCAAAAAGTGGAATTTCGGTTAAAACCTTAATTTAGAAGAACTTGGGTTACTGATAATCAAAGAATGAATAAAGGAAAGTGATTTTTGCCAACAATAAGATTCAAAGTAAAACCAATGTATCCAGATTGTATTTCGTGTGTCTACAATTGAACCATTCTTTCCCTTTTATAGCTATTGGAAATATGCGTTTTGCCTTTGTGATAATAAGGCCATTATAGACAATTAAAGACATTAAATGCTACGTTACATAATTATTGTATTTTAATACAGATTCTCTAACGTTTTTAGTATTTAATGCTCATTAAATACTGTATATGTACTCTCTTGTGTTGTCAGATTCATTCTCCTTAATTCTTGGACTTAAATAGGTACGGGCGTTGAATCTTTTGAGTATCCGCTCGTGCCTCCTCTTATGCCTCTGCTCGTATCTGTTGCAACTCGTGCCTCTTTGCCAATCATAACTCTTTGACCAGTCTACGTGTCATGACATGTCATCTTCCAATCACTTTAATATGTAAATTCAATTTTTCTCAATATAGATATATTTAGAGGCGGAGTCAGGATTTGTAACTTGTGGGTTCGACGTTGCAATTCTATTAAGTTACTGGGTTCTAAATTATATTTTTATACATATTCAATGATTTAAAATAAAAAATCCAAAACATGAATAAAAGTTACCAGATTTGGCCGACCCCGTATCCGACACTGTAACTCCGCCGCTGGATATATATATATATATATATATATATATATATATATATATATATATATATATATATATATATATCTTCTTTAGTCCAAAACAACTTGGATATAAAGCTCTACTCTTTTCTATCTTGTTGATTTAGCTTTTGAAACATCTTTATTTTTTTTGTTTCCTATTCGATGTCCAGTATCCACATTAGGGCCCGACTAAATTCGAATTCGTGCCGGAAAGTCACATATTAGGATTAAAGCACTCCCTAACAAAGGCAAATCCGAGACATTTGGTTAAGGATGAGAGAGTACTTACCACTTTATCGTAACCCGGCCTTTGTTGGTGAAACATCTTTATCATATAGTGGACCAGTCGCTACTATAGCTAAAACTATGCGTCGTTATTTGTTGATTGGCTTAATTACATTATAGATCTTGTAGTTAAAAGTCGTGTTACTAGTTTATTTCTTTTTCTTTGCTGGAGCAACAGTGGAATGTATAAGGTTGTTATAACAGATAATTAACGTTTTTCATTTAATCATTAGCGGCTTAAATAAATGACTACCTAACCTACCACGCATGCCCCAGCTGCTAATAGAGATTTGTTTTAGAAAGAAAAGACCATTATATTCCTTATGTAAGTCATAGGAATCCTAGTGAATCATCAATCATGAAATTGTAGGTTCACATTTAGGTTTCTCCATAGCAGCCCTAGTTAGTATAACTGTGTTCAGAACAGAAAATCAGAAAAGCAACTTAGAACAGAAACTTAAAAATATTTCGAGTCCACGAATTTTTCGTTTGTATTCTTAAGGAATATATAATCCATTCACTGTTGTTCAAGATATTTGGGTTGATTCCTCCTACGATAAAACAGAAAAGTATTCTGTAATAGAGGCACTACAAATTACAGAGCTTCGGCGAATTCAATGGTAGATCAAATCACACGTGATACTTATGTTTGTTTTGATATAAATATACAAAGAAGAGGGGGAAATTAAATTTCAGAATTTTCTGTGAGTGAAAAAAGTTTGAATTTATCGGAAAAAGGGCAAGATGGAGAGGTGTAATCCAAAAGGTATCTCTCTCATTTTCCATTCACACCCCTTAGAAAATCCATTAGTCCTCAATTAACATAATAGATTTCTATCGGGATCAGACAGTGGCGGAGCCACGTGCACCAAAGGGTGTCAACCGGTACCCCTTCGCCGAAAAATTACACTATATAGCTCGGTAATTTTTTTTAAAATATGTATATATACTATATAATGACACCCATATGACTTCTTGGTGAGTTTGTTTCTTTATATTTTGGCTCCCCTTGATGAAAATCCTGGCGCCGCCACTGGGATCAAATATCACATATTACAAAATTTATAAACCAATCAAATAAATTTGCAAGTATACAGTACATTATTTTTTTTTCTTTTTTTTTTTCCCGGATCCCACATATAGAATCAACAGTGTTTTCAACATTATATTACTTCGAGTTCAAGGAAAAAAAAAAAGATAGATAGATTAAAAATAAAAGGTGAATCATGCTTCAAATCGTGTCTAATATGTGTGTCATCGTTTACGTGTTAAATTGGACCATTTTTGCAAATGAATGGCAAACAGCGACTTATTAATAGTGACTTTAATTAATTTTTATGTTCACCTCTATTCTTTGCTTAAGTCTTTTTTTAAAGCAAGTTTCGCATATTTTTCCGATATTTCCGCAGATCTAATCAACAGCTTAGGTAAGATAACAAATTTTTTTTCATCCATGTTCTTGATTTTAAACCTACCTATATTTAAAAGTCAACTGCTTATAACATGCGCTGATTTCTTTATTATACAGATTTGGATTGGAACAGTCTAATACCAAAGAATCAGAAAAAGGGGAAAAAATAAAGATTGAAGCGAGAGAAAAATAATTAAAAGAAAAAAAATGAAACGAACAATTCATGATTTTGACAAGATGAACTTCAATAAATTATTAACATCTGCATAATGTATAATCTGTAATATAGAAAGGTACAATTGCAAGGCCGCACTATTAAAGGTTGTAATGGGATGGATATGATCCTCCATCAATAACTAGACGTTTGCGATTCAAGTCCTGGATTCTAAAAAAATTTGATAGGGAGCATTTCCTTTAATGAGCCTTATGCAATAGAGTTTGAAAGCGGATAGGAAAAAAAAAATTTGCTAAGTATCGAATAAATAATCGGTTATTCGAATGGTAAATTAAAGGTTAAATTTAATTAATGGACTTGCAGCTTGATGATATTCTCTTGCAATTCAGATCTCAAATTAGCGTGAGATTTTAATTCTTCGATATATAACATTTTTATTTGTAAATTTACAACATTTTGAAGAGTATTCATCATATAAAAATGACTCGAGAGTTGGACATATCTTTAGTCTGTCCTATTCGAGAGACGAGAAGTGAAATCCAGGGGCGAAGGTACATGGCACTAAGGGTGGTCAACTTCGTCGAAAAATTAAGTTGTATATATAGGTAAAGTATTAGATTTTAATGGTCTATAATATATATGTTAATCGGGATTTTTTTTTTACTTATTTCAAGTTTGAACACCCTAAAATAATTTTTCAGCTTCGTCACGGGTGAAACCTAATGTACAACAAATAAATTATGTTTAATATGGAACCATATTAAACATAATTTATAAGGATAAAAATAATTATGTTTAATCCTTTTAAAATTATGATTAAAAAATCCTTAGTTTTCTTTCTTTGGGTTGTAAGGATACGTAATGGCTCTATTTTTTCATTTTGTGACTAGTAAATATGGAGAAATTTCACAAATATAGCTTTAAATCCTGCCAAAAGGAAGTAGCAAAATGACACAAAAGTTATCACATTTCTGTAATCATTTTGATTTAAAAACCAATTTAATTCCTAGGCAATTGTTCAAGAAAACATCTTGATTTTCCCGGTGTTTAGACAATATGAATATTTTATCTTTCCTAGACCTGCCTCAACATTCTTTAAGATGTTGGGAAAAGTATGAAACCTCAAAGGGTGTCTTTGGTACGAAAGGAAAATATTTTTCGAAAAATATTTTTTTATTATTCAATATTTGGTTAGTTAAAATATTTTAGAAAATATTTTTTTTATTAATTCATTTTCCTCTAATTGGAAGAATATGTTTTCCTTATCAAGAGAAGGAAAAATATTTTCCAAAGCTCCTTTTCAACCTTCCCCACCCTCACCAATCCATCCCACCCTCTCTCCGAAAAAATGTTTTTTTTTTTAAATTTCATTTTTTCTGTTACCACCCACCCTAACCCTTCAACCCCCCAGCAAAAAAATATTTTTTTTTACCTTAACTTTTTCTTTTTGCAATTTTAAATTTCTGTTTTTTTCATTTTTCTACACCACCCACCCCAACCCCCCAACCCCCGCACAAAAAAAAAATTTGTAATTTAACTTTCTGTTTTTTTTTTCTGTTCTTTTTCGTTTTACTGCCCCCCCCCTGCACACAAAAAAAAATATTTTTTTTGTAATTTAAATTTTTGTTTTTTTCGTTTTACCGTCCCCAGCCCCCCTCTCCCCCCCAAAAAAAATTACCCCCTCCGAAAAAAAATTTTAAATATATTTTTCAGTTTTAGTTTTATTATTTATCGGTTTATAGGCTCAAAATTTTACAAATTTCAAAATTAAGAGTTCGGAGGTTTATGTGTTTGGAAGTTTACGGGTTTAGAAATTATAAAGTTTACGAGTTCCAAATTCCTCAGTTTTGAAAGTTTAGCGGTTCGAAAGTTTATGAAATTTGTGGGTCCGGAAGGTTGTTGGTTTGAAAGTTTATGGCTTCATGTTTATTATATCTAAATTATTTATGAATACTCTTGAGAAGTCATTTTCCTTAATTTGCATACCAAACACCAGAAAATGAATAAGATTACTACTTGTTTTCCAAGAAAATATTTTCTTGGAAAACATTTTCCGTTATACCAAACACACCCAAAGAATAACCGCTTTTTCAAATTTTTGCTAATTACTTAGCTCCAATTTTATCATAGATTTTGGCTTCATTTTTTCAAAAAAATATTGAATACATTTTTTGTTTATGAAATATGATCATGTTTTGGGGAAAAACTTTAAAAATTTTAAGTTCCCAAAAACTGGTTTAGGGTAGTTTTTGGATAAATTTTTTTCTTTCACTCACAAAATTTCAACTTTTAAATAAGGTAGAATAGCCTAAATGGCACCTAAACTTGTGCCACTTTATCACGCCGGTCCCCAAACTTAACAATTTGCCAATTGAACACTTACTCTCCTTCAATCCATATATAATAAACGCTTATGACAGGAGGCTGCCAGTGCATGTTGTACAATCTCCTCCACGTTAGCGGTCACTTCAAAAAATAACAATGTGTAGATGCCATGTCACATGGTAGATTAAAAATAATTAAAATAAAAAATAAAAAATAAAAATAAAAGTCAAACATTAATTCCCTAATTCCCTCCCACGTTGATTTCTCTCTCTCCCCTCACATTCTTTCTCCTGCCCATCTCGCTTCTCTGTCTTCGTGTTCTTCCTCCTCTCCCTTTCCAATTCTTCCCTTTTTATATTATAAAAATAAAATTAGAATGAATAAAGAAAAGAAATCGAGGTAAAATTAATTTTTTTTTAATCAAAGTGGGAGAAGAAGTTCGGTGGTCCGGCTGAAGGCGTTAGGTAGCGGAGAAGAAGTTCGGTGGTCCATTTTTCGTCCAACTCGAAAATTAATACCCGCTGTCTCTTTAATATATTGATACCCGCTGCCTCTTTAGTTTATTTTGGACTTGTTCAGGATTCAAGAGTGGTAAAAATAACACCATAGGTATACAGAGATGTTTAAGGGAACTTCAAGGATTCTGTTTTTTTTTTTTGAAGGAGGGAGTGGGGAAGAAAAAAAATTAAATGGGGGTGGGTGTGGGGAAATTGCTTTTTTCTTTTTTTGACTTATATTATCTTTATTTTTTTTTTATTTTTCATTTTATTTTTTTCTTCTTATTTTAATTATTTTTTGTTCAAAATCTTCATATGCATGTTAGTTGTCCGCGTGAATTACACCTACTTTGTCCAGCTCAATCATTTTATTGTCACATGTGCTTGATTAACGGTCAAGGGGTTTAAAATATATGTTTTGATCTAGTTAAACTGTCTGAATGAAAACAAGTGAAGTAAGAGGACCGACATGATAAAGTGACATAAGTATAGGTGCCTACTAGGCTATTCTACCTTTAAATAAAATGTCTGTCCAAACACAACTTCAACTTTCAAAAATTATTTTTCACAAAACTTAGACTTTTTTTTTTCCAGTTTTCAATCAAATCTAAGTTCAAACGCTGACTTAAACAAGACATTGAAATGTTAGCAGTTATTTTAAATTCTGGAGTGCAAACAACTGTAGAAAATTTAATAATTTGACTCGTGCAACATCTGATAAGTAAAATGCAGTGTTCCAATTATTTTAAAGGCCACAGAGACGCTTAAACCTCCAAAAAAAAAAAAAAAAGGTTACAACTTTGATTTCTGATCATTACAACACAAGTGAGCTGGCAGCCGGTGACTCAGTACTTAACACATGTTAATTTTTTTAATAAAACGAAAAAAGCGTACAATTAAAAATATCATAACAAAGGATGAAAAGAATAAAATTGGTTGCTAAAACTATTGTAGCTGGATTCTTTCTTTTTATTTAATTGTTAACAACCAGATTATGGGATGACTAATTGAGTTACATTGAACTCCTTACGGTTAATCCCCTCGAAAAAAAATTAGGATCATAAGGAGTTCCGAACAATTCTATCCCCTAATAGCTTGTTTGTCCAAGTTTTCAAAATCAGCTTATTTTGAGAAGTATTTTTTTTCCTCAAAAATACTTTTCTCAAAAATACTTTTGGTGATAATCAGTTTGTGTTTGACTAATTAATTTTAAAAAAAAATTTGAGCAGCAATTAGTGTTTGATCAAACTTTTAAACAGCGGTTCTAATATCCTATTTGGCCAAACTTCAAAAATCAGCTTATTTTGTGAAGTGTTTTTTCTCAAAAGTACTTTTGATGAGAGGCAGTTTGTGTTTGGCTAATTAATTTGAAAAGTACTCCTAAGTAGCAATTACTGTTTGACCAAACTTTAAAAAAGTGCTTGTAAATATATTTTTCTCAAAAGTAATTTTCAAAAATACTTTTAGGGAGAAACTATTTTTTCTCCTTATCCAAAACTAATTCTACTTCTACTCAAAGTCACTTTTTTTCTTCTAAAATCTTGGCTAAACACTTCAATTTTGAAAATAAGTGAACTTTTAAATAAAAAAAAAAAGTATTTTTGGCCTTGAATAATCTTGGCAAATTCCTTATGATCCAAATCTTTTCTCAAGGGGATTAACCGTAAGGAATTTAATGTAACTCAGTAAGATGGATTAGCCGTAATAAAACTTCTCTGTTAATTAATATCTCTATACAACAGATTTTAGATGAAAATCTCCACACACACACAAATAGTATCATATAGAACAAAAATGTAATTTTAGCAACAACTGTTGTTTGATGTTCGAAGCGAAAGCATAAAATATTGTGGTACGAATTTTTTTTTATAGTGGCAAAATCAGGATGATAAATGAACGAGTTATTCTTCTATTTTTTAAGTTGAACTGATAATAATGTTTTTGCTAAAAGTCCGAAAGACCGGTTCTTGCTCCGCTTGACGCTCTCTAGCAGAGAAAAGACGTCAAATTCTCTCATTGGCTAATTATTTTTCATATTGAATTATTCCTCTAAGAGAAGAATGAGTGAAGGATCTGATCTGATCTGCTACTAGTTTAGTATATGTTATTTCTATATCAAAGTAATACCGTCATCAATAGCGATAGTATAATTGGATATTGATCACGTCCAACTCTAGTCCTAAAAAGGATAAGCGGTCGCTGTAAATATAATTCGGTCTAAAATTCGGAGTTGAATCCCACAGAGAACTAAGGCTTAGCTATAGCTGTTTAATATAAAGATTGAGATTTATGTTTCTAACTAATTAACTAGCAAATACTAGAAAGCAGTAAAATTATCAACTAACGAGACAAATGATTGGAGACTAAATTAAGGAAGTCTAGAGTTATGATTTTCTCAATTGTCAGAATCCTTCCCGTTATGCTCCCTACAATTTCGCCTATGTATTCTCTATTGATCGTGAGCACTTTAGGTGCCGTAATTCTCTCTCGAGCAACTACAACAATTTACTAGACATATTCTCTCGAACTACGCTAGTTGGCTTCATCTAACCGCTCACTATGACCACATCAAGGCTTTGTTATTTCTAAACCTACCTTTAAACCCACTGTATTGATTTCTCACATACGTTAGGAGTGCGTTGTTCAACAACCACCTAAATATGTATCTTTTCTCAAGCAACACATAATAAATAGACATAGTCAATCGATGACCATTCAATCAATTGAAATAAACACGTAGTTGAACAAATAGATAAATTCAAAGGCTAAATTATATTAAAACATAACAAGAATTCATCCTCCAGGAGGTTCCATCAAAACCCTAGATAACAAATTAGCTATTCATAATAGTATGCAAAAATACACTACTAAAATTTATAACCGATAATGGAAATAGGAAGAAGGAAGTAAAAAACTCGTAGAAGAATTCTCCGCCTTTCTCCAAATATGTTCTTGCCTCCTTAGGTCGAATCTCTGATATCCTTAGCCTCCTTAGGTCTAAATTATGTCAAAAGTATGTCAAAGATGCTCAAAATACCGTTTTTTATGCATATATACCAAGTAGGGTCGTGCCCAAACAATTATATATTCTCTTACGCGAAAAAGGACACTTTTCCAGGTCAGCACATCCGTGGCCGGGGATTCAACCGCGGATTTGGCCGTGGATTTTGGCCAGTTTCTGCCTCACATCCGCGTCCAGTTCACGTGCATTTTTCACCCTGTTATATTTGGAATTTGAAAAAATGTAAAACATGAAAGTTGTAGCTCTTTGAATTCGATTTCCAACCATATATTATGGAGATCAAATGGAGTTCTGAACGAAAAGTTATGTGTATTTTACTAGACAGTACACAATATACCTACTCGATTCTTCGTTCGTTCTTAACTATCATCCGTTGATCCCCGAACACGATCCCGGCTTAATACCTTGGACTTTTACTCAGAATTCAAAGCTCTAAATCACTTGAATCATTCCATAACATCTATATTGCTCGAAATCACTCCTACAAGGCATAAAATACACAATTAGTACAAAACACTAGCGATTAAAGCTCAAACTCAATTAAAGTGCAGTAAATTAGAGTGTAACAAGCGACTAAAATGCATAATTATAACCTATCATCAACACCTTACACTTAAACCATTGCTCTTACTCGAGTAATCAAACTAGACTTTATATAGACACAACCTTTTTAAACAATTCTCCTAACTCATCACACCAAGAATACTTAAAATAGACTAAGCACAAAAGTGTAACATCTTCACTTCAAGATTTGACTTACAAGTACCACACGTTATTCACAACTCACCCACTTACTCTAACATAGAGGTCACTGACATTACCTTTCTTTTATGAATCAAGTGCCCTCACACAACAAAAGAGAGTAGTTCCACACAATAAAATTTAAGAACACCTAGAAACTCAAGATAGAAAGAATTCACTCACTCTTAGAAATAACATTCATATGCCACAAAAGATTTACCATAGGCTTGCCCGTAGTGTATTACTCTAATAATCGAGCTCACTCAGTCTAGGATCAAGTAACACTTTATTTGGTTGTAATGTAGGCTGCAGGACAGTTAAGATACATTTAGATATAAGAGTGACTACACCTCCCTAAGCACTTTAATACATATACTTTAACATTCAAATCTCATACTTATGTCAAACCAAACTCCACCTTCACATCAATGTATTAACCCATACTTCTTTTAGCACAATTACATCAAGAGTCACCACTTATCAAGGAATTTATTTTTATAGCAATACAACTATTTTTTTTTTTTTTTTAAAATTCAAGTGGCTCTTACTTTTTCAAAACAGTGCACCTTTCTCCTTATTTCATTAGTTCCACTCAAAAGCCAAACCAACCACCCCACACGTTAACTTTTACACAGTTCATAACAATTCAAGTGCTCATGAGAGGTGAAACGGTTCAAATAGATGGTAATTCAAACAAATGGGTAAGGCTTGTAATGTGGTTGCCAAAGAAACATGATTACATGCTCAAAGGGGTTAATTATGATACATAACAATTATGAGGGTAAAATATACATATCTGACTCAACAAAGAAACGCCTATATCACTTCCAAGACTGAACAAAACTACTATTTCACTTTGCAAACACACGGGACAAGTTCTAGGCATCAAATGTAATGCACAAAATAACATACAAACCTCACACACACAATGCACATAACTCACTCAGGATTAGATTCATCAAAATACTCTAGTCAAAGCTGTCACACCTCCTTTTTCTACCCCGGAAGGGTATATGAGAGTTTTTCCAATTAAAGTGACATTAATCGAAATGGGTTTATTTAAATTATCAGAGTCGTCACTTGGAATAAATTATTTGGTGTCTCAAGTCACCGGTTTATTTTAAATCCCAAATCGAGGAAATTTTCGACTTTATTTAAAAGTCTGTAAACCAAAAGTTCTAGATAAGGAATTCTGTTAACCCGGGATAAAGTGTTAGGCATTCCTGGGTTCCGTGGTTCTAGAACGGTTGCTTAGTGATTATTACTTGGCTTAAATAGTCTAACTACTCATTTTAGGACCTATGTGCATTTATCTTTTACTGCTTTTAATTGCTTGATTAATCATAATTAAAGAATTGCGTTACGCGTACGTATACTATTTTCCTTTAGCGCATCAAAAATTATGTCACGCGAACGTGTTTACAATTAATAACGTTTTGTTTATTTTATTAAGAAAAGTTTGGTTAAAGTTGCGCGAACGCATCCCTCGAGTTACTTTCTTAGAAATAAATTCGTAATAATGTTACGCGAACGTATACATAATCACAATAATAATCTAAGTCGAGCCTAAAGCAAACTATGAGTGTTTAAGATCGTTTAATACTAAGTTAATATTAAAGTGAGGGCCATAGGTTAGGAATTTTGTTTGTGTATGGCACACTTCGAATTATTTTTAGAGAAGAATTACATTTTTATTAAAGGGTCTAAGGATATTCCCATCTAATAATGATGGGCACTTAATAGGCAATTATAATTGTAGAAAAGGTTTGATGTGCGTGACTGAGCCCTTAATTTTTAGAAGCAGCTCTGGGCTTAAGCTTAGACCAAACGGTTCAGAAGGGAAAAGCTGGACTCAAAATCGGGCCCAGAAGTTGGGCCAAGCAGGCAGTCAATGAACTCTCAAAAGGAGTCAGCGAATACTAGCTCCCAAATCTGTACAACTATACTTTAGGTAATAAGGCCAATATCCATGAATACCCAACATGCCATTTAAATAAAACTAAATACAAAAAAAGGTTAAAATTGGACCCATAAAATGAATCAAACAATACACAAATTTTGACTTGGGCTTAGGCCAGCTTATAATAATGTGGTCTTTTAATTGGGCTAATTTTCAGCCCCGTTCCCAGACAAAGGACCCGTTTCTTATTATAAACAAAGAAAATAGAAGCTTCAAGGTCATTTGGGCCTAAAGTTGAGCCCAAAGACAAAGCATAGGCTACCTCTCCTGGGCCTTTGCCAGACCCCAAATCAAAATTTCAAATTCTCTTCTTATGGCTTATGCGAAAACATCAAAATTCTTAGAAAATAACTAATTTAAGACATGTTACTAACATGCACATAACCTCAAATTCTAACATATACTAACTTAGGCTGTGATGAAATCAGTTTAATGAACATATACACTCAAAAATAACTAATTAAATACATTAATTGTAAACCAACATCAAACTATTGCACAAAGTATAGGCTGGAATTTACAAACACAGCCTGTCAGTCCACTTTATACATTTAAGTGTTTAATGAAATGCTCAATAAAATACATCACTTGATTTGAACTTTTAGGTTATGAATACTGTCCTAACAATGATAATATGCTTAATAATAAAAGGAAAAACTGCAGAAGAAGTTACAAGATGAACATTTTAGGCAGCAATTCGAAGTGAAGAACATGCATTTTTCATTTAACAAGCAATGAGCTACAACTTCATTTTTTCTGCACTTTCAAAGTTCAGGACATACCTGAAACGACAAAGAAAAATAGAAATAAAGCTTCATCATAAATGAGGATGAAACAGTAGCAATCAACATCAGGTTTTCAGCTTCTTTGAACTCTTTTAAAATCCAAAAGAAATTGAAATCCTATGAAAGCTTTTCAGTTCTTGCTACTAGGGAAACCAAGGAACAATTTCGACCAATTTCTAATCAAAACAATGTAGAAACTTTTAGTCTTTTTAAGGTCTGGATCTCTGATGTGTTTTTCAGAACTTTTTAGGCAGAAAATGATGCTCAATGTGTGTGTGTGTGTGTGTGTGAGTGAGGGAATGTTTTCCTTTTATAGAATGCACAAAAAGGCATCAAAAAGCATATTCTAATCTAGAATTCTGAAATTTCAGGGTGGTACAACATCTTTTACAACTGTCTGTTCTTTTTCTTATCCAATACCAACATTTTTATGCTAAGGATAGGGACAACTGTGAAAAGTCTTGAATATTCTTATATTTAGCCTATATAAAAGTCCATTTTACCCCTTTAATTACTGCCTATTTCAACTTTGTCCTTTAAGTCCCTACAAGTCCTAATGATTTACAGACTAGGGAAAACAAGAACAAAATCTATCAGCAAGTCAGAAATGCAAATTAAAAGATGTCAACAGAAAACAAGATAAAAGAGATGATGCCATTGGAATTAAAATTAATCTAATTGGTAGATAAAATATTTATCTAAATTAAACCTAAACCAAACTTAAAGTTCAATGATTAATGTAGCTAGATAGTGATCAGAAAAAAGATAAAAAAATACAAATGCAAAGAAAACCTAGGATTTAACTCACTCAATTTGCAAACTTAAATAATTAAAACAATCAATTTTATCAGCTTAAACAAACAGACTAGACAAACTGTTAATTAGCCTAAAACAAAGCTGAACATAAACAGGAGATGAAATTATGGAAAAAGAACAGAGTAATCATTTGAGGTACCAAACTAAAAAAAATGAACCCTAGTCAAACTAAATTCATGCAATTGGAACCAAACTTAACTAATTGCGAGATTCAGCATGCTTTTAATTAATCTAATAAACAAAAAAAAATGAAACTAAGGAGCCGTGAATCAAAAGGAAAGAGAACCTAAAATTTCCAAACTAAATCATGCGGCCATGAACATGCAAAGAAAATAAAACAAACAGAAAAAAAGAAAGAAAATTTTACCTAAACTTAATCATCTAATAAAACTGGATCGACTTCGGATTTTGACCCAAGTTCTCCGGGGTAAAATGACTTTTAGAGAACCATCAATCCACTGCTCTTATCAAGAGCAATGGACTCATGGAAGTCTTGGGTTCAAAACCTCTAAAAATTGCCGGAAATTTGGAGGTGAAAGAAAATTAAGGTTCCAGAATCTTGGATTTAAAATTCGACAAGGATGGGGATGATTCGAAGGGGGCTAGTGATGGTTTAGGGTTCAGAGAGGTGTCGGGGTTATGAGGGGTGAATTTGGGGCCATTTGGAACGCTTAGGATTTTGAGGCATCGATTTTAGATTAAAGATTCGAGCCGTTTAGTGATGATTCGAGGGAATTAGTTTGGAGATTTGTGAAGAGGAGACGACGGGGGTTCTGGGGTGTTAATTTGGGGAGGTTTGGAGGTGGTCCGCCGCCATGAGGCGAGTTCCGGCCGGCGGACCACGGCGGAGACGGTGAGGAATTTAGGGGCGGCTAGGGTTTTGGGGTTAGGGGTGTTAGAGACGAATGAGGGGTTCTGAAATTGGGGGGGGGGGAGTTTTCGGAAAGTAATATAGTAAATAGGGGACCAGTTCCGGGCTGTTGGATTAATAAGATCCAACGGTTGTGATAAAAACAAGATGAAACGGGGTCGTTTTGGGGGTGGGTAATCCTGGACCGGGTAGGCACATTTGGGCTTGGGTTAAGGGCAGATTTTGGATGGGGTTTGTGCTAAAATCAGTCCAATTTGAATTAAAAGACCCCTTTTCAATTACCTCTTTTTATTCCTTTTTCTTTTCTTTTTCTCTCTCTCTATTTTTTAATTAAAAATCTTAAATTAAAATCCTAGATTAATCTAAATTATAAAACTAACTCATATATCTAATTATAAAATTTATAAAATTACTATGATCCTAAATTAGAAAAGAAAAATCATTAATCTAAAAATTAAAAGGTAAAAATGCACAATGAGCTATTTTTGTGATTTTTATTTTTAATAACACAAATAATTAACTAATTAATCCTAAAATATAAAAATAAAACCTAAATGCAATGCATGGTATTTTTGACATTTTTTATAATTTTAATAAAAGATTAAACGTGCACAAAAATATAAACAATTAACAAAAATCCCACAAAATTCAAATAATAAGAAAAAATCTATTTTCTTGGATTTTATAGGAGTAATTTATATAGGGCAAAAATCACATGCTCACAGCTGTCCCTCTTTGCTCGGGAACACGAAGGGTTTTCGGGCAAAGATAAAATGAGCAATTACGAGCGATTTTTGCCCGTTTAAAACTCCATAAGAAGCATCTTTTGAAAAATTCCGACCAAACCTTGCTTCAAAGGTTGCCTACATAGCTATAAAGGAACCAGGTCAGTGTAGTTCTGGAAGTTTTGGTAGCTGGGACTACCGGAAAACTGTGATTTCACTGTTGTTGCTGCGGTTTCTGCTTGTTGAGCTCCTTATTACACCGAAATAAAAGATGAAAAGCTAAACTAACTAAGCCTATCAACTACGAGTTACAAGATTCCTATCTATAAACCTTCTAAAGCTTGATCTTGAGTCTCGGATGGTTCTTCCTGCAGACTCTGATCTGAATCTTGATGCTCGTTAGCTGCAACTGCTGGTTCATTCTTCTTCAGCTTCTTGGGTCAAGGCGGGATATTCAAAACTTGTAACTTCAATCATGTCTTTGGGCAGTTCGCATCTCTTCTCCGCTTCTATACTTGGAGTTCAACTTCTTTTCTTGTTCTTCCTTTCTTTTATTAGGGTTGAGACTTCTTCTTTTGGGTCACCTCAAACCTTATGCCTCACAGTAAAACCTGTTCAGACACTAAAACAAACAAATGAACGAAATTTTTTGTCCTAGTTTCACTAGGAAAATTTCACGAGTTATTTCTAAACTAATTCTTTATTAAAAACAATAAAATCAGGATTGTGTATCCTTGGGAAAAAAAGATTAGGGAGTGAAGCCCTATATTTATAATGAAATCAACTAGGGAGTGGAGACCCTATGTTGGAAAAGAGACTAGGGAGTGGAGACCATATGTCTAAAATAAAGACAACTAGGGAGTGGAGACCCTATGTTGGAAAAGCAAACTAGGGAGTGGAGACCTGATCGAATTCAACCCTGCACTACTATAGAGTAGCGAGAGAGGTCGAAGTAGCTTTTACTCAATTAAGGTCGGGATCGATTTCCACAGGGAGCTAGATATTGGAGTTGAGTTTCTATCTAAAATGGAGTTGTGTATTTGTTCCTAATTGCACTTCTAAGCATTTTTGGTTTTGAATTTAATTATAATTTTATAATACTATAATGCTAAATTAAACCAAGTAAAGCTAAGATTAAACTATTGCAAGTTGTTCAAATAGATAAAAGGCACTAGGGTAGTGACTTTCTCCTAGGTGGTCAATTGATGGATTCTTGAGTCTAAAGCTAGATTGTCACATTTGGGGAGTATGATATAACCATTGCACGATTCTACTCACTATATACCTCTCGATAGTCAAGTGATTTTATCCGAATTGACTTTCTCAAGACCAATTGGATATGCAAATTTGTGCAATCAATCAAGGTTCAAGTTGGGTATTACTATCTCTAGGTTTAACCCTTTAATTGGGACTATCAATCTCTTGAATACGCCCCAATTCCTTGTCGGACTAATTTCATGGACTTAGGCTCTCTTTCTCAAGAAGAGCCCAAAGTCTACTAGGCATAAACTAGTATTTGCAACCACTAATTCAACATTAAAATCCTAAATTAGCCCAAATATCAAACAACCATAGACAATCAAGCATCACAACACAAGACTCATCAATTACCCACACTAGGGTTGAGCCACAACCCTAGCTAATTGGTTTAGCTACTCATAATTAGAGAAGAAAATAAAGCAATAGATGAAGAAAAACTCATAATAATTAATTGCTAATTAAACCTTGAAGATTCAATGTTGAAATTAAGCTAAAATTATTCAAAATGGTAAAAGAGAAGCAGTCACGAGCGCAGCTCTACGTACAAACCTATCTGACGACCGTACTAATGCTCTTGGCTTGACTTTTCTGCTCTCTGAAGTTGGGCTTTGCGGACCGCACAAAATCGAGTTCGGCCGCAGTGGCTTCTATTGCGGTCCGCATAAAATGGACCATGGACCGCATTGGGCTGCATCCTCCAAAATGTCACCTCTCTAAACCTTGGCTCTGCGGACCGCACAAAATTGAGTGTGGTCGCAGTGGAATTAATACGGACCGCACAAAGTCCTTTGCGGACGCATTGCCTGGCTGACTGAGAAGCATAGTCTCTGAACTTCATCTTTGCAGACCGCATAGAATGGTGTGCGGCCGCACTGGCCTTGTTTGACTGAGCTTGATCTTATCTTGGTACTTGTGCAAGTTTCACTCTTTTTGAGTTGGTTTTTGACACCTTGTCACCTTGTTGACCAAACCTGCAATCAAGCACAACTTGTGAGCCTTTTGGGACTATTTTGTACACATTTCTAATCAAAACTTAAGCAAGAAGGAGTGTAAAATGCAACATAATCCCTAGATATCAACTCCCCCAAACTTAAGCTTTTGCTTGTCCTCAAGCAAACAAAATAAGACCCACATCTTAAGAGAAAATCCAAGAAAATTCAGTTGTCCTAAAGTTACCTCATCTAGAATCAATTAGGACTAACAATTGCCCTCAATACAAATGAATCATTGACAACATTCACTCTTTTAAACACCATGGATTTAGTGCGACACAAGAGCATCAAGATTTGACTCAACACATCAACGAAACTCTTTCTATTACTTTGGTCATTGTGGAACCCAAACTCATACATCCTCAACTCTTGCTAAGCAAACCTCACCTTTAAGATAGTGGCACTTAGAACGAGGTTAATGGAAATACACTCATCTCTCTCAAGGAAAAGTCACATGTCTGGCTCTAAGTATCATATGTTTACCCCTTATGTGAGTCACCACTAATGTAAGCTTCATTCAACTAGAGATCAATGGGGCTTTTGTGGAGATATAGTGAAGGCTTTTGGTTCAGGGTAGGAGATGTTTGGTCTAAGTAAGTTCTATCTTCCCTTAAGCACTTCTTTTGTTTCATTTTGGCACGCATTCACTTGAAATTTTGAGTCATTTCACTTCTTTCTAAGGGGTTAGAGAGAGACACTGTCACTCTTTCTTGTTCATTTCAAGTCTTTTCTCCTTTCTCAACTTTCCACACCTTTCATTCTTTGCTTTTCTTGAATCTCTTTATTCATTTCTACATTGAATATTCTTTTTGTCGTTTTTCTTTTCTTTCTTTTTCATTGCCTTTCCTTTTCTTCATTTTGTGCCTTTTTACCACTTTGTTGCAATCCTCGTCTCTCCCCCAAACTTATACTTTTGCCATGTGCTAAGGAAATATCGGGTGCCAAGAGAGGGTATCTTTTAGAACGGGTAAAGACTTGTATCAGGGTTCTTGAAGGAAAAAGGTTTAAGGCTCAAAAGGGTTGACTAGGGACTTTATCATTGTTAGGCTATGGAAGTGTTCAAGCTATCATTTGGATCAAGGAGAGCCTATAATCATGTCTCGAGTCAAATTACACTTAGGATTTCACCTCGACAAACATTTAGGGTAAGTTCTAGACCAATGGCTCGGGGCTTGGACTTGCAATGCAATTTCTTACCACACAAACTATGGGATCGCTAAAGACATAGAGTCGGGGACCCACAACAACCTTAGATAAGATTTGAGTACACAATGGTCCCGAAAAAACACTTGATGATTATCGACCAACACAAGAGTCTCAAGGTCACAACTTTCGTCATCCTATAGACAACGATTTGTTTCTGACCATAGGATCAAAGGCAAATGTGTTAGGTCCAAGTGAAGCGTTGATTGAGGCGCCCTTACCACTAACTACTAAAAATCAAAAAAGAAAAGAAAAACAGACTCAAACCCTTAAGAAGGTAGTCATGTCATCCATAATTGAGAAGAGCCACCCGGTTCACACAATTCCACCTTTGGAAAGAACTGTGCATTAAGAAAACCAAAAGCTTATTACAGAGATCCAAAACAAGAACCTACGAACATAAATAAAAAGCTAAGAAAGAAAAAATGCATAAAGTAAAATGAATATATACAAGAGAGGATTTAATCGAATATACAATAGGGAGATGAATACATACAATGGAACATAATTTTATATATAAATCCAAAGGTAAAAAGTGCAAAAAATGTATTGAAATGCTGAAATATATACATAGCAAATATGAAAAAGAAAGAAAAAATACAAAAATCTGTCATATATATACAGTCATCCAAATCAAAGTAGTGCCTACTCCCTCAAATGAAAGTCGGCATTGTCCTCAATGCCAACTAAGCAAAATAAGCACCAAAAATAGAGGAAAGAGGATACAGAAACTCCCTATGGGCCGTCCGTCAACATGGGATCCTGAGTGGTCCCTGGGTCCTCTGTATGCTCGGGAACCTGAGACTGGCCTGTGATCTATGGCTCTGCTGCTGGGACCTGGTCCTGAAATGGCTCCTGGGCTACATCCTAAGGCTGACTGGAGGAAGTCTCCGGTGGGTCTGCCAACTGGATAACTGCATCATCTGACTGGGGACCACCTTCTTCCTCTTAGGAGGCCTCTCAGACTGCTCTAGCTGGGGATGGGCTACTGACACGAGGTCATGTAGTAACAAATCCAAAGGCAGGTGATCTGACTTCAATCTGTCAACCTCAACCCGTAACTCCTTCACGGACTCTTTGGAAGCCCGAGTCTTCCTCATCTTCTTAGCCTCCCTAGCAAGCTCCTTGAGAGCCTTTCCATGAGAATCTACAGCATCCGTAAGCACTTTCTGGTTCTCTGGGATCTTTTTCTGGTTGTCCAGAAGATCCTTAAGAGTTTCCTCAATAGACTGTGGGACCTTTGGAGGATGAGGAGGACTGACTGAGCTGCCATGGTAGTAGATAATACAGACAACTTAGAAGTAGCTCTCTGCATCCAGTTGTTGATGCTGGTGAGGGCCTGGCTCAGATGATGGGCAGTCAATGGATAGGCAGTGGTGGATGGTATCTCAGGATCCATGGAGGTGAATGGACCTAGTGCCATATCTGCTGTAGTGGGAGGAGGCTGTGGAGTAGTCACTACTACTACTGATGGCTCTTCAGACTGGTCAGTTGAAGTAGCGGATTTCCCTTTGGAGTGCTTGCCCTTAGGGTTGTCATTACCCTGTAGGCTATACCATGAGAAGGGTGCCTTCGCCTTTACCTTCACATCGTATCTGCGTTTTTCCACATTGAGATCCTCAAAGTACATTGTCAGAAAGTTGGGGAATGGGTAGGACCTATCACCCTCACTCATCACCCATGAAATGACCCGAGACATCACATTCCCGACATTGATCGGGTACCCTGCCATAATGGATGCTACTAAGATTGCCCGGTGAAGTGGGAGTGAGTTGTCATAGGTGTTAGGGTCTAGTCTGCTGCACACAAATGTCTCCCACCCCTTGGCCTCAAAATTCAATGTCCTCCTCAATATATTCACCCCCGCAGTCAACCAACGGGGGTGGTACCTGGGATTGCCAAGTACTCCGCCAACCACGGACGGGCTTCTTTACCCAATTTCTTCTTATCTAGGTACATGACTCATCCTCCTCTGTGAAGCCCAAATAGTCATTGATGGTCTTTCCATCAAACTTCACTTTCAAGTTTCGCACTTTGGTGACCGTGGAACCCTTTTTGATGTGGGCCACGTTGGTGTAGAATTCTTTTACCAAGTACTCATTGGCGTCATCCACCTGCTCGATAAAGTAGTCCCAACCTCCTCTATCTCTGAATTGCCTCAACACATTTGGATTGTGAGGCAAAAGATCCCAGGTAATGATTTTTCTCTCCAATATCAACCTCTTTTCTGGCCACCACTCTCTGAATTTGTGGTAGGCAATCTCGCTGACGAACCGGTCCTCACATGCCTTCGGGTTCCTAGTCCGCTCTACCCCACCAACTTGGGGCTCACCCCTTTCTGCTTCTTTCCCTTCTTCTGGTACTGCACCATCTCCGGATAATGAAGTTGTAGGAGAGGTGGAGTACTCATCCCCACTAGCTGCAACTGAGCCCTTAGACGACCTAGAAGATACATGCACTGAAGCTTGGGCAGTGGGGAAAGGTGGAGGTGTATCTCTCAATTTGTTTCTCTCCGGCCAACCAGCAATGTACTCTGGAACAGAGTCTGATGATACCTCCCGGAAGGGCTCGTACTCACTCCCCGACTGATCAATTGCTCTGTCTGCAGCTTTAATGAGTTTCCTTGTGTTCTTTATGTTTTGACGGGCTTGTGGGGTCAACTTTATCATCTTTTGTTTTCCACCCCGGGAGGACTCTCCTCTTCCTAGTTATTTAACACTTTTGCCTATTAATTTTACCATTGTATGCAAACAAATTCAATCATGCTTTGTTAGTCTTAATATACACAATGAAATTCAAAGTTGCAGTAAAAGAAATATGTTGCAGACAGTTAAGTTATTGCAGAGTGCGGACCACACAAAATGCAGTGAGGCCGCAAATAGGCCATTGCGGACCGCACAAAATCCATTGCGGTCTGCACAGAGGTGGGGTTCAGGCTACCCACTCTCTGAAACTATGCATCGCGGACCGCACAAAATGCCATCGCGATCCGCATTGAGGCACCACGGACCGCACAAAATGCACTGTGGCCGTGGTCCTCCATTGTTCAGCTTGCAGGACTTTGACACTGCGGTCCGCACAAAATACCATTGCGGACTATACAGGAGCACCTCGGACCGTACAAATTCCACTACGGTCCACACTGAGTACCAAATAGCAGCACCAATCTAGGGTTCAAGTGTTGATCAATTTTAGTTCAATTTTTCACCTAAAATGACTCCCTAAGTGTTGGTTCAATCATTTAACTACCTACTCCTAATTAACACCATATTTTAACTACCCTAAGCTACAGAATCGAAGGAAAAACGGGAAGGGAAGAAAGAGAACTAAGAAAATAAATATTTAATGAAAATAATAAAATTAAACAATTGAAAAGAGATTAAAGTACCAGAAGTAAGATGCCGAGATGATGATTAAGCCTTAGTGGTTGATTACGTGCAATAGAGAGATGAACAGTGATTTTTTTAAACTTTGAGAATAAAGGGTTCGAAAAGTTCAAAATGAGGGCCTCAAGTCCTATTTATAGAAAAAGATCCTAGGGCCCAGCTTACCTACCCACCGCGAACTGCACAAAATGGCACCGCGGTCCGCGGTGCTTGAAACCATAGGGCTCAAACAAGACAACCACTGCGGTCAGCACAAAATGAAATACGGTCGCAGTGGACCACCGTGAACCGCACAAAATGCAATACGGCCGCGGTGGTAAACTTTAGAGAACCTCAACTTTGTCAGTTCATCAGTGCGATCCGCATTGATTTCTTGACCCCGCACTGAGGTCTTTGCGGCCGCACAAAATGGTAGTGCGGTCCGCATTGACAATCTTCAGAGAGTAGTCATTTTCCAACTTTTTCCTGCATTGCATCAACACAATCCTACAACATCTCACAACTAGTCAGTCCAAAAATAAATCCTACACTTCAACAAAAACAAGAAGAAAAACAAGAAGAAAAACACATGGGTTGCCTCCCAAGAAGCGCCTGATTTAACGTCGCGGCACGACGCAGGTTACCATCAAATCATTTGAGATGAAAAAGTGCCACCACGTGGTTGTCATCAATTTTTCCCAAGTAGTGCTTGAACCTATGCCCATTTACTCTGAAAACTTTCCCATTTTTGTTCTTCAAATCAAGTGCACCAAACGGGGTCACAAACACCACTTCAAAAGGTCCACTCCATTTTGACTTAAGCTTTCCCGAAAACAGACTTAACCGAGAGTTGAACAAGAGAACCAAATCACCCACTTTGAACTCCTTGCCACGAGCATATTTAACATGAAGGTACTTCATCTTGTCCTTGTACAAGGAATAACTAGAGTAGGTATGAAATTGGAATTCATCAAGTTCATTAAGCTGCTCCACACGAAGATTTGCTGCCACATCCTATTCAAGATTTAGCTTTCTCAAAGCCCACATGGCCTTGTGCTCTAACTCAACCAGTAGATGGCAAGTTTTTCCAAACACCAACCGATACAGAGACATATCAATCGGAGTCTTGTAAGCAGTTCTATAAGCCCATAGAGCATCATCCAACTTCTTCGACCAATCGATCATATTTGCATTGACCGTCTTTGACAATATGCTCTTAATTTTCCTATTTAAGACTTCAACTTGGCCACTCGCTTGAGGATGATGGGGAGTAGAAACCTTGTGGTTGACACCATACTTTGCAAGCAAAGTGTCAAAAGCTCTATTACAAAAATGAGACCCCCCATCACTTATGATTGTACGAGGAGTGCCAAACCTTGTAAAAATGCTCAGAAATGCAACAACACTCCGGGCCTCATTGTCTGGCAAAGCCACGACTTCAACCCACTTTGAAACATAGTCAACTGCCACAAGAATGTATGTGTTCCCACACGAGCTAACAAACGGGCCTATAAAATCAATGCCCCATACATAAAAAATATCAACCTCAAGAATGGTATTGAGAGGCATCTCATCTTTCTTCGAAATTCCACCCGCTCTTTGACATTCGTCACACCTCTTCACAAGTTCACTTGCATCCTTGTACAAAGTTGGCCAGTAAAACCCACAACTAAGAACTTTGGAAGCCGTCCTCGCCCCGCCATGATGGCCACCATAGGGAGAGGAATGACAAGCCTCCAAGATACTCAATTGCTCTTCCTCTGGGACACACCTTCGGATCATACCATCCGTGCAAATCTTGAACAAGTACCGCTCATCCCAATAGAAATCCAAACTATCCCGTTTGAGCTTCTTCCTTTGGTTAGAAGAGAGCTCACACGGGATTATACCAGTCACAAGGAAATTAGCCGCATCCGCAAACCATGGCATCCCATTCACCGACACCGAAAGGAGTTGTTCGTCGGGAAATGAATCATTGATCTCTAGTCCATCACGAGGCCTCCCCTCCTCCTCCAAGCGGGACAAGTGGTCCGCCACTTGGTTTTCACTACCCTTTCGATCCACAATCTCCAAATCAAACTCTTGAAGTAACAAGACTCATCGCATCAGTCTAGCTTTGGAATCCTTCTTTGTCATCAAGTACCGGAGTGCGGCATGGTCGGTATGAATTATGACCTTGGCACCCATGAGATACGGCCGAAATTTCTCCATTGCGAACATAATAGCCAAAAGTTCTTTCTCGGTCATCGTGTAGTTCACTTGAGTATCATTCATTGTCTTGCTCGCATAGTACACCAGATGAAATATTTTGTTCACTCTTTGACCCAAAACCGCCCCAACTGCAACATCGCTCGCATCACACATGAGTTCAAAGGGCAAGCTCCAATTAGGTGCAGTAATGATAGGAGTGGTGGTCAACTTATGCTTGAGAAGTTCAAAGGCTTGCATACATTTTTCATCAAACACGAACTTGGCATCTTTTTCCAATAACTTGCATAAGGGGTTTACTACCTTCAAAAAGTCTTTGATAAATCTTCGGTAGAACCCCGCATGCCCAAGAAAACTTCTAACTCCTTTGACCGAGGTAGGGGGAGCCTTGAAATCACATCAATTTTTGCTTTGTCTACCTTAATACCAAGCTTTGAAATTTAATGCCCAAAAACTATGCCTCTTCGACCATGAAGTGGCATTTCTCCCAATTAAGAACAAGATTGGTTTCTTCACAACGGGCCAAAACTCTATCATGATTCTTTAAGCACTCATCAAATGAATCACACACAACACTAAAGTCGTCCATGGACACCTCCAAAATGTCTTCCACCATATAGGTGAAAATGGCCATCATACACCGCTAAAATATAGCTGGTGCATTACACAACCCAAAAGGCATCCGAGAAAAAAGGCAAGGTGCCATATGGACAAGTGAATGTGGTCTTCTCCTGATCTTCCGGAGCAATCAAGATTTGGTTGTACCCAGAATACAAATCCAAGAAACAGTAGAAGGCACGCCCAGCAAGTCGGCCTAACATCTGATCAAGAAAAGGTAATGGAAAGTGATTCGTACGGGTCACTTTATTCAACTTGCGGTAGTCCATCCATACCCTCCAACCGGTGACAGTTCTGGTAGGAATCAACTCATTTTGTGAATTTGCAACCATGGTCATGCCACCCTTCTTCGGTACACATTGCACCGGCGAAGTCCAAGAGCTATCAAAGATGGGGTACACAACCCCGACATCCAACCACTTGATCACCTCCTTTTTCACAACTTCTTGCATTGCTTTGTTCAACCTCTGTTGATGTTCCAAGGAGGGCTTTACATCATCTTCTAGAATTATCTTGTGCATACAGAATGCGGTGCTAATCCCCCAAATATCAGCTAAAGTCCATCCAATTGCCTTTTTCCGCTTTTAAAGCACCGCCAATGTAGCATCAACCTGCATGTTAGTAAGACAAGAGGAAAGAAGAACCGGCAAAGTAGAACTAGGGGCTAAGAACTCATACTTGAGATGTGGAGGCAACTGTTTCAACTCCAACACCGGAGGCTCCTCAATTGAAGGTTTTGTTGGTGGAGTCTTCCTATTCTCAAGGTCCAAAGATAGTTTTCTAGGCTCATAAGAGTAAGAGCCCATCCCTTATAAAGCATTCACATACTTCACTCGGACCTCATCATCATTGACATCAAGATTTAACAATACGGCCTCCAGAGGGTCCTCCACATTGATCATTGCACTGGTATCATCAACTATCACTGCCATGATAAGGTCCATAAAAGAGCACACCTCGGAACTGTTGGGCTGCTTCGTTGACTTGCACACATGAAAGACCATTTTTTCATCACCCACCTGGAAAGTGAGTTCCCCTGCTTCCACATCAACTAAGGCCTTCCCAGTAGCAAGGAAAGGTCTCCCCAATATGATAGGAACTTCATAATCCACCTCACAATCCAAGATCACAAAGTCAGCTGGCAAGATAAATTTGTCCACCCGGACAAGCACATCATAAATAATACCCAATAGTCTCTTCATCGTTCTATCCGCCATTTGTAATCTCATGGAAGTCGGCCTTAGTTGCCCAATACCCAAAGTCTTGAAAATTGAGTAGGGCATCAAGTTGGTACTAGCCCCCAAATCACATAGAGCCTTAGCAAAGTTTGCACTCTCAATGGTGTAAGGAATGGTGAAAGCACCGGGATCTTCAAGCTTCGGGGCCATTGAACGCACTATTGCACTAACTTGGTGGGTCATCTTTATAGTTTCACAATCCATAGATCGCTTCTTTATCACCAAGTCCTTCATAATTTAGCATAGCCTGCCATTTGTTTAAGAGCCTCCACCAAAGGCACATTAATGGATAAGCTCTTCATCATGTCAATGAACTTTTTAAACTGATTCTCATTTTTTTGCTTCGCGAGCCTTTGAGGATAAGGTGGAGGTGGCCTTGGCAAAGGAGCCTTGGCTTTAGGCACAACCGGCTCCGGCATGTCTATTACGTGTTCCCTAGACGGGTTCACATCATTTTGAGTTTCCACCTCGGCATCTTGAATATCAATCCCCACTTCCTCATTCACATTATCTTCAATCACATTTTCAACTACCAAAGGAACTTCATCTTCTTGCAACTCAACATCATCACTCAAAATTTGCTTTTGTTTGGAGGCATTCACATCACCGCCTCGTCCACTCCTTGTAGTTACTGCCATAACATGATTGTTCCCACCCTTCGAGTTTACTACCGTATCACTTGGTAGAGCACCCTTAGGGTGAGTATTCAAGGACTGAGAGATTTGGCCTAACTGAACCTCCAAATTTCTAATGGAAGTGTTGTGGGAAGACAACTAAGCATTCGAATCTGCACTTTTTTTCATCATCTGTTCAAACATCATTTCAATTCTCCCCATGTCATTGTTGGAGGAACTAGGACCTTGGGATGGAAATGGGGGCGGATTGTTCGGTTGTTGGTATATTGGGGGCCTTTGAAAGCCTTGCCCCCGGTTTTCTTAGTTTCCATTATTCCACCCACCTTGATTGTTGTTATCACCCTAGTTGTTGTTGTTCCCATTCCAATTGCCCTGATTGTTTTGATTGTTGTTCTGATTCCCCTAGTTGGAGTTTTGGTTGTTGTTCCCCTAATTACCATTGTCTTGTTGTTGTTGATTGCCCCAATTGCCTTGGGGTCTCCATTGTTGTTCGTTGAAAGGATTGCCCTTTTGGCCTTGATAATTATTCACGTATTGCACCTCTTCATTCTGTTCTATAACGCTCCCAAATCTCATGCAAAGGTTCGGTGGGTTCCTGCTTGAAAGCCAAGATCTCATCTCTCAATGCCGCCATATGCCCCGGTGAGAAAATATTTGCAATGAACTTATCCGCCAACTCATCCCAAGTAGTGATGGAATGGTTGGGAATCACTCGAGCCAATCCAATGCCTTTCCTCTAAGTGAGAATGGGAAGAGTCTTAACCGAAGTGCATCCTCGGACACATTAGTTTGCTTGCTCCTCCAACAGGTATCCACGAACCCCTTGATATGTTTGTAAGCATTTTGATTGGCAGCGCCCGTAAAATACCCACGCTGCTCCAGCAATGTCAGCATCACATTGGTAATTTGAAAATTGTCTGCCTGGATCCGGGGCGGGACAATTGCACTTGCATAGCCTTGGTTTGGAAGCACTTGAGGAGCCACTCTTGGAGGTGGCGGGGGAGGGTCTGGAATATTATCATTGGTCTGACGGCCTCTCCTTTGTCCTTGAGGCACAATAGGGACCTCGTCTTCAACATTGTCATCTACTCCCCCCCTCCCCGCGGAAGATCTCCAAGAGGTGCATTGTTTAAGTTTGCTGCCATTTAGTACCTGAAGTTGTGACACACACAAATTAGTAACAAATAAGGAAAGAAGAATAATACATAAAATGATTTAGATAGATAGCCAAAGCCGTTAGCTCTCCGACAACGGCGCCAAAAAGTTGATCGAAACCAACCCTGCACTACTATTGATTAGGGAGAGAGGTCGAAGCAGCTTTTACCTGATTTTAAGTCTAATTTTATAATACTACAATGCTAAATTAGACCAAGTAAAGCTAAGATTAAACTATTGCAAGTTGTTCAAATAGATAAAAGGCACTAGGGTAGTGACTTTCTCCTAGGTGGTCAATTGACGGATTCTTGAGTCTAAAGCTATATTGTCACATTTGGGGAGTATGATATAACCATTGCACGATTCTACTCACTCTATATCTCTCGGTAGTTCGAGTGATTTTACCCGAATTGACTTTCTCAAGACCAATTGGATATGCAAATTTGTGCAAGCAATCAAGGTTCAAGTTGGGTATTACTATCTCTAGGTTTAACCCTTTAATTGGGGTTATCAAACTCTTGAATACGCCCCAATTCTTTGTTGGACTAATTTCATGGACTTAGACTCTCTTTCTCAAGAAGAGCCCAAAGTCTACTAGGCATAAACTAGTGTTTGCAACCACTAATTCAATATTAAAAGCCTAAATTAGCCCAAATATCAAACACACATAGACAATCAAGCATCACAATACAAGACCCATCAATTACCCACACTAGGGTTGAGTCACAACCCTAGCTAATGGGTTTAGCTACTCATAATTAGAGAAGAAAACAAAGCAATAAATGAAGAAAAACTCATAATAATTAATTGCTAATTAAAACTTGAAGATTCAATGTTAAAATTAAGCTAAAATTACTCAAAATGGTAAAAGAGAAGCAGTCACGAGCGCAGCTCTACGTACAAAACTATCTGATGACCTAAAAATTGGAAAAGAATCTATTTGTACTAGGCTGAAAATTCTGGACAAAAATACCACTGCCGGGCTAGTGCGAACCGCACAAAATGCAGTGCGGCCGCACTAAGTCCTTTGTGGCCGCATTGCCTGGCTGATTGAGAATCATAGTCTCTGAACTTCATCTTTGCGAACCGCACAAAATGGTGTGTGGCCGCACTGGCCCTGTTTGACTGAGCTTGATCTTGTCTTGGTACTTGTGCAAGTTTCACTCCTTTTTGAGCTGGTTTTGACACCTTGTCACCTTGTTGACCAAACCTGCAATCAAGCACAACTTGTGAGCCTTTTGGAACTATTTTGTACACATTTCTAATCAAAACTTAAGCAAGAAGGAGTGTAAAATGCAACATAATCCCTAGATATCAAGACCCTATGTCTAAAATAAAATCAACTAGGGAGTGGCAACCCTATGTTGGAAAAGCGACTAGGGAGTTGAGACCCTATGCCTAAAATTACTTCAACTAGGGAGTGGAGACCCTATGTTGGAAAAACGACTAGGGAATGGAGACCCTATATCTAAAATAATATCAATTAGGGAGTGGAGACCTATGTTGGAAAAACGACTAGGGAGGAGACCCTATGTTGGAAAAGCGACTAGGGAGTGGAGACCCTAAGTCTAAAATATCAACTAGGGAGTGGAGACCTTATGTTGGGAAAGCGACTAGGGAGTGGAGACCCTATGTCTAAAATAAAATCAACTAGGGAGTGGAGACCCTATGTTGGAAAAGAGACTAGGGACTCGAAACCCTATGTCTAAAATAAATTCAACTAGGGAGTGGAGACCCTGTGTTGGAAAAGCAGACTAAGGTGTGGAGACCCTATGTCTAAAATAAAATCAACTAGGGAGTGGAGACCCAATGTTGGAAAAGCAGACTAGGGAGTGGAGACCCTATTCCTAAAATAACTTCAACTAGGGAGTGGAGACCCTATGTTGGAAAAGCAGACTAGGGAGTGGAGACCCTATGCCTAAAATAACTTCAGCTAGGGAGTGGAGACCCTATGTTGGAAAAACGTAACTAGAGATTGGGGACCCTAGACTACAATGTTTTTTGAATTTTTTTCACTTTTTTTCTTCTTTTTTTTTACTTCACTTTTCATTTTTATTTGGAGAATGAATGAAGAGTTTAAAAGGACTTCCCTTTTCGGGTCAACTTTTGTTGCAGAACCATTTTAGTTTCTGCATGCCTAGGTTTTATTGCACCTGCTCCTTGTAGGGTTGTTTTGGGCTGCACCTATTTTTCAAATCAAAGAATAATTCGTCAGTTTGAAATGGTGGTTGGTTTTGTGGCCTTGATTGTTTTGATAACTTGATCTCGGCCTAACTCTTTCGATGAAAATCTCTGTTGCTCACCGGCTTTCTGGAGATCGATCACTCTTAAACCCAGGGAGCTTGACTTTTCTAAAACTTCACATGATTGTTCACCCGTGTAAGGCTTTGGCCTTTTCATCTTATTTTGCCTTTATGGGCATTTGACTTTGGATTTCTTTCCTTTTCAATAAATTTGTATATGGAGCATCAGCTATCATGGCCAGTCGAGATCGACTTGATGCACCTGCTGAGGTTGGGTGCTTTTCCTTGAATTTGGCTTTTGTTAAGCAGAGCCCTGTAAAACCAATCTTGCCATCTTTTCTTTGTATTAGTTTCGGAGAAGGATTAGACTGAAAGGGACTCAAAGAAGAGTAAACAAAGGACATGATAATGAATTTAACAAGAAGTGTCCCTTTCGGGGGAAAGAAAGAAGGACTTATCTGGAGTGCATGCAAACTTCAATAGACATGACATGCTTCTTGGACTTGATACCCGATCTGTGCAACCATCCAATCTCTCATAAACCCAACATAACTCGTGTCTTAAAACCGATATACCTTGCTAGGACTTTATCAGTGCCGATGGTTATAGGAAATTCCTTCTTTTCGATCAATGGAGCCCTTTGCGGGTTTTCGCCAATTGACCTCTCTCGTTTCTCTTCTTACCATTGCCTTATAATGCTCTTTGCGAGTTTTCACTAACAAGACTCTCATTTTCAGTTTCTCTGCTCATCATCGCCTTACGGTGCCCCAGTGTAGGTTTTCACCAACAAGGCTCTCTCATTTTATTTCTGTCATTTTGATTACATTGGATCCAAGTAGCTGTGTTCTCCGATCCTTGAACATTCTCACCGATTGATCGGAAGGACTTGAACAGGGTTTAGGGTAAAAAGAATTTGGATCAAATTACAACTTTGGAACCTTTCAGGCGGGATCATTGCCGAACCATTATAACATCTGCCCCAGTTTCACTTTTGGGGGAATTTGATTTTTGTTTTGGTGTAATTGAACCCCTGAGAGAGGCTGCCTATGTATCCTTTCGGAATCAAGTCGAACGTAGTTCAGGGAAACTTTGTTTTTGATGATTTTTTTCTTTTTTTTTCTTTTTTTACAAATCTTTTCGGGTTCCAGAGAGGGTGATCAAAGAAGGTAACCGGATCAACGGGTTGGCAAAAGGTTGAAGTATTTGGGGGTAACGAGAATGAAAGCCTTCGTCATCCCGATCGAATAATATTGGTGCCGCAGAAGGGTTAAACGTAATACCTCTTGACTGCGTCTACATTGACGGTTGTTTCAGGGTCATTTCCTTTAATGTCTCCAAGGTACAATGCCCATTTCGGCAATAATTTTCTTATAATGTATGGACCTTTCCAGTTTGGAGCGAACTTTCCTTTTGCTTCCTTGTGATAAGGGAGAATACATCTCAAAACGAGTTGCCCCACTTCAAAGTTCCTAGGCCGCACTTTCTTGTTGTAGGCACGGGCCATTCTTTGTTGATACAATTGCATGTGGCAAACTGCGGCCATCCGCTTTTCGTCAATCAGGGTAAACTGTTCTAGACGGGTCTTGACCCACTCACTATCCTCAATTTCAGCCTCAACGATGATTCAGAGAGATGGAATTTCAATATCTGCGGGTATTACGGCTTTAGTGCCATAAACCAATAGATAGGGTGTTGCTCTGACTGATGTGCGCATAATTGTGCGATATCCCAACAATGCAAACAACAACTTTTCATGGCATTGTCTCGAACTTTAAATCATCTTTCTAAGAATCTTCTTGATATTCTTGTTTGCTGCTTTTACAACACCATTATCTTTGGGCCGATAAGGGGTAGAATTCTGATGCGTGATCTTAAACTATTCATATATCTCCCTCATCAAGTGACTATTCAAGTTTGCAGCATTGTTCGTAATGATAGTTGTAGTGATACCAAAACGGCAGATGATGTTGGAGTGCAGGAAGTCTACCACTACTTTCTTAGTGATGGATTTGAGAGTGACTGCTTCAACCCATTTTGTGAAGTAGTCAATGGCAACTAATAAGAATCTATGCCCATTCGACGCTTTTGGCTCGATTGGCCAAATGACATTCATATCCCAAGCGACGAATGGCCACGGTGCTGATATGGGATGCAGTTCGGAAGGTGGTGCATGAATCAGGTCCCCGTTCACCTGACACCGATGACATTTTCGGACAAAACTGAAGCAATCCTTTTCCATGGTCATCCAGTAATAGCCTGCTTGAAGGATTTTCTTTGCCAGGACGTATCCATTCATTTGGGGTCCATACACTCCTACGTGTACTTCATTCATGATTCTTCCAGCCTCTTGGGCATCCACGCATCTTAGAAGGTTCAGATCCGGAGTCCTTTTGTACAAGACCTCTCTGCTCAAGAAGAAACTGTTGGCAAGCCTTCTAATGGTTCTCTTTTGGTCTCCATTAGCTTTCTCGGGATATTCTTTTTTTCAAAAATCTCTTGATATCATGATACCATGGCTAGACATTTGGTTCCACCTCAACCGTATTACAGTAACCATGCCTTTCTCGGATTTGAATCTCCAACAGGTCATTGTGGACGTTGCCTGATATCATGATACCATGGCTGGACATTTGGTTCCACCTCAACCGTATTGCAATAACCATGCCTTTTTCGGATTTGGATCTCCAACGGGTCAATGTGGACATTGCCTGGGTATGGCAACATCGAGGCCAAAGTAGCGAGTGCATCGGCTAACTCATTGTGAAAATGAGGAATGTACCTGAACTCGACTGACTTGAACCACTTGCTAAGATCTTTCACATGTTGCATGTATGGAATAAGCTAGACATCCCGAGTTTCCCATTCACCCTGAGCTTGTCGGATAATCAAGTCTGAATCTCCCATGATTAACAATTCTTTCACATCTTGGTCTATTGCAATGTTCATACCCATAATGCAGGCTTCATACTCGGCAGTGTTGTTGGTGCAAAAAAACCGAAGTCGGGCGGTGGCTAGATAGTGCTGACCAGTGGGTGAGATCAAGATTGCCCCAATCCCGACACCTTTTGCCTTCACAGCTCCATCGAAGAACATTTTCCAAGTATTGGTGTCTTCTGAACTTACCTCAACTGAATTTACTTCCTCGTCTGGAAAGTAAGTACTTAGAGGCTGATATTCATCATCGACATGATTTTCCGCTAAGTGATCCGCTAAAGCTTGAGCTTTCATTTCCATGCAGGTGACATAGACTATGTCAAACTCGGTAAGCAGGATTTGCCATTTTGCTAACCTCCATATGGGCATCGGCTTTTGGAATATGTACTTTAAAGGATCCAACCTAGTGATGAGATAGGTGGTGTAGGCCAACAGGTAATGCCTAAGCTTCTAAGCGACCCAATTTAGGGCACAACAAGTCCTTTCCAACAAAGTGTATTTGGCTTCGTAACTAGTGAACTTCTTTCTCAAATAGTATATTGCCTGCTCTTTCTTCCCGGTCACATCATGTTGCTCGAGGACACATCCGAAGGAATTCTCCAAGACTGTCAAATACAAAAACAAAGGCCTCCTAGGTTTGGGTGGGACCAAGACTGGCGGATTCGATAGATATTCTTTGATTTTGTCGAAAGCTTCCTGACATTCACCTGTCCATTTAATCGTTGCATCTTTCTTCAACAGCTTAAATATGGTCTCACATGTGGAAGTCAACTGAGCAATGAACCGGCTAATGTAATTCAGCCTTCCCAAAAGACTCATAACCTCTTTCTTGGTTCTCGGAGGAGGCAAATCCCGAACAGACTTTATCTTTGTTGAATCTAACTCGATGCCCCTCCGACTGACTATAAATCCCAAGAGTTTTCCAGACGGAACTCCAAATGCACATTTAGCTGGATTAACTTCAAGTCATACTTACGCAGACACTCAAAGAACTTTCTCAGATCCCGAACATGGTCATCCTGCGTTCTTGATTTAATGATTACATCGTCCACATACACCTTGATTTCTTGGTGCATCATGTCATGAAAGATGTCAATCATAGCTCTCATGTAAGTTGCCTCGGCGTTCTTCAAACCAAAAGGCATGACCCTGTAACAATAGGTGCCCCAGGGTATGGTAAAGGCTGTCTTTTCCGCGTCTTCTTCATCCATCAAAACCTGATGATATCCAGCATAACAATCTACGAAATAATGTATCTCATGTTTGGCACAGTTGTCAACAAGAATATGGATGTTTGGCAAAGGGAAGTTGTCTTTGGGACTTGCTTTCTTCAGATCCCGATAGTCAACACACACTCGAGTTTTCCCATCTTTCTTTGGCACTAGAACCACATTAGCCAACCATGTGGTGTATCGGACCACTTGGATCACCCCCGCCTTTAATTTTTTGGTGACCTCTTCTTTAATCTTGTCACTGATGTCAATTTTGAAATTCCTCTATTTTTGCTGGATAGGGGGATGATCGGGGTAAGTTGGCAATTTGTGGACCACTAAATTGACACTTAATCCTGGCATATCATCGTAGGACCAAGCAAATACATCTTTGAATTAGAACAAAAGTTGGATCAATGCATCCCTAGTTCTTTCATCCGTGTGAATGCTTATCATGGTTTCTTGGATCTCTTCTGAACTACCCAAATTAACCGGCTCGGTTTCATTTAAGTTTGGCTTAGGTTTATTCTTGAATTGTTCCAGTTCTCAGTTTATTTTCCTAAAAGCCTCATCTTCATCATTTCTTGGTTTATGCTTATCATGGTTTCTCAGTTTATTCTCAGTTTATTCTTGATTCATTATTTTACAGTTAGACAGCGCGCTATGATCTGGGCATGAAGTCTGCAAGCATGTCATGTTATTTAAGTCTGCATTATTAGAACTGAAAGGAAGAAATAAGAAAATTAACAAAAATCAGAAAGAATAAAGAAAGAGATTCATAGACGATGAAATGTTGATTTCATTTCATTGAATTTGAAGATAGAAGGGTTTACATTGGAATTTTAAAGACAATAAAATAAAAAAACATTCGAGTTACACCCTGAATAACTCGGAATGCAGAAAAGATGGAAAGACTGGACTACCAGGATTCCCACCTGACTGGGAACGGAGTAGCCTTCCAATTTTGCAGCTTGCCATCGAGCCCCATAAATTGCACATCAGTAGTGCTCGAGCCTAAACCCAGCTGGACCATATGAGCTTCATATAACATTTACCTCATGGCTCCACATATGTCAATTTCCTCGACCATGAAGGCCTCATCTTCTTCTTCTTTCGCATACTTTGGCTTGACGGATGTTTTGGAGAGGAATGGGACCGGCTGAGGTAGAACCCACCCGTCATTCTTTCGTTCTTTAGCCCATTTCACGTCGTCTTCTGTGTCTTGGAAACCGACACCAAAGAAGTTCTTACTGGCAGCCAAGGTGATGGGCTACCTTGCAATGATGCCCCAAGCCCCTTCTCGGGCTTATAACCGTGCTTGATCATTTCAGTAGTGACCATGATTGACGCATTTGACAGAAAGTGTTGAGGACACGTGCTTCCTTCCTCACATTGATCTGCGACCACAACCTCAAAAGCTTGATAGACTATGTGCTCGCTACCTTCCCTAGCCTCGAGACATGGGACTGACGGGTCCCTATAAATTGATTGCTCGTCCTCTCCATGGACCATGATTTCCTGATCTTCGTGTTCAAATTTTACCATTTGGTGGACAGTAGAAGGTACGACCCCTGTAGCATGGATCCAAGGCCTTCCTAAGAGAAAATTATAGGAGGTATCCATGTTCAAGACCTGAAATGTCACTTCGAAATCCACAGGACCGATAGTCAAGATCAAATCAATCTCCCCTATTGTGTCTCTTTTTATGCCATCGAAAGCATGCACACAAACATTGTTTGGTCTGACTCTCTCAGTCCCAATTTTCATTCTTTGCAAAGTTTAGAGAGGGCATATGTCGACCCCTGATCCGCCATTCACCATGACTCTTTTCACATAGTACCCTTCACACTTAACTGTCAGATGAAGAGCTTTGTTATGGGTGGCCCCTTCCGAGGGCAAGTCATTTCTACTAAATGAAATTCGGTTGACTTCGAAGAATCGTTCCGCCATCCTTTCCAATTGCTCAACAGTGGTTTCAATCGGAACATATGTTTCATTTAGGGTCTTTATCAACACTTTCTGATGCTCAGTCGAGCTTATCAATACAGACAAGAGTGAGACCTGAGAGGGAGACTTCCGGAGTTGGTCAATTACCTCGTAGTCCGCAGTTTTCATTTTTCGGAAGAATTCTTCTACTTCTTCGACACTAACTGGCTTTTTGAGCGGTAAGCGCTTCTGCTTAGCATTGTTCACTTCTTCCAAATTAAGGTACTTCCCAGATGGGTTGGTTTCATTTACTTCCTCTATGATTTATTTCCCCTTGTACGTCACAATTGCTCTGTTGTAGTTCCAGTAGACTGCAGTCGGGTCTTTCATGGGCTATTGTGGTGTGCGGCTAATGATCACGAGCTCGTTCAGCCTGGATGGAATTACTGGTCCCCGTGCCACATAAGTCCCTTTGGGTACATACCTCTTGGGTCCCTTATTCAGCTCGAACCTTTTAGGAGGACTCAACGCCAATTGTTCTTTCCTGTGAGCCCAGGGAACATAAAGAATGACGTCTTTAGGGGGTGCTGCCCTTGTTTTGGTTTCCACAGTTTTTTCTTCACTTCGAGGAGCAAAGTTACTCTTTTCTTCCCCTTGTCTTGCTTTGCAGCCGCCTTTGGCTTCCTTTAAACATCGGTGATGGCAATGATGGCTTTTAGAGCTGGGTCAAACTCTTTATCTTCACAAATAATCCCAATAATTGGCCCGTTGTTATGAGCCGACAATAGGTTGTTGGTCGCATTGGGGATCTCTTTATCTTTAAACACTATTCTCTTCTGCTCTATTAGGTTTTCGATTGCTCTTTTGAGAGTCCAACAGTCTTTAGTGTCATGCCCTTCCGCTCCTGAATGGTAAGCACATCGAGCACCGTGTTGGTAGGAGGGCGATTCTGGGTTTTGCCTAGTTTGGGGTACGAGTTGCAATAAACCCATTTGGACCAGTTTAAGGAAAAGGCTAGAGTATGATTCACCAATAGGCGTGAAGTTTGTCCTTCTGGGTGGATCTCGGGCATGGGCATTGTATGGAAATTATTTTGTGGGGGACGGGGATTATATGGAGCTTGGTGAGGAGGGTTATTTCTAGGAAGTGGAGCTCAATTTTGGTTAAATTATTGTTGTGGTTGAGCGTACGGCTCGGCATTCATAACCGCATAAGGCTAAGGAGCCATGGCATAAGCCACATCCTGGTAAGGATAATAATGTTGCGCGGAGTTTGGCGGGAAGTAACCTCGGGGATGACGGGGGTTCCTCGGACTTGAAGCTGCCATAGCCACTTCTTCTTTCTTCTTTCTGTTTGCTACACCTCCTGACCCGCTTTGGATTGCTTGGGACGTAGCTCTTATAGCAGACTGGCTCAATATGTAGCCTGTCTTCAAACCACTTTCGACCATTTCCCCAATTTTGATAGCCTCAGCAAATGGCTTTCCTATTGCAGACATCATATTCTGGAAGTAGTCAGCCTCTTGGGCTTGTAGAAAAACACTGACCATCTCGATCTCATCCATGCGGGGGATTCACCCTGGCCGCTTGTTCGCGCCATTTAACAGCATATTCTCGGAAACTTTCCGAAGACTTCTTTTTGAGATTAGACAAGGAATTTCTGTCTGGAGCTATGTCTATGTTGTACTGGAATTACCTGACGAAATCTCGAGCCAAATCATCCCATATGTGACAGCGAGACATGTATTGATCCATGTACCACTCGGATGCAATGCCAACTAGACTCTCTCCAAAATAAGCCATGAGGAGCTCTTCTTTTCCGCCCGCCCCTCTCAATTGATTGCAATACCTCTTAAGGTGGCTATGGGGTCCCCGTGCCCGTCATACTTTTCGAACTTGAGGGTCTTGAGCCGATGGGCTAATGCACATATGGGAACATACATAAATCAGCATAGGATACGCTCTTTTGTCCACTTAAACCTTGTATATTCTTAAGGTTTTGTTCCATGCTTCTCATTTTCCGAGTGATTTTCTCTTGCTTAGGATTCTTTGTATCTCTCTCTTACCCTACGGTAAACTCATACCGGGGTTGTTGAGGGTAAGAATCGGTGGTGAAATGGGCAGTGTCTGGTGGAAAAGATGGTACTTGGAAGGTAAAGGATGATGGATCAAAGTTTGGCCTGGGCAAGGTTGGTTGTGTCGTAGCCGAAGTTGGTGGTGCAGTAACTATGTTAGAAGCCACTCCCGAAATCAATGCCTGAGGGAGAACCTTAGAAGGCTTTCCGGTGAAGTGGGCTGAGATGGTGGGATATCCAAATGAGGTGTTCGGGTAATTTATCGGGATGTTGGAAGTTCCACTTGTCCTGGGAAGTAGCTCGGGGAAACCAGGTATGGCACTCGGCGGCTCTCTATCGTTGGACCAGGTGTCCTACATTTCCAACACGCGCAGGCGCAGTGCCCTATTCTATTCGGTAGCCGTTGATTCTGATGTTGGGATAGACGATAACGGGCTATCATCTGGGATAGAAATTGTTGGTAGATGACTATCTGATGACATTTCGACGCTTCCCTTGGATCTTGTAAAGTAAGGGTGTGAATCCAGGTTACCACAAACCAACCACCTTAAAAATAGAACCTAAACTCAATAGCAGACACAACAAAACGGTTAGTTCAAGGCAATTAACACATATGGGATCGCACATTGGGGGGTGTGATGCACCTATACAGTTAAATTTGCCTCTACATGTTTTGCAACGATTGTGTGTCTCATCTCGGCTTTTGTTTATCTCTCCGATCTTCTCTCTTGCTCTCTCTTATTTTCTCTCTTGTTCTCATTCTCGTTTTCATGTTTTCTCTCTTTTCTTTTTTGCTTTTTTTTTGTTTTCTCTTTTCGTCATTTTCTCTTTTATTTGAGTTATTTAAAAACCATGACCGGATCCGATGGGGATTGCCTAAGTATCACGACACCGCGTGAATCAGATCATCACGTAGTTCAAGGATAAATGCGAAATAAACATTTTTAGGTTCTTTCAAATTTTCATTAAAACAAAACTTCTAATTTTTCTCTATTATAAAGACTCGATCCTACATACTTGAGAATTGAAAACTAAAACAGACTCAAAACATACTCTAGGAATGAAAATACAGACTCGAAAAGAGAAAATAATCAGGAGTACATAAGTGCCTCTAATCCTGTCCTAGGAATATCAACTGGTCTTACCGTGGGCCTACGCGCCATGTCATCCTAGAGGCGATAGAGATCATCCATTATCTGGCGAACAAAGATCATTACTGTGGTGAAGAACATGGATCTGGTCATGTCCTCGCACTCGTTGCACTTCATCACAATGTAGTCTGCGATTCTTCTAACCCTTTTCCTGATAATGCCTTTTTCTTGAAACAACTGCCTAATCTGCTGAGATCTAGCCTCCAAAACCTGGGTGGCCGTATGATTCTGTTCTTGAAAATGCAACAGGTCTCCCTCTGTTGTGCTATCAAAGCGTAGCAATGTTCTCTCTCGGCTTTGAAGCTCTTGGCTTGTTTAGTCATTTCACCCTCAAGGCTATTAAGCTCCTTTTTTCCAGCCCGTGACCCCTCTGTCATATCTTTCCTTCAACTGTCGGACGAAAGTTGCTCGTTCTTCTGCATTTTCGGCCAACTTTGTTCGGGCTTTTACTAGCTCAGGCTCAGTCTTTTGCAAATCATTCTCATAGTCACGGACTTTTTATGTAAGGTTGTAAATGAGCCTTTCATCTTTTCTACTTCTGCCCGGGTTCTCGGCTGTTATTCTCAGTTTTTGAACTTGGGCCCAGAGAGCTTCGTTTTCTTGGGTCAACCTTCTTCTTTCACCTTCAGTTTCTTGTGCCTGTAGATCATTATTGAATACGACGTTCCTCAATTCTTCTTGCAATGCGTGAATGGTGGCTTGATACTTTTTCTCCTTCTCTCCCCAGGACAACCTTTCCCGAATTTTATCATCAAAAGCTTGAATATAAGGTCTTTTGGCGAACCTTTTAGGCTCGGGCTCTAGCTCATCATTTGCAAAAAACCTTCTCTCAAACCACGCAGCATAATTTGGATCCACTTCCCCTCTTGCAAGATCCGGTACCTGGGTGTCACCTTTCTGATATTGGCAACTATTCCAATCCCGCTGGACTAAAGCCTCATACAGGGTTGCTTCTGGGTGTAGCTCAATGACTTGGGTACTCAAATCCACATCTTCGAATACCACTTAATACCTTCCTAGTTGCCTTAGAACTCTTTGCGATGCATATGGTTGGATACTCCCTAGGCCCATCATCATCAAGTAGCCTTTTGAAGTTATCATGTATATGACTTCCGTTATCGGAAGCCATCTTATGGTCTATTCAATTTGACTTTCTTTCAGAGTTCTTAAACGGGATACCCAGGCCTCAAACCCTTCTGGAGATTTGTAGCCTTCCACCCTTTCCTCATAATTCTTGATGAAGTTGTTCCCGTCCGAACCATAACTCATGAACTTGGGGTGACGGCGGAGATGTTCAATCAACCACATTTGGAGAAGAATGTTGCAACCCTCAAAGAAGTGAGCCCAGGATTTACACAAGGTTAATGCTCGATAAATGCCTGCCAACACTAACGGAACAAGTGTGTGATCTTTCTTGGTAGTGAGGATTTGTGCAATTCTGGCCATGCGAGTATCTATTGTCCCTTTTGCATTTGGAAAGACCATGATTCCCAAAAACGCCACGATGAAAGCAAACTGACGATGAATCTGCCAAGTGCTTTTATCTTGTTTGTTGTTTAACCCCTTTTCCTGCGTTTCAAAACCTGCTGAGTGCCCGAACCTGAAGTACAAGAAGTAGAAAGAACAACATCTGTTGCTTACATGGGCCTTCTTCATTTTCTTACTTATATTCAGAAGATCAAAGAACTTGTGCATAGAGGGAGTCCTCAGGAAAATAATTTGTTATTTACTCAAGTCCTGGCCAAAGTCAATGTATCCGGCCATTTCCTCCAGAGTAGGGGGTGAGCTCGAAATCCGAGAAACAGAACATGTTGTGGACATAATCCCAAAAGGTTACCAAGACTTTGATTAAATCCTCCCGGGTTCGATGCTCATGATGTTTATAAGGGAACCCAACTGCCTTTTTAGCTAATCCTGGCCATCTTTATCTAAATTATTCCACCGCATGCGAAGCTACGGCTGAGCCTGTTCTATGACCAATTGTGACAGGTTCTGGACAACATTCATTTGTGACGGGTTCTGGACAGTATTCATTTGTACCTGTGGAGGGTTAAGGTTAGGGTTGAATCTTGTGGATTCTTTTTACAAAAAAAGTTTTCAATTTCTAAAAGAAAAATCAACGGACAAAGACCCCCTTTATGCTACTTTAGCAAACATGATTGTTTTTGCAAACAAGTCCCCTTCATAATTCCAAACAAATTTTGAGGCCGGGGGAAAGTATTTTAAGGAAAAAGACACCTTACTGACAGACTTGCTTGTTCTTCATAAAAATAGCCTGTCGACAATTAAAAGATAATCTAAGGTTATCGGAAAAGAAAGACTTAAAATACAACCGAAGCTGGGTCGGCTTATTCTTTTGACCAAAGCTCTAAACTACACTTTACTTGATTATTTTGTAAAAAATGAGGCTGAACCTTATGTGGGTTGCCTACGTATCCCACATCCGGTGAGAATCAGACCCGTGTAGTTCGGTCAATTTTGACACAATTGGAAAAAATATGATATTTGACTCACTCTTTTTTGAAATACATTTTCCTTTTTATTTATTTTTTCAAAAATTTTGGCAAAGTTTTGAGACATTTTCAAATATCGGGATTTTTAGAACCGAGAGAATTTTCTATTCTACCTCACTCTTGGTTTTTCTCTTTATTTTCTTTTCCTAACTGGTCAACATGCAAGCCGAAACAAATAAATATTCACATAGCACGTAAGATGCATCAGGATGGTCTTTATTTTGGGTACACCTGTCCTAGACGGACCAAACCCTTGTGTTGAGTCCCCAAGGTCAAATGCACGTGATGCAAACAAATGTTTCTACTAGGAATCCGACATGAGGCTATGTTATTCTAGGTTTAAACCTAGGGTTGTGTTCTAAACCTGGCTTACCCGAGCGGACAAACTCGAGTCTAGGAAGAGGCAACGTACCGGGAGCACGAATGTATGCCCGACCTTGTTGCTTGACCAACCCCGTTCTATTTGGTATAACTCTAACAAAAAAGTGGGCCACGTGAACGTGAGCATCATTTTTTTTAGAAGACTCGGAAGGGAGGCGTAAGAAGATATTTAAATACAATTCAAGTAATATCAAAGCGGTAAGTGGCAATTAGCATTTAAGTCCACAAAATACAGTAATATCAACAATAAAGCCAAATAAAAATCACATTAACAAGCTCAAATTCTTGAACCCTAAACCAGAGATTCTGGGTTCTCATTCCCCAGCAGAGTCGCCAGAGCTGTCAAACCTTTTTTTTCTACGCCAAAAGGGTATATGAGAGTTTTTCCAATTAAAATGACATTAATCGAAATGGGATTATTTAATTATTAGAGTCGCCACTTGGAATAAATTATTTGGTGTCCCAAGTCACCGGTTTATTTTAAATCCCAAATCGAGGAAGTTTTCGACTTTATTTAACAGTCTGCAAACCAGAAATTTTAGATAAGGAATTCTGTTAACCTGGGAGAAGGTGTTAGGCATTCCCGGGTTCCGTGGTTCTAGCACGGTCGCTTAGTGATTATTACTTGGCTTAAATTGTTTAACTACTCATTTTTAGGACATATGTGCATTTATCTTTTTACCGCTTTTAATTGCTTGATTAATCGTAATTAAAGAATTGAGTTACGTGTATGTATACACTTTTCCTTTGGCGCGTCAAAAATCATATCACGCGAACGTGTATACAATTAATAACTCTTTGTTTATTTTATTAAGAAAAGTTTGGTTGAAGTTGCGTGAACGCATCCCCCGAGTTATTTTTTTAGAAATAAATTCGTAATTATGTTACGCGAAAGTATACATAATCACAATAATAGTCTAAGTCGAGCCTAAAACAAACTATGAGTGTTTAAGATCATTTAATACTAAGTTAATATTAAAGTGAGGGTCATAGGTTAGGGATTTTGTTTGTGTATGGCACACCTCGAATTATTGTTTGGGGCCATTTGGAACACTTAGGGTTTTGAGGCATCGATCTTAGATTTAAGATTCGAGCCGTTTGGTGATGATTCGAGGGAATTAGTTTGGAGATTTGTGAAGAGAAGACGACGGGGATTCTGGGGTGTTAATTTGGGGAGGTTTGGAGGTGGTCCGCTGCCGTGAGGCGAGTTCCGACCGGCGGACCACGGCGGAGATGGTGAGGAATTTAGGGGCGGCTAGGGGGTTAGGGGTGTTAGAGACGAATGAGAGGTTATGAAATGGGGGGGGGGGGTTTCGGACAGTAATATAGTAAATAGGGGACCAGTTCCGGGCCGTTGGATTAACAAGATCTAATGGCTGTGATGAAAGCAAGATGAAACGGGGTTGTTTTGGGGGTGGGGAATCCTGGACAGGGTAGGCACATTTGGGCTTGGGTTAGAAGCAGATTTTGGATGGATTTTGGGCTAAAATCAATCCAATTTGAATTAAAACCCCATTTTTCAATTACCTCTTTTTATTCCTTTTTCTTTTCTTTTTCTCTCTTTTTCTAATTAAAAATCCTAAATTAATCTAAATTGTAAAACTAACTCAGATATCTAATTACAAAATTTATAAAATTACTATGATCCTAAATTAGAAAAGAAAAATCATTAATCTAAAAATTAAAAGGTAAAAATGCACAATAAGCTATTTTTGTGATTTTCATTTTTAATAACACAAATAATTAACTAATTAATCCTAAAATTTAAAAATAAAATATAAATGCAATGTATGGTATTTTTGACATTTTTCATGATTTTAATAAAAGATTAAACGTGCACAAAAATACAAACAATTAGTAAAAATCCTACAAAATTCAAATAATAAGAAAAAAATTTATTATAGGAGTAATTAGGGCAAAAAGTACATGCTCACAAAAGCAGTTCAGCAAAGTTAAAATTATACGATTTAAGATACTTATACACGAGTCAAAAACTGAGCCTAAGCGCCACAACCAAAGTACTCGCTATTCTCAAGGCATAACAAAGTCAAGAAATATTGCTTCAATGCAATTCATCTCACACTGGCTTCAACTCCTAAAAAAATAAAACTAACTACACCCAGTTCAAACAAAATCCTTGGAAAAGAACCGCGGTACAAAGAAAAACCAAGGGGGAATTACTATACTACCTATAAAGAAAATCTTTTTGTCTTTTTCCTTTCGACTTAAATCCCTCAAGAAAATTGTCTAATAGATCCATCGTCGGGAAAAGTTCAATCTTTTCTTTTTTTCAAAAAAAAATTATTCAATTAACTAACATAACCAAAGTACCATAGAAAGTCACCTAGACAATCTCTTCACCCCACACTTAAAATTGTGCATTGTTCCCGATGCACATCATAACTATAAGAGGGTAAAAGAAACTCTCTGGTAGGACAAACGCCGAAGCACTAGCAGCTCATGGGTACTCAGACTTCTCCCAGGCTTGGTCCTTTGTGCGGGTACCTCACACTTAGTTCCAACTATCTGGTTTGTTGTTGCATCCTTTCAATAGCTTTATTTTCCATGCTCCTGGAAAATCAAAAATCGACACTACAAACATAATACAATTGAGAAATAAAAAAATAAAAGAAAACAATAAAGTTGGGTTGCTCCAATAAGCACTTGATTTAACGACGCAACATGACGCGGATTACTTTTTGCCTCCACCTTGAGCTTATGAATTGAATCCCAATTTGACATCAAGTTTTCGGCTATGCTCCAGGGGTGGAGGAATAAATCTAATTGGCCCAAGCAACCATTGTACTATTCTACACTTCTTGGTTTTTAGATGAGGTATGTAGTCCTGTCTTTCTGGCAAGAAAATTTCCAGAATGTAGGCACCTTGTTCCTCATTCCTTGACTTCTCAATCGGCTTGGATGACTCGATTTCCATATCGTCATCCAAACACACAATTAGTGCAAAACACTAGCGATTAAAGCTCAAACTCAATTAAAGTGCAGTAAATTAGAGTGTAATAAGCGACTAAAATACACAATTATAGCCTATCATCAGATATGTACAGGTCTTAATCTTAAGCTATAAGTAGTTTTCTACGAAAAAGAAATTATCAAGGCCTCTATTCTTATTCTGATTTTATTTTTCAGCAGAATATTTTGTAGATATGTACCTAGTCTACTCTTGAAAAAGGATTTCTAACAAAAAAAATAATTGTTGGTTTTTCTGAGACAATTAATCATTGGAAATTTGATTGCTTGATTTGGAGCCGCAACCCAAAGAGAAAATTGTGAAAGGGAAAGAAAGAAAAGGTATGAAAGGAAATTGACAGAGATTTGTAAATAGGCCGAAGCATTACTTCTTGTCCAAAAGAATCAGAAACTGAAGACTCTCCCTCTCTCAAGTCTCAACCCAATTTTTATGGCTCTAAGTAGGGTACGAAAAGTCGAATCGAACGGAATTAATTCGGTACTTGAGTTTCATTATACGATACGATTTTTCGATTTATAGTAGGGATATATATTTCGGTATTTCAGTTTAACCGAAATACCAAACCTTTATTAGTATATACTATGTTAACTATAGCCCAACAGCTGCTGCTTTAGCAATTAATTACAGTGCTGCTGCTTTAGCAGTGACTGGTCTCGTTAAGACAAAGGACTAAGTTTTTCTCAACCATATAGCTCGATTTAACTGTTATTTGCTTAGTAATATGTTATTGTTTGGCTCCTGAGATTTGTTAAATCCTCTTTCTTCTTCAATATTTTTTTTTGTTAATGTTTGGCTCTTGAACGTATGGTTAAGCAGTGACGATCTTCATGTTTAACGTTTGTTAATCTAGTGTTTTTGTCTCTGCATTAGTGCTATATATATGATACTGGTCTCATGTTAACTTTGAAGTTAAAAGTTTGAAGGAAAATGACATTTATTAATCGTTGATAATTGATATTCCTTTAAGAAGACACGTATTAATGTATCTAACACAAACCAGATACCGAATTGAAATTTTTAAATACTGATTCAAGTACCGAACGCCCACCTCGCCCACCCCTATCTCTAAAAATTCCATCATTAGCTTTGGAGTTAAAAAGTCAAAAATTGCAATTTTCCAACACTTTTAATGGATAAAAATATTAATTACTGTATGAAATTTGATCCGTAAAATTTGAAACTTCATGAACTGTGGCTACTTTTTAATTGTAGAACTGTGGCTAGTTTGGTGTTACATGGTTCGGAGGCCATAAGGTGGAGGAAGTGCACAGTTGGCCACTAATAACACATGTATTTACTTTTAAGACGTCGTTTAAAATGTATTTAGTCTTTAGCCACTGCTTTTATAAATTTAACTGCCCGGACGAAAATACCCTTCTGCTCATGTCCTTAACTTTGTACTTAACTTCAGGACTACATGTCCTTAACTTTTGAACATGGAACTCTAAGTTCAGGACTACATGTCCTTAACTTTTGAACTTGAACTCTAAGTTCAGGACTTCAAGGCTACATGTCCTTAACTTTTGAACTTGGAATTCAAACTTCAAGACCAAGCGTCCTTAACTTTTGAACTTGTAAGTCAAAGTTAAGGACCTATTGTCCTTAACTTTTGAACTTGTAGGTGTAAGTTAAGGACTGCTTGTCCTTAACTTTTGAACGTGTAACTGTAAGTTAAGGACTGTTTGTCCTTAACTTTTGAACTTGGAAATCAAAGTTAAGGACCTATTAACTTTAGAACTTGTGTCCTTAACTATTAAACTTAACTTTAGGACTTCAAGACTACATTTCCTTAACTTTTGAACTTGAAACTCTAAGTTCAGGACTATGTCCTTAACTTTTGAATTTAACTTTAGGACTTCAGGACTACATGTCCTTAACTTCTGGGAAGGAATTGCATTTCCTGTTTACTCATCACTCTTTTTCTTATTTTCACAACTTTAGATCTAAAAATAAATTCAAGGAGCTAAGAGTAAATAAATCATATTATATTAGACTCACTAGAAAGAAAAATAATTAGCACACCGATTCTGCCACAAGAGAAATGGCAGAAGCATTATAGCTTCTTGAGAAAGTAAAAGAAAAGAAGATCCAGTGCAGAAGAGTTTTAGAAGAGTTTAGCCAAAGGTCAGAATCATATGCAAACACGGATGTCTAAACTCGGTTCAGAGGCTCGAAGTTGGTCTGAAAGAGTTAGGGGTTTTAAAATAAAAACCCTAGTTCAATTAAATCACATAATCAAACTTGGCAGAACCCCCGAATTCTAAGGTTTCCACCTTGAATCAAGTACAGAGATGACAAGGCAAGTAATCGAAACAGGCTCAAAGGTTTCAGTTCTATGAAACCTCTTGCATGTTTCTTTCAGCAGCAGAAACTCATGAGAAAACAATGATAGCAAGTAACACGCATAACATAGCAGCAGAATTCAAAGAAAAAATAGAGTAGAAGAAGCTAATACGAAACATAATAGAGAAGACTGATAAGAACAGTAGAAGAAGCATGCTAAAAATTTTTAGAAGAAACTTTAAACAGAACCCAGTAAAAGGAACTTAATAAGGAAACTTAAGAACTTAGTAAGAAAATATAGTAGGAGAAACATATCAGAACACAGTAGAGAAAGCATACAGTAGAAAAGCATACGAGAACATAGTATAGGAAATACAGCAAAAGGAGCACGTAAGAACATGGTAGAAGAAAATACAAGAACCCAGTAGAAGCAAATACACATAAAAGGAAAAAGAAAGTTAGAAAACACTTAAATACTTTCAGAAAATCGTAGATCGGAAAAGAATGATTTTGAAAGTAGTTTTTGAAAGAAAAGTCAGGAAAACATTTAAGACCTTAAGGAAAGCATGGATCTGGAACAGATATAAGGGAATCGGAAAAACCTCGAAGGGTTAGGGTTTTAGAAGAACCCTAGAAATGAGAAAGGCTTTGAAAAGTCACCGATCTGAGTCGGAGAGGTCAGGATCAGGCTCAAACAACCATGGTACGCCGGAGCAAGGCCGGAGATGGCCGTGGAACCTCGAATCGACAGAGGTCTGGGTACAAACCTTCAAGGTCAGGTCTTGAATCTTCAGAGATCAGGTGTGTAAGAGCAACAGGAGGAGTAGCAACGTTTTCTTCGGAGGAATCTCACTTGGAGGCCAAATTTGTCTTACGCGAATCACAGCCATGACAATGAAGACGATAGCAAGCCCAAAAGTAAGGAAAATCCCACCGATCATAAAAACTTAGAAAGGGTAACACTGTCTTTTCATATTAATTTTAATAGATTAGTGGCTACTATTGCTAAACATTAAAAATGCTGGATAAAAAGTAAATACCACTTTAAAAAGTGGCCACCTCACACAATTTTTACCCATAAGATTTGGTTTGGGCTGACAATGGGATGATTCTTGTAGAAATGACACCAGATACTTATAAATTAGCTAGTGCGTCCTAAATTTCAGTTTTTCAGTCTAATTTTTCGGGAGCAAAATGTTCTTAATTGTCTGAAGTCAAGATTTTTACTTCAAAATCTTAGGACAAAATAAGTACTCGCTAATCTCTAAATAACATATCTAAGAATGGTTGTTTGTGTACTTATCCCTTTGATTCTTCTTAGGGATTTTTACATAAATAGCCAGCCAAATTCAATGTTTACTTTTCTTAGCCGGTATACATAGCAATAATTATATATGTTTATATCCATATTATATATTGATTATACGTATATTATACACCTATGTGTTATTTTTAGTTTAAGTAGTTGGATGGGCGGCTATTTGGGTTAATTCTTAATTCTTCATCTTGTTAATTGAGGCCCATGATATTCTTCTTTGAGAAATTTTCAGAAATGACTATTGTTTAGTGGCTACTAACTTCCTATAGCTACCATATACATAAATACTTTCCGTAGCTACCTTTCGGTTGTTATGAAAATGTATTCGATGTATTCGAGCTATTGTATTCATGAATACAATAGCAAAAAATTGCTAAAAAATAAGGCAGTCCAGCTGTCAGCCGATGTATTCACATGTATTCATACCATGTATTCATGAATACAACGTAATAATAGGTCTCTGAAGTTGTTAAATAACGGAAAGCTGCTAATTTAACGGGATACACTCCTAATATAACTCACCTAAATCAATTATAACACACAACATTATCAATCCAATTAATGAGAAGATTTATCAGACACTAAACACCAAAAAATAGAGCATTCTTCAGAGTTTCAGTCCCTCTTTTTTCTTATACAATTCTAGTTTTTTTTCCTCTGACATTGTTCGAAGTTCTGCTCGGAATTGATACAAGTATCTATAGAAATATTTTGAAATTCGATTTTCTGTATATGAATACATCATGTATTTATGTCGAATACAACATGTATAGTAACCTACTGCCTACATATTTCATAATAAACCTAGTGCTTGTATTTTGTTGTATCTAGCAGTTGTATTCAATATATTCAAGTTTATTTTTGTATTCACAATATTTTATTTATTCCTAATACATGATATTACTGCTTTATTGAGTATATTTCATTGGTTATATTCATTGATTTTCTATTTATATGGAGAGTATTTTATTGTATTGTTGTTTTAAATACAAAGGGATACAGTTAGGTCTAAAATACAGATAAATACAGTTAGATTGAATGCATAATTAATTGATAAATGACATCAAAATGATAAAACTAACAATGTATTGAATGCATAAACATCAAAATGATATAACAAACAATGTATTTAAAAATGTTATTGTAAGAAATCAAATACATATAAATACATCTAAATACAACAGTCAAAAATCGTTGTACAAAATATCAGTGTATGCCTTATCGAATACATATAAATACATCTAAATACAATAAGAGAAAACCACTGTAGAAACTAAAAATCAATGTATGCGAACTAGAATACATATAAATACATCTATAATTAGGGTCATTGCGTATTTTTATTCTCCTTTCGGCTTCAATGGTTGCTGATGAACCTGCAACAGGTTCCTCTTGAATGATTTGCAAATCGAAATATAGCCCTTCGAAATTGAGTGCTTTAGTAGGTATTCTGCAAAAAACCTAACAATGGTGAATATTTTTTTAAAAAAAAATGTTGAAGAGAAAAAGAAGAAGCTTTAACCGGTCATAAATCCAAAAACTTTAGTGGTGAGTGGTGAAAATCAGTGTTGATGATTTACGACTTGCACATTTTTATAGTTCTTGACAGAAACAAGAAATCATGAATTAGAAGGTAAAAAATTTGGTGTCACGCCTCCACGTCCTGTGGAATTGGGAAAGAACAATTTTAAAAAGGATGTTAAGTAAACTTACAGGAAATCATGGAATACCTCACTATTTTCATGGCTGAAGAGTAGTGATAACTATTGAAGTTATGGAAAAACTCACCGTCTGTCGGAGGAAACCAGTTTTCTGGTTCATATAGGAAATAATGAGAGAGAGATCATGGAGAGAGAAATAAGACACTATGCGTGATTTTGGGAGAAAATAAACTGAAAGAATGGGAGAAAAAAATATTAGACGGCATATTTAATGGCTTAACAATAGGAAGTGACCATAAATACATATTTTTCTATAAAAACTAAAAGGTAGCTATAGAAAATAATATTTTAAAAGCGTTTTTATTAATAATAAATAGGGTGTAAAGCTTTGTCATATGAGGTAAATTTTCCTTCTTTTTTCCCTCGTGTACAAAGCCCAGCATTGTGGAGACTCATTGACCTAAGCTTTAATGGGTATAATTGTACAGTAGAAACGAATTTACTTTTCCATTAATTAAAAGGGATTTGGCATGGCATGACAACTAGGTTCAACAATTGGCATAAAAAAGCCAACGTTTTAGGATTTGACATATAATACCCTAAATTTATTCTCTCTTCAAATGGTTCAACCACCACCCTAAAAATAAGCCCATCAAAATTATTTTCCTTAAAAATAGGCAAAAATATTTAAAATCTTCTATCTCTTCTCTCATAGCATCCATCATCCTAGAAATTAGGTTCCATTTCCTTCAATAGTATCCAAAAAAACTTCCAAATATTTTTTTAATTATTTTTCTAATTTTTTATCTGTATATCCATATATATATATATATATATATATATATATATATATATATATATATATATATAACACATTAATAATTATATTATTGTATATCATAGTGTATAGTATAATAATAATAATAATAATATGTATATCAAAAAAGTATATAAAAAGTTTATTTTCGTTCTTTGTATAACACATTTCAGATTGAAAACTCAAGTTCAAGACGACTCCACATGTGTATCCCCTATTGTATCCAGTGTATATCTCTATGTACATCAATGATATTTCATGTATATCATGTGTATATGTGTATATCCATAAAAATTTGTGTTATATACACGATATACAATGTGATATACACGAGCGTCCATGAAAAAATTGTGTTGTATACACAATATACAAAGGGATATGCACAGACGTCCTTAAAAACCTGTGTGTGATATACACTAATGTACACGATATACAACGTGATATACACATGTCGCAGTTGGATTTTTAGGTCTGATTTTTTTACCTAAAACCAGACTAAATCACTTCTAATCTTGCTCAAATTTTGTGTATAGCCACGTTTAGGTATTTTCAACCAATTTCAATCACACCCACTTATTCAATCCAATCAAAAAAAAAAAAGAGCAGAAAAATAAAGTTGAAATATATTTTTTCTCTTTTAGTTTTTGCTTCTGATTTTCTCTGATGTGAGATCAACCTTATATTTTCATCCTACTGATTTTTTTGAATAATTTTCAAGAATTTTTGCTAAACTATGAGAGCGAAAGAGAAGAGATAGAAGAAGAAATACAAGGAGAGAAAGGGGGAGGGAAGCCAAAATAAGCGAGTAGTTTTCTTTTTTAGAGAGAATATATAAGAGAGTAATTTTTTTAGGATTTGGGTATATAATGCCAATTGTTTAGGGCTATTTTTGCCAAACCTAATATAAAGCTAAAAAATTGACAATTCTTGTTAGGTATTGTTGTTATAGGATGCCAATTTTTCTTAATTAAAAGTATGGTATACAACTCTATGGAAGCCTGATTAAAAACTGATGTTGATTATCTGCTGTTTGTGGATTGTGCAATATGCTAAAATTAGTTCATAGTCTCCAAATTCCTGTTCCACACCATCAGGCTCCTATAAAAAAGTGAAAATGTCACATCAAAATTTGTCCAAGTAGCTAAATATAAAAGCGCATTTGCCATACATAGCTTTCGTTATGCATAAAATTCAAGAAAAGATCAAATTTTACTAGATTTATTATGATGCAATCTTACTTCTTATCTCATTAATAAAAAAAATAATATAGATCACAATAATAATATACCCAGTGAAATCTCACAAGTGAGATTTGGGGATGGTAGTGTGTACGCACATCTTATCTTTACCTTGTGAAGATAGAAAAATTATTTCTGATAAACTCTTGACTCAAGAAAAACATAAATCAACAGTCATAAAAGAATAATATAGATAAAACATATTTTTTAAGGTTTCCCCCTATGTTCGGCACCTACTTTTGGGTTCAACTAATCTAGATTTGCGTCGGTAAATATCAATTGGTGGGATAGAGCGCTGCTTACTAAAAACAATTCTATTCTCATGTCTCTAATCCGCATGTTATGGTTAAAGATGCAAGGGTGCCTACCAATTCACTGTAATCTTTAGTAATAAATAGGATAATTAAAATGTCACTAAAAGTTAGAAATAAAATTCTAAATTCGGGTTGACTGTTTTGACCGTTGGACAAAATCAGATCGATTCACCCCCTCCTAGAAAAAAATGATAAAAATAAGATGGACAGAGAGGAAAAGTTACTATCATCACGTGTTTAACTTCTTTTTCAGATGCTACCTGTGAATTGTTACCTCAGACTTTATCTTGGCTTTTCACATTCGATATTCCTAAAAAGAGCAAAAATAACAAACAGAAAGAATCTTTGTAGATTGAACCATGTGAACAATATGTTTATTTATGTACCTGTCCTGTCCACATGAACGTTGTTTTTTTGAAGTACTACTACTACTAGTATATAATATTTCATGTTTGTCTACTTTTGGTACCTGAAGTATAGCCTAGAGTATAACCAATCTAAGACGCAACGAAAATTAAAGTACATAATGTGGTAAGGTCTACCTACTTAATTAGTTTGGTTTAAAGTTTTAGTTAAATGTCAAATACATACACGTTTATTAATGACATTACTCTCACGTGTGATCCAAATCTCTTAGGGGCTATGGGTTTCTTTGACTCGAATAAATTTCTGTTTAGAGCAACGCGTAAATTCAAGTAATGGTATTAGTAATTTATTTTTGATCCACAGTATTTGCTTTTAAGATTGTCGTACATCCCTTAGACATATACAATTTTTTTTGGTAATGTCACGACCCGAATTACCCACCGTCGAGACCGCGGTGGCACCTAACATTGAACCCGCTAGGCAAGCTAACGTTACTGATTATTTTATCTCATTACTTTTATCTTTAACAATTACCAAGCTAATGTAAGGAAACAACGGAAATAGAAATGCGGAAGAACATAATTTAACAGTTTAACTAATACCAATACTAAATCCATAATAATACTTTATCCAGAACTGGTGTCACAATCTCACGGACTATGTACGAATACTACAAATAAGGGTTTGAACAAAGAAAATATATGTCTGTCTCTGAAATAGATAAGAACAGAAAGAAACAAGCTAGAAAGGGGACGCAAAGGCCAGCGGACGCCTACAGGACTACCTCGGGTCTCCGCTGGACTGAAGGCATCAACTTCTAACTATGATCTGTATGCTCCAGTACCGGGATCTGCACAAAAGAGTGCGAGTGTAGTATCAGTATAATCGACCCCTGTATTGAGTAAGTGTCGAGCCTAACCTCGGCAAAGTAGTGACGAGGCTAGGACCCAACAAACAACATAACCTACAGTTAAACAATATCTAACAGAATAACAGTAATAAAAGCTAATCAGAAAGTAACGGGGAGGGGTAACATGCTATGGGGAATACCAACATAAGGAACACAGAAATAACGGAATGAAACAATTAAGGCACTTGAACCGAAAGCAACAAGTAATCTCAACAAAACAAACAATGAATGTACGACATCACCCTTCGTGCTTTTACTCTCAATCATCACCATGAAATTAATAATAAAAATCTGCACGGTATCACCCTTCGTGCTTTATCTCTCTTCCTCACCATATGACACTACAAGAAAGAAGGCAGTTCGCAACAATAATTTTTATTGCCATATATTCAATGTTGTTGCCAAAAGTATTTTTGGCAACGACAAAATAATCGTTGCACTCCGTTGCAGTAAACACCGATGGGAAAAGTATATGCAACAATAAAGAATATTGTTGCCAAAAAGTAACCTAGCGCAACAATATATATCGTTGACATAAGTTATTTGTTGTTGATAAAAAACCAATGAAGTCGTGGATTATAAAGACATGTAGCAACAAAAATTATTATTGCGATAAAATTAGCTTTTTTGCCAACAATATCAGTTGTTGCTAAAAAAAATTGCGGTAAATTTAATCGTCTGTCATCAAGACTTTTAGCAACAACTATTATTGTGGTAATACTTACTTTTTGCCACCAGATTCTCTAGTACTACTTTAGCAACAATTTATGAGTTGTTACTAAATACACAATTCATATATTCTTTTAGATTTTTATAAATATATGTAGAAATAATAATAATAATAATAATAATATATATATATATATATATATATATATATATATATATATATATATATATATATATATATATATATATATATATATAATTGATGCAGTGCATACACTCACTTTCAAAAACTTAATAGTTCTATTAATATGTGTTTACTTACAAAACGAACAAAAGCATCATATATCCAAGGTCCTTAAGTTATATTCTAATAGTAACCCAAAAAATAACTCTCCCTCCAATAGCTTGTGCATTACATGAACCGGATGCCAGGATTGTTGGTCTACACATGCTCATCCTAAAAAGAAGATAAATATAATTAGATTTTGATAAATACAAAAATAATAATAAAATATAAAAGTGTAAAATGAAAGCACTGAAGCTTGTTTAACTACAACAACTTTAGACTTAAGAAAAATCAGTTACATATTTTAATGAGAAATAACTGCAACAACTAAAGAAAAATAGATATGTAAGCAGTGAAAGTTTGATTACAGTATTCCCCAAAAATAAAATTGCATCAGAACCTACTAAATACTTCCAGGAATACAATACTATAGTCGAAACAAAATACTAATCAAAGATTGATTTATACAAATAGATTCATTTGCATATACAGCTAAGAAACTTCCTTTCACATGAACCAGAATACGTTTACTTACCATGGTATCATCCATAAGACTTGTAGAACTTGTCTCATCCAAACCATCTAAATTAGCAATCATGTCAAAAATTCCAGCAGGAAGTCGAGTCTGTTAAATATTGTACAACTAAACTTAAATATGATATATCCCGGAAGAGCCTAATTTATAACATCAAAAATACTAGAACAAGTCTTCTTCAACAGAACATAGTAGTTTTCAGAGATTCAAATAAAGAGACAACATCCACATAGAGCATTTTATACCTTGAATATCTAATATCTCATGTAAAATAAATTATGTATGAGAACGCCCATTCTTCAAAGTTAGTATTTGATAATTAGTGAATTGGACTATAATTAGGCCCTAAAGAACCACCTTCTTGCATAGTTTTTGTGGTAAAAAATGATAATAAAATGCTCTGATTAGTACTTTTCATGCTTTGCAGGCTATATACAATAAAAGAAGTCTATGGAGTACTTTTGGGATCAATTATGGAGAAAAAGAGGCCAATCGTACAATATCCGCTAAGTGCACCACGCGAAGGCAGCAAAACCAGAACTGGATATGGACTGCCGCGGTCCCGGCGTAACCGCGGTCGGACCGCGGCAGAAGGCTGTTGCGGATTCTGAGAGGCTAGTTGGCCGCGGTCCTGGCGTAACCGCGATAGGAAGCGAAAAATTGAGGGACTGAAGTTCAAAACAGAGGATTTTTAGCCCAAAACCCTATATTAAACAATAGAATTCGTCCAAGGGAGGCAGGTAATGTTTTAGAAAGTACTTTGGCAAGAAAAACAAGTGTGGGAGATCACCCAAAACATCATATTTTCTTCTTCTCTTTATTTTTCTTGCAATTTTGATCATGAATATTTTCATAGTTTATTTACCCATTGTCATGAGTAGCTAAATCTTTTGTCTAGGGTTTTGATGGAACCTATTGAAGGATGAACTTCTTGATTATGTTAATATAGTTTGCCAGTTTAATCTCTATTTGTTCAACTACGTGTTTGTTATAGTTAATTGACAGGATCCTCAATTAGCTGTGCCTATTTAGTATGCATAACTCGGGAGAGAGTGCATTTTTAGGTAATTGTTGAACAACATCACTCCCAAAGTATAGGAAGGATCTATAACTACGGGTTTAAAGGCGGGATTAAGGATAACGAAGTCTTGGGTGCAATCTAAAGTGAACTGTAATAAACAAAGCCAGCTAGCGTATCTCGGAAGAGTGCATCTAGTAAATTATCGTGATTACTCGGGAGAGATTCACGGTGAAAAGAGTGTTCATGGTTGATAGAGATGTGTTGGTAAATCTTTATGAAACTTAAACAGAAGGGATTCCATCAATAGGGGAAATCACTACTTTAGAACCTTCTCAGTATTGTTCACAACTTAAGCTTATTTAGTTTACAACTATTTATTGACTTTCAATCTTAGTTATTAAATATACCATCAATTGTTATTCACAACGTTTTGGCGTCGTTGCCGGAGACTTAACGGTGTTATCAATTACAATTGAAAGAAGTACAAAAATTCTTATTGTAGTCATTTTTTCTCTATACCCAACTTTTTACATTGAAATTTTAACGTTTGTTGACCTGGTTGCACAGGTGCATGCCTAGAAACTCATCGAGATCTGGTGAAGTATTTGAAGCATTATCAGATTCCGAGAAAGTTTTCAAGGCCTTGAATCGGGCTAATCTGAAAAACAAACAACAACCAACAACTGCCCAATTCGAAACAGTCATGGGGGATTACGAGGAAAACCCAACGGTACCAATAGTGCTAGAGGCTGCTCTCTATGACTGGGCACAACCCACAGCTGAAAATCTGTCCACAACCATTGTAGTTCCGCAGATACAGGCTGAGTCATTCCAAATTACGAATAACATGTTGCACTTGTTGCAGAACAAGAGACTATTTTCGGGGTGGCAAGTCGAAGATTCTCAGCAACACTTGAAGAACTTCCTCTCTATCTGCAAAACCCAAAGGCAGCCTAACGTAACTCCTGAAGCAATCAAGCTGTTATTGTTTCCATTCTCAGTGACAAGAGCTGCCCAGACTTGGCTAAACTCACTTCCCATAAATTCTATAACAACATGGGATGAGTTAGTTAGGCAATTCCATAACAAGTTCCACCCACCCAATAAGACTGCTCAACAAATTGATGAAATTTTGAGTTTTAAACAGAGACCAATGGAGACACTGCATGAAACATGGGAGCGCTTTAAAGGGATGCTGGTTATATGCCCGCACCATGGTATTCCAGATCTGATGTTGGGGCAGCGGTTTTACATGGGATTGTCAGATAGCGTGAAGAACATTGTTGATGCTTCAGCTGGTGGAGCATTTTTGAGCAAAACATGGAGAGAAGGCCAGAGTCTGCTTGACAAGATGGCACAAAATTTGGGATGGACAACTAGGAATGCACCTATCACTCCAGTGGTTCACTTAGTGCCCTTAGATCCATCCAACTCTATGGCTGAAAATATGGCCACCTTATTGACACAGATGAGTATACTCACCAAAAAGGTGGAAAAGTCAGGGCAGAAGCAGCAGGTACACATCGTAGATACTACCAATGGGGGCTTGTGTGCATCTTGCATTAGTCAGCCAATCGGTAACCAATGGAATGCAGAACATGATCATCTCCACTACCCTGAAGACATGAATTATGTGTCTAATTATGGAGGCCAGAGATCGGGTGGTCAGAATTGGGGCCAACAAAATCAGCAATACAGGCCAGTCCATCTACAATTCAACAATGGAAACATGGGTGGTATGAGACCCCCTAACAATATGGCACCTTAACTAAGGCCACAGGGATATAATAATCAGAATCAACAGCAGGGGTATCACCCTCCTCAGCAGCAGCATGGTGGAAGGCAGGAAGATGGGTTTGCTAGACTTGAGGCAATGATGCAGCAGGTTATTGGGTCTAATGCAAAGATTAATGAGAGAGTGGATGCACATGATGCAGCAATCAAGAATATTGAAGTGCAGGTGGGCCAAATTTCTATGTCTCTGAACAATCGTCCTCATGGGACACTACCTGCAGACACCCAGATAAATCCAAAAGATCAAGGCCCAAAGCAGCTAATGGCGGTAAGTCTACATAATGGCAGAGATATGGATGTAGAGAAAGAGATGGCTCGAGAAACTAGATAAGCTGAGACACTTATACCAGTGCCCATTGAGCTGGATGAGTCAACGAAACTGACGGAGGTGTCAGTCCAGCCTGCCCAGGAAGAAAATAGCATCCAGAATGCGACCGAGAAAGAAGCTGAGACAGTCCAGGAACCAGTAGTTGATGTAGCAGCTGATAAGGATCAATACCAGTTGATTGGGAAGAAGAGACCTCCTTCACCTTTCCCTCAGAAGCTGGCTACGTATCAAAAGGAGGAACAATACAAGAAGTTCTTCGAAATGCTGAAACAAATCCAGGTAAACATACCATTGATTGAAGTTTTGAAGGAGATGTCTGGGTATGCAAAAATGATGAAGGACTTGATGTCCCGAAAGTTTGATTTCCAAGACTTGGCCACAGTTACTCTTACTCAGACATGTAGTGCAGTGGTGGTTAGACCAATTGCAGAAAAGCTATCTGACCCAGGGAGCTTTACAATTCCATGCACTATTGGTAATTTTGCTTTTGCTAAAGCACTGTGTGATCTAGGGGCCAACATCAATCTTATGCCTCTGGCGATTTATAAGAGGTTGGGCATTGGAAGATCTAGACCCACCTCTATGTTGTTGCATCTGGATGACACGATAGTGAAACGACCCTCTGGTATACTGGATGATGTGCTAGTTCAGGTAGGGAAATTTGTGTTCCCTGCAGATTTTGTAATCTTAAACTGCAGAGTGGATGAAGAGATTCCCATAATTTTGGGAAGACCATTCTTGGCCACAGGGATAGCTCTCATTGATTGTGAAACCGGGGAGATCAAGATGAGATTGAACGATGAGGAGATAACATTCAATGTGCAGAAATCTATGAGGCAACCAAGTGAATTCGCCAATTGTTCTCTTATTGATGCCGTGGATGTAATCGTGGAGACTGATGATGAGGTGCTAACCATTGAGGACCCCCTTGCTGCATGTTTAATGAATTTGGATGAGGTTAATGGAGAGGAACTGGCGGAATGGGTGTTGGCATTAGAAGGTAGAGGGTTCTGGGATAGAACTCTAGAATTTGAGCCCTTACACTTGGAAAATCGAGAGACTCCTCCAGCCAAGCCATCTATCGAAGAACCACCAAAGCTGGAGTTAAAGCCATTGCCCAACCATCTCAGGTATGAATTCCTTGAACCTAACTCCATATTACTTGTTATTATCTCATCTAGTTTGTTAGATGTGCAGGCGCAACAACTCTTGTAGGTACTTAAGGAGTGCAAGACTGCCATTGGGTGGACCATGGCAGACATAAAGGAGCTCATCCCCGCCTACTGTATGCACAAAATTCTACTGGAAGAGGGACACAAACCTTCCAGGGAACACCAAAGAAGGCTGAACCCTAACATGAAGGAAGTGGTGAATAAGGAAGTAATAAAGTGGTTAGACGCGGGAATTATCTTCCCAATCTCTGACAACAACTGGGTTAGCCCAGTTTAATGTGTACCTAAAAAGGGTGGCATGATGGTAGTTAAGAATGATAGCAATGAATTGATCTCTACAAGAATAGTCACGGGCTGGAGAATTTGCATGGATTATAGAAAGCTAAATCTAGCCACCCGGAAAGACCACTTCCCACTTCCCTTCATTGATCAGATGTTAGACAAACTGGCAGGGAGGTCACACTTCTGTTTTCTGGACGGGTACTCAGGATACAACCAGATTTCCATTGCACCGGAGGACAGAGAGAAGACCTCTTTCACTTGTCATTATGGCATTTATGCCTTTCGGAGGATGCCCTTTGGCCTATGCAACGCACCCGCCACATTCCAACGGTGCATGATGGCCATATTCACTAACATGGTAGATGACATAATGGAGGTGTTCATGGATGACTTCTCAGTGGTGGGAAATTCATTTGATGAGTGCCTGATAAATCTGATGCGTGTGCTGGAACGGTGTATCGAGACTAACCTGGTTCTGAACTGGGAGAAGTGCCACTTCATGGTACAAGAAGGCATAGTCTTGGGGCACCGGGTGTCAAGCAAAGGAATTGAGGTGGATCGTGCTAAAGTGGATGTAATAGCAAATCTACCTCCTCCAACTTCAGCCAAAGCAATCAGAAGCTTCCTTGGGCATGCCGGTTTCTACCGGAGATTCATAAAAGACTTCTCAAAAATTGCCAACCCTCTCTGTAAGTTGTTAGAAAAAGATCACCCTTTATTGTTTTCTGATGATTGTAGGGTAGCATTCGAGGAGCTGAAAAAGAGACTGGTCACATCACCTATCATTGTTGCCCCCAACTGGGAGCAGCCATTCGAACTCATGTGTGATGCCAGTGACTACGCAGTGGGGGCAGTGCTGGGACAGCGGAAGGACAAGCTGATGCATCCAATTTACTATGCTAGTAGAACGCTGAGTGGAGCCCAGCTGAACTATACTGTGACTGAGAAGGAGATGTTGGCTGTGGTGTTTGCTTTCGACAAGTTCAGATCATATCTGATTGGTTCTAAGGTAATTGTATACACTGATCATGCAACTCTCAGGCACTTGATTGAGAAGAAGGAGTCTAAGCCGCGCCTGATTCGTTGGGTGTTGCTGCTGCAAGAATTCGACCTTGAAATTCGTGATCGTAAGGGCACAGAGAACCAAGTCGCTGATCATCTATCACGACTTGAGGGAGCTGAAAATGCAGTTGAGGTTGAAGATATTCTGGAAACCTTTCCAGACGAGCAGCTGCTCGCTACTAATCTTGAGAAAGCGCCATGGTATGCAAATTTTGCAAATTACCTGGCCTGCGGTATAGTTCCCTATGACCTTTCATCTGTATAAAAGAAAAGGTTTTATCGTGACTGCTGCATGTATTATTGGGATGAGCCTTACTTGTTTAGAATTTGTGTTGACAATATGATCCGAAGGTGTGTCCTCGAGATAGAACAATCTTCTGTTTTGCAGGCTTGTCACGCATCGGCTTATGGAGGACATTTTGGAGGGGTCAAGATAGCTGCGAAAGTGCTTGAGGCCGGATTCTTTTGGCCAACAGTGTTTAAAGATGCGCACCAATGGGTGAAGGGCTGCAATGAATGTCAACGGACCGGGAACATTTCCCGTCGCCATGAGATGCCCATGAACCCAATTCAAGAGGTGGAAGTGTTTGATGTCTGGGGGATTGACTTCATGGGTCCCTTCGTCAGCTCCTATGGCAATAAGTACATACTTGTTGCTGTGGATTACGTGTCCAAATAGGTAGAAGCTGCAGCGTTGCCCACTAATGATGCAAGAGTGGTGGTGGGGTTTTTGAAGAAGAACATATTCACCAGATTTGGGACACCAAGAGCGATTATCAGTGACGGAGGCACTCACTTCTGTAATAGAGCTTTCGAGAAGTTGCTTGCAAAGTATGATGTACGCCACAAGGTGGCTACCCCTTATCACCCGCAAACTAGTGGGCAGGTTGAAGTGTCCAACAGAGAGATAAAGAGTGTGCTAACCAAGACTGTGAACGCCACAAGAACTGATTGGGTGAAAAAGTTAGATGATGCACTCTGGGCCTATAGAACTGCTTTTAAAACACTGATTGGTATGTCACCATATAAGTTGGTGTTCGGGAAGGCCTGCCATTTGTGAGTGGAACTTGAACATAGAGCGTGGTGGGCACTAAAACAGTTGAATCTAGACATCGAGGTTGCAGGCACAACGAGGATCACAGAATTGCATGAGCTCGACGAGTTCAGACACCTTGCTTTTGAGAGCACAAGGCTGTACAAGGAAAGAATGAAGAGGTTGCACGACAGAACATTGTGGAGCGAAATTTCAATCCTGGAGATATGGCGTTGCTTTATAACTCACGATTAAGGCTATTTCTGGGTAAACTCAGGTCACGATGGTCTGGACCATTTAGAGTGGTCGAAGTTTTTCCTTCAAGTTCTGTCGAGATTGCCACAGAGAAAGACTCTCGTACATTTAGAGTCAATGGGCAGAGATTGAAACTATATGTGGGCATGAGCGAACCAAAGGAAGTGTCTGAGCTACACCTGACTGAACCACAGAGGTCGAGCGAGCCTTAAATGCGCTCATCTGCGTCGTGTCGCGACGTTAAATCAGGCGCTGCGTGGGAGGCAACCCACGAATGTGTTGTAAGTGTAATGCATAAAAAAATAAAAAAAATAAAAAAAAGTAGCAGGAACACGCCCAGACCGCGGTCCCAGCGTAACCGCGGTCGGACCGCGGTCAAGGACCTCCTCTAAAAGAAGTCTACCGCGGTCCCAGCGTACCTGCGGTAGGACCGTGGTCAAATACACCCTCTAAAAGGGGTCTACCGCGGTCCCAGCGTAATCGCGGTAGGACCGCGGTAGACCAGCGCGGGCCAGGTAAGTGCAGATTTTTTTTCCTTTTTTTTTAATTTTCTCCCCCCTTTTTTAATAACCCTAACCCCCCCCCCACTATTCCCCCAAACCCTTTTTTTTCTTCAACCCACCCACATTCCTCATCCCCTTCTCTCTTCTCCTCTCTCTTTCACACCATCTACTATCCCTCAAACCCCCATTGTTGCCCCTCCTTTCTTCTCCATTTCTCTCTCCACAACCTATCCTTTCCATTCCTTCTCAAGGTAAGCTTCTGTATTCTTTTCTCTTTCTTTTACATAACTTAGTGTAGTGTTTTAGTGTAAATTTTCTTTTCTTTCTTTCTTTTCTTTCCCTTTATCCATTATTTGCTTCTTTTGGCCATGATTGATGTTTAAATGGTTGGGTTTTCATTGTGCTTAACTTGGGGGCGATTTTTTAGAAGGTTTGGAGGCCTAAATAAATTTTTTAGGGTGAAGCTTGGTAGAAGGGTCTAAATGGCCGAAAATTGGGGGTGTGTTGTAAAATTTTGGAGCACTTTGTGCCCTTCTTAGTTTGTGGTGGTGGTAGCATTTGACATGATTCACTTGTGGGAGATTGTGTGGGGTATTATATGGCGGAATTGTAGAATTAATAGTGGTGTGAGGGCAATAGTGGAGGTTGTCAATTTTGGGCACCTTACTAATTGGGTATACTGGATTTGTTTGACAAAAGGAAACTGTTTGGTGCCATCGGGTGGCGAAGTCTGAGTACCCATCCGACTGGCACATGTTAGGATGCATCTGATTGTTACCCTGAATTATCTGTAGGTAATATGGCCCGAAAAAGGCGAAAGAGCTCGGCAAGCACTTCCCAAATGCCAACATGTGAACACCTAATTTTGACCGTATTTGAATTTTTTCCCACTTATCTCTCCAATACCTCACTTCTCACCCATCTTTCCCACTTTCCCTTGTCCCCTACGCTGGTCCCCCCACTCTCTTTTATTTCCTCACATCCATCCCCTTTGTTCCCCACTTCTTGTCCCCCTTTTTGTTCTCCACTCACAATCCCACATCCCCACTCCATTCCACTCATAATTCCAATAAGCCAATTCCCATTTTCCTCCACTCAAAACCCGCGTTCTCCACTCCAAAGGGGAGGAACAAAAAATTACCAATTGTCTTCTCTATAACGAGACAACAAAGACTTAGTGAAAGGGAGGGGAAAAAAGAAAAACAATAATTCAAGTAAGAAGAAACGAGAGGAGAAGTTCAAAAGACAGCAAAGGGATGACTTCTTCTTAATAGAGACAGAGGGTATACACTCGATAAATGGTCAGTATACATTCTATATACACTAGAGATACTCTCGATATACACTGGATATACAAAGGCAGCCAACGAAAAGAGGGTCTTCTTCCTCCTAAAAATTCTACATCTAGAGCTTAACATCCACCATGAAAGAGCCATGAGAGCTCATATTTTCCACCTGAAAAACACCCCATAAAACACCCCAAAGTCCTAGCCAAAACCCAACTAAAATACAATGAAATTCCAGCGTGTAATCATAGTCGAAAAACCCATGTGAAACGTCACTACTTCACCCGCATACCCGCCAGATCTCTCACCAGCTTCGTCCGCACTGTCGTCGTATCCCATCTCTCGTCCATTGCTGCTTCAACCTGAAGCTAACTCCTAAACCACCCTTTAACGCCACGAAACAGCCCCAAGGTCTTTGAAAATCTAAGTCGTCGTTGAGGTGGTCGTCGTCTGAGGTTCCGTCGATGAGATCGACGATGTTTGGTTATAGTTCTAATGATTTGTTGTATAGGTTGGAGGAGGATTGTTATCATCATATCAAATAACTACTTTGCTTTGCAATACTACAGGTTCTCTTCCTTGTGTTTATTTTATCTCATATTCATTTTACTTGTTTGGTGAAAGATTTTGATTATATTTTGCTTCTCTATATTGGTTTTGTTCATGTAATTCGCATGGTATGGGTGTTTCATCTTTTATTTTGTATGTATGGTAGCTTTTAGGAGTGGACAAAATACTCCTAGCTAGGTTGAACAAACATAAAAGGGACTATCTCATGACTGCCATTCATTTTCGTATAGTTTTAGCACTAGTCAATAATTTTTACACTATAAGACTTCCTCGTTGAATGAATTTAACTATTTGTGTTAAATTAGGAAATGAGTTCTTCTTTTTGGTTGAGTAATAGTAAGTGTCACACCTCCTTTTTGCGCGCCCGACCCCGAAGGGTTAGATGCGCGGGTGGAGTTTTTTCCAATTTAAGTGACAATATTCGAAATGGGATTATTTATTTAATTCAGAGTCGCCACTTGGGAAAGGTTTGGCTTTTGGTGTCCCAAGTCACCGGTTTATCTTGAATCCCAAATCGAGGAAATTTTCGACTTTCCAAATGAAGTCTGCGAACCAGAAATTCTAAGTAAGGAATTCTGTTGACCCGAGGGAAGGTGTTAGGCACCCACGGATCCCGTGGTTCTAGCACGGTCGCTTAAATTGTTATAATGGCTAAATATCTGATTTAACTACATGTTGTGACTTATGTGCTTTTATTAAGTTTAGACCGTTTTTGCTATTATCATTTATTTTTTATACAATTGCAACGTCATGAAAATGCATCTCGAACCACGTCACAGTCAATGCACCCGTAGTTGTTAACACATTTCGACTCCGTTGAGATTTGAGTTTGGGTCACATAAATGCGCACCCGAATTTAAGAATGTAATTTAATTAGGTCGCGCCTAAAGAATCTAACGCGTTATTATCTTTGGGGAAGGCTGTGGAATTCACTAAACAGTCCATCCCAATTTCTAAGTATTTATTATGATCAACTATTGAGGGCCCCGCAATTTGCATTTTTATTTGGCGAGGCTCGTCTCATTACTTTAGAAGGGTGTCCTACAGTGACTACATTTCTGCTACGTTTGTCTCTAAAAAGAAAGATAATACCGAACTTACTTATTTGAACAAATACAGACTGAATCTTTATTATGTTGACCGAACCTAAATTTGTTTGATTTCCTGATTGATTGCTTGTGAGGTGAGAGTTACCTCATGCTTTGTCTTCATCGAGCAAATACGCTTATTAATCTACGAAGTGAGATTGCAAGCAAACCAACAACATACACTGAGTTATATTTAACGACCTCCAAGTTTTATTTTGAACTCTAACCTATCTGAAATTGATAAACGAAATTTGCTGTTTATTAGGAAAATTGCGTCTAATCGAACTCAAAACGACTATTAGTTTTTCTCAAAAAAAAGTCATCGCATTATTTCAAAACAAGGAATCTATACCGAGACCCGATATCGAACCTATATCGGAGCAGGTAATCTGACAGGGGAGCTGGCATTCATAGTCAGACTCCTAATGTGACTGCATGAGAGTTTGTTTGGGATACATTTATCCCAGTCCTAATACCACAGATTCGTCAATTCAGTGGTCTAGGCAAAAACACATACAAGTGCTTGCCATGACTCTATGTTATACAGTCATAACTGGACCAAACAGAGTGTTATACTGAACTGAATGTATACTAAATCAAACATACTGTCTATGTCATACTGTCATTACTATTGAACAATACTATCTAACAGTTCATCTCAAACAGAATGTATGTTAGTTTATACAGAATATTTGCAGTTTGCAGTAAAGAAAATAAAGGCACAACTAACATTCGACCTATTTTTAACACCAATGCTATAACATAAACTGATGTTCATTTCTTTATTTCTGCTTCAACTTCAAAACTTTCAACAATACATGGTTCAGAGGTTGTGTACCTGGGAATGTTTGACAATTGAAGAAGAGGGCAATCAGCAGTGTAACAATGACAACAAATGCAGCAGCAGTAACAGCAGGTAACAAAAATCCCAAAGCAAAATGCAGTTATGGCCAATGGGAAGAGACAACAAAATGACAGCAAGAGCAGAGGAATGGGCTCAGAATTCAAGTGGTCCAATTCCAAAAGAGAGTAAACCAATAAGAACCAAACAAAAGAATCCTAAACTGAAACTTGAGAGGAAATCAGCACTTATTTGAAACAGGGTAAACAGACTGAGAATTGAACAAACAGCAGGAAGAAAAGACAGTTTCTGCTTTCTGTATATCCACCCTCTATCTCCTTTCTTTCCAAAATCTAAGACCAATCTTCAGTTTTGAAATTTTACTGAAGTTACTAAAAGAAATCTCTTCCAGTTCCTGTTTTCAGAAATTGAACTCTCAGATGTTCTCTCTTCTAAATCCTCTGTATATGTCTCTCTCTCAAATCTGTATCCCTTGTATGTATTTCAAGCTCTCTCTTTCAAAACTTCTCACAGTGTGTTTCCCTTTTTCCTGTATTTTCTATCCCTTCTCACCTCTCCTGTATATCCCAATTCTCTCCTCCTAATTCTCAGATGTCCTCCTCTTTTATAAGCCCTCCTTACCCCTTTTTAACAGCCTGTTTAGACTATTACCATACCCCTCCCATGTGCCTTCCATTTTCAGTCTCACTTTAGCTAATTAAGTATTAAACCCCAATCACATCCCCTGGCAGATTCAACTTTTCCATTTTATTAACTAAAAGCAAGTATGGGCAGTAGAATATATCTGACAGCATATGCTGTCAAACCATTTTAAAATTGAAAGCCCTTTTATGCAGGAAAACAGGTTGTGCACAAGGCACATGAGGTGCACCAATGCACATGCTGTGCTAAGTGCACATGCCCTCCATTTCAGAACTTTAAACAAAACATTCCTTTTACATTACTGATTCAAATTGACAACTATAAGTAAACAAACTGAGTTCTTAATTGATCCAAACAATGCTTAGCAGAAGTAGGTCGACTTGTTATTGCTCGGATAACTGAAACTAATTGACGACACATGTCGACTCGACTATATTAGCATTAACATACACAATCGTAGCCAAAAATCAGACATTTAAACAGTATTGATACATGGTTCGAATTATACTGACTAAACAGAAATGCCCTCGAGGAGTCAACTAGTCAGTACAAATTTGGAATACAACCAATACACATGTCTTATCAGAATAGGAGGGGTTCAAACAAACATAGTGGTTCAGGCAAGGTGGACAAACAGAAGTTGGTAAAAATTCAAAGGCACAAATTGAAACAAAACATGAACAGACATTTAATCACTCACATGGACCAAAACAAATAAAGGGAAGAAAGCAGACTCACCTCAAATCTTGAAAAATCAGAAACTTTGACTCGGACTTGGACAGACTTTCTTAAGGCTGAACGGACTTTAATCGAAGTGTTTCTCAGATGCGAAACACTTCGATTAAGGTCCCTTAGACCTTAATTTCTTTGGCTCGAACGGGTATGAACTAGTGACGAGGAACTACAAAGTTCCAAAACTCAGATCCGGGATTCATGCTTCCCTGGTCAGATTCGGACCAAACCAAGTATGGTTTGGTCACGAGGGGGGTCTGGGGAGTGTCTGGTGTGAGGCTGGGGTTAAACTGTGTAGATCGAGTTTTGACTCGAATCTTCAAATGAAGATTCGAGGACCTAGAGGGTGATTCGAACTAAACGGTTAACAGGTCTATGTTCAGGGTGGTGAGGGGGTTCTATGGTGTTCAGGGCGAGGTCACCGGCGTTCATGCCGCCGGTTTTCATGGTGAAGAGTACAGGGGCGGCTCTAGGGTTTGTGGGTTTGGGTGAAGACGACGAGGCTGGGGTATTGGATAGGGGGGGCAGGGTAAGGATCTAGGCTTATATAGTTAGTGGGTGGGTTGATCTCAACCGTTAGATCAATCTAGATCTACGGACTGGATCTGATGGCTTAAGTGAAACGGTGTCGTTTCAAGGGTAAAGGGTTGGGGTCGGTCCGGGTGTAAACGGGTCGGGTTCCTCAGTGGGTTGTGGGGAAGTGATCTTGGCCGTTGATCAATCTGAGATCAACGGCCCAGATCACACTGGACTAAAACGTCGTCGTTTGGACGTCCTGGGCATCAGGTGGCCTGGACCGGGCAGGCCTGGGTCTTGGGCTGTTTGTTTGGGCCAATTTTGTTAAAATTGGCCCAAGTCCGGAAGGGAAGGGGTCCTTTCTTTATTTTTTTTTCTTTTATTTATTTCTTTTTTCTTATTTATTTTAAAACAAAACTAAGCCAAAAAATCAAATTAAAATTAAATACACACTCAATACAATTATTTGCACACACACTAAAATATTTCAAAACAGGTAAAATCAAACAAAATAAAATCACGGACGAAGATGTCTATTCATGATTTTCTATTTAACGACCGGATTACGGTTCGAATTATGCAGGACACATATATTTTTTTTTTTGAATTTTGTTTTAATAAAGTAAATAAAAATAAAAAATGGGCTGAAGTCACAAATAAATCAACAAAGTGCCGCACAGAAATCCAAAAATTGTACAGCAGGGCCAATTATTATTTTTTATTTCTTTTTGGAGCGATTGTCGTGCGAAACAAAAATCACGTGCTCACAGCTGCCCCTCTTTGCTCGGAAACACGAAGAGTTTTCGTGCAAAGATAAAGTGAGCGTGTATGAGCGATTTTTGCCTATGGACCACTCCGTGTGAAGCATGTTTTTTTTGAAAGATCTGACCGAATCTTGCTTCAAAGATTTCCTACATATCCTGGGCTAAACAGGAATCAGGTCAATGTAGTTCGAGAAGTTTTGGTAGCTGGGACTACCATGGGATTGCAATGCTTGCTGCTACTGCTGTTGCTGTTGTCACTGCTGCGTCACTGACCGCCTTATTACAACCAAACGAAAATTGGAAAATGAACTAACTACTTATATGCATGTCAACTGCTAGTTACAAGATTCCTATCTATGATTCTTTTACGACTTGATCTTGGGTCTTAGCTGATTCTGCTTGTAGACTCCGATCTGAATCTTGATGCTTGCGAGTTGCGGTGACTTGTTTAATCTCCGGGATACCGAATAAAATGTGACTGGCAGAGTTCAGGACCTTAGTCAAATGTTGGAGTCGATCTTCTTTCCCTTCACTCTGATATCTCGGGATATCTTCTTTTGTCTTTTTCTTCTTTGATTCCGAACTGGGATTCATCTCGTGGGTCATTTCGATCCATGTGGCTCGAGGTCAGACCTGTGGGAGAAAACAAACGAACGAAATTTTCTGCCCCAGTTTCACTAGGAAAATTTCGTTAATTATTCACCAGGAAGTTCATAAAATTGATGAAAGAGGATATGCATGCTTAATTCAGGGTTGGAGCCCTAATACCGACTAGCTGGGGAAAGGTTCAGTTTAGGGTTTAAAACCCTAACGCCGAACAAAGGAAGAATTCAGTTTAAGGTTCAAAACCCTAATGCTGACTAAAAGGAAAATTCAGTTTAGGGTTTTAAAACCCTAATGCTGATTGCATGAAAATAGCTCGGTTTAGGGTTTAAAACCCTAATGCTGGCTGAAAGGAAAAAGTTCAGTTTAGGGTTTAAAACCCTAATGCTGACTAAAGGAAAATGTTCAGTTTAGGGTTTAAAACCCTAATGCTGACTAAAGGAAAATTCAGTTTTAGGGTTTAAAACCCTAATGCTGATTGTATGGAAAAAGCTCAGTTTAGGGTTTAAAACCCTAATGCTGGCTGAAAGGAGAAAGTTCAGTTTAGGGTTTAAAACCCTAATGCTGACTAAAAGGAAAATTCAGTTTAAGGTTTAAAACCCTAATGCTGATTGCACGAAAAAGCTCAGTTTAGAGTTTAAAACTCTAATGCTGGCTGGAAGGAAAAGTTCAGTTTAGGGTTTAAAACCCTAATGCTGACTAAAAAGGAAAATTCAGTTTAGGGTTTAAAACCCTAATGCTGATTGCATGAAAAGCTCAGTTTAGAGTTTAAAACTCTAATGCTGGCTGAAAGGAAAAAGTTCAGTTTAGGGTTTAAAACCCTAATGCTGACTAAAAGGAAAATTCAGTTTAGGGTTTTAAAACCCTAATGCTGATTGCATGAAAAGCTCAGTTTAGGGTTTAAAACCCTAATGCTGGCTGAAAGGAAAAAGTTCAGTTTAGGGTTTAAAACCTTAATGCTGACTAAAAAGGAAAATTCAGTTTAGGGTTTAAAACCCTAATGCTGATTGCATGAAAAGCTCAGTTTAGAGTTTAAAACTCTAATGCTGGCTGAAAGGAAAAAGTTCAGTTTAGGGTTTAAAACCCTAATGCTGACTAAAAGGAAAATTCAGTTTAGGGTTTTAAAACCCTAATGCTGATTGCATGAAAAAGCTCAGTTTAGAGTTTAAAACTCTAATGCTGGCTGAAAGGAAAAAGTTCAGTTTAGGGTTTAAAACCCTAATGCTGACTAAAAGGAAAATTCAGTTTAGGGTTTAAAACCCTAATGCTGATTGCATGAAAAAGCTCAGTTTAGAGTTTAAAACTCTAATGCTGGCTGAAAGGAAAAAGTTCAGTTTAGGGTTTAAAACCCTAATGCTGACTAAAAGGAAAATTCAGTTTAGGGTTTAAAACCCTAATGCTGATTGCATGAAAAAGCTCAGTTTAGAGTTTAAAACTCTAATGCTGGCTGGAAGGAAAAGTTCAGTTTAGGGTTTAAAACCCTAATGCTGACTAAAAGGAAAATTCAGTTTAGGGTTTAAAACCCTAATGCTGATTGCATGAAAAAGCTCAGTTTAGAGTTTAAAACTCTAATGCTGGCTGAAAGGAAAAAGTTCAGTTTAAGGTTTAAAACCCTAATGCTGATTAAAAGGAAAATTCAGTTTAGGGTTTAAAACCCTAATGCTGATTGGCTGGGGATAAAGCTCGAGAATGCTACACGATCTATTTTTTTGAGTTTTCTTGTTTTAATAGAAGATAAAAGGGAGTTTTGCGGGAACTTACCTTTTGAGTGAATTCCTTATTGCCAAAATGTTTCTTGTACCCGTGTACCTTCTTCTTTGGGCGACACCCGCTTCTTGCATGGTTGTCTTGGATCATTCCTGTTTCAACTTTTCAGACAAAGAAAAATTGTTAGTTCGGAAACGATGGTTGGTTCGGTGACCTTGATCGTTCCCAATTGCTTTGTTACGTCTCTATTTCTGTTGCGAAGTCCCGCCATTGATTTGATTCGAATGGCGAAACCTTTAGACTGCTCAGGCTTGTATTTCCGGATTCTGTGATGATTTGCCTCGTAAGGCCTCTTTTTTTCTTTTTGTCCCGTTTTGATTGAAGGTTCTCAGCGGGGATTTTATTGGAGGTGTTCTGTGGGAACTTGTACAAAAGGAAGCTATGTGGGGGGAGTATTTACAAAGTGGATTCTTTGTGCGGATTCTGTACAATGGGGTATGCTGGGTTTTTATTTCAAAACGGGTTTCCCAGGGTTTGTTGGGGTAAACTTGTTGGGGAATATTTACAAAAGGACTCGCTGGGGATGTGCTGATGAAATTCCAACGGGGATTTCTTTTTTTTTTTTTATATACTGGGGAAACTTTGTGGGAGATTGTACAAAAAGAGAAACTCTGTGGGGTTTTGTACAGGGGGAGACTCCGTGGGGATTTGTCCGAAGGCGGACTTGCTGGGTAAGATTTCAAGATTTCTCTCTTTCCTTTTTACTCTGCAACACCATCAAACGTCATGATTCATCATGCTTGGGCAATCATACCAACGAGATGAGGCGCTTTCCTTCATGAGACGGGATTCCGTGCAAACAAACCATGCCACCTGCTTTTTCCGGTGTGTCCTGAACTCGGGGTAAAAATGCAAAAGGGATTCGAAAAGAAACAAAGAAAGGGGAAAACAAATCAGAAAAGGAATACCCTTTTTGGGATGAGAAAGACTTATCTGAGGAAGATAACGCTGGCTTTAAATGACATGACATGCTTTTTGGACTGGACGTCTGACCTTCTAAGAGCTTGCGTTTTCTTGAACCAGAACGGATCTGTGATTCCAAACTGGTGGCACTCTGCCGAAACTTTCTTGGGATGGCGTCATTCTTTTTCGGTCAACAGCGCCCTTTGCGGGTTTTCGCTGGCTAACCTCTCTCATTTCTCTTCCTGTCATTGCTTGATTAGCACTCTTTGCGAGTTTTTACTAAACAAGCTCTCTCATTTTGGTTTTTCTACTCCCGTCGCCTCGTGGTGCCCGAAGGTTTTCACCGCCGAGACTCTCTCGTTTTATCTCTCTCAATTTAGAGTGTGATGGTCTTCATTTGTGACGCTTATTGATTCCCCACCATATTTGGTAATTGATTTGAAGGCTTGTGCTTGGTAAAGAGAGGTAGTGATACTAACTTCTCAACTGCTCGAGGTGCCCCGGTTTTCAATTTCAGGGTAAATGGGATTTTATTGTTGGTGTGACTGAACCTCAGGGAGAGGCTGCCTACGTATCCTTTCGGAATCAAGTCAAACGTAGTTCAGGCCTCAATCAATGTTTGTTTTGTTTTTCTTCTTTTTTTTTGTTTTTTTTGTTTTGTAAGCGGCTCAAAAGTTGGTAGAGAGAATTGGGTAGTGTTTGGGGAGTAGTGGGGAATAAACACCTTCGCCATTTTCAACGTGTCAGGACCACTGGAGTATGATTTAGACGTAATACCTCTTGACTGCATCTGCATTTACTGCTGTGTCGGGGTCATTTCCTTCGATATCACCTAAATACAATGCTCCTCTTGGCAATATTTTCCTTACGATGTATGGGCCTTTCCAATTTGGGGCAAACTTTCCTTTTGCTTCTTCATGATGCGGCAGAATACGCCTCAGTACCAGCTGACCTACTTCGAAATTCCGGGGTCGGACTTTCTTGTTGTAAGCACGGGCCATCCTTCGTTGGTATAACTGTCCGTGACAAACTGCAGCCATCCGCTTTTCATCAATCAACGTCAATTGCTCTAACCGAGTCTTAACCCACTCGCTGTCCTCGATTTCTGCTTCGACAATGATTCGAAGTGAAGGAATCTCTACCTCTGCCGGTATTACGGCCTCGGTCCCATAAACCAAAAGATAAGGAGTTGCTCCTACTGACGTGCGTACCGTAGTGCGGTACCCCAATAATGCAAAAGGTAACTGCTCATGCCACTGTCGGGAACTTTGGATCGTTTTCCTCAGAATCTTCTTGATGTTTTTGTTTGCCGCTTCCACGGCACCATTGGCTTTTGGCCGATAAGGAGTGGAATTCCTGTGTGTTATCTTGAATTGCTCGCACACATCTCCCATCAAGTGACTGTTCAAGTTTGCTGCGTTATCTGTAATGATAGTCGCAGGAATACCGAAGCGACAGATTAGATTTGAGTGTACAAAATCCACCACAGCTTTCTTGGTGACCGACTTGAGAGTGACAGCTTCTACCCATTTTGTGAAGTAATCGATGGCTACCAGTATAAACCTGTATCCATTCGAAGCCTTTGGTTCAATCGGTCCAATGACGTCTATGCCCCAAGCGACAAATGGCCAAGGGGCGGACATGGGATGCAGTTCCGTGGGAGGTGCATGAATCAAATCACCGTGCACCTGACACTGATGACACTTCCGGACAAAGCTAAAGCAATCCTTTTCCATGGTCATCCAATAATAACCTGCTCGGAGGATTTTCTTCGCTAAGACATACCCGTTCATGTGAGGTCCGCACACACCTGCGTGTACTTCGTGCATGATCTTTCTCGATTCCTCGATATCGACACATCTTAGGAGATTGAGGTCCGGGGTCCTCTTATATAACAATTCACCGCTTAGAAAGAAACCACTTGCATGTCGCCTAATGGTCCTCTTCTGATCTCCAGTAGCATGCTCTGGGTATTCTTGCGTCTTCAGGAATTTCCTGATGTCATGGTACCAAGGCTGCGTACTTGATCCTGCCTCGATTACACTGCAGTAACCGTGTCTTTCCTTGATTTGGATTTCCAAAGGATCGACGTGGGCGTTGCCCGGGTAGGGCAGCATTGAAGCCAAAGTAGCAAGTGCATCTGCCAGTTCATTGTGACACCTCGGAATGTACCTGAATTCTATTGATGTAAAGCGCTTGCTGAGGTCCTCCACATGTTGTCGGTACGGGATAAGTTTGACATCCCGAGTTTCCCATTTGCCTTGAGCCTGCCGGATGATCAGGTCAGAATCTCCCATAATCAGCAAGTCTTCGACATCCTGATCGATTGCCATATGCATGCCCATAATGCAGGCTTCATACTCGGCTGTATTGTTTGTGCAAAAGAAACGCAGTCTAGCTGTGGCGGGATAATGCTGACCGGAAGGCGAGATCAGAATTGCCCCAATCCCTACACCCTTGGCGTTCACGGCTCCGTCAAAGAACATCTTCCAAACATGAGCTTCCTCTGAGATCACTTCTACGGTGTTTACCTCTTCATCTGGAAAGTAGGTATCCAATGGCTGGTATTCCTCATCGACCGGGTTTTCGGCCAAATGATCTGCTAACGCCTGGGCTTTCATTGCCGTGCGAGTGACATAAACTATGTCGAATTCCGTAAGCAAGATTTGCCATTTAGCCAGTCTCCCAGTAGGCATTGGTTTCTGAAATATATACTTCAAAGGATCCAACCTGCTTATGAGGAATGTAGTGTGGGCTTGGAGATAATGTCTCAGCTTTTGAGCAACCCATGTGAGAGCGCAGCATGTCCTTTCCAGCAGAGTGTATTTGGCCTCGTAGCCGGTGAATTTCTTGCTCAAGTAGTAAATTGCTTGCTCCTTCTTTCCGGTTACGTCATGTTGCCCGAGGACGCAACCGAAAGAGTTCTCCAAGACTGTCAGATACAAGAAAAGTGGCCTTCCTGGTTCCGGAGGGACCAAGACCGGGGGATTCGAAAGGTACTCTTTGACTTTATCAAAGGCTTCTTGACATTCGACTGTCCATTTGATCGCCGCGTCTTTCCTTAACAGCTTGAAGATGGGCTCGCACGTGCTCGTCAGCTGGGCAATGAACCGACTGATGTAATTCAACCTGCCCAACAAACTCATCACGTCCTTCTTTGTTCTTGGGGGAGGTAAATCTCTGATGGATTTTATCTTAGTTGGATCTAGCTCGATTCCTCTCCTGCTTACGATGAAGCCCAAAAGTTTGCCCGACGGAACTCCGAAAGCGCATTTGGCTGGGTTTAGCTTCAAGTCATACTTCCTTAATCTCTCGAAGAACTTCCTCAAGTCTTGGATGTGATTGTCTTGCGTCCTGGACTTGACTATCACGTCGTCCACGTACACCTCTATTTCCTGATGCATCATGTCATGGAAAATAGCAGTCATGGCCCTCATGTAAGTAGCCCCAGCATTCTTCAAACCAAATGGCATGACCCGGTAACAGTAGGTGCCCCAAGGCGTGGTGAAGGCAGTTTTCTCGGCGTCCTCTTCATCCATCAGTACCTGATGATACCCAGCATAACAATCTACAAAAGACTGTATCTCGTGTTTGGCACAATTATCAACGAGGATGTGGATGTTGGGCAGCGGGAAATTATCTTTAGGACTTGCTCTGTTCAGATCTCGGTAATCTACACATACCCGAGTTTTCCCGTCCTTTTTTGGTACTGGAACCACATTCGCCAACCATGTTGTATATTGGACTACCCGAATCACTCCCGTTTTCAGTTGCTTGGTGATCTCCTCTTTAATCTTGTCACTGACCTCCGTTTTGAACTTTCGTTGCTTTTGTTGAACTGGAGGACAATCAGGATGAATCGGCAATTTATGAACCACTAGATCAACACCTAGTCCCGGCATGTCATCATATGACCAAGCAAACACGTCTTTGAATTCAAAAAGAAGTTGAATTATCGCCTCTCGCGTTTTCTTGTCCGTGTGAATGCTTATCTTGGTCTCCCGGATTTCTTCCGGGGTTCCTAAATTTACCGGTTCAGTGTCATTCAGATTTGGCTTAGGTTTATTCTCGAAATATTCCAACTCTCGGTTTATCTCCCTAAAAGCCTCTTCCGCATCATATTCTGGTTCTGGGTTCATTAATTCGCAGTTAAATAACTCATTGTGATCCGGGCGTGAAGTCCGCAAGCATGTCATATTTAAAGCCGCATTATTAGGACTGAAAAGGAAAATAAAAGAAAAAATGATAAAAATCAGAACAAAAGAAAGAATAGGAAAGCAATGATGATTTTTTTTTATATTTTCTTTGGAAAGTTGGAAGACAACAATGTTTACAACTAGGAATTCAAAGCAACAATAAAAAGAAGAAAATGTTCAAGTTATGTCCCGGAGATGACTTGTGACACAGGAAAGGTGGCAGGACAGGTCTACCCGGACTTCCGTCTAGTCGGGAATGGCGTAGCCTCCCAATTTTGAAGTTGGGCGCTCGGCCCCATGTACAGCATCTCAGCAGTGCTCGTTCCTTCACCTGGCTGAACCATGTGGATCTCGTAGAGCATTTCTCTCATTGCCCCACATATCTCCTCGATTTCCTCAGCCGTGAAGACCTCATCATCTTCTTCTTCAGTGTACCTCGTCCTGATGAAGGTTGCATATAAATCCGGCAGTGGTTGAGGTAACTTCCAACCCTCATTTCTCCTTTTCTTTGCCCATTCTTCGTCTGCTGGAGTAGGTTCGAAGCCTAATCCAAAAGGTTTCTTGATGATTGGCAAAGTAATAGGTTCTGTTATTCCCTGAAGGGTTCGTCCAAGCCCCTTCCCTGGCCTAAATCCGTGCCGGATCATCTCTTTGGCTACCATAAACGAAGCGTTAGACAAGAAAGGCTGGGGGCAGGGTATTCCCTCTTCGCGCCGTTCTGCCAGTACAACCTCGAAAGCTTGATAGACCGTATGTTCGCTTCCTTCTCTTGGTTCAAGGCACGGGATGGATGGATCCCGATAAATGGCATGCTCATCTTCCCCGTGGACCACGATCTCTCGGTCTTCGTACTCGAACTTCACCATCTGGTGAAGAGTGGAAGGAACGGCTCCTGCCGCATGGATCCAAGGTCTGCCAAGGAGAAAATTGTAGGATGTGTCCATGTCGATCACCTGGAAGGTTACTCGAAATTCGACTGGTCCTATGACCAACATCAGGTCTATTTCTCCCATGGTATCTCTTTTGATGCCGTCGAAAGCTCTTACGCAGACATTGTTGGGTCGGATTCTTCCGGTCCCAATTTCCATCCTTTGTAGCGTGGAGAGCGGGCAAATGTCAACGCCTGAGCCTCCATCCAACATTACCCGCTTGACATAGTAGTCCTCGCATTTAACTATTAAATGCAAGGCCTTGTTGTGTGCCGCTCCTTCCGGGGGTAAATCATTCTTGCTGAAAGAGATTTGGTTGACGGCGAAGAATCTTTCTGTCATCCGCTCTAGTTGCTCCACCGAGGTTTCAACTGGTACATATGCTTCATTCAGGGTTTTCAGCAGGATCTTTTGATGCTCGGTTGACCTCATTAATAATGACAGCATGGATACTTGCTCGGGGTACTTTGCGCAGCTGATCTATCACTTCGTAATCCGGCATTTTCATTTGTTGGAAGAACATTTCCGCTTCCTCAACACTCACGGGCTTCTTTGGCGGGAAGCGCCTTTGTGTGGCGTTGTTCAGTTCTTGGGTATTTGAATACCTTCCAATGAAAGTATTTTCTGGAAGTTCTCCCATGACCTCTTTACCTTTGTACATTACCAAAGTCTTTTGATAATTCCACGGCACTGTGGACGGGTTGGTCATTGGCTTTTGTGGCACGCGTCCGATAACCACTGGCTCATTCAGCCGAGGTGGTTGAATCGTCCCCCGGACCACATAGGCCCCTTTTGGCACGTACATAGGTTTTGTCTTTTTGATCCCGAAGTTCTGCGTCTTCTCGGCTTGACCTCGTGGTATGTAAAGAACTCTACCCTTTGCTGGTACCACTTTCTTCTCCACCTTCTTTTCAGGCTTGCTCTTTACAGCCTTGGCCTCCTCCCCCTTTTCTGATTTCTGGTTTATTTCTGGCCTCTTCCCCGTGTCGACAATGGCAATTATGGCTTTCAAAGCAGGGTCGAACTCTTTGTCTTCACAAATCATGCCGATCAGCGGCCCATTATTGTGAGCGGGCAATGGATTGTTAGTCACATTTGGGATCTCTTCGTCCCTTAGCACTATTTTCCCCTGCTCTATCAAATTTTCGACCACTCTTTTCAATGACCAGCAGTCGTTTGTATCATGTCCCTCGGCTCCTGAATGATAGGCGCATCTGACTCCGGCTTTGTAAGAAGGCGATGTTGGGTTTTGCCTCGTTTGGGGAATTGGTTGCAAGAAACCCAACTGGACTAGCTTAGGGAACAAAGTAGAGTATTGTTCACCGATGGGCGTGAAAGTCCGCCGTCGAGGTGGCTCCTGGGGGCGGTAGTTATTCTGCGGGGGTTGTGGGTTATAGTGGTTGCGGTAAGGAGGCTGATTTCTGGGAGGTGGAGCTGGGCCTCGGTTGGCTTGTTGTGGTGGATGGTTATAAGGTTGGGCATTCATGACCATATAAGGTTGATGAGCATATGCCAAATTTGAGTGGGGGTAGTAGTGTTGTGGGGCTCTTTCCGGAAAATGGGGCCTGGGATGACGATACTCCCTTGCTTCAGAGGCTGCCATAGTCGTTTCTTCTTTCTTCTTCCCCCTTGTCGTTCCGCTTTGGACGGCCTGAGAGGTTGCCCTTATGGCCGCTTGACTCAGAATCCTTCCCGTTTTCAACCCATTTTCCACCATCTCTCCAATCTTGATTGCTTCCGCGAATGGCTTACCCATGGCTGACATCATGTTTTGGAAATAGTCAGACTCTTGAGCCTGGAGAAAGGTAGTGACCATTTCCACTTCATCCATGGGAGGCTTCACTCTCGACGCCTGTTCACGCCACTTAATAGCATACTCTCTAAAGCTTTCCGAAGGCTTCTTCTTCAAATTCGACAGAGAGTTTCGGTCTGGCGCAATGTCGATGTTATACTGGAATTGTTTTACAAAATCTCTGGCGAGATCATCCCATATATGCCATCGGGACATTTCCTGATCCATATACCATTCCGAAGCTATCCCTACTAGGCTTTCCCCAAAATATGCCATTAGCAGTTCTTCTTTTCCACCGGCTCCCCGCAATTGGTTGCAGTATTTCTTAAGATGTGCAATGGGGTCACCGTGCCCATCGTATTTCTCAAACTTGGGGGTCTTGAAACCCGTTGGCAGGTGCACGTGAGGGAACATGCACAGGTCGGCGTAAGAGACGCTCTTTTGTCCGCTCAATCCTTGCATATTCTTCAAACTTTGTTCAAGGCTTCTCATTCTCTTGGCAATCTCATTTTGTTCTGCAATTCTGGGGTTCTGATCCTGCCCGGGTGCAAGCTCGCACTGAGGCGGTAGAGGATTAGTACTGGTAGCGAACCTAGTTGGTTCCATTGAGAACGATGGGGCTTGGAATGTAAAAGAGGATGAGTCAAAGCTTGGCTTGTACGTGGTAGGCTGTGCCGTAACTGGACAAGGCGATGCAGTAAAGATGTTCATGCTTGCATCAGTGGATGACATTCGGGGATGAGGCTCAGAAGGCGATCCAGCGGAGAAGGCTGAGGTGGCTGGGTACCCAAATGGGGTAGCGGGATAATTTATGGGGACATTAGACGTTCCACTTGACCTGGAGAATAATTCCGGGAATCAGGGGACGCCACTTGGCAGCTCTTTCCCATTATTCCAATCGTCCAGCATTTCCAGCATGCGGAGCCGCAGGATTCTATTTTCCTCCGCAGTTGCGGATTCAGGTGTGAAGACGGTTGAGATCGAGCTTTCCTCGGAAACAGGGATCGTTTGCAGTGGAATTTCTGAAGACATTTCCACACTTCCTTTTGACCTGGTGAAGTAAGCGTGAGTACTGCTTCTGGCCCTAACCACAGGTAGTTGAACACTTCTCCTTGACCTCGTGAAATATGAGTGCGAGGCCAGACTTTCACCAAACCAACCGTCCTTTCAAAAACCCTGGAAATGTTCAATGACAAACGCACGGTTAATTTGTAGCAAATAACAGATAGTTAATCTCACGTTGGGCATGATGCACCTATACAGTTAAGTGGATTACTATATGTTTGCTACGAGAGCATGCGTCATTCCGGCGTTTTTTGTTAGTTTTCTTTTTTTTTTTTTTCTTTTTCTCTTTCGTTTTTCTTTTATGTTTTTTTTTTGGAGTAAAAGAAATGCGACCGGATCCGATGAGGATTGCCTACGTATCACGATGCCTACGTGAATCAGATCATTACGTAGTTCGAATAACACAAATGAGCGTAAAAGAAGCAACCTTTTATTGTTGAAGTGGTCTATTACAAACTATATTTTGCGAAAGAAAAAGCAAACTTCGAAAATAAACCTAGACTCAATATAGACTAAAATCACCCTGATGGAAAACAGGCAAAAAATGCTAAGATACAGATTCGACTTATGAGTGCATTATGGTTTTGAAAATTGGTGCCCGCGGGGCATTGTTCGGCCTCGCCGCGGTCCTAGGCGTGAGATCTCTCTCAAGTTGCTCCAGCTCGTGCATAGTCTGCTTGACATAACCCATTACTGCCGAGAGGACGGTAACGCTGGACATGTTCTCACATCGTAGGCATCGTCTGGTGATGGCATGGGCAATGGCCTTGATCCTATCTCTGGTTTGCTTCTTCTCTATGAGTAGGCGTTTTATCTGATCGCTGCATATCTTGAAAACTTGAGCATCTTGTACATGCTGATGCTTCAGTCGCCGTACTTCCAACTTTATCTGGGCTATTGAGTCGTACCAGTATCTGCTCTCAATTTGGAAATCCTTGGCCTGATTAACTGCTTTGATCTCAAGTGCAGCCATCTCTCTCTTTATTTTAGCAACAGTTTTCTCGTGGTCGCCTTCCAATTGATTCAGGTATCGACGATGCTTATCTGCTCTTGTATCCCACTGTGCTTTGAGCTCTGCTATGACATCTTCAGATTTCTCCAAACCATCTTGCCATTCTCTGATCTCGCTTTTTAGCCTTTTTATCAGGTGCTCGTCTAATCGACGCCTTGGCTGTTTATCTGCATCCAACCTTATCTGTTTGATCTGGGCTCTGAGCATTTCATTTTCTTGAATTAACCTGTTCCGCTCTCCCAGATCGGTAGCAATTTGCACGTTGTGCTCGTATTTCATGCCTTCTACTTGTTGCTTTAACCTGCTGATTTCGGCACAATAGCCTCTTTCCTTTGCTAACCAATCCCAATGCCTTTGCGATGACTCGGTGAAATTCCGGATGTGGGGTCTCTTAGCTGGCCTTTCATGCTCAAGTTCCCTTCTGTACCATGCAAGGTAACCTGGCGCCGTTTCTCCTTTGGCTCGATCCCGCACGCAAGTATCTGATTTCAAATATTGACCCTCATTCCAGATTTGGCGAATCTTTGCTTCTGGGAACTGTCCGTTAGGACTTATCTCAACTGCTTGAGCGCTAAGATCTTCCTCATGAGGTACTGTCTGGCATCTTCCGAACTGTCTCAAAACTCGGCCGGGTGCGTAAGGTTGAATGCTCTTAAGCCCCATCAGCAAGAAATGAGTTTTAGCTGCAGACATATATAGGATCTCATCAACAGGCAACCATCCCAGCGTCCATTGTATTTGGTTGGCGGTAAGAGCTTAAAAGAACGAGGTCCATGCCAGGACTCCCTTGGGCCAACTGATCTCTTTGGTTCTCGTGTAAGATTCTTCTATGCATGTTTTTTCCGAGGAACCATGGCTAAAAATCTCGGAATGATGGCAGAGGTGCTCGGTCATCCATATCTGAGGAGCAAGTTACAACCTTCGAAGAAATTTCCTCCAGCTTTACAAGCTGTGAGAGCTCGAAAGATGTCGGATACCACCATTGGCGCGAGAGTACTGTCACTTTGCGTGAGTAAAGTGCTGACGACCCCAGATATCTTTAAATCAATGTTTCCATCTTTCCTTGGAAATACCAGAAGACCCAGGAACAATATCATGAACGCTACCCGTCTGTGCTCCTCCCACTTCTGACGGACTCCTTTGCTGCACAGTTTGTTGATTGGATTATTGAATCCCCCCTCATGACCATACCTATCATATATGAAGCATGGAGTACAAAATCCGGCTGCCAGATCCGGATTGTGGACTGTTCTAGGTATCTTTAATGAATCTAGGAATCGATGTACCGTGACGAATCTTGGGGCGACCAAGTACTTTTCCCTCAAGGGAAGCTCAGTATTCCCGATGTATCCGGCTATTTCTTCCAAAGTCGGGGTGAGTTCAAAATCAGAGAAATGGAAAACATTGTGCGCCGGGTCCCAATAGGTAATCAAAGCTCTTATGATATCTCCCCGAGGCTGGACTTCCAACAGACCCACAAGACCTTTCAGATATTTCTTAACCTCATTTTGTCCTTCAACACCTAGATCATTCCACCATAGCCGTAACTTGACAGGGATTTTTGTCATTATTGAAAAATGTTCATTTTGCATCGTGCTCATCCTGCACATTTATTAAGGTGATTTTAACAAAATGACTGACTCAAAAATATTTTAAAGAGGGGGTCAAGTTTTGAACACGGCCATTAAACACTTCGGGGATGAAGATTTTAAGGCTGTGTGGGTCAACTGGACAAAAATGCTAAACAAGACCCAAAGGTGGCTGTTTATGCGAAGTCAGCCTTCCGGCGTCCCTTTCGGGAACATTCGGCTATTTATGACAAAACAACGTCACCCGACTTATTTATGACCCTTTTAAAAATTTGACACATTTTTTTTATTTATTAATTGATTTTTGGCTATTTTAGCAAAAATGGGGGTTGAACCCGACGAGGGTTGCCTACGTATCTCACATCCGGTGAGAATCAAACCGGCGTAGTTCAGGCTATCGTAAAATAGGAAAAAATCGAATAAACCTAGAAATCAGGAATGCGTATTTTTTTTTTTTTGAAAAGAGGTAAAGATTAAAAAAACTATTTATTTTATATTATTTTTTTTAGGAAAAATTTGGACTATTAGTCTGAATTCATAAAATGGGTACTACGAAAGAAACAACACATTTTTTTTGAATTATGAATTTTCGATTTTTTTTTTTTTTACTTTTAAAGTAAATACCTTTTCTTTTCTTTTTTTGATTTTGAAAGTGATAAAAGAGAATTTTTATATATATTTTTTTAATAACTCTCAATAAACAAGACAGTTTTTTTAGAAAAATTCCGGCGAGGTTTTGACACTACTTGGACATTGGTTTTATTTTCCAAAAATAAGTAATTATCTCCCCTACGCTGCTATTTTCCCCTTTTTTTAGGAACCGGTCGACATGCGGAACCGAAGCAAATAAATGCACAACACAGATAGGAATGCAGCATGATGGTCTTTTCCATTTCAGGTTGCCTGTCCTAGACGGACCCAACCCCTGTGTTGAGTCCCCTAAGTCAAATGCAATATGATGCAAATAAGCGTTCCTACTAGGGATCCGGCATGAAGTTTCGTTATACTAGGTTTAAACCTTGGTATTTGTTCTAGACTGTGTACCCGAGCGGACAACTCGAGTCGAGGAGGGGGCTACGTACCGGGGACCCGCGAGATCGTCCGGCTTTGTAACTTGTCCGACCTCTTTCTTATTTCAGGTATTGACACTAACAGAATAGGGAGTCTCGACCAGCGAGCTTCTCCCCGGAGGTAAGAAAAGAAGGGTTTCGGCACAGTTTATATACAGTTCAGATAATATCAAAAGCGGTAAAAGACAACATTTAGCACTTTTATGCAAAACATGTAATAAAGATCAGATAATAAAGCCAAATATAACAATTATTCTAAGCTCGAATTCTTGGACCCTGAACTAGTGGTTCTGGGTCATAATCCCCAGCGGAGTCGCCAGAGCTGTCACACCTCCTTTTTGCGCGCCCGCCCCGAAGGGTTAAAATGCGCGGGTGGAGTTTTTTCCAATTTAAGTGACAATATTCGAAATGGGATTATTTATTTAATTCAGAGTCGCCACTTGGGAAAGGTTTGGCTTTTGGTGTCCCAAGTCACCGGTTTATCTTGAATCCCAAATCGAGGAAATTTTCGACTTTCCAAATGAAGTCTGCGAACCAGAAATTCTAAGTAAGGAATTCTGTTGACCCGAGGGAAGGTGTTAGGCACCCACGGATCCCGTGGTTCTAGCACGGTCGCTTAAATTGTTATAATGTCTAAATATCTGATTTAACTACATGTTGTGACTTATGTGCTTTTATCAAGTTTAGACCGCTTTTGCTATTATCATTTATTTTTTATAAAATTGCAACGTCATGAAAATGCATCTCGAACCACGTCACAGTCAATGCACCCATAGTTGTTAACACATTTCGACTCCGTTGAGATTTGAATTTGGGTCACATAAATGCGCACCCGAATTTAAGAATGTAATTTAATTAGGTCGCGCCTAAAGAATCTAACGCGTTATTATCTTTGGGGAAGGCTGTGGAATTCACTAAACAGTCCATCCCAATTTCTAAGTATTTATTATGATCAACTATTGAGGGCCCCGCAATTTGCATTTTTATTTGGCGAGGCTCGTCTCATTACTTTAGAAGGGTGTCCTACAGTGACTACATTTCTGCTACGTTTGTCTCTAAAAAGAAAGATAATACCGAACTTACTTATTTGAACAAATACAGACTGAATCTTTATTATGTTGACCGAACCTAAATTTGTTTGATTTCCTGATTGATTGCTTGTGAGGTGAGAGTTACCTCATGCTTTGTCTTCATCGAGCAAATACGCTTATTAATCTACGAAGTGAGATTGCAAGCAAACCAACAACATACACTGAGTTATATTTAACGACCTCCAAGTTTTATTTTGAACTCTAACCTATCTGAAATTGATAAACGAAATTTGCTGTTTATTAGGAAAATTGCGTCTAATCGAACTCAAAACGACTATTAGTTTTTCTCAAAAAAAAGTCATCGCATTATTTCAAAACAAGGAATCTATACCGAGACCCGATATCGAACCTATATCGGAGCAGGTAATCTGACAGGGGAGCTGGCATTCATAGTCAGACTCCTAATGTGACTGCATGAGAGTTTGTTTGGGATACATTTATCCCAGACCTAGTACCACATATTCGTCAATTCAGTGGTCTAGGCAAAAACACATACAAGTGCTTGCCATGACTCTATGTTATACAGTCATAACTGGACCAAACAGAGTGTTATACTGAACTGAATGTATACTAAATCAAACATACTATCTATGTCATACTGTCATTACTATTGAACAATACTATCTAACAGTTCATCTCAAACAGAATGTATGTTAGTTTATACAGAATATTTGCAGTTTGCAGTAAAGAAAATAAAGGCACAACTAATATTCGACCTATTTTTAACACCAATGCTATAACATAAACTGATGTTCATTTCTTTATTTCTGCTTCAACTTCAAAACTTTCAACAATACATGGTTCAGAGGTTGTGTACCTGGGAATGTTTGACAATTGAAGAAGAGGGCAATCAGCAGTGTAACAATGACAACAAATGCAGCAGCAGTAACAGCAGGTAACAAAAATCCCAAAGCAAAATGCAGTTATGGCCAATGGGAAGAGGCAACAAAATGACAGCAAGAGCAGAGGAATGGGCTCAGAATTCAAGTGGTCCAATTCCAAAAGAGAGTAAACCAATAAGAACCAAACAAAAGAATCCTAAACTGAAACTTGAGAGGAAATCAGCACTTATTTGAAACAGGGTAAACAGACTGAGAATTGAACAAATAGCAGGAAGAAAAGACAGTTTCTGCTTTCTGTATATCCACCCTCTATCTCCTTTCTTTCCAAAATCTAAGACCAATCTTCAGTTTTGAAATTTTACTGAAGTTACTAAAAGAAATCCCTTCCAGTTCCTGTTTTCAGAAATTGAACTCTCAGATGTTCTCTCTTCTAAATCCTCTGTATATGTCTCTCTCTCAAATCTGTATCCCTTGTATGTATTTCAAGCTCTCTCTTTCAAAACTGCTCACAGTGTGTTTCCCTTTTTCCTGTATTTTCTATCCCTTCTCACATCTCCTGTATATCCCAATTCTCTCCTCCTAATTCTCAGATGTCCTCCTCTTTTATAAGCCCTCCTTACCCCTTTTTAACAGCCTGTTTAGACTATTACCATACCCCTCCCATGTGCCTTCCATTTTCAGTCCCACTTTAGCTAATTAAGTATTAAACCCCAATCACATCCCCTGGCAGATTCAACTTTTCCATTTTATTAACTAAAAGCAAGTATGGGTAGTAGAATATATCTGACAGCATATGCTGTCAAACCATTTTAAAATTGAAAGCCCTTTTATGCAGGAAAACAGGCTGTGCACAAGGCACATGAGGTGCACCAATGCACATGCTGTGCTAAGTGCACATGCCCTCCATTTCAGAACTTTAAACAAAACATTCCTTTTACATTACTGATTCAAATTGACAACTATAAGTAAACAAACTGAGTTCTTAATTGATCCAAACAATGCTTAGCAGAAGTAGGTCGACTTGTTATTGCTCGGATAACTGAAACTAATTGACGACACATGTCGACTCGACTATATTAGCATTAACATACACAATCGTAGCCAAAAATCAGACATTTAAACAGTATTGATACATGGTTCGAATTATACTGACTAAACAGAAATGCCCTCGAGGAGTCAACTAGTCAGTACAAATTTGGAATACAACCAATACACATGTCTTATCAGAATAGGAGGGGTTCAAACAAACATAGTGGTTCAGGCAAGGTGGACAAACAGAAGTTGGTAAAAATTCAAAGGCACAAATTGAAACAAAACATGAACAGACATTTAATCACTCACATGGACCAAAACAAATAAAGGGAAGAAAGCAGACTCACCTCAAATCTTGAAAAATCAGAAACCTTGACTCGGACTTGGACAGACTTTCTTAAGGCTGAACGGACTTTAATCGAAGTGTTTCTCAGATGAGAAACACTTCGATTAAGGTCCCTTAGACCTTAATTTCTTTGGCTCGAACGGGTATGAACTAGTGACGAGGAACTACAAAGTTCCAAAACTCAGATCCGGGATTCATGCTTCCCTGGTCAGATTCGGACCAAACCAAGTATGGTTTGGTCACGAGGGGGTCTGGGGAGTGTCTGGTGTGAGGCTGGGGTTAAACTGTGTAGATCGAGTTTTGACTCGAATCTTCAAATGAAGATTCGAGGACCTAGAGGGTGATTCGAACTAAACGGTTAACAGGTCTATGTTCAGGGTGGTGAGGGGGTTCTATGGTGTTCAGGGCGAGGTCACCGGCGTTCATGCCGCCGGTTTTCATGGTGAAGAGTACAGGGGCGGCTCTAGGGTTTGTGGGTTTGGGTGAAGACGACGAGGCTGGGGTATTGGATAGGGGGGGCAGGGTAAGGATCTAGGCTTATATAGTTAGTGGGTGGGTTGATCTCAACCGTTAGATCAATCTAGATCTACGGACTGGATCTGATGGCTTAAGTGAAACAGTGTCGTTTCAAGGGTAAAGGGTTGGGGTCGGTCCGGGTGTAAACGGGTCGGGTTCCTCAGTGGGTTGTGGGGAAGTGATCTTGGCCGTTGATCAATCTGAGATCAACGGCCCAGATCACACTGGACTAAAACGTCGTCGTTTGGACGTCCTGGGCATCAGGTGGCCTGGACCGGGCAGGCCTGGGTCTTGGGCTGTTTGTTTGGGCCAATTTTGTTAAAATTGGCCCAAGTCCGGAAGGGAAGGGGTCCTTTCTTTATTTTTTTTTCTTTTATTTATTTCTTTTTTCTTATTTATTTTAAAACAAAACTAAGCCAAAAAATCAAATTAAAATTAAATACACACTCAATACAATTATTTGCACACACACTAAAATATTTCAAAACAGGTAAAGTCAAACAAAATAAAATCACGGACGAAGATGCCTATTCATGATTTTCTATTTAACGACCGGATTACGGTTCGAATTATGCAGGACACATATATTTTTTTGAATTTTGTTTTAATAAAGTAAATAAAAATAAAAAATGGGACGAAGTCACAAATAAATCAATAAAGTGTCGCACAGAAATCCAAAAATTGTACAGCAGGGCCAATTATTATTTTTTATTTCTTTTTGGAGCGATTGTCGTGCGAAACAAAAATCACGTGCTCACAGTAAGTACTAGTGTTAGTGAATTATCTTTTTTCTAGTTTTAATCCTTGGTCCATTGTGGTAAATAAATCATCTTTGAAGGAAGTGTATAATTCATTTTACAAGGGGCAATTTTCACAGAGCTGTAGTACAAAGTTGGCTCGAGAATAAAAAGTATATTTTGCAGCCTTGTTTTGTGATTTAATCACTCTTTAATTTATTGTTGTTCTTGATATGTGTATATAAGTAATATAGAGTAAATAATGTTTTTAGCTTGCTTTAGACACGTTAATTATATAATTATCATGGCTACTAAAACTCGGGAGTACATTTCATGTGGCCCGGTTCTAATTTCCAATAATGTTATATAAAATGTGTCGTGAACCACTGGTGCATTTTATGTAGCGTGGTTTACGATGTGTTTTAAATAACTTTGAATTTTTTCCGGAAATATTAAAAACGGCTAAAATATTAGTAGTATTTTTTGCTTTTTGCTTTTAGTACCAATTATGGGTCTGTATGATCTATTTTCACGTTAGGACCATTTTGAAAGATCACTAAATAAAAAAAAAGTGTTAGAATAAGATTTTAATTTAATCCCAACAATTCATCTCATATATTTTGTTTTAGTAGCCTCTTTGTTAATTAATTTCACATTGAGACTCTGGTACAAAAGCATCTGCACTATGTTGATCCATACTTGTTCATTATATTGTAGTAATTCATATGTGGGGATGTATATTTGTATGATCTCAATAAAAAGAAAAGGAAAATAGTCATACTTAATTACTTACCTAATTGATACCACTACTATTGCTGCTTGTAATTCAAAATAAGAAAAAGAAGATTAACGCAATAGATAGTTGATTAGTCATGAATATCGTTGGTTGATTTGTCCATGTGGTTATCTAATTTAGGAATAATAATAATTCAAGAACATCGTAGTTTGCTTTAGGCTCGATTTAGACTAGTATTGTGATTATGTATATGTTCCCGTAACATAATTGCGATTTTAATTCCAAAAAGTAACTCGAGGGATGCGTTCGCGCAACTTCAACCAAACCTTTCTTAATATAAATAAACCAAGCGTTATTAATTGTGGACACATTTGCATGACATGATTTTTTGACACGCCAAAAGAAAAGAGTATACGTACGCGTAACTCAATTCTTTAATTACAAACAAATCAAGTGATTAAAGCCGGTAAAAGGTAAATGCACATAGGTTTTAAAATAAGTAATTAGGCAATTTTAGCCAAGTATAAATCACTAAGCGACAACACCTTCTCTCGGGTTAACAGATTTCTTTACCCGGATTTCTGTGTTCGTAGACCATTAAATAAGAGTCAACTTCCTCGATTCGGGATTTTAACCGGTGACTTGGGACACCATAAATTATCCCAGGTGGCGACTCTAAAATAATTAAATAATCTCATTTCGAATAATGTCACTTAAATTGGAAAAACTCCCTTATACCCCTCAGGTGTGTAAAAAGGAGGTGTGACAGCTCTGGCGACTCTGTTGGGGACCGAACCCAGAATCTCTGGTTCAGGGTTCAAGAATTTGAGCTTAGAATAATTGTTATATTTGGCTTTATTTTTTTTATCTAGTTTTGTTCACATGTTTGTGCTTAATGTGCAAAATTTTGCTTTTTACCGCTCTGATATTATTTGAACTGTATATATAAACTGTTACGAAACCCCTCTTCTTTCTGAGTCTTCTGAATTTATGGTGCTCACGTGCGCCTGACCCACCTTTCTGTTAGAAGTCATACCAAATAGAACGAAGCTGGGTCAAGTAACTAGGCCGGGTAGACTTTTGTGCTCCCAGGACGTTGCCCCCACTTCGGCTCGAGTTGTCTGCTTGGGTAAGCCAAGTCTAGAACAATAAACCCAGGTTTTAAACCTAGTACAACAAAGCCTCATGTCGGATCCCTAGTAGGAACGCTTGTTTACATCACGTTAATTTGACTTTGGGGACTCAACACATGGGTTGGGTCCGTCTAGGACAGGTGCACCCAAAATAACAGACTATCTTGATGCATCCTATGTGCTACATGTTGCATTTATTCAAGGGTAAAAGGGTCATTTTGCGGACCAATGATAGTTGAGGGCAAATAAAAAATGAAAAATGAAAAAAAAAAAAAAAGAGAGTGAAGTGTGGGGATAAAGCGAGTTAGGCCCAATTATGTTGTTAAAAAAAAGAACTTGAAATTTCAGAAAAAAAAAAGATTTTGCACTTTTTCATCATTTTCCGAAAATCAGAAAATCAAAAAAAAAAATCCAAAAAGATTTTGCATGTTTCATCATTTTTCAAGAAAAAGCAAAAAATAAATATGTTATCTCTAAATTAGTTGTTTTTTTTAATTATCGCCCGTATCCAATCTGCCCGAACTACGCATACCTGATTCTCGTCTTTCGGGGCGTGATACAGACAACCCACATAGGGTCCGGTCTTCCTAGTAAATCTCAGGTTCTTGGTTTTGCAGGGTCTTAGCCAAATTTTGCACTTCTAGCCACCTTTTAGCCAAATGAGCCATTTTGAAAAAATAGCCCCAATCATGTCTTGCATGTGTCTTAGGGAATGTTATTGTCTCACATAGTGTTGGTTTAGGTTTTCTTATACAGGTGTGGATTTATTTACCGAAGTTTGAGCATGACAGACACCCCGTGACCATCCGGTCAGGATTGCATTCAGGAGTTGCTTAAGGAGATTTTTATATTTGTTATTTTTATTTTATTTTTATGTTTTTTATGTCGTCTTTTACTTTCTAGTTTTGTACAGTAATGTCAAGTATTTTGTTATTGTATTTTCTGCTTTATATGCGAAAATGTGCTGTAACCCAAAAATTCAAAAAAGAGATGTTGCATTTTTTTTATTTCCGTTATAAATTTTCCTTAGAATACTAATTCTAGAAATGAAAAAATAAAATAAAATTTTGAGGTTGTTTTTCCTTTAGGAAATTAATAGCTAGAACTTAAAATGAATTATTTTTATGTTTCCTTTAGTATATTAGGACCAAAATTCAAAAAAAAAAGAGAGAGAATTTTATTTTAATGCTTCTTTAAAAGCTTTCTTTAAGGTGTTAATTCCAAAATCCAAAAAGATTTTTCTTTTGAGATTTTTCTTTGGGAAATTAGTGAAAAATGAAAAAAAAAATTCATTAGAACTTTAAGATGTTGTACATAGAAAAAATATATTTTATCTTTTGTTTATCATTAGAGTTTCCCCTTTAGGTAATCAAAAACTGAAATCCAGAAATATTTTTTATCTTTTCTCGCTGCGAAATCCTTCTTCAGGGATATCAAATGCAAGTTCAAAATATTTTTCTATGGTTTAATATCTAGATTTCCTTCCTAAAAAAAATGTCTCCTCTAGGGTTTGTTCCTTAATAATTCCCGTAGAGTATTTGTTTCAAAAGAAGAAAAATTCAAAAAAAAAAGGTTTGCTTCTTTATTTCTCTGTTCTCATCAGAGTAGTTACTAAGGTAAAAAGAAAATGAAAAAGAGAACGTCAGTTTGTTTTCTTTATTCCTGATCTTCCAGAACTATGCAAAGATCTGATTCATGCGGGGTCATGATACGTAGGCACCTACATAGGGTTCGATCGAATCACTTTTTTTTACTGTTAAAAGAAAGGAAAAAGGGAAACGGAAAAAGAGAGAAAAAAAGGTGAAGTCATGGGATGTGAGAAATGAGAAGGAAGAAAAAGAGCGATAATCAGAAAGAAAAAGGGGAAGGAAAATGAGCGAGCTAAGAAGTGTTAGAAAAACAAAGAAAAGAGAGGTTGAAATGAACGAATTGGGATGATACCAACTGACCTTTGTACCCTCGAAGTCATTTTAGAACCGATAACTGTGGCTAGGTGCATTGCACATGAAGTGAGATTATCTTATGTTAAATGCCCTAATGCTAACGTGATGGTTTCCTTTTGTTATATTCATAGCAGAAAGGTGGTTGGTTTGTGGTTTTTAAAGTGGTAACTCTTCTCTACAACACAAAGTCAAAAGGCAATGACAGACAACAACAGAACTGAGTTAGTTGATACCGGTACCCGAAAGTAGTTGGTTGAACAGGATAAGGGGTTGGTTGAAGAGGTGAGGATGTTAAGACAACACATGACGGACATGTATCAGGCCTGGATGACTGGGAGGGCACCACCCCCGCCACTACCTAGCTTCCTAGATGCTGCCCTTACCCAAACTCCGGACACAATGCCAGATGATCCTCCATACTCTCCAGATCTACCCGCTTATCACAGCTTCCCCAACCACCCTAGTAGCTCCATCACTCGTCCTCCAACTATCTTTTCCCAAAAGTGCCCTCCTGTCATATCCACTATTCCCAACAATGAATATCCACTCAAAGCTCATGACCAAAACTACCCCGTAGAGGTTGCCTACAAGGTTCCTGACTCATACAAGAAGAGCCCTCGGGATAAGCTTCATGTTGAAAATGAAAGGTTCACAGGAAGAGAAGGGAAAGATGGGATACCCAGGAGGCTGAAAGGCATAGAACAATCCTTGAAGAACAAACAAGGAGGGGAAGACCAGGGTAGCATGGCTTACAAAGAACTGACTGTGTCACCTGACGTTCGCCTGCCTGCGGGGTTCAAAGTGCCAAAATTTAACTTGTATGATGGATATGGAGATCCGGTAGCCCACCTGAGGTTCTATTGCAGTGAAATGAGAAGCATTGGAGATAAAGATGACCTGTTGATGTCATATTTCAGTAAGAGCCTGACTAGGGCAGCTTTTGAATGGCATAATCGTCAAGATGTTGGTAATTGGCCTGCATTGGGTGACATGGCTCAAGATTTTGTTCGATACGTTCAATACAGATCGGGCGTTACCCCAGACCGCTCCTCTCTATCCAGAATGGAAAAGAAGCCGGAGGGAAGCTTTAGAGAATTTGGACTCAGATGGAGGGAGCAGGTTGCTCGAGTCAATACCCCGATTGGTGAAGAAGAAATGGTTGAGCTTTTCCTACAAGCCCAGGGGCCCACCTACTTCAGTCATTTGATCCCGGCCTTGGGAAAGCCTTTCAAAGATGTGTTAAAAATGGGGGAGCTAGTAGAAGAGGGAATCAAGTCAGGCAAAATCATGAGTTGTTCGAAAGACATTCAAAACATCCCAGTAAGCTTGGGTGGAAGAAAGAGAAACAGAAAAGATGATCCGATGGGCTTTCCCGATCAACACTTCCAGCCTCGACATCATCCGCGGGGATATCCTGACGCACCAGATGATCCTCCCCAATGCCACTTCTCTCCACGGAACTCCCAAAATCGTACATCGCTCTCTCAGTACCCAGATCCACGAAATGCCTATCCACCCACACGAGCCTACCGAAAACCCCATGGATCAGGTTTTTGGCCTAATCAAGCATTTAAGAATGAGAGGTTGCTGAAAAAAAGGCTTTCACCCATTGGGAGTGTCATACGCCAGTTTGTTCCAAAAGTTGAAGCAATTGGACATGTTGAAGCCGATCCAGATAAAAATGTCAAACCCTCTTCCAAAGAATTTTGATTTTTCTCAAAGGTGCGCATATTGCTCATATGCTCCGGGGCATGACATAGAGAAGTGTTGGAATCTGAAGAATGCGATTCAGAAGCTTATTGATGCAGGCGACATTGTTGTGCAAAATCCAGATGCAGCAGACACTAGCCAAAGTCCATTGCCTATGCATAATGAGACGCATATGATGGGTATGATTTATTTTGAAAAGGAATATGAGAATTCTTCTAAGAACCTTGGAGGTCCACATGCTACAAAGCTTTCAGCGCTATTAGAGGTTGATCCTAAGAAAGAGCAGGCAAAGGGAACCTAAAAGAAATTTGCTAAGAACAATGTGATGGAAACTTGTGAAGGTCCTAGTATTGTTGATACAGAAGTCAGTGGCTAAGATGTTTAGTTTGGTGATTGCAAAGACGCTCTTTTCTTGGTTAGCCAGGGAGGAGTTTGGTGGTTTATTTTGTTGTCATTTCTGTTGTCCGGGTTATTCCAAGGGTTGTAATCCGGATATGGTCTTGTGACTCAAACCCTTCTATCCTTTTATTTTTGCCTGGTTTGTTTAGTCGTAGTAACTCCTTTAGTGTTGTCTATGTTGTTTCAGGTTTGTAACCCCAGTTTAGTGCTTGTTTTGTTGTTCAAACCCCTTCACCATCTATCTAATGCAAGTTTCCGTTTTCTGTTATTTATGGTCATTTTGTTTAGTTCTCTTTTCTTTTTACACTTCTTTCCCTGTTGACTCTAGTGACATGACATGCATGCGTAATTCTCAGCCTAGTCTTAAAAAAAGAGTAAGTTTAGTCATGAAGCAATGAAACAATTTTATAGATGATAGGGACATTGAGGGAAATAAGTAAAGGCATTTTGAGATCATTTCAAGCCCGAATTGCGTGAAACTGGGGCAGATAGAACATAGAGAAACCCTATTGAAATGCATCATGTCGCATCAGGTTGAAGCCAACGACAAGTTTGCCCCAAATTGACAGGGGTCGTTCATGGTAATGAGAGTGAGGGTGTTGTCCAATGGTGCTTTGTAGTTAACAGATGTAGAAGGCGAATGCGTGGATATGGTTATCAAGTCTAGTACGATCTAAAGATGTTAGAACTGTTTCCTTGGTTTGTTTAATTGTTTAGTTTGCACTTGGCATGTTTTGGAGATTGGAATGACGAAGGAATTTTGTTCTGCTATCTAAACACTTTATCTTTGTTACCCCTTTGAGCCTTATTTATTTTTCTTTCATACCCCTCTTTCGGAATCAGTAGCAAAGATCAGAAACGCAAGCGTGAAAGATAAGTAAAGGAAAAAGAGAAAAAAAAAAAAAGAGAAAAGAAAAGAAAAAAGACAACAAAACAACAAAAAGTAAAAAAAAAAGAAAAAAAAAGAAAGAGGAAGAAAAAGGAAAGAAGAAAATACAATAACAAAGGAATTTCTATGACATGAACTACGTTTGACCTGATTCCTTTTAAGGATACGTAGGCAGCCTCACGGTTCGGTCCCATCAAAATAAAAATCCAAAAGTCCCCAAGCAAAGAAACTGGGGTAGAAGTTGTGTTTGCTGTAAGAAATCTGATTCCAAAAGTTGTAATTTTAAACCTATGTCGAACTGTTTTGAGCCTTTGATTCCCTTTCTTTTTAACCCCATCCAAAAGCCCACATTACGGTCCAAAGAAAGACCTTCCGAACAGTCTTCAAGAGATGCCAAGTCGAGAAAGTATAGGTGATTCATATTAGGGGCAACACTCTGATCCAAACTGGAAAAATCAAAAATGAGAGAGTCTTATTGGTGAAAACCTTCACGAGCACCTTGAGGCGACTGTAAGTTGAGAGAATGAACAAAATGAGAGAGGCTTGATGGTGAAAAACCCTCTAGGCACTACAAGTCGAATAAGGATTGTGAATCAGATTGGATAATAGGAGCATTGAAGTCCAGTTTCACGGCTTAGAGGGTACAACAATAGTTGAACATCAGACTTGCTTGAGAGAATAGGCCATAGGTGCATGTCATAGTCGTTAGAGTTGGTATCCAATATTATAGGTTTCTCCTTTGTAGTTTTCTTGTTAGGAATCATCTCTTTCCCTTGTCCTTTACTCTGTTTTTTTTGTCGTGTTTACTTCCTTTTTCTGAGTCTATTTGGTCAAAACAAGTGAGAAATGACTTCAAAATTTTCCACCATCTTTCCAAGTGCACAAAATAGATCTGGCTAGCACATCAAAGCTTCATAAGTCAGGAAAGAACAACAAGCGCACTGAGCTAGTAACGATCAACATGTTTTGGCATCCTTGTGAAATACAAAGCTTTGGTACATATCAATCCCTGGACAATGCAACAAATGGAGGGTGTTAGGTGAACGAATCAAAGGTATTTTCTGTGGTAAGATTCACAAAAGTGGTTAACCAGTGGCAAGCGAGGTCTTCCAAGCGGAAATCAAAGTTATCATGGCAAGCGAGGGAGCAGTAGACCTCAAGGCCAGGGCCAGTGGTTTAAGTCAAGGAAGAACAACATACACACTGAGTTGGTAACAATCAACATGCGCTGGGATCCATGTGAAATACAAGGGACAAAAAAGGTGGTAAACCAGTGACAAGCAAGATCTTCCATGCAGAAATCAAAGCTATCATGGCAAGTGATGGAGCAATAGACCTCAAGACCAAGGCTAGTGATTTAAATCAGGAAAGAACAACGTGCACATTGAAGTTGGTAATAATCAATATACCGTGGGGATCATGTGAAACACAAAGTTTTGGTAGATGTCGGTTCATGAACAATGCAACAAATAGAAGGTATTGGGTCTGAATGGATCAGAGTTATTTTCTGTGATAAGGGTGACAGAGAAAGTGGTCAGTCAATAAACAGGCAAGGTCTTTCAAGTTGAAACCAAAGTTATCATAGGAAGTGAAGGAGCAATCGCCCTCAAAGTCAAGGCCACAAACCAACCACCATATTTATAAACTCACACGTTTTCTTTGTTTGAAACAGGGACGAAAATTGTGTCCAAATCAAAGCTTGGAAGTTTGAATTTTTTTCAAGTGTCATGCCCAAATTTTGTCAACACAAAGGCGGTTGGAGAAGGGGAAAGGAAAATTTGTTCGATCTGTAGGAACCCTCAATGAGGAAAAGCATGGTTTAGAGGCAAGGAATTTTATCCGTTCTGCAGAGATCCTCCAGAAAGAAAGCATGGCTCAGGTAAGTTCATTCTCGGCTCTTCAGGACCCTCCTGGATAATGGGATTTAGTTTTAAGTGTTTAGGACCCTCTTAAAAAATGGGACTTAGTTTAAAATTCAAAACAATCATGAGTAGTAAGATATAACATAAATGTACCCCAAAAGACTATAAGTTGGTTTCAAAATTTTTGTTCTGGAGATAGGATTTAGTTTTAAGTGCTCAAGACCCTCCTGGAAAATGGGACTTAGTTTAAAATTCAAAACAATCATCAGTAGCAAGATCTGGCATAAATGTATTACAAAAGAATATAAGTTGGTTTCAAAATTTTCATTCTGGAGATAGAATTCAGTTAGGAGTTGTCAGGACCCTCCTGGAAAATGGGACCTAGTTTAAAATTTAAAACAGTCATGAGTAGTAAAATCTAGCACAAATGTACCCCAAGAAATATAAGATAATTTTAAAGTTCGCATGTGGGAGATAGGATTCAATTAGGAGTTTTCAGGACCCTCCTGAATAATGGGACCTAGTTTAAGATTGATGTTAGATAACAAGATGTAGCGGAAGTAATACCTTTAGAAGATATAATTTAGATAAAAAATTATCGTTTAATTAAGAGTTGTCAGGACCCTCCTGAATAATGGGACCTAGTTTTAATATTGCCATTAGATAACGAGATTTAGCGTAAGTTCTGTTATAGGGTAATATAATTCAGCCGTAAAGAAATGTCACTCTTAGGATAAAACTTGACTTTTGATTTCAGGACCCTCCTGGATAATGGGGAATAGTTTAAGACCCTCTTAGATAACAAGATTTAGCAGAAGTCATACCTTTAAAATATATAGCTTAGATTTAAAACTGTCATTTAGTTAGGAGTTGTCAGGACCCTCTTGGATAATGGGATCTAGCTTTCAAATTCTTAGAATATTTGGTAACATTATTCCGTTTAACACTCACATATGTGCCCAGCTACTAAATTGGGGAAGAAATTTTTCTTTGTTTTTGTCTATTTTGTTGAAATCAGGCGCCCACCTGGAGAGCAAGGGAATACATTCAAGTTCAGCAATCAGGCGCCCACATGGAGAGAAAGGGAATACATTCAAATTCAGCAATCAGGCGCCCACCTGGAGAGCAAGGGAATACATTCAAGTTCAGCAATCAGGCGCCCACCTGGAGAGCATGGGAACACATTCAAGCACAGCAGTCAGGAGCCCGCCTGGAGAACAAGGGAGTACAATTTAAGTTTTAGCTTTGAAATTCTTGGTTTGTCTATTTTGAAGTCAGGAGCCTGCCTGAAGAGCATGGGAATACTTTCAAGTTCAGCAATCAGGAGCCCGCCTGGAGAGCATGGGAACACATTCAAGCGTAGCAGTCAGGAGCCCGCCTGGAGAACAAGGGAGTACAATTTAAGTTTTAGCTTTCAAATTCTTGGTTTGTCTATTTTGAAGTCAGGAGCCCGCCTGGAGAGCATGAGAATACTTTCAAGTTCAGCAATCAGGAGCCCGCCTAGAGAGCATGGAAACACATTCAAGCGCAACAGTCAGGAGCCCGCCTGGAGAACAAGGGAGTACAATTTAAGTTTTAGCTTTCAAATTCTTGGTTTGTCTATTTTGAAGTCAGGAGCCCGCCTGGAGAGCATGGGAATTCTTTCAAGTTCAGCAATCAGGAGCCCGCCTAGAGAGCATAGGAATACTTTCAAGCACCGCAGTCAGGAGCCCGCCTGGAGAACAAGGGAGTACAATTCAAGTTTTAGCTTTCAAATGCTTATTTATATTTTTGGTAATGTGGTTCGTTTTACACTTACATATGTGCCTAGATACCCAAACTGGGGCAGAAAAATTTCTTTGTTTTGTCTATTTTGAAGTAAGGAGCCCGCCTGGAGAGCATGAGAATACATTTCATGTTTAGCAGTCAGGAGCCCGCCTAGAGAGCATGGGAATACATTCAAGTTTAGCAGTCAGGAGCCCGCCTGGAGAGCAAGGGAATACAACCCAAGTTTTGGTAATCAGGCATCCACCTGAAAAGGGAAAGCATCTCAGATTGCAAGTGAAGTCTGATACAAAAGAAGCTCGTGGCAAGAACGCGAGTCAACAGTCCGAGACGATCAACAGAAGTTAGTCACAGTAAAGAAAAAAGAGAGAAAGGTAAGAAGTTAATCCAAATGCAGAAGTTGATGAAAGATGTGGGCTGCTCAAGACATGGCTGGGGTCACAAGTACTGCATGCCCAGTTTGATCCGAAAAGCTGAAGAAGAACGAGCTAGCACCTGCAGCTAACGAGCGCCAAGGTTCAAATCTAAAGTCTGCATGAAGAACCATTCAAAACTCAAGATCAAGCTTCAGAAGACTTATAGATGAAATCTTGTAACTCGTAGTTGAAAGGCTTAGTTAGTCTTTTTTATTTGATTTTGATGTAATAATAGGAACCGCGGACCGAAAATCGACTCTCGAACTCATCACTCCATCACTTCATCCACTTCTGAACTACACACGACCTGATTCCCTTATAACTCGGGATATGTAGGTTGTCCAAAACCAGGACTAGATTGCACCTTTTCTTTTTATTTTATTCCACTTTTGAATAACGATATGGTCAAAAATTAGGCACATGGTTCACTTTATCTTTGCCAAAAAACTCTTCGTGTTTCCGAGCAAAGAGGGGCAGCTGTGAACACCTAATTTTGACTGTATTTGAATTTTTTTCCCACTTATCTCTCCAATACCTCACTTCTCACCCATCTTTCCCACTTTCCCTTGTCCCCTACGCTGGTCCCCCCCCCCCCACTCTCTTTTATTTCCTCACATCCATCCCCTTTGTTCCCCACTTCTTGTCCCCCACTTTGTTCTCCACTCACAATCCCACATCCCCACTCCATTCCACTCATAATTCCACTAATCCAATTCCCATTTTCCTCCACTCAAAACCCACGTTCTCCACTCCAAAGGGGAGGAACAAAAAATTACCAATTGTCTTCTCTATAAAGAGACAACAAAGACTTAGTGAAAGGGAGGGGAAAAAAGAAAAACAATAATTCAAGTAAGAAGAAACGAGAGTAGAAGTTCAAAAGACAGAGATGAAAAAAAGGGATGGCTTCTTCTTAACAGACACAGAGGGTATACACTCGATAAGGTCAATATACATTCTATATACACTAGAGATACTCTCGATATACACTGGATATACAGAGGCAGCCAACGAAAAGAGGGTCTTCTTCCTCCTAAAAATTCTACATCTAGATCTTAACATCCATCGTGAAAGAGCCATGAGAGCTCATCTTTTCCACCTGAAAAACACCCCATAAAACACCCCAAAGTCCTAGCCAAAACCCAACTAAAATACAATGAAATTCCAGCGTGTAATCACAGTCGAAAAACCCATGTGAAACGTCACTGCTTCAGCCGCATACCCTCCAGATCTCTCACCAGCTTCGTCCGCACTGTCGTCGTCTCCCATCTCTCGTCCATTGTTGCTTCAACCTGAAGCTAGCTCCTAAACCACCCTTTAACGCCACGAAACAGCCCCAAGGTCTTTGAAAATCCAAGTCGTCGTTGAGGTGGTCGTCGTCTGAGGTTCCGTCGATGAGATCGACGATGTTTGGTTATAGTTCTAATGATTTGTTGTATAGGTTGGAGGAGGATTGTTATCATCATATCAAATAACTACTTTGATTTGCAATACTACAGGTTCTCTTCCTTGTGTTTATTTTATCTCATATTCATTTTACTTGTTTGGTGAAAGATCTTGATTATATTTTGCTTCTCTGTATTGGTTTTGTTCATGTAATTCGCTTGGTATGGGTGTTTCATCTTTTATTTTTTGTGTATGGTAGATTTTAGGAGTGGATGAAATACTCCTAGCTAGGTTGAACAAACATAAAAGGGACTATCTCATGACTGCCATTCATTTTCGTACAGTTTTAGCACTAGTCAATAATTTTTACACTATAAGACTTCCTCGTTGAATGAATTTAACTATTTGTGTTAAGTTAGGAAATGAGTTCTTCTTTTTGGTTGAGTAATAGTAAGTACTACTGTTAGTGAATTATCTTTTTTCTAGTTTTAATCCTTTGTCTATTGTGGTAAATAAATCATCTTTGAAGGAAGTGTATAATTCATTTTACAAGGGGCAATTTTCATAGAGCTGTAGTACAAAGTTGGCTCGAGAATAAAAAGTATATTTTGCAAACTTGTTTTGTGATTTAATCACTCTTTAATTTATTGTTGTTCTTGATATGTGTATATAAGTAATATAGAGTAAATAATATTTTTAGTTTGCTTTAGGCACGTTAATTATATAATTATCATGGCTACTAAACATCGGGAGTACATTTCATGTGGCCTGGTTCTAATTTTCAACAATGTTATATAAAATGTGTCGTGAACCACGGGTGCATTTTATGTAGCGTGGTTTACGATGTGTTTTAAATAACTTTGAGTTTTTTCCGGAAATATTAAAAGCGGCTAAAATATTAGTAGTATTTTTTGCTTTTTGCTTTTTGCTTTTTTGCTTTCTACTTTTGCTTTTTGCTTTTTGCTTTTAGTACCAATTATGGGTCTGTATGATCCATTTTTACGTTAGGACCATTTTGAAAGATCACTAAATGAAAAAAAGTGTTAGAATAATATTTTAATTTAATCCCAACAATTCATCTCATATATTTTGTTTTAGTAGCCTCTTTGTTAATTAATTTCACATTGAGACTCTGGTACAAAAGCATCTGCACTATGTTGATCCATACTTGTTCATTATATTGTAGTAATTCATATGTGGGGATGTATATTTGTATGATCTCAAAAAAAAGAAAAGGAAAATAGTCATACTTAATTACTTACCTAATTGATACCACTACTACTGTTGCTTGTAATTCAAAATAAGAAAAAGAAGATTAACGCAATAGATGGTTGATTAGTCATGAATATTGTTGGTTGATTTGTCCATGTGGTTATCTAATTTAGGAATAATAATAATTCAAGAACATCGTAGTTTGCTTTAGGCTCGATTTAGACTAGTATTGTGATTATATATACGTTCCCGTAACATAATTGCGATTTTAATTCCAAAAAGTAACTCGAGGGATGCGTTCGCGCAACTTCAACCAAACTTTTCTTAATATAAATAAACCAAGCGTTATTAATTGTGGACACGTTTGCGTGACATGATTTTTTGACTTGCCAAAAGAAAAGAGTATACGTACGCGTAACTCAATTCTTTAATTACAAACAAATCAAGTGATTAAAAGCGGTAAAAGGTAAATGCACATAGGTTTTTAAATAAGTAATTAGGCAATTTTAGCCAAGTATAAATCACTAAGCGACCGTGCTAGAACCACAGAACTTGGAAATGTCTAACACCTTCTCTCGGGTTAACAGAATTCCTTACCCGGATTTCTGTGTTCGTAGACCATTAAATAAGAGTCAACTTTCTCGATTCGGGATTTTAACCGGTGACTTGGGACACCATAAATTATCCCAGGTGGCGACTCTGAAATAATTAAATAATCTCATTTCGAATAATGTCACTTAAATTGGAAAAACTCCCTTATACCCCTCAGGCGTGTAAAAAGGAGGTGTGACACAACATACGATGCCACCAGGTTCCAGTCATAGGAGGCCGAGGATGCGTTTCATGCTAAGGCTACTAAAAGCTTTAGCCCTGAGATTCCTGTTGACATGGCTGCCCTCCGTATGGAAAAAGCAGACATGTATAAGGAAATCAGACGGAGGTGTAAGCACGTGATTTTTGCCATATATGAGAATTACTCCCAAAAAATTCAAAAATAAAATGATTTTTCTTTGGTGTACAATTTTGTGATATTTTGAATAATTATTTGTATTTGTCTGTGCGTGTTTATTTGTTAAATTAATAAAAAATACAAAAATATGTCGCATTTTGCATGTAGGATTCAATTCTACAATTGATAGTAATTAAATTTGTTTTACAAAAATTAAAAATTACAAAAATAGGCATCGTTTGCATTTTTAGCATTTAATGTCCAAATATACAATTTTATGCTTAATTAATACTTAATTATGCGTTAATTGTTATTGGGAGTTAATTTGCGCTTTTATAACTTAATTTAGTTCTTAATAATAGTTTAAGTATTTTTATAATTTAGTTTTAGAGAAATAACAGAAGAAAGAGAGCGAAAATATAAAGAAAGTCGGAATTGGGCCTCTTCTTCGATTTCAAGCCATAGGCCCAAAAAATGGCCCAATCTTCCCTACAACCCAGTCCATTTCGAACTGGGTTGACCCAGTCCATAACCCAACACCCCTATTATTTTACAAACAAAATAAAAAAAAAATTAGAAGAGAAACCCCTAAAACTACTAAGTCATCCGCCACCCCCCCCCTCATTTTCCTTCTTCTTCCTCAAAACTTCAAAACACCCCATCCATGGCTGCCTCCCCCCACAAACCCCAGCCTGCAACGTCGACCATCTTCCCCCACGAACACCCCCCACGTCGTCACACTCACACACACATACACAACCAAACGACACAACCACCACGATAGTCCATCGCCCCAGCGTTGTTTCTCCATTGACGAGCTCAAGCTCGACCATGGACTGCCCACTGCTTCATCGTCCAAACCACACCATCACCGCTGCTCCTCCTCGCGTCCGAGCTGCTGCTGCGTCCATTTCAAGCTTCGATGTCAAGCAGTAGCGATGCTACTGCTTCAATCCAGTCGAGTTCGCGATGGCTTCTTCATTAAGCTGCTGCTGCGTCAACTGCTCGTGCTACTGTCGCGGCTGTTTCTTCTACTCCTTCTGCTCGCCGCAACTGTCTCCTCATCGTTCAAACGCGCCATTGCTGATCGTTTCTGCCCACGTTGCTTCTGCCTATGTTTCTTCTTCTCCCCGTCGTCCTCCTCGACGGACAGCTGCTGCCATGGTTGCCGCAGTTGCTGCTCCATTTGTTGCTGTTGCTCGTCGCAGCAATTCCCATCGCTGCTTCATGCCGCTTCATCATCTTCGTCTTCGTCGTTGTTTTTGAATCGGTTAGTTGGTTTATGTTTCAAATTTTGTACATATTTTTTGTTTGATATTTGTCGAACCCAAAATCGTTAAATGATTCGATTCTTGTTTTGTTTGTTCATCGTTGAAATCGTTTTTCTAGTTTGTTCATGTTCATGTGCTTTGTTAAAATTAATTTTCAGATTTCAAAATAGAAGTTTAATTAGTTGTTTTCATGTTTATTTCATGTTTGTATTATTGTTTAAGTGAATATTTGTTAGTTTAATATTTGTTAGATTCAAATTGAAATTTAATTAATTGTTTCTTCAATTTGTTTCATGTATTTGATGTATTTTCCGGAAATTGTTAATATTGTTAAGTTCAAGTTTAAATTCATAATTGTTTCTTCTTAGTTTTTGTTTTGTCATTTGCCTAAAAGAATTTAGTTGTAATAAGGGAAGTATGTTGGTTTTAGTCATTTGAATCCGTCGTTTTTATTTTTAGATTTAATTCATGTTCATATTATGTTTGTTTGATTTTGAATCCGAAATGTTTATAGTTTGATTTCTTGTTTACCATTTGTGATTATTTCTTGAATTGGTCTCATAATCTTGTTTAAAGTTTAATATAAGAATTGTTTGTTGTAATGTTGTTAGAGTGTATTTTAAGTTCAATATGATTGAATTTAGAAATCTAAATATACTTGTTTGTTGTTGTTGTTGAATCCGAAAATAGGATTGTTTGTTGCTAAAATATTGTTCAATCAAATTTTAGTTGTTCTTTGTTGTTCAATTTGTATTCATGTGATTTGTTGTTGAAATGTTGAAGAAATCATGTTCATGTGATTTGTTGTTGAAATGTTGAAGAATTCATGTTCATGAAATTTGTTGTTTGAACATTGTTAGAAATTAATCATATTGTCTATATTTTGGTTAAGTTTGATTAATTGATGTGTTATAACTGATGGGTAGTTTGGTAATTTATAGTACTTTCGGGGGTAAAATAGTAAATTTGCAATAGGGTCGGAGGGGTAGTTTAGGAATTGTACATTTTGTAATTGTTTATTTGAAGCATGGGGGACAAAATGAAATGGGGTGGGTTGTGATATGGTTATTTAATATAAAGGGGGGACAAGACAAAATTAAGTGGGGGGAATCTTGTATTTATTTATGTTAGGCATGGGGGACAAAATATAATGGGGTGGTGTGATATGTTTATTTAATGTAATGGGGATGAGTGGGAAGATAATGAGTTTGGTAGAGAAAATGGGTTGATTTTAATTGATTAAAAGATTTATGGGATGGGATATAAGTAGAGGTCTTGAAATCAGATATGGACAGACAGAAAAAAGAGAGATTAGAGAAAAAAAGGAGCTGAACATTTATTCCGAAAAAACATTGAAACCCTCAACTCTCAAGAAAAGAAAAACATACAAAGAAAAAAAATTGAAAATTAGAAGAGAAAGTAGTACACACCTGATAAATATTCTGGTATACAGGTGTAGAAATTAAGGGTTGAAGATTAACTAGCCTTTCAAAAATCTGAAAATTTCCCTTGGTTTCTGTCCGTTATTTTCGGCATTCCTGGATTTTATTTTGAATTTTTCAAATCTGTCACTGGGATTTTCGTTGACTGGTTATTGCTGGTTATTGTTGTTGTTGCTGTGTTACGTATTACGTTGCTGACTTTCTTCTTCTTATATTGACAATATCAGGTACACAACTGTAATTTTGGCATTTTGTAAGCTGAAATGAAGAATGGAGTGTTAAATTTTTAAGTTAGTTTAATTTTTTTTTGTATTGTATTTAGGTCATTCATGTATTATTATTCTGTAAATCACTGTCATTTGGCATAACTAGGCATATTATAGCGACATATTAAATAACGCCTTAACCAGATTATTAGGAAATATATTTAAGCCCGATTATTAATTAAAACTGTTTAATAATAAAAAATAGAAGAAATAACGTAAAAAATGGCGTTATTGAATCAGTTTGGCAAAAATTGACTAAGTTCCTTATTCATAAGGTTTTTCGTCAACGATAAGTTAATCGGAATCATGTAGTTAATTTCAGTTAAAACATGAATTAGTTTGCGAATCAAGTATTAGGACATGATGTGAATTAAAACAAAGATAGTTAAGGTTAAATTGTTTAATTTTTTTAGAAATATGGTTTAGTAATCAAGTTTTTTTTTCTTTCAATTTTCAGTATTTGTAAATAATTAGTTTCAATAAGCTTAAGTCTTACTAACAATTTGAATTTTAATCCAACTATGGGATAATTAGTTTTTTTTTTTTTATTTTATTTTTTGACTATTCCATGTTGTATTTATGATTATAATTTTTATTACTTTCTGTTAATATTTGTTTTTCTCTTCTATTTAATATGTTATTTTCAAGAATGTAGATATTGATTTTATATTTATAGACAAACTTAGTAATAATAAAAAGGTAGTCATTAAAGGATATTCTTAAAATAAGGAAGGATTTCGCTAAAAATAAATAGATGTAAATAATACAAAAATTTACAGGATTCTCCAATCTCATTTATTTATTTAATTATTTTAAAAAAATTACTTAGAATTTGGGATGGATTGTTTAGTGAATTTCACTTCCTTCCTCAAAGATAATGACGCGCTAGACTCTTTAGGCGCGATTTAATTAATTTTACCTTCTTAAACTCGGATGCGCATTTCATGCGACCCAAATCTAAATCCTAAAACATTGAATAAAAATGTGTTCCGGATTGTGGGTGCATTTCATGTGACGTAATCCAAAGACATGTTTTAAACGATGTTCATAATTTTTTTTTAAAAAAAATAATAATAATAATAATAAAGTGGTAAAAAGTTAAAATTGGCACATCGGTTCATAATTGTATTAAAATCAGATAAATAAGCCAAATATGACAATTGAGCGACCGTGCTAGAACCACGGAACTCGGGAATGCCTAACACCTTCTCTCGGGTTAACAGAATTCCTTATCCGGATTTCTGGTACGCAGACTGTAATATGGAGTCATTCTTTTCCTCGATTCGGGATTAAAATTGGTGACTTGGGACACCCTAAATCTCCCAAGTGGCGACTCTGAAATAAATAAATAAATCCCGTTTCGATTGTCCTTTAATTGGAAAAAACTCCCTACGCCCTTCGCAGGGTCGGAAAATTGAGGTGTGACAGCTCTAGCGACTCTGCTGGGGAATTGGTAGGACCCAGAATCTCTGGTTCAGGGTTCAGAATTCGAGCTTGGAATAATTGTTGTATTTGGCTTCGTTTGATTTTGTTACATGATCTGTGCTTAATGTGCTAATTAACTGCTTTTACCGCTTTGATCTTATGTGAACTGTATATAAGCTGCGTCGAAACCCATCTCCTCTCTGAGTCTTCTAAATCATGAAGAAGGTGCACTTCGTGTGACTTCTTTTCTGTATAGTGTCTAAATTTCCAATTTAGAACGAGGTTCGGACAAGTTGCTAAGCCGGTGAAGCTTCTGTATTCCCGGTACGCTACCCCCCTCGGCTCGAGCTGTCCGCTCGGGTAAGCCAGGTCTAGAACAAACACCCAGGTTCTGAACCTAGTATAACAAAGCCACATGCCGGATCCCTAGTAGGAACGTTTGTTTGCATCACGTGCATTTGACTTTGGAGGCCCAACACAGGGGTTGGGTCTGTCTAGGACAGGTGTACCAAAAATGAAAATGACCATCCTGATGCATCTTACTTGCTACTACTTGCGCATTTATTTGATTCGGACTTGTGTGCTGACTGACTTGTGAATATCAGGAATAATATTTTGAAATTGAAAAAAAAACGAAATAGCGGTTAGGGAATTGATTGTTTATTTTTGAAAAGAAAACAAATGCCCAAATACTGTCAAAACTCTACCGAAATTTTAAGAAAATGAAAAAAATGTCTTATTAGTTTGTTTTATTAAAAGCTAAGAAAAGAAAAAAAAAGTCGTTGTTCTGTTTTTGTTTTTCAAAAATAAAAATAGAAAAATATATAGTTTGTCTTGCCATGAAAATGAAAATGAAAAAGAGTCTTATTTTTAAAAATGATTTTTTTTTATTTCCAAAAGATATGTATATCTTTATCTGTTGCAAGAACATTTGTCTTGCCAAAAGTCTAGAAAAGTTTTTAGAACCCCAATTTTCAAAACAAAAAAAAAATCCAAAAATATTTTCCATTATGAACTTCTTTAAAAAGTCTTTCTAATTGTTTTAAAAAAATAATAATAATAAAAAAATCCGAAAATATTTTGATTCTTCTTTCAAAATTGAAAAGAAAATTCAAAATTCAAAAAACATTTTTTTAAAGCATTTCTTTTATTAAAGGTAAAATTCCGAAAAATATTTTTTTCTTTTTCTTTAGAATAAAAAAGCAAATGAAAATTCAAAAAATATAGCTTAGAAGTATTTCTTTTAAAAAGAAAATCAATCAAAAATCCAAAAAAATAGTTCCTTTCTTCGTGTAAAGTAGTTCTTTCACAAATTCACACACACAAAAAAAGGTTAGTTCATCTACTTATTCTTTATAACCCGAACTACGTGGGTTTGATTCTCACCGGATGTGAGATACATAGGCAACCCTCATCGGGTCCAACCCCACCTTTTGCTAAAAAGCCAAAAACAAATAAAAAAAAACATGTCAAGATTTTTAATATATGTCAACTTCCCCTTTTACAAAAAAAATAGCAAAAACATATATGTCGGGTGACGCTGTTTTATCAAGACATAGCCGAATGTTCCCGAAGGGGACGCCGGAAGGCTGACTTTGCATAAACAGCCACCTTTAGGTCATTTTTAAGATTTGGTCCAGTTGACCCACACAGCCTTAAAAATCTTCGTCACCGAGACGTTGAAAGGCCGTGTTTGCAATATTGAGTTTTCTATTTTTGAAAAATGATAAAAAAGAGTCATAAATAAATCAGGTGATGTTGTTTGTCATAAATAGCCGAATGTTCCCGAAAGGGACGCCGAAAGGCTGACTTTGCATAAACAGCCACCTTTTGGGTCATGTTTAGGAGTTTGGTCCAGTTGACCCGCACAGCCTTAAAAATCTTCGTCCCCGAGGCGCTGAAGGGCTGTGTTTGCAACACCAGGTTTTATTATAATTTGAAAAGAAAAAATACCGTTTGAATTTTTAGTCAAAAATAAGTCGAGCCAGCTTCGGCCGTGTCTTAAACCGTTCTTGCCGAAATGGCCTTAGAGTATCTTTCAATTGTCGAAAGGTTATTTTCGTAAAAGAATGGACAAGTTTGAAAAGTGTTATAAAATAACCCTCCCCGGCCTCAAAATTCATGTGAAATTTGGAAGGGGCCACATTTGCAAAAATAACCATTTGGTTGCATTTGTCGAACAGAGAAAGGGAGCTAGCCTTTTGTTTTTGAGTTTATAAATCTTTAATTAGAATGTGTGGTTTGTTTGATTTTTCCAGTTTGTTTTAATATGAAAATTAAAAAAAATGTTCATTATTGTTTATCTTTTATTAGCACGAACTACGCTTGGTCTGATTCGTGCAGGGTCACGATACGTAGGCAATCTCTATAGGATTCGACCGTAATTATAAAATATATATATATATATATATATTTGTCAGAGCAAAAATAAGCCGGGATGATGCATGCGGTCAGAGCAAAAGCATGTTAGAAATGATTAACTGCCTAGGAGCATTGCATCCCCATAACGTGCAATTACAATATCTGTTAAGACTCTAACACTGACAAGTTTGTTGTTTTTCCAATCAATATCAGTTAGTTGTTAGAGCGTACTGGCACCGTACCATTATCAAACAAGATCAAAAGGTCCTATACCAGAAAGCATGACTGGGTCAGACAACAGCGTTGAGTCAGAAAAAACGGCCAATCAGATGCTGAAGGAAGCCCTGGAGAAAATGGAAAAAATGAGGCTAGAAATGAATGAAATGCAGATAGCCTTAGCTAGAGCCCAGAAGGGGCAAGAACTACCCGTTACTCCTACCCTCCAACCAGTACACACGCCGGAATACCCCTCTCCCGGTCCTTCAACAAGTTTCCCAAGCCATCACTATTATCAGGGAAGAGAGGCTTATGATTCCCAAGCTCCACCACCCACTCAAAACCCTCCTCCACCAAATGTTCCCGTCTTTGTGGCACCTCCCCCAGCCCCATTGCACAGATCATCTAGTGAGCCACTGTTTCAGGCTCACGATACACAATACTACCCCCCTGAACTCACATTCAAAGCACCCGAGCCACATACCTATAATCCCCACTTTGAGGTCCCGGCGGAGATTGAAAAGCCGGCTAAGAGCCCAGAGCAGGACGAGGTGATGCGGAAATTTAAAAGCCTGGAGCAATCCTTCAGGAACATACACGGGTTAGGTAACCAGGTCAGCGTGGCTTACAAGGATCTATGCCCTTTCCCTGACGTTCAATTACCAGCAGGGTTCAAGATGCCCAAGTTCGATTTATACGAAGGGCATGGCGATCCTATGGCACATCTACGGGGTTTTTGTAGCAAAATGAGGGGAGCAGGGGGCAAAGATGAGCTATTGATAGCTTACTTTGGCCAGAGTTTGAGCGGGTCGGCATTAGAGTGGTATACAAGACAAGATCCGAGCAGGTGGTACACCTGGGATGACTTGGCACAGGCTTTCGCAGGACATTTCCAATACAACCTTGAGATAGTCCCAGACCGTCTCACATTGCTAAAGCTCGAGAAGAAACCCGGAGAGAGCTTCCGGGAATTTGGGTTCCGATGGAGAGAACAGGCAGCCAGAGTTGATCCCCCAATGAGAGAAGGAGAAATGGTGGATTACTTCTTACAAACTCTCGAGCCAACTTACTTTGGTCACTTGGTGACGTCAGTTGGCAAATCATTTAATGAAGTTGTGAAAATGGGAGGTATGATAGAAGAGGGACTTAAGTCCAATAAGATCCTGAGTTATTCGGCAATTAAGGCAACAACTCAGGCCATTCAGAGCGGCACGGGAGGTGCGCTAGGGAAGAAAAGGAGAGAGGAGGTCACGACATTAGAGGCCGACAATTGGTCCAGATCTAGAGGTCCTTCCCCTCATTACCAACCCAGACCCCATCGTCTAAACTACCCACACATTCCAAATTACCCTCCACAACCCTACTACCAACCACAAGAACAACATTTCACCGTCCATCAAGCCCAGACATACACCCAACCTCCGGTTCGCCCACAATGGCGCGCGCCGGTTCCCCACAATACATACCCACCTCCACATAACACATACCCACCACCACAAAACACCTATCCACCACCAAGAGCCTACAGGAACCCTCCAGGGATGGGTTTCAGGGGAAATCCGGCCGCCAGAAATGAAAGATTGCAGAGGCAAAGAACTTTTACTGAGTTGGGGGAAACTTATATTGCCTTGTTCCACAAATTGAGGCAGTTGGGTTTATTAAATCCTGTTGAGCCTAGATTACCAAATCCCTTACCCCAAAATATGGATCACTCGGTAAGATGTGAATATTGTTCGGGAGCTCCCGGACATGATACCGAGAAATGTTGGAGGCTGAAACATGCAATACAAGATCTTATTGATACCAACAAGATCGAGGTACAGGCACCGGAGGCACCCAACATTAACCAGAACCCATTGCCAAAGCACCCTGAAGCCCACATGATCGAGCTTGTGCACGAAGGAGGGGAGCCGAAGAAACCCTCACAGACAGTGATGATGATCCGTGCCACTCCGAAAGAAAAATCGATCGATGAGGAAGCAGGGGTACAGTTGAAGGGGGAAGATGTCAAGCCAGTGGTGATATTGGGGAAGAATCCATCTGCCGCTACAAGGAAACCAGAACCAGCCAAGTTGGTAATAACGGGAGCATCATCTGCACCCGTGGTTGTTGTGAAGGGGGTCTGCAGGGAACCGGTCATCATAAAACCAGTAGTCCAAACACCAGTGATTGATAGCAAGGTCGTGCCTTGGAAGTACGAGAAGGCAGTGGTGATGTACAAGGGACAACAAGTGGAGGAGAATAGTTGTGAGGCGCAGGGACTGACTCGATCAGGACGGTGTTTTGCTCCGGCGGAGTGAGAAGTATACACCCGATATACATTCTGGATACACTGAATATACAGGGGGCAGAATTCATTTTGGAGAGTTTTTTTAGGGGGAACATTATTGGAAGACTTAGAGATTATTATTGAGAGATTTTTACACTTGAGAGAGGATAGACTTGAAACATTTTGAGAGTAAAAGAGAAATGCAATTTGAACTTTCACTTCGAATAATTTTCGTTTGCTTTTCTTCGAGTGTTATTCAAAAATCCGAAACTACTGCATCTTGTATCTTTTCTCTCTTCTGCTTTGACTGCGATTGCACTTTTGCATTGCTGATTTTTCAATCCGTTGCTGGGTTATTCTACTGGTTGTTACTGGTTTTGCGGTGTTGCTGAATCTGCTGTTTGCTGTGGTATTATTGCTGCTGACTCCTACTTCGTTTGTTCTTGTACTGCTGTTTCCAGGTACACATTTGTACAATCTCGGCTTGAAGCAAAAATGAAATATTAATCAGGCTTTGTTCCTGTTGAATTCTTCCTGTTTAGATTTGTGGTTGAATATAATTTTTCTTTCTTCGTATAAAGATGTAGTTGAATGATTAATGAATAATGAGGTTGCATATGTATACTTTCTTCATCTAATAATGTTAGTTTAAATTAATCGGAGAATAATTAATCTGTTTTGATATTATGGTCAATCTCATGTTCTAGTATTATTGAATAACAGAATATAAAATGAAAGCAGTTTTTCTTTGTACAAATTCGATCGCAATTTTCCATTCTCATTAGCCGTAAACTAATAACTAATAAGTTACGTTTTTTTAGCATGTAAATAATTAAGAGATTTTCTTTTTTTTTAGAGACAAACTTAATAGAAAATATAGTCATTGTAGGTTTATCCTTTAAAATAAAAATGAGACGAGCCTCGCCAAATAAAACGTATAGATTGCGGGGCCCTCACAAAATGTATGGTTTAATTAGAATTCGGAAGGACCGTTTAGCGAATTTCACGGTCTTCCCAAAATAATAACGCGATAGTCTCTTTAGGCGCGTGTTTAATGTTTTACTTTCTTAAGCCTGGGTGTGCATTTCATGCGACCCGTATCCAAATCCCAAAACATCAAATAAAACGTGTTCCGGATTGTGGGTGCATTTCATGTGACGCAGTCCAAAGACGTGTTTTAAGCGATGTTCATATTTCTTTTAAAAACAATAATAATAAAGCGGCTAAAAGTTAAATTTTGCACATAGGTTCAATATGTATAAAATCAGATAATCAAGCCGAATATAACAGTTGAGCGACCGTGCTAGAACCACGGAACTCGGGAATGCCTAACACCTTCTCCCGGGTTAACAGAATTCCGTATCCGGATTTCTGGTACGCAGACTGTAGTATGGAGTCATTCTTTTCCTCGATTCGGGATTAAAATTGGTGACTTGGGACATCATAAAACCAGTAGTCCAAACACCAATGATTGATAGCAAGGCTGTGCCTTGGAAGTATGAGAAGGCAGTGGTGATGTACAAGGGACAACAAGTGGAGGAGAATAGTTGTGAGGCGCAGGGACTGACTCGATCAGGACGGTGTTTTGCTCCGGCGGAGTTGAGAAGACCCAATCCAGCTGCAACAAAGAAACCTGTGTCAGAAGAAGAAGCTGAGGATTTCTTAAAGAAGATGAAAGTGCAGGATTACTCCGTGGTCGAACAGTTGAAGAAAACACCGGCCCAGATCTCACTGCTATCATTACTAATCCATTCGGATGAACATCGTCGGGCCCTGATGAAGATACTGAATGAAGCTCATGTGCCCAACGAGATTTCTGTAAATCACCTGGAAACGATTGCCAACAAAATTTTCGAGGTGAACAGGGTAACATTTTCAGATGATGATCTGCCAGTGGAGGGCACGGAGCATAATAAAGCTCTCTACCTAACTGTCAAATGTGAAGATTCGGCAGTTACTCGGGCATTAGTGGATAACGGCTCAAGTGCCAATATTTGTCCATTATCCACCCTGAACCAATTGAAGATCGACCACGGAAGAATCCACAAGAATAGCATTTGCGTCCGAGGATTTGACGAAAATGGAACAGCCACCGTGAGGGATATTGTACTTGAGTTGACCATCGGTCCAGTCCAGTTTACCATGGAATTCCAGGTATTAGATGCTACGGTATCTTATAACCTTCTGTTGGGACGACCGTGGATCCATGCAGCCAAAGCAGTGCCATCCACCTTGCATCAGATGGTCAAGTTCGAGTGGGATAGACAAGAGGTCGTGTTGCACGGCGAGGACACTGCGTGCACCGTAGGAGGCGCCATTGTACCCTTCATAGAGACCAATGATGACAAAGGTCCCTGGGTCTACCAGATTTTTGATGCAGTGTCGGCAAACAAGATCCCCGAGGGTGAAATCATTCAGCATCCTAGGATAGCTTCCGCAACGGTTATGATGGTTTCAGAAATGCTGGGTAATGGGTTTATGCCAGGAAAAGGCTTGGGAGCTGAACTTCAGGGAATTGTTCAACCTGTTTCCTTGCCCAAGAATTTGGAGACCTTTGGGTTGGGGTTCAAACCGACTGCGGCAGATGTAAAACGAGCGCGGAAAATGAAGAAGAAAGTTTGGTTTCTTCCCAAACCTGTGCCACGTCTCTCAAGATCTTTTGTTAGAGCAAGCGCCAAGGGGTCACCGGTCCCGAAAGTTCTCGGGCCATTGATTGGGATTGACGGGGATCTGAATCAGAGCTTCGAAAGATTGTTCACTGATGTCAATATGGTAGAAGTCGGAGAGGGTTCCAGCGGAACAGACATACAGTTTATGGGGCCTGAGGCCAAAACCAACAATTGGACGGTTACTCCTCTTCCTACTCGGGGAGAGTCCTGGTAGTAGGCTTTGATTTTTGCTTTCTTATTTTTCGGATTATTCAGGGTGTAATCCAAATCTTATTTTGTCTTGTAAAAGTGTGAACCCTGTTACCCCGCATTTTAATAAAATTCTTTTCTTGTCTCATTTTATTTTTGTTTTATTCTTTTCTCTTTCTGAACAGTTTTTTTTTACAGGTTCTAATGACATGGCATGCACGACGGATCTTCGACCTAGTCTAATAAATCAATCTGACTCTGATTTAATGATACAAGAGATCAATTATGACGATGAGTCTGAATATGATGAGGATAAAGCCTTCGAAGAAATAAACCGAGAATTATGCCAATTTGAAGAGAAACCCAAGCCTAATCTGAATGACACTGAGGCTGTAAATCTAGGGGATGCGGATAATATCCGAGAAACCAAAATCAGCATCCACATTGAGCCTGGCATCAGGGAAGAATTAGTCAAAGCACTCATTGAGTTTAAAGATGTTTTTGCATGGTCGTATGACGATATGCCGGGTTTAAGCACCAAGTTAGTGGTTCACAAATTGCCCATTGACCCGGCATGCCTTCCCGTCAAGCAGAAACTGAGGAAGTTCAAGACAGATATGAGTGTGAAGATTAAAGAAGAAGTAACCAAGCAGCTGCAAGCAAAGGTTATTCGGGTCTCTCGATATCCTGATTGGTTGGCTAATGTGGTGCCAGTACCAAAGAAAGATGGGAAGATCAGGGTATGCGTCGACTACCGTAATCTGAACAGGGCAAGCCCAAAGGATAACTTTCCATTGCCCAATATCCATATCTTGATCGACAATTGCGCCGGGCGAGAAATCGGCTCCTTTGTGGATTGCTACGCTGGGTATCATCAGATTTTGATGGATGAAGAAGATGCAGAGAAAACAGCTTTCATTACGCCATGGGGGACTTATTGTTATCGGGTAATGCCATTCGGTTTGAAGAACGCTGGGGCAACGTACATGAGAGCAATGACTACTGTGTTCCATGATATGATACACAAAGAGATCGAAGTGTACGTAGATGATGTGATCATCAAATCCAAGCGTCAGGAAGACCACGTAGCAGACCTTAGGAAGTTTTTCCAAAGACTTCGAAGGTACGACATTAAGCTCAACCCAGCCAAATGTGCATTTGGTGTTCCATCTGGAAAGCTGTTAGGATTTATCGTCAGTCGGCGAGGCATTGAGTTGGATCCGTCAAAGATCAAATCCATCCAGGAATTGCCGCCACCGAGGAACAAAACAGAAGTAATGAGTCTGTTGGGAAGGTTGAACTATATCAGCAGATTCATCGCTCAGCTCACAACAACTTGTGAACCCATCTTTCGATTGCTGAGGAAAGATGCCGCGATAGAATGGACGGCAGAATGTCAGGAGGCATTTGACCAGATCAAAGGTTATTTATCCAATCCACCTGTATTGGTTCCACCTGAGTCGGGGAGGCCATTAATCCTTTATCTAACGGTCCTGGATCATTCGTTTGGTTGCGTGTTGGGTCAACACGACATCACAGGAAGAAAAGAGCAAGCCATCTATTATCTCAGCAAGAAGTTTACAGTCTATGAGAATAAGTACACTCAACTTGAGAAGACATGTTGTGCTCTAACTTGGGTAGCACAGAAGTTTAAGCATTATCTGTCGTCACATACTACTTACCTTATTTCACGTCTGGATCCATTAAAGTATATTTTCCAGAAGCCTATGCCCACAGGAAGATTGGCAAAATGGCAGATATTACTCACAGAGTTCGACATTGTCTATGTGACGAGGACGGCCATGAAAGCCCAAGCATTGGCCGATCACTTGGCTGAGAATCCTATTGATGAAGAATACGAGCCTTTGAGGACGTATTTTCCAGATGAAGAAGTGATACATATAGAGGAGTTAGAACTGAATGAGGAACCAGGGTGGAAGCTTTTCTTTGACGGGGCTGCTAATGCAAAAGGAGTTGGAGTAGGAGCAGTACTTATTTCAGAAACAGGACATCACTATCCTGTTACAGCTCAGCTACGTTTCTATTGTACCAACAACATGGCTGAATATGAGGCATGCATTTTGGGCCTACGATTGGCTGCAGACATGGATGTTCAGGACGTCTTGGTCTTGGGAGACTCGGACCTCCTAGTACATCAGATCCAGGGTGAATGGGAAACACGGGATTTGAAGCTTATACCATATCGACAATGTTTGCACGATCTGAGCAAGCGATTTCGATCAGTGGAGTTCAGACACATCCCGAGAGTTCACAATGAGGTTGCCGATGCTTTGGCCACTTTAGCATCGATGTTGCACCATCCAGACAAAATCCATGTTGACCCATTGTATATTCAGGTTCGTAATCAGCATGCCTACTGCAACATAATAGAAGAAGAAATGGATGGCGAGCCATGGTTTTATGATATCAAGGAATACCTCAGGATGGGGATATACCCGGAGCAGGCAACCGGAGATCAAAAGAGAGCCATTCGACGACTGGCAAATGGATTTTTCCTCAGTGGAGGAATGTTGTACAAAAGAACCCCAGATCTGGGATTGCTGAGATGTATTGATGCAGGTCAAGCCACGATAGTGATGACAGAGGTACATGCTGGAGTCTGTGGGGCCCATATGAGCGGATATGTGTTGGCAAAGAAGATTCTGCGAGCGGGATATTATTGGCTCACTATGGAGCATGATTGTATCAGTTTCGTACGAAAATGCCATCAGTGTCAGATACACGGAGATCTGATTCATTCTCCACCAACGGAATTGCACACAATGTCCGCACCATGGCCATTTGTAGCATGGGGCATGGATGTCATTGGGCCTATCGAGCCGGCAGCTTCGAACGGTCACAGGTTCATTCTGGTAGCCATCGATTATTTCACTAAGTGGGTTGAAGCCAAAACTTTCAAGTCTGTAACCAAGAAGGCAGTGGTGGATTTCGTCCATTCCCATATCATTTGTAGATTTGGGATCCCAAAAATAATAATCACGGACAATGGTGCTAATCTTAACAGCAACTTGATGAGAGAAGTATGTGAACAGTTTAAGATTACACACCGTAATTCCACCCCGTATCGGCCCAAGGCGAATGGAGCAGTTGAGGCAGCCAACAAAAATATAAAGAAGATATTGAGGAAAATGATTGAAGGATCCAGACAATGGCATGAAAAGCTACCATTTGCGTTGTTAGGATACCGCACTACTGTTCGTACTTCAATAGGTGCGACTCCTTATTTGTTGGTATACGGAACCGAAGCAGTAATACCAGCAGAAGTTGAAATTCCTTCCCTTCGAATTATCGCTGAGGCCGGGATTGACGATGATGAATGGGTCAAAGCCCGACTAGAGCAGCTGAGTTTAATGGATGAAAAAAGATTGGCAGCAGTATGTCATGGCCAGTTATATCAGAAGAGAATGGCAAGAGCATACAATAAGAAGGTGCGCCCCAGGAAATTTGAAGTAGGGCAACAAGTATTGAAACGGATCCTCCCACATCAGATTGAGGCAAAAGGCAAGTTCGCCCCGAATTGGCAAGGGCCGTATATTGTGACCAGAGTATTATCCAACGGCGCTTTGCGTCTGACAGATGTTGAAGGAAGATGCGTCGACATGGCTATCAATTCTGACGCAGTCAAAAGATATTATGTGTAATTTCTTTTGTTGTTTATTTGTTTGTTTGTACTTAGTGCTTATCGGATAATGAAATGACGGAGGCAATTCTTTCTTCTATCCAAACACATTTAACCTTTTCTTTACCCCTTTGAGCCATACTTATCTTTTTATACCCCTCTCTTGGAATCATTAATGAAAAAATATGAAAAAATATATGAAAAAAAAACTTTTTGAAGGTCGCAAGAAAACAAAGGAGTCAGTGAACTACGTTCGACCTGATTCCTCAAAGAGGATACGTAGGCGCCTCACGGCTCGGTCATAAGGTAACAAAAAAAAGGAAAAAAAAATCAAAAGAAAAATCCCCAAGTAAGAAAACTGGGGCAGAAATTATGTTTCTAAATTTTGAAAAAAAAAAGAGTTTGATTCCAAGAGTTGTAATACTTTACCCATCAAAGTTATTTTGAATTTTATATCCTTTTCTTCTAAAACCTATATTGATGTCCAAAAAAAAAAAGACCTCCCGATCAGTATCCGAGAGGTGTTAAGACAGGCAAATGAAAACCAAGAATAAAATGCCGATCCTCGACTGAATGAGGATCATAAGTTGAAAGAATTGATAGCCAAAAGAATTCCCGGCAGAGAAAAATCTTATCGGCAACACTCCAATCCCAAGCTGAGAAAATAAGATGAGAGAGTCTTATCGGCGAAAACCTTCACAGGCGCCATAAGGCGACGTAAGCTGAGAAATACAAAATGAGAGAGTCTTATCGGTGAAAACCTTCACAGGCACCATAAGGCGACGGGAGTTGTGAGAAATGAGAGAGCCTTGTTAGTGAAAACCCCGCGAAGGGCACTATAAGGCGACAAGATAGATTGACGGAAAAGATCCGTATTTTGCGAAGAATTGGGCACCTATTTATCCCCAGCAAGTGAAGACATCAGAAAGTTTGATCGACACAAATAGACTGGGTTGATTAATCCGGAATGCACAACATGATCGTTGGAATCGGTTATATCACCCAGATAAGTTCATTTTTTTCCATCATTTGTTCAGAAAGATTTTCTCATTTTTCTATCTTTTCATTTCTTTGTTTAAAAGAATTTTTCTAGAAATTTATGTTTTAAGGAAGGTCTTTCAGAGCTTACTACCAGTTGCCAAAATGGTACAACATAAAATGTGAAAAGGGCAATCCAGAGACAAGGCAATAAGACAAAAGACGTTGGTTGCCAGGCCGAATAATACTGTCCTAAAATGGCAAGGAAAGTACGGGGAAGAGCCGGAAAAAAAACATGTTGAGGAAATTGTGGGCCAAGTTCCAAGACGATCCCCAGAGGACTCCGACCGAATATCGACCAAGCTCCGAGGTGGTCGGACAACACAAAATGGGAAGGGAAGAAAGGAAAATCCATCTTCGGCAAAATAACCTCCAGAAATTTTTGAGATACAAAATGGTGAAGGGATAAATGGAAAAACCATCCCCAGCAGAATGTTATCCCCAGCAAATAACATCATCCCCAACAAGTTTTGAGAACGCCGAACAGGAATAAGGGAAAGGGAACAATCATCCCCATCAGGAGTGACATGACCACTCGCCATATTTCAAAAAAAAAAACTAACTAAATTTTCTTTGATTTGAACAGGAAAATAAAGTGTTGATGATGGCCTAAAGATACGCCATAAGAAAGATCGCCAGAATTGGGGCAGAAAATTTTCTGCCACAAGTGGAAATTTTCTCGGAGAATCGAGGAAACAAATTCAAATTATTCTTTACCAATTAGGCGCCCACCAGTATAATGCGGGAATACATTTTATGTTTTCATTTCATGTTCTAGATCACCCACCAGTATAATGCGGGTATGCATTTATGTTTTCATTTCATGTTCTAGGTCGCCCACCAGTATAATGCGGGTATGCATTTCTCTTTTCATTTCATGTTCTAGGTCGCCCACCAGTATAATGCGGGTATGCATTTATGTTTTCATTTCATGTTCTAGGTCGCCCACCAGTATAATGCGGGTATGCATTTCTCTTTTCATTTCATGTTCTAGGTCGCCCACCAGTATAATGCGGGTATGCATTTATGTTTTCATTTCATGTTCTAGGTCGCCCACCAGTATAATGCGGGTATGCATTTCTCTTTTCATTTCATGTTCTAGGTCGCCCACCAGTATAATGCGGGTATGCATTTATGTTTTCATTTCATGTTCTAGGTCGCCCACCAGTATAATGAGGGTATGCATTTATCTTTTCATTTCATGTTCTAGGTCGCCCACCAGTATAATGCGGGTATGCATTTATGTTTTCATTTCATGTTCTAGGTCGCCCACCAGTATAATGCGGGTATGCATTTCTCTTTTCATTTTCATGTTCTAGGTCGCCCACCAGTATAATGCGGGTATGCATTTATGTTTTCATTTCATGTTCTAGGTCGCCCACCAGTATAATGCGGGTATGCATTTATGTTTTCATTTCATGTTCTAGGTCGCCCACCAGTATAATGCGGGTATGCATTTCTCTTTTCATTTCATGTTCTAGGTCGCCCACCAGTATAATGCGGGTATGCATTTCTCTTTTCATTTCATGTTCTAGGTCGCCCACCAGTATAATGCGGGTATGGATTTCTCTTTTCATTTCATGTTCTAGGTCGCCCACCAGTATAATGCGGGTATGCATTTATGTTTTCATTTCATGTTCTAGGTCGCCCACCAGTATAATGCGGGAATACATTTCTGTCTTTTCATTTCTGTTCTAGGTCGCCCACCAGTATAATGCGGGCATACATTTCAGTTTTTCATTTCCAGGTCGCCCACCAGTATAATGCGGGTATACATTTTCATTTCATGTCCAGGCGCCCACCTGTATAACGAGAGGAATACTTTTCAGTCTTATACTGCAGATTTTGAAGTCAGTAACCCCACCGGAAGGCAGAAGGTTACAACAAGAATCCCCAGCAGGAAACAATAAAAATCCCAACACCGGAAGGCAGAAGGTGGCAACAAGAAGTCCCAGTGCAAATTCAAGCGCATGAGTCAAAAGAAAGAAAAGACGCGTCTTGAAAATGGTGTGTGAACATTAAATCATGCCCAACCTAATGAATCTGATGAAGATAATCGTGTCCACAGAGGAACCGCCAAAAAGCTTAATGAAGAAAGCCATGTCCCCAGCGGACCGAACAAAATGATGAAAACTGGTATTCAAAAAAGCCAAGGGCCAGAAGTCTTGGTAAAAAGGCACCAGAGGAAACACAAAACGACAAAAAGCAAGGCAACCGGAGCAAGGGGAAAACAGATAAGATTCTGTAATTTCTAGCTTAGTCTAGCTTCTTATTTTTTAAAGCATGGTGTAATAAGAAGGTCAGCAAACAGTAAAAGTAGCATGCAACAGCAGTAACATTGCAGTCCCATGGTAGTCCCAGCTACCAAGACTTCCCGAACTACATTGACCTGATTCCTGTTTAGCCCAGGATATGTAGGAAACCTTTGAAGCAAAGGTTCGGTCAAATCTTTTTCAAAAAATGCTTCAACAGAGTACTCGGATGGGCAAAAATCGCTCGCTTTATCTTTGCACGAAAACCCTTCGTGTCTCCGGGCAAAGAGGGGCAGCTGTAAGCACGTGATTTTTGCCCTATATGAGAATTACTCCCAAAAAATTCAAAAATAAAATGATTTTTCTTTGGTGTACAATTTTGTGATATTTTGAAGAATTATTTGTATTTGTCTGTGCGTGTTTATTTGCTAAATTAATAAAAAATACAAAAATATGTCGCATTTTGCATGTAGGATTTAATTCTACAATTGATAGTAATTAAATTTGTTTTACAAAAATTAAAAATTACAAAAATAGGCATCGTTTGCATTTTTAGCATTTAATGTCCAAATATACAATTTTATGCTTAATTAATACTTAATTGTGCGTTAATTGTTATTGGAAGTTAATTTGCGCTTTTATAACTTAATTTAGTTCTTAATAATAGTTTAAGTATTTTTATAATTTAGTTTTAGAGAAATAACAGAAGAAAGAGAGCGAAAATATAAAGAAAGTCGGAATTGGGCCTCTTCTTCGATTTCAAGCCATAGGCCCAAAAAATGGCCCAATCTTCCCTACAACCCAGTCCATTTCGAACTGGGTTGACCCAGTCCATAACCCAACACCCCTATTATTTTACAAACAAAATAAAAAAAAAATTAGAAGAGAAACCCCTAAAACTACTAAGTCATCCGCCACCCCCCCCCTCATTTTCCTTCTTCTTCCTCAAAACTTCAAAACACCCCATCCATGGCTGCCTCCCCCCACAAACCCCAGCCTGCAACGTCGACCATCTTCCCCCACGAACACCCCCCACGTCGTCACACTCACACACACATACACAACCAAACGACACAACCACCACGATAGTCCATCGCCCCAGCGTTGTTTCTCCATTGACGAGCTCAAGCTCGACCATGGACTGCCCACTGCTTCATCGTCCAAACCACACCGTCGCCGCTGCTCCTCCTCGCGTCCGAGCTGTTGCTGCGTCCATTTCAAGCTTCGATGTCAAGCAGTAGCGATGCTACTGCTTCAGTCCAGTCGAGTTCGCGATGGCTTCTTCATTAAGCTGCTGCTGCGTCAACTGCTCGTGCTACTGTCGCGGCTGTTTCTTCTACTCCTTCTGCTCGCCGCAACTGTCTCCTCATCGTTCAAACGCGCCATTGCTGATCGTTTCTGCCCACGTTGCTTCTGCCGATGTTTCTTCTTCTCCCCGTCGTCCTCCTCGACGGACAGCTGCTGCCATGGTTGCCGCAGTTGCTGCTCCATTTGTTGCTGCTGCTCGTCGCAGCAATTCCTATCGCTGCTTCATGCCGCTTCATCATCTTCGTCTTCGTCGTTGTTTTTGAATCGGTTAGTTGGTTTATGTTTCAAATTTTGTACATATTTTTTGTTTGATATTTGTCGGACCCAAAATCGTTAAATGATTCGATTCTTGTTTTGTTTGTTCATCGTTGAAATCGTTTTTCTAGTTTGTTCATGTTCATGTGCTTTGTTAAAATTAATTTTCAGATTTCAAAATAGAAGTTTAATTAGTTGTTTTCATGTTTATTTCATGTTTGTATTATTGTTTAAGTGAATATTTGTTAGTTTAATATTTGTTAGATTCAAATTGAAATTTAATTAATTGTTTCTTCAATTTGTTTCATGTATTTGATGTATTTTCCGGAAATTGTTAATATTGTTAAGTTCAAGTTTAAATTCATAATTGTTTCTTCTTAGTTTTTGTTTTGTCATTTGCCTAAAAGAATTTAGTTGTAATAAGGGAAGTATGTTGGTTTAGTCATTTGAATCCGTCGTTTTTATTTTTAGATTTAATTCATGTTCATATTATGTTTGTTTGATTTTGAATCCGAAATGTTTATAGTTTGATTTCTTGTTTACCATTTGTGATTATTTCTTGAATTGGTCTCATAATCTTGTTTAAAGTTTAATATAAGAATTGTTTGTTGTAATGTTGTTAGAGTGGATTTTAAGTTCAATATGATTGAATTTAGAAATCTAAATATACTTGTTTGTTGTTGTTGTTGAATCCGAAAATAGGATTGTTTGTTGCTAAAATATTGTTCAATCAAATTTTAGTTGTTCTTTGTTGTTCAATTTGTATTCATGTGATTTGTTGTTGAAATGTTGAAGAAATCATGTTCATGTGATTTGTTGTTGAAATGTTGAAGAATTCATGTTCATGAAATTTGTTGTTTGAACATTGTTAGAAATTAATCATATTGTCTATATTTTGGTTAAGTTTGATTAATTGATGTGTTATAGCTGATGGGTAGTTTGGTAATTTATAGTACTTTCGGGGGTAAAATAGTAATTTGTAATAGGGTCGGAGGGGTAGTTTAGGAATTGTATATTTTGTAATTGTTTATTTGAAGCATGGGGGACAAAATGAAATGGGGTGGGTTGTGATATGGTTATTTAATATAAAGGGGGGACAAGACAAAATTTAGTGGGGGGAATCTTGCATTATTTTATGTTAGGCATGGGGGACAAAATATAATGGGGTGGTGTGATATGTTTATTTAATGTAATGGGGATAAGTGGGAAGATAATGGGTTTGGTAGAGAAAATGGGTTGATTTTAATTGATTAAAAGATTTATGGGATGAGATATAAGTAGAGGTCTTGAAATCAGATATGGACAGACAGAAAAAAAGAGAGATTAGAGAAAAAAAGGAGCTGAACATTTATTCCGAAAAAACATTGAAACCCTCAAGAAAAGAAAAAAAAACCTACAAAGAAAAAAAATTGAAAATTAGAAGAGAAAGTAGTACACACCTGATAAATATTCTGGTATACAGGTGTAGAAATTAAGGGTTGAAGATTAACTAGCCTTTCAAAAATCTGAAAATTTCCCTTGGTTTCTGTCCGTTATTTTCGGCATTCCTGGATTTTATTTTGAATTTTTCAAATCTGTCACTGGGATTTTCGTTGACTGGTTATTGCTGGTTATTGTTGTTGTTGCTGTGTTACGTATTACGTTGCTGACTTTCTTCTTCTTATATTGACAATATCAGGTACACAACTGTAATTTTGGCATTTTGTAAGCTGAAATGAAGAATGGAGTGTTAAATTTTTAAGTTAGTTTAATTTTTTTTTGTATTGTATTTAGGTCATTCATGTATTATTATTCTGTAAATCACTGTCATTTGGCATAACTAGGCATATTATAGAGACATATTAAATAACGCCTTAACCAGATTATTAGGAAATATATTTAAGCCCGATTATTAATTAAAACTGTTTAATAATAAAAATAGAAGAAATAACGTAAAAAATGGCGTTATTGAATCAGTTTGGCAAAAATTGACTAAGTTCCTTATTCATAAGGTTTTTCGTCAACGATAAGTTAATCGGAATTATGTAGTTAATTTCAGTTAAAACATGAATTAGTTTGCGAATCAAGTATTAGGACATGATGTGAATTAAAACAAAGTTAGTTAAGGTTAAATTGTTTAATTTTTTTAGAAATATGGTTTAGTAATCAAGTTTTTTTTTCTTTCAATTTTCAGTATTTGTAAATAATTAGTTTCAATAAGCTTAAGTCTTACTAACAATTTGAATTTTAATCCAACTATGGGATAATTAGTTTTTTTTTTTTATTTTATTTTTTGACTATTCCATGTTGTATTTATGATTATAATTTTTATTACTTTCTGTTAATATTTGTTTTTCTCTTCTATTTAATATGTTATTTTCAAGAATGTAGATATTGATTTTATATTTATAGACAAACTTAGTAATAATAAAAAGGTAGTCATTAAAGGATATTCTTAAAATAAGGAAGGATTTCGCTAAAAATAAATAGATGTAAATAATACAAAAATTTACAGGATTCTCCAATCTCATTTATTTATTTAATTATTTTTAAAAAAAATTACTTAGAATTTGGGATGGATTGTTTAGTGAATTTCACTTCCTTCCTCAAAGATAATGACGCGCTAGACTCTTTAGGCGCGATTTAATTAATTTTACCTTCTTAAACTCGGATGCGCATTTCATGCGACCCAAATCTAAATCCTAAAACATTGAATAAAAATGTGTTCCGGATTGTGGGTGCATTTCATGTGACGTAATCCAAAGACATGTTTTAAACGATGTTCACAATTTTTTTTAAAAAAAATAATAATAATAATAATAAAGTGGTAAAAAGTTAAAATTGGCACATCGGTTCATAATTGTATTAAAATCAGATAAATAAGCCAAATATGACAATTGAGCGACCGTGCTAGAACCACGGAACTCGGGAATGCCTAACACCTTCTCTCGGGTTAACAGAATTCCTTATCCGGATTTCTGGTACGCAGACTGTAATATGGAGTCATTCTTTTCCTCGATTCGGGATTAAAATTGGTGACTTGGGACACCCTAAATCTCCCAAGTAGCGACTCTGAAATAAATAAATAAATCCCATTTCGATTGTTCTTTAATTGGAAAAAACTCCCTACGCCCTTCGCAGGGTCGGAAAATTGAGGTGTGACAGGAGGGAGATGGAGTTCTTGTTTGATGAACCTGAGACGGCAAACCCGATGATAGTCCAGGAGTTCTACGCGAACTGCCCGGAAAATTTGTGTCGATCTGTGATTGTGCGGGGCAGGGTGGTGGATGCCTCAATTCTGAAGATTCGCCAGGTCTTGCAGCTGCCCCAGTTCACTGGTGACATTGATCATTACCATGACGCCCAAGGGGTCACTTGGGACACTATGATTACGACAATCTGCGCAGGGGGTCGACCAATCTGGCTGCAGGAAAACATTACCCTTCACTCCAAGTCGTTCACACATGAGGCTAAGTGCTGGTTCTCCATTATTTGCAGCCGGTTATTTCCCATGGGCAACACGACAGATGTGAACCACCTACGGGCTCTATTGGTGTGGTGCTTCGTCACCAAGAAAGACTTTGATGTGGCGAGAATTATTGGAGATGAAATGATCCTTCAATCACCTCTGCTATCTAAGGGGTTTTACTTCCCCTCACTTGTGACGAGGTTGTGTCTGCTGGATGGTGTCCCCACCAATCCTACAGATGGAGCTTTGCCCGCAAAAGCGACATTTAGAGCTTCAAAGATCACAGTGGGTAGAGATGCACCCACAACCATTGAGCTTGATGATGAGGATGACGCCCCAGCACCCATGGCACCATCCAGGAGATCCTATGATGGAGCTGGATCCTCTCGACGACCCCATACTGGGGCAGGGTTCTCTAGATCACAGTCCAGCCGACCCATGTTGCATTCTTTGGAGGAAGAGGTGGCAGATCTTCGCTCCTCGGTGGATGGCATGCATGTGCGTATGGATGCCATGTCTTAGCGGCATGCCAGGTCTGAGAGCCGGATGATAGCTTGGTTTCGTGCTTTGGGGAGGGCTTGTCATGTGGATCCCAGCACCGTCTCCAACTCTGAGTGACGCTCAGGGAAGTCTTCTTACCCTTCTGCACTTTATTTGTGTTATGACATGGGGACATGCCATATTCTTTTTGTGTGGGGTGGGAGACTTGCCTTAGTGGTGTATTGTTAGTGTACATATACATTGGTTGTAAAATAAATAAATGTAGGAGACTCTTCTTGAGGACGGACCACTTGGACAGTACTCTTGAGGGAAGTAGTCCATTTAGATTTATTTTTTCTTTTTTTTTCTTTTTAGGTAGTGTAGTAATTCCTCCTTGGTTTTTCTTTTGACCACGGTTCTTTTCCAAGGGCTTTTCTTGAACCGGGTTAGGTCGATTTTTCTTTAATATTTTTAGGACCCTTAGGACTCTATTGAACCAAGCCAGTGAAGGCAAGAATGCGACCCGTAATGTATATACCTGCAAATAACTAAAACGAACTTGAGGGTGCGACGTCTAGGCTCGTTTGTAGACTCGTAATTTTATGCCTTAATTCTGCACACCTTGTCTTTCTTGAACGCTCACGTGAGTGTGTTGACAAACTAATTCGGAATGAGTTACATGCCAAGTGTGTGTGAAAAATACTTGTATTTTGTGCTTGCATGCGATACCTAGAACTTGCCCTGTGTGTTTGCAAAGCGAAATAGAAGTTGTTTGGTCTTAGAGATGATTGATGCATTTCCTTGTGTAGCCTGTATAATTATGAATCCACCTGTACATATTGTCATAGTTAACCCCTTCGATCCTGAAGCATGTTCTTTGATAACCTTACAACAACCTACATCCCTGTGTTTGAATAGTTTGACTGTTTGAACCTGTACCTCGTAGAAGCACTTGAATCGTTAAAGAGCATATAAAAGTCAAAGTGTAGGGTAGTAATGGAGTGGGAAAAGGAAAATCAGGAAAATACTTGAATGGTGCAATGGCTATGAAAAAAAAAGGCCAGTTGCACCTAAAGAAAAGTGGGGGTAGCCTATGAAACAAGTGTGGAAGAATGATTGGGTTGAACAGGGAAATTGAAATAAAGGGAACGATTGTATTAAAAGTGCTTAGGGAGGTTAGTCACTACATCCAAATATATCCTACCCGTCCCTTAGCCTACATTATAACCAAATAAAGAGCTCTTGATCTTGGACTGAACAACTCGATTAGTAGAGTATTACACTAAGGGCAAGCTTATGGTGTATCTGTGTGGCATGTGAATGTTCTTTGCTGAGAGTGAGTGGATTCGTTCTATCTATAGTTCCTTGTTGCTTGATTTTATGTGTGTGGAACTTCTCTCAGAAATGTTATGTGAGGGCATGTGACTCAGGAAGAAAAAACAAGTTTTCACCTCTGCTCAGAGTAACTAGAGTAAGCACGAGTATGACATGGCGTTAGAGTCTTCATCTGAGGTGTGGCTGTTGCACTGCTTAGGTTGTTCTTTCATAATGGCGGGTGTGACATAAACTGGGTAATGCATCGAACGATTAGGCCTAGAAGTGTGGTTCAACTTGCTCGAGGACGAGCAAAGATTTAAGTGTGGGGTGTTGATAATAGGTGAATTGGACTATAATTAGGCCCTAAAGAACCACCTTCTTGTATAGTTTTTGTGATAAAAAGTGATAACAAAATGCTCTGATTAGTGTTTTTCATGCTTGGCAAGCTATATACAATAAAATAAGTCTATGGAGTACTTTTGGAATCAATTATGGAGAAAAAGAGGTCAATCGTACAATATCCGCTAAGTGCACCACGCGAAGGCAGCAAAACCAGAACTGGAGATGGACTGCAGCGGTCTCGGCGTAACCGCGGTCGGACCGCGGCAGAAGGCTGTTGCGAATTCTGATAGGCTAGTTGGTCGCGGTCCTGGCGTAACCGCGGTAGGACCGCGATAGGAAGCGAAAAATTGAGGGACTAAAGTGCAAAACACGAGATTTTTAGCCCAAAACCCTATATTAAACAATAGAATTCGTCCAAGTGAGGCAGGTAATGTTTTAGAAAGTACTTTGGCAAGAAAAACAAGTGTGGGAGATCACCCAAAACATCATATTTTCTTCTTCTCTTTATTTTTCTTTCAATTTTGATCATGAATATTTTCATAGTTTATTTACCCATTGTCATGAGTAGCTAAATCTTTTGTCTAGGGTTTTGATGGAACCTATTGAAGGATGAACTTCTTGATTATGTTAATATAGTTTGCCAGTTTAATCTCTATTTGTTCAACTACGTGTTTGTTGTAGTTAATTGACAGGATCCTCAATTAGTTGTGCCTATTTAGTATGCATAACTCGGGAGAGAGTGCATATTTAGGTAATTGTTGAACAACATCACTCCCAAAGTATAGGAGGAATCTATAACTGCGAGTTTAAAGGTGGGATTAGGGATAACGAAGTCTTGGGTGAAATCTAAAGTGAACTGTAATAAATAAAGCCAGCTAGCGTATCTCGGGAGAGTGCGTCTAGTAAATTATCGTGATTACTCGGGAGAGATTCACGGTGAAAAGAGTGTTCATAGTTGATAGAGATGTGTTGGTAAATCTATATGAAACATAAACAGAAGGGATTCCATCAATAGGGGAAATCACTACCTTAGAACCTTCTCATTATTGTTCACAACTTAAGCTTATTTAGTTTACAACTGTTTATTGACTTTCAATCTTAGTTATTAAATATACCATCAACTGTTATTCACAACGTTTGGGGAAGTTGATTCTAAAGAATTTAGTAAGTCAAACGAAAGTAATTGATAGGTTAATTCTCTGTGGATTTGACTCTGGGCATAAATACTCAGGTTATATTTGCAACGTTCGCATTGTCCTTTTATAAGGCATAGTTGGGCGTGATCAGTATCACAGGAGATAAAATAGAATCATCATGTATTAGACTTAGAAATATCCTTATTGTAGTATTTAAAAAAGTCTTGAAGTAGTAGTAAATTAGAGACAATTATTAGAAAGTCATGGTTTACTTGAATAATTGTATTCCAGCACCCCAACAAAATAGCTCCCCGCCAAAGATCACATCTAACTTACTGCTCCTTTAGTTTCTATTATAGCTGAGAATAGCAAATTCACTTTCATGTGCTTCAGGACCATTTTGTGCTTAGTGTTCTATTCTATTGCATTTCAAATGCAAAATTATGGCATGCCTATAGTCGAATAAAGTAATATATGTGTGTGAAAATGGCTAACAGGAAAAGTGATGCTATCTCTTTTATTCTCAAGTAGTTTAATAAAATTATTCTTAGGATCAAAAGTAAGTAATTGAAACTTTAACACCTTAAACAAACGAAATACCTCTGAACTTTGCATATGGGATACTAGTGCCATCATTCTCTTTTTTAACATTTTTTGATCATTCAATAGACGAGCTTCCATGACTTCTCGTTTTTTCCGCTCCTCCTCAAGTTGATTTTCCACTTCTATTAGTTTGCACTCTACACTCTCTCGTTTATGGCGTTCTACTTCCACCTCCTTTTGTTGTGCTTGCAGTTGCTCTTGAGTTACATGCATAGATCTCTTACTAGTGGCTTGACTCCCGATCCTTGACCGCGGCAATATTCTTGCTTTTCTCCAACAAGTTTCACAAAAGCAGCATTAATAATAGAGAATTACCAGCATGTGAGAAACAATTCTATCTTTTACTAGATTAGGGACTTCTTTCCATTTCTTGACATCATGCCTAGCATGCTGAAGACTTTCTTTAGCTCCAGGGCCTACTACTACTATTCGATCTGGTGGAATAATCACCTTCAACTTTCCATTGTCACTGTCTTTCCGTTTCTTTAGAAATGAAAGCCCTGTTGTCTTCCCCTTCCCTTTCTCTTTTTTCCTTCAGCAACATAGGAAAATATATAGGTGTATAGAAATTAAACCTGTACAAACTAGGGATTTTAAAACGCTAGAATTTTAACAAATGAAATAACTTACCTGTCTGTAAATTTGAAACTACACCGGCTGTAGGTTCAATATTATTAGAAACATGCACATTTATTGTCATGATAGGCTGTAACATATTAAAAAAAATTATACTATTGGACATTAGCCAAATGTAGAAGTGAAGGCAGCAAAAAAACAAGAAAAATGCAAGATATGTTCAGAAATAATTAGAAACAAATAAAGTTACAAAGCAAAAATCACAAAAAATAAAATAAAAAATAAAAGTAGTAGAAAGTAGAAAGTAACCATTTCGACAAGCGATTGAAATAAGCAAAATTGTCTTGAAGACTAGTTGAAGATCACAACCAATCATCATCCTCGTTTTCAATATATTCTTTCTCATAAAGATATTCTTCATCTGTTGCAGAATTATTATAGTCATCCCCATTTTCATGATCAGATTCATCTCCAATTTATAAATCTACTTCTTCCTCATTATTAAGAGAAGGTGCTTCAACACTCACTCCATCAATATCTTCTCTTTGTATTATGATGACATCATTGTCCGATTCTGCTTGAAAAAGACGCATTACAAACGAGAGTTTGGAGAACTTTTCACAATCTGGATACAACTTTTGCTCTGCATCTTTTAATAACCTATAAAAACTTTTAGCTTCTATATTTGGCTCTTCGTACATAGAGTCAGTGGTCTCATCAAACTCACGACTATTAGAGGGAACACCACGATACATGTCATGCAACATTTCAAAAGTGCGAGCATCATCATTCCCAAAATTTGAATCTGTATCAAAATTTATTTCATCATCTGATGATGAATCCGACTCACCATGATAAATCCACCTATCATATGTCGGATCTATTCCCCACCTAAGTAAATCAGTCTTTACCTCATCACGTGATTTTCTAAGAACATTATTACATTTAATGCACGGACATTGGATTCTTACACCAACCTCAGGATTAGAAAATGCGAAGTTCAAAAAACATTCCACACCATTCAAGTATTCCGGTAATGTCCTATTCTTAATAAGTAGCCAATTCTTATCCATCATATGCTTACCTATAATGAAATATAAAACAAGAAATATAAAACTATATAATTAACTTTCTCTCTATTTTATTATCTAAAACAGAAGCTAGAGAAGACTCTATATTAGAAAATAGTTAAAATAAAACATATAATTTGAACTAATAGCCACTGAAGCAAAGGAAGATGAGTAGCATCTTGAAAAAATAACGACAAAAAAGATAGCAAGTGAAAAAAAAAGAATCTGAAGTTCCTAAAATGCATCTGCTACTACTAAAAGTAAAGAAGCTCTAGATTTTAGCTTTGAAAACTAAAACTAAGAAGAATAATTAGTTTCTACTTTAAGCAAAGCATATCTGATTAACTAAATTTTTTAAAGTGATTCCATTAGGCATGGTAATTTGAGTTACTTGATGACATGTTTATGTGGGATTTCCTAATCATATTTGCTATTGAATTTTCTCATTTGAAGGACCTTCTAAGTGAAGAACAATCAAGGACAATGCTAAAATATACCAAAACCAGATTCAACTACCCATAAAATCCAAAACAAAATCATATTGTTCTATTACAAAATTTGGAGTTTTGCAACTGAAATTTCATACTTTCGTACCTTCTAGACAAAAAAATAATCAAAGATAATGCTCAAATCAATAATGCCAAAACCATATCCAAATAACTATAACACCCAATACAAAACCAATTGTTTTCTAGTCCAAAACGTTAGTATCATAAAAAGAAAAAACGAAATAGGGATCAAAAGCAGAATATGATTAAGAATTAAAAAGAAAACCAATTAAGTTTAGCACAATAACTGAAAAGAGAAAACCTAAGAAGAAGAATACGGTTAAGCTAAATCAAAAGCAGAAAGCACCAAACATTAAGTAGAAACGAAATCAAAATCGAGAACTCACCAGATTTTGGGTAGAACACAGCGATGGAGATCGAATAATCGAACACACCAGATGCAAGAACTTAGTTTAGCAGAATAATGAAAAGAGAAAACCTAGATGCAGTGGAAACTAAAATTGCGCGCAAAGAATTTGGGGAAAAGTAATAGAACAGGGAAACCAGTTTTGGCGCGTTTGTTTTGGCTGAAAAGTAAAAGTAATTTACTAAATTTTAGGTCACAAACTTTTGGGTAATAGCAACAACTTATATTTGTTATTGCCAATTATTTTAATATTTAAGTACTTATTATATTACTCCTAAAATATAGCAACGACAATCTAAAATATTTGGTAACAAGAAAATACTTATTGTTAAAAATTCAATGATATAACAACAATCTAATCACGTTGTTGTCACTTATTAAACTTAGCCAACAACCACAATATTGTTGGTAAAAAGTCATTACTAATTTATATTTATTTAAAATTTATTATATTATTTGTTAAATATGGCAACAATATTAAAGCTTTGCTAACAAAAAAAATTTTGTGGGTAAAAGTTCTATGATATAGCAACAACTAAATAAAGTTGTTGCAGTTTATTGTATTTTGCAACAACATGATTGTTATTACAAAAAAACTGTTGCCAATTCTATACTTTCTTGTAGTGTGAATATTAGAAATGTGCACGGCATCACCCTTCGTGCTTTATCTCTCTTCCTCACCATATACATCAATGTAAATGTGCACGACATCACCCTTCGTGTTTTATCACTTTTTCCTCACCATATACATGTCACGACCCAATTTAGGATTGTGACCGGCGCTTAGGAGCAAGTGCTCCCAAGTAAGCCTCATCGGAAATTTTATAGAAAATCGGACAGAGTTTTCCCTGTTTTTGGACTATCCCAAAAATTTTCCCTGTCTCAAATCAACAACCAAACATCCTAATAGCAATTCAACAATCGACAACTTATCAATTAACCAAAATAGTCTTCACCATTATTGATCAACCCACTAACAACCAGAAATACTAATTTATCTCCGACTTTGAAAATAAAGAATGATACTCGACATAAGACTAATAGAAAAATAATACTCATGACACTAAAAGAATGACTATGGAGCGGCTCTAAGAATTCAAAGAAAAGACCATAACAATTGATAAAGTCTCCGCCCACGCGAACAAATGCGAGGCTCACCAATAATTCTCAACCTGTGTGCTCTAATTAATGAGATCCTCGCCTGCATCAACTGTTGTCTCTGTAAAAAAAATTAGCGGGGAATGAGTCGCTAGCTCAGTGAGTAATAACACTTAACCACAACCGTTTTTAATTTGGGGACAAGTCAGAAAACATGCTAGTATATCAAAGAAAAAACAACATAAAAATGACCTTTCAGAAACAATAAATCATTTTCAGTCTCATCACGTTTTTCTTGTAGTAAAATATAATTAACAATTCAGTAATAAGCTCGGTAACCATTGTATAATATTAGTATTCACATTTTGGGAGGTTTCAATGAACGGATCATGTAATCGGTATAACTGTGGACTTCTTCGCAAGAAGTTAAATATAACGGTAGTCCCTACTCGAGGGAAATCGGTAACGGTATGCTAGTTCTACCTTCCCACTAGCGACGGCTATAACTGTACTCTGTAATCGGTAAATACAAGGTGCACTAGGTCTACTCCCATTTATACTTGTCTCTATAATCCGTATATACTCATAGGAAAATATTTTTAAACAATTAGGGCATTTCGATTCTTATCAAATCATGTAACTTTGTTTTGATAACGGTAAATCTTATCTCAAGTAACGGTATAACATATTCAGTAACAATGAGAATATTCAGAATGTCTGTAATCGTCTAAAATAAATATAGTAGTATCATATCTAGTAAAGGACTTGTCTCACATGCAAATTCAAAACAGTCGGTAACATGTTCATATTAAAATCATATGTAAATCATGCTAGTTGTAGAAATACAAATTGAGGTAAGGTTACTACTCACAGTACTCATGCCTAAATACCAAATGCTTCACCTCGAGCAGTTCGTACAAATTCTTCCAATCAATCTATAATTACATAATATCAATCTCATGTTAATTTCCTTGTTTAGGCTAATTCATAGCTAATTTAGAATACCCGACCCTCGAGGTTTCATATTTGACTCTTAATTCGCCGAATTATATTTACCCACCTATGAGTAATTACTAATTTATCAACTCCAACATATTCATATATTTTATTAATCCAATTTCATAAAGTTCTGTTGATTCTTTAAGAAGTATGAATGAACTAGTGTAATTTCTATTTCTCTATAGAATCTCCCAATCATGAGAATCGAAATTAAAATCTACCAGAAAGAGAAGCTCAAGCTATACCCATAAGACACACTTTGTGCTTAAGATTCCTCAACAGATTGCCAAAGATTAACAAAAATTTATATATATCTTTCCTTGTTTCACTGGCTTTTGTCAATCTCCTTATTTAACTCTAACCATTAAAATATATCCTCAAATTTGTGGAATAAGTACCTGAAGATTTGAACAACTAATGGATGGAAGTGGCTTCTTTTGCGGTACTAAGCTTTTTCCCCAACTCACCTTCTGTATTTGTTCTTGATTTTTCGCTTTAATTCTGACCCGTCAAAATCCTTTTTTTGCTTCTGCTTGGTTTTACGCAGAAGAGTTTGATTTTGTTTGCCAGAGAAAGGGGCTTCGGCCCTTTCTTTCTTTTTCGTTCCTTTTAGCTAGCATAGGGCTTTTGCCCTATTTAATCTTATTTATAATAATTTTTTGGTAAATTACGTAAGTACCCTCTTTCTTTTAATGAGTATTACATTCTCCCCACCTTATGAAATTCGGTATTCGAATTTAGCTCAGGTACGTACCTGTAGACTGAAATAAATGAGGATACTTGACTCGCATAACATCTTCTATTTCCCACGTAGCTTCTTCAACAGTATGATTTCTCCATAAGACTTTAACGAGCACAATTTCTTTTGATCGTAGCTTTCTTACTTGCCTGTCAACAATAGCCATCGGCTCCTCCTCGTAGGACAACTTCTTATCAAGCGGTATAGTTGGTGCTTCAAGAACCTGAGATGAGTCTGATATAAATTTTCTTAGCATTGAGACATGAAACACTAGGTGAATAAAAGATAACTCCGGAGGAAGTGCCAAACAATAAGCCACCGCTCCCACTCGGTCTAGTATCTCATACGGTCCTATAAACCTGGGGCTCAACTTGCCTCTTTTCCCAAACCGCATCACCCCTTTCATAGGAGAGACTCGTAGGAACACTTTGTCCCCAATTGTGAACACTAAATCTCTTCTTCTCTTATCAGCATAAGACTTTTGTCTACTTTGAGTTGCAAGCAATCTCTGTCTGATCAACTTGACCTTGTCCATAGCTTCTTGTACTAGGTCGAGTCCCAATAAGTTAGTCTCACCAGCTTCAAACCATCCGATAGGAGAACTGCATCTTCTACCATACAATGCTTCGTACGGTGCTATTTGAATACTGGAGTGGAAGCTATTGTTGTAAGCAAATTTAGCTAAAGGTAGATAAGCATCCCAACTACCTCCAAACTCAAGAATGCAAGCTCTCAACATATCCTCCAAGATCTGTATAGTACGTTCAGACTGCCCATCTGTCTGTGGATGAAATGCAGTACTAAGATTGACTCGTGTACCCAATGCTTCTTGAAAAGATTTCCAAAAGCGTGAGGTAAATTATGATCCTCTATCAGAGATGATGGATATTGGAACTCCGTGAAGTCGGACAATTTCGTTCATAAATATCTGTGCATACCTGACTGCACCATATGTAGTCTTCACCGGTAAAAAGTGTGTTGATTTCGTCAGTCGATCTACAATCACCCATACCGAGTCATAACCTCTGAGGGTTCGTGGTAGCCCGGTGACAAAATCCATTGTAATTCCTTCCCACTTCCATTTTGGAATCTCAATTTGTTGTAGTAGTCCTGCGGGTCGCTGATGCTCAGCCTTGACCTGCTGACAAGTCAAACAACTAGAAATAAAGTTAGCAACATCTTTCTTCATACCTTCTCACCAATAAAATTGTTTCAGGTCATGGTACATTTTTGTGGATCCAGGATGTATAGTGTATTTAGAGTTGTGGGCTTCTTCAAGAATAGCATGTCTCAACCCATCTACGTTTGCTACACATAGCCTGTCACCCATTCGAAGAACACCATCACTTTCAACAATCATATCCTTGCTTTTACCAGCTTGTATTTACATAATCGTTCATCCTCATATTGGGTGGTCTTAATGCGCTCAACCAATGAAGACTTAGCCTGAGCACAAGCCAATAATGCCTCTGAATTTCTGACACTAAATTTGATACATGTATCTTCTAGTCTCTGAATATCTTTGGCCAAAAGTCTCTTTGCAGGGCTATATGTGCCAAACTCCCCATAAATTTTCTACTTAATGCATCATCTACCACATTGGCTTTTCCAGGATGATACAAAATAGAACAATCATGGTCTTTGAGTAGTTCCATCCAACGACGCTGCCGAAGATTTAGATCTCTCTGCTGAAAGATAGACTTCAGACTTTTATGGTCAGTATAAATCTCACAAGTTTCGCCGTATAGATAATGTCTCCAAAGTTTTAGAGCAAATACTACTGCAGCCATCTCCAAATCATGTGTAGGATAATTTTGCTCGTGCTTTTTCAATTGTCTCGAAGCATAAGCAATAACACGACCATTTTGCATGAGAACGCATCCTAATCCCACCCTCGAGGCATCACAGAATATTGTAAATCCTCCAGAACCTGATGGTAAGGCTAATATTGGTGCAGTTGTCAAACATGTTTTGAGTTTTTGAAAGCTCTGCTAACATTCCTCCGTCCACTGAAACTTTGCATTTTTCTCTATTAGCTTGGTCAGCGGCGCTGCTATTCTGGAGAAATCCTGCACAAAACGCTTGCAATAGCCTGCCAAGCCTAAAAAGCTGCGAATCTCTGTAGGAGAAGTAGGTCTGGGCCATTTCTGCACAGCTTCAGTTTTCTTAGGATCTACCATAATTCCATTTTTGGATACAACAAGCCCCAAAAATGCTACCGAGTCTAGCCAGAATTCGCACTTCGAGAACTTAGCATAAAGCCGATGTTATCGCAATGTCTGCAACACAGTCCTGAGGTGATCCTCATGTTCTCCTTGGCTACGAGAATATACCAGGATATCATCAATAAATACTGTTACAAATCTATCTAGAAATGGCTTGAACACCCTATTCATTAAATCCATAAATGCCGCTGGAGCATTTGTCAGTCCGAAAGGCATCACAAGAAATTTATAGTGCCCGTATCGAGTCCTGAAAGCAGTTTTAGAAATATCTTCATCTTTGATTCTAAGTTGATGATAACCAGAACGGAGGTCAATCTTTGAAAAGTGGCCAGCTCCTTGTAACTGATCAAACATGTCATCTATATGAGGCAAAGGATATTTATTACGCATTGTTATCTTGTTCAACTGCCTATAGTCAATGCACATTCTTAGGGATCCGTCATTCTTCTTTACGAACAGTACCGGTGCACCCCATGGTGATACACTAGGTCTAATAAAGCCCCTATCTAACAAATCTTGTAACTGTTGCTTTAGCTCCCTCAACTCTGCGGGTGCCATTCGATATGGGGGTATCGATATGGGTTGTGTGTCAGGTAGCAAATCAATACCAAAGTCTATTTCTCGTATTGGAGGCAACCCTGGTAAATCCTCAGGAAATACATCAAAAAATTCTCTCACTACTTGTACATTTTCTATACTAACTGTTTCCTTTCTTGTATCATTTACAATAGCTAAGAGACCCAAACAACCTTTCTTCAGAAGTCGTTGAGCCTTCATAAAAGATACAATTTTGCAAGTCTCTAGAACCTGATTCCCTCTTAGAATAAAACTGGGTTCATTTGGTATCTCAAACTTAACTATCTTTGCATGACAATCGAATATAGCATAGTAAGAAGATAACCAATCCATTCCCATCAGCAAGTCAAAGTCAATCATATCAAGTACAATAAGGTCAGCTAGAGTATCTCTACCCTCAACCCGAATCTGACAAACACGATACGCGTATTCAGCTAATAGAGACTCTCCAACAGGAGTAGCAACTAGAAAAGTATCATTCAATAGCTTGGGTTGTCTACCAAATTTCAAAGCAAAGTACGAGGACACATAGGAGTGAGTAGATCCCGGATCAATCAACGCAAGTGCATCAAATGAACAGACAGAAAGAATGCCTATAAGCACTGCATTCGAGGCCTGAGCATCCTGTCTAGTAAATGCAAAAACTCTCGCCTGACCTCTACCAACATTTCCTTGTCCTTGATTCATAGTAGCACGGTCTCCAACACCTGGACCTCTATTTCCTGTACCTATAGCACCTGAAGTATTACGAGTAGTCTGAGTCGGTGCAGCTGACTGAGTAGAAGCCTGGTTGAAATTTTTCGGAGGCTGAAGGCAATCCCTCAAGTGATGTCCCAACTGGCCACACCGAAAGCACTCTCCAGTTAGAACATGACATTGGCCCAAATGTGATCTACCAAAAGTCTAGCAGACTGGAGTAGTGGCATATATCTGCCCAAAATTACGATGTCCAGAAGATGATGGTCCCCTGTTACCTTGTCTGTAATGTGGTTTGTATGTGGACTGTGAAGACATGTGAGTCCCTGTCTGAGAACCCTGTTGTTGTTGTTGTCCCTAATTTCCTGCTCTTCTATTTTCACTAAAACCACCACTGAAAGCCCCTCCTGTCTTGGCCTTCTTGCGTAAATCACTAGCTGCACGCTCCTCACGTCCCTTGTTTTCAATCTTTCTAGCAAGTTCGACTATATCAGAGTAGGATAAAGTCTTCATTTGTGGGGCTACTGCAGTGTATAGACGACCAACCAATCCATCCACAAACCTCTGAACTCGAGCTTCTTCGGTAGGCACTAAGTGAGGAGCATATATAGCCAGCTTACAGAACTTAGTGTTATATGTTGACACATCCATATCTGGAGTCTGAACCAATCTCTCAAAGTCTCTAGCATATTGTTGCATCAGACTGTCCAAAAGAAAATGATTCTTGAACAACTTAGTGAACTTGTCCCATGTCAGTGGTGTTGTTCCTGCTGGCCTTCCTAGCAATGCAGTTTCATACCATGTGTTGGCCATATCCTCTAGTTTGTATGCTGCGAGCTCCACGACTCTCTCACTAGAACATCCAAGAGCACGTAATACCTTAAGTGTCCCATCCAAGAAACTTTGAGGATCTGCTAAATTAACGGAACCTGTGAATTTTGGTGATTTCAATTTCAGAAATTCTTGTAGAGATACTTCCTTATTCCCGAAAGTCTGAGTCTGTGCAGGTGCTTGTGTCTGTAAAGTAGCATGAGGAGCTGAACTTCCCCCATGAGTAGGCACCAATGCCTCTAACACATTCAATAACCTTGCCACTGCATCTGCAGGTAAGGCAACAGTAGGTACACCAGTTGGCACTGGTGGTGGAGCATTGTGAACTCTCTGCTCTTGCACTTGATCTGGCATAACAGCTTGGGTTTGACCCATGTTCCCAACTTGAGGTTGAGGAGCATTCTGTCTTCTAGTTTGATGAACCCCAACTTGACCGCCACCCCGGGTAGCACCACGTCCAGCAGATGAGGGTGTGCAGTCCTAGCCATCTGCGAAAGAAATATTCCAAAGTCAATCTCACGTTATCTCAACGCACGATCAAAGAATGAAAGAAGGGAAAACATTCCTAGATGTTCAGTAGCCTCAAGATCATAAGTATGGGCGCCTACATACCCATGAATAAGACTCTACTAAACATTGCTCCATGTCTTGGGATTTAAAGCCTAAGCTCAGATACCAACTTTGTCACGACCCAATTTAGGATTGTGACCGGCGCTTAGGAGCAAGTGCTCCCAAGTAAGCCTCATCGGAAATTTTATAGAAAATCGGACAGAGTTTCCCCTGTTTTTGGACTATCTCAAAAATCTTCCTTGTCTCAAATTAGCAACCAAACATCCTAATAGCAATTCAACAATCGACAACTTATCAATTAACCAAAATAGTCTTCACCATTACTGATCAACCCACTAACAACCAGAAATACTAATTTATCTCCGACTTTGATAATAAAGAATGATACTCGACATAAGACTAATAGAAAAATAATACTCATGACACTAAAAGAATTACTATGGAGCGACTCTAAGAATTCAAAGAAAAGACCATAACAATTGATAAAATCTCCGCCCACGCGAACAAATGCGAGGCTCACCAAGAATTCTCAACCTGTGTGCTCTAATTAACGAGATCCTCGCCTGCGTCAACTGTTGTCCCTGTAAAAAAAATTAGGGGGGAATGAGTCGCTAGCTCAGTGAGTAATAACACTTAACCACAACCGTTTTTAATTTGGGGACAAGTCAGAAAACATGCTAGTATATCAAACAGAAAACAACATAAAAATGCCCTTTCAGAAACAATAAATCATTTTCAGTCTCATCACGCTTTTCTTATAGTAAAATATAATTAACAATTTAGTAATAAGCTCGGTAACCATTGTATAATATCAGTATTCACATTTTAGGAGGTTTCAATCAACGGATCATGTAATCGGTATAACTGTGGACTTCTTCGCAAGAAGTCAAATATAACGGTAGTCCCTACTCGAGGGAAATCGGTAATGGTATGCTAGTTCTACCTTCCCACTAGCGAGGGCTATAACTGTACTCTGTAATCGGTAATACAAGGTGCACCAGGTCTAACGAACCCGCCGTTAGTTACGGGATCCTTCAAAGTCTATTCCCATTTATACTTGTCTCTATAATCCGTATATACTCATAGGAAAATATTTTAAAACAATTAGGGCATTTCGATTCTTATCAAATCATGTAACTTTGTTTCGATAACGGTAAATCTTATCTCAAGTAACGGTATAACATATTCAGTAACAATGAGAATATTCAGAATGACTGTAATCGTCTAAAATAAATATAGTAGTATCATATCGAGTAAAGGACTTGTCCCACATGCAAATTCAAAACAGTCGGTAACATGTTCATATTAAAATCATATGTAAATCATGCTAGTTGTAGAAATACAAATTGAGGTAAGGTTACTACTCACAGTACTCGTGCCGAAATACCAAATGCTTCACCTCGAGCAGTTCGTACAAATTCTTCCAATCAATCTATAATTACATAATATCAATCTCATGTTAATTTCCTTGTTTAGGCTAATTCATAGCTAATTTAGAATACCCGACCCTCGAGGTTTCATATTTGACTCTTAATTCGCCGAATTATATTTACCCACCTATGAGTAATTACTAATTTATCAACTCCAACATATTCATATGTTTTATTAATCCAATTTCATAAAGTTCTATTGATTCTTTAGGAAGTATGAATGAACTAGTGTAATTTCTATTTCTCTGTAGAATCTCCCAATCATGAGAATCGAAATTAAAATCTACCAGAAAGAGAAGCTCAAGCTATACCCATAAGACACACTTTGTGCTTAAGATTCCTCAACAGATTGCCAAAGATTAACAAAAATTTATATATATCTTTCCTTGTTTCACTGGCTTTTGTCAATCTCCTTATTTAACTCTAACCATTAAAATATATCCTCAAATTTGTGGAATAAGTACATGAAGATTTGAACAAATAATGGATGGAAGTGGCTTCTTTTGAGGTACTAAGCTTTTTCCTCAACTCACCTTCTGTATTTGTTCTTGATTTTTCGCTTTAATTCTGACCCGTCAAAATCCTTTTTTTGCTTCTGCTTGGTTTTACGCAGAAGAGTTTGATTTTGCTTGCCAGAGAAAGGGGCTTCGGCCCTTTCTTTCTTTTTCGTTCCTTTTAGCTAGCGTAGTGCTTTTGCCCTATTTAATCTTATTTATAATAAATTTTTTTTTGGTAAATTACGTAAGTACCCTCTTCCTTTTAATGAGTATTACAATGCATAAGTATGAATGTGCACGACATCACCCTTCGTACTTTATTACTCTTTCCTCACCCAAATAGTGACAACAACAACATCCCGGCAAGAGAATCAACAGTAGAAATAATTACGTCCCGGCAAGGGAATCAGCTATGACCAATCTTGTTCCAACAATTAACTTCACAAAATGAACCTCAACTGGAGCCAATACTCAACAATGAACAATTATCAAGAAAATGATCATAAGTCTTTTTAACATGGATAATCATCAATTTAGACATTGGTGGTACTTAATAAGAATCACAACGATCATAATATAGGACTAACGGGCATGCTTGACACCAACGTATAGATACTCATCACCATACCTATATGTCGTAACACTAGCACATAGCAAATAAGTCATAACTCTTATTCCCTCAAGCTAAAGTTATACCAAACACTTACCTCGATTCCACGGACAAAATCAAGCCTCAATTACTACTTTACCTCTCGGTTCCACCTCTAATCCGCTTGTATCTAGTCATAAATTACTTAATAACATCAATATAGGCTAGATAAACCAATTCTAATGCATGAATATAGATTTCCCAAAAAGTCAAAAATTGACCTCGGGCCCGCTTGGTCCAAACCCGAAATTCGGACCAAAACCCGATTACCCATTCACCCCCGAGCCCGGGTATACAATTGGTTTTGGAATCCGACCTCAATTTGAGGTCTAAATCCCCAAATTTTGATATCCCTAAGTTCTACCCAAAATTCCCAATTCCACCATGAAAACCCTAGATTCTAAGATGAAATCTTGTAATAATAAGTTAAGGAGTGAAAAAAAATGAGTTTAAAATCACTTACATATGATTTAGGGAAGAAAGGGTATTTGAAAAATCGCCTCTTATGCTTTAGGGTTTTAAAAAAATGAAAATGAATGAAAAGTGTCGATTATATAGCCCTCACAGATCCTTAGAATGCTGACCGCGAAAAAAGAACCGCGGCCGCAAAGCTCACCGCTGACCGCGAAAACCCTAGCCTTGCCCATCGCTGACCACAAAAACCCCACCGCGGCAGTAAAAATTCATCGCGGACCGTGAGACTCCGGTTCAGAGACCTGCAATACACCAGCAGTTGTTCCTAAGTTCAAAACACTCTATGGCCTATTCAAAACTCATCCGAGCCCTCGGGGCTCCAAACCAAACATGCACGCAGGTCCAAAAATATCATACTGACTTGCTTGTGCGATCAAATCATCAAATTAATATCAACAACTATGAATTTAGCCCCAAAATCAATGAGATTCTCAAGAACACCTAAAGTTACTATTTTCACAACCGAGGGTCTGATTCATAGCAAATCAAGTCCGTTTCCTACCAAATTTCACAGATTGGACTTAAACATTATTTTAGACCAGTACCGGGATCCGGAACCAACATTCGGGCCTGATACCATCATATTCAAAAATTATTTAATTTCCAAACTTCTTATATTTTTCAGTTAAATAATTTTCTTCAAAAATTCATTTCTCGGGCTAGGGACCTCGGAATTCAATTTCGGACATACGTCCAAGTCCTATATTTTTCCACGGACCCTCCGGGACTGTCAAATCATGGGTCCGAGTCCGTTTACCCAAAATATTGACCGAAGTCAACTTAAATCCAAATTTAAAGGCAAAATTGGTAAAATTCTCAAATTTTTCACATAAGGGCTTTCCGGAAGCCCAGACTGTGCACACAAATCGAGGAGAAGGGAAATGAGGTCTTGAAGGCCTCGGAACCCCGGATTGGGTTCTAAAACACGAGATGACCTTTTGGGTCATCACAGATAATTAATTAAAGATACAATTAATTAATAGCTTTAATTATAAGAATTTTTCTAAACTATTGTTTACTTTTACTTACTTAATAAAATACTCCACTACTTGAAAAGGTAAGGGCACATTTTAAAAAAAAAAGCGATTAAATGACATTTTGTTTTTTCTAAAACGTCAAATAGTTTGGAACAAATTTAGTTTGTCAACAACCACTACAATATTTTTGGATCAGATATACTTCTCCACAAAGAAAAATAATAGGAGTAACAAAATGCACTATACCTTGTTACAGGTAACAATTAATATCAATTACTCCTATTAGTTAAAATTAATGGAGAGGAAAAAAATAAAAAGAACGTTGAAACTAGCCGTCTCCCTTATTTGGGACTAAAGCTTAAATTGTTGTATTTAAGTCTACTATATAAACACATTCGTATAATTGTTTGTTTTCCCTTCTTTTTTTTTAATTCCCCCCTTTTCTTTGTCTGGTTCTTGATTGAATGAAATGAGTACGTCACTAGTCATGACTGATTAAATACAAGAACAGAAAATAAGGTTCCTCAGGAAAAAATAAAAATAAAATAGAAGGAAAGAAGACAGCCAATGAATATAAAAGAAAGCGGCCAATGAATAGTCAAATGTATATACGAAGTCATAGCTCCCCGTGATATTGCAAAATGCAATAATTTAAGTTTATCGATATAGTCGTTACAGACTCAAATAGTTGTTCCATGCCAATAATGGCATGCTTTTTCATGCATTATTAGTAGCGAGGAAGAAAATTACATATTTTGATACGCGTAGTTGTTTAATTTCTTGTTTTAAAATACTCATGGTAGTAGTCTAACAAATTATTCAATGACCGAGTGGAATCTAGCTTTTCACGTATCACAAAAGCCAATTGTCATTATTTTGAAAATCTATATATACCATCGTTATGACATATGACCACCATCGCCATTAAAGGTAGCTCGGTGTACAACACATCTCATATTCACACAGAATTCGGGATAAACTGCACTCAAAACAATATAATGTAATTAGCTTACTCTGTTAAACGCGTGACCTATATCACGAGATATAGTACCAAGTATTAATCCTTAATCCTTTGCTAATATTTTTTTCCAAAGTTGAGAAAGAAATTCTTTATCAAGATATTTAAATATATCATGCCTTAAACCAAAATTAGAAAAATTACCATCAAGGGTCCAAGTGTAATATTCAGGGTTCACGTGAACCCTATAACTTTGTCTAAATCTTATTTTTGTATTACTTTTTTTTTAAATGTATAAGAATATTTAACTCGAAATTCAGTCCATTGACCTATTATTATTGTATTTGAATTTGAGATTGCAGTAGGAATCTATAAACTTTCAATTTTGAATCTTTCTCTGTGTTCGTACTTTTGCCTAGTGTCTTAAAGTAAATTAAATTATGTTCGACATAGATTCAAAAATAGGTCAAATTAACTTCTAAGCAGTAAAATGGGACAAAATTCTGAAATGAAGGAGTGAATAACATTAGAATCATTCTTTAAACTAAACAAAATGATTTTTTTATATGCATGTTTATGCAAATTAAAGATAATTTATCAAAGTTTTCAAGGCTTTCTGAAATGGCTATTTTCTCTCTTGGTGCACGTTAGCTTAACCTGCGCCTACATGGGTAAGAGAGCTCGTATCCCGTCTCAGAAAGCACTAATAGCGAAGGAAGCAGCGGATTCTCAGAGTAACGCTCAAAGAGGGACTAAAGGAAGGACATTAACAACTGAAAATTCTGGAAACAAGCAATTGAGCCCTAATGTCAATGGAACAGTACCAAAAACTTCGGAAAATGAGAAACTTAAGCAGATTGAAGCAATTCAAGTATGAGATAAAGTCCAACAAGCGTCAACAAGTAGTAATCCACCGGTGCATGTGAATGATGGAAGGAAATCATGGGCCGATGAGGTCGAAGAGATGAACAAAGAGCAGGGGAAGAAGAGTTCAGTGTGGGACAATTTTGATATCACAAAAATATCAAATGCTGGGTACAAATTAGAGATTGTCCAACCAAAATCAACAGGTGAGTCTAATTTTGTTGAAATTGAGTTGGAGGATATTAGTACAGAGATTGAGTACTGGAAAAATGTTGTGATCTGTTATGTGCTTGGGGCTCATCCGCCGTTTGCTGTAATTCAAGGCTACATACAGAGGTTGTGGGGTAAACATGGCATAGATAGGACTGCAATGTTAAAAAAATGAGGTAATCGTTGTTCGATTTGACACTGCAATAGGAAAACAGGAGGTCATTAAGGGCGACATCTATCACTTTGATAACAAACCTCTCATTGTCAAAGCCTGGACACCTGAATTGGAGTTCACTTGTGAGGAGCTATTAACAATACCAATTTGGATTAAATTGCCAGGATTGGACTTCAAATATTAGAGTCCAAAAGGGCTAAGTAAGATAGGGAGTCTGATTGGTAAACCTCTAATGGTTGACCAAAACACAGAAAAGAGGATTGAGTTGAATTTTGCTAGACTGTTAGTAGAGGTTGAAATGGATGCTAAACTACCTGATGTGGTGATGTTTAGGAATGAGAAGGGAAAGCTAATAGAGCAAAGAGTTAACTATGATTGGAAGCCAACTCTTTGTACCCATTGCTTAATGTATGGGCGTGAATAAGTAGTATGCAGGCTCAAGAAGAAAGCTCCAAAGAATGATCAGAAGATCAATGAACAGACAACAAACATTTAGGTGGAGAAGCAAGGTCAAGTGCAAAGTGAGAAGATCCATGAAGCCCAAAAAACAAATGCAAATGCCATAAGGATTACTGCAGGAAAATGAGCTCTAGGAAAAATGCAACAATATGTAGCTAAGGAACAGGGTAATAAAGGACAGAAATATAGAACAAGGTTGGAAAACACCTAATAAATATGGAAATACAATGGTAAGACAGAAGGAACAAGTGGAGAAATCCAATTCATTCCAGATTCTGAATAATCAGGAGGGTCTCAATCTGTCAAAGGAGGGGGGAGAAGGAAGCAGTGTGGGTGGCCTAATTATCCCTCACAATGGGGATAGTTAGTCTACTAAGCTGGAACACTAGGGGGATTAATGCTCCTAATAAGTAAAAGGAGATTAAGCTCCTTTGCATAAGGAAAGAGTAGGTTTAATAGGCTTACTGGAAACAAAAATTAAAAAAGAAAGGATGGAGCAGGTAGTAGAGAAGATGTTTGCTGGATGGAAGTTTGTAACAAATCTTGACTGTCATTACAATGGGAGAATCTGGATCACCTGGAGGCCAGACTACTACCAGATAATACCTAGGCAAAGGACTGCTCAACTAGTAACTTGTGAAGTCCTATATGTTCCTCTTCAACAATCATTTGAGGCAACCTATGTATATGCTTTTAATACAAAAGAGGAGAGAAAGGGATTTATGGGAAGATTTAGTCACTCACAGTAGATGATGTAGTAAACCATGGATGGTAATAGGTGATTTTAATTCAGTTCTGAATGCAGAGGATAGAATATGAGGAAATGAAGTGACATGGGCTGAAGTGGTAGATTTCTATAATTGTGTAGTGGAGTGTGGATTGATGGAACTACCTGCACAAGGAAATAAATATACTTGGAATGATAAACATGAAGAACACAGAATATTTTCAAAAAATTGATTGGATCTGAATTAATGAGAAGTGGTTTGATACCATGCCAGAATGCAATGCAAGATTTTTGATAGAAGGAATTAGTGATCATTGTCCTGCAAAGATGACTTTTACAGAGGAAAGGCAGAGGAGTAGGAGATCCTTTCAATTATGTAATGTGTGGACACAACATCCACAATTCATGAGTATAGTCAAAGAGGGTTGGAACTATAATGTGAAAGGATGCAAAATGTTTACAGCGGTTAAAAGACTGAAGATGTTAAAGAGGGGATTGAAAACTCTAAACACACAGGCTTTTCATAACATAGTGACTGAAGCAAATGAGGATAGGAACACATTGAAACCGATCCAAGTTCAGCTGCAGAGATGTCCTACTAATGTGGAATATCAACAAGCTGAAATTAGTGTTTACCAAAAGTTCAGGCAGTCATCTTATCTAGCTGAAGTGTACTTACAACAAAGAAGTAAAGCAACACGGATAAGATTGGGAGATGATAATAATAAATACTTCCATTCAATAATCAAGCACAGAAAACTGAAGCAGGCAATTACTCAGCTCAAGGACAACTCTGGTCTTTGGCAAACAGATCCTGATACAATAGATGGTATATTTGTTGATTATTATAAAAATTTACTAGGGAGGAAAGAAATAGAAAGGGTGAGGGATTTTAATAGTATAATCAGAAATGGGAACAGGCTATCAGAAGCTCAACAACTAGAAATAATGCAATTTTTTTTGGAAAGAGAAGTGAAGCCGACTATGTTTCAGATTGATAATAATAAGAGTCCTGGTCCTGATTGATTTGGGAGTGGATTTTACAAAGCAGCATGGTGTCACACCTCCTTTTTCCGTACCCGCGAGGGGACAAGGAGTTTTTTCCAATTAAAGGACAATCGAAACGGGATTTATTTATTTATTTATTTCAGAGTCGCCACTTGGGAGATTTAGGGTGTCCCAAGTCACCAATTTTAATCCCGAATCGAGGAAAAGAATGACTCCATATTACAGTCTGCGCGCCAGAAATCCGGATAAGGAATTCTGTTAACCTGGGAGAAGGTGTTAGGCATTCCCGAGTTCTGTGGTTCTAGCATGGTCGCTCAACTGTTATATTTGGCTTGATTATCTGATTTTATACAATATGAACTTATGTGCAAATTTTAACTCTTGACCGCTTTTATTATTATATTTTACGAGAATTGCAACGTCTTGAAAACATATCTCGAACCACGTTACATCAATGCACCCGTGGTTATTGACATATCTCGACTCGGTTGAGATTTGGATTTGGATCACATAAATGTGCACCCGAGTTAAGAAAAATAAATTATTAAAGACGCGCCTAAAGCAACTAGCGTATTGTTATTTTGGGGAAGGCCGTGGAATTTTGCTAAACGGTCTATCCCGAAGTCTAAGCAATTTTAAAGCAAATATTTACTGAGGGCCCCGCGATTTTTGTATTTTTCGGCGAGGCTCATCTCATTTTTATTTTTTTAGGATAAACCTACAGTGACTACATTTTTTCTATTAAGTTTGTCTCTAAAAACAAAAGAAAATACCTCAATTAATTACATGCTGAAAAGATGTAACTTATTAGTTATTAGTTTACGGTTGATACAAATGGAAAATTGCAACGGAGTTTGTACAAAGAGAGATTGCTTTAGTTCTATATTCTATTATTTAATAACACTGAAACATGAGATTGACGCACAATAATATCAAAACAGAATAACTATTCTTCGATTAATTTAAACTAACATTATTAGATGAAGAAGTTAACATATGCAACCTCATTACTCATTAATCAATCGACTACATTTTTATACAAAGAAAGGAAAATTGTATTCAAACACAAATCCAAACAGGAGGAATTCAACAGGAACAAAGCCTGATTAATATTTCATTTCGCTTCAAGCCGAAAGTATACAAATGTGTACCTGGAAATGGCAGTACAAGAACAAAAGAATGAGAGGTCAGCAGCAATAATAACACAGCAACAACAGGTTCAGCAACACCGCAAACCAGTAGAATAACCCAGCAACGGATTGAAAAATCAGCAATACCAAAGTGCAATCGCAGTTAAAGCAGAAGAGAGACAGATCCAAGATGCAGTAGTTTACTGATTTTGAATAACACTCGAGAAAAGACAAACGGAATTTATTCAAGTAGAAGTTCAAGTTGTCTTTCTCTTTTACTCTCTAACACTCTTGAAATTCTCCAGAATGTATTACTCTCAAAAATATTCTCCCAATAATTATCTCTAAGTCTTCTCTTAATGTTCAAAGTCAGTTTCTCAAGTATTAAAACTTTCTCCCGAAAATCTTCTTCTCATTTCCGTCCCTTTTCTATGTCAAGAATAACTCTTATTTATAGCAAGACCTTGTCTTGAATTCCCAACCCCAAATTATTCCCCCAAGGCATGCTTTGTACCCACTATTTAATGTCTTCTTTATTTTAAACCTTGTCCCTCATGCCTACATTAAATAAATACCACATCCCGAACCCATTATAATTTGTCCCCCATGCTTAACATAAACAAATGCAATATTCCCTCCCATTATATTTTGTCTTGTCCCCCATTATGTTAAACAATTATATCAAAAAACCCACCCCATTATATTTTGTCCCCCATGCTTAATAAATAATTATAATAATGTTCAATTACCAAACTACCCCTCCGACCTTATTGCAATTACCATTTTACCCCGAATGCAATGCAATTTACCAAACTACCCCCATCAGCTCTAAACAATCAATTAATCATAACTTAACCAAAATATAGCCAAGATGACCAATTTCTCAACAATCTACAACAACAAATCACATGAACACGATGAACAACACAACTCAAAATTAATGGAATGAATTAACCATATCGGGAACCAATCCTGGTTAATTTAGACCATCAATGGATGAGCAAAGAGACAACAATACAAACAACAAAATACATGATTCAAACTAAATCAACAAATCAAAAACCAAGATATAAACTCACATTAAATCACTGGTTTTAAAATGAACTTCAAACAAAGATGAACATGAATTAAATCTATTTTTAAGCAACAAACATGACAGATTCAAATGATTCAAACAACATTAATAATTTCTGGAAAATACATAACAACACATGAAACAAATTGAAGAGATAATTAATTAAATTTCAATTTGAATCTAACAAACATTAAACTAACAAATATTTATCTAAACAATAATACAAACATGAAATAAACATGAAAAACAACTAATTAAACTTCTATTTGAAATCTGAAAATTAATTTAACAAAGCACATGAACAAACTAAAAAATTAATTCAAACGATAGACATGAACAAAACAAACATTTGCCGATTTTAGATTCGAGAAATATCAAAACAAAATACGGACAAAATAAAACTCAAAAACTACTAACCGGATCGAAATGAAATATGTACGGACTGTTTTGACGAACCTCGAATGGGAATGAATCTGTCTGGACTCAACGACGAACTCAATACGACGCTCGACGACCTCGACTAAAACTCGACCAAACGAAATGGATGAATCTCGTTTTGGGACTGAAGGCAACGAGGATAAAGAAGAAGATGACGGAGATGGCATAAGCAGTTGGGTCCGTTTGGACGACGAGGCAGCAACTGAGCAACCAGTAGCCTTCTCCTTCATCGAAACGGAGCATCAGCTTCTGCGGAACTGAGGTCCATGGCGGAGCATCAGCATCAGCTCCTGCTGGGTCCATGGAGGAACTGAGGTTGCAGCAGCGAAACGGAGGAGCTGGAGAAGATGAAGCAACAGTTGGTTGACGCAGCATCAACGGAGGAAAAGGAGCAGTGGACTGGTCGACGAGGGCAGTGACAGCAGCCAAGGCGGACTGCTTGTGGTCATTCATGGTGAAGCAGCAACGACTGGCGTGGTTGCTCGTTAATGGCGGATGTCAAGATGGCGATGGCTGGAACTTGATGTGGTTGACGAAGCAGAAGCAGTCGCGGGGGTTAAGAAGAAAACGCAGCAACGATGGTTGCTCGTTAATGGCGGACGTGAGGAGGGGTCGTTTGAGATGGTGATGTGCGTGTGTGTGTGTGTGTTGTCGATGGGGAGCTTGGAGGTGGAGGGTTGAGGGCAGCCATGGCTGTGTAAAATGGAGATGGAGAAGAAGAAGAAGCAAAGGTTGGGGGGGCGGACCATTTTGTGTTTTTTAGGGTTTTGGTCTTTTTTTTATTTTTGTTTTGTTTTGTGCTGGACAAAAATGAAGAAGGGATGTTGGGTTTTTGGGTTAATGGGGCGGACCGGGTCGACCCGATTTGAAGTGGACCGGGTCATGGGAAGGTTGGGCAATTATTTGGGCCTGTGGTTTGAAAATTGAAGAAGTGGCCCAATCCGATTTTTCTTTGTATTTTGCTCTCTTTTCTTCTTTTATTTTTCTAAAACTAAATCATAAAAGTACTTAAATTATTATTAAGAACTAAATTAAGTTATAAAAGCGCAAATTAACTCTCAATAACAATTAACGCACAATTAAGTAATAATTAGGCATAAAATTGTATATTTGGACATTAAATGCTAAAAATGCAAAAGATGCCTATTTTTGTAATTTTTATTTTTTGTAAACAAACTTAATTACTAAAAAATTGTAGAATTAAATCCTACATGCAAAATGCGACATATTTTGTATTTTTTTATTAATTTAACAAATAAACATGCACAGACAAATACAAATAATTATCCAAAAATGTCACAAAATCTCACAAAATTGCACACCAAGGAATCAGGTTAATGTAGTTCGGGAAGTTTTGGTAAACCTGATTCACAAAATGAATTTCCTATATATCCCTGGCTAAAGGGGAATCAGGTTAATGTAGTTCGGGAAGTTTTGGTAGTTGGGACTACCGTGGGACTGCAATGTTACTGCTGTTGCATGCTGTTATCACTGCTTACCAATCTCCTTGTTACACCGTGCTTAAAAGAAAATAAGAAGCTAGGCTAGACTGAAATTTGTTCTTGTTGCCTTGCTTTCTTATCGGCTTGTGTTTCATCCGGTGCTTTTCTTCCTTGAATTTGGGAATGATACTGGCCCTTTGCTCTTCTGAATACCAGTTTTCATCATTTTGCTCGGTCCGCTGGGGACATGGCTTTCTTCATTAAGCTTTTTGGCGGTTCCTCTGGGGGGCACGACTCTCTTAATCAGATTTGTTATGCTGGGCATGATTTAATGTTCATAAGCCGCTTCTTTCAAGACGCGTCTTTTCTTCCTTTTGACTCATGCGCCTGAATTTGTGCTGGGACCTCCTGTTGCAACCTTCTGTTTCCCGGTGCTGGGGATTCCTGTTGTAACCCTCTGTTTTATTGTCTTCTGACTTGATCTTGAAATGTATGCCTCTGTTATATGGGCGGGCTCCCAACTTCAATACTTGAAATGAAAAGACTGAAATGTATGCCTCTGTTTTATGGGCGGGCTCCCAACTTCAACTCTTGAAATGTAAAGACTGAATGTATTCCTCTGTTATTATGGGCGGGCTCCCAACTTCAATGCTTGAAATGAAAAGACTGAAATGTATGCCTCTGTTATTATGGGCGGGCTCCCAACTTCAACGCTTGAAAGTAAAGACTAAAATGTATTCCTCTGTTATTATGGGCAGGCTCCCAACTTCAACGCTTGAAATGAAAAGACTGAATGTATTTCTCTGTTATTATGGGCGGGCTCCCAACTTCAACACTTGAAATGTAATACTGAAATGTATGCCTCTGTTCTATGGGCGGGCTCCCAACTTCAATACTTGAAATGAAAAGACTAAATGTATTCCTCTCGTTATGTAGGTGGGCGCCTGACAAGAAATTTAAAGACTGAAAAGTATTCCTCTCGTTATGTAGGTGGGCGCCTGACAAGAAATTTAAAGACTGAAAAGTATTCCTCTCGTTATGTAGGTGGGCGCCTGACATGAAATTTAAAGACTGAAATGTATTCCTCTCGTTATGTAGGTGGGCGCCTGACGTGAAATGTAAAGACTGAAAAGTATTCCTCTCGTTATGTAGGTGGGCGCCTGACATGAAATGTAAAGACTGGAAAGTATTCCTCTCGTTATGTAGGTGGGCGCCTGACATGAAATTTAAAGACTGAAATGTATTCCTCTCGTTATGTAGGTGGGCGCCTGACATGAAATGTAAAGACTGAAATGTATTCCTCTCGTTATGTAGGTGGGCGCCTGACATGAAATTTAAAGACTGAAAAGTATTCCTCTCGTTATGTAGGTGGGCGCCTAACATGAAATTTAAAGACTGAAATGTATTCCTCTCGTTATTACAGGTGGGCGCCTAACATGAAATTTAAAGACTGAAATGTATTCCTCTCGTTATTACAGGTGGGCGCCTAACATGAAATTTAAAGACTGAAATGTATTCCTCTCGTTATTACAGGTGGGCGCCTAACATGAAATTTAAAGACTGAAATGTATTCCTCTCGTTATTACAGGTGGGCGCCTAACATGAAATTTAAAGACTGAAATGTATTCCTCTCGTTATTACAGGTGGGCGCCTAACATGAAATTTAAAGACTGAAATGTATTCCTCTCATTATTACAGGTGGGCACCTAACATGAAATTTAAAGGCTGAAATGTATTCCTCTCATTATTACAGGTGGGAGCCTATTTCAACAACAACTTTTTAAAAATAAACGTCATTCCTCTCTTCAGGCGGGCTCCTGATTTTAACAACAACTTAGGAGGAAATGCCTCTCCTATAGGTAAAACTAAACTCAGGAGAAAATGCCTCTCCTATGGGTGAAACTAAACTTAGGAGGAAATGCCTCTCCTATGGGTAAAAACAAACTTAGGAGGAAATGCATCTCCTATGGGTGAAACTAAAACAAACTTAGGAGGAAATGCATCTCCTATGGGTAAAACTAAACTTAAGAGGAAATGCGTCTCTTATGGGTAAAAACAAACTTAGGAGGAAATGCATCTCCTATGGGTGAAACTAAAACAAACGTAGGAGGAAATGCATCTCCTATGGGTAAAGCCAAACTTAGGAGGAAATGCGTCTCATATGGGTAAAAACAAACTTAGGAGGAAATGCATCTCCTATGGGTAGAACTAACGTAGGAAGTGCGTCTCCTATTGGCAAAACTAGACTTTAGGAAGTGCGTCTCCTATTGGTAAAACTAGACTTAGGAAGTGTGTCTCCTATTGGTAAAACTAGACTTAGGAAGTGCGTCTCCTATTGGAAAAGACGTGGAATGTATTCCCTTGTTATACAGGTAGGCGCCTAATGGTAAAGACACAAAATGTATTCCCTTGTTATACAGGTGGACGCCTAAAAATATGAAATGAACAGACAACAAGTATTCCTCTCGTTATTCAGGTGGGTGCCTGTCTTTAACAACAACCCAACATATCCTATTTGAGGGCGGATGAACCCAACATATCTTGTTTGAGGGCGGATGAACCCGACATATCCTATTCGAGGGCGGATGAACCCGACATATCCTATTCGAGGGCGGATGAACCCGACATATCCTATTTTAGGGCGGATGAACCCGACATATCCTATTTGAGGGCGGATGAACCCGACATATCCTATCCGAGGGCGGATGAACCTGACATATCCTATCCGAGGACGGATGAACCCGACATATCCTATCCGAGGGCGGATGAACCCGACATATCCTATTCGAGGGCGGATGAACCCGACATATCCCATTCGAGGGCGGATGAACCCGACATATCCCATTCGAGGGCGGATGAACCCGACATATCCCATTCGAGGGCGGATGAACCCGACATATCCTATTCGAGGGCGGATGAACCCAAAAAAAACTTGAAAATGTCTTACCTCGAAAATTTACTGGGGATTATTTTACTGGGGATGAATTTTCCCTATCTTCCTTCCCCATTATGACCCTCTTGAAACTTGGTCGAAAATCTGTCGAAGATGCTTCTACATCTTGATGATCCGCTGGGGATAACACTGATGAAGATAACTCTGCTGAGTAAATATATTATCTTACTCCTTCCAGAACTACTTTCTTTTGAGTAGGATGTTTCATTCCTCTGCAAACTACTTCCCTTTTTTTTAATTATTATTTTTATTTATTTATTTTATTTATTTTATTCTTTTTTTTTTGCATAGCTTCTTCCTTCGAAGACTAGGTCCCTTAAGACTCGTTTTGCCTTTCCCCGAAAGGAACCGCTGAAGATACCGATTTTCACCAAACTTGTGTTGGACTCCTCGAAACTGCTGGGGATAACACTGTTGGGGAATTATTTACTTACCTATTGGGGGGTAAAATGTTATCAGTTGGGGATAACGTTGTCGAGGATAACACTGCTGGGGGATTCTGATTCCTTCAGAACTAGTTCTTCACTCTTCGGAAGGCTGTTGGGAATGATGCTGGCCTCTTGCTTTTTCTGAGCTCAAGTTTCATCCCTTTGCTGAGGAACAACTTCCTCCATTGAAACTTATTATGTTGGGGGCAACACTGGTTCTAAGACCACTTCCCTTGAGACTGGCGTTATCTTTATTCTTCCCCGATGGGGTACCTGACTTCCAGAAAATTTTCTAAATGGAAGGAAAATTTTCTGACCCAGTTTGATAATATCCGTTGTGCATGCATTTCTGGCATCAATGCCATTTCCTTTACCTGTTTCAAATCAAACAAAATTTGTTAGTTTAAAACATGATGGTTGGTTGTGATACTCCTACTGGGATGGTTTTCCCTTTCTCCTTCCTTGCTCTGCGCTCCACTACTTGTTGGGGATGATATTATTTGCTGGGGATAATCCCTTTCTGCTGGGGATATCCCTCTTCTTTTGTGGCATAGCTCGGAAACTGGCATTTCCCCGACTTTTAGTCTTGTATGAATTTCCCACAAATCATGCTCACTGCTTTCCTTGCTTTGTTCACGGGCCTTGGCCTTGAGGTTTATAACCTTGGTTTTGGCAAGGATATCCCTCTTGACACTCGTCAATCCTTTTGTCAATTCCCTTTTGCTGGGGATATTTTTCTTGACACTGGCCTCGCGCTTGTTCCTTGCTGACTATACCATTTGGATGTACTAGTCAGATCTCATTTTGTATAATTGGAAAGCTGATGGCATATTTTGAAGTCAATTCTCACTTGTTCCGACCAAACAGACTCTATTGGGGAATTTTTCTATGAAAGGAAAAATATAAAAGGGAACAGAATAAAAAGACACGGGAAAAAGATGACTTTTTAACAAAAGAAACTATAAATAAAAACCTATCAAACGCAGATACCGACTCTAATGGTCATGACATGCATATGTGGCCTATCCTCTACCGTCAATCATCTTTCAAGATCTTCATTTTGCAATTCCCCATCTGATTCTCAATCTTATTCGACTGGTAGTGCCCAAAGGGTTTTCACTATCAAGCCTCTCTCATTTCGTTTTTTCTCTCAGCTTTCATCGCCTTATGGTGTCCGTAAAGATTTTCACCGATAAGACTCTCTCATTTGTATCACTTTCCAGCTGGGGATTTGGAGTGTTGCCGGTATGATTCTCTCTGCTGGAGATTAGAGTCTTTTCTACTGTGGAACAGAATGTTATGTTCGCCAGTAAGACTTTCATTTGTCTGACTTGGCATCTTTTGAAGACTGATCAGAAGGTCTTTCTTTGGACCGTAATGTGGGTTTTGGATAGGGCTAGAAATAAAGGGTATTAAAAGCTCAAAAATGCATCGATTTTGGGTTATTAATTACAACCTTCAGAACTAGATTTGTTTACAACAAACGCAACATTTGCCCCAGTTTCTTGCTTGGGGATATTTTATTTGATTTTTTTTTTCATTTTTCAAAGCTATGACCGAGCCGTGAAGTGCCTACGTATCCTCTTTGAGGAATCAGGTCAAACGTAGTTCCTAATTCCTCTATTTCATTTGACTCTTTTTTTTCTTTGTTATCATTTTTCTTTTCTTTTCTCTTTTTCTCTTTTTTTTTCTTTTTTCTTCGTTTTGTTGTTTTCTTTCTTTTTTCTTTTTTCTTCGTTGCTAGTGATTCCGAACGAGGGGTATGAAAGAAAATAAATAAGGCTCAAAAGGGGTAACAAAGGGTAAAGTGTTTAGGTAGCAGAACAAAATGCCTTCGTCATTCCAGTCTTCAAGACATGCCAAGTGCAAACAACACAATTGAACATAGATTTATAGTCTCTTCCGATGGTGTTGGTCTTGACAATCATATTCCTATTCGCTTTTTCATTTGTCAATTCTAAAGCACCATTGGGCGACACTCTCATTATCATGAATGACCCTCATGCCAATTTGGCGAATCTTGCTTTTAACGGTTTTATTTGTGCTTTACTTGCCCTAGTTCCACATGACTCGGGCTCCAAATAATCTCAAACCGTTCTTATTTCCTTTAAATGCTTTGATCACCTTCCTAGGGTTTTATGATTAACTTTTAAGATTAGGCCCAAACTGTGTGCGCATGTCATGTCACTAGAAACGGCGTTGAATAAAAATGATAAAAGGACTAAACAAAAAGATGACTGGAAATAATAAAAGACCGGATTTTGCATTAGACTGCCGGTGAAATGGTTTGAATAACAAAACAAACAAAACAAACCGGAATAAAATCCTAAAACAAACTGGACAAAATTTAAACAAATGCTATGACAAAACGGAAAGTTAAGACAGTCTGACACAAGACAATGTCCGAATTATAACCCTAAAAGTCCGAACAACAGAATGACCACAAAATAAGCCACCACAAGCTTCTCTCTTGCTGACCAAGGAACGAAGCGTCCTCCCACTTTATCAAAAACTGGCATCTTAGCCACTGAGATTTGCATCAATACTGCCAAGACTATTGCCCGCTTCAACATCATCAACCTCCGTCAACAAGCTCTCGATAGGGTTCGAGTGCTCCATGTCACTGTTATTGATCACAATCCGCCCTTCTTGGATCATTTTCTCCACTTCCCTTTTCAAAGTACGACAGCTCTCAATGTTGTGCCCTACGACATTGGAGTGGTATGCGCATCGCGCTGCCGGATCAAAGTTCCTTGCAAGTGGATCTGGAGTACATGCGGGGAGTGGCTCAATCAAGCCAGCATGCCTTAGCCTTCCAAACAGACTGGCATAAGATACTCCGATAGGGGTGAGAGTCTTTCCTCGTTTCAATAACCTCTTCATTCTTGCATGTTGACAGGGCCGAAAACCTGATCCAGGTGACTTTTGGTAGGCTTGTGTGGGTGCGTAAGCATTTTGTGGAGCCGGGTACCTGGAAAGTAAAGTATGGCTTTTAAGGTCACAGGGAAAGAAGTGGTGTTGGGGAGCGGATAAGCATTGAGGAGTGATGGAGCTACTCGGGTAGCTGGGAAAGCTGCCATAAGTGGGTTGGGATGGAGAGTATGGGGGATCTTTCATTATGGCGTTGGGTGCTTGGGAAATGACAGAGCTCAAGAGGCTTGGCGGTGGAGGGGGTGGTGCTTTTCCAGTTATCCATGCCTGATACATGTCTGCCACATGCTGTCTCAGCATTTTCACTTCTTCTACCAACCCGTTGTTCCGTTCGACCAATTGTTGTCGGTCATCAGTACCGATCCACTCGGTTCTGCGGTTCAGAGCCATTGTCCTTTGACTTTGCTTTGCAGGGAGGAGTTACCACAACCAACCACATTTCTATATATGAACATAGCAAAGGAAAGCCATCACGTTAGTGTTAGGGCATTTGACAGATAATCGTATATCGGAGATGGAATGCATCTAAGCAGTTAGACCGTTCTATCAGAGATACGATGCACTCACGCTTTCCTTTATTTATTATTATTTTTTTTAGTGGTGGTCGAATCTTATGGAGATTGCCTACGTATCATGACCCCGCATGAATCAGACCTCGCGTAGTTCGAACCAAAAAATAAACAATAATAAATATTTTTTCAATTTTCATATTAGAACAAACTGGGTTTCAAAGGTTTGAAGATGACCTACAAACTCGAAAATCAAACAACCCACACATTCTAATCAAAAGCTTTACAAACTCAAAAATAAAAGGCCAACTCCCTTTCTCTGTTTGACAAATGCAACCAAACGGTTATTTTTGCAAATGTGGCCCCTTCCAAATCTCACATGAATTTTGAGGCCGGGGAGGATTATTTTGACACTTTACAAACTTGTCCGTTCTTTTACGAAAATAGCCTTTCGACAACTGAAAGATACTCTAAGGCTATTTCGGCAAGAACAGTTTAAGACGCGGCCGAAGCTGGCTCGGCTTATTTTGACCAAAAATCCAAACGGTATTCACCTGACCGCTGACTCTTTGTTTTTTTTTTCCAAATTACAATAAAAAACCTGGTGTTGCAAACACAGCCCTTCAACGTCTCAGGGACGAAGATTTTCAAGGCTGTGGGGGTCAACTGGACCAAATCTTAAAAAATGACCCAAAGGTGGCTGTTTACGCAAAGTCAGCCTTCCGACGTTCCTTTCGGGAACATTCGGCTATTTATGACAAAACAACACCACCTGACTTATTCATGGCTCTTTTTATCGTTTTTCAAATTAGAAAAGTCAATATTGCAAACACGACCTTTCAACATCTCGGGGACGAAGATTTTTAAGGTTGTGCGGGTCAACTGGACCAAATCTCAAACATGACCCAAAGATGACTGTTTATGCAAGGTCAGCCTTCCGGCGTCCCTTTCGGGAACATTCGGCTATTTATGACAAGACAGCATCACCCGACTTATTTATGACAGAATTAAAATTTTGACATGTTTTTTTTTTCTTTTATTATTATTTATTTGTTTTGGCTATTTTAGCAAAAAGGTGGGGTTGGACCCGATGAGGGTTGCCTACGTATCTCACATCCTGTGAGAATCAAACCCGCGTAGTTCGGGCAATCAAGAATAAGTAGATGAACTAACTTCTTCTTCTTTTTTTTATTATTTTTTTTGAATTTGTGAAAGAACTACTTTAAAAGAAGAAAGGAAGTATTTTTTTTTGGATTTTTGATTGATTTTCTTTTTAAAAGAAAGACTTCTAAGATATTTTTTTTTTTTGAATTTTCATTTGTTTTTTTTTTCTAAAGAAAAAGAAAATATTTTTCGGAATTTTACCTTTAATAAAAGAAATGCTTCCAAAAATGTTTTTTGAATTTTGAATTTTCTTTTCAATTTTGAAAGAAGAGTCAAAACATTTTCGGATTTTTATATTTTTTTAAAAGAAAAATATTTTTATTTTTATTTATATTTTATTTATTTATTTATTTTAACCAAAAACCATTAAAAAGACTTTCTAAAGAAATCAATAATGGAAAATAAAGATATATATTTTTTTTTTGGAAATAAAGAAAAACTTTTTGGATTTATATATATATATATATATATAGATATATTTGCAACAAATAATAAAACCACTTTCAACGCCCGACTCTTTTTATTTTTATTTTTATTGGCATTTTCATAAAAAAAAACTCTTTTAAAAATAAGACTCTTTTTCATTTTCATTTTCATGGCAAGACAAACTATTTTTTCTATTTTTTTTCTAATAGGACAGTTTTTTTTTTCTCAAAATTTCGGTAGAGTTTAGACAGTATTTGGGTATTGGTTTTTTTTTTTAAAAAAAATAAATAATCAATTCCGTAACCGCTATTTCTTTTTTTTTCAATTTTAAAATATTATTCCCGATATTCACAAGTCAGTCAACACACAAGTCCGAATCAAATAAATGCGCAAGTAGTAGCAAGTAAGATGCATCAGGATGATCATTTTCATTTTTTGGTACATCTGTCCTAGACAGACCCAACCCCTGTGTTGAGCCTCCAAAGTCAAATGCACGTGATGCAAACAAACGTTCCTACTAGGGATCCGGCATAAAGCTGAGTTATTCTAGGTTCATAACCTGGGTATTTGTTCTAGACTGTGTACCCGAGCGGACAACTCGAGTCGAGGAGGGGGCTACGTACCGGGGACCCGCGGGGTCGTTCGGCTTTGTAACTTATCCGACCTCTTTCTTATTTCAGGTATTGACACTAACAGAATAGGGAGTCTCGACCAGCGAGCTTCTCCCCGGAGGTAAGAAGAGAAGGGTTTCGGCACAGTTTATATGTACAGTTCAAATAATATCAAAGCGGTAAAAGCAACATTTAGCACATTAGGCTCAAACATGTAAAAATCAGATAAAACTAAATATAACAATTTATCTAAGCTCGAATTTCTAACCCTGAACCAGTGGTTCTGGGTTAAGTCCCCAGCAGAGTCGCCAGAGCTGTCACACCTCCTTTTTCCGCACCCGCGAGGGGACAAGAAATTTTTTCCAATTAAAGGACAATCGAAACGGGATTTATTTATTTATTTCAGAGTCGCCACTTGGGAGATTTAGGGTGTCCCAAGTCACCAATTTTAATCCCGAATCGAGGAAAAGAATGACTCCATATTACAGTCTGCGCACCAGAAATTCGGATAAGGAATTCTGTTAACCCGGGAGAAGGTGTTAAGCATTCCCGAGTTCCGTGGTTCTAGCACGGTTGCTCAACTGTTATATTTGGCTTGATTATCTGACTTTATACAATATGAACTTATGTGCAAATTTTAACTCTTGACCGCTTTTATTATTATATTTTACGAGAATTGCAACGTCGTGAAAACATATCTCGAACCACGTTACATCAATGCACCCGTGGTTATTGACATATCTCGACTCGGTTGAGATTTGGATTTGGGTCACATAAATGTGCACCCGAGTTAAGGAAAATAAATTATTAAAGACGCACCTAAAGCAACTAGCGTATTGTTATTTTGGGGAAGGCCGTTAAATTTTGCTAAACGGTCCATCCCGAAGTCTAAGCAATTTTAAAGCAAATATTTACTGAGGGCCCCGAGATTTTTGTATTTTTCGGCGAGGCTCATCTCATTTTTATTTTTTTAGGATAAACCTACAATGACTACATTTTTTCTATTAAGTTTGTCTCTAAAAACAAAAGAAAATACCTCAATTAATTACATGCTGAAAAGATGTAACTTATTAGTTATTAGTTTATGGTTGATACAAATGGAAAATTGCAACGGAGTTTGTACAAAGAGAGACTGCTTTAGTTCTATATTCTATTATTTAATAACACTGAAACATGAGATTGACGCACAATAATATCAAAACAGATTAACTATTCTTCGATTAATTTAAACTAACATTATTAGATGAAGAAGTTAACATATGCAACCTCATTATACTCATTAATCAATCGACTACATTTTTATACAAAGAAAGGAAAATTATATTCAAACACAAATCCAAACAGGAGGAATTCAACAGGAACAAAGCCTGATTAATATTTCATTTCGCTTCAAGCCGAAAGTGTACAAATGTGTACCTGGAAATGGCAGTACAAGAACAAAAGAAGGAGAAGTCAGCAGCAATAATAACACAGCAACAGCAGGTTCAGCAACACCGCAAACCAGTAACAACCAGTAGAATAACCCAGCAACGGATTGAAAAATCAGCAATACCAAAGTGCAATCGCAGTTAAAGTAGAAGAGAGAAAGATCCAAGATGCAGTAGTTTACTGATTTTGAATAACACTCGAGAAAAGACAAACGGAATTTATTCAAGTAGAAGTTCAAGTTGTCTTTCTCTTTTACTCTCTAACACTCTTGAAATTCTCCAGAATGTATTACTCTCAAAAATATTCTCTCAATAATAATCTCTAAGTCTTCTCTTAATGTTCAAAGTCTGTTTCTCAAGTATTAAAACTTTCTCCCGAAAATCTTCTTCTCATTTCCGTCCCCTTTCTATGTCAAGAATAACTCTTATTTATAGCAAGACCTTGTCTTGAATTCCCAACCCCAAATTATTCCCCCAAGGTATGCTTTGTACCCACTATTTAATGTCTTCTTTATTTTAAACCTTGTCCCCCATGCCTACATTAAATAAATACCACATCCCCAACCCATTATAATTTGTCCCCCATGCTTAACATAAACAAATGCAATATTCCCTCCCATTATATTTTGTCTTGTCCCCCATTATGTTAAACAATTATATCAAAAAACTCACCCCATTATATTTTGTCCCCCATGCTTACATAAATAATTATAATAATGTTCAATTATCAAACTACCCCTCCGACCTTATTGCAATTACCATTTTACCCCCCCGAATGCAATGCAATTTACCAAACTACCCCCATCAGCTCTAAACAATCAATTAATCATAACTTAACCAAAATATAGCCAAGGTGACCAATTTCTCAACAATCTTCAACAACAAATCACATGAACACGATGAACAACACAACTCAAAATTAATGGAATGAATTAACCATATCGGGAACCAATCCTGGTTAATTTAGACCATCAATGGATGAGCAAAGAGACAACAATACAAATAACAAAATACATGATTTAAACTAAATCAACAAATCAAAAACCAAGATATAAACTCACATTAAATCACTGGTTTTAAAATGAACTTCAAACAAAGATGAACATGAATTAAATCTATTTTTAAGCAACAAACATGACGGATTCAAACAATTCAAACAACATTAATAATTTCTGGAAAATACATAACAACACATGAAACAAATTGAAGAGATAATTAATTAAATTTCAATTTGAATCTAACAAACATTAAACTAACAAATATTTATCTAAACAATAATACAAACATGAAATAAACATGAAAAACAACTAATTAAACTTCTATCTGAAATCTGAAAATTAATTTAACAAAGCACATGAACAAACTAAAAAATTAATTCAAACGATAGACATGAACAAAACAAACATTTGCCGATTTTAGATTCGAGAAATATCAAAACAAAATACGGACAAAATAAAACTCAAAAACTACTAACCGGGTCGAAATGAAATATGTACGGACTGTTTTGACGAACCTCGAATGGGAATGAATCTGTCTGGACTCAACGACGAACTCAATACGACGCTCGACGACCTCGACTAAAACTCGACCAAACGAAATAGTTGAATCTCGTTTTGGGACTGAAGGCGACGAGAATAAAGAAGAAGATGACGGAGATGGCATAAGCAGCTGGGTCCGTTTGGACGATGAGGCTGCAGCTGAGCAACCAGTAGCCTTCTCCTTCATCGAAACGGAGCATCAGCTTCTGCGGAACTGAGGTCCATGGCGGAGCATCAGCATCAGCTCCTGCTGGGTCCATGGAGGAACTGAGGTTGCAGCAGCGAAACGGAAGAGCTGGAGAAGATGAAGCAACAGTTGGTTGACGCAGCATCAACGGAGGAAAAGGAGCAGTGGACTGGTCGACGAGGGCAGTGACAGCAGCCATGGCGGACTGCTTGTGGTCGTTCATGGTGAAGCAGCAACGACTGGCATGGTTGCTCGTTAATGGCGGACGTCAAGATGGCGATGGCTGGAACTTGATGTGGTTGACGAAGCAGAAGCAGTCGCGGGGGTTAAGAAGAAAACGCAGCAACGATGGTTGCTCGTTAATGGCGGACGTGATGAGGGGTCGTTTGAGAGGGTGATGTGCGTGTGTGTGTGTGTGTGTTGTCGACGGGGAGCTTGGAGGTGAAGGGTTGAGGGCAGCCATGGCTGTGTAAAATGGAGATGGAGAAGAAGAAGCAAAGGTTGGGGGGGCGGACCATTTGTGTTTTTTAGGGTTTTGGTCTTTTTTTTATTTTTGTTTTGTTTTGTGCTGGACAAAAATGAAGAAGGGATGTTGGGTTTTTGGGTTAATGGGGCGGACCGGGTCGACCCGGTTTGAAGTGGACCGGCTCATGGGAAGGTTGGGCAATTATTTGGGCCTGTGGTTTGAAAATTGAAGAAGTGGCCCAATCCGATTTTTCTTTGTATTTTGCTCTTTTTTCTTCTTTTATTTTTCTAAAACTAAATCATAAAAGTACTTAAATTATTATTAAAAACTAAATTAAGTTATAAAAGCGCAAATTAACTCTCAATAACAATTTACGCACAATTAAGTAATAATTAGGCATAAAATTGTATATTTGGACATTAAATGCTAAAAATGCAAAAGATGCCTATTTTTGTAATTTTTATTTTTTGTAAACAAACTTAATTACTAACAAATTGTAAAATTAAATCCTACATGCAAAATGCTACATATTTTGTATTTTTTTTATTAATTTAACAAATAAACATGCACAGACAAATACAAATAATTATCCAAAAATGTCACAAAATCTCACAAAATTGCACACCAAGGAAAATCATTTTATTTTGAATTTTTTGGGAGTAATTCTCATATAGGGTAAAAATCGCGTGCTTACACATGGCCAATAGTGGGAAGAGATATCAGTGCAGCAGTCCTGAAGTTTTTTCAGAATGGCAACATGCTCAGGCAAATAAATATCACTAACATTGCCTTGATACCTAAAGTAGAAATTTTAGAAAATGCAGGCCAATATAGGCCTATCTCCTGTTGCTATGTCCTATACAAGTGTATATAAAAAATGATCTGTTCCGGGCTAAAGCCAGCAATCAATCATATAGTAGCAGATAATCAGTCAGCTTTTGTACAAGAAAGGTCCATGATGCATAATTTGTTAATATGCCATGACTTACTAAGGCACTACAATAGGAAGACAACTCCTAAATGTTTAATGAAAATAGACCTTAGAAAGGCATATGATATGGTGAGTTGGGAGTTTTTGGAGGAAGTTCTAAGAGGGTATGGATTTTCAGATAAGTTCATACACTGTATCATAGTATGTGTTTCTACTGTAATGTTCACAGTTAAAATTAATGGTGAAAGACATAGTTACTTTGCTGGAAAGAGAGGGTTGAGGCAAGGAGATCCAATCCCTCCATTGCTATTTGTTCTTGTAATGGAATACCTGTCTAGAACTTTAAGGACAATCAGTAGTCTACTTGATTTCAGGTTCCATTCAATGTGTAAAGGGATCAAGCTGACACATCTCATATTTACTGATGATTTGATGATATTCTGCAAGGAAAATACTAGCTCAGTAAACAGAGTAATGGAAGCCCTTGATCACTTCAGTAAGGTATCTGGTTTGATAGAAAATATGCAAAAATCAAGCATTTTTGTAGCTAGGGTTGGAGATGATATCAAATACCAACTGTTGAAAAGAACAGGCTTCACTGCTGGGACATTTCCTATCAAGTACTTGGGGCTGCCTCTATCCCCTAGGAAATGGAACAAGATGGATTGTCAAATGTTGACTGGGAAGATCACTCACAGAATTAATGTTACATATTCTAAGAAATTGTCATATGGTGGAAGGCTTCAAATAGTTAATGTTGTACTCTTCTCTATATATAGCTTTTGGGGGAATGTTTTCATTTTACCACAAAGTGTGGTGGAAGGAGTTGATAAGATGTGTAGGGAGTATCTATGGGGGAAAAAGGAGGGACAGAAGAAAGTGGCTCTGTTTGCATGTGATAAGGTGTGTTGTCCAAAGAACTTGGGGGGTCTAAATATCAAAGGTTGCAAGGAATGGAATATAGCTTCAGTAGGTAAACTAATATGACAGCTGGTTGTGAATAAGGAATCCCTATGAGTAAGGTGGGTTCATGGGGGTATATATGAAAACTGATCATGACATATGGGCTCATACACCTCCAATAGATAGTAGTTGGTATTGGAGAAAGCTAAACTCAACTAAAGAACTGATGAAGGAATGGTACTCCCAGGGCAGATATACATTAACTTCAGAAGGGAGTTACTCAATTACTCAAAGCTATCTTGCAATACTTGGTCAACAACAAAAGATGAAGATTGCAGATTTAATATGGACAGCTGTAGCACAACCCAAACACAGGTTTATTGGTTGGCTTGCAACACTTGGGAGGCTGCTAACTAAGGACAGGATGATTGGAATGCAATTACAGGTTGAAGACATTAACTGTAATTTGTGTAATGAGGACACACTGGAATCACAGGACCATCTGTTTGTTAAATGTAGCTGGATCAATGCAGTAAGACAAGAGTTAAATTTGTGGCTTGGGCAGACAGTGCAAACTACAGGAATCAAGCAAATGCTAGAAGAGGTCAAAAGGAAGCATTGGAAGCAATTCAAAAAGGAAGTGATAGTTGCAGTGAACATAGCAGCAGTGATATACCATATATGGAGAGTTAGGAACGTTAAAATTTTTCAAGGAAGAACTGTAAATAAAGCAGAGGTAGTTACACAAATTAAGAGAGAAGTGATAGAAATGATAGATTTACTTAAGCAATCAAAGAAAGCTCAGAAATATAGAAATTTAGTTAGACAAATTACTTGTAATTAGTTATTTTTTCTGTTTATTGGAGGCCTAAAAGTTTGTGGACAGATAATTAGGTGCTCTATAAATGTAATTGTTTGATGATCAATGGTAATATTCACATTGTTACAAAAAAAAAAAAGATAATTAATCGCTTTAAAAGGAAATTTGTGATAAATTCCGGAAAAAAAAACGTGTTAGTGGTGAAAAAAAATGTTTATTTTACTAAAAAGATATACTCGATTAGGAACATTGTTAAAAATAAATTTGGTTTCTTTTACCTTTTCTTTTTAGGTACAACTGTATAAGAAAAAGTATCTTTTACACCCAAATTTAGTGACGAAAAAATTGAGTTAATAGTGGAACTCCTCCGCTCCTCCGACGCCTCATCACTCATCAGTCCTCTTTCCCTCTAAAGAATTTGAAAATAATGAATAAAAATATAAAAGAAAAAGAGTTTTTTTTTTTCCTTTATTTTGGTGAGAGGAGCTTTTCAAAAGAACAGTTTGAAATATAAACGTGTAAGTATTACTTTAATAAAGTAAACATAATTGCTAATGTTTGAATAATGCCTATATATTGCTCTCCCACCCACTAATAATTACCATTTCAGTATCTCCCTACACTTTTAAAACCTATCCTTAAACCCCTCATCCCTTTTCTTGTTTTTGCCGACATTAATGGACGTTGAACAATTGCTTAACCTCTTCAATTCTTACTGGTTTGAATCTGAAATACTCAAACCCAAACAACCCTTTTCAGCAATTTCAAATCTTGAACAGCCAAAACTTTCAAAGACTCCAACTTTTATTGTCAGATCTCAAAGTGACCAATGTTTGAGCTCTAAAGATACTACTTTTCATTCAGAAAACTCACCAAAATCTGTTCTTGTTGAGCCTAAACTTGAGCCAATTCTTTCTGGTAAAGAATATAATGAGTTGCAATTTTCTTCTAAGCCAGCTGAAGGAGGTGATAAGAGTAAAGAGAGTTATAGAAGGAGAAAAAAGAAGAGTAATAATAGTAGTAAAAGTTTGTCAGAGTTAGAGTTTGAGGAGCTAAAAGGGTTTATGGATCTTGGTTTTGAGTTTTCAGATAAAGATAAAGATTCAAGTTTGGTGTCAATACTTCCTGGATTGAGGAGATTGGGAAGGGAAAATGAAGAGAATATGAGATTTGAGGAACTAGAAGAAGCTGCAGTTTCAAGGCCTCATCTTTCAGAAGCATGGGCTGTTTGGGAAGAAAAGAAAAAAATAAGTTGGAAGATTAATCCAGTTTTGAGAAATGAAATGGAAATTAAAGATCAACTTAGGTTTTGGGCTCATACTGTTGCTTCTACTGTCAGATACTAGTAGTTTTTTTTACCCCTCAACAACTTCAAAAAGATCAAAGTGGTTGGAGGGGTAGTTGCAAGTAGAGTTGCTTCTTCTTCTTTCTTTTTCTAACTGTATTATATTTGTATTCCTAAATTCTTCAACTGAATCATTTTCAATTTGATTACCATCTCAGAAATTTTTGTATCTAAAAGTAATATCTTTAGATTTCATTACCATCCAACCAGGGAATTTATCTCTAGGACCGGTGTAGTCATAGATTTTGCCAAAATATATATATATTTTTTTTTTGGCAAATACATGTTTGGCAATAAATTTTATCTACATTTTGGCAAATTCCTAAAACCCAAAATATCACTATTACGTTTTTTAATAATCGCCCAAACTTTTGTATTTTATAAAAGAGCCCAACATTTATTATTTTATAAAAATGTTGTTTCGTCTTCTCAGTCATCTGATAGTGTATTATGTAGTTCATTATAAAAATAATAATTTTGTACCAAATTTATTTATGTTCAGGACTATGGTTTGCGATAATATAATGAATGTTATTTAATAAGGTTTTGTTGGGTATTTGTGATAGTTTTTAAAAATTATGGATATAAGTCATGTTTTATGTTTTTTTTTAAAAAAAAGTGGAATATGTTTTGAAAACTTATGTCAAAACACATTTTCATCTTCAAACCAAGCTTCATCCAGATCAGATTTTTCAAAACAAATTTAGGAATTTATGGTCAAACGCTAGCTTTTAACTATTCCATAATGCCAATTAGACATCGAGTAATTTTGGAGAAAAGGCACAAACAGCCATTCTTAGGGCTGCTATTTAGGAATTAGCCGGTACTTTTTTGTTCTAAATATTAGAACTAAAAATATTAATTTAAGGACAATTCAGTGACTATCTAGTGTCATTTCCAAGAAATTGAATTGGTCCATCTTCAAAACATTGTGTAGACCAACCAATACTGACTTTTCTACGTGTACTTTGTATGTTCATCTAGTAATATTCATATCAAAGTTATACCCTTCATGCCAAGAACTTTCTAGATAGATCTAAATGATACTATTTCTTGGAATATCCTCCCTATATTCCTAGTCTATTTCCTCCATTTAGTTGAACACAAAACTTAAAAATACTGTAATTTAACGTGTTTATTAAGTATATTAGTAATTGTGGACGAATTAATAGTAAATGTAGTATTCTATTTGTTCTGTGATAGATATAGATAAATGCTTTGGTAAAAATAAAGAGTTGAATATATAAAAGGACTGCATTTGCTAGGAAAATTCATGTTCCCTAAACTCCGTAAAATTTACTATAGTTTATTTTTTTTTTATTTGGTAAAAAATAATAATACCATCTTTAACTAACCTGATACTAGTTTATTATATTAGGTTAGTTACCATCTTTTTCCAGTATCTATTAATGTTGATTATTATAGAAAATTACCTTATAGAAGACCTAAGTGTGTAAAATATTTTACTCATAATTTTTTTTATTCTTCTAGACCAACGTGTACTAAACAACCCCTAATTAATGAGATTCGAATAATATATGCTGAGTGATATACGTGGATGTGCGTGTACAACGTATATACAACAAACTTTACAAGATTTCCTTTAGGAAAAAATGTCTCTTTTCCAAGGGCGCATATATGGCAGCTATTTAGAAGGCAAAACAAAAAAATCTGAAGCTATTTGATACTTTCTGGTTTTACAAGGATTGGCCATGATTTTGAAATGAAATTCAAGACTCAAAAGAAAAGGATAAAAATTAAAGAGCTAAAATGGTTAACCGACATACAGCTTCTCAGCTAGAATAATTGATTATGAAAATTTGTTGTAAGCTCTACAAAATCAGTATTTTCTCAAAGATGTCAAAAACACGAGCTTCTTTATTATTTTACAATTCCATCAGTTATTAGTTGGAGTCCTTACTTTTCCATTTAAGTTGTACCCATGTTATCATCATTATTTGACAATGTACCAAAAGCTTTTATTTCAGTTGACATGAAATTCCAAGTACTTAACCTAAAGCTCAAAACACTATGAGCTTCACCCTCCCTTCCTACCCACTTCCCAATAATGTGAAAGTGAAAGTGATATACCAAGTTACAAGTAATACCACCAAGAAAAAGATAAGAATTATGATGACAAATATTATATCAATATTAAAACATCAACCAGGGATAGTGAACTCTGACTAGTTTGACATAACACATTGCAACAAGAAGCCCGAGTAAGGTTTGGGAAGATTAATGTATACACTTCAAGATAGAGAGGTAACAAATTATAACATCAACATCACTCTCCAACAAGTCCAAGTACTGAAGATAATCTCACACTTTCATAAAGTTCCCAACATCTTATTTTGCAAATTTTTATTTTTATTTTTTCTTGTCCTTCTTTGATAGGCGGAACTGTGCATTTATTTGAAGCAGTATATCATGATAATACTTACAGTATCATCTACAGGCTACAGCTGAGAGATAATTAAGGTTTATGAAACTAAATGTGTATATCTTAAAACATGGTCAACTATAAAAGAAAGGCCCCATAAAGAGGGGGGGTAGGTAAACAATATGCTTTAACAACCTTTGATTAAAATAATAGTCATGTTAAAATTATGGAGGATTTTATTTGTTAAATATACTTACCAAAGTCAACATACAAAATAGTAGTGAAAAGAAATTAGATTTGAAAAACTGCTCTTTATAAAACAACTCCAATTTGAGTCATGCTTCACCCTTTCAACTGGGAGTATTAAAGGATATTCTGGCTCTTCCATCTGTATTTGCATGATGGATAAGATATAGCACAAAGAAGTATCATTTAAAAATACCAACCACATATTAATACTTGGCAATTGGACAAGGTCCACCTGGATTCCAACCTTATGAGTTCTGGATTTTGGGACCACGACTTCAAGTGTTAATGACTGAGTCCGGCTTGTGTCTCTGCCACTGCCTGGGTTTTGGCTTGTGTACCCTCCCTTCCTACCCACCATCCCAATAACATGCATAGAGAACACAGGTTGAATAATTGTTTTCTCCATTTACTCCTTATATAATTTTTATTGAATTATGACTAATCTTACATACAGATAAATGTAGGGAGCTTAATTTTGGGTATATAATTACATTGAGGTGGATGCACCGCGACTATCATGAATAGACTATATCTAAATGCATCAATCATATGCTACAAAGGTGAGATGCATGTACCATATGCTAGAGAATCGGTTAGGAAGTAGTATGTCAATTGTCATTGGAGATGGCCTCCGGAAGTTTAAAGGTAGGAGGTTTATCAGCGCCTCTCCTTGAGTACTCTCTCCATCTTCGAGCAGCTGCTGCAGCTCGTTTTGTTCTTTCTTCCACTTCTTCCTCTGCAGCAACCAAATCAAATTTGGTTATTTGGAGATAATGTACATTAGCAAATTCCTATAGGTTTGTTTTCCGTACCTGTATTTGCATAGTCTTTAGCATTGCCCCATAGATTGTCCCAGTATGATTCAGGTTTCTCAGAATCTTTCTTCTTCATCATTCTGATTTTAGCTTGTTCCTGCAATAACTTACATGTTATACCAGTTTTCCGTCTAATCACGATGCTACAGCTATCAATAGGAGCAGAAAATCAAGTATGAAATCCGCGTAGAAACAACTTCATATGCCCCCTGCTAAACATACTAACAAGCACACCTTTTGCAATCTTGCTAGCAATATTCACATGAAAGTAACTCTCCCATTAACTAATAGAATTCAAAGCAATATATATAACCACGGAAATTGCACTGCTCAAAAGGAGAGAAAGATGAACAAAATAATAGAGGAAATTGCAGCATCACGCCTACTTTACTAAAAATTAATACTACTTCCTAATGCATGAATAACCAAAAAAATTCTGGAATATGCATAAAAGTAAACCATTTACAACACAGACCATGTGCACAGCATGACTATAACATATCACTATCCGAAATATAGGTAAACGAACGATTCGAGAGTTTTGAATATAAGCAAAGCAAAAAAAAACTGAATTATGCATATTACAAGGTAGTTAGACATATACTTTTTAACAAGTAGTTAGACATGTACTTTAAACTTGGGCCAGGAGTTCTTACCAAGACTTTAGATTGTCGTTTTTCCCACCGGATGCTCGCCTGCATCATAAAGCATTTTGACATGATACAAATGTGTAAAGCGAGTTGGAGAAGAGCAAATAATTAGCTGAACTTTAACTGATAGATTCATAATCAGAACAGGTTCCTAATAAAACTAATTCAGCCGATGATACAACTGATTTCTAGAGTGTTTACAAATCATAGTTTCACTGGCTAAGACTCTTTCTCATTTCCAACAAGTCCAAACAATAAAACAGAACTAATGGTGGTTTTCCATAAATGGACGAACAGACCAGTTGTAGTCATCATGTGACAATAATATATAAATTTTCACAAAGAGGAAACTTAAAAGAAAAAACAACTTATACCATGCATGCAAACCAGAGCAAGCTATCCTTTTGTAGATGTACTGGAACAATATCCTATACATTGTAGAGTTAGACAGTGACTAATTCCCTCTAAACCCCAATTGAAACAGCAAGTTCTTGAAATTGATGCGTCATGATAGTTTCTGATAATAGAATTCTTCGAATTGAGTCTGGTATGAGAATATATATTCATGGATAACTATCTTGACGAATTAGCTTTCCTTCACAATATGAGGACTGAGGACGAATTAATGTTTGCTCAGATAAAATCTTCCAGACATATATTTAGCAATTGATTAAGCATCTAATCAGAAACTTCACATGTAGATATCTTATAGGTGTATCTTTCAAGCTTTCCATCTTGAGTAATTCTATTTGATTACAACCTAGTTGGTTCTTGCTAAACTCAGTGTTGGGGAAAGCGAGGGCTTCAGCATTAACATATTCTATTAACAAATAGAATAATATATCTGTAGCTTAGATTATCAAACACCAAAGAGCATTAATCTCCTTTCTTCAAGTATCATTACAACTGAAGCATTAAATATTTCTAGCATAGAGCTCCCGTTTGGCCATAGATTTTGGCTTCATTTTTCAAAAAAAATAAAATTGAAAACATTGTTTGTTTATGAAATATGATCATGTTTTGGGGAAAAAAATTCAAAGATTTTCAAGTTCCCAAAAACCGGTTTAGGGCAGTTTTTGGGTGAAATTTTTTATTCCACTCACAAAACAACCACTTTTCTTCAAATAAAATGCTGTCCAAACACAACTTCAACTTTCAAAAATTATTTTTCAACAAAACTTCAAAAATTCTTTTTTCAAGTTCAATCAAATCTATGAACAAATGCTAGCTAAGTTCCAACTGCAACTCTTCCCAAGATTCTTCAGATGTGAATTCCGAAAAAAATACTAAATTAGAAGATAGATTCATTCAAAGCCATTATACAAAAACTTGGAACGTTGTACAGGTGCAACTAGACCATGGACATTTCAAAGGCCAAAACTTTCATGATATTCTTAATTAGTGATTAAACTAATAATGACAACATGAACTGACAAAAGAGACATAAAACAGAATTATGGAATACCATTCTGAAAACATCCACTGATCCACCGCCCATTCCTGAAAGCATGAAGGCAACCTATTGACATACAAAATACGCATGTTACACTCAATACCAAGCTAAAAGGAAGATCAAACAAGATCAAGGAATTTGAGAAGTCTAGAATCGTATTTATTTAGCTGATAGAGTCATTAAAATCTTTAATGCAGAAACTTAAGCAAATATTTGGATAATCAGTAATATAGACAGATCAGCGAATGCTGTCTCCAAACATGACAGGAAGGAAGTTGCACATTATTTCTATCTATAAATGAGTGCAATACATCAAAAGCATTCCTCTGCGACTAGTCTGAATAACCTTCTGTTACTTCCATATAGTCCTTTATATCGACAATTACGTCCACATAATCCTTTTATACCTTATCAAAACCTACAGACCTGCTAAAACATTCACCTTCAACATCACCAAATCATATTCAGCTTCAAGCAATTCAAAAGGATCCCAAGCCAAGAGAGAGTGTTATCTCTGCAAGAGATGAAAATATAGTCCATTTATCAGGCCGCCAACTTAGCTAACTTGGCAAATTAGAGTAGACTGCCCGTGGTCATCTAGTTCTCCGTTTGCCTGATTAGTGAAAGCCACTATACTAGCTTTCAAGGTGAATCCAAGGTATTTTGATTACTACAACTTCCGTTGTTGCCTAGAGTTAAATGACATGATTAAAGCAGTATTTGATTATTTCACCTTTATGAATTTTGGTGACTAGGCAAGTTCAGTCAACAAAAATCATAATTTTAGGTTATTGCCATCTACGGTATTACCGAGTAGAATTCATCAGGGCAACAACTTATGAAGTTATCAAGCATTTTAGTGCAGCTGAATCATAAAGGAATATAAACTGATGTGCTTTGGAGATAAAATTGCCAAACTAAATGTGAAATGTAGCTCACATTTACTCTTTCTACTCTTCGCATTTCATCCTCAAGCAAAGATAGCTGTGCAGCGGAAGTCCAATGGATACAATCAACTGGGCTGCAAAGAGAAAGAACTAGTAATTTGACTAGAAATATCATTCACTCCTACAAATTCGTTAGATGGATATAGCAGAAGTACAAAACTTAAGGAACAAAACAGTAACTTCCAAGACAACAGAAAGAAGTACTCCTATGCTTTAGAGAAGGATTAGTTAGATCTACCATATTCAGGAAGCGTCAACATTGTTGATTTTACAGCCCTTGAACAAGTTCAATTTTGTATGTATCAATTTTTTTTTCCAACAGATAAACTCCAAAGTCATCTGACACAGATACATAAATCAAGTTTCCTTGCCTTTCCTTTTGAAAAAGTAGCCTAATGTAGCATAAGAATCTTTGTCAAATCTAACAACGCAGATATGCCCAGAATTTGAAGCAAACTTATTCACAATAGTCTATCTTCCGAGCAGACACTCTTCCTGTGTATTTATCAATAGCTTAAACTGCTAAAGTACAAGCTCATATGCTGAGCTTATAACTACTTAAGGGAGACGAAATAGATAGTATAATCATTGCAGTCTAAAGGAGATACATATTTTGAATTAATACTCTATTGACTCAAGTCTCAAGTTATGTATAACAACACTTAGTATGTGTCATAAGCCTTCTACAGAAAAAGAATATGACATTTGAAACATCTCATAGCGGCAAAACAAAATAAATGAACGAAACAAGATGGCATAGGAGATGCATCACATGCACATATATAAGCCAGATTTACACTTTAAATTTGCGAATCTGCAGTATCTTTTTTGCAACTTTACTAGCTTTGCATTAGGATCATACCACATTGAGAGACCATAAAGGAAATAATAACTGTATATGTCTATTTTTTACTTGAATCTTGACTGAACAAAATTACATTAGGCCTTTAGCAGAATGGATATAGAAGTTCAAAACAACCAGCTACATCCGCGAAGCAAGAACCTACCAGCTATCTATGGCTTGTTGAATTAAATCAGTGTTTCCAGATTGATCGTAAACTCTAGCTCTTCCATAGTCTTCCTCAATGCCAAACACTTTTGGGCAAACATTGGCACAATTTTTGCAGCCTGTGAAGGAGAGAGATGTGTTTTAAATCATACTTTTTCAAGAAGGTGCTGCATATTTTCTCTTTGTATTTCAATGAATTGACAAAACTTCCTTAACAGAGGTTAACAAATTTAGAAACAAATCAGAACTGATAGTATAAAGCTTTGCACTTAAAACTATACAGAATCTATGCAGTTTTTTCTAATTACTTTCAGCATTCCAGACTCATTGAGACGTCAAACATTCTCGCTTTTCTAGCCTTGTAAAAGAGCACGCTTTGCAAATCGTGGTTAACATATTAGATGAACGATAACCAGCTTTGTTCATTAGTACAGACATGACTTTTAGAATTCAGTAGGGACTAACAAAACTAAAAGCATGGAGATGAACTAACTACAAAAAAATTAGCTACCTGAAAGAGATATGAAGTGAAATTTAAAAAATAAATAAACAAATAAAGTTGAGGCATCATACCTATGCAGCTAAACTCATCAACAAATACATGATCTTTCGGCGATGAATCACTCAGGAAAGGATTGATTGCTGTGGCAGTGTACCCGTGGATCTCATCATAAACTCTCCTTTGCACAGGATCGCTAAGAATCTAAAGTGCTACTATGATTAGCAATTGAAGTGCAACACAAAGTACGTGCATTATCAAATATTCAAATACCCACCTCATAGACCTCATTGATAAACATGCAAAAATTCGTGGTCTCGGGATCATCACCACTCAAGTCTGGATGGCAAGCTTTCATGCAATTATAATATGCCTTCTTTATTTGCGACGGTGTAGCATCAGGAAGCTGGCAACACAATGACCAATAAAAGTTAACAAGGTAGCTAATAGTATGAATTCGGATTACAGTTTGCATAAAAAATATGGACTTGGCTCTCTAGTATTAAATTATTAGTGAAACTCATAGTATCAGATTTTCCAAAAAGGAAACAAGCAAGAGAATTATAAACATAACAGGCAAAATTATGCTAGAAATGTGAATATCCTTAATATTGAGCTTCTTGATCAAGTACTAACAACTGACATTTCTTTTGTTACTATAGACTGATGGTACGTTTCAGGATTAATGAAGCATCTCAAATTCTCAATTAGAGGTTAAATTTTGTCCATTTTTCAAGCTTGGCTACTAGGAAATTTGTTCAAAGTAATAACAGAAACAGAAAATATAAGTATATAACATGAAAAGCAAAAAAGAGTTTCAAATTACCTTGTCCCAAGCACACAGAAGATGTAAAATTTGGTTTTTGAGAAGTAATGAGTGGACAGAACTTACTGATTGGGAAGAAAAGCAAAAAGACAGTGAAAGTTGGAAAATAAGTTGTAAATTACCAAGCCCAATACAGCATAATAATCATCAGCAATTTCCTCAGATGCTGCAGAATCTTGATAAGCAACTTTAATTCTCCCTAATCCTCTCTTCTTTCCAGAATGACCATTTGAGCTCCAATTCGGATTATTAAAATTATTAGCCAAAATTGGCCATTTACTTCTTGAAGAAAAACACTGCACTGGATTCTGTAATTTGAGGGAATCTGTGCAAACAGGTGACAATAATTGAGCCATTTTTTACAGCTTCTGAAGAATCAAGAACTAAGCCAATAATGGATCAAAGATAAACAAATAATGAAGAAGAAAGCAGAAATAATGGAAAAGTTGGATATTTTTGCGTGTAATTGAAGAATATATTTAAGTTTATGAGGAGGGAAATTTTTTGAATAAAAATAAATTAAGGAAAATGATGAGATGGCAAGCTGAGAACCATTTGTTTTTTTAAGAATCTGTGAATGAATCTTGTTCAGTTTGCCATACGTCGGAACGTGATTTTGTAAGCGATGACACGTGTCGTAACGTGGAGGATTTTACTTGCACGCTTCATCTGAAGTTCTTTGTTCTAATTAGTAGAAGGTGAAGAGTTGAAAATAAAAAATAGAACAAGGTGAAAAAGTAAAGGTAAATGAAGATAAATACAACATTATTCTTTGTTCTTACGTGAAGAAGTAAAGGTAAATGAAGATAAAAACTAACATAAATTCTTTATTCTTACTACTGTCATTAGTTTCCTTCTCCTTCCCTTATATACCATGTAATGTGATGGAAAAATTGAAAAGGAATTACTGCTTCTTTGATGGCTTTGCTTTTGATTCTGGATAGCATCATTTGTGTAAGGGAAATGGGCCTTCATGGCCATTTACAGTTGGAATTAAGAACATGTCCTATTTTAGATCTCTTATGTGTAAAAAAATGAGCCGAGAGTCTCCTGGAAACAGCCTTTTTGTCCCTCGGAGTAGGGATAAGGTTTGCGTACATATTATCCTCCCCGGACTTCACTTGTGGGATTATATTGGGCCGCTATTGTTGTTATTGTATATGTAAAAGATAGATCTCTTATGTATAAAAATAAATTTTCCATGTATAAAAAAGTAAGAATCATAAAACTAAAAACAAGTTTGTAATTCATAGCTATTTACAATGTTAAAATTAAAAAACAATAATGCTGAATCATCTGTCCAACTCCATTTGGTGTCTTGGACCAATTGCTAAGGTATTGGCAATTAGGCAACAAAAGGCTGCATTATTGACTACCCCATTGGGGCATCACATCTTATAAACATCCGTATCACATCTTGTGAAAGGTATAGGCAGCCACCAACGCTTAAGTTGGTGCAAATGAAGAAATTTCGGCAAGCAAAGTTTCCCATTATAAATTATATAGAAAATCTTACTAAAATGTTCCAAATAAATCTTAACTTATCAATTGTAGGCAACTAAATTTTAAAGGATCAAGCTAAATCCTAAATTCAAAATACTATAAAAGAACTCTTGTAATTTTAGGAGTCTATTAAAGTTGCTTGGAGGCTACTCTACAAAAATCCTAATTTGAAAGCTACTCTATCCTAACCCTAAGTTAGTCCTGTAAAAAAGGTTATATATTCCCTTTGAAAAGGGCTCTCAAATTAAGGTCATCCCAAAAGTATCTCATAAATTATCAAAATATTCACAAAGGAATCAAGGCATAAAATAATATCGTGTTCAATAGATGTTCTTCTTGGTAATCAAATACTTCAAGAAGAACATCCACGTAGTGATCGACTTTCATGGAGATCAAATAATCCAGAGAGGTCCGCATCATCCTATGTTAGAGAAATACGTAGCTAAGACCCTCTAATTATGTAGAACAATCTAGAGAAAGAATCAAGGGAATAAACAGAATTATACGCATGTTTCTTCATTTTTGTATTATGGTTGCAATTTATTTTTCAAAATCAAACAGATTTAATGGCCTTCAAAAAGATCAACAATATTTCATCCAATGACGATACCACAACCACTTGGGGATGACGAAGAAAATCAAATCTCTAACAATGGGGGCAATCTCTAGGGATAAGTTCTTTTGTTCTTTATCCCAGTGGTTCCACGCCAAAGCCGCAAGCTAAAGGAGGAGATACCCAAATAGTCTTGCTATTGACGTGAAATTGCAAAATGAAGGCACCAACTAATTCTTCACCAAAACTACTCTCTCTAAAGCTATAAAGCTGCAAGAAAGTTGGCGATGGTAATTTTAAGGAGGCCAAGTAACCTATCAAATGGGTTGCTACACTTTATTATTTAGAAATAGACTATGCTTGCGACAAGTGAAAAGCATTGCCTCACTTTCCCTATTATATTTTGGCCAATTAAATAAAGGATTCCATGATGACGTCATAGACGAGGCTCAGTTTAAGACTTGATAATCTTTCTGAAATTGGGACAGTAAGCATGTTTATTAGACATAGTTACGGGATGAAATTTCTGCAAAAGCTTCTTTAAAGACTGGATCCATCTCAAGATACAGTTCGACGCACCTTTGCATGTCAACCACTCTTTTGAGAAGATACAGAAAATGAGTTTCTCACATGAGTAGTCTCGTCTTTATGTTTCATCAAGTCCACACGCCTATAAGTAGGGGACATTTGTAGACAATAAAATTTTAACGGATCAAGCTAAATCCTAAATTCAAAGATATTACAAGAGGACTCTTGCAATTCTAGAAGTCTATTAGGGTTGTTTGGAGGTTACTCTACAAAAATCCTAATTTGGAGGTTACTCTATCCTAACCCTTAGATTAATCCTATAAAAAGGGTTACATATTCCCTTTGAAAAGAGTTCTCAAATTGAGGTCATCCCAAAAGTATCCCATAAATTCTCGGAATATTTACAAAGGGGTCAAGGCATAAAATAATGCCGCGTTCAATAGATGTTCTTCTTGATAATCAAATACTTCAAGAAGAATATCAACGCAATGATCGACTTTCATGGTGATCAAATAATCCAAAGAGGTCCGCATCATCCTATATTCGAGAAATACGTCGCGAAGGCCCTCGAATTATGGAGAACAATCTGGAGGAAGAATCAAGGGAATAAACAGAATTATACTCGCATCGTTTATCAATAAAATTATGTTTCTTCATATTTATATTGTGGTTGTAATTTATTTTTGTATCACAAGTAATTTGTTGCAAACACCAATATCTAGCCATTACTTATAGATTTACTAAAATTAATCAAGCACATATAGAAATTGAAAACTCAAATAAATAAAAGTGTTTTCTCTCCAAGAATCACATGCAAAGATCTCCATCCTTATTTTAAAATGTGATTAGCAAAATTAGATGCAAGACTGAAAGAAAATTTCATGAATGAGGTAGCAAACAAGTGATGAAGCACAAAAAGAAAATATAAGATTTCAAAAATTTGAGCCAAAAGGGATATTTTCAATGGGTATAGTTGAAATTCATTGAAAACATATAAATGCATCAATATACAAAATTTGAGAAAGATTGGAGGTGATTTTAACGGATTTTGTATCAAAATTCTTATTTAAAATCGAGTTCAAAAATTTTTCTACGACACATATATCAAATTTGTATCAGTCAAAATAACAAAGTAGTGGGATAGTAAAATTGTAAAACTTGATTGGTGGTTACAAAATTTAATTTTTAGTGGTAATTAGCGGCAATTAGCGGCATGTCATGATATTAGTGGTTTCATGAGTTACACCAAACTAATGATCACTTTCTTATATATATGTAAGAGGTTCGAACCCGTGACCTCCTGGTCACGTGACAACAATTTTTTAAGAGGATAAGAAATTTTCAGAACTTGAAGGGGATAAGGAGAAACATTTAGAACTTTGAGGGGAAAATGTTTCAGAGTTGCAAAAATGGTTAGGTGACTTAACTCGTGAAAACAGTAACGAGGGAGAGAGCGCGTAATTCGAGCGCGTGCTGATTTCCCTCGAAATTCAAACCTCAGTCACATTGGCTACTCTGTCTGAATTCCGAAATCCCTAAAGCCCCTTTTCCTCCGTCTGCGAACCAAATCGATCGATGTGGAACTTCCCATCGATGTGGGAAAATGGATCCGGCAACGGCAAAGATAATGACGACAACAATAAGGAGAAGACCATAGCAAAAGCAGCAGGGTTGGTGGTCTTCTCAGGAATCGCAATGAGTATTCTCAAAGCCGCCAATCCTTTCAATAATCCAAACCTCAATTGTAAAAGCAGTGAGGTAAAGGCAACAGTTTTTGAGTCAGTTCAATCTCAAGTGCTTCAACAATCCCAGCCAGAGCCTGAGCCCATTGTCAAGGTTGTTGCCTCGTTTGTAATTGCATTCGTTTGCTAAGTTTTATGTTCAATCATTTTACGTTTATTTTTCTAAATGTGTTTGTTTGTGGCTTTTTTAGAAACCGAATTGTTGTGCGGAGAAAAGAGCAAAGGAAGCTTCACAAAATGTAATAGAGATTGAGCGGGGAGACACTCTTTGGGGGCTCTCTAGACAATATGGGGTATGCGTTCGTTTTATTTTCTCTATCTCTATTTATATGACATTCTTTTCATTTTGAGATGTTTCCATATATTCACCATTCCATTTTTTATGCTTTTTATAATTGTTAACAATTCAAATTCGTTAAGCTATTCAAAATTTAAACTGTGCTGCAACTTTTGCTTTGTCAAAATCAATTATTGAACTATTTCTTTAATATTTTTTCCGATATCACTAAAATATTATATGAATCAAATTACTAACATTTTAATCTTGCCATCATATAAAATGTGAAAGATTGAGTATTTTATTAGAATTTTGGTTTCTCCTTTATTCCAAAGAAAAAAACGAGGACAAAAATCTTCATTTACCAGTTGATGGCATGGTAGCATATTGAATGTATATTTTGGCTTCATAGGTATCAATTGAGGCAATTAAGGAGGCTAACGGGCTTGAAGGGGACACCATCTATGCTGGCAAGAAACTTGTAATACCCTAATGTGCTCCTTCTCTTTGCTTCTTCTTGTTGTATCATTACTTATCATGTGAGGTTGTTTTTCCTTCCTTTTTGTCTATTGGGTAAGCTGTATTAGGGCAAAAAATTTTGTAGTTTGAGATCAACATTATGGCTGCCAGTGGAGATAGGGACGTAAGATTGGTTTTGAGCTATGTAAAATGAGGAAAATCTTAGCTGCTATGATGAACTTGTATCTTGACTCACAATATTTTATCATGTAGAAGAAATGCTTAACTTTCCGAATCCTCTTTTGGCTTGTTGCCCTTTATCATGTGTATTATTGTATTTCTCTTTGTTTAGTTGCATCCTCCATGGTATTATATTTGGTAGCAAATCAAACTTCCAATTTTAATTCTGTTGCAAAAGCAAGAGAAATGCAGTTAGCAATAACATCAAACTTTTCTTTTTTATATAACAAAAGCAACAAGAAGAAACTGAACAAATAAAATGTTAACAGAAATGAAAAGTAAATGGGTTTTGAACCTATCAAAAGAAAATGTAAGGGGTTGTGATCATCAATCACAAGTATTTTGCCAGTGAGGGTGGATGGGATGGAAGAAATTTGGGCGTAAATCTTTCCTAATATATGTAGGATTTAAAGCTTCAAATCTACTGATGTCTTCCGTCTAGGAAAGCCTTCATTGCGTCTGTTCTGCTTTACCATTTGATGCATGAACTTATTGAATCTTCACTAATTATAGATTGTAAAAGTTAGCTTGTATGATTTCGTTATATTGGCTCCAAGTAACTATCCAATTGCATTGCTAGAGAAGCTTACAAAGGTGTCAATAGAATGTTTCACCAGCAAGAGAAGTAATGGTTGCATCTCCCTAATCTTTACCCTACTGTTATTTTCCTCAAGTTCAAAGTCTGCGTAATAATGCATTTTCACCATATTATCATTTTTCCACTTGACAACATCTATTACAATGTTCTGAGCTTGTAATGACAAGTTCTACCAGACTACTGCTATGTTGCAGCATAGGAACCTGTCAACATGTGAATATTAGCATTGAAACTAGAGAAACAATGAAAGCCTACAATGGACTATGAAGCAAGGGATACGTATCCACTTCACCTCCTACTCTGTAAAGGTGGAAGCTCATAAATCTCTCATCATGGAGTGTGAGATCAATCTTGTCCATCAGGTCTTCGGTCTTCCCACGTGCATGTGCTCTTCTTCCACCGTACTGTAGGCTTCTTTCTATTTTTGGTGCAAGTATGGCGCATTTCTTATGCTTGGTATGGTTCTTCCATTTATTAATGTCTTAGCTCCTGTACTTAATTGTTTTTGCTAGGAATCAATTGAATTTGGCCTCTAAATGTCTTTGACTTAATTAAGCATCGCTTATTATGTGGGTATACATGATGGTCTTATATAGTCTGAAGATGAGGATTTAATGTGCCGAGCATCATGATCATATGTAAATTATGAGCAAGGCGAAAGGGCATTTTCATATCAAATGCATATACTTGTTAGAACAGCTCTCCCCTTCATCCCCCCCTCCCAAAAAAAAAAGAAGAAAAAAACCCATACTTTCCATAGTATTGTCTTACTCATTTAAATTGACAGAAACAGCTCTTCCTACTCTTTAATTTTCCCATCAGGTAAATTGACAGAAACAGCAAAATGCTGGACGAATACACTGATCTTCCTCTGGTTTGTCAGTGGTAGTTTGAAAATGGAACTTGCAATTTTGTAGTTTGCCCATATTTAAAATTAACTATATCTTTTTTTGTCCCTTTTATTTTAATTATATCCTCAAATCGTTATGCAGTTCAAGAATGTAATGAAGTTTAGTTCCATTGAACAAAAAACGTGATAACGGATAAATATTGGAACTTGCCATAGTGATTTGCAAGCTTAGAACCAAAAAATGTGGATAGTGGAGTGGTTCTATGTGATCATACACAAGACTTGAATGTTTCCCTCTTCTTTTTTTCCTTTTGGAGCTCTTAATTGGGGACCAGATTTGGACCAGATTTGAAATTTGTAAACTTGAAAATGAGTGCAACAGGGTGGAACATGACCCTCCTCCTTGCAAAATAAGAAGCAAATTATTATTTTCAACATTCACAAAAGATAAGTGAATTGGGATTGAGTTTCAAGCTTTCCTTGTGAGCTACTCTTGAATTCCTCCATAAGAGAAGGAATATGTCTATCATTGATGGAATTCTTATTTAAAAGAAGTCTATAATTTATGGACTGCTTCAGAGAACCCAAGATAGTTTATGATTTTGCATTCACCTACTCACTTTTGAGAGGATAAAGAAGCTTAATGCCTAGCATCTTGCATACTATATTTCCTAAGCTACCGATTAGCCTTACTTACTGGGTTGAGTTTATATATTTTAACATGATTTCATAGGCCCTACTGTTTTTTCGTGCTCCCTTGCAATCATTTTGTATCCCAGGTCCTACTTGCAATGGATATTGTCCTCAAGAAGAATTAGGCCTTTTTAGTTATTATTTTGTTTTCATTTTTACAAATAGCATTTATGAAGGGGAACCTTGGAACAACGGTAAGTTGTCTTCATGTGACCTATAGGTCACGGGTTCGAGCAGTGGAATCAGCCAGGGAATCCGCCACTTATGCTTGCATTAGGGTAAGATGCCTACATCACACTCCCTTGGGGTGTGAGGATGTGGCCCATCCCCGGACCCGTGAATGCAAGATGCTTCGTGCATTGAGTTACCCTTTTATAATTGGTGTTTATGTTGTGTAGACCAAATTTCTGGATTTTGATGGGAGTTTTGCATTTTTTTGTTGATTTAATTCTGTATTTACTATATTAAATTCACCCTGCAAAGTCAGAGATCAAATCTGATGTAGCCAACTAAGATGAGCTATCTAAAGTAACTGTGAGTTCTGGCAAGAAAAGTTAAATCTGGCTCACATTAAAACTATATGTTTAAACCAAATCCATTTTCTTATAAGTTGTTCCAAATGGACACTAATCTTACTTTTATTCCAATTGGTTGTTTAGTAAAGTCCATTGTGCAGGAGCTTTTGCATCTTCAATGATGAGGCCAAATGGTTTCTACAATAGAATGTCCTCCTTCTGTTTCATCAACTTGAATTATTATCCCTCTGCAGCCATTTCATTCACACACCACCAGTCCACCACAAAGCTTTTCCAGATTCTTGAAATCAACTAGTACATAGGGCCTGGTACTAGCATGTGAAAACGATAAAAGTTCTCACTTTTTTGCACCTTTTCTGTTTCTTTATCTCATTAATTATTTTTCTTTCTTATTGTGATTAATCGTATAGAAACGTGGTGATTCTGTTTCAACCACAGCTTCTAAAGCATGCCACCTAATACAATCTTTAAAGGAAATCAAGAATATCTTATTAACATCATCATCATAGGCTTTATGAGCTAAAAGAATGTTTCCTGTATCCCAGTGATCTTCACAGGTTCATTAATCTTGGGACATAATCATGATTAGTAAGACCCACTTTCTAATTACATAAATGATTTTCTCTTAACATCTCTCCTTCAAATCAGAGCTCTGTGTCACTGCTCAAAGAATGCAGAACTCTAAGGCAGCAGCCAAGAAGCAGAAGCTTCAACTTAGGGGATGCAGTGCCTTGTGCTGCAGTTGTAGGCTGAGTGTTTCGTCGTCTTCAGAAGAAGCTGAAAGTTCCAATTCTGATAGATATCCAACCATTTCAAGCCTAACACATGCCATGGTGCAAGAAAGATTAGACAAGATGATTAGAGAAAGAGAAGAGGCTAAAAATGAAGAGAGGAGGAAGGAGCGAGATGAAAAGACCAAGTTTATAGTGATGATAGCAATGGAGAAGTCTTCTTACGATCCAAGAGAAGATTTTAGAGAGTCCATTGAGCAGATGATAATAGCAAATAGGATTCATGATACGAAGGATTTAAGGCGACTTTTGAATTATTATGTTTCTATGAATGCAGATGAATACCGTGGTATTATATTCGAGGTGTTCCATGAAGTTTGCACCAATTTCTTTTTATCATGTAAACACCATTCATATCGTCAAGTATAAAACTTCGGTTTTCTTTCAATTCCAAGTTTTTTCACTAAGCTTCCCCCCCCCCCCCCCCTATAAAAAAAAATAACCAGTACAGTGAAAACTGTCTTGTGGTTCCCTGCTATGAGCCTGTGATTCCCTCACTCCCACCATCCAACCCCAGCCAACCAAAGAGGCAGAGGAAAAAAGATAAATATGCAAGCAGTAACTGAATATGTTCCAAGGAATATGTCAAACATTGTAATCTTTTACGATTGTCTTAGGTTTTCTGTATTTCGATAGTAGCATAATATAATAAATACTATTTTCAGAAGTGATCTTGTCAGGAACTGTGCATACAGACACTGTAATATTCTATTCTTCTGAAATTGCATCAGCGCCAAGCAACCAAGCTTTTTATGTTGCGACGAAGACGTTGATCAAGGCCAATACTCACGAGGTAGAGAGAAGCCATTGGGTGATGCAGTAACCTCTCGGGTAGTCACTCTTATTTTAAGTTCTTAAGGATATTCATGCTGCTTACGGCTACACAGGCAACAAAAAATATTGCAGTGAATTGTGTGGAGTATACAGTGCAGACACAGATTTAGAAACAAAACCATCTCCAACCATTTCTCCAAAATACAGCTGTCAAGTAACTGCTTCATCAGCACACGACCAGAATCTCTAGATCCAGCATAGTTAAAGACCACTTACAGTAAAACTTTAATAACATACTGGTAGCTTCACATGCCAAACATCAAGCTCTTCAAAGCAGATTTAATAAAAACAATCAAACAGTGATCAACACATTACCACAATAGGCAACCAATTAGGTATTCATAATTTCTGTTGTAAGACTACATTGTCGATTCTACTTTGATTGCAGAAAAAGAAAATGACCACAAAAAAAGGATTGAATTCATCTGATAGCCAAAATGAGAACTTACACATCCTCATACACCAACTAATAGAAACTTTCAAAAACTTTCCTCTAGGTCTAAAAAATACATAGATATAAACTTGCTAGTCCAGAAGCCGGCTCTCAGCTTATCACTGAAGGTTTGAGGACTTGTTAAGAATAACACCTTCATATTTGACCTGGAACCACTTCATTGCGTCCTCCTTTGTGACCCTGTGCTGGATCCCAACTCGAGACTTGCACCTACGACGACGAGCAACACGGTATCCAGGGCGCTCCAATACAACATAGAAATCCATACCATAAATACCAGTTGAAGGGTCATATCTGTGAAACAGATAAGAAAAAGTAGAATGACACAGCTTAGAAACGGAATTTTTTCATATATATCAAATTAAAAATGTTATGTAGAAGGAATTTCCAGCAAATTTTTTAACACAGTTCGTGTTATAAACAAGGAAGGCCAACGACAGACAAATAATGTTAGAAGTAGCTAATTTTGTTGATTAGGAAAGCTAAAAACAGGAAAGATATAATTAGATGACAATTTGCTTACTTGATTCCAAGATCAATGTGCTCCTGAATACCAAACCCAAAACAGCCGGTTTCACTGAAGTTCCTTCTCAACAACTCATATTCCTTGACTTTCAATCCACTCTCAAGTAGCTGCATGGCTTTCTCCCCTCTGACAGTCACATAGCAAGCTATCTTTTCATTACGCCTGATTCCGAAGGACCTCACAGTGTACCTTGCTGTTAATGAGAACCAACGCAAGCACGTGTGAGATTATTAATATCATCTTCAAATAGGTTGATCCGAGATAAATACAAAAATCAGTTAAAAGTCCACAAACAAAGTGCTCAAACAAAACATTGGAATGCATGACTAAAAGCAGGAAGCAAGTTTAGCTAACTATAACTCGTGAATAACATGGTTATCAAATTTCAACAATCTCAAATTGTGAGTAAAGCAGGCTTGGATCAACATCTAACAAAAATACTTGTACATCTATGTTGCCTAAAAGAACTAAAAGAATCAAAATCCAGTACAATTACAAAAATGTGCAACATACAAAAAAGTTGCTTGTGATTTTAGTTCATAGCAAAAGAAGGGCCTCCTTAAATAGGTAGACTAACAGACAAGTTACTCCCCATAACCTGGCATTTAAACTTCAATTAATCAACCAGGCCTCAATCCCAAAACTAACTGGGTCTTCTATACAAGTCCTTTGTATCTATCCAGCTCTATTCACGCCAACATATAAACTGCAACTAATTACATATTAAGGCTAAATTTTAACAAATGCAATTGTTAACCAATTACCACAACCAACCACCTTGAATGTATCCATAGGCCTCGATTCATTCATTAGACAAATGTTCATTGTGCAGAGCTAATATTTCCAAGAACTGACTATGTCCTAAATACAAAGGTGCCTATTATTTATTTAAAAGCACATAATATTCAGAGACTTACCCTTGGAGAAAACAGGTGATTGACCACTAAGTTGCTCCAACACCTTAAGTATCAAAATAAAAATAGACCCAATTTTAGGTTTAATATCAAAACAATGGAAAATAATAAATTCAGGGTGATGTTGCGAAAAGGGACTGAACCTTTGCAGCTCTAGTAAGTCGATCTCCACTCTCACCAACGGAGATGTTGAGGACAAGCTTCTGAACCTTGATTTCCCTCATGGGATTGCTCAGTTTCTTCTCTGAAGCCTGCTCTCATTTTACACAAGAAGAAATGCTTAAGTTATTGGCGTATACATAGGACAAACATGAATACTCATGGAATGGAAATCGGAGAGAAATACCATGGCGATGCGGCTGGAAGATGTTGCAGCTGCAGGGAGAGTTGTAGGGTACTGATGGCGCGAAGAAGATCCAAAAAGAAAACCCTAAACCTATCTAATGTTGTAAACGTACGACGTGGGCCGCAACTTGTAGAAGAGTGAAATGCCGTCCCCTATTTAAAACATAGCCGAAATTTACAAAGTTTTTAATGTTTAGCCGCTTTACAATCAACTTCAAACATGTGATTCTGAAATTGAAAATCGAGGTTTGAAGATTTTAAATTCAAATATATGGGTTGGAAATTAGTCTCTGTCAAAATCTAAGGTCTGAAGTTTGAATAAGTTTAAATCAAATATGAAGTCTGAAGTTAGGTTTCGCCAGAGTCCAACTTCAGGCTCGAAGATTTGGACTTTAATTTATTAAACTTTAAATGTTCACGTCTAACGTTAGGCTTTGAATTAGTCTAATGTGGTGCCATTTTTACTTCTCATGAGTACATACTGTTAATTTTTGGTAAATGAAGCTGATGGCTAGTTTTTTGATCGCGTGTTAATATGTAATTGTCGTTTGAAATTTGATTAAATATAAGCATTTTTAATGCGAAAATAAAATTTGAATAAAAATATTTCTAACTAAAATATAGAAAACTTTCAGCATTGTGCATTGGAGTTCAAAACTCCCTACAAGTGAAATTTCAGCACAATCTGATATAATTTAAAAATTTTACAAGTGAAACTTCAACAAATTGTATGGATTATAATAGTTTCCTACATAGGAAATCCAATATAATATTATAAAGTTTTATACTTTCACATGTTAAACTCCCAACATACTGAGCTAGGAGTGTCAATGGTTCGGTTCGGGCGGTTATTTTATAAAATTTGTACCATACCAATTTTTCGGTTATTCTATTATGTATAACCAAAATTAGACTTTTCGAAACCGTCCCAATCATGTCGGTTTCTCTTCGATATCGGTACGGTTCGGTTAATTTTCGGTATTTTTTTAATATCATGTAAAATTCACTAGTAGAAGTAGAATGCAATAACATACGTTCTTTTATAAGACTTAGCAAAACTCTCTAGACATTTTTATTGTTTAAAGGGTGATGAATTAAAAAAAAATGGTCAGAGTATAGATCCATCAACTATTCTACAACAGCGTAAAAGAAATCAAACAAAGGCAAAGAAAATATAAATCACACGAGTTGAAAGATATACCAAGCTGGGACTCAAGAATAAAGTCTATAGAAGATTAAATATTCAAAAAGATAAATCTAAATTATATGAAAGGAAACATATTCAATACATTGTAGTTGGCTACTCATAATCGCTAGAATACTTTGTGTCTTGCTAATAAAGATACTTGAAATAACTTAGTTTAAGTAGAAGTAGCATAATAGATTTTAGGAATTAGTATTTTGAGTTTAATTACTTGTTGGCTTGTAATAGTTTTCATAATTCCAAGTCCCAAAGAAAATTTAATGTATTATTATTTTTAAACTTACTAAATAAATATATTTTCTACATGTAAAATTTATTTGGTACGGTTCGGTATTTTTTCGGTTTATTATTATAAAATAAAACCTACCCTAATTATCGGTGCAGTTTTAGATTTATATAAAAACCTACAGTTTCTTAAAATGAAACCTAAAAATCGGTTCGGTGCGGTCCAATTCGGTCGATTTAGTCGGTTTTCGAATATCCATTGATACCCCTAGCTGGAGCGGACCATAATCTATCTTGAAACTCCAAAATAGTGTCTTAAAATTTCACTTTATATAAGTACCATTCATAAAATCATCTTATTATGGTTTTGTTTGTATATTTCAAACTAAAGTTATCCCATAATGAAATTTATAAACATGAATGTTGAGAGTGTTTTGAAATTCAAACTTCTAGAAGTGAAATTCCACAAATATTATTGTGAAGTTTGAGATGTTTTTGCACAAATTTTTCAAACGCAGACAAAAATTAAACAAGGCACCGGAATAGCCTATTTGTGTAAAGTTCCCAATATATCACAAGAGAGAGCCCAATGGACAACAATGCGGCCCAGCCCAATTGCAAAAACGCAAAGCCATGATTACCCAAATCCAGAACCCAAACGACGTTTGCCGTGTTAGCCGTCGAAGTGTCGTTTGAAGTTTCCCGGTAGTCTTCGGTACCGGCAACAACTTGAGATTGGGTCATTAATTATCCGAACCCATTGTTCCTACTCCGTCCAAACGAGCTCCTTTAATCCAAGGTGTTTACTCTTTCCAGTTATGGATTCTTCTGGATAATTGATTTTAATGAAGGTCAAGTTTTGTTATTCAGAAACTGGTTTCGCTTAAACAAGAAGAATTTGCCTTTACTTGAAATGTGATAAATGAAAATTCGTGTGTGTTTATATATGCTTCCCTAAGGGATTTATTCCTATTAATTTTGCAAGATGAGAAGTAAAATTAAGTACTTGTTTTAATTTGACACTTCTTTTATGGACTATTCAAAGCATTTCTATTATTTATGCTATTCCATTCTATTTCTAGATTTCATTTGCTTTTCAATCTTTGATCAATACTAAATAAAACAAGTTGGTAATGCTTGACTAGCAGCTTTTGCAATTTCATTTTTGGGTAAAATAAGTTACTATTTCATGATTGTTTCTGCTAATTGAGTATCCTTCAATCTATGTTGCTGTACTTTCCAAAAATGTTGTGTGGTACGTGTCAGATCCTCCAAAGGATTTGTCTGATAATTTCGTTCAAAAATGATTCAGGCTGCTGGTCTTAACTCCCAGATTAGATGTGGAGTATCAAAGATAAATTATCAACAAGGTTAATGAATATTTGCATAGCATCTCTTTGCAAAGCCAAACAATTGGAGAAAGCTGAATCGGTAATAGTTGATGGCATAAGAATCGGAGTACAACCAGATGTCGTCACTTACAATACAGTGATTGCTGCGTATTGTCGCGTTGTTGGCATTGATGCAGGTTATTCCATCCTTCATAGGATGAAGGAAGCTGGAATTAATCCTGATGTTATTACGTATAACTCTTTAATAGCTGGAGCTACCAGATATTGCATGTTATCCCGATGTCTCGATCTGTTTGATGAAATGCTTGAGATGAGTATTCTTCCTGATATTTGGAGTTACAACACCTTAATGCATTGCTTCTTTAAATTGAGAAAGCCAGATGAGGCTTACAGAGTTTTTCAGGATATTATTTTGAAAGATATTTCTCTTCATCCAGCAACATTCAATATATTAATGAATGGTCTTTGTAAGAATGGATATACAGAGAATGCCCTAATGTTATTTAGGAGTTTAAAACGTCATGGATTTACTCCCCAATTAGTAACTTACAACATTCTTATTCATGGGCTGTGCAAGTCAGGTCGAGGTAAAACTGCAAAAGAGTTTCTCAATGAATTGGTAGAAGCAGGTCATATCCCAAATGCCATCACCTATACGACAGTAATGAAATGCTGCTTCAGATGTAGACAATTTGAAGAAGGCCTTAAAATCTTTGCAGAGATGAGAAGGAAAGGATATACATATGATGCCTTTGCTTACTGTACAGTTGCTAGTATGTTACTTAAAACCGGGAGGATGAATGAGGCCAATGAGTACCTGGGCTATATCATTACAAATGGCTTTGACCTTGATACGGTGTCTTTTAACAACATTATTAATCTATATTATAAGGAAGGTCAGCTGGATAATGCTTATAAGTTGCTGTACGAGGCAGAAAAAAAAGGCTTGAAATCTGACAAGTACACACATACTATCTTAATTGATGGCTTGTGCAGGACTGGTAATTTCAAAGAGGCCCAGCAACATTTGGATTGTATGAGTATGATGGGTTTTGATTCTAACTTAGTTGCTTTGAATTCTTTTATTAATGGGTTGTGTAAAGCTGGTCACCTTGATCATGCATTGCGGATGTTTGAATCAATGGATGCCAAAGATTCCTTTACTTACTCCACTATAGTGCATGGTCTTTGCAAAGCTGGGAGGTTTTGTGCAGCATCTAAGCTATTACTATCATGTGTTAGAGATGGCATGAGAATTCTTAAATCAAATAAACGTGTTGTTATTAGTGGCCTTCGTTCTTCTGGGTTTTCACATGAAGCAAGGAAGGTCCAGTCTAAAATTCGATTGGCTAAGATACTGCATTATTAATTAGGAATGGTGCTCAACTCTGCCACTCAAATGTTAACCTTATTAATTGCCTACGGTTTTGCACTATAACACGTTATGGAAGCTGAAAAACCTCGAGCGTCAATGCAACTGAGAATACAACCTACAGTAACCAGTTTCAAGTCAAGTATTCGATCCTCTTGTAAGAGGCAAACACAATGACACTTCTGTCAGGAGGTGGTTAATTGTATACTTTTCCTCACACTAAGGATACTGATGACATGCTGTTGAAATTGTGAAGAGTTATTCTGTGGAAGTAAAGGCATGTTTTATCACAGATGCTAAACAACTAGGCGGGTCGGACTGTAAGTCATTTGTACTTCTAAATAATCTCTTTCCGCTTATTTTGGTGTAATGTTTAGTATCGTATTCCAAAGTTAGATAGTAGAGTACAATCAGTTCAAGGAGTGCTCTTTTCTGCAGCATGACATTCTGGGCTCTGAATCCAAAATCATTAAGCAGTTGTGATTGGCTGAAGATAAATCAAAGGTAAGGATTGTATTCCTCTTTTCCTTTATCTAGAAATGAAGTGGTCTTATATATTTGAGCCAGAATGCTTTTTCCTCCTGTTTGAAGTTGCTTAAGATCTGTTGACTGTAGCCAATTGACTCGGGGAACGAAGGTCAGTTAAGCTAGATAGTTAGTAGGGATCACTGTTATACAGTTAATGCATGCATCATGCTTTTATGATCTGTCACCCCAGTTCCTCTTTTGAGACCTTTTGTAAAAAAGTTCAGTGTTTCAAATTCATTGGTTCAGAGTTCAAGATATTCATTTGACTTATATTTTAAATGAGCGATTATAAAAGAAAACATTGAAGTAATGTTGAAAAGTTTGTTTGATGGAGAAAAAATCACGGCTAATTTTAAAGTTTGAATAGTTGAATGAATTTGAATAACTGAAAGTTTGTATAGAAATGGAAATGGTGTCAAAACATTTGGGAACGTCCAAAATGGGAAGTGTCTAGATCTGAACCTGAAAAAGTAGTTCATACACAGAGCCTTGAAAGTAGCGATAAGCTTAGCTAATGGAGGTTCTCTCTCTGAACTGATGCTGGATTAACTAAATGTAATTTAAAATTCAACAAATTATTCAAGTTAGATTTATAGTTCTGTTAATTAATTCGACAAGTGACTTAGATTTATAGTTCTGGATTTTATGCTATAGGAATGGATCAAAGAATCCTATATATGAATGTTATAGCATTGAATAAAGGTTTAGTGATATTCTTTTCCTAGATCTGATTTTGCAGCTATTCTATAGTAAGGAGCTTCTGCAACTATCATCTATTAACTTCTAAAGGATGTGATTCAATGTCTGAATCTGACATGGTTCAATACCTGGATCTCATCAAGCGCTTTTAATGTATTTGTTTTTCCTTCCTCTTGTACTCGGGGGATTTTGCACTAATCAATAGAATTTTCACTTTCTCCAACGTATAACGTTTTTTTCCCAAATTAGGACCTGTACATCTTTCTGCCTTGAACTTATCAAGTCTTCTTGTAGTTTATAAACATCTTTGGAAAACATTGTAGTTTTATGTTATATAATTTGTATAAAAGCACTACACTGCTCTCGTTTTCTCTTGGCAAGTTATTTGTAGCTTAGCCCTTTGGAAGTAAAAACTTATACTTTGAGTTTCACCATTTTTCTGACTGGAAGTGTTTGGTTTATATTCTTTGCTTGAAATCCTTTTCTTTCTTAAGTTTCAAGCTTAACATATTTGCAGTTATGCATGCTGGAAACAAGAATATAATTTCACATACTATAGCAATTAGATCCTCACGTAGAGTAATTATTCATCATTTAACTGAATAGATTAATGCCTGCGTCTAGTCAGTTTGTCTCAGCATTTGATGAGAGGTACAATGTAAATGAATATGACAAACTCTCAACAACCTGGAGATGACCAGACTGACCACAACTATTGGTTGTTATCAAATTCATTGATAATTGATATTGTGGTATAACTTTGATCATTTGCAGACTTTTTAATGCGGTTGCACAATAGGTTACCACTTGAGGGCAAGCTTTGTCTATTTAAGTTTGAAGTTGTAAGTTTCCTTCATCTTCATTTTCCGAATGGATTTGTCATAGCAGCTTCAGTTGTGAACTTTTCCCTTGCTCTCTCTTTCACTATGATAGGAGATTGAGCAACTTCAAAGAATTGGGACAAGGAAGCCAGCTTCTAAAGCTTCTTCTTTCAAAGACCATGTACTTAATCTGGTGAGTTTAAATTTCTAATTTTCTCCATCACTTAGAGCTTTCCTTGGTAGGAATTGAAAGGAAATTTATTTCTCTCAAAATTTGTTACGTTATAGTATTTCTCCCTAACGCCTGAGGTTTTTGTAGATTTTCTTGGTAAGATAGCACTTTCCTATCTCGATTTAAGAAGCGTTTACCCCTTATTGGTGCAAGGCAGTGCACAAGTTTAAATTACAAATGATTTTCTTCTGAGGAGAAGGATGTGGCAGCAAAATACTGTAAAAGGAACAGCGTGGTTTTTGGTTCCTTTTATTGTTGCATGTCCTTTCCAAGGCAACAGCTTACTCTAGTAGTTCCACATCGAAGCATTTATGTCCACCTACTGTCGAAGCTGATTCTTACAAGGTAATTTTGTCCTTAAATCTGCAAGAATGACAATATCTGAGATTGAAAAGAGTCAAAGGTGCACCCAAGGGTGTGGCCTGGTGGTCACTGAAGTGGAGGGGAGAATCAAGAGGTCTTAGGTTCATATTCCAGTGGAGGCAAAAAACAATAGGTGATTTCTTCTCATATGCCTAAGCCTTGATGGAGAGAGTTACCTGGTACATGTGCTAGTGCGAGGTACCAACTACCCGGTGGAATAGTCAAGGTGCACACAAAATGGCTTGGACACTACCGTCATTTTATAAAAAAAGTCAAAAGACATTAGGAAGCCCAAGGCAGAAGAAAAGGAGTTAGTGGGTAGGATCAGGGTTACTTGGAGCTTATTTTTTGGTTTTCCTGTTCTAATTGAAGGTGAGTGGAAGTTTTATGCTGATATTTCTTCTAAAAGCGTAGTATTACTTGTTGGAACATTAAGGAATAGGAGATGCATCCCTCTTGGGGCTAAACAGAAGCACATCGGTATATATTAAGGGGTAATTGATAGATGTAGAAAGAAGCTAACATCATGGAAGAAGCAGTTTCTTTTGGAAGCAGACACTTCAGTAAACACTGTTCTTGATGGTATTCCTACTTAGACATCACTGTTCTCTATCTCACAAGAGTTGAAAAGAGACTTTTCTCATTAAGAAGCAACTTCTTATGGGAAGGAAATTCAGATAAGAAAAGTTTCTTTCAGTTAGAATCCAAAGGGGGGGGGGGGGTTTAAAAACTTAAAGACCCATAACCAGTGCTTCTGAGTGAATGGTTGTGGAGACTAAATGATGGAGGAAATGACTTGTGGAAAGAGGTGATCGACACTAAATATGGTAAAGCTGGTAATTGAGCTTCTAAATCTGTCTCACAGCCAAATAAAATGGTTGTATGGAAACAAATCTGCAGCTTATGGGATGAACTCCCGAAGAATATTATGTTAAAAGCTGGCAGAGGGGATAGGATCAGATTTTGGCTAGGCAGATTGTTAGAGGAAGGATGTCTAAAAGATATCTTTGCCTAATTTATACAACATAGATGTAAATAAGGAGTCTGTAGTTGTTGACATTTTATCTGAATCTGGCTGGCGATTACAATTCAGAAATTGTAATGCTTGGGAAATGGAGGAGCTGTGTAGATTATTACTTTTTTGGAACCTATAGTCCTGGATGCAAAATAGAATGGACTCACATATCTGGTTGGCTAGTAAAGATGGTACTTTCTCAGTCAAGACTTACTACATTTTGTTGCTGAAGCAGGCAGGGCCATGGGAACTACTATATAAAACTAAGGCTCCTCCTATAGTTCCTTGCTTTGGGCGGACTTAGACACTCAATTCTTGTTTGACCCAAGATGTTCTACAGAAGAAGATATTGAACATTAGCAGTGGATGCTATTTCTAAGGAAGTGCAGTAGAGTCTTGCAATCATCTAATGCTACTTTGCTCTCAAACTTGGTGAAGTATCTATTGCAAAGCTGGAAGGGGCTTTGCGCTCTTTTTTCCTCTTCTAAATTGTGTTTCATTCCTTCCGAGTTAAATTTGCTGCTTATCATGCTTTTGCCATCTTCTAACAACACTACTCTGAAGCCAAGGGAAAACGAAGAGCTGTCAATGAAGCAGATTACACGAATAAAGAAAGGTGCTAGTCTGATATCAAGAAATCAGTCTCCTGTAGTTCTTGTTTTTGGATATATTTATTTTAAGTAAGTTAGTTGTAGTTGTAAAAACTTTTAAGAGTGAGTAATGGCTCACTAGGTATCAAGTCAAATAGATAACCTGTAAAATTGCTGGAAAACCAAGCATTCCCAAATTGTTCTCATTTAGTTTGTGTGTTCCAACTTCAACAACAACCACCCAGTATAATCCCACAAGTGGGGTCTGGGGAGGGTAGGGCGTACGCAGCCTTACCCCTACCCTGGAAGGGCAGAGAGACTGTTTCCGATAGACCCTCGGCTAAGTCTATTCCAACTTTGCTTCACATATTTGAGAAAGCAATAACATTCGAATTGTACAGATCTTTTTGACAAATGAAACAATATTGCTTTAACATTCGTAAACATAACTTAGAATATCAGGATAAAACAAGCTGAAAAAATGAAATGTTGCTTTTTAGTATACGGAAAGGAGTATAATTAGCTAAATGGAGGACAATACAATGAGGTGAACAAATACTCCATATATGAAGAACTTGCATAGTTCCGTTGTCTATAGAGACAAGGTATGAGATTTTGGTAGCAGAAAAAAAGGAACAGAGAGTCTATTTCTTATGGAATTTCAACTCGGAAGAACCATGGGAGGGTAAATGCCATTACAAAACAGGCAAGCAGGAAATTACAGCAAGATTGCTGACATCTCCATCTACAACCATTCTGCTGTATAGTAGATGTGATATATGAACTTCTGGCTTCTACTGCCCGTTGGTTCCATTCAACCACCATTATTCTGCTCTCCTGTAATCTTGTTTCCACATTTTTTGCCGTCTTCCCACATATTTCGCATAATCTGTAAATTAGATATTAGAATTTAAAGTTTTATAATCTGTGGATGTAAAGAATTTTCACCACTACAAGTAACTTGTCTATAATAAGTGAGATTAGTTATCTCAACAATAAGACATATTATGTGACAGAGAATTTATGTGACGTACTAAGTGAGAAATTAAAAAAACACTATTCAAATTTGTGTTATGTAATAAGTGAGAAATTAAAATACACTATCCAAAACGTAAAAATTCTTTGCATTGTCAATAAGCTATCCTAGAATTGTTATTCCTGGATTATTATCCCACCCTTCCATAGGGATAAACATAATACTATAATCCCGTGAATTAGTTATAACGTGATTTTATCCCAACCAAATGTGGGCTAAACTCATCTCAAATTTAATCCCGAAATTAGTTTATCCCGGTTTGTGCATGAAAAATAGGAGGATGATATAATTCTACCTGTTACCTCTCTGATTAAACCAGGCTTCAGCACAATGGCGATGACAAATACCAAGCTCAGCTTTACAGTCACAACCAAGCTCAATTATTTCCTTGGATTCTTCATTCAAATGACATATACGACATACTTTTTCCATTCCTTGATTTTCATCAATCATATCAATTAAAACTTGAGTACCTTTCTCTAATATTTTTTCTCCTGATTCTTGTCCTTCTCCAACACTCTCTGAATTACCTCCCCATTTAATACTCGTATTTAAAATATTGCCATCATCTTCTCCTTGTTTTATCTCCTTAACTTCTCCTTGTGTTATCTCAACTTCATTATTTTCTGCCATTCTTGGAACAGTTAGAAAGCTCTTCTTTTTTCGAATTTCCACTGCTTGCTGCAGAATCCTGCATGATTTGCGGGTTTGTTTAGTGCAGAATCCGAACTTTGAGGGAAATAAAGGAAGAAGGAACAAATTAAAGAAAAAAGCATATCTTCTTTACACGATTTTCACTTGAATATGCTTTGCTTCAAGTCGTTATTTATTATGCAGGAAGCTTTAATTCAGTGGGAATAAAGTTGAACGATACTGAGTAGTATTATATCGGTGAATTCGGACGAAAGGTGATACTGTAGAACTTAACCTTGATTTTAGATGGCAGAGAGAATGTGAATTATACTTTGAATTTTAAAGAATACCTTTTTAATTTCTAAGTAAAAAACGTAATATATATATAAATCAAAATTATTTTTGGCTGCTCATCATGCTTTGGCCATCATCTTCTAACAGGCAACAGCACTGCTAGCTCTAAAGCAAAGGGAAAATGAAGAGACATCAATGAAGCAGATTACACAAACAAAGAAATTGACTAGTCCCATATCAAGAAATTACATTGTATAACAGTGCCAGAGCTGGGGCTACAAGGCCGGGATTCATCCGTGTTGGGGATATAATATATATGTCCTAGATCCAATCTCATATTTGATGATTTGAAGATATTTTTGTGAACGTTATTTGATATAAAAATATATGGCATTTGATATTCTTTTATCATAGTTATTATTAATTGTTTGATTAATTTGATAAGGTCCTTGATTAAATTTTGAGATTTATCATCGTGATGGAGATCATAATAATGAGAGCAAAGTCTCTTATAATTTAATCTAAATTTGTTCTTGATCGTAGGATTATTAATTTGGACATTAGTAATCCGGTTAGATCAATATTTATACGATTGTCTTTATTGGATAAAGATTAGTTGATCCCATTAACTAAATCACATAGATAGATGATGTATATAGAGATATGATCATTGAACCGACTCATTGGATAATTCCTAATGGTTAGAATTACCATAACTGTCAATAGGATATTCTCTTGAAGAATGTGATGTAAAAATTTCCTTTGACCTGAGATCGTCATAGTAATTGACAAGTTATTTATTGTGCTTTGATACACGACACCTATGGCCCTAAGGCGATAGTTGAAAGGATATTGGGTATGATTAAATGCTTGTAGAATTAGTGATTGATCAAGATGGAATCTGTCAACTCTTGGTAATGAGTTTAAACTCCATGTTGTCATGAATTATAAACGACCAAACTAAGACCTTGGCTAGGGCAATTGATTGAAAGAAGAAAGGAGTTTCTTAGGTCATTCAATAGTCGATTATATTTGACATTAACACATAGTTGGTTGCCTATTAGGATTTGACAGTTGAACCATATCCTAGGGTGATCCAGAGCTATAAGGACAGAAGGAATTACTACATTATTCTTCTACTGATTCTTGAGAGTAAATTATATACTTCATTCTATCCGGTCGTTAAGGAGTATTGCTAGACGCTACCCTTGATTAGTATATTGATGTGATCAATTTACTACCGGTTTAGTATTGAACCTATGGGGTCACACACTAACGAGTGTTCTGATATTTGCTAAAGGATTGATTAACTTATTATTTGATAATTGAATTAATGAATTTAATTAGTCAAATAAATTTAGTTATTAGTCCAAATAAAATATTATTATATTCTTTGCTAGCAAAGAGGATGTAATTAACATTGTGAACGAATTGAAATTTTCTATTTGGAATAGAAAACTAAATTATATCTCTTGGTTGAAATATATATGTGATATATATATAATTAATATTTATTTGCACAAAGTGTGCATATAATATATTAATAAAAAGTTATTTGGAAATCCAATTTAGAATTGGAATGGATAACAAAGTCCAAAAATGGACGTGAGATTAGCTCAAACCCATTAAGAATGGGATTGATATTTTTTAATATAAAATATTAGTTAATTTTCACAACCCAATCCAACTTGGAATTGAATTGGAACGTCCTTAAAGGACAATCTGACGGAGGCGTGAAAGTCCAATTGGATTTAGCATAAAATACCTTCAGTCACGTTACCCTTGGGAACGTAATTGGATTTAGCATAAAATACCTTCAGTCACGTTACCCTTGGGAACGTGATTCGATTTCTTCCTTAAAGTTTATTTTTGAATTAAATTTTCATCCTAAGTAAATTATTACCTCAACCAAATAGGAAAAGAGTTTATAGATGATGCTATACAAAGGGTGTTGGAAGAAAATTTGCTATTTTTTTTTTGAAGAAAACACTTTGTGAAAGTGAGAGAACAACACAAGCCAAGAGAGAAAATACAATTACAAGAAAAGTGTTTGTTGTTCTTCTAACATTGAGTTGAGATTTTTGAGAAAAATTTCAACACAATATTTTTCGTTCAATATGTTCGCGGGTTTCATTAATCAAAGAGTTGATAGCAAGGATCGGTCTCGGTGTGGATACGCATAGAGTCTTCGCACTATCGAAGAAATTTTGAAACGAGACTCTCTTCACCAGGTACGTCTTAGATCCGATCTTTGACATGTAAATAAATTTTAAACACGAAAAGATCTGCCTAGAATTGTTATTGTCTTCCGCTGCGTGTTACGAACACCTATACACAATCCTTTAGTGGTATCAGAGCCATGGTTTCTCGTGTTAGGTAGAAATACAAATGTCAAATTAAAAGAAAAAGATAATAGACATTAAAAACAATAAAGCATGATTCTAGAAGCTGAATTACTTGATATTAAAATATAATTTCATTGCTCTGATGCTTAAAAACTTGAGAAAGAATAAAAAAGTATGTGCCATTTTTTAATCTATTTAATGTTCTTTGCGTTATTATTGAGAGAATAGACAGTTTAATATGAAAAAGAAAAGAATGTACAAAGTATAAACTTTAATATGAGACCGGAGTAAAAGAAAAAGTATATTGATGACAAAATATAAATTATTAAATAATCACTATTTAACCACCTTTTACATAAAGATTCTATATTTTTTATTTTAAAACATTCATTACTTTTCAAAAAATTAAATATAAAATTCACTATCAGAAAAATGACGCCTCACTAATTTGGGGCCTAAGGCCATTGCCTCAGTGGCTTTGACCTTGGAGCCGGCCCTGGGTTGATGGGTCGAAAATATTTCTTGAAATAAATAAATATTAGAAGTTAATGGTATTATTAGCAAATTGGAGTGCTTTGATGAGAATTTTGAGTACTAAAAATCTATCTATCTATATATATATAAGTGAGAAAGATAATGTTGCCTTGGCATCTCTCTTTGCCCAAGAAATCTATTTATCTTTTTTCTCAATTCTTTGGATTTCTCTTCCTTTTTCTTCCATTTACGTGCTACATTAAAAAACACAAAAGACATTTAAATGCTCTTAATCTTAATCATGTTTATTATATTGATTGAATCACTAATTAATGGGATCATTATAATTTTAGATGAGTTACAACTTTTCACCTCCTCATTCACCATAACATCTCCTTTTTCAATAAATTCATTCATATAGATTTCATATATATGTTGTCAATCCCCATTTTTGAGGCATGTTATACGGTCCAATTGGTTTCACATTTCTGGTGCTAACGGGGGCTTCCAAGAGTATATTAGTAGATTATTGTTTTAGTTGTATGGCTTCCTGTTATCATTTAGGTATATCAAGTGTGGTTTAAAATACATTTTGTGTTAAAGTAAAGATTTTTGTTCTTGATGTGCTTTACTTTGTCCATAGTTTTTCTCTTTCACAGGCAATGTGATTCTATATTTGTTATGCTCTTTAATTGTTGCTATGCTCTTTGTATAATATATATGACGGAGGAATTAAATTGGCTTTTGCTTCATGCTTTCACGACATGCATTTTATCTTTTTACTTTTTTTTTCAATTTCTCATAGGCATAGTTCGGAAAAAATATGTTAATCTTATGCCTCTTCTGTTTTCATTAAATCAATCCTCTAAACGTTGAAAATTAGCATTCAATGGGTAACAAAGAAATATAGAGATGGAGAGAAACAAATGATAAAAATTAAGAAGAATTATTGTAGTTATTTTAGATGAATAAAAATTAAAGTGTGAGAACGTGTCATTCATTTTCATGGAACAGATCTATTATTTGAAAATGTGTGGTAGTTAATATGCCACTCCGTGTAAATACTACTCCTATTCTATATAATTTCAGCACCTATAAAGAATTCTTGCACTAGAAAATTTTAGTTCTTGAAAATTTTCTCAACTTGAAATCTTCATTTTTTTGGCTATTCATCTTCACTATTTCATTCGCTCGAACTTCTAATTCGGTTGTTCTTCTTCACTTTAACTTTTAAAAACAAATGGGAGATTTAACAGTTTCTCAGTACTTTTATTTGAGTGCATATTAGAGTGAATATCTGCTTTTTAAAGTTTACATTTTAAAAAGAATATTTTTAAAATAGTGTAGAAGGCAAGCTCTCTCTCTCTAAGTGCTCTCAGCTCACGTTAGTTAACATGCGCTGAAATTGGTCATCCATGGCGAGAGGGAGGGGAAAAGGACGAGGAAGGCCAAAAAAAATTGTCATTACCAGCATAGAAAGATCTACTAACTCACAAAGCAAAACAACGGGAAACGAGAATGCTCAGCAAACACTAGATCTGGAACAAAATTCGGATACTAGAGCTCAATGGAAGAACACTGGGGGTGCATCTAGCTCAGGGGTTTCAAAGAAGCTAGATCTCACAACACCCCCAACAACTGCATCAAAAGTGCAATTGGAGGAAAAAACAAAGGATCAAGCTCTGCATGCTACAATAACTAATGCAACAGTAACAATTGAGGAGGCAGATCAAGGAGCGACAATTCCTTCTTTGGCGACAAAAGCTGTAGACCATAAACCATAGGCTAACCTATTCCAGAAGAACAGATCTGCAGCAAATGGTATGTCTCTATCATATATCCCTCCGGAAATTGTCGATGGCCAAGTATTTGTCCAATTGGACAAAGAAGAGGTTGAATCTGAGACTAAGAAGTAGAAATGTGCATTAATTGCTTACATCTTAGGTGATACGCCAGGATATAATACTATGAAGAGATATATAAATGTTAATTGGGCAGGTGTGAGGGAACCAGATGTATTTCTCCATGAGGAAGGATACTACATCATTAGATTCCATTCGGAGGCTGATATGAAAGAGATCTACTATTCTGGACCTTATACTATTAATAATATGCCTATAATTTTGAAGCCTTGGACCTCAAACTTTGATTTTAAAGAAAAATTTCCCATTGAAATTCCACTGTGGGTTAATTTTCCAAAATTACCTTTGAATTGTTGGGGAGTGAACTCATTGAGTAGAATAGCAAGTGCAATTGGAACTCCTATGTGACTAAACCATTACGTGATGAAGTCTGGGTTAGAGATCCAAAGGGTAAACAATTCATGCAAGATGTTTACTATGAGTGGAAACCTAAATTTTGTGAGAACTGTCAAGAGGTTGGCCACTCATGTACTCCTCATGGTGATGGTTAGAGATTAAGCAACAGATTAACCAGAAGGGGAAAGCAAGGGAACCTAAGAAAGTGACTATGGAATGGAGAACTAAAGGCAAGGTACAACAAAATGATACTGTACCAGTACAAGCTATACCAGCTGACCAACAGAAACAGCAATAGACATCAGAGGTCCAGCAAATTCCAAACATTTCAACAAGCTCCAGGCCGGAAAGTAACCATGGACAACTTGAGACTATGCCTTCAAGTAGTCCAACTAAGGTTATACTGAGTAACGACAATCGAGGGAAGCAAGTGGAAAGCAGCCCTGAGTTTAATTTGACAAATTTTCCTTTGTTGTCTGCTATAAAATAGAGAAATCCTTTTGAGGTATTACCATGTGAGACAGGGGATGTGCAACAATTACCCCTTGACAGGGGAAGAGGACATTTAACATGTTGATTAATTGGCTATTCTGGAATGTGAGGAGTCAATAAAAGGTATAAACAGAAGGAATTGGCTAACTATATCAAAAATAGAAATGTTAAGTTAGCTGGCCTAATGGAAACTAGAGTGAAAGGGAAAATTTTCAAGAGAATTATCAAAGCTATTACTCCTGATTGGGAAGGGATAAACAACTATCAATATGCTCAGAATGGTAGGGTGTGGGTGCTATGGGATCCAAGATGGTATAGTGTGAAGTTAATAAAAGCTGGGGCTCAATATGTTCATTATCAACTTACAGACAACTTAGGGAAGATAGACTGCTTAATAACAGTAGTTTATGGACACAATACAATTGAGCAAAGGAGAGCACTATGGTCAGACATACATAACCTGGCTGCAAACATAACCACTCCTTGGCTAATTGGAGGAGACTTCAATGCAGTGCTATATTCTCAAGATAGACTAATGGGAAATCCTATAACATATGCTGAAACTCAAGACTTTGCCAGCTGCATCCAAACTCTGCAGTTGAATGAATTGATATGGAAGGGTGATTACTACACTTGGTCAAACAAGCAAGATGGACTAGACAGAATCAGTAGCAGCATTGATAGGATGTTTGGAAACTTTGAATGGATGATGCAATGGGGACAGGTACAAAATGAATATGTTTTGCCTCAAATATCAGATCACTCACCTATGCTTCTTTCAATTTCCATGAATACAAGGCATGACAAAATTCCATTCAGATTTCTAAACGTATGGGCAGATCATGGTAGTTTCTTACAAGTGGTGCAGGAAGTATGAGAACAGAATGTGACAAGTTGGAGAATGAAGAATATATGGTTGAAGTTGAAAGCCTTGACCTAGACTTAAGGCTTTGAACAATGAGGAGTTTAGATCTATTATTGACAAGATTGACAGGGCTCGTGGAGAACTTCAAGATATACAAGAGAAGATTATCACAAATTATAATGATGGCCTATTAGAGCAGGAGAGAACTGTCCTCCACCAGCTGGAGAAATGGTCTCTTATAGAGGAAAGTATCCTAAAACAACAATCAAGAGCAAGGTGGATTAAGCTTGGGGACTCTAACTCCAAGTACTTTCCTGCTATGCTAAAAGAAAGGAATCAAAGGAAGCAGATTAAGGAACTCACATCTCTAGATGGACAACAGTTGAATGATGCTGACATGATCAAGCATGAAATTATGGAGTTCTACAAGTCACTGATGGGGACTGCAGCACTAAATCTACTTGCCATAAATAGGGAAATCATAAAGCAAGGGCTTATGCTATCCCAACAACAAAGAAGTCAGTTAATCGCAGAAATCTCAGATCAAGAGATCTTTGAAGGACTACAGAGTATTGGGGATGACAAATCACCAGGAGTAGATAGTTTCAATACATACTTTTTCAAGAAAACATGGCCTATTACCAAGGATGAGATTTGTGCAGCTGTCAATGAATTCTTTACTACTGGTAAATTGTATAAGGCTCTTAATTGCACTACCCTTACACTAATACCAAAAGTAGACAAACCAGTCACTGTGAAAGATTTTAGACCCATTGCTTGTTGTACCCTGCTCTATAAGACGATTTCTGAGGTATTAGCAGCAAGACTACAGAAGGTTATTGCGAACAACATTAGTGAAAATCAGGCAGGATTTATACCTGGGAGGAGAATTGCAGACAATATCATACTAGCATATGAATTGGTTAAAGCTTATATAAGGAAGCACATCTCAGATAGGTGTATGATTAAGATAGACTTACATAAAGCCTATGATTAAATGGAGTGGATCTACTTGGAGCAGGTAATAGAGAATTTGGGTTTTCCTACTCAATTCACTAGCTGGATTATGGAGTGTGTCAAAACAGTCAATTACACCATCTTGATTAATGGAGAGACTACTGCCCCTTTTGATGCAAAAAAAGGACTTAGGCAAGGGGATCCTATGTCCCCCTTCCTATTTGCTATTGTAATGGAATATCTAAGTAGGAGTCTACATGGCCTAAAAGGGGAAAAAGATTTTAGATACCATCCAAAATGTGCAAGACTTGGTATTACACACTTAAGCTTTGCTGATGACTTATTGTTGTTTGCAAGAGGAGATTTATCATCAGTGAAGGCCATGCATAGATGCTTCAAACAATTTGCTCAAGCATCAAAATTACAAGAAAATATGGGGAAGAGTTCAGTGTACTTTGGAGGAGTACCAAGAGATGAAAGAGCTGAAATTCTGCAGCTTCTGGGATATGGACAAGGGGAGATGCCTTTTAAATATTTAGGCATTCTCATGTCAACAAAAAAGATAACAATGATTCAATGGCATCCACTCATTCAGAAAATAGTAGCAAGGATATCTTCATGGACAGCTAAGAAACTATCTTATGCAGGAAGAGTACAATTAGTATAAAGTGTAATTTTTGGAATACAAGCATACTGGGCCCAACTGCTACCTCTACCTGTTAAGGTGTTGAAAACTATTAATGCATATTGTCGAAGCTATATCTGGTCTGCAACCAATACCATAACTAAGAAGGCATTGATATCCTGGGAAAAGATGTGTTCCCCTAAATCTTGTGGAGGCTTAAACCTGGTGAACATCCATCTATGGAATAGAGCTGCTATCTCTAAAGTGTGCTGGGATGTGGAAGCTAAACAAGATAGACTGTGGATCAAGTGGATCCACTCCTACTATATCAAAGGGCAGCAATTCATGCAAATGCCAGCTCCCAAGCAAGCCTGCTGGATGATCAGACAGATCTTCAATGCTAGAACTGATTGTAGTCTGGTACAGAGGAACAAATAGGGCACTAGTGTAACTAGACACATATATCTTCAGATGCTGGGACAACAAACTCGAGTGCCATGGAAATGTCTAATGTTTTAGAATTGTGCGAGGCCAAAAGCACAATATAGTATGTGGATGTTATTATATGGAAGACTTCCAACCACAGATAGATTGGCAAAGTGGTGTTTGACAGTGGATACACAATGCACTCTATGCCACAACCATGAGGAAGATAGAGACCATCTGTTTGTCAAATGTGAGTATACTAGGAAGCTATGGATGAAGCTTATGCAGTGGATGCAACATGATTATACCAGGACACAGAACTGGGAGCAGCATCTTGACTGGAGTGTGAAGTATGCTAAAGGCAAGACCACAAGAGCAAACATATTTCGACAGGTATATGCAGAATAGCACATGCTATTTGGATTGAGAGAAATCTGAGAATTTTTTAGAAAAGGACACGTGATTGGAATACTATAGCTCGTGAGATAACATACACATGTAACTTCTAAGATTAAATGGTAGAAAGGATTATTTAGAAAAAGTAATTATTTTTTAGGTTCATAATTGAAAAAATATGGCTCTGGTTGAATTCATTTTCCAAAGAAGTTAGCATAACGAAAGGAAGAGAATGTTTCCTCTTTATAGTCTTTAACCGAAAATTAGTCTTATATGATTTTTTTTTTATTTGTGTTATATGGATAACTAATTTTTTCAGTTTGATTTAATATAACTTTCATTTTAAGCGCCTTATAAATATCTAATTACATTTAAAAAATAGTCTATGACAATGACATGTTCTAACCCCTAAAAAAGTAACTTAAATGGATTCAAATTCGAGACTAAATTACAAAAGTTCTTTTTCATATTCTTGAAACTTTTCTGTAATTTTTTTATATCTATTATAATATCATATGCACTCTAATTTGATTGAGAGAAACATACAAGCTATTTATGTTGTGTGATTAAAGCATTGATTATATGCTTTTCAATTATGATTAGGAGCCAATAAGTTCCTTTCTGTTATGATAAATATCATATTATGGTGGATGTCTACTCTTCATCCATGATCTTCATGTCAAATGCTTAATGACATATTCTATGACATATTTTCTATGTTCAATGATATATTCCATGACATATTTTCTTCACTTTTCATGCCTATATAAAGACCTTGTAATAGATAAGAAAATACACGCAATTGAAGAAGAAAATCTCTTCCTTCTCTCTATCTCTATTTCTTGTTCATGTTTTACTAAATCGCTTTTATTTCCTTGTTTCATATTGTTATTTTGAGTTATATTTCATAATACGTTATCAGCACGAATAGCTCATTTCATAATCTTCTATCAAGATTATGTGGCATGTGCTCTTTAATTTTCATGGCGTTGGCCAATACCAATTTTGGTGGCAAGGTAACTTTATTCTAATTTTTCTTCATAATGGTAAGAGTTTATATATTCATACCACTACACAAATATTTATTTTAGTGTTCTTTAATCCCAAAAAATTATATCTAATATGAAGTTTCTTCTCGTAGAGTTTTAGTCCTAAGTATCAGTAAAGAACATAATTGTTGCTTAAACTAAACCCAAAGTGAAAATTTAAGAAGGTGAGATGTACAAGATCTCTATTGTCCAAGGAGTGAATTCCACTATGAATTCTAATATTAAATTATTTTGTGATTAAATGCTAATGTAGTTTATATTATACGATAAAATAATTATAGTTTTGCAGACAAACATTCGTAAGATTTCTTTGATTTCATTCATTATAGTGGTGTTTTTATGAGTTTGTGTATGTTATGCAGAAATATATGGCATCTTAGAGATCATAATATTTATTAATAATACATAAATCTAATGATTTAAAAAAAGGGATGACTTAGCACCAAACTATAGCAGTATCTTTGGTCTTTCCCTTCCTACGTATTTTGATTCTTTATGCATGAGATTTGGTTTTATTTGTTTGATGTGGATTTAGACTTACATTTATAAGGATGATCATGGCATTAAAATAGTTACCAAGTTGCAGTGGCACTGTGACTATCAAAATTATTATTATAATTAAAGGTGTATTACGACTCTATGTTTACATGATTTTAAAATTATAAGTACAATTTACCCACAATCTATTTTTAATTGAAATTGTATGTATAGAACATCACCCCGATACATACATTTGGAAATATTCTTTATGTTGTTTGTCTTAAATTAGCCCTTACAGTAGCAATATCCTAAAATTGATTCAAGAAATATTATGTCACGAACCTAACCCCAAACCCGGTCATGATGGCGCCTCTCACGAAGACAAGGCCAACCAATTAAACCCAATTCACTTTTTAAAACAGTTAAAAAAATATAAAAGCAGTCTAATCATGAATTTATGATAATGAGTAGCGGATATACAACCCAACACACCCCGATCGCCAGTTCTCGGGCATGACTTGCCCCGTGTGGTGTATTATGACTTATGTAAATCGTTGGTGTTGGGTTTTAGGTTAATCGGAATGAATTTGGAAGAACAGTTCTAAGCTTGAAGCCTTAAATTTGAAAGGTTTAACCATGAGTTGACTTGTTTGTATATGATCTCGGATAGGAATTTTTATGATTTAGTTAGCTCCGTTAGGTGATTTGGGACTTAGGGGCGTGATCGGAATGCATTTTGGAGGTCCGTGGAAGGTTTAGGCTTAAATTGGCGAAATTGAGATTTCGGCGTTTTCCGGTTGATAGGTGAGATTTTGATATAGAGGTTGGAATGAAATTCCGAAAGTTGCAGTAGCTTCGTTGTGTCATTTGGGATGTGTGTGCAAAAATTAGGTCATTCGGATGAGATTTGATAGACCTTTTGATCGAAAGCATAATTTAAGAGTTCTTGGGGGTTCTTAGGCTTGAATCCTATGTTAAATTGGTGATTGATGTTGTTGTGAGCGTTCCGAAGTTTTGAACAAGTTCGAACAATGTCATGGGATGTGTTAGTACGATTGGTTTGAAGTTCCGGGAGTTTCGGGTAGGTTCCGGGATGTTTTAGGCCGAAAATCATAGCTGTAGCAAGTCCAAAAGGGTTGCAGGCCTCGAAACCCACCCACGCAGTCCGCACAAAAGAAGTGTGGCCGCGGTATGTGCTGCGCAGACCACACAAAATGAAGTGCGGCCGCGGTAGGTGCTGTGCGGACCGCACAAAATGCTGTGCAGCCACGGTGGAGAACGTTTCACTGGTCCTACTTCAGAAGCTCATATCTTTTGATCTACAAGGAATTTTGAGATGATTCAAAAACAAAAGCTGTATCTCTTCATGTCTAGTTTCCAAAAAAGTAAAGATATTGCAATTTGGATATCAGTAGTGAAAGATATAGCCAAAATACTAAAGCCTGTCACTGCAAAGGAAAGCCTGTGCGGCCGCAGTCGTTTTTGTGCGAACCGCACTGGTTTTGTGCGGACCGCGGTCGATTTTGTGCTGTTCGCGGAGGTGAAAATCTGTGGGGTATTCTATAAATACGAGGTTTTGGGTTTATTTGATATTTTAACCTAGAGAGCTCGGATTTTGGCAATTTTTCGAAGGTTTTTCAAGAACTTCATCGGGGTAAGTGATTCTAACTCAGATTTGTCTAGAGTACATGAATCTATAATTGAATTCATCATTTAATTCATGATTTGGGATGGAATTTGGGAAGAAAATTTGTGGAATCTTCCAAAAATATAAAATGATGATTTGAAGGACCGAATGGTACCGGAATTGGATAATTTTCGTATGGTTAGACTCGTGAGAGTATAAGGATTCCAGTTTTGTGAATTTTGTCAAATTCTGAGATGTGGGCCTGGGGGTCGGGTTTGACCAATTTCTGGAATTTTGTGGTAATTCGATTGTTTTCGCTTGGGCTTTGTTCCCTTAGCATTTTGGATAGATTCGATGCGCGTGGAGGCCGATTTGAGGGGCAAAGGCGTCGCGAGCTAGAGATTTAGCCGGTTCGAGGTGAGTAATGATTGTAAATGATATTCTGAGGGTTTGAAACCCCGGATTGCACATCTGAGTGCTATATTGAGGTGAGGCACACGCTTGATGACGAGCGTGGGGTCGTGTACTATTGGGGATTGTGACTTGGTCCGTCCCGATTGATATTTTACCGCACATTTGACTGAAACTTATATGTTATCATCATGATTTGGGCTGATTGCCATATTTGGGCTTCGCACTAACTATTTGAACCCTTCGGGAATTTTTATTACTATTTCCTCACTATTTTGACTTACCAATTGAACTCAGTCATGTTATTTTCCATTGTTTTACTACTCAGCCATTTTTACTCCGTTTTGAGACTTAAATGATATTCTAAATGATGTTTTGGGCTGAGAAATACTGTTTTACTCATGCCCGAGGGGCTTGTAAGTATTTTTGACTGAGTAAGGCCGAGGGCCTAGTTGTGAGGAAATACTGATACTGATTTGAGGCCGAGGGCCTGAGATATGTACGCCACAAGGTGGCTTGTTGATAATTTTTATGAGGCCGAGGGCCTGAGATATATACGCCACAAGGTGGCCTGACTGATATGAGGCCGAGGGCTTAGATTTGATGCCACAAGATGACTTGATATTGCGCTTGGGCCGTAAGGGGACCCTCCCGGAGTCTGTACACCCCTAGTGAGCGTGGGTGCCCGTTATGACGTAAGATATAGCCTGAGGGGCTGATATTGTTCTATGTGATAGCCCGAGGGGCTGGTATTGTTCTATGTGATTACCCGAGGGGCTGGTACCATTCTATGTGATTGCCCGAGGGGCAGAGTTGTTGACATTGAGCCCGAGGGGCGAACCTCTATATGTTTATCTTTCATATTTACCTGTCATTTACCTATTAAACTATGTTATTTGTGCCCGAGGGGCGGATTTCTGTGCTTATCTGCACTAACTATTTTTGGCATTCATTTACGTAACTGTTGGAAAAGTCATTTTCAAAGAAGTTTAAACTGAGCCAAAAAAATATTCTAAAGAGATTTTATAGCTTCACTGCTTTCTTACTGGTTTGAACTGCTTCAATACAACATCTTGGTATGCTTTACGTGATTTCTTGCCTTCAGTCTTTATTTACATTTGTTACTCACTGAGTTGGAGTGCTCACTTTACTCCCTGCACTTTGTGTGCAGATTCAGATATTTATACACCCGGTAGCGGGTGTTAGCTGATCAGAGGTAGAGTCATCGGAGTTTAGCAAGGTAGCTGTCGGCGTTCGCAGCACTGCTTCTCTCTCTCTCTCTCTCTCCATTTCATTAGTCTGTATTTGTATACTTCAGACTTTCAATTGTATTTATACCCTAGTAGATGCTAGTGACTTGTGACACCCCGGTTAGGGCTGTGTTGGGTTGTATATCTTCTACTCATTATCATAAATTCATGATTAGATTGCTTTTATATTTGTTTAACTATTTTAAAAAGTGAATTGGGTTTAATTGTCTGGCTTTATCTTCATGAGAGGTGCCATCACGACCGGGTTTGGGGTTAGGGTCGTGACAAGTTGGTATTAGAGCCTAGAATACATAGGTCTCACGAGTTGTGAGCAGGTTTAGTAGAGTCTCGCGGATCGGTATGGAGACGTCTGTATTTATCCTCGAGAGGCTGCAGAACCTTCAGAAAAACTTTACATTCTTGAATTCTTATCGTGCGTCCTTGATTCAGCTTGAAATGTAACTCTTTGAATTCCTTTCACGCATTCGTATGCGCGCATGAGCGCTCAGTATCAGATGTGCATTGATGGCTTGTGATTTCCCGATCGAGGGCGAGATGTGATCTCTGTGAGTTGATGTTAGGCCGGTCTGGATGACTTGAGGCTGGATCTTTGCCTATGGCTTGAGCACCGAGGTGCTGATTGTGTGAGCAAGTATTTTTAAATGTATATATTCGGCATTGTCCCTATTAGTGGAAGTGACGGCTGGATAACTATGTGATGAGTATGTTGGTACTGCGAGATGTATCCACATGATTTGGAAGCGACGAGAAGGTCTGCTAGAGGATAGAAGAACTATTAGGTGCTTGAATTCCATCTTGATTCGAGGTATAGCCCCGAGTTATGGGCGTGTGAATGATCTTTTCATGCTTCCCAGTTGTGAGTGAAGTAAATTTCATATTGCCGTATGAGTTTAGACTCAGGAAGACTAAGTGTCTGCGTACAATTTATGACGGTGGAAGGTATACAGAAATGTTAGTTAGAGCAAAGCAGGTGGGTTGTCTCCTGCGAAATGTTCTAAGGTTGTGCGATCCTTATGTGTCTGTTAGAAGATCTCATTTTCAAGTGAAGGATATGTGTTGCAATTTAAATTGGGTCGCTTAGAGAGTGAGTGTAACTGTTGTAAGAGTGGAATGCGAGATTTGCAGAAGAGTTAAAATTCTAGATGATCTGTGTTTTCACAAGCTTATAAAAGATTTGAGTTTAATCTCACTATGGTATCATGGCATCACTAGAGTATAATCGTTATGAGTTGTTGAGTGTGTGTTGATCTATGGCTTCGAGCCAAGTGGGGGAGTCTGCTATTGATTAGGCGATTGCACGGTTAGGTGCTATGTTGGTTCCAGTTTGAGGCATTCTGGTGAATCAGTTATGGATTGCGGAAATTGAATCCGAGGATGGCTCGAGTAAAGGAAAATTTTGACAAAGGTTATATTATGCTTCATAAGGTATGAGAATCACGGAATGTCTTAAGTTGTTGTTGGTAAAGGATGCTCGGTGCATAGAGTAGGAAGTTGCTTGGTTGTACTAGAATGAGGTTACATTCTACGGTGTTAGAGTGCTAGTGAGTCACGGGTTGACGGTTCGTTTGATCAGGCTAATTGCGGTTTGAGTAGAGTGGATGACTCTCGGGAATGGTTTTAATGGGTTCAAGACTTTCAGGTAATAGTTGGAGATTTTCAAGTGTATAATTAGGCTAGAAACTGAGGTTTGCATTAAAGGGTGCCAAGACTTGTGTCACTTCTATATCAATTATGGGATCCTATGTATCAGTATCAGGAAGGTAAAAGTAACGGATTTAGATTCGCAGGAAGCTTCCTCAGAGTAAAGTATTTTGAATGTGGTGCCTTTGGGAATAGATAAGAGAGTATTCGGTGGCTTATGGGTCTCAGACGGTGTGGCTTTATGCTTGGGTCCCGTGTGGTAAGTTTGGGTTGAGGAATTGTGATGTTATAGTAAGAAGGAGTATCAAGTTGAAGGTAAATCAGAAGGAAACTCGGAAGATGGTATAACTTGGTAGTGGGTCAGATCGATATGGTAAGGATATGATTAACTCTTTGGATGCTTATGGGGTAATGAGTCTCTGCAGGTGTTTCGCAGCAATTCTTTTGGGTTTTAGAGTCATGCGTAGCTCGGTTGAGTTAGAAGGATTCAGTCCTGATGAGTTAGGGTTGTACAAATGGAATTCGAGGAGTTCTTGATGGTTCCTACCTTGGTTGGAGATATATATTTTCCTATTGGCATGAGGAGCATGGGATGTATAATGGTTCTTTGCTAGATGGGATCAATGGAAAGTTCTTGGCTAGTGGAATGCATAATGGCTTGCGGTTTGGAAGGGATATGAAGTTCTCATGGTTATCCTAGAATGGTATGGGTTATGCGGTATGTTGTAAATGATTGAGAATTACGTGTGTGAGGTTGCGGTTCGGTTCTGAAAGGAAGGTCATAAAATTTTTAGGCAGCACGTGCAGTTTCAAATGATTAGAGGAATGACCTTCAGATAATTAAGGAAATGGTATTTCTAATTGGAGTGATTTGACGAGGGTATATGTTTCAGAAAAGGCAATGAGATTAAGTTGATGGTACTTCGGTATCATTGCGGCACTTTCTTGTTAGATCGACTGCTGATATTCGAGTTGCTTGATGGTACAAGGGAATTTTAGAGTATCTTTCATGGAATGATTGGGTATTTGAGGTGCGGTATGCATTCGGACGACGGAATTGGGATCAGTGTGTTGAGTCATGTACCATATGGACTTAGAGTCAGGGAAGTTCTCACATTTAGGCTATATTATAATTGTGAGTCGTGTGTATCGGCACTGTTTAGTGATTATTGGGGGTTTGGATACCCGAGCGGATCTTTCGTTGCTTGGTATGTTAGATTTTGGATGTGATATTGGGTTCAGACTGGTTGTCTCTGTGTTGTGTCATTTTGGACTATTGTGCTAAGGAGACATTGTTGGCTATGCTGGAAATGCCACGAATTGAGTGGCGAGGTCTGTAGGATTATGCCCTAGTGGAGTAGTTTTATATTTCGAAGACCCAGCGGACGGCTGGGAAGGATTGTCTTTCTTATTTGGGCTTTCATGATGGATGTCAGTGTAGAGGCTTCTACCATTGATTCAGTTCCGGTGGTGAGGGACTTTTCGGATATGTTTCTTATGGCCGGGCAAGGTTATTGATTTCGGTATTAATTTGATGTCGGACACCATATCCTATGGCACCGGCAGAGTTAGAGGAATTGAAGGAACAACCTCAGGATTTCCTTGATAAGGAGTTCGTTGGCAGGCCAATGTGGACGCGTGTCCTAACTTGAGTCGGCTTTGTTGGCACCAAATTGTATTGTATTGTTGAGGGATGTGTCGATTCGATTGTTATTGAGCTTATTAGTAATCTGGGGAGATCTATGAGTTACCTTTCTGTGTTGCGAGATGTTAGGATTTGTTGGTTATGGGCACGTATGGTGCGGTTCAATTGGGATTTCATAGTAGAAGTCGAGCGGGAAAAGTAGTTGGGTGTTGCTCGATGAATGGCATATCGGTTATGTCCTTTCAGGTTTGTGTAGTGTATGTTATTTGCTTCACCATGGGTATGATGATTTGCTTTGGTTCCAGATATCAAATTGCGCGTAGTTGTCGATTTCGAGCATAGTGACTTGAGGTGTTTCATGTGGAGCAGTGTTTGGATATGTGGAGGTATGATCTTGCAAGTTAGATTCGTATGTTCTGTTCCTATGATGTGAGATAGTTCTCAGCCTTGTGTTGTGGTGGTACTGGTGAGCTTGGGGTACAACTCTTTCATCAAAATCATTTTCATGATTTGAGTATGTTCGGATTGTTGCGTATTGGTGCGTGTATTGTGCAAGTTGTGGCTTAGGCCTGTATTGATGTGTCATGTCACCCGAGTAATGTGTTGGATTAAGGGAGATCGTTGGTATCATTAATAAATATGAACGGATTCGGTTTCAGTATGTTGGAAGGATAATATCGAGGTTCGGCTCGAAAATTTGCTATGGTATTTGCCAAAGGAGAAGTGGCTTCATGAATGGTTGATCTGAGAAATGGTTATAGTTTATTGCGTGTTTCATTTATTGTTGGCAGTAAATGAAAGCGTTGGAATGAGAATTTAGTTGATAAGAGGTTTTCTACCGGTATTCGGTTGTTGTGGGCAGCTGCTGAGTATAGAAGTTATCGCTACTAGTGTTTGAGTTATGTAGTTTATCATGTAATTGCACCTGAGGTTGCAGGTATGGGTTATTACAGTTGGTTCGGGCTTATTCTGAATATAGATGTGAGATTCTGATCTTGTGGATGATTTCGGAAGTGGAAATGGGGTTCTAAGGTTTATGGGCTAGGTTGGATTGTGAAATTTTAGTTGCATTGTGTTATCGGACCGATATGAGATAGGGTGACGCAAGATCACCCTCGGGTATATGCATGGTAAGGTTATTCAGCGATTGGTTGGCATTTGGAACAACTCTGGGCACGTTCGAGGACGAACGTATATTTAAGTGGGGAAGGATGTAACGACCCGACCGGTCGTTTTGAGCTTTTGCACTTTGATCGCCAGTTCTTGGGCATGACTTGCCCCGTGTGGTATATTATGACTTGTGTAAATCATTGGTGTTGGGTTTCAGGTTAATTGGAATGAATTTGGAAGAACAGTTCTCAATTTGAAGCCTTAAATTTAAAAGGTTTGACTAAGAGTTGACTTGTTTGTATATGATCTCGGATCGGAATTTTTATGATTTGGTTAGCTCCGTTAGGTGATTTGGAACTTGGGAGCGTGATCGGAATGCATTTTGAAGGTCCGTGGAAGGTATAGGCTTAAATTGGCGAAATTGAAATTTCGGCGTTTTCCGGTTGATAGGTGAGATTTTGATATATAGGTTGGAATGAAATTCCGAAAGTTGCAATAGCTTCATTGTGTCATTTGGGATGTGTGCGCAAAATTTTAGGTCATTTAGACGAGATTTGATAGACCTTTTGATCGAAAGCATAATTTAAGAGTTCTTGGGGGTTCTTAGGCTTGAATCCTATGTTAAATTGGTGATTGATGTTGTTGTGAGCGTTCTGAAGTTTTGAAAAAGTTCGAACGATGTCATGGGATGTGTTGGTACAATTGGTTTGAAGTTTCGGGAGTTCCGGGATGTTTTAGGCTGAAAATCATAGCTGTAGAAAGTCCAGAAAGGTTGCAGGCCTCGGAACCCACCCGCGCGGTCCGCACAAAAAGAAGTGCGGCCGCGGTATGTGCTGCGCGGACCACACAAAATGAAGTGCGGCCGCGGTAGGTGCTGTGCGGACCGCACAAAATGCTGTGCGGCCGCGGTGGGGAATGTTTTACTGGTCCTATTTCGGAAGCTCATATCTTTTGATCTACAAGGAATTTTGAGATGATTCAAAAACAAAAGTTCTAGCTATTCATGTCTAGTTTCCGGAAAAATAAAGATATTGCAATTTTGACATTTGCAGCGAAAGTTATGGCTAAAATACTAAAGCTTGTCACTGCAGAGGAAAGCCTGTGCGGCCGCGGTCATTTTTGTGCGGACCGCACTGGTTTTGTGCGGACCACAGTCGATTTTGTGCCGTACGCGGAGGTGGAAATCTGTGGGGTACTCTATAAATACAAGGTTTCTGGTTTTATTTGATAATTTGACCTAGAGATCTCGGATTTTGGTGATTTTCCGAAGGTTTTTCAAGAACTTCATCGGGGTAAATGATTCTAACTCAGATTTGGCTAGAGTACATGAATCTATCATTGAATTCATCATTTAATTCGTGATTTGGGATGGAATTTGCGAAGAAAATTTGTGGAATCTTCCAAAAATATAAAATGTTGATTTGAAGGACCGAATGGTACCAAAATTGGATAATTTTCGTATGGTTATACTCGTGAGAGTATAAGGATTCTAGTTTTGTGAATTTTGTCAAATTCTGAGATGTGGGCCTGGGGGTTAGGTTTGACCAATTTCTGGAATTTTGTGGTAATTCTATTGTTTTCGCTTGGGCTTTGTTCCCTTAGCATATTGTGACGTATTCGTTCTGATTTTGGATAGATTCGACGTGCGTGGAGGCCGATTTGAGGGGCAAAGGCGTCGCGAGCTAGAGATTTAGCCGGTTCGAGGTGAGTAATGGTTGTAAACGATATTCTGAGGGTTTGAAACGCCGAATTGCACATCGTAGTGCTATATTGAGGTGAGTCACACGCTTGATGACGAGCGTGGGGTCGTGTACTATTAAGGATTGTGACTTGGCCCATCCCGATTGATGATTTTACCGCGCATTTGACTAAAACTTATATGTTATCATCATGATTTGGGCTGATTGCCATATTTGGGTTTTGTGCCAACTATTTGAACCCTTCGAGGATTTTTATTACTATTTCCTCACTGTTTTGACTTACCAATTGAACTCAGTCATGTTATTTTTCACTGTTTTACTACTCAACCATTTTTACTCCGTTTTGAGACTTAAATGATATTCTAAATGATGTTTTGGGCTAAGAAATACTGTTTTACTAATGCCTGAGGGGCTTGTGAGTAGTTTTGACTGAGTAAGGCCGAGGGCCTAGTTGTGAGGAAATACTGATACTGATTTGAGGCCGAGGGCCTAAGATATGTACGCCACGAGGTGGCTTGTTGATATTGTTTATGAGGCCGAGGGCCTGAGATATATACGCCACGAGGTGGCTTGACTGATATGAGGCCGAGGGCCTAGATTTGATGCCACAAGATGGCTTGATATTGCGCTTGGGACGTAAGGGCCCCCTCCTGGAGTCTGTACACCCCCAGTTCGCGCGGGTACCCATTGTGATGTAAGATATAGCCCGAGGGACTGATATTGTTCTATGTGATAGCCCGAGGGGCTGGTATTGTTCTATGTGATTGCCCGAGAGACTGGTACCGTTTTATGTGATTGCCCGAGGGGCTGGTATTGTTCTGAGGTATTGCCCGAGGGGCAGAGTTGTTGACAATGAGCCCGAGGGGCGAACCTCTATGTGTTTATCTTTCATATTTACCTGTCAAACTATGTTATTTATGCCCGAAGGGCGGATTTCTGTGCTTATCTGCACTAACTGTTTTTGGCATTCATTTACATTACTGTTGGAAAAGTCATTTTCAAAGAAGTTTAAACTGAGCCAAAAAAAATATTCTAAAGAGATTTTACAGCTTCACTGCTTTCTTACTAGTTTGAACTGCTTCTATATAGCATCTTGGTATGCTTTACGTGATTTCTTGCCTTCAGTCTTTATTTACATTTGTTACTCACTGAGTTGGAGTACTCACTTTACTCCCTGCATCTTGTGTGCAGATTCAGGTATTTATACACCCGGTAGCGGATTTTGGTTGATCAGAGGCAGAGTTATCAGAGTTTAGCAAGGTAGCTGCTGGCGTTCGTAGCACTGCTTCTCTCTCTCTCTCTCTCCATTTCATTAGTCTGTATTTGTATACTTTAGACTTTCAGTTGTATTTATACCCTAGTAGATGCTCATGACTTATGACACCCCGGTTAGGGCTATGGTGGGTTGTATATCCGCTACTCATTATCATAAATTCGTGATTAAACTGCTTTTATATTTTTTTAACTGTTTTAAAAAGTTAATTGGGTTTAATTGGCTGACCTTGTCTTCATGAGAGGAGCCATCACGACCGGGTTCGGGGTTAGGGTCGTGACATATTATGACATTGATTTCTGGTCCATCTGAACTACAATTGAATTTACAACAAATGTTTTGATCATAAGAGTTATTATATTCTATATGTCTTGTTGAAACTTAATTCACTTATGCATATAATCGTGAATGGTAATATATTATGGTCTAGTTTTCTTTGGAAGATTATGACATTGATTAACGATAAGCCATTAGCTTTAAGTCTTGATGCTCCATGATAATAAGAGTTTGAGTCCCAATTTATTATGGCCTAACATGCCTTTATATTGGTAAGACATTGGGTTTGAGTCCCACTGTACCGTATTGATGATATAATGATGACTAAAGAAAAATAATATATTTTTCATTAAAGGCATGGAGATTGTCCCATTTGATTTGCTCCATTCTTGAAGTGAATGTGGTAGTAGTGCATAATAAGTTTAAATGAAGACATGTGGTTGAACAATGAACGTTGGCGTTCGAAAGATCAAAATAATAATAATCATCACTATGATTATAAAAGGAGAACAATAAGGTTTCTCAAAATAGACCTTCGAAATGTGAAGGCAATGTTTACCATCAAATTGGTATGAAGCACATTGCTGATTATGATCCATTCCTTGAAGAGAATGTGACTTGTGATAAGCATTGAGAATGCAGACTCATTCCTAAAGGTGAATGTGGTAATATGTGATAAAAGTAATGAATAAAGACATGCAACACATGATTGGATGAATACCACGCAACTCACCTTTGAGGGAGGTTTGAGTGAAATAAAGAGAATAAATATTATTGTGTGGTTACATGAATATGTCATTGGTCTCGTACATGTGATACACCAAAATATTTTGGCATGCCTTATAAAAATTATTAATGGCAAAATTAAAGCAAGAAATAATTTTGCTTATGATAATTTTGACCATGACAATTTATTATGATATAATTTTCTCAGTGAAGGAGCCATTTACCATATGAATGGTATGATAAAAGATCTTGTAGTACAAAATTTGTTAAGAGCTCCGGAAAAATAATTTGTTACTATCCGGATGAATAGAATTATTCATGACATTGATATTGTAAAGTCTCAAAAGAAACTTTTTGAATTTCAATTGTATAAGTCAAAGTGATTGGCATATTGAGACTATAAATGAAAAGAAGATTGAATATCTTCATATTTCTATAATCATACCGAGTAAATATGAAAGATTACCCGGTTTTCTTTCTATTTATACTACACAAATATAAGCATGATGCTGGAATCATATGCCACAAGTAAACTAGAGGTTTACTAAAATAAATATTAGTTGGCATGACCGGTTGACCATCCCGGTTTAATTATGATGCAAAAAAATAATTAAGAATTACATTGACATATATTGAAGAATAGAAGTTTCTTCAAGAATTCTCTTGTGCTGCTTATTCTCATGATATACCAGTTAAGGTTGAGATTGAATCCCTTGATTTCTGGAACGAATAAAAAGTGATAAATATATGGGCCCAGTCACCTACCATGTGGACCGTTTATTATTATATAATTTTAATAGATGCATCTATTCTATGGTCACATGTGCATTTGTTATCAACTTGCAGTTTGGCTTTTGCAAGATTGTTTGCTCAAATTATTAGAGCATAGTTCCAAAATATAATTATGATGATTTATCTTGATAATACTGGTTTAAATCCAAGTTGGTTTAGCAGAAATTATATGCCTCCAATTATAGCTAAATCATTGGTTATGAGAACAAAACACCTAAAAAAGAAATTTGGTATGAGATGTATTATTTAATATACAACAACACTTGTACGCATCTAGCCAAGTTATAAAAAAATTTCCCTATCACAATCGGTTCAGGGTCAGGAACCAAATAATTTCTATATAGAAATATGGATGTGCTATATGATTTAATTATGCCACCAAAATGCACAAAGATGAGTTCCCAAAGATGGTTGGAAAATGTGTTGGTGATCCCAATATTAGGGGGAGAAAATGGGTAGCTGAGAAAGTGATGCGTGAAATGAATTATTATGAATACATATAGATCCTCGTACAAGAAAATATGAACTTGAAATTCAAGTGATAATTCATTTACAAATTATTGCCAGACGCATTTGCTGACCCAAAGCTAAATGTCATATTTCAGCTGCTAATGCTCCGAATAGAATAAAGTCCATGGGGGACAGAGTCTATGGCACGCATGAAGCGTAACAAACCAATCGGTTCCAAAGATAAAACTCCTTGAAGAAGGAGAGGGACAAATATTCAAAATGGTCATAATAAGGAGGCAAGTGCTCTAGAAGAGAACCACGACATAATACTTCATAAGACCTCATGTAAGAGGCTCAGGTACCTGAAAATAATGAGATAAAGAGATCTCAATAAGTTATGTCTTTATAGTGTAATAATTGAACCAATATAAAATGATCGTCGACGATATTGTTAACATAATGTAGCGCTCAATATTATTAATATTGACGAGGATCTTGAGCTCAAATCTGTCATGAAATTTGGGCAGATAAATGATTGGCCAAATGAAAAATACGCAATGAAAATTGACTTCACTTGAAAAAATGTGAAGTTGGGCGGATAGTCAAAACACCTGAAAGTATAAAGCCAATGGAGGTATAAATGTGTTCTTGTGCAAAAAGTTCAAGTCGATAGACATAAAGACGACTTGTGACATAAGAAAATTAGTAAATATCCTCACTGTCACACCTCCTTTTTCCGCACCCGAAGGGCGCAGGGGAGTTTTTTCCAATTAAAGGACAATCGAAAGGGGATTGGTTTAATTATTTCAGAGTCGCCACTTGGGAGATTTAGGGTGTCCCAAGTCACCAATTTTAATCCCGAATCGAGGAAAAGAATGACTCTATATTACAGTCTGCGTACCAGAAATCCGGATAAGGAATTCTGTTAACCCGGGAGAAGGTGTTAGGCATTCCCGAGTTCCGTGGTTCTAGCACGGTCGCTCAACTGTTATATTTGGCTTGATTATCTGATTTTGTACATGTTAAACCTATGTGCAAGTTTTAAACTCTTGACCGCTTTTATTATTATTTTTTACGAGAATTGCAACGTCGTGAAAATATATCTCGAACCACGTTACATCAATGCACCCGTGGTTATTGACATATCTCGACTCCGTTGAGATTTAGATTTGGGTCACATAAATGTGCACCCGAATTAAAAAAAATAAATTATTAAGACGCGCCTAAAGCAACTAACGCATTGTTATTTTGGGAAAGGCCGTAAAATTTGCTAAACGGCATGTCCCGGATTCTAAGTATTTAATATATATATATATATACGTTTAGAGGGCCCCGCAGCTTCTACATTTTTGTTTGTCGAGGCTCGTCTCATTTATTATTTAAAAGGAATTTACAACGTCATGGAAATGCATCTCGGGCCACGCCATAATCAATATACCCGTGATTAGAGACACATTTCGATTCCGTTGAGATTTAGATTTGGGTCACATAAATGTGCACCCGAGTTTAGGAAAATTAAATTATTAAAGGCGCGCCTGAAGCAACTAGCGCATTATTATTTTGGGGTAGGGCCGTGAAATTCGCTGAACAGCCCGACCCGGAATCTAAGTATTTAATACATATATTTTTGTGAGGGCTCCGCAATCTGTACATTTTTTTATGTGGCGAAGCTCGTCTCATTTTTATTTATTATTTAAGGGCAAACTTAAGGCAACTACGATTTTCTACCAATGAAGTCATCCGAGGTTAAACAAAAAAACAACGATTCTAACAGGTAATAATATCCATGGAAAACATGAGAAAAAAACGATTTAACAAAGATGACAAACAAACCGTTCAGATGTTTTCACAGTTACTTTAAGCAGGCAATAACTATCCAAAAATAAGCATTTTTAACACGACAACAAAAAACTGCATTGTTGGCATTCATCAATACTCTCATTCGCATTGAATCATAACATGCGAAACGAACAAATGAAACAAAGGACGAAGAACACCAACCTTCGAACCTCTACAATTCTAGAACGACAAGCAGTGCCTCTTACGGAACTCGAACCGGACTTCACTCGACGAGGAACAATGATGAAACCTCGGACGAACACCTCGACGTACCGGACCTCGACGAACCAAAGTCGACCTCGATGGACTGCACGAAGATAGTGAACGAACAACGATAACTGGGTTGATTGGCCGTCGACTGGTGGTGTTTGACGACGAGGGGTCAGCTGTTGGTGGACTGCTTGGTCGATAGGGAGGGATGACGAGCTGGGTAGCAGGTAGCGACAGTAGGGTCGAGGGCTATGGAGGTGCTATGGTGACGATGGTTATGGTGTTGGTTTTGGGCAGTCGGGAAGGTGACGGGTTACGACAGTGGGTCGACGATGGAGTGTTTGGTGGGGGTGACGACGGGGTGCGACGATGGTTATGTTCCGGCGAGGGGGAAGTGGGGAATGGAGTTTGGGAGGAGGAGGGTGATGGTTTGGTCGTTTGGTGCTGGTGTTTGGTTGGTGGTCGTGAGCAGTTGACGGAGTTGGAGGGGACGGGTGGTGTTGGGTGGTTTTGACGATGGTGGGGCTGGTGGTTATGGCGGAGAGGGAGCTGGGGAAGGTGACGGGGTGGTCTTTGGGTTTGGACGCTGGGGGAAGTAGGGATCTGTTAGGTTTTTGCGTTGGGGGGGGTCCGAAAATGGAGTTTTTTCCAGGGTAGGGTTTTCTGCTTCTTCTTCTAAAGAAGAAGATGCGTGAACAGTATCCCTCGCCCAAAATTTTCAAAAAGTCCTCCTGTCAAATGTGTTTGTTCGTGTATTTAGCATGGGTTTGCCCAGAAAAATGAGCCCACGCGTTGTGGGGTTCAAGGCATATGTCCCCCACGCGTGGTGGGGTTCCCCACGTGTCCTGGACACGATTTATTATGGGCTAGGTCCGAAATTAGGCCTAAAACCGGGTAGTTTGAACCCGAATATTATTCTTTTGCCCGGACCCGAGAAATAGGAACACGTTGCTTAACTAGTCCTATGTAAGCAAAATAACTACCAAAAATAAGACTAGTATTTAAACAAAACTATATCTTTTTTTAAATATTTTTCAAGATTTAAAATAGCTACAAAATATTAATAAAACTATTTTTTTTGTAATTTTCGTTTTTAAATATTAAGATAAAATATGAAGTAATATTTTTTGTATTTTTCAAAGTTAAAATGACTATAGAATATTAATAAAACTATTTTTTTTGTAATTTTCGTTCTTTAATAAAGACAAAAATATGACGTAATATTTTTGTATTTTTTCAAAATTATAATGACTGCAAACATTAATAGAACTATATTTTTTGTAATTTTCGAATTTATATAAAGTACCAAAATAAAGTACAATTTTTGTATTTTTCAAGTTTATGAGAGATACATAAACTAAAATTTATATATATATTTTTTGAAATTTTCTTTTTGCAACGAAATAAAGTAAAAATAGTTAAAATAGCTATACTAGACCCAATTTCACATATTCATGCTAAAAATGTGAAAATTCTCGGGGAGGGTCAAAAATCACGTGCTTACAGCTGCCCCTCTTTGACTGGAAACACGAAGAGTTTTCCGACAAAGAACGACTAGACGTGTTTTTGACCCGACCATTACTTGGACGGACTACACTTAAGGAAAGGGAGGGAATGTGACCGAGCCCTGGTATCTGAGCTGCCTACATATCCTTGGTTATACAGGAATCAGGCCACGTGTAGTTCGGGATGAGAGAGATAGTGAAGTGTACCGAGGTGAAGAGCCGATCGAGGTGCCGTTCCGTTGAGGTTCCGGTCCGCGGTCCTGTCATAAAAAGATCTGGATTTGAATTTGTTATAATCTCTGTGTATGTTGATAATTCAAATATCATTACAACTTCCTAAAGCAGTAGACTGTTTAAAGAAAGAATTTGAAATGAAAGATCTTGGAAAGACAAAATTTTGTCTTGGTCTACAAATTGAGTATATGAAAGAAATTTTTATCAATCAATCAGCATACACTGAAAAGATTTTAAAGCGATTTTATATGGATAAAGCACATCCATTTAGTACCCCGAAGGTTAGATCACTCGATATAAATAAAGATCCATTCCGACCTCATGAAAATAATGAAGAACTTGTTGGTCCTGAAGTACTATATCTTAGTGCAATTGATGCACTAATGTATCTTGCTAACACTATAAGGCGTGGCATAACGTTTTCAGTTAATGTCTTAGCAAGATATAGCTCTACTCCTACAAGGAGACATTGGAGTGAAATCAAACACATATTGTGTTATCTAAAAGGGACTACCAATGTGGGCTTATTTTATGGCAATAATTGCAATCCCGATCTTGTTGGTTATGCCGATGTAAAGTATTTATCTAACACACACAAGACTTGATCTCAAACATGCTATGTGTTTACTTGTGGAGGAACTGTCATATCTTGGCGATCGACTAAGCAATCAATCATGGCTACTTCTTCTAATTATGCTGAGATAATTGTTATTCATGAAACAAGTCGAGAATGTATTTGGTTGAGGTCTATAATATATCTTATCCAAGACAAATGTGGTTTGAAGTATGACAAACTACCCATAATTTTGTATGAAGATAATGCATCATGCATAGCCCAATTAAAGGGATGATTCATAAAAGGAGATAAGACAAAACACATTTCACCAAAGTTATTTTTCACACATGATCTTCAAAAGAATGGTGATATCAATGTGCAACAGATTCGTTCAAGTGATAATATGGTTGATTTGTTCACCAAATCTCTACTGACGTCAACCTTCAAGAAACTAGTGTACAAGATTGGGACGCGAAGGCTGAAGGATGTGAACTGATGCTCTCATCAGGGGGAGTTAATACGCGGTGTACTCTTTTTCCTTACAAGGTTTTGTCCCACCGGGTTGTCCTTGCAAGGTTTTTAATGAGGTAACCAAAAGGCGTATTTCTAAATATGTGTATTCTTTTTCCTTCATTAGGATTTTTTTTCCCATAGGATTTTTTCCAAAGGCACATTATTTATGGATATCCAAGGGGGAGTGTTATGATAAATATCATATTATGGTGGATGTCTACTCTTCCTCCATGATCTTCATGTCAAATGCTTAATGACATATTCAATGACATATTTTCTATGTAAAATGACATATTCCATGACATATTTCTTCACTTTTCATGCCTATATAAAGGCCTTGTAATAGATAAAAAAATACACAAAATTGAAGAAGAAAATCTCTCCCTTCTCTCTATCTCCATTTCTTGTTCATATTTTACTAAATCGCTTTTATTTCCTTGTTCCATATTGTTACTTTGAGTTATATTTCATAACACTTTCCTATTTAAATTTAGACCAAAAGCGAAATTTGTTCTTTCCTTTTTTTATTGCAGGTATTTTTGGGTATTTTAGAGAATTTTTTTGATGAATGGGGAATGATCGAAAAAGTGCTTACTTTGTAAATATTTTCTATAATTTTATAAGAATTTTTAATCAAGTATTGTTATTTTTTTAATACTTTCAATTTTACTTAAAATTATACATTTGATTAGTTTTGAGTTTAGATATGAATTTTACAAGTGAACTAATTTATAAAATGAGCACTAACAAACTCACAGTTATTGACTTATATTTATAATCGCGCGAAGCGCGAACAAGTTAACTAGTTAATAATAATGTCTAATTGCTTGTTCGAGCAGTTAATATGAAATTAAACTCAAAACAGTTCTACAAAAGATGACTAACTGTAATACAGTATTTATAACCCCACCCTCTCCAAATAAAAAGGACAATGAAATGAGCTTCTACACATAGAGTCAAGGTATGAGAATTTGGTAGAAAAATAGAAACAGAGATAATTCAGAGTCTATTTCTTAGCGTTGAAAGAATGTAAAATAAAAAGGAAATATATTACTAAGCAGGCAAGCGGAAAATTACAGAAGTATTGCTGACATCTTCTTAAACAAGCATTTTGTGTAGTAGATGAACTGGTTGTGTATGAATTTATGGGTTCTACTGCCCCTTCATTCCATACTGTCACCATTATTCTACTCTCCTGTAATCTTATTTGCACATTTTTTTGCTGTCTTCTCACATATTTCGCATAATCTGCAAAATCACAAGACAATATAAGAATGATGTTACATTTAGAGGCGGATATAAGATTCCAAGAAGATAGATTCATCATTACAAAGAGTTGAATATACAATTTTTATTTGACGTATTCAACCTTTAAGTTCTTACCATGAAAACCATTATCATTTAGAAATTATAGTTAAAAATAAAAAATTTCTTGCAATTTTAGTGAATTTTCACATATATACCTATACTCCATATAAAAAATGATTGGAATCATTAAACCGTGCTACATCATTTATTGCTATTCGTTTTAATTATATAAAATTTTGCGATAATAAAAGGAGATCAAGGATTTTAATGTGTTCGATTTGTGGATTTTTAAACCAAATGAAGAAAGAAAGAAAAAAAATACTTAATTAAAAACAGAAGCGGGACACTAGACATGCCTATAAACTGAGATTTGAACCTCTAACTTTATTTGTAAAGGTGCGCCCAATAATTATTGCACCATAGGACTCTTTGAGCTTGGGTGCCCACATGTATATTTAAGGATTTTTTATGAAATATAACATTATTATACCTAGTATCTGGAGAGGAGCATGGGTTCCCGTGCCCCATGCTCCAACACATAAATACGCCCCTGGTTACGTTCCTTAATCAATATGCGCATTAGATATATAAAACACGAGAGACCTTTATTGGTATTAAGTGCAACCACAACTACAAACTCAATTCTAAGACTATATAAATCCTTACTGTCCATATCGTTCCATTTAAAATCCTATCTGCATTAAGTACCTTATGAAAATTAGTTTTTTTTTTTTTGGTCTGTTTCACTTTATCACTTTTAAGTACCTGAATTTTTAATATTAAGGAGCATAATTTTTTCTTTTACTATTTTATTTATTTATAATATTGTTGCACGGACTATCTAAAAATATTATCAAACTTGTCATGATCCGAAATCTCACAGAGATCGTAATGGTACCTAACTCGACCCAAATAGGTGAACTAACACACATAACATTCATAACAACATATCACTAAAAGGTATTACTTGCATAATATAAGTAATAGCATGAATAAGTGTGAAGACAATAGACAATTGCAGAAAATACCACATCAATCTTAAGTAGTACAAGTCATAAACTACTAAATAGAGTATAACTGAGTCTTAAATATAAATGTACTGGTTGAATCAAGAAAACAGTAAGAAAAATAAAAAAGAAAATCTCAACGCTCGCGTTCTACGAGAAACTTTTTGGGCCATTTACCTTCATCAAAGCCGTAAGCAAAGGACGAAAACTCCAAAACAAGTAACAAAGGGTGATTGTGTTGTGGTTTTGAGTTTCATGGTTTATGTATTAAGTAATTACAGGAAGAAAATGGGGAGCATGGTCCCTAAGTCTTGTTTTTGCCGAGCTTGATTCTCTATGGTATGGATGTGTTTGATTGGATGGAGGACTCCACAAGTGTGAATCCATATAGCAACTCACCAAGAAGTCTCTAAGTCAAGCTAATATGCACTCTCATGCACCCGTGTCAGATTCTCTAGAAATGCAACCGATTATATTTTTTGATAGTTCGAACAACATAAAACTATGAGGAAGCCTTGGATAGATTCAAATAAGTTCATATCTCTTCTTAGGGGTGATACTATGCATGGTTCGAAAGCACAAACAGACCACTTAAACTCTCTCTACGGCTCTACCAACCAATCTATTTAGTCTAAATCTGCTGCATGCGAAGGTACCTCCCCTCGAAACTCGATCGCTTTATGGTCGATGGTGTGGAAACACTCCTTAGCTTAATGTCGAATTTCTAAAACTAGCGTTCTTTGATTTGTCTTAGGACGGAGTGTTAACAAGATAAGATCGATGATTCACATCCCACAGCCACATGTGACTCAAAGCAACGAAACACACATTTTGTAAAAATATGATATTATTTTTCCCGCTATGAGACAATTTGCCTGCTATAAACAAACTAAAACATATTGATACTGCAAGAATTTTTTACGCTATAAGTGTGAATAATTAAGTTAAATTCTTGTTAAAAGTATGAATACCTGTTGATTGAACCAGGCTTCAGCACAATGGCGATGACAAATACCAAGCTCAGCTTTACAGTCACAACCAAGCTCAATTATTTCCTTGGATTCTTCATTCAAATGACATATACGACATACTTTTTCCATTCCTTGATTTTCATCAATATCTATTACTACTTCAGTACCTTTCTCTAATAGTTTTTCTCCTAATTCTTGTCCTTCTCCATTATTAGAAACCTTCTCTGAATTACCTCCACATTTAATACTCGTATTTAAAATATTGCCATAATCTTCTCCTTGTTTTGTCTCCATCCCCTGCAACAATTTGCTACTGTTGTTTAGTGCACTACTCTAACTTTGAATCAAACAAAGAAAGTTAGAACGATATTATATTGGTGAATTTGTACGAAATATTTGACATCACACTTTGAAAAAAAAGTATCTTTACCGGAAACAGCCTTCCCGCCTTCTTAAAAGCAAAGGTAATGTCTGCTTACACACTACCCTCCCCAGACCTCACTTGTGTAAACCTCACTTGTGAGATTACACTGGGTTTGTTGTTGTTGTACATAATTTCAATGTATTCCCAGAAAAAAAAGAAAAGAAAAGGAAACATTCCCTATCATTTTAATATTATCAACCCCAGCCCAAAGAGAATGTGAGTATACTTAGAATGGACGAAATCTAGTAATAGTTCAATTTTAATATTAATTCTATATAAATCAAAATTTACAACATAGTATATACCTAAAAATCAGTTCCAAATCCAGCCACATGTGGAATAAGTAACAGATAATTCTTCTTCTCATTTCTGTAAATTCCAGAATTTCTAGCCAAGTTTTGCTACAGTTTAACAAACGAGATCATATGAAAAGAAAATAATATAATCTAATTATCGAATTTTTTTTGGTTCAATTTAGATGTGGAAAACAGAACAACACAGTAGCGATATTGTGTTTATATTTATTTATTACATGATCATCTTGCATATGTGTAGTATAAAATCAGTATATACCTGCTGAATTAAGCTATAAACCCCGAAAGAATCAAGTTTTTCCCTCCGCAAATTTGTGTTGTGTGACTCAAATTTGGTAAAAATTGCACGGGTCGCCCTATTTGGTCGCTCTCATTTAACCTATACCCATTTTTTTAAAAACTTCTAACTTGTACCCACTTTTTAAATAACTTCAGCCCCCTTTCTCCTCCTCCTTCTCCTCCTCCTCCTCCTCCTCCTCCTCCTTCTTCTTCTTCTGCTATTTTCTATCTAGTCTACTAGTCTAATACCCTAGAGAAAAGATGATCTGTTGGTGTAATATATATAGATATATTTTTTTTGCTAAAAGGTGCAATAGGTTGACTTTGCTTACAAAATCTCATGCTTAAATGATTTCCCTGTGACGTTGTGTGACTGCTACCGTTTGTGAAGGCGAGATATTGCACCAGAAGCTTGTTTTCTATCTAGCTTTTACTCCTGGATGATGAACTTCATGTTTGTATATTATGTCATCGTTCCATTGAAAAGAAAAGGAATTGAGAACTGAGCCATAACAATTGCAATAAAAGAATCCAGGTAAAAATTATGTGAAAAGAGTGTCATTTGGGGTAGTAAACATACAATGAACTAAATAACTTCAGCTTTATAGCTGAAGTTTTCCAGTTACAAAGACAAAAACTCCAGCTCTAGAGCTGAAGTTTCCCAGTTACAAAGACAAAAACTCCAGCTCTAAAGCTGAAGTTTTCCGGTTACAAAAGAAAAACTTCAGCTCTAGAGCTGAAGTTTTTATTTTATAACTGACGAACTTCAGCTCTTATAACTGGCGAACTTCAGCTCTAGAGTTGAACTTAAGGTCCGGCTACTAAAATGCTAAAGTTTTGCGTGATTGCCTTTGCTACTTCAGCCCCGTATGCTGAAGTTATGCGAAAAAGCGGGTACACTTGCAATTTTTTTTGCAAAGCGGGCACAAGTTAAAACGTGACACAAAAAGCAAGTATTGATGCAAATCCCCCTATAATATTCCATCAGCATAAAATACTGGATAACTTTCTCACAAAACTTAAAGATAGCAAAAAATTCATAGCATTTTGATTTTATGCGACTCTTATAACTTGTTTGGCCAAACTTCTAAAATCAGTTTATTTTGAGAAGTATTTTTCAAAAACATAATTTTGGTGAGAAGTATTTTTCAAAAACATAATTTTGGTGAGAAGCATTTTATGGTTGACTATTTAATTTGAAAAGCACTTTTGAGCGGTAATTAGTGTTATTTTTGTCAAAAGTGCTTTTGGGAAAAAACTATTTTTTTTTTTCAAAAACTGCTTCTGCTTCTACTTAAAAAAACTTTTTTCCTTCTAAAAGCTTGACCAAACGCCTCAACTTTGGAAAAAAAATAAAATATTTTTGGCAAAAAAAAAATACTTTTGGCCCAAAGAAAACTTGGCCAAACAGGTTACTATTAGTTATCTCCAGTTCCTTCAGCTGGTTTATGCAATGTGAATTCTCCCTCTGTCCTGAGGTGTCCTTTTTGGCTAATAAGGTAAGGGTCAAATGATATACTTATATTTAAATAAAAGTTCACATAAATGTGTATAATTAAACTTCTGAAGATTTTTAACAGTCCTTAGTTCTAGTAAGGATTTAGCGTGAAATTTGATATTTTAAGAACTACTTTTGAGATGTTCTTTTAATATTTAGACATAGGAGACCTGTAATATCTTTTCAGGATCATTTTCTTCTATGTCAAATTTCAATGGAATAATGTCATTTTCAGGTGATTATTTATTCGCTGCATTGACTCTTTTGAAACGCAAGCATATTCTAGTTTTTCATGTTGCTTTTGCCTGTGTGTAGTCCTGGAATCTTGAGGAGTATGTCGCTCAAGTGCAGAGCAGGGCATGTCAAACTGATTCCATATGTTTGCTAATTGGATAGTATCATATGCGCACCAACCTGGATGGTTTGCAAGATACCTTGTCCCGGTGTACTAAGCTCCCGTTATGCGCATGGTCCGAGGAAGAGTCGGACCACAAGAGTTATCATACGCAATCTTACCCTGTATTTCTGCAAGAGGCTGTTTGTAGTACTAAATTTGTTTTCTTCCAAAAAGCAGATTAGTTATTGTTAGAGGAAAAATTATATTGTCACGCATTGTTATGTACACAATTTTCGTAGTTGTTTATAATATCTTTGATTCTTGAGCTGCTTCACTAAAGTTTTAAGTTGAACGTTCAGATTCTTTCACAGGCGTGTAACACTAAAACAAAATTGAGAAAATTTAAAAAAAGCATAATTCCTTGGTTTTGCAAACAAGGTGCGAAAAAGGGATCCAAGAACTAAAAAGATCCATATATCAAGCTTTTCCAAGAACTAAAGCACATTTTGATTGCATTTAGAGAGAAAGAGACATATGAGTTGCAGTTAGGATTTTCATTTATTTGTTCGTTCGACTCTCCTCTAGAAAGGCAACAAGTTAGTTTGAGTACCCGTATGAATTACTCTTATTCAAATAATTAATGAAAGAGACTTCGTCCAAAAGGTTGACCAAAAGTGTTGAGTTGATTAAGTATACTCCTAGAAATAAGAACAATAAGACCTCTATATTTGCCTCCACGAAATTCCTGCCTAATAATGCTGCATTGTATACTACTCGAAGACTCCCTTCCAGCCTAAGAAATGTTACTATTTACTTCCACCGCTCCAAAATATATTAGTGTACACATTATTTAATAATATTAATCATACATAAAGTTATTTGACTAAGTTACCATTTATCTCTACTTTTTTCTCTTTAATGATCAAATCCTAGTAAATGTAAAAAAGTAAGGAAAACTGCTTAGAAAGTTGTATAGTACTTATATTAGTACTAATAACTAGAGCAAAGATAAATTTGAAAAAGAATAAGGAGTACAAATAAATAATTTAGTTAGATTTGAGTATTGCTATACAAGTCAACAACAAATAAATAGCAAAGAATATTTCCTCATATATACCACCCGCGGATGAAATTAGTCAACTCACATGTGATGTTTGCTTTTGAAAAAAGTATTAAGTGACAAAAAAATGGAACAAATAATCAAAAGGAACATGCAGCTGGAATTTTTGTTTGAATAAAAAGCCATCTCATTAATTTTAGGAAAACGAGACATAGCTATAACTTTTGGTTATTTTGCATGTTTTTCCTATTCTTTGGATTTGTAACATAATTTTGCAAAGATAATAGTCAAACCGGCCACCCTATTTTAAGGGACCCTACGTTCTGGTTCTCTCGATTTTCTTTCTTTGATTTATTGCTGAATGCCAACCAGATAAAAGTAAAAACACGGTTCAGCAGCTAAGTTTGAATATATACTGGACTTTAATTTGTACATATGAATTTTTCTCTCTAGCTAGTACTTAACTCAAAAAAGTAAACGAAAATTTAAAGTAAAGCTAGACTTACTCTTTTTTTGTCTATCTCTAAGCACGCAACTTACTTGTATATAAAGGGGAATTTGTGCATGTCATACAATCATTCAATCTTATAACTTTTATATATAGATAAGAAGTTATATTCAATTATGGCATCCTTAACTAGGAACGTCCTTTTGACATTTTTATGTGTTTTATTGGGTTTTGCTTGCTTTAGCAATGCCCAGCTTTCGGCCAATTTTTATGGCACGTCGTGCCGTAATCTGCAGACAATTGTGAGCAGTGCAATGAGACAAGCTGTGAATAGAGAGCCAAGACTTGGTGCCTCTATTCTTCGCTTGTTTTTCCATGATTGCTTTGTAAATGTAAGCTCCCATATTCTTCATTTTCCATTATTAGTATTGTATTTCAACTCGTATCTGAGACGGACTCAGGATTTTTACGCGTAACGGGCATAATATTTTACTAACCAGTGCCTCCTAAAAACTTTTAGTGTTCAGGGTGCTAAGTACTTTAAATTAACAATTTTCAAGATATATATATATACACATCCAAGATTTCACATAAACTTACAGAATCTGGTGACCCCTCACTATAACACATAAGTTCTCCTCTGAACTCGTTATTGTGACAGGTTATCTGTCTTACATTTCAGTTTACTAATTCTACTTATTATGAATAGTACCATGCAGTTATCTTTCAAGTGAAGATTCGATAGTCAAAAAATTCTTTTACCCAGTCAATATATAAAAATTAAACTATTTTAGTACAATTTTTGTTTAAGACGATATATATAAGTGGGGCCGTCGTAATCCAAAGTTAGTACTATTATTTTACTCTAAGAAAGTTTTAAATTGTAGAAGTAGCAATAAATGAGTGTTAATTGACGTATACTCTAAAAATTTGAAGGTATATATGCATATTCTAATATTGTCACTTTGATCTCTGGTTACTTTAGGGGTGCGATGCATCAATATTATTGGATGACACAGCAACATTCACAGGAGAAAAGAATGCAAACCCAAACAGGAACTCAGCAAGAGGATTTGAAGTGATAGACACCATTAAAACTCAAGTTGAAGCTGCTTGTCCTAATGCTGTCTCCTGTGCAGACATTCTCGCTCTTGCTGCTAGAGAAGGCGTTGTGTTGGTGAGTTCTCTACTTATTCAACGTCCATATATAGAGCTTTTACTTCGTTTTTCCATTCATGCCTCCATCAAAACGCTCATTAATTCTTAATTTTAATATACTGCATTTACGTCGGTGCTATTAATAGTATTAAGGCTAATATGGATTTAAATGCTAATTGTACAAATATCTTTTCTTTAAACTTGTCATAGCAAGTTCAACAGTTACTAAATGTTTATCATAGAAATTATTTATATGTAATTATAATGGCGGCGGAGGTAAGATTTGAACTTTATGGATTAGGAAAGTTTTGTCCTTTTAAGTCATTGGGTTCAAAATTAATAATTAATACATATTTAATGGATCGGATTTCTTAAACAAATACAGGGTTTATGCAAAGCTATTGGGTTCGGTCGAACCCGTAGGCCTCAATATACTGTGTCATGTATGTAATTTTTTATGCTATTAGTGTAAGTTTAACATGTAATAGCAGTTAAATAACCATGTTTATTACGTTAATGTTTATCCTAACGATATATACTATCAGAACTCGAATACAAAACTTCAACTCTTATATTATGCGTGATATGTAAATAATCTTTTATACTGTCATTGCATAAAATTTAAACTCAACTGGCGATAAATATGCAGCTAGGAGGGCCATCATGGGCAGTGCCATTGGGCAGAAGAGACGCAAGAACCGCAAGCCAAAGTGCAGCCAACACACAAATCCCAGCACCAACTTCCAGTCTTTCAACTTTGCTCTCTATGTTCTCCGCCAAAGGCCTAAACGCACGTGACATGACAGCACTCTCCGGCGGCCACACCATCGGCCAAGCACGCTGTACAACCTTCAGAACCCGCATATACAACGATACCAACATTGACGCGCAATTCGCCGCCACAAGAAGGGCTACGTGCCCTTCTTCTAGCGGCGACGCCAACTTGGCTCCTTTAGATATTCAGACACCAAATCGGTTCGATAATGATTATTACCAGAACTTAGTGGCTCGACGTGGGTTGCTTCACTCGGATCAGGAATTGTTTAATGGTGGATCTCAGGATGCGTTGGTTAGGAGTTATAGTACGAATGATGCGGCTTTTAGAAGTGATTTTGCAGCAGCTATGGTTAGGATGGGGAATATTAGCCCACTTACTGGAACTAATGGTGAGATCAGAAGAAACTGCAGGGCTATTAACTAATTACTAATATGGAGTACTAATATTTTATTATTAATACAGTAGTTATGAAACTTAAGATAAAGTTAGCAAAAGTGTATTTACATCATTTGCTACTTATATAATAATAATGTGAAGTGTAACCTGAGGAAGATAATCAACTACGTATACGCGAATAGTCGTATTCATGTTAGGGACTTCTAAGGGAATATATCGACCATAATTTAATTTGTATTTGTCAAGTTATAAGTTGTGTTTTCTAAATTCCGCTTATTGTATCGTGCAGAGTTTTTGTTAATTTCTTAGACTATTAAAGCCAAGAAGGCACAATTGGTGAAAATATAAAATGAATGGATTACTAGTATCATTACACATATATGAATTTTTTTCTCCGAGTGATTTGGCTGCTTGAATTAAATTAGATTTTCATTTCACAAAGTAAAATTTGGTTAGAGGACCAACGAACGTGAGAATAGGACCAGAATACGAGGAAGCAATATAAATGTTATACCCCATGTTTTCGTATGTAAAAATACACAGTAAGTCAATTGAAGAAAGCTCGAAAATGAGATCCTCTTTGAAAGTATACAAAATAAGTTAATCGTGTTACCTTTGAGGTCACAAATATTTAAAATCATGATAACAAGTACCAAGAGGGTTGACAGGTTTAGAGGCTAAATGAATTGAAGAAAATAAGTTTCGTCGAAAGTAGACAAGTTGAGAATATTATAACATGTACTTTTAGAGTGAGAATATGGTACTTATCATGACAATGAGGTTATGTTATAAGTTATTTTTGTCGTATGACAGTCGTGTGTTATGTTTTTAAGTCAAGCGAGTTGTGGAACAAAAGTTGACAAAGGTCATTACAAGTTACATTCATAAATGTGCTGAAAATTAGGTCAAATGTAGCAGATCTTTTCTCTCAATATAATAAGATTTATGGGGTGATCTACCTATCAAATTGAAGGTCTACGAGTCTAATTTTCAACGCAGCCGTTTGTCGATACAACACCAGAGTAGAGATATTCACATTTTTGCAAGACTGCGCAAGCAGCTCCCTTGGGATTCACAAAGTCAGTGAAAAGTCCAGCTCGTATTTAAGTCAATTATAACTCGTTTTAACTCATTTTCTCAACCAAAACAGTTCCTAAGCCCTCGTAGATATTCTCCAAGCAGTCTCCATGATTCTAGAGTGAAAACCAAAGATAAAAACATGAATCCAACGCTAGAAATCTCATGGTACTTGTTATATCGCAAATCTTCATCTTGTGATTGTTTTGGAGGATTCTTCAAAGTGAAGTAACCTCAGATTTCGTGTTTTTCTTGTTGATTAAGTCAAGAATCAGTCCTTCCATCATATATATTAGGATTTTAAGGCTAAATACAAGTGTTTACACATCAACTTGAACACAAAAGTTGATTCAAGAAGAGAATACAACTCTTATAGTGTTGTGGTGTGATTGAGGGTTGTTGTGAGCTATACCAGCTGAGGACTTCAAGTTGTATCTACTGCCTAAAGTAAGTAAATCATGTTCTTGGTTGTGCTTAAGATTAATCATGTGTTGGTTGAGTTGGTTGAGTGAAAATCTATAAGATAGTAATTGACATGACATAAGGAATCATTATCTTTTTTTGTGGGTTGTGTTGAGACTATATATATAGTTTGTTGTGGCTTGAAATTGTTATAAATAGTTTGATTATGTTATGGCTGCTGTTATTAATTAAGTTTATCTATGTGCTAATTAAGTTGATTGAAGAAGATAACATGAAAAACAAGAGGTTGACGATAAAGGTTAAGGTGCTAGGCGTGTGGACTATTTTTGAAGATTATTCTTATGATGTTTTGGGTGGAAAATTGTGAGGCCCCGTGGAAATTTTCACACTAAACCCGAAAGCTCGTAGTGGCAATTAGGAATATGTGTTCGGACCCTTTTGAATTGGTCTATGCATTAAAAAGTCAAAGAATAATGTTTTCCAGAAAAATGCCCTTTTTGCGGTCCACTATGCGGTCGCATAATAGGAATGCAGACTGCATAGTCGCCGTAAAGTGAAGCAGTGTGTTGGAAAAATTGATGTCAACTATGCGGCCAATTATGCAATCGCATAATCGATATGCGGGCCGCAAAGTCATCGCATAATTCCCTTGGGATTTTGTAAGGGGCAGTTCTGCGGTGCATTATACGACCGCAGAATGGGTATGCGGACCGCATTTCTGCCGCATACCCAGGCAGTGTGTTCAGGTCTTGGGGAGCATTATTGCGGTCCATTATGCGGGCCGCATGTCCACTTTGCGATCGCAGATCCGAGTCGGGGCTCCAGTTTTCTAAATTTAAACCCGAACCCCTGTCGTTATATCCTGTGCAATAGCTCATGTTGAGCCTATTTCCTGACACTTTTAGAGTGAGAGAGAGAGGGGTCTAAGAGGGGAAGTGCTTCCAATCAAAATTACTCCATGAATCCTTGTTAAAATCATTGAAGATAATCAAGTGAGGAACCTAAACCTTCATCCCAAGAGGTAAGGCTTCATCACCTCAGTTCTCATTTTTACACATAGTTACAAAGGGTCATTAGTGAGGTAATTCATGGGGATAAGGGGGTTTACATTGCATGCATGTGTTCTTGAAGAGTATGAGGAATTATAAAAAAAGAGGCTAGTGTAATCTTGCATAAAAGAACCATAAGGCCTTAATGAACACTAAATGCTCGGTAAAATGCTCAAGAGAGCTTAGATTATGATCTTTTCTTGATTATGAGTTAAATTGTGCTATATTTCTTAAATAGATTGAAGTGCGAACATTCTAAAACGTTATAAGATTAAGGAAAACTCGGTTGAGGTATGTATGGCTAAAACCTCGTCTTTTAGAAATTGAGCTTCATCGGCGTTTGTGTGAATATGGTAAGATTAAAGCTGAATTGTTGCATTGCTTGTTATTTTACATGAATTGATGTTGTAACCGTATATGCGTGAAAATGTGTCTCAACATGATCAACGTGATGTCTTGATAACTTGAAAAGGGCAAGGATATGAATTATGTATTGAAATGCTTGGACTTTAAATTGAAATTGAAGCTGCGTATGTTGCGCCATGCATGTGAAGTCTCCTCTATGCCTCCAATTTTAATTGCTCTTTTTATTATCCTAAATTACAAATCTAAAATTGAATGTGGGAACGATGTAAAAAAATGCGGCCTAGTGCCAAGGATAATGTAATAGTTGTGGCCCCAAGTGCCTATGAAATGATATATGTGAAATGAAGTGATTAATGCGAAGGGAACAATGCCTTGGAAAGGCGGCCTAGTCGATCGGGCCGAGGTCGGACTCCGCTCAAGATAGCGGTGGTATTGTGAATGAATTTCGGAAAGGAAAAATGAGATTGTGATTGAAAAATATGCCTCAAATGAGGCGACCTAGCCGATCGGGTCGAGATCGGACTCCGCTCAAGATAGCGGTGGTATTGTGAACAATGATGAATAGTGTGAAATGCCCCAAACTAAAAGCTATGTAAAAATGATGTGGTGATCGTTTAAAGTTTTGAGTTATACTTGTGATTTCTTATTCTTGTGTGAAAGTTCTTTCTAACTAGATGGTGTTTAGTTATACATACTAGTACTATTCCATCGTACTAACGTCCCTTTTGCCGGGGGCGCTACATTTTTAAATGAATGTAGGTGGCTCTATTGCAGATAGTACGGATCGCCCGTAGCGGAGTACCTTCTTCTTGAAGTCTTGGTGAGCCCCTTTCTCCTTCAAGGGGTTATATTGCACATCTTTTGTTGTAGACTTCTACTTTTGAGGCATAGCCGGGGCCTTGTTCCCGGCATTGTCATAACTTGTCTTTTCATCCTTAGAGGCTCCGTAGACATATGTGTGGGTTATGTACGGGCATTGGATGGGTCTACGAACTATGATGTAATTCAAATTATCGCTTTGCTAAAGTGTAATTGTATGAAATCTTGGAACTTATCGACGGTTTAATGTTGAACTAACATTGTAGAATGCACCATCTTTCCTCGTCTGAATAAATGAATGAAAGCATGATCTCCTTATTCATATCGAGTTGGGTAGGAAGTGTTTGATAAAGCTTGCTCAGTTGGGCTTGCTCAATTGAGCACCGGTCGCGCCTCCCGAAGTTGGGGCATGACAAAAATGATATGATAAGCATAAGTATGATGTTATAGATGTTGTAGGAAGATTTATAAAAAAATAATTGGATTCAAACCATATTTTGTTAATCATAAATCGAGCTTGCCGCTCACAATGGTTGTTGAAGTAATCGGAGAGTATTGTGAATTATATTGTTGTTGTTTGGATTGTTTAGTGACTTTTAGTAACTTATGGAATACAGTACAAACAGGGGAGGTGTTGTCCCTTTTCTTGTAGAATATTGGTTTCAAAATATGAGAATTACAACGCTTATATGATGACGACGAAATCGGTTTACTCATTGTAGATGTAAGAAGATCATATTGAGCTTGGTTGATGATTGGAGAGAAGATTGCAAATGTATGTTAAGGCTATCCCTTCTTTCCTTTTGGCATGATCCATATGATACAAACGAAATGAACAAACACACAACTTTCACAAATGACAATATTCTTAGAAGTACTAGGGGTGCATATGTTCTCGATTCCTCATGTGTCCTATTATTATATCGTCTGTTCATGAGTCTCAAAAAACATGTAAGTTGATAAAGTTTATTTCATGAAATTAATTGAAGGCATATTGATCTTATGACATTCCAAGAGATCTTATTGACTTACTTCATTATGCATTACATTCATTTATACATGTACATTGACCCATGACCAGATGGCATTATATACGTGCATATTATATGTATATGGGGTATGAAAAAAGGTTACAGCGTTATATACGCACAACCACCTGATTAACTAGCTTACGTTGATGATTTCGCCCACTGAGGCCGATATGATATGATAGGATGCCCTCAGAGGCTTGATGATGTTATGTACACATGTACATATGCATGATACATGTATACATGACACTATAAATGTTCCATGATTCACTGAGCTATTCAAACTTACAGGTTAAATCCTTTACTCCATGTTTTTTTCATGTCTTTTATATACTGCTTTTCATGCCTTACATACTCGGTACATTATTCGTACTGATGCCCCTATAGCCCAGGGGCCTGTATTTCATGCCTGCAAGTCCTGATAGACAGGTGGATAGACCTTCCCAATAGATAGAGCCAAACATCATCTTGTAAGATCCACTTCCCCGGAGTTACCAAGTTCAAACCATAGAGTCCATTTTATATATACAAGTTTGATGGGTAGGTCGAGGCCTTGTCCCGGTCATGATACAATTTACTTATCTCTAGAGGCTTGTAGATGAGTCCTGTATATTTTGTATATCATTAGATATTCATGGTGATCTCGTCGGCCTACACAGTTATGTATATGAACTTTTGGGCATGTTTACCACTCATATGAGAGAAACTTTATTTTAGATGATTCAACATAGGGTCCCATCGGCCTTGTTTGGTATTGTTAGCTTGCAGGTAGGCCTCATCGGCCTATATTGAGGACTACCCCTTCAGAGTTCACAGTTATAGAGTGGTACGCTCGGACCGAGTATGGCACCGGGTATCGGCCACGCCTTCTCAGGTTTGGGGCGTGACAAACTTGGTATCAAAGCGGTTTTGTATTAGGGAATCTACAAGCTGTGTCTAGTAGGGTCTTGTTTATGGGTATGTGGTGCATTATACTTAATAAGCAGAAGGCTACAGGACATGACTGTCACTCTTTCTTCTTACTCTAGATCGAATGGTAGAGCTAAGTTGTAAGAATTCAAACTCCTAAATTCTATTTTATTCGTAATACAACAATACCTACATCCAAAAATACAGTTGGTAAGAGATTGAATATGGTGGTGGAAGAGTTGAGCCAGAGGAACTCGATTTTGTATCATGCTTATGATGAGTAAATGTGATGTTTTCAGTAGATCATGTGTGTACTAAGACGTGTAAGCTTCTTGATAAGGAGCGCTAAAGCAATATTATCTATCTACCCATATGGTAAAAAGAAATAAGAGAATCAGAAGGTAGATACAAGTTTTAGCAAGTAAAAGAAGCAAAGTGAAGAAGAGTAAGAGGTTCCCAGTTAGTGAGGATTATTAGTGTTTACAATTCAGGCAGAGAAATATAAGTGTTATGAGTTACCTTCAACAGTAACAGAGGTATGTACAACTGAACACACCCATCTCAGTTATGCCCTATGGGAGCTAACAGATATGGTATAAGAGAAGGATGGCATATCAAGATCCAACTGGGGTTAGAGTAACCCAAAATGGTGAATGGATTGTTAGCATTAGCTGACATTTCCTAAGAATATTGCAAATGTGATAGTAGTTTTCCTTATGATACACGTAGGTCGTGCACTCTAGAATAAGTACAATTATATATGAATACGAGAATGTTCAAAAAATTCAGAAAATAGGCACTGGAATCCTACAAGGGATAAATATTTACCTTAGTATTGCTCTAGTCCCTAGTAAAGAGAGAATATTAGATGACCCAAAGAGTAAGTGGATGGAGCAAGGGGAGCTAAAAGCGAAAGAATATTTTGTTGAAGTTTTCAGAATAAGATGATAGACATAAATACTAGCAGGAGAATAAGAAGAGACTAAATAAAGTATTATGAGTAAGATGTGATAAATGGTTGATAAAGGTAAACCAAAACATGATAGGATGACATAGTCTATATTCAGTGAAGGAAAGTACAAGAGAAGATAGACCTTGAAACAATAAAAAAGTATAAACCATAAAGTCATATTCTCATTTTGAGAAATGAGGTGGTAATTCCAACGTGATTACCAGAAGGCTAAGTTAGACCCCAGAGTAATAGAAATTAATATTGGCCAGTAAACAAGATAAACCGAACATGAACTAGTGACCAGATGATTTGATAATAGTCGACATTGTGGGAATTTCAGAGATCGCGTTACGACAATAATAGCATGGATGATAGAAGAATAACCTTTAAAGATTATTCAGGAAGACGCTTCCCAAAATCGAGCACTGTGAGTAGAGTTAAGCTTAAGAGACTAAGTGTGCCAATTACACTAGGTGTCACCCTCATGTGTAAGAAACCCAGTTATCCTTGGTATAGAAGGATTATCGCAATGCGAGTAAGATGTCAGTAAAGATGTGAAAAGACGCCAATAAGGTAACTATGGAATAGTAAAGGAAGAATGCGGTAAAAAGACGAAAGGAACAAGATTGCATTTATTCAGATCCTATAGATATGTTACTACTCCAAAATATTATGTAAGAACAACGTGGGGGAGTGAAAGTAAGAGTTCCCACTGGGGATGTTTGCAACACCCCGAAAATTTTTGAAGTGTTTAAAGGCTTTAGAGAAGATCGGTGTGTGCTAATTATATTAATTCGCATGTGATCAAGGGCTAATGATATCACTTGAATATGATAATATGTGCATACGGTATATTATTTATGGTTTATAGTCTAAGAAGAGCCCTAAGGCTAAGTCAAGATGGAAATTATATAATGGGCTAAAGTTTCAAGTGAGTTCGCACAAGGTTTATTTTCAAACGAGCATAAATCTCAAGATATGAATTTTTATATGGTGTATGACCTATCAAATGAAAGGTCTATGTTTATAGTTTCTAATACTTCAAACCGTTTGTTATTTAGATATTTCTACAATGAGTTATGGATATTTTACCAAAAGGTGGTAGTGCAGCTACACAACTTGCGTAGCCAATTTCAGATTTTGGCCAAGGGAAAGGCCTCCTGCGTAGGTTTTATGTGTAGGCTACGCAAGGAGGCTACGCAGCTTTAGGGGCCATTTTATAGGGGCTAAAACAAGAGGTTTAGAGAGAAAAAAAGTTAGTTCTTCAACATGGAATTGATTTCTAGAGAGAAGGAGGAGCTCTTCCATTATGGATACACTTCAAGGTAAGTTATTTTGGTACAAGGATAATTATATTACATTATTTAGTGATAACACTTGTCATACCCCATTTTCTCGCGAAAGCAGGTTTCGACGTCGTGACAACTCCTTTTGGATGGGAGATAGAGTGCTAAAGAGAAGAGTCGCCACCTAACGGTTTTTAAGGTGCGTTAGGGGACCTATTATGCAGATAACATTGTTTGACTAGTCAACACCACCAAATATCGGGTAAGGGCTCAAATTACCTCAAAGATAAGGTGTTAGGCACTCTTCGAGGTCCACAACTGTGGGTCCCGGCCGAACTTAAGACTATGTGGATTATAATTAGGCAAAATAAACAAAGAGAGTACGGGTCAAATGAATCTATTATAACATGATGAGAAATAAGTATTACAAGGATATAACTATTAAGTCTATGTTAAATGACTAAATGTACAAAGAAAAGAGGGAGGTCCTAAGTTTTTTAGCCTAAAAAATCACCCCGTACAACATAAATAATACTTCACAACTCCCTTGGGGTAGGGAATTACTCATATTATTCAGCGGGCACAGACTATCATCTCCTGCTACCTGATTACCATGTTAAAATCGTTTACCTAAAAGCGCTCTAATTCAATTCTAAGTCGTGTTCTATGCTTGCACTACCCGTCCCATGCCTATGGTCCAGGAGGCATTGGACCTCTATTTAGGGTGGTTCTAGACTTAACTTAAGCTGCTCAAAATAATAAAACTAGTAGATATACAAAACAAATTGGACTTCAAATATGGGTAATTAAGGGCTCAAGTTAGCCTCCACACTTAGACAACAAATGCACGCAAAATAGGTTTTCATGTTAGGCAGTTTCAGAATTAAAATCCTTAAGCCATATAGACATGATTTCTAGGTGACCTTGGATTCAAACGAGCTTATATAACATTACTGCCTTTAGTGGCTTAGACGAGGAGGTAGTGGACCATTTGCTGCTAACGCTGGTTTTAGATACCAATTTTTAAAAATGTGATGTTGTCCTATATGCATGATATCTAATAGTGGCATAGTTAAACAAATGAAAACAGCTCTGGTAACCCAGTCCTGACAAGGGGATAAACAATATTAAGCGAGTGACAATATCCTTTAGGTAGGATCTCTAGCAATTGACAATCGAACTTTGATTTTATAACACTTTACCTCTATAAGCATGTTATCTAGGCGGAGCAATATGATAAAAATAGTAGTAACTGATTAGTTAATTAAGGTCCTATAGACATGATTTCTAGGTGAAAATCAATAGAACATAAGCTAGTGAGATCCTATAGGCATGGTATCTAATGAATATGCTATAGTCATACAAATCGAAAGAAAGTTCATTAGCATTCATTTCCTACATGCTGTCTAGTAACACATAGCAATACCCATGCTTTGACGAAAGACAAGTTATGTGTGTGTGTGAGTTTCCTAAAGGCATGGTTTCTACCAGTGGAAGTTAAATGGCATATGCATCAAGTCAAGTAAATCACATGAATCCTATGGGCATGTTTTCTACCCTTGCATGCAAATAGTAGACTATACCCATTCCCCCAATTTCACTAACACCCCCAATTATTTATTACAAAAGTTATTACAGACCCAATGATAAATAATTACAAAATTATACAAACACTAATAGTAGGTCAATGGCGGGCCCAAAAGGAAATACCCATCATTTCCTGGGCCTTCAACAACTCTCACATAGCATACCCGGATTTCCAACAGGGAAATATATTCATCAGTACAACCCAGAAGCCATATGAGAACTCAAGTAAAACCACACAACCATAGATTGACCAATATTACCCATATATTAAATCACTTAAACCAACCAGTTTACATGTTCAGTAGACAGTAGGAAGAAAGAACTAAGTGTCAGAGATAGCTCAGGTCTCAGTGGTAAAGAAAGTGGCTAAAAGAACCCCAAGTCCTAGTGTGTCAGAGTTCACAAGGGTCTCAATTGGACCCCGAGCAGTGCTCATACTAGTGAAGTTAATAGTAAGAGACTTGGTGGCCTTGGCTTTCAGCCGGCCAAGAATAATAGGTTCAGAATAGCATAGGTAACAAATGAGAATGAGTAGACAATGGTTAAGGGACAAAAGTTGAGGAAATACACTTATAGTTTAAAGTAGACATAACAAAGTTGAGAACATAGAACTACTAGTCAAGAAGGTCAACAAGACTTAGAAGCAAGTTCAACACTTAACACATTGGCAGAAACATATTGAAAGGATTAGGGAAGAAACAAGTTTGCGAGATTAACAAGATTATCATGCAAAGGTGCATAATACCAAATAAGTTTAAGTAGGGCACTAACTTAAGAGGTTTAAAGCTAAAAGGTCCAAATTATGCTAAGGATTCATCACAATATCATAAGACATCCTGGTTAACTTATATCATGAAACAAAACAGTTCAAACATGGTAGGGAAACATAAGTTGAGATAACTACTCTAAAATCTCAAGTAATCACTAAAGGGATATGGGATCAAGTGAGACAAAGACATGCTGAGTGACACAATAGCAGGGAAGCAAGTCATAGTTAATAGAAAAGGTCTTCACACGGGTTACAACACATTACAGATGTGAGGCATTCATTACAGGGATTCAGAACAAAGTAGTAAAGCAAGCTCATGTCACATAGCAAATGTAGACATTCAGGCATCAACACAGTAGACTAATATGAACTTAAGAGGGTTTAAGTCATTCAGGTGAAGCATGTTCAAATGACATATCATAATTGGCAGCTTTTAGGTAAAATTAGATACTAAAGAAGTTCAAAACAAATGCAAAGCTAACAAGGTTGCACACAGAAGTAGCCCACAACACATTAGCTAAACGAACTTAAGAGAGTCCAAATTCTTCAAATTAGGCATAAACATGTCTCAGAACTAGCAGCATTAGGTAGAATCAAGTACTAGGAATGTTCAGATTACAAAACAGGTTCAAATGCTAACAAATTATACGTAGAGGTGGTCTAAGAACATATTAAGTCATGAAGTTCAGAGGCATGAATATGCAGGGAATAAACATAAAAGAATGAAATCGTAAAGCCAAGAGACTTGCTAGTTAAATAAACAACAAGAAAGAACAGATTCCACAATATTCTGAATATCAACAAAAAGCAAGAACCCCAGAATCTTAATGCGTCAAAGTACCCATGGGCTTCAAAGGAACCTCGGGTAGTGCTCGCACCAAGAAAGGTTGAAGAATCGCATTCCGGTGGCCTTGGATTTCGCCGGCCAAGAACCAAAGTATAGAACAAGAGAATGAAAGAACAATAGAGTAATAACATCAATTTTTAGAGAATCTCACGATTAAAGTCTGTCTTAAAGAGGAAAAGGGAGGGGTTTATATAGCAGTAGAAATTCGACAAATAAACAAGGAAATACTGTAAAATCAGCATAAATAAGGAAATAAAATAATGTAGAATAAGTAGAAAGTCAAATTAGAGAAAGATTAGGTAAACCCTAATTGACAGGAATCGGAAATTGGCCGGAGATCTTGGTTAATTGGACCTATATACCCTGGTCATGTGCATATGGATAAGATATCGTCCAGATTTAAGCAATTGAAGTTGAACTGCCAGAGATAATACTTGCCATGTTTAGACAAGTACTAAGTGATACCATGGAGGTAGTACTGAGATAACACATAAAAGGCAAGAAAATCATGAAAAGAATCCATGGTTGAGACGGATTTAGAGAAAATTAAGAGGGTGGCTAGGGTTTCCGAGGAGAGGAGAAGAGAGGATTCATGGGCGGCGTCTGAAAGAAAATGATAGGGCTTTGGGGGCAGGTTAGGTTAATTAAGAGGGAGAGTGAACGGAGGACGTTGATCTTGAGATATCAATGGCTAAGATTTAAAATGAACGGGGCGGTCATAAAAACGGATACTGACCGGGTCCTATTAAAGGGTCATTTGGATTTGGGCTGGGGGCTATTGGGCTAAGGTGTTGGGCCATTTTTGGTCTGAAAATAGGTTTAAATATGGGCCAGCTCTTAAATACACACAATTTATCAAAAATAATTTATAAAAATACTTGATAAATAAATAAAAATATTATTTATGCACTAAAATGATTAAAAATAATAGCTTAGTATTATAAAAATATAAAATACTATTTTGACACAAATAATATAAATAAAGAGCAATTATGTATGAGTATGGGCTATTACTGCAAAATTGTGCAAATAGCCTTTAAAATACTAATGTAATTATATAAAAATAAAGTAAAATATTTGAAACATGTATTATAGGTGCAAGTAGTAATTTTAGGTAATTAAGTCATCATAAAATAATTTCTTAGATTTGTTATTATTCTGTCAGCTGCCTTTTATCCTTGATTATTGTATTTCCTTCGACTTGCTTCCATTTATCTGTCATTAGTTGTAACACTCCTGTTTAATTCATGTCTTTTGCGTGACCTAGTTACATTACATTTCAGCTTGTATTTAGGTTTTGCTTATTTTACGCCTCGCGTGCTCGTCTACATTTGTAGTAGTCTAGGCTTAGTCTATATCCTTGTGTTTTAGCTAGTGTAGTGGATATTCTGAGTGATGGTAGTGTAAGGTCATGTCCTCTAGTGTGTCCTCGGGTGGTAGGGGGTTGGTCAGAGGGCGAGGAGCAAGGGTGGTAGGGATTACATAAGGTTGAGAATTAGATCCTGGAACATAGGGACACTGACGGGTAAGTCGATAGAGTTGGGAAAGATTCTCCAGAAGAGTCGATGTGTCCAAGAGACTATATAGGGGGTACGAAGGCTCGGGATGTTAATGGGTATAAGCTCTAGTATTCGAGGGGTGTTGGAGGTAAGAACGGGGTAGGCATTTTAGTTGATAGGGACCTCAGGGAGTTAGTGGTGGATGTCAGGAGGGTGAACGATAGGTTGTTGATTATTAAGTTAGTGCTTAATGGGTTTACTTTTAACGTGATTAGTGCCTACGCGCCTCAATCGGGACTGAGCGAGGAGGTCAAAAGGCACTCTGGGAGGATTTGGATGAAGTTGTGTGGGGTATCCCGCAGTCCGAGAAGATTTTGATAGGGGGTGACTTTAATGGCCATGTTGGGGAGAAAACTAGGGGTTTTGACGAGGTGGGCGATAACTAGAGATTATGGTTCATTTTACACTCCTTCTTACTTGAGTTTTGATAAAAAATGAGTACAAAATAGTCCTAAAAGCTTACATGTTATACTTGTTTGTAGGGTTTGGTCAAAAAGGCGACAACTAGTCAAAACCAGCACAAAAAGGAGTGAAACATGCACAAATACCAAGAACAAGTCCAAGCACAATGCAACAGGTCTACTGCGGCTGCATTTCATTTGGTGTGGTCCATAGTGAAGAGATTCAGAGAGTGCAAATTTTGGAAAATCTAGCATTGCGGCCGCAAAGCATTTTGTGCGGACCGCAATGGTCTCACCGCGGCCGCACTCGATACTGTGCGGTCCGCAAAGAAGGAGTTCAGAAAGTTGAAGTTTTGGAGCCTAATGCCAATGCAGTCCACGGGTCTTTTTGTGATGACCGCAACAGAAGCCACCGCGGCCGCGGTGCATTTTGTGCGGCCCGCGGTGGCCAAGTTCAGAGAGCTGAGTTTAAAGCCAAGAAGCCTCATTGCGGCCGCACTCGATATTGTGCGGACCGCACTACCCGCAAGGGTATTTTTGTTCAGAAAATTCAGCATAGTATACATAGTTTCTTTTCCCATTTTTAGGTCATGAGTTGTATTTTAATGTTGAGTTGCGCTCGTGAACAATAGTTCTTAACCATTTTGAGTAATTTTAGAGTAGTTTTATCATTGAATCTTCAAGTATTAGCTTGTAATTAAATCTTATGGGTTTTTCTTCATCTATTTCTTTGTTTTCTCCTATTATCATGAGTAGCTAGACCCATTATCTAGGGTTGTGACTCAACCCTAATGTGGGTATTTGATGGGTCCTTAGTTTTAAGGCTTAAATGTCTATGGGTGTTTGATATTTGGACTAATTTGTGTTTTTCATGTTGAATTAGTGGTTGCAAATACTAATTTGTGCCTATTTGACTTGGGTTCTTCTTGAGAAAGAGAACTTGAGTCTAGGAAAATTATTCCAACAAGGAATTAGGGCATATTCAAGAGATTGATTGCCCCAATTAAAGGGTTAAACCTAGAGATAGTAATATTCGACTTGAACCTAAATTGCTTGCACAAATTATCATACCCAATTAGTCTTGAGAAAGTCAATTAGGGCAAAATCACTCAAACTACCGAGAGGTATAGAGTGAGAAGTTTAGCGCATTGGTTATATCGCATTCCCCAACATGACAACCTAGCCTTAGACTCGAGAACCCGTCAAGTATCCACCTAGGAGAAAGTCACTTCCCTAGTGCCTTCTTAACTATTTAGCCAACCTCTCAAATATCTTACTCTTAGCTTAATTTAGCATTTTATTAGCATAATATTAGAAGTAATCAAAAGACCAACTATGATTAGAAGTGCAATTAAGAGCAATTACGCATCTCTAGTTTAGATAGGAACCCAATTTCCATTTCTAGCTCCCTGTGAAAATCGATCCCAACCATCTCAGGTAAAAGCTACTTCGACCACTCTCGCTACTTTGGAGTACTGCAGGGTTGGCACCGATCACTTTTTGGCGCCGTTGCCGGGGAGCTAACAGTTTTGGCTATCTATCTAAATAGTTTTGTATATTGTTCTTCTTTACTTATGTGTTACTAATTTGTGTGTGTCACAACTTCAGGCACAAAAATGGCGGCAAACAACGCACCTCTTAGAGATCTTCCGCCAGGGGAGGAGGTAGATGACAATATTGGTAATGGGGTTCCTATTGTGCCTCAAGGACAAAGGAGAGGCCGCCAGGCCAATGATAATATTCCAGACCCTCCCCCGCCACCTCCAAGAGTGGCTCCTCGAGTGATTCCCAACCAAGGATATGCTAGTGCAATTGTCCCCGGGGGAGGAAGTAGATGACAATATGATGATGAGGTTCCTATTGTGCCTCAAGGACAAAGGAGAGGCCGCCAGGCCAATGATAATATTCCAGGCCCTCCCCCGCCACCTCCAAGAGTGGCTTCTCTAGTGCTTCCCAACCAAGGATATGCTAGTGCAATTGTCCCACCCCGGATCTGGGCGGGTAATTTTCAAATTACCAATGTGATGCTGACATTGTTGGAGCAGCGTGGGTATTTCACAGGCGCTGCCAATCAGAATGCTTACAAACATCTCAAAGGTTTCATAGATACCTGTTGGGGGAGCAAGCAAACAAATGTGTCGGAGGATGTACTTTGGTTGAGACTATTCTCTTTCTCACTTAGAGTGAAGGCATTGGATTGGCTTGAGCGACTTCCCAACCATTCCATCACTACTTGGGATGAGTTGGTAATAAGTTCATTGCAAAGTTTTTCTCACCGGGACACATGGAAGCATTGAGAGATGAGATATTAGATTTCAAGTAGGAGCCCACTGAACCACTACATGAGATTTGGGAGCGATATAGAACCATGGTAAAGGAATGCCCCAACAATGATATGACTGAGGCAATGATCCAACAGACTTTCTACTGGGGCATTAACACAACAAACTAGTGCATAGTGAACCAACTTGCTAGGGGCAATTTCATGAAGCTGTCTTATGATGAGGCTTGTGACATTCTTGATGAGATGACTGACACTTCATCCGCTTGTCAAAGTAGAGCCAATGTGCCACAGGGTGACCCCACGGTCACTCATTTGCACAAAGAGCTACATGACCATGGGCAAGCTATAGCAGAGCTGGCAACTACAATGAACCAGCTAGCAAAGGCACAGTTACAACAGGTTCAAAATCCGCGCCAAGTAAATACCATGGAGGGTGTCAACATGCTAGTGAACAAAAGAAGACAAAGAGGTCAACAGAACCAAGGGAGTTCGGATCAATTTGACAATGATTATGGTGGATTCCAAGATGATGGTTATGATGGGTAGATTGAAGAGGTGCAATACGTGAACAACTATCAAGTCCAAAGGGGAAATTCTTCCAACCAACAACAATGGAGACCCCAAGGCAATTGGGGAAATCAACAACAACAAGAGAATAATAATTGGGGGAACAACAATCAAAATTCCAATTAGGGCAATCAGAATAATAATAAGAAAAATCAGGGCAATTGGAATAGCAACAACAACAATTGGGGTGGTAACAACAATCAGGGTGGTTGGAACAATAGCAATCAAGAAAATCGGGGGCAAGGCTTTCAAAGGCCCCCAATGTATCAACAACCGAACAATCCACCCCCATTTCTATCCCAAGGTCCGAGTTCTTCCAACAATGAAATGAGGAGAATTGAAATGATGTTTGAACAGTTGATGGAAAAGAATGCGGACTTTGATGCTCAGTTGGCTTCCTACAATACTTCAATCAGAAACTTGGAGGTTCAATTAGGCCAAATCTCAAAATCCTTGAATACTCACCCTAAGTGGGCTCTACCAAATGATACGGTAGTTAACCCTAAGGGTGGGAATAATCATGTTATGGCGGTAACTACAAGGAGTGGTTGAGGTGGTGATGTGAATGCCTCCAAACAAAAACAATTTTTGAGTGATGAAGTTGAGTTGCAAGAAGATGAGATTCCTTTGGTGTTTGAAAATGTGACTGATGAGAACGTGAATGAGGAAGTGAGGATTGATATTCAAGATGCCGAGGTGGAGACTCAGAATGATGTGAACCCGTCTAGGGAACACGTAATAGACATGCCGGAACTGGTTGTGCCTAAAGCCAAGGCTCCTTTGCCAAGGTCACCTCCACCTTATCCTCAAAGGCTTACGAAGCAGAAAAATGAGAATCCGTTTAAGAAGTTTATTGACATGATGAAGAGCTTATCCATTAATGTGCCTTTGGTGGAGGTTCTAGAGCAAATGTCGGGGTTTGCTAAATTCATGAAGGACTTGGTGACAAAGAAAAGATCCATGGATTGTGAAACTATCAAGATGACTCACCAAGTGAGTGTAATAGTGCACTTAATGGCCCCGAAGCTAGAAGATCCCGGTGCGTTCACCATTCCTTACACCATTGGGAGCGCGGATTTTGCAAAAGCTCTATGTGATTTGGTGGCAAGTATCAACTTGATGCCCTACTCAGTTTTCAAGACTTTGGGTATTGGGCAACCGAGGCCGACTTTCATGAGATTGCAAATGGCGGATAGAACTATGAAGAGACCATTGGGTATTATTGATGATGTTCTTGTCCGGGTTGACAAATTTATCTTGCCAGCTGATTTTGTGATCTTGAATTGTGAGGTAGATTATGAAGTTCCAATCATATTGGGAAGACCTTTCCTTGCTACTGGGAAGGCCTTAGTTGATGTGGAAGTAGGGGAACTCACCTTCCGGGTAAGTGATGAGAAAGTGGTCTTTCATGTGTGCAAGTCAATGAAGCAGCCCAATAGTTTTGAGATGTGCTCTTTTGTGGACCTTGTCACAGTAGTGATAGTTGATGATACCAGTGCAATGATCAATGTAGAGGACCCTCTAGAGGCCGTATTGTTGAATCTTAATGTAAATGATGATGAAGGCCAAGTGGAGTGTGTGAATGCTTTACATGGAATGGGCTCTTACTCTTATAACCTAGGAAACTCTCTTTGGATCTTGAAAATAGGAAGACTCTACCAACAAAACCTTCAATCGAGGAACCTCCGGTGTTGGAGTTGAAGCCGTTGCCTCCACACCTCAGGTATGAGTTCTTAGGCCCTAGGTCAACTTTGCCAGTTATTCCTTCTTTTTGTCTTACTAACATGCAGGTTGATGTCATATTGGCGGTGCTTCAAAAGTGGAAGAAGGCAATTGGATGGACCTTAGCTGATATTCGGAGGATAAGTCCCACATTCTATATGCACAAGATTATTCAAGAAAATGATGCAAAGCCCTCCTTGGAACATCAAAGGAGGTTGAACAAGGCAATGCAAGAAATTGTGAAAAAATAGGTGATCAAGTGGTTGGATGCCAGGGTTGTGTACCCCATCTCTGATAGCTCTTGGACTTCACCGGTCCAATGTGTGCTGAAGAAGGGTGGCATGATCGTGGTTGCAAATTTTCAAAATGAGTTGATTCCTACCAGGACCGTCACCGGGTGGAGGGTATGCATGGACTACCGCAAGTTGAATAAAGTGACCACACAAGGATCACTTTCCATTGCCTTTTCTTTATCAGATGTTAGATTGACTTGCTGGGCGTGCCTTCTATTGTTTCTTGGATGGGTATTCTGGATACAACCAAATCTTGATTGCTATGGAAGATCAGGAGAAGACTACATTCACTTGTCCATATAGCACCTTTACCTTTTCTAGGATGCCTTTTGGGTTGTGCAATGCACCAACTACATTTCAACGGTGTATGATGGCCATTTTCACCTATATGGTGGAAGATATTTTGGAGGTGTTCATGGACGACTTTAGTGTTGTGGGTGATTCATTTGAGGAATGTTTGAAAAATCTTGATAGTGTGTTGACCTGTTGTGAAGAAACCAATCTTGTTCTTAATTGGGAGAAATGCCACTTCATGGTTGGGGAGGGCATAGTTATTGGGCATAAAATTTCAAAGCATGGTATAGAGGTGGACAAAGCAAAAATTGATGTGATTTCAAGGCTCCCTCCCCTACCTCTGTCAAGGGAGTTAGAAGTTTTCTTGGGCATGCGGGGTTCTACCGGAGATTTATTAAAGACTTTTCAAAGGTAGTGAATCCCTTATGCAAGTTATTGGAAAAATATGCCAAGTTCATGTTCGATGAGAGATGTATGCAAGCCTTTGAACTTCTCAAGCACAAGTTGACCACCACTCCTATTATCACCGCACCCAATTGGAACTTGCCTTTTGAGCTCATGTGTGATGCGAGCGATGTTGCGGTTGGGGTGGTTTTGGGTCAAAGAGTGAACAAAATGTTTCATCCGGTGTACTATGCGAGCAAGACAATGAATGATGCTCAAGTGAACTACATGGTGACTGAGAAAGAGCTTTTGCCTATTGTGTTCGCAATGGAGAAATTTCGACCGTATCTCATGGGTGCCAAGGTCATAGTTCACACCGATCATGCCGCACTCCGGCACTTGATGACGAAAAAGGATACCAAATCTAGACTGATGCGATGGGTCTTGTTACTTCAAGACTTTGATTTGTAGATTGTGGACCGGAAGAGTAGTGAAAACCAAGTGGCGGACCACTTGTCCTGCCTGGAGAAGGAGGAGGGGAGGCCTCATGATGGCCTAGAGATCAATGATTTATTTCCCGACGAATAACTCCTTTCTGTGTCGGTGAATGGTATGCCATGGTTTGCGGACGTTGCTAATTTCCTTGTGACTGGTATAATCCCATGTGAGCTCTCTTCTAACCAAAGAAAGAAGCTCAAACGGGATAGTTTGGAATTCTATTGGGATGAGCCGTACTTATTCAAGATTTGCACGGATGGTGTGATCCTAAGGTGTGTCCCGGAAGAGGAGCAATTGAGTATCTTAGAGGCTTGTCATTCCTCTCCCTATATTGGCCATCATGGAGGGGCGAGGATGGCTTCGAAAGTTCTTAGTTGTGGGTTTTATTGGCCAACTTTGTACAAAGATGCAAGTGAACTTGTGAAGAGGTGCGACGAATGTCAAAGAGCAGGTGGAATTTCGAAGAAAGATGAGATGTCTCTCAATGCCATTCTTGAAGTAGATATTTTTTTTATGTATGGTGCATTGATTTTATGGGTCCATTTGTTAGCTCATGTGGGAATACATACATTCTTGTGACGGTTGACTATGTTTCAAAGTGGGTTGAAGCCGTGGCTTTACCCAACAATGAGGCCCGGAGTGTTGTTGTGTTTCTCAAGAAGAGCATTTTTACAAGGTTTGGCACTCCTCGTGCAATCATAAGTGATGTGGGGTCTCATTTTTGTAATAGAGCTTTTGACACTTTGCTTGCAAAGTATGGTGTCAATCACAAAGTTTCTACTCCTTATCATCCTCAAGCGAGTGGCCAAGTTGAAGTCTCAAACAGGGAAATCAAGAGTATATTGTCAAAAACGGTCAATGCAAATAGGACCGATTGGTCAAAGAAGTGGGATGATGCTCTATGGGCTTATAGGACTGCTTACAAGACTCCGATTGGTATGTCTTCGTATCAGTTGGTGTTCAGGAAAGTTTGCCATCTAACGGTTGAGTTAGAGCATAAGACCATATGGGCTTTGAGGAAGCTGAATCTTGAAAGGGATGTGGCAGCAAATCTTCGTGTGGAGCAGCTTAATGAACTTGATGAATTCTGATTCTATGCCTACTCCAGTTCATCCTTGTACAAGAACAAAATGAACTACCTTCATGATAAATATGCTCGTGGCAAGGAGTTCAAGTGGGTGATTTGGTTGTCTTGTTCAACTCTCGGTTACGTCTTTTTCGGGAAAGCTTAAGTCGAAGTGGAGTGGACCTTTTGAAGTGGTGTTTGTGACTCCATTTGGTGCACTTGACTTGAAGAACAAAAATGGGGAAGTTTTCAGAGTTAATGGGCACAGGGTCAAGCACTACCTGGGCAAGATTGATAACAGTGGTGGCACTGCCCCATCTAAAGTGATTTGATGGTAACCTGCGTCGTGTCGCGATGTTAAATCAGGCGCTTCTTGGGAGGCAACCCATGTGTATTTCATTTGGTTTTTCTTTTATTTTCTTTGTAGTATAGGATTTGCTTTTGGACTAACTGGTTGTGAGTTGTTGTAGGATTGTTTTGATGTAGTGCAGGACTAAGTTGGAAAAATGCACACTCTCTGAAGTTTGCACTGCGGCCGCATTGCATTTTTTGCGGTCCGCAGTGGCCTCTTTGCGGGGGCAAAAATTCAATGCGGACCGCAAAGTCAATTGGTCAAAAATGATGAGTCTCTGAAGTTTTCCACCGCGGCCGCAATGCATTTTGTGCGGTCCGCGGTGGACATCTTCCCAGTGCTTCATGTTTCTGAGTATCGCGGACCGCGGTACCATTTTGTGCGGTCCACGGTAGGTAGGTGAGATGGGCCCCAGTTCCTTTTTCTATAAATAGGACATGAGGCCCTCAGTTTAAACTTTTCGACCCTTTGCACTCAAAAATCACTGTTCATCTCATCTAATTGCACGAATTCAACTGCTAAGTCTCATTAATCAACATTGCATCTCAATTCTGGTAAATTTAATTCTTTCTTAGTTGTTTAATTTTGCAATTTTTTTAACTTTTATTTTTCTTAATTTTTTCTTCTTTTTCTTCCCGTTTTCTTTCAATTATGTATAGTATGTTTGTTTAATCATATTTAAATTAGGACTAGTTAGTTAAAAACACTGATTCAACACCTAGGGGATCAATAATAGGTGAAAAATTGAACTAAAAACATGAAAAATTTGAACCCTAGGTTGGTATTGTTGTTGGGTGTTCACCGCGGACTGATAACTAGGGATTACGATGAATTTTACACTCCTCCTTACTTGAGTTTTGATTATAAATGACAAAATAGTCCCAAAGGCTTACATGTTGTACTTGATTGCAGGGTTTGGTCAACAAGGTGACAATTCGTTAAAACCTGCTCAAAAAGGAGTAAAACATGCACAAGTACCAAGAACAAGTCCAAACACAGTGTAACAGGACCAATGCAGCCTCACTCCATTCTGTGCGGTTCGCAAAGAGGAGGTTCAGAGAGGTGGTCATTTCAGACATTCAAACTTGGCTTCATTGCGGCCGCGCTCAATTTTGTGCGGTCCGCAAAGCTGGAGTTCAGAGAGTTGCCAATTTTGGGAATATTGCCAATGCGGTCCGCGGTCCATTTTGTGCGGACCGCATTGGAAGCCACCACGGCCACGGTGCATTTTGTGTGGCCCGCGGTGGCCAAGTTAAGAGAGAAAAAGTTTTAAGCCAAGATCCTCAGTGCGGCCGCACTCGATTTTGTGCGGACCGCACTACCCCCACTGGGGTATTTTCTTCCCGAAAATTCGGCCTAGTATAAATAGTTTCTTTTCCCATTTTTAGGTCATAAATTGTAATTTTAAGCTGAGCTGCGCACGTGAACGGTATCCTTGTACTATTTTGAGTAATTTTACAATAGTTTCATCATTGAATCTTCAAGTGTTAGTTAGTAATTAAATATTATGGTTTTTTCTTCATCTATTTCTTTGTTTTCTTCTATTATCATGAGTAGCTAGACCCATTAGCTAGGGTTGTGGTTCAACCCTAGTGTGTGTATTTGATGGGTCTTGTGTTTTAAGACTTGAATATCTATGGGTGTTTGATATTTGGACTAATTTATGGTTTTAATATTGGATTAGTGGTTGCAAACACTAATTTATGCTTATTTGACTTGGGCTCTTCTTGAGAAAGAGAGCCTAAGTCTAGGAAAATTAGTCCAACAAGGAATTGGGGCGTATTCAAGAGATTGATAGCCCAAATTAAAGGGTTAAACCTAGAGATAGTAATACCCGACTTGAACCTCAATTGCTTACACAAATTTTCATACCCAATTGGTTTTGAGAAAGTCAATTAGGGCAAGATCACTCAAACTACCGAGAGGTATAGAGTGAGAAGTATCATACAATGGTTATATCGTAATCTCCAAAAATGACAACCTAACCTTAGACTCGAGAACCTATCAAGTATCCACCTAGGAGAAAGTCACTTCCCTAGTGCCTTCTTAACTATTTAGACAACCTTCAATAGTTTACTCTTAGCTTAACTTAGCTTAATTTAACATCTTAGTAGTATAAATTTAAAAGTAATATCAAAACCAATCATGATAAGAAGTGCAATTAGGAATAATTACGCAACTCCAATTTAGATAGAAACTTATTCCTATTTCTAGCTCCTTGTGAAAATCGATCCCGACTTCTCGGGTAAAAACTGCTTCGACCACTCTCGCTACTTTGTAGTGGTGTAGGGTTGGCCTCGATTACGGACCGCAGTGAATTTTGTGCGGTCCACGGTGCTTCTGTGCGGTCCGCAATGCTATTTTCTGTAGACCGCGGTGGTGAAAGTTCTGAAAGCTGATGATTGAGGACTGCGGCCGTGATGGATTTTCTGCGGTCTGCGGTGCCTCAATGCGAACCACAACACATTTTGTAGGGTCCGCGGTGCCTAGAATCAGAGAGTGGGTAGTCTGATCCCCACCTCAGTGCGGACCGTGGTTCATTTTGTGCGATTTGTGGTAGCTGATTTGCGGTCATACTTCATTTTGTGCGGTCCGCGGTCTGCAAATTCTGACTGTCTACAATATTATTCTACAATGCTTCACTGATTCTACTGATACTAACAAAGCTCAACTGAATGTTCTTTGCAGATCATGGTGAAATCACGAGGCAAAGGTGATAAACAGAAAGGGAAAGGAGAGTCCTCCCGGGGTAGGGGATAAGGCATGATTAGATTGACCCCGCAAGCCCGACAAAACATCAAAAACACCATAAGGCTCATAAAGGCTGCTGATAGAGCTATTGACCAATCCGGGAGTGAATATGAGCCTTCCCGGGAGGCATCTAACTCAAACTCCATGCCAGAGTATGTTCCTGACTAGACAGAGAGGAATAAATTGAGGGATACACCTTCGGGATCTCGCACTGCCCAAGCATCAGTGCGCATATCTTCTAAGTTGTCTGAGGGCTCAGCTGCAAACGGTGACAATGAATATTTCATCTCACTTACAGCTTCACTATTTGGGGAGGGGACCGTAGAAGAAGTAGGAGGGGTGATCCCCAAGTAGGAGGGGTAGAGAGAACCAGGAACCTAGAGGCATGGCAGGACAGGTTCGTGAATGAAGTGGCCTACCACAAGTTTAGAGAATGGTGGCCCGAGAGGAAGTTAATACTTGAGCAAAAATTCATCACCTGGGACCTTTTGCCTCACAACCCCAATGTGTTGAGACAGTTCAGAGAGACCAGGCTGGGAATACTTCATTGGCCATGTGGAGGATGCCAATGAGCACTTAGTCAAGGAATTCTACCCCAATATTACCCACATCAAAAAGGGTACCACAGTGACTAAGGTGCGGAACTTGAAAGTGAAATTTGATGGCAAAACTATAAATGACTACCTTGGCTTCCCGGAGGAGGATGAGACCTTGTACTTAGACAAGGTAACTTTGGGGGGGATGCCCGTCCGTGGCTAGCTGAGTACTTAGCAATCTCAGGTACCACCCCAGCATGGCTGACAATGGGGGTAAAAATTCTGAGGAGAACATTAAACTTTGAAGCAAAAGGGTTGGAGACATTTGTGTGTACCCGGCTAGACCCCACCACTCACGACAACTCCCTTCCTATCTCCCAAGCTATATTGGTGGAATCGATCATGGTAGGGTACCCAATCAACATCGGGAAATGATATCGAGGGTGATTACATGGGTCGTGAACGAAGGTGATAGATCCTACCCCTTCCCCAATTTCATGACCATGTATTTTGAGGATCTAGAGGTGGAGAAGAGGAGATTTGATGTGAAAGTGAAAGAAAAGGCATCATTCTCCTGTTACAGCACGACAACCCCAAGGACCCTAAGGGCAAAGCCACTACTTCAACTAGCCAGTCTGAAGCGCTAGTAGTAGCAGTGGCTCCTACTCAGCCTGCCACTCCAGACATGGCCCTAGGACCCTCCACTTCTACAGTTTCGGAGATCCTATCATCCGCAGCATATCCTTTGACTTCCCACCGCCTAAGCCAGACCTTTGCCAGTATCAACAACTGGATGTAGACAGCCACTTCCAAGCTATCTGTACTTTCTACTTCTGTGGCAGCCCAGTTTGTACCTCCTCTACCACAGATCCCACAGTCAGTGGAGGACACTCTCAAGAAGCTTCTGGACAACCAGAAGAAACTCCTAGAGAACCAGAAATTGATCATGGATGTTGTTGATTCTCATGGAAAGGCATTGAAGGAGCTTTATAAGGAGGCAAACAAAATGAGAAAGACTCGTGCTTCAAAGGAGTCGGTGAAGGAGTTAAGGGTGGAGGTAGAGAAGTTGAAGGTTGATTACTTGCCTCTGGATCTGTTATTGCATGACCCGACTCCAGCAGCCCAGCCCCAACCAGAGCAGGAGACAGAGAGGCCACCCAAGAGAAAGAGGGTGATTCCCCGTATTGATGATGATGTTATAGAGTTGGAGGACCCACATGGAGGTTCCTCTAGCCAGCCCCAGATTCCAGTCCAGGCCCAGGTCCCAGTGGAGACACAGATTATAGGGAGCCAGTCACAGGTTCCCTAGCAGACCGAGGACCCAGGGACCCAGACTTAGGATCTTATGCAGACAGAGGGCCAATAGGGAGTTTCTTTTTCCTCTCTTTCTTTTTTTGTGCTTATTTTGGTTAGTTAGCATTAAGGACAATGCTAGCTTTCATTTAAGGGGGTAGCCCTATTTGGATGACTGTATATATGACATTAATTTTTCTTTATGCTTTCTTTTTACCTTTGGTTTGTACATAATTTTATCATTTTATTGCACTTTTCATACTTTTTACATTTGTTCTGTATATAAAGTTACGTTCTAATGAATATATTCATTCTCCCTAATATATATTCGACTAAATTTCCTCTTGTATATATTCATTTTACTTTCCGCATTTTTCCTTTCATAACTTCTTACTTTATGTCCGTAGCTTCTTATTTTGAGTTTTTGCAATAAGCCTTTGGTTTTCTTAATGCCACGGTTCTTTCTAAAGGTGGAATTTTGTGAACCGGGTGGCTTTTCTCGATGATGGATGGCATGACAACCTTCTTAAGGGTATGAGTCTGTTTTCTTTTTGCTTTTAGTATAAATAGTAGCTAGTTGGTATGAGTGCCTCAAGCAAAGCTTCACTTGGGCCTAACACATTTGCCTTTGATCCTTTAGTCAAAAACAAATTGTTGTGTATAGGATGGTGAAAGTGGTGACCTTGAGACTCTTATGTTGGGCGATAATTATCAAGTGATTTTTTGGGACCATTGCGTTGCTGAAATCTTAGCTAAGGTTGTTGTGGGCCCCCGACTCTATTTCTTTAGCAATCACATAGCTTGTGTGGTGAGAATTTGAACTGCAAGTCCAAGTCCTGAGCCATTAGTCTAGAACTTGCCCTGAATGTTTGTCTAGGCAGAATCCTAAGTGTAATTTGACTTGAGACGTGATTATAGGCTCTCCTTGATCCGAATGATGTCTTGAACACTTCCATAGCCTACCATGATAATGTCCCTAGTCAACCCTTTTGATCCATAGATCTTTTTCTTTCACAAACGACGATACAAGCCTTTACTTGTTCTAAAAATACCCTCTCTTGGCACCCGATCTTTCCTTAGCACAAGGCAAAAGCACAAGTTTGGGGGGAGACGAGGAATGCAACAAAATGGTAAAAGGTACAAAATGAAGAAAAAGAAAGGCAATGAAAAAGAAAGAAAATCAAAAAGACATAAAGAATGATCAATGTAGAAAATAATGAAGGGATTCAATAAAAGTAAAGTGATGAAAGGAGTGGAAAGTTGAGAAAGGAGAAAAAGGTTTGAAATGAACAAGAAAGAGTGACAGTGTGTCTCTCTAACCCCTTAGAAAGAAGTAAATGACTTAAAAAGTCAAGAGAATATGTGCTAAAATGAAGCAAAAGAAGTGCTAAAGGGAAGATCGAACCTACTTAGACCAAACATTTCCTGCCCTGAACCAAAAACCTTCACTATATCTCCACAAAAGCCCCATATGATCTTGAGTTGAATAAAGCTTACATTAGTGGTGACTCACAAAAGGGGCAAGCTTATGGTACTTAGAGCCAGACTTGTGACCTTTCTTTGAGAGAGATAGCGTGTTTCCACTATCCTCGTTCTGAGTGCTACAATTTTAAAAGTGAGGTTTGCTTAGGGAGAGTTGAGGATGTATGAGTTTGGGTTCCGCAATGACCAAAGTAGTAGAAAGAGTTTCTTTGATAGGTTGAGTTAACTCTTGATACTCTTGTGTCGCACTAAAACCATGGTGCTTAAAAGAGTGAATGTTGTTAATGAGTCATTTGAATTGAGGGCAATTGTTAGTCCCAATTGATGCTAGATGAGGTCACTTTAGGTCAGCTGAATTTTCTTGGATTTACTCTTAAGGGGTGGGTCTTATTTTTTTTCTTGAGGACAAGCAAAAGCTTAAGTTTGGGGGAGTTGATAACTAGAGATTATGGTTCATTTTACACTCCTTCTTACTTGAGTTTTGATTAACAATGTGTACAAAATAGTTCTAAAGGCTTACATGTTGTACTTGTTTGCAGTGTTTGGTCAAAAAGGTGACAACTAAACAAAACCAGCTCAAAAAGGAGTGAAACATGCACAAGTACCAAGAACAAAGCCAAGCATAGTGCAACAGGTCCACTGCGACCGCATTCCATTTGGTGCGGCCCGCAGTGAAGAGATTTAGAGAGTGCAAATTTTGGAAAATCAAGCATTACGGCCGCAAAGCATTTTGTGCGAATTGCAATGGCCTCACCGCGGCCGCACTCGACATTGTGCGGTCCGCAAAGAAGGGGTTCAGAGAGTTGAAGTTTTGGAGCTTAATGCCAATGCGGTCCGGAGGCCTTTTTGTGCGAACCGCAATAGAAGCCACCGCAGCCGTCTTGCATTTTGTGCTGCCCGCGGTGGCCATGTTCAGAGAGAAGAGCTTAAAGACAAGAAGCCTCACTGCGGCCATACTCGATTTTGTGCGGACCGCACTACCCCCGCTGGGGTATTTTTGTCCAGAAAATTTGGCCTAGTATAAATAGTTTTTTTTCCCATTTTTAGGTCATGAGTTGTATTTTAACGTTGAGCTGCGCTCGTGAACAGTAGTTCTTAACCATTTTGAGTAATTTTAGAGTAGTTTTATCATTGAATCTTCAAGTATTAGCTTGTAACTAAATCTTATGGGTTTTTCTTCATTTATTTCTTTGTTTTCTCCTATTATTATGAGTAGCTAGACCCATTAGCTAGGGTTGTGGCTCAACCCTAGTGTGGGTATTTGATGGTTCTTGAGTTTTAAGGCTTGAATGTCTATGGGTATTTGATGTTTGGACTAATTTGTGTTTTTCATGTTGAATTAGTGGTTGCAAACACTAATTTGTGCCTATTTGACTTGGGTTCTTCTTGAGAAAGAGATTTTGAGTCTAGGAAAATTATTCCAACAAGGAATTGGGGCGTATTCAAGAGATTGATAGCTCCAATTAAAGGGTTAAACCTAGAGATAGTAATACCCGACTTGAACCTAAATTGCTTGCACAAATTATCATACCTAATTGGTCTGAAGAAAGCCAATTAGGGCAAAATTACTCAAACTACCGAGAGGTATAGAGTGAGAAGTTTAGTGCATTGGTTATATCGTAATCCCCAACATGACAACCTAGTCTTAGACTCGAGAACCCGTCAAGTATTCACCTAGGAGAAAGTCACTTCCCTAGTACTTTCTTAACTATTTAGCCAAACTCTCAAATATCTTACTCTTAGCTTAATTTAGCATCTTATTAGCATAATATTAGAAGTAATCAAAAGACCAACTATGATTAGAAGTGCAATTAAGAGCAATTACGCATCTCTAGTTTAGATAGGAATCTATTTCCCATTTCTAGCTCCCTGTGGAAATCGATCCCGACCATCTCGGGTAAAAACTGCTTCGACCTTTCTCGCTACTTTGTAGTAGTGTGGGGTTCGCACCGATCACATGGCGAGTTCGATTTCTGGTTTAGGAACGAAGGCGTTACTTCGTTGTTGGAGTTTGCTAAAGTTTTTGACTTGGTGCTAGCTAACACGGGTTTTTAGAAGAGGGAGGATCACCTGGTCACTTTCTGGAGTAGGATTGCCAAGACTCAGATTGATTATCTTCTCCTCAAGAGAGGTGATAAGGGCATGTGTACGGATTGCAAGGTTATCCCGAGTGAGTGTCTGTCAACACAACATAGGCTCCTAGTAATGGATTTTGAGGTCAAGGGAGTACGGAAGAAGAGAGCGATGTACGAACAACCTAAGATCAGGTAGGGAGCCTTGACTAAGGGAAAGGCTCAGGAGTTGGGGGAGAAGCTGTTGGCTATGGGGCCTGGAGGAGTAGTAGGGATACGAGTAGTATGTGGACAATGACAATAAACTACATTATAAAAGCTGCTAGGGAGGTGTTAGGGGTCTCTAAGGGTTACTCGAGTGGCCACAAAGGGGACTGGTGGTGGAATGAGGAGGTCCAAGGAAAAGTGGAAGCTAAGAAAGAGGCATATTTAAAGCTAGTGGGTGTCACGCCTCCTTTTTCCGCACCCGAGGGGTGCAAGGGAGTTTTTTCCAATTAAAGGACAATCGAAACGGGATTGGTTTATTTATTTCAGAGTCGCCACTTGGGAGATTTAGGGTGTCCCAAGTCACCAATTTTAATCCCGAATCAAGGAAAAGAATGATTCCATATTACAGTCTGCATACCAGAAATCCGAATAAGGAATTCTGTTAACCCGGGAGAAGGTGTTAGGCATTCCCGAGTTCCGTGGTTCTAGCACGGTCGCTCAACTGTTATATTCGGCTTGATTATCTGATTTTATACATGTTAAACCTATGTGCAAGTTTTAAACTCTTGACCGCTTTTATTATTATTTTTTACGAGAATTGCAACATCGTGAAAATATATCTCGAACCACGTTACATCAATGCACCCGTGGTTATTGACATATCTTGACTCTGTTGAGATTTGAATTTGGGTCACATAAATGTGTACCCGAATTAAGAAAAATAAGTTATTAAGACGCGCCTAAAGCAACTAACGTATTGTTATTTTGGAGAAAGCCGTGAAATTTGCTAAACGGCATGTCCCGAATTCTAAGTATTTTTAATATATATACATTTAGAGGGCCCCGCACCTTGTGCATTTTTTGTTTGTCGAGGCTCGTCTCATTCATTATTAAAAAAAGAATTTGCAACATCATGGAAGTGCATCTCGGACCACGCCACAATCAATGTACCCGTGATTAGAGACACATTTCGATTCCGTTGAGATTTGGATTTGGGTCACATAAATGTGCACCCGAGTTTAGGAAGATAAATTATTAAAGGCGCGCCTAAAGCGACTAGCGCATTATTATTTTGGGTAGGGCCGTGAAATTTACTAAACGGCTCGTCCCAGAATCTAAGTATTTAATACATATATTTTGCGAGGGCTCCGCAATTTGTACATTTTTTATGTGGCGAAGCTCGTCTCGTTTTTATTATTTGAGGGCAAACTTAAGGCAACTACGATTTTCTACCAATGAAATCATCCGAGGTTAAACAAAAAAACAACGATTCTAACAGGTAATAATATCCATGGTAAAAATGAAAAATAGAATAACCTCGTTCATATGCTCACATTTACTTTAAGCATGCAGTAACTAAACATAGAATAAACATTTTTAACACAACAACAAAAAATTGCATTGTTGACATTCATAAATATCGAATATTCTCATTTTTTGCCTTGAACCATAATATGCAAAACGAATGAAATGAAACAAAGGACGAAGAACACCAACCTTCGAACCTCGACAATCCTAGAACGACAAACAGTGCCTCCTACGGAACTCGAACCGGACCTCACTTGACGAGGAACAATGATGAAACCTCGGACAAATACCTCGATGTACTGGACCTCGACGAACCAAAGATGACCTCAACGGACTGCACGACGATAGTGAAGGAACAGCGATAACGTGGGCTAATTGGTTGTCGTGTTTGGACAGAACAGCTGGAGCAGTGGTGGTGGGTCGACGAGGGTGATGGGGCTGACTATGGTGGTTTAGGGTTCTTGTTCGTTTTCTGGTTTTTGCCGGAGAAGAACGTGACGCAGCAGCAGCATCAACAGCTGCTACTCGACAGGGGGTCCGGTGGTTCGAGCGTTGGGGGGTGCGACTGGTTTGGGTTTGTTTGAGGACGGAGCAGCTGTGGGGGGTTTAACAGTAGGGTTGCGGGTGGTTGACGGAGGTGGAAGGTTTACAATGGTCGCCGGATTCTGCTGGTTCAGCAGGTGGTCGTGGGGGTGTGACTGGTTTCAGTTGACGACGGAGGCGAAGTAACAGTGCTCGTCGGATTTAAATGGAGGAAGAAAGCGAGGGTCGTTCGGACGTGAGAGGGGCGTCGTGGATGGTTTTGGGTAGGTGTTTGGACGAGATGGTGATGGAGTTGGACTGGTAGCTTGTAGCGACGATGAAGGGGGCTAGGAGGAGGAACGATGGTGGTCTGTTTGGTGGTGAAGAACGTGAGGCAGTAGGGTTTTTGGTTCTTCTTCCCTTGGAAGAAGAAGATGAACAGTGGGTTCTTCAAATTTTCCAAGTCCTCCTTCCAAAATTTCAAAAAGTCCCCCCCTCCAAAAATGTTTGTCCGTGTATTTAGTATCCCTTTGCTAGGAAAATGAGCCCCACGCGTGGTGGGGTTCAAGACTTTTGTCCCCCACGCGTGGTGGGGTTCCCCGTGTATGGGATTCCATCCGTGTTCCCCATGTGTGTCCCCTCATGTGTGGTGGACTCGGATTATTATGAGCTAGGTCCGAAATTAGGCCTAAAAGCGGGTAATTTGAACCCGAATATTATTCTTTTGCCCGGACCCGATTAAGAACACAACGTTGTTCGACTAATCATATGTAAGCAAAATAACTACAAAAATAAGACTAATATATAAACAAAACTATATCTTTTTTAATATATTTTTCAAGATTTAAAATAGCTACAAAATATTAATAAAACTATTTTTTGTAATTTTCGTTTTTATATAAGGATAAAATATAAAGTAATATTTTTTGTATTTTTTCAAAAAATTAAAATGACTACAAAAAATTGATAGAACTATATTTTTTGGTGATTTTCGAAATTATATAAAGTACAAAAATAAAGTGCATTTTTTGTATTTTTTCAAGTTTATGAGAAATACATAAACTAAAATTTATATATATACTTTTTGTAATTTTTCCTTTTGCGACGAAATAAAGTAAAAATAGTCAAAATAGCTATATTAGACCTAAATTATATATTTAAGCTAAAAATGTAAAAATTCCCGGGGAGGGTCAAAAATCAGGTGTCTACAGCTGCCCCTCTTTGACTGGAAACACGAAGAGTTTTCCGACAAAGAACGACTAGACATGTTTTTGACCCGACCATTACTTGGACGGACTACACTAAGGAAAGGGAGGAAATGTGACCGAGCCCTGGTATCTGAGCTGCCTACATATCCTTGGTTTTATAGGAATCAGGCCATGTGTAGTTCGGAAATGAGAGAGAGATGGTAGAGTGTACCGAGGTGAAGAGCCGATCGAGGTGCCGTTCCGTTGAGGTTCCGGTCCGCGGTCCTGTCATTACATCAAAATGATAACTGAAAAAGACTAACTAAGCCTATCAGCTACTAGTTACAAGGATTCCTATCTTTAAGTCTTCTGAAACTTGATCTTGACTCTTGAATGGTGCTTCATACAGACTTTGGATTTGAACCTTGATACTTGCTAGTTGTAGGTGCTAGTTCTTGAGCAGACCACATCTGTTCTCCACTTCCGTGCTTTGGATTCGTTTTTTCCTCTTTTTTTTTTCTTTTCTTGTTTTTTTTTTTGTTTTTTGTTTTTGTGACCAGCTTTTGTTGACCATCTCAGCCTGTTGACTCGCATTCTTGAGGCGAGCTTCTGCTATTTATAACTTGGTTGAATGCTGGGGATTTTTGTTGTAGCCTTCTGCTTCCGGTGGGGTTACTGATTTCCAAAATCTGCAGTATAAGACTAAAAAGTATTCCTCTTGTTATACAGGTGGGCGCCTGAAACATGAAATGTAAAGACTGAAATGTATTCCTCTCGTTATACAGGTGGGCGCCTGACATGAAATGTAAAGACTGAAAAGTATTCCTCTCGTTATACAGGTGGGCGCCTGGCTTTCAACACTAGAAATCTAAAGACTGAATGTATGCCTCTGTTATATGGGCGGGCTCCCAACTTCAACACTTGAAAGTAAAGACTGAATGTATTCCTCTGTTATTATGGGCGGGCTCCCAATTTCAATACTTGAAAAGTAAAGACTGGAATGTATTCCTCTGTTATTATGGCGGGCTCCCAATTTCAACACTTGAAAAGTAAAGACTAGAATGTATTCCTCTCATTATACAGGTGGGTGCCTGGCATGAAATTTAAAGACTGAAATGTATTCCACTCGTTATGTAGGTGGGCGCCTGACATGAAATTTAAAGACTGAAATGTATTTCACTCGTTATGTAGGTGGGCGCCTGACATGAAATTTAAAGACTGAAATGTATTCCACTCGTTATGTAGGTGGGCGCCTGATAAGAAATTTAAAGACTGAAAAGTATTCCACTCGTTATGTAGGTGGGCGCCTGATTTCAACAACTTTGAAAATAAACGCCATTCCTCTCTTCAGGCGGGCTCCTGATTTTAACAAACTTTAAAGCTAAACGCCACTCCTCTCTTCAGGCGGGCTCCTGATTTCAACAACAACTTTTAAAATAAACGTCATTCCTCTCTTCAGGCGGGCTCCTGAATTTAACAACAACTTTTAAAATAAACGCCATTCCTCTCTTCAGGCGGGCTCCTGATTTCAACAACTTCTAAAATAAACGTCATTCCTCTCTTCAGGCGGGCTCCTGATTTTAACAACTTTGAAAATAAAATGCCATTCCTCTTTTTAGGTTGGCGAGATTTAAACAACTTTAAAAATAAACGCCACTCCTCTCTTCAGGCGGGCTCCTGATTTCAACAATTCTGAAAATAAAATGTCATTCCTCTTTTTAGGTTGGCGAGATTTAAACAACTTTAAAAATAAACGCCACTCCTCTCTTCAGGAGGGCTCCTGATTTCAGCAACAACTTTTAAAATAAACGCCACTCCTCTCTTCAGGCGGGCTCCTGATTTTAACAACAACTTTAAAAATAAACGCCACTCCTCTCTTCAGGCGGGCTCCTGATGTCAACAACAACTTTTAAAATAAACGCCACTCCTCTCTTCAGGCGGGCTCCTGATTTTAACAACAACTTTAAAAATAAACGCCACTCCTCTCTTCAGGCGGGCTCCTGATTTCAACAACTTTGAAAATAAAATGTCATTTCTTTCTTTAGGTTGGCGAGATTTAAACAACTTTAAAAATAAACGTCACTCCTCTCTTCAGGCGGGCTCCTGGTTTTAGGAAAACTAAACATTGATAATTTTAAGAAAACTAAAAATGACTCTCTTTTTTTCTTTTTTTTTTTCAATCGTTGTTTTTTTCTCAAATTCAAACGTTGTTTTTTTTTGTGTATCTTAGGAGAAAGATTCATCGGACTAAGATTTTGATCCTAGGATTCATCAGACTAAAATTTTGATCCTAGGAGAAGGTTCATCGGACTAGGTCTTGTTTTTTTGGTATCTTAGGAGAAAGATTCATCAGACTAAGATTTGGATCCTAGGAGAAGGTTCATCGGACTAGGTCTCTATCTTAGGAGAAAGATTCATCGGACTAAGATTTTGATCCTAGGAGAAGGTTCATCAGACTAGGTCTTGTTTTTTTTTTATCTTTAACAACCACTTAAGAGGAAATGCGTCTCCTAGGGGGTAAAACTTAAACTTAGGAGGAAATGCGTCTCCTATGGGTGAAACTAAACAAACCTAGGGGGAAATGCGTCTCCTATGGGTAAACCTTAAATGATTTCAAACTAGGAAGTGCGTCTCCTATTAATGAAACCTTCGCCTTTTTTTTTGAATTATTTACTTACCTGTGTTGTCTTCCCTCGAAACGGTTGGGGATTATTTAGATGGGGATGACTTTTCCCCCTTTTCTTCATTATTATCTTTTTATTCTTTTTTTTTATTCTTTTTTTTTTTTATTCTTTTTTTTTGTTTTGTTTTTGCATAGCTTCTTCCTTCGAAGACTACCTCCCTTGAGAGTCGTTTTGTCTTTCCCCGAAAGGAACCGCTGAGGATACTGACTTTCCCACCATGTGTTGGACTCCTCGCAACTGCTAGGGATAACACTGTTGGAGAATTATTTACTTACCTGTTGGGGGGTAAAATGTTATCAGCTGGGGGTACCTGACTTCCAGAAAATTTTCTAAATGGAAGGAAAATTTTCTGCCCCAGTTTGATAATATCCCTTGTGGCATGCAGTTCTGGCATCAATGCCATTTCCGTTACCTGCTTCAAATCAAACAAAATTTTGTTAGTTTAAAACATGGTGGTTGGTTGTGATACTCCTAATGGGATAGCTTTCCCTTTCTCCTTCCTTGCTCTGCGTTCAACAACTTGTTGGGGATGATATTATGTGCTGGGGATAATCCCTTTTTGCTGGGGGTATCCCTCTTCTTTTGTGGCATAGCTCGGAAACTAGCATTTCCCCGACTTTTAGTCTTGTATGAATTTCCCACAAATTCATGCTCACTGCTTTCCTTGCTCTGTTCATGGGCCTTGGCCTTGAGGTTTATAACCTTGGTTTTGGCAAGGGTATCCCTTTTGACACTCGTCAATCCTTTTGTCAATTTCCTTTTGTTGGGGATATCACTGGCCTCGCATTTGTTCCTTGCTGACTAAACCACTTGGATGTACTAGTCAGATCTCATTTTGGAAAGCTGATGGCCTATTTTGAAGTCAATTCACACTTGTTCTGACCAAGCAGACTCTATTGGGGATTTTTCTATGAAAGGTAAAAGATAAAAAGGGAACAAAATAAAAGGACAAAAGGAAAAAGACGACCTTTTAACAAAAGAAACAATAAATAAAAACCTGTCAAACGCAGATACCGACGCAGATACCGACATGCATATGTGGCCTATCCTCCGCCGTTAATCATCTTTCCAGATCTTTAATTGGCAATTCCCCATCTGATTCTCAATCCTATTCGACTTGTAGTGCCCAAAGGGTTTTCACTATCAAGCCTCTCTCATTTCTGGTTTTTCTCTCAGCTTTCATCGCCTTATGGTGCCTGTGAAGGTTTTCACCGATAAGACTCTCTCATTTGTATCACTTTCCAGCTGGGGGTTTGGAGTGTCGCCGGTATGACTCTTTCTGCTGGGGATCGGAGTCCTTTCTGCTGTGGAACAGAATGTTATGCTCACCGGTGAGACTCTCATTTGTATGACTTGGCATCTTTTGAAGACTAGTTAGAAGGTCTTTCTTTGGACCGTAATGTGGGTTTTGGATAGGCTAGAAAGAAAGGGTATAAAAGGCTCAAAAAATACATTAATTTTGGGTTATTAGTTACAACTTTCGGAATTAGATTTATTTACAACAAACGCAACTTTTGCCCCCAGTTTCTTGCTTGGGGATATTTTAATTGATTTTTTTTCATTTTCTAAAACTATGACCGAGTCGTGAAGCGCCTACGTATCCTCTTTGAGGAATCAGGTCAAACGTAGTTCCCAATTCCTCTTTTCATTCCGACTTTCTTTTGTTGTTTTTTTTTGTTATCATTTTCTTTTCTTTATTTTTTCTCTTTTTTGTTTTGTTGTTTTCTTTCTTTCTCTCTTCTTCTTTTCTTTTTCGTTGCTACTGATTCCGAACGAGGGGTATGAAAGAAAATAAATAAGGCTCAAAAGGGGTAACGAAGGATAGAGTGTTTGGGTAGCAGAACAAAATGCCTTCGTCATTCCAGTCTTTAAAACATGCCAAGTGCAAACAACACAATTAAACAATAGATTTATAGTCTCTTCCGATGGTGCTGGACTTGACAATTATATTCAACATCTGTTTGTTCATTTGTCACTTCTAAAGCACCGTTGGGCGACACTCTCATTCTCATTATTATGAACGACCCTCATGCCAATTTAGGCGAATCTTTCTTTAACGGTTTTCTTTGTGTTTAACTTGCCCCAGTTCCACATGACTCGGGCTCCAAATAATCTCAAACCGTTCTTATTTCCTTTAAATGCTTTGATCACCTTCCCAGGGTTTTATGATTAACTTTTAAGACTAGGCCCAAACTGGGTGCGCATGTCCTGTCCCTAGAATCGGCATTGAACAAAATGATAAAAGGACTAAACAAAAAGAGGACTGGAAATAATAAAAGACCGGATTTGCATTAGACTACCGGTGAAAATGGTTTGAATAAAAAAACAAACAAACAAACCAGAATGAAATCCTAAAATAACCTGGACAAATTTAAACAAACCGCTATGACAAAACGGAAAGATAAAAAGGTTTGACACAGGACAAAATCCGAATTACAATTCTAATAATCCGAACAACAGAATTGACAACAAAATAAGCCACCAACAAGCTTCTCTCTTGCTAACCAAAGAACGGAGCGTCCTCCCACTTATCAGACCTGGCATCTTAGCCACTGAGCTTTGCCTCAATACTGCCAAGACCACTACCAGCTTCAATACCATCAACCTCCGTCAACGAGTTCTCGATAGGGTTCGAGTGCTCTATGTCACTGTTATCGATCACAATCCGCCCCTTTTGGATCAATTTTTCTACTTCCCTTTTCAGATTACGACAGCTCTCAATGTTGTGCCCTCTGACATTGGAGTGGTATGCACATCGCGCTGCCGGATCAAAGTTTCTTGCATGTGGATCTGGAGTATATGCGGGGAGCGGCTCCATCAGGCCAATATGATTTAGCCTTTCGAACAGACTTGCATAAGATACTCCGATAGGGGTGATAGCCTTTTCTCGTTTCAGCAACCTCTCATTCCTAAATGCTTTATTGGGCCGGAAACCAGATCCAGGGGGCTTTCGGTAGGCTTGTGAGGGTGGATAGGCCTTTTGTGGAGCTGGGTATTTGTACAGTGAAGTCCGTTCTTGGGAATCTCGTGGAGAATAGTAGCGTTGGGGAGGATAGCAGTGTTGACGAGTGATGGAGCTACTCGGGTAGCTGGAAAAACTGCCATAAGTGGGTTGGTATGGAGAGTATGGGGGATCCTCCGTTATGGTATTGGGTGCTTGGGTAAAGACAGAGTTCAAGAAGCTTGGCGGTGGAGGGGGTGGTGCGCTCCCAGTCGTCCATGCCTGATACATGTCGGCCACGTGCTGTCTCAGCATTTTCACTTTTTTTACCAACTCGTTGTCCCGTTCGACCAATTGTTGTCGGTCATCAGTACCGACCCACTCAGTGATGTGGTTCTGAGTCATCGTCCTTTGACTTTGCATTGCAGGGAGGAGTTACCACAACCAACCACTTTTCTATATATGAACACAACAAAGGGAAGGCATTACGTTAGTGTTAGGGCATTTGACAGATAATCATGTATCAGAGATGGAATACACCTAAGCAGTTAGACAATTGTGCCCCTCTGAAAATCTCCCACACTTTCCTTTATTTATTTATTTTTTATTTTTATTTTTATTTTTTATTTTTTTTAGTGGTGGTCGAATCTTATGGAGATTGCCTACGTATCATGACCCCGCATGAATCAGACCGAGCGTAGTTCGGACCAATAAAAGATAAACAATACTAAACACCCTTTTTTCAATTTTTCATAATAAAACAAACTGGGTTTCAAAGGTTTAAAGATGACCTACAAACTCGAAAATAAAACAACCCATATATTCTAATCAAGAGATTTATAAGATCAAAAACAAAAGGTTAGCTCCCTCTGTTCGACAAATGCAACCAAACGGTTATTTTTGCAAATGTGGCCCTTATCAAACTTCACATGAATTTTGAGGCCGAGGAGGATTATTTTGACACTTTACAAACTTGTCCATTCTTTTACGAAAATAACTTTTCGACAACTGAAAGATACTCTAAGGCTATTTCGGCAAGAACGGTTTAAGATGCGGCCGAAGCTGGCTCGACTTATTATGACAAAATTTGAACGGTATTCACCTGACCGCCGATTTTTTTTTTTTAAATTACAATAAAAATTTGGTGTTGCAAACACGGCCCTTCAGCGCCTCGGGGATGAAGACTTTAAGGCTGTGTGGGTCAATTGAACCAAATCTAAAACAATGACCCAGAGGTGGCTGTTTATACAAAGTCAGCCTTCCGGCGTCCCTTTCGGGAACATTCGGCTATTTATGACAAAACAACATCACCTGACTTATTCATGACTATTTTTATCATTTTTTTTTCAAAATAGAAAACTCAATATTGCAAACACGGCCTTTCAACGTCTCGGGGACCAAGATTTTTAAGGTTGTGCGGGTCAACTGGACCAAATCTTAAAAAATGACCCAAAGGTGGCTATTTATGCAAAGTCAGCCTTCCGGCGTCCCTTTCGGGAACATTCGACTATTTATGACAAAACAGCATCACCTGACTTCTTTATGACAAAATTAAAATTTGACATATATTTTTGTTATTTATTTGTATTTGGATTTTTTAGCAAAAATGGGGGGTTGGACATCGCCCGACTTATTTATGACATTTATTTTTATTTTTATTTATTTGTTTTTGGTTTTTTTAGCAAAAAGGGGTTGGACCCGATGAGGGTTGCCTACATATCTCACATCCGGTGAGAATCAAACCCGCGTAGTTCGGGCAAACGAGAAGGGAGTAAATAAACTATATATATATATATATATATATATATATATATATATATATATTATTTTTTTTGAAAGAACGACTTCTAAGAATTCCTTTTCTTTTGACTCGAACTTTGAGAATTTCAAAAGGAAGATAATAATTTTTTTTCGTTTTTTTTCATTTGTTTTTCTTATTCTGAAGAAAAAAGAAAATGTTTTTTTTAGAATTTTACCTTTAATAAAAGAAATGCTTAAAAAAATATTTTTTTGAACTTTGAATTTTCTTTTGAAATTTTTTTTTGGATTATATATATATTTATTTTGGAACAAATAATAAAATCACGTTCAACGCCCGACTCTATTTATATTTATTTTTTTATTTATTTTTGGCATTTTCACAGACAAGCAAAATAAAATAAAAAAAATATTTTAAAAACCAGACTCTTTTTCATTTTCATTTAATGGCAAAACAAACTATTTTTTTTTAATATTTTTGAAAAAAAACAAGACAGAACAATGATGATTTTTTTTCTATTTTTCCTTTGCTTTTAATATAACAAACTAACAAGACATTTTTTTTTCATTTTCAAAATTTCGGCAGAGTTTCGATACTACTCGGACATTGGTTTCTTTTTTTCTAACAATAAGTAGCCACATCTCTACACTGTTATTTTCTCCTCTTTTCCACTATTTTCTAATTTGTGGATGATGAAAACATACACAATCCTTTTTTTTGAATTTCCAATGCTTCTTTCTATATATATACATATATATTTTATTTTTATATTTATTATATTTTCAAAAATGTGGCATGGGGGACATAGGGAATTTCAAGACTTCTTGGATTCCGCAAATGTTCCCCATGTGCTTTTCAAAAATGAAGCGTGGGGGACATAAGGGAATTCCAAGACTTCTTGGATTCCACAAATGTTCCCCATGTGCTTTCCCAAAAAGCAAGCGTGGGGGACATAGGGAATTCCAAGGCTTCTTGGATTCCACAAATGTTCCCCATGCTTTGATTAAAATAACACCATGCTGGAAATGACCAAATGACCCATTCGCCCTTGACTAAATACAACATGTAGCACATAGGATGCCGAAAGATGGTCTATTATTTTCAGGTTGCTTGTCCTAGACGGACCCAACCCCTATGTTGAGTCCCCTAAGTCAAATGCACATGATGCAAATAAACGTTCCTACTAGGGATCCGGCATGTGGCTTTGTTATACTAGGTTCAAAAACCTGGGTCGGTGTTCTAGACAGTGTACCCGAGCGGACAACTCGAGCTGAGGAAGGAGCTCCTTTCCGGGAACCAAAAGGCCAGCCGGCTTAGAAACTTTCCGAGCCTCTTTTATTCAGGGTATGACACTAACAGAATAGGGAGTCTCAACCAGTAAGCACATCCCCGGAGGTAAGAAGAGAAAGGTTTCGGCACAGTTTATATACAGTTCAAATAATATCAAAGCGGTAAAAGCAGCATTTAGCACATTAGGCTCAAAACATGTAATAATCAGATAATAAATAAAGCCAAATAATAACAATTATTCTAAGCTCGAATTCTTAACCCTGAACCAGTGGTTCTGGGTTCACTTCATCCCCAGCAGAGTCGCCAGAGCTGTCACACCTCCTTTTTCCGCACCCGAGGGGCGCAGGGGAGTTTTTCCAATTAAAGGACAATCGAAACGGGATTGGTTTATTTATTTCAGAGTCGCCACTTGGGAGATTTAGGGTGTCCCAAGTCACCAATTTTAATCCCGAATCAAGGAAAAGAATGACTCCATATTACAGTCTGCATACCAGAAATCCGGATAAGGAATTCTGTTAACCCGGGAGAAGGTGTTAGGCATTCCCGAGTTCCGTGGTTCTAGCACGGTCGCTCAACTGTTATATTCGGCTTGATTATCTGATTTTATACAAGTGTGAACTTATGTGCAAAATTAAACTCTTGACCGCTTTTATTATTATTTTTTACGAGAATTGCAACGTCGTGAAAATATATCTCGAACCACGTTACATCAATGCACCCGTGGTTATTGACATATCTTGACTCTGTTGAGATTTGAATTTGGGTCACATAAATGTGCACCCGAATTAAGAAAAATAAGTTATTAAGACGCGCCTAAAGCAACTAACGTATTGTTATTTTGGAGAAAGCCGTGAAATTTGCTAAACGGCATGTCCCGAATTCTAAGTATTTTTAATATATATACATTTAGAGGGACCCGCACCTTGTGCATTTTTTGTTTGTCGTGGCTCGTCTCATTCATTATTAAAAAAAGAATTTGCAATGTCATGGAAGTGCATCTCGGACCACGCCACAATCAATGTACCCGTGATTAGAGACACATTTCGATTCCGTTGAGATTTGGATTTGGGTCACATAAATGTGCACCCGAGTTTAGGAAGATAAATTATTAAAGGCGCGCCTAAAGCGACTAGCGCATTATTATTTTGGGTAGGGCCGTGAAATTTACTAAACGGCCCGTCCCGGAATCTAAGTATTTAATACATATATTTTGCGAGGGCTCCGCAATTTGTACATTTTTTATGTGGCGAAGCTCGTCTCGTTTTTATTATTTGAGGGCAAACTTACGGCAACTACGATTTTCTACCAATGAAATCATCCGAGGTTAAACAAAAAAACAACAATTCTAACAGGTAATAATATCCATGGTAAAAATGAAAAATAGAATAACCTCGTTCATATGCTCACATTTACTTTAAGCATGCAGTAACTAAACAAAGAATAAACATTTTTAACACAACAATAAAAAATTGCATTGTTGACATTCATAAATATTGAATATTCTCATTTTTTTGCCTTGAACCATAATATGCAAAACGAATGAAATGAAACAAAGGACGAAGAACACCAACCTTCGAACCTCGACAATCCTAGAACGACAAACAGTGCCTCCTACAGAACTCGAACCGGACCTCACTCGACGAGGAACAATGATGAAACCTCGGACAAACATCTCAACGTACCGGACCTCGACGAACCAAAGACGACCTCAATGGACTGCACGACGATAGTGAAGGAACAACGATAACGTGGGCTGATTGGTTGTCGTGTTGGACAGAACAGCTGGAGCAGTGGTGGTGGGTCGACGAGGGTGATGGGGCTGACTATGGTGGTTTAGGGTTCTTGTTCGTTTTCTGGTTTTTGCCGGAGAAGAACGTGACGCAGCAGCAGCATCAACAGCTGCTACTCGACAGGGGGTCCGGTGGTTTGAGCGTTGGGGGGTGCGACTGGTTTGGGTTTGTTTGAGGACGGAGCAGCTGTGGGGGGTTTTAACAGTAGGGTTGCGGGTGGTTGACGGAGGTGGAAGGGTTACGATGGTCGCCGGATTCTGCTGGTTCAGCAGGTGGTCGTGGGGGTGTGACTGGTTTTAGTTGACGACGGAGGCGAAGTAACAGTGCTCGTCGGATTTAAATGGAGGAAGAAAGCGAGGGTCGTTCGGACGTGAGGAGGGCGTCGCGGCTGGTTTTGGGTAGGTGTTTGGACGAGATGGTGATGGAGTTGGACTGGTAGCTTGTAGCGACGATGGAGGGGGCTAGGAGGAGGAACGATGGTGGTCTGTTTGGTGGTGAAGAACGTGAGGCAGTAGGGTTTTTGGTTCTTCTTCCCTTGGAAGAAGAAGATGATCAGTGGGTTCTTCAAATTTTCCAAGTCCTCCTTCCAAAATTTCAAAAAGTCCTCCCCTCCAAAAATGTTTGTCCGTGTATTTAGTATCCCTTTGCTAGGAAAATGAGCCCCACGCGTGGTGGGGTTCAAGACTTGTGTCCCCCACGCGTGGTGGGGTTCCCCGTGTACGCGATTCCGTCCGTGTTCCCCACGCGTGTCCCCTCATGTGTGGTGGACTCGGATTATTATGGGCTAGGTCCGAAATTAGGCCTAAAAGCGGATAATTTGAACCCGAATATTATTCTTTTGCCCGGACCCGATTAAGAACACAACGTTGTTCGACTAATCCTATGTAAGCAAAATAACTACAAAAATAAGACTAATATTTAAACAAAACTATATCTTTTTTAATATATTTTTCAAGATTTAAAATAGCTACAAAATATTAATAAAACTATTTTTTGTAATTTTCGTTTTTATATAAGGATAAAATATAAAGTAATATTTTTTGTATTTTTTTCAAAAAATTAAAATGACTACAAAACATTGATAGAACTATATTTTTTGGTGATTTTCGAAATTATATAAAGTACAAAAATAAAATGCAATTTTTTTATTTTTCAAGTTTATGAGAAATACATAAACTAAAATTTATATATATATTTTTTGTAATTTTTCCTTTTGCGACGAAATAAAGTAAAAATAGTCAAAATAGCTATATTAGACCTAAATTAAATATTTAAGCTAAAAATGAAAAAATTCCCGGGGAGGGTCAAAAATCAGGTGTCTACAGTGGGAAGCACGAATGAGGAAGAGCGAAGGTCGTGTAGGGAGTGCTATAAGAAGGCAAGGAGAGAGGCGAAGCTCGCAGTTGCGACAACCAAGACTGTAGCTTCTGAAAGATTGTATGAGGATCTTAGGGGCAAATGAGTGGATAAGAAGCTATACAAGTTAGCCAAAATTAGAGAGAGGAAGGCTCCAGACCTGGATCGAGTGAGGTGCATCAAAGACGAAGATGGTAAGGTATTAGTGGAAGAGGCGTTTATCAGACGTAGATGGCAGGATTACTTCCATAGACTCTTGAACGAGGAAGGGGATATGAAGATCGTGCTGGGTGAGTTGGAGAACTTAGAGAGTCAGAGAGATTTTGGGCTTTGTAGGCGTATTACGTGTGAGGAGGTTTATGTGGCTATACAGAAGATGATCAGGGGTAAGGCGACGGGGCCTGACGTGATCCCGGTGGAATTTTGGAAAGAAGCGGGTAGGGTAGGCTTGGAGTGGCTTACTAGCTTGTTTAACGTCATTTTCAAGACGAAGAAGATGCCCGAAGATTAGAGGTGGAGTTTGATGATTCTGTTGTACAAAAACAAAGGTGATATCCAGAACTGCAACAACTATAAGGGTATCAAGCTGTTGAGTCATACTATGAAGGTCTGGGAGAGGGTGGTGTAGAAGAGAGTGAGGACTTGCATATCTATATCTGAAAACTAGTTCGGATTTATGCCGGGATGGTCAACCACAGAAGCCATTCACCTTGTGAGACGATTGGTGGAGCAGTATAGGGAGAGGAAAAAGGACTTGCACATGGTGTTCATTGACCTTGAGAAGGCTTATGACAAATTCCCGAGGGAGGTGCTATGAAGGTTAGCGAAGTCCCGATAACGTACATTAGGGTGATTAAGGACATGTACGAAGGCGCTAAGACTCGGGTGAGGACTGCGGGAGGAGACTCAGAACATTTCCAAGTGGAGATAGGGTTATATCAGGGATCAGCCCTTAACCCATTTTTGTTTGCTCTAGTGTTGGATGTCCTGACTTGTAACATACAAGGGAGGGTTCCATGGTGCATCCTATTTGTTGATGACATAGTCTTGATTGACGAGATGCGAGAGGGTGTTAACGCTAGATTGGGAGTTTGGAGACAGACGCTGGAATCCAAAGGTTTCAAGTTGAGTAGGTCGAAAGCTAAATACTTGGAGTGCAAGTTCTGTGAGGAGATGCATGAAGAAGAAGTGGAAGTAAAGATTGATACTCAAGTCAATCCCACAAGAGATAGTTTCAAGTATATTGGGTCTATAATCCAATGAAGCAGGTAAATTGACGAGGATGTTACTCACCGTATTGGAGCGAGTTGGATGAGATGGAGGCTAGCTTCGGGGGGTTTTATGTGATAAGAATATACCGCCTAGACTTAAGGGCAAATTCTATAGGGTGATGGTTAGACCAGCTATGTTGTATGAAGTTGAGTGTTGGCCCATCAAGAAACCCCATGTCCAAAAGATGAGCATAGCAGAAATGAGGATGCTGAGATGGATGTGTGGTCATACCAGGAAAGACAAAATCAAGAATGAAGTTATCAGGGACAAGGTAGGAGTGGCATCTATCGAAGCCAAGTTACCGGAATCGACGATGCGATGGTTTGGGTATGTGAAAAGGAGAGATATAGATGACCCAATCAGGAGGTGTGAGAGGTTGACCATGGTGGGCGTGAGGAAGAGCAGGGATAGGCCTAAGAAGTATTAGGGAGAGGTGATTAGGCAGGACTTGTCAGTGTTTCACCTAACCGAGGACATGACTTGCGATAGGAAGGTGTGGAGGTCGAAAATTAAGGTGGTGGGTTGACAGGTAGTTGCCAGTTTTTCATAGGTTCACAGTAATAATTGTAATATTCTTGTTGTGGGTTGAAAGTTACTTCCTTCTAGTTTGTTATTGTATCTGGTACTTTGCAATCACGTCCTTTGTTTTTGTAAATTGCTACTGGGATTGTTGCTCTGATTGTTACTGTTTGATTCTACTTTTTCTTCCCTTTTATTGGATATTGTTGCCCCCTGATGGTTACTATTTGATGCTACTTTTTCTCCTCTTTGCTTATCGCCTTTCTCCCCTCCTCCCTCTTTCCTCATCTTCTTCTCCCCTATTCTTGAGCCAAGGGTCTTTCAGAAACAACCTCTCTATCTTTTCAGGTAGGGGGTAAGGTCTGCGTACTCACTACCCTCCCCAGACCCCACCTGTAGGATTATACTGGGTATGTTGTTGTAAAATAATTGAAAGGACTAATAAGTAAACTATTCAAGTAATTAAAATGCAGGAAAATCAATTTTAAAGCTCTAAAAATTATGGAAAATTATATAAAAATGCTTGTATAGAAACCGGAGCGAAGATTGCTTCCATTGGAAGAACGGTTACTTCTTGGATTACCTGCAAAACTTAAAACACAATGCATGCAAATATATATGGATTATTGCGAGAATTTAAACATGATGCAAATTCCCTTTGGACCATGAAGATTGTCTTCGGACAGTGAGGATGATATCCTAAGACCATGATGTCCGAGGCCATGAAGCATGTGATAAGGGATTCGCATGCCATGAAATGATGTCCGAGGGCCATGAGGATGGTGCCTCTGGACTATGACGCCTTTGAATAATGATGTGCAATTTTGAGTGATCCTCGGGCCATGGAATGGTGTCTCCCAGCTATGAGGATGATGCCTTCGGATTATGGCGCGTTTGGACAAAATGGCGATGTTTCAGACTATGGAATTCAAAGATATGATGCTTGGTCATATGCAAAAATGAGACAAGACAAGGCTTGGTCTTGTGTAAGATGAGGGCAGTGCTTAGCCCTAGATGAACAGAGGATAGTGCTAGGTCTTAGATGGCATAGTGGAGATAGTATTTAATCTTATGTAAGGAAAAGGCTTAGCCTCATGCAAGAAGAGGAGACAATGCTTAGTCTCATGCAAATAAGAGGGCAAATGTTTGGCATCATGCAAGGGAAGGGGAGACAATACTTAGTCTCATGCGATTTAGGGGGCAATGCTTAGCCTCATACAAGAAGAGAGACAATGCTTAGTCTCATGCTGGGAAAGGTAGCGCTTAGCCTTATGCAATTAGGGAGGCAGTGCTTAGCCTCATGCAGGAAGAGGAGACAATGCTTAGTCTCGATGCAAGGAAAGGCAATGCTCAGCCTTATGTAATTAGGGAGGCAATGCTAACCTCATGCAGGAATAGGAGATAATGCTTAGTCTCGATGAAAAGAAAGGAGACAATGCTTAGTCTCGATGCAAGGCAAGGAGACAATGCTTAGTCTCGATACAAGGAAAGGAGACAATGCTTAGTCTCATGCAGGGAAAGTCAGTGCTTAGCCTTATGCAATTAGGGAGGCAATGCTTAGCCTCATGCAGGAAGAGGAGACAATGCTTAGTCTCATGCAAGGGAAAGGCAGTGCTTAACCTTATGCAATTAGGGAGGCAATGCTTAGCCTCATGCAGGAAGAGGAAGTGTTTAATCTCATGCAAGGAAAAGGCAGTGCTTAACCTTATGCAATTAGGGAGGCAATGCTTAGCCTCATGCAGGAAAACAATGAGTGATAGTGAGAAAGTAGGGTATTTCTTAGCTGGAGGTATTCACGCTAGATAATTTGTTGTCTTGGAGGTAGTGACTTGATATATCTCCGGATATTGTTGTCTTATCATGCCTGCATAAAGAAAAATTGTGAGTTCTGTGGGGGGAAAGATTGGTTCGTGCTTCCGTTTTCTTGCTCTATCTTTGCTCCTGTCTGGGCAACATCTGGCTATTATAGAAACAACATTTTCGAAAAAATATGCATGCATTTGCAAAAATATAGCTATTTGAAATGTAGTAGTATGTGATATCAAATAATTTAGATGAACCGGTGACTGTGACGTATTTTAGATACATTGCGACCTCCTTGCCTTAGAATTTTAAGTGTTCCCCTCAAAATTCTACCCCGGTTTAAATGCATACTTCTGACAATACTTTTTGTCTATTCCGCATATGACAAAGTTGGCTGAACTTGCGATCTTGCCCCAGTTTCTGATCATGGGGGAAATGAAGATTTTATTAAGATGTGACCGGACCCACAGGGCTGCCTATGTATCCATTCTTAAATGGGAATCAGGTCAAGCGTAGTTCAGTTACATCAAATGAAGAAAATGTAAGCAATCCTAAATATAGTATCTCTTGACTGCGTCTGAGTTGATAGGTTTTGGCCAAATCTCTCTGTCCATTTCTGCAAGTATGAGTGCTCCTCCTGTTAGTACTCGGTGAACCATGTAGGGACCTTGTAAATTGGGTGAAAAATTCCCCTTGGTTTTATCCTTATATGAGAAGATCCGCCTTAGCACCAACTGCCCTGGTGTGAATTGCCTTGGCCTGACCTTTTTGTTGAAAGCTCTTGCCATTCTATTCTGGTAGAGTTGACCGTGACATACTGCATTCATTATCTTTCCATCAATAAGGGCCAATTGTTCATAGTGGCATTGTATCCATTCTGCGTCGCTGAGCTCAACTTCTTGTATGATTCTTAGAGAAGGGATTTCTACTTCGGCAGGGATAACTGCTTCAGTACCATAAACCAATAAGTAGGGAGTTACCCTAGTTGATGTGCGAACTGCGGTATGATACAGCTTCTCGTGCCATTATTTGTAATTATCTACCATTTTCCTCAATATCTTCTTGATGTTTTTGTTGGCGGCTTCTACAGCTCCATTCATTTGCAGCCTGTACGTTGTGGAATTCTTATGCTTGATCTTGAAAGTTTCACACATGGCCTTCATTAGATCACTATTGAGATTGGCGGCATTGTCGGTGATAATTGACTCTGGTACTCCGAACCGACAAACAATGTGATCCTGAATGAAATCTGCGATGACCTTCTTAGTTACAGCTTTGTAAGATGCGGCATCGACCCATTTTGTAAAATAGTCTATGGCTACTAGAATGAACCTATGCCCATTTGAAGCAGCGGGTTCGATTGGACCAATGACATCCATGCCCCAAATGGAGAAAGGCCAGGGTGCACTTGTTGCATTGAGTTCATTAGGTGGCACTCGTATCATATCAGCATGTATCTGGCATTGGTGACACTTCTGGACATACTTGATGCAGTCTATTTTCATAGTCATCAAGAAATATCCTGCTCTTAGTATTTTCTTGGCTAAGACAAAGCCATTAATGTGCGGTTCGTAGGTCCCGACATGTATTTCTTCGAGCAATCTGGATGCCTCCTTGGCATCGACACACCGTAGTAACCCCAGGTCAGGAGTACTTCTATAAAGAATTCCTCTGCTTTGAAAGAAATGGTTGGCTAACCTTTGGAATATGTGCTTTTGAGTATGAGTTGAGTGTTCCGGATACTCTCCCTTTGCTAAGTATTCCTTGATGTCATGGAACCATGGATTTCCATCACTTTCTTCTTCAACATGAGCACAATAAGCTGGTTGCTTATGAATTCCTATTGGGATAGGACCAATGAAGTTTTTGTCTAGGTGTTGTATCGTGGAAGATAAAGTGGCCAATGCATCTGCAAACTCGTTCTGAACCCTCGGAACATGTTTGAACTCTATCTTCGTGAACCTCTTGATCATCTCTTGTACATAGTACAGATATGGCAATATCTTGGTGTTCTTGGTAGCACATTCTCCTAAAACCTGGTGCACCAAAAGGTCGGAATCTCCAATCATCAGCAATTCTTCAACATTCATGTCAATGGCTAACCCGAGTCCCAAGATACAAGCCTCATATTCTGCCATATTGTTAGTACATGGAAAACTGAGTTTTGCAGATATCAGATAGTGTTGTCCTATTTCTGACACTAAGACAGCTCCAATACCCACTCCTTTGAAGTTTGCAGCCCCGTCGAAGAACATTCTCCAACTATCCTATGCTTCAGTGATATCTTCTCCTACAAATGATACCTCTTTGTCGAGAAGATATATTTTCAATGGTTCGTATTCTCCGTCTATAGGATTTTCTGCCAAATGATCTGCCAACGCTTGCCCTTTGACCGCCTTCTGAGTTACATAGATGATGTCGAACTCACTCAGTAGTATCTGCCATTTTGCTAACTTTCCCGTAGGCATGGGTTTCTGGAAGATGTATTTCAGCGGATCCATCTTTGATATGAGATATGTAGTGTATGCACAAAAGTAATGCCTCAGCTTTTGAGCTATCCATGTCAAAGTGCAGCAGGTGCGCTCCGGTAAAGAGTGTCGGGCTTCGTAGGGTGTGAATTTCTTACTCAGATAATATATGGCCTGCTCTTTTCTTCCAGTCTCATCATGTTGTCCCAGAACACAACCAAAAGCCCCATCTAGTATGGACAAATAAAGCAACAAAGGTCTCCCTAGTTCCGATGGTACCAGAACAGGTGGTTTAGATAAATACTCCTTGATGTTGTCGAAGGCTTTCTAACATTTTTCAGTCTAGCTTGTTGCAACATCTTTCTTCAGCATTTTTAAAATCGACTCGCAGATCACGGTTGATCGTGCTATGAAATGGATGATGTAGTTGAGACGCCCTAAAAAGCTCATCATATCCTTCTTGTTCTTCGGAGGTGGAAGGTCCTAGATAGCTTTGACTTTTGAGGGATCCAATTCAATCCCTCGGCGACTGATGATGAGTCCTAGAAATTTTTTGGTGGGGACTCCGAAGGCACATTTTGCAGGATTCAGTATCAGATTGTACCTTCGAAGCCGATAAAGAATTTCCTCAAGTCTGCTATATGGTCTGTGCTTCGTTTGGATTTGATGATGATGTGATCCACATACACCTCTATTTCCTTGTGTATCATGTCGTGGAAAATGGTTGTCATTGTCATGACCCAAACTGATGGGCCGCGACGGGTGCCTGAATCCTACCTGTCAAACACCCCTAAGTATGCGTCTAAGATATGAACCTGAATAACATCTGCTGCATTACGAAATTAACATACGTGAAGGAAACCTGCCATCAAGGCATATGTACGTATACATGTAGAATGCATCGGGTGAGCTAGCAAGGCTGATATAGACAACTATACATCCAAAACTAAAAGCCGACAAGGCCACATACAACTCAACTAGACACACAGTCTACAGACCTCTAATGGAAATATAACTGTACAAAGACGAGACTGAGCCACGTCATACCCATATATATATATATATATATATACACACAAACGTATCGTACCAAAATCAAAGCAGCTCCGGATCAAGTGGAGCACGCCAACTCTCGCTGATCAGGGATCCTAAGAAGGGGGACCGTCAACTTGCCTACCTGTACCTGCGGGCATGAAACGCAGGCCCTATGAAATAGGGCGTCAGTACGAAAAATGTACTGAGTATGTAAGGCATGAAAATTAGTACGTAAAAGATATAGATAAAACATGGAATATAGAAACACATATTTAAATTTGAATAACTTTGTAAATTCTGAAACGTTTATAATGTCATGCACGTGCGTATAAATGTTGTGCAATGCATAGGTATGAGTGTACATAATATCATCAAGCTACTGAGGACATCCCATAATATCATCTCGGCCACTGTGGGCAATATCATCAACATATACTAGATGATCAGATGGTGGTGCGTATATAACACCGTAACCTTTTCCCATATCCCATATACATATATTTACATATATACGCGTATATACATCTGGTCATGGGTCAATGCACATGTATAAATCAGTGAAATGCATGAAAAATACGTAATAATCTCAATATTCCTTCCGGATAAACTTTTTCAACTGTGTATTATTCTGAGACCCATGAACAGAAGATAATAATATTTTTCATGGGGAATCAAGAATATAGACACCCCTACTATTTCTATGAATAGAGTAATTTATGAAAACTGTATATTTGCGCGTTTCTTCAGTATAATTTGGACCATACCAAAAAAAGAAGGGAGGGCCTTAACATACCTGTTCCTGAATGAATCTGCTTCTGCGAAATATGGACGAAATTCTGCTTGAATTCTTGGACGAATTTGTTCTGCTTCTAACATTTTTGAACTAAAGAATGGTTTTAAACTAAAACTTGTTTCCAACGTTTTTTTAAGCTTGGTTGAAGCTTCTGTTTTTAATTCCTACTTTCAGAAAGGATCAAATTGATATTAAATCAAGTTCCTTTCAAGACTTATCTTGTTAAGTCACTTTAGACTGAGACACCTATACTTTTATTTAATGATTCATCTTCCTAATTAGTGGCCTTATGCCACATGGGAGGGTGGTGTATTTTAGTAATTTTTTATCCACTTATTAGTTAACTGGGTAATGTTCCATTACCCGGTAATTAACCAATTACCCGCATAATTTAAAAATTATCACAAATTACTTAAAATTCTATTTATTTTTAAAATACTTCATATATACTTTATATATTATACTACCGTGGTCATATGACCTTGCATGGTACTAGTTCATAATTATCGGGTATTATCGCTCGACCCGTATTTTATTCCAAATTGACCATTTTCAACGAAACTCGTTTTCTTTAATCTGTGTACCCTTTTATCCTTCATAAAACTTATTTATCATCTATTATAAATAACATAAGTATGCTAACGTCAAGATGATCTCATCCCCGAGTCTACGTCGATTATCTGAAAACGAAATTTTAACGTACGAAAATGCGAGATGTAACAGTCATGGCTCTCATGTAAGTGGCTCCAACATTCTTCAAACCAAATGGCACCATTTTATAGCAATACATCCCCCATGACGTGATAAAGGCTGTCTTTTCAGCAGCCTCTTCATCCATCCAGATCTGATGATACCCCGCGAAGCAATCCACAAAATATTAGAGGTCATGCTTGGCATAGTTGTCGATCAATATGTGTATGGCAACGGAAAATCATTTTTGGGGCTTGCCCTGTTTAAATCTCGGTAATCAACACATATTCTGACTTTTCCATCTTTCTTCGGAACTGGCACAATGTTGGCCAACCAAGTCGAATATTCAACAACTCTGAGAACCTTGGCTTTGATTTGCTTAGTGACTTCCTCTTTTATTTTCAAACTTATATTTGGCTTGAATTTTCTAAGTTTTTGTTTTACAGGTGGACACATGGGATCGGTAGGTAGCTTGTGAGCCACTATAAATGTGCTCAAACCAGTCATCTCATCGTAGGACCATGCAAAAATATCTTCATACTCTTTCAGGAACCGGATGTATTATTTCTTCTCTAACGGTGATAGGTGAATGCTTATACGTGTTTCCTTGACTGTTTTGGAATCCCTTAAGTAAACTGTCTCAGTCTCGTCCAAATTAGACTACCTGATTGTTTTCAAAGTTCTCCATTTCTCTAACAATTTCCTCAGGTATTATATCGTCTTCCAAATCCTCTGAATCACTATCCTTATATTGTGTTGTCTCATTACATGTCATAGCCGTAGGTTCATCGGGATAGGTAATAATAATGTTGTAGAGAGAAAATGTAGAGAATAATAATAAATACAAAAAATAGCAATGCATTAAAAAATCTTTAAAATGTTAACAAGTACGGCTCGATGACCCGAGCAATTATTTCAAAATAAAATACATTCAAACAAAATACTAAAAATGTCTTAGATGCTCAAAAATTGCATTTTGTAAAAATAAGTGATGCTAATCGCCAGGCCACCCAGGAACTCGACGGGCCCGGGATGGTACATCAGTCCAGTTATTGAGAACAACTCCTTTTCGACGATCTTAACGGTAAGGTCTTCCTCCTCTCCTCCTCAACTATCGCACTACAATCCATGTCTTTATCATCTAGAAACAACTTCCTTATACAAGTTAAGGCTTCATCTTCTTCAGACCCCCACATAATGTCAACTTGATGAAATGTCTGGTGCAAATGTGGTGCCGGTTGTTCCAGCGGATAACCACACCATGGTGGCGATCAATCCTGGTACTCTTGTCAAGTATATTCGTACCCAAGCCCGAAAGTTGTACCATGACGCTTTGGTTGCACCGTCTTGGTGATCCCCTGGAGCTTCTTGCCGAGACCCTTGCCAGGATCATGCCCTGTCTATAGTAGTATGCTTTCTATTTTGTTGCTCCACCATTTATCTTTTTCAATTGCGTTGACACGCTCCATGGATGATCACCTCCTGATGGTTCCATTCAAACTTCATAGCCTGATGTAGAGTAGAAGCCACTGCCCCAGCGGCATGTATCCAGGGCTGTCCCAACAATAGGTTGTAGGTAGCAAATATATCCAATACTTGAAACTCAACATCAAACCAGGTTGGGCCCATATGTAAGCTGAAGTTGGTCTCTCCAATTGTGGCCCTTTGAGATCCACCAAATACCTTCACATTCATGCTTCCTGCTCGTATCTTGTGCAGGCCTTTACCCAACCTCTTCAGAGTAGTCAATGGACATATATTGAGACTTGAACCCCCATCTATCAGGACCCTAGCCATGAACTTATCTTCGAATTGCACCATGGTATGTAGTGCCTTGTTGTTCCTTCCGGTGGCAGCTCATCTACATGAAAGGTAATTTTGTGGCTTTCCAGTACCTGACCATGTTGGCCATTTCCCAAATAGTGATGTTGGTACCTATATAGGCTTCACTTAGTACCTTTATCAGGGAATTCTTGTGTGTCTCGGAGTTTTGCAGCAGTGATAAATGGATATCTGAGCAGGAGTTTTGTTCAAATGGTCAACCACAGAGTATTCTCTCACTTGCACTTTTCTCCAAAGGTCGTCAGGACCAGTCTCAATGACAGACGACTTGGATGCAGCTTCTTTGCTTGTTCCTCCCAAGTGCTCGGGTGTATAAACCCTGCTAGTTCTAGTCATGCCTTGTGCTGCACCTGTTTCTTCCATTTTTGCTTTTTCTTTCCTCCTTGCTTCCGCAACATAATCCCATGGTATCGTATCAGACTTGTAAGATGGCGTGGGTGCTACCATCACGGTGAAGGGTGTGGTTACCTCAACTTCAAATGGTGCTGGTGCTATTACCTCGAATTCCAGTGGTGCCTGGGTTTGTACCATAATGGGCGTGAGGGTGACTGGAGATGTTTTAGGATCATCCCCTTCCCAAATAAGTTTGACCCTCCTACAGATAATACCCTAAAAGAAAGACTGGTGATTCGTCGATACTAAGGTTGATTTTCTGGATCCCATTCTTCATTGTCTCTATAACATTTACTCCCTCACCTCTGTGATCCGGGAGAGGATTGTTACGAACATTGGGTGCAGCCTCCTTTGCCTGTATGACTTTAGTGTCGATTAGTGACTGGATCTTGTCCTTCAGAGTGCGACACTCATCAATGGTATGGCCCTTCATGCCTACATGATAGGCACATGTCTTGTTCGGGTTAATCCACTGAGAAGAGTTTTCCATAGCAATAGCGGGAATGGGAGTGACATAACTAGCAGCTTTCAGTCTCTCATACAGTTGACCTATGGGTTCAACAATTGGAATGTATTGTCTGGGTGGTCTGCAGTCAAAGTTTGGTATGTGTTTTTGGTAATTTTGGCGGGCGGATGGTGGTGAGTGGTAATATACGGGTTAGGTGTTATAAGTGTGGTAGGTGGCAGCAAGTTGTTGGTATTTTAGGGGTGAAGGCTAGTATGCAAGTGGAGGTGTTTGGTATGTGAGAGAAGCCTTTGGACCTTGGGCTACCATTACAGCACCCTCTTCTTTCTTCTTAGAGATACCTCCTGACTGTAAAGCTTTATTTATGGCCTGGAGTGCTTCGAAATTTGTCACCATTCCACTCTTGATCCCTTCTTCTGCTTTCTCCGAGTTTGATGATATCAGACAATTTATAATTTTCAATAACCATCAGCATTTCATAGTATTACGGGTTTTGAGATCTGATGAAGAACTTATTCATCTGTTCTTCTTCAAGTGCTGGCCTTACTTTCGCAGCTTCAGATCTCTATCAAGTAGCATACTCGGGGAAGGTTTCCTTTGGTTTCTTCTTGAGATTTTGAATATAGAAAATGTCTGGTGCATTTTCTATGTTGAACCTAAATCTGTCCATGAAGTCTGATGCCATGATCACCCAATTAACCCACTTCTTTGGGTTCTGATTGATGTACTAAGACAAAACATCTCCTGCGAGGCTCCTTGTGAATAGCTTCATACGAATTTGTTCATCTTTGCCAACTTCTATAAGTTTGTCACAATATGTTATTAGATGCACTTTCGGATCACCAGTTCCATCGAACATTTCGAACTTGGAAGGTTTGTAACCCTCCGGCAGTTCTACATCTGGTTGAATGCACAAGTCCTCATAATTCAAACCTTCAATGCCCTTGCTATCTTCGACACTCTGAACTCTGCCAGTGATCTTCTTAAGTTCTTCCGCCATGTTCTTGATGAGTAGGTCCTTCTCGGTGGATTCTGGTGTATATAGGGTTTGTTGTGGGGTGTGGGGTAAATTTTTCACATATATGGGATTGGTTTGGTGGACTCCGGGAATCTGGGCATAATGGTGGTCATTGGTTGAGCTTTAGGGATTAGAAGTAGGTTGCGGTGCATTTTGATTAGTGTGGTAAGTGGTGGTTGTGGGTATTGAGTTGGATGGTAATGGTGTTATTGAGGAGTAGGTGTCGGTGGAGGGTTATGGTTCTGAGGAGGTGTGGTGTATTGATGTCGTGTGGGAGGATTCGGCGGGGGATTTTGGTTCTGTGTGTTTTGGGGAGGTGCCAGGCTTTGGGCGGTTGGGTTTTGTTGGTTGATATCAGGGACGTTTAAGGTGAGGGAAAGATTTGCCAAGTTCCGGACTTGCTCGAGTTCTCCTTGTAGCTCCAATATTTTTTGTTCCAGGTGTAAGACTAATTTGTGTTATGCTGGAGTACTTCGGTCATCCGAAGTTTCAACGTTTTCTGCATTGTCTTTTCTGATACCACTTAAATCGTCCATTTTTTCTTTCCCTTTACTTTTGCCTTTGGGATCACTTGGTGGAGGAGGTGGTGGAGGACCTATGGATCTAGTATGATATGCGGATGATGCCAGTATGCACAAACCAACCTTGGGGAATGGGAATAATCAAAATATAGAAAAATAAAAGGTAACCAAGTCAGTAAGGGATATTGAAAGAATGCTTGCAATATTGAACATGTTTTGCAAAATCATGCAATAAATTCGCGTCCTAATTTGGGGGACCTCGTTGTGCCCGAGGTAGGCCTAAGCGACACATAGGCTTGGAGAAAATTGATGCCAATAATTGCATCATTTCATTAATGCGAAAATGAATCAAATCCTTACTAAATCGATAATAATAAGAAAGTTACTAATGACATTTGACTTATTACAATCGAAATCTAAAACTAAGCTAGAAATCAGTAAAGAACATCATTTTCTAATCTACTTGGTCCTAGAAGGACCTTCCCCATGCTTGGCTCTCTTGGATCCATCAATCAGGTTCCCCAGGTCGTGTATATCCAATAGTAGGTAAGCCTTTGCTAGGTGCCCTCTTTCATTGCCATCCGTGTTCTGACAATCTAAAAGTCTCTTCATCATCTTTCCTTCAAGTTCCATCAGCCCTTGCTCCAAATATTCCAATCTCTCTGTTGACTTAGTGTCAAGCTTCCATATCCACTTTGTGTTGTTCCAGATGCCTGGCTTCAGACTCGAAGACCCTTTTGCGTAACCTCATATACTTGACCTGTGCTTCAGTAGTGTCATCTATGATCCTATTTTTCAAATTAATTCCCGGCTTGATGTCTCCTGCTATATCATCCACCAGCCATGATGGGTAGAAGTACACATGACCGGCATGATACCTATCTGGCTCAATAGTATCCTTTTCCACAATGACCTTCTAGTTCCACATATATTGTGCCTCGAACTTGAATGGAATGACGTCCCCTTTAAAATCTGCTTTGTACTGGACTATGTTGGAAACTCGAGGTATAACCTGTTTTCTTCTCGCTTGTCTCATTACCCTTATATGAGCATAATGATAGATACCCTTCAACCCGATCAGCACCAGATGAGTAGTCTCTCTTAACCTGATGATGAACTCACTGCTAGGAAACCATTCAAACATCCATTGTACCTGCTCATCTGTCAGATTGTTAAAGAAACACACCCAACTCATAGCATTTCCAGGTTGTGCAAACCTGTCTGGGATAAATGTCATTTTCTTTGGATGATGGTAAGCTATGTAGTCGTTCAATGGTCGTCGCAAAAGCTCTTGGCGATATTTCCCCTTCCCCCCCCTCCCTCCCCCGAAAATGTTCATATAACCAAACTTGCAGTAACAGATTAAAACCTTCGAAGTGCCCGAATCCCTGCTTGCACCGATCTAAAGCGCGGTACATTTTAGCCAAGATTATGGGGACGATAGTATAGGTTTGTCCCTTGATGCCTTCCATCACGGTCCTGGCGATCATGGCTAAATGAGTGTGGATCATTCACCTTTTCATCGGAAAACCCCAAAAAGCAGACAATGAACACATAAACTCGACGGTGCGTCCAACCCAAGAAAGTAATGGAAAGTTCATCATGATGAAGGCGATATGACTTGTTGTGCCCATAACGCTTATAAAGGAATTCAAATGGGATGTATGACCTCTTCAAACAAAGCAACTCATCATTCTTCTTGAAACCTAGCATTTTTAGAAAATCGCAAGGGGTGCGATTTTCTGGCACTAATAACTCTGGACTATCCCATGGCATCTTAGCGAAACCTCCCCTTTCTTCTAGGAGATGACTCATTTCTATGTTACCAAAGCGGAAGACAGCCCTCTCATCCCAAAACATAGTAACGGCCTCGATCAATGCTCTATTTGGTTGGATGTCTAGCAAGGGCGGCAAATTACCAAGGACCCTTCTCATATGATTCTTGTCGCAAGGCGTGATATTTTTCCACCAATCAAGTAGCAGAGGTGGGATGTTTTGGACCATGCCGAACCTGGGGACTTCGTGCTTCATTTTCTGCAAACAAATAAGGTTAGCCCTTTCCCCCTCCAGATTCGACTATTTATACACTAATGATCAACATATTGGCGTATTTTCTCCAAGTAATGCACATAACATGACGATGTCTACTGGGATTGTGGAAATTCTGTTGGACTTTGGACAAGGCTGATCTTAGCGGGCTATCACGTTAACAATGTTCTAACCTATACTAGGTTTAACATGATGTATGTACATTTAATGTTCAAGTAAGGTTTCTAGAATGGACTAGACTGGTACTCTTAAGTGGACAACTTGAGAGGGAAAGGCACGGGACCATGGACTGCACTGCTGATCAACTAGTCTACTGCAAATAAGCCTTTCCGATTTAAAAAGGGGTAATTTTGGAAGAGCGCGAACACTCATTAAGCGCCGCTATGTTGATAATTGGCACGAGTGGAGTATGATGTGGAGCATACTTTATGCAGAGATAATAACACATTGCCAGGTATTTGCATGATAAATATGTAAAAAGTGGTAAATACAGTATTAAGGTAAAACATGAAAAACGTGAAAGAAAGACAAAGGAAGAAGTTAGTTTGTGGAATATACACGAGAATGTAATAAAGCAAATAAGGGAGTAGGGATGGGAGAGTCATGATATAGAAATCTTTAAACAAAATAAAGAGCAGACGTAGTAAGCAATAATGAACGGGGAAGGGATGTGCATGTTATAACAAATTTTAAGCAATGGTGAACGGGGAAGGGATGTGCATGTTATAACAAATTTAAACAAATAAAGGTGGAGAAGGAAAGGGATGTGCATGTTATAACAGGTTTAAACGAATAAGGGTGAATAGGGAAAGGGGCGTGCATGAAATAAAAAAATTTAAAAAATAAAGATGGAAAAGAGATGTGAATTTTATAACAAAAAATAATCCACGTAAGCCAAGTTCATTATGGTAAGAGCCTAAGTGTAAAATCCCCAACAAATTCGCCATACTATCGCGTCCCGTTTTCCCGCAAAAACGGGTTTCGACGTCGTGATAACTCCTTTTGGATGGGAGATAGAGTGCTAAAGGAGAAGAGTCACCACCTAACGGTTTTTAAGGTGCGTTAGGGCACCTATTATGCAGATAAATCTGTTTGACTAGTCAACGCCACCAAAGATCAGGTAAGGGCTCAAATTACCTCAAAGACAATGTGTTAGGCACTCTTCGAGGTCCACAACTGTGGGTCCCGGCCGAACTTAAGATTATGTGGATTATAATTAGGAAAGATAAACAAAGAGAGTACGGGTCAAATGAATCTATTATAACATGATGAGAAATAAGGATTACAAGGATATAACTATTAAGTCTATATTAAATGACTAAATGTACAAAGAAAAGAGGGAGGTCCTAAGTTTTTTAGCCTAAAGGATCACCCCGTGCAACATAAATAATACTTCGCAACTCCCTTGGGGTAGGCAATTACTCATATTATTCAGTGGGCACAGACTATCATCTCCTGCTACCCGATTACTATGTTAAAGTTGTTTACCTAAAAGTTCTCTAATTCAATTCTAAGTCGTGTTCTATGCTTGCACTACTCGTCCCATGCATATGGTCCAGAAGGCATTGGACCTCTATTTAGGGTGTTTCTAGACTTAACTTAGGCTGCTCAAAATGATAATACTGGGCGACATACAAAACAAATTGGACTTCAAATATGGGCAATTAAGGGCTCAAGTTAGCCTCCACACTTAGACAACAAATGCACGCAAAACAGGTTTTCATGTTAGGTAGTTTCAGAATTAAAATCCTTAAGCCATATAGATATGATTTCTAGGTTACCTTGGATTCAAATGAGCGTATATAACATTATTGCCTTTAGTGGCTTAGACGAGGAGGCAGTAAACCATTTGCTACTAACGCTGGTTTTAGATACCAATTTTTAGGATAGTGATATGTCCTATAGGCATGATATCTAATAGTGGCATAGCTAAACAAATGAAAACAGCTCTGGGAAGCCAGTCCTGACAAGGGGATCAACAATATTAAGCGAGTGACAGTATCCTGTAGGCAAGATCTCTAGAAATTGACAATCATACTTTGATTTTATAACATTTTACCTCTATAAGCATGTTATCTAGGCGGAGCAATATGATAACAATATTAGTAGCTGATTGGTTAATTAAGGTCCTATAGACATGATTTCTAGGTGAAAATCAATAGAACATATGCTAGTGAGATCGTATAGGCATGATATCTAATGAATATGCTATAGTCATACAAATCGAAAGAAAGTTCATTGGCATTCATTCCCTACATGCTGTCTAGTAACACAAAGCAATACCCATGCTTTGACGATAGACAAGTTATGTGTATGCATGAGTTTCCTAAAGGCATGGTTTCTACCAGTGGAAGTTAAATGGTATATACAACAAGTCAAGTAAATCACATAAATCCTATGGGTATGTTTTCTACCATTGCATGCAAATAGTAGAGTATACACATTCCCCTAATTTCACTAACTCCCCAATTATTTATTACAAAAGTTATTACAGGCCCAATGATAAATGTAATTATAAAACTATACAAGCACTAATAGTAGCCCTACGACGGGCCCACAAGAAAATACCTATCATTGCTTGGGCATTTAACAACTCTCACATAGCATACCCGGATTTCCAATAGGGATCTATATTCATCAGCACAACCCAGAAGCCATAGGAGAACTCAAGCCAAACCAAACAGCCATAGATTGACCAATATTACCCAGATATTGAATCACTTAAACCAACCAGTTTGCATATTCAGTAGACAGTAAGAAGAAAGAATTGAGTGTCAGAGATAGCGCAGGTCTCAGTGGTAAAAAGAGTGGCTAAAAGAACCCTAAGTCCTAGTGTGTCAGAGCTCACAAGGGTCTCAAGTGGACCCTGAGCAGTGCTCACACTAGGGAGGTCAATATTAAGAGTCTTGGTGGCCTTAGCTTTCAGTCGGCTAAGAATGATAGGTTCAGAATAGTATAGGTAACAAATGAGGGTGAGTGGACAATGGTTAAGGGACAGAAGTTGAGGAAATACACCTATAGTTTAAAGTAGACATAGCAAAGTTGAGAACACAAAATAACTAGTCAAGAAGGTCAACAAGGCTTAGAAGCAGGTTCAACACTTAACACATTGGCATAAACATATTAAAAGAGTTAAGGGGAGAAACAATTTTGCCACATTAACAAGATTATCATGCAAAGGTGCATAATACCAAACAAGTTTAAGTATGGGACTAACTTAAGAGGTTTAAAGCTAAAAAGTCCAAATTATGCCAAGGATTCATCACAATATTATAAGACAGCCAGGTTAATTTATATCATGAAACAAAATAGTTCAAACATGGTAGGGAAACACAAGTTGAGATAACTATTCTAAAATCTCAAGTAATCACTAAAGGGATATGGTATCAAGTGAGCCAAAGACATACTGAGTGACACAATAGCAGGGAAGCAAGTCATAGTTAATAGAAAAGGTCTTAACACAGGTTACAACACATTACAGATGTGAGGTATTCATTACAGGGATTCAGAACAAAGTAATAAATCAAGCTCATGTCAAATAGCAAATGTAGGCATCCATGCATCTACACAGTAGACTAATATGAACTTAAGAGGGTCTAAGTCGTTCAGGTGAAGCATGTTCAAATGACATATCAGAATTGGCAGCTTTTAGGTAAAATTAGATGCTAAAGAGGTTTAAAACAAGTGCGAAGCTAACAAGGTTGCACATAGAAGTAGCCCATAACATATTAGCTAAACGAACTTAAGAGAGTCCAAATTATTCAAATTAGGAATAAATATATCTCAGAATTAGCAGCATTAGGTAGAATCAAGTACAAGGAACGTTCAGATTACAAAACAGGCTCAAATGCTAACAAATTATACATAAAGGTGGTCTAAGAACATATTAAGTCATGAAGTTCAGAGGCATGAATATGCAGGGCATAAACACAAAAGAATGATATCGTAAAGCCAAGAGACTTACCAGCTAAACAAACAACAAGAAAGAACAGATTTCACAATATTATGAATATCAACAAAGAGCAAGAACCTCAGAATCTTAATGCGTCAAAGTTCCCAAGGGCTTCAAAGGAACCCCGGCAGTGCTCGCACCAAGAAAGGTTGAAGAATCAAATTTCGGTGGCCTTGGCTTTCAGCCGGCCAAGAACCAAAGTATAGAACAAGAGAATGAAAGAACAATAGAGTAATAGCCTCAATTTTTAGTGAATCTCACAATTAAAGTCTGTCTTAAAGAGGAATGGGGAGAGGTTTATATAGCAGTAGAAATCCGGCAAACAAACAAGGAAATACTGTAAAATTAACATAAATAAGGAAATAAAATCATGCAGAATCAGTAGAAAGTCAGATTAGAGAAAGATTAGGTAAACCCTAATTGACAGGAATCGAAAATTGGCCGGAGACCTTGGCTAATCATACCCATATAGCTTGGCCATGATGCATATGGACGAGATATCGTCCAGATTTAAGCGATTGAAATTGAACGCCCAGAATCTGAGAGATAGTACTTGCCATGTTTAGGCAAGTACTAAGTAATACCATGGTCTTGCATGTAGTACTGAGAAAACATATAAAAGGAAAGAAAATCATGGAAAGAATCCATGGTTGAGATGGATTTGGAGAAAATTAAGAGGGCAACTAGGGTTTCTGAGGAGAGGAGAAGAGATGATTCAAGGGCGGCGTCTGAGAGAAAATGATAGGGTTTTGGGGCGGGTTAGGTTAATTAAGAGGGAGAGTGAACGGAGGTCGTTGATCTTGAGAGATCAACGACTAAGATTTAAAATGAACGGGGCGGGTCATAAAAGTGGATACCGACCAAGTCCTTTTAAAGGGTCATTTCGCTTTGGGCTGGGGGCTATTGGGCTAAGGTGCTGGGCCATTTTTGGTTCGAAAATTAGTTTAAATCTGGGCCAACTCTTAAATACACACAATTTATCAAAAATAATTTATAAAAATGCTTTATAAATAAATAAAAATATTATTTATGTACTAAAATGATTAAAAATAATAACCTAGTATTATAAAAATATAAAATGCTATTTTGACATAAATAATATAAATAAAGAGCATTTATGTATGTGTATGGGCTATTACTGCAAAATTGTGCAAATAGCCTTTAAAATACGAATGTAATTATATAAAAATGAAGAAAAATATTTGAAACATGTATTATAGGTGCAAGTAGTAATTTTAGATAATTAAGTCATCACAGAATAATTGAAAGGAATAATTAGTAAATTATTCAAGTAATTTAAATGCAGAAAAATTACTTTTAAAGCTCTAAAAATTGTGGAAAATTATAGAAAATGCTTGTATAGATTTGTAAACTAAATAATGATGCAAAATGATGTTTTGAAAGTATTTATATTATTTGAAAAAATATGAAAGCAAAATTGGGTATCAACAACACTAATACTATTATAGATCAAATCCATAGGAAATGGGTTGAATCTTCAAGAACACCAAAAAGAGGAAAAGTGAGATTCTTCCACCAAGAGGTAATCCCTTCACTTGAGGTTCATATATATGTCATATTGGAGTATGGGTAGCATGGTTATGAGTTTTATTTGAAGTTGTAATGAGATATTGTATGAACCCTAAGAGGGAATATATATCGATCATAATTTTATTTGTATTTTTTCAAGTTAATAAATTAAGTAAGTTGAGTTTTCTTATTCTGCTCATTGTATTGTGACTCGTGAGTATTTGTTAATTTCTTCGACTATTAAAGTCAAGAAGGCATAATTGGTGAAAATATAAAATGAATGAATTACTAATATTATTTCACATATACGAATTTTGTTCCTCCGAGTAATTTGGCTACTTGTGTTGTTGTTAATGCTTATTGCTATTACTTCTTTTTCATCTTTTTTTAAGCTGATAATCTATCAAAAACAACCTCTCTAGACCCCATTTTGTGGAATTACAATGAATTTTTTGTTGTAATTGTGGGGTCCATCCCATGATTTAAGGAAGACTTTCTTCCTTTGTTGGTTGGCAGCCACTCTTATCTTCTGCATTGTCAAAAGGGGTAGGCTGCAAGAGGAAAATATGAATTGTAGTAGGCGTGAGAGAGAGAAGATCCGCCTATAAAAGGAGAGCTTCGGCTCTCATTTCTATACACCCAATCTCAAAGGAAAAATATATCTGAGAGTTAGAAAGAAAGAGTGAAGTTTCACAGACAAGGTATAAGAAAATAGTCTGTGAGAAAAATAGAGAGTGAGCGATATTGTAGTAAGGTGGGAATATCAAAAGAGGGTTATTTCTTTTGAGTGTTGTAGTGGTCTTTTCGGACCTACAAAGTGTAAAATTCCTTGCTATAGCGATATCAGTTGCTCCTGTCGGGGCCGTGGTCTTTTTCCTTATTCAAGAAGGGTTTTTCACGTAAAAATCTTGGTGTCGTTGTTACTATTTTATTTTTATTAATTATCGTATCTTAGTGCTACGTTATTATTTCGCTTTTAGTACCGTGAATATTATTTTGTGGGGGTTTACTCCAACAATCGGTATTAGAGCACAAGTTCTGCTCGTTTACGAAAATACTATTCACTCTCAGTAGTACTATACTCAGTGAAAAATAAAAATATCCGGAGTTAAGTACGAGGTAGAAAAATTCAACGGAGATAACGGTTTCTCAACATGGGAAAGATAGATGAGGGATCTACTCATCCAACAAGGATTACACAAGGTACTAGATGTTGATGCTAAAAAGCCTGATACCATGAAAGTTGAGGATTGAGCTGACTTGGATGAAAGGGCTGCTAGTACAATTAGGTTGCACTTATCAGATGATGTGGTAAAACAATGATGAAGTCACCGCACGTGGCATTTGGACAAGGTTGGAAAGCCTATACATGTCCAAAACGCTGACAAATAAATTGTACCTGAAGAAGCAGTTATATGCCCTACACATGGGTGAAGGTACGAATTTTTATCACATTTAAATGTGTTTAATGGATTAATCACACAACTCGCCAACGTCGGAGTGAAAATCGAGGAAGAAGATAAGGCGATCTTGTTATTGAACTCGTTGCCATCTTCATACGATAATTTGGCAACAACCATCCTGCACAATAATACTACCATTGAGTTAAAAGATGTCACATCGGCTCTTTTACTCAATGAGAAGATGAGAAAGAAGCCTGAAAATCAAGGACAGTCTCTCATCACAGAAGGTAGAGGCAGGAGTTATCAAAGGAGTTCGAGCAACTATGGTAGATGCGGAGCTCGTGGGAAGTCAAAGAACCGATCCAAATCAAGAGCCAGAAATTGCTACAATTGTGATCAACCAGGTCATTTCAAAAGAGATTGCCCAAATCCAAGGACGGGCAAAGGTGAAACCAGTGGCCAGAAGAATGACTACAACACAACCGCCATGGTTCAAAACAATGATAATGTTGACCTCTTTATAAATGAGGAAGAGGAATGCATACATCAGTCAGGTCCAGAGTTGGAATGGGTGGTTGACACAGCGGCATCTTACCATGCCACACCGGTAAGAGATCTTTTTTGCAGATATGTAGCAGGTGATTTCGTCACTGTGAGAATGGGTAACACAAGTTACTCAAAGATTACGGGAATTGGTGATATTTGTATCAAGACAAATGTCGGATGTACATTGGTTCTAAAGGATGTACGACATGTACCTAATTTGCGGATGAATTTGATCTCGGAAATTGCTTTAGACCGAGATGGGTACGAGAACTATTTTACAAATCAAAAGTGGAGACTCACAAAGGGTTCATTGGTGATTGCAAAGGGAGTTGCTCGTGGCACGTTGTACAAAACAAATGCAGAAATATGCCAAGGTGAATTGAACGCGACATAAGATGAGATTTCTATATATTTGTGGCATAGAAGAATGGGTCATATGAGCGAGAAGGGATTGCAGATTCTTGCCAAGAAATCTCTCATTTCTTATGCAAAAGGTACAATGGTAAAATCTTGTGACTACTGTTTATTTGGTAAGCAGCATAGAGTCTTATTTCAGACATCGTCTGAAAGAAAATTAAATATACTTGATCTAGTATATTCTGATATTTGTGGTCCAATGGAAATTGAATCAGTGGGAGGTAACAAATATTTTGTTACTTTTATTGATGATGTTTCACGACAATTATGGGTTTATATTATGAAAACCAAAGATCAGGTCTTTCAAGTTTTCAAGAAGTTTCATGCTCTGGTAGAAAGGGAGACGGGTCAAAAGCTAAAATGTCTCCGAAGTGAAAATGGAGGTGAGTACACATTAAGGGAATTTGAAGAGTAATGTTCAAGTCATGAGATCAGACATGAAAAGATAGTTCCTGGAACCCCACAGCACAATGGCGTAGCGAAGAGGATGAACCGCACCATTGTTGAGAAGGTGAGAAGCATGCTCAGAATGGCTAAACTGCCTAAGTCATTCCGGGGTGAAGCAGGTCAGACAACCTGTTACCTGATCAATAGGAGTCCATCAGTTCCGTTGACGTTTGACATCTCAGAGAGAGTTTGGACCAATAAGGAGGTGCCCTACTCACACCTGAAGGTATTCGGTTGCAGAGCTTTTGCACATGTATCAAAGGAGCAGAGAACAAAGCTGGATGATAAATCTGTTCCTGCATATTCATTGGATATGGAGATGAAGAGTTCAGATACAGATTGTGGGATCCTGTAAAGAAGAAGGTCATCAGAAGTAGAGATGTAGTCTTTCGAGAAAGTGAAGTTGGAACTGCTGTTGATATGTCAGAGAAGGCCAAGAATGGTATAATTCCTAACCTTGTTACTATTCCTTCTTCTTCTAACTATCTCACAAGTGCAAAAAGTATGACCGACGAGGTTGCCGAGCAGGGGGAGCAACCTGATGAGGTTATTGAGTAGGGGGAGCAACTTGATGATGGTGTCGAGCCAGTGGAGCACCCCACTCAGGAAGAAGAACAACCTCAACCTCTGAGGAGATCAGAGAGGCCAAGGGTAGAGTCATGCAGGTACCCTTCCACAGAGTATGTCCTCATCAGTGATGAAGGGGATCCAGAAATTCTTAAGGAGGTGTTGTCCCATTCAGAAAAGAACCAGTGGATGAAAGCCATGCAGGAAGAGATGGAATCTCTACAGAAAAATAGCACGTACAAGCTGGTTGAACTTCCAAATGGTAAAAGACCACTCAAATGCAAATGAGTCTTTAAACTTAAGAAAGATGGAAATGGCAAGTTGGTCAGATACAAAGCTCGATTGGTGGTTAAAGGCTTCGAACAGAAGAAAGGTATTGATTTTGACAAAATTTTCTCACCTGTTGTCAAAATGACTTCTATTCGAACAATTTTGAGCTTAGCAGCTAGACTAGATCTTGAAGTGGAGCAATTGGATATGAAAACTGCATTTCTTCATGGAGATTTGGAATAGGAGATTTATATGGAGCAGCCGGAAAGATTTGAAGTAGCTGGAAAGAAACACATGGTGTGCAAATTGAATAAGAGCCTTTATGGATTGAAGTAGGCACCAAGGCAGTGGTACATGAAGTTTGAATCATTCATGAAAAGTCAAACATATATAAAGACCTATTCTGATCCATGTGTATACTTCAAAAGATTTTCTGAGAATAACTTTATTATATTGTTGTTGTATATGGATGACATGTTAATTGTAGGAAAAGACAAAGGGTTGATCGCAAAGTTAAAAGAAGATCTATCCAAGTCATTTGATATGAAGGACTTGGGCCTAGAACAACAAATTCTAGGGATGAAGATAGTTCGAGAGCGAACAAGCAGAAAGTTGTGGCTATCTCAGGAGAAGTACATTGAACGTGTATTGGAATGCTTCAACATGAAAAGTGCTAAGTCAGTCAGCACACCTCTTGCTGGTCATCTAAAGTTGAGCAAGAAGATGTGTCCTACAATAGTGGATAAGAAAGGGAACATGGCTAGAGTTCCTTATTCTTCAGCAGTCGGAAGCTTGATGTATGCAATGGTATGCACGAGACCTGATATTGCTCATGCAGTTGGTGTTGTTAGCAAATTCCTTGAAATCCTGGAAAGGAACACTGGGAATCAGTCAAGTGGATACTCAGATACCTAAGAGGTACTATAGGAGATTGCTTGTGTTTTGAAGAATCTGATCCAATCTTGAAGGACTATACATATGCTGATATGGCAGGTGATCTTGATAATCATAAATCTACTACAGGATACATGTTCACATTTTCACGGGGAGCTATATCATGGCAGTCGAAGTTGCAGAAGTGTGTTGCACTCTCTACAACTGAAGTAGAGTATATTGTCGCTACTGAAGCTGGCAAGGAGATGGTTTGGCTGAAACAGTTCCTTCGAGAGCTTGGATTGTATCAGAAGGAGTATGTCGTCTATTGTGATAGTCAAGTGCAATAGACCTGAGCAAAATCACCATGTATCATGCAAGAACGAAGCATATCGACGTGAGATATCACTGGATTCGAGAAAGGATAGAGGATGGATCTATGCAGGTCAAGAAGATCCATACAAGTGAGAATCCCGCGGATATACTAACCAAGGTAGTACCAAGAGACAAGTTCGAGCATTGCAAAGAACTTGTCGGCATGCACTCAAACTAGAAACTCCGGTGTTACCTCCTTCAGGTGAATGAGACTGGAGGGGGAGATTGTGGGGTCCATCCCATGATTTAAGGAAGACTTTCTTCCTTTGTTGGTTGGCAGCCACTCTTATCTTCTGCATTGTCAAAGAGGGTAGGTTGCAGAAGGAAAATATGAATTGTAGTATGCGTGAGAGAGAGAGGCTCCGCCTATAAAAGGAGAGCTTCGGCTCTCATTTCTATACACCCAATCTCAGAAGAAAAATATATCTGAGAGTTAGAAAGAAAGATCTAGTGAGGTTTCACAGACAGGATATAAGAAAATAGTTTGTGAGAAAAATAGAGAGTGAGCGATATTGTAGTAAGGTGGGAATATCAAAAGAGGGTTATTTCTTTTGAGTGTTGTAGTGGTCTTTGGAGTATTTTACTCGGACCTACAAAGTGTAAAATTCCTTGCTATAGTGATATTAGTTGCTCCTCTCGGGGCCGTGGTTTTTTCCCTTATTCAAGAAGGATTTTCCACGTAAAAATCTTGGTGTCGTTGTTACTCTTTTGTTCTTGTTAATTATCGTATCTCGGTGCTATGTTATTACTCCGCTTTTAGTACTGTGAATATTATTTTTGTGGGGTTTATTCCCAACAGTAATTTGGCAGCTTGGATTAAAGATTTTCATTTCACAAAGTAAAATTTTGGTTAGACGACCAACGAACGTGAGAGCGGGATTCAGAATATGAGGAAGCAATATAAAAGAAGCAAGAGCTGGTGGAGCCTATTTTTAAGTTAATGCTTGAATAAGAAATGTGGGGAATAATTTATTATAATTTATTCATATAAACAAAATGATGAATGGAGAAAAAAAAATAGTAGACGTTTGGTGATTATGGTTACTGAGGTATCACATTATATATAGCCGCAAATTTGCATAAACAGTAACATGATTTTTTATGGATAAATATACTCACACACAAAGTAAAAAAGAGAGAAATTAATTATACCAATTCTGGAATCTGTAGTTAATATCTTATCCAACATATCGTGCTGATTCTAGATTTGAAAGGTTACAAAAAGCTTAAATATTCTCTTGTCGATATTCATAGTTGACTTAATTTGAAGGAATTTAAAAAAACATATGAATTAAAGGGAGAGAAAAGACGAAGACGTATGAGGGGAAAAAGTATATATTGACTATATAGAAGTGATGTATTATTCTCGGAAAGTAAACATATGAAATTAATAAATAAATAAATATTTGTCTAAGGAAGAGCAATGCAGGTTTTAGTCCAACCAAAAGGCATTTTCTCAAGCTAAATTAAATAAATCAAAATAGTGTTTCAAGGGAAAGGGACACATGGCACCATTAGAAAGAGCATTTAACTCCAAAAATACTTAGCCGCCTATTTGGTTTTGAGTTAATCAAAATATTTGCATTATCCAAAAAAGTGATTATTGTTATGAAACAATAAAAGAAGAAGAGTATTGCAGAGAAAAGTAGGGAGAGAATTTTTATTGATATTGGGATGAATTACAATGGAATAGAACCCTCTATTTATAGGGAGAGGGTGACTTAGCCACCAAGTAATAAACCCTAGAATCTCTCTAAATATAGACATTCATCATAAATAAAATTCTATTTATAACACTCCCCCTTGAATGTCTATTCAACAGATAATGTGCTTCGTTAAAACCTTAACTAAATAAAATCCAATGGGAAAAAAATTCTAGAGAAGGAAAAAGAGTACACATATCTAACAATATGCCTTTTTGGTTGCCTCGTTAAAAACCTTGCTAGGAAAACTCAGTGGGACAAAACCTTGTAAGGGAAAAAGAGTGCAACGCGCATTAACTCCCTCTGATGAGAGCATCAATTCACATCTTTAAGCATTTGTATTCCAATATTGTGCATCATTTTCAAAACGATCTTTGGTAGAGACTTGATAAACAAATCAATCATATTAACTTGAATGAATATATTGCATCTTGAAATCATCATTCTTGATAGAGATGTAATGTCTTCATAAACTTCCGTAGAATGGCCTTTTCAATATCTCCATAGATTGTCATATAAGTTAAGTTATAGAAGCCATATAATAAACTTTAGATGCATATCAAGTTTTTATGTCATGCTAGACATATAAGATATCGGAAACTGATTGCACATACCATTGACTTTATACTTTCAAGTATTTGAACTACATGTCTAAAACTACATGTCTTTCATATTAAACCAATTCTATTTGAATTGTGTATCGTCTATTTGGCCGATATTTTTGTATCTGTCTCGACAGCCTTAAGATCCCCATCTATACTTAGCGCTATGATAGATGTCGTCGACGAACATTTTATATCGGTTCCAATAATTTTTCATAAAGACATAACATAGTGATCTCTTCATTCATATATTCAGGTACCTGAATCTCTCATGAGATTTTATGAAGTGTTATGTCATGTGATCTTCTAGATCACTTGCCTCCTTATTATGATCAGTTTGATCATTTGCTCATCTTCTTTATCAAGAAGTTTTATTTGAAACCGATTTGTCTATACGCTTTAAGCGAACCACAGACTTTGTCCTTCTAGGACTTAATATGAGCATTTACAATGAGAATATAATTACTTTCTTTGGGTCAGCAAATGTGTATGGAATGTTTTGCAATATATTGCAAATGAATTATCCTTTTATGAACTTCAGGTTCATATTATCCTATTCGAGCTATATGTATAAATAATAATTCATTTCATGTAACTTTTTTCGCAACTGATGTATCTTGTCTCCCCCTCATGTTAGAAAAACTAACTTGCTTCCTCAACTTTGTAAATTCATCTTTGTACATTATGGTGTTAATAAAAATATACACCGCACATCAATAATAATAAGATGAAATTATTTGGTTCCTGACCCTGATCCACTTGTGAGGGGAGAATGCAATATACTTTCGTATGTAACATATATCAAATTGATATATATAACTTTGTTCTCATAAGAAATAGTTTAGCTATTAAGTAGAGGCACTCAATAAATTATTTTGCTAAACCAACTGTGATGTAAACCAACTTATCAAGATGAACTTCTTGAATAGAAAATCTGGAAATTATGCTCGAATTTAAATTACTGAGCAAGTTACCTCGCAAGCACCGGCCAGGTTGCGGGTTAATAATAATCGCACATGTAACCATCTCATAGATGCATCTTATGTGGTATACATGGCAGGTGAATGGGCCCATATTCACCTTTGATATTTCCAGAATTCATGGGATTCAATCTCATCTTTAGTTGGTCAATTAATTAATGAGAACAAGCAATATAAGAGAATTCGTAAAGAACTTTCTAGTTCTTTAATATTTACTCATGTGAATTATCTATTATTTTTGCACATCATACTTAAATTGATATGGCTAAACTGATTATGCTAACTGAATAAATTATCAATATTAATAAGTTCAGATTTACACTATGACATGTGCGATTATCAATAAACTCCAAGTTTATTATGATATGGGTTTTTATATCAATAAATATCCACTTTAGTGTGATGTTCTTTTATTTGTGTAGTACAAACTGGAGAATAAAGCGGGTAGCTTTTCACATATATATTATCCCGCTATAAGTTGTAGTAATAGAAGATATTAAATCTTTCCTTTATTTATAGTTTCAATATAATCAACCGCTTTCGCGTGTACTTTGAAAACTGAGGAAGTTTCTTTGAGACTTACTACAATACAATAAATTGACATGATAATCAATTGTATTCCTCCAAAATAGTAATAATTGGCTCTTCCAGAGCTCTCAATTAATTTTGTACTACCACATATTCATCAACATCCATGTGATGAATATCTCTTTTAAAGAAAAAGTTATACCATTGTGGTCATGGTCAAATTATATGCAAGATCTGTTTCTTGCATTACAATTGTCTTTTAATAATCACATTGCCATAGTATTTTGGCGTACAATAAGTACGCGACCAGTGATCATTCATGCCATAATAATGACATTATTTTCTTATTTCATCTCAAACCTCCATCTAGAGGTGAGTGTGGTATATTCACTACCACTAGCACATTCATATTCTTCCAAGAATGTGATGACCCAAAATGTCATCTTTAAATTAAATAATCATCTCGGTGTTTTAAGAACTTGAAAAGAGCTATCAATAATTTCTCAACTTGCGTGCGCAGTCCGTATAATTTTCTGGAAGGTTTTTGTATGAAAAATGGATTAAATTATGAATTAGAGCTTTAAAACTCAACTGAGTTGACTTCGGTCAATATTTTGAGCAAACAAGAAAATATGGGACTTGGGAGTATGCCCGGAATCTAATTCCGAGGTCTCAAGCCCGAGAAATGAATTTTTGAGTAAAATTATTTTCTGAAAATATTTAAGAAAAATGGAAATGAAATTTGATTAGAAAGTGATGGTATCGGGCCCGTATTTTGGTTCCGGTGTTCGGTACAGGTCTTACATATAGTTTAAGCACTTTCTATAAAGTTTGGTTGAAAACGGACGTCGTTTGACGTGTTTCGGACTCAAAATGGAAAATTTGATGTTTTATGAAATTTGAAAGAATTCTTGGATTTTAAAGCTTAATTCGTGGTATATGATGTTAGTTTGGCAATTTGATCGCACGGTTAAGTTTGTAGGATATTGTTGAGTTAGTGCATGTGTTTGGTTAGGAGCCCCGAGGGCTCGGGAGTGTTTCGGAGGTGTCTCGGAGTGATTTCGGACTTGGGAAAATAGCAGAAAATTTGCAGAAATAGTACCCCGTGAACAGTACCAATGAACAGTACCCAGTGTATAGTACCCCGTGAACAGTAAAAACGCATGAATACTGCCCCCGAAAATTTTGGGCAGTTAAAGGACGAACAACACGATTTTTTTTCATTTTTTTGAGTTTCAAACTCGGATTTAGGGCGATTTTGATGTATTCTTCACGATTTCAACTCAAGTAAGTGTCATATACTCGAAAGTATTTATATTTACATAAATCCACGGTTATTTTCATCGTTTAATTCGGATTTAAATGGAAGAAATCAAGATTTTGCAAAATCTTCCAAAAATGAAAATTTTAGATTTGGAGGTCGAGTTGTTATCGGAATTTGATAAAATTTGTATGGGTGAACTCATGGTTGAATGGGTTATCGGATTTTGTAAGTTTCGTCGGAATTCGAGATGTGGGCCCCACGAACGATTTTGAGTTAAATTTCGAATTTTGTTGGAAAATTAGTATTTCCATATGGAATTAATTCGTACGATTTATATTGAGTATATTGAATTGTTATGACCAGATTTGAAGCTTCGAACGAATTCGCGAGGCAAAGGCTTGTTGGAATTTTGAATTGGTTGCAAAGCGAGGTAAGTGTTTGGTCTAACCTTAGCTTGAGGGATTAGGAGTTGTGTCTTAATTGCTACATGTTAATTGTAGAGTACGACGTATAGGCATGGTGACGAGTATCTATACGTTGGTGTCAAGCATGTCCGTGAGTCTTGTATTATAATTGTTATGACTCCATTGTGGTTTATTGCGCTTCATATATTATTATCACCATTGTTCCCTTGCCAGGATGTTTGTTTGATATTATTGTTGCCTTGCCAGGATGTTTGTTTTGATAGTATTGTTTCCTTGTCGGGATGTTGTTGAAATATTATTGTTCCCTTTCCGGAAAGTTGTTATATTGCTCTTATTCCCTTGCCGGGATTCCTTGTGATTATTGTTGGCTTGTAACTGGGAGCGGGTGGTACGCCTACCACAAGATATATAATGAAATGGGAGCGGGTGGTACGCCTACCACAAGATATATAATGAAATGGGAGCGGGTGGTACGCCTACCACAAGATATAATGAAATGGGAGCGGGTGGTACGCTTACCATAAGATATAATGAAATGGGAGCGGGTGGTACGTCTATCACAAGACATAATAAAATGGGAGCGGGTGGTACGCCTACCACGAGATACATGAAATGGGATCGGGTGGCACGCCTGCCACGAGATACATGAAATGGGATCGGGTGGCACGCCTGCCACGAGATACATGAAATGGGATCGGTTTGCACGCCTGCAACAAGATGTGAAAAGAAAGTGAAATATGCTTTTGTTTCCCTTATTCTTGTTAGTGATTGGATTTTTGATTCCTTTATAATTCTCTTGATATTCTATTTTTACTTTTTTTTATATATGTTCAATACTCCAAATTTCAACAATTGTTACATTTTTTTGAACTTAATTGATTTCTCAACTAAATTTTTCTTAAACCGTTTGAGGTTGTACTTTACAAAAAAAAAGGAATTTCTACTATGTTTTGATTTATTAATTTCTCGTATTAAAGGTGAAGGATTCATTCGATATTGTACTTTAATTGAAAAGGGTATCTTCTTTATCAAATAATTTCTAAAAATAACTTCAGATTTTCTTGTTGATTTCCTAATTGGGTTGGAAGTTATACTCTACTTTATGTTAAGTGAATGAGGCGTCACAAGGTGACATTTACTCGAAAGAATTACATATAGTTTAATCACTTTCTGTAAAGTTTGGTTGAAAACGGACGTCGTTTGACTTGTTTCGGACTCAAAATGGAAAATTTGATATTTTATGAAATTTGAAAAAATTCTTGGATTTTAAAGCTTAATTCGTGGTATATGATGTTAGTTGTTTCGCACGGTTAAGTTTGTAGGATGTTGTTGAGTTAGTGCATGTGTTTGGTTAGGAGCCCCGAGGGCTCGGGAGTGTTTCGGAGGTGTCTCGGAGTGATTTCGGACTTGGGAAAATAGCAGAAAATTTGCAGAAATAGTACCCCGTGAACAGTACCCAGTGTACAGTACCCGTGAACAGTACCCCGTGAACAGTAAAAATGCATGAATAGTGCCCCCAAAAATTCTGGACAGTTAAAGGACGAACATCACGTTTTTTTTTTTGAGTTTCAAACTCGGATTTTGGGCGATTTTGAGGTATTCTTCACAATTTCAACTCAAGTAAGTATCCTATACTCGAAAGTGTTTATATTACATAAATCCATGGTTATTTTCATCGTTTAATTCAGATTTAAATGGAAGAAATCAAGATTTTTGCAAATTCTTCCAAAAATAAAAAATTTAGATTTGGAGGTCGAGTTGTTATTGGAATTTGATAAAATTTGCATGGGTGAACTCGTGGTTGAATGGGTTATCGGATTTTGTACGTTTCATCGGAATTCGAGACGTGGGCCCCACGAGCGATTTTGAGTTAAATTTCGGATTTTTTGGAAAATTAGTATTTCCATATGGAATTAATTCGTACGATTTATATTGAGTATATTGAATTATTATGACCAGATTTGAAGCTTCGAACGAATTCGTGAGGCAAAGGCTTGTTGGAATTTTGAATTGGTTGCAAAGCGAGGTAAGTGTTTGGTCTAACCTTAGCTTGAGAGATTAGGAGTTGTGTCTTAATTGCTACATGTTAATTGTAGAGTACGACGTATAGGCATGGTGACGTGTATCTATACGTTGGTGTCAAGCATGTCCGTGAGTCTTGTATTATAATTGTTATGACTCCGTTGTGGTTTATTGCGCTTCATATGTTATTATCACCATTGTTCCCATGCCAGGATGTTTGTTTGATATTATTGTTGCCTTGCCAGGATGTTTGTTTGATATTATTGTTGCCTTGCCAGGATGTTTGTTTTGATAGTATTGTTCCCTTGTCGGGATGTTGTTGAAATATTATTGTTCCCTTGCCGGAAAGTTGTTATATTGCTCTTGTTCCCTTGCCGGGATTCCTAATGATTATTGTTGGCTTGTAACTGAGAGCGGGTGGTACGCCTACCACAAGATATATAATAAAATGGGAGCGGGTGGTACGCCTACCACAAGATATATAATGAAATGGGAGCGGGTAGTACGCCTACCACAAGATATATAATGAAATGGGAGAGGGTGGTACGCCTACTAAGATATATAATGAAATGGGAGCGGGTGGTACGCCTACCACAAGATATAATGAAATGGGAGCGGGTGGTACGCCTACCACAAAATATAATGAAATGGGAGCGGGTGGTACGCCTACTACAAGACATAATGAAATGAGAGCGGGTGGTACGCCTACCACAAGACATAATGAAATGGGAGCGGGTGGTACGCCTACCACGAGATACATGAAATGGGAGTGGGTGGCACGCCTGCCACGAGATACATGAAATGAGATCGGGTTGCACGCCTGCAACAAGATGTGAAAAGAAAGTGAAATATGCTTTTGTTTCCCTTATTCTTGTTAGTGATTGGATTTTTGATTCCTTTATAATTCTCTTGATACTTTATTTTTACTTTTTTTTATATATGTTCAATACTCCAAATTTCAACAATTGTTACATTTTTTTTAACTCAATTGATTTCTCAACTAAATTTCCTTAAACCGTTTGAGGTTGTACTTTACAAAAAAAAGGAATTTCTACTATGTTTTGATTTATTGATTTCTCGTATTAAAGGTGAAGGATTCATTCGATATTGTACTTTAATTGAAAAGAGTATCTTCTTTATCAAATGATTTCTAGAAATAACTTCATATTTTCTTGTTGATTTCCTAATTGGGTTGGAAGTTGTACTCTACTTTATGTTAAGTGAATGAGGCGTCACAAGGTGACATTTACTCGAAAGAATTATATTCGAAAGATGCTTATTTGAAAGATATTTTATTTAAAGGAAATATATTCGATATATATTCATTGAAAAGCATATTATCTTGGAGATTATTACTTGAAGGATTTATAGGCGAAAGATTTATATTTGAAGGACTTGATGAATTGATTGCACTTGTATCTATTATTTGTTGAGAAACATTTATGGTGTTCTTGTGGCCTGCTATTTACATCACTGGTTGGTCATTGTTGTCATCATTGTTATCTGCTTCCTATTATTTTTGTACGCTATATTGCACAGGTTTATTTGGTAGTCTGGTCCTAGCCTCGTCACTACTTCGCCGAGGTTAGGCTAGGCACTAACCAGCACATGGGGTCGGTTGTGTTGATACTACACTCTTCACTCTTTTGTGCAGATCCCAGTGTTGTAGACTTCGGACCGCAGTGAGATTGCTGTTTTCTTGTTCATCAGGCGATCCGAGGTAGTCCTGCAGGCGTCCGCAGGCCTTGGCGCGTCTCTTTCTATCTACTATTCCTGTTTCTTTCATGTATTTCCAGAGACAATATTGTATTTATTTCTTTCAGACCTTTATTTGTAGTACTCCTAGACAGTCTGTGAAGTTGTGACACCAGTCTTGGGTAGATTTGTTATGGTTTGGTATTAACAGTATTGTTAAATCTCTACAATGCAGTCTTCCGCTTATTCAATTCTGTTGTTATCTAATTGTTGGCTCTTAACCGTTATCGGATTAAAAATGGACATAAGGTAGATAGTTCAGTTGGTTGGCTTGCGTAGCTTTCACTAATAGGCGCCATCACGACTCCCGGGGGTGGGAAATTCGGGTCGTGACAAGTTGGTATCAGAGCTCTAGGTTACATAGGTCTCACAATTCACAGACAAACTTAGTAGAGTCTGAGGGATCGGTACGGAGACGTCTGTATTTATCCTCTAGAGGCTACAGAGTTAGGAAAAGTTTCACTCTCATTCTTCTCTGTCGTGCAATTTTGTTCTCTCATTGCTAAATTGAAACCTCCATTCTTGTCCTTTCACAAATGGCGAGGTCACGTGCCACTTTTTCAGCCAAACAATGTCACAGACCGGTGATAGATCAATTACGTCTTCAGAGACTTTGCGGAGGCTGGATAGGTCTCACCAAGCTCTTCGCTACCACTTTCAGCGGTGCATCTTTTGAGGACCCGTGGGATTTTCTTGACCGCTGCTATGAAGTATTGCAGAACGTGAAGATAGTCGAAAGCGATGGGGTTGATTTTGCTGTGTTGGAGATGACAAGTAGAGGTAGTGGAAAGATAATGTATTTACTAGACCAGTTGTGGTTCCGACGGAAGATGTAGACGTATCAAAAGATCACTTAATGAATCATGTTGGGGTTCAACGTACCTTGACGTCTGGTTGATTTATTTGAGTTGTGAAGGTCAAATATTGTGGATTATCGGATGTTGTGACATATGGCTTCGTGCCAAGTTAGGGGAGTCCACTATCTACGATCAAATTGCAGGGTCGTGTGTTATACCGATTTTGGCCTGAGATGTATTTATGTGGTATTGAAAGGTTTTCCAAAACTTGTATATGATCAAGAGCTGAGATTTGAATGGGATAATGATGAGACTTGAGATATTCCCGCGTCCTTAATAATTCTACATTTCAGTATCAACGGGGTCATAAAAACATATTCAGTATACTCGTAGTGCTTAAGTTAATCACAACACTCGCGTGGGGCAGTCATCTTTGAATGTACCAGTGGCATGAAATTTCTTGCAATGGTTATTTAAGTTATCCGGTACAGACCTAGTATGAGCAGCCGAACTGCGGATGGGTTGTTATGAAAATGGAGATAATAGGAACATCTTGAAAAATTATCCTAGACTTGGGAGAGACATATTTCATCAAAGCACTCATGCTACGTGCCCCATTGCAGTTACTACTCCACTTACATGACCAACCATAGGTAGGGGTCAGGATATTAGAGGTGGAGGTGAGACTCCTAGAGGTGGAGACCCAGTCCGTTGATATGTTTTCTATGGTATGGCTGAGGTTGCTACACCAGACGGTATCGTTATGAGTACAGTCTCGAATTATTATAAACTCAAAATTTCCTTAACTTGATTCGGTTTTGAGTATCGAGGAAAGTTCTCCTATTGTGCTCCACTTATGAGTGAGCTTCATAATTCTTAAACCTACATATGTGAATACTTTTGCTGGGAGATTATATGGAGATAGTCATGTCTATCATTATGTGTTGGTCATTAAAAATAGTTGTGAGTCTAAAAGTGACTTTTGTGAATTAATTCGATGAGTTTGATTTAATTTCTAAATAATTAATTTCCATTGTAAATTATATGCCCTACCGGTAAGAGGGATCATTATATGTTGTGATTTTGTTTAACCGAAATTATTTGAAAGAAGGAAGAAAGGAAATGGAAAATTTTAGTTGGCACAATGTGCAAAATACTTGTGATTCAGAGTTGAGGATGAGATCCTCACATTTTTATATGATATGAAATATTTAAATCGGGCTACAAGCTGCGATGGATGTTATACAAGGACGAGGTCCTAGTGGTGAAAATTTTATGTGTTTAAATTCTCCTTTTGTGAAATTAAAATTTGTGCTGTAGCACTTGTAGGGAGTCATGCCTATTAGGCTTATTTGAAAATTCTTGTATGAATATTTCTGTACATAATTTGCCAAAATTGTATTGTAACTATTGAGTTTTAGCCTACAAGGTGAGAGCCCAGGTGGTGTTAAATTGTGATTCGTTACTTCGGGTAAGTAATTATAAGATCCTCATGCCTTGTTGTTAGTAATCTGGAGGTTTGAAACAAAATTTTGTTAACATGAGGTTAATTGGCGATGTTGTAATCTATTATGAGCAACCATTAAGACTAGAGATGTGTTATGGTCATACATATAGTGCGTTTTATGTCAAGATATCATTGTGATAATGTCGTGCTTGTAATGCGGAGATTAGTGTTATTGATATATACTTTGTGTTGAGTTGTTGGGTTGTGGACATGTTGTTAGGAGTTGTTTTGGTGTTACTCTGACAGGTGGATAGGCCCAATTACAGGGGAGACTCTGCCGAAATTTCTGAAAAATTTAGGAGTTAGAAAAATTTGGGATATTGAGATGTGCAAAGAAAGAGATAAGTTACATTATGTGTTTGAAGACGAACTCTACTTCTCATTTAAGGATGAATGACCCTAAGTGGGGAGAATATAATACCCCGTATTTGATGGGTGCGTTGGCACGAGTTGCTATAGCCAGTCGGGACTAATATCGTGTGTTGATGTAAAAATCGGACCTTTCTAGAAATGATTGGAGTGTAAGAAATTTGGTCTTGAAGTTTACGAATATGGATAAAGGAAATAATCTCAATTGAAATGGTGTTGTCGGACTTATGTCGAATGCGATAATGTGGGATCAACCGTGAATAATTGTGTAAAAGTAAAATCATCAGTTTGGTAACTTGAGAATAATTCTTAATACGTTCGAGGACGAACGTTTGTTTTAGAGGTGGAGAATGTGATGACCCAAAATGTCATCTTTAAATTAAATAATCATCTCGGTATGTTAAGAACTTGAAAAGAGCTATCAATAATTTCTCAACTTGCGTGCGCAGTCCGTATAATTTTCTGGAAGGTTTTTGTATGAAAAATGGATTAAATTATGAATTAGAGCTTTAAAACTCAACTGAGTTGACTTCGATCAATATTTTGAGCAAACGAACCCAGATCCAAGATTTGACGGTCCCAGGAGTTCCGTAGGAAAATATGGGACTTGGGCATATGCCCGGAATCTAATTCCGAGGTCTCAGGCCCGAGAAATAAATTTTTGAGTAAAATTGTTTTCTGAAAATATTTAAGGAAAATGGAAATGAAATTTGATTAGAAAGTGATGGTATCGGGCCCGTATTTTGGTTCCGGTGTCCGGTGAAGGTCTTATATATGGTTTAAGCACTTTCTATAAAGTTTGGTTGAAAACGGACGTCGTTTGACGTGTTTCGGACTCAAAATGGAAAATTTGATGTTTTATGAAATTTGAAAGAATTCTTGGATTTTAAAGCTTAATTCGTGGTATATGATGTTAGTTTGGCAATTTGATCGCACGGTTAAGTTTGTAGGATGTTGTTGAGTTAGTGCATGTGTTTGGTTAGGAGCCCCGAGGGCTCGGGAGTGTTTCGGAGGTGTCTCGAAGTGATTTCGGACTTGGGAAAATAGCAGAATATTTGCAGAAATAGTACCCCGTGAACAGTACCAATGAACAGTACCCAGTGTATAGTACCCCGTGAACAGTAAAAACGCATGAATACTGCCCCCGAAAATTTTGGGCAGTTAAAGGACGAACAACACGATTTTTTTTCATTTTTTTGAGTTTCAAACTCGGATTTTGGGCGATTTTGATGTATTCTTCACGATTTCAACTCAAGTAAGTGTCATATACTCGAAAGTATTTATATTTACATAAATCCACGGTTATTTTCATCGTTTAATTCGGATTTAAATGGAAGAAATCAAGATTTTGCAAAATCTTCCAAAAATGAAAATTTTAGATTTGGAGGTCGAGTTGTTATCGGAATTTGATAAAATTTGTATGGGTGAACTCGTGGTTGAATGAGTTATCGGATTTTGTAAGTTTCGTCGGAATTCGAGATGTGGGCCCCACGAACGATTTTGAGTTAAATTTCGAATTTTGTTGGAAAATTAGTATTTCCATATGGAATTAATTCGTACGATTTATATTGAGTATATTGAATTATTATGACCAGATTTGAAGCTTCGAACGAATTCGTGAGGCAAAGGCTTGTTGGAATTTTGAATTGGTTGCAAAGCGAGGTAAGTGTTTGGTCTAACCTTAGCTTGAGGGATTAGGAGTTGTGTCTTAATTGCTACATGTTAATTGTAGAGTACGACGTATAGGCATGGTGACGAGTATCTATACGTTGGTGTCAAGCATGTCCGTGAGTCTTGTATTATAATTGTTATGACTCCGTTGTGGTTTATTGCGCTTCATATGTTATTATCATCATTGTTCCCTTGCCAGGATGTTTGTTTGATATTATTGTTGCCTTACCAGGATGTTTGTTTTGATAGTATTGTTTCCTTGTCGGGATGTTGTTGAAATATTATTGTTCCCTTGCCGGAAAGTTGTTATATTGCTCTTGTTCCCTTGCCGGGATTCCTTGTGATTATTGTTGGCTTGTAACTGGGAGCGGGTGGTACGCCTACCACAAGATATATAATGAAATGGGAGCGGGTGGTACGCCTACCACAAGATATATAATGAAATGGGAGCGGGTGGTACGCCTACCACAAGATATAATGAAATGGGAGCGGGTGGTACGCCTACCACAAGATATAATGAAATGGGAGCGGGTGGTACGTCTATCACAAGACATAATAAAATGGGAGCGGGTGGTACGCCTACCACGAGATACATGAAATGGGATCGGGTGGCACGCCTGCCACGAGATACATGAAATGGGATCGGGTTGCACGCCTGCAACAAGATGTGAAAAGAAAGTGAAATATGCTTTTGTTTCCCTTATTCTTGTTAGTGATTGGATTTTTGATTCCTTTATAATTCTCTTGATATTCTATTTTTACTTTTTTTATATATGTTCAATACTCCAAATTTCAACAATTGTTACATTTTTTTGAACTCAATTGATTTCTCAGCTAAATTTTCCTTAAACCGTTTGAGGTTGTACTTTACAAAAAAAAGGAATTTCTACTATGTTTTGATTTATTAATTTCTCGTATTAAAGGTGAAGGATTCATTCGATATTGTACTTTAATTGAAAAGGGTATTTTCTTTATCAAATGATTTCTAAAAATAACTTCAGATTTTCTTGTTGATTTCCTAATTGGGTTGGAAGTTATACTCTACTTTATGTTAAGTGAATGAGGCGTCACAATGTGACATTTACTCGAAAGAATTATATTCGAAAGATGCTTATTTGAAAGATATTTTATTTAAAGGGAATATATTCGATATATATTCATTGAAAAGTATATTATCTTGGAGATTATTACTTGAAGGATTTATAGGCGAAAAATTTATATTGAAGGACTTGATGAATTGATTGCACTTGTATCTATTATTTGTTGAGAAACATTTATGGTATTCTTGTGGCCTGCTATTTACATCACTGGTTGGTCATTGTTGCCATCATTGTTATTTGCTTTCTATTATTTTTGTACGCTATATTGCACAGGTTTATTTGGTAGTCTGGTCCTAGCCTCGTCACTACTTCGCCGAGGTTAGGCTAGGCACTTACCAGCACATGGGGTCGGTTGTGCTGATACTACACTCTGCACTCTTTTGTGCAGATCCCAGTGTTGTAGACTTCGGACCGCAGTGAGATTGTTGTTTTCTTGTTCATCAGGCGATCCGAGGTAGTCCTGCAGGCGTCTGCAGGCCTTGACACGTCTCCTTCTATCTACTATTCCTGTTTCTTTCATGTATTTCCAGAGACTGTATTGTATTTATTTCTTTCAGACCTTTATTTGTAGTACTCCTAGACAGTCTGTGAAGTTGTGACACCAGTCTTGGGTAGATTTGTTATGGTTTGGTATTAGCAGTATTATTAAATCTCTACAATGCAGTCTTCCGCTTATTCAATTCTGTTGTTATCTAATTGTTGGCTCTTAACCGTTATCGGATTAAAAATAGAAATAAGGTAGATAGTTCAGTTGGTTGGCTTGTGTAGCTTTCACTAGTAGGCGCCATCACGACTCCCGAGGGTGGGAAATTCGGGTAGTGACAAAGAATGAATATGTATTCATAAATTAGATGTTGTCACATTCACATCATGAATGGACCATAATCATCTATATGTGCTTTATAAAATCTCATGTCAAATCGATGACAAATATTACTTTCACAGAGTGAAGGAGTATTTCGAGAATCCTTATTATTCTCAATATCACAATAATGACGATTATAATTTCATCTATTATCACATCCACATCCATTGATACATTTATAGTAGTAATTTTGTCTTTTTTCAGACTTATCACATACTGCTATCACATTCTCTAAAGGGAATGAGAATGGAGCAAATTCAATTGGACGAGTTTTCAATTCTTTGCCCACAATCATACATGAATTTGATCATGGCAAAGTATAGAAATTTTACCACTTTGGGTGGTTATAATTTCTTTCAAACTCCATTAGAGTTGCAATCAAAATTTATCGTCTTTGCTTGTATTTAAAATCAAATTATAGAATGTCAAGAATTTGAAAGAGAAAAGTAAAATACTTACCTTAAATCCAGAATTTAATCATGAAGAAAGTTCATAGAACAATTGACAATCATTATGCTCAATCCCAAAGCTTCTACTCAATTAGTTAGAGTCTCGTGCTGATAACGTGTTATGAAACAATAAAAGAAGAAGAAGAGTGAGAAAAGTAGGGAGATAATTCTTATTGATATTGGGATGAATTACAATGGAATAGAACCCTCTATTTATCGAGAGAGGGTGACTTAGCCACCAAATAATAAACCCTAAAATCTCTCTAAATATAGACATTCACCATAAATAAAATTATATTTATAACAATTATAAATTTACTGATGTGATAGTTGGTTATAGGCGGATAGCCAAATAATCTAGTTAAGGGAACTAATTTAATAAGAAATTATACTAACTGTTGTAAAATATGTAATCCATACGTAGGTCTGGGTTTGATTATCCTTAAATAAACAAAACACTGCAAGCAACTTGAGAATTCCTAGCTATGTTCCATGCACAATTTTGTTATGCTCATTGCATTAATTGATTATTGGCCTTTTTAAAAATAAAATAAAAAACTAGCTTGCACGAAAAAGTAAAAACGCAGTGCACTGATTCTTTTAAACTTGTTAAGTATTTTTCCTTTGCCGCGTCATATATAGCAGAAAAGGAGTCGTTGGATTTCTTTTGGTTTTACATCCGATATTTGGTATTTAATTCTTCCATTCGAACCTCAACTAATTCGAATTCGTATCCCGTAAGACCAACTAAAAAGGAAAACACTCCCTATCTGGATTTTTCTCGTTTTCATGAATCGATCATAAACTTTTAGTTAAGAATGGAGGGATTTTATCACGCACTACAATTCTTGATAGTGTATCATTAGATTAATAATGCATGCTTTCGTCCTTTTTCCTATTAGGTTAATAATTCATGTTGTTCTCATTTTTCCTATGATCTCTGTGACGATACTAATATTGTCTCCTTTTGTCTTTTTGTCCTCTTGAGCCGAGGGTCTTCGGGGTAGAGATAAGGTCTACGTACACACTATCTTCCTCAGACTTCACTAGTGAAATTTCACTGGGTCGTTGTTGTTATTGTTCGTCCTTTTTCCCTTTGTTATTATTGGAGTATCATTTTAAATAATAAATAAAAAGACTAATAATCGTGGGTGGGTTAATAAAATGGAGTATTATGTTATTGATTAAACTAGTCAAAATCTTTGCCAACGAGGAGATGTCATATGTATAGGTCCCAGGCTCAATGTTATGGCACACGGAATGGACTCGTCCTCTAATGCATTGGTCTTAATTCCTTGTTCCTATATTGTCTGCTCGTCTCTATCCAATTAAGTTTTCCCATGAATTTATTATTTTGGTTGTGTACACTACAATTGTTATTTAATTTTGGAAATTTTATACCCTCAAAAAAAAAAATTATATCGTTCCTCAACGTTAGCTTAATACTCCTTCCATCTCAGTTTAATTGTGGCTTTAATTAAAAATTTATTCCAAAATAATTATCACGTTAGAATTTTAAATTTGTTAATTATTTTCAAAGTCTAACTATACCCTTAATATTAAAGAAGTAGTAGTTCTTTTTAATATTGCCAATCTTAAAAAATATTTGATCGAGATAATATAATAAACTATACCTTGTATTTTAATTTTTTAATGAACGTGAAAAGAGCTAAAACGATATTTAAAATAAAATGGAGGAAGTTAATTTTGAGAGTACCAAAAGTCGATAGTGGTTTCTAAGAGTATTAATTCTCAAGATTCTTCCGTGATGTTTAGTATAACATAAATGTTTCCGTTGTATTCTAATGTTAATGAACTAATAAAAAATACACAACAAAAATATGCATTAATTAACATTATTTTCTGCCAAAAAAGAAAATAAAAAGAAGGAAAGAAAGGAAACATTGATGGTTCTTCAAAACAAATATTGACTTTTCAAAAAACACATCACATGCAATACTAATAAGATTTCGTCCTATGTAGTTGGGAATGTTTTTGCCCGGACGCCATAAGAGGAAAAGACTTAATTACAAGCTAAAACGTAAAAATAACACGGGCTAGCCAGTTTTCGGGTTGGTCATTCAAAAATAGTCAGTATTTGTAAAGTTATTGAACAATAACCACTATTTTATTACAGCACTGAAAGTTCCAACATAATATACTGGAGATCGGTGCCCCTGTGTATGAACTTTCAGCATATTATGCTGGAACTCCAACATGCGGAAAGTTTCAGTATATTATGTTGGACCGGTATATTATACTAGAACTTCAGTACTGGAATTCCAGTATATTATACTGAAGTATTTTTCCGGATTTGAACAGTATTTTCGTTCAGATTTATCTTTACATGAAAAGTGGCTAAATTTCTATTACTTTTGAAACTGTGACTATTTTTGAAGACCACTTGTAAATCTGACTATTTTTTAATTTCTCCCCGCTAAAACAAGCTAGCTCTATTTATTAGGATAAAATAAGACATTTAAACAAATGTATAATTTTTATAAAGAAATCACCAAATAAAATATGCAAAACACAAAGGCGACAAAAAGTTGAAGAAGATACACCAACAACTAAAAATTTCAATGGATTATTTGATTGATAAAAATCTCAAACGCCTTTGAAAGTATCTAAAAGGTTGATTATATAGTTCAACTCCACTTCATCATTCCTTGTCGTAGAGGTAGATCCACGATTTAAATTTGCTGAATTTAACTTTTAAAATTCTTAGTTTGAACATATTTTATTTTTAAAATTATGGTTAAATATATTTATATTTTGTATCGAAGTATTAGACTTAGTTGAATTCATAACGAAATTGCATCCACCTTTAGCTACCATATCATTTTTGGGGTGGAAAAAGGAATATTACATTATGAAATATTATTTTTCTTATTAGAAAAATAAATATTCTTTTGTGACAATATAAAATAAAAAGTAGCAAAAATAACTTAGGATTAAAAAAAAACTATTTAAAGCGGTCAATAAGACTTTTTGTCCAAAATATATTATTTTGAGGGACAAACTACTAGCATAGTGCTTTCTTTTTAATGATTGGAGTTGAAAGTTTGAAAAGCTAATTCATGCACCCACAGCCAAACAAAAGAGCTAAAATTTATAAAAGGTGAAGTAGTATCACTATTGCTAGTCAAAAAAGCTAAAAGTTCAAAAGACTGTGTTGTATTGTACGCCTTAGCAGATATACATTTTTAGGAAAGAGCAATAGAAGTTGATGAGGCACTCATGATGTCTAAAATTGCACTAAATAGAAAAAGATATCCAACAGTACATATGTAAACCATTTTTCCTCTTAGATAGTGTATATGGTAAGCTTAATTAGAGCTTTAGGGGCTCGTTTGATACGAGGGATAATGAATAATTAATTTTGGAATTAAATTTAAGAAGAGTTTATTTTATATTTAGTTGGGAGAAAATTACGGTATAATTCATTCCGGGGTTAATTATCTTGGGATTGTAGTATATTTTTAGCACCATAAGAAGATGGAATAGCTAATCTCAGAATAATTAATCCTGAGATAACATAAAACGTAAAGCATGCTTAAATGAGTACGTTTCGAAAATTCATAAACGGATAGGGCTTTTCTAATGTTGATTGGTGAATTTTTAGCTTGCATTTAGACAGAGAACTTTTTAAAAAAATTGTTTTGAAACGTTATTTTTTTCTGGTGTTCTATTTGTTTCTGAGAAAAATTTAGTTTTTGGTGAATTTTTTTTCACTCACAGAACTTAAATTCTTTTCTAATTAAAATGCAAGTACAAACGCAACTTCAACTTCTAAAAATTATTTTTTAATATAATTCAAATTTTTTTTTTCAAGTTTCAATCAAATCTATATCCAAACGCTAGCTTAATTTCTAAATTTTAATTGGCATTTGGAATTTAAACTAGGTTGAGTCCATATTAATTTATCCGAAATAATTAAATTATTCGAACACATTGTTTACATCAAATAAAAAGTTGAATAATTAATAGTTGAGTTAGTTGGCTAGCTCCATCTTGAATGTACCTTGAATTCTCATCCCCAATTTTTTCTATAAAGTAAAATTTTAATAAAAATAAAAAATATTAATCACAAATTGAAATAGTAATAAAAATATAAATAAATATATTAATGTAAAAAGACAAGAGTTATCTATTGTTTGGGCAATAATTCCTTATTTGGAGAGAGAGAGAACAGCAGCAGCAGCAGCAGCAGTAGTGGGGTTAAGGGGGAAATAATAAAGCAATTAGAGAAAGAAGCAGTGTGTAGAAGCAGCAGAAGAGGAAGAGCACATGGCCTCGTTACCGCTGGTACCTCAGCAGCACCATAATCCACCGGAAAATCTTCAGCATCAGCAGAATGCTCATCGTGACCAAGGAGCAGCAGCTGCCGTTAGGCCCGCCGTCGCCGGCGTACCACCGGAAACGGATTCCGACAAGGTACTTTTACTCTTCTCCCAAGACTGCAGGCTCACACTTTTTGTCCTTGTTATTGCTCTTGTTCTTTGTGCTTCGATCTAGCTCGATCTCTTTGAGTTCATGCGTTCTTCATGACCGGAGTGATCGTCGGAGATATCGCCGGAGAATTTTCCGGCGACTCCGTTTTTTTTTTAAGTTAGTTGCTTAAAATGAGGTGTTTTTCAGCTGCTGGGGAAAATTATGTATTTCCGAAACAAAATGAGTGAGCAGCAGAAAGTGTTTTTGTTTTTAGTTTTGTTTTCCTTTTGAACATCTTTATTTGTAGCTCTTACTATTTTAAATTTTTTTAACTTTGAGTAGCTTCCGCTTCATGTTTTGGTTTTATTTACCAAATAATTATTTTTGGTTTTCTTGCTGTTTGCTGTATACTAGTACTTGTTTCCAGTGTAGCTGATTTTGGGGTTCGTATAAAGTGCACATTTTGGGTTAGATCCATGAGGCTTTTTATGTAGGGTAGTGACTTTTTTACCCTTTTATCTTGTTTGTGTGTTGGGAATTATATAGGACAGGTATTCTTGAATTTTATTAGGTTGCTTGCAAGTCTCTTTTTATGAAAAGGCTTTTTAACTGCTTTTCTTCATCTTTAGGTAAATTCTGCTTCAATCTTTCATAGCGTTTGCTTCATGTGAATGGTGATGGCTGATTCTCCTTAAATAGTGTATTTGTTTCAGTTACAAGTCTCTATCATGTGATGCTTTCTTAAAGCCTATGTTTTTATTCCATTCGCTGCTTTTCTGTTTCTGTTGAATGATTTTGTATGGTCGTCTGATGGCATGACGAGTTCTTACTATTTTCTAAACGAGATGGAGTTCTTTTGGCATTTCAATTGACCTTGCTTGTTTTGCATTGTAGGAAATGTCAGCTGCCGTTGTTGAGGGTAATGGTGCTGTCACTGGTCACATAATTTCCACCACAATTGGAGGCAAGAATGGGGAACCAAAAAGGGTATGTACCTCATATATGTCAGTTTCTTTGGTTCTTATTCATTTGGAAATTCAATTTTTTGTAATTTCTTGGTTTATTAATATTGGGATTCTAATCTGGGGACACTACTAAGATGATTCTAATCTTTGGTGTCAATGCTTTTGATAGTTTAACTGACAGAATCAGATGAGATATTTTTGCCAATTCATTCCTTTGATAAACATGCTTTTTTTTCCAGAAATATTGACACTTTTTTCGTATTTATTTTCTGCAGACAATCAGTTACATGGCAGAGCGAGTTGTCGGTACAGGATCATTTGGAATAGTGTTTCAGGTTTGTGGGCTAACTTAATTATAACTTTGAATCAGTCCGCTTGCACATAGAGTAACCTAACATTGCTGTCTCTAGGCAAAATGCTTGGAAACTGGAGAGACCGTGGCCATAAAGAAGGTTTTGCAGGACAAACGGTATAAAAATCGTGAACTACAGCTGATGCGCTTGATGGATCACCCAAATGTCATTTGTCTAAAGCACTGCTTCTTTTCCACGACAAGTAGAGACGAGCTTTTCCTTAATTTGGTCATGGATTATGTCCCTGAAAGTTTATACAAGGTTTTAAGGCACTATAGCAATTCAAACCAAAGGATGCCACTCATCTATGTCAAACTTTATATGTATCAGGTTTACTTCTCTCCTCCTTTATCTTCGATGGCTCTTCTGCAATTGGATATTATGTGATCCTAATAAAGTAAGTTGTTCGTCAGATATTCAGGGGGCTGGCTTACATTCATAATGTTCCAAGAATTTGCCATAGAGATGTGAAACCACAAAATCTTTTGGTATGTTAATGCGAATCCACTTTACTCCTATTATATGTGAAGGAAAATCCACTTTATACCTATTATACGATACCGTTGACCTAAATCTATATTGTATGTCGTTTGAAGGTTGATCCTCTGACCCATCAAGTCAAGCTTTGTGACTTTGGAAGTGCAAAAGTCCTGGTATATTTGTCAGGAGAATTATTTTGTGAATAACATTTAAACTGAACCATTTCATTTTTTTGCATTTTAATACTAAAAGACTTTCCCGTGCACAGGTGAATGGTGAAGCAAATATTTCATACATTTGCTCTCGCTACTACAGAGCTCCAGAACTCATATTTGGTGCCATAGAATATACAACATCAATTGATATTTGGTCAGCGGGATGTGTTCTTGCTGAGCTTCTTCTGGGGCAGGTTTGTGTTATAACTTTGTTTTCAAGTGGATAATTTTCTATATATTAGTTCATTGGAGTTTGTAACTTTATTGAGCTTTCATTAATCATAAACTATGACAGCCGCTCTTTCCCGGCGAAAATGCTGTAGACCAACTTGTAGAGATTATCAAGGTGTGTCTTTATAATTTCATTGTTGGACATTCTAGTAATCCTGATAACAATTACATGGATCTCTTTTTACTAATGCGAGACCTTATCACAGGTCCTTGGTACTCCTACTCGAGAAGAAATTCGATGTATGAACCCAAATTACACGGATTTCAGATTCCCACAGATAAAAGCTCATCCTTGGCACAAGGTATTGTGCATTATTATATTTTAATAGTTATTCTGAATAAGGTCATGTTGTTGAAATATTTATATGTTAACTACCCCTAGGATCAGATTTAGTTGAAAAGAGAGCTAAAAAACTTCCATGGTTTCAGGTATTCCATAAAAGAATGCCCCCTGAAGCAATTGATCTTGCTTCACGGCTTCTCCAATATTCACCAAGTCTTCGCTGTACTGCGGTGAGTTGTCTCATTCTCTCTGTGTGGCAATCTGACAGTGACATATAGCTAGGCATTAGTCACAAGATGTAATTGCTTTTTGTAGCTTTATTTCCTCTTGTGCAAGTGATAGACTTTAAAGTACTGTTGTATCATCTTCAAAACATATGCTATATCACTCTATTTACCTGCTTTTACTCCTTGCAGCTAGAAGCGTGTGCTCATTCATTCTTTGATGAGCTTCGTGAGCCTAATGCCCGTCTCCCGAATGGACGTCCATTTCCACCTCTTTTCAACTTCAAACAGGAAGTATGTTTTCCAATATCTTTTGTTCCTTTACTAATATAATTATATTTGTCCATAACTATTGAACTATTCTGTCTGACCTTATCTTTGAATTTTTGACGAATTGCTGGCTCACCGGTTAAATTTACGGTTATGCAATTCTACACAATCATCAAAGATTTATCATGTCAATTAGAGCATTGTTTTTCTTTATCCATTATTAGGATGTTTGTTATAAACGAAAACGGAAGTGTTGAGTTGGGAGTGGGGATGCACATGTTTTTCTCGTGTGAAGTGATAATTACAGGAAAGGAACTTTTAAAGTAAGTACTTTTAGAAAAAGATTTTCAAAAGTGAATAATACCGGAAAATGATGCGTTACATATTAGCTCATGATTTTTGTGTGCTGTCCTTTTTTCTTGTACTTTTAAGTGCGTCTTGTCGTTCATATTCTTTTTTCCTTTTTTTGATAATTTATTGTCTTTTTCCTAACCAATAACAATCACTTCTATTCATCTGTACTTCCTCTGCTTCAAAACGTGAGTATTAAAAATTGTCTGCATGTGCATGAATCTAAGTATTCATATTTATAGTTACCTATTATTGCGGAGCTATTTAATAGAATAAGTTTTGGTGGTTGGTTGTCGTGAGAATTCATCGATGGTAATTGATGGTTTTAGAATTTTATCACTCGGTAAAAGCTTCCATTTTCCAAACAGTTAGCAGATCTTTAAACATCAGGATAATAATTTTGGCTTCACAACTTATTATCAGAAACATAAACCATTAGAAAAAGGTTCCTGTTATTATCCAATATGAGCCTTTTCTCAGGAATTGCACACACACGCGCACACATATGTGTGTGTGTGCGTGTATAAAATTTTGTACGAGGCAGGCATTGGGTATTTATTCTCATTATCAACTAGGTGGACTCTGGTTTTCTACTAGTGGGTTGTTCAACATACATGGACCAATCTTTTGTTTCCTTGTGATTAAATTTCGCTTGCAAAGATGTTGGGCGACCATGAAAGTAATGTTGTGTCTACCTGTTGCTTGCAGTTAACTGGAGCTTCACCTGATCTGGTATGCAAGCTGATCCCTGAGCATGTGTGGAGGCAAACTGGTTTGAATTTTCCCTATCCTGGTGCGACGTAATTGTCCTAATGAAATATAAAGCTGGTGTATCAAGGTAGAGGGAGGCTTTGTGGATTTAGGGTAACCTGGCATTTTGGCTTAACCAGCAGCTATGTGCGCCTGTAAGTTGTATGCGTATATTCGCTTGCAAGGAAGTGATCATGCTACTATGTCATCTTAATAGCAGACTTGTTGCCGCTTCTGTATATTGCTTTGATAAGAAAAATTTCAGATAGGAGTATAAAATGATAAATATTGTAATGTCTAGTTAGGCAGATTTCCTTGAGAAGACATATTAGGATTTGTAGCTTTTAGTTGTAGTTATTTATACTTACGTGCAGTTCCTTTTTGGCTTTTTTTTTCTCCTGTTCTCCAAGGTCTCTCCAAGCTTTGGCTTTTTTGGCTCTGGAGGATCAATTTGATTGTTTTTTCTTAAACTGATGATGGTTAAATTTATTTTCGAGACTACAGACGAAATTTAAAATCTGATACTATATTTTTCAAGTTTCATAATTGTGTATAGGGGTGTACATAGGTCGGGTTGGTTCGGATTTTACAATTATCAAACCAAACCAATTGTGTTAGGTTATTAAATTTAAAGATCAAACCAAACCAATAAAATTCGGGTTTTTCAATCTCGGTTTTTCTCGGGCTATTCGGGTTTTTTCCGGTAAAATCTTCGTAGAACAAAACATATAACGTATGCTCAAAATTTCTTTAATCCTAGTAAGATATAACTATATAAAATATTTTCCAAAAAAATAATACAAAATATAAGACGTGTCATGACATTATCCTAAAATATTCAACAATAAAATTATGTAATATGAATATTACTAATTAAAAAGCCATAATAAAAATATACATAATCTAAAAGTACTAAGTCATGCTAAAATAAATAGATTAATAAGGGAGTATTAATTACATGACTAAATGCTAAAGAAAAATGAAAATAGGTTATGCATTTTTATCTAAATTATTGCAAAACAAAAAATAGATATTCAATACATTCCTGTTCGCAATATTGAATTGAATGTCTTTTGTTAGCATTAGTATTGATTTGATTTTGGTTTGAGCTTTTGTTAGCATTATTTAATTTACTAATATTAATGGCTATAAAACTTATTGGAATATTCAAAAGTTCTAAGTCCAACCTTGAAATAATACCTTAAAAGATAAAATTATGAATTTTTTTAAGAAATATTTATAAATTACATGTGAGACCCCATGTGTTTTTTTCTCTCTCTCTCTTCTCTTACGTAATATACGTAACGTGGCGTGGTTATATTAGGTATATATGATTGGGCATAGCACATTGGGAGAATAAGATTGAAAATGTGTGATAATATCAAGGAACTAAACTAAAGCTTTAGGTCAAAGGAATCCCTTAAACAAACGTTCGTGGTTAAAGAAATGGCTCGGGTAGCACCCCGCGCGTTCGGAAGGTTTAAGTTAACTTGCACCTGTGGGATAAGACTAAGAGTGTCTAATATGCTAAGAATAATGTGTTATGAGGTATTATAATATCACACTGGTCACATGTTAAGTTTTGGAGTCAAGCAAGTTGCGAAATAAAGGTCGGCAAAAGTAATCGTAAATTTCTCTAATAAATTTTCTAAACTTTGTGTCAAATGTATCAGACCATTTCTCCCATATATATAAAGAGTTATGAGACCCACAACCTACCGAATCGAATGTCTACGAGTCTAGTTCGCAACAAAAAAAACCTCACATCAAACCGACATCGGAGTAAAAAGTTATGACTATTTTACCGCGGACTGTCCGGGCTGAAATCGGGTCGCGAACCGGATCGGGTCAAACAAGTGGTATAAGTCGGCAAATTCGACTTTTAAAACCTCAAAACATTTCATTTTAGTCCCAAAACAGTGAGCAAGCTGAAGAGAAGGTTCCACGGTGTTCATGAGTGATTAAGGTGCGTTTTTAACGATTTCTATCGTTAAAGTTTGTCCCCGTGCATAGAAACGCAATCTCTACGCTTTGCAATCGTTTCCCCCTTCTATTAGCTGTGTTTGGAGCTATTCTTGGAAGACAGGAATTTGTTGTTCGTACTGGTTCTTCAGGCTTTATACTTGGTTTGCCAAGGTAATCATCTTGGGACTCTTTTATGATCGTTTTTACAAAGTTCTACGGATGTTTCGTCAAGTTACGGTCATATGGCAAATCTGCCGATTTAAACTCAATTATGAACTGTTTATAGGTGCGTATAAGCTGCATATATATAGTGTTTGTGAAGCTAAGGACGTAAGGAACAACTTTCATGAAGGAACTGTTGGCATTCGGACGTTTGTTGGAAAGGTATGTTAAAGCTAAGCTCCGTCCTTCCTTTTAGCACGAATTCTGGAAAATTCCTAAGACGTCAAATGTGATATTTTACTATTCTATTGCTAGAAAGACCTTCTATGAAAGGCATTGGGATAGTAGCTGAAGTACTTTCATGATGCTATTAGGTTGATATTCCACTCATTCGGTTAAATAGGGTATTCGACATCTATATATGTCATTTTGTTGGCTTTCTTAATTATATGTCTATATATATGAATTCTTATTCGTCTTTGGGTTGTGTGACTAAAAAAATAAAGACATTTAGTATTTGCGATCAGTCCTTCTTCCTTGTTAAAGTGTATTTTAAAATCTCTAAAGTGACACGTCGATTTCCAAAAATCTCAAATATAATTTTTATGTTTAAACTACTAAAACACTTGATTTTTGAAATACTTTCTTTTACTAAATATCAAGAAATCAGGTATAAGGACTAAGTGAAGCACCTTAAGCTTTTTATGAACATCTTCAGAGTTAAGTTATCTTTCTAAAAGCCGAGTTAAGTTTTCAAGCTTATTCAAAAAAGAAAAAATAAAAAAAACATATAAGGTTCCACGAGACAATTGTATGCGGTACGAAGGTGATTATGAGATTATGAGAATAAGAGTACCAATGAGCCAAGATTGGCTAAGTTCTTGTTATGGCCTATTATGTGCATTCAAAGTTCATATCATACATGACATATTATGCATGGACTTCGAGCTATAATCGGAGGTAAGGAGCCTATTTGCCCGAAAAACTATATATATTGTACAGATGGCCACAGGTTGGCAATATGATACCGGTTAGCTACCAGGAGAGACTGCCATTGCTAGCATTTGGTTGGGTATGTCATGCATTTGCATCAATATATATGTATTCACGACATACGATTACACAAGCATATCATGCATATTTGATTACTATGAGGTTGGATGTCGGCCATGGAGGCTATCAGAGTTTTCAGTGTCAGGTGGTATCTCTATTACTTTTTTTAACATCAGCTATGTATAATTCTACTTTCTGCCTTACATACCAGTACATTTTTATTCGTACTGATGTCCCGTTGCCTGGGGACACTGCATTTTTGTTCGTGCGTGCAGGTCCAAGTAGGGACTCTAATCGACCCCTCCGCTAGGATTTCGGGGTTCAGTTGTGAGTTGGTAAGCTCCACCTCTTCCTGGAGCTTTCATATGATGGTTACTTTTGTTGTACAGTTTGAGTATAGTCGGGGCCTTGTCCCGATAGTGCTTATGACACTCTTAGAGGCTATTGTGGACACATTATTCTGGATTTCTTTTTGCAGCTTTCAGTCTCCAGCCCATAGTCTAGGCATGTATATATATATATATATATATATAGTTTTCAGCCCATAGGCTTGGCATGTATATATGTGTGTGTAGGCATGTATGTCTCCAATCGCGGCCTCGTCGGCCAGCTAGTACTTTATTATTTTGGCTCGTCTACCTTTGTTTATATGGCTTATTGTTATTCAGGTCATGACCTTAATGATCCAGGCTTAGTATTTCAGATGTTGTGCTGCCTGATCTGTTGGGCCCCCAGTTTAGTTAGCTAGTATGTTTAGTGGCTAACTCGATCGAATACAGTATCGAGTGCCAGTCGTGCCTCCCCTAGTTTGGAGCGTGGGTATTAGAGCAGGTCGTATCCCAGGGAGTCCACAAGTCGTGTCTAGTAGAGTTTTGCTTATGGGTGTGTTGTGCACCACACTTATAATCAGGAGGCTATGAGGCATTTAGGAATAGTTACGTTTCTTTCAATTAATAGATCGTGCTATAGAGCGAAGTTATAAGAACATATGAAATCTAAATCGTGCTTTGTGTTTCTTATCTAACAGGCTACCTACGCTCAGGAGATGGCACATCGAGAGATAGGTATGGATCGGGGGGAAGGTACCAGTCGTTCCCCACCGAGTCAGAGGGATAGATTTCCCTTAGAGGCACACAGTGAGTCTCCAGTACCCCTAGTTTCAGCTTCCCCAACACTTGTTGGAGCCCAGGGAGATGCAGTACCCCCAGCCTCACCAGTTCCATTAGTACCTGAGGCAGCTAGAGACACAGGACCTCCAGCACCTGTTGTTCCCCCATCAGAGACTGGGGAGCAGAGGATGCGGGAGGTAGTTCAGTTGCTGACTAGGATGGCTTCTATTTATGAGCGACAGCTAGTGTCGGGAGCAGATGCCCGAAGAGATCGGACAGGAAGCTCGATGGTACGAGAGTTTCTTCACTTGGCCCCTCCATTATTTACAGGATCCAGTTCCACTTAGGATCCCCATGACTTTATAGGCCATATGTATAGAGTATTGAGGGTGATGCATGCCTCCGTCACCGAGGCTATGGAGTTGGCTTCTTTTCGACTACGTGATGTAGCCGTCCTATGGTATGAGGCATGGGAGAGATCTAGAGGACCTGATGCTCCGCCAACAGAGTAAGAGGGCTTCTTTGAGGCTTTTTAGCCTATTATTTGCTACAGGAGGTTCAAGAGGCTCGTCTTGACCAATTTCTTAGCCTAAAACAGGGGGATATGAGTGTGGGGGATTATAGCCATAAGTTTAATTCTTTGGCAAGGTATGCACGAATATCGTACGTACCATGAGGGCTAGAGTTCATAATTATGTGGATGGTTTGGGGGATCATCTGATTAGAGACTGTAGGGTAGCATCCCTATCGGATGATGTAGATATTTCCCGCATACAGGCTTTCGCTCAGACTATAGAGGACCTTTCCCGTCGGATTCGTGATACTCGCATGGATAGGGAGCAGAGTAAGAAGGCTCGTACTATGGGGTCATATAGGGAGCCACGAGGTGACTTTAGGCCCCCACTCCATCGATATCCACCTCGGTCAGCAGGTAGTTTCCCACCACAGATGCAGGGCCAGCGGTTTGATCGTTATATTCAGTCAGGACTGGGGCAGAGCTCAGGCCAGCCTGAGGACCATCGACAGGAGCGTTCCGCACAAATGAGACAGCCTACTCCTCTATGTACTCAGTGCGGTAAGCTGCACACCGGGCAGTGTAGACGGGGTTCGAGTGCATGTTATCATTTTGAACAAAAGAAATAGAGTTGGAGGGCCAAAATGGAACAAGACTAAATTTAAATGTCAAGATGAAAAATTGGTCCAAGTTTAATGGCATGTATATAAATTGGACATTTTAAAGAAGAATCATGTATGTGGAGAGCAGATGTCAGCTTTTTTTTTTAATAGCTATATGCTCTTAAGCGAGTTTGATCCAAATACCGCTTAGAGCAAACTCAATGCCGACAAGGCTGTTTAATAGGATGGCTGACAAAATGAGATGCCAAATACTTATCATGCCATACCGCTGCTGGTTACAAGAAATATACGAAAAAAAGGACACAAATATTTAACGTAGTTCGATCAATTGACCTACGTCCATAAGCGGAGATGAGTGAGCAATCTATTATAAAGGTGAGTACAAAATATCGAGAGAACAACCTCTTAAAGAGGCAAACACAAGTGGTAGGCTAAAACTTGTCCTGAAATTCACCCCCTAAACAAAACTCATTACATTGCGGATGCTACTAAATGAGAAGAAGAGATCCTCAATTTATAGAAGTTCAAAGTTTTTCCTCCAAGAGGAGGGACTAGCCAAGTACGAGAGATTTATAATTTCCTTCTAAGAATAGAAAGACCCAATTATGGTAAATGTGTTGCCCTTTTCTTCAAAGGAAAATCAAATATGGTAAGAAAAGAAATATCTCAAAATGAATTTAGAATAGTTGAATTAAATTATATAAAAGGTGTATCTTTTTAAACATGACTCTTTTCCAGTTACACTTAAAGAGTTGGAAAATGGCTTTTCCGAATTCTGCTCTATTCAAACAGTTGAAATGTTGAACAAAGTCAGAAAACTGAGATTTTAAGGAAAATGAAGTTCAGTTGATGCAAACTAGAATTATGATAACATAAGAAGATTAGAATAGTACTGCAGAGGAGTTTAATCCAGTGCCTCATGGCAAATGGTGCCGGGTTGGGCTAATTATATGACTGGATGTATCCTAGAATGACATATAATACAACAGAGAAACTTCTCCACCTCAACATGTCTAATGACTCTGCTTCTACACCTCAAAATTCTCCCAGAATCAAGTCCCTATTCGTTCCTCTGTCAGTATGATTATTTTAACTCAGCTATTACAACATGTTTCCTCAAATCACTCACCCATCAGAAAAAAAGGAATTCAACAGTGTCCATCCTACAAGGAGAGAAAACGGTAAGGGAAAAAATGAATCTCGATATTCAGACATTTGATGTCGTTTCCACAGCCTTCCACAGCTGGTTATTCAAATTGAATCCATGATTTCAGACATTAAGCTGATTTGGTGGCCTCATGAATAGCATTTGCCAAGTAACCAACATTTCCAGTAGTAACTCCTGCCATACTGCACGTACAAAACACACAACATAGTGGAAAAAATAATGAGATATAACTCTGTACAAGAACACCGGAGCATTAAGCAGAAATTGGTGACCTAATGATTATACCTGATACGACCATTACGAGTCATGTAGATGTGATACTCTTTTGTCAAACGGTCGACTTGTTCGGGTGTCATCCCACTATAACAGAACATGCCAATCTGTTGGTGGTATCGAGTATTAATGGCGCAGTAGGTGAACCACAGTAATTTTCTTAATAGTTATATACTAGTAGCATAGAAAACAACAGAAGTTGTTGATTTCAATACCTGATTGGTTATGTGCTCCCAGGATAGAGGTGACCCCAACTTCTCAAGGTTTTCTCTTAAAGCAGTTCTCATCCCGATAATGCGATCAGCCATGCCCTGGAAAAAGAACTTAGTCATTGAACCTTTACACTTAAACATATGATGCTCTGATAATGAGCACAAAGCTAAAAAGCAGCCACAGCACCAACAACTAGACCTTGGAGAAAACAAGTTTAAGAAGCCCGACAAAGAAAACAGTTAATGGCTGCACGGACCAATTTATCTTTGCTGAAACTACCATGGTAAGATTATTTAAAGTTTGGAACTGGTTTAGACCTGTTTCTGTGGCTGAAAAGATTGAACAACATACTGACATAGTAGGCTTTAGCAAATAGGTGCTTAAACAGATCAGCAAAAGAAAAAGATCTTTTCCATGTGAGTAGCAGAAAATTGCACAGCATTTCCATGTAACGGCTCTATCCAAATCTCAAACATTTGAAGAAAGCAAGAAAATACCTTTTTTTCCAAAATAAAGGGAAGAAAATATCTTTAATAGCAAGGTTCCTAGTTCCTACCTTTTGTCAAAATACCAATGATAGTTATATAATCATAAATCTTTTCTTGTTCTAACCATATTACCTTCACTTCCCCAAGCCATAGCTTTTTCAAGTTTGGATCTCCAAGGATGGTAGAAACAACGAGCGCGCCATGAACAGGTGGATTACTATACATGGGCCTAGCAAGCTGCTGCAACTGACTTTTCACTGCCACTGCTTGTTTTTCATCCTCACAAACCACACTGCAGTGAATTGCGGAAGCATCTCAGGAAAAGTATCAGAGGTCTTTCGGCTTTGTGTGTGTTTAAAACAACAAATAAGATTTACCAACAAGTAATCCAATTTTTTCTCCTCATTAATTTAATAACAGATTTTAATCAGAAGACAAGTTTTCTATTTCATGCCTCCATTGCTACACAATGGTTTTGAGCCGAGGGTCTATTGGAAATAGCCTCTCTTTCTCCACAAGGCAGGGGTAAAGTCTGCGTACACACTACCCTCCCCAGACCCCACTATGTGAGATTATACTCGGTATGTTGTTGTTGTTGTTTAGTGCTACACAATGGAAGCAAGGGATTCATATAAGCGATACTAACTAGTTTGGATTAAAACTTAGTTGTTGTTGTTACACTTACGTTAAGTCTGGTGTCTGCTAGAAGTCTTCTTTTAAGGTCAGAGACTTGCGTGACAATGTAGATATAAGTATGAGATTTTAATAAGGAATCTCTAATCTTAGATAACCTCTAATTTGTCTTATTTACCATTATTGGAATGCAATGGGCCCAATGCCATGAAATAGGAACAAAGATTTATATTGTTGAACCAAACTAGTTTGGGATTGATTGATGCCTTATTGTAAGATTGTAAAATCACATCGCTTGCCTAGGAAAAAAACCTAGAGTAGACATGTTTTATAATTTAAAACCAAAATTTTGGTGCTTTTCATTGGATCTAAGTTTTGACTAGCAAAATTCTGTTTTTCTCTTCGAGTTGGACTTTTAGGTGGAAATGAACTGAAATTACCGGAAAGAACAAAATTTATCCTAAATAAATTTAAAATATATAAATAAATAAATAACTCTACATATTGATTATATGAAAAATATGATATATGGTAAAATTAGCTACTGCCTACTAAATGAAGATAATGAGGTATAGCAAAAGGTTAATTAATCTAGAATTTGCATGAAATAGTAGTAACTGCTTTTGGAATTAGATCATTTGAAAAATAGACCAACTATGGTCTAATAAAAAGTTTGTTTGACTCTCCAGATTGTAACTAGGGCAAATAAGATATGATGGTGGGAGTAGTAGTTTACCTTAGGCAACCAACTCTCTGGCCATATAGTCCCATATTTTTTGCATATGATTGGGCACATCCTATCGGATGACCATCTTCAAGAAATATCCTGATAGCCTTAGCATCCTTCTCTGGATTCCCACTAGCAAATCCTTGATAGGCCATGTCAAAGAAAGCAAAATGTCCCTTCACCTGGAACCAGTGTAATAAATTTAATATGACTTATGACAAGAAAAGGGAGAGACAAAACATACAAATCATTACCTTGAACTGGTGTGAGATCTCCCTCCATTGTTCCTCTGTAGGATCCACCCCAGTAGGATTGTGAGCGCAAGCATGAAGCAGAAAGAATGATCCATTTGGGGCATTCTATGTCAATGAAAATTGAAATACGTCAGGATAGAACACATAATTGCCACTTGAGGAGGGACACTATATCATCAAACAGGAGAACCAACCATCATGGCAAACAACCTCAAATATATGTTTTCTTACCTTTATATCATCCATCAGTGCAGCGAAGTCCAACCCCTTTGTTTCAGGATGATAATAATGATACATTTTCTGAGGGACATGAGCATCTCTCCAAATGTTATGATGACTGCCAAGAACTTTATATTAGTAATGACAGGAAATTAGAAAATTTTGAAGGTATTTGCATACTCATGTTTTAAAGTGCAAAAACCAATTGAGGAAGATCAATTAGGATGCTGTAGAGATGCCGAGAAGCAGAAGAATACACTTACTTAGACCATGTAGGAACAGGAATATAAATCTGTGAATCAGGACAAAAGCGCCTTTGGAAGTCTGCAAAAATTCGGCATGCTCCAGTCCCGGATAAAGCTTGAATTGCTGCAATGCGCTTATCTTTTATCAAGTCTGAGTTCTCCCCATAGGCTAACTTCAGTGACTCCTCGATCATGTTGACACTACCTCCCATAGGAAGATATTCCCTGATAAATGATGAATTGTCAACATGTGAACTAAACTATCCACATAGTATCACATGATGCACACTTTTTTTGAGATCAGATAGCGTAGTTCTCCCCCATCCCAAGACACTTTCTAGTTTAGGAAGTCACAAAATGTTTGACAAACTTATACGAGGGTTCGAAATAACATGGTGCATGCGGAAACTAACAATACAAAACTTGGTGGACGATAAATCAGACGACAAAAAAAAAAAATATTAAACTAAGCATAATAGTTTGGTCAATTGATCTGCATATGATAAAACTAATATAAAAGAAGAAAAACTATTGAGAGAAAAATCTCCCCCTAAACAAAACTCTTTAATAACTACATTGTGGATATTTTTTTTTTTGTGCTCTTGTGAGAAGCAGAGATCCTTAATTTATAGATGTGCAAAACTTGTCTTCCAAGAAAATGATAAGACATAGTAAAGAGATTTAATCCTTTTAGGAGTCTTTTTCCATTCCTTCAAGAAAGAGAGTCCTAATTGATTAGAAATTCAGGACAAATCCTAACAATCTCCCCTTGGCCTGAATTTTCTTGACAAAGTTGATTCACCTTCTTCACATAATCTTCATCACTGCTGCTTGCCATGATTAAAAATTGAAAATCTTGGTATTGGTTAAAAAAAAACCAAGTATGGGTTAAAAGGAGCCCGCGTGTTAAGAATAAACATGGGATAAAAGAAGCTCATGCATTAAAAAGAAGCGTGAGTTAAAACTGGCACTGGAACTCATGTGTTGCAAGTAGGCATGACTTAAAATTGGCATTGGTTTAAAGTGGCCAAAATATGGGTTAGAAAGAGTTTTTATTCCAATAAAGATGCAACAGCAGGCGTGTTGAATACAATTGTAATTGTAAATTTATCTCCACATGTAGCATGTTGAATAAATCTTCATTATCGTCTTGATCTAAACACGCATTGAATCTTTCTTCAACCTCGTTCAACCGTTGACTCTGAACCATTGGCTCTGATACCACTTGTTGGGTTCGAAATAACATGGTGCATGCGAAAACTAACAATACAAAACTTGATGGACGATAAATCAGACAACAAAAGAAAAATATATTAAACTAAGCATAATAGTTTATAATGATTTGGTCAATTGATCTACATATGATAAAACTAATATAAAAGAAGAAAAACTATCGAGAGAAAAATCTCCCCCTAAACAAACTCTTTAATAACTACATTGTGGATATTTTTTTTTTGTGTTCTTGTGAAAAGCAGAGATCCTTAATTTATAGATGTGCAAAACTTGTCTTCCAAGAAAAGGATAAGACATATTAAGGAGATTTAATCCTTTTAGGAGTCTTTTTCCATTCCTTCAAGAAAGAGAGTCCTAATTGATTAGAAATTCAGGACAAATCCTAACATATCTCTGTCTCATTTTATGTGACATACTTTCCTTTTTAGCCTGTCCAAGAAGAATGAAATCTTTCTCTTTTTAGACATTAGTTAATCTTAGTATCCCCGTGTTAACATTAATGATATGACTTGTTGGGATACAAAAATTCATTCTTTTATAAGAAGAGAGAACAAAAAGAAATGTGAAACTCTCACTATCACTTACTTAAAAGGATAACTATGGTACTCTGCATATATCTAACTTACACGTCATAAGTTTCTTTATATTTTTAAATTTTGTGCAACGTCAAATGCCTTCACATAAAATGAGACAATGGAGTGCCAATAATATTCTCATAGATGGTTTCATAAACTTAAAGAAGCAAATCAATTCAAAAATTCAAATTCAAACTTGACGTAAAACAGACTTTTCACTTGTTATTTTAATACTTTCTCCAACCACAATGAATAAAATACACAAGTCAAATAAAATTTATTACAACATGTCTAGTTAAACTTTCAAACTTCATAATATAAAATGGGCAATATTTGAAAAAGTTAAACACCATTGAACTATCGAAAGGTCAATTTGATATTAATAATTTATCTTGGGAGAAAGCTCTGCAAACGCAGAAGAAAGAATTAGTAAAGAAATCCATCTGCACCATCCACTAGAAGTAAACGTGAGAATACAAAGAAAAAGTCCCAAAGAATCAAACTGGTTAGTGGAGCTGACGGCTGGAAAATATCGTACCACCCATTTCTGTAGACCTAAAAAAGATGCTTCATAGAAATAAGCACTCACTAAAACATTCGTTTATTTATACTTAATCAAAAACCAACAATGTGCGAAGTAACTGAAAATAAAGAACAGTCACCACTCACCAGACTCACCAACAGCTAATTAGAGGCTGTTCCCTAGCGTAAGCAGTGGTGCACATGCACCCATTTTATCATACTCAAACTACGCATACCCAGAAAATTCTTAAACGATATTGAAAATATATTTTTCCGAACTACCTAAAAATCCTAGATCAGTAGGTAATTACTTAATTAATTACATGTATGTGTGTGTGTACACAGGAAGTTTTTGAAAAATATTAAGAATATATTTGCACAAACTAGTGAAGAATTCCAGTGCATCCGACCTGGGTTTACATCTCACACTCCTCGAAGAAAAAAAGTAATCTTACTGGCTGAAGTTTCTATTTTCTAATAGATCAAAGTTAACGTAATCGTAATTAATTACAAATAAAATAACAGAAAAACTTGAATAAATCAGGAGAGCACTCACATGTTGAAACTGCCAGCGATCCTCCGCTCTGCTTCTCTAACACACTCCAGTACCACGGGTTTTCCATTGTTGTCTCTGTAAGCTCCCTATATAATAATCACAAAAATAAAAAATTTAAAAGAAATAATTTAAGAAAAAAGGTCAAATCTTTTTCAATTTTTTTCTTAAATAGATCAAGTTGAAAAAAGTGGAATGCATACAAAAATTAAATCAATAAACTCTCTCCCAATCCCAAAGCGATTGAGATCGTCGAAGATTCGTCACAGTAAAACCATTTTTACAGCTATGGCCTATGAAGAATAGCGAAATGGTCAAGTAAGCTAAATCCTAGCTTACACGAAATGAAGTGGAAAATCAAACAAAGCAAAGAGAAAAAAAAACTTACAACACCAACATTGACTTTATGAGGAGTAGGATCGGCGAGGAAAGCTTCGGTAACGCCGAGGATAGGATCTTTAGGAGCCGGCTCGACGTTTCGCCACAACGACGACAAAGATCGCGCTCCGACCGACGAGCTAAACTTGAGGGGACGACCGGAAATCGCGGCTCGGATCGCCATAGCTAACTGGAGAGAGGATTTAGAGAATCGGGCGAGGAAAATGGCGTGTTTGTCGAAGTTAGTGTGAAATGAGAATTTAGTCTTTATATAGGAGACGGGCAGACGGAGAGTGGACTGAGCGAGCCGTCAATTGTTACTAACAGCTTTTCCCTCGAGAAGCGTAATGCTCTCACTAAACGGTAAAAAAGCTGATGTTGCTTTGTTTTTTTTTTGGCTCAAAGTTTGAGGGGTAAATACGTGAAAACAGTTGGACGTTTTAATGATAATCTATCCAATCTGCCAAAATTTTATCTCTACTAACTTCCTATGTATCGCAAGTGGAGTAGGGGTATTTCTTTACTATCTAAATGACGAATTTTGGAGCATGACGATTAAATTATTTAATCTTCAAGATGAATTTAGAAATTACGAGTAATATTTTTTTGAAATAAAAAAGATGCTGCTAAAATTACATAAATATTGTATGACTAGATGGGCGTGCCCGTGCTACGCCCGGGTGCCTGAAGTATTTTTCCTCTCGCCACTAAAGCAATTACTTTAAACAACATTTTACTTCAACATTTGTGTATTCAGAACCAAACTTTTTTCTGAGCATGTAATAAGTGTGTGCAAAAAAAGGCATGTAAATGAACTTTGAGAATGGATAAGCAACTAACTCAATTACTCGATCATATAAGATACTTCAAACATTTCTAGTTTAACATTCTGGTAAGTTTTGAGATCACAAAGTATTTCCTAAATGTTTGAAGTTTAACATTAAGATAAGGCGAAACGACTTCCTGACCACTTAAACTTGCATCAGTTTGTAAAGTCGATATATAAATTTTTGAGTTTTCCATTTGAACACCTTTACTTGAAAAAATGACTATTAATAAACATTTTTGATGGTGCGTGTTGTTCAATTGCTGCTAACATGGATTTAATTTAATATTTTATATAGCCACATCATCCATTCATTCACATTTTGTTGACACCTATATGTTCAAGGTCCCAATTTGTGGACCCTGTCCTATTCCAAAATTAATTTATTAAATTTTTATTTTTTTCTTCTCTTTCCCTTCTTCACGAATTGTAAACAAAAGCTCCGATAATGGAGATTGTAAATATAAGCTCCGATAATGAAGACTGAAGTTCAATCGAGTTCTGATATACCAGCCTAAATAATAAGCTTCCTGATAACCTTGAGAAATCTTTCTTTGAAGCCAATAACAATCTATGTCCTGAACATTCAAAGTCATTCCTCCATCCACCTCCTGCATCTCATCTTCCTCAATGACACTGCCCATCTGCATAGCGCCAGAACCATCGGCTTCCAGCACAACATCATCCTCCTCTTCATCATCAAGCTCACTCTCTTCATCTTCTTCTTCGTCTTCATTCTCCTCAAACTCAACTACTACACTAACATCATAATCAAGAGCTTTATCGCCATCATCGCAACCATCTAATTGGTAGTCAGTGATGAGTTTCTCATTTGACACCAACTTATCAAACACCTAGTCCGAAATAGGGTTTAACAGCTTTTCAATTTCCAATTTCTTTTCAGGGTTCTGCCGTCTTTTAACACGGCCAATATCTCATCAGCAACCTCACTCACAATACTAAAGGGTGGTCCACCAATTTACTGTTGAATGAGACTGTAAACATAAGCTCCGATTTTACTTCCCATGGTTATTGGAGTTTGTTGTTGATATCTTGGAAGGAGTTATGCGAGTGCGTGGGAGGTGTGCTAAGGTTATGAGCTTTTTCCTTTGTTTGGGTTGTGTTCTATGTTTTGCTAGAAGTGGCTATGGTAGAATAGAAGTGGGAGGGGGAAAGGGGAGGTGGGAGTTTGGCAGGGAAGACGAGGGAAAAATAGAAGGGAAAGGGAAAGGTCATTTTTTTCTTTTTTAATAAAAATAATGACTATCCACGCGCCTTTGTAGCGTGATATGCACACAATTTAGCCATGCCAGCTGTGCCGCTTCCACATAGGCATAGTCAACGGTCAAATGTGTTTATTAGTATTTATTGAATCAAGTTGGAGCGTTCAAATGGGAAAAGTGCAAGTTCATGTATCGGCTTTTAAAACTGATGCAAGTTTAAGTGGCCTTAAGATAAGGAAGCCATTACGCCTTAAGATAAGGAAGTATTTCCTAAATGTTCCATTCTCAAATTACAACGCCAACATCATTTGCCCTCAAGCTAAGTAGCAATTGCTTCACTTCTTCTCTGGTGCGTGATAGGAAAGAAGAACCAGCTTCCTTCTGTAGTACCACATGATGTGACTTTTGATAAAATGAACTGCAATTAACTAAAAGTGCACGGTTAAATGTATCAACAAATATGAAACATTTGAATCATGTCTCAAAGTCACATTGAAATTCCTCCTAGACAATTAAATTCTAAAAAGAACTAACCTTCAACTTGTTCTCCAATATTTGCTCTATTAATATATATAGAGGATTAGTTTGACGGAAGTAAGCCAGGTCTTCCCTGACTCTCCAATGAATTGCTTCAGTTTATGCAGCTTAACAAGGTCATAATTCTAATTTTTCAATAAATTATTCTCTTCCTGTGATGTATATAAAAAACCAATGAGGATGAGTGCTGTTGCGAAAAATAACATTTTTATGAAGGATGATCCTGAGAGTATGGTAAGTCTAAGTTTTGTTACAAAAGTACTAACCTTAAATTATAATGATGTTGGAGGTTTTTCTGACTGGACAACTTCTTTATTTCGATGACCCTCTTCTAATGATTTTTGATAAGGATCCTCTTCTTGTGATCAACATTCTCCATCTGAGAAAAGGTTCGGAATATAATAGTTAATAGTAACAAACTGGTGAGGTGTAATAATAGATCAACGACAATAAAATTTTAACCTATATCATTGAGGTGTAATAATAGATCATTGTATTCGCTCACTCACTTCTTGAAGACTTTTCCCTTTTCCCTCTAGATGCATGTACACATAGACATTGAAATAATTAGAAACCTAAATGGGTCTTATATTTGAGAATTCATGTCACATTGTAAAGTTGTTAAAAACTTTTCCGATCAGCATCACTGCTCTTTACATTGTTCATTTGTTTCTTGGTGGCATGAAGTTCAAGTTCAAGCTCCCCTCTCTATAAATGCTGGTTTTCAGTTCTCCTTTGACTATATCAACCTATATAGTGGTAAATCATGTCATTTGATAAATAAATATAGTAGAAATAAATAAAGTAAAAAGATTCACTCTCGTTGCAGCCTAGTTATGTACTAATAAGCAATTTCGCCGCAGCTTCTTTGAATTCTATCAAATATATAAGTTGGTTCAGCATCACTTTTCATTTTCTCTCATTCGTCATTCCATTTTCTTCTTATCATCCTTGTGCACCCCCGTGTTCCATTGTAAGCACACACATGCTTGATTATAGTTTTCTTTAAATCTTACGAATTTAATTCAACATTCATACTTTAACATAACCTAAAAGATCAGAAAGTCAATGCAAAAATAATCCAGCAATTCAATCCAAAAACACATATTATGCCTCATAGAAAGATTGATAAGCACAGTGATAAATACCACATGTATAGTTTACTGATACAACTAAGTGGAAGTAAATAATGTACCTTCTGTTGAGTTTTGGATTGTTGAGTTTTGGTTTAAGATGAAATAGTCTTAAAATGAGAGTGAATGGGAAATGGGATTTGGATTTGGATTCGGATTTGATCAAATGATCGATCGATTGATTAATTATTTGGACCAAATTTATTTGTTAATAGTGAATATTAACGTGATATAATCCGTGTTTGTAACGGATGTTTTCCAATCCGTGTATTGTGTTGCACCAAGAAAGCAACAAGATGCCTAGTGCACCTCCCACCATGGCCAAGTGCTCCTCCCACCAAGCAAGTGTTCATTCCACCATGTAAGTGCTTCCTCCATGATATCCTAATGCTTGTTCCACCATGTAGGGGCGGATTTCTCTCACATGACTGCTATAAATAGAGCAGAAGTTGTAGAGAAAGAAGAACACACCGGAAAAAAACACTTGAAACACTCAATATACAATTGATATACACTCTGTATACACTGTGTATACACTGGAAAAACGAATTGCAATCTGATATCCTCTTCAGTAAGAATTCAACATCCGCTATACATTGCATTCCTTCCTCAGAATTTCCATTTGACTTCTGAGTTCTCCTCCCTTGTTCTGCATTGTTTTAAAACTACAAACAAAGCAACTGTAAGTGTGATTTGCTGCCGAACTTTGCGTTCGCTGAAATACTGGGGTTTGAAGTACCGCTACACCAGTGTGTAATTCGTTCTATCCTGGGAGGAAATAATCCATAACCTTGGGTACTAGGAGGGGATTAAATTCCTTAAGGAAACACTGTGAATTCAGTGGGCTCGAATTAATTTTTGTTTCAGTTATATCATTTATATTTACGTATGTTACTGCTGTAGGTAGCTGATAAAGAGGATAATATATATCTAAGAGTGGAAAAGTTAAAACTTGATCTTCCATCATTCCATATTTATACCAGATAAGAAGTACTATACAGGAAACAACAACAACAACCACCTTAAGGAATTTAATAATTTTAATTTCTGTATTTGTGTTACTTTTATTATTCTGGAAACTTAAAACCTTTGTGGTTTTGTGTACTCCCGTTTAGAGAGTAAAGACTTCGTGGCATTTTGTTGGAGATTAAAATCTACGTAATTTTTCACTCCAGTTTTAAACGTTTATTAAACGTTTGTTTGTATCATTTTTACAGTAAAAATGACGAATGACTGAAATCAAGCTGTTCCGATGATGACTGCCAACGCATCGACAAGTCGAACTCCGGCGTTGGCACCGGCAAAGAAACCCAGAAAATTTTCCGGGATGGATTTCAAGCGCTGGCAGCAAAAGATGTTCTTCTACTTGACTACGTTATGTCTACAGAAGTTCATCAAGGAAGATGTTCCTGATCTTCCAGATGAAACTCCAGAGAATGATAGCTTTCTCGTGATTGAGGCGTGGAAGCATTCTGACTTCTTGTGCAGGAATTATATTCTTAGCGGACAGGAGGATAATCTGTATAATGTATACAGTGGCGTGGAGACGTCAAAAGAATTGTGGAATGCGCTTGAAAAGAAATACAAAACTGAAGATGCCGGGATGAAGAAATTTGTCGCTGCAAAATTTTTGGACTACAAAATTGTAGATAGCAAGTCTGTTATTACCCAAGTCCAGGAGTTACAAGTGATTATTCATGATCTACTTGCTGAAGGTATATTTCAAATGAATGCTAATGTTGAAAGTAAAATTTTTTGTAATTTTACTAACAGAATTTTTATTGAAGGTCTTGTCATCAATGAGGCATTCCAAGTAGCAGCAATAATTGAGAAGTTGCCTCCATTGTGGAAGGACTTTAAAAATTATTTGAAACACAAACGAAAGGAGATGTCCCTTGAAGATCTCATTGTTCGATTGAGAATCGAAGAGGACAATAAAGCTGCTGAAAGGAGAGGCCGTGGAAATTCAACAATAATGGGAGCAAATATTGTTGAAGATAACAAAAAGAGAAAGAAGGCTTCTGGTCCGAAATACAACCCAAGCAAGAAGCGGTTCAGTGGAAACTGCTACAACTGTGGGAAAACCGGACACAAATCTACGGAGTGTCGTGCTCGGAAGAAAGACAAGCAAAGGGGTCAAGCAAACATGGTAGAAAAGCATGATGATGTTGATGACTTGTGCGCCATGCTTTCTGAATGCAACCTGGTAGGAAACCCAAAGGAGTGGTGGATTGATTCTGGAGCCACTCGCCATGTTTGTGCTGTGAGGGAAGCATTTTCTACATATGCTTCTGCTGGACCCGAAGAGACGCTCTCTATGGGAAATGCTGCTACAGCAAACATTGAAGGATACAGTAAGATATTTCTCAAGATGACTTCTGGCAAGGTCATGACTTTGAACAACGTCCTTCATGTTCCCGAGATTAGGAAGAACTTAGTCTCTACTGGACTTCTTGTAAAGCACGGTTTCAAGTGCGTTTTTGTATCTGACAAGGTAGTGATTAGTAAGAATGAAATGTTTGTAGGAAAAGGTTACCTTACTGAGGGCCTTTTCAAGCTGAATGTAATAGTTGTTGAAACTAATAATAAAACTTCAGCTTCTTCTTACTTACTTGAGTCAAATGATTTATGGCATGTACGTTTGGGTCATGTCAATTATAAAACCTTGCGAAAAATGATTAACCTGGAAGTATTGCCTAAGTTTGAATGCGAAAAATCAAAATGTCAAATATGTGTGGAATCTAAGTATGTTAAACATCCTTATAAGTCGGTTGAAAGGAATTCAAATCCTTTAGACTTAATTCACACAGATATTTGTGACATGAAGTCAATACCATCTCGCGGTGGAAAGAAGTATTTCATAACTTTTATTGACGATAGTACTCGATATTGCTATGTTTACTTACTTAATAGTAAAGATGAAGCAATAGACGCATTCAAGCAATACAAAAATGAAGTTGAAACGCAACTTAACAAGAAAATCAAAATGATAAGAAGTGATAGGGGTGGTGAATATGAATCTCCTTTTGAACAAATATGTTTAGAATATGGAATTATTCATCAAACAACAGCCCCTTACACTCCCCAATCCAATGGGATTGCGGAAAGAAAGAATCGTTCATTAAAGGAGATGATGAACGCATTGTTGATAAGTTCTGGTTTGCCACAGAACTTGTGGGGGGAAGCCATTCTTACGGCCAGCCGAATACTAAATCGAGTACCCCATAGTAAAACACAATCCATTCCATATGAAAAATGGAAAAGAAGGAAGCCCAACTTGAATTATTTTAAAGTGTGGGGGTGTTTGGCAAAGGTGCAAGTTCCTAAACCCAAAAGGGTAAAAATAGGACCGAAAACAGTTGATTGTGTTTTCATAGGATATGCAACTAATAGTAAAGCATATCGATTTCTGGTTCATAAATCAGAAAATCCCGACATTCATAATAATACGGTTATAGAATCAGATAATGCTGAGTTCTTTGAAAATATATATCCGTATAAAAAGGAATGCGAGTCGATTGGTGAAGGATCTAAACGACCTCGGGAAGAAACAAAAGAAAGTACATTTAATCAGGGGGATCCAAGACGTAGTAAACGTCAAAGAACGTCTACTTCGTTTGGACCAGATTTTGTGACTTTCTTATTGGAAAATGAGCCTCGAACATTTAAAGAAGCTATGTCTTCTTCGGAATCATTGTTCTGGAAAGAGGCAGTCAATAGTGAAATAGAATCCATATTGAACAACCATACATGGGAATTGGTTGATCTTCCTCCTGGAAATAAACCTTTGGGTTCTAAATGGATTTTTAAGAGAAAAATGAAAGATGATGGCACTATTGATAAATTCAAGGCAAGACTTGTTGTCAAAGGGTATAGACAACGAGAAGGTCTTGACTACTTTGATACATACTCCCCAGTTACAAGGATTACGTCCATACGGATGTTAGTAGCGATGTTAGTAGCATTAGCTGCAGTGTATGGTCTTGAAATTCATCAAATGGATGTTAAAACGACCTTCTTAAATGGAGAGTTGGAGGAAGAAATTTACATGGAACAACCTGAAGGGTTTGTGGTTCCAGGTAAAGAAAATAAGGTATGTAGACTTGTTAAGTCCCTTTACGGACTAAACCAAGCACCCAAACAATGGCATGCGAAATTTGACCAAACAATGTTGTCAAATGGTTTTAAGATAAATGAATGTGATAAATGTGTGTACATTAAAAATGTTCCAAATCACATAGTCATTGTTTGCCTATATGTGGATGATATGCTGATAATGAGTAATAACATTGCCAACATAAATGCTACTAAGCGTATGCTAACTAGCAAGTTTGATATGAAGGACTTGGGAATTGCGGATTTAATTCTGGGGATTAAGATCCAAAAGACTCCTCAAGGTCTGGCATTGTCACAATCTCATTATATTAAGACAGTACTTGAAAAATTCAAGCACTTGGGCTTTAAAGTTGCAAAGACTCCAATTGACGTAAATCTTGCACTAGCAAAGAATAAAGGCCAAAGCATATCACAATTGGATTATGCTCGTGTGTTGGGATGCTTAATGTACATCATGAATTGTACACGACCAGATATAGCTTGTGCTATAAGTAAACTAAGTCGATACACGAGCAATCCAGGTCAATCTCATTGGATGGCAATGAAACGAGTTTTGGGATACTTAGAACATACCCAAAACTTTGATTTGCACTACAGTAAATATCCTGCGGTGATTGAAGGATATTGTGATGCAAATTGGATCACCGGTTCAACTGATTCGAAGTCCACAAGTGGATATGTATTCACTATTGGTGGAGGAGCGGTATCTTGGAAGTCGTCCAAACAAACATGTATTGCCCGCTCTACAATGGAGGCTGAGTTCATAGCCTTAGATAAAGCCGGTGAAGAAGCTGAATGGCTCCGGAATTTCTTGGAAGATATTCCATTTTGGCCCAAACCGTTGGCACCAATATGCATACACTGTGATAGCCAAGCGGCAATTGGAAGGGCTGGGAGCGTTATGTATAACGGTAAATCTCGTCATATACGACGAAGACATAAAACCGTTAGGCAACTTCTCTCTAGAGGAATTATCACGATTGACTATGTAAAGTCAAGTGATAATGTGTCGGATCCACTTACAAAAGGCCTAACTAGAGAGGTAGTTGAGAAATCATCGAGGGAATGGGACTATGGCCGAGAACAAGTCATTGTGTCGGTAACTCTACCTAGAAGACTGGAGATCCCGACATCTAGGTTCAAGGAGATCAAACAAAGTCATTAATGACGGTTCAACATTGTCAACAAAATTTTTTAGTCCATTCTCGTGATGAGACAATGTTCAGTACCAAGGATAAAGCATTAAGGTTTTTTAATGATTTCTAAATTTGATACAGGGTATATCAAATAGTGTATCTACGGGATGACACGTTTAGGAATCACCTATGTAAGTGTGAAGTGTTAGCCGCTTCAAGGAGAATTTTGCAAGGCCAATTCTCTACGCACTTATGAAACCAGGCAGTGTTCATGGCTGAAACGAACACAACAATGAGAACCAAAGACGGTTAAGGGATTGATTGTGTGACTTATGGTTGTCTAGGTATACACTAAAGTTCGACGGTTCAAAGATATCAAATCTACCGATTGACCGAGTATATCCGACATAAGTTCACTACGGAAAGTTCAAAGGGAAACCTACTTATCCAGATGCAATTAATTCTTGCTTGCAAATCACACAAGTTTTTCATGCATACTTCCGTGATATAGCCATTCCCCATTCATGTGGGGGATTGTTGAGTTTTGGATTGTTGAGTTTTTGTTTAAGATGAAATAGTCTTAAAATGAGAGTGAATGGGAAATGGGATTTGGATTTGGATTCGGATTTGATCAAATGATCAATCGATTGATTAATTATTTGGACCAAATTTATTTGTTAATAGTGAATATTAACGTGATATAATCCGTGTTTGTAACGGATGTTTTCCAATCCGTGTATTGTGTTGCACCAAGAAAGCAACAAGATGCCTAGTGCACCTCCCACCATGGCCAAGTGCTCCTCCCACCAAGCAAGTGTTCATTCCACCATGTAAGTGTTTCCTCCATGATATCTAATGCTTGTTCCACCATGTAGGGGCGGATTTCTCTCACATGACTGCTATAAATAGAGCAGAAGTTGTAGAGAAAGAAGAACACACCGGAAAAAAACACTTGAAACACTCAATATACAATTGATATACACTCTGTATACACTGTGTATACACTGGAAAAACGAATTGTAATCTGATATCCTCTTCAGTAAGAATTCAACATCCGCTATACATTGCATTCCTTCCTCAGAATTTCCATTTGACTTCTGAGTTCTCCTCCCTTGTTCTGCATTGTTTTAAAACTACAAACAAAGCAACTGTAAGTGTGATTTGCTGCCGAACTTTGCGTTCGCTGAAATACTGGGGTTTGAAGTACCGCTACACCAGTGTGTAATTCGTTCTATCCTGGGAGGAAATAATCCATAACCTTGGGTACTAGGAGGGGATTAAATTCCTTAAGGAAACACTGTGAATTCAGTGGGCTCGAATTAATTTTTGTTTCAGTTATATCATTTATATTTACGTATGTTACTGCTGTAGGTAGCTGATAAAGAGGATAATATATATCTAAGAGTGGAAAAGTTAAAACTTGATCTTCCATCATTCCATATTTATACCAGATAAGAAGTACTATACATGAAACAACAACAACACATTCCAGAGGACTCTGTTCTAGAATACCTGTAAAAAAAAACATTATTCAGTTGTTTCAACTTTCAGCCATATGTCAAACACCTTGCGTAAATTAGTGTGCACAATGTTGTTGTAGTGACAATCAACTCATTAGAACCTCATATTTTCAAGTGCTTCTCAAACATTCTTCTTCAACATTTATTCCCTTTGCATAGATAAATTCATCACAGTATTAGTGTTTCTAGAGTAATGTCAACTACCCATAATCACTATAAATTTTCTGTAAAATGGATTAATTTGGCAGTAATTAGTTTGTAACCAAAGCGAATACTGACAAACGCCATTAGAGGATTTTGGTCAGTAATTTCTCAAGCAGACACCATTAGAGAATTAATCAAAAGAGAAATCAAATAAGAGCTATTCAAAATTACTCATTGGAGTATCTATCTAGACATGCATGTGAATTTCAGATAAAAATACTGATAGAGTGATACACTTTTAAGAATCTAGTAAACGCTTTTCCACAAATAAGTCAAAAAAAAAATTAATTGGAGAAAAAACGTACCACAACTGAGAGCTTATACCAGAGACGAATTAGACAAACGGACAACCTTCCCAAGAATTCTACAAATGAATAAACTTTGAAAAAATCCAGTGATAGAAATTTGGAAATAAGAGAGAAGAATGTGCGGGAACTAAAGTGTGTAAAAGAGCATGACTTGTAGGGAGACAGGTATTTATTTTTCACGGCTGAAAGACGCGTTTAGAGGTTAGCCACAAAGAAGCTTATATTTACGGCAATGCCCTTCGTCGTTCAAGAGGACCTTTACTTATTATATTACTAGATGTAGGCTCCCGTGCTCTGCACGGGCCCGAGAGCATGCTGAGGCCCGTGCACCCCATACTACAACATTAGAAAGAGCTTGTGCTTTACTTAAAATCATGAGAAGAACATCTCTCTTGCCTGTGAATTTCTAATACATTGCAGCTCAGTTGAATGGCCAAGTATTTAATTGAGACACACACAATTCCTAAGAATATCTGATCTTGCAACCATGATCTTTTCTACTGCGTGAAAAAAGAAAATCAGCAAAGTCAATTGTCTTCTCAAGAATACATTTGAATTTTTTTTTTTGTTATAAAGGAGCAAATCTTGACTAAAAAAGGCAGCAAACATTTAACTCTACTGGTGCTCATCCCAGTAAATCATCCTAAAAGTACAATAAAAGTAATCTCAACTTTCTTAATTAAGCAAACCACTTCAGCACCAGTGCATTCTATTTGAGTTTTGGTTGCTCGATCATCAGTTAAAGAATAATTTTCTTAAGGAACCCGCCTTTAGTATCTGCAAATTTTATGAGCCCGCAATTTTAAGCATAAAACACATGCTAAATTCAGGTACATGAATCATGATGAACAAAATGTAACAGTACATGAATCATGATGAGCAAAATATAACAGTATACTCCGCACTCTGTCTAAAACCACATATAGTTAAACTATATATCTTATCTCTACTTGGAATAGATTCCACATTCATGCAATGGATGCCTACGTATAAGAAGAGAAGTTAAGCAAAAAGTAGGTTCATATCTCTCTCCTTCAATCTCGATTTATTAAAACATGGACTTGCAAGCACCTTAAGGTTAAAGATAAAGTAGGCGACAGGAACAGGTAAAAGACACTTGTTAGTATACAACCAACTTTACCAACCAGCCTGCATATTGACAAATATAGCATCTCAAAATTTTGTCTGTTTGTGTATCAATCCAAGGAGAATACAACCATATTTACTCTAAGACCTTAAGAAATGTGCTAAATTGATCATCACTGTCACACTTGTCCTCAGCTGATTCTTTCTCAGAAATACGGATGCCGATTAGAGTCATGATAAATTGTGAATTGGAGCCATGGCGACTCAAAAACAGAATCAACTCACTAAAAGCACATGCTCTACAAAAACTATCAACCAAAGCAAAAGCAACGGCAAAAACACTTTAGGGTGCATGTCACCTAAAGAGTAGCAAGATTTTCTTCAGAGTTCAAAAAGAACAAATACGTCTCTCGCTTTGAAGGATAGCAATACCTCTTTTAATCTGGCGATGATAAGTATTGACATGAAAAGTGGAGCATCTCAATCTTGAGGGGGGAAAAGACTGAATCTCATTAAAGCAGGTATTCTTTTTCTTAGAGAGATTTTGTTTGATTTTTAAGTGAACCATAAGATGGTCGAATGAGAACATAAAGACATGTAAAACACAGAACATATTTTAGTAATAAAACATACCAAATAATTTTCTCTTTTGAGGTATAACTTTCCAAGACATAGCAAACAATTAATGAATAAAGATAAAGAGAGGTATAATTGAGACACATCACGTATTTACATCATAACCAACCAGGGGTGGACATTATCACCATTCAGAGAAAGTATTCAATTGCAGAATTTGGGTAGAGCCTCACATTCGAAAAACAAATTTGAACACTGGATTGGAATTACCTTTTTCACAAGATATTCCCAGGTATCACACCTAACCGTTTATACTTGTCATCGTTGCGTCAATGCTGCAGTGAATCATAATAGAATTGACTGAGAGAAGCAATTGGTAGTGCTATCATAAATATCAAATCCACTTAATCATTATTTGCACATCTTGCAAAATGCTTTCTCTGATTTACCCTTACAATAGAGAACTCAAATATATTTTTCTTATCTGAGTTTCTCATAGGCCTAGCAATCAAACAAATGGAGAAAAATATGAATTGAAAGGATGAACTTGCTCAAATTAGCCAAAAGAGAGCACGTGTATCCAAAGCGTCTCAACCACTATGTGGGAAAGAGTACAATTATGCCTCAATATCATCTATTTTCCTACAAATGCATGAGAAATCCTTAAGTGCTATATAATTCAGTTAAGATTTATTTAGGATAAGATACCTCCTAAATCTCACACAAATTTTCAGCATGGTAGATGTAATCTTTGCGCTCTCCTGGTGAAGAAAATGACATTGTAGTTTTACAATGGTTCTAAGCATATATAAAGAAGAAATAGTGAAAGTATAACAGAGAAAAAATCGGTGATATTCTCAACAGAAAAATATCAAGCCAATATAAATAATCTTTTTTTCACACAATTATCACCAATGAAGTTGGACAAAAGTGATAAAAGCTCACCATTTACATGTTAATCTTTGTTCACATATTTTTTTTTTCGCATAGCAATAAGCCAATCTTGGTTTAAATAATATTTTGGTAGCCAAAGTAATTTGTTGCACTTTCAGCATTTTATTCATGTGATATCAGGGAAAATGTGTGAAGTGCAAAAAGATGTAAAACACATGGGAAAAAAAGCTAGACAAAGCAATACTCAGTTGCTTACTTGGTTTAGCTTGAGATCAAAGAAAACGAGCATAGAGTGGTAAATGCCTTCATTCAAACTCTAATTGATGATCCAAGTACTTTCGCTGGTCAATTAGTTGATACCTTTTCAGATATGTACAAAGAATAATACTCAGAAAGAGGCAAGAAAGACAAATTGAAAATCTACCAATAGAAATTTAGTAACAAACATATTAAAAATAAACAAAGATAAGAAGAAATAATGAACCAGCAGCAAACATATGAGAAGGAAAACTTTGCATGAGTTAATTTCTTCCTTCATCTACTATTCTTTGAACTTCTAAGAAATAGTCCATTTTTTTCTTAGTATGTACATATGTAAGGACGTATAGCTCTAACAGAAATGTCTTCTACACATAAGAACTGTAAATCATCTTAATTTTAACTTTTCTTTTGTCAAATTCCACTCTTTATGTGTATTCATTGAATAAAGGTTTTATTTTCTTTGCATGTAGATTCACATAAATAGAGCTCACTTAACTTCTTATGACACACCAAAAATTAAAGAAAAATAACTACATCTTAACACCAAATACAGAACAAAATATAATGGACAAACTATTCATAGAAGAAACCAGATAATAAAGCAAATATTTCACCGAATATACTCACCAGAAAAGAGATAACGATTACAAATGGACAGTAAAGGACCAACGCCTGAGACGACGGAGATAGATCTCATACCCTATGCTTCAAAAAAAAGTGAACGATAGTAAAGTAGCAAATACATAAAGCATTAGCTACTATATGGAGATAATCTGACAAATCACCGACAACCATTAGCAATTTTAAGAGAAAATCCACATGCATACATTCCTAGGAACAACAAAACCTACAAATTAGAAAAGGAAAAATCCATAACATCGATTTTCAGCAGATAAATAAGAACTTGATGAGCATTAATTTTCTAACCAAAAATAGACCATTTGTCAATCCCGAAACCTAGCAAACACACATACATCTACAGAACCCAGCAAGAGAGTAGCCAAGAAAAATTAACAAATGCCCACCAAATTAATATAACCAAGAAATAGGGGCAGAAAAAAAAATTACCAGAAATTCAAAATACAGTAGATATCAAAAGGGTTGAGAGAAAGAGCAGAAAATTTACCATTTTACTTCCTAGGGTTGAGATGAGGCGATATTTCCGAGAATAACGAAATCACGGAGAAAGAATTAGGACAAAGAAAAACCCAGGGAACAGACACAAATGGAATAGAAGAGAAGTGACGTGTTAGCTTACTGGAGTAGGAGAGAAAAACATTTTCGGAAATGACTAACATGGAGAATACCAATTTTGCTCATAAAACAATTGATATTTACTGCTCTATCCTTCGTCGTACCAAAACGTTCACTATATATATATATATATATATATATATATATATATATATATATAATAAAAAAATAATATATAGTTAAAAGTAAAACTTTTTATAATTCCAAATATTTAAAGTATTTAAGAAACTGTAACGAACAAAAGATTATTTGACTCTCAAATAAAATAGCTTAGCATAAAGTAGGACATTAGAATGGTATTCCCTCCGATCCACGATAAGTGACCATTTTATCTTTTTATTTTGGTCCAAAATAAGTGTCCATTTACGTAATCAAGAAAGAATAATTTTATTTTTTCAAAATTTTGTCACGACCCGGATTTTCCCACCCTCGAGGGTCGTGATGGCGCCTACTAATGTAAGCTAGGCAAGCCAAACCTTTAACTACTTACCTCATTATCCAATTATTTCTGGTTAACAATTATAAGGTGATAACGTGATAACAGCGGAAATTCAAATTTAAGCGGAAGGCAACAATAAAATATATGAAAACTGTATCTATTACAAATACTTAAGCATTAACCACCCAAAACCTGGTGTCACAGTGTCACAGGCTGTCTAAGATTGCTACATACAAAGTCTGAAGAAATAACAGTACACTGTTTCTGAATAAAAGGAAAATGAAACAGGAAATAGGGATAGAGGGAGACGCCAGGGCCTGCGGATGCCTGCAGGTCTACCTTGGATCTCCGCGTGGACTGAAGGTAGCCTCCACACTACGATCCAAAAGCTGCTCCGGGATCTACACATAGTGCCGAGTTTAGTATCAGCACAACCGACCCCATGTGCTGGTAAGTGTCTAGCCTAACCTCGGCGAAGTAGTGACGAGGCTAGGACCAGACTACCAAATAAACATGTGCAGTTCAAATATATACAGCAGAAAAGAAGTACAGAAATAAACAGACAAAATGGGTGGGGGAGATAACAGCTCCGAATAGAAAGATATCAATTAAACGAAAGAAACAACATAACTCGGATATCAACAAAGAATCAGAAATCAATAAATGCACGACATCACCCTTCGTGCTTTTACTCTCGTCCTCACCAAAACAATCATATAATAAAAATGTGCACGGCATCACCCTTCGTGCTTTTACTCTCTTTCCTCACCATATAATCAATAAAATCGGCACGGAATGGTACATCGTGCGGCACGGCATCACCCTTCGTGCTTTACACTCTTTCCTCACAATAATACACGGCATCACTTTTCGTGTTTTACACTCTTTCCTTACAAAATAAACAATGCACGGCATCACCCTTTGTGCTTTAACTCTCTTCCTCACCCAAACAACAATCACAAATAATAGGACAAGGAAATAAAAGAATTGCAATAAGGATCCCGGCAAGGGAACAACATCAATAACATCAACATCCCGGCAAGGGAGATAACAATTAAATTAACAATAGCTCGGCAAGGGTGACAACATAATGATCTCTTCTCTTTCTCATTTTCTTTACTTCACGACTCACTTCACAACTCGAGCCAATGCTCTAGAGGTTCAATTATCACTTATGTCTTCACAACTCATTTCACAACTCGAGTCAATGCTCTAAAAGTTCAATTGTCACTTATACTTTCACAATTCGTTATACAACTTGAGCCAACGCTCCTCAATGTTCATATGTCACAATTCTTTCCACAAACTTTATACAACAAATAGAAACCATCACCAAGGCATGAAAGATACAACGAAGTCATGATAATCACAATATAAAGACTCACGGGCATGCTAGACACCAACGTATAGATACTCATCACCATGCCTATACGTCGTACTCAACAATTACCACATAGCAAATAGGACTCGACTCCTAATCCCTAAAGCTAAGGTTAGACCAAACACTTACCTCCATATCACGAACACAATTCACGATTAAATTATAGTTTTACCCCTTGATTCCACCACCAATTTGCTCGTATCTAGCCACAAGTTACTTAATTACATCAATAAATGCTAAATGGATCAATTCTAATGCATGAAAATAGGTTTTCTAAAGTTTTACCCAAAACACCCAATTTCCCCCATGAAAATTATTGATTTTGAGTTGAAATCATGTGAAAAGATGTTAATGATTGAAGAAAATGAGTTAGAAATGACTTACCAATGTTTTGGAGAAGAAAAGTTATTTGAAAAATCGCCTCTTATGTTTTTGAGGCTTTGAAAAATGAAAAATAACTGAAAATCTCGTCTAAATATACTACTCTCAGATGCCCTGTGCGGACCGCACAAAATCAACTGCGGTCGTACAGTCACCAGTGAACCGGTGCGGACCGCACAAAATCAACTGTGGCCGCACAGTCACCAGTGCGGACCGCACTAGCAGGTTCAGAGATTTGCACTTCTTTGAACCTCCAGTAGCCATGTTTTAAGCCTAAGACACCCCGGAACCTAACCGAAACTCATCCGAGCCCTCGGGACTCCAAACCAAATGTGCATACTAACTCAAAAACATCATATGGATCTACTCGTGCAATCACATCATCACAATAACATGTAAAATCATGAATTAAACCTCAAAACTCAACATTTTCATCAAGAACTCTCAAAGTTCATAACTCTCCAACCGGAAGTCCAACTCACGTCAAATAAACTCCGTTTTCACCAAATTTTATAGTTATCTTTCAAATACTATAGCAAGTTTGTACCGGGCTCCGGAACCAAAATACGGGCCCGATAACAGTGGTTTCAAACATTAATTCTTTTCTTTATTTCTTAGATAATTCAGTAAAACAATTTCTTTCAAAAATTGATTTCTAAGGATTGGGACCTCGGAATTCATTTTCGGGCATACGCCCAAGTCCCATATTTTACTGCGGACCTCCCGAGATTGTCGGAACACGGATCCAGGTCCATTTGCTCAAAATATTGACCAAAGTTAACCATAATCAAAAATTTTAACTCTAGAAATTTCTATTTCTCATATTTTCACATAGAAGTCTTTCCGGATATAGGTCCGGACCACGCACGTAAATTAAGGCGAGGTAAAAAAAAGGTTTTTAGGCCTCGGAACACTGAATTCACTTGCAACACAAGTGATGAACTTTTGGGTCATCACAAACTTGCTCATATTTACATATTCCAATGTGGTAACGTAGCAATTACTTAAGGTTAATTTAGTGAATACATCTTTTTTTCTCTAGGAGTTCGTATTTCCTTGGGTGTGGTAAAGGTAAAATGGCCGCTTATTGTGGACCGGAGGGAGTGTTTTGTTAACCTGTTGATAGAGTTTTTTTTTTGACAAGCAGGGATAATATATTAAAAGTTACGAAATATTGTCTGTTACATCATTCAAAAAACTACAAGCCTTAAGGACATTTGTATTGCCCAAGTTGGCTAGCTTACAACATACTTCGATACTAATATACTTGACAAAATAGACATAACCCACCCTATCTGTTTATAAGGGGGTAGTTTTGCAAGTAGTTGATATTCACTAGCATGATTGAGGGCCTCCCTTGCCAACTTATGGGCCACTTTAATCCCTTCCCTGAAGTTATGACTGATTGACGATTGTTTCAATTGGTGCATTAACCACCTGCAAGTGTAAAGAATCGAATTATGAGGAACACAATTTGAATTTAGAACCTTAATTACCTTCGTTGCGTCTGTTTCCACGACCAAAGGTGTGTATTCGTTTGCCAGTGCGATACTGAGCCGTTCCTTGAGTACCTCTAATTCAGCCCGGAGAGGGGAGCTTGAGGGGTAGGTGTGTTGTTATCCACTTACCTTCATGGTTTCTAAATACTCTTCCTATGCCTCCTAGGTTCATTTTTTCTTTGAATGCACCATCTATGTTGAGTTTGAAAATATTTGGTTGAGGTTTGTGCCATGCAACTTCAACTGCATGGGAATGCACAGTGAGTTGTTATTTTTGAGTGAGTAGCTTATACTCAATTGCTAGGTTTATTGCATGGGTAAGATTATAATTCATAGTCAAGTTCGAATGATTATTATTATTACGGCTGAGCCAAATGCCCCAATGAACAAAAGAGTTATAGATCTTCCCATGCAAGGTAAGGAGAGCCAGTGTGATTATTCAAATTTCTAACTATTTATAGTCAGTGGGTATCATTATAAAGGGCAGACATATTTAAGCCTCTCAAAGTCCAATAATTAAGGACTGCTTTGCAATTTGTAAAAATATGAATTCTGTATTCATTTTCATCTTTACACACTGGATAAGTTGGATCAATATTCAAGCCAATATGGTGAAGGTAGGATCGAGTTGGTAGTTTGTTGTGGAGACATTTCCACAACAAGATTTTTATCTCATTAGGGCATCTCATATCCCAAATCCAACTAAAGTCTGTTGAGTTTTTGTTATCAGAGCTAATTAATTTATAACAACTTTTTGAGGAAAATTTTCCGTCCCCCGTTAGCTCCCAAAATATTGAGTCATTTGAGTAGTTTATAGAATGAACAGATAGAATATTATTGTTTATCTTGGGGTAGGTCAAAAAAGATTTTATTCAGTTCCCAATTGTTGTTAATCCAAATATCCTTGATGGTAAGATTGTTGCAAGATATTGGAAGAGGGCCCTCCACTAGCTGCCTAAGGTTTGGGGACTTAGGGATCCAGTTCGAATCCCAAATGTTCATAATTGAATTTGTGTGGAGGATCCATTTAAGTCCGTTGTTACATATTTCCCATTTTTTTACCATACTTTTTCCAAATAAAGAGGTGTTTTTAAAATTCTTGGAAGAGCTATAAATCGATGAGAGAATTTTTAACCAAGGATTATTAGAATTGTGTATGAGCCTCCAAGCGATGTTAGCCAAAGTTACTAGATTTTTTCTTTTGCTGAATGAATACCAAGACCCCATTGCTACTATCCTTCGTCAATGTATCCCAAGCTACTAGGTGAATTCTTTTGGAGGTGTTTGTAGAGCCCCAAATAAAACTTCCTTGGATCTTGTCGATATGCTTGATAATCTTTATAGGGAGTTAATTATATTGCATGATATGGTTAGGAATACTGTTTAAAGCAGAAAAGGCAAGGGTAGTTCTTCCTGCCATGCTGAAAAAATTTAATTTCCAAGAGGCTAATCTATTAGTCATATTGTCAAGGATAAGTTGGTAGTCAGCAGATTTGAGTTTGTTATTGGTGATTGAAAAGCCTAGATATTTTCCAAAGCTATTGCTTATACTAATGTTAAAGAGTTTTGCCAAAGCCTTGAAAGTATGTTTGGGACAATTTTTGGAGATAATGATTTTTGATTTTGAAAAGTTTATGTTTTGGCCCGATAAATTACAAAAGGAATTTAGGCAATGTAGAATTGTGTTAGGGGATTTTTTATCAATCTTTCCCATTTTTTATCAACCTGCTGATAGAGTGAGTTAGTTTCATCTTTTTTGTCAACATAAATGGATATTCAATAAACAAAGGAAATCCGTCCAAATTAGAGAAAGTATATTATTAGCCGCTTAAAAAAATTATAGTAGTTGATAAATGTATATTTCTTCCATTTCAACTTATGTGAATCTATTTCTTTTTTAGTTCGTGACAAATGAGCCAATTTTATATTTTGACCTTTAAATTAGTTACGATATAATATGAATATGACAAAAGATCTAATGAAACTACGAGAGAATATAAAAAAATACAAAATGTCATACTTTACGTTTCTAAAGAAATTTATTAATCAACTAATTAAATTATCAACAATTTGAAAGAATTGATTACTATCTATAATCTTAACATGTGAATTTAAATAACTATTTAATGCTGAATTCGAATCTAATAATGAATACAAATATAAAATTTTAGTAGAATAATTCGTAATATATAATAAGAAGAATTTTTCGGGTTGAAAAGAATCCTTAACATAATAGGAAGCCTTATACAGTAACTTTGTGGTTCTTTTTGCGCTTGAGTTAAATTAGGACTTTGGGAAGTTGTTATTTGATTTGAAAGAAATATAAGACCTAATTAGTTTTTGGTAAGGTTTTTACCAAGGGAAAACAAACTCTATATAGTAGTTCTTAGAAAATGTAGTTCTGCACTAAACAAAATCTTTAATTGTAAGAGTGTTTCTAGCAAATTATGCTTTCAAGCTGTTCCAAGAATCCATGGATGGCAGAAATTAAAGAAGCTGAGATACCACAAGGATAAGGATACTGAAGTAAAACAAGGAGAAGATGATGGCAATTTAAATACCACTAAGGTTTCTAATAATGGAGAAGGACAAAAATTTATTAATATATAAAAGGAGAAGCAAATCAATGCTATTATGCCAAGTGTCACAACTAAATATCAACAAGTGTCACGTTTTAGGACAAAGCTTCAATAAATTTGTAGATTAAGAAAAATAGAAAAAAACTTATTTTTTTTAAATAATTAACCAATTCAGTTATTGGAGTTTTTTTAAGTCCCACGTATTTTCTATATATTTATTTAAAATAGAAAACTAACAATATATAATTACTCCAATTCCAATGGAACCCCACGTTTTTCCTTAAGTTTTTTCTTCTTCTTTTTTTTGCTCTACTTCTGTAGCTTAATTCTATATTATTTCATTAATATATCTTTTCTCTCTCTCTATCTCTCTCTCTCTATATATATATATATTATTAAAATCCAAAAAAGATGTAACACATTAAGTCAAGTGGCAGCCTAGAAAAAAGCTATGGCATAGTTAGTTAATAATTATTTATTTAGTTAATAATTAGTTATTGGTTTACTTTGAATTTTAAAAAGTTACGTAACTGAAATTTATAAACAATTTGTTTATGTTTAAGATAATAAATTACGTTTTTAAGATAATGGAATAAATGTAGTTATTTTGATTTAAAGTTATTGAATTTAATTTAACGTATTTATTATGCAGTTATCAAAAGGAGTTACGGCAAGTTTATGTTGGATGTGGATTTAGATAAGAAACGTGGTTAGAGAAAATAAAAGCACTAGTTATCTTCATATATCCTTGGGCCTCCCAAAATTATATGGCAAGAAAATGACAAAAATGGTGAAAATGAGTAAAGTAAAAATGAAAGAGAAGGATCTCCATCCCTGTACGTAAGAGGTATTAGTTATCAACCTCCACTATCAATAAAAGTTAAAAAATATTTGAGCATATATCACGACCCGAATTTTCCACCCCCGGGAATCGTGATGACGTCTACTAATGGGAGCTACGCAAGCCAAACTTTAACTACTTGCTACACTTTCATTTTTGCCTCTTTTAACAAACACAAGCCGATAATATGATAAAAGCGAAATTTTAAATAAATAAGCGGAAGCCAACAATTATATATCTTAAGGCTAGGTCTATTACAACTTTTAAAACCTCAAATACCCCAAAACCTGGTGTCACAGACTATCTAAGAGTTATTACATACAAGGTCTGAAGAAATACAATACACTGTTTTTGAACGAAAGAAAATGAAACAGAGAAAAAGGGATAGAGGGGGATGCCAGGGCCTGCGGTCTTCTGCAGGTCTACCTTGGGTCTCCGGGTGGACTGAAGGAAGCCCTCCAACTACGGTTCGAAAGCTGCTCCTGGATCTGCACACAATGCAGAGTATAGTATCAGCACAACCGACCCTATGTGTTGATAAGTGTCTAGCCTAACCTCAGCGAAGTAGTGACGAGGCTAGGATCAGACTCCAAACAAACCTGTGCAGTTCATATATATATATATATATATATATATATATATATATATATATATATAGCGGAAAAGAGATACAAAAATAACCAGTCAATGTGGGAGGAGGAAACATGTTGTGGGGGAGATAATAGTTCCGAATAGAAAGGCATCAAGTAAGGAAAGAAACAACATAACTAGAATATCAACAAGGAAGCAGAAATCAACAATTTGCACGACATCACCCTTCGTGCTTTTACTCTCGTTCTCACCAAAACAATACACGGCATCACCCTTCGTGCTTTACGTTCTTTCTCACCCAAACAACAATCACAAGGCAAAAAGGGTAACGGAATCTATAACCTCGAAGTAAATCAAATAACAACAAGTAATGAAAGAAACAACATAACTCGGAAATCAACAAAGAATCAGAAATCAACAAATGCACGGCATCACCCTTCGTTCTTTTACTCTCGTCCTCACCAGAGCAATCATATAATAAAAGTGTGCACGACATCACCCTTCTAGCTTTTACTCTCTTTCCTCACTATATAATCAATAAAATCGGCACAGAATGGTACATCGTGCGACACAACATCACCCTTCGTGTTTTAACTCTCTTCCTCACCCAAACAATAATCACAAACAATAGGGTAAAGAAATAAAGGAAATTTTGCAATAAGAATCCCGACAAAGGAACAACAAGTCACTAGTTAAATTCCGGCAAGAGAACAACAATTAAACAATTAAATCCCTACAAGGGAACAACAAATAAATCAACAATATCCCGGCAAGGGTGACAACATAATGATCTCTTTTCTTTCTCAATTTTACTTCACAATTCACTTTACTACTCGAGCCAAAACTCTAAAAGTTCAATTGTCACTTATACTTTCACAATTTCGCTATACAACCTGAGCCAACACTCTTCAATGTTTATAGGTCACAATTCTTTCCACAAGCTTTATACAATAATTAGGAATCTTCATCAAGGCATGGATAATACAATGAAATCATGAAAATCATAATAAGACTCACGGTCATGCTTGACACCAATGTATAGATACTCGTCACCATGCCTATACGTCGTACTCGACAAGAAGCAAATAGAAAACATGACACAACTCCTAATACCTCAAGCTAAGGTTAGACCAAACACTTACCTCGATGCAACGAACACAATTCAAGCCTCAACTACCGCTTTACCTCTTGTTTCCACCACCAACTCGCTTGTATCTAGCTACGATTTGCTTAACGATATCAATAAATGCTAAATGAACCAATTCTAATGCATGAAAATAGGTTTTATAAAGATTTCCCCAAAAAGTCAAAAATTCGACCCCGGGCCCGCTTGGTCCAAACCCAAAATTCGGACCTAAACCCGATTACCCATTCCCCTACGAGTTCAAATATGTATTTTGTTTTGAAATCGGACCTCAAATCGAGGTCCAAATCCCCAATTTTGAAAGCCTAGGTTTTACCCAAAACACCCAATTTCCCCCTTGAAAATCATTGATTTGAAGTTGAAATGATGTTAAAAGATGTTAATGATTGAAGAACACTAGTTAAAAACGACTTACAATTGATTTGGAGAAGAAAGGTTGTTTGAAAAATCGCCTCTTATGTTTTAGAGTTTTTGAAAAGTGGAAAATAACTGAAAGGTCCGTTTAAATATACTCTCTCAGACCCTCACTGCGGACCGCACAAAAAAAAAGTTGCGACCGCAGAGCTCCACCACAAACCGCGAGAAATCGAGCGCAGCCACGAAGGTTGGCCTTGCTCACCGCGGACCACACAAATCCCACTGCGGTCGCGGAGTCCCCACCGCGTCCGCGAAGTTTCCACCGCAGACCACGAAGTCCCCACCGCGGCCGCGAACTTCCACCACGGATCGCGTGACCTGGCTTCAGAGACCTGCAACTTTTTCCTAAGTTCAAAACTTTCCGAAACATATCCGAAGCACACCCGAGCCCTCGGGGCTCCTAACCAAACACACTACTAACCCAATAACATCATACGAACTCATCCGTGCAATCAAATCACCAAAAGAACCTCAATAACAATGAATCAAACCTCAAAATCAAGAACTTTTTCTCAAACTTCATCAAGTATCAAATTTAGCAATTTAGGTCCGGATCATGTCAAACGACGTCCATTTTCGACCAAACTTTACCGAAATGACTTAAAACATATATAAGACCTGTACCGGGCGCCAGAACCAAAATACGGGCCCGATACTATCGCTTTCTAATCAGATTTCATTTCAAATTTCCTTAAAAGTTTTCAGAAAACAATTTCCTTTAAAAATTCATTTCTCGGGCTCGGGACCTTGAAATTCAATTCCAGGCATACGCCCAAGTCCCATATTTTCCTACGGACCCTTTGGGACCGTAAAATCATGGATTTGGTTCCGTTTACCCAAAATGTTGACCGAAGTAAAATTTATTCATTTTACAGTCAAAACTTATCATTTTCACAAAATTTCATATTTAAGCTTTCCGGCTATGCGCCCGCACTGCGCATGCAAATCGAGGTGACTCTAAATGAGGTTTTCAAGGCCTCAGAACACGGAAGTTTCGTTTTAAAACAAGTACCTGAGTCGAACGGACCGTTCGTCCTCGAACGAACAGAAGAAGGAAGTACCTGAGTCGGGGAAAAGATGGGGATAACGGCTCCACATATCGGATTCGGACTCCCAGGTCGATGCCTCGGGAGGCTGACCTCTTCACTGAACACGAACAAAAGGAAAACTCTTTGACCTCAACTGATGAACCTGCCGGTCTAGAATAGCTACCGGGTCCTCCTCATAAGACAAGTCCTTGTCCAACTGGACAGTGCTGAAATCTAACACGTGGGATGGATCGCCGTGATATTTCCGGAGTATGGACACATGAAACACTGGGTGCACGACTGATAAGATCGGCGGCAATTCAAGTCTATAAGCCACCTCTCCCACTCTATCAAGAATCTCAAACGGACCGATGAACCTAGGGCTAAGCTTTCCCTTCTTCCCAAATCTCATCACGCCCTTCATTGGCGACACTCGGAGCAATACCCGCCTCCCACCATAAAAGCCACATCTCGAACCTTGCGGTCAGCATACTCTTTTGCCTGGACTGAGCTGTACGAAGCCTATCATGAATAATCCTGACTTTGTCCAAAGCCTCCTGAACCAGATCCGTACCCAACAATCGAGCCTTTCCCGGCTCAAACCACCCAACCGAAGATCGACATCGCCTACCATATAAAGCCTCATAAGGAGCCATCTGGGTACTAGACTGGTAACTGTTGTTGTAGACAAACTCTCCTAAAGGCAAAAACTGATCCCACGAGCCTCCAAAGTCAATGACACAAGCTCGGAGCATATCCTCCAAAATCTGAATAGTCCACTCGGACTGACCGTCCGTCTGAGGATGGAATGTTGTACTCAACTCACCTTGGGTGCCCAACTCTCGCTGAACTACTCTCCATAAAAGCAAGGTAAATTGCGTACCTCGGTTCGAAATGATAGATACAGGCACACTATGAAGACGAACAATCTCCTGGATATAGATCTCAGCTAACCTCTCGGATGAATAGGAGACCGCCACAGGAATGAAATACGCTGACTTGGTCAGCTTATCAATAATGACCCATACTGCGTCGAACTTCCTCCGAATCTGCAGGAGTCCAACAACGAAATCCATAGTGATCCGCTCCCACTTCCACTCGGGAAGCTCAATCCTCTAAAATAAACGACCAGGCCTTTGATGCTTGTAATTAACCTGCTGACAATTCAAACAACGAGCCACATATGCTACGATATCCTTCTTCATTCTCCGCCACCAATAATGCTACCGCAAATCCTGATACATCTTCGCGGCGCCCGGATGAATAGAGTACTAGGAGATATGGGCCTCCTCTAAAATCAACTCTCGGAGCCCATCCATATTTGGCACACACACTCGACCCTGCAATCTCAAAACTCCATCATCATCTAAGGTAACCTACTTGGCACCTCCGCGCTGCACCGTGTCTCTAAGGACACACAAATGGGGATCATCATACTGCCGATCACGGATACGCTCCAATAAAGAAGAACGAGCGACCATGCAGGCCAATACACGACTAGGCTCAGAAATATCCAACCTCACAAACTGATTAGCCAAAGCCTGAACGTCCAAAGCAAGCGGTCTTTCACCGACCAAAATATAAGCAAGACTGCCTATACTGGCTGACTTCCTACTCAACGCATCGACCACCACATTGGCCTTTCCCGAATGATACAAAATAGTGATATCATAATCTTTCAACAACTCTAACCACCTCCTCTGTCTCAAATTCAACTCCTTTTGCTTGAACAAATACTGAAGACTCTTTTGATCCGTGAACACCTCACATGCCACGCCATACAGATAATGCTTCCAAATCTTCAATGCGTGAACAATGGCTGCCAACTCCAAGTCATGAATCAGATAGTTCTTCTCATGAATCTTCAACTGCCTCGAAGCATAGGCAATGAACTTGCCATCCTGCATCAACACTGCACCAAGCCCAATACGAGATGCATCACAATAAACGGTATAAGGCCCTAAACCTGTGGGCAAAACCAACATCGGTGCCGTAGTCAGAACTGTCTTGAGCTTCTGAAAGCTCGCCTCACACTCGTCCGACCATCTGAACCGGGCACCCTTCTGGGTCAACCTGATCATCGGGGCTGCGATAGATGAGAACCTCTCCATGAACCGATGGTAGAAGCCTGCCAATCCCAAGAAATTCCAAATTTCTGTAGCTGATGCTAGTCTAGGCCAGTTCTTGACTGCCTCAATCTTCTTCGAATCAACCTGAATACCCTCTGTTGATACAACATGACCCAGAAATGCAACTGAACTCAACCAAAACTCACACTTCGAGAACTTAACATATAACTGGCTATCTTTCAAGGTCTGAAGAACCACTCTAAGATTTTGCTTGTTCTCCTCCCGGCTGCGGGAATATATAAAAATATCATCAATGAAGACTATCACGAACGAGTCCAAATAAGGCCTGAACACTCGGTTCATCAAATCCATAAAAGCTGCTGGGGCATTGGTCAACCCAAATGACATGACCAGGAACTCATAATGCCCGTACCGAGTGTGGAAAGCTGTCTTAGGGACATCAGATGCCCTAATCCTCAACTGATGGTATCCAGATCTCAAATCAATCTTTGAAAATACCTTGGCACCCTGAAGCTGATCAAACAAATCATCAATCCTCGGCAATGGATACTTATTCTTGATTGTAACCTTGTTCAACTACGAGTAATCAATACACATTCTCATCGATTCGTCCTTCTTCTTAACAAACAACACCGGCGCACCCCAAGGCGAAACACTGGGTCTAATGAAACCCTTCTCAAGCAAGTCTTGCAACTGCTCCTTTAACTCTTTTAACTCAAGCGGGGCCATACGATACGACGAGATAGAAATGGGCTGAGTGCCCAGAGCCAAATCAATGCAAAAGTCAATATCTCTATCGGGTGGCATACCCGACACGTCTGAAGGGAAAACATCAAGAAACTCTCGAACAACGGGCAAGAATCAATAGAAGGTACCTCAGCACTAGAATCACGAACATATGCCAAATAGGCCAAACACCCCTTCTCGACCATATACCGAGCCTTCACATACGAGATTACACTGCGGGTAGAATGACCAGGAGTTCCTCTCACTCTAAACGGGGCAAATTCGGTAAGGTTAAGGTCACAGTCTTGGCATGACAATCCAAGATAGCATGGTAAGGTGATAACCAGTCCATCCCCAATATAACATCGAAATCGACCATTTCTAGAAGCAACAAATCCACACGAGTCTGAAGACCCCCAATCACCACAATACAAGAATGATGGACTCGATCTACCACAATAGAATTACCCACCGGTGTAGACACATAAACAGGAATACTCAAGGAATCACTAGGCATGACCAGATATGGTGCAAAATAAGATGACATATACGAGTAGGTAGACCCTGGATCAAATAACACTGAAGCATCTCTATCAAAAACCAAAATAGTACTTGTAATGACTGCATCTGAAGCCTCAGCCTCAGGCCTGGCTAGAAGGGCGTAACATCGGGGCTGGGCCCCACCACCCTGAACTACATCTCTAGGACGGCCTGCAGCTGACTGGCCTCCACCTTTGGCGGCTTAAGCTCCACCTCTAGTACCTCTACCTCTACCCCTAGCACTTCTACCCCCATCTCTAGCTGGCTGGGCGGGCTGTGGAACTCCTGGTGCCTGTACCATAGCACGAGAACCCTGATGTTGAGAGCTGCTCGGTGCTTGAGGGAAAAACCTAGCAATGTGACCCATATCACCACAAGTGTAACAAGCCCTCGGCTGCTGAGACTGCTGGCCCTGACGGCCTGAATGACCACCCCGAAAACTCTAAAGCGGTGGTGCACTGATAAGAGCAGGTGTTGCACTGTAGGATTGCTGATCGGGATACTGCATCTGGGGACCACGACCACCTGAAGTACCGTGAGAAACCTGGAGCACTGACTGAAAGGGCCTAGGAGGATGGCCTCTACCATATGAATCTCAACCTACGGATGAGGTACCACTAAATCGGCCTGAATGACGGGGCCTCTTGTCTGACCCATGTCTGCCTCTCTGTGACAGAACCATCTTAACTCTACGGGCCACATTGGCCGCCTCCTAAAAAGTAATCTCACTCCCAGCCTCTCTAGCCATCTGAAGACGAATCAGCTGAATAAGACCGTCAATAAACCTTCTCACCCTCTCTCTCTCTCTCTCGGTGGGGAGTATAATGAGAGCATGGCGATCTAAGTTGATGAACCTGGTCTCATACTGGGTAACAGTTATGGAACCCTGCTGAAGGCACTCAAACTGCCTCCGATAAGCCTCTCGCTGAGTAACGGGGAGAAACTTCTCTAGGAATAGCTGTGTAAACTGCTCCCAAGTCAAGGCTGGCGATCCGGCTGGTCTCGCTAAGCAATAATCCCTCCACCAAGTCTTGGAGGATCTAGACAAGCGAAATGTAGCAAAATCGACCCTGTTGGTCTCAACAATGCCCATATTCCTGAGAACCTCGTGGTAGCTGTCTAGATAATCCTGGGGATCCTCAGTAGATGCATCGCTGAAAGTAGAAGTGAAGATCTTGGTGAAAGTATCTAGTCTCCACAAAGCATTGGCAGACATAGCCGCTCCATCACCGGTCTGAGCTACCACACCCGACTGTACTGCTCCAACTGGCTGAACCGCTGGAGTTTGAATATGAGGAGCTACCTGCTCCGGAGTGCGAGTAGCAGGAGTCTGGGCCCCTCCCCCAGCCTGAGAGACAGCTGGTGCTACAAGAAGCAAGCCCGCTCAGGTGACACTCTCCATGAGGCCCACTAATCAGACCAGAGCATCTTGAAGAACTGGGGTAGCAATAAACCCCTCTGGGACCTGAGCTGGGCCCACCGGAACTGCTGGAGCCGGAACCTCCTCATCAAAATCAACTTGAGGCTCCGTCACTGGGGCTGCTGCTCGGGGCTGAGATCTGCCCCTACCTCGACCTCTAACACGGCCTCGCCCTCGCCCTCTTCCCCTCGTGGGAGCGACTGCTAGGGGCTCGGGCTGCTGAGCAGAGGATGAGGAAACGCGTGTTTTCGCCATCTATAAAAGAACGGAGTAGAAGTTCAATTAGCATTGAGAAACAAAACCGCACGATAGGAAAGAATAAATGTGAAGTTTTTCCTAACTGTGTAGCCTCTAGGGGATAAATACAGACGTCTCCGTACCGATCTCTCAGACTCTACTAAGCTTGTCTGTGAACTGTGAGACCTATGCAACCTAGAGCTCTGATATCAACTTGTCACGATCCGAATTTCCCACCCTCGGGAGTCGTGATGACGCCTACTAATAGGAGCTAGGCAAGTCAAACCTTAACTACTTGCTACACTTTCATTTTTGCCTCTTTTAACAAACACAAGCTGATAATATGATAAAAGCGAATTTTTAAATAAATAAGCGGAAGTCAATAATTATATATCTTAAGGCTACATCTATTATAACTTTTAAAACCTAAAATACCTCAAAACCTGGTGTCACAGTGTCACAAACTATCTAAGAGTTACTACATACAAGGCCTGAAGAAATACAATACACTATTTCTGAACGAAAGAAAATGAAATAGAGAAAAAGAGATAGAGGGGGATGCTAGGGCCTGTGGTCTTCTGCAGGTCTACCTTGGGTATTCGGGTGGACTGAAGGAAGCCCTCCAACTACTGTTCGAAAGTTGCTCCTGGATTTGCACATAGTGCAGAGTGTAGTATCAGCACAACCGACCCCATGTGCTGGTAAGTGTCTAGCCTAACCTCGGCAAAGTAGTGACGAGGCTAGGTCCAAATAAACATGTGCAGTTCATATATATAGTGGAAAAGAGATACAGAAATAACCAGTTAATGTAGGAGGAGGAAACATGTTGTGAGGGAGATAATAGTTCCGAATAGAAAGGCATCAAGTAAGGAAAGAAACAACATAACTAGAATATCAACAAGGAAGCAGAAATCAACAATTTGCACGGCATCACCCTTTGTGCTTTTACTCTCGTTCTCACCAAAACAATACACGGCATCACCCTTCGTGCTTTACGCTCTTCCTCTCCCAAACAACAATCATAAGGCAAATAGGGTAAGGGAATCTATAACCTCGAAGTAAATCAAATAACAACAAGTAATGAAAGAAACAACATAACTCGGATATCAACAAAGAATCAGAAATCAACAAATGCACGACATCACCTTTCGTGCTTTTACTCTCGTCCTCACCAGAGCAACCATATAATAAAAATATGCACGACATCACCCTTCATGCTTTTACTCTCTTTCCTCACCATATAATCAATAAAATCGACACGGAATGGTACATCGTGCGGCGCGGCATCACCCTTCGTGCTTTAACTCTCTTCCTCACCCAAACAATAATCACAAACAATAGGGTAAGGAAATAAAGGAAATTTTGCAATAAAAATCCCGGCAGGGGAACAACAAGTCACCAATTAAATCCCGACAAGAGAACAATAATTAAACAATTAAATCCCGGCAAGGGAACAACAAATAAATCAACAATAGTCCGGCAAGGGTGACAACATAATGATCTCTTTTCTTTCTCAATTTTACTTCACAATTCACTTCACAACTCGAGTCAATGCTCTAGAGGTTCGATTATCACTTATACTTGCACAACTAGAGCCAAAGCTCTAAAAATTCAATTGTCACTTATACTTTCACAATTTCACTATACAACCTGAGCCAATGCTCCTCAATGTTCATAGGTCACAATTCTTTCCACAAGCTTTATACAACAATTAGGAATCTTCATCAAGGCATGAATAATACAATGAAATCATGAAAACCACAATATAAGACTTACAGTCATGCTTGACACCAACATATAGATACTCGTCACCATGCCTATACGTCGTACTCGACAAGAAGCAAATAGCAAACAGGACACAACTCCTAATCCCTCAAGCTAAGGTTAGACCAAATACTTACCTCGTTGCAACGAACACAATTCAAGCCTCAACTACCGCTTTACCTCTTGTTTCCACCACCAACTCGCTTGTATCTAGCCATGATTTGCTTCACGATATCAATACATGCTAAATGAACCAATTCTAATGCATGAAAATAGATTTTATAAAGATTTCCCCCAAAAAGTCAAAATTTCGACCCCGGGCCCGCTTGGTCCAAACCCGAAATTCGGACCTAAACCCGATTACTCATTCCCCCACGAGTTCAAATATGTAATTTGTTTTGAAATAAGACCTCAAATCGAGGTCCAAATCCCCAATTTTTGAAAAGCCTAGGTTCTACCCAAAACACTCAATTTCCCCCATGAAAATCATTGATTTGAAGTTGAAATCATGTTAAAAGATGTTAATGATTGAAGAACACTAGTTAAAAATGACTTACAATTTATTTGGAGAAGAAAGGTTGTTTGAAAAATCGCCTCTTATGTTTTAGAGTTTTTGAAAAGTGGAAAATAACTGAAAGGTCCGTATAAATATACTCTCTCAGACTCTCACCGCGGACCGCACAAAAAAAAAGGCTGCGACCGCGGAGCTCCACCGCGGACCGCGAGAAATCGAGCGCGGCTACGAAGGTTAGCCTTGCTCACCTCGGACCGCACAAATCCCACCGCGGTTGCGGAGTCCCCACCGCGGCTGCGAAGCTTCCACCGCGGACCGTGTGACCTGGCTTCAGAGACCTACAACTTTTTCCTAAGTTCAAAACTTCCCGAAACACATTCGAAACACACCCGGACCCTCGAGGCTCTTAACCAAACACACGTACTAACTCAACAGCATCATACGAACTCTTCCGTGCGATCAAATCACCAAAATAACCTCAATAACAATGAATCAGACCTCAAAATCAATAACTTTTTCTCAAACTTCATCAAGTATCAAATTTAGCAATTTAGGTTCGGATCACGTCAAACGATGTCCGTTTTCGATCAAACTTTACAGAAATGACTTAAACCATATATAAGACCTGTACTGGGCGCCGGAACCAAAATACGGGCCCGATACTATCGCTGTCTAATCAGATTTCATTTCAAATTTCCTTAAAAAATTTCAAAAAATAATTTCCTTTAAAAATTTATTTCTCGCGCTCGGGACCTCGAAATTCGATTCCGAGCATATGCCCAAGTCCCATATTGTTCTACGGACCCTCTGGGTCGTCAAATCACGGATCCGGGTTCGTTTACCCAAAATGTTGACCGAAGTCAAATTTATTCATTTTACAGTCAAAACTTATCATTTTTCACAAAATTTCATATTTAAGCTTTCCGGCTACGCGCCCGGACTGCGCACGCAAATCGGATGACTCTAAATGAGGTTTTCAAGGCTTTAGAACACGGAAGTTTCGTTTTAAAACAAGTGATGACCTTTTGGGTCATCACAACATATTTCATTTTCGAAGAAAAACTTTATTGCATTTCATCAGTAAATTTTTCTACTTAATTATAATCCACAAGATTATCCTTACTGACTACGATATTTGCATCCAATGCAGATCCGTAAAGCTACAATAAAGCAATTGATGGAGCTTATTAAATTTGAATTTTGAATTGAGAAATATAGGCGATAATGCATGTAATTGGTAATTTATACAATTCATTTATTTGTGATGCTTTAATGACTAATTTACTAATATTGATTGAATAATATTTTAATGACAAATTCTATAAATTTTGACACAACACTAATGTTCATCGTAGGGGAAACTGATTTTGGTAGACAAGTTGTTGAAGTGTTATACAAGAGTTGAGGTAATTTTAGGGATTTAAAATATTTACAAAAGATTTACGCATTTAAATAGCATTTGAATTTTTAAGTAATATGCAGGTCAGAAACTAAAACGTGCAGCCAAATTTCATCTCAGGCCATATAAAGTGGAAGTGTGATTTTATAATAGAAGAAGAGCACAGGTAAATATCATATATTTAACTTATATATATTTAGTGTAAAGAATATTAACACTTCAATATAATTTAACACATTATAGTTGACTTTTTTTAAACACTTTTAGGCTATCCGATTAGGAATTGTGGTCATCTTATATGAAGGTTATAACAAATATTTTATAGCCAATAAATATATTTTAAGCATAATTTTTATTTATTGTGCTATATTTTTTATTTTTTCCTTTATACTACAACCAATTTGTTTCTTTTATTTAATACATTTGTTCATGCGTTATGAAGTTACTAAAAGAAGCATACTGTGGGTAAAATATTCTTATTGACCGTGGTAATTTTTTGATGAAGAATGTGCTTTGCACATATATATTTTTAGAGTTCAAACCTCATTATTATTTATTGCTTATCTTTTAAATTGGAGTTGATTATAAGGAAAACTATCATGTGTATAATTTTCAGCTTAATATAAGAGTACCACTTCTAATAATTTATACAACATTATCTTTACTGTCGTTCAATATGAAATTATTAATTTTATAATGGTAAAATAATATAATATTGAAGCCAGAGATTATCCGGAGGACAATTCATTCTGGCAAAGAACATTTACTTTTGCATGTGAAACTCAACAATCCAAAGCCCACCATAAATAGGCTCTTTGAAGAAATGGCAAGCGTGTCATATGTGGCGTGAGATTTCTAATTCAATAAATTTTACAGTCAACGAGCATTTTGATGAGACGGAACATGAATGATAGACGCATTACATTTCACATCATTTTGATTTTGCTAATAATCTAAGTCAACTATAAGTTGATTTATATTCTCTCTGAATGTTGATGCATTTTTATTCCAATGAAAGTGTGGCTTTCTACCTATTACGATGAACTTAAATTAATTTTATAATTTTAGGACAAAAGATAGCACAAATTTATAGTGACTACTAAAAAAAGAAAGACAAAGTTTTATATCGACTACTAAAAAATATTTAAGTAGGAATTATGATTGAGAACTACAAATACGTTTACAAGATATATCAGTGTGATGACCTTGTTTTAAAACGAAATTTTCGTGTTCTGAGGCCTTGAAAATCTCATTTAGAATTACCTCGATTTGCGTGCGCAGTCCGGGCGCGTAGCCAGAAAGCTTAAATATGATAATCTGTGGAAAACGATAATTTTTTATTATAAAATGAGCTAATTTGACTTCGGTCAACGTTTTGGGTAAACGGACCTGGACCCATGATTTGACGGTCCCGGAGGGTCCGTAGGAAAATATGGGACTTAGGCGTATGCCCGGAATCGAATTTTGAGGTCCCGAGCCCGAGAAATGAATTTTTAAAGGAAATTATTTCTGGAGTTGCTTAATGAAATTTGAAATGAAATTTGATTAGAACATGATGGTATCGGGCCTGTATTTTGGTTCCGGCGTCCGGTACAAGTCTTATATATGATTTAAGACATTTCTGTGGAATTTGGTGAAAAACAGATGTCATGTGACGTGATTCAGACTTAAATTGCAAAAATTGATGTTTAAAGAAGTTTTGAGAAATTTCAATGATCTCGAGGTCTAATTTGATGTTCATGATGTTATTTTGGTGATTTAATTACACGGATAAGTCCGTATGATGTCCTTGAGGTGTTGTGTGCACTTGGTTTGGAGTTTCGAGGGCTCGGGTGAGTTTCATGTAGGTTTTGGGATGTTTTAGGCTTAAAACTAGAAGTTGCAGGTCTCTGAACCCACCAGTGCGGTCCGCGGTCGACCTTGTGCAGTGCGCGGTGGAGGCTGTGCGGCCGCCGTTGACTTTGTGCGGTCCGCACAGGGCGTTGCAGTGCAGTCCGCGGTCGACCTTGTGCGGTGCGCGGTGGAGGCTGTGCGGCCGCAGTCGACTTTGTGCGGTCCGCACAGGGCACTGGACTGCAGTACTCTCAGGATGGCCTGTGCGGCCGTAGTCCATTTTGTGCGGTCCGCACAGGGGGTCTGAGAGCGGTATAAATAGACAGGATTTTCAGTCATTTTTCATTTTTCAAAACCCCAAAAACATAAGAGGCGATTTTTCAAACAACATTTCTTCTCCAAATCAATTGTAAGTCATTTTTAACTAGTTTTCTTCAATCATTAACATCTTTTAATATGATTTCAACTTCAAATCAATGACTTTAATGGGGAAATTGGGTGTTTTGGGTAGAACCTAGGTTTTTCAAAAATTGGGGATTTGGATCTCGATTTGAGGTCCGATTTCAAAACAAATTATATATTTGAGTTCGTGGGGGAATGGTGATCAGGTTTTGGTTCGAACCTCGGGTTTTGACCATGTGGGCCGGGGGGCGATTTTGACTTTTGGGTAAAACTTTGGAAAATTCATTTTCATGCATTCAAATTGATTCATTTAGCATTTATTAATATAATTAAGTAACCCGTGGCTAGATACGAGCGAGTTAGTGGTGGAATCAAGAGGTAAAGCTATAGTTGAGGCTTGAATTGCGTTCGTGGCATCAAGGTAAGTGTCCGGTCTAACCTTAACTTGAGGGATTATGAGTTGAGTCCTATTTGCTATTTGCTTCTTGTTGAGTACGACATATAGGCATGGTGAACGAGTATCTATACGTTGGTGTCAAGCATGACCATGAGTCTTAAATTGATACTTGTTGTATTCTTAAATGTTACTATGGTTGAAATAGTGAGTAAATTCTTGATATTTAGCAAAGACTTAGTTTGTTTATCGTGGAATCTCCTTATGATTGAGAAATGGTGGTAATTGAGACGAGTAGGAGTTGAGTTAAGATTGGTTATAGCTGATTCTCCCTTTCCGGGATGTATATACTCGTATTGTTGAGTTCCCTTGCCGGGATAGTGTAGTCTATTGTTGATCCCTTACCGGGACGATTAATTATGATTATTGTTGACTGTATAGTTGGAACGGGTTGCACACCGCAACAGATATTATATTGGAACGGGTTGCACGCCGCAACAAATATTATATTGGATCGGGTTGCACGCCGCAACAGATATTATATTGGATCGGGTTGCACACCGCAACAACTATATATATGTGGATCGGGTTTCCCGCCGCAACAATGTTAAATGATAAGGGATCGGTTGCGCGCCACAACAGTATTGTTATTGTATTGTTGTAGATATTGAGTTGTCCGTTCATATTTTATTAAGTTTCTGTTGGTCTTGATATATTTCCCCGAAGCATGTACCCCATCCCATTTTAAACTGCTTATTCCTGTTTATTTTTCGCCATATATTATATAAATGCACAGGTTTATCTGGAGTCTGGTCCTAGCCTCGTCACTACCTCGCCGGGGTTAGGCCAGGCACTTACCAACACATGGGGTCGGTTGTGCTGATACTACACTCTGCACTCTATACAGATACCGGAGCGACACTTGATCAGCAGCAGTAGAGGAGCCAGCCTTCAGTCCACCGAGACACCGAGGTAGCCTTGCAGGCATCCGCAGGCCCGTCGTCTTCTTTATCTTCTATTATGTTCTGTTATCTCATGTATCCGAGACAATCAATGTTATTTTTCCTTCAAACTATTGTATGTAGTACTCTTAGTAGTCCGTGGATATTGTGACACTAGTTTCTGGGTAGAGGCATGTGTTGACTTTCGAAACATTTTGGTTTTATATTTATTTAATACTTCCGCTTAAATCTCATATTCCGCTGTCATTTAGACGTTTATCACTTGTTAATATAAATTGTAAAAAGGATTAAAACAGAAGAGTTAAAGATTTCTAGGTTCGTGGCTTGCCTAGCTTCTACGAGTAGGCGCCATCACGACTCCCGAGGGTAGGAATTCCGGGTGGTGACAAGTTGGTATCAGAGCTCTAGGTTACATAGGTCTCATAATTCACGGACAAGCTCAGTAGAGTCTGAGGGATTGGTACGGAGACGTCTGTATTTATCCTCCAGAGGTTACAGAGTTAGGAAAACTTCACATTTGTTCTTTCATGTCGTGCAGTTATGTTTCTCAATGCTAATTGAATTTCTACTATGTTCTTTCGCAAATGGCGAGAACACACGCTTTCTCATCCTCCGCTCAGCAGCCCGAGCCCCTAGCAGCAGCTCCCACGAGGGGCAGAGGGCGAGGCTGAGGCCGTGCCAAAGGCTGAGGTAGGGGTAGAGCTCAGCCCCGAGCAGCAACCCCAGTAGCGGAGCCTCAGGTTGACTTTGATGACACGGTTCCGGCCCCAGCAGATCCGGTGGGCCCAGCTCAGGTCCCAGAGGGGTTTATTGCTATCCCAGTCCTTAGGATGCTCTTGTCCGATTAGTGGGCCTCATGGAGAGTGTCACCCGAGCGGGCTTGCTTCCTGTAGCACCAGCCGTCTCTCAGGCTGGAGGAGGGGCCCAGACTCCTGCTACTCGCACTCCGGAGTAGGTAGCTCCTCAGATTCAGACTCTAGCGGTTCAACCAATTGGAGCAGTTCAGCCGGGTATGGTAACTCAGACCGGTGATGGAGCAGTTATGTCTGCCGATGATTTGTAGAGGCTGGATAGGTTCACCAAGCTCTTTACTTCCACTTTCAGCGGTGCATCTACAGAGGATCCCCAGGATTATCTAGACAGCTGCAACGAGGTTCTTAGGAACATGGGTATTGTTGAGACCAATGGGGTTGATTTTTCCACATTTCGCTTGTCTGGATCCGCCAAGACTTGGTGGAGGGATTATTGCTTAGCTAGACCAGCCGGATCGCCAGCTTTGACTTGGGAGCAGTTCACACAGCTATTTCTGGAGAAGTTTCTCCCCATTACTCAACGAGAGGCTTAACTGAGGCAGTTTGAGCTCCTCCAATAGGGTTCCATGACTGTTAACCAGTATGAGACCAGGTTCATCGACTTAGCTCGCCATGCTCTTGTCATACTTCCTATCGAGAGAGAGAGAGAGAGGGTGAGGAGGTTTATTGATGGTCTTATTCAGCTGATTCGCCTTCAGATGGCTAGGGAGGCTGGGAGTGAGATCACTTTTCAGGAGGCGACCATTGTGGCCCGTAGAGTGGAGATGGTCCTGCCGCAGGGAGGTGGTCATGGGTCAGATAAGAGGCCCCGTCATTCAAGTAGATTCAGTGGTGCCCCTTCTGGAGGCAGAGGTTCATATGGTAGAGGCCATCCTCCTAGGACCTTTCAGTCAGCTCTTCAGGTCTCTCACGGCGCTTCAGGTAGCCGTGGTCCGCAGATGCAGTATTCCGATCAGCACTCCTACAGTGCACCACCAACTCCTATCAGTGCACCGCTGCTCCAGAGTTTTCGGGGTGGTCATTCGGGTCGCCAAGGTCAGTCTCAGTTTCCTCAGCCACAACACTCAGGTGGATGTTTTGAGTGTCGTGAGTATGGTCATATCAGGAGGACTTGTCCGAGATTGGTGGGTACTCAGTCACAGCAGCAGGGTTTTCGTGCTATGGTCCAGGCACCAGGTGTTCCACAGATCGCCCAGCCAGCTAGAGGTGGGGTAGAGGTGCTAGAGGTGGAGGTAGAGGATTTAGAGGTGGAGCTCAGGCCGCTAGAGGTGGAGGCCAGCTAGCTGCAGGCCATCCCAGAGATGGAGCCCAGGGTGGTGGGGCCCAGCCCAATGTTATGCTCTTCCAGCCAGGCCCGAGGCTGAGGCTTTAGATGTGGTTATCATAGGTACTATTCTGGTTTGTGATAGAGATGCTTCAGTGTTATTTGATCCAAGATCCACCTTCTCATATGTGTCATCTTATTTTGCACCGTATCTGGTTATGCCTAGTGACTCATTGAGTGTTCCCATTTATGTGTCTACACCGGTGGGTGATTCTATTATAGTTGATCGAGTCCATCGTTCTTGTATTGTGGTAATTGGGGGTCTTGAGACTCGTGTAGACTTGTTGCCTTTAGACATGGTCGATTTCGATGTTATATTGGGGATAGACTAGTTATCACCTTACCACACTATCTTGGACTGTCATGCCAAGACTGTGAACTTAGCTTTATCAGGTATGCCTCGTTTAGCGTGTAGAGGGACTCCTGGTCATTCTACCGATAGTGCTATCTCTTATGTGAAGGCTCGGGGCATGGTCGAGAAGGGGTGTTTGGCCTATTTGGCATATGTTCGTGATTCTAGTGCTGAGGTTCCCTCTATTGATTCTGTGCCCGTTGTTCGTGAGTTTCCTGAGGTATTCCCTTCAGACTTGCTGGGTATGCCACCCGACAGGGATATTGATTTTTGCATTGAATTGGCTTCGGGCACTCAGCCCATTTCTATCCTGCCGTATCGTATTGCCCCGACTGAGTTGAAAGAGTTGAAGGAACAGTTGCAAGACTTGCTTGAGAAGGGTTTCATTAGACCCAGTGTTTCGCTTTGGGGTGCGCCGGTGTTGTTTGTTAAGAAGAAGGACGGATCGATGAGAATGTGTATTGATTACCGGTAGTTGAACAAGGTTACAATCAAGAATAAGTATCCATTGCCGAGGATCGATGATTTGTTTGATCAGCTTCAAGGTGCCAAGGTGTTTTCAAAGATTGATTTGAGATCTGGCTACCATCAGTTGAGGATTAGGGCATCCGATGTCCCTAAGACACTTTTCGCACTCGGTACGGGCATTATGAGTTCCTGGTCATGTCATTTGGGTTGACTAATGCCCCAACAACTTTTATGGATTTGATGAACCGAGTGTTCAGGCCTTATTTGGACTCATTCGTGGTAGTCTTCATTGATGATATTTTGCTATATTCTTGCAGCTGGGAGGAGCACGGGCAACATCTTAGAGTGGTTCTTCAGACCTTGAGGGATAGTCAGTTATATGCTAAGTTCTCGAAGTGTGAGTTCTAGTTGAGTTCAGTTTCATTCCTGGGTCATGTTGTATCAGCAGAGGGTATTCGGGTTGATCCAAAAAAGATTGAGGCAGTCAAGAACTGGCCTAGACCAGCATCAGCTATAGAGAATCAGAGTTTCTTGGGATTGGCAAACTACTATCGTCGGTTCGTGGAGGGGTTCTCATCTATTGCAGCCCCGATGATCAGGTTAACCCAGAAGGGTGCCCAGTTCAGATGGTCGGACGAGTGTGAGGCGAGTTTTCAAAAGCTCAAGACAGCTCTGACTACGGCGACTATGGCACCGGTGTTGGTTTTGCCCACAGGTTAGGGCCTTATATAGTTTATTGTGATGCATCTCGTATTGGGCTTGGTGGAGTGTTGATGCAGGATGGCAAGGTCATTGCCTATGATTCGCGGCAGTTGAAGATTCATGAGAAGAACTATCTGATTCATGACTTGGAGTTGGCAGCCATTGTTCACGCATTGAAGATTTGGAGGCATTATCTGTATGGCGTGGCATGTGAGGTGTTCACGGATCACAAGAGTCTTCAGTATTTGTTCAAAAAAAAGGAGTTAAATTTGAAACAAAGGAGGTGGTTGGAGTTGTTGAAAGATTATGATATCACTATCTTGTATCATCCAGGAAAGGCCAATGTGGTGGCCGATGCATTGAGTAGGAAGTCAGCCAGTATGGGTAGTCTTGCTTAAATTTCGGTCGGTGAAAGACCGCTTGATTTGGATGTTCAGGCTTTGGCCAATCAGTTTGTGAGGTTGGATATTTCTGAGCATAGTCGTGTATTGGCCTGCACAGTCGCTCGTTCTTCTTTATTGGAGCGTATCCGTGATCGGCAGTATGATGATCCCCATTTGTGTGTCCTTAGAGACACGGTACATCGCGGAGGTGCCAAGCAGGTTACCTTAGATGATGATAGAGTTTTGAGATTACAGGGTCGATTTTGTGTGCCTAATATGGATGGGCTCCGAAAGTCGATTTTAGAAGAGGCCTATAGCTCCTGGTACTTTATTCATCCGGGCGCCGTAAAGATGTATCAGGATTTGCGGCAACATTATTGGTAGAGGAGAATTAAGAAGGATATCGTTGCATATGTAGCTCGGTGTTTGAATTGTCAGCAGGTTAAGTACGAGCATCAGAGGCCTAGTGGTTTATTTCAGAGGATTGAGCTTCCCGAGTGGAAGTGGGAGCGGATCAGTATGGATTTCGTTGTTGGACTCCCGCAGACTCGAAGGAACTTTGATGCAGTATGGGTCACTGTTGATAGGCTGACCAAGTCAGCGCATTTCATTCCTGTGGCAACCTCCTATTCATCCGAGAGGTTAGCTGAGATCTATATCCGAGAGATTGTTCGTCTTCATGTTGTGCCTGTATCTATCATTTCGGATCGTGGTACACAGTTTACCTCGCATTTCTGGAGGGAAGTTTGGCGAGAGTTGGGCACCCAGGTTGAGTTGAGTACAACATTTCATCCTCAGACAGACGGGCAGTCCGAGAGGACTATTCAGATTTTGGAAGATATGCTCCGAGTTTGTGTCATTGACTTTGGAGGCTCGGGGGATCAGTTTTGGCCTTTAGCAGAGTTTGCCTACAACAACAGTTACCAGTCAAGTATCTAGATGGCTCCTTATAAGGCTTTATATGGTAGGCGGTGTCGATCTCCGATTGGATGGTTTGAGCCGGGAGAGGCTCGGTTGTTGGGTACGGATCTGGTTCAGGAGGCCTTGGACAAGGTCAGGATTATTCAGGATAGGCTTCGTATAGCTCAGTCCAGGCAAAAGAGTTACGCAGATCGCAAGGTTCGAGATGTAGCTTTTATGGTCGGTGAGCGGGTATTGCTCCAAGTGTCGCCTATGAAGAACGTGATGAGATTTGGGAAGAAGGGCAAGCTTAGCCCTAGGTTCATCGGTCCGTTTGAGATTCTTGATCGAGTGGGAGAGGTGGATTATAGACTTGCATTGTCGTCGAGCTTATCAGTCGTGCATCCAATGTTTCTTATGTCCATGCTCTGGAAATATCACGGCGATCCATCCCACATGTTAGATTTCAGCATTGTCCAGTTGGACAAGGACTTGTCTTATGAGGAGGAGCCGATAGCTATTCTAGACCGGCAGGTTCGTCAGTTGAGGTTGAAGTGTTTTCCTTCTGTTCGTGTTCAGTGGAGAGGTCAGCCTCCTGAGGCATCAACTTGGGAGTCCGAGTCCGGTAAGCGGAGCCGTTATCCCCATCTTTTCCCTGACTCAGGTACTTCCTTCTTCTGTCCGTTCGAGGAAGAACGGTTGTTTTAGAGGTGGAGAATGTGATGACCCAAAAGGTTATCACTTGTTTTAAAACGAAATTTCCGTGTTCTGAGGCCTTGAAAACCTCATTTAGAATTACCTCGATTTGTGTGCGCAGTCCGGGCGCGCAGCCGGAAAGCTTAAATATGATAATCTATGGAAAACGATAAGTTTTGATTATAAAATAAGCTAATTTGACTTCAGTCAATGTTTTGGGTAAACGAACCCGGACCCATGATTTGACGGTCCCAGAGGGTCCGTAGGAAAATATGGGACTTGGGCGTTTGCCTAGAATCGAATTCTGAGGTCTCAAGCCCGAGAAATGAATTTTTAAAGGAATGTTTTGTGGAGTTGCTTAAAGAAATTTGAAATGAAATTTGATTAGAACATGATGGTATCGGGCCCGTATATTGGTTCCGGCTCCCGGTACAGGTCTTATATATAATTTAAGACATTTCTGTGGAATTTGGTGAAAAACGGATGTCATGTGACGTGATTCGGACTTAAATTACAAAATTAATGTTTAAAGAAGTTTTGAGAAATTTCATTGATCTCGAGGTCTAATTTGATCTTCATGATGTTATTTTGGTGATTTGATTATACGGATAAGTCCGTAGGATGTCCTTGAGGTGTTGTGTGCACTTGGTTTGGAGTTCCGAGGGCTCGGATGAGTTTTGGGATGTTTTAGGCTTAAAACCAGAAGTTGCAGGTCTCTGAACCCACCAGTGCGGTCCGCGGTCGACCTTGTGCGGTGCGTGGTGGAGGCTGTGCGGCCGCAATTGATTTGTGTGGTCTGCACAGGGCGCTGCAGTGCGGTCCACAGTCGACCTTGTGCGGTGCGCAGTGGAGGCTGTGCGGCCGCAGTCGACTTTGTGCGGTCCGCACAGGGCACTGCACTGCAGTACCCTCAGGAAGGCCTGTGCGACCGTAGTCCATTTTGTGCGGTCCGTACAGGGGGTCTGAGAGGGGTATAAATAGACGGAATTTTCAGTCATTTTTCATTTTTCAAAACTCCAAAAACATAAGAGGCGATTTTCAAATAACTTTTCTTCTCCAAATCAATTGTAAGTCATTTATAACTAGTTTTCTTCAATCATTAACATCTTTTAATATGATTTCAACTTCAAATCAATGATTTTCTTGGGAAAATTGGGTGTTTTGGGAAGAACCTAGGTTTTTTAAAAATTGGGGATTTGGACCTTGATTTGAGGTCCGATTTCAAAACAAATTATATATTTGAGTTCGTGGGGGAATGGGTGATCATGTTTTGGTTCGAACCTCAGGTTTTGACCATGTGGGCCCGGGGGCGATTTTGACTTTTGGGTAAAACTTTGGAAAATCCATTTTCATGCATTCAAATTGATTCATTTAGCATTTATTAATATAATTAAGTAACTTGTGGCTAGATACGAGCGAGTTGGTGGTGAAATCAAAAGGTAAAGCGATAGTTAAGGCTTGAATTGCATTTGTGGCATCGAGGTAAGTGTCCGGTCTAACCTTAGCTTGAGGGATTAGGAGTTGAGTCCTATTTGCTATTTGCTTCTTGTTGAGTACGACGTATAGGCATGGTGACGAGTATCTATATGTTGGTGTCAACCATGACCGTGAGTTGTTGTATTCTTGAATGTTACTATGGTTGAAATAGTGAGTAAATCCTTGATATTGAGCAAAGACATAGTTTGTTTATCGTGGAATCTCCTTATGATTGAGAAATGGTGGTAATCGAGACGAGTAGGAGTTGAGTTAAAATTGGTTATAGCTGATTCTCCCTTTCCGAGATGTATATACTCGTACTACTGAGTTCCCTTGCCGGTATAGTGTAGTCTATTGTTGATCCCTTGCCGGAATGGTTAATTATGATTATTGTTGGTTGTATAGTTGGAACGGGTTGCACGCCGCAACAGATATTATATTGGAATGGGTTGCACGCCGCAACAGATATTATATTGGATCGGGTTGCACGCCGCAACAGATATTATATTGGATCGGGTTGGACGCCGCAATAGATATTATATTGGATCGGGTTGCACGCCGCAACAGCTATATATATGTGGATCGGGTTGCACGCCGCAACAATGTTAAATGGTAAGGGATCGGTTGCGCGCCACAACAGTATTGTTATTGTATTGTTGTAGATATTGAGTTGTCCGTTCATATTTTATTAAGTTTCTGTTGGTCTTGATATGTTTCCCCGAAGCATGTACCCCATCCTATTTTAAACTGCTTATTCCTGTTTTTTTTCCGCCATATATTATATAACTGCACAGGTTTATCTAGAGTCTGGTCCTAGCCTCGTCACTACCTCGTCGGGGTTAGGACAGACACTTACCAGAACTTGGGGTCGGTTGTGCTGATACTACACTCTGCACTCTGTGCAGATACCGGAGCGGCACTTGATCAGCAGCAGTAGGGGAGCCAACCTTCAGTCCACGGAGACACCGAGGTAGCCTTGCAGGCGTCCGCAGGCCCGTCGTCTCCTCTATCTTCTATTATGTTCTGTTATCTCATGTATCCGAGACAAACGGTGTTATTTTTCCTTCAAACTATTGTATGTAGTACTCTTAGTAGTCCGTGGATATTGTGACACCAGTTTCTGGGTAGAGGCATGTGTTGACTTTCGAAACATTTTGGTTTTATATTTATTTAAGACTTCCACTTAAATCTCATATTCCGTTGTCATTTAGATGTTTATCACTTGTTAATATAAGTTGTAAAAAGGATTAAAATAGAAGAGTTAAAGATTTCTAAGTTCGTGGCTTGCCTAGCTTCTACGAGTGGGCGCCATCACGACTCCCGAGGGTGGAAATTCCGGGTCGTGACAATCAGCTTATTGTATTAACTTTACTTTTCAAAATTTCATTACTAATTATTTATAAATAATTCGTATGATTGTTTGGAGGGAATTGTTTGCTATTATCAATTTTATTTTGAGACCGTGTATCGCGCGAATACGAATATTAGTTAGGAGAAAAAATAGAGAAAGGTACTGAAGTAGTAATAGATATTGATGAAAATCAAGGAATGGAAAAAGTATATCATATACTTGATATTGATAGGACTTTAAATAGAGAAACATAAATATTAAGATTCATATAGTTGACCTTAGAATTGAGTTGTAGTTGTGGTTGTACTTAATATTCCTTGATTTTATCTTATAGCACTGTGGTTGTACTTATTATTGAGTGAGGAAAGTAACAACATTCTTATAACATTATCTTGCGATTTTACGAATTATGCGAAATATGTATGAAGACAGCAAAAAATGTGCAATTAAGATTACAGGAGAGCAGAATAAATGTGCAAACAAGATTAGAGGAGAGCAAAATAATGGTGATAGAACGAAGCTAACGAGAAGTAGTGTTAGGATCGAAAATAATCAAGTGTCGTGCGAAAGCTAGTAAACCAAACCTTGAACAATGATAAATCAGACAATAGAAGAGAAATATACCAAAAGAGACAAATATTTAACGTGGTTCGGTCAATTGACCTACGTCCACAGACGGAGATGAGCAATCCACTATAAAAAGATAGTACAAAATATCGAGAGAACAACCTTACAAAGAGGCAAACACAAGTGACACACTAACACTTGTCCCGAAAAATTCTTCCTCTAAACAAGACTCTCAAATCCCATATGTAACATTTTCCTATAAGAAGAGGGACTAGTCAAACATGAGAGATTTATAATTTTCTTCTACAAAAAGAAAAATTCAATTATGGTAGACATGTTACCATTTCTTCGAGGAATAGAAAAATTCAATATGGTCAGAAAACCAGTACAACACCTAACAAATAGAACCCAGAAGTTCAAACACAACCAGTCCATACCCAGATGTTCATTATTGTTGATGTAGCTGTAAGGTATTCTGCTTATCTCTCGTATTTGCCTACTTTGTAATAGCATGTCTATATTGTTTTAATAAGTTGATTGTGGTAATTGGCCACTAAAGTTATATATCTTTTTGTTGTCTTAATTAGCCGAAAATACAACTTCCAGTATGTTTAACCAAAATGTACGACTTTCGGTTAAAACTATTGTATTTATATAATAACGGGTTAAGCCTAGTTAATAATAATATTTCTAAATGTAAGTTCCGAAAATGTAGCACATCACTGAACAGATCTGGTGGGAGATTGGCAATAACAAGCATTATTTTAAAAGGTATCAACAATAATAGAGGAGTAACTAGCAATAAATAACAATAAGTGACATTTAAGTAAATAGGAAGAGTGTCACGACCCCATATACCCCGGTCGTGATGACGCCTATCACAGTACTAGGTCAGCCAAAACAACACGACCAATACGAAGATATTTTGCAAGATTCAATTTTTTAAACAGATTTAGTCTCAAATCTTCATTTTTTTTTAAAATATCAAAGGAGATACGCGGAATAAGTACGTAAATACATCACACAGCCCGAAACTGGTGTCACTAGTCATGAGCCACTAAATACAACCCAACACTATCTGATTAATACAAAATAAGTCTGAAATATAAAGTACTAGGATAGGACGGAGAAAGGCAGGGTTGCGAACGTTGTGCAGCTACCTTGCGATCTCCGGATAAGACTCTGAGAGTGCTGGAAGCTCTCACTCTGATGCTCGGGCACCTGGATTTGCACACAAGGTGCAGAAAGTAACGTGAGTACGCCAACTCAGTAAGTAACTAAAGTAAATAAAGTCTGAGAGCAGTGACGAGCAATTAAAATCATATGCATACTCTATTAAGAATTTCAACAGGAGTATCAAAGTCAAAATCTGCAGTTTAATAATCAAACACTTCGTAAAAACTCCAGTTTCAATAGAAATCCTTTAAAACATTTAGTCAGCATTTTTCAGTAGAGGCTCAGTATAAAGGAAGAGTAAAAATGGAAAATCTCATAAACAAGCCCCTCGGGCAAAGTATCACTCATAAGTATAGCCTCTCGGGCTAGTCTCTCAGTCACTCATGACTCAGATCTCGTCAATCAGTACTCACACTCAGCACTCCAGCCAATAGTTATCTCATAGTAATAACTGTTATAGCGTGCAGCCCGATCCGTAATATATAGTCGACTACGCTCACTGGAGGTGTACAGACTCCGGAGGGGCTCCTACAGCCCAAGCGTCATATCGTTGCGGCGCACAGCCCGATTCAATATATAATTCGCTGCAGTGTGCAGCCCGATCCATATATATAAATATCGGTGCGACGTGCAGCCCGATCCATAATTATATGTAATCCTCACAATCAGGTCCTCGACCTCTCTCTCTCTCAGTCATTAACCTCACAGCCACTCGGGCAATTCAGTAAAATCAGGGAACTCAGCCCAAACAGTTTTTATATATTAAGAAGTAGAGTAATTAAACCGGATTAAACAATAAACATGTAAAACATGACTGAGGATATGCTTTCAAATCAAAACAGTTTGAGGAAAGTAGTAAAATACTCCTAAGGGTTTAAACAGTTCGGCACAAAGGCCCCAAACATGGCATTCAGCCCAAGTTAACAACTAATTTCTAAAACACATGGATATCATATACAATATATCAAAATATGCAACTATACAGTCGCCACGGGATGGACCAAGCCACAATCCCTACGGGTGCACGCCCACACGCTCGTAACCTAACATGTGTGTCACCTCATTTATCAAACCTTATGAAATTTTGAGGTTTCATACCCTCAGGTCTAGATTTACAATCGTTACTTATCTCAAACAGGATGAAACCCCACTCCGCGACGCCCTTGCCTCTCGACTTGGCCTCAACTCGCGGCGAATCTATCCAAAATCAGAATCATAACATCAATATATGCTAAGGGAACGAAGCCCGTACGAAAATAATCAAATTACATAAAAAATACCGAAATTGGTCAAACCCGACCCCAAGACCACGTCTCGGAATCCGATAAAAATCACATCAATAGAATTCTTATCCTCTCACGAGTTCATACATACCAAAAACATCGAAATTGGACCTCAAATGGCCCCTCAAATCCCTAATTTTTACCTCTCCAATTTCAAGCCCTAACTTCCCAATTTTTCACCTTAATCTCATAAATTTCATGCTTAAACAACTGAAAATCAACATAGAATCGAGTTTTATGTTCAAGAAACTCACCTCAATGAGAACCCCCTTGATTCCCTCTTCAAAACCCTCCAAAAAGCTTCAACTTGGGATAAATAATGGTGGAAAATAACTCAAATTTCGCGAAGGGGAACTTATATACTTTATGACCCAGGGATACCGCACATGCGGTCCTTTTCCCACTCATGCGGTACCGCTTCTGCGGTCAAGCCAACCGCATATGCGGTTTTCACTTAATGCTCTGGAACCGCCCTTGCGATTCAATACCCGCACCTACGGTCTCGCAGGTGCATTCAACCTTCTGCACCTGCGACTTTTGGTGTTCTTGCTCATGGCTGCATCTGCGGTTGCTCTAACGCTTCTGCGATATCGCACTTACGGTCCCCAATCCGCATGTGCGGTTATGACAGGGGCAGCAGCTGAAGCTGCTCACTACCAAAACCAAACTTCGCGAAAATCTTTCGAATTCATCCCGAGATCCCCGGGACCTCAACCAAATATACGAACAAGTCACATTACACTATTCAAACTTATACCAACCTTCGGAACACTCAAAACAACATCAAATCATCAAAACACCATCGGATTCAAGCCTAAGATTCCCAAAACTTCTGAATTCCGCAAATGATCAAAAAGTCTATCAAACCTCATCCGAATGACCTAGAATTTTACACACACATCATAAATGACACAACGGACCTACTCCAATTTCTGAAATTCCATTCCGACCATGATATCAAGATTTCCACTACCAACCGAAAAACGCCTAAATTCCAATTTTGCCAATTCAAGCCTAAATCTACCACGGACCTCCGAATTACATTCTGATCACACTCCTAAGTCCCAAATCACCTAACGAAGCTATCCTAACTATAAAACCCATATTCCGAGATTGTTTACACACAAGTCAACTTCTGGTTGACTTTTTCAACTAAATGGCCAATTTAAGAGACAAAGAGCCCGTTTGGACATACAATTTTTTTTCCTTTTTTTTGAAATCAGCATTTGGTCATAAAATTTCAAATTTTCACTTGAACATATATTTTGGAAATTTTCGAAAATTTGAAAAACTCCAAAAAGCTATTTTTCAAAATTTTCACTCAAATCATTTACAAAACTTCAAAAATAACCGAAACTGAAATTTATGTCCAAACACAACTCTTAATTTCAAATACCATTTTCACTTGAAAAATTTCTTCATCATTTTGTGGAATTTTACAATTCTTATGTCCAAATGCCTACTAAGTGTCTCATAACACTCCAAAACTATTCCAAACCCGAACCAACCGACACGATACGATGAAATGTAGCTGAACAACACATAAGAAAGCAGAAATGGAGGAAACAGAGTGGTTACTCATGAAACGACCGGCCGGGTCGTTACAAGGAGTGATTCACCTAATAAAGAATAAATTAGATGATTGTTCCATCTGACAATGATGAGTGATAGATAAATCCTAGAATGTTCGAACTATTCTCGGATCTGATGGAAAAGTATGCAATAATATGAACAAGAATCTTGATAAAAAGGTAATGTATGCATCTTTGCTAAAGGAAGAGAATCTTTCTCAGAAATCTGTTCTTCTCAAGTGAATACATGCCCATTTTCTTTATCTTTTGTCCTCTTTATATGGGACATATTCCTAGTAAACCCTAAGAGTACATGTGCAGAGAATATTCTTTATCCTACTCCAAAAACTAACCGTTACAACTCTTTCCGTGAACCTCATCCTTGACTATTGTAAGCATCCCAATCACGAGCTTCGCCATTTTTTTGATTGACCTCAACTAATTCTTCCCTTAATACTTCATCGCCCTAAATGTTCCGTGGTAGATTTCTACATATAAAGTTAGTCCCTCTCTTATTGAGGCCGTCCTCAAATGACCTCGATGAGCGGAGTTTGTTGGTTATGCTCGAGGAGAGTGGACGAGTGGGTGGGACAGTTAAGTTTGGGACGAGCTGGAAACATGGCCTTTCATAAGTGTCTATTCTTTGTTAAAACAATTGGTCTGTTTTAGTCGTAGGCTCTGAAATTTTGTCCCTTCTTCGTGTAGCCAAGACTATGCACCCTCCTTTGGTCAGGGACATTTCTGACTGGGTTGGTCGGGTTCTGCCTCACATCGTAGGAATTCATGAGTGGCCGGTGAGATTATCTATATATTTTTTTGCTATTTTGACCTCATGGTCGCCTACCACTATAGTTTGCTCTTGGTGGTGGTGATAACTGATGACTCGCTAGTGGGAAGGTAGAACTAGCATACGGTTACAGTTTTCCCTCGAGTAGGGACCTACAGTTATACTTGACTCCTTTTACGAAGGGGTCCACACAGTAATACAGATTACATGATCCTTTTCTGAAAACCTCCCAAATGTAAAGATTTGGTATGACACAGTATTTACCAAGTTTATTACTGAATTGTTAAATTGATTTTGTTACAACAAACACATGATGAGATTGATTATTATTACCATTTTAAAAAGGGCATTTTATTTTGTGATTATTATGCAAGCATATTTTCTGACTTGTCCCCTATTAAAAAAAACTGGTTGTGGTTAAATATTATTACTCACTGAGCTAGCGACTCACTCTCCACTATTATTTTTATAGAGACAGCTGTAGGCGTAGGCAAGGATTCTATTAATTAGATTACACGAGTTGGCAGTTCTTGGTGAGCCCCGCATTTATTCGCGTGGGGAAAGATTGTTATTTATTTGTTATAGTCTCTTTCTTGAAACTCTTAGAGTCGCTCCATAGTCATTTTTATGAGTGTCGTAAGTATTCTTTTGTTGATATAGACTCATGATTCGTATTAGACTTTCCAAACGTATACTTGGAGATGAAGTTAGTATTATTGTGTTGGAAATATTTCGTGAATGAGGATTATAGCTTGTTTGGTCGATATAGGTTGGTTGTGTTGTTGATTTCTAAGACATGTAATTTTTGGATAGTCCAAAAACAGGGAAAACTCTGTTCGATTTTCTTTAAAATACCGATGAGACTTACTTGGGAGCACTAGCTCCTGAGCGCCGGTCACGGTCCTAAATTGGGTCGTGACAAGACGAGGACGATCTCTATGGACCAACTCATCGATTTACCTTGGTACAGGCCGAATCCAGAAAAGATTGAAGGAATAATATCAAAATGGACCTCACAACTCCGCGATCCCATAGGGAAAAACATCTACCATATGTCAGAGTGGCTGTTGCATCCTCCTCCTACCATGAAAAGAGCCCACCCAGATCAAGGACAGGGATTCACCGGAACGAAAGAGGTATGACCCCTTTATTATCCGCTCACAATTTTTGTGTGTCACCTACAGAAATAGTCTACGCCTTGGAGAATCTCGGACCAAAGGTGAAGTGGCCGAAAATGATGAGGTCAGACTCGAGTACCAGAAAATCGGATGCCCTATGCGAATTCCACCAAGAACGAGGGCACAAAACCGATGATTGCATCGCCCTAAGATAGGAGTTCATAAACATGCTACGACATGGACACCTCAAAGAGTTACTGAGCGACCGGGAAATGACCAACTTTGCTAGAGGTCGTGAATAACATCAAGGACAAGGAAACCACCCTCGCCAACCCGCACCGTCCATATGATAATCAACGACGGTGACGAAGCCTCCATCAACAGTGTGAAGTTTACCATAACCCACAAGGTCAAACGGTCAATCACCCATGAACTATGATGAACTCGAAGAAAGTATCATCTTCGATAAGTCAGATACCAACGGTTTGGTTTCCTTCACTATGATGCCCTTGTTATCACATTACGAAATTTAGATACCGATGTGAGACATATTACGGTAGACGATAGGAGTAGCGCGTGCATTATCCACCCTCGAGTACTTGCACAAATGAAACTCGAGGATAAGATAGTGTTACACAGCATCGCGCTAACGGGTTTTAACAATATAGTTGAGAGAACATCCGGCGAGATCACACTCCCCGTCTTGGCCGGTGGCGTCACTCTGGAAACCACATTCCATATCATGGACCAAGACACAACATACAATGCCATAATAGGGCAACCATGGATACACGCAACAAGATCCATCCCCTCCAGCTTGTACCAAGTCATCAAATTCCCAACTCTATGGGGAATATTCAGTATACGAGGGGAACAACGTACATCCTGCGAATGTTATCGCATCACTCTAGACCACAAGGCCAATCAACAAATGAAAGACAAAGAAAAAGAGGCATAACAATCAACAGGGTCGAGGTCGATATGCGATGGTAGCGAGAACGTCATCAAAGACCCCAATACGATCGAAGCCGCAAAATCAACCGTATAAGACCTCGACCCCGTTCAATTAGACAACAACGTCCACAACAAAAAAGCTTACATCGGTTGCAAACTTCAGGAACTAGGTAAATTTAATCAATTCTTAACTACTAAAGCGAACTTGTTTGCTTTTAGTCATGCAGATATGCTAGGTATCCCGAAGGAAATCGCCACACACAAGATGAACGTCGATCCATTCCACTCCCCGGTGAGGCAGGTTCGAAGAAAGTTCAACTCCACAATTAATGATGCAATACACAAAAAGGTGGAAAAACTATTGGAAAATGGCTCCGTCAAGGAGTCGAAATATCCCCAATGGGTCACCAACATGGTCATGGTGAAAACGAAGAATGGCAAATGGAGGATGAGCATAGATTTCATAGATTTGAAAAAAGCATGCCCCAAGGATTCATTTTCGCTACCCCATATCGACCAACTCATCGACGCAACGGTCAGGCGTGAAGTACTGAGCTTCTTGGACGCCTACTCGAGATATAATCAAATCCTCATGGAAGAGGAGGATCAGGAGAAAACCACTTTCATCACTCATCAGGGGATGTACTGCTACAGAGTCATGCCCTTCGGGCTGAAAAACATAGGGGCAACTTACCAAAGGTTATTAACAAGGATGTTCAAAGACCAACTCGGCAAAACGATGAAAGTTTACATAGACGACATGCTGGTCACGTCCAAAATGAAAGAAGATCACATCAACCACCTGAGAGAAACCTTCGACATAATTAGGAGATACAGAATGAAACTAAACCCCAAAAATGTGCATTCAGTGTCGCCTCAGGAAATTTTTTAGGTTTCCTAGTATCACAGTGAGGTATCAAGGTCAACCCCGATCAAATCAAAGCCATCTAAGAGATATCAAAGCACTTGACTACCAAAAATAGGTTCAGAGATTGACTAGCTGTAGCGCCGCCTTTTCAACATTCATTTCGCGATCATCAGACAGGTGCCACTAATTTTTCGGCGTACTAAAAAAGGATAACAACCTCCAATGAACTTCCGAGTGTGTCCAAGCCCTAAAGGAATTAAAGGCGTACTTGTCGTCGCCACCATTTCTATCAAAACCAGAACTGGGGGAGTGCCTCCTCATCTACCTTGCTGTATCCGAAGTAGCTGTGAGCGCAATCCTGGTCCGAGAAAATAAAGGTACGCAATCTTCCATCTATTACATTAGCATAACACTAGTCGACGCCAAGATGAGATACCCTCACCTCAAAAAACTAGCCTTGGCCTTATTCGTAGCTTCACGAAAGCTTAGACCATATTTTTAGTGCCACCCCATCTTGGTCATCACTACTTTCCCCCTAAGAAGTATTTTGCATAAACCCGAGCTATCGGGAAGGTTGGCCAAATGGGCCATAAAACTGAGCAAGCACGATATCACATATCAACTACGAATAGCGATAAAGTCACAAGTTCTTGCTAACTTCTTCGTCAACTTAGGGGCAAAAATAATGCCCGAAGTTGAAAAAGAAGTCGTCCACCCTTCTCCCCAAATGCAGGGCCTCTAGGTCCTGTACACCGATAACACGTCTAATGCGTCAGGGTCTGGATTGGGACTCGTACTCGAAGTGCCAACCGATGAAGTGATTCATCAGTCTATAAGGTGCCCGATCATGATTAACAACGAGGCCGAGTGTGAGGCCGAAATTGCAGGGTTAAGGGTAGCTCTCAAATACGGGGCGAAATGGTTAAGACTACCCTGAGATTCTTAACTCGTTGTCAACCAAGTCACAGGGACTTTCCAAATCAAAGAACAAAGGTCACAAAAATACCAGACCGAAATCTGCAAGCTGCTGCCCGAGTTTGACAAATGTCAACTCGACTAGATCTCCCAAGCACAGAATACCGAGGCAGACGGACTTGCCAAATTAACAGCAGCCACCAATTGCAGCCAGAGACAAAAGTGTGGTCCACCTTCTCAACTCGTCGATAGACCAAATCGAGGTAAGAACTATAAACATGACTTAGGACTGGCGCAACCATATTGTTACATGCTTGTAGGATGGTGTACTCTAGGTGATAAAAAAAAGGTCAAGAAACTGCGAACGCAAGTAGCCAGGTACAACATCATTCACAATGACCTGTACAAGAAAACGTATGGCGACCCTCTAGCAAAATGCTTAGGCCCAAATCAAACGCGTCGCGTCCTTGAAGAAGTCCACGAAGGCCATTGCAGATCTCATTCCGGCAATCGGGCTTTGGTTAGATGTCTCATACGGGTATGGTACTACTGGCCCTCCATGAAAACAAAGGCCGCAAATTTCGTGAAAAAGTGTGAGCAATGCAAAAAGTACGCCCCAATGATTCACCAAGCAGGTGAACACCTTCACTCGGTCAGTTTCCCTTGGCCGTTAATCAAATAGGGAATGGATATCATGGGCCCCCTCCCGATAGGGCGAGGTAACATACGATTTCTTTTGGTTTTAACTGACTATTCCTCTAAGTAGGTAGAAGCAGGAGCATTCGCCCAAATACGTGAACAGGAAGTGATCGCCTTCATATGGAAAAATATTGTATGCTGTTTTAGCCTCCCCAAAGAAATCAGCTGCGATAACTGACCCCAATTCACAGGAAAAAATGTCACTGAATTTTTTGAGAAGTGGCATATCAAGAGAATACTCTTGACACCATACCACCCCGCGGTCAACGGATAAGCAGAGTCCTCCAACAAGTCAATACAGAACATCATGAAGAAAAAGCTTGAAAATGCCAAAGGACTGTGGCCGGAAATATTACCAGAAGCACTCTGGGCCTACCGAACAACGTTGAAGACAAGCACATGAGAGACTTCTTACTCTTTAGTCTATGAGATTGACGCAGTAATACCGGTCGAAGTCGGAGATCCTAGCCTAAGATACTCCCACGAGAGCGGACCAAGAAACGATAAAAGCAGAAGCCAGGAGCTCGACAAGGCTAAAGAACAATGAGACATGGCCTACATAAGGATGATCACCCAAAAACAACAAGTAGACTGCTATTACAACAAAAAGGCAAAGGTCAGGCCGCTTAAAGTTGGGGATTACATGCTTAAATCCAAAACCCAAGCAAGCAAAGACCCATGGGAAGGCAAACTGAGAACAAATTGGGATAGCCCGTACAAAATCACGGCAATAGCGAACAAAAGATCATTCCAACTAGAAACAACGAAAGGAAAGCTAATACTAAACACCTGGAATATTACCCACCTCAAGTACTTCAACTTTTAAGAGGTAAATCGTCCCCCAAGTCGTACTCTTTTTTCCAATGAAGGGACTAGATAGACTGGGACTGGGACTGGAACACCAGCCAACGCCCAAAATTTTTTAAGTTTCTCCAAGTGTATGAACAAAGCGGCAATGCGCGAAATTTATTTCTGTTTCTCCATTTGTACAACCAAGGAAACAATGCTTAAAGTTTACGATGTCAACAAAATCTGCACCCAGAAGCATATCTTTTTAAAAAAAATGTAGGTTATGTTCGACCTTGTTCTAGCTAATGCCTATCAAGCTCTCGGCCAAAGTCAAACATATGTTATGTTTGATCTTGTTCGAACCAACACTTAACCGACCTCGTCCATAAAAACCTTAGGTAATGTTCGACCTTGTTCAAACTAGCACCTAATGACCCTCGGCCATAGCTAAAACATACGTAATGTTTGACCTCATCCGAACTAACACCTACTAGCCCTCGGCCATAAACATACGATACGTTCAACCTCGTTTGAATTAACATCCACTAGCCCTCGGCTATAGTTAAACTTAGGTTCTAGTTCAACCTCGTTCGAATTAATACCTACTGGCCCTCGGCTATAATCAAACTTAGGTTTTTGTTCGACCTCGTTCGAACTAACACCACCTGGCCCCCGACCATAATCAATCTTAGGTTTGGTTCGTCCTCGTTTGAACTAACACCTGCCGATCCTCGGCTGTAACTAAACTTAGGATATATTCAACCTTATTCGAACTAAGTGATTACAGCTAAGAAAATAAGGGCAACCAAGCGACAAAATCAAAAAACATACAAGTATGAACCGCAGGAAGAGAATAAGGTACAAATAACAAAGTTGACATTTCATACTTAAGAGTATTTTTACAAAGGCTCGCGAAGACGCCTACAAAATACGCACAAGTTCACAGCAAAATAAAAAGGAAAAAAAAAACTATTGGTCGCCGCCAGGCCATCAGTGCCATCGGCTTGACCATCTGGGTTGTCTCCATCTGCGCCTTCACCGTTACCACCGCCCTTAGGGAATGCATCCTCGTACCAGGCATTCTCTTTGATCTGGTCTACACTCATGTCCCTCTCATCGTTATCGGCCTCTGGAATAGCAGAATTATGCCCACAAGTGATTCGAGCTTCACGGGCCTTGACACGAGCATCTTTAAGGGCAGCCCCAGGAACAGATCCCGCAGTATGAAAATCTTGGAATACATCCAACCAAGCCTCAACGTTAATCATTCCTCGTACAGGCCCCCAGGAACCTTTAGAAAATCTGAAGTGTGAGAAGACGACGGCTACGCAAGCATTTGAGCCTTCTCAGCCTCTAAGGCAGCCATCCGGTCTTGAAGAAGGGAGTTATCTTTCTCCAACTCTCTAATCCTCTCATCGAGCCACTCTTCTTTAAGCCTAGCCATCTCCAAGTCACTTTCTTGCTCAGAGCAAAGAATACGTATTACTACCTCCAAAGCCTCCGCCTTCCTCAGAGCCTCCAATCGAGAAAGCTCTGCCTTCTCAATGTCCTCTGCCTTCTCGGCGACCTCGCTGCTTAGAGAATCCGCTCTAAATTGCCACTCTTCAAGTTGGGCGTACAGTGAAACCACCTGGGATTGAAGGTCACCGCACTGGGCTTCAACCCCTAGGCTAAACCCGAGGTCTTCCTCTTTATTTCTTAGCGCCCTTTCAAGGACGCTACACTTTTAGATAACCCTCACCAGCTCATCATTCTTCTCCTTCAATTAGTCCCGAAGAGCATGCAGATTGCCGCCCTCACCAAACCGCCTAGAAATTTTGCGGTACTTGCCACGATACTCGCGGTAATTTAGTGCCAACTTAATAAAAATAGCCTTACGCCCCTCCTCCCCCTTTCTCCTTTTAGGCGCTTTAAATTTCCAAAATCACAGTCAAAAAAAGAAAGAAAAATAAAAGATAGAATAAGAGCGAAGCCTAAATGTTGAACATGACAAACAAAAATAAAAGAAGTCAAAAAGCTCATCCTGAGAGCAAGCCCGGCTATGCTCCTCAATAAGGTAGCATCGTCCAGCTCTTGAAGGGTTTTACCTTCCATGTCGGAGCAAAGGGGACCAAGGGAAGGAACCACATTCTCCGTATTTACCAATAAATCTTGATCCATGAGGATCGCAATAGTCTGCATGAACCCCTCCAGTCTCACCTCGAGCTGGGTAAATTCTTCCCCCATCATCCTCATATCATCGGTATTGATATCAAAACCCATCTCATAGCCATCCTCGGTAATGTCTTTGCCTATCCCATTGGCCGGCGAAGAAGGACTATTAGTCGGTCGTGAGGTTGATGGCTCATCTTGCTGCAAAATATCAGAAACCCTTGTAGACGACCCTTAGGCTTCCATCATTGCAGCGGGAAGGGACACGCCCTCTACGGCCTCAACTGATGGCAGAATCTCGGATGCCAACTCGATGTCGTCTTCAAGTGCTATGGTCGCCATTTCACGGATGACAAAATCATCCCTTACTGAATCCATAGCCCGGGCGACCCCATCACCAACATCCACCGATATTCTCTTATGGGAAACCAAATTCCTGCTGCTTGGTGACTCCTCCTCCTCCTCGTCCACTAAATTGTGCAAAGGGGAAGCCGGAAGCTCTGCTGTCGAAATATCCGCAGGCGGAGAAGAAACCGATGTTGAGGCAGCAGTAGATAGGGCCGACGACCGAACAGACCTGGCCACGGTGGAGGAAGGAACAAAAGCAGATGACCGAGCAGGACTAGACGCGGTCACAATGGGAATAAATGCCAAAGAGGAGGCAACCTTCCTCTTACAAAATGCAGGAGGAGGAGCCCTCGGCCTCCTTGAAGATCCTCAGGCTGAAAAAGAAAAATAAAAGGTTATTGATAAGTTGGTATTTTGCCAACTTATCTTGTCTTTAAGCTTAGGTTTTTTCTATGTTTGAGTGATAAAATCATGTGTTTAATATCGTTTACTTCTATATTATAGGTTCTGTGTGATTTAGAAGTGATCATGAAGAAACCAAGTAAAAACATGTCAAAAAGAAGTTGAAAAGAAGAAAATCTAGAAAATGGCCTTAGATGTCGCAATTGCAACACGGAAATGCAAAGAAGACAGTGTTCGCAAATACGAAAAAGGACTCCACAAATACGAAGTCAACCCAGTCAAGCAGGGTTCGCAAATGCAAAAAAGGACTTTGCAAATGCGAAGTCAACCCAGTCAAGCAGGGTTCACAAATGCGAAAAAGGACTTTGCAAATGCTAAGTTAAACCAGATAGTCAAACTTCGCAAATGTGATAGTCAACAGGAAAGCGATTGTTCGCAAATGCGAACATTGCTTCGCAAATGCAAAAATCGCGCTTCAATTCTGGGTACTTCTGTAATTTTATATTTTTTTGGCCCCAAGCCATTTAATACCCGACCTAGCTCATTTGTAAAATATCTTTGGCTTATTTTCAGTCCTTAGATTAGAGAAGACAAGTTTTGGAAGCTAGGGTTCTTGCACACACATTTGGGTCTTGAAGATTTGAAGCTTTTAGTTGAGAATTTCTTACCCATTTACGTCTATTTCTTCATTTTCTTGCTTTGTATTGTTTATCTAAGTGTGTAGTATTTATTCCAACATTTGATTCTTGTTTATAAGAATATTCATATTTAAAGTGTGGATTAAATATCTTGTTGTGCATGTATTGAACGATCTTTATTTATTATGAAGTGAGTTGTTGTGTCTTTAATTATTCTTATTCTTTAATGTTTCCAAAGAATTAGCTAATCTAAGGACTCGCCCATTTACTTCGAATTAATTTTGGAAAAGATAATTTAGGGTTGGGAATGATTAATTTACAAGAACTTGAGCCTTTAACCCTCACTTTATAGATTCTACCTAGGGATAGGATTGAACTACTTGCAGCCATATTTGGGTGTGCTTAATATCTTAATTGATTTAGGGATAATTCAATTAAGAAGTCTTGTTAGTCTTCGGAAGAAGCTAATATAGAACCCAAGGTTAATTAACATAAACTCGCTCATATTTGTAAAATCATAAAATACATTGTATCGTTATTTGAGTGCAATTTTCCTTGTATCCATGATTGTAGACATTGATCATTTTACTTAATTTCTAGGTTAGTTTTTATTTTTGCATTTAGATATAAATATTTTCTCAAAACCTTTTTAAGTGTTTGGCTTAGCATAATAAGTGATGATTCTCTTAGACGCCTAATCGCCTACATATTGTTCTCTGTGGGATTCGACCCCAACTCATAGTTGGGTAAATTATGTTGCATGCTACCGTGTCCATTTACTTTTTAGTAGTGGATTTGGACGTCATCAAAATTGGCGCCGTTGTCGGGGAACAATTTGGCGTATTTAGGTTGTTTGAGAAATAAGCGTAACTGCTTTGATCCAAACTTGTGAATATTTATGTAATTATTTTTCTTACCTTGGTCTATTTTTCCTTTTTGTTTCTTGTTTATTTTCTTAGTTTTGAAAAATGGCGTCATGTAATGAAAATTGGTCGGATAGTAGTTGTTCATACTTTGATGACCCTTGTCTTTATTGTGGAGGACCACACTCGTGGCAAAATTATTTAAATTTTCCTGGAGGTGGACTGTGGATATAATATCAAACCCATGAGTGGAGTATTTGTGATAAGTGTGGTCATCAAAATGGTTATTCGGATAATTTTGCTTATTTGTCCTTCCCTTCCCCAATCCCTCGTTATGATGATTCTATTTTTTGTGATGAAAATTATAGTGATATGGAAGTGGAAGAATTTTAGCATGGTCAAAATGGAGAGTTTAAGCTTATGATAGAATGCCTACTTGAAGGAGGAAACATAGAGCAAAATGCCTTTGAGGAGCTTTTGGAAAATAGTCTCCAAAATGATTTGGCGCTCGAAAGGCTAAACATACAAATGAGAGAAATGCTTGAAGCTTTAGAGGTCCAAAGAGCCTCGAAAGCGAACGATAGCCAAGAACCTTCCTTAAAGGTTGAAGCCGAAAATTATTCTTTGGCACTTGATCAAAACCAAGAAGAACTCTCAAATGCTCAAAACGAGAAGATGATGCTCATGTTGGAGGCCATTATTGAAAATGAGGAGAAGCACAACTTTGCACTCGAGGACTTGAAGCAAGTCTTGACTCAAAATGATGAGAATATTAGCATCTTGGAAGATCAAATGAAAATATTGGTTGAGGCTCACTATGCCCACCAACTTGAGAGTGTGGAAAGAGGTCAAGAAGAATCCGACTTCGAGGAAGAAACTGAACTTTATTTTGAGGAATCAAGAATTGAACGTGCGACAACCGACTCCATACTTGTTAGTGATGCCAATAAAAATATGGACTTAGAGTCAACCTGTGTAATTGAAAATATGGTTGAGATTGACTCTAGTCCGGGGGAAAAAGAGAATGTCAAAATCCGGGAAGAATTGTAATTTGAAGGCTTGGGGTCGCAATCCAAGCATTTTTCAACTTTGGAATTGCATGGTGATATGGGAATTGAGCCGTGAAAATACATATGGAAGTGCAAAGAAGAAAAACAAAAGCCATACATTTTGCAATTTGCATATTCAAGAAGGCAAAATGGCATTCCTCACAAGAAAGCCAAGAAATGCAAAATGAAGAGATTAATGCGTGGCTTGATCATCTACTTACTACCCCCCCCCCCGTTTCTCGTGGTCACAAGATTGATTCCAAGTTAGGTGCCCAGTTCATATCGTTCAAGTGGCGAGAAAAGTGGTAGCGAGAAAAGTGGTAAAGTTGATTCGCATCGTACCACGACGTTAAATGCGGCGCTTAATGGGAGATAACCTATCGTTTTCAAAAATTTTAGTCGTTTTTGAAATTTTCCTTTTTAGAATAGCTTAGAATAGTATTTTTGACTAATCTACCAAGTTTCAAAAATTTTGGAGTTGATTTGAGCAGGTCGGGATGACCGGAGAGACAAAAACCAGTAGCTGAAAGTTGCAGCAGCTCAGTGTTTGCATTCGCGAACTTGGCCTCATTGCAAAATCGAAGAAAGAGTCGCATTTGCGACCTCTGCTGGATTTTTGAAGTTCTCAATTGTGAAGAGCGGGTTGCAAATGCGACATCAGAGACACTTAAACTGGATCTTGCTTAACATTTGCCTAAAATTGCAAAAATCTTTGGAGGACCAAAAATTGAACGACTAGTATCTTCCTCACTCTTCCAACTTCGAAACTCCCTCATTTTCACTCCTAAGTGCAAGCATCAATGTATGAAGGCTTAATCTTTGGGCTTTTTATGTTCTATTGCATCTTCTTCTTCTTCTCTCCTCTATCTCCCAACAGTTAGGGTTCAAATGGACTCTTCTCTTCTGTGCAAAATTATTGAAAAATATTTTAAATCTTTTTCTGATTTTTAGGTGAGTTGGCTGAGAGTGTGAGCTTATTGATTTGCTATAAAAATCGGGAAGTCTGAGTACCCATGGCCTTGTTAAAATAGGAGTGAATTTGTGTGCTTACTGTGTGTTCAATGAAAGGCCCGATTGAGATTCTTGGCCGAATCATTGAAATATTTTCAATTCGTGGTTGTGTGTGAAGTATATTGCATGATTTTGTGCTTAAAAACTAATTAGTTAACTAAAATTGTGCTTTTTTCGAAATTTTTTGGGGTTTTGGGACTGTACTCTAAGAGAAGCTTGGCTGGGGACGACGAGATCGCAATTGCGATGGCCTCTTCGCATTTGCGAAGAGGTGGTCGCGATTGCGAACACTGTCAGCTCTAGTGACCTTCACAATTGCGAAGAATTTTTTGCAATTACGAACTCTTGGGTTTCCTATTGCCTTCGCAATTGCGAAGAAGTAAACGCAATTGCAAACTCTTGGTTTTCCTATTGCCTTCGCAATTGCAAAGAAAATGTCGCAATTACGACATTAGAGAGCTGCGCTTTACAGATTTGAAAATCTAATTTTTTTAAGGCTGGGTTTCGACTGTCCAATCATTTCTTGATTATATTTGACTCATTTTGCAATGTTTTTCATAGCCATACCACATTTTCACTCCAATACTTTGTTTACAGGTACTGTAAGCTGAAAATGAGCTCTAACTCAGACGAATCTGCGAATGACAACCCTTTGGAAGTAGAGGATAACTATGACCAACACAGTTTCTTGTCATTGGAATGCCAAGAATGGTACTATGCCAAGTTGATTTCGAAGAAAGTGCTACCGGAAAGGGGTATAACGCTGGATAAGGTCCCAGAACGTCTTCCCGAGTTCCATCAGAGGCTTGTAGACATGGGATGGACCTGTTTTGACCCTCAACCTTGCAGAGCTGATGAGAAATGGGCGAGGAAATTCTATTCTAATCTTCCGGCCATCAGGTTAAAAAAGCCAAAAATGAAGATTTGCGGCAAAATGGTGTATTTCGGAGTTGAAGTTGTGAACCAAATCTATCACCTACATGACCATGATATGGCCCCATTCTATGCGAAAGATTGTGCCTCAGGCGAGTGGTTGGTCTCCAAATTGTTCCCGGGTGTGGATGTTCCATGGGCACCTGAATAGAGAGGGATCACTGTAGACATGTAGTTTTTGACCCTCCCCAAGATTTTTTCATATTTTAGCGTGTAAATATTTAATTGAGGCCTAATATAGCTATTTCAACTCATTTTGACTCTTTTATTTTATTTTCTTACAAGAAAAATAAAAATTACAAACAAGTATTTTAGTTTATGTACTTTTCATAAAAAATAATTTTTAAAAAATAGTACCTTATTTTTATCTTTATATAATTTCGAAAACACAAAAATAGTTTAATTAATTAGGATTAGCTTTGGTATTGTGCAATATTTCTATCTTATTTTAAAATGCATTATGTAGTATTTCAGATTATGAAATATATATATATATATATATATATATATATATATATATATAACGGCAAATTTGGGACTGACTCACGCCGGAAACAGAGGTAAATGGGAAGCCAGATGAACCTTGGCATTCATAACGGCATTCTTGGGAATCATGGTTTGCCCATGAGACGACAAGAAAATAGAGATAGGTCTCGTGGGGATGGTTTATGTCGTAATGAAAAGGGCTGACAACACTATAATTCCCCTGATCTTATCAGAAATATACCGAGCATTGACCGTGTGTAAGGAGGGAGGAAGTTTTTTCCAAGGTTGCAATCTATTACTTCAGTTGTGGATACATGAACATCTTTGTCATCGAGTGGGATATGAACTTCGGGCTGACTGGTTTAAACTGCATTGAAAAGTTTGAGAAGCGGGTAACGGGTGTTGCGTTCCCCGAGGGTACTGGAGATTGGTTTATACGACTGAGATCAGTCACGGCGGACTAAATTGAATGGGCTTTTGGGTGGTTGCCCGCTACTGAAGCAATATACATGTCGGCCAAAGTGTTGCGTCAATTGTTGTTGCGTCAATTGGGAAGGTTCCAGATTATCCCTCATGATGAAGATTTGAGCAAGCATACCATCGAGCTAAGACCGAATGCCACAGTCCCGGAAGATACAATTCGCAAATTGTGGCATGAATACAGATTCCTTGAGCCCAAAACTATGGTGCGAGATTTAGCCAAAGGCGAGGTGGACTCGAAGTATGATGCATGGTTTGGGAAAAGGTTCCGGATTCGTCAAAGGCCTGCTAAAAGAGCCCATGTCCAGCAATTCACGAATGACTCGCAAAAACAATGGGGCTGGCTGGCAAGAGAAGAAGGCTATCGGGTTGAAATTGGCAAGCTGAAACAACAAATTGAGGATCTGAAATATAAAAATAGCGTGCAAATCGATGCTGACACAGGAAAAAAGAACAGATTGACTCAAGCAAATAAGGCCTTGAAAGCCCAAATCCAACGAGTCAGAATGGATGTCGACAACCAACAAAGGAGCCGGTCCGACGAAGGTCTGATAACTGGGTTGAGAAACTAAGTCATTGAAAGCCGAGAGGGTTTGGCAAGATCAGAGGCTTGCATAGCAAGAATTCGGGCCAGATGGGCAAAAGGTACAACAGCGCGAGCAAAGCACTTACGACAAGTGAGAAGGGATTATGAAGCGAGCATTGAAATATTAAGAGAAACAAATTCCACTCTCAAAGATCGAGTCTTTAAACAAGCCCGAGATGCCAGAACGGACAGGAAGCGCTGCTATGATTTAATGGCCCGAATGGAAGAACAAATGGAGAGGTTCCAAGATCAACTCACTGACAACGCTCAAGTACTGGGAGCAAAGAATCAACGAATAGAGCAATTGTTCATGGAAAGGGATAGAATCAGGGGTAGAATTGAGGAGATTGGGCATTACGTCACCATGAGGTGCCTAGCATGTGAGGAAATACCCCGTGATACCCTTTTTTCTTCAGTCATGGGTTACGTCCACCGAATCATGGAAGAATTAAAAAGCTTGCAAAGGGGCCTTGCACCAAAGCCCGCGGAAAGGCCGAACGATGCCCCGTAGGCACCAAAATTCAAAGCGTTAATGTACTCCTAGTTCAAATATGTATTTTTCTATTTTCAAAAGTCTGTTGTTTGTCCGTGTGTTTCCTTTTGGCATCAAATTATGTTAGTACTTCGGAGTCTGTATTTTGTTTTCCTTTTCCAAATGGGTAGTTTGTAATAGAAGTTTTAGTAATGAAATAAATTTTCCAAAAATTGGTGTCTTTATTTGTGGTAGAACTACGCACGGTCTGATTCATGCGGGGACATGATACGTAGGCAATCCACATAAGATTCGACCACCGCTAAAAGAAAAAGTGAATAAAAGAAAGGAAAAGAAAGAAAGAAAAAGAGAGAAAGAGAAAGCAAATAAAGGAAAGTTTCAGAAACACCTAAAGGGCACAAGTAAAATAAGCCGGGATAATGCATACGGAGCAAAGACATTTTAGAAATGGTTAAACTGCCTAGGAATATTGCATTCCCCAACGTGCAATTGCAATATGTGTTAAACTCTAACGCTAACAAGTTTGTTGTTTTCCAGAGATTTCAAACCAGTTAGTTTGTTAGAACGTTCTGGCAGATTACCATTACCAAACAAGATCCAAAGGGCCCATACCGAAAAGCATGACTAACTCAGAAAACAGTGTTGAAGAGGAAAGGACGGAAAGTCAGATGCTGAAAGAGGCAATGGAAAAAATGGAAAAAATGAGACTGGAGATGAACGAAATGCAGCTAGCCCTGGCTAGGGTACAAAAGGGGCCCGAACCACCCGTTACTCCTACTCTCCCACCAGGACACACGCCGGAATACCCTTCACCCGGCCCTTCGACAAGCTTCCCAAGTCACCACTACTATCAGGGAAGAAATCTTTATGATCCCCAAGCTCCACCACCCAATCAGAACCTCCCCCCACCAGATGTTCCTGTTTTCGTGGCACCCCCACCAGCCACGTTACAAAGATCATCCAGTGGGCCGTTGTTTCAGGCTCACGATAACCAATATTACCCCCTGAACCTACCCTCAAAGAACCCGAGCCATATACTTATAATCCTCACTTTGAAATCCCGGTGGAGACTGAAAAGCCGGCTAAGGGCCCAGAGCAGGACGAAGTGCTTCGAAAATTTAAAAGCCTGGAGCAGTCCTTCAGGAATATACATGGGTTAGGCAATCAGGTCAGTGTAGCTTACAAAGATCTATGTCCTTTCCCTGATGTTCAATTACCGGCAGGGTTCAAGATGCCAAAGTTTGATTTATACGATGGGAACAATGATCCAATGGCACATCTACGAGGGTTTTGCAGCAAGATGAGAGGAGCAGGTGGTAAAGATGAGCTGCTAATAGCTTACTTTGGTCAAAGTTAAGTGGGTCTATACTGGAATGGCAGACAAGACAGGATCCGAGCAGGTGGTACACTTGGGACGATCTAGCACAAGCATTCACAGGTCACTTCCAGTACAACCTTGAGATCGTCCCTAACCGTCCCACATTGCTGAAACTTGAGAAGAAGTTGGGAGAGAGCTTTAGAGAATTTGGGTTCCGGTGGAGAGAACAGGCAGCAAGAGTTGATCCTCCGATGAGAGAAGGGGAAATGGTGGACTACTTTCTGCAGACTCTAGAGCCAACTTACTTTGGTCACTTGGTGACGTCAGTTGGCAAATCTTTCAATGAGGTAGTAAAAATGGTCGGTATGATTGAAGAGGGACTTAAGTCCAACAAAATCCTGAGCTATTCGGCAATCAAAGCAACAACTCAGGCCATTCAGAGCGGCATAGGAGGTGCGCTCGGGAAGAAAAAAAGAGAAGAGGTCGCAACAATAGAGGCAGGTAATTGGTCCAGATCGAGAGGTCCTTTACCCCGCTACCAAGCCAGACCCCATCACCCAAATTACCCACACACTCAAAATTACCCCCCCTCCCCCCACAGCCCTACTACCCACCACAAGAACCACATTTCTCCGTCCATCAAGCCCAGAGCCCAGCCTCCGGCTCGCCCACAGTGGCGCGCGCCGGCTCCCCAAAATACCTATCCACCTCCACAGAATACATATCCACCTCCACAAAATATATATCCACCACCAAGGGCCTACAGGAATCCCATAGGGCCAGGTTTCTGGGGAAATCAAGCTTTCATAAATGAAAGGGTGCAGAGACAAAGAACATTCACTGAGTTGGGAGAAACCTATACTGCTTTGTTCCACAAATTAAGGCCGTTAGGTTTGTTGAGTCCTGTTGAGCCCAGATTACCGAATCCTCTCCCCCAAAATATAGACCACTCGGTAATCTGAGAGTATTGTTCAGGGGCTCTTGGACATGATACCGAGAAGTGCTGGAAGTTGAAACGTGCAGTGCAAGATCTTATTGACACCAACAAGATCGAGGTTCAGAAACCGGAGGCACCCAACATCAATCAGAACCCGTTTCCAGCACACCACGAAACCCACATGATCGAGCTTGTGCACGAAGGAGGGGATCTAAAGAAACCCTCACAGACGGTGATGATGATCCGTGCCAGTCCAAAAGAAAAGTCGACAAGGGGAGAAGAGGTGGTATAGTTGGAAAAGGTAGACGTCAAGCCAGTAGTGGTGATGGGGAAAAGTTCGCCTATTGTTGCAAAGAATCCAGAGCCGGTCAAAGTAACGGTGCGAGGGGTACCAAGCAAGCCAGTATGCATAGGGCCAGTTGTCATCAGGCCAGTAATACAGATGCCGATAACCAGCGAGAAAGCCGTGCCATGGAGCTACAGTAAAGCGATGGTAATGTACAAAGGGAAGGAGGTTGTGGAAGAAGTATGTGAGGCCCAGGGCTTAACTCGTTCGGGAAGGTGTTTTGCTCCCATAGAGTTAAGAAGGTCCAACCCAGCGGTGGTAAAGAAGCCAATGACGGAGGAAGAGGCTAAGGAGTTTTTGAAGAAAATGAAGGCACAAGACTACTCCATTGTGGAGTAGTTAAGAAAGACCCCAGCACAGATTTCGTTACTATCACTGCTGATCCATTCCAGCGATCATTGCCAGGCACTGATGAAAATCCTGAACGAGGCCCATGTTCCGGATAAAATCTCTGTAAATCACTTGGAGAGTATAGTGCACAAAATCTTCGAGGTAAACCGAGTGACGTTTTCTGATGATGAATTACCAGCAGAGGGTACAGAACACAACAAAGCCCTATACTTGACCGTGAAATGCGAAGACTCGGTGGTCACCCGTACTTTGACTACTTTGAACAAGCTAAAAGTTGATCATGACCGGATTCACAGGAATAGCGTCTGCGTCCGAGGTTTCGATGGAAGTGGTACCGACACGGTGGGTGATATCATACTGGGATTGACCATTGGTCCAGTGGAATTCACCATGGAATTCCAAGTTGTAGACGTGGCAGTATCATACAATCTTCTATTGGGGCAACCCTGGATCCATGCCACCAAAGCAGTGCCTTCTACATTGCACCAGATGGTGAAATTTGAATGGGACAGGCAGGAGATAGTGGTGCACGGGGATGACGGTACAGGCATTGTGAGTGATGCCGTTGTGCCATTCATAGAAATTGATGACGACAAAGGTCCATGGGTGTACCAAGTTTTCGACGCGGTTTCAGTGGATAAAATATCTGAAGGCGAGGACCTTCCACTTCCCAGGATCGCAGCTGCGACCTTCATGGTAGCCTCGGAAATTCTAAACAGCGGGTTTGTACCAGAAAAAGGTTTGGGGGTTGATCTGCAAGGTATGGTCTAACCAGTTTCTTTGCCCAAGAACCTGGACACTTTTGGGCTAGGATTCAAGCCTACGGTAGCAGATGTAAGGCGGGCCCAAAAGTTGAAGAAGAAAGTTTGGGTTCTTCCCAAGCCAGTTCCACGTCTTTCCAGATCCTTTGTCAGAGCAGGTATCAGAAGGTTGTCAGTCCCCAAAATTCTCGGACCTCTGATTGGGTCAGATGGAGATTTGAATCAGGGTTTTGAAAGGCTATTTGCCGACGTCAACGTGATAGAAGCTGGAGAAGGTTCCAGTAGGGCAGATATACAGTTTGTGGGGCCTAGGGTCAATATCAACAATTGGGCAGCTACTCCTCTTTCTACCCGGAGGGAGTCTTGGTAGTAGGCTCTGGATTTTCTTTCTTGTTTTCTGGATTAATCCAGAGTTGTAATCCAGTTTTGTTTTATTTTTGTATTCGACAAAAGCGTGAAGCTCTGTTATCCCGCATTTTAATAAAGTGAAAGTTTTCTCTCTTTATTTTGTTTTAATTCTGTTCTCTTCTTTTCTCTTTCTGAACAATTCTCTTTATACTGGTTCTAATGACATGGCATGCACAACAGATCTTCAACCTAGTCTAAAAAATCAATCTGATTCCGAACTAATTGTACAAGAGGTCGATTATGATGATGAATCGGAATACGATGAGGATGAAGCCTTTGAAGAGATAAACAGAGAATTAAGCCAGTTCGAAGAGAAACCCAAGCCCAATTTGAACGACACTGAAGCTGTCAATTTAGGGGATGCAGGCGATGTCAGGGAAACCAAAATAAGCATCCACATTGAGCCGAAAATCAGGGAGGAACTAATCAAGGCACTCATTGAATTCAAAGATATTTTTGCATGGTCGTACGATGACATGCCGGGATTAAGCACCGATCTAGTGGTTCACAAATTGCCCACTGACCCGGCGTGCCCTCCTGTCAAGCAGAAATTGAGGAAGTTCAAGACAGATATGAGTGTGAAGATTAAAGAAGAAGTAACCAAGCAGTTGCAGGCAAAGGTTATTCGGGTCACTCGATATCCTGATTGGTTGGCTAATGTGGTGCCAGTGCCGAAGAAAGATGGGAAGATCAGAGTGTGTGTCGATTACCGCAATTTGAAAGGGCAAGCCCCAAGGACAACTTTCCATTACCCAACATTCATATCTTGATCGATAATTGTGCCGAACGTGAGATTGGGTCTTTTGTAGATTGCTATGCTGGGTATCATCAGATTCTGATGGATGAAGAAGATGCGGAAAAGGCGACATTCATTACGCCGTGGGGGACTTATTGCTACCGGGTAATGACTTTTGGCTTGAAGAACGTTGGGGCAACGTACATGAGAGCAATGACTACGGTGTTTCATAACATGATACACAAAGAGATTGAGGTGTACGTAGATGATGTGATCATAAAATCTAAGCGTCAGGAAGACCACGTGGAAGACCTAAGGAAGTTTTTCCAAAGACTTCGAAGGTACGACATTAAGCTCAACCCGGCCAAATGTGCATTTGGTGTTCCATTTGGAAAGTTGTTGGGATTCATCGTCAGTCGGCGAGGCATTGAGTTGGACCCGTCAAAAATCAAATCCATCCAGGAATTGCCACCGCCGAAGAACAAAACAGAAGTAATGAGTCTCTTGGGAAGGTTGAATTATATTAGCAGGTTCATTGCTCAACTCACGACGACTTGTGAACCTATTTTTCGGCTACTGAAGAAAGATGCTGCTGTAGAATAGACGGCAGAATGTCAGGAAGCCTTCGACCAAATCAAGGGGTATCTATCAAACCCACCTGTGTTGGTCCCACCTGAACCAGGAAGACCGTTGATTCTCTATCTAATGGTATTGGAGAATTCATTTGGTTGCGTACTGGGGCAACATGATATCACAAGAAGGAAGGAGCAAGCCATCTATTATCTCAGTAAGAAGTTTACGGTCTATGAGGTTAAGTACACTCAACTTGAGAAGACGTGTTGTGCCCTAACTTGGGTGGCACAGAAGTTTAAACATTATCTGTCATCATATACTACTTATCTCATTTCACGCTTGGATCCACTGAAGTATATTTTCCAGAAGCCTATGCCCACATGGAGGTTAGCGAAATGGTAAATATTACTCACGGAGTTCGACATCGTCTATGTGACGAGGACGACCATGAAAGCCCAAGCATTGGCCGATCACTTGGCTGAGAATCATGTTGATGAAGAATACGAGCCATTGAGGACGTATTTTCCTAATGAAGAAGTGATGCATATAGATGAGTTGGAATTATCTGAGGAACCAGGTTGGAAGCTCTTCTTTGATGGAGCCGCAAATGCGAAAAGAGTTGGAATAAGAGCGGTACTTATTTCTGAAACAGGACATTATTATCCTGTTACGACACAGCTACGTTTCTATTGTACCAATAACATGGCTGAATATGAGGCATGCATTTGGGCTTACGGTTAGCTGCAGACATGGATGTCCAGGACGTCTTGGTCTTGGGAGACTCGGACCTCCTGGTGCATCAAATCCAGGGTGAATGGGAAACACGAGATTTGAAGCTTATACCATATCGACAATGTTTGCACGATCTGAGCAAGCGATTTCGATTAGTGGAGTTCAGACACATCCCAAGAGTTCACAATGAGATTGCCGATGCTTTGGCCACTTTAGCATCGATGTTGCACCACCCAGACAAAATTCATGTTGACCCGTTGCATATCCAGGTTCGTGATCAGCATGCTTATTGCAACATGATAGAGGAAGAAATGGATGGCGAGCCATGGTTTTATGATGTCAAGGAATACCTTAGGATGGGGATATACCCAGAGCAGGCCACCAGATATCAAAAGAGAGCCATTCGGCGATTGGCAAATGGATTTTTCCTTAGTGGAGGAGTGTTATACAAAAGAACACCAGATTTGGGATTGTTGAGATGTATAGATGCTGGTCAAGCCACGACAGTGATGACAGAGGTACATGCGGGAGTTTGTGGGCCACATATGAGCGGATATGTATTGGCGAAGAAGATTCTTCGAGCAAGGTATTATTGGCTCACTATGGAGCGTGATTGTATCAATTTCGTGCGAAAATGCCATCAGTGTCAGATACACGGAGATTTGATTCATTCTCCGCCAACAGAATTGCATAAAATGTCAGCACCATGGCCATTTGTTGCATGGGGCATGGATGTCATTGGACCGATTGAGCCGGCAGCTTCCAACGGTCATAGGTTCATTCTGGTCACCATCGATTATTTCACCAAGTGGGTTGAGGCTAAAACTTTCAAGTCGGTAACCAAGAAGGCAGTAATGGATTTCGTTCATTCCCATATCATCTGTAGATTTGGGATCCCCAAAGTGATCATCACGAACAATGGCGCTAATCTTAATAGCAGTTTGATGAAAGAAGTATGTCAATAGTTCAAGATTACACACCGTAATTCCACCCCGTATCGTCCCAAGGCGAATGGCGCGGTTGAGGCAGCCAACAAGAACATAAAGAAGATATTGAGGAAGATGGTAGAAGGGTCCAGACAATGGCACGAATAGTTTCCATTTGCATTGTTGGGATATCGCACTACTGTCCACACTTCAGTAGGTGCAACTCCTTATTTGTTGGTGTACAGAACTAAAGCAGTGATACCAGTAGAAGTAGAAATTCCGTCCCTCTAGATTATCGCTGAGGCTGGGATTGATGATGATGAATGGATCAAAACTCGATTGGAGCAGTTGAGCTTGATTGATGAAAAGAGATTGGCAGCAGTATGTCATGGCCAGTTGTATCAAAAGAGGATGGCAAGAGAATATAATAAGAAGGTGCGTCCCAGGAAATTTGAAGTAGGACATCAGGTGCTGAAACGAATCTTACCACATTAGGCCGAAGCAAAGGGCAAGTTCGCCCCGAATTGGAAAGGGTCGTTTATTATGACCAGAGTGTTATCCAACGGCGCCTTATGTCTGACAGATGTCGAGGGAAGATGCATCGACATGGCTATCAATTCTGACGCAATCAAGAGATATTATGTGTAATTACTTTGATTGCAATTGATGTTTGTCTGTTTGTATTTGGAATTTATCGGAGAATGAAATGACGGAGGCAATTCTTTCTTCTATCCAAACACTTTAACCTTTGCTTCCCCCTTTGAGCCTTATTTATTCTTTCATACCCCTCTCTTGGAATCACTAATGAAAATGAAAAAAAAGGAAGAAAAAATAATAACAAAACAAAAAGAATCCAAAGGAATCGAATGAACTACGTTCGGCCTGATTCCTCAAAGAGGATACGTAGGCGCCTCACGGCTCGGTCATAGTATAACAAAAATCAAAAAATCCCCCAAACAAGAAAACTAGGGCAGAAGTTACGTTTTAAATTGTGGAAAAAGGTTTGATTCCGAGAGTTGTAATGTTTTACCCATTAAAGTTATTTTGAATCTTTTGATATCCTTTTCCTTTTAGCCCCACACAAAAACCCATATTTGATGTCCAAAAAGACCTCCCGATCAGTATCCGAGAGATGCCGAGCAGGCAAATGAAAGCCGAGAATAACACACTGATCCCCGACTAGAGGATTATGAGCCGACGGAATTGATAGCCAAAGGAATCCCCAGTAGAGAGAATCTTATCGGCAACACTCCAATCCCCAGCTGAGAAAGACAAAATAAAATGAGAGAGTCTTATGGTGAAAACCTTCACAGGCACCGTAAGGCGACGAAAGCTGAGAGAAACAAAATGAGAGAGACTTATGGTGAAAACCTTCATAGGCACCAGAAGGCGACGGGAGTTGAGAGAAATGAGAGAGTCTTATTAGTGAAAACCCCTCGAAGGGCACTATGAGGCGACAAGATAAGATTGGCGGAAAGGATCCGTCGAGGCATCAAGTAATGTAAAAGTGTTGATTTGGCAAAAAGAGTTCGGCGCCTGCATATCCCCCAGCGAAATGAGGCCACCAGAAAGATTGATTGATACAAATAGACTGGGTTGATTAATCCGGAATGCACGACATGATCGTTGGGATCGGTTATATCATTCAGATAAGTCCTTTTCCTTTTCTTCTCCCCAGCATTCGTTCGGAAAGACTTCTTCTTTTTCCATCTTTTGAAATCATCACTTTTCATTTCTTTTGTTTTAAGAATTTTTCCTCCAGCAGTTTGTTTTGAGAAAGATTTTTCAGAGCTTACTACCAGTTGCCAAAACGGTGCAAAGCAAAATGCGAATAGGACAGGCCAAAGATAAGGCGACAAAGTGAAAAGAAGTTTGTCGCAAGACCAAATGATGAATGAGTCTAGATTCCAAGAGGACCAAATTTTCAGGGCAAGTTGGAGAAAAACAGAAAAAACAACAGTTGAAAAGTTATGGATCAAATTCCAAGAGGATCCCCAACAGATTTGCAAGATGCAGGTACAACTCCGACAGATTATCAACACAGAGCGGGGAAGGAAGAGAAAAGAAAAACCATCCCCAGCAGGAATATCATCCCCAGCAAGTTTTGTAATAAAACGCAAAGCAGGGAAAGGAAAAAGGGAAAAATCATCCCCAGCAGGAGTGGCACGACCACTCACCACGTTTTAAACTAACAAATTTTTCTTTGATTTGAAGCAGGGAAAGGAAATGTTATTGACAGCGGGAAGACATGGCCACAAAGAAGATTATCAAACTGGGGCAGAAAATTTTCTCTCATTGCGAAAATTTTCTTGAAATCAGATACCCACTTGGGGAAGATGGAAGATAACACAAGTTTTGAAGGAAGTGGAATCCCCAGCAGTTTACGGGAGAAGGCAATACAAGTTTTAAAGAAAGCAATCTTGGAAGAAGCAAGATAACCCAAGTTTTAAGGGTAGTGGTCTTTGAATCAGTATCATCCCCACCATTGTTAAAAGGAGGAAAGTAACTAGTCTTAAAGAAGGAATATAATTCCCCCAGCAGTGTTATCCCCGGCAGGTTTCAGAGAAGTGAAAACACCAGTTTGAGGGAAGTAATTGCTGATGAAGTCAGGAGCCCGCCTGTAGAATGGAGGTTATTAAATTTTAAGTTGGAGTCAGGAGCCTGCCTATAGAATGGAGGTTGTTTATGTTTTAAGTTGAAGAAGTCAGGAGCCCGCCTGTAGAATGGAGGTTGTTATATTTTAAGTTGGAGAAGTCAGGAGCCCGCCTGTAGAACGGAGGTTGTTATATTTTAAGTTGGAGAAGTCAGGAGCCCACATGTAGAATGGAGGTTGTTAAATTTTAAGTTGATGAAGTCAGGAGCCCGCCTGTAGAACGGAGGTTGTTATAATTTTAAGTCGAAGAAGTCAGGAGTCCGCCTGTAGAATGGAGGTTGTTAAATTTTAAGTTGATGAAGTCAGGAGCCCGCCTGTAGAATGGAGGTTGTTAAATTTTAAGTTGATGAAGTCAGGAGCCCGCCTGTAGAACGGAGGTTGTTATAATTTTAAGTCGAAGAAGTCAGGAGCCCGCCTGTAGAATGGAGGTTGTTAAATTTTAAGTTGATGAAGTCAGTAGCCCGCCTGTAGAATGGAGGTTGTTATATTTTAAGTTGATGAGGTCGGGAGCCCGCCCGTAGAACGGAGGCGTTACTTTTTTAAAGCTGTTGTAGTCGGGAGCCCGCCCGTAGAACGGAGGTGTTACTTTTATGTTGTTGCATTTGGGAGCCCACCCGTAGAACGGAGGCATTACTTTTTAAGTTGTTAAAGTCAGGAGCCCTCCCGGAGAGCGGAGGGTTACTACAAAAATCCCCAGCATAAATTCAAGTTCAGAAATCGAGAGGAAGACAACAATGATCAACAAAAGCTAGTCACAATAAAAAAAAGAGAAAAAAATGAATCCAAAGTGCAGAAGTGGAGAAAAGATGTGGTATGTTCAAGACATAATTGAAGTCACGAGCTCTGCATGTCCCGCCCTGATATGAAAAGGCTGAAGAAGATTGAACCAATACCTGTAGCTAACAAGCATCAAGATTCAGATCAGAGTCTGCATGAATCACCAACCAAGACTCAAGATCAAGCTTCAGAAGACTCATAGATAGAAATCTTGTAACTAGTAGCTCATAGGCTTAGTTAGTCTTTTTCATGTTTTTGATTTTGATGGAATAGCAGGACCGCGGACCGGAACCTCGACGGAACGGAACCTCGATCGGCTCTTCACCTCGGTATACTCTATCACCTTACTCACTTCTGAACTACACGTGACCTGATTCCTTTATAGCCAAGGATATGTAGGCAGCTCAGATACCCGAGCTCAGTCACAATCTCTCCCTTTCCTTTAGTTTTAGTCTCTCCGAATAAGGGTCTGGTCAAAGCATGTCTAGTCATTCTTTGTCGGAAAACTCTTTGTGTTTCCAGTCAAAGAGGGGCAGCTGTAGACGTGTAGTTTTTGACCCTCCCCAAGATTTTTTCATATTTTAGCGTGTAAATATTTAATTTAGTCCTAATATAGCTATTTCAACTCATTTTAACTCTTTTATTTTATTTTCTTACAAGAAAAATAAAAATTACAAACAAGTATTTTAGTTTATGTACTTTTCATAAAAAATAATTTTAAAAAAATAGTACCTTATTTTTATCTTTATATAATTTCGAAAACACAAAAATAGTTTATATTTAGTTTAATTAATTAGGAATTAGCTTTGGTATTGTGCAATATTTCTATCTTATTTTAAAATTCATTATGTAGTATTTCAGATTATGAAAAAAAAATATATATTGCATCTGCATTTTGGATTTTATTTTACATTTTTAGATTAATTAAGTAAGTTGTTGTTGAAAAAATAGAAAAAGATCATAAAAAACAGTCATGTTACATTTTACTCTTTAATTATCAAATTTTGGCAATTTTCTTTTAATTTGGGTTTTAATTAATTGTAATAATTATTAGGGTTAATTAATTTAATTGTCTAAGATAATTTGGGGATAGAAATTAATTTAGGTTTTATTTAAAAAAATGAAAAAAGAGTCTTACCTAACTAATTAGGAAGCTTCTATATTGGTAGGGTAAAACTAACACCAATAAAAATTAAATAATAACACTAACTAGTGGATAATTAAAAAGTTAAAAGTATAATTTGTAATGGAAGATGCACTAATTTGATGCATATTTAGAGATTAGAGAGCTGGAGAAAGAGGAGGGGGGGGAGTTCAAAAGATAGAGAGGAAAAAAAGATGGCTTCTTCGTAACGGAGACAGGGGGTATACACTCGATATACAGTCAGTATACATTCTATATACACTAGAGATACTCTCGATATACACTGGATATACACGGACAGCCAATGAAAAGAGAGTCTTCTTCCTCCTAAAAATTCTACATCTAGAGCTTAACATCCACCATAAAAGAGCCATGAGAGCTCATCTTCTCCACCTGAAAAACACCCCATAAAATGCCCCAAATAGTCCACTTCCAAAACTGTTCCGGCGAGTTTCGAGGTCGTCGAAGAACGTAGTTCTGAGGTTTCCGGTTCGAGGTCTCGATTTTGCTTGCGGTTCCTGTTTGACTTTGCCGCTGTTGTTTTGTTTGAATTTGGAAGATAAGGTCAGCTCCTATTTTCTAGCACTTTGATAGTACTACTGTATCAGTGTTGATCTTCTCAGCTAGTTTGGTTATTGTCGATTTTGCATCCCTGTATTTGTTTGACGTAAAATATTTTATTATCTTTGGTTAGTTGGAAACGTGAGTTTAAGTTGAAGGCCTTTTGATTTATTTGAAGGTTGCTGAAGAAGTACATGATTTCCCTTTGAATTTAAAACTCATTATTTAGAAAGTAAACAACAAAAGCTATGGAAATTGTTAGCTAAAGTTGAAAAGTATTGCTATTTATATCATTGTGTCCTTTAGATGTGTTTTAACGATGTGTTGTATGTAGTTGTCAAATTAGTGCCTTTATTTATTATATTAGCGGTTAACTTTAAAGATGCCTGAATGATGTGTTGTATCGTATATCTACTTGTGAAATGGCCATGTTTCATATTATTAAATCCTATGAATATTCTCACGATATTTTGTCAATAAAGAATTTAATACCTTTTGATCTCTTCTATTTTGGTTTCACCTGAACCTATGTCAAACAATTTTGATATGCTTGTTTTCTGCACATATTGGAGCAAATGTTTACTTTAGCAGTAATGTACCGCAGATGTATCCACAATAGTTCTCCTATTGAAGATGGTTTTCCACAATATATTTTGTTCATAATCCATAGCCCGCATATAACTAATTTTAATCCTTTAGAAATCGAGGCGTGCCATTAGTTGAATTTTCCATGGCCCTCGCAAATTTGAAAGTGCGTAGTTGCTTTAGGCGCGTTATTTTAATAATTTATCTTCCTAAACTCGGGTGCGCATTTATGTGACCCAAATCTAAATCTCAACAATGTTGGATAAAATACGTCACGGACCGCGGGTGCATTTATGTGACGGGGTTCAAGACGTGTTTTAGATGACGTTGAAATTTTTCTTAAAAAATTAAATAAAGAAAAGCGGTTTAAGTTAAAATTTGCACATAGGTTTAAACATGTACTAAAATCAGATAATAGGCCAGTTATAACAGTTGAGCGACCATGCTAGAATCACGGAACTCGGAAATGCCTAACACCTTCTCCCGGGTTAACAGAATTCCTTACCCGGATTTCTGTGTTCGCAGACTGTAATACAGAGTCAATCTTTTCCTCGATTCGGGATTTGAATCGGTGACTTGGGACACCATTAATTATCCCAAGTGGCGACTCTGAATTTTAATTAAAATAATCCCGTTTCGATTGTCACTTAAATTGGAAAAAAACTCCCTTTATTATACCTTTCCCGGGGTGTAGGTGAAAAAGGAGGTGTGACAATCACGTCTAAAGAATTCACTGCCGAAGCAAAGATATGGCTGGCCATCATATGCAATCGAATCTCCCTTGCGGGGAATATATGGAATGTACTAATAACGAGAGCTCAAATGATAGCCTCCATTCTTGATGGTACTCGGTTCAATGTTGGTGAAATTTTCATAAGTTAACTGAGGGAGTATCTGATTCTTGGGGGTCAATCACTGATGTTACCATCTCTCATCGCTGAGTTGTGCCAACTTGCTGGTGTTCAGGAGGCTCCGGGAGACAACTGGATAGATCCGAAAAAGCCTATTAACTCATTGAAGAAAATAGGAGAGGGTGGTGCCGTCAAGAGAAAAAAGAGAAAGTTGGGATCTTCTTCTCACATCAAGCAGGGTAGCCAGCCATCATCTTCTGTAGGAGGACCATTTGCTATGCTTTCTGAGGAAATGCGGCTGATTCGTGACCTAGTAGTTGGCCTTCCACAGGGACCTGAGGAAACATCTGAGGGACCCCTCTGTATGCATTTCAAAGAAAGAATTTCAAAAGTATCTTGATGACCAGAAGAAGCAGGGGGATCACAATAAGCAACTGGAGAAGGCAATACTGATTTGGCCATGATGCACGGTACTTTGAGTACTTCTCATGACAATCTGGCAAAAGCACACACCAGGATGAAGAAAAGGGAGAAGAAGAGAGATAAATTCTTCACATGCATGTGGAAGGGTGTGAAGGGGCTGTGGAAAGTTCTAAAGCCTCAAGAGTCAGTGCCATCGACCGAGCCGAAATATGATGATGATGCTCTAGTTCATTGGTCCGAGGAAGAAGAAGAGGAGGAGGATGCGACTGAGTCTGACAGCGAGGAGAGCACTTGATGCATTATTCAGGGAGCACTTTCCACCATTTTACTCTATTTTGTTTAGTTGTATTGGGGACATTGCAACATCTCTAGTTGGGGTGGCTTTTTGTATAACTGTGGATATGGTAGATTGTTTTTGTTTTCATGTGATGTGTTATATTAGTATGTTTACTAGCTTCTTGAATTTTTGTTTTTATATATAGTATGTTTTATTGACTTTATGTATATTAGCTTCTTGATTTGTTCTTTAGTGTGTTTTATTTTGGTGGCAATATCCTTGGTTTTCTTTGTACCATGGTTCTTTTTCCGAGGATGCCAATTTTTTGTTTAACCGGGTAATTGTTAGTAAATTTTGTGTCGACTTTTCCCGATGATGGATAGCTAGGCGACTTTCTTAAAGGAATAAATTTTGGATTTTAGATATAATTTTTTTTAATTTAGGAAGAATAAATGGTATGAGCTGGGGTTTGTGCCCATTGGCCAATTTGTGGCTTGCTTGGTACCAACATGATTTAAATCTCGGCATATGAATTCTTGATCTTTGAAAGAGAAAAATGATTAAAGTAAAGATCATTGTCATGACTTCAGAATTAATTTTTGGCTCTTTGATTCACTAAATAGCTTCTTAAGCTATATGTAACTTCTTTGAGTTCATTGGTTGCAATTGGATTTTAGATTTGTATTCCACTTGAGTTTTCATGTGCCATGTGTGGTGAGATTTATTCTGAGTTCTTTTGCATCATTGTTAGTCTAGAACTTTCCCGGAATGTGCCTCAAAGCGAAATCCTAGACTAACTTGGATTGAAAAATGATGTTAGGTTTTCCTTGGACCGCTATTGTGACTTAAATTTCCTACCCTTGTATATTTTTCCTATTCAACCCCTTTTGAGCCTTTAAACTTTTTCTTTGGTAACCATGTTACAAACTTTAACCCTTCGTTCTTTATTGATTTATCTTTTGGCACCCTACCTCCCTAAGTACTTTGAAAGTATAAACATAGACTAAAAGCCTAAGTTTGGGGATGAAGGTTGGAAAAGTTGTGATGTGGAAGTTGCTTAAAACGTGAAAGGTAATAAAAAAAGAGAAAGAGTAATATTTAAAAAAAAAAGGAGGAAAAATAAGGAATTGTGAATAAATGGAAGACTACGTGATGAAATAAAAAAATGAAGAAAGGGTAGAAAAGTTCTTGAAGGAAGTGTACTTTGATTTTGAGAAATTGTAGTGCTTAGGGAGGTTTTGAGTCACTCTAACCAAAATTATGCCATACCTTAACCAAAAGCCTAAACTACAACCTTTTAAATCCTAATTTATTTTGAACCAAATTTGTCTATATTAGTGGAGAAATACACGAAGTGCAAGCCTATGGTACTACTTGTGTGCATTTGAACATCTTTGCAAGAGAGAGTTAATTTTTTCCATTTGATATATCATTTATGTTTTGAATTGAAATTTAGGAGTGTGGGATTCTCTCTTAAGTGTGAGGGCACATGTGAGTTGTGAATTTAATCTCTTTTCAATTGGGAGGAATGAACAAGGGAAGTTAATTGCGATAAAGAGGCAAATTTTGAAGCTTTAGTGTCATAACTTGATTGATACTTTAATTTATATAGTATTTGAGTACTTGAATTGTAATGAAATTCATGAGAAGTTTTTGATAATTCATATGCTTTGGATTAATTGTTCGTACCAATCGAAGTCATGTATTTGTGCTTACAGTAGACCTTTTTGACTTGGCATGATATTGATGCACTATTGAGTTAAATATTTGGAAGTAGATTTTGTCGCTTTCATTGCTTGAGGACAAGCAATAGTTTAAGTTTGGGGGTTTGATAAGTTGGTAAAAATATCAACTTATCTTGTCTTTAAGCTTAGATTTTTACTATGTTTGAGTGATAAAATCATGTGTTTAATGTCGTTTACTTCTATATTATAGGTTCTATGTGATTTAGAAGTGATCATAAGGAAACAAAGTGAAAACAAATCAAAAAGAAGTTGAAAAGAAGAAAGTCTGGAAAATGGCCTCAGATGTCGCAATTGCGATACAGATGCGAGAAATGCGAAGAAGACAGTGTTCGCAAATGCAAAAAAGGACTCCACAAATGCAAAGTCAACCCAGTCAAGCAGGGTTCGCAAATGCAAAAAAAACCAGACAGTCAAACTTTGCAAATGCGATAGTCAACAGGAAAGCCATTGTTCGTAAATGCGAAAATCGCGCTTCAGTACTGGGTACTTCTGTAATTTTATATTTTCTTACCCCAAGCCGTTTAATACCCAACCTAGCTCATTTGTAAAATATCTTTGGCTTATTTTTCAGTCCTTAGACTAGAGAAGACAAGTTTTGGAAGCTAGGGTTCTTGCACACACACTTGGGTCTTGAAGATTTGAAGCTTTTGGTTGAGAATTTCTTACCAATTTATGTTCATTTCTTTATTTTCTTGCTTTGTATTGTATATCTAAGTGTGTAGTATTTATTCCAACACTTGAATCTTGTTTATGGGAATATTCATATTTAAAGTGTGAATTAAATATCTTGTTGTACTTATGTGTTGAACGATTTTTATTTATTATGAAGTGAGTTATTGTTTCTTTAATTATTCTTGTTCTTTAATGTTTCCAAAGCATCGAGAATACATTTATTTTCAAAATCATATATAAACCATGCAGGTTATGAAAACACAAATTGTGGTAAGATTACTACTCATAGTACTCGTGTCAAAATACCAAATTCGTCGCCTCGAGCAATCTGTACAACTTTCTTCAATCAATCTATAATCACATCAATATCGATCTTGTGTTAATTGCCTATTAGTCTAAATCCATCACTAATTTAGAATACCCAATTCTCCGAGTTTTATATTTTATCATCAATGTCACACCTCCTTTTTCCGCCCCCACGAGGGGTACAGGGAGTTTTTTCCAATTAAAGGACAATCGAAACGGGATTTATTTATTTATTTCAGAGTCGCCACTTGGAAGATTTAGGGTGTCCCAAGTCACCAATTTTAATCCCGACTCGAGGAAAAGAATGACTCTGTATTATAGTCCGCGAACCAGAAATCCGAATAAGGAATTCTGTTAACCCGGGAGAAGGTGTTAGGCATTCCCGAGTTCCGTGGTTCTAGCACGGTCGCTCAACTGTTATATTCGGCTTGATTATCTGATTTTTATACAAATATGAACTTATGTGCAAGTTTTATCTTTTTACCCGCTTTTATCATTATTTATTTTATTTTTACAAGAATGTGAACATTGTTTAAAACATGTCTTTGGATTACGTCACATGAAATGCACCCGCAATCCGGAACACATTTTATTCAATGTTTTGGGATTTGGATTTGGGTCGCATGAATGCGCACCCGTGCTTAAGAATGTATTATTGTTAAAATCGTGCCTAAAGCGATTAGCGTATTATTATTTATGGGTAAGACCGTGGAATTCACTAAACAGTCTATCCCGAATTCTAAATACTTAATTAAACATTTATCGAGGGCCCCGCAATTGGTGCATTTTATTGGGCGAGACTCATCTCATTTTATTTTTAAAAAAGGTCAGTCCTAAAATGCCTACATTTTTTATTTGAAATTTGTCTCTACAAAATAAAAGAGAAAATATCTTAATTTATTTACATGTTATTACCTAGTTACATTATACTAGGCATGTTCTCAGTTTGTCAAATTAAAAAAAATATAGCAATCTAATTTTAATCCTAGACCATTTACATGCTGAAATTAACCAATATTATTTAACTAAACAATATTTCTGCCAAGTTCCTACTAGATGGCATATTCGTTTGATTTTTGACTCGACAGAGCTACTACACTATTTATTTATTTATTTGCAATATATGTAGATAGTTCATCTGTTAAACTATCGTCGGATGTTCCACTATATGTATTAAATAGCTACATGATTCTGATTTTTGCAAGCTAAATAATTTGTACATACAAATAAAATTCAGAATATAATTAAATATAATTCAGAATTTCAATTCTTCATTTTTCGTATTCATGCTTCATATTCGGATTACAATAACCTGTGTGTCAGTTGTGTACCTGATATTGGAAGCAAAAGAAAATGAAGATGAGAATCAGCAGCAGTAATAACAGTACAACACAGCAACAACAGCCCAGCAACAGTAACAACCCAGGAAAAGAGTTTGCAAACCGGTGGAATAGTAATCCCAAAACAAAAGCTTCAGACTTCGATCAAACAACAACAATTAATGCTGATTTCAAACAATGAAAGAAAGCAGAAGATTTTTTCTTTAGTTTTTTTATTTTATTTGAAAGCTTTAATATTTTTCGAAATTTTTCTCTCTCTTAAATATTCAGCCCTTTTCTCTCTCTCTCTCTCTCTCTCTCTCTCTATATGTCCCTTTTTTTTGTCCTCTCTCTTCCTTTTTTATTCTCTGTCTTCTCCTCTTTGTTTTGTGTTCAAGACTTCCTATCTATAATCCCAACCCTTTAATCAATTAAAATCAATCTCTTTCCCCTACCAAACCCATTATCTTCTCACTCATCCTCATTACATTAAATAAATATATCATCACCACCCCATTATATTTTGTCCCCCATGCTTCACTAAGCAAATACAAGATTCCTCCCCACTAAATTTTGTCTTGTCCCCCCTTTATATTAAACAATTATATCACAACTCACCCCATTACATTTTGTCCCCCATGCTTCACATAAAAAATTACAAAATGTACAAATCCCAAACTACCCCTCCGACCTTATTGCAATTACTAAACTACCCCTGAACGTACTGCAAATTACCAAACTACCCCATCAGCTATAACAAATCAATTAATCAAACTCAACCAAAATATAGTCAATATGACCAATTTCTACATAAATTCAAACAACAAATCTCATGAACATGATTTCTTCAACATTTCAACAACAAATCACATGAACATGATTTCAACAACATTTCAACAACAAATCACATGAACACAAATTGAACAAACAAAGAACAACTAAAATTTGATTGAACAATATTTTTAGCAACAAACAAATCTATTTTCAGATTCAACAACAACAATCAAACAAGTATATTTAGATTTCTAAATTCAATAATATTGAACTTAAAATCAACTCTAACAACATTACAACAAACAATTCCTATATTAAACTTTAAATAAGATTATGAGACAAATTCAAGAAATAAACATAAGTGATAAACAAGAAATCAAACTATACAAATTTCGGATTCAAGATCAACCAAACAAGAACATGAATGAATCTATTTTTTAAAACAACAAACATGACGGATTAAATGACTCAAACAACATTAACAATTTCTGGAAAATATATAACAACATGAAACAAATTGAAGAAATAATCAATTAAATTTCAATTTGAATCTAACAAACATCAAACTAACAAATTCTTACCTAAATAATAAAACAAACATGAAATAAACATGAAAAACAACTAATTAACTTTTCATTTGAAATCTGAAAATTAATTCAATCAAAACACATGAACAAACTAAAAATTAATTCAAACGATAGACATGAACAAAGCAAAGCTCGAACATTTATCGACTTTTACTTCGAAAAAATATAAAAACAAAATAAACTCAAAACCAACTAACCGGTTCAAAACAATGATGAAGCACGAAGAAGATGAAGGAGTATAAAGCAGAAAACCTAAAGCATACGCAGCTGGCCAACGCAGCATCAATGCTTGCTCGTCCATGGCGGACCACGGCAGTGTGGTCGACGGACTGCTTGTACGAGCTGAAACGGCAGTGAAGCAGCAGTGACGGGGAGCTGGAGCGGCAGCATCGCGCAGCTGAAGCAAGCTCGAGTAGTAGCAACGGCAACTATGGCGGAGGAAGCAGCTGGTCGTCTACTGCTGCTGCGTTCAGCAGCTATGGAAAAAATGGAGCAACAGCTCGAGCTGGACGCGGACGACGCAAAAACATCTGCGACGATGGTCGTTTGGATGCGACGACGAAGAAGAAAGGCAGCTTGCTTAGCGTTTTGTTTGGAGAAGATGGAGTTCGTTGGAGCTGTTGGTTTTGTCGACGTCAGGCAGCCATGGTTGAGCTTTGAGGGGGAAGCCATGGATGACATTGGAGAAAAATGGAGAAGAAGAAGATAGGGAGGGGTGGCGGATAGCTTAGTCTTTAGGGTTTTTCTTTGGGTTTTTTTTTGTTTTGTTTTGTTTTTATGAAAAATGAAAGACAAAGGGGGTTTGGGTCTTTTGGGTTATGGACTGGGTCGACCCAGTTCGAAATGGACTGGGTCATTTGGGAAGATTTGGTATTTTTGGGGCTTGTAGCTTGAATTTGAAGAAGAGGCCCAATTCCGACTTTCTTTATTTTTTGCTCTCTTTTCTTCTTTTATTTTTCTAAAACTAAATTATAAAAATACTTAAACTATTATTAAGAACTAAATTAAGTTATAAAAGCGCAAATTAACTCCCAATAACAATTAACGCACAATTAAGTAATAATTAAGCATAAAATTGTATATTTGGACATTAAATGCTAAAAATGCAAACGATGCTTATTTTTTGTAAATTTTTATTTTTTGTAAACAAACTTAATTACTAACAAATTGTAGAATTAAATCCTACATGCAAAATGCGACATATTTTTGTATTTTTTATTAATTTAGCAAATAAACATGCACAGACAAATACAAATAGTTACACAAAATATCACAAAAATTGCACACCAAGAAAAATTATTTTATTTTTGAATTTTTTGGGAGTAATTCTCATATAGGGCAAAAATCACGTGCTTACAATCAATTCGCCGAATTATATTTACCCATGCTACGAGTAATTTAAATTAGTCCAAAATCTTGTAAATAAAAAGGTATTTATATGGTTTATTCCCTGTACTGTTCAATTTCCTCAATCGTGTGCATAAATTAAAACTGAAATAACCTTAATGTCCATAATATTCCTTCTTAATTGGTACTTATCTTTTGTACTCAATACTAGAGTCACAACATTCAAACCCAAATTCGATATTGTCATTGCAATACAGTTAAACACCAAAACTCAATCCTTGCACCCCAACTTGATTTACACCTAACAATGATCATATATAATGAGACTAGTTTAAGTACAAATACAACAATACCCTTCTTTTTTCCAAGTGAATTTATCCTAAAGTTATATTGACCAACTTCCAATTGCATAATTTACCCAGAATAACTCTTATTGGTATTTAATTTCTTATACCTTGTGAAACCTTCAAATATATGAACTGAGATAAAAAAATAATTACCATAAGAAAGGAACCCAGATGAGAAATTCGAGTATTACCCGTAAGAACCAGTGCATTTTTAAAATTTCTCAAAGTTTGGCTCTAGCCTCTATCTTCTTCATCTTTTTTTCCTTTGTTTCCTCCTCTACCGTTTTTCTTCTTTCTTTCTTTGTTTTTAGATTTTGTTGCTTAGCAGCAACTTTTCCCCTTTTCCCTTTTTGTTTTCCCGTTTCTGTTCTTATGGGCTTTAGCCCATTGTCCTAATTTATTTATTTTTTATTAAAGACATATATGCCCTTATTAATATATAGGGTATTACATTCTCCTCACCTTATGAAATTTGGTCCCCAAATTTAATTTAAGTACGTACCTGTGGACTGAAATAAATGGGGATACTTCGCTTGTATATCTTTTTTTACTTCCCACGTAGATTCTTCAACTGTATGATTTCACCATAACACTTTAACGAACACAATTTCTTTTGACCGTAGCCTCCTTACTTGCCTATCAACAATAGCCATTGGCTCCTCCTATTAAGATAACTTCTCATCAAGCGGTATAACAGGTGCTTCAAGAACCTGAGATGAGTCTGATATACATTTCCTTAGCATTGAGACATGAAAAACTGGATGAATAAAGGACAACTCAGGAGGAAGTGCCAAACGATAAGTCACCGCTCCCACTCGGTCTAGTATCTCATATGGTACTATAAACCTGGGGCTCAGCTTGCCTTTTTTCCCAAACCGCATTACAGCTTTCATAGGAGAGACTCGTAGGAACACTTTGTCCCCAGTTTCAAACACTAAATCTCTTCTTCTCTTATCCGCATAAGATTTTTGTCTACTTTGGGCTGTAAGTAATCTCTGTCTGATCAATTGAACTTTGTCCATAACTTCTTGTACTAAGTCGGGTCCCAATAAGTTAGTCTCACCAGCTTCAAACCATCCGATAGGAGAACGACATCCTCTACCATACTATGCTTCGTACGGTGCCATTTGAATACTGGACTGAAAGCTATTGTTGTAAGCAAATTCAGCTAAAGGTAGATAAGCGTCCAAACTACCTCCAAACTCAAGAATACAATCTCTCAACATATCCTCCAAGATTTGTATAGCACATTTGGGCTTTGTGTTTGCGTGCGATAAAACTAGTACTAAGATCTACTCGTGTACCCAATATTTTTTTGAAAAGGTTTTCAAATCGTGAAGTGAACGTGATCCTTTATTAGAGCTGATGGACAATAGAGCTCTATTGAGTCAGATAATTTTCTGCTCATATATATCTATGCATATTTTACCTTACTATAAGAGGTTTTGACTAGCAAGAAACGTGCCTACTTGGTAAGCTAATTTACAACTTTCCCACACATAATCATACCTTTAATGGTTTGAGTAATTTAGTCATATATGTATTGTTCTATTGTATTTCCACTTCAGAATCTTGATTGTCTTAGTGGGCCTGTGAGTCGCAAGTGCTTGCCTTAACATACTGACATGTCAAATAGTTAGAAACCAAGTTAACGAATTTTTTTTCCTGCTTTCTTTTCCATCCAATCAATTTTTTTTATAGTCATGGTACATCTTATAGATAGACCCCACTTGTGGGATTTTACTGGGTTGTTGTTGTTAGTGCATCTTATAGACCTGAGATATACAATGTATCTAGAGTTGTGAGCTCCATCATGACTAGCTTGTCTCAACCCATATATGTTTGCTACACATAATTAATTACCTATTCGGAGAATACCCTCGCTATTAACAATCAAATCCTTGCTTTTATCAGCTAGAAACTAATCTTGATAATTAAACAATCGTTCATCCTCGTATTGACTAGCCTTTATACACTCTACATCGGGCTTGACAATAGCCAATAGTGTTTTTGATTTTTTTTTTCACATTGAATCTAATACGTGTACCCTCTAGTCTATGCATATCTTCGTCCAGAAGTATCTCTATAGGAGCTAGATGCGTCAAATCATCCATAGTTTTTTTTTGGTATAAGCTATAATATTTATCTTTCCCGAACAGTACAATTATATCTTCAGTAGTTCCCTCCATCAGCATTGCTAAATATTTATCTCTGTTAGTTTTAAATGTACTTCAGGCTCTTGTGCTAGGTATAAATTTCATAGGGTTCTTCGTATAAATAGTGTCTCTAAATCTTAAAAGGAAATACCAATATGACCATCTCCAAATCATGAATGGCATAATACAACTTGAGCTTCTTCAATATTCTTAGAGCATAGGTTATCACGCGACTATTTTGCATGAGAAAATATCCTAATCCTACCCTCGAAGTATCACATAATATCGTGAATCCTCTAGAGTCTATTGGAATAAGACTAATATTACTGTGATTGTCAAACATGCTTTCTCGTTGTACATTTCTCCATCCACTAAAATTTAGCGATTTTCTATGTTAACTTGGTGAGTGGTGGTGCTATTCTAGAGAAATATTACACAAATGCCTATAGTAGCTTGTCAAGCCAAAAGTAATCTCTGTAGGAGAAATGGGTCTCGGTCATTTATGAACGGTTTATATCTTCTTAGAATCTACTTTTTTTTAAATACCATGTATCCTATGAATACCATCGAGTCTAGCTAATTGAATAACTTGGAAAAAAGTTGATTTTCCTGCAGCGTTTTTGGCATATTTTTCAAGTAATTCTCGTGCTATTCCTGGGTACGAGAATATACCAGAATATAGTAAGTAAAAACTATGAATTTTTTCTCCAAAAGCAACTTTGAACACCATATTCATTATATACATCAATGCAATTGGAGCATTGGCCAATCTAAAGGACATCACAGGTAACTCATAATGTTTGTACTGAGTACAGAGGCAACATTGAAATATCTTTATTTCTTATTCTAAGCTGATGATAACCAGATTAAAGGTCAATGGCTCCTTGTAATTAATCAAACAAGTTATCTATACAAGACAAGGGATATTTGTTGTGTATTGTTATCCTATTTAATTATCTGTAGCTGGATCACATTCTTAAAGACTCATCACTTTTTTTTTCAAATAATATTGGCATACCCCATGGTGCAACACTCGGTATGATAAAACCTGTATCTAGTAGGTCTCTCAATTATTCAATTAGCTCTTACAACTCTGTTGGTGCCATATGATATACTTTGCGTGTCAGGCATCAGCTCAATACCGAAGTCTATTTCTCATATTGAAGGTAGTCCTAGTAAATCTTTAGGGATACATCAGAGAATCTCTCATTATGATACCCTTTTTTTCTCAAACTAAATGTTTCTTCTCTTGTGCCCTTACCGTATCTATGAGATCCAAACAACCTTTCTTCTATAACTGTTAACTCAAAATATATAATTTGCTCATTTCTAAAACTTATAATCCCCTTTTTGGAAAAAACCAGCTTTTAAAGTTCACCAAACTTAATATTCTTTCCATCGTAATCGAGGGTAGCATGGTAAGAAGATAATTAATTCATATACATCTGTACTTTGGAGTCAATCATATAAAGTACAACTTGGTTAGCTAGGGTTTCCTTCTCTTAACTTGAATCTTAAAAGTATTAAACACATGTCTAACTACTATAAATTTTTCACTGATGTGGCAACCCGAAAAGGATCACTTAATATCTCAAAATATTCTTGATTTTTAAATCTTCAACTCATATTAAAATCCATACTAATAGATATTCTAATCTCGATCTTCTTATGTGAGTTCTTGCTCGCCTATCATGTCCATATTTTCAATCTTCCTGGCAAGTACAACTGCTGTAGAATAGGTTTAAGTCTTCATATATGCAGTTACTATCTTTGTTTAAACAATTAACCAACCTTTCAACAAGCCTCTAAACTTAAGATGTTGCTTGCATATACAGCTAAGAAAGTTTAGTGTTATATGTAAGTATACCTAACGTCTAAATCAATTTCTCAAATGATCTAGCAGGCAAGTTCACGTCATAAACTGTCAAGAAGGAAGTGATTCATAAACACTTTAGTGAAATTTATTCCCAAATTAGTTGTGTTGCTCTTGTTGGCATCTCTAAGAGTACGGTAGCATTTCATGTATTCGCCATCTACTCTAGTCTAAATGTTGCATGTTCCATAAACCTCTTCATGAAATATCCTATAGATTATAACTTGGTAAGTATTTTACTAAAACCTTTTAGGATCCTTCGAACTATCAGAAATATTAAACTTAGTAGTCTCAACTTTAGGAACTTTATTAAGAATATTTTGTTGGTCCCATAACATTCTAGGTGCATGAGGACTTTAGAGCCCCTATTCTGTTGCTCATTCTTATCATGTTTATCTATTATATCCGTAAAGATCTCAAAAAAATTTCATGGAGGTAAGTGCCTTTTTGTAATGATACTCTCCTGCTGCTATAGTGGTGAACTAGTACTAATTCAAGAATAGACTTTATCACACATCTTAGCGGTAAGACTCTCATTGTGGAAAAATGGGCCTTTCATTGGCCTTGTCTACTACTTCTATCACTTTTCGTTGTTAGGACACGATTACCTATCTAGTGGCAACATTTAATGTCTTTGACCTCTATCCAAATTCTATTATCGGGTGATTGATCTGAGTAATACAAAAAAAGGATAATGATGACAGATTCAGTTATTTGATCCTAATCGCCACACACGCACGGAAGAATAAGAAAGAAAGACAAGACACATCCTATCACGCCCTAGCAGAATCACGATTATGGGAATGGCCGGCTACATAACCATAATTGAGATTCTACTATCGACATGTGCTCCATTAGCCATAAGAATAACCTGGCTCTGATACCAACTTTGTCACGACCCAATTTAGGACTGTGACCGGCGCTCAGGAGCTAGTACTCCCAAGTAAGCCTCATCGGTATTTTACAGAAAATCGGACAGAGTTTCGCCTATTTTTGGACTATCCAAAAATAAACATGTCTTAGAAATCAACAACACAACCAACCTATATCGACCAAACAAGCTATAATCCTCATTCATGAAATATTTCCAACATAATAATACTAACTTCATCTCCAAGTATACGATTGGAAAGTCTAATACGAATCACGAGTCTATATCAACAAAAGAATACTTACGACACTCATAAAAATGACTATAGAGCGACTCTAAGAGTTTCAAGAAAGAGACTATAACAAATAAATAACAATCTTTGCTCGCGCGAATAAATGCGGGACTCACCAACAACTGTCAACTCGTGTACTCTAATTAACAAAATCCTTACCTGTGCCTACTGCTGTCTCTGTAAAAATAATAGCAGTGAGTGAGTCGCTAGCTCAGTGAGTAATAATATTTAACTACAACCGATTTTTTTTAAATTGGGAACAAGTCAGAAAACATGGTTGTATAATAATCACAAAATAAAATGCCATTTTTAAAATAGTAATAATAATCAGTCCCATTATGTGTTTGCTATAACAAAATCAATTTAACAATTCAGTAATAAACTTGGTAAATACTGTGTCATACCAAATCTTTATATTTGGGAAGTTTTCAGAAAAGGATCATGTAATCTGTATCACTGTGTGGACCCCTTCGTAAAAGGAGTCAAGTATAACTGTAGGTCCCTACTCGAGGGAAAACTGTAACTGTATGCTAGTTCTACCTTCCCACTAGCGAGGGCTATAACTGTAATCGGTAATCTGTAAATACAAGGTGTACCAGGTCTAACAAACCCGCCGTTAGCTATGGGATGCTTCAAAGTCTCCTCTCATTTATACTCTTTCTTGTAAATAGTAAATACTCGTACAAAAGCATTTTCAAAATAATAAAGGGCATATCATTCCTTATCAAATTTTGTAATTTTATTTCGATAACAGTAATCATATCTCAAATAACAGTAAAACATGTCCAGTAGCACTGAGAATACTTCAAATAACTGTAACATCTCAAGTAACGGTAAAATATATCTAGTAATGGTGAAAATATTTTGATTAATCGGTAAACATCTCCAGTAAACTGTTCGGTATCATATCAAGAAAAGAACTTGTCCCACATGCAATTTCAAAGCATCGAGAATACATTTATTTTCATAATCATGCAGGTTATGAAAACACAAATTGTGGTAAGATTACTACCCATAGTACTCGTGTCAAAATACCAAACTCGTCGCCTCGAGCGATCTGTACGACTTTCTTCAATCAATCTATAATCACATCAATATCGATCTTATGTTAATTGCTTTATTTAGGCTAAATTCATCACTAATCTAGAATACCCAATCCTCCGAGTTTTATATTTTATCATCAATTCGCCGAATTATATTTACCCATGCTACGAGTAATTTAAATTAGTCCAAAATCTTGTAAATAAAAAGGTATTTATATGGTTTATTCCTTGTACTGTTTAATTTCCCCAATCGTGTGCATAAATTAAAACAGAAATAACCTTAATGTCCATAATATTCCTTCTTAATTGGTACTTATCTTTTGTACTCAATACTAGACTCACAACATTCAAACCCAAATTCGATATTGTCATTGCAATACAGTTAAACACCAAAACTTAATCCTTGCACCCCAACTTGATTTACACCTAACAATGATCATATATAATGAGACTAGTTTAAGTACAAATACATCAATACCTTTCTTTTTTCCAAGTGAATTTATCCTAAAGTTACATTGACCAACTTCCAATTGCACAATTTGCCCAGAATAACTCGTATTGGTATTTAATTTCTTATATCTTGTGAAACCTTCAAATATATAAACTGAGATAAAAAAAATAATTAGCAGAAGAAAGGAACCCAGATGAGAAATTTAAGTATTAACCGTAAGAACCAGTGCGTTTTTAAAATTTCTCAAGGTTTGACTCTAGCCTCTATCTTCTTCTTCTTATTTTCCTTGCTTCCTCCTCTACCGTTTTTTTATTTCTTTCTTTGTTTTTAGATTCTGTTTCTTAGCAGCAACTTTTCCCTTTTCCCCTTTTTGTTTTCCCGTTTCTGTTCTTATGGGCTTTAGCCCATTGTCCTAATTTATTTATTTTTTGTTAAAGACATATATGCCCTTATTAATATATATGGTATTACACGTCTACTCGGACCTCATAAAAATACGCATTATGTATTTCATCCTAAGTAGTTGGGGGTACTTCATGAGCCGACTTAATAACTTTCTTGTTGCCCTTGAACCGTTTCTGCTTAGTCCGTTCTGAAAGTCTGCGACCATCATTCCTTCTAATACGTTTGGTAAGGTCATTCTTACTCGGTTGAATCGGGCAAGGAAGTCCCTCAATCCCTCTCCCGGGGATTATTTAATAGCAAATATGTCGTTTACTCTTACCTCGGCCTTCTTGTCCCCAGCATGGACAATTACGAACTTGTCGGCCATTTCTTCGAAGCTCCTCCCGCGGGGGTCTCGCCGAATTTTTTCAACAAAATAGAGGATACTTGTTCCTTGGCGAGATCATTGCCTTTCATGGCGGTGACGTAGTGAGTCACATGGTCTTCGGGGTCGGTCGTGCCATCATATATTCTTAGATAAGGCGGCATATTAAAGGTTTTTGTTATGGCATGTGGAGCGGCATCCTCACTATACGGGTGCTCGATGAACCGACCGGCATCTCTCTTCGGCAAGAGCTTAGGGGCGTACGGTATCTTATCGACTCTTTCTTGGTGTTCTCTCATTTAGTCCCGACGCGTTTTGTTCTCGTTTTCTATTTCCTCCATCCTTTTCTGAATGGCTACGGGAGCGTTGTTACCTGCAATATTAACAATATTGTGAGTAATACTTGTCGTTGGGGAAGGAGGAAATTGGTCATGCTGATTGTCTACTGGTTGTATAACGCAAGTCCTTGCGTTTTCTGTAGCCGTGTCCCAAGCGGGCTTATGGAGGACGCTGGTTAGTGTATCAGTAGCCAAGACTCAAGGAACTTTTTTTACAGCTGGGAGCATCTCCTCCGCCATGGATGTGGAGGCTCCCTTACTAAGAGATTTTTTGATATTGTAGTAAGGAGGAGGTGACACATCTCGCCTAGGGGAGGTATTGGGCGTTGCAACTCCGTCTGCTATTTCACATCTCTCATTAATGACGTTCATGAGGTTGGTTGAGAGGTCACTTATTATTCTCGTCCTTTCTTTTGTGTTACCCACCATATTATATTTGTACATACAAAGAAAGGAGATCTTGTTCTTGCTTTTTCTTTTTTTTACGTTAGTGATCCGTGTTAGTTATAGATTTAGAAGAAACTAAAAATTTGACTAGGAAATCTCCATAGGCGGCGCCAAATTGTTTAACCAAAAACTAAAAATATTTAATAATGTAAGCCCGCTTGTCTTACAAGATATATTATTATTTAGGGATTTTTCCCTATATATACTATAATAAAGACTTTACCATTTTTCTCGAATTTTTTTGTTTTCAATAAATAACTTAACTTTTTTAACAATTTAGGGAGAATACATAATTACCCCTTTCACTCGTCCTATCCTATAACCCCCCTTAAACTTGTCCAAAGTAAAATTATTACCACCCCACGTGACTAAGACCAGATGTTAGTTGGGCAGTAATACCCATGCATTACATACGTTTTGCTATGTCATTTTATTACTAAAAAGTGATTTTTTGCTTTCTTTTTTACTTTTTCTCCAACCATCTTCTACTCATCATATTTTACCATTTTTGGACCATCAAACAACCATCAAACTAAAATCACCCGTTGAATCATCACAGAGAAACCACCAAACCCAAACCACTACCAAGCCACCAACATCCAACTGAGAAATCAATAAATCATACAGAGCTTTTTCCTAAATAGTGAAGAAAAAACCGTGAAAACACTAGTCTCATTTCCCTTTTACTTTCTTATGTAAATAATGAAAAATTTAAAACTCTATTAGCAATACTATTGACCTTGTTTACGAATAAAAGTTCCAAAGAGAAAACAATTGCTTAAAAGTGATGTAGAGAATATTTTGGCAAAAATACTAGACTCATTTAAGGAAAAAAATATAGATTTGTCATTGAAGTAAATTTCTAGAAAAAGCATAAAGGACAACCTATTGTTTTCTTTGGCTCAACTAAATAATTTTTATGATTTGGGATTTATTTTCTATGGCTCAAACAAATAATTTTAGTGAGATAAAAGAATTGGGTTTGTGGATAATGAGATATAGATGATGGATCTTTGAAAGAATGGAGAAAAAATTATAGATGAAGTGAAAGAAAAATAGAGTAATAGAAGTTGGCCGGTTAAAAAATTGAGTTTTCCAACCAATGTTACTAATTTTCTGGTCAAGAGTGCTTTTCTACTTGCTTCTTACGCGTTTGATGGAGAGTGTAATCATTGTCTATGCCATGTCAGCAAAAAAGGGTGAAATAATTCCACTTTAAGATAGTTTAGAGGGGTTATAGAATTCCTGCAAAGTTTAAGTGTGATTGATAAATTGAGACTAGTTGAGGAGGGTAATTATGTATTCTCCCAACAATTTATATACAATCCCCTTTAAAAGACTCTCCCTCCATTACTAATGATTTCAACTAAGAGATTTAGCTATACTAATGCAAGTAGCTTTTCACTTAATGGTGGTCCCCACTTCCTACAACAAAAATCACACATAATGTATGGCACTCATCAACACACATAAGGTTTATTGTACTACATTTGATTAATGAAAAAAATAAGCAGTTAATTAATTTAAATTCATATGGATGCGAAATACTAAATTAAAAAGCTTTGAAGTTTTGAATTTGATATTGGGGTTTTATAATTTTATGATTTGTTTGGATTGGGTGTTTTTTCAAGTGATTGAGAATATCTTTTTGAGTTTATATCTTAATTTTAAAGGAGATTGGTTAAGTATAGAGTTAGTTTTAGATGAAAATTCAGATTGAAACTCGAATAAGAAGAAAAAAAGAAGTTGCATGAATTGTATGATAATTGTATCATAACTGTATCTGAATTGTATCTGATACATTAGTACCTTAAACAATACATGATACAATACTAATACAAATTAGTAGCTTACATTTGTGATACAAACTGCGTTATATTTCTCAAAAATTATGATACAATTGTGATTTTTATATTCTTAGTTTCAACCACAACTCTAAACTTAAAATTTGATATAAATATTATATTATAATTGCAACTTTGTTTTCTTCGAGTTTCAATCTGAATTTTACCTAAAATCAACTCTAAACTTAACCAATTTCCCTCAAAATTGAGATATAAACTAAACGGTATATTCTCCATCATTTACAAAAATACCTCATCCAAACAAATCACAAATTCTTAAATTCCGAATATTGAATTTAAAGTTTTGAAGCTTTTTATAATGGATGTCGATGGAGAACTCTTTGCTGCTATAATTTTAGAGATAATTTTTGCCATTTTTGTCTGCGTTATGAGAGAAGTACCGACTTTGAGTGATAAGCATGAGGGAGGAAAATGGGATGTGAAATCTTTTAAATAGATGAAATTCAAATTTTAGGAGGATTGGTGAAGGAGAGAGAATGAAATGCCAAATTTAAGGAATTTTCTATTTTCATCTTCTTCTTTTTATGGTTTTATACATAAATGGTAAATATAGGTATAAAATGTAATTTAGTATGAATTTAAATAAAAGTGATTAACTTTTTATTATAGTATAGGTAGGTAAATTTTTCATTTATTTATTGTTTTAATTTATTAATGGTTGAGGTTCATTATGGATAAACAAACCTAATAAATTGGATGATGACAGTATACATTATGTGAAATAATAATTTATAGATAGAAGTAGAACTCATGTCTAGAGATTGATGATGTTATTTTATAAAGCTTACAAGTTCTTATTGTGTAAACTTGCAAATAAATTTTGTATTCGGTACGTTAAATAAGTTAAAGAAAAATTAAAGGATTTGAATTCGTTCAATTACAATTTTTTTAGTTGAATAATTACTTGGTTGGAAAGAAATATAAGACCTAATTCATTTTTAGTATGGTATTTAACATTTGACAAGGAAAAAACAACTTTATATATTTGGCTTCTTCCACAAAAGAATTCTAGTTCTTAGAAAACTTCTTATCCGTACAAATTTGAGTCGATTATTTGGGTCACATAACAAGAGATTAAATACAGACATAAGAATTTTTTTAAAAGAAAATAATAATATATTCCTACGAACTATCTCTAATCCATTAAAAATAATTATATTTGCTAGTCATATATACAATATATATATATATATATATATATATATATATATATATATATATATATATATATATATATATATATTTGGGAGCGACTGTAGTGTACTAATAGTTTTACTAAGTTCTTTTTAATATTATTCTAAAAGATTAAGTATAACGTAATTATCGTAATGCATAAAATATCCGTAAGACCTAATTCGTTGTATGGGCGATGTATGGTAAGGTATTTAATAAGGGAAAAACAACACTATATATAGGGTTCCTCCTACAAAGAATAGCAGTCCTTAGAATTATACTACTTGCCCACACAAATTTGAGGGGATTTGCATCTATACTTGCTTTTTGTGTCATATTTTAACTTGTGTCCGCTTTGCAAAAAAAATTGCAAGTGTACCTGCTTTCTCGCATAACTTCAGCATACGGGGCTGAAGTAGCAAAGGCAATCACGCAAAACTTCAGCATTTTAGTAGCCGGGGTCTGAAGTTCAGCTTTAGAGCTGAAGTTTTTGTCTTTGTAACTGGAAAATTTCAGCTATAGAGCTGAAGTTATTTAGTTCATTGTATGTTTACTACCCCAAATGACACTCTTTTCACATAATTTTTACCTGGATTCTTTTACTGCAATTGTTATGGCCCAGTTCTCAGTTCCTTTTCTTTTCAATGGAACGATGACATAATATACAAACCTGAAGTTCATCATCCAGGAGTAAAAGCTAGATAGAAAACAAGCTTTTGGTGCAATATCTCGCCTTCACAAACGGTAGCAGTCACACAACGTCACAGGGAAATCATTTAAACATGAGATTTTGAAAGCAAAGTCAACCTATTGCACCTTTTAGCAAAAAAAAACATATTGCACCAGAAGATCATCTTTTCTCTACGGTATTAGACTAGTAGACTGGATAGAAAATAGCAGCAGAAGAAAGAAGAAGAAGAAGAAGGAGGAGGAGGAGGAGGAGAAAGGGGGCTGAAGTTATTTAAAAAGTGGGTACAAGTTAAAAGTTTTTAAAAAAAATGGGTATAGAAAATGGGGGCGACCAAATAAGGCGCCCCGTGCAATTTTTACAATATTGTAAATACCTACTAAATTTATCGAGAATAATAAAAATAAAATAAAATCATATAAGGCTACCGGCAAACATGGAAACTTTTCCCTTTGTTCAATTCGGGTCACACTTCACAACAGGCTTAATGACATTTCAGGAAGCCAAGACACCTTGAATATCATTTTATACAAGAAAAATTCAATTCAGTAGAACATTTTCTTAAGTTATTAGACGAGTATTAGGAACAGAAAACAGCACCCGTGAAGAATCAAAATCCCCAGGCAAAGATTACTCCTCTATGTAGGAAAGATACAATCCCCACATTTGACGAGCTCTCTAAGATACTACATGTATCACTCTCTATATTCGGATTAGGTGTAAATGTCTTAAATGAGTATTAATGTGACATTTTAGACATGCAATATCCTATCGGGATAAGTATGGGTGGAAATAATTGTTTTAGAATTAAGACAGAGAGTTAGGTGCATAAGATTCGAGAGAATCGATTAAGTTTATGGAAGGTCTGTCTTCCATCACGGTTACATTAAACTCTGTTAGGAATTTGGGAAAACTTAAAACATGAAAGTTATAGAACTTTAAAATACCTTTCTAATGATATAACGTGGAACCCAAATGGATCTCTGTGTAAAAAGTTATGCACGTTTTACTGGAAAATGCACTGTCTGCATGCCATGTGCGCGCCCAGCTGTCCCGTGTGCGGCAGCGCACTTATGCAGTGCAACTGCCCTTGCTGCGTGTCTAGGTGCGCAGTTGGGCCTTCAGCTGCGTGGAAGCGCACCCGGGAAGTCGTTTTAAAAGCCCTACCTCGTTCCTCACACCCTAAAACACAAAAATTTGCTCTAGAAAGGGAATCTCTCTATAACCCAACTTCCTCCAAAGTCCCTCCGTCATCCAAGGTAAGTTCTAATGATGATTCTAAGTTAATTTCAATTCTCCAACACCTTATTAACATGGGTAATCCCTCCAAATCATTAGATATTTGATTGAGACGTCATTGTTGAGAAAAGAAACTCTAAAACTAGAATTCAAGAGGATTGAACGTCAAGAAGGTAACATTTTCACCCTCTAATTGATTCTAGCATTAGATTCATGATTATAGACTCTAAGTTCATGAGATATGAGTTGATGGGTTTGATAGAAAAACATTAACAATTATAGGTTTGGGTTGTTGGTGTTATAAAATAAAGACTATAAAGTAAAGACAAGTATAGAGAGAAACTGATATATTATTCGAATTCAAACTGATGTACATAATGAACTGAAATCTCTTCTATTTATAGAAGAAAGAAAGCTGTTGTGTAAGTTGCTACTATACCAGATATGGATAATCTTCTACTGAGAGCAATGTTTATCCATAACGGAGTACTGAAAGGATAAGCTTATTATACCCGATATGGATAATCTTCTACCGAGGGTAATGTTTATCCATAACTAGGTACTGAAAGGATAAGCTTATTATATCCGATATGGATAATCTTCTACCGGGGATAAAATTTATCCATAACTGGGTACTGAAAGGATAAGCTTATTATACCCGGTATGGATAATCTTCTACCGGGGGTAATGTTTATCCATAACCGGGTATCGAAGTGATAAGCTTCTTCAGGAAGCTTATTTCCAATAGAGTACTTAAATAGATAAACATATTTACGGTGGAGTCCCATATGGATAAGCTTCTTCAGGAAGCTTATTTACAACAGAGTACTAAATGAACATCCATAATATAATATATTTATAACACTCCCCCTTGGATGTTCATTAAAAGATAATGTGCCTCATTAAAACCTTACTAGGAAAAATCACGTGGGAAAAAATCCTAGTAAAGGAAAAAGAGTACACATATTTAGTAATACGCATTGTTGGCTGCCTCATTAAAAACCTTATAAGCAAAACCTTGTGGGAAAAACCTTAGTAAGGGAAAAAGAGTACAGCGCGCATTTTACTCCCCCTGAAGAAAACCTTATTTCAAATATTTGAGTCTCCGCATTCCAATCTTGTATACCATATTCTCAAAAATTGATGTTGGTAAAGACAATCTGCTGGATTGTCACTTGAACTAATTTGATGCACATCAATGTCACAATTTTCCTGAAGATCATGTATGTAGAATAATTCTGGTGAAATGTTCTTCGTTCTATCTCCTTTTATAAATCCTCCCTTTAATAGTGCTATGCATGAAACATTGTCTCCGTATAATATTGTGGGTCTTTTATCACATTCCAACCCACATGTTTCTCGAATGAATCACTGATCTCAATCATATGCACTCCCTGCTTGCCGGTTTGAAATCGAGCTTTATGGGTATCGGATAAATAACCTGCATCTGCATTACCAATACGATCTGCACCACTTTTGTTAGCATTAGCAAGATAAATAAGTGCACCATCTACACCGAGATAGAGTATTTCAGGACCAAGGAGCTCCTCATCCTCTTCTAGAGGTTGGAACGGATCCTTATTCACTTCAAGTGATTGAATATTCATTGGTGTACTTAATGGGTACACTTTGTCCATGTAAAAGTATTTTTAAGACCCTCTTGGAGCTCTTCCGGAGTTCCAATAAGATTTATGTCACCAACATAAACAGCAAGTGTAACAAATTTTGATGACATTTTCTTTATAAAAATACATGGACAAATAACATAATTTATGTAACTTTCTTTCAGCAAATATTTACTGAGGCGATTATACCACACGCGCACAGATTGCTTTAAACCGTACAAAGATCTTTATAATTTGATCGAGTACATTTCTCAAGACTTTGAATTATATGCTTCGGGCATTTTCAATCCTTCAAGGATCTTCATATAGATTTAGCCAAATAAGTCATATAGGTTAAGACTTGTATCTAAATGGTATGACATCTTCAAGTGTCTGGACTGCTAGTCCGATCCTCACAATCTTTTACAATATTGTGCACTATATTGTATTAAATATATCGTCGACGATCATTTTGTGTCAGTTCCGAAGCGACATAACTTGTGGAGATCTCATCACTTTCTTTATTTTCAGGTACCTGAACTTTTTCGGGAGTTTCATGAAATGTTATGTCGTGGGCTCTTCTAGAGCTTATTTCCTCCTCATTTTGATCATTAGCTCCTACTATTTTTCAAGGATTGTTACCTTTGGAACCGATTGGTCTACCACGCTTCATGCGTACAGTAAACTCTATCCTTCAGGGACTTTAATTTTAATAGGAGCATTTGCAGCTGAAATATGATATTTAATTTTGGATCAGCAAATGCTTCTGGCATTCGACTTGAATTATCTTCTAAGTGAGGATCATGATAATTCGATTCATATAGCATATTTTTCAACTGTTTATTCCATCCCCCAAATGTTAGAAAAACTAACATATATCCCCAATCATCTTTGGGAAACATATCTTTGTGTATTATGGTAGAGAAATTAATCATATACCACGCAACAAAAGATAGTAAAAATATTTGGTTTCTGATCCTAAACCAATTGTGAAGGGAGGACTTATCATATATTGTTGATCTGATGCATACAAGTGCTGCTATATGCAATTTAGAAAATCTTAGACCAACACATGAAGCTTTGTTCTCATAAGCAATGGTTTAGCCATTAATAGGAGGTATTCAATGCTAAACCAGCTTGGATATAAACCAGCATTATCAAGATGAACTGTCTTGATTTCATAATCTGAAAATTATGCTCTTAATCGAGAAAAGCAATTCCAAATGCCAAACTGCAGGTTGACAATAATTACACATGTAACCATCTCATATATGCACCTATAAGTGGTTCACATGATAGGTGAACGAGCCCATATTCACCTTTTATATATTTCAGAATCAAGGGTCTTAGTCCCAACTTTAGCTGGTATAATCAATTCATTATGAGAACAAGCAACACATGAGAATTCCTGAAGAATCTTCTAGTTCTTTAGTATATGCTTATCTGAATTCTCAAATAGCTCATTTAAAAATGGCAAATGAAAACTTCAAGTTTATCATGTCATGTGCTATCTCTTAGTAAACTTCTGGTTTACTATGGCATAAACTTTTGCTTTAGTAAACTTCTGGTTTACTGTGATACATGATATAGTACAAATTAAAGAATAAGGCGGGTAACTTCTCACATACATATTATTTTACCCCCTATGATTGTGGAAACATGAAGATTATCAATCTTCCAATCATTTGTAGTCTCAATATGATAGCCATTTGTATTAGTAAACTTCAGGTTTACTACAACATATGTTTTGACCATAATCATATAATATGAATGACATATTTGTATATAAGCTCTTCGAGAGCCTTCATTTATTATCCACAATCTAATATTTATCTGGCACTACTGGTGTCATGTATTCTTTAGGCAAACATTTAGCTCTTCAGGAGTTGTTGATACATTTTGTACTATCAAATATTGCTCAGACACTGCTGGTGTCATGAGAGAAAATCACAATCAAATAAACAATGTAAAACAATTGTTTAAGCACACGAAAACTCCTCTTCATAATATTTTTCCACTTCAGGAGGCAATTTCAATTGTGTTACTTCTTCAGGAGCAAATTTAAAATACGAAATATTGAGTATATATTCTCTCAATTATATTAACTCTTCTGGAGGTGAATTGTAATGTATTCACATCAAGAGCGCGTTCATATTTACCCGACTTATTAGTATTGTCACATTCACTTCAGGGAATGGATTAATATTATCAAAAGTTCTCATCCTTCAGGAAATCGAACATAATTATCTGAATGCGCATTAATCACATCAAATTGTGATGCCTCAACCTCTTTTAAAATATTTACTACTTCAGGAGCAAATCGAGGCGTGCATTTAATATAGAGAATATTTATGTAGCTTATCTTCAATTGTAACCATAGAAAGCCTAAATTATCACTTCTGGTGATCATAGGCATATACCACTTCTGGTAGTTAACAAAATATAATTACAATGAGATATACGAAATATAACCACTTCTTGTGGTTGTATATTTCTTGCAAACTCTGCTAGAGTTTAAGTTGATCTAATAATGTTATCCATATTCTTCAAAATGACATAAACAAGATATATTATAGTAAACATCATTATCAAATCATAATTTTTCTTTATGTACAACAATTACATAACCATACTATCTATTACAAATAACAAAAATTAAAATATTTACATTTCTACAGATTCACCACCGATTACATGACTTGTTTCTCCTTCTGGGAGTGCAAGGTAATCAGTTACATCCAAATGCATGAAGTCTAAATTATCTTCAGAAATAAAATTTGCTTCAGCATTTTTCTCTGTCTTCTTTAGGGAGGCTTGATAAAGTTCAACCAGGTGCTTTGGCGTACGACAGGTACGTAACCAGTGCCCTTTTCTCCACATCTATAGCATGCATTTTCTGCATTTGGTGCTTGCACCGCTTCATGCTTTTGTTCCTTATTTTTCCACTGTTGGTGGTGAGGAGTGTTCCTTGGTGCATTATTATTACCATGATTAGAGTTTCTTTCCCGACCATGACCATGACCACGACTGGGGCCACGACCTTTTCCACGTTTAGCCTTGTGGAAGCTCGTCTCATTCACTTCAGGGAATGGACAAGAACCAGTAGGTCGGTTTTCATGATTTTTCATTAATAGCACATTATGTTGCTCGGCTATAAGAAGATGTGAGATAAGTTCAGAATACTTTTTAAATCCCATCTCTCGATATTGCTGCTGCAGGAGCATATTCGAGGCATGAAAAGTGGTGAAAGTTTTCTCCAACATATCATGATCAGTAATATTATCACCACATAACTTCAATTGGGAAATAATTCTGAACATAGCAGAATTATACTCACTGATAGATTTAAAATCTTGTAGCCTTAGATGAGTCCAATCATATCGTGCCTGTGGAAGAACGACCATCTTCAGGTGGTCATATCTATCTTTCAAATTATTCCACAGTATGACTGGATCTTTAATAGTAAGATATTCCATTTTCAGACCCTCATCAAGGTGATGGAGTAGGAATATCATTGCTTTGGCACGGTCTTGGTTTGATGCCTGATTTTTGTCTTTGATGGTGTCTGCCAGACCCATCGCATCAAGATGAATTTCAGCATCAAACACCCAAGACATGTAGCTTTTGCCCGATATATCTAGGGCTACAAATTCAAGTTTAGAAAGATTTGACATTATTTAGGAAAAGAAATTTCTTACCTCAGATACTTTCAAAATATTTGCTCGAGATGGCAGTGTCTCGTGCTGATAACGTGTTATAAAATAAAGACTATAAAGTAAAGACAAGTATAGAGAGAAACTGATACATTATTCGAATTCAAACTGATGTACATAATGAACTGAAATCTCTTCTATTTATAGAAGAAAGAAAACTGTTGTGTAAGTTGCTACTATACCATATATGGATAATCTTCTACTGAGAGCAATGTTTATCCATAACGGAATACTGAAAGGATAAGCTTATTATACCCGATATAGATAATCTTCTACCGAGGGTAATGTTTATCCATAATTGGGTACTGAAAGGATAAGCTTGTTATACCCGGTATGGATAATCTTCTACCGGGGGTAATGTTTATCCATAACTGGGTACTGAAAGGATAAGCTTGTTATACCTGGTATGGATAATCTTCTACCGGGGATAATATTTATCCATAACTGGGTACTGAAAGGATAAGCTTATTATACCCGGTATGAATAATCTTCTACCGGGGGTAATGTTTATCCATAACCGGGTATCGAAGTGATAAGCTTCTTCAGAAGCTTATTTCCAATAGAGTACTTAAATAGATAAACATATTTACAGTGGAGTCCCATATGGATAAGCTTCTTCAGGAAGCTTATTTACAACGGAGTACTAAATGAACATCCATAATATAATATATTTATAACATTTGGTTGTTTATTATTGATTAAGGGTATTATTTATCATTTGGGTGATGTGAAATGGTATTAGTTACATCTATTTGGGATTGTAGAATCACCTAGAAGTAGTAGAATGAGAATTGGGGGAAGAAAATACCATTAATGAGGCTATAAGGCTTTACACCCATAAGGTATTTGATAAAATACCTAAGTGACTAAAACATGAGTAATAGTGCTAATATTGGTTTCTCTTGATATATATTGCCATAGATTACCGTTGAAAGAGACGACGAACATCGTGATACGCTTAAAAAGGCCAGAGTCAAGGTAGGTAAGGCTAACTCTCTATATTTGAGAATGTTAATGATTCTTCCTACACTATGTTTCTTTTACAACGTTACTAATTGTCTCAGAGATATAGTTAAGCTTAGTTCCTTGAATAGTTGCAGAACTTGCATTATCTAGCTTTGTAATTAGTTCATGACTTTCATTCTGAATGTTGTGAGCTCAGTGCGTAATTAATATAGACTTATGTTTGATGCCTATGAGTTTCACTCTAGATTATTCAGCATGCCATAAACAGTTGAAGCCTCAGTTATTACAAATCGGCTTATTATGAATACATGTCTCAATCTAGTTCTATTCATCATTCTAGTATCAGGTAACTCAATATGGTTCAGTATTTCAGTGTCATGTATTGCAGTATGATTCTCAGTTCCTGATTTTAAATCTCTGAATGTTGAACACATGTATTTGGGCCTGAGGCCGTAGTATATGTTTTATGCATCTTTGGGCCTGAGACTGCAGTTATGTATACGTATACTTGGGCTCGAGGCCGCAGTTTGTGCACATATATATTGGGCCTGAGGCCGCAGCTTATTTATCAAATTAAACATGTGGTTCATCATTTAGAAGAGGGAGTATTTATATCCTTACTTCCTTGTTCAACTATCAATTATCAGTTCAGTTTCAGTTCCAGCATTTACAGTTCTTTCTTTCAGTTGCTTTACGTACCAGTGTAATTCAAATGTACTAACATCCCTTGTCTGGGGCCTACATCTCACGCTGCATGTAATGATTTACAGGTTGACGATTCAGAGCGCTAGGATTCTCGTACCAGCTATTTGGTAAGCCTCAATTCTTTCGAGGCATTATCATTACTTTGCAGTCTTTCAGTATATAGATAGTTAGTATTTCAGTACTTCATTAGAGGCTTCATAAACTAGAATAACAGTTAGAGAGAGTGGCAGGTGTTTCATGTTAAGCAATGTTGGCTACAGATATGTTTCAGAATTATATTAGTGTTTTCGCACTTTGATTTATATCACTCAGACTTTCAGTATATCAGCATGTGTTAGTTATCTTCCGCATTCTGTATGTTATGATATCACATATTGATTCAGCCAGTCAGTTGGTTCGCTCGGTCACATGTAGTCAAGCACCGAGTGTCGTGTTACGTCCAAACCCAAGTTCGAGGCGTGACACTACATACATAAACAAGCTGTCTAATATACTAATCGTTCCACCACCAAATTACATCAACTGGCGCGCTCCATCAAACGTTGTTAGATTAAAGTTACTCATAAAAGATATCCATAAGCTAAATAGTTCATAAATAAACTAAGCGACCATTAGTCATAAAAGTTGGTGCAGAACAAAGGATCAAGATATGGCCACAGAACCAAGGATCATGATATGCTCGTCTTGCTTGACAAATGTCTAAGCCTTGGGAGATTGTGTAGTAGCATGAAAACTAGAGCAGCTGCCAGCCTTAGCCATTGGCCGCTGTTGTTTCACAAGTGGAACCAATGACTGCACAACATCGGCCATCAGTGGCCTGTAATCAGCCTCCGGTTGTACACACATTGCAGCAATAGCAGCAACCTGAATAACTTCTTTCAATGAATACTGACCTTCCAGTGCAGGATCCATAATCTCTACAACTTTTTCCCTATCAGTGAGACGAGGCAAAGCCTAACAGACAAATGGGAATAGTAAGTTTTAAAACAATTAGAGAAACCTACCTATCATCAACATAAAAAAAGAAGCGATTAGGGGAACTTACCCAAGAAACAAGAACACCTTCACCAGGAGATCTCTTCATATCAACTGGAACTCTGCCCGTCAACAACTCTAGGAGGACAACCCCATAACTGTAAACATCTGATTTGGTGGTCAAGTGCCCTGTTAATGCATATCTGCAATGGTGTAACAGAAGAAATTGACAGTGACACATGTAAAAATCTAACATAATCTACTTCTACCTACATGATTCAGCCAAATGACGGGTACTTACTCCGGAGCAACATATCCCTGGGTTCCCAAAACTCGAGTAGAGACATGTCCGCCAGCTTTATCAGATCCAAGCTTGGCCAATCCAAAATCGGAAACTTTGGCGTGGAAATTTTTGTCCAAAAGAATATTGCTACTTTTGAGATCTCTGTGTATGATTGGAGGATTGACATGCTCATGGAGATATTCCAAACCTTTAGCAGCCTCCAGAGCTATATTCAACCGGGTCTTCCAGTCCAACTTTGGACAAAAATTATTGGAACCTACAGATTGAAGCAAAGTACTTTCATTAATATCTTCAAAAGCAAAAAATTTGAAACAATGCGAAATAAGGTATAAGAATAAGGATAGCCCATTTGGCACAACTTGGGTCACTAGTCACTACACAGTAAGTAGGAATTCCAGGAAAAGACTTGCTTCGCTTCAAGTGGATGGCATAAACATATAATGTTAGCACGTGATTTTCTACAGTTCAGAAAATAATCTGATATTACCTGTGAGGACACCTAAAATCATCACTCAGTCATGTGTTGACTACATCCAAGGTGATTAAAATTACATGACTTAGGTAACTCAATCCAAAATGTTTGTCTTCTACCACATGAAACAACAGCAAATTATTGAGTTCAAAGGACCATGTGGATTCTAAGACAACCCCGGCAAGGGAAACTGCCAAACCATTACAACAACATACAACATACCCAGTGAAATCCCACGAGTGGGGTCTGGGGAGGGTAGTGTGTACGCAGACCTTACTCTTACCTTGTGAAGATAGAGAGGCCAAAACTGCCAAACCATTATAGAAATAAAGGAGATCAAACAGCCAACTTATAACTGTGGTTTCTCACAGTCGTGGCATCACAATTGCATAGAATGATCATTCAAAGCATTCTTTGTGTAAATAAGGGAGATCAAACAACCACTTTGAAAACTGCACTTCCTCATTTACAAGGCACTAAAAGCTGAAATGAATGGATTAATTATTGTTACATACAGGCAAGCAACAGTAAGGAATGAAATAAATTTGGATGTTCAGATAATCTCTATCATATTCTCACATTCCCTAAAAATAATTAAGTGAGCAATGCTCTTTGTGAGCTGATGTAGAGCAGAGTGTAAGGGAGCAACAATATACATTAACTTTGATTTTCTCAGGTTGGAGGCTGGCCATCTTTCCTTGTTTTATTTATCGGTAGCTACTTCTTATGTAATAACTAGCAGATATTTCCGTGTCTTACTACATTAGGGAAAAAAATTATCTGAAAATTGAAGTCCAAAAAGATGTATTACCACATATTTTGTGGCTGACAAGTAACTAGTTGGTGTCCCTTTACAAGCCAAGTGTAGCTAATCAATATGACAGCTTTCATATGTATAAGATGTCATTTGATGAGGATATTCATTCATCATTCTCCTACTATGAAGTATTTCTTCCGCAAAGATGGAAAAGGGGTGCATGAGGTTGTGGGAGAGTAAAAAGGGCAGCCCGGGAGCCCGGTGCACAAAGCATCCCCAGCTCATGCAAGGTCCAAAGAAGGGCCGCACCCGAAAGGAAGTAATGAGAGAGAATAAGAGTAAGGCATAAAAAGGTCTTCAAAAATTCATGTAACAAGGAACACATTGCTGCCCCAAAATAGCAATTACAAAAAAAGGCTGCTAACAGATTCCAAGAGGCGCAAAACCATATACAACTGAAAACCAAATACATACCATTGATTGGATACAAGTGCTCCTGCAAACCACCATTAGCCATGAACTCATAAACAAGCAATTTATGGCTGCATTCTGAACAATAGCCAATCAATGGCAGCAAATACGGTGAGCGCAAGCGACATAGCAACTCCACCTGATATTTTGATGCCACCAAATGATCGCCAAAAGTAAAGGAGAGGGAATAATACAACACACAATAAATTTCAGAAGAAGTTCAAGGTTTCACTAAAACTCTGCAATTTGTGACTGTTTCACAAAGGTTGAAATGCTAAGAAAATCATACAACAAATTGAAGGGCTTTGTTGAGAATAACTTGTACGTATTCTTTTTCATTCATATTTTGCAATTTGTGTCATATTTTAATTGTTTCATCATAGTGTGTAATCCCCAGATCAGGAAATTTGTCTATTTGTCATTTTGCTAAAGAAGAAGTCGATAAAGCATCTTAGTTTGAATTGTATTCGATTCATACTTGCAGTTACTTAGAAAAACTTGTTTTGTAGGTAGACTAGACCAATGGCTCTAATCAACCTAACAATTAGTATTACTAAATGCTTAAAAACATGAATTACGATACATTTCAAACTAACATTCACAAGATTATGGTGCTTTATTTTTTCCTAGGGAGGCGAAGAATGTACATGTAGCTTAATATCTGAGAGCTTACTAACTTTTATTAAAATAATATAAATATAAAATACATTATACATATTACAATTCTAACACAAATCCAAAGTCCTAACAATGCCCTTTATATTTTCACATTTAAGACCTTGTGTTAAGGGTTATAAATTACAAAGATTTCAATAAAGTGCTTAAAACCTTATTTTAGACTCGACAAAACCTTTTAACTTTCTGTTGGGCAGCACCCAAACTCTTCCATTGATGAAGGGTTAAAACAAAGATTGATTGAGACTTTGAGGAGAAAAATTTAAGGGTTGTGGAAATATTTTCCCCTTTCAACATTATAGACCAACGATGTTGCGCCGGAAATGTATAGACTGATATCTCACCTCCACTTTGAATTCCTCTTCCCCTTGCTTTCCAGCCTGATCCATCAGCTTAACTGCAACCTTCCTCCCATCTTGAAGCACTCCTCTGTACACTGACCCAAAAGCACCATGTCCAATCACATTGGATTTTCCAAATCCACCTGTGGCTGAATGCAGCTGCTTGAATGTGAAAACTTGAAGTCCCTTCTCAGCAGTGACTTTAAGATTGGCAAAACTATTGCCCTTGTCCTCAAAAGCTTTCTCTGTATCTAAATGGCATAACAAAAACTTATCAAGAGTTTAGCTTTCCCAAAACTAGAGGTGATACAGAGGAAAGCACAGTGAGCATGGTGTGAATTTGTGCACTAGAAAGCATTTTCTCTCTAAAATAACTAGATAATTTGTTCTAATTTCATTAACAACAACAACCCAGTAAAATCCCACTAGTGGGGTTTGGGGAGGGTAGTGTGTACGCAGACCTTACCCATTCCCGAAGGAGTAGAGAAGCTGTTTTCGGAAGACCCTCGGCTCAAGAAAACAAAAGGACAAAGTGTCAATGCATGTTTCTTAACAACTACTACTACTACAACAACAGATTCCAGTCATTAAGGCCTTCTATTCAGGATTTCTACATTGTGTAACCAACATTAGATCTTTTCTACATGTTTCTACTTTTTCCTTTAAATAAGAAAAAGAAGGGCACGGTGCACCAAGCTCTTGCTGTGCTCAGGGTCCGTAGAAAGGCGGGACCATAGGGATGTATTGTATGCCGTCTTTCTGTTAGAGGCCGTTTACACAGCTCGAACCCCACAGAGGCAACTATACCAGTTACCCAAGATCCCATTCTTAAATAAGAAAAAGAAAAAAAAATTAAATGATCCCCCCCCCCCAAATATCTTCTTTGACCCTTTGCTTAGTGATATTTCCTTTTGACCCAAAAATCTTTATAAAGATCAAAACTTTCTGCAACACAGTGAAGCTCATTGTACAAAACATAGGCCTGAAATACTGATGACCAACTTACAAGAATGTGTAAAACTGAGAAAGTAAAGACTTACAAGTACGGTTCTTGAGACGCTTGGCGACCTTGTTATGGATATAGCAATAGTAGCTAAATGCAATGAACAAAGAAGCAATGGCTAGAGAAGCAAAGACCAGTATTGTGACTGCAGTGGCCTTTTCTTTCTTATGGTAATCATCATTTTCTGCTTCCATTGCTGCAAAATGTTAGAAAAATAGGGAACTAAGTTGAACAACACGAAGAGAAGCCATTGGAGAGAGAAGTTTAGAGTAGACAAAAGTGGGACTGAGTCATAAAACAGTCTTTTTCTTCTCTCTCTCTCCTCTCTCTCTCTCCTCTCTTATTTTCCCCAGGTTTGCATTTGTCTTGTATGCGCAGGGGAATAGCTGAACAATGTACAAATGGGACACTCATTTTTTGCTTATAAGTCCCTAGCCTCATTGTTTGTGGGTTTAAAAGAGAATGTTTGTCTTTAGTAGTGAAAAAATTACGCATAGAAAAAGATTGATTACAGTTCTCTATAAAGTTGCAAGTTGCTAACACCTGTAAAAATTTAGAAGCTCAACACATTAACCCCTCCAATTACCTTTACTTTATTAACCCTTCTAGTCCCCTTGGAAATTACTCATCTGTCCCGTTTGGCCATAAAAATGATTCCCTTTTTTCGAAAACGTTTTCACTTTTTTTAAAAAAAAATTAATGTTTGGCCATAAAATTTTCGATTTTCATTTGAAGATAAATTTTGCAATGTTTCGAAAATTTGAAAAACTCCAAAAAGCTATTATTTAAAATTATCTCTTCAGATTACTCACAAAAATTCTAAAACAGCCCAAAATTATATTCATGTCCAAACATAACTCTAATTTTCAAATACCTCCACTTTTTTCCGAAAATTTACAATTCTTATGTCCAAACGCCCACTTAATTTGTCTTTCCACAATTATCCCATCAATAAATTATATGTCTAAAAGCTTCCCTTAGGGTGTGTTTGGTATAACGGAAATGTTTTCCGTGGAAAATATTTTCTTGGAAAACAAATAGTAATTTTATTTATTTTTTTATGTTTGGTATGCAAATTAAGGAAAATGACTTCTCAAGAGTATTCATAAATAATTTAGATATAATAAACATGAAGCCATAAACTTTCAAACCAACAACCTCCCGGACCCACAAATTTCATAAACTTTTGAATCGCTAAACTTTCAAAACCGCGGAATTTCGAACCCGTAAACTTTATAATTTCCAAACTCGTAAACTTCCAAACACATAAACCTCCGAACTTTGGAAAATTTTTTCTCTTCTCTTGATAAGGAAAACATTTTCCTCCGATTGGAGGAAAATGAATTGATAAGAAAAATATTTTCCAAAACATTTAAGCCAACCAAATATGAGAAAATTGAAAAATATTTTCCTTCGTACCAAACACACCCTTAGTCTCTAATTAAACTAAAAGCACTTTTGTCTAGCACGGGACTTAATGGAAGTGCCGAAGCGTAACAATAACAGATAAATGCCTAAATCTTAATTGTATTTTAATATTTAAAGTGACTTGATTTGGTAGTCCAAGTACAAAAAAATTGAAAACAAATACTACGTATTAGCAAGATTGCATCAAGTTTGAAATAGCATAGAAAAGATTATTGATTTACTAGAGCGGGAAAATATTTTCTTAAGGAAAAAGACCATAATGTTAGGTTAAAAAATTATAATAAAAACTAAACTGATAATGCCCAGCACGATACACATACAAAATCGCAACCACATATATGAAGACTGCTAATCTCAGTATTCAACAAAGAGTAAAATTATTACATTACACAAACCAAAACGAGTATTTTTTTTTCGAGTTAATTTTATGCATGGTCATTGAACTTTTGTGTTTGTTACCCAAAAGTCACTTTTCTTTTTTTTATTACGTAAAAATCATTCAACTTTGTGTTCATCACATAAAAGTCATTTTTCTTTCTTTTGTTACACAAAAATTATTTTACTTTGTTAGTTATCACAAAAGTCACATTTTTACTTAAAAAGTCTATTGTGCCCTTGATATTATATAAACCTTCATATTTATGTGATACCTTCTATATTATATACTATATAATATATTTTTAACTATGTATTTTATTTATAAATAAAATAACTTAATATTATTTTGTTTATTATTTTTAAAATATATTCGTATATTTAATTTTTTCTTAACGTTAATTTTCAAAATATATTAGTAGCGTTATTAAATTTATCAGTAACTTTTATATATATTAGTAGAGAAATAAATCGGCAAGTACATTTTTGTGAAAAAATTTGCAGGTAAACAAACAAGAAAATGAGAAAAAATCATATGTTACTCTGAAGGAAAATCCCTAGGTACTACATGCAAATTTAGTTGGGGATATTTTCTTGGGTATTTACCAGGGCAATTGGTTATTTAGGAAATAATATTACTAGAAATTCGGAAAAAATCGTCCAAAAAAAACTGATCAAAGTTGGTCGGTAATGGCTAATAACCGTTCAAAACACGACCATTAACATGTGGTGGGTATTTTGAAAGTTGGAAAGGAATATCGACCAAAGTTGGTCGGTAATTACAGGCCAACTTTGATCGGTCAATTAAATTCAAAAAATAATTGCTGAAAAAAAGTTGTTTTATAACGCTACTAATATATCTTGAAAATTAACGTCAAGAAAAAATTAAATATACGAATATATTATAAAAATAATAAATAAAATAATATTAAATTATTTTATCTATAAATAAAATATATAGTTAAAAATATATTATATAGTATATAATATAGAAGGTAATGCATAAATATTAATGTTTATATAATATCAAGGGCATAATAGACTTTTAAGTAAAAATGTGACTTTTGTGATAACTAGAGTAAAGTAAAATAATTTTTGTGTAACAAAAGAAAGAAAAGTAATTTTTGTGTAATGAACACAAAGTTGAATGATTTTTACGTAAACAAAAAAAGAAAAGTGATTTTTGGGTAACAAACACAAACGTTCAATGACCATGGATAAAATAATCTCTCTTTTTTCTTTCTTCCCCTTTTTGGGTAAAAATTAGTCTTGATAAAATTGAGCATGGCTTTAATGTTGTCAATAAAAGTTTCAATTGCGTTTGGTGAAGCTAATCGAAACAAGGAGTATCTTAAAGCAAAAAGGAAACAACACGTGCGTGCACTTTTAAAATTTATCCATGGCGCAATAAAATAAGTTTCCAAAGGGGGTCAAATTTAAGTTCTATACACCAATTACCTAAGAATTTTTTAGTTTAATTAGGTCAATAAAAAGATAATTAGAGGTATTTTACGCAACAAGTATTGATTTACATTAAGCCAATGCATGTAAGTTACTTGTCTTACATATACACTTTTGAACATTAGGCATAGTTATATATATATATATATATATATATATATATATATATATATATATATATACTTTAATTAGTTTATTAATTAAATACTTTGGAGTTCCGTTGAGTTCAAAAAGGATGTCATTATTCAATATCAACCTCTCTCGGAAAAGGATGATGGGAAGAATTACATCATGAACTTCTAAGCACTTATCTTATTCATGAAGGGTACAATTAATTAAAAATACTTTGTTTGCAGTCCAATCCTATTGATCCCAAATCTTTATTTTTTCAAAGGAAGTGATCAAGATGGTAGAAACTATATGCCAGAATTTTCTCTGGACGGGTAGAGGAGAGATAACCAAAAGAGCACTATTGGCATGGGAAAAACTATGTTGTCCCTAGGTTGCAGGGGGTCTTGATATTATGGATATATCAATATGGAATAAGGCAACAATGTGTAAGCTTCTACGGAACCTATGCCATAAAAAAGACCAATTACGGGTAGTTTGGGCGCATACATATTACGGTAAAGGTGATAGGTTTACGTTTAAGTTTCAATGATGACAATATTATCTTATATTATATTTTCAGGACAAACAAAAAGGAAAGAATGAAGATGCTTAGCAAGATTGCTACTGGATTCAAAATAAGGAAAGAAGTGAAGATTCAGTTACTACATTAATGATCAATCAAGAAGCAGATTGATTGCTACTGGATTCAAAATAAGGAAAGAATGAAGAGTCAGTTACTACATTAATGATAAATCAAGAAGCAGATTGACTCATCCTCAATCAAGGGAACTCAGATTGCCAATCATGGTCACTCCAGTTTTGAAGATCGCACTTGCGAATTAATCTCTCCTTGAATTCGGTTGGGATAAGGAAGGTCACATTCGAATCTGGGCCAGTCAAAGATCAAGATTCGAAGAGGCACCCCTTGGGTCAAATCCCTTAATTAAAGATCATGAGCCTCCAATTTCGAAAAGGACTCAACGACTCTTTTCTCTTCTATAAGAAGGTTGCTCTCTCAAGAAGAAGACTGCGCAACTACAAAAAATGTATTCCAAATCTGTCTACTTCTTAGTTCAAACACTGTAATTGTGAGTTATCAGTGTCTCAACAGATAGAGAGATCTAGAGTACAAAAGAAAGTTGTGTCAATAGATTAGAACTCAAGTGTTGATTCTCTATGTTGATGGTAAACGCAAAAAAAACCCATCAATATTGTAACTTTGTTCAAAGATCTTAAGGGAACCCTTGTGACCCAAGAAAAACTGGATGTAAGTACCACAACGGTACCGAACCAGTATACATTGTGTGTGTCTTACTATTTCTCTTTACTGCTTTCACTCTTTTTGTCTTGTGGTTTGTCAACTAATACTTATATTAGTCGACCAAATTTTAATTAGTCAACAATTCACCCCTCCCTCCCCCCTCTTATACTTTCAATTGGTATTAGAGAAAGGCTCACAATCTTTGCTTTACCGCTAGTGAGAAAAAAATTAATGGGATCCAACACTGTTGCCGGTGGTCTCTTTCAAGAAGGAACATATTAGGTTCGACCCCCTTACTTCAATGGTCAGCATTTTTCTCATTGGAAAGTTCGCATAAAAACATATACCATATCATATGACATCAAAGTATGGCATGTAATAAAAAAGGAAAATCTTCCAATTCCTTCCAACTGAATTGAACGATTACACTGATGAACAAGTTGATGTTATCACTGTCAATGCAAAAGCAAAAAATCTACTGTACAATGCTATCAGTAGAGAAAAATATGAAAAAATATCTTGTTGTGAGACTACAAAAGAAATGTGGGACAAACTGGAAGTCACTTATGAAGGAACCAACAAGGTGAAAGAGACTAGAATAAATCTCCTGGTTAGGGAATATGAATTATTCCAAATGAAGGATGGAGAATCTGTTGAAGAAATATTTTTCAGGTTCAGCAAAATCCTTGGAGACATCAAATCATTTGGAAGACCTATTAAAAGTGGCGAACATGTTAGGAAGATCCTTAGAAGTCTACGCACAATCTAGCAACCAAAAGTCATCGCTTTAGAATGTCAAGATCTGGACAAAATCTCCTATGATGAACTCAGAGGTGACTTGATTGCTTTCGAGAAAACTCATCTTGCAGACAAATTCAAGAGAAAAAGGAAATTGTTGCTTTCAAGGAAACTATGGCTGAACCTGAAAATGAAGATGAAGTAGAAGGAGGAGAACAAGATGAAAACATTGCAATGCTCTCGCAAGTTGTGACTAACATGATGAGAAGAAACAAAAACTACAAAAGAGATAAGTCTAATTTCAGAAAAGGAAGGGAGAGCAATGAAACAGATAAAAATGATAGAAGATGTTACGAATGTGGAAAGTTCGGACACGTTCAAGCTGACTGTCCTGAATTAAAAAGGAAGTTTAGCAGAAACGTGCAAATGAAGAAAGCTTTTGGAGCATGGAGTGATGAGGAAGAATCTGATCATGAGGAAATTGCCAACATGTGCTTTATGGCGCTTAGCGAAGATGAAGAATCAGAGGAACTTGGACTAATGGCAGACATCAACGATGAAGAAGATGATTCAAGAAGACCTCGTTCACTATTGGATGAAGGAACTAATGAGGTACGTACTCATTTATGTCCAAATTGTTATGAACTTCAAGAATTTATTGATATTGCTCTTGCTGACATAGAAAGAGTAGTAAATGAACTTAGAAAAGTCAAGAGAGAAATAGAAAGAGAGAAGAATGATTGGGCCCTGAAACTAGAAGTCGAAATTGAACGTGATATACTTCAAAAAGAAGTAAACGAACTCAGGCTTCAATCGAATGGTCTACAAAGAACCTCAAGTTCTAGTTCAGTCAAAACTGATCAGAACGTCCCTGTTAGAAAGAAAATAACGTGTTCCTTTTATGGTAAAATGGTCATAGCACTAACAATTGCAGGAACAAAATTAGAGCTGAAAATAATCCTGGCAACTTCAATAGCTCATCTTGCACCTACTGTGGTAAAAGAGGTCACACCTCAAATCATTACAGGTTCAAAAACAACAGGAGATGGATTTGGAGACTAAAATCTTCAAACCAAACTAACTCTCAAATCTAACCATTCAGGACCCAAGCAGGCTTGAGTACCTAAAAATAAGTAATCTTGTTTTGCAGGAACATCACAAGAAGAATCGAAAAGGAAAATGGTATCTCGACAGCGCGTGTTCCAGACATATGACGGGTGACAAACAATTGTTCAAATCAGTCACCAAGCTAGATGGAGGAACAGTTACTTTTGGTGACAAATCCAAAGGAAATGTTATTAGTGTTGGAAAAGTTCCTTTAAGCTCTACATATGATGTGGATGGAGTTTACTTAGTAGATGAACTCGAGTACAATCTTCTCAGCATCAGTCAACTATGTGACAATGATTATGAGGTTCGTTTTAAGAAATATGGTTGGTTCACAGAAGACGAATCAGGTAACATCATTCTCTCTTGTAATAGGGGCAGAAATGTCTATACTATTAGAAACTTAGAAAACTTTGGGGATCAAATTCGTCTGTCTTTTATAATTGAAGATCCCTGGATTTGGCATAGAAAACTTGGGCATACAAGCATGCACACAATTTAAAAACTTTCAAAATATGACCTTGTTGTTGGTCTTCCAAAACTGAATTTTTCAAAAGATCATATATGTGATACATGTCAATTAGGCAAGCAAACTCGATCCTCTTTCAAAGTCAAAGGCATTGTTTCAACCTCTAAACCTCTTCAACTGCTGCATATATATTTGGCACCACTAGAACGATTAGTATTGGAGGTAAGAAATATGCTTTTGTTATTGTAGATGATTTCTCTAGATTTACATGGGTTATATTTCTTAGTCATAAAGATGATGCCTTAAAGAATTTTGAAGTTTTTTATAAGAAGGTTCAACATGAGAAGGGTTACTACATCTCTACCACCAGGAGTGATCATGGAGGAGAGTTTGAAAGCATAGCGTTTGAAAATTTCTGCAATGATCAAGGAATCTCCCATAATTTCTCTTCACCAAGATCTCCTCAGCAGAATAGTGTAGTAGAGCGGAAAAATAGAACCTTGCAGGATATAGCAAGAACCATGATAGTGAAAAACTCTTTACCTCATCATTTCTGGGCAGAAGCTGTAAGTACAACATGTCATATTATTAAAAGGTATCTCATTCGTCTTATTCTAAAAAAGACTCCCTATGAACTGTGGAATGGTAAGAAACCAAACATCAGCTGCTTCCACCCTTTTGGATGCAAATGCTTTGTTCATAATAATGGTAAAGATAATTTGGGTAGTTTGATCCAAAAAGTGATGAAGGTATATTTCTTGGTAATTCTCCCTCAAGTAGAGCTTACAGAGTTTATAATAAGATAACCTTATATATTGAAGAATCTATTCATGTTGTTCTTATTGATACTAACCCTCGCCCAAGGAATGAACATGTTCCTAAAGATGAGGAAATTTCTTGTGCTATAAAATCTGTTATTCTAGGTAAAGATCATCAAAGTAAGTCAGCTAATCAACAGACTCAACCAGCTGAAGCTCCTCCAGAAGATCTTGACTTATCTAAACAAGATCAGTCGATTAACACAGAAAAGATCTCTACTGCAAATACTCCAAATGAATGGAAGAACGAACCAGGATACCCTCAAAAATTCATTATAGGAGATCCACAGGAAGGGATAACTACAAGGAGATCACAAAAAAACAAGTCTCATGCAGCTCTCATTTCTCAAATTGAGCCCAAGAAGGTTAATCAAACTCTAAAGGATTCTTATTGGATCAACGCTATGAAAGAAGAATTAGATCAGTTTGAGAAAAATAAAGTATGAGAATTAGTTTCAAAACCTCAAAACTCCTCTGTTGTTGGGACTAAATGGGTTTTCAAAAATAAATTGGATGAATCAGGCCAAGCGTCGTTCGAAATAAAGCAAGAGTGGTGGCACAAGGTTACTCTCAACAAGAAAGAATCGACTATGATGAGACCTTTGCACCTGTGGCAAGACTTGAATCCATTCGAATCTTACTTGCTTTTGCCGCTCAAAAATGATTCAAAACTGTATCAGATGGATGTCAAAAGTGTATTCCTAAATGGTTATATATCTGAAGAAGTATATGTGAAGCAACCTCCTGGGTTTGCGAATACACTTTTCCCAATCATGTATACAAGCTGACTAAAGCCCTGTACGGTCTCAAACTAGCTCCGCGAGCATAGTATGAAAGGTTAAGTTCTTTTCTTCTAAATCAAGGTTTCAAATGAGGTAACATAGATACAAGTCTTTTTATTAAGCAATCAAATTCTGGTAATCTCATTACTCAAAATTACGTTGATGGCATTATCTTTCCATGAAAGGTGAATTTGAAATGAGCATGATGGGAGAACTAACCTTCTTCCTTGGACTTCAAATCAAACAGTCTCCTAAAAGAATTTTCATCAGCCAAACTAAGTACACCAAGGAACTTATCAAAAAGTTTGGAATGGAAAATGCTAAGGCTTGTATGGATTTAAAAACTAAGTACATGATTGGTTTGTATGGATTCGTCAATATATGCTTGAGAGTATCGGGGATATTTCCTCTTCTGATGCTTGTCTGCCCTATGGTATTCTTATCTCTCATATCCTGGAAGTTATAAAGGTTGACTTTACACCCTTCACACCCAAGCACATCTCCAATACTTATGACAAAACTGCATTTTCTATGATGGGATACTCATTAGGTGAAAGTGGATGGGTTAAGCGGGCCAAGGTTGAAAGTGCTCCAGCTCCGGTTGATGTTCAAGTTGATCAACCAGTTCCTCAGTTGACTACCTCCCAGAACCTTCCACACATTCAACAATACCTTGATGAAGTCAAGCTGCTGCTTGTGGGAATTAAAGAACAAGTGGATAAGATCAGAGATGTCACTAAAGAGACAGGTTCAAACGTAGCAAAGCTACGGATAGACATAGGAGCTACAAGAAGACATAGAACCAGGGCCTTCAATTCCATGACTGAAAGGATAGACAAGCTCGTCAAAGATGTTGAAAACTCCTATGGCTCCTTCTGCACCAAAGTGATCAACACCCTCAAATACTTTCTGGGATGTCATTAATTATCTCTAGTTGTTTTTGCGACAAACAACTTAAGCTTTTTTGCTGTTTTATATGGTGGCCTTTAGACAATTATTTTTTGGTATGTACTAACTTAAGCCTCTGTTGAAGGCTCTACTACTCTAACCCATTTTGCTATGTACATTATATTGCTCTGTGTTTCTGTATTTTATATTACTTTTCATTTTTGATTGATGTCAAAGGGGGAGAAAAAATGTGAGTAAACACTCAGGGGGAGACATGAGCACAACATTCACAACATAGGAACAATTCAAGGGAAGCACTAGCTCAGGGGGAGCAACTCCTTAAAGGGGAAGTACCTTAAAAAAAATTAAATTTGTTTACTCCTTCTTGATTGTCATCATCAAAAAGGGAGAGATTGATAGGTTTACGTTTAAGTTTCAATGATGACAATATTATCTTGTGTTATATTTTCAGGACAAACAAAAAAGAAAGAATGAATATGCTTAGCAAGATTGCTATTGGATTCAAAATAAGGAAAGAATGAATATTCAGTTACTGCATTAATGATCAATGAAGAAGCAGATTTACTGGATTCAAAATAAGGAAAGAATGAAGATTCAGTTACTGTATTAATGTAAATCAAGAAGCAGATTGACTCGTCCTCAATCAAGGGAACTCAGATTGCCAATCATGGTCACTCCAATTTTGAAGATCGCGCTTGCGAATTAATCTCTCATTGAATTCAGCTGTGACAAGGAAGGTCACATTCGAATCTGGGCCAGTCAAAGAGCAAGATTCGAAGATGCACCTCTTGGGTCAAATCCCTTAATTAAAGATCATGTGCCTCCAATTTCAAAAAGGACTCAACGAATCTTTTCTCTTCTATAAGAAGGATGCTCTCTCAAGAAAAAGACTACGCAACTACAAAAACTGTATTCCAAATCTGTCTACTTCTTAGTTCAAACACTGTAATTATGAGTTATCAGTGTCTCAAAAGATAGAGAGATCTAGAGTACAAAATAAAGTTATGTCAATTGATTAGAACTCAAATGTTGATTCTGTATGTTGATGGTAAACGCAAAAAAAACATCAATATTGTAACTTTGTTCAAAGATCTTAAGGGAACCCTTGTGATCCAAGGGAAACTAGATGTAAGTACTACAACAGTACCAAACCAGTATAAATCATGTATGCCTTACTATTTCTCTTTACTGCTTTCACTCTTTCTGTCTTATGGTTAGTCAACTAATACTTATATTAGTCGACCTTAATTAGTCAACAATTCACCCCCTCATGTACTTTCAAAGGGAAGCAAGTTTGGGATAGAGGGGAAACAAGCATCTTGGATAGTCAAAAAGGTGTTGAAAGCTAAACTTTACTTAGAACGTGCTAGAATCAAACAAAGTGAGCTAGAAAGGTTTATCAAAGCTATATACCAGAAAATGAGGGGAGTCCACCAAAAAGTTCAATGGAGAAAGTTGATTTGTAATAACTATGGTGCACCAAGATGGACTTTTATACTTAACCTGCCAGCTCATAGAATGCTAAGCACAGTACAAGGGACAGGCTTGCTAGCTGGGGTGTGACTGATACACTAGTATGTCCTCTGTGTAGTGTTGTTAATGAGACTATTGACCATTTATTTTTTAACTGTGTGTACTCAAGTGGAATATGAAACAGATTATTACAATGGCAAGGTTTGACAAGAAAGGCTATGAGCTGGCAACATGAAATTACATGGATAGAAGTTAATGAGAGGGGTAGGAGCGCTAAAGCGGATGTTTTCAGAATGGCTATAGTTGGATGTGTATATCATATATGGCAAGAGCGAAACATAAGGATATTTCAGAATAAGCAAAGGTAAGAGGAGCAAGTTATCAAACAAATTGCTCAAGAGATATTCGGTAGAGGTTCTATGTAGGCTCGATTGGCTAAAAAACTAGAAAGCTTAAATTTTTACCCTTAGTTAGCCTAGTAAATGCTTTATGATGATGTTGTTGTTTAGGAGGTACAATAATGGTTGAGATGATGCCAAGTTTAGTGCTGGTGTCTTTTTTCTTTTCTTTTTTTGTTTTTGTTTTTGTTTTTGTTTTGAGCTGTACAAAGATTACTTGGTAATTAATAAAAAAAATTATTTACCAAAAATTTATTAGTTCTTAAATTAATTATTTAGTTAAGTATAAATATTCAGTGCGAATAAGTATTTACCTGATAAGTTATCCGTTATAATTGGTTGAATTATGAAAACAATATAAATATTTCTTATATGGTTAGTCTACTTAGAAGCAAATGTAAAATCCTACGTATTATATATGATGAGGAGGAAACTAATGCACCAATATCATTACGATGACAACTGTGCAACGCTTTCTACAACAAAATTTCATATCCGATTAGATTGTTAAAGTAATTACTAATTATCTTGATGCTTCCTGTCTTCCTGATATCCTCAGCCAGAAATGAATTTTCATTTGCTTTCTAGTGGAGAACACTTATCGAACATGATAAAGGAATTTCCATCTTACGTTAAAAGAAATTAGATGTAGGTTGAAAATGAAATGACAATCAAAGCCAGTAATTAACTTAGGACCACACTCAAATTTGTCTACCTAATTGTTCACAAATGTTTATTCGCGGGTAGACAGTAAATTGCGTCGAGAAAATAAAATCAAGACCGAAAATATCCCAACAATCGTAGTATTTTATTTCGAATATCTGAGTGTACAATTTCTATGATTACTCTGATTCTACTTTTCTAGTATAAATTCAAGCGCCTTCGAGCTTGATCTTGAATTTGAATTTGATTTATCCGTCGCGAACACTTTAATTGTTGCCACGAATTGTATCACAAACAAGTAGCCTTGATCTTGAACGTCTTGTATTTGGTTTGACTTCGTTCTTGATCTTGAATACTTGAATTGTTCTTCGTTCTTGAGCTTGAACTTGATTTCTTGAACTTGAACTTGATTGCTTGAAACTTGAAACTTGTAGAGAAATTTGCTGCGTTTGATCCACTAGCTCTCTCTTGTTTCTTGTTATAACTTCTGGTCTCTTTTCTGAGTTATGAAGACCCCTATTTATAGTTATGGAAGGGAGGAGTTGTGATAAGAACAAACTCTTTCCGACCAATCAAATTGAAGTGTGACATGGCCGCATTTGATTGGCCAGAACATGTCACTTGCACACGTGGCATGATTTCATTAGCCCTTTAATGTGACTTGGCATGCCTTGTCATTTTGACACGTGACATGGTCCTATTGACTTTTCCATTTGACTTGGTGGCCCACGTCATTTGACACGTGGCACCAAACTGGGCCTTTAGGAAGATGACATCTTGGGCTTAATGAGGTGGGCTCATCATTTGTGGCCCAATTAAATGGTCTAGCCCAATAATATTGGACTTATACAATTAATCTAATTATATTAGCCCCAAATATTTATTCGGACTAATATATTTAAAATATAATCCAAATTATTTATTGAATTTGAATTCAATAAATTTTTACATGCCTACAAATGCCCCCTACTTCAAAACTTGTCTAGATGTTGACTTCTTGAATTTCAAAGACAAGGTTTGAAGTATTTATAATTGAGTGCTTGAGCCAATTGCAATCTGCCCACCAAATGACAAAAGCTATCAAACTTTACACTTTCCAACATTTCTTTATGGAGGGTTTGTGTATTTGTAAAATACGTTCATTCTCAACATATGTCGTTTTCCTGTTAAATGTCCAGTAACCATGAAGACTCCAACTTAAGCTCACAATCTTTGACCACATAAGATCAAGTGGAATTTTCTTTTCCAAACAAATGCTCTTTTTTGTTCTTGATCCCATAGCCATATTTTATTAATAAATCTAATTCAAATAAGAACTTGCTCTCCACGTGTCATGCAATGGACTTGATTTGGAGATAAGCCGTTGAAGGAACAAAGCAAATCACCATATATTACTAAACCAAACAAATATTGGATTTGGTTGCGAGGACTCCTACTACTGTCGGCTCCTTCAAACTCGTACAATGATTCTTTCTCCAATTGAATTTGGATACCTAGTTCCTCTTGAACTCTAATAATGTGCAGTCCCACATCGTTATTAATTTTCTAATAATTATATCACTCACTCTATAAATATCCTTGTGCCTTTCATTCAGTTGGTATCGACCGTCATCATTATTTTTTTTGCATATTTGTTCTCTTTCTCTTTTTTTTTTGTAGGCCAAGAGAAGAAAAGTCGTTGAGTGCCAAGTTGACGCCAAGAGAAGAAAAGTCGTTGAGTGCCAAGTTGACGGGCAACTCTATGACGTCCCATATAATTCATCAAGGCATATAGATGATCAAATCTACAACAACTTATAGAAGGACAAATTCGTCGCAACATATAGAAGGACAAATACATCTCAATATATAGGCAAAAATTCACATCACCATATAGACGGACAAATTACCTCAATATATAGACGGACAAATCCACAACAACATATAGACGGACAAATCCGCATCAACATATAGACGGACAAATTCACAACGCCATATAGATGGACAAATTCACATCAACATATAGACATACAAATTCATATCAACATATAGACGGACAAATCCACATCACCGTATAGATGGACAAATTTATATCAACATATAGACGGACAAATTCACATCACCATATAGATGGACAAATCCGTATCACCATATAGATGGACACATCCACATCAACATATAGATGGACAAATCCACATCATCATAAAGACGGACACATCCACCTCAATATATAGATGGAGAAATCCATATCAACATATATATGGACAAATCTAGATCAACATATAAACGGACAAATCCGCATCAACATATAGATGGACACATTCACATCAACATATAGAACTATATCAACATATAGATGGACGAATCCGCATCAACATATAGACGGATAAATTCGCATCACCATATAGATGGACAAATCCACATCAACATATAGAAGGATCAAATCCATGAAGAGGACAACTTAAGGTGAAAAAGGACTTAACGTCCACCTTAAGATTGGGAAATTAAAGTTCCTTTTAAGGGTAAACCTACGAAGATGTCAACTTAAGGTGCAAATGGACTTATATGTCCACCTTAAGGACAAACCCATGAAGAGACCAACTTAAGGTGCAAAAGAACTCATATGTCCACCTTAAGATTGGAAAGTTATAGTTCCTTTTAAGGACAAACCCACGAAGAGGCCAACTTAAGGTAGAAAGGGACTCATATGTCCACCTTAAGATTGGAAAGTTATAAAGCTTCAACTCGAAGACTTCATGGACTTGATGACGTCGACTTGAACACTTGGAAAACTTTGAAGATTCGGACATTTGGAAAACTTTGAAGATTCAGCGGACTTTGCAGACTTAAACTTGAAGACCGACAAACTTGAAGATTCGGCGGACTTTGTTCTTTCAATCTAAAAAATTTGAGGGCTCAAATACTTCCACTTGAAGACTGATGAGTTTGAGGACCTCAACTTGAAGACTTCAACTTGGAAACCTGGAGGGCTTAGACATCTCAACTTGAAGGGTGGCGAACATGAAAACTTCAACTTGAAGACCGACAGACTTGAAGATTTCAACTTGGAGACTTCGAGGGCTTAAACCACTCAACTTGAATTCTGGTGAACTTAAGGACTTCAACTTGAAGGCCGATGGACTTAGAGGGCTTGAATACTTCAACTTAAAGACTGGCGGATTTACAGACTTCAACTTGAAGACCAAAAATTTGAAGGTTTGGCGAACTTGAAGGCATAATGAATCACCAGGCTTCATTGCAAATACTTGGTAGTCTCCTAAAAGACTATAATAGTTCCATTGAAGACACCAATTTACCATGAAAGCTTGCCCCCTTTATATCAAATGAGATCAAAGTTCAACAGGAGGATGGCATTTCAGCTTGATTTCACATTCCTTCATGCTTCACTCGGACAACAATTGGGGCACTATGTATCTTTTGAACTTATGCGACTGAACTTAGAATGAAACTCTAAGCTGCCTATGTACCTCGGTGAAGAGGATCAAGTCATACCGTAGTTCAGACTAGGTAATTTTTTATTTTTTTATGTCCTCACTTTTGCCTAGGCCGCCTCTTTCGAAGTTTTCAACCTAGCAGACTCTTTTTTTTAATCGTAGGGGCCATACACAGTTTAGACTCATTCGAGACAAGAGTGTAGCAACATGCAGTTTAGGCTCGTGCGTCAAGGAGCATTGCAACTTCAAAGATAATACTTCTTCAAAAACTTGCCATTGATAGGGCCGATTCTCATGCCATCTGCATTAACCAGCTTGTAAGCCCTACTTGAGTAAGTTTCTTGTATGACATATGGCCTATCCCATTTTGAAGTGAATTTCCCTACAAGTTTATGGGAAGTAATTATGGGTCTTCGTATGGCAAGGACTTGATCTTCTACTTGAAAGGATCTCGGGCGAACTCTTTTATTGAAGGCGCGAGATAATCGAGCTTGATAACATTCAAGACTCTGTTGAGATTCCAACCTCTTCTCATCAAGAGCCTTTAGCTCTGCTAATCAAAGTCGGGCATTTTCTTCATCAGTGATCCCTTTTTAAATAGCCAATCGTAATGAAGGTATTTGACGCTCAAGTGACAAGACAGCTTCAACTTTATAAATGAGTGAATAAGGAGTCACCTGTGTTGGTATGTGGTGAGTCGTCCTATATGCCCATAGAGCTTTATCCATACGGTCATTCCAATCTCGTTTGGATTTGGAGACGACTTTCTTTAACAAGTTGCATAGAGTCTTGTTGAATGCCTCGGCTAGACCATTGGCGGTAGCATTGTACATCGAAGAGTTACGTTGCTTGAAGCCAAATAGATCATAAATCTCGTTCATTAGCCTATTATCGAGTGGCTTTCCATTATCCGTTATTATGTAACGAGGAATGCCAAAGCGATAAATAATGTTTACTAGGATGAAACTTGCAACATTTTCCTTCTTTACTTCCTTAAGAGCAACAACTTAGCCCATTTTGAGAAGTAGTCAGTTGTAGCCAAGATGTATAGGCGCCCACCATAGGACTTTGGCAGTGGTCCAACAATATCCAATCCCCAAGCGTCAAACGGTCAGGATGCAACAGTCGGGTGCAACACTTCAGGAGGTTGATGAATAAAATTTGCATGGAATTGACAAGCCTTGCATCTTCGAGCATAGTCCAAGCAATCTTTTACCATCGTTGGTCAATAGTATCTCATCCTTTTAATATGGAAGTGAAGCTTTGATCCAGACTAGTGTGACCCACATACCCTAGAATGCGTTTATTGCAAAGCTTGGAGTGCTTCATCTTCCCCTAAGTATCGCAAGAGTACTCCCTCGAATGATCTTCTGTATAGGGTATATTTGTAGTAAAGTAAGCGAGGTGCACGACGACGGATTTCAGTTCTTCTCCGCGGATTTTCTAGAAGTATCACATAACACAAGTAGTCAATAATGGGTTATCTCCATTCTTCTTTCTCGACTTCAGAAACAACGACAAGATGCTTGAGTTCATTTTCGTCACCTTCAGCCTCATTTGGCAGCGGTACTACCCATTTTTGGCAGACAGTAACTTGCGCTTGATCAGACAGGGTTAAAGATGAAGCTATGGCAGCTAAAGCATCCGCCTTCTTATTTTCTTTCCTTGGCACATGTTGAATAGTCACATCACTGAGCCACCCCATTAACTTTTTAATGTAATCATGATATGGGTGTAGTTCAGGCTTCTTGACCTCATAACTACCTAAAAGTTGATTGAATACTAACTGAGAGTCACCAAAGACTTGCAATTGCAACCACTTCATTTCGACAGCCATTTTGGGCCCAAGTATTAGTGCTTGATACTCATCAACATTGTTAGAGTAGAGTTGCGTCAACATAAAAGAGTAGGGCAGAATTTCACCTTGAGAAGTGACAAATACTACACCAGCACCAGCTCCTCAGCGATGTGCAGCACCATCAAAATACATCTTCCATAGAGGCTGAACTTCAATGACCATGGCGTCCTCATCAGGTAGTTCGTCAGTTAGCTCCCAATCATCAAGTATAGGGTGATCTACCAAAAAGTCTACCAATGTTTGTCCTTTTACAGCCTTTTGAGGGATGTACAAAATCTCGAATTATTGAAAATGGAGGTACCATCTCTCTAGTCGATCGCTCAGAACAGGTTTTGATATCACGAACTTGATGGGATTTGCCTTAGAAACAAGACGGACAACATGAGCTTGAAAGTAGTGTTTCAACTTTTGAATTGAGAAGACTAGCACCAAACACAACTTTTCAATTGGCGAATAATTCAGCTCGTTTGGTGTCATCATCCTGCTCAAGTAGTAAAGGGAGTTTTCTTTCCCTTCACTATTTTCTTGGGCCAATAACGCTCCAACAGATATCTCTTGTGCTGAAATGTATAGTATCAATGGCTTTCCAAGTATAGAGGCTGCCAGAACAGAAGGCTTCATCAAGTAGGATTTAATGCTCTCAAAGGCATTGCTACACGCTTGGTCCCATTTGAAAGGGACACCTTTCTTCATAAGGCGACTGAATGGTTGGCACCTCCCAGCTAGGTTTGAGATAAATCTCCTAAGGTACGCTAACTTTCCCTACAGACTTTTCAATTCGTGAATGTCTCGAGGCTCAGGCATTTTCCAGATTGCATCTACTTTGGCTTGATCAATTTCAATCCCTTGATGTCGAAAAATGAAACCAAGGAACTTTCCGGAAGTAACTGCAAAGATGCATTTCAATGGGTTTATCCTAAGTTGGTACCTCCGGGGCAACTCAAACACCATTCTCAAGTCTTTCAAGTGGTCGCCTTTCTCTCTTGATTTTACCACCAAGTGGTCAACATAGCATTTGACATTCTTGTGGAGAAGATCGTCAAAAATATTCTGCATAGCCCTTTGGTAAGTAGCACCAACGTTTTTTAAGCCAAAAGGCATTACCTTATAGCAATAAATACCTTTGGGGGTACGGAATGCAGTAAGCTCTTCATCTTTTTGCGCTATACGAATTTGGTTATAGCCTAATGAACCGTCCATAAATGACATTGTCTCATACCCAGTAGTAGCATCGATCATCAGTTCTAGAATGGGAAGTGTGAACTCATCTTTTGGACATGCATTGTTAAGATCCCTAAAGTCAACGCACACTCGAATCTGACCATTTTTCTTCCTTAGAGGGACAATACTTGAAACCCATGTTGGGTATTTAACTTCACGAATAAATCCAGCTTCAATGAGTTTGTTAACTTAGGTTTCAATCAAGGGAACCAAGTCTGGCCTAAAACGCCTTTGAGCTTGTTTAACAGGGAGAGCACCATTTTTTATTACAAGGTGATGGAGTGCTACTTTCGGGTCTAATCCAGGCATCTCTTTGTAACTCCAAGCAAAGACATTCCTGAACTCTTTAAGTAACTCAATATAAGTGATCTCTTCATTAGCTTCTAGTAAAACACTTAGGTAGGTGGGTCTTGGTTCTTCATCGGTGCCAAGGATAACTTCTTTTAAGGCATCAACTGTTATCTTCACTCCTTCTTCAAGTTCAGGTGGAGCATCTTTTGCATCTTTATCTTCTTGAGGGTCCCCATCGTTGAAAGATATGTGATAACACGGCGAAACATCATCCAATTCTGCATTATCTTCCATTGAAGATGGAATGCCATTCTCGACTTGTACAGTAACATGATATGAAGAACCCACACTTTCTTCATCTTCATCACATTCCTTAGTGTAGACCACAATATATGGCTTTACCTTCAGTACTTCTTTACATGAAACCACAAGTTTTGTTTGTCGCCTCATTCTAGAAGGAACAAAACTTTGGAAATCCTTAGAGATCTCTGGATTTTGGGTAAAGCGGGTGTTCTTATGCTTTGAAAATTTCTCTGGAACTTGTTCCCCTTCTTTAATGGACCTAATCTTTCAAACACGGAGGTCCTCACAGGCAATTTTCCAAGTCGATCAAAGACAGAAGGCTTGTTAGAAGTGGCCAATTCATCTTCTACAATGATATAATTGCTACTCGTCCTTCTTATGGAAATGCGCACTGATGACGGTTGCTTGTATCCCAAACCTTCACGTGGTTGCCTCATTGCAACTTCTGATGGGAGCTTCCCTAACTTTGATGGCTCGTCGGGATTGTATCCAGCTTTCGCAAATAGCTTGTAAGTGTTAGGATCAAAACCTTCATCTGTTCGTTTTGTTGGGAGTGCCACATTCTGCAAACGATTTTAGGCTACAAACCCTGCAAGCGGCTTCGAGGGCAACTTTACTGCCTCAATTCATTTTACCGGAAGAGTTAACTCCTTCAGCGTGTTGGTTTGAAGATTAGATGATTTGCCCTTGTCTTTCTCCCTTTTAGGGACATATTGGAGATTAAGACTTACTTTCTTGCCATAAGATGCAATATCCCCTCTATGAGATTTATTCACGTCGGGTTGTACCTCTTCAGTAACAACTTTGGCTTTACCGATAGTCACCTCAGCTCTTTTAGTCATAGGCTCGTCATTCTTGCCTTTCATGCCATCATCAACTTTTAGATCCTTCACAATGCGGTTCTTCAAGTAGAACTTTGCATCGGCGAAGTGTGACTCTGCCTCAGTAAATGGCTCATCATCAACAAACCTCTCGACTTCACCCTCGTAGTATTTTAAACATTGATGGTAGGTAGATGGAACTACTTTATTCTCATGTATCCAAGGCCTCCCAAGCAAAACATTGTATGAAGTCTTCGCATCGATCATATGCAACCATGCACTTGATTGCATATCTTCAATGGTGATTCCCAGCCAGATCGCGCCTATGGCTCTTTGCCCCCCTTGGTTGAATCCTTGGATCATCACACGACTTTCTGAGAGTTCGTTCATGGGAATACCAAGTTGTTTCATAGTGTGGATTGGCAAAATGTTCACTGAGGATCCTCCATCAACCAAAATTTGTTCTACCCTTTCATCGCACATATAGCCAACTAGGTACAATGGGTGGTTATGAGGAGTGTCACCTAGTAAAAGATTGTCATTTGTGAACGTAACCTTTTCCTCACAAGCATTAACTTTTGGAGGAATGGACTCGATGGGATTTTCCGAAGATGGTGCCAACGGTAGGTCATCACTCTTTTCTTCCCCTTTGTCAGCATGGCAACAAGAGGAATTAATGCCCTCATGGGAAATCTTTGTGCGGAACCAACTTGGTAAGAATTACTCCAAGGTCACTGTATGTCGTGGCTTTTAAGGATGGTGAACCTCTACTTTTGCTTTCTTCAAATATTTAACCGGATTCCATCTCTTTGGTCTTTTCACCATCATTTTCCTTGTTGGTTGTTCTATTGATTCTTTTCGTGGGCTCCTTTTGTGGTGCCTACAACGAGTCACCAATGTCCAACCTTCATTATCATCAGGTTGATTGACTTTAGCTTTGTCGCTCTCCAGTAATTCTTCATCTTTACTTTCTGTAAAACCACATAATTCATCCGGACTGAATGAGCCAAAGGTGATAAAGACTTGGCTTGCGCAATTGTGCTTGCTTTCTCATCTTCAAGCACGATCTTCTTTTCACGAGCCAAGTCCATGACTTTGTCCTTGAATACAAAGCACTTCTCCAGAGGGTGGCTTACAAGTCAGTGATATTTGCAGTAATTTGGGTCATTCATTTTCCCAGCTTCATTTGGTCGCTTCATCTCCGGAAGCTCAATGAGATTTAACTCGAGGAGTTCTTCGAAAATGGCTGGCACATCAGAATCTAGGAATGGGTACTCTTTCTCTTGCATTTCTTTTAGAGTTAACTTTCCACTTGGCTTATCTTAAAAAGAAGTGGATTTCATACTTTGCTTCTTGCGCATCTTCGTCGTGAACTTCATAGGTGACATGTTGACATTTATAGCTTCTTTTCTTTCAGACTTGGGTACGAACTTGCCCCACTTCCTGACTTCTTACTTGTCATTCCCTTTGCGAGGTTCATAGATGGGCAGACTTTCATTTCCAGTGGAGGCCATGCTCGATTCCATGTCATGGGCACGAGTTGCAAGTTCTTCAAATGTGTCAGGCTTGATACCTTGCAAGATGTAGCGCAATCCACAATGCATGACTTGGATGCACATCTCTGTGCCTGAAGCTTTACTTAGCCTGTCTTTATAGTTGAGGCTTGCGTTCCTCCAACGATTAATAAAGTTGATAACCGGTTCCCCCATTCGTTGACGAGTATTTGTAAGTTCTACCATACTCACAGTATGTCTCGTACTATAAAAACGATTGAGGAACTCTTGCTCTAGTTGATCCCAGTTATCGATAGATCCAGCCTCGAGGTCCGCATACCAGTCAAAAATATTTCCTTTTAGCGATCAGACAAACTGCTTGATGAGGTAATCTCCATAAGTCCCAGCATTGTTGCACATCTCCACGAAGTGCGCAACATGTTGCTTTGGGTTACCTTTACCATCAAACTGTTGAAACTTTGGTGGTTGATAGCTAGCAGGCATCTTCAATATATCAACCCTTGCAGTGTACGACTTTGCATATGTAAGGGAGGATTTGGCAGCAACTTCATATTTGTTCTTAATGGTTCCTTCAATGAACTCCTTTAATTGATCGGTTGGAATCATCCCTTTAGATAAGACATGGATAACCTTAGTGGATACTGCTTGTCTTGGGGGAGAGTCACTCTCTAGAACTTCTTGGAGCTTGCCGGGTGCATGGGTGGATTCTTCTTCCATCAATATTCCCACCCTGTCTGTTAGCTTATCAATTCTGGCCTTTTGATTTTGCATGCATTTGGTCAAGCTGGCGATTGCTTCCGTCAAGTTTGCCAACTGCTCCTCCATGGATGAAGTGTTTGTCAATGGCTTGCATGATTGTCGTGGACGACGGAGAGTAGCATGGATTTTCACACAGATTGATCCTTGATTGGCTCACGCTATGTGGTGTAAGTGGGGAGGATCCATCACTTGAAGCATCATCATCTTCCTTCACAGCAGAGTGCTTGGATCCGAAAGAGGTTAAGTAGAGCAAGAGTTTTCTTGATCTTTTCAGCAACATCGCTTCCTCCTTCAAATGCATTTGTGGAAGATCTTGCTCCTTTTGAGGATGAAGATCCAAAAATAGGTGTTGATGCGGACGACACTTGGGGTGCTTGTTGTCCTAAAGAGCTTGCATTGCTCCTCGTAACTGGTCCGAAGCTTCCAAGGGTAATATCGAGGTTGCTTTCTACATCAGCGTAGAACCTGGAGTTACCAGCCTTGGTGGAAGTTGAACCGGAATTGATTTTCTTTGAAGCTATTTAAATGTTCTCGGACTTTAGTGATTGAAAAGTTGAGATGAGAGGTAGAGATTGTCCCACTGGGCGTGCCAGAATTTGTAGACAATAAATTGCGTCGAGAAAATAAAATCAAGACCGAAAATATTGCAACAATCGTAGTATTTTATTTCGAATATTTGAGTGTACAATCTCTATGATTCCTCTGATTCTACTTTTCTAGTATAAATTCAAGGGCCTTTGAGCTTGATCTTGAATTTGAATTTGATTTATCCGTCACGAACACTTTGATTGTTGCCACGAATTGTATCACGAACAAGTAGCCTTGATCTTGAACACCTTGTATTTGGTTTGACTTCGTTCTTGATCTTGAATACTTGAATTGTTCTTGAGCTTGGACTTGATTTATTCTTCGTTCTTGAGCTTGAACTTGATTTGTTCTTCGTTTTTGAGCTTGGACTTGATTTCTTGAACTTGAACTTGATTGCTTGAAGCTTGAAACTTATAGAGAAATTTGCGGCGTTTGATCCACGAGCTCTCTCTTGCTTCTTGTTATGACTTCTGGTCTCTTTTCTGAGTTATGAAGACCACTATTTATAGTTGTGGAAGGGAGGAGTTGTGATAAGAACAAACTCTTTCCGACCAATCAAATTGAAGTGTGACATGGCCGCATTTGATTGGTCAGAACATGTCACTTGCATACGTGACACGATTTCATTGGCCCTTTAATATGACTTGGCATGCCTTGTCATTTTGACACATGGCATGGTCCTATTGTCTTTTCCATTTGACTTGGCGCGCCACGCCATTTGACACATGACACCAAACTGGGCATCTAGGAAGATGACATCTTGGGCTTAATGAGGTGGGCTCATCATTTGTGGCCCAATTAAATGGGGTAGCCCAATAATATTGGACTTATACAATTAATCCAATTATATTAGCCCAAAATATTTATTCGGACTAATATATTTAAAATATAATCCAAATTATTTATTGAATTTGAATTCAATAAATTTTTACATGCCTACAACGGGGTCTAGCTAGAACATAGAAATAAGGCACACTTCAATTTTCAACTTTTTTTTCACTTTCAATTTTAAGTTGAAAATAAGTTGCTGAAATTAAAATGATATGATTTAAATATCTCGAGAGAAAAGAAGAACATAAGTAATTATGAGTTTAAGCTTATAATCAGGGTTAATGTTGAAAATAAATGTGATTGGCATATACACTAAGTATATATGTTTTTTTTTTCTTCGGGAGAATATTTCTTCAGTCTTGATGTATGCATCAAAGTAATAGGTGCGTAATTTTTCTTTCGTCATAATTTTTTGTACGTCTTTTAAGTATTTTGCATTGTTAATTATTATGACTTATAGTATTTTATATGCAACTTTTAAATATATAAATTTTATTTTAGTAAACTTAAAGATTCTAAATCTGAAAATTAAATAAATGGACCACGACAGGAGAGTATTATTTAAGCGGCCGAAGGTATGCTCATCGGTACAGATGCTAATTACTCAATTTCTCAGTTTTATCAAAGGCAAGACATCCACGCTAAAGATAGAAAATTCACAAGGAAATTTTGGCCAGTCTTATCACACAACGAGTACCGAATCCTGAATTATTATTTAATTAATCATCCAAATTAGGTGGTAAACTCTTCCAACTGAAACGTCGGCAGAACCATTGCAGCAAATGACGCACCAATCTTAGTCAAAGTCTCTAGAAGCAATAATAGTGCCCTTAATAATACAGAGTACTATTCTGTATGCACAGAATATCCATTAAAAATGGTTAAATAACCATTCATAACCATTTTTAGATGGGCTATTAAAGTTTTTGGACTTTTCCATTACAATGTAAAAGATGGCCAAGCCCTAATAGCAGGGCTGAAAAGTGGCTACACCAACTAATTTTATCGTTATATGAAAAGAAAGGAAGACCATGGAAACGACAGTGTATATCTATGTTGTTATCCATAGCTCTTATTCAGTCTCAAATTTTATTCTTTACAATAAAATCAGTTAAAAATCAACTTTACTATGCTTTTATCACCTCTATCACCAAGTGAAAGATTAAAAAAAATTATTGTTCATTGAGGTGTGGAAAAAAACGTGTATATAATATTTCAATTCTAACCCATTATGCCCCCTACGTTATCTTGGTTCATAACGTGGCTATTAAAAAAATTCATTATTACGTACTACCAATTTGATTAAAATAAGGAAAGACAGCGTCTTTTCTTCAATAATAATCTCTCCTGTCATTATTAGCCTTAGGCTCTTAGCTATAGCTCAGCACAAAAAATTTTGATCAAAATTCTCACCACAAAACAAAGTAATCTTATCATCATTTCTTAATACAACAAAATGGGGACAGAACCAACATGGCATGAATTATTAGGAAGCAACAACTGGGAAAATCTTCTTGATCCATTAAACCTCCATCTCCGGCGACTGATTCTCCGGTGCGGCGACTTTTGTCAAGCAACTTACGACGCTTTCAACAATGACCTAAACTCCAAGTATTGCGGCAGTAGCCGCTACGGCAAAAATTCATTTTTTCCACAAAGTCATGTTCGAATCGGCTTCAGATTACAAAGTCTACAGTTTCCTTTATGCCACTGCTCGTGTTGGTGCACATAAAGCACTTTTCCTTCACTCTCTGTCTCGTGAATCTTGGGATCGTGAGTCTAATTGGATTGGCTATATAGCTGTAACAAATGATGAAGTTAGTGAAAATCTGGGTCGTAGAGAAATTTATATAGCTTTTCGTGGTACAACGAGGAATTATGAATGGATTAATGTTCTTGGTGCTAACCCAGAATCTGCTGGTCCTTTGCTTCATCCCAAATCGCTAAATAAAGCTGAATCAGATGATGGAGGTAACGTCGACGATGATGATGAAAACGCGCCTAAAGTAATGAATGGGTGGCTCAAGATTTACGTTTCAAGTGACCCAAATTCGCCATTTACGAGATTAAGTGCTAGAGCACAGCTTCAGACTATGATTGAAGATTTAAGAGAAAAATATAAGGATGAGAATTTGAGTATAACTTTTACAGGACATAGTCTTGGTGCTAGTTTATCAATTTTAGCATCTTTTGATCTTGTTGAAAACGGGGTGACTGATATTCCAATTTCGGCTATTATTTTTGGTAGTCCACAAGTAGGGAACCAGGCTTTTAATGAAAAGCTTAAGGAGTTTCCAAATTTGAAAATCTTGCATGTTAAAAACAAGATTGATCTTATTACTCATTATCCAAGTTCTTTGTTAGGGTATGTTAATTCAGGGATTGAGCTAGTAATTGATACTAGAAAATCTCCAAGTTTAAAGGATACGAAAAATCCAAGTGATTGGCATAATTTGCAGGCAATGTTGCATATTGTAGCAGGTTGGAATGGGGAAAATGAAGAGTTTGAGATGAAAGTGAAGAGAAGTATGGCTTTAGTAAATAAGTCAAGTTCTATATTGAAAGATGAGATATTGATTCCTGGATCTTAGTGGGTTGAGAAGAATAAAGGGGTGGTTTGTGATGAAGATGGAGAATGGATTCTTGCACCACCTTCAGATGGGGACATTCCAATTCCTGAGTATTGACTTTTTCTCCCCAGTTTCTTTTTTTTTTCGCCCCGACTACTCCGAATTTGCGCCGGATGGGGCCCATTCGGGGATAGTGGCTTGTTAATTAATTACTGGTTTGTTTCTTTTTATATTTTTAAGTTGATCTTGTTTATTGTGCCTTAGACTTGTCAAATGCGAGTAGGTCCAACTTCTTTATTGGAATTATTTGCTTAGATGTACTATAGCTTTCTGTTACTATTAAATTGTCCATAGATTTTTAAAAAAAAAAAATATTTGTCCACGAAAATTTATAAGTTTTTCGTATTTTTTAAAAATGAGTTTTTCAAAAACTAAGAAGTGACCACTTTTTCAAAAAAAATTCTAACTCACAAAATTATAATATTTTATTCAAGTGAAATGCATGTCCAACCATAATTTTAAATTTCAAATACTATTTTCTAATTTACTTCAAATACTATTTTTTTTCTTTTAAAAATTATGTTTGTCCAAACGCCTACTTGCATATTGCTTGGCCCAACGTAAAAACTCGGGTTTTTGGGGTCTTTTAACATAAAACAAGCGTCCTTTGTTCTAGAAGTATTTGAAAACAATATTCTTTTCAGCATAGGTTGACAATTATTTGAAAACAATATTTTCTCTAGAAATTATTATGCTGCTTTATCGCTTATGGTTGAGGCGTTGAGCATGATAGTATCTATAATGAGATTCTGTAAGAAACAATAACCTTTACATACTTAATATTTATGTGCTTCTTTTGATTTAAATTTAAACAAACGGTTTCAATAATATTAGCGTGAAGATAATAAAGAATTTAGTTGTAAACAAATCACCTTATCTCGTTATATTCTTGTCATTTCCTCAGGGTTGATATCTTGTTACTGTGGGTGGATCTACAATATCAGTTACGGATTTACTTGAATCTAATAGTTTTTGTTTAGATTCTATATATATACTACGAAATTTATTAAATATCTATAAATATTTAATTGTTAACCAGTTAGTACTATAAATATCTATAACTTGAGATTGTTGTAGAAATACATAAATTTCAAAACTTGAATCTGTCCCTGTCATTGCCTTTGCCCTCTTGGTAGCAATGGCTAAACCAATAGAACAAGGATTAAAATTTCAATTTTAATACTTTGTGATCCAATATTAAAGGATGTATTATACCTATATCTTGACTTGTGTGTTTATGCCGCTTGCATTCAAAATACAGGACGCTATAGCAAATATGGACAACTTTCCTCCATTAATTATTTCCTTATTTTCCTTCAGTGCCCTATTGGAAAAATTAGTTGATGGTTCTATAATTTTTGAATCATTGATGTATATCATTGATCCACAACATCTTATAAACAATATATAGGTTCAAACTTAGTATAAATGTATATTTTTAAACAATTCTCATGATATAAACATAGCTCGAGTCAGAAATAGTAAGCGTGCATGCAAGGGCAACCTGATGCAGAAAGCATCGCTTTCAAGCATGATCCGGAGAAGAGCCGCACCTCAAAAGGGAATGATATAGATAATCAATTCTACTGCATGCATTAGTGCACCCGGTATCTTCCACATATTATGTTGTGTTTAGTCAAAGTCATACTTCATCAGCTCTCTTTTTTTATCCTACAAATTTTTTACTGATATTTTCTTTTCACTGAAAAATGATGCTATAAGTGGAGAAGAAGATGAAATAACATCAATTCCTGAAGATGAAATTGAGGAACACACACACATTGCTCTTCTAAAAGACACTTGTTTCCTCATCCAAAAAACAAAAGCAGTATTCAAACAGACTTATAAAGATGGTCACTTTATGTTTAGACCATTCGGCAAACATGGAGAAAATAGCAAACACGGCTAGTACTCGTTTTGTTCATAGACAAGTGAAGAAAAGTGCAATTGATCTGTGTAAATTTATTTGTATTAAGTTTAAAATGATTTGAATTGCTTAAAAGCTTCTGCGCGCTAAGGAAGCATTTCATTGAACTTATTCGTGAATGTAAACTTGGGATTTTTTTTTGCAGAAGTATGTATTCTGTTTTTCACGTCATTGCCAAAATGTATAGTCCATATGCTCAATAAGGGAATAAGTATTCCGTATTAAATGTCCAGTCTCGGCTAAATTAACATACATAGTAAAATTTACCAACCTGGCACCAGCCAAATTTCGATTTCTCTAGGACAGTTCATTACTTGTAAATCAGTCTCGTGACCCAGTACCAGAGTGTAAGATATAATTACACTTGGCTCCTATTCCTCTTTTCCGTAGATATTTGTAGTAAACTGTAAATCAAAAAATAATAATAAAAATTGAAAAAATAAGAAAGTACAAAACTAACCCTAATACTACTGTTATGTAGGGATGTTCATAAAAATCCGAAAAAACGAACCAAACCGAAAACCAACCAAAAAAATCGATACTTTTTAGGTTTGGTTTGGTCTAGTTTTGAATTTTGGTTTGGTTTTGGTTTTAATCAAAAAATAACCAGAAAAACCGAACCAAACCAACTATAAAAATAGCTACTTAAATTTATTATTACACCTATATATATATATGTATATTTTTATATAAAATTTCTAAAATTTTATGGTACATATTAGTCATTTGTATTTTTAGTCTAGTTATTTGCTATTATAATAATCTAATTCTTTGCCTTTACATTCTAGTTTGATTGGTAGTTTTCTTTTGTTAAGTACAAGAATTTATTTGATGTTAAAAATAATCGATTTTTAATTAAGTACTTAAATTATTCATCACTATTTGATTCAATTATCATCAATATATAAATGATAGATTTCTTAAAGAGCAATTGATTTGATAGTGTTACGTTGAAAATGTAGTCCCTGAAATATGCGTTTGATATTATATGTCTCATATTTAAGAAAATAACCCGATAAATAACCGAAAAATCGAAAAATCAACAAAAATCGATAAAAACCAAATCGATAAAAAATCGACTTAATTGGTTTGATTTGTCCAATATTTGAAAAACCGACTTATTTGGTTTGGTTTCTTTTTAGGGAAAAATCGACCCAAACTGAACCATGAACAACCCTACTTATATGGATAAGAAGAATATTCGACTACCTACTAACCTTCTACCATAATTCTCAATCTCCTGAACTATATGCTCTCAAAAGGTGCATGAATCAGTTAGGTAATCACTTAATTAGTTTCCCTTCGATTCCATATTTGACGTGTTAGATCATTAATGATCAATAAATTGTAAGACTAGCAAATGATGCATGAATCAATTAGGTACATGAATCAATTACCTTTTATCCTCTCTTTTTTGTTATGAAATCTATTTTATCTTCTTCTTTTTTTCTCGTCATGAACCTTTTTTTCTATTTTTACTTGAGTAAATAGATGAAAATGGAGAATTACAATGGCCTTTCTGTTATTCCACCGGAAACCGTGGTTAATAATTCTAAGTGGTCAAACAGGGTCAGCACCATAAGTCCATAACCAGAACACCGACCCATATCGGAGCCCCGAATCCGCCAAAACGCCCAGAAAACAATTTTTACGCAAACTCAATCCTCCTCCTCCTCCTTCATTCTCGACTCTCTGTGCTCTTGCCCACGGTATGATCCTGTACACTCTCTTGCTCCTCTTCACTCACAATCCTTATCAATAATTCTTTCTTATTTTCTGTTTTTAAACCTGGTAATTACTGATTTATATACGTTTATATGCTTCTATTTATGTGTCTTCATGTCCAATTTATTGAATTTTTCAGTTTCATTCTAACTTTTTCTTTAATACTATTTTCATTTCGATTGTTGCACATAATTTTATATAACTTTTTTCCAGTTGAATTACTCATCTACTGAACACACATCGAGTTTTTCGCTCGCAATATACTTACGTCAATTCTCTTTGTTTCTTCTATTTTAATTTAATTTATAAATTTGTGTCTTCAATTTCCGATAAATTTCATATCCAGATTTTGTTGCTGGTGAAGAGTACAGTAGCTAGCGCACCTAGGTTTTAATTAGACTTGCTTTTTAGCTTATAAGGGATTTTTTTTGCATGTTGTAACTGTTCTGAATTAGGGCTTTGCAAATGAAAATATGATATTGAATAGTTCTTTTTTCCAAATTCTTTTTACTCTTGCTGAATTTTTTGTGGATCAGAATTATCGAGTTTAATGGTAATTTCTTCTGTTTGCTAGGTGGCATTGATAATAGAGTATAGAAGTGTATCAGTTAAGCTACACATGGATATATAATCATCGGTTTGGTTTGCATCGTACAGTCCTGTTTGTGCCCACTTGTGTTATTGAAGGGTCTTCTGCTTGAAAGGCTGTTCTTGAGGGGTCTTCGGGAAATAGAGGACCCTTCAGGCTGGAAATTTTTTGGGTTAGTTCGAAGCTTTTAGCCACAGTAAGATAAGTTTCGTTGTATAGGCGGTGGGTATAACGATTCTCGATTTGCGGAACATGCCAGCTGTACAAAAGCTTTATAACGCTTGTAAAGCATCACTTTCGCCTAATGGACCTGTTTCAGAAGATGCTCTCGAGAAAGTCCGTTCCCTACTGGGTATGTGTTTATGTTTATTAATCTATGTAATATTTACTTAAACATCGTCATATGTATTTATAGAGTTCCAATCACCTTGCGGTTTAAATGGTTATTTTATTTGTCTTCTAATTTGTTTTGTCAAGTTACTTCTAGATGTGATAAAAATAGTTTACTGGAAAATCATCTGGTAAAATTTAATCTATCGTTTTATGTTCAATGAGAATCTCCTAAACCTATTTGAGTGACTTTCTTTTTGGCCATTTCGAGATTGGACGCTATAGCTGCTCTTGAATGTAACTTAGTTTTGATAGATGCAACAACAAAAAAAGGCCAGCTCGGTGGACAAGGCATCCCGCGTTCACGCATGGTCTGGAGAAGGGCCTATGCAAGAAGTGTGACGTAGACATCCTTTTTTTTTTATGAGATAAGTTGCTTCATTGCAAGCATCAAGAAGATGCAAAAGTTACAAGAAGGATCAATGTTAGCTCCATTACAATATAACAAAAACCTACCCAGGAGCTAACAAAAAGAATCAAAAGTAGAAGGGGGCTAACTTAGAGTAAGTGAGCCAATGAAGTCTAGAAGGGGAATAACATTATTTACAGGGCCTAGAATACTCCAACTAAACATATACACAAGACATTTAGCTTTAAGAGCATGTAGTGGAGTTGAAATGCCATCAAAACATCTGCGATTCCTTTCTTGCCAAAGACACCAAAAAATGCATGCTGGGATCATCTTCCAGACTTTCTTGATGGCTCTGTCCACTTTCCATCTGCTCTATCCTTCTACTGCCTCCTTAATGCCCTGAGGTTGTGTCCAACTAAGCCCCAAGATTGCTAGAAACATATTCCACATATTTGCTGCCATTGGACAATGCAAAAAGAGGTGGTTGACTGACTCAGAGTTTTGCTGGTATAGGTAGCATCTATTCACCAACTGAAAGCTCCTTTTACAAAGATTATCTTGAGTTAAATAGGCTTCTCAAAGGGCTGTCCAAGTGAAACAAATAACCTTTGTGGGAAGCTTTGTCCTCCAAATGAGCTTCCACGGCCAAGAGTCTATGATTCCATTCTGTTCACACATATGCCTATAGCCCGCCTTGACTGTATAGGAATCTGCACTATCTCTTCCCCATATGAGCTTGTCTGGAATCTGATCATTCACGGTGACGTTTCCCAGTTTTTCCAACAACACAAAAAAGTTGTCCAACTCCCAGTCATGCATGTTTTTTCTAAAGAAAGGGGCCCATGCGTTTTCTGATCTATATTCCCTAACTGTAGAATTGGGATTATTGGCTATGGGATTATTGGCTATCTGAAATAGTAGAGGGAAGCTTTCCTTCAGTGGGCAATTTCCAAACCAAATATCCTTCCAAAATCTAACATGTGAACTATTCCCAACCTTGAAAGAGACATTCTGTGAAAAATCATCCCAAAGGTTACTAATGTGTTTCCATAACCCCACTCCATGAGGGGCTCTGCTTAGTTTAGTACACCAATGGCTTTGTTGTCCATGTTTGGCTATCACCACCTTCTTCCACAGGCTGGTATCCTCCTCCCCAAATTTTCCTAGCCATTTCATTAGCATGCTCTTGTTGTGTTTTGCCAAATCTTTGATACCAGGTCTACCAAATTCTTTGAGTTGGGTTACGTTGGACCACTTGACAAGGTGGAACTTATGCCCCTCACTATTCCCTTTCCAAAGAAAGGTCCTCCTGAGCTTGTCCAGCTGCTTGAGCACCTTACTAGGCATAGGGTAAAGTGACATGTAATAGGTTGGAATGCTATCCATAATACTGCTAATCAAGGTTAGCCTGCCACCGATAGAGAGATATTGTAGTTTCCATGTTGCCAGTCTCTTCTCCACCTTTTCTATCACTCCATTCCACACTGCAGTAGACTTATACTTTGCTCCCAATGGTAATCCTAGATATGTGGTTGGGAAAGAGCCAATAGCACAACATAGAACATCTGCTAGCTCCTCTAAGTTAGGAACTTCATTAACAAGATAAATCATACTCCTAGACATGTTGATGTAGACATCCTACGCTAATGCAAGCATTGGTGGACGCTTCCACGGCTCGAACTCGTTTATGATATTAAGGCATTAGTAATATTAGGTTGTAAAAGTAGGCATGAGAATTTATACCACTCAAGAATATTAATAAGCAAATCTATATCTCATGTTCAAAAGCTGATATCATCTTTTGAAATTTGACTATTTGTTTAGGAGATCTGAAAACGCAATTATGCTAGGGCTTTGTGTTGGCTGTGCATGTTGTGAGGTTAATAACTTTAATGTGCTTGTTCGATACATTAGACAAAAATCCACCTTACCTGCCCCTTTTTAGAATCTTTGTTTATTTCATCTTTTTTTGTGTGATAGTGTTACTCATTTTTCGTTGTCAATCGAGTTTTTAGATTTCAGGCTGTTATGTTTACCACTTAGGACAGACATGATATATCAATTTTTACCTCCGTCTAAACCTGTGATGAAGGAGAATCTTGGTGATCATAGCATGAAAATCTGATTTTTGAACAGTACATATTGCTTTTGAAGGGAAGTTCTCTTAGAGATTGTAATCTTCCTGGATGCATAGGAAGAGTTTTCGGTATGGACTAGGCTGGTGGATGATTTAGAGAAAAGAAACACAGACAGAAGGAAACATAGGGCTGATTGTGGGTGCTGATCAACATTGGGTGAACTAGTTAAAATTCTTGCTGAATTGAGGTCATGATAATGGTGCTGTTTGTGGCTCTTCATAAGGTTTGGTTATCTAGAATAGGAGATTGGGCTTACTGATAAAAAAAGAAGGAAAAAAAGAAGAAAAAGAAAGTGGGAATTGGGCTCTACAAATAGCTTAGGAGCCAAGTCCTTTTCTTCTACTACTGAAATTGAAGACACAAAGTTTCAATAAATGTAGAATGAGAAAAATGACAAACGAAGATTTTTTTTTTTTTTTGAACTCATTGGCATCTTATTGTGTAGGTTGCAGCACACAACTCTACAGTTCTAGAATATCCCTGCCCCTTCCATTTCTTAGGTAGGAGGATTCTACCTGTAATGCACTCCTATTGTCGACAAAAAGGCTTGGAATTCCTCTATATCCAAATATGCAAAGAATATGAGTAGTGATGTGATCCTCCAAATTTCCTTGTCCTTCTTGCAGATCATCTGTAGCCTCCGTTTGTGATAGCCTCTGGCGTCACCCATGAAGCATCGATTAGGGAGAGTGCAAGGTTTCACAGATATGACTAGTGTCTCCCCATCAATCCTTGCTCAAGAATAATAAGACATCTATTCGTAAAAATCATAAATTGTTTCGCAACAATTTTCATTCACGATTACTTTAAATTCGTCTCCTAGATTCTAATTATAACAATGTTCTTTAAGGCTTGTTTGAGTGTGCGTAAGCCCTGAAGCTGGGTGAAGATCTGGTTGAGCACTTCACTTCCCTTAGTGGTACCTTAGTGCATGCACTTTATTGCTGATAGTTTTTGTCTTTAACAATGCAGTACAAACAATAAATACAGTTGCAAATTGAAATTAATTGTTAACAAAATTGATAAATGAGTGTTTTATTTATTGGGGAAAAAATCGACACTTAATGTAAGAAAGCTGGTGAAAAATTGTATCATTACATCTAACTTAGGAGTTTTAAAATAACTTTTGAACTTAATTACTCATGCTTTTTACTTCATATGTTTCATTTAATTATGGTTTTTTCAATTCCTTTTTTCTTCAAAATAATTACTTTTTGTGCTTATAATTATATGTTCTTGCATTATACCTGCATAAATACATAATGAAAATATACAATTTTTTCTTCATTACCCCCTTTATTTGTTAGCTCACACTTCAATTGCACTTTGCAAATAAAGCTCCCCTAGTTCTTGGCGCTTTTTGTACACTTTTCATCTTTGATTACTCTGATTTACACACACCGTATAGGGGTGGGGTGGATGAAGTGGAGGTTAGCGTCGGGAGTCTTGTGTGACAAGAAAGTGCCACCGTTACTAAAAGGTAAGTTTTATAGAGCAGTGGTTAGGCCTGCCATGTTATATGGAACTGAATGTTGGCCGGTAAAGAACTCACACATCCAGAAGATGAAAGTAGCAGAGATGAGGATGTTGAGGTGGATGTGCGGGCATACAAGGATGGATAAGATTAGGAATGAAGATATTCGAGAGAAGGTGGGCGTGGCCCCCATGGAGGACAAGATGCGGGAAGTAAGACTCAGATGGTTCGGGCACATTCAGAGGAGGAGCACTGATGCACCGGTGAGGAGGTGTGAGCGACTGGCTGTAGTGGGCACGCGGAGAGGTAGAGGGCGACCTAAGAAGTATTGGGGAGAGGTGATCAGACAGGACATGGCGCGACTTAGGATTACTGAGGACATGGCCCTTGACAGGGAATTATGGAGGTCGATGGCCCTTGACAGGGAATTATGGAGGTCGAGCATTAAGGTTGTAGGTTAAGGGAAAGTTGTGAATATTTCTACAGCACAATAGAGTGAGACTAGCTAGTTAGGAGTTAGACTAAGAATATAATTGGTCGTCTATTGATGCAGGGCTTTACCTGCTAGTTTTACTGTACCAGCCATTTATTTCGTATTTCGTATTCTGTATTTCATATCTCTTATATTGCTGTTATTGTATTATGCATTTTTTATGGTACTAATATATCGGCTCCTGTTGCTTTTTTTTGAGCCGAGGGTCTCCTGGAAACAGCCTCTCTACCCTTCGGGGTAGGGGTAAGGTCTGCGTACATATTACCCTCCCCAGATCCCACTTGTGGGATTATACTGGGTCGTTGTTGTTGTTGTTGTTCAGCTAGTTAATAAATGTAGCTCTAGTTGGACTAGTAGGCTTCTTGATTACAGGGGATTTTCAAATATTTTGTTTCAGCAATATGAATGCAGTAGCATCTTTAATACATCACAATTATGCAAGCATTACTCAGTTTGCCACATTGTTGAGAGTAGATTGGTAGGTGGTGAGATAGAGCTTATGTGATGAAACTAATGAGGTGCAGGAATATTGCATGTATTTAAGACCAGAGAGACTTGAAAGTGGAAAGGAAGGGGATTGGTGCGCTTCACTATTAGAGTATCAAAGGTGGCAAAATTGGTATATAGGTAGGTTAAAAACCTGTGTTATTTGTCTTTAAGATGTTAAGTCTTGGTGCTAAAAGCTGTCAGAGTAGTGTTGAATGTTTGTATGAAGTTAGTCCGTCAATGGTTAATTGGAGGATTGGATTGTATCTCACATCCAGTGTTTTTGAGAGCGCGAAGCGCAAAAAAGCGACAAGGGCTCGCCTCGCTTCAAAAGCGAAGCGCAAAGCGAAGAGCACGCTTCATTGAAGTGAAGTGCAATTGTGAAAATACATATAATAATGAATTTATAAACTGAAATACACATTAAAAAAATCAAATAAACTAAAATATAACATATATATATACATATATATATATATATATATAATAATTAATTTTCTAAACTGAAATACACATTAAAAAATCAAATAAACTGAAAGATATAACACATATATATATAATAAGTAATTTTATAAACTAAAATACATATTAAAATTAAGAAGAATAAAAGGGAGGGAAAAAAGAAAACCAACGCCTGCCCTAGCTGTGCAGACGCTGGAGGAGAAAAAGTGAAAAAGAGAAAGAAGAAGAAGAAGGAAGAAAGAAGGAAAAAGAAAGAAAAAAAGAGCAGAATCTGGACTGGAACAAGAAGAAAGAAAGAAAAAAATGAGAAGAAGAAAGGAGAAGAAGAAACTTACCTGGAAACCCTAGTTTTGTCGATGAAGAAGAGAGAAGGGGTCTCTGTTTTGTCAAGCAATTACAGAAGCGAGGTTAGGGGTCTGTTTTGTATAATTTACAAACATACCCAATCTTTTTTTTTTTCTAAAAAGGGCCCAGCTGCGTTTTTTTAACAGAAGCGATCGCTTCGTCGCCTTGTCGCTTTTTTTACTGAAGCGTGCGCTTCACACGATCGCATCGCCTCAGGCAGTAAAAAGCGATGCCCTGTCGCTTTGCGCTTAAAGCGACGAAGCGATCGCTTTTCCAAACACTGCTCACATCTATAAATAGCTGTATTTGTATTCCATGATCACCAACTCTTCAGTATATATTTTGATGAAGATCAAACTCTTCAATACATATTTTTTCTCTTTTATTTCTTCAAAGTATGGACCAAGGGAATGACTGCCAATTATATGTATTTTTTTTTTTTTGAGATAGGTAACTGAGACTATCAATCATATGTATATTTGATGCTGAACTTTAAGCAGCTTTCAATATGTTTTAATAGATTTATGTGAAGAAACCACATTCGATCCTTCTCATTCACCATTGGTGGATTGCGACTAATGGAGTATCTGAATAATATCGCTAGAATCTAAACAAGCTTGAGGGACGAGTGTCTAACCATTGCCACCCAATCAGTTCAAATCCCAGCATAGGCAAAAAAGCACTGGGCGATTTCTTCCCACTAATATGATTCCGGATCTCTTCCTTAGTCTCCAAAATCTCACTTACAATAACTTTATTTGGCCATGAGTTGAAATGTCAATATTGTGATTATTGGCCTTCCCGTGAATTTCAGGCTCATTTTGTCCTATTCTTCCAAAAATGACTTGCATTACTTACATTCGGCTATTCATTTTGCTTCAGATAAAATCAAGCCTTCTGATGTGGGTCTTGAGCAGGAAGCACAACTTGTGCGGAGTTGGAATGGTACTCTGCATGACCGCAATGGAGGAATACGGTCCCCCCCACCAATCAAATACCTGCACATACATGAATGTGACAGCTTCTCTGTAAGTGTTGCATAATGGTTCTATACTTTATTTTTTTGTGTATATGGGGTGGGGGGCACAGGAGTGCTGATATTTGGAGAATATGGATGAATAATATCCGATAGTGGAGATATGAGAGGTGCATTGTTGAATTTGTTATTATCCTCTTTGATGTTTTCACAGATGGGGATATTTTGCATGCCACCTTCCTCTATCATACCTTTACACAACCACCCTGGAATGACTGTCTTAAGTAAGCTGGTATATGGTTCCTTTCACGTGAAAGCCTATGATTGGATTGATATTCCAGGTCCTTCGGTTCCAACAGAAGGTGCGTACTATTTAAGTAGATGTCCAGGATATACTTTGATGGATGTGTAATTACACTTCACTGCAGAACATAGGGTTTTTTCATGAGATGTTTCTGGTGTGCCATTAATTTGAGGCCTTACTACGGCTTGTTTTCTCCTAAGTTTTCTCTAATTAGGTAGCAGGTTCTCTCTTGTTCTGGTTATGTTGGCTTGGTTTGACGGGCCTTTACTGTTATCCGTAGATCTCTTCTGTTTTAGTTTGATTAAGGTAACTCGGAATCATGTGTTTGTTTCATGACATGCATATTTTTGCCTAATGAAACTCCTCTTCTGAGAATTCAACCAGAATCATGTAGTTGTGCTTGTACTATATCACTATATTAAGTTGAGTAGACTTGCAAAGTCAAGGTTCAAGTTACATCTTATGCAGAATTTTGAATCCGATACTTCAGCGGGAAGGCACAATGTGAGAATGTTGTGCATGTAACTATATAACTCGTAGATAGTTGACTACGACTGGGTGACGAAAGATTTATCACTAGAGAGATACTAGCAATTATTTTATATTCAACTGGAAGGAGTCACTTTTATGAGCTTACTTTTTTCTTTTTTTCTTCATTAATATTTTATCCGGTGCTATTATTAGAGTAGTAAGGATTTTACTGCTACTTCTTCTCGACCCTCTTTAATTCATATACAGTTGTACATGCATACACACACATCGCTGTTTGCTATCTTCTATTGCTAACCCCTAGTGTTGCACAGGTACTAGACCGGCAAAGCTTGTTAAAGACTGTGACATGACAGCTCCGTGTGGGACAACTGTTCTGTATCCTACATCTGGAGGCAACATCCATTGTTTCAAAGCCATAAGTCCATGTGCTATTTTTGACATCCTTTCTCCACCTTACTCTTCTGAGGATGGACGGCATTGCACTTATTTCCGGAGGTCTCCCATAGGAGATCTACCAGGTAATTGCACCGTGAGAAGTTTTGCGCAGATAGATGTGATATGAAATTCAATTGTATTAAAAGGCTAAAGTATTTTTACACCTTATTAAGGTGAGCTTGAGGTGGATGGAGTGACATTCTCAGATATGACTTGGTTGGAAGAAGTTCAACCTCCCGATGACTTTGTGGTCCGTAGAGGGCAATACAGAGGCCGTGTCATCAAAACTTGAGGTGGTTTATTCTTTTGGTTTTATCCATCAACTCTTATTACGCATTCAGATTAATTAGTAATGTCTCAGGCGATTAGAATAATGACTTATATTGGTCGGAAAGTAGGGCATTTGAGGTGTACATATCATTATACCATACATTAATTTACTGACCTCACCTTAAATTAGTTAACTGTTAGACTGAGTATAAACAAGTCCTCCGAAGTTTTGATCGATAACAAACCAGCTTGCTTAGGCTTGTTGTGCCTGCTCTTCTGCTTCATGACCCTTTGGGTCGATAATGATGTACACATAATATATAGAAACCTCAATCTCTGAGCAGGGAAGCTTGGCGTGTTTGAACTTGGTTCAATTTTTCACAGGGTAGTTTGTCAAAGGATGAGTCTAAATTTTGTTTACCACAGTCTTTTGATAATAGTTTGAGTATTACAGATGGAATGTCTCAATGTTAGATGAAGCAAGTAATATGAAGTATCCAATAATTTGTAAAGGAAAATGACTTCTGTTCGTAATTAAGTCATTTGTCCTCTTTTAATATTTTCCAGCAACCAAATACCATATAATGACTTGATCTTGAAAATATTTTCCAGCAAAATGTTTCCTTCATACCACCAGCACTCAAATTCTGCTCATTTCATTGCGTTTTTAATCGGCCTTCCATCTAGCTTTTGAACTGCAGATTGAAAGATGAGAGAAGAATGCAAAGAAGCTAACAACCAGAATGTGCTGTGGCAGATTAACATAATAGTTAATTTTGCTCCTGTTTAACTTCCATAATTAAAATTTAGATAAATTGGTTACGTTCTTAAACAAGTATGCTTGTGTGGAATAACATTACCAATATACAAGTAAACTCTACAACATATATGATATGAAAATGGTGAACAATTTGAAAAAGCAAGAAGTGTCAGAAATTTGATTTTTGAAATTATGTTTGCCGTTGCATTGCTGATTATCCTGTTTTATCCAATCTCATGGGCAAAATAATCGACGCAGAAATGCACAAGGGACTACTAGAAGTGCTTTACAGATAAGCTAGCTCAGCATGTGTTCTGCTTTTTAAGTGCAATTTGGTGAGGGAGATAGGATGCAGCTTTAACTTTCTCTTAAACACAATTTCAACTTTTTTTTTTTTTTTTTTTGTAAGAAGCGAGGCGAGCAGTAGCCCACAGTCAATACAAATTATCATGTTAGAATAAATAAATAACTATAGGCTCAATGGCCATGAGTTGATTAGAGCTGTAATTCACGCCTATCCAAATTTGTGACACCATCTCTCGCCAATGAAGTCAGCCACGATACATTGGGTCGTCACTTCATAGGAATAGCAAACAATTATAGAATACTCTCTTCATCAGAGGAAGAGGTCGGAGGACGATACCAGAACATCCTTGTTTTGCTGGAATCAATGCTGATATTGGTTTTTTAAAACTGTCGGAATAGAAGTTAAACTTCAAACTAGAGTATAAACTATTACTGTTAAAAAAAGTTCTAACTAAATATATTTGAAAAACGTCTGAAAAATTTAGCCAGAGAATTTATTCAACTCCAAATATAAATAGGAAATCAACTTTTTAGCTTTCTTTTGCCCTACTTAAGCTGCATCTCTTAGGGTTATTTGGTTTGTTCTCTTGGAAGTAGGGTTGTACAAAGAAAATCGATAAATCGCATCAAACCAATAATCTGAGTCAAACCCGAAAAATTTCGATGTGGTTTGGTATTGGAAAAAAAAATCTGATCATAATTGGTTTGGTTTTAACTAAAAAAATCACATCGAAATCAAACCAACCCGACATTACATTTATATAATTTAAAAAAATATTTTATACATATAAATATTTATTGTAATGTAATTTATAAATATTTCTTAAACTTTTCACAATTTTATCTTTTAGTGTATTATTTCAAGTTTGGACTTAACATTCTTGAACGGCCCAATAAGTTTTATAGCCCATAAATGTAGTAACTCAAATAAAGTTCAAATCAGTGTCAATGCTAACGAAGTAAAATCAAGAGAAATTTTCATAAAGCACTATCTTTTAGTGGTAATTAGCTATCTACAGATACCATTTGCTATATTACGGATTGTAGATACATTTTCTATTATTATAAGATGTATTAGATGTATTTAAACTATTGTATTCATGAATACAGTAGCAAAAATAGGCGTGAATCAGAGAAGTTTAGCTAATTAGTTGTTGTATTCGAGTGTATTCGACTGTATTCATGGCGTGAAACATGGGATTACAGCTGGACAGATTATTGTATTCGACTGTATTCACGGCATGAAACAGGGGATTGTACTGTTTTTAAACGGAAAGTGAATCAATTAACATAATAGACTCCTAATATAACTCAACAAACTCAATTATAACACACAAATTTTGTATTTTTCAGTTATAAGAAAGATTCTCAACCGAAAAATACCCCAAAACATAGCAATCTTCAGAGAAATTATATAATACATCTGAATACATAAATTATATTAATTAAAAAAACATATGAATACATTCATGGCATATAGCGAGACAATGAATACAATGAAATACATAGAATACAACGGGATACATTGAAATACAATGAAAAAAAAGATAGTGAATACAATGAAATACATGAAATACAACGAGATACATTGGATTACAATGAAAAAAAAGACAATGAATACAATAAAATACATGAAAATACAACGTGATATGTTGAAAATACAATGTGATACGTTGAAAATACATTGAAATATATTAACAAAAAATCAAGTTGCTCTGTCCCAAACTCCATCGTCTTTGTTCAAGAACAAACTCTAATTTCCGACGAATCCGCTACTGATGTTGAAAGGTCAGTTTATCCCATTCTAATCCGCTTCAGGAACAATGAGTTTCAATCAAAGATTTGCTAGAGGAAATATGTCGCACTGAGAAGGGAAGACGCAAAATCATGATTCAACCAAGTTATATTTCGGCAATCTTCAGTTTGCGCTTGTGCGACAGAGAAAGAAGCTGAATAAACTGACCTTTCAACATCAGTAGCTGTATACTACAGTTTGCATTCTAACCCATTCTCAGCATCAGTTTATCCCATTCTAATAAATTTTGAGATTGAACATCGTGTTTTCAAGAATTGAGGGAAGAGAATGACATGTATCAAAGTAGAGAGAGAAAGAAGATAGTGTAACTGAATAGCTTATTTAGTGACTTAGAGATATGAGATAACCAAAATTAAATATTTTGCTATAAACATTAAAAGGTATCTATAGAATATAATTTTTTTAAATGGTATTTATTTAAAATAAATAAGGTGTTAACCTGTACTATAGGAGGTAAAAATTCCTAAATTCAATTCAACACTAGAAATGACAATAGTGTTGGATATCTATTTTTAATTTTGCATTGGTTTATAATAAAAATGCATAACTTAGTTTATCTTTTTCCTTAGTGCTTAGTCATGTAATTAATAATACTTATTAGATGTACTTATTTTAGCATGTCTTAAATAGTACTTTTAGATTATGTTCATTTTTATTATGGCTTATTAATTAGTAATATTTATTTTATGCAATTTTTTTTATCTTTGTTATTAAATATTTTAGTACCATGCTATGATTCATTTCATATTATTGTATTATTTTCTTGAAAAAAATTATATAGTTGTATCCTACTAGGACTAAAGAAATATTTGGAGCACAAGTTACATATTTTGTGTTATGAAGATTTTACCGGAAAACACTCGAAAACCCGAAAAAAACTTGAAAAATCCGAGATTGAAACACCCGATTTTGTTTGTTTGATTTGGTTTATAGATTTAAAAACCCAAAAATTCGAAAAAAAAAACTGAAAAACCCAAGAAAAATCGAAATCGAAAAACCCGACTTTGTTGGTTTGATGATTTATATATTTAAAAACCCGATACCATTGGTTTGGTTTGGTAATTAAAAAATCCGAACCAACCCGACCTATGTACACCCCTACTTGGAAGTAGAGGATATGGTTGTTCACCACAAATTCTGATAAGTACCTCCTTAATTGACACATTTCGATTATCGAGAGTCAAACTGTACGAAGTTTGACCAATATTTAAAAAAATATTTTCATCATATTGACGTGAGAAAAATTACAACCTACAATACTTTTTTTTAATATCAAAATTTTTATTTTAAAATATTGAGTTGAACTGCTGCAATTTAACTTCAAAATTTAGTCTAAGTTATTTATCGATAAGCGAAAATGTCATTTAAATTGAATCAGGGCGAGTATTATTTTGATGAAGTTCACGCGGAAGTGAAAAACTGTAGCATATACAGATATATACAAACAGACAAACAAGAAGATGGAAAAGAGAAGTAGGATACTGAACCCTAATATAAAAAGTGATGAAGCATGGAGCTCTATCCAACTATCCCTTTTCCATGTAATGTGACCACAATTATGTGAAAGATTCTTTATTTTACGTGGCAACGAACGTCTTAAAATATTGAATGCCAACGATCATATGCACAAAAAATGTCAAGACACAAACTGTCCCTTGATAAAGTAGACATTAGTAGCATTTTGGAAGATAGCAAAAGAATATTATACTATTGCATGTTACCTAAAAATAATTATATGAAACCGTCCATAAAAAATGAAATTAGTAGCTTGTAAAATAACCCAAGTTGCCTAATACAACAAATTAAATACACTGATATTGTACACATTTTTTACACTGTTAGTATATAAGTTAAATTAATCCATTGTTTTAAGTACGCTTTACTACGATCATTTGTCTCCCCCTGCCTCTCTTCTATGCGCATATATAATACTAACAATAACAATATTAATTATTGATTCTGGACTATCTTTGGAATTACCTCACCTGCAAAGTTCTACAGTTTGTGCTTAGGAAAAAACAGAAAATAAGAATAAAGGCTTATGCATCTTCTATATTGATTTCTTTGAATTGTACTGTGCACAGGGATTACTTAATTGATGATTCAATTTTTGTACAATTATGTTTACCTCGAAAATACGAGTAACAATTAAATTTGATTTGTGGTTTTAAAGTACGTGATTTAGTTCAATACCAATTAATAATCAAGAAATATGAAGTATGAATGAAGGAAATAAGTAAAACCAAACCAGTAGATAGGTCAATCTCGATCTCGAGCCCAGTGACCTCGAGGCGGGCTAGAACAATAAAGCAAGAATAATAAAGCTAAAGGACAATTATGATGGACAATAAGCTAAAAGGTAAGATAATATATTCTTTGCCAATGATTAGATGATGTTTACAAATGATTGAGATCCCCTTTATATAGGAGGGGAACCCTAAATAAGGTACATTTTCATTTATAGTAAAGAATCTTATTGGGACAACTGTGTAACCGCCTAGTATGGATTAGTACTAATTCGTACAAATCTATTCCAGAATTTATGCCACGATCATGGGGATGTGGCATGAATCTTGTCCTTCCGTAACAAACTCATAACAGCATTGTCTCGGAGTCGGTTGTACTTGGCTCCGACGTTCCTCGAGCACTTAGGTCTTCAAGCCTCTTACTCTACCTTCGAGCCCGAGCTTGGTCTATATCGAACTCTTGTCCTCGATGCGACCTCTCGAGCCTACTGATCACAACAGACTCAACCTAAGGATGAGTGGGCGCTAATACCTTTACCCAATAGCGATATCGGGGTCGATTTTCCACTGGGAACTTCAAATTGGAGTCGAGTATTTGTATGGTCTAGGATAATGTTTTAGCTCATAATTGATCTTCTAACATTTTTGGTTTTCTTTTGTTTAAGAGCTACAATTTATCAACTACAGTTGTAAAACTAGGTTATGCTAAAATTACGATTCTAAATTGTATGCAAGATAGATAAAAGCACTAGGGATGCAGCATTTACCTAGGTGGTCCACTAACGGGTAGAAATTCCTAATGCCAGAATGACACATATGGGGCTTATGCTATAACCGTTGCACCTTTTACACCCACTCTCACACCTCTCGGTAGAGAGAGTGATTTTGCCCAATTGACTCTCTCGAGACCAATCGGGTAGGCTAATTTGCCCAAGCAACTTATGGTTCAAGTTGGGTAATTATTCTCTCGAGGTCTAACCCGTTAATTGGGACTACCATTCTCATGGGTCCATCCCGATTCCTTGTTGGAGTTAATCTTGAGGTCATAGACTCTCTTTCTCAAGGAGAGTCAAGACCCACTAAGCTAGACTTAGTGTTTGCAACCACCAAATCTTAGTGAAAACTTAAGATTAATCCAAATAGCAAACACCCACATCATTCATGCACTAAACAATCACACCCATCAATTTCCCACACTAGGGTTGAGCCACAACCCTAGCTAATGGGTTTAGCTAGACATAGTAGTAACAAAAATCAAAGAAATAATAGATGAAATTGACATAATAGTTAACTACAATGTTAATCTACTTGATTCCCCTTTAAAACTAGAAGAAATGGCCCAAAATAGGCTGATAATAGAGTAACACGAGTTCAGCTGCTCTCTACTCTCGAACCGCCTTCCTAAAAAAAAACCCGTGCTAAAAAGTAAAATGTTCTATTTATACTTCACAGGAAAAACCGGACAAAAATACCCCTGAGGGTTTGGCGCAGACCGCGCACAAATGACGCGCGGCCGCGTAGGGCTCTGGGTCTTCATTACTTGCATCTGGTACTGGGGGGCGCGGACCGCACAAAAGTGACGTGCGGCCGCATGAACTTCATCCACGCGGACCGCACTGATTAGGTGCGCGGTCGCATGAGCTTTTGTCTCGAGTGATTGCTTCTCTGATTCTCTTAGGTGCGGACCGCACAAAAAGGGACGCGGACCGCGTTGGAACTGGGTGCGGACTGCGCGAGAAGAGGCGCGGACCGCGCAACTTATCTTAAAAATATCATGGCCTCTGAACTTTCCTGCGCGGCCGCGTGGCAAAACAGTGCGGTCCGCGCAGGTTGAATTGAATATGCCCAGCTTCTGAACTCTCCTGCACGGCCGCGTGACAAAACAGTGCGGACCGCGCAGGGCCTTTTGATCCCCCCTTTCAGTTGTCTCTTGACACTCGGCAGATTTCACTCCTTTTTTGAGCCGATCTTTAGTATTTGTCATCTTGTCGCTCAAACCTGCAATCAAGTGTCATTTGTAAGTATTTTGGGACTATTATATGGCAATAAATGCACAAAGCTCAGGTAAGAATGGGTATAAAAAACATGCAGAAATCGCAGTTATCAACTCTCCCAAACTTAAACCTTTGCTTGTCCTCAAGCAAATAGAATGAGACCTACCCCTCAATGGAAAACAACCAAGTAATTCCTGTTTATCCTAAAGTAACCTCAGCAGGCATCAATTGGGACTAGCAATTGCCCTAAATGCAAATGCATCCTCAACATATTTAAACTTGCAAACTTGTGGATCAAGTGCGACACAAGAGCATCAAGAGTTGACACATTTCATCACGGAACCTTTCTCAATTTCTTTGGTCATCATGGAACCCAAACTCACACATCCTTGACTTTCTCTGAGTGAATCTCACCTATTAGGGTATTTGCACACAAATCGAGATGAATGGATTTCTCTCTCGTCTCTCACAAAGAAGAGGCCCTGAGTCCGGCTCTAAGTACCATATGCTTGCCCCTTATGTAAGTATCCACTAATGTAGGCTTCCCTCAACTCAAGATCATATAGGGCTTTTGAGGAGTCATTGTGAAGGCTTTTGGTAAAGGTAGGACGTGTTTTTGTTCAAATGGGTTTAATCTTCCCTTAAGCCCTTCTTTTGATTTATTTTGGCACACTTTCTTGACTCAATTGAGTAGTTCACTTCTTTCAAGGGGTTAGAGGGACACATTGTCACTCTTTCTTTTGCAATTCAAATCCTTTCTCCTTTTTATCACTTTTCTACACCTTTTTCACTTCTTTTTGTCGTCCTTGGATTCCCTTTTTGGTTTTTATTCATTTTTGTCTTTCTTTTTGTCTTTTTCTCTTTTTCATTGCCTTCCTTTTCTTTTGCTTTTGCATCTTTTTAGTCTCTCCCCCCCAAACTTAGACATTTGCCATTTACTCAAGGGAAGATTTGGGTGCCAAGAGGGGGTTTCGTTAGGAACGGGTATAGGTTTTTAGCTTGGTTCATGAACGAAAAAGATTTAAGGCTCAAAAGGGTTGAACTAGGGATTATTTCATTGGTAGGTCATGAAAAGTGTTCAAATTTTGCATTTTGGATCAAGGAGAGCCTATACTCACGTCTCAAGTCAAGTTCTACCTATGATTTCGCCTCAACAAACATTCAGGGCAAGTTCTAGACCATCGGCTCGGTACTTGGGCTCGCGATTCGAATTCTCACCACACACACTCAAGGGTTGTCTAAGACGGAGTCGAGGGCCCACAACAACCTTAGATATGATTCAAGCGCCCCATGGCCCAAAATGACCACGTGATGATTATTTGGTCAACACAAGAGTCTCAAGGCCACAACTTTCACCATCCTAAACACAACATAATGTCTTCGACCATAAGATCAAAGGCAAATGTGTTAGGCCCAAGTGAGGCTTTGCCTGAGGTATCCTTAACTACAAAAACTTGAAGATAAAAAAAAACGGACTCAAACCCTTAAGAAGGTTGTCACACCATCTATCATTGGGAAGAGCCACCCGGTTCGCACAATATCTACCCTTGGAAAGAACCGTGGCATTAAGAAAACCAAGGGCTTATTGCAAACGCCAAAACAAAACACAAAGGCTACGAGCCTAACTTTGCAACTAATAAAACGAAAAATAGGAAATCAAGATGAAAACCTAATGAATATGTACAAACGGGGAGTAGAATATACAACCAGGGGGAAATGAATATATACATAAACTCTGAAGATCATCTGGAATGAACAGTTATACACAAACCATCTATCCACTACTAATGTATAGAAATTAAAAGAAGGTAAAATAATATATACAGTCATCCTGACAGTTAATCCAAATAGTAGGGCCACACCCCCATGAATAAGAGCTAGCATTGTCCCCAATGCTAACTACCAAATAAGACATCAAAAATCAAAAATAAGCAAAGGATATAGAGCGGCCCCTCAAGCCTCATCAAACTGGTCCCCAGCCTGCTGATGTGCTGCTGGGACAGGTGTCTGCTCATGATCCTGCTCATCAACTGGTGGAACTAAAAAGGGCTCAACATCTGCTGTACTAGACGGGGGAGCCACCTTGATCACTATTCCCTCTGTATTCGGGAGCTTCCTCTTCTTCCTTGGCCTATCCTCCTCTGCTTGTGGCTGCTCTGTTGCTGGCTCTCCAGCTGGATCTCCAAATAATAAGTCGAATGGCATCTGATCCGCTAGCAGCTTGTCCACATCCCCTCTCAACTGTGCAACTGACTCCTCGGAAGCTTTCTGTTTCCTTATCTTTTTGTGCTCCCGAGTCAATTTTTCCAAAGCTTTTCCATGTTCCCCAACCGCCTTAGTCAAGGTATACTGTGTTGCCATCATCTTTTTCTGGTTGGCCAGGATCTTTTTCAAAACATCCTCAATGGCGGAGGGAATATCTACAGTAGCTGGTGCTCCCTGTGCCTGCACAACAGTGGTCAAAGAAGATAACTTGGATGTCGCAACTGACATCCAGTTGTTTAAACTGGCAAGAGAGTGTGCTAGCTGGTTGGCAGTGAACCGGTGAGTCTTTGATGAAGGAATCACCGGATCAGATGCAACTGATGGACCAGTTGTGGAGGAAGGACCTGGGGGAAGTGTCTCATCAGGAGTAGGGTTAGAGGGCTGTTCTGTCGCAACCGGCTCTTCAGACTGGCCAGGTGCGGAGGAGGTAGAAGCTGGAGTTTTCAGTCCTCTCTTTGGGTTGTCCATACCCAACTGATCATACCATGAGTAGGGGGCCACTGGAGGTACCGTAACATCATATCTTTTCTTCTTCACTTTCAACTCTCTGAAGTAAAGGGAGAGTGTGTTCGGAAAGGGGAAGTTTGTTTTTGTTTCGTTCCCGACTTGATAAATCACCCGCGACATTATGTTTCCTACATTCAGAGGGAAGCCCGCCATGATAGCTGCCACCAAGACAACCCGAGGAAGGGGGACGGAGTGATCGTGTGTAGACTGGTTAAGTCGACTACATCGAAGGTTAACCACCCTTTTGCTTCAAAGTTGAGGGTGTTTCGCAAAATCTTTTCCTGTGCCTTAAACCACACAGGGACTGTACCTGGAGCTGCTAAATGCTCGTCCAACCACGGACGAACCTCCTCTTTCAATGCTAGCTTCTCAAGATATTGAGACTCGTCCTCATCTGCAAACCCCAAAAAGTCATTCAGCGACTTCCCATCAAAGACTACTATCTTGTCCCTCACTTTTGTTGCTTTGGAGTTCCGAACTGTGTGGTGAACATTGCAATAAAACTCCTTCACCATATGCTCGTTTGCAAATTCAACTCTCTCTTTGAAGAATCCCCAACCCTCTCTAGTGCGGAATTGTGCTTGCACGTGAGGGTTGAGTGGGACAAGATCGGCGTCTATGAACCGCCTTTCCGGAATCAACTTTCTCTTCGGCCACCATTCCCTGAATTTGTGGAAAGCGACCTCGCTGACAAACCTATCCTCCCATGCTTCTGGTTTCCTGGTTCTTTCTATACCTCCAACCTGTAGTTCCCCCCCTTCGGCATATCCTCCACTATCCCCTGATATTGAAGCTGTGGGAGACGTAGAGTAAGTGCTCCCCTTGTCTTTTTCTGCTCCGGACTCATCAGACGAGTCCGAGATAACATCGACCGGCTCCTTGGAAGAGGCTATATCAAAATGATTCGGGGAAGGAGGGTCACGGAGTTGGAATGAAGTGGCCCTATGTGTTGGAGAAGACTCCGAGGTAATGCTCCATGATGGAGCATACTCACTCCCCGTGGAGTGAGATGCAGCTTTATCTGCTTCCCTGGTCTTAGGATTTAACTTTCCAATTCCTTTTCCCCTTCCCCCAAGGGAGGAACCACCTCTCCCGGATTGTATTTGTTTCCCCGTTCGCTTCTTAGCCACATGTTTTTGAACCATTGTCTGCAAGGAGGATATATCTAGCATTGTTAGTAAAAGCACATGATATGAAATGGACAGTTCAATTGAATGAAAGAATTGCAGACACAGTTTCACAGACAGAGGAACGCGGACCGCACCAAAAGGCACGCGGTCCGCGCAGTTTACTGATTCACATAATGGTTTCTCTGAATGAACCGATGCGGTCCACACTGTTTTGCGTTGCGGCCGCGTAACTTCAACGCGGACCGCATAGAGATGGACGCGGACCGCACAGGTGAACTGCCAAAATGGTGACTTCTCTGAACGTTTCACACGCGGTCTGCACTGTTTTGATGCGCGGCCGCGCTGGACTCACGCGGACCCTATAGAAATGTCACGCGAACCGCATGTAGGCGATTCATCATAGCACACAAAAAAAACCACGCGGACCGCGCAAAAATGTTGTGCGGCCACATAGGGCAGATTTAACTGAGGCGGACATTTTTTTCTCTTTAAGTCCCATTTTGATCGGAATTTGACCCCTCAGTGTCCCTACTCAATTTATTACATGGATTTATGCCCCTAAGTCTCACTAAATAATAGAAATCCAAACTAACAGTCATTAAGAAGAAAAAATGAAAATAAGAAGTTATACTAGTAGAGAGTAATGAGAAAAAACAAAAAATTAGGCTATGCATGAAATGAACAAGATTTGTTACCAGGGATTAGTGAAAAATCGACTAAATGAGCAGGGAGTGCGGATGAACAGTGAAAATTTAGAGCTCCAAATGAAAATTTGCGAAAAGTTTCAAATGAGGCCCAAGGCTTCTATTTATAGAAAAACCCTGGGGCTTTCAGCTTACCTACCAGCGCGGCCGCACAAAAATGGCCGCGGTCCACGCTGGTTTCTTTTAGTCACATTTTGACTACTCAGCCCACGCGGACCGCACTACTTTGATGCGCGGCCGCGTGGGAGTTTATCAGATACTTGATAATTCCAGCTTCTCACACGCGGACCGCACAGAAAGGGACGCGGACCGTGTTGAATATTTTTCTGAGGATGAACTCACTGTTGATCAAGCCCACGCGGACTGCATTGCTTTGATGCGCGGCCGCGTGGGGCAATTTCTATGGATTGATCATTTTTTTTGTACTTCTTCCCTGCACTGGTTCAACAAAATCCCTGCAACACTTCACAAATTATCAGCTCAAAAATTCTACTCTACAACAGAAAAACAAAGAAAAGGAAAAAGACATGGGTTGCCTCCCACGAAGCGCCTGATTTAACGTCGTGGCACGACGTATGTTACCATCACAGTCATTTCAAATGAATGCGCGCCACCACGTGGCTGTCATCAATCTTTCCCAAATAATGCTTGACGTGATGCCCATTGACTCGGAAGACTTCACCATTTTTATTTTTGAGATCAATGGCACCAAAGGGAGTTATCCCAACCACTTCAAAAGGGCCGCTCCACTTGGACTTCAACTTGCCCGGAAATAACCTCAACCGGGAATTGAAAAGAAGAACCATATCACCCACTTTGAATTCCTTCCCTCTGGCATACTTGTCATGAAGGTACTTCATCTTGTCCTTATACAAGGACGAGCTGGAGTAAGCATGAAACCTAAACTCATCAAGTTCATTCAATTGCTCCACCCGAAGATTTGCAGCTACATCCCATTCTAAGTTCAACTTTTTCAGCGCCCACATAGCTTTATGTTCCAATTCTACCGGAAGATGACAAGCCTTCCCAAACACCAACCGATACGGTGACATACCAATCGGCGTCTTGAAAGTTGTACGATAAGCCCAAAGAGCATCATCCAACTTCTTCGACCAGTCAGTCCTATTTGCATTGACAGTTTTGGATAAAATACTCTTAATCTCACGGTTGGACACCTCAACTTGGCCACTCGCTTGAGGATGATAAGGAGTGGTTACCTTGTGATTTACCCCATACTTGGCTAGCAGAGAGTCAAAAGCCCGGTTGCAAAAATGAGAACCCCCGTCACTAATTATGGCACGTGGAGTGCCAAACCTCGTGAAGATACTCTTTTTCAAAAATGCCACCACACTTCGAGCTTCATTATTTGGCAAAGCTATGGCCTCAACCCATTTCGACACATAGTCAACCGCTACCAAGATGTAAGTGTTGCCACAGGAACTTACAAATGGTCCCATAAAGTCTATCCCCCAAACATCAAAGATGTCAACCTCTAGAATTGTGTTAAGGGGCATCTCATCTTTTTTCGAAATCCCTTCGGCACGTTGGCATTCATCACATCTTTTCACAAAGTCACCGACATCCTTGAACAACGAAGTCCAATAGAAACCACAGCTCAACACTTTAGACGCCGTCCTTGCCCCGCCATGATGGCCACCATAGGGCGAAGAGTGACAAGCTTCCACAATACTCAGTTGCTCATCTTCAGGAACACACCGGCGAATTACACCATCGGTGCAGATTTTAAAAAGATACGGCTCATCCCAATAGTAATCCAAGCAATCCCGCTTGAGCTTCTTCCTTTGGTTAGAAGAGAGCTCATACGGAACCACACCGGTAACAAGGTAATTGGCAATGTCGGCAAACCATGGCATGTCTAGCATTGAGACCGAGAGGAGTTGTTCATCCGGAAAAGCATCATTTATCTCAAGGCCGTCCAAAGGCCTCCCTTCCTCCTCCAATCGAGACAAGTGGTCCGCCACTTGGTTTTCACTACCTTTTCTATCAATGATCTCCAAATCAAATTCTTGAAGAAGAAGCACCCATCTCATTAACCTTGCTTTAGAATCTTTCTTCATCATCAAATACCTAAGAGCGGTGTGATCAGTATGAATAATCACTTTGGCCCCCATAAGGTATGGGCGAAACTTCTCCATGGCAAAAACAATGACAAGCAATTCCTTTTCGGTGACCGTATAGTTCCTTTGAGCTTCATTCATTGTCTTACTTGCGTAGTGCACCGGATGGAACATCTTGTTGATTCTTTGGCCCAAAACCGCCCCCACCGCAACATCACTAGCGTCGCACATGAGCTCAAAGGGCAAGCTCCAATTTGGTGCGGTAATAATGGGGGTAGTCGTCAACTTTTGCTTTAGAAGCTCGAAAGCCTCCATACATTTCTCATCAAACACATATTTGGCATCTTTCTCAAGCAATTTACACAACGGGTTAACTACCTTAGAGAAGTCTTTGATGAATCTTCGGTAGAAACCCGCGTGTCCAAGAAAACTCCTCACCCCTTTGACAGAAGTAGGGGGAGGGAGCTTCGAGATAACCTCAATTTTCACTTTATCAACCTCAATCCCTCTTTTTGAAATTTTGTGACCCAACACAATGCCTTCTTCTACCATAAAATGGCATTTCTCCCAATTGAGAACCAAGTTTGTATCTTCGCATCGGACCAATACACGATCCAAGTTTTGCAAGCAATCACCGAAAGAGTCCCCGACCACACTAAAATCATCCATGAAGACCTCCAAAATGTCTTCCACCATATCGGTGAAGATTGCCATCATACATCGTTGGAAAGTCGCCGGTGCATTACATAACCCAAATGGCATTCGAGAGAAGGCGAATGTGCCATAAGGACATGTGAAAGTTGTCTTTTCTTGGTCTTCCGGGGCAATGAGAATTTGGTTATAGCCTGAATACCCATCCAGAAAACAATAGAAAGCCCGGCCTGCAAGACGATCAAACATTTGGTCCAAGAACGGCAGTGGGAAATGATCCTTTCTAGTCACCTTGTTCAACTTCCGGTAGTCCATGCATACCCTCCAACCCGTCACAGTGCGAGTCGGAATAAGTTCATTATTGTCATTAGTCACCACAGTCATTCCTCCCTTCTTTGGCACACATTGCACTGGAGAAGTCCACGAACTACCAGAAATTGGGTACACCACACCGGCGTCAAGCCACTTGATGACTTCCTTTTTAACCACCTCTTGCATGGCTTCATTGAGTCTCCTTTGATGTTAAAGAGACGTCCTAGCATCATCCTCCAATATTATCTTGTGCATGCAAAACGGGGGGCTAATACCCCGAATATCCGCCAAGGTCCATCCAATTGCCCGCTTGCGCTTTTGAAGAACAGCCAAAGTGGCTTCAACCTGCACGTTAGTCAAGCAAGAAGAAAGTATAACCGACAAAGTAAAATTAGGACCAAGAAATTCATACCTGAGGTGAGGAGGAAGTGGTTTCAACTCCAACACCGGTGGCTCCTCAATAGATGGCTTGGTGGGAGGAGTTTTGCGATTTTCAAGATCAAGAGATAACTTCCTCGGTTCATAAGAATATGAGCCCATGCCATGTAATGCATTCACACACTCCACCCTTCTAGCATCATCATCAACATCCATGTTCAATAGCACGGCCTCAAGTGGGTCCTCAACATTAGCCATAGCGCTTGTGTCATCCACTATCACTGCCGTGACAATGTCAACAAACGAGCACACCTCGTTGCTATTTGGTTGCCTCATTGATTTGCATACGTGAAACACCACCTTTTCATCACCAACACGGAAGGTCAATTATCCCGCTTCCACATCAACCAAGGCCTTTCCCGTAGCTAGGAAGGGCCTCCCAAGAATGATAGGCACCTCAAAATCCACTTCACAATCCAAGATCACGAAATCGGCTGGCAATATGAACTTATCAACACGAACAAGGACATCATCAATAATTCCCAAAGGCCGCTTCATTGATCGGTCCGCCATTTGAAGCCTCATAGAAGTTGGACGAGGTTGTCCGATTCCCAAGGTCTTGAAGACCGAATATGGCATTAAATTGATACTTGCCCCCAAGTCGCAAAGGGCTTTGGCAAAGTCGGCACTTCCAATGGTACATGGGATAGTGAATGCGCCGGGATCCTCAAGTTTTGGAGCCATAGAATGCACAATAGCGCTCACTTGATGGGTCATCTTGATTGTCTCACACTCCATTGATCTCTTTTTTGTAACCAAATCTTTCATGAAATTTGCGTATCCCAGCATTTGCTCGAGTGCCTCCACCAACGGCACATTGATAGTCAAACTCTTCAACATTTCAATAAATTTCTTAAATTGGTTGTCACCCTTTTGCTTGGCCAACCGTTGAGGGTAGGGCGGAGGAGGTCTAGGCAAGGGTGCCTTGGCTTTTGGCACCACCAGTTCGGGCATATCAATGACGTGTTCCCTAGACGGGTTCACGGCCTCTTGAGTCTCCTCCTCACCCTCATCAATTGCAATTCTCCCATCATCATTTGCACTTGGTTCGACAACATCCTCAACTACCAACATAATCTCATCATTTTGAACTCATCTTCATCTACCGGAACTCGGTTATCTCTTGAGGCATGCACATCACCGCCTCTTCCACTTCGTGTTGTCACTGCCATCACATGATTGTTGTGCCCTCCCTTGGGGTTTACTACCGTGTCACTTGGTAAAGCACCCTTTGGGCGAGTATTTAAAGATTGAGAGATTTGGCCTAATTGCACTTCCAAGTTCCTGATAGATGTGTTATGCGAAGCTAATTGGGCCTCGGAATCTTGACTTTTTTTCATCATTTGTTCGAACATGCTCTCTATTCGACTCATGTCATTGCCCGACGAACTCAACCCTTGAGATTGGAACGGAGGCGGGTTATTGGGCTGTTGATACATTGGGGACCTTTGATAGCCTTGCCCCTATTACCTTGACCACCATTGTTGTTGTTCCAATTGTTGTTCCCGCTCCAATTTCCTTGATTCCCAGAATTATTGTTCCCCCAATTGCCTCCTTGATTGTTGTTGTAATTCCAATTGCCGCCTTGTTGATTGCCCCAGTTACCTTAGGGTCTCCATTGCTGATTCCCTTGGTTGCCTCTATTCCCTTGGTAGTTGTTGACATATTGGACTTCCTCACTTTGGTTATCGAAACCTTCATTCGAATACCCACCACCATCATTGTTGTTGTCATATTGTTCACAATTACCTTGAGATTGTTGTCCTCTTTGCCTCCTTTTCAACATAGAAACACCTTCCATTGCATTGACTTGGCGCGGGTTTTGGACTTGTTGCAATTGCGCCTTTGCTAATTGATCCATAGTTGTTGTAAGTTCGGCTATCGCTTGGCCATGATCGTGCAATTCCTTGTGCAAATGGATGACCGTGGGGTCACCTTGTGGCATGTTTGCTCGGCTTTGCCATGCCGAAGAGGTGTCGGCCATTTCATCAAGTACATCACATGCCTCTTGATAAGAAAGTTTCATAAAATTCCCTCCGGCCAATTGGTTCACAATGCATTGATTTGTAGTGTTGATGCCCCGATAAAAAGTTTGTTGAATCATATCCTCGGTCATGTCGTTATTAGGGCACTTCTTCACCATTGTTCTATATCTTTCCCATATTTCATGCAAAGGTTCTGTTGGCTCCTGCTTGAAAGCTAGAATTTCATTCCGAAGAGTCGCCATATGACTTGGAGAGAAGAACTTGGCAATAAATTTGTCCGCCAATTCATCCCATGTTGTGATAGAATGATTGGGGAGCCTTTCTAACCAATCCAATGCTTTACCCCAAAGAGAGAACGGGAAAAGCCTCAATCTCAACGTGTCCTCGGACACGTTTGTCTGCTTGCTAACCCAATAAGTATCCACGAACCCCTTCAAGTGCTTGTAGGCATTTTGATCGGAGGCACCCGTGAAATAACCTCGTTTCTCGAGCAAGGTCAGCATAACATTTGTGATTTGAAAGTTCCCCGCCCGGATTCGGGGAGGAACAATAGCGCTGGCGTATCCTTGATTTGGTAGAACTCTGGGATCCACTCTCGGCGGTTGCGGAGGAGGGTCTGGAATGTTGTTGTTCTCATTTGCATTTATATTGACATTCCGGCCTCTCCGTGGAAGTTGAGGTAAGACCTCATCTTGTTCTAGATCTTCTACCTTCTCCCCCGCTATCACATTGCCGAGAGGGTCATTTGCATTAAGAGCCATGGTACCTGATTGATCAACAGACAAAATTAGTGAATAAGAAGGAAAGAGAAGCAAAACACAATACTAGCTACACGGATAGTCAACACCGTAAAATTCCCCGGCAACGGTGCCAAAAAGTGATCACAGTAGACTCAACCTAAGGATGAGTGGGCGCTAATACCTTTACCCAATAGCGATATCGGGGTCGATTTTCCACTGGGAACTTCAAATTGGAGTCGAGTATTTGTGTGGTCTAGGATAGTGTTTTAGCTCATAATTGATCTTCTAACATTTTTGGTTTTCTTTTGTTTAAGAGCTACAATTTATCAACTACAGTTGTAAAACTAGGTTATGCTAAAATTATGATTCTAAATTGTATGCAAGATAGATAAAAGCACTAGGGATGCAGCATTTACCTAGGTGGTCCACTAACGGGTAGAAATTCCTAATGCCAGAATGACACATATGGGGCTTATGCTATAACCGTTGCACCTTTTACACCCACTCTCACACCTCTCGGTAGAGAGAGTGATTTTGCCCAATTTACTCTCTCGAGACCAATCAGGTAGGCTAATTTGCCCAAGCAACTTATGGTTCAAGTTGGGTAATTACTCTCTCGAGGTCTAATCTTGAGGTCATAGACTCTCTCGAGGTCTCATGGGTCCATCCCGATTCCTTGTTGGAGTTAATCTTGAGGTCATAGACTCTCTTTCTCAAGGAGAGTCAAGACCCACTAAGCTAGACTTATTGTTTGCAACCACCAAATCTTAGTGAAAACTTAAGATTAATCCAAATAGCAAACACCCACATCATTCATGCACTAAACAATCACACCCATCAATTTCCCACACTAGGGTTGAGCCACAACCCTAGCTAATGGGTTTAGCTAGACATAGTAGTAACAAAAATCAAAGAAATAATAGATGAAATTGACATAATAGTTAACTACAATGTTAATCTACTTGATTCCCCTTTAAAACTAGAAGAAATGGCCCAAAATAGGCTGATAATAGGGTAACACGAGTTCAGCTGCTCTCTACTCTCGAACCGCCTTCCTAAAAAAAACCCGTGCTAAAAAGTAAAATGTTCTATTTATACTTCACAGGAAAAACTGGACAAAAATACCCCTGAGGGTCTGGCGCGGACCGCGCACAAATGATGCGCGGCCGCGTAGGGCTCTGGGTCTTCATTACTTGCATCTGGTAATGGGGGGCGCGGACCGCACAAAAGTGACGTGCGGCCGCATGAACTTCATCCACGCGGACCGCACTGATTAGGTGCGCGGTCGCATGAGCTTTTGTCTCGAGTGATTGCTTCTCTTAGGTGCGGACCGCACAAAAAGGGACGCGGACCGCGTTGGAACTGGGTGCTGACCGCGCGAGAAGAGGCGCGGACCGCGCAACTTATCTTAAACATATCATGGCCTCTGAACTTTCCTGCGCGGCCGCGTGGCAAAATAGTGCAGTCCGCGCAGGTTGAACATGGATATGCCCAGCTTCTGAACTCTCCTACGCGGCCGCGTGACAAAACAGTGCGGACCGCGCAGGGCCTTTTGATCCCCCCTTTTAGTTGTCTCTTGACACTCGGCAGATTTCACTCCTTTTTTGAGCCGATCTTTAGTATTTGTCATCTTGTTGCTCAAACCTACAATCAAGTGTCATTTGTAAGCATTTTGGAACTATTATATGGCAATAAATGAACAAAGCTCAAGTAAGAATGGGTATAAAAAACATGCAGAAATCGCAGTTATCACCTACAAAATCGGAGGCATATGATTTTGACCGTATACAGATAGTCCCAGTGTTTCTTAGAATAAAATGATAAGAAGTGATTTGATTCTCGACCCTTCGATGTCTCGATCATGATGCCAATCTCATGACGTCGGCGAATGAAGTGACTGAAAGGTCGCGTCTGCACAGTTTCCCAAGGTCATTAATTGGAGGTGGCTTACGGTCAGTTATTTGGCTTCCCCAAAACGCCGTTGGGCTCTATAAATAGGCCAGCTTCATAATTTTTGCAAACTTTACTTCTCAGATCATTCTTAGAATTTCTTTGGCTCCTTCAACTTCTTTAGGTTCACCCTCTTCTTAACTTACTCTTACTACAACATCTACCATTTCTCCTCTTTTGAATTTCCCAACAACAATGGATAAAACATCTAAAAATGTTCCTCATAAAGAAAAAGCTTCTTCATCATCGAGGCCAGCCAAAGGTAGAACAGTGGTGCTACCTCGTATCGAGGAGTGCACTCCCGGGCTATGCGAGATAACTTTAGATTTTAAAATAGATAAAACTGCGTCAACACCAGGCCAGTGTGAGCCCATGTCTTGATACATCTGCTTGATCACTAAAGACGAACTCAAGCAGGTGAAAAAGGATTGCAATTGGGAGAATAAGGATGTTGTGATCCTCTCTCCCGAAGAGGATATTACCACCCATAAGGTAGGATACTTGAGCATGTACACCTACCCTTTCACATTGGGTCCCGTAGATCCATCACTGGGTCCTGTAGACCCAGTCATTCTTGATTTTTGCCAACAATATCAGGTGACGCTTGGCCAGATCTACCCCTCTTTCTGGTGCATCGTCAACCTGATTAAACATTTTTCGAGCCTGGTCAAGGGGATGCCTTTTACTCTCGACCACCTGATCAGGCTATACAACCCCCGCCTTTATCGAGGTGGTCTAATAAAGTTACAGCGCCGGTCCTTGAAATCTCTTTTCTCCAACATCGATGAGGACAAGGACCGAGGGTGGATGGGCTGGTTTGTCCGAATCAGGTGATTCCTGCTGAGAGGATGCCATTCCCCGAGGAATGGAACATGAAACGTAAGTACAAACTTATCGATGATGAATTAATATTCTGCTTTCCCCACTTCTTCCTCAATCTCATCTTTTGCTCGATCTAATCCATTTTTGATGATGCAGTTGTTCCTTGGTTTCCTGGTGCGGTCCCGGACCTCACAGGTTAGGTCCGGAAACTGGCCTCCATTTCTACATTCGCGGAATGCAATTGGCGTGACTTGGCCAAGGGTCGATGAGAAGCTAAAAATCATGGTGAGTATTCTTGTTCGCATACTTAGGTTTCTTGGTGACATGCTCATTTTATCCTTATGCAGGCCTCGGAGACGCCGTTGCTATGCGGCCGCCCCCACTCGGTGAAGAAGAAATCCCAAATCCCACCAAGGAAAAGAAAAGGGGGTCGCGTGTAAATTCCCTGAAGCCAAAGAAAAGCAAGGCTCGAAAACCTAAGGCCGATACTATGGCCTATCTCCAGAAATGGCCCAACGTCTTCGGGATGAGGATGAAGAGGGAGAAGATGACGACTGCCTGTTGGTAGCTCAGGAAAGAGGAAGCATTGATGCTCCGAAGGCCGCTGAACCGATGGTGGCAGATGTGGTTCAATCTCGAACTGAAGAAATTTTGGAGGGGAGCTCGAGCAAAGTCCCCGAGCCATCAGGTATAAAAAGTGAGACTTGTCCCATGGGACACTTGGTGGATGAGCTCGAAGAGCCTAACTCCGAGGCCCTTCAAAGACAGGATAATATCCCAGATTAATCACTTGGGGCAATCAATATAGATGACTCGCCGCAGGGTTCAGTGTTCTTTGAAGGGCAATTCCGAGATGCCCAGGTCATGGGGACTCCTGATGTGGGAATGACCCATGAAGGGAGTGATATTTTTCGGGAGTTTCTTGCGGGAATCGAAGAAGGTCCCGATCCTGACGCCTTGTTTATTTTGAGGAGGCCGAAGGCTTCTTAAACAGGTAAGTTTTGTCTTCCATTACTTCGAGTTTAATCTTCATCTTTCTAAGTCTAACTCCTTTTCCTTGTGAGAAGGTCGTGTCGCTTCACCGACAGGCATTCGCCAAATCTCGGGCTGAGCTTGCCCGATGCGAAGTCGAACTTAAGAAGCTCGTGGAGGAGAGGGACAACCTTAAGATCCTCTACGTAAAAAAAAGGAGGAGATCAGCGTTCTCCGAGTTGAATTAGCGAAGGCTCGTCAAGAACAGACCGAGCTCATTGAAAAGGTAATATAACCTTTGAGGGTCTGTTATGCACTTGCTTGTTTTGTAGGTAATCGCCTCTCTCTTTAAGAGGAAAGGGAAACAACAAAGAGTCACTTATATAGTTTGTCTCAACTAATTATGTCCAAGGAATGGCAGCCAATGAATTCAGTGGATCTTTGAATTATGAGATGAGTAATTGTCAGTTGACATTTGACTTAAGAAAGTGAACCTTCATTGATCTCTATGGCACTACTAAATATAGGAGAAGGGGAAGGGAAAGTGGAGGAGGGATTACCATATTTGGAATCTTTCTAGGAAAAGTGATTGGTTCACCATTAACAAGTAAAAAGCGTAAAAAATTACTGATTCTTCAAGAAATTTTGCGTGTAACTATTTATGTATACTCGAATTTTACGGAAATTAAGCGAATACATGATATTGTTATTATTTAATACTAGTTTCTCGGCACGTGCATCACACGTGTATATCGAGTCATATAATATATGATTTGTAAAATAATATTGATGTAAATAAAATAAAGTTTTGAGATACATGTTTTTATAACTGATCAATGTGGTAACTTGTTTGTCGAGGTCGACATTATTGGATATCGTTTTCATCTATGAAGATGAATAATAAATTTTAATTAGATACTTCTAATTTTTTTACGTGTTTTAATTTTAATTTCGCAGTTCCAGCAAAAGGGCGAGCTGGTGGAGCAGCTTCAGGAGGAGCTCAAGACGAAAGAGGTTGAGACCCTAGGGTGGAAGCAACACATGAACTGTCTCGCCTCTGAGAAAGATGCACTTCAGGAACAACTGACTTCAATCGAATGCCAGCTTCAAAATGCAAAGGAGGAAAGCTTGGTCCGTAGTCGCAAAATCGAGGAGCTCGAAGCTAAATCAGCCGTTGAGCTTGCGAAGGCAAAATCCGAGGCAGAAGCATTTGTGTCCTCGTACCGAACTAACACCGAAGCTGCTAACACTCGGAAAAAGGAGATCTTCATTGCGGCAGAAGTTAAGTTATCATGCGCTCTCGACCATGCCAGGTGACAGACCCGGAGAGAAACTCTCGAGAAGGTGCACGCTGGTGGCTTTGACCTTTCAGCTGACATTGAAAGAGCAAAAACTTTGGAGGAAGTGGCTGCCGCTTTGCTCTTCGATGATGAGGATTCCGCTAGTGGCTCCGAGAGTGGAGGAGATGAGGGCGAAGTCCCCGAGGGGGAGGTTCCCGATGATGCGGCTTCCAGAGATGTGGTTCCCGGGGATGTGGCCCCCAAAGTAGATTAGGTTATTTTATTTCATTTTTGTGTTTTTGTGCAAGGGCCCATCGTAGGTGTTGTAAATATCTTTTGTAAACATATCTTACAATTGTAAAGAATTCCCTTGCTTCATCTCCGATTCTGCACTTGTCTTTATTTTGTGAAATTTTTTTATAACTTCAACGATCAAGTGGACATTAGTTCAGATTCTAAATATAACAAACCCTTAGTTTTTTAATAGTCAATGGGCGATCTTCGAGCTTATAACAGAATACCTCTTAAGGTTTTTGGTAATCCTCGAGCTATGCCCTGGTTAATTTGATGCGATTTTGGGATGACAAGACTCTTGAGTCCGAGTTGAGTGAGAGCAAAGTCTCGAACTCTATATGTTTTGGCCCTTAGGCTCTTTTAGGTCGGCCCTTAGACTCTTTAAATTGGGACAATTCGGCCTCTAAGACGACTATAATATTTCCCTCTTTTCGACTAATAAACTTAATAAAAATTTATTTATGCCTGAGCATGTATTTTTGTACCCGTTGGGCTTTCTGAAGGTTCGATCGATTGGAACCTCATTTGTAATTCGTTTGTGTAATGATGATCGAATACCTCTTGAGGTTTTTTTCGAAGGCTGATGTTATCAAAGTCTTTAAATTATTCGAGAGCTGATTTTATCGAAGCCCTTTATCATTTGCTTTTGCCGAGGATTTCCTGGTTTAACCGATTTTTCAAAGTATTGGAAGGCCTTTAATTTATGGTGAAAGTCGGATGTCTCCGAGCCACATTATTTCGGCCGTAGCCTTTTTATATGACCGTAGTTTTTAATATGGCCATAGCCTTCGGGTATGTCTCTTGGCCTTGTTTCTTGACAACCTTTCAAACTTGTTCGAAAGGTTAGTCCCCGATTATGATGGCCTTGGCTTTTATATCGAGGGGATGCCTCTTTGAGGTTTATGAGTTCAAGTTTTTGATGACTCGGATGTGTTGACTGTCGATGACAGTTCCCGAGTATTCGGGGTGTATTTGCGTTCTGGCCCTTGGGCCATTTCTCGTAGAATTATAAGTGTATAACTCGTATGGTAATAGACTTATTTGAGACACAAAATGTTTTGATATAGAAAGAATGCTTCTTTAAATAATTGATACATGCGTACATGTTTTGCCGTCTGGGCTCGACTATTCTATATAGACACAGTTCATTTGACCGTTTGGCCCATTACAAAGTTCTTCTATCGAGGACCTCTTTGGAGTGAAGTATTTTCTCAAAAATATAACCTCCGAGGGTGATGGCCCCCAGTATTTGAAGTTAATTGAAAAGAAGCCTTGGATATTGTTGAGTTTTCCTTAGGTAGCACATAGTTGTTGCCTCGTTAAAAACCTCACCGGTAAAACCCATTTGGGACAAAATCCGATCTAAGGGAAAAAGAGTACAAAGCATGCTTTAAAACCTAAGGCCTTCATGTAAAAAGATGACTTCAATAGCTTCGATCGAACACCTGTAATAGGTTAGTTTAAAATTCAAATGGGCAAAAAGAGAAAGTCATACCTTTGCAATAGTATTGTTTGACTAATGATATGTTCCAATTGTTTGGCAGTTGTTCACCTTCCATTGTGCTAAGTTTGTAAGATCCTTTACCGACAACTCCGAGGACTCGGTACGGTCCTTCCCAATTCGGGCCCAGTTTCCCTTTATTCGGGTCTCGAGTGTTGAGGGTGACTTTCCGTAGAACTAAGTCCCCGATTCTGAAGTGTTGAAGGCTGGTCCTTCTATTGTAGTATCTCTCGATTCGTTGCTTCTGCGCGGCCATCCCAACAAGTGTTGCCTCTCATTTTTCATCTAACAGCTCGAGGCTAGTATTTCTAGCCTCATGATTTGACTCCTCCGATGCATGTCGAAACCTGGCGCTGGGTTCTCCGACCTCGACAGGGATAAGGACCTCGGAGCCATATACTAAAGATAACGGAGTAGCCCCTGTGCTAGACTTCGATGTTGTTCGATATGCCCAAAGGACCTCGGGTAGAACTTCTCTCCATTTCCCTTTTGCATCGTCCAACCTCTTCTTTAAGTTTTGTATGATGATTTTGTTTGTTGACTCATCCTGCCCGTTCCCAGTTAGACGATATGGCGTTCATAGAATCCTCTTTATTTTTTATGCTTCGAGGAATTCTGTTATCTTGCTACCGATGAATTGCTTGCGGTTGTCGCATACGATTTCGGTAGGTATCCCGAATCGACACACGATATGGTCCCAAATAAAGTCAATAACTTCTTTTTCTCTGACCTTCTCGAAAGCATGTGCTTCCACCCATTTCGAAAAGTAGCCAGTCATAAATAAAATGAATTTAGCTTTACCTGGGGCCATTGGTAGAGGGCCGACTATGTCCATTCCCTATTTCATGAAAGGCCACGGGGATAGGACTGAGTGTAGCTGCTCTCCGGGCTGATGGATCATTGGTGCGAACCTTTGGCATTTGTCACACTTTTTAACGAACTCCTTGGTGTCTTTTTCCATGCTATCCCAGTAATACCCTGCTCTGATAATTTTGTGAATCAAAGACTCGACACCGGAGTGATTCCCACAAGTACCTTCGTGGATTTCTCGTAGAACATAATCGGTTTCCCCCGGCCCTAAACATACCGCCAATGGCCCATCGAACATAATGTTCCATCCCCATCTAGTGTGAACCTAGTAGCCTTGGTTCGCAGAGTCCTCGATTCTTTCTGATCCGATGAGAGCTTCCCATTTTTCAAATAATCGATATACTTATTTCTCCAATTCCAAGTCAAGCTCATAGAATTTATTTCAGCATGACCTTCCTTGACCACAGATCTTGATAACTGGACGACAGTCCCCAGGACAATGTCATCTTCTTCGACCGATGATCCCAGATTTGCAAGCGCATCAGCTTCACTATTTTGCTCTCGAGGCACGTGATCCAGGGTCCATTCCTTGAAGCGGTGCAATGTCACCTGTATTTTGTCTAAGTACCTCTGCATTCTATCCTCTCGAACATCGAAGCTTTTGTTTACTTGGTTCACCACCAATAGAGAGTCACATTTGGCCTCGATGACCTCTACCCCAAGCTCTTAGCTATCTCGAGACCTACAATCATGGCCTCACACTCGGCCTCATTGTTAGTCAACCTAGAAGCTTTGATAGATTGTTTAAAAATACTACCTATTGGTGGCTTCAAAACAATGTCGAGCCCGGACCCTTTCACATTTGAGGCACCGTCCGTGAAAAGGGTCCATACCCCCAATGATGTACCCGATCCTAGTGGAAGTTCTTTTTCTACTTCGGGTACGAGGGTCGGCGTAAAATCGCCCACAAAGTCATCCAAGATTTAGGACTTAATAGCCATTCGGGGTTGATATTCGATATCGTACCCACTAAGTTCGACCATGCACTTGGCCAAACGACCCGACAATTCGGGCTTATGTAAGACATTTTGGAGAGGATAAGTGGTTAATACACATATGTGATGACATTGAAAATATGGCTTTAACTTTCTAGATGCGCTTATTAATGCAAGTGCTAATTTTTCTAAGTGAGGGTATCTAGTTTGAGAATCTCCCAGAGTTCGACTTACATAATAAACAGGAAATTGTGTACCTTGCTCTTCTCGAACTAGTACTCTACTTACCGCTATCTCGGACACTGCCAAATATAAGTAAAGCTTTTCATCTACCTTCGGGATGTGAAGCAAAGGTGGGCTCGATAGGTGTCGCTTCAATTCTTCTAAGGCTTGCTGGCATTCCGGGGTCCATGCGAAGTCCTTTTTCTTTTTGAGCAAGGAAAAGAACCTATGACTTTGATCTGATGACCTCAAAATAAATTGACCCAAGGCGGTTATTCGTCCTATTAGTCTTTGCATGGCTTTCACACTATCCACGATGGTGATATCTTCGATGGCCTTGATCTTATCGGGGTTGATCTCGATTCCTCGATTAGATACTATTAAGCCGAGGAACTTGCCCGAGCCAACTCTGAAGTCACATTTTTCTGGGTTAAGCTTCATGTTGTACTTCCTCACGATTATGAACGTTTCCTGCAAATGAGTTAAATGGTCCTCTGCACGCAGGGACTTAACTAGCATATCGTCAATATAAACTTCCATCGTTTTACCTATTTTTTCCTCGAACATCTTGTTAACTAGGCGTTGATATGTAGCTCCAGCATTTTTTTAGCCCGAAGGGAATTACATTGTAATAGTATGTTCCAAACTTAGTGATAAACGAGGTCTTCTCCTGGTCCTTCGGGTTCATTTGAATTTGATTATACCCGGAGTAGGCATCGGGAAAGGTTAAGATCTCATGGACGGTCGTGGCATCGATCATGCGATCGATATTAGGCAATGGAAAAGAGTCTTTAGGGCATGCCTTGTTTAAATCTTTATAATCCACACACATTCTAAGTTTGTTTCCCTTTTTAGGAAGTACAACTACGTTGGCTAACCACTCGGGGTATTTTACTTCCCGAATAGACCCTATTTTAAGAAGTTTAGTTGCCTCGTCCTATATGAACACATGTTTCACCTCGGATTGGGGTCTTCGCTTTTGCTTCACCAGTTTGAACCTGGGGTCGATGCTTAGCCGATGTGTTGTTATTTCTGGTGGGATCCCTGTCATATCTAGATGGGACCAAGCAAAACAATCCATATTATCAATAAGAAATTGAATGAATTTTTTCTTGAGTTTTGGGGTTAACCTCGTTCCTAGGTATACCTTTTTCTCGGGCATGTGCTCGATCAGTATGACCCGTTCCAGTTCCTCGATTGTTGATTTGGTTGCGTTTGACTCTTCGGGAATAATGAAGGTTCGAGTAGTAAGGAAATCCTCTTCTTCCTCTTCGATTACCTGTCCCTCCGGCCCGATCGGGACTGGGATCAGTGATTGCTATTTGGCCGCTTGCTTATCTTTGGCCCCCAATTTACCCGAGGTCGAAGGCATTGGTGTCACACCTCCTTTTTACCGCGCCCGCGGGGCGCGTGGGGAGTTTTCTCCAATTGAAGGACAGTCGAAACGAGATTTGTTTATTTGTTTTAAAGTCGCCACCTGGGAATTTTAAGGCGTCCCAAGTCACCAATTATAATCCCTGAATCGAGGAGAATATGACTCTGTTTATTATTCTGCGAACCAGAAATCTTGAGTAAGGAATTCTGTTAATCCGGAAGAAGGTGTTGGCATTTCCGAATTCCGTGGTTCTAGCACGATCGCTTAACTGTTTTTATTATTGGCTTAATTGTCTTGATTTTTATTAAATACTTTTTGTTACGTGATTTTTCTACTGCTTTTACTTATTGTGATTAAGGACCCTTCTTTGAATCGAATTACGCGTACGTATATTCGTGTTATAAATTAAAAAAAAATATGGAATTGTGTCACGCGCACGTGTACACAATAATTTTTGGTAATATACTCATTTTTCAAAATTATGTCGAATCAAGAATATTTGTTTGAATAGTGAACCGTACATCTCAGGTTTTTATGAAATTGACTTAACGCCTTTGGAAAAATCCTTTTATTAAATATTCGCTCGAAGTTGCGCGTACGCATAATCCGAATTTTGCTTTTAAAAATATAATCAGGGTACGCGAACGTATCCCTAATTGCGCAAAATATTTGTAATGATATTATAGATTTTCCACAAATTGTTTATTATATCCATACATTTTATATGGAAATACTGAGAAATTCATATTCAAGGGGTGTCTTTAAATTCTTTTAAAAGAAATTCACAAATTTTGAATATTGCCCGTTGACTATAATTTCCGAGTATTAATTATGTTCATCCCAAGACTATTCAAACTCTCAATGAAAGGATAAAAATATGATTAATGCTGTTTTTTTTTTTTGACAATTATATGCTAAAGAATGAATTGTATATAAAACTGAAAATAAATTATAAAGGAAAGAATATTTTCAAGAACTTTTATTATTATTAATTAGTGCAAGTTCTATTCTAATTACCATTGATATAAAGTTTTGCAATTTGTATCTTACTCTTATATACTTGTTTTGATCCAATAGGCGAAATTAACTTAATTAATTATGCCTATGATTGAGTTATATATATAATCAAACCCATTTGATTCTAGATCTATATGAATTATTACAACCATTAACTTTCGCATCGTACAAGTTCATAAACCCTTTTATTATTAAGAAAGAGAACAAGTCTAACTGACTAAATAAAAATGAATATTTCATACAATATTACTTACCATATTTGACATCATAAACATAATGGATTATACTAACTCGTCTTTCAACTATAGATTATGAACACAACCAATGTTATGCCAAAAGATAACTAATTGCAACCAATCATCATCTAGCTTTAAACAACACTTAATTAACTAACAAAATAAACTGATAGCATATTTTCCTTGATATTTCAGAATGTTCTATACCTGACTAACAATGTCATAGAACTTAACTAATAACCAACTTTCTGTCATATTCCTTACCTTAACAATTCAATCATAACTATACTTCAATGAAAATTCAGAAAATTAACCTTATTACAACACTTATACAGTCTTCAATGAAGGATATTTAACTTACAGTCATCCTATCAACATATATTACTTATTTGATCAAGAAACAAAACTGAATTTTAAATTAAAGAGCTCCAATGAATAACAGACATTATTACAATTCAAACTTCATTTATCTGTTATGCTGAAACTCTTTCCAACATAGAATTTAAAAGGATATGTACCTGAAAATGAAGGTGGAAGGAGTAAATTTCAGCGGTATCAGCAGTAACAAACTTAGCAAAATACCAGTATTCCCACAGATTTAAACAATAATAAGACCCAAAGAACCCAGATGCACAGTGACAACACTCTTTAGGAAATTTCAGAATTTAAAAACTGAACAATGATATTGAACAAATCCGAACAGATTTACTGAAAAAATAATATCAGATTTCAGTTTTCTTTTCAGTTTCAAATTCCCATTTTTCTGACTTTTTGTTTCTGCTGCTGCATCTGTGTGTGTGTGTGTATGACTATTCTCTTTTGTTTCTTTTCTGTTTCTTTTTTTTTTTAAAAAAAAACTATCACTGAAAACTGATATTCAGTCTTAACATCTCTATCTGAAAATTGATTTCTCTTTCTCTCCAAATTCCTTCTTCAAAATCTGATCTTAAAATCTGTTTTTCTTTCTTTCTATTTTCCTTTTTCAGATTTCTGTTTCTGCTTGATTTTCCTCTATAAAATTTTTCTTTTCCCTCTGTATTTTTCTCTGTGTCTGAAAAAACTCCTTTTCTTTCTGTCTGTCCAGCTCCTGTATTTATACAGGGCTAGTTGCACCCTTTTAATGCTGGATGGACCCTTTATCCCTTTAAAAATTAGAAAGTTTCCGTTAAAAACTACTTTTAATACTTTATATGATCCTAACCTGATTTTCAGCAGCCCCATTATCCCTTGTTTCCCATTAGTATCTTAAACTATAGCCACTAACATTACATTATAATACACTAGCACTAACACCCTGTTTTTACTGTTTCATTCCCAGAAATGCCCCTGAAATCCTGATGTTATTACTGAAAAATCAGAACCTACTGCAAAACAGATTCTAAAATCTGTATAAACTTAATTATCTTTCTGATTTACAGCTATAACCAATCCTATTAACCTCCTAACACAATTGTATTTGACCAACTTTTGTAAACTTGAATTCAAACTTGACATTACAGCAATATTACACTGAATTCAGAACTAACATCATAACAACATATTACTGAAATTATCATAACAATTCAGACTGGACTTAACATTGAACCAAGATCAAACACACACAGGGTCATGGTCAATATACTGACAATGCCCTGTTCAGAAAACAATACATACACATCATACATTTGAATTTACTGGTTTATTAAACAAGAGTTAACTGATTAACAATAACTTAATTAACTGGTTATAATAAAATAATCTATTCAAGACATGCTGTCTCAGTCAACATTTTCAGAAGCAAGATTCACAATACAACTAATCGACGAACTTAATCGAGTCGATTACAAACATTGTAATCAATCACCAACAACAGAAACAATTCACACTTCGGATCAAATAGATAGGTAGGAAACAGAAATGACAGAATTAATCAAAACAAAAATATATAAAAAAAAATTAACAAGCTATTAATACAGACAACAATATACGTAGAATACACAAAAGGAATAGAAAAAATACCTCTGAATTTTAATCATACTCGAACTCAACTCGGCTTCGGATTTTTTGTTTGAAATCAAACAGACTTTATTCGAAGTATTCTCAGTTGAGAATACCTCGATTAAAGTCTCTTAGACCTCAACCCTTTACTCGAATCGGAAAAATTCCAAGATTGGAAATTTTTAGGGTTTCAGGTTCTTGGATCTTAAATCCGAACATTTCCAGGCAGATTCGAAGGGAACCAAACATGATACAAGGGTGAGGGTAGCCTAGGGGTTATTTGGTGTTAGTTTGAAACAAATCTGAGTTTGTTCTTGTTTGGTCCGAATCTTCAAAAGAAGATTCGAGAAACTCGGAACTGATTCGAACCAAACAAACAATAGATCCATACTCAGGGTGACTAGGGGAAGCTATGGTGTCGATTTGGGACTGCTAGGTTTAGATCTGAACTTGGCTCGAATCTTCAAATGAAGATTCGAGAACCTTCAGGGAGATTCGAACCAAGCAGATAACATATTCGGATAGAGGGTGTTCAGGGGGTTCTGGGGTGTTAAGGTGGTGACCGGCGGCGTTGATGCCGCCGGGTTTCAGGCGGTGGAATCCTAGGGCGGCTAGGGTTAGGGGTGGGTTTCGGAAGGGATGATGAACAGTGTAGGAGGGGGGGAGGGGGTGTTCAGTTAGGGGCCGGGGTAAGGGCTTGGGATTTATATAGGGGAATGGTGGGTGGATATTGACCGTTGGATTAGGCAGGATGGATGGCTGATATCTATTCACTTAACCAAACGGTGTCATTTGGTTTAAGTTAGGGGGACGGGTTGAACCGGGTATTGGATCGGGTAAGGGTCTTGGGTTAGGGTGATGAAATCTTGGCCGTTGGATGGACTTAATCCAACGGCCCTTGATGAATGATCACCAAACGACGTCGTTTGGCGTAGCTGCATTGAATTGGACCGGACAGGCTACCTGGATTGGGCTGTGGGGAATTAATGTTTTGGGCCTGGATTTTAATCCAGGTCCGATTTTGTACAACTTGTATTTTTTTTTCTAATTTCATTATTAATTAATAAAATCTTAATTAAAATTAAAAAAAACAAAATTTCCCTTACAAAGATATTAATTATCTTTTTAACAACTATTAACACATAGACAACATTAACCACACAGTGGAACATTAAAAAAAAAATAGAACAAATGCATATTTTTGTGATTTTATTTAAATTAACTTAATTAAATGCATACATAAATCCTAGATATGCATGAAACATGTATTTTTATTTTAATTTTGTTTAATTATAACAAAGTGAACATTTTACGGACAAAACACAAACAATTAATAAACGCAACACAAATTCTAAAATTGCACACTAAAAGAAATTAGTTTTATTTTTGATTTATTTGGGAGTAGTTTTTCGTGAGGCAAAAATCACGTGCTCACAATTGGTATCAGTGTCACTTCATCGACTGCAAACATTTCCTTTGCGACATGTTGTTCCCCATAAACCATTTTCACACCATCCGCTATCGGGAATTTCATCATCTGGTGAAGGGTCGAAGGTATTGCCCTCATGTTGTGGATCCATGGCCTCCCGAGAAGTGCATTGTACCTCATATCGCCTTCGATGACATGGAATTTCGTATCTTGAATGGTTCTGGCCACATTCACTGGTAGGATGATCTCCCTATTCATTGTTTCACTTGCCATGTTGAAACCATTTAAGACTCGGGAAGCTGGTACAATTTGGTCTTGCAAGCCGAGCTGCTCTACGACCCTCGATCTGATTATGTTTGTTGAGCTACCTGGATCCACCAGAACACGTATAACTTAAATTTTATTTAAAAGAATAGAAATTACCAGGGCGTCATTGTGCGGCTGAGATATGCCTTCTGCATCTTCGTCATAGAATGATAGGGCGTCCTTTGGCACATAGCTCCAAGTCCGTTTTTCTCTGGTGATCAACACCTTGGTGCATTTGAATACAGGCTTTTGTGGGACGTCGACACCACCAATGATCATGTGGATTACATGTTGTGGTTCTTTTTGCTTATTTTTTCCGCTTGCATCTCTCTCCCTAAAGTGATTCTTAGCTCGATCACTAAGAAATTCTCGAAGGTGACCCTCGTTGAATAACCAAGCTACCTCCTCCCTTAGCTGCATGCAGTCTTCGGTTCTATGGCCATGTGTGCCATGATACTTACATATCAAGTTTGGATTCCTTTGAGAGGGGTCAGTTTGTATAGGCCTGGGCCACCTGGTATCTTTGATTCTTCCAATAGCTGACACCATCTCTGATACATCTATACTGAAATTAAACTCTGACAATCGAGGTGCCTCCGCAGGGTTGGTATGTTTATCGAACCCATTCTTACTCATGAGTCCCCGAGAGTTTTGGCCTCGTTCGTTTCTCCGATCATTCCGAAGAGCGTTACGACCCGAGCCATTGTTTCTCCAATCTACATATGGATGATATCGTTCCTTGTAGGATCTTTACTCCATGTCTGTATCTATCGGGGGCTTAGCTGCCAACCTGTTAGGATGAACTGAACCTGACGGGACTCCCAATTGGTCCTCTTCGACCCTAATCTTTGTTTGATAACGGTTATGTACGTCCGACCACATCACGGCTGGGCACTCGATCAGATTCTGCTTTAATTGTTGAGACGCGATCGAACTCCTTATATTCAAACCCTGCATAAAAGCTTGTACTGCCCAGTCATCCGAGACCGGTGGCAATTCCATTCGCTCCATCTGACTGGACATGAACTCCCTTAACATCTCATCATTTCTCTGTTTTATCTGAAAAACATCAGATTTCCTTGTCGCCATCTTTATGGCCTCGGCATGTGCTTTCACGAAGGCATCTGCTAACATTGCAAAAGAACGATAGAGTTCGGGGGTAGGTTGTAGTACCAAATCATGGCTCCTTTTGAAAAAGTTTTCCCGAATTTTTTCAACAATACTGACTCGATCTCATCATCATTCAGGTCGTTTCCTTTAATTCCGCAGGTATATGAGGTAATATGCTCATTAGGGTCGGTTGTCTCGTTATATTTTGGTATATCGCGCATGCGAAACTTCTTAGGGATGGGCATTGGAGCCTCACTCTGAGGGAACGACTTTTGTATGAAATTTTTGGCATCCAAACCTTTCAAGACCGGGGTGCCCCCGGTATTTGATCAACATGGGAGTTATAAGTCTCCACCTTTTTGTCATTATCCTCAATCTTCTTTTCCCTGGACTCAATCCTCCTGGTGAGTCCCTCGAGCATCGTCATAATGGTGGGGTCAATCCCCGAGCCATTTTCGTTTGATCTTTCCGGCACTGGTTCAGTACGCCAAGTATTTTCTGGTCCGGCTACACTTGGAGTTTTATTCTGACTTTAAAGTTGAGCATTGGCGATTTGTTGAGCTTGTAGCATCTCAAATATCACTTGGAGGCTGATTCCACCATCTCCTACACCCTGTGTTCTTTGCCCCCCAGATCTGACTTCCCTGCGTACACTTGCTCCGGGGTCTGCGCCTATATCTGCATTCAAAGCAATGTGTGAACTAACATTCACTGATTCCATATTTGGAACTTCCCCAGGGTTTATCAGTTGTACATCGACACCTGGAGCAATTATGTTGACATTTTCTCCGTGGAACCCAAGACCGTCATCACCGTGCATGGGTGCATTCTGTGAGTTTGACATGTTTTATCCTGAAATCAAAGAATCTTTGACAAGAACAAGTCTGAAAATAACATGCGTTATCAAAATCAGTATTGAAACAAACACTATTATCGTTTGCCCCACGGTTGGCGCCAAACTGTTTACCTCAAAAATACGAGTAACAATTAAATTTGATTTGTGGTTTTAAAGATACGTGATTTAGTTCAATTTCAATTAATAATCAAGAAATATGAAGTGTGGATAAAGGAAATAAGTAAAATCAAACCAGTAGATAGGTCAATCTCGACCTCGAGCCCAGTGACCTCGAGGTTGGCTAGAAAAATAAAGCAAGAATATTAAAGCTAAAGGACAATTCTGATGGACAATGAGCTAAAAAGTAAGATAGTATATTCTTTGTCAATGATTAGATGATGTTTACAAATGATTGGGGTCCCCTTTATATAGGAGGGAACCCTAAATAAGGTACATTTCCAATTACAGTAAAGAATCTTATTGGGACAGCTGTCTAACCACCTAGTACGGATTAGTATTAATTCGTACAAATCTATTCCGGAATTTACGCCACGATCTTGGGGATGTGGCAGAAATCACGTCCTTCTATAACAAACTCATAACGACATTATCTCGGAGTCGGTTATACTTGGCTCTGACGTTCCTCGAGCGCTTAGGTCTTCGAGCCTCTTACTCTACCTTCGAGCCCGAGCTTGGTCTATATCAAACTCTTGTCCTCGATGCGACCTCTCGAGCCTACAAAATCGGAGGCATATGATTTTGACCGTATACAAATTAATGATTTATAATTCCTATTCTAATACCTTTTTCTTGATTAAAAAGGAAGAAAAACTTTGGTTAGCTAACAAACTTGCTTAAATAATTAGACCGAAATAAAACATTCTATTCATTATATGGGCCTCTCCAGAATAGATAACATACTAGTAAAACTTTTGTGTACTCCTAGCTAGGGGAAGATGTTTGGTGAAATTAAGTGCAAATCAGCTAGCCAGCTTTCCATCACTAATATTGAAATTAAAATTTTCACTATTTATATATATCTATATCTATATATCTATATAAAAGAGGGAATTAAAAAGATGATGTGGCATATTTCATAGTGTAGAAATCCTATTTATCTTTTTTCTCATTTTTTTTTTGATTTTTCCCCTTTTCAAACCATTTATCTTATTTTAAAAGTCTACATCCATATCTCACACCTCTTTATTGAAGGTTGTGACTTTTCAAGTCCATAACCCCCAATTGTTTAATGTGTTATAAATTACTTCTTAGGTTGTGGCTTTTAAAATCCATAACCTCCATTTGTTCAATGTGTTATAAATTGTATCTTTCGTTCTTTTTTTAGTCACTAATTTGTATCTTTCCAACCTTATGAGGTTTTATGACTTAACTCTCTCAGTTTTGTCCTATTTCATTAGTTAGATCTAATTCTAGCAGTAGTATCAACAAAAAACATACCCCACCTGTTGATTTAGTCATGTATCTTGGTTTTAAATCTGGCAAGTGTTGGTTCCCTGCTCAAGTTTACAATTGGTAGGTATGATCAAATTTCTTTCTTCAAAACAAACTTCCTGTTAGTATCTCGGAAGGAGGACTACTCCCAAATCTATTTATATCTTGTAAAAACTTCTTCATTTTCTTAACTGGTCCCTCATTTTCATCATGTAAGTATTGAAAGTCAATTTTTTCTTCTTATGAAAAGTTATTTGTTGAAGAAAATCTATATACATCTATCTATATGTTATGATGAATGCACTTTAACTTAATTATGTTGTTGTGATAAAGAAAGGTAATGAAAATTTTATATGGTTGTAAGAACTTATTGCAATCTATCAATTTAAAAAGGGTATATATATATATATATATATATATATATATATATATATATATATATATATATATATATATATATTACAAAGGAGATCACATGTTCTGAAGGTCAGTAAATGAAGAAGTGTTTTCATGTATATAGTTCCAGACTAATCATTTGCAAGAGGAGCGTAACTGCCTCTGGTAAACTGAAGAATCAAAATCTTGATTACATTCCTCTATAAAGCTTTTTGAGGATATGTATTACACTTCCTAATTTATTTTTACGGTGAGTAAATATTGGATTAATGATTTTTTTAAAAATAATAAGGTGAAATTGGATGAAATAATTCGCATTTTACAACCTTATTAGTCATGACAAAAAAAAGGTAAGAATACATCTATGGATTTGACCCATTTTTGTCAAGAGGAATTGTTAAAAAATCTAACAAATTAATAACTAATTCTTATTTCTCCAAGGAACTCAATAAACTAAAGATCAAAAGCTCGGAGTATCTCCTCTGAAGTTCTATTTGTGAAGCGTGAGGATGGTGCTCGACATGCAGTTTCAGTATTTTTTCTAATCTTTAACTTATAAAGAGGGTGTGGAGTATTAAAATTGTATGACCCTATGAGGAGTCATTAAGTAAAATGAACAAATGTTTGAATCTTTTTTTGAAGTAGACAATAGATTTGCCGTGATGATTAGAGAAGAATGGGAAGGATGAGGTGGCAGATTGCAGGATGAGGAAGAAGACAGAATTATATGTAAACAGAAACAGAGGAAAAGAAAAGAGAAAAAATGGGCAAAAAAAGGAAAAATCTAAAAATACTGAATAAATAATAGAACATAGGGAGGGAAGGAAGTGAAAATGTAAATGTAAATATCATACATTTTTAAAAATATACATACAATATTTATAACATAAAGATGAAGTGCTAAAACTACGCAAGTAAAAAAACTTGAGGATATGATTAATCATGTCAAGAATCCTCTTCTATATTCCTATCATATGCAGAGATGAAATATTTCATGTAATTATTCTTCACCAAATTATTAGAAAAATCACTCTCTTTTTCATTCTATTTGATGAAGCCAAACACCTCACATAGTATGTGGATCTTTATAATATACTTTAATTTTTTTTCTTTCCAAGTTCATCAATAATAATAAAATTTTATTTATTCACTTTATGATTATTATTATTCACCTAAGGTTTTGTAGTTTTAAGCTACGGTCGCAATCAATAAAAATAATTAACAGTGGATTATTAACTTAACAATGCTTGAAATGCAACTTTAAATCTAATATTACAATAGAAATAAATTTTACTTAACCTAGCTATAGGCAGTGTATCATGTCGTAACATTTATGACCTACAAGTTCAAAAATAATAAAGGCCCACGTGTACTTTTGTTTGGAATATTAACTATCATTTATTATTGACATGTATATAAAATCAAGAAATTGAGTGGTCAAATATAAGAGAGAGAGAAAGATCACTCAAATTTTAGAAGGGATTCATCAAAGCTTAGGGGATACAATTATTTTTAAAGAATACGGAGGAGATAAAAGACACAATAATTACTGCAAGGGAATAATTATGTTATTTGAATGTCAGAAACTACTACTTAAAATTAACAATTTAAAGATAAAAGGGTCATTGGTCTTGAGTAATCCATATGCAGTGATAATAAGATTGTTTCTCGACCACATGATTGAATAAGATCACTATGAACTTATATTTATAAATTCTAATTCTGGTAAAATTATTTATATATAAATTTAATCAATATTTAGAACTATTGTTTGCTTGAGTATATGAATATTTATTTGCTTTATCTCGATTAAAATTACAAGACTATTTTGTAAATTGCTAATGTCTTCACGACCTTTAATAATAAAATTTGAAATTAAATTTAATCTATTCGGATTCGAAAACTAAAAAGAATCTTTAACATATTTATATCTAAAGATTAATAAGTTTATCGTGTATATCTAATAGTAAAATTTTTTGCAACCGCGCAAAGCACGAATAAATTTACTAGTATATATATAAAGCTACAAATAGAAAAGGTGATGTGACACCTCTTATAGCTCAAGAAAGTTCTCTATCTTTTTTTTCTCTTTTTTTTTGGCTTTTATCCATCATTTGATGCCTAAAAAATCTGTAGAATATTAAACATATCATATTTAATTATGTCATCCTTAATAATGTCACTTATGGAAGGCTTAAATTATGTATTTATCTTCTTCTTTTTAGAAAGAATGACGAAGCAAATTCTACCATCAATTTGAAAACGAAAACAGCCCATCACTTAATAAGGGAATTGAACGGGTTCTCCATCATTAAACATAAGACAATAGCACACCACTATATATAGAGACTCGCCTTCTAACTTGGTTTCGTATCTGTCAATGGATTTCATGGCTTTCTATTTTCAGCTCCATTGTTATTATTAGATATACGTGCTTTGCTCCTTTACAAAATATTGATGCTACTTTATTTTCTGTTTTTCATAGCTGCAAGAAATTAATAGATTTGTATTGCCGTCGTAACTCTTCATTTGAAAGCCTGGGATTTTGTGCAGGAATGCTACTGTGTTTACTGTATGCGTTAGGTCTATTTGTCGTCTTTTTCTTTGTATTCTGCTTATGAATTTTGTTTAATGTCTTCCTTTGGTTTTTCATTTCCAGTGTATCATTTTGCTTTGTGAACTTACAGACTTTTTTTGAGAATAACAAGAAGATTGAAGAACTCAGTTTTTGGTAAAGTCACTTCTGATAATCATGTTAATTCATGTGTTCCTTTAATCTTTGTGCTGGAAGCCAAAGCAACCTGTAGGCCTTTATTCTCAATTTATCAATATATGTTAATGGAGATTATGGTATAAGACACCCAACACTGTATGTATTTTTTTTTATTTTTTTTTTAGCAAAAAAACCAACCATCTTTCATACAAGACAAATAAATACAGAGCAGATTACAATCCATTGCTGTTACAAACGTTCTTATCAACTGATATGACAAAGAATAAGGCACACATCAACTGATGACATATGAAGTCAAGTTTTCTTATCTTTTCCAATTGAGGAAGACTTGAACCATGGTATCAACACAGATGTAGTCTTTTGGTAGAGCGTATATGTTTCAGTTCTGTATGTTTGGCTAAGCATTTTCCTCTCCACAAGCACAGTGACATATGCTAAGCAAATGCTATTTATGAGTGCACCAATGAATGTCCAACCTTGACCCAAATTCCATGCAATTAAGGCCAGTCCCCACCACCATAACTGTTCTCCAAAATAAATAGGATGTCTTGAGTAGCACCAAAGGCCTTTGTCAAGAATTGGAACCATTGGCTGGCCAACTTCTTTCAGTTTTTTTTTTTTTTTTTTTTTTCCGTTAATAAATTTGTGGAGCTGTGTATCGGCGTGATAGGCGATTGTGATGCCGGAGAAGCAGATGACTATGGCAATGAAATCCCAGATGCTCCATGGCTTGTCCTGTGAATGGACAACATATAGTATCCAAGCTCATTTCACTTGGATCAGTAGCTTGCAACTCAACCTGGACACCATCAAATTCTCTCCTGAATCTCTCTTTGGAACTTGCATACAGCATCTTACTTCTTACTCTTGCTGTTTCTGGTGACCAAGCAACAAAGAAGATTTTGCTTTTCTGGACATTTTCATCAGTAGTGAAATCATAGTCAAAAACAAAAACAGCATAGCGGCATTCATTGGAAGGCAAGCTGTTGGCAAAATCTTCATGAGTCTCCTTGTTCCCCAACCTTCTCAACAACAACTTGCTGGCCCTCAATCTTGAACACTATGTATCTGTAGTTCCTTTTTGCTTTCAACTCCATGAATTTCAGCTTGCACTCATCACTCACTGCTATCCCTGATGCTGAATTCGCCATCACAGTCATTGCCTATTTTCACCCTTCAGCAATTCAGCTTCCTCAGCATCAAAATCTTCTGTTTTTGCTCTCTCTGCGAGTTTTCCTTTTCTATTTGAACTTTCTGTAATGACATGCTTTAGCTCATCCACAATCCGACGAAGCTGACTTTCATTGAGAAGTGGGCCACAGATCTGCAGGCAACTATTCAATTCATCCAACATGACTGCACATATTTCTGTCATAGGCTCCTCATGCAAAGCGTGTACCATAGAGAATATTATATCGCCTGACAACTTTGTGAAATATGACTCACTTCCATCTTGAGCAATCCCTTTCTCAACAACCAATTTAGCAGAATGCAACAGAAGGGCCATGGCTTTAGCAGCCTGATTCCTGACTTCATTGTGGTAATAGAATTTCAAAAATGGAACAAAGACTGAAACAACTAGTGCTTCATGCGTCCTGACTAGGCATTTTTGGACACCTCTAAGCTCTCACCAGGTGCAAATGCTCAAGTCATAAGAAATTTCTTCAGACGTTAGAATATACTAGAAAAGTTTAAAGAATTTTCTTGTACAGGTTCCTAAAGATTAGTCCGTCGCATATATCACACTACCAGTAACTTAACAATATTGAATTTATCCTGTAATGCTTCTTCTAATATGAGGTGTTCCTATTTTATCCAAATTTAAAATCTTCCTGCCTTCAGAAGGAATCTCCAGAAAAGAATTAAACTGAAACTCACCTGCAAAATCAAAAACTAGGTTAGCAAAATAGTCAGCAAGAGTATTTCCTTCCCGAAAGGAATGTTGTACTCTTACTAACAAATTTCTCCTCAAACTTTGAATATAGTTAATATCTGTAACTACACTCCATGGGATTGCCCAATTCCCTTCCAAAAATTGTATCATAGCCAAAGAATCCGACTCTATAATTATCTGCTCCAATCCATTCTCCTTACAATACTGCAAACTCTCTCTAATTGCTCTAGCTTCTGCAATCAAATTAGTAGTATCAGGAAGCCTGAAACCCTTGGCCACAACCAGATTTCCTTCATGATCCCTAATACAAAATGCAGCTGAACTTGGTCCGGGATTGCCACGGGAAGCACCATCAGTATTACACTTTAGCCAATTGTTTGGAGGGAAGATCCACCTTACAATCTTGAAACTGTATCTGACTCTGTAATTATTCAACTCATTTAAGATAAAAGACCAATTATTTACCTCGTATTTATCCTTAAATCTAATTTTGATTACCTTCAACAGGATATCATTCACATTCCAGACCACCTTCCCAATAGAATAAGAACCTCCATGTAAAATCGTGTTCCTTCTCTTCCACAGAAACCACAAAATTACTATAGGAACAACCTGAAACACAAACTTGAGTCTTGTGTTTCCTGCAATAGTCCACCACTTTCTAATGACATGTTTTAGATTTAAGGTAGGACCCAATATTCCTGCACCTCTAGAAAAATGAGACCATACTGTAGCAGCTGTATCTCCCTTTAAAAATAAATGATCAATAGTCTCGATCCCCGGAGTCGTACAATAATTGCAATTAAGAGAGATGGAAGAATTCCAAGAATGCATTAGAGTTGCCACAGGAACTTTACCTAACCAAATTCTCCAAGCCAAGAAAGAAAACTTAAAAGGCAATCCTGTTAGCCATAACTTCTTCAAATCTTCATTAATATCCTCCCTTTGCCTCAACAACTCCCAAGCAGTACTAACACTGAACTCTCCGGTACTAGTCTTTGTCCACCATAGTTTTTCTGCTTTACTTTGTAGTTGAGTATACCTCATGTTGCTTCTAATGTGTTGCACTACATAATCAGGAACCACCTCCTCAAGAACTGAAAAATTCCATCCATCTTCAGTTAAAAAATCACTTATGTCCCTCATAGGGTAACAAGTGCAAAAATCTGATTGATGCAAATGTAATGGACCCAGGTTGGACCAATTATCATACCAAATCGTAGAAGATCATTTTTAGGTTCCCACCACAAGTGATTCTCAATAAGAACTCGATTCTCAAGCATATGTTTCCAGACTTGTGACCCCCCTTTCCATAGAACTAGAGAAGGAATTTGCTTTTTGCAATATTTGTTCCATAGAAAGTTAGACCACAAATTATTTTGTGTCCTAAACCTCCACCATAATTTGGCATACAACGCCTTAGACACATCAAATATGGATCTAAATCCTAGGCCCCCTTCCTGCTTAGGGATGCACACTTTAACCCATTCAGACCAATGTTTACTTCTACCTGACTCTTTAGTACTCCAAAAGAATTTGGCAAAGATCCTGTGCAATTCTTTAATAACACAAATAGGAGGAGTAATTGCTGATAACACATATACAGGAATACTCTAAAGAACACTTTTTAATAGCACTTCTTTGCCTCCATAAGATAACATTTTACCTTTCCAAACTTGAAGTTTTCCTTTGACTCTGTCTATCAACTCTGCATAGTGCTCTTTCCTTTTCCTTGTATGAGTAATAGGGCTTCCTAAATATTTCATAGGAAAAGAACCCCTATTCATCCCTATACACTGTTCAACTGGCAAAGAAATACCTGCTGCCACATTCTGATGCAAATAGAAAAAACTCTTTTCTTTGTTCACCATTTGGCCTGATTGCTTTTCATACTCCTGCAAAACTGTCATAATTTTTTTTAAAGAATACACTTGAGTTGAAGCAAAGATTATAGTATCGTCTGCATAGGCTAGGTGATTGAGGTTATCACTCCACTTAGGCATACCATATCCCACATAATAAGGATCATCAAATAAAGAATTCAAAGCCCTGGATAGTACCTCAGAAGATAAGATAAACAGAGCTGGCGATAAAGGATCTCCCTGTTTAACTCCCCTTGTAGAATGAAAGAAACCATAAGAATGACCATTTAGTAACACAGAATAATAATTATTGGAAATTAATCTCCAAATCATATCAACAAATCTACCATCAAAACCCATCTTCTTCAGAACTTTCATCAAGAAGAACCATGAAACTCTTTCATATGCTTTAGCCATGTCCAGCTTAATAACGACATTTGCAAGTTTCCCTCTTTTAGAGATATCAGTTACCAACTCTTGGGTAAGCAGGACATTTTCAATTATGGTTCTTCCTTTCACAAATCCAGACTGATTGGAAGAGATCAATCTAGGAAGAATACCTTCCAGTCTATCCAGAATAATTCTAGACAAAATCTTATTCACAAAATTATTCAGACTTATAGGTCTCATATCAGAAAATGTTTGAACATTAGCTTTCTTTGGAATGAGAACCAGATTAGAATGAGTAACAGATTTTGGAAGAGTATTATCATAGAAAAAGTCTTGCACCATATTTATAATGTCCACACCTACAATATCCCAACACACATGAAAAAAACTTCCGCATAATCCATTAGGGCCACTAGAACTGTCTCCACTTAGTTTGAATACTGCTCGTTTAACCTCTTCACTTTCTGGGACAACACCCAATGCTTCATTCTCCTCTGCAGTAATGGATTCTGGTATGTGAGATAATAAGGAAAAGTCTGTTGCATCTCTATCCTGATGAAATTGTTGATCAAAATGAGACACTGCTTCAGCTGCAACCTGTTCTTCTTCTTCTATCCATATTCCTTGGTCATTTTTAATTCTACTAACTTTCATTCTCTGCCTCCTGCCTTTTACTAGACTATGAAAAAATCTAGTATTTCTGTCGCCAGCTTCAAACCACTCATACCCTGCCTTTTGTTGCCAATAAATTTCTTCAAAGTGAAGATATTTATCATATTCAGCTTTAGCTCTTTGCATAATCATTCTATTCTCAGCAGATGGATCTTCTTCAAACAACTTTTCCTTTATTTTAGCAATTTCCTCTCTGATGAGAAGTTGTTGAAATATGTCCCTAAATGTTATCCTGCTCCACAAAGTAAGGGCTCTTTTTATCTTCTTTATCTTCCTTTTAAAATCAAGGAAAGGATTAGAAGAATAATCAGAATCCCAATTCAACTTAACCACCTCCATAAATGTATCATGTTCAGTCCAAAATTTTAGAAACCTGAACGGTTTGCTATAAGATAAGGATCTGTCTTCGCAAGATAGAATCATAGGAGCATGATCAGACCCTGTTCTGGACAAATGCTCAACTTCTAACTGAGGAAAAGAATTTAGAAAGTCAGAATTAATTAAAATTCTATCCAGTCTTTCAAATATACAATCATTTCCTGCCCTTCCGTTCCACCAAGTGAATGGACTTCCTTTAAACTGGACTTGATAAAGGTCACAAGATTCAATACAAGTCTTGAAGTCTTCATAATCTGCATCCAATACTGGCAATCCCCCAATCTTCTCTTCACTGTTTATAACTACATTAAAATCTCCTCCTATTAACCATGGGTTGTTAAGCCCATTTGATATAGAGTAGATTTCATCCCACAACTCCAACCTCTAAGCTCCATCACACTTAGCATATACAATAGTTGAATAAAAACTAAAAGAAGTAGCCTGATTCTTCATCAAAACTGTGAGTTGTTGATCAGTATTACTCATTACTGTAGCATCAAAACCATGGTTTGCAAAAAACCAGATTTTTCCATTACAATTGTGAATAGCCCTTGGCATTTTTAACCTTCTTCTGTATCTGTTTATATATCTAACATGCTGAAAAGGTTCTAGTAAGGCAATGAAAGCAAAACGGTGATGATTATGCAACATTTGCACTCTCTGAAATGCATTTTGAGTTCTCACTGACCTAATATTCCAAAGGAAAGTCTTCATAATCATCTAGCATATTGGGAAAACACCTGTCTCTTTGGTTGAACTCTAATAGGCTGCATTGCATCACCCTCCCCTTGTTTTTTTACCCTTCCTGGCAGTTTTAACAACTTTAGCAATTCTTGGGGATACATCAACATCTTTGTATATTTGTTCTTCATTAGTGTCAAAATGTGGCATATTATCAATAGCTAAGACTTGCTCTGCATCATCTATTTCATCCCCACCTATTTTATGAGTTATAATATCATGCAACACACCTATTTCCCCCAACACTGTATGTATACAGTGCATTGATCTAATTCCCTTTCTTGACCCAAGTTGAAATACGTTTTCCTGAAACTTTTGATACTTTTAACATGAAGAAGACACTCAAAATAAAGAGAAATCATAAAGAATACAATTTGAAAATTTGAGTCATGTATCGCTGAATTGATATTGGTTACCGAACACGTACTGTGATAATATTTAGTCTTGAGTTCAGTTGTACTTTCCATTGTGAATAATTACTCTCTTTTATTTGTCTATTCAAGCAGAAAATACATATTCCTTTTCAAACTTACGTTGTATAAACTATTCGTTGTACAAATTTGCAAGATGATTCCAGATTACAATGCTTCCTCCATTTATGTAATTTCTAGGTCTTCCTACCATACTAATTTTTGGTATTATTAGTAGAAAAATATTAGTTGATTAGAACATGATCTCATTATTTAAACCAATTTGTTAGTTTGACCTTTTGGGTTGTTAAAGCTAGCTTGGCTGAGAAAAAAATTAAAACCTTAATGTTGCGTCTAATTATGAGCTCGGCAATTAGAGCCAATGAAGATGAGTGATCTTTTCAAACAAATGGAGGGCGGGATAAACTCATTTGATTACGGGTTGAATTCAAATTTTGGTGCAGTAGTTTGATTATGTGTTCATTGTATAATATAACAAAAATATAGAATTGTTATAAAATAAAGACTATAAAGTAAAGACAAGTATAGAGAGAAACTGATATATTATTCGAATTCAAACTGATATACATAATGAACTGAAATCTCTTCTATTTATAGAAGAAAGGAAGCTGCTGTGTAAGCTGCTACTATACCAGATATGGATAATCTTCTACTGAGAGCAATGTTTATCCATAACGGAGTACTGAAAGGATAAGCTTATTATACCCGATATGGATAATCTTCTACCGGGGGTAATATTTATCCATAACTGGGTACTGAAAGGATAAACTTATTATACCCGGTATGGATAATCTTCTACCGGGGATAATATTTATCCATAACTGGGTACTGAAAGGATAAGCTTATTATACCCGGTATGGATAATCTTCTACCAGGGTAATGTTTATCCATAACCAGGTAAGGAAGCTTATTTCCAATAGAGTACTTAAATAGATAAACATATTTACGGTGGAGTCCTATATGGATAAGCTTCTTCAGGAAGCTTATTTACAACGGAGTACTAAATGAACATCCATAATACAATATATTTATAACACTCCCCCTTGGATGTTCATTAAAAGATAATGTGTCTCATTAAAACCTTACTAGGAAAAACCACGTGGGAAAAAATCCTAGTGAAGGAAAAAGAGTACACATATTTAGTAATACGCATTACTAGGTGCCTCATTAAAAACCTTGTAAGAAAAACCCCATGGGAAAAAACCTTAGTAAGGGAAAAAGAGTGCATCGCGTATTTTACTCCCCCTGATGAAAACCTTGTTTCAAATATTTGAGTCTCCGCATTCCAATCTTGTATACCATCTTCTCAAAAGTTGAAGTTGGCAAAGATTTAGTGAATAAATCTGCTGGATTATCACTTGAACGGATTTGTTGCACATCAATGTCACCATTTTTCTGAAGATCGTGTGTGTAGAATAATTTTGGTGAAATGTGCTTCGTTCTATCTCCTTTTATAAATCCTCCCTTCAATAGGGCTATGCATGAAACATTGTCTCCGTATAATATTGTGGGTCTTTTATCACATTCCAACCCACATGTTTCTCGAATGAATCACTGATCTCAATCATATGCACTCCCTGCTTGCCGGTTTGAAATCGAGCTTTATGGGTATCGGATAAATAACCTGCATCTGCATTACCAATACGATCTGCACCACTTTTGTTAGCATTAGCAAGATAAATAAGTGCACCATCTACACCGAGATAGAGTATTTCAGGACCAAGGAGCTCCTCATCCTCTTCTAGAGGTTGGAACGGATCCTTATTCACTTCAAGTGATTGAATATTCATTGGTGTACTTAATGGGTACACTTTGTCCATGTAAAAGTATTTTTAAGACCCTCTTGGAGCTCTTCCGGAGTTCCAATAAGATTTATGTCACCAACATAAATAGCAAGTGTAACAAATTTTGATGACATTTTCTTTATAAAAATACATGGACAAATAACATAATTTATGTAACTTTCTTTCAGCAAATATTTACTGAGGCGATTATACCACACGCGCACAGATTGCTTTAAACCGTACAAAGATCTTTATAATTTGATCGAGTACATTTCTCAAGACTTTGAATTATATGCTTCGGGCATTTTCAATCCTTCAAGGATCTTCATATAGATTTAGCCAAATAAGTCATATAGGTTAAGACTTGTATCTAAATGGTATGACATCTTCAAGTGTCTGGACTGCTAGTCCGATCCTCACAATCTTTTACAATATTGTGCACTATATTGTATTAAATATATCGTCGACGATCATTTTGTGTCAGTTCCGAAGCGACATAACTTGTGGAGATCTCATCACTTTCTTTATTTTCAGGTACCTGAACTTTTTCGGGAGTTTCATGAAATGTTATGTCGTGGGATCTTCTAGAGCTTATTTCCTCCTCATTATGATCATTAGCTCCTACTATTTTTCAAGGATTGTTACCTTTGGAACCGATTGGTCTACCACGCTTCATGCGTACAGTAAACTCTATCCTTCAGGGACTTTAATTTTAATAGGAGCATTTGCAGCTGAAATATGATATTTAATTTTGGATCAGCAAATGCTTCTGGCATTCGACTTGAATTATCTTCTAAGTGAGGATCATGATAATTCGATTCATATAGCATATTTTTCAACTGTTTATTCCATCCCCCAAATGTTAGAAAAACTAACATATATCCCCAATCATCTTTGGGAAACATATCTTTGTGTATTATGGTAGAGAAATTAATCATATACCACGCAACAAAAGATAGTAAAAATATTTGGTTTCTGATCCTAAACCAATTGTGAAGGGAGGACTTATCATATATTGTTGATCTGATGCATACAAGTGCTGCTATATGCAATTTAGAAAATCTTAGACCAACACATGAAGCTTTGTTCTCATAAGCAATGGTTTAGCCATTAATAGGAGGTATTCAATGCTAAACCAGCTTGGATATAAACCAGCATTATCAAGATGAACTGTCTTGATTTCATAATCTGAAAATTATGCTCTTAATCGAGAAAAGCAATTCCAAATGCCAAACTGCAGGTTGACAATAATTACACATGTAACCATCTCATATATGCACCTATAAGTGGTTCACATGATAGGTGAACGAGCCCATATTCACCTTTTATATATTTCAGAATCAAGGGTCTTAGTCCCAACTTTAGCTGGTATAATCAATTCATTATGAGAACAAGCAACACATGAGAATTCCTGAAGAATCTTCTAGTTTTTTAGTATATGCTTATCTGAATTTTCAAATAGCTCATTTAAAAATGGCAAATAAAACTTCAAGTTTATCATGTCATGTGCTATCACTTAGTAAACTTCTGGTTTATTATGGCATAAACTTTTGCTTTAGTAAACTTCTGGTTTACTGTGATACATGATATAGTACAAATTAAAGAATAAGGCGGGTAACTTCTCACATACATATTATTTTACCCCCTATGATTGTGGAAACATGAAGATTATCAATCTTCCAATCATTTGTAGTCTCAATATGATAGCCATTTGTATTAGTAAACTTCAGGTTTACTACAACATATGTTTTGACCATAATCATATAATATGAATGACATATTTGTATATAAGCTCTTCGAGAGCCTTCATTTATTATCCACAATCTAATATTTATCTGGCACTACTGGTGTCATGTATTCTTTAGGCAAACATTTAGCTCTTCAGGAGTTGTTGATACATTTTGTACTATCAAATATTGCTCAGACACTGCTGGTGTCATGAGAGAAAATCACAATCAAATAAACAATGTAAAACAATTGTTTAAGCACACGAAAACTCCTCTTCATAATATTTTTCCACTTCAGGAGGCAATTTCAATTGTGTTACTTCTTCAGGAGCAAATTTAAAATACGAAATATTGAGTATATATTCTCTCAATTATATTAACTCTTCTGGAGGTGAATTGTAATGTATTCACATCAAGAGCGCGTTCATATTTACCCGACTTATTAGTATTGTCACATTCACTTCAGGGAATGGATTAATATTATCAAAAGTTCTCATCCTTCAGGAAATCGAACATAATTATCTGAATGCGCATTAATCACATCAAATTGTGATGCCTCAACTTCTTTTAAAATATTTACTACTTCAGGAGCAAATCGAGGCGTGCATTTAATATAAAGAATATTTATGTAGCTTATCTTCAATTGTAACCATAGAAAGCCTAAATTATCACTTCTGATGATCATAGACATATACCACTTCTGGTGGTTAACAAAATATAATTACAATGAGATATATGAAATATAACTACTTCTGGTGGTTGTATATTTCTTGCAAACACTGCTAGAGTTTAAATTGATCTAATAATATTATCCATATTCTTCAAAATGACATAAATAAGATATATTATAGTAAACATCATTATCAAATCATAATTTTTTCTTTATGTACAACAATTACATAACCATACTATCTATTACAAACAACAAAAATTAAAATATTTACATTTCTACAGATTCACCACCGATTACATGACTTGTTTCTCCTTCTGGGAGTGTAAGGTAATCAGTTACATCCAAATGCATGAAGTCTAAATTATCTTCAGAAATAAAATTTGCTTCAGCATTTTTCTCTGTCTTCTTTAGGGAGGCCTGATAAATCTCAACCAGGTGCTTTGGCGTACGACATGTACGTGACCAGTGCCCTTTTTCTCCACATCTATAGCATGCATTTTCTGCATTTGGTGCTTGCACCGCTTCATGCTTTTGTTCCTTCCTTTTCCACTGCTGGTGGTGAGGAGTGTTCTTTGGTGTATCTTTCAAATTATTCCACAGTATGATTGGATCTTTAACAGTAAGATATTCCATTTTCAGGCCCTCATCAAGGTGATGGCGTAGGAATATCATTGCTTTGGCACGGCCTTGGTTTGATGCCTGATTTTTGTCTTTGATGGTGTCTGCCAGACCCATCGCATCAAGATGAATTTCAACATCAAGCACCCAAGACATGTAGCTTTTCCCCGATATATCCAGGGCTACAAATTCAAATTTATAAAGATTTGACATTATTTAGGAAAAGAAAGTTCTTACCTCAGATACTCTCAAAATATTTGCTCGAGATGGCAGAGTCTCGTGCTGATAACGTGTTATAAAATAAAGACTATAAAGTAAAGACAAGTATAGAGAGAAACTGATATATTATTCGAATTCAAACTGATGTATATAATGAACTGAAATCTCTTCTATTTATAGAAGAAAGGAAGCTGCTGTGTAAGCTGCTACTATACCAGATATAGATAATCTTCTACTGAGCGCAATGTTTATCCATAACGGAGTACTGAAAGGATAAGCTTATTATACCCGATATGGATAATCTTCTACCGGGGGTAATGTTTAACCATAACTGGGTACTTAAAGGATAAGTTTATTATACCCGGTATGGATAATCTTCTACCGGGGGTAATGTTTATCCATAACTGGGTACTGAAAGGATAAGCTTATTATACCCGGTATGGATAATCTTCTACCGGGGATAATATTTATCCATAACTGGGTACTGAAAGGATAAGCTTATTATACCCGGTATGGATAATCTTCTACCGGGGGTAATGTTTATCCATAACCGGGTATCGAAGTGATAAGCTTCTTCAGGAAGCTTATTTCCAATAGAGTACTTAAATAGATAAACATATTTACGGTGGAGTCCCATATGGATAAGCTTCTTCAGGAAGCTTATTTACAACAGAGTACTAAATGAACATCCATAATATAATATATTTATAACACTCCCCCTTGGATGTTCATTAAAAGATAATGGATAAGAGAATACAAAGAACATAAGTGAAGGAAAAAGGCGAGTATAGTTTCTATCACTTCAGTTACCCGATAATCTCTTTCCTACCAAAGATGGAAAAAGTTACAACAGAAAAGCTGTCACGACCCAGATTTTCCATCCTTGGAAGTCGTGATGGTGCCTATTAATGAAAGCTAGGCAAGTCGATTATTCCAATTATCTACCCTTTTTCCTTTTAAATCCCTTAACAATTGTAATTTAGCATTTTATGACATCGGAAATTAAATAAGCGGAAGAATGAAATTCAACAATTAAGCCAATACCAATACGAATCTATAACATAAACCACCCATAACTGGTGTCACAATCTCACGGACTAACTAAGAAAACTACAAATAAAGTCTGAATAAGAAAGTACAAGTCTGTCTTTGGAATATAAAAGAACAGAAAGAAACTAGATATGGAGGGGACGCCAAGGCATGCAGACGCCTGCAGGACTACCTCAGATCTCCTGATGGACTGAAGGCAGCAACCTCTCTCTACGGTTCAAATGCTCCAGCACCGGGATCTGCACACAGTGCAGAGTGTAGTATCAGCACAACCGACCCCATGTACTGTTAAGTGTCGATCCTAACCTTGGCAAAGTAGTGATGAGGCTAGGACACGACTACCAAATAAACCTTTGCAGTTAAAGCATATATGGCAAGAAATAATAACGAAAACTAGCAGTTAAAGATGGGAAGGGGAAACATACTGCGGGGAAATATCAAATACCAACAGTAATGTAGGAGAAAAACATAAAGAACATTTTAAAGTTTACATCAGTAAGAATAAGGAAACAGTAACAAATCAATATCCATTTTTATTATTTATTGTTGCGGTGCACAACCCGATCCAAATCATATAACACTGTTGTGACATGCAACCCGATCCAATCATATATCATTGTTGCGGCGTGCAACCCGATCCAATCATATATCATTGTTGCGGCGTGCAACCCGACCCCTCCTGTCCTCCCTTATTACTCCATGTTGCGGCGTGCAACCAGATCCCATATAGTATTGTTGCGGCGTTTTACCCGATCCCAATATACAATTCAACACTAATCACAAATGAATCCCGACAAGGGAATAATAAGGAAACAACAATGTTCCGACAAGGGAATCAACAATGAGAATAAGCATATCCCGGCAAAGGAACCAACAGTAAGAATTAAATACGTCCTGACACGGGAATCAACTATAACCAAACTTATACCAACATTTAACTTCAAAAATGAACCTCAACTGGAACCAATACTCAACAACAACCAAATACCACGAGAATAATCATAATTCTTGCCCAACACAGAGAATCAACAACTTATGCATTTGTAGTATTTTTCAAGAACACAACGATTACAAATTAAGACTTACGGGCATGCTTGACATCGACGTATAGATACTCGTCACCACACCTATACGTCATAGACTACACTAGCACATAGCAAATAAGGCACAATACCTATTCCCTCAAGCTAAGGTTAGGCCAAACACTTACCTCAATGCCACGAACACAATTCAAGCCTCAACTATCGCTTTACCTCTTGTTTCCACCACCAATTCACTTGTATCTAGCCACAATTTACTTAACAATATCAATAAATGCTAAATGAATCAGTTCTAATGCATGAAAATAAGTTTTCTAAAGATTTCCCCAAAAAGTAAAAAATTGACCCCGGGCTCACATGGTCAAACACGAGGTTCGAAGCAAAATCCGATTACCCATTCCCTCACGAACAAATATATAATTTGTTTTGAAATCGAACTTCAAATCGAGGTCCAAATCCCCAAAATTTGAAAATCCTAAGTTCTACCAGAACACCCAATTTCCCCCCATGAAAACCCTTGAGTTTGAGTTGAAATCATGTGAAAAGATGTTATAGATTAAAGAAAATGAGGTAGAAATGACTTACAATTGATTTGGAGAAGAACTTTTCTTTAGAAAATCGCCCAAGAGAGCTTAGGGTTTGAGAAAGTTTGGAAAATGAAGAAAAATGAATCTAAGTCCAAATTAACTGGTCGCAGATGTTGCAATTGCGAACCCCTTCAGGACCTGCTGTCTTCGCAAATGCGAAGAATCTGTCGCATTTGTGACCATGGGAAGATCCTGTCACCTTCGCAATTGCGAAGGGAATATCGCATTTGCGATTGGGAGGGCTTCACAATTCCCACCCAGTGTTCGCATTTGCGAAAAGGGCCTGCCCAGGCTTGGTTCGCATTTGCGACATTGGGGTTGCATTTACCAAGCATGTCCACTTCGCAATTGCGAAGCCTGATCTCGCAATTGCGAGATCAAAGGCCTGGGCAAAAATACCAGATACCAGCACTTGCTCCTAAGTTCAATTTCACTCCGTGGCCAATCCAATACTCACCCGAGCCCTCGGGGTTCTAAACCAAACATGCACGCAAATCCAAAAATATCATACGGACTTTCTCGTGTGATCAAATCATCAAAATAACATCAACAACTATGAATTAAACCTCAAATTCATGAAATCACTCAAGAACATCAAAATTACTAATTTCTCAACTATAGGTCCGTTTTATACAAAACCAATTCCGATCTTTACCAAATTTTATAGATTCAACTTAATTATTATTTCAAACTTGTACCGGGCTTCGGAACCAAGATACGGGCCCGATACCATCAAGAAAATGAATCTATTCACTTCTAAAAACCTTTATATTTTCCAAAAAATAATTTTCTTTAAAAATTTATTTCTCGGGCTTGGGACCTCGGAATTCGATTTTGAGCATATGCCCAAGTCCCAAATTTTACTACGGACCTTACGAGATCGTTGGGTCATAGGTCCGGGTCCATTTACCAAGAATATTGACTAAAGTCAACTTTATTCAATTTTAAGAGCCAATTTTCTTATTTTACTTAGTTTTCACATAAAAGCTTTCCGAAAATGCGCCCGGACTGCGCACGCAAATCGAGGTAAGAAAAAAGGTTTTTAAGGCCTTAGAATACATAATTTATTTTCATAACAAGTGATAACCCCACAAAAGCCTCCCTTAAATAGAACAAATTAACTCTATTTGTTCTATATATATATATGCATGCACATGAATAAGTTTAATCTCTTCTATCATGACTAAATTTAGAAAAATATAATTTTTAAATTCACAGAAGCACCGTAGGAGCAGGTGAAGCAGCATGCTCTTCGTCGACATGCCAGCTTCAGTCGTAAAATTTTTTTTTTCCCCTGCTTTTCAACATTATTACATCAACTACCATCACACCATTTTGTAAATACAGTAAAATTTTTAGGTATTTTCAAAGCCTACTTTTAACGTTTCACTGCTACTTTAGCTCTAACTGTGATAGGTTTTACATCACCGCGCGAAGCGCAGATAATTCTGTCACGCCCCGAACTATAGTCTGGGCAAAACACAGCACTCGGTTCCTGACTGCATGTGACCGAGCGAACCAACTCTATGGCTGGATCAACATGTGGTATAACTATGAGCTAGAGGTAAATATAAAACATGATAATCTACTAAAGAGTCTGATTGAAATATCATAGATGCGAAAAATACTAAAAGGTCTGCAAGTATAAACAAGTAGCCAACAAGGCTAACACATGAAAGCCTGCTAATATCTAATTGACTGGGTCATAGTCTACAAAGCCTCTAAAAAACACTGAAAATGCTAATTGTTTACCAGGACAAGGTCCCCGGTATACCTTATTAACTGAAATACTATAATGACTAAAACAAAAGAGAGACAAGGCCCCGAAAGACTGGGGCTCACCAATAGCTGATACGAGATGTCCTAGCAAGTAGAATCGTCAACCTGAAAATCGTTACCTGCATCGCGAGATGCAGGCCCCAGACAAAAGGGACGTCGGTACATTTGAATTGCACTGGTATGTAAAACAACTGAAGAAAAGAACTGTAAATACTGAAACTGAAACTGAACTGCTAGCTGATAAACTGATAACTGAACATGGAAGTAAGGATATGAATACTCCCTCTTCTAAATGATGAATAACCTGTTTAACTGAATATTAAACTGCGGCCTCAGGCCCAATATATATATATATATATATATATATATATATATATATATATATATATATATATATATATATATATATATATGTAAGTGCACAACTGTGGCGTCGGGCCCAAGTATACGTATACATAACTGCGGCCTCATGCCCAAATACAGGTGTTCAACTTTCAATAATACAAAAATTAGGAACTGAGAATCATACTGCAGTACATGATACTGAAATAATGAGCCATACTGGGTTACATGATACTGGAATAGTGAATAGGATTAGACTGAGATGGGTACTCATAATAAGTTGATTTGTCATAACTGAAACTCATAGAATATCGAATGATTATGAAACTATGCCATCTAGAGAATAAAAGTTCTACTACTATTCAGGGAACTAATGCATAGTTACTTTCTGAGGGAACTGGTAATGGTCATAATGAATGGGACGTAGGGAGAATCATAGATATTCCCAAACGTAAAGAGTTAGCGTTACATACCTTAACTTCCTGCCCTTGAGCGTAATACAACGTTTGTCAACCCTCTCAACTTTAATCTACAGCAATACAAGTCAAAGGGATTCCATATTAGCTATGATGCCCATGTTTTGGTCACTTAAGCATCCTATCAAACACTTGGTGAGAATAAAGCTTCATAGTCCTTATTAATGGTGTCTCTACACCTCACAACCCATTCTCTTGTTCCTAGTTAAATTCTAAAGTCTCAAACAATTATAATCAATATTATTCTTCATCACCCATAAGGTAAACAATACTCTTAACCAATAATCAACAATCAACACCCCAACCCTACAATCGTTCATGCTTTTCTATCAAACCCAACAACTCATATATCATGAACTAGGATTTATAATTATTAAACCAATGCTAGAATCAATTAGAGGGTGAAGACATTACCTTTTTGAAGTTCAAACCCTTTGAATTCGAGTTCTAGGCTTCCTTCTCTCATCAATGATGTCCCAATCGAATATCTAATGATATGGAGGGTTTACCCATGTTAATAAGATGTTGGAAAATTGAAATTAAGTTAGAATCATCATTAGAACTTACCTTGGGTGGTGGAGGGACCCTTAAGGAGTTAGGGTTTTGAGAGCTTTACTTTCTAGAGCAAGTTTTTATGTTTTGGGGATGCAGGGGACGAAATAGGGCTAAAAAAATGACTTCCCAAGTTGGCCACCGCGTCCCAGTTGGCGCGACCAGGTCCCAACCGCGGTAAATCACTGGGACACTACCTCACCACCGCGGTCGCGGTAAAACGCAGCAGGACCGCGGTGTTTACACACCATTCTGTAAAAAGGGCATAACCTTTTGCACAGAACTCCGTTTGGGCTTCACAATATATCGTTGGAAAGCTATTTCAATGGCCTAAAATTTCATGCTTTGAATTTTCCCAAATTCCTTATACATTTTCTCTAAACTCTTCTAGAAGACAGACCTTCTGCAAACTTAGTCGATTTTGTCAAATCTTATGCACCTCATTACCCATCTTGGTTTTGAAACAACTATTTTCACCCATAATCACCACGATGGGACTTCACATGTTCAAAATATAACCTTACTACTCCTTTAACTCATTCATAAATAAGCCGAATTTACGGGGTGTTACATTATCTCCCCCTTGGAATCATTCGTCCTCGAATGATGGTCCCGACTGCAACTACGACTATCTATGGACATTAAATGGGTGTGATGGAGATATGTGAATACTAAAATATCATGAATACATGTATATTAAACTGGAAGAGCATGTGATCACTAAATACTAAGCCGAGTAAATACTGCAGGACATGGAGATTATAATATAAGACCTGAATGGAAAGGTTAATTACCTTCCACAATTTCCTTTTGCTCTTCAAAGAGATGGGGATATCTGGACTTCATGTCCTCCTCGGCTTCCCATGTAGCCTCTTCAACCTTTTGATTCCTCTAAAACACTTTTATTGAAGCAATTTCCTTAGTTTTGAGCTTGCGAATTTGACGATCAAGAATAGCCACTAGAATTTCTTCGTAAGACAGGCTGTCTTTAACCCCTATAATCTTTGTAGGAACCACAAGTGACGGGTCTCCCATGAATTTATTCAACATGGATACATGAAACACTGGGTGTACAGTAGCTAGTTCTTGTGGCAATTCTAACTCATAAGCCACCTGTCTGATCCTTCACATGATTCTATATGGACCAATATAGCGGGGACTAAGTTTCCCATTCTTCCCAAATCTCATAACGCCTTTCATGGGTGATACTTTTAGAAACACCCAATCATCAACTTGGAACTCTAAGTCTCTATGCCGCACGTCCGAATAGGACTTTGGTTGACTTTGAGCCGTCTTCAAATGCCTTTGTATCAAGTTGACTTTCCCCATAGCCTGATAGATCAAATCGGGTCCTAACAACTCCGCTTCTCCGACTTCGAACCAACCAATTGGTGATCTACACCTTCGCCCATACAGAGCTTTGTACGGTGCCATCTTGATACTAGAGAGATAGCTGTTATTATAAGCAAACTCAATGAGAGATAGATGATCGTCCCAATTACCTTTAAAATCAATAACACACGCCCTCAACATATCCTCAAGAGTCTGAATGGTGCGTTCCGCCTGGCCATCTGTCTAAGGATGAAAGGCGGTGTTGAGGTTCACCCTTGTGCCCAATCCTTTCTGAAAGGATTTCCAAAAATTTTCTATGAACAGAGCACCACGATTCGAGATAATGGACAAAGGAGTCCCATGCAATCGGACAATTTCTTTGATATACAACTTGGCATAATCCTCGGCCGAATCTGTAGTCTTCACTGGCAAGAAGTGAGTTGACTTGGTAAGTCGGTCTACAATCACCCAAATCAAATCATGCTTCCGGAATGAGCGAGGTAGACCTGTTATGAAGTCCATGTTTATCATCTCCCATTTCCAAATGGGAATTTCTATATTCTGAGTTAAACCGCAAGGTCTCTGGTGTTCGACTTTCACCTGCTGACAATTTGGACACTTAGCCACGAAGTCTGCTATATTATTTTTCATATCGTTCCACCAATAAACCTCCTTAATATCGTGATACATCTTTGTGGAACCTGGGTAAATAGAATACCTGGAATTGTGGGCTTCTGACATAATCCGCTCTCTGAGCCCATCTACGTCTAGAATGCATAGTCTGCCTTTGTATCTCAAAGTACCATCATCTCCCCCTTGTTCAAAAGCCATAGTCTTATGTTTGTGAATTCCTTCCTTCAGCTGCAATAAGTAGGGATCACTGAACTATTTTTCTTTTACTTCGGCTACTAAGGAGGATTCAGCCCTGTTCTGGAGAACAACGCCGCCATCTTCGGAGTCCAAAAGTTGAACTCCTAGACTTGCTAAGCGGTGGACTTCCTTCATTATAGTTCGCTTGTCTGCCTCAACATGAGATAAGCTTCCTATAGAACGCCGATTGAGAGCATAGGCTACAACATTTGCCTTCCCCGGATGATAGAGGATATCAACATCATAATCTTTAAGTAATTCGAGCCACCTCCTCTAACGTAGATTTAATTCTCTTTGCTTGAAGATGTATTGGAGACTCTTGTGATCTGTAAAAATGTTAACATGTACCCCATACAAATAATGGCGCCAGATCTTAAGCGCAAACACCACAACTACTAATTCAAGATCATGAGTCGGATAATTCTTCTCGTGAGCCTTGAGTTGCCTCGACGCGTAGGCTATGACTTTACCATGCTGCATTAATACACACCTAAGACCAACCCCTAAAGCATCACAATAAACAACAAACCCTTCAGTTCCTTCCGGTAGTGTTAGGACTGGAGCTGAAGTCAACCTCTTCTTTAACTCCTCAAAACCTTTCTCGCACGTGTCCGACCATTGAAACTTGACTTTCTTCTGAGTTAATCTAGTCAAAGGGGACGAGATAGAAGAAAATCCCTCTACAAAATGCCTATAATTGCCTGTTAGACCCAAGAAACTTCTTATATCGGATACGGAGGTGGGTCTAGGCCAATTCTTCACTGTCTCTATTTTCTGAAAGTCCACCTTCACGCCTTCCCCTGAGATGACATGGCCCAAAAACGCTACTGATTTTAATCAGAATTCACACTTAGAAAACTTTGCATATAGCTTGTGATCCTGTAGTGTCTGCAACACAATTCTGAGATATTCTGCATGGTCAGTCTCTCTACAGGAATAAATCAAGATGTCATCAATAAACACGATAACAAACAAATCAAGATAAGGCTTGAAGACCCTATTCATAAGGTCCATGAAAGCTGCTGGTGCATTCGTTAAACCGAATGACATTACCAAAAATTCGAAATGCCCATATCGAGTCCTAAAAACTATTTTTGGAATATCAACTTCCTTAACCTTCAACTGATGGTATCCCGATCTGAGGTCAATCTTGGAATAACACTGGGCACCCTGAAGTTGATCAAATAAATCATCTATTCTGGGAAGAGGGTACTTGTTCTTGATGGTGACTTTATTCAACTGACGATAGTCAATGCACATACACAAAGACCCATCCTTCTTTCGGACAAACAAGACCGGTGCGCCCCAAGGTGAGACACTTGGCCTTGTAAATCCCTTATCTAGAAGATCTTTCAACTGGACTTTTAACTCTTTCAACTCTGTTGGAGCCATTCTATAATGCGGAATAGATATCGGCTTAGTGCCTGGAAGTAGATCAATTCCAAAGTCAATCTCTCTATCGGGAGGGACTCCAGGGAGATCTTCGGGAAACACTTCTGGAAACTCATTTACAATTGGTACCGACTGGAGAGTGGGGATCTGAGCATCTACATCATTAACTCGAACCATGTGATAGATATATCCCTTGGAGATCATCTTTCTGGCTTTAAGATAGGAAATAAACTTACCCCTAGGTGATACTGCATCACCCTTCCATTCTAAGACTGGTTCACCGGGAAATTCAAAACTTACTATTTTGGTTCTACAACCCACTGTGGCATAACATGACTCTAACCAATTCATGCCCATGATCACATCGAAGTCTAACATCTCCAATTCTACTAAGTCTGCTACAATAAGACGATTATGCACTTTGACTAGACATCCCCTATAGACACACCTAGCTATAACTGATTCTCCAACTAGAGTGGACACTTCAAAGGGTCCACATAACTTTTCTGGTTCTATCCTAAATTTCTTAGCAATATATGGGTTACATAAGATAGTGTGGATCCCGGATCTATAAGAGTATAAACGTCAAAAGTGAATATTGTTAGCATACCTGTGACAACATCTCTACGAGCCTCTGTATCCTGATGGTCTGCCAGTGCATACAAGCGATTTTGTCCACCGCCTGCATTATTAGACTTTGCTACATCGCGCCCTTGCTGAGCCTGAGAGTTATGATGGGCTACTGAATTAATGGACTGAGCTGTATTGCCTTCATTGTTCTGCTTTGCCAATGGAAAATCCCTCAAGAAGTGGCCCTGCTGACCACACCCAAAGCAACCATTTGTGCCCAAACGACACAACCCTGGGTGCCTCTTACCATACCTGTTGCAAATAGGGTAACCAGGGACTCTATAGCCCACACTAGCCTGTGACTGTGAGTCTGCTGTTCTGAAATTCTGGTTTTTCTTATTAAACTTTGACCTCTGAACCGGTGCACTAGCTGAAGATGGAGCAGGTCCTGATTTTGATTTCTTGAAAAACTGGCGATTGCCTCATGTTTGAGATCCCCCATGGTTGAAATTTCCTACAGACTTAGCTCTCTTGCTGAATTCCCTCTCCTTCTCTCTCTATAGCCGCTCTTCTTCCTTCAACATGTCTTCGCTCCCTTGAACAAAGGAAACCATCTTAGTGATGGTCATGTCATTAATCTAAGCAACTATATTAGCATCAGCAAACAAATCTTCTGAAAGCCCCAACACAAACCCCCTAACTCTGGCCCTCATATCACGTACCATTTCCGGAGCATACTTGGCCAGAGAGACAAACTTGAGGTAGTACTCATTCACACTCATATCATTATGTCTGAGTCTCTCAAACTCCAAAGCCTTAGCTTCCAAGACCTCAATAGGTAGAAAGTGCTCAAGGAACGCATCTGCAAACTCCTTCCAAGTTGCAGGATCCGCATCCTCCCCTCGGGACTCTTCCCATGTTTCATACCAAGTATTGGAAACATCCTTCAGGTGGTACGCAACAAGCTCTACTGCCTCAGTGTCCGTAGCATGCATCACTCGAAATATCTTTTTAACCTCATCAATGAAGTTTTGCGGATCCTCATCTTTTTTGGACCCTGTGAAGACGGGAGGTTTCATGTTGAGGAATTACCTAAACCTGGAACTACCCGTCCCATGAACATCACTTGTTCCCTACCTTTGAGCCTGAGTAGCAACAATTTGGGTTAGTAACTGGATAGCTCCCCTGACATCCATGCATGAAACACTGGGCACTGAGCCCGGTGCAACCCCCTGGGCTGGTGTGTCCTCCTCCTGAGCAGCGTTAGTTGTGGCCCCCTGGATAGTAGCTGAGGCCCTCCTAGTGTACTTTCCTTTTGCAGGCATTGTTCTCAAATACGCAATACGTATGGGTTAGAAGATTCCTGAAAGCATAGCTTTAACTGCACTATCTAGAGTATGAAAGAAATGGAACAATCCTAGATGTCTTGGTGGTCAACTATTTACATGTGTGGCGCACACACACACATAAAAGAGACCCCACTGGACACGGCTTCATAGACTCCCAAGGATTATTTAACCTAGGGCTCTGATACCAAGCTTTGTCATGCCCCGAACCATAGTCTAGGCATAACATGGCACTCAGTGCCTGACTGCATGTGACCGAGCGAACCAACTGTATGGCTGGATTAACATGTAGTATAACTATGAGCTAGAGGTAAATATAAAATATGATAATCTACTAAAGAATCTGACTGAAATATCATAGATGCGGAAAATACTAAAAGGTCTGCAAATATAAGCAAGTAGCGGTATACCTTATTAACTGAAATACTATAATGACTAAAACAAAAGAGAGACAAGGCCCCGAAAGACAGGGCTCACCAATAGCTGATACGAGATATCCTAGCAAGCAGAATCGTCAACCTGAAAAGCGTTACCTGCATCGCGAGATGCAGGCCCTGGGCAAAAGGGACATCAGCATATTTGAATTGCACTGGTATGTAAGATAGCTGAAGAAAAGAACTGTAAATACTGAAACTGAAACTGAACCGCTAGCTGATAAATTGATAACTGAACAAGAAAGTAAGGATATGAATACTCCCTCTTCTGAATGATGAACAACCTGTTTAACTGAATATTAAACTGCGGTCTCAGGCCCAATATATATATATAAGTGCACAATTGCGGCCTCGGGCCCAAGTATACGTATACATAACTGCCCAAAGATGCATAAAACATAAACTGCGGCCTCAGGCCCAAATACAGGTGTTCAACTTTCAAGAATTTAAAAATTAGGAACTAAGAATCATAGTGCAGTACATTATACTGAAATAATAAGCCATACTGGGTTACATGATACTGGAATAGTGAATAGGATTAGATTGAGATGGGTACTCATAATAAGTTGATTTGTCATAACTGAAACTCATAGAATATCGAATGATTATGAAACTATGCCATCTAGAGAATAGAAGTTTTACTAATATTTAGGGAACTAAGGCATAGTTACTTTCTGAAGGAACTGGTAATGGTCATAATGAATGGGACGTAGGGAGAATCATCGACATTCCCAAATGTAAAGAGTTAGCCTTACATACCTTAACTTCCTGCCCATGAGCGTAATACAACGTTTGTAAACCCTCTCAACTTTAATCTACAACAATACAAGTCAAAGGGATTCCATATTAGCTATGATGCTCATGTTTTGGTCACTTAAGCATCCTATCAAACACTTGGTGAGAATAAAGCTTCATAGTCTTTATTAATGGTGTCTCTATACCCCACAACCCGCTCTCTTATTTCTAGTTAAATTCTAAAGTCTTAAATGATTATAATCAACATTATTCTTCATCACCCATAAGGTAAACAACACTCTTAACCAATAATCAACAATCAACACCCCAACCCTATAATCGTTCATGCTTTTCTATCAAACCCAACAACTCATATCTCATGAACTAGGATTTATAATCATTAAACCAATGCTAAAATATATTAGAGGGTGAAGACATTACCTTTTTGAGGTTCAAACCCTTTGAATTCGAGTTCTAGGCTTCCTTCTCTCAACAATGATGTTTCAATCGAATATCTAATGATATGGATGGTTTACCCATGTTAATAAGATGTTGGGAAATTGAAATTAAGTTAGAATCACCATTAGAACTTATCTTGGGTGGTGGAGGGACTCTTAGGGAGTTAGGTTTTTGAGAGCTTTACTTTCTAGAGCAAGTTTTTATGTTTTGGGGCTGTGGGGGACGAAATAGGGCTAAAAAATGACTTCCCAAGTTAGCCACCGCATCCCAGTTTGCGCGATTGCGGTCCCGACCGCGTAAAATCACTGAGACACTGCCTCACCACCGCGGTCGTAGTAAAATGCGGCAGGACCGCGGTGGTTACACACTATTCTGTAAAATAGGCATAACGTTTTGCACAGAGCCCCGTTTGGACTCTACAATATATCGTTGGAAAGTTATTTCAATGGCCTACAACTTCATACTTTGAATTTTCCCAAATTCTTTATATATTTTCTCTAAACGCTGCTGGAAAATAGACCTTCTACAAACTTAGTCGATTTTGTCAAATCTTATGCATCTCACTACCCATCTTGGTTTTGAAACAACTATTTTCACCCATAATCACCCCGATGTGACTTCACATGTTCAAAATATAACCTTATTACTCCTTTAACTCATTCATAACTAAGCCAAATTTACGGGGTGTTACAAATTCACTAGTTTTGGTAAAAAAAATTGTGTGGTGTTTGCTCAAGAAGTAGATTAGACATATAAAAAGTTCCAATTGTTATTGGCCTCTCCAAGATATATGACATACTAGTCATTGTGATGATCCTGCCAGTCGTCTCATGAGTTACCGCTTCGTTTTCCCCATTTCTACTTCTTATTGCTTTGTCTATTGGTTCTATATGAGATCAGGTTGATTGTTCGGGCTCAGAAAGGATTTGGTAAGGTTGGAGACACTTAGTCTCTTTTGAGGAAGCTTAAGTTGGAAAAGTCAACCGGATGTTGACTTATATGTTAGACGGTTCGGACGTGAGTTCCGATGGTTCGGCTAGCTTTGGGAGGTGATTTGGGACTAGGAGCATGATCGGAATGAGTTTTGGAGGCCCGGAGTAGATTTAGGCTTGGCGAAATTAAATTTTTGGCGATTTTCGGTTGATAGATGAGATTTTGATATAAGGGTCAGAATGGAATTTCGAGAGTTTTAGCAGTTTCATTGTGTCATTTGGGATGTGTGTGTAAAATTTTAGGCCATTCAGACGTGGTTTAGTTGGGTTTTTTTTTATTAAAAGCGTAATTTAGAAGATTTTGGAAACTTAGGCTTGAATCCGATGTATTTTGGTTGATTCGGTGTTGTTTGAGGTATTTCGAAGATTGGTATAAGTTTTAATAAGGTTTTGGAATATGTTGGTGCTTTTGGTTGAGGTCCCGGGGGACACGGAGTGATTTGGGATGGTTGACGGAGAGTTTGAGATTTTTGGTGAAGCTGCAGATTTTCTACTTCTGGTATTTCCGCACCTGCGGATTGGGGACCGCAGGTGCGATGCCCCATATGGGATGAAAGGACCGCAGAAGCTGTCAAGGAGGAGAAGGGTAGGAGCCGCAGATGCGGTGGGTTGAACGCACCTGCGATAGCGCATGTGCGTCTACTTTGTCGCAGATGCGATTTTGGACTTTTAAGTGAAAGCCGCAGAAGCGGCTCATTGACTGCAAATGCGATACCGCAGAAGCGGTATCTGTGCGGCTGGTGCGGAATCCCTAGGCCAGAAGGTATATATTATTTCCTTTGCGAAACTTTGCTAAGTTCTCCATTTTTAAAGACAGGAAGCGAGCTAGGGCAGTGGTTTCAAGGGAAGATCGAAGGGAATCAGTTGGGTAAGTTCCCTAAGCTTCATTATTTGGGTATATGATCATTTTTCCATTGTTTAATCATGGTATTAGTGGAGATTTAGGAAGAAAAATTGGGGATTAGGGCTTGAGATTAAGAGACTTTAAATTGGGAATTTGAGGGGTCATTTGGACTCCGATTTCAGTGTTCTTGGTATGTATGGACTCGTGGAAGGATAAGGATTACGTTGATATAATTTTTATCCAGTTTCGAGATGTGGGCACGGGGGTCGGGTTTGTCCAATTTCGAGATTTTTAATGTAATTTGATTATTTTCGCTTGGACTTCGTTCCCTTTGCATATTTTGACGTCGTGATTCTGATTTTGGATAGATTCAACGCGAGTGGAGGCCGATTCGAGGGGAAAAGGCGTTGCGGAGTAGTATTTCCACCGGTTTGAGGTAAGTAACCATTGTAAATCTACAACTGAGGGTATAAAACCCTGGTATTCTAATTGTTTTGATAAATGCGTTGACACACACGCTAGGTGACGAGCGTGTGGGCGTGCATCGATAGGGATTGTGACTTGGTCCATCGCGTAGCGACTATTAAGCCACGTATTTGATTTGAAACCTTATGATATTCCATACTTTAGTCATTATACTCTATTATGGGTTGTATGCCATGTTTGGGTCTTTGTGCCGACCTGATGAGACCCTTAGGGGCATTTTTATTGTCTTTTCTCACTCTACTTGTTTGAAAGCATATCCTTTGTCATGTTTTACCTGTTAATTATTCAAAACTGGTTTTATCACTCTACTTCTTAAATGAGAGGATTGTTTGTACTGAGTTCCCTAATTTCTACTGTTGTACCCGAGAGGCTGTGAGGTTAATGACTGAGAGAGGTTGAGAACCTAATGGTAAGGATATTTATATATGTATGATTTATGGATGGGGCTGCACACCACAGCGATACTTATATGGATGGAGCTGCACACCGCAGCAATACTTATATGGATCGAGCTGCATGCCATAGCAATATATATATTGGATTGGGCTACACGCCGCAGCGATATGACGTTTGGGCTGTAGGAGCCCCTCCGGAGTCTGTACACCCCCAGTGAGCTTAGTCGAGTATAAACTATGGATCGGGTTGCACGCCGCAGCGGTTACTATGATTATTACTATTAATGAGCCTGAGTGCTGAGTGTGAGTACTGAGTGGAGAGAGCTGAGTCACGAGTGATTGATCTATTATCCCGTTGTTTACTCCTTTATATGATGTTAACTGCTCGTAACTGCTTTCAGACCTTATTTACTTTAGTTACATATGGCGTACTCACGTTACTCCCTGCACCTATGTGTAGATCTAGGCGCCCGAGCGGCAGAGTGAGGGTCCTCAGCATTATCAGAGTTTGCCAGAAACTACAAGGTAGCTGCATGGCGTTCACAGCTATGATTTCTTCCTCTATCCTTATTTTTTTGCATTTTAGACTTATTTTGTATCAGACAGTCAGATTTGTATATGTTAGAGGCTCTAGACTTGTGACACTAGATGTTTGGGCTGTGTTGGTTAACATTGTATTGATTTTCGCACCTTTTGGCTGTTTATGCACTTCTTATGAAAAAATGAGGCTTTAAACCTATGTTAGAAAAATGGTTTTATAAAAGGAATTTGTTGTAGTTAATGGTTTGGGTTGGCTTGCCTAGTAATGTGATAGGCGCCATCACGACCGAGTATTTGGGGTCATGACAAATTGGTATTAGAGCCTAGGTTACATAGGTCTCACGAGTCATGAGCCGGTTTTGTAGAGCCTCGCAGATCGGTATGGAGACGTCTGTACTTATCCTCGGGAGGCTGCAGAACCTTTAGGAAAAACTTCACATTCTTGGAATTCTTGTCGTGCGAATCTGTTGATCCGAGCACTTAACTTCTGTTATTCCATTCTCTCACAGATGGTGAGGACACATGCTACCGGGCAAGATGGACGACCACCAGTACCACCAGCTGGGGCCACTAGAGGCCGAGGACGTGGTCGAGCCCGTGGTAGGGGCAGAGCAGCTAGGGCAGCACATGCAGATCTACCAGCTACCCTAGTTCAGGATCATGTCCCAGTTGTAGACGCTGTAGCAGCACCAGTTTAGGCACCAGCTGTGCCTATTATGATTCCAGGCCTTCAAGAGGCTTTAGCTCAGATTTTATCAGTGTGTACCGGTCTGGCTCAGGCGGCCTCTGTTACTACGGCCGCAACTACTTCTCAGGCTGAGGGAGGCACCCAAACTCCCGTTGCTCGCATACCTGAGTAGGTTGTGTAGGGACTTCAGACGCTGGGGGCACCTCCAGCCCAGCCGGTTGCACCAGCTCAAGAGTATGTGGTACCAGTTATGCCAGATGACGAGCAACGTCAACTAGAGAGGTTTGGCAGACTTTAGCCTCTGACTTTCAGTGATGCAGATGGCGAGGATGCCCAGGGTTTCTTGGATAAGTGCTAGAGGATGCTTCGTACATCGGGTATTCTAAAGACCAGTGGTGTAACATTCACTCAAGCAAATGGGTAGGCAAATTAGCTCAAGCAACTAAGGTTCAAGTAGGGTAATTACTCTCTCGAGGTTTAACCCTTTAATTGGGACTATCAATTCTCTTAAGTCCATCCCAATTCCTTGTTGGGTCAATTTTGGAGACTTAGGCTCTCTTTCTCAAGAAGAGCCAAGTCAACTTAGCACAAACCAGTGTTTGCAACCACCAATTCATAGATTAAACCATAAAATTGACCCAAATAACAAACACCCATAGTCAATCTAACAATAGATGGCAACATCCATCAATTACCCATACTAGGGTTGAGCCACAACCCTAGCTAATGAGTTTAGCTACTCATGCTTGAAGAAGAAAATAGAGAAATATATGAAGAACAAGGCATATTAATTAAATGCTAAATTAAAATACAAGAATCTATCGTTAATTTGAAGCTAAGATGCCAAAAATGGCTATAAATGAAGTTCCCACGAGCGCAGCTAAGTTCTGAATATATCTGATAATCTAAAAATGGTAAAATATTCTATTTATACTAGGCTGGAAAAACTGGATAAAAATACCCATGCGGGGTCAGTGCGGGCCACATAAAATGGACCGCGACCGCACTAGGCTCTTGAACTTCAATTCTGGGCTCTCTGACTTGGGCTCCGCGGACCGCGTAGAATGGACAGCGGCCGCGCTAGGCTCTTGTCGCGGTCCGCACAACCATGAGCGCGGACTGCATTGGCATTTTCCATCTCTCTGAATATCTCTTCCGCGGACCGCATAAAAAGGTAGTGCGGCCGCGAAAGCTTTACCGCAGACCGCTCAATGTGGACTGCGGCCACGTTGCCTGAAGCTTGGTTTTGCCATCTCTCTGAATCACCTAGTGGGGCCGCATTCGACTTTGTGTGGTCCGCACTAGGCCTGTTTGCCCTTAGTTTACTTTGTCTTTGATACTTGAGCAGGTTTCACTCCTTCTGAGCCGATCTTTGACATTTTGTCACTTTGTTGATCAAACCTGCAATCAAGCACAACTTATGAGCCTTTTGAGACTATTTTGTAACGATTTATAATCAAAGCATAGACAAGAAGGAGCATGAAACTCGTTAAAATCCCTACTTATCAACTCCCTCAAACTTAAGCCTTTGTTTGTCCTCAAGCAAACAAAATAAGACTCACTCCTTAAGGGAAAATTCAAGTATTTCCAACTATCCTAAAATAACCTCAACAAGCATCAATTGGGACTAACAAATGCCTTCCATACGAATGAATCATTCACAAGATTTAAACTTTGAAAAACTATGGATCAAGTGTTACACAAGAGCATCAAGAGTTGACTCATTACATCAAAGAACTCTCTTAATTACTTTGGTCATTGTGGAACCCAAACTCACACATCCTCAACTCTCCCTAAGCAAACCTCACCTTTTAGAGTATTAGCACGCAAAAACCGAGGTTAATGGGAATTCACTCATCTCTCTCAAGGAAAGGCCACAAATCCGGCTCTAAGTACCATATGCTTGCCCCTCATGTAAGTATCCACTAATGTAAGCGCCATTCAACTCAAGATCATATAGGGCTTTTGAGGAGTCAATGTGAAGGTTTTTGGTTCAGGGTAGGAAAAGTTTTTGGTCTAAATGGGTTCCATCTTCCCTTAAGCACTTCTTTTGATTCATGTGGCACAATTCTCTTGACTCTTTGAGTGTCTCACTTCTTTTTAAGGGGTTAGAGAGATACAATGTCACTCTTTCTTATGCACTTCAAAACGTTTCTCCTTTTTTTTCAACTTTTTCCACACCTTTTTTTCTCTTTTGTTTTTTCTTAAATCCCTTTTTATTCTTTTTCACATTGGGCTTTCTTTTGTCTTTTTCTTTTCTTTTCTTTTTCATTGCCTTTCTTTTCTTCGCTTTAGTACCTTTTACCACTTTGTTCCCTCTCTCGTCTCTCCCCCCAAACTTAAACTTTTGCCATTGCTCAAGGGAAGATCGGGTGCCAAAAGAGGGTATTTTTTAGAATAGATATAGGCTTATAGTATTGGTTCTTAAAAGAAAAAGGTTTAAGGCTCAAAAGGGTTAACTAGGGATTATATCATTGGTGGGCTATGGAGTTGTCCAACTATCATTTGGATCAAGGAGAGCTTATAATGACTTCTCAAGATTTCGCCTCAACAGACATTCAGGGCAAGTTCTAGACCATTGGCTCGGGACTTGGACTCACATTTCGATTTCTTACCACACTAGCTCAAGGATTGCTAAAGACATAGATTCGGGGGCCCACAACAACCTTAGACATGATTGAGCACACAATAGTCCCGAAAGACCACATGATGATTGTTTGTCGACACAAGAGTCTCAAGGTCACGACTTTCACCATCCTAAACACAACAACGTGTCTTTGATCATGGGATCAAAGGCAAATGTGTTAGGCCCAAGTGAAGTTTTGCTTGAGGTACCCTTAACTATAAGCTACCAAAAATAAAAACAAAAACGGACTCAAACCATTAAGAAGGTTGTCACGCCATCCATCATCGGGAAGAGCTACCCGGTTCTCACAATACTCCACCTTGGGAAAGAACCGTGACATTAAGAAAACCAAAGGCTTATTGAAAGCGCCAAAACGAAACAAAAAGCTACGAGCCTATCTAAGAAGCTAAAAACAATTTTTTTTATGAAAATAGAAAATAGAATGAATATGTGCAATAGGGGATTTGAATATACAACGGGGGATGAATATATACAATAATGTAACTTTATATACAGACCAAATGAAAGATAAAAAGTGCGATAAAAGTAACTAAACGTAAAATTATATACAGACCAAAGATGAAAATAAAAAAACATAAAATGTAACAATATATACAGTCATCCAAAAATGTAGGGGGCGCCTCCTCAAATAAAAGCTGGCATTGTCCAGAATGCCAACTAAACAAATAAGCACCAAAAAGTATACGAAAAGGATATGGGAACTCCCTAAGCCGTGTCCGTCTGCATGGGATCAGTAGTGGTCCCCGGGTCCTCTGTATGTGCGGAAACCTCAGACTGGTTCTCGGTATCCTGCTGCTCAGCTGCTGAGACTAGGGCCTAGACTTGGACGGGCTGAATATCAGGAACATCCTGTGGCTGACTGGAGGAAGCCTCCGGTGGGTCCGCCAACTGGATGATCACCTCATCTGCACTAGGGAGCTTCCTTTTCTTCTTTGGAAGCCTTTGTGTCTACTCCTGCTGTGGCTCTGCTACTGGTAATGCTGCTGGAGCCGGATCCTCAAATAGCAAGTCTAAAGGCAGCTGGTCTGCCTTCAGTTTGTCCACATCCGCTCTAAGCTCCTTCACAGACTCCTTGGAAGCCCGTGTTTTGTGCAGCTTCTTGTGCTCCTTGGAAAGCTCCTTCAGGGCCTTGCCATGTGAATCCACTGCCTTAGCCAAGGCACCTTGAGTACTGATGATCTTTTCCAGGTTATCTAGGATCTTCTTTAATGTATCCTCAATGGCCTACGGAATCTGTGTTAGCTGCGGTGCCGACTGAGCCACAATGGTAGAAGTCAAGGTGCACAACTTGGATGACGCAGCTGGCATCCAGTTGTTCAAGCTATGAAGTGTCTGGCTCAGCTAGTGGGCAGCGATAGGATGAGCCCGGGAAGATAGAATCCCTGAGCCAGCTGAAGTAGAGGGACCAACAGTAGTGGAAGGTCCGGGAGGCATGTCAGCGACTGTGGAGGCAGGCTCAGTGGAGGGCTCTACCACAACCGGCTCTTCAGACTAGCCAGTTGGGGCAGAAGCATGTGGCTTGTAATTTTTGTCCCTAGGGTTGTCTGACCCCTTCAAACTGTACCATGAAAATGGGGCCACAAGTTTGACCTTGATGTCAAAAGGTCTCTTCTCCACCTCCAGGTCCTGAAAATACATAGTGAGGGTGCTGGGAAAAGGGTAGTTCCAGTCATGCTCAACCCCCACTGCAAAAATAACGCGGGACATCACATTTCCCACGTTGATAGGGTATCCCGCCATAATAGATGCAATAAGAACAGCCCGGGCAAGTGGAATAGTCTGATCATGGGTAGTGGGGTCAAGCCGACTGCACACAAAAGTCAACCACCCCCAGCCTCAAAGTTAAAGGTCCTCCGAAGTATTTTGGCCCCTGCTTGCAACCACTCTGGAACCGTAACAGGAATTTCCAGGTATAAAGCTAACCACAAATGAACCTCCCCGCCCATTGCCAACTTCTCATTATACAGGGACTCATCTTCTTCATTGAACCCTAGGTATTCATTTAGTGCCTTCCCGGTAAATACCACATTTTTGTTCCGCACTTTGGTCACTTTAGTGCCCTTCAAGATGTGGGCCACATTACTATAAAACTCCTTGACCATATGCTCATTCGCCTTCACACAATTATCTTTAAAGTACTCCCAACCCACTCGAGCTCGAAACTGTCTATGTACATTGGGGTGTAGGGGTAGAAGGTCTCTGTCAATGAAGCTCCTCTCAAGAATTAATTTTCGTGACGACCACCATTCCCTAAACTTGTGGAATGCCACCTGGCTGACGAATCTATCTTCCCAAATAGCAGAATTTCTTGTCCGGTCAACACCCCCAACCTGAGGCACACCACCTCTGGTAACTCCCCATTTCCCTCATCACCTTTAGCACCCTCTCCAGATATTGAAGCTGTGGGGGAGGTAGAGTATTCATCCCTACTACCTGCCACTGAGCCCTCAGACGACCCAGAAGAAATGTTGATTGAAGCTTGAGCATCGGGGGAAGAGGGAGGAGTGTCTCTATGTATGGACCTCTCCGGATACGGGATGTATAGTGGGACTGAATCTGAAGAGATCTCCCAGGAGGGCTCGTACTCACTCCCCGAGTTGTCAATGGATCTGTCAGCCGCTTTGATTGCTTTCCTCATGTCCTTTATGTTTTTTCTAGCCTGGGGAGTGAGTTTTACCATCCTTTGCTTCCCTCCCAGGGAGGAGTCACCTCGGCCGGGTTGTTTTGAGTCTTTGCCTCTTTGTTTGACCATTGTCTGCAAGCACAAACATCTAGCTTTGTTAGTATCAACACAGACAGTGAAAGAGATGTGGAAAATGAATTGCAAACAGAAGCCACAAGCTGCAAAACATGTTGCAGAAATAGTGCACCGCAGTCCGCACAAAAAGGAGTGCGGCCGCACTAGGGGCACCTCGGACCGCATAAAAGCAACCGCGGTCCACACTGAGGCAAGGTCTATAATACCACCTCGCTGAATCCAACCATTGCGGTCCGCACAAAGTAGCATCGCGGCCGCGGTGGGCCAGCGCGGACTGCACAAAATGTAGTGCGGCCGCGCTGGGCAACAAGTGAATCTTTCAGAACATTGGCACTGCGGTCCGCATAAAGTGGTACCACAGACCGCATCAGAGCACTGCGGACCACACAAAAGGGATCGCGGTCCGCGGAGGGTGCTTAGTCAAGGCACTGAGTTAGGGTTCACGGATTTTGCCTTTTTGTTCAAATTTTCACCTAACTTTGTCCCTACTCAGTTTACCCAGTTAATAGTACTCCTCAGGCACACAAAATTTAACAGTTAAACTAAACTATCATCAAAATTAAAGAATTACGGGGGGGGGGGAAGAAGTCTTACACAGTTAATAGAAAAGGCCATAAAATGAAATTAAATAATTAAAATAACAAGAACTGGTTGAATTGTTACCAGGTATTTGAGAAGAAGTAAAGAAACACAATGCAAACAAGCTATTACGAAGAAGAGGGAAGATGTACCATAATTTTTTAGGTCTCTGAGAATTAATTTTCGAAAAGGGTAACCGGTGACCCCTGTGGTTTATTTATAGAAAAACTTGTGGGGCCCAGTCATACCTACCAGCGCGGCCGCACAAAATGGACTGCGGACCGCGCTGAGTTTGTTTAGAAGAAGCTTGAGAAGGCAACCTCCGCGGTCCGCACAAAACATACCACGGTCGCGGAGGTCCACCGCGGTCCGCACTAAATGAAATGCGGTCGCACTGGCAACTTCAGAGACTGTTCAATTTCTCCAAAATGTTTTGCACTGTATCAACACAATCCCTGCAACATCTCACAACCAATTAGCTCAAAAATCAATCCTACACTACAAAGAAAATCAAAGAAAATAAGAAGAAAAAGACATGGGTTGCCTCCCAAGAAGTGCCTGATTTAACGTCGTGGCACGACGCATGTTACCATCACATCACTTTAGATGAAGAAGTGCCACCACGTGGCTGTCATTAAATTTTCCAAGATAATGCTTGACCCGGTGCCCATTAACTCTGAAAACTTCACCATTTTTGTTCCTTAGATCAAGAGCACTAAATGGGGTCACAAACACAACTTCAAATGGTCCACTCTACTTTGACTTGAGCTTACCCGAAAACAGACGTAACCGGGAATTGAACAAGAGAACCATATCTCCAACCTTGAACTTCTTACCCCGAGCATATTTGTCGTGAAGGTACTTCATTTTGTCCTTATATAAGGATGAACTTGAGTAGGCATGGAATCTAAACTCATCGATCTCATTGAGTTGTTCAACACGAAGATTTGCCGCAACATCCCATTCCAAATTTAACTTCCTCAAAGCCCACATGGCCTTGTGCTCTAACTCAACCGGAAGATGACAAGCTTTTCCAAATACCAACCGATACGGAGACATACTAATCGGAGTTTTGTAAGCCATCCGATAAGCCCATAGAGCGTCATCCAACTTTTTCGACCAATCGGTCCTATTAGCATTGACAGTTTTTGACAAGATGCTCTTAATTTCTCTGTTGGAGACTTCCACTTGACCACTAGCTTGAGGATGATAGGGGGTGGAAACCTTATGATTGATACCATACTTGGAAAGCAACGAGTCGAAAGCCTTGTTGCAAAAGTGAGACCCCCATCACTAATAATCGCACGAGGAGTGCCAAACCTTGTGAAGATGCTCTTTTTAAGAAATGCCACAACACTCCAGGCTTCATTATTAGGCATAGCCACGACTTCAACCCATTTTGAGACATAGTCAACCGCCACGAGATTGTAAGTATTCTCACAAGAGCTAACAAATGGACCCATGAAATTGATGCCCCAAACATCAAAGATATCCACTTCTAGAATTGTATTGAGAGGCATCTCATCCCTTTTTGAAATTCCGCCCGCTCTTTGGCACTCATCACACCTCTTCACCACATCGCTCGCATCTTTGAATACGATGGGCCAATAAAATCCACAACTAAGAACTTTCGAGGCGGTCCTCACCCCACCATGATGGCCGCCATAGGGTGAAGAATGGCAAGCCTCTAAGATACTCAATTGTTCGTCCTCCGGGACACATCTACGAATCACACCATCCGTGCAAATCTTGAACAAGTATGGCTCATCCCAATAGAAATTAAAACTATCCCGCTTGAGCTTCTTCCTTTGGTTAGAAGAGAGCTCACACAGGATTATCCGGTCACAAGGTAATTGGCAACATCGGCAAACCATGGCATATCCTTTATTGACACTGCAAGGAGTTGTTCGTCGGGAAATGAATCATTGATCTCAAGGCCATCACAAAGCCTCCCCTCCTCCTCCAAACGGGACAAGTGGTCCGCCACTTGATTCTCACTACCTTTCCGATCAATAATTTCTAGATCAAACTCTTGAAAAAGTAACACCCATCTTATCAATCTCGCCTTAGAGTCTTTCTTGGTCATCAAATACCTAAGGACAGCATGATCGGTGTGCACTATAACTTTGGCTCCCATAAGATAAGGTCGAAACTTTTCCATAGCAAACACAATAGCCAACAACTCTTTCTCGGTGACTGTATAGTTCCTTTGAGCCTCCTTCATGGTCTTGCTTGCGTAGTACACCGGATGAAACATTTTGTTGATTCTTTGGCCCAAAACAGCCCCAACCGCAACGTCACTAGCATCACACATGAGCTCGAAAGGCAAGCTCCAATTTGGTGCGGTAATGATGGGGGTAGAAGTCAACTTGAGCTTGAGAAGCTCGAATGCTTGCATGCAACTCTCATCGAATTTCTCTAGCAACTTTCACAAAGGGTGTACCACTTTGGAAAAAGCTTTTATGAACCTCCGGTAAAAACCCGCTTGCCCAAGAAAACTCCTCACCCCTTTGACAGAAATAGGGGGAGGAAGCCTTGAAATCACCTCTATCTTGACTTTGTCAACCTCAATTCCTTGCTTCGAGATTTTGTGACCCAACACTATACCCTCTTCAACCATGAAATGACATTTTTCCCAATTGAGTACAAGGTTTGTGTCTTCACACCGGGCCAATACTCTATCCAAATTTTTCAGACACTCATCAAAAGAATCCCCAACCACACTGAAATCATCCATGAAAACCTCCAAGATATCTTCCACCATGTCAGTGAAAATAGCCATCATGCAACGTTGGAAGGTTGCCGGAGCATTACACAATCCGAACGGCATTCGAGAGAAAGCGAATGTGCCATAAGGACATGTAAAAGTTGTCTTCTCTTGGTCCTCCGGGGCAATTAAAATTTGATTGTACCCCGAGTAACCATCCAAGAAGCAATAGAAAGCATGCCCCGTAAGACGATCTAGCATTTGGTCAAGGAATGACAATGGGAAATGATCTTTTCGGGTCACCTTGTTTAGCTTCCGGTAATCCATACATACTCTCCACCCGGTGACCGTGCGAGTAAGGATGAGTTCATTGTTGTCATTGGTCACCATAGTCATACCACCCTTCTTCGGCACACATTGCACCAGAGAAGTCTAAAAACTATCAGAAATAGGATAAACCACACCGGCGTCTAACCACTTGATAACCTCTTTCTTCACCACTTCTTACATCGCCTCATTTAATCTTCTTTGATGCTCCAAGGACGGCTTTGAATCCTCCTCCAAAATTATTTTGTGCATGTAAAAGGCGGGGCTTATTCCCCCGAATGTCAGCTAGAGTCCATCCAATTGCCCTTTTTCGCTTTTGAAGCACCGCCAAAGTGGCCTCAACCTACATGTTAGTAAGGCAAGAAGAAAGAATAACTGGTAAAGTAGAATTTGAACCCAAGAATTCATACCTGAGGTGTGGAGGAAGTGGCTTCAACTCCAACATCGGTGGCTCCTCAATTAATGGCTTTGTTGGTGGAGTTTTCCGATTTTCAAGATCAAAGATAGCTTCCGCGGCTCATAAGAATAAGAGCCCATCCCATGTAAGGCATTGACACATTCCACTCTGCTAACATCATCATTAACATCCATGTTCAAGAGCACTGCTTCAAGAGGATCTTCCATGTTGATCATAGCACTGGTATTATCCACAATCACTGCTGTGACAAGGTCTACAAATGAGCACACCTCGGTGCTATTAGGCTGTTTCATAGATTTGCAAACGTGGAAAATGACCTTTTTATCTCCCACTCGGAAAGTGAGCTCACCCGTTTCAATATAAACCAATGCTTTCCTCGTTTCAAGGAAAGGTCAGCCCAAGATAATAGGAACCTCATAGTCCACCTCGCAATCCAAAATCACAAAGTTGGCCGACAATATAAATTTGTCCACCTGGACAAGCACATCATCAATAATTCCCAAAGGTCGCTTCATCGATCGATCCGCCATTTGAAGTCTCATTGAAGTTGGCCTAGGTTGCCCGATACCTAAAGTTTTGAAAACCGAGTAGGGCATCAAATTGATACTAGCTCCCAAGTCACAAAGAGCTTTGGCAAAATCTACACTTCCAATGGTGCAAGGAATGGTGAAAGCACCGGGATCTTCAAGATTCGGGGCCATTGAATGCACTATATCACTAACTTGGTGAGTCATCTTTATAGTTTCACAGTCCATAGAACGCTTCTTTGTAACCAAGTCCTTCATGAATTTTGCATAACCCGGCATTTGTTCAAGTGCCTCCACTAAAGGCACATTAATAGATAAGCTCTTCATCATGTCAATGAACTTCTTAAACTGATTATCATTCTTCTGCTTTGCAAGCCTCTGAGGATAGGGTGGAGGTGGCCTTGGCAAAGGAGTTTGCTTTTGGCACAACCGGCTCGGGCATGTCAATCACGTGTTCCCTAGACGGGTTCTCAGCATCTTGGGTTTCTACCTCGGCCTCATCAATATCAATCCTCACATCATTGTTTACATTCTCTTCAACCACATCTTCAATAATCAAAGGTATATCATCATCCCGTAACTCAACATCTTCATCCACAACTTGCTTTTGCTTTGAGGCATTCACATCACCGCCTCTCCCACTTCTTATTGTAACTGCCATTACATGATTGTTATTCCCACCCTTCGGGTTCACTACCGTATCACTTGGTAGAGCACCCTTCGAACGAGTATTCAATGCTTGAGAGATTTGGCCTAATTGCACCTCCAAGTTCCGGATAGATATATTATGAGAAGCCAATTGAGCATCAGAATCTTGGTTCTTTTTCATCATTTGCTCGAACATACTTTCAATTCTTCCCATATCACCTCCGAAAGAACTAGGACCTTGAGAAAGGAAAGGGGTGGATTGCTCGGTTGTTGGTACATTGGGGGCCTTTGAAAGCCCATCCCCCGGTTGCCTTGGTTTCCATTGTTGTTCCACCCGCCTTGAGTGTTGTTGTTGCCCCAATTATTGTTATTACCATTCTAATTCCCTTGGTTGCCTTGATTACCCCAATTGTTGTTTTGGTTGTTATTCCAATTGCCACCACCTTGTTGTTGATTGTTGTTATTCCAATTACCTCCGCCTTGTTGTTTATTTCCCCAATTTCCTTGAGGTCGCCATTGTTGGTTGGAAGAGTTGCTTCTATTGCCTTGATAGTTGTTGACATATTGAACCTCTTTACTTTGGTCATCATAACACTCATTTGAAAAACCACTACCATCATTGTCATATTGTTCATAATTCTCTTGAGATTGTTGCCCTCTTTGCCTTCTCTTAAGCATAGTGACACCTTCTATTGCGTTGACTTGGCGTGGATTTTGGATTTGTTGTAACTGTGTCTTCGCCAATTGGTTCATAGTAGAAGTAAGCTCGGCAATAGCTTGACCATGATCATGCAATTCCTTGTGCAAATGGATGACCGTAGGGTCATCTTGGGGCACATTTGCTCTACTTTGCCATGCCGAAGAATTATCGGCCATTTCATCAAGTATATCACATGCCTCGTCATAAGAAAGTTTCATAAAATTGCCCCCGACCAATTGGTTCACAATGCATTGATTTGTGGTGTTGATGCCTCGATAAAAGGTTTGTTGAATCATCGCCTCGGTCATATCGTTATTCGGGCACTCTTTCACCATAGTCCTATACCGTTCCCAAATTTCATGTAGTGGTTCCGTTGGCTCTTTCTTGAAGGCTAATATTTCATCCTGAAGAGCTGCCATATGACTTGGTGAGAAAACTTTCCCAATAAATTTATCTGCCAACTCATCCCAAGTTGTGATGGAATGGTTTGGGAGTCTCTCGAGCCAATCTAATGCCTTTCCCCTAAGTGAGAACGAGAAAAGTTTCAATCTCAATGCATCCTCGGATACATTCGTCTGTTTGCTCCCCCAGCATGTATCTACGAACCCCTTTAGATGTTTGTAGGCATTTTGATCCGCAACGCCTGTGAAGTACCCATGTTGCTCAAGTAAGGTCAACATTACATTGGTTATCTGAAAGTTGTCCACCCAGATTCGGGGAGGAACAATAGCACTTGCGTAGCCCTGGTTCGGTAATACTCTGGGAGCCACTCTTGGAGGTGGCGGAGGAGGGTCTGGAACTTTATCATTTGGATTAGCATTTGCATTGGCATTTCAGCCTCTCCGTTGTCCTTGAGGTGCAAGAGGCACCTCATCTTGCTCAAGATCTTCTGCCTCCTCCCCCACTAACACGTTTCCAAGAGGGTCATTTGCATTGTTTGAAGCCATGTTGGTACCTGAATAATATCACAAACAAGTAAGTAACAAAGAAGGAAAGAAGAACAAAACACAAAACTAACTAAACAGATAACCAACACCATTAACTCCCTGACAACGGCGCCAAAAAGTGATCGCTGCCAACTCCACACTACTAAAAGGTAGGAAGAGAGGGTCGCAATAGCTTTTACCCGATATGAGGGTCGGGATCGATTTACACAGGGAGCTAGGAATGGAGTCGAGTATCTATCTAGACTAGAGCTGTGTATTTGTTCCTAATGTCACTTCCATACATTTTTGGGTTTTCGATTATAAACTACCATTATCAAACTATTAATTGAAACTAAATTATGCTACGAGATAAGTGCTAAGTTGTATCTAATGGGAAGAAAGGCACTAGGGTCGTGACATTACCTAGGTGGCTAATTGACGGGTAGATGTTACTAAAGTTCGATTGACATAGTTGGGGATTATGCTATAACTGTTGCATAATTTTACCCACTCTCACACCTCTCGGTAGAGAGAGTGATTTTGCCCAATTGACTCTCTCGATACCAAATGGGTAGGCAAATTAGCTCAAGCAACTAAGGTTCAAGTAGGGTAATTACTCACTCGAGGTTTAACCATTTAATTGGGACTATTAATTCTCTTGAGTCCATCCCAATTCCTTGTTGGGTCAATTTTAGAGACTTAGGCTCTCTTTCTCAAGAAGAGCCAAGTCAACTTAGCACAAACCAGTGTTTGCAACCACCAAATCATAGATTAAACCATAAAATTGACCCAAATAACAAACACTCATAGTCAATCTAACAATAGATGGCAACACCCATCAATTACCCACATTAGGGTTGAGCCACAACCCTAGCTAATGGGTTTAGCTACTCATGCTTGAAGAAGAAAATAGAGAAATAGATGAAGAACAAGACATATTAATTAAATGCTAAATTAAAATAAAAGAATCTATTGTTAATTTGAAGCTAAGATGCCAAAAATGGCTATAGATGAAGTTCCCACGAGCGCAGCTAAGTTCTGGATATATCTGATAACCTAAAAATGATAAAATGTTCTATTTATACTAGGCTGGAAAAACTGGACAAAAATACCCTTGTGGGGTCAGCGCGAGCCACATAAAATGGACCGCGACCGTGCTAGGCTCTTGGACTTCAATTATGGGCTCTCTGATTTGGGATCCACGGATGGCGTAGAATGGATCGCGACCGCGCTAGGCTCTTGTCGCGGTCCGCACAACCATGACCGCAGACCGCATTGGCATTTTCCATCTCTCTTAATATCTCTTCTGCGGACCGCACAAAAAGGTAGTGCGGCCGCGGAAGCTTCACCGCGGACCGCGCAATGTGAACTGCGGCCGCGTTGCCTGAAGCTTGGTTTTGCCATCTCTCTGAATCACCTAGTGCGGCCGCATTCGACTTTGTGCGGTCCGCACTAGGCCTGTTTGCCCTCAGTTTACTTTGTCTTTGATACTTGAGCAGGTTTCACTCCTTCTAAGCTGATCTTTGACATTTTGTCACTTTGTCGATCAAACCTGCAATCAAGCACAACTTATGAGCCTTTTGGGGCTATTTTGTAACGATTTATAATCAAAGCATAGGCAAGAAGGAGCATAAAACTCGTTAAAATCCCTACTTATCAGTAGATTTAGTAGTGCTCCTTCGAGAGGTCAGTTCTAGCAGGGCAGAGGTTGTCCATTCAGGAAGGCTCAGTCAGCTCGCCCATGTTATCGTGGGGCATCATCGGGTCATGGTTCTCACAGTTCTCATCATGGACATTCATCACTCAATGCCTTTCTAGCCCAGATTTTGTCCCGTGCTCCATCAGTTTAGGGTTCTTCCATGCCAGGTCCTTCTACTAGTCATTCCGGTGCCAGGGGTTCCCTACAGTCCCAATCTCTAGCACCGAGGAGTTGTTATGAGTGTGGAGAGTTTGGGCATATGAGGAGGCAGTGTCCTCGTCTTCATGATGGTCCATCTTAGCAGAGGGGTCAGCCCTCGACTTCAGCTCCAATTACTTTACCACCTACCTACCCAGCTGGCTAGGGGTAGAGGTCAGTCAGTTAGGGGTCGCCCTAGGGGGATCGATCAGGTAGTGGTCAGGCTCGATTCTATGCCCTCCCAAGTAGATAAGATGTTGTCTTCAGATGCCGGGATTTCAGGTATTGTTTCAGTCTGCCACAGAGATGCCTCTGTATTATTTGATCCCGGTTCCACCTTTTCTTATGTGTCATCATACTTTGCCCGTTATTTGGATATGCCCCGTGAGTCTCTTGTTTCACATGTTCATGTATCTACTCCTGTGGGCGATACTATTGTTGTAGACCGTGTGTACCGGTCGTGTGTGGTGACTATTGTGTGTCTGGAAACCCAGTGGATCTTTTATTATTGTGTATGGTGGATTTCGATGTCATTTTGGGCATGGATTGGCTATCTTCGTGTCGTGCTATTCTGGATTGTCATGCTAAGACAGACACATTGGCTATACCGGGTGTGCCACAAATTGAGTGCTGAGGTTTGACTGATTATGTTCCCAGTAGAGTGATCTCATTCTTGAAGGCCCAGTGTATGGTTGGGAAGGGATGTCTTTCATATCTGGCCTTTGTGAGGGATGTCGGTGTAGAGACTCCCAGTATTAATTTTGTCCTAGTTGTGAGGGATTTTATCGTTGTGTTTCCTGCAAACCTGTCGGGCATGCCACCGAACAGAGATATTGATTTTGGTATTGACCTGGTGCTAGGCACTCAGCCCATCTTTATTCCGCAGTATTGTATGGCACCAGCGAAGTTGAAGGAATTAAAGGAGCAGCTTCAAGAACTCCTTGATAAGGGGTTCATTCGGACTAGTGTGTCGCCTTGGGGCGCGCCGGTTCTATTTGTGAAGAAGAGAGATGGCACAATGAGGATGTGCATCGATTATAGGCAATTGAACAAAGTAATAATTAAGAACAAGTATCATTTGCCTCGCATTGATAATTATTCGACCAACTTCTGGGAGCGAGAGTGTTCTCCAAGATTGATCTCCGTTCGGGTTATCACCAGTTGAAGATTAGGGACTCGGATATTCTTAAGACAGCTTGCAGGACCCGATATGGTCATTATGAGTTCTTGGTGATGTCTTTTGGGCTGACTAATACCCCAGCAGCGTTCATGCATTTGATGAATAGCGTGTTCCGGCCTTATCTCGACTCGTTTTTCATAGTCTTCATTGATGATATTCTGGTGTATTCGCGTAGTCAGGAAGAGCACACGGAGCATTCGAGAGTTGTGTTGCAGAGATTGAGGGAGGAGAAGCTTTATGCAAAATTCTCCAAGTGTGAGTTTTGGCTCAATTCAGTGGCTTTCTTGGGGCACGTAGTGTCCAACGAAGGTATTTAGTTTGATCCGAAGAAGATAGAGGCAGTTCAGAGTTGGCCCAGACTGTACTCAGCCATAGATATTCGCAGCTTTCTTGGTTTGGCAGGCTATTATCGCCGGTTTGTTCAGGGATTCTCGTCTATCGCATCGCCCTTGACCAAGTTGACTCAGAAGGGTGCTTCATTTGTATGGTCGGACGAGTGTGAGGAGAGCTTTCACAAGCTCAAGATAGCTTTGACCACGGCTCCAGTGTTAGTTTTGCCATCAGCTTCAGGTTTATAAACCGTGTATTGTGATGCTTTGAGAGTGGGTATTGGTTATGTATTGATGCATGAGGGTAGAGTTATTGCTTATGCTTCTCGTCAGTTGAAGCCTCATGAGAAGAACTACCCCGTTCATGATTTGGAGTTGGCTTCCATTGTTCACGTGTTGAAGATTTGGAGGCATTACTTGTATGGTGTGTCTTGTGAGGTGTTTACAGATCATCATAGCCTCCAGCACTTGTTCAAGCAGAATGATCACAATTTGAGGCAGCGGAGGTGGTTGGAGTTGCTTAAGGATTATGATATCACTATATTATACCATCTGGGGAAGGCCAATGTGGTGGCCGATGCCTTGAGCCGAAAGGCGGTGAGTATGGGGAGTTTGGCATATATTCCACTTAGGGAGAGACCTCTTGCAATTGATGTTCAGTCCTTGGCCAATCAGTTCGTGAGGTTAGATATTTCGGAGCCCAGTCGGGTATTGGCTTGTGTGGTTTCTCGGTCTTCCTTATATGATCGCATCAGAGAGCTCCAGTATGATGATCCGCATTTGCTTGTCCTTAAGGATAGAGTTCAGCACGATGATGCCAGAGATGTGACTATTGGTGATGATGGGGTGTTGAGGATGCAGGACCGGATATGTGTGCCCAATGTGGATGGGCTTCGGGAGTTGATTCTGGAAGATGCACATAGCTCGCGGTATTCCATCTATCTAGGTGCCACGAAGATGTATCAGGATCTGAGACAACATTATTCGTGGAGGAGAATGAAGAAAGACATTGTGGGATTTGTAGCTCGGTGTCTCAATTATCAGCAGGGGAAATATGAGCATTAGAGACCGAGTGTCTTGTTTCAGCGGATGGATATTCCAGAGCGGAAGTGGGAACGGATCACCATGGACTTTGTAGTTGGGCTCCCATGGACTTTGAGGAAGTTCGATGCTATTTGGGTAATTGTGGATCGGCTGACAAGGTCCGCGCACTTCATTCCTGTGTGTACTACCTATTCTTCAGAGCGGTTGGCAGTGATATATATCCAGAAGATTGTTTGTTTGCATGGTGTCCCAGTTTCCATCATTTCAAATAGGGGCACTAAGTTTATTTTGCAGTTTTGGAGGTCTGTGCAGCGAGAGTTGGGTACTCATGTTGAGTTGAGCACAACTTTTCATCCTCAGACGGACGGGCAGTCCGAGTGCACTATTTAGATATTGGAGGACATGTTGCGTGCTTGTGTCATTAATTTCGAAGGGTCGTGGGATCAGTTTCTACCGCTTGCAGAGTTTGCTTATAACAACAGCTACCAGTCGAGTATTCAGATAGCTCCATATGAGGCTTTGTATAGGAGGCGGTATAGATCTCCAGTTGGTTGGTACGATCCAGGTGAGGCTAGGCTATTGGGGACAGACTTGGTTCAAGATGCATTGGAAAAGGTGAAGGTAATTCAGGAGAGACTTCATACAGTACAGTCGATATAAAAGAGTTATGCTAATAGGAAGGTTCGAGATATGTCCTACACGGTTGGCGAGAAGGTTCTATTGAAGGTTTCGCCCATGAAGGGTGTTATGAGATTTGGGAAGAAAGGTAAATTGAGTCCTCGGTTCATTGGGCTTTTTGAGGTGCTTCAGAGGATTGGGGAGGTGGCTTATCAGCTTGCTTTGCCACCCAGCTTGTCGAGTGTGCATCCAGTATTTCATGTTTCTATGCTCCGGAAATATATTGGGGATCCATCTCATGTTCTGGATTTCAGCACGGTTCATCTAGATGATGATTTGACCTATGATGTGGAGCCAATAGCTATTTTGGGTCGTCAAGTTCGAAAGTTGAGGTCAAAGGATATAGCTTCAGTGAAAGTGCAGTGGAGAGGTCGGCCCGTGGAGGAGGCTACCTGGGAGACCGAGCGGGAGATGCAGAGCAGATATCCTTACCTGTTTGAGGCTTCAGGTATGTTTCTTGACTCGTTCGAGGATGAACGTTTGTTTAAGTTGGGGAGGATATGACGACTCGGCCAGTTGTCTCATGAGTTACCGCTTCGTTTTCCCTATTTTTGCTTCTTATTGTCATTTTGGATGTGTGTGTAAAATTTCAGGTCATTCGGACGTGGTTTGTGATCGGATTGATTGGTTCGGGTTCAGAAAGGATTGGTAAGGTTGGAGACATTTAGTCTCTTTTGAGGAAGCTTAAGTTGGAAAAGTCAACCGGATGTTAACTTATGTGTTAGAGGGCTCGGATGTGAGTTTCGATGGTTCGGTTAGCTTTGGGAGGTGATTTGGGACTTAGGAGCGTGATCAGAATGAGTTTTGGAGGCCCGGAGTAGATTTAGGCTTGAATTGGCGAAATTGAATTTTTGGCGATTTCCGGTTGATAGGTGAGATTTTGATATAGGGGTCGAAATGGAATTCTGAGAGTTTCAGCAGTTCCGTTGTGTCATTTTGGATGTGTGTGTAAAATTTCAGGTAATTCGGACGTGGTTTGGTTGGGTAACTTAGGCTTGAATCCGATGTATTTTGGTTGATTCGGTGTTGTATGAGGTGTTTTGAAGATTGGTATAAGTTTGAATAAAGTTTTGGGATATGTTGGTGCTTTTGGTTGAGGTCCCGGGGGCCACGGGGTGATTTCGGATGGTTGACGGAGAGTTTGAGATTTTTGGTGAAGCTGCAGATTTTCTACTTCTGGTATTTCCGCACTTGCGGATTGGGGACCGCAGGTGTGATGCCGCAGATGCGAGGAAAGGACAGCAGAAGCGGTCAAGGAGGAGAAGGGCAGGAGCCGCAGATGCGGTGGGTTGAACGCACCTGCGATGGCGTAGGTGCGGCTACTTGGTCGCAGATGCAATTTTGGACTTTTAAGTGAAAGCCGCAGAAGCGGCTCAGTGACCGCAAATGCGGTACCACATAAGCGGTATCTGGGCCGCAGTTGCGGAATCCCTGGGCCAGAAGGTATATATTGTTTCCTTCGCGAAATTTTGCTAAGTTCTCCATTTTTGAAGACGGGAAGCGAGCTAGGGCAGTGATTTCAAGGGAAGATCGAAGGGAATCAGTTGGGTAAGTTCCCTAAGCTTCATTATTTGGGTTTATGATCATTTTTCCATTGTTTAATCATAGTATTAGTGGAGATTAAGGAAGAAAAATTGGGGAATAGGGCTTGAGATTAAGAGACTTTAAAATGGGAATTTGAGGGGTCATTTGGACTCCGCGTTCTTGGTATATATGGACTCATGGAAGGATAAGGATTCCATTGATGTGATTTTTATCGAGTTTCGAGACGTGGGCCCGGGGGTCGAGTTTGGCCAATTTCGAGATTTTTGGTGTAATTTGATTATTTTCGCTTGGGCTTCGTTCCCTTAGCATATTTTGACTCCGTGATTTTGATTTTGGATAGATTCGACGCGAGTGGAAGACAATTCGAGGGGCAAAGGCATCGCGGAGTAGTATTTCCACCGGTTTGAGGTAAGTAACCGTTGTAAATCTGGAACTGAGGGTACAAAACCCCGATATTCGAATTGTTTTGATAAATACGGTGATGCACATGCTAGGTGACGAGCGTGTGGGCATGCACCGGTAGGGATTGTGACTTGGTCCGTCCAGTAGCGACTATTAAGCCGCATATTTGATTTTAAACCTTATGATATTCCGTACTTTAGTCATTATACTGTATTATGGGTTGTATGCCATGTTTGGGGCTTTGTGCCGACATGTTGAGACCCTTAGGGGGATTTTTATTGTCTTTCCTCACTCTACTTGTTTGAAAGCGTATCCTCCGTCATGTTTTACCTGTTTATTGTTCAAAACTGGTTTTATCACTCTACTTCTTAAATGAAAGGATTGTTTGGACTGAGTTCCGTAATTTCTACTGTTGTGCTCGAGAGGCTGTGAGGTTAATGACTGAGAGAGGTTGAGAACCTAATGGTGAGGATACTTATATATGTATGAATTATGGATAGGGCTGCACGCCGCAGCGATACTTATATGGATCGGGCTGCACGCCGCAACGATATATATATTGGATCGGACTGTGCGCCGCAGCGATATGACGCTTGGGCTGTAGGAGACTATAAACTATGGATCGGGCTGCACGCCACAGCGGTTACTATGATTATTACTATTATTAGATATTAATGAGCCTGAGTGCTGAGTGTGAGTACTGAGTGGCGAGAGCTGTGTCACGAGTGACTGAGAGGCTGCCCGAGAGGCCATATTCTGAGTGATATCTTGTCCGAGGGGCCCATTTATGATATTTTCACTGCTTTCACTCATCTTTTTAAAATAAGCCTATGTTGATGAATTGCTAAGTAAATGATTTCAAATATTCCAAATGAATCTAGAGATTTTATGACGAAACTGGTTTAAAACTGTAGAGTTTGATCTATTATCCTATTGTTTACTCCTTTATATGATGTTAACTGCTCGTCACTACTTTCGGACCTTGTTTACTTTAGTTACTTACTGAGTTGGCGTATTCACGTTACTCCCTGCACCGTGTGTGCAGATCCAGGTGCCCGAGCGGCAGAGTGAGGGCCCTCAGCATTATCAGAGTTTGCTGGAAACTGCAAGGTAGCTGCATGGTGTCCGCAGCTCTACTTTCTTCCTCTATCCTTGTTTTTTCGTATTTTAGACTTGTTTTGTATCAGACAGTCAGATTTGTATATGTTAGAGGCTCTAGACTTGTGACACCAGATGTTTGGGCTGTGTTGGTTTAACATTGTATTGATTTTCGCACCTTTTGGTTGTTTTATGCACTTCTTATGAAAAATTGAGGCTTTAAACCTGTGTTAGAAAAATGATTTTATAAAAGGAATTTGTTGTAGTTAATGGTTTAGGTTGGCTTGCCTAGTAATGTGATAGACACCATCACAATCGGGTATTTGAGGTTGTGACAGTCATCTTTGTGTATTTCCTAGAAAAATTATTTCCTCTAGTTTTGAGAAAACGTAATTAATGTTTTAACTGATTTAACAAAATAACTCTTAGAATCAACTAATTTGTTAAAGAATCAGATTCAATTCTTTTACAAATTCATCGTATAAGTAATTGCAAAACTTTTAACGTACATAAATTTATTTTCATAAGAAGAGTATTGAAAATGAAATGAATAAAAAGTTAGAGCAACATTAATTATAATATAGTATTGAGAGTTAGTTACATGCGCAAAATATGTACCCTAAGACTAGTTGTATAAAAGCTACGAGTATGACAAATGACAGGAACAAGAGAAATGATATTTTGATAGGAAACAGAAGCAGTAGGAGCAGAGCTAACAGTAATATGTAAACATGCAGTGACTCTTGTGTTTCAATTCAAATTTCCCCTTCCTTTAATAATGTTAGTCATGAAGATTATAAAGTATCCACTTTTAGTGGTAACTAACTTTAGTGTACGTGCGTTGCACATGTTTTTTGCGTCTATTAAAAAAAGTAAATAAAATTGAGAACAAGAATAAATTATGTGCAATAGCAATTGAGTCGAGTTAAATACAATATTTATTTAAATTGAAATATAAATGTTACATTGGCAAAATAGTTGAATGTGGAGTTATTGGGTATCTTCTGAACTTACAAAGATTAAAAATTCATGTAGGTTAATTATATAACTTTTGTATTTATATATATTTTTATAAAGATAATATGATATGTTATATCTTGTATCTGACCTAATATCTCTTTATAGACGTTGTTCTTGGAGTAAAAAAAATACTATTTCAAATATTAAGTATTATATATACCATATAGTACGTATGATTATCCTTAGTAAAGTGTTCTAAACTATATGCTTTTTTGGATTTAGTTAAGATTGTTCGAATAGTAAATAGATTATGATAAAATTTTCTCTCTCTTATTAATTAGTACTTTTATCTCCCTCTTAAAGTTTAGTTTTCCCTTCTTATTTATTTTACTTTTATGCTTCTAATGATTTAAGGCATGTTTAATGAATATTATTTCTTTTTCTTTTCTTCACCTCTAGGCTCCTTAAATTTTAGATTTTAATAAAATTTAGTGGCTTAGAATTGAAAATATTCTTTAGACATGCTCATCGATTATATTCAAGTCTTTTCAATTTTTTAATTATTTGCTCGCAAAATGTGACAAGTGGTACGTGATACCTATAAAAAATGACAATTAGACCATATTAAAATTTATATGTCTAAAATAATTGCCCGCGCTACAAAAAGTTATAAAATATAATTTAATACGTCTAAAATAAAGTTTATAAAAGATTATAACATATAGTAATACACTAATGTTAATAAAGCTATCGCAATTGGTTTCATATTTGCTAGAGTGATTCTTTCCAAAATTAATTTTATACTTGATGGACAACATTTCTTAAAGTTGATTAAAAACTAATATCTAAATATTAAAAAATAATACAAGATATTCCTAAAAATATACTTCACAATTCTCAAGTGTTTAATTCTAAGACAACTGTTTTGAAGAAAACTTTCATTATTATTCCTGATATTTTAAAAACTTAGAATCGTGACAGTCATATAATTTCTATAAGGAAAAAGTTTATAGAAGTAAAATCTTAATTAATTTTAAATTCTTAAATATTAGGAATTTTTGCATAGTTCAAATAAGGAAGGATTTAATACACAACAATTTAGTTGATTTTAAAGTCCTACATATTAGAAAAATAATTAAAATACGATTACAATTTTATCCAATGTGAAATCCATTTTTAAAGGGTAAGACAAGCGAACGACATTTGGCTAGGGCCTTCGTACTTTTAATATATATAGATGAAGCCGACTCGGGAAAGAGCAAAAAGGAAGATCAAGATTTAGGAAATATGTTCGATCCAAAATTCCTCGGGTTCGCTGGACTCCTGATCTCCATCTTGCCTTTTTAAATGCCGTGGAAAGACTTGGAGGCTAAGAGAGAGTCTAATTTTCTGCATGTAACTAATTTATTAACTTATATATACATTGACAATGTAAAACAAAATTGTTGCGCTAAAATTGTCTTATTTCCCAAGTTATTAACTCTATTTTTTGTTTTTATAGATTTTGTATTTGCTCTGATAAGAAGATAGATTACAAACAGATTAGGTATATTGCATAAATCTAAGAGAGCTCGCAAGAGTCAATTGCTAAGTAATTCAGAAGCTTTGTAACTAGTTGGATTGTTTGTGTTGAGATCTAATGGCAGTGGCACTCTTCTTAGAAGGTGGCCATGACATTAGATGCTCTTTAGGATGTAATGTTTGGAGTGTTATCTTAATATTCCACATTTATTACAAAAAAATACTATTTTTTATGGATGGATACTTTGTAGTTAATTTTTAGGTAAACTAGTTGTGTAAAATAAGAAGTTAAACTCATTCTACAATGTTGTTAACGTACGAGTACCATGCCAAATTGTTGTATTCTTGTGCTTTCGAAGATTATAGACATGGGACGCTTAGAAAGAGAACGTCTGCCTTCTCTCTAACTTGAAGCCCTTTAATCTTCAACAACCCCATTCCCAATGACTACCACATCTGCTGAGCAAGACCCTTTACAAATTCCCCCAAAAGGCCACCGGATATCATTAAACCTTTTCATTAGAAAGACGAAAATACATCGATCAACCCAACTGCCATAACAAATCCGCCCCCCTTCTTTCAAAGACAAACTCTTGGAACAAGAAAATGTCATTAATATTACTACAGACCCCTTGCCTCCCTCTATCCTACCAATGGACATCCAAGACTATGAGATGAATACCCCATCCGTTAAAGAAAACATTAACTGTCCCATTACTATTCCTATATCATTGGAAGATAAACAGAGAATATATCACCCGCCCGTGGAGATTCTCTCTAATAATAAAATTTCAAGAAAAAAGAATTCTTCATCAACTATTGAAACAGAAAATTCAAGAACTATGGAAAACAAATGAAAATTTTCCTCTCATAGACCTGGGAAACGACTACTTTATTGTCAAACTACAAAAAGAAGATAGTATGAACTTAATTCTTCAAAAAAGTCCATACTTTATCTATGGAAATTTTCTCTCAGTACAAAGGTGGCAACCAAATTTTGTTGCAATGGAGGCAATTCAAACCTCTTCAGTTGTATGGGTAAGGCTTCCTCAACTCCCAACTGAATTTTACGATGGCCTAATGCTTCAAAAAATAGGAGGTGCCATAGGAAGATTATTAAACGTGGACGTATGCACATCATCTTCCTTGCGAGGAAGATATGACTATGTATAGAAATACCAATGGAGAAACCAGTTGAGAAATTTATTTATATTGGCACCCACAAACAACAAATTCAATACAAAGCAGATCATTTCCTATGCAAATAGTGTGGTCGATTGGGTCACCTAACAAAGAACTGTTCCTACAAAAATGAAACTGACAAAGAATCAACCCCGTTACAAATAGAACTTTCCAAGGACAACAACCCAATATTTTCAACAACTCAAGAAGGCGGTTGGCTGTCACGACACTAGTTCGCCCTCCGTGAACCATCGTGATGGCACCTAGTCTCTACGACTACGTAAACCTAAATTACGGAAGATAAACCAAATTTGCGGAAGAAAATAATTTAAAACAGAAATAGAGTAAATAAACAACGTTTAAAAGTGCTGCTCAGCATACACAATATTAACTCTTAAAACCGATACATTTTCCCAAAACCGGGAAACCCATGAATCCACAAGCCTTGGAATGTCTACCAGTGTCTAACTCTAGAATATCTAACAAGGAAAAGAAATACAGAAGGGCTAATACAATAGGGAGAATAGAAAGGGACTCCTCGGTCTGCGGACGCGGTAGATATACCTCAAAGTCTCTGGAACAGTCGCCTCGTCTCAAGGGTGATAGGACTGAGTCAAGGTACCTGGATCTGCACATGAAAAACATGCGCAGAAGGGGCATGAGTACACCACAACGGTACTCAGTAAGTGCCAAGCCTAACCTCGGTCGGGTAGTGATGAGGAAGGTCAGGGCCCTACTGAGGTTAAATAAAATATAAGGTCTAATAATGTAGAATAAGACAGTATAATTAAGTGCAACAACAACAAATAACATAGAATAGAAAGAACAACAACAACTAGAATAGAGACAAAATAATCACGGAAAGGAAGTACAACTCAGCACAGAGATAACAACTAGGTTACCTTCCAGGATACCGTCCTATAGTCCCAATTACATCTATCCAGTGGATCTCCCGGGATCCCGTCCTGTAGTCCAACTATCAGTGCACGGGGATCTATCGGAATCCCGATCCGTAGTCCCAAATATAAATACCCAGTACTGGGGAAATTTACCGGGTGCAGTCCCGAAGTTCCATATAACTGTGCAGGGGGATCTACCGGAATCCCACATCTGTAGTCCCAAATAAACAGACAAGGGGGATCTACCGAAATCCCACATCCGTAGTCCCAAATAAACAGACAAGGGGGAGCTACCAGAATCCCACATCCGTAGTCCCAAATGTAATTACACAGCAACATCAGAAAAATATTCAGAAATGTCAATTTCATATCAAGGCAAACAAGTAATTCTAGCCTAGCATGATGCACGGAATTCAGGTAAATCAGTTTGAGCAAATAAGGCAATTAAAACACTTAGACATGCTTTTCTAAGCTAACAACATGCTTTAAATGTAGGTAATATAAACAGGAAAAGAAACATACTAGTAATTACTAAATGAAAACCAGATTTTCAACAATTAGCACAAGTACGCACTCGTCACCTCACGTACAAGGTATTTCAATTAACAGTAATACCAAATCCTAAGGGGAAGGTCCTCCACACAAGGTTAGGCAAGCCACTTACCTCGAACCGACCCAAAATCAACTCGAAACCACGTTCTTGCCACGAGTACTCGACTCCAAATGACCCAAATCTATTCAATTCAATTGCATAATGTAAATAACACTTCAAGTAATTGATTCTACAATTATATTCTAAGCTAATATGCGAAATTAGGTAAAATGACCAAAACGCCCCTCGGGCCCACGTCTTGGAATCAGGTAAAATTTACATTTCCAAAATCCTCACACTCTCACTAGTTCAGTCATACCAAAAGTACCAAAATCGGACCTCAAATGGTTCGTCAAATCATCGCTCAAATGTCTCTAATTAGTCAAGCCCTAACCCCCAAATATACCACTGATTTTCCTTAAATTTTCATGTTTATAATGATAAAAATCACCTCAATAACGAGTTTAGGTTCCAAGAATCTTACCTCCTCAAAGTTCCCTTGAATTCCCTCTCAAAACCTCCCCAAAAGCTCACTTCCCGGATGAAAATGGTGAAAGAATAGCTCAAATTCGCGAAGGCAATTATTTATATGTTCTGCCCAGCAATCCCGCATCTATGGTCCACATATCGCATCTGCGGTTCTCACTTAAAGTTCCATCTCCGCATCTGCGACCCAGATGTCGCATCTGCGGTCCCGCAGGTGCGGTAATCCTATCGCTTCTGCAGTCCCTACTCAAATTCCTCTTAGCCGCTTCTACGGCTCAACTCCGCATCTGCAGTAGTCACATCTGCGGCCTACCAACCGCAGATGCGGTTATGACAGCAGCCCAAAGACTTCAACTGCAATTTCCAACTTTTCAACTTCCCGTTAACCACCCGAATTCATCCCGAGGCCTCCGGAACCTCAACCAAAAGTACAAACAAGTCCAATACCCTGTCTAAACTTATACCAATCCTTAAAACACCTAAAACAACATCGAAATGACGAATCAACCATAAATTCAAGCCTAAGAACTCCAAAACTCTAAAAATACGCTTTCGATCAAAAAGTCTATCAAACCTCGTCCGAATGATCTGAAATTTTGCACACACGTCACATTCAACACTATGGAGCTACTCCAACTTCCAGAATTCCACTCCGACCCTCGGATCAAAATCTCACTATCGAACCGGAAACTTCAAAATTCGACATTTCGGCATTTCAAGCCTAAATTAGCTAGGGACCTCCAAAACACTATCCGATCACGCCCCTAAGCCCGAAATCACCATCGGAATTCCATTCTGAGGTCGTCTTCACACTGCTCAGACTACGGTCAACTTTCCAGCACTTAAGCTCTCATTTAGGGACTAAGTATCCCAAAACTCTCCGAAACTCAAAATCGAACATCCCGACAAATCAAAATAGCAAAAATAAACACGGGGAAAGCAGTTACTAGGGAAATCGGGGCGTTAGTTCATAAGACGACTGGTCGGGTCGTCATACTGGCATACTGTGCCATTCACAAAAAATAAAAAAAACAATGCATCAAAAGGTCAAGAAGCAATTAGCAAGAGCCAAAATACAGGTATTGATGTCAAATTATTTAATGTCGTCACAAGTAAGTATATCATTACTCAAAAACTAAAATATATTCCAAAAGAATCTAGTACTGGGCAAACTAATTCTTTTCCAAATACTCTCGATCAAAATTTTCCTGTAAACCAACGGGATGAAAACCACATTGAAATGAAAAGCCGCTTTGCAAATATTCACATGGATAACCAGCAAATGGTTTTTCAGAAAACTACTAGTAATAATAACTATAATACCCCTAATCACTCATGCATGAAACGGTCACAAAAGAAAAACATAGTTCATGAATCCCTAAACTCACTAGATGACACTACTAGAAATTCGGTAATTAACGACCCAAAAAAGTGATCAACATTGGTCGATTTTGGTAAATTACCGACCAAAACTCGTCCAAACACGCTTGATCGCTATTTTGGTGGTCATTTTAGTATACCGATCAAGGTTGGTCGCTAATTACCGACCAATGTTGGTCGCAAAGGTAAAAGGATCAACTGTGCAATTTAAAGCACATACCGACCAACTTTGGTCAGTAACATATTTTAATAATTTAATTTTACCGACCAAAGTTGGTCGGTATATTTAAATTATTTTATTTTATTAATTATTAAAATTTAAAAATTAGCGACCAAAGTTGGTCGGTAAAGTAAAATATATATTTTTAAAAAAAAATAAAATTTAACAATACCGGCCAAAGTTGGTCGGTAAAGTTGAAATCTGGGTAATCCTTGCTCATTAACCGACCAACTTTGGTCGGTAATTTTTAATTTTAATTTTTTTTTAAAATTTAGCGACCAAACTTGGTCGCTAATCAGCAGAATTTTTTTTTTATATTAGGAACCGACCAACTTTGGTCGGCTTTCTGAGTTTTAATTTTGGCATAAAATGCATGTTTTGGCAGCTACACTACCTGCCAGCATACCAAAATTCCTAAATGACAACAACGACAACAACAATAATATAATTCAATAAATACATTAAAACTAATAAGTTAAAGTTCAATAGAACTAAAAAATCCAAAACCAAGTTAAAACTTATAACAACTAGTTCAAAATTGGTTCTATTTGTCTAGTTCAAAGTATATAAAAGTCAAGGAGTGTTTTGTACAATATCATCATCACTGTCTGATGAACTTTCATCTAAAAGACGGTGTCGAGGAGGGTCTTGTGGAGGATGGGAAGAACGACCACATGGAGAACGAGAGGAACGATCACGGGGAGGATGGGAGGAATGATCACGGGGAGGCAGGAATGAATGCTCACGTTCAAGTCGAGCCTCTGGCGATGACTCACGAGACCGGGGCAACGGAAAAGCTCCAGTAGATAGGAGAGTTCTGATCTGAGCTTGCATGCCAAGGAACTGAGAAGGGAGGCTCGCCCGATAGACTTGATAGACTTGTGAAGATCCTAATTAGTATATATAATTTATCATATATAATTTATCATCAAATATATCTGTTTGGAAATTGATTCATCGACTTATAACTTACTTAGATGCATCGTTGAATATTAAAAACAAAAAGTCTAACCTCTCTCTCTATATATATATATAGCATGTTATATATATATATATATATATTATCTACTTCGTTGTACTATTTTAACTACATATATAGCATGTTATACTATATATTAGTGTATTCATCCCTTGTATTACAAAAGTGTTAACGGATTATATTTATATTATTTAGATAGTAAATATAAAAGTGATTTTAAGTTTTGACCAATGTTGAATTTTAAATCTTATTTAAATTTTAAATGTTGGTCGGTTATTTTCCAGAAATTAAAGTATAGCGACCAAAGTTGGTCGGTAAATGTTTCCCCCAGTATTAACCGACCAACTTTGGTCGGTAATTTTAAATAAGATTTCTTTATATTTTATAAAATATTTTAAATAATAATATAACTATTAAATTTTTTTAACTGGGTCCCACATTACCGATCAAGGTTGGTCGGTCATGTGAAATTTTCTTTGGCTAAACAAGTCTGACCAGCTCGGTCAACTTGTTGACCACTTTACCGACTAACTTTGGTCGGTAATTTATTTAAAATAAATATAAACTATTTTTCCCTCCTTTACTGACCAACTTTGGTCGCTTTTTTGTACCGTCCAATTTTGATCGCTAATTTCCGAATTTCTAGTAGTGTGACAAAATTCCTAATTCTAGCGTGCATAATCTTATTAGCCCCTTAACAACTCTAATACCTATGCCAACTATCCTAATATCCCTAATAATGACCTTAATACCCAAATTAGCTTTAGCAACCAACCAATTAACCATACAATTAAATTTGCATGCCTTGGCACACCCGGCCTGTGATGACCCAAAAGGTCATCACTTATTTTAGAAATAAATTCTATGTTCCGAGGCTTTAAAACCTCCTTTTGTCTCACATCGATTTGCGTGCACAGTCCAGGCGTGTATCCAAAAAGCCATTATGTGAAAATCTGTGAAAAATGATAAATTTTGCTTTTAAAATAAATTTAAGTTGACTTCGGTCAATATTTTAGGTAAACGGACCCGGACCCGTGATTTGACGGTCCGGAGGATCCGTAGGAAAATATGGGACTTGGGCGTATGCCTGGAATCGAATTTAGAGGTCCCAAGCCCGAGAAATGAATTTTTGAAGAAAATTATTTAATTGAAATTTTAAGAGTTTTTGGAAACTTGAAGGTATTGGAATTTGGTGGTACCGGGCCCGTATTTTGGTGTCGGAGCCCAGTACATATCTTATATGGTATTTAAGTCGAGCCTGTAAAATTTGGTAAGAAACGGAGGTCATATGACGTGATTCGGAACCTTAGTTCTAAAATTGAAAACTTTAAAAGTTCATGAGATTTTTCTTTGATTTTGATGCTAAATTTATAGTTATTAATGTTATTTTGATGATTTGATCGCATGAGCAAATCTGCATGATGTTTTTGGACTTGCGTGCATGTTTGGTTTGGAGCCCCGAGGGCTCGGGTGAGTTTTGGATAGGACACAGAGTGTTTTGAACTTAGAAAAAATTGATGTATGTTGCAAGTCTGTAGGCTTCGCAATTGCGAGCTCGCATTTGCGAATGAACATTCGCATTTGCGAAGACTGGGCTGGCAGGCCTTGGTTGCAAATGCGACCTTTCCTCGCAATTGCGCTGTCGCAAATGCGACAGGTCCCTCGCAATTGCGAAGGTGACCGGAATTGCCCATGGTCGCAAATGCGATGTATACTTCGCATTTGCGAAGTTAGTGGGTTTTGAAAGGGTTCGCAACGCAATTGTGACATCTGCAACCTGCAAAATCATAACTTAGCCGAAAATTTCTCATTTTTCAAACCCTCTCAAAACTAAAACACCTTTGGGCGATTTTTTCAAAGATAAGTACTCTTCCAATTCGATTGTAAGTCATTTCTAACTCGTTTTCATTAATCTTTAACATCTTTTCACATGATTTCAACTCAAAATCAAGGGTTTTCATGGGAGAAATTAGGTGTTTTGGGTAGAACTTAGGTTTTTCAAATTTTGGGTATTTGGACCTCGATTTGAGGTCCGATTTCAAAACAAATTATATATTTGGGTTTGTGGGTGAATGGGTAATTGGGGTTTGGTTCGAACCTCGGGCTTTGACCATGTGGGCTCGGGGTCGATTTTTGGCTTTTTGGGGAAATCTTCATAAATTTATTTTCATGCATTAAAATTGATTCATTTAGCATTTATTGATATCGTTAAGTAAATTATGGCTAGATACAAATGAGTTGGTGGTGGAAACAAGAGGTAAAGCGGTAGTTGAGGCTTGAATTATGTTCGTGGCATCGAGGTAAGTGTTTGGTCTAACCTTAGCTTGAGGGATTAGGAGTTGTGTCTTAATTGCTATGTGTTAATTGTGGAGTACGATGTATAGGCATGGTGACGAGTATCGATACGTCGGTGTTAAGCATGACCGTGTGTCTAGTGTTTTTATTGTTGTGACTCCGTTGAGATTTATTCATGCTTAATATGTTGATTATCATTGTTAGTTCCCTTTCTGGGATATTGTTGTTTATGATATTGTCTTCCTTGCCGGGATGTTATTTTTTATGATATTGTCTCCCTTGCCGGGATGTTGTTGTTATACTTTTGTTCCCTTGCCGGGATTCTTTTGTGATTGATGTTGATTTGTAAATGGGATCGGGTTGCACGCCTGCAACAAGATATATGAAATAGGAGCGGGTTGCACGCCTGTAACGAGATATATGAAATGGGAGTGGGTTGCATGCCTGCAACAAGATATATGAAATGGGAGTGGGTTGCACGCCTGCAACAAGATATATGAAATGGGAGCGAGTTGCACGCATGCAACGAGATATATGAAATGGGATCGGGCTGCACTCCTGCAACAAGAAAGAAATGAAAGTGAATACTGTGTTTGTTTTCCTCATTATTGTTGGCAATTAAATTCTGGTTTCTTTACATTCCTCTTTGGTATTTTGTTGTTATCCGATACTCCCCGTAGCATGTTTTCCCCTCCCCATCTTTAACTGTGAATATTTGCTTTTATTTTCCGATGTATATGATTTAACTGCACAGGTTTATTTGGTAGTCTTGTCCTAGCCTAGTCACTACTTCGCCGAGGTTAGGCTAGGCACTTACCAGCACGTGGGGTCGGTTGTGCTGATACTACACTCTGCACTGTGTGCAGATCCTGGTGCTGCAGCTTTTGGATTGGAGTGAGGGTGCTCTCTTCAGTTCAATAGGTGACCCGAGGTAGTCCTGCAGGCATCCGCATGCCTTGGCGTCTCCTTCTATCATTTTCTTCTATTTTTATTTATTCAGAGACATATTCGTGTATTTTTACAGATCTTATTTGTAGTATTCTTAGACAGTCTGTGAAATTGTGACACCAGATTTGGGTAGTTTTAGTTTATGTTTGAGGATTTGTATCGGTAATATTAAACTCGTTCTATTTTAGTCTTCCGCTTTATTATTTCCGCACTGTTAAGGGATTAAAACTGAAAAAAGTTAAGTAATTAGAATAATTTGGCTTGCATAACTTTCACTAATAGGCGCCATCACGACTCCTGAGGGTGGGAAATCCGAGTCATGACAAGTTGGTATTAGAGTTCTAGGTTACTTAGGCCTCACAAGCCACGGACAAGCTTAGTAGAGTATGAGGGATCGGTACGGAGACGTCTGTATTTATCCCCAGAGGCTATAGAGTTAGGAAAAATTTCACATCTAAACTTTCCTGTCGTGCGGTTTGGTTTCTCAATGCTAATTGAATTTCTACTCCGTTCTTTCGTAGATGGCGAGAACATGCGCTTCCTCATCCTCTAATCAGCAACCCGAGGCCCCAGCAATAGCTCTCACGGGGGGCAGAGGCCGAGGTAGGGGTCGAGCTCAGCCCAGAGCAGCAGCACCAGCGGCAGAGCCTCAGGTTGAGTTTGATGATGAGGTTCCGGGCCAGGCAGTTCCGGTGGGCCCATCTCAGTTCCTAGAGGGGTTCATTGCTACCCCAATACTCCAGGATGCTCTGGTCCGTCTTGTGGGCCTTATGGAGAGTGTCACCCGGGCAGGCTTGTTTCCTGAAGTACTAGCCATCTCTCAGGCTGGAGAAGGAGCCCAGACTCCTGCTACTCGCACTCCGGAGCAGATGGCTCCCCAGTTTCAGACTTCAGTAGCTCAGCCAGTTGGAGCAGTTCAGCCAGGTGTGGTAGCTCAGACTGGTGATGGAGAAACTATGTCTGCTAATGCCTTGTGGAGATTGGACAGCTTCACCAAGCTCTTCACGACCACTTTCCACGGTGCATCTTCTGAGGATCCCCAAGATTATTTAGACAGTTGTCATAAGGTTCTCAGGAACATGGGGATAGTGGAGACCAATAGGGTCGACTTTGCTGCTTTTCGTTTGTCTGGATCTGCCAAGACTTGGTGGAGATATTATTGTTTGGCTAGACCAGCCGGGTCACCAGCTTTGACTTGGGATCAGTTTTCTCAGCTATTTCTGGAGAAGTTTCTTTCTATCACTTAGAGGGAGAACTATCAGAGGTAGTTTGAGCGTCTCCAGCAGGGTTCTATGATTGTTACTCAGTATGAGACCAGATTTATTGACGTGGCCCGTCATGCTCTTCTTATACTTCCCACTGAGAGAGAGAGTAAATAGGTTCATTGAGGGACTCATTCAGCCTATTCGATTGTAGATGGCTAAGGAGATGGGGAGTGAGATTTCTTTTCAGGAGGCGGCTCATGTGGCTAAGAGGGTTGAGATGGTTCTATCGCAGGGAGGTAGTCAGGGGTCTGACAAGAGACCTCGTCATTCTGGTAGGTTCAGTGGTGCCTCGTTTGGAGGTAGGGATTTTTTTGGTAGGGGCCATCCTTCCAGGTCGTTTCATTCAGCACTTCAGGCTTCTCACAGTGCCTCAGGTGGTCGTGGTTCTCACATGTAGTATTCTGATCAGTAGTCCTATAGTGCATCGCCAACTCCTATCAGTGCACCTCCGCTTCAGAGTTTTTAGGGTCGTCAGCCCCAGCAGCCGAGGGCTTGTTTTACTTGTGGCGACACGAGACATATTGCTAGATTTTTCCCTCGGGCACCGAGTAGTTCTCAGCACTAGGGTTCCCGTGCCATGATTCAGGCAACGAGTGTTCCACTGCCCGCTCAGCTAGCTAGATGTGGAGGTTGGGGTGTTAGAGGTGGAGGTAAAGGTATTAGATGTGGAGCTCAGGTCGCTAAAGGTGGAGGCCAGCCAGCAGGAGGTCGTCCCAGAGATGTAGTTCAGAGTGGTGGGGCCCAACCCCTATGTCATGCTCTTCCAGGCAGGCCTGTGGCTGAGGCTTCCGATGCAGTTATCACAGGTACTGTTCTAGTTTGTAGTAGAGATGCTTTAGTTTTATTTGATCCATGGTCTATATACTCCTATATGTCATCTTATTTTGCACCTTATCTGGTCATGCCTAGTAATTCTTTGAGTGCTCCTGTATATGTGTCTACACCGGTGGGTGATTCTATTATGGTAGATTGTGTCCATCATTCATGCATAGTTGTGATAGGGGCTCTTGAGATTCGAGTAGATTTGTTGCTTTTGGACATGGTTTATTTTGATGTCATATTGGGGATGGACTGGTTATCACCTTACCACGTTATCTTGGACTGTCATGCCAAGACTGTGACCTTAGCCTTGCTAGGGTTACCTCGTTTAAAGTGGAGAGGGACTCATGGTCATTCTACCCGTAGTGTTATCTCATATAAGAAGGCTCGGCGTATGGTCGAGAAGGGGTGTTTGGCCTACTTGGCATATGTTCGTGATTCTAATGCTGAGGTTCCTTCTATGGATTCTGTGCCTGTAGTTCATGAGTTTCCTGAGGTATTTCCTTTAGACCTGCCGGGTATGCCACCCGACAGGGATATTAACTTCTGCATTGATTTGGCTTTGGGCACTCAGCCCATTTCTATTCCGCCATATCGTATGACCCCGCTTGAGTTGAAAGAATTGAAGGAGCAGTTGCAAGACTTGCTTGATATAGGCTTTATTAGACCTAGTGTCTCACCTTGGGTGCGCTGGTGTTGTTTGTTAAGAAGAAGGACGGATCGATGAGGATGTGTATAGATTATCGGCAGTTGAACAAGGTTACAATCAAGAATAAGTATCCATTGCCGAGGATTGATGATTTCTTTGATCAGCTTTAGGGTGCCAAGGTATTTTTCGAAGATTGACTTGAGATCTGGCTACCATCAGTTGAGGATTAGGGCATCTGATGTCCCTAAGACAGCTTTCTGCACTCAGTACGGGCATTATGAGTTCTTGGTGATGTTATTTGGGTTGACAAATGCCCCAGTATCTTTTATGGATTTGATGAACCGAGTGTTCAAGCCTTACTTGGATTTGTTCGTAATAGTCTTCATTGATGATATTTTGATCTATTCTCGCAGCTGGGAGGAGCATGAGCAGCATCTGAGAGTGGTTTTTCAGACTTTGAGAGATAGTCAGTTGATGCTAAGTTTTCAAAGTGTGAGTTTTGGTTGAGTTCAGTTGCATTCCTGGGTCACACTGTTTCGGTAGAGGGTATTCAGGTGGATCCGAAGAAGATAGAGGCAGTCAAGAACTGGCCTAGAACCACATCAGCTATAGAGATCTAGAGTTTTTTGGGTTTGGCAGGCTATTATCGTCGGTTTGTGGAGGGATTTTTATCTACTGCAGCCCCGATGACCAGGTTGACCTAGAAAGATGCCCAGTTCAGGTAGTCGGACGAGTGTAAGGCAAGCTTTCAGAAGCTCAAGACAATTTTGACTATGGCACCGGTATTAGTTTTGCCCACAGGTTCAGGGTCATATACAGTTTATTGTGATACATATTGTTGGTGCGGTGTTGATGCAGGATTTCAAGGTCATTGCTTATGCTTTTCGTCAGTTGAAGATTCATGAGAAGAACTATCTGGTTCATGATTTGGAGTTAGCAGTCATTATTCACACGTTGAAGATTTGGAGGCACTATCTGTATGGGGTGTCATATGAAGTGCTCACGGATCACAAGAGTTTGCAATACTTATTCAAGCAGAATGAGCTAAATTTGAGGCAGAGAAGGTGGTTGGAGCTATTAAAGGACTATGATATCACCATCTTATATCATCCGGGAAAGGCCAATATGGTGGTCGATGCTTTGAGTAAGAAGTCAGCCAGTATGGGCAGCCTTGCGTATATTCCGGTCGGTGAGAGGCCGCTTGCTTTGGATGTTTAGGCTTTGGCCAATCAGTTTGTGAGGTTGGACGTTTCTGAGCCCAGCCGTGTGTTAGCTTGTACGGTCGCTCGTTCTTCTTCATTGGAGCGTATCCGAGATCGGCAGTATGATGATCGTCATTTGTGTGTCCTTAGGGACACGGTGCAGCACGGTGCAGCACGGTGGTGCCAAGCAGGTTACATTAGGAGATGATGGAGTTTTGAGGCTACAGGGTCGAGTTTGTGTGCCTAATGTGGATGAGCTCCGAGAGTTGATTTTAGAGGAGTCCCACAGTTCCTGGTACTCTATTCATCCGGGCGTCACTAAGATGTATCAGGAATTGCAGCAGCATTATTGGTGGAGGAGGATGAAGAAGGATATTGTTGTGTATGTGGCTCGGTGTTTGAATTGTCAGCGGGTAAAGAATGAGCATTAGAGACCTGGTGGTTTATTCTAGAAGATTGAGATTCCTGAGTGGAAGTGGGAGTGTATCACTATGGACTTCGTTGTTGGACTCCCACAGACTCAGAGGAAGTTCGATGCAGTGCGGGTTATTGTTGATAGGCTGACCAAGTCAGCACATTTCATTCCTGTGGCAGTCTCCTATTCTTCCGAGAGGTTAGCTGAGATCTATATCCGGGAGATTGTTCGTCTTCATGGTGTGCCCGTGTCTATCATTTCGAACCGAGGTACGTAGTTTACCTCATATTTTTGGAGAGCAGCTCAGCGTGAGTTGGGCACACGGGTCGAGGTGAGCACAACATTTCATCCTCAGACGAACAGGCAGTCCGAGCTCACTATTCAGATTTTGGAGGATATGCTCCGAGCTTGTGTCATTGACTTTGGAGGCTCGTGGTATCAGTTTTTGCCTTTAGCGGAGTTTTCCTACAAAAACATCTACCAGTCGAGTATCCAGATAGTTCCTTATGAGGCTTTATATGGTAGGCAGTGTCGGTCGTCGGCTGGATGGTTTGAGCCTGGAGAGGCTCGGTTGTTGGGTACGGATCTAGTACAGGAGGCCTTCGACAAGGTCAGGATCATTCAGGATAGGCTTCGTACAGCTCAGTCCAGGCAAAAGAGTTATGCCGACCGTAAGGTTCGTAATGTAGCATTCATGGTCGGTGAACGGGTGTTGCTTCGGGTGTCACCTATGAAGGGCGTGATGAGATTTGGGAAGAGGGGCAAGCTTAACCCTAGGTTCATTGGCCCATTTGATATTCTTGATCAAATGGGAGAGGTGGCTTACAGACTTGCGTTGCCGCCTAGCTTATCAGTCGTGCATCTAGTGTTTCATGTGTCCATGCTTCGGAAGTATCACGACGATCCATCTCATGTGTTAGATTTCAGCACTATCCAGTTCGACAAGGACTTGTCCTATGAGGAGGAGCCAGTAGTTATTCTAGACCGGCAGGTTCGTCAGTTGAGATCAAAGAGTTTTCCTTTTGTTCGTATTTAGTGGAGAGGTCAGCCTGTTAAGGCAGCGACCTGGGAGTCCGAGTCCGATATGCGCAGCCGATATCCCCATCTTTTCTTTGACTCAGGTACTTCCTTCTTATGTCCGTTCGAGGACGAACAGTTGTTTTAGAGGTGGAGAATGTGATGACCCAAAAGGTCATCACTTGTTTTAAAAATATATTCTATGTTCCGAGGCCTTAAAACCTCCTTTTGTCTTACCTCGATTTGTGTGCGTAGTCCGGGCGTGTATAAGCCATTATGTGAAAATCTGTGAAAAATGATAAATTTTGCTTTTAAAATAAATTTAAGTTGACTTCGGTCAATATTTTGGGTAAACGGACCTGCCCGTGATTTGACGATCCCGGAGGGTCCGTAGGAAAATATGGGACTTGGACGTATGCCTGGAATTAAATTCCGAGGTCCCAAGCCCGAGAAATGAATTTTTGAAGAAAATTGTTTAACTAAAATTTTAAGAGTTTTTGGAAACTTGAAGGTATTGAAATTTGGTGGTATCGGGCCCGTATTTTGGTTTCAGATCCCGGTACAGATCTTATATGGTATTTAAGTTGAGCCTGTAAAATTTGGTAAGAAATGGAGGTCATATGACGTGATTCGGAACCGTAGTTGTAAAATTTGATACTTTAAAAGTTCACGAGATTTTTCATTGATTTTGATGCTAAATTCATTGTTATTAATGTTATTTTGATGATTTGATCGCACGAGCAAGTCCGTATGATGTTTTTGGACTTGGTGCATGTTTGGTTTGGAGCCTCGAGGGCTTGGGTGAGTTTTGGATAGGCCACAGAGTGTTTTGAACTTAGGAAAAACTGTTGTGTGTTGCAGGTCTGCAGGCTTCGCAATTGCGAAGCCTGGCTCGCATTTGCAAATGAACATTCGCATTTGCGAAGACTGGGCTGGCAGGCCTTGGTCGCAAATGCGACCTTTCCTCGCAATTGCGATGTCGCAAATGCGACAGGTCCCTCGCAATTGCGAAGGTGACCGGAATTGCCCATGGTCGCAAATGCGACGTATACTTCACATTTGCGAAGTTAGCAGGTTTTGAAGGGGTTAGCAATTGCGAACCCTAGTCGCAATTGCGACATCTGCAACCTGCAAAATCATAACTTAGCCGAAAATTTCTCATTTTTCAAACCCTCTCAAAACTAAAACACCTTTGGGCGATTTTTTCAAAGACAAGTACTCTTCCAAATCGATTGTAAGTCATTTCTAACTCGTTTTCATTAATCTTTAACATCTTTTCACATGATTTCAACTCAAAATCAAGGGTTTTCATGGGGGAAATTGGGTGTTTTGGGTAGAACTTAGGTTTTTCAAATTTTGGGGATTTGGACCTCGATTTGAGGTCCGATTTCAAAACAAATTATATATTTGGGTTCGTGGGTGAATGGGTAATCGGGTTTTGGTTTGAACCTTGGGTTTTGACCATGTGAGCCCGGGGTCGATTTTTGGCTTTGGGGGAAATCTTCATAAAATCTATTTTCATGCATTAAAATTGATTCATTTAGCATTTATTGATATCGTTAAGTAAATTGTGGCTAGATACAAGCGAGTTGGTGGTGGAAACAAGAGGTAAAGCGGTAGTTGAGGCTTGAATTGTATTTGTGGCATCGAGGTAAGTGTTTGGTCTAACCTTAGCTTGAGAGATTAGGAGTTGTATCTTAATTGTTATGTGTTAATTGTGGAGTACGATATATAGGTATGGTGACGAGTATCTATACGTCGGTGTCAAGCATCTCCGTGGATCTAGTGTTGTAATTATTGTGACTCCGTTGATATTTATTCATGCTTAATATGTTGATTATCATTGTTGGTTCCCTTGTCGGGATGTTGTTGTTTATGACATTGTCTCCCTTGCCGGGATGTTATTGTTTATGATATTATCTCCTTTGACAGGATGTTATTGTTTACGATATTGTCTCCCTTGCCGGGATATTGTTGTTATACTCTTGTTCCTTACCGTGATTCTTTTGTGATTGATGTTGATTTGTAAATGGGATTTGGTTGCATGCCTGCAACGAGATATGTAAAATTGGAGCGGGTTGCACGCCTGCAACGAGATATATGAAATGGGAGCGGGTTGCACGCCTGCAACAAGATATATGAAATGGGAGCGGGTTGCACGCATGCAACAAGATATATGAAATGGGAGCAGGTTGCATGCCTGCAACGAGATATATAAAATGGGATCGGGTTGCATGCCTACAACAAGAAATAAATGAAAGTGAATACTATGCTTGTTTTCCTCATTATTGTTGGCAATTAAATTCTGGTTTCTTTATATTCCTCTTTGGTATTTTGTTGTTATCTGATACTCACCGTAGAATGTTTTCCCCTCCCCATCTTTAACTGTGAATATCTGCTTTTATTTTTTGTTGTATATGATTTAACTGCACGAGTTTATTTGGTAGTCTGGTCCTAGCCTACTTCGCCGAGCTTAGGCAAGGCACTTACCAGCACATGGGGTCGATTGTGCTGATACTACACTCTGCACTATGTGCAGGTCCCGGTGCTGCAATTTTTGGATCGCAGTCAGGGTGTTGTCTTCAGTCCAACAGGCGACCCGAGGTTGTCCTGCAGGAGTCCGTAGGCCTTGGCGTCTCCTTCTATAATTTCCTTCTGAAGGATACTTATTCAGAGATAGATTCGTGTATTTTTATTCAGATCTTATTCGTAGTATTCTTAGATAGTCTGTAAAATTGTGACACCATATCTGGGTAGTTTTAGTTTATGTTTGAGGATTTGTATCGGTAATATTAAACTCATTATATTTCAGTTTTTCTCTTTATTATTTTCGCCATTTATATGATGTTTGTTCTCCACTGTTAAGGGACTAAAACTGAAAAAAGTTATGTAATTAGAATAATTTGGCTTGCCTAGCTTTCACTAGTAGGCGTTATCACGACTCCCGAGGGTAGAAATTTCGGATCGTGACACCGCCATACAAAATCAGGCCTTCAAACAAATATCTCCTGCCTTGGGTCACGTGCCAAAAAATCCCATGCAAAATCTCCTATTAAGCTAAACACGCTAACCAGATAACATGCAAATAAGCACAATCATTCCTACCTCCCTCATCCTTAATACATTAAAACATGACCTCCATTATCACCACAATGACAAGAATCCCTCTCAATCTCCGGAGGAGGTTTAGACTAATCCAAATATTAAGAAACCAATGTTCTCAAACAATGGAAAACCCCATTCCCTTTCCTCCCCAACTACCAAACCTCCCACTGATCTATGCATAACCACAACTACCCCAGGTCCAACTTCTTGGATAGAACTAGGACTAATGGGGAGAGTTATCTCACTTCAACTCAATATCAGCGGCCAAGAGAGTATAATCCTAATCCAAAACCCTCAATTCCTAGCACAACTAGTATCTGAGGGGCTTCATCTAGCAATGAACAATTACATGAACCACATTTGAGTAAATAATATTATGCAACCACTAGCTCAAGGGATGAACAACAACTTAATTCAAACAATGCATGCCCAGTGGAACCTACCACCCCACTATAACCAAAATCCATATCTAGCACAAAACTTGGGGTTGCACCTTCCCTTCTTCCCTCCCTAGGAGATGATTACTCTCAACCCAGTGTTGATGTCATGGGATCCGAACCTAAACACCATACATGCTCAATATCCAGTAAACCTATGGGGTATGGGTCATCAGGAACAACAAATACCAATACCTCAAGATGTAGAAAACCCAATTGAAGAAGGAATGGTAGAATCCATCAACCTAATAGGAGAATTAATGGTGAAATCCTCAAATCTAGACGAAGTCAAATTATTTCTATTCGAGGAGATGCGGGAGAAGAGGCTTATACTAGCCTGCCCAAATTCACTCTTCAAATGTACATGGACATCCGCCCACCCCAGGATCTCACGGTGGGGAAGTAATGATCTTAGTACCCAGTCTAAGGAGGAACCAATATTTTCCCTATGAACGGTCACCACCAACCACATACCCAACCCATGAATCGTGCTTAACCTATAATAATCTGGAATATTAGGTGTGCTAAAAATGAAGATTTTAGAAGAAATTTTCGTGACATGATTAATACTCATCACCCATGCATGATCACCCTTCTTGAAACTAGAATGACTAGTCATAGTAGCCTAATGAATGACTTTGGTTTTACGGATATGATTGAGATCCCAGCTGAGGGCCAATCTGGTGGTAGGACAGTCTTATGGGATACAAACTTGGTGAATGTCAACAAATTTGTGAAGAGAAACAACGAAATTCATGCCCTAATTGAGGTACCTCATATTCGTCATCCTTAGCTTTTCTCTTCCATATGTGCTAGTACTAATATCACTTCTAGGAATCAAATGTGGGATAATATTAGTAATATATTTGATAACTATAAAGGAGCATGGATATTAGGTGGGACTTTAATGACGTTTTGAAAGCCATCGAAAAATAAGGTGGGAACCCCATTAGCAGGAGACATGCAGCTAAGCTCTGGACTAAGATTAACTATTGCAATATATTAGATTTGGGTTTTAAAGGTTGTAAATTCACTTGGTCAAACAATAGAAAACATAGACATGACCTTATTATGAAAAAGCTACATAAAATTCTCACTAATCATTCCTGGATAAAATTATTTCCTGAAGCCTCCGTTATTCACCTCCCAAAAAGCCCACTCGGATTATAATCCACTACTTCTTGAATTAATTCCTAAGCATAATAACTTACTCCCTAAGCCATTCAGATTAGAATCTTTTTGGATGGGTCACCCAGAGTTTGGTACCATAGTCAAAAATAATTGGTTTAAAAATGATTTTACAAATGCTCCCATTACTTTCAAGGATAAGATTACTAAATGAAAAAATGATACTTTTGGTGATCTATTCAAAAAGAAAAATAGATTATTAGCTAGGCTAAATGGAATTCAGAATTCAAATGCCTATGGTTATAGCTCCTTTTTGATTGATCTTGAAGCCACCCTTAGAAGTGAGTACAACAATTGCCTTAGGATGGAAGAAGAATATTGAAAACTTAGATCTAGAACTCATTGGCTCAACGAAGGAGGTTCCAACTCAAAATTCTTTCATCTAAGTACTACCAATAAAAGAAGGATTAATAAAATTATTTTTTTCAAAAATTTGGATGGAAATGGGATTGATGATCCATTACAAATAATGGAGCACACTTATTCATATTTTCAACTAGTTTTCACTACAAATCATGACAATTCGAATTGGAAGTCAATCAAATCTGATCCCCTTACTCACAAATGTATTGACCTATCATCGCTAGATAAATCTATACCCCCCTATGAAATTAGAGATGCAATTTTTTCTTTTAAGCCATTTAAATCCCCCGGCCCCGATGGTTTACACTCTTTTTTCTTCCAGAAATATTGGCCCATTATTAAACCCTTCGTAACAAATCTTTGCATCAATGTGTTTGAATCAGGCACCCTCCCTTTAGGTACCAACGATACCTACCTCTGTCTCATTCCAAAAAATTTCAATGTTAACAACCTTAAAAATTTACGGCCTATTGGGTTATGTAATACCATTTACAAAGTGGTTACCAAGATCATTGCAAACAGATTGAAACCCCTCTTAGCTAACATTATCAATCCTTACCAAGCTAGCTTCTTAAAGGGAAGACGAGCTAGTGACAATGCTACTATCATTCAAACTAGTTCAAAAGCAAATATGGTATTGAAAACGCTTTTGACCGCTTGGAATGGCCCTTTATCTACAGAACCCTTTGTTACTTCAAATTCCCTTCAAAGATATCCAAACTTATCATGAACTGTATTACCATAATTTCTATCTTAGTAAATGGCAGTAGAAGTAATTTTTTCAATCCTAGTAGAGGAATTAGGCAAGGCGATCCCTTGTCACCATATATATTTATTCTCCACATGAAAATGCTCTTCACCCAAATATCTCACAATGTAGACATTAAAACTTGGACTCCATTTAGGATGGGAAAAAATAATTACTCTTTATTCCATTTATTCTATGAAGACGATCTTACTTTAATGTTCAACATTGACAAAAACTCCCCAACCACCATTCTTTCCTGCCTTAATAATTTCTACTCTTATCAGGGCAGAAAATTAATAACACCAAATCAAAAATTATTGTTTTCAAAAATTGCCCCATAGCCACTTCCAAGTCTCTATCCAAACTCTTTGGCATTAAAATCAGCAAAAGTTTTGGAAAATACCTGGGATTCCCAATAACCAATACAAAACCTAAATCGTCTGACTATCAATTTATTCTAGATAACATAACTAGGAGGTTAGCCTATTGGAAGACAAATTTCCTCAATATAGCGGGCAGAACTACACTAGCAAACTCTGCTTTAAATAGTATGCCCAATCATATTATGCAATACAACTTTCTATCCATTAAAATTCACATATATTGATAAGATCCAAAGAAACTTTATCTGGGGATCAACCAATACCAAAAAAAAAAAAAGAATTCATCTCGTCAATTGGAAGACCATTACGAGTGAGAAAAGATATGGGGGCCTTGCATTCATGGGGCCAGAGATAAAAATCTTGTAAACCTGGAAAACCTTTCTTGGAGACTTATTCACAACAGTCATACCCCCGGGTCAAAATCCTCTCCTCCATTTACGGTTCAAATACAATTCCTAAAAACTCCTTCTTCATTTGGAAAGGTATAGTGAAGGGTTGGGAAATTTGTAACAAGGGAATATTTGGATGCCCAGCAATCAATCCAACCTGGACATATGGCAATCAAATTGGATTCCAAAATCTCCAAACCTTAGACTAGCCATTGAAGGTCCTATCTCAAATTCGGTTAACAACCTCACTATTAGAGACATTTGGGATAACAACAAATGGGATCTCAAGAAAATCACTTTTGTACTACCACAACCTCTTAGAAATAGCATTTTATCTATTTATCCTAAGTTTTGTAATAAAGACACTACGACATGGGCTCTAACGGCCGATGAAAAATTTACGTCTAAAAGTTGCTATAAACTAGTTAGTCTATGCGATCCTAATACTACTGACTTTAGCTAAATTTGGGATCTTCAATGCCCAAATAAAATAAAGTTTTTCCTATGGAAATGTCTCCATAATAAACTTCTCGCATGCTCCTACCTTCAATATATTGGTATTAATATAGACCCTATTTGTCCTATTCGTAAAATCAACATAGAATCAATTGAGCACATCTTTATTGAATGTGAAGCTTTCATGATATATGGGAATTATGTGGTTATAAGACCCCTCATCAACACAACACTCCTCAATGGCTCACTACTATAAGAGACCTCAATACCGCCAACCTATCCACCCACCTTTCTTGGATAGAATTATTTTCCTTTGTCCTTTGGAACATTTGGATCAACCGTAACAAAAACAACATTGAGAACACATCCTTCAAATATTTCCTTAAAGGTTCTATTATATTAGTGGTCGAATATAAGCTTTTAACCCAAAGGGACCATCCTACTGTTCAGACACATGCAATCATTTGCATCGCATAAACCTCATAAAGGCTTTTTTAAGCTTAATATTGATGTTGCTTCCAGAGAAAGAGATAACTTAGCAGGGTTGGGAGGAACCTTCAGAGATAGCAATGGCCATTGGATAATGGGTTTTTAACATCGATGTCCACCCTCATCATCACTCCAATCAGAACTTGTAGCACTGAAAGAAGGTCTCAACATAGCCATGACCAAAGGGTTTACTCCACTGGTCATAGAAACAGATTCAACGGAGGTAATAAAAGCTTTACATTAAGGATGTGAATCTCATTATATGATTGTCTATCTTTGAAGATGGTTAAGCACCAGCTGAAGCAGCCAACAATCTAACATAACTTCAGAAACGGAAACCAAGTAGCCCATAGACCGGTAAAGAAATCTCTCAACAATCCAAAGGATCATCTACTACTGGATCGGCCACCTTCTTATATTATAATTAAGCTGGAGCAGATAGGGTTGGCTTTGTTTATTTTGTCAAAAAACTAACTACTGAAGTTTGTTGTAATCTTGCCAACTTAGGCAATATCAACGTCCTTAAGACTACTAGTTTTTATGGTGATGTAACAAACAATATTATACATACATATATATATATAACGTACGAGTACCATATATCCATTGATGATTGAAAGGGAAAGATGTCTAGTTGTAGATTCTTGGGTTCTTATATACATACCAAAGTTTTAGGAGGAATTCAAAATTTAGTCAGCCATATATTGATAAAATCCATCTGAAAACTAAGGTGAGATAGCAAATACAAGGAAATACTAATGCCAATATTCAGAGATTAGTACTCAGGATCTCACCTTGCGAGTCAAATATTGTGCATTGGTGTGAGATCTTGTTAAGTACTAGCCTTGTAGGCCTCATACACAGTTTTATTAGTGTCAAAAATTGTTCCACTTCATTTTGTTGCTTGTTGCTTTATGGAACTCTTCCCAATTATATTGCTGTTTCATTTCTTGTATCCTACAAATGTCTGATTAAACCCATACTGAGAAATCTATAATTTGAAGTTACAAATTGGTTATAGAATAATTTTCTTCCACTCATTCTTTGTCCTCATGGCAATTTCACTTGTCCTTGAGATGTTACTCAACACTATGGAGTCTTAAAGATGAAAAAAGCATCCAAATTTCCTAAGCCACGGAATTATATCCTGCAACAATAACAAAGTTTAGAGAGGTCATGTGAGGATTATTTCCTTGTCCTTGAGATGTCGGAAGTGGAGCCTTGGAACAATAGCAAATTAAAGATGTCTCCGTGTGATCTATAGGTCACGAGTTCAAGCCGTGGAAGCAGCTACTAATGCTTGCATTAGGTAGGCTGTGTATATCCCACCCCTTAGGGTGCAGCCCTTTCCCGGATCCTGCGTGAATACGGGATATTTTATGCATGAGGCTGCCTTTGTCCATGTTGGCCAAAATCATGGAGCCTAAAGAAGAGAAAAGTTTTTGATATTTCCTAAGCAATTGATTCCTGCATCAATCATAAACCTTAGATTATGCAAGTTAAATTAGAGTAGATGTCAGTGTAATCCATGTGGAAGAGTAGCTGCTTCAACTCTTCAACTAACTAATTAAGGAATCTTTCCTGTAACCATCATAAATTCAGGCTCTAATAAAATTACTAGAACATTAGGATAGTCATCTGGTATTTGTATTAGAAAAAAACTGAATTTACATTGTAGGTGACGTGGCATAACACGTGGACTGGTCAAATGGTCAAAACACAATAAATAGCCAAGAGGCACGGGCAACAACAGATAAGAGAAAAAGAAAGCAACATAGGTGTGGACCGTTACTAAAATAGGTACGAGTCTCGTACCTATTCGAGTCATTTAAAGACCGAAGATCGGAAGAAGTTGAAGATACGAATCTGATGACGTAAAAGAGTCTAAATACAGCATTAAATATCAAATATGTTAGAATATTTGAATTAAATAGAAATGATTATGTAACGTTTCTTTTAATGTCATTTATTGCTCATAATTGCCTCATTAAGACAAAGGCATTACATCTTCTCCTAGAATCAACTATAAAAGGAGAATGACTCAACATCTGTAGAGACACGAAATACTATTGAGATCTTACTGAAATACAAAACTATTTACTGCTTTACCATCATTCTCAAAAACATTTTATTTTCATCTCCTGATTATCAGTAACCCGACTTTCTTTTTAGCTTTGACCAAAGACTCAGATTTTTTGTTAAACAAATTGGTTCCGTTACCGGAAATCTGATAATCTTTTCTTTTAAGCTATATCTTGTCCATTGTTATCACCATGTCAAACAACAACACCGACAATAACAGTAATAACACATTGGGAAACTATGAAAATCAAATCCATCAAAATCAAGGTGACGTGGTTTCCTCCCCTCCAGATTCACCACGTCAATCTCGTGAAGGCACTCCTGTTACTGAATCCTGTGCTGATCAACAAGAATAATCTGAACACTTTGAAGGAGGTACAAATGAAGCTTTACAAAAGCTAATTGATGCACAGGTCGGCAAAGCTCTTCAGGCTCTAGTTAGTCGATTGCTCGCTGCACCACCCACACCAACTCCTAATAATAATACATTGGAGTATCCCCGTTCTGGTCTTGTTAATTTTGGAAATGGAGGAACTACCAGTGAACCACAGGAAGGGGGACCAGGTAATTCAAATAATTCCTATTTGCAAAATTTAGTACTAACCTTGCAAAAACAGATTAAGGAACAAAATGAGCGTATTGAGCAAATCCCTGGAGTTCCGCCTGTAATAAAAGGAGTAGACATGGACAAATACTCACAACAACCTTGGAAGCCAAGTACTGCTCCCCTTCCAATTCCGAAAAAGTTCAAAATGCTTGACATCCCGAAATATGATGGTACTACAGACCCACGTGACCACGTAACTGCATTTACAACAGGCGTGAAAGGCAACGACTTGACCAAATAAGAAATTGAATCAGTACTGGTCAAGAAATTTGGAGAAACACTCACCAAGGGTGCATTAACCTGGTATTCTCTTTTATCTGAAAATTCTATAAATTCTTTTGCTGAGCTTGCAGATTCTTTTATTAAAGCACATTCGGGAGCACAAAAGGTTGAGAAAAGAATGGAAGATATTTTCAAAATCAAACAAGGAGATTCAGAGTTGCTCAGAGACTTTGTTGATAGATTCCAGCGTGAAAGAATGACTCTACCCCGTGTGCCTGACAACTGGGCTGCAATAGCCTTTGCGGGTAATTTAAATGACAAAAGTTCTGAAGCCACAAGACGACTCAAAGAAAGCCTTCGAGAATTTCCTGCAACCACGTGGAATGATGTTTACAACCGGTATAGTACGAAGCTGCGAATTGAAGAAGATACCGTACCTAAGTTTCATCATGAAGAAAGGGGTGGTTCCAGAAGATCAGAAACCGAAAAAAGATCAGGTAAAAACAGGTACGATCTATATATAGGACCTGCAGGAAAAGACCCACGGTCAAAATAAGATAGCCAGCAATATGATCAAAAATCGAGGAACAGGGATTCTGGTTCTTCTTCGAAATTCAGGAATGATCGGAACAGACAAGAGTCACGAGATGATGACAGAAGTTTAAAGGCACGATTCGGCGGATATAATTTTAATGTCTCTACCTCTGAGCTCGTGGCTGTTTTGAGAAGCATGGGAGATAAGGTATGATGGCCAAAAGAGATGCGGTCAAATCCAAATAGACGCAATCCAGATCATTGGTGCGAATTCCACAATGATCACGGGCACAAAACTTCAGAATGTAGATTCTTGCAGAGTGAAGTGGATCATCTATTGAAGCAAGGGTACCTCACTGAGTTATTTAGTGAAAAAGGTAAACAAGCCTATATGAAAAATAGGCAAGAGCCACCAAAGCCTCCTTCACCCAAGAGAACAGTGAATGTGATAAGTGGGGGAGAAGATATTCACGGCATAACCTACACAGCCTCCAACAAGGTTTCTAAGGTAACAATTACACATGGGAAACGGGTGCGGCAGGTTTTAGAAAATGAAAGTATTTCGTTCGATGATGCAGATACCGAAGGAGCGATAACTCCACATAATGACGCTCTGGTAATATCTTTACTTGTACATGATACTAATGTAAGACGAGTTTTGATTGATCCAGGGAGTTCCGTAAATATTATACTACTAAGGGTATTACGTGAAATGCAAGCTGAAGACAAAGTGATACCCAAGGCGCACACCTTGTCAGGCTTCGACAATTCAAGTGTGGTAACAAAAGGAGAGGTAATTCTAACAACTTTTGCTACAGGTGTTGTTAAAGAAACTAAATTTCAGGTAGTTGATATGGAAATGGCCTACAATATGATCATGGGGAGACCATGGATACATGATATGGATGCTATCCCATCAACTCTACATCAAGTTATTAAATTCCATCACCATGGGGAATTTGCCAAATTCGTGGGGATCAGCAGACAGCTAGAAGTATCAACGCTGTAACAGGAACGAGCACCGTAAATAAAGAAAAATAGCAATTACAGGAAGCAGTTGAAGGTGTAAAAGATCAAACTTCAGCTGAAAAAGAAAAGACAGATTTGGACTCGAGGCCTGATACAATTCAGGAACCTGAAGAAAATGAAAACATCAAAACAACAATTGAAGAGCTCGAGGCAGTGATATTATTTGAGCAATGGCCTGAATGGAAGGTTTATGTCGGAGCCAATTTAAGCTCAGACATGCGAGGTATGATAATTGAATTTTTAAAAGCTAACGTAGACTGCTTTGCTTGGTCCCGCTGATATGACAGGGATACCACCGGATGTGATGACTCACAAACTCAATGAGGACCCCTCTTTCACACCAATAAAGCAAAAGAAAAGAAAGCAAGGTGCTTTCAAGAACCAGGTGATTCAGGATGAGGTCCAAAAATTATTAAAAATCGGGTCGATCCGCGAGGTAAAGTATCCTAATTGGTTAGCTAACACGGTGGTCGTACCCAAGAAAAATGGTAAGTGGCGCGTTTGTGTGGATTATACCGATCTAAACAAAGCCTGTCCAAAAGATTCTTTTCCTTTACCGCATATAGACCAACTAATTGATGCAACCGCAAGTCATGAACTTTTAAGCTTTTTAGATGCATATTCAGGATATAATCAAATTAAAATGGATCCTAGTGATGAAGAAAAAACTTCTTTCATCACAGACAGGGGGACTTACTGTTATAAAGTAATGCCCTTTGGTCTCAAAAATGCTGGGGCAACCTATCAAAGGTTGGTCACCAAAATGTTCCAAGAACATTTAGGGAAAACAATGGAGGTATATATAGACGATATGCTCGTCAAAACCCAGCAATCTCATGATCATATTTCTCATCTATCTATTACTTTTGAAATTTTGCGAAAATTTAATATGAAACTCAACCCAGAAAAATGTGCATTTGGAGTTGCATCAGGTAAGTTTTTGGGTTTTCTTGTTTCTAACCGTGGTATTGAAGTGAATCCTTCTCAGATCAAAGCAATAGAAGAAATCCCTGATATCCTTACTAATAAAAAGGAAGTACAAAGATTAACGGGAAGAATTGCAGCTTTGGGGAGATTTATTTCCAAATCCTCAGAAAAGTGTTTTAAGTTTTTCTCTGCACTCAAAAAGCAAAATCATTTTGAATGGAATGAAGATTGTCAACAAGCCCTTAGAAATTTGAAAGCTTATTTGTCAAAACCACCGTTATTGGCAAAACCAGAGGTGGGGGAAAAACTTCTCATCTATCTGGTTGTATCTGAAGTTGCGGTAAGTACTGTTTTAGTCCGAGAGGACCAAGGTAAACAATCTCATATTTATTATGTAAGTAAGTCCTTATTAGATGCTGAGACACGATACCCACAGCTAGAAAAGTTAGCATTAGCTTTGATCATGGCATCTAGAAAATTAAGACCTTATTTTCAATGTCATACCATTATTGTAGTTACTGCTTTTCCGCTTCGAAATATTTTGCATAAACACGAACTTTCAGGAAGATTAGCAAAATGGGCTATAGAACTAAGTGAATACGAAATCATTTATCAACCCAGGACCGCTATAAAATCTCAAGTACTAGCTGATTTCGTGGCTGATTTTAGTCAGGGGATGCATTTAGAAGCAGAAAAAGAATTACAAGTTTTTAATGGTGCAAACCCGGGGACTTGGGTTTTATTCACTGATGGTTCATCTAATGTAAAAGGGGCAGGCCTAGGGATAGTCCTCGTACCACCTACGGGTGAGACTATTAGACAGGCTATAAAATGTCACTCTATAACTAACAATGAAGCAGAGTATGAGGCTGTAATTGCAGGTCTAGAATTGGCACGAGAACTCGACATAACACAGATTATAATCAAGAGTGATTCTCAACTCGTGGTCAATCAAATGCTGGGGACTTATACAGCCAGGGAGACGCGAATGCAAGAATACCTCGCAAAGGTACGGGAGTTAATAAAGCAATTCCAAACTTGGAAAGTAGTGCAGATCCCAAGAGATGAGAATGTAGAGGTAGATGTTTTAGCTAATCTCGCATCTGCGGCAGACATAGCAAACGATACAAATGCTTCAGTCATACATTTATTTCATTCCGTTCTTGAACCTGATAAAAACGAGGTAAATTTTAATCATTTAACATGGGATTGGAGAAACGAAATTGTTGCCTTTTTACAGCACGGTACCGTGCCTAATGACAAAGGAAAGGCTCACGCGCTTCGCAAAAAAGCTGCTCGATATTGTTTATATCAAGGAAATCTTTATCGAAAGATGTTCGGTGGACCACTAGCAAGGTGTCTCGGACCCTCTCAAACAGAATAAGTGATGAGAGAAGTGCACGAAGGACATTGTGGAAATCACACAGGGGGAGGTCACTGGTAAGAACATTAATTCGCGCAGGATGTTATTGGCCTTAGATGGAAGAAGAGGCAACCAGTTTCGTGTCCAAATGTGATAAATGTCAAAGATACGGCAATAATATGCACAGACCAGCTGAGTTACTACACCCTGTTATAGCCCCGTGGCCTTTTATGAAATGGGGAATGGATATCGTAAGTCCACTTCCACAAGCAAAAGGTCAGGTAAAGTTTCTACTTGTACTCACAGATTATTTCACTAAATGGGTAGAAGCAGGAGCATTTAAACAGGTACGAGAGAAGGAAGTTAAAGACTTCATATGGCGAAATATAATATGCCGCTTTGGAGCACCAAAGGAGATCGTGTGTGACAATGGACACAATTCATAGGAGCTCAAATCACAGAATTTCTTCGAAGTTGGCAGATTAAAAGGATAACGTCTACGCCATACCATCCAGTGGGTAATGGACAAGCAGAATCCACTAACAAAGTCATTATCAACAACTTGAAGAAGAGGTTACAGGATTCAAAAGGTAATTGTCCTGAGGTGTTACCTGGAGTATTATGGGCTTATCGTACAACGACAAAAACAAGCACTGGAGAAACACCATTTTGAATGGTTTATGGTGCGGAAGCCTTAATTCCAGTTGAAATAGGTGAACCAAGCACACGGTACAATCGGGAAACGGAGGAATCTAATGATGAAGAGATGCGGGTCAACCTTGATTTGCTTGAAGGAAGAAGAGAAGCTGCATTGATAAGAATGGCAGCACAAAAGCAAGTAATTGAACGATATTACAATAGGAAAGCACGCCTCAGATTTTTCAAAATTGGGGACTTCGTGCTTAAAAAGGTGTTCCAATCTGCAAAGGCTGCTAATTCAGGAAAGCTAAAGTCCAACGTGGGAAGGACCATACAAAGTTCGTGACATTGCGGGAAAAGGAGCATACGAGTTGGAGACAATGGACGGCAAAGTTTTACCCTCACATTGGAATGTCGTCCATTTAAAGAGATATTACTTCTGAGAAAGTACCCACGGTCAGGTATCACCATGTTAAAATTTCTCTCTTGAATTATTAATGTTTTACTAACGATTTTAGATGCTAGGCAAAAACCCTAACTCGTGCCAAATGATGAGTCACAACCTGCAAGGCAAAATGGAGTATTCTTAATTTCTCAGCCCAGGGTTACAATTAATCTGATGGAAATACACACGAGTTAGGCAGTCTTCATCTATAATCGCACCTCCGAGTCACGTATATTTTTCTGTTTCAGGAAAAGGGCCAAAGTAAAAGAAATAAACAAGTGCTCGAGGCTTCATACTTCACCGCTCAAACACTTGGGGGACTACATATTATACACAGATATGTGTAGAAAAATAGATACGAATATCGAACAAAAGTCGGCGACAAAGAGACAAGTGTTGAGAAAAAGTTACGAAGTCTTCAGCATTCATGAGAACAACAGAGTCATCTCTCAAACTCATAAACAAAGTCACCTCTCAAACCCTTCTTAATATATAAAGATAGGGTCATGACTATGTACTGAAACAGGTTATGAAGAAAAACCTTGTTTATTCTATGTTATGTACAAATCTGTTACAAGAAAAACAGTTACGAGAAAGTTGTAGATGTATTGTAATACATGTAATAGTCAAACACTTGTTAAAGTTCATGAATAAAAATTTGCCAAAGTTGTTTCATACAAAACATGTGTATTCCTATTTCTTTCATCGTATTATAACACCATTATGAAGTTGAGATGTCTTCTTCATTAAGTGTCGATAAAATGAAAGGGCCCTCTTTTATAAGCCTCATGTTGATAATCCATGAGAAGAATCATAAAGCATTTTAAAAGGATAAAAATGCTAAGCTATTCTATAAGTCCTAGATAAATAGGCAAGAATAAAATATACAGAAGTACCGATAAAACTTCTTAATATAAAAGACTAAGTACAAACTTAGTCAGCAAAATATTTATTTTTTACAAATGACCCATTATGATAACTGGGGACTTCGTCAAAAGATCCCTTAAAGTTGCCAAGGGATAACACCACCAATTAACAAAAACAAAAACAGCAGTAAAGTTTGAAATACATTCAACTAGTCACTGAAGGGGTTGGAACATCAGAAGTTGCAATTTCATTTTCAGGGGCAATCACAGGCACGGTAAAAACTTCTGAGGGAGCAGTAATAGGAGCAATTTCAATTGGGCTTGGAATGTTAAAATCACCGAGGGAAGCAAGAGTCATGGGAGCTTCAGCTTCCATGGACTGTGTCATAGAAGTTTCACCCTCGGGAGCCGGAATTGCAACTCCAATTGCCGCAGTAGCCACTTCTTCATTTAAAAGCTCTTCCGTTCCAGGAGCGTCAAGTGCAGGAGAAGGAGTATCAACAGGTTGTTGACTTTTCTCGATAGTGTCTAAGACTTTGGCTAATTCAGATTGCAAATCAAAGCTTTCCTGAGCAGCTTCCATCAAAGCATCACGGCGAGATTTCAGGAAAGCCCAACTTACCTCTATGTTGAAGTTCTCCTCCAGAAGTCCATACTCCATTTCCTACATAGCAAGATCGTTCTTCAATTTTTGGTGTTCGGCTAAATGGGAATCAAGGGAAGCTTCAAGGGAGGCATGAGAACTCTTCAAAGCTCGAATCTCGTCAGAGGAGGTCTGTAAGTCAGCTTGAGCTTGAGTCAAGCTTTGCACTAATTCTCCTGCATACTCTTCTTTCTTGGCTAAAAGTGTCTTAAGCTCCTTGACTTCTTCACTAGCCTTTGATAATTGTTCTGACAATGAGCACTCCAAAAGCTCTTTATCTCTTTTAAATTGGCTTGAAGAAGCCTTGGCAGTTGCTAGTTTAGAAGTCAAACCACGCTTTTGCTGCTCCAGGAGATTTCTACTTTCTTGCAACTCCTCTATGGTCCACTGAGCATTCTCAAACTGTTCTTTCCAATTAGCTGCTTCAAGTTGCGCTCCCCTGGCTATTTCCTCGGCCTCATGGATAGATTTTTCAGACTCACGGGTTTTTCTTTCCAGAAGGGAAATTCTTCCCATCAATTCTGTACCAATAAGGCTAGCCTACAGAGACAACTCATAGAAATGAGGATTTGTAGATTAAAAACAAAAAACTTGTTGGTAAAGGAAAAATACATTCAAAGTAGAATGAACTATGTCATTCATCAGAGTCAGGCAGCTGTGGCTCTCCATCTTCTTCTTCTCAATATCTTCGATTAGAGGCTCGAGCCAAACATCAGCTCTACCAGTCTTTCTCAAAAGGCTATGGTTGGCAGGAACTTCAAGAGTAACACTTCTCATAGCCACGGTTCCACTGCTAGAACCCGCCTCTGTATGCTGAACAAAGGGAGGAAGAGCAATGGAAGGAGGAGTAGTAGAAAAGGTAAACACAGCAGCATGAGTCATAGGAGTCAAAGTAGGGATGGAAGGAGAAGATGTAGAAACCAACACAGGAATGGAAGCAGGTGCAGTTGAAACTGGCAAAGGAACGGAAGCCCTCAAAGCTGGTAAAGAAATATTGTCGGTTGGCAAAAGAATGGAGGAAATAGGAACGAATGAGGAGAGAGGAGCTTCATCAAAAACAGGGCTGAGCTCGCCACTCTCAAAACCACTATCAAAAAGACGCTGAGTTGATTCATTAGTATCTTTTGGCACGGTGTCCTCGTCAGAATGAATCAAAACAGGCTCGGTGGATGAGGTTTGAGCAGGGGTATCTTCAATTTCATCACTATTAATGACTCGTCTCCTAACTCTTGGCCTGGCAATTAAAGAGGTATCTTCCTCTTCCTCATTCTCACAACTTTCTCCTATAGCTTTCCTTTTGGGAAGCGAAGCACGAGCCTTGTTCAAATCAAGTGCAGCATTAGCAGACATGCGAATGGCCATAGCTACATCAGCTGCCATTCCTCTAACACCAAATCCTGATTAAAAGAAGGATACATAATCAACATTGAGAAAAAGGTGCTTAACATGTAAAAAGAAAAAAACGTGTAAAAAGGGACATACCATGTGTTTTCACCTTCCAGCCATGTAAAGAAGAAATTGATTTCCAAGTTCTTTGATCCTTATGAGCAATCTTCAAAATTGAATCTACCCAACCACGGAAGTCAAGAATAAGTTCCACATCTCCCATGGTTGCTACAAAAAAACAAAAAGAGACGAAGTTAGAAAAAGAATTAGAATTCTCAAAAATAGGTGCGGTAAATAAAAGGAAACTTACGTGCAAAATTCCACTTCTCAGGAAAGGGAATATTTGTTTCACCAAGCAAGTCCACCGTACGTACAACAACGTAACGGGTATACCATCCACGATCTCTGCCATCTTCAGGGCTTACCAAAACCTTTTTGCTTCTTGCAGTTAAGGTAAAAACCCCATGGCGCATTAAATTGGGATGGTATAAATGAATAAGGTGAGAAAAGGTGAAGTTGACATTGGCTTTGGCAGATAAGTATCTCAGACAAGCCACTGCTCTCCACACTAGGGGACCGACTTGGGCTAAACAGATTTTAAAGAAACGGCAAAAGTCAATAATGACTGGGTCAACCGGAGGATTAAAACCCAAAGTAATGGGGTAAGTATAAACAAAAGAGTAACCACTTCTAAAGGAAGAAATTCTTTGATTTGGGGAAGGAATTGACATTCGAAGACTATCCAGTTACAATCCCTTCTGATGATAGGAATTGTAAGCTCGGTCACTAATGAAGGATAAGTGTCAGCTTTTTCTAAATTTACAATTTGCTTTTGAAGAGACGTTCTATCACTCCCAAAAGACAAATCACTGGGAACAATTTCATCGACTAAAGGTTCTTGAGAAGAATCAAGGATTTCTTTACCTTTAGAAGAAGGGGTCTTCGGAATAGAACTCCCGATACTAGAAGAAGAAGAAGCAGGACCAGATAAACCACCACGAGCGGACCCTAGGCCCAAGCTCCGAAGCCTACCTCCTCTGCCTCTCCTATGTCTTACGGGGGCATTGGGGAAGTGATCGAGAATTGGAACTTTTCTAGGGTTAGGGTTTGGAGATGACATTGTTGAAGAAGAATGTACTAAAGGGGAGAGAAAATACAAGTAAGTAAGAAATTCCTTGTTGAAGATCTATGAAGAAGAAGGTAAAAGAAAGAGGGTTAAAAATGCTTATAATGACAACCGTCAAACTTAGAAGTGCAATGATGGAAAGCCTATAATAAAGGCAACTATCATTTCGTGAATAGTGTGAATGAAGAAGTCTCGAAAAAGGGTGTAGAATTGCAGAACCAATCAGAAAGTGACACGTATGTAAAACATTAAATAGAAGGGACAATTGAAGCGTCAGTATTGTCATAATATTAATTACGGCAAAAATTCCCTTTTTATGAAGATCCACTTCCCAATTATTTAATTGATAAATAAATGAAAAGTGGGGGGACTATCTGTATTGGAAAAAAACTGAATTTACATTGTAGGTGACGTGGCATGATACGTGGACTGGTCAAATGGTCAAAACACAATAAATAGCCAAGAGGCACGGGCGACAACAGATAAGGGAAAAAGAAAGCAACATAGGTGTGGGCCGTTACTAAAATAGGTACGAGTCTCGTACCTATTCGAGTCATTTAAAGACCAAAAATCGGAAGAAGTTGAAGATACGAATCTGATGACGTAAAAGAGTCTAAATACAGCATTAAATATCAAATACGTTAGAATATTTGAATTAAATAAAAATGATTGTGTAACGTTTCTTTTAATGTCATTTATTGCTCATAATTGCCTCATTAAGACAAAGGCATTACATCTTCTCCTAGAATCAACTATAAAAGGAGAAGGACTCAACATCTGTAAAGACACGAAATACTATTGAGATCTTATTGAAATACAAAACTATTTACTGTTTTACCATCATTCTCAAAAACATTTTATTTTCGTCACCTGATTATCAGTAACCCGAATTTCTATTTAGCTTTGACCAAAGACTCAGATTTTTGGTTAAACAGTATTATCATACAGTTATACAGGCGGCTGAACCCTTTTGCCCACTCAAGTGAGATTCTACTTGTTTTTAAGTATCTTTCCAATTAATTTAGAAGTGATGGTTCATGTTGGTTATAAAATAAAAGGGAAAAATGGAAGGAAAAAAAAAACTAAAAAAGGAACTTAACAAAGCACTTCAGCTCATATAATAGTTCATAGCAGAATAAGATAGTTTACAACCACTCAGCAACCACCACCGCCACAGCCGCCATCTCCGCCACACCCACCACCTCCACAATAACTGCCAACAACAATAACGGCCCAGTGTAATTCCACTATTGGGGTCTGGGGAGGGTAGTATGTACGCAGACCTTACCTCTACCCTGAGGGGTAGAGAGGCTGTTTCCAGGAGACCCTCAGCTCAAGAAGACGACAAGAGACGATATATTTGTACTATCAATAGAATCATAATAAAATAACAGCAATATAAAATAAAAACACGAAATAGATGGAAAGTACACAATAACCAGTAGGTAAAGACCGGCATCAGTAGAAACCACTAACATCCTAAAACTAAAACCTAACTGGCAAGTCTCACTCTGATGCGCCGAAGAAATATTCACAACTACCTCCTAACCTACAACCTTAATGTTCGACCTCCACAATTCCTTGTTAAGGGTCATGTCCTCGGTAATCCTAAGTCGTGTCATGTCCTGCCTGAGCACCTCTCCCCAATACCGCCAACACCACCAAAAATCATGATGTTGCTACCGGTAGCTGCACTACTAACACAACGACCAGAGGGCTTAGACTTGGTTATCTTCTTCTTCTTAGGCAAGTCCTTTTCAGGATTATCAGTGCATGCAAATACCACCATTGACACCACTAAAACCGAGCAAATTATAACGCCGAGCAAGAACATGCCTTCAGAGTAGCTAATCCTAGCACAAGCTTTACTAAAACTATCATTACCAACCACAGAAGAAACTAAGAACCTAGCCATTATATTCTTACTCTGTTATTATATCTGTATGTAGAACATGAATGCATTTATAGAGGGCTCATGACTTCCTAGCTAGCTAGAATAGAAATAATTATAACTGTGGTTAGGATAATGTTACAGAGTATAAGTTTTACTAGTTTTTCTAATTTGGCAAAAAGGACGATTGTTTATTGATCATCAAACTCTCCACAATTTAAAGTAATAATTTCCCTCGTTGGAGAGAATAATTTCCGATAATAAGCAACCCTACTACTTTTATTATTGACTGATTTTTGTGGCAATCTTTGACCATTCCTTCTAAAAGAATCCACAGTCGTCATAATTATTTAACATGAAAATTGTCAGGAATCTCAAGAATAGAAAGTGTTAAGAACTGGACGAAATTTCTGAGATCTTTCAGTAAGCCTGAATTCATTGTTATGTGATAGGCGAATTCATGATTTAAATTTAATAGGTTTAGCTTTCAAAATTTTTAGTATTGAATTCATTGTACTATTAAAGTTATGGGCTCAAATTTAATACTTATTGAGATTTTTGTAGGTTTTTAAATATAAACTCATATTTTGTATCGAAAGTTATCGATTCAGTTGAACCTGTAGCCGGAAGGCTGCATCCACCCCTGTTCCGGAGAATTTTTGTTGTGAGTCCTAACCATTCTAGTCTCCTAAAATTGGAATGTCACAGCTGTTCTTAGCACTACTAGAAAAATGCAAATTAATGATGGAATTTAGCAATAAAGAAATATATATATATATATATATATATATATATATATATATATATATATATATATACGTACATATCTCCGACGAATTCGGTCGCAAAAAGCGATCTAACCAAGACAAAACAAGGAAATCTTTTTAAATGATTTTCCGACCGATGGAATGACCCCACGGTTTCGGTCAGAAATTGAAATGTTATAAAAAGTGCATAACCTTCTTTTTTTTCTTTTCTTTTCATTTCTCTCTTCCTCTTCCTCTTCCTCTTCCTCTGCTACTAGTAAAATGCAAACTATTCATGGAATTTTGCTGTAGAAAAATATCAACATTATACATATAACGTGTATATATCTCCGACGAGTTCAGTCGGAAATCAAAAGCGATCCAACCAACACAAAACATGGAAATGATTTAAAATGATTTTCCGACCGATGGAATGACCGACAGTTTCAGTCGGAAATTGAAATGATATAAAGCGGACAGAACTCTCATTAATTTCTCATTTCTGGCGTCTCCCATTTCTCTCTTCTTCTACCTCTACTGTCACCCCCCCCCTCCGGCAGCCTCCTCCTCCATTGAGGTAAGTTTTCTTTCTTTCTCTTTTTATTTACTTTTTTTTCTTTTTCAGATCTTATTCAGGCTTCAGCGTTCTTTTTTCGTTCTCTCTTTTTTTTTTCTTTTTTTTTTCAAATATGTATTCAGCGTTTCTTTAATTTGTTCGTTTTTCTTGTAGATTATTTACTGTTTTTCCTTTTTCAGATCTGTATTTAGTTTATTGTTCATTCTAAATTTACTGTTTAAGCATGTGAAATTGGAATTTAGTTTTTTACGTGAAAGTAATTGATAAAAAAAAACAGTTAAAATGATTTAGGTTACTCCCTCCGGCCCATTTAGTTGTCAGTTTTTCTTTTACACGTCCCTTGCAGCTTGTTTGCACGATTGTTACACATTGTATCGTATCGTATTGTTACTTTAAATACAATGTTTGTTTTGATTGTTACTTAAATTTTATTGTATCGTATCGTTAAATCCGTCGTTACATAACGACGAAATGTGCCACTTTATGTAACGACCGATTTGGTGTGGTCGCGTCGTTACTTTGTCTTTTTCTCTCAATCTCACCCTTTATTATTATTAAATTATTTTATTTTATCATTTATCCTACTTTTTTATATAGTAATTTTACCTTGTATCATAATTTTTCTTTATAATATTACAAGTTTATTCTTCATATTGTTGGTGCGTGATATCATGAAACGATGGCAAACGACACAATCTATCCAAACATTGTATTTATCAAATGATACAGTACAATACAATACAGTATGATACGATACATTATGAAACGATGCGTAACAACCATCCAAACAAGTCGTTAAGAAACTATTAACAAGCGGATATTTTTACTACTATACCCTGTAATCTTCACTTTTAGGTGTTTTATGTTGTGTAGTGAATATTTTTACTTTCAAGAACATTTAATACTAAGGGAAAAATAGAAAGAAAAAAATTATACCTTAATTTTCTAAAACGACAACTACTTTGGACTAATATATTTAATAACTACGACAATTAATATGGACCCGAGGAAGTAGTTTTTTGAATTGATATTTATAGTTTGGTGATATCTTTGTGATAAATTGTTGAGCTTTCAATTCCATTTAGTTGATGAGGAAAATTTTCTGTTGTATAGTTGGCATTGGCTAGTTTTGAAGTGTTTAAAAGCTTTCAAGTGAAAAAATTATAGTGGATGTTCTTCAACACACAAAAAATATGTAGTTGACTCTAAATTATAAAGTCATCACGACATTCTATTTTAATTGTTAATAACTTTTAGTGTCGAAAAAACAATAGTAGCATTTAGAATCAAATATAAGATATGCATTGAAACTTTAATTCTTTAATCACAGACAAGTAGCAATTGTCGAGAATACCTAAAAGATTGCTTTATTGAAAACAAAAAAGTTTGATAAGAAAAGCTTAGCAAGTAACATAGCCAGAAAAACCTGAAACATGAATTATTATTTTTTTAAAGGTGGGAGGGAGACACTAAATTAGAGAAAATAGAAGGGTTTTTCTCCGTGTAACTTAAACTTGTTGAGAATATCTAAAAGATTCTTATATTGAAAAATTTAAGAAGTGAAATATTTTACTTATTTTTTTCTTGATTGTATAGATGGAACCTGAACATTGTAGATGGATGTATAATAGAAATTATCCTAATGGTAGAGGGTTGAGGGAAGAATGGGGTTGATGGATTTATTGAGTATACAATGCCCCTTTCTCCGTTTCGTCATGAGGGCACTATTAGGTGTCCTTGTGTGAATTGCAAGTGCATGAAGTTTTTAAAGCCGGAGAATGTTAACTTCATCTTTATAAAAAGGGGTTCGAAGATAACTATTATCTCTGGACTGCTCATGGAGAGATCGAGCCTAGTATGGATGTGAATTATCAAAATTTTACTGATGAGGAGGCCTTCCAGAAGAAGAGTGCCAAGGTAAAGGGTGTTCGAGCATCTGAAAAGGACAGCTCGTTGCACAATGAGGGTTTAGTTACAGTGAGGACTCAGCGGAAGAGATTGGTAACATATATATTTGATGTATTTATCTTAGTTTTCAACTATATTCATGAATTTCTATTAAACTCCTATTGTTTCTTTTGCATGAAAAGGCTTACAGGAGACCTGTATCTTGTGATGAAGTCCTCCAGGAGACCCATGTTGAGTTTCTTTTTAATATAGAAAGGTATTAAAAAGAGGGTGAATGAGAAATGGAGCGAAATGAAAATTTTGAGTAAAATTTTAAGTTTCCCTCTCCTTTTAATGAGACATTGTCCCTCATTGGTAGAGGAAAAGGAGTTTGGTGGGTTTATATACAAATGCACTTCATGTAGCTCTTAAAGAGTTAGGAAGAAAGCAAGCCTCGCGGTTTGTTGGAGATTAAAATCTACGTGATTTTTACTCCAGTTTTAAAGCCTTCGTGGCAATTTGTTGGAGATTAAAATCTACGTGATTTTTTTACTCCAGTTTTAAACGTTTGTTCGTGTCATTTTTTCCAGAAAAAAATGGCGAATGACAACGGAAATCAAGCTATTCCGATGGTGACTGCCAACGCATCGACAAGCCGAACATCGGCTTTAGCACCGGCAGAAAAACCCGGAAAATTTTCCGGGATTGATTTCAAGCGCTGGCAGCAGAAGATGTTCTTCTACCTGACTACGTTATGTCTACAGAAGTTCATCAAGGAAAATGTTCCTGATCTGCCAGATGAAACTCCAGAGAATGAAAGCTTTCTCGTGATTGAGGCGTGGAAGCATTCTAATTTTTTGTGCAAAAATTATATTCTTAGCGGCTGGATGATAATCTGTATAATGTATACAGTGGCGTGGAGACATCAAAAGAATTGTGGAATGCGCTTGAAAAGAAATACAAAACTGAAGATGCCGGGATGAAGAAATTCGTCACTGCAAAATTTTTGGACTACAAAATGGTAGATAGCAAGTCTGTTATTACCCAAGTCCAGGAATTGCAAGTAATTATTCATGATCTACTTTCTGAAGGTATATTTCAAATAAATACTGATATTGAAAGTAAATTTTTTAGTAATTTTACTAACGGAATTTTCATTGAAGGTCTTGTCATCAATGAAGCATTCCAAGTAGCAGCAATAATTGAGAAGTTGCCTCCATTGTGGAAGGACTTCAAAAATTATTTGAAACACAAACGAAAGGAGATGTCCCTTGAAGATCTCATTGTTCGATTGAGAATCGAAGAGGACAATAAAGCTGCTGAAAAGAGAGGCCATGAAAATTCAACAATAATGGGAGCAAATATTGTTGAAGATAACAAAAAGAGAAAGAAGGCTTCTGGTCCGAAATACAACCCAAGCAAGAAGCGGTTCAGTGGAAACTGCTACAATTGTGGGAAAACCGGACACAAATCTACGGAGTGTCGTGCTCGGAAAAAAGACAAGAAAAGGGGTCAAGCAAACATGGTAGAAAAGCATGATGATGTTGATGACTTGTGTGTCATGCTTTCTGAATGCAACCTGGTAGGAATTCAAATCCTTTAGACTTAATTCACACAGACATTTGTGATATGAAGTCAATACCATCTCGCGGTGGAAAGAAGTATTTCATAACTTTTGTTGATGATAGTACTCGATATTGCTATGTTTACTTACTTAATAGTAAAGATGAAACAATAGACGCATTCAAGCAATACAAAAATGAAGTTGAAACGCAACTTAACAAGAAAATCAAAATGATAAGAAGTGATAGGGGTGGTGAATATGAATCTTCTTTTGAACAAATATGTTTAGAATATGGAATTATTCATCAAACAACAGTCCCTTACACTCCCCAATCCAATGAGATTGCGGAAAGAAAGAATCGTTCATTAAAGGAGATGATGAACGCATTGTTGATAAGTTCTGGATTGCCACAGAACTTGTGGGAGGGGAAGTTGTTCTTACGGCTAGCCGAATACTAAATCGAGTACCCCGTGGCAAAACACAATCCATTCCATATGAAAAATGGAAAGGAAGGAATCTCAACTTGAATTATTTTAAAGTGTGGGGGTGTTTGGCAAAAGTACAAGTTCCTAAACCCAAAAGGGTAAAATTAGGACCGAAAACAGTTGATTGTGTTTTCATAGGATATGCGACCAACAGTAAAGCATATCGATTTCTGGTTCATAAATCAGAAAATCCTGACATTCATAATAATACGGTTATAGAATCAGATAATGCTGAGTTCTTTGAAAATATATATCGATATAAAAAGGAATGTGAATTGTTTGGTGAAGGATCTAAACGACCTCGGGAAGAAACAAAAGAAAGTACATTTTATCAGGAGGATCCAAGACGTAGTAAACGTCAAAGAACGTCTACTTCATTTGGACCAGATTTTGTGACTTTCTTATTGGAAAATGAGCCTCGAACATTTAAAGAAGCTATGTCTTCTTCGGAATCATTGTTCTGAAAAGAGGCAGTCAATAGTGAAATAGAATCCATATTGAACAACCATACATGGGAATTGGTTGATCTTCCTCCTGGAAATAAACCTTTGGGGTGTAGATGGATTTTTAAAAGAAAAATGAAAGATGATGGCACTATTGATAAATTTAAAGCAAGACTTATTGTCAAAGGGTATAGACAACGAGAAGGTCTTGACTACTTTGATACATATTTTCCAGTGACGAGAATTACGTCCATACGAATGCTAGTAGCTTTAGATGCAGTTTATGATCTTGAAATTCATCAAATGGACGTAAAAACAGCCTTCTTAAATGGAGATTTGGAGGAAGAAATTTACATGGAACAACATGAAGGGTTTGTAGTTCCAAGTAAAGAAAAGAAGGTATGTAGACTTGTTAAGTCCATCTACGGACTAAAACAAGCACCCAAACAATGGCATGCGAAATTTGACCAAACAATGTTGTCAAATGGTTTTAAGATAAATGAATGTGATAAATGTGTGTACATTAAAAATGTTCCAAATCACATAGTCATTGTTTGCCTATATGTGGATGATATGCTGATAATGAGTAATAACATTGCCAACATAAATGCTACTAAGCGTATGCTAACTAGCAAGTTTGATATGAAGGACTTGGGAATTGCGGATTTAATTCTGGGGATTAAGATCCAAAAGACTCCTCAAGGTCTGGCATTGTCACAATCTCATTATATTAAGACAGTACTTGAAAAATTCAAGCACTTAGGCTTTAAAGTTGCAAAGACTCCAATTGACGTGAATCTTGCATTAGCAAAGAACAAAGGCCAAAGCATATCACAATTGGATTATGCTCGTGTGTTGGGATGCTTAATGTACATCATGAATTGTACACGACCAGATATAGCTTGTGCTATAAGTAAACTGAGTCGATACACGAGCAATCCAGGTCAATCTCACTGAATGGCAATGAAACAAGTTTTGGGATATTTAGAACATACCCAAAACATTGATTTGCACTACAGTAAATATCTTGCGGTGATTGAAGGATATTGTGATGCAAATTGGATCACCGGTTCAACTGATTCGAAGTCCACAAGTGGATATGTATTCACTATTGGTGGAGGAGCGGTATCTTAGAAGTCGTCCAAACAAACATGTATTGCCCGCTGTACAATGGAGGCTGAGTTCATATCCTTAGATAAAGCCGGTGAAGAAGCTGAATGGCTCCGGAATTTCTTGGAAGACATTCCATTTTGGCCCAAACCATTGGCACCAATATGCATACATTGTGATAGCCAAGCAGCAATTGGAAGGGCTGGGGGCGTTATGTATAACGGTAAATCTCGTCATATACGACAAAGACATAAAACCGTTAGGCAACTACTCTCTAGAGGAATTATCACGATTGACTATGTAAGGTCAAGTGATAATGTGTCGGGTCCACTTACAAAAGGCCTAACTAAAGAGGTAGTTGAGAAATCATCGAGGGGAATGAGACTATGGCCGAGAACAAGTCATTGTGGCAGTAACTCTACCTAGAAGACTGGAGATCCCAAGATATAGGTTCAAGGAGATCAAACAAAGTCATTAATGACGGTTCAACATTGTCAACAAAAATTTTAGTCCATTCTCGTGATGAGACAATGTTCGGTACCAAGGATAAAGCATTAAGGCTTTTTAATGATTTCTAAATTTGATACAGGGTATATCAAATAGTGTATCTACGGGATGACACGTTTAGGAATCACCTATGTAAGTGTGAAGTGTTAGCCGTTTCAAGAAGAATTTTGCAAGGCCAATACTCTACGCACTTATGAAACCAGGCAGTGTTCATGGCTGAAACGAACACAACAATGAGAACCAAAGATGGTTAAGGGATTGATTGTGTGACTTATGGTTGTCTAGGTATACACTAAAGTTCGACGATTCAAAGATATCAAATCTATCGATTGACCAAGTATATCCGACATAAGTTCACTACGAAAGTTCAAAGGGAAACCTACTTATCCAGATGCAATTAATCCTTGCTTGCAAATCACACAGGTTTTTCATGCATACTTCCGTGATATAGCCATTCCCCATTCATGTGGGGGATTGTTGAATTTCTTTTTAATATATAAAGGTATTAAAAAGAGGGTGAATGGGAAATGGAGGGAAATGAAAATTTTGAGTAAAATTTTAAGTTTCTCTCTCCTTTTAATGAGACATTGTCATTCATTGGTAGAGGAAAAGGAGTTTAGTGGGTTTATATATAAATGCACTTCATATAGCTCTTAAAGAGTTAGGAAGAAGGCAAACCTCGCGCCGTCGTCGTCGTCGCTCGCTCGGCTCGGCTCGGCTTCGGCTACGGCTTCGGCTTCAGATTTGGATTTGGCCAAATGATCGATTGATTGATTAATTTTTTGGACTAAATTTATTTGTTAATAGTAGATATTAACGTAATATTATCCGTGTTTGTAACGGATATGTTCCAATCCGTGTATTGTACCACCAGTTGCAATAGCAGCCGCCTAGTGCTCCTCCCACCATGGCTAAGTGCTTGCTCCATAACAAGCTAGTGCATGCTCCACCATGGCTTGCTCCATAACAAGCTAGTGCATGCTCTACCATGGAGAGGGGGCGTGTCTCACAACTGACTGCTATAAATATGGACAGCAGCAGTTGGAGAAAAGACACCGAAACAGAATTGAGAGCTATTGATCTTCTCTTCACCGAAAACTCAACGTTGGCTATAATTTGCATTCCTTCCTCTCAGAATTTCCATTCGACTTTTGAGTTTTCCTCCCTTGTTCTGCATTGTTTTAAACTACAAACAAAGCATTAGTTAGTGTGATTTGCTGCCGAACTTTGTATTCGCTGAAACACTAGGGTTTGAAGTACCGCTACACCAGTGTGTAATTCGTTCTATCCTGGAAGGAAATATCCATAACCTTGGATACTAGAAGGGGATTAAATTCCTTAAAGAAACACTGTGAATTCAGTGGGCTCGAATTAATTTCTGTTTTATTTATATTTACGTTTATAAGCTAACGTTCTAATTTCCAGAATCATTATTTACAATTACAGGCATAATAATAACAACCCACACAAAGAAAAAGAAAGATGGAAAAAAGGTTTGGGTTGAACCTCAAGCTGAGCAAACAAATGTAAAATCCAAATATATTTCTTATTTCGTTTTCTGTGAAAAAGTTTTTTTTTGTATACGTACATACAGAATGAGTCGATCGGTGATCAAGATGGGCCAAGCAAACCATCTGATAATGTGGACATTAGTATTAAGGTGGTTGGTGACGTACATAAGGAGAGAGCCTACGACGTTGGATCAGAGTGTTCATTCACTCGTCAATCGCCAAGATTGTCTGTGTTTAACCAAAAATCTGAGTCTTTGATCAAAGCTAAAAAGAAATTCGGGTTACTGATAATCAGGAGACGAAAATAAAATATTTTTGTGAATGATGGTAAAGCAGTAAATAGTTTTGAATTTCAGTAAGATTCCAATAGTATTTTGTATCCTTACAGATAGTGAGTTCTTCTCCTTTTATAGCTAATTCTAGGAGAAGATGTAATGCCTTTGTCTTAATGAGTCAATTATGAGCAATAAATGACATTAAAAGAAACGTTACACAATCATTTCTTTTTAAATTAAATATTCTAACGTATTTGATATTCAATGTTGTATTTAGACTCTTTTACGTCATCAGATTCGTATCTTCAACTTCTTTCGATCTTTGGTCTTTAAATGACTTGGATAGGTACGAGACTCGTACCTATTTTAGTAACGGTCCGCACCTATGTTGCTTTCTTTTTCCCTTATCTGTTGTCGCCCGTGCCTCTTGGCTATTTATTGTGTTTTGACCGTTTGACCAGTCCACGTGTCATGCCACGTCACCTACAATGTAAATTCGGTTTTTTCCAATACAGATAGTCCCCCCACTTTCCATTTATTTATCAAGTAAATAATTGGGAAGTGGATCTTCATAAAAAGGGAATTTTTGCCGTAATTAATATTATGACAAATACTGACGCTTCAATTGTCCCTTCCATTTAATGCTTTACATAAGTGTCACCTTCTGATTGATTCTGCAATTCTACCCCCTTTTTTCGAGACTTCTTCATCCACACTATTCACGAAATGATAGTTGCCTTTATTATAGGCTTTCCTTCATTGCACTTCTAAGTTTGACGGTTGTCATTATAAGCATTTTTAACCCTCTTTCGTTTACTTTCTTCTTCATAGATCTTCAACAAGCAATTTCTTACTTACTTGTATTTTCTCTCCCTTTTAGTACATCCTTCTTCAACAATGTCATCTCCAAACCCTAACCCTAGAAAAGTTCCAATTCTCGATCACTTCCCCAATGCCCCCACAAGACATAGGAGAGGCAGAGGAGGTAGGCTTCGAAGCTTGGGCCTAGGGTCCGCTCGTGATGGTTTATCTGGTCCTGCTTCTTCTTCTCCTAGTATCGGGAGTTCTATTCCGAAGACCCCTTCTTCTAAAGGTAAAGAAATCCTTGATTCTTCTCAAGAACCTTTAGTCGATGAATTGTTCCCAGTGATTTGTCTTTTGGGAGTGATAGAACGTCTCTTCAAAGGCAAATTGCAAATTTAGAAAAAGCTGACACTTATCCTTCATTAGTAACCGAGCTTACAATCCCTACCATCAGAAGGGATTGTAACTGGAGCAATAGTCTACGAATGTCAATTCCTTCCCCAAATCAAAGGATTTCTTCCTTTAGAAATAGTTACTCTTTTGTTTATACTTACCCATTTACTTTGGGTTTTAGTCCTCCGGTTGACCCAGTCATTATTAACTTTTGTCGTTTCTTTAAAATCTGTTTGGCCCAAGTCGGTCCCCTAGTGTGGAGAGCAGTGGCTTGTCTGAGATACATATCTGCCAAAGCCAATGTCACTTCACCCTTTCTCACCTTATTCATTTATACCATCCCAATTTAATGCGCCATGAGGTTTTTACCTTAACTGCAAGAAGCAAAAAGGTTTTGGTAAACCCTGAAGATGACAAGGATCGTGGATGGTACACCCGTTACGTTGCTGGACGTACGGTGGACTTGCTTGGTGAAACAATTATTCTCTTCCCTGAGAAGTGGAATTTTGCACGTAAGTTTCCTTTTATTTACCGCACCTATTTTTGAGAATTCTGATTCTTTTTCTCACTTCGTCTCTTTTTGGTTTTTTGTAGCAACCATGGGAGATGTGGAACTTATTCCTGACTTCCGTGGTTGGGTAGATTCAATTTTGAAGATTGCTCCTAAAGATCAAAAAACTTGGAAATCAATTTCTTCTTTACATGGCTGGAAGGTGAAAACACATGGTATGTCCCTTTTTACCCGTTTTTTTTCTTTTTACATGTCAAGCACCTTTTTCTCAATGTTGATTATGTATCCTTCTTTTGATCAGGATTTGGTGTTAGAGGAATGGCAGTTGAAGTAGCTATGGCCATTCGCATGTCTGCTAATGCTGCACTTGATTTGAACAAGGCTCGAGCTTCGCTTCCCAAAAGGAAAGCTATAGGAGAAAGTTCTGAGAATGAGGAAGAGGAAGATACCTCTTTAATTGCCAGGCCCAGAGTTAGGAGACGAGTCATTAATAGTGATGAAATTGAGGATACCCCTGCTCAAACTTCGTCTACCGAGCCTATTTTGATTTATTCTGACGAGGACACCGTGCCAAAAGATACTAATGAATTAACTCAGCGTCTTTTTGATAGTGGTTTTGTGAGTGGCGAGCTCGGCCCTGTTTTTGATGAAGCTCCTCTCTCCTTATTCGTTCCTATTTCCTCCATTCCTTTGCCAGTTTCAACTGCACATGCTTCCGTTCCTGTGTTGGTTTCTTCATCTTCTCCTTCCATCCCTTCTTTGACTCTTATGGCTCCTGCTGTTGTGTTTTCCTTTTCTACTACTCCTCCTTCCATGGCTCCTCCTCCCTTCGTTCAGCATACGGAGGCGGGTTCTAGCAGTAGAACCATGGCTTTGAGAAGTGTTACTCTTGAAGTTCCTGTCAACCATAGCCTTTTGAGAAAGACTGGTAGAGCTGATGTTTGGCTCGAGCCTCTAATCGGTGATATTGAGAAGAAGAAGATGGAGAGCCACAGTTGCCTGACTCTGATGAATGACATAGTTCATTCTACTTTGAAGGTATTTTTCCTTTACCAACAAGTTTTTTTTGTTTTTGATCTACAAGTCCTCATTTCTATGAGTTGTCTCTGTAGGCTAACCTCATTGGTACCGAATTGATGGGAAGAATTTCCCTTCTGGAAAGAAAAACCTGTGAGTCTGAAAAATCCATCCATGAGGCCGAGGAAATAGCCAGGGGAGCCCAGCTTGAAGCAGCTAATTGGAAAGAACAGTTTGAGAATGCTCAGGGGACCATAGAGGAGTTGCAAGAAAGTAGAAATCTCCTGGAGCAGCAAAAGCGTGGTTTGACTTCTGAACTAGCAACTGCCAAGGCTTCTTCAAGCCAATTTAAAAGAGATAAAGAGCTTTTGGAGTGCTCAATGTCAGAACAATTATCAAAGGCTAGTGAAGAAGTCAGGGAGCTTAAGGCACTTTTAGCCAAGAAAGAAGAGTATGCAGGAGAATTAGTGCAAAGCTTGACTCAAGCTCAAGCTGACTTACAGACCTCCTCTGACGAGATTCGAGCTTTGAAGAGTTCTCATGCCTCCCTTGAAGCTTCCCTTGATTCCCATTTAGCTGAACATCAAATATTGAAGAATGATCTTGCTATGTGGGAAAGGGAGTATGGACTTCTGGAGGAGAACTTCAACATAGAGGTAAGTTGGGCTTTCCTGAAATCTCGCCATGATGTTTTGATAGAAGCTACTCAGGAAAGCTTCGATTTGCAATCTGAAATAGCCAAAGTCTTAGACACTATCGAGAAAAGTCAACAACCTATTGATACTCCTTCTCCTGCACTTGAAGCTCCTGGAACGGAAGAACTTTTAAATGAAGAAGTGGCTACTGCAGCAATTGGGGTTGCAATTCCTGCTCCCAAGGGTGAAACTTCTATGACACAGTCCATAGAAGCTGAAGCTCCTGTGACTCTTGCTTCCCTCGGTGATTTCAACATTCCAAGCCCAATTAAAATTGCTCCTGAAAATGAAATTGCAACTTCTGATGTTCCAACCCCTTCAATGACTAGCTGAAAATGAAATTGCTGTTTTTGTTTTTATTAATTGGTGGTGTTATCCCTTGGCAATTTTAAGGGATCTTTTGACGAAGTCACCAGTTATCATAATGGGGCATTTGTAAAAAACAAATATTTTGCTAACTAAGTTTGTACTTAGTCTTTTATATTAATAAGTTTTTATTGGTACTTCTGTATATTTTATTCTTGCCCATTTATCTAGGGCTTATAGAATAGCTTAGCATTTTTATCCTTTTAAAATGCTTTATGATTCTTCTCATGGATTATCAACATGAGGCTTATAAAAGAGGGCCCTTTTATTTTATCGACACTTAATGAAGAAGACGTCTCAACTTCATAATGGTGTTATAATACGATGAAAGAAATAGGAATACACACGTTTTGTATGAAACAACTTTGGCAAGTTTTTATTCATGAACTTTAACAAGTGTTTGACTATTACATGTATTACAATACATCTACAACTTTCTCGTAACTGTTTTTCTTGTAACAGATTTGTACATAACATAGAATAAACAAGGTTTTTCTTCATAACCTGTTTCAGTACATAGTCATGACCCTATCTTTATATATTAAGAAGGGTTTGAGAGGTGACTTTGTTTATGAGTTTGAGAGATGACTCTGTTGTTCTCATGAATGCTGAAGACTTCGTAACTTTTTCTCAACACTTGTCTCTTTGTGGCCGACTTTTGTTCGATATTCGTATCTGTTTCTCTACACATATCTGTGTATAATATGTAGTCCCCCAAGTGTTTGAGCGGTGAAGTATGAAGCCTCGAGCACTTGTTTATTTCTTGTACTTTGGCCCTTTTCCTGAAACAGAAAGAGATACGGGACTCGGAGGTGCGATTATAGATGAAGACTGCCTAACTCGTGTGTATTTCCATCAGATTAATTGTAACCCTGGGCTGGGAAATTAAGAATACTCCATTTTGCCTTGCAGGTTGTGACTCATCATTTGGCACGAGTTAGGGTTTTTTGCCTAGCATCTAAAATTGTTAGTAAAACATTAATAATTCAAGAGAGAAATTTTAACATGGTGATACCTGACCGTGGGTACTTTCTCAGAAGTAATATCTTTTTAAATGGACGGCATTCCAATGTGAGGGTAAAACTTTGCCGTCCATTGTCTCCAACTCGTATGCTCCTTTTCCCGCAATGTCATGGACTTTGTAAGGTCCTTCCCACGTTGGACTTAGCTTTCCTGAATTAGCAGCCTTTGCAGATTGGAACACCTTTTTAAGCACGAAGTCCCCAATTTTGAAAAATCTGAGGCGTGCTTTCCTATTGTAATATCGTTCAATTACTTGCTTTTGTGCTGCCATTCTTATCAATGCAGCTTCTCTTCTTCCTTCAAGCAAATCAAGGTTGACCCGCATCTCTTCATCATTAGATTCCTCCGTTTCCCGATCGTACCGTGTGCTTGGCTCTCCTATTTCAACTGAAATTAAGGCTTCCGCACCATAAACCATTGAAAATGGTGTTTCTCCAGTGCTTGTTTTCGTTGTTGTACGATAAGCCCATAATACTCTAGGTAACACCTTAGGCCAATTACCTTTTGAATCTTGTAACCTCTTCTTCAAGTTGTTGATAATGATTTTGTTAGTGGATTCTGCTTGTCCATTACCCACTAGATGGTATGGCGTAGACGTTATCCTTTTAATCTGCCAACTTCGAAGAAATTGTGTGATTTGAGCTCCAATGAATTGTGGTCCATTGTCACACACGATCTCCTTTGGTGCTCCAAAGCGGCATATTATATTTCGTCATATGAAGTCTTTAACTTCCTTCTCTCGTACCTGTTTAAATGCCCCTGCTTCTACCCATTTAGAAATAATCTGTAAGTACAAGTAGAAACTTTACCTGACCTTTTGCTTGTGGAAGTGGACCTACAATATCCATTCCCTATTTCATAAAGGGCCACGGGGCTATAACAGGATGTAGTAACTCAACTGGTATGTGCATATTATTGTCGTATCTTTGACATTTATCACATTTGGACACGAAACTGGTTGCCTCTTCTTCCATCTTAGGCCAATAATATCCTACGCGAATTAATGTTCTTACCAGTGACCTCCCCCTGTGTGATTTCCCCAATGTCCTTCGTGCACTTCTCTCATCACATATTCTGTTTGAGAAGGTCCGAGACACCTTGCTAGTGGTCCACCGAACATCTTTCGATAAAGATTTCCTTGATATAAACAATATCGAGCAGCTTTTTTGCGAAGCGCGTGAGCCTTTCCTTTGTCATTAGGCACGGTACCGTGCTGTAAAAAGGCAACAATTTCGTTTCTCCAATCCCATGTTAAATGATTAAAATTTACCTCGTTTTTATCAGGTTTGAGAATGGAATGAAATAAATGTATGACTGAAGCATTTGTATTGTTTGCTACGTCTGCTGCAGATGCGAGATTAGCTAAAGCATCTGCCTCTACATTCTCATCTCTTGGGATCTGCACTACTTTCCAAGTTTGGAATTGCTTTATTAACTCCCGTACCTTTGCGAGGTATTCTTGCATTCGCGTCTCCCTGGCTGTATAAGTCCCCAGCATTTGATTGACCACGAGTTGAGAATCACTCTTGATTATAATCTGTGTTATGCCGAGTTCTCGTGCCAATTCTAGACCTGCAATTACAGCCTCATACTCTGCTTCATTGTTAGTTATAGAGTGACATTTTATAGCCTGTCTAATAGTCTCACCCATAGGTGGTACGAGGACTATCCCTAGGCCTGCCCCTTTTACATTAGATGAACCATCAGTGAATAAAACCCAAGTCCCCGGGTTTGCACCATTAAAAACTAGTAATTCTTTTTCTGCCTCTAAATGCATCCTCTGACTAAAATCAGCCACGAAATCAGCTAGTACTTGAGATTTTATAGCGGTTCTGGGTTGATAAATGATTTCGTATTCACTTAGTTCTATAGCCCATTTTGCTAATCTTCCTGAAAGTTCGTGTATATGCAAAATATTTCAAAGCGGAAAAGCAGTAACTACAATAATGGGATGACATTGAAAATAAGGTCTTAATTTTCTAGATACCATGATCAAAGCTAATGCTAACTTTTCTAGCTGTGGGTATCGTGTCTCAGCATCCAATAAGGACTTACTTACATAATAAATAGGAGATTGTTTACCTTGGTCCTCACGGACTAAAACATCACTCACCGCGACTTCAGATACAGCCAGATAGATGAGAAGCTTTTCCCCACCTTTGGTTTTGCCAATAACGGTGGTTTTGACAAATAAGCTTTCAAATTTCTAAGGGCTTGTTGACAATCTTCATTCCATTCAAAATGATCTTGCGTTTTGAGTGCAGAGAAAAACTCAAAACACTTTTCTGAGGATTTGGAAATAAATCTCCCTAAAGCTGCAATTCTTCCCGTTAATCTTTGGACTACCTTTTTATTAGTAAGGATATCAGCGATTTATTCTATTGCTTTGATCTGAGAAGGATTTACTTCAATACCACGGTTAGAAACAAGAAAACCCAAAAACTTACCTGATGCAACTCCAAATGCACATTTTTCTGGGTTGAGTTTCATATTAAATTTTCGCAAAATTTCAAATGTAACAGATAGATGAGAAATATGATCATGAGACTGCTGGGTTTTGACGAGCATATCGTCTATATATACCTCCATTGTTTTCCCTAAATGTTCTTGGAACATTTTGGTGACCAACCTTTGATAGGTTGCCCCAGCATTTTTGAGACCAAAGGGCATTACTTTATAACAGTAAGTCCCCCTGTCTGTGATGAAAGAAGTTTTTTCTTCATCACCAGGATCCATTTTAATTTGATTATATCCCGAGTATGCATCTAAAAAGCTTAAAAGTTCATGACCTGCGGTTGCATCAATTAGTTGGTCTATATGCGGTAAAGGAAAAGAATCTTTTGGACAGGCTTTGTTTAGATCGGTATAATCCACACAAACGCGCCACTTACCATTTTTCTTGGGTACGACCACCGTGTTAGCTAGCCAATTAGGATACTTTACCTCACGGATCGATCCGATTTTTAATAATTTTTGGACCTCATCCTGAATCACCTAGTTCTTGAAAGCACCTTGCTTTCTTTTCTTTTGCTTTATTGGTGTGAAAGAAGGGTCTTCATTGAGTTTGTGAGTCATCACATCCGGTGGTATCCCTGTCATATCAGCGTGGGACCAAGCAAAGCAGTCTATGTTAGCTTTTAAAAATTCAATTATCATACCTCGCATGTCTGAGCTTAAATTGGCTCCGACATAAACCTTCCGTTCAGGCCATTGCTCAAATAATATCACTGCCTCGAGTTCTTCAATTGTTGTTTTGATGCTTTCATTTTCTTCAGGTTCCTGAATTGTATCAGGCCTCGAGTCCAAATCTGTCTTTTCTTGTTCAGCTGAAGTTTGATTTTTTGCACCTTCAAATGTTTCCTGTAATTGCTATTTTTTTTATTTACGGTGCTCGTACCTGTTACAGCGTTGACACTTCTAGCCGTCTGCTGATCCCCACGAATTTGGCAAATTCCCCATGGTGATGGGAATTTAATAACTTGATGTAGAGTTGATGGGACAGCATCCATATCGTGTATCCATGGTCTCCCCGTGATCATATTGTAGGCCATTTCCATATCAACTACCTGAAATTTAGTTTCTTTAACAACACCTGTAGCAAAAGTTGTTAGAATTACCTCTCCTTTTGTTACCACACTTGAATTGTCGAAGCCTGACAAGGTGTGCGCCTTGGGTATCACTTTGTCTTCAGCTTGCATTTCACGTAATACCCTTAGTAGTATAATATTTACGGAACTCCCTGGATCAATCAAAACTCGTTTTACATTAGTATCATGTACAAGTAAAGATATTACCAGAGCGTCATTATGTGGAGTTATCACTCCTTCGGTATCGGCGTCATCGAACGAAATACTTTCATTTTCTAAGACCTGCCTCACCTGTTTCCCGTGTGTAATTGTTACCTTAGAAACCTTGTTGGAGGCTGTGTAGGTTATGCCGTGAATATCTTCTCCCCCACTTATCACATTCACTGTCCTCTTTGGTGAAGGAGGCTTTGGTGTCTCTTGCCTGTTTTTCATATAGGCTTGTTTTCCTTTTTCACTAAATAACTCAGTGAGGTACCCTTGCTTCAATAGATGATCTACTTCACTCTGCAAGAATCTACATTCTGAAGTTTTGTGCCTGTGATCATTGTGTAATTCGCACCAATGATCTGGATTGCGTCTATTTGGATTTGACCGCATCTCTTTTGGCCATCGTACCTTATCTCCCATGCTTCTTAAAACAGCCACGAGCTCGGAGGTAGAGACATTAAAATTATATCCGCCGAATCGTGCCTTTAAACTTCTGTCATCATCTCGTGATTCTTGTCTTTCCGATCATTCCTGAATTTTGAAGAAGAACCAGAGTCCCTGTTCCTCGATTTTTGATCATATTGCCGGCTATCTTGTTTTGACCGTGGGTCTTTTCCGGCAGGTCCCATATATGGATCGTACCTGTTTTTATCTGATCTTTTTTCGGTTTCTGATCTTTGGGGACCACCCCTTTCTTCATGATAAGACTTAGGTACGGTATCTTCTTCAATTCGCAGCTTTGTACTATACCTGTTGTAAACATCATTCCACGTGGTTGCAGGAAATTCTCGAAGGCTTTCTTTGAGTCGTCTCGTGGCTTCAGAACTTTTGTCGTTTAAATTACTTGCAAAGGCTATTGCAGCCCAGTTGTCAGGCACACGGGGTAGAGTCATTCTTTCACGCTGGAATCTATCAACAAAATCTCTAAGCAACTCCGAATCCCCTTGTTTGATTTTGAAAATATCTTCCATTCTTTTTTCAACCTTTTGTGCTCCCGAATGTGCTTTAATAAAAGAATCTGCAAGCTCAGCAAAAGAATTTATAGAATTTTCAGATAAAAGAGAATACCAGGTTAATGCACCCTTGGTGAGTGTTTCTCCAAATTTCTTGACCAGTACTGATTCAATTTCTTGTTTGGTCAAGTCGTTGCCTTTCACGCCTGTTGTAAATGCAGTCACGTGGTCACGTGGGTCTGTAGTACCATCATATTTCGGGATGTCAGGCATTTTGAACTTTTTCGGAATTGGAAGGGGAGCAGCACTTGGCTTCCAAGGTTGTTGTGAGTATTTGTCCATGTCTACTCCTTTTATTACAGGCGGAACTCCAGGGATTTGCTCAATACGCTCATTTTGTTCCTTAATCTGTTTCTGCAAGGTTAGTACTAAATTTTGCAAATATGAATTATTTGAATTACCTGGTCCCCGTTCCTGTGGTTCACTGGTGGTTGCTCCATTTCCAGAATTAACAAGACCAGAACGGGGATTCTCCAATGTATTATTATTAGGAATTGGTGTGGGTGGTGCAGCAGGCAATCGACTAACTAAAGCCTGAAGAGCTTTGCCGACCTGAGCATCAATTAGCTTTTGTAAAGCTTCATTTGTACCTCCTTCAAAGTGTTCAGGTTGTTCTTGTTGATCAGCACGGGATTCAGTAACAGGAGTGCTTTCACGAGATTGACGTGGTGAATCTGGAGGGGAGGGAACCACGTCACCTTGATTTTGATGGATTTGATTTTCATGGTTTCCCAATGTGTTATTACTGTTATTGTCAGTGTTGTTGTTTGACATGGTGATAACAATGGACAAGATATAGCTTAAAAGAAAATATTATCAGATTCCCGGTAACGGAACCAATTTGTTTAACCAAAAATCTGAGTCTTTGATCAAAGCTAAAAAGAAATTCGGGTTACTGATAATTAGGAGACGAAAATAAAATATTTTTGTGAATGATGGTTGTCACACCTCCTTTTTACGCGCCCGCGGGGGCGCAGGGGTTTTTTCCAATTAAAGGACAATCGAAAACGGGATTGGTTTAATTATTTCAGAGTCGCCACTTGGGAGATTTAGGGTGTCCCAAGTCACCAATTTTAATCCCGAATCGAGGAAAAGAATGACTCTATATTATGGTCTGCGTACCAGAAATCCGGATAAGGAATTCTGTTAACCCGGGAGAAGGTGTTAGGCATTCCCGAGTTCCGTGGTTCTAGCACGGTCGCTCAACTGTTATATTCGGCTTGATTATCTGATTTTATACAAGTGTGAACTTATGTGCAAAATTTAACTTTTAACCGCTTTTATCATTTACTGTTTTTATCAAGAATTGCAACGTTGTGAAAATGTATCTCGAACCGCGCTACAATCAATGTACCCGTGGTCGTCGACACACTTTGACTCCGTTGAGATTTGGATTTGGGTCACATCAATGTGCACCCGAGTTTAAGGAAATTAAATTATTAAAGGCGCGCCTAAAGCGACTAGCGTGTTTATTTTTGGGTAGGACCGTGGAATTTTACTAAACGGTCCATCCCGAAGTCTAAACAATTTTTTAAAGCAAATATTTACTGAGGGCCCCGCAATTTGTGTTTTATTTGGCGAGGCTCATCTCATTCTAATTTTTTTTTAAATGAAATTGCAACGTCATGGACACGCATCTCGAACCACGTCACAATCAATGTACCCGTGATTAGAAACACATTTCGACTCCGTTGAGAATTGGATTTGGGTCACATAAATGTGCACCCGAGTTTAAGAAGGTAAAATTTATTAAGGCGCGTCCTAAAGAGTCTAACGTATTGTTATTTTGGGAAGAGGCCGTGAAGGTTCATTAAACGGCCAAATCCAAAGTCTAGTCAATGGTTATGTATTTTATTGAGGGCCCCGACGGTTTGTGATTTATTTGGCGAGGCTCGTCTCATTTTTATTTTAAAAGGATAAACCTATAGCGACTACATTTTCTATTAAGTTCGTCTCTAAAATAAAAGAAAAATCTCCTAATTATTTACATGCTGAAAAAACGCAACTTATTAGTTATTAAGTTACGGCTTATGTGAACGGAAAATTGCGATCGCGTTTGTACAAGGAAAAACTGCTTTCATTCCACATTTTTATTATTTGCTAGAACATGAGATAAATACACAATAATATCAAAGCCGATTAACTATTCTTCAAATAATTTAAACTAGCATTATTAGATGAAGAAATAATACATATGCAACCTCATTACTCATTAATTAATCGACTACATTTTTATACGAAGAGAGGAAAATTAATATTCAAACACAGATCCAAACAAAAGAATTCAACAGGAACAGGAGCCTGATTAATATTTCATTTTTCGCTTCAAGCCAAGAGTGTACAAATGTGTACCTGGAAACAGCAGTACAAGAACAAAGAAGTAGGAGTCAGCAACAGTAATAACGCAGCAACAGCAGGTTCCGCAACACCGCAAAACCAGTAACGACCAATAGAATAACCCAGTGACAGATTGAAAACTCAACAGTGAAAAAAGTACAATCGCAGTCAAAGCAGAAGAGAGAAAAGACACGAGATGCAGTAGCTTCGGATTTTTGAATAACACTCGAAGAAAAGCAAACAGAAATTATTCGAGTGAAAGTTCAAATTGGATTTCTCTTTTACTCTCACAAACTCTCTCAAGTATCTCTTAATATTCAAGTTCTAAAAAACTCTCTTCTTTTTTCTCTCCAAAAAAATCCTCTCAAGGTTCAAGTTCTACTCTTTTTCCAAAAAACCCCCCTCTTAATGTCAAGAATAGTCCTCTATATATAGCAAGACAAGTCTTCAATTCCCAACCCCAAAATTATTCCCCCAATGGCATGTTTTGTCCCACTACATAATGTTTTCTTTATTTTAAACTTTGTCCCCCATGCCTACATTAAATAAATACCACATTCCCAACCCATTACCATATGTCCCCCATGCCTATATTAAAAAAAGTACAAGATTCCTCCCCATTATGTTTTGTCTTGTTCCCTATTATATTAAACAAGTACATCAAAAACCCCACCCCATTATATTTGTCCCCCATGCTTAACATAAAGAATCAAAATAATGTTTAATTACCAAACTACCCCTCCGACCTTATTGCAATTACAAATCTACCCCCGAATGCAATGCAATTTACCAAATTACCCCTCTGCTCTAAACAATCAATTAATCATAACTCAACCAAAATATAGTCAAGATGACCAATTTCTCAACAATCTTCAACAACAATTTACATGAACATGATGAACAACACAAACTCCAAATTAATGGAAATAAATCAACCATATCGGGAACCAATCCTGGTTAATTTAGACCATTAATGGATGAACAAAGAGACAATAATACAAACAACAATATGCATGATTCAAATTAAAATAACAAATCAAAGACAAACATAAACTCACATTAAATCATTGGATTTAAACATGAACTTCAAACCAAGACGAACATGAATTTAATCTATCTTTAAGCAACAAACATGACGGATTCTAACGATTCAAACAACATTAATATTTTTTGGAAAATACATAACACATGAAACAAATTGAAGAAATAACCAATTAAATTTCAATTTGGATCTAACAAACATTAAACTAACAAATATTCACTTAAACAACAATCAAACATGAAATAAACATGAAAAATAACTAATTAATCTTTCATTTGAAATCTGAAAATTAATTCAACAAAACACATAAACATGAACAACACAAAAAATCAAATATCTAACCATAGATATGAACAAAACAAACATTTTGCCGATTTTAGATTCGAAAATATCAAAACAAAATACGGACAAAATAAAACTCAAAAAAAAACTACTAACCGGAGATGAAAAACGACAGATTCGATTGTATGAACTGTTTCGACGAACCTCAGGTGGGAATAAATCTGCCCGGACTCAACGACTAACTCGACGACGAACTTGACTTTAAGAAGCACGTCGAGATAGTAGCGGCAGTCGACACAGCAGCAGCAATCGACGCAGCATCAAATGGAGGAAATGGAGAAGCAACGGCGACAAAGTCGACGGGGAAGTCGACGGACAGCTGCTCGATATTGAGGCGATGCAATGGTGGTTGACGACGCAACAGTGATTGTTGTTGTTTCAAAAGAACGAGGGGTCGTGGGGGTGGTGTTTGGACTGGGAGTTTTCGGACAAGATGGTGCAGCAGCCATGGCTGTCTTGGCGGAGCTGAAGACGTGGTTGACTAACGTGAAGATGGAAAGGGAGCTGGGGCGACGGGATAGTGACGACGGGCTGGCGGGTTTCGGGTGTTTCGACGAGTAGTGGTCGACGGAGAAGCTGGAGGTGAGGCAGCCAGTTCATTGGGTCCGTTTGGACGATGAAGTTGAAAGTAGAAGAAGAAACTACGGCAGCCATGGATGGAGGTCGAAGCTACGGAGGCAGCAACCATGGGTGTCGAGCTTCCAGCTCGTCGCCGGGGAAGACGAACCAGCGGCTGGTTGTGTGCGTGAGGAGATGGAGTGAAGCAGAAGCGTCGACGCACTGGGAACGGGCTGGACAACGTGTGTGTGTGTGTGTTGGGGGTAAAGGTTGCCATGGATGCTTTTCTTGGAGCTTTGGAGAGGAAGAAGATGGAGGGGGCGGGTGAGTTTAGTTTAGGTTTTTAGGGTTTTTGTTTTGTTTTGTTTTGTTTTTTTTTTGTTTTGTGTTTTGACAAAATGAAGAGTGGGTCTTGGGTCAATGGGTTAATGGGGCGGACCGGGTCGACCCGTGTGAAGTGGACTGGGTCGTGGACAATTGTTTGGGCCTGGGGTTGAAAATTGAAGAAGTGGCCCAATCCGATTTTTATTTGTATTTTTGTTATCTTTTCTTCTTTTGTTTTCTAAAACTAAATCATAAGAATACTTAAATTATTATTAAAAACTAAATTAAGTTATAAAAGTGCAAATTAACTACCAATAACAATTAAAGCACAATTAAGTAATAATTAAGCATAAAATTGTATATTTGGACATTAAATGCTAAAAATGCAAAAGGTGCCTATTTTTGTAATTTTAATTTTTGTAAAACTAATTTAATTACTAACAATTGTAGAATTAAATCCTACATGTAAAATATGACATATTTTGTATTTTTTATTAATTTAACAGATAAGCAAACACAGACAAATACAAATAATAATCCAAAAATGTCACAAAAATACTCAAAATTGCACACCAAAGAAAATCATTTTATTTTGCATTTTTTTTGGGAGTAATTCTCATGTAGGGCAAAAATCACGTGCTTACAGCTGCCCCTCTTTGCCCGAAGACACGAAGGGTTTTCGCGCAAAGATAAAGCGAGCGATTTTTGCCCGTCCGAGTACTCCGTGTGAAGCATTTTTGAAAAAGATTTAACCGAACCTTTGCTTCAAAGGTTTCCTACATATCCCTGGCTAAAGGGGAATCAGGTTAATGTAGTTCGGGAAATTTTGGTAGCTGGGACTACCGTGGGATTGCAATGTTACTGCTGTTGCATGTTGTTATCACTGCTTACCGATCTCCTTATTACACCGTACTTAAAATAAAAACAAGAAGCTAGGCTAGACTGAAATTTGTTCTTGTTGCCTGGCTTTCTCGTCGGCTTGTGTTTCCTCCGGTGTTTTTCTTCCGATGCTTTTCTTCCTTTTGACCCATGCTCTTGAGTATGTGCTGGGACCTCTTGTTGCAACCTTTTGCTTCCCGGTGCTGGGATTTTTTATTGTTTCCTGTTGGGGATTCCTGCTGTAACCCTCTATTTTATTGTCCTCTGACTTGATCTTGAAACCTATGCCTCTGTTATATGGGCGGGCTCCCAACTTCAATACTTGAAAATTAATGTTGAATGTATTCCTCTGTTATCTGGGCGGGCTCCCAACTTCAACGCTCGAAATATAAAGACTAAAATGTATGCCTCTATTATCTGGGCGGGCTCCCAACTTCAACGCTTGAAATGAAATGGCTGAAATGTATGCCTCTGTTATCTGGGCGGGCTCCCAACTTCAACTCTGGAGATATAAAGACTGAATGTATTCCTCTGTTATTATGGGCGGGCTCCCAACTTCAACGCTTGAAATGTAAAGACTGAATGTATGCCTCTGTTATCTGGGCGGGCTCCCAACTTCAACTCTGGAAATATAAAGACTGAAATGTATTCCTCTGTTATTTATGGGCGGGCTCCCAACTTCAACTCTTGAGAATAAAGACTGAATGTATTCCTCTGTTATTATGGGCGGGCTCCCAACTTCAACGCTTGAAAAGTAAAGACTGAATGTATTCCTCTGTTATTATGGGCGGGCTCCCAACTTCAACTCTGGAAATATAAAGACTGAAATGTATTCCTCTGTTATTATGGGCGGGCTCCCAACTTCAACTTTGGAAATATAAAGACTGAATGTATGCCTCTGTTATTATGGGCGGGCTCCCAATTTCAACACTTGAAATGAAAGACTGAATTTATGCCTCTGTTATCTGGGCGGGCTCCCAACTTCAACGCTTGAAAGTAAAGACTGAATGTATTCCTCTGTTATTATGGGCGGGCTCCCAACTTCAACACCTGAAATGAAAAGACTGAAATGTATGCCTCTGTTATCTGGGCGGGCTCCCAACTTCAACTCTGGAAATATAAAGACTGAATGTATTCCTCTGTTATTATGGGCGGGCTCCCAACTTCAACTCTTGAAAATAAAGACTGAATGTATTCCTCTGTTATTATGGGCGGGCTCCCAACTTCAACGCTTGAAAAGTAAAGACTGAATGTATTCCTCTGTTATTATGGGCGGGCTCCCAACTTCAACTCTTGAAAATAAAGACTGAAATGTATGCCTCTGTTATCTGGGCGGGCTCCCAACTTCAACTCTGGAAATATAAAGACTGAAATGTATGCCTCTGTTATCTGGGCGGGCTCCCAACTTCAACGCTTGAAAGTAAAGACTGAATGTATTCCTCTGTTATTATGGGCGGGCTCCGCCTCCTATGGGTAAAACTAAACTTAGGAGGAAATACCTCTCCTATGGTTAAAACATAAACTTAGGAGGAAATGCGTCTCCTATAGGCAAAACTAGACCTAGGAAGTGTATCTCTTATTGGTAAAAGCATGGAATGTATTCCCTTGTTATACAGGTGGGCGCCTGATGGTAAAGACATGAGATGTATTCCCTTGTTATACAGGTGGGTGCCTGAAATATGAAATGCACAGACAAAAAGTATTCCTCTCGTTATTCAGGTGGGCGCCTGTTTTCAACAACAACTTAGGACTGGTAAAACTAAACTTAGGAGGAAATGCCTCTCCTATGGGTAAAACTAAACTTAGGAGGAAATGCGCCTCCTATGGGTAAAACTAAACTTAGGAGGAAATACCTCTCCTATGGTTAAAACATAAACTTAGGAGGAAATGCGTCTCCTATAGGCAAAACTAGACCTAGGAAGTGTATCTCCTATTGGTAAAAGCATGGAATGTATTCCCTTGTTATACAGGTGGGCGCCTGATGGTAAAGACATGAGATGTATTCCCTTGTTATACAGGTGGGTGCCTGAAATATGAAATGCACAGACAAAAAGTATTCCTCTCGTTATTCAGGTGGGCGCCTGTCTTTTTTTGAGAAAATTTTCGCGATGAGAAAATTTTCTGCCCCGGTTTGATGATCTTCTTTATGGCATGTTCTTCCGCCATCTGTAACATTTCTTTTCCCTGCTTCAAATCAAAGAAAGATTTTGTTAGTTTTAAAAGAAGAAAAAAACATGGTTGCTTTCCCTTTTTTTTCTCTTTTTTTTTCTTTTTTCCTTTTTTTTTTCTTTTCTTTTTTTCGGCGTTCCATTACACTATCAGAACTTGCTGGGGATGATCCTATTTATTGGGGATGATATTACTGTTGGGGATCATGTCCCTGCTGGTGAACACATTCCCGTTGGGGGTGGTTTTTCCTCTTCTTTCCTTGCTCCACATTGTCCGACCTTTTTTGGAATTTGGTCGATGATCGGCCAAGGATGCTCTTGCATCTCGACCCCTTTTTCACTATACCCCCTTGACATTTAGGCTAACTCATCATTCGGTCTTGCAACAAATGTCTTTTCCGTTTCATTGTATTATCTTTGGCATGTCCTGTTCGCCTTCTGCTTCGCAGCATTTTGGCAATTAGTAGTAAGCTCTGAAAAACAAAATCCTGCTAAAAAAACAAACTACTGGAGAAAAACACTATACACCCAAAATAAAAAGTGATGACTTTAAAAAGATGAAAGAAAAAGTCTTTCTGAACAAATGTTGGAGAAAGAAAAAATAAAGAACTTATCCGAATGGTACAATCAATCCCAATGATCATGTCATGCATTTCTGGATTAACCAACTCAGTCTATTCATATCGATCAATTTTTCTGACGGCCTTACTTTGCTGGGGATGTGCAGAAGCCCAACTTTCGCCGGATGTGGATCTTATCTTGCTAGCCCCCTTTATATCATTGTCGCCTCATAGTGCCCTTCGAGGGGTTTTCACTGATGAGACTCTCTCATTTCTCTCAATTCTCGTCGCCTTATGGTGCCTGTGAAGGTTTTCACTGATAAGACTCTTCTCATTTATTTTCTAAGCTGGATATTGGAGTGTTACCGACATGACTCTTTGTTGGGGATGTGCAGAAGTCCAACTTTCGCCGGATGCGGCCCATTTTTTGCCAATCTTATCTTGCTAGCCCCCTTTATATCCTTGTCGCCTCATAGTGCCCTTCGAGGGGTTTTCACTGATGAGACTCTCTCATTTCTCTCAATTCTCGTCGCCTTATGGTGCCGATATGACTCTTTGCTGGGGATTCTTTAGGTTATCAATTCGTTGCCGACTTTCTCTGCTTTTATTTGCTTAACTTGGCTTTCCTCGGATTCTGATCGGGAGGTCTTTTTGGACATCAACATGGGTTTTTTTTTTGTTTATGGCTAAAAGAAAAAGAGGGCATCAAAAAGGGTTCAAAATAATTCTGATGGGTAAAAACCATTACAACTCTTGGAATCGAACTTCCTTCCCAACATTACAAACATAACTTCTGCCCCAGTTTCTTGCTTGGGGATTCTTATTTTTTTGGTTACACTATGACCGAGCCGTGAGGCGCCTACGTATCCTTCTTTGAGGAATCAGGTCAAACGTAGTTCACAACTCCCTTTTTTTCCTTTTTCCTTTTTTTTTTTGACTTTTCTTTTGTTTTTATTATCATTATATTTTCTTCTTTTTTTTTTTTTCCTTATTTTCATTATTGATTCCAAAAGAGGGGTATGAAAGAATAGATAAGGCTCAAAAGGGGAAGCAAAGGTTAAAATGTTTGGATAGAAGAAAAAATGCCTCCTTCATTTCATTCTCCGATGAATGCCAAGTATAAACAAACAAACAACAATTAATAGCAATGTCGATGCATCTTCCCTCGACATTTGTCTGACATAAAGCGCAACTGGATAACATCTTGGTCACAATAGATGACCACTGCCAATTCTGGACAAATTTGCCATTTTTGCTTTGGCCTGATGTGGGAGGATCTGTTTCAACACTTGCTGTCCCTCTTCAAATTTCCTGATATCGTCTGCATCCCCTAAATTGATGTCTTATGCGTCATCTAAGTTGGGCTTGGATTTCTCTTCCAACTAGCTTAACTCTCTGTTTGTCTCTTTGAAGGCTTTATTATCATCGTATCCCGATTCGTCATTGTGATTGACCTTTTGTATAATCAGTTCGGAATCAGATTGATTTTTAGACTAAGTTGAAGATCCGTTATGCATGCCACGTCATTGGAATCAGTATAAAGAGCTTTGTTTAGAAAGAGAAAAGGAAGAAAACAGACTTAAAACAAAATAAGAAGAGAAAAGCTTTCGCTTTATAGAAATACGGGATAACAGAGTTTCACACTAAAACAAAACTGGATTACAACTCTGCAATAATCCAAAACAAGAAAGAAAAATCAGAGCCCACTACCAAGACTCCCTTCGGATAGGACGAGGAGTAGCCGTCCAATTGTTGACCGTCCAATTTTCATTTATTTTCACCGGCAAGGATCGTCATTAATGTTTGGCGGCTCTGGAACCTGAACCTCGATCCTATTTGTGTTGATGAGTTCTTGCACGGCATTCTTCAACTTCCAACATCTCTCAGTATCGTGTCCGGGAGCCCCCGAACAATATTCACAACTTGCTGAAGGGTCAAGATTTTCAGGAAGAGGATTTGGTAATTTGGGCTCAATAGGATTCAATAGGCCTAACTGCCTCAATTTGTGGAACACGGTAGTATAGGATTCTCCCAGCGGAGTATATTTCTGCTTCCTCTCATTCTTAAAAGCTTGATTCCCCCGGAAACCTGACCCTGGAGGATTTCTATAGGCCCTCGGAAGTGGATATATGTTTGGTGGAGGTGGGTATGTATTTTGGGGGGCCGGCGCACGCCATTGTGCGTGTGCTGGAGAGTGGGTATAGGTTTGTGCATGATGAACGGAAAAATGGGGATCTGGCAGTGGGTAATAATGTTGTGGAGGGCTATATGGAGTGCGGGGGTAATTTTGATGGTAGGGTCGTGGTTGGATATAGTAGGGTGACGGGCCTCTAGATCCGAACCATGCTCCCGACTCAACAGTCGTGACATCTTCTTTCTTCTCCTTCCCCAGTACACCCTTAGTGCCGCTCTGGATGGCCTGAGTGGTTGCTTTGATTGCCGAATAGCTCAGGATTTTGTTGGACCTGAGTCCCTCTTCGATCATACCGCCCATTTTAACTACTTCATTGAAAGATTTACCAACTGTCGTCACTAGATGACCAAAGTAAGTTGGCTCCAAGGTTTGTAAGAAGTAGTCCACCATCTCTCCCTCTCTCATGGGAGGATCGACTCTGGCTGCTTGCTCTCTCCAGCGGAACCCGAACTCGCGAAAACTTTCCCCGGGCTTCTTCCCGGTCCTCAACAACGTGAGACGGTCAGGGACTATCTCGAGATTGTATTGGAAATGACCTGCAAAAGCCTGCGCCAGATCATCCCAAGTGTACCATCTGCTGGAATCCTGTTTGGTATACCATTCGAGTGCCGATCCGCTCAGACTTTGGCCAAAATAGGCTATCAACAGTTCATCTTTATCGCCTGCCCCTCTCATTTTACTACAGAATCCCCGCAAATGTGCCATGGGATCACCGTGCCCTTCATATAAATCAAACTTAGGCATCTTGAACCCGACCGGGAGTTGGACATCCGGGAAAGGGCATAGATCTTTGTAGGCCATGCTGACCTGGTTGCCCAATCCATGCAGGTTCCTGAAGGACTGCTCCAGGCTTTTGAATTTCCTCAAAACCTCATCTTGTTCTGGGGCTTTAACCGGCTTTTCAATTTCGGTCGGTGCCTGCAAATGTGGATTGTAGGCACGTGGTTCGGGGGCATGGAATGTAGGCTCAGGGGGATGGTATTGCGTATCGGGAGCCTGAAGTAATGGCTCGCTGTTTGATCTTTGCAGGGTGGCTGATGTGGGTCCCATATAAGTCGGAACATTTAGTATTGGGAGAGGTTGATGGGGCGGTAGAGCTTGGGAATCATGAGGGCTTCTTTCTTGATGATAACGGGGATTCGGATGGCTTGTTGAAGGGCCGGAGTGAGGGTATTCCGGCATGTGCCCCAACGGCTCAGGGCTCTTTTGTGACTTGGCTAGAGCTAGCTGCATTGCATTCATCTCTAATCCCATCCTTTCTATCTTTCCCATTGCTTCCTTTAACAACTGGCTCACCGGCCTTTCTTCCTCGGTACTATTCTCTGAAGTAGTCATGCTTGTTGTTATCGGTCCTTTGGATATAGTTTGGTAAGGGTGTGTTGCCAGAATTCTTTAACAACTAACTGTTTGAGATTCGGAAAACAACAAACTTGTTAGCGTTTAGAGTTTAACAGGTTTGACAACAACACATTGAGGATGCAATGCCCCTAGGCCGTTAACCGTTTCTAACATGCTTTGCTTTAAACAACATGCGTCCCCCGACTTGCTTATTTGTCCCCTTTTAAAGCACTTTGGGAAACCCTGTATTTTATTTTATTTGTATTTTCTTTTTCTTTCGATTTTTCATTTTTTTTTCTTTCTCTTTTTCCTTTTTTTCATTCTCCCTTTTTTTCCATTTTCTTTTTGTTGTGGTCGAATCTTATGGAGATTGCCTACGTATCATGACCCCGCATGAATCAGACCTTGCGTAGTTCGGACCAATAAAAGCTAAACAATAATACACATTTTTCAATTTTAAAACAAACTAGGTTTCAAAGGTTTGAAGATGACCTGCAAACTTGAAAATCAAACAACCCACATATTCTAATCAAAAGATTTACAAACTCAAAACAAAAGGCTGACCCCCTTTCTCTGTTTGACAAATGCAACCGAACGGTTATTTTTGCAAACGTGGCCCCTTCCAAATTCCACATGAATTCGAGGCCGAGGAGGATTATTTTATGACACTTTTACAAACTTGTCCATTCTTTTACGAAAATAACCTTTCGACAACTGAAAGATACTCTAAGGCTATTTCGGCAAGAACGGTTTAAGACGCGGCCGAAGCTGGGTCGGCTTATTTTGACCAAAAATCCGAACGGTATTCACCTAACTGCTGACTCTTTGTTTTTTTTTTCAAATTACAATGAAAACGTGGAGTTGCAAACACGGCCCTTCAACGCCTCGGGGACGAAGATTTTTAAGGCTGTGCGGGTCAACTGGACCAAACTCCTAAACATGACCCAAAAGGTGGTTGTTTATGCAAAGTCAGCCTTCCGGCGTCCCTTTCGGGAACATTCGGCTATTTATGACAAAACAGCATCACCTGACTTATTTATGACTCTTTTTATCGATTTTCAAATTAGAAAACTCAATACTGCAAACACGGCCTTTCAACGTCTCGGGGACGAAGATTTTTAAGGCTGTGTGGGTCAACTGGAACAAATCTTAAAAAATGACCCAAAGGTGGCTGTTTATGCAAAGTCAGCCTTCCGGCGTCCCTCTCGGGAACATTCGGCTATGTCTTGATAAAACAACGTCACCCGACTTCTTTATGACAAAATTAAAATTTGACATATTATTCTTTTATTATTATTTATTTGTTTTTGGCTTTTTAGCAAAAGGTGGGGTTGGACCCGATGAGGGTTGCCTACGTATCTCACATCCGGTGAGAATCAAACCCGCGTAGTTCGGGCAATCAAGAATAAGTAGATGAACTAACTTCCTTTTTTGAATTTGTGAAAGAACTACTTTAAAAGGAGAAAGGAAATATTTTTGATTGATTTTCTTTTTAAAAGAAAGACTTCTAAGATATATATATTTTTTTTAATTTCCATTTGTTTTTTTTTCTTATTCTAAAGGAAGAAGAAAATATTTTTCGGAATTTTACCTTTTCAATTTTGAAAGAAGAATCAAAATATTTTCGGATTTGTTTTTTATTATTATTATTATTATTATTATTATTTTTAAAAAAAACAATTAGAAAGACTTTATAAAGAAGTCCATAATGGAAAATATTTTTGGATTTTTATTGTTTTGAAAATTTGGGGTCTAAAAACTTTTCTAGACTTTTTGGCAAGACAAATATTTTTGCAACAAATAAAGACATATATATATTTTTTGGAAATAAAAAAAAACTTTTTGGATTTATATATACATACATATATATTTGTGACAAATAAAGAAAGGCTCTTTAATTATTTTTTATTTTTGCAAAAAATAAAAAAACATTTTAAAAAAAAAATAAGACTCTTTTCATGGCAAAACAAACTATTTTCTTTTCTATATTTTTTTGAAAAACAAAACAGAACAATGATGATTTTTTTTCCTTTTAATAAAACAAACTAAACATTTTTTTTCTCATTTTCTTAAAATTTCGGCAGAGTTTTGACAGTATTCGGGTATTTGGTTTTATTCGAAAATAAGCAATCAATTCTCTAACCGCTATTTCCTTTTTTTCGCATTTCAAAATGTTATTCCTGATATTCACAAGACAGTCAATACACAAGTCTGAATCGAATAAATTCGCAAGTAGTAGCAAGTAAGATGCATCAGGATGGTCATTTCCATTTTTGGTACACCTGTCCTAGACAGACCCAACCCCTGTGTTGAGCCTCCAAAGTCAAATGCACGTGATGCAAACAAACGTTCCTACTAGGGATCCGGCATGAAGCTGAGTTATTCTAGGTTCATAACCTGGGTATTTGTTCTAGACTGTGTACCCGAGCGGACAACTCGAGCCGAGGAGGGGGCTACGTACCGGGGACCCGCGAGATCGTCCGGCTTTGTAACTTGTCCGACCTCTTTCTTATTTCAGGTATTGACACTAACAGAATAGGGAGTCTCGACCAGCGAGCTTCTCCCCGGAGGTAAGAAGAGAAAGGTTTCGGCACAGTTGATATGTACAGTTCAAATAATATCAAAGCGGTAAAAGCAGCATTTAGCACATTAGGCTCAAAACATGTAATAAAATCAGATAATAAATAAAGCCAAATAATAACAATTATTCTAAGCTCGAATTCTTAACCCTGAACCAGTGGTTCTGGGTTTTTAGTCCCCAGCAGAGTCGCCAGAGCTGTCACACCTCCTTTTTACGCGCCCGAGGGGGCGCAAGGGAGTTTTTTCCAATTAAAGGACAATCGAAACGGGATTGGTTTAATTATTTCAGAGTCGCCACTTGGGAGATTTAGGGTGTCCCAAGTCACCAATTTTAATCCCGAATCGAGGAAAAGAATGACTCTATATTATGGTCTGCGTACCAGAAATCCGGATAAGGAATTCTGTTAACCCGGGAGAAGGTGTTAGGCATTCCCGAGTTCCGTGGTTCTAGCACGGTCGCTCAACTGTTATATTCGGCTTGATTATCTGATTTTATACAAGTGTGAACTTATGTGCAAAATTTAACTTTTAACCGCTTTTATCATTTACTGTTTTTATCAAGAATTGCAACGTTGTGAAAATGTATCTCGAACCGCGCTACAATCAATGTACCCGTGGTCGTCGACACACTTTGACTCCGTTGAGATTTGGATTTGGGTCACATCAATGTGCACCCGAGTTTAAGGAAATTAAATTATTAAAGGCGCGCCTAAAGCGACTAGCGTGTTTATTTTTGGGTAGGACCGTGGAATTTTACTAAACGGTCCATCCCGAAGTCTAAACAATTTTTTAAAGCAAATATTTACTGAGGGCCCCGCAATTTGTGTTTTATTTGGCGAGGCTCATCTCATTCTAATTTTTTTTTAAATGAAATTGCAACGTCATGGACACGCATCTCGAACCACGTCACAATCAATGTACCCGTGATTAGAAACACATTTCGACTCCGTTGAGAATTGGATTTGGGTCACATAAATGTGCACCCGAGTTTAAGAAGGTAAAATTTATTAAGGCGCGTCCTAAAGAGTCTAACGTATTGTTATTTTGGGAAGAGGCCGTGAAGGTTCATTAAACGGCCAAATCCAAAGTCTAGTCAATGGTTATGTATTTTATTGAGGGCCCCGACGGTTTGTGATTTATTTGGCGAGGCTCGTCTCATTTTTATTTTAAAAGGATAAACCTATAGCGACTACATTTTCTATTAAGTTCGTCTCTAAAATAAAAGAAAAATCTCCTAATTATTTACATGCTGAAAAAACGCAACTTATTAGTTATTAAGTTACGGCTTATGTGAACGGAAAATTGCGATCGCGTTTGTACAAGGAAAAACTGCTTTCATTCCACATTTTTATTATTTGCTAGAACATGAGATAAATACACAATAATATCAAAGCCGATTAACTATTCTTCAAATAATTTAAACTAGCATTATTAGATGAAGAAATAATACATATGCAACCTCATTACTCATTAATTAATCGACTACATTTTTATACGAAGAGAGGAAAATTAATATTCAAACACAGATCCAAACAAAAGAATTCAACAGGAACAGGAGCCTGATTAATATTTCATTTTTCGCTTCAAGCCAAGAGTGTACAAATGTGTACCTGGAAACAGCAGTACAAGAACAAAGAAGTAGGAGTCAGCAACAGTAATAACGCAGCAACAGCAGGTTCCGCAACACCGCAAAACCAGTAACGACCAATAGAATAACCCAGTGACAGATTGAAAACTCAACAGTGAAAAAAGTACAATCGCAGTCAAAGCAGAAGAGAGAAAAGACACGAGATGCAGTAGCTTCGGATTTTTGAATAACACTCGAAGAAAAGCAAACAGAAATTATTCGAGTGAAAGTTCAAATTGGATTTCTCTTTTACTCTCACAAACTCTCTCAAGTATCTCTTAATATTCAAGTTCTAAAAAACTCTCTTCTTTTTTCTCTCCAAAAAAATCCTCTCAAGGTTCAAGTTCTACTCTTTTTCCAAAAAACCCCCCTCTTAATGTCAAGAATAGTCCTCTATATATAGCAAGACAAGTCTTCAATTCCCAACCCCAAAATTATTCCCCCAATGGCATGTTTTGTCCCACTACATAATGTTTTCTTTATTTTAAACTTTGTCCCCCATGCCTACATTAAATAAATACCACATTCCCAACCCATTACCATATGTCCCCCATGCCTATATTAAAAAAAGTACAAGATTCCTCCCCATTATGTTTTGTCTTGTTCCCTATTATATTAAACAAGTACATCAAAAACCCCACCCCATTATATTTGTCCCCCATGCTTAACATAAAGAATCAAAATAATGTTTAATTACCAAACTACCCCTCCGACCTTATTGCAATTACAAATCTACCCCCGAATGCAATGCAATTTACCAAATTACCCCTCTGCTCTAAACAATCAATTAATCATAACTCAACCAAAATATAGTCAAGATGACCAATTTCTCAACAATCTTCAACAACAATTTACATGAACATGATGAACAACACAAACTCCAAATTAATGGAAATAAATCAACCATATCGGGAACCAATCCTGGTTAATTTAGACCATTAATGGATGAACAAAGAGACAATAATACAAACAACAATATGCATGATTCAAATTAAAATAACAAATCAAAGACAAACATAAACTCACATTAAATCATTGGATTTAAACATGAACTTCAAACCAAGACGAACATGAATTTAATCTATCTTTAAGCAACAAACATGACGGATTCTAACGATTCAAACAACATTAATATTTTTTGGAAAATACATAACACATGAAACAAATTGAAGAAATAACCAATTAAATTTCAATTTGGATCTAACAAACATTAAACTAACAAATATTCACTTAAACAACAATCAAACATGAAATAAACATGAAAAATAACTAATTAATCTTTCATTTGAAATCTGAAAATTAATTCAACAAAACACATAAACATGAACAACACAAAAAATCAAATATCTAACCATAGATATGAACAAAACAAACATTTTGCCGATTTTAGATTCGAAAATATCAAAACAAAATACGGACAAAATAAAACTCAAAAAAAAACTACTAACCGGAGATGAAAAACGACAGATTCGATTGTATGAACTGTTTCGACGAACCTCAGGTGGGAATAAATCTGCCCGGACTCAACGACTAACTCGACGACGAACTTGACTTTAAGAAGCACGTCGAGATAGTAGCGGCAGTCGACACAGCAGCAGCAATCGACGCAGCATCAAATGGAGGAAATGGAGAAGCAACGGCGACAAAGTCGACGGGGAAGTCGACGGACAGCTGCTCGATATTGAGGCGATGCAATGGTGGTTGACGACGCAACAGTGATTGTTGTTGTTTCAAAAGAACGAGGGGTCGTGGGGGTGGTGTTTGGACTGGGAGTTTTCGGACAAGATGGTGCAGCAGCCATGGCTGTCTTGGCGGAGCTGAAGACGTGGTTGACTAACGTGAAGATGGAAAGGGAGCTGGGGCGACGGGATAGTGACGACGGGCTGGCGGGTTTCGGGTGTTTCGACGAGTAGTGGTCGACGGAGAAGCTGGAGGTGAGGCAGCCAGTTCATTGGGTCCGTTTGGACGATGAAGTTGAAAGTAGAAGAAGAAACTACGGCAGCCATGGATGGAGGTCGAAGCTACGGAGGCAGCAACCATGGGTGTCGAGCTTCCAGCTCGTCGCCGGGGAAGACGAACCAGCGGCTGGTTGTGTGCGTGAGGAGATGGAGTGAAGCAGAAGCGTCGACGCACTGGGAACGGGCTGGACAACGTGTGTGTGTGTGTGTTGGGGGTAAAGGTTGCCATGGATGCTTTTCTTGGAGCTTTGGAGAGGAAGAAGATGGAGGGGGCGGGTGAGTTTAGTTTAGGTTTTTAGGGTTTTTGTTTTGTTTTGTTTTGTTTTTTTTTTGTTTTGTGTTTTGACAAAATGAAGAGTGGGTCTTGGGTCAATGGGTTAATGGGGCGGACCGGGTCGACCCGTGTGAAGTGGACTGGGTCGTGGACAATTGTTTGGGCCTGGGGTTGAAAATTGAAGAAGTGGCCCAATCCGATTTTTATTTGTATTTTTGTTATCTTTTCTTCTTTTGTTTTCTAAAACTAAATCATAAGAATACTTAAATTATTATTAAAAACTAAATTAAGTTATAAAAGTGCAAATTAACTACCAATAACAATTAAAGCACAATTAAGTAATAATTAAGCATAAAATTGTATATTTGGACATTAAATGCTAAAAATGCAAAAGGTGCCTATTTTTGTAATTTTAATTTTTGTAAAACTAATTTAATTACTAACAATTGTAGAATTAAATCCTACATGTAAAATATGACATATTTTGTATTTTTTATTAATTTAACAGATAAGCAAACACAGACAAATACAAATAATAATCCAAAAATGTCACAAAAATACTCAAAATTGCACACCAAAGAAAATCATTTTATTTTGCATTTTTTTTGGGAGTAATTCTCATGTAGGGCAAAAATCACGTGCTTACAATGGTAAAACAGTAAATAGTTTTGTATTTCAGTAAGATTCCAATAGTATCCTTATATATGGTGAGTTCTTCTCCTTTTATAGCTAATTCTAGGAGAAGATGTAATGCATTTGTCTTAATGAGGCAATTATGAGCAATAAATGACATTAAAAGAAACGTTACACAATCATTTCTTTTTAAATTAAATATTCTAACGTATTTGATATTCAATGCTGTATTTAGACTCTTTTACGTCGTCAGATTCGTATCTTCAACTTCTTCCGATCTTTGGTCTTAAAATGACTTGGATAGGTACGAGACTCGTACCTATTTTAGTAACGGTCCGCACCTATGTTGCTTTCTTTTTCCCTTATCTGTTATCGCCCGTGCCTCTTGGCTATTTATTGTGTTTTGACCGTTTGACCAGTCCACGTGTCATGTCACGTCACCTACAATGTAAATTCAGTTTTTTACCAATATAGTCTGGTGCTTCTTCTTCTTCTTTCACAATCTTTAGTGAATGAGGATGAGTTGGAGGCAGCGGAGAAGCAGTTAGAGGCAATGCGGGAACAGGTAGAGATGGATTCATTACGGAGACAACTACAAAAGCTGACAGAAAGGCACGAAGCAGGTCGTTTAAAATTTGCTCAATTTGAGAAACTAGTGCATAAAGTCACTGAGGTAAGTTTTCTATTTTTATTTTTTTTGTATTTACTGTTTTTCCTTTTTCAGATCTTACTCAGTGTTTCTTTTTCTATGTTTTTCTTGTAGTTTATTTACTATTTTTGCTTTTTGCAGATCTGTATTTAGTTTATTAGGATTTAGGTTTTATGTGTGAAAGTAATTGATAAAAATCTGTAAAAATGATTTGTGATAGTTGTTTGAAATGATATTTATAGTTTTGTGCTATCTTTGTGATAATTGTTGCGATTTTCAATTCCATTTAGTTAATGAAAATTTTATGCTGTATAGTTGACGTTGGCTAATTAGTTTAGAAGCGCGTAATATATTCAAGTGAAAAAAATTGTAGTGTCTAAAAACATATTTAGCATCAAATTTAAAAAGATATGCATTGAAACTTTAATTTTTTAGTCATAGACAATTAGCAATTGTTGAGAAAGCCTAGCTTAACATAGCCAGAAAACCCTGAAACATGACAAAAAAGGTAGGAGTGTGACACTTAATTAGAGAAAATCGAAAGGTTATGCTCCTTATAAGTTAACTTGTACATTTAATTGAGAATATCTAAAAGATTGTTATATTGAAGAATTTAAAAAGTGAATTATTTATTTGTTGATTGTACGTGCAGATGGAACAACGACGTAGATGGATGTATAAAAGGAATTATCCCAATCGTGGAGGGTTGAGGGAAGAATTTGTACAAGGGGTTGCTGGATTTATTGATTATGCAATGTCGCTCTCTCAATTTTGTGATGAAGGTACGATTAGGTGTCCTTGTAAGAAGTGTAAGTGCAAAAAGTTGTTGAAGCCGGAGGATATTAAACTTTATCTTAATGAAAATGGGTTCAAAAAAAAAAAATTATTTTTGGACTGCCCACGGAGAGATTGCGCCTAATATGGATATGAATTTTCAAAATTTACTAATGAGGAGGCCTTTCAGAAGAAGAGTACTAAGGCAAAGGGTGTTCAAGCATCTGAAAAGGGCGGCTCGTTGCAGAACGATGGTTTAGCTACTACGAGGACTCCCCGGAGGAGATTGGTAACTTATTTGATATATTTATCTTAGTTTTTAACTATATTCAGGAATTTCTAATAAACACCTATTCTTTCTTTTGCATCAAAAGACTTACAATGAAGTCTTCCAGGAGACCAACACCATGAAAAAGGAGGATGAAAAAAAGGATTGTGTTAAACTGCAGGCTAAGCAAACATATGTAAGATCCAAACATACTTCTTATTTCGTGTTCTTTAACAAAGTTCATTTTGTATAATTATGATTACTTTTCTCACAGAATGAGTATAAACAAAATTTGGAGGAGGACATTCAGAGTCAGTCGATTGACGATCAAGATGGGCCAAGCAACCCATCTGATAATGTGGACATTTCTCTTAAGGTTGTTGGTGGCGTACATAAGGAGAGAGCCTACGGCGTTGGATCAGAGTGTTCATTCAATCGTCAATCGCCAGGATCGCCTGTTGCTTCTTATTCTTCACAGTCCTCTGTGAATCAGGGTGAATTGGAGGCAACACGGAGGAAGTTACAGGCAATGCGGAAACAAGAAGAGATGGATTCATTGCAGAGAGAACTAAAAGAGGTGACAGAAATGTTTGAAGCAGATTTTTTAGAACTTGATCGGCTGCAGAAACTAATGCATAAATTTATGCACAGTCGTCGATCTGATCCAGTGTCTGACACCGACTAAGATGGCGAGAATTTAGTGTATTGTACTTGTGATGTTTGGAACTTTGACTTGTTTGATTTGGTTAGAATGTTACATGGATGGCGGATTTCTCTTACTCATTCATATGATGATCCTAATTGAAATTTGACTCGTCCTTGAGATATCACTCATTGTTATGTGAGTCTAAAGAAGAGAAAAGCTTCCAAATTTCCTAGGCTGAGGAATTATTTCCTGCATAAATCAGAAAGTTTAGAGAGGAAGTGAAAGGCTTTGATATTTCCGAAGGACTGATGAATTGTCCTCTACATGTATTATGGTTCAATAATACATGTTGCTTGTGTGAAAATTAGAGAAGTAAAGAAATGTTATAGTTCAATAAAGCAAATTATAAAATAATTTCTGAGCCCACAAGTTGTTTGTGTGTCCTAAAGGAATTTAATTCTGTCACTGTTACCCAAGATGGATTACTTCCTCCCAGAATAGAACGGAAAAACTATTATGTCATACTGGCAATCGAAATTGTAGAACTTCAGCGAACTCAACAAACGGAATAAATCACACTTAATACTTATATGTTTGTTTTGAAAAACCAGTGCAACAATGTACACAAGAAAGGGGAAGTTTTCAGATTTTTCTCTATGTAAAAATCAAACCTCTAAATTTATAGACAATAAAAGGGTAAAATAAAAAGGTACAATCTAAAAGGTGTATCTCTCATTCACACCCTTTAGAAGCAGAAATACCCAACACTTCCTAGATAATGCGAGGGAAATCACTAGAGAAACTAGGGGTGGGCGTTCGGTATTTCGGTTCGGTTTTTAGAATTTCGGTTCGGTATTTCGGTATTCGGTTTATCAATTGTGTATACAAAATACCGTACCAAATTATTTCGGTACGGTTCGGTATTTCTTATTTTGGTTCGGCACGGTATCGGTACGGTTTCGGTTTTTAACAATCAATGCTAATTGCTAACTGCTAAGTTTTAAGTGTTGTGCTAACAAGTAACAAACAGTGGACTATGCACTGTTTTTCAATATATAAGTGGACAATTGGACTTTGGACATGCACAGCACAAGAACGTACACATGGCTGAAAGCCTGAAACACCAACACTGTAATTTTCACTCTAATTTGACACTATAATTTTCACTCTAAAACTGTAAAACAACTGCACAAGTGCACAACGTGAACGTGCACAAGCAGTCAAGCACAACTGCACATGGCTGAAACCTGAAAGCCAGAAACTGTGACAAGTAACAAACAGTGGACTATGCACTGTTTTTCAATATATAAGTGGACAATTGGACTTTGGACATGCACAGCACAAGAACGTGCACATGGTTGAAAGCCTGAAACACCAACAATGTAATTTTCACTCTAATTTGACACTATAATTTTCACTCTAAAACTGTAAAACAACTGCACAAGTGCACAACCACAAGTCCACAACGTGAACGTGCACAAACAGTCAAGCACAACTGCACAATGTTCAGTCTGATATATACAATAACTCTGAAACCTGTGCAGTTGTTCAGTCTGATATATACAAAGCAGTGCACATGGCTGAAAGTGAAACCTGAAAGCCTGAAACTGTGAAACAAGAATAACATCTGGTCATCTGCAGTTGCACAACTATATTACTGCACAAGAATAACATCTGCAGTTGCAAAAAAACATCTGCAATTGCAGAATAATATCTGCAGTTGCACAATTGCCAATTGCATAGTACTGATTACACAGTTAATGAGTTAAACATTTAACACAGTCCAACAATTCCAACAACTTAAACACAGTCCAACAAAAACAGTCTTAACAAGTCCAACACAGTCCAACTGCAAGTCTGCACAGCCTTAACACTTAAACATTTAAACATAGTGCAACAAAAACAGAGAGGGCATCCCTCAACAAACAGTCATGACTCTTGAGCAGTAGCACGGGGCGTTGAGCAGTAGCACGGGGCATGATTGCACTTGAACCTAAAAAAATATAAATCATAAGTTAGAATATTATAGTTTGATGATAATAAAACAGAACTACACAATATTAAGTATATCATTATCAGTTATCACCAAACAAATAGAGTATTAAACTTACCACTCAAGATGCAAGTTGCAACTATACATCAAACAATGCTAGTAGTGCTTCCATTATTTTCCATATCTAAAGATAATACAACCAAATATGTCATACAAAAGAAAAAGCATGATATATTATTTTGAATTAAAATACACACAAATATTAAAGCTTACCAAGCTCGATTTCCTCAAGATACTTCAAGTCTTCTTCAACATTAATAGGATTCTTCTCTTTTCTAAGCCAATCTTGAAGACAAATAAGAGCTTGCACACATTTAGGAGTCAATGAACTCCTAAATGAATCAAGAATACGGCCACCAGTGCTAAACGCGCATTCTGACGCCACACTAGAAATTGGAATTGCCAACACATCACGAGCCAACTCCGAAAGAATAGGAAATCTGGGAGCATGTGTTTTCCACCAACTTAAGATATCAAATTCTTCACTATAAGGCTCTTGTTCTTCACTAATGTATTTATCCAACTCCGATTTAGCACCCCCATTTCCATTGTCTTCCTTTTGTTTCTTCAAGCTAAGCTTAGTCCTTATTTTTGATGCACTTATAACACTCCCACTAGGTGTATTAGATGTGTTGTTAGATGAAGTAGAACTAGATGGAGATTGAGGACAAGATTCGGTTGAATACTTTTTTAGATACTCTCCAAACAAAGAATTCATATAAGCATACACCTCACCATTTATTTTCTTCCCTTTTTCCTCCCCAAAAAGTTCTTCAAGTGCTCCCTCAACATATTCAAATTTGTTACGTGGATCCAAGACGGAAGCAATAAAAATCATTTTATTCATCTTTTCAGGCTCACCCCAATACTTCTTGAACTTTTCTTGCATTTGATGAGCCATTTTTCTCAAATGTTCATCCTCACTAGCTAAACACATTTTCAAATGACAATAAAGTTCAGATACATCCTCAAAATGAGAATTACAAGTGACATAACGTGAACCTGAAACTTTTTTAGTTAGCTCGTGAAATCGTGCAAGAAACTCTATAACATTCCTCACATTCACCCAATCATCAGATTCAAGAGGACCTGCATTACCACCATCTTCACAAAGATGAGAACATTGATATGCAGAAAATCCATCATCAAAAAGATGCAACTTGTCAAAGGCTTTTTCAAAGTGTTGAGCTGTATCCAACATCAAATAGGTGGAATTCCACCTAGTAGGAACATCCAAACACAACGTTTTGGTACATTCTACCTTTACATGTGCACAACACTGTTTAAACTTTAAGGTCCTTGCAGGCGAAGATCTCACATACCTCACAATATTTCTAACACGTGTCACAGAAGCATCAAGTTCTTTCAAACCATCTTGCACAATTAGATTTAGTATATGAGCCATGCATCTCACATGAAGATGTTTACCACTCATCATATTAGTTTTCCACATATCTAACTGTTTAGACAATTCTTTGACAGTGACATCATTTGAAGAAGCATTGTCCACAGTAATAGTGAAAACCTTGTCTAATTTCCATTCAAGCAAACAATCCCTAATAGCTTTAGCCATCTCTTCACCCTTATGACTAGTGATAGGGCAAAAATTAAGTATTCTTTTATGCAACTTCCAATCCCTATCAATGAAGTGGGCTGTCAAACACATATAATTTATTCTTTGTAATGAAGTCCAAGTGTCTGTTGTTAGGCAAATTTTTGGTTGTGCTTCTCTAAAAGAACTTCTTAGAGTTTGCCTCAATTCACCGTAAACTTCATAACAATTCCTTGTTATTGTTCTACGAGAAGGAATACGAAATAGTGGTTGAGTTTTTCTCATAAACTTCTTAAAGCCTTCATTTTCTACAAAGCTAAATGGTAGTTCATCAGTAACTATCATCTCAATTAAGGCCCTCCTAACCACTTTTTGATCAAATTTCCAAATTGATCCTTCATCATTTTGGCAAAATTGAAAATTTAGCTTTGTTTGACTATTATCTTCTGCAATTTTAAGTGGGTATTCTTTGCATCTAAGCAAATGATTCTTCAATCCTGTTGTTCCATTCTTAGATGAATTAGCAGCATAAGCTTGTTTACAATATCGACACCGTGCTTTCCCAACCCCATTAACCTCAAATTTATCAAAATGGTTCCAAACGTCAGACCTAGGTTGCATTGCTTTCCTTTTCTTGGAATCTTGAGTATCAATGGTGTTGGTGTTACTATCTACCGTAATAGGTAAACTTTCACTGGAACCAACATCACTTACTTTACTTGTATCTTCCATCTATACAAAATAAAACAAATATAAATATAAATGAACAATCAACAAATTAACTACCTAGCTATCAGTAACAATCAACAAATTAACTACCTTGCTAGTTGCTACCCTACAACTAAATCTACAAATTTAACTACCTAGCTATCAGTAACAATCCCAGTAACAGTTATTTTGAAACAAAAATCTACAAATGAATTAAACAGCATGAATGTGATACAGATGATATTTTCCTACTAAAGCGAAAAGCTCGGAACAACAGTTCATTCAATTAGCAGTACAACCAATAGAAAGCGAAACATACCTTTGAAATTGAAATTGAATCGAGCTCGGAACACTGGAACAGGACAGCAGCGTCTTCGAGACTTCGACACTTTGTTTGCCCGGAATTTGTGAGGAGTGAGGAATCGAATTGATTCTAAGCAGTAAGCAGACGAGAATCGTCTACTCGCAGACTGATAAGTGATAAAGTGATATCCTAGACTCGCAGAGTCTCAGTCGTCCAGTCGATGACTCGATTCTCGTCTTCTTCTTCTCGATGATATCTCCACTTCTCCAGTCGAAGCGTGAAGTCTGAACTCTGAGTCTGAACTCTGAAGGCAGTAAGCAACTAAGGTCTAAGCATTAACGAAGCCCTAAATCCTAATGAGTAATGTAATGTGTACTGTGTAGTGGCTTCTGGGCTCAGGCTTGGTTAATCTGACTTGGGTAATTCTACCGGGCTTGGGTTGGGAATTGAGAGGCTTGAGGGAGCTGGGCCTTGGTGTTAGTGGACTGTGGGGATGCATGGGTTGGCCGCATGGGCCTATAATTGGGCTTAGTAGTATGAATTTTCGGTATTTCGGTTTACCAAAATTGTAGAATTATAAAACCGAAAACCGAACCGAAATACCGAAATACCGAAAATTCATAACCGAATTAGACCGAAAAACCGAAAAAACCGAAACCAAAATACCAAATTAATTTGGTTCGGTTCGGAATTCGGTTTTTCGGATTTTATGCCCACCCCTAAGAGAAACTACTTCTACTCTTTAATATAAACAGATCGTTCCTGCAACTATCATTAAATCCAGGGGCTAGGTAAATTTACTAGACCATTAGGATAATCATCTGGTAGTCTAAAATAGATGGTTGAACCCTTTTTTACACACAAGTGAGATTCTATTTGTTCTTAATTATGTTTCTAATTTGTTGGGTTTTATTAATTAACACAAAAGAGGTGTGAATGGAAAATGGTGTGAAAAGAAATGGAGGGAAATAAAATTTTGATTTAGTCTCTTTTACTACAAAGGAACTTTGTCCCTCATTAGATAGGAAAAGCAAAAATTCTTGTGTTTATATATAGAAGCCTTCTAGATCTTAAAGAGTTGAGAAGAGAGCAAGCCTCGCGTCGTCATATAGAGGACGTAGTCATGGTTCTCACACAAGAAAGCAAAAGCAAAAGCAAAAGAAAAATAAAAGAAAAATGAGAGAGTCTTACTAGTGAAAATCATTACGGGCACTGTAAGGCGATGGTAAGCAGAGATGAATAAATGAGAGAGACTTGTTGGTGAAAATCCCTCGGGGCACCGCTAGTCGATAGTGAGTCGTGAAGTTGATGCGAAAAATTGACACGAACAAGCCCGACTTCAAAGGTCATAAGAATGGTAAAAGGGAAGATTAGATCAGTTTGATAGATTAGGCCGTTAAGTCCAAAATGCATGTCATGATCATTAAGTCTAGTTATCGGCAAAAAAAAATCTTCCTTTTGTCCTCCCCAACAGGGGCATTTCTTGCTAATATTGTTTCTTTGCATTACTGTGTCCTTCACTTTGAGTCAGTCCTTGTCAAAACAAGCAAGAAAAGATTTCGAAATCTGCTACCAGCTTTTCAGTTGCACAAAGCAAATTTGGCCAGTACACTCAGTTATTACAGGCTACATGCCTTGAGAATTCATGCAAAGGATCCTCCCCAAAAGACTCCTGCCAGCCTATTTGGCTAAAGCAAGCAAAGATAACCTCGAGGTGAATCAGGAATCCTTTGTAGTATTGAATAGAGACTATGAAGTGTGCACATCATGCAAAAGGCGCATAGCCAGTTCCTACTATCTCTGACAAACAAATTGCTCAAAAAGCAAGAAGCCATTCAAGATGTCAGAAAAGGTTATCCAAGAAAAGAAATCTCTTTTTGAGATAAGGCTGACGGAGCCACAAATACAAATGGTACTGGGTGTGAAACAATCAGGGTTGATGCAGAGTAAAAGTCTCTTGAAGCCGATACAAGCTGATTGAGCAAAAGCCAAGTTGTCCAAGACTCAAGGCTACAAATTGATCACCACTTTCAAAACTGACAAAATTTTCTTTGTTTGAAACAGGAACAAAGCAGTGCAAGGAAAGTGGTTCAAAAAAACAAGAAAAGAGAAAAAGAAAAGAGAAAAAGAAAGAGAAAAATATAGGAAAGAAAAAAAAGAGAAGAAAAGAGCCGACAAAGGGAAGTTTCTCAAATCTTTGCCTTTATTTGTCTTAATAATGTGTATAAAGTTTTGTCATTGCTCTTCACATTTTTTCCTCCTAGGGTAATACATCCTAGTCTAATGGATTTTCTTCTCAATAAAAATCTTAGTCTGATGAATCTTTCTCTTATGATAAAGAAAACCTAGCCTGATGAATCTTTCTCCTAGGATAAACGTTTTAGTCTGATGAATCCTTCTCCTAAGTTAAGGAACCCTAGTCTAATAAATTTTTTTCCTAGAATAAAAATCTTAGTCTGATGAATCTTTCTCCTAAGATAATAAATTAGAAAATCTAGTCTGATGAATCTTTCTTCTAGGATATAAATCTTAGTCTGATGAATCTTTCTCCTAAGATAAAAAGCCCTAGTCTGATGAACTTTCTCCTAGAATCGAAGTCTTAGTCTGATGAATCTTTCTCCTAAGATAACAAAAGAAAAAAAAGACCTAGTCTGATGAATTTTCTCCTAGGATCAAAGTCTTAATCGGATGAATTTTCTCCTAAGATAAGAAACCTAGTCTGATGAACTTTTTCCTAGGATCGAGGTCTTAGTCTGATGAACTTTTCTCCTAAGATAAGAAAACCTAGTTTGATGAATTTTCTTCTAGAATATAAAGTCTTAGTTTGATAAATCATTCTCCTAAGATAAAAAAATCTAGTCTGATGAATCTTTCTCCTAGGATAGAAATCTTAGTCTGATGAATCTTTCTCCTAAGATAAGAAACCTAGTCTGATGAACTTTCTCCTAGGATCGAAGTCTTAGTCTGATGAATTTTTCTCCTGAGATAGAAAAAAAAGAAAGAAAACCTAGTCTGATGAATTTTTCTCCTAGGATAAACAATCTTAGTCTGATGAATCTTTCTACTAAGATAAGAAAACCTAGTCTGATGAATTTTCTTCTAGGATAGAAATCTTAGTCTGATGAATCTTTCTCCTAAGATAACCAAAAATGAAACCTAGTCTGATGAATCTCTTCCTAGGATCGAAGTCTTAGTCTAATGAATTTTTCTCCTAAGATAAGAAACCTAGTCTAATAAATTTTCTATTAGGAAAAAAAGTGCTTGGTATTAAGGTCATTTGTTCATGCCCTCAGAAAATAAGCGTTGGAGCAATTTATTTTAAAATAAATGATTTTCTTCCAAAAAAATTCCTTCTTGGTTCGTTTTAGCATAGGGTACGCAATTCCCTAGTCTCATTTTTCCAACATAGGGTCACCACTCCCTAGTTGATGCCAACATAGGGTTTTCACTCCTTAGTTGATGCCAGCATAACCTGATGTCAACATAAGGTCACCACTCCCTAGTTGATGCCATGGTCTCTACTCCCTAGTTGATGCCAGCATAACCTGATGCCAACATAGGGTCATCACTCCTTAGTTGATGCCAACGTAGGGTCACCACTCGCTAGTTGATGATTTTCCAACAATAGGGTCTCCAATCCCTAGTTAGTTTCATTTTAGATATAGGGTCTCCACTACCTAATCTCTTTTTCCTAAGGATACACAATCCTGACTTTTATTGCTTTCAATAAAGAAGTAGTTTAGAATTTTGTTACAATAACTCACAAAATTTTCTTAGTGAAAACTGGGGCAGAAAAATTTTGTTCGTTTGTTTGTTTTGGTGTCTGAGCAGGTTTTACCTCGAGGCACAGGGTTCGAGACGACCAAAAGAAGGAGTCTCAATCCAGAATAAAAGAAAAAAGAAGAAAAAAAGAATAAGTGAACTCAAAGTGCAGAAGTGGAGAAAAGGTAGACTACTCAAGACGTGATTGAAGTCACAAGCTTTGCATGTCCCGCCCTGATCCGAGAAGTTGAAAAATGAATGAACCAACACCTGCAGCTAACAAGCATCAAGATTCAGATCAGAGTCCGCATGAAGAACTAACCAAGACTCAAGATCAAGCTTCAAAAGACTCATAGAATCTTATAACTCGTAGCTGATAGACTTAGTTAGTCTTTTTAATTTTATTTTGATGTAATAACAGTACCATGGACCGGAGCCTCGACGGAACCTCACTCGACTCTCGAACTCATCACTCCATCATTCTTCTTGAACTACACGAGACCTGATTCCCTTATAACCCGGATATGTAGGTTGTCCAAAGCCAGGACTCGATTGCACCTTTTTCTTTTATTTTCTTCCCCTTTTGAATAACGATATGGTCAAAAATTAGTTACATGGCTCACTTTTTATTTGCCTGAAAACTCTTCATATTTCCAAGTAAAGAAGGGCAGCTGTAAGCACCTAATTTTTGACTATATTTGAGTTTTTCATCACTTTTAGTAGGTAAATATATTTTAAGTTTAATCTACATATTTTAGCTCTTATTTCTCCTTTTATATATTTTATTTAAAAAAATTGAAAACAATAAAAAAAGAGTCATATTTTTAATATAAGCTTTATCTTCATTTACAAATAAAGAAAAAGTTTTCCAAAAAAATATATTAGTTTGTTAAATAAATTTTGAGTGATTAGTATTTTATCTTGTTTAGGAGTAGTATTTTTATTTTTCAACTATTAATCAATAAAAGAAAAAATCAAAATTAAAAAAAGGAAAGAAATTTTAATTTGGACTATTTCTCGTAAAGTCTTGCTTTGTCCAAATATCCAAATCATGGCCCAAATTGGGCCAAATCTGAGCCCAATAGCTAATAACCCATCAGATTTCCAGTTGTCCAACGAGACGGGACGGGACGGTCCCGTCCCGCTTCAAGTTAAATGGGATGGGCCAATATTAAACGGGACACGGGATGGGACGGGACGACTATTTCGTCCCGTTTGTCCCGTCCCATTTCGTCCCGTTTCGTCCCGTCCCGTCAGTTTTTGTTTTAAAAAAACTAGCCATTGGGCAACGGCTTAAATTGCAAAAATAGTCGTTGCCAACGGTCCAAACAGCCCCTACCCCCTGAAACACCCCTACCTCCCCCCCAAACTTTTAATACCCCCCCCAAACTTTTAATATAACCCCTAAGTTTATTAAATTACACTTTGGATAATGCTTCTTCTAACACAACCGCAACAAATAGCTTAAAATCTAGACTTTGTCCAATTAATCCAATAATTTTTCATGTTAGATGTGCATGCCATATTTTTAACTTGGTTGTAAAAGATGGTCTTAATTTATTTTCTGATGCTTGTAGTAAAATACAACATGCTTGTGGCTATATTTTTCGTGCTCATAAACAAAGTAGAATTCGTGAATTTGCTCAACAATGTGCTAGTTCTAACCTTCCATTTAGAAAAGTTCCAAAAGATGTTTATACTAGGTGAAATTCTACTTATGAAATGCTTAAAGTTGCTTATGATTATCGGATGCCTATCCATAAAGTATTTAATATGCATAATGCTCACCCTGTTGATCAAATTGTTGATTCTGATTGGGATGAGATCAGAGAGCTTACTAAATTTTTAGAAAAATTTTATTATGCTACAAAACAATTTTCCGGTATATATTATCCTACTGTTACACAAATATTATGGTATATTTGTGGAATTTCTGTTGTATTTGGTAAGTATAAAACAAATCCAACTTATGCACCGGCCATTAAAGAAATGATTTTAAAATTTAAAAAGTATTTTTTCCCTATTCCCGAAGTTTATTTAATTTTTACTCTACTTAACCCATCTTTAAAACTAAGAGGTGCAAAGGGACTTGTTCGTAAAATTTATGAGAATTTAGAAATTCAAGAAAATTAACAACCATCTCTCGAAAACTGTCAAGCTAGCATATATTCTTATGCTAGATCAATGTTTGATAAATATAAATCTATGGATACAACTGATTGTGAAACTGCTCCTTCTACTTCTAAGTCTAGAGCAGAAGTTTTATGGGAAGATATGGATGATATAACAGGTTTTGATTCCTCTATTGATGATGAACTTGATTCTTATCTTAATCAAGGATTGGAAAATATTAAAGACGAATAAGGCAAGGAACAACTTTTGTCACGGTGGAGGGAGTGTGGCAAGGCTTTTCCAACACTTTCAATTATGGCCCGAGATATCCTGGCTATTCAAGCATCATCACTAGCATCGGAGAGTGCTTTTAGCGCGGAAAGATTTCAAATTGGAGATCATAGACATTCATTAGCGGAGGACAGTCTAGAGATTTTCGTATTATTTAGAGATTGGATTAATGCAGAAAGAAGAAATCTTGGTTTTGAAAAATTAACCACTAGGGAAGAAGAAGAATACAATGAGCTACTAACCACTGGGAGCGATGACGGCATGGAGCTCATGGAACATCAATCAACATTACCAATTCCAGCAGAATGACCGAGAGATATTATTGATAAGTTACAAAAAAGCTATATAGGAGCTTACAAATATTAGTATGATAATTTGTAATTGGCTACTAAGAGACCTAGTTCAAACAGAACCCTTCCTAGAATGTGGCTGCTTAGATTAGGTGCTCTTCAAAAGAATTATATTTGTATTTGAGATTTGAAAGTTCTATTAATAAAATAAAAGGCTTTAAGCGTTGAATTTTATTTATGAATTGTCTTAGTTACTTAATAGTTAATACTTTGAAATTATATTAAATAAATTATAACTCTATTATAAATTTACAATTACTAGAATATTTCATTACAAGTCTTTTGTTTTAATATTTTATAATTCTTTACTTAGTTTTCTAATTTTCATTTTAACATAGTAACATTTAAGTTTATTAAATAAGTCAAAAATCTAGCCGTTGCAAACTTTAAAAACATAGTAATTTTCAAAAAACTAGATTTTTTTTGGCGTAATACATACGGAGACACCTAAAGTTGGCACGATTTTTCACTTAGACACTTAAACTAGGCCTCTTTCCAATTAGACACGTTTCTTAGGTAATTCTCGTACCAATTAGACACGTTTTTTGCTGGCTTATTAATTAACCAAGCACGTGTTCTGCAATCTTCGTCTACGTGGCAAAAGTAACCATTATAAATCGTTTCACCTCATTTTTTTTGTCCACCTCACTGTCCACCTCAGCTATATAGTGTTATTTCCACAAAAATACAAATAACTACCCCTAAACAAATGATCTAAACATATTACCATTGTTCCTTTTACCATTGATGAAACCGAAGAAAGGTCCTACCACGGTTAAGCTTCTTCTTCTTTTGGTCAATGGTGTTGGAATCTAGTATTTCCACTGATTTCTCACCGTATTTACAACGCTTCAAGGTCCAATCTCTCCTTATTTTCTATTGCTACAGCTAGGGCTTTTTATTTGTAAGTTATTGATAAAGCTAGGGTTTTTTTGGGGTTTTCCTTTGTGTTGGTTCCTTGTCATCTTATGTAAGGGAATATTATGGAGGATGACTATATTTTAACTCGCTTTCACTACGGGGGTACATTTATCGAGCAACTTGTCCCAATATATAAAGGGGAATTAGATGCTTTTGATGTTGCTATCGATAAAGACCATTTTAGTGTTGTCGAGTTGTCTGCTTATGCTAAAGACCTTGGGTATGTAGTTGTCGAAGGGTTTTATTGTCAAAAGGAAAAATATGGTGATTTTATCAAAGTCTTTTCTGATTTTCAGTTATATGAATTTGTGAAAGATTTAAAACATGGTGATATTTTGGATGTTTATTTGCATCATGGGAAGAGTCATCCTAAAGTAGTCGAAGAAAATGTTGGTCTTTTATGTGGGGCAGAAGTAGGTGGGGGTGGTAATGACCAATTTAAAGCTAGGGCAACACCTGGGAGTAATACAAATACTGAAGAACCTATTGAGCTGCCTACTGAACCAACTCACAATGCTGTTGAACCACCTATTGAGCCTCCTATTGAACCAACTTTGAATGATGCTGAACCAACTCACAATTCTTCTGAACCAACTGTAAATGTTGTTGATGGAGATGAACCACCAGACCATAATGTTAATGAAGATGGAGTGCAATCAGATGTTGAGAGTAGTAAATCAGAAGAAGATGTTCTTCCTGAAGAAGATGATTCAGATGTTGATGATGAATTGAGATCTCCAAGGGCTGAAAGGAGGAGCAAGAGGCAGGGCAAGCAGAGGAAAAAACCAATTGCAATAGATGAGATACCACTAGGAGAAGCAGGCATTGACAGAGGATTTGAGGATATTGGAAGAAACAAGACTTCAAGATATGTAGGTAAATTAGGTGGTGATGAGCAATTTATTGATAGTTCAGAGGTTGATAGTGAAGATAGCAAATAAGAGTTAGATCTTGAAGCTATTCCTGGTGTTGATATACCAGCAAGAAGGAGGAGTACAAAAATCAGGTATGATCCTGATTGTGAAGTTGCTATATTTGAACTTGGGATGATTGTTCGGAAAGCATTAGCAAATTGTGCAATTGAGTACAAGGTGCAGATTAAATTGAGACCAAATGAACCACATAAGGTGAGGGCTAAGTGTAAATCAAAGAGATGCAAATGGGTGTGTTATGCTTGTATTGATATAGATTCAGGTGATTTTAAAGTAAAGAACTACTACCCAGTACACAAATGTGATACTTCAAACAAGAATAAGTTATGCACTTCAAAGTTTGTTGCAAAGAAATTCATAGATGAAATAACTAAGCAGCCCCACATAAGGATATGGGAAATACAGGAGTTGTGTAGGGACAAGCTAGGATTGTATGTTGGCAAGACAATTTGTTATAGGGCTAAGCTGTGTGTTCTCAGAGAGTCCATAGGTGATTGGAATATAGAGTTTGCAAGGTTATGTGATTATGCTGATATGATAAAACAGACCAATCCTGGTAGCTCATGTTGGGTAAGGATGGACAGTGAAACTGAGCCAGGAAAAAATCTCTTTGTTTACTTTTATGTGTGCTTTAATGCATTGAAGAAAGGTTGGTTAGAAGGATGTAGGAGAATCATAGGTTTTGATGGTTGTTTCTTAAAGGGTGCTTGTAAAGGTGAGCTTCTAGTTGATGTTGGCAAGAATGGAAATCAGCAAATGTTTCCTATAGCATGGGCAGTTGTGGACCGGGAGACAAAACATAGCTGGAGTTTTTTCATCAACTACTTGAAAGATGATTTGCAATTGGGAACTGGAGAAGGATTGACTGTGATGGCAGATATGCAAAATGTAAGTATTTTGTTCTGTTGTTAAGTAACTAGATGTTGTAGTAATTAGCTGTTCATTAGTATTCTGCTGCTGTTAAGTAATTCTGCTGTTAAGTATTCTGTTGTGTGTAGTAATATGCTGCTGTAATTTGAATTAATTATTGTGTAGGGATTTGCTGCAGCTTTGAATGAAGTTTTACCTAATGCTGAATTTAGGATGTGTGCCAGGCATATCTGGTCTAATTGGCATAAGAAATGGAAAGGAGAGGAAAGGAGAAAACAATTTTGGGGGTACTCTAAATCTAGTTATGAAGTTAAATTTAAATAGGATCTTGAGAAAATGAACAAACTTGGTAAGGATATTTGTAGGAATTTGTTATATTATCCAAAAAAGTCATGGGTTAGAGCTTATTTTGAAGTGCATTCCAAGTGTGATGTTGTTGAAAATAATATGTGTGAGACCTTTAGTTCATGGATTTTAACTTCTAGGCATAAATCAATTATAACTATGTTGGAAGAGATTAGAAGGAAAATAATGACTAAGCAAGTGGATATGTTGAAATTTGCTGATACTTAGATATCTGATATATCACCTATGGCAAGGCTATTATTAGAGGATAGTAAAGAGCTTGCTTGAAAATGAACTGTCCTTTGGAATGTTGATGTTGGATTTGAGATTGGAGAAGGATTGCATAAGCATGTAGTTAATCTGACTGATAAGGTTTGCACTTGTAGAGCTTGGCAGTTGAGGGGTATTCCATGTCAATATGATGTTCTTGCATACTATCACATAAACGAAGAACTTGAACAGGCAGTGGAGCATTGGTATAAGAGGGATACCTTCTTAAAAGCATACAAGTATTTCATCCAGCTTATGACAAATATGAAGATGTGGCCTGAAACCAACAATCCTAAGATAGAGCCTCCCAAACCTAAACCCATGTCTGGTAGACCTCAGAGGAACAGAAAAAAAGGCAAAGATGAACCAAAAAAGAAATATGGAAAGTTGTCCAAGTGTGGAGTGAAAATGACATGTTCCAAGTGCCATCAACAAGGACATAACAAAAGATATTGTAAGGTAAACGTTTCTTGTCAAATATTTCCCATTGCTATCACATGTTTCCTGTTGTTCATATGAATCCAGTAATTTATTTCCATCACTGTTATGTAATATGTTGCTCAATGTTATGTAGGCTGAAAATTGGATGCTTTCACAGCAAGGTAGCCAAAGCTCACAAGGTGCTAACCAACCTGATGCAGCTGGAAGCTCAAGCCAACCTACAAACTCTGTGTGTTTTGATACAACAAGGGTTAGAAGGGTTAATGAAGCTAGAAGCTCAAGTCAACCAACACCAAGTTCAACAGATTCAAGCAGACCTACTAGAAGAGGATTAGGTAGTCAACTTCCTCCAAAGGGTAAAGCAACTACCAGCCAAAAGAGAGGAAGGGGTGCAAGTAAAGAAGATGTTGAAAAAGGAGCACAAAAAAGGTCCAAAAATGTTGGTTTTGGCATCTACACAGCTGCAAGTGGAACTCAAATACTAAATGTACATATTCATACATATTTCATCTATAATATGACTTAGAAATAACTTACTGATTGAGGTTTATTATTTGGCAAACTGCAGCCCGGAACATCAAGCCAACGAGTTATGGCAAGTGGTTCAACTTATAAGAGTGCAGCTCCAACAGGAATTGACTTTGGTTTTAAGGCTAGAGGCTTGAGGTGGAAGGGTCAAGATGTTGTCACAACTTCCCAGTTGCAGCAGATGAAGGCAAACTTCAGCAAGAAGTAGTATCTTAGGAACTTATTTTGTCTATATGTTATGTAGCAGCAACCTATTATATTTTGGGATCTAGTTTTTGAAAGAACTAAACTTTAATGATTGTGGATATGTTGGTACTTAAAGGCCCATTCGTTCTCATATAAAATTGTTGGTCTTAAAACCCTTCTACAGAACTTGTCTTCCACTTTGTTAGACATCCTTTTTCTCACATGACACTTCCGTAACACTCTTTCATTTTCATTTTTCCTATCTTAATTTTAGGTTTTACATCCATCTACTGTCATAAAAGGAAGAAATATACAAAGTAAGAAAATTATGTTGTGGAATAAAGAACTTTGAAAATGAGATCATTAGGTATTTATTTGTTGTTTCTAGGTAATCATGTCCAATCAGACTAGTGAAATGGTCATCAAACAAGCACGTCCCAGAGTAGCTAATGATGAAATGCAAATGTAGCTTAGTGACAAAAATGAAGAACGTAAAAATGTGGATGTTAAAATGAATATATAACTCTATAAGATTTGATTAAGTTAGAAATAATCACATCCAACAGATGGTGCAAGTAACGCATAGAGGAGAAAATGAAAGGTCAAAATTGGTGAGTAGACCTCCATGTGCACGGATGGTAGGTGTAATAATATGATGGCTGAACGTGATAAAATTGGACGTACTAATCATAAACCCCATGGAGGGAAGTTGTCTTAAAGGACCTAAAAACTTACAAAATCAGTGCATATTTGGCTTAGAACATAACAAAATGAGAGGATCCATATGGGTGATACCAATTGATTGAGATTAAGGCTTAGTTTTTGTTGTTGCACTTACAGCAAGTGTAGGGATAAATGTATAATTTTGAGAATTCATAGTATTGGAATCCTAATTTGTCGGTGGTAGTCAAATTATTTAGTATTGGAATGAAATGAACCTGAATAGAGCGCAATTGACGCAAAGTATTTTCATATAATTGAACCCTAGTACCCTACTAGGTTGAGATTGAGGCATAGTTGATAAAGTTGATTGTTTTATGTAACTAGTATTTCTTCGATGTACTGAGATGAGGTTCCCATACATTATTTAGTGGCAAAAGTATAACAGAATATCTTGGTCGAACGCAGAAAGAAGAGACTCAAATTAGGACAAACAAGTAAGAAATTCGGTATATATGTATTTTTTGCTTTAATTGTTGATCTGTAAATTAAAATCGGTTTGCGTGTTAAGGATTGCTGACTTTATTCCATGTTTGATCCAACGAGAACAATAATATGAATTATGGTAGTTTTAGCAGAATAGTTACTCTATGTTCTAAATAATTAGTCTATAGAGCAGCAACTTCAGTCTATATGTTCTGCGTTTTGAAACTGCATCTTATGGTTCTATGCCTTGTACATAAGTTGTGTATTACAGCACTTTCAAAATTCAGCAACTGTATATTACAACAGCGGTTTCAAAATTCAGAAGTTTATAACAAAATTCAATTGTATAAAAGTTTATAGCAACAACAGCTAAATATTTACAACAACAGTTTCAAAACAGAAGTTTAAAGCAACATCACCAACATTACATATTAATCAACAACACCTAAAACAACCAAAGTACATCAGTCATACAGTTTCCATAAAACGACCAACAATACAATAATAATCGTCAAAAGGATCCGTCTTCTTTTTGCTCGAACTTTCTCCTCTTCAAAAGCTTTGACTCTATTTAATAAACCCCAAATTATATTCTTCACTTGAGTAGGCATCTCATCGTCATACCAACAGAAATAATTACATCCACCTTTTTTCTACAAATATCACTAAATACTTTTAATCAATTTTTATCAAAGAAAATAATTCATAAAACAGAATTTACAAATTATGAACAAACAATTTACCTTTCCGATTTTGCAAGCAAAAAACCTACGACCAGGGTTTAATTGGGTCCAAGAAGTGTTCAACTTTGGAGAAACACCACACTTACAGATTCGAGCAGCAGCGCATGGTGACATTAATGAGTTCGTCGATTCCGAGAAGTTCGACATTAATAAACACGGCAACAACAGAAATGAGAGGAAGAAGAGAAGAGAAGAAATTAATTGATACCAAGAAGAGAACAGAAACGAGAGAAAGAAGAGAAGAAAAGAAAAGAATTGACAAGAATAGAAGGAGAATTGCCTGAATAAATTTGAGAAGAAGAGAAGCGAACAAATAGGTTATTTAAGAATTGGGAAAGGGATTAGGGTTTAAATAATAATTGACAATCCATGTTACCGTTATGTGTCTAATTGGGAAAGGAAAAATCACTTATTGGAATCCTTCACGCGCCTACATAGGTTTGAAGTCACGCTATATGCCACCAGCAAAAAACGTGTCTAATTGGTATGAAAATTGCCTAAAAACGTGTCTAATTGGAAAGAGGCCTAGTTTAAGTGTCTAAGTGAAAGATCGTGCCAACTTTAGGTGTCTCCGTATGTATACGCCTTTTTTAAATAAAAACAAATACACTTAAGGCCCACGAACCCGTCCCGTCCCGTTCCGTCCCGTCCCATTTGTTAACGGGACGGGATGGGACGGACGTTTCGTCCCGTTTGTCCCATCCCGTTTCGTCCCGTCCCGCTACCATCCCGCTTAAATATCGTCCCGTCCCGTCCCGTTGGACGACCATAGATTTCCTCCTCCACAGACCCACATCTTTTATATATCTCATTCTTTAATTCCTAAAGAGGAACTAAGACCTAAAATCCCTAGAACCCAAAAAGAAGAGAAGCTGCATAACAGCATTTGAAAAAAGAAGAACGGCAGTCATCCCCACCAACAGAGATCGTCATCTCTGAACAAAGTAAGGAAAAAGCAGAAGAAACGACCTCAATCTCCAGCTTCCTCATCCCATTTCATCGCCAACAGTCTGGTGACAACCATGGTCGAGCAACATCGACAAACCACCATTGAAACTAGCTAAAAATTGTCCGAAATAACTCCTAAAAATGCCGCCAGCTTGAATGCAAAAAGCCTCCCTTTCAACCTCAAAACAGAGGTCACCGGTGAGTTTGAGTTCCTCGCTTGAAGTTGGTGTTCGAGTCACTTGAGGTTCGAAGCCTTCCGGGTAGTTTGAGGTGCCGATGAGTCCTTTGTTCCCGATGAGTTCTTGTCGAACTTCCGCCTTTGTATTAGAGAGGTTTTCATATATAAAAGGATCTGTGTACTTCATTTGGTAAATCAAGGCTCATTTGCTCTTGAGTACTTCGTCAGTCCAGTCGCAAACATATGCCTTAAAAGGTTTTATATTTGACAGCTTAAAAATCCAGGTATTACCTTGTTACTGGTGTTCTTCTAGTTTTCCATGGTTCAGAAATTATTTTTGAGAAATGAAATGCTTTATTGTAGTATTTTGCTTCAGCCTTCATGCTATCTGCTTGAACCCCTCTAAGATTTTGGTCAAGTGTTTGCTCTGCTGAAATGTAAATGATTCAGAACGAAGCTTAGTGTTATATAGCTGGTCAAATCTTATTGGTGGGGATAAGTCTCTATCAAGAAGAGAAGCTGATCAGACTAATTAGTTCCTTTCCATGTTTCCCATTCTTCAAGTTCAAAACACCTTGGTAAATATACGTAATTTTCGGCGTGAATTTCTACGTTTACTCATTAATCTTGAACCTCCTAGTTTGCTTTAGGCGCGATTAATAAAATCATCGTGACCATGGGTACGGTTTTCGTAATCATGATATGTAAATAGCAATTCGAGTGTGCGTTTCACGTGACTCGGCCGTAACTTCAAATAACAATAAAAATAAACATGTCGTAAATCGCGGGTGCATTTCATGTGGCGCGGTTTGCAATGTGTACCAAAACGATGAGTGTACGTCATCATAACTTGTTCAAGAAATAATTCCATAAATCCTAAAAAGCGATTAAAATAATTAAAAGGTTAAAAATGCACAATATGATTAAAACATGTAATAAATTAGATAATTAGGCCAATTATTAATAGTTGAGCGATCGTGCTAAAACCACGAAACTCGGGAGTGCCTCACACCTTCTCTCGGGTTAATAGAATTCCTTACTTGGTCTTTTGTGTTCGTAGACCATAAATAAGAGTCAATTTACTCGATTTGGGATTTACAATAAACCGGTGACTTGGGATACCATAAATTATTCCAAATAGCGACTCTGAAATAAATAAATAATCTCATAAATCCATTAATGTCACTTTAATTGGAAAAACTCCCTATCTGTGAGGAGATTAAAACTTTAAGGACACCCAAGAAACTTGTGGGCTCAGAATTTTTTATTTTTATTTTTTTAAACTCACGTCTTCTGTTTTTCTGATTTTGAATACAGAATACTAACATAATTAATTAAGGAGTGATGATTGGTTTTAAAATAAAAGGTAAACGTAAAGCGGACAAACGAAAGAAAATAATAAGGAAACTCAACAAAGCACTTTCAGCCTATAATACTGCATTCAAAATTTATGGTTCAGGATTCACTGCGCATATCCAAAGGGCTGGCTCTGCCTCTGATAGCCGCCGCTTCCACCGTCACAACCACCAGCACCACCAAAATACACACGATTTTGCTACCAGTACTTCCGCAATCAGAAACATGAGTACTAGTTGGCTTTAGCTTGATTTTATTTTTCTTCTCAGATGGAGTCGAGTCTTTTTCGGGATGATCACCACATGCAAATACCACTATTGACACTACTAAAACTGAGAAAATGATAAGGCGGAGCAAGAACAGGCCTTTAGAGTAAACTTCACTGCAGCTATCATCAGTCATCACCATCCAAAGAAGAAACCAAGAACATAGCCATTCTTACTACTCTATTATATCTGTAGACTGTATTTTTATTGAGGACTCAATTTCCTACCTAGAATACCAGAATTATAACGGTTGGTTAGGATCATATCACATAATTTTAGTATTTTTTTCTAACTTTTGAGGAAGAAAAGGAAACATTGTTTGCCTATCAGTCACTTTGCAAATAAAAGTAATAATTTTCCTCGTGAATACTTTCCAATAATAAGCAATCACGTTACATGATTGACAGACAAAAATTCATAGTCTTTATAATTTCTGAGAGTTTTCATTGAGCCTGAATTCATTGTTCGGGACCATTTTTGTTGTGATTCCTAACCATTCTAGCCTTCCTAAAATTGAAAGGTCTCAGCAGTTCAGTGAGATTAGACGGAAAACACGAATATTTATAATACTATGAAATTAAATAATTTCAACCGACCGACGGCTTCGGTCGGAAATAAGGCGCTCCGACCAAGGCAAAGTACGAAGAGTAATAAAAGTGAGTTTTGGCGGGACTGACTCACGGTTTCCCTCGGAAAATAAATGTTATAAAACGGACGAAACCCTCGTTCTTTCTCATTTTTCTTTTTCTTTTTTCTTCGGTCATTTCTCTCTTCCTCGACTTTCAACTCCACCGGCAGCCTCCTCCTTCACTCAGGTAAGATTTTCCCTGTCCAGATCTGTATTCAGCAGTTTTTTTCTTCGATTTTTTTTACATCTGTTTTTTATTTGTTTATATAGATGTGTAGTTTTTGGATTTAGTTTACATGTGGTAATTTTGTTTATTGTTTATGTAGATGTTTAATTCTGAGATCTGTCTAGATATTTATTTAGATGTTTAGTTTCAGATGTATCAGCGTTTTTTTTGGTTTATTATTTAGGTAATTTAGTGGTGATATCTGTTTTAGTTTGTTTGTTTATGTAGATTTTTGGTATTTTGGGTTTAGTTTATATGTGGTAATCTTGTTTATTATTAATTCAGATGTTTAGTTTTTAGGATTTAGTTTATATAGGTAATTTAATTTATTGTTCTTACTGTTTACACATGTGGAACAAGGACTTGTTTTTTTTGTTGTTGTTACTGTGAAATATTATCATTTAACAAACAAATTAATACAATCTAAAGAGCACCTAGAACCATTACCACCTTCTAGGAAGAGTGCAACGTACTCTTAGTCCTCTTACTAATCGCTAATTACAATACTTTTGGAGCAAAGAATTGCAACCTCTAGCTTTCCTAGAATTCCTTTGTATGTCTATCCTATCTGTAAATTCCTTTTGTAACCGTGTCATCACAAAATTAGTATTTACATTGATTCCTTTAAACACTTTCCCGTTCCTGGCTTTTCAAGTGTAATATATCAAGGCCCTCAAAATTGCTGCAGCTACTACCTTTTTTTAAAACTTCCAGTGCTTTCTTTTGATCTTCTCCAACACCTGTATTACAGTTCCCCTTGGAATTGTCATATCAGTCCATTGAAGTATAGAAGTCCTCAATTCTGTTGTCCATCGACCGTCCTGAAACAGATGATCTTGGATTTCAGCAACCATTTCATTACATAAGCAGCAGTTTGTGTCTTGTACTATAACATGTAATTTCAAAAGTCTATCTTTTGTAAGCAGTCAACCCTGAGCAGCCAACCATAGAATCATTATGTGTTTTACCTGCATAATAGAGAGCTCCATATTAACTCTGTTGCAGGTAGTCTAGTCAAGTTTCCCAACATAGCAATATAACTGCTAGCGATTGAGCATTTCCCAGAGGCAGTCAGCATATTTACCCATTATGATACCACTCCATCTTTTCTACTTATAGAGAATTCAGTTTCCTCCAATACCAACTACAATCACGAGAAAGTACATGAGTCCATATGTTAGTATTTGCTTTCATATAAACTCGTGTACCTATTTGACCTATAACAGGTCTTCCTTCTCTGCCAATTGCCATAATAATTTGCCCACAGAAGCAATGTTCCACTTATTGCACCCTTTAATATTGAGTCCATACTTTTTGGTATACATACTTTATTCCAGGCTACTAGAGGCACCTTTCTCTTCTCTACAGAGCTTCCCCAGAGGTAATCTCTACACCTCCTATCAGTTTCCTTCAGAACACTTTGAGGTAGTATAAACATAGAACTCCCAAGAGTTGTAAATAGAGAAGAGTACTGCATTAATCTCCTGTAACCTACCAGCGTATGATAAAAGTTTTGGGTATACAACATTTATCCTGTTGGTAATCTTATCCACTAATTGATGACACTCACTTTTATCCACTTCTTTGAGCTTAGTGGCAGTCCCAGGTACCTTATAGGACTTAGTTTTTTTATCGAAAGTAAATGACTAAAATATAGAAAATTGATTTGTGCTAGTTTTTTAAATTGATATTTATAGTTTTCTGCTGTCTTTGTGATTCTTGTTGCGTTTCCAATTCCATTTAGGTGATGAAAATTTTCTACTCTATAGTTGGCATTGGTTTTCTCTGTAATACACCAAAATTTTACAGTTGCTCTAATTATAAAGTCGCATGACAGACATTTTAATATTTAATAAACTTGTAATGCCGAAGAACAAAGCATTGAGAATAACAAATTTAGGATATATGCTTTGAAACTTTAATTCTTTAGTCACAGGCAAGTAGCAATTATTGAGAATAAATATCTAAAAGATTGCTTTATTGAAAACTTTAAGAAGTGAATTATCTTATCCTTTTTTTCATGATTGTGTAGATGGAACCTGAACAGCATAGATGGATGTATAATAGAAATTATCCTAATCGTGGAGGATTGGATGTAGAATTTATACAAGGGGTAGCTAAGTTTATTGACTATGCCAAACCGCTTTCTCAATTTGGTGATGAAGGCACGATTAGGTGTCCTTGTGGAAATTGCAAGCGTAGAAAGTTGTTGAAACCAGAGATTGTTAAATTTCATCTTTATAAAGAGGGGTTCAAAGAAAAATATCATTTGCGGACTGCTCATGAAGAGTTCGAGCCAAGTGTCAATGCGCATTTTCAAAATTTTAGTGATAGTAAGGTCATTCAGTGGAAGACCTCCCAGGCAAAGGCTGCCCGAGCATCTAAAAAGGACAGCTCGTTGCACACTGAGGGTTTAGTCACTATGAGGACCAGGAGGAGATTGGTAACTTTCTTGATATATTTATATTGGTTTTCAGTTATATTTGTTGGAACTTCCAATGAACTCCTATTCTTTCTTTTGCATGAAAAGGTGTACAAGAGATATGGGTCTAGTGATGAGGTCTTTCCTGAGACCCACGCAAAGAAAAAGAAGGATGGAAAAAGGGTTTGGGTTGAATCACAGGCTGAGCAAACATATGTAAGGTCCAAGCATTCCTCTAATTTCGTTTTCTTTAGAAGTTTATATAATAATAGTAATCGCAGGATGTCACAGGTTCGAGCCGTGAAAATAGTCTCTTGCAGAATTGTAGGGTTAGACTGCGTATAATAGTAATTGCTTTTCCTGCAGAATGAGTATAAACAAAGCTTTGGAGTACACTCGGAGTCGGTCGATCAACGATCAAGATGGGCAGCGTTCATTTAACCGTCAGTCGCTTAGATTTTCTGGTGCTTCTTCTTCTTCGCAGTCCTCTGTGAATCAGGATAAGCCGGAGGATGAGTTGGAGGCAACACGGAGGAAGTTGGAGACAATGCAAAGACAATTAGAGATAACACAGAGGCTGTTGGAGTTAAGTCAAAGGTCTCTGCAAGAGAAGAATGATGATTACAAGCGCATTGACAAAGATATTAAACAGCTCAAGGCTCAGGTTAAGTGGATGGTGAAGTCTGTCAAGAATAATAATATTCGTTTGCCAGTTTCTCGACAGATCGACTTTGATAACAATGAGCCGGTAAATGATGCTGTCCCCGGTGATAATGATGTCTAGTTTCATGTCCCTGTGATTTTCGGAACATCTGTTACTAGTTTGATGTAATTCGGATGTTAATACTTCATTGTAGCTTCAGTAGTTTGAATTGTATTTGGATGTTGTGGTTGAAACTTTAATATTTATGTTTAAAGCTTTTGGAGTTTAATTGGATATGGTGTCATTGGGTGGATTTCACTGTTCCTTGAGCCGGGGGTCAATTGGAAACAACCTCTCTACCTCCACAAGGTAGGGGTAAGGTATGCGTACACACTACCCTCCCCAGACCCCACATGTGGGATTATAGTGGATTTGTGGTTGTTGTCATCGTCATCAGGTGGATAATTTGAAGTTTAATAGTTTGATTCACTGTAACTGAGGTCCTATATCATGAAAAATACCACTGTTGAGTGTTCAACCAGTGTGCTAACGGAGCCAAACAGCATAAAAATGATTTTCTGTAATACATTGCATTGACTTGGACAAGTATGATCAACAACCAGAGTTTGCAGGATGTCAACCTTAAAGAGCAGAGAAGATAGAACTTATACATGTAAACCAGAAACCTTCTTATTATAAATCAATCATATATGGGATTCATGTTGATTGACTCTCATGTTTACCTGTACAAAGACTTTTTATTCCGTGCTGTAATTACAGTATATTATGCATTGGGCATAAAACTTACAGTGCAAACCCATTATAACTGGACAAGGGAAGTGTAGAATCAGACCAAAACCGAATATTATCAATCATCTTGCAGCCCGCTGTACTGATTGATTTACCCGAGAAACTATTTCATTTACACAGGAAAGCATGGGAAAAAATCAGGCTTCAGAAAATCCTCTACTTCTATTGAGCTTCTGGTATAGGTGTCAAAGCCATTCGTTCCTGGTAGATTGGAGATAAATGTTAAAACAGAAGGAAGGGGTGGGGTGGGGGTGGGGGGTGGGGTGGGGGGGTTTGAAGAGATAAGTGCACAAACTTGAGCACAGAAAGAGAGGGAGTGTTTACCTCAGAATACCGCGGATACTGTTGATGTCCCTTTGTTGTTATAACAATTGTTTCCCACTTGGGATCAGTAGATAGTGTCTTACAAGATTGTTTTTCATGACTTATTCCTGTCCCAACATATAATCTTGAAGATGCATTTTTTGTGGACAGTGAAGGCAAAGTACGGCAAAGCCATGAATCTGATGGAGATTTTGGCAAAGGAGGGGGAGCAGGAAGCACCGAGTGTGCCATGCTTGAGTTCTCTAACTTTTCCTTTTTAACATTTTGCTTTCTTGTACTGCGTTTAACATCATTCTTTGGTTTCGCTGAGGTGACTTCGTCCTGGTAATGGTCTTGAGCTTGTCCAGAAACCATCAGTGCCATCATTTCCCCTCCATTCAATTTTTCTGCTGATGATGGTGGATTGAAAACTTCCTTCTGAGTATTTTGCTGTGAAGTTATACCCTCCACAGGCTTAGTGAAATAGCTAAGCGAAGAATCTACCACGGGCTTTTGTTCTGTTGTCTTTTTAAGAATCTCACGGTCCTGATCATGTAAGTGAAACGGTCTTTCCATCGTAGGAGAACATGATTTCATAATTGGAGATTCCACCTTATGTACAATATCTACATGCAGAGTTTTCTCTGCCAGAGGAGTTTCTAAATCCGCTTCCCTTGCATCGTTCCGATAAGGAAAGCTATTACTGGTATTCTTCTGCAACCCCAAGCAAACTGGCTCTGGATTATTTCCTTCTTCATTAGAGCCAGGGATTGCTTTATTCTCATAGTTCTGAGAACGATCATTAGCATAGGCAGAAATGTCCCAGCTTTTCACATCATTCTTATCCTCATTCTCAGATCCGCTACAAGAAGCAGTAGATGATGATCCAGTTCGTGTTCTACTGGCAGGAGATGCGGGCACTCGAGTTCGTACGCTCATACCAGGTACAGGATTCAGAAGACAAAACGAACTTTTCAAGCAAAAACGAGGCAATAATCCACAAACTTTATAAGGTACATTTCCATCATCATAACTGTCATCATCACTTTCTTCTTCTTCGCCGTTATCATGAAACTGGGAATAATGACGGGCAAAACTAGGTCCATAACGCAGTTGAGGTCGCTTATCCCCATTTACTACCTTCTTCAGTTGTCTTGGTTGCTCCTGAACAGCTGGTTGCTTCCTGGGCGCACAGTGAGGCATTTCTAAAGTCTTTTCTGAAGCCATCGCCTTGGCTGCTGGCAGAAACCGATCAATCATGAAATCTCTAGTTTGTGGATCTGTTAACGAGATACTAAATGGTTTTGCTGCTGGCTCGTCTAATCCACTTAAGCCACTTAGGCTACAATTCAGAAAGAATGATTCAGTTCTCGAAAGCTTATCAGGGGCATCCATGTATGCTTCATCACCATCCTCTGATTCACTTTTTTCCTTATCCTGTTTAATTTCTTTTGAGCAGTCAATACTATCAATCTTCTTCGCCTTTTCTTCCAAATTCATGCAGCTCGGTGTGGAATGTTGAGTATTTCCTATTTGGCTCTTCCTAATGTTTTGACTCTCGTGAGCATTATCAGAATCCTGGTTATCTTTCAGCTTCCTCCCTGGGGGAAGTCTCGGGGCAATAGGTGGTTTTTCAGAAGAACGAATTTGCCGTTTGCTTTCGTACTTGGGTTTTCCAGGGCTTTGTTCCCAGAGGAAAGGTACAACTCCTGGGTTCCTCACTGGACCTGACTTCAGTTCTGATTTGTAACGAGGAGGATGAGTTACAGTGGGGAGAGAATATTCAGTTTTCTTCGTCTCATCTCTCCCAGAAACCGCTGTTGGAGAGACTCGTCTTACTGACAGAAAGGGTTGACTCAAATTCAGTTGCTTATCCTCCATGAAATTCTTCAGCAACATACAAACACCTTATTTCTGCAGATATAACCATCAAACTGTAAAACTTACTGCTATATTCAACAATATGGACAATATAACAAATGGCATAATCCTCAATAATAACAACAAAAATACATAATTCAACCAGCTGCTGCATTTTCCCAAACTGATGTTACTCCTTGTATCAGTTGATGAATGAGTCACTACAGATTGATTTTACTCCTTCCAATAACTAACTGAGTCAATCCAAGTTTGTATTAATCAGCTTACTTCTCTCTCTTTTCTAGGAGAAGCAACAATCAATCAATCAATCAATCAATCTAACTACCCCTAAATCCCAAGTTAGTTGATGACGGTTATTTAAATCCATTGACCAGATTACAAATATTCATAAAAATTCTCCAGACAAACACAATATCCAATATAAGTGCTATTGTAACTAAATTGTATCATCTAATTGTAAAAATACTTTTTTTTTCTATACGCATACAGGATTCATTTATATTAGCTAAGATCTCAAAGTAAACACCATAAGTCTATTGTTAAAGACGCAGATATTCAACAGTTTGTGCTTGCAGCTGGCACCAAAATTTAAGTACATTGGTAGGATCAAGAAGCTGAAAAAGTTGAAGGTTTTATATTGTCATACAGGGATTATTCCTTTGATTCTTAACCACTTCATTTAGACAAAGATCCAAACAGATGGGGCAAAAACAGAAGAAATTGTCACTTAGTTCTGAACTACTAGTTCATGAGTTTTTGCCGCTATCTTTAATTTCAACTACAACCAACTAAACTCATTTATGGTCACCTTTGACTCCCTCTCACCCAACCTAATTAGTGCAATCTCCTTGTCTACCAAATTTACACCAAACCATGTCATCTTTGGATACACTTATTGGAACACCAGTTCCTCTTACCAGATTGTTACGAATTCTCATCTAGTAGTCTTTATCTTTTATGTTTATCCTTTTAGTTACACAAGTAGATCTAAAGTTTATTCTCTCATTGAGAGTATCTATCAGTTAGTTTATTTTGATAGCCTTTACGTTAAATAAGTCTCCTAATACAAGGAGTAGTCTTAGGTAAACTTGTATATATACTCAGCTTGCTATTCAATACAGAAGACAGTTTTTCCATCAGCTCTTAAGTCTTTATATGGTATCAGAGCCTATATAACTCTAACGAGTACGATCAATTTTTTTTCTCTACACCAAATTCTTTTTTCAATGGCAAACAATGGAAACAATCTCAGAGTTGTTAATGCGGACAACACCGCTGACACCAATACCATAGTTCAATTCAATCCCGCCTCCCAATTACCTATCAAACTTAGTGGCAGCCACAATTTCGCCACTTGGAAAGCTCAGTTTTCCATGCTTATGCACGGCCATAACCTTTATGGTCACCTTGATGGATCTAGCCCGACTCCTAACCGTACTAACACCCTTGGCACAAACATATCCCCAACCCGGCCTACGCACCTTGGTTCCGTCAAGACCAACTCATTCAAAATGCCCTTATGGCTTCTGTTGACCCCACCATTGCCTCCACGGTTGTTGCGGCAGACTCATCTAAGACGGCTTGGGATGCCTTGCACACTGCTTATGCAAATAGGTCCCAAACCGGAATCTTTAGCCTGCGTGATCAACTTGCCCGGATCACCAAAGACTCTCGCTCCATTACCAAATATCTTCAAGCTATTCGGTCTCTTTCAGATGAACTAGCCACTGCTGGTGCCCCTGTGTCAAACTCCGAGCTCATTGTCAAAATCCTTAGCAGTCTTGGTCCTGAGTTTCGTGAAATCTCAGCTGCTATTCGCTCGCGTGACACCACTGTCACCTATGAAGAACTGTATGAAAAGTTGCTTGATCATGAACTCTTCATTCGCCATGAAGAGTCTTCAGAAAAATTCCAGTCCGATCACTGCTGCAGTTGTCACTCGCAACAAACACAACAATAATAACAACAACAACAACAATCGTCGCCAGAACAACAACAATCAACAATGGCGTCAGAATACGCGCTCCAATGCTCCACCACAATGGCAGCCCCCGAATAATGCTAACACCAGTGTTATTTGTTGTCAGTTATGCAACAAGATTGGCCATGTCGCGAGTGTCTGCCGATCCAAATCTCACAATCATTTTGAGGCCAAAGCCAACTACATATCTGGCTTCACCACTACAGCCAATCCGTGGATTGTAGATTCCGGTGCCACTCACCACATCACCACTGCGCCGCATAATTTTCAAGAATATCATGGCAATGAGGACATCTCTATGGGTGACGGTAACAAAATTCCCATAACTCATACTGGTTCCACTCAGTAAAAGGTATCAAATAATGTTTTTAAGCTTACTCAAACTTTATATGCCCCAGCTATTAAACGTAACCTCATCTCTGTTTCTAAATTTTGTCAAGGCAATCTAACCTCTGTTGAATTCTTTCCTTTTCGTTTTCTCGTGAAGGATCTGAAAACGCGGGTACCACTGGTGTGCGGCCGGAATAAAAATGGATTGTATGAATGGCCCATTTCAACTCCACAAGTTCACATGTCCTCCACTGCAGATTCCATGACAACTTGGCATCAAAGAGTGGGTCATCCACATTCTAGAGTTCTTAAGTACATTTTGAATAAATTTTCTCTTCCTTTCTCTGAGCGAGACAAATCATTTTGTTGTAATTCATGTTCGTCTAATAAAGCCCATCGACATCCGTTTCACACTTTGACTCTAAATAGCTCTAAACCTCTTAGGCAAACTGATAATGAAAGAAAAATTGGAAAAAATGAGATACATTTCTGAATAATCAAATAGAAAAGCCTCGCTACAAGATTCCGAGGTGAAAATAACACTGTAGATTCATAGAGGTGTATCCAGAAAAATTCTATTTACTTTGATATTTACCAATACGGTTAGCCCTATTTCTGGCGTTTTGCTTATTCTAACAACAGTGAAGTATGTATGCAGACCTTATACTACCGTGTGAAGGTAGAGAGACTGTTTCAAGAAGACCCTGGGCTCAATAAAAGCAAAATCACAACCGTTATGTTTTGCTTATTCTAAAAGTTATTATTAAAAAAAAAAAAAAAGATGAACTTCCACTAGCCTAACTTTAAAATTTTGATTCTTGAGGATCCTATTGAACTCATGGAAACTTAATTTTACTTGCCCTCTGTTTTGCTATCTCAACCAATATTGTTATCAATCCAAGTGTTTTGCCTTAATATAATTTACCACCCCATACTCTCCATTTTTACATGTAGCATACCTACCCAAAGAAACACCCAAACTGAATATAAAGAATGTCCTCCCTACCCCCACCCCAAACCCACCCCCACCCTCTTTTTCTTAATATATATGAAAACAACTAAAAAGATTAAAGCTTGGAAGTTCCTTGTAATTATAAACAATTCTCAGGCATCAAATGGAAGCCATAGCAATCCAGCAAAAAACACCTCTCAACAAAATTAGCAAACCCCCCCCCCCCCCAAAAAAAAAAAAAGAAATCAAGACAGGGTAACCAATGATAATACATTTTAAAAAAACAGTGAGAAATCTGGAATACCTCTGATAAAGGGATGATCTTGAACTGCAAGTGACTTTCTTGGCTAATTGAATGAGCAGAAACACTATGTATACATAGCTGTAAAACACCCAAGAATCACAAATCTTTATAAAAAAACAAGAAATATGAGCTAAGAGAGAGAGAAAAAAGAGACAGAAAAACAATAGAGATGAGCTAATACAGAATAAAGGACTAACCTCACTTACATATACTAATTTCTGGATTCTCCTTGAGAACTTAACTTACCTTGCATCAATGGAGAAACTCCAATAAATTGTTTTTTTAACACTTAAACTATAGCAAATACTGTACCAAATATTGTTTTTAAATTCAAATAAACAACTTGAAGTTAGCTAAAAAGAATCAATACGTTCCTTGGTTTACTGATATTTTTGACTTAGCCTTTTGGTTACTGGTTTTTGGATCATGTGATGGCATTTATTTAAAAAGGTTAGGGCCCGCAAAAGTCATAGTCATTCACATGCATCATTGTCATGCATTTAAGTGTGTGAATCTTGGGAAATAGAATTTTTATTTACTTTCTGACCCCTCAACTTGTCTTTTTAAATAATTGGTCTATAATCAATAATCATACATGTATTATTCTAGGTTTTTGGACACCTCATTCTCTACATGATTCTTTGTAATAATTATAGGGATTAATTTTTTGGCAAAAAAATATCTTTTTGCCCACTTTAAAGAGTGAGAGGTTACTCCGGCCATCTCAAATTATCTGTCGTGATTTTTAAAAGTAGTTGTCTTAAATTATTTGTTATTTTAGAAATTTAAAATAAAATTAATTGTTTTTTTCTCAGTTTACCCTTAGTAGTAATTGTTCTTGAAGATAAAAATGTCACATAAATAGAATAAATATTCAATAAAAATAGATTATATCTTAAGACATATATAAGGGTAAAATAATCAAAACTCCCTTCTAATTAATGTTGTTTAAGGATCGTGTAAAAGAGAAATATAACAGATAATTTGAGACGGAATGAGTAGATGATTAGCTATATTACTTTACTTTCTAACACTTTTTTTTATTTAGGTCTGTTTAAATTGGGATTAAGGAAGTAATAAGGTGGATTTCAATTTATGATACCTAATACATTGAATTTTGATTTGTGGCAATAATTAGGGAGAGTTGAGGTGTATATAAGTACTATGGTTTTTATAATAATTAGAGCATTAATTAACCTGGTTAGCTGGATCTATTCGATCTTATTAAAATTGATTACCTCTTTGACTAAATACTCCCTCCGGTCCTAAATAAGTGATTTTTTAGCTGTTTTCACATAAATTAAGAAATTTACCTTTTAACATTAATTAGCAATAAAATTGACCATACACATAAATACTCCTAAGTCCTAACACATACTCCTAACACTATTTACTCCAAGGATAATATAGGAAAAAAATAATTAATTCATTCTTGAAATCTGAAAAAATCACTTATTTTGGACCACAAAAAAAGGTCAAAAAATCACTTATTTTGGACCGGAGGGAGTAATAATTTACTCGACACAAGAAAGGGAAAATTTATAATAACAGAACAAAAATCATTCTGCTAAAGTCGATACATGTGCAAAGTATGTTGTATACTTCTTCTTTTTCAACATTTATAATGCACAATTTGCACATAGTACTCTCGTAGATTTATTTTGCTGCTATAATATTCCAATCTCCAATAGGAAATAAAATTTCAATAATTTGGTTTCCTTATTTAGCAATCGTTGGTTCATTTGGGAACTTGATGAGTTATCTAGTATTTAGGGAAAGACCAAGAATCCGATCAACCCTAAAAAGGAAAACGAATTCCCTGCAAATATTTATTTTTCCTTTTGAATTTTGGCAAATATAATCCTCTATTTCATTCTAATTTAACAAAACAAGATAATATTGTCATAAATATTTCCCTACAAATGTTAAACATCTCATACGTTCAATAGTTCATTTGATTTATCATGACTAGTGTCAAAGCAGAAGTGTAGATCCATATTGAAATGACAGACGTAACTGAGCAAGACACATTATTCCATTACTTTAACTTTTGACATTTCTTCTTCTACAAATTACCCTGTATTATTAATTATTTGATCAAAGCAAAAAAAAAAAAAAAAAGAGGTATTTTATATTAGAAAGAATTGTGACTTTCTTATTATCATGCTTATTATCTTATTCTTCTATTTCTATTACTCTACATGTTGTTTTCTATGCTTTGGTAAGGTTATCTTATTGCTTTGTTAATTGTTGTTATTATTCTTGTCTTCATTAATTTTCAACATGGCTTCATCACTATTATTTTTCTTTTTTAAACCAATTTTGAACTGCATTTATCGAATCGAAGGTCTATCGAAAACAGCTTATCTACCTCCACAAAGTAGGAATAAGGTCGGAGTACACACTACCCTCCTTAGATTTCACTTGTAAGAATATACTGAATACGTTATTGTTGTCGTAAAGAATTGTCACTTTCATGTACGAAAAATCAATCATTTCTCTCATAGCTCAACAAGTAAAAGAAAAGGAGATGTGGGTTCTAAGAGAAGTACTAATAAAGGAAAACTTAGTACCATCGTAGGGAGACTTTTCTTCTCTCTTCTATCCAGCGTTCAAGATGGATTTCTGAAGCAATTCCGGTGTGTTTCAAATTATGGCCAAAAATAGGAATAGTATATGCTTTTTATTACATTAGACTATATCTAGATAATCTAGTTAATTGGGTCCATTCGCTTTGTGTGAATTTTAGTCATTTCCTTATTAACATTCCCTTCATCGTGGGAAAAGGGATTTGTACTATGTCAAAATATAGGAAAATTAAGGTGTAAACAACTTGATCCGGTAATAATTAATAAGAATATCTCGTTAGTCTGGTTAATTTATTCAATCTCTATTCGTTCTATCAGCCAATTGTCTAAATGACGATTCTTCCATGGGAACCGTTTTATGCATTATGCATGTATACGCCAAACAAAATCATTTATCTTTGAAATTTACAGATTAAAGTAAGAATACATATCACTTAACCATAATTAACTGATAAAATAAATAGTACTATTCCTTTTACCTTGTGAGCATAATTTCATCTCCAAAGTGTCTCTTTCTTGGGTAAAATACCAATAATGTAGCCCTACAGGTGACAAAAAATAAAGCTGTGGGCTACCAAAGAAGCACAAAGAAAGAAAAGCTATTGATGGAAAAAATCTTCCTCTTTCTTGTTTTATTCGAGTGTTCAGATATGAAATTCATAATTTGAATTAACATTAACATAACGAAATTTGCCCAAACCAAAACTAAATACAGAAGTCACAACAAACACAAGGACTAGTACGTCGTTTTGCCGATGAAAACCTAAAAAGTAAAAACAAAAACAAAGACAAATTAGTAGGTCCGATGGAAAAACGCAATTGTGATTTGGTTGTGGAATAAATGCATGTGAAAAAGGAGGGGAAAGGGCCGAAAGAAATGGGATCGTTTAGTGTCACCGTTTATATTTTGACCTCATTAAGAAATATTTTAGAAAAATAGCCCCGCTGCTAGAATTTTAAAGTTCATTGTTAGCACACTGCCAGAATTTGAAGCACTCTTCTTCAAAATTCTAATGCAAAGGCTATTTCTTTAAAAGTTTTCTTAACGATATTAAAATAAAAAGGGGCTTCTAAAAAAGTCCATTCGACGTAATTTCCTGGAGGGCCCATGAAATCCTAGTGGTCTTAGATAATTTTGCTCATCAAAATCATCTCTGGGAATTTTTTATCTACAAATATACAGCAGTTTTCCCTCATTAACGACACAGGAAAGTTTGCATATCACTCGACTTGTTTCAAAATTGTGTTCCCATAGTCATTTATAGGTTAAAAATTAAAATGGATATAGCCATAATAAGTTATGTCAATTTGGACTAACAATAGTAACCCAAAATCCAAAACGAAATTTGCATAATGCTACTACTATATTTTTACTGGTGCTTGTGATCAATAATTCTTCACGTCCTCTATTTATTATTTTAAAAATTATAAAAAAAGGTTTTAAATTGGATATGAAAATGTTGAATAACATGCTTAGTCAAACCTTTAGTGATCCACACCAACTTTGAACAAGTTGAGTCATTACGTATTCATTTCAAATTTGATCCCACTTACATGTGTGACATTCTTACGTGAATTGTCTACTTGACGTTGGGCTTGGTTGCTCTAAACAAAACAATTATTTTTCGCGAAGAAATATTTAATATGTTTGTAAAGAAACAACTATTTTATTTACAAAAAAACTTCCTTCACTAAACAATCCCTGCTTTTCACGCAATTCCCTGATTTATCGTGTCAAATAGTTTGTATAATAAATGGTATTTTCATTTTCTTAAAAAAGGTTTGAAGGAAAAGAAACTCATTTTGGATTCCGTCTTGTTTGGAATCGGAATCTAACTAATTAAACTAGAAGAGGAAAGAGTGCATTTTTCATCATTATAATCAATAATTTAAGTAATTGTGTGACATATTCAAATACTTGTTGCGATCGAAATAACAAAGTTATGCAGAGCTAATAAAGAGAACTTTGATGATAATAAATCAGGCATATCAAAAGAGATTATCATTTAAAGTGGTTTGGTCAATTGACCTACATATTTCTACTCATATAAGAAAATAGTCTCCCCTAAACAAAACTCTCTAAAAGGCTACGTTGTGGAAGTTGTTATTGTAGGAGAAGAAATGATCTTCAGTTGGTACTTTTTTCCTGCAGAAAGAGATATGTCAAATATGTAAAAGATCAATTATGTTAAACTTTTTTCTTTTTCTTTAAAGAAATGATAAAATCCAATATGATCATGGCAAGCCCTAACAGTACTTGGTAGTTGGTGTTACAACAAGAGAAGACATGGCTTTGAAAACTGCATGCATATGAGTCCAAATTATCCATAATAAGGATCTGCTATGGCATTGGCCCATCTTTTGGAAATACCATTTCACCTATTTAAATTAAATGGCGTTGTAGTTCATTTTGTTTTTGCAGAAAAAATTGTAAATCAAAGAAAGAACAGATAAACTAAAGGAATTTTCTCTTTTTGATTACTTGTTTGGTAAGCAAAGTAGAGAGGAGAATAGAACTTAAGCCGAACAAAATAAAACGGGGAGGAGGAAACCATCTTTCTCTTTGGCCTGTTAGTTCTTTCCCAGACCAAGGAAGACTCCAGTTTTCTCTTTCAACCAAACAAAACAGTAACTTCATAATTTTTTATATGTTATATACATTAGATATACTTTTTACATTTCATAAATATGTCATTTTAATCTTCTTTTTTCTTGAAGGTACGAAGTAAATAAATCAAATCTATTTCGAAATGGCTGGCTTGTAAGTTATACTACCACAATTCTCTACTCGTACATCGTGTAGTGTGGATTGGACCTAGTCAACTTGAGTTGCCATTGTTCTCGAAAGCCAAAATATATTGACTGAAGCCCTATTTGCCAATTTGGTGAAGATCGAGGCGTCTTTGTTCACATTTTTATTTTGCTTAAAAGAAAATTGACCTGAGCCCGATTTGGCTTCTTGTTCATGTCGGTCCATGATTTAGCATAGTTTGTTTCCTAGGTTATAATAGCCACTACCATTTAAAGTTAAGGTGAGATAGTTAGGAACTTCTCTATCCTAACAATAACAATTATATCTCAATCTCAAACAAGTTAGGATCGGTTATATTGTATATGGTTAAAAACGGGCCTATCCGATTATGCTATTTGATCGAGACAAGGGAACTGCATCGAGGGGTAGCCTCGTAATGAATCAGGCTAGAGCACGAAGACGAGGCATCAAGTCCGAGGATCGAGGTGCCTGCCGAGATCGAGGCCAACAGCGACCAAGACCAAATGTGACAGACTTCGAGCAAAGCATAGTAACGGAAAGGCGAGATATCCGTGACTGGCCGGAGATCATGGCATAAATCTTAGAACAGATCAAACCAAGGGCGGTTATCTAGTTAATCATGGGATTTACTTCCATTGTTAGAATTGTATCTTAAATAGGATTCATCTACTATATAAAGGGGGTCATAATCATCTTGTAGACACCTTACATTCACTCAGATAAAAACAATACAATATTCTCTCTTTAATTCACATTCTCTTGTTTATCATCTTGTTGCATTTTAACTGTTCTCGCATAACTAGCTCGAGGGTATTCAAGCTCGGGGGCTCTATCCAAACACTGGTTTGCTTTATATTATTATTAATTTCCATCACTTATCTTTACGTTTATCAATTGGTATTAGGTGAAATCACATATCCTTAAAACCACATTATAAGTTTAATTGTTATCCAATTTTTAGGGTAAGCAGTTTGGCGCCCACCGTAAGGCCAAGGATAATAGTGATTGCCTAGTATTAATCCTCATAACATATACTTCTTTTACGCTTGTTCTCGTAAGTGTCTTTGATTTCAGGAATCGACATGTCAAACTCTCAAGCAGTACCCACTCACACAGATACCGGCCTTGGTCTTCATGGCAAGAACGAGCACATAGTCGCCCCGGGAAACGGAGTACCTCCAATCAGTCCCGACGTACCACAAGCCGTAGATCTAGTCAACGTCAGTTCTCGTGTTGCCATTCATGGAAATTTAGGCGCCTACCCTGAAAATAGTGTACGCAGAGACGCTCGGGCAGTCGATCAGAATGCACAAAGTGGTGAAGAAGGCGGGATTAGCCTTCGAATGATATTTGACATGTTACAAACTGAGCAGGTTGTGATAGTGCAACTCCAAAATCAGAATCGAACTCGATACATCACAGGAAGTTGTTCATAGAGTCGAACCTGTACAGGAGAAATTGAACGATACTGGATCAGGAACTGAACCCACCATCATGAAGATGCTCGAGGATCTCACTAAACGGATCGAATCAGGATAAAAGAAAATTGAGGCCAATGATAAAAAGGTAGAAACGTACAACTCACGGGTTGATCAAATACGGGGGCACCCCCGATTCTAAAGGGTATAGATTCAAAAAAGTTCGTACAAAGCCCTTCCCACCAAGTGTGGCTCCGAAGCCCATTCCAAAGAAGTTCCACATGCCAGAAATTCCCAAGTACAATGGGACCACTGTTCCTAATGAGCATGTCACTTCTTATACATGCGTAATAAAAGGAAATGACTTATAAGATGATGAGATTGAATCTGTTATGTTGAAAAATTTTGGAGAAACTTTATCAAAGGGGGCAATGATATGGTAATGCTACCACAATTTGCCGCCCAATTCCATTGATTCCTTCGCCATGCTTGCCAATTCGTTCATAAAGGCACATGCCGGAGCGATAAAGGTCGCGACTAGGAAGTCGGACCTCTTCAAAATGAGACAAAAGGACAATGAAATGCTAAGGGAATTCGTATCTCAGTTCTAGATGGAACGCATGAACTAACCCCCGGTCACCGATGATTGGGCTATCCAAGTCTTCACTCAAGGTTTGAACAAGCGGAGTTTGATAGCATCACAACAAATAAAACAGAATTTGATTGAATATCCAGTTGTGACTTGGGTCGATATGCATAATCGATACCAGTCAAAGATCAGAGTTGAGGATGATCAGTTAGGAGCCTCATCCGGTTCCGTTTATCCAAATAAATCCGAAGGCAGGATTCAAAGAGACATTGATAGAGAGCCCCGATCAAACAAAATCGGTACCAACCATACAGAGCAGATCGTAGAAATAGTGGACCGGGACGTAACTTCGTTCGAAATTATCGAAGGAATGATTGAGGTCAAAACTCCCGAGGGCTCTTGAGTAAGAGTGGTTTCGATAAATATGTCGAGCCTAAAGAATCGCCACGGTTATCATAGTACAACTTCAGCATTGATGCATCGGGTATTGTATCAGCCATTGGACGAATCAAGGATACTAGGTGGCCCAGACCCCTACAGACCGATCCAGCTCAAAGGAACACTAATCAAATGTGCAAATACCATGGAACCCATGGTCACAGAACCGAAGACTGCAGGTAGTTAAGGGAGGAGGTTGCTCGTTTATTCAATGAAGGTCACCTTCAAAAGTTCTTGAGTGACAGGGCTAAAAATCACTTTAGAGACACAGATGCAAACAGGAAAAATGACCAGGAAGAACCGCAGCACGTTATACATATGATCGTTAGTGGGGTCGATGTTCCTCAAGGCCCGATATTCAAACGAACCAAAGTAACAATCACAAGGGAGAAGCGTACTTGGGACTACTTACCAGAGGATACCTTATCTTTCAACAATGAGGATGTAGAAGGGATCGAACAGCCTCACAACGAAGCACTAGTAATATCTATACTTATGAATAAAATTGAAGTTAAATGAGTGTTAGTTGATCCTATTAGCTTGGCAAATACTATCTGATTGAGGGTCGTAGAGCAACTCGGCCTCCAGGATCAAATCGTGACTATATCCCGGGTGCTCAACAGTTTCAACATGGCAAGTGAAACCACCAAAGGGGAAATCATGTTGCCAGTAAACGTGGTCGGAACTATCCAGGAAACAAAGTTCCATGTAATCGAAGGTGATATGAGATACAACGCACTGCTTGGAAGGCCTTGGATTTATAATATGAGGGCAGTACCTTCGACGCTCCATCAAGTATTGAAATTCCCAACATCGGAAGGAATCAAAACGGTGTACGGGGAACAACCCACCGCCAAAGAGATGTTTGCAATCGATGAAGTAGTATCAATATCGGCACTTTCGTCAACAAAAGGATCGGAGTCAAAAGGAGAACAAGAAGCAAAATAGCAACCACAAGCGCCAGCCCGGCCCCATCGAAGGATCAGGAAATCTTCGAGCATGAAGATTATACGATACCTCGAACCTTCATAAGCCCCGATGATTCTGATGCAACAAAGTCAACGGTCGAGGAGATGGAACAACTTATACTGATCGAACAATTTCCTGATCAAAAAGTATATTTGGGCATGAGGTTAACTCCCGAGCTCAAGAAAAAACTCGTTCAATTCCTTTTAAATAACATGTATTGTTTTTCTTGGTCCCATCAAGATATTACAGGGATCCCATCGGAGATCACGACACATCGATTGAGCCTGGACCCAAAGTTCAGACCGGTAAAACAGAAGAGAAGGCCCAGTCTGAGGTAAAACATGCATTTATGTGACAACCCGACCGGTCGTCTTAAGAATTAATGTCCCGATCCCCTATTAACTATTTTCCCCAAGTTTATTTCTGCTAATGTGATTTGTCGGGATATTCGGTTTTGAGTTTTGGGGAGTGTTGGGACACTTAGTCCCTAAATGAGAGCTTAAGTGTTGGAAAGTTACCGTAGTCGGAACAGTGTGAAGGCAGCCTCGGAATGGAAATCTGATGGTTCTATTAGCTTCTTTGGGTGATTTTGGGGTTAGGAGCGTATTCGGATTGTATTTTGGAGGTTCGTAGCTAATTTAGGCTTGAAATGGCGAGAGTCGAATTTTTGAAGTTTCCGATCCGATAGTGAGATTTTGATCTAAGGTTTGGAATGGAATTCCAAAAATTGGAGTAGCTCCTTAGTGTTGAATGTGACGTGCTTGCAAAATTTCAGGTCATTCGGACGAGATTTGATAGACTTTTTTATCGAAAGCATAAGTTAAGAGTTCTTGGAGTTCTTAGGCTTGAATCCTATGTTAAATTGGCGATTTGATGTTGTTGTGAGCATTCCAAAGTTTTGAAAAAGTTTGAACGATGTCATGGGATGTGTTGGTACAATTGGTTTGAAGCCCCGGGGACTCGGGTGAGTTTCGGGTAGGTTCCGGGACGTTTTAGGCCAAAAATCATAGCTGTTGCAGGTCCAGAAGAGTTGCAGGCCTCGGAACCCACCAGTGCGGTCCGCACAAAGTCCAGTGCATCCACGGTGGGGGTTGTGCGGTCGCACAAAATGCAGTGCGGTCCGCAATGGTGGAAATCCGGGGGTGATCTATAAATACGAGGTTTTAGATTTTATTTCATATTTTGACCTAGAGAGCTCAGATTTTGGCGATTTTTCGAAGGTTTTTCAAGAAATTCATCGGGGTAAGTGATTCTAACTCAGATTTGGCTAGAGTACATGAATCCATCATTGAATTCATCATTTAATTCGTGATTTGGGATGGAATTTGGGAAGAAAACTTGTGAAATCTTTCAAAAATGTAAAATGATAATTTGAAGGACCAAATGGTATCGGAATTGAATAATTTTGGTATTGTTAGACTTGTGAGGGTATGAGAATTCTGAAAATGTAAATTTTACCCGTTTCCGATATGTGGGCCCGACGAGCGTTTTGGTAATTTTACATAATTTCTCATATTAGCTTAGAATTTAATTGTAGAATCAGTTACTTGAAGTGTTATTTACATTATGCAATTGAATTGAATAGATTTGGGCCATTTGGAGTCGAGTACTCATGGAAAAGACATGGTGTTGTGTTGATTTTGAGCCGGTTCGAGGTAAATGGCTTGTCTAACCTTGTGTGGGGGACCTTCCCCTTAGGATTGGTATATTTGGTAATTGAAATGCCTTGTACGTGAGGTGACGAGTGCGTACTTGTGCTAATTATTGGAAATCCGGTTTTCTTAAGTAATTACTAGTATGTTTCCTTTTCTGTTTCTATTTCTTGTACTATTAAGCATGTTGTTAGCTTAGGAAAACATGTCAAAGTGACTTAATTGCTTTAATTGATTCGACCTGCCTTACTTGAATTCTGTGCAGCATGCTAGGCTAGAATCACTTATTACCTTAATATAAAATTTTGCCATTTCTGTATACCTTCCTGCTGCTGCTGTGTATTTATTTTGGGACTATGGATGTGGGATTCTGGTATCTCCCCCTTGCCTATTTACTTTGGGACTACGGGTTAGATTCCGGGTAGATCCCCCTGCACAGTTATATGGAATTACGGGAATGCACCCGGTAGATTCCCCCAGTACTGGGTATTTACATTTGGGACTACGGAACGGGATTTCGGTAGATCCTCGTGCACTATGAGTTGGACTACGGAACGGGATCCCGGGAGATCCTTCGGACATATATATGACGGACTACGGGACGGTATCCTGGGAGATTCACTAGATATGTAAAGATGGGACTATAGGATGGTATCCTGGGAGATCCCCGAATGTTACTATTGGTGCTGAGCTGTATTTCCTTTCTATTTTTACCATGTTTTGTATAATTGTTGTTGTTCTGTATATCCTGTGTTATTTTACTGACGTACTTATTTATATTGTTCTGTCATATACTGTTGATCTTTATATTTTATTTAACCTTAGTAGGGCCCTGACCTTCCTCATCACTACCCAACCGAGGTTAGGCTTGGCACTTACTAAGTACCGCTGTGGTGTATTCATGCCCCTTCTGTGCATATTTTTTATGTGCAGATCCAGGTACCACTGATCAGGTCTACTATTCTTGAGGGAGGCGACCGCTCTAGAGACTTCGAAGTACATCTGCCGCATTTGCAGACCGAGAAGTCTCTTTCTATTCCTGCTTTTAGTATTTATCCCTTCTGTACCCTCCTGTTCTTATTAGACATTTCGGAGTTAGAGCTATGTAGTATTGATCTTAGCTTGTGATTCATGGGTTTCCGGGTCTTGGATTTATGTTTGATATTGAGAGTTAAACATGGTGTATGCCGAGTGGCACATTTAAATAATGTTATTGCTTTATTTCTGTTTTAAATTGTTTACTTTCTCAAATTTTGGTTTTTCTTCTGCAAATTAGGCTTACCTAGTCGTAGAGACTAGGTGTTGTCACGATGGTTCACGGAGGGCGAACCGGGGTCGTGATAAGTTAGTATTAGAGCTCTAGGTTTATAGGAGTCATGGGCCACAAGCCGGTTTATTAGAGTTTCGCTGATCGGTACGGAGACATCTATACTTATCTGCAATAGGCTATGTAACCGTTAGGAAAATTTCTACTTCATTTGAATTCCTTGTCGTGCGAGATTTTTGATATCACAATTCTAAACTTTTATCTTCTATTCTATCACCGATGGTGAGGACGCGCTATCCGAGATGATCAGGCACCCGCGGCCCCTACTGTAGCCGTTAGAGACCGGCGAGGTACCACCAGCAGTTCCAGCCTGAGTCCGGGCACCTGACACGCCTGCTGCTACTACTCCAGCTCTTCAGGAAACTCTGGCACAGTTCATGAGCATGTGCACCATTCTACCACCCCCACTCTAGAGCAGCGAGTTCCCATTGTTCAAGTTCCCGGTGTCATGGCGACACAATTTGTGGTCCTAGTTCAGCGGGTGGTGAGGACCTCTCACCGAGTAGAGGTTAGGTGGGCCCAGGAGAGAAGGGGCAGACGAGGTCAGGAGAGAGAGTATAGGGAAGTAAGGATACCTCATCGATTGGAGAGACCCACTGGTTCTTATTTTGGAGAAAGAGTACGGCATGGTAGAGGTTTTGTGGGTCAGCCAGCTCAGTTTGCATCTTAGATTTCACACAGTATTTCAGGTGTCTAGGGGTCTTGGAGTACCCGTACCGCACAGTTCCCACTGCCACGTCCTCCCAGAGCTTGTTTTGAGTGTGGTGACACACGTCATATGGTGAGGGATTGCCCCAGACTTTGGAGGGGTGCACCTCCATAGACTTCCCAGTCACAGCGTGCCCCGTAGAGTTCTCAAGCTATGGTTACAGCTCTAGTTGCTACCTCACTTGCTTAGCCAGCTAGAGGTGGAGGTCGGGGAGGTAGAGGTCACCCTAGAGGGGGAGGCCAGGCCAGATACTATGCCCTTCCTGCCTGTACCGAGGTTGTTACCTCCGATTTTGTCATCACAGGTATTATATTGGTTTGTCACAGAGATGCATCGGTTCTATTCGATCCAGGCTCTACTTATTCTTATGTCTCTTCTTATTTTGCTCCGCATTTGGGTGTACCTCGGGATTCTTTGAGTTCCCTTGTTTATGTTTCTACTCATGTGGGAGATTGTCTCATTGTGGACCGCGTTTATCGGTCGTGTTTGGTTGCTCTTAGTGGTTTTGAGACCAGAGCCGATTTATTGTTACTCAGTACGGTTTACTTCGATATTATCTTGGGCATGGACTGGTTGTCGCCCCATCATGCTATTCTTGATTGTCACGCCAAAACCGTGACGCTGGCTATGCCAGGTGTACCGCGTGTTGAGTGGAGGGGTACTTTAGATCACACTCCTAGTAGAGTTATTTCTTTTCTTAAAGCTCAGTGTAGAGTTGAGAAGGGGTGTGATGCGTATTTAGCTTATGTGAGAGATGTTAGTATTGATACCCCTTCAGCTGATTCAGTCCCAGTAGTATGGGATTTTCCCGATGTGTTTCCAGCTGATCTTCCAAGCATGCCTCCTGATAGAGATATTGATTTAGGCATCGATCTGTTGCCGGGCACTCAGCCCATTTCTATTCCTCCGTATCGTATGGCTCCTCCTGAGTTGAAGGATCAGTTATAGGAATTGCTTGATAAGGGTTTTATTCGGCCCAGTGTATCACCTTAGGGTGCTCCTATCTTGTTTGTGAAGAAAAAGGATGGTTCTATACACATGCATATTGATTATTGCCAGTTGAACAAGGTTACAGTGAAGAACCGTTATCCTTTGCCACGTCCTGATGATCTGTTTGACCAGCTTTAGGGCGCATGGGTGTTTTCTAAGATTCATTTGCGCTCAGGTTACTATCAGTTGAAGATTCGGGAGCCAGATATCCCGAAGACCGCTTTCAGTACTCGGTATGGTCATTACGAGTTCCTTGTTATGTCATTTGGGCTGACCAATACCCCAGCAACCTTTATGCATTTGATGCACAGTGTGTTCCGGCCGTATCTTGACTCGTTTGTCACTATCTTTATTGATAATATTCTGGTGTATTCCCGGAGTTGGGAAGATTATGAGCAGCAAATGAGGACTGTGCTTCAGACTCTGAGAGAGAAGAAGTTATATGCTAAATTCTCGAAATGTGAGTTTTGGTTGGATTCAATGGCATTCTTAGGCCACATGGTATCGAGTGAGGGTATTTAGGTGTATCTGAAGAAGATAGAGGTCGTGCAGAGTTGACCCAGACCATCCTTAGCTACCGAGATCCGCAGTTTCCTTGGTTTTGCTGGCTACTACCGTCGTTTTGTGGAGGGGTTTTCATCGATTGCAGCCCCTATGACCAGGTTGACCCAGAAGGGTGCTCTGTTTCAGTGGATGGAGGAGTGTGAGGCGAGACTTCAGAAGCTCAAGATAGCTTTGACCACATCCCCAATTTTGATACTGCCTACAGGTTCAGGGTCTTATACGGTCTATTATGATGCCTCGAAGGTTGGCCTCGGAGCTGTGTTGATGCATGATGGTAGGGTGATTGCCTATGTGTCCAGACAGTTGAAGATACATGAGAAGAACTACCATGTTCACGACCTTGAGTTAGTTGCCATTGTTCATGCCGTGAAGATTTGGTGACATTACTTATACGGTGTCCCCTGTGAGAATTATACTAACCATCGGAGCTTGCAGCACCTGTTCAAGCAAAAAAGATCTAAATTTACGCCAGAGGAGGTAGTTAGAGTTGCTGAAAGACTATGACATCACTATTTTGTATCACCCGGGCAAGACCAATGTGGTGGTCGATGCTTTGAGTCGCCGGGCAGGGAGTTTGGGGAGTTTGTATTTACCAGCATCGGAGAGGCCTCTGGCGATGGATGTTCAGGCCTTAGCCAGCCAATTTGTAAGATTGGATATTTCAGAGCCTAGTCGGGTTCTAGCTTGTGTGGTTTCTCAGTCTTCCTTATTTGATTGTATCAGGGAGCGGTAGTATGATGACCCTCATTTGCTTGTCCTCAAGGACAAGGTCCAGCACGGTGATGCTAGGGATGTGACTATTGGTGATGATAGGGTATTTAGGATACAGGTCCGGATTTGTGTACCCAATGTTGATGGGCTTCGAGAGTTGATTCTAGAGGAAGCCCATAGCTTGTGGTATTCCATTCATCCAGGTATCGCGAAGATGTATCAGGATTTGAGACCGCACTATTGGTGGAGGCAGATGAAGAAAAATATAATTAGATTCGTAGCTCGGTGTCTCAACTGTCAGCAGGTGAAGTATGAGCACCAGAGACCGGGTGGGTTGCTTCAGCAGATAGAGATTCCGGAGTGGAAGTGGGAGCGGATCACCATGGACTTTGTAGTTGGGCTCCCACGGACTTTGAGGAAGTTCGATGCTATTTGGGTAATTATAGATCGGCTGACCAAGTCCGCTCACTTTATCCTTGTGTGTACTACTTATTCCTCAGAGTGGCTACCGGAGATCTATATCCGGGAGATTGTTCGTCTGCATGGTATTCCGGTTTCCATCATTTCAGATAGAGGTACCCAGTTCACATCACGGTTCTGGAGAGCCGTTCAGCATGAGTTAGGTACTCGGGTAGAGTTGAGTACAACATTTCACCCTCAGACGGATGGATAGTCCCAGCACACTATTCAGATTCTTGAGGATATGCTTCGTACGTGTGTGATTGAGTTTGGAGGGTCTTGGGATCAGTTTTTGCCATTGGCGGAGTTTGCTTACAACAACAACTATCAGTCCAGCATTTAGATGGCACCGTATGAGGCTTTATATGGTAGGCGGTGTAGATCCCCGGTGGGTTGGTTTGAGTCGGGTGAGGCCAGATTGTTGGGCACAGACCTGGTTCAGGATGCTTTGGGGAAAGTTAAGGTGATTCAGGATAGACTCTGCACAGCCCAGTCCAGACAGAAGAGTTACGCGGACCGAAAGGTTCGTGATGTTTCCTATATGGTTGGAGAGCGGATTCTACTTCGGGTTTCGCCTATGAAGTGAGTTATGAGGTTCGGAAAGAAAGGGAAGTTGAGTCCTAGGTTTATTGGCCCTTTTAAGATATTGAGGCATATTGGGGAGGTTGTTTATGAGCTTGCCTTACCTCCCAGCTTGATAGGAGTTCATCCGGTATTTCATGTTTCGATGCTCCAGAGGTATCACGGTGATCCGTCGCACGTGTTGGATTTCAGTTCAGTCCAGTTGGACAAGGATCTATCTTATATTGAGGAGCTAGTGGCAATATTGGACAGGCAGGTTAGAAAGCTGAGGTCGAAGAACATTGCATCAGTGAAGGTCCAATAGCGGGGTCAGCCGGTCTAGGAGGCGACCTGGGAGATCGAGCAGGATATACGCAATTGTTACCCTCATCTTTTTCACTACGTCAGATATGTCTTTATGCTCGTTTGAGGATGAACGAATGTTTAAGTATAGGAGGATGTGACGACACGACCGGTCATCTTAAGAATTAACGCCCTGATCCCCTATTAACTGCTTTTCCCGAGTTTATTTCTGCTAATGTGATTTGCCGGGATGTTCGGTTTTGAGTTTCAGGGAGTTTTGGGACACTTAGTCCCTAAATGAGAGCTTAAGTGTTAGAAAGTTGACCGTCGGAACAGTGTGAAGATGGCTTCGGAATGAAAATCTGATGGTTCTGTTAGCTCCGTTGGGTGATTTTGGGGTTAGAAGCGTGTTCGGATTGTGTTTTAGAGGTTCGTAGCTAATTTAGGCTTGAAATGGCGAGAGTTGGACTACGGGACGAGATCCTGGGAGATCCTTCGGACATATATATGACAGACTACGGGATATTCTCAGGTAAGAAAGCAGAACCTCACCTCTTTCTGTTGCTGAACATAAACCTACTTTAGATCCACTAGAGCATGTAGATCTACTAGACTACAAAGAAAGAAGTTGGTAGCAACAGAACTCTTTCTAAACCACTAGAGACAGTCACCTACAATAATCAGTCTACCTACGCAACATTGTAGAGAGACGTTCGACTCCACGTGTCCGCTGAACAGTTCCGAAGTAGCAAGACGAGTGAATGAAGGCGCTGTAAGCAGTAGTGAATACTTTTTCCATGGAGACAAACCCCTCCGGCGGAAACGTTCCCTTTGTCACTATAGACTGAACTCGCTGTGAACCTTTTCGATTATTAGTAGCGGCTCGTGAAGTAGCCCTCTTTCTTTACAAAAAAAGGATACATGCCCCTTTACTTGACGGTATCCCGGGAGATTTACTAGATATGTAAACACGGGACTACAGGACGGTATCCTAGGAGATCCCCGATTGTTACTATTGGTGTTGAGCTGTATTTTCTTTCCATGTTTACCGTGTTCTGTATAATTGTTGTTGTTCTGTATATCCTGTGTTATTTTACTGCCGTACTTATTTATATTGTTCTGTCATATACTGTTGATCTTTATATTTTATTTAACCTCAGTAGGGCCCTGACCTTCCTCGTCACTACCCAACCGAGGTTAGGCTTGGCACTTACTGAGTACCGCTGTGGTGTACTCATGCCTCTTCTGCGCATGTTTTTCATGTGCAAATCTAGGTACCGCTGATCAGGCCTACTATCTTGAGGGAGGCGACCGCTCTAGAGACTTCGAGGTACATCTGCCGCGTCCGCAGACCAAGAAGTCCCTTTCTATTCCTGCTTTTAGTATTTTGCCCTTCTGTACCTTCCTGTTCTTATTAGACATTCCGGAGTTAGAGCTATGTAGTATTGATCTTAGCTTGTGATTCATGGTTTTCGGGTCTTGGATTTATGTTTGGTATTGAGATTTAAACATGGTGTATGCCGAGCGACACATTTAAACATTGTTACTACTTTATTTCTGTTTTAAATTGTTTACTTCCGCAAATTTTGGTTTTTCTTCTGCAAATTAGGCTTACCTAGTCGTAGAGACTAGGTGCCGTCACGATGGTTCACGGAGGGCGAACCGGGGTCGTGACAATTCATCAAGGACGAGGTAACTAAACTTCTCAAAATAGGACCCCATCCAGGAAGTAAAATATCCCGAATGGTTAGCAAACATAGTTGTAGTCCCCAAGAAGGGAAACAAACTTAGAATGTGCGTATATTATAAAGATTTAAACAAAGCATGTCCTAAAGACTCCTTTCCTCTGCCAAACATCAATTGTATGATCGATGCCATGGCCGGATACGAGATCCTTAGCTTTCTCGACGCCTATTTCGGGTACAATCAAATTCAAATAAACCCGGAGGATCAGGAAAAGACTTCTTTCATCACTAAGCATGACACCTATTGTTATAATGTAATGTCGTTTGGGCTAAAAAAATGCTGGTACTACTTACCAACGCCTAGTGAATCGAATGTTTGAAGAACAAATAGGTAAATCAATGGAAGTCTATATTAACGACATGCTTGTTAAATCCCTGCGCGCACATGACCATTTGACACATTTGCAGGAAACTTTCAACATATTAAGAAAATATAACATGAAGCTCAATCCCGAGAAATGTGCATTCGGGGTTGGTTCGGGCAAGTTCCTTGGCTTTGTGGTGTCAAATCGGGAAATCGAGATCAACCCCGATAAAATAAAGGTGATCGAAGACATCACAGTCGTGGATAGCGTTAAGGCCATACAAAGATTAACCGGGCGGATAGTCACCTTAGGCCGGTTCATCTCGAGGTCTTCAAATTGAAGTCACAAGTTTTTCTCACTGCTCAAAAAGAAGAACAGTTTAGCTTGGACCCCAGAATGCCAATAGGCATTGGAAGAATTAAAGCGGTATCTTTCGACCCTACCACTGCTTCATACTCCGAAAGCGGACGAGCGACTCTACTTATATCTAGTAGTCTCGGAGGTTGCGGTAAGTGGTATCCTAGTTCGAGAAGAGCAAGGTACGCAATTTTCTGTTTACTATGTTAGTCGAACTCTAGGTAAAGCGGAGACGCAGTACCCACTGTCACACCTCCTTTTTCCTAACACCCCGGGAAGGGTGTATATAAGGTAGTTTTTCCAATTAAAGTGACAATCGAAACGGGATTATTCATCAAAAATTCAGAGTCGCCACTTTTGGATAATTTTATAGTGTCCCAAGTCACCAGTTCAAATCCTAAACCGAGGAAAAGATTGAATCTGTATTACAGTCCGCGAACACAGATATCCGGGTAAGGAATTCTGTTAACCCCGGGGAAGGTGTTAGGCATCCCCGGATTCCGTGGTTCTAGCATGGTCGCTTAACTATTATCATTGGCCTATTATCTGATTTTAATACATTTTGAACCTATGTGCATTTTAACTTTAAAACTGCTTTTAATTATTTTAAGAAAGATTTCAACGTCATCTAAAATGCGTCTTTGGACCTCGCCACATGAAATGCACCTGCAGTCTGAGACATATTTTGTTCAACGTTATTAAGATTTGGATTTGGGTCACATGAAATGCACACCCGAGTTTAGGAAGGTAAGTTATTAAAGTAACACACCTAAAGCAACTACGCATTTGCAACTTTGCGAAGGCCATGGAAATTTGCTAAATGACGCCTCGAATTCTAAGGATCAACACAAGATTAATTAAATGAGGGCCATGCAATCGAGATTTTGTTCGGCATGGCACATCTCGAATAACCCAAAGGTTTCTAAATTAAAAAAAGAGGGCCATAAACTATTTCTGTTTAACATGGCACACCTCCAATAATTAAACTAACTAAATAAGACTTAAAGAAATTGTAATTAGTCCTAAGTAATGCTCAAACTCAAATTATTAATCACAGGGCCAACATTAAGCGAGGCCCAATCTATTTTTCAATTTTTTTTTCAAAGCTTGGGCCTGGCTCGAGGCCCAATAACCAACTGCCAAGACAAGCGTGGGGGGGGGCATGGTTGGGCTTTCCATGAAGCCCAAATTGAGAGCTTAACGCAAAAGAAGAAGCTTGGTGCATATGGCTCCATGCTGATAGCCACCTTAATGCTATTACATTTGAGGTAACAGTTCCTCATCCATATAATTTTCGGCTTTTAAACAAATATTGACACTCATGGCGCATATGTGAATCACGTTCGGAGGTCAAAACATGCATTAAAATTCCCAATTACGTTAATAAAGCCTTTGTACAAGTTGCCCATCATTTTGACAAGACTACATGGCCCTGAACTTTCTAAGAAAACCAAGTGCAAATATTAAAACCAAACTCAAAGGTTCTCAAATCTGATTTTAAACTCAAGTTTTGTTTACAACCTTTCAAACGTTAAGGAGCCTATGCATGAATATGGACAGCACTAAGTTATGAGCTCCCTGAAATTAATAGACCAAGTTTCAAGCTATGCTTAAGTGAATTTAAACACATAATGTATGAAAAACTAGACCCAGCCCAGATTTCAACAATCCCAAACATAAATGATCTAAACTAACAGAAATACAACTCATGGCCACACTCAAATCCCAACCAACTTACAATCAAGCTAAAGCACCAAAGCCTTCGGTTAATACACATACCTAACATCTAATACATTGCTGAATTGAATACACTCAAGACAGAACCCACATTTAATCTTAAGATACACGTGTATTACTGATTACATGATTAGCTACACATAAGAAAATTTGGCTAGAAGGAGGCAGGAAACACAATGCAACAAACTTAAAGGAGAGAAACTGATAGAGCCACAGAAAAATCTCTTTCGTCAACTGGAATTCACATCTTCATACAATAGCCCAAAACAGACATCAATTCCATTCATGGTTCAAATGAAATACCTAGGAAACAAAAGGAGACAAGGAGAAATGAGGATTTAGTAAAACAGCAGTAGCAGATCAACAACCAGATCCAATGAAACAGTAACCCAGAAAACCAAACAGCTTCAAACCAGGCTCTTAAATCCCCAGAATCAAACCTTTTTCAGCTAGGTGTAGGGATTTGAAATGCTTCAAGAACTCTAGCTAACAGAGATGATTAGGAACTCTAGACTAGGCAGGATTTGAGCTATTTTAAATAGAGAAATGTCAAGAATCTGAATGTTAATTCAGAGTTTTTCAAGTCTTCCAGCCGTTTCAGTTTTTACATGATTTTTTTATCTCTTCCTCTCTGCCTTGAATAACAAGTCTTGGTGCCTTTATAGGCAAGGCATTAGGGCAGCTTAAAGATATCAGTCTTTGCATTTTGCCTCTTTTTCAATTTTGGTTTTATCTCACATACCCCTAATGTAAAATTCAGAATTTCAAAATAGTCCCAAACCCCCTTTCCTGAAAGCTTCTTATTCAGCTTCTACAGATTCCCTCACCTAGATATCCTAATTTGACCCTCGAAACTCTGTTAATTACCCCCTCCCCCCAGGAACTCAAATGGGTTATGGGTCAAGTTGGCCCAACGGTTTAACTAGGTTAACGGGCTGCTCTTCTTTTGCAAATAGGTCAAACCCAGAGCCCAAACAACTAAATAAACTCAACCCAATCAGTAACAAAAGAAAACACAAACGATTACCAAAACCTAAACTAACTGACTGATTAACTAACACAAACAATCAAGGAATCAGCTAAATTATTAAATCAAAATAACCTAATACTAATGAGGCTAACATAAAAAGGGAGATACTCAGAAACTTAACTATAACATTGATAAAAACTCGATAAGAAAACATTAATAAGTTTTCAACCAGAGAAAAGGAGAAGAAAAGAAGAGGGATGAAAAGTGAATAAAAACCACGAATGAACACAAAGATAGATAGAAACTCACCAATCGAACTCGAAGTTACACTTGATGCCCTGATTCACACGAAACTGATGCTAATCACTTGTTCTCTATTAAGAACAAACGAACAACATCAGTTTTGTAGTGAATCAACCTTTTAGTCATGAAAAATAAAGGCTTGAGTCGATGCATGCCACCAGATTCGATAGGAATTGGTTTTGAACTTTTAGGGCTCAAACTAGGATTTAAAATTCGAGACGTTAAGATTCGAGGGAAACAAAGTGGAGATTTGGAACAAGGGGGTCATGGTAGTTATGTGGTGTAAAGATGGGGTGGTTTGGGAATGGCGCCGCCGGCAACCAGCGGTGGAAACTAGGGCGGTATCTCTAGGGTTTGGTTGTAGACGAAGAGACTAAGGGGGTTCTGAGGGGGTAGGGTCCGTTTCAGACAGTTTTATACGGAGAGTGGGCGTGTTGGGGTCCGTTGGATCGAAAAACATCGATGGCTTGGATTGAAGCTAACATGAACGGTGTCGTTTTGGGTTGAGAGGTGGGGGACCGGGTAATGGTGCGGGTTTGGGCCGGATTGGGGCATGTTTGGACGGGTTTTGCATTGGGCCTGGGGAAGGATCAATTACTTAGCCCAAAATTCTTCATTCTTTCCTTTTTCTTATTTCAAATCAATTTTCCAAAAATTCTTTTCTTCTTCTTTTTTTCCAAAATTAAATTAAAATCTAAATTAAATCCTAAAACCTAATTAACCTATCACAAACACTAATTAAACCTAAATACTAATTATCACAATTAATTAAATAAGCAAAATTAAAAGAAAAACTACTCAAAAATCAAAATTAAAATTAAAAAGCAAATTAAACTATTTTTTGTGATTTTTCCCATTTCTATGAAACCATTAATTACTAAAAAATGCAAAGCCAAATCTTAAATGCAAATGCAACCTATATTTTTGTATTTTTTATTAATTTGAATAAAAATAAACATGCACAAACCAATGCAAACAATTGACAGAAAATGCCCCAAAAAATCCACAAAATTGCAAATAATGGAAAAATTATTTTTTTTTGGAATTTATGGGAGTAATTCTTATAGGGCAAAAATCACGTGCTCACAGCTGCCCCTCTTTGCTCGAAAACACGAAGAGTTTTCGTGCAAAGATAAAGTGAGCGAATACGAGTGACTTTTGCCAGTTTGAATACTCCGTGTGAAGCATTTTTTGAAAGATTTGACCGCACTTTGCTTCTGAGGTTGCCTACATATCCCTGGCTATAAATGAATCAGGTCAGTGTAGTTCAGGAAGTTTTGGTAGCTGGGACTACCATGAAGCTGTGATTTCACTGTTGTTGTTGTTGCTGCTGCTACTTCTGAACCCCTTATTACACCATGACAAAATAAAAGGAAGCTAGACTAAACTATGATCTATGAATTACAAAAATCCTATCTATATCTTCAAACGTGATCTTGTGATTCTTGTAGCCTTGCTGACTTGTATTCTCCCAGTGAAGTCCCTTTGTTACCGATTTGAATTGTAATCTGAGATGTTTTCCCTTTTCTCCAGGTGGACGCCTGATTGCTAAACTTTGAACTGTATTCCCGTGCTCTCCAGGTGGGCGCCTAATTGCTGAACTTGAATTGTATTCTCGTGCTCTCCAGGTGGGCGCCTGATTGCTGAACTTGAATTGTATTCCGGTGCTCTCCAGGTGGGTGCCTGACTGCTGAACTTGAATTGTATTCCGGTGCTCTCCAGGTGGGTGCCTGACTGCTGAACTTGAATTGTATTCCCGTGCTCACAAGGTGGGCGCCTGATTGCTGAACTTGAATTGTATTCCCGTGCTCTCCAAGTGGGCGCCTGATTGCTGAACTTGAATTGTATTCCCGTGCTCTCCAGGTGGGCGACCTGACTGCTGAATTTGAACTGTATTCCTATGCTCTCCAAGTAGGCGCCTGACTGCTGCACTTGAATTGTATTCTCCCTGTTCTCCAAGTGGGTACCTGATTTCAACAAAAATAGACAAAACAAAGAAAATTTCCTGCCCCAGTTTGGTAGCTGGGCACATATGTGGGTGTTAAACTGAATCATGTTACCAAACATTATCAAGAATTTGAAAGTTAGATCCCGTTATCCAGGAGGGTCCTGACAACTCCTATTTAAACGACAATTTTAAAGCTAAATTATGTCTTCTGAAGGTATATCTTATTCTAAGTCTTGTTATCCAAGCAAGTTTTAAAATTACATCCCATTATCCAGGAGGGCCCTGAAAACTCTTAATTAAACGACAATTTTAAATCTAAGTTATATCTTCTTGAGGTATTACTTCCGCTACATCTTGTTATCTAAGAAAGTATTAAAGTTGCATCTCATTCTCCAGGAGGGTCCTGAAAATCAAAAATCAAGTTTTATCCTAAGAGTGACAATTTTTAAGGCTGAATTATACTTCCTTACAACAGAACTTACGTTAAATCTTGTTATTTAGAGGAAACTTTAAAACCACATCCCATTATCCAGGAGGGTCCTGAAAATCAAAATCAAGTCTTATCTTAAGCGTGACAATTTTTACGACTGAATTATACCACCCTACAACAAAACTTACGTCAAATCTTGTTATCTAATGGAAATCTTAAATCTAGGTCGCATTATTCAAGAGGGTCCTGAAAACTCTTAATTGAATCCTATCTCCAACATGCGAACTTTAAAACCATCTTATACTCTTTGGGGTATATTTATTCTAGATTTTGCTACTCATGATTTTTTTGAATTTTAAACTAGGTCCCATTTTCCAAGAGAGTCTTGGAAATTTTACAGTCAAACCTATCTGATGCTTGCCTTTCCTTATGGTAGGTTTCTCCGAAACAATCGAAATTTCCTGCCCCTATTTCGATTAAAGAAAAATCTTGTCAGTTTAAAATGTGGTAGTTAGTTTGTGGCATTCTTGCTGAAAATGACCTCCCCGCTGTCATGCTTTGTTTTTACTGACTTCTCCTGAACTGGCCAAGAACCGCTTGATTTCCCGACTAACTTTCAAACCCCATGACATTGGATGACCCGAGTGTTCTATACCCAAACCGTTGTGTTACATCTCTGCCCCATATGTTTGAACCTCTACATTTCCCACGAAATTGCCAAACTATTTCACCGATGGAACTCCCTCTGACCTTTATACCCCATTTCATATCATACTATCTCCAGCAATGCCTTGGCCACCTTGTGCCTTGTGCAACTTTGGAAGTCGGGAGTAAGCTTTGAAATTCCTTCTTATTTGCTTAAACAGAACTGACATTGGGAACATTTTAGAGAAATATACCCAAAAGAAATGAAATGCAATGACCCTGAGAGTTAAGGATAAAGAAAAATCCAAGATAGAAAAGAAAAAAAAAAGGAAAGAGACTTATCTGAGTGGAACGGCTGGTACCAATGATTATGACATACATTTCGGATTAATCGGCCCAATCTGTTCCACCAATCAACTTTTAGTTTCCATACTTTGTTCTGAGATCTTCAAAACCCAATTTCTTTGCCAAAACCCTGACCTTGTTTGACCTGCGGTGCCTTGAAGGGTTTTCACTGACAGACCTCTCTCATTTGTTCATCTCTCAACTCACTTTCGCCTCAAGGTGCCCGTGAAGGTTTTTACCAATAAGACTCTTTCATTATTATTTCTCTCAGCTCCAGTCGCCTTACGGTGCCCGTGAGGGTTTTCACCAATAAGACTCTCTCATTTTTTCATTTTCTTGGTTGGACCAGAGTGTTGCCTCTGATATGAATCACCTCCACTTGCTCGACTTGGCTTCTCTCTAAGACTGATCGGAAGGTCTTTCTTTGAACCGTAACGTGGGCTTTTGGATAGGGTTAAAAAGATAGGATATCAAAGGCTCAAAACAATTCATATGTGTTCAAAATTACAACTTTTGGGAATCAGATTTTCTCACAACAATCACAAATTTTGCCCCAGTTTCTTTGCTTGGGGACTTTTGGATTTTTGTTTTGATGGGACCGAACCGTGAGGCTGCCTACGTATCCTTAAAAGGAATCAGGTCGAACGTAGTTCATGACATAGAAATTGCTTTGTTGTTATGATTTTCTCTTTTCTCTTCCTTTTCTTCCTTTCTTTTCTCTTTCTGTTGTTTTTTTTATTCTTTTCTCTTCACTTTTTTTTCCTTTTTCTTTTTCATTCTTTTCTTTCTTTTTTCATTCTTTTCTTTTACTTATCTTTTGCCCACGCATTTCTGAATTTTGTCACTGATTCCAAAAGAGGGGTATGAAAGAAAATAAATAAGGCTCAAAGGGGTAACAAAGGATAAAGTATTTAGATAGCAGAACAAAATGTCTTCGTCATTCCAATCTTCAAAACATGCCAAGTACAAACAAACACAATTTAACCAAAGAAATCATACATAATATCTTTTGACCGCATAAGAATTGATGGCCATTTCTACACATTTGCCTTCTACATCTGTTAAATACAAAGTACCATTAGACAACACTCTCGTCACGATGAACGACCCCTACCAATTTGGGGCAAACTTACCTTTTGCTTCAGCCTGATATGGAAGGATACGTTTCAATACTTGCTGACCCACTTCAAACTTCCGTGGACGCACCTTCTTGTTATATGCTCTAGCCATTCTCTGTTGGTACAACTGGCCATGACACACTGCCGCCAATCTTTTCTCATCAATCAAGCTCAATTTCTTCAGGCGGGTTTTGACCCATTCATCATCATCAATTCTAGCCTCAGCGATAATCCAAAGGGATGGGATTTCAACTTCCGCGGGTATTACTGCTTCAATACCATATACTAATAAATAAGGAGTTGCCCCTACTGAAGTACGAACAGTAGTGCGATAACCCAACAATGCAAAAGGTAGCTTCTCATGCCATTGCCTGGAACCTTCCACCATTTTCCGAAGTATCTTCTTTATATTCTTGTTGGCCGCCTCAACTGCTCCGTTTTCCTTGGGGCGGTAAGGGGTGGAATTGCGATGTGTAATCTTGAATTGCTGACATACCTCATTCATCATATGACTATTGAGATTATCCCCATTGTCTGTAATGATCACCTTTGGTATCCCAAACCGACAAATGATATTTGAGTGCACAAAATCAACCACCGCTTTCTTGGTTACAAACTTGAACATTTTAGCCTCTACCCGCTTGGTGAAATAGTCGATGACCACTAGAATGAACCTGTGCCCATTTGATGTTGATGGCTCAATTGGCCCAATGACATCAATGCCCCACTCAACAAAAGGCCATGGTGCAGACATTGTGTGCAATTCAGATGGTGGAGAATGAATCAAATCTCCATGCACTTGGCACTGATGACATTTGCGCACGAAACTAATACAATCTCGCTCCATAGTGAGCCAATAATAACCTGCTCGGAGAATCTTCTTTGCCAGCATGTACCCACTCATATGCGGTCCACAAACTCCAGAATGTACTTCGATCATGATAGTTGTGGCCTGCCTAGCATCTATGCATCTCAACAATCCAAGATCCGGAGTCCTTTTGTACAAAACCCCTCCGCTGAAGAAAAATCCGCTCGCCAACCGCTGAATTGTTCTCTTTTGATCGTCTGTGGCTTGTACCGGATACACCCCCATCCTGATATATTCCTTGATATCATGAAACCAAGGCTCTCCATCAAGTTCTTCTTCTACCACATTAAAGTAAGCATCCTGATCATGGACCTAAATATGCAACGGGTCAACATAAGCCTTATCCGGATGATGTAACATTGACGCCAAGGTAGCCAAAGCATCGGCAACTTCGTTATGGATCCTTGGAATATGTTTGAACTCTACTGATCGAAATCGTTGACAAATATCATGTAAACATTGCCGGTACGATATGAGTTTCAAATCTCGTGTTTCTCATTCCCCTTGAATCTGGTGCACCAGAAGTTCCGAGTCCTCCAAGACCAAAACTTCCTGGACACCCATGTTTGCAGCTAACCTGAAGCCCAAAATGCATGCCTTGTACTCAGCCATGTTGTTAGTACAGTAGAAAAGAAGCTGAGCCGTAACAGGGTAGTGATGTCCTGTTTCAGAAATCAATACAGCTCTTATCCCAACGCCTTTCATGTTAGCAGCTCCATCAAAGAAAAGTTTCCAACCTGGCTCTCTAACTTGTTCCAACTCGTCAATGTGCATTACCTCTTCATCAGGGAAGTAAGTCTTCAAAGGCTCATATTCTTCATCCACCGGGTTCTCAGCCAAATGGTCGGCCAATGCCTAGGCTTTCATCGCAGTTCGGGTCACATAAACGATGTCAAATTCTGTGAGCAGAATCTGCCACTTTGCGAGCCTCCCTGTGGGCATAGACTTCTGAAAGATATACTTTAATGGATCCAAATAAGAGATGAGGTAAGTAGTGTAAGATGACAAATAATACTTCAGCTTCTGTGCCACCCAAGTTAGGGCGCAACATGTCCTTTCCAGGTGAGTGTACTTAACCTCGTAAGATGTGAACTTCTTGCTGAGATAATAGATGGCCTGCTCTTTCCTGCTGGTGATATCATGCTGACCTAACACGCGACCAAACGAATTATCCAAAACCATCAAATACAGAATCAAAGGTCTCCCCGGTTCTGGTAGCACCAACACAGGTGGGTTTGACAAATATCCCTTTATCTTATCAAATGTTTCTTGACACTCATCTATCCACTTGACCGCAACATCTGTCTTCAACAGTTTGAAGATAGGCTCACAAGTTGTCGTAAGCTGAGCAATAAACTTGCTGATGTAATTCAACCTCCCTAATAGACTCATCACTTCAGTCTTGTTCCTTGGAGGTGGAAATTCTTGTATAGCTTTAATCTTTGACGGGTCCAATTCAATACCTCGGTGGCTGACTATGAATCCCAACAATTTTCCAGATGGCACACCGAATGTGCATTTTGCAGGATTGAGCTTAAGAATGTACCTGCAAAGCCTTTGGAAGAATTTTCTCAAATCTCTGACATGATCAGACTGCTTTCTAAACTTTATGATTACATCATCCACATAAATCTCGATCTCCTTGTGTATCATGTCGTGGAATATGGTTGTCATTGCCCTCATGTAAGTTGCCCCAGCATTTTTCAAACCGAAAGGCATAACTCTGTAGCAGTATGTTCCCCATGGTGTGATGAATAGCGTCTTCTCCGCATCTTCCTCATCCATTAAGATCTAATGATAGCCCATATAACAGTCCACAAAAGACAGCTCATGCTTGGCATAATTGTTACTCAGAATATGGATATTTGGCAGTGGGAAGTTGTCTTTGGGACTTGCCTTGTTGAGATCACGATAATCAACACACACCCTGGTCTTGCCATCCTTCTTTGGCACAGGTACTACGTTAGCTAACCAAGTGGGATACCGAGTGACCCGAATGACCTTTGCATTGAACCGCTTGGTGACCTCTTCTTTGATCTTCACACTCATATCAGTTTTAAATTTCATCAGCTTCTGCTTGACAAGAGGGAATGTCGGGTCAGTGGGCAATTTGTGAACCACCAAGTCAGTGCTTAAACCCGGCATGTCGTCATATCACCATGCAAAGACGTCTTTGTACTCAAGTAACACTTTAATTATCTCCTCCGTGAGTTGAGGTTCAAGATGGAAACTTATCTTAGTTTCTCTAATATTATCTGAGTCCCCCAAATTTATTGCTTCTGTATCACTTAGGTTAGGCTTGGGTTTTTCTTCAAAATGGCTTAATTCTTTACTAATCTCTTCAAAGGCCTCATCCTCATCATATTCCGATTCATCATCACACTCTATTTCTTGAATTACTATTTTAGAATTAGATTGGCTTTTAACACTGGGCCGAAGATTCCTCACGCATGACATGTTATTGAAACCAGCATAAAAAGAACTGTACAAGGAAGAAAAGAAAACAAAAATAAAAAAGTCAGGAATGAGGAAAAAAGGAAATTGCATTTCATTGAAATTAAAAGATAACAAGGTTTATACATCCAAACAGACGGAATATAGAATCTGAATTACAACCCTGGAATAATCCAGATAAACTGAAAGAAAATCAAAGCAAACTACCAAAACTCTTTCCTGGTGGGGAGAGGAGTAGCTTTCCAATTGTTAGTCTTTGCACTGGACCCAACAAATTGCACATCCGCCTTGCTAGAACCCTCTCAGCTTCCACCATGTTCACATCATCGAATAACTTCTCGAACCTTTCAATCAACTCTTTATCAGGACCAACCATAGAACTGAGAACTGTTGTTACTGGGCGTTTCTTGGTGCCAGGCCTGACAAATGATCTGGAGAGCCGTGGGATGGGCTTTGGGAGGACCCATGCCCTTTGTTTCAACTTTCTGGCTCTTTTTATGTCTGCAACTGTGGGCTTGAACCCCAAACCAAATGTATCCAAGTTTTTAGGGAGGGACACCGGCTGTACGATACCTTGTAGAGATTCACCCAATCCTTTGCCAGGTACAAAACCGTTTTTCAACATTTCAACAGCTACCATGACTGATGCAGCAGCTACCCTCGGAGTTGGAACGCACTTCCCTTCTGGAATTTTCTATACCGATACCGTGTCAAAAACCTGATAAACCCATGGCCCCTTGTCATCTTCAAACTCTATGAACGAAATAATGGCATCACTGAGAATACACAAATTGTCTTCGCCGTGCACAACAATTTCCTGTCTATCCCATTCAAACTTGACCATTTGATGCAGAGTAGACGGGATCGCTTTGGCAGCATGAATCCAGGGTCGACCTAATAGCAGATTGTAAGAAACAGCCACATCGAGCACCTGGAATTTCATGGTAAATTCAACTGGCCCTATTGTAAGCTCAAGCATTATGTCCCCGACTGAATCTTTGCCTATGCCATCAAATCCCCGAACGCAGATATTGTTCTTGTGAATTCTCTCATCCTCCACTTTCAACTTGTTTAAGGTGGAGAGAGGTCAAATGTTGGCACTTGAACCATTGTCGATCAACACTCGAGTAACCACGGAATCTTCGCACTTTACCATAAGATAAAGGGCCCTATTGTGCTCAGTTCCCTCTACGGGCAACTCATCATCAGAAAAAGTGACTCCATTTACCTTAAATATCTGGTTAGCTATCTTTTCAAAGTGGTTTACTGAGATTTTGTCAGGAACGTGGGCCTCATTCAGGATCTTCATCAAAGCCCAACGGTGCTCGTTTGAATGGATCAATAATGACAATAGTGAAATCTAAGCCGGTGTCTTCCTCAACTGCTCCACAATGGAATAGTCCTGCACTTTCATCTTTCTCAAAAATTCCTCTGCTCTTCCTCGATCACAGCTTTCTTCACCAGCACTTGGTTATCTTTGGAAATCTTAGCTTTTCTCAACTCTTCGGGGGCAAAGCATCTCCCCGATCGAGTCAAACCATGGGTCTCACAAACTTCTTCTTTAACCTCCTTCCCTTTGTAAGTCACTGTCACTCGTTCATAATTCCACGGGATAGCCTTGTTGTTGACTATTGGTAATTGGGTGACAGGTTTGATAATTACAGGATCTGTGCGAGCACCCTTCACTATTATGATAGGCTTGTTCGCCACCCCTGGCACCACCACTTTTGCTCTTTCTTGTTTTATTGCCACATCACTTGGGGTCCTCTTCTTGGCTACTGCAGGTGGTTCACTGTTTGCCCCGCTCAACCGGATCACTGATTTCTCACTTGTTGGCTTTTCAACCGGCCTGACTTCACTGGACCAAATCATCATGACGGTCTGTTAAGGCTTCTTGGGCTCCCCTACCCTATGAACTATCTTGATCATATTTGTCTCAGGATGGGCCGGCAACGGGTTCTGGTTGATATTGGGCGCCTCCGGAGCTTGGACCTCAATCCGATTAGTATCAATGAGCTCTTGAATAGCTGTTTTCAATTGCCAACACTTCTCTGTGTCGTGCCCCGGAGCACAAGAACAATATTCGCAACTCATAGAGTGATCAAGATTCCTCTGGGAATGGTTTGGCAGTTTTGGCTCGATTGGACTCAGCATACCCAATTGTCTCAACCTGTGGAACAAACTACTATAGGATTCTCCTAATGGAGTTAATGTTTTCTTCTTTTGCAACCTCTCATTCTTAAATGCTTGGTTGAGCCGGAAACCTGATTCAGGAGGGTTCCGGTAGGCTCTTAGGGGAGGATAGGCATTTTGTGGAGCTGGGTATGTATTTTGTGGGACTGGCGCACGCCATTGTGCGTGGGCCAGAGGTTGGCTGTATGTTTGGGTATGGTGGATAGAAAAATGGGGGTCTGGTAGTGGGTAGTAGTGATGGGGTGGATTATACGGGGTATGGGGGTAGGTTTGGTAGTGGGGACGAGGCTGATGATAGAGGTGAGCTGAACCCCTAGGTCCGAACCAAGCTCCTGAATCAATCGGTCCTACATCCTTTTTCTTCTTCTTTCCAATTACCCCAGTTCCGCTTTGAATGGCCTGGGTGGTTGCCTTAATAGCCGAATAGCTCATGATTTTGTTTGTCTTGAGTCTTTATTCTACCATATCGCCCATCTTTACCACTTCATTGAAAGACTTGCCTATAGCTGATACCAGATGACCGTAATAAGTAGGTTCTAAGGTCTGCAGAAAATAATTCACCATTTCACTTTCTTTCATTGAAGGGTCAACCCTTGCTGCCTGCTCTCTCCACCTGAAACTCTCATTGTGCTTTTTCTCAAGTTTTGTCAAAGATAGAAGATCCGAAATAATCTCGAGATTGTACTGGAAGTGGCAAGCAAATGCCTGGGCTAGATCATCCCATGTGTACCATCGTCCGTGATCCTGCCGAGTGTACCACTCCAGCGCCGAACCACTCAGACTTTGACTGAAATATGCCATTAGCAACTCATCTTTCCTGCCAGCTCCCCTCATTTTGCTACAGAAACCTCTCAAATGTGCCATTGGATCATCGTGCCCATCACACAAATCAAACTTGGGCATCTTAAACCCTGCCGGCAATTGCACGTCTGGAAATAGACATAGATCTTTGTAAGCCACACTTACTTGACCTCCCAACCCCCGCATGTCTCTGAATGACTATTCCAGGCTTTTAACTTTCCTGAACATCTCCTCTTGTTTGGAATTTTTAGATGGATTTTCGGTTTCTGCAGGGAGGTCAAAATGAGGAGTGTAGGAATAGGGTTCGGGAACCTTGAAAGTGGGCTCTAGGGGGTAATACTGGTTGTCGTGAGTCTAGAACAGAGGCTCACTGGAGGATCGGTGTAATGCAGTAGGTGGGGGTGCCACAAAAATAGGAGTGACTGGTGGAGGAGGGTATGTGACTTGTTTGGGTGGTGGAGCTTGTGATGTATGAGAAGTGGTGCCGTAGCATTGTTAGTAGAGGGGAAAGGCCGGAGATGAGTTCACTATGGGAGGTTCTTGGGTCTAAGCCAATGGCGGGATAAAAGCAGGGTTGGCGGGGTAAACTGGCGGTGGGTGCACTTTTGCCCTTGCTTGGTATATTTCAGCCATCTGTTGCTTCAGCTTATACGACTCATCTTTCAAATTAACCTCCGATTCTTCCACCTCTTTTGATGGATCGACAATACTTGCCTCAAGTTCCTGGTTAGCCATGTTCAGCTTGCTTTTGGACCGGGTGTTGTAGGAGTGAGTTGCCAGAATGCCAATCAAACTAACCACCTGCCTGAACTATAATTTCATCAATTACAAACTTGTTAGCGATTAGGGCTTTAACAGATAAGCAACCGCACATTTGAGGATTGAATGCACCTAAGTAGTTAACCATTTCTATTATGCATTTGATCGGCTGCTTGCGTCATCCCGTCTTTTCCTTATTTCCATTTGCAACTTCTCTTTTCTCTTTTTTTTTCTGTTTTTCATTCTTGCCTTTCCTTGCTTGGTCTCTCTTTGTTTTTATTCTTTCATGTCTTTTTCTTGTTCTGCCATTGTTCCCTCCCCATGGTTTCTTATTTTTCTCTCTTTTCTTTTCTTGTTTTTCCTCTTTTTTTTCTTTTGGTTATGGTCGAATCCTATGGAGATTGCCTACGTATCATGACCCCGCATGAATCAGACCGAGCGTAGTTCTTGGAGATAAGTGTAAACATAAGTAATGAAATATTTTGGGATTTTCAAATCTTTTCCATAAAATAAAACAGTTTTGATTACAAACACTCATTCTACCAAATTATAAAATTAACAAACTCGAAAAGGGAAATTAACAGAGTCTGACTCAAAACAAGACCAACAGACTCTGACTGAAAGGTGAAAACAACAGACTCGAGAACCAACTAACAGACTCCAATAAAAGAAACTACAGACTCGCAAACAGACTAACAGACTCCAATGAAAATCATGAATACATTAATGCCTCAAATGCTCCTGGGGCTCGCGGGACATCATTCGGTCTCGCCACCGGCCTATATGCAAGATCCCTTTGAAGCCTCTCCAAATCACTCATTATCTGTCGGACAAACGTTATCAATGCCGCGAAGAAAGTGGTGCGAGTCATATCCTCACATGCTTGGCATTTCACAACAATGTAGTCGGCAATGGCTCTGACACACTCTCCGATTCTACCCTTTTCCTGAAGCAGACGCCCGACCTATTGATTCCGGGCTTCTAACACCTGAGTGTCATGGAGATGTTGATTTTGCAACTGCTGTATTTCTTCCTCCATCCGAGCCATCAAATCATAACAGTGTTCCCTATCAGCTTTAAAGTCCATGGCCTGCTTGGCTGCCTCATTCTCGAGGGTAGTCATTTTTCTCTTCAGGCTGGTGATTGTCCCTTCATACTTTCATTTCATTTGTTGCACAAACTGTGCCCGCTCTTCCACCTTCTTTGCCCATCGTGCCCGGACTTTTGCCAGACTGGCCTCAGACTTTTCCAGGTCATCTTGACACTCAAGGGCTTTCTTTTTCAGACTGCTTATAAGCCTTTCATTCGCTCGACTTCTTTCCGGGCTTCTAGCAGCTATTTTCATCTTCCGGATTTGAGCTTTGAGGGCTTCATTTTCTTGAGTTAGTTTTTTCTTTTCCCCCTCATCTACCACGGCTTGCAAACCATTTTCAAACTGAAGGTCCATGACTTGCCTTTCCAGCCTGCTTATGGTGGCTCGGTACTCATTTTCTTTGGTCAACCAGTCCCATTGCACCTGTGCTTCGTCGGTAAATTGTTGGACATGGGTTTCTTTGCGGGCCTTTTGGGCTCATGATGAACTCGGGATCTTTTAACATACCAAGCAGTGTAACTAGGCTCCACCTCGCCTCTGGATAAATCTCGTAATTGAGTTCTAGGCTCTAAGAATCTGCACTGATGCCAAATCCGATGCACTTTTTCTTCTGGAAAAGCGACTTTTGTTCCAACTCAATAACCTGCCGACTCAAATCCTCATCGTGTGGGATGGTATGGTATCGGCCTAACTGACGTAGAACTCGGTGCGGAGCATAAGGCTGGATACTCCGAAGACCCATCAACAACAGAAAACATACCTCAGCCGACATATAAATTGCTTCACTGACCGAGAGTCACCTGAATGTCCATTCGATCTTATTTGCAGTCAAAGATCTCAAATGAGCATGCCATGCTTCCGTACCATCCGGGAACTCATAACTCTCTACCCACTTTTCATGTTTTTCAATGCACTCGAGGCCAGTCATACCACAATTCAAGTATCCAGGACGATGGCAAAGGTGTTCCTCCATCCATAATTGTAACAGCATATTGCACCCTTCGAAGAACTTTCCCCCTTCTCGACAAAGGGTCAGATCTCGGTAAATTACTGCCAAAATCATCGGCACTATGGTCCCATTTGCCTTTTTCATCATAAAGTCGGCTATCCCCACGAGTCCCACCTCTATGTTCTCGTATTTTCTAGGGCAAATCAAAGTACCCAGGAACGCCATTATAAAAGCTAATCCTCTCCGAGCTTCCCACTTGTCTTGGTTTCCCACGTGAGTAAGACCGGTATTTGGCGTCTCGAAGCCACAGGGATTCCCGTAACGTCGGTACAAAAAGTAGAAGGTACAAAATACTTTGGCCAAATTTCCATCTCGGATGTCCCGACTAATGCTTAACAAGTCCAAAAATTTGTGAGGGGTTACTGTTCTCGGTACTACCGGGTATTGATTTCTAAGATTCCCCTCAAAATCAGCGTAGCCTGTTATCTCTTCCAGTGTAGGAGTTAACTCGAAATCGAAAAACTGGAATACGTTATGTACTAGGTCCCAAAATGGTATCAAGGCCTCAATTATGTCCTTTCTCGGCTTAACCTTCAAGAGCCCAACAAGACCACCTAACGTTTTTGTCACAACTTTTCTGCTATTGTCCCCCAAATCATGCCACCACATATGTAGCTCCAACGGGATCTCTTCACGGACTGAGTGTCACACCTCCTTTTTCCGCCCCCGCGAGGGTACAAGGAGTTTTTTTCAATTAAAGGACAATCGAAACGGGATTTGTTTGTTTATTTCAGAGTCGCCACTTAGGAGATTTAGGGTGTCCCAAGTCACCAATTTAATCCCGAATCGAGGAAAAGAATGACTCCATATTACAGTCTGCGCACCAGAAATCCGGATAAGGAATTCTGTTAACCCGGGAGAAGGTGTTAGGCATTCCCGAGTTCCGTGGTTCTAGCACGGTCGCTCAACTGTCATATTTGGCTTAAATATCTGATTTTTATACAATTATGAGCTCATGTGCAAATTTTATAACTCTTTACCGCTTTTATTATTATATTTTTTAAAAGAATGTGAACATCGTTTAAAAACATGTCTTTGGATTGCGTCACATAAAATGCACCCGCGATCCGGAACGTATTTTTATTCAATGTTTTGGGATTTGGATTTGGGTCGCATAAATGCGCACCCGTGTTTAGGAATGTATTATTATTAAAATCGTGCCTAAAGCGATTAGCGTATTATTATTTCTGGGTAAGAGCGTGGAATTCACTAAACAGTCCATCCCGAATTCTAAATATTCAATTAAACATTTATTGAGGGCCCCGCAATTGGTGCATTTTATTGGGCGAGGCTCATCTCATTTTATTTTTAAAGGACAGTCCTAAAATGCCTACATTTTTCTCTTATTAAATTTGTCTCTACAAAATAAAAGAGAAAATGTCTTAATTTATTTACATGCTTGAGTTGTTATAGATGGGTTTCGAATATGATTCATAAAATCTGAAAATGATGCAAACAGGACAGTCCGTTGCCAATGCGGGCCCAGGCCCAACGTGTATGACATAAAACTAGACCTGGGCCGTCTTATTCACATGTTACTACCTAGTTACATTATACTAGGCATGTTCTCAGTTTGTCAAATTAAAAAAAAACTTAGCAATCTAATTTTAATCCTAAACCATTTACATGCTGAAATTAACCAATATCATTTAACTAAACAATATTCCTACCAAGTTCCTAAATGGCCTATTCATTTGATTTTTTGACTAGGCGGAGTTACTACACCATTTATTTATTTTTAGGCAATATATAGATAGTTCATCCGTTAAGCTATCGTCGGATGTTCCACTATATATATTAAATAGCTACATGATTCTGATTTTTGCAAGCTAAATAATTTATACATACAAATAAAATTCAGAATATAATTAAATTAAATTTAGAATTTCAACTCTTCATTTTCGTATTCATGCTTCATATTTCGGTTTACAATAACCAGCGTGTCAGTTGTGTACCTGATATTGGAAGCAAAAGAAGATGAAGATGAGAATCAGCAGCAGTAATAACAATACAACACAGCAACAACAGCCCAGCAACAACAACCCGGGAACAGATTTGAAAATCAAAATAAAATCCAGAAACACCGACAACAAACAACGGACAGAAACCAAGGGAATTTTCAAATTTGAAAGGCTAATTAATGTTTAACCCTTAATTTCTAAACTCGTATATCAGAATATTATTCAGGTGTGTACTACTCTCTCTTCTAATTTCCAGCTCCTTTTTATTTGTATTTTTTCTTTTCTTTTCTTTTTCTTGAAAGTTTTAATATTTTTCGGAATTTTCTTTCTCTTAAATATTCAGCTTTTTTTTTTCTCTCTCTCTCTCTATCTGTCCGTCCTCTTTCTGTGTCCTCTCAAATCTGATCAAGTTCTCTTATTATATCCCATCCCAAAACCCTTTAATCAATTAATAAATCAACCACTTTCTCCTACCAAACCCATTATCTTCCCACTCAACCCCCACTACATTAAACAAATATATCAACCCCACCTTATTACATCTTGTCCCCTATGCCTAACATAAACAAATACAATATTCCCCTCCACTATATTATGTCTTGTCCCCCATTATATTAAACAATTATATCAAAATGTTCAATTACCAAACTACCCCTCCGACCTTATTGCAATTACCATTTTACCCCCGAAACAATTTGAAATTACCATAACGCCCATCAGCTATATCCAAACCCTAAATCAATTAAACACAATCAAGCAACTAACCAAATTCTTAATCAAAATTCAATTAATAAATTTAAGCTAAGCAATGAACAATAAAGAACAAATTGGCACCAATACGAACATACAATTAACTGAATCGAAAAACATGCGAATTGAAATCATATGATGAACAATATTTTTGAACAACAATCATACTTTCATATCCGACGACAATAAGAAACAAGTTTATTCAAATTCGAATTAAACTTAAATATCACAAATAAACAGATTTAAATCCTAAACTTGATAAACAATTTAACTTCAACTTAAATCAAACAAACATCATAACAAAAATGAACGATTCACACTAAAATAAACACTCGAGATTAAATTACTTGATGAAGAACTAACAAACTTCAAACATAATAAACATGAATCTGTCACCTTCATGAATTTATCAACAAATCCAAACAAATCGGGGGTGCAACAAGGCTGTCATTTCAATGTAAAGCATTTACAAATTAACAACAGGCATTAACAATGGAGAAACGGAACCTTTCGTTGAACGACCAACTCGAGTTGACGTACAAAAGACTCGACGGACCAAAGCTTGAACAAATGACGACAGTGGTCGTTCATGGCTGTGTCGACGTAGTGGATACAGTAGAAGCTCGATGTTGAGGCGACGTAATGGCAGTTATGGCTGCCTGTGTCGATGAGGCAGAAGCTGGACGAGGCAGCCATGTCCATGCTGAGTCGACGAGGCAGAAGCTGGAGCAGCTGGACGACGCAGCAGGGGCGATGGCATCCGTTTGGTCGCCGCTGGTTCTCGCGACTGTGGTCGGAGCTTGCGACTATGGTCGCGCTGGCTGGGGTTCGACGACGACGATGATGGAGGTTGAGAGCTGCTGGGTGCGTCGCGAAGAAAATGAAGCTGGAGGGGGTCGTTCATGGCTGCCTAGATGGGGACGATGATGGGATGAAGTAGATGTCGGGGGAAGCTATGCGCGTGTGAGTGTGTTGTGGTCGACGGAGGATGAAGGGGACGATGGGGGAGGGAAACGGGCAGCAGCCATGGCTGCTAAGCTTGGAAAGTTTGTGGTCTTGGAGAAGAAGAGAAAGAGAGGGGGGCGGGTAGTGTAGGTTAGTTTTAGGTTTTTTTTTTCTTTTTTTTTTTGAAATGTAAGATAATAGGGGTGTTGGGTTATGGACTGGGTCAACCCGGGTTGAAATGGATCGGGTCATGGGGAAGGTTGGACAATTTTTTGGGCCTGTGGTTTGAAATTGAAGAAGGGGCCCAATTCCAATTTTTTTTGTATTTTTGCTCTCTTTTCTTCTTTTATTTTTCTAAAACTAAATTCTAAAAATCCTTAAATTATTATTAAGAACTAAATTAAGTTATAAAAGCGCAAATTAACTCCCAATAATAATTAACGCACAATTAAGTAATAATTAAGCATAAAATTGTATATTTGGACATTAAATGCTAAAAATGCAAAAGATGCCTATTTTTGTAATTTTCAATTTTTGTAAAACAAACTTAGTTACCAAAAATTGTAGAATTAAATCCTACATGCAAAATGCGACATATTTTTGTATTTTTATTAATTTAACAAATAAACATGCACAGACAAATACAAATAATTATACAAAAATGTCACAAAAATTCTCAAAATTGCACACCAAGGAAAATCATTTTATTTTGAATTTTTGGGGAGTAATTCTCATATAGGGAAAAAGTCACGTGCTTACACTGAGAAAGGTTCATTTTGAATTGTGCTCATCCTGCACATTTATTAAGGTGATTTTAATTTAAAAAAAATTATGACTCATTTTGACTCAAGAAAAATGACCATTTTTTTTCAAAATTTTCACAAAAATATCCGGCTTTACCAATACGGCATTTCAACACTCCGAAAATAAAGATTTTAAGGTTGTGTTCGCTAACTGGCAAAAACCTTGAAAAATGACCAAAGGTGGCTTTTCTTGCAAAAACGGCCTTCTGGCGCCCTTTTGGGGACATTCGGCTATTTTAGACAAGAATGACATCACCTTACTTATTTGCAATAAAATTAAAATTTTTGTTCTTTTGGGCTATTTTTGCAAAAGGGAAGTTGGACCCGATGGGGGTTGCATACGTATCTCACACCCTGTGAGAATCAAACTGGCGTAGTTCGGGCAAATAAAATAAAATAAAACCAACTATTTTTCAAAACAAAACCCTTTTTTTTCATTTTTCTCAAACATTTCGGCAGAGTTTCAGTACCATTTGGACATTGGTTTTTCCAAAACACGTGATTTAACTCACTTAACCCTCACATTGCTATTCTTTTTTTTCCAACTTTCTCCCATTATTCAAAAGCCGGTCAGCATGCAAATCCAAATCAAATAAATGCACAAGTAGCAAGTAAGATGCATCAGGATGGTCTTTTTATTTTTTTGGTACACCTGTCCTAGACAGACCCAACCCCTGTATTGAGTCCCCAAAGTCAAATGCACGTGATGCAAGCAAACGTTCCTACTAGGGATCCGACATGAGGTCTTGTTATACTAGGTTTGAAACCTGGGTTTATTGTTCTAGACCTGGCTTACCCGAGCGGACAACTCGAGCCGAGGGGCAGCGTACCGAGAATACAGAAGCTTCACCGGCTTGCAACTTGTCCAAACCTCGTTCTAAAATTTGGGATATGACTCTAACAGAAGAGAAGTCACACGAAGTGCACACTTCTCCATGATTTAGAAGACTCAGAGAGAGGAAGAGTTTCGTAGCAGTTTATATACAGTTCACAGAATATCAAAGCGGTAAAGCAACATTTAGCACATTAGGCCCAAACATGTAACAAAATCAGATAATAAATGAAGCCAACTATAACAATTCATCTAAGCTTTAATTCTGAACCCTGAACCAGAGATTCTGGGTTTTGTTCCCCAGCAGAGTCGCCGAGCTGTCACACCTCCTCTTTCCTAACACCCCGGGAAGGGTGTATATAATTGAGTTTTTCCAATTAAAGTGACAATCAAAACGGGATTATTTATCAAAAATTCAGAGTCGTCACTTGGGATAAATTTTTTGTGTCTCAAGTCACCAGTTCAAATCCCGAACCGAGGAAAATATTGACTCTATATTACAATCCGCGAACACAAAAATCTGGGTAAGGAATTCTGTTAACCAGGGGGAAGGTGTTAGGCATCCCCGGATTCCGTGGTTCTAGCATGGTCGCTTAACTGTTATCACTGGCCTATTATCTGATTTTAATACATTTTGAACCTATGTGCATTTTAACTTTAAAATCGCTTTTTATTATTTTAAGGAAGATTTCAACGTCATCTAAAACGCGTCTTTGGACCTCGCCACATGAATGCACCTGCAGTCCGAGACACATTTTGTTTAACGTTATTAAGATTTGGATTTGGGTCACATGAAATGCACACCCGAGTTTAGGAAGGTAATTTATTAAAGTAACACACCTAAAGCAACTATGCGTTTGCAACTTTGCGAAGGCCATAGAAATTTGCTAAATGGTTCGCCTCGAATTCTAAGGATCAACACAAGATTAATTAAATGAGGGTCATGCAATTGAGATTTTGTTCGGCATGGCACACCTTGAATAACCCAAAGGTTTCTAAATTAAAACAAGAGGGCCATAAACTATTTCTGTTTAACATGGCACACCTCCAATAATTAAAATAACTAAATAAGACTTAAAGAAATTATAATTAGTCCTAAGTTAATGCTCAAACTCAAATTATTAATCACAGGGCTAGCATTAAGCGAGGCCCAATTTATTTTTCAATTTTTTTTCAAAGCTTAGGCCTGGCTCAAGGCCCAATAACCAACTGCCAAGACAAGCGTGGGGGGGCATGGTTGGGCTTTCCATGAAGCCCAAATTGAGAGCTTAACGCAAAAGAAAAAGCTTGGTGCATATGGCTCCATGTTGATAGCCACTTTAATGCTATTACATTTGAGGTAACAGTTCCTCATCCATACAATTTCTGGCTTTGAAACAAATATTGACACTCATGGCGCATATACGAATCACGTTCGGAGGTCAAAACATGCATTAAAATTCCCAATTACGTTAATAAAGCCTTTGTACAAGTTGCCCATCATTTTGACAAGACTACATGGCCTTGAACTTTCTAAGAAAACCAAGTGCAAACATTAAAACCAAACTCAAAGGTTCTCAAATCCGATTTTAAACTCAAATTTTGTTTACAACCTTTCAAACGTTAAGGAGCCTATGCATGAATATGGACATCACTAAGTTATGAGCTCCCTGAAATCAATAGACCAAGTTTCAAGCTATGCTTAAGTGAATTTAAACACATGATGTATGGAAAACTATACCCAGCCCAGATTTCAACAATCCCAAACATAAATGATCTGAACTAACAAACATACAACTCATGGCCATACTCAAATCCCAACCAACTTACAATCAAGCTAAAGCACCAAAGCCTTCGGTTAATGCACATACCTAACATGTAATACATTGCTGAATTGGATACATTCAAGATAGAACCCACATTTAATCTTAAGATACAAGTGTATTACTGATTACATGATTAGCTACACATAAGAAAACTTGTTTAGAAGGAGGCAGGAAACACAATGCAACAAACTTAAAGGAGAGAAACTGATAGAGCCACAGAAAAATCCCTTTCGTCAACTGGAATTCACATCTTCATACAATAGCCCAAAACAGACATCAATTCCATTCATGGTTCAAATGAAATACCTAGGAAACAAAAGGAGACAAGGAGAAATGAGGATTTAGTAAAACAGCAGTAGCAGATCAACAACTAGATCCAATGGAACAGTAACCCAGAAAACCAAACAGCTTCAAACCAGGCTCTTAAATCCCCAGAATCAAACCTTTTTCAGCTAGGTGTAGGGATTTGAAATTCTTCAAGAACTCTAGCTAACATAGATGATCAGGAACCCTAGACTAGGCAGGATTTGAGCTATTTTAAACAGAGAAATGTCAAGAATTTGAATGTTAATTCAGAGTTTTTCAAGTCTTCCAGCCGTTTCAGTTTTTGCAGGATTTTTTTATCTCTTCCTCTCCGCCTTGAATAACAAGTCTTGGTGCCTTTATAGGCAAGGCATTAGGGCAGCTTAAAGATATCAGTCTTTGCATTTTGCCCCTTTTTCAATTTTGATTTTAGCTCACATACCCCTAATGTAAAATTCAGAATTTCAAAATAGTCTCAAACCCCCCTTTCCTGGAAGCTTCCTATTCAGCTACTACAGATTCCCTCATCTAGATATCCTAATTTGACCCTCGAAACTCTGTTAATTACTCTCCCCCCAGGAACTCAAATGGGTTATGGGTCAAGTTGACCCAACGGTTTAACTAGGTTAACGGGATGGCCTTCTTTTGCAAATGGGTCAGACCTAGAGCCCAAATAGCTAAATAAACTCAACCAAATCAGTAACAAAAGAAAACACAAACGATTTCCAAAACATAAACCAACTAACTGATTAACTAACACAAACATGCAAGGAATCAGCTAAATTATTAAATCAGAATAACCTAATTATACTAATGAGGCTAACATAAAAAGGGAGATACTCAGAAACTTAACTATAACATTGATAAAACCTCGACAAGAAAACATTAATAAGTTTTCAAGCATAGAAAAGGAGAAGAAAAGAAGAGGGATGAAAAGTGAATAAAAACCACGAATGGACACAAAGATAGATAGAAACTCACCAATCGAACTCGAAGTTACACTTGATGCCAGATTCACACGAAACTGATGCTAATCACTTGTTCTCTGTTAAGAACAAACGAACATCATCAGTTTTGTAGTGAATTAACCTTTTAGTCATGAAAAACAAAGGCTTGAGTCGATGCATGCCACCAGATTCGACAGGAATTGGTTTTGAACTTTTAGGGCTCAAACTCGGATTTAAAATTCGAGATGTTCTAGCAAGATTCGAGGGAAACGGAGTAGGGATTTGGAACAAGGGGGTCATGGTGGTTATGTGGTGTAAAGATGGGGTGGTTTGGGAACGGCGCCGCCGGCAACCAGCGGTGGAAACTAGGGCGGTGTCTCTAGGATTTGGTTGTAGACGAAGAGACTGAGGGGGTAGGGTCCGTTTCGGACAGTTATATACGGAGAGTGGGCGCGTTGGGGTCCGTTGGATCGAAGAACATCGATGGCTTGGATTGAAGCTAACATGAACGGTGTCGTTTTGGGTTGAGAGGTGGGGGACCGGGTAATGGGGTGGGTTTGGGCCGGATTGGGGCAGGTTTGGACGGGTTTTGCATTGGGCCTGGGGAAGGATCAATTACTTAGCCCAAAATTCTTCATTCTTTCCTTTTTCTTATTTCAAATCAATTTTCCAAAAATTCTTTTCTTCTTCCTTTTTTTCCAAAATTAAATTAAAATCTAAATTAAATCCTAAAACCTAATTAACCTATCACAAGCACTAATTAAACCTAAATACTAATTATCATAATTAATTAAATAAGCAAAATTAAAAGAAAAACTTCTCAAAAATCAAAATTAAAATTAAAAAGCAAATTAAACTATTTTTTGTGATTTGTCCCATTTCTATGAAACCATTAATTACTAAAAAATGCAAAGTCAAATCCTAAATGCAAATGCAACCTATATTTTTGTATTTTTCATTAATTTAAATAAAAATAAACACGCACAAATAAGTACAAACAATTGATAGAAAATGCCCCAAAAATCCACAAAATTGCAAACAATGAAAAACTTATTTTGTTTTGAATTTATGGGAGTAATTCTTATAGGGCAAAAATCACGTGCTCACACCCACACTTAGAAAAATGAGTGTTTGCTCTAATAAGCGCCTCTAGGAAATTAAAACCATATTTTCAGTGCCACCCTATTTGTGTGGTGACCACTTATCCTCTTCATAATGTTCTGCACAAGCCTGAACTCTCGAGCCGATTGGCTAAATGGGCTGTCAAAATTAGTGGGTATGATATCGAGTATCAACCCCGAACGATAATCAAGTCTCAAATCTTAGCAAACTTCGTGGCCGACTTCACGCCAAACCTCGTACCCGAGGTCGAAAGGGAACTTTTGATAAAAGCGGGTATGTATTCGGGTGTGGACCCTTTTTGTAAATGTGCCTCAAATGTGAAGGGGTTCGGTCTAGGCATCATTTTGAAGCCGCCCACATGCAATATAATTAGACAATCTATCAAAACCCCTAAGTTGACTAACAATGAGACCGAGTATGAGGCCATGATTGCAGGTCTTGAGCTGGCTAAAAGCCTCGGAGCAGAGGTCATCGAGGCCAAGTGTGATTCCCTACTTGTAGTTAACCAAGTCAACAAGACCTTCGAGGTTCGAGAGGATCGAATGCAGAGGTACTTGGACAAACTGCAGATAACCCTACACCGATTCAAATAATGGACCCTACAACATGTACCTCGAGAGCAGAATAGTGAGGCCGATGCCCTTGCAAATTTAGGGTCATCAGTCGAAGACGATGAAATTAGCTCGGGGACTGTCGTACAACTTTCAAAGTCAGTGGTCAAAGAAGGCCACGCCGAAATAAACTCCACAAGCCTAACTTGGGATTGGAGGAACAAATACATCGAGTATCTAAAGAACGGGAAGCTTCCATCCGACCCTAAGGAATCGAGGACTTTGCGAACGAAAGTTGCACGACTCACATTGGTCGAAGATGGAACGTTGTATACAAGGATGTTCAATGGGCCATTGGCAGTATGTTTGGGTCCGGGAGACACCGACTATGTCTTAAATTCACGAGGGTACTTGTGGGAACCATTCCAGTGCCGAATCACTAGTTCACAAAGTCATCCGAGTAGGGTACGATTGGGTAAATATCGAAAAAGATACTAAGGAGTTCGTTCGAAAATGCGACAAATACCAAAGACATGCACCGATGATCCACCAGCCCAGGGAACAACTTCATTTAATCATATCCCTATATCCGTTCATGAAATAGGGAATGGATATCGTCGGCCCTCTGCCATCAGCCCCAGGTAAAGCTAAATTCATTTTATTTATGACTGACTATTTCTATAAATGGGTTGAAGCACATGCCTTCGAGAAGGTCAGAGAAAAAGAAGTCATAGACTTCATCTAGATCACATCATATGCCGATTCGGGATACCCGCCGAGATCGTATGCAATAATGGAAAACAATTCGTCGGCAGCGAAATAACAAAATTCTTTGAAGATCACAAGATAAAAAGGATCTTGTCGATGCTATATTATCTTAGTGGGAACGGACAGGCCGAATCAACAAACAAGACCATCATTAAGAATCTAAAAAAAATGTTGAATGACGCTAAAGGGAGATGGAGAGAAATTTTGCCCGAAGTCCTTTGGGCATATCGGACAACGACAAAATCCAGTGCGGGGGCAATGCCATTCTCCTTAGTATATGACGCCGAAGCTTTGACCCCGGTCGAAATCGGGGAGCCAAGTGTCTGGTTTCCATACACAACAAAAGAATCAAATGATGAGGCTATGAATACAAGCCTTAAATTGTTAGATGAAAAATGGGAGGCCTCCCTCGTTTAAATGGCCGCCCAGAAATAGCAATTCGAAAGATATTACAATCGAAGAGCCAATCTTCGACACTTCAAAATTGGTGACTTAGTTCTGAGAAAAGTTACCATTAATACTCGAGACCTAAATGAGAAAAACCTCGGTCCAAATTGGAGGGACCGTATCAGGTCCTTTCCATCATCGGAAAAAGGGTCTTACAAACTTGGCACGATGAACGACGAACAATTGCCAAATAATTGGAACATATCACTCCTCAAACGATATTATTACTAAGGTATGATCTTCTCCTTTTTCATTTGTATTTTATACTAATTTATTTGCAGGTGTTTGGTCGAAGACGTCGAAGTTCTTTCCAAAATTGAAGTCCTTAGGTCTGAAAGCACGCGTTGCACTCTTTTTCCCTTCGGCCAGTTTTTATCCTAGATGGATTTTTTCGGCAAGATTTTTAACAAGGCAACCATTGTTCATGCTAACTTAGAGCAATTCAACAGTATTCGGGGCTCCTTTACAATCAACCTCGAATAATGGGGGGCATCACCCTCGGATGTTATGCCTTCAAAGAAAATGCTTCGTGTCAACGGGGTCTCGATAGCTAAATTTTATAAAGGGCCAAACGGTCAGACGAACCATGTCCAAGCAGAATGCCCGAGCCCTAATGATCTACTTTACAATTTCATACTTATGATCTATTGCGGCTCAAGCACCATTCGCAACTAAAGCTCGAGCAATCAACCCCGTACTCCGGGACTGCCGTCCGAAAATCGACATACTCGAATTATTAAACTTCGAAATTATAAGACCATAAAAAGGCAATCCTCAATTTTTTAGGCCAATGCCACCCCACTCGGGGACTAACGCTTCAAACAAAGTTCGAAGTATAAATGAGAAACAAACCCAAAGGGCAAATCTCAAAGTTAAAGGCTACGCCCAAACTAACACGGTTTGGAGACGTCCGAATTCCGTAACAAAAATAGGCCTTCTAATATTTTTCACAAAACCGGTTAAAAGGGCTACCCTCGGCAAAATTACAAAGGGTTTCGATAACATCAACCCTCAAAAACCTTAAGAGGTACAAAATTTCTCAAACTCTCGAGCAAGCTTATGCTAAGGAATAACAAATGTTTATAAAATTTTTAAGCCGAAAAGGGAAAAAAGCCACTCTTTTGAGGCCATATCGGCCCAACTCAAGAGCCTAAGGTCCATTATATTTTTACGTTCGAAAATCCACCCTCACTCAACTAAAACCTAAGGGGTTTTCTACTTCGAGTTTGAGCAAGCACTCGCTCAATAATAAAGACTATATTAGTCTGACTTTGATCAAGTTGCCTAAGTTTCAGATCCACAAACAAATTTTCGTAAGGCACTAAGTGAGTCAAAATGCTCGCAAAGTACAAAGTGTATCAAAGTTTTCACAGGGCAAAAGTCGAGATAAGAAAGGAAATGTTTCATATATGCAAAGATATTTATAAACACCACTCTAGGTCTTACATAAAAAATCCGAAAAAGAAAAAATCCTAAATGCCTAATCTTCCTCGGGAGCCTCATCTTCATCCCCTTCACTCTCGGATCCACTCGAGCTCCCCGAATCATCATCATCAGAGGAGAGCAACGCTTTAGCTTCGGCCTCGAGTACTTTCGTGTTCTCGATATCGATAATAAGGTCGAAGCCACGAGCATGAATCTCCTCGAGAGTCTCTCTTTGAGACTGGTATTTGGCATGTTCAACAACCCAATATGATTGACTCAGGGCGGTGTCAGCCACCTCCTTTGCTCGAACTTGAGCAGCTTCAGCATCAACTCGATAGACAACCACAATCGCCTCAACTTCAACCTTTACTCTTTCTGCCTCAGATGTGGCCTTTGCAAGCTCAGCAGCCAACAGAGCCTCGAGCTCCTCAATTTTCTTCGCTCGGGACAAGCTTTCCTCCTTCATGCTTTGAAGTTGACGCTCCGTCGAAGACAGCTGGGCTTGAGCAGTATCTTTTTCCAAGGCAAGGTGGTCCATGTTTTGCTTCCACTCTAAAGTCTCTGCCTCTTTCATTTTGGCCTCCTCGCGAAGTTGCTCGATCTTCTCGGCCTTTTGTTGAAACTACAGGAACAAAGTGTTAGTCGCCTATACCGAATTGATATGTCAAGCTTCCAAAGATTTACATTACCTGCTCGGTCAGGTCTGTCTGCTCTTTATGAGATGTTGCCAATTCAGCTCGAAGGTCCTTGATCTCCTATTATTTTTTCCCACTGAGAAGTTTGAGGGCATCTCTATCCTCCGTGAGATTTTTGATATCGGCCTCGCACCGGCTCAGCTCTACCCGAGATTTGGAAAATGCTTCTTGATGAAGTGTCAAGGCATACGAAGAAAGAAAAGAAGTTATGCAAGAAAAAATAAACACAAGCGCAATATTAATGAGGGAAACTAAAGCTTACCTGACTCAAAAGTTGTTGAGCCTCATCGAAGATATTCGATACGTCGCCCAGGTCGGTAACATCTTCGACCCTGGTGAAGCAGCCACGGAAAAGGTTCTCCCCTTCATGGGTCGTTCCCATATCGGGGGTCTCCATAGCCTAGGCCTCATGAATTTACCCCTTAGAAAATGTGGGGAGGGGCAGCAAATCACCAATATAAATTGCCCCAAGCAAGACATTTGGGGCGTTCTCTCCTTTTCAGAGGGCCTCAGAACCGGTCCCTTAAGGCACATCTGTCGATTGTCCATCACGGCGGGAGGCATCACCAGCCTCCGATATCTCGGGGACTTTGCTCGGACCATCTTCTAAGATCTCCTCAGTCCAAAGCCGAGCCTCCTCGACCATCACTGGCTCAGCTACCTTTGGAGCTTCGGCTCTCCCATTTTTTGAGCTACTAGCTCGAAGTTGGCGTCTTCTTTCTCTTCTTCTTCCTCCCTTAATTGCTGAGCTACATCAGCAGGCAGGGCGGTGGTGTCTTTTTTCGACTTTCGAGCCTTGCTCTTCTTAGGCTTCGGAGTATCGGAAGGCGAGACCCTTTTCATTTTCTTTTCCTTTGACGGCTTTGGAACCGGGGGTGAAACCTCCTCCTCCCAGATGGGGGCCTCATGGCAGCATCTTTACCGAGGCATGCATGAAAGGAAGCTAGGTAAGTTTAAGAGGGAAACTTTTTAAGGCCATCTAATATATAAAGGAAAGGGCTTACCATGGTTTTTGGCCTCCCATCGACCCCTTTCTAAATCGCGCCATGAGCGTTTGGCATACGATGAGGTCCAAGCTAGGGTCCGAACCTAGCTCTCGAGGTTAGGAATCGCGCCAGGCATCTAAGCAACCACTATATCACAGAAAATGACTTCAGTAAAAGGAAGTAAAGGAAACAAAACAGTAAATAAAAAGCTAGAGGAAAGATTGAACTTATGATTCGTGTTCTACTTCTCGGGAAATGGTATCTTCTCGGGTAGAATTAGGTCGGAAGTATTCACTTTGACAAATCGACCCATTCACCCTCTCTTTGTCCTCATCTATGCTCGAGAACAACACCTTGGTAGCTTGACGCTAGAGCTTTATTAGTCTACCTCGGAAAAGACGAGGCCTGTATAGTCTAATGAGATGATCAAGGGTGAAAGACATCCCTTCCTTTTTATTCGCAAAAAATCAGAACAGAAGAACGATCCGCCATAAGGAAGGGTGGATCTGACCTAGGGTTATTTGGTACTGGCGGCAGAAGTCGAGGATGACGAGGTCGACAGGGCCCAACGTGAAAGGGTAAGTGTAAAGACTTAGGAACCCATTCACGTGGGTAGTGATATCTTCCTCAGGGGTCGGGACCACCACTTCTTTCTTGTCCCAATTGCAGCCTTTCTTAACTTACTCGAGGTCACTTTTAGTTATCGAGCATATGTATCTCGACATTGGTGGTCCACCGGCGTTTTATCGCCGGCCGGCCGCGACGAAGAGGTTTTTTCTTTTTAAGGAACAATTTTTGATGTCTTCACCATTTTTGTGTAAAGAAAAGAGAAGAGGATAAGGTTTAGTATTTTGAGGAAGGTTTAGTAATGGAACAGAACGGGAAGGCTTAGAAGATGTGGAAAGTTTTGAAGATTTGCAGACAAACATGAAAAAAACAAAGAGATTTTGAAGATTAGTACTAGAAAAATCCAAAGTAAAGTTTGAGGAAGTGAGAATAAGACCTATTTAAGGATTCACGGTGATGGTTCAAATAGTGGCCGACCGCCAATTGACACTCATTAATGATTCGGGAACTGTACCAACGGGATATTTTGATCGCTTACATCACAAGGATGATGTCATGATGGATTGAGGTACAAAATCGAAGGCTCAATTTGTTTCTTCTTATTATATTCCAAGAAACGAGGGGACTATCTGTATACGTTAAAACCCGGGCCTGCCCGATTATGCTATTTGATCGAGACAAGGGAACTGCATCGAGAGGTAGCCTCGTAATGAATCAGACTAGAGCACGAAGACGAGGCATCGAGTCTGAGGATTGAGATGCCTACCGAGATCGAGGCCAACAACGACCAAGACCAAATGTGACAGACTTCGAGCAAGGCGTAGTAACGAAAAGGCGAGATATCCGTGATTAGCCAGAGATCATGGCGTAAATCTCGGAACAGATCAAATCAAGGACGGTTATCTAGTTAATCATGGGATTTACTTCTATAGTTAGAATTATATCTTAAATAGGATTCCTCTACTATATAAAAGGGGTCCTAATCATCTTGTAGACACCTTACATTCATTCAGATTAAAGCAATATAATATTCTCTCTTTAACTCACATTCTCTTGTTTATCAGCTTGTTGCATTTTAACTGTTGTCGCATAACTAGCTCGAGAGTATTCAAGTTCGAGGGCTCTATCCAAACACTGTTTGCTTTATATTATTATCAATTTCCATCACTTATTTTTACGTCTATCGATTGGTATTAGGTGAAATCACGTATCCTTAAAACCACATTATAAGTTTAATTGTTATCTAATTTTTAAGGTAAACATATATATATATATATATATATATATATATATATATATTACTTTTAATTGGTCATATTTTTTCATTTAAGCTCAACTCATATTATCATCATACTAATACGATCCTAATAGTCTAGTATACTTAATGAGAAATTTCATATTCGAGTCTCAAAAATGGAGAAATTCCTGATAGGGAGAGTTTTACTTCCCATAGTGAATCAACATAAATCGCATTAGTTAGATGGGTGGACTTCGTATATCAACTGTTAGTTTTATATCACAAGATTAATAACCACTTAATATTCAATGTTTAGTTTTGTATCATTGCAATTTTTGAAAAAGACAAATAGTTTTATTCTCACAACTTTTTATATGCTTAGGATTAGGCCAAATATTTTATTAATAGATAATTATTCCATCGATTTTATTATATAATCACGGTTAATTGACCTTGAACTTTTATTTATAATGTTAAGATATAAACATTCTAAAAGTGTCCTTATTATTTTGTAGTAATATTTAACATGTAAGGTAGTTGTTTTACCAAAAAAAGTATTGAACCTTTTATCTAAACCAATTAATAGAGAAAAAGGAAGATAAATCTTAGCCAAATATAATTAATTCTAGATCTGAACATATTAGATAAAGAAATCGAAGGAGACCAAGCTTGTATAACATTCCTTAAAAAGATTAACAAACATCGAATATAAATAATAAGCTTACATCTTTGGTTCATTGTTTTGCACTTGTGAGAGCCGGGAAGGAAAGGAGAGAAAGTTGTGGATAACTATGAGATCTATCTTCATAGACTCAACGAGGGTGGCCATGATGGGTGTTAGCTAACAACTACTATGAGGGGTGTTAACCAGCAGCTGGGTCGTTGGTCCATTGCTGGAGATCTTCTCTTGTTCTTCTCTTTGACTCCCCCCCTCCCTTTTTGGATGGGAGGAACCCATATATATATTTTAACAATTTTCCCTTTTATCCAATGGTCTTTAACCGAAATACTTTCTCATGACTGTACCCCTTCATTACTTGCCCAAACAATACATTTCTTCTGCGATGCAAGCTTTCTGATGGCTAGATCTCGGCAGTGGCCGAGGTGCTCCTTGCTATCATGCCCCGTGGGTACGACTACGGCTCGGTCGACCCCTTATCATTCCTTTTAGGAACAACCATCTTATGTTCAGATTTTAACCCATACAGTTAGTCCCTCCGTCCGTCGGGGTTGCCTCTTAGCAAGCTCTATGGGCGGATTCTGTTAATTCAAAAGTTAGGAGAAATCTGAACATTATGCATTGGACGAGGTCCTTAAGGCGAGGTGGCGATGTGACGTTTCAGGGGTATCATCGGACCGTCACGTCAATTCAGAACTGGATTGTTTCATCGATTCGGGGTATCATGAATACTCATTATGCATCATTATAGCGCGTGTTTCCTAGGCGCCATACCGTTTCCTGTGCCCTTTCAGTTTTTTGATTGGCGGCTCTTGGGTTTCCCGCTCAGGACATTTATGTTCCTATAAATAGGGGGAATCCCTTATTTGACTGTTGTGTTTTTCAATTTACCTGAGAAAGAAACTTTGCAAATTTCCCCTTCCTCTTGCCTTTCATACTTTTGCTTTCGACAGAACTTGAGGTGACCCATATCTCTTTTCCCTCACCGTTCTTGTTTACTTCGATCAAGAGAGACAATATGGCTAATACTTCTTCCTAATCGGACAAAGCTATTGGCACTCCGATGCCGAAAAATGATGCATCCCTACTCAAAGAGGGAGTGAAGGTGGTGGAAGATGAGGGATTTCCAATAGTAGATGAGATAGTTCCTCGTCCAGGGAAGATGGGGATAGATTTTAACAGCCCTACCGGAGATGAACCAGATCCTGTCCCTTCCATTATGGATGAAGCAGCGATTACGGCGCTCAAGGCCAAATGTTAATCCCTTCTCAAATTGAAATGGTACCAGCGGTGGGGGAGGACATTGTACATTTGCACTGCCCGAGGTACTGTGCATTTTACGCGTACCCCTTTATTATCGGGTACACGCTTTCTCTTCCCTCTCTTTTGGTAGACTTTTGCCGCTTATATGAAGTATGCCCATCCTAGCTCTCTCTGTACGTATACAAACTCTTCCTCATGCTTATCAAGTACGCGGAGTTTGCCGGACGAGGAATTTCCTTGAGGCACATGCTTCACATCTTTGCCTCTCATTTTCTTCAGGGTTCAATGATCCATATGCGTCATCGAGGAACCAAGAGCTTACTGGTAAAGATAGACAATAAGGTCAATCGTCGTTTCTGGGAAAGCTACTTCTATTTGCGGACAAAGCACCTTGTGGCGGACAAAGCACGTTTCCCAAAGACGTGGAACTTCGCTCGTGAGTTTTCCTTTATTTATTTTGTGATTCCTCTTAAGGTGGTCATCGATCGTTCTCCATCAGGTGATATTGCTAAGGATTTATTTTTGCTTTTGCAGCAGAGAGACTACCTCCCCCGCTAGTTAACGATATTCGCGAGTGGGTGGGCGCAATTCTCCCTTATACATTGGGGATTCATGAATGGGTGTCCTTCCATGAGAAGTATGGGCGCAAGCCTCTCACCAGTGAGTCGGCCCGCCGCACTTTTTCCTTATTCTTTACCTCATGGTTTAACCTTGTCGTTATATGATCGTCTTTATTTGTTGATAGGGAGAGTGCGAAGGACGAGGTCTCCTTCGCTCGCATTTTGCCAACCGGTGCCTCCTACTCAGCCTGTGCCGAGGGCCGCTATTCGACCTGCACCAAGAGCTACTACCCAATCTGCCTCTGCGGCTGGAGCCGTGTGCACGGAGGCTACTCCTCGATCAAAGATTCCGGTTCCTACTGTCCACTCAACGGGCAAATTTTCCCGTATTGATAGTGGAGAGGCCCCGTCGAAGAGACAACGGGTGGCGTTGGAAGTGGCTCCTCAAGCCGAAACATCTTCGAGGGGCGACATTTCCTTGGCGGTGCCCGAAATTGATGGTGGTGCCAACCCGGCCGTAGAGGCTACGCCTGTTGTGAGCGGTCAACAGGCTGATGTGGTGGAGAGACGGAGTCCCGAGACTGCCGTTGCTGTCTTGGGTGTCCCTTCAACAACCTGGCCAAACCGCACTTCTTCTTCAGCCAAAGAGAGGGGAAAATGTGTCATGGTTGATTATTACGAGTCTGAATCTGACGTCAATCCTAATGACGTTAGGATGTTTGAGGAGGGCTTTACCGGAACTATGGTAAGAGCGGGAGGTCCTTCCTAAATACTCAAAATTCCATCGGACCTCAACCTTCTGCGAGACACAGTGGATTTTTTGCCGTAGTTTGACCTTCTATGCTCTGCCGCAGAAATCGGAGCTCTTCAGGATGACAGCGACACCGAATTGTCACATGGTGTGGCTGCGATGGGCTTAAGGGTAAGTTCCTCTTTTTTTTTGTGACCTTGGCCCTTATCGACTCTTTTCTTCTATTTGTTTTTAGTCTTACATGCTGGAGATCGAGAGTGCTCACAGGGCCGAGACTCGGGCCAAGATTTTTCTGAAGATGCTTGAAAAGTATCGGCGGTATCACAACAAATACCGTGAGATGCATGAGCGGCTCAGGGCGGGTACCGGCACCCAATCCATCGGCGGTGGTAAATGTGTTATTCTGAGCGAGATCGAACTGTGATCTATTTGCTTTGACGATGGCCGTTGGTCGTAGAGGTGTTATTTCGAGCAAGGTCAAAATAGTAACCCATTGTAATTCGAGCGAGGTCTAACCTTTCTTTTAGCGATGGCCATTGGCCGTAGGAGTGTTATTTCGAGCAAGGTCGAAATAGTAACTCGTTGTAATCCGAGTGAGGTCGAATCTTTCTTTTGGCGATGGCCGTTGGCCGTAGGGGTGTTATTTCGAGCAAGGCCAAAATAGTAACCCGTTGTAATACGAGCGAGGTCAAATCTTTCTTTTGGCGATGGCTGTTGGCCATAGGGGTGTTATTTCGAGCAAGGTTAAAATAGTAACCCGTTGTAATTCGAGCGAGGCCGAATTTTTCTTTTGGTAGAACATTACACGTCGTCGTACTGCTTATGTGTACGTCCGGGTAAGCCTCGGTGTGCTCGGCTTTGCTTTTACTAGAGAATACTAGGCGTTCCTTGGGCGAGTCCCAGTTTGCTTAATTTTTCTTTCATTGGACAATACTGTGCGTTTCCTGGGTGAGTCCCAATTTGCTTAATTTCGCTTTCATTGGGGAATACTGTATGTTTCCTGTTGTGAACCAACAAAAGAGCGTGGTAAATTAAAATCAAATGACATCGCCTGTTACCCTGGCCTGGTAAGTCGGCGAAAGGGGGAGCAATGCTGTGGAGTCGTTTGCTTTGCCTTACACTTGAATGATCGTTTTAGATTTGGTGGCCATGTTCGAATTTGTCGTTAACCACGCCTAGACGTTTCGTAGGTTGGGCTCATCTTGCTCGCCGAGGTGTTGAAGCCGAGTCTCGGTCCGACCTCATCCGATTTGTACAAACAACAAGGGAAACATGTCACACTTCGTTCATAAATCATCCAGTATGTGTGTGGATGTGAAAATAGGGCAGGATGTACCCGCTCTTTTACAGGACCACACAACAGGCTATCGTCCCTTCCCAAGGGGTGGGAATACGGGTCAATATATAAGGTAGATACGTCAAATGGGGTTGTGGTCATGCCAGACAATCGTGATTCCATTTTAAACGTGCATACGGTGTGCCAAACCCATCGTTACAGGTGAAACGTGGGTTTTGCATAGACATCGGTTATAACTTCTATTTTATGTAGAAACCTGATCTAGATTGGTACGGGCATCTCGAAGGCTTACCTACCATTCTTTCGAGTTGGTTTTTGTGTCGAGATGGTGAGGCCATGACAACCTGGTAGTGATATTTCGCTGGTTCTAGATCTAAAGGAAACTAAAAAATTTGGCTAAAAAATCCCCACAGACGGTGCCAAATTGTTTTACAAAAAAAATGTTGAACCTTTTATCTAAACCAATTAATAGAAAAAAGAGGATAAATCTTAGCCAAATATAATTAACTCTAGATCTGAACATATTAGATACAGAAATCGAAGGAGACCAAGCTTGTATAACATTCCTTAAGAAGATTAACATACATCGAATATAAATAATAAGCTTACATCTTTGGTTCATTGTTTTGTACTTGTGAGAGCCGAGAAGGAAATGAGAGAAGGTTGTGGATAACTATGAGATCTATCTTCGTAGACTCGATGAGGGTGGCCATGATGGGTGTTAACTAACAGCTACTATAAGGGGTGTTAACCAACAGCTGGGCCGTTGGTCCATTGCTGGAGATCTCCTTTTGTTCTTCTCTTTGACTCCCCCCACCCCTCCTTTGGATGGGAGGCACCCATATATATATATATATAAACAATTTTTCTTTTTATCCAATGGTCTTTAACCGATGTACTTTCTCATGATTATACCCTTCATTACTTGCCCAAACATTACATCTGTTCTGCGATGCAAGCTTTCTGACGGCTAGATCTCGGCAGTGGCCGAGGTGCTCCTTGCTATCACGCCCCGTAGGCACGAATACGGCTCGGTCGACCCCTTATCGTTCCTTTTAGGAACAACGATCTTATGGTCATATTTTGACCCATACAACAGTGAAGGTGAAAATATTTATATACAAAATATCAATTCATTTGGAACAAATAATGTGAAAATGTAAAACCTCGTATTTCAAATCTTATCATTTTTTAGCATTCACTTGCATGAACCTCTTATTTAAAACGTTACTTAAATTGATGGGAAATAAAGTAGATTTAAGTAGGTGATTTAATTCAAAAAAAGTCTTTTCAAAAGAATTGAGTGCTGCGCCAGCCGAACTGTGTTTAAAGTGAGGATTCACGCGGATGAAGCTGTGGATGTTGGTAAGCCACCCCCACTTTGCCAGCTGGCCTGTCTGAGTTTACAGGTAAACTTCCTCTCCCGCACGTGACTCACACCTCTCTTTCTCCCTTCCAATCACACTCTTTTTTCTCCCTTTTTCTTTATTCTTTATTCATTATATTGTATATTCCTTCATTTCCCGAAATTATGGAATTAAGTTCCCAATTCCGTTGACTGTTGACTAAAACCAACTCTCTTGTGCCTTCCTAAGCTTGTACCGTACGCTCTATTCATTGTACCAAGAAAGCACAGTAGATCACAAGCTTAAGAAATCAGCGTAAATAGTTACAGTGCTTTGAATAAAACGCCATCGCTTTCTAGGTGGATGCATCAATAACAATTGATAGACCCAAAATATAATCAAACACAATCCCCGCCTCTATCTCTCTTTCTTTCTCTCTCTAGAATTTTGGTATCGTCTTTGAGGTGTAACTTTCGGTTGAGACAAGAGCTTAATCTTCAGGAGATGTAGGATTCAAATGCGATAATTGCCTCTTAGTGAAGTTAGCTTCAGATTCATTTTTCTAAGATCTATTCTGCTGGTAAACTCTTCGATCACGGTTTTTTTGAATTATTTGCCTTTTGTATTCATCAATTTCAGATTCGATAAGTTTTATTTGCATGTGTATTTGTTAAATTCAGCTTGTTAATTGTTTCATCATTAGTAGTATCTTGATTTTGAGTTCTTCGTGAGTTCTTATGAGGAGTTTTAAATTAAATTGTTATGTTAATGCTAGTAGAAACTGTATTGGTGCTGAATTTGACTGCACTCCAGTTCATGAAAAATGAATTACGAATCAATCTATCTGTTGCTTCGTCAGTCAGAACCTACAATATGTCAATTTAATCTGAATTAATCGTGTCACTTAGTGTAGTTCCATGTGGTTTGGGTAGTACATTTGTTAGTTTTGATGAAATTGATTTGTCAGCCAAGTAGGGTTGGTTTGGGAAATAAACAGTAATGTGTGTAATTCTACTCATGAAAGTCTATTCTATAGGCTTAATGCGTATAATGTTTTTTCCCCGTCATCTGAGCCGGTGTAAGACTATCTGACAAACGACAAAACTTAGCATATTTTGAGAGTTATGCATTGTGCATTTCACTTTAAGCTTTGTGTACTGGAGGAGCAATCTGACGCAATCTCTTAGGATTAGAATTTGGTATTTCTTGTTTTTTTGTTGATCAATTCTCCAAAACACTGCTATTCACCACTTTAGATAGTTAACCACAATAATAATCTAAGCAAATCCCAGATAGGGATCATTGAAGTTAATCTCTGGTTAATGTCCCCACAACTTATCTTATGTGGAGTTCTAGTTCCAGTAGCAGCGAGACAAATAAAAAGCACTAGTATCTCTGTTCATTATTGTGGCTTGAGAAGACAAATTCTGGAAGCCAAAGGCTCAATCATGTTCACTCTTTTTCCGTCATGAGTCCTCTCAATACCAGTTAAAGTAATCATTGACAGCCATCTCTTTTTAGAAGCATGTTCACCCTCATTTAAACAACTTATACTTTGCAGATTTTATGGCGTCCAACTTGGTTGGAGGAGGAGAAGCTCTTTAATTATGACAGTGTCTTAAAACAAGTGCAAGATGTATAAGCTCTTTTATTGGGTAGCAGTGTCAAGGAAATGGTATTGCAATTAAACTATCTACTGACATGGAAGAGACACGAGATGAAGTTGGGCCTTCAGAGCAGAGATCCCCAGGGGCTGCATGGTGGCCTTCAGATTTCGTCGAAAAGTTTGGATCTGTTACCCTTGATAGTAAAGAAGAAAATTTGAGGAATAAGGAACCAAGTGAAAATGAAGTATACGATAGTCTTCCATGTCAGACTGCTTCACAGATTCTCTGGAAAACTGGAACACTGTCAGAACCAATTCCAAATGGTTTCTACTCTGTTGTTGCTGTGAGCTCCATAAGTTTTTCTTTTAGTTTCTATGCATCGTTGCTTGTTATGGCTTTGATTTTCTTTGAATAAATATACTTTTTGTCCCTTAGAAGCTGAACTAATGATTGTTGTTTGATTAAGAGTAGCTTACATGCCTTGAAGAGAAGGTTGCACAGTTTGATTTTTCAGTTATGGAATGTGCATGTGAGGCCATAACAGGACTACTAAGATTGTTGTTGGTGATATTTAAGCGCTTTTAATCTTGTAGGAAATTGATCAAGACTAACTGCCAAGAAACGTTGAACTTTTTGAATGTACAATAAACTTAAGATTTTGGCTACTTGGAGGAGAAAAAAAAACCCGGCCTATCCCATCGAATCAAGTTGAAATTTTCGTGTTCTGATAAAATGATTTCCTCTTCCTTTCATGTTCAAATAGGTGAAGTTCTCCTTTCACTCTGTCATATTAAAGGCCAGAGAGGAAGGTCTATACTCTATAGTTCCCCTTCCGCTCTAGGATATGCTTTAGCCTTTCCATTCCTTTCAATCTACAAATCCTATAGCATAGGGCGTAATGTTGCCATCAGTTTCTTTTGATCTAATTTGAAAACTTGGTATATTTTGATATGGTTATAATTTTTTCCCATATTCTCTTTCTTGCCTTTATGTTTTTATTCAGCATGCTTGTAGCTTGATTTCATTATATCTTTCGCTCTTCTTCCTTCCAGACAAATCATGTGGTATTGGATTGAAACGGGCTAGAGTAAAACACATTGAGCCAGCATTCATTATGGTCATTGGTCGTCATTCATTTGAAAAAATGTCCGTTCCAAAATCGTGAGTGAGATTGTCTTCTCATCTGGTCGTGCCTTATACGCATAATGTGATTGAGAATAGTTCATGGAATAGAAAAGATTCAAAGATGAAAATATTCTCATTGTTCACTAAGGCTAGTGCTTTTACTAGAAAATCTCTAGCCAACTTCTGTCACTGACAACTGTTAGCACTCTGGACATTGACATTTTTAAGGACCATATTTTGGTTTTGCTGTAAACTTCTGTGACTAACACATTTCTCAATTGTCAGCTGTTCAGAGGCCTTGAACTTAATTTCTTCTATTTGTTCTTTTCTGTATCTCCTGATGTGGGTGCCGTATGTATTTTGACTAGCACTTGCATTGCTTCAATTTTATTTGAATGCCCTTTTCCTTATGTTTTTGGCTCAGGAGAAAACGCTCAAAGAGCTTTTTGAAGATATTCCCACTTTTGATGAACTTCATTCGCTGGAGCTGGAGGGTTTAAGAGCAGATATTATACTCGTAGATACTGAGAAAGACAAGAAGCTTTCTATGCTAAAGCAACTGATTGTTGCACTGGTGAAAGGCTTAAGCTCAAATCCTGCAGCTATTATAAAAAAGATAGCTGGATTGGTGAGTTTTACCTTCTTTTACTTCGCTGTGCCATAAAATAACTCTATCTTTTCCTTTCCTTTCTTTTCTGTTTGTTTCCATGTCAAGTGACTTGTTTTCTTTTATGGGGATGTTTCTTGATTGACAGTCCTGTGAATTTATCTCTGGTTTTTGGGTTGCACAGAGATTATTAGAACATGTTCTGGTGATTGTTCTTTTGTGGATATACTTCTCATTTGGAGAAGAATATTTGGACTTGGCATGTTTTTATAAGAGAAGAGTTTAAATGTGCTGTTTACTGTTAAATGAATATATGGGCCATGGATTGCATTTTAGATTTTTGGTCATAGGAAAAGGATGAAGTATTAAGCATATTCCATGGACATTTTATCATTTTATCTGTTTTTTTTTATGACCCCTTACATAGGTGTCTGATTTTTACAAACGACCAAACTCTGAACTAAGTCCTGCTAAAGCTGCTTCTGAGGAAAGCTCTCACATTTCTGACAACCAAGGCATCCAGATGCTGGGTCAAATAAAGCATGGCTCATGCCGTTCTCGAGCAATTTTATTCAAAGTACTAGCGGATACTATAGGTCTTGAAAGTCGGCTTGTTGTGGTAAGTTTTGCTTCGATTGAAAGAATTCGTAGTTCCCTTGCTTTTGTAAATTCCATTTTTAAACCTCTGAGCTAAGTACTGTAATCCCGCTACTAGTTTTTGTGAATTCTCGCTTTATTTTCTTTCTTTTCCATATTTTTATTGAAATTTATCTTACAATATTTTAATGTTTCTAAATTAGGGTTTGCCTACTGAAGGAGCTTCTGAGTGTGTAGACTCAGATAAACATATGTCTGTTATAGTTGTCCTAAATTCTGTGGAACTGCTTGTCGACCTTATCCGTTTTCCTGGTCAACTTATTCCTCGATCAACCAAGGCCATTTTCATGACCCACATATCTGCTGCTGGGGAGAGTGATTCTGCAGAAAATGATTCCTGTGATTCGCCATTGGAGCCTAACAGTCCTCTCTATGGGTTTTCAGAGAGAATTGATCCTGAGAGGTTAGGAGGAAATGTTTCTCACCTTTTAATTAACAAAGTTTGAGTTTCATTGCTATAATCTTTTTCATCCTGTTCTGTTGTGGATGAATCATTATTATCGTTGGGAAGTTCCTTTTTGCTGGTGAAAAGGCAGTTTCATTTCTTCTTCTTCTTCCATATTTCATTTTCCATTGATGTTTTGTTTCTACAGTTCTGAGAAAGATGACACCCTTCAATGCCAGAGGAGACTGGAAGCATCTTCAAATGCTGCAGGACCTTCATTGAGGAGTATGATGTTGCGGTCTAACACATCAATTGACAGAAAGTTGAGGTATTATTTCGCTCAGCTAAGAAATCATGTTTTTACAAAATAATATTGACATTTGATTGTATCTTCGTTACTCCTTATTTGTGTTCCATGGATCTTTTTTCAGTAAGGGTGTGTTCTGTGGATCTTATTTTCTTTGGATTTGCTATTTCTGTGTATCAGTTTGTCGCATAGCGAACCCAATATTGCTACTGCAGCTTGGAGAAGAAGCAGAAGGAAAGTCATTACTGAACAAAGGACTGCTAGTTCAAGGTTTACTTTTTTATGGCCACCACTTCTATTCAATTGATTCCCCCCTTACATATCCAGTGGAGCTCTTTATCAGTTTTTCAATCTTGGATGCTATGATACCAGCAAAAACGCTCTGGATCGGCTCAGTTTGCTGATCTTTTACAATTTATTAATTGCATTCGAAGTCCTCTGATTGTAGTTTTTCCTTGCACATTTTACATGGGTTCGAGTATGAATGTTAGAGATGAGTATATAATGGACATGCGAACATATGTTCTGTCCCTAGCAGGTTTTCTGGTAACATTTTTTAATTTTTTTTGAATAGAACTTAATGAACTAAAATATGTCCTTCCACAAGCATGTGTGACATGTGGGTAATTTTATGACTGCTGCATTTTGTGGTTAATTTGTAACACCAATATGTATCAACTATCTCGAACTAGCATTAGTTTTAGAAGGATTTATTATTTCCCTTCTTTTCTTTGTCTTTAAGCATGTCTTATGATGCATGAAAAATGAACCTGGCATCTCACATGTACTTGTGTACCCTTTTTTTTAACCATGGTATCGGGGCCAGCTTGCGCAATTCCATGGGGTACCTGTTACCTCCCACCAGCATAGGTACTGAGTAACATTGTCCGCCAAAGATTCGGAAAGAAGTCACCTAGTGTTTTTGCCTCTGCTGGGATTTCAATCTGAGACCTCATGGTTCTCACTCCACTTGACCACTAGGGCCATACCTTGGGTGCAAAAATGACTCGTAGATATATAACATTTATTTATTTATCTACTTTTATTGCTGCTGCAGTTTGTGGTTAATTTGTAACACCAATTTGAATCAACTCATACTGAACTACATTAGTCTTAGAAGGCTTTACGGTTTCCTTCCTTTCTTTATTTTTCAACAGTCTTATAAACTATGAAAAAAATAAACCTGGCTTCTCACATGTACTTGTATACCATTCATTGTAAATAAAGAATCTTAAATGTGTTGTTATTTCTTGGAGAGCTTCTCGGTTTTTTCTCATCAATTATAAGATACTTTTCTCATGCTAAAGAGATATAAATAGGTCTCAAACCATGTTATGGAATAATTGGAAAGGTTGCTAGGTTGTTATTCAACACGTGAAGTGGCTCTTTTTATCTCTGTTAGCCTGAGCTACTCCATGCCTTGAAGTGTAATGGATGATTTCGTCTAATTTACGTTTTTCTCTCACTTCATATCGCCAGTCCTGAGCATCCTTCATTTCGAGCACGTGCACGGTCTATGCTTAGTGGTGATAACAAAACATTCAGAGATTATTCAGATGATGTTGCTACATCAAGGTATCTAATTCCGCTCTTGCTTTCTGTTTCCTACGAGTTTATGGCAGAATATCTGTAGAACATTTACATGTATGAAGTACTCAAATTGTTCTTTTTGTTCCTGGCATTATTTGTGGTTCATCTCACATATTGTTCTCATTCATATTTAGGGGTTCCTAGTTCACAATCCTTTGGTTCGTTGGCTTGAATTGTTGATCAAAGAGGTCAATGCTGCTTAAATGAACTGCTGAATGCAATATCTTAACGCTAATTAGAACGCGTTTAATGTAAACATAAGTGCACTACTTCAGCAGCCATCTCATACGAAAATTTTCTGTTGGTAAATTTCCATTATGTTAATAGTAGCTAAAAATATGGATTTTAGGCTGTTTTATCAGTTGTCTAGGCTACTAAATTTTTATTGAAAGTGCTTAATAGCTGTTGAGATTGGTTTTAGCATAGCTGATAATTAGTACAGAGTGCATATGTATACTAATATGGGCTTTTGGTATTTGGTTCTGTTACCCTTATAACTTTTATAAACATATTGGAAACAATTTTGTCTATTTTTTCCTCTTATTTGATAGCTACTATTATTTATTCCTTAAATATTTGATGCAGTAATGGTGTTTCTTAAAACTCTCTAAACTTTATCCATCTTTATAGCCTGTTTGGCCAAGCTTCTCTAAACCAAAAGGCACTTTTTTTTTTCAAAGTTGAAGTGTTTGGCCAAGCTTTTAAAAGAAAGAAAAATGCTTTTGATTAGAAGCAGAAGCAGTTTTGGAGAAGCAGAAAAGAGTAGCTTCTTCCCAAAGCACTTTTTTGAAAAATACACTTAGAAGCACTTTTTAAAAGCTTGCCATACACTAATTGCTACTCAGAAGTGCTTTTCAAATTAATTAACCAAACACAAAATGCTTTTCATCAAAAATACTTCTGAAAAAAATACTTTGAGAAAAAGTAGTTCTCAAAATAAGCTGATTTTAGAAGCTTAGCCAAACAGGCTATTAGTCTATTTGACACAGCCATTACCTTCTGATGTTTTATGGGATGGATAACACAGAATTATAAATGTGAATCTGAGTTGAAATATTTTCATAACTCTCTTATAATATATGCACACTCACCAGATTTACCTGTTTATTAGTGAATCAACTTGTCTTTTTGAATATAAAACCTTCATCATCATCAGAAAAGTTTGCTGAATCAACTGTTTCTATCCACAGGTCAACGGGTGCATCAACATCCGAACCACGTAGATTACGAAGAAGAAGCATTAGTATTACTCCGGAAATCGGTGATGACATCGTAAGGTAGATAGTTTAATTAAAATGTTCATCATAAGTGTCTTTACTCTTAGTTCATAGGACCATCTTTTTGGTAATAATTTGTACAAATATGAATCTATTTGATGCTAAATTGCATTATTATCTGCCTTTCCTGAAATATACTAAGAATGTGACGAAGAACCTAGTATTTTATGGTTGAAGAAAGAAAAATTTACTTTTTGGAACTTGTGATTTGTGACTGGATGTAGATGCACTTCGTCACAATATGGATGTTGTCAGGAATATTGCTAAGAAGACTTAGCAACCATTTCCTATTTTACTTATCTCATTTTTGTGTCGTAAACGAAACCAGGGCTGTTCGAGCAATGAATGAAGCACTGAAGCAGAATCGTAGAGAACAAGGGGAAAATAGCTCGCTCCCTCATACTTCAAATGACAGAGGCGGGGCATTGGATCATCAAAAAAATGTATGCTACTTTTTGTCTCTGGTTTTAAGATCCCTAATAGTTTGATGTGTTTCACTCTGGAACCAGTTAGGTTTTGTTACTGTTTCAGATCACAGGCAGTTTTTGTTGTAGCATTTTTCCCTCTATTCCATGACTGGGCTTTTGTCTAGGAGTCTTGCACGCTCTTTTATTTTTTGCCCGATAGAAGTTGCATATGAGTATCTTTCAGAGTAATATTTCCTCTTCGTAGATGGATGTTTTAATCATAGTTCATCGTGAAAAATTCGGAGACTGATTATTAGAATATTCTGTCTTAACCCTAACTGAATGCCATGCAACTGTGGTTTGATGCATTGTCTCTTTTCGGTTTCATTATGTTGGCTTAAAGATCTGCAATTTTAGGTGTCTGATTTTCACCATGATGACCATGAAATACTGGGTGCACAGTCTTCCTTATTTGCATTGTCAAGGGAGCACATGAACTCCCAGAAGGCAATATCGTTACCCTCGTCTCCCAATGAATTCAGAAGGCAGGCTCCAGAAAGAAGGGGGCAGGTGAATGATGAAACGGTCTCAACCTGGAATAGGATTCTGGAATCACCAATGTTCCTGAATAAGCCTCTTCTACCTTTTGAAGAGTGGAATATAGACTTCTCAGAGTTGACCGTTGGCACTCGTGTCGGGATTGGTGAGTTTATTTTAAATCTTTTTTCCAAGTAGTACTGTAGTAAATTATGCTTCATTGTTTTGTTTGCTAAATCATTTGGTTGCACTGTACCACTAATGAGTCCACAATGAGCTGTGTTGAGACTGCTCTCGTTGCTCTTTGTGCTAATGACTGCCAACTATTATACTATTTCTGATGGATCATGCTCTGTGAACTTTGATGTGTGAGAAGCGTTTGCTCATGTTCATGATAATTTGATCACTTTATGCTTTGAGTTTAGAAAACAGCTTGGGTTTGTCAATTTGCTGCATATGCACTTTGAAGAATTCAACACAGGGGAAATAGATAGCAGGGGCCAAGGTCCCTATGCCTGAGGATTCATGTGTTTGGATGAGAGAGAGGGATCTTACCACTTATCCATACTATTTTTAACTGCTAGTACGGAAATAATATAATATTAATCTTCCAACATTTATAAAAATAAGAAGACGTGGTTTAGTGAACCTGATAAAAGAAAAAGAGACATCATTTTGCGGTATTGAGAATTATGGTCAAAATGACAGTTCTCAATCGTTTACTGTTTGGTTTGATTGATTGAGATTCTCCAGTGGGTTTTTGTCTCTATTTGTTCTATAATTCTGACTTTCCTACATATGTAAAGAGTTTGGTAGAACCTGAATATTCCCTTCCATTCTTTCTTCCCAACATGCATTGTAAAATGAGAGAGAACATAAAACACAAGGAGGGAGATGCATAGGGAACCTTTTTTCAGTTGGTTCTGATATATTTGACAACAGACCTGGAGCTTTATCTGTTGCTTATCTTGAGCGCCAATCTTACTTTTCTGACCATCAGAGCGCTTAGATTCTATGTATCTCAAAGGAAAGCTTTATTATTTTAACAAGGATTTGATCTTTCAAAGCAATGGCAGATTCAAGAACAAGCAGACATTCTTTTTTGGGGTCAGGGATAGTGAGCTGTGAATAAAAAGCTATTTAACTTCAACACGGGTCATATATCAATATGGAATGCAGCAGATGACCAGGCTATTGGAACTTTCTGCTGTACCTTCTCCATAGAAAGGATTTTGGAGACAAATGGAGGTGTTTATATACAATGCATTTCCACTGTGAGATTCCTTATAATTAATGGGTCTTTGCTCGAGTTTTTAGCAGCCACAATGAACCCACCTTTGCCAGTGCTCTTTCTGCTTGTCGTTGAAGCTCTTAACAAACTGTTTGAACAAGTCATTTATGAAAGAGAGATTAAACCTTTTGTTTGCAAGCAATGCCTTCACTCTTTGTGAATATGAGACAAATACGATCATTCTTTAGAACTCTGGTGTAGTGGGTTATTGTCAGGGCTTTGCATCAACATAAGAAAGTTTGGACTAATACCAGTATAGTAAGTGAAAAACATCCAAGAAGAAGCCTCAGGAGGGAGGTGTATAAAAAAGTGTTGATCTTCCTACCTAATACTTCAGTCCTTCCTCTCAGTGATAAGGTCAAGGAGAGTGCACTTTTGTGCCTAGTTTTGCAACAATCTTAGCAGATCTCGGAAGGATGGAAGAGACAATATTTATCAAAGGATGGGAGAATCACTTTGATCAAGATATCACCTTCAGCTTTTCAACATTTTTGTCCGTGTTCCTAATCCCATTAGTGATCGCAAAAAAGCTGGAAAAATTAGTGAGGCAATTCTATGAGACTGGTGAACGGTAATATCACTTTGTTGGGAGAAAATAACAGCTCCAGTAGCGGCGGGGAGATCGGGTATTCGAAGATTTACTACATGGCATCAAGCTCTCCAAGGAAAGTTTTATGGAGATTCTTATGCAAAGAGAACGCTATGGTAGGAAAGATACAATGTAAAATAGGGATGTGGTCTATAGGGTTGTTATCTATGAGGTCGCATCATCACATGTGATAAGTTTGTGGAAATGCAATATGAAGGAGAAGTTGAATTTTTCAAACTATTGGCTTTAGGGAATGAGAACATAATACGATTTTTGGCTTGATATATAGCGTGGTCAACCAAATTAAAAAGTGAATTCCTTTATCTATTCTCCATAAAAACTTTTTAGCAAAGTAAATGTTGATGAGGTTGATAAATTATTTATGAATGATCTTCTAACTGTTTTCTGGTTATTTATATTACAATCACCTATTGGGGGCGATTCAAGACTATCCTCTGAAAGAGTTGAAAATCCAATATTTAGCGACAAATAATATATCTTTTTACTTGTCTTTGTGGTAGAGGAGGAAATTCCTTGCTCTATAGATAGATGGTTGGAATTTTAGGAGGTTCAATGCATTTTTTTGGTTAAAGGTCTTATGCATACTTGATTAAACCACCTTTGTACAGTCAACAGCATTTTAGTGTACTACAAAAAGGTACATGATGTATAAGAAAAAAAAGAGATCAAAATGGAATGTACATCAGAGATAATGTCACACCAGGGAATGGTGTTACGCCTCCACCAAATAGAGAGTGAACTGTCTTACAATATTAGAGCCGAAAAGATATATAAGATGTTGATACATATGGAAGCCAAACACGGGAAATGTAATAAAGTTAAGTACATTACCTACAAAAATTATTTAAAATGTATCTTCAAAGTAATCAATGACCAAATATATGCTTTCCTATGTTCTATTAATCTGCATTTTCTTCTACCAACCGCCATTTGTATTTGAGAGTTTGAGGTCTAATGCTCTGGACATATTTGCAGGATTCTTTGGGGAAGTTTTTCGTGGTATTTGGAATGGAACTGATGTTGCTATTAAAGTTTTCCTGGAGCAAGATCTTACAGCGGAAAACATGGAGGACTTCTGCAATGAGATCTCTATCCTTAGGTATTCTGTCTATCTAGGATTGGGCTCAAACTTCTTTTGGCTTTGAGATGTTCTAACCTAAGTTTTTCTTTCTTCTTGCTTTCCCAGCCGTCTTAGACATCCAAATGGTATTTATCCTCTTTTCCTTTCAAGTGTTGGCGTTCCTTTCTGACTTGGCTTTAAAATATTGCTCCTTGTTTTGGACTATTGTACATCTAACTTCAGCCAATGGTTGCAGTTATATTGTTTCTTGGTGCATGCACAAAGCCTCCTTGTTTGTCCATGGTTACTGAATACATGGAGATGGGATCTCTATATTATTTGATCCATTTAAGTGGTCAAAAGAAGAGACTTAGCTGGCGGAGGAGACTCAAGATGCTTCGTGACATATGCAGGTTGGTTTGTTGATCATCTTTGGTGTTGCTTGATAACTTGGTGATCCTTAATGCTTTTCAATGACTTTTTTCTGTTTGATTGGTGTTCTGTGATATTTTCATATAATGCTTCAATGATATGTGAAGGGTCTTAAATGTAACTTGAAAGAATTAATTGGCCTTGATATATTTTCGGGAGGCATCCTTGATAAAACTGGTAAAATTGTGTGGGAAAGCATAGTTGAATTTTGATTCGTCTTTGTTTATGCAATTCAATAATGTTTTGCTGATGAAGTTCCATGTTTTGTTGAGACGACTTATTTTTCTATTAATGCTCTGATTACACACCCTTTCCACATGTTAATTACAACCGTTTATTTTTTTGTTATTACATAATGCTTCAAAAGCTTCTAAGTAAAATACCTCAACCATGCTTCTACTTTTATATTTCTCAAGGACGGGATTTATGATTAGTTTCTTGCTTCTGTTGGCAACTAAGAGGGTTGATGTGCATACATCGGATGAAGATAGTCCATCGTGATCTAAAAAGTGCAAACTGCCTTGTGAACAAGCACTGGACTGTCAAAATATGTGATTTTGGGCTCTCAAGAATAACGACAGATGCACCTATGAGAGATTCTACATCAGCTGGCACTCCAGAATGGATGGCTCCAGAACTCATCCGTAACGAGTCTTATACAGAAAAATGTGACATTTTTAGCCTAGGCGTGATAATGTGGGAGCTTTGCACCCTAAAGAGACCATGGGAGGGTGTACCACCCGAGAGGGTATGCTAAATTTCACCTTGTTATTTGGTCATTGTTTGTTGAATTTTTTTAATGTCTTGGAAGTTAATATCTGTTATTTCCACATGGCTACATCAAGTAATAGCAACTGCATTGTGCTCATTTTTAGGTAGTCTATGCTGTTGCTAATGAAGGATCAAGGCCAGAGATACCGGAAGGACCCCTGGGCCAACTAATTGCAGGTATTTATGGCGAAATGTATAATTAAATGCAGAGGCTCCATGTATTTCTTTGTTCTTGTATTCCTTTCTATAATGTTCTCCTATTTAGTTTTTTGATGTCCCTGACTCGTAGTTTTCCATTTCAGACTGTTGGGCAGAGCCTAACAAAAGACCAAGTTGTGAGGAAATTCTCACCCGACTGCTAGAGTGCGAGTATTCACTCTGCTAGTGCAAATCTATTTTGTCTGTACAGAAACACATGGTAGAGGCGTTAACAATGTCCGGCTCAAGTTGTAACTTCTGTGTGATTTTCCAGTTTAAGAAAAATATCGTGTTTATAGAAATATAGTTGGGACGTTCAGCCTTTTTGCGAAATCAAAAGCAGAGTTCGTTTAACTGTTTTCGCTCTCTACAAGCAAAACTTGGACCCATATCATCCTCTTCATCCCAATGTGTCGGAATGCATCAATAACCAATGCACAAACCTTATTGCATATAAAGAGATCTGAAAATTTAATACATATTCTGACGAAAGAAAACTATTGAAGCACTGGATATGGGAACATTATGTGCGCATTGTGTTCCTTGCATCAATCAGATATTGGGCGCCTGTTTAGGGCAGCTTCAAAGCGGCTCAAGGAGTCAGCTCTCATCTCTGTACTCATGTCATTCTCTGGTGCTGGATAGTAATCCTCTCTCAGTTGTACATCTCTTAAGTTTGGGATTCTAAGAAGGAACATCATGAAATGTTCATGCGCTGTTCCATGGATGAACAGTTTTCTGAGTGTGACGCATTCTTGTAACAGTCCAGCTGCTGGTAGGGATAGACACCTTTGGTTAACGTCCCTATCTTGTGGTGGCCAGTAATCTAGTTCGGTAAGGCTCAAATTTCCGATCCCAAACAGATAAAACCTTTCCCACAAGCTCAAATCCATCTGCCCTGATGGAGCAGTGTGTGCATAACCTATGGTATCTCCACAATCCAAATGCATCTTGGATAGCTTAGGATAGAGAAGAAGGGTGCTCAGTCCAAATGCCCGCTCCGAAGGTTTTGACCATAGCCTGCAATCTCCTTCCACCCTAATCTTGATCTCCTCTAAATTTGGACAGTCTTCAAGACCTGCAACTGTTAAAGGAGTCAAAAGCTCACCAACACCAATCCAAAGAGAGAGGCATTGCAGCCGATCCCATGATCGTCCACTATATCCATTGCCATGGCCATTGACTTCCTCGTACAAACAATTAAGATCACAGGTGAACTTGCATCTTTTCTTCTGTTGAAGCATGTATGCTTCTTCCTCACATCCAAATGTGTCCCCAGAACCAGCAAAGTTGCTTGATGCCTCACCTCCATCGCTCCTGTTAAGATCAAGTCCGTATCCATAACCATCAATATTCTCAAATTCTTTAACACTATCCCACACACAATCAATGTGAAGCTTTTGGATCCGTTCTTGTATCGGTTCCAATGCTTTCAATGAAGAAGAGGCTCCAAGATTCTTGCAGCAAGATATTTTGACATCAACCAAAGTCTTCTTAAGCAAAGAAGCCAGTGTCCTCATGCCCCTCATAGTAATCTTCTTACAACCTTGAATCTCAAACTTGGCTAACCTCGAACACCCTCTACCAATAGCTATCAAACCCATATCATTCAAGTCCCCCACATTCCTTATCGACAAAGATTGAAGCCCTTGACAAAGAGCAACCCCATCCAACTTCGATTCAATTGGCATAGAAATGCCATGGATTTGCCCCAACTTCAATGATCTCAATTGGGGGCATTTTTTGTTCAAAATCTCCAAAGCAGGACCCGTGTCTCTAACATTATTACAAACATCTAAAACAAGCTCTTCAAGTAATGGAAGACCAGAAAATACCTCAATCAAAGTTCCAACACTAATTTTCGCGTCCTCTTCAGTGAAACCCTCATCATTTGGACCACCCCTAGAGTTGGACAAAGCTGATGTATCCGCCAAATGAAGCACTGATAATTTGGAACAATTTGTAGCTATACAAACCAAACCTTCATCACCAACAAAACCAATGTACCTAGGATCAAACATACAAGCAACCTTAAACTCTTTCAAATTAGGACAAGCTTGTGTAATTACCTTAATCTCATCAGATTTAAACCCTTCAGGAAAACTGGAATTCAAGAGATTAAAGCTAGTGAGATTAGAAGCAACCATAGGATGAGATTCCAGTGCTGTAGGAATATCATCCGTCCAGCAGTAAAAAGTCGACAAATCTACTGATTTAAGCTGTGGGCAATTCTCAAATAGCATATTAAATTCATCACCAGTAGCTAATTGGGGACGCTGGTGCCACCGCACAAGCTTGGTTTCTTTTAGGTGGGGCCATAGAGGAGGCAAAAGCCGGAGGGTGAATGGGTGGCGCGTGTAGACAACGAGGGAAGTGACGGAAGGAAACGCGTGGCGGAGAAGGTGGGCGATGAGGGAAGGGTCAGCTCCTGCGGCGGCGCCGGAGACCGGAGAGAGGAGTGGGTGACCCCAAGGAGAGATAAGGGAGAGGTCAAGGTGAGTTATGGATCTGAAGCAAGTGGGTAACATGAAGAGGTCACGGACGTTGCCGCGGAGCGTGAGGGAGACGCGCGTGGAACGTTCGAGAACGAGCCATTTCCGGCTGACGAGGGCGGCGGAGTTGCAGCTGCGGACGTCGGAGATTGCGGCGATGATGTTAGAAAGGATCACATCAGGTAGGTCGTTAATAATGGTAGAACAAGTAAGTTGTGTAGCTGTAGCCATTGAAATACTTCGATATGAGTACTGATTGGGGTTTTTCCTGTTGGAGAATTTCAACTTAAAACAGTCACCAAATATGATAAGCTGAGAAATTTTTGGGTTTTGGGGAGGAGAGGTTGTCGACTTGTCGGTTTATGATACAGGTAATGCCATATTTGGACAATGTGATAATTGGTACGTATTTAATAATTTGTGTGGTTATTTTAAAGTTTAGTATATTTCTTTTGTTTTGTTTCGTGAGACACCAATACTATGTGAAGCATAAGAAAGATACCTTTACCTACTGTTTTTGAGCTTTACGAAGACTTGACCAAGTTGTTACTAGAGCCAAGGAAATTTAACAACAATTACGAGAATTTATTATAGTTGTACTAGTATTAGAACCCGCGAAAAATATAAAAGAATAAAAAGTATACTAAAGAATAAAAAGCATACTAAATTTTGATTCGACTTTTCAAATATCATCTTATTTCTTATTGCAACATACTCAATAAGAAAATCTCTCTGAGTGTTAAAATAATTGAATCATAGTTATGAATAATTTTCGGATATAATTCAAATATATAATTAAATAATTTATATTATAAACAATTTATTGTCTTCTTCGTTGAAGTTCCATAAATTTGATATTTAATTCAACAAAAGAAAAATCTACATCTTGGATACTATATAATTAAAAATCTCACAATTTTAAGTACATTTCTCCAACCTCCTTGTTGGTTCTCTAAATATATTGTCCATTATTTTGTGCTTGAAAATTTCTCACCGTAATTTATCATCTTTATTAAATATTTCAATACCTAAAATATTTCTAAGAAATATTTATCCTAAAAGTTATTATAATAGCATATGTCCTTACATGTTTTTTAACTTTAATTGCGCTTTTAAAGTATCCTTCTCAAGCTAAGTCAAACATGATAACATATAAAATTTAATTGCTTCTTCAACAAAACTTTAACTATAATTAGTAAAAATTTATTATTCCAGAAACTTCTTTCATATTAGAAAAGTCCAACATTATGTTACTTATATAACATAACCTCGTCCAAAAGTAAAGTCAGTAAAATATTGTATTCATATGTAAGGCAGTCAACCAATTCTTCCCTATAGTCTTAACTTATAGGAGTACAATTTAAGAAGTCAATTCACCAAATACAAATAGGCTACTCAATTGATCCATTCTACAAAGTGCCCACACTTGATCTACAATTTCTTTCGAATAATAGCTAAAAATATGTTCCACCTACATGAAAAAAAGTAAGAAAAGTAATTGAAGTTTTGGACTAATGAGATCAATTATCCTTTATGACTTTTTCTCAATATAATTTGTTTGTTATCTAATAACCATCCAAAAAGAATTATCTTTCAATCAAAGTCACATAAAACTTAATTCAAATTCAGTGAAATTCACATTCAAATTCGATAATTTTATCCATATAGATCAAAAACTTAATTTATCTTCTTTTGTAAGTTATCTAAGAAATATTTCTTTATGTATCATATATTAGTGTTCTCGATTTATCAATATTAGTAAGATATGATATTTACTTATTATTATTTTTTTACTTTATAAAATATAATTAGGAGCTTATTCTGATGCGCACAATTTATCAATTTGCAAAACCATCATATTAATATTTTAAGTATATTTACTTACTTTATTTTATTTTTAAACTTAGTTTAAAGTATAAATAGCCACATTTATCTCAGTTTACATTTTTCTATATTTTTTTCCTACTATGATTTGTTGAACATGAATATCTTATGAGATTAACTTTATTTTTCAATTATCTGCTCAAACTTTTTATTATGATTCTTATTAGCTTTGTCCTTATTCTTATTAATTGTCTTAATTTTGACATGTGTCTTATTTTTAAAGTGCCACTTGGCTTAATCCTATTATATACTTTCTCTTTTAAATAATATAAATATAGATTTTTCTTACTTTATAAATATATATATTTGTATTTCATTTAAGATTTTTTCTGCTGCTTATTTTTGAATTTTTAAAATCATCAGATTATTATTTTAAGTATATTCATTTACTTTTTCTTAACTTAGTCCAAAGTATAAAAAGTCATATTATATTTCAATTTAGTTCTTTTTACTTTTTTTTTGTACTATGATTTATTGGAAATATATATATCTGATAAGATTAACTTTATCTTTTAATTATCTACTCAAACTTGAGTATTTCTTTCTCTTCCATAGAATATTTTCTTTTAAAAAATCAGAGTCATAGTATATATTCTTTCCATAGTATAGCTGGATCGTTACTGTAGTAAATATCTCATATTTTTAGATTTTATTCGAAAAAGTGCCAAGTAATTTTTCACATTGCAAACTACCCTGCTTTTTCAAGATTAGAGAAGGATAATATGATTTTACTTAAAGTTCAAGCAACTTAATTTTCTCTTTAAGCCTTGCAATCTCTATTGAGTTTGGAGATGTGGGCATGGATTTATTATTTTTTGAAGTAGCTTTATTTCCAGTAGAAGTCGTTACATAATCAACTACTGATATCCTTACCCTATTGTTAACAAAGGACTGAATTTCATCTCTAACAATTGAATTGGATGGTTCATGTATTATAATATAAAAATATATCTTATCATGATGAGAGACGGATTTAGGATTTGAGGCTTATGGGTTCCTACCGTAATTTTAGATTAGTATGTAATAATATCTGGGTTCACAACTAGATATTTACAAATATTTAATGAAATTCTTAATATAAATATAGGGTATACGCAAAAGTTACTGGGTTCCCGGGAACCCATATTGGATGCTCTAGGTCCGCCCCTGATCATGATATAGATTAGATTCAATTATTTTTGTCTTTCAGTTTTAACTCAAATTCAAAATTTAAATTTTTTGTATCTTTTAATTAAAAGTATATATATATATATATATATATATATATATATATATATATATATATTTCTACTTAAAGTATGTAGACCACATTAGTGTGATTTCACTGGGTTGTTGTTATTGTTTCTACTTAAAGTATGATTAGCCTCATACTATCTCTATTTTCGTAGTACGTTTCGCAAAGATTTTTTTTCTTCTATTTTTTAGGACAATACAATTAGAATATTCGTCCTTTTTTCTCATCACCCAACTATGTTGTGAAAGTTGCATACGAAATATGCTAATTAGTTAGTAATTAACCATAACTAATTCTAATATCATCAATTACACTACAAAATTGTCAATTTTGATTATTCTCTTTCCATATTGTTATTTATTACCAAGTGCCAGGTGCTACCATATTAAAAACAATAGGTGAATCCACTATCATTAATTCCATTACAGATTATCGGTTTTGATTATTCCCTTTCCAAATTCTTTATTACCAAATGCCAAGTTGTTGGTACTTTTGTAAGCAAAAAAAGAAATACATTAAATATCTATATTATATCTAATTAGATTATGTCTTAAAAGTACCAAGTGGCATTTTCACAATACGTCATTTGGCTTAACCACATGCTTCACTATTCTCCTTTTAATATAATATAGATAGATGATAAACTGAGATAAATGTATATACTCATGGTTTAGTGATAAATTTATTCAAAAATAATAATACTCTTACTAAGGGGTCGTTTTATAGAATATATTAGAGAAAATAATATATATATATATATATATATATACTTTAGTTTTATTAATTCCTTAGTTATACATCTTATTCAATACTATTCTTATACATAGCAAATTATGGCATTAGTAACTGATTTTTAATCAATATTATTATAAAAGTGGGAAGCCCTTAAGTAAAAAGGTGAATTACGTAAATGCCCTTCTAAATAATTTAAGTACCTTATTTATACCAATATTTTTTAAACAAACACCAAATTTATTTGAAGGGATATGATCCTTTACATTAGTGAAAGTGGTGACTCTTCACAGTCTTTAAGACATTTTTGGTGGGCATATCAATTGAAATTATAAATATGTATCAGTCTACAATCCTACAGAATATTCCAAACACTATCGATAGCCAACGCTTTGTATTGTCGCTCTTAGTGAATAGTTGCCTCTATAAATGTTTCGAGCAATAATGAACCTATGTTCTTCTGCCTGCTTTTTTGCCCAATTAGCCAGTGATTTATATGATCCATTAATCGTCTAAACCCTTTAAAAAAACCATATCCTTACAACAAATCCCAATAGCGAATATTGCATATTGCTAATTGGTCATGTCACGGTTTGTCAAAGTGCGTTAATCTTCTTTTCACAAGTCAGTATTTTTGGGTTTTTCGAAGCCAAACCTCGAAATGAACTTTCCGTAAGTGATTACATTTTCTTAAACTTTGAGTTTTTAAAAGAAAATGTGCCTTCTTCATTCTATTACTTAAAATTGAAGCCATAATTTTCATAGATTTATTGTAAATGCTAGGGAATCAGACTCAACAGTTTTAGAATATACCGAGAAGGTTAAACAAGTCATTTTTTCCGTATACAATGGGCCTATTAACAGCAGTACTAACCACTAATAGTGATTCTACATCAAAAGAACATAGGTTCGTTGTTGCTACGTTGTCGAAGTAAAGTGGACGAACTTCAACAATTAACGTTGGAATACATCAAACCTATGAGAAGCTTGCAAAGCTAGCAAAATACAACAACAACAACAACAACGACCCAGTATAATCCCACAAGTGGGGTCTGGGGAGGGTTGTATGTACGCAGACCTTACCCCTACTCCGAAAGGTAGAGAGGCTGTTTCCAGGAGACCCTCGGCTCAAAAGAAGCAATAGGAGATGATACATTAGTTATGTAAAAATGCGTAATAAAACAGCAACAATATATAAGAGATATGAAATATGAAATACAGGATACGACAACGAAAATACGAAATAGATGGCTGGTATAGTACAACTAGAAGGTAAAGTCCTGCATCAATAGACGCCTAATGACATTCCTAGTCTAACTCCTAACTGGATAGTCTCCCTCTATTGTGCTGTAGAAATATTCCCACTCTCCCCTAACCTACAACCCTAATGCTCGACCTCCATAAATCCCTATCAAGGGCCATGTCCTCAGTAATCCTAAGTCGTGCCATGTCTTCTCTGATCACCTCTCCCCAATACTTCTTAGGTCTTCCTCTACCTCTCCGCGTGCCCACTACAGCCAGTCGCTCACACCTCCTCACCGGTGCATCAGTGCTCCTCCTCTGAATGTGCCCGAACCATCTGAGTCTTACTTCCCGCATCTTGTCCTCCATGGGGGCCACACCCACCTTCTCTCGAATATCTTCATTCCTAATCTTATCCATCCTTGTATGCCCGCACATCCACCTCAACATCCTCATCTCTGCTACTTTCATCTTCTGGGTGTGTGAGTTCTTTACCGGCCAACATTCAGTTCCATACAACATGGCAGGCCTAACCACTGCTCTATAAAACTTTCCTTTTAGTAACGGTGGCACTTTCTTGTCACACAAGACTCCCGACGCTAACCTCCACTTCATCCACCCCACCCCTATACGGTATGTGACATCCTCGTCAATCTCCCCGATCCCCTGAATAACCGATCCAAGGTACTTGAAACTACCTTTCTTGGGAATGACTTGAGAGTCAAGCCTCACTTCAACTCCCGCTTCCGTCGGCTCAACTCCAAATTTGCACTCGAGGTATTCCGTCTTCGTCCTACTCAACTTGAAACCTTTAGACTCAAGAGCATGTCTCCAAATCTCTAGCCTCTCGTTGATGCCGCCTCTTGTCTCGTCAATTAGAATAATGTCATCAGCAAATAGCATGCACCATGGAACCTCCCCTTGAATATGATGAGTCAGTGCATCCATCACCAGGGCAAATAGGAATGGGCTGAGCGCAGACCCTTGGTGCAACCCCGTAATAACTGGAAAGTGTTCAGAGTCGCCTCCTACTGTCCTAACCCGAGTCTTAGCTCCATCATACATGTCTTTAATCACCCTAATATAGTTACTCGGGACCCCTTTATCCTCTAAGCAGCTCCATAAGACCTTCCTAGGAACCTTATCGTACGCTTTCTCCAGATCAATAAACACCATGTGGAGATCCTTCTTCTTATCTCTGTACTGTTCCACCATCCTCCTAATAAGGTGGATAGCTTCTGTGGTAGATCGTCCCGGCATGAACCCGAACTGGTTGTCTGAAATAGACACCGTCCTTCGCACTCTCATTTCTACCACTCTCTCCCAAACTTTCATGGTATGACTTAGTAATTTGATGCCCCTATAGTTGTTACAGCTCTGGACATCACCTTTGTTCTTATACAACGGGACCATTGTACTCCACCTCCACTCTTCAGGCATTCTATTAGTCTTGAATATAACACTAAACAATGCAGTAAGCCATCCCAAGCCTGCTCTACCCACACACCTCCACAGTTCAACCGGAATTTCGTCTGGCCCGGTAGCTCTACCCCTTCTCATCTTACGTATTGCCTCCATGACTTCATCGATCTCAATGTCCCTACAATTACTAACTTCATGGTGACTGTCGGCATTCCTCGATTCCCCAAGTATAATATCCTGATCCCCTTCTTCACTTAGAAGTTTATGAAAGTAGGTCTGCCACCTCCTCTTAATCTGGTCATCTCCCATCAAAACTTTGTCGTCATCATCTTTTATGCACCTCACTTGGTCCAGATCCCGAGTTGTCCTCTCTCTCGCCTTAGCGAGTCGGAATAACTTCTTCTCCCCACCTTTGTTCCTTAGTTCCTCATACAGACGAGCAAAAGCTGTCGTCTTAGCCTCCGTCACTGCCATCTTCGCCTCCTTCCTAGCTACCTTATACCTTTGACTGTTCTCTCTCTTCTCCTCCTCGTCAGTGCTCCCTACTAACCTTAGGTAAGCCGCCTTCTTTGCTTCCACTTTACCTTGGACAACTGCATTCCACCACCAATCTCCTTTGTGTCCACCATAGTGGCCCGTAGATATCCCTAACACCTCTCTCGCCGCCTTTCTTATACAGTCCGCCGTCGTAGACCACATTGTGTTTGCGTCCCCACTACTTCTCCAAGCTCCCATTGCCGATAACCTTCCTTCCAACTCTTTAGCTTTATCCTTAGTTAAGGCGCCCCACCTAATCCTGGGGCGTCCTTGTACTGACCTCTTCTTCCTCCTTATCTTAATGCAAATGTCCATCACCAAAAGCCTATGTTGCGTTGAGAGGGTCTCACCTGGGATAACCTTGCAGTCCTCGCACAACCTTCTGTCACATCTCCTGAGGAGTAGATAGTCAATCTGAGTCTTCGCCACCGAACTTTGGTAAGTAACCAAATGTTCATCCCGCTTCGTAAAACTCGAGTTTGCAATGACTAGATCGAAAGCCTTGGCAAAGTCCAACAGCGCAATGCCCCCTCCGTTCCGCTCTCCGAAACCAAATCCGCCATGCACCTCAGTGTACCCACCTGCAGATAACCCAATATGACCATTGAAATCTCCTCCTATGAATAACCTCTCAGAAGGCGGTATACTACGAACAATCTCATCCAACCCCTCCCAAAATTGCCTTTTAATATCCTCATCCAAGCCTGCTTGTGGTGCGTACGCACTAATGACATTTAAAGTACCCTCACCCACCACCAACTTAATAGTCATTAGCCTATCATTCACCCGCCTGACCTCTACCACGGACTCCCTAAGATGGCTATCTACCAGGATACCCACTCCATTCTTACCCCTCAGGACACCAGAGTACCACAACTTATACCCATCCACATTTTTGATTTATTTTTGAGAGGAGAAAAATTTCAATTATAATATGTCTAAGTCGCTTAAATATTACTTTTCATTTTATGCCCCCTTCCGTTTTTCATTGTTGATTTTCACCTAATTAATCAAGTAATTCTTTTTGTATTTTTTTAATTTAACTTTCACCTTACAAGATGTTTTGATAATATTTTTTTCTCTCTTAGACTTGTATATACACAAAGATAGTTACGTTGATTATTTCAATATTTTAGTTTCACTTGATTTTTTAAACTTGATTATGATGTTTGTAGTTGTGTACATTGTTGCAATTCTTTTGTCTAACAAGAGAGAATTTTTTTTTCAAAGTCCATGAATTTATTAGTTTTAAAATATCTTATAATATGAAATAAGACATAGTATATAAGGCATATTATGAATTTGGGGCATATGCATAGATTCTTCATAGAAAATTATCTTATTACAGAAATTTACGAGATTCTGTTTCAAATTAGTGCATAAGTAGTTCAAAATAAAACTAAAAACAAGAAAAATTAAAAATTACAATTAGGTAGCATATGTATGTTTAGTGCATGTGAGTAGATGGACAATGGATCATTTACATTTGACTATTTCTTCTCCAACTATATTTCTAATATGTATCCCAAGCTTTTTCATGTGAAATGAGACTACCAGCCAATTCTAACGAAGTATAAAAATATTTTGCACCACAGTCTTTCATGAAATAAATAACTATAAATATGGATGTCCAACAAATTATTACCACACTACTCATAACTTTGTTATTATGTACTTGTGTACCAATAGTTAATTCTGTGAATTCTCATTCTATTGTTTTAGTTTGTTGTATTCCTCAAGTTACATAAGTACATGTAGAAAGCAACACTAAAATCAATCATTTTGATAAATATATCAATTCCTTCTACCCTTTTATCTTTATCTAAATCTCACTTTAATTTATTTTCACATATCATAAATGTTTTTTTATTGAGTTTATGTTGCCTCTACCTAAATCCCGTTTATCCAAATGGGGAGAGGAAGAAGAATTCATTATTTGTGATAAGGCTAACAAAAAGAAAAGAACATGACAATATGAGGAAGATATCAATTAAGAAATCAAATAACGTCCTAGAATGGTACATGGGACATATGGATCTTTCCCTTAAATTTGTTACATAATTTTTAGTAGATAAAAAAATAACTAATATGCAATTCAATCTTTCATATCCTCTAATGAGATTTGAAGGTGTATTTGATAAATATGTAGAATTCGAGTATGACATGTATATTAAAATAGAAAAGGCAGGGCTCAAGTATTCTAGAAGGTAGCAATCAAACTTGAAAAGATAATTATACCACGGCGCAATTAATATTATTATACATGAATGATACAGAGAATGTAAAGTTGATCAAATTAATTACTCTCCGATCCATATTTATAATTCTTTTTTTCTTAATATACTTTTAAATATATAATTTTCGTAAAAAAGAAGAAGGGTATTTCAATTATTTTAATAAAGGAACAACTTATTAAGTAATTATTTTACTAAATACATCAATTGTGTGTTACCCGTTTTAATATTTCTATCCAAACAAGTAGCTACTATTATAAGTGAATTCAGCACATAAAAAAGGCTCTAGCATCTAAAGCTTATCTATGTACAATTATCATCTAATCTAAATAGGCTTTAAGTAAGCGGCTCACGTGCAACACACGTGTCGAGAAACTAGTACATGAATAAGTATGTATAAAGATAAAATTATCCTTTCAAAATTTTTAATACATCAAACCAAACAATTTGATAAGAAATAATTCATATAACTAATTTCAGCATTACTAATATATCATATTCAATACTATTCTTATACACCCTACCAAACAACGCTAAATTCATACACGACAATCGAACATTTACCTATATAAGTCATACTCATTAGGAGTGGAAAGAAATGGTGACCTCGTGTGGCCCCTGTTGTTTCTGGCTTTAATGCTCGCTTGCTAACAGTTCAATGTATCCAAAAAAATTAAAAAGCCACCGCTAGTTCTTCTTCTACCTTCTCCTTCCGTAGAGATTATGTTAATAAGGGATCGTTCGGTACAATAGATAAAAATAATAATTCAGCGATAGAATTTGTGATTGTATTTACAATATTTGATTATATGTATTAGCTCATTTCAAAATAAATTATGTATTAAATTGATGGGATTAGCTATTTCATATAAAAAGTGGGATAACTAATTATACGTAATATTCTATCACATGGTATATTCTTGTTTATCCTATCATTGTAGCCAAACGACCCCTAATTTTATGGAAATGTTACAGTCACATAGTAGAGCAGCTTCTGAACTACTTCTTCTTGTTATTATTATTACTATTATTATTTGCACAGCTTTTGAACTTAATCATTGACCTTTTGGGATATCAAAAGGACTAAACGGCCGAAAACTAATAAAGCATTATGAAGTGGAGCATTTTTAATATCCGAATTTTCCTAAGGTACATATTGAGTGGCATGCACGCAGTATATTCTATTTAAAAAAAAACTCAAACTTTAGTTGGTGCATGAATGAGTATCAATAAGTTGTCATAAGTTGTCACAGCCAACTCTCTTAAACAGATTTTTTCCCCAATGTTTCACAAAGAGTTCCATAAAATATTCTGAAAGATTTTTGTAAATACGGGTTCAGCCGAGCTCAGTAACTTTCTCTCAAACAGTATATTTGTGTTAAAAAAATTATCAAAATTTATATAAATATTAAATTTAGAAACCAGTCATTAGCACTTGAAATCATCGTTTTAAAATCTAAAACTCATATAACATTGAAATGCTTGCTTCGCCTCTGCAAGTCATGTGTTCATGCTCTTATTTAATTTGGAGATTGGTGTTATCTTCAAGCTCCTACGTACTTTTCTTTATCCTTTCAGGATATATTGAAACTCTAAGGCCAAATCACATATATTCTGAAAGGAACCTACTTTAGATCGACAGACTGTCACTTTGATTAGGATTTGGCTTTTAACATTCTAAATGCATTGTCTAACAAATAAGATCAAATGAGGTTCTATTCTTTTTCATTTTACCTGAATATTTATTAGCTATATATATATCACTACTAAAAATTCGGTAAAAAGCGACCACATATAGCGACAAACGTTGGTCGCTTATCTCAATATACCGACCAAAACACGTCCAAACAGGCTTGGTAGCTATATTGGTGGTCCCTTTACCTTAGCGACCAACTTTGGCCGCTTAGCTAAAATGACCAAATGTTCACTGTAAACAAAATACCGACCAACTTTGGTCGGTACAATATTTTAATAATATAAATTTAGCGACCAACGTTGGTCTGTACATTTAAATTACGATATTTTTTAAATTATTATATATCAAAAATTAGCAACCAACGTTGGTCTGTAAATTAAAATATATATTATTTTAAAAAATATATTTAGCAATCTGGGTAGATAAGCGACCAACTTTGGTCTCTTATTTTTAATTTTGTAATTTTTTTTATATATAAACGACCAACCTTGGTTGCTAATTTCCAGGATATTTTTTTTTAATAAAATCTGGGTTCATTAGAGACCAACCTTGGTCGCCAATTTTCAATTTTCAAATTTTTTTTAGACATAAGCGACCAACCTTGGTCGCTAATTTCCAGAATTTTCTTTTTAATAGCTAAGCGGCCAACTTTGGTCGCTTTTCTGGGTAATAATTTTGGCATAAAATGTTTGTTTTGGCAGCTACACCACCTGCCCGCATACCAAAATTCCTAAATAACAATATAATTCAATTCATAAACTATAATTTCAATACCAAAATCTCCACAACAACCCAATAACAACAACACAACAACAACAACACAATTCAAAAAGCACATTAAAACCAACAAATTAAAGTTCAATAGAACTAACAAATTAAACTAACAAAACTAAGTTAACGCTTATTACACCTAGTTCAAAACCGATTCTATTTGTCTAGTTCAAAGTATATAAAAGTCAAGGAGTGTTTTGTACAACATCATTATCATTACTGTCTGATGAACTTTCATCAACAAGACGGTATACAGAAGGGTCTACTTGTCGAGGACGAGAAGAATGATCACGGGGAGGACGGAAGGAACGCTCACGTTCAAGTCGAGCCTCTGGCGATGACTCACGAGACCGGGGAATCGGAAAACCTCCAGAAGCTAGGAGAGATTTGAGCTGCTCTTGCATGCCCTGGTACTGAGCTTACATGCCAATGTACTGAGCATCTCTAAGCTTTTCTCTTTCCTTGGCCGCTTCTAGCTCGGATGTGAGCTTTGTCACAGTCTTCCGCATAGCGGAGAGGCACTCCCCATCAAGTTGCTCGCCTTGCGAGAAAGTCCCTATTCCTTGCATTCCACACTTATAGCGATGAAATTTCTTAATAGGAAGCTTGTATACCTTCCCCCATTTTGGACCGCCAATAGCCTCCATCCACATTCTTTCAGCATCCTCGTCCGAAGGTTGGATTGGCTCGCCCATCTCATTAGGTGGCTGGCTGCGTATGAATTTCTCCACGTCAGTTGTGAAGCAACCCTATAACAAAAAAATTACATTGAATTAGTATTTCAAAATTTATATAAAAGTAAATCAAAATACTTAATGAAAAGTGAAAACTTACTTCTACAGTCGAGGCTCGGCCCTCGACCCACCTTTCTTGATCCGTCTCTTTCTTCTTCTTTACGATATGAGTCTCCTTGAATAGCTCATCTTGGTTCATTGGATGCCCCAACTTCTTTTCCTGAAAACTCATAAATTTTAGTTAATAAACAGAATAGATATACTTTGAAAATTAAAATAAATTAAGCAGTTACGTACCGATATTCTTTGTATTATCCCTAGGCTAATCGCACCTCCAGTGTGCAAGGAGCCTCCCTTCTCAGATGTGCGAGCTTTCTTTCCTTTTTCGCTATTCTCTAAGAACTTTGCGGTAAGCCATTGCCTTTGCAAATCCTCCCATAAATTCTGAAGCAACTAGTCAGGCTTCTGGTTCAACTTTCTAGCTTTGGAGAAACTATGTGACAACCGCTTGCGATCTTTGTGATGAAAATTTGCAGCCACTTCCGCGCTATAGCGGTGTTCCCATACACACTCGCTCTGTATTTCAAAAGTTAAATATTATATGGAAATATCATAAATATAAATAATTATACTGCTTAAAAGAACATTTATACCTTAATTTTTTTTTATATTAACTAGGTAATTACTTTTAATAGATTATAATAGCATGTATGTAAAGAAATTTTTTAAGTTATATTTAAGTATATGAGTAATTTCATACACATGCATAAACTATATTGTAATTGATTATCAATCTTATACATTACTACGTACAAATAATTAATGAATTGATAAACCAATATAATATTATTCTATTAATTGATATAATAGTATTCATTATTTGTATTATAATAGAGTTAATGAATATTCATCACTAGGTTATAAGTCGATGAATCAATTATAATAGATTAATTGATATAAGTCGAGACGTTTTGTTTTTAATATCCAACGATGCATCTGAGTAGGTTATAAGTTGATGAATCAATTTACAAGTGTATCAATCCCTAAAAGAACCCGACCCTCATATATATATATATATATATATAGACACACACACACACTCACATACACACTTCACTGTAATACTATAACGTATATATAACTTGTTATAGTATATGTTAGTGTGTGTATATATATAACACACACACTTCGTGCTATTTTAACTACATATATAGCATGTTATAGTATATGCTACTGTATTCATTATCTGTATTATAACAGAGTTAATGAATTACATTTATTCAATCACTAGGTTATAAGTCGATGAAACAATTATAACAGATTAATTGATATAACTCGAGACGTTTTGTTTTTAATATTCAACGATGCATCTGAGTAGGTTATAAGTCGATGAATCAATTTACACACGGATATATTTGATGAAAAATTATATATACTATTTAGGATCTTGACAAGTCTATCAATCCCTAAAAGAAGTTCCTCGAGGAACGGATAGGCCGAATCGACGAACAAGACTATCATGCAAAACTTAAAGAAAAGGTTGAAAGACGCTAAGGGGAAATGGAGAGAAATTATACCCGAGGTCCTTTGGGCGTATCAAACAACATCGAAGTCCAGTACGTGGGAAACCCCGTTCTCCTTAGTATATGGCTTCGAGGCCTTGATCCCAGTTGAAGTCGGGGAACCTAGTGCTAGATTTCGACATGAAACGGAAGAATTAAATCACGAGGCTATGAATATTGGCCTTGAACTATTGGATGAAAAATGAGAAGCTGCACTCGTTCGGATGGCTGCGCAAAAACAAAGAATCGAGAGATATTATAATAGAAGAACCAACCTTCGCCACTTCAGAATCGGGGACTTAGTTCTGAGCAAAGTCACCCTCAATACTCGATACCCAAACGAAGGGAAGCTAGGCCCGAATTGGGAGGGGCTATATCGGGTCCTCGGTGTCATCTGAAAGGGGTCATATAAACTTTGCACAATGGAGGGCGAACAATTGCCGAACAATTGGAATATATCACTCCTCAAATGATATTATTACTAAGGTATGACTTTTTCCCTTTCCATTTGTATTTGATACTAAATTATTGCAGGTGTTTGATCGAGGACGTCAAGAAGCTCTTCAACATGAGGACCTTAGGTTTTAAAGCACGCATTGCACTCTTTTTTCCTTAGATTGGTTTTGATCCCAAATGGGGTTTTCCAGTGAGGTTTTTAACGAGGAAACAATTATGTGCTGCCTGAGGAAATTTCAACAGTATCCAAAGCTTCTTTACAATCAACCTCGAATACTGGGGGGGGGGGGGCATCACCCTCAGATGTTATATTTTTGAGGAAAATACTTTATGTCAAAGGGTCTCGATAGGGAAACTTTGTAATGGGCCAAACGGTCGAATGAACCGTGTCCATATAGATTAGTCGAGCCCCAATGGAAAAACATGTACGCATGTATAAATTATTCAAAAAAGCATTCTTTCTATATCAAACATCTTGTGTATCAAAGAAAATTTTCTACTATACAAGTTCCATACTTATGATTTTGTGAGAAATGGCTCAAGGGCTAAGCGCAATATCCCTCGAACACTCGGGGACTGTCGTCGACGATCGACATATTCGAGTTATCTAAGCTCGAATTCATAAGATCTCAAAGAGGCACCCCTCGATCTATAGGCCAATGCCATCATTCTCGGGGACTAACACTTCGAACAAGTTCGAAGTGTTATTGGGAAATAAGCCCAAGACTATGACCAAATTAATGCGGCTCAGAGACTTCCAAATCCCGCAATAAAAATAGGCCTTCGAATTCTTTGAAAAACTTGTTAAAAAAGGCTACCCTCGACAAATAGTCAAAAGGGCTTCGATAAAATCAGCCCTCAAAAACCCTAAGAGGTATCAAATTATCTTAAAACAAATGTGCTAAGGCAAAAAAAGCAGAAGGGTTTTCAATCGACATCGAACCCTCAAATAACCCAATGGGTAAAAAATATATGCTAAGGCATAAAGAAATTATTACTAAGTATTTTAAGTCGAAAGAGGGGAATAATAGCTATCTTTTAGAGGCCATACTGGCCCAATCTAAAGAGCCTAAGGGCCAACACACTTAAAGTTTGAGAACATGTTCTCACTCGATTCGAACCAAAGGGTCCCACTCTCTCGAACTCGAATAACAACCTACTCGACTACATATCGGAGTTCATTATCATTCAAAACAAACCTAAGGATACTTTTATTCCAAACTCAGTTTTCACTCGAGCCTAACTGTAGAAGCAGTATTATGGTTTCGACCAAGTCATTCAAAACCAAAGTCTCGAACATATTATTTAAGGCATAAAAATGTGCTAAAATTTACAAGGCACGAAACATGATCGAACACAAAATTTTAGAAGGCATTCAAAGAGAAGTTTCTTTATATGGACAAAAATATGTAGAAGAGACCGACAAGGGCCTTACACAAAATCTCAAAAAAATAAAAAAATGAAAAGAAAAAGAAAATTCTAAGTGCCTAATCTTCCCCGGGAGCTTCATCTCCATCTTCTCCACTCCCGGATCCGCTCACACTATCACGACCCGGATTTTCCACTCTCGAAAGTCGTGATGGTGCCTACTAATATGAGCTAGGCAAGCCGATTGTTTGAACAAATTATCTTTTTACCCATTTTATATTCTTTATCAATTATAAAGCAATAACGTGTAGACAGCGAAAATTACAATAAGCGGAAGAAATACAGTAAACTATCTGAAATATGTATCTAATACAACTGTTTGAGCCTCGACCACCCAGAACTGGTGTCACAGTTTCACAGACGATCTAAAATACTACATATAAATTCTGAAAGATAAAAGATACACTGTTTCTGAACTAAGTAAATGAAACAAGAATAAAGGGATAGAGGGAGATTCTAGGGCCTGCAGGACTACCTTGGATCTCTGCGTGGACAGAAGGCAGCCACCCAATCTACGGTCCAAAAGCTGTTGCTCCGGGATCTGCACACAGTGCAAAATGTAGTATCAGCACAACCAACCCCATGTGCTGGTAAGTGCCTAGCCTAACCTCGGCGAAGTAGTGACGAGGCTAGGACAAAACTACCAAATAAACCTGTGCAATTTAACTATATACAACGGAAAAAAAGAACAGTAATATACAGTCAAGTATGGGAGGGGTAACATGCTGCGGGGGAACTATCAATTTAGAATAGAAAGACAACAGGTAATTGAAAGAAACAACATATCTCAGATATAAACAAAGAATCAGAAATCAATAAGTGCACGACATCATCCTTCGTGCTTTTACACTCGTCCTTACCAAAGCAATCAAGTAATGAAAATGTGCATGACATCACCCTTCGTGCTTTTACTCTCATCCTCACCATATAATCAATATAATCGGCACAGAATGGTACATCGTGCGGCACGACATCACCCTTCGTGCTTTACACTCTTTCCTCACAAATCATACACGACATCACCATTCATGCTTTAACACTCTTCCTCACCCAAACAACAATCACAAACAATATGGCAAGGGAATAAATGAAATTACAATAAGAATCCCGGCAAGGGAATAATAGTTCAACAATCAAGTCCCGGCAAGGGAACAACATCAAAAGAAACATCAACATCCCGGCAAGGGAGATAACATCAAAAGCAACAATATCCCGGCAAGGGAGGCCACATAATAATTCTCTTCTTTTTCTCACTTTTACTTCACAACTCACTTCACAACTTGAGCCAATGCTCTAAAAGATTCAATTACCACTTATACTTTCACATTTCATTGTACAACTTGAGCCAACGCTCCTCAATGTTCAAATGTCACAATTACTTCCACAAACTTTTCCCAACAATAGAAATCATCATCAAAGCATGAATAATACAATGAAGTCATAATAATCACAATATAAGACTCACGGGAATGTTTGACACCAACGTATAGATACTCGTCACCATGCGTATACGTCGTACTCGACAAATACCACATAGCAAATAGGACTCAACTCCTAATCCCTTAAGCTAAGATTAGACCAAACACTTAACTCGATGCTACGAACACAATTCAAGTCTCTACTATCGCTTTACCTCTTGATTCCACCACCAATTCGCTCGTATCTAGTCACAAGTTACTTAATTACATCAATAAATGCTAAATGAATCAATTCTAATGCATGGAAATGAGTTTTCTAAAGTTTTACCCAAAAAGTCAAAAATCGCCCCCGGGCCCACATGGTTAAAACCCTAGGTTCGAACCAAAACCCGATTACCCATTCCCCCACGAACTCAAATATATAATTTGTTTTGAAATCGGACCCCAAATAGAGGTCCAAATCCCCAATTTTTGAAAAACCTAGGTTTTACCCAAAACACCCAATTTCCCCCATGAAAACCATTGATTTTGAGTTAAAATCATGTGAAAATATGTTAAAGATTAAAGAAAACAAGTTAGAAATGACTTACAATCGATTTGGAGAAGAAATTGCCTTTGAAAAATCGCCCTAGAGTGTTTTGGTTTTGAAAGAGTGTGAAAAATGGGTGAAATGCGTCTAAGTTATGAATTTACAGGTCCCTGATGTCACAATTGCGACCAGGATTCGCAATTGTGAACCCTTCAAAATTCTGAGACTTTCGCATTTGCGACCATCCCTTATTTCTGAGGGGTTCGCATCTGCGAAGCAGGTGTCGTATTTGCGACTGGGCCTTCTGCATTTGCGAGCCAAATGGTCGCATTTGCGATCAGGCCTGCCCAGGCCTATGCTCTCATTTGCGAGCTCGTAGACCTGATCATACCAGTTGAAAACCTGCAATTTCCTTAAGTCTAAATTCCACCCCGTGGCCTATCCAAAACTCACTCGAGCCCTCAGAGCTCCAAACCAAACATGCACACCAACCTAAAAACATCATACGGACTCGCTCGTGCATTCAAATCACTAAAATAACATCAACAACTATGAATTTTAGCATCAAAATCATGAAATTTCTTAAGAACTTCAAATTTCCCAATTTCCTCAAATAAGGTCCGATTCATATCATTTCAAGTCCGTTTCTTACCAAATTTCACAGACTTATCTTAAATCACATATACGACCTGTACCGGGCGCCGGAACCAAAATACGGGCCCGGTATCATCAAGTTTCAAACACATTTCATTTCCAAAAACTCATAAATATTCCAGAAAATAATTTTCTTTAAAAATTTATTTCTCGGGCTTGTGACCTCGGAATTCGATTTCGGGCATACGCCCAAGTCCCATATTTTCCTACGGACCCTCCGGGACCGTCAAATCACGTGTCCGGGTCCGTTTACCCAAAATGTTGACCAAAGTCAACTTAAATCCATTTTAAAGTCAAAATTCATTATTTTTCACAGATTTTCACATAATGGCTTTCCGGTTATGCGCTCGGACTGCGCATGCAAATTGAGGTGATGCCGAAAGAGGTTTTTAAGGCCTCAAAATGCAGAATTTACTTTTAAAATAAGTGATGACCTTTTGGGCCATCACATTCTCCACCACTAAAACAACCGTTCGTCCTCGAACGGACAGAAGAAGAAAGTACCTGAGTCGGGGAAAAGATGAGGATAACGGCTCTGCATATCGGACTCGGACTCCCAGGTCGATACCTCAGCAGGCTGACCTCTCCACTGAACACGAACAGAAGGGAAACTCTTCGATCTCAACTAACGAACCTGCCGGTCTAGAATAACTACTGGCTCCTCCTCATAAGACAAGTCCTTGTCCAACTGGACAGTGCTGAAATCTAACACGTGGGATGGATCGCCGTGATACTTCTAAAGCATGGACACATGAAACACTGGATGCACAGCTGATAAACTTGGCGGCAACGCAAGTCTGTAAGCCACCTCTCTCACTCGATTAAGAATCTCAAACGGGCCAATGAACCTAGGGCTAAGCTTGTCCATCTTCCCAAATCTCATCACGCCCTTCATAGGCGACACCCAAAACAATACTCACTCACCGACCATGAATGCCAAATCTCGAACCATACGGTCGGCATAACTCTTTGCCTGGACTGAGCTGTATGAAGCCTATCCTGAATGATCTTGACCTTGTCCACGACATCCTGAACCAGATCCGTACCCAACAACCAAGCCTCTCTCGGCTCAAACCATCCAACCGGCGACCGACTGGTAGTTATTATAGGCAAACTCTGCTAAAGGAAAACACTGGTCCCACGAGCCTCCAAAGTCAATGACACAAGCTCGGAGCATATCCTCTAAAGTGTGAATGGTCCACTCGGACTGCCTGTCCGTCTAAGGATAAAACGCTGTGCTCAACTCAACCTGTGTGCCCAACTCTCACCGAGCTGATCTCCAGAAATGAGAGGTAAAATGCGTACCTCGGTCCGAAATGATAGACACGGGCACACCATGAAGATGAATTATCTCCCAGATATAGATCTCAGCTAACCTCTCAGAAGAATAGGAGACTGCCGCAAGAATGAAATGTGCTGACTTGGTCAGCCTATCAACAATAACCCACACTGCATCGAACTTCCTCTATGTTCGTGGGAGTCCAACAACAAAGTCCATAGTGATACACTCCCACTTCCACTCAGGAATCTCAATGTTCTAGAACAAACCACCAGGTTTCTGATGCTCGTACTTTACCTGCTGACAATTCAAACACCGAGCCACATACGCAATAATATCCTTCTTCATCCTCTTCCACTAATAATGCTGCCACAAATCCTGATACATCTTAGCGATGCCAGGATGAATAGAGTACCGGGAACTATGGGCCTCCTCTAAAATCAACTCCTGAAGCCCATCCACATTAGGCACACAAACTCGACCCTGCAATCTCAAAACTCCATTATCTCCTATGGTAACCTGTTGGCACCTCCGTGTTGCACCGTGTCTCCAAGGACACACAAATGAGGATCATCATATTGCCGATCTCGGATACGCTCCAATAAACATCCAATCTCACGAACTGATTGGCCAAAGCCTGAACATCCAAAGCAAGCGGTCTCTCACCGACTAGAATATAAGCAAGACTGCCCATATTGGCTGACTTCCTACTCAAAGCATCGGCCACCACATTGGCCTTTCCCGGATAATATAAGATGGTGATATCATAGTCTTTTAGCATCTCCAACCACCTCCTCTGCCTCAAATTCAACTCCTTCTGCTTGAACAAGTACTGCAGACTCTTGTGATCCATGAACACCTCATATGCCACGCTATACAGATAACGCCTCCAAATCTTCAACGCGTGAATGATGACTACTAACTCCAAATCATGAACTAGATAGTTCTTTTTATGAATCTTCAACTACCGCGAAGCATAGGCAATGACCTTGCCATCCTACATCAACACCGCACCAAGTCCAATACGAGATGCATCACGATAAACTATATAAGGCCCTGAACCTGTGGGCAAAACCAATACTGGTGCCGTAGTCAAAGTTGTCTTAGCTTCTGAAAGCTCGCCTCACACTCGTCCGACCACCTGAACTGGGCACCCTTCTAGGTCAACTTGGTCATCGGGGCTGCGATAGATGAAAACCCCTCCATAAACCGATGATAGTAGCCTACTAATCCCAATAAACTCCAGATTTCTGTAGCTGATGTTGGTCTAGGCCAGTTCTTGACTTCCTCAATATTCTTCGGATCAACCTGAATACCCTCTGCTGATATAACATGACCCAGGAATGCCACTAAACTCAACCAGAACTCGCACTTCGAAAACTTGGCATACAACTGACTATCCCTCAAAGTTTGAAGAACCACTCTAAGATGCTGCTCATGCTCCTTTCGGCTGCGGGAGTAGATCAAAATATCATCAATGAAGACTATCACAAATGAATCCAAGTAAGGCCTGAACACTCGGTTCATCAAATCCATAAAAGCTGTTGGGGCATTTGTCAACCCGAATGACATCACCAAGAACTCATAATGCTTGTACCGAGTGAGGAAAGCTGTCTTAGGGACATCAGATGCCCTAATCCTTAACTGATGGTAGCCAGATCTCAAGTCAATCTTCGAGAATACCTTGGCACCCTGAAGCCGATCAAACAAATCATCAATCCTCGGCAATGGATACTTATTCTTGATTGTTACCTTGTTCAACTGTCGGTAATCAATACACATTCTTATCGATCCGTCCTTCTTCTTAACAAACAACACCGGCGCACCCCAAGGCAAAACACTCGGTCTAATGAAACCTTTCTCAAGCAAGTCTTACAACTGCTCTTTCAACTCTTTCAACTCAGGCGGGGCCATACGATATGGAGGGATAGAAATGGGCTAAGTGCCCGGAGCCAAATCAATGCAAAAGTCAATATCCCTGTTGGGCGGCATACCCGACAGGTCTAAAGGGAATACCTCAGGAAACTCACGAACAATGGGCACAGGATCAATAGAAGGAACCTCAACACTGGAATCTCGAACATAGGCCAAATAGGCCAAACACCCCTTCTCGACCATACGCCGAGCCTTCATATATGAGATAACACTATGGGTAGAATGATCAGGAGTCCCTCTCCACTCTAAACGAGGTAAAACCGGCAAGGCTAAGGTCACAATCTTGGCATGACAGTCCAATATAGCATAATAAAGTGATAACCAGTCCATTCCCAATATGATATCGAAATCAACTATGTTTAGAAGAAGCAAATCTACACGAGTCTCAAGACCCTCAATCGCAACTATACATGAACGATGGACTCGATCTACCACAATAGAATCACCTACCAGTGTAGACACATAAAAAGGAGCACTCAAAGAATCACTAGGCATGACCAGATATGGTGCAGAGTAAGATGACACATAGGAGTATATAGATCCTGGATCAAATAAAACTGAAGCATCTCTGCTACAAACCAAAACAGTACCTGCGATAACTACATTGGAAGCCTCAGCCTCAGGCCTGGCTGGAAGAGCATAACATCGGGGCTGGGCCCCACCACCCTGAACTATATCTCTGGGACGGCCTGCTGCTGGCTGGCCTCCACCTCTAGCGGTCTAAGCTCCACCTCTAATACCTCTACCTCCACCTCTAGAACCTCTACCCCTACCTCTAGCTGGCTGGGCAGGTTGTGGAACACTCAGTGCCTGAACAATGGTAAGAACCCTGATGCTGAGAGCTACTCGGTGCTCGAGGGCAAAACCTAGTAGTGGGACCCATATCACCACAAGTATAACAAGCCCTCGGCTGCTGAGACTACTGACCTTGACGACCTGAATGACCACTCCAAAAACTCTGAAGTGGCGGTGCACTGATAGGAGCTGGTGGTACACTGTAGGACTGTTGATCAGAATACTGCATCTGAGGACCACGACCACCTGAAGCACCGTGAGAAACCTGAAGTGATGACTGAAAAGTCCTAGAAGGATGGCCTCTACCATACGAATCCCTGCCTCCAAATGAGGTACTACTAAATTGGCCTGAATGACGAGGCCTCTTGTCAGACCCCTGACCACCTCCCTGCGATAGAACAATTCAACTCTCCTGGCCATATTGGCCGCCTCCCGGAAAGAAATCTCGCTCCCTGTCTCCTTGGCCATCTGAAGTCGAATAGGTTGGATAAGTACCTCAATGAACCTCCTCATCTTCTTTCTCTCTCTTAGTGGGCAGTATGATTAGAGCATGACGAGCCAAGTCGATGAATCTGGTCTCATACTGAGTAACGGTCATAGAACCTTACTGGAGACGCTCAAACTACCTCTGATAGATCTCTCTCTGAGTGATGGGGAGAAACTTCTCCATAAATAGCTGAGTAAACTGCTCCCAAGTCAAAACTAGTGATCCGGCTGGGCTAGACAAAACAATAATCTCTCCACCAAGTCTTGGCGGATCCAGACAAGCGAAAAGTAGCAAAATCGACCCCATTGGTCTCCACTATCCCCATGTTCCTAAGAACCTCATGACAACTGTCTAGATAATCCTGGGGATCCTCAGAAGATGCACCGCTGAAAGTAGTAGTGAAGAGCTTGGTAAACCTGTCCAACCTCCACAAAGCATCGGCAGACATAGCTGCTCTATCACCGGTCTGAGCTACCACACCCGGCTGAATTGCTCCAACTGGCTGAACTGCTAGAGTTTGGGACTGGGGAGCTACCTGCTCCGGAGTGCGAGTAGCAGGAGTCTGGGCTCCTCCTCTAGCCTGATAGATGGCTGGTGCTACAAGAAGCAAGACTGCCCGGGTGACACTCTCCATAAGGCCCACTAGACGGACCAGAGCATCCTGGAGTACGGGGGTAGTAATAAACCCCTCTGGGACCTGAGCTGGGCCCACCAAAACTACCAGGGCCGGAACCTCTTCATCAAAGTCAACCTGAGGCTCCGCCGCTGGTGCTGCTGCTCTGGCCTGAGCTCTTCCCCTACTTCGGCCTCTAGCACGACCTCGACCTTGCCCTCTGCCCCTTGTGGGAGCTGCTACTAGGGGCTTGGGCTGCTGGTAAGTAGATGAGGAAGTGCATGTTCTCGCCATCTACGAAAGAACAGAGTAGAAATCCAATCAGCATTGAGAAACCAAACCGCACGATAGGAAAGAATAAATGTGAAGTTTTTCCTAACTCTGTAGCCTCTAGGGGATAAGTACAGACGTCTCCTTACCGATCCCTCGGACTCTACTAAGTTTGTTTATGAACTGTGAGATCCATGTAACCTAGAGCTCTGATACCAACTTGTCACGACCCGGATTTTCCACCCTCGGGAGTCGTGATGGCGCCAACTAATGTGAGCTAGGCAAGCCGATTGTTTGAACAAATTACCTTTTTACCCATTTTATATTCTTTAACAATTATAAAGCAATAATGTGTAGACATCAAAAATTACAATAAGCGGAAGAAATACAGTAAACAATAAGAAATATGTATCTAATAAAACTGTTTGAGCCTCGACCACCCAGAACTGGTGTCACAGTTTCATAAACGATCTAAGAATGTTACATACAAAGTCTGAAAGATATACATTTTTTCTGAACTAAGTAAATGAAATAGGAATAAATGGATAGAGGGAGACGCCAGGGCCTACGAACGCCTGCAGGACTACTTTGGATCTCTGTGTGGACTGAAGGCAACCACCTAATCTACGGTCCAAAAGCTTCTGCTCCAGGATCTGCACACAGTGCAAAGTGTAGTATCAGCACAACCGACCCTTAGTGCTTTACCCTCTTTCCTCATAAATCATACACGGCATCACCATTCGTGCTTTAATAATCTTCCTCACCTAAACAACAATCACAAACAATAGGGCAAGGGAATAAATGAAATTACAATAAGAATCCCGGCAAGGGAACAAGAGTTCAACAATCAAGTCCCGACAAGGGAACAACATCAAAAGAAACATCAACATCCCGGCAAGGGAGATAACATCAAAAACAACAATATTCCGGCAATGGAGGCCACATAATAATTCTCTTCTTTTTCTCACTTTTACTTCACAACTCACTTCACAACTTGAGCGAATGCTCTAAAAGATTCAATTACCACTTATACTTTCATATTTCATTGTACAACTTGAGCCAACGCTCCTCAATGTTCAAATGTCACAATTACTTCCACAAACTTTGACCAATAATAGAAATCATCGTCAAAGCATGAATAATACAACAAAGTCATAATAATCACAATATAAGACTCAGGGGCATGCTTGACTCCAACGTATAGATACTCGTCACCATGCCTATACGTCGTACTCAACAAATACCACATAGCAAATATGACTCAACTCCTAATCCCTCAAGATAAGGTTATACCAAACACTTACCTCGATGCTATGAACACAGTTCAAGTCTCTACTATCGCTTTACCTCTTGATTCCACCACCAATTCGCTCGTATCTAGTCATAAGTTACTTAATTACATCAATAAATGCTAAATAAATCAATTCTAATGCATGAAAATGAGTTTTCTAAAGTTTTACCCAAAAAGTCAAAAATTGCCCCCGGGTCCACAGGGTCAAAACCCGAGGTTCGAACTAAAACCCGATTACCCATTCCTCCACGAACTCAAATATATAATTTGTTTTGAAATCGGACCCCAAATCGTGGTCCAAATCCCCAATTTTTGAAAAACCTAGGTTCTACACAAAACACCCAATTTTCCCCATGAAAATCATTGATTTTGAGTTGAAATCATGTGAAAAGATGTTAAAGATTAAAGAAAACAAGTTAGAAATGACTTACAATCGATTTGGAGAAGAAATTGCCTTTGAAAAATCGCCCTAGAGTGTTTTGGTTTTGAAAGAGTGTGAAAAATGGGTGAAATGCGTCTAAGTTATGAATTTACAGGTCTCTAATGTCGCAATTGCGAACCCTTCAAAATTCTGGGACTTTCGCATTTGCGAAGAAATTTATTGCATTTACGACCACCCCTTATTTCTGAGAGAATGCGAACCAAATGGTCGCATTTGCGATCAGGCCTGCCCAGGCCTCTGTTCGCATTTGCGATGGAATTCTCACATTTGCGAGCCAAGCTTCACATTTGCGAAGCCTGCAGACCTGATCATACCAGCTGAAAACCTGCAATTTTCCTAAGTCCAAATTCCACCCCGTGGCCTATCCAAATCTCACCTGAGCCCTCGGGGCTCCAAACCAAACATGCACACCAACCTAAAAACATCATACGGACTCGCTCGTGCATTCAAATCACTAAAATAACATCAACAACTATGAATTTAACATCAAAATCATGAAATTTCTTAAGAACTTCAAATTTCTCAATTTTCTCAAATAAGATCCTATTCATATCGTTTCAAGTCCATTTCTTACCAAATTTCACAGAATTATCTTAAATCACATATACGACCTGTTCCGGGCCCGGTACCATCAAGTTTCAAACACATTTCATTTCCAAAAACTCATAAATATTCCAGAAAATAATTTTCTCTAAAACTTCATTTCTCGAGCTTGGGAACTCAGAATTTGATTCCCGGCATATGCCCAAGTAGGGGTGGGCATTCGATCGGTTCGGTTCGGTTTGAAGAAATTCGGTTCGGTTATTCGGTTTTGTAAAAGTAGTAACCGAAATCGACTGAAATAAGTTCGGTTCAGTTCGGTTATTCTAATTTCGGTTCGGTTTTCGGTTTGAACATTATCATATTGGACTTCTTCTATGTAATAATACGACTGGCGAATTTGTTGATTTTTCCCAAAACTTTGAAATTGTTGGAAATATTGTGTTTATAGAAAAAAATAGACTAAACTTTGCACACTTTATGGATCATAAAATTCAAACATAGTGTAAATTACAACTCTGTGTGAAATTCTCCCGGTATCTATCACATATGCTATGGAAGTTTTAATAGACTGAAAGTCGTTAAGATTGAAAAGTTGATGGACTACTTAATTGGGTTGAGTCTTTGATAGATTGGACCTAATAGTATTAATTTATTACCTATGGGCTTAGCCTATATATAACTTAAAGAACATATATGTTAATAATTCGGTTTTTCAGTTAACTGAGCTAAAAAACTTAATAACCGTAAACCGAACCGAAAAACCGAAATTTTAAAATTTTAAAATTTTAAACCGAAACCGACCGAACAAACCGAATAACCGAAACCAAAATAAAAAAAAATCGGTTCGGTCGGTTTATTCGGTTCTGACCGAAATATGCCCACCCTTATGCCCAAGTCCCATATTTTCCTACGGACCCTTCGGGACCGTCAAATCAGGGGTCCGGGTTCGTTTACCTAAAATATTGACCGAAGTCAAATTAAATCTATTTTGAAGTCAAAATTCATCATTTTTCATAGATTTTCACATAATGGCTTTTCGGCTACGTGCCCGAACTACGCACACAAATCGAGGTGATGCCAAAAGAGGTTTTTAAGGCCTCAGAACATAGAATTTATTTATAAAACAAGTGATGACCTTTTGGGTCATCACACACACTCCCGGAGTCATCATCATCGGAGAGCAAAGCCTCAGCCTCAGCTTCCAATGCTTTTGCATTCTCAATATAGGCCATAAGGTCAAAGTCACGAGTATGAACCTCCTCGAAAGTCTCCCTCCGAGACTGACATTTGTCAATGCTCTAATCAAACCTGAGAAGCATTGGAAATTTCCTTCACTCGTGCGTTAGAGGCTTCAGCGTTGGCTCAGTACACAGCCACGATCGCCTCCATGTTAGCCTTTGCTTTTTTCGCTACAGATGCAACCTTTACAAGCTCAGCAGCCAGCCGAGTCTCGAGATCTTCAATTTTCTTGGCTCGAGCCAAGCTCTCTTCCCTTATGCTTTGAAGTTGGAGCTCAACTGAAGATAATTAAGCCCGAGCGGCATCTTTTTCCGAGGCAAAACGGTCCATGTTCTATTTCAACCCCAAAGTCTCTACTTCTCTTGTCTCTGCCTCCTCGCGAAGCTGCTCGATTTTCTTGGCCTTCTGTTGAACCTGCATGATCTAAGTGTTAGTCGCCAATATCAAGTTGGTATGTCAAGTTCCTGAAAGTTTGCATTACCTGCTCGATGAGATCGGTCTGATTCATATGGGCCATCGCCAATTTAGCTCAGAGATCCCTGATTTCCTCTTCTTTCTGCACATAGAGGAGTTTAAGGGCGTCTTTCTCTTCAGCAAGCCTTTTGAGTTCGGCCTCGCACCAGTTCAGCTCGGCTTGGGATTTGTCGAACGCCTCCAGATGAAGCACCATAGCCTGTGGAGAAAAGAAAGAAATTAGACAGAAGGAAATAAAAGCAAACATAATAACGGGGAATGAAATTTATCTGGTTCAGGAGATGCTGGGCCTCATAAAAAATGATCGTCGTGTCTAGGTCGAAAATGTCATCGACCCCCACAAGGCAACCACAGAATATATCTTCCCCATTGTGGGTCGTTCCCACATCGGGGGTCTCCATAGATCGAGCATCCCTAAATTGCCCCTCAAAAAATTCAGGGCAACGAATCATCAATATTGATTGCCCCAAGCAAGTCACTTGGGGCTCTCCTTTCCTTTTGAAGGGCCCCGGAACTAGACCCTTCAGGCAGACTCACCGGTTGTTCATCACAGTAGGAAATATCTTTGGCCTCCAATGACTCGGAGACTTTGCTTGGAGCATCTTCCGAGATCTCCTCGGTTTGAGGATGGGTCTCCCGACCATCACCGGCCCAGCTACTTTTGAAGCTACGACGCTTCCCCTCTTTCGAGGTACCATCTCACAACCAGCGTCTTTCCCCTCGTCTTCTTCATCTTGTAGCTTTTGGGATACGCCGGCAGACAGAGCAGAAGAGTCGTCCTTCGACTTGCGAGCCTTACTCTTCTTAGGCTTCGGGGTGTCAGAAGATGAGGCCCTTCTCCTTTTCTTGTTCTTAGACGGTTTGGGAGCCATCTCTTTCCTAGGTGGGGCCGACCTCATTTCAGCAACATCCCCAAGACCTGCATAAAGGGGATTCAAGTATAAATAAAAGGAAACGCTTGAGAAAAAAACATCGAAAGCGTGAGGGATAAGCTTACCATGATTCTTGGCCTCCTATCGGCCCCTCGCCTAATCGCGCCATGAGCGCTCAGCATGTGTGGAAGTCGAAGCTAGCTTCCGCACCCAACCTTCGAGGTTCAGGACTGCTCTGGGCATCCAAGCAACCGTTGTATAACAGATGAAAGCATTACATAAAGCAAAAAAATGGAGCACGAAGACTAATGGGTAATACGTTAGTTATGATCGGGGTTCAATTTCTCAGAGAACGACAATTTCTCCTCTGGGATGAGGCCGTAGGTCCTTACCCTCACGAACGGGCTCATCCAACTCCAGTCTTTGTCCTCATCGATGCTCGCAGAAAAAGCCTACGTCGCTCGGCGTTGGAGCTTGATCAACCCTCAAAAAGCCGAGGTTGATATAACCGTATGAGGTAGTCGAGAGTGAACTCCAGCCCCTCGGCCTTGCTGGAAAAGTAGCGGAGCATGATCAATATACGCCAGAATAAGGGGTGAACCTAGCTGATGGTGACTTGATACCTCTTGCAAAAGTCAATAATGATTGGGTCGAGGGGACCCAATGTGAAGGGGTAAGTGTAAACACTTAGAAACCCCTTCACATAGGTGGTGATGCTCTCTTTAGGAGCGGGGATCCGTACCATGACCTCGGCCCCCCAGTTGCAGTCACTCTTCACATCCTCGAGACTGCCCACCGTTATTGAGCAGATGTATCTCAGCACATGTTCACATTGGCTAGGGATCGATGGAGGGTTCTCGACTTTGAAGTCGATTTTCAAGACACAAGGGCCGGGAACGTACTCGTGAGGGAGCGGTTCCACCGACGTTTTATCACCGGCCAGCCGGGAAGAAGAGGAAGAAGCTTTCTCTTTTTGGGGGACGGTCTTAGAGATTTTCGCCGTTGATTCAGGTAGAAGGAAGCGGAAAGAGATGAAGTTTGGTGTTTTTGGTACTAACTAAGTTGACTCAATAGGCGGTGAAAGAGAAGAGATGGTGAGAGTAAGAAACTTAGAAAATTTGATGGAGGTGAAAGTAAAATTTTGATTCAACCAAAGAGCCTGTATTTATAGACTCACGGTGACGGTTCGGTAGTGCTAGTGGCCAACCGTCCACTGGCAAGCATTAATAGTTTGGGGAACTGTACCGATGCGACATTTTGGTCACCTCGATCGCTTAAGTCATGGGGATGACATCATTATCGAGGTCTCCAGAAAATTGAGGCTCAAGTCGTTTCTTATCGTTTTACTCTTAGAAGCGGGGGGACTATCTGTATACGGTAGAAATCGGGGCTATCCGATTTCATTCTTTGGTCGGGGTAAGAACATCATGTCGAATAGCTAGGACGTCGAGTTCGGATCCGGGTAGACATCAAGTGTGACCAGAAAGAGGCAGACTTCGAGTGGCATCGACGTAGCTTGATAACGGAAAAGGTGAGATATCCACGATTGGTCGAGGATCGTGGCGTGAATCTCGGGATGGATCAATCTATAGCGTTTAATTAGATGTTAATATGATTTCCTAATATAATTAGAAGTGTACCTTATTTAGGACTCCCCTATTATATAAAGAGGGATCCCATTCATCTGTAAGCATCATTGTTCACTGATAAGAATATATACACGCATTACTTCCTTGCTATTTCGCCTACTGTTCATCAAAGTTGCTTTAACATTTGCTATTCTTATTATCACACCTCGAGACTACCACAAGTCGAGGTCGAAATTTGGCTAACATATTGGTTTGATTTATTTTATTCTCTAATTTATCTATTTAATTCCTTGTTTATCAATTGGTACTGGATTGAATCAGATATCCTTAAAATCACAATATAAGTTTAATTGTTACTCGAATTTTGGGATAAACAATACGTAACATATGTTTGAGGGTATGCTAATTTTAGTGCTCAATAAGGATATATAAAATTATACCAATTTCGATAAACTTTGTATAGTTTAATATATGTTCTAAAAGTAAAGTTATTTAGAAAAAACAATTATTTTTCTCACAGCAACTTGATAAATAGGTTGTAAAGCAGGAAACATTGTTTTGGATCAGATTTTTAGGTACATTTCGGGGGACCCTCGTAATTGATATATTGTTTGTTGATAAATGATTTTCAGTTTCTTGTGATTTTTAATTTAGAGTAGTTTCAATAACATTACAAAACCTGGCATTTTAGAACAGCATATAACCAGCTGTCAAATAAAATGTACTTAATAGGAGAGATAAATACAAAGGTGAGAAGAAAAACGTGAAAATAGCATGAGCTAGTCAATTTTTGAATTGATAATTGAAAAATAACCAACGGGTATAAAGTCATTGAAAAATAACTACTATTTTATGCGGAGAGAAAATCTTGACAAAAATACCCTAGTTGAAATAAAGTCCCAACATAATATGTTGAATTAAGGAGCTCATGCGAGACTTCTAGCATATTATATTGGAACTCCAGGGGACCCTATGTATAGCGGGAGCTTAGTGCACCAGACTGATCATTGCCAACATATTATGCTGGAAGTTTTTTAAATTTTAAGGGTGTTTTTGTTTAGATTTTTTTTACATGAAAAAGTGGCTAAATTCGATTAATTTTAAAATTGTGGCTAATTTTCAATTAGCATTTAAATCAAGCTATTTCTGATTTTTTTTCCCAAGAAAAAACCCTTTTTCTTAATGGGCTATCCACACCATATTAATAGAAGCGGGGAACTCTCATCTCTGGTCTTAATCCGTATATAATTAATATATTTATTGCCTTTTTCCATTTTTGTTTACTAATTGTCTATTTGATCTACTTGCTAGTAGTACTCTCATGGCTTAGAAGTTAAGTAGCGATATGCATCGAGGGTTTTGATTAGTATGAAACCCATTCAATTCTAATTATATTCTCAAGTTTTCAAAAAACAAAGTTAAACATGTTATGCCATATTACGTTATTGACATTGTTAGATCAAATAAATTGGTGGAAGCCATAAATAGGTTATCAATTTACATTATTCTTTGTGTTGTTAATAACGTGCCGTTGAATCAATTAACTTGCCTAGCAGCAACGAGCACTATCCATCAATACTTAGATAGAAAACTATCTAGATCTTTTTCTCTGTTTCTTGAACTCTCGTTTATCATTTTCATTTCACTTCATTGATCGTGCGTCCTTCTCTCCTCATTACCTTGATAGTTGTTGAAGTTCCATTTCAATTTGCAGATTATCATGGAGTTGCCCGTGGACACTCAGGGGTGTATCTAGGTTAATGTATATGGGTTCATGTGAACCCATACTACTCTTCCTAAATCATGTATATATAATAATATTATATTTCTTCAAAACTACTAAAATATATGTGTGTGCATCCATGCTCAAAGACTCCTATGGTGCAATAATTACTTGATGCACCTCTACGAGTGAAATGACGGTTCAAATTCCACTCTAGACGGTCTTATTTTCGGCACGGCATATAGATATATAAGTGCAAATCAATAAAATTTCAAATATATAATGGGTTCATGGTAGACACTATAGTTAAATTCGTAAATTGTTGATTCAGCTCTTCATAATGGTGCACCCATTCATTTGAAATCCTGTATTGAAAATATTGCATCGTTTGCCTTTAAAATCCCTTTGTGAGGTTTAAATGTGTGTCTAGGAGTTGGGAACAACACATATTTGATTGTCATTATCGAAGAAGGAAGCTATGTCCTCGTATAATTGGATTCTTTTACCAGCCTATCCGTAAACACACCCAAATTTGTTTTCTCTTCGCTTCATCAGATATGGGAGAAAACGAAAATTTCGATGAGTCTGTAAATTTTCTACATGGTATCCGCCTATACATTATTGCCTCATCTATGGGATTTCTTCTTTGCAATGAGGTAGAAATAAATTAGCGACATTACTATGTTTATAATCCGGCCACAAGGCAATATTTAGGCCTCCCAGAAACACAAACGTGTTTTAAAAATGTCACGATTGGGTTTAATTGCAAGGTGGATGACCCAAATAAAGATGTAATCTTGTTCACTATAGTTCGTTATATGGTAACTCTGGGTCAGATACAACGGACTTTAACATTTGAAAGTTTCTCTTCGCAAACTAATGCATGGACTAATATCATCCTTGTAATTGGTAATCATCTCTATATTGACCCTATTTATAACCATTACCGTCTAAATGGCTAGCATCAGCAGGTGCTATTGATGGAGTGTTCTATTGGCTTGAAGATGAATATCAAATCTACGTATATGACAGTGTGTGTATGTGTTTTGGACTCTGAATGTACCTGATATGTTTGACTATATGTTAAATTCTCGAAATAAATCTCTAGGTTATTTGAATTATGGTCACCTCACTGTTTGTATGTCTCATTTGATCTCCGTTGACTGGCCAACGATCTGAGGATGAAAGGCTATGTTAAAATTCATTTTGCTATCCAAAGCCTTCTGGAGGTTTTGCCACAAGATTGAAGTGAACCGTGGATCTCTATCAAGTACTATAAATAATGATATTCCTGTAGTTTAACAAGGTAATAGTTGATTTTATATTGGTTAAGAACGTTATATTAGGGATGGGCATATATCGGGTAAAACCGATAATCCGAACCGTTAATTGTTTATTGGGTTATCGGTATCGGGTCATTGGGTTAATGGTTCGGTAACGGTTTAGAATTTTTTCACTATTGGGTTATCGGTTCGGGTCTCGGTTTGCCAATTTTATTAATGGGTTAACCGATAACCCAATAAGAATTAATAAAATTATGACTTTACCCTTAAGTATATACATAGCTAGGGCTTCAGTTCATTCTTTCCTATTCTTTCTCAGCCGCACTCTTCAGTTGCTTCATCTTCATTCTTCATAGACCTTACTAGTTACTCCTAGCGTAAACCTTTAGTCTTATACATTAGGCTTTTAATTTCTATAACAAAATTCATCTTCATATAGGGATTGCTCTATGGTTTCTTTTTTCAGGTTAGGCATTTGACAAACAACATCTATATTATATTGGACTGTTTGAGGGCTTCAACGCTTGTGGAAGTGCAGGTATTGTGTGAAATAAAAAATCTAAATCAACTATTGTTGTTATCATATCGGAAGAGGCAGCTAATGCCTTGGAATATTTTGTGGGAATTGCTGCAGTTTGATTAGTATTTATCCACTAATTTTTTGGTGAAGCCTATAAGGATTGAGTAGTTGTTGTTTTGTTAACTTGAATTTAAATTGTTAGTACTACATGTTTGAACTAGTTAATTTTAAGGTGAAATTGCTACTACTTTGTATTATTATTAATGTATTTGGGCAATTGGTTGTTGAAGTATTAGTACTACTCCAGTTGTGGCCACTAGACATAATGTAGAAATGGGTAGTATAGTATATGTGAATTCTTCTCTCTTCTGCTTAACTCCAGTGAATTGTCTTATCTTTTTTGTGTAACTCTAGATTGAGTTATCTTATCGGGTAAACCGATAACCGAACCGATAATGATCGATAACCGATTAACCGATACCCGATAACCGATATCTTATCGATTTATTAAATTTATAAACCAATAACCAATATGCTAAACCGATAATATTCATAACCGAACCGACCGATGTCCACACCTACGTTATATGTATTACGTTATATGTACTCATGATTAATAGTACTACATTATAAGTCGGAGTGATATACCGATCAATTGTTGTTGTAAACTCGGATGAAAAGGATCCTTTTCTCCCTCAACCGTTCAAAAATATAGTACTAGTGAAGTAGGTAAATAATGAAATTATAGTGGTAAGATTTGAATATTTAATGTTTGTCAAAATCAATTTCATGATTTTAGTATAAGACTTTAATTTAATAATGCAATTGAATAAAGTTATTTGCAAAAGTTTATTTTGGTGTTCATCACTTTTAATCGTTTAATTATATTTTTATTACTTTTCATGCCTAGATGATTGCAACTTTCACTGTAACACCCTGTAAATTCGGCTTAAGTATGAATGAGTTAAAGGAATATTAAAGTTATATTTTGAACATGTGAAGTCACATAAGGATGATTAGGGTGAAAATAGTTGTTTCAAAATCAAGATGGAAAGTGAGGTGCATAAGATTTGACAAAATTGACTAAGTTTGCAGAAGGTCTGTCTTCCAGCAGGGTTTAGTGAAACTATGTAAGGAATTCAGAAAAACTCAAAGCATGAAAGTTGTAGGCCTTTGAAATAACTTTCTAACGATATATTGTGGAGCCCAAACGGAGCTCTGTGTAAAACGTTATGCCCGTATTACATAATAGTGCGTACCACCGCGTTCGGCCGCGTTTGACCGCGACCGCGGTCGTGAGGCAGTGCTCCAGCTATTTGCCGCAGTCGGGACTGCTGTCAGGCCTACTGGGATGCAGTGGCCAACATGGGAAGTCATTGTTTTAGCCCTATTTTGTCCCCCACAGCTCCAAACATAAAAACTTGCTCTAGAAAGGAAAGCTCTCAAAAACCTAACTCCTTAAGGGTCCCTCCACCACACAAGGTAAGTTCTAATGGCGATTCTAAGTTAATTTCAATTTCTCAACATCTTATTAACATGGGTAAACCCTCCATATCATTAGATATTCGATCGGGATATCATTGTTGAGAGAAGGAAGCCTAGAACTCGAATTCAAAGGGTTTGAACTTCAAAAAGGTAATGTCTTCACCCTCTAATTGATTCTAGCATTGATTTAATGATTGTAAACCCTAGTTCATGAGATATGAGTTGATGGGTTTGATAGAAAAGCATAAACGATTATAGGGTTGGGGTGTTGATTGTTGATTATTGGTTAAGGGTATTGTTTACCTTATGGGTGATGAAGAATAATGTTGATTATAATCATTTGAGACTTTAGAATTTATCTAGGAACATGAGAATGGGTTGTTGGGTGTAGAGACACCATTAATAAGGACTATGAAGCTTTATAACCAAGTGTTTAATAAAATGCTTAAGTGACCAAAACATTAGCATCATAACTAATATGGAATCCCTTTTACTTGTATTGCTATAGATTAAAGTTGAAAGGGTTGACAAACATTGTATTACGCTCAAGGGCAGGAAGTTAAGGTATGTAAAGCTAACTCTTTACGTTTGCGAATGTCTATGTTTCTTCCTACGCCCCATTCATTATGATCATTACCAGTTTCCTCAGAAAGTAACTATGCCTTAGTTCCCTGAATAGCAGTAGAACTTCTATTCTCTAGATGTCATAGTTTCATAATCATTGGATATTCTATGAGTTTCAGTTATGACAAATCAACTTATTATGAATATTCATCTCAGTCTAATCCTATTCACTATTCCAGTATCATGTAACTCGGTATGACTTATTATTTCAGTATCATGCATTGCAGTATTATTCTCAGTTCCTGATTTTAAATTCCTGAATGTTGAACACCTGTATTTGGCCCTGAGGGCGTAGTTTATGCTTTATGCATGTTTGGCCTGAGGCCGTAGTTTATACTTTATGCATTTTTGGGCCTAAGGCCGTAGTTATGTATACATATACTTGGGCCTGAGGCTGTAGCTTGGGCCCGAGGCCGTAGTTTATTAGATAAATAGGTTGTTCATCATTCAGAAGAGGGATTATTCATATCCTTAATTCCTTGTTCAGTTATCAATTTATCAGCTAGCAGTTTAGTTTCAGTTTCAGTATTTACAATTCTTTTCTTCAATTGTTTTACATACCAGTGCAATTCAAATGTACTGACGTCTCTTTTTGTGCGGGCCTGCATCTCGCGATGCAGGTAACAATTTTCAGGTTGACGATTCTGCTTGCTGGGACATCTCGTATCAGCTATTGGTGAGCCCAGTCTTTCAGGGCCTTATCCCTCTTTTGTTTTAGTCATTATAGTATTTCAATTAATAAGGTATACCAAAGACCTTGTCCCGGTAAACAATTAGCATTTTCAGTATTCTTTAGAGGCATCGTAGACTATAACTCAGTCAGTCAGATATTAGCAGGCTTTCATGTGTTAGCCTTGTCTGCTACTTATTTATACTTGCAGACCTTTTAGTATTTTTCGCATATATGATATTTCAGTCCAACTCTTTAGTAAATTATCATGTTTTATATTTACCTCTAGCTCATAGTTATACCATATGTTGATCCAGCCATACTGTTGGTTCGCTCGGTCACATGCAGTCAAGCACCGAGTGTCGTGTTACGCTCAGACCATGGTTCGGGCCATGACAAAGCTTGGTATCAGAGCCCTAGGTTCAAGAGTCCTAGGGAGTCTATGAAGCCGTGTCCATTGGGGTCTCTTTTATGCGTGTGTGCGTGCCACACATGTAAACATTTGACCACCAAGACATTTAGGATTGTTCCATTTTTTTCATACTCTAGATCATGCAGTTAGAGCTATGCTTCCAGGAATCTTTCTAACTCGTGCGAATTGCGTATTTCAGAAAAATGCCTGCAAAAAGAAAGTACAGCAGGTGGGCCTCAGCTACTAGCCAGGGGGCCACGACTAATGCTGCTCAGGAGGAGGACACTCCGGCCCAGGGGGTTGCATCGGGCTCAGTGCCTCGTGCTTTAGACATGGATGTAAGGGGAGCTATCCAGTTGCTCACCCAGATCGTTGCTACTCAGGCTCAAAGGCAGGGAACAAGTGATGTTCATTAGACGGGTATTTCCACGTCTAGGGAATTCCTCAACATGAAACCTCCTGTCTTTATAGGGTCCAAAAAGGATGAGGATCCACAAACTTTCATTGATGAGGTTTAGAAGATATTTCGAGTAATGCATGCTACAGACACTGAGGCAGTAGATCCTACTGCATACCAACTGAAGGATGTTGCCAACACTTGGTATGAAACATGAGAAGAGTCCCGGGGGGAGGATGCGGCTCCTACAACTTGGAAGGAGTTTGCAAATGCGTTCCTTGAACATTTTCTACCCATTGAGGTCTTGGAAGCTAAGGCTTTGGAGTTTGAGAGACTTAGACGTAATGATATGAGTGTGAATGAGTACTACCTCAAGTTCGTCTCTCTGGACAAGTATGCTCCGGAAATGGTACGTGATATGAGGGCCAGAGTTAGACGGTTTGTGTTGGGACTTTCAGATGATTTGTTTGCTGATGCTAATATAGCTGCTCAAAATAATGACATGACCATCACTAAGATGGTTGCCTTTATTCAAGGGAATGAAGACAGGTTTAAAGAAGAAGAGCGGCTACAGAAAGAGAAGGACATGGAATTCAGCAATAGAGCTAAGTCTGCAGGAAATTTCAGCCATGAGGGATCTAGCAGGAGGTAATCGCTAGTTCTTCAGGAAATCAAAATCAGGACCCGCTCCATCTTCAGCTAGTGTACCAGTTCAGAGGTCCAAGTTTAACAAGAAAAACCAAAATTTCAGAGTTGCAGGCTCACAGTCACAGACTAGTGTGGGCTACAGAGTCCTTGAGTACCCTATTTGCAACACGTGTGGTAAGAAGCATCCAGGGGTGTGTCATTTGGGCACAATAGTTACTTTGGGTGCTGTTAGCGGGGCCACTTCTTGAGGGATTGTCCATCAGCAAAGCAGAACAATGGAGGCAATGTAGCTCAGTCCACTAATTCAGCAGCCCCTCATAACTCTCAGGCCCAACAAGGGCGCGGTGCAGCAAAGTCTGGTAATGCAGGCGGTGGTCGAAACCACTTGTATGCACTGGCAGGCCGTCAAGATATAGAGGCTCGTGAAGATGTTGTCACAGGTATGACTTTTGATGTCTATGCTCTTATAGATCCGGGATCCACCCTATCTTATGTAACCCCATATATTGCTATGAAATTTGGGATAGAACCAGAAAAGTTGTGTGAACCCTTTGAAGTGTCCATTCCAATTGGAGAATCAGTTATAGCAAGGTGTATCTATAGGGGATGTCCAGTCAAAGTGTATCATCGTCTTACTGCAGCAGACTTAGTAGAATTTGAGATGGTAGACTTCGATGTGATCATGTGCATGGATTGGTTAGAGTCATGTTATGCCACAGTGGGTTGTAGAACCAAAATAGTAAGTTTTGAATTTCCCGGTGAACCAGTCTTAGAATGGAAGGGTGATGCAGTAACACCTAGGGGTAAGTTTATTTCCTATCTTAAAGCCAATAAGATGATCTCCAAAGGATATATCTATCACCTAGTTCGAGTTAAGGATGCAGATGCTCAGATCCCCACTCTCCAGTCGGTACCAATTGTAAATGAGTTTCCAAAAGTGTTTCCCAAAGATCTCCCTGGAATCCCTCCCGATAGAGAGATTGACTTTGGAATTGATCTACTTCCAGGCACTAAACCGATATCTATCACGCCTTATAGAATGGCTCCAGCAGAGTTGAAAGAGTTAAAAGTCTAGTTGAAAGATCTTCTAGATAAGGGATTTATAAGGCCAAGTGTCTCACCTTGGGGCACACCGGTCTTGTTTGTCCGAAAGAAGGATGGGTCTTTGCGTATGTGCATTGACTACCGTCAGTTGAATAAATTCACCATCAAGAACAAGTACCCTCTTCCCAGAATAGATGATTTATTCGTTCAGCTTCAGGGTGCCCAGTGTTATTCCAAGATTGACCTCAGATTGGGATACTATCAGTTGAAGGTTAAGGAAGTTGATATTCCAAAAACATCTTTCAGGACTCGATATGGGCATTTCAAATTTTTAGTAATGTCATTCGGTTTAACAAATGCACTAGCAGCTTTCATGGACCTTATGAATAAGGTCTTCAAGCCTTATCTTGATTTGTTCGTTATCGTGTTTATTGATGGCATCTTGATTTATTTCCGTAGTGAGACTGACCATGCAGAACATCTCAGAATTGTGTTGCAGACACTGCAGGATCACAAGCTATATGAAAAATTTTCTAAGTGTGAATTCTGGTTGAAATCAGTAGCATATTTTGGGCCATGTCATCTTAGGGGAAGGCGTGAAGGTGGACTTTCAGAAAATAGAGGCAGTGAGGAATTGGCCTAGACCCACCTTAGTATCTGATATAAGAAGTATCTTGGGTTTAGCAGGCTATTATAGGCATTTTATAGAGGGATTTTCTTCTATCTCGTCCCCTTTGACTAGATTAACTCAGAAGAAAGTCAAGTTTCAATGGTCGGACGCGTGCGAGAAAAGTTTTGAGGAGTTAAAGAAGAGGTTGACTTCAGCTCCAGTCCTGACACTACCGGAAGGAACCGAAGGGTTCGTTGTTTATTGTGATGCTTCAGGGGTTGGTCTTGCGTGTGTATTAATGCAGCACAGTAAAGTCATAGCCTACGCGTCGAGATAACTCAAGGCTCATGAGAAAAATTATCCGACTCATGATCTTGAATTAGCAGCTGTGGTGTTTGCGCTTAAGATCTGGCGCCATTATTTATATAGGGTACATGTTGACATTTTTACAGTACATCTTCAAGCAAAGAGAATTAAATCTACTTCAGAGAAAGTGGCTCAAATTACTTAAAGATTATGATGTTGATATCCTCTATCATTCGGGGAAAGCAAATGTTGTAGCCGATGCTCTCAGTCGGCGTTCTATGGGAAGCTTAGCTCATGTTGAGGCAGACAAGCGAACTATGATGAAGGAAGTCCACCGCTTAGCAAGTCTAGGAGTTCGACTTTTGGACTCCGAAGATGGTGGCATTGTTCTCCAGAATAGGGCTGAATCCTCCTTAGTAGCTGAAGTAAAGGAAAAATAGTTCAATGATCCCTACTTATTGTAGCTGAAGGAGGGAATTCATAAACACAAGACTATGGCTTTTGAACAAGGGGAGATGATGGTACTTTGAGGTACAGAGGCAAACTATGCGCTCCAGACGTAGATGGGCTCAAAGAGCGGATTATGTCAGAAGCCCACAATTCCAGGTATTCCATTCACCCAGGTTCCACAAAGATGTATCATGATTTTAAGGAGGTTTATTGGTGGAACAATATGAAAAATAATATAGCAGATTTCATGGCTAAGTGTCCATATTGTCAGCAGGTGAAAGTCGAACACCAGAGACCTGGCGGTTTAACTCAGAATATAGAAATTCCTGTTTGGAAATGAGAGATGATAAACATGGACTTCATAACAGGTCTACCTCGCTCGTTCCGGAAGCATGATTCGATTTGGGTGATTGTAGACTGACTTACCAAGTCAGCTCACTTCTAGCCAGTGAAGACTACAGATTCGGCCGAGGATTATGCCAAGTTGTATATCAAAGAAATTGTCTGATTGCATGGGACTTCTTTGTCCATTATCTCAGATCGTGGTGCCCAGTTCACAGCGAACTTTTGGAAATCCTTTCAGAAGGGATTGGGCACAAGGGTGAACCTCAACACCGCTTTTCATCCTCAGACAGATGGCCAGGTGGAACGCACAATTCAGACTCTTGAGGATATGTTGAGGGCGTACGTTATTGATTTTAAAGGTAATTGGGACGATCGTCTACCTCTCATTGAGTTTGCTTATAATAACAGCCATCACTCTAGTATCAAAATGGCACCGTACGAAGCTCTGTATGGGAGAAGGTGTAGATCACCAATTGGTTGGTTCAAAGTCGGAGAAGCGGAGTTGTTAGGACCGATTTGGTCTATCAAATTATGGAAAAAGTCAACTTGATATAAAGGCATTTGAAGATGGCTCAAAGTCTCCAAAAGTCCTATTCGGACATGCGGCATAGAGACTTAGAATTCCAAGTTGATGACTGGGTGTTTCTGAAAGTATCGCTCATGAAAGGCGTTATGAGATTTGGGAAGAAGGGAAAGCTTAGTCCCCGCTATATTGGGCCATATAGAATCCTGTGAAGGATCGGACATGTGGCTTATGAGTTAGAATTGCCAAAAGAACTAGCTGCTGTACACCCAGTGTTTCATGTGTCCATGTTGAATAAATTCATGGGAGACCCGTCACTTTTGGTTCCTACAGAGATTATAGGAGTTAAAGACAGCATGTCTTACGAAGAAATTCCAGTGGCTATTCTTGATCGTCAAATCCACAAGCTTAGAACTAAGGAAATTGCTTCAGTAAAAGTGCTTTGAAATAATCAAAAGGTTGAAGAGGCTACATAGGAAACCGAGGAGGACATGAAGTCCAGATATCCCCATCTCTTTGAAGAGCAAAAGTAAAATGTGGAAGGTAATTAACCTTTCCATTCAGGTCTTATATTATAATCTCCATGTCCTTCAGTATTTACTCAGCTTAGTATTTAGTGATCACGTGCTCGTTCAGTTTGATATACATGTATCATGATATTTTTGTTACAACCCATATCCACACGCGTTAGTTCATACCATATATTAGTTAACATAAATCCAAGAAGGAATTACCTTTGAGATGATAAGAAGTTAATCCTATTGGTCTTAAGTGATACAAGGGTGTATAAGGGTGATTAACATGTATTAGAAGTTAAACGAATCAAGGATGTTGTAACTCGTATTTTCAGGTAAACCTAGAGGTTCTTAATACACTCAAGAGGTCATGTATTAAGGTATTTGAATCATATAATATCCGTATCATAAGTCTTGAAGTCAAACAAGTTATGAAACAAAAGTCGACAAACGTTGTCGCAACTTAGGTTCATAATTTTACTTAAACATTAGGTCAAATGTTTCTAAGCTTTTCTCCTAATTTACAAGGAAGTAAGGGGTGATCTACCCACCAAATTAAATATCTATGAGTCTAGTTTCCAACTCATGAAACCATTTGTCAATATGATCTCGGAGTATAGAGATATTCATATTTTTGCAAGCCTGCACAGATTGGTAGATGACAAGTAGGTGCATCACCTACTTGCCAAAATGATAGGACAAAATTAAAAGACCTAAGTCGGCCAAGAGAGGACTTTTAAGGGGTTATGAACTCAGTTATTTCATCCATATTTCAGACCCTCAAAACCAAAGTTAACCCCTGCAACTCCTCCCCAAAAATCCCACACAAACCCTAATCGATTTTCCCTCTCTTTCAAGTTCTATTTGAAGGTAAAACCTAGAGTTTGAAGAACCAAGGGAAGGGCTGAGTTATCCAACAAGTAAGGTAAGTTACTGCCATCTTTCATACATTTTTCTCTGCTGTGAATTCATGGTAATTCGTTCTATACATGTAAGAACTCACGGGACGGTGATCGGAAGCCGTGAGTTCGAGTTATTCACTTGTAGCGGACTGTTTTGTGGACTGTTTTGTGTTGCTATTGGGCTGCGTGTTTTACTACTATTTTGTGGAGTTTTGGAGGTGGAAGGGTGTGGAGAAACACCATATATATGTAGGGTTGTGGGCTGATAGTTATTCGTAACATTTCCGTTTTGTTTGACACGACTGCAGTGGCCATCGTATGTATGATGTAATTAGGTTGTGCGTGGACTGTTTTGGGAGGCTCAATATGTTTATTATTGATGTTGTTTGGGCTGTTTGGTGATTGTTTTGAATGGTGTGAAGTCATATATATAGGGGAGGTGCTGTCCGTTTCAACGTAAAATAGGTTGTGGTCGATACATAATAGTTATGACGCTTAAATGATAACGATAGTATCGTTTCTCTTATTGTAGACTAAGGAGTTGTGACAATTGCATAGCTTGTGATTGGGGCAGTATATACAAGGTATGTGAGGCTATCCCTTTTCTTCTTTTGCACGACTCCGATTGTACATAATGTAATGAACGAGCTTCCAAAGATACTCTACTCTTAGAAGCTAGCAGTACTTACATTGCTTTCCCTCTTATGGAACGATTGATGTTAATGTTGCTTCTCTTATTCTTATGTTATCAATGTTGTTGGTACTTCCTGATTCTTATAAGGTTCATAGTGAAGAGTTAGTCCTAATAACGTGTACAGAGGATACTGACCTTACGTCACTCCGAAAGGTTTAGAATGTGATTCCATGAGTCGAGCATGCATTATATATATGTATCTATTTTACTCTACCGAGCCACGCTATAGTTGGCCAGGTACGACACCTATTATGCAACCACTGATCAGTTGGGTTTTACCGAGCTCCACGTGGCCGGGTACGATTCTACCGAGACTTATGATGGCCGGGTATGTTTTTTACCGAGCCTATTATGGCTGGGTACGATATGATGATGATGATGCCCAAATGTTTTAAAAGTTTATGTATACATACATATGTATCATGCATTTCATGTCAGTAGCCCTCAGAGGTACTCAGATGTTCCAGGTTGTATATTCTCTATCCCTGCTTACATTACTGTTCGTATTTATGGTTCCCTGCCTTACATACTCAGTACTTTATTCATACTGATGTCCTTTTGTTTGTGGACGTTGCATGTCGTGCTACAGCCCTGATAGACAGGCAGGTGCAGCTCCCCCACCACAGTAGGTTGTCCAGTTCAGTAGTGATTGGCGAGATCCCTTTTCCGTACTTGTCGTGGTTTTGGTATGCATTTTTGTTATAGACATTATGGGTATGTCGGGGCCCTGTTCCGGCTATGTTGCAGCACTTATGTTCCTTTAGAGGCTCATAGACAGGTGTCGACTCATGTATAGTTTGGTATGCCTTGTCGGCTAGTTTTTGTTGTATAGTCTTTCATAGTAGCGTGGTAGCTCATACCTTATATGTAGTTTCTTGATTGTCTGGTCATCCCCTGCTATGTATGTTCATGCCGTCATATTTTATTGCTGGTTGTCCATGATCCAGGTCTACCATTTATATTGATCTCGTCAGCCCTAAAAGATAATAATGAAGGTTAGATGAAATGTACGTTGGTGCTCGGCAAGTATGGTCGGGTGCTAGTCATGGCCCTCCAGTTTGGGTCGTGACAAACTTGGTATCAGAGCAAGTCTGTCCTAGGGATTGTCTATGAGCCATGTCTAGTAGAGTCTTGATTATGGATGTGTAGCGCGCCACATTTATAATCAGGAGGCTACATGACATCTAGGGTTGTTACCTTCTTCCTGAATCTAGATCGTGCGTAGAGTTGAGTCGTAAGTGTTCGTCTCTAATATTCACCTTGTTTTCTTTCAGCGATGCCTTCGACTAGGAAGCAAACAATTAGTAGACGGCTTGATACAACTGCGGGAGAGGGTACTGATAACTGTGATTTCTACATGTTTTATACTCATTCTTACCTGAGCTTTTTGCATTAATTGCCATATATTAGTCCCAAAATGCTTACAAATTACACTTGATTACAGGTTTGAGCGACAAGATGATAAATATCAAAGATCGGCTCAAAAAGGAGTGAAATCTACCAAGTGTCAAAAGACAACTGAAGTGGGGAACAAGATGACCTGCGCGGACCACACTGATTTGGTGCGCGGCCGCGCAGGAGAGTTCAGAGACCTTGCAAGTTTGAAGTCAAGCCACACGGTCCGCAATCAATTCCACACGGTCCGCACTGATGGAAGTTCAGAGACCTAGAAAATCAAGGCAAAAGCCCACGCGGCCGCACATCAAATCAGTGCGGTCCGCGTAGGCAAAAGTTCAGAGAGTTGAGTTTTGGGCAAAATCTACTACGTGGCCGCATCCCATTTCTACGCGGTCCGCGCGTCTTAGCCTATGCGGCCACGTGACATATCTGTGCGGTCCGCATCCCTCAATTCCAGAAGCAAGACTTGAAGAATTATTGCCCTCCACGGCCGCGTGACATTTGTACGCGGTCCGCGCCAGACCCTCAAGGGTATTTTTGTCCAGTTTTTCCTGGGTAGTATAAATAGAACATTTTACTTTTTAGCAGGGGCAGATCAGTTTTAGAGAGCATAGAGCAACTGAACTTGGGATTTCATGAATTTAGCCTATTTTGGGAAATCTCTTCTAGTATTAACATGGATTTAAGTAGATTAACATTGTTGTTAATTGTTATGTCAATTTCATCTATTATTTCTTCAATTTATGTTCCTATTATGGCTAGCTGAACCCATTAGCTAGGGTTGTGGCTCAACTCTAGTGTGGGTAATTAATGGGTGTGATTGTTTAGTGCATGAATGATGTTGGGTATTTGTTATTTGAATTAATCTTATGTTTTCATTAAGATTTGGTGGTTGCAAACACTAAGTCTAGCTTAGTGAGTCTTGACTCTTCTTGAGAAAGAGAGTCTATGACCCCAAGATTAATTCTAACAAGGAATTGGGATGGACCTATGAGAATGGTAGTCCCAATTAACGGGTTAAACCTCGAGAGAGTAATTACCCAACTTGAACCATAAGTTGCTTGGGCAAATTGGCCTACCCAATTGGTCTCGAGAGAGTCAATTGGGCAAAATCACTCTCTCTACCGAGAGGTGTGAGAGTGAGTGCAAAAGTGCAATGGTTATAGCATAAGTCCCATAGTCATCATTCTTGCATTAGGAATATCTACCCGTTAGTTGACCACCTAGGTACATGCCACGACCCTAGTGCCTTTCTCTATATTGCATACAACTTAGAATCATAATTTTAGCATAACTTAACTTTACAATTGTAGTTGATAAATTGTAGCTATTAATCAATAGAAAACCAAAAATGTTAGAAGATCAATTAGGAGATAAAACATAGTCCTAGACTACACAAACACGCAACTCCAAATTGAAGTTCCCTGTGGAAAATTGACCCCGATACCGCTATTGGGTAAAAGTATTAGCGCCCACTCTTCCTTAGGTCGAGTCCGCTGCGATCACTTTTTGGCGCCGTTGCCGGGGAACTTTACGGTGTTGACTATTTGTGCAACTAGTATTGTGTTTTGCTTCTCTTACCTTCTTATTTACTAACTTGGTATGTGCCGATCACCCAGGTACAATGGCTTTTAATGCAAATGACCCTCTCGACAATGTGATAGCGGGGGAGGAGGTAGAAGATCTAGAACAATATGAGGTCTTACCTCAACTTCCACGGAGAGGCCGACATGTCAATATAAATGCAAATGAGAACATCAACATTCCAGACCCTCCTCCGCAACCGCCGTGAGTGGCTACCAGAGTTCTACCAAATCAAGGTTACGCCAGTGCTATTGTTCCTCCCCGAATCCGGGCGGGGAACTTTCAAATCACAAATGTTATGCTGACCTTGCTCGAGCAAAAAGGTTATTTCATGGGTGCCTCCGATCAAAACACCTACAAGCACTTGAAGGGGTTCGTGGATACATGTTGGGGTAGCAAGCAGACAAACGTGTCCGAGGATGCGTTGAGATTGAGGCTTTTCCCGTTTTCTCTTTGGGGTAAAGCATTGGATTGGTTAGAAAGGCTCCCCAATCATTCTATTACAACATGGGATGAATTGGCGGACAAATTTATTGCCAAGTTCTTCTCTCCAAGTCATATGGCAACTCTTCGGGATGAAATTCTAGCTTTCAAGCAAGAGCCAACGGAACCTTTGCATGAGATATGGGAAAGATATAGAACAATGGTGAAAGAGTGCCCTAATAACGACATGACCGAGGGTATGATGCAACAAACCTTTTATCGGGGCATCAACACCACAAATCAATGCATTGTGAACCAATTGGCCGGAGGGAATTTTATGAAACTTTCTTACCAAGAGGCATGTGATGTACTGGATGAAATGGCCGACACCTCTTCGGCATGGCAAAGCCGAGCAAACGTGCCCCAAGGTGACCCCACAGTCATCCATTTGCACAAGGAATTGCATGATCATGGTCAAGCTATAGCCGAGCTTACAACAACTATGAATCAATTGGCAAAGGTGCAATTGAAACAAGTCCAAAACCCGCGCCAAGTCAACGCAATGGAAGGGGTTGCTATGTTGAAAAGGAGGCAAAGAGGACAACAACCTCAAAGTAATTGTGAACAATATGACAACAACAATGATGGTGGTGGATATTCGAACGAAGGTTTTGATGACCAAAGTGAGGAAGTCCAATATGTCAACAACTACCAAGGGAATAGAGGTAATCAAGGGAATCAACAATGGAGAGCCCAAGGAAATTGGGGCAATTAACAACGCGGCAATTGGAATTACAACAACAATCAAGGAGGCAATTGGGGGAACAATAATTCGGGGAATCAAGGTAATTGGAACGGGAACAATAATTGGAACAACAATAGTGGACAAGGTAATAGGGGCAAGGCTTTCAAAGGCCCCCAATGTATCAACAACCCAATAACCCGCCTCCGTTTCAATCTCAAGGGTCGAGTTCATCGGGCAATGACATGGGTCGAATAGAGAGCATGTTCGAGCAAATGATAAAAAAGAGTCAAGATTCCGAGACCCAATTAGCTTCGCATAACACATCTATCTGGAACTTGGAAGTGCAATTAGGCCAAATCTCTCAATCGTTAAATACTCGCCCAAAGGGTGCTCTACCAAGTGATATGGTAGTAAACCCCAAGGGTAGGCACAATAATCATGTGATGGCAGTGACAACGCGAAGTGGAAGAGGCGGCAATGTGCATGCCTCAAGAGGAAACCAAGTTACGGTGGATGAAGATGAGTTGCAAAATGATGAGATCCCATTGGTAGTTGAGGATGTTGTTGAACCAAGTGCAAATGATTATGTGAGAATTGAAATTAATGAATATGAGGAGGAGACTCAAGAGGTTGTGAACCCGTCTAGGGAACACGTCATTGATATACCCAAAGCTAAGGCACCCTTACCTAGACCTCCTTTGCCCTATCCTCAACGGTTGGCCAAGCAAAAGGGTGACAACCAATTTAAGAAATTCATTGAAATGATGAAGAATTTGACTATCAACGTGCCTTTGGTGGAGGCACTCGAGCAAATGCCGGGATACGCAAAGTTCATGTAAGATTTGGTTACAAAAAAGAGATCAATGGAGTGTGAGACAATCAAGATGACCCATCAAGTGAGCGTAATTGTGCATTCTATGGCTCCAAAACTTGAGGATCCCGGTGCATTCACTATCCCATGTACCATTGGAAGTGCCGACTTTGCAAAAGCCCTTTGTGACTTGGGGGCAAGTATCAATTTAATGCCATATTCGGTCTTCAAGACCTTGGGAATCGGACAACCTCGTCCAACTTCTATAAGGCTTCAAATGGCAGACCGGTCAATGAAGCGGCCTTTGGGAATTATTGATGATGTCCTTGTTCGTGTTGATAAGTTCATATTGCTGGCTGATTTTGTAATTTTGGATTGCGAAGTGGATTTTGAGGTGCCTATTATTCTTGGGAGGCCCTTCCTAGCTAAGGGGAAGGCCTTGGTTGATGTGGAAGCAGGAGAATTGACCTTCCGTGTTGGTGATGAAAAGGTGGTGTTCCACGTATGCAAATCAATGAGGCAACCAAATAGCATCGAGGTGTGCTCGTTTGTTGACATTGTCACGACGGTGATAGTGGATGACACAAGCGCAATGGAAAATGTTGAGAACCCACTTGAGTCCGTGCTATTGAACATTGATGTTGATGATAATGCTAGAAGGGTGGAGTGTGTGAATGTATTACATGGCATGGGCTCGTATTCTTATGAACCGAGGAAGTTATCTCTTGATCTTGAAAATCGCAAAACTCCTCCCACCAAGCCATCTATTGAGGAGCCACCGGTGTTGGAGTTGAAACCACTTCCTCCTCACCTCAGGTATGAATTTCTTGGTCCTAATTTCACTTTGCCAGTTATTCTTTCTTCTTGCTTGACTAACGTGCAGGTTGATGCCACTTTGGCGGTTCTTCAAAAGCGCAAGCGGGCGATTGGATGGACCTTGGCGGATATTCGGGGTATTAGCCCCGCGTTTTGCATGCACAAGATAATATTGGATGAGGATGCTCGGCCGTCTCTTGAACATCAAAGGAGACTCAATGAGGCCATGCAAGAGGTGGTTAAAAAGGAAGTCATCAAGTGGCTTGACGCCGGTGTGGTGTATCCAATTTCTGACAGTTCGTGAACTTCTCTGGTACAATGTGTGCCAAAGAAGGGAGGAATGACAGTGGTGACCAATGACAATAATGAACTTATTCCGACTCGTACGGTGACAGGTTGGAGGGTATGCATGGACTACCGGAAGTTGAACAGGGTGACTAGAAAGGATCATTTCCCATTGCCGTTCTTGGACCAAATGCATGATCGTCTTGCGGGCCGGACTTTCTATTGTTTTCTGGATGGGTATTCAGGCTATAACCAAATTCTCATTGCCCCAGAAGACCAAGAAAAGAAAACCTTCACATGTCCTTATGGCACATTCGCCTTCTCTCGAATGCCATTTGGATTATGCAATGCACCGGCGACCTTCCAACGATGTATGATGTCAATCTTCACCGACATGGTGGAGGACATTTTGGAGGTCTTCATGGATGATTTTAGTATGGTTGGGTACTCATTTGGTGATTGCTTGCAAAACTTGGATTGTGTGTTGGCCCAATGCGAAGACACAAACTTGGTTCTCAATTGGGAGAAATGCCATTTTATGGTAGAAGAAGGAATTGTGTTGGGTCACAAAATTTCAAAAAAAGGGATTGAGGTTTGATAAGGCGAAAATTGAGGTTATCTCAAGGCTCCCTCCCCCTACTTCTGGCAAAAGGGTGAGGAGTTTTCTGGGTCACGCGGGTTTCTACCGAAGATTTATCAAAGACTTCTCTAAGGTAGTTAACCCGTTGTGTAAATTGCTAGAGAAAGATGCTAAATTTGTGTTTGATGAGAAATGTATGGAGGCTTTTGAGCTTCTAAAGCAAAAGTTGATGACTACCCCGATCATTACTGCACCAAATTGGAGCTTGCCCTTTGAGCTCATGTGCGACGCTAGTGATATTGCGGTGGGGTAGGTCTTGGGCCAAATGATCAACAAAATGTTCCATCCGGTGTACTACGCAAGTAAGACAATGAATGAAGCTCAAAGGAACTACACGGTCACCGAGAAAGAATTGCTTGCCATTGTTTTTGCCATGGAAAAGTTTCGCCCATACCTTATGGGGGCCAAAGTGATTATTCATACCGATCACACCGCCCTTAGGTATTTGATGATGAAGAAAGATTCTAAAGCAAGGTTAATGAGATGGGTGCTTCTTCTTCAAGAATTTGATTTGGAGATTATTGATAGAAAGGGTAGTGAAAATCAAGTGGCGGACCACTTGTCTCGATTGGAGGAAGAAGGGAGGCCTTTGGACGACCTTGAGATAAATGATGCTTTTCCGGATGAACAACTCCTCTCGGTTTCAATGCTAGACATGCCATGGTTTGCCGACATTGCCAATTATCTTATTACTGGTGTGGTTCCGTATGAGCTCTCTTCTAACCAAAGGAAGAAGCTCAAGCGGGATTGCTTGGACTACTATTGGGATGAGCTGTATCTTTTCAAAATTTGCATCGATGGTGTAATTTGCCGGTGTGTTTCCGAAGAAGAGCAATTGAGTATTGTGGAAGCTTGTCACTCTTCGCCCTATGGTGGCCATCATGGCGGGGCGAGGACGACGTCTAAAGTGTTGAGCTGTGGTTTCTATTGGCCTTCGTTGTTCAAGGATGCCGGTGACTTTGTGAAAAGATGTGATGAATGCCAACGTGCCGGAGGGATTTCGAAGAGAGATGAGATGCCCCTTAACACGATTCTAGAGGTTGACATTTTTGATATTTGGGGGATAGACTTTATGGGACCATTCGTAAGTTCTTGTGGCAACACTTACATCTTGGTAGCGGTTGATTATGTGTCGAAATGGGTTGAGGCCATAACTTTGCCACATAATGAAGCTCGAAGTGTGGTGGCGTTCTTGAAAAAGAGTATCTTCACGAGGTTTGGCACTCCACGTGCTATCATCAGTGACGGGGGTTCTCATTTTTGCAACCGGGCTTTTGACTCTTTGCTAGCCAAGTATGGGGTAAATCACAAGGTGACCACTCCTTATCATCCTCAAGCGAGTGGCCAAGTCGAAGTGTCCAACCGTGAGATCAAGAGTATTTTGTCCAAGACCGTCAATGCAAATAGGACCGACTGGTCGAAGAAATTGGATGATGCTCTTTGGGCTTATCGTACAGCTTTCAAAACTCCGATTGGTATGTCGCCGTATCGTTTGGTGTTTGGGAAGGCTTGTCATCTTCCGGTAGAATTGGAACATAAGGCTATGTGGGCTCTGAAAACGTTGAACTTAGAATGGGATGTAGCTGCAAATCTCCGGGTTGAGCAATTGAATGAACTTGATGAGTTTAGGTTTCATGCTTACTCTAGCTCGTCCTTGTATAAGGACAAAATGAAGTACCTTCATGACAAGTATGCCCGAGGGAAGGAATTCAAAGTTGGTGACATGGTTCTTCTTTTCAATTCCCGGTTGAGGTTATTTCCGGGCAAGCTGAAGTCTAAGTGGAGTGGCCCTTTTGCAGTGGTTGGTGTAACTCCCTTTGGTACCATTGATCTCAAAAATAAAAATGGTGAAGTTTTCTGAGTCAATGGGCATCGTGTCAAGCACTATTTGGGAAATATTGATGACAGTCACGTGGTGGCACGCATTCATTTGAAATGATTGTGATGGTAACATGCGTCGTGCCGCGACGTTAAATCAGGCGCTTCTTGGGAGGCAACCCATATCTTTTCCTTTTCTTTGTTTTTCTGTTGAAGAATAAGATTTTGTTGAGCTGATAATTTGTGAAGTGTTGCAGGGAATAATGTTGCACCAGTGCAGGACAAAAGTGGAAAAAAAGGGGGTCAGTCCCTGAAAATGGCCTACGCGGCCGCGCACCAAAGCAGTGCGGTCCGCATGGGCTTAAGCAGCTGAAAGTTCATTCTCAGAAGATTCAACGCGGTCCGCGTGTGGAAACTTAAAATGCCATGCTCTCTGATAAAATTCCTACGTGACCGCGGTCCAAAGCAGTGTGGTCCGCGTGGGTAAAGCTGGAATCACCACGTCTCTGATAACTTCCACGCTGCCGCGCACCAAAACAGTGCGGTCCGCGTGGGCTGAGCAGTCAAATGTGAAGGAATGAAAACTAGCGCGGACCGCGGCCATTTTCGCGCGACCGCGCTGGTAGGTAAGTTGTGAGTTCCCAGGGTTTTTCTATAAATAGAAGCCTTGGGCCTCATTTGAACTTTTTCGCAAATTTTCATCTGGAGCTTTAATTTTCACTATACATCCGCATCTCCTGCTCAGTTAGTTGATTTCTCATTACTCCCTGGTAACAACTCTTGTGTATTTCATTCATAGCCTAATTTTTGTTTCTTTTAATCACTCCCTACTAGTATAACTTCTTATTTTTCGTCCTTTTTCTTCTTAGTTAACTGTTAGTTTAGATTTTTATTGTTTTGGTTGAATCATGGGGCATAAATGCATGTTAATTAATTGAGTAGGGACACTTAGGACTCAAATTGTGAACAAAAATGGAACGTAATGGAAGAATATCCCGGCTCAGTTATATTTGCCCTACGTGGCCGCGCAACATTCTTGCGCGGTCCGCGTGGCCCCTTGTGTGCAAGGACGAACCTTCTCAGCGCGATCCGCGTGCCAACTCTACGCGGTCCGTGCTAAAGCCATGCGGCCGCGGTCCAAAACAGTGCGGACCACGTCGGCTTATTTAGAGAAACATGTGTGGGTATCAGTATACTGCGCGGACCGCGTGCCTTTTGTTGCGGTCCGCGCCTTTCTGTCTGTGTAACTGTGTCTGCAACTATGCATTTAACTAAAATGTTTATTTCCTATTATGTGCTTCTACTAACAATGTTAGACACGTATTCCTTGCAGACAATGGTTCAAAAGCAAGTGGCTAAAAAACGAGCGGGCAAACAAATACCACCAGGGAGAGGTGGTTCCTCCCGTGGGGGAAAAGGAAAAAGAATTGTAAAGTTGAATCCTAAAACCCGGGAAGCTGATAGAGCTGCAGCTCACTCCACGGGGAGTGAGTATGCACCTTCGAGGAGTGTCACTTCAGAGTCTGCCCCCACACACATGTCCACATCTTTTCAGCTACGGGATTCCCTATCTCTTGGTCGTACCGATGTAGCTACTTCCAAAAGGCCGGTAAATGTCATCTCAGACTCCTCTGATGAGTCCGGAGTAGAAAATTCAAATGAGAACACCTACTCCACCTCTCCCACAACCGCACTATCAGGGGAAAGTGGAGGATATACCGAAGGAGGTGCACCACAGGTTGGAGGCATAGAGAGGACCAGGCGACCGGGGGCATGGGAAGATAGATTTATCAGTGAGGTCGCTTTCCACAAATTCAGGGAATGGTGGCCCAAGAGAAAGTTGATTCCGGAAAGGCGGTTCATAGATGTCGATATTGTCCCGCTCAACCCTCATGTGCAAGCACAATTCCGCACTAGAGAGGGGTGGGGATTCTTCAAAGAGCGAGTTGAAATTATAAACGAGCACATGGTGAAGGAGTTTTATTGCAGTTCGGGACTCCAAAGCAACAAAAGTGAGGGACAAGATCGTGATATTTGATGGGAAATCGCTGAATGACTTCTTAGGGTTTGAAGAAGAGGATGAATCTCAGTATCTTGAGAAACTGGCAATGAAAGAGGAGGTTCGTCCGTGGTTGGCTGAGCATTTAACAGCTCCAGGTACAGTCCCTGTGTGGTTGAAGGCACAGGAAAAGATTCTTCGGAACACCCTCAACTTTGAAGCAAAAGGGTGGTTGACCTTCGTGTGTAGTCGACTTGACCCGTCTACACACGATCACTCCGTTCCCCTTCCTCAGGCTGTCTTGGTAGCATCTATCATGGCGGGTTTCCCTCTGAATGTAGGTAATATAATGTCGAGAGTGATTTCTACTGTCGGTAATGAGACAAAAACAAACTACCCTTTTCCGAACACACTCTCCCTCTACTTCAGAGAGTTGAAAGTGAAGAAGAAAAGATATAATGTTACGGTACCTCCAGTGGCCCCCTACTCGTGGTATGATCAGTTGGGTCCGGACAACCCAAAGAGAGGCAAAAAGACTCAAGCTTCCACCCCCTCCGCACCTGGCCAGTCTGAAGAGCCAGTTGCTACTGAGCAGCCCCCTGAACCCACTACTGATGAGGCACTGCCCCCAGGCCCTTCCTCCACAGCTGATCCATCTGTCGTAGCTGATCCGGTGATTCCTTCATCAAAGACTCACCGGTTCACTGCCAACCAGCTCACTCACTCCCTTGCCAGTTTGAACAACTGGATGTCAGTTACGACATCTAAGTTGTCTACTTTGACCACTGTTGTGCAGGCACAGGGAGCACCAACTACTGTTGATATTCCCTCCTCCATTGAGGATGCATTGAAGAAAATCCTGGCCAACCAGGAAAAGATGATGGTGACGCAGGATGCCTTGACTAAGGCGGTTGGGGCACATGGAAAGGCGTTGGAAAAGTTGGCTCGGGAATACAAGAAGCTAGGGAAGCACAAAGCTTCCAAGGAGTCAGTTGCGCAGTTAAGAGTAGATGTGGACAAGCTGCTAGCAGATCAGATGCCACTCGACTTACTATTTGGAGATCCAGCTGGAGAGCCAGCAACAATGCAGCCGCAGGAAGAGGAGGATAGGCCAAGGAAGAAGAGAAAGCTCCCTAGCACAGAGGGAATAGTGATCGAGGTGGCTCCAACTTAGGTGGGCCCGTCTAGCAATGCAGATGTTGAGCCCTCTTCAGTTCCACCAGTTGATGAGCCGGATCAGGAGCAGACACCTGTCCCAGCAGCACAGCAGCAGCAGGCTGGAGACCAGTTTGATGAGGCTTGAGGGGCCACTCTATATCCTTTGCTGATTTTTGTTGTTTTATCTGGTAGTTAGCATTGGGGACAATGCTAGCTTTTATTCTTGGGGGTGTGGCCCTACTATTTTGATTAACTGTTGGATTACTGTACATATTATCTTTACATTTAGTTTGTTGACATTAGTAATTGGTAGATGGTTTGTATATAATTGTTCATTCCAGATGCTTTTTAGATTCGATGTATATATTCATTCCCCCCTGGTTGTATATTCTACTCCCCTTTTGTACATATTCATTCGGTTTTCATTTTGTTTTTCTATTTCTTGTTAAAATTCTTTGTCTTAGTTGCAAAGTTAGGCTCGGAGCCTTTTTGTCTTGTTTTGGCATTTGCAATAAGCCCTTGGTTTTCTTAATGCCACGGTTCTTTCCAAGGGTAGAGGTTGTGCGAACCGGGTGGCTCTTCCCAATGATAGATGGCGTGACAACCTTCTAAGGGTTTGAGTCCGTTTTTTATTTTTCTTTTTGATTTTCATGTTTTTTGTAGTTAAGGGTACCTCAGGCAAAACTTCACTTGGGCCTAACACATTTGCCTTTGATCCTATGGTCAAAGACATTATGTTGTGTGTAGGATGGTGAAAGTTGTGGCCTTGAGACTCTTGTGTTGACCAAACAATCATCATGTGGTCATTTTGGGCCATTGTGCGCTTGAATCATATCTAAGGTCGTTGTGGGCCCTCGACTCCGTCTTAGGCAATCCTTGAGTGTGTGTAGTGAGAATTCGAATCGTGAGCCCAAGTACCGAGCCGATGGTCTAGAACTTGCCCTGAATGTTTGTTGAGGCGAAATCATAGGTGGAACTTGCCTTGAGACGTGATTATAGGCTCTCCTTGATCCAAAATGCAAAATTTGAACAATTTCCATGACCTACCAATGAAATAATCCCTAGTTCAACCCTTTTGAGCCTTAAACCTTTTTCGTTCATGAACCAAGCTACAAGCCTATACCCGTTCTTAACGAAACCCTCTTTTGGCATCCAAATCTTCCCTTGAGTAAATGACAAATGTCTAAGTTTGGGGGGAGAGACAAGAAAGGCATCAATATGGTAAAAAGGCGCAAAAGCAAAAAGAAAAGGAAGGCAATGAAAAAAAAGAAGAGAAAAAGACAAAAAGAAAGAGAAAAATGAATAAGAACCAAAAAGGGAATCCAAGGACAACAAAAAAGTGAAAAAGGTGTGGAAAAGTGATAAAAAGGAGAAAGGGTTTGAATTGCAAAAGAAAGAGTGACAATGTGTCTCTCTAACCCCTTGAAGGAAGTGAATTACTCAATTGAGTCAAGAAAGTGTGCCAAAATAAATCAAAAGAAGTGTTTGAGGGAAGATTGAACCCATTTGAACAAAAACACGTCCTACCTTTACCCAAAGCCTTCACAATAACTCCTCAAAAGCCCTATATGATCTTGAGTTGAGGGAAGCCTACATTAGTGGATACTTACATAAGGGGCAAGCATATGGTACTTAGAGCCGGACTTAGGGCCTTTTCTTTGTGAGAGATGAGAGAGAAGTCCATTCACCTCGATTTGTGTGCAAATACTCTAAAAGGTGAGGTTCACTCAGGGAAAGTCGAGGATGTGTGAGTTTGGGTTCCACAATGACCAAAGAAATTGAGAAAGGTTCCTTGATGAAATGTGTCAACTCTTGATGCTCTTGTGTCGCACTTGATCCACAAGTTTTCAAAGTTTGAATGTGTTAATGATGCATTCGCATTGAGGGCAATTGTTAGTCCCAATTGATGCTTGTTGAGGTTACCTTAGGACAAACAGGAATTACTTGGGTGTTTTCCATTGAGGGATAGGTCTCATTTTATTTGCTTGAGGACAAGCAAAGGTTTAAGTTTGGGGGAGTTGATAACTGTGATTTCTACATGTTTTATACTCATTCTTACCTGATCTTTTTGCATTAATTGCCATATATTAGTCCCAAAATGCTTAAAAATTACACTTGATTGCAGGTTTGAGCGACAAGATGATAAATATCAAAGATCGGCTCAAAAAAGAGTGAAATCTGCCAAGTATCAAAAGACAACTGAAGTGGGGAACAAGATGACCTGCGCGGACCGCACTGATTTGGTGCGCGACCGCGCAGGAGAGTTCAGAGACCTTGCAAGTTTGAAGTCAAGCCACGCGGTCCGCACTGATGGAAGTTCAGAGACCCAGAAAATCAAGGCAAAAGCCCACGCGGCCGCACATCAAATCAGTGCGGTCCGCGTGGGTAAAAGTTCAGAGAGTTGAGTTTTGGGAAAACTCTACTACGTGGCCGCATCCCATTTCTACGCGGTCCGCGTGTCTTAGCGTATGCGGACGCGTGACATATCTGTGTGGTCCGCATCCCTTAGTTCCAGAAGCAAGACTTGAAGACTTATTGCCCTCCGCGACCGCGTGACATTTGTACGCGGTCCGCGCCAGACCCTCAGGGGTATTTTTGTCCAGTTTTTCCTGTGTAGTATAAATAAAACATTTTACTTTTTAGCAGGGGCAGATCTGTTTTAGAGAGCATAGAGCAGCTGAACTTGGGATTTCATGAATTTAGCTTATTTTGGGCAATCTCTTCTAGTATTAACGTGGATTTGAGTAGATTAACATTGTAGTTAATTGTTATGTTAATTTCATCTATTATTTCTTCAATTTCTGTTCCTATTATGGCTAGCTGAACCCATTAGCTAGTGTTGTGGCTCAACCCTAGTGTGGGTAATTAATGGGTGTGATTGTTTAGTGCATGAATGATGTTGGGTATTTGTTATTTGAATTAATCTTATGTTTTCATTAAGATTTGGTGGTTGCAAACACTAAGTCTAGCTTAGTGAGTCTTGACTCTTCTTGAGAAAGAGAGTCTATGACCCCAAGATTAATTCTAACAAGGAATTGGGATGGACCCATGAGAATGGTAGTCCCAATTAACGGGTTAAACCTCGAGAGAGTAATTACCCAACTTGAACCATAAGTTGCTTGGGCAAATTGGCCTACCCAATTGGTCTCGAGAGAGTCAATTGGGCAAAATCACTCTCTCTACCGAGAGGTGTGAGAGTGAGTGCAAAAGTGCAATGGTTATAGCATAAGTCCCATAGTCATCATTCTTGCATTAGGAATCTCTACCCGTTAGTTGACCACCTAGGTACATGCCACGGCCCTAGTGCCTTTCTCTATATTGCATACAACTTAGAGTCATAATTTTAGCATAACTTAACTTTACAATTGTAGTTGATAAATTGTAGCTATTAATCAAAAGAAAACCAAAAATGTTAGAAGATCAATTAGGAGCTAAAACATAGTCCTAGACTACACAAACACGCAACTCCAAATTGAAGTTCCCTATGGAAAATTGACCCCGATACCGCTATTGGGTAAAAGTATTAGCACCCACTCTTCCTCAGGTCGAGTCCGCTGCGATCAGGTACCAGTCAGGTGCTCCAAGCCAGAGCAGGCCAAAGTGAGGCTCAGAGTGAGATGTCGTCTCATACCTCATCTACTCCGTCTCCTCCAGAGGATATTAGGAGGCACCCAACACCTCCAGTTCCTCCATCTGGCACTACAGACCAGGGTATGCGGAGTGTTTTGCAGTTATTGACTAGCTTGGTAGCTGCTCAGGCTCAGAGGCAGAATACAGGTGCTGCTGAGAAACCAGTTAGTACAAGAGTTCGTGATTTTATTAATTTAGACCCTCCAGTGTTTACCGGATCAGACCCCAAGGAGGACCCACAGACTTTTATTGACCAGGTTCATCGTACACTTCGGGTTATGCATGTTAGTGATACAGAGGCAGTAGAGTTGGCTTCTTATCGGCTACGGGATTTAGCGGTTCTCTGGTATGATAGTTGGGAGAGATCCAGGGGTCCGAACCCTCCTCCAGCTGTGTGGAAGGAATTTTCTGAGGCCTTTCTTCGTCACTACTTGCCAGTTGAGATACGACGAGCTAGAGCTGATAAGTTCTTGAACCTTAGACAAGGTAATATGAGTGTGCGAGAGTACAGTATGCAGTTTGATTCTTTGGCAAGGTATGCTCCCCATATGGTGGCCGAGATGAGTGATAGGGTGCATATGTTCGTGAATGGGTTGGGACCACATCTGATAAATGAGTGTACGACAGCCTCCTTGGTGGAGGGCATGGATATTTCCCGTATTCAAGCTTATGCCCAGACCCTAGAGGATCGTAAGCGCCAGCAGAGGGCAGTTAGGGAGCAGGATAGGGGCCAGCATAAGAGGGCGAGATTTGCAGGGTATTCTGATGACTTCAGAGGCCGCATCAGGCCACAGTTTTCGAGGAGTTCGGCGCCACCTGTAGCTAGTGCTCCTCCACAGTTTCAGAGGCCTCGATATGATCGATCCTATTCTGGTCCAGGTCAGAGTTCGCGGGCATCTGGCTCGCAACATCACAGGGATACTAGTCAGATGAGACCCCCAACACCACATTGTGATCAGTGCGGCAAGGCCCACTTTGGACTGTGTCGTCGAGGTTCTGATGCATGCTATTCGTGCGGGCAGCCTGGCCATATGATGCGGGATTGTCCTAATAGAGGAGGTGATGGTATGGCTCAGCCGACTGGATCTGTGTCTGGTTCTTCCTCATCAGTTCGACCTCCAGCACGGGGTTTTCAGCAGTCGACAGGTCGTGGTAGGGGTAGAGGTGCAGTGCCGAGTTCGAGTGGTGCTCAAAATCGAACCTATGCTCTAGTAGGTCGACAGGATCTCGAGTCGTCTCCAGATGTTGTTACAGGTATTATATCTGTGTTTTCTTATGATGTATATGCGCTGATTGATCCGGGATCTACATTATCATATGTTACACCCTTTGTGGCTAATAAGTTTGGCATTGAACCTGAATTGATAAGTAAACCCCTTGCGGTATCTACTCCGATAGGAGATTCTGTGATTGCTAGAAGGGTATATAGAGGTTGCACTGTGATGATTTGTAGTCGTCAAACCTCGGCAAATTTATTTGAGTTAGAAATGGTTGATTTTGATGTGATAATGGGAATGGACTGGTTGGCCTCATGCTATGCAAATGTTGACTATCGTACGAAGATGGTTAGGTTTCAATTTCCTAGTGAACCCATCATCGAATGGAAAGGGAACATTGCTACACCGAAGGTAGGTTTATTTCCTATCTTAAGGCAAGGAAAATGATCTCAAAAGGTTACATTTATCATTTCGTTCGCGTTAGGGATGCGGAGGCGAAACCATCTACTTTACAATCAATCCCCGTGGTCAACGAATTCCCAGATGTTTTCCCAGATGAACTCCTAGGCCTTCCTCCTGAAAGGGAGATTGAGTTTAGCATTGATGCGTTTCCTGACACTCAACCGATCTCTATCCCTTCATACAAAATGGACCCGGCAGAGTTGCGAGAGTTGAAGGTGCAGTTGAAGGACTTGCTGGATAAGGGCTTCATTAGGCCTAGCACTTCACCTTGGTGTGAACCAGTCCTATTCGTGCGGAATAAAGACGGGTCGTTACGGATGTGTATCGACTATCGACAGTTGAATAAGTTTACTATAAAGAACAAGTATCCACTTCCAAGAATTGATGACCTGTTTGACCAACTCCAGGATACCAAGTATTTCTCCAAGATTGATTTACGTTCAGGGTATCATCAGGTGAGGGTTAAGGAGAAGGATATTCCAAAGATGGCCTTCCGGACAAGATACAGGCACTTTGAGTTCTTGGTGATGTCGTTCAGGCAAACAAATGCCCCAGCAGCTTTTATGGATCTCATGAATACTGTTTTTAGGCTTTATCTTGATGTGTTCGTGATTGTATTCATTGATGACATTCTAGTATACTCTCGTTCGGAGGCGGAACATACGGGCCACTTGTGGATAGTATTACAAACGCTTCAGGATCGTAAGTTATATGCTAAGCTCTCCAAATGTGAATTTTGGCTGAACTCAATAGCGTTCCTTGGCCATGTGATATCTGACGAGGGTATTAGTGTCGACACTCAGAAGATCGATGTAGTAAAGAATTGGCCGAGACCTACAACACCATCAAAAGTTCGCAGCTTCCTAGGGCTAGCAGGATATTATAGGCGGTTTGTAGAAGGGTTTTCCTCTATATCATCACCATTGACTAAGTTAACACAGAAAGCTACCAAGTTCCAGTGGTCTGACACTTGTGAACGTAGTTTTCAGGAGCTGAAGAATCGATTGACATCCGCACCAGTGCTCACTCTTCCTGAAGGAACAGAAGGTTATGTGGTATATTGTGATGCCTCAGGTATAGGTTTGGGGTGCGTATTGATGCAGCGTGGGAAGGTGATTGCTTATGCATCAAGACAATTGAAGAAGCATGAAAAGAATTATCCAACCCATGATTTGGAATTGGCTGCAGTAATATATGCTTTGAAGATATGGCGGCACTACTTATACGGCGTCCATGTTGACATCTACACAGATCACAAGAGTTTACAATACATCTTCAAGCAGAAAGAGTTGAATTTGAGGCAGCGTAGGTGGCTTGAATTATTGAAAGACTACGACGTCGAGATATTGTATCATCCCGGTAAAGCCAATGTTGTGGCAGACGCTCTCAGCCGTAAATCAATGGGAAGCTTAGTACATATTGAGGCAGGTAGATGGGGGTTGATTAAAGAGCTTCATCAGCTAGCCAATATGAGAATCAGATTGTTAGACTCTGATGACGGAGGTGTTACTGTACAGAATACATCAGAATCATCTTTGGTAGCCGAGGTAAAAGCACGACAATATGAAGATCCTATCTTAGTACGATTAAGAGAAAGCATTCAACAGTGTAAAAGTATGGCTTTTGGGATCGGAAAAGATGGGGCACTGAGATACCAGAGCCGATTGTGTGTGCCTAATGTGGCAGGGTTGCGAGAGAAGATTATGAATGAGATTCATCAATCCCGATATTCCATCCATCCCGGCTCGACAAAGATGTATCATGATGTCAAGGAGCAGTATTGGTGGGATAATATGAAGAAGTCTATTGCAGAATTTGTAGCCCAGTGTCCCAATTGTCAACAAGTAAAGATAGAATATTAGAAACCCGGTGGATTGCTTCAGAATATACAGATTCCGACTTGGAAATGGGAGGTGATTAATATGGACTTCATTATTGGATTACCTCGCTCTTATCATAAGTTTGACTCCATCTGGGTGATAATTGATCGACTTACAAAATGTGCCCATTTTCTGCTAGTTAAGACAACTTACACGGCTGAAGATTATGCAAAGTTGTATATCAAGGAGATTGTTAGGCTTCATGGTGTGCCGGTATCTATTATATCAGACCGAGGAGCTCAATTTACAGGTAACATTTGGAGGTCTTTTCAGAAGGGTTTAGGCACACAGGTGAATCTCAGCACTGCATTTCATCCGCAGACTGACGGACAGGCTGAACGTACCATTCAGACACTGGAAGATATGCTACGAGCATGTGTTCTATATTTTAAGGGAAATTGGGATGACCATCTTCCACTCATAGAATTCGCCTACAATAATAGCTACCATTCCAGTATTAAAATGGCCCCATACGAGGCACTATACGGGAGAAGATGTAGATCACCAGTTGGATGGTTCGAAGTCGGTGAAACAGAATTATATGGGCCAGATTTGATTCACCAAGCTATTGAGAAGGTGAAAGTGATACAGGAGCGATTGAGGACGGCACAAAGCAGGCAAAAATCTTATTCTGATGTCCGACGTCGTGATCTAGAGTTTGAGGTTGGTGATTGGGTTTTCCTGAGGATCTCACCAATGAAGGGTATTATGCATTTTGGGAAGAAAGGTAAGCTGAGTCCAAGGTATATCGGGCCGTATAAAATTCTTCGACGGATTGGACAGGTTGCTTATGAGTTAGAATTGCCATCCGAATTGGAATTTGTCCACCCGGTATTCCATGTATCTATGTTGAGGAAATGTATTGCAGACCCTTCTCGAGTCGTCCCTATCAAAGATGTACAGGTTACAGAGGACCTATCATATGAAGAAGTGCCAGTGGCTATATTAGATCGACAAGTCCGCAAGCTGAGAACAAAAGATATAGCTTCCATCAAAGTATTGTGGAGGAACAAGAATATGGAAGATAACAAGGATGCTGGTGGAACACATGATATATTAGAAGGTGAAATGGCTCTATGAGGTAAGCAATAACTTGAGAATACTCTTCCTTAATACAAAATGGCAATATGTAGATAATGTACATGTCCATAATGCTTTGTATACTCTTGTAAGGGCATACGTTGAGTTAACTTCTTGCAAGTTTGTCCTCTATTTATGGGAGAAACTTGGCCGGAATCCACGATGATTTAAACTCCCCATGAACCCTTACATTCGAGGACGAATGTTCCTAAGGGGGGAAGGGTGTTACAACCCATATCCACACGCGTTAGTTCATGCCATATATTAGTTAACATAAATTCAAGAAGGAATTATATTTAAGATGATAAGAAGTCAATCATATTGGTCTTAAGTGATACAAGGGTGTATAAGGGTGATTAATAAGTATTAGAAGTTAAACGAATCAAGGATGTTGTAACTCGTATTTTCATGTAAACCTAGAGGTTTTTAATACACTCAAGAGGTCATATATTAAGGTATTTGAATCATATAATATCCATATCATAAGTCTTGAAGTCAAACGAGTTATGAAACAAAAGTCGACAAACGTTGTCGCAACTTAGGTTCATAATTTTACTTAAACATTAGGTCAAATGTTTCTAAGCTTTTCTCCTAATTTACAAGGAATTACGGGGTGATGTACCCACCAAATTAAATATCTATCAGTCTAGTTTCCAACGCATGAAACCGTTTGTCAATACGATCTCGGAGTATAGAGATATTCATATTTTCGCAAGCCTGCACAGATTGGTAGATGACAAGTAGGTGCATCACCTACTTGCCAAAATGATAGGACAAAATTAAAAGACCTAAGTCGGCCAAGAGAGGACTTTTAAGGGGTTATGAACTCAGTTATTTCATCCATATTTCAGACCCTCAAAACCAAAGTTAACCCCTGCAACTCTTCCCCAAAAATCCCACACAAACCCTAATCGATTTTCCCTCTCTTTCAAGTTCTATTTAAAGGTAAAACCTAGAGTTTGAAGAACCAAGGGAAGGGCTGAGTTATCCAACAAGTAAGGTAAGTTACTGCCATCTTTCATAAATTTTTCTCTGCTGTGAATTCATGTTAATTCGTTCTATACATGTAAGAACTCAGGGGACGGTGATCGGAAGCTGCGAGTTCGAGTTATTCACTTGTAGCGGACTATTTTGTGGACTGTTTTGTGTTGCTGTTGGGCTGCATGTTTTACTACTGTTTTGTGGAGTTTTGGAGATGAAAGGGTGTGGAGAAACACCATATATATGTAGGGTTGTGGGATGATAGTTATTCGTAACATTTCCGGGTCGTTTGACACGACTGCGGTGGCCGTCGTATGTATGATGTAATTAGGTTGTGCGTGGGCTGTTTTGGGAGGCTCAGTATGTTTATTATTGATGTTTTTTGGGCTGTTTGGTGATTGTTTTGAATGGTGTGAAGTCGTATATATAGGGGAGGTGCTGTCCGTTTCAACGTAAAATAGGTTGTGGTCGATACATAATAGTTATAACGCTTAAATGATAACGATAGTATCGTTTCTCTTATTGTAGACTAAGGAGTTGTGACAATTGAATAGCTTGTGATTGGGGCAGTATATACAAGGTATGTGAGGCTATCACTTTCCTTTTTTTGCATGACTCCGATTGTACATAATGTAATGAATGAGCTTCCAAAGATACTCTACTCTTAGAAGCTAGCAGTACTTACATTGCTTTCCCTCTTATGGAACGATTGATGTTAATGTTGCTTCTCTTATTCTTATGTTATCAATGTTGTTGGTACTTCCTAATTCTTATAAGGTTCATAGTGAAGAGTTAGTCCTAATAATGTGTACAGAGGATACTGACCTTACGTCACTCCGAAAGGTTTAGAATGTGATTCCATGAGTCGAGCATGCATTATATGTATGTATCTATTTTACTCTACCGAGCCGTGCTATAGTAGGCCGGGTACGACACCTATTGTGCAACCACTGATCAGTTGGGTTTTACCGAGCTCCACATTGCCGGGGATGATTCTACCGAGCCTTATGATGGTCGGGTATGTTTTTTACCGAGCCTATTATGGCTGGGTACGATATGATGATGATGATGCCCATAGAGGTGTATGTTTTAAAAGTTTATATATACATACATATGTATCATGCATTCCATGTCAGTAGCCCTCAGAGGTATTCAGATGTTCCAGGTTGTATATTCTCTATCCCTACTTACATTACTGTTCGTATTTATGGTTCCCTGCCTTACATACTTAGTACTTTATTTGTACCGACGTCCTTTTGTTTGTGGACGTTGCATGTCGTGCTGCAGGACCTGATAGACAGGCAGGTGCAGCTCCCCCACCACAGTAGGTTGTCCAGTTCAGCAGTGATTGGCGAGATCCCTTCTCCGGACTTGCCGTGGTCTTGGTATGTATTTTTGTTATAGACATTATGGGTATGTCGGGGATAATTGGGAAAGGGCTAACAGTTAGGATATAATTAAAGGAGGCTCTTTATGGACAATAACAAGAAGTAAATGAAGAACAAGTATAAAGCCAACAAATAAGAGCAATAGAAATAGTGTCGGGAGAATATGTTAGAGAGAAAAGAAAGAGTTCTTGTATATTTCGTGTAGAACAGTTGGAGCAACAGCCACCTCCTACAAAATGGTAAGGATCCCCTTTATATAGGAGGAGAGCTCCAAGATAGTACGAAAAGCATTAATTACAAAGATATGGTGATGAGACGGCTAGACGCGACATCCTGATACATATACTGGGCAGGCCGGCGTTGTTAGACTTAGCCGCGTGCCCTGGGGACTCCCTATTTTTACTCTAGCCTCGAGCAATATTTCCTTTAGGTCGGTCCCTGACGAGCTTCGAGGGATGGAACTCGGTCACGACTTCGTGTCCTCGAGGCCTCGAGGTGTTCTTCTGAAACGAACTATAAGCAAAAAATTGGACCCTCTGATTTTACCGCATATAAATAGTCTCTGCATTTTCTAGAACGAAGCAGTGGGAAACGATTCTGATACCCGACTCCCCGAATTTCCCGTGATGACATCATGCCGATGACGCAACCTATGGCGTGAGTTTTCACGATAACCGGGACATCCTATGGACTTGTCTTTTCGACGCCATTCAATGCGCTGTCGATTCTCGTTCTTTAAAGTGATAGTACTGCCGTCGATTCAATTCTTCAAGAACGTATTAATTGTACCTGTCGGTCAATCGTCCAAAGGCATTGATGGCCGTGTTATTATCTCCTATAAATGGAGGTATTTTGGCGTTATCTTTCTATCCAAGTGCCTTCCTCCATTCATTCATCCCTTTCTTCTCTCCATCATTCTCTATTGTTAATCACTATGTTTTGAGTTCACGGCCTTAAGGTTGTTTGGAAGCATTCTCATCGGCTGTGTGGTGGCCTTTTACTTGAGCTTCCCTTTGTCGAGCGAGATCATACCATCTTATCGTTGTTGTTGTTGTTATTACTCCTTCTACTGCTGTCCTTATTGGCTCGCGATGATGATACGGGGGCGGCTGGCTTCCTCCGATATAAAAGGGCGTTTGGACTCTACACCGCTGCTTGGGAGAGTATTCGGACTATGCACCGCTGCTTGGGAAAGTATTCGGACTATACATCGCTGCTCACTCTCCTACCCTGGCCTGGTGTGGCACTTCATCCCTTGGGTTTTTTCTCCCAAGGGATAAAATGGCACAACCGGCCGTTGAGGCTGGGGCCCGCCGAATCTTCAACCTTTGGCTTCGGTGGGTTATGTCTTTTTTTTTCTGGATCTTCTGCATCCTCCCCCTTTTCTCTTCTTCATCTTCTCCCTCGCGATGTTATTCCGTGAGACCGAGCTGGGAATCTAGAGGAGGTGGCGATCAAAGGAGTTGCCTTCGAGGATACGAGCCCAAAGAGGTAGCGCTTGGAGATGATGCTACCGGAGATGAACCATCTAGGGTAGACTAGGTCCTAGGATTTCACCATGGATGTGCACCCCTTCACTTCTTTGTTTCCGTGTAAGGACCCCTTGTGGCTTTTGTAACCATATGTAAGGACCCCTCGAGGGCCGTTGTAAGCAAATGTTTACAAATATGAATGTGAAACTTATTTTCCTAACTTCTACCTTTGATGCTTATCATATTCTTTTATATTTGCAGGAATTCTGAATGTATGCTTCTGTTGACGATTGTCAATATCTAACTCGGATGCGAGTATTCCTTCCGGTCTTCATTTGATATAAATGGCTCCTTTCGGAGCCCACCATTGTTCCTCGGACCAAGCTTGAAACGGTCCGATAGACTCGGGTCATCGGGACCCTCGAGTCACATGAAGACAATGCATCAAACCTTGAAATATTTGAGAGTTGTCTCTGAGTGAAGGTCAGCTTCAAGCACCTGGAAATTTAATTTGAACTTGATGTAGATAACCTTTTAAGGCGTTGTAGGTAGGTATTTGAGGAAGGGTTACCCATTTTAGGCGATGTCCTGAGGTCGAGCCCTCATGGACGGGGCTCGAAATGCTTACTTTTCTTCTTGGGATGAACCCTCGAGGTCGGATACCACCTCGGAACTGGAGATGATGTTGTTGGACTTTTGAAGCCTAACTTTCTTTCGATGGAGGTCCTCAAGGTCGGGTACCACCTCGGGACTTTTATTGAAGTCATTGGCCTCCCGGGGCCTAACTTGGGTAGGTGGACCGTTGTTGTTTCCCCACATATATATGGGGTTGCTCCCGCTTCTTGGGAGATCCTATTATTTTAGATAGATATCCTTCTGTTTCGGCATCGAGACCTTCGTTACCTTAGCACCAAAGCATTTTTGTAGGTTCCCGTTTCAGTTTGCTAGTTCTGCCATAGCCATGACTGCTACTTCAGGGTCTATCCGACAGAGAGGGGAGAGTTCCACTCCCGGTACTCAGGATCCACGGGAGTTCACTTTCAAGACTATGTCTTCAATAAGAGAGAAACATCTTGAGCTAGTGAGGAGAGACTGCGGATGGGGCGAAGGGGTAGCGTTGTAGGTGCTTCCCCCGGATGGGGGTATCACGGACTTTGCCGATGGATTCCTGAATGTGTACTTCTGCCCTTTTGCACTATGCCTCCTTGATAGGGTCGTGCTCAATTTCTGCTTAAAGTATCAGGTTACTTTTGTGCAGATACATCCGTCATTTTGGAGAATAGTGTTGATGATGAGGTTCTTTGCAGAGAAGGCAGGGCTTGAATTCACGCACAGTCATCATGTCAGGATGTACCAGCCTTTTCATCATCGAGGTTTGCTAACCTTGCGGTGTCGTTCGTCCACTCCCTTTGTTGTTGATGATGAGGAAGATGGAGATCGAGAGTGGATTAGTCAGTTCGTTTGAGTCCGGATGGCTGACGTTATCCCCGTGGAACTTATGCCATTCCCCGAGGAATGGAATTATACGCGTGAGTGGAGCGTCTCGTGCATTTTTAGATTTGCTCATGGTGGAACTAATTAATAAATCATGTTTCTCCCTTCTCTGCAGCAATTTAATGGGCATCGAGCGAAGTTCCTGATCTGCCTAGTTGGGTCCGGAAGCTGGCGACCCATTCGACTTGTGAGGAGCGCAGGTGGCGAGCTGTACCCCGGGGTAGATGAGAAGCAAAACATCATGGTATGTGTGTGCACTTCTTTTTCCCTGTCCCCCATACATTTGGGAAGACATTTTCCCCTTTTCATGTATTAATCTTGCCGTCGTAGGTATCGGAGGGTCCCCAAGGGCGAGGCTGTGCTCCTCCGGAGAGGGGGAGAGGTTGCCAGCTTCTGAGCTAAAGTACGACAATGATAAACGGGATATGCATTTGCAGTGAGAAGGCGCTCACAACAGGGAGAAACGAGGACGAGTCTTTGAGGAGGAAACATCGCCCGAGCCTGCTGCACCTGATGTTTCTTGTTCTGGAGAGGTGGTTTCTCCGAGCAACCGTGCTTCGACCGGGGTTGATTCTTGCAGGGCCGAGGGGATTATATTAACAGAGGTGTGCTTGGCCTTCGAGGAAGTTCGCCGATTTCAGTTTGCGGTGAGCTTCGGCACAGGCCTTCCGAATCTTGCGTCTTCCCTTCCTTATCGAGTTTTTCTTTTGCAGGCCTTTAACAAGCTTAGGTCTGAGTTGCTCCATCATAGGGCTAGGCTCCGGAAAGCTCTAGACGAGGGTAGGTCCCTTGGGCTCCTTTGCGAGGAGAAGGAAGTTGAGTTGGCACGCTGGCGATATGAGGCGTACCAGAGCTCGAATTACGAGAGCTATTTGATGGAGCAGGTAACTTCCCGTCCCGAGTGGGTATGCATTTCACTTTTTGACTTCTTAGGTTAAATCTTCATCTATCCTAGCTGCAGAAAAAGACGGAGGCCCTGGAGGGCCTTAGGGGTGAAGCCGACCGAGTCAGGAATGACTATGGCGAGCTAAGAGCTCAGGTGCAAACTCAAGCTTCAGAGGGGAAAGGTGCCTTGGCTAAAGTTCCTGCCATCGAGGTCCAACTCTGCTTAGCTTGTGATAATGCTTTAGTTCAAGCGGATATGATCACGAAGCTCGAATCCGAACTTTCAAAGGTCAGGGCTGAGATCATTGATGCTCAGACCGAAGCAACACTAAGTCGGACTAAGGTTGATCAGGAGATGGCGATTTATTTGAAGGATGTTGCCGATGCCCGGCCCAAACCGAGTTGAAGAGGGTCCTCGATCGTGAAGATAGGATCAAAGAATATGCTCGTTGCAGATCTCGAAGAAGGGTTCTCAAGGAGATCAGTGCCATGGGTTTTGTTCTCCCGGAAGAGTTGGCGCGAGCGAGGGCGGATGAGCGTGGTGCTCGGTCACTCTTGTCCGGCGCCGAGGAGAGTGAAGATGAGGCTGATAGGTCGTAGCCCTCAGGAGCGGGGTGTAGACTTTGCCATCTTGTATGCGATATCTTCAGAGTGCGCTTGTAGACGGAGGATGCATTTTTCACATTTGTAAATGAAAGAAACTTAAGGTTTTATCTCTTCTGTACCTCCTTTCTACTTTGCTTCTGATCGGGCGGATTGGTTTCAGAGTTGGTGAGAACCCTTAGATTCGTGATATGGCCCTGGGGCTGATTAGGCAGGCCCAGGGGCTCTTACATGCTCGGTTGGTGCGACCTTTAGTATAAGTTGGCATTAGAGCTCTTATGCTTTTGCTCAACTGTTTTGGGTTTAGTCTTCGAGTCGGGCTTTGATTCGAGCTCATTCGATCCTCAAGCTTTTATGTTTGTATGGGCGGGTGACAGTGGCTCTTACGCTTTGCCCTTGGGCATTTGTATTTTAACTATTTTGGGTTTAGTCTCCGAGTCGGGTTTCGGCTCGAGCACAATTGACCCTCAAGTTCAGTATTTGCATGGGCTATCGACAACGGCTCTTACACCTTGGGTCGAAGGGACCTTTTATATGCACGACCCTGAGGCTCGTTAAGCTGGCGACAATGGCTCTTTCCCTTTACCCTTGGGCATGTATAGCTAACTATTTTGGGTCCGGTCCCCGAATCGGGTTATGATTCGAGCTCATTTTGACCCTCAAGCTTTCAAATTTAAGCTTGCGATAGTGTCTCTTACGCTTTCGGTCGATGCGACCGTTTGGTGTGTGTGGCCCTGAGGCTCATTAGGCTGGTGATAATGACTCTTACGCTTTGCCCTTAGGCATATGTAGGCTTTGTTTTCCTCTCGTTAAGGACTTTTTGAAATGATTTTGCCTGACCCGTCGTCGGTTCGGGAAGAACCTCGATTTTAAGTCATTTGTGGCGATGTTTTAGCACCTCGGAAGGTTTAGCTTGTAGGCTGAGTGGCTTGAAGCCTTGTGATTTGGAGCTGAAATGGTCGAAGCTCTTTTGCCTGTCGAGGGTAGCCTGTTTAACCGGTTCTTTCCGAAGTAGATTCGAAGAAATGGCCTATGATTTTGTAGCGCCGGTCGGGCGTCCTCGAGTTGAGTTAATTTGGTTGGTACAGTCGTATGACCATAGTCATTTGTGTTTGGCTGGAGCCATTTTTGATCCCGAGTGTAGTAGTTTAGGCGTCTATATCGAGGGTATGCCATTTCGGGAGTCTTACAAATGCGATATGTAGCCTAAACTTCGGGATTGAGTTTACGCCTGTAGTAAGGTCTTACAAAATTTTCATGCCTTTTGAGGTCTTATAGTTTTGTTGATACTTGGTACACGTATGATTCATGCCTTGCTTGAGGTCTTACAATTTTGTTGATACTTGGTACAAGTATGATTCATGCTTTGCTTGAGGTCTTACAGTGTTGTTGATACTTGGTACAAGTATGATTCATGCCTTGCTTGAGGTCTTACAGTTTTGTTGATACTTGGTACAAGTATGATTCATGCCTTGCTTAAGGTCTTACAGTTTTCGTTATTGCCTTAAATAGGTCTTATTAGACCGAGTCTGCTCGATCGGGGTCTTATGGCCTTGGGTTTTTTAAATGAATGGTGATTGGCGACAGTCTCCGAGTTTGCTTAGGCTCGGGGGCCATTACTCATGAGCTCAGAATTGCCTCATTGGGGGCTTATGATTTTGGAGATTTCGACCCTGAGGTCATGCATTTTCTGAGTTTGCGATGCCAGTCTCCGAGTGTTCGGGACATTTTTCTTTTTTGGAGATGTTTCGTAATTTCCATGCTGCCTCGTTGAGGGCTTATGAGTTTGGAGTTCTGGTCCTGAGGCCATGCGGGTGAATAGTCATTGACGCTAGTCTCCGAGTATTTCGGGGCGTTCTCGGTGGAAGGATCTTTACCATGAAAAAGCTGAATAACCTTTGGAGTACGAGATGCTTTGGCGAAAAATATTCTTTGATTGCTTGGCATAAGTACATGTCGTTTTGTTGCCGTGGGTCTGGCTTATGCGGACACAATTCACTTGACAGTTTGGCCAGGTACATCATTTCCTATTGGAACCTTGTTTGTCGTTCCCTGGTTCTTCTGAGTGGATGACCTCTCAAGGGGGTGCCCTCCAGTGTTCGGGGTTGATTACAGAAGAAGCCTTGTACACTTGTCGGATCCTCCTTAGGAAGCGTATGAGCGTTGCCTCATTAAAACCCTTGCCGATGAAACCCTCTTTGGGACAAAAGCTCGGTCGAAGGAAAAGAGTGCAACAGACGCCTTTAAGGTCTTGAGATCTTCGGATTGGGTTAGCACTTTCGACTACCCTGATCGGGCGCCTGCATATGGGTTAGTATAAAATAATGAAAAACGGAGGTGGACTTACCTTATCGTGGGATGCGCCGGTGATGTTCTGAGGTCCGATGTGTCCTTATTGTTTAGGGCGAGGACTCGGTACGGTCCTCCACTATGTTTAATCGGGCTTAGCCGAAGGCGTAGTTTGATTATCCTTTGGCTCTTTCGAGAGTGGAGATATTGGTGCCGGCGCTACGTTACATACCGCAGACACTTCCCTTGCCGCGTGTTGCTCCCCATAGATGGTTTTAATGCCATCCTCTGCCAGGAATTTCACATTTGGTGGAGAGTGGATGGTATCGCTCTCATGCGGTGTATCCATGGTCGGCCGAATAAGGCGTTATGTCTCATGTCTCCTTCTATGACATGGAATTTGACGTTTTAGGTCGTGCCGGCCATGCTGACTAGGAACTCCTTTCATTGTTTCGATCGCCGTGTTGAATCCGCTAACAACTCGAGAGGCAGGCATGATTTGATCTAACAGTCCGAGCTGCTCTATTACCCTCGACCCAATAATGTTGGCCGAGCTACTTGGATCCACATGCACATGTTTTATTCGAAATGAATTAATGAGGAAAGAGGTTAAAAGTGCGTCATTATGAGGTTGGGACGAGGTTTCGGAGTCCTCCTCACTGAATGTGAGGGCATCTTCGGGTATGTATCCCCGAGTTCGCTTTTTTCTGGTGATGGATATTTTTGTCCTTCTTACCACGGGTTCTTGGGGAGTGTCGACGCCCCCCAATATTATGCAGATAACATGTTGTGGCTCATTTGATTCGTTCTTCTTGGCCGTGCGTATTATGAAGTTCACATACTAAGTTGTGATCCTTCTGGGAAAGATCCGACTGGATAGGTCTGGGCCATTTGGCGTTCCTGATTTTGCTGGCGGCGAACACGATGTCCGGTACATCAACGCTAAAGTTGCATTCTGATAGGCAAGGTGCACCCACTGGCCCTGCGTTCCTATCGAATCTGGCTATGTTGATGAGTCCTCGAGGATCCTGTCCTCGATCCATTCTCCGATCGTTACGAGGTAGGTTGCGGCTCGGGGCATTCCTCCAATCTTCGATGTACGACTGATATCTTTCTTTGTTTGGTTTCGGTTCCTTTGCCAGGAGCCTGTTTGGGTATACTGAGCCCGAGGGGGCTGCCAACTGGTCATCCTCGACCCTAATTTTCGACTGGTACCGATTGTGGACATCCGACCAGGTCACAACTAGATAGTCGATCAAATTTTGTTTCAACTGTTTTGAAGCCACCGAGCTTCGTTCATTCAGACCTTGAGTGGAAGCCAGCACTGCCCAGTCGTCGGAGACTGGCGGTAGCTCCATCCGTTCCATTTGAAAGCGAGACACGAATTCTCGCATCATCTCGTTCTCCCTTTGCTTAATTTTGAAAACGTCAGACTTCCTCGTCGTTACTTTGATGGCACCAGCATGTGCCTTTAAAAAGGAGTCTACTAGTATGGCGAATGAATCTATGGAGTTTGGAGCCAAGTTTTGATACCACATCATAGCCCCCTTCGAGAGTGTTTCCCCGAACTTTTTCAGCAATACAGACTCGATCTTATCGTTCTTTATATCGTTGCCATTCACCGCACAAGTGCAGGCAGTAACGTGTTTATTAGGGTCTGAGGTCCCATTGTACTTTGGGAGTTCCAGCATTCTAAACTTCTTTGGAATGGGTTTCGGGGCCACTTCTTCGGGGAACGACCTTTGTATGAACTTCTTCGAATCCACACCCTTCAGAACCGGGGGTGCGTTCGGGATCTGATCGACCCTGGAGTTGTAGGTATTGACCTTCTTATTGTTGGCTTCTAATACTTTCTCGCTCGATTCGATCCTTTTGGTGAGGTCTTCGAGCATTTTCACGATGGCAGGGTCGGCTATTGATCCGTTATCGCTCGATCTCATCGGTACCTGTTCGGCCGGGGGAGTAGTTTCCGGTGCTATTGTGCTGGGAGTCTTCGGGTGGCTTTGCAACTGAGCAATAGCCAGCTATTGTGCCTGCAATATTTTGAAAATAACATGAAGGCTAACTTTCTGTTCTTCCCGAGCTGGGGTTTTTTGGGCTTCCTGTTGGTCGCCATGTTGTATGCTCCTGTCGAAGTATGAGGTTTCGTTGACCTGTTGTGTGTCTTGCGAACCTGCGTCCGTTGTAATTGGTCCGGGTGCATTATTGGGGTTCTGTGGTGGCGCGCCAACAATTGGAATAGCCACATTGTTTTCTCCGTGGTTCTCGAGGTTGTCGTTCCCAACTCTATTCACTGAGCCAGACATTTTGACCTGAAATCGAAGATCTTGGACAAGAAAAAGTATGAAAGATAACTTGCGTTGTGTAATGAAACCAGGAAGAAAATAATCACTATTATTTTTAGCCCCACGGTGGGCGCCAAACTGTTTACCGTTAAAATGGTAATAACAATTAAATTTGTTGATGGGACTCTAAAAATACGTGATCTATTTTTATACTAGTTGTTAATATGTAAAATAGAGTTATAATCAAACCAAGGGGTTAGCTGTCCGGGCCTCGGACTAACCGATAAGGGGCCTCGAGATCGATGCCTAGGCTCGGGCTCGAGCTATCGGGGATAATCGGGAAGGGGCTAACAGTTAGGATATAATTAAAGGAGGCTCTTTATGGCCAATAACAAGTAGTAAATAAAGAACAAGTATGAAGCCAACAAATAAGAGCAATAGCAATAGTGTCAGGAGAATATGTTAGAGAAAAAAGAAAGAGTTCTTGTATATTTCGTGTAGAACAGTTGAAGCAATAGCCGCCCCCTACAAAATGGTAAGGATCCCCTTTATATAGGAGGGGAGTTCCAAGATAGTACGAAAAACATTAATTACAAAGATATGGGGATGATACGGCTAGACGCGACAGCCTGATACAGATACTGGGCAGGCCGACATTGTCAGACTTAGCCACGTGCCCTGGGGACTCCCTATTTTTACTCTAGCCTCGAGCGATATTTCCTTTAGGTCGGGCCCCGACGAGCTTCGAGGGATGGAACTCGGTCACATCTTCGTGTCCTCAAGGCCTAGAGTTGTTCTTCTGAAACGAACTAACAACAAGAAATTAGACCCTCTGATTTCGCCGCATACAATTCTTGTACACGAAAAACTATGGCATTAGCATTTCTAATATATGAAATACATATATAAAGACAGAATGTGCCTTTCAAAACTTTTTCCAAATCCTTTCCAAAAAATATGGAGGGTTTTTGGAGAGAAAGCAAATAACTTTTTAAAAAAATGATGCAATGCATATTAATATTAATACACCAAACCAAACAGTTAATAAAAAATAATCTCAATATATATAACTAATCTCAGTAAATATGATACAGTAACGTGACTCCAACCTATTTATACAGTAAAAATAGCACGAGCTAGCCAATTTTCGGACTAGTCATTGAAAAATAGCCAGCGATTGCAAAGTCATTAAAAAATAGCCACTATTTTGCTGCAACACAGAAAGTTCCAGCATAATATACTGGAGATCGGTGCACCTGTGTATGAAGTTCCAGCATAATATGTTGGAACTCCAACACGCGGAAAGTTCCAGCATAATATACTGGAGATTGGAGTACCTGTGTATGAACTTCCAGCATATTATGCTGGACCGATATATTATACTGGAACTCCAGTATATTCCAGTATACTTATGCTGGAACTTATATTGGAGTATTTTTCGGATTTTGAATAGTGTTTTCGTTTAGATTTATCTTTACATGAAAAGTGGTTAAATTTCGATTACTTTTGATGCAAATAATTTCCTTTCTCTCTCTCTTTTCAAATGCTCCGTCCATCCCATCCCTAACAGTCAAAAAATCATACCACCCCATTCCACGTCGGCGACACCCACCTCACGCCACTGACCACCCACAACAGTAGGTAAGCCCCCCATCTCTCACGCCTCCTTTCTTCTGAAGCTTAGCAGCTCTCATCCGACCACTGCCTCCAGTCAATCCAACTGGAAGCTTTCTCGTCGATCTTTTCTTTTCGTCCTCTAAAGATTAGATTTGTCCGATTCTTGAAAACTTGGTGAAATGTCAGTGTTCGGTTCAATTTCGGTTAAGAAGGTGACTGCAGACGTCACGGTATTTGTGGTGTTGCAAACTGGTAACTTTTACATTTTATATTTTCTATTATTTCTTTACTTAATTAACTATTTAGATATCTGAAGGTTGAATTTTGCTGCGGTGGGACTTGGAACTTCGTTGCCCAAAGTTTTGTTTCAGCATTCTGACTTTTACCCATCTCTTTTGGATTCCTTTGAAATCCTTTTGATTGTTTAATCTGTAGATCTGGTTAATGATTTATAGTTTTGATCTGTTCATTTTGTTGTACCATGGTAGAACTTGGTGAATTTTGTGTAGTTCTCTGCTTTTTCCTTACAGTTCCCCTACTACTATCAGGGCTACACCAGTGGTAGCGGTGGCAGCCCCTTTTTGGGTTTTTGGGTCGTGGTATTTTCTATGTTTTCAGGGAAATTCTCGAAGTTGTTGGAGACAAGTTGGGCGCACGAGCACTAGCAAAGGAGAGCAACCTAGATGTGCGTCAGCAAAAGGCGGTGGGAAGCGGTGCATGAGCGTACAACTACATCGAGTACAGCAAATCAACATAGGTTTGGTTCTCGGGAGTTGGTACCTCTCGTTCTACTGTTTCCCTTTTGGTGTTAGCTAAATTGATATTACTTTAGTTCACAATAGTTCAATCATTCAACTAGTGTACTAGTAGTCACTTGTTTCCTTCTAGTTTGATTCATTGTCCATTGTGCACTAGCGAGTCTTCTTTAGATTGTTATAGGTGTAGTTGTTGCAGTATGGGATGATATATTAAGGGCATATCCTTGGGTAGGGCAGAGTGTGGGGCCGGGGTCAGGGGATGGGACGGGAGGCAGGGGAGGTAGAGGGGGCAAGAGAGCCTATAAGTTGAGAATAGGGTCATGGAACATAGGTTCACTAACGAGTAAGTCTATAGAGTTGGCGAAGTTCCTTCAGAAGAGGAAGATTAATATAGTGTGTGTCCAGGAGACTAGGTTGGTCGGATCGAGGGCAAAAAATGCGGATGGGTATAAGTTGTGGTACTTTGAAGTCCTGAGGGGTAAGAATGGAGTGGGTATCCTGGTAGATATCCATCTTAGAGAGTCGGTGGTAGAGGTCAGGTGGGTGAATGATAGACTAATGACTATTAAATTGGTGGTGGGTGAGTGTACTTTAAACGTCGTTAGCGCGTACGCGCCGCAAGCAGGCTTAGATGAGGAGATTAAAAGGCGCTTTTGGGAGGGGTTGGATGACATCGTTCGTAATATTCCGCATTCTGAGAGGTTATTCATAGGAGGAGATTTCAATGGTCATATTGGGTCGTCTGCAAATGGTTATACTGAGGTGCATGGCGGCTTTGGTTTCAGAGAGCAGAATGGAGGGGGCACTTCGCTGTTGGACTTTTCCAAGACATTCGATCTAGTGAATGCGAACTCAAGTTTTCTGAAGCGGGAGGAGCATTTGGTTACTTATCAAAGTTCGGTGGCAAAGACTCAGATTGACTATCTCCTCCTCAGGAGATGCGACAGAAGGTTGTGCGAGGATTGCAAGGTTATCCCAGGTAAGACCCTTGCAACGCAACATAGGCTTTTGGTGATGGACATTGGTATTATGATAAGGAGGATGAAGAGGTCAGTACGAGGCCGCCCGAGGATTAGGTGGAGCACCTTCACTAAGGATAAAGCTCATGAGTTGGAAGGAAGGTTATCGGTAATGGGAGCTTGGAGAAGTAGTGGGGACGCAAACACTATGTGGTCGGCGACGGCGGACTGTATAAGGAAGACGGCGAGAGAGGTGTTAGGGATATCTTCGGGATGCACCGGTGGCCACATAGGAGATTGGTGGTGGAATGCAGTTGTCCAAGGTAAAGTGGAAGCAAAAAAGGCGGCTTACCTACAGTTAGTAGGGAGCACTAGCGAGGAGGAGAAGAGAGCGAACAGTGAGAGGTATTGTCGAGCCCCCTTTTTTCCCCTTCTAACGAAGAGGAGTTTTCGGGTTTCGACATTCATGGGGTGTAATGACTCATTTCCTTTTGGGAATTGGGTATTTGAAGAGTCGCCACCTAATGATTTAAGGTGCATTAGGACACCCATAGAGTTCTTTTGCAACTATGTTTGATAACTAAAGATTGGGTAAGGGCTTGAAATTATCCTAAGGGGAAGGTGTTAGGAACCCCTCAGGATCCACTAGTGTGGTTCCCGGCCAGACAGTTTTTTGTGAATTTGTGCAATTAGCAAGTAATCAAACAAAATGCTCAAGTAATAGGGGAATTAAGTTAAACACACAAGTGTTTGAAAACAATTATTGAAAGGCAAGGTTTGAAAGAGTTATAAGCTAAACATGCTTATAAAAATAAAGGGAGTCCTAGGTTTGTTTGTAATATGGATCACCTCAATGCAATACCCGTTATGACACTCCTCAGAAGAAGGGATACACGTGGTATTAGCGCACCGGTCATCATATCCATTCTACCCTTCTCACTTCGTTAAGGTATTAAAGCGCAGATTGGTCTTGACCTCTATTGGATGCTATTGCCCGTCCCATTCCTATCAGTCCCGGAGGAATGTATTACTACTATTCCTATAAGAGGGAGAATTTTAGGCTGACTCTTAGGTTTGAAGGTAAAAAAGCTAAGGCGACATACAAAACACGTAGGACTGCATTTTGAGGGGAACATATAAACAATTAGAGGGCTCATATATACCTCCACAAACAATGCATATAAATAGCATGACTTAAACAAAGTTAAGGTCTGAATTTTAAAATCCTAAAATAGAGTTTGAGTCAGAACCGGATTCATTGCATAACTCAGAAAAAAAGTCTGAATCAGGCCTGCCTGCTGGTTGTAGCAGTTGGTAATTAACAAAAGCAATTCCAGTTTTATTTAAACAATTACCTAAGGCTTACCTAGGTGTAATAGTGATGTCCTATGAGCATGATATCTGTATTGATTAAGAATGCAGTAGAGCAGTGGTTAATTTTAAACAGATTCAGATACGCACGAGTCAAACTGATTTTTAACTAAACTGGTTTTAGACCTTATAGGCATGATTTCTATTACAGCTGATTTTAAATCTTATAGGCATGGTATCTAATTATTAAAAGCTGACTTTGGACTTATAGGCATGATCTCTAAGGTAAACGAATCTGGATACATGTTGTAATGAAAAATTGGACTTCAATTACTTTACATCCTATAGGCATAATATCTAATTATAAAGCGGATTTTTAACCCTATAGGCATGATCTCTACTGTTAAAGCCATTTAGACCTTATAGACATGGTTTCTAATTGTGAAAAGTAAAGCATGCAGAATTTATTTTAAACCAAAGCAGATCTATCGGCATGTTATCTAACAGACCATATTTGGAATCAAAATAGACCCTATAGGCATGTTATCTACCCAATTTACCCACAAGATACAACTACCCATCTTTTTTCACTAATCACCCCATAATTGTTTATAAATTATTACAGACCCAATGATTGAATTACAAAAGAAGTGCAAAAATAAGAAATTACAACCAAAGGAAGCCTGATCTTGACTTCCTCTCTAGGTTATGTAATGAGCCACTTCAATGCAAGAATTTCAAAGCCTTTTCTCATACCTGGGTGTGTTAGAGTTCCTTAAGGACCTCAAGGGATCCCGAGCAGTGCTCACACCCAGATTTACATAACCAAATAGAATGAGTGCAGTCTGGAAGGGCCAGCCCTTATGTGTCCAAGTTTAGAGGGAGCTCGAGGGTCCCAAGGCAAGGCTCACACAAGAGGGGCAGAACCTAGATTCTAAGAATATAGTGGAAGTGCAGAACATAGTTTGAAAAAGTGATTTATTTTTAAAAGCTGGACTGACAATCCATTTTGAAAGCAATTAGTGACAGAGATGATTTAAATCAGTAGTAGTAGTAGTAGTAGTAGTAGTAGTAGTAGTAGTAGTAAAACTCAAAACTACACAGAATTAGCAGTCATTCAAAGGGGTCAAGGGATTTTGGGGATACATTTGCCTATAAGCACATGAACCCAGCGGGGGTCTGGTTTGGTCATGCACAGTAATAGCTTATGCTGGCATGGTCACAAACTAGTCAAAGGAACACAAGCACATAGAGGGGATATGGGGGTTTGGGGTTCATAAGATAGAATATGCTTTAAAACACACATAGGGGAAACATTAATCTAAGGGAAAAGGGAACATATTACAACATGCTAATAATGTAACTTGACTGCAGAAACATGAACAAAATTAGGCAAGAGTGAAAGAAACTGAAGCAACTAAAGAAGCATGTTATTGTTGAGGCTTAAAAAATTAACTAGGACATACCAGTAGAGAAGCAAAGTGCAGAAAGGTAAATCAAGCAAGATTCCACAGTCTAGCCTTGGCTTTCAGCCGGCTAGACAAAGCAATAGCACAAGTAGTAGTAAAGAAGGAGAGAGTTTTTTGAGTGTAAATGTGTGTTCTGAACTCAAATTGTTCGTGCCTTTGAAAGAAGATGGGGTAGGGTATTTATAGTTTTGAAAACGAGTGAAGAATAAGGTAATAAGTAAAGTCTTGATATAGACATGGAAATAATCATAATCAGAATCAATTAACGCAAGTGATTACCTTTAATTAAGCAATCACTGCTTAACAGATACTAACAGGGTTAATTAAGGAAAGAAATCAGTTTGGGATAGATTAATTATTGCCATATAAGGGGGCAGTAAAAGTATGAAGTAAATGATTGAGTCTAAGTACAAAAATATGCTTAATTTTAAGGAAGGATTCAAGGTAAAACATCACAGGAAAGGAAAGGAATCAATTAATTTTAAACAAATGAGTAAAAAATTAGGGTTCATAAGAAAACTTTTACAATCAGTCGTAGCATTTGAGGAAATCAGGATCAATCAAGAAAGAAACATGATTCTGCACTTCAACATATAAGTAGAATGAACAGAGGTATCAGACATGCAAGGCCAAACACATTGGCAAAAGAAACAATACAAACATACAGTAGCAGCAGGAATAAGCTAGGATCCAGTAGTCGACAAGATCGAATAGTCAGGGCTCACACGTAGAGCCACAGTGAAGAAGAGAGTCAAAAACAAGTAAAAGTCTCACAGTAACAAGTGAGGAAAACTTTTTGAGAAATTAGGGTTTCAACAATAGTCAAGTTTAAGAGATGATAAGAACTCAGAATCAGATAAGTCACACAAAGAAAAGAGAGTTAGAAACAAAGAATTTAATCGAACAAGCATATACTCAAACAAACAGATTCAGAAACTGGATAAGACCAAAAAAACCTAGGGTGTTCAACAATAGTCGATTTTAAAAGATGGTAAAAACTCGAACTCAAATAAGTCAAACAGGGACAAAGAACTTAATCGAACAAGTATACACTCAAACAAACAAGGACAGTTTCAGAAACCGGATAAGACCAAAAAAGACAAAGGGTTTCCAACATGCTGTATCAAGTAGAAGGAAAACATAACAAGTTGTTTGAACGTAGTAAAATCATAAACAACATTAAAATTTGAGAAGAAATCTTTAAAAATTTAAGAGAAAACCTTAATCGTTGAAAAATGAAGAGTCATTTTGAAAGAAAATCGAAGAACCTTCGAGAAAACACTTAAGAAGTTCATAATATGCACAAATATAAGATAGATGTGAAGAAAATTAAAATATCTTAAAGGTTAGGGTTTCAAAGAACCCGGAAAAGTGAGGAAGACTTTGAAAAGTTACCGATCTAGCCGGAAAAGTCAAGGATCTGACTTGAAAGGCCATAGATGGCCGGAGAAAGGCCATGAACATAAGTTGAGCAAGGACTGGACCAGATCTCTTCGAGATCTGCCCATGAAATCACACAAACGGGCCACCAGAGGGTGTAGGAGGCTGGTATACATCTCGAACGGCCATGGGAGACCATGGAATAGGTGGGGATTGAGGTGGATTAGGGTGGAATTGGGTGGCGGCGGCTAGGGTTCATGTGAGGCTGCAGAGAGAATTGAGAGGAGGGGGATTTAGTGGCGGAAGGTGGTGAGAAGTGAGTTAGGGTAAGGGGTCATTTGGGTTTAATTATGGAAGGGTGAATGGTGGCCGTTGATCTGAATGATCAACGGCCTAGATTAAAAGGGTAGGTGGGGAATCCAGGTTTGGGTTGGTTGAAATTGGGTTGGGGTCGGGTTAAATTGAAATTGGGCCAGGGAAATTGGGTTTGATTTGGGGTTAAATTTAGGCTAAAAATTAAATACAAGTGGGTTGTTATTTAAATAGCCAATTTCCCCCTTTTTAAATTATAAAAATAATAAATAAATTTCTGAACATAAATTAAAAGCACTGAAATGATTTATAACAATTTAAAAATATAGTGCTTAATTTTATGAATATAAAACACAATTAAATCTTAAAAAGGCTAATATTGCAATTATATGCAATTAGCTTTAACAAAAACTAAAAAAAATTTGTAAAAATACATAAAAATTACCTTAGCCATATTTTGGTATAAATAAAAAGATCCAATAAATGAATCATCAGAAATAATAATTTTGGACATAATTATTGGGATTATATGGATAAAGGGGGACAATAAATCAATTTAAACCTTTGAAAATTGTGAAAAAATAATAAAACATTTAGACATGCATATATATGCTATTTGAAAGTATTTTGTATATTGAAAAATATATAGAGAAAAATTGGATATCAATAGCTGCCCTTCTTTACCCGGGAAAGATGAAAGATTTGTCGGGTAAAGATATGATGGCCAACTTTGACCGAGCAAAATGGTTTGAAAAATTTTTTAGGCTGCACCCTGGCTTCTGAGTTGCCTACATATCCCTGGTTTTACAGGAATCATGTTGTATGTAGTTCAGGATCCGTCGGCGGAGTATGTCGATGGAGACTTTTCAAGAACGGGCGCAATATCTTGGGTGGGGTGAGTGGACGACTTGTGGGAATGGTTAGGTTGGATATGGCTGCGGGAACTGGAGCGGGATTGCTCCTGCCGGGATGGCCGTTGCTTGCCGGTTTACCTGCAATGAAACAATACAAGCGTATACTATGCATAAATTTAAACATGATGCAAATTCCCGTCGGACCATGAATATTGTCTTTGGATAGTTAGGATGACGTCCTTAGACCATGGCGTCCTGGGCCATGAAGCGTATGATAAAGGATTCGCAAGCCATGAAATGATGCTCTCGGGATATGAGGATGGTGCCTCCGAACCATGATACCTTTGAATAATGATATGCAAAAGATTAAAAGGGATACTCAGGCCATGACATAGTGTTCTCGGGCTATGAAGATGGTACCTCTGAATGATGACGCCTTTGGATGAGTTGTTGATATTTCAACCCATGAAGGATGTAGTAGCATGATGCGGACAAGACAGAGCTTAGTTTTGCGAATTGAAGGGCAGAGCTTAGCTCGTAAAAAAAGCGAAATAAATAGTGCGTAGTTTCGAAGAAAATGGGAGGCAGAGCTTAGCCTCGAAAGGCAAAATGATATCCTTATGCAAGATGAAAATGCAGAGAGAAGTAGAGCTTAACCTCGGAAGGCAGGATGGTAGCCTTATGCAGGATGCAGATGGAGACAACATTTAGTCTCGGAAGGCAAAAAGGTAGCCTTATGCAGATTGGAAGGTAGAATGGTAGCCTTATGCGGGATGCAGATGGAGACATCATTTAGTCTCGGAAGGCAGAATGGTAGCCTTATGCAGAAATGCAAATGCAGATGGAGACAACGTTTAGTCTCGGAAGGCAGAGTGGTAGCCTTATGCAATAATGCGTATGGAGACAGCGTTTAGTCTCGGAAGGCAGAATGGTAGCCTTATGCAATGTTGATGCAGATGGAGACAACGTTTAGTCTCAAAAAGCAGAATAGTAGCCTTATGCAAAACGAAATAACGAATGATAGTAGAGTTTTCTTAGCTGATAGCAGATTTCAATAATGTTATTATTAAGAGCATCATGTCGACTGAAAAATCACTAGTGTGTGCGGATAGCAAATGTTGATAAGTCCAACGGTTCTATTTGTACCATGGATGTATAGTATGTTTGATGATTTCGCAATCCTAATGCCTGCATCCAAAGAAAAAAATCGTGAGTTTTTTAAGGGGGAAGGTCAGTTCGTATCCCCACTGGCTTTGCTTGACTTGCTCGGCTTTATATGGTGATATTGTCTGTATCATTGGGGTAGCGTTGCTAAACAAAGCAGTTTCGATAATAAACATGCATGATTTTGTAAAAGTATGACATATGTGTATAATTAAAAATAGCTTTTAGATGAACCGACGACTATGACGTGGTCCAGGACATTGCAACCTCTCTTGCTATGGAATTTTGAGGGTCCTCCTCAAAATTCTGCCCCAGTTTAATGGGTTGATGCTTCTGACTGTTGCTCATGCTGCGATCGGCTGAAATTACTTCAGAATTTTGAGGCTCCTCCTCAAAATTCTACCATAGTTTCCAATTGCAGGGGAAATGAAATTTTTATTGAATTGTGACCGAACACATAGGGCTGCCTACGTATCCCCTCTTAAACGGGAATCAGGTCAGGCATAGTTCGGTTTACATCATATAAGGGAAGCATAAAGATTACACATAGTAACGCTTGACTGCATCTGAATTAATCAGCTTTGGCCAGACTTCTCCGTCCATTTCTTCAAGTATGAGGGCTCCTCCTGTCAGAACTCGGTGAACCATGAATGGACCCTGCCAGTTGGGAGAGAACTTCCCCTTGGATTCATCTTGATGCGGAAAAATTTTCTTTAACACCAACTGCCCCGGTGTGAACTGTCTTGGCTTGACTCTTTTGTTGAAGGCTTTGGACATTCTGTTCTGATAAAGTTGACCGTGGCAAACTGCATTTATTCTTTTCCCATCTATAAAGGGCTAGTTGCTCATAATGAGTTTTTACCCACTCTGCATCGTCAAGCTCAGCTTCTTGTATGATCCTTAGGGAAGGAATTTCTACCTCAGCGGGAATGACAGCCTCTGTACCATAAACGAACATATAGGGGGTTGCCCCAGTTGATGTGCGGACTGTGGTGTATACCCCAATAGAGCAAATGATAACTTTTCGTGCCACTGCTTATGCTTCTCTATCATTTTCAAGAATATCTTCTTGATATTCTTGTTGGCGGCTTCTACAGCTCCATTCATTTGAGGCCTGTATGCTGTGGAATTCTTGTGTCCGATTTTGAAAATTTCACACATAGTTTTCATTAAGTCGCTGTTGAGGTTGGAGCCATTATCAGTAATGATTGACTCTGGAATTCCGAATCGACAAACAATGCGGTCGCGGACAAAATCTGCCACGACTTTCTTTGTCACTTCTCTGTAAGATGCTGCTTCTACCCACTTGGTAAAATAGTCTATGGCTACCAGGATAAACATGTGTCTATTGGAAGCGGCAGGCTCGATTGGTCCAATAACATCCATCCCCCGAGCGGCGAACGGCCATGGTGATCTTGTTGCATTAAGCTCATTTGGAGGTACCTTTATCATGTCTGCATGTATCTGATAGCGGTGGAATTTCCGGACATATTGGATGCAGTCCATTTCTATGGTCATCCAAAAGTAACAAGCCTCAAGTATCTTTTTGCAAAGACAAAACCGTTCATATGTGGACCGCAGGTCCCAACATGAATTTCCTCTAGTAGCTTGGATGCTTCCTTTGCGTCGACACATCTTAGTAATCCTAAATCAGGAGTCCTCCTATACAGGATTCCTTCGCTATGAAAGAAATTGTTGGACAATCTCCAAAGTGTGCATTTATGAATAGGATTAGCATGCTCCGGGTACTCTCATTTTGCCAAATATTCCTTGATATCATGAAACCAAGGCTTTCAGATGCTTCCTCTTCAACATGGGCACAATAAGTTGGCTGAGCATGGATCTTTACTAGAATGGGATCGATGAAATTTTTGTCTGGATGTTGTATCATAGATGATAGGATAGCCAATGTATCAGCGAACTCATTATGGACTCTGGGAACATGTTGGAACTCCGTCTTCGTGAACCTCTTTCTCAATTCCTGTACATGATGCAGATACGGGAGTATCTTGGAGTTCTTAGTTGCGCATTCTTCTCGTACCTGATGTATAAGTAAGTCTGAATCTCCAATTACTAGCATCTCTTGAATGTTCATGTCAATGGCCATCTTGAGTCCTAAGATGCAGGCTTCGTACTCGGCCATATTGTTGGTGCATGGGAACCTGAGTTTGGCGGACACCGGATAATGCTGACCGATTTCTGATACTAGGACTGCTCCTATGCCGACTCCTTTAAAATTTGTTGCTCCATCGAAAAACATTCTTCAACCGCCATAGGATTCTGCAATGTCTTCTCCTATGAATGATACCTCTTGGTCAGGAAAATACGTCTTTAGGGGTTCGTATTCTCCATCCATAGGATTCTCAGCAAGGTGGTCTGCCAGTGCTTGTCCCTTGACCGCTTTCTGAGTTATGTAGACAATGTCAAACTCACTCAACAGGATTTGCCACTTGGCTAGCTTGCCAATGGGCATGGGCTTCTGAAAGATGTACTTCAAAGGATCCATCCTTGATATGAGATATGTAGTATAGGCACAGAAGTAATGCCTCAGTTTCTGAGCTACCCAGGTCAAAGCACAATAGGTGCGTTCCAATAAAGAATATCGGGCCTCGTACGGGGTGAACTTCTTACTGAGGTAATAAATGGCCTGCTCCTTCCTCCCCATTTCATCATGCTGCCCCAAAACGCAACCTAAAGCTCCATCCAACACTGCAAGGTAGAGTAGTAAGGGTCTACCTAGCTCGGGCGGGACTAAGACTGGTGGTGTTGACAGGTACTCCTTGATTTTGTTGAAGGCCCTTTGGCAGTCATCAGTCCATTCGGCAGCGGCGTCCTTCTTCAACATCTTAAAGATTGGTTCATAAATAATTGTAAATTGTGCTATGAACCGGCTGATATAGTTAAGTCTTCCCAAGAAACTCATTACATCCTTCTTGTTCTTTGGTGGTGGCAATTCTTGAATGGCTTTGACTTTTGATGGATCCAGTTCTATTCCTCAGCGACTCACAATAAACCCAAGCAGTTCCCCAGCAGGAACCCCAAATGCACACTTTGCGGGGTTTAGTTTCAGGTTGTACCTCCGTAGTCTACTGAAGAACTTCCTCAGATCTTCCATGTGATCAGTGGCCTTCTTGGACATGATAATAACATCATCTACATATACCTTTATTTCCTTGTGTATCATATCATGGAAAATGGTAGTCATGGGCCTCATATAGGTGGCCCATGCATTCTTCAGGCCGAACGACATCATCTTGTAACAGTACATCCCCCACAATGTAATGAAAGTCATTTTCTCAGCATCTTCTTCATCCATCCAGATCTGATGATAACCAGCGAAGCAATCTACAAATAACTGCAGCTCATGCTTGGCAAATTGTCAATCAGGATGTGTATATTCGGCAAAGGGAAGTCGTCTTTTGGATTGGCCCGGTTGAGATCCCGGTAGTCAACACAGACCCTGACCTTCCAGTGCTTCTTTAGAACTAGCAAGATGTTGGCTAACCATGTCGGATATTCTACTACCCTGAGAACCTTAGCTTTGACCTACTGGGTGACCTCTTCCTTGATTTTTAGACTCATATCAGGCTTGAACTTTCTAAGCTTTTGCTTTACCGGCGGACATGTTGGATCGGTCGGCAGTTTGTGAGCCACAATAGACGTACTAAGTCCAGTCATGTCATTATATGACCAGGCGAATATGTCCTCATATTCCTTTAGAAATTTTGTGTATTCTTTCTTTTCTGATGGCGATAGGTGAATGCTGATTCGTGTTTCCTTGATGTTTTCTGCATCTCCCAGGTTAATAATTTCAGTCTCGTCCAGGTTGGACTTAGGTCTGTTCTTAAAATTCTCAGCTTCTTTGACAATCTCGTCAGGTATGTCATCTTTCTCTGAATTAATGTTCGTTTGTTGTGTTGTCTCATTGCATGTCACGGTCATTGGTTCATCAAAATAAGTAATAGTAGTGTTGTATAAGTAAAGTAATGAGAAAAAACGATAGTGAGTGTTGATTTATAAGAAAATTCAAAATGCTTTGATAAATTGCATAATTGTTCTGAACATTGAAGATCTTATTGCGGGAATTAAAAATGCGAAAAGAAAATCATTTAGTAAAAACAATGGATAATGCTTGTTTTAGCCTTGCTACCCCGAGGCTCGTCGGGCTTTGGTTGTCCTGATGGTCCAGTTATTGAGGCGTGCCCCTCTGCTCACAGCCTGTATGGAAGGGCCTTCCTCCTCCTCATCCTCCTCGAGAATAACACAACAGTCCATATCATTGTCTTCTAGGAACAAGTTCTTCACCGCTGCCAGTGCTTCTTCTTCGTCTGACCCATAAACAATGTCGGCCCGCTGGAAAGTCTGCTCCAAATGCGGTACTGGCTGCTCCAGTGGATAGTAAGGACCGCACCATGGTGGTGACCAGTTGTTGAATTCTTCCCAGGTGTAATCATATCCCAGACCGAAAGTAGTGCCATGTTTCTTGAGTTTTATGGGCTTAGCGATTCCTTGGAGGTTCTTGCCGAGCCCCTTGCCAGGTTTCTACCCACTCATATTCAGTATACTTTGGATTTTGTTGTCCCACCATTTGTCTTTGTCGATAGCATTGACCCGTTCGATGTGGTGGTAAGTCTCTCCTCCCAGTTTCCTTCTTCCCTCGATTGCCGGAATGGTCTGACGACTGTACATGGGGTTAATATCGTCGCCGTGAATGATCACTTCCTGGTGATTCCATTCGAAATTTACTGCCTGATGCAGTGTTAATGCTATGGCCCTAGCAGCATGAATCCATGGCCGCCCTAGCAGCAAGTTGTAAGATACTGGCACAACTATCACCTGGAAATCGACATTGAACCACATTGGTTCCATCTGTAGGCATATGATAACCTCCCCAATGGTGGACCTCTGGGAACCGTCGAAGGCTTTCACATTGATAGCTTTATCTTTTATCTCGTGTAGTCCTTTACCCAACTTCTTGAGTGTTACCGGCGGACAAATGTTGAGACTGGAACCTCTGTCGATCAGGATTCTGGTGATGAAATAGTCCTCGCATTGCACAGTGATGTGTAGTACTTTGTTGTGCCCAACCCTTCAGGTGGTAGCTCGTCCTCATGAAAGGTTTTCTTATGGCTCTCCAACACTTTCCCTACCATGTTAGCCTCCCCACCAGTGATGTTGCTTGGTACGTATACTTCACTCAGCACTTTTAACAGAGCATTCTTGTGTGTCTCGGAGTTTTGTAGCAAGGAGAGGATGGATATTTGTGTCGGCGTCTTGTTTAACTGGTCGATGACCGAATACTCCTTGGCCTGTATTTTCCTCCAAAGGTCGTCTGGACCTGTCTCAATGATGGGTAGACGGTTAGAGGCCTACTTGCTTGACTCAGCTAGATGTTCAGGGGTATAGACTCTACCAGTTCTTGTCATACCCTGCGCTGCAACAGTCACTTCGAACCTGACCTTGCCTTTCCTTCTCGCTTCGGCTGTGTAGTCCTAGGGTACAGCCTTTGTACGGAATGGTGTCATGGTCGACATTTCCACTAGGGTCGGCATGACTATCCTTACTCTGAACGGAGCGTGTGCCTTGAGTGGCAAAACTGCAACCTCAAATGGTGCAAGTGTATTTGCCGGAGATGTGAATTCGACTTCAATTGGTGGTGGTGTCTTTGCAGATGACGTTGCTTCAAACTCAAGTGGTATAGACATATTCACTTCAGCGTCCTCAGATGGTAGAATTTGGACTATGATTGGATTGAGATAATTATTGGTTTCTTTGGGTCATCACCTTCTGCGATCAACCCAATTGATCCCTCGGAATCCCAATCATCCTCTATTTCAATCATGTGGATACCTCTAACCTTATGGTCTAGCAAAGGGTTGTTGCGTACATTTGGAGCGGGTTCCTTTGCCACAATAATATTGCTATCAATCAAGGACTGCATCTTGTCCTTCAAGAAGCGACATTCATCGATGGTGTGTCCTTTCATGCCGGAGTGGTATCCACAAGACTTGTTTGGGTTAACCCACTGAGAAGGGTTCTCAAGGTTGCAGCAGGGATGGGAGTGACATAACTAACAACTTTGAGTCTCTCATACAGCTGATCAATGGGTTCAACAAGGGCTATATATTATTTTGGAGGTCTACGATCAAAATTAGGTCGGGGTCTAGGGAAGTTTTGGCGTGCAGGAGGTGAGTGATAATGGGATGGTTGAGCATTATAGGTTTGGTATACATGAGCGGGTTGGGAGTATCTGGGTGAGGTAGGTTGATATGTAGGAGGTGGAGGTGACTAATAAGTTGGTGGTAGTGCTTGGTATGAGGGTGAAGGTGCTTGGTAATTTGGGGTTGGCTGATATATGAGTGGAGGTGTTGGGTAAGTTTGGTATTTGAGGGGAGACTTGGTCCTTTGTGTAACCATCACGACCATTACATCCCTTTTCTTGGACACGCCACCGGATTGTAAGGCCTTATTTGTAGCTTGCAAGGCCTCGAAGTTTGTAACCATACCGCTTTTGATACCTTCTTCAATTCTTTCACCCAGTTTGATAATGTTGGAAAACTTATAGTTCTCAATCATCATCAGCCATTCATAATACTGCAGGTCCTGAGCCCGGACAAAGAACTTGTTCATTTGCTCCTCTTTTAAGGCAGGTCTGACCTTAGCAGCTTCGGACCTCCAGCGAGTAGCATACTTGCGAAACGTCTCTGTGGACTTCTTATTTAGATTCTGTATATAGAACACATCCGGCGCATTTTTTGTGTTAAACCTGAACCTGTCTATAAAGTCGGATGCCATGCCTACCCAACTTGACCACTTCTTTGGATCTTGGCTGATTTACTAGGACAATGCGTCTCCTTTCAAACTCCTCATGAACAACTTCATGCGGATTCTCTCGTCTTTTCCTACTCCAACCAACTTGTTACAGTATGTCCTCAGATTGACCCTTGGATCACCCGTACCATCAAACATTTCGAACTTAGGAGGTTTGTACCCCTCGGGCAGTTCGACATCAGGTTGTATGCAAAGATCCTCATAGTTCAGCCCCTCGATTCCTTTACTTCCTTCAATGCCCTAAATCCGGCTAGTTAATTTCTTAAGTTCCTCGGCCAGGTTCCTGACAAGCAAATCCTTTTCATCAGACTCAGGTGTGCTTGAGATAGGTTGGGTGGAGTGTGGCATGGTCTCCACGTTGATAGAAGTGTTATGGTGGCCTGGTGTGTGGGTGTGAAAATGGTCATTTGTGGAATTTTGAGGTTCTGAGATGAGTAGTGGAGTGTGATGGTGAGGAGCGAGATGATTATGTTGCTTTGGGATATTTTGAGGAGGTGTAGGGTTTTGAGTGTTGGGAAAGTTGATATCTGGGGTACAGAGGGAAAATGATAGGTTCGCCAGATTCCGAACCTGATCGAGCTCTTCTTGGAATTTCAGCAACTTCTGTTCCAGTTGTGACATTCTCTTTAGGAACCTGAGTACCATGGCCATTAGTGGCCTCTACCCGTTCAGTTGGATTCTCCTTCCTAACATTGTTCAGATCTTCCATCTTGCCTTTGTTCTTGTTTTTGACAGGACTAAGAGGAGGAGTGGGTGGAGGGCCCCTGGATCTCGTGGAATAAGATAAAGATGCCAAAGTGCACGAACTTAACCTTTGGGGAGGGGAATAACAAAAGGAAAACAAAAAGGTAATCAAGTTAGTGAGGATTATAAAAAGTATTGCAATATTTAAACACATAGTGTGGGAATGTAAATCGTGTCCTAATTTGGGGACCTCTTTGTGCCCGAGGTAGGCCTAGCGACAAATTGGTTTGGAGAACTTAGAATGCTAAATGCCTAATTTTATTGATAAAAAATAAGATGAATCCCAAATCGACACTAAATAAATAGGAAATAAAAGTCACTAATGGTCATTGGCCTTATTACATTTATAAAGCGAAAAGATAAACTCCTATCTACTTGGTCCTAAAAGGACCTTCCCCAGATTCGGCATCTTTGGCTCCGTCGAACAGCTTCCCCAACTAGTGAAGTCACAGCAATAGGTATGCTCTGGCTAAATGTCCGCCTTCGGTCCCTTCAGTATTTTGACAATCTTCGACCCTCTTGAGAAATTTTCTCTCCAGTTCCACTATGCCTCGCTCCAAGTACCCCAGCCGCTTGTTGGCACTGACAGCCATATCCTTCCATTCCTCAATCAACTTCTGGTTGGACTCTTGTATATCGCGGTGTTCGATTTCGTACTCATGGATCCTTTTGTGCAGCTGGTTGTACTTGACCTGCGCCTCGGCCTTTTCATCTATAATCCTGTGACCTCGAGCAAACCTTGGCTGGCCTAGACCATCATGATTGTCTTCCAACCAACCTGAGTAGAAAGGAGCACAACCAGCATGATACCTGTCTGGCTCGATGGTATCTCTCCCCATTATGATCTTGCAATGCCACATATGCTGAACTTGGCACTTGTAGGGACTATCATCTTTTTGGAAGTCAGCTCGGAAATGACTCATCTTGTCGACCCTGGGTATAACTTGCTTCCTACCAGCTTGCCTCATAACTCGGAGAGGGACGTAAGGGTAGATTCCTCTTAGACCAATTAGTATCAGGAAAGGTGCGTCTCTAGATCGGGTGATGAACTCCTCGGTCGGAAACCACTCGAACATCCATTGAACCTGTTCTTCAGTCAGCTTGTCAAATAGCTCAACCCATCCTTTGGCATTCTCAGGCTGAGCGAACATATCGGGGATGTAATTCATTCGTTTTGGATGATGAAAACCGATGTGATCATCCCAGTCCCTTCGTTGAATCTCTTGTCGGTATTCGCGTTTTTGGAGATGTTCCATGAGCCAGAGTTGGAGTAATAAATTGCAGCCTTCGAAGTGTTTTGCTCCTCGTTGACACTTCTCCAAGGCTCGATATATGTCTGCAATGATCATGGGCACGATGGTGAATGGCTGCCCACCAATCCCCTCCATTAGGGTGTTAGTTATCATAGCCAGCCTGGTATGGATTCTCCCTTTCTTCATCGGAAACACAATCAGTCCCCGAAAACAAAACATGAAGACAAAAACCCTTCAATGGATGTGCCCCAAGGATGTGATGGCAAACTCGTCAGGGTAAGTACGGTAGGATTTGTTGTGACCGTACCTTTCATACAAGTAGTCAAAAGGATGTATGACTCCTTCAGGCATGTCAATTCTGTTTTCTTCTTCAAACCCATCATTTTGAGGAAACCCATGCCTTTGCGGTTCTCAAGCATTAGCAAACCCGGAGTTTCCACACTAGACCAGCCAGTCCTCCTATCTCCTGTAGCAAAGGCATCATTTCAATGTCCCCAAAGCGGAACACGACCCTTTCACAATCCCAAAATAGTGTGGCAGCTTCTATGATCATGTTGTTAGGTAGGATCTCCAGGAGGGATGGTAGATTTCCCAGGTATTTTCTAACGAGAGTGTGGTCACTAGAGTGTATATCTCTCCACCAGCTTAGCAGTCTTGGGTGGATGTTGGTGACCATGCCGAATCTGGGGACTTCGTACCTCATATTTCTGCAAGACAGATAAGGTTAGGCCCTTACCCCCACCAGACTCGACTATTTAATACCAACAATTAGCATGAAGTATTTAGTTCTCCAAATAAATGCACAGAATGTGGTGATGACCATTTGGGTTCAGGGAAACCCGGTGGACTACCCTTGAGCGGACAACTCAAGGGGGAAGGCACAGAACTGTCGACTGCACCGCTGATCGATTAGTTTTAACGTAAATATGCTTTTCCGAATTTAGGGGGTAACGATATAGGAAGAGCGCAACCACTCATTATAAGTGTTGCTATAGTATTTGTTTGGCACGAGTGGAGTATGATGTTGAGCATGATTATGCAATAATTAAAAACATGTTGACATGTATTTGCACATTAAGAAAGCGATAAATACAACAGTTTATAATTTAAAGCGATAATAAAGGAAAGAAGCAAGGAAGACATGTTTCGCATTTGAAAAAGAAATTAAATGCTTAAAGAAATTTAAACAAGTAATTGCACATAAGGGAGGTACAAATTCACAAGAACAGTCTGAAACGGTAAAAGCCTAAATATCCCCAACGGAGTCGCCATGCTGTCGCACCCCCTTTTTTCCCCTTCCAATGGAGAGGAGTTTCCGGGTTTCGACATTCATGGGGTGTAATGACTCATTTCCTTTTGGGAATTGGGTATTTGAAGAGGCGCCACCTAATGATTTAAGGCACATTAGGACATCAATAGAGTTCTTTTGCAACTATGTTTGATAACCAGAGATTGGGTAAAGGCTTGAAATTATCTTAAGGGGAAGGTGTTAGGCACCCATCACCATCCACTAGTGTGATTCCCGGCCAGACAGTTTTTTGTGAATTTGTGCAATTAGCAAGTAATCAAATAAAAGGCTCAAGTAATAGGGGAATTAAGTTAAGCACGCAAGTGTTTGAAAATAATTATTGAAAGGAAAGGTTTGAAAGAGTTATAAGCTAAACATGCTTGTAAAAATAAAGGGGATCCTAGGTTTGTTTGTAATATGGATCACCTCAATGCAATACCCGGTATGACACTCCTCAGAAGAGGGGATATACGTGGCATTAGCGCACCTGTCATCATATCTATATCTACCCTTCCCACCCTATTAAGGTATTAAAGCGCGGATTGGTCTCGACCTTTATTGCATGCTATTACCCGTCCCATTCCTATCAGTCCCGGAGGAATTTAGGACTACTATACCTATAAGAGGGAGGATTTTAGGCTGACTCTTAGGTTTGAAGGTAAAACAGCTAAGACAACATACAAAATACGTAGGACTGCATTTTGAGGGGAACATATAAACAATTAGAGGGCTCATATATACCTCCGCAAATAATGCATATAAATAGCATGACTTAAACATAGTTAAGGTCTGAATTTTAAAATCCTAAAGCAGAGTTTGAGTCAGAACCGTATTCATTACATAACTCAGAAAAAAAGTCTGAATCAAGCCTACCTGCTGGTTGTAGCAGTTGGTAATTAACAAAGGCAATTCCAATTTTATTTATACAATTACCTAAGGCTTGCCTAGGCGTAATAGTGATGTCATATGAGCATGATATCTATATTGATTAAGAATGCGGTAGAGCAGTGGTTAATTTTTAAACAGGCGATCTGGATCCTATAGGCATGCTTTGTAATGATATTGATTAACACGAAAAGAGTATGTTATTTAATCTGATTCAGACAGGCATGAGTCAAACTGATTTTTAACTAAACTGGTTTTAGACCTTATAGGCATGATTTATATTCCAACTGATTTTAAATCCTATAGGCATGGTATCTAATTATTAAAAGCTGACTTTGGACTTATAGGTATGATCTCTAATGGAAACGAATCTGGATACATGCTGCAATGAAAAATTGGACTTCAATTACTTTACATCCTATAAGCATGATATCTAATTATAAAGCAGTTTTTTAACCTTATAGGCATGATTATTGCTAAAGCCATTTAGACCCTATATACATGGTTTCTAATTGCGAAAAGTAAAGCATGCAGAATTTATTTAAACCAAAGCAGATCATATATGCATGTTATCTAACATACCATATTTGGAATCAAAATAGACCCTATAGGCATGTTATCTACCCAATTTACCCACAAGATACAACTACCCACCCTTTTTCACTAATCACCCCATAATTATTTACAAATTATTAAATACCCAATGATTGAATTACAAAAGTTGTGCAGAAATAAGAAATTACAACCAAAGGAAGTCTGATCTTGACTTCCTCTCTGAGTTATGTAATGAACCACTTCAATGCCAGAATTTCAAAGCCTTTTCTCATACCTGGGTGTGTTAGAGTTCCCTAAGGACCTTAAGGGATCTTGAGCAGTGCTCACACCCAGATTTACATAACCAAATAGAATGAGTGCAGTGTGGAAGGGCCAACCCTTATGTGTCCAAGTTCAGAGGGAGCTCGAGGGTCCCAAGGCAAGGCTCACACAAGAGGGGTAGAACCTAGATTCTAAGAATATAGTGGAAGTGTATAACATAGTTTGAAAAAGAGATTTATTTTTAAAAGCTGGACTGACAGTCCATTTTGAAAGCAATTAGTGACAGAGGTGATTTACATCAGTAGTAGTAGTAGTAAAACTCAAAACTACACGATATCAGCAGTCATTCAAAGGGGTCAAGGGGTTTTAAGGATACATTTGCCTGTAAGCACATGAACCCAGTAGGGGTCTGGTTTGGTCATGCACAACAATAGCTGATGCTGACATGGTCACAAACCAGTCAAAGAAACACAAACACATAGAGGGGATATGGGGGTTTGGGGTTCATAAGTCATAATATGCTTTAAAACACATATAGGGGAAATATTAATCTAAGGGAAAAGGGAACATATTACAGCATGCTAATAATGTAACTTGATTGCAGAAACATGAGCAGAAGTAGGCAAGAGTGAAAAAAACTGAAGCAACTAAAGAAACATGTTGTTGTTGAGGCTTAAAAAATTAACTAGGACATACCAGTAGAGAAGCAAAGTGCAGAAAGGTAAAGCAAGCAAGATTCCACAGTCTAGCCTTGACTTTCAGCCGGCTAGACAAAGCAATAACACAAGTAGCAGTAAAGAAGGAGAGAGTTTTTTGAGTGTAAGTGTGTATTCTGAACTCAAATTATTCGTGCCTTTGAAAGAAGAGGGGGTAGGGTATTTATAGTTTTGAAAATGAGTGAAGAATAAGGTAATAAATAAAGTCTTGATACAGACATGGAAATAATCATAATCAGAATCAATTAACACAAGTGATTACCTTTAATTAAGGAATCACTGCTTAACGGATACTAACAGGGTTAATTAAGGAAAGAAATCAGTTTGGGACAGATTAATTATTGCCATATAAGGGGGCAGTAAAAGTATGAAGTAAATGATTGAGTCTAAGTACAAAAATATGCTTAATTTTGGGGAAGGATTCAAGGTAAAACATCACAGTAAAGGAAAGGAATCAATTAATTTTAAACAAATAAGTAAAAAATTAGGGTTCATAAGAAAACTTTTGCAATCAGTCGCAATATTTGAGGAAATCAGGATCAATCATGAAAGAAACATGATTCTGCACTTCAACATATAAATAGAATGAACAGAGGTATCAGACATGCAAGGCCAAACACATTGGCAAAAGAAACAACAAAAACATACAGTAGTAGCAGGAATAAGCTAGGATCCAGTAGTCGACAAGATCGAATAATCAGGGCTCACACGTAGAGCCAAAGTGAAGAAGAGAGTCAAAAACAAGTAAAGGTCTCAAAGTAACAAGTGAGGAAAACTTTTTGAGAAATTAGGGTTTCAACAATAGTCGAGTTTAAGAGATAATAAGAACTCAGAATCAGATAAGTCACACAAAGAAAAGAGAGTCAGAAACAAAGAATTTAATCAAACAAGCATATACTCAAATAAATAGTTTCAGAAACTAGATATGACCAAAAAGACCTAGGGTTTTCAACAATAGTCCAGTTTAAAAGATGGTAAAAACTCAGAATCAAATAATTCAAACAGGGACAAAGAACTTAATCGAACAAGTATACACTCAAACAAACAAGGACAGTTTCAGAAACTAGATAAGACCAAAAAAGACCTAGGGTTTCCAACATGCTGAATCAAGTAGAAGGAAAGCATAAACAAGTTGTTTGAACGTAGTAAAATCATAAACAACATTAAAATTAGAGAAGAAATCTTTAAAAATTTAAGAGAAAATCCTAATCATTGAAAAATGAAGAGTCATTTTGAAAGAAAATCGAAGAACCTTCGAGAAAACACTTAAGAAGTTCATAATATGCACATATCTAAGATAGATCTGAAGAAAATTGAAAGATCTTAAAGGTTAGGGTTTCAAAGAACCCGGAAAAGTGAGGAAGACTTTGAAAAGTTACCGATCTAGCCGAAAAAGTCAAGGATCTGACTTGAAAGGCCATGGATGGCCGGAGAAAGGCCATGAACATAAGTTGAGCAAGGACTGGACCAGATCTCTTCGAGATCTGTCCATGAAATCACACAAACGAGCCACCAGAGGGTGTAGTAGGCTGGTATACATCTCGAACGGCCATGGGAGACCATGGATTAGGTGGGGATTGAGGTGGAATTGGGTGGCGGCGGCTAGGGTTCATGTGAGGCTGCAGAGAGAATTGAGAGGAGAGGGATTCAGGGGCGGCGAGTAGTGAGAAGTGAGTTAGGGTAAGGGGTCATTTGGGTTTAATTATGGAAGGGTGAATGGTGGCCGTTGATCTGAATGATCAACGACCTAGATTAAAAAGGTAGGTGGGGAATCCGGATTTGGGTTGGTTGAAATTGGGTTAGGGTCGGGTTAAATTGAAATTGGGCCAGGGAAATTAGGTTTGATTTGGGGATAAATTTAGGCTAAAAATTAAATACAAATGGGCTGTTATTTAAATAGCCAATTTTCCCCTTTCTAAAATTATAAAAATAGTAAATAAATTTCTGAAAATAAATTGAAAGCACTGAAATGATTTATAACAATTTAAAAATATAGGGTTTAATTTTATGAATATAAAACACAATTAAATCTTAAAAAGGCTAATATTGCAATTATATGCAGTTAGCTTTAAAAAATATTAAATAAAATTGTAAAAATATATAAAAATTACCTTAGCCATATTTTGACATAAATATAAAAATCCAATAAGTGAATCATCAGAAATAATAATTTTGGACATAGTTATTGGGATTATATGGATAAAAGGGGACAATAAATCAATTTAAACCTTTGAAAATTATGGAAAAATAATAAAACATTTAGACATGCTTATATATACATACAACAACAACAACGGCCCAGTGTAATCCCACTAGTAGGGTCTGGGAAGGATAGTATGTATGCAAACCTTACCTCTACCCTGAGGGGTGGAGAGACTGTTTCCAGGAGACTCTCAGCTCATGAAGATGACAAGAGACGATATATTAGTATTATCAATAGAATCATAATAAAATAACAACAATATAAAAAATATGAAATAGATGGAAAGTACACAATAACGAGTAGGTAAAGACCGACATCAGTAGAAACCACTAACATTCTAAAACTAGAACCTAACTGGTAAGTCTAACTCTGATGCTTCGAAGAAATATTCACAACTACCTCCTAACTTACAACTTTAATGTTTGACCTCCACAATTCCCTATCAAGGGCCATGTCCTTCTAACATGCTTATATATGCATATATATGCTATTTGAAAGTATTTTGCATATTGAAAAATATATAGGGAAAAATTGGGTATCAACAGGTATAAGGTAGCTAGAAAGGAGGCGAAGATGGCAGTAGCGGCGGCTAAGACGACAACTTTTGCTCGTCTGTATGAGGAACTAGGGAACAAAGGCAGGGAGAAGAAGTTATTCCGACTCGCTAAGGTGAGACAAAGGACGACTTGGGATCTGGACCAAGTGAGGTGCATAAAAGATGATGACGACAAAGTTTTGATGGGGGATGACCAGATTAAGAGGAGATAGCAGACCTACTTTCATAAACTTCTAAATGAAAAAGGGGATCATGATATTGTACTAGGTGAATTGAGGAATGTCGATAGTCCCCATGAATTAAGTTATTGTAGGGACATTGAGGTAGATGAGGTCATGGAGGCAATGAGTAAGATGAGAAGGGGCAGAGCTACCTGGCCAGACGAAATTTCGGTTGAACTTTGGAGGTGTGTGGGTAGAGCAGGCTTGGAATGGGTTACTGAATTGTTTAATGTTATATTCAAGACTAATGGGATGCCTGAAGAGTGGAGGTGGAGTACAATGGTTCCGTTGTATAAGAACAAAGGCGATATCCAGAGCTGTAATAACTATAGGGGTATCAAATTACTGAGCCATACCATGAAAGTCTGGGAAATAGTGGTAGAAATGAGAGTGCAAAAGACGGTGTCTATTTCAGACAACCAGTTCGGTTTCATGTCGGGGCGATCTACCACAGAAGCTATCCACCTTATTAGGAGGATGGTGGAACAATACAGGGATAAGAAGAAGGATCTCCACATGGTGTTTATTGATCTAGAGAAAGCGTACGACAAGGTTCCTAGGGAGGTCTTATGGAGCTGCTTAGAGGTTAAAGGGGTCCCGGTTGCCTACATTAGGGTGATTAAAGACATGTATGATGGAGCTAAGACTCGAGTTAGGACAGTAGGAGGTGACTCCCAACATTTTCCGGTTGTTACGGGGTTGCACCAAGGGTCTGCGTTCAACCCTTTCTTATTTGCCCTGGTGATAGATGCACTAACTCATCATATTCAAGTGGAGGTGCCATGGTGCATGCGATTTACTGATGATATAGTTCTAATTGACGAGACACGAGGCGGCGTCAACGAGAGGCTAGAGGTTTGGAGACATGCCCTTGAGTCTAAAGGTTTCAAATTGAGCAGGACAAAGACAGAATACCTCGAGTGCAAATTTGGGGCCGAGCTGATGGAAGCGGGAGTGGAAGTGAGGCTTGACTCTCAAGTCATTCCTAAGAGGGGTAGTTTCAAGTACCTTGGGTCAGTTATTCAGGGGATCAGGGAGATCGATGAGGATGTCACACACCGTATAGGGGTGGGGTGGATGAAGTGGAAGTCAGCGTCGGGAGTCCTGTGTGACAAGAAAGTGCCACCGTTACTAAAAGGTAAGTTTTATAGAGTAGTGGTTAGGCCAACCATGTTGTATGGGACTGAGTGTTGGCCGGTTAAAAACTCACATATCTAGAAGATGAAAGTAGCAGAGATGAGGATGTTGAGGTGGATGTGCGGGCATCCAAGGATGGATAAGATTAGGAATGAAGATATTCGAGAGAAGGTGGGCGTGGCTCCCATGGAGGACAAGATGCGGGAAGCAAGACTTAGATGGTTCGGGCACATTCAGAGGAGGAGCATTGATGCACCGGTGAGGAGTGTGAGCGACTGGCTGTGGTGGGCACGAGGAGAGGTAGAGGGAGACCTAAGAAGTATTGGGGAGAGGTGATCAGGCAAGACATGGAACGACTTAGGATTACTGAGAACATGACCTTTGACAGGGAATTGTGGAGGTTGAGCATTAAGGTTGTAGGTTAGGGGGGAAGTTGTGAATATTTCTACAGCGCACTAGAGTGAGACTGGCCAGTTAGGAGTTAGTCTTCGGATGCTACTGGTCAACTACTGATGCAAGGCTTTATCTGCTGGATATTATTATACCTTCCATCTTTTTCGTATTTCCTATATTTCTTATATTGTTGTTATTTTGTTATTTTATGTTATTTTATATTTTATATTATTTTATTATGAGTCTATTGATAGTACTAATATATCGTCTCTTGTTGCTTTCCTGAGCTGAGGGTCTCCTGGAAACAGCCTCTATGCCCCCTCGGGGTAGGGGTAAAGTCTGCGTACATATTACCCTCCCCAGACCCCACTTGTGGGATTATACTGGGCCGTTGTTGTTGTTGAAACTGTGGCTATTTTTGAATGACCACTTGTAAATTTGACTATTTTTGAATTTCTCCCATTTATACGTTACATTTGTTTTGGCCCAATTCTAATTTTGGAAATGTAGCCCAAAGGGCTCTAAAATGGGAATCAAGCATTAATTCGGGCTTCAAAAGGTCGGGTTCCTTTTACCGCTCAAATTCCCCAACTTTGAACTGTATTCATCTCCCGCTCTTGCCCTAATTTGACACCACTCTCTGGCGCAATCTTCTCGGCATTCTCTTCTCCGGCAAAATCGAGTTGTAAGTTTCCTCGAGATTTCATCCCCTCTCTCTTTATAATTGAAACGCGTTTTTTCTGTTAGTAAAATCTAGAAGAATTAACCCAAATATCTGTCCACTCAACCTCTTAAACTAAAAATAGCCGGTGGAGGTATAATATATGCATAATTTATGTATTATATGTGTATAATCGATGTATAATTTATGTATACGGTTTAAATGGGAATCAACTGTGTTGCTTTTTATTGTGAACTGGCCCAAATGCTGCATTCACAATTTGATACTTAATTCAATATTCTGGTATCTGAAGATAGGGAATAACTTTCTTTAATCTAGTCGTGTCTAAGCAAATTGGGACGTCACATATGTCGGGACAGATCAAATATGCAGTTGTTACTTGTTTTCCATGTGATAATGGGTGTGAAGTTGTTGGGTGTACTGATTTTCCTTTTGAATAATCATAATCAGATATCTGAGAAGTGATATTGTGGAACAACAACAACAATAACATACCCAGTATAATCCCATGGGTGGGGTTTGGGGAGGTTAGTATGTACGCAGACCTTACCCCTAGCTGGAGAGGCAGTTTCCGATAGACCCTCGGCTCAAGAAAAGGTGGAAAGGAAGAATCGGGGAGAAGAAGAAGAGGAAAGAGGGGGGGGGGGGAGAAAGAATGAAGAGGGAGGCAAAAGACGATAAGGAAAGAGGAGAAAAAGTAGCATGAATTAGTAACCATCAGGGGGCAACAATATCCGGTAAAAGGGAGGAAGAAGTGATATTGTGGAAATAAAGGGAAAAAGATATTGAGGCCCTAAAAATGGGATTTTTCATATTGCGAGTTAATAGCCCTTCGAAAGCAAATGTTACTACTTTTTAAGTTATTTACTGAATATTTCTGCTTTCTTACCATTCAAAGATATCTTGTCTACCGGGATTATCAATTATTAGATTTGTAGATTATATCATGATTCCACTCGGAGAGGACTTTGAAAGAAATGCCTTTTTACTTTTTCCTAATTTTTTTTAGCATTGCGTTTTGCATATTCAAGATCAGTTTTAAAGCCTAAACAGGAGAATTTTGGATGGGAGGAAGTAAGACATTAGGGGAGGACAAAATTGAGATTGTAGAGTAGATGGAGACTAGGTTTTTGCTTCTCCTTCTGGTAGTTTGGTTTGCACTGTATGAGCTTGTCCCGAGTAAAATCTTTTGAAGCATCGACTCATACAGCTCTTCGATTTCACTGTCTTGTGTACCTTATTTCTGATCGGAACACTGTAATGCTGCAGGCATCAGTTGAGTGAGAGCTGTAAGCATGGCAAAGCATCTCATTCAGAGGCCTCTAATCTTTCAAGATGAAAATTCGGATGTGTACCTCAAAAGTACGAGTTGGTTTACCATTTTTGCCTTGTCTAAGATACTCATGCCAGAAATTTACCGGTTTATCTGGAAAATTCATTAAATTCTTGCATCTATGCTTACAGATTATTTCATTTATTTTTTTCAGAGGGTGTGATATCTGGCAAATCAAAGAGTGGTAAACCAGAGGCTATTAAGAAAGGTATTATAGGGCTTAAAAGTCGTAATGCCCTCAATGACATCACAAACAAGTCAACTGCCCTTCCCGAAGAAGCAACAAAGAAAAAGAGTTCACAAAAGGAGCTTAAAGTTCCCAACGAGCTTAACATTGCAGAGGAGACATTTCAGCATGATCACAAAAAATGCATTGAGGCACAAAGATCCGCAATGACAGTAAAACATTTCTTGGACTTAGTTCTGCCTGGATGTGGTAATATCTTCTTTCTTGTGGGAATGTAGGATGTGTATTCTGTCAGTTTTGTGACAAGTCAGTTCGATTAGTTGGTATTTCAATCACCTACTGGAATAGATTCAATGCAGCTTAACATTTTCCTTTTCAATTTCGTCTTTTGAGTTTCTAATTGGTTGCTTGAAGTCAACTTTTTTGTCTTAAAATTGTAAAAGTTAATTGTCATATTCTTGCCACTCAAAAATTATCTTGCAATATTTGGGCATAAAATCTTAAAGAAGTTTTGGACAACATAATAAATAAAAAAACAAATAAGAATAATCTAATAGATTTTCATTTCTTTCTTCAGTATTTTGTTTCTTTACCGCAACTTAGAATCTAAAAACTGAACTTTGGGAAAGGAAAACTAACACCCAAAATAAAAAAGAACCAGAAACCAAAATTTTCAATTCAATTTATCCTTCCCAGGTTAAAACCAACTAGTAACACAGCCCTATCATTTTATAGTTCTCTAGCTACAATTTGTTATTGATATTACTTGGCTTGAAGTTTTGATTCTTCAGATTGTCTTTTGGTCTGTGTTTGATTGCTCCATTATTTGGAGAAAAAGTAGTTCCTGGATGCAAAAAATTACTATTGCATTGGTGCATTGTGGTTGTGGCCACTATCTCTGCTTATGCATATTTTGCTCTTGTTGCTTCTCATTCAAGCATAAAATAAATACAGTTAAACAGTATTTTTATGCATTTTGTCCAATTAGATACTTCAGGAGAACCTTACCGCACATTTTTCCTGCAGATTCAGCTTCTCCTATTGAAATACCAAAAATGGATATGGGAATGGTGAGTCTAGCCCTTCATCTTCTACATTTTCACATGCATAAGTGTGGTCTGGAAGGAAAAATCTGAATGTGTTATATTGATCTCATGCTAATATTTTTGCCTCTGCAGAGTGATCTAGGAATGGATAGCCCACGCTGTTACCCTGTCCCTGAAGAATTGCCTATGTCAGAGTTCTCTTGGTTGAGATCTTCATGGAAGTCTCCTCCATCTTCTCCAAAGAGGAGGGATTCACCACCCTCCTCTCCTTTTCGCTGGAAGTTTGAGCCGGTTGAATTTACATTGAAGGAAGAAAATGATTGCTGAAACTGTAAGTTACACTTTTTGGTTAATGACATGCACATGTACCAGTGACTCAACAGCTTTGGATTTGACTGACTCTAGCTTTTCACTAACAGTGGCAGACTTGTCTTTCTACTTCTAAATTAGTTTGTGCTAATGCAATGAAACTGGTTATGCTTGGCGATTGTATGTTTGTGAATTGTGACACCTTGTAACTTGAATCGACGTTTAATTGATGTGTATATTTGTGATGATTTACTCTAGTTCTTGACCTATAAATGGAGTTGATTATTTGAAAAGTGCACATCATTTTCGGATTTGAACTTTATATAATATAACATAATATGATAATGTGGTGAATTTTGTGGTGATTACTGATACAAGCGACAGAGCCTATATCCAGAAATAACTTTTTTACGCAAATAATTAAACATATCTAGACAGACAAGCATAATTGGAACCCCTCATCCTTTCATAAGTTAGGAAAATATGATGACCAGTAAAGTCTAGGTTGTTGGCGTTTTACATAAATCTATCTTGTTCATATAAAGCAAGTCTTTTAAACTAGGTATACTGATATTCTTAAATAGAAATAAGAAGATAATTTACAACGAAACAGTTCCATTGTTTAATCGAAAAATATATCTCGGATTCAATGAAATATATGGAGTATCTGTTTAGTTTAAATTCAATAACTTATAGGGGTAGGGTTACATTCAATGGAATATATAGAGTATTTGTTTAGTTTAAATCCCCTAACTTTTAGGGGTAGGGAGGGCAAAGGTAGGAGAAAGGAAGAGTAGAATCAAGATTTATTTAGGAAACTGTGAAAGAATCATTTTATAACTAGTGCAAACAGGCGCGATTCTACCCAATAACATGAAATAATTTTATTCTAAAATGCAAAAACGTTAACTTTAATTGTATTGACGTGAAATCGACCAATTTCATTTGCACCAAATAGTTAGAAGCTACCAACCTATGTATTATGTATATAACGACTCGACCGGTCATTTGAAGAATTTGTACTTCGCTCGGTAGTTTGGGATTAGTGCAAACATGCGCGATTCTACCCAATAACATGACATAATTTTATTCTAAAATGCAAAAACGTTAACTTCAATTGTATTGACGTAAAATCGATCAATTTCATTTGCACCAAATAGTTAGAAGCTACCAACCTATATATTATGTCAAGAATAGGTGTCGTAATTACTCGATCGGTCGTTTTGAAAATTTTTATTTCGCTCTGCAGTTTGGGGGCACGAATAGCTCCGTATGATGTATTAGGACTTGTGTGCAAAATTTGAGTTCATTCTGAGTTGATTGGATATGTTTCGGCACGAGTTTTTGGAAGTAGAAAGTTTGAAAGTTCGTTAAGTTTGATTTGAGGTGCGTTGCGTCGTTTCGATTTTGTTATGCGTGCTTTGAGGCCTCGATTAAGTCCGTATTATGTTATGGGACTTGTTGGTATGTTCATACGGGTCCCGAGGGGCTCGGGTGAGTTTCGGATAGGTTTGGGTTGTGTTGTGCTCGTTTTTCTTATGTTTCGACGTCGTTTTTCAAGCATAAATGGTACCACATTAAACAAATGAGCTCCGATATCTGTTTTGATTGAAGCATTAGATCCATATCGTAATTATGGATCCATAGCAAAGAGAATCGTCGAATTTGGACATCGTATGAGGATTTTATGGTCATTTTACTAAGAATTGGGTTGCTAGATTTTCAGATTAATTACAAAATTACCACCGACTTCGTATTTAAAAATCTACACTATTTTCAAATAATGAAACCAACACATCTCCTTCATTATAAGGTCAAATGGAGTGATTCAAAAGCCTATCTTGACTGAAATTTCACAAAGAATCTATTGGAGGTATCAAAAGCAAGTTTTCAGATTGTTTGTCACGTAAAATGAGGCAAAACAGTAGGGTAAAAATACTTAATATCGAAGGTTTGTTCATTTGGTCATATTTTGAGTTGGGGATCTCGAATTTGGACAATTTTTGGAGGTGATTTTCACCATATGAAATGGGGTAAGTGTTCTATACTCGATTTTGGTTATATTACATGAATCCATATTCGTTTTTCGCATTTGATTGATGATTTCAAAGTGAAATTTGGGAGTTTTGTATAAAATTTCATAAAGTAAATTTTTAAGTTTTGAACATCGATTTGGAGTCGGATTTGAGTGAAACTAGTATGGTTGGACTCGTAATTGAATGGGTTGTCGGATTTTGTGAGTTTTGTCGGGTTCTGAGGTGCCAGCCCAGGTTTGACTTTTTGGTCGATTTTGAGATTTTGATTACAGATTCGACCTTTATCGATTGTGTTTGTTTCCTTTGACATTATTTGATGTATTTGAGTCGCTTTTGGCTAGTTTCGAGCCGTTCAGAAGTCGTTACATGTGGGATGGTATTTTTGGAGCATCGTTTGGCTTGCTGGGTATTGGATTTGGCTTATTCGAGGTAAGTAACACTTCTAAACTTGGTGCTGAGGGTATGAAATCCCGAATTACGTGTAATACATTTTGGTGTTGAGGTGACGCACATGTTAGGTGACGGGCGTGTAGGCGTACACCGTGTGAATCATGACTCTATTATTTCTGTGTACTGTGTAGTTAACTGATCTTATCTATAACCATGAAATCTCTACGTACTAGAGCTATTGAGCTATGATCCATGTTAGAAACCATGTCTAGAATACATGCTTATTTTGTTGGGACCCACCGAGATCGTATTGCTGTTGAATTATTTGTTTAAATTACAATTTCATACCCAATCATGTTTATTCATTTCATATCATATCTCAGTCTCTGTTGCTATTTATTGACACATCATATCATCATTTTGGGCTAATTTCATGGCATTGTGAGCCCGAGAGACCGGAGAGATTGATGATTGAGTGAGGCCGAGGGCCTGAGCTATGAGTGATATATGTATATATGTGGATCGGGTTGCACGCCGCAACGAGTATCATTGATTTATGCCATGATTGGCTTGATATAGCGCTTGGACTGAAGGAGCACCTCCGGAGTCTGCACACACCCCAGTGAGCGCGGTTGATTTATATTGAGAGATGAATCTTCCCTGGATATGGATCTTGTTCGAAGCATTTATATTTGGTGATGGACTTTACCTAGGCTGCATTAGCCTTATACAGTACTGAGTGACTGACTGTCAGTTGCTATGTATATATTGGGGATGGATCTTCCGTGGGCTGGACTGACCATACTGAGTGATGAGCGTGTCGAGTGATTGAGCATGATGAGTGGAAAGTTTGAGACAGAGAGATTGGGTACTCTAAGAGTGTGAGTACATGAGTTCATCTCTGAGATACATTGCATTGACATGCACACATGACATACATGAATAGAGATGCATTTTTCTCATGTTGTACGGTATCACGTCATTCATGACTTCTTACACATATTGACATATAGACATAGAGATGTGTATTTTACTCTTGCTATCTGAAAAAAGGAAACATCTTACTTCTTGTTGAAAGGATTTTTGGGAGAAATCACAGTTTTCAAACTTACTCATATTTTTGGCGATTTCGGTAAAAGATTTGAGTTTTCATTGATATACTTGAAAAACACGCCTATTTTTCGGAACTGTGAACGAGCTGAGCATTTTATCTCTAAGTTACTTCTTTTATTACTTCCATTATGTTATGAACTATTGTTGGCTATTGGTGCTGGACTCCGACCTTGGTTCCAGCTCGTCACTACTTTCAACCTAAGTTAGGTTTATTACTTATTGAGTATATTGGGTCGGTTGTACTCATACTACACTTCTGCACCTTGCGTGCAGATGTTGGATGTTGATGTTGCTCTGATCGACAGGAGCTGAAATTGAAAACATACCTGCGTTCCGGTTGTAGCTGCCTCTTGTTCATGGTAGCCTTAGATTTATAAAAACCTGTTTACACTACTAGAAATTAAGCTTATGGTAACGGTTCCAAAAGCATTGCGGCAGGCAGTAAAACTGTTGCCATAGAGATATTGCGACAGTTTTGTAACCGCTACAACATATTTCGTTGCAATAGATCTATTGCTACGGTTCTGTGTAACGGTTTACTAACTGATGCAATAGATAGTCTATTGCAACGGTTATTCTTGAATGATATTGCCACGATTTTTGTGATTCTACAGGAATGCTTAAAAACCGTTGAGATAGAGTTTATTTGCAATTGTTGTTGAGGATATCGCTACAGTTATTTTAAATTATTGCAGCGGTTACTTAATACTATTGCGACGGTTACGTTATACTATTGCAACTGTCACTTTTGACTTATGCGATTTGAGACTTATGCTATTGCAATGATTATGTTGATATATTACGATGGTTATTTTCTGGGCTACTGCAATGGCTATCATATCTCTATTGGAACAGTTAAACAAACCAACAATGTAACATACCTTGAAATATGTATAATTTACGAGAAATTATTTTTTAAAAATAAAATCAGAATCCAGAATAGGTGTAGTATCCATAAAAGCAAAATATATAACAATATCTGTCAGTGAATTAGAACACATAAGTTTTCAAAGTGTACAAAAATAAAATATTTCTACAGCATATGTAAAGTTTCATCATGAATCAGTCTAATACTCCTAAGTAAGATCTTCATCACTTTCATCGCCTAGTTCAAGTTCTCCACCTACAAATAATAATAAAAAACAAATAATTTAGCAAAAGCTTTATAAAAGGATTTCATTTAAACATATATGTATATTAATGTCATGAAACGTAGTAAGACACAACCATCCAATAGTTATAGTAAAGGGATAATCCAAAAGATTTCTCATTCAATAAGATCTTAGAGAATCTACAAGACAATATGATTCTTTTTAAAAAAAAGTTCAATTGTCTTTGTCAAATGTGAAGCAATGGAAACACCAACAGAAACAATAGATCCTATTTTTGATACACAAACGAATAAAAATTGCTCAGTTTGCTTTAGTCATGCTAACAGTGGTTAGAATTTCCATTCTTGTACTTTATTTTTGATAAAGGGATTTATTAATAATAGCAACTTAAATTCCTGGACTTCTTTGCGAATTTTTTTTATTTTTATGATGGTTAACTAGCACTTTGGAAGGACCAAATAGCTCATTGCAATGCAATGTGGTTGCTCTAGGTAGTTTATCACTACTTAATAACCTTTGACTTGTTTTAGAATTCCCTTATTTGGAATCAATAATTATTGAGTTCATATTCTACAGATATAAAAATACAAATAGGTATAAGTGCACAACTACGGTGATCTCCCCAAGATACTTCTCATCAATATAAATATTCCGTTCCTATGAATATTTTTCAACAACAATAAAGGACCACATGTTCTGCTTCAAATATAGTACATCCCATGTGAGAAGAAATCAAATTAAACTGAAAGTAAAGAGGTACATAATTTAACTGAAGAACCGCAGAGTGTTGAAAGTATCGATCTGTCAAGCAACACACATGAAGAAAAGCACATAACAGGCAGATAAAGGATTTCCACTCCTTTCACTTTCTTTGTGAATTTAGTGTTTATTGCTTTATAAACTTAGCAAGCACACACAACGCCAACATGTTTTTATCATATCTAAGAAAAAACTTAAGACTAAATACTAGCCGTGCAGGATAGGAAAACTTAGTCAGATTAGATACTTAGAATAATGGAAGCAGAACCAATTGAAATGGAATATCTAGTACACTACCAATGTACCACAATGAGTATTATGCCCTCACGGACTCAGTGATTTTGTGATCAGGTAATTTATTTTTTAAACAGACGGATCTTATGAACAAACATCTGTTGCTGACATGCAACTCGCGTTTGGTTGTGGAATTTGTCAACATGTGTATTTCAACTACATGTTTAAGTGTGAATCTTTTAACTTATACCATCTACACTGGAACACACTAAAACTTACTTGCCTCAATACAGACAAACTAACCAAAATTCAGGAAGTGAAAAATAGATGAATGACCCTCTAGAGCCATCAAAATCAGAATACATTCAATAATACAGCTCTTAGGAATCATTTGAAAAATAAAGAGAAATTTTAGCTGATATATCATGCGTAGGACTAGCCACATTAACGCAGATAAGTAATATTTACTATGTATTCGTGACATTATCTTGCATTTAAATTTTGCCAACAAAGAGGTGGTCTAAATTTAAGCCAAAGTATTAATACTGAACATGTAACTTAGGCACATGAATATATTATGTTTATCAGTATTTCCAACTAACAACTTCAGTTATTTTCAAGAAGAAAATGATGTCAGACTTTGTTATGATCTTTGCTTAAACAATGCAAGCAACGCTGAACCAAGAGAACCCCATGTTTCAATATGAACTTGAACCTCCAGCAATATGAACTTAGCCACACAAGATGATCGCATTACAATATACTACACTTACAATATACTAATAAAGTTTATACTAAACACTATCTGCAGAAATATTAATGGTTCTATAATTCCTCATATCAGAAGGTTTTCATGAAAGGAAGAAAGGCAGAAAAAAGAGCTGATTTTATCACAAAAATCAACAGTTTTTAACTTTAAAAAATAGCTGCTATATTGTAGATTTTTTTAAAAAAAAGAGCAGCTCTACAGTTGCTAAAATATGAATTTTAGCCTGGGAATAAAGTGATACTAACCTCGATTGTTGCTACCTGTAGATGGTTGACAGATCAGTTGATTAGCAACTAGTGGTGCAGAGGTAGCTTCTCCTAATGACGAAATAGATAATGTTGTGTAACGACCTGATCGGTCGTTTTGAGATTTTACATTTTGCTCGCTAGTTCTCGGGCATGAGTAGCCACACGTGATATATTATGACTTATGTAAATCATTGGTTTTGGTTTTTAGGGTAATCAGAATGAATTTGGAAGAACAGTTCTCAATTTGAAGCTTGAAATTTGAAAAGTTTGATCAAGATTTGACTTGTTGGTATATGATCTCGGATTAGAATTTTTATGATTTGGGTAGCTCCGTTAGGTGATTTAGCACTTAGGAGCGTGACCGAAATGTATTTGGAAGTCCGTGGAAGGTTTATGCTTGAATTGACGAAATTGAAATTTTGGCGTTTTTCGTTTGATATGTGAGATTTTGATATAGGGGTAGGAATGGAATTTTGAAAGTTGCAGTAGCTTCATTATGTTATTTGTGACATGTGTGCAAAATTTTCAGGTCATTCGGACGTGGTTTGGTTGAGTTTTTGATCAAAAGCGTAATTTGGAAGTTCTTGGAATTCTTAGGCTTGAATCCGATGCGATTTTGGTGTTTTGATGTTGTTTTGAGTGTTGCGAAGGTTGGAACAAGTTCGAATGAGGTTATGGTATATGTTGTCATGTTTGGTTGTGGTCCCGAGGGGCTCGGACGAGTTTTCGGATTGATTCCGGGCTATTTTTCCTTCATGTTTCACTGCTGATATCTGGTGCCTCAGTTCTTCATCGCCTTCGCGAGGCACGTGTCGCGAATGCGTAGTGAATTTGCATGGCAGCAGAAAATTTCTCTTCGCGATCACGAAGTGTGTCACGAATTCGCATAGTGTTAGGGGAGGACTCCTTCGCGTTTGCGTATGGCATATCGCGTTCGCACAGAGTCGGGCTAGGAGCTGGGCTGGAGGACCTTTCTTCATCGCGTTCGCGAGTCTTGGGACGCGTTCGCATAGCTCTGTATCCAATGTGTATCGCGTTCGCGAGGCTGGTGCCGCGAACGCATAGAGCATTTTTGATGGCTGGTGTTTTTGTTCATCGCGAACGCGATGGTCATCCCGCGTTCGTGAAGAAGGTTTTTGATGCCTGGGTAGAATGTTTAAATAGCCATTTTCCGTGATTTTGGGGCTAACTTTCACCATTTTTGGGCGATTTTGGAGCTTTTTGAGAGGATTTGAAGAGGGATTCAAGAGATAACATCTGAAAGTAAGATTTTTGAACTCAATACTCGATTCTTGTGTGAATTCTACCTAATTAATCATGGAAATTAAGCATAAAATTGAGGAATTAAGGCTTGAATTTGGAGAGTGTAAATTGGGGATTTGAAGGGGCAATTGAGGTCCGCTTTTGATGTTCTTGGTATGTATAGACTCGTGAGAGGATAAGGATTCTATTGATGTGACTTTTATCGGATTCCGAGACGTGGGCCCGAGGGCCGGGTTTGAGCAATTTTGTAATTTTTGATGCAAATTGGATATTTTCGAGTGGACTTTGCTCCCTTAGCATATTTTAATAGCTAAGTGCTGATTGTGGCTAGATTTGGAGCATCCGGAGGTCGATTCGTAAGGGCAAAGTCATCGCGGGCTAGAGTTTGGACCGAATCGAGGTAAGTAATGATTGTAAATGTTGTCCTGAGGGTTTGAAACCCCGGATTTCACATCGTTATGCTACTTTAGGTGACGCACACGCTAGAGACGAGCGTGGAGTCGTGCACCATTGGGGATTGTGACTTGGTCCATCCCAACGACTGTTAAGTTGCGTATTTGATTTGAAATCTTAGGATATTCCGTATTTTAGATATTGATATCATATTTTGGGTTGTATGCCATGTTTGGGGCCTTGTGCTGACCTGTTGAGACCCTTAGGGGTATTTTTACTATTTTTCCTCACTCTATTTGTTTTGAAAGCATATCCTCAGTCATGTTTTACCTGTTTATTATTTAAATCTGGTTTTATAACTTTACTTCTTAAAATGTGAAAATTGTTTGGGCTGAGTTCCCTGTTTTACTGATGGTCCGAGTGATCATGAGGTTGATGACTGAGATAGACCGAGGGTCTGATTGTGAGGTTGATGATTGAGATAAACCGAGGGTCTGATTGTGAGGTTAATGGCTGAGAGAGGCCGAGGGCCTGGTTATGAGGATTATATATATATATATATATATATATATGGATCAAGCTGCACGCCACAACGATATAGCGCTTGGGCTGTAGGAGCCCCTCCGGAGTTTGCACACCTCCAGTGAGCGCAGTCGACTATATATATGGATCAGACTGCACGCTGCAGCGATATATGGATCGGGCTGCATGCCGCAGCGGTTACTATATGGTACATGTTGAGTGTGAGTGCTAAGTGTGAGCGCTTATTGGTAAGAGTTGAGTCACGAGTGACTGAGAGGCTTGTCCGAGGGGCTATATATATATATATACATGTACATGAGTGATGCTTTGCCTGAGGGGCTTATTTATGAACCTACTATTTTTCACTCCTCCTTAAAGTGAGTTTCTATCGAATATGTTGATTTAATTACTGCTTTCACTCATCTTTAGACCGAGCCTCTATTGAAAACGTTGAACAAATGCTTTAAACAACTTTCATTCAAACTGAAGTTTTTAAGTTATGAAATGGGTATACATTTCTGTATCCCGGGGGGCTGTATACAAACTATGTTTTGCCCGAGGGGCCTATTATGGTTTTCATCTCTTTTATTATAAATGGTGTTGAACCCCTACTGAAACTGTTGGAATGCATTTTCAAATGATTTTACCAAAAGCTGGATTTTAAATAAGACAATTGACTCGTATTCTGATTTGAAAGCCTGTTGTGCTTATTGTGTTATCATAAATGTGGACTCATCATTTCCTACTGCTCAGTCTTTATTTACTTTTATTACTTACTGGGTTAGAGTACTCATATTACTCCTTGCACCTCATGTGCAGATTCAGGTATTTCGGAACCCGGTAGCGGGTGTTGATTGCACGGAGGTAGAGTCGTCGGAGTTAGCGAGGCGGCTGTACAACATTCGCAGCACTGCTTTCCTTCCTCTCATTTCCTTTACTGTATTTAGTACATTTTTTTTGACTCTTGTTGTATTCAGACCTTGGTAGATGCTCATGACTAGTGACACCCCGATGTCGGACTTGTGTAATTATTCCGCACTTTTCTTTTAAATTTTCATTATGAGATTATTGGTTTATAAATGGTATTAAAAACAACTTTTATTGGAAAATGGTTGATTCGAGAGTTGTGTCGGCTGGCCTAGTTTCACGATAGGTGCCATCACAACCGGGTCATTTTTTGGGTCGTGACAAGTTGGTATCAGAGCCTAGGTTACATAGGTCTCACGAGTCATGAGCAGGTTTAGTAGAGTCTCGCAGATCAGTACGGAGACGTTTGTATTTATCCTCAGGAGGTTGCAGAACCTTTAGGAAAAACTTCACATTCTTGAATTCTTATCGTGCGTCCTTGATTCAGCTTGAAAAGTAACTCTTTGAATTCCTTCCACGCGTTCGTATGCGCGCATGAGCGCTCGGTATCAGATGTGCGTCGATGGCTTGTGATTCCCCGATCAAAGGGCGAGATATGATCTCTGTGTGTTGAGGTTGGGCCAGTTTGGAAGACTTGAGGCCGGATCTTTTGCTTATAGCTCGAGCCCTGAGCTGTTGATTTCATGAGCGCGTGCTTCTGGATCTATATGTTCTGTTGTGTCCCTATTAAGGGGAGTAATGACTGGATAGCTAGGTGATGAGCATGTTATGATTGCGAGGTGTATTCTTATGATTTGGAAACGACGAGAAGGGTCTGCTGGGGGATACAAGAACTATTAGGTACTTGATTTTCATCTCGATTTGAGGTATAACCCTGAGTTATGGGCGTGTTTCCTAATTGGGAGTGAAGTAAATTTCTTGTTGCGATATGAGTTCAGACTCAGGAAGACTAAGTGACTGCGTGATGTTTATGACGGTGGAAGGTATACATAAATGTTAGTTGGAGGCAAAGCAGGTGGGTTATCTCCCGCGGAGTGTTCTGAGGTTATGTGATCCTTATGTTGTCTGTTAGGAGGTCTCATTTACAAATGAATTATATTTGTTGAAATTTAAATTTGGGCCGCTTAAGAGAGTGGGCTTGACTGTTACGAGGGTGAATGTGAGATTTGCATAAGATTTAAAGTACTAGGTGGTCTATGTTCACGAGTGTATGAAGGGTTGAGTTTAATCTCACTATGGTTTTATGACAGCAATAGAGTATATACGTTATGAGTTATTGAGTGTGTTTTGATCTATGGCTTCAAGCCAAGTGGGGGAGTCTACTATTGATTAGTTGATTGTACGGTTATGTGCTATGTTAGTTCCAGTTTGAGGCGTACTGGTAAATCAGTTTGGCTTATGGAGATTGAGACTGAGGATGGCTCGAGTAAAGGAAAATTGTGACAAAGGTTATGTCATGCTTCGTAGGTGTGTGAGAATCACAGAATGTCTTGAGTTGTTGTTGGTAAAAGATGCTCGGTGCATAGAGTAGGAAGTTTCTTGGTTGTATTGGGATGAGGTTGCATTCTACAATGTCTGAAGTGATAATGAGGCACAGGTTGTTCGGTTCTTTTGATCGGGCTAATTGCAGTTTGAGTAGAGTGGATGACTCTCGAGAATAGTTCTAATGTGTTCAAGATTTTACATGTAACAATTGGGTATTTTCAAGTTGTATGTGTGGCTAGAAACTGAGTTTTCATTGAAAGATGTCAAGATTTGTGGCATTTCTATATCATTTATGGGATTCTATGTATTAGTATCAGAAAGGTAAAGGTAACAGATTTAGATTCGCAGAAAGTCTCTTTAGAGTAAAGTATTTTGAATGTGGTGCTTTTGGGAATATTTAAGAGAGTATTCGACGGCTTATGAGTTTTAGATGGTGTGGGTTTGTTCTTGGGTCTCGTGTGGTGAGTCTGGGTTAAGGAATTGTGGTGTTGTAGCAAGAATAAGTGTCAAGATGACGGTAGATCAGAAGGAAACTCGGATAGATGGGATAGCTTGGTAGTAGGCCAGATCGGTGTGGTAAGGATATGATTAGCTCTTTGGATGCTTATGAGGTAATGAGTTTATACAGGTGTTTCGTGACAATGCTCTTGGATTTTAGTGGCTTGCGTAGCTTGGTTGAGTTAGAAGGATTCAGTCCTGATAGTTTAGTTTTGTGCAAATGAAATTCGGAGAGTTCTAGATGGTTTCCACCACAGTTAGAGAGGTATATTTTTTCTATTGGCGTGGAGAGCATGGGATGTATAGTGGTTTTCTTCTAGATGGGATCAATGGAAAGTTATTGGTTAGTTGAGTACATAGTTGTTTGTAGCCCGGAAGAGATATGAAGTTCTCGTGGTTATCCTAGTATGGTATGGTTTATGCAGTATGTTATGTAGGATTGAGATTTGCATGTGTAAGTACACGGTTCAGATTTGAAAGGAAGGTCACAAATTCTTAGATATCATGGGCAGTTTCAGGTGACTAGATAAATGAGATCACTGATTGGTATGGCTTGATGAGGGTATAACATTTCAAAAAGGGCGATGTGCTTGAGTTACAGATGCTTTATTGGCATTGTGGCACTATCTTGTTTGATCGACGGATGATATTCGAGTTTGCTTGGTGGCTTAGAAAAATTATAGGTGGACCTCTCATGAGATGATTGAGTACTACAGGTGTGTTGTATATTCGAGCGGCGAAATTGGGATCAGATATGGTAATTCATATGCTTTACGGATTGAGAGACTGAATTTTCTCATATACAGGTTAGCTCGTGGTTGTGGACGACAAAGATGTGGGTAAATTAGTCAGATGATAGTGTGTGCTATGATTCAGTCATTATGAACCTTTGGAGGGTCATTTATCTGTTGTGGGTGACTAGTGTTGATGCGTGGTTCATTGGTAGACCTATATGGATGTGTGTTCTGTATCGCGACGACTTTGTTGACTTTGAGTACTATTGGTGAGGGATGTGTTGATTCGGTTGTTATCGAGCTATTAGTAATCAGGGGGATCTATGAGTTATCTTTCTGTGTTGCGAGACGTTAGGGTTTGTTGGTTATAGGCACATGTGGTGCGGTGTTATTGGGGCCTCTCAGTGGAATTTGAGCGGGTAGAGTACTGGGTATTGCTTGGCGGGTAGCGTATCGGTTGTGTCCCTTCGGGTATGTGTAATGTTATATCAATTGCTTCTCGGTGGTTATGATGATTGCTTCAGATTTAGACATAATATTGCGCACGGTTGTCGATTTTGAGCATAGTGACTTAAGGTGTTTTCACGTGGACCAGTGTTTGGATGAGGCCGCGCATTGGAGTGAAGCTATGTAGAGGTATGATCCTGCGGGTTATATTCGTGTGTTCTGTTTCTATGATATGAGACGGGTTCTCAGCATTGTGTTGTGGTGGTACTAATGAGCTTGCGGTACAGCTCTTTCATTTGAGTCATTTTCATGAATTGAGTAAGTTCGGATTGTGGCTTATTGGTGCACGAATTGCACAAGTCGTGGCTTTAGTCTGTATTGATGTGTCAATGTCACCAGAGTAGTTGTGTTGGATTAGATGAGACCGTCGGGATCTTTAATGACTGCAAAAGGATTTGATTTCAGCATGTTGGAAGGATAATATCAAGGTTCAGCTCAGAAATTTGCTATGGCCATTGCCAAGGAGAAGTGGCTTCATGAATGGTTGATCAGAGAAAAAAAAACGGTTATGGCTTACTACGTGTTCCATTTATCATTGACAGTATATGAAAGTGTTGGAATGAGACTTTAGTTGATAAGAGGTTTCCTATTGATATTCGGTTGATTGTGTAGCTGTTGTTATTAGAAGTTATCGCTCATGCATTTGAGTTATGTGGTATATCATGTAATTGCACCGAGGTTGCGAGTATGGGTTATTATAGCTTGTTCGGGCTTAGTCAGAGTATAAATATGAGATTTTGATCCTGCGGATGGTTTCAGAAGTGGAAATGTGGTTTTAAGGTTCATGGACTAGGTTGGACTGTGAAATTTCAGTTACATTGTGTTATCGGACCTATACGAAATAGGGTGACATGGGATCACCCCGAGTATATGTTCATGGTAAGGTTATTCAGCGATTGGTTGGCTTTTAGAACAACTCTGGGCACGTTCGAGGACGAACGTATGTTTAAGTGGGGGAGGATGTAACAACCCGACCGGTCGTTTTGAGCTTTTACACTTTGCTCACCAGTTCTCGGGCATGACTAGCCCGCGTGATGTATTATGACTTATGTAAATTGTTCTTTTTGGTTTTCAGGGTAATCAGAATGAATTTGGAAGAACAGTTCTCAGTTTAAAGCTTGAAATTTAGAAAGTTTGACCAAGATTAGACTTGTTGGTATATGATCTCGGATCGGAATTTTTATGATTTGATTAACTTCGTTAGATGATTTGGGACTTAGGAGCGTGATCGGAATGTATTTTAGAAGTCCATGAAAGGTTTAGGCTTGAATTGGCGAAATTGAGATTTTGGCATTTTCCGGTTGATAGGTGAGATTTTAATATAGGGGTCAGAATGGAATTCCGGAAGTTGCAGTAGCTTCGTTGTATCATTTGTGACGTGTGTGCAAAATTTCAGGTCATTCGGACGTGGTTTGGTTGGGTTTTTGATCAAAAGCGTAATTTGGAAGTTCTTGAAACTCTTAGGCTTGAATCTGATGCGATTTTGGTGTTTTGATGTTGTTTTGAGTGTTCCGAAGGTTGGAACAAGTTCGAATGAGGTTATGGGATATGTTGGCATGTTTGGTTGTGGTCTCGAGGGGCTCGGGCGTGTTTTCGGATTGATTCCGGGTTATTTTTCCTTCATGTTTCACTGTTGATATCTGGTGCCTCAGTTCTTCATCACGTTCGCGAGGCACGTGTCGCGAACGCGTAGTGTATTCACGTGGCAGCAGGGGAGGACTCCTTCGCATTTGCGTATGGCATATCGCGTTCGCATATAGTCGGGCTAGGAGCTGTGCTGGAGGACCTTTCTTCATCGCGTTCGCGAGTCTTGGGACGCGTTCGCATAACTCTGTATCCAATGTGTATTGCGTTCGCGAGGCTGGTGCAGCGAATGCATAGAGAATTTTTGATGGCTGGTGTTTTTGTTCAGCGCGAACACGATGGTATCCCGCATTCGCGAAGAAGGTTTTTGATGCCTGGGCACAATGTTTAAATAGCCATTTTCCACGATTTTGGGGCTAACGTTCACCATTTTTGGGCGATTTTGGAGCTTTTTGAGAGGATTTGAAGAGGTATTCAAGACATAACACCTGAAATTAAGATTTTTGAACTCAATACTCGATTCTTGTGTGAATTCTACCTAATTATTCATGGAAATTAAGCCTAAAATTGAGGAATTAGAGCTTGAATTTGGAGAGTGTAAATTGGGGATTTGAAGGGGCAATTGAGGTCCGATTTTGATGTTCTTGGTATGTATAGATTTGTGAGAAGATGAGGATTCTATTGATGTGACTTTTATCGGATTCTGAGACGTGGGCCCGGGGGCCGGGTTTGAGCAATTTCGTGATTTTTGATGCAAATTGGATATTTTCGAGTGGGCTTTATTCCCTTAGCATATTTTAATAGCTATGTGCAGATTGTGGCTAGATTTGGAGCATCTGCATGTCGATTCGTGAGGGAAAAGGCATCGTGGGCTAGAGCTTGGACCGGATCGAGGTAAGTAATGGTTGTAAATGTTGTCTTGAGGGTTTGAAACCCCGAATTTCATATCGTTGTGCTACTTGAGGTGAGGCACACACTAGATGACGAGCGTGGAGTCGTGCACCGTTGGAGATTGTGACTTGGTCCATCCCGTACCACTGGTAAGTCGCGTATTTGATTTGAAATCTTAGGATATTCCGTATTTAAGAGATTGATATTATATTTTGGGCTGTATGCCATGTTTGGGGCCTTGTGCCGACTTGTTGAGACCCTTAGGGGCAGTTTTACTATTTTTCCTTACTCTATTTGTTTTGAAAGCATATCTTCAGTCATGTTTTACCTGTTTATTGTTTAAAGCTGGTTTTATCACTTTACTTCTTAAAATGTGAAAACTGTTTGGGCTGAGTTCCCTGTTTTACTGATGGTCCGAGTGATCGTGAGGTTGATGACTGAGATAGACCGAGGGTCGGATTGTGAGGTTGATGATTGAGATAGACCGAGGGTCTGGTTGTGAGGTTAATGATTGAGAGAGGCTGAGGGCCTGGTTGTGAGGATTATATATATATGGATCGGGCTGCACGCCGCAACAATATACATACATATATGTATGTATGTATGTATGTATGTATGTATGTATGTATGTATGTATGTATGTATGTATGTATGTATGTATGTATGTATGTATGTATGTATGTATGTATGTATGTATGTATGTATATATATGTACATACATACATACATACACACACACACACACATACATACATACATACATACATACATACATACATACATACATACATACATACATATATGTATATTGTTGCGGCGTGCAACCCGATCCATATATATATAATCCTCACAACCAGACCCTCAGCCTCCCTCAGTCACTAACCTCACAACTAGACCCTCGGTCTATATCAATCATTAACCTCACAATCAGACCCTCAATAGGTTGATGATTGAGATAGACCGAGGGTCTGGTTGTGAGGATTATATATATACGGATCGGGCTGCACGCCGCAACAATATACATGTATGTATGTATGTACGTACGTACGTATGTATGTACGTATGTATGTATGTATGTATGCATGTATGTATGTATGTATGTATGTATGTATGTTTGTATGTATGTATGTATGTATGTATGTATGTATGCCGTAGTGGTACATGGATCAGGCTGCACGCCGTAGCGGTTACTTTATGGTACCTATTGAGTGTGAGTGTTGAGTGTGAACGCTAATTGGTAAGAGTTGAGTCACGAGTGACTGAGAGGCTTTCCCGAGGGGCTATATATATATATACATGTACATGAGTGATGCTTTGCCTGAGGGGCTAGTTTATGAACCTAATGTTTTCACTCTTCCTTAAAGTGAGTTTCTATCGAATATGTTTATTTAATTACTGTTTTCACTCATCTTTAGACCGAGCCTCTATTGAAAATGTTAAACAAATGCTTTAAACAACTTTCATTCAAATTGAAGTTTTTAAGTTATGAAATGGGTATAAATTTCTGTTTTGCTCGAGGGGCTGTATACGAACTATATTTTTCTCTTGGGGCCTATTATGGTTTTCATCTCTTTTATTATAAATGGTGTTGAACCCCTACTGAAACTGTTGGAAAGCATTTTCAAATGATTTTACCAAATGATGGATTTTAAATGAGACAATTGACTCGTATTCTGATTTGAAAACCTATTGTGCTTATTGAGTTATCATAAATGTGGATTCATCGTTTCCTACTGCTCAGTCTTTATTTACTCTTATTACTTACTGGGTTGGAGTACTCACATTACTCCTTGCACCTCGTGTGCAGATTTAGGTATTTCAGAACCCGGTAGCGGGTGTTGATTGCTCGGAGGCGGAGTCGTCAGAGTTAGCGAGGTGGTTGTACGACGTTCACAGTACTGCTTTCCTTCCTCTCATTTTCATTACTATATTTAGTACATTTTTTTGACTCTTGTTGTATTTAGACCTTGGTAGATGCTCATAACTAGTGACACCCTGATGTCGGGCTTGTGTAATTATTCCGCACTTTTCTTTTAAATTTTCATTATGAGATTATTGGTTTATAAATGGTATAAAAACAACTTTTATTGGAAAATGGTTGATTCAGGAGTTGTGTCGGTGGCCTAGTTTCACGATAGGTGCCATCACGACCGGGTTGGTTTTTGGGCCGTGACATGTTGCTAGTATGTTTGAATTAATTTGTGATGACCCGATAGGTCATGTCCTATTTTGAAATCTAATTCTGTGATTCAAAGCCTTAAAAAATCATGTTTTAACCTTTCTCGATTTGTGTGCGCAGTTCGAGCGTCTTTCCGGAAAGCTTTTATGTTAAAAACTGATAAAAATAAGAAAATTTGCCTAAAAACCTCATTTGAGTTCACTTCAATCAATATTTTTGGTAAATGAACCCGGATTTGTATTTTGATGGCTCTGGTGGGTCCGTATCGTGATTTGGGATTTAGGCATATGCCCGGAATCAAAATCGGAAGTCTCTAGCCTGAGATATCGGACTTTGTCGAAATTTGATAGTTAAAGGCTAAATGAATTGGAAATGTTTAACCAAGATTTGACTTTTAAGATTACGGGTCCGTTTTTTATTTCTGCAATCCGGTATAGATCCAATACCATATTTATGACTTGTCTGTGAAATTTGGTGAGAAACAGAGTTGGTTTGACGTGGTTCGGATATCTAGTTAAGAAATTAGAAGTTTCAAAGTTTTCTTAAAAATTTCATTTGATTTGGTGTCCAATTCGTAGTTCTAGTGTTATTTTGGCGATTTGATCGGGCGAGAAAGTTTATATGATGCTTTTAGACTAGTGTGCACTTTTGGTTTAGAGCCCCGAGGGCTCGGGTGAGTTTCAAATTGGCCACAGAGTGAAATTTGGCTTGGAGAAACTGATGGTGCATCTGATCTTGTTGCAGGCCTTTGATCTCGCATTTGCGAGATCAGGCATCGCATCTGCGAGATCAGGCATCCATTTGCAACCTCTGAGGGGTTCACATTTACGAGCTTTTCATCGTAAATACGAAGAGGAGCTGGGCCACACAGGTTTCGCATTTGTGAAATATCCTTCGCATTTGCGAAGTAAGTCTGCGAAGTAAGTCTGGGGAAGGGTTCTTCGCTTTTGTGAAGACAGGGGTCGCATTTGCGATCTTCAGATTCCGCATTTGCGAATATATTGCTCGCATTTGGGAAGGCAACAGAAGTGTGGGAGTTTCGCATTTGCGAAACTTTTCTCGTATTTGTGGGCTTCGCATTTGCAAAGCCCAGGTCGCATTTGCGACATCTGCAGCTGGGCAAATATGACTTAGATGGGATTTTTCTCCCTTTCTTTAAATTTTCAAACCTAGAAACATAAAAGGCAATTTTCCAAAGACTCCTTCTTCCCCAAATCATTGGTAAGTGATTCTAACCTATCTCCTTTCAATCTTTCAATACATGTCACAAGTTTTCAACCTAAAATCTAGAGTTTTCATGGTAGAATTGGGGGGTTTTGGGGGTAGAAACTAGGGATTTGGAAAATTGGGAATTTAGACCTCAAAATTGAAATCGGATTCCAAAACCAATTATATATCGGGGCTCAGAGGTGAATGGGTATTCGGGTTTTGATCCAAATTTGGGGTTTGGACCAAGCGGGCCCGAGTGCTCACTTTTGTTGAGTTTTTCAAAAATGGCCTAAATTGAATTTTTTGCAATAGTGGGTAGTTCCTAAGTCTTAATTTGAATCGTTTGGTTGGTAATTTGCTAGATTCTATTGGTCCGGAGGCCTGTTTGAAGGGAAAACCCTTGGTTGAGCTTTGAGTTTGGCCGTTGGAGCAAGGTAAGTGTCATGGTTAACCTTGGCTTGAAGGATTAGGACCTATTTGTCTATTTGCTATATGTTTAGATGTTGGGTACAACGTATAGGTGAGGTGACGAGTACCTATGCGTTGTTGTCAGGTTATAGCATGTGGGTGGGTCTTATTCTTGTAATTATTGCTTTCCTTGATCATATTATCCATGCTTAAGCTAGTTAATCGTTATGTTGATCATCCTTATCATGTTTACGGACTTTGGCATTGATTGAGTATTGATTCAAAGTTGAGGTTGGTATTGTGGAACCAAATATTGAAGTAAGACTTGTTCTTCTTATTTATATTTTCCTATTGTTAATGTTCATTATTTTGGTAAGGGAGATTGTTAATGCATGAAGGGTGATGCCATACCATATTGTGAGTGCTAATGCACGAAGGATGATGACATGCCATATTGTGAGTGTTAATGCACGAAGGGTGATGTCGTGCCATGTTATGAAAGAGTTAATGCACGAGGGGTGATGTCATGCCATTTTTATTGATTCATATGGTAAGGTTGAGAGTAAAAACACGAAGGGTGATGCCGTGCACTTTCCTTTACTGTGTTTACTTGTTATTATTTGTTCAAGGTATATCAGTTGATCAAGTTCTTATTACTGTTGGAATTCTTTATCTTGTGACCCCCTCAGCATGTCCCCCTCCCGATATTTCTTGTCTGGTTTCTTTCATTGCTGTTAGTTGTACATATACTGTTATACTGCATATGTTTATTTGTAGGTATCTTGTCATAGCCTCGTCACTACTTTGCCGAGGTTAGACTCCACACTTACCAGTACATGGGGTCGGGTGTACTGATATTGCACTCTGCACTTTCTGTGCAGATTTTGGTATTAGCCTGAGCTGATCGTGATGTTAGCTGCTCGATTCATCTGATAGGAGACCCAAGGTAGATCTGTTGGCGTCCGCAGACCCTGGAGTCACATTCTAGACATTTCATTTTGCTGTTTCTTTCATTTCGAAAATAGTTGTATTTCTTTCAGACATTTACTTGTAGTGAAATTTTAGAACTTCGTGAATTATGACTCCAGATCCAGGCAGTGGCACATATATTGAGGTTGTCATGAATTTTCGCTTTCATTTTAACTCGTTACAGCTTATTTGCTGTTAATCACTGAAATGTATAAGGATTGGCTTAATGATTCTCTAACGTTGGCTTGTCTAGCAAGTGAAATGTTAAGAGCCATCACGGTCTTGACGGTGGGAATTTTGGGTAGTGACAAGTTGGTATCAGAGCACTAGGTTACCTAGGTCTCACGATTCACGAGCAGGCTTAGTAGAGTCTGAGGATCGGTACAGAGACATCTGTACTTATCTTCCAGAGGCTACAGAGTTTAGGAACAATTTCACTTTTATTTTTCTCTATCGTGTGATTTTATTCTCTCATTGCTAATTGAACTCTTCTACTCTTGTTCTCTCGCAGATGGCGAGAACACGTACCACATCCTCAGCTGAGCAGCAGCTAGAGCCCCCAATGATAGCTCCTACGAGGGGGAGAGGTTGAGGTTGAGGCAGAGGCAGCGCTCAGCCTAGAGCCCGAGCAGCAGCACCAGCAGTGGAGCCTCAGGTGGAGTTTGATGGGGAGGCTCCAGCACAGACTGTTTTAGCAGGACCAGCTCAGGTCCCTAAGGGGTTCATCGCCACCCCAGTGCGTCAGGATGCTCTGGTCTATTTGGTGGGCCTTATGGAGTGTGTAGCCTAGGCTAGCACTTTTCCCATAGCACCAACCGTCTCTCAGGTTGGATGTGGAGCATAGACTCCTGCTACTCACACCCAGGAGCAGGTGGCTCCCCAGTTAGAGTAGTTCAGCCAGTTGTTGCGGCACATGCCGGTGATGGTCATGCTATGATTCCTGAGGGTTTATTGAGATTGGACATGTTCACCAAGCTCTTTATAGTTCACTAAAGTGGTGCACCTTTTGAGGACCCCTAGGATTATCTTGACTGCTGCCATGAAGTGCTGCAGAATATGGGGATAGTAGAGACCACTGGGGTCAATTTTGCTGTGTTTCATATGACTGGTTCAACCAAGAGATAGTGTAATGACTTTGTATTGACCAGACCAGCTGGATCGCCTGTTTTTACTTGGGACCAGTTCTCTCAGATATTTCTTGAGAAATTCCTTCCTGTTACACTGAGAGAGGACTATCACAGGCAGTTTGAGTATCTCCAATAGGGCAGTATGACCGTCACTCAGTATGAGACCCGTTTTGTGGATTTGGCCTGTCATGTTATTTTTCTGCTTCCTACCAAGAGAGAGAGGGTAAGGAGGTTTATTGAGGGAATTGCCCAGCGTATCAGATTACAGATGGCTAAGGAGACTGGGAGTGAGATTTCTTTTCAGACGGCTGCCAATGTTGCTAGGCGAGTCGAGATGGTTCTAGATTAGGGGAGTGGTCAGGGGTCTAACAAGAGGCCTCATCACTCCTGTGGATTCAGTGGAACCTCATTTCGAGGCCGAGGTACTTTTGGTAGAGGCCATCATCCCAGGCCGTTTCATTCAGCACTCCAGGCATCCCACGATGCCTCAAGTGGTCGTGGCCCTCATATGCATTATTCCGACCAGTTAGCCTGCAGTGCACCACCAGATCCTATTAGTGCACCTCCGCTCCAGAGTTTTCAGGGTGGTTATTCGAGTCAACAGGGTCAGTTTCAAGGTCATCAGTCACAGCAGCCGAGGTCCTATTATACTTATGGTGATTCGAGGCACATTGCTAGATTTTGCCCTCGTGCATCGAGCAGTTCTCAGTATCAGGGTTCTCGTGCCATGGTCCCAGCATTGGGTGCTTCATCGCCCGCTCAGCCAGCTATAGGTAGGGGTCGGGAAGCCAGAGGTGGTGGTCAAGCCATTAGAGGTAGAGGTCAGGCTCCTAGAGGTGGAGGCCAGCCAGCTAATGCCTATCCTAGAGATGTAGTCTAGAGTGGTGGGGCCCAGCCCCGATGCTATGCTTTTCCAACTAGACCTGAGGCTGATTCTTCTAACGCTGTTATCATAGGTACTGTTTTAGTTTGTAGTAGAGATGCTTCAGTTCTATTTGATCCGGGTTCTACTTATTCGTATGCGTCATCTTATTTTTCTTCTTATTTGTTGTGCCCCGTGATTCTTTTAGTGCTCCTGTGTATGTGTCCATACCTGTGGGAGATGTTGTTGTAGTAGACCGCATTTATCGTTCGTATTTGGTTACTATTGGGAGTCTTAAGACTACTGCAGACTTTTTGCTTCTTGATATTGTAGATTTTGATGTTATCTTGGGCATGGATTGGCTGTCACCTTATCATGCTATATTGGATTGTCACGCTAAGATAGTGACTTTAGCCTTGCCAGGGTTGCCTCGATTAGAGTAGAGAGGGACTCCTAGTTATTCTACCAACAGGGTTATCTCTTATATAAAGGCTCAACGTATGGTCGAGAAAGGGCATCTAGCTTATTTAGCTATGTCCGTGCTACTAGTCCGGAGGTTCCTTCCATGGATTCTGTACCAGTTGTCCGAGAGTTTCCATAGGTATTTCCTGCAGACCTGTCGGGGATGCCACCCGACAAGGATATCGACTTCTGTATTGATTTGGTTCCCTACACTCAGCCCATTTCTATTCTGCCATACCGTATGGCCCCGCCAGAGTTGAAAGAATTGAAGGTGCAGTTGCAAGATTTGCCTGATATAGGCTTCATAGACCTAGTGTCTCGCCCTGGGGTGCGTTCGTGTTGTTTGTGAATAAGAAAGATGGATCGATGAGGATGTGCATTGATTACCGATAGTTGAACAAAGTCACCATCAAGAACAAGTATCTATTGCCGAGGATTGATGACTTATTTGATTAGATTCAGGGTGCCAAGGTGTTTTCAAAGATCAATTTGAGGTTTGGCTACCATCAGTTGAGGATTAGGGCATCCGATGTCCCTAAGACAGTTTTTTGGACTCGATATACTCATTATGAGTTTCTAGTGATGTCATTTGGGCTGGAAAATGCCCCAACAACATTTATGGATTGATGACCCAGGTGTTCAAGCCTTATCTAGATTCCTTTGTGATTGTGTTTATTGATGATATCTTGATCTACTCCTGCAGCCGAGAGGAGAATGAGCAACATCTTTAGATCGTACTTCAGACTTTGAGAGACAACCAATTATATGGTAAGTTTTCAAAATGTGAGTTTTGGTTGGACTCCGTCACCTTCTTGGGGCACGTTGTATCAGCAAAGGGTATTCAAGTGGATCCTAAGAAGATTGAGGTAGTTCAGAACTGGCCTAGACCTACATCAGCCATGGAGATCTGGAGTTTTTTGGGTTTGGCGGGTTATTACCATCGGTTTGTGGAGGGTTTCTCATTTATAGCAGCCCCATTGATCAGGTTGACCTAGAAGGGTGCCCCTTCAGATGGTCAGACGAGTGTGAGGCAAGCTTTCAGAAGCTCAAGACTGCTTTGACTAAGATGCCGGTGTTGGTGTTGCCACAAGTTTAGGATCTTATACGGTATATTGTGATGCATTTCATATTGGACTGGGTGCGGTATTGATGCAGGGTGGGAAGGTAATTTGCATATGCTTTACGGTAGCTGAAAGTTCACGAGAAGAATTACCCCGTTCATAACATAGAGCTGGCAGCCATTGTTCATGCGCTAAAGGTTTGGAGGCACTATCTGTATGGCGTGCCGTGTGAGGTGTTCACAGATCATCGTAGCTTGTTGTATTTGTTCAAGAAGAAGGATCTCAATTTGAGGCAGAGAAGGTGGTTGGAGCTATTGATAAACTATGACATCACCATCTTGCACCATATCGGGAATGCCAATGTGGTGGCCGATGCTTTGAGTAAGAAGTCAGCTAGTATGGGTAGCCTTGCGTACATTCCAGTTGGTGAGAGACTGTTTGCCTTAGATGTTCAAGCCTTGGCCAATCAATTTGTGAGGTTGGATGTTTCTACGCCCAACCGTATTCTAGCTTGTACAATCACTCGGTCTTCTTTGTTTGACCGTATCAGATATCGGCAGTATGATGACCCTCATTCGCTCATCCTTAGGGACACAGTATGGCACAGTGATGCCAAGCAGGTTATTGTTTGAGATGATGAAATTTTGAGGATGCAGGGTCGTGTTTGTGTGCCTAATGTGGATGGACTTCGTGAGTTGATTCTTGAGGAGGCCAATAGTTCCCGGTATTCTATTCATTTGGGCATCGCCAAGATGTATTAGGACTTGCAGTAGCATTATTGATGGAGGAAAATGAAGAAAGATATAGTTGCATATGTGTCTCGGTGTCTAAATTGTCAACAAGTAAAGTGTGAACATCAGAGACCTAGTGGTTTGCTTCAGAAGTTAGATATTCCTGAGTGGAAGTGGGAGCGTATCACTATGGATTTTGTTGTTGGACTCTGACCGACTCAGAAGAAGTTCGATGTAGTTTAATCATTGTGGACAAGCTGACCAAGTCAGCGCATTTCATTCCTGTGGCAGTTACTTATTCTTCAGAGCGGTTGACAGAGATTTATATCCATTAGATCATCCGTCTTCACGGGGTGCCTGTGTTTATCATTTCTGATCGAGGTACGCAGTTCACCTCGCACTTTTAGAGGGCACTACAATGTGAGTTGGGCACGCACGTTGATCTGAGCACAACATTTCATCCGCAAATAGAATGGACAGTCCAAGCGCACTATTCAGATATTTGAGGACATACTTCGCGCTTGTGTTATAGACTTCGGAGGTTCGTGGGATCGGTTCTTACCGCTAGCTGAGTTTGCCTACAATAACAGTTATCAGTCGAGCATTCAGATGGCTCCCTATGAGGCATTATATGGTAGGTGGTGCCGATCGCCAGTCGGATGGTTTGAGCCGGGGGAGGCTCGGTTGTTGGATCGACTTCGCTCAGCTCAGTCCAGGCAGAAAAGTTATGCCGACCGTAGAGTTCGTGATGTTGAATTCATGGTCGGAGAGAGAGTGTTTCTCCGAGTATCACCCATGAAGGGTGTAATGAGGTTTGGAAAGAAGGGCAAGTTGAGCCCTAGGTATATCAGACCTTTTGAGATTCTTGAACGAGTGGGATAGGTGGCTTACAGGCTTGCGATGCCACTTGGTTTATCAGCAGTTCACCCAGTGTTCCATGTATCCATGCTTCGAAAGTATCACGGCGATCTATCCCACGTGTTAGATTTCAACACTGTCTAGTTGGACAAGGATTTGACTTATGAGGAGGAGTCGGTGTCTATTCTAGCCCTCAGGTTCGTTAGTTGAGATCAAAGAGTTATCCTTTAGTTCGAGTGTAGTGGAGAGGTCAGCCTGTTGAGGCAGCTACCTGAGAGTCATAGTCAGATATGCGGAGTAAATATCCCCACCTTTTCACTAGCTCAAGTACCTTTCTATGTTCGCTCGAGGACGAACGGTTGTTTTAGAGGTGGAGATTGTGATGACTCGATAGGTCATCTCCTATTTTGAAACCTAATTTTGTGATCTGAAGCCTTAAAAAATCATGTTTTAGCCTTCCTCGATTTGCGTGCGCAGTTCGGTCATTTTTCCGGAAAACTTTTGTGTAAAAACCTGATAAAAAAGAAATTTTTCCTAAAAACCTCATTTGGGTTGACTTCGGTCAATATTTTTGGTAAACGGTCCCGGTAGGTCCGTATCGTGATTTGGGACTTGGACGTATGCCCAGAATCGAAATCGGAAGTCCTTAGACCAAGATATAGAACTTTGTCACAAATTGATAATTAAAGGCTAAATGAATTGGAAATGTTTGACCAAGGTTTGACTTTTTGGATAATGGGTCCGTATTTATGTTTCGGAATCCGGTATAGGTCCAATACCGTATTTATGACTTGTCTGTAAAATTTGGTGAGAGAGTTGGTTTGACGTGATTCAGACGTTCGGTTGAGAAATTAGAAGTTTCAAAGTTTTCTTAAAAAATTCAGTTGATTGGTGTTCAATTCATAGTTCTAGGTGTAATTCTGGCAATTTGATCGCGCGAGCAAGTTCGTATGATATTTTTAGACTAGTGTGCACTTTTGGTTTAGAGCCCCGAGGGCTCAGGTGAGTTTCAGATAGGCCACACAGTGAAATTTAGCTTGGAGAAACTGCTGGTGCATCTGATCTTGTTGCAGACCTCAATGTGAGATCAGGCATCGCATTTGCGACCTCTGAGGGGTTCGCATTTGCGAGTTTCTAATCGCAAATATGAAGAGGAGCTGGGCCACACAGGTTTCGTATCTGCGAAATATTCTTCGCGTTTGCGAAGTAAGTCTGGGGAAGGGTTCTTCTCATTTGCGAAGACAAGGGTCGCATTTGCAATCCTCAAATTCCGTATTTGCGAAGGCAAAAAAGGTGTGGGATTTTTGCATTTGCGAAGCTTTTCTCGCGTTTGCGGGCTTCGCATTTGCCACATTTGTAGCTGGGTAAATATGACTTAGACAGGATTTTTCTCCCATTCTTCAAATTTTCAAACCTAGAAACATAAGAGCCGATTTTCCAAAGACTCCTTCTACCCCAAATCGTTGGTAAGTGATTCTAACCTATCTCCTTTCAATCTTTCAACACATTTCACAAGTTTTCAACCTAAAATCTAGAGTTTTCATTAGGGGTGGGCGTTTGGTATTTCGGTTCGGTATTTCGGTATTCGTTTTATCAATTGTATATACCAAATACCGTACCATAATATTTCGGTACGGTTTGGTATTTCTTATTTTTGGTTCGGTACAGTTTTGGTTTAAACCAAATCTTCACGGTCTCCCCCTCCAATCTCCATTAACTAGCAAAATCTAGTGCCAACAGGGGAAGAGAACAAACAAAAAGAAAGAAAGCAACAGAAAGTTTGTCGTTGCTCTCTGTTACTTGTCAACATTTGTCTTCCCTTTCAATTATTTTCCTGTTCCCAGCATTGTATTCTTTACAGATTATATTGAGGGGATTCACTCATTCTGAAGATTCTTCAATTGACGAGATTTGCACTAGTGATCCGTCAAACCGACTTCAATTTGTTATCGACATTTGATAGACTCTTGAGTAACGTATTTGCAGTATAGCGAAGTGAACCTCTATTTGGCTAAAATCACTACCGTTTTGTTAGAGTAGATATCCTTATTGATGGTGTTGGGAAGAAAACTAACGTGTGCCATTGGTTCTTTGTACGAAAAAGAAAAAAAAACAAATTAAAAAGGACATGCAAAATTTTAGTCAGGGATGGGTCACTTATATTTATCTCAGAAGATAAAAGGACGAAGAAAAAAACTTGAAGGTAAAAACTAGGGAGCAGGGGCAACAAATCACCAAAACGTATTAAACTATTTCGGTATAACCGAAATATCAATAATCCAATGCCGTGTACCATACCAAATTACCGAAATACTGAAATTTCTGTACCGAAATACCGAAAAAACCGAAACCGAAATACCAAATTAATTCGGTTCAGTTCGGAATTCGATTTTTCGGATTTTATGCCCACCCCTAGTTTTCATGGTAGAATTGGAGGTTTATGGATAGAAACTAGGGATTTGAAAAATTGGGGATTTAGACCTCAAATTGAGGCTGGATTCCAAAACCAAATATATATCTGGGCTCGGGAGTGAATCGGTAATCGGATTTTGGTTCGAATTTTGGGTTTGGACCAAGCGGGCCCAGGTGTTGACTTTATAAAAAATGGCCTAAATTGAATTCTTTGCAATCATGGGTAGTTCCTAAGGCTTAATTTGAATTATTTGGTTGGTAATTTGTTAGATTCTATTGGTCCGGAGGCTTGTTTGAAAGGAAAATTCGTGGTTGAGCTTTGTGTTTGGCCCTTGGAGCGAGGTAAGTGTCGTGGTTAACCTTGGCTTGAGAGATTAGGACCTATTTGTCTATTTGCTGTGCGTTTAGATATTGGGTACAACGTATAGGTGAGGTGACGAGTACCTATGTATTATTTTCTGGTTATAGCATGCGAGTGGGTCTTATTCTTATAATTGTTGCATTCCTTGATCATATTATCCATGCTTAGACTAGTTAATTGTTATGTTGATCATCCTTATCATGTTTACGGACTTTGGCATTGATTGAGTATTGATTCAAAGTTGAGGTTGGTATTGTGGAACCAAATGTTGAAGTAAGACTTATTCTTCTTATTTATATCTTCCTGGTGTTATTGTTCATTGTTTTGGTGAGGGAGAGTGTTAATACACGAAGAGTGATGTCATACTATATTGTGAGTATTAATGCACGAAGGGTGATGCCGTGTCATATTGTGAGTGTTAATGCACGAAGGGTGATGCCGTACCATATTATGAGAGAGTTAATGCACGAGGGATGAGGCCGTGCCATTTCTATTGATTCATATGGTAAGGTTGAGAGTCAAAGCACGAATGGTGATGTCGTGCACTTTTTTTACTTTGTTTACTTGTTATTATTTGTACAAGGTATATCGGTTGATCAAGTTCTTATTACTGCTGGAATTCTTTATCTTATGATCCCCTCAGCATGTCCCCCTCTCGATATTTCTTGTCTGGTTTCTTTCATTGATGTTAGTTGTACATATACTGTTATACCGTACAGATTTATTTGTAGGTGTCTTGTCATAGCCTCAACACTGCTTCGCCGAGGTTAGACTCGACACTTACCAGTACATGGGATCGGGTGTACTGATACTGCACTCTGCACTTCTTGTGCAAATATTGGTACTGGCCTGAGTTGATCGTGAGGTTAGCTTCTCGATTCATCCGATAGGAGACCAAAGGTAGATCTGCTGATGTCCGCAAACCCTGGAGTCCCTTCTAGACATTTTATTTTACTTTTTCTTTCATTTCGAAAATAGTTATATTTCTTTCATACATTTACTTGTAGTGAAATTTCAGAAGTTCGTAAATTGTGACTCCAGATCCGAGTAGTAGTATATATATTGAGGATGTCATGAATTCCCACTTTCTTTTTAACTCGTTATTACTTATTAGCTGTTAATTACTGAAATGTATAAGGATTGGCTTAATGATTCTCTAATGTTGGCTTGCCTAGCACGTAAAATGTTAGACGCCATCACAGTCTCGACGGTGGAAATTTCGAGTCATGACATAATTAATCCTGCATGTTGAAGCTGAGCAATTACATCTGAAGTAATTTCTTGTCGCATAGTTCTTTTTGTTCCTCCATTTGTTCCTCCATTTTTCGAATCCTTTCTTGCATTTCTTGCACTGTATCATTTGTGGCATTTGAAGTCAGATCGAAATGGCCCACGTTTCCTTTCAAAGTAGTCTTTGTAACTCCTTGTCCATATAATCTTAAACGTCCTGGATGTTCAGGACCCATGACAGATGAAAATGCATTAACAGAATGACTACCATCTACACTTTGTTGTGTTTCATTTTTTTTCTATTTCAGTCTAACAAAGCAAAACAAAAGATTAAAGTAAATAAAAAATAAGGAAGAAAAATAAATAAAATGATCTCATTTATAACTTGCAAATAGATAATATTCATACAATTTTACTAGTTGTATTTTCGTCTGAGTCCTTGTACAGACGCCTAGGTTTTCTTGCTCTTGTGGCCACAAAAATCTCCTTAAGTGATACAGATTCCTTTTTTTCTAGCAGCATGAAAATGGATAAGAGATTTTAAAAAAATAAAAGTTTAGATATAATAATAAATAAGAGTATACACCAATTCATTGCGGATTACAGCAAAACTTGTTTTGCCAGCAGTGTGTGGATCCGTCCACTTTTTTCGATTTTCCTTGTTGATTTTGGATGATTTCTACAAATAAAATGAGTTAATACAATATGTCTAAATAACACAATCAGTAGCATTTTGAAGAAAAAAACAGAGGAATAAAAGACAATATGTTCATTAAAAAAATTATATTTTTTTACAACTTCATCAAGAGGACCTGTAGGGCATACATTATAACATTTACTTCAAGCCATAACCGATCAGAATTTAGACTAATACACAAATTATCTATGTATTCAATATAAAATCAAACCAACAGAAAATTAAGCTACTGATAATGATCCAAGAGAGATATTGGAACGGGAAATAGCCCCATATTAAGTTAGTTATGGAGAGTTAAATTCAGTCAGAAAATAAAAAGAAAATATATAGCGCACTAGCACAACATTTTCATATAAAATAAAACAGAAAATTGAGCACCAAATGGTGTAAAAATATAAATGAATTGACGAATTCCAGTAATGATGTAATCATCTGCTCCTAAATAGAAGTTTCTAGAACTATATGACAATACTATTTAGATCAACACAATTTTAAATTCATTTGAAATATCCTACAGGTGTTACCTACTAAAGAAAATTATTTTCTGACGCAATTAGAATTCTCTAGTATTAACAGATTGTGGAGACTATTTGTCAAGACCATTATTTATATTTACCTGTAGTTTATCAGAACTCCAATATTTCAGGAGTTCTTTAAACTGATAATCGGGTCTTTTTGTCATTCGAAAATAAAGTCCATGTTTTTGTAGCATCGGGAATATCATACTTCGACAATAATTTGATTTCATTTGATTAGCAGAAATTGTAACATACTTTTAACAAATAACTGAACATTTGGATCGGAACTTCAAACCTTGGTATGTGTCCATAAATCGTCTTTTGTGTCCATTTTCCTCCAATCCAATATATCCAGCGGGCAAAGTGTTCCAGTCTTTGCCAATATACCAAGGAAGCTACCAAACTCTCTTACATCTTCTTTAGTAGGACCAATGGGCTGATTGAGATTGTTAAGTGTGATCACTTTACGCGCCTTTCGGCCATGGACACTATATATTTTGTCCTGCCTCTCTTTCTTTTTTGAGTTGCAGGACCATAAGCCACAACAAAATACAAAAAATCAGAGGTCATGGATGAATTCAGTAAGATTCTAAGTTATGCGGTCTTGCTTTGTTCTTCAGATCGTTCATTAGTTGTAGGAGTGGTAGAATCTATTTGCATCTGCTCATCTACAATTTGCTCCTCCGCAAATTGCTCCTCTACATGTCGTTCATTTGCTTCAGATAGTGGTCCTATTGTTGGTTGTTCTTCAATTAATTTTATCATATGCTCTTTCTCTGACCATATAGCTTAGCTTGAACGGTTTCTTTTATTATCCCTGACATTCTCTTTTTTTTTGCCAAACATGATAAACTTCCAGCTTGAACATATGACAGGTTTTTTCCTTTTTTATTTTTTCTTGAAAACCCTTCTTGACCCATGACTTCTAAATCTGTATAAGTTTAAGACAATCAAAGCTAATCAGGTTAGAAGAAGGTTAGTTGAAGCATCAGGTAGACAACGCAATAATGGCACTGAACATAACAAAAAAAAGAAGGAAGAAAAAGCATGAAACATTATGTCACGACCTAAAATCAACTATCCTGATGGCGCCTATCGTGGAACTAGGCCAGCCTCAACTCAACAACCCAACAAAGTAAAATGACTTTGAAGATAATGATGAAATCAATTAACATTAAAGAAAACTCTTTGAAAACATAACAAATCCCAAAGTACGATACAATCCAGCCCAAAACCGGGGTGTCACTGAGTACATGAACGTCTATTTGGATTACAATCCACTACAATGTCTAAAGAAAACAACTGAAAAATACACCAAATGATAAAGAAGGAGAATTAAGGCCTACGAACACTGTGCAGCTACCTTGGTAGTCTCCAAACTCTGGGGCCTCAATCAGCAACCACCGCCATGAACAGAGTCACCTGGATCTACACACGAGGTGCATGGAGTAACATGAGTACATCAACTCAGTAAGTAACAAGTCCAAACTTTGGACTGAAAGGTGGTGAAGAACTCAACCACAATAGATATAATAGAAGTAAATGTGCAAAAACGTAGGCATGCGATCAAGTTAAACAGACAGCTCAAAGCAATAAAATAAATACAGATCTGGATAGTGTAAGATATATAACTCTACTATCTCTACATGACAATGCACATACTATATGAAATGCACCATGTGCTCCCACTCTCAAGTACTCAACCACTCGGTACTGTATATGTCCATCCGGCCTAGGAAAAATCCATCCCGAAATATATACAATACTGACTATAAGTCACCCAGTACCGAGGAAAAAGGCAATCCAACCGTACAGAGAAGATCCATCTCCAGGTATCAAGTACTTCAGACAAATCCATGTCCAGGGAAATCCATCCCTCAATAATATCATCCGTGCTCATTGGGGGTATGTTACAGACTCCGGAGGGGATCCTACAGCCCAAGCACTATCATAATCATCAATATAACCTCTGCGGCGTGCAGCCCGATCCCATAACTGTCACTCATACTCAGGCTCTCAGTCTCGCTCAGCCATCAATCTCTCCAGTCTCACCCACGGGCTCACAATATCATGAAAACAAACCCGGAACAATGATATGATGAATCAATAAATAACTGAGACTGAGATATAATATAAAAATTCATGAACAAGACTGAGTACGGAATATCAATGAAAATAGTGAGATGACAGCAAGAAACGACCACTAAGGGTCACAACAATACCGGCATAAAGCCTAAACATGATATATAGCATAGTTTAGGGCTCAATTACTTTGTCACATAATGAAAACATGGGTATCAACATGATAGATTCACTAAACGGTGCCATGGAATCACCCAGGTCACAAGGTTTCACGATGCATGCCTGCACGCCCGTCACTTGGCATGTGCGTCACCTTATTACCAATCACATATTACATAATTTGGGGTTTCGAACCCTCAGAACCAAGTTTGAAAGCGTTACTTACCTCAAACCAAGAAAAATTCTACTCCGCAATGCTTTTGCCTCTCAAATCGGCCTCCAAACGTTCCGAATCTAGCCACAAGCAATACAATATGATCAATATAGGCTAAAGGAATCAATTCCACAAGAAAAATATCAAATTATAGCCAAAAATCCAAAATCGACTCAAACCCAGTCCCTGGGCCCATGTCTCAAATTTCAACAAAAGTCACAAAAATCGAAAGCCCATTCATTCACGAGTCTAACCATACCAAATTTACTCAAATCCAATAACAAAATTCCATTCAAAACGTCAAAATTCTATCTCAAGAACACTTCCTCTTTTACCCCAATTTTCACCCCAAATCACAAATTAGATGATAAAATTAAAGATATAATCATGGGATTTAACCAAAATCAAGTGAGAACACTTGCCGAATCAACTCCGTGAAAATCCCTTTAAAAATCGCCCAAATCCGTGATCTCTAGCTCAAAATATGAAAATGAGCTGAAACCCTCGATTTTGAATTTAACACTGTCTGCCCAGATATTTTTCTTCGCGAACGCGACCGTCCTCTCGCATTCGCATAGACCAACTCAGACTGCCTCTCCGCTTTACTCTTCATGAACGCGACAACTACTTCGCGAACGTGACCCTTTCCTCGCGAACACGTAGACCAAGGACCTGGGGTCCCCAACTACCTTAACTCTCTTCGCGAACGTGGCAACGCTCACGTGTTCGCAATGCACACACTACCCTACCCTTCGCGTTCGCGTCCTCTCCTTCACGAACACGTAGAAAAAAAATTCACCATCTCAGAAACACTCTTCGGGAATGCGAGGCCCCTCTCACGAATGCATAAGAGGAAACTGGAAACAAAATACAACAGCAAATCAGTTATCTCACAAAGGTAAAAAATTATCCGTTAACCACCCGAAACTCACCCGAGGCCCTTGGGACCTCAACCAAACATATCAACACGTCCATAACATCGTACAAACTTAGTTGAATCCTCAAATCACCTCAAATAACATCAAAAACACGAATTGCACCCGGATTCAAGCCTAATGAACTTTAAAATTATCAAATATTACAAATGATGCCGAAACCTATCAAATCACGTACGATTGACCTCAAATTTTGCACATAAGTCATAAATGATACCACGAACCTACTCCAACTTCCAGAAATCCAATCCGACCCCAATATCAAAATTTTCACTACCGGCCAAAATCGCCAAAATTCTAACTTTCGCCAATTCAAGTCTAATTCTACTACAGACATCCAAATAACATACCGGGCGTGATCCTAAGTCTAAAATTACCTAACGGAGCTAATAAAACCATCAAAATTCACATCTGAGGTCGTTTACTCATAAGTCAATATCCGACCAACTTTTCCAACTTAAGCTTTCAATTAAGATACTATGTGTCTCAATTTACTCCGAAACCACTCCAGACCTGAACCAATTAATATATCATAATATAGCTGTAGAATACAAAAAAGCAGAAAATAGGGGAACAGAGCTACAATTCTCAAAACGACCAGCAGGGTTGTTACATATATCTATAATAAGTACTTGAAGCAATTTGTGCCACTTACTTGAAAGAGAAACTTTATGCCACTTACTTGGATTGTTAATCTACAATCAGTAATAATTGCTGGTATATAACCTATAAAATTGAAGCAATTTAGAATAGAACTCTAAGGAAAAAACAAATGCAAAAATACTAAAAACATATAAACAAGAAAAATAATCACATAATATTTCTAAAAAATGGCATTATTACTCACCAAAAAACAATGACGAGTATATATTTAAAGAAGTTCAGAAGATCCTTTAACAATCATCAGCCTCCATCAAATTCCAATTAGTATCATCATACTCATCCTCCTCTTCCGATGTTTCCATAGTTGTATCTTGTGATTGGGAAGGCATATCAATGATATCAACAAGTATATCTTCTCTTGACCATCTGACATCCACATAGAGTTATCTATTTGATGAACCAATATCATCATTAGGCTCTCTCCAAAATGTTTCTCCAATATGAGAACAATTCTCTTCTTCCAAATCATACAAATCAACAAGGACTTTACTTCTTGCATAATAACTTTCTTAATTGGATCCTCCACATAAAAAACTTGATGTACTTGAGATGCTAGTACAAAAGTGTCATCCGTACTGCATTTTTTATTGTACACCCGCATTAATCCATATCCATCAATTTCATTATGAAAACAATCACATCTAAATAGTACAACACTAAAGCAGTCCCAATAATCAATTTCAATTATATCCTAAATAGCTCTATAGTAGATAACCGTTCCATCGATGGGATTTTGGTCTCTATCACTAACAAAACTATTTGTTGTTGCTGACAAAGTCACTCCATTATTTTGAGTCTTGCATGGAGCATCTCGTTCCATTATATGAAATCAATATCCATTAATGAAATAGGCAGTATATCTTTTAGCCACTGTATTAGGCCCTATAGCTAGTCATCTTAAATGATTGGACACTTCAACATTTTTAGCTTTCTCTCTAAACGATTTTTCGAATTCTCGACTATGAATTCGTGCTTTTAACCATGCATTTCAACGATTATCAATTAAATTCTTATGTTCCCTATAAGCATAAATATAAAATTTAATCATTAGACCATTGAGATAAAGTTTAAAATATCTTATCATAAAAAAATGAAGTTTAAACTACAAATGACATTTATATATTTTATCTTGCTTGATAAGTGTCTCAACTTGTTCATCTCCAGTATTGAACAAAACATATTGATGTGATTCAGACCATAACTGTAAATCCATGTCAAAAGTCTTGCCTTTCCTTTTCTTCTTACTTCCGATTGGATGGCCTATACTAGGAAATATAGGTGAAGAATCATCTCCCTCTATTTGAATGCCTTCATCATCGTCAGTTTGATAGCGACTGAATCTTGTCTTCACCCCATCATGTAAGTATCTCGAACAAAAGTTCAAGCACTCTTCGGCCAAAAATCCCTCAGCTATTGATGATTCTGGATGAGTTCGATTACGAAAAAATGCTTTGTACTTACACAGGTTTCTCTCCAAGGGATACATCCAACTCAAATGAGTCGGACCGCCAAGCTTAATTTCATTTACTAAATGGACAGGCGAATGTGTCATTGTATCAAAAAAGATTGGTGGGAAAATTGTTTCAAGGTCGCATGCTATATCTGTAATTTCAGACTGCATTTTATCAAGATCCCTTTGCCTCATAACCTTACTACATATAGTTCTAAAATAATTACCCAACCTAATCAAGGCCAAAAAGACATTCTTGGGTAACACCTTTATAACCGCAACTTGGATCAAGTAATGCATTATGAAAGGAGCATCATGGCTCTTGTATCTTGATATTTTCATCTCATCCACTTGCACTCGATGTGATATATTAGAGGCACGCCCTTTTGGTAATTTGGTATTTTTTAAGACGGTGCAAAATAATCTCTTTTCTTCGGGTTTCATGGAGTAACAAGCTTTAGCCAGATGAACTTTTGCATTTTTATCATCTTTTAATGGTTGAAGCTCCTTGCATATTGATCGAGGCTAACCCTGCACTACTATTGAGTAGCAAGAGAGGTCGAAGCAGCTTTTACCCGATTAAGGTCGGGATCGATTTCCACAGAGAGCTAGATATTGGAGTCGGGTGTCTATCTAAAGTGGAGTTGTGTATTTTCTCCAAATTGCACTTCTACACATTTTTGGTTTTGATTATTATTCTAATATTATAAAACTACAATGCTCAATTAAACTAAAATAATTTAAGGTTAAACTATTGTGAGTTGTTCAAATGATTAAAAAGGCACTAGGGTAGTGACTTTTGCCTAGGTGGTCAATTGACGGATTCTTGAGACTAAAGCTAGATTGTCACATTTGGGGAGTATGATATAACCATTACACGATTCTACTCACTCTATACCTCTCGGTAGTTTGAGTAATTTTGCCCGAATTGACTTTCTCAAGACCAATTATGTATGCAAATTTGCGCAAGCAATCAAGGTTCAAGTCGGGTATTACTATCTCTAGGTTTAACCCTTTAATTGGAGCTATCAATCTATTGAGTATGCCCCAATTCCTTGTTGGACCAATTTCAGAGACTTAGGCTCTCTTTCTCAAGAAGAGCCAAAGTCAACTAAACACAAACTAGTGTTTGCAACCACTAATGCAACAATTAAACATGAAATTAGTCCAAATATCAAATACCCATAGACAATCAAGCATCAAAATACAAGACCCATCAATTACCCACACTAGGGTTGAGCCACAACCCTAGCTTATGGGTTTAGCTACTCATAATTAGAGAAGAAAACAAAGGAATAGATGAAGAAAAACTCATATTAATTTATTACTAAATTAAACTTGAAGATTCAATGTTGAAATGAAGCTAAAATTACTTAAAACAGATAAAAGAAGCTAAGTCATGAGCGCAACTCTGGGGAAAAACTATCTGATGACCTGAAAATGGGAAAAGAAGCTATTTATACTAAGCTAACAATTCTGGACAAAAATACCCCTGCGAGGCTAGTGCGGACCGCACAAAATCAAGTGTGGCCGCACTAAGGCTCTTGACTTGAATATCCAGCTCTCTGAACTTGGGCAATGCGGACTGCACAGAATCGAGTGCGGTCGCGGTGGCTTCTAGTGCTGTCCACATGAAATGGAGCGCGAACCGCATTGGGCTTCAATCTCCAAACTGGAAATTCTTTGAACCTTGGCTCTACGGACCGCACTAAATCGAGTGCGGCCGCAGTGAATCCAATGCGGATGGCAGAAAATCCTTTGCGGTCGCATTTCCTTTTGGCTTGAGATGCACACTCTCTGAACTTTACTTGTGCGGACCGCACAGAATGGTGTGTAGCCGCACTGGCCCTGTTTGACCGAGCTTTGCCTTGTCTTGGTACGTGTGTAAGTTTCACTCCTTTTTGAGCTTGTCATCTTGTTGATCAATCCTGCAATCAAGTATAACTTGTGAGCCTTTGGGACTATATTGTACACATTTCTAATCAAAACTTGAGCATGAAGGAGTGTAAAATACGTCATAATTCCTAGTTATCAACTCCCCCAAACTTAATCTTTTGCTTGTCCTCAAGCAAACAAAATAAGACCCACCCCTTAAGAGAACATCCAAGAAAATTCAACTGTCTTAAAGTGACCTCATCTAGCATCAATTGGGAGTAACAATTGCCCTCAATACAAATGAATCATTAACAACATTTACCCTTTTAAACACCATGGATAAAGTGCGACATAAGAGTATCAAGAGTTGACTCAACATATCAAAGAAACTCTTTCTATTACTTCGGTCATTGTGGAACCCAAACTCACACATCCTCAACTCTCCCTAAGCCAACCTCACCTTTAAGATAGTGGCAAGAATGAGGTTAATGGAAACACACTCATCTCTCTCAAGGAAAAGTCACAAGTCCGGCTCTACTACCATATGCTTGTCCCTTATGTGAGTCACCACTAATAAGCTTCATTCAACTCAAGATCATATAGGGCTTTTGTGGAGACATAGTGAAGGCTTTTGGTTCAGGGTAGGAAATGTTTGGTCTAAGTGGGTTCCATCTTCCCTTAAGCACTTCTTTTGTTTCATTTTCGCACACATTCACTTGACTTTTTAAGTCGTTTCACTTCTTTCTAAGGGGTTAGAGAGACACACTGTCACTCTTTCTTGGTCATTTCAAATCTTTTCTCCTTTTTCAATTTTTCACACCTTTCATTCTTTGCTTTTCTTGAATCCCTTTTATTCATTTCTACATTGAACATTCTTTTTGTCTTTTTGCTTTTCTTTCTTTTTCATTGCCTTTAATTTTCTTCATTTTGTACCTTTTTACCACTTTGTTGCCATCCTCGTCTCTCCCCCCAAACTTATACTTATGCTATGTGCTAAGGAAAGAGCGGGTACTAAGAGAGGGTATCTTTTAGAACGGGTAAAGGCTTGTATTATGGTTCTTGAAGGAAAAAGGTCTAAGACTCAAAAGGGTTGACTAGGGATTTTATCATTGGTAGGCTATGGAAGTGTTCAAGATATCATTTGGATCAATGATAGCCTATAATCATGTCTAAAGTCAAAATTCACTTAGAATTTCGCCTCAACAAACATTTAGGGCAAGTTCTAGACCAATGGCTCGGGACTTGGATTTGCAATGCAAATTTCTCACCACACAAGCTATGGGATTGCTAAATACACAGAGTCGGGGTCTCACAACAACTTTAGATAAGATTTGAGCATATAATGTTCCCAAAAAATCACTTGATGATTATCGGTCAACACAAGAGTCTCAAGTTCACGACTTTCACCATCCTAAACACAACAATTTATTTTTTGACCATGAGATCAAAGGCAAATGTGCTAGGCCCAAGTGAAGCTTTGCTTGAGGTACCCTTACCACTAAATACTAAAAAGCAAAAGAAAAACGGAGTCACCCGGTTCACACAAATTCCACCTTTGGAAAGAACCGTGACATTAAGAAAACCAAAGGCTTATTGCAAAAATCCAAAACAAAAAGCTACGAACACAAATAATAAGCTAAAAAAGAAAAAATTACGGAAAGTAAAATGAATATTTACAAGAGGGGGTTTAATCGAATATACAATAAGGGAGATGAATATATACAATGGAACATACTTTTATATACAGACCCAAGATAAAAAAATATGAAAAATGTAATGAAGTGCTAAAATTATATACATACCAAAGATGAAAAATAAAGAAGACATAAAATTTGTTAAATATATACAGTCATCCCAAATAAAATCAAAGTAGGGCCTACCCCCTCAAATAAAAGTTGGCATTGTCCTCAATGCCAATTAAGCAAAACAAGCACCAAAAATAAAAGGGAGAGGATACAGAAACTCCCTATGGCCCATCTGTCTACATGGGATCCTGAGTGGTCCCTGGGTCCTCTGTAAGCTTGGGAACCTGAGACTGGCTCCCTATGACCTGCTGCTCTGTTGTTGGGACCTTGACCTGGACCGAGGCCTGGGCTAACTCCTGGGGCTGCCTGGAGGTCTATCCCTGCGGGTCCTCCAACTGTATGACTGCGTCATCTACACGGGGAATCACCCTCTTTTTCTTCGGAGGCCTCTCCGACTGCACTGGTGGGGGATGGGCTGCTAGCACCTGGTCATCGAACAATAAATCCAAAGGTAGGTGATCTACCTTTAACCTGTCAACCTCAACCCTCAACTCCTTCACGGACTCCTTGGAAGCCCGCGTCTTCCTCATCTTCTTGGCCTCCCTAGCAAGCTCCTTGAGAGCTTTCCCATGAGAATCCACAGCGTCTGTAAGAACTTTCTGAGTGTCTAGGATATTCTTCTGGTTGTCCAGAATATCCTTGAGGGCGTTCTCAATAAACTGTGGGACCTGTGGAGGGGGAGGTGTCGACTGAGCTGCCACTGTAGAAGTAAGGACAGACAACTTAGAAGAAGTTGTCTGCATCTAGTTGTTGATGCTGAGAAGGGTATGGCTCAGACGGTGGGCAGTCACTGGGTGGGCCGGGGTAGAGGGTACGTCTGGAACCACTGAAGTGGATGAACCAGGGGGCATGTCCGGTGAGGTGGAAGAAGGCTGAGTAGGAGCCACTACCACTACTGGCTCTTCAGACTAGCCAGTTGAAGCAGTGGTTGTTCCCTTGTAGTTCTTGCTTTTAGGGTTGTCATCACCCTGTATGTTGTACCATGAGAACGGGGCCTTTGCTTTCACTTTGATATCAAATGGCCGCTTCTCTACATTTAGGTCCCTGAATTACATGGTTAAAAAGCTGGAGAAGGGGGAGTTTCTGTCACCTTTACTGAATACCTGCGTAATCACCCGAGACATCACCTTCCCGACGTTAATCGGGATCCCAAGAGGGTTCATACTCACTCCCCGACTGATCAATAGCTCTGTCTGCAACTTTGATGATTTTCCTTGTGTTCCTTATGTTCTGATGGACCTGTGGGGTTAGTCTTATCATGTTCTTGCCTTTACTACCCCGAGAGGACTCTCCCCTGCCTGGTTGTTTACCACCCTTGCCTCTTTGTTTCACCATTGTCTGCAAACAACAGTCAGTTATGCTTTGTTAGTCTCAGTAGAAGCAATGCAGTTCACAGTTGCAGAAAAGAAAAAGTTGCAGATAGTATCAAAAGTTGCAGAATGCAGACCACACAAAATGTAGTGCGGCCGCATAGAGGCCAATGCGGACCGCACAAAATGGCACTGTGGTCCGCACAGAGGTGGGGTTCAGACTACCCACTCTCTAAATAAATGCACTGCGGATCGCACAAAATAGAAATGTGGTCCTCATTGAGGCACCGCGGACCGCACAAAATGCAATGCGTCCGCAATCCTCAAGGATCAAGTTTCAGAACATTCTTCAATGCAGTCCGCACAAAATGCCATTGCGGACCGCATAGGGGCACCGCAGACCCCACAAATTCCACTGCAGTTCACACTGAATGCCCAATTGCAGCACTAACTTAGGGTTCATGATATTTTGACTTTAAGTCCACTTTTACACCTAATAAAGGGTCCCTAAGTATTTGCCCAATGTATTAAATACCTAATCTAACTTTAAACATTACTGAAAGAAATACGGGTAGGGAAAGAAGAAGAAACAAGAAAAACCAAAATTAGAAGAAAATAACTAAATCAAACAATTAAAAAGAAGTTAAAGTTACCAGATATGAGAAGTCTGAAGATTAATCGAGCCTAGGTAGATGAATTACGAGCAAGAAGGAAGATGAACAGTGAAATTTTGAGTTCTGAGAGTGAAAAATTCGAAAAGTGTAAAAGGAGGGCCTCAGGCCCTATTTATAAAATAGGTCATGGGCCCAGCTTACCAATCCAATGCGGACTGCACAAAATGCAATGTGGTCCGCACCACACAGTGTTATACAAGTTGGAGAAGGCAACCACTGCGGTCCGCACAAAATACTATTGTGGCCGTAATGGTCCACCGTAGACTGCACAAAATGTAATGCGGCCACGGTGGCAAACTTCAGAGAGCTGGTTGTTTAATCCCTCACCAGTGCGGTCCACACTGATTTTGTGCCCCCGCACTAAGTTCCTTGCGGCCGCACAAAATGTAGTGCGGTCCGCATTACAAACTTCAGAGACTTAACAATTTTTTTCACTTTGTCCTGCACTGCATCAGCACAAACCTGTAACATCTCACAACCAGTCAGTCCAAAAATAAATCATATACTGCAATGAAAATCAAAGAAAAATAAGAAGAAGAACACATGAGTTGCCTCCCAAAAAGCGCCTGATTTAACGTCGCGGCACGACACAGGTTACCATCAAATCATTTGAGATGAAGAAGTACCACCACATGGCTGTCATCAATTTTTCTCAAGTAGTGCTTGACCCTATGCCCATTAAGCTTTCCCTGAAACAGATGTAACCGAGAGTTGAACAAGAGAACCAAATCACCCACTTTGAACTCCTTGCTACGAGCAAATTTATCATGAAGGTACTTCATCTTGTCCTTGTATAAGGATGAACTGGAGTAGGCATGGAATCGGAATTCATCAAGTTCATTGAGTTGCTCCACACGAAGATTGGCTGCAACATCCCACTCAAGATTTAGCTTCCTTAAAGCCCACATGGCCTTGTGCTCTAACTCAACCGGTAGATGGCAAGCTTTCCCAAACACCAACCGATACGGAGACATACCAATCGGAGTCTTGTAAGCAGTCCTATAAGCCCATAAAGCATCATCCAACTTCTTTGACCAATCGGTCCTATTTGCATTGACCGTCTTTGACAATATGCTCTTGATTTCCCTATTGGAGACTTCAACTTGGCCACTCACTTGAGGATGATAGGGACTAGAAACTTTGTGATTGACACCATACTTTGCAAGCAAAGTGTCAAAAGCTCTATTGCAAAAATGAGACCCCCCATCACTTATGATTGCACGAGGAGTACCAAACCTTGTAAAAATTCTCTTCTTGAGAAATGCAATAACACTCCAGGCCTCATTGTTGGGCAAAGCCACGGCTTCAACCTACTTTGATACATAGTCCACCGCCACAAGAATGTATGTGTTCCCACACGAGCTAACAAACGGGCCCATAAAATCAATGCCCCATACATCAAAAATATCAACCTCGAGGATGGTATTGAGAGGCATATCATCTTTCTTCGAAATTCCACCCGCTCTTTGACATTCGTCACGCCTCTTAACAAGTTCACTTGCATCTTTGTACAAAGTTGGCCAATAAAACCCACAACTAAGAACTTTGGAAGCCGTTCATGCGATGCCATGATGGCCACCATAGGGAGAGGAATGACAAGCCTCCAAGATACTCAATTGCTCTTCCTCCGGGACACACCTTCGGATCACACCATCCGTGCAAATCTTGAACAAGTATGGCTCATCCTAATAGAAATCCAAACTATCCTACTTAAGCTTCTTCCTTTGGTTATAAGAGAGATCACAGGGGATTATACCAGTCACAAGGAAATTAGCAACATCCGCAAACCATGGCATACCATTTATCGACACCGAAAGGAGTTGTTCGTCGAGAAATGAATCATTGATCTCTAGGACATCACGAGGCCTCCCCTCCTCCTCCAAGCGGGACAAGTGGTCCGCCATTTGGTTCTCACTACCCTTCCGATTCACAATCTCCAAATCAAACTCTTGAAGTAACGAGACTCATCGCATCAGTCTAGCTTTGGAATCCTTCTTCGTCATCAAGTACCAGAGTGCGGCATGGTCGGTATGGATTATGACCTTGGCACCCATAAGATACGACCGAAATTTCTCCATTGCAAACACAATAGCCAAAAGTTCTTTCTCGGTCACCGTGTAGTTCACTTGAGCATCATTCATTGTCTTGCTTGCATAGTACACCGGATGAAACATTTTGTTCACTCTTTGACCCAAAATCGCCCCAACCGCAACATCGCTCGCATCACACATGAGCTCAAAAGGTAATCTCCAATTAGGTATGGTAATGATAGGAGTGGTGATCAACTTATGCTTGAGTAGTTTAAAGGCTTGCATACATTTGTCATCAAACACGAACTTGGCATCTTTTTCCAACAACTTGCACAAAGGATTCACTACCTTCGAAAAGTCTTTCATAAATCTCCGGTAGAACCCCGCATGCCCAAGAAAACTTCGAACTCCCTTGACAGATGTAGGGGGAGGGAGTCTTGAAATCACATCAATTTTTGCTTTGTCTGCCTCAATGTCATGTTTCGAAATTTTATGCCCAAAAACTATGCCCTTTTCCACTATAAAGTGGCATTTCTCCCAATTAAGAACAAGATTGGTTTATTCACAACGGGCCAAAACTCTATCAAGATTCTTCAAGAACTCATCAAATGAATTACCCACAACACTAAAGTCATCCGTGAACACCTCCAAAATGTCTTCCACCATATCGGTGAAAATGGCCAGCATACACCGCTGGAATGTAATCGGTGCATTACACAACCCAAAAGGCATCCTAGAAAATGCAAAGGTGCCATATGGACAAGTGAATGCGGTCTTCTCCTGATCTTCCGGAGCAATCAAGATTTGGTTTTACCAGAATAACCATCCAAGAAATAGTAGAAGGCACGCCCAGCAAGTCAGTTTAACATCTGATCAAGAAAAGGCAAAGGAAAGTGATCCTTGTGGGTCACTTTATTCAACTTGCGGTCATGCCACCCTTCTTCGGTACACATTGCACCGGTGAAGTCCAAGAGCTATCAGAGATGGGGTACACAACCCCGACATCCAACCACTTGATCACCTCCTTTTTCACCACTTCTTGCATTGCCTCGTTCAACCTCATTTGATGTTCCAAAGATGGCTTTGCATCATCTTCCAGAATAATCTTGTGCATACAGAATGCTGGGCTTATCCCCCGAATATCAGCTAGAGTCCATCCAATTGCCTTTTTCTGCTTTTGAAGCACCGCCAATGTGGCATCAACCTGCATGTTAGTAAGACATGAAGAAAGAATAATTGGCAAAGTAGAACTCGGGCCTAAGAACTCATACCTGAGGAGTGGAGGTAGTGGTTTCAACTCCAACACCGGAGGCTCCTCAATTGAAGGTTTTGTTGGTGGAGTCTTCCTATTCTCGAGATCCAGAGAGAGTTTCCTATGCTCATAAGAGTAAGATCCCATTCCATGTAAAGCATTCACACACTCCACTCGGCCCTCATCATCATTGACATCAAGATGCAACAATATGGCCTCCAATGGGTCTTCCACATTGATCATTGCACTGGTGTCATCAACTATCACTGCTGTGACAACGTCCACAAAAGAGCACACCTCGGTACTGTTGGGCTGCTTCATTGACTTGCACACATAAAAGACCACTTTTTCATCACCCACCCGGAAGGTGAGTCCCTGCTTCCATATCAACTAAGTCCTTCCCCGTAGCAAGGAAAGGTCTCCCCAATATGATAGAAACTTCATAATCTACCTCGCAGTCCAAGATCACAAAGTCAGCTGGCAAGATAAATTTGTCCACCCGGACAAGCACATCATCAATAATACCCAATGGTCTCTGCATCATTCTATCCGCCATTTGTAATCTCATGGAAGTCGGCCTCGGTTTCCCAATACCCAAAGTCTTAAAAACTGATTAGGGCATCAAATTGATCCTAGCCCCCAAATCACATAGAGCCTTAGCAAAATCCGGAATCCCAATGGTACAAGGAATAGTGAAAGCACCGGGATCTTCAAGCTTCGGGGCTATTGAATGCACTATTGCACTAACTTGGTGAATCACCTTATAGTTTCACAATCCATAGACCGCTTCTTTGTCACCAAGTCCTTCATGAATTTAGCATAGCCCAGCATTTGTTCAAGAGCCTTCACTAAATGCACATTAATGGATAAGCTCTTCATCATGTCAATGAACTTTTTAAACTGATTCTCATTTTTCTGCTTTGCGAGCCTTTGAGGATAAGGTGGAGGTGGCCTTGGCAAATGAGCCTTGGCTTTAGGCACAACCGGCTCCGGCATGTCTATTATGTATTCCCTAGATGGGTTCACATCATTTTAAGTTTCCACCTCGGTATCTTGAATATCAATCCTCACTTCTTCATTCACATTCTCATCAATCACATTTTCAACCACCAAAAGGAACTCCATCTTCTTGCAACTCAACATCATCACTCAAGATTTGATTTTGTTTGGAGGCATTCACATCACCGCCTCGACCACTCCTTGTAGTTACCGCCATAACATGATTGTTCCCACCTTTCGGGTTCACTACCGTATCACTTGGTATAGCACCCTTAGGGCAAATGTTCAAGGACTGTGAGATTTGGCCCAACTGAACCTCCAAATTCCGAATTGAGGTATTGTGGGAAGACAACTGAGCATTGGAATCCACACTCTTTTTCATCATCTGTTCAAACATCATTTCAATTCTCCCCATATCATTGCTAGAAGAACTGGGACCTTGAGATAGAAATAAGGGTGGATTGTTCGGTTGTTGGTACATTGGGGGACTTTGAAAGCCTTGCCCCCAATTTCCTTGGTGTCCATTATTCCAACCACCTTGATTGTTGTTGCCACCCCCAATTGTTATTACCATTTCAATTTCCTTGATTGTTTTGATTGTTGTTCTGATTACCCCAGTTGGAGTTTTGGTTGTTGTTCCCCTAATTACCATTGCCTTATTGTTGTTGATTGCCCCAATTGCCTTGGGGTCTCCATTGTTGTTGGTTGGAAGAATTGACCATTTGGCCTTGATAATTATTCACATACTGCACCTCTTCACTTTGTCCATCAAAACCATCATCTTGACATCCACCACAATTATTGTCAAATTGCTCTGAATTCCCTTGGTTCTGTTGAACTCTTTGTCTTCTTTTGTTGACAAGCATGTTAACACCCTCCATGGCATTCACTTGGCGAGGATTTTGAACTTGTTGCAACTGTGCCTTTGCTAGTTGGTTCATAGTAGTTTTCAACTCAGCTATAGCCTGCTCATGATCATGTAGCTCCTTATGTAAATAAGTGACCGTGGGGTCACCCTGGGGCACATTGGCTCTACTTTGCCATGCAAAAGAAGTGTCAGCCATCTTGTCAAGAATGTCGCAAGCCTTATCATAAGACAGCTTCATAAAGTTACCCCCAGCAAGTTGGTTCACTATGCATTGGTTTGTTGTGTTAATGACCCAGTAAAAGGTTTGTTGGATCATCGCCTCAGTCATATCATTGTTGGGGCATTCCTTCACCATTGTTGCAAATTTTGTTGGAACATTATAATGTTCTATAATGAGCAAAGGTTCCATGGGATCTTGCTTGAACGCCAAGATCTCATCTCTCAATGCAGCCATATGCCTCGGTGAGAAAAAATTTGCAATGAACTTATCCGCTAACCCATCCCAAGTAGTGATGGAATGGTTGGGAAGTCACTCAATCCAATCCAATGCCTTCCCTCTAAGTGAAATTGGGAAGAGTCTCAACCGGAGAGCATCCTCGGACATATTAGTTTGCTTGCTCCCCCAACATGTATCCAAGAACCCCTTGAGATGTTTGTAAACATTTTGATATGCAGCGCTAGTGAAATACACGTGTTGCTCTAGCAAAGTCAGCATCACATTAGTTATTTGAAAATTGCCCGCCCGGATCCGGGGTGGGACAATTGCACTTGCATAGCCTTGGTTTGGAAGCACTCTAGGAGCCACTCTTAGAGGTGGTGGAGGAGGATCTGGAATATTGTCATTTCCATTAGCATTGGCCTGGCGGCCTCTACGTTGTCCTTGAGGTATAAGAGGCACCTCATCATCTCCGACATCATCTACCTCCTCCCCCACGATCATATTTCTAAGAGGGTCATTGGCATTGTTTGCTGCCATTTGATACCTGAAGTTGTGACACACACAAATTAGTAACAAATAAGGAAAGAAGAACAATACACAAAACTATTTAGATAGATAGCGAAAACTATTAGCTCCCCGGCAACGACGCCAAAAGGTTGATCGAGGCCAGCCCTGCATAACTATTGAGTAGCGAGAGAGGTCGAAGCAGCTTTTACCCGATTAAGGTCGAGAGCGATTTCCACAGGGAGCTAGATATTGGAGTCAGGTGTCTATCTAAAGTGGAGTTGTGTATTTGCTCCAAATTGCACTTCTACACATTTTTGGTTTTGGTTATGATTCTAATTTTATAAAACTACAATGCTCAATTAAACTAAAATAAGCTAAGGTTAAACTATTGTAAGTTGTTCAAATGATTAAAAAGGCACTAGGGTGGTGACTTTCACCTAGGTGGTCAATTGACGGATTCTTGAGTCTAAAGCTAGATTGTCACATTTGGGGAGTATGATATAACCATTGCACGATTCTACTCACTCTATACCTCTCAATAGTTTGAGTGATTTTGCTCGAATTGACTTTCTCAAGACCAATTGGGTATGAAAATTTGCACAAGCAATCAAGGTTCAAATCGAGTATTACTATCTCTAGGTTTAACCCTTTAATTGGGGCTATCGATCTCTTGAGTACGCCCCAATTCCTTGTTGGACCAATTTCAGATACTTAGGCTCTCTTTCTCAAGAAGAGCCAAAGTCAACTAAACACAAACTAGTATTTGCAACCACTAATTTAGCAATTCAACATGAAATTAGTCCAAATATCAAACACTCATAGACAATCAAGCATCAAAACACAAGACCCATCAATTACCCATACTAGGGTTGAGCCGCAACCCTAGCTTATGGGTCTAGATACTCATAATTAGAGAAGAAAACAAAGGAATAGATGAAGAAAAACTCATATTAATTAATTGCTAAATTAAACTTGAAGATTCAATGTTGAAATGAAGCTAAAATTATTCAAAACAGATAAAAGAAGCTAAGTCACAAGCGCAACTCTGAGGAAAAACTATCTGATGACCTAAAAATGGGAAAAAAGCTATTTATACTAAACTGATAATTTTGGACAAAAATACCCCTACGGGGCTAGTGCGGCCGCACTAAGTCTCTTAACTTGAATATCCAACTCTCTGAACTTGGGAAATGCGGACCGCACAGAATTGAGTACGGCCACGGTGGCTTCTAGTGCGGTCCGCATGAAATGGAGCGCGGACCGCATTGGGCTTCAATCTTCAAACTGGAAATTCTCTGAACCTAGGCTCTGCGGACTGCACTAAATCGAGTGTGGCCGCAGTGATTCCAATGCGGACCGCAGAAAATCCTTTGCGTCCGCATTGCCTTTTGGCCTGAGATGCACACTCTCTGAACTTCACTTGTGCGGACCACAGAGAATGGTGCCCTGTTTGACTGAGCTTTGCCTTGTCTTGGTACGTGTGTAAGTTTCACTCCTTTTTGAGCTGATCTTTGACATCTTGTCACCTTGTTGATCAAACCTTCAATCAAGAACAACTTGTGAACCTTTGGGACTATATTGTACACATTTCTAATCAAAACTTTAGCATGAAGGAGTGTAAATGCGTCATAATTCCTAGTTATCACATATCCCCATTTCTAGCAAGTCATAGCGAGAATATACATGATCCTTGGACTTTCCAGGTATATCCAACAAAGTCCCAAGCAAACTATCACATATGTTCTTCTCTATATGCATTATGTCAAGGTTGTGCCTCAATTTATTATGTGCCTAATATAGCAATTCAAAAAAGATAGATCTTTTCTTCCACAGGCCGTCATTATGCTGAGGCCTTTTCTTTTGGCCTTTTCCAAAGACATTATTGAATTCGCGTAGTTCTTCGAGCACTTCTACCCCCGATAAGGGAGTAGGCATGGCTCTATGCTCCCCTTTACCATTGAACGATTTCTTATCTTTCCGAAATGGATGATCATGTGGTAAAAATGTTTGATGCCCCATGTAACACATCTTATGACTATGTTTGAGATATTGAGAGCAAGTATTATAATTACAAGTGGGGCATGCCCATCTCCCCTTTGTGCTCCATCCAGAAAGCACCGTTAATGCTGGAAAATCACTAACTGTCCACAACAAGGATGCACACATTAGAAATGTTTGGTTAGTTTCAGCATCATATGTTTCTACTCCCATTTCCCATAGTTCCTTCAACTCAGCAATTAGTAGTTGTAGGTACACATCTATATCCTTTCTTGGAGATGATGGACCTAGAATGATCATTGACAACATTATATACTCTAGCTTTATGCAAATCCATGGTAATAAATTATAGTTCATTAACATGACTGGCCATGTATTATAAGAAATGCTCATGGTTCGAAATGTGTTAAAACATTGCTTGAAAGACCCAATCTAATATTACGAGGATCTTTAGAGAAGTCCGAGTGCAACAAGTCAAAATCCTTCCAAGCTTCCCCATCAGCAGGATGTCTTATATTTCTATTTTTGGGTCGTTCAGTAGCATGTCATCTCATAGCTACACCTATTTCAGAACACATGAATATCCTCTGAAGCCTAGGGTTTAAAGGAAAGTACCTTAAAACCTTTGAAGCAACTTTGGTGTTCCTATTAATCAAGCCATCATGCACATTCTTCCATCTAAAAGATCCACAAACAGAAAAATTATCTGCCTTCTCATTCTCATTCTAAAATAACATGCAATCATTAGGGCATGCATGTATTTTTCATAATGAAGACCCAAATCTTTTATTACATTTTTTGCCTTGTGAAAAGACTCAGGTAACTAACAAATGGAAATGCTTCTTTAATCAAGTCTAACAAATCTGAAATGCTACATTACTCAACCCATGAATGCATTTAAATAAGAACAACCAGATGGTGAAATCCATTTTAGAGAAATTTTTACACCCTGGATATAACTCTTATTTTCCTTCCTCCACTAATTTAAAAAATCTCTTCGCATCTTCAGATGGTCCCTCGCTCACTCCTTCATGGATCAAGTCACCTTCTACATTTCTAAAAGTATCATGAAGTAGGCCATCAATATCGTCATGCATATCAGAACCATCATCATCATTGGTTGGATGTGGCAAATCTCTCGAGGAAAACCCTTCTCCATGAAAAACCCATTTGATGTATCCGTAAGTAAACCCATAAACAACTAAGTGATCCTCCACAACATTTCTATAATGCCGATAACGATTAAAATACTTTTACAAGGGCATAATATTTCATTTCCTTGGGAAGATCGTTCAAATGCTTTATCAAGAAAATCATTCAGACCACGAATATACTCATCAGTGGATCTTCGAAGAATCCAACTTTTACCTCCATTACTCATTGAATATCTTATGAGACACAAAAGTAAATCAACAATTAGTAATCCCTGTTCCAGTAAGCCACAATTGTAGTATTCAAGTATGTTGTTGTATCACCAAAGGTAATACATGCACCTTGATTCATATCCAACTCCCCAATATTGCCAGTATTCATTCAGTCACCCATTTAATAATGTCACGACCCAAAATTCACTAGTCATGATGGCACCTAACCCAACCCGCTAGGTAAGCCAATTAATAACTATTCAATTCCATTAAAGTCAACCAAACAATTAAATAGAGAAGCTAACTGAATTTTATACATTCCCTAAGGACTGGTAGCACAAATCATGAGCTTCTAAGAATAGAGTTCACAAAGCCGATATGAAGAAAATACATCTTCTGTTTGAAAAGTATATAAACAGAGTTTTATAAAGATAAGGCTACCATGAACAAGAGGCAGCTACATCAAGGACGCAGGTACACCTTCAAATCCAGCAACTATCAAATGCAGCAACATCAGCATCTGGGATCTGCACGCAATGTGCAGGAAGTGCAGTATGAGTATAACCAGCCCCATGTACTCAAAAAGTAACAAACCTAACCTCAGGTTGAAAGCAGTGACGAGCTGGAACAGAGGTTGGGTCCAATACCAATATCCAATAATAGTTCATAACAATGTAAAACATATAAATAAGGAAGTAACTCAGAGATAAAGTTTTCAGCTTTTTCACAATTTTCCCAAAATAGTTCCGTCTTTCAAGAGTATCAGTGAAAACTCAAATTCTTTACCGAAAACGTCGTGAAATATGAGATAGTTTTAAAAAACTGTATTTTCTTTTCCAAACCCCCTTTTCACAAAAAATAAGATGTTTCATTTTTTCTTTCTAGATAGCAAGTGTGAGATACCTCTCCATGATCACATATCAATGTGTGTAAAAATGTCATTAATGACGGGATACCGTACAACATGAGGAAAATGTATCTCTATGCATGTATGTCATATATGCATGCCAATGTCATGTATCTCATAAATGAATCATGTGTGCACACTCTCAGAGTACTCAACCTCACTGTATCACAACTTCCACTCATCATCCAACCACTCGGTACTGTATATGGCCCATACGGCCCAGGGAAGATCCATCCCGGAATATATATATCACTGACTATAAGTCACCTAGTATCGAGGAAACAGGCCAATCCAGCCTCATGGAGAAGATCCATCTCCATACCAAGGGAAGATCCATCCCTGAATGTAATCAAGTACTTCGGACAAATCCATGTCCAGGGAAATCCATCCCTCAATAATATCATCTGCGCTCACTAGGGGTGTGTAGACTCCGGAGGGGCTCCTTCAGACCAAGCGCCATAACAAGACAATGAAGGCATAATCAATAATTTGATGCGATGTGCAGCCCGATCCCATAACTGTAACTCATAATCAGGCTCTCGGCCTTACTCAGTCATCAATCTCTCTAGTCTCACCCACGGGCTCACAATGTCATGAAAACTGACCCGGAACAATGATATGATGTATCAATAAGTAACAACTGAGACTGAGATATGATATGAATGCATGAATGTGACTGAGTACGAAATATCAATGAATTCAATGAAGATGACAATAAGAAATGTCCACTATGGGTCCCAACATTATCAACACAAAGCCTAAACATGATATCTAGCATGATGAAAAGCTCATTTATCTTATCACATGGTGAAAACACAGATATCAATAAAATAAGGCCATTATTCAGTGCCCTGGAAACAACAGAGTCACAACTCACAGGGTACACGCCCACACGTCTATTACCTAGCATGTGTGTCACCTCAACACCAATCACATAGCATATAGTTCGGGGTTTGATACCCTCAGCACTAAGTTTAGGAGAGTTACTATCTTAAACAAGCCAATTTCGACACCGAGCAAGCCAAGTGATGCTCCAAGAATCCCATCGCGCGTGTTCCGACCTTCGAACGACTCGAAACCCAATTCATATGCTAAAAAGCGCCTCGAAAAATTGCCCAATTCCTAGCTCCCCAACTCAAAATATGTTAAATGTACAAAACCCTCGTTTTAATACTGTTTTGCCTCGTCTCTTATGCTAAAAGATCTCGAAACTCACTTTTGATGCCTCCAATGGATTCATTGTGAAATTCTAGTCAAGTTAGGCTCTTGAATAACTCAATTTGACCTTATATTGAAGGAGATGCGTTGGTTTCAATATTTTAAAATAGTGTAGATTTTTAAATACGCAGCAGTGACAATTTCGTAATTAATCTAAAAAAATCTGGCAACCGAATTCTTAGTAAAATGACCATAAAATCCTCGTACGATGTCTAACTTTGATGATTCTTTTTGATATGACTCCGTAATTACGATACGGATCTAATGCTTCAATAAAAACAGAAATCAAAGCTCATTTGTGGTACAATTTATGCTTGAAGAAACGACGTCGAAACATAAGAAAAACGAGCGCAACACAATCTAATTTTATCCAAAACTCACCTGAGCCACTCGGGACCCCGTACGAATATACCAAAAAGTTCCATAACATAACATGGACTTACTCGAGGCCTCAAATCATGCATAATAACATCGAAACGATGAAATACACCTCAAATCAAACTTAATAAACTTTCGAACTTTTGACTTCCAAAAACTTGCGCTGAAACATATCAAATCAACTCGGAATGAACTTAAATTTTGCACACAAGTCCATATACATCATATGGAGCTTCTCGTACCCCCAAACTACCGAGCGAAGTGCAAATTCTCAAAATAATCGTTCGGGTCGTTATATTCTCCCCTACTTGAGCATACTTTCGTCCTCGAACGCGTTTAGAGTTGTTCCAAAATCCATTAAATCGGCATGTAACCTCACTATGCACATACCCGGAGGTGATCCCACGTCATCCTATCCCATATAGATCTCATAACACAAATGACTAAAATTTCTTAATCCAACCTAGCCCATAAGCCTTAGAATCCAATTTCCACATCCGAAATTTTCTATAAGATCAAAATCTCGCATCTACGCATTGTATAATTCTGAACAAGCTGTATCAAGCCATAGCCATAACTCAAGATGAAATCACATGATATACCATATAACTCAAACACTCATAGTGATAACTTCTAATTACAGTAGCTGCTCAAAACAACTGAATGATGGAAAAACACGCAGAAACTCATAACCATACATCACATTAACAAGTTGTGGAACTCCCTCTCCTCCGATAGGAACTATAGCAAATTTCTAAGCCGATCAGCAATAACATCCTTCCAAATATACCGCAATCAGATCTGAAAGCACCCATTCTAGGTACGATGACCTCATCACATCCAACACGACCACTCTAGTGACATGATATATCAATACAATCCAAAGCCATAACATGTGCAATTCATGCATCCAATAGCAACATCCCAAATGTACTCAATCATGGAAAATGACCAAACATGAGAACCTTTTTGCAAGCTCAACGGGTATCACCACGACGCCATGCTAAGAACTCATCACACATCGTAGAACCAAAACTCACAAATCAATCACAAAAGGTCATACCTCTACATAACTCCGCTACAATGCGTGATCCCATCCAATGCTGGTCTGTATTATATACCTCGAGTCACCCTGCTCAAAACCCATAACCATTCGAAATTCAACATCAAGAACCCAAAGTGCATTACCACAACCGCGGAGAGCAAATAACACAATGCCACCATCCGAAAAGAACATAGACAACGTGTAATCAATCACGCAATACCCGAATACTCATCTTGCTCAAATTCCCGCTATAAGCCCAAATAGAACCGTACCATGTGTGCAAATAACCAACGATTCACAACTTTTCGTAACATAGAAGGGTAACTCACAGATCATTTCAGAACACGAATAAGTTCAACAACAACTGAATGGAACCTCCCTCAACAATAGCAGTTTGGAGTCAACCAATTGACCCCTAAATCATCTCTAGTCATCCACAAATACATAAATAATCCTCTGAAAGTCCACAATGACTAAATCATAACACATACTATCACCTGGCTAGCTTCGGCCACACTTCACAGTCCACAACCATATATCAATCTGCTCCTGAGAGTTCTTAGTCTTTAAATCCATAGAACACATGAATCACAATATCTGATCACAAGTCCACCACCTGAATATCTAACACATCTCTCATACATGATCATTCTGCGAGGAATACTTTTATAATTCTTCTGTGCCACAAAGCAAAATTTAAACACCAGCAGTCGATCAACTAGGAGAGTGGCGCAATACCAATGAAGTATCCATAAATCAAAACACATCCCCCCTTCTGAAATGTATACTCTCATCAAGCCATACCAAATAGTAATGTTATTTACCTAGTCATCTGAAACTGTCCATGTTGCCTAAGGACACATGACAACCCCTTCAAAACTGAACCGTGACCTTACACATGCAAATCTCAATCCTATACAACACACTGCATATACTATGCCATCATACAAAAAATATGAGAACTTCATAATCCACTTTGAGTCACAAGCAACTACTCACTCAATTAGCCAAGAATTTTTCATTTGATTTCATCCGGAGAAAAATCACTATACATCACATGCTCCTCAAGCCAGTTGAAAATATACATCTCAAACCGTGGTAGAAACCATCGAGAACTCTACGAAACCCATTTGCATAAAATCAAACCATCAGAACTGAATCTCTCTAACTCAACCAAGTCACTCAAGCCACCAAAACCCAAGAGTACGTCCACAAAACACTTGTAGAGACTCACTACCTCATAAGGACCAAAATAGCTAATCATATTCATTACCATGTCGATCCAACCTACTACCAAGTTGTCCTATTTATCCCAGTTCCTTCTGAATTACATTCAAATTGATACATCTCCTTGTCATAATACCACAATCCTCAATCAAGACTCACCACACGAGACCCTAACATAAACCACACCGCCCTAAGGCTCATAAGCCACTAAATGCTCTCTTAATCACCCCAAAAGTACCACGATCGAGATACCCACTCTGAAGAGACCTTCCGTGAATTTAAAGCTATTCATTTTACCTTCCTGATACTGAATGTAGAATCCATAATGATATAGAAATACTACGAGTCTCGACACCATCCAATATAACCCTCCGATTCTATCCATGTACAAATCCACAAAATTCTCAATTGCCACATTTAGATCTTGCATCCATTAGAACCATTCTTGAGAGTCTTCCACTCTACTCAAATTTCAATTAAACAGATCAAATGAACCGAACGACCTGTGCCCCATTAGCACAACAACACCCAAGGAAGTTATCCACTCTTATAAGCAACCGAGTGAGTACTCCATTCACGCTACATCCTTTACAAATAACAACTCAATCATCCAATGTTTATCATATACTCATAAAACATAACACAACCCTTATCCAAAATTTCCTTTACTCGAGGCATCCTCGATCTCAACCGCTGTAAGCCATAACTGATTCACCAGCATACCTCAAACTGAAACCAATACAACACATAATCATACAATCAACCCGTCGATAGCAGACTCCCCCACTTGGCTCAAAGCTAAGGAATAAAGCATCTGATAACTTACAATAACCACCCCTATACTGGTATAACACCACAATATGATTCAATTAAATTCTTTCTAAGCTCATGTAACACAAATTATATAATACCTCAAATCATTTACAAATCTCCTATTCATCCTCGTAACAGTCAAGCCAACTTTCACAAGCGATCCAAACTCAAATTGCATTACATATAATTTACTGGTAAAAGAGAACTCTCAACAAAACAATATAGGGATCACACAACCTGAGGACATCCTGCAGGAGATAACCCACCTGCTTAGCCTTAAAATGACATCTTTCTATACCCTTCCACAATCATAACTATTACGCAACCACTTAATCTTCCTGAGTCTGAACTCATGTTACGACCTGAAAATATACTCAACTCCTCAACTAAACAACATGAAAAGACACTTCAATACACCCATAACTCGGGATTATACATTAAATCAAGATGGAAATCAAGCACCAAATAGTTCTTTCTACACTCCATGCAAACCCTTCTCATCACATTCAACCATATGAACACATCTCGTAGTCACATCATACTCATCACGTAGCCATCTAGCCATAAATTCTACGAATAGGGGCACTGCCGGACATATAAATCCAAAAGCACGTGCTCACACAATCAACATCTCAGTGCTCAAGCTATAGTCAAAACCTAGCCTCAAGTCCTCCATACTGGCCCATCATCAGCATACCGAAATTACAACTCGCACCTCTTTCATGGAATCATAAGACATCGATGTATAGTTGATACCAAGCGCTCACATGCGCATACGAATGCGTGGAAGGAATTCAAAGAGTTACGCTTCAAGCTGAATCAATGTCGCACGATAAGGAAAGAAAGATAGGAAGTATATCCTAAATGTCATGTAGCCTCTCGAAGATAAATATGGACGTCATCATACCGATCCGCAAGACTCTACTAGACACTAGCTCATAACTTGTAGAACATATGAACCTAGAGCTCTGATACCAATCTGTCACGACCCAAATCTACTAATCGTGATGTCACCTAACTCAACCCGCTAGGTAAGCTAACTAATAACTATCCAATTCTATTAAAGTCAACTAAACAATTAAATAGAGAAGTTAACTGAATTTTATACATTCCCCAAGGACTGGTAGTACAAATCATGAGCTTCTAAGAATAGAGTTCAGAAAGCCGATATGAAGAACGTCTGTTTGAAAAGTACATAAACAGAGTTTTATAAAGCTAGGGCTACCATGAACAAGAGGCAACTACATCAAGGACGCAGGTACACCTTCAAATCCAGCAACCATCGAATGCAGCAATATCAGCATCCGGGATCTGCATGCAATGTGGAAAAAGTGCAGTATGAGTACAATTGATCCCATGTATTCAAAAAGTAACAAACCTAACCTCAGGTTGAAAGCAGTGACGAGCTGAAATAGAGGTCGGGTACAATACCACATAACAATGTAAAGCATATAAATAACGAAGTAACTCAGCGATAAAGTGTTCAGCGTTTTCACAGTTTCCCCAAAATAGTTCCGCCTTTCAAGAGTATCAGTGAAAACTCAAATTCTTCACCGAAAACGTCGTGAAATATGAGATGGTTTAAAAACTGTATTTTCTTTTCTAAAACCCCTTTTCACAAAAAATAAGATAATTCATTTTTTCTTTCCAGATAGCAAGTGTGAAATGCCTCTCTATGACCGCATATCAATGTTTGTAAAAATGTCATTAATGACGGGATACCGTACAACATAAGGAAAATGTATCTCTATACATGTATGTTACATATGCATGCCAATGTCATGTATCCCATAGATGAATCATGTACGCACTCTCAGAGTACTCAACCTCACTGTATCACACCTTCCACTCATCATAATCAACCACTCGGGTATTGTATATGGCCCATGCGGCCCAAGGAATATCCATCCAGGAATATATACATCACTGACTATAAGTCACCTAGTACCGAGGAAACAGGCCAATCCAGCCTCATGGAGAAGATCCATCTCCATACCAAGGGAAGATCCATCCCTGAATGTAATCAAGTGCTTTGGACAAATTCATGTCCAGGGAAATCCATCCCTCAATAATATGATCCGCGCTCACTGGGGGTATGTAGACTCCGGAGGGGCTCCTTCAGCCCAAGCACTATAACAAGCCAACGAAGGCATAATCAATAATTTATTGTGGCGTGCAGCCCGATCCCATAACTGTCACTCACAATCAGGCTCTCGGCCTCAGTCAGTCATCAATCTCTCCAGTCTCACCCACAGGCTCATAATGTCATGAAAACTGACCTGAAACAATGATATGATGTATCAATAAGTAACAATTGAGACTGAGATATGATATGAATGCATAAATGTGACTGAGTACGAAATTGAATTCAATGAGATGACAACAAGAAACGACCACTATGGGTCCCAACATTATCAGCACAAAGCCTAAACATGATATCTAGCATGATTTACAACTCATTTATCTTATCACATGGTGAAAACACAGAGTGCACGCCCACACGCCCGTCACCTAGCATGTGCGTCACCTCAACACCAATCACATAGCACATAATTTAGGGTTTTATACTTTCAGCACTAAGTTTAGAAGAGTTACTTATCTTAAACAAGCCAATTCCGACACTGAGCAAGACAAGCGATGCTCCAAGAATCCCATCACGCGTGTTCCGACCTCCGAACGCTCGAAACCCAATTCATATGCTGAAAAGCGTCTCAAAAAATTGTCCAATTCCGAGCTCCCCAACCCAAAATATGTTAAATGCACAAAACCTTCGTTTAACACTGTTCTACCTTATTTCTTGTGCCAAAATATCTCTAAACTCACTTTTGATGCCTCCAATGGATTCCTTGTAAAATTCTAGTCAAGTTAGACTCTTGAATCACTCTATTTGACCTTATATTGAAGGAGATATATTGGTTTCAATATTTAAAAATAGTGCAGATTTTTAAATACGCAACAGTGGCAATTTCGTAATTAATCTGGAAAAAATCTGGCAACCGTATTCTTAGTAAAATGACCATAAAATCCTCGTACGATGTCCAACTTTGACGATTCTTTTTGCTATGGCTCCGTAATTACGATACGGATCTAATGCTTTAATAAAAACAGAAATCGAAGCTCATTTGTTCAATGTGATACCATTTATTCTTGAAGAAATGACGTCGAAACATAAGAAAAACGAGCGCAACATAGCCCAATTTTATCCAAAACTCACCCGAGCCACTTGGGACCCCGTAAGAATATACCAACAAGTCCCATAATATAACACAGACTTACTCGAGATCTCAAATCACACATAATAATATCGAAATGACGAAACACACCTAAAATCAAACTTAATGAACTTTCAAACTTTCGACTTCCAAAAACTCGCGCTGAAACATATCAAATCAACTCGGAATGAACTCAAATTTTGCACAAAAGTCCTAATACATTATACGGAGCTACTCGTGCCTTCAAATTACCAAGCGAAGTGCAAATGCTCAAAACGACCGTTCGGGTCATTACAAATAATTGCTTCCCACTTTTCCAAGCTAGTTGTAAATATTTATTGCAAAATTGGAAGCCACTTGAAAAGAAAAAACAGAAAGGTTATAAAGTTGATTATTGATCAACCACACCCAACCTACTTATGACATGGGGGAGAAAAGATCTTGTCTTATTTTGTAAAAGCATAGTCTCAAGTAATAGAATTGTAAAGAAATCAATTTATCTCTTAGATTTTAATTTTACACTCAGAAATATACTGGTATTTTTGGGATATATACTCGGCCACAAGCATCTAAAAGGGACCTTTCAGTAGGAGGATTTTATAAAAATTACCAAACTTTGGGACCTTTTTGCAAGAGGATTTTATAAAATTACCAAACTTTAGGACTGATCAAACCATCTAAAAATATATGCATCAGTTTAAAAAAGATAAAAAAAATACATTATAAATACATATTTTTTATAACATGTTCTTACTAATATGATGATAATCTGATCACTTGAGTTGTAAAGTTTTCTGAAGTAAATTCCTTCAAAAGTTGTTTATATTATATTTGCATCTGTTAAAAAAAATAGATTGCTTGTGTCATGGAAAGAAAGACAAAAACAATTATCCCTTGTTTCTATGTACATACAACAATAATTTATATACCTTTTACAAACAACTTAATACAAGTACCATATAAAAACTACAATATTTTCACATATTTTTTACCAATAATGTAAGACAATTTGTGGAGTAAATTATAACCTATACACATATACCACTCACCAATAATTTGACATAGCCAAACTAGTAAGTCACAAAAACTATCAAGGAAAACATATGAGAATTTTCAAGAATAAGAAATAAGATCCATGTAGACAGCGTCAAGTTACCTGAATTGATAGAGGCTCCTCCAAGTTCACCAAAAAAGCCAATTTAGATGATAAGAAACTAGTTGTATAGTATTCCAAACTAGCTTGAGGAGATGAAGCTTGAAGGCTATTCACATAGTATAGTCTACACATTATGATATTGGATATTACGACAACACCATTTTCAGCGAACTACAAAAATTTGAGAATACATAAATCAATTACTTTTTAAAAGTAATATAATTCACCAGTCAAAATTTAAAATAGTAATAAAGTATCATTATTTAAGAAGATATATTTTGGTTATTTTTGGTCGGTAAGAGTAAGAGACACAAAACAGATTGAAGTATAAAAAAAACTAAACTACTCACAGTTGTAACAACCCGGCCGGTCGTTTTAAGAATTTATGCACTGATCCCCTATTTAACTACTTTCCCCGTGTGTGTTTCTGCTATTTCGATTTGCCGGGATATTTGGTTTTGAGTTTCGAAGATTTTTGGGACATTTAGTCCCTAAATGAGAGTTTAAGTTTTAGAAATTGGACTGTAGTTGGAGAAGTGTGAAGACATCCTCGGAATAGAATTACATTGGTTCTGTTAGTTCCGTTGGATAATTTTGGGCTTAAGGGCGTGTTCGAATTGTGTTTTGGAGGGCCGTAGCTAATTTAGGCTTGAAATGTTGAAAGTCGGATTTTTGAAGTTTTCGGTTCGATAGTGAGATTTTGATATCAGGGTCGGAATGGGATTCTGGAAGTTGAAGTAGCTCTGTAATGTTGAATGTGACGTGCTTGCAAAATTTCAGGTCATTCGGACGAGGTTTGATAGACTTTTTGATCGAAAGCGTAATTTGAGAGTTTTTGAAATTCTTAGGCTTGAATCCGATGTAAAATTTGTGTTTTGATGTTGTTTTGAGCGTTCCGAAGATTGGAATAAGTTTGAATGATGTTTTAGGATTGGTTGACATGTTTGGTTGAGATCCCGGGGGCCTCAGGTGTGTTTCAGATACTCAACGGGTCATTTTGGAACTTGTTGGAATTGCAGAAAAGTTGCAGCAATCCAATTCTGGTTTCCTTCTTTGCGTCCACGAGTAGGGTCTCACGTTCACAAAGAGGAGCTGGGGATGGGGGAACTTTAATGCTTCGCATTCGCGAAGGTTCTCCCACGTTCGCGAAGCTGAAGGAGATGTTGCATCGCATTCGCGACCTGGGAATCGCGTTCGCGATGAAGGAAGCTGGACCCAAGCGAAGTTGTACATCGTGAACGAGAGGGTCCTTCCACGTTCGCAAAGAAGGAATGACTAGGCAGTATTTTAATAGCCAATCCGCGACCCTTTTTCATTTTTCCACCATTTTTGAACGGGATTGAAGCTTTTGAGGGAGATTTTTGAGGAAACCAACGGGGAATCACTTGGAGGTAATATTCTTGACTTCATAAATCATTTATATGTGATTAAAGGTCTAATTAGTGGTGAAAAATTAGGGAAAAATCATTGCAAAATGGGTAATTAGGGCTTGAGATTAAGAGACCTTAAAATGGGCATTTGAGGGGCCAATTGAACTCCGATTTCAGTGTTCTTGATATGTATAGACTCGTGAGAGTATAAGGATTCTGAAAATATAAATTTTACCCGATTTCGAGATGTGGGACGAGGGGAATTTTGGTCATTTTACATAATTTCACGTATTAGCTTAGAATTTATTTGTAGAATCAATTATTTGAAGTGTTACTTACACTATGCAATTGAATTGAATAGATTTGGGTCATTTTGAGTCGAGTACTCATGGCAAGAACGTGGTTTCAAGTTGATTTTGAGCCGGTTCGAGGTAAGTGGCTTGCCTAACCTTGTGTGGGGGACATTTCCCTTAGGATTGGTATTGTGATAATTGAAATGCCTTGTACGTGAGTTTACGAGTGCGTACTTGTGCTAATTGTTGAAAATCCTATTTTCGCTAAAGTAGCTTTGATTGTATTTTTCCTTTCCTGCTTACATTACTTGAAATCTAAGCCTGCTGCTAGCTTAGAGAAGCATGTCTAATTGACTTAACTGCTTTATTTGCTTAAACTGCCCTATTTGTATTATGTGAAGCATGCTAGGTTAGAATTACTTGTTTTTACCTTGGTACGAAGTTGAGTTTATTTGAGTATTCTTTGTGTTATTGCTATGTGTTTTATTTTAGGACTATGTGACGGCCTCCCGGGAGATCCCATGTACGTTTTTTGATTGGAACTGAAGTGCGGGATACAGGGAGATCCCCAGCTTGTATATTGAGGAGACTAAGAGATCCTCGGGATACAAAGAGATCCCTAGCATATATTGAGGATACCAAGAGATCCCTAGCATATATTAAGGATACTAAGAGATCATCGGGATACCAAAAGATCCCTAACATATATTGAGGATACCAAGAGATCCTCGGGATACCGAGAGATCCCCCGGCTATTATTTCCGTGTGAGCTGTATTTATTTTCGTGATTATCTTGTCTCTGTTATAATTGATGTTGTTCTTCCTATCATGTGTTATTTCCTACTGTTGCACTTAATTATATTGTCTTATTCTATACTATTATACTTTGTATTTTATTTACCCTCAGTAGGGCTCTGACCTTCCTCATCATTACTCGATCGAGGTTAGGCTTGGCACCTACTGAGTATCGCTGTGGTGTACTCATGCCCTTTCTCCTCATGTTTTTCATGTGCAGATCCAGGTACTCCCACTCAGACTTATAACGCTTGAGACGAGGCACTTGTAGAGACTCCAAGGTATATCTGCTACGTCCGCAGACCGAAGAGTCCCTTTTACTCTCCTTTTAAGTATTAGCCCTTCTGTATTTCTTTTCTTTGTTAGATATTCTGGAGTTAGTCACTTGTAGACATTCAAAAGCTTGTGTTTCATGAGATTCCAGGTTTTTGGAGATGTTGTTAGTTTTGAGAGTTGTTATTGTATATGCCGAGCGGCATGTTAAACATTATTTTATTTTACTATTTCGGTTTTAAATATTTCTTCCGCAATTTTTGTTTATTTTCTGTATTGTTAGGCTTACCTAGTCGTAGACACTAGGTGCCATCACGATGGTTCACGGAGGGTGAACCAGGGTCATGACAAGTTTGTATTAGAGCTTTGGTTCATAGGAGTCATGAATCACAAGCCGGTATATTAGAGTCTCCGGATCGGTACGGAGATGTCTGTACTTATCTGCGAGAGGCTATATAACTGTTAGGAAAATTCCACTTCATTTAATTTCCTTATCGTGCGAGATTTTTGATATCACAACTCTAAACTTTTGTCTTCTATTCTCTCATAGATGGTGAGGACACATTCTACCCGAGATGATCAGGCACCCGTGCCCCCTACTGCAACCATCAGAGGTCGGAGTAGAGGTCGAGGACGTGCACGCGGTGCAGCCAGAGCACCCGCGCGAGCTGCCACCGAGGTACCACCAGCAGTTCCAGCCGGAGTCCAAGCACATAATACGCCTACTGCTACTACTACTCCAGCTCTTCAGGAGACTCTTGCACAGTTCATGAGCATGTACACCACTTTGGCTCAGGTAGGGTTGCTTCCCCTTGCTGCAGCCACATCTCAGGCCGGGGGAGGAGCACAGACTCCCACTACCCGCATTACTGAGCAGCGAGTACATGTTGATCAGGTCCTAGAGATTATTCCTGTACAGCCTGTAGTCCCAGGTCAGCCCGAGGACTGGGTAGCGGCTTCAGAGAATGAGCAGCGGAGACTTGAGAGGTTCAATAAGTATGATCCTCTTGTATTCAGTGGGTTAGCATCAGATGATGCCTTGTGATTTCTGGAGGAGTGTCACCGTATCCTCTGTACTATGGGTATATCAGGATATAGTGGGGTTTCTTTCATTGCCTTCTAGCTTCGAGGAGCCGCCTATGAGTGGTGGCGTACCTATGAGTTAGACAGTCCGGATGAGGCAGCTTTACTGACTTGGACTCGGTTTTCAGATATGTTCTTGAGGGAGTTTGTTCCTCAGAGCCTCAGGGACGCATGGACCGCAGAGTTTGAGCATTTGCACCAGGGTACTATGACTGTCTCGGAGTATGTCGTTTGTTGCACTAGCTTGGCTAGACATGCCCCAGCCTTAGTTTCTACAATTCGCGAGAGGGTTCGCCGGTTTATTAAGGGGTTTATTCCCAGCATCAGGTCTAGCATGGCTCATGAGTTGGAGATAGATATTTCTTAGTAGCAGGTGGTGAGCATTTCTAGGAGGATTGAGGGTATGCATGCTAGGGAGAGAGAGGAGAAGGAGGCCAAGAGGTCTCGAGAGTTGGGCCATTATTCTGATGCTTGTGCCCCAACTGCAGGTTGTTATGGTAGGGGTTATATGAGTCGCCCCGTTCATTCAGCTCTTCCAGCAGCCAGTGGTATTTCAGCTCCTCCTAGGCCTTAGGAGCCTTATTATGCACCTCCAGTATCTAGTGCGCCTCCTACGTGGGGTGCTTTCAAAGGTCAGTCCAGCAGACGAGACAGTCACGATTGACACGTCCTCCCAGAGCTTGTTTTGAGAGTGGTGACACATGCCATGTGGTGAGGGATTGCCCTAGACTTGGGAGGAGTGCACCTCCACAGACTTCTCAGCCACAGCGTACCCCGCAGAGTTCTCAGGCTATCGTTACAACTCCAGTTGCTACCCCACCTGCTCAGCCAGCTAGAGGTAGAGGTTGGGAAGGTAGAGGTCGCCCTAGAGGGGCCTTACTCAACCGAGTACCAACGTAACATATCTTTCTTATCATACTATCATGGGTAAATGAACCAGAAAACTCGTCATGAAATAACAAGAATGAAACATAAGGGAATATTCAACATATGACGACCCAACATGATATGCAAACTTATACATGTGACATACGGGCCTATAAAGCCGACATGACCATTTGTAAACTCAAAATATAGGCCGACAAGGCCATAAAAGTATCCATACACCTGACATCTGTCTACAAGCCTCTAGGAGTATCTAATATCATAAAGGTCAGGACAGGGCCCTGCCATACCAATCAATACATATCTATAGCATACTGACCAAATAGGCAACTTCGGAGTAAGTGGAGTGCACCAACACCTTCCACTGAGCTAATATCCTACTTGAAGGAATGTCAAACTGTCTATCGGGACCTGCGGGAATGAAACACAGCGTCCCCGAGCAAAAGGGAAGTCAGTACGAATAAAGTACCGATTATGTAAGGCAGGAAAACATAAACAAGAACAGTAATGTAAAGAAAGATAGAGGAGATACAACCTGTAACATATGAGTGCCTCTGGGGACTACTGACATGAAATGCATAATACATATATACACATAAACTTTTAAAAACATTCGCCTCTGTGGGCATCATCATCATAATCATATCGTACCCGGCCTCAAAGAGGACTCGATAAAAATGTACCCGACCATTATAAGGCTTGGTAGAATCGTACCTGGCCACATGGAGCTCGGTAAACCGAACTGATCAGTGGTTGCACAATAGGTGTCATACCCGGCCGACTATAGAGCGGCTTGGTAGAGTAAAATAGATACATATATATAATGCATGATCGGCTCATGGAATCACGTTCTAACACTTTCGGAGTGATGTAAGGTCATTGCACCTTCGATTAACATTATGGACATCCCTACCATCAATATGAACCTTAGTAGGATTTAAGGATCATACACACTTGTTTAGAATAACTTTATAAGGAAAGAGCAACATGGACAACCTTAGTTTCTAGGAGTATATCCGTTATGAATTAGCGTACCGTTTATGTTCATGTCACTTTAGATCATGCCAAAAGAAAGAAGTAAGTACCTTAACATACCTTGCATATTCTTCCCAACCTCAAGCTATGCAATTTCACGGCTCCCTAGTCTACAATAAGAGAAATGACTCTCTCGTTATCGTTTAAGCATTGTGACTATTATGTATCGACCACAACCTATTTTACAATGAAACGAACAACACCTCCCCTATATATATGACTTTACACTAGTCAAAACAATCACAAACAGCCCAACATACCCCTATCACTTCATACACACAACCATAATAGTGTCAAACAATCCGAAAATGTTACGACGAACGACCAACAAACAACCTTGACATTATGTGGTGTTTCTCCACACACTTCCTCCACTCAACTCTATAAAAATAGTAGTAAAAGAGACAACCAAATACCAACACGAAATAGCCCAAAAACAGTACCACAAGTTCATTAACTCAAAAATAATTTTTCAGTTTAATTAAACACGTTTCGACTTGTCTTTTCTTTCAAATTGAGAAATACAACCAAAAATACATCATTATACTTCTTATCCAATAAGACAGCCATGAATTCAACTTAAAAATAAGTTCACAATCAGCCAACCATTACACAAGAACAAACAACATACCATTCTTTCGAAACTAGCTAGGTCTATTCTTTACGATCGAGTTACAACTCGCAAATGCATAGATAATGGAAGGAGAAACATAAACTTACATTGTACTGAGTATAACCCACAAAACCTGGTCCTTTTTCATCAAAAATAAGTTCCGCAACATGGCTACAAGAAGGAGAAAGAGAAACTAGCAAGCTGTCCGAACTTTTCAGCACTAGAATCGCATCGTAACACCCGGAATACCCTAGGGTTTGTGTGGGATTTGTGGGGAGGAGTTGCAGAGGTTCAATTAGGTTTTTAAGGTCTGGAAGATGGGTGAAATAAATTAGTTGATAATCCCTTAAAATACGCCTCTTGGCCGACTTTGGGGCTTTTAATTGAGTCCTCTCATTTTGGCAAGTAGGTGATGCACTTACTTGTCACCGACTAGCCTGTGCAGTCTCGCAAAAATACGAGTATCTCTCTACTATGACTTCGTATCGACAAACGGTTTAATGATTTAGAAACTAGACTCATGGATATTTAATTTGGTAGGTAGATCATCCCCTAATTCCAAGTATATTGGGAGAAAAGCTCAGTTACATTTGACCTAATTTTCAGCACATTTATGAATGGAACTTGTGATGACCTTTTCCAACTATTGTTCCACAACTCACTTGACTTTAAAACATAACACCAACTATCATACAACTAAAATAACTCATATTATAATCTCCTTATAATGTTAATAACCCTAGTTTCACCCCAAAAGTACATGGCAAAATATTCCAACTTGTCGACTATCGACGAAACTTATTTTCTTCAATTTGTTTAGCTTCTAAGCCTTCAAACCTTCTTGTTACTTGGTATCAATTATCTTAAATATTTGTAACCTCCACGTTAACATGATGAACTAACTTTGTAAACTTTTAAAAGATGATTCCATTTCTGAGCTTACATGAATTGACTTATGACGTACTTTTACGTACGAAAACATGGGGTGTAACATCATTCCTCCTTTGAAACATTCGTCCTCAAATGTTAACTAATGCGCTTATCAGTATCATAACCTGTAGCTCTTACGAATACTTTAATATTGTCCTTTACATCTAGGAAACTATTCTGTAAATAAATCCAAGGGCCTGGGTATTCCCCCATTTAGGCCTCTTTCTCATACCATGACCTGTGGTCGGAATTCTTCCAATCTCATAACTGTTGTTACCTTCTGACATGCATCATGTACAACCATGTACTTATATGTTTACCTATGCGACTCTTTTCTCCTTTTTCCTCCAGCTTTTGGCCAATCTCTAGGCCTCACTTTGTGAACATATATAGAACTATGACAAGATGTCCATGTAGGCATTAATAGGCGTACTAAAGTTCTTCGCTTGGTACTTTGTCGAACTTACGACTATTGCTATACATTGTTTCATAGCCTTGGTTACTTATGCTTATGGTTTTACTACATCTAGGTAGTTCATACTATATCCTAACTCTTACTTCGGTTTATTATTACCGAGGTCTGCCACCCAACTCCGGGTTACTCTTTCGCTGCTTGTCCTATATGTATAAATCTAAGTCCTTTAATGCTTCCTCATTATTGTTCATCTTAATAATGACGGTCTAATCTCATCTCATACTTTTCAAGTTTTATCCATCCATTGGTGATTCACCTTAATGTTGATCCATAATCTACCGCTGATAACCTGAAACCTCTTACGTAGTACATTGTCACTAGGGCTCACGTCTCATTGGGGAATATCTGAAGTGATTTGCTTGATCCACCTAGGGACGATACTATACTTCAATAACCGTATTTCATAGAATCCTGATATGATTCATCTTATGGGGGTATTCCAATCCCGTGCAATTCATAAAATCCCTTCTCTTTAAATTATTCCTCAATCAAAGGCCTAAATGTCATCCTCTTATCTATCACAATTACACCCTTATTCTACTACCGGGATAGCATTTCATCTCTTCTATTTGCTCCTAGTCTTAGACTCATCCATGTTAATTCAAGCTATACTGAGCTTTTTATAACATACATAAACCATCAGCTCTCTTTTTTGATGGGCTTAATACCGAGGTCTTACCTATTCTTATCAGCTTCTAACTCACCTTTTCTTATCCTTACTCCCTTATACCTAAAATCTTGTCACTCTACCATACTTTGTATTGCGACCTACACATATCTATTGTACTACTCACATCCTTCCTTTAACTTGCTAGCACCACAAATTTTCTTTTGTGCCTTTTCAGTTGTCTTTAACTGTAAGCAATTAATCTTCCTGGTCGTTCTGCCACTTGTTGCATGAATACTTGGCTTGTTTTATTGCCCACGAATACTATAATTTCCTGCACCTCATATGATCTCAAACATCACCTTTGATTTTTTTCCCATTCATTAGCCACTATAGGCACCACTTTCTTGTGGAGTACATCTAATGTTGTAGTGAGACTATTGTTACCAGACCAATTCTTCTTCAAGTTAATATGCTTAGGTTGAAGCCCTCTTCCTTATTTCTTGAGATAGTCTTTCGTGGTAGTACTTAGGGGAGATCCTCTGACTCCTGTAAAGCTACAAGCTTATTACACCGTATACCCGAAGAAATTTTTGATGTTGTCACTCACCTATAATTATCCTTAGTTACTTACCTCCTCACCCTTATGCTCGTAGGGTTGCTTCTGAACTAAAATTTTTGATTGTCTTCCTAGTGGCACCATTTTTATTTTCATAACACTTATATGGTACCTTTAACAATCCCAAGTCCTATCTGAATATTTCTCAAAGATTACGACGTCATATCTGCGAGACTGAATTCACTAGGTTGGGGTTCACTACATTTATCTTGCCTAATCTGTTGATTTGTCTGTATCCTCTTGTCTAGCCATAACAAGGCTCTTCCTTAATCAATACTAACTGCACATTGGTCCATCCTCATATCTATATTCCACATAATCTCTCTTGGGTTATTTTCTTTGTCTTAACTTATCACTCGTACTGGCTCCTTATGTATCGACTGTTCATTCGCACTTATTTATCAATAACATCTGGTGTGGGAACCCTATTTGCCTCTCCCCAGCGGCGTGCTTGCGTTATGCTCTAGAGTCGTAACATATCTGTAGGGTCTAAATAAATGCAATATCATTCTTTCGCCTTTCTGCCACATTCTTCCTTTATTATCCCATAGTTACCTGAAACAATAACTCCGATTGAATACCATATCACACCATCTTCCCCACTTTAGGAGAGTACTAAGACTTAGTGCTACAAAGATCTACCTATAGATGTTTTACCTCTTCATCTTTGGCGTCTTTTCACATCATCAGACCCTTACTCACCTTATGGTAACCCTTCTGTACTAGGGATAACTAAATTTCTTATGCACGAAGGTGACACCTAGTGTAACTGGTACACTTAGTCCCTTAAGATTAACTCTGCTCAGAGTGTTTTCTTTAGGGAAGCGTCTTCCTAAATGACCTTTAAAGGTTATTCATCTGTTGTCTATTCTATTATTGTCGGAATGCGATCTCTAAAGTTACCATGATGTCGACTATTATCAAATCTCCAGTCCCTAATTCATGTTCGGTTTTATCTTGTTTACTATCCCATGCTAAATTTTATTATTACGGGGGTCTAATTTTTCCTTCTGGTAATCACGTTTGAGTCACCAGCTCAATTCTCAAATGAGGATATAGCCTTTGGCCTATACTCTATTATTGTCTCAAGGCCTTTCACCTCTTGTCTTTTCCTTCACTAGACTATAGGCTCTATCATTATGTCATATTTTGATTTACCGTTATCACCCATTTATCACATCTTACTCATAATACTTTATTTACCCTCTTCTTATTCTCCTACTAATATTTCTGTTTCTCACTTTATTCTGAAAACTTCAACAAATCATTCTTTCACTTTTAGCTCCCCTTGCTTCATCTCACTGGCTCTTTAGTTCACCTAGCATTCTCTCTTTACTAGGAACGGGAGCCATACAAAGGTAAATATTTATCCCTTCTAGGATTCCAGTGTCAATCTTCTAAAATTTCTGAACATTCTAGTATTCATATATGATTGTACTATTCTAGAGTGCACCATCTGGGTGTCTCACAAGGAGATTTTTTGCCACATTTGCAATATCCTTCAAAAATGTTAGCTAATAATAATAATCCATCTACCATTTTGGGTTACTTTATCCCCAATTAGATCTTGCTATCCCCTTCTTCTCTTAAACTATATCTGTCAACTCCCATAGGGCATACTGAGATGGGCGTGGTCAATTTTACATACCTCTGTTACTGTTGAAGGTAACTCAGAATGCATATATTTCTCTGCCTGAATTGTAAAAACTCAAAACCTTCACTAATTGGTACCTCGTAACCTTCGCCACCTTGCTTCTTTTACTTGTTGAAACTTGTATCAACCTTCTGATTTTCTTGTTGCTTTTTAAACCATATGGGTGGATAGATATTTATGCCTTACACCTGCTTATCAATAAACTTTCGCGTCTTAGTACACATATAATCTACTGAAGACCTTAAGTTTATGCATCATAAGCATGATGCAAATTCGAGTTGCATTGACTCAACTCTTCCATAGTCAACCTTTTGATTCTCTTTGTATCAACCTTCTAATTCTCTTGTTAGTTTTTAAACCATATGGGTGGATAGATATTTATGCCTTACGCCTGCTTATCAATAAACTTTCGCGTCTTAGTACACATATAATCTACTGAAGACCTAACGTTTACTCATTATAAGCATGATGCAAATTCGAGTTTCATTGACTCAACTCTTCCATAGTAAAATTTAATCTCTTACTGAATATCTGTTTGGATGAGGTATCATTGTGTTACGAATAAAATAGAATTTAGAAGTTTGAATTCTTACAATTGAGCTCTACACACAATCTAGAGTAAGAAGAAAGAGTGATAGTCCCAAATGCCCTGCAGCCTCCTACTTATAAGTGTGGTGCACTACACACCCATAAACAAGACTCTACTAGACACGGATTGTAGACTCCCTAGTACAGAACTTCTCTGATACCACTTCTTTCATGACCAAAACCGAATGGGCCGCGACGAGCACCCGGTGCCTTACTTAATCGAGTACTAACGTAACATATCTTTCTTATCATACTATCATGGGTAAATGAGCCAGAAAACTCGTCATGAAATAACAACAATGAAACATAAGGGTATATTCAACATATGACGACCCGACATAATATGAAAACTTATACATGTGACATACGGGCCTATAAAACCTACATGACCATTTGTAAACTCAAAACATAGGCCGACAAGGCCACAAAAGTATCCATACACCTGACATCTATCTACAAGCCTCTAAGAGTACCTAATATCATAAAGGTCGGGACAGGGCCCCGCCATACCAATCAATACATATCTATAGCATACTGACCAAATAGGCAACTCCGGAGCAAGTGGAGTGCACTAACACCTTCTGCTGAGCTGATAGCCTACTTGGAGGAATGTCAACCTTTCTATCGGGACCTACAGGCATGAAACGCAGCATCCCCAAGCAAAATGGACGTCAGTACGAATAAAGTACTGAGTATGTAAGGCAGGAAAGCATAAACAAGAACAGTAATAAAGAAAGATAGAGGAGATACAACCTATAACATCTGAGTGCCTCTGGGGACTACTGACATGAAATGCATAATACATATATATACATAAACTTTTAAAAACATTCGCCTCTGTGGGCATCATCATCATCATATCGTACCCGGCCTCAAAGAGGACTCGGTAAAAACGTACCCGGCCATTATAAGGCTCAGTAAAATTGTACCTGGCCATGTGGAGCTCGGTAAACCCAACTGATCAGTGGTTGCACAATAGGTGTCATACCCGGCCAACTATAGCGCAGCTCGGTAGAGTAAAATAGATACATATATATAATGCATGCTCGACTCATGGAATCACGTCTAACACTTTCGGAGTGATGTAAGGTCATTGCACCTTCGATTAACATTATGAACATCCCTACCATCAATATGAACCTTAGTAGGATTTAAAGATCATACACACTTGCTTAGAATAACTTTATAAGGAAAGAACAATATGGACAACCTTAGTTTCTAGGAGTATATCCGTTATGAATTAGCGTACCATTTATGTTCATGTCACTTTAGATCATGCCAAAAGAAAGAAGTAAGTGTCTTAACATACCTTGTATATTCTTCCCAACCTCAAGCTATGCAATTTCACGGCTTCCTTAGTCTACAATAAGAGAAATGACACTCTCGTTATCGTTTAAACGTCGTGACTATTATGTATCGACCAAAACCTATTTTACAATGAAACGGACATCACCTCCCCTATATATATGACTTCACACTATTCAAAACAATCACAAACAGCCCAACATACCCCGATCACTTCATACACAACACGACAACCATAATAGTGTCAAACAATCCAAAAATTTTACGACAAACGACCAACAAACAAACTTGCCATTATGTGGTGTTTCTCCACACCCTTCCTCCTCTCAACTCTATAAAAATTATAGTAAAAGAGACAACCCAATAACAACATGAAACAGCCCAAAAACAGTCCCACAAGTTCATCAACTCAAAAATAATTTTTCAGTTTACTTAAACACGTTTCGACTTGTCTTTTCTTTCAAATTGAGAAATACAACCAAAAATACATCATTATACTTCTTATCCAATAAATCAGACATGAATTCAACTTAAAAATAAGTTCACAACAAGCCAACCATTACACAAGAACAAACAACATACCATTCTTTCGAAACTAACTAGGTCTATTCTTTATGATCGAGTTACAACTCGCAAATGCATAGATAATGGAAGGAGAAGCATAAACTTACCTTTTACTGAGTATAACCCACGAAACCTGGTCCTGTTTCATCAAAAATAAGTTCCTTAACACGGCTACAATAAGGAGAAAGAGAAACTAACAAGTTGTCTGGACTTTTCAGCACTAGAATCGTGACGTAACACCCGGAATACCCTAGGGTTTGTGTGGAATTTTTGGGGAGGAGTTGTAGGGGTTCAATTAGGTTTTCAAGGTCTGGAAGATGGGTGAAATAAATGAGTTGATAATCCCTTAAAATACCCCTCTTGTCCTACTTTGGGGCTTTTAATTGAGTCCTCTCATTTTGGCAAGTAGGTGATGCACCTACTTGTCACCTACCAGCCTGTGCAGTCTCACAAAAATACGAATATCTCTCTGCTCCGACTTCGTATCAACAAACTATTTAATAATTTAGAAACTAGACTCATAGATATTTAATTTTGTAGGTATATCATCCCCTAATTCTAAGTACATTGGTAGAAAAACTCAGTTACATTTGACCTAATTTTCAGCACATTTATGAATGGACCTTGTGATGACCTTTTCCAACTTTTGTTCCACAACTCACTTGACTTCAAAACATAACACAAACTATCATACGACTAAAATAACTTATATTATAATCTCATTATAATGTTAGTAACCCTAGTTTCACCCCAAAAGTACATGATAAAACATTCCAACTTGTCGACTTTCGACGAAACTTATTTTCTTCAATTTGTTTAGCTTCTAAGCCTTCAAACCCTCTTACTACTTGGTATCAATGATCTTAAATATTTATAACCTCCACATTAACATGATGAACTAACTTTGTAAACTTTTCAAAGATAATTCCATTTCTGAGCTTACATTAATTGACTTATGACGTACTCTTAAGTACGAAAACATGGGGTGTAACACCCTTCCTCCCCGTACCGAGGTTGTTTCCTCCAATTCTATCATCACAGATATTATACTAATTTGTCACAGAGATGTATCGGTTCTATTCGATCCAGGCTCCACTTATTCTTATGTGTCTTCTTATTTTGCTCCACATTTGGGTATATCTCGGGATTCTTTGAGTTCCCCCGTTTATGTTTCTACTCCTATGGGAGATTCTCTTGTTGTGGACCGCATTTATCGGTCGTGTTTGATTGCTCCTAGTGGTTTTGAGACCAGAGCCGATTTATTGTTGCTCAGCATGGTTGATTTTGATATTATCTTGGGCATGGACTGATTGTCGCCCCATTATGTTATTCTTGATTGTCACGCTAAAACCGTGACGCTGGCTATGCCAGATGTACCACGTGTTGAGTGGAGGGGTGCTTTAGATCACACTCCCAGTAGAGTTATTCCCTTCCTTAAGGCTCAACGTATGGTTGAGAAGGGGTGTGACGCGTATCTAGCTTATGTGAGAGATGTTAGTATTGATACCCCTTCAGTGGATTCAGTCCCAGTAGTACGAGATTTTTCTTATATGTTTCCAGCTGACCTTCTGGGCATGCCGCCCGATAGAGATATTGATATTGGCATTGATCTGTTGCCGGGCACTCAGCCTATTTCTATTCCTCTGTATCGTATGGCTCCTCCTGAGTTGAAGGAGCTGAAGGATCAGTTGCAGGAATTGCTTGATAAGGGTTTTATTAGGCCTAGTGTATCACCTTAGGGTGCTCATGTCTTGTTTGTGAGAAGAAGGATGGTTCTATGCGTATGTGCATTGATTATCGCCAGTTGAACAAAGTTACAGTGAAGAACAATTATCCTTTGCCTCGTATTGATGATCTGTTTGACCAACTTCAAGGTGCATGAGTGTTTTCTAAGATTGACTTGCGCTCAGGTTACCATCAGTTGAAGATTCGGGAGCCAGATATCCCGAAGACTACTTTCAAGACTCGGTATGGTCATTACGAGTTCCTTGTTATGTCATTTGGGCTGACCAATGCCCCAGAAGCCTTTATGCATTTGATGCACTGTGTGTTCCGACCATATCTTGACTCGTTCATCATTGTCTTTATTGATGATATTATGGTGTATTCCCGGAGTCGGGAAGATCATGAGCAGCACCTGAGGACAATGCTCCAAACTTTGAGGGAAAAGTGGTTATATGCTAAATTCTCGAAATGTAAGTTTTGGTTGGATTCCGAGGCATTCTTAGGCCACGTGGTATCGAGTGAGGGTATTCAGGTGGATCCGAAGAAAGTAGAGGCAGTACAGAGTTGGCCCAGACCATCCTCAGCTACAGAGATCCACAATTTTCTTGGCTTGGCGGGTTACTACCTTCGTATTTTGGAGGGTTTTCATAGATTGTAGCCCCTATGACCAGGTTGAATCAGAAGGGTGCTCGTTCCAGTGGACAGAAGAGTGTGAGGCGAGCTTTCAGAAGCTCAAGACAGCTTTGACTACAACCCCAGTTTTGATATTGCCTACAGGTTTGGGGTCTTATATTGTCTATTGTGATGCCTCGAGGATTGGCCTTGGAGCGGTTTTGATGCAGGACGGTAGGTGATTGCCTACGCATCTAGACAGTTGAAGGTACATGAGAAGAATTATCATGTCCATGATCTCGAGCTAGCTGCCATTGTTCACACCCTGAAGATCTAGCATCATTATTTGTACGGTGCCCCTTGTGAGATTTATACTGATCATCGGAGCTTGCAGCACCTGTTCAAGCAAAAGGATCTAAATTTGCGCCAAAGGAGATGGTTAGAGTTGTTGAAGGATTATGATATCACTATTTTGTATCACTCGAGCAAGGCCAATGTGGTGGCCGATGCTTTGAGTCACCGGGTAGAGAGTTTGGGGAGTTTGGCTTATTTACCAGCATCGCAGAGGCCTATGGCGATGGATGTTCAGGCCTTAGCCAGCCAGTTTGTGAGATTGGATCTTTTGGAGCCCAGTCGGGTTCTAGCTTGTGTGGTTTCTCTGTCTTTCTTATTTGATCATATCAGGGAGCGTCAGTATGTTTCTTGTACTCAAGGACAAGGTTCAACATGGTGATGTCAGAGATATGACTATTGGTTATTACGGGGTATTGAGGATGTAGGGTCGGATTTGTATACCCAATATTGATGGGCTTCGGGAGTTGATTCTAGAGAAGGCCTATAGTTCGCGATATTCTATTCATCCGGGTGCCGCGAATATATATTCGGATTTGAGATAGCACTATTAGTGGAGGCGGATGAAGAAAGATATAGTTGGATTTGTAGCTCGGTGCCTCAATTATCAGTAGGTGAAGTATGAGAACCAGAGACCGGGTGGGCTGCTTCAACAGATAGAGATTCCGGAGTGGAAGTGGGAGCGGATCACCATGGACTTTGTAGTTGGGCTCCTGATAAGTTAGGATTTTAACATGTTTTATGCCCCTACTTGCTTATGCTTTGATCATATATTGTTACAAAATAGTCCTAAAAGGCTCACAAGTTGTGCTTGATCGCAGATTTGATCGACAAAGTGATGAAATGTCAAAAATCGGCTCAAAAAGGAGTGAAACCTGCTCAAGTATCAAAGACTAAGAAATTTAAGAAAAGAAGGCCTAGTGCGGACCATGCAAAGTGGAATGCGGCCGCACTAGGTGGTTCAGAGAGTTGGTGAATCAGGCTAGACGAAGCGCGGCCGGGGTACACATCTCGCGGTCCGCGGTGAAGGCTCCGTGGCTGCACTACTCTTTTGTGTGGTCTGCGGTCATTAGATTCAGAGAGATGAAGTTTGCAAAGCCAGTGACATGCGGTCGGTTATCGTGGTTGCGCGGACCGCGCCAGCTCCCTCCGCGACCGCGGTCCGTTCTACGCGGTCTGCGGAGTCCAAGTTCAGAGAAGCAGAAGTAAGCCCAGTGCGGCCGCGGTCCATTTAATATGGCCTGCACTAACCCCGCAGGGGTATTTTAGTCCAGTTTTACCAGCCTAGTATAAATAGAGCATTTTACCATTTTTAGGGAATCAGATACATCAGTAGAGAGATGCGCTCGTGAGAACGTATTTTGTAGCCATTTTGGCACTTTTGCTTTACATTTATGATAGATTCTTGTAATTTAATTTTAGCAATTAATTAATATTCTTAGTTCTTCATCTATTTCTTCAATTTCTTTATCTATCATGAGTAGCTAAACTCATTAGCTAGGGTTGTGGCTCAACCCTAGTGTGGGTAATTGATGGGTGTTGTCATCTAGTATTAGATTGACTATGGGTGTTTGCTATTTGGGTTGATTTTATGTTTTAATCTAGAATTGGTGGTTGCAAACACTGATTCAAGCTTTGTGGGTTTAACTCTTCTTGAGAAAGAGAGCATATGACCCCAAAAATTGACCCAACAAGGAATTGGGATGGACTCATGAGAAATGATAGTCCCAATTAACGGGTTAAACCTCGATAGAGTAATTACCCTACTTGAACCCTAGTTGCTTGGTGTAATTTGCCTACCCATTTGGTCTCGAGAGAGTCAATTGGGCAAAATCACTCTCTCTACCGAGAGGTGTGAGAGTGGGTAAAATTATGCAATGGTTATAGCATAAGCCCCAATTATGTCAATCGAACCTTAGTAACATTTACCCGTCAATTAGCCACCTAGGTAGTGTCACAACCCTAGTGCCCTTCTTCCCATTAGATACAACTTAGCAATATTCTCGTAACATAATTTAGTGTTAATCAATAGTTTTACAAAAGTAGTTATAATTTGAAAAACCCAAAAATGTTTGAAGTGACATTAGGAGTACAAACACATCTCTAGGCTAGACAGACAATCCAACTCCATTACTAGCTCCCTGAGGAAATCGATCCCGACCCTCATATCGGGTAAAAGCTTTTGCGACAGGCTCTTCCTACCTTAGTGTAGTGTCCAGTTGGCAGCGATCACTTTTTGGCGCCGTTGTCGGGGAGCTTACGGTGTTGACTATCTATTTAGTTAGTTTTGTGTTTGGCTTCTCTTTCCTTCTTGTTTAATAATTCGGTTTGTGTCGATCAATCAGGTACAAATGGCTCTTAATGCAAATGACCCTCTCGGCAATGTGATGGGGGGAGGAGGTAGAGGATCTAGAACAAGATGAGGCCTTACCTCAAGTTCCATGGAGGGGCCTAAATGCCAATATAAATGCAAATGAGAACAACAATATTCAGACCTTCCTCCACAACCGCCGAGAGTGGCTCCCAGAGTTTTACCAAATCAAGGATAAGCCAGTGCTATTGTGCCTCCCCGAATCCGGGCGGGGAACCTTCAAATCACAAATGTTATGTTGACCTTGCTCGAGCAAAGAGGGTATTTCACAGGCGCCTCCGATCAAAATACCTACAAGCACTTGAAGGGGTTCGTGGATACATGATGGGGTAGCAAGCAGACAAACGTGTCCGTGGATGCATTGAGATTGAGGCTCTTCCCGTTCTCTCTTCGGGGTAAAGCATTGGATTGGTTAGAAAGGCTCCCCAATCATTCTATTACAACATGGGATGAGTTGGCAGACAAATTTATTGCCAAGTTCTTTTCTCCAAGCCATATGGTGGCTCTTCGGGATGAAATTTTAGCCTTCAAGCAAGAGCCAACGGAACCTTTGCACGAGATATGGGAAAGATATAGAACAATGGTGAAAGATTTCCCTAATAACGACATGACCAAGGCTATGATTCAACAAACCTTTTATCGGGGCATCAACACCACGAATCAATGTATTGTGAACCAATTGGCCGGAGGGAACTTTATGAAACTTTCTTACCAAGAGGCATGCAATGTACTTGATGAAATGGCCGACACCTCTTCAGCATGGCAAAGCCGAGAAAAGGTGACCCTATGGTCATCCATTTGCACAAGTAATTGCACGATCATGGCCAAGCTATTGTCGAGCTTACAACAACTATGAATCAATTGGCAAAGGCGCAATTGCAACAAGTCCAAAACCCGCGCCAAGTCAATGCAATGGAAGGTGTTTCTATGTTGAAAAGGAGGCAAAGAGGGCAACATCCTCAAGGTAATTGTGAACAATATGACAACAACAATGATGGTGGTGGTTATTCAAATGAGTGCTATGATGACCAAAGCGAAGAGGTCCAATATGTCAATAACTACCAAGGGAATAGAGGCAACTCTTCGAATCAACAATGGCGTCCTCAAGGAAATTGGGGCAATCAACAACATGGCAGAGGTAATTGGAATAACAACAATCAAAACAACAATTGGGGTAATCAAAGCAACCAAGGGAACTGGAATGGTAATAACAATAATTGGGGCAACAACAACAATCAAGGAGGGTGAAACAATAGCGGGAACCAAGGCAATTGAGGGCAAGGCTTTCAAAGGCCCCCCATGTACCAACAACCGAACAATCCACCCCCCCTTTCCTTCTCAAGGTTCAAGTTCCTCCGGGAGTGATATGGGGCGAATTGAAAGCATGTTTGAGCAAATGATGAAAAATAACCAAGATTCTGATGCCCAATTAGCTTCTCATAATACATCTATCCGGAACTTGGAGGTGTAATTAGGCCAAATCTCTCAAACGTTGAATACTCGTCCCAAGGTTGCGCTACCAAGTGATATGGTAGTGAACCCAAAGGGTGGGAATAATAATCATGTGATGGAAGTTACAACAAGAAGTGGGAGAGGCGGTGATGTGAATGCCTCAAGCAAAAGCAAGTTATGGATGAAGATGTTGACTTGCGGGATAATGATGTACCTTTGATTGTTGATGATGTGGTTAATCAAAATATGAACAATGATGTGCGGATTGATATTGATGATGAAGCCGAGTAGAGACTCAAGATGTCGTGAAACCGTCTAGGGAACATGCGATTGATATGCCGAGCCGATTGTACCAAAGGCCAAGGCACCTTTGCCTAGGCCACCTCCACCTTATCCTCAACGGTTAGCAAAGTAAAAGAGTGACAATCAATTCAAAAAGTTCATTGACATGATGAAGAGCCTCACAATCAATGTGCCTTTGGTGGAGGCGCATGAGCAAATGTCGGAGTACGCTAAGTTCATGAAAGATTTGGTAACAAAGAAGAGGTCGATGGAGTGTGAAACAATTAAAATGACTCATCAAGTGAGTTCCATAGTGCATTCAATGACACCCAAGCTTGAGGACCCCAGAGTTTTTACTATCCCTTGTACTATCAGAAGTGCGGATTTTTCAAGGCCCTTTGTGACTTGGGGGCTAGCATAAATTTGATGTCGTACTTGGTCTTCAAGACTTTGGGAATTGGACAACCTCGACCCACCTCAATGAGACTTCAAATGGCGAATCGATCGATGAAGCAACCTTTGGTCAAAATCGATGATGTACTTGTCCGGGTGGATAAGTTTATAATGTCGGCCGACTTTGTCATATTGGATTGTGAGATGGACTTTGAAGTGCCGATTATTCTTGGTAGGCCTTTCCTAGCTACGGAGAAGGCATTGGTTGATGTTGAAGTGGGTGAGTTGACTTTCCGAGTGGGGGATGAGAAGGTGGTATTACATGTTTGCAAATCAATGAGACAACCCAATAGCACGGAGGTGTGTTCATTTGTGGACATTGTCATAGCTGTGATAGTGGATGACACAAGTTCCATGTCCATGTTGAAGATCCCCTTGAGGTCGTGCTTCTTAATGTGGATGTCAATGATGATACTAGTAGAGTGGAGTCCGTGAATGCATTTCATGGTATGGGTTCATATTCATATAAGCCTAGAAGGCTATCCTTGGATCTTGAAAACCGCAAAACTCCTCCAACAAAGCCATCGATTGAGGAGCCACCGGTGTTGGAGTTGAAGCCACTTCCTCCACACCTCAGGTATGAATTCTTGTGTTCAAATTCTACTTTACCTGTTATTCTTTCTTCTTTCCTTACTAACATGCAGGTTGAGGCCAACTTGGAGGTTCTTTAAAAGCGGAAAAGGGCAATCGGATGGACTCTAGCTGATATTCGGGGGATAAGCCCCGCATTTTGTATGCACAAAATCATTTTGGAGGAGGATGCAAAGCCTTCTTTGGAGCATCAAAGAAGACTAAATGAGGAGATGCAAGAGGTGGTGAAGAAAGAGGTTATCAAGTGGTTAGATGTTGGGGTGGTTTATCCTATTTCTGACAGTTCGTGGACTTCTCCGGTGCAATATATGCCAAAAAAGGGTGGTATGACCGTGGTGACCAATGACAACAATGAGCTCATTCCCACTAGAACGGTCACCTAGTGTATAGTTTGTATGGATTACCGGAAGATGAACAAGGTGACTAGAAAAGATCATTTCCCATTGCCATTCCTTGACCAAATGCTTGATCGTCTTGCGGGCCGGGTTTTCTATTGTTTTCTGGATGGTTACTCGGGGTACAATCAAATTCTAATTGCCCCGGCAGACCAAGAGAAGACCACCTTTACATGTCCTTATGGCACATTCGCTTTCTCTAGAATGCCATTTGGATTGTGTAATGCTCCGGCGACCTTCCAACGTTGCATGATGGCTATTTTCACCGACATGGTGGAGGATATCTTGGAGGTCTTCATGGATGATTTCAGCGTGGTTGGGGATTCTTTTGAGGAGTGTTTGGTAAACTTGGATAGAGTGTTGGCCCGATGTGAAGACACCAACCTTGTTCTCAATTGGGAAAAGTGTCATTTTATGGTAGAAGAAGGTATAGTGTTGGGTCACAAAATCTCGAAGCGAGGAATTGAAGTTGATAAGGCCAAGATTGAGGTTATTTTGAGGCTCCCTCCCCCTACTTCTGTCAAAAGGGTGAGGAGTTTCCTTGGGCACGCGGGTTTCTACCGGAGGTTCATAAAAGATTTTTCTAAAGTGGTACATCCATTGTGCAAGTTGCTAGAGAAAGATGCAAAGTTCTTGTTCGATGAGAGTTGTATGCACGCATTCGAGCTTCTTAAGCTCAGGTTGACTTCTACCCCCATCATTACCGCACCAAATTGGAGCTTGCCTTTTGATCTCATGTGTGATGCTAGTGACATTGCGGTTGGGGCTGTTTTGGGCCAAAGAATCAACAAGATGTTTCATCCGGTGTACTACGCAAGCAAGACCATGAATGAGGCTCAAAGAAACTATACAGTCACCGAGAAAGAATTGTTGGCTATTGTGTTTGCTATGGAAAAGTTTCGACCTTACCTTATGGGGGCCAAAGTTATAGTGCACACCGATCACGCTACCCTTAGGTATTTGATGACCAAGAAAGACCCCAAGGCGAGATTGATGAGATGGGTGTTACTTCTTCAAGAGTTTGATCTAGAAATTGTTGATCGGAAGGGTAGTGAGAATCAAGTGGCAGACCACTTGTCCCGTTTAGAGGAGTAGGGGATGCCTTGTGACGGCCTTGAGATCAATGATTCATTTCCCGACGAACAACTCCTTGCGGTGTCAATGAAGGACATGCCATAGTTTGCCGATGTTGCCAATTACCTTATGACAGGAATAATCCCGTGTGAGCTCTCTTCTAACCAAAAGAAGAAGCTCAAACGGGATAGTTTGGATTTCTATTGGTATGAGTCATACTTGTTCAAGATTTGCACGGATGGTGTGATTCGACGATGTGTCCCGGAGGAGGAACAATTGGGTATTTTGGAGGCTTGCCATTCCTCTCCCTATGGTGGCCATCATGGTGGGGCGAGAACGGCTTCTAAAGTGCTTAGTTGTGGATTTTACTGGCCTACCTTGTTTAAAGATGCGGGCAATTTGGTGAAGAGATGTGATGAGTGCCAAAGAGCCGACGGAATTTCTAAAAGGGATGAGATGGCCCTCAATACAATTCTGGAAGTGGATATTTTTTATGTTTGGGGCATCGATTTCATGGGTCCTTTTGTGAGCTCTTGTGGGAACACTTACATTCTCGTGGCGGTGGACTATGTCTGAAAATGGGTTGAAGCCGTGGCTTTTCCCAACAATGAAGCTCGGAGTGTTGAAAGAGTGTCTTCACAAGGTTTGTCACTCTTCGTGCTATCATTAGTGATGGGGGGTCTCAATTTTGCAACAAGGCTTTCAACACGTTGCTTTCTAAGTATGGTGTCAATCATAATGTTTCGACCCCCTATCATCCTCAAGCTAGTGGCCAAGTGGAAGTCTCCAACAGAGAAATTAAGAGTATCTTGTCTAAAACTGTCAATAATAATAGGACCGATTGGTCGAAAAAGTTGGATGACGCTCTTTGGGCTTATCGGACGGCCTACAAAACTCTGATTGGTATGTCACCGTACCGGTTAGTGTTTGGGAAAGCTTTTTATCTTCCGGTAGAATTAGAGCACAAGGCCATGTGGGCTTTGAGGAAGTTGAACTTAGAATGGGATGTTGCGGCAAATCTGCGGGTTGAACAACTTAATGAGCTTGATGAGTTTAGATTCCATGCCTACTCCGGCTCGTCCTTGTACAAGGACAAAATAAAGTACCTTCACAACAAATATGCTCGGGTTAAGGAGTTCAAGGTTGGAGATATGGTTCTCTTGTTCAATTCCCGGTTACGTCTGTTTCCGGGTAAGCTCAAGTCAAAATGGAGTGGGTCATTCGAAGTTGTGTTCGTGACCCCATTTGGTGCTCTTGATCTAAGGAACAAGAATGGTGATGTATTCAGAGTCAATGGACATCGGGTCAAGCATTATCTGGGGAAATTTGATGATAGCCACGTGGTGGCACTTCTCCATCTAAAGTGATGTGATGGTAACATGTGTCGTGCCACGATGTTAAATCGGGCGCTGCTTTGGAGGCAACCCATGTCTTTTTTTCCTTTTTGTTGTTTTTTGTGTTTTCTTGGTAGTGTAGGTTTGATTTTTGAGCTAACTGATTGTGAGATGTTGCAGGAATTGAGTTGATGTAGTGCAAAATAGTTTGAAAAAAGAGTTGAACAGTCTTTGAAGATTGCCAGTGCGGCCACAGTGCACTTTGTGCGGTCCGCATTGGTGATGGTGAAAAGTGGTACTCTTTGATGTTTGCCACCGCGGTCGCATTCCATTTAGTGCGGACCGCGGTAGACCTCCGTGGTCGCGGTCTGTTTTGTGCGAACCGCGAAAGTTGCCTACTCAAGCTTCATTTTGAACAAACCTAGCGCTGTCCGCAGTTGGTTTTGTGCGGCCACGCTGGTAGGTAAGGCTGGGTCCCACTGTTTTTCTATAAATAGAGCCCAAGGGTCACAGCTTACACTTTTCAAAATTTTAATACTCAGACCCCTAAAATCTACTGTTCACTCTCTCTTCTGATAGTAATTCTTGCTTAGCCTGATTAATTGCATCTCATCATCACAATCTGGTAACATTTCATCATCTTTCTTTGTTTTATATTATAATTTCGTTTTGTTTTTCATGCCCAGTATCTAGAGTCTCTTCTTCTTCCTGTTTTTATCTCATTTGTTAGCCTAGGAAAGTGTAATGGTTGGATATTGTGTGTTTAGAGACCTTTGTGAACTGGATAAAATGAGTAGGGACAAGTTAGGTGGAAAACTTGAAACAAAATAGCAAAAACTTAAACCCTAACTTAGTGCATGTTCAAAGTACTCTCCGCGGCCCGCGATCACCTTTGTGCGGTCCGCGGTGCCCTGACGCGGTCCGCATTACCATTTTGCGCGGACCGCGGTGCCCATGTGATTGAAATTGAACCTATACCCAGCGCGGCCGTATTGCACATTATGCGGTACGCGCTGGCCCACCCCGGCCGCGGTGCTACTTTGTGCGGGCCGCAGTGGTTGGATTCAGAGAGGTGGTGTTACAGTCCTTACATCAGTGCGGACTACGGTCGCTTTTATGCGGTCTGCGGTGCCCTAATGCGGCCGCACTACTTTTTGTGCTGGCCGCGGTAGGGAGAATTAGAGAGATGTTGTCCAGGGCCTTGTCCCAATGCAGACTGCGGTCGCCTTTGTCCGGTCCGCGGTGCCCCCAGTGCGGCCGCACTCCTGTTTGTGCGGGCCGTGGTGCCATGTTCTGCAACTGTTTCTGCAACATTTAACCTACTGTATGCAATTCAATTTCAAGACTTGTTTCACTGCCTGTGCTGATACTAACCATGTTAGATGTGTATGCTTGCAGATAATGGTCAAACAACGAGGTAAAGGTTCCAAACAACCCGGCCGAGGTAATTCCTCCCGGGGAGGGAAGCAATGGATGGTAAAACTCACTCCCCAGGCGAGACAAAACATAAAGGACATGAGGAAAGCAATCAAAGCGGCTGATAGAGCCCTTGACACCTCGGGGAGTGAGTACGAGCCCTCCCGGGAGATCTCTTCAGATTCAGTCCCTCTATACATCCCATATACGGAGAACGCCATACATAGAGACACTCCCTCATCTTCCCCAGATGCTCGAGCCTCAATCAACATTTCTTCTGGGTCATCTGAGGGCTCAGCGGCAGGTAGTGGGGATGCATGCTCTACCTCTCCCACAGCATCAATATCTGGAGAGGGTTCTAGAGGTGATGAGAGAGATGGGGAGTTACCGGGGGTGGTGTGCTACAGGTTGGGGGTGTTGACCGGACTAGGAATCCCGCTGTTTGGGAGGATAGATTCATCAGCCAAGTGGCGTTCCACAAGTTTAGGGAATGATGGCCGGCACGGAAATTTATTCTTGAGAGGAGTTGCATTGACAGAGACCTCCTACCCCTATACCCCAATGTACATAGACAGTTTCAGGCTCGAGTGGGTTGGGAGTTCTTTAAAGATAATTGTGTGAAGGCGAATGAGCATATGGTCAAGGAGTTCTATAGCAATGTGGCCCACATCTTGAAAAGCACTAAGGTGACCAAAGTGAGAAACAAAAATGTGGTATTCACCGGGAAGGCACTAAATGAATACATAGGGTTCAATGATGAAGATGAGTCCCTTTACAATGAAAAGTTGGCAATGGGCGAGGAGGTTCGTCCATGGTTAGCTTCACACCTGGCAATCCTGGGTACGGTTCCAGAGTGGTTGCAAGCAGGGGCCAAAATACTTCGGAGAACTTTCAACTTTGAGGCTAGAGGGTGGTTGACTTTTGTGTGCAGTCGGCTCGACCCCACAACCCATGATCAGACTATTCCACTTGCCCAGGCTGTTCTTGTTGCTTCTATTATGGCAGGATATCCTATCAACATGGGAAATGTGATGTTCTGCATCATTTCTGCAGTGGGGGTTGAGCATGACCGGAACTACCTTTTTCCCAGCACCCTCACTATGTATTTTTGGGACCTGGAGGTGGAGAAGAGACCTTTTGACATAAAGGTCAAACCTGTGGCTCCGTTCTCATGGTACAGTTTAAAGGGGTCAGACAACCCCAAGGACAAAAATTACAAGCCACCTGCTTCTTCCCCAACCGGCCAGTCTGAAGAGCCGGTTGTGGTAGAGCCCTCCACTGAGCCTACTTCCACAGTTGCTGACATGCCTCCCGGACCTTCCACTACTGTTGGTCCCTCTACTTCAGCTGGCCCGGGGATTCCATCTTCCCGAGCCCATCCTATCACCGCCCACCAGATGAGCCAGACACTTCATAGCTTGAAAAACTGGATGGCGACTGCTTCATCCAAGTTGTCCACCTTGACTTCTATCATTGCGGCTCAGTCGGCATCACAGCCAGTACAGGTGCCCCAGTCTATCAAGGATTCACTTAAGGAGATTCTTGCCAACCAACAAAAGATCCTTGATTCTCAGGCTGCCTTGGCGAAGGCGGTGGATTCACATGGCAAGGCCCTGAAGGAGCTTGCCAGGAAGCACAAGAAGCTGCGTAAAACACGGGCTTCCAAGGAGTCTGTGAAGGCGCTGAGGGAGGATGCTGACAAATTGAATGCAGACCCCAACTACCTTTAGACTTGCTATTCGAGGATCCAGCCCTAGTAGCAGCACCAGTAGCAGAGACACAGTAGCTTCCAAAGAAGAAGAGGAAGCTCCCTAGTACAGATGAGGCGATCATCCAGTTGGCGGACCTACCGTAGGCTTCCTCCAGTCAGCCACAGGATGTTCCTGATATTCAGCCCGTACAGGTCCAGGTCTAGGCCTCGTCCCAATAGCTGAGCAGCAGGAGACGGGGAACCAGTCTGAGGTTCTCGTACATACAGAGGACCAGGGGACCATTCATGTTCCCATGCGGACAGACGAGGCTTAGGGAGCTCTTATATCCTTTCCTCTTGACTTTTTGATGCTTATTTGTTTAGTTGGCATTGGGGACAATGCCAGCTTTTATTTGTGGGGGTGCGCCCTACTTTTTATCCGGATGATTGTATATATTAGTTGACTTAGTTTATGTTTCTGTTGAATTTTTTTATTTGGTCTGTATATAACTTTACATTTAGTTACTTTTATCGCACTTTTTATCTTCTCTTTGGTCTGTATATAAAATTGCATTTTTGTATAAATATTCATCCCTCATTGTATATTCTAATCCCCTATTGTAAATATTCATTCTATTTTCTATTTTCGTACAAATTTTTCATTCTTAGCTTAGTAGATAGCCTCGCAGCCTTTTTGTTTTGATTTTGGCGCTTTCAATAAACCCTTGGTTTTTTTAATGCCACGGTTCTTTCCAAGGGTGGAGTATTGTGCGAACCGGGTGGCTCTTCCCGATGATGGATGGCGTGACAACCTTCTTAAGGGTTTGAGTCCATTTTTTATTTTTCTCTTATTTTTAGTAGTTTATAGTTAAGGGTACCTCAAGCAAAGATTCACTTGGACCTAACACATTTGACTTTGATCCCATGGTCAAAGACAAGGGGTTGTGTTTAGGATGGTGAAAGTAGTGACCTTGAGACTCTTGTTTTGACCAAACAAACATCGTGTGGTCTTTCGGGACTATTGTGTACTCAATCGTGTCTAAAGTTGTTGTGGGCCTCCGACTCTATGTCTTTAGCAATCCTTGAGTGTGTGTGGTGAGAAATCGAATTGTGAGTCCAAGTCCCGCCAATGGTCTAGAACTTGCCCTGAATGTTTGTTGAGGCAAAATTTTGAGTGAAATTCGATTTGAGAAGTGATTATAGGCTCTCCTTGATCCAAACAATAATTGAACAATTCCATAGCCTACCAATGATATAATCCTTAGCTAACCCTTTTGAGCCTTAAACCTTTTTCTTTCAAGAACCAATGCTACAAGCCTATACCCGTTCTAAATTATACCCTCTCTTGGCACCCAAATCGTCCCTTAAATAAAGGCAAAAGTCTAAGTTTGGGGGGGAAAGACAAGAAAGGAAACAAAGTGGTAAAAGGAACAAAAGCAAAAGGAAAGGAAGGCGATGAAAAAGAAAGACCAATGTGCAAAGAATAAAACGGGATTCAAGAAAAACAAAAGTGAAAAAGGTGTGGAAAAAGTAGAAAAAGGAGAAATGCTTTGAATTGCATAAGAAAGAGTGACAATGTATCTCTCTAACCCCATGAAAAGAAGTGAAATACTAAAGAGTCAAAGAGAATTGTGCCAAAATGAATCAAAAGAAGTGCTTAAGGGAAGATGGAACCCATATAGACCAATAACTTTTCCTACCCTGAACCAAAAGCCTTCACATTGACTCCACAAAAACCCTATATGATCTTGAGTTGGATGACGCTCGCATTAGTGGATACTTACATGAGGGTTAAGCATATGGTACTTAGAGCCGAACTTGTGACCTTTCCTTGAGAGAGACGAGTGACTTCCCATTAATCTTGGTTTGCATGCTTATACTCTAAAAAGGTGAGGTTTGCTTAGGAAGAGTTGAGGAGGTGCGGCGACCAAAGTAATTGAGAGAGTTCTTTGATGTAATGAGTCAATTCTTGATGCTCTTGTGCCACACTTGATACATAGTTTTTCAAAGTTTAAATTTTGTTAATGATCCATTCGTATTGAGGGCAATTGTTAGTCCCAATTGATGCTTGTTGAGGTTACTTTAGGACAGCTGGAATTACTTGGATTTTCCTTTAAGGGGTGGGTCTTATTTTGTTTGCTTGAGGACAAGCAAAGGTTTAAGTTAGGGGGAGTTGATAAGTTAGGATTTTAACATGTTTTATGCCCTTACTTGCCTATACTTTGATCATATATTATTACAAAATTGTCCTAAAAGGCTCACAAGTTGTGATTGATCACAGGTTTGATCGACAAAGTGACGAAATGTCAAAGATCGACTCAAAAAGGAGTGAAACCTGCTCAAGTATCAAAGACCAAGAAATTTAAGAAAAGAAGGCCTAGTGCGGACCGTGCAAAGTTGAATGCGGCTGCACTAGGTGGTTCAGAGAGTTGGTGAATCAGGCTAGAAGAAGCGCGGTCGCGGTACACATCTCACGGTCTGCGGTGAAGGCTCCGCGGTCGCACTACTCTTTTGTGCGGTCCGCGGTCATGAGATTCAGAGAGATGAAGTTTGCAAAGCCAGTGCCATGTGGTCCGCGGTCGTGGTTGCGCGGACCACGCCAGCTCCCTCTGCGGTCGCGGTCCATTCTACGCAGTCCGCGGAGTCCAAGTTCAGAGAAGCATAAGTAAGCCCAGTGCGGCCGTGGTCCATTTAATGCAGCCCGCACTGACCCCGCAGGGGTAGTTTTGTCCAGTTTTTCCAGCCTAGTATAAATAGAATATTTTACCATTTTTTAGGGAATCAGATACATCAGTAGAGAGCTGCACTCGTGAGAACGTATTTTGTAGCCATTTTTGGCACTTTTTCTTTACATTTACGATAGATTCTTGTAATTTAATTTTAGCAATTAATTAATATGCTTAGTTCTTCATCTATTTCTTCAATTTTTTTATCTAGCATGAGTAGCTAGGGTTGTTGATCAACCCTAGTGTGGGTAATTGATGGGTGTTGCCATCTAGTGTTAGATTGACTATGGGTGTTTGCTATTTGGGTTGATTTTATGTTTTAATCTAGAATTGGTGGTTGCAAATACTGATTCAAGCTTTGTGGGTTTAACTCTTCTTGAGAAAGAGATCCTATGACCCCAAAAATTGACCCAACAAGGAATTGGGATGGACTCATGAGAAATGATAGTCCCAATTAACGGGTTAAACCTCAAGAGAGTAATTACCCTACTTGAACCCTAGTTGTTTGGTCTAATTTGCCTACCATTTGGTCTCGAGAGAGTCAATTAGGCAAAATCACTCTCTCTACCGAGAGGTGTGAGAGTGGGTAAAATTGTGCAACGGTTATAGCATAAGCCCCAATTATGTCAATCGAACCTTAGTAACATTTACCCGTCAATTAGCCACCTAGGTAGTGTCACGACCCTAGTGCCCTTTTTCCCATTAGATACAACTTAGCAATATTCTCGTAGCATAGTTTAGTGTTAATCAATAGTTTTATAAAAGTAGTTATAATTCGAAAAACCCAAAAATGTTTGAAGTGACATTAGGAGTACAAACACATCTCTAGGCTAGACAGACAATCCAACTCCATTACTAGCTCCCTGAGGAAATCGATCCCGACCCTTATATCGGGTAAAAGCTATTATGAATGGATCTTCTTACCTTAGTGTAGCGTCGAGTTGGCAGTGATCGGCTCCCACGGACTTTGAGGAAGTTCGATGCCATTTCGGTGATTGTGGATCGGCTGACCAAGTCCGAGCATTTCATTCAAGTGTATACTACCTATTCTTCGGAGCGTCTAGCAGAGATTTATATATGGGAGATTGTTCATCTACATGGTATTCCAGTTTCCATCATTTCAGATAGTGGTACTCAGTTTACATCACGGTTCTGGAGGGTCGTACAGCATGAGTTGGGTACTCGGGTGGAGTTGAGTATAGCATTTCACCCTCATACGGATAGACAGTCCGAGCGCACTATTCAGATTCTTGAGGATATGCTCTATGCGTATGTGATTGAGTTTGGAGGTTCTTAGGATCAGTTCTTGGCATTGGTGGAGTTTGCCTACAATAACAGTTATCAGTCCAGCATTCAGATGGCACCGTATAAGGCTTTATATGATAGACGGTGTAGATCCCCGGTGGATTGGTTTGAGTCGGGTGAGGCTAGATTATTGGGCACAAACTTTGTTCAGGATGCTTTGGAGAAGGTTAAGGTGATTTAGGATAGACTCCGTATAGCCCAGTCCATACAGAAGAGTTACGTGGACCAGAAGGTTCGTGATGTTTTCTATATGGTTGGAGAGTGGGTTCTTCTTCGGGTATCGCCTATGAAGGGTGTTATGAGATTCGGGAAGAAAGGGAAGTTGAGTCCGAGGTTTATTGGCCTTTTTGAGATATTGAGGCATGTTGGAGAGGTTGCTTATGAGCTTGCCTTACCTCCCAGCTTGGCAGGAGTTCATCCGGTATTTTATGTTTTGATGCTCCGGAGATATCACGGCGATCCATCGCACGTGTTGGATTTCAGTTTAGTCCAGTTGGACAAGGATCTATCTTATATTGAGGAGCCAGTGGCAATATTGGACAGGTAGGTTCGAAAGCTAAGGTCAAAGAATGTTGCATCAGTGAAGGTTCAGTGGCGGGGTCAGCCAGTCGAGGAGGCGATCTGAGAGACCGAGCAGGATATGCGCAGCCGTTACCCTTATCTTTTCACTACTTTAGGTATGACTCTATACTCGTTCGAGGACGAACGAATGTTTAAGTGTGGGAGGATGTAACGACCTAGCCGGTCGTTTTAAGATATATGCCTCGATCCCCTATTTAACTACTTTCCCCATGTGTGTTTCTGCTATTTTGATTTGTCGGGATGTTTGGTTTTGAGTTTCGAAGAGTTTTGGAACACTTAGTCCCTAAATGAGAGTTTAAGTTTTAGAAATTGGACCATAGTCGAAGTAGTGTGAAGACGGCCTCGAAATGGAATTCTGTTGGTTCTGTTAGCTCCGTTGGGTGATTTCGGGTTTAGAGGCATGTTCGGATTGTGTTTTGGAGGTCTGTAGCTAATTTAGGCTTGAAATGCCGAAAGTCGAATTTCTGAAGTTTCCGGTTCGATAGTGAGATTTTGATATCGGTGTCGGAATGGGATTCTAGAAGTTGGAGTAGCTCCGTATTGTTGAATGTGACGTGCTTGCAAAATTTCAGGTCATTCGGACGAGATTTGATAGAATTTTTGATCGAAAGTGTAATTTGAGAGTTTTTGGAATTCTTAGGCTTGAATCCGATGTAAAATTTGTGTTTTGATGTTGTTTTGAGTGTTCTGAAGATTGGAACAAGTTTGAATGATGTTTTAGGATTAGTTGGCATATTTGGTTGAGGTCCTGGGGGCTTCGGGTGTGTTTCGGATGATCAACGGGTCATTTTGGAACTTGTTAGAATTGCAGAAAATTGCAGCAGCCCAGTTCTGGTTTCCTTCTTCGCGTTCGCGAGTAGGGTCTCGCATTCGCGAAGAGGAGTTGGGGCTGGGGAACTTTAATGCTTCGCGTTCGCGAAGGTTCTCCCACGTTCGCAAAGCTGGAGGAGATATTACATCGCGTTCGCGACCTGGGAATCGTGTTCGCGATGAAGGAAACTGGACCCAAGCGAAGTTGTATGTCGTGAACGTGAGGGTCCTTCCGCGTTCGCGAAGAAGGAATGACTGAGCAGTATTTAAATAGCCAATCCGCGACCCTTCTTCATTTTTCCACCATTTTTGAACGGGATTGAAGCTTTTGAGGGAGATTTTTTAGGAAACCAAAGGGGAATCACTTGGAGGTAATATTATTGACTTCATAAGTCGTTTATATGTGATTAAAGGTCTAATTAGTGGTGAAAAATTAGGGAAAAATCAGTGCAAAATGGGTAATTAGGGCTTGAGATTAATAGACCTTAAAATGGGTATTTGAAGGGTAATTGAACTCCGATTTCAGTGTTCTTAGTATGTATAGACTCGTGAGAGTATGAGGATTCTAAAAATATAAATTTTACCCGATTCTGAGATGTGGTTCTGAGGGGTGTTTTGGTCATTTTACCTAATTTCACGTATTAGCTTAGAATTTGTTTGTAGAATCAGTTATTTGAAGTGTTATTTACATTATGCAATTGAATTGAATAGATTTGGGTCATTTGGAGTCGAGTACTCGGGGCAAGAATGTGGTTTCGGGTTGATTTTGAGCCGGTTCGAGGTAAGTGGCTTGCCTAACTTTGTGTGGGGGACATTCCCCTTAGGATTGGTATTGTGATAATTGAAATTGAGGTGACGAGTGTGTACTTACGCTAATTGTTGAAAATCATGTTTTTGCTAAAGTAGCTTTAATTGTGTTTTTCCTTTCCTGCTTACATTACTTGAAATTTAAGCTTGCTAGCTTAGAGAAGCATGTCTAATTGACTTAACTGCTTTATTTTCTTAAACTGCCCTATTTGTATTATGTGAAGCATGCTAGGTTAGAATTACCTATTTTTACCTTGGTACGAAGTTGAGTTTAATTGAGTATTCTTTGCGTTAGTGTTGTGTGTTTTACTTTGGGACTACGGGACGGCCTCCTAGGAGATCCCCTGTACGTATTTTGATTGGAACTGAAGTGCGGGATACCGGGAGATCCCCAGCATGTATATTGAGGATACTAAGAGATCCTCGGGATACCAAGAGATACCTAGCATATATTGAGGATACCAAGAGATCCCTAGCATATATTGAGGATACCAAGAGATACTCGGGATACCAAGAGATCTCTAGCATATATTGAGGATACAAGATATCCTCGGGATACCGAGAGATCCCCAGGCTGTTATTTTCGTGTGAGTTGTATTCCTTTCCGTGATTATCTTGTCTCTGTTATAATTGATGTTGTTCTTCCTATCATGTGTTATTTCCTATTGTTGCACTTAATTATACTGTCTCATTCTATACTATTATACCTTGTGTTTTATTTAACCTCAGTAGGGCCCTGACCTTCCTCGTCACTACCCGACCGAGGTTAGGCTTGGCACTTACTGAGTACCATTGTATTGTACTCATGCCCTTTCTGCGCATGTTTTTCATGTGCAGATCCAGGTACTCCCATTCAAACTTATCATGCTTGAGATGAGGCGCTTGTAGAGACTCCAAGGTATATCTGCCGCGTCTGCAGAATGAAGAGTCCCTTTCTACTCTCCTTTTAAGTATTAGCCCTTCTGTATTTCTTTTCTTTGTTAGATATTTTGGAGTTAGACACTTGTAGACATTCAAAAGCTTGTGTTTCATGAGATTTCGGGTTTTGGGAGTGTTGTTAGTTTCGAGAGTTGTTATTGTATTTGCCAAGCGGCATCTTAAACACTGTTTTATTTTACTATTTCGGTTTTTAATTATTTCTTCCGCAATTTTTGTTTATTTTCCGTATTGTTAGGCTTTCCTAGTTGTAGAGACTAGGTTCTGTCACGATGGTTCACGGAGGGCGAACCGGGGCTGTGACAACAGTCCTCTGTACAATATGGAGATAAAATCCAATCATCCATGTAGCAACATAGAAGTAGTACCAATTATATGCAGTTATAAATGATAACTAGGGATTTTGATACATTCTATACTCCTTCTTGCTTATGTTTTGATTAGAAATTTGTACAAAATAGTCACAAAAAGGCTCACAAGTTGTGCTTGATTGCAGGTTTGATCAACAAAGTGACAAGATGTCAAAGATCGGCTCAAAAAGGAGTGAAACTTGCACAAGTATTATGACAAGACAAGCTCAGGCAAAGCAAGCTCAATGCGGCCGCACACCATTTTGTGCGGTCCGCACAAGTGAGGTTCAGAGAGGTGGACTTCTAGGCCAGCAGGCAATGCGGTCGCATGAGATTTAATGCGGTCCGCATTGGAGTCACTGCGGCCGCACTAGATTTAGTGAGGTCCGCAAAACCAAGGATCAGAGAAGTGCCAGTTTGGAGATTGAAGCCAATGCGGTCCACGCTCCATTTCATGTGAACCGCACTAGAAGTCACCGTGGTTGCAATCGATTCTATGCAGTCCGTATTGTCCGAGTTCAGAGAGCTAAATTTTAAGCCAAGAGCCTTAGTGCGGCCGCACGTGATTTTGTGCGGTCCGCACTAGCCCCGCAGGGGAATTTCTGTCCAGATTTTTCAGCTTTGTATAAATAGCTACTTTTCCCATTTTTAGGTCATCAGATAGTTTTGGTACTGGGCTGCGCTCGTGACTTCGAATATTTTAGCTATTTTGAGTAATTTTAGCTTCATTTCAACATTGAATCTTCTGGTTTATCTTAGCAATTAATTAATATGAGTTTTTCTCCATCTATTTATTTGTTTTCTTCTCTAATTATGAGTAGCTAGACCCATAAGCTAGGGGTGTGGCTCAACCCTAGTGTAGGTAATTGATGGGTCTTGTGTTTTCGGGCTAGATTGACTATGGGTGTTTGATATTTGGGCTAATTTCATGTTTAATTGTTGAATTGGTGGTTGCAAACACTAGTTTGTGTTTAGTTGGCTTTGGCTCTTCTTGAGAAAGAGAGCCTAAGTCTCTGAAATTTGTCCAATAAGGAATTGGGACATACTCAAGAGATTGATAGCCCCAGTTAAAGGGTAACCTAGAGATTGTAATACCCGACTTGAACCTTGATTGCTTGTGCAAATTTGCATACACAATTGGTCTTGAGAAAGTCAATTCGGGCAAAATCACTCGAACCACCGAGAGGTGTAGAGTAGGTAAAATCGTGCAACGGTTATATCATACTCCCCAAATATGTCAATCATGTCTTAGATTCAAGTATCCGTCAATTGACCACCTAGGCGAAAGTCACTACCCTAGTACCTTTTAACCATTTGAACAACTCGCAATAGTTTACTCTTAGCTTATTCTAGTTTAATTTAGCATTGTAGTTTGATAAAATTAGAAGTAAATCAAAAACCCAAAAATGTTAAGAAATGTAATTTGGAACACATACACAACTTCACTTTAGATAGACACCCGACTTCAGCTTCTATTTCCCTGTGAAAATCGATCCCGACCTTAATTGGGTAAAAGCTACTTCGACCCTCTCTCGCTACTCAATAGTAGTGCAGGGTTGGCCTCGATCAATAAACAATTAGAAAATTGAATACTATAGGAGGTAATGAATCCAAGGTTGAGAAGAGTAGGTCTGAAGAGGCTACTAAACCAAAGAGGCCTACAACTGTTTTCTTCATTTTTATGGAAGATATCAGGAAATAGTACAAAGAAAAACATCCAAACAACAAATCTGTTGCTGTTGTGGGTAAAGCTGCTGGAGAAAAGTGAAAATCCTTTTTAGATGCAGAAAAAGCTCCTTATCAAGCAAAGGTAGAGGAAATAATGGTCGAATACCAAAACAAGATGCAGGATTATAACATTAACAAAAAACAATAGGCTGTTGATGTTTCTGCATTACCAAGAGCATTAAGATTAATAGGAGATTAAAGTAATATTTGATGTGAAGAAGTGCAATTTGGAACACATACACAATTCCACTTTAGACAGACACCCGACTCCAACTTCTAGCTCCCCTGTGGAAATCGATCTCGTTCTTTGTTACTAATTTTGTTTGTGTCACAACTCAGGTGCCAAATGGCAGCGAACAACGCCAATAACCCTCTTAGAAATGTGATTGCGGGGGAGGAGGTAGATGATGTCGGAGATGATGAGGTGCCTCATCTACCACAAGGACAACGTAGAGGCCGCCAAGCTAATGCTAATATTAATGACAATATCCCAGACCCTCCTCCGTTACCTCCAAAAGTGGCTTCTAGAGTGCTTCCGAACCAAGGCTATGCAGTTGCTATTGTCCCACCCCGAATTCGGGCGGGCAATTTTCAAATAACCGATGTGATGTTGACCTTACTAGAGCAACGTGGGTACTTCACGGGCGCTGCAAATCAAAATGCTTACAAATATCTCAATGGGTTCCTGGATACATGTTGGGGGAGCAAGCAAACTAATGTGTCTGAGGATGCTCTTAGGTTGAGACTCTTCCCATTCTCACTTAGAGGGAAGGCATTGGGTTGGCTCGAGCGACTTTCCAACCATTCCATCACTACTTGGGATGAGTTGGCGGATAAGGTCATTGCAAAAATTTTCTCACTGGAGCATATGGCTGCATTGAGAGATGAGATTTTGGCATTCAAGCAAAAGCCCACGGAACCTTTGCATGAGATTTGGGAGCGTTATAGAAAATGGTGAAGGAATGCCCCAACAATTATATGACTGAGGCGATGATCCAACAAACCTTCTACCGGGGCATTAATACAACAAACCAATGCATAGTGAACCAACTTGTTGGGGGAAACTTCATGAAGCTATCGTATGATGAGGCTTGTGACATTCTTGACGAGATGGCTGACACTTCTTCCGCTTGGCAAAGTAGAGCCAATGTGCCCCAGGGTGACCCCACGGTTATTCATTTGCACAAGGAATTACATGATCATGGACAGGCTATAGCTGAGTTAACAACCACGATGAACCAACTAGCAAAGGCACAGTTGCAACAAGTTCAAAATCCTCGCCAAGTGAATGTCATGGAGGGTGTTAACATCCTTGTCAACAATAGAAGACAAAGAGGGCAACAGAACCAAGGGAATTCAGAGCAATTTGACAATGATTGTGGTGGATTTCAAAATGATGGTTATGATGAATAAAGTGAAGAGGTGCAATACGTGAATAATTATCAAGGCCAAAGAGGCAATTCTTCCAACCAACAACAATAGAGACCCCAAAGCAATTGGGGCAATCAACAACAAGGCAATGGTAATTGGGGGAACAACAACCAAAACAACAATTGGGGCAATAAGAACAACAATCAAAACAACAAAGGAAATTGGAATGGTAATAACAACAATTAGGGTAGTAATAACAATCAAGGTGGATGGAATAATGGAAACCAAGAAAACTGGGGGCAAGACTTTTAAAGGCCCCCAATGTACCAACAACCGTACAATCCACCCCTATTTCCATCTCAAGGTCCTAGTTAATCAACAATGATATGGTTAGAATTGAAATGATGTTCGAACAGATGATGAAGAAGAATGCGACTCGGATGCTCAGTTGGCTTCCTACAATACCTCTATCAGAAACTTGGAGGTGTCGTTAGGCCAAATCTCACAGTCTATAAATACTCGCCCTAAGGGTGCGCTACCAAGTGATATGATTGTGAACCCGAAGGGTGGGAACAATCATGTTATGGCGGTAACAACAAGAAGTAGGAGAAGCGGTGATGTGCATGCCTCCAAACAAAAGCAAATTGTGGATGATGATGTTGAGTTGCAAGAAGATGAAGTTCCTGTGGTGGTTGAAAATGTGAATGAAGAAGTGAGGATTGATATTCAATATGTCGAGGTGGAAACCCAAAATGATGTGAACCCGTCTAAGGAACACATAATAGATATGCCGGAGCCGGTTGTGCCTAAAGCCAAGGCTCCTTTGCCAAGGCCACCTCCACCTTATCCTCAAAGGCTTGCAAAGCAGAAAAATAAGAATCAGTTCAAAAAGTTCATTGACATGATGAAGAGCTTATCCATCAATGTGCCTTTAGTGGAGACTCTTGAACAAATGTCGGGCTATGCTAAATTCATGAAGGACTTGGTAACAAAGAAGCGGTCTATGGATTGTGAAACTATAAAGATGACTCACCAAGTTAGTGCAATAGTGCATTCAATGGCCCCGAAGCTTCAAGATCCCGGTGCTTTCACCATTCCTTGCACCATTGGGAGTGCGGATTTTGCTAAATCTCTATGTGATTTAGGGGCTAGTATTAATCTGATGCCCTATTCCGTTTTCAAGACTTTGGGTATTAGGAAGCCGAGGCCGACTTCCATGAGATTACAAACGGCAGATAGAAAGATGAAGAGACCATTGGGTATTATTGATGATGTGCTTGTCTGGGTGGACAAATTTATCTTGCCAGCTGACTTTGTGATCTTGGATTGTGAGGTACATTATAAAGTTCCTATCATTTTGGGGAGACCTTTCCTTGCTACGGGGAAGGCCTTAGTTGATGTGGAAGCAGGGGAACTCACCTTCCGGGTGGGTGACGAAAAAGTGGGTCTTTCATGTTTGCAAATCGATGAAGCAGCCCAACAGTACCGAGGTGTGCTCTTTTGTGGATCTCATCACAGCAGTGATAATTGATGACACCAGTGCAATGATCAATGTGGAGGACCCTTTGGAGGCCGTATTATTGAATCTTGATGTCAATGATGATGAGGGCCGAGTAGAGTGTGTGAACTCTTTACATGGAATGGGCTCTTACTCTTATGAGCCTATGAAATTGTCTTTGGACCTCGAGAATAGAAAGACTCCACCAACTAAACCTTCAATTGAGGAGCCTCCGGTGTTGGAGTTGAAACCACTGCCTCCACACCTCAGATATGAGTTCTTAGGCTCAAACTCTACTTTTCTAGTTATTCTTTCCTCCTGTCTTACTAACATGCAGGTTGATGCCATATTGGCAGTTGTTCAAAAGCGGAAAAAGGCAATTGGATGGACTTTAGCTGATATTCGGGGGATAAGCCCCGCATTCTGTATGCACAAGATTATTCTGGAAGATGATGTAAAGCCCTCCGTGGAGCATCAAAGGAGGTTGAACGAGGCAATGCAAGAAGTTGTGAAAAAGGAGGTGATCAAATGGTTGGATGCAGGGGTTGTGTACCCCATCCTTGATAGCTCGTGGACTTCATCGTTGCAATGTATACTGAAGAAGGGTGGCATGATCGTGGTTGCAAATTCAAAAAATGAGTTAATTCCTACCAGAACCATCACCGATTGGAGGGTATGTATGGATTACCGCAAGTTGAATAATAGGATCACTTTCCTTTGCCTTTCTTGATCAGATGCTAGACCGAATTGCTGGGCGTGCCTTCTACTGTTTCGTGGAAGACATTTTGGAGGTGTTCATGGACGACTTTAGTGTTGTGGGGGATTCATTTGATGAGTGCTTGAAAAATCTTGATAGGGTCTTGGCCCGTTGTGAAGAAACCAATCTTGTTCTCAATTGGGAGAAATGCCACTTTATGGTGGAAGAGGACATATGTCTTGGGCATAAAATTTTAAATCATGGTATTGAGGTAGACAAAGCAAAAATTGATGTGATTTCAAGGCTCCCTTCCCCTTCATCTGTCAAGGGAGTCCGAAGTTTTCTTGGGCATGCGGGGTTCTACCGGAGATTTATCAAAGACTTTTTGAAGGTGGTGAATCCCTTATGCAAGTTGTTGGAAAAAGATTCTAAGTTCATGTTTGATGAAAAATGTATGCAAGCCTTTGAACTTCTCAAGCATAAGTTGACCACCACTCCTATCATTACCGCACCTAATTGGAGCTTGCCCTTTGAGCTCATGTGTGATGAGAGCGATGTTGCGGTTGGGGAGGTTTTGGGTCAAAGAGTGAACAAAATGTTTCATCCGGTGTAATGTGCGAGCAAGACAATGAATGAGCTCAAGTGAACTACACGATGACTGAGAAAGAACTTTTGGCTATTGTGTTCGCAATGGAAAAATTCTGGCCGTATCTTATGGGTGCTAAGGTTATTATTCATACCAACCATCCCGCACTCCGGTACTTGATGACGAAGAAGGATTCCAAAGCTAGACTGATGTGATGGGTCTTGTTACTTCAAGAGTTTGATTTGGAGATTGTGGACCGGAAGGGTAGTGAGAACCAAGTGGCGGACCACTTGTCCTGCTTGGAGGAGGAGGGAGGCCTCGTGATGGCCTAGAGATCAATGATTCATTTCCCGACAAACAACTCCTTTTGGTGTCGATGAATGATATGCCATAGTTTGTCGATGTTGCTAATTTGCTTGTGACTGGTATAATCCCGTGTGAGCTCACTTTTAACCAAAGGAAGAAGCTCAAGCGGGATAGTTTGGATTTCTATTGGGATGAGCCATACTTGTTCATGATTTGCATGGATGGTGTGATCCGAAGGTGTGTCCCGGAGGAAGAGCAATTGAGTATCTTGGACGCTTGTCATTCCTCTCCCTATGGTGGCTATCATGGCGGGGTGAGGACGGCTTCCAAAGTTCTCAGTTGTGGGTTTTATTGGCCAACTTTGTACAAAGATGCAAGTGAACTTGTGAAGAGGTGTGATGAATGTCAAAGAGCGGGTGGAATTTCGAAGAAAGATGAGATGCCTCTCAATACCATTCTTGAGGTTGAAATTTTTGATGTGTGGGGCATTGATTTTATGGGCACGTTTGTTAGCTCATGTGGAACACATACATTTTTGTGGCGGTGGACTATGTTTCAAAGTGGGTTGAAGCCATGGATTTGCCCAATAATGAGGCCCAGAGTGTTGTTGCATTTCTCAAGAAGAGCATCTTTACAAGGTTTGGTACTCCTTGTGCAATCATAAGTGATGGGGGTCTCATTTTGGCAATAGAGCTTTTGACACTTTGCTTTCAAAGTATGGTGTCAATCACAAAGTTTCTACTCCCTATAATCCTCAAGCAAGTGGTCAAGTTGAAGTCTCCAACATGGAAATCAAAAGCATATTGTCAAAGACGGTCAATGCAAATAGGACCGATTGGTCAAAGAAGTTGGATGACGCTCTATGGGCTTATAGGACTGCTTACAAGACTCTGATTGGTATGTTATCGTATCGGTTGCTATTTGGGAAAGCTTTCCATCTGCCAGTCGAGTTATAGCACAAGGCCATGTGGCCTTTGAGGAAGCTAAATCTTGAATGGGATGTTGCAGCAAATCTTCGTGTGGAGCTGCTTAATGAACTTGGTGAATTCTGATTCCATGCCTACTCCAGTTCGTCCTTGTACAAGGACAAGATGAAGTACCTTCATGATAAATATGCTCGTAGCAAGGAGTTCAAAGTTAGTGATTTGGTTCTCTTGTTCAACTCTCGCTTACGTCTGCTTCCGGGAAAGCTTAAATCAAAATGGAGTGGACCTTTTGAAGTGGTGTGTGTGACCTCGTTTGGTGCTCTTGATTTAAAGAACAAAAATGGGGAAGTTTTTAGAATGAATGGGCACAGGGTCAAGCACTACTTGGGAAAAATTGATGACAACCATGTGGTGGTACTTCTTCATCTCAAATGATTTGATGGTAACCTGTGTCGTGCCACGACATTAAATCAGGCGCTTCTTGGGAGGCAACCCATGTATTTTTCTTCTTGTTTTTATTTGATTTTCATGGTAGTATAGGATTTAATTTTGGACTAACTGGTTGTGAGATGCTACAGGATAGTGTTGATGCAGTGCAGGACATAGTGAAAAAAAAGTGTCCCGGTCTCTGAAGTTTTCAATGCGGACGCACTACATTTAGTGCGGACTGCACTAATGAAGGATGAAATGTCCAACTCTCTGAAGTTTGCCACCGCGGCCGCATTACATTTTGAGCGGTCCGCGGTGGACCACTGCGGCCGCATAGCATTTTGTGTGGACCGCAGTGGGTTGGTAAGCGGAGCCCCAGGTCCTTTTCTATAAATAGGGCCTGAGGCCCTCCTGTTACACTTTTCGATCTCTTTACTCTCAGAGCCCCTAAAAACACTATTTTTCATCCCTTTTGCTCGTAACTAGCTGCTGGGAATCATTAGTCATCACTAAATCTCACATCTGGTAACTTGTCTTCTTTTTAAATTGCTTTAATTTTTTTATTCTCATTTACTTTTTGTTTTTCTTATCTATTATTTTGTTCTTCCCGTATTTTCTTCGATTGTTAGGTTAGGGTAGTTGACTTTTTGATTAAAGTAGAATTAGGTAGTTAAAATCACTGGGAAAACTCTTAGGGACCTTTTATTAGGTGTGAAATTAGACTTAAAATCAAAATACATTGAACCCCAAGTGAGTGTTGCTTCTAGGCACTCAGTACGGACCGCGGTCGATTCTGTGCGGTTCGTGGTACTTTAGTGCGGTCGGCAGTGGCATTTTGTGCGGACTGCATTAATGAGTGTCTGTAATCTGATCTTCAGGGACTGCGGCCGCACTACATTTTGTGTGGTCCGCATTGGTCCCTATGCGGTCGTACTACATTTTGTGCGGTTCGCATTACCTGGATACGTGAGTGGGTAGTTTGAACCCCACCTTTGTGCGGACCGCATTGCCATTTTGTGCAGTCCGCACTGTGTCACCTCTGCAACTGTCTGCAACTTTTTCTTTTCTGCAACTCTGATCTTAATTATTTTTACTGATACTAACAATCCTAATGGATGATGTTTGCAGACAATGGTGAAACAAAGAGGCAAGGGTTCTAAACAAGCTGGTCGAGGTGAATCCTCCTAGGGAGGGAAACAAAAAATGGTAAGATTGACTTCTCAAGCCCGACAAAACATTAAAAACATGAGGAAGATTATTAAAGCTGCTGATAGGGCCATTGACATGTCTGGGAGTGAGTACGAGCCCTCCCGGAAGATATCTTCAGACTCAATCCCAGAGTACATCTCTGACTGGCCGGAGAGAAATAGACTAAGAGACACTCCTCCCACTTCCCCCACTGCCCAAGCATCAGTAAATATATCTTCTGGGTTGTCTGAGGGCTCAGCTGAAGGCAATGGGGATGAATACTCCACCTCTCCCATAGCTTCATTATCCGAAGAGGGCACAGTAGGAGAAGAGGTAGTAGGAGAAGGGGATTGAGCCCCAGGTTGGCGGGGTAGAACGAACTAGAAACCCGGAGGTGTGGCAAGACCGGTTTGTGAGCGAGGTAGCTTATCAAAAATTTAGGGAATGGTGGCCGGTGAGGAAGTTGATCCTGGAGAGGATCTTTGTTGATAGAGACTTATTACCTCACAAGCCCAATGTGAGGAGGCAGTTTAGGGATAGAGTTGGCTGGGAGTATTTCTTGAACAACTGTGAGGATGCAAACGAGCACCTGGTCAAGGAATTCTATACCAATGTTGCCCACATCAAAAAGGGCACAAAAGTGACCAAGGTGTGAATCTGAAGGTGCTTTTTTACGGGAAAATATTAAATGATTACCCCGGCTTTGATGAGGAGGATGAGGAACTGTATATGGAAAAGATGGAATTGGGCGAGGAGTTCCATCCCTGGTTGGCACAGTATCTGGCAATCCTAGGTACCACCCCCGATTGGCTAAATGCGGGAGTGAAAATTTTGAGAAGAAGTCTGATTTTCAAAGCCAATGGGTGGGAAACATTTGTGTGCAGCAGATTGGACCCCACTACTCATGACAACTCCCTCCCTCTTCATCGGGTGGTTTTGGTGGCATCGATCATGGAGAGGTACCCGATTAATGTCGGGAAGGTAATGCCTCGGTTAATTATGCAGGTAGTCAGTGAGGGTGACAGAAATTACCCCTCCCGGCTTCTTAACCATGTACTTCAGGGACCTCAAAGTTGAAAAGAGGCCATTTGATGTAAAGGTAAAAGCGAAGGCCCCGTTCTCATGGTACAGTATGTAGGGTGATGACAACACAAGAGCAAGAACTTCAAGGGAACAACTACTTCTCCAACTGGCCAGTCTGAAGAGCCAGTTGTGGTAGTGGCTCCTACTCAGCCTGCCTCCACCTCCGTAGACATTCCTTCTGGTCCATCCACTTCAGCAGATCCCGAGATACCCTCTTCCTAATCCTACCCAGTGACTGCACATCGACTGAGCCAGGCTCTTCTCAGTATCAACAACTGGATGATGACAGCTTCATCCAAGTTGTCTATCCTCACTACTACAGTGGAAGCTCAATCGGCACCTCCACCTCCGCAGGTCTCGTAGTCTATCGAGGATGCCCTCAAGGAGATTTTGGCCTACCAGAAGAAAATTCTTGACACCCAGAAAGTGCTCACGGATGTTGTTGATTCACACAGCAAGGCTCTCAGGGAGCTTGCTAAGGAGCACAAGAAGTTGAGGAAGACGCGGGCTTCCAAGGAGTCCGTAAAGGTGCTGAGGGTTGAGGTTGACAGGATGAAGGCAGATCATCTGCCTTTGGACTTATTGCTACAGGACCCGGTACCACCAGCTCATCCCCAGCCTGAGCAGTCCTAGAGGCCTCCCAAGAGGAAGAGGATGATTCCCCGAGCAGACGATGCAGTCATCCAGTTGGCAGACCCACCGGAGACTTCATCCAGTCAGCCATAGGATGCACCTTAGGAGCCTATCCACCCAGGTCCCAGCAGTAGCGCAACAGGCTATAGGGAACCAATTTGAGGTTCCCGAGCATATTGAGGACCCAGGGACCACTCAGGAGCCCATGCAGACAAACGGTCCATAGGGGGAGTCTCTATATCCTTTTCCCCTTTTCTTTTTAGTGCTTATTTGGTTTAGTTGGCATTGGGGATAATGCCAGCTTTCATTTGAGGGGGTAGGCCCTACTTTTATAGATTTGGATTATTGTATATATTTGACAGTTTTTATGCTTTCTTTATTTTTCATCTTTGGTTTGTATATAATTTTAACATTTCGTTACATTTCTCGTACTTTTATTTTACTTTGGGTTTGTATATAAAGATATGTTACATTGTACATATTCATCACATCTATTGTATATTCGATTAAATCCCCTCTTGTATATATTTATTTTACTTTCCGCAATTTTTCTTTCTTAGCTTCTTATTTATGTTCGTAACTTCTTGTTCTGAACGTTTGCAATAAGCCTTTGGTTTTTTTAATGCCATGGTTCTTTCCAAAGGTGGAGTTTGTGTGAACTGGGTGGCTCTTCCCAATGATGGATGGCGTGACAACCTTCTTAAGGGTTTGGGTTTGTTTTTCTTTTTGCTTTTTAGTAGTTAGTGGTAAGGGTACCTCAAGCAAAGTTTCACTTGGGCCTAGCACATTTGCCTTTGATCTCATGGTCAAAAATAAATTGTTGTGTTTAGGATGGTGAAAGTCGTGACCTTGAGACTCTTGTGTTGACCGATAATCATCAAGTGGTTTTTCGGGACCATTGTGTGCTCAAATCTTATCTAAGGTCGTTGTGGGCCCTCGACTCTGTGTCTTTATCAATCCCATAGCTTGTGTGGTGAAAAATTTCATTGCAAGTCCAAGTCCCGGGCCATTGGTCTAGAACTTGCCCTGAATGTTTGTTGAGGCAAAATCCTAAGTGAATTTTGACTTGAGACATGATTATAGGATCTCCTTGGTCCAAATGATAGCTTGAACACTTCCATAACCTACCAATGATAAGATCCCTAGTCAATCCTTTTGAGCCTTAAACCTTTTTCCTTTAAAGAACCATGATACAAGCCTTTACCCGCTCTAAAAGATACCCTCTTGGCACCCGATCTTTCCTTTAGCATATGGCAAAAGTATAAGTTTGGGGGGAGAGACGATGATGGCAACAAAGTGGTAAAAAGGTACAAAATAAAGAAAAGGAAAGGCAACGAAAAAGAAAGAAAAGCAAAAAGACAAAAAGAATGCTCAAAGTAGAATTGAATTTTAAAAACAATTCAAGAAAAGCAAAGAATAAAAGGTGTGGAAAGTTGAGAAAGGAGAAAAGATTTGAAATGTACAAGAAAGAGTGACAGTGTGTCTCTCTAACCCCTTAGAAAGAAGTGAAAAAGGACTCAAAAAGTCAAATGAATTTGAGCCAAAATGAAACAAAAGAAGTGCTTAAGGGAAGATGGAACCTACTTAGACCAAACATTACCTACCCTAAACCAAAAACCTTCACAATGTATCCACAAAAGCCCTATATGATCTTTAGTTGAATGAAACTTACATTAGTGGTGACTCACGTAAGGGGCAAGCATATGGTACTTAGAGCCGGACTCGTGACTTTTCCTTGAGAGAGATGAGTGATTTTCCATTAACCTCGTTCTAAGTGCTACTATTCTAAAGGTGAGGTTTGCTTAGGGAGAGTTGAGGATGTGTGAGTTTGGGATCCACAATGTCCAAAGTAATAGAAAGAGTTCTTTGATGTGTTGAGTCAACTCTTGATGCTCTTGTGTCGCACTTAATCCATGGTGTTTCAAAGAGTAAAATATTGTTAATGATTCATTTGTATTGAGGGTAATTGCTAGTCCCAATTAATGCTAGATGAGGGCACTTTAGGACAGCTGAATCTCTTGGAATTTTCCTTAAGGGTTGAGTCTTATTTTATTTGCTTGAGGACAAGCAAAAGCTTAAGTTTGGGGGAGTTGATAACTAGGGATTTTGATACATTTTATACTCTTTATTGCTTATGTTTTGATTAGAAATTTGTACAAAATAGTACCAAAAAGGCTCACAAGTTGTGCTTGATTGCAGGTTTGATCAACAAAGTGACAAGATGTCAAAGATCAGCTGAAAAAGGAGCGAAACTTGCACAAGTACCAAGACAAGACAAGCTCAGGCAAAGCAAGCTCAATGCGGCCACACACCATTTTGTGCGTTCCGCACAAGTGAGGTTCAGAGAGGTGAACTTCCAGGCCAACAGGCAATGCGGCCGCATGAGATTTAATGCAGTCCGCGTTGGAGTCACTGCGGCCGCACTCGATTAAGTGCGGTCCGCAAAACCAAAGATCAAAGAAGTGCCAGTTTGGAGATTGAAGCCAATGCGGTCCGTGCTCCATTTCATGCGGACCGCACTAGAAGTCACCGCGGATGCACTCGATTCTGTGTGATCCGCATTGCCCGAGTTCAAAGAGCTGAATTTTAAGTCAAGAGCCTTAGTGTGGCTGCACGTGATTTTGTGCAGTCCACACTAGCCCCGCAGGGGTATTTTTGTCTAGATTTTTCAGCTTAGTATAAATAGCTTCTTTTCCCATTTTTAGTTCATCAGATAGTTTTGGTACTGGGCTGCGCTCGTGACTTCGAATATTTTAGCTATTTTGAGTAATTTTAGCTTCATTTCAATATTGAATCTTCTTGTTTATCTTAGCAATTAATTAATATGAGTTTTTCTTCATCTATTTCTTTGTTTTTTCTCTAATTATGAGTAGCTAGACCCATAAGCTAGGGTTGTGGCTTAACCCTAGTGTGGGTAATTGACGGGTCTTGTATTTTCGGGCTAGACTGACTATGGGTGTTTGATATTTGGGCTAATTTCATGTTTAATTGCTGAATTGGTGGTTGCAAACACTAGGTTGTAATTAGTTGACTTTGGCTCTTCTTGAGAAAGAGAGCCTAAGTCTCTGAAATTGGTCCTACAAGGAATTGAGGCGTACCCAAGAGATTGATAGCCCCAATTAAAGGGTTAAACCTAGAGATTGTAATACCCGACTTGAACCTTGATTGCTTGTGCAAATTTGCATACCCAATTGGTCTGGAGAAAGTCAATTCGGGCAAAATTACTTGAACCACCGAGAGGTGTAGAGTGGGTAAAATCGTGCAACGGTTATATCATACTCCCCAAATATGTCAATCATACCTTAGACTCAAGTATCTGTCAATTGGCCACCTAGACGAAAGTCACTACCCTAGTGTCTTTTAACCATTTAAACAACTCGCAATAGTTTACTCTTAGCTTATTCTAATTAATTTAGCATTGTAGTTTGATAAAATTAGAAGTAAATCAAAAACCCAAAAATGTTAAGAAGTGCAATTTGGAACACATACACAACTTCACTTTAGACAGACACCCGAATCCAACTTCTAGCTCCCTGTGAAAATCGATCCCGACCTTAATCGGGTAAAAGCTGCTTCGACCCTCTCTTGCTACTCAATAGTAGTGCAGGGTTGGCCACGATCAATAAACAATTAGAAAATTGAATACTATATAAGGTAATGAATCCAAGGTTGAGAAGAATAGGGCTGAAGAGACTAATAAGCCAAAGAGGCCTACAACTGCTTTCTTCATTTTTATGGAAGATATCAGGAAATAGTACAAAGGAAAACATCCAAACAACAAATCTGTTGCTGTTGTGGGTAAAGTTGCTGGAGAGAAGTGAAAATCCTTTTTAGATGCAGAAAAAGCTCCTTATCAAGCAAAGGTAGAGGAAATAATGGTCGAATACCAAAACAAGATGCAGGCTTATAACATTAACAAAAAACAATAGGCTGTTGATGTTTCTGCATTACCAAGAGCATTAAGATTAATAGGAGATTGAAGTAATATTTGATGTGAAGAAAATGGGGTGTAGGATATTTTTATTTCAAGAAATATCATACGACATTTCCTTAGCTTGTCTATAATCCCTAGATAAATGTTTGTTCAGTATTTCTTTCTCTGTTAAAAGCACAATAGAAGTTCAACTTCACTCATTTCTGAGGCCTTAAAATTTTTAGTTCACAATTAGAAAGTTAATATTGATACATAAAAATGCCATATGTACGTATCACATCAGCTAATAATTTCTTCCTCATCCTACCTTCATGAACTATTTTCCATTTTAAGGTCACTACTAATCACAGTGTAAATCAAGAATTGAGTAGAGGACAAAAACTACATCCATATCTAAAACTAGTTCATTCTCTAATATGAGAAAAAGAATAGTATTTTCATACACAAGTTGTAGCCAGATGTTTAAAATTAACATTAATAAGATTAACATTAACATACTTTTCTCTTATCCAGTCACATCAATCATTAAGATAAGAAAATATAATATTTCCTTCCACATAAAATAGTTCTATGAGGAAACACACATACAGAATATTTTTTCAAACTCACCCCTTAACACCCATTTTAGAACACAAGAGCCAAACAACTAGAAAACCAACAAAAAAGTAAAATTCCCATATATATACAAGATTTTTCTCCAACTCTCCGAACTTTGAATTTCTCTATTAAGTTTTAGAACTTTGTCGACCTCAACAATGGAGTTTTGAAGGGTATTTGTCACTTTAATTCCTCCCCAACAACAGTAAACTCAATATTCAGTACAAAATCAACTTCGAATAAAATTTTGGCTCAAAGAATTGAAACTCAGTTTCTCAAATGCTAATTTACTAAAATCCAAAATTTAAGCAATCTTCTTTAATTTTTTATCATAGATTTTTTCACAGAAAACTCAAATCTTCACCAAATTTGAGATACAAACTTTAAATTACGCTAAAATTAAAAATCAAACATAAATTAGAATAAAAGACAGTAACTTCATGGGAACCCATTTGTGTATTTTGTAAGATTTTCCAAAAACACTTGAATGGAAAATCTAGAGATAGGGAACTTATAAGCCATAGAGGAGTTAGAATCACGCAGATCTATTGTGGTAGAGAGCAATATGTAGACTTGGTCGAAATCCTTCGCTGGATGTGGATGGTTTTTTCCTCTTGAAGAAGCCTTCACTGAATGGTTTTTTTTTCTCAATGAATAGAAAAGATGTAAGAAGACCCCTCTTTTAGTTTGATACGTGTAGTTTTGGAATTATTTTTTAATTATAAAAAGGAGCATTTGTGAGTTTAGTGAAATAATTGGAGGGAAATTAAATCCTCTTTTTTACAAAGAACCGTCCCTACAGAGTTATTTTACCAAACCGTCTCCATAGACAGGTATGTGGCAACGGTTATGGTACTACTGCGACGGTTTAGTTTTAGTACTATCTTAATAGGCTCAAGAGGCTATTGCGACGATTGTAACCCTTGTAGTAGACCATCTATTGCAAGGGTTATGTTACCGTTGCTAAATAACCGATGCAATAGGTTTATTTTCTAGTAGTGTTATATACATTTTGAACAGATGATGTATTTATTTCATACCAGTTTATAAATTCTAACCTTAGAAGCTCATGATTTGTACTACCAATCCTTGAAAAATGTATAGGATTTAGATATTTTCTTTTACTTAATTGTCTTATTAAATTTCATTGGAATTGGATAGTTGTTAATTGACTTACCTAGTGGGTTATGTTAGGTGTCATCACGACTAGTTGGATTTTGGGTCATGACAAGTTGGTATCAGAGCTCTAGGTTCATAGGTTTTACAAGTCATGAGCAAGTATCTAATAGAGTCTTGCAGATCGGTATGATGACATCCATACATATCTTCAAGAGGCTACATGGAATTTAAGATATACTATACTTCCCATCTTTCTTTCCTTATCGTGCGGCATTGATTCAACTGGAAGCGTAACTCTTTGAATTCCTTCCACGCATTTGTATGCGCATATGAGCGCTCAGTATTAGCTGTGCATCGACGGCTTGTAATTACATGGATAAGGTGTGAGATATGATTTTGGTGTGCTGATGACAGGCCAGTTTGGAGGACTTGAGGCCGGGTTTTGATTGTAGCTTGAGCACGGAGATTTCAGTTGTATGAGCATGTTCTTTTGAACTTATAAGTCCAGTAGTGTCCCTATTAGTAGAATTTGTGGCTCGATGAATAGTTGGATGGCTATATAACAAGTATGATATGACTGCGGGAAGTGTTCAGATTGTTTGAATGTGACGAAAAGAGTTTGTTTGAGATGTAAAAAAAATTTAAAAAAAAATATTGGGTCATTGATTTTTGTCTTTATTTGACGTATAGTCTCGAGTTATGGGCGTGTTGAAGGACCTTTCATGTTGGTTAATTGTGGAATGAATTAGATTCTCATGACTTGAGGAGTTCGGAATCAGGAAGATTAAGTGATTGCATAGTAATTGTGGCTATGAGAGGGTATAAAGAGATGTCAGTTTGAGGCTAAGCATGTGGGTTACAACCTCCAAAGTAATCTACGGATGTGTGATTTTTATGATGTTGTGTGGAGGATTTCTTATCTACCAGTGGGTTATATTTGTGCGATTTGAGTTTGGATCGATTGTAATAGTTGACTTGACCATCACAAGGGTGAATGCGAGATTTGAAGATAATTTGAAGTATTAGCTCATGAAGGATTTAGTCGAATCTCACTGCGGAATTATGGCAGTAACAAGTACGGGCATTGTGAGTTATTGTGTGTTTTATCCTATAGATTTGAGCCAAGTGGGGGAGTCTACTATCAATGAGTTGACTGCACGGTTATGTGTTGTATTGATTTCGATTTGAGGTATACTTGTGAATCAGTTATGACATGTAGAGGTTGAGATCGAGGATGACTCGAGTAAGGTAATTTCTGGATACGGGTTGTATTACACTCTATGGGTATATAAAAATCATGGAATGATTGAGTGGTTATTTGTGAAAGACGTAGTGTGCATGGAGTAGGAATTTACTCGGTTGCTTAGAGGTGTGGATTACTCTTCAGATGTTATTGTGCTAATGGGGCACAGGTTATTCGACCGTTTGGGCAGTGCAATTGAGATTTGAGCAGAGTGGATGACTCTCGAGAAGGTTCTAATGGATTCAAGATTTATGTGTTGCAATTGAGAATTTTTCAGATTCGTATATGGCAAGAATTTGAGATTTAAGTTGGATGGTGTCGAGACTTGTGGCATTTCTATATCATTGTGGATTATACACTTCAGTAATAAGGAGGTGAAGGAAAATAGTTTTAGGTTCACATAAGGTCTCTTCAGAGTGGGTGTATCGGTTGTGGTGCTTTGGGGTGCTTAAGAGAGAATTCAGCGGCTTATGGGCTTTAGGGCGGTGTGATTTTATTCTAGGATCTCGTGATTTGAGTTTTGGTTAAGGACCGTGGTGTTCTAGCAAGGAGAAGTGTCACCTTGAGGGTAATTCAGAAGGAACTTGGAGAAATAGGACCGTTTGGTAGTAGCTTGGATCAGTACGGTAATGGGTATGATTGGTTCTTTGGGTACTTATGATATGGTGAGTCTATACAGGTGTTTCGTAGCAATGCTCTTGGGTTTTGGCGACCCGCGTGGCTTGGTGGAGTTAGAGAGGTTCTGTTCTAATGGTTTGGTTATGTGCAAATGGATTTCCAAAGAGTTCTCAATGATTTCTATCACGGTTCGAGGTGGATATTTCCTACTAGCGAGAGGAGCATGCTGAGTATTGTGATTTCCTACTTGATGGGATCAAATGGAAGGTTTCTAACTGATCGGATATGTATTCAACTTGTGACTAAGAGTTGATTATGAGGTTATCGTATTTTTCATATGATGGCATGATAGATGCAGCGTGTTGTGTGGGATTAAGGTTTGCGTGTGCAAGTCACGGTTTAGTTTGAAGGGAAGGTCATGAATTCTTAGGCAATATGGACAACTTCAGATAACTAGGTGAATGATATTACTGCTTGTTATTACCGAAGAAGTGTGCACATTTCAGAAGGCTCGTTATGTTTTGACTTGCGGATGTTTCATTGGTATTGCAGTACCCGCCTGGTTGATTGACCACTGATATTCGGATTTTTGCTATGTGGCAAGGGAGAGCTATAGAAGTATTTTCTCATGGGATGATCGTGTGTGAGAGATGTGTTAGACATTCGGGCGGTGGAGTTAGGATCAGATATGGTGATTTGTGTGTTCTATGAATTTTGAGACTGAGTTCTCAGAAGCAGGTTATTTCGTGGTTGTGGACTGTGAAGATATGGCCAAATCTAGCCAGATGATATTATGTGTTATGGTTAGGTCGTTGTGGACTTTTGGAGGGCTATTTGTCCATTCGGAGATTACAGGAGTTGATTTGGGGGCCCATTAGTAGGCCCAATAAGGATGTGTATTCTATACCGGGTTGGATTTGTTGACTCCGAACTGCTATTGTTGAGGGATGTGTCATTCGGTTAGAATTGATTTTATTCGTATCGGATATGTTCTCTGTGTTACTCTTCCATGCTATGAAGGGTTGTGATTCATTGGTTATATGCACACATAATGCGGTTCTGTTTGGGCCTTATAGCGGAATTTGAGCGAGATGGTGATTGAGATGTGGAGTGGTTGATTGCGCCTTAGTTATGGTCTTTCCGGATTGTGGTATATTGTGTTAATTGCTTCTCCATGGTTATGGTCATGCACCTTGGGTATTTGATGTCAAATTGCGTGTGGTTGTTGATTTTGAGCATTGTGGCTTGAGGTATTTCATATGGACCAATGTTTGGATGGGGTCACGCATTGCTGTTGCGGTTATGTCGAGACATGATCTTTTGTATAGAGATTTGTGTGTCTTGGTTCTACTAGGTATGATGATTTGTAGCATTTCGGTTGTGGTGGTACTTGCTGAACTTGCGGGATGGTTCTCTTATTTGAGCCATTTTCCATGATGGAGTACATTTGGAATGTTGCTTATTGGTGCACGGATTGCACAGGTTGTGGCTTTAGATTGTATTGATGTGGCATGTCACTAGAGTGGTTGTGTTGGATGAAATAAGGTCATTGGACCTAGAATGGATACTATCGGATTTGATTACAGTATGTATGGAGGATAATATAGGAAGTCAACTTAGAAATTGGCTATAGTTCTTGTCAAATGAGGGAGAGTTCCGTGACTTGTTGGTCTGATAAGTGGTTACGAGTTTCTGTGTGATTCTTTCATCATTGGTTCAGAACAAGATTTTAGTTGATATGAGTTTCGTTACTGGGGTCGAGTTGGTTATCGAGCAGCTATTGCAGTCGGAAGTTAACGCTATGAGTATTTGAGTTGTGTGGTATATCTTGTGATTGTGTCTTGGGTCATGGTTATAGCTTGATACAACTTGTTCAGACTTATACAATGTGTAGATGCGAAGTTTGGGTCTTGTACTAAATTCCAGATGTTGGAAATTGGATATTGTGGTTTACGGACTAAGGATGGAGTAATGATACTCAGTTGTGTGGTGTTATCACTCCTAGTTGAAATAGGGTGACATGGGATCAGCCCCTGGTATGTGCATGGTAAGGTTACACGGCGGTTTGACGGCTTAGGAACAACTCTTGGCACGTTCGAGGACGAACATATGTTTAAGAGGGGGAGAATGTAACGACTCGACCGGTCATTTTGAGAATTTGCACTTCGCTCGGTAGTTCGGGGGGCATGAATAGCTCCGTATGATATATTAGAACTTGTGTGCAAAATTTGAATTCATTGCGAGTTGATTTGATATGTTTCGGCACGAGTTTTTGGAAGTCGAAAGTTCGAAAGTTCATTAAGTTTGATTCGAGATATGTTTCGTCATTTCGATGTTTTTATGCGTGATTTGAGGCCTAGAGTAACTCCGTGTTATGTTGTGGGACTTGTTGGTATGTTCGTACGAAGTCCTTAGTGGCTCGGGTGAGTTTCGGATAGGTTTTGGTTGTGTTGCGCTCATTTTTCTTATGTTTCGACGTCGTTTCTTCAAGCATAAATGGTACCACATTGAATAAATGAGCTCCGATTTCTATTTTGATTAAAGCATTAAATCTGTATCGTAATTATGGATCCATAACAAAAAGAATCTTCGAATTTGGACATCGTATGAGAATTTTATGGTCATTTTACTAAGAATCAGGTTGCCATGTTTTCAGATTAATTACGAAATTATCACTGACTTCGTATTTAAAAATCTGCACTATTTTCAAATATTGAAACCAACATATCTCCTTCATCATAAGGTCGAATGGAATGATTCAAAAGCCTATCTTGATTGAAATTTCACAAAGAATCAATTGGAGGTATCAAAACCAAGTTTTGGGATCGTTTGGCATGCAAAGCGAGGCAGAACAACTGGGCAAAAATACTTAATAGCGAAGGTTTGTTCATTTGGTCATATTTTGAGTTGGGGAGCTCGGATTTGGACAATTTTTGGAGGTCATTTTCACCATATGGATTGGGGTAAGTGTTCTATACACGATTTTGGTTATATTTTATGAATCCATCTTCGTTTTTGGCATTTGATTGATAATTTCAAAGTGAAATTTGGGGGTTTTGTATAAAATTTCATAAAGTGAATTTTTGAGTTTTAAACATCGATTCGGAGTCGTATTTGAGTGAAACTAGTATGGTTGAACTCATAATTGAATGGGTTGTCGGATTTTATGAGTTTTGTCATGTTCCGAGGCGTGAGCCAGGTTTGACTTTTTGGTCGATTTTGAGATTTTGATGAAATTCGGCCTTTATGGATTGGGTTTATTTTCTTTGGCATTATTTGATGTATTTGAGTTTCTTTTGGTTAGTTTCAAGCCATTCGAAAGTCGTTACGTGTGGGATGGTATTTTTAGAGCATCTTTTGGCTTGTTGGGTGTTGGATTTGGCTTGTTCGAGGTAAGTAACATTTCTAAACTTGGTGTTGAGGGTATGAAACCCCGAATTACGTGTTATGTGTTTTTGTGTTGAGGTGACGCATATGCTAGGTGACAGGCGTGTGGGCGTACATCGTGTGAATTGTGACTCCATTATTTCTATGGTACTGTATAGTTACCTGATCTTATATGTAACCATGAAATCTCTACGTACTAGAGCTATTGAGCTATGATTCATGCTAGAAACCATGTCTAGGCTACATGTTTATTCCGTTGGGACCCACCGAGGTTGTATTGCTGTTGAATTATTTGTTTAAATTACAATTTCATACTCAGTCATGTTCATTCATTTCATATCATATCTCAGTCTCTGTTATTGTTTATTCATACATCATATCATCATTTTGGGCTAATTTCATGGCATTTTAAGCCCGAGAGATCGGAGAGATTGATGACTGAGTGAGGTCGAGGGCCTGAGATGTGAGTGATATATATATATATATATGTGTGTGTGTGTGTGTGTGTGTGTGTGTGTGTGTGTGTGGATCGGGTTGCACGCCGCAGCGAGTATCATTGATTTATGCCATGCTTGGCTTGATATAGCATTTGGGATAAAATAGCCCCTCCGGAGTCTGCACGCACCCCCAGTGAGCGCGGTTAATTTATATTGAGGGATGGATCTTCCGTGGATAGGATCTTGTCCGAAGCATTTATATTTGGGGATGGATCTTCCCCAGGCTGCATTAGCCTTATACAACATTGAGTGACTGACTGTCAGTTGTTATGTATATATTCGAGATGGATCTTCCCTGGGCTGGATTGGCCATATACTGTACTAAGTAATTGAGCATGTCGAGTGATTGAGCATGATGAGTGGAAAGTGTGAAACAGAGAGATTGGGTACTCTGAGAGTGTGAGTACATGAGTTCATCTCTGAGATATATTGCTTTGACATGTACACATGACATACAGGAATATAGATGCATTTTCCTCATGTTGTATGTATCACGTCATTCATGACTTCTTACACATATTGACATATAGACATAGAGATATGTATTTTACTCTTGCTATCTGGAAAAAGTAAACATCTCACTTCTTGTTGAAAGGATTTTTGCGAGAAATCACAGTTTTCAAACTTACTCATATTTTTGGCGATTCCAGTAAAAGATTTGGGTTGTCACTGATATACTTGAAAAATAGGCCTATTTTATGGAACTGTGAATGAGCTGAGCATTTTATCTCTGATTTACTTCTTTTATTACTTTTATTATGTTGTTATGACTGTTGTTGGCTACTGGTGTTGGACTCCGACCTTGGTTCCAGCTCATCACTACTTTCAACCTAAGGTTAGGTTTATTACTTATTGAGTACATGGGGTCGGTTGTACTCATACTACACTTCTGCACCTTGCGTGCAGATGTTGGATGTTGATGTTGCTCTGATCGACGGGAGCTGAAATTGATTATGTACCTGCGTTCCGGTTGTAGCTGCCTCTTGTTCATGTAGTCTTAGATTTATAAAAATCTGTTTATATACATTTCGAATAGATGATGTATTTGTTTCATACCAGTTTTGTAAATTCTAATCTTAGAAGCTCATGATTTGTACTATCAGTCCTTGGGAAATGTATACGATTTAGATATTTTCTTTTACTTAATTGTCTTATTAAATTTCATTGGAATTGGATAGCTGTTAATTGGTTTACCTAACGGGTTGGGTTAGGTGTCATCACGACTAGTTGGATTTTGGGTCGTGACATGTGCATTCCTTGACATTATATATTATGTCAAGGAAGATACACTACATTTAGTTTCACCGTAAATGCAAGGATTTTATTGAATCCTTCGGACATTGCATTTGTTTTTTGAACTATCGCGCTTTGCGTTGTCAGTCAGAAAAATAATAGTAATCGAAATGAGAGGGATTTCCCTACGTTTTTTCCAAACATTTGAAGAATCAAGTGATACATTCAGAGAAAGAACTGAAATAATCGGTTCAAAGCTAAAGCTATCGAGTAATCATGGGTTAATTATTTCCTATTATTAGAAACAACACATAATTTTTAACTTTTTAGACTAAAATACTAGTAATTGAAGCATCAGAAATGCAAATAAAACACATGTCTATTACATGATACACAACTACTCTTTGACTAATAATATCACAACGCAGCCCAGCCTCAAAATGATTAAATAATATAGTTAAATATCATCTGCAAAATTCACTAGTTACTAATGTGACAATAAGTCATTGCTATGCTATCCCGTGAAGGATATGTTTTGCCTAAAATATACTCCTATTAGAAAAGATAATATGGACATGATACAAAATTAGAAGACATTAGGATGAAAAAATTGCTTTGCAGAGCCTGGTTGAGGTGCATCAGAAGGATATATTTTCTTCCTTGCATTTAACCCTCTTTTTATAATTATATTAATCCTCTACACCAAAAAGAAGAAAAAAAACTCTTACACTCTTGGAAAAAAGCAGGAAAAGAGGTTGTACATGAAAGAGTGAGTACGCAGGCGGAAGTGCTATTTTTTGGCCATTAAATCAACAAGGATATATGATTCTGGAATGAATCACATATGTTGATTGAGAATTGTTCAGAAAGTCAATGATAATGACTGTGCCAGGCTCTACAGAGGCTACTCCTCTTTTTTGTCGATCAAACCACTTTCCTCATTCCACTTGTCCAACCTTCTTCACGAACCTTTTAGTTGAAGATGATGTGATGCAAGTGAACATCTACGATAAAGCTATTATAAATTTTTGTTTTTCGTTCCGTCATTGATCAATCTACACTCAATCACATGTCGCTTTTCGTTGCACTCACCCTTCGTTTCTGTTAACCATTCATGACCCTTGAATGGAAGATAAAAGACTTTACTGAGCAAGTTGTCTGTCGGTCCCCGTTGGTTAATTGTGTCAACTACTCTGTTGCTTTAGCATGAGGGACCTCAGGGGCTGCAGCTCTACTTTTGTTGGAACTAGGCTTTGGCATTCAATTCACTGTTTGATTTTTGGTTGTCTGATCGCACGCGAAACTAAAGATAGGTGATAAGCAGCTATATCCGTATCAAGCCTACCATCAAACGAATAGATTAACATATAAATTATAAAATAGAAAAAGTTTAAATTAACAAACAAAAACTTAATACGATATGGATGTAAAGTGCAAAGAACTCGTAATTTTAATAAGAAGTACTATGGTTAAACTTAATAAATAATGCACATAAGTATTTTCTAGTGAGAAATGTAAATTGTAATCCCGAAACAAATTGGGCGATTTGCAGCCGTACCCTATATTTTTGTCACATTTTAACCTATATTCTATTTTTAAAAACTATTGATTTCGTAACCAACTAACAAAAAATCAGTAATAAATTAAAATTACATATTGCACAAAAAATTTCAGCATAGGTGTTGAAGTTTTTTAGTTAAATATTAAAAAACTTCAGCAGGAAGAGCTGAAGTTTTCCTCCTACACTTGGTAAAAAAACATAAATTAAAATTACATATTGCACAAAAACTTCAGCATAGGTGCTGAAGTTTTTCAGTTAATCTTTACAAAGTTCAGCAAGAAGAGCTGAAGTTTTACTCCTACACTTGGTAAAAAAATAAAACATAAATTAAAATTTCACATTACACAAAAACTTCAGCACAGGTGCTGAAATTTTTGATTAATCTGTAAAAACTTCAGCAAATGGAGTCGAAGTCTTACTCCTAAACTATGTATTTTATTATCATTTTTTTGGAAAAACTTCATACCAAAAAATACTTATGTTTTCACAAATATGTAAAATATTTTTCATATAATTTTTTGTATGCTAAAGTTTTTTTAGTTCATTTGCTAAAAATGCTTAATATTTTGTCGTGCAATATGTAATTTTCGGATAAGTTTTTGTTAATAGCTCTGTTATTTTCTAAGTTTAAAAAGAATTTTTAGTTCATGCTTGAAAACTCAGCAAAGGGAGTTGAAGTTTTCGTCAAGCATTGTATATTTTATTATGATTATTTTTGAAAAACTTCATACCAAAAAATGCTTAATTTTCGGATTAGTTTTTTTTAATTCCTGCTGAAGTTATTTAGTTTATTTCCTCTATTATTTTTTGAGTTTGAATAGAATTAATATTAAAAAAACGCACAAAAAACTTAAAACAAAAACTGAATATTTCATTAAACATTAAAAAATATAAAATAAATTACATAAATAACATTATAATCCTTTAACTAAAAGGATTATAGAAAAAAAGAAAAGTTAACCGTCCATGCCATTATCATCATCATCGTCGTCACTACCAGATGGACAAGCATCTTTCATCAGCAAAATTATCAAATCTTGCAAACATCACAAGCGTATCAAGCTTGTTATTGATTTCTTGCAGCTCCCTATCGTACTTTTCTATGACCTCATCAAGCTTCAACTCAAATGCCTCAATGATGTCTTGCTTGATTTCGTCTACTATTTGTCTGATGACAGCATCCATATTTCTCCTTTTTGTATTTTATGTTTACTAAAATATATGTGTTTGTGTGAATAAACTCACAAGATATAGCGTCCTTATATAGGCGAAAAAAAACTTCTGCATGGTATATGAAAAGGCAAAGAGGAATTTTAAACGTTGTCTAATGAAAAGCGTGCATGAATGTGATATGAAAGTAATTATTACACTAACACATACCCCAACGTAATATAATTACTACTTTAATTATGTTTGTTATGTTTACTCCTGTAACCTATGCAATTAATGCTGAAACATGCTCAAGTTTGTTGAATTCTTTTGCTAAACTTCAACCCAATGTGCTGAAGTTATTTAGTTCATTTCTAAAGCTTCAGCACTTAATGAGCTAAAGTTTTTTTCCCTGGATTCATGAATCCCTATCATACAGCTTTTTCATAAAAACTTCAGCTGATATGCTGAAGTTATTTAGTTTATTTCTAAAAACTTCAGCACTTAAAAAGCTGAAGTTTTCTGTGCAAGATTCATTAATTATGTCATACATCTTTTTTCAAAAAACTTCAGCAGAAGATGCCTAATTGATTTAGTTCATTTGTAAAAACTTCAGCACAAACAACCTAAAAATTCTTCTGTTCACTTTCCTAATACTTGCCACTAAACATGAATCTGCAGGATGAGTTCGATTTGCATTGTTATAACTTTCAATGGGAGGTGCACTCCTGATTTCAAATACTTGGATCATGATACAAAACTTGTTCTACTTAATAAGCACATATCATTTAATACTTTCCTGAAGAAAATTAGTGAAGTTGCAAATATTGATTCAACCAGATGTTCACTAAAAGTATGGTTTGATATCAAACTAAATACAAGCAAAGGAATGCTTGTAACTTCAGATGAAGAACTCAGTACCAGTATACATTTTCTTACAACTGATTCAGCCTACAAGAATTGCCATTTCGTCATCGAAAAAATACAACCTTACGAATCTGTAGCATTCAAACAATCTCTTGCATATGCGATAGATTCAGAAGCTTTTGCTAATTATCAACATGAAGTAGGACAGCCAATAATGGAAGTAGACAATGAGCAACAACCTAGAACATTACAGCTACTTCAGAATATATAATGCTGCAACAATTACCCGCTCGTCCAATAAAGTCATACCAGTTTGTCGATGAACAAGAAGAAGGACGGCTAATAATGCAAATTGACAACCAACACACAATCCAACAAAGTTTTTTGTTACCTTCTTCAATGATAAGCAACAACGAAGATGAAGTAAACATGAAGCTTATATCGATAATATCATATACAATTGAAGAAATTGCTGAAAATTCTAGTGATTCTCAGAAATCAAGAAAAAGAGTGAGGAGAAAGCTGAAAGAATCTCCACCATGTAAAATACTTAGGCACGATGCGTTGCTTGAGGAAGTAAGAGTCGGATCAATTTTTGAGAATAAACAAAATATGACTAAATTTTTCTGCAACTTGGAGATAAACCAGAAAGCTGAGTTGTTAGATCATGTTCAAAGAGATACGAGCTGAAATGAATCGTGGACAAATGTGGTTGGAATGTACGTGCTACCAGAATAAAAATAATTTACATTATTCAGGGTGATAAAATATCATAAAAACCATGAATGCTCGGTTAATGCAAGAAAATCAGATCAGAAGCATGCTACATCAAATTTTATAAGTGAACAAATTATAGAACATGTTCGAGACAAAAACATAGAGGTTACACCAGCCTTTGTAGAAAACGAAATGAAAAAGAAATTTGGGATTGACATTGGTTATCACAAGGCATGGCGCGCTATTCAAAAAGTTGTTGCTTGCATAAGGGGAACACCTGAAGAGAACTATCAGATTCTTCCTTCATACCTGCACATGATGGTGCGCAAAAACTCAGGAACGTACACGAGCACAAAAAGATGTGGGCAAAATAGGTAAGCAAAAAATTACTAACCATCAACCTGAAGTTTCAAATGTTCTTATTTGAAAAACTTCACACCTTATGATTTGTTTTTTTGTGTTTCACTGTATAGATTTGGTTACATGTTCTTTGCTCCTGTGGCATCAGTAGCTGGTTGGTCCTACTGCAGACCCGTTATTGCAGTAGATGCAATGTTTTTAAAGTCAAAATATTGTGGTGTTCTATTTATTGTTGTATCAAAGGATGCAAACAATCAAATCTTACCTCTATGTTTTGGTGTAGCAGATTCAGAAAACAACGAGGCATACATTTGGTTCTTCGGGGAAATGAGGAAAGCAGTTCAAGTCCGTCGTGAACTGGTTTTCTTGTCAGATAGAAACCAATCGATTGCAAATGGGATTAGAAAAGTTTTTCCTAAAACTCACCATGGTATCTGCCTCTATCACTTTGAGAAAAATTTAAAGCAAAGACATGCAAAAGCCACGGTAATAAATCTATTTCAAAGTGCTGCAAGGTCATACAAACGTGAAGATTTTAATCAGTTAATGTCCCAACTCAAAAGTGTTGACAAGAAAACATACAATTACATAATGGAAGAGCCTCCAGAGAGATGGGCTCGATCGTGGTTCCCACGGCGATGTTATGCTATGCTAACAACAAACATGGTAGAATCAATGAATTCCGTTTTACTAAAAGGGAGAGAAATGCCTATTTTAAGAATGTTAGATTTCATCCAAGAAACGTTGGGAGAGTGGTTTTACGAACGAAGAAAAAAGGCAAATGAAACTTTCACAGAATATCAATATGGGCAAAAGAAGAGATGACTAAAAAGATAGACTTGGCTTGCAAAATGTTTGTGAGTATATTTATTAACTTCAGCTTTTTATATCTGTTGCAGTGATTTACTACTTACATTGAAAAAACTTCATACTTTTTCTTTTTGAAGCAACAATACACTAATATAGTTTATCTTAATTTTTTATTCCTTGTTAGGTATTCAACCTTGATTCAATGTTGTTTAGAATAAATAGTAAAGTAATCGAATTCATTGTAGACTTAAAGAAGAGAACTTGCAACTGCCTGAAATTCCAACTTGATGAATTGTCTTGTCCACATGCAATTGCTGCTATTAATAAGAGATATTTGCAGAAATCTGATTACTGCTCAAATTGGTATTCAAATGAAACATGGTTGAAAACATATGAAAGACATGTGAATACTATGGGAGATCAAAAATCATGAGATATACCACAAAATGTACAATTTGAGATCACAAAACCTCCTGATGTAGAGATTTTACAAGGAAGAAGACAAAAGAAGAGGCATATCCCTGCGACTGAATCAGTACCATTGAAGTCTACCAAATGCAGTCGATGTAAACAAGCTGGGCATAACGGAACAACTTGCTTGTATTCCCCAGCACCTCATCCATATTCAAAGAAACACACTGAAAAATACTCCACCCTTCAATAATCCGTGGTCTGAATTTAGACTTTCATTATTGTATAACATATTTGAAATGTGATTTTTTTCATAGGAATAAAAAAAATAAGCTCTTGGACTATTTTATATACTGCTAAAGTACAAATCATTCATTTTTGTTGCGCAGGCTTACAGGTTTGGTTGCATTTTAAAAAAGTACGCAATGACTTCACTGAGAAAAAACTTTAGGTTACAGTATGTGAAATACATATCCTTAACAAACACACACATACATACGTGTACAGCACACAAAAGATACGCATGTACAATCAAAAGCTTCAGCATCTCTAGGCTGAAGTTATAGAAAATGAACTTAATAACTTCAGCATATTCAAAAAAGCAACTAATTGTATTAACTCAGAATTGACTAGAAGTAAAAAAGAAAATGCCAACAATAACAAGGATAATACACCATAAAGCTAAGAAGAAAGAGGATGAGAATTACATTGATATAAAAAGAGATGAGGACAACACACAAAGTACAAACAATAACTTCAACGTCTCTGGGCTGAAGTTATACAAAATGAACCTAATAACTTTAGCATATTCTATAATGAATGTGCTGAAGTAAACAAAAAAGCACAGCATTAAAAACATATAAAAAGGATTACAAACACTAAGCATCACCATTATCATCATCACAGTACTCCTTAATTTCTCTAAATATCTTATCATCATCAGTATCGGAGATAACTATAGGGTACTCAGGCAAGAGACCACAGAGTCCAACGAGATCATTCTTCAACTTGTTGAATTCATCACACAGCTGACTTTGTTCAACGATTACTTTGTCCATAAGGGAAAGAAGAGTCTTCAGGTTGTTTTGCAGCTTGGAATACTCTTCCCCAATGGGAAACTTAAAACTATCAAACTGCCTTGTCAAACGAGGTTGAATAACCTCCACAACTACGTTCCAGGTTAAGCCTGTTCTGGAATGATTCATTGGCAAAATCCTGTGGTCTGATTCTCTCCCAATCAGTCTTTATTTGATCCCACAAAAGCATAAGATTAGACATCGGTTTGTTATTGTACCACTCACACTTCAAAGTCTCCCACTTATGCATAATTTCATCCGTATTAGGCTTCCTACTTCCGCTTGCACCAGACACTTTTTCTTTAACAAAAGCTAAAAGACTAAGGATAAATATAAATTTAAAGAAAATGATGGAAGTCTATGAATGATTGTGAAATTTTCAAGTGAAGAGATTGTTAATATAGACAAAGAGTTCACCTAATCAATTTAATATCTATAAATGCAAAAGTAACTTTTCAGGTGTTTTTACTGTTTTACGTTCAGAGAAATTGAATGAAACAAGATAAGTAGGTGGTAAAACAAGTATGTGGTAAATGCAAAAAAAAATATAACTTCAGCCCTAATAAACTCACAGTTTTTATATAATAAAAAAATAACTTCAGCCTGAAAATTTTTCACATAATCAATGTAAGTGCAAAAGTAACTTTTTCGGATCATTTACTATATGGTCAAACAAAATTAAATAAAAGATGAAGTAGGTGACAAAAGACAAAAAGTAACTAGTAAATGCTACTTTACTAGCTACCAAAACATTTTTCGTTCATTTTTAAAAACTTCAGCATGTTTTGGTAGCTAGTAAAGTAGCATTTACTAGTTACTTTTTGTCTTTTGTCACCTACTTCATCTTTTATTTAATTTTGTTTGACCATATAGTAAATGATCCGAAAAAGTTACTTTTGCACTTACATTGATTATGTGAAAAATTTTCAGCCCAATCTGCTGAAGTTATTTAGTTCATTTTTAAAAACTTCAGCACCTTCAGAGCTAAATTTTTCGTCGTGGATTCAGTAGTTTTGTAGTAAAGCTTTTCAAAAACTTCAGCCCAAGGTGCTGAAGTTGTTTTGTTCATTTCTAAAAACTTCAGCACCTTAAGAGCTGAAGTTTTTCATCATGGATGCAGTAGTTTTGTCGTAAAGCTTTTTCAAAAACTTCAGCCCAAGGTGCTGAAGTTATTTAGTTCATTTCTAAAAACTTCAGCACCTTAAGAGCTGAAGTTTGTCGTCGTGGATTCAGTAGTTTTGTCGTAAAGGTTTGTTGATACTTTTGTTATGATTTTTAACCAAAACTTAAGCTTAAAAAGCAAAAGTTATTCCTGAAGTTTAGCATGCTGAATTTCAACAAAAATATACTTAAAATTCATGAAAAAAGACACAAAACATATTTGATTCAATACAACTAAACTAAAAACAAATTAATGCAAATAGACCAAAAATTTAAAAGACTTCACATAATTCACACAAAATAACATCTATTCACATAATCCAATTTTGTTTTCACTTACATCCTTGAAAAAAAAGAAAAAATTAGTTTTTTGTTTACAAGTTATTCTCTATTCAAAAAATTCACAAAGTGTCTTCATATTCTCCATAGTCATGTCCTAGTTACTCTTCTTGGGTTTCTTAACCACGTTCCATTAGTCCAAAGATTTGCAGCCAATTCTCTGTCGAATACTAATGCATGCCTTTGGTTATAGAACTCTAAAATTCGCTTCCAACTGAACTTTACTACTATGATTTTTTTAGGAACTCCCGTCTTCTTTGATAACAACTTTACTACTATGATTTCATGCTTATAGATGGGACCTAGACACTAGCAAATCTCAGTGTCAAACTTAATATGCCCATGCTGAAGAGCTCCTGGCATAATAACTTTGCACCATATACACATCAACCTTCACTATATCTTCAATTGATTCACAGAAGCGGCAATACGGGCCCCTTACTTTACCACCTTGTACGGACCTCTGAATTACATTTGTCATATTCTTCCATTTCCCACATATCTGCATTTTGAGATGAGTCACTAAGTGTGAAAAGGCATTCATGCAAATTCCCTGCAGCACCATTAGCTATAAGACAGTCACGCTCCATTTCACCAAATTTAATTCCACCAAAGCGTTTTCTGTCAGCCACAGCTTGATGAAGTTTACTACTATGATTTTTTTAGCAACTTTCGTCTTCTTTCATAAGAAAAAAACAAGAAAATATTGGCAAAGACATGCTTACTGGTGTGCAGCTGGGTATTCGTGGGAAGCAAAGATAATGAAGGAGAAGTCCAAAATACTTCATATGTGACGGAGAGTGACAACATCAAAAACTCGAGCTCCAGAAAATTTGCTCTTTTTTCTAAAAGTTAGATTTATCAACTAATAAAAATAGCAAATTGTCCTGGAGCTCGAGTGTTTGATTTGCCCACTCTCCTTCACATATGAAGTATTTTGATTTTTCCTTCATTATCTTTGCTTCCCATGAACTCCCTGCTACACCAATAAACATGTCTTTGTCAACATTTTCTTGTTTTTCTTTGAATATAAATTTAAAGAAATATGATAGAAGTCTATGGATGACTATGAAATTTTCAAGTGAACAGATTGTTAATATTGCCAAAGAGTGCACCTAAATCTATTTAATATCTATAAATGTAAAAGATATCAATTTAATATCTATAAATGCTGAAGAGATTGTTAGCTGTTTTTTGTTCAGAGAAATTGAATGTAACAAGATAAGTAAATGCTAAAACAAGTAAATGGTAAATACTTTAGCTTGTAAGTGCAATAAAAAATAGTAAAAAATAAGGCCACAGTTTTTCTATAGTAAAAAAATAACTTCATTTATTATATGGTCAGAGAAATTTAAATGAAAGATGAAGTAGGTGATATAGGTAATAAATGACAAAAAGTAGTTAGTAAATACAAAAAAGATAAGTATCAAGTTAAAAAAATACCAATACATGCTCAAGTTTTTGTCGTAAAGATTTTTCAAAAAACTTCAGCCCAATGTGCTGAACTTCTTTAGTGTATTTCTAAAAACGCTGAAGTTTTTGTCCTGGATTCAAGAGTTTTGTTGTAAAGCTTTTTCAAATAAACTTCAGCCCATTGTGCTGAAGTTTTTAGTGTATTTCTAAAAACTTCAGCACTTGATAAGCTGAAGTTTTTATCCTACAATCGACACTTTTGTTATGACTTTTAACCAAAATATCAGCTTAAAAACAGAAGTCATTTACTTCATGCTTAAGTTTTTTCAACAAAAATGTACTTAAAATCATGATAAAAGACACAAACATATTTGTCTAAACAAAATTGAATTAAAAAAATAATTAATGTATATTCACAAATTTTGTGCAAACGAATCATCTAATCAAAAAATTCACACTCAGTCTCTTCAAAATCTACATAATCATGTCCTTGTTGTTCTTTTGGAGTTTCATAGCCGCTATCTTGTTTCCACTTTCCATGAGCCCAAAGATTGGCAGCCAATTCTCTCTTGAATTTCAATGACTGACTTTGATCGAAATTGAAGACAATCTTCTTTATTCAACCGCATATCCATGAACTTAAGAGCAAATACACCATAATCAACACTACAAAAAGAACATGAAAAAGAAATTGAAGAATAGTTAACACAAAGGCAAAAAATAATAAACATAAGATGCATGGTAAAACATATGCGAAACACATACTTGTTACTCTGCAGTGGTGTCTGCATCCACTTAATTAAAAAAATTTCCACAGGCTTTTTGTCACACCTCCTTTTTCTGCCCCCGCAAGTGGTGAAGGAGTTTTTCCAATTAAAGGACAATCGAAATGGGATTTGTTTATTTATTTCAGAGTCGCCACTTGGGAGATTTAGGGTGTCCCAAGTCACCAATTTAATCCCGAATCGAGGAAAAGAATGACTCTGTATTACAGTACGCGAACCAGAAATCCGGATAAGGAATTCTGTTAACCCGAGAGAAGGTGATAGGCATTCCCGAGTTCTGTGGTTCTAGCACGGTCGCTCAACTGTCATATTCGGCTTGTTTATCTGATTTTATACAATTATGAGCTCATGTGCAAATTTTAACTCTTGACCGCTTTTATTATATTTTTAAAAGAATGTGAACATCGTTTAAAACATGTCTTTGGATTGCGTCACATGAAATGCACCCGCAATCCGAAACATATTTTTATTCAATGTTTTGGGATTTGGATTTGGGTTGCATGAAATGCACACCCGAGTTTAAGAAGGTAAGATTATTAAAATGCGCGCCTAAAGCGATTAGCGTATTATTATTTCTGGGTAAGGCCGTGGAATTTTGCTAAACGGCCGATCCCGAGTTCTAAGTAATTAACACATACATTTTGTGAGGGCCCCGCAATCTGTGCATTTTATTTGGCGAGGCTCGTCTCATTTTTATTTAAAAGGATAAACCTACAGTGACTACATTTTTTCTATTAAGTTCGTCTCTAAAATAAAAGAAAAACTCTCAATTAATTACATGCTAAAAAAGGCGTAACTTATAGTTATTAGTTTACGGCTAATGCAAAAATGAAAAATTGCAATCGAGTTTGTACAAAGAGAGATTGCTTTCGTTCTATATTCTATTATTTAATAACACTAGAACATGAGATTGACACACAATAATATCAAAACAAATTAACTATTCTTTGATTAATTTAAACTAACATTATTAGATGAAGGTGTTATTATACATATGCAACCCCATTACTCATTAATCAATCAACTACATCTTTATACAAAGAAAGGAAAATTCTATTCAAGCACAAATCTAAACAGGAGTAATTCAACAGGAACAAAGCCTGGTCAATATTTCATTTCGCCTCAAGCCAAGAGTGTACAAATGTGTACCTGGAAATGGTAATACAATGAGAAAAGAAGGAGGAGTCAGCAGCAGTAATAACACAGCAACACAACAGCAACCCAACAACAGCAATTCGAACCAGATTCAAGGCCCAGAAAACTTTGAAGAAAACCAAACAACTCAAGAGAACAAACCTAAAAGTTTGTAAAAGAAACCAAACAGCAACAACCCACGCGTGTATTAAACCCGAAACTAAACTCGTTTCTCACTTTGTTTTTGTTTTCTCTTTTTCAACTCTCCAACACTCTTGAGATTTTTTTTCAGAATGTCTTCCTCTTCCGAAAGTCCTCTCTCAAAACCTCTCCTAAAAAATGTTCTCCCAAAAATCCTTTCTAATCATAATCTCCTTCTATGTCAAGAATGACTCTTATTTATAGCAAAACTCTTGTCTTGAACCACTAACCCGAAATATTCTTTTAATTGCATGTCTTGCCCCCCCCCCACTACTTAATGTTTTTCTTATTTAATTCCTTTGTCCCCCATGCCTACATGTTTTGTCCCCCACAACATTAAATAAATATATCAAACCCACTCCATTATATCTTGTCCCCCATGCTTAACTTAAATAATTACATTATTTCCCCCCCCTTACATTATGTCTTGTCCCCCACTATATTAAACAATTATATCATCTCCCCACTAATTTATGTCTTGTCCCCCACAATGTATTATTTTAATATTGTTAATGCCTAGTGGACAGAGCACTTAGATTAAATAATTGTTCGAATATTCAATTCCAAAAATACCCCTCCGACCTTACTGCAATTACCATTTTACCCCTGAACGTACTGTAATTTACCAATCTACCCCCATCAGCTATAACCAATTCACCTAATCAATTTCAACCAAACTACAGCAAATATGACCAATTTCTAAACAAATTCAAACAACAAATCTCATGAACATAGATTGAACAACATCAAATTAATGGGAATAAGTTAACCATATTGGGAACCAATCCTGGTTAATTTAGAAAAAAATGAATGAGCAAGGAGACAACAGTATTAACAACAAAGACACATGATTCAAACTAAATCAAAAAATTAAAAACCAAAACATAAACTCACATTAAATCACTGGATTAAAAACGAACTTCAAACAAAAATGAACATGAATTAAATCTATATTAAACAACAAACATGACGGATTCAAATGATTTAAACTAACATTCTTCTATACTAAATCCTTTTAAAATTAATAAAACAAACTAAAGACATAATTAATTGAACTTCACATTAAATCTAAAAACATTGAAATTACTAACAATTTCTACCTAAAAATAAACAAGAAAAATGAAACAAACTGAAGAAAAATAAGAAGAACGATAAACACGAATTGGTTAAACCAACTGACCGGATCGGAACGATGATAAACTTGAACGAAAACAAATCTGCCCGGAAACTTTGAAACCAACGTAACTCGAATTTGCCCGGAAAATAACTTGACGAGTAGGAACGCAGCAGTGGCAGTGCTGGTTCGTTTGACAAGAAGAAGAACGAAACAAAAGCAACAAACGCTGCTCAAACTGGACGGGCAGCAACGGCAACGATGCTCATTTGGGACGTGACGATCAGTTGGTTTGTTTGTCAACTGTTTCTTTAGATGAAAATTTATGGCCCTTCGTCAACTACTGTGTATTTGTTCGTTCGTGGCTGGAGTTCAAAGCAGTGGCAGCCATGGTCGTCAAGCTAGCCATGGCAGCCATGGCGACGGGTTGACAACGAAGACGCAGCAACAACAACAGAAACGAGGTCAATGGAGGAGAAAAATGGCGGTGGCTAGAGCTGTTCGTGGTTGACGAAGCAGAAGCAGTAGCACGAATGAACCAAAAATTGCTTGAGCTTGAGCTTGGCGACGAAGAAGACTCTGGTCGTCGAGAAAGAAAGTCGCCATGGGAGCTCGAGCTTGAGCTTGGCGACGAAGAAGACGAAGTAGTGGCAGCGGGGTCGTTTGGTGTGGCTAGTTGGCTATGGAGATGCTGGTTGTCGTTTGGACGTGATGACGACGAACGTCGGGGACTGTTTTGGTGAGCAAGATGGTGGTCGTTTGGAGACGGAGCAGAAGTAACGAATGGATGGCTATGGTGTTCGTTGCCTCTCTGTCCGGTGGCTATGGAGGTTCGACGACTGGTGAAGGGTGGTCGATTAAGGGGTTGTGCATGTGTGTGAAGGTGAGGCAGAGGGGGAAAGGGCAGCAGCCATGGCTGCTTGGGGTTTTGGGGTGTTGTCTTGGAGAAGAAGAAGAGAGGGTGGGGGGCGGACAGTTTAGTTTTAGGGTTTGGTTTTTTTTGGTTTTGTTTTGTTTTTGGGAAAAATGAAAAATGAAGAGGGGTTAGGTATTGGGGTTATGGGGCAGACCGGGTCGACCCGTGTGGGGATGATCGGGTCATGGGGAAGGTTGGGTATTTTTTGGGCCTGTGGCTTGAATTTGAAGAAGAGCTCAATTCCGATTTTCTTTATATTTTTGCTCTCTTTTCTTCTTTTATTTTTTCTTAAACTGAAACTAAATTCTAAAATCCTTAAATTATTATATAGAACTAAATTAATTCATAAAAACGCAAATTAACTCCCAATAACAATTAACACACAATTAAGTAATAATTAAGAATAAAATTGTACAATTGGACATTAAATGCTACAAATGCAAACGATGCATATTTTTGTAATTTTCATTCTTGTAAAACAAACCTAATTATTCCTAATTGTAGAATTAAATCCTAAATTCAAATGCGACATATTTTTGTATTTTTATTAATTTAACAAATAAACATGCACAGACAAATACAAATAATTATCCAAAATGTCACAAAAATTCTCAAAATTGCACACCAAGGAAAATCGTTTTATTTTGAATTTTTGGGAGTAATTCTTTCATAGGGCAAAAATCACGTGCTTACAGCTGCCCCTCTTTGCCTGAAGACACGAAGGGTTTTCGTGCAAAGATAAAGTGAGCGATTTTTGCCCATCCGAGTACTCCGTGTGAAGCATTTTTTGAAAAATATTTAACCGATCCTTGCTTCAAAGGTTTCCTACATATCCCTGGCTAGAAGGGAATCAGGTTAATGTAGTTCGGGAAGTTTTGGTAGCTGGGACTACCATGGGACTGTGATTTTGCTGTTACTGTTGTTGTATGATGTTATCACTGCTTACCAATCTCCTTGTTACACCGTGCTTAAAAGAAAACAAGAAGCTAGGCTAGACTACGGATCATAAGATCTCATCTATCTTCAACTTGTTCTTGTTGCCTTGCTTCCTTGTCGGCTTGTGTTTCTTCCGGTACTTTTCTTCCGAGAACTTGGGGATGACACTGGCCTTTTGCTTTTCTGAATACCAGTTTTCATCATTTTGTTCGGTCTACTAGGGATATGGCTTCTTTCGTTAAGCTTTTCGGTGGTTCCCCTGGGGATACGACTCTCTTCATCAAAATTTGTTATGCCGGGGATTTTTGTTGTAACCTTCTACCTTTCGGTGGGTTACTGATTTCCAGACCTGAAGTATAAGACTGAAAAGTATTCCTCTTGTTATACAGGTGGGCGCCTGAATACAAAAATATGAAATGTATTCCCTCGTTATACTGGTGGGCGCCTAGGACATGAAATGAAAAACAGAAGTGTATGCCCTCATTATACTGGTGGGCGACCTAGGACATGAAATGAAAAACAGAAATGTATTCTCGCATTATACTGGTGGGTGCCTAGGACATGAAATGAAAACAGAAATGTATACCCTCATTATACTGGTGGGCGACCTAGGACATGAAATGAAAAACAGAAATGTATTCCCGCATTATACTGGTGGGCGCCTAGGACATGAAATGAAAAACAAAAGTGTATGCCCTCATTATATTGGTGGGCGACCTAGGACATGAAATGAAAAACAGAAATGTATGCCCTTATTATACTGGTGGGCGACCTAGGACATGAAATGAAAAACAGAAATGTATTCCCGCATTATACTGGTGGGCGCCTAGGACATGAAATGAAAACAGAAATGTATTCCCTCATTATACTGGTGGGCACCTAGGACACGAAATGAAAAACAGAAATGTATGCCCTCATTATACTGGTGGGTGCCTAAGACATGAAATGAAAACAGAAATGTATTCCCGCATTATACTGGTGGGCGCTTAGGACATGAAATGTAAAGACTGGAAAGTATTCCTCTCGTTATACAGGTGGGCGCCTGACATCAACAACAACTTTTAAAAATAAAACATCTTTCCTCTCTTCAGGTGGGATCCTGACCTCAACAACAACTTTGAAAAATAAACGTCATTCCTTTCTTTAGGTTGGCGAGATTTAAACAACTTTTAAAAATAAAACGTCTTTTCTCTCTCCAGGCAGGCTCCTGACTTCAATAACAACTTTGAAAATAAAATGTCATTCCTTTCTTTAGGTTGGCGAGATTTAAACAACTTTAAAAATAAAAACGCCTTTCCTCTCTTCAGGCGGGCTCCTGACTTCAACAACAACTTTGAAAATAAAATGTCATTCCTTTCTTTAGGTTGGCGAGATTTAAACAACTTTAAAAATAAAACGCCTTTCCTCTCTTCAGGCGGGCTCCTGACTTCAACAACAACTTTGAAAATAAAATCCTATTTGAGGGCGGATGAACCCAAACATATCCTATTTGAGGGCGGATGAACCCAACATATCCTATTTGAGGGCGGATGAACCCAACATATCCTATTCGAGGGCGGATGAACCCAACATATCCTATTTGAGGGCGGATGAACCCAAAATATCCTCAAAACTTGAAAATGTCTTACCTCAAAACTTGCTGGGGATTATTTTGCTGGGGATGAATTTTCCTTTTCTTCCTTCCCCACTCTGGGTTGTCCGACCCTCTTGAAACTTGGTCGAAAATCTGTCGAGGATGCTTCTACATCTCGATGATCCGCTGGGGATAACACTGCGAACCCCTGAGTAACACTGCTGGGGATAACACTGCTGAGGATAACTCTGCTGAGTAAAATATGTTATCTTACTCCTTCAAAAACTACTTCTTTTTAAGTAGGATGTTTCATCCCTCTGCAAACTGTTTCCTTTTGCAAAACTGTTTTTTTTTTTGCTAGCTTCTTCCTTCGAAGACTACCTCCCTTAAAACTCGTTTTGCTTTTCCCCGAAAAATCGCTGAGGATGCCGATTTTCACCAAACTTGTGTTGGACTCCTCGAAAATTTTCGAAATGAACGAAAATTTTCTGCCCCAATTTGACAATCTTTCTTGCGGCGCATCTTTCTGTCATCGGTAGCATTCCCTGTCCCTGCTTCAAATCAAAGAAAATTTGGTCAGTTTGAAATGTGGCGGTTGGTTGTGATACTCCTGCTGGGGATGCCGTCAACCATTCTCCGTCTATGCGTTGTCTGTCCATCTTGAAGCTTGGGCTGATACCTTCCGCCCTTCTTGACGATTCATTATTCCCAAACCTCTTAACCATTTTCCTGGTCTCCTTATCTGACCTCACGCATTTTCATGACAGCTGATGTAACTTGAAGATCGTGCATGTTCATTGAGATGATTTGCTGGGGATAACACTCCAAATCTCTATTTATTTGTGTCACTGAAAGCAACCTTTTCTGTTGGGGATATCTCTCTTTTTTTGCGGCATAGCAAGTGAAATTGGAAAGCTGATGGCAGATTTTGAAGTCATTTCTCACTTGTTCTGACCAAACAGACTCTATTGGGGAGTTTTTCTACGGAAGGAGAAAGATAAACAAAAAGGGAACCGAATAAAAGACAAAGGAAAAAGATGACTTTTTAACAAGAGAAACTATAAATAAAAGTCTATCAAACGCAGATACCGACTCTAATAATCATGACATGCACATGTGGCCTATCCTATGTCGTCAATCGTCTTTCAAGATCTTCCCTTGGCGATTCCCTATCTGATTCTCAATCTTATTCGACTTGTAGTACCCGAAGGGTTTTCACTATCAAGCCTCTCTCATTTTGGTTTTCTCTCAACTTTCATCGCCTTATGGCGTCCGTGAAGATTTTCACCGATAAGACTCTCTCATTTGTATCACTTTCCAGCTGGGGATTTGGAGTGTTGCCGATATGACTCTTTCCGCTGGGGATTCTTTTCGGCTATCAATTCATGTATAATCCATGATCCTTTTCTCTGTTGGGAATTGGGGTGCTATCCCCGACTTCCGTTTGTATGACTTGGCATCTTTCGAAGATTGGTCAAAAGGTCTTTCTTTGGACCGTAATGTGGGGTTTTGGATAGGGCTAGAAAGAAAGGGTATTAAAGGCTCAAAAACAAAATAAATTTTGGGTTCACAATTACAACCTTCGGAACCATATTTGCTTACAACAAGCGCAACTCTTGCCCCAGTTTCTTGCTTGGGTATTTTTATTCTTTGTTATACTATGTTACACTATGCACACTATGACCATTATGGCCATTATTACCGAGCCGTGAGGCGCCTACGTATCCTCTTTGAGGAATCAGGTCAAACATAGTTCCTAATTCCTCTTTTTTCATTTACCTATTATTTTCTTTTCTTTTCTTTCTTTTTCTCATTTCTCCTTTCTCTTTTGTCATTTTGTTGTTTTCTTTTCTTTCTTTTTTTTTTTTTTTGTTTACCTGTCGTGCTTGTGTTTTCTAGTCATTGCTACTGATTCCGAACGAGGGGTATGAAAGAAAAATAAATAAGGCTCAAAAGGGGTAACGAAGGATAAAGTGTTTAGGTAGCAGAACAAAATGCCTTCGTCATTCCAGTCTTCAAAACATGCCAAGTGCAAACAACACAATTAAACAAAGATTTGTAGCCTCTTCTGATGGTGCTGGACTTGACAATTATATTCACACATTTGTTTTTTTCCATTTGTCCTCTCTAAAGCACCATTTTGCGACACTCTCATTATCATGAACGACCCTCATGTCAATTTGGCGAATCCTGCCTTTAACGGTTTTCTTTATGTTTTACTTGCCCCAGTTCCACATGACTCGAGCTCCGAATAATCCCAAACCGTCCTTATTTCCTTTAAATGTTCTGATCACCTTTCCGGGGTTTTATGATTAACTTTTAAGATTAGGCCCAAACTGTGTGCGCATGTCATGTCACTAGAATCGGTGCTGAACAAAATAATAAAAGAACTAAACGAAAAGATGACTGGAAATAATAAAAGACCGGATTTGCATTAGACTAACGGTGAAATGGTTTGAAAAACAAACAAAAACAAACCAGAATAAAAATCCTAAAACAAACCTGGACAAAACTACGCAAACCGCTACGACAAAAATGGAAAGATAAGAAGGTTTGACACAAGACAACATTCGTATTACAATCCTAAGAATAATCCGGACAACAGAAATGACAACAAAATAAGCCACCGAAAGCTTCTCTCTTGCTAACCAAGGAACGGAGCGTCCTCCCACTTTATCAAAACTGGCATCTTAGCCACTAAGCCTCGCATCAGTATTGCCAAGACCATTACCAACTTCAATATCATCAACCTTAGTCAACAAGTTCCCAATAGGACTCGAGTGCTTCTGTCATCAGGCCTGATCCCCGCAAAGTGTGCTTCTGGATCTTGTATTTCCGGCTTACCACAAACCAACCACCTTAATTTTCTTTGTGATTCAAAACAAAACAGGTTAGAAAGGACTCAGTCGGTCCTCAATATTAACAACATATTTTTCCCTTTTTCTTTTTTTTCTTTTTTCTTTTTTTTTCGATTTTTTCCATTTTTTTCTCTTTTTTTTGTTGTGGTCGAATCTTATGGAGATTGCCTACGTATCATGACCCCGCATGAATCAGACCTTGCGTAGTTCAGCCCAATAAAAGATAAACAATAATAAACACTTTTTCAATTTTCATATTAAAACAAACTGGGTTTCAAAGGTTTGAAGATGACCTACAAACTCGAAAATCAAACAACCCACATATTCTAATCAAAAGATTTACAAACTCCAAAAACAAATGGCCAGCTTCCTTTCTCCATTTGACAAATGCAACCGAACGGTTATTTTTTGCAAATGTGGCCCCTTCCCAATTTCACATGAATTTTGAGGCCGGGGAGGATTATTTTATGACACTTTACAAACTTGTTCGTTCTTTTACGAAAATAGCCTTTCGACACTGAAAGATATTCTAAGGTTATTTCGGCAAGAACAGTTTAAGACACTAGCGAAGCTGGCTCGGCTTATTTTGACCAAAAGCGCAAACGGTATTCACCTAACCGCTGACTCTTTGTTTTTTTTTAAATTACAATAGAACCTGGTGTTACAAACACGGCCCTTCAGCGCCTCGGGGCGAAGATTTTTAAGGCTGTGTGGGTCAACTAGACCAAATCTAAAACAATGACCCAAAGGTGGTTGTTTATGCAAAGTCAGCCCTCCGGCGTCCCTTTCGGGAACATTCGGCTGTTTTTGACAAAAACGGCATCACCTGACTTATTTGTGACTCTTTTTATCGTTTTTCAAAATAGAAAACTCAACATTGCAAACACGGCCTTTCAACGCCTCGGGGACAAAGATTTTTAAGGCTTGTGTGGGTCAACTGGACCAAATCTTAAACATGACCCAAAAGGTGGCTGTTTATGCAAAGTCAGCCTTCCAGCGTCCCTTTCGGGAACATTCGGCTATGTCTTGACAAAACAGCGTCACCCAACTTCTTTATGATGAAATTAAAATTTGACATATATATATATTTATATATATTCTTTTTTTGCAATTTTTTGCAAAAGGGGAGGTGGGACATCACCCGACTTATTTATGACAAAATTAAAATTTTGACATGTTTTTTTTTGTTTATTTATTTGTTTTTGGCTATTTTAGCAAAAGGGGAGGTTGGACCCAATGAGGGTTGCCTACGTATCTCACATCCGGTGAGAATCAAACCCGCGTAATTCGGGATATCATGAATAAAGTAAATAAACTAACTTTTTTTTTTATTTTTTTATTTTTTATTTTTATTTTTTTTTTGAAGGAAAGACTTACAAAGAAGAAAGGGAGCATTTTTGCAAAGAAGGATTTCTAAAGAAAAAAGATGTTACAATTTTTTAGAATTTCGAAAGAAAAACTTCTAAAGAAGAAAGAAAATATTTTTGGAATTTTACTTTCAATGAAAGAAATGTTTCTAAAAAATATTTTTGAATTTTGAATTTTCTTTTCAATTTTGAAAGAAGAATGAAAATATTTTCGGATTTTTTTTTGAAGAAATTAAAAGGAAATATTTTTATTTTTATTTTTATTTATTTTTTTTTTTTTTTGTAAAAAAAACAATTAAAAAGACTTTATAAAGAAATCAATAATGAAAAATATTTTTGGATTTTTTTTTTTTTGAAAATTAGGGGTCTAAAAAAACTTTTCTAGAAAGGAAATAAAGAAAAATACTTTTTGGATTTATATATATACATATTTTTTGCAACAAATAATAAAACCACGTTCAGCGCACGACTCTTTTTATTTTCATTTTTGGCATTTTCATAAACAAATAAATAAATAAATAAACCATTTTAAAAACAAGACTCTTTTTCATTTTCATTTTTCATGGCAAGCCAAACTATTTTTCTTTTCTTTTTTTTTCTTTATTTTTAAAACAAGACAAAGTGAAGATTTTCTTTCGTTTAACTAAAATGACCAACCTATTCTTCCAAACTTAAAATAAAAGACTCTTTTTTATTATTATTATTTATTTATTTGAGTGAAATAAAATAAAGCATTTTTCTTTTCTTCATTTTTTTCCAAGATTTTCGGCAGAATTTCGACAGTATTTGGGCATTGAGTTTTTCCAAAATAAACAATTAACTCCCTAACCGCTATTTCTTTTTTTCTCAATTGCACAATATTTCTGATATTCAAAAGCCGGTCAACACACAAATCCGAATCAAATAAATGCACAAGTAGTAGCAAGTAAGATGCATCAGGATGGTCATTTTTGTTCCAGGTTGCTTTTCCTAGATGGGCCCGACCCCTGTGTTGAGCCCCCTAAGTCAAATGCAACGTGATGCAAATAAACGATCCTACTAGGGATTCGGCATGAAGTTTAGTTACTCTAGGTTTAGAACCTAGGTGTTTGTTCTAGACCTGGCTTACCCGAGCGGACAGCTCGAGCCGAGGGGAGGCAGCAATCCGGGAATATAGAAGCTTCGCCGGCTTTGCAACTTATGTAAACCTCGTTCTAAATTGGGATTTGACACTATACAGAAAAGAAGTCGTACGAAGTACACCCTTCTTCATGATTTAGAAGACTCAGAGAGGAGATGGGTTTTGGCACAATTTATATACAGTTCACAAAATATCAAAGTGGTAAAAGCAGTTAGTTACCACATTACGCACAGATCATGTAACAAAATCAGATAAAACCAAATATAACAATTTATCTAAGCTCGAATTTCTAACCCTGAACCAGTGGTTCTGGGTTACAAAATCCTCCCCAGCAGAGTCGCCAGAACTGTCACACCTCCTTTTTCCGCCCCCGCAAGGGTGAAGGAGTTTTTCCAATTAAAGGACAATCGAAACGGGATTTGTTTATTTATTTCAGAGTCGCCACTTGGGAGATTTAGGGTGTCCCAAGTCACCAAATTAATCCCTAATCGAGGAAAAGAATGACTCTGTATTACAGTCCGCGAACCAGAAATCCGGATAAGGAATTCTGTTAACCCGGGAGAAGGTGTTAGGCATTCCCTAGTTCCGTGGTTCTAGCACGGTCGCTCAACTGTCATATTCGGCTTGTTTATCTGATTTTATACAATTATGAGCTCATGTGCAAATTTTAACTTTTTACCGCTTTTATTATATTTTTAAAGGAATGTGAACATCGTTTAAAACATGTCTTTGGATTGCGTCACATGAAATGCACCCGCAATCCAGAACATATTTTTATTCAATGTTTTGGGATTTGGATTTGGGTCGCATGAAATGCACACCCGAGTTTAAGAAGGTAAGATTATTAAAATGCGCGCCTAAAGCGATTAGCGTATTATTATTTCTGGGTAAGGCCGTGGAATTTTGCTAAACGGCCGATCCCGAGTTCTAAGTAATTAACACATACATTTTGTGAGGGCCCCGCAATCCGTGCATTTTATTTGGCGAGGCTCGTCTCATTTTTATTTAAAAGGATAAACCTACAGTGACTACATTTTTTCTATTAAGTTCGTCTCTAAAATAAAAGAAAAACTCTCAATTAATTACATGCTAAAAAAGGCGTAACTTATTAGTTATTAGTTTACGGCTAATGCAAAAATGGAAAATTGCAATCGAGTTTGTACAAAGAGAGATTGCTTTCGTTCTATATTCTATTATTTAATAACACTAGAACATGAGATTGACACACAATAATATCAAAACAAATTAACTATTCTTTGATTAATTTAAACTAACATTATTAGATGAAGGAGTTATTATAAATATGCAGCCCCATTACTCATTAATCAATCAACTACATTTTTATACAAAGAAAGGAAAATTCTATTCAAGCACAAATCTAAACAGGAGGAATTCAACAGGAACAAAGCCTGGTCAATATTTCATTTCGCCTCAAGCCAAGAGTGTACAAATGTGTACCTGAAAATGGTAATACAATGAGAAAAGAAGGAGGAGTCAACAGCAGTAATAACACAACAACGCAACAGCAACCCAACAACAGCAATTCGAACCAGATTCAAGGCCCAGAAAACTTTGAAGAAAACCAAACAACTCAAGAGAACAAACCCAAAAGTTTGTAAAAGAAACCAAACAGCAACAACCCACGCGTGTATTAAACCCGAAACTAAACTCGTTTCTCACTTTGTTTTTATTTTCTCTTTTTCAACTCTCCAACACTCTTGAGATTTTTTTTTCAGAATGTTTTCCTCTTCCGAAAGTCCTCTCTCAAAACCTCTCCTAAAAAATGTTCTCCCAAATATCCTTTCTAATCATAATCTCCTTCTATGTCAAGAATGACTCTTATTTATAGCAAGACTCTTGTCTTGAACCACTAACCCGAAATATTCTTTTAATTGCATGCCTTGCCTCCCCCCCACTACTTAATGTTTTTCTTATTTAATTCCTTTGTCCCCAATGCCTACATGTTTTGTCCCCCACTACATTAAATAAATATATCAAACTCACCCTATTATATCTTGTCCTCCATGCTTAACTTAAATAATTACATTATCCCCCCCCCACACACACACTATATTATGTCATGTCCCCCACTATATTAAACAATTATATCATCTCCCCACTAATTTATGTCTTGTCCCTCATAATGTATTATTTTAATATTGTTAATGCCTAGTGGACAGAGCACTTAGATTAAATAATTGTTCGAATATTTAATTCCAAAAATACCCCTACGACCTTACTGCAATTACCATTTTACCCCTGAACGTACTGCAATTTACCAATCTACCCCCATCAGCTATAACCAATTCATCTAATCAATTTCAACCAAAATACAGCAAATATGACCAATTTCTAAACAAATTCAAACAACAAATCTCATGAACACAGATTGAACAACATCAAATTAATGGGAATAAGTTAACCATATTGGGAACCAATCCTGGTTAATTTAGACAAAAATGAATGAGCAAGGAGACAACAGTATTAACAACAAAGACACATGATTCAAACTAAATTAAAAAATTAAAAACCAAAACATAAACTCACATTAAATCACTGGATTAAAAACGAACTTCAAACAAAAATGAACATGAATTAAATCTATATTAAACAACAAACATGACGGATTCAAATGATTTAAACTAACATTCTTCTATACTAAATCCTTTTAAAATTAATAAAACAAACTAAAGACATAATTAATTGAACTTCACCTTAAATCTAAAAACATTGAAATTACTAACAATTTCTACCTAAAAATAAACAAGAAAAATGAAACAAACTGAAGAAAAATAAGAAGAACGATAAACACGAATTTGTTAAACCAACTGACCGGATCGGAACGACGATAAACTTGAACGAAAACAAATCTGCCCGGAAACTTTGAAACCAACATAACTCGAATCTGCCCGGAAAATAACTTGACGAGTAGGAACGCAGCAGTGGCAGTGTTGGTTCGTTTGACAAGAAGAAGAACGAAACAAAAGCAACAAACGCTGCTCAAATTGGACTAGCAGCAACGGCAACGATGCTCATTTGGGACGTGACGATCAGTTGGTTTGTTCGTCAACTGTTTCTTTAGATAAAAATCTATGGCCCTTCGTCAACTACTGTGTATTTGTTCGTTCGTGGATGGAGTTCAAAGCAGTGGCAGCCATGGTCGTCAAGCTAGCCATGGCAGCCATGGTTATGTCGAAGCAGAAGATGAAGCAGCAGGGAGCTAGCCATGGCAGCCATGGCGACGGGTTGACAACGAAGACGCAGCAACAGCAACAGAAACGAGCTCAATGGAGGAGAAAAATGGCGGTGGCTAGAGCTGTTCGTGGTTGACGAAGCAGAAGCAGTAGCAACGAATGAACCCAAAATTGCTTGAGCTTGAGCTTGGCGACGAAGAAGACGCTGATCGTCGAGAAAGAAAGTCGCCATGGGAGCTCGAGCTTGAGCTTGGCGACGAAGAAGACGAAGTAGTGGCAGTGGGGTCATTTGGTGTGGCTAGTTGGCTATGGAGATGCTGGTTGTCGTTTGGACGTGACAACAACGAACGTCGGGGACTGTTTTGGTGAGCAAGATGGTGGTCGTTTGGAGACGGAGCAGAAGCAGAAGCAACGAACGGATGGCTATGGTGTTCGTTGCCTCTCTGTCCGGTGGCTATGGAGGTTCGACGACTAGTGAAGGGTGGTCGATGGAGGGGCTGTGCGTGTGTGTGAAGGTGAGGCAGAGGGGGAAAGGGTAGCAGCCATGGCTGCTTGGGGTTTTGGGGTGTTGTCTTGGAGAAGAAGAAGAGAGGGTGGGGGCGGATAGTTTAGTTTTAGGGTTTGGGTTTTTTTTGTTTTGTTTTATTTTTGGGAAAAATGAAAAATGAAGAGGGGTTAGGTATTGGGGTTATGGGGCGGACCGGGTCGACCCATGTGGAGATGGACCGGGTCATGGGGAAGGTTGGGTATTTTTTGGGCTTGTGGCTTGAATTTGAAGAAGAGCCCAATTCCGATTTTCTTTATATTTTTGCTCTCTTTTCTTCTTTTAATTTTTCTTAAACTGAAACTAAATTCTAAAATCCTTAAATTATCATATAGAACTAAATTAATTCATAAAAGCGCAAATTAACTCCCAATAACAATTAACACACAATTAAGTAATAATTAAGCATAAAATTGTACAATTGGACATTAAATGCTACAAATGCAAACGATGCATATTTTTGTAATTTTCATTCTTGTAAAACAAACCTAATTAATCCTAATTGTAGAATTAAATCCTAAATGCAAATGCGACATATTTTTGTATTTTTATTAATTTAACAAATAAACATGCACAGACAAATACAAATAATTATCCAAAATGTCACAAAAATTCTCAAAATTGCACACCAAGGAAAATCGTTTTATTTTGAATTTTTGGGAGTAATTCTTTCATAGGGCAAAAATCACGTGCTTACACTTTTCCCCATAAAATTTAATGTGTGCCCCAAATTCCAAGCATTTGAGACAGTGTGGGATCAACCGGGCATAATGTCTGACATGTTCAATCGCACGATTATATGTTACACTGCCCATGGAATCATACACATGTATAGTTTTATCTTGAAAGTCTAGAATTCCAAAAAAGTAGTGCGTAGATCTCTGTCCTGTCCTTGGCTTAAGTCAAAATGGAAAAATACTTTTCTGGCAGATGCCCATGAGATACCAGAGGAAAGGTCGAGGCCTTTTACGTAGTTGGCCACCTTTTCATTCGTTGATTCTTCCTCAAACTAACTAAAGTCCGTAAGTGGCTGAATAACCGCTTCTTCTTCTTCTTCTTCTTCTTCAACCTGCTGTTTGGATATTCTCTTTCTCTTTGATTTACTCTTTTTTTGATTTTGCATTCTCTTTTCCTTCCTTTTTCTAATTTTCTCCATCTGTTCTTCTGAAGGATGAATACTAGCCAACTTAGTCATATACTGATCAAAAATTAAATCTGTTACTGCACATCTTGATTTTGGATAAGCTGGAAGGTGATAGCAATATTTTTTGCGCAAGTAATATATGCACACATCCATATGCTGCAAATGAACAACAACAAATGATAACATATGGAAAAAAAACTTCAGCATGCATAACTATGAAGTTTAGAAAAAATGCATTACAAAACTACAAACAACATGACAAAAACATAAGCATATTCAGTTTGAAGTGTTAGAAAATAATCTAAAAAACCTCAGCATATTTGATTTAAAAGTTTTGAAAAAAAAAATAGAGAATTCATGTCAAAAACATCTGCTTATTTATAGCAAATAAGCTAAAAAACTTAAGCAGTTTACTATGAATAAAGCTGAAATTTTCCAAATTACAATACAAAAACTTTATTATAAAAAATAAGCTGAAGTTTTGGCAAATACAGTTGAAAACCAATTCAAAAAACAAACTTAATAATTTACTTCATCCGCAAAATCAGAGTTAGGATCCATAAGCTCGGTAAAGAATGATTTTCGAATATTAATTCCAGCTAATCTGAATGGATTGGAATCATATTCACTGGCATCCATCTCCAACCACTCTGTAAATCTTTGCATCAATCTACTGTCTTGATTAACATAATGGAAGGGACACCTTCGTGTATTCTTTCCTACTTTCCAATCTTGCCCCTTTTTCATTTCGTTTATGAACTACGTAAGGAGATCTCAACCAAATACTCTCCATACGAATCCTTTTTCCTTTTTTATCTGGTTTTCCTTTTGCTTGTTCTTCCTGCTGTTTCATCACAACTAACTGTTGTTGTTCACCAGCAGGGGGAGAAACCACAGCCATGTGGCAGATACTTGACTAACTCCCTGCTCTTCACGACGTCCTTGTCTCTCTTCACGAACAACAACAGCAGCAGAATTACCTTCTGAATCAGTCCCTTGTGTACTACCCAGCAAAAATGACTGTATATTGAAGTTGGGGATATCACTGGTCTCACACATAGGAGAACCAGAAATCTTCCTTTTCTTAGGATTTGGAAGAAGTTGCGATGCATCAGATGAGATATGCAAAAGCAAGGAAAATATAAACATAAATAAAACTGATACAAAAACACATTAGGCAAAAAAACAGCTTGTAATCGAATTGCAAAAAATAACTACCTGGTCTAAGTGTTGAGACATAGATGGTGTTTGCATTCCAACAGATCCACTTCCTTTACCTTCAGATATGCTTGTATCTTCATGCAAAAAAAAAACTAAATAATAATGACTAAATTTTATAAAATAATACCAATACACTTCACATCTGTCTGTGAGTCAACAAGTGTGACATATGTATTTCTCCTTTTGATATAGCTGCACAAGCTCACCAAATTCTTTTTGAGCCGCCTCGAGTCTTTCTGAAAAATCATTCAAAAACAAAACAAAAAAAAATAAAGTATGTAAAATTTCAAACTGTAAAAAATATACTTGCATCAAATGTAATAAATTCATGATCTATAGAATACCTTGACGTTTGTCTTCCGCTGTCCAGGCTGCATGTCTTTGTCGATATAAGCAATTACAGCTTCATTCAACTGTGCACCAACGTCGAGGAGCATTGGAACATTTTCTGGAAGGTTTTTCTCAACATTACAGAGAGTTTTTGAGTTGTGTCAAATGAAGCACAACTAGTTTCAACTTCCACTGCATATATATAAAGAGGGAGAATAGATCAACTAGTTTTTCTATATATATATATAACATAGAAAAAATTTATAAGTGTAGTGAAAATTTCACTACAGGATATTATCAAAAAATCAGTTAAAAACTTCAACTCTAAGAAAGTTGAAGTTCGACAATTACAAAACAAAAACTTCAGCTCTAGAGTTGAAGTTCGATAGTTACAAAACAAAATCTTCAGCTCTAGAGCTGAAGTTCGACAGTTACAAAACAAAAACTTCAGCTCTGGAGCTGAAGTTCACCAGTTACAAAACAAAACATGCAGCAAAAAACATGTTGTCATTTTTACAAAAAACAAAACACAATTTCAAATCCAAAAATAATGTTGAAGTTCATAAAAATATGTAACAAAAAAACACAAAGCATGAAACAAAACTTCAGCTCCTATCTAAGGTATCACTGAACTATTATAAACTTCACACTTTATACCTGTAGTAACAATTTCCTGTGTATCACCACCTAAAATTTCCATGCAAATAGCTAGTGCTCCATCAAACCGATCGTCTTTCCCAATAGTGCTAGACACATCACTCACTTTCAATTCTAAATTACCAACAAGTGCTTGATCTCCATTGCCAAACAAATTGCCTTTTCCAATATCACTTTCTAAAGCACAACTCGGTGCATGTTTTTCAGTACCAACAACTTGATCATCTGCACCTTTCTCAGTTGTTAACTCTTCATCATTCCATCTTTACTCAATCTATAAATACTAGATTATTCCTCTCCACCTTGTTGTTGAACATGTTCATCGCATTCAACAGCCGCTTTCTTACGTGTGCATTATCATCTGCGACTTTATGCGATGGATCATGAGCAGCATGTTCTTCAGTATAAACAACTTGATTATCTACAACTTGTTTGCTTCCAACATTCTCAGTTGATAACTGTTCTTCATCATTTCCATCTCTGCTCAATCTATCAGCACTGGAACGTTCCTCTTCAACTTGTTCTTGAACATGTTGATCGCCTTCAAAAGCCGTTTCCTCATGTGTAGCATTTACATCTACGACTTTATCTGATCATCATCAACAGCATTAATATCCGATGGATATTCTTAATAGTCGTTTACCCTATCATATTCTCGATGGTTACTCAAATCAAAATTGCCATCATCCATTCCATTTGATTTGTTGACAATCTTAAACAACTGTTCAAACTTCTCATCGAAATATTCCTAGAAAAAAAATTACTAACAATGATTAATCTGAATAACATCAACAGAAATGAAAAGACTTCTCTATAAATTAGCTTACCTTCACTTTTACAAAAATCGCATCCACAATAGAAGATCGCTCCTCCTTTTTAAACTTATCGAAAACTTCTCTCACGATCGTGCTTCTTTCTTTTTATGCATGCCTTTGAACCTCCATCGTTAACCTCTAGAATAGACACACAACAAAAATTCAGATGTAGAAGAAAACTTCAGCTTAAAAACATGTTGTATTTTTACAAAAACAAAACCAAAAAATTTCATATTAAAACTTACAGAACATATTGTGTCAAGTAATTCATCAAAGTCAGTTGTAGAACGGTTAGAACGACTCCGGGTACGAGATGATTCGACAATAATAGGAGTTCGATTTGCTTCTTTTGATCGACTCCGACTACATGGTGATTCACCAATAACAGGAGTTCGATTCGCTTCTTTTGATCGACTCAGAGTACGTGGTGATTCACCAGTTGAAGGAACCGCGTTAAGTACCTTTGAACGAATCCGGCTGCATGGTAATTGTCCAATTAAAGGCATTGAATTCAATTCCTCTTCTATAGGAATTATATCCAATACCCTAAAGATGCAATATCTCTGTTTAATACAAAAAAGTATATTATGAAAAGAAAAAAACTAATACGTCAACATATTAACACAAAGACAAAAAAAAGTAACTTACTTCATGACTACTGAACATATCAAAAAGTTCGGGAAATTTAGGCTCTCCCACACATACATAAAGTAACATCCTGGGAACCTGAGGGGTATCAAGGTACTCATCCTCTCTTATATACTTCTCTCGAATATCTGGGAAGCGCTCATAGAACCAAGCACATAACGGATATGGAAATCCACCAAGTTTATACTTAGTTGAACGTAATTTGTTCTGCTTGTCCAATGCATGTTTCAGTGAGTAAATGAGCTTCTCATAAGCCACATTACCCCAAGGATATTCAGCACAAACCTTATCATCTTCAACAATAGATGCATACTCCTCCATCACAGATGACTCGATCTTTTTTCCAAACAAAATAGACTCTACAACAAGAATTTCCATAAGCTTCACAACATCATCATCGCTCTCGCATACGTGTATGTGATTCACAACATTCTTTAGAATTTCATTCCGAATCATAAAATCTCGAATATCCTTCAAAGTCACACCCTTGGACTTACCAAAATAGCGCTTCAGAATATTGCTCTCTCGATTAATTGGTTTTTCAACATTATGTGATGTGATCCGCAAACCGCACATAATGTGAAAGTCTTCAAGAGTGAATGAAACATCATGCCCAAAAATCTTGAAACTAATGGAGTCTCGATCATTGGTGAATATTCGAGAAAGACACAGACAATGAACCAACTTCATGCTGCATTGGAAATTCTCCATAGCCATAATATATCAAAATATACCATTATTAAGCTTATCCCGTTATGTAGGAGTCAAGAAAGTTGCAATTAATTTCTTCAAATCGTGGTTCCCCGTCCAGTAACCCTTACAGTTAAACCAATCTCGAAATTCAAAATATCTTTGACCTGCTCTTGTAGGTGGAGGAGCAGGGACATAAGGACCTGGGGTTATTATAGGTTGTCTCGGTGCTTTAGGTGCTTTAGGTGCTTTAGGTGCTTTGCGTACTTTAGCTGCATTAGGATCTTTAGGTGCTTTAGGTGCCATCTGTTCAAAAAAAAGTAAAACATACAAAAAATAACATCAGGACATTATCAAAAAGACCAGTTAAAACTTCAATCTCTAAGAAGGCTGAAGTTCGACAGTTACAAAACAAAAACTTCAGCTCTAGAGCTGAAGTTCGACAGTTACAAAATAAAAACTTCAGCTCCTAAAGCTGAAGTTCACCAGTTACAAAACACAAAATATTCAGCTCCTAAAGCTGAAGTTCACCAATTAGAAAAATAAAAACATTCAGCAAAAAAACATGCTGTAGTTTTTACAAAAAAACAAAACGCAAATTCAAATCCAAAAATAATGTCAAAACATGAAAAAAAAAATCAGCTCCTATCTAAGGTATCATCACTTTAATAGTATCATCTATATAACTCTCAAAATTTTTAAAAATTTGGACGTCTAATCACTGAAGAATTTATAGAATTTTCATCAACAACATAAAAACTCGTTCAAAAAACCTAAAAACACAATCGTAAAAGTAAAACTAATGCACTTATCAAACTAAACCCTAAGAAACTATTTAATCATAAATACATGACTATCAAAATCAAAACCAGAAATAAAACCTAGAAATCGTAAAATAAAACCCAGAAAGTTAATGCAATGTATCTGTAATTAAATCTTAATGTGGGAACAACAAAGACTAGCAGTTGAAAAATCAAAACAACGACGAAAACCATTTGATTTCAGAGAAGAATAAATCAAAAAATGCGAATATCGGGAGAGAGACAAAGACAATAGAGGACTAGCGTATACTTGGAGAGAAAGTAGTCTTTTAATAAAGAAGAGCAAAATAGTCTTTTTAAAAGGCTTTTAACAAAAAAAAAGGTACGGATACAAATAAAAAGACAGAGCGCTCAAATAGGAGGTCTCATGCAATTTTTACAAACATATTATAAAAACACTCTTATTTGAGCGTGAATATTTCCTTTCCCTCCAAAAAACACAGAGGAGCCCAGTGTCACTCGGCTCCCAATGAAGCTCAATCCAAAAGCCCAGCAGTTCAAATCCAAACAAGCCCCACCCCCCTACGTACCTACACCCCACCCACCCTACCCACTACACTCTATTCCCTCTCGTCGGCACCCAATGATCCGTCGACACGGCCATACTGGTAACCCCTCACTGGACTGTTCTTCTAACCCTAATTCCTCCACTACTTCTCATTTCCCATCAGCCGGCGTTGCCGCCGCTTCACGTTCCCGCACTATGTCCGACGACGACGACCGCGTAGCCCCGCCCTTCTCCATTAAAAACTCTCCTTCTTCGTCGCCGTCGCCGTCACCGTCACCTCCGCCGCCTTGTACAGACAACAAGCTACTAGCATTGCCTCCACCTCCAATTCTTAACCCGGCGTCGATGTCAGCTCGGACGCCAGTTTTTCCAGCTCGAGAAGATTGCTGGTCAGAGGCAGCGACACATACTTTAGTAGAGGCATGGGGTTCCAAGTACGTGGAGCTCAATCGCGGAAATCTCCGGCACCAGCAATGGCAGGAAGTCGCCGACGCTGTCAACGCCCTTCACGGCCACACCAAAAAGCAATACCGCACTGACATACAGTGCAAAAACCGCATTGACACCTTAAAGAAGAAGTACAAGATCGAGAAGGCTAGGGTTTCTCAATCTCAAGGACTTTATGTCTCCACGTGGCCTTTCTTCAGCAGCCTCAACGCCCTCATCGGCGTCACCTACAAAGTCTCGCCGTCTCCGTCGCCGGAAACGGTCATTCCTCAACGTAGAAAGTCTCCGTCGCCTTCGACGGCGGCGTTCACTCCTCAATGGAGATCGTCTCCACCGCTGCTTCCTCCGCCGCTATTTGGCATACCAGTTGGTTTCCGGTCGAAGCGCCCAGCGGCAGCTATGGATTACACGGTGTCACGGAGGAATTTCTCGGCCATGGCAGCAGCGGCGGCGGCTGCGTCTGAGGATTCAGGTGAAGAGGATGAGGAGGGATCGGAGAAGTCAAGTAGAAAGAGGAGTGGTGGGGGGATGGTAGAGGGGGATGGTTATAGGAGGATAGCTGAGGCAATAGGGAGGTTTGGGGAGATATATGAAAGAGTAGAAAAGGCAAAGCAGAGGCAAATGTTGGAGTTGGAGAAGCAAAGAATGCAATTCGCAAAGGACTTGGAAATTCAGAGAATGAAACTTATTATGGAGTCACAACTGCACCTTCAAAAGCTTAAACGCTCTAAACCGCACTTCACAAGCCGGTGACTGACTTTTTCTGTTTCTTGATTCATTCTGTGTGTTTTGTGTGATTTAGATCGCAATCCAATTCACACAAGTGCTTGTGCATGATTGGATGTACGGGTTCAACCAGACCTAATAGCTTTGTCTCGAACCTTATATATGTGTTAAAAACTCACTGAATACGTCCAAATGATATGTTCTGATCCTGAAAATAAAATGAGTGGTAGATTCAGAAATTCCGAACCCATACAGCTAAAATGTTGGATCCCTAGTCGATTGGTATTAACTCTGATGAAATACGAATACCTTTCTTTTTGAAGTGGCATTGTTAGTTGATATACCATCTCTGTGAGATTGTCAATTATCGGATATTGATGGTATGATCTTCTAGCAGCTGTTAATTTACTGTATCTGGTTTTTCGGGGTTTATCAGTTTTACTTTATTCTTGTTCGGAATCTTTTGAGTTAGTTTACACTCAGAATCCTGTTTTTGCATTATGATAATTCTACCTTGATACACAATTTGTGGATTTTTTTTCAATCATAGCCAATCTCAAACCCGGAAAGGTGTTAATGCACATTGGAAATTAAGGATTCCTGGGAGCTAGTGGCATTAATTATGCTCGAAACAGTGGAGTGAAGTTTACAATGATTGGAAAGTTGATGCATAGATATTCATATTGTGAAATGTCTTATTATATGTGACACTATGTTATCAAAAAGTTTTGACGCTAATGTTGTATGACTTAAATATCACACAAGTTATTCTTGATGAAATGGGAAGTGAATTCTCTCATGTTGTGAACTTCCTCAATATAAGGCACATATTTGAGGAACAGATCTGTCATGTGTGGCAATCTTTCAGAGTCATGTCTGCACTATACTAGCTATTATGTTAAAGCTGCATATGACTTCTGAATGAGCTATAAACATCACCAATGAAATTAGTTTAGTGTGTATAAGAGATGAGTGTTTTTTCCATTTCTGCTGCCTTTTCTGGTTTCCTATGATTGGTGGTCACGTTGTTTTGTACTTATCACATTTCTATTGTACAAAAAAAGAAAACGAGAAGCTCACAACTTTCTGTTCTTGATGATCAGATGATTACTTGTAGATGGAGGGTGGTGGTGACATGCCCTATAATTTTATGCGGATCTTTTGGAAGCCATACATATATTTTGATTAGTGCCATCAAAAGGATCAAATCTGCTACCTTGAAGATGATCCATAGAAGATAGTTCCAGGCTTGATTTGCTCTGTCGATGCTCCAAAATTGTATCTAGCTGCTTGAGAATCTAGAGTAATTTTGTAACTTATCTTTCTCTAGATTACATGCTTTTTGCACTACAAGCTAGGTGAAAATGTTTGCTTGAGACTGACTTCATTTGTTCCTGGTTATATTGTTCTAAGCTTCAAGCTGTTGATGATAACTATCTATGCACTAAATAGATGCATGAAGGTCCAGCCTTTGGTACTCGACCGCTACTGGCTTTGGCCGTAATTCATCTTTTCCTTTTGGATAAAGCAAAAAGTTATAGAAATTTTGGTAATGTGGAACCTAAGAAAACACATAAATTCACGAGAAAATGTTGAAACTATCGTGCTTCATCCTTTAAACCTGTATCCTGTGTTTCTGGTTTTTTGCATTTATTTTGCGGTTTGTAGTCACACCAATCGACATGTAGTTGATTTTGCACCTACAACTTTGCTCAGATTTGGCAGGCATTGTCTTGTGTTTTTCTGCATTATTTGGAAACAACTGTGTCAATCGAACATTTGGTTACCATTTATCTTGCCACATGATTTGACAGTAATCTATAAATGCATTTGTCGCTGACCCGAGAGAGCAACATTGTACCTTTGATAAATCAAGTTCCTTGTTTCCTTCCCCGAAAGCCATTTTATTTGTTGGCTAGTTGGGGTTGTTTCTTCTAACCTGGGACCAAAAGAGTTATGAAAATTGACAAAGCATGTGATAAAAAAAATGAGTATTTTTCATGTAAAGAAAGCCAAAAAAGTTGATGCTAAAGCACGGGATATATTATGTTGTTCCTGATTAGAACAGGTTTCCCTTCGTCATTTGCATAGGCAGTTGACTGTCAGATGGGGGAAACCAAAGCTCAAAACTCAAAAGTACAGCGCGGAGCAGCAAAATAGCAGATTTATTTTCTGTTTGCTCTCATTAAAGTCGAACTCAAGACCTCCCGCTTACTAAACGGGTGCTCTAACCAACTGAGCTACAAGAGCTACTTACAGCTAGTAGTGAATTTATATAATGAATTTATATTTTGAATAGCAATCATCTATAATACTAAATATAATAGGTAGGTTAAAGATAATTCGCAATTTCTATCTTCTCGTTTATCAGATACCCTAGTTTGGGGAAGTTATTCTCTCACAGATATCAGATCCCTTTTGCTACTGGTTCGATGTGATATATTTATATAGAAACGGTAAATTTTTCAATACAAATACAGGATCCCAAGAAAAGTCCCCGCATCCACTACCGTAGCTCCGCCCCTGCAGCTTATAATACTCCATACTTTTGGCATTTGATCTCATTTATCGATCTCTAATGCGTTGTTCGTTACAAATATTTCAATGGAAGATGTGTATAATTTATATTTAATTTCTTTCATTTATGCAATTCAATTCATCCTATTTATAAGCACGCGTCAAAAAATGTGCACAAGTAACGTCTATAAAATCAGAATATTCATTAAAATTTGATTTAAAAAGCAAAATATTCTACAGTGCAAGTGCAAAGAAAGAAACCTTAACGCAGTAAAGTTTTTCATGCAACAAATTTTCAAAACTAAAATATTTTTGGCTTGTGAATCAATTCTAAAATGAACAAGGACAGAGAAAGAGCGAGAGAGACAGGTATTCCTTCGATAACGTGCATGGTTATTGGTCAATAGGAGTAATATATTTCCTATTAAGAAATCCGTGTTGGTTAAGGATTCCACAAGATTAATTTTCCCGAACCAAACAAAAACTAAAACCAAACAGAGGTGGGAAAGGAAACAAAAAATTTAGGAAAGTCCTAATTTGGTTCCCATTTGGATTACCAGCTTATGTCCGATATATATCACAACCAAAGGCAGGAGCGGCACTCATCAACAAAGAGCTACGTACACCATCACCAACACTAATAATTCGCTCTCTTGCTAAGAAATACTAATCAAATATAATATCTAAAACGTCAAGAAAATTTGTAGAAGAAAGAGGTAATTAACTCGAAGAAAGATGACTTCTAGTGGCAAAGCAGAAAACACAAGTCTATGTGCAAGGGGTTGCGGTTTCTATGGAAACCCAAGCAATCACAACCTTTGTTCCCAATGCTACAAAGCTTTTCTGAAAGAAGAAGAAGCCAAGAATGTGATAGCCTTATCGGAGAAGATATCGTCTCTTACTGTTGATGATTCTGATTCTGCTACAACTGGGAACGTTGGTTTGATGATGAAGAAGCAAAGATGCATGATTTGCAAGAAAAAATTGGGATTAATAAGTTTCAATTGTCGGTGTGGAGGAATGTTTTGTGGAGTTCATAGGTATCCAGAGGAACATGCATGCAATTTTGATTTTAAGTCTAGAGGCCGTGTGATTTTGGCCAAGGAAAATCCTCTCTGCAAAGCTGATAAACTTGAGACTAGGATCTAAGACATTGTTTTTGCTCTTGTTAGTTGTTGCTTATGTACCATTTAGAGCCCGTTTGGATTGACTTAAAAAAAGTGGCTTTTAAGCACGGTGTTTAAAAGCACGTTTTAAGTGTTGGAGCTTGTTTTATAAATAAACAATTACGTGTTTGGATAAAAGTGCTTAAGCTAAAAAAAAGTTGTTGAAGTGTTTGGTAAATAAGTGCCGGTAAACACACTTTTTCTGTTAAAATGACTGAAATATCCTTAAAGTTGTAGTATGTTATTTTTGGAAAATTTCCTTCAAAAAAATTGGAAAAAAATATTTGTGTTTAGATGAGTTTTCATTTGAAGTTACTATATTTAGTGCTATATATTTGTTTCAACTTTTTCAAATATTTTGTATTTTAGTATATGTACAAGACAAACGATTATGACATTGTTTGTTTGACAATATAAAAGAAACGCTCAAAACATAAAGAATTTCAAGAAAATAATTATTAGTAAATATATTATCAAATCAGGAGGAGTAAAATAAAAATACGGTTATGATTATTTACGTGAGAAGAAATCATGAAAATAAAATCAGAGCACAAAAATTAAAAAATAGGGATAGGCAATAAAAGATGTGCCATAGAAATGGCATTAGAAATGGTTGACAAAAATGGGAACAATGGAGGGAGGAGAAGGAAAAGAACGTTTGGGCTTTTGGCTTTGAAGGGTTTTGGGAAAATAAAAGATTATTAGGGATAAAGGAGCAGAGGCGGATCTACCATGTGAAACATGGTTCACGTGAACCCGTGGTCCTCGGGTTAAAGTATGGATATGATGTACATAATTTGAAAAAAATAGATATATATACTTTATGGAACCCATGGTCAAAAGAGACTAAGTGGTGCACTGGTTTTGGTCTCTTATTTCCAATAGCCTAAGGTCAGGGGATCAAATCTCTTACCAACTTTTTGGTTTAATTTTTTTTAAAAAAAGTAATAGTGAACTCATCCTTCAAACATCCTGGATCCGCCTCTGTAAAGGAGTAAATTAAATGGTCAAACCCAACCAACTTTTAAGCTATAAAAAATAAGTTGGGATTCCCTAATGCCATTTCTATAGCACATCTTTTATTGCCTATCCCTATTTTTTAATTTTTGTGCCTTGATTTTATTTTCATGATTTCTTCTCACGTAAATAATCATAACCGTATTTTTATTTTACTCCTCCTGATTTGATAGTATATTTACTAATAATTATTTTCTTGAAATTCTTTATGTTTTGAGCGTTTCTTTTATATTGTCAAACAAACAATGTCATAATCGTTTGTCTTGTACAAATACTAAAATACAAAATATTTGAAAAAGTTGAAACAAATATATAGCACTAAATATAGTAACTTCAAATGAAAACTCATCTAAACACAAATATTTTTTTCCAATTTTTTTGAAGGAAATTTTCCAAAAATAACATAATACAACTTTAAGGATATTTCAATCATTTTAACAGAAAAAAGCGTGCTTACCGGCACTTATTTACCAAACACTTCAACAACTTTTTTTCAGTTTAAGCACTTTTATCCAAACACATAACTGCTTATTTATAAAACGAGCTCCAGCACTTAAAAAGTGTTTTTAAGCACCGTGCTTAAAAGCCACTTTTTTTAAGCCAATCCAAACGGACTATAAGCTCTTAGTTTGGATGTCTTTTCTTATTGTATCCTTCTCTTTGTGGAATTAAAGTCATTTTTGCATTGATTATGACAACTCTTGTTTCATGTGCAAACATAAAATTTCTGACATCATAATTTCCTCTACCTTTTCAGTATGCCAAAAACTCAATGCGTCTACCTTTATAATTTCCTTAACTAATGAAATTGATTTTCAAGTAAATAGTCCTATGAAATAGAGTAAAACTAAAAGATTAAAAAAAAAGCCCATATAAACAATTTTAGCTGGTCAATGGGCGAAGAATTTGTCTCTCCTGGTAGAAAATGGAGTTCCACCAATTATATATGCTTCTCTAGTTAATAAAAATGAAAATGCAGAGCAAATAATTATATATCCCCTCTATTTTCAAATCCATTTCTCTGACGTCAAGAGGGTTGCTCAAATAATATAATGCTTTTCTCTACTGTCATGTGTTTCAGGTAACACAGAACAATCTGTATGTTCAAGAAACTGAGAAAAGAAAACCCCGTATAACTTTTCAGAGCATACATCAGGCAATAAATAACCACAACATGGCCAACATACAACTAAGTCTAGTTTGATTAAAGTCAAGTGATAATCAAGCCAACAAGAACATCCAATAGTTGTGCTATGGGGTCTGCGCTTCCAATCTGACAACTTTTTCCAATGCCTTAAGCGGAAAAGAAAATCTATTCCACTTCTTGTAGGTAATCATCTATTTCCGCTGGCGTTAGAACTCTGCAACGAAACGAACTACTGTTTTAGTAACCAACCAGCTAAAAGAGTGAACAAATGTTAAATTTCTCATTAAAGAGCGAACAAAATTTATATTTTAAGGACAAGAAGACACTTACTTAAATACTTTGTCAGTTCCAATAATGGCAATCTCAATGTTTTTGCCAGAGATCTGTCCCTCGAATCTGGATGAACACCAAAAATAAGGTTCTTTTAAGGATTCTTTTGATATTAAGAATTATATTGAAAAGCTCATTACACAGTTGGGGCATCGGGAATGGGGGACATAACGTCGTTAAAGATACTTTGCTCTGAGGACCATTACTGCACAACAAGCGAGCAATGGTGACAGTAGTCATGACTCAGAAGTTTTGCATGCACAGATTTTGGTACCATACATTTGACATGAAGATACAGATAAGCCTTGCTTTAATTCTTTTGTTAACTAAATGAAGCGAATTATAGCGGACATCAAAACCATTTCCTCTTCCAAAAGAAACAGAAGGGTCGAAGAGACACCCCATCGGAGGGGACAATTCAGATATAGAGTACACAGCTCCTGGATAGAGGAAGAAGTTAATCTTACCCCTCCTTTAGAGTCAGTATAGCAGTGTGTACAGCATCATCGAGCTCTATATCCTCCGTGTACCTGAGAGGAACATGAACATTATTTTAAATGTTAATAAGAAATTCAACAGTATAATTGGACAGAGCAAGAAGCACCCCAACTTGGCTCAGTAGTTGGCCAATGAGACAATGTTAATGTTTGACATTGTGGGAGAGAAAACTGGTTAAGATCCTCCAAGGGCATGTCAAAGTTTAACCTATAATTTCCAATTGCAAGCGCCAACTGCTGTCACATAGCAATATGAGCAGAAACCCTATGCTAGCGTCTTGTTTCAAACAAAATCAGTCGTTTCATTACCAACAACCTTCTTCCTAGGGCCTAGCTCATTCATTAAGTGCAATTAAACTCATCCATGAATACATAATTTCTCCTTTTTCACCCCCACCCACCTTCGGTTGCCATGAGGTTTGGCTTCATGATTACACTTATAAATTACAACTTGGTTTGGGTAATACCCCTTGGCATATCCAGATAATAGAATAGAACAGGACGTAAATCATTGACATATTCACGAAGTGAAGAATGTCTCACGCATAAGCGTTTTTCCAACTTTTGGCAAAAGAAGGGGAAGCGCAAGGAGTAGTGTGGAGTGCTAATAGCAGGTTGCTACAAAGATGACGCAATGTAAATGATCGAGACAGTCCATCATTGATGGGATGAAGAATTAGTTAGGGGTCATTGAGGACTGAGGAGGTATTGTATTGCTCTCATTTTACCAAAATTATGAGGAACTAAAGCACGAGGTAGCTGGTCAAGATGAGCCTTCTAAAACTGGCAATTTATACATTAAATCAGACAGTAACTTCGATTGCCGAACCAGTATTGAAACGTTAAAAAGATAACACTAGAAATAAGAAAAAAGGAGTTACAAAATTTGATGAATGATTCACCTCTTCTCAAGAAATGTCTTCGCATTAGAGACATTCTTCCCCATAGCTGAAGCCTTCCAAGAGAAGTATGAACCAGATGGATCCACCTAAATGAGAAAAATAAACTGAATATAAAAGGAGTTCAAGCAACAGAGAAATCTGCAGCTCAGTAAAAAAGCTTTTCAAAGAATAAAAACCCCTTTCCATAGTAATAATTGAAGCCCCATGGAGAAAACCTATATAAATATGTAGATTCATCTGACGAAAGTATAAACCACCATTAGCCACACCTCAAGAACAGAAAACGATACTGAGAGATCACACCAACACAGATAACATACCTGATATAGTTGGGGACCCTTGTCATCAAATCCCGCAACCAAGAGTGAAACACCAAATGGCCTTACACCACTGCACCGGAGAAAACAGAAAAATAAAAGTGAGGGCTAGCCCAAGAAGGCTACAAAGTATGAGCTCTTTCTTGAACAGCAAAAAGAAAATCATGAATAGATACAGATTAGAAATCTGGATTAATTTCCAGAAAGATCTGGCTTTGCCTGATTTCAGTTGATAGTTTTAACTTTTAACCCAAGCAACAAAAAGGAAGTAGTATGGGAAAAGAAAGGAAGGTGACTTAATGAGAAAATCTTAGAAATAGAAGGGGAGGAAGAAATAAATTCAATACAACTCCATAAGATAACATTTTCACATGATATTCAGATAAGGGAGCGCCATTTCATCCTATTTAAATTTCTATTTCTCAATAGCCAAATGATATTAAGTTCTACAGGATATACTAATTTTTCAACTACAGGTCCATCAACCAGATTCTGCAAGAAAATGAAGGCAACAATAGCCTCAAAGGACAAATACAAGACAACTGAAAGATTTGAAATATGACCAGTATGCATTTTATAGGACCCTCTTTGTAAAGTGGAATTATGGAATAAACAGTGGTTACCCTGATTGGGTGAATTCCTGCATGACAGCAGCAGTTTCCCTCACCAGCTGTGTGACAGGGATTGATTCCTACGCACCACGTAGACAAATCAGGCAAATGTAGAAAAAACAAAGTATGCTGAAGCAACAATCGCATTAAATAATTCTCGTGTGAGACAATAACAATGCAGGTTAGAGGAAAAGGGAATCCAATTAAAAATGTCTGCCTCCGTAAAGTAAGACTAGAAAATGACATTATATCCTATTATCAATATGAAGAAGAAGCATCCCAAATTATCAAAAATTAGGACAGTCGTATCAACTGGATCTCAGACCAGGAAAGTGGTAATATTTCAAGTAGTTTACTGCACTTGAATTGTTAAGAAATTACTGCACTTGAATCATGGCATTGATATTTGATAAAAGCTATTCATACTTTATAGAGTCGGTGATATTGCTCAGCCTGCTTTCTACTTTTCCGAACCAAAACTCGAGAATCAGGGCCCATCCCACTGCAAGAAAAAGTAAATAGCATTGGTACTAGAGAAATAGCCAGAGGTAATGCAATAACCATAATAAACAAAGCAAGCATCTTAGATAATTTAGGACAAGAGGTAGCACCAACAGCAAAAGAATAACATCAGCTCTCAAAGGTTCCATCCTTCCATGTGTAACAAGTTTTTAGTTATCAGTACTAGTGAATAGCTACTCAGTCGGGTGTTTTCTCAAACATCATTGTAATACTGAGATAAGGAGCAATAAATGAAGGAAATTAGGATCCTCTCACTTCACAATTTAGGAGGAACTTTTCTTTCCAGAGTCAACTCAGCCTTATAAAATGTAAATCCACAATTCTTTATGAGTAAAGTTTCGATCAAGTTCTCTACAACTTAAAGAAATCTTTCCTTGATTATGGTTCTAAAACTAAAGCCTATTCCTAGCAAACTGGTTAACGTTTAGGTAAAGCATCTCAGCGCTATCTTAGTGCTGCTGTGTGTTGGGAAAAAAATTCTTAATTAAAAAATATCTAATAGCATACTCATTCCAACATTTCTACAGGTTCCACATCCAGTAGTTAGATCGAGAAAGAATCTTTCGATGGAGATCCATGACAATGCATCACAGCTATCAATTCCAATCATTGCACTTCTTTATTTTAACCAAATATGATTTTAAGGAAACACAACCAATCTGTTGGGACTAAGGTATAGTTGAATGATCGAATGATTGAATAAAATGTGATCTACTTCTTTTATTTGTTACTCACATAAATTACATAAACCTTGCCCCATCAAACTGTCAGTATGAGGCCATTTAAATGAGCCTCTGCGCTTATGAGCTGCTTATTATTGTGACTACACAGAGAGAGATATCTATGTATTCATCACTTGAAATTAAGGATAATTAACTTGATTTGCATTTTTATTTCAAGGAAACTTTGCTAATGAGTCCAGAATTCACAAATAAAAGAGAGAGAAAAAAGAATTTGCTATAGGTCAATTGTAGGGGTGGGCGCTCGGGCAGTTCGGTTTGAATTTTCGGTTTTCGGATTGAAGAAATGACAATCCAAATCCAATCCAAATAAGTTCGGATTGGATCGGATTTTTAAGTTCGGTTTCAGATTAATCGGTTTGGATATTTTGGATTTTCGATTTTTTGTTTATAAGTTGAGATGTTTCTTCTTTTTACAAAAATGAATATCCAAATGAAGTACTCATGTCTAATTGCCTGAAAAGTTCCTCATTCTTACCGCAATCATCCAAATAAAGTATTCAATAAAAAAATTTATCAAGGAAATGCAACAAAGACATTAATACGTCTGATAAGAAGTAGCAATAGTAAAACCATATTCAAATAGAAAATATTATGATAGTAACTTAGAGTAATTAATAGTGAATATATGAGATAATATCTAATGGGTAGGGTATCGAACTTATTACTACTGGCATATGGATAATGGACTAAATATAAAGTATGAAAATTTTGTATTTTCGGATATCCAAAAATCCGAAATACCAAATCTAATATCCAATCCGAAATCAAAAATTTTAAAAAATTAAATCCAAAATCCAATCCGTAATCCGAAAATCCAAACCAAAAATCCAAAAAATTCGAATTTCGGTTTGATTTCGGTTTGCCCAAACTATGCCCACCCCTAGTCAATTGAGTAGGCAAACAGGAAAGTAATTCATTGGGTCCATTGTGATTTACATACCAAGAGCACAGCCAGAATTATTTCTTTAGTCAATCAATACTGGTCCATTCTATTGACATGAATCTTAAACTATGACATCATTAAACGAACTAAAGAAAGAGCCAACCCGAACAGCATAGTTTTATGCTCTATCATATAACAGATTGTACCTGTAGACAACTCCAATATTAGGCGTCAAAACCTGTATTTTCTGCACCTGTTGTGCATTTCAAAGAGTCAGGGATAGATAGCGTAACTACAAGGACATCATTACATGGCAAAGGTTAACGAATGTAAAGAAAAAGAAAAAAAGAAGGTTAGAATCCCCATGCAGTCCCAAAACACCGATAGCTGTGAAACTTAGTGCTTATAAAAGTTCAATAATATAGCATTAGTGTAATACATAGCATTGAACCACAGAAAATAAGAATTTAACAGCAAAGACTATAAACTTAAATGCATGTATGGCATGTTGTAAATTGGTGACTGCATTTGTGAATATTATTTAGAATATACCTCTATAGAGCAGTAAACTAAGCATTACTAATAAATCTATATATCCTCAACACGTACGCAAATTCAAACAGACTGATTATAATAACTTAATAAGAAAATATTTCTTTTCAGTTTTGATAAAGCTCAATTGGGTATCAGACCAGGGATTCATAGAGGGAACTAACAGACGATATTCTTCATTTATGCCTAACTTTTTGCTAAATTGCAACACGTCTATTCACATAATACAGTCATTGGAAATTTTGGTCAACAAAAAGGAACAGGCAGTATCAACATAAAGCACTAGAATCAACTCCAGAGAGAAAAATAAGAGCACCTCTATCTTTGCTTAACTATCAACAGTCATTCTGGCTACTATAATTAACTAAGAACAATCACTCATAAGTAGACAACAGTGGCAGAGCGTAAAGGAATATATATACTTACAGATGCTTCATCAACTAAGATGGATGGTAACTTTTTCTCAGTAGCAATTACAACACCATTAGCAGCTGCATTTTCCAATTAGACACATGTAAATTAAAGCACTACAAGAACTACACAACACATAATCGTGCTAAGAGAACAAAAGAAGATTGAAACTTTTAACCACAAGGAATCTCTTTAATGATATATAAAATGACCCCACAATACAAAATCACACAACTACATTCTTCACTAAAGTAAATACCCCCGTATGGGAGCACAAGTCATCTAATTAATAATTATAAGTAATTTAATCATAATCAAAGCTATCACTATAACAGTAACTTTGCACTTAAACTAGGGCTTGAGTTACCTTTAATCCCTAATGAAGTTTGACCAGATCCAACAGCAGTCAATGCATGTTCAATCTGAACCAGCTTTCCAGATGGGCTATATATGATAACACATTACACGTTTATAATATCAGATATCACAATATAATGGATCCAATACATACAGTGTCTGTCTTATAAAACAATACCTGAAAGTGGTGAGTGAGAAAGAGTACTGACTATCACCCATTGAGTTTAAAGACTAGTCTTTAATATAACCCTGTAAAATGATAATGTGCAAAGCAAAAGCAGTACAAGTTAGAGAGTAAATCACTAGCTTAATTTCCTAAATTAATACTATAAATTTCTAAAGCATTACTTTGAATCATGATTAACAAATTTGCCCAACAAGTAAAAGGACTGAAATCAAGCACCAATAAAAAGTCCACTTTTTTCTACTTCCCTTCATCCAATATCATCTTCAAATATTAAAAATGTAGCAGGTATCTAACGAAATATGTTCCTAGGTTAAATTTTTCAAAATTTAATTTCTATAAAGATAAAAATTGATAGGATGGAAGTAGGTTTTCTCGTTCTCTATCTGTTCATATTTACATGAAAAATTGATTTACCTAGAAAATGTGCACAATCTAGTTTCTTCAAAAACAAAAAATATAAAATTAAGTTAAAATAACCAAAAAAAAAGATAAATTACACAGGAATAATTTCTTCTTGAGGAAAAACCGGAAAACCTAAGTAAATCAAAACAGAAAATTCAAACAGATTGTGACAAGCTATAATTGTGGTTGCATCAGCAAATCAAATTTTCACTTACAATCGAGAGTTTGAAGATGATAACGCAAAGTTCCAGCAGTAAACAGGATTTGCAGAAATAGGGGCAAGTGGGAGTGTAAATAGGCCTCGGCACTGCTACCTTTGTTCTGCTTGAGGAAGAAGAAATATATTTTGGACGAGAAAGATGGCTCTCAACTCCCAATATTCTTTTCTAAAGTATAATGTGGTCCCTAAACTATTATTTAAGGCTATTAAGGCCATCGAATTTACACTTGTTTCAGCTTCAACCCTCCTTACGCTTAATTAGGCCAAATTATCCTCCAATAATGAAATATTTACATCATGATGATACAAGTGTAATTTAATTAATGACTACTCCAATATTTTCATAATACAAGAAAAATTTAAAGAATAAAAACTCTCCCACATATGTAGAGTAATCATATCCACATTACCACTAACGTGAAATATATACATCTCATGATGATACTGTTTGCAACAAATTATTTGTGATACAAAAATAAATCGTAACCAAAATATATATATGAAGAAATACAATTTTATTGATAAACAATGCGGGCACAATTCTTTTTATCCTTTGATTCTTCCCTCCGCTTTATTCTACGTGATTCGAGGGCCTTAGCAGCGTATTTCTTGAACGTACGACTTTAAGAAAGACATATTTGACATGTCTTTGATCTCTTAATGAATATTCCAAGAGTTTCATGGAATTTCAGAGATCTCATATTTGATCTCTTTGTACATATTCCGAGAGTTTATGGAATTGTTGAGATTGTCTTTGAAAAAAAATATATAGCCTTATTTATAGGCATGAATTAGGGTTAGGGTGGAGTACCCACCAAGTAACCCTAATAGACTCCTAATATTTTAAGAGTTGTCATGAATTTAAGATTTATCTTGATCTGTTAAAATTTCAGTGTCTACAAATGTGTCACGACCCCGGTTCGCCCTCCGTCGTAAAGGCACCTAGTCCCTACAACTAGGTAAGCCTAATAATGCGAAAAAACAAATCAATTTCCGGAAGAAAATAATTTAAAACAGAAATAGAGTAATAAAATAGCGTTTAAAAGTGTCGCTCGGCATACACAATATTTAACTCTCAAAAACCAATACATATTCCCAAAACCCGGAAACCCATGAATCCACAAGCCTTGGAATGTCTACCAGTGTCTAACTCCAGAATATCTAACAAGGAAAAGGAAATACAGAAGGGCTAATACAATAGGGAGAGTAGAAAGGGACTTCTCGGTCTGCGGACGCGGCAGATATACCTCGAAGTCTCTGAAACAATCGTCTCGCCTCAAGGGTGATAGGACTGAGTCAAGGTACCTGGATCTGCACATGAAAAACATGCGCAGAAGGGGCATGAGTACACCACAGCGGTACTTAGTAAGTACCAAGCCTAACCTCGGTCGGGTAGTGACGAAGAAGGTCAGGGCCTACTGAGGTTAAGTAAAATATAAAATTCAACAGTGTAGAACAGAACAGTATAAATAAGTATAGCAATAAAAGTAACACAAGATATAAAGGGCAACAACAACTATTACAGAGAAAAAGTAAACATAGAAAGAAATATGGTTCAGCACCAAAATAACAGTCGGGGATCTCCCAGGATACCGTCATGTAGTCCCAAATATACATATCTAATGGATCTCCCGGAATCCTGTCCCGTAGTCCAACTCATAGTGCACGGAGATCTACCGGAATCCCGTTTCGTAATCCCAAATGTAAATATCTAGTACTGGGGGAATCTACTGGGTACATTCCCGTAGTTCCATATAACTGTGTAGGGGGATCTACCGGAATCCCACATCCGTAGTCCCAATGTAAATACACAGCAGTAACAGGAAAATATTCAGAAATGACAAATTTCATATTAAGACAAATAAGTAAATTCTAGCCTAGCATGCTGTACAGAATTCAGGTAAGGCAGTTTGAGCAAGTAAAGAAATTAAGTCACTTAGACATGCTTTCCTAAGCTAACAACAGGCTTAATAGTGCAAGTAATGAAAACAGGAAAGGAAACATACTAGTAATTACTTAATGAAAACCAGATTTTCAATAATTAGCACAAGTACGCGCTCGTCACCTCGCGTACAAGGCATTTCAATTACCAAATATACCAAATCCTAAGGGGAAGATCCCCCACACAAGGTTAGGTTAGCCACTTACCTCGAACCAACTCAAATCAATCTGAAACCACGCTCTTGCGACGAGTACTCGACTCCAAATGGCCTGAATCTAGTCAATTCAATTTCATAATGTAAATAACACTTCAAGTAACTGATTCTACAAAGAAATTCTAAGCTAATACGCGAAATTAGGTAAAATGACCAAAATGCCCCTCGGGCCCACGTCTCGGAATCGGGTAAAATTTACATTTTCAAAATTCTCATACTCTCAGGAGTCTAACCATACCAAAATTATTCAAATCCAATGTCAAATCCCCAATCAAAACTCGAATTTTTGGTCTAAGAACTTTTCCCCAATTTTCATATAATTTCCGGAATTAAAAGATGAATTCATGTTTAGATTAATGGGTTACAAGCAAAAAGGAGTTAAGAATCGTTACCCAAGTGATATCTCTGAAAATCCCTCAAAACCTCGCTCAAATCCGAGCTCCCAAGCTTAAGTTTTGATAAAAATGTCCAAACCCTCGTTTTTTAAATGTTTAATACTGCCCAGGTATTTCCTTCTTCGCGAACGTGGAAGGCCCCTCGCGTTCACGAAGCACAATTTCACTTGGGCCCAGATTTCTTCATCGTGAACGCGTTGTCCTGGTTGCGAACGCGATGCACGATCTCCCCCTTCCTTCGCGAACGCGAAAAAGACTTCGCGAGCGCGAAGCATTAACCTACCCCCAGCCCCAGCTCCTCTTTACGAACGCGAGACCCCACTCGCGAACGCAAAGAAGGAAACCAGAACTGGGCTGCTGCAATTTTCTGCAATTTCTCTAAGTTCCAAAATGACCCGTTGAGCATCCGAAAACACACCCAAGGCCCCCGGGACCTCAACCAAATATGCCAACCAATCCTACAACATCATTCAAACTTGTTCCAATCTTCTGAACGCTCAAACCAACATCAAAACACCAATTAAACAACGGATTCAAGCCTAAGAACTCCAAAAACTCTCAAATTACGCTTTCGATCAAAAAGTCTATCAAACCTTGTCCGAATGACCTGGAATTTTGCAAGCACGTCACATTCAACACTACGGAGCTACTTCAACTTTCGGAATTTCATTCCAACCCTCGGATCAAAATCTCACTATCGAACTGGAAACTTCAAAATTCGACCTTTTGGCATTTCAAGCCTAAATTAGCTACGGACCTCCAAAACACAATCTGAACACGCCCCTAAACCCAAAATACCCAACAAAGCTAACGGAACCATCAGATTTCCATTCTAAGCCCGTCTTCTCACTGTTCCGACTACGGTCAAATTTCCAACACTTAAGCTCTCATTTAGGGACTAAGTGTCCCAAAACTCTCTGAAACTCAAAATCGAACATCCCAGCAAATCAAAATAGCAGAAATAAACATGAAAATAACAGTTAATAGGGGATCGGGGCATTAATTCTTAAGATGACCCGTCGTTACATCCTCCTACACTTAAACATTCTTTCGTCCTCGAACGAGCATAGAGACATACGTGAAGTAGTGAAAAGATGAGGGTAACGGCTGCACATATCCTGCTCGGTCTCCCAGGTCGCCTTCTCGACCGGCTGACCCCGCCACTAAAGCTTTACTGATGTAATGTTCTTTGACCTCAACTTTCTAACTTGCCTGTCCAATATTGCCACTGGCTCCTTAACATATGATAAATCCTTGTCCAATTGGACTGAACTGAAATCCAACACGTGCGATGGATCACCGTGATACCTCTGGAGCATCGAAACATGAAATACCGGATGAACTCCTGCCAAGCTGGGAGGTAAGGCAAGCTCATAAGTAACCTCCCCAAAATGCCTCAATATCTCAAAGGGGACAATAAACCTCGGACTCAACTTTTCTTTCTTCCCAAATCTCATAACGCCCTTCATGGGCGAAACCCGAAGCAGAACCCGCTCTCCAACCATATAGGAAACATCATAAACCTTCCGGTCCGCGTAACTCTTATATCTAGACTAGGCTACACGAAGTCTATCCTGAATCACCTTAACCTTCTCCAAAGCATCCCGAACCAAGTCTGTGCCCAACAATCTAGCCTCACCTGGCTCAAACCAACCCACCGTGGATCTACACCGTCTCCCATATAAAGCCTCGTACGATGCCATCTGAATATTGGACTAATAGCTATTCTTGTAGGCAAACTCCTCCAATAGCAAGAACTGATCCCAAGACCCTACAAACTTAATCAAACACGCATGGAGCATATCCTCAAGAATCTGAATAATGCGCTCAAACTGCCCGTCCGTCTGAGGGTGAAATGCTGTATTCAACTCCACCCGAGTACCCAACTCATGCTGAACGACTCTCTAAAATCGTGATGTGAACTAAGTACCTCTATCTGAAATTATGAAAACTAGAATACCATGCAGACGAACAATCTCCCAGATATAGATCTCCACTAGACGCTCCGAAAAATAGGTAGTACATACAGGAATGAAGTGCGCGGACTTGGTCAGTCGATCCGCAATCACCCAAATGGCATCGAACTTCCTCAAAGTCCGTGGGAGCCCAACTACAAAGTCCATGGTGATCCGCTCCCACTTCCACTCCGGAATCTTTATCTGTTGAAGCAATCCATCTGGTCTCTGGTGCTCATACTTCACTTACTGACAGTTGAGGCCCCGAGCTACAAATCCAACTATATCATTCTTCATCTGCCTCCACTAATAGTGTTGCCTCAAATTCTGATACATCTTCGCGGCACCAGGATGGATGGAATACCGCGAACTGTGAGCCTCCTCTAGAATCAACTCCCGAAGCCTATGAACATTGGGTACACAAATCTGACCCTGCATCATCAATACCCCGTCATCACCGATAGTCACATCTCTGGCATCACCGTGCTGAACGTTGTCCTTGAGGACAAGCAAATAAGGGTCATCATATTGACGCTCTCTGATACGATCAAATAAGGATGACCGGAAACCACGCAAGCTAGAACCCGACTAGGCTCCGAAAGATCCAATCTCACAAACTGGCTGGCTAAGACCTGAACATCCATTGCCATAGGCCTCTCTGATGCTGGTAAATATGCCAAACTCCATAAACTCTCTGCCCGGCGACTCAAGGCATCGGCCACTACATTGGCCTTACCCGGGTGATACAAAATAGTGATATCATAGGCAATCACTGTTTGGACGCGTAGGCAATCACCCTACCGTCCTGCATCAACACCGCTCTAAGGTCAATCCTTGAGGCATCATAATAGACCGTATAAGACCCCAAACTTGTAGGCAGTATCAAAATTGGGGCTGTAGTCAAAGCTGTCTTGAGCTTCTGAAAGATCGCCTCACACTCCTATGTCTACTGGAATGGAGCACTCTTCTGGGTCAACCTGGTCATAGGGGCTGCAATCAATGAAAACCCCTCCACAAAACGACGGTAATAGCCCGCCAAGCCAAGGAAACTGTGGATCTCAGTAGCTGAGGATTGTCTGGGCCAACTCTGAACGGCCTCTACTTTCTTCGGATCAACCTGAATACCCTCACTCGATATCACGTGGCCTAAGAATGCCACTGAATCCAACCAGAAATCACATTTCGAGAACTTAGCATATAACTTCTTCTCTCTCAGAGTCTGAAGCACAGTCCTCAAGTGTTGCTCATGATCTTCCCGACCCCGGGAATACACCAGAATATCATCAATAAAGATATTGACGAACGAGTCAAGATACGGCCGGAAACTGTGCATCAAATATATAAAGGCTTATGGGGCATTGGTCAACCCAAATGACATAAGAAGGAACTCGTAATGACCATACCGAGTCCTGAAAGCATTCTTTGGGATATCTAGCTCCCGAATCTTTAACTGATGGTAACCTAAGCGCAAGTCAATCTTAGAAAACACCCGTGCACTCTGAAGCTGGTCAAACAGATCATCAATACGAGGCAAAGGATAACGGTTCTTCACTGTAACCATGTTCAACTGGCGATAATCAATACACATACGCATAGAACCATCCTTTTTCTTCACAAACAAGATAGGAGCACTCCAAGGTGATATACTGGGCCAGATAAAACACTTATCAAGCAATTCCTGTAACTGGTCCTTCAACTCAGGGGGAGCCATACGATACGGAGGAATAGAAATGGGCTGAGTGCCCGGTAACAAATCAATGCCAAAATTAATATCTCTATCCGGTGGCATGCCCAGAAGATCAGCTAGAAACACATCGAGAAAATCCCGTACTACTAGGACTGAATCAACTAAAGGGGTATCAATACTGACATCTCTCACATAAGCTAAATACGCGTCACACCCCTTCTCAACCATACGCTGAGCTTTAAGAAAAGAAATAACTCTACTGGGAGTGTGATCTAAAGTACCCCTCCACTCAACACGCGGTATACCTGGCATAGCCAATGTCACAATTTTGGCGTGATAATCAAGAATAGCATAATGGGGCGACAACCAGTCCATGCCCAAGATAATATCGAAGTCAACCATGTTGAGTAACAATAAATCAGCTTTGGTCTCGAAACCACTAAGAGCAACCAAACACGACAGATAAACGCAGCCCACAACAAGAGAGTCTCCCACAGGAGTAGAAACAAAAATAGGGGAACTTAAAAAATTCCGAGGTACACCCAAATGCGGAGCAAAATAAGAAGACACATAAGAGTAAGTAGAGCCTATATCGAATAGAACCGAAACATCTCTGTGATAAACCAGTATAATACCTGTGATGATAGAATCAGAGGCAACAACCTAGGTACGGGCAGGAAAGGCATAGTATCTGGCCTGGCCTCCCCCTTTAGGGCGACCTCTACCTCCCCGACCTCCACAACTAGCTGGCTGAGTAGGTGGGGTAGCAACTGAAGCTGTAACCATAGCCTGAGAACTCTGTGGTGCACGATGTGGCTGAGAAGTCTGTGAAGGTGCACCCCTCCCAAGTCTGGGGCAATCCATCACCATATGGCGTGTGTTACCATACTCAAAACAAGCTCTGGGAGGATGCGGTAGTGGGAACTGTGCGGTACAGGTACTCCAAGACCCCTGAACACCTGAAACGCTGTGTGAAATCTGAGATGCAAACTAAGCTGGCTGACCTACAAAACCTCTACCATACCATACTCTTCCTCCAAAATAAGGACCAGTGGGTCTCTCCAGTCTACGGGGTCTCCTTACTTCCCTATACTCTCTCTCCCAACCTCGTCTGTCCTCTCTCTCATGGACCCACATGTCCTCTACACGGCGAGAGGTCCTCACTACCCGCTGAACTGGGACCACAGGTTGTGTCGCCATGACATAAGGAGCTTAAACAATGGGAACTCGCTGCTCTAGAGTGGGGGTGGTGGAAGTCTGGGTCCCTCCCCCGATATGTGAAGTAGTTGGTACAACCTAAATCAACCCCGCCTGAACCAATGTACCAAACATGCTCATTTACTGTGTTAAGGTTTCCTGAAGTGCTGGAGTAGTAGTAGCAGTAGGCGTATCCGGTGCCTGGCTCTGGCTGGAACTGCTAGTGGCTTCTCGGTAGCAGCTCGCGCGGGTGCTCTGGCTGCACCGCATGCGCATCCTCAGCCTCTACCCTGGCCCCGACTTCTGGCGACTCTCGTAGGGGCGCGGGTGCCTGATCATCTCTGGTAGCGCGTGTCCTCACCATCGGTGAGAGAATAGAAGATATAAGTTTAGAATTGTGATATCAAAAATCTCGCACGACAAGGAATTCAAATGAAGTGGAAATTTTCCTAATGGTTACATAGCCTCTCGTAGATAAGTATAAACGTCTCCGTACCGATCAGCGAGACTCTAATAAACTGTCTTGTGATCTATGACTCCTATGAACTTAGAGCTCTGATACCAACTTGTCACAACCCGGTTCGCCCTCCGTGAACCATCGTGACGGCACCTAGTCTCTACGACTAGGTAAGCCTAGAATGCAGGAAAAAATAACCAACACTTGCGGAATAAAAGAAAAAAATAGTTTAAAATAGAAATAGAGAAATGAAATAGCGTTTTAAAGGTGCCGCTCGGCATACACAACATTTAACTTCTCAAAACCAATACATACTCCCAAAACCCGGAAACCCATGAATCACAAGCTACGAAACATAGTAAAATGCTCTAACTCCGGAATGTCTACAACAACAGTAAAGATAGAAGTGTTGTCACTACAAGATAGAATAAAGAGAGAGACTCCTCGGTCTGCAAACGCGGCAGATGTACCTCGAAGTCTCCGAAAGATCGCCTCACCTCAAGAATGGTAGGCCTGAGTAGAGGTACCTGGATCTACACATGAAAAAATATGCGCAGAAAGGGCATGAATACACCACAGCGGTACTCAGTAAGTACCAAGCCTAACCTCGATCGGGTAGTGAAGAGGAAGGTTAGGGCCCTACTGAGATAAAATAAATAATAAGATGACAGGATAAGATAAGCAGTACAGTTGAAAACTAACGATAAGAATTTAATACAGGAAAACAAGGAATTCAATAACTGAAACAGAGGCAAAATAATCACAAGGAAATAATCGGGGATCTCTCAGTATCCCGAGGCTCTCTTAGTACCCTCAATATATGCCAGGGATCTCTTGGTATCCCGAGGATCTCTCGGTATCCTCAATATATGCTAGGGATCTCTTGGTACCCCGAGGATCTCTTGATATCCTCAATGTATGACAGGAATCTCTTGGTATCCCAAGGATCTTTTGGTATCCTTAATATATGATGGGGATATCTTGGTATCCTCAATATATGCTAGGGATCTTTTGGTATCCTCAATATATGCTAGGGATCTTTTGGTATCCTGATGATCTCTTGGTATCCTCAATGTATGATAGGGATCTCTTGGTATCCTCATTATACGCGCTGGGGATCTCTCGGTATCCCGCACTTCAGCTCAAACTATAAATGCGTGCAGGGGATCTCTCGGGATGCCGTCTCATAGTCCCAAAGTAAAACACACAACAATGGCACAAGGAATATTCAAATAAACTCAACTCCGTAACAAGGTAATACAGACAATTCTAACCTAACATGCTTCATGTAATACAAATAAGGTAGTTAAAGCAAATAAAGCAATTAAGTCAATTAGACATGCTTTTCTAACTAACAACAGGTTTAAAAGTACCAGTAGAATAAATAGAAAGGGAAAACACAATTAAAGTTACTTAATAAAAACCGAATTTTTAATAATTAGCACAAGTACGCACTCATCACTTCGCGTACAAGGCATTTCAATTATCACAATACCAATCCTAAGGGGAGAGTCCCCCACACAAGATTAGACAATCCACTTACCTCGAACCGGCTCAAAAATCAACCCGAGACCACGTTCTTGCCACGAGTACTCGACTCCAAATGACCCAAATATATTCAATTCAGTTTCATAATATAAAGAACACTTCAAATAACTGATTCTACAATTAAATTCTAAGCTACTACGCGAAATTAGGTAAAATGACCAAAATGCCCCTCGGGCCCATGTCTCGGAGTCAGGTAAAATTTACATTTTCAGAATCCTCATACCCTCACGAGTCTAACCATACCAAAATATTCTAATTATGATACCATTTGGTCCTTCAAATCTTTATTTTATATTTTTGAAAGATTTCACAATTTTCTTCCAAATTCCATCCCAAATCACGAATTAAATGATGAATTCAATGATAGATTCATGTACTCTAGCCAAATATGAGTTAAAATCACTTACCCCGATGAATTTCTTGAAAAACCTTCGAAAAATCGCCAAAATCTGAGCTCTCTATGTCAAAATATGAAATAAAACCCTAAACCTCGTATTTATAGTGCACCTCCCGGATTTGTACCACTGCTGACTGCACAAAAACCACCGTTGACCGTGGTGGAGCACCGCTGACCGCACAAAACGCAGTGTTGTCCGCGGTGGATTTGACTGTAGTGACAGTCTTTAGTATTTTAGCCATAACTTTCTATATAAATGTCCAAATTGTAATTTCTTTACCTTTCTGGAAACTAGACACGAAGCGCTACAATTTTCGTTTTTGAATCATCTCAAATTTCCTTGTAGATCAAAAGATATAAGCTTCCGAAGTCAGACCAGTGAAACTTTTCTCACCGCGGACTGCATTGGATTTTGTGCGGCCACAAAGCCCCTACCGCGGCAGCACAAAATCCTGTGCGGACCGCACTGGTAGGTTCAGAGGTCTGCAACTCCTCTGGACCTGCAACAGCTATGATTTTAGGCCTAAAACATCCCGGAACCTACCCGGAACTCACCCGAGCCCCCAGGACTTCAAACCAAATGTACCAACACATCCCATGACATCATTCAAACTTGTTCAAAACTTCGAAACGCTCACAACAACATCAAATCACCAATTTAACATAGGATTCAAGGCTAAGAACTCCAAGAACTCTTAAATTATTCTTTCGATAAAAAAGTTCATCAAATCTCGTCCGAATGACCTGAAATTTTGCAAGCACGTCACATTCAACACTACGGAGCTACTGCAACTTTCGGAATTCCATTCCAACCCTTAGATCAAAATCTCACTATCAGACCAGAAACTTCAAAAATTCGACTTTCGGCATTTCAAGCCTAAGTTAGCTACGGACCTCCAAAACACAATCCGATCACGCCCCTAAACCCGAAATCACCCAACAGAGCTAACGGAACCATCGAATTTCCATTCCGATCCCATCTTCACACTGTTCTGACTAGGGTCAACTTTCCAACACTTAAGCTCTCATTTAGGGACCAAGTGTCCCAAAACTCTCTGAAACTCAAAACTGAACATTCCGTCAAATCAAAATAACAAAAATAAACTCGGGAAAAGCAGTTAATAGGGGATCGGAGCGTTAATTCTTAAGACGATCAGCCAGGTCGTCACAATTTAGGATTTATCTTGATCTGTTAAAATTTCAGTGTCTACAGATACCAAGTACAATACTATTATTTTAGCTAAAGACCATTCTAACATTTTCATAATAGAAGAAAAATATTTGAAAAGTAACATTATCTCTTATATGAATATTACAAATATTCTATTGCCTTAAAATTTTTATAGGATGCTTTTTTTATTTTTTTAGGAGAATGTCTCTTCTCCCTCTTTATTTTATTCCTTTGATCTTTAAGTTTGGATGATGCTAAATTAATTTCAACTTGGTCATGTCAAACATGAAAATAGAAGAATCGAAAGTAGTTAGGACTGGTTCCAATTTCATGGGGTGTCTCCAAAGGACCAAACATTAATCTTATGTACTAACAGTAAGATAAATTTCAATTGATCTTTTTGGATCGAGTAAAATATTTTTTCACAAGCATCTAAAATGAAGCACGTATGAAGAAGTTGTCGGCAAGGTCCTGGATGCTTGGATTTGTATATGCATGCATGTGTTAATTCATCAAATTACTTACTATCAGTAGGGGCGGCCTAAGGGTAAGACATTGCCTTAAGCCCCCAAACTATTAAAGCCCCCAATTTACCTTTGTTATCAAATCTAATTTTTTCTCATCTATGTATACTCATATTTTTATTAAATATATTTCTAATGATTTAACTTTTTAATTTTAACTCAGTTTCTTTAGATTGGCTATTTCTTTTCACTATATTTTATTGATCAATCAATTAGAAAGTAATTTTTTTTGTTCATCTTTTTAAGAGAAATCTCCAAATGCAATGGGGCACATGGTTAGAAAGTCGACATATTATCACCATTGCCCCCTCTACCTTCTTCCACTTAATTAATGTCATATTTTCATTTACATATAGTTCCAAACTGTGATGTACACCTAATTCAAACATCATGCGTTGTACACTTACCACAGCCAAAGTCTTAGGCATTTTGTTTTGTATCTCATTATTATATGGAGTTTACAACAACAAAAAATTAAGGGCCTTTTAGTTTGTTTTGGCTTTAGGCCACAAAATCCGTTGAGCCGCCCCTGACGACCAGTATTCATTTTTTATTACTAATATTATGAGGATGACAATATGACAGAGTAGGTAAGGTCCTGGATGCTTGGCTTTGGAGAAACTTGGCCAAACGAGCTATTAATCCGGAATATCCTTGGTATTCCTTTATATTAGAGCTATTGACCCTAATATATTACACAAAATAGTTGTATAGTATTAAGTCCTATAAAATCATAAAGCTAAAGCTATTTCACCGGACGATATTATTCTCTCCAAACATTACCCATTATATTACATCTTTTTTTAATTACAATGACCCATTATAAGAAAAATGAGTAGATAATATTGACTGAGAACAAGAAGGAAAGAACAACTTACAAAACAATACTGTATCGTGGCAAACCACTGTCTTGAAAGCGATTTCGACCCGATTGGGTGGAAGTCGTTAAGACCGGTCACTCCCCAAGGTTCCATAACACCTCCAAACACATGCACTCGTGGCTGGAAGTTTAGAATTTGCACAAAATAATTACCCAGAAAGAAGAGAAGATGAAGGTATTTTCTATAGCTGTTACAGAAATTAAAATATTATAGGAAGAAAATAATGATTAGCAAGATGAATTATTGGTTAAGAAATTGAGTGAATATGATGGCTAATGATCATCCTATTTACAGGCAATTAGGGAGGTTGCATGTATGACAAGTGTGGAGTGTCTTTTAATACTTGTCCAAATATATTAGTCCACTTGGATTCAATATTAACAAGTGTACATAGTTTTCCATATATGAAGACACATGATAGATTTGCATAGCCATTTGTCGAAGCCATTCAACACCTGGCTTTAAGGCTTCATGCAAGAAGCCACTTGAAAATAGATAAAATACTTGAAAAATAAAATGACTCATGGCTATTGGTTGTAAATGAATTTTCAAAAAGAAAATTTTGACTTTACATTATAAATAATACCAACAATCCCCCACTAATACAAAGATAAAAATAGAATAATTCTGGGCAAAAGAAGGAACATGTACTTAAGTGTCAATATCTTTCGATTTGAATTGACACGTAGTGAAATGAGGCAACAACTAACATCCACAAAGTGAAGTACTCTTGAACTGAATGGACATTAGTTGAGACCCCCCATAATACATACTATATCCTTAATTTTTTGCAACCTCCGCGATACTAACAAAGTGCTTTTATGGTCATGCACATACCTTGGGTCTCGTGAGTACTCTAGAAAAACATCCCAAGTCTTTCATAAAAGGGGACCGCACCTTTACACTCACATGGGTGATTCCATCAAGTCTACATACACATAGACTACCTTAAGACTATGGAATTATTAAGAGCAAAGTAAGCTCAACCTTATAAAGCACTACCACACACCATAGGGATAAGAAATGTAGTGCATATTGAGGTCTCATATGGCTTCGTTTGACCATAAACGGGTATCCACCATACTTCCTCAATCCATGGGCTTTAGCCCCATCCCCTCGATGTTTCAAGGATAACTCTCCTTGCCAAACCCTTGGTTAAAGGATCCACCAAATTTCTTTCCGATCTTACATATTTCAAGGAAATAACACCATGTGTCAACAACTGTTTTACCGCGCCATGCCTAATGTGGATATATCTTCTTTTTCCATTGTACACACTATTTTTGGCAGTTCCAATTGCTGCCTGTAAGTCACAATATAGAGAAACTGGTAAAGCTTGTCTTTCCCACAAAGGCACATCTGCCAATAAGTTTCTCAACCACTCGGCTTCTTGCCCTACCAACTCAAGAGCAATAAATTCAGACTCCATAGTAGATCGTGCTATACAAGTCTGTTTTGAAGACTTCCATGAAATAGCACCTGCACCCACAGTAAACACATAGCTACTAGTGGAGCTAACTTCATCATTGTCAGTAACCTAGTTTGCATCACAAATCCTTCTAAAATAGCAGGAAATTTATTAAAATGCAAACACCAATCCATAGTACCTCTCAAATACCTTAGCAAAGGTGAAGACCAATCGAGTGTTCATTACTAGGTTTGTGAGTATCTACTCAATCTACTAACAACAAAAGCAATATCAAGTCGTGTATAATTTATGAGAAATATTACACTACCAATTATCTTAGCATACTCAATTTGAGAAATACTAGATTTCTTATTTCTTTTTAAGTGTATGCTAGGATCATAAGGAGTTCTCATAGGTGCTACATCAAAACAATTGAACCTTTTCAACATTTTTTCAATATAATGAGACTGAGACGATGAAAAACCATCAGAAGTTCTTTTGATTTTAACCCCTAAAATCACATATGCTTCTCTAAGATCTTTCATTTTAAATTTAGAAGACAAAAAATTCTTAGTCTCATTAATGACATTCACATTAGGGCCAAAGATTAACATGTCATCCACATACAAACATATAATAACACAATCTGATCCTATCATCTTGGGATAAATACAGGTATCAGATGCATTAACAACAAAACCATTAACCACTAATGTGCTATTAAACTTTTCGTACCATTGCTTAGATGCCTGCTTTAGACCATACAAAGACTTTCTCAATTTGCATACTTTATTTCCTGTCCTTGGATCACAAATCCTTCAGGTTGAGACATATACATATGTTCCTTTAAATCACCATTTAAGAAATCCATTTTAACATCCATTTGATGTATTACTAAATTATGAATAGCGGCTAAAGCAACAAGAGTTCTAATAGTCGCTATCTTAGTCACATGAGAATAATTATCAAAGTAATCAATGTCTTTCTTTTGGTTAAAACCCCTAATAACAAGTCTGGCCTTATATTTCTCAATTGTACCATCAGGTCTCAATTTCTTCTTAAATATCCACTTGCTACTTATAGGTTTACAACCTTTGGGCAAATCAGACAAGTCCCAAGTGTGATTAGAAACTATAGAGTCTAATTCACTTTTAATGACATCTTTCTAAAAACTAGCATCTATTGACCTCATTGCTTCACTGTATGTCTTAGGGTCTTCTCCTATTAAATATATTGACACTAATTCATCACTTAAAACATCAAGATCAATATTATCAGTAAAGAAAGTAGTAATGAAGTCAGGACCAAAGCTAGTTTCAATTCTATGCCTCTTACTTCTTCTAAGTTTATTTTCATGCTCATTAGCAGTAACACTAGAAGAAGGCACAATATGCGAATTAACAGACATAGATGTAGAAGCATTATTAGGCACAATACTAGGCACATTATTTTTTAATGGAAAAACATGCTCAAAAAATTCTGCATCTCTAGATTCACAAATAGAACTATCATTTAAAGAAATAAATCTATATGCAACACTATTTTGAGCATAACCAATAAAAATAACATCAAAAGTCTTGGGTCCAACAGTTACTTGTTTAAAATTAGGTAGACCAACCTTAGCCAAACACCCCCACACTTTCGGAATTTTCAAGTTAGGGGCAAACCCTTTCCATAACTCATACGAGGTTTTATCTAACTTCTTATGAGGGACCTTATTAAGAACATAACATACAGATAAAATAGCTTTCCCACATATTATTAGATAAACCCGAACTCAAAAGCATAGAATTCATTATCTCCTTAAGAGTTCTATTTTTTCGTTCGGCTACACAATTTTGTTGGGGAGTATAGGGAACACTAACCTCATGTATAATACCATTTTTATCATAAAGGGCTTCTAAAGTATTAGTACTATATTCACCACCCCTGTTAGACCTAAGCCTCTTGATTTTTTTGTCTAATTGATTCTCTACTTCTGCCTTGTATTTCAAAAACACGCTTTCAGCCTCATCTTTTGACTTAAGAAGATATACCTTAGTGTATATAGAAAAGTCATTTACAAAGGTGATGTAGTATTTCTTTCCACCCTTACTGACAATATTCTTGAAATCTGCTAAGTCTAAATGCACTAGTTCAAGCAATTCTGTTTTTCTACTAGTTATATTTTTAAAAGGCTTTTTGGTATGTTTTGCTTCTACACAAACAAGACACTTAGAAAAATTATCAACATTAACTGCAGGAATTAATTTCATTTTTCTAAGTCTTTTAATAGAATCAATACTAACATGACCTAGTCTACAATGTCACAAATCAATAGACTCAGCAATATAAGCAGAATTGAAAGTACTAGCATTATTAGTAATCTCTTGAGTGATGTTCAGTACAAATAAACCCCCACTAAGGTAACCCTTCCTAACAAAGTCTGTTCCATGAGAAATAACAACTTTATTAGATTTAAAAACAAGTTTAAGACCTGCTTTGTTGAGAAGCGCACTAGAAACTAAGTTTCTACGAAGGGATGTTACATACAACACATTATGAAGTGTGACGACCCGGCCAGTCGTCTTAAGAATTTACACCCCGATCCCCTATTAACTGTTTTCCCCGTATTTATTTTTGCTATTTTGATTTGTCGGGATGCTCGATTTTGAGTTTCGGAAAGTTTTGGGACACTTAGTCCCTAAATGAGAGCTTAAGTGTTGGAAAGTTGACCGTAGTCGGAACAGTGTGAAGACGGCCTCGGAATGGAAATCCAATAGTTTTGTTAGCTCCGTTGGGTGATTTCGGGCTTAGGGGCATGTTCGGATTGTGTTTTGGAGGTCCATAGCTAATTTAGGCTTGAAATGTCGAAAGGTCGAATTTTGAAGTTTCCGGTTCGATAGTGAGATTTTGATCTGAGGGTCGGAATGGAATTTGGAAGTTGGAGTAGCTCTGTAGTGTTGAATGTGACGTGTGTACAAAATTTCAGGCCATTCAGACGAGGTTTGATAGACTTTTTGATTGAAAGCATATTTCTAGAGTTTTAGAGTTCTTAGGCTTGAATCCGTGGTTGATTCGTCGTTTTGATATTGTTTTAGGTGTTTTAAGGATTGCTACAAGTTTGGACAGTGGTATTAGTCTTGTTGGTGCTTTTGGTTGAGGTCCCGGGGGCCTCGGGATGATTTCGGATGGTTGGCGGAAGGATTTTAGAGTTTGGAGTTGCAGCTTCAGCTGTTGGTTTTCTGTCATTAACGCACTTGCGAGTGGGGGACCGCAGGTGTGGCACCGCAGAAGCGGCTCAGTAGTTGCAGAAGCGGAAATGAGGAAGGGGGCTAGGAACTACAGAAGTGGCATAAGGAACCGCACCTGCGTGACCGCAGATGCGGAATTTGGGTCGCAGATGCGAGATGGAGTTTTTAAGTGAGAACCACAGAAGCGGTTCCCCGACCATAGAAGCGGTATCGCAGATGCGGTTGTTTGACCGTAGATGCAATAATAGTTGGGCAGAAATATGAAATTTCGAGGGTTTGGTTTCAAAAGTTGGAAATTCGATTTGGAGCTCGGGAGAGGGCGATTTTGAGAAGAAATTGAAGAGGATATCATTGGATAACGATTCTTTAACCCTTTCTAGTTATACTCCATCAATCTATAGTTAGTTTCATCATTTAATTTCGGGTTGGAGGTGAAAATTGGGAAAAAGTTGGAAGAAAGTTCTTAGACCTAAAATTTGACTTTTGATTGAAAATTTGACCTTAGATTTGGATAATTTTGGTATACATGAACTTGTGAGAGTATGAGGATTTTGAAAATATAAATTTTACCTGATTCCGAGACGTGAGCCCGAGGGACGTTTTGGTCATTTTACCTAATTTTGCGTATTAGCTTAGAATTTCTTTGTAGAATCAGTTACTTGAAGTATTATTTATGTTATGAAATTGAATTGAATAGATTCGGGCCATTTCGACTCGAGTACTCGTGGCAAGAGCGTGGTTTCCGATTGAATTGAGCTGGTTCGAGGTAAGTGACTTACCTAACCTTGTGTGGGGGACTTTCCCCTTAGGATTGGTATTGTGATAATTGAAATGCCTTGTACGTGAGGTGATGAGTGCTTACTTGTACTAATTATTGAAAATCCGGTTTTCATTAAGTAACTTTAATTGTGTTTTCCCTTTCTATTTATTCTACTTACACTTTTAAACTTGTTGTTAGTTAGAGAAGCATGTCTAATTGACTTAATTGCTTTATTTGCTTTAACTGCCTTATTTGTATTACGTGAAGCATGCTAGGTTAGAATTGTCTGTGTTACCTTGTTATGAAGTTGAGTTTATTTGAGTATTCCTTGTGCCATTGTTGTGTATTTTACTTTGGGACTACGGGACGGCATCCTGAGAGATCCCAAGTACGTATTTACGATTTGAGCTGAAGTGCGGGATACCGAGAGATCCCCAGCACGTATATTGAGGATACCAAGAGATCCTCGGGATAACAAGAGATCCCTAGCATATATTGAGGATACCGAGAGATCGTTGGGATACCAAGAAATCCCTATCATACATTAAGGATACCAAGAGATCCTCGGGATACCAAGAGATCCCTATCATACATTGAAGATACCGAGAGATCCTCGGGATACCAAGAGATCCCTAGCATACATTGAGGATACCGAGAGATCCTCGGGATACCAAGAGATCCCTGACATATATTGAGGGTACTAAGAGATCCCCGGTTATCTCTTTGTGATTGTTTTGCCTCTGTTTCAGTTATTGAATTCCTTGTTTTCCTGTATTAAATCCGTATTGTTAGCTTTCAACTATACTGCTTATCTTATACTGTCATACCATATGTTTTTTATTTTACCTCAGTAGGGACCTGACCTTCCTCATCACTACCTAACCGAGGTTAGACTTGGCACTTACTGAGTACCGCTGTGGTGTACTCATGCCCTCTCTGCGTATGTTTTTCATGTGCAGATCCAGGTACTTTCACTCTGTCTTATCATTGTTGAGGTGAGGCATTTCGGTAGAGACTTCGAGGTATATCTACCGCGTCCGCAGACTGTGGAGTTCCTTTCTATCTTTCTGTGATAGTATAGCCCTTCAGTAATCCCCCTTTTGTTAGACATTTCTGGAGTTAGAGCTTCTTATGTATCTCTTAGCTTGTGATTCATGGGTTTCCAGGTTTTGGAAAAGTGTATTGGTTTTGAGAGTTATATTTTGTATGCCGAGCGGCACTTTTAAAATGCTGTTTTATTACATTATTTTTGTTTTAAATTGTATTCTTCCGCAAATTGGTTTATCTTCCGCGTTTTAGGCTTACCTAGTCATAAAGACTAGGTGCCGTCACGTTGGTTCACGGAGGGCGAACCGGGGTCGTGACAAGTTGGTATCAGAGCTCTAGGTTCATAGGAGTCATGAATCATAAGTTGGTTTATTAGAGTCTCGCTGATCGGTACGGAGACGTCTGTACTTATCTACGAGAGGCTATGTAACCATTAGGAAAATTCCACGTCATTTGATTTTCCTGTCTTCCATCCTCTCACAGATGGTGAGGACACTGCTACCAGAGATGATCAGACACCAACGCCCCCTGCGAGAGCCGTCAGAGGTTGGGGCTGGGGTAGAGGTCGAGGATGCACACACGGTGCAGCTAGAGCACCCGCGCGAGCTACCACCAAGGAGCCACTAGCAATTCCAGCTAGAGCCCAAGCACCGAATGCGCCTACTGCTACTACTGCTCCAGCACTTCAGGAGACATTGGCACAGTTCCTGAGCATGTTTGATACATTAGTTCAGGCGGGGTTGATTCAGGTTGTACCAACTATTTCACAGATTAGGGGAGGGACCTAGACTTCCACCACCCCCTCTCCAGAACAACGAGTTCTCATTGGTCGGGTTCCAGGTGTCATAGCGACACAACCTGTGGTCCTAGTTCAGCGGGTGGTGAGGACCTCTTGCCGAGTAGAGGCTAGGTGGGTCTAGGAGAGAGAGAGGAAAGACGAGGTCAGGAGAAAGAGTATTGGGAAGTGAGGAAACCTCGTAGACTGGAGAGATCCACTGGTCCTTATTTTGGAGGAAGAGTACGACATGGTAGAGGTTTTGTAAGTCAGCCAGCTCAGTTTGAATCTCAGATTTCACACAGCGTTTTAGGTGTTCAGGGGTCTTGGAGTACCTGTACCGTACAGTTCCCACTGCCATGTCCTCCCAGAACTTGTTTTGAGTGTGGTGACACATGCCATGTGGTGAGGGATTGCCCTAGACTTGGGAGGAGTGTGCCTCCACAGACTTCTCAGCCACAACGCGCCTTACAGAGTTCTGAGGCTATAGTTACGGCTCCAGTTGCTACCCCACCTACTCAGTCAGCTAGAAGTGGAGGTTGGGGAGGTAGAGGTCGCCCTAGAGGGGGAGGCCAGGCCAGATACTATGCCCTTCCTGCATGTACCAAGGTTGTTGCCTCCGATTCTATCATCACAGGTATTATATTGGTCTGTCACAGGGATGCATCAGTTCTATTCGATCCAAGCTCCACTTACTCTTATGTGTCTTCTTATTTTGCTCCGCTTTTGGGTGTATCTTGGGATTCTTTGAGTTCCCCTATTTATGTTTCTACTCCTATGGGAGATTCTCTTGTTGTGGACCGCATTTATCGATCATGTTTGGTTGCTCTTAGTGGTTTTGAGACCAGAGCCAATTTATTATTGCTCAGCACGGTAGATTTTGATATTATCTTGGGCATGGATTGGTTGTCGCCCCATTTTTCTATTTTTGATTGTCACGCCAAAATTGTGATGCTGGCTATGCCAGGTGTACCACATGTTGAGAGGAGGGGTACTTTAGATCACACTCCTAGTAGAGTTATTTCTTTCCTTAAAGCTCAGCTTATGGTTGAGAAGGGGTGTGACGCGTATTTAGCTTATGTAAGAGATGTCAGTATTGATACCCCTTCAGTTGATTCAGTCCCAATAGTACAAGATTTTTTCGATGTGTTTCCAGCTGATCTTCCGGGCATGCCGCCCGATAAAGATATTGATTTTGGCATTGATATGTTGCCGGGCACTCAGCCCATTTCTATTCCTCCGTATCGTATGGCTCCTCATGAGTTAAAGGAGTTGAGGGATCAGTTACAGGAATTGCTTGATAAGGGTTTCATTCGGCCAGTGTATCACCTTGGGTGATCCTGTCTTGCTTGTGAAGAAAAAGGATGGTTCTATGCGTATGTGTATTGATTATCGCCAGTTGAACAAAGTTACAATGAAGAACCATTATCTTTTGCCTCATATTGATGATTTGTTTGACCAACTTCAGAGCGCACGAGTGTTTTCTAAGATTGACTTGGGCTCAGGTTACCATCAATTGAATATTCGGGAGCCAGATATCCCGAAGACTGCTTTTAGGACTCGGTATGGTCATTACGAGTTCCTTCTTATGTCATTTGGGCTGACCAATGCCCCATCAGCCTTTATACATTTGATGCATAGTGTGTTCGGGTCGTATCTTGACCTGTTCGTCATTGTCTTTATTGATGATATTCTGGTGTATTCCCGGGGTCGGAAAGATCATGAGCAGCACCTGAGGACTGTGCTTCAGACTCTGAGAGAGAAGCAGTTATATGCTAAGTTCTCAAAATGTGAATTTTGGTTGGATTCAGTGGCATTCCTAGGCCACATGGTGTCGAGTGAGGGTATTCAGGTGGATCCGAAGAAAATAGAGGTCGTGTAGAGTTGGCCCAGACCATCCTCAACTACAGAGATCCATAGTTTCCTTGGCTTGGCGAGTTACTACCGCCGTTTTGTTGAGGGGTTTTCATCGATTGTAGCCCCTATGACCAGACTGACCCAGAAGGGTGCTCCGTTCCAGTGGACGGAGGAGTGTGAGGCGAGCTTTTAGAAGCTCAAGACAATTATGACTACAACCCCAATTTTGATACTGCCTATAGGTTCGGGGTCTTATACGGTCTGTTGTGATGCCTCGAGGATTGGCCTCGGAGCGGTGTTGATGCAGGACGGTAGGCTGATTGCCTATGCATCCAGATAGTTAAAGGCACATGAGAAGAATTACCTTGTCCATGACCTTGAGTTAGCTGCCATTGTTCACGCCCTGAAAATCTGGCGCTATTACTTATACAGGGTTCTTTGTGAGATTTATACTGACCATCGGAGTTTGCAACACCTGTTCAAGTAAAAGGATTTAAATTTGCACCAGAGGAGGTGGTTAGAGTTGCTAAAGGACTACGATATCACTATTTTATATCACCCGAGCAAGGACAATGTGGTGGCCGATGCTTTGAGTCGCCGGGCAGAGAGTTTGGGGAGTTTGGCTTATTTACCAGCATCGGAGAGATCTATGGCGACGAATGTTCAGGCCTTAGCCAGCCAGTTTGTGAGATTGGATCTTTCAGAGTCCAGTCGGGTTCTAGCTTGCGTGGTTTCTCGGTCTTCCTTATTTGATCGTATCAGGGAGCGTCAGTATGATGACCCTCATTTTCTTGTCCTCAAGGACAAGGTTCAGCACGGTGATGCCAGAGATGTGACTATTGGCGATGACGGTGTATTGAGGATGCAAGGTCGGATTTGTGTACCCAATGTTGATGGGCTTCGGGAGTTGATTCTGGAGGAGGCCCATAGCTCGTGGTATTCCATTCATCCGGGTGCCACGAAGATGTATCAGGATTTAAGGCAGCACTACTGGTGGAGACGGATGAAGAAAGATATAGTTGGATTTGTAGCTCGGTGCCTCAACTGTCAGCAGGTGAAGTATGAGCACCAGAGACCGAGTGGGTTGCTTCAGCAAATAGAGATTCCAGAGTGGAAGTGGGAGCGGATCACCATGGACTTTGTAGTTGGGCTCCTACGGACTTTGAGAAAGTTCGATGCTATTTGGGTGATTGTGGATTGGCTGACCAAGTCCTCTCACTTTATTCCTGTGTGTACTACTTATTTTTCGGAGTGGTTGGCGGAGATTTGCATCCAGGAGATTGTACATCTGTATGGTATTCCAGTGTCTATCATTCCAGATAGGGGTACTCAGTTCACATCACTGTTCTAGAAAGTCGTTCAGCATGAGTTGGGTACTCGGGTAGAGTTGAGTACAACATTTCACCCTCAGATGGAAGGACAGTGCGAGCGCACTATTCAGATTCTTGAGGATATGCTCCATGCGTGTGTGATTGAGTTTGGAGGGTCTTTGGATCAGTTCTTGCCATTGGCGGAGTTTGCTTACAACAACAGCTATCAGTCCAGCATTCAAATGGCACCGTATGAGGTTTTATATGGGAGACGGTGTAGATCCCCGGTGGGTTGGTTTGAGCTGGGTAAGGCTAGATTGTTGGGCACAGACTTGGTTCAGGATGTTTTGGAGAAGGCTAAGGTGATTCAGGATAGACTCCGTACAACCCAGTCCAGACAGAAGAGTTACACGGACCGGAAGGTTCGTGATGTTTCTTATATGGTTTGAGAGCGGGTTCTGCTTCGGGTTTCGCCTATGAAGGGCGTTATGAGATTTGGGAAGAAGGAAAAGTTGAGTCCGAGGTTTATCGGGCCTTTTGAGATATTGAGGCACATTGGGGAGGTTGCTTATGAGCTTGCCTTACCTCCCAGCTTGGCAGGAGTTCATCCGGTATTTCATGTCTCGATACTCCGGAGGTATCACGACGATCCGTCGCACGTGTTGGATTTCAATTCGGTCCAGTTGGACAAGGATCTATCTTATATTGAGGAGCTAGTAGCAATATTGGACAGGCAAGTTAGAAAGCCGAGGTCAAAGAATATTGCATCGGTAAAGGTTCAGTGGTGGGGTCAGCCAGTCGAGGAGGTGACCTTGGAGACCGAGCAGGATATGCGTAGCCATTACCCTTATCTTTTCACTACTTCAGGTATGTCTCTATGCTTGTTCGAGGACGAACGAATTTTTAAGTGTAGGGGAGGATGTGACGACCCGACCGGTCGTCTTAAGAATTTACACCCCGATCCCCTATTAACTACTTTCCCCATGTTTATTTCTGCTATTTTGATTTGCCGGGATATTCGGTTTTGAGTTTCGGAAAATTTTGGGACACTTAGTCCCTAAATGAGAGCTTAAGTGTTGGAAAGTTGACCATAGTCGGAACAGTATGAAGACGGCCTCAGAATGGAAATCTGATTGTTTCGTTAGCTCCGTTGGGTGATTTCGGGCTTAGTGGCATGTTCGGATTGTGTTTTGGAGGTCCGTAGCTAATTTAGGCTTGAAATGCTGAAAGGTCAAATTTTGAAGTTTTCGGTTCGATAGTGAGATTTTGATCCGAGGGTCGGAATGGAATTTCGGAAGTTGGAGTAGCTCCGTAGTATTGAATGTGACATGTGTGCAAAACTTAAGGTCATTTGGACGAGGTTTGATGGACTTTTTTATCGAAAGCGTATTTCTAGAGTTTTGGAGTTCTTAAGCTTGAATCCGTGGTCGCGTTTCGATGTTGTTTTAGGTATTTTAAGGATTGGTATAAGTTTGGACAGTGGTATTAGGCTTGTTGGTGCTTTTGGTTGAGGTCTCGGGGGCCTCGGGATGATTTCGGATGGTTGACGGAGGATTTTAGAGTTTGGAGTTGCAGCTTCAGCTATTGGTTTTCTGTCATAACCGCACCTGCGAGTGTGGGACCGTAGGTGCGGTACCGTAGAAGCGGCTCAGTGGTCGCAAAAGCGGAAATGGGGAAGGGGTCTAGGAACCGCAGAAGCGGCATAAGGAACCGCACCTGCGTGACCGCAAATGCGGAATTTGGGTTGCAGGTGCGAGATGGAGTTTTTAAGTGAGAACCACAGAAGCTGTATCACATATGCGATTGTTGACCGCAGATGTGATAATAGCTGGGCAGAAATATGAAATTTCGAGGGTTTGGTTTCAAAAGTTGGAAATTCGATTTGGAGCTCGGGAGAGGGCGATTTTGAGAAGAAATTGAAGAGGAGATCATTGGATAACGATTCTTTAACCCTTTCTAGTTATATTCCATCAATCTAAAGTTAGTTTCATCATTTAATTTTGGATTGGAGATGAAAATTGGGAAAAAGTTGGAAGAAAGTTCTTAGATCTAAAATTTGACTTTTGATTGGGAATTTGACCTTAGATTTGGATAATTTTGGTATGCATGAACTCGTGAGAGTATGAGAATTTTGAAAATATAAATTTTACCCGATTTCGAGATGTGGTCCCGAGGGGCGTTTTGGTCATTTAACCTAATTTCCCGTATTAGCTTAAAATTTCTTTGTAGAATTAGTTACTTGAAGTGTTATTTACGTTATGAAATTCAATTGAATAGATTCATGCCATTTGGAGTCGAGTACTCGTGGCAAGAGCGTGGTTTCAGATTGAATTGAGCTTGTTCGAGGTAAGTGGCTTGCCTAATCTTGTGTGGGGGACTTTCCCCTTAGGATTGGTATTGTGATAATTGAAATGCCTTGTACGTGAGGTGATGAGTGCTTACTTGTGCTAATTGTTGAAAATCCGGTTTTCATTAAGCAACTTTAATTGTGTTTTCCCTTTCTATTTATTCTACTTGTACTTTTAAACTTGTTGTTAGTTAGAGAAGCATGTCTAATTGACTTATTTGCTTTATTTGCTTTAAGTTCCTTATTTGTATTACGTGACGCATGCTAGGTTAGAATTGTCTATGTTACCTTGTTATGAAGTTGAGTTTATTTGAGTATTCCTTGTGCCATTGTTGTGTGTTTTACTTTGGGACTACGGGACGACATCCTGGGAGATCCCCTGTACGCATTTGCGATTTGAGGTGAAGTGCGGGATACCGAGAGATCTCTAGCACGTATATTGAGGGTACCAAGAGATCCCTAGCATATATTAAGGATACCGAGAGATTCTCGGGATACCAAGAGATCCCTATCATACATTAAGGATACCAAGAGATCCTCGGGATACCAAGAGATCCCTATCATACATTGAGGATACCAAGAAATCCCTAGCATATATTGAGGATACCGAGAGATTCTCGGGATACCAAGAGATCCTTGGTATATATTTAGGGTACTAAGAGATCCTCAGTTATCTCTTTGTGATTGTTTTGCCTCTGTTTCAGTTATTGAATTCCTTGTTTTCCTGTATTAAATTCATATTGTTAGCTTTCAACTGTACTACTTATCTTATACTGTCATACCTTATATTTTTTATTTTAGCTCAGTAGGACCCTAACCTCCCTCGTCACTACTGGACTGAGGTTAGGCTTGACACTTACTGAGTACCGCTGTGGTGTACTCATGCCCTTTCTGCACATGTTTTTCATGTGTAGATCCATGTACTTTCACTCTGTCTTATCATCCTTGAGGCGAGGCATTTCGGTAGAGACTTTGAGGTATATCTGCCACGTCCACAGACCGAGGAGTCCCTTTCTATCTTTCTATGATAGTATTGCCCTTCAGTATTCCCATTTTGTTAGACATTTCTGGAGTTAGAGCTCCTTATGTATCTCTTAGCTTGTGATTCATGGGTTTACGGGTTTTGGGAAAGTGTATTTGTTTTGAGAGTTATATTTTGTATGCCGAGCGACACTTTTAAAACGCTGTTTTATTACATTATTTCTATTTTAAATTGTATTCTTCCACAAATTGGTTTATCTTCTGCATTTTAGACTTACCTAGTTGTAGAGACTAGGTACCGTCATGATGGTTCACGGAGGGCGAACCGGGGTCGTGACATAAAGGCTAAGATTTTTCCAGAAGTTAACTTAAGGAGAACTTTTCCTTTACCCATGACTCCACCTGTAGTGGAGTTACCCATGTAGACACACTCGCCATCAGCAGATTCCTCAAAGTCGTGAAATAGCTCCTTATTGGCGCAAATGTGCCTTGAAGCGCCTATGTCCAGTATCTAGTCAGTGTTGTTAGCCACCATGTTCGCCTCAACAACCACAACAATGACATCACCACCCTTATTAAGGTTAGCTTGGATTGGAGCTTTTCCTCCAATATTTGAGTTTTGTCCTTGTCTCTGGTTGCACTGAAAAGCCTTGTGACCAATTTTCCCGCAGACATATTAAGGTCCTTTTGACTTTTGAATATGGATCTCCGGCTTATTGAAGTAATTCTGCTTTTTCACATGTCCTTTCTTCTGGCCTTTCTTATGTTTTCCTTTAAACTTATCTTTCACAGAAGTACAAGAAGATTCCACAAGGTTAGCTTTAGAAGAATTAAGAGAGAGAGAGATTTTATCTTATCCTTAAGTCGTTCAGACTCCTCATCTTTGAGACGGTTTGCTTCCTCATTCCTCATGTGACTGATCAGTTCTTGAAGAGTTAAGTTTTTCTTTTTGTATTTCAGTTGATTTTTGTAATCACTCCAGGAAGGTGAAAACTTTTCAAGCAGAACATTAGCCTGAAGAATCTCACACATCTCCATGCCCTTGTTCAAAACATCAGCAGTCAAGTTCTCATACTCGTGAACCTGTTCGATGATTGGCTTATCATCAACCATCTGAAACTTGATCCACTTTCCAATGACATACTTCTTTTTTACTGCGTCATCAGCACCATATTTCTTCTCCAAACTATCCCATATAACTTTAGTAAATTTATAATTTATGAACAAATCAAAGAGAGAGTTAGTCATATGGTTAAGCAGATGCCCTCTCAGAGTTTTATTATCCTTTTCAAATTTCTTCTTAGCATCATCATCATCAATAATAATATTTGCTGAATTAGAATTATCATCAACAATTTCAGCAGGAGGATCGTTAAACAAAATATAATCAGCTTCTAATTGTTCAAAAAAAAATTAAAAGTTTTTGGGACCAACACTATAATTTATTCCATCTAAAGGCTCAGGCTTTGAGAGATCAGGAAGTGTTTTGTTCAAAGTGGTGGTCATTAGTCAATATTATATGCGAAGTCGCTTTCAAATTGTAAGAAAAGTGAGTAGATAATATTGACTAAGAACAAGAAGGAAACAACAACTTATAAAAAATACTGTGTCGTGGCAAGCCACTGTCTTGAAAGCGATTTCGACCCGATTGGGTGGAAGTCGTTAAGACCGGTCACTCCCCAAGGTTCCATAACACCTCCAAACACATGCACTCGTGGCTGGAAGTTTAGAATTTGCACAAAACAATTGCCCAGAAAGAAGAGAAGATGAAGGTATTTTCTGTAGCTGTTACAGAAATTAAAATATTGTAGGAAGAAAATAATGATTAGCAAGATGAATTATTGTTTAAGAAATTGAGTGAATATGATGGCTAATGATAATCCTATTTACAGGCAATTAGGGAGGTTGCATGTATGACAAGTGTGGAGAATCTTTTAACACTTGTCCAAATATATTAGTCCACTTGGCTTCAATATTAACAAGTGTACATAGTCTTCCATGCATGAAGACATGTTATAGATTTGCATAGCCATTTGTCAAAACCATTCAACACTTGGCTTTAAGGCTTCATGCAAGGAGCCACTTGAAAATAAATAAAACACTTGAAAAATAAAAAGACACATGGCTATTGGTTGTAAATGAATTTTAAAAAAGAAATTTTTGACTTTACATTATAAATAATACCAACACCATTAACCTTTCTAGCTACCGAAACACAAAAAATAATCTTACGGCTCCCCGTCAACTTTCAAGAAAAACTAAGTTTTAATCATTCACGTCATACAAATCTAGAAAAATTAATGTATCAGGAAAGCTTAATATTAAACTAAAATAAAAGAATTTACAAGTTTGAATTCCTCAACTTAGGGATAAACAAGGCCAAGAAACGATAAAACACAAAAGGAAAGCTACTGTCTCGTGGTTTCTTTCCTTTTATAGCTTCAAGCACTTGTAGCTTCAACCAGGCTTCCACTTACAATTTGCTAATCTTTTATTGCATTATCTAGCCTTTGTTACTACATCTGAATTTCGAGCAGCATGCCCAAGTTGATCTTCATGCTTCTCTGGCCCCAACTCTCGAGTAGAGTTCGTGACAATTGAAGTGATGAATGGAATTTGAAATAATATGCAGAATTTCATATCATTGTTCCTATGAATACATAATACGAATGACATGAATTTCCCCAAGAATACAGGCTACTGACTCAATTTCACAACACACATTAGAAAATAATCTAGTAGCTAGCACCCATAAAATTGTAAGAGAAACCATTAGAAGGAAGTCAAAGATAAAAAAGGAAAGCCCGGAGGTATCCATTCCCCACCCTGAATGAAATTCCCAATTGTGAATTTACGGGCCTCGGCAAAACTGTTGGTGACTCTATAACCAATAGGCCACTTCACTCTGGTACTAGCATTTGAACCTGTGTTATAGCTTGATTCAATTTACCACCTAGTGAAAATTTAAAGAATCGGAAAGGAAAAAATGGAACTCTTTATTTAATATCAATGGATTGTAATCACCATTATTACATGCAACCACTAGAATTGAAGAATTGGGAATTAAGAAATGAAGAAGAAAAGAAGAATCTAGAAGAAAGAATAAGAGAGAATAAGAGAGAAGAAGTGGTTGAGAGTGTAACTGATTAACAGAATAATTGCCTAACTCATCTACCTAACTAATGGTATTTATTCTTTTACTTTGGGCTGAATGAGAGTCGTCTAAATTGGGCTTCATGCTTGGCCCAATTCTCTGATCTGTCCGTCTATAGTGGCCCAACCCACTTTATTACACAGCCTTTACCTACTTTCCCCTTTCACCTACTTCCCAATTCATAACATTCCCTATCCCTTCGAGAATGACCTTGTCCTCAAGGTCGATGTTGAGCCTGTTGAGCCACAAAATCTGGAAAATGATGCTTGATATACCCCCAATCTTCCCATGTAGCATCCTCTTCCTTAAGATTTGCCCACTGAATTAACACTTTAACTCCACACCATTATCAATCTTTACCATTTTTCGCTGCAATATTCCCACTGGCTGTATCAGTACTTGACCGTTGGCATCACAAATGGGTGGCTGAAGCTGAGGTTCAATCATTGGACCTATTCTCTTCTTGAGCTAAGAAACGTGGAATACTGGGTGAAGTTGAGAGCCTTCAGGAAGCTCCAATAGGTAAGCTACTGTTCCAATTTTCTTCAATATCTTGTAAGGACCAATATAACGAGCACACAAACTTAACATTCTTACGAACCTCTATTGATGATTGTCTATACGGTTGTAGCTTAAGATAGACCTGGTCCCCAATCTCCAAAGTTCTTTCTGATCTCGATCTGTCAGCAAAGAATTTCATGCGTGACTGTGCTCGAATTAGGTTGTCCTTAAGTGTCTGCACCATGTGCTGTCGTTGTGCTAAACTCATACTTGCCATAGTCTGCCCAGAACTAGGTAGTGAGCCCAGTGGTAGTTCGGGAGGTGCATACCCATATAATGCTTCAAAAGTTGTGATCTTTAGAGCACTGTGGTAGTTAGTGTTGTACCACCACTCTGCCATGTGAAGCCACTTAACCCATTGTTTAGGATTATCAAAGGCCATAACTCTTAGGTAAGTTTCCATACACCTGTTGAGTCTCTCCATTTGGCCATAACTCTTAGGGTGATAAGCTAAACTTAAATTGAGTTTGGTACCCATAGATCTGAAAAGGTGCTGCCAAAAGTCGCTAGTGAAAACTGGATCCCTGTCAGACACTATGGATTTAGGAATGCCATGCAATCTATAAATTTCCTTGAGAAATAATTCTGCTACATCTTGTGCTGTAAAAGGATGTTTAAGAGGCAAAAAATGACTATACTTAGTAAATCTATCAATCACCACCAAAACTGCATTCTTCTGAGTCCTTCTATAAAATCCATAGAGATATCCTGCCATGCTTGTTCAGGAATAGGAAGAGGCTGTAGTAACCTAAGATAATGCACATTCTCTGATTTCATCCTTTGGCATATGCCACATTCACTGACCCATTTGCAACTGTCTGTCTTCATATTTGACCAATAAAAGTTCATCTGTAACCTCTTGTAAGTACCTTGTTGTCCTGAGTGTCCCCCCAATGGTGATTGATGCAATGCTTCCCACACATTCCTTCTCAATGTGTTGCCCTTCCCTACATATATCTTCTGTTTGCACCTGATTATCCCTTTGTATAGTGTGTAGTCTGAATTACCCTGAGAAGTTGCTATTAGTTCAGCCAATATCTGAGTAACCTTAGGATCACCTTTATAGGATTGACTGATTTCCTCTAGCCAAGCAGGCTGTGTAGTGGAAATAGCCAATAAGGTTGAGTTGTCAGAATCTTCTTGTCTCCTGGATAGAGCATCAACTGCCCTGTTTTCAGAATCTTTCTTGTACTGAATTTCATAGTCAAGCCCCAAAAGTTTAGTGAGGCCCTTTTGATGTAACACTGTGGTGACTTTCTGCTCTAATAAGTACTTAAGGCTCTAGTGATCTGTTCTCACAATGAAATGACCACATTGTAAGTAATGTCTCCATTTATCCACTGCTGTTAAGACTGCCATGTACTCCTTTTCATAGGTGGATAGTCCCCTATTCTTAGTAGTCAAAGCCTTACTTAGATAGGCTATAGATCTGCCCTCTTGTATTAGTACAGCTCCCATTCCTGTAGAGCATGCATCTGTCTCTACAATAAAGGTTTTGGTGAAGTCTGGCAATGCTAGTACATGTGCTGTGGATATTTCAGATTCTGAAAAAGCCTCTTCTGCCTCATCATTCCATTGGAATGAATTCTTCTTAAGTAGGTTGGTTAATGGCCTACTAATAATGCCATAGGACTTCACAAATCTTCTGTAGTAACCTGTAAGACCTAAAAATCCCCTGAGTGACTTGATTGACTTAGGTGTAGGCCAATACATTATAGAGTCTATCTTGGCAGGATCAATAGCTACTCATTGACGAGAGATAATATGGCCCAAATACTCCACCTTATCTTGCCCAAAGGCATACTTGGACAGTTTAGCATAGAGTTTTTCCTTCTATAAAACTTATAAGACTTGTTTGAGATGATCTACATGGCTGTCCACTGTTGGACTGTAAACTAAGATGTCATCAAATAAAACTATAACAAACTTTCTTAGAATAGGTCTGAAAACATGGTTCATCAGATTCTGAAAGTTTGCAGGGGCATTTGTCAAGCCAAAAGGAATGACTTTAAACTCATAGTGTCCCAGATGTGTCCTAAATGTAGTTTTATAAATGTCAGATCTCTCCATCCTAATTTGATGATACCCAGCCCTTAGATCAATCTTGGAATATATGCAAGACCCTTTAAGTTCATCCATCAAATCATCTACTAAAGGAATAGGAAATTTATCCTTTATGGTCATCTTGTTTAACTCTCTATAATTAATGCAGAACCTCCAACTTTCATCCTTCTTCTTCACTAGCAGTACAGGTGAGGAACAAGGAGAATGACTAGGCTGCATAATTACACTATTTAACATTTCATTGACTTGCTTTTCTATTTTATTTTTCTGGAAGTGATTATACCTGTAAGGTCTGATACTCACTGTTGTTACATTAAGTTTGAGAGAAATGGAATGATCATGGCTCCTCTGTGGTAGCAAAGTCTTTGGTTCTTCAAACACATCTAGAAATTCCTCTAGCACTCCACTGATCCTTTGAGGTATGTCCCCATGTATTTCAGCATCCTTAGCAGTAATTGTAAATAAATGAGCCCACAGCACCTTCCCTTTTTTGAGAAGTTGTTTTACTCCATCAGCTGTCATGCTATTGAGCTTCCCTTCTTCAGAATATCCCTTAAGGTCCACCCTTTTCCCTTTCACACTCACTTGTAACCTGTATTCAATGAATTCAAACAGAATGACGTTATGTTTCCTCATCCAATCCACACCCAAGACCACATCACATCCCCCAATATCCAGTAATCTTAGCTTGTGTTCAAAATTTATCCCTTGAGTCTTTCAACTGAATTGAGGACAAGATTGGTAACTCATCAGGTAGCCCCCATTAGCCACAACTGCTCCCATAGGTGCATCATCTTCAACTATGCACCCTAGGTGTTTGGCAGTTTCACTAGCTATGAAACTATTGGTGTTTCTACTGTCTGCTAATATAGTCAACATTTTCTTCCCATACAACCCTCTAAGCTTAATGATAGTAGAAGTTATGGTGCCTGAAAGTCCATTGAGACTGATGGCCTCATCTAATATCTCTTCCATCATCCCATTAGGCATAGCCTTACCTTCTGTAATTAGCTCTGTTATTTCTTCCTCCTGTTCAGTACTTCCAGATAATGTATTCAGCTGTCTATTCTTGCACACATGGCCTGAGAAATACTTTTCTCCATATTTGTAGCATTCACCCCTAGCTTTCCTAGCTTCAAACAACTTAGTTCCTGATAGAGTTGTATTAGAAGTACCTTCTTTTTGTGAGTTTCCCACAGTTTTGTTCCCTGCTGCTAGATTAGAACCTTGATACTGCCCTACACTCCTCACACCATTGAATTTGTTCTTTTTGGCCATGGTATCAATCAAGTTCTCCTTGTGCCTAGCCTTTTCCACAGCATGACTTAAGGAATATGGGTCAAGAATCTTCGCAATATGTCTAATATCTTCTTTCAAACCTTCAATGAAGAGCCCTAGGAAGAATTCTTCAGGTATAGTTGGGTATTTTATCAATAACCAGGCCTTCAAATCTTCAAACCTCTCTAGGAATTCATTGACAGTCCCCTTTTATTCTACCTTTTTAAATTCCCCCAACAACTTCAAGTTACTATTATCAGATTCATTAAATCTCTTACAGATTTCTTCAATAAAATTTGACCATCTCACAATCCCTCTACTCAATTGATAAGAAAAGTACCAATACTTAGCCCTCCCATTAAGATGAAGATATTCTAATTTCTGTTGTGGGTCTGTAATATGATTGTAATGAAAATACCTTTCATATTTGTGCAGCCATGATCGAGGATCCCCTTCCTCAAAGTATGGAAACTCCACTCTAAAAGCAAAATTGTTCACCAAATTTTGCCCAGTTTGCTGCTCCGGTGGTTATGCTCTTCTCGCTCTGCTTCCAGAACCTTCAAATTGAAGACCATCAGTTGGTGGACTCCTCAGAATGTCGTCCCTGTGTGAAAAGAGTTTCTCCATCATCACATCAAATTTCCTGTTCAGATAATCCATCTGAGTCATTGGACTCCAATTTTTTGTTTGTTTCAGTCATGTAATTTTGTAACTGATTTTCCAATTTCTTTACATTCTCCTTAGTTGTTTTAGCTCGCGTCTCTGTAATAGTCATGGTGCCAGGACAAGGCTCTAATACCAAATTGTTATAGCTTGAATCAATTTAGCACTTAGTGACAATTTAAAGAATCGGAAAGGAAAAACTGGAACTCTTTATTCAATATCAATGGATGGTAATCACCATTATTAAATGCAACCACTAGAATTGAAGAATTGGGAATTAAGAAATGAAGAAAAAGAAGAAGAATCTAGAAGAAAGAATAAGAGAGAATAAGAGAAGAAATGGTTGAGAGTATAACTGATTAACAGAATAATTGCCTAACTCATCTACCTAACTAATGGTATTTATTCTTTTCCTTTGGGCTGAATGAGAGCCGTCTAAATTGAGCTTCATGCTTGGCCCAATTCTCTGATCTGTCCGTCTATAGTGACCCAACCCACTTTATTACACAACCTTTACCTACTTTCCCCTTTCACCTACTTCGCAATTCATAACAACCTGGTCCTCTGTTCATGTACTCACCATAAAGTGTCTTCAAATGCAAAATCACCATTCCATTCCAACCATACAACAAACTCTATAATCTGCCAATGTACGACTGAAGAAAGACAATTCTCGAATATTCTTTCTAGGGATGTCCTAGATAATTCTTGAACAATGATTGTACAGGAATCAAATCCACAACAACTTCCACTTTGCAGTTCAGGACTGAAATCCTAGTATTCTATCTTCTCTTCCTTGGGCAGTGAACATGTTCTTCTGATTCAGGTCTGGTTAACGAGCGTACAAGTTACAGTTGTGGAGAACTATGGGTGTGTTACCGAGAATGAGTTGACTGTTTCATAAACGTCATAGTTCCGATAAAATTGGCGAAGGGAATGGACGTAGAGGGTGGAGTCCGGAACCAAAACGTGTTTTTTTTTTGACTCAAAATACGCAAATAAGTGTTAAAAAAAAAGTTACCAGACTATATATAACGCCACAAAAAGTGGCGCTATACAGTAACGGTAACTGCACCGTTACTGTATAGCACCACTTTTTGTGGCGCTATACCCCTTATTACCTGACCCCACCAATAATTTCTGGGTTCAATAATTCGAAAAGCGTATAAAGCCACTTTTTGTGGCGCTATATACAAAAAAAAAACCTCTCCGGCTAGCCATTTCCTATATAAACATCGTAGAATCGCCACAACTTCATTCAAATTTTTTTTAACTCTTGTTGGTTTCTATTGTTGTTAAATTCTCCAGCATTTTTTCATTATGGCTGAAGAACGTAGAATAAGAGTATCATTATATTGGAGGGGGGGGGGGGTGAGGTTGTGATGGAGAATAACTCTGTGAGCTACAGTTTACCTGCTAAGTGTAATGTTAAATTGCCACTTTCAATGAAGTACGAAACATTGATATCGTTGTTATGCAAAAAAATGAGTGTGAGAAAACGTTCAGTGATACTCAAAGTAACCGGAAGATATCCGTATTCCGTTACGCCGCAAGGGGTTGCTTTTTACTCAGAGTTTAACATCGACGATGATGACACTTTGAGTGATTTCCTGAGGACTCCGGACGAATGCCGGGAATTTCTTGTAATCACAATGTTGGAGATGTACGTGAAGGTCGAAGACGTTCCAAAAAATGAGGTTGTGCGTAGTAGAGATAACCCCCAGTCATCGGGTGGTTATTCTGGATCAGTTTTTGCCGGACATGTTCCGGATGAAAGATTTTTTCTTGATTTAAATTTATCACCGTCGGCGAATGAGCAGCGAGAAAATAATTTATACCCTGCTTTCCATAATTCACAAGAAGAGTGGTAAACTTCAATTTTCATTTGTGTTAATTATGTATATTTTTGGCGTATTGAATTAATTTTAACGCTTCATTTATTTAATAGGGGGTACCGGCCGGATATGAATTTTACAAGTGGCCCATCCGGTAGTCATCACCTAACTGAAAACGTCCATCATGGAATGTCATCACATTACGACTTGTAAGTGAAATGATATAGCCATATATAAAGCATTTATTAATTTAGTAGCTTATATTTTTGTTGAAATGTGCAGTGAAAACGAGCAAGTTGAACTACCCGTACTCACTCAATTGCCCGAAAATGACGTATTACATCAGGATCTGGCAGATGCACAGAGTGAGGAAGAGAACAGCGATTACGATAACAATGCCGATGAATCGGGAGACGAGACACCATTTGCTCGTGAGGATGGTGATGAAGAGGACGAGGAGGAAGGACCCGATTTGAAGAGAGCCCCCATAGACGAAAAGTGTACGAGTCTGAAGTGCCGTTTCATTCAAGGGAGATTCCTTATATTGATAACTTGCCAGCCGTGCCGGATGTGGAAGCTCTCACAAGGGATTTTGATGAAATCCGGACAGCAATGTGGGATGAGTCTAGACCAACGGTGCTTGCAAAGGGGATGCTTTTTCCTGATAAAGCACGCGTAAGCAGGGCTTGTAAAATGCACAATGTTAAAGAGTGTCGTGAGATGCAGGTATCGGAGTCAAGTCCGACGGTATACAAGGCTATTTGCCGCAGGTGGTTTTGGCCATGTAATTGGATGTTGCGTGCGTCGAAGAAGAAAACAGGTATGTGGAAAGTGGGTAAATACATTCCCACCCACACATGCGAAATGGACACTTTCAACGGGAATCACTTCAACTTGGATATTGACTTGATATCTCTTGTACTTATTCCGCACATCAAAGCGTCCATAAGGTATAAAATCAAAGAGTGCATTACAGTAGTCCACCAGGAATATGGCCACACAATTACTAAAAGAAAGGCATATCTTGGTCGCAAAAGAGCGTTTGAAATAGTCTATGGTAACTGGGATAAGTCATTTGCGGATCTGCCTAGGTACATGGCTGCACTGCAGCACTTTAACCCCGGAACAGTTGTTGAATGGAAGCTTGAGCGGAGTCCGGGTAAACCAGAATATATATTCAATTACGTGTTCTGGGCGTTTAAGCCAGCAATTGATGGTTTTCCGTATTGCCGGCCCGTAATATCCATAGACGGAACTCATGTCTATGGAAAGTATGATATCAAGCTATTGATAGCCGTGGCAGTGGATGCTAATGGACAGATATTTCCTCTAGCCTTTGCTATTTGTGCCAATGAAAGCACAGAGAAGTGGACAATGTTTTTGAACCACCTGAAAGAGCATGTTGTCAAACAGCGTTCAGGTATTTGTCTAATATTTGATCGGCACGGGGGTATATTAAGTTCTGTGGAGAACCTTCCTACCTGGCAAGAACCTTATGCATACCACCGTTACTGTGTGAGGCACTTGAAAGCCAATTTCCAGAAGGCACATCCCAAAAAGGATCTACATGATTTGATGTGGATGGTAGCAACAGACCACCAACAGCATAAATTCCGGAGGCATATGGATTCTATCAGGCAAGAAGACGAGGCAGCATATCGTTGGTTAATGCGACATGACCCTGAAAAGTGGACGTTGCATGCAGATGGTGGCAGACGCTGGGGAATTCTTACTACAAACGTGTCAGAATCCTTCAACGGGTTATTAAAGTCGGCAAGAGGATTGCCCGTCACAGCCATGGTGCGTATGTCGTTCAAGCAGATGGCGGAGAGGTTTGTACAACGGTCTGCAGCTGCAACGGAATTGATGGAAAGGGGTGTTGAATTTATGCCAGTGCCTATGAAGAGATTAGAGAAATACAGACGGCGAGCACATTGGCATTCCTTTTTGCAATATGATAACGAACGAGGTATTTTTGAAGTTCGCACCGCTATCCATAATAATCGGGGTAATAATGTACATACTGTAAATGAATCCACAAGGTTATGCTCATGTGGGAAATGGTCAATCTACCACATGCCTTGTTCACATGCCATCAAGTGTTTTCAACGTGTTGGTTATGCGGAGACCAACTATATTGATCAACAATATAGTGTTTCCAAATACCTAAACACATATAGTGGTCAGTTGCAGCCAGTGGGTGCTGAGCATTACTGGCCCCCAAAACTATTTAAAATGGTGTGTAACAAGTCCTATTTGCGTAAAAGACAGGTGCAGAAGAGAACGCGTATACGGAACCAAATGGATGTTAGTGATACCGTATATGCGCGCAAATGTGGTATATGCTCGCAAACAGGACACGACCGTAGAAAATGTCCTTTGGGTGGCAACAGTAATCAAGCTCAGGGCGGGTGTTCTTCTATTGTACCTAACTACCTAATGAGTTCATGTTGTAATAATTAGTTGTTATGTATACGATTTAAGTATTTATGAAATAAAATTTTCTTGTTTGTTAATTATGATTTGTACTTTCCCATTTTACCTATTTAAATAATAATTTAATATAATTATCGGTATATTTATTATGTGTGTGTTGTCTTGTCGAATTCACGATATTTAATATGCAAAATATAGCGCCATTATATATGGCGCTATGTGTGTCTTGTCTTGTCAAACTGAAAAAGCTGAAAAAGCTAACCGGCTGACATAAAGTCGTCTTGTCAACATCATGATATGTCGCCATTAGATATGGCACTATCTAATATAGCGCCATTAGATATGGCGCTATATGTTTGTTGTTTCGCCTATAAATAATGGGGTCATTGTAGTTATTTTGTGTGCTAAAAATTTCCCCCAGAAATATTTCATTAAAAGTAAGTAAGGTTTTTTATTATAAGCAAATAGTTCACAAATGGCTCAACCTGGTCGTCCACCAATTTGCTTATGTGGAAAACCATGCATGATGGATTGTGGGTGGGAAGGTGCTAACGTTGGACGCCGCTATTGGTGCTGTATGAACAAGTTGTACAAGCAACCCGACGAACCTACTTGTGAATTTGATGAATGGGCTGAGGAACCATGTTATCAGGAAAGCTACAGGGATAGATTACAGGAATTTCATAATATGTTGTTATACCAGCATAGAATACAAAAGGAGGGAGATAGAATTATTACAGAAATGAGGGAGAAACTGAAGGAGGTGGAAGATAAAAAATGGAGAGCAGAATGGAATTGTGAAGCACACAAGGAACGCAACGAAAAATATAAACGGGAACTTGCGGAGGTGAAGGCGAGAGTGAAAGAGTTAGAAGAAGAAAAAGAACAAATGGAAGAACGATTTAAGTGGTTGGAGCGAAGAATAAATGACAACTGAGGATGGAGCATTGGCGTGTATGTGTTTAGTGTCATTTTCATATTTCATGTATTTTTATTATGTTGGCCTGTTATGTTTGTGTTTGTGTTGTAGTAATGTTTTCCTTGTTTGTTGTACTAAATTTTATTTTAATTTAAGTGGAAGTTAAGTTTAAGTTGTTGTGTTACTATACCAAATACTATAAAACGAAATGAGAATTAAAAAAAGTAACTGTCATATTCGATTAAATATTGTTGTTAATGTATACAAAAATATTATTTACACCAAAAAAACATAAAAATGGAAGATCGAATCAATGTGTCCCACATCCGGTGTGTCTCAAAGTAGCCGTTGGCCTGAGGCGCATCCCCTGCCGCCCGGGTACGCTATCAGGATCATCATCATCAAGTCGTCTCCTTATGGCCAGATGCGGCACATGATGACATGTATCGGTGGTGCTGTCAGGTCCAGTAGAAGGCTACATAATAATATCAAACTTAGTATAGAAAACTACATAACAATTCACAAAAATTTATATTGTCTTACCATAATCGTGTCTGGATCCTGAATGTAGTCATCTGTCGCAGCATCGCATGAAGCCTAAAAAAGTAAATTAATAAAGTTAAAGAAAATAAATAAGTTATAGTAAAAACAGTAATAAAATTAATACTAATAAACTCATACCAGCGCATGTGATGAGCTGCCATAACTCAGTCGGTGCCCACTATCAAAATCTCGGATCGGTCGAGACTCATCAGTGGTAGACGGGCTAGGGAAATATCTACCCAACTCCACTCCTTAAAAATCCGAGCCCGTGATCAAGAATTGACCCGATGGGGTCACCTGCGACGTCCCTGGAGTGTCATAAATGCCAAGGCTGTAAGACGACATGTCAGTCTCATGCATGCTACCTCCCATATCATCAGCAACATCATCAGCAGGAGCCTCAAAGCCCCCTTGCTGGGGACCTCCTCTCCGCCCACGACCACGTCGTTCGGCACCAGCAGGTCGTCGTGGAGCAGCAGCAGCTCGTCGGCCACCACCTCGTGGCATACCACGACCTCGCTGGTACGTGGATGGGTCAACATAATCTGGCTCGTGTGCCAAACGCTGATCCGATCGGCCTCGTTGCAGTGTCTGGGCAGCCACATCCATGAAGCGACGACTATACTCCTGCATGATCATAGGATCGTGGACATAACTCTGCATCTGCTGCCCCATACGATATACGGTATGCAATCCAATCGCCTGCACAAAAGTTTTTAATATAAACTATGTATTTGACTCGAAATTACTATTAATGTAATTGATAATAACAGAAAACATACCAGAGCCTCATGTCTCCCGGCGTATGAGACGTACCGACCATATACCTGATGAACTGGGTTCCCGATAATAAGTCGGGAAATAGTGCGGTACCATGCCATATAAACTTCGATAGGAAAGTGTTGCGGAGCTGGGGTCAAGTCCCCTCGGCTGTCCCAAATACCCAACTGCGCTGCCAGCCAATCAATAAATGTGTCATCCACCCTCATCCGATCATCCCTCTCATAATGTAAAGGATCCCATGCAGGCCGAGTCGGTATAGGCTGCGGAAATCCAAACTGACGAAATACTCGCTCTGAGGCATGATGCTCGACAATATCGAGGCACGTGAGAGGGACGGAAGCCCTCCAAATATGGCGGCCGTGCGTGCAATACGCTGGCAGGGTACCTATCAGATCTTCGCTATACGGCGTCCAGATGAACTATCAAATAATAACACAAACCGTTAGTATGCGCAACACCTAGTTAAACAATAATTGGTAAGTTTAGTTAGATATTCACCTGTGCGTCCTCCAGAAAATCCAACACATCCCTACAGAAGGGGAGATTATGATGGCCATGATACTCTCGTGCAAGTCTACGACGCAATACCCACCTACAAGCTAGAGGGAGATCAGGAATATGTACATTAGCTGGTAGCTGTGGTAGAGGTGGCCGAAGCTGTAGAAATCGCTCTCACACCCAAACCTAACATACAAAGTTAACGTAAAGATTAACTATAACTAGGTAGAATTGTAACTAAAGCACATATTATTTGAATAAGTTGTCACCTGTAGAAGTGGCAGAAAGCCAGAAACGTCTCTCTGTGTGCCCATGGATGCCCGACACATCTGCCTGTACAAAAATGATAGGACAGCACCACCCCAGCTGTAGCTGACTGTATCATCGAAGTTCGCAATATGATGCGGAAAATGGAGGCTCACTAGGTTCCCCGAAGTGTTCGGGAACAAGACCCCCCAAATAGAAGGAGCAACAACAGCCTCGTATATTGCTCCACATCCACCTCCGCTGAGTCGTCGGTGTTAGTATCGTGGATCTGCACCAAGTGGTCTCTAATGGGGACCAACTGCATACGACTGCTCCCAATTGCTACATCTGGGTCCTCGGACTTGAAGCCCGTGAGCCTGTGCAACATATCCATATATGAATCCCGATTAAAATATCTCATATTCCCAGGCAGTAAAACTGGCAAGCCATCAGTGGACATGCCATATAAAATCTCGACGTCCTGGAGTGTGATGGTGGCTTCGCCGATGGGCAGATGGTAAGTGTGCGTCTCCGATCGCCACCGCTCAATCAACGCCGTGATCAAAGCATAGTGGAGCTGTATCCGGCCAATGCTAATGATCCTATATAATCTCATCTCCTCCAGGTGATGGACCACACAGGGATGTAGAACGCGGGGAGGAGTCAAAAACTCCCACAATAAATCCACTCTCCTGCCCCAAAAAGTCTGCGTAAGCAACTATCCCCCCCATATATGCTCGGATCTATGTTGGGGCTGTAGGGGTAGTAGCTCCGACGTCCGAGGGTCGGGATGTATAGGTGCATCCATGTCGTCAACTGTAAATTCATAATTTTTAATAATTATCATTAATAATTATGTGTTTTTATAATTTAAATTCATATTTTTTAACAACTTAATTGTAAAAATTATATATATACTTATGGGTTTCGTGCTAGATTTTCTGAGGCATAGTGGTACCAAACTATCATTAATAAATTTTTGTTTTTTAATAATTTTTATTCATATTTTTTAATAACTTAATTGTAAAAATTATATATATATATATATTTTATAATTATGGGTTTCGTGCTAGATTTTCTGAAGCCCAGTGGTACCAAACTATCATTAATAATTTTATGTTTTTTTAATAATTTTTATTCATATTTATTTAATAACTTAATTGTAAAAATTATATATATATATATATATATATATATATATATATAATTTTTATAATTATGGGTTTCGTGCTAGATTTTCTGAGGCCCAGTGGTACCAAACTATCATTAATAATTTTATGTTTTTTTTTATAATTTTTATTCATATTTTTTAATAAATTAATTGTAAAAATTATATATATATATATATATATATATATATATATATATATAATTTTTATAATTATGGGTTTCGTGCTAGAATATAAGATAATTAAACAAAATGAATTCTAAGCTAAAATACTACACAATACTACGCTACAAGGCTCTAAATTTTACTACGCTAAAAGGGTCTACGTTTTACTACGCTAAAAAGGTCTACATTTTACTACGCTAAAAAATAATCTAAACTAAATGGCATAAAAACACATAAATATACATGAGGATATTAACAAACACATTTTTTAGACTAATTTACATATTTTTATACAACACTAAAATTAAATCCGGATAAAATTTAACATGCTAGTTTCGGAAAAAATAAACACAAACCGAAATAGAACACATACAAATCAAGTAATATGCATTGTTATAAAAGTTTCAACTTAAAATAAATCGAAATACCTCGATTTAGAATTTTTGGAATGTAAATAGATCGAAATTTTGACTCCGGAAGAGTGAATCCACAATAACACGAAGCTCTACTCGACAGCGGGACCACCAATCTTCAACTTTTATGTGCCGGGGGGACCCAAATTTTTTTTTAAAAATGGGGCAGAATCGATCAGAAATTGGGGGGGGGGGGGACCAAGAGGGAGTAAAATAATGGAGTTAGAATGAAACGAAGAAGAAGAAGACGGAGGGTTTTTTAATAAGGGGTATAGCGCCACTAATAGTGGCGCTATGTAACATGTGTCAGGTTTACTATATATAACGCCACAAAAAGTAGCGCTATACAGTAACGGTGCAGTTACCGTTACTGTATAGCGCCACTTTTTGTGGCGTTATATATAGTTTGGTAACTTTTTTTTTAACACTTATTTGCATATTTTGAGTAAAAAAAACCACATTTTGGTTTATGCGACAAAGCTGCATTGGTAGAAAGCCGATAGGTCTGAGCTACTCAGAAGAGCCACTGCTTGGTGCTTGCTTGGTCCTGCATAGTTTTCAACTAAGTTGCTCCGACACGATAATTTAGGTACCGCACCCATGTCGACACGATACTAGTATGGGTGTGGGTATGGGATCCATACCAGATTTGGTCAAACGAGATACAATTTGATTCCCGAAATCAGAACCAAAACTAGGGTAAATATGAAGAAATAACATACCTTATCTAGGAAATCAATCTTTTATTTATCTACAACTTGAGAACAAAGAATAAATTCATAATTTATAAGCTATATGTAAGTATTCCACAAATTTTTTCATAATTTAGAGTTATTTTTATTTTTCTAAATTATTTTTAGCCGGATCACTACCGTATCCGTACTAAGATCCATATTCCCGAATCTTAGAATTTACATCTTGAAGGATCCGACCTCTAGACCCGCACCCGTGTCGGATACCCGCACCCGTACCGAGCAACAAAATTGTCAACTATATGAAGACCTATTAAACTATATGCAAAGAACCATTAAAAATTAGTTCTACAAGTTTTCTTATCTTGTGACTTGTGGTACGAGGTATAATCCATTTCACTAGTTTCTAACTGTATTACAGAAAGGGCTTTGCACATTGACAAATTGAACAACACCAGCTATTTTCACTCAAGCAAGTTTGTTTGTTTTAGCGCAAGACTGCCGGTGCAAAGAACATGAAGTTCGATCAAAGAAACTATTTTTTTCAAGTTCGCATTGAAGTAGCAAATCAATGTGTTGGAATAAGGTAAAATTGGGAAAGTAGAAACAAGACGCAACAGAAGTTTGAAAGGAGGGAAAAAATCCGAGATGACTATGACAAAAATTGCCATACCAGGTCTGTAACAAGTTGGAAACTTCTTGTTTGCTTTCCATCACCATAAACTGTTAAAGGTGTTGGTATTATTAATCTTGATAATGCAAAGCCAAAGATTTTATTGTGGTCCATTTTCCTTCTTTATTTCTTTATCTTTTGTGAAAGTGGATCAAGTTTCAGATGATTGAAGATAAGCCGATCATGGAGCAGGTTCACGAGTATGAGAACTTAACTGCTGATGTTTTGAACGAAGGCATGGAGATGTGTGAGATTCTTTAAGCTAATGTTCTACTTGAAAAGTTTCCACCTTTCTGGAGTGATTACAGGAATATATTGAAATACAAGAAGAAAAACTTAACTCTTCAATAACTGATCAGTCACATGAGGACTGAGGAAGCAAACCGTCTCAAAGATGAGGAGTTTGAACGACTTAAGGATAAGATAAAATCTCTCTCTCTTAATTCTTCTAAAGCTAATCTTGTGGAATCTTCTAGTACATTTGTGAAAGATAGGTTTAAAGGAAAACAAAAGAAAGGACATGTGAAGAAGCAGAATTACTTCAATAAGCTGGAGGGCCATATTCAAAAGTTGAAAGGACCTTGCTATGTCTGCGGAGAAATTGATCACTAGGATTTTCAGTGCAACTAGAGACAAGGACAAAGCTCAAAAAATGGAGGAAAGTTCCAGCCCAAGCTAACCTTACTGAGGGTGGTGATATCATTGCTGCTGTAGTTGCTGAGGCGAACATGGTGGCTAACAAGACTAACTGGATGCTGGACATAGGAGCTTCAAGGCACCTTTGCGCCAACAAGGAGTTGTTTCATGACTTTGAGGAATCTACTGATGGCGAGTGTGTCTACATGTGTAACTCCACTACAACTAGAGTTATGGGTAAAGGAAAAATTCTCCTTAAGTTAACTTCTAGAAAAGCCTTAGCCTTGAACAATGTTCTGTATGTACCCTCCCTTCGTAGAAACTTAGTTTCTAGTGCGCTTCTCAACAAAGCAGGTCTTAAACTTATTTTTGAATATGATAAAGTTGTTATTTCTCGTGGGGGAGACTTTGTTGGGAAGGGTTACCTCAGTGGGGGTTTATTTGTACTGAACATCACTCAAAAGATTACTAATAATGCTAGTACTTTCAATTCTGCTTATATTTCTGAGTCTATTGATTTGCGGCATGATATACTAGGTCATGTTAATATTGCTTCTATTAAAAAACTTAGAAAAATGAAGTTAATTCCTGCAGTTAAGTTGATAATTTTTCTAAGTGTCCTGTTTGTGTAGAATCAAAATATACCAAAAAGCCTTTTAAGAATATAACTAGTAGAGAAACATAATTGCTTGAACTAGTACTTTCAGACTTAACAGATTTCAAGAACACTATTAGTAAGGGTAGAGAGAAATTCTACATCTCCTTCGTAGATGACTTTCTAGATACACTAAGTTATATCTTCTTAAGTCAAAAGATGAGGGTGAAAGCATGTTTTTGAAATACAAGGCAGAAGTAAAGAATCAATTAGATAGAAAAATTAAGAGACTTAGGTCTGACAGGGGTGGTGAATATAGTACTAATACTCTAGAAGCCTTTTGTAAGAAAAATGGTATTATACATGAGGTTAGTGCTCCCTATACTTCCCAACAAAATGGTGTAGCCGAACGAAAAATAGAACCCTTATGGAAATGATGAATTCTATGCTTTTGAGTTCGGGTTTATCTGATAATATGTGGGGGAAAGCTGTTTTATCTACATGCTATGTTCTTAATAAAGTCCCTCATAAGAAGTTAGATAAAACCCCGTATGAGTTATGGAAATGGTTTTCCCCTAACTTGAAAATTCTAAAAGTGTATGGGTGTTTGGCTAAGGTTGGTCTACCTGATTTTAAACAAGTAACTGTTGGACCCAAGACTTTTGATGTTATTTTTATTGGTTATGCTCAAAATAGTGCTGCGTATAGATTTATGTCTTTGAATGATAGTTCTATCTGTGAATCTAGAGATGTAGAATTTTGTAAACATATCTTTCCATTGAAAAATAATTTGCCTAGTGATGTGCATAATAATACTTCTACATCTATGTTTGTTAATTCTCATATTGTACCTTCTTCCAGTGTTACTTCTAATGAGCATGAAAATGAACTTAGAAGGAGTAAGAGGTGTAGAACTGAAGCTAGCTTTGGTCCTGACTTTATCACTACTCTCTTGATTGAAAATATTGATCTTGATATTTTGAATGATAAATTAGTATCTATCTATTTAATAGAAGAAGACCCTAAGACTTATAATGAAGCAATGAGGTCAATAGATGTTAGTTTTTGGAAAGAGGCCATTAAAAGAGAATTAAACTCTATAGTTTCTAATCACACTTGGACTTGTCTGATTTGCCTAAAGGTTGTAAACCCAGAAGTAGCAAGTGGATATTTAAGAAGAAATTAAGTCCTGATGGTACAATTGAAAAATGTAAGGCTAGACTTGTTATTAGGGGTTTTAACCAAAAGAAAGGCATTGATTACTTTGACACTTATTCTCCTGTGACAACGATAGCGACTATTAGAATTCTTGTTGCTTTAACTGCTATTCATAATTTAGTGATACATCAAATGGATATTAAAATGGCTTTCCTAAATAGTGATTTAGAGGAAGGGATCTATATGTCTCAACCTAAGAGATTTATGATCCAAGGACAGAAGAATAGAGTATGCAAATTGAGAAAGTCTCTGTATAGTCTAAAGTAGGAACCTAAGCAATGACATGAAAAGTTTAATAGCACATTAGTGGGTAATGGTTTTGTTGTTAATGCATTTGATCCTTGTGTTTATTTCAAGATGATATGATCAGATTGTGTTATTATATGTCTATATGTAGATGACATGTTAATCTTTGGACCTAATGTGAATGTTGTTAATGAGACTAAGAATTTTTTGTCTTACAAATTTGAAATGAAAATCTTGGAGAAGCGGATGTGATTTTAGGAATTAAAATCAAAAGAACTTCTAATTTTCATTATCTCAGTCTCATTATATTGAGAAAATGTTGAAAAGGTTTAATTGTTTTGATGTAGCACCTGTGAGAACTCCTTATGATTCTAGCATTCACTTGAGAAAGAATAAGGAATTTAGTGTTTCTCAAACTGAATATGCTAAAATAATTGGTCGTGTAATGTTTCTCATGAATTATACACGATCAGATATTGCTTATGCTGTTAGTAGATTGAGTAGATATACTCACAACCTTAGTAGTGAACACTGGAATGCTCTTTATCGTTTGCTAAGGTATTTGAGAGGTACTATGAATTGGTGTTTGCATGTTAATAAATTTCCTGCTATTTTAGAAGGATTTTGTGATGCAAACTGGGTTACTGACAATGATGAAGTTAGCTCCACTAGTGGCTATGTGTTTATTTGGGTGCAGGTACTATTTCATGGAAGTCTTCAAAACAGACTTGTATAGCAGGATCTACTATGAAGTATGAATTCATTGCTCTTGAGTTGGTAGGGCAAGAAGCCGAGTGGTTGAGAAACTTTTTAGTAGACGTGCCTTTATGGAGAAGACAAGCTTCACCGGTTTCTCTATATTGTGACTCACAGGAGGCAACTGGAATTGCCAGAAATAGTATATACAATAGAAAAAGAAGATATATCCGCATTAGACATGATGCGGTAAAATAATTGTTGAAATAAGGTGTTATTTCCTTGGAATATGTAAGATCCGAAAGTAATTTGGCGGATCCTTTAACCAAGGTTTTGGCAAGGAGATTTATCCTTGACACGTCGAGAGGGATGGGGTTAAAGCCCATGGTTTGAGGAAGTATGGTGGATGCCCGTTTGTGGTCAAACGAAGCCATGTGAGACCTCAATATGTACTATATTTCCTATCCCTTTGGCGTGTGGTAGTGCTTTATATGGTTGAGCTTATTTTGCTCTTAATGATTCCATAGCCTTAAGGTGGGTATGCGTAGATAAACTTGATGGAATCACCTACGTGAGTGTAGAGGTGCGGTCGCCTTTTATGAAAGACTTGAGATATCTTTCTAGAGCACTCATGAGACCCAAGGTAAGTGCATGACCATAAAAGTACTTTGTTAGTATCACAGAGTTTGCATAAAATTAAGAATATAGTATGTGTGGTGGGGTTCTCAACTAATGCTCATTCAGTTCAAGAGTACTTCACTTTGAGGATTTTAGTTGTTGCCTCATTTCACTATGTGTCAATTCAAATCGAAAGATATTGACACTTAAGTACAGGTTCCTTCTTTTGCCCAAAATTATTCTTATTCTATTTTTGCCTTTGCATTAGTGGGGGATTGTTGGTATTATTAATCTTGATAATGCAAAGTCAAATATTTAATTGTGGTCCCTTTTTCTTCTTTACTTCTTTGTCTTTTGTGAAAGATAAAGTGTCCTTCATTGGTTGTGGAAAGTTATTTCCTTCTCTTTGTATTGAATTGCTCTTTGTTGGGCTTGTAAAGAGCTACTAAAAAGGAGTGGTCTCGCACACATGAGAAATTGGTCCTGAAGGCAAAACGGGTCGATTTGTCCCCCCTGCGCGCGAGATATACGTGAGGCCTAATCCAAATCTGGTTTTGCTAACATTTATTTCTTCATTTTTTGAGCTTACCAGAAAATTGTCCAAATACATGCTTACCAGAATATGTCCAAATTTATTCTCTTTTGAAGTGAATTTTGTAACGTTTGTAATAGCTATAATTTAATTTATTGTAAATGCTACTTGAATTCTTGTAACTCCTACTTGAATTCTATAACAATTGTTTTATTTCATAACCCCCAAATTAAATTCTCCTTCTTGTAACAACTCTAGCATCTTATCTATATTAGGAGTTGTTTTATGAAGTTTTAAAACACAAAAAAAAACACCTTCATCTCTCTTCTTCTTCAACCGAATTCTGGGCAATTATTTTGTGCAAATTCCAAACTCCAACCACGAGTGCACGTGTTTGGAGGTGCTGTGGAACCTTGAGGAGCGACTGGTCTTACCGATTTGTACCTAGTCGGGCCGAAATCGCTTTCAAGGTAGTGGCTTGCCATGACACAGTATTTATCGATAAGTTGTTCTTGTATCCATTTTTTCCTTGTCAATATTATCTACTCATTTTTCTTACAAAAGTCTCCTTCCTCAAGGCCTGTATTGTAATACTAAACAATATTCAGAAGATTGTAGGCGATCTATAACCTTTATTATCACGGGATTAATTATCCCACCCTCCCATGGGGATAAAAAAAATACTATTATTTTATGATTAGTTATACCATGATTTTATCCCAATCAAACGCGGGATAAATTCATCTCAAATTTAATTCCGGGATTAGTTATCCCTTATCCCTCGTACCAAACGAGTTTAAGAGTGTTGGGGGACACATTAGGTGATATTATGTAAACTTTGGGCAGGTGAAAAAGGATCACCTGAGCAACAAAGTTGCGAACAACACGCCATCATCAATGCATCTTTTGTAGCAAGTAACCTATTTTAATTTTAATGTTACGAATTTTAAATTTAAGGAGACATATGTCACGTCCTTAGTCGTTAACTAAGTACATGTACGACACTTGATAATTTGCTCACGATCTTGCACAAATTTCTCAAGTTCTTACTATGCCAAGTCAGCCTTACTACACTCAAGATCGATAGAAGAATGATATAAATAACACAAGAGAATTGTTAAAGGAAGCTTTGTATTAGAGAGAACTTGAATTGTTTGCTCGGTGAATTACAAATGAATGACCCCTTTTATATACTAGTCTCCTAGGGGATAGTGTGTAAATATTAATTGTTACACAAGTTCTTAATATTTACAAGATAAGGGCTTTCTCTAGAATTCTCTACAAGCCTAAAAGATTCCAAGAACTTTCCTAGAAAATCCATAGGGATCTAGGGTCTTCCAAAGGAAATGTCCATACTTCTCTAGAATCTTCTCACAAATATTAGCCTTCCTTATGTAAGCTTTCATATAGCATTAATATATGCCAAATGGTGCCCTACGTGGCATGATGACGTGGCGGGTCATCACACTCTCCCCCACCTAATGCTGCGACAACCGCGGCATAATGCTGCTGCATAAACTCTCAGATCTTTTCTTTGAATTGCCATAAGTCTTCATATAGTTCCATGTGGCCTCTTCTAGTGATTTCCCCTTCCAATGGACGAGGAGCATTACAGTGGATTTCTGCCCTTGTTTTCACCTGGCCTGGTAATCCATGATTTTTAGACCCCATATTTTCGTAAATAAAAGTGCGTCGTAAGTAAATTAATGTAAGACTAAAAATGAGATCATCTTGGGAAGTGTATAAAGTAAGTTATCATATTAATGAATTGAAAGAGGGTTGGAAGGTTTAGAAGCTAATGAATTGAAGAAAATAATGTGTCGTTGAAAGTCGACAAGTTGGGAATGTTATAACATGTACTTTTGGGGTGAGACTAGAGTGCTTAAAATGATAAGGAGGTTATGTTATGAGTTATGTTTGTCTTATGATAGTTGTGTGTAATGTTTTGAAATCAAGTGAGTTGTGGAACAAAAGTTGGCAAAGATCATTTACTTTCATAAATATGCTGAAATTTAAGTCAAATATAGCTGAGCTTTTCTCCGAATATACTGGGAATTAGGGGATTATATACCTACAAAATTGAATATCTACGAGTCTATTTTCTAATGCATTAAACCGTTCATCGATACAACATATGAGTAGAGAGATATTTGCAGTTTTGCGAGACTGCGCAGACTGCATAGGTAACAAGTAGGTGTGTCACTAAAGCTTTTTGAGCAATATATTTCGTGTATTATATAAGGTCTTTTTGGGACATATTATATATCAAATTTAAGGTCTTGAAATTTAATTTCTAATTTTCTTAACCGTTTATTTATACGACATCCGGATAAAAAGATATAAGTGTTTGAAGAAGAGCCAATAATAGGGTGCTAAGCTAGCACCTCTTTGACTTTTCAAAAATGGATATATATATATATGCCTTATGTTGTCTCTTTCTTCACTTTTATACATACCACAACCATAATAAGACCCCTAAACTTATCCTCAAGCTCTCCACAAGGGTTTCCAAGAATATTAACATCCCGGGTATGAAATCAAGAAGCGATAACACTAGAACGATCCCTACGATGTAAGTATCGCTATATCGCCTCTCTTTTTCTTTGTAATTTGAGTTTTGGAATGTACTTCATAGTTAATAAAATGTCTACATTATGTATTTAAGCTTTAAATATCAATTAAGGTTGATAAATTCATTTCCTAATAGTTAGAACTCACGGAACGGTGATCGAAAACCGTGAGTTCGAGTTATTCGACTTGTAGTGGACTGTTTCGTAGGCTATTTCATGTTGCTTTTGGGATGTCTATTTTTCTGATGTTTTATGGATTTTTGGAGGATAAAAGGGTGGAGAAAAACCACATAATGACGGAATGGTGGGCTGGCCATTCGTCGTTACATATTTCTGTTGTTTGACACTACTTTTGTTGTCATTTTATGTATGAAGTGATTAGGGTGTGGGGGCTGTTTTGTAATATATTTTGATAGAGATAAGGTTGGAAAATGATGCATAGATGTTGTTATTGTTTTTTTCTTGGTGTTGTTGGTATATGATATTGGAGGAGGGCCTTGTTACAGAGGAGGTGCTGCCAAATTTACGTAAACGAGCTACTAGTTTAAGTTGCGAACTTAGCCTTTACTCAGCATTGATTTTGAATCTCCTTATGCTGTGGTACATTGAGTTGAGTTGTTTGAAGTACTGCTTGAAGGTATTAAGGACTCAACAGAGTTAAGGTATGTTAAGGCTAAACTTTTCTTTCATTTTGGCATTATCTAGTAACTACATGTGTTTGATAACGAGACATAAAGAGAAGTTCATATTCTTGAATTTATGTACATTTTCCTAGTCTTATAAGTTATAGCATTCTCCCTTATCGGGACTTCATATTCAGTTTAGTTTTGTCTTCTGTCAGCCAAGAGAGCAGAGAGTCTATATATATATATATATATATATATATATAGTATTACATTATTTTCACTACCATTGAGCTATAATCGATGGACATGCCCCTATTGGGCAACCTTTGATCAGATGGTGAATTATATACCGAGCCTATTGTGACCGAGCGCATATGAGCGATCCCGGAACGGCTGAGATACAGAGCCTAGTATGGCTAAGCGCCTATGAGCGAGCTTACTACGGCAGAGCAGGTATACATACTGAGCCTTGTAAGGCCGGACAACTATTTTACTTACTATATTGAAAGAGTCGAGTCAGTATCAGAAGGTAAGCATATCTTCAGATTATCTTTGACTCCTAGTTACTTTCAGTTACTATATTATCAGTTCAGTTTCAGCTTTCAGTTATTCTATTGCATTACATACTCGGTACACTATTTTATACTAACGTCCCTTTTGCCGGGGACGCTGCATTTCATGCCTGCAGATCCTCATTGATAGTTGGACAGACCCTCCCATCAGATAGAGTCAAACATCAGCTTGGTTGGTAAGCTCCACTTCCTCAGAGTTACCAGGTCTAGACCTTGGAGTCCATTTTATATATACAGGTTTGATGGGTAGGTCGAGGCCCTGTCCCGACCATGGTACAGTTCAGTTATCTCTAGAGGCTTGTAGAGGAGTCATATATATTTTGTATATCACTAGATGTTCGTAGCAGCTTCGTCGTCCTGCACAGTTATATATATATATATATATATATATATATATATATATATATATATATATATATATATATATATATATTTGGGTATGTTTACCACACAAATGAGAGAGGCTTTATTTTCAGACGATGCAGAATATGGCCTCATCGGCCTAAGTTGAGGGTTACTCCTCCAGAGTTCACAGTTACAGAGTGGTACACTCGAGCCGAGTATGAAAATGGGTGCCGACCATGCCTCCTCAGGTTTGGGGCGTGACAAACTTGGTATCAGAGCAGTTGTGTCCTAGAGAGTCTACAAGCCATGTCTGGTAGAGCCTTGTTTATAGATGTGTTGTGCACCACATTATATAAATAGGAAGCTACAAGGCATTTAGGAGTATGTTACCCTTCTTTCAAATTCACATCGTGCTATAAAGCTGAGTCATAAGAGTTCGAGCCAGGATTTATCTTTGCTATTGATATAGAGATGATTGCAATTAGAAAAATTACAGCTAGCCATAGGGCTACTACAGCAACACGTAAGGGCACTAGTAGAGAGAAATTCTTGACAATGTGGCCCAGTTTGAGGCCCTATCAGATCGTGCATACCAGATGTGCGAATTTCCTAGTTAAGACCTTAATACAGGAATATCTAATATACCCGCGAATAGCAGGCCATGGAAGTATTAGAAGGTAAACGTATAAGTTTCAATAGACAATAGAATCAAGGTGGAGAAGGGTACGAGGTACCCAGTTAGTGAAGATTACCAATATTTAAAATTCAGGCAGAGAAATATAAGTATTTGAGTTACCGTCAACAGTAACAGAAGTATGTATAATTGGCCACACCCATCTTAATTATGCCCTGTGGGAGCTAACAAATATTGTTTAAGAGAAGGATGTGATATAATGATCCAGCTGGGCTTAGAGTAACCCAAAATGGTGGATTGTTAGCATTAGCTGACATTTTCGAAAGATATTGTAAACATGGTAATAGTTCTCCATGTGAAACACCCCGATCATGCACTCTAGAATAGTACATTTAGATATGAATACTAGAATTTCCAAGAAAATTTCAGAAGACAGGCAGTGGAATCCTAGAAGGGATAAATATTTACCTTTGTATGGATCCTGTCCCTAGTAAAAAGAGAATGCTAGGTGACCCGAAGAGCCACTGGATAGAGCAAGGGGAGCTAAAAGCGAAAGAATATTTTATTGAAGTTTTTAGAATAAGGTAATAAACAGAGATATCAACAAGAGAATAAGAAGAGAGTAAATGAAGCATTAAGAGTAAGATGTGATAAAAGGGTGGTAATGGTAAATTCAATTACACTAGGTGTCACCCTTGCACGTAAGAAATTCAGTTATCCCTGGTATAGAAGGGTTACTGCAAGGCGAGTAAGAGTCAGTGAAGATGAGAAAAGATGTCAAAGATGAAGAAAAACTATGGACTAGTAAAGAAAGAATGTGGTAAAAAGGCGAAAGGGGTGAGATTGCATTTATTTAGATCCAACATATATGTTATGACTCCAGAACGTTATACAAGCACGATGGCGGGGAGCTGCAGTAAAGGTTCCCGGCCATGATGTTATTGATAAATAAGTATGAATGGACACTTGACACATTAGGAGACAGTGCGAAAGGTAAGTTAAGACAAAAGACATAACCCAAGAGAGGTTACGCAGAATATAGATAAGAGTATGGACCGACGAGTAGTTAGTAGTTGATTCAGGAAGAGACTAGTTGTGGCTAGACAAGAGGTCTCAGATAAATCAGTAGATCATGCAAGATAAACGTAGTGAAACCCAATATTGGAAATTCAGTCTTGCAGATACGACATTGTAATCCTTGAGAAATATTCAGATTGGAGTTGAGGTAGTTATAGTTGCCGTAAAAGTGTTACGGAAGTAAAAGAGAGTGCCACGGGGGAGAAAAAAAATTGAGATCAGAAGTAACCCTATGAGAACAAGGGCACATAGGTATGTAACTAAGGATATTTATAGGTGAGTAAGAACATCAAAATTTCTGTCAAGTATATGATGTGATAAGCTCACCGCTTTACAAAAGTCAGAGAGTCTTCCCTAAATGCTACAATGAAAGACTAGCTGAGGAAATAAGGAAGAAAGCTTCAAACTAAGCATAGTGACCTAAATAAATAATGGTTTTGTAACAACATTCTCACACCAATATTGTATACACTCCATAAGAAAGTGGCACCTATTGTGCCTAATGAATGGAAAAAAAGTAAGTAATATTCGAGATTATATGAGTTGTACAAAATTCCAATAGGTGTGGGCACTAAGATAAGCCAAGTACTCATGTAGCAAGTGGCAGAACGACCAGGAAAAGTAATTGCTTACTTTTTAGAGAAGGTTGTGAAAGCGTAAAAGAAATTATTCGATCAATGACACAAAGTTAGTTACATTATGAACACACTTAATATTTCAGAGTGTTATCCATGTAGAATATATGTTGACAATGATACAACTATAGAAGACTCCAGTATAAGTTAAAAGAAAGAATTGAGTCCACCTCACAGACAAAGGCCTGAGGATGTGAGTTCCACCTCTGTTGAAGGGTAGTTATGAAAGAGACGGAAAATACGATGCTAGATTTAAAGGTAAGTAAGGTAAAGGTGAAGAATGTACAATATACTCAAGTACAGAAGGTTGTGAATAGTCCAGACTTCTAGAGGGTTAGAAACACTGTGATTCAGTATCCACAAATGATAGTTGTGTCGTCAGTGGCATAACTTCTAGCCTATGGTTTCTAGGTACTGAGAGGTATAGTTAAGAGAGTAAAGAAGAGTTAGAGACGACGTGATGTCTCGCTTGAGGTTCCAGAATAACATAAGGAAATCTGTGGTGCTATCAAGTTAAAGGAAGATTACGAGCAATATAAATAGATATGTGTAGGTCGCGAACTAAGTACATGTGCGGCACTTGACAATTTGCTCATGATCTTGCACAACTTGCTCATTTTCTTGCTATGCCAAGTCAGCCTTACCATACTCAAGATCACTAAGAGAATGGTATAAAAAACACAAGAGAATTGTTAAAGGAAGCTTTGTGTTAGATATAACTTGAATTATTAGCTTGGTGAATTACAAATGAATGACTCTCTTTCTATACTAGTCTCCTAGGGGCTAGTGTGTAAATATTAGTTGTTACACAAATCCTTAATATTTACAAGATAAGGGCTTTCTCTAGAATTCTCTACAAGCCTAGAAGATTCCAAGGACTTTCCTAGAAAATTCATAGGGATCTAGGGTCTTCCAAAGGAAATGTCCAATACTTTTCTAGAATCTTCTCACAAATGCTAGCCTTCCTCCTATGTAAGCTTCCACATAGCATTAATATATGCCAAATGATGCCTACGTGGCATGATGACTGTCATACCTCCTTTTTGCGCGCCCGGCCCCGAAGGATAAAATGCGCGAGGGGAGTTTTTTCAATTTAAGTGACAATATTCGAAATGGGATTATTTATTTAATTCAGAGTTGCCACTTGGGAAAGGTTTGGCTTTTGGTGTCCCAAGTCACCGGTTTATCTTGAATCCCAAATCGAGGAAATTTTCGACTTTCCCAAATGAAGTCTGCGAACCAGAAATTCTAAGTAAGGAATTCTGTTGACCCGAGGGAAGGTGTTAGTCACCCTCAAATCCCGTGGTTCTAGCACGGTCGCTTAAATTGTTATAATGGCCAAATATCTGATTTAAATACATGTTATGACTTACGTGCTTTTATTAAATTTAAACCGCTTTTATCATTATCACTTATTTTATAGAATTGCAACGTCGTGAAAATGCATCTCGAACCATGTCACAATCAATGCGCCCGTGATCGTCTAACACATTTTGACTTCGTTGAGATTTGGATTTGGGTCACATCAATGTGCACCCGAATTTAAGAATATGATTTAATTAAGCTGCACCTAAAGAGTATAACGCGTTATTATTTTTTGAGAAGGCCATGAGATTCACTAAACGGCCTAGCCTGAATTCTAAATAATTATTATGATTATTTATTGAGGGCCTCGTAATTTTGCATTTTTATTTGGCGAGGCTTGTCCCTATTTTAGAAAGGATATCCTAAAGTAGCTACATTTCTAATGCATTTGTCTTTAAAACGAGAAGGAAAAAAGATACATGCTAATTTAATTATATGCTTTGGCCTCAAATGGATTCTTATTAATTTCTGTTTAATTGTTTACAAAGTGAAGAGGCGTCGTACCTTGTGAAACGTGTAAGATTGACAGAATGCTATACTTGTATCCAAACATTTCTCGAATCGAACTTAACTAGACTTATTTAGGCTAGATTAAGGAAATTAAACGCTAGGCATTATTACTAATGGGGATTCGAACGTGCTCCTATATATTGCCTAGCGGTCCTGATAAAAGAACTAAAAATAACACAGAACATTATTGTATAAGGTGGAAATATTCTATCCTATGCATGTCAGTAGTTAAACGGGAATCCAGTCGAAAATTCTATACCAATTATCCATACGTCCTATGTGTTGTACCATTACATCTTGTACTAGCAAACAACTATAAACTAAGATGCAAGAGGCTAAACTTGATTAAGTATTATCTAACCAATCTTTCGCTACTGAATTACGCACTAATCAATTTATACAAAAGAAGTCAATATACCATGAGCATTACAAAACAGACATCTAAATTTCTTCAAACTCCTTTCATTTCATGCTTTCAAACTGTTACAGTTAACACCAAAATGGGACTCGAAATGTGTACCTGAATGCTGAAATACAAAGAAGAAGTGAAGCAGAAGAGTCAGCGGCAGCAGATAGCAGAATAGCAGCAGCAGCAACAAAACAAAATAATTGGAATAGAACCAAAATCCCAGCTAGACCAAATCCCAGAGTGAAACAACAAACAACCAGCAGACTCAGTTGGATTTAGAAGAAATTATGTATTGGACAAACAGGTCAAGACCATTGAAACCAAGACAGCAAGAAGAATGCGATTTATAGTTTTTTCTGTCTGTGTTACCAAACAGAGTTCTTTCCAGTTTTCTGCTTTTCAGAACTGTAACCCTCAATCTCTAAAACTAAATTTTTCTATGTGTATTCTCTCTTTATCTGTCTGTGTGTATGTATCTATGTCTATCTTAAAATCTGTATGCCTGACTTATGTGTGTATGTGTATATCTCTCAATGTGTATCCCCATCCCTTTATTCTCAGATGGTCTCCTATATGCTCTCTCTTCACAATTCCCTCTGTCTCTCTGTATGCTCTCCCTAATATCAGGTGTCCTCCTTTATTCTCCTTCTCCTCCTGTTTTTCTCTATCTTTTCTCTCTTTTCTCTATGTATGCTCTATATCCCCTCCCTTATGTATTTCAGCTCTCTTCTTTTATAAGCCTAAACCTTAGCCCTTTAACAGCCTGTTAGACCAAAAGAAACCCCCTCCCATGTGCTCTGTTTTCTTTTTCCACTTAATTATTTAGAAATAAAACCCTCCCATGACATTCCCTGACAGTCCTCTTTCCCATTTTATTTACTAAAAGCAAACATGGGCAGCAGGAATATAATCTGACAAGCATGCTGTCAAACTATTTTAATTCGAAAAGGGCCTTTATGCACATGTTGTGCACAAGTGCACATGCCATCAATTCAGATTGCAATTACAGACCAAACCTTAGGTTTCTGAAGTCACATTAACAACTATAAGTAACTGAACTTAGTTCTTAGTTGATTCAGGCAATGTTTAAAAGAAGCAAATCGATTTATTTTTGTTCAGACAGTTGAAACTAATTGACGATTTATTATACTGACTAAGCAAAGTGGTACTCGAGGAGCCAATTGATCAGTCAACATTTGAAGCTCAATTATTCGCACAGCACATACATACGCATTATCAGAATAGGAGAGGGATTCAGACAAACACAGAGGTTCAGGTAAAGTGGACAAACAAAAGTTGATAAAATTTAAAGACACAAATTAAAACAAACATGAACAGACCTTTAGTCAATCACATGGACTAAACAGAAATAAGAAAAGAAAAAGCAAGACTCACCTCAAATCTCGAAAAATCAAAACCTTAACTCGGACTTGGACAGACCTTTCTTAAGGCTGAACGGACTTTAATCGAAGTGTTTCTCAGATGAGAAACACTTCGATTAAGGTCCATTAGACCTTAATTTCTTTGGCTCGAACGGACATGGACCAGTGACGAGGAACCCTAAGGTTCCAAAAATCAGATCTGGGATTCATGCTTCCCTGATCAGATTCGGACCAAACCAAGCATGGTTTGGTCTCGAGGGGGTCTGGGGAGTGTCTGGTGTGAAGCTGGGGTTAAACGGTGTAGATCGAGTTTTGACTCGAATCTTCAAATGAAGATTCGAGAAGGTGGGATGGTATCCGAGTTAAGTAGTTAACAGATCCATGTTTAGGATGGCAAGGGGATTCTAGGGTGTTAAGGTAAAGATCACCGGCGTTCATGCCGCCGGGTTTCTGGTGAAGGGAGATGGGGGCGGCTAGGGTTTGAGGGGAAGGGTCTGTGGAGACGAAGGCTGGGGTATTGGATAGGGGGAGGCATGGTATGTTAAGGGGCTTATATATGGAATGGGTGGGTCGATCTCAACCGTCGGATGAGGCACGATGAAGGGCCAGGATCCTTCAGCTCGAGGAAAACGATGTCGTTTCATCTTTTAGAGGGTTTGGGTCGGTCCGGGTGGAAACGGGTCGGGGTCATTAGTGGGTTATGGGGAGGTGATCTTGGCCGTTGATCATTTGGAGATCAACGGCTCAGATCAGACTCAACCATTACGACGTCGTTTGGACGTCCTTGGTGTCAGCTTGGACTGGACCGGGCAGGCCTGGTTTTGGGCTGAGTTTGTTTGGGCCAATTTGTTAAAATTGGCCCAAGTCCGAAAAGGAAGGGCTTTTATTATTATTTTATTTTCTTCTTTATTTTTTTTAAAAAAAAAAACAAAACCTAAGTAAATTCAAACTAAGATTAAATAAACACTTAATACAATTAATTGCACACACATTAAAATATTTTAAAACAGGTAAAATCAAGCAAGAACAAAATCACGGACAAAGATGCCTATTTATGATTTTTTATTTAACAACCGTGTTACGGTTCAGATTACGCATGACACGTACATTTTTTTTATTTTGTTTTAATAAAGTAAAATGGGCAAAAAATCATAAATAATTAACAAAGTGCCATGTAAAAATCCAAAAATTGTTCAACAGGATCAATTGTTATTACTTTTTATTTCTTTTGGAGCGATTGTCGCGCGAAACAAAAATCACGTGCTCACAGCTGCCCCTCTTTGTTCGGAAACACGAAGAGTTTTCGTGCAAAGATAAAGTGAGCGTGTATGAGCGATTTTTGCCTATGGACTACTCCGTGTGAAGCATGTTTTTGGAAAGATCTGACCGAATCTTGCTTCAAAGATTTCCTACATATCCTGGGCTAAACAGGAATCAGGTCAATGTAGTTCGGGAAGTTTTGGTAGCTGGGACTACCATGGGATTGCAATGCTTGCTGCTACTGCTGTTGCTGTTGTCACTGCTGCGTCACTGACCGCCTTATTACAACCAAACGAAAATTGGAAACTGAACTAACTACTTATATGCATGTCAACTGCTAGTTACAAGATTCCTATCTATGATTCTTTTACGACTTGATCTTGGGTCTTAGCTGATTCTGCTTGTAGACTCCGATCTGAATCTTGATGCTTGCGAGTTGCGGCGACTTGTTTAATCTCTGGGATACTGAGTGAGACGCGATTGGCAGGGTTCAGGACCTCAATCAAATGTTGGAGTCAATCTGCCTTCCATTTACTCTGATATCTCGGGACATCTTCTTTTTTTTTCTTTGATTCCGAGCTGGGACTCATCTCGTGGGTCATTTCGATCCATGTGGCTCGAGGTTAGACCTGCGGGAGAAAACAAACGAACGAAATTTTCTGCCCCAGTTTCACTAGGAAAATTTCGTTAATTATTTGCCAGGAAGTTCACAAAATTGATGAAGGAAGATAAAAATGCTTAGTTCAGGACTGGAGCCCTAATACCGACTAGCTGGGGAGAAGTTCAGTTTTAAAGCTGAAACTCTAATGCTGACCAACTGGGGAAAAGTTCAGCTCAGGGTTTAAAAACTCTAATGCTGACTAAAGGAAAAAATTCAGTTTAGGGTTTAAAACCCTAATGCTGATTAAAGGAAAAATTCAGTTTAGGGTTTAAAACCCTAATGCTGATTGCATGGAAAAGCTCAGTTTAGGGTTTAAAACTCTAATGCTGGCTGAAAGGAAAAAAGTTCAGCTTAGGGTTTAAAACCATAATGCTGACTAAAAGGAAAGTTCAGTTTAGGGTTAAAAACCCTAATGCTGACTAAAAGGAAAATTCAGTTTAGGGTTTAAAACCCTAATGCTGATTAAAGGAAAAATTCAGTTCAGGGTTTAAAACCCTAATGCTGATTGCATGGGAAAAGCTCAGTTTAGGGTTTAAAACCCTAATGCTGGCTGAAAGGAAAAAGTTCAGCTTAGGGTTTAAAACCATAATGCTGACTAAAAGGAAAGTTCAGTTTAGGGTTTAAAACCCTAATGCTGACTAAAAGGAAAATTCAGTTTAGGGTTTAAAACCCTAATGCTGATTAAAGGAAAAATTCAGTTTAGGGTTTAAAACCCTAATGCTGATTGCATGGGAAAAGCTCAGTTTAGGGTTTAAAACCCTAATGCTGGCCGAAAGGAAAAAGTTCAGTTTAGGGTTTAAAACCCTAATGCTGATCAAAAGGAAAATTCAGTTTAGGGTTTAAAGCCCTAATGCTGATTAAAGGAAAAATTCAGTTCAGGGTTTAAAACCCTAATGCTAATTAAAGGAAAAATTCAGTTCAGGGTTTAAAACCCTAATGCTGACTGGAAGGAAAAGCTCAGTTTAGGGATTAAAACCCTAATGCTGGCTGAATGGAAAAAGTTCAGTTTAGGGTTTAAAACCCTAATGCTGACTAAAAGGAAAAATCAGTTTAGGGTTTAAAACCCTAATGCTGATTGCATGAAAAAGCTCAGTTTAGGGTTTAAAACCCTAATGCTGGCTGAAAGGAAAAAGTTCAGTTTAGGGTTTAAAACCCTAATGCTGATCAAAAGGAAAATTCAGTTTAGGGTTTAAAGCCCTAATGCTGATTAAAGGAAAAATTCAGTTCAGGGTTTAAAACCCTAATGCTGATTAAAGGAAAAATTCAGTTCAAGGTTTAAAACCCTAATGCTGACTGGAAGGAAAAGCTCAGTTTAGGTTTTAAAACCCTAATGCTGGCTGAATGGAAAAAGTTCAGTTTAGGGTTTAAAACCCTAATGCTGACTAAAAGGAAAAATCAGTTTAGGGTTTAAAACCCTAATGCTGATTGCATGGAAAAGCTCAGTTTAGGGTTTAAAACCTTAATGCTGGCTGAAAGGAAAAAGTTCAGTTTAGGGTTTAAAACCCTAATGCTGATTGCATGGAAAAGCTCAGTTTAGGGTTTAAAACCCTAATGCTGGCTGAAAGGAAAAAGTTCAGTTTAGGGTTTAAAACCCTAATGCTGACTAAAGGAAAAATTCAGTATAGGGTTTAAAACCCTAATGCTGACTAAAAGGAAAATTCAGTTTAGGGTTTAAAACCCTAATGCTGACTAAAAGGGAAAGTTCAGTTTAGGGTTTAAAACCCTAATGCTGACTGGAAGGAAAAGTTCAGTTTAGGGTTTAAAACCCTAATGCTGACTAAAAGGAAAAGCTCAGTTTAGGGTTTAAAACCCTAATGCTGGCTGAAAGGTAAATTCAGTTTAGGGTTTAAAACCCTAATGCTGATTGTATGGAAAAGCTCAGTTTAGGGTTTAAAACCCTAATGCTGGCTGAAAAGAAAATTCAGTTTAGGGTTTAAAACCCTAATGCTGTTTGCATGAAAAAGCTCAGTTTAGGGTTTAAAACCCTAATGCTAGCTGAAAGGAAAATTCAGTTTAGGGTTTAAAACCCTAATGCTGATTGCATGAAAAAGCTCAGTTTAGGGTTCTTAAAACCCTAATGCTGGCTGAAAGGAAAATTCAGTTTAGGGTTTAAAACCCTAATGCTGATTGCATGAAAAAGCTCAGTTTAGGGTTTAAAACCCTAATGCTGGCTGAAAGGAAAATTCAGTTTAGGGTTTAAAACCCTAATGCTGATTGCATGAAAAAGCTCAGTTTAGGGTTTAAAACCCTAATGCTGGCTGAAAGGAAAATTCAGTTTAGGGTTTAAAACCCTAATGCTGATTGCATAAAAAAGCTCAGTTTAGGGTTTAAAACCCTAATGCTGGCTGAAAGGAAAATTCAGTTTAGGGTTTGAAACCCTAATGCTGATTGCATGAAAAAGCTCAGTTTAGGGTTTAAAACCCTAATGCTGGCTGAAAGGAAAATTCAGTTTAGGGTTTAAAACCCTAATGCTGATGGCTGGGGATAAAATTCGAGAACAACCACTGACTTCCTTTTGAATTTTCTCACTTTAGTAAAAGAATAAAAGGGAGTTTCGTGGAAACTTACCTTTCGAGTGAATTCCTTATTGCCAAAATGTTTTTTGTACCCATGTACCTTCTTCATTGGGTGACACCTGCCTCTTGCATGGTTGTCTTGGATTAAGCCTGTTTGAACTTTTCAGACAAAGAACATTTGTTAGTTCGGAAAATGACGGTCGATTATGGTGACCTTGATCGTTCCCGGTTGCCTTGTTGCGTCTTCATTTATGTTGCGAAGTCCCGCCATTGATTTGATTCATATGTCGAAACCCTTTAGACCGCTCAAGCTTGCATTTCCAGGTTCTGTGATGATTTGCCTCGTAAGGCCCCCTTTTTTCTCTTTTTTTTGTGTGTCCCGTTTTGCTTGGAGGTTCTCAACGGGGATTTTATTGGGGGTATTCTGTACAAAAGGAAGTCCTATGGGGGAATATTTACAAAGTGTATTCTTTGTGTGGATCTTTGTACAATGGGGCATGCTGGGTAATTGTTTCGCAGTGGGCTTGCTAGGCTTGGTTGGGGTAAGATCTTCGGGGAATTTTTACAAAGGGACTCGCTGGGATGTGCTAGGGAAATTCCAACGGGGATTTTTTTTTATATTGGGGAGACTCTGTGGGAGATTGTACAAGGAGGGACTCTGTGGGGATTTGCACAGAGGGAGACTCTGTGGGGATTCGTCCGAAGGCGGACTTGCTGGGGGAGATTTCTCTCTTTCCTCTTTACTTTAAACACCATCAAACATCATGATTCATCAGGCTTGGGCAATCGTACCAACGAAATGAGGCGTTTTCCTTCATGAGACGGGATTCCGTGCAAACAAACCTGCCACCTGCCCTTTCCGGTGTATCCTGAACTTGGGGTTAAAACAATAAAAGGGATTCGAAGAGAAGCAAAGAAAGGAAAAACAAATTTCAGGAAGGGAGTGTCCCTTTTGGGACGAGAAAGACTTATCTGAGGAAGATAACGCTGGCTTTAAATGACATGACATGCTTTTTGGACTGGACGCCTAACCTTCCATGAACTTGCGTTTCCCTGAACCAGAACGGATCTGTGATTCTAAACCGGTGGAGCTTTGCCGAGACCTTCTTGGGGTGGAGTCATTCTTTTTCGGCCAACAGCGCCCTTTGCAGGTTTTCGCCAGCTGACCTCTCTCATTTCTCTTCCTGTCATCGCTTGATAGCACTCTTTGCGAGTTTTTACTAAACAAGCTCTCTCATTTTGGTTTCTCTACTCCCGTCGCCTCGTGGTGCCCGAAGATTTTCACCGACGAGACTCTCTCATTTTTTCTTTCTCGATTCAGAGTGTGCCGGTCTTCCATTTGCGACGCTTATTGGTTTCCCACTATCTTTGGTAATTGATCTGAAAGCTTGTGCTTGGTAAAGAGAGGCAGATGATACTAACTTCCAAACTGCTCGACGTGCCCCGGTTTCAATTTCAGGGTGAATGAGATTTTATTGTTGGTGGAACTGAACCTCAGGGAGAGGCTGCCTACGTATCCTTTCGGAATCAAGTCAAACGTAGTTCAGGCCTCAATCAATGTTTTGTTTTGTTTTCTTTTTTCTTCTTTTTTTTTGTAGAGAGGATTGGGTAGTGTTTGGGAGTAGTGGGGGATAAAACCTTCGCCATTTTCAAATGTGTCAGGACCACTGGAGTATGATCTAGACGTAGTATCTCTTGACTACATCTGTATTTACTGCTGTGTCGGGGTCATTTCCTTCGATATCACCTAAATACAATGCTCCTCTCGGCAATAGCTTCCTTACGATGTATGGGCCTTTCCAATTTAGGGCAAACTTTCCTTTTGCTTCTTCATGATGCGGCAGAATACGCCTCAGTACCAACTGACCTACTTCGAAATTCCAGGGTCGGACTTTCTTGTTGTAAGCACGGGCCATCCTTCGTTGGTATAACTGTCCGTGACAAACAGCGGCCATTCGCTTTTCATCAATCAAAGTCAATTGCTCTGACCGATTCTTGACCCACTCGCTGTCTTCGATTTCTGCTTCGACAATGATTCGAAGCGAAGGAATTTCTACCTCTGCCGGTATTACAGCCTCGGTCCCATAAACCAAAAGATAAGGAGTCGCCCCTACTGATGTGCGTACCGTAGTGCGGTACCCCAACAATGCAAATGGTAACTGCTCATGCCACTGTCGGGAACTTTGGATCGTTTTCCTCAAAATCTTCTTGATGTTTTTGTTCGCCGCTTCCACAGCACCATTGGCTTTCGGCCGATAAGGAGTAGAATTCCTATGCGTTATCTTGAATTGCTCGCATACATCTCCCATCAAGTGACTGTTCAAGTTTGCTGCGTTATCTGTAATGATAGTCGCAGGAATACCGAAACGACAGATAAGATTTGAGTGTACAAAATCCACTACAGCTTTTTTAGTGACCGACTTGAGAGTGACAGCTTCTACCCATTTTGTGAAGTAGTCTATGGCAACCAGTATAAACCTGTGTCCATTCGAAGCCTTTGGTTCGATTGGTCCAATGACGTCCATGCCCCAAGCGACAAATGGCCAAGGTGCAGACATGGGATGCAGCTCCGTGGGAGGTGCATGAATCAAATCACCATGCACCTGACACTGATGACACTTCCGAACGAAGCTAAAGCAATCTTTTTCCATGGTCATCCAGTAGTAACCCGCTCGAAGGATTTTCTTTGCTAAGACATACCCGTTCATGTGAGGTCCGCACACACCTGCGTGTACTTCGTGCATGATCTTTCTTGCCTCCTCGATATCAACACATCTTAGCAGATTGAGGTCCGAGGTCCTCTTATACAACAATTCACCGCTCAGAAAGAAACCACTCGCATGTCGCCTAATGGTCCTCTTTTGATCTCCAGTAGCGTGCTCAGGGTATTCTTGTGTCTTTAGGAACCTCTTGATGTCATGGTACCAAGGCTGCGTATTTGGTCCCGCCTCGATTATATTGTAGTAACCGTGCCTTTCCTTGATTTGGATTTCCAAAGGATCGACGTGGGCGTTGCCCGGGTATGGTAGCATTGAAGCCAAAGTAGCAAGTGCATCTGCCAGTTCATTGTGACACCTCGGAATATACCTGAACTCTATTGATGTAAAGCGCTTGCTGAGGTCCTCCACATGTTGTCGGTATGGGATAAGTTTGACATCCCGAGTTTCCCATTCACCTTGGACTTGTCGGATAATCAGGTCAGAATCTCCCATAATCAGTAAGTCTTCGACATCCTGATCGATTGCCATATGCATGCCCATAATGCAGGCTTCATACTCAGCTGTATTATTTGTGCAAAAGAAACGCAGTCTAGCTGTGGCGGGATAATGCTGACCCGAAGGCGAGATCAAAATTGCCCCAATCCCCACACCCTTGGCGTTTACGGCTCCATCAAAGAACATCTTCCAGACATGAGCGTCCTCCGTGACCACTTCTACGGTGTTTACTTCTTCATCTGGAAAGTAGGTACTCAATGGCTGGTATTCCTCATCGACCGGATTTTCGGCCAAATGATCTGCTAACGCCTGGGCTTTCATTGCCGTGCGAGTGACATAGACTATGTCGAATTCCGTAAGCAAAATTTGCCATTTAGCCAGTCTCCCAGTAGGCATTGGTTTCTGAAATATATACTTCAAAGGATCCAACCTGCTTATGAGGAACGTAGTGTGGGCTTGGAGATAATGTCTCAGCTTTTGAGCAACCCATGTGAGAGCGCAACATGTCCTTTCCAGCAGAGTGTATTTGGCCTCGTAGCCGGTGAATTTCTTGCTCAAGTAGTAGATTGCTTGCTCCTTCTTTCTGGTTATGTCGTGTTGCCCGAGGACGCAACCGAAAGAGTTCTCCAAGACTGTCAGATACAAGAAAAGTGGCCTTCCCGGTTCTGGAGGGACCAAGACTGGGGGATTCGAAAGGTATTCTTTGACTTTATCAAAGGCTTCTTGACACTCAGTTGTCCATTTGATCGCTGCATCTTTCCTTAACAGCTTGAATATGGGCTCACACGTGCTTGTCAGCTGGGCAATAAACCGACTGATGTAGTTCAACCTGCCCAACAGACTCATCACGTCTTTCTTTGTTCTCGGGGGAGGTAGATCTCTGATGGATTTTATCTTAGTTGGATCTAAGCTCGATTCCTCTCCTGCTTACGATGAAGCCCAAAAGTTTGCCCGACGGAACTCCGAAAGCGCATTTGGCTGGGTTTAGCTTCAAGTCATACTTCCTTAATCTCTCGAAGAATTTCCTCAAGTCTTGGATGTGATTATCCTGTGTCTTGGACTTGACTATCATATCGTCCACGTATACCTCTATTTCCTGATGCATCATGTCATGGAAAATGGCAGTCATGGCCCTCATGTAAGTAGCCCCCGCATTCTTCAAACCAAACGGCATGACCCGGTAGCAGTAGGTGCCCCAAGGCGTGGTGAAGGCAGTTTTCTCGGCGTCCTCTTCATCCATCAGTACCTGATGATACCCAGCGTAACAATCTACAAAAGACTGTATCTCGTGTTTGGCACAATTATCAACGAGGATGTGGATGTTGGGCAGCGGGAAATTATCTTTAGGACTTGCTCTGTTCAGATCTCGGTAATCTACACATACCCGAGTTTTCCCGTCCTTTTTTGGTACTGGAACCACATTCGCCAACCATGTTGTATATTGGACTACCCGAATCACTCCCGTTTTCAGTTGTTTGGTGATCTCCTCTTTAATCTTGTCACTGACCTCAGTTTTGAACTTTCGTTGCTTTTGTTGAACTGGAGGACAATCAGGATGAATCGGCAATTTATGAACCACTAGATCAACACCTAGCCCCGGCATGTCATCATATGACCAAGCAAACACGTCTTTAAATTCAAAAAGAAGTTGAATTATCGCCTCTCGCGTTTTCTTGTCCGTGTGAATGCTTATCTTGGTCTCCCAGATTTCTTCCGGGGTTCCTAAATTTACCGGTTCAGTGTCATTCAGATTTGGCTTAGGTTTATTCTCGAAATATTCCAACTCTCGGTTTATCTCCCTAAAAGCCTCTTCCACATCATATTCTGGTTCTGGGTTCATTAATTTGCAGTTAAATAGCTCATTGTGATCTGGGCGTGAAGTCCGCAAGCATGTCATATTTAAAGCCGCATTATTATGACTGAAAAGAAAGATAAAAGGAAAAATAACAAAAATCAGAACAAAAGAAAGAATGGGAAAGCAAATGTTGATTTTTTTTATTATTTTCTTTGGAAGGTTGGAAGACAAACAATGTTTACAACTTGGGAATTCAAAACAACAATTGAAAAGAAGAAAACGTTCAAGTCTTGTCCTGGAGATAACTTGTGACACAGGAAAGGTGGCAGGGCAGGTCTACCCGGACTTCCGTCTAGTCGGGAATGGCGTAGCTTCCCAGTTTTGAAGTTTGGCGTTCGGCCCCATGTACATCATCTTAGCAATGCTCGTGCCTTCACCTGGTTGAACCATGTGGACCTCGTAGAGCATATTTCTCATCGCCCCACATATCTCCTCGATTTCCTCAGTTGTGAAGACCTCGTCGTCTTCTTCTTCAGCGTACCTTGGCCTGATGAAAGTTGCATATAAATCTGGCAGTGGTCGAGGTAACTTCCAACCCTCATTTTTCCTTTTCTTTGCCCATTCTTCGTCTGCTGGAGTAGGTTTGAAACCCAGTCCAAAAGGTTTCTTGGTGACTGGCAAAGTAATGGGTTCTGTTATTCCCTGAAGGGTTCGTCCAAGCCCCTTCCCTGGCCTAAATCCATGCCGGATCATCTCTTTGGCCACCATAACCGAGGCGTTAGATAGGAAAGGCTGGGGGCAGGGTATTCCCTCTTCGTGCTGCTCTGCTAGTACAATCTCAAAAGCTTGATAGACCGTATGTTCGCTCCCTTCTCTCGGTTCCAGATATGGGGTGGATGGGTCCCGATAAATAGCATGCTCATCTTCCCCATGGACCACGATCTCCCGGTCTTCATACTCGAACTTCACCATCTGGTGAAGAGTGGAAGGCACGGCTCCTGCCGCATGGATCCAAGGTCTGCCAAGGAGAAAATTGTAGGATGTATCCATGTCGATTACCTGGAAGGTTACTTGAAATTCGACTGGTCCTATGACCAACAACAGGTCTATTTCTCCCATGGTATCTCTCTTGATGCCGTCGAAAGCTCTTACGCAGACATTGTTGGGTCGGATTCTTCCGGTCCCAATTTCCATCCTTTGTAGCGTGCAAAGCGGGCAAATGTCAACACCTGATCCCCCATCCAACATTACCCGCTTGACATAGTAGTCCTCGCATTTAACTGTTAAATGCAAAGCCTTGTTGTGTGTTGCTCCTTCCGGGGGTAAATCATTCTTGCTGAAAGAGATTTGGTTGACGGCGAAGAATCTTTCTGTCATCCGCTCTAATTGTTCTACCGAGGTTTCAACTGGCACATATGCTTCATTCAGAGTCTTCAGTAGGATCTTTTGATGCTCGGTCGACCTCATTAACAATGACAGCATGGACACTTGCTCGGGGTACTTGCGCAGTTGATCTATCACTTCGTAATCCGGCATTTTCATTTGTTGGAAGAACACTTCCGCTTCTTCAACACTTACGGGCTTCTTTGGCGGGAAGCGCCTTTGTGTGGCGTTGTTCAGTTCTTGGGTATTTGAATACCTTCCAATGAAAGTATTTTCTGGAAGTTCTCCCATGACCTCTTTACCTTTGTACATTACCAAAGTCTTTTGATAATTCCACGGCACTGTGGACGGGTTGGTCATTGGCTTTTGTGGCACGCGTCCGATAACCACTGGCTCATTCAGCCGAGGTGGTTGAATCGTCCCCCGGACCACATAGGCCCCTTTCGGCACGTACATAGGTTTTGTCTTTTTGATCCTGAAGTTCTGCGTCTTCTCAGCTCGACCTTGTGGTATGTAAAGAACTCCATCTTTTACAGGTACCACTTTCTTCTCTACCTTCTTTTCAGGCTTGCTTTTTATAGCCTTGGCCTCCTCCCCCGTTTCTGGTTTCTAGTCTATTTCAGGCCTCTTCCCCGTGTCGACAATGGCAATTATGGCTTTCAAAGCAGGGTCGAATTCTTTGTCTTCGCAAATCATTCCGATCAACGGCCCATTATTGTGAGCGGGCAATGGATTGTTAGTCACATTTGGGATCTCTTCGTCCCTTAGCACTATTTTCCCCTGCTCTATCAAATTTTCGACCACTCTTTTCAATGACCAGCAGTCGTTTGTATCATGTCCTTCGGCCCCTGAATGATAGGCGCATCTGACTCCGGCTTTGTAAGAAGGAGATGTCGGGTTTTGCCTCGTTTGGGGAATTGGTTGCAAGAAACCCAACTGGACTAGCTTAGGGAACAATGTAGAGTATTGTTCACCGATGGGCGTGAAAGTCCGCCGTCGAGGTGGCTCCTGGGGGCGGTAGTTATTCTGCGGGGGTTGTGGGTTATAGTGGTTGCGGTAAGGAGGCTGATTTCTGGGAGGTGGAGCTGGGCCTCGGTTGGCTTGTTGTGGTGGATGGTTATAAGGTTGGGCATTCATGACCATATAAGGTTGATGAGCATATGCCAAATTTGAGTGGGGGTAGTAGTGTTGTGGGGCTCTTTCCGGAAAATGGGGCCTGGGATGACGATACTCCCTTGCTTCAGAGGCTGCCATAGTCGTTTCTTCCTTCTTCTTCCCCCTTGTCGTTCCTCCGGACCCGCTTTGGACGGCCTGGGAGGTTGCCCTTATGGCTGCTTGGCTCAGAATCCTACCTGTCTTCAAGCCATTTTCTACCATCTCTCCAATCTTGATCGCTTCCGCGAATGGCTTACCCATGGCTGACATCATGTTTTGGAAATAGTCAGACTCTTGAGCCTGGAGAAAAGTAGTGACCATTTCCGCTTCATCCATGGGAGGTTTCACTCTCGACGCCTGTTCACGCCACTTAATAGCATACTCTCTAAAGCTTTCCGAAGGTTTCTTCTTCAAATTCGACAGAGAGTTTCGGTCTGGCGCAATGTCGATGTTATACTGGAATTGTTTTACAAAATCTCTGGCGAGATCATCCCATATATGCCATCGGGACATTTCCTGATCCATATACCATTCCGAAGCTATCCCTACTAGACTTTCCCCAAAATATGCCATTAGCAGTTCTTCTTTTCCACCGGCTCCCCGCAATTGGTTGCAGTATTTCTTAAGATGTGCAATGGGGTCACCGTGCCCATCGTATTTCTCGAACTTCGGGGTCTTGAAACCCGCTGGCAGGTGCACGTGAGGGAACATGCATAGGTCGGCGTAAGAGACGCTCTTCTGTCCGCTCAATCCTTGCATATTCTTCAAACTTTGTTCAAGGCTTCTCATTCTCTTGGCAATCTCATTTTGTTCTGCAATTCTGGGGTTCTGATCCTGCCCGGGTGCAAGCTCGCACTGAGGCGGTAGAGGATTAGTGCTGGTAGCGAACCTAGTTGGTTCCATTGAGAACGATGGTGCTTGGAATGTAAAAGAGGATGAGTCAAAGCTTGGCTTGTACGTGGTAGGCTGTGCCGTAATCGGGCAAGGCGATGCAGTAAAGATGTTCATGCTTGCATCAGTGGATGACATTCGGGGATGAGGCTCAGAAGGCGATCCAGCAGAGAAGGCTGAGGTGGCTGGGTACCCGAATGGGGTAGCAGGATAATTTATGGGGACATTAGAAGTCCCACTTGACCTGGAGAATAATTCAGGGAATCCGGGGACGACACTTGGCGGCTCTTTCCCATTATTCCAATCGTCCAGCATTTCCAACATGCGGAGCCGTAGGATTCTATTTTCCTCCGCAGTTGCGGATTCAGGTGTGAGGACGGCTGAGATCGAGCTTTCCTCGGAAAACAGGGATTGTTTGCAATGGAATTTCTGAAGACATTTCCACACTTCCTTTTGACCTGGTGAAGTAAGTGTGAGTACTGCTTCTGGTCCTAACAACAGGTAGTTGAACACTTCTCCTTGACCTCGTGAAGTATGAGTGCGAGGCCAGACTTTCACCAAACCAACCGTCTTTCCAAAAACCCTGGGGGTACTCAACGACAAACGCACGGTTAATTTGTAGCAAATAACAGATAGTTAATCTCACGTTGGGCATGATGCACCTATACAGTTAAGTGGATTACTATATGTTTGCTACGAGAGCATGCGTCATTCCGGCATTTTTCCTCTTATTAGTTTTTTCTTTCTTTTCTTTTTCTTTTTCTCTTTTTTTTTGTTTTTCTTTTATGTTTTTTTTTATTTTGCAGTAAAAGAAATGCGACCGGATCCGATGAGGATTGCCTACGTATCACGATGCCTACGTGAATCAGATCATTACGTAGTTCAAAAAAAACACAAATGATCGTAAAAGAAAACAACCTCTTTATTGCTGAAATGGTCTATTACATTTTGCAAAAGAAAAAGCGAACTTTGAAAATACACCTGGATTCAAAATAGACTAAAAATCACCCTGATGGGAAAAACAAACAGAAGATGCTAAGATACAGACTTGACCTATGAATGCATTATGGTTTTGAAAATTGGTGTCCGCGGGGCATCATTCGGCCTCACCGCGGTCCTAGGCGTGAGATCCCTCTCAAGTTGCTCCAGCTCATGCATAGTCTGCTTGACATAACCCATTACTGCCGAGAGGACGGTAACGCTGGACATGTTCTCACATCGTAGACATCGTCTGGTGATGGCATGGGCAATGGCCTTGATCCTATCTCTGGTTCGCTTCTTCTCTACGAGTAGGCGTTTTATCTGATCGCTACATATCTTGAATACTTGGGCATCCTGTATGTGCCGATGCTTCAGTCGCCGTACTTCCAACTTCATCTGGGCTATTGAGTCGTACCAATATCTACTCTCAATTTGGAAATCCTCGGCCTGATTAGTTGCTTTGACCTCAAGTGCAGCCATCTCTCTCTTTATTTTAGCAACAGTTTTCTCGTGGTCACCTTCCAATTGATTCAAGTATCGGCGATGCTTATTTGTTCTCGCATCCCACTGTGCCCTGAGCTCCGCTATGACGTTTTCAGATTTCTCCAAACCATCTTGCCATTCCCTAATTTCACTTTTTAACCTTTTTATCAGCTGCTCGTCTGATCGACGCCTTGGCTGTTTATCTGCATCCAACCTTATCTGTTTGATCTGGGCTCTGAGCATTTCATTTTCTTGAATTAACCTGTTCCGCTCTCCCAGATCGGTAGCAATTTGCACGTTGTGCTCGTATTTCAAGCTTTCCACTTGTTGCTTCAACCTGCTGATTTCGGCGCAATAGCCTCTTTCCTTCGCTAACCAATCCCACTGCCTTTGCGATGATTCGGCGAAATTACGGATGTGGGGTCTCTTAGCCGGCCTTTCATGCTCAAATTCCCTTCTATACCATGCAAGGTATCCTGGCGCCGTCTCTCCTTTGGCTCGATCCCACACGCAAGTATCTGATTTCAAATATTGACACTCACTCCAGATTTGGCGAATCTTTGCTTCTGGGAATTGTCCGTTAGGACTTATCTCAACTGCTTGAGTGCTAAGATCTTCCTCATGAGGTACTGTCTGGCATCTTCCGAACTGTCTCAAAACTCGGCAGGGTGCGTAAGGTTGAATGCTCTTAAGCCCCATCAGTAAGAAATAAGTTTTAGCTGCCGACATATATAGGATCTCATCAACAGGCAACCATCCTAGCGTCCATTGTATTTGGCTGGCAGTAAGAGCTTGAAAGAACGAGGTCCATGCTAGGACTCCTTTAGGCAAACTGATCTCTTTGGTTCTCGTGTAAGATTCTTCTATGCAGGTCTTTGCCGGGGAACCATGGCTCAAAATCTCGGAATGATGGCAGAGGTGCTCGGTCATCCATATCTGTAGGAGCAAGTTACAACCTTCGAAGAAATTTCCCCCAGCTTTACAAACTGTAAGAGCTCGAAAGATGTCAGATACCACCATAGGCGCGAGAGTACTGTCATTTTGCGTGAGTAAAGTGCTGACGACCCCGGATATCTTCAAATCAATGTTTCCGTCTTTCCTTGGAAATACCAGAAGGCCCAGGAACATCATCATGAACGCTACCCGTCTGTGCTTGTCCCACTTCTGACGAACTCCTTTGCTGCACAGTTTGTTGATTGGATTATTGAATCCCCCCTCATGACCGTACCTATCATATATGAAGCATGGAGTACAAAATCCGGCTGCCAGATCCGGGTTGTGGACTGTTCTAGGTATCTTCAATGAATCTAGGAACCGATGTACCGTGACGACTCTTGGGGCGACCAAGTATTTTTCCCTCAAGGGAAGTTCAGTATTCCCGATGTATCCGGCCATTTCTTCCAAAGTCGGGGTGAGTTCAAAATCAGAGAAATGGAAAACATTGTGCGCCGGGTCCCAATAGGTAACCAAAGCTCTTATGATATCTCCCCGAGGCTGGATTTCCAACAAACCCACAAGACCTTTCAGATATTTCTTAACCTCATTTTGTCCTTCAACACCTAGATCATTCCACCATAGTCGTAACTTGACAGGGATTTTGGTCATTATTGAAAAATGTTCATTTTGCATCGTGCTCATCCTGCACATTTATTAAGGCGATTTTAACAAAAATGACTTGACTCAAAATATTTTACAGAGGGGATCAAGTTTTGAACACGGCCTTTAAACACTTCGGGGACGAAGATTTTAAGGCTGTGTGGGTTTACTGGACAAAATGCTAAACAAGACCCAAAGGTGGATATTTATGCAAAGTCAGCCTTCTGGCGTCCCTTTCGGGAACATTCGGCTATTTATCAAAACAGCGTCACCCGATTTATTTACGACTCTTTTTTAAAGTTTGAAACGCATTTTTTTTATTCATTGATTTTGGCTATTTTAGCAAAAATGGGGGTTGAACCCGACGAGGGTTGCCTACGTATCTCACATCCGGTGAGAATCAAATCGGCGTAGTTCGGGCATACCGTAAATAAAAAAAATCAAATAAACCTAAAAATCAAGAATACGTATTTTATTATATTTTTCTTTTGCAAAGAGATAAAGACTAAAGAAAATATTATTATGTTTTTTTTAGGAAATATTTGGACTATTAGTCCGAATTTATAAAAGGGGTACTACGAAAGAGACAACATTTTTTTTTTGAATTATGAATTTTCCGTTTTTTTTTACTTTTAAATAAATACCTTCTCCTTTTTTTGATTTTGGAAGTGATAAAAAAAAGAAAATTTTTTTTATATATATTTTTTTTAATAACTCAAACTAAGAAGACAAATTTTGTTTTTATTCTTTTTTTTTAGAAAAATTCCGGCGAGGTTTTGACACTACTTGGACATTGGTTTTATTTTTCCAAAATAAGTAATTATCTCCCTACACTGCTATTTTCTTTTTAGAAACCGGTCAGCATGCGGAACTGAAGCAAATAAATGCGCAAAACAGATAGGGATGCAGCAGGATGGTCTTTTCATTTCAGGTTGCTAGTCCTAGATGGACCCAACCCCTGTGTTGAGTCCCCTAAGTCAAATGCAACATGATGCAAATAAGAGTTCCTACTAGGGATCCGACATGAAATCAAGTTATTCAAGGTTCGTAACCTGGGTATTTGTTCTAGACTGTGTACCCGAGCGGACAACTCGAGTCGAGGAGGGGGCTACGTACCGGGGACCCGCGAGATCGTCCGGCTTTGTAACTTGTCCGACCTCTTTCTTATTTCAGGTATTGACACTAACAGAATAGGGAGTCTCGACCAGCGAGCTTCTCCCCGGAGGTAAGAAGAGAAGGGTTTCGGCACAGTTTATATACAGTTCAGATAATATCAAAGCGGTAAAAGACAACATTTAGCACGTTATGCAAAAACATGTAATAAAGATCAGATAATAAAGCCAAATATAACAATTATTCTAAGCTCGAATTCTTGAACCCTGAACTAGTGGTTCTGGGTTAATCTTCCTCTAAAAAGGTTTTTAACTTTTTGTCACACCTCCTTTTGCGCGCCCGCCCCGAAGGGTTAAATGCGCGAGGGAGTTTTTCCAATTTAAGTGACAATATTCGAAATGGGATTATTTATTTAATTCAGAGTCGCCACTTGGGAAAGGTTTGGCTTTTGGTGTCCCAAGTCACCGGTTTATCTTGAATCCCAAATCGAGGAAATTTTCGACTTTCCAAATGAAGTCTGCGAACCAGAAATTCTAAGTAAGGAATTCTGTTGACCCGAGGGAAGGTGTTAGGCACCCTCGAATCCCGTGGTTCTAGCACGGTCGCTTAAATTGTTATAATGGCTAAATATCTGATTTAAATACATGTTGTGACTTATGTGCTTTTATTAAGTTTAAACCGCTTTTATTATTATCATTTATTTTTATAGAATTGCAACGTCGTGAAAATGCATCTCGAACCACGTCACAATCAATGCACCCGTGGTCGTCGACACATTTTGACTCCGTTGAGATTCGGATTTGGGTCACATCAATGTGCACCCGTGTTTAAGAAGGTTAAATTATTAAAGGTGCGCCTAAAGCAACTAGCGTATTGTTATTTTGGGAAGGCCGTAAAATTCGCTAAACGGCCTGTCCCGAATTCTAAGTATTTTAATATATACATTTAGAGGGCCCCGCAGCTTGTGCATTTTTGTTTGTCGAGGCTCGTCCCTATTTTAGAAAGGATATCCTAAAGTGGCTACATTTCTAATGCATTTGTCTTTAAAACGAGAAGGAAAAAAGATACATGCTAATTTAATTATATGCTTTGGCCTCAAATGGATTCTTATTAATTTCTGTTTAATTGTTTACAAAGTGAAGAGGCGTCGTACCTTGTGAAACGTGTGAGATTGACAGAATGCTATACTTGTATCCAAACATTTCTCGAATCGAACTTAACTAGACTTATTTAGGCTAGATTAAGGAAATTAAACGCTAGGCATTATTACTAATGGGGATTCGAACGTGCTCCTATATATTGCCTGGCGGTCCTGATAAAAGATCTAAAAATAACACAGAACATTATTGTATAAGGTGGAAATATTCTATCCTATGCATGTCAGTAGTTAAACGTGAATCCAGTCGAAAATTCTATACCAATTATCCATACGTCCTACGTGTTGTACCATTACATCTTGTACTAGAAAACAACTATAAACTAAGATGCAAGAGGCTAAACTTGATTAAGTATTATCTAACCAATCTTTCGCTACTGAATTACGCACTAATCAATTTATACAAAAGAAGTCAATATACCATGAGCATTACAAAACAGACATCTAAATTTCTTCAAACTCCTTTCATTTCATGCTTTCAAACTGTTATAGTTAACACCAAAATGGGACTCGAAATGTGTACTTGAATGCTGAAATACAAAGAAGAAGTGAAGCAGAAGAGTCAGCGGCAGCAGATAGCAGAATAGCAGCAGCAACAACAAAACAAAATAATTGGAATAGAACCAAAATCCCAGCTAGACCAAATCCCAGAGTGAAACAACAAACAACCAGCATACTCAGTTGGATTTAGAAGAAATTATGTATTGGACAAACAGGTCAAGACCATTGAAACCAAGACAGCAAGAAGAGTGCGATTTATAGTTTTTTCTGTCTGTGTTACCAAACAGAGTTCTTTCCAGTTTTCTGCTTTTCAGAACTGCAACCCTCAATCTCCAAAACTAAATTTTTCTATGTGTATTCTCTCTTTATCTGTCTGTGTGTATGTATCTATGTCTATCTTAAAATCTGTATGCCTGACTTATGTGTGTATGTGTATATCTCTCAATGTGTATCCCCATCCCTTTATTCTCAGATGGTCTCCTATATGCTCTCTCTTCACAATTCCCTCTGTCTCTCTGTATGCTCTCCCTAATATCAGGTGTCCTCCTTTCTTCTCCTTCTCCTCCTGTTTTTCTCTATCTTTTCTCTCTTTTCTCTATGTATGCTCTATATCCCCTCCCTTCTGTATTTCAGCTCTCTTCTTTTATAAGCCTAAACCTTAGCCCTTTAACAGCCTGTTAGACCAAAAGAAACCCCCTCCCATGTGCTCTGTTTTCTTTTTCCACTTAATTATTTAGAAATAAAACCCTCCCATGACATTCCCTGACAGTCCTCTTTCCCATTTTATTTACTAAAAGCAAACATGGGCAGCAGGAATATAATCTGACAAGCATGCTGTCAAACTATTTTAATTCGAAAAGGGCCTTTATGCACATGTTGTGCACAAGTGCACATGCCATCAATTCAGATTGCAATTACAGACCAAACCTTAGGTTTCTGAAGTCACATTAACAACTATAAGTAACTGAACTTAGTTCTTAGTTGATTCAGGCAATGTTTAAAAGAAGCAAATCGATTTATTTTTGTTCAGACAGTTGAAACTAATTGACGACACATGTCGACTCGACTATACTAGTTATAACACATACAATCGTAACCAAAAATCAGACATTTAACTGTATCGACACACGATTTGAATTATACTGACTAAGCAAAGTGGTACTCGAGGAGCCAATTGATCAGTCAACATTTGAAGCTCAATTATTCGCACAGCACATACATACGCATTATCAGAATAGGAGAGGGATTCAGACAAACACAGAGGTTCAGGTAAAGTGGACAAACAAAAGTTGATAAAATTTAAAGACACAAATTAAAACAAACATGAACAGACTTTTAGTCAATCACATGGACTAAACAGAAATAAGAAAAGAAAAAGCAAGACTCACCTCAAATCTCGAAAAATCAAAACCTTAACTCGGACTTGGACAGACCTTTCTTAAGGCTGAACGGACTTTAATCGAAGTGTTTCTCAGATGAGAAACACTTCGATTAAGGTCCATTAGACCTTAATTTCTTTGGCTCGAACGGACATGGACCAGTGACGAGGAACCCTAAGGTTCCAAAAATCAGATCTGGGATTCATGCTTCCCTGATCAGATTCGGACCAAACCAAGCATGGTTTGGTCTCGAGGGGGTCTGGGGAGTGTCTGGTGTGAAGCTGGGGTTAAACGGTGTAGATCGAGTTTTGACTCGAATCTTCAAATGAAGATTCGAGAAGGTGGGATGGTATCCGAGTTAAGTAGTTAACAAATCCATGTTTAGGATGTCAAGGGGATTCTAGGGTGTTAAGGTGAAGATCACCGGCGTTCATGCCGCCGGGTTTCTGGTGAAGGGAGATGGGGGCGGCTAGGGTTTGAGGGGAAGGGTCTGTGGAGACGAAGGCTGGGGTATTGGATAGAGGGGGCAGGGTATGTTAAGGGGCTTATATATGGAATGGGTGGGTCGATCTCAACCGTCGGATGAGGCACGATGAAGGGCCAGGATCCTTCAGCTCGAGGAAAACGGTGTCGTTTCATCTTTTAGAGTGTTTGGGTCGGTCCGGGTGGAAACGGGTCGGGGTCATTAGTGGGTTATGGGGAGGTGATCTTGGCCGTTGATCATTTGGAGATCAACGGCTCAGATCAGACTCAACCATTACGACGTCGTTTGGACGTCCTTGGTGTCAGCTTGGACTGGACCGGGCAGGCCTGGTTTTGGGCTGAGTTTGTTTGGGCCAATTTTAAAAGGAAGGGCTTTTATTATTATTTTATTTTCTTCTTTATATTTTTTTTTTTAAAAAACAAAACCTAAGTAAAATCAAACTAAGATTAAATAAACACTTAATACAATTAATTGCACACACATTAAAATATTTTAAAACAGGTAAAATCAAGCAAGAACAAAATCACGGACAAAGATGCCTATTTATGATTTTTTATTTAACAACCGTGTTACGGTTCAGATTACGCATGACACGTACATTTTTTTTTGTATTTTGTTTTAATAAAGTAAAATGGGCAAAAAATCATAAATAATTAACAAAGTGCCATGTAAAAATCCAAAAATTGTTCAACAGGATCAATTGTTATTACTTTTTATTTCTTTTGGAGCGATTGTCGCGCGAAACAAAAATCACGTGCTCACAATGACGTGGCGGGTCATCACACATATCTGTAAATATTCTTTGGATGACGTGATAGTGTAATTTTTTTTAACTCTAACGGTCTTAAAATGTCCAATTTTGATAAAAGAAAGCAGGAAATCTCCTCACTACTTAAAAAATGAATCCGTTTTACATTAGTGGTAACATAAAGTGATTGACTATAAAATTCGTTTGGTCCTATATACTTAATTAAGTTTTTCTTTGATTACATTGGTAGAAGAAAAAGAGGAAGGGGAAAGGGAATTGTGAAAACTAAACTGAACCTCGCTTATCGTGTAATTTCATCAGTTAAATCTTGCTTGTATGTATTATAAGGTTGATAAGAAACCGAGTTTGGTTGGTTTTGAAAATGTCAGTTGAATTTAGCTTAAGATAAGTATCACTTACCATGGAAATGAGAAGAAACCATCATGGCAATTAGTTTAATTTCTTGTAATGGATAGGCAACAATTGTGTTTAGACTTAATTACTTCTATCTTGACTTTTGTAATTTTGACAGATATCTTTTTGGTTTTCAAAAGGAAACAATTTGAGAATGTTTAGTTTGCGAGAAATCAATTAGACTCACTTTGTTGATATCACGACGGTAAAAAGGAGAATAATGAGGAATTTTCATAAAGCAATACAAATTAGAGCCTAATTACCATACGCAACTATAATTTGTCTAATTATATCATTTGTACCTACTGTTCATGTTACTAGCTTGTATTACTTGTATTCAGACACGCAGTACATTAATACAGAAAAATAGAATGCTTCATTGAGAATCGTCGAACTCGAGGCCTCCGCTTACTAAGCGGATGCTGTTGCTCTCTTATTTCAGTTCGAAACAATCGATATCTTGTTTCAGTATTACAAGTGAATTTGCTATAAAATTCAAATATAGCTACGAACGGTAAATTTCTGAAAGTATAACTACGAACAATAACTATAGTATGTGTACCGTAATTTTTCCGAGAATAAACTACGTACTGCACGGTAGAATTTGGATCCAAAACTGAGAAAAGCTGCACTGGCAAATGGGAAAATCACTTGTACAAAAAGTTTTATGATCTTACAAACTTACAAGAGATAATTTACGATTCACTAATAGCTGGGAATATGGGCTAAGTTCGCCAGAAAATAATAGTGGATTACTTAATAGTTGTTTAAAGGAAAGGCCCTTAAACAATACTAATACTTAATTAGCAGAGAAAGGAAAGGGGCTTATAACCAAATTGTTGACATAATACAATTCTTCCAGAGCTACATAGCAAACCGCTTAATTGTTCAGCAATATCCTGCTCATGAAGCGTACAGTCATCAGTTCTATTCTCTAGAAATATATTTCAAGGATTAGAGTATTTATAATATGAACGTTATCTGCCTTACACAAATTAAAAATGTGCATGTATAATTATGTCAAAAGAAAAGATAGAAACAATATAAACGTATAATGTAATCATTAATGTTGAGTCGGTTTTGATTTCTAGTTAATCAGAATATAAGAATTCAATACATATAGATAAAGTAAGAAGGAGAGTTCCTCTATGAAACATCAAAGGCGATACTAGAAATGTATCCTTAATTAAAGAGCACAAATTAACACTCCCAGTCTTCTACTTGTAAAAGCCTATTTTAAGCATAGGGAAAGGAAAAACAATAGTCTCGTCTGTTGAGCCGAGGGTCTCCTGAAAACGGCTTTCCTACCCCCGGGACAAGGGTAAGATCTGCGTACACTCTACTCTCCCTGGACCCTACTAGTGAGATTCTACTGAGTTGTTGTTGTTGGAAAGGAATATCAATACTGAACCTCGCGGCATAGAAGCACTAGAAGGGTGAATGGTTAAGTTACACTTAGGTAACTGATAGATATAATGTTCTACCTTCTTCAATCTCTAATCATGAAATTAATAATATTATACTGCAAAGTTGATCTAATTTTACCAATATAGCCACTTATACATTAAAATATACTTAGATTAAATAGAAATAAATTCATCTTATTGGCAGTGTATATAGCTCCCATCTTTTCAGATCTTCTTAGATACTAAGTTATACAATAAAACAACAATATATATTTCAGTATCAAACAAGTTGAGTTGTCTATACATATCTTTACTGACCGTGTAACTCATTTAAATAACCTATACTTAAGTTATATACTTACATGAAAAACGAAGAAACTACAAGCGTGGACGCTAACATGACAATTAAATTTTCTAGATTGATTCCTTTAACTATATAGACACACATACACACTCCAAACATTGATGAGTTTAACAAATATTCAATCATTTTTTCAAAACCAGAAACAAACATGCATCAACCATAAAATCAACACTAAGTGGTCGTTTGGTTACCAAGATAAGAATATTAATTTAGAAATAGAACTTGGGATTGTATTTATCCCATACTTGATTTGGGTATTAATTAATTTCGGATAAAATTTTGTATTAAATTTGTGGGATTAACTATCTTATATATAGATGAGATAGCTAATCCCATGAAATATCCTTGTTTATATCCCACCATTGTAATAAACAACCCCTAAGGGGTTTTTGGAATGATGGATAAGCAAATATAATCCTCGGATAAAAATTTAGCACCACCTTATTTCTTATTTGGTTACTAATCTTGAGATAAGTTATCCCGAAATTAAACATAATACCAGGATAACTTATACCTGCCAGAGGATGAAATAATAATCCCATGATAAATTATCTCAGGATAACATAGTAACATTGAAATCCCATGATTAACACAACACCAAACAATCAATAACAAATAATACGAGAATAACTAATCCCATCATAATAAATTTCAACTAATCTCATCATAACTAATCCCAACATAACTTGTCTTCAGACCAAATTATCCCAAAGATTAAAAACAACACTAATAATTATATGCTGTAGACTTTTTAAACTTTGTGAAAAAGAGAATGTACGACTATCATTTAAACCAGGAAAAATGGTCAAATTTACCCTTTTACATTCGAATATTATCTACATTTAACCTTCACTATATTTGTTGAATCTCATTTTAAGTGATTAAATGCACGAGCACTCAGAGATTTTCGTGAATATATTCCTCGTATTTTTGTGTGTGTGTGTGTGTGGAGTTTGCTTATGTTTGGCGAAAATAGGAATATGTCATAGTACATCACTATTTTTTAGGAGGAAAATTTTCATTGTGGATCTCAAATTAATATTCGTCAAAAATAAATAAATAAATATATATATATATATATATATATATATATATATATATATATATATATATATATATATATAGAATTCACAAAAATCTCTGAATGCTCATGCATTTAATCTATTAAAATGAGGGTCAACAATAAAAGAATATCACCTATTATTCCTACATGTTCCATTAGTAACATTTCCTTGCTTACTCTATATTTTGCTTATGTTTAATCTTTTATGATTAGTTACATTCGCCTATGGATTAACCTATTATCATCACCTTACCATTTTGTGAAATTAAAAAGAAGGGTAACTAAACTAAATAACCCCACATTCTGTCCAGTATTCTTATTGTTACTACATAAAAAAACAAGAGATGAGCTACCTGTTTCCATTTTGAATGTCAATGAACAATATGAAGCAGAAGCAAACAGATGACAAAAAATGCAGCAAACGACCAACAGTATCGATATTGGCGAAAATAGGAATATGTCATAGTACATCATTATTTTTTTATGAAAAATATGTGTATATAAGAGCATTCTGACAAAGAAAGAATAAGTGTGACCCCCCACAAAGATCCAATACAAACAGTGAGCAATCTTGTAAAGATACAAAAGGACAACTAAACTATGAAAGATTCAAATCTCAAAATTGTCCTTGCATTAATAAGGTGATCTATCAGTGCGCCCTTATAGGAATATTAATATTTAGTATTTTAATGTTACCAAGAAGTTGAAGGAATATCTATATATATTATATTGTTTCTCGTACATAAGAAAGATTCGTAATCATGATTTTGCGGATTTAAAAATCCAATGTAAAACTTACTTTTTTATAAATTAACAAGAATTATTATCCATGGTTGAGTAAATTATTATACATTGATTGATTCAGGTGTAGGACATTAATTACTACTATATATATAATTATCTATTCTAGGATGATACTGCTAAACTGCAAAAGCGTATGCTTCCTCAAATGACTATATGTGGGGTGCACAAAATCTGCAGAATCCGAAAAGAATATAAACAAGTTGAAATTAAAGGGTGACAAATATTAAAACCAGGAATAGTTACTACGTCCAAATACTACAGAAAACTTTGCATTCTTGAGCTAATTAGCTGTTACCAAAGTTAGAGAAGAGGACGAGCCAGTTCTTCATTCATGTCAGTCAAATTTATGTTCCACAAATCTTGTTTTCATGAAGGTAAATGGGGTTATTAATTTGGAGAGTGTTATCGGAATTCTGCTTGATATGCTTAGATTTCAAATTTGCAAGTGTAGTTTTAATATTTTAAAACGTTCACTTCGATCCAATAGAGATTCAATCATATTTTTGCCATTTTCATCCAGCATTTCTAGGGTTTGAGGTAAAGGGCTAAATATTTCCTGCTTTCATCAATTGAAACTCACGAGTTAAGATTGTAAAGGAATGTAGACTCTACTTTCCCCCACCAAGTTTTCTTATCATCATTTCGGGTTTTGATAAACCCAGTCTAACAGTATAAACCATTCCTTAAGATCATTGAAACCATTCCTTAAGATCATTGAAACCTAGTGTTCAACATAAAGTAAGTTTGTCCTTTTGAACAAAAACTTTAATTATACCCCTCTCATAAGTTTGAAGGAAGACTTTATATAAAAGTCAAAGAACGATCTTGTTTCAACCATCATATAGTCAATCTAAAAAATCCTACTTGTACTAGTTTTTGTTATATTTTTTCACCTTTGGATCTTGCCTTTTGATGTAAAGATACTGAAAGTATGCCTCTTTCCCTCAATATATAGAGGTATCGGCCTAGTCCCTTACGTCTCCTTGTAACTTTGCATATAGTTTAAATATGATTTATTAGTAAAGTCGAGAAGAGAGAGGCCAAAGATTATATAAGAGCACAAGAGGCAGATTTGATTGGCTTGGCGAAAACCAAAGTGATGAGTGGAAAGGCAGCCAGAGTTACAGATGCTTGGGAAAGAGAAAAAAATTTATACCCTTCGTAGTGTATTAACTAAGCACTCAAGTAAAGAAAATTAGCTAGCACAAGAAATTTAGTAGTGTTTGAAAGATCTTACCATTGGGAAGAAGCAGGCAATAGGCAGAAATCCAATATATATATATATATATATTAATTGGATCAAGAAAATGGGTGATGAGAAGAAGTGGAATCATCATCTCCTTTGCTGTCACTGGTACCACCAATCTTCTTCTTTTTCTTCTTGTACGGAATGCCACGTGCCTTAGATTGACACTCTTTCACTTCTCTTAGATAGACCCGAATAGCACCGCTGGCAAATGGATTTGTCTCAGGCGAGCCGCCGTTCTCTTCATAGGCGGCTCGAAGCCGTCCTATGAGAGCGTCAAGGCTTCCCCACGCTTGTCTTAACGGACAAGTACAGGGAGCTGGTGGCTCGGGCTGTCCATAAAAGATGCAACCTTGTAAGTGAACCTTAGTTTTCCCGAACTGGTCTAGATATCGGAGAAACTCTAGGACATGGTTGCTATTACATTGGGATATGGAAACTGGTGGCCTTTGATTTCTCAAGTACTGACCGAAAGTGTTCCAATCTCGTCGTTTTTGAGACTCGTATCGACTCAGTGTGGCTGGTTGATCGCCTGGGGATCTTGATGATCCCTCAACCAATTCTTTCCCTCTATCAAAATTTGACATGTTTTTAGTAGAATTGAAGTAGATTGTGATTGATCGATTTTTGTAGCCAAAAATGAGGCAACTATTGAAAAGCTAAGGCAAAGGTTAAAAGAACAGGAGAAAATGGGGGATGAAATCACATCAAAGGACCTACTGATTTGACAAGAAATGGGCCACATGAATGTTGCTTTCTTCTTCTCTTTTCTTCGTATGTTTTTTGCCTTTATAATTTCGTTTACATTACCGTTAATTATACGTTTTTCTTAATAAGATACAATTATTGATGTCATTCTATTCAACATTATCCCCGTCAAAATATAATCTCCATTAGTTTCTTCCATAGAAGGATAGTGACTTGGTAATTGACGAGCGCAAAATACAACATGAAATTAATTCTCGTTAATCCAAGATAATATAGTAAAATATAGTCTCCACAGAGACAGAATTTAAACAATGTTCGGGTAATTTCTACTTATTTACTATTCAAGATGATTAATACTTGATTTGAAGTGATTACTGACTACAATTAATTGGAGTACTAAATCAACATTACTACTTATTGGACTTGCTCACAGAGAGTGAGAGTTGAACTAAAACGGATTGTAGGCCAAAATGAGAAATAAGGGTCACAATAGGATATGTATAAGCTAGTTGTTCGGGATCTTACTCTATTTAAATTCACTTCTAATGTTCTAATGATTTTCACGAATTCACTCGATGATTAGCTTAAACGTAAGGTCAAGATTCCTCTCGATTAAATCTGAACTCTACAATAGAAATAATTAATATGAAGCACTGTGGAGATATGCAAGAACACATTAGTGGACTAGTCTTTAGGAAAACTTCTATCGAATATTCTCCTAATTTGGTTTAATCAATAATTTAAGAAGCTCTCTCGATTACTTAGAAGAATTACCAAATTAAACCAACCCAGATAATGCAAATTTAATCACCAAATATTTCTCTTTAGATTAAATAAACTAGTGAATAAATTTACGAAAAATTCAAAGCTCTATAAACGAATTCATGCAATTGAACCAAAGTTAAATCCACAAATATCAATCAAACACCATATCCGTCAAACCTTATAGTAACTTACTCCCTAACGGTGGAGAAAATCATCATAATTGAGATTAAGAATATAAAAAAACATCAAAGATAATTTTACGATACAAATTTCCGTTTTGCACCGATTGTTGGCAAGAGAATTGATGAAATCTTGTGTCTTCAGGTTGTGATAGCTCTCCACAATTCCCCTAGGCCGAATCCCTGCAAAAACGTGTTTACAGTATATTTATACCAAGTAGAAACGGGCCCGAATAAAATTACCCTCTCTGAATCTAAGTGAAAAAAGTTGGGCATTATTTTATACTACCCTCTCTGAGCTAATTTTTTCACTTGCAGGAATTTTGCACTAGCGCCCGCAGCCCGCGGCACGGTAATGCATTTTTCTCAGAATATGATTTTTTCTCAATTTTTGACATTCATACTTGATCATCGACCTCCGAACGCGATCCCGATTTAATCCCTTGAACTTTTATTAAGACTTCAAAGCTCCCAATCATCCAACTTAGCTCCAACATCGCTCCTTACGCGAAGTCATCTCTACAAAGCATAATACATATAAGAAGTACAAAGTACTATTTAGGCTCAAATACAATCAAAGTATAGTAATTAGAGTGCAAATTATATAATAAAAAACGTGATACCATAAGTAATCCCATTTTCCCTCGCTATATTTGCATAGTCTAGTAAGCTTGAAAAGTACACATATACATGTGTATCACAATGTAACTGGCGCAAACGTTTTTGACCCTACGTATATAATTATTTGACCAGTTAAAGGAAACAATTCTTAAAAATAAATAACATGAGAAGACTATTTCAAAACCAATAACAATTATTGGTGCGCTTGGGAAAATATTCTTTAACATGATCTTTATCTTGACTAGGTTAGTGGAAGGTTGGATATGGTATAAATTAGATGATGAAACTAGACTTAGCATTGGTACAATTTCGTCCTAATCTCGTTCGCCAGAAAATTACGAAGGAAATATATATATATATATATATATATATATATATATATATATATATATATATATATATATAATAGATTTTAAATTTCCTTGGCTTCTTTGTGTATTTATATTTTTATATTTTAAATTTCTTTAGTGCAAATCCTAGATCCGGTGTATGCTACTAATATTTTCTTAGTTGTCTTGGCTGTCCCTTTCAGATGTAGTGGAATATTGTGCATAATATACATAGGGCCTATATATATAAGACTTCTTCTAGAATTCGTAATGAGTAAGGTGGACTTTAAAGTTTTTCTCAAGAATTGGAGATCCATGTCAGGTCTATTGGAAGCAAGATTTTTTATGTTTACGTGTTTTATTTCACATATTTCTGACTAGTGATCTCAGCTAGGATCATTCACTAATTAAAATTCGCTACTATAGTTGGGACATTAATTTAGATTTTGTACTGGCTTTCACGTGCAATCTAAACTATATACGAATTGCAGATTAATAAATCCTTCCTTACAAGATCAAGATTATCCAGGTAAGTGTTCAATCCATATATCACCGGTGAATTATTGAATCAAGACCAAATAAAGACCAAAAAGTGTATCCATCTTTCCAAATAAATTCAGCTTAACGAATTAAGATGCTAGCCTAGAATTAGGAATTCGACACCGAAAAGTTGCATTTATTTTAGCCTGGATCGAATAACGGTATAGGGTAAAATCGGTTCGTATTAAATGCTCCTATAATAAAGCGACACGTGAAACTAGAGACAGATGAAATGAGAGACAGGTCGAAGTCAAGAGGGGAGGCAGCAATCTTGGTTGGCATCAGGAAGCCCCCTAAGGGAATGTTGCTCATGAAGACAAATGAATGCTTGTCACCTGGTAACATTCATTGAAGAATATTCTGCAGTATTAAATACATAGTCTGTTATAGAGAATATGGCATTCATAGCCTACCATTACACATTCTTTACTGGCCCCATAATTGTAATTTAAGAGGGGCTTGATCCGAGGACCTTATTCCCAAGGTGCTACTATAAATAGGGATTTCAACAACCATTGTAGCTATACAAATTTTCTGACAACTTATGCAATACACATTATTCTAAGCTCAACAACATTTCATTTCTCGCTTATTGTTATTACTACTGTCTTCGGAAGCTCTGCTCCCGGGACCAAGCTATTTGTTATCTTATCTCGATTTCAACGCAAAGTCTAGCATTTTATTTAATTTATTTATTATTTTGGGATCAAATCGATTCGCTTGTCTGTCGTGCCCCCTTTTTTCCCTTCTGACGGGGAAGTCCGAGTTTCGACATTCATAGGGGTAATAACTCATTTTCTTTTGGGAATTGGGTATTTGAAGAGTCAACCTAACGGATTACGGTGCGTTAGGGCACCTAGAGTGATTAACTCTTGGGTTGGTCTGCATTATCAGAGATTAGGGTAAGGGCTCGAAGTAACCTCGAGGGGAAGGTGTTAGACACCCCTCTTGATCCACAACTCTGGGTCCCGGCCGAACTTATATTCACAAATTAGTCCATTACAAGTAGACAATTGAATCAAATAGGTTGCAAGTAAAACACATTGGATAACTCAAGTAATAAGATAAAGATTTGGACAAGTTGTAAAAGAAAGGTTTAAATAAAAAGGGAATTTTGGTAAAGGAGGGTCCTAGGTTGGTTATTCTACAGGATCACCCCACACAATGTCTAGTAAATACTCTTCAATGAGGTGTTACACGTGACATTAGCGCGTAGTCATCATATGCCATAACTTCCCTTCCCATCCCCTTATTGGTCATGCAAAACGAGTGTTTGGTCAACAATCTCTAAGCGTGCTGCTACCCGTCCCGTCTTAATGGTCATGGAGAGAGTTAGGACCTCTACCTATAGGTGGTTCTAGACGGACCCCTACGATTTTAAAAGGCGAAAATTCTAAGGCGACAATCAAAACACTTAGGACTTTCAGCACATAAAAGGGAGCAATTAGAGGCTCAAAATTTCCTCCTCAAACAAGCACATAAACAGCACGACTCAAACACAATTAAGGGTTTTTATTAGACAGTGTCCTAAGGCAGGATATCTAGGTGAATATGCAGAAACAAGCAACTTATTTTTTAGAAACTCAGGAGCAGTGACCATAGCAGTTACCTATGGATTTTTTAAAGCTTGTTAGGATCAGAAAAACATTAAGCTATAGAAACAGTTTTCAAAAATGCAGTTTTTAAAATGCCCTAAAGACTTGCCTATACGCGGAGTACTGATTAACATATTTTTGTAGTGAAACAAAGCAGGTTTTGAAATGGATTTTCTGTAATACTTATAGGCATGATATCTAATGGGATTGAGGCAGTTTTAAAGAACTTGTTTCAGAAAACATGGAATACTTAGTTAAACCAATTCAAAAGTGAACTACGCGTGGACTAAGTGAAATTATTCAGACTAGCTTAGATTAACAGGCAGGAATTCGAGTATGATTTCCTATAGGCATGATATCTTCGTTTGATATTGATTTTAAAGACTTGCAGGCATGGAAACATACATAACACTTGTTATAATAGAATCCGGATTAAGTCCTATAGGCAAGACATCTATTAGTTAATCTGATTTTAAGACATTGAAAGCATGTATAAACACTCATCATAACGAAATCTGGATTAAGTCCTATAGGCATGACATCTATTAGTTAATCTGATTTTAAGACATTGAACGCATGATTATTTGGAACATATAGGCATGGTTTCTAAACATGACAAAATGTAAAGCCTTATAAACATGATTTCTACTTGGTAAGACAATGGAATTTAAACATAAAGTCCTAGGAGCATGATTTCTACTGGAAAACAATTAGATTTAAACATAAGGCCCTAGGAGCATGATTTCTACCCGTATTACCCCCACAAACATGCATCTACCCATCCCTTTCACTAAATACCCCAATATTTGTTTACAAGTTATTACAGATCAATGAATGAATTACATAAGTAAATAAAAAATAAGAAGCTATTCTATAGGGAGCCTCCGATTAGATCCAGATTTTCCAAAGCCTCCAATGGCTTCAAATGCCTCAATTCCATAGACAATGTCAGAGTCTAGGTGTATCAATGTTCCCTAAGGATCTCAAGGATCCCGGGCAGTGCTTACACCTAGACTTAGTAACCAAAGATTGAACAAGTGCAGTGTGGAAAGACCAGCCTCAGTATCCCAGAGTTTAGAGGGTTCTCAAGAGGATCCCAAGGCAGTACACATACTGGAGGGGCCAGAACTTATTGACTTAGGAGTAAAGTGAAAGTGATTGACACAAGTTCAGAGGTTTTAGTATAAAACTGTATTAAAAAATGAAGTATGTTTGAAAGTAATGCAGTAAAACAACAGAGACTATTTGAAAAGAGATTAAGAAATGAACAGAAGTCCAAACACCTTAGGACAGGTTTGTACATAGCCAATAGTCACAGAACCAAAGTAAATTCAGTAGTCACATACAGGGGTCAAGGGGTTTGGGATACATAGAACACTTGATTGTAAACACATAATCAAGCAAAGGTCTAGGAATTGGTATAGACATGCTCAGAAACAACTGACCAGGCATAATTACAAAACCAGACACGAAGAACAAAATCACATAGTGGGGGGGGGAGGTTGATAGGGATTTGGGGATTCATGTATCATATGATGGTAAGATACAGCAAGTAAGAGATAACTGGTAAGACATGCTCAGAAACACACATAAAGGGGAAATATACTGATCTCAATGGAAGGGGAAGACATAATAACATGCTAATAATGTAACCATCAACTACAAGTTTCACAACAAAACCACAAATAGAAGCAAACTAGAAACAAAATGAACTGAAGCAATAAGAAAATCATATTATTGTTAGAACTTTGAATTGAAACTAGAACATATCAGTAAAGAGGATAGTAAGTAGAGTGAAAGAACAAGAGAACACAATGGTTAGCCTTGGCTTGCAGCCGGCTAACTTAGAGTAGTAGTAAGTAGTACAAGAGAGAGACAGCAGAAAGTTTGAGTGTGAGAGATAGTTTTTGAACCAAGAGTTCCTGTTGTGCTAATGAAAGACTAAGGTATTTATAGTTTGAAAGCATGTAGTAAAATAGGGTACAAATCAAAGTCCATTAGTAATTAAGGAACTCAGAATCAATCAGTCAGGAAATCAAGGTAAGTACTCCCTTAAGTTAAGGGAATTAATTCAAACGGTAAGAACCAATAACATATAAGGCAAGAAATCAGTATATGACTAATAAGGAAAGAATCAAATTTAGTAAGTATAGGGTAAACAATTAGGGCTAAGTTCAGAAAACTCCAATTAAGGAAATGGTTTAATAAGAATAAAGTACCACATCAAATAAGATAGGGGAATCATTTAATTCCCTTAGATGAGGTAGAAATGTAGGGTTTAAAAGAAAATCTTTCAATCAAACCATAAAATAAGGAAATCAGAATCAATTAAGAGGAAGTTATGATTCCATACTCATCAGATAAATAGAGTGAGAACACTTAGACGTAGCAAACATGCAAGGTTAATAATAGAAAGAGGCAAGTCTTGAACAATCGATGAACATAATCACATAAAGGTGGTATAAGTTAGGCTAAGAACTCAGTAAAACATATTCGAAGCAAGGTAACCACAGAAACTTAACAAGAATCGAGTAGTCATGCTACCACACAAAACCAAACAAAGAAGATCTAGAAATATTAGGAATTCTAACACATGCGAGTTATAAAAGCAGTAAAAACATAGAATCAGTCGAGATATGCAAAGGATAGAAGTTTAAACATAAAAATCGATTTAAACAAAGTGTAGAAGAAGTTCCGAAAAAGCCTAACTTCAAAAGAAAGTGAAAACAACTGAAATTGATGATTTTTGCAAAAGAGGTTCGAGAACAGTATAAAACATAAAAGGAACAGACTTGAATTGTTTAAAAATAGCACAGATCTAAGAGATGCAAATAAAAATTAGGGTTTCAAAAGAAACCCAAATAGAGATGGAAGAACCTACTTAGAACTTCAAAGATCGTAACAAATACAGTGTGATTTTGCTCGAAATTACACCGAAGTAGCCATGAACAGCCAAAACAGTAAACCCTAGATACAAGTCAGCGTGGCCCAGAGCCCTTGAATGCCTCAGAAAAGATGAGCAAGACAATGGAGGAGCCATTGGAGGCTTGGGGTTGAAGTGTGGTCACCATAGAAGACCGAGGAAGGGAGGCGATTGAAAGAGGTTTAGGGTTAGGTTGAGAGAGCAGAGGAGATGAGAGAATTTGAGGGCGGCGGTCTTTTGGAAATGAGGTAGGGTTAGGGGGTCTTAGGAATTAAAAAAAGGAAAGGAATCATATGGGCCGTTGATCTAGGAGATCAATGGCCAGGATTTAATTTAGGTTGGATCGGGTAGATGGGTTCCGGGTTTGGGTAAGTGTATATAGGGTCTGGGTCGGGTAATTTAGTAGGAAATTGGGCTGGGGTTGGGTTCAATTTAGGCTATAATCGAAATGCAAATCTGGCTATAATTTAAATAGCCAATTTTTCCTATTTAACTTTCAATAAATAATAAACAATTTCTGGAAAATGAATTTATGTACCAAAAATGATTTAAAATATATATTTATTATTTTAAAAATATAGGGACCAATTTTACGCATATATAAAGTAATTATACATTAGATGAGCTAATATTGCAATTATGTGCAATTTAGCCTAAAAAATACCAAATGTAATTATAAAAATGCTTAAAATATATATTAGCCATATTTTGGCATAAACATAGGAATTGAATGACTAAATCATCATAAAAATAATTTGAAAAGTAATTATTGAGGATTTTATGAATAAAAGGGGAGGAAATAAGTTAATTTATATTCCTAAAATTATGGAAATTTTTTTAAAACCCTTGTACATGCTTATATATGAATATATATGCTATTTTAAAGTTATTTATGCATATAAAAATTATAGGGAAAAATTGGGTATCAACAGCTACCCCTCTTTACTTGGAAATGATGAAAGAGTTTTCAGGTAAAGAAATGATGGCCAATTTTGACTGGACGGGATGTTTTGAAAGACAGAGGCCGAACTCCAGTTTTAGAGTTGCCTACATATCCATGGTTTTACAAGAATCAGGCCATGTGTAGTTCTGGATTCACCCGCAGAGTATGCCGATGAAATTACTAGATGCAGAAGTGGCTACGATGAGCGGTTAAGGCTCGGGATGGTTGGAGGGAAATGGAGCGAGATTGCTCCTGCTAGGATAGCGGTTGCTTACTAGTTACCTACAAATAAAAAGATGCTACAAATGTATTTGCGAAAATTTAAACATGATGCAAATTCCCTTTGGACCATGAGGGTTGTCTTTGGACGGTTAAAGATGACGTCCTTGGACCATGACGTCCTGGCCCATGAATTGTTTAGTGAGGGATTCGTAGGCCATGAAATAGTGTTCTAGGGCCATTAAAATGGTGCCTCTAAACCATGACGCCTTTGAATAATGATACGCAAGTTTGAGCGATCCTCAGGCCATAGCATGGTGTCTTCCGGCTATGAGGATGATGCCTTTAGACTATGAAACCTTCGGATAGATTGGCGATATTTCAGCCCATGATATGCAATAATATGATGTTAACAGGACAAGGCTTATTCTTGTGAAATGGAGGGCAGAGCTTAGCCCGATTGGAAAGCAGATAGATAGTAAAATAGAGCAATATCTATGCAAAAGGGATCGTGCTTAGTTCCATGTGAATGTGGAGGCACGGATTAGACTCATGCAGGTATAGAGGCAAGGATTAGCAGCCTCATGCAGATAGGGAGGCAGGGATTAGCCTTATGCAAGTATTGAGCCAAGGATCAACCTCATGCAAACGTGGAGTCAAGGATCAGCCTCATGCAAACGTAGAGTCAAGTATTAGACTCATGCAAATGTGGAGTCAAGGATTAGACTCATGCAAATGTGGAGTCAAGGATTAGCCTCATGCAAATGTGGAGTCAGGGATTAGACTCATGCAAATATGGAGTCAAGGATTATACTCATGCAAGTGGGGAGACAGGGATTAACCTCATGCAAACGTGGAGTCAGGGATTAGACTCATGTAAATATGGAGTCAAGGATTAAACTCATGCAAGTGGGGAGACAGGGATTAGCCTCATGCAAACGTGGAGTCAGGGATTAGATTCATGCAAATATGGAGGCAAGGGTCAACCTCATGCAAATATGGAGTCAAGGATTAGACTCATGCAAGTGGGGAGGCAGATATTAGCCTCATGCAAACGTGAAGTCAGGGATTAGACTCAGGCAAATATGGAGGCAAGGGTCAGCTAAATATGGAGTCAGGGATTAGACTCATGCAAATAGCAAATAGTAGGTAAGAGTAGTGTATTTCTTAGCTGGAGATGTATTCGATGTCTGATGGCCTGATATATAGTGAATTATCTTTGTGTACACATGTTTTGTGAATGCTACCATTACATCAAATGTGCCCGCATTCAAAGAAAAATGGTAAGTTTTATGAGGGGAGGTTAGTTCTTGCTTCATCCGCCGGCCTTGCTCTACTTCATTCTGAAAGCCCCTTCGAGTCCCCCTAGGTAGCACCTGACTATTATAGAAATAGAATTTTTGAAAAATATGCAATTATAATAGAGTTATTTCGGAAACGTATTGATATATCAAGTAATTTTTGATGAACTAGTGATCGTGACACATTTCAAAGACATTGCAGCTATCTCTTATTGGAATTTTGAGGGTCCTCCTTAAAATTCTGTCCCAATTTGGTAGATGATCTTTGATTGTTTGCGGATGATGGACCCTGCTGAGCCTTCTCCGGAATTTTGAGAATCCTTCTCAAAATTCTGCCCCAGTTCTTAACTGATTACTGACTTCTTGGCATGCGATGGCACTGGCTGGACTTACTCCGGAATTTTGAGGACCCTCCTCAAAATTCTGCCCCAGTTTCTGATTTTGGTTGGGGGAAATGAAAATTTATTATGATATGACTGAACCCATACGGCTGCCTACGTATCCCCTCTTAAACGGGAATCAAGTCAAGCGTAGTTCAATTTCATTGGAAGACAAATGTAAAGTATCTAAGCATAGTATCTCTTGACTGCGTTTGAGTTGATTAGCTTTGGCCAGATTTCTCCATCCATTTCTGCAAGTATGAGTGCTCCTCCTGTTATTACCCTATGAACCATGTACGGACTTTGCCAGTTAGGAGAGAATTTCCCCTTGGCTTCATCTTGGTGTGGGAAAATTTTCTTCAATACCAGCTACCCTGGTGCGAACTGTCTTGGTTTGACCCTTTTGTTGAAAGCTTTGGACATTCTGTTCTGATAAAGTTGGTCGTGACATACTGCGTTCATCCTCTTTCCATCGATAAGGGCCAATAGTTAATAGAGACTCCTTATCCACTCTGTGTCGCTGAGTTCAGTTTCCTGTATGATTCTCAATGAAGGAATCTCTACCTCGGCTGGGATGACAGCCTCGATACCGTAAACCAACATATAGACGGTTGCCCCGGTTGACGTGCGAACTATAGTGCGGTATCCCAATAAAGCAAAAGGTAGCTTTTCATGCCATTATTTGTGGTTCTCTACCATTTTCCTTAGTATCTTCGTGATGTTCTTGTTGGCGGCTTCTACGGCTCTATTCATCTGATGTAGGTTGTGGAATTCTTGTGCTTGATTTTGAAAGTTTCACATATAGCTTTCATTAGATCACTGTTGAGGTTGGCGGCATTGTCATTAATAATGGACTTGGGAACTCCGAATCGGCAGACGATACAATCCTTGACAAAATCTGCGACGACTTTCTTGGTTACAGCTTTGTAAGATGCAGCTTCTACCTATTTTGTGAAATAATCAATGGCTACCAGAATAAACCTGTGTCCATTTGAAGCGGTGGGCTCAATCGGACCAATAACATCCATCCTCCAGGCGATGAATGGCCAAGGTGAGCTTGTTGCATTAAGTTCGTTCGGCGGCACTTTTATCATATCGGCATGCACTTGACATTGAAAGCATTTGCGGACATATTGAATGCAATCCGTTTCCATGGTCATCCAAAAGTAACCTGCCCTAAGTATCTTCTTAGCCAGAACAAAACCATTCGTGTGCGGGCCACAGGTCCCAACATGCACATCCTCAGGTAGCTTAGAATCTTCCTTCGTGTTGACACAACAGTAGCCCCAAATCAGGAGTTCTTCTGTACAAGTTTCCTCCGCTGTGGAAGAAGTGATTTGACAATCTCTGAATCGTGCATTTCTGAGTGTGATTTGCATGCTCCGGGTATTCTCCTTTTGATAAGTATTCTTTGATGTCATGGAACCAAGGCTTTTCATCTGCTTCTTCCTTGACATGAGCACAATAGGCCAGCTGATTATGGATCCTCACCGAAATGGGATCAATATAGTTCTTATCTGGATGTCATTGATGACAAAGTGGCTAATGCGTCGGCAAACTCATTCTGAATTCTGGGCACATGTCAGAACTATATCTTTATGAACCTCTTTCTCAATTCCTGCACATGGTGCAGTATGGCAATATCTTGGAATTCTTGGTGGCCCACTCTCTTTGTACCTGGTGCATGAGCAAATCTAAATCACCGATCATCAACAACTCCTGAATGTTCATGTCGACTGCCATGTTGAGCACTAGTATGCAGGCTTCATATTCCGCCATGTTGTTAGTGTAGGGAAATCTGAGTTTAGTAGATACCGGATAATGCTGACCCATTTCTGATACCAAAACTGCTCCAATACCTACTCCTTTGAAATTTGCGGTTCCGTCAAAGAACATCCTCCAACCGCCGTATGCTTCGGTAATGTCTTCCCCTACAAATGATACTTCTTCATTGGGAAAATACGTTTTCAAGGGTTCTTATTCTCCTCCCACCGGATTTTCAGCAAGGTGATCGGCCAATACTTGTCCTTTGACTGCCTTTTGAGTTACATAGACGATATCGAACTCACTTAGTAGTATTTGCCACTAATCCAACTTCCTAGTAGGCATGAGCTTCTGAAATATGTACTTTAGAGGATCCATCCTGGATATTAGGTATGTAGTGTAGGCGTAGAAGTAATGCCTCAATTTCTGGGCTATCCAGGTCAAAGCACAGCAAGTGCGTTCAAACAAAGAATACCGTGCTTCATAAGGTGTGAATTTCTGGCTCAAGTAATATATGGCCTGCTCCTTCTTTCCTGTCTCGTCATGTTGTCCCAAAACACATCCGAAGGCTCCATCTAATACAGATAGATAGAGTAGAAAAGGTCATCCTGGCTCTGGCGGGACCAGCACGGGTGGTATGGATAGGTACTCCTTGATCTTCTCAAAAGCTTTTTGACAATCCTCGGTCCAACTTGTCTCGACATCTTTCCTCTGCATCTTGAAGATGGGTTTACATATTACTGTGGACTATGCTATGAATTGATTGATGTAGTTGAGTCGTCCTAGGAAGCTCATCACGTCCTTTTTGCTCCTAGGTGGCGGTAACTCCTGAATAGCTTTGACTTTAGATGGATCAAGCTCGATCCCTCGGCAACTGACAATGAATCCCAGTAACTTTCATGTGGGAACCCCGAATGCATACTCTGCGGGGTTCAATTTCAAATTGTACCTCCTTAGCTTGTCAAAAAACTTCCTCAAGTCTGTTATGTGATCTGCAGCCCTTTTGGATTTGATAATGACATCGTCCACATACACCTCTATTTCTTTGTGTATCATATTATGGAAGATGGTTGTCATGGCTCTCATGTAAGTGGCCCCAACATTCTTCAAATTGAATGGCATCATCTTATAACAATATACACCCCATGGTGTAATAAAAGTTGTCTTCTCTGGATCTTCTTCATCCATCCAGATCTGGTGATAACCTGCGAGACAATCTACAAAGGATTAGAGTTCATGCTTGGCACAGTTATCGATCAGGATAGTATATTTGGTAGTGGAAAATCGTCCTTGGGACTTGCTCTGTTTAAATCTCGATAATCAACACATACCTGTGATTCTCATCTTTCTTTAGAACTGGCACAATGTTAGCTAACCAGGTTGGGTACTCAACCACCCCGAGAACTTTAGCTTTGATCTGCTTGGTAACTTTCTCCTTGATTTTCAAACTCGTGTCTGGTTTGAATTTTTTGAGTTTCTACTTGACTGGCGGACACATGTGATTAGTAGGCAACTTGTGAGCCACTATAGATGTGCTCAAACCGGTCATATTGTCATACGACCATGTGAAGATGTCCTCATATTCCTTTAGAAAATGAATGTATTCTTCCTTCTCTGTTGGTGACAAATGAATGCTGATATGAGTCTCCTTGACGGTCTCGACGTCTCCCAAATTTACTGCTTCAGTTTCGTCCAGATTGGACTTAGGCTTGTTTTCAAAATTCTCAACCTCCCTGAAAATTTCCTCGGGTATCTCATCTTCCTCCTCTGAATCACTATTCTCATGTTGCATTGCCTCATTACATGTCATAATTACTGGTTCATCGGGAAAAGTAATAATAACACTATAGAAAGGAAAAGTATAAAAATAATAATGAATAATGATAAAAGACAAATACATTTGATTGAAACTGAGAAAATTGTTCAAACAAAGCTTGGCTCGATGAATTGAGCATTTATTTTGAAACAAAGAAATCTTAAAACAAAATTGCCAGAAATTTTAAATGCCTAGAACAACCATAAATTCTATCAAGCTACCTAGGGACTTGGCGAGCTCGGGATGGTGTGGCGGTCCAGTTTCTGAGAACAGCTCCTTTTGCCACAGTCTGAATGGTGAGGCCTTCTTCCTCCTCCTCCTCAATTATGGCACATCAATCCATGTCCTCGTCTTCCAAGAAAAGATCCTTCAACCTAGATAGTGCTTCTTATTCTGCAGTTCCCCATATTGTGTCGGCCTGGTGAAAAGCTTGTTCCAAACATGGAACTGGCTGCTCAAGAGTGTAGTACGTCCCACGCTAGGGAGGCGACCAATCATTGTACTCTTGCCATGTATACTAGTATCCGAACCCAAAAGTGGTACCATGATTTTTCAGCCGTATTGGTTTTGTGATACCTTGGAGGTTCTTTCCCAACCCTTTGCTGGGTTCATATCCGGACCATGCTAGTATGCTTTCTATCTTGTTACTCCACCACTTATCCTTCAATACGGCATTGACCCGTTCGATGTGATGATAGGTTTCCCCTCATAGCCTTCTTCTATGTCCAATGGACGATATAGTTTGACTAGTGTAGATGGGGTTACTCCCATCTCCATGGATGATTACCTCATGGCGGTGCCATTCAAACTTCATGGCTTGATGTAGTGTGGAGGGCACGGCTCCAACAGCATGGATCCATGGTCGACCCAACAGAAGATTGTATGAGGCCGGTATGTGAAGCACTTGGAATTCAACGTCGAACCAAGTTGGCCCCATCTGCAAGCAAATGTTGATTTCCCCGATCGTGGCCCTCTGGGACCCATCAATAGCCTTCACATTCATGCTTCTTGTCTGTATCTCATGGAAACCTTTGTCCAACCTTTTCAGGGTGTCCAATGGACAAATATTTAAGCTCGAACCTCCATCAACCAGAACCCTGGCAATGAACGTGTCTTCAAATTGTACCGTAATGTGCAATGCTCGATTGTGATTCAGACCTCGGGCAGCAGCTCATCTTCGTGAAAGATAATCTTATAGCTCTCAGCACTTGACCGACCATGTTGGCCATTTCTCCACCAGTGATATTATTAGGTACATAAGCCTCGCTCAGTACTTTCATCAAGGTGTTCTTGCGTGCCTCTGAATTCTGCAATAGTGATAAGATAGATATCTGTGCAGAGACTTTGTTCAGATGGTCAACAACATAGTATTCCTTTGCCTGCACTTTCCTCCACATGTCATCTGGCCCAGTCTCAATGATAGGCTGCCTAGTAGTGGCCTCCTTAATTGATCCTCCCAAATGTTTGGGTGTATATATTCTTCCAGTTCTAGTCATTCCTTGTGCGGCGTCAGATTCCTCTACCTTGGCTTTCCCTTTCCGCTGAGCCTCGACAACATAATACCAGGGTATTGCTTTTGAGTTAAAAGGGGGTATGGTTGATACCGTCACAGTAAAAGGTGTGACCACTTCTACTTCAAAGGGAGCGGAGGTGGCTGCGGGCGAAGCCACTTCTATCTCGAATGGAACTGATGCAGTTACCTCAACATCTATTGGTGCTTGAGCTTGAACCATAGTAGGAGTAAGTGTGACTACAACCTTGAAGTCATCGCCTTCTTGAATAAGCCCGATTGACCCTTCAGGGTCCCATTTTTCATTTGTATCTATCACATGTACACCATCACCTCTGTGATCAGGGAGAGGATTATTTCGGATATTGGGCGCAGCTTCCTTTGCTTGTATGACCTTGTTGTCAATGAGTGTCTGGATCTTGTCCTTCAATGTTCGGCACTCAGCAGTGGTGTGCCCTTTCATACCAGAATGATATGCACAAGTTTTGTTCGGATTGACCCATTGGGATGGATTTTCTAGTGCCACAGTGGGAACATGAGTGATGTAACCTGCGACTTTCAACCTTTCATACAGTTGGTCGATGGTCTCAGCAATGGCGGTGTATTGCCTGGGTGGCTTGCGGTCGAAATTGGGTCTTGGTCTTGGATAATTTTGGCGAGCTGGTGGTGATTGGAAGTGGGATGGTTGGGAATTATAGGTATGATGGATAGTGGCTGGTTGGGAATATCTGGGAGATGAAGGTTGATATGTAGGCGGTGATGCTTGCTATGTGTGTGGAGGTGCTTGATATGTGGGTGGAGGTGTTTGATATGTGGGTGGAGGTGTTTGATAGGTAGGTGGAGGTGTTTGATATGTGAGTGGAGATTTTGGGCCCTGGGCCACCATTACTGCCCCAACATCTCTCTTCTTTGATATGCCACCTGATTGTAGTGCCTTATTCGTGGCCTGCAGTGCCTAGAAATTCGTTACCATCCCGCTCTTGATTCCTTCCTCGATCCTTTACTTGAGCTTGATGATATCAGAGAATTTGTGATTTTCGATGACTATCAGTCTCTCATAATATTGTGGATCCTGTGCCCTGACGAAGAATTTATTCATCTGTTCTTTGTCCAAAGCGGTCCTGACCTTGGTGGCTTCCGACCTCCAACGAGTAGTGTACTCACGGAAAGTCTCAGTAGGTTTCTTCTTAAGATTCTGAATGTAGAAGACATCTGATGCATTGTCTGTGTTGAACCTAAACCGGTCCATGAAATTCGATGCAATGTTACCCAATTAGAGCATTTCTTGGGATTCTGGATGATATACCAAGACAAAGCATCCCCAGTAAGGCTCCTCATAAATAGCTTCATTGGGATATTTTAATCTTTCCCGACCCCGACAAACTTGTCACAATAGGTCCTTAGATGAACCCTGGGGTCACCTGTACCGTTGAACCTCTCAAACTTGGGAGGCTCGTACCCTTCTGGCAGTTCGACATCCGGTTGTATGCATAAATATTCATAATTCAAACCTTCTATCCCTCTGTCGCCTTTAACACCTTGAACTCGGCTTGTTAACTTCTTGAGTTCTTCGGCCATATTTTTAATGAGCAGGTCCTTCTCGGAGGATTCCAGTGTATATGAGATTGGTTAGGTAGAATGGGGTATAGTTTCCACGTATATAGGGTTGCTTTGATGGGTGCCAGGAACTTGGGTATAATGATGGTCATTGGTGGAGTTTTGTGGATCGGGAATGAGTGGTGGTGTATTTTGGGGAGTGTAGTAAGTAGTGGTTGGTGGGTACAGAATTGGTTGATGGTGATATTGTGGTAGAGTTGGTATTGGCAGTGGATTGACGTTTTGGGGTGGAGTTGCATATTGATTTGGTGTGGTAGGATTTTGTGGTGGTTGGTTTTGTGCGTTCTGAGGAGGTGTCGGATTTTTTGTGTTTTGTTGGTGGATATCAGGGACATTGAGGGTAAGTGACAGGTTTGCCAAATTGCAGACCTGCTCAAGTTCTCCTTGCAGTTCTAGTATCTTTTGTTCAAGTCTCAAAACCAGTTCATTCGGGGCCGGAGTACTATGGCCATCTGAAGTCTCTGCGTTCTCAACATTTTCCTTTCGGATCCCACTTAAGTCGTCCATCTTTTCTTTCCCTCTGCTTTTTGCGTTGCTTGGAGGAGGAGGAGGTGGAGGGCCTCTAGATCTGGTATGATACACTGATGAGGCCAATATGAGTGAACCAACCTATGGGGATGGGAATAATCAATAAAGAAGAAAAAAACAAAAGGCAACAAGTCAGTGAGGATTCTGAAATGTTTGCAGTATTTAAACACATATTGCAAAATGTAAACTCGTATCCTAATTTGGGAGCCTCGTTGTGTCCGAGGTAGGCCTATCGACAAATAAATTTGGAGAACTTCAAATGCCAATAAATGCTTCATTTCATAATATAAAAATAGACGAATCCCAAAACGACACTAATATAATGATAAAATAAGTCACTACTAGCACTTGGCCTTATTACAATTTTAAGAAAAACAAGTAAATCTAAGCTATTTGGTCCTAGAAGGAGTTTCCCCAGAATCAATTTTCCGGACTCCATCCTACAGATCTCCCAGCTTGCGCAGTCCCAGCAGCAAGTAGGCTCTGGCCAGATGTCCTCCCTCAGCTCCCTCAACATTCTGGCAGTTTTCAATCCTCTTTATGACTTTGCCCTCCAGCTCTACTATTCCTCACTCCAGATATTCCAGTTTCCTATTGGAAGTGATTGCCATTTCTTTCCACTCCTCGATCAATTTCATACCCCTCTCATGTATTTCCCGATGCTCATTCTCAGAGTCATGGAACCTTTTGCGTAGCCTGTTGTATTTGACTTGAGCTTCAGCTTCCTCGTCTATGATTCTATTCCCTCGACCAGTCCCCGGTGTCACCATTCCTTTCATATTGTCCTCCAACCATGTCGGGTAGATAGGCTCGCACCTTGCATGATATTTGTCTGGCTCAACAATGCTTTTCTCCATAATGATTTTGTAGTGCCACATATGCTGAGCTTGACACTTGTAAGGGACGTCGTCATCTTGGAAATCCGCCCTGAAATGACTCATATTGATAACCCTTGGTACAACCTATTTTCTACCTGCTTGCCTCATAACTCGCATTGGGACATATGTATATATCCCTCTCAACCCGATCAACACCAAGTGCGGAGCATCCCTGGACCTGATAATAAACTCGTCTGTTGGGAACCATTCAACCATCCACTGCACCTGTTCCTCAGTCTGATTGTCGAAGAACTCTACCCATTCCCTAGCATTTTCCGGCTGAGCAAATCTATATGGTATGTAAGTCATCTACTTAGGGTGATGGAAAGCAATATGGTCGTTCCAAGCCCTTCGCGGAAATTCTTGACGATAGCGACCCTTTTGGAGATGCTCCAGCAACCATAACTGCAGCAACAAATTACAACCCTCAAAATGCTTGACCCCTCTTTGACAACGCTCTAGAGCCCTGTAGATGTTGGCTATGATCATGGGGACTATGGTATATGTTTGTCCATTAATCCCTTCCATTAGAGTCTTAGCGACCATGGCCAACCTAGTATGTATTCTTCCCTTTTTCATTGGGAACACTATCAGGCCTTAAAAGCACACAATGAATACAAACACTCTATGGTGGATGTGAACCAGTGAAGTGAGGGAGATCTCATCACGGTAAGTATGGAAAGACTTGCTATGGCCATACCTCTCGTACAGATATTCGAAAGGTATATAGGAATCCTTCAAGCACATTAGGTCGACATTCGTTTTCATCCCTATCATCTTCAAAAATCCCCTGCCCGTACGGTTTTCTGGTACCAAAAGCCCAGGACTATCCCAAGTCAACCCCGTAAGTCCTCCTATTTCCTCTAAAAGCGATGTCATCTCTATGTCACCGAAACGGAACACAACTCTTTCACTATCCCAGAATAAGGTGGCAGCCTCGATCAATTTGTTGTTTGGCTCAATATCTAGCAAGGAAGGTAAGTTACCCAGGTACTTTTTCACATGCTTCTTGTCACTTGAGGAAAGGTCCTCCCACTAATCTAGCAGCAATGGTGAGGTGTTGCTAACCATACCGAATCTGGGGACCTCGTGCCTCATTTTCTGCAAAATAAAAGGGTTAGACCTTACCCCAACCAGACTCGACTATTTATACTTTTATGATCAACATATCAGCATTTAGTTCTCCAAATTAATGCACAAAACATGGTTGTGTCCATTGGGATTATGGAAAACCCGATGTACTTTGGATAAGGCTTATCTTAAAGGATCATTATGTGGACAACATAACTGATCTGACTAGGTTTGACCATGATGCATGCACAATTTTAAACAGAGTAAAGTTTCTATGGGGTTTTAGACTGGTACCCTCAAGCAAAAAACTCGAGGAGGAAGGCACAGAACCGTCGACTGCACCGCTGATCGACTGGTTTTAATGCAAATACGCCTTTCCAAATTTAAGGGTATTAAATAGGAAGAGCGCAACCACTCATTAAAGCGTTGCTATAGGATTTTATACGCACGAGTGGAATATGATGCAGAGCATGATTTATGTATCAATTAATAACATGTAGTCAAGTATTTTCACGTAGGAAAAATAAATACAGTATTTAAATAATTGAAAGACAATTACAGAAAAAAGAAAACAAAGAGACAAGTCAGTTTCAGGGCAATAAAGAAATCATAAAGGCTTGAAAAATAGACAGTTAAATTCAAATAAGGGAGAAGGTACGGGATAAGCATGCTTGGACTAATTTGTAAAAGACAAGTTTGTTATGGTAAGAGCCTAAAAATAATTCCCAACAGAGTCGCCATGCTGTCACACCCTCTTTTTTCCCTTCTGACGGGGAAGTCCGGGTTTTGACATTCATGGCGGTAATAACTCATTTCCTTTTGGAAATTGGGTATTTGAAGAGTCGCCACCTAACGGATTACGGTGCGTTAGGGAACCTAGAGTGATTAACTCTTGGGTTTGTCTACATTATCCGAGATTAGGGTAAGGGCTCGAAGTAACCTCGAGGGGAAGGTGTTAGACACCCCTCTTGGTCCACAACTCTGGGTCCCAGCCGGACTTATATTCACAAATTAGTCCATTACAAGTAGACAATTGAATCAAATAGGTTGCAAGTAAAGTACATTGGATAACTCAAGTAATAAGATAAAGATTTGGACAAGTTGTAAAAGAAAGGTTTAAATAAAAAGGGAATTTGGGTAAAAGAGGGGTCCTAGGTTGGTTATTCTACAGGATCACCCCACACAATGTCTAGTAAATACTCTTCAATGAGGGGTTACACGTGACATTAGCGTGTAGTCATCATATGCCATATCTACCCTTCCCATCCCCTTATTGGTCATGCAAAGCGAGTGTTTGATCAACAATCTCTATTGCGTGCTACTACCCGTCCCGTCTTAATGGTCCTGGAGGAAGTTAGGACCTCTACCTATAGGTGGTTCTAGACGGACCCCTACGGTTTTAAAAGGAAAAAATTCTAAGGCGGCAATCAAAACACTTATGACTTTCAGCACATAAAAGGGAGCAATTAGAGGCTCAAAGTTTCCTCCTCAAACAAGCACATAAACAGCACGACTCAAGCACAATTAAGGGTTTTTATTAGACAGTGTCCTAAGGCAGGATATCTAGGTGAATATGCAGAAACAAGCAACTTATTTTTTAGAAACTCAGGAGTAGTGACCCTAGCAGTTACCTATGGATTTTTTAAAGCTTGTTAGGATCAGAAAAACATTAAGCAATAGAAACAGTTTTCAAAAATGCAGTTTTGAAAATGCCCTAAAGGCTTGCCTATACGTGAAGTACTTATTAGCATATTTTTGTAGTGAAACAAAGCAGGTTTTGAAATGGATTTTCTGTAATAATTATAGGCATGATATCTAATGGGATTGAGGCAGTTTTAAAGAACTTGTTTCAGGAAACATGGAATACTTAGTTAAACCAATTCTGAAGTGAACTAAGCATGGACTAAGTGGAATTATTCAGACTAGCTTAGATTAACAGGCAGGAATTCGAGTATGATTTCCTATAGGCATGATATCTACATTTGATACCGATTTAAAGCCTTGCAGGCATGGAAACATATATAACACTTGTTATAACAGAATCCGGATTAAGTCCTATAGGCATGGCATCTATTAGTTATTATGATTTTAAGACATTGAAAGAATACATAAACACTCATCATAACGGAATCTGGATTAAGTCCTATAGGCATGACATCTATTAGTTAATATGATTTTAAGACATTGAAGGCATGATTATTTGGAACCTATAGGCATGGTTTCTAAACATGACAAAATGTAAAACCTTATAAACATGATTTCTACTTGGTAAGGCAATCGAATTTAAACATAAAATCCTAGGAGCTTGATTTCTGTTGGAAAATAATCAGATTTATACATAAGGCCCTAGGAGCATGATTTCTACCCATGTTACCCCCACAAATATGCATCTACCCATCCTTTTCACTAAATACCCCAATATTTGTTTACAAGTTATTACAGACCAATGAATGAATTACATAAGTAAATAAAAAAATAGGAAGCTATTCTATAGGGAGCCTCCGATTAGGCCCAGATTTTCCAAAGCCTCCAATGGTCTCAAATGCCTCAATTCCATAGACAATGTCAGAGTCTAGGTGCATCAAAGTTCCCTAAGGATCTCAAGGATCCCGGGTAGTGCTTACACCTAGAATTAGTAACTAAAGATTGAACAAGTGCAGTTTGAAAATGCCAGCCTCAGTAAGTTTAGAGGGTTCTCAAGAGGATCCCAAGGTAGTACACATACTGGAGGGGGCAGAACTTATTGACTTAGGAGTAGAGTGAAAGTGATTGACACAAGTTGAGAGGTTTTAGTAAAAAATTGCATAAAAAAGGAAGTCTGTTTGAATGTAATGCAGTAAAACAACAGAGACTGTTTGAAAAGAGATTGAAGAAATGAACAGAAGTCCAAACACCTTAGGACAGGTTTGTACATAGCCAGTAGTCACAAAACTAAAGTAAATTCAGTAGTCACATACATGGGTCAAGGGGTTTGGGATACCTAGAACACTTGATTGCAAACACATAATCAAGCAAAGGTCTAGGAATTGGTATAGACATGCTCAGAAACAGCTGACCAGGCATAGTCACAAAACCAGACATGAATAACAAAATCACATAGTGGGGGGGGGGGGTGATAGGTATTTGGGGATTCATGGAGCATATGATGGTAAGTACACAACAAGTAAGAGATAACTGGTAAGACATGCTCAAAAACACACATAAGGGGGAAATATACTGATCTCAATAGAAGGGGAAGACGTAATAACATGCTAATAATGTAACGATCAACTACAAAGTTTCACAAAAAAACCACAAATAGAAGCAAATTAGAAAAAAATGAACTGAAGCAATAAGAAAACCATATTGTTGTTGGAACTTTGAATTGAAACTAGAATATACCAGTAAAGAGGATAGTAAGCAGAGTGAAAGAACAAGAGAACACAATGGTTAGCCTTGACTTGCAGCCGGCTAACTTAGAGCAGTAGCAAGTAGTACAAAAGAGAGAGCAGAAAGTTTGAGCGTGAGAGATAGTTTTTGAACCAAGAGTTCCTGTTGTGCTAATGAAAGACTAAGGTATTTATAGTTTGAAATCAGGTAGTAAAATAGGGTACAAATCAAAGTCCATTAGTAATTAAGGAACTCAGAATCAATCAGTCAGGAAATCAAGGTAAGTACTCCCTTAAGTTAAGGGAATTAATTCAAACGGTAAGAACCAGTAGCATATAAGGAAAGAAATCAGTATATGACTAATAAGGAAAGAATCAAATTTAGTAAATATAGGGTAAACAATTAGGGCTAAGTTCAGAAAACTCCAATTAAGGAAATGGTTTAATAAGAATAAAGTACCACATCAAATAAGATAGGGGAATCAGTTAATTCCCTCAGATGAGGTAGAAATTTAGGGTTTAAAAGAAAATCTTTCAATCAAACCATAAATTAAGGAAATCAGAATCAATCAAGAGGAAGTTATGATTCCATACTCATCAGATAAATAGAGTGAGAACACTTAGATGTAGCAAACATGCAAGGTTAATAATAGAAAGAGGCAAGTCTTGAACAATCGATGAACATAATCACATATAGGTGGTATAAGTTAGGCTAAGAACTCAGTAAAATATATTCGAAGCAAGGTAACCACAGAAACTTAACAAGAAATAAGTAATCATGCTACCACACAGAACCAAACAAAGAAGATCTAGAAATATTAGGGATTCTAACACAGTCGAGTTGAAAAAGCAGTAAGAACATAGAATCAGTCGAGATATGCAAAGGATAGAAGTTTAAACATAAAAATCGGTTTAAACAAAGTGTAGAAGAAGTTCCGAAAAACCCTAACTTCAAAAGAAAGTGAAAACAACTATTATTGATGATTTTTGCAAAAGAGGTTCGAGAATAATGTAAAACATAAAAGGAACAGACTTGAACTGTTTAAAAATAACAAAGATCTAAGAGATGCAAATGAAATTAGGGTTTCAAAAGAAACTCAAATAGAGATGGAAGAACCTGCTTAGAACTTCAAAGATCGTAACAAATACAATGTGCTTTTGCTCGAAATCACATCGGAGTAGCCATAAACAACCAAAACAGCAAATCCTAGATACAAGTCGGCGTGGCCCAGGGCCCTTGACTGCCTCAGAGAAGATGAGCAAGGCAATGGAAGAGCCATTAGAGGCTTGGGGTTGAAGGGCGGTCACCGGAGAAGACCGGATAAGGGAGGGGGTTGAAAGAGGTTTAGGGTTAGGTTGAGAGAACAGAGCTGAGGGCGGAAGTCTTTTGGAAATAAGGTAGGGTTAGGGGGTCTTAGTAATTAAAAAGGAAAGGAATCATATGGGCCGTTGATCTAGGAGATCAACGACCAGGATTTGATTTAGGTTGGATTGGGTAGATGGGTTCCGGGTTTGGGTAAGTGTATATAGGGTCTGGGTCGGGTAATTTAGTAGGAAATTGGGCTGGGGTTGGGTTCAATTTAGGCTATAATCGAAATGCAAATCTGGCTATAATTTAAATAGCTAATTTTCCCTATTTAACTTATAATAATAATAAACAATTTCTGAAAAATAATTTTATGTACCAAAAATGATTTAAAATAAATATTTATCATTTTAAAAATATAGGGACCAATTTCACACATATAAAAAGTAATTATACATTAGATGGGCTAATATTGCAATTATATACAATTTAGCCTAAAAATACCAAATGTAATTATAAAAATGCATAAAAAATATATTAGCCATATTTTGGCATAAATATAGGAATTGAATGACTAAATCATCACAACAATAATTTGAGAAATAATTGTTGGGTATTTTATGAATAAAAGGGGAGGAAATAAATCAATTTAAATTCCTAAAATTATGGAAAAAAAGGTAAAACCCTTGTGCATGTTTATATATGCATATATATGCTATTTTGAAGTTATTTATGCATATAAAAAATATAAGAAAAAATTGAATATCAACATTGTCTATAAACCAAGTGTAAATTCAACTGTATCATTTTACGAATAAATAGTTTGGCGCCCACCGTAAGGCTTAGACAGTTGCATAATTAGATTGATCCTTGCATCTATTACTAACTTGTTTAACTCCTTTGTATCTTAGTGAAAAATCATAAAAATGGCAGATAACGGTGTTAACAACACGCACAACGTTGAAGCCCAAGGAAATCAGCCTTAACACGAAGATTCAAAGCGATACCTGCAATGAGGAGGGCGTAGCCACGTCGATCCATGGCGCATAGTATCTATAGCACGCTCGAGAGGCCACTCTTGATGATGCTGAAGATGAGCACATTGTGGAAATAACGAAAATCTTAAGGGAGTAATAAAGGGCTATTATGGGCCATCTCTTGCGGCAAGACCAGTTTGACGGAGTTGAAGCAAGCATTATCGGGTAGCTTCCAACAATGCGAATGGAAGAGGTCCAGTTCCTCCCGGTGTTCCGGCAAACCAAATAGCACAAAGGGTTGATAACAACACCCTGAGGGGTGAGGTCGGCTTCGACAGGGCCGGGGGGGGGGGAGGTTACAACGGACCCAGTAACAATAATGAGAATGATCCCTTTAAAACCAAACTCAAGCTTTTTATGAGGGAAATAAATGCCCGAATGGATCAAATCCTAGGCGCAATTGATCCAAGGCGCACCACCGATGTTCAAAGGACTGGACTCAAATAAGTACACCCAGTTGCCGTTCAAATCAAGCGCAACACCAGAATTGATCCCGAAGCAGTTGAAAATGCCAGATGTTCTGAAATATGATGGGACTTCGGATTCTCAGGAGCACATCACCACCTATACAACGGTGGTGAAAGGAAACGACTTGGCTCCGCACGAGATTGAATTAGTCTTGTTGAAGAAATTTGGGGAGACTCTCACAAAAGGGGCCCTGACATGGTATTCACTTATGCATGAGTATTCAACAGATTCCTTCGAGATACTCGTAGATTATTTTATCAAGGCCCATGCCGGGGCTAGGAAGGTATATTCCCGAAAGGCTGACATATTCAGAACTGCACAAAGATAGTCCGAATTGCTGTGGGAGTTCGTGACCAGATTTTAGAAGGAGAGGATGATGCTGCCAGGTGTGCCGGACGAATAGGAAGCGGAGGCATTTACTAAGGGGCTAAATCTGAGGAGTTCTGACGCTTCCCGGAAATTAAAAGAAAGTCTGCTCTAGTTTCAGGCAACGACATGGGTAGATGTTCACAATCGTTACGAGTCATGAGATAAGAATTGAGCATGACCAGCTCGATTTTCTGGCATCAACCAAGGGTTGGGACCGAGAGAAGAATAAGAAAATGTTGAAGGATGATTTCGACACAGGACGACGGTCTTCTAAAGGTCTATTTTGCCCTACGAGAGGCTGAAGGATGTGGCAGAGGTTTCTAGTTGGCGGATAGATTCTTTACAGATAGAATAGTTGATCGTGGCCAGAATAATAGGTCCTTTCAAGATAAAGAGGTATCGGGCCCCTCGGGACTCTACCTACGCCAGGCTGTCCGAATACAAATTCAACTTTAGCGTAATTGAGATGGTTTCGGCAATGAGAAACATTAAAGAAGCTCGATTCCCAAGGATGATGAGGTCTTATCCCGGTCAGGGGGATCCTTATCTATAACGCGAGTATCACGGGACTAACGGCCGTCGGACAGGGGACTGTTGTCATTTGCACGAGGAGGTGACGACATTGCTAAAAAATGGCCATCTAAGAGAATATTTAAGCGACCAAGCTAAGAATAACTATGGCCGCAATTGGAATAACACGGAACCCTCAAAAGTAGGAGAATATCTCCCCCACATAAGAATCAACATGATTTTCGGAGGAAACGAGATTAATGGTGTAACTTTTTCGGTGGCAAAAAAGACAAAAGTATCGATGAACCATAGAAAGAGACTCTGGGAAGTCTCCAAGGACGACATCACCTTTATAGAGGAAGACGCAGATGGACTCTTACTACAGCACAACGATGCCCTGGTAATCCCTCTTAATGCTTTAGATTTAAAATTAAACGTGTTTTGGCGGACCCAGGAAGTTCAACCAATATTATCGAATGGAGAGTGCCGGAACAAGCCAAACTAACCAGAAGTATCATTTCGGCCACAAAGCTCCTCGTCAAGTTAAATTTAGCAAGAGTAACAACCCGAGGGGAGATTCTACTACCTAAAAATACCGAGGGGTGATGAAGACGACCCTCTTTAAAGTAGTAGGCAGCGATATGGGCTACAATATTATTCTTGAGAGACCATGACTACATGAGATGAAGGCTGTGCCGTCAACCTACCATCAACTTCTGAAATTCCCAACTCCGGAGGGAATTAAATAAATAAGAGGAGACCAACTGGCAGCAAGGGAGATGAATGTAATCTCAGTTTCCAGTAGCAAAAGGAAGGAGCACCCGACATAGAAATTACAGGAGCCGACGCCTACTCTCGAGCCGAACCAAGTCAACAGGGGGATGAGTCATCGAAATACTATGAGGTACCAAGATATTTTCAGGTACCAGAAGAGCCGGATGCAACCAAATCCATAGCGGAAGAATTTGAGCAAATCGCATTATTTGAGGAATTTTCGGAAAGGAAGTTCCACTTGGGGACATAACTAAACCCCAAGCTCAGGTTAGGAATTATTGAATTTCTTATGTTTAATGTTGACTGTTTTGCATGGTCGCATGTAGATATGATAGGTATTCCGCCAGAAGTGGTCGTGCATAAATTAAGCCTAGATCCAAGCATCCCTCCAGTAAGGCAGAAGAAATGCCCTATCGCAGATGTCAGAAATAAATTTGTCAAAGAAGTGGTAACTCGATTGCTTGATATCGGTTCAATCCGGGAGGTAAAGTACCCTGTCTGGCTAGCTAATGTAGTAGTAGTTCCAAAAAAGAATAATAAGTTCTGCATGTGCGTAGATTATAAGAATCTGAATAAGGCGTGCCCAAAAGACTCATTCCCATTGCCAAACTTTGATCAAATAATTGATGTGTTGGCCGGGCATGAGTTGATGAGTTTCCTCAATGCCTATTCCGGGTACAATCAAATCAAAATGCACCTGGAGAATTAGGAAAAAACTTCGTTCATAATGAACTTTGGCACATATTGCTATAATGTGATGCCGTTCGGGCTTAAGAACGTCGGAGCCACTTATTAGAGGCTCGTAAACAAACTGTTTGAAAAGCAGATAGGGAAAACAATGGAGATTTATACATATGGCATGCTAGTTAAATCTGTAAACACAGGTGATCATATGAAACACCTCCAAGAAACCTTTGACATCCTATGAAATCATAACATGAAGCTTAACCCTGAGAAATGTGCATTCGGAGTCATCTCCAGCAAGTTCTTAAGGTTCCTAGAGTCACGAAGGGGGATCCTCCTAAATCCCAATAAAATTAAAGCCATCGAAGACATTCTTGACCAATTGTCGATTGTGAAAGAAGTCAAGAGGTTGACAGGAAGACTGGCTGCTCTAAGTAGGTTTATTTCCCGATCTTCATGAAGACTGGCTGCTATCGAAACCTGAAGACGGCGAACAACTGCTTATTTACTTAGCGGTCTCGGAGGTAGAGATAAGTTCCGTTTTAGTCCGTGAAGATGAAGGTAGACAATCTCCTATTTATTATGTTAATAAAATTTTAACAAGAGCGAAAACTTACTACCCACACCCCATAAAATTGGCCTTAGCTCTCACAGTCGCCACTTGAAAGCTTAGGCCTTATTTTCAATGTCACCCGATAGCCGTGCTGACAACCTTTTTCCTGCGGAATATCCTTCACAAACTTGAACTTTTAGGTCGACTGACCAAGTGGGTAGTTGAAATGAGTGAATTTGACATAGAGTATAAACCTAGGACTGTGATCAAGCCACAAGTTTTGGCCGACTTTATGGCTGATTTTAGTCATGTACAGCGCCTTTGGCCACCAAAGAAGCGGTAATGGTGTCAGAATTGACATTGGGTGTCTGGACCTTGTTCATGGATAGAGCTTCTAACATAAAAGGGTCCGGGCTCGGTGTAGTATTAATCACGCCTTCGGGAGAAATCCTAAGGCAGGACATAGGGATTGTTCCTTTGACTAACAATGAAGCGGAATATGAGGCCTTGATTGCAGGACTCGAGTTGGCCCAAGGACTGGATTCCGAGGTCATAGAAATCAAATGTGATTCCTAACTGGTAGTAAATCAGGTCTACAGAATCTTCGACGCCAAAGAGGAGCGCATGCAACAATATGTAGTGTAGCTTATGCCTTCAGTATTGGATGTGGACGACTACTATGAAGTAAGAGCGACCAATTTGGTCTGGGACTGGAGGAATGAAATAATTGACTATCTTGAGCACGGAAAACTACCTAATGAACCCCAGGCATCTCGAGTGCTGCGCACTAAAGCAACTCGATATTGCTTCAAGGGAGGTCAATTGTATAGAAGATCTTTCCAAGGCCCGTTGGCTCGATGTTTGGGAGGCTCTGAAGCTAACTACGTCATGAGAGAAGTTCCAGAAGGAATCTGTGGAAATCACTTGGGTGCGGATTCCTTGGTATTAAAGCTGATTAGGGTAGGATACTACTAGCGCCGGATGGAACAAGACGCTAAGGCTTATATTGAAAAATGCTATAAGTGTCAACGTCACACATTATTGTGCATCAACCGACATAGCTATTGCACTCGATTTTGTTGTCCTAGCCACTCATGAAATGGGTGATGGACATATTGGCTACACTGCCTCTAGCTCCCAGTAAGGCAAAATTTCTTTTGATTTTAATTGACTACTTTTCTCAGTGGGTTGAAGTAGGTCCGTACCAGAAAATCGGTGAGCGCAAAGTAGTCGATTTCATATGGGAGAACATAGTTTGCAGATTCGGGATATCAAAGGAGATAGCCTGCGACAACGAGCCATAAATTTATAGGCGCAAAGGTCACAAAATTCCTTGAAGACCTAAAAATCAAAAGAATCACATCATCACCGTACCACCCGAGTGCAAACGGACAGGTAGAATCGATGAACAAAGTAATTATTCAAAATCTCAAAAAGAGATCGGAAGTAGCCAAATGCAAATGACCCGAAGAGCTATTGGGAGTCCTATGGGCATACCGAACAATGGCTAAATCAAGCACCGGGGAGACACCTTTCTCTCTCGTATATGGAGTGTCACACCTCCTTTTTCCTACCCCATGTAAAGGGTATAAGGGAGTTTTTTCCAACTTAAAGTGACAATCGAAACGGGATCATTTTATTAAAAATTCAGAGTCGCCAATTGGGATAATTTATGGTGTCCCAAGTCACCGGTTTAAAATCTCGAATCGAGGAAAGATTGACTCTGTTTATAGTCCGCGAACACAGAAATCCGAGTAAGGAATTCTGTTAACCCGGGAGAAGGGGTTAGGTATTCTCGGGTTCCGTGGTTTAGCACGATCGCTCAACTGTTAATATTGGCCCATTTACTTGATTTTAGTACATGTTTTAGCCTATGGTGCAATTTTAACTTTATAACCGCTTTTATTAATTATATTTTTTTAGGAAGATTTCAATATTATTTAAAATACGTCCTGAACCACGTCACATAAATGCACCCGCGGTCCCTGATATATTTTATCTAACATTGTTGAGAGTTGGATTTGGGTCACATAAATGCACACCCGAGTTTAGGAAGGTAATTTTTAAAATAGCGCGCCTAAAACAACTACGCATCTTCAAGTTTGCGAGGGCCATGGAAATTCAACTAAATGGCACGCCTCAATTTCTAAGGATTAAAATATTAATTAAGCGAGGGCCATGCATTTTAAGATTTTATTTGGCACGGCACGCCTCAATTCCCATTTTAAGAGAAACTCAAACTAAATTTTGAGGGCCATAAACTATTATTGTCCTTAACATGGCACGCCCACATTCAATTAAAGAAATTTAATTAATTAAATACTAAAGGTATTTGAACTCTTATCTTGAGTGAGTGATGCTAATCCAAACCCGTTCAAATTGCAAGGCTGACCTTAAAATAAACAAACATTCAATTAATGGGAGGGCCTAAACTAAAGCAGGCCCAACTCCTGGTGTGGAGGACTCGCTTCGAAATTGAAGAGAAAACATATGGGCCCGAATCACAGGCCCAAAAAGGGTGTGAATACAAGCCTTCCCCTTTCTTCTAAACATGGATTCAGAGTCCAATCCCAAGGCGAAGGGCCACAACAAGATCGAGATCGAGTCCCTATAGCTCACAAAATAGGCACGACTGGACATTGGACATATCCTATTCGAATTAGTCCTTTAACTGATTCAATCAATAGTAATTACGCGAAATTCTACACCTGATTAAACCCCATTTCAATAACTAACAAAACCTCATGAGACTGTTAAATATGTGAATCTAAATTCTATTCAATCCAACACATCTGAACCGAATCAATTCTCTTAATTATTTCCACGAAAGAAAACAACAAGATGTAAAGAGTTAAGCTAATCCGAGAACTCTTAAGTTTGAGATTAAGCCCAAAATTCATTTGAAAACATTTATGAATTTCAGTCATTCATACATGGGTAAATCAAGGCTAGATACCAAACTGAAGTGACTAAGCTGTTCCGCAAATCATGGAGGAATAATCTAGCATACAAGGAGCTAATGGAAGGAAAACAGAGCATATCAAATTTGCTAAAGAGTTACACATGGAAGAACTAATCTGATGAGTATTTACACACGACTATAGAAATAACATATCCAAAGTTCAGCAAGACTTAACCAAATCAGACTAAAGGAAATCGTAATTCTCAACTTATACATATCATCCTAAACTTAAGGACCCACTTAGGCCCAAACAACATTCAAATAAACCCCAAATGCAAACCTTAAAATGAAATATAACATTAACGATATGAATGAACTATACATAGTGAAACTAAACTGAAGGACACATGGACAAATTGTAATAAATTCTAGCAGTTATTTGACAACAGAAAACTAGCAATTATCATTTCCCTTCAAGTTTGATTACATGACTTTCACATTTGCACTTCATATGTTATTCAAGAGTCTGTGCATACCTGGGAATGAAAGAGAAAACAAAAGAAATGAAGAATCAGTAGCCAGCAGCAGCAGACCAAAAACCCAGATTTAGCAATCCAACAGTAACATCAACAACAAAACTCCAACCCGAACTTTAAAAATCCAAAACTCAATCCAATTCGACCCAATTGCAAGACTTTGTCATTTTTAGTAATTTTACTAAGCGATGAGGATCAGGAATCCAAAACCAAGCAAAATTTTAGTAGTTTTCCACCAGAAAATGCAGGGAGTTTAGGGGTATTTTAGAGTGCAGCCGTTTTAGTTTGCAGGATTTTTATCTCCAATTTTCTCCTTTTTTGCTAGTGAAGTAAAGATGCCTTTATATAGCCTAAAGGGATTCAGCTTTGCATTTTAAAACCTTTTGCAATTTTCGTTTTAGCTTAGATACCCTTAGTTCAGAAATCAAGCTTTCAAATTAACCCCAATCCCAGCTTCCTAGAAGCTTCCCTAGTCTGTTACTGAGATTCCCTTACCCAATATCCCTAAATTACCCCTTTAAACAACTATTATTTACCTTCTGAAACCAAAACAGATATGGGTCAAAGTTGACCCAAGGTTGAATTAACCCATGACCCAGCCCGAACCATGAACCTGTACTAACAACCCAAATTGAGTTTTCAAATTCTGAACTTAATAGGAATCTTTCAAACGGACCAACCCTTGAATTTCAGCAGAAAAAGATTTCACTTAGAGAAGCTCGGAAACAGTTATTTAGTAATTAAATCGACTAATTAATCAGATTATACCAGGATATTGATACGCTAACCTATTTTGTTGAACTTAAAACTAAACTTAAACTAAAGAGGAATAAGACTCAGAACCATAACCTTAAACATTAAAAAAAACGAGAAGAGAAGAAACAGAAGGAGGCAGGTTCAAGAATGAAACAGACGACAGAGACGAAAGAGCAAGAACAAAGAAAATACCTCGATGGCCATATAGACAAGGCTTGATAAACCTCAGGCGACTACGATTTGACTCGAAACCGGTATTAACCGTATGTTCTCTTTGAGAACAAATGAGCAATACTCGTTTCAAGCCCAATCATTCATAAGAATTTGAGGACTTGAGAGATTTTCTTCTCCTACGATTTCAGATTTGAAACAGGTCTGATTTGGGGAAAAATGGTGGTGGATTGGGGCTGAGGGAAGGGTGATTTTTGCATAGCTGGGTTTTTGTGGTATTCAAGCTCTGCCGCCGGCCGAAAATGGCGAAGAGATGGAGGGCGGCGCTAGGGTTTGCTGAGAAGGGTGAGAGACAGAAGGGAGTTTGAACTGGGCTATCTCTAAGAATGCTTGGCCAGTCTTAAACGAAAATGGAGAAGTGCTCTGGGCCGTTGGATGAAACGAGATGAATGGCCATGATTTGTTGAAGCTTATTAAACTCAAAACGACACAGTTCCACTCCTGTACTATGTCATTTCCATAGTCTTGGGGAATGAAAGCTTTGGGCCGGGTATGGGCATGATTTGGATGGGTTTTAATGGGATTGTATGGGCTATGATAATGATTTTGGCCCAGTTTTCACAAGACAAGTCAATTTTCCAACTCCTTCTTCTATTCTTAATTCCTTTCTTCTTCTTTTTTTCATAAATTCTTTTCTTTTCAAAGTAAAAATCTAAATTAATTCCTAAATCAAATTATCCTACCAAATTAGATAAATTACTCAAAATAATACTCACCACAACTAATTAATTACCAAGTTAAAAAAAAATTGCAAAATTCGAAATTGAATGCAACATGAGTTATTTTTGTGATTTTTCTATTTTTTGTAACACGCTAAATACTAATTACTCTAAAAAAATGTAAAATTAACCTAAATGTAAATGCAACATATTTTTGTATTTTTTCATGGATTAAATAAATGTGCACAGACAAATGCAAACAATTAAGAAAATTCCACAAAAATTTCCAAAAATGGCTAATAATTAAAAGAAAAATCTATTTCTTTGGGATTCTGTAGGAGCAATTCATATAGGGGAAATATCACGTGCTCACAGCTGCCCCTCTTTGCTTGGAAATACAAAGAATTTTTGTGCAAAGATATAGTGAGCGAATATGAGCGGTTTTTACCCTTTTGAATACTCCGTGGGAAGCATTTTTGAAAGATTTGACCGCACCCTACTTCCGAGGTTGCCTACATATCCTTGGCTATAAAGAAATTAGGTCAGTGTAGTTCGGGAAGTTTCGGTAGTTGGGACTATCATGAAGCTGTGATTTCACTATTGCTGCTGCTGCTACTGCTTACTGAATTCCTTATTACACCATGACAAAATAAAAGAAGCTAGACTAAACTATGATCTATGCAATACAAAATCCTATCTATATCCTCAAACTTGATCTTGCGGTTCCTGTTGACTTGTATTAACCAGGTGAAGTTCCTTTGTTGCCAACTTGAATTATAATCTGAGATGCTTTCTCTTTTCTTCAGGTGGGCTCCTGATTACCAACACTTGCGCTGCTTTTTCTCGAAACTTGAACTGCTTTCCTTCGTTCTTCAGGTGGGATCTTGATTGCTGAACTCATTTGAACCTTGTTGCTTCCCTTCGTTCTTCATGTGGGCTCCTGATTATCAACACTTGAATTGTCACTTTGTTCTTCAGGTGGGCTCCTGATTACCGACGCTTGAATTTGTTCTTCAGGTGGGCTCCTGATCACCGATACTTGAATTGCTTTGTTCTCCAGGTGGGCTCCTGATTACCAACACTTGAATTGCTTTGTTCTTCAGGTGGACTCCTGATTACCGACACTTGAATTGCTTTGTTCTCTAGGTGGGTTCCTGATTACCAACACTTGAATTGCTTTATTCTTCAGGTGGGCTCCTGATTACCGACACTTGAATTGCTTTGTTCTCCAGGTGGTATCCTGATTACCGACACTTGAATTGCTTTGTTCTCCAGGTGGGCTCCTGATTACCAACACTTGAATTGCTTTGTTCTCCAGGTGGGCTCCTGATTACCAACACTTGAATTGCTTTGTTCTTCAGGTGGGCTCTTAATTACTGACACTTGAATTGCTTTATTCTTCAGGTGGGCTCCTAATTACTGATACTTGAATTGCTTTGTTCTTCAGGTGGACTCCTAATTACCAACAAAATAGATAAAACAAAGAAAATTTTCTGCCCCAGTTTGGTAGCTAGGCACATCTGTGAGTGTTAACTGAATCATGTTACCAAATATCACTAAGAATTTGAAAGCTAGATCCCATTATCCAAGAGGGCCCTGAAAACTCCTAGTTAAATGGCAGTTTTAAAGCTAAATTATGTTTTCTAAATGTATGACTTTCACTAAATCTCGTTATTCAAGAAGGTCTTAAAACTACATCTCATTATCCAGGAGGGTCCTGAAAATCAAAATCAAGTCTTATCTTAAGAATGACAATTTTTAAGGCTGAATTATGCTTTCCTACAGCAGAACTTACACTAAATCTTGTTATCTAATGGAAATCTTAAAGCTAGGTCCCATTATTCAGGAGGGACCTGAAAACTCCTATTTGAATCCTATCTCAAAAATGCAAACTTTGAATCCAGCTTATACTCCTTTGGGGTACATTTATGCTAGATTTTGCTACTCATGCTTGTTTTGAATTTTAAACCAGGTCCCATTTTTCAGGAGGGGCCTGAGAATTTACGGTCAAATCTCTTTGGTACTTGCTTTTCCTTACGGAGGGTTTCTCTGAAACAAACGAAATTTCCTGCCCCTGTTTTAAATCAAAGAAGAATCTTGTCAGTTTAAAATGTGGTGGTTAGTTTGTGGCATTCTTGCTGAAGGCGGCCTCTCTGCTGCTGTACTTTGCTTTGACTAGTTTCCCCGAACTGGCCAAGAATTGTTTGACTTTCTGACTGATCCTCAACCTCAAGACCGTGGATGACCCGAGTTCTCCATACCCAAACCGTTGTTTTACACTTCCGACCCTTTTATCTGAACCTCTGCTTCTCCCATGGAATCACTAAACCATTCCAATGTTAGAACTTTCACCAACACTTTGTGTCCCACCTTACATCATACTATCTCTGGCATGATTTGGCCACACTACGCTTTGTGCAATTTTGGAAGTTGGTAGTGAGCATTGAAATCCTTTCTTATTTTCTTAAACACAACGGTTATTGAAAACATCTTATAGAAATAAACCCAAAATAAATAAAATGCAATGACTTTGAGAGTTAGGAATAAGGAAGAAAAATCCAAAACTGGATGGCTGTTTGAAGGGGAAAAGGAAAAAAAACTTATTTGAGTGGAGCAGTTGGTACCAATGATCATGACATGCATTTCGGATTAATCAGTCCAGTCTATCGAACCAATTAAATTTCAGTTGTCATACTTTATGCCTCGAGATCTTCAAACCCAATTTCTTTACCAAATCACTAACCCTGCTCGGCCTACGGTGCCCTGGAGGGTTTTCACCAACAAACCTCTCTCATTTATTCACCTCTCAACTCATTGTCACCTTACGGTACCCGCAAGGGTTTTCACCAATAAGACTCTCTCATTTTTTCATTTTTCTTGCTTAGACCGGAGCCTGATATGAATCACCTTTACTTGCTTGACTTGGCATCTCTCGAAGACTGATCGGAAGGTCTTTCTTTAGACCGTAATGTGGCTTTGGATAGGGTTAGAAAGAAAGGATATCAAAAAGTCTCAAAACAATTCAAATGGGCTCAAAATTACAACTTTTGGAATCAGATTTCTTACAACAACCACAACTTCTGCCCCAGTTTCTCTGCCTGGGGACTTTTGGATTTTTATTTTGATAGGACCAAACCGTGAGGCTGCCTACGTATCCTTAAAAGGAATCAGGTCGAACGTAGTTCATGACATAAGAATTGCTTTGTTCTTGTGATTTTCTCTTTTCTCTTTTTGTTGTTTTGTTTTTTTTTCTTTTTTCTTTTTTTTCATTCTCTTTTTTTTCATACTTATCTCGTGCGTTCATGTTTCTGAATTTTGTTACTGATTTCAAAAGAGGGGTATGAAAGGAAATAAATAAGGCTCAAAGTGGTAACAAAGGATAAAGTGTTTAGATAGCAGAACAAAATGCCTTCGTCATTCCAATCTTCAAAACATGCCAAGTACAAACAAACACAATTTAACCAAAGAAATCATACATAATATCTTTTGACTGCATCAGAATTGATAGCTATATCTACACATTTGCCTTCTATATCTGTTAAATACAAAGCACCATTGGATAACACTCTCGTTATGACGAATGGCCCCTGCCAATTTGGGGTGAACTTGCCTTTTGCTTCAGCTTGATGTGGAAGAATACGTTTCAATAGTTGTTGACCCACTTCAAATTTTCGGGGACGCACCTTCTTATTGTATGCTCTTGCCATTCTTTTTTGATATAACTGACCATGACACACTGCTGCCAATCTCTTCTCATCAATCAAACTTAGTTGCTCTAAATGGGCCTTGACCCACTCATCATCATCAATCTTTGCTTTAGCAACAATCCGAAGGGATGTAATTTCAACTTCTGCAGGTATCACCGCCTCAGTGCCATATACCAACAATTAAGGAGTCACACCTACTGAAATGCGAACAGTAGTGCGGTAACCTAGCAAAGCAAAGGACAACTTTTCATGCCATTGCCTGGAACCTTCCACCATTTTCTAAAGTATCTTTTTTATGTTCTTATTGGCTGCCTCGACTGCTCCATTCGCCTTGTGGCGGTATGGGGTGGAATTGCGATGCGTAATCTTAAACTGTTGACATACCTCTTTCATCAAATGACTATTGAGATTAGCACCATTATCTGTGATGGTCACCTTTGGGATCTTGAATCGACAAATAATATTTGAGTGAACAAAATCGACCACTGCTTTCTTGGTCACACACTTGAAAGTTTTAGCTTCAACCCACTTGGTGAAATAATCAATGGCTACTAGAATGAACCTGTGCCCATTGGATGCTGCTAGCTCGATTGGTCCGATGACATCCATACCCCAAGCAATAAAGGGCCATGGCACAGACATTGTGTGCAATTCAAATGGCGGAGAATGAATCAAATCTCCGTGCACTTAACATTGATGACACTTGCGCACAAAACTGATACAATCTCGCTCCATGGTGAGCCAATAATAACCCGCTCGAAGATTTTTCTTTGCCAGAACATACCCACTTATATGCGGTTCGCAAACTCCGGAATGTACTTCGGTCATTATAGCCGTGGCCTGTCTAGCATCTACGCATCTTAACAATCCCCGATCTGGAGTTCTTTTGTACAAGACTCCTCCACTTAAGAAAAATCCACTTGCCAAACAATGAATTGTTCTCTTTTATTCACATATGGCTTGTACTAGATACACCCCCATCCTAATATACTCCCTGATATCGTGGAACCACGGCTCACCATCAAGTTCTTCTTCCACCATGTTACAGTAAGCATGCTGATCACGGACCTGAATATGCAAAAGGTCAACATAAGCCTTATCTGGATGATGTAACATTGACGCCAGAGTAGCCAAAGCATCAGCAACCTCATTATAGATCCTTGGAATATGCCTGAACTCTACTGATCGGAACCGTTGACAAAGATCATGCAAACATTGTCGGTACGACATGAGTTTTAAATCCCGTGTTTCCTATTCTCCTTGAATCTGGTGCACCAGAAGGTCCGAGTCTCCCAAGACCAAGACTTCCTGGACACCCATGTCTACAGCCAACCTCAAGCCCAAAATGCATGCCTCGTACTCAGCCATGTTGTTGGTATAATAGAAATGAAGCTGAGCCGTAACAGGGTAATGGTGCCCTATTTCAGAAATAAGCACGACCCCTACTCCGACTCCTTTTATATTTGTAGCCCCATCAAAGAAAAGTTTCCAACCTGGTTTTTCAATCAGCTCCAGCTTGTCATCACCTCTTCATCGGAAAAAAAGTTCTCAACGGTTCATATTCTTCATCAACCAGGTTCTCGGCCAAATGATCGGCCAATGCTTGGGCCTTCATCGCGGTTTGAGTCACATAGATAATGTCAAATTCCGTGAGCAAAATTTGCCACTTCGCAAGTCTCCCTGTGGGCATAGGCTTCTGAAAGATATACTTTAACAGATCCAAACAAGAGACGAGGTAAGTAGTGTAAGATGACAAATAATGCTTCAACTTCTGTGCTACCCAAGTTAGGGCGCAACATGTCCTTTCAAGGTGAGTGTACTTAACCTCATAAGAAGTGAACTTCTTGCTGAGATAATAGATGGCTTGCTCCTTCCTGCCGGTAATGTCATGCTGACCCAACACACAACCAAATGAGTTATCCAGGACCGTCAAATACAAAATCAAAGGTCTCCCCGGTTCCGGTGGGACCAACACAGGTGGGTTTGACAAGTACTCCTTTATCTTATCAAATGTTTCTTGAAACTCGTCTGTCCACTTGACCGCATCATCCTTCTTCAACAGCTTGAAGAGAGGCTCACAAGTTGTCATGAGCTGAGCAATAAACCTGCTGATGTAGTTCAATCTCCCTAACAGACTCATCACCTCAGTCCTGTTCCTTGGAGATGGCAATTCTTGGATAACTTTGATCTTCGACGGGTCCAATTCAATACCTCGACGGCTGACTATAAATCCCAGCAGTTTTCCAAATGGAACGCCAAATACACATTTGGCTGTGTTAAGCTTAAGATTGTACCTGCGAAGCCTCTGGAAAAATGTCCTCAAATCTCTGACGTGGTCAGACTGCTTCCTAGACTTTATGATCACATCATCCACGTAGACCTCAATCTCCTTGTGTATCATGTCATGGAATATGGTTGTTATTGCCCTCATGTAAGTTGCTCCAGCATTTTTCAAACCAAAAGGCATGACCCGGTAGCAATATGTCCCCCACGGCGTGATGAACGCCGTCTTTTCCGCATCTTCCTCATCCATTAACATCTGATGATAGCCCACATAACAATCCACAATAGACCCAATCTCATGATTGGCGCAGTTATCAATCAAAATGTGGATATTTGGCAGTGGGAAGTTGTCCTTTGGACTTGCTTTATTGAGATCACGATAATCAACACACACTCGGGTCTTACCATACTTTTTTGGCACAGACACAACATTTGCTAAACAAGTGGGATACCGCATGACTCGAATGACCTTTGCATCGAACTGCTTTGTGACTTCTTCTTTAATCTTCACACTCATGTCAGTTTTGAACTTTCTCAACTTCTGCTTCACGGGAGGGAATGTCGGGTCAGTGGGCAATTTGTGAACCACCAAGTCAGTGCTTAGACCCGGCATGTCATCATATGACCATGCAAAAATATCTTTGTATTCAAACAATGCTTTAATTATCTCTTCCCTGATTTGCAGTTCAAGATGGACACTTATCTTGGTTTCTCTGATATTATCTGGGTCCCCTAAATTGATTGCTTCTGTATCATTCAGGTTAGGCTTAGGTTTTTCTTCAAAATGGCTTAATTCTTTACTAATCTCTTCAAAGGCCTCATCCTTATCATATTCTGATTCATCATCACACTCTATTTCTTGGATTACTATTTCAAAATTAGATTGGCTTTTAAGACTAGGCCGAAGATTCCTCATGCATGTAATGTCATTGAAACCAGCATAACTATACAAGGAAGAAAATAAAAATAAAAATAAAACTATCAGGAATGATGAAAAAGGGAGATTGCATTTCATTAAATTTAAAAGATAACAAGGTTTATACATCCAAACGGACGGAACATAGAATCTGAATTATAACCCTGGAATAATCCAGATAAACTGAAAGAAAATCAAAGCAAACTACCAAAACTCCTTCAGGGTAGGGAGAGGAGTAGCTTCCCAATTATTAAGCTTTGCACTCGGCCCAACAAACTGCACATCTACCTTGCTAGAGCCTTCTCCAACTTCCACCATGTTCACATCGTCGAACAACCTCTCAAACCTATCAATTAACTCTTCATCAACATCAACCACAGAACTGGGAACTATTGTCACTAGGCGTTTCCTGGCAACGGGCTTGACAAACGATCTGGAGAGGCGTGGGATGGGCTTTGGAAGGACCCACACCCTCTGTTTCAACTTTCTAGCTCTTTTCACGTCTGCGACTGTGGGTTTGAATCCCAGACCAAATGTACCCAAGTTTTTAGGAAGAGACACTGGCTGTATGATACCCTGCAGAAATGCACCCAAACCCTTACCAGGTACAAAACCATTTTTAGCATTTCAAAGGCCACCATGACTGATGTGGCGGTTACCTTCGGAATTGGAATGCATTTTCCTTTTAGAATTTTCTCGACTGACACTGTGTCAAAAACTTGATAGACCCAAGGCCCCTTGTCATCTTCAACTTCAATGAACGGGACAACGACATCACTGTGAGCACACAAATTATACTCGCCGTACACAACGATTTCCTGTCTATCCCATTAAAACTTGACCATCTGGTGTAGAGTGGATGGGACTACTTTGGCGGCATGAATCCAAGGTCGACCTAACAACAGATTGTAGGAAACAGCTACATCCAGCACCTGGAACTCCATGGTGAATTCAATTGGTCCTATTGTCAACTCAATCACTATATCACCAACTGAATCTTTCCCTCCACCGTCAAATCCCTGAACGCAGATAATGTTCTTGTGAATCCTCTCATCATCCACTTTCAACTTGTTCAGAGTAGAGAGAGGGAAAATGTTTGCACCGAAACCATTGTCAACCAATACCCGAGTAACCACAGAATCTTTACATTTCACCGTAAGATAGAGGTCTCTGTTGTACTCAGTACCCTCCACGGGCAACTCATCATCAGAAAAAGTGACTCTGTTCTCCTCAAACATCTTGTTGGCAATCTTTTCAAGTTGGTTCACTGAGATTTTGTCGGGAACGTGGGCCTCGTTCAGAATTTTCATCAAGGCCCGCCGATGCTCGTCTGAATGGATTAACAATGACAATAGTAAAATCTGAGTAGGCGTCTTTCTCAACTGCTCCATGATGGAATAGTCTTGCACCTTCATTTTTCTCAAAAACTCCTATGCCTCTTCTTCAGTTACAACTTTATTCACTAGAACTGGGTTATCTTTGGAGGTTTTAGCTTTTCTTAACTCTTCCGGGGCAAAGCATCTCCCCGAATGAGTTAGTCCATAGGCCTTATTCACTTATTCTTTAACTTCTTTTCCTTTGTAGGTCACCGTGACCCGTTCATAGTTCCACGGGATAACCTTGCTATTGACTATCGGTAACTGGGTTACATGCTTGATAATGACAGGATCTCTACAATCACAACAGGCTTGTTTGCCACTCTTGGTACAACCACTTTTGACTTTTCTTGTTTTGCTGAAACTTCACTTGAGGACCCCTTCTTGACTACCGTAGATGGTTCAACGTTTGTCCCGCTCAACTTGATCGTTGATCTCTCACTTGTTAATTTTTCAACCGGCTTGACCTCACTAGACCGAATCATCATGACGTTCTATGAAGGCTTCTTGGTCTCCCCTCCCTTATGCACTATCTCGATCATGCTTGTCTTCTGATAGTTTGGCAACGGGTTCTGGTTGATGTTGGGTGCCTCCGAAACTTGGACTTCAATCTGATTTGTATCAATGAGCTCCTAGATAGCATTTTTCTAGTGCCAGCATTTCTCCGTAACATGCTCCAGAGCACCAGAACAATATTCACAGCTTACAGAATAATCAAGAGTCTTCAGAGGAGGATTTGGCAATTTGGACTCGATCGGCCTTAGCATATCCAATTGTCTTAGCCTGTAGAACAAACTAGTATAGGATTCTCCCAATGGGGTGAAGGTTTTCTTCCGCGGCAACCTCTTATTTTTAAATGCTTTATTGGGCCGGAAACCTAGGCCGGCAGGGTTTCGGTAAGCTCGTGGGGGTTGGTAAGTATTTTGTGGAGCTGGGTAGGTGTTTTGTGGGGCTGGCGCACGCCATTGCACGTGAGCAGGAGGTTGATTGTATGTTTGGGCGTGGTGGACAGAAAAATAAGGGTCCGGTGATGGGAAGTAATGTTGGGGTGGATTATACAGGGTTTGGGTGTAAGTTTGGTGGTGGGGTCGAGGCTGAGTATAATGGTGTGGCGGGCCCCTGGGTCCAAACCATGATCCTGAATCAATTGTTGCCACATCTTCTTTCTTCTTCTTTCCGATTACTCCCCTAGTACCATTTTGAATAGCTTGGGTAGTTGCCTTAATAGCCGAGTAACTCAGGATTTTGTTTGATTTAAGCCATTCTTCTACCATGCCACCCATCTTCACTACCTCGTTGAAGGACTTGCCTATGGCCGATACCAAATGGCCGTAGTTAGTGGGCTCTAGGGCATGCAGAAAGTAATCCACCATTTCGCTCTCTTTCATTGGAGGGTCAAACCTTGCCGCTTGCTCTCTCCAACGAAAACCATATTCCCTGAAACTTTCACTAGGCTTCTTCTCAATCTTAGTCAAAGATAAACGATCTGGAACAATCTCGAGGTTGTATTGGAAGTGACAAGCGAATGCTTGGGCCAAGTCATTCCATGTATACTATCTGCTGTGATCCTGACGAGTGTACTACTCCAACGCCGCACCGCTTAGACTCAGACTAAAGTAAGCCATCAATAGCTCTTCTTTCCCACCGACTCCTCTCATTTTACTGCAAAATCCCCTCAAATGGGCCACTGGGTCTCCTTGCCCGTCATACAGATTGAATTTGGGCATCTTGAATCCTATTGGCAGTTGAACATCGGGAAATAGACACATATCCTTGTAAGCCACGCTCACCTGGCCTCCCAGTACCTGCATGTTTCTAAATGACTACTCCAGGCTTTTAACCTTCTTGAACATCTCCTCATGTAATGAATTTTTAGGTGGCTTCTCAGTTTCAACAGGGAGTTCGAAATGAGGAGTGTAGGAGCAAGGTTCTGGGGCCTTGAAAGTAGGCTCTGAGGGATAGTATTGGTTATCTTGGGTCTGGAATAAAGGCTCACTGGAGGATCGGTGGAGTGTAGCAGGTGGGGGTGCCATGAAAACAGGGGTAACTGGTGGAGGAGGGTATGGAACTGGGTTGGGTGGTGGAGCTTGTGGTGTTTGGGAAGTGCTGCCATGGTAGTGGTGGTAAATGGGAAAGCTTAGAGGTGAATCAACAGTGGGAGGTTCCTGGGATTGAGCCAACGGTGGGACGAAAGCAGGGTTGGTAGGGTAGGATGGTGGTGGATGCCCTTTCACCCATGCCGGTACATCTCTGCCATCTGTTGTTTCAGCTTATACACTTCCTCTTTCAGATTAACATCAGAATCTTCCCCCTCTCTCGACGGATCAATAACACTTGCATCCAATTTTTGGTCAGTCATGATCAACTTGTCTTTGGACCCGGTATTGTACGGATGAGTTTACGGAATGCCAAACAAACTAACCACCTGCCTGTACTGTTTTTCAACAACAAACTTGTTATCGATTAGAGCTTAAGAGATAGGCAATCACACATTGGGGATGTAATGAACCTAAGCAGTTAACTATTTCTATTATGCATTTGATCGGTTGCTTGCGTCATCCCGTTTTTCCCTAATTTTCATTTTGCAACTTCTCTCTTTTCCATTCCTGCCTTTCTTTGCTTGATTTCTCGTTGTTCTTTATTCCCTCATTTTCCTCTCTTGTTTTGCCATTGTATCCTTCCCACCGTTTCTTCTTTTCTCTCTCTATTTTTCTTCTTTTCTCTCTTTTTTCCTCTTTCTTTTTTTCTTTTTTGGTTATGATCGAATCCTAGGGGGATTACCTACGTATCATGACGCCGCATGAATTAGACCAAGCATAGTTCTGGGGGATAAATGTAAAACTAAATAATAAAACATTTTGGGATTTTCAGATTTTCCATAAAACGAAAACGTTTTGATTACAACGACTCATCCTATCAAATTTAATCATAAAAACTAACAGACTCGAAAAGGGAAACAAACAGACTCCAACAGAAAGATAAAAACATAGACTCGAAAACAGGCTAACAGACTCTAATAGAAAGACGAAAATACAGACTCGAGTAAAAATCATGAATACATTAATGCCTCAACTTCTCCTGGGGCCCGCGGGACATCAGTCGGTCTCGCCACAGGCCTATGCGCCAAATCCCTTTGGAGATGATAGAGATCCTCCATTATCTGGCGTACAAAGGTCATTATAGTGGCGGAAAACATGGATTTGGTCATGTTTTCACACTTACTGCATTTCATTGTGATGTAGTCGGCGATCCTTCTAACCCTTTCTCTTATGACGCCCTTTTCTTGCAACAAACGCCCAATCTATTAGGCCCTAGCTTCCAAAGTTTGTTCAGTTGTATGGTTTTATTCTTGAAGTTGTCGCATATGTCTTTCTATGTGTGCCTAACAGTGTTCTCTTTCTGCCTTAAAGTCTTTTGCCTTCTTGATCATTTTGTTCTCAAAGATGATGACCCTTTTCTTCAACCTCACAACCTCATTGTCATATCTCTCTTTTAACTGTTTAACCAAGCGCGCTCGTTCCTCCGCATTCTTAGCCAATTTTGTTCGAGCCCTTGCTAGTTCACCCTCTACCTTGTTCAGATCAAAAGCATACTCACTCACCTTCCGCCTAAGGTTATCTATAAACTTTCCATCTTTTGCACTTCTGGCAGGATTTTTGGCCGCTATTTTCATTTCCCGAATTTGGGCTCAAAGGGCGTCATTTTCCTTGGCTAGCTTTTTCTTCTCACCCACATCCGTGGTGGCTTGCAAACCATTCTCAAATTGAAGATCCTTGACTTGATTTTCCAGCATGCTTATAGTAGCCCTGTATTCATTTTCTTTGGCCAACCAATCTCATTGCACTTGTGATGCCTCAACAAATTCCTGTATATGGGGTCTTTTGGCTGGTCTTCCAAACTCAACACTATTTTGGTACCATGCAAGGTAACCGGGCGAGACTTCACCCTTAGATAGATCACGCACTTGGGTGCTTGCTATCGAGTACTGACATTCTCTCCAGATCTGGTGAACTGCTGCTTCATGAAATTGACTGTTAGAACCGATATCGACTACCTGAGCACTAAGGTCATCATCCTTTGTAACTATTTGACATCTCCCCAGCTATATCAAAACCCAGTATGGGGCATAAGGGTGGATACTTCTGAGATCCATCAGGAGGAAGTGAGGCCCGATAGCTGGCATGTATATGATTTCATCTATAGCAAGCCACCCGAACGTCCATTCTATTTGGTTTGTAGTGACGGAACGGAGACGTGATATACATTATGTAACCCCTTCTGGCATGCTAAACCTGTCGACCCTTGTATAAAACTCCTATGTGCAGCTTTTCTCTATCAACCCATAGCTCATGTATAGAGGACGATGACATAGATGTTCAATCATCCACATTTATAGAAACAAGTTGCACCCTTCAAAATAATCTCCTCCGGCTTTGTAGGTTATGAGAGCGCGGAAGATTTCAGACACTATCATGGGTGCGAGGGTGCTTTTGGAGTTAGTAAGCAAAGTGTTGACAACCCCAGCTATCCGTATATCGATATTCCCATCTTTCCTGGGAAACACCAGAAGACCCAAGAATACCACTATAAAAGCAAAGCACCTGTGTTCTTCCCATTTGAGGCGATCTCCTTTGCTTCTATCACGATCCTAACCCCGAACCCGGTCGTGATGGCGCCTCTCGTGAAAACAAGGCCAGCCAGTTCAACCCAACTCAACTTTTAAAGTAGTTAATTACCATAAAATAGTTTAAAGCATGATTTAATAGCAATAATTCGCGGAAATATAGATAACAATAGAAGAAACCATCCTAACATAGCCCAAACCGAGGTGTCACAAGTCACGAGCATCTATTAGAGAATAAATACAACAATAAGGTTTGAAATATACAAAAACAGGACTGATGAGCAAAAAGGGAGAGAAAATGGTGTTGCGAACGCTGGCAGCCACCTTGCTAAACTCCGATACCTCTGCCACTGATTAGCCAAAACCCACTACCGGGTGTATAAATACCTGCATCTGCACACAAGGTGCAGGGAGTAAAGTGAGTACTCCAACTCAGTGAGTAATAAAGGTAAATAATAACTGAGCAGTAAGAAATCACGTAAGGCAACCCAATATGCTGTATAGAAGCAGTGTAAAACCTTTGAGAAAAACAATGAAGCTGTGAAATCTTTAGAAATATCTTAGCTCAGTTTAAAACCTCTTTCGAAATTGACTTTTTCAATAGTTACGCAAATAAATGTAAAACAGTTAGTGCCGATAAGCACAAAACATCCACCACTCGGGCACAAATACCACAGTATAACTGGTAAAATGCCAAGTAAGTATGAAAGATGAACACAAAAAGGATTACCCCTCGGGCAATCTCTCAGAACAGTACCAGCCCCTTGGGCTCACTCTCAGGATAATATCAGCCCCTCGAGCTCACTCTCAAAACAATATCAGCCCCTCGGGCTCACTCTCAGATCATGATGGATACCCGCGCTCACTGTGGGTGTGCAGACTCCGGAGGGGCCCCTTACGGACCAAGTGTTATATCAAGCCACCTCGTGGAATCATTTCTCGTCACTCGGCGTCACATCACTCGGCACTCAGCCTCACATCACTCAAGCCACCTCGTGGTGTATAAAAGTATCTCAAGCCCTCGGCCTCATATCACTCAACATATCCTCACATATGGCCCTCGGCCTCACTCAGTCCAAAAATCATCACAAGCCCCTCGGGCATTAGTAAAACAGTAGTTTTCAGCCCAAAAGATCATTTAGAAATATCATTTAAGTTTCAAATATGAGTAACAATGGCTAAGTTTGTAAAACTGTAAATATCAATAGGACTGAGTTCAAATAATAAGTCAAAGCAGTGAGGAAATAGTGATAAAAATCCCAGAGGGGTCAAATAGTTGGCACGAAGCCCAAATATGGCAATCAGCCCAAATCATGATGCTAACAAACAGGTTTCAGTCAAATACGCAGTAAAATCGTCAATCGGGATGAACTAAGTCACAATCCCTAATAGTAAACAACCCCACGCTCATTATCAGCGCGTGTCTCACCTCAATATTACACTACGATGTGCAATCCAGGGTTTCAAACCCTCAGAGTATTATTTACAATCATTACTCACCACAAACCTGCTAATTCTCTAGCTCGCGATGCCTTTGCCCTTCGAATTGGCCTCCACGCACGTGAATCTATCCAAAATCAGAACGAATACGTCACAATATGCTAAGGGAACAAAGCCCAAGCGAAAACATTTGAAAAATATCAAAAATTCCAAAATTAGCAAAACCCGGGTCTCGGGCCCACATCTCAGAATCGGGTAAAATTTACATTTTCAGAATCCTCATACCCTCACGAGTCTAACCATACCAAAATTATCCAATTCCAATACCATTTGGTCCTTCAAATCATCATTTTATATTTTTGAAAGGTTTCACAATTTTCTTCACAAATTCCATCCCAAATGATGAATTAAATGATGAATTCAATGATTGATTCATGTACTCTAGCCAAATCTGAGTTAGAATCACTTACCCCGATGAATTTCTTGAAAAACCTTCGAAAAATCGCCAACATTCGAGCTCTCTAGGTAAAAATATTAAATAAAACCCAAAACCTCATATTTATAGAGTACCCCTCAGATTTCATCCTCCGCGGTCCGTACCAAATCGACCGCGGTCCGCACAAGCCAGTACGGTCCGCGCAAAAACAACCACGGCCGCACAGGCCTTCCCCCGAAGTGGTAGGATTTTATATTTTGGCCATAACATTTTCTACAGATGTCAAAACTGCAATATCTTTACCTTTATGGACACTAGACACGAAAGGCTACAACTTTTGTTTTTGAATCATCTCGAAATTCTTTGTAGATCAAAAGGTATGAGCTTCCAAAGCAGGATCAGCGAATCGTTCCCCACCGCGGCCGCACACTATTTTGTGCGGTCTGCATCACACCTACCGTGGCCGCACTTCTTTTTGTGCGGTCCGCACAGCACATACCGCAGCCGCACTTCTTTTTGTGTGGACCTCGCGGGTGCGTTTCGAGGCCTGAAACCCTTCTGGACCTGCTACAACTATGATTTTTGGCCTAAAACATCCCAGAACCTACCCGGAACTCTTGGAACTTCAAACCAATTGTACCAACACATACCATGACATCGTTCAAACTTGTTCAAAACTTCGGAATGCTCACAACAACATCAAATCACCAATTTAACATAGGATTCAAGCCTAAGAATTCCAAGAACTTTTAAATTATGGTTTCGATCAAAAAGTCTATCAAATCTCGTCCGAATGACCAGAAATTTTGCACACACATCCAAAATGACACATAGAAACTACTACAACTCTCGGAATTCCATTCCGACCCCTATATCAAAATCTCACCTATCAACCGGAAAGCGCCGAAATCTCAATTTCGCCAATCCAAGCCTAAACCTTCCACGGACTTCCAAAATGCATTCCGATCACGCTCCTAAGTCCCAAATCACCTAACGGAGCTAACCAAATCATAAAAATTCCAACTTTTAAGCTTTCAACTAAGACTGTTCTTCCAAATTAAATTTTGATTAATCTGAAATCCAACACCAACGATTTACATAAATAATATTGCATTACACGGGACAAGTCATGCCCAAGAACTGGAGAGCGAAATGCAAAAGCTCAAAATGACCGGTCAGGTCGTTACATCCTCCCCCACTTAAGCATACGTTCGTCCTCGAATGTGCCCAGAGTTGTTCCAAAAGCCAACCAATTACTGAATAACCTCACTAGGCACATATCCGGGGGTGATCCCACGTCACCCTATCTCACATAGGTTCGATAACACAATATAACTGAATTTTCACAATTCATTCTAGTCCATAAACCATAGAACCACATTTTCTCTTCTGAAATCATTCACAAGATCAGAATCTCACATCTATTTTCCAAATAAGCCCGAACAAGCTGTAATCACCCATATATGCTATCTCCGGTGCAATCACATGATATACCATATAACACAACACTTGTAGTGATAACTTCTAATCACAACAGCTGCATACAACAGCCGCATATCAATAGAAAAACTCTTATCAACTAAAGTCTCATCCCAACACTTTCATATACTGCCAATGATCACTAAGACACGCGGTAAGCCATAACCATTTCCCAGATCAACCATTCAAGAAGCCACTCCTCCTTTGGCAAATACCACAGCAAAATTTCGAGCCAAATGTCGATGTTATCCTTCCAACATGCTGAAATCGAATCTGTTCGTATTCATTAATGATCCCAACGATCTACTCTACTCCAACACACTACTCTGGTGGCATGACACATAAATACAGGCCTAAGCCACAACTTGCATAATACACACACCAATAAGCAATGGTCTGAACATACTCAAATCATGAAAATGACTCAAATGAAAGAGTTGTACCTCAAGCTCACCAGTACCACCACTACACAAGACTGAGAACCCGTCTCGCATCATAGGAACAGAACATATGAATCTAACCCTCGAGGTCATACCTCTACATAACTTTGCTGTGATGCGCGATCCTATCCAACACTGCTCTACATGAACTACCTCAAATCATTATGCTCGAAATCGACAACCACGCACAATTTGATGTCTGGAACCAAAGCAATCATTACACCCACGGTGAAACAAATAACATACACCACACACACCCGATAGGACATAACCGATACGCCGTTCACCGAGCAACACGCAATTACTCTTCCCACTCGACTTCCACTATGAAACCCCAATAGAACCGCAACATATGTGCCTATAACCAACAAATCATAACATCTCGCAACATAGAAAGGTAACTCATGGATCTTCCCAGATTACTAATAAGTTCAATAACAATCAAATCGACACAACCCTCAACAGTACAATTCAGAGCCAACACAGCCGACTCAAATTAGAACACACATCCATATTGGCCTGCCAACGAACTCCTTATCACAAAAATCCTGGAGATGCTCTTCAGCTCCTTTAACTCTACCGGTGCCATACGATACTGTTCCCGACATCAAATCAATATCGAATCGACAACCTTGCCCGACAACATGCTCGACCACAAGAAACACATCCGAAAAGTCCCTCACCGCCGGGACTGAATCAATGATAGAAGCCTCAACACTGACATTCATCATGAAAGCCCAAATAAGAAAGACAATCCTTCCCATCTGTCCGCTGGGCCTTCGTAATATAAAACCACTCCACTAGGGCATAATCCTACGGACCTCGCCACTCAATCCGTGGCATTTCCGGCATAACCAACAGTGTCGCCTTAGCGCAATAGTACAGAATGACACAACACAGAGACAACCAGTCTGAACCTAGTATCCCATCCAGAATCTAACATGCCAAGCATAAAAGATCTGCTCGGGTCTCCAAACCCCGATAGTCACTAAACAGTGCAATACATACAACTTACAACCACAACATAGCTTGAATGTCAGCAGTTGATCTAACAAGAAAGCGCCGCAATTCTACCAAAACACCACCAACTTAATCACATTGCCTCTTCTGGAACATATACCCTCGTCAAATCACTCCCATTTAGCAATACCATTTCCTTAATCATTTGGAGATCATCCCCCTAATCATCTGAAGCTCATTTCTCTAATCATCTGAAACTGCCTGTGCTGCCTAAGAATTTTATGACTTTCCGTTCAAGATTGAATTGTAACCTTACACACGCAAATCTCAATCCTCCACAACACACCGCATATACCATACCATCCTAGGATAACATGAGAACTTTATCTCCCTTCTAAGCCAGAACCATCTACGTACTCCACTAGTCAAGAACTTTCCATTGATCCCATCTAGAAGGAAATAACTATACATCCCATGCTCCTCACGCCAATAGGAAAAATATACCTCTCTAACTGTGGTGGAAACCATCTAGAACTCCCCCGAATTCCTTTTGTACAACACTAACTCATCAGGACTGAATCCTTCTAACTCAACCGAGCTACGCATGTTACTAAAACACAAAAACATTGCCGCGAAACACCTGCAGAGATTCGTTGCCTCAAAAACACCCAAGGAACTAATCATATCCTTACCATACCGATCTAGCCTACTACCACGCTATCCCATCTATTTGAGTTTCCTTCTGATCTACCGTTAGCTTGACACTTCTTCTTGCTACAACGCCACAATTCCTCAACCCAGACTCACCACGCGAGACCCAAGCATGAAACCACACTGTCTAAGGCTTATCAGCCACTGATAACTCTCTTAAATGTTTTCAAAAGAACCACATTCAAAATACCTATCCCGAAGGGGCTTCCTGCGAATCTGGAACCATTATCTTCCTAATATTGATATATAGAATCCCATAGTTAATGTAGAAAGTACCACAAGTCTTGACATCTTCCAAATGAAAACTCAGTTCCTAACCACATATACAACTTTAAATACCCAATTGCTACATGTAGAATCTTTAAGACATTAGAACTATTCTTGAGAGTCATTCACTCTATTCAAACTGCAATTAGTCTGATCAAATAAACCGAACAACCTGTGTCTCATTGGTATTCCGACATCGCAAAATGTAACCTCATCCCAACACAACCAAGCAACTTCCTGCTCTATGCACCGAGCATTCTTGCCAATAACAACTCAAGACATCTCGTGATTCTCACACACCAATGAAGCATAATATAATCTTCATCAAAGTCTTCCTTTACTCGAGCCATCCTCGGTCTCAGTTTCCGCAAGGCATAACTGATTCACCAGCATGCCTCACACTGGAACCAATATAGCACCTAACCGTGCAATAACCTAATAAATAGCAGGCTCCCCTACTTGGCTCGAAGCCATAGATCAGCACACACTCAATAACTCATAACGATTATACTCTATTGATGCCATGATACCATAGTGAGATTAAACTCAAATCTTTTATAAGCCTGTGAAAACACAGATCATCTAGAATTTTAACTCTTCTGCAAATCTCGCATTCCACTCTCGCAACAGTTACACCCACTCTTTAATCAACCCAATTTAAATTGCAACACATATCCTTCACTCGCAAATGAGATCTTCTAACAGACACATAAGGATCGTACAACGTCAGAACATTTCGTAGGAGACAACTCACCTGCTTTGCCTCTAACTAACATTTCTGTATACCTTCCACCATCATAAACTGTACGCAGTCACTTAGCCTTCTTGAGTTTGAACTCATACCGCAACATGAAATGTACTTCACTCACAATTGGGAAACATGAAAAGATCCTTCACACGCCCATAACTCGGGGCTATACCTCGAATCAAGATGGAATTCAAGCACCTAATAATGCTTCTATCCTCTAGCAGACCTTCTCATCGCTTCCAAATCATGTGGATACATCTCGCAGTACCAACATACTCATCACATAGTTATCCAGCCATCACTTCCACTAGTAGGGACAATACCGAACATATACGTTCAAAAATACTTGCTCACACAATCAGCACCTCGGTGCTCAAGCTATAGGCAAATATCCGGCCTCAAGTCCTCCAAACTGGCCCAACATCAACTCACAGAGATCACATCTTGCCCCTCGATCAGGGAATCCCAAGCCATCTAGACACATCTGATATTGAGCGCTCATGCGCGCATACGAACGCGTGGAAGGAATTCAAGAGTTAATTTTCAAGCTGAATCAAGGATGCACGATTAGAATTCAAAAATGTGAAGTTTTCCTAAAGGTTCCGCAGCCTATCGAGGATAAATACATATGTCTCTGTACCGATCCGCGAGACTCTACTAAACCTGCTCATGACTCGTGAGACCTATGTAACCTCGGCTCTGATACCAACTTATCACGACCCTAACCCCGAACCCGATCGTGATGGAGCCTCTCGTGAAGACAAGGCCAACCAGTTCAACCCAACTCAACTTTTAAAGCAGTTAATTACCATAAAACAATTTAAAGCATGATTTAATAGCAATTGTTTCGCGAAAATATAGATAACAATAGAAGAAACCATCCTGACATAGCCCAAACCGGGGTGTCATAAGTCATGAGCATCTATTAGAGTATAAATACAAATATAAGGTCTGAAATTTACAAAACCAGGATTGATTAGCAAAAAGGGAGAGAAAACGGTGCAGCGAACACTGGTAGCCACCTTGCTAAACTCCGATAACTCTGCCACCGATTAGCCAAAAACCCACTACCGGGTGTATAAATACCTACATCTGCACACAAGGTGTAGGGAGTAAAGAAAGTACTCCAACTCAGTGAGTAATAAAGGTAAATAACAACTGAGCAGTAAGAAATCACGTAAGGCAACCTAACATGCTGTATAGAAGCAGTGTAAAACCTTTGAGAAAAACAATGAAGCTGTGAAATCTTTAGAAACATCTTAGCTCAGTTTAAAACTTCTTTTGAAAATGACTTCTTCAATAGTTACGCAAATAAATGTAAAACAGTTAGTGCCGATAAGCACAAAACATCTGCCACTCGAGCATAAATACCACAGTATAACACATAAAATGCCAAGTAAATATGAAAGATGAACACATAAAGGATTGCCCCTCGGGCAGTCTCTCAGAACAGTACCAGCCCCTCGGGCTCACTCTCAGAATAATATCAGCCCCTCGAGCTCACTCTTAGAACAATATCATCCCCTCGGGCTCACTCTCAGATCATGATGGGTACCCGCGCTCACTATGCGTTTGCAGACTCCGGAGGGGCCCCTTATGGCTCAAGCGCTATATCAAGCCACCTCATGGCATCATCTCTCGGCACTCGGCCTCACATCACTCAAGCCACCTCATGGAGTATAAAAGTATCTCAGGCCCTCGACCTCATATCACTCAACATATCCTCACATATGGCCCTCGGCCTTACTCAGTCCGAAAATCATCACAAGCCCCTCGGGCATTAGTAAATTAGTAGTTCTCAGCCCAAAAGATCATTTAGAAATATCATTTAAGTTTCAAATATGAGTAACAATGGCTGAGTTTGTAAACCAGTAAATATCAGCAAGACTGAGTTCAAATAATAAGTCAAAGCAGTGAGGAAATAGTGATAAAAAACCCTAGAGGGTTCAAATAGTTGGCACGAAGCCCAAATATGGCAATCAGCCCAAATCATGATGCTAACAAACAGGTTTCAGTCAAATACGCAGTAAAATCGTTAATCGGGATGAATTAAGTCACTATCCCCAATACTAAACAACCCCATGCTCATTATCAGCACGTGTCTCACCTTAATATAGCACTACGATGTGCAATCCGGGTTTTCAAGCCCTCAGAGTATCATTTACAATTATTACTCACCTCAAACCGGTTAATTCTCTAGCTCGCGATGCCTTTGCCCTTCGAATTGGCCTCAACGCACGTCGAATCTATCCAAAATCAGAATGAATACGTCATAATATGCTAACAGAACAAAGCCCAAGCGAAAACATTCGAAAAATATCAAAAATTCCAAAATTAGCACAAACCGAGCCCCGGGCCCATGTCTCGGAATCAGAAAAAATTTACATTTTCAGAATCCTCATACCCTCACGAGTCTAACCATACCAAAATTATCCAATTCCGATACCATTTGGTCCTTCAAATCATCATTTTATATTTTTGAAAGGTTTCACAATTTTCTTCCCAAATTCCATCCCAAATGATGAATTCAATGATAGATTCATGTACTATAGCCAAATCTGAGTTAGAATCACTTACCCCGATGAATTTCTTGAAAAACCTTGGAAAAATCGTCAAAAATCAAGCTCTCTAGGTCAAAATATTAAATAAAATCCAAAACCTCATATTTATAGAGTACCCCTCAGATTTCAGCCTCCGCAGGCCGCACCAAATCGACCGCGGTCCGTACAAGCCAGTGCGGTCCGTGCAAAAACAAGCGCGGCCGCACATGCCTTCCTCTACGGTGACATGCTTTAGTATTTTCGCCATAACCTTTTCTACAGATATCCATTATGTAACCCCTTCTTGCAAGCTAAACCCATCGTCCCTTGTATAAAACTCCTATGTGCAGCTTTTCTTTATCAACCCATAGCTCATGTATAGAGGACGATGACATAGATGTTCAATCATCCACATTTATAGCAACAAGTTGCACCCTTCAAAATAATCTCCTCCGGCTTTGTAGGTTGTAAGAGCGCGGAAGATTTCAGACACTATCATGGGTGCGAGAGTGCTTTTGGCCTTAGTAAGCAAATTGTTGACAACCCCAGCTATCCGTATATTGATATTCCCATCTTTCCTGGGAAACACCAGAAGACCCAAGAATACCACCATAAAAGCAAAGCACCTGTGTTCTTCCCATTTGAGTCGATCCCCTTTGCTTATATCACGACCCTAACCCCGAACCCGGTCGTGATGGTGGCTCTCGTGAATACAAGGCCTGCTAGTTCAACCCAACTCAACTTTTAAAGCAGTTAATTACCATAAAACAGTTTAAAGCATGATTTAATAGCAATAATTCGCGGAAATATATATAACAATAGAAGAAACCATCCCGACACAACCCAAACTGGGGTGTCACAAGTCACGAGCATCTATTAGAGAATAAATACAACTATAAGGTTTGAAATATACAAAAACAGGACTGATGAGCATAAAGGGAGAGAAAACGGTGCAGCGAATGCTGGCAGCCACCTTGCTAAACTCCCATAACTCTGCCACCGATTAGCCAAAACCCACTACCGGGTGTATAAATACCTGCATCTGCACACAAGGTGCAGGGAGTAAAGTGAGTACTCCAACTCAGTGAGTAATAAAGGTAAATAACAACTGAGCAGTAAGAAATCACGTAAGGCAACCCAACATGCTGTATAGAAGCAGTGTAGAACCTTTGAGAAAAACAATGAAGCTGTGAAATCTTTAGAAACATCTTAGCTCAGTTTAAAACCTCTTTCGAAATTGACTTTTTCAATAGTTATGCAAATAAATGTAAAACAGTTAGTGCCGATAAGCACAGAACATCCGCCACTCGGTCACAAATACCACAGTATAACAGTTAAAATGCCAAGTAAATTTGAAAGATGAACACATAAAGCATTACCCCTCGGGCAATCTCTCAGAACAGTACCAGCCCCTCGGGCTCACTCTCAAAATAATATCAGCACCTCGGGCTCACTCTCAGAATAATATCAGCCCCTCGGGCTCACTCTCAGATCATGATGGGTACCCGCACTCACTGTGGGTGTGCAGACTCCGGAGGGGCCCCTTACGGATCAAGCGCTATATCAAGCTACCTCGTGGCATCATCTCTCGGCACTCAGCCTCACATCACTCGGCACTCAGCCTCACATCACTCAAGCCACCTCGTGGCATATAAAAGTATCTCAGGCCCTCGGCCTCATATTACTCAGCATATCCTCACATATGGCCCTCGGCCTCACTCAGTCCGAAAATCATCACAAGCCCCTCGGGCATTAGTAAAACAGTAGTTCTCAACCCAAAAGATCATTTAGAAATATCATTTAAGTTTCAAATATAAGTAACAGTGGCTGCGTTTGTAAAACAGTAAATATCAACAGGACTGAGTTAAAATAATAAGTCAAAGCAGTGAGGAAATAGTGATAAAAATCCCCAGAGGGTTCAAATAGGTCGCACGAAGCCCAAATATGGCAATCAACCCAAATCATGATGCTAACAAACAGGTTTCAGTCAAATACGCAGTAAAATCGTGAATCGGGACGAACTAAGTCACAATCCCCAATAGTAAACAACCCCACACTCATTATCAGCGCGTGTCTCACATCAATATTGCACTACGATGTGCAATCCAGGGTTTCAAACCCTCAGAGTATCATTTACAATCATTACTCACCTCAAACCGGCTAATTCTCTAGCTCGCGATGCCTTTGCCATTTGAATTGGCCTCCACACACGTCGAATCTATCCAAAATCAGAATGAATACGTCACAATATGCTAAGGGAACAAAGCCCAAGCGAAAACATTCGAAAAATATCAAAAATTCCAAAATTAGCAAAACCCGAGCCCCGGGCCCACGTTTCAGAATCGGGTAAAATTTACATTTTCAGAATCCTCATACCCTCACGAGTCTAACCATACCAAAATTATCCAATTCCGATACCATTTAGTCCTTTAAATCATCATTTTATATTTTTTGAAAGGTTTCACAATTTTCTTCCCAAATTCCATCCCAAATGATGAATTAAATGATGAATTCAATGATAGATTCATGTACTGTAGCCAAATCTGAGTTAGAATCACTTACCCCGATGAATTTCTTGAAAAACCTTCGAAAAATCGCCAAAATCCGAACTCTCTAGGTCAAAATATTAAATAAAACCCAAAACCTCGTATTTATAGAGTACCCCTTAGATTTCAGCCTCCACGAGCCGCACCAAATCGACCGCGGTCCGCACAAGCCAGTGCGGTCCGCGCAAAAACAACCACGACGGCACAGGCCTTCCCCTGAAGTGGTAGGATTTTGTATTTTGGCCATAATTTTTCTACAGATGTCCAAATTGCGATATCTTTACCTTTCTGGAAACTAGACACGAAAGACTACAACTTTTGTTTTTGAATCATCTCAATATTCCTTGTAGATCAAAAGGTATGAGCTTCCGAAGTAGGATCAGCGAATCATTCCCCACCGCGGCCGCACACAATTTTGTGCGGTCCGCATGACACCTACTGTGGCCGTACTTCTTTTTGTGCGGTCCGCACAGCACATACCGCAGCCGCACTTCTTTTTGTGTGGACCGCGCGAGTGAGTTCTGAGGCCTGCAACCCTTCTGGACCTGCTACAACTATGATTTTGGGCCTAAAACATCCCGGAACCTACCCGGACCTCCTGGAACTTCAAACCAATTGTACCAACACATACCATGACATCGTTCAAACTTGTTCAAAACTTCGGAACGCTCACAACAACATCAAATCATCAATTTAACATAGGATTCAAGTCTAAGAATTCCAAGAAATTTTAAATTATGGTTTCGATCAAAAAGTCTATCAAATCTCGTCCGAATGACCTGAAAATTTGCACACACATCCCAAATGACACAACGAAACTATTGCAACTCTCGGAATTCCATTCCGTCCCCTATATCAAAATCTCACCTATCAATCGGAAAGCGCCGAAATCTCAATTTCGCCAATCCAAGCTTAAACCTTCCACGGACTTCCAAAATGCATTCCGATCACGCTCTTAAGTCCCAAATCACCTAACGGAGCTAACCAAATCATAAAAATTCCAACTTTTAAGCTTTCAACTGAGACTGTTCTTCCAAATTAAATTCTGATTAACCTGAAATCCAACACCAACGATTTACATAAATCATATTGTATTACACGGGGCAAGTCATGCCCAAGAACTGGAGAGCGAAATGCAAAAGCTTAAAATGACCGGTCGGGTCGTTACATCCTCCCACACTTAAGCATACGTTCGTCCTCGAATGTGCGCAGAGTTGTTCCAAAAGCCAACCAATTGCTGAATAACCTCACCATGCACATATCCGGGGGTGATCCCACGTCACCCTATCTCACATAGGTTCGATAACACAATATAACTGAATTTTCACAATTCATCCTAGTCCATAAACCATAGAACCACATTTCCTCTTCTGAAATCATTCACAAGATCAGAATCTCACATCTAATTTCCAAATAATCCCGAACAAGCTGTAATCACCCATATATGCTATCTCCGGTGCAATCACATGATATACCAACACTTGTAGTGATAACTTCTAATCACAACAGCTGCATACAACATCCGCATATCGATAGAAAAACTCTTATCAACTTAAGTCTCATGCCAACACTTTCATATACTGCCAATCATCACTAAGACACGTGGTAAGCCATAACCATTTCCCAGATCAACCATTCAAGAAGACACTCCTCCTTTGGCAAATACCGCAACAAATTTTCGAGCAAAATCTCGATGTTATCCTTCCAACATGCTGAAATCGAATCTGTTCGTATTCATTAATGATCCCAACGATCTACTCTACTCCAACACACTACTCTGGTGGCATGACACATAAATACAGGCCTAAGCCACAACTTGCATAATACGCGCACCAATAAGCAACGGTCCGAACATACTCAAATCATGAAAATGACTCAAATGAAAGAGTTGTACCTCAAGCTCACCAGTACCACCACAACACAAGACTGAGAACCCGTCTCGCATCATAGGAACAGAACACATGAATCTAACCCGCGAGGTCATACCTCTACATAACTTTGCTGCGATGCACGATCCTATCCAACACTGCTCTACATGAACTACCTCAAATCATTATGCTCGAAATCAAAAACCACGCACAATTTGATGTCTGGAACCAAAGCAATCATTACACCCATGGTGAAACAAATAACATACACCACACACACCCGATAGGACATAACCGATATGCCGTTCACCGTGCACACGCAATTACTCTTCCCGCTCGACTTCCATTATGAAACCTCAATAGAACCGTAGCATATGTGCCTATAACCAACAAATCATAACATCTCGCAACCCAGAAAGGTAACTCATGGATCTCCCCAGATTACTAATAAGCTCAATAACAATCAAATCAATACAACCCTCAACAGTACAATTTAGAGCCAACACAGCCGGCTCAAATTAGAACACGCATCCATATTGGCCTGCCAACGAACTCCTTATCACAAAAATCCTAGAGCTGCTCTTCAACTCCTTTAACTCTGCCGGTGCCATACGATACTGTGCCCGGCATCAAATAATATCGAATTGACAACCTTGCCCGACGACATGCTCGGCCACAAGAAACACATCCGAAAAGTCCCTCACCACCGGGACTGAATCAATGGTAGAAGCCTCAATACTGACATTCATCGTGAAAGCCCAAATAAGAAAGACAATCCTTCTCAGCTGTCCGCTGGGCCTTCATAATATAAAACCACTACACTAGGTCATAATCCAACGGACCTCGCCACTCAATCTGTGGCATTTCCGGCATAGCCAATAGTGCCGCCTTAGCACAATAGTCCAGAATGACACAACATGGAGACAACCAGTCTGAACCTAGTATCCTATCCAGAATCTAACATGCCAAGCACAAAAGATCCGCTCGAGTATCCAAACCCCGATAGTTACTAAACAGTGCCAATACATACGACTTACAACCACAACATAGCTTGAATGTCAGCAGTCGATCTAACAAGAAAGCGCCGCAATTCTATCGAAGCACCATCAACTTAATCACATTGCCTCTTCTGAAACATATACCCTCGTCAAATCACTCCCATTTAGAAATACCATTTCCTTAATCATTTGGAGATCATCCCCCTAATCATCTGAAGCTCATTTCTCTAATCATTTGAAACTGCCTGTGTTGCCTACGAATTTTATGACTTTCCGTTCAAGACTGAACTGTAACCTTACACACGCAAATCTCAATCCTCCACAACACACCGCATATACCATACCATCCTAGGATAACATGAGAACTTTATCTCCCTTTTGAGCCACAACCTTCTACGTACTCCACTAGTCAAGAAATTTCCATTGATCCTATCTAGAAGGAAATCACTATACATCCCATACTCCTCACGCCAATAGGAAAAATATACCTCTCTAACTGTGGTGGAAACCATCTAGAACTTCCCGAATTCCTTTTGCACAATACTAACTCATCAGGACTGAATCCTTCTAACTCAACCAAGCTACGCATGTTACTAAAACCCAAAAGAATTGCCGCGAAACACCTGCAGAGATTCGTTGCCTCGAAAACACCCAAGGAACTAATCATATCCTTACCATACCGATCTAGCCTACTACCACGCTATCCCATCTATTTGAGTTTCCTTCTGATCTACCATTAGCTTGACACTTCTTCTTGCTACAACACCACAATTCCTCAACCCAGACTCACCACGCGAGACCCAAGCATGAAACCACACTGTCTAAGGCTTATAAGCCACTGAGAACTCTCTTAAATGTTTTCAAAAGCACCATGTTCAAAATACCTACCCCGAAGGGGCTTCCTGCAAATCTGGAACCATTACCTTCCTAATACTGATATATAGAATCCCATAATTAATGTAGAAAGTACTACAAGTCTTGACATCTTCCAAATGAAAACTCAGTTCCTAACCACATATACAACTTTAAATACCCAATTGCTACATGTAGAATCTTTAAGACATTAGAACCATTCTTGAGAGTCATTCACTTTATTCAAACTACAATTAGTCTGATCAAATGAACCGAACAACCTGTGTCTCATTGGCATTCCGACATCGCAGAATGTAACCTCATCCCAATACAACCAAGCAACTTCCTACTCTATGCACCGAGCATTCTTGCCAATAACAACTCAAGACATCTCGTGATTCTCACACACCTATGAAGCATAATATAATCTTCATCAAAGTCTTCCTTTACTCGAGCCATCCTCGGTCTCAGTTTCCGCAAGCCATAACTGATTCACCAGCATGCCTCAAACTGGAACCAACATAGCACCTAACCGTGTAATCACCTAATCAATAGCAGGCTCCCCCACTTGGCTCGAAGCCATAGATCAGCACACACTCAATAACTCATAACGATTATACTCTATTGATGCCATGATACCATAGTGAGATTAAACTCAAATCTTTTATAAGCCTGTGAAAACACAGATCATCTAGAATTTTAACTCTTCTGCAAATCTCGCATTCCACTCTCGCAACAGTTACACCCAGTCTTTAATCAACCCAATTTAAATTGCAACACATATCCTTCACTCGCAAATGAGATCTTCTAATAGACACATAAGGATCGTACAACCTCAAAACATTTCGTAGGAGACAACCTACCTACTTTACCTCTAACTAACATTTCTGTATACCTTCCAGCATCATAAACTATACGCAGTCACTTAGCCTTCCTGAGTTTGAACTCATAACGCAACATGAAATGTACTTCACTCACAATTGGGAAACATGAAAAGATCCTTCACACGCCCATAACTCGGGGCTATAACTCGAATCAAGATGGAATTCAAGCACCTAATAGTGCTTCTATCCTCTAACAGACCTTCTCGTCACTTCCAAATCATGTGGATACTTCTCGCAGTACCAACATACTCATCACATAGTTATCCAGCCATCACTTCCACTAGTAGGGACAATACCGAACATATACATTCAAAAATACTTGCTCACACAATCAGCACCTCGGTGCTCAAGTTATAGGCAAAGATCCGGCCTCAAGTCCTCCAAACTGGCCCAACATCAACTCACAGAGATCACATCTCGCCGCTCGATCAGGGAATCACAACCATCGAGACACATCTGATACTGAGCGCTCATGCGTGCATTCGAACGCGTGGAAGGAATTCAAGAGTTAATTTTCAAGCTGAATCAAGGACGCACGATTAGAATTCAAAAATGTGAAGTTTTCCTAAAGGTTCCGCAACCTCTCGAGGATAAATACAGATGTCTCTGTACCGATCTGCGAGACTCTACTAAACCTGCTCATGACTCGTAAGACCTATGTAACCTCGGCTCTGATACCAACTTATCACGACCCTAACCCCGAACCCGATCGTGATGATGCCTCTCGTGAAGACAAGGCCAACTAGTTCAACCCAACTCAACTTTTAAAGCAGTTAATTACCATAAAACAATTTAAAGCATGATTTACTAGCAATTATTTCGCGAAAATATAGATAACAATATAAGAAACCATCCCGACACAGCCCAAACCGGGGTGTCACAAGTCATGAGCATCTATTAGAGTATAAATACAACTATAAGGTCTGAAATTTACAAAAATAGGACTGATGAGCAAAAAAGTCGAGAAAACGGTGCTGCGAACACTGGTAGCCACCTTGCTAAACTCCGATAACTCTGTCACCGATTAGCCAAAACCCACTATCGGGTGTATAAATACCTGCATCTGCACACAAGGTGCAGGGAGTAAAGTAAGTACTCCAACTCAGTGAGTAATAAAGGTAAATAATAACTGAGCAGTAAGAAATCACGTAAGGCAACCTAACATGTTGTATAGAAGCACTGTAAAACCTTTGAGAAAAACAATGAAGCTGTGAAATCTTTAGAAACATCTTAGCTCAGTTTAAAACTTCTTTTGAAAATGATTTTTTCAATAGTTACGCAAATAAATGTAAAACAGTTAGTGCCGATAAGCACAGAACATCCGCCACTCGGGCATAAATACCACAGTATAACACGTAAAATGCCAAGTAAATATGAAAGATGAACACATAAAGGATTGCCCCTCGGGCAATCTCTCAGAACAGTACCAGCCCCTCGGGCTCACTCTCAGAATAATATCAGCCCTTCGAGCTCACTCTCAGAACAATATCAGCCCCTCGGGCTCAGTCTCAGATCATGATGGGTACCCGCGCTCACTGTGGGTGTGCAGACTCCGGAGAGGCCCCTTATGGCCCAAGCGCTATATCAAGCCACCTCGTGGCATCATCTCTAGACACTCGGCCTCACATAACTCAAGCCACCTTATGACGTATAAAAGTATCTTAGACCCTCGACCTCAAATCACTCAACATATCCTTACATATGACCCTCAACCTCACTCAGTCCGAAAATCATCACAAGCCCCTCAGGCATTAGTAAAACAGTAGTTCTCAGCCCAAAACATCATTTAGAAATATCATTTAAGTTTCAAATATGAGTAACAATGGCTGAGTTTGTAAAACAGTAAATATCAACTGGACTGAGTTCAAATAATAAGTCAAAGCAGTGAGGAAATAGTGATAAGAATCCCCAGAGGGTTCAAATAGTTGGCACGAAGCCCAAATATGGCAATCAGCCCAAATCATGATGCTAACAAACATGTTTCAGTCAAATACGCAGTAAAATCGTTAATCGGGATGAACTAAGTCACAATCCCCAATAGTAAACAACCCCACGCTCATTATCAGCGAGTGTCTCACCTCAATATAGCACTACGATGTGCAATCCGGGGTTTCAAGCCCTCAGAGTATCATTTACAATCATTACTCACCTCAAACCGACTAATTCTCTAGCTCGCGACGCCTTTGCCCTTCGAATTGGCCTCCACGCACGTCGAATCTATCAAAAATCAGAATGAATACGTCACAATATACTAAGGGAACAAAGCCCAAGCGAAAACATTCGAAAAATAACAAAAATTCCAAAATTAGCAAAAACCGAGCCCCGGGCCCACGTCTCAGAATCGGGTAAAATTTACATTTTCAGAATCCTCATACCCTCACGAGTCTAACCATACCAAAATTATCCAATTCCGATACTATTTGGTCCTTCAAATCATCATTTTATATTTTTGAAAGGTTTCACAATTTTCTTCCTAATTCCATCCCAAATCATGAATTAAATGATGAATTCAATGATAGATTCATGTACTCTAGCCGAATCTGAGTTAGAATCACTTACCCCGATGAATTTCTTGAAAAACCTTCAAAAAATCGTCAAAATCCGAGCTCTCTAGGTCAAAATATTAAATAAAACCCAAAACCTCATATTTATAGAGTACCCCTCAGATTTCAGCCTCTACGGGCCGCACCAAATCGACCGCGGTCCGCACAAGCCAGTGCGGTCCGCGCAAAAACAACCGCGGCCGCACAGGCCTTCCTCTGCAGTGATAGACTTTAGTATTTTAGCCATAACGTTTTCTACAGATGTCCAAATTGCGATATCTTTACTATTATGGAAACTAGACACGATGGGCTACAACTTTTGTTTTTAAATCATCTCGAAATTCCTTGTAGCTCAAAAGCTATGAGCTTCTGAAGTAGGATCAACGATTCGTTCCCCACCGCGGCCGCACACCATTTTGTGCGGTCCGCATGACACCTACCGCGCCGCACTTCTTTTTGTGCGGTCCGCACAATACATACCGCGGCCGCACTTCTTTTTGTGTGGACAACGCGGGTGAGTTCCGAGGCCTGCAACCCTTCTGGACCTGCTACAGCTATGATTTTTGGCCTAAAACATCCCGGAACTCCTGGAACTTCAAACCAATTGTACTAACACATCCCATGACATCTTTCAAACTTTTTCAAAACTTCGGAACGCTCACAACAACATCAAATCACCAATTTGACTTAGGATTCAAGCCTAAGAACTCCAAGAACTCTTAAATTATGGTTTCGAGCAAAACGTTTATCAAATCTCGTCTGAATGACCTGAAATTTTGCAGACATATCCCAGATGACACAACGAAACTGCTGCAACTCTCAGAATTCTATTCCGACCCCTATATCAAAATCTCACCTATCAACCGGAAAGCGCCAAAATCTCAATTTCGCCAATCCAAGCCTAAACCTTCCACGGACTTCTAAAATGCATTTCGATCACGCTCCTAAGTCCCAAATCACCTAACGGAGCTAACCAAATCATAAAAATTTCAATCTGAGATCATATACAAATAAGTCAAATATTGGTTTGCCTTTCAAATTTTAAGCTTTCAACTGAGACTGTTCTTCCAAATTAAATTCTGATTAACCTGAAATCCAACACCAACGATTTACATAAATCATATTGCATTACACGGGGCAAGTCATGCCTGAGAACTGGAGAGCGAAATGCAAAGCTCGAAACGACCGGTCGGGTCGTTACATCTGCAAATTTTGCTTTCCGGATTGTTAAACCCCCTAGTGTCCGTATTGCTTGTATTTAAACTGCAAAGTGGAAAAACCAGCTGCCAAATCTGGGTACTGGACCCCCGTGCTTATCTTTAAGAAATCTAGCAACCTGTATGCAGGGACGGCTCTTGGAGCAATCAAATACTTGTGTCTCAGAGGAACCTCAGTGCTCCCAACATATCCGGCTATTTCTTCCAAAGTTGGTGTGAGTTCAAAATCAGAGAAATGAAACACGTTGTGAGCGAGATCCCAGAACATAACCAACGCCTTTATGATGTCTCCTCTAGGCCTCATCTTCAATAACCCGGTGAGACCTCCCAAGTAAAGATTGACCCTATCTTGCCCTGATTTACCCAGATCTTCCCACCACATATACAGCTCCAAAGGGATCTTGTTCATGACTCTTATTGGCAAATTTTGACTCGTGCTCATTCTGCACATTTGTTAGGGTGATTAAGCAAAGTCGTGACTCATTTGACTCAAAAATAAAGTTAACACTGTTTTTTTCTTCTTCTTTTTTCAAATTTTCATTTCAAAAATAAAACCCGGCTTTGCAATATGGCCTTTCAGCACTTTCGGGGAGAAGATTTTAAGGCTGTGCTTGCTAACCGACCAAAAATTCGAAAAAGAGACCAAGGTGGTTGTTCTTGCAAAACAACATTCCGACGTCCTTTTGGGAACATTCGACTATTTTTGACAAGAATGAAATCACCTTACTTATTTACAACAAAGTAATAAAATTTGGTTCTTTTTTTGAGGATATTTCTGCAAAAAGGGAAGTTGGACCCGATGAGGGTTGCCTACGTATCCCACATCCGATGAGAATCAAACTGACGTAGTTTGGGCAGTTTTGACAAAACAAACACCAACTATATTTTTTTTAAAATAACAAAATTTCCTTTTTACTTTTTTTTTTCAAAATTTCGGCAGAGTTTCAGTATATTTTGGACATCGGTTTTTTTTCAAAAATAGGCAATTGTCTCTCTCAGCCCTCACATTGACTTTCCTTTTCTCAACTTTTCCCCTATTATTCGATAAGCCGGTCAACATGCAAATCCGAAGCAAATGAATGCACAAGTAGCAAGTAGGATGCATTAGGATGGTCTTTTCATTTCGGGTATACCTGTCCTAGACAGACCCAACCCCTGTGTTGAGTCTCCAAAGTCAAATGCACATGATGCAAACAAACGTTCCTACTAGGGATCCGGCATGAGGCTGAGTTATTCTAAGTGTAAAACCTGGGTATACTGTTCTAGACTTGTGCACCCGAGTGGACAACTCGAGCCGAGGAGGGGGCTACATATCGGGAACCAAAAGACCATCCGGCTTAGTAACTTGTCCGAGACTCTTTCTTATTTCAAGGTATGACACTAACAGAATAGGGAGTCATGCCAGCATGCACATCCCCGAAGATGAGAAGAGAAGGGTTTCATAACAGTTTATATACAGTTCAGATAATATCAAAGCAGTAAAAAGCAGCACTTAGCACATTAGGTCCAAACATGTGAATAAAATCAAATAATAAATAAAGACAAATATAACAATTATTCTAAGCTCGAATTCTGAACCTTGAACCAGAGATTCTGGGTTCGATCCCTAGCAGAGTCGCCAGAACTGTCACACCTCCTTTTTCCTACCCCCCGTAGAGGTATAAGGGAGTTTTTTCTAACTTAAAGTGACAATCGAAACGGGATCATTTTATTAAAAATTTAGAGTCGCCACTTGGGATAATTTGTTGTGTCCCAAGTCACCGGTTTAAAATCCCGAATCAAGGAAAGCTTGACTATGTTTATAGCCCGTGAACACAGAAATCCGAGTAAGAAATTATGTTAACCCGGGAGAAGGGGTTAGGTATTCCCGGGTTCCATAGTTTTAGCACGATAGCTCAACTGTTAATATTGGCCCATTTACTTGATTTATTACATGTTTTAGCCTATGGTGCAATTTTAACTTTATAACCGCTTTTATTAATTATTTTTTTAGGAAGATTTCAATGTTATTTAAAATACGTCCTGAACCACGTCACATAAATGCACCCGCGGTCCCCGACATATTTTATCTAACATTGTTGAGAGTTGGATTTGGGTCACATAAATGCACACCCGAGTTTAGGAAGATAATTTTTAAAATAGCGCGCCTAAAGTAACTACGCATCTTCAAGTTTGCGAGGGCCATGGAAATTCAACTAAATGTCACGCCTCGATTTTTAGGGATTAAAATATTAATTAAGCGAGGGTCATGCATTTTAAGATTTTATTTGGCATGGAACGCCTCAATTCCCATTTTAAGAGAAACTCAAACTAAATTTTGAGGGCCATAAACTATTATTGTCCTTAACATGGCACGCCCCACATTCAATTAAAGAAATTTAATAAATTAAACACTAAAGGTATTTGAACTCTTATCTCGAGTGAGTGATGCTAATCCAAACCCGTTCAAATTGCAAGGCTGACCTTAAAATAAACAAACATTCAATTAATGGGAGGGCCTAAACTAAAGCAGGCCCAACTCCTGGTGTGGATGACTCTCTTCGAGATTGAAGAGAAAGCATATGGGCTCGAATCATAGGCCTAAAAAGGGTGTGAATACAAGCCTTCCCCTTTCGTCTAAACATGGATTCAGAGTCCAATCCCAAGGCGAAGCAAGTCTTTTAAAACGACAAAAGGGCCACAACAAGATCGAGATCGAGTCCCTGCAGCTCACAAAAAAGGGATGCCTGGACATTGGACATATCCTATTCGAATTAGTCCTTTAACTGATTCAATCAACAGTAATTACGCGAAATTCTACACCTGATTAATCCCCATTTCAATAACTAACAAAACCTCATGAGACTGTTAAATATGTGAATCTAAATTCTATTCAACCAAACACATCTGAACAGAATCAATGCTCTTAATTATTTCCACAAAAGAAAACAACAAGATGTAAAGAGTTAAGCTAATCTGAGAACTCTTAAGTTTGAGATTAAGCCCAAAATTCATTTGAAAACCTTTATGAATTTCAAGTCATTCATACATGAGTAAAGCAAGGCCAGGTACCAAACTGAAGTGACTGAGCTGTTCTGCAAATCATGGAGGAATAATCTAGCATACAAGGAGTTAATGGAAGGAAAACAGAGCATATCAAATTTGCTAAAGAGAAACACATGGAAGAACTAATCTGATGGGTACTTACACACGACTATAGAAACATGTTACAACCCATATCCACATGTGTTAGTTCATGCCATATATTAGATAATATAAATCCAAGAAGGAATTATCTTTGAGATGATAAGAAGTCAATCCTATTGGTCTTAAGTGATACAAGAGTGTATAAGGGTGATTAACAAGTATTAGAAGTTAAATGAATCAAGGATGTTGTAACTCGTATTTTCAGGTAAATCTAGCGGTGCTTAATACACTCAAGAGGTCATGTATTAAGGTATTTTAATCATATAATATCCGTATCATAAGTCTTGAAGTCAAACGAGTTATGAAACAAAAGTCGACAAAAGTTGTCGCAACTTAGGTTCATAATTTTACTTAAACATTAGGTCAAATGTTTCTAATCTTTTCTCATAATTTACAAGGAATTACGGGGTGATCTACCAACCAAATTAAATATCTATGAGTCTAGTTTCCAACGCATTAAACCGTTCATCGATACGATCTCGGAGTAGAGAGATATTCGCGTTTTCGCGAGACTGCGCCAAGCACCTCTCTATGGGGCCCACTAAGGCGGTTTAAGATATTTGGACCTATATAGGATGCCTCCAACCCGTTTTAAGTCATTTCTTCTCACTATTTTCAGACCTTAGAACCCTAGGAACATCCTCTCAAGGTTCTCTCAAGATTCAAGACCCAAAAAAGGGCAAACAACACAAATCAAGTGTCGGGAATTCCGTGGCGCTAGTAAGTCTCTTGTTCTTCTTGTTGTTGCTCATTTTTGTGTCATTCCAGCTCGTGTGGGAGGTTGTTTTAAAGGGTTTATGTTCTGTAAATACTCCCTCATGTTCTTAATATCAATCCTAGGTGATTTCAAGCCTTCTAAAGTGATTCTAGTGCCGAAAAACACTAATTGATCGCTAGTTTCGCTTTTTGTTGTTGTGGCAGCATTGGAGGGATATTTCATGGAAATTTAAGGTCAAATTGGAGTTGTTCTTTCTGTATAAAGGTAATGAACCTCTTACTCTATATGTATTTAAGATTATCCAAGTTGCGGCTAAGCCATTGAAGCTAGAACTTGTGAAATATATATCGAAAGGCTTGGTAGTAATGTTATTGTTTTGTGGATTGTTTTGCATTGCTGTTGGGCTGCGTATTTTACTACTGTTTTGTGGAGTTTTGGAGGAGGAATGGTGTTTATAAACACCATATATATATATGGTTGTGGGATGATAGTTATTCGTAACATTTCCGGGTCGTTTGACACGACTACGGTGGTCGTCGTATGTATGGAGTGATTAGGCTGTGCGTGGACTATTTTGGGAGGCTCAATATGTTTATTATTGATGTTGTTTGGGCTGTTTGGTGATTGTTTTGAATGGTGTGAAGTCATATATATAGGGGAGGTGCTGTCCGTTTCATCGTAAAATAGGTTGTGGTCGATACATAATAGTTATGACGCTTAAATGATAACGATAGTATCGTTTCTCTTATTGTAGACTAAGGAGTTTTGACAATTGCATAGCTTGAGATTGGGGCAGTATATACAAGGTATGTGAGGCTATACCTTTCCTTCTTTTGCACGACTCCAATTGTACATAATGCAATGAACGAGCTTCCAAAGATACTCTACTCTTAGAAGCTAGCAGTACTTACATTGTTTTCCCTCTTATGGAACGATTGATGTTAATGTTGCTTCTCTTATTCTTATGTTATCAATGTTGTTGGTACTTCATGATTCTTATAAGGTTCATAGTGAAGAGTTAGTCCTAATAACGTGTACAGAGGATACCGACCTTACGTCACTCCGAAAGGTTTAGAATGTGATTCCATGAGTCGAGCATGCATTATATATATGTATCTATTTTACTCTACCGAGCCATGCTATAGTTGGCCGGGTACGGCACCTATTGTGCAACCACTGATCAGTTGGGTTTTACCGAGCTCCACGTGGCCGGGTACGATTCTACCGAGCCTTATGATGGCCGGGTACGTTTTTACCGAGCCTATTATGGCCGGGTACGATATGATGATGATGATGCCCACAGAGGCGAATGTTTTAAAGGTTTATGTATTTATACATATGTATCATGCATTTCATGTCAGTAGCCCTCAGAGGTACTAAGATGTTACAGGTTGTATATTCTCTATCCTTGCTTACATTACTGATCGTATTTATGGTTCCCTGCCTTACATACTCAGTACTTTATTCGTACTGACGTCCTTTTATTTGTGGACGCTGCATGTCGTGCTGCAGGTCCTGATAGACAGGCAGGTGCAGCTCCCCCACCACAGTAGGCTGTCCAGTTCAGCGGTGATTGGCGAGATCCCTTCTCCGGACTTGCCTTGGTCTTGGTATGCATTTTTGTTATAGACATTATGGGTATGTCGGGGCCCTGTTCCGGCTATGTTGCAGCACTTATGTTCCTTTAGAGGCTCATAGACAGGTGTCGACTCATGTATAGTTTGGTATGCCTTGTCGGCTAGTTTTTGTTGTATAGTCTTTCATGGTAGCGTGGTAGCTCATACCTTATATATAGTTTCTTGATTGTCTGGTCATTCCATATTATATATGTTTATGCCATCAGTTCTTATTGTTGGTTGTCCATGATCCATGTCTACCATTTATATTGATCTTGTCAGCCATAAAAGATAATAAAGAAGGTTAGATAAAATGTACGTTAGTGCTCGGCAAGTATGGTCGGGTGCTAGTCATGGCCCTCCAGTTTGGGTCGTGACAAACTTGGTATCAGAGCAGGTTGTCCTAGGGGTTGTCTATGAGCCGTGTCTAGTAGAGTTTAGCATTGATGTGTTGCCTGACACTCAACCGATCTCTATTCCTCCATACAGAATGGCCCCGACAGAGTTGCGAGAGTTGAAGGTGCAGTTGAAGGACTTGCTGGATAAGGGCTTTATTAGGCCTAGCACTTCACCTTGGGGTGCACCAGTCCTATTCGTGCGGAAGAAAGACGGGTCGTTACGGATGTGTATCGACTATCGACAGTTGAATAAGTCTACTATAAAGAACAAGTATCCACTTCCAAGAATTGATGACCTGTTTGACCAACTCCAGGGTGCCAAGTATTTCTCCAAGATTGATTTACGTTCAGGGTATCATCAGGTGAGGGTTAAGGAGAAGGATATTCCAAAGACGGCCTTCCGGACAAGATATGGACACTTTGAGTTCTTGGTGATGTCGTTCGGGCTAACAAATGCCCCAACAGCTTTTATGGATCTCATGAATACTATATTCAGGCCCTATCTTGATGTGGTCGTGATTGTATTCATTGATGACATTCTAGTGTATTCTCGTTCGGAGGCGGAACATGTGGGCCACTTGCGGATAGTATTACAGATGCTTCAGGATCGTATGTTATATGCTAAGCTCTCCAAATGTGAATTCTGGCTGAACTGAGTAGCATTCCTTGGCCATGTGATATCTGATGAGGGTATTAGTGACGACACTCAGAAGATCGATGCAGTAAAGAATTGGCCGAGACCTACAACACCATCAGAAGTCCACAGCTTCCTAGGGCTAGTAGGATATTATAGGCGGTTTGTGGAAGGGTTTTCCTCTATATCATCACCATTGACTAAGTTAACACAGAAAGCTACCAAATTCCAGTGGTCTGACACTTGTGAACGTAGTTTTCAGGAGCTGAAGAATCGATTGACATCCGCACTAGTGCTCACTCTTCCTAAAGGAACAAAAGGTTATGTAGTATATTGTGATGCCTCAGGTATAGGTTTGGGGTGCGTATTGATGCAGCGTGGGAAGCTGATTGCTTATGCATCAAGACAATTGAAGAAGCATGAAAAGAATTATCCAACCTTTTATTTGGAATTGGCTGCAGTAATATATGCTTTGAAGATATGGTGACACTACTTATACGGCGTCCATGTTGACATCTACACAGATCACAAGAGTTTACAATACATCTTCAAGCAGAAAGAGTTGAATTTGAGGCAGCGTAGGTGGCTTGAATTACTGAAAGGCTACAACGTCGAGATATTGTATCATCCCGGTAAAGCCAATATTGTGGCAGATGCTCTCAGTCGTAAATCAATGGGAAGCTTAGTACATATTGAGGCAGGTAGATGGGGGTTGAGTAAAGAGCTTCATCAGCTAGCCAATATGAGAATCATATTGTTAGACTCTGGTGACGGAGGTGTTACTATACAGAATACATCAGAATCATCTTTGGTAGCCGAGGTAAAAGCACGACAATATGAAGATCATATCTTAGTACGATTAAGAGAAAGCATTCAATAGTGTAAAAGTACGGCTTTTGAGATCGGAAAAGATGGGGCACTGAGATACCAGAGCCGATTATGTGTGCCTAATGTGGCAGGGTTGCGAGAGAAGATTATGAATAAGATTCATCAATCCCGATATTCCATCCATCCCAGCTCGACAAAGATGTATCATGATGTCAAAGAGCAGTATTGGTGGGATAATATGAATTTGTAGCCTAGTGTCCCAATTGTCAACAAGTAAAGATAGAACATCAGAAACCCGGTGGATTGCTTCAAAATATAGAGATTCCGACCTGGAAGTGGGAGGTGATTAATATGGACTTCATTATTGGATTACCTTGCTCTTATCATAAGTTTGACTCCATCTGGGTGATAATTGATCGACTTACAAAATGTGCCCATTTTCTGCCAGTTAAGACAACTTACACGGCTGAAGATTATGCGAAGTTGTATATCAAGGAGATTGTTAGGCTTCATGGTGTGCCGGTATCTATTATATCAGACCGAGGAGCTCAATTTACAGCTAACTTTTGGAGGTCTTTTCAGAAGGGTTTAGGCACACAAGTGAATCTCAGCACTGCATTTCATCCGCAGACTGACGGACAGACTGAACGTATCATTCAGACACTGGAAGATATGCTACGAGCATGTGTTCTAGATTTTAAGGGGAATTGGGATGACCATCTTCCACTCATAGAATTCGCCTACAATAATAGCTACCATTCCAGTATTAAAATGGCCCCATACGAGGCACTATACGAGAGGAGATGTAGATCACCAGTTGGATGGTTCGAAGTCGGTGAAACAGAATTATATGGGCCAGATTTGATTCACCAAGCTATTGAGAAGGTGAAAGTGATACAAGAGCGATTGAGGACGGCACAAAGCAGGCAAAAATCTTATTCTGATGTCTGACGTCGTGATCTAGAGTTTGAGGTTGGTGATTGGGTTTTCCTGAGGATATCACCAATGAAGGGTATTATGCGTTTTGGGAAGAAAGGTAAGCTGAGTCCAAGGTATATCAGGCCGTATAAAATTCTTTGATGAATTGGACAGGTTGTTTATGAGTTAGAATTGCCATCCGAATTGGAATTTGTCCACCCGATATTCCATGTATCTATGTTGAGGAAATGTATTAAAGACCCTTCTCGAGTCATCCCTATCAAAGATGTACAGGTTACAGAGGACCTATCATATGAAGAAGTGTCAGTGGCTATATTAGATCGACAAGTCCGCAAGCTGAGAACAAAAGATGTAGCTTCCATCAAAGTATTGTGGAGGAACAAGAATATGGAAGAAATAACATTGGAAGCAGAAGAGGAGATGAAGTCTAAATACCCGTACCTATTCCAGAATAAAGATAACAAGGATGCTGGTGGAACACATGATACATTGGAAGGTGAAATGGCTCTATGAGGTAAGCAATAACTTGAGAATACTCTTCCTTAATACAAAATGGCGATATGCAGATAATGTACATGCCCATAATGCTTTGCATACTCTTGTAAGGCCATACGTTGAGTTAACCGCTTGCAAGTTTGTCCTCTATTTATGGGAGAAACTTGACCGGAATCCACGATGATTTAAACTCCCCATGAACCCTTACATTCGAGGACGAATGTTCCTAAGGGGGGAAGGGTGTTACAACCCATATCCACACGCGTTAGTTCATGCCATATATTAGTTAACATAAATCCAAGAAGGAATTATCTTTGAGATGATAAGAAGTCAATCATATTGGTCTTAAGTGATACAAGAGTGTATAAGGGTGATTAACAAGTATTAGAAGTTAAATGAATCAAGGATGTTGTAACTCGTATTTTCAGGTAAATCTAGCGGTGCTTAATACACTCAAGAGGTCATGTATTAAGGTATTTTAATCATATAATATCCGTATCATAAGTCTTGAAGTCAAACAAGTTATGAAACAAAAGTCGACAAAAGTTGTCGCAACTTAGGTTCATAATTTTACTTAAACATTAGGTCAAATGTTTCTAATCTTTTCTCCTAATTTACAAGGAATTACGGGGTTATCTACCAACCAAATTAAATATCTATGAGTCTAGTTTCCAACGCATTAAACCATTCATCGATATGATCTCGGAGTATAGAGATATTCGCATTTTCGCGAGACTGCGCCAAGCACCTCTCTATGGGTCCCACTAAGGCGGTTTAAGATATTTGGACCTATATAGGATGCCTCCAACCCGTTTTAAGTCATGTTTTCTCACTAGTTTCAGACTTTAGAACCCTATGAACATCCTCTCAAGGTTCTCTCAAGATTCAATACCCAAAAAAAACGGCAAACAACACAAATCAAGTGTCGGGAATTCCGTGGCGCTAGTAAGTCTCTTGTTCTTCTTGTTATGGCTCATTTTTGTGTCATTCCAGCTCGTGTGGGAGGTTGTTTTAAAGGGTTTATGTTCTGTAAATACTCACTCATGTTCTTAATATCAATCCTAGGTGATTTCAAACCTTCTAAAGTGATTCTAGTGCCGAAAAACACTAATTGATCGCTAGTTTCGCTTTTTTGTTGTTGTGGCAACATTGGAGGGATATTTCTTGGAAATTTAAGGTCAAATTGGAGTTTTTCTTTCTGTATAAAGGTAAGTAACCTCTTACTCTATATGTATTTAAGATTATCCAAGTTGCGGCTAAGCCATTGAAGCTAGAACTTGTGAAATATATATCGAAAGGCTTGGTAGTAATGTTATTGTTTTGTGGACTGTTTTGCGTTGCTGTTGGGCTGCGTATTTTACTACTGTTTTGTGGAGTTTTGGAGGAGGAAGGGTGTGGAGAAACACCATATATATGTAGGGTTGTGGGATGATAGTTATTCATAATATTTCTGGGTCGTTTGACACGACTACGGTGGTCGTCGTATGTATGGAGTGATTAGGCTGTGCGTGGACTATTTTGGGAGGCTCAATATGTTTATTATTGATGTTGTTTGGGCTGTTTGGTGATTGTTTTGAATGGTGTGAAGTCATATATATAGGGGAGGTGCTGTCCGTTTCATCGTAAAATAGGTTGTGGTCGATACATAATAGTTATGACGCTTAAATGATAACGATAGTATCGTTTCTCTTATTGTAGACTAAGGAGTTTTGACAATTGCATAGCTTGAGATTGGGGCAGTATATACAAGGTATGTGAGGCTATACCTTTCCTTCTTTTGCACGACTCCGATTGTACATAATGCAATGAACGAGCTTCCAAAGATACTCTACTCTTAGAAGCTAGCAGTACTTACATTGTTTTCCCTCTTATGGAACGATTGATGTTAATGTTGCTTCTCTTATTCTTATGTTATCAATGTTGTTGGTACTTCATGATTCTTATAAGGTTCATAGTGAAGAGTTAGTCCTAATAACGTGTACAGAGGATACCGACCGTACGTCACTCCGAAAGGTTTAGAAGGTGATTCCATGAGTCGAGCATGCATTATATATATGTATCTATTTTACTCTACCGAGCCATGCTATAGTTGGCCGGGTACAGCACCTTTTGTGCAACCACTAATCAGTTGGGTTTTACCGAGCTCCACGTGGTCGGGTACGATTCTACCGAGCCTTATGATGACCGGGTACGTTTTTTACCGAGCCTATTATGGCCGGGTACGATATGATGATGATGATGCCCACAGAGGTGAATGTTTTAAAGGTTTATGTATTTATACATATGTATCATGCATTTCATGTCAGTAGCCCTCAAAGGTACTAAGATGTTACAGGTTGTATATTCTCTATCCTTGCTTACATTACTGATCGTATTTATGGTTCCCTGCCTTACATACTCAGTACTTTATTTGTACTGACGTCCTTTTATTTGTGGACGCTGCATATCGTGCTGCAGGTCCTGATAGACAGGCATGTGCATCTCCCCCACCACAGTAGGCTGTCCTGTTCAGCAGTGATTGGCGAGATCCCTTCTCCGGACTTGCCTTGGTCTTGGTATGCATTTTTGTTATAGACATTATGGGTATGTCAGGGCCCTGTTCCGGCTATGTTGCAACACTTATGTTCCTTTAGAGGCTCATAGACAGGTGTCGACTCATGTATAGTTTGGTATGCCTTGTCGGCTAGTTTTTGTTGTATAGTCTTTCATGGTAGCGTGGTAGTTCATACCTTATATATAGTTTCTTGATTGTCTGGTCATCCCATATTATATATGTTCATGCCATCAGTTCTTATTGTTGGTTTTCCATGATCCATGTCTACCATTTATATTGATCTCGTCAGCCATAAAAGATAATAAAGAAGGTTAGATAAAATGTACGTTGGTGCTCGGCAAGTATGGTCGGGTGCTAGTCATGGCCCTCCAGTTTGGGTCATGACAAAACAACATATCCAAAGTTCAGCAAGACTTAACCAAATCAGACTAAAGGAAATCGTAATTCTCAACTTATACATATCATCCTAAACTTAAGGACCCTCTTAGGCCCAAACACTATTCAAATAAACCCCAAATGCAAACCTTAAAATAAAATATAACATTAACAACATGAATGAACTATACATAGTGAAACTAAACTGAAGGACACATGGACAAATTGTAATAAATTCTAGCAGTTATTTGACAACAGAAAACTAGCAATTGTCATTTCCCTTCAAGTTTGATTACATGGCTTTCACATTTACACTTCATATGTTATTCAAGAGTTAGTGCATACCTGGGAATGAAAGAGAAAATAAAGGAAATGAAGAATCAGTAGCCAGCAGCAGCAGACCAAAAACCCAAATTTAGCAATCCAACAGTAACATCAACATCAAAACTCCAACCCGAACTTTAAAGATCCAAAACTCAATCCAATTTGACCCAAATGCAAGACTTTGTCATTTTTTAGTAATTTTACTAAGCGCTGAGGATCAGGAAACCAAAACCAAGCAAAATTTTAGTAGTTTTCCACCAGAAAATGCAGGGAGTTTAGGGGTATTTTAGAGTGCAGCCGTTTCAGTTTGTAGGATTTTTATCTCCAATTTTTCTCCTTTTTTCCTAGTGAAATAAAGATTCCTTATAGGCAAGGTATTAGGGTAGCCTAAAGAGATTCAACTTTGCATTTTAAAACCATTTGCAATTTTCGTTTTAGCTTAGATACCCTTAGTTCAGAAATCAAGCTTTCAAATTAACCCCAATCCCAACTTCCTAGAAACTTCCCTAGTCTGTTACTGAGATTCCCTTACCTAATCTCCCTAAATTACCCCTTTAAACAGCTATTATTTACCCTCTGAAACCAAAACAGATATGGGTCATAGTTGACCCAAGGTTGAATTAACCCAAGACCCAACCCGAACTATGAGCCTATACTAATAGCCCAAATTGAGTTTTCAAATTCTGAACTTAATAGGAATCTTTCAAACAGACCAACTCTTGAATTTCAGCAGAAAAAGACTTCACATAGAGAAGCTCGGAAACAGTTATTTAGTAATTAAATCGACTAATTAATCAGATTATGCCAGGATATTGATACACTAACCTATTTTGTTAAACTTAAACTAAAGAGGAATAAGACTCAGAACCATAACCTTAAACATTAAAAAACGAGAAGAGAAGAAACAGAAGGAGGCAAGTTCAAGAATGAAACAGGCGACAGAGACGAAGGAGCAAGAACAAAAAAATACCTCGATGGCCATACGGACAAGGCTTGATAGACCTTAGGCGACTACGATTTGACTCGAAACTGGTATTAACTGTATGTTCTCTTTGAGAACAAACGAGCAATACTCGTTTCAAGCCAATCGCATAAGAACTTGAGGACTTGAGAGATTTTCTTCTCCTTCGATTTCAGATTTGAAACAGGTCCGATTTGGCAAGGATTTGGGGAAAAATGGTGGTGGATTGGGGCTGAGGGAAGGGTGATGATTGCACGGCTGGGTTTTGGTGGTATTCGAGCTCCGCCGACGGCCGGAAATGGCGAAGAGATGGAGGGTGGTGCTAGGGTCTACTGAGGAGGGTGAGAGACAGAAGAAAGTTTGAACTGGGCTATCTCTGAGAATGCTTGGACAGTCTTAAATGAAAATGGAGAAGTGCTCTGGGCCGTTGGATGAACGAGATGAACGACCATGATTTGTTGAGGCTTATTGAACTCAAAATGACGCAGTTCCACTCCTGTACTACGTCGTTTCCATAGTCTTGGGGAATGAAAGCTTTGGCCCGGGTATGGGCATGGTTTGGACGGGTTTTAATGAGATTGTATGGGCTATGACAATGATTTTGGCCCAATTTTCACAAGACAAGTCAATTTTCCAACTCCTTCTTCTATTCTTAATTCCTTTCTTCTTCTTTTTTTCATAAATTCTTTTCTTTTCAAAGTAAAAATTTAAATTAATTCCTAAACCAAATTATCCTACCAAATTAGATGAATTACTCAAAATAATACTTACCACAACTAATTAATTATCAAATTAAAAAAAATCGTAAAATTCGAAATTAAATGCAACATGAGTTATTTTTGTGATTTTTCTATTTTTTGTAACACACTAATTACTAATTAGTCTAAAAAAATGTAAAATTAACCTAAATGCAAATGCAACATATTTTTGTAGTTTTTCATGAATTAAATAAATGTGCACAGACAAATGCAAACAATTAAGAAAATTCCACAAAAAAATCCAAAAATGGAAAATAATTAAAAAAAATCTATTTCTTTGGGATTTTGTAGGAGTAATTCATATAGGACAAAAATCACATGCTCACATGGAGCAGAAGCCTTAATCCCGGTGGAAGTAGGAGAACCTGCCATGAGATACTTCCGGGCGGATGAAGAAGAAAACAATGAAGCATTAATGGTCATATTGGAGTTGCTCGATGAACGTAGGGACTTGGCGTATATAAGGATGGTGGCCCAAAAAAATAATGGAAAGATATTACAACCGAAGAGACAATCTCCGTTTTTTCAAAGTGGGAGACTTGGTTTTAAGGAAAGTTACTCAAAATACCCGAGAGATCAATGTAGAAAAGACGGGTACAACGTAGGAAGGCCCCTACCAGGTTTCAGCTGTCACCGGGAAAGGATCATACGAATTGGAATCACCGGGAAAGGATCATACGAATTGGAAAATCAAGACGGAGTGAAATTGCCGAGCAACTGGAATGCGGCACACCTCAAAGATACTATTGCTGATGAAGCTCCGCCTATATTGAAAGTATGTGCTGCATTCTTTTCCCCTTCATCTAATTTTTTTCCCAATTGGGTTTTTCATGCAAAGTTTTTAACGAGGCAGCAACGGAAAACATACTTCGAAGAAAGCACCATCAACAGAAGTAAGTGATGATACCCAATTTTTCCTTCATATATTTCAAACATGCATATACATTTTTAAAATAGTGCACATGCATTTACAAACATGCACAAGTATTCCTATAATTTTTCTATAATTTTAAAGGCTTTCAACCGTTTTATTTCTGCATTTTTACTATACAAATATCCAATAATTATCTCTCATGTTATTTTTATGATGCTTTAATCATCCAAATTCATCATTTATGCCCAAATAGTGATTAAATATTTTAATTATATTTTTTATAATTACATTTGCACTTTCAAGACTAGAATTGTATATTTTGCATTAATAGCCCATATATATACATAATTATATTATCTATACCGAAAATGATTTTTTATATTTTTATAATTTTAAGTAACTATTTTAAATTATTTTCATGTACAAATCACATTTTTATCATCTATTAATTATTTTTACAAATTATTTTAGTAATTTAAATAGGTATTTAAAACATAGTCCCTTTTCTCAATTAATTTTTGGACCTACCTTAGCCAATACCCTAAAAAACCCAAACCCAATAACCCAATTATCATAACCCACCTAACCCCAAATTTAATCTTGGCCGTTGATCTTAGAAAATCAACGGTCCAGGATAAACTTTCCTTTTTAATAACACCAAACACCCCTAACCCTATTCATTTCCTCCGTTCCGCTGCCCTTGATTCTCTCCCCCTCTCTTCTTTCTCAAACTCTCCCCTAACCCTAGCCTGCCGTCACCGGAAACCCTTCAATCCATGGGGTTTCCCTTTGATTTTAGGCCCCATCTGGCCTCCTATCTCTACTGGTTATTCGATTTCTTTGTTGTTTGATGGAATTTCAAGGAGATTCGAAAAAGACTCGGTACAACCCTTTCATTTTATCGATGAACTTGCATGTGTTCATCTCTATATTTGTGAGTACTGTTATTTTCATTTTTAGAGCTTAAACCTATGGTTCCAAACCAGATTTTTTCTCACCTCTGTCATTTTTTTTAAAACCATAGTCACTTTCTACTCGAGTCTGTTTAGATCACTATAGATCTGAGATGATTTTGAATTTATCTAATATTTCTCTTTAAAAGCCTTCTGTTTTTCTTGTTATTAACCGATTTTAGCTTTTCCCAAAAACTAGGGTTTCATCTCTTTAAGTTTCTGCAAAAGTTCTAAATTTTCTAAGTGTTTAACTCTGGTTTTCTTTACTTGTTCGATTGATTTTCATATCTATGTTCTAATCCCTAGGATTTCTAATCATTTCGCTATTTGTTATGATATTTGCATGTTATTATTTGGCCTTATCAATTAATAGAGATTAACTGATTTTATTTGCCTAATTAGGGTTCGAAATTATATTTTCTGTTTGAAATTGGTATTTCTATGTGATTTTACTTATTTTTCCTTATTTGTGACTCATAATTGGTACTACTTGCCTTAATTAGGTTACTAGCCTAATTTTTGGAATTTGATTGTTCTAACTGACCCCTAGATGGTCTCTAGTTTATTTGTTTGCCTTATTAAGTCTCTAACTTGGCTGTTAATTGATTCTCCCTAATTTAAGGGGTCTTTCTTGGATCATGTTGTGTTAATTGATTGGGTCTAGCCCTAATTAACTGGTTAATTTGATTTGCATACCTTGTTCGTGAACTCTTAATTTTTTTTGCCTTATTTGTTTTACTCTGCTGAATGCTATATAAACCTCCCCATTCTAATTTTTTGAGAACACACGAGCACACACAGAAAGATACAGAAATGCTTACACATATAAACTCTTATTCTTACTCATACATTCACAACTGTAGTTCCTTCTGTTACTTCTATTTGCTACTCTGTCTAGCCGGCTGAAAGTCAAGGCTAGACTCTTGGATTTAATTCATCTTCACCTTCCTGTTTGCTATCTCCTTAACTGGTATGCCTTCATTTCCATTATCATTCTATATTCTATGTAGTTAAACTTCAGCATGCTCCTGTTTTCTTCCATGTTTTCCTGTTTATTGCTCTCTTAATCAGCATGACTTATTTCCTTTTAACCTGCCCTGTCTTATATGTTAGCATGGTTAATATACTTGAGCATATCCTGTTTGATCCATGAAACTTGTTTACCTATTTCCCAACTAGCATGCCCTAATTCCTGTCCTGTTTTTATGTGCTGATAATTTACCTTAACATGTCCCTCATCAATTCATGGTTTATGTGTACTTTTTTCAAGAATAATGTGCTTTAAAGTCCTGCTACCTTTCTGTATGGCTGTCTGATTAGTCATTTGACTTCAGCATGTTTCTCTCTATTAAATACATGTTTATATGATTCCACTTAGTAATAGTTAATCGTCTAAGTCAACTCCGGCAATGTGAAACCTTGTTTGACTCAGTTGTGACTCTGTTCTGTCTATGATTCCAAAGTTCCTATTATGTTGTGATTGTTTAACTACTGGTAATTATACTTGAATCAATATGTTGAAATATGGTTCTGTGTTGTTTGCAACTTGTTTCTATTCACTTCTGAAAATAAACTGTTTTTCATAAAACTATCCCCTACCCTTGTATACTGTTTTCAAACTCTTACTCTTAGCTATCTAGGATCCTACCACCCCCAGTGTGAGCACTGCTTAGGGTCCATGAGACTCCTCTGAACTCTGACATATTGGGGCTGGTTTTCCAACCCTTTATGAATTTTGTTGAACATCTGATTCTGGTGTGAGCATTTCCCGGGGTCCTTGAGGCCCTTGGGAACTTTGACACACCAGGAACCAGTTTTATGTGCTATGGATGGTCTACCATTATGCATCAAACTTGTTTGAAGACCTGGCTTCTAGGTTGACATTGGGCCTGCCAAGGATCCCGATAGTATAATGGTTTTTTCATTGTGTAATTTTTTCATATTGGCCTGTATTAGTGTAATAATCCTTGTAAAAACAGATATGGGGTTATTAGTAAAAGTTGGGGAGGGTTTATCCTATATCTTTGCTTTAAACTCGGGTAGAAATCCTGCCTATAGGATTATTGATGATTATGTGAGCGTTATACTTGTTTAGAGATCATGTCTATAGGGGTTTCTAATTGTTGTGTTCTGTACTTCACTCATATGCTAGAAATTATGTTCATATATTCTTAGCATTAGAAATCATGTCCACAAGATCCATGCACATTTTATGCATTAGCAACCATGTCTATAGGATTTTGCATATTTGAATAACAATTTTTCCTAGCAATGTGCTTAAAGAATTCTGCTTACACATGATTAATAGAGATCCTGCCAATATGAACTAAAAATCACCTAGATACCATGCCTATAGGAAATAAAATAATCAATTCTGCATATAGTTATCATGCCTATAGGAAATATCAGTTTTGCACCTAGATATCATGCATATAGGGCATAAGCATATAAAATCAGTCTTGACACTTAGACATCATGCCTATAAGAAGTAAGTATAAAGAATCAGTTTCAGTGTTAGATATCATGTCTATAAGGAATAATGTTTATAATCAGTTTCAGCACTTAGAAAGCATGTATATAGGATCTAAAAGATGAAATTTGCCCGTTAATATCAGTAACTGGTTTACAGCACACGAGTAAACTAGTACACGAGTTAGTTGTTCTAGGTCATCTAACTCACCTTAATCCATTAGTTGGTGACTCTTCAAATCTCATACCCAATTCCCAAAAAGAAAAGGAGTTGTCCCAAAATGTCGAAACCCCGACTCCGCGAGGAAAAAGGGGCGCGACAGCATGGCAACTCTGTTGGGGATATTTTTAGGCTATTACTATAACAAACTTGCTTTTTGTGAATTACTCTTAAGCATGTTTTATTCTATTAATATGTGTGCACCCTTTCCACTTCCCCTTTTATCTGGATTTAATTGCTTATTTTCAAGCATTTACGATTTTTTTACTACAGAAACTGACTTGTCTCCTTGTTTTCTTTCTTAAACGTCTTTCGATTATTAAATACCGCATTTATCATTTTTTAAACGTGCAAATACGTGACAACATGCTATTTATTGTTGCATAAGTCATGCTCAACATCATATTCCACTCATGCATAATCAATCCTATAGAAACGCTTGATGAGTGTTTGTGCCCTTCCTATATATCACCCTTTAAGTTCGGAAAGGTGTATTTGCGGTAAAACTAGTCAATCAGCGGTGCAGCTGACGGTTCTGTGCCTTTTTCCGTCAAGTTGTCCACTTGAGGGTACCAGTCTAGACCTCTATAGAAACCTTACTCTGATTAATTGTACATGCATCATGGTCAAACCTAGTCGGGTTAATAAATTGTCCACATAATAACCTTTTAAGACAAGCCTCATCCAAAATTCCACCGGGTTTTCATAATTCCAATGGACACAACCACGGTTTTGTGCATTAATACTGGAGAAAATAATTTCCAATATGCTAATCATTGTTGTATAAATAGTCGGATCTGGAGGGGGAAAGGGCCTAACCTTATTTGTTTTGCAGAAAATGAGGCACGAAGTCTCAGGTTCGGCATGGTCCGTAACATACCACCACTGTTGCTAGATTGTTGGGAGGATCTTCCACCAAGTGATAAAAATCATGTGAAAAGGGTCTTGGGAAATTTGCCTTCTCTATTGGACCTCCAGCCGAACAACATGTTGATTGAAGCTGCCATAATGTTCTGGGAGAAAGAAAGAGCCATGTTTTGCTTTGGAAACATAGAAATGACCCATCTCTTGGAAGAAATAGGGGGATTCGCTGGGCTACCTTGGGATAGTCCTCTATTTATTGGTGCCGAAACATCGCACTACTAGGGTTTTTTTTAAGATGGTGGGTCTGAAAAAGAATAAGGATTTGGAGTACCTGAAGAAATCGTACATACCTTTCGACTTCCTCTATGAACGATACGGCCACAACAGATCTTATAGTATTTTTGATGACGAATTCTCCATCACTTCCTTGGGCTGGTTTCACCACAGTGTTTTTGTGTTCATCGTCTACTTCTTGGGTATGATAGTGTTCCTGATCCAAGGGGATAACATCCACACCAGACTGGCCATGGTAACCAAAACCTTGATAGATGGGATCAAGGGGCATATATATACCATTGTCCCTACGATCATAGAAGACATATACAGGGCCTTAGAGCACTGTCAGAAGGGGTATAAATACTTCGAAGTTTGTAATCTATTACTACAAGTTTGGTTGCTAGAGCATCTCCAAAAAGGTCAATACCATCAAGAGTTTCCGCAAATGCCGTAAAACGATCACATAGCTTTACATCATCCTAAGAGAATGACTTACATCCTAGACAGGTTTGCTCAACCCGAAAATGCTATAGGATGGGCGCAATTTTTCAGCAATTTGACCGAGGATTAGGTTCAATGGATGTTCGAATGGTTCCCTACCGACGAGTTCATCATCAGATCTAGGGATGTTCCACACTTGGTACTGATCGGGTTGAAGGGCATATACCCTTATGCTCCCATCAGGGTCATGAGACAAGCAGGTAGGAAGTAGGTCATACCGCGAGTTGCTAAAATAAGTCACTACAGGGCAGATTTTCAGGATGACGCGTCCCATACAAATATGAAGCTCAGCATATGTGGTATTTGAAAATTATCATGGAAAAGGATACCATTGAGCCAGATTGATATCATGCCGGTCATGTGTACTTCTACCCATCGTGGTTAGAATATAATATAACAGGAATATTCGAGCCAACGGTTGGTCAGGGAAATAAAGTCATAGAATAAGTTGCTGAAGCACAGGTGAAATACAACAAACTGCGCAAAAGAGTTCACGAGTCCGAAGCCGAGCATCTGGAGCGATACAAGATCGATATGGAACTAATTAATGAATGGAGGGAGATGGCTATTAGATCAAGCGAAAGGTTGGAATATCTGGAGTACAGTCTGATGGAATTGGAGGGAAAAATAAGGAAGAGAGTCACTGATTGCCAGAACGCCGAAGGAAGCGAAGGAGGACATTTACCAAGGGCATACATACTGCTGAACCTGTGCGAACTAGGGAATTTGATCGACAAAGTCAAAAACATCCAGCCTGGAGAAGGTCCTTCTAGGACCAAGTAGATTAGGTTTATTTACTTTTTCAATGAAATAAAGCCAAGTGTCATCAGTGACTTATCTTATTTAGTGTCGTTTTAAATTCATCTATTTTTACATTAATGAAATGAAGCAATTATTGGCACTGAAATTCTCTAAATCTATATGTCGCTAGGCCTACCTCGGGCACAACGAGGCTCCTAAATTAGGACACGGACTTACGTTCCCGCAATATGTGTTTAAATACTGCAAACATTTCAGAATCCTTACTGACTTGTTTACCTTTATTTTTCTTTATTTTTATTATTCTCATCCCCTAAGGTTGGTTCACACATACTAGCATCATCAGCATATTGATAACTGTGATTTCTACATGTTTTATACCCATTCTTACCTAAGCTTTGTGCATTAACTGCCAGAAATTAGTCCCAAAATGCTTACAAGTTGCGCTTGATTGCAGGTTTGAGCGACAAGATGACAAATACTAAAGATCGGCTCAAAAAGGAGTGAAATCTGCCAAGTGTCAAAAGACAACTGAAAGGGGGGGATCAAAAGGACCTGCGCGGTCCGCACAGTTTTGTCACGCGGCCGCGCAGGAGAGTTCAGAAGCTGGACATCTTCAAGTTCAACCTGTGCGGTCCCCATTGTTTTGCCACGCGGCCGCGCAGGAAAGTTCAGAGGCCATGATATCTTCAAGTCAAGCTGCGCGGTCCGCGCCCCTTTTCACGCGGTCCGCGCCTAAGAGTATCAGAGACTCAATCATTCAAGGCAAAAGCCCACGTGGCCGTGCACCTAATCAGTGCGGTTTGCATGGATAAAGTTCACGCGGCAGCACATTACTTTTGTGCGGTCTGCGCCCCCCAGTGCCAGAAGCAAGATATGAAGGCCCAAAACCCTACGCGGCCGCGCGTCATTTGTGCGCTCTCCGCGCCAGACCCTCAGGGGTATTTTTGTCCAGTTTTTCCTGTGTAGTATAAATAGAACATTTTACTTTTTAGCAGTAGTTTTTTTTCAGATCTGTTTTTGAGAGCATAGGGCAGCTGAACTTGGGATTTCATGATTTTAGCCTATTTTGGGCAATTTCTTCTAGTATTAACGTGGATTTGAGTAGATTAACATTGTAGCTAATTGTTATATCAATTTCATCTATTATTTCTTCAATTTATGTTCCTATTATGGCTAGCTAAACCCATTAGCTAGGGTTGTGGCTCAATCCTAGTGTGGGTAATTAATGGGTGTGATTGTTTAGTGCATGAATGATGTTGGGTATTTGTTATTTAAATTAATCTTATGTTTTCATTAAGATTTGGTGGTTGCAAACACTAAGTCCAGCTTAGTGAGTCTTGACTCTTCTTGAGAAAGAGAATCTATGACCCCAAGATTAATTCTAACAAGGAATTGGGATGGACCCATGAGAATGGTAGTACCAATTAACGGGTTAAACCTCGAGAGAGTAATTACCCAACTTGAACCATAAGTTGCTTGGGCAAATTGGCCTACCCAATTGGTCTCGAGAGAGTCAATTGGGCAAAATCACTCTCTCTACCGAGAGGTGTGAGAGTGAGTGCAAAAGTGCAACGGTTATAGCATAAGTCCCATAGTCATCATTCTTGCATTAGGAATCTCTACCCGTTAGTTGACCACCTAGGTACATGCCACGACCCTAGTGCCTTTCTCTATATTGCATGCAACTTAGAATCATAATTTTAGCATAACTTAGTTTTACAATTGTAGTTGATAAATTGTAGCTATTAATCAAAAGAAAACCAAAAATGTTAGAAGATCAATTAGGAGCTCAAACATAGTCCTAGACAATACAAACACGCAACTCCAAATTGAAGTTCCCTATGGAAAATTGACCCCGATACCGCTATTGGATAAAAGTATTAGTGCCCACTCTTCCTCAGGTTGAGTCCGCTGCGATCACTTTTTGGCGCCGTTGCCGGGGAACTTTACGGTGTTGACTATTTGTGCAGCTAGTATTGTGTTTTGCTTCTCTTTCCTTCTTATTTACTAACTTGGTGTGTGTCGATCAATCAGGTACAATGGCTCTTAATGCAAATGACCCTCTTGGCAATGTGATAGCGGGGGAGGAGGTAGAAGATCTAGAACAAGATGAGGTCTTACCTCAACTTCCACGGAGAGGCCGAAATGTCAATATAAATGCAAATGAGAACATCAACATTCCAGACCCTCCTCCACAACCGCCGAGAGTGGCTCCCAGAGTTCTACCAAATCAAGGATACGCCAGTGCTATTGTTCCTCCCCGAATTCGGGCGGGGAACTTTCAAATCACAAATGTTATGCTGACCTTGATCGAGCAAAGAGGTTATTTTACGGGTGCCTCCGATCAAAATGCCTACAAGCACTTGAAGGGGTTCGTGGATACATGTTGGGGTAGCAAGCAGAAAAACGTGTCCGAGGATGCGTTGAGATTGAGGCTTTTCCCATTTTCTCTTCGGGGTAAAGCATTGGATTAGTTAAAAAGGCTCCCCAATCATTCTATTACAACATGGGATGAATTGGCGGATAAATTTATTGCCAAGTTCTTCTCTCCAAGTCATATGGAAGCTCTTCGGGATGAAATTCTAGCTTTCAAGCAAGAGCCAACGGAACCTTTGCATGAGATATGGGAAAGATATAGAACAATGGTGAAAGAGTGCCCTAATAACGACATGACCGAGGCTATGATTCAACAAACCTTTTATCGGGGCATCAACACCACAAATCAATGCATTGTGAACCAATTGGCCGGAGGGAATTTTATGAAACTTTCTTACCAAGAGGCATGTGATGTACTTGATGAAATGGCCGACACCTCTTCGGCATGGCAAAGCCGAGCAAACGTGCCCCAAGGTGACCCCACGGTCATTGAAAAAGAGTATCTTCACGAGGTTTGGCACTCCACGTGCTATCATCAGTGACGGGGGTTCTCATTTTTGCAACCGGGCTTTTGACTCTTTGCTAGCCAAGTATGGGGTAAATCACAAGGTGACCACTCCTTATCATCCTCAAGCGAGTGGCCAAGTTGAAGTGTCCAACCGTGAGATCAAGAGTATTTTGTCCAAGACTGTCAATGCAAATAGGACCGACTGGTCGAAGAAATTGGATGATGCTCTTTGGGCTTATCGTACAACTTTCAAAACTTCGATTGGTATGCCGCCGTATCGTTTGGTGTTTGGGAAGGCTTGTCATCTTCCGGTAGAATTGGAACATAAGGCTATGTGGGCTGTGAAAAAAGTTGAACTTAGAATGGGATGTAGCTGCAAATCTCCGGGTTGAGCAATTGAATGAACTTGATTAGTTTAGGTTTCATGTTTACTCTAGCTCGTCCTTGTATAAGGACAAGATGAAGTACCTTCATGACAAGTATGCCGGGGGGAAGGAATTCAAAGTTGGTGACATGGTTCTTCTTTTCAATTCCCGGTTGAGGTTATTTCCGGGCAAGCTGAAGTCTAAGTGGAGCGGCCCTTTTGAAGTGGTTGGTGTAACTCCCTTTGGTGCCATTGATCTCAAAAATAAAAATGGTGAAGTTTTACGAGTCAATGGGCATCGTGTCAAACACTATTTGGGAAAGATTGATGACAGCCACGTGGTGGCACGCATTCATTTGAAATGACTGTGATGGTAACATGCGTAGTGTCGCGACGTTAAATCAGGCGCTTCTTGGGAGGCAACCCATGTCTTTTCCTTTTCTTTGTTTTTCTGTTGTAGAGTAGGATTTTTGAGCTGATAATTTGTGAAGTGTTGCAGGGAATAATGTTGAACCAGTGCAGGGCAAAAGTGCAAAAAAATGGTCAGTCCTTGAAAATGGCCTACGCGGCCGCGCACCGAAGCAGTGAGGTCCACGTGGGCTTGAGCAGCTGAAAGTTCATTCTCAGAAGATTCAACGTGGTCCGTGTCCCTTGCTGTGCGATCCGCGTGTGGAAACTTAAAATAGCATGCTCTCTGATAAAATTCATACGCGGCCGCGGTCCAAAGTAGTGTGGTTCGCGTGGGAAAAGCTGAAATCACCAAGTCTCTGATAACTTCCACGCGGTAGCGCACCAAAACAGTGCGGTCCGCATGGGCTGAGCAGTCAAATGTGAAGGAATGAAAACTAGCGCGGACCTCGGCCATTTTCGTGCGGCCGCGCTGGTAGGTAAGTTGTGAGTCCCCAGGGTTTTTCTATAAATAGAAGCCTTGGGCCTCATTTGAACCTTTTCGCAAATTTTCATCTGGAGCTTTAATTTTCACTGTACATCCGCATCTCTTGCTCAGTTAGTTGATTTCTCATTAATCCCTGGTAACAACTCTTGTTTATTTGATTCATAGCCTAATTTTTGTTTCTTTTAATCACTCCCTACTAGTATAACTTCTTATTTTCGTCCTTTTTCTTCTTAGTTAACTGTTAGTTTAGATTTTTATTGTTTTGGTTGAATCATGGGGAATAAATGCATGTTAATTAATTTAGTAGGGACACTTAGGACTCAAATTGTGAACAAAAATGGGACTTAATGGAAAAATATCCCCGCTCAGTTATATTTGCCCTACGCGGTCGTGCAGCATTCTTGCACGGTCCGCGTGGCCCCTTGTGTGCAATGTCGAACCTTCTCAGCGCGGTCCGCATGCCATTTCTATTTGGTCCGCGTGAGCCCAGTCCAAAACAGTGCGGACCACGTGTGAAGAGTTCAGAGAGGTTAACATTTTGGCATTTCACCTGCGCGGACCGCGTACCATTTCTGTGCGGTCCACACTGAAGCCACACGGCCGCGGTCCAAAACAGTGCGGACCGCGTCGGCTTATTCAGAGAAACATGTGTGGGTATCAGTATACTAAGCGGACCACGTGCCTTTTGTTGCGGTCCGCGCCCCTCTGTCTGTGTAACTGTGTCTGCAACTGTGCATTCAACTGAACTGTTTATTTCATATTATGTGCTTCTACTAACAATGTTAGACATGTATTCCATGCAGACTATGGTTAAAAAGCAAGTGGATAAAAAACGAGCGGGAAAACAAATACAACCAGGGAGAGGTGGTTCCTCCCGTGGAGGAAAAGGAAAACGAATTGTAAAGTTGAATCCTCAAACCAGGGAAGCGATAAAGAAAAATCGGAAGATAATCCGGGAAGCTGATAGAGATGCATCTCACTCCACGGGGAGTGAGTATGCACCTTCGAGGAGTGTCACTTCAGAGTCTGCCCCCACACACATGTCCACATCTTTTCAGCTACGGGATTCCCCATCTCCTGGTTGTGCTGATGTAGCCACTTCCAAAAAGCCGATAAATGTCATCTCGAACTCGTCTGATGAGTACGGAGCAGAAAAAGCAAATGAGAACACCTACTCCACTTCTCCCACAGCTTCACTATCAGGGGAAAGTGGAGGATATGCCAAAGGAGATGCAGCCACAGGCAGAGGAGGATAGGCCAAGGAAGAAGAGAAAGCTCCCTAGCACAGAGGGAATAGTGATCGAGGTGGCTCCAACTTAGGTGGGCCCATCTAGTACTGTAGATATTGAGCCCTCTTCAGTTCCACCAGTTGATGAGCTGGATCAGGAGCAGACACCTGTCCCAGCAGCACAGCAGCAGCAGGCTGGGGACCAATTTGATTAGGCTTGAGGGGCCGCTCTATATCCTTTGCTGATTTTTGATGTTTTATTTGGTAGTTAGCATTGGGGACAATGCTAGCTTTTATTCGTGGGGGTGTGACCCTACTATTTTGATTAACTGCTGGATTACTGTACATATTATCTTTACATTTAGCTTGTTGACATTAGTAATTGGTAGATGGTTTGTATATAACTGTTCATTCCAGATGCTCTTCAGATTCTATGTATATATTCATCCCCCCTGGTTGTATATTCTACTCCCCTTTTGTACATATTCATTCGGTTTTCATTTTGTTTTTCTATTTATCGATAAAATTTTTCGTTTTAGTTGCATGTTTTTCTATTTCTCGTTAAAATTCTTCGTCTTAGTTGCAAAGTTAGGCTCGTAGACTTTTTGTCTTATTTTGGCATTTGCAATAAGCCCTTGGTTTTCTTAATGCCACGGTTCTTTCCAAGGGTAGATGTTGTGCGAACCGATGGCTCTTCCCAATGATAGATGGCGTGACAACCTTCTTAAGGGTTTGAGTCCGTTTTTGATTTTTCTTTTTTGATTTTCAAGTTTTTATAGTTAAGGTTACCTCAGGCAAAGCCTCACTTGGACCTAGCACATTTGCATTTGATCCTATGGTCAAAGACATTATGTTGTGTTTAGGATGGTGAAAGTTGTGGCCTTGAGACTCTTGTATTGACCAAACAATCATCATGTGGTCATTTTGGGCCATTGTGCGCTTGAATCATATCTAAGGTCGTTGTGGGCCCTCGATTACGTCTTAGGCAATCCTTGAGTGTGTGTAGTGAGAATTCGAATCGTGAGCCCAAGTACCGAACCGATGGTCTAGAACTTGCCCTGAATGTTTGTTGAGGCGAAATCATAGGTGGAACTTGACTTGAGATGTGATTATAGGCTCTCCTTAATCTAAAATGCAAAATTTGAACAATTTCCATGACCTACCAATGAAATAATCCCTAGTTCAACCCTTTTGAGCCTTAAACCTTTTTCGTTCATGAACCAAGCTACAAGCCTATACCCGTTCTTAACGAAACCCTCTCTTGGCACCCAAATTTTCCCTTGAGTAAATGGCAAATGTCTAAGTTTGGGGGGGAGAGACAAGAAAGGCATCAATGTGGTAAAAAGGCGCAAAAGTAAAAACAAAAAGGAAGGCAATGAAAAAGAGAAAAAGACAAAAAGAAAGACAAAAATGAATAAGAACCAAAAAAGGGAATCCAAGGAAAAAAAAGTGAAAAAGGTGTGGAAAAGGAATAAAAAGGAGAAAGGATTTGAATTGCAAAAGAAAGAGTGACAATGCGTCTCTCTAACCCCTTGAGAGAAGTGAATTACTCAATTGAGTGAAGAAAGTGTGCCAAAATAAATCAAAAGAAGTGCTTGAGGGAAGATTGAAACCATTTGAAGAAAAACACGTCCTACCTTTACCCAAAGCCTTCACAATGACTCCTCAAAAGCCCTATATGATCTTGAGTTGAGGGAAGCCTACATTAGTGGATACTTACATAAGGGGCAAGCATATGGTACTTAGAGCCGGACTTAGGGCCTTTTCTTTGTGAGAGATGAGAGAGAAGTCCATTCACCTCGATTTGTGTGCGAATACTATAAAAAGTGAGGTTCACTCAGGGAAAGTCGAGGATGTGTGAGTTTGGGTTCCGCAATGACCAAAGAAATTGAGAAAGGTTCCTTTATGAAATGTGTCAACTCTTGATGCTCTTGCGTCGCACTTGATCCACAAGTTTGCAAAGTTTAAATGTGTTAATGATGCATTCGCATTGAGGGCAATTGTTAGTCCCAATTGAGGCTTGTTGAGGTTATTTTAGGATAAACAGGAATTTCTCGAGTGTTGTCCATTGAGGGGTAGGTCTCATTTTATTTGCTTGAGGACAAGCAAAGGTTTAAGTTTGGGGGAGTTGATAACTGTGATTTCTACATGTTTTATACCCATTCTTACCTAAGCTTTGTGCATTAACTGCCAGAAATTAGTCCCAAAATGCTTACAAGTTGCACTTGATTGCAGGTTTGAGCGACAAGATGACAAATACTAAAGATCGGCTCAAAAAGGAGTGAAATCTTCCAAGTGTCAAAAGACAACTGAAAGGGGGGATCAAAAGGACCTGCGCGGTCCGCACTGTTTTGTCACGCGGCCGCGCAAGAGAGTTCAGAAGCTGGACATATTCAAGTTCAACCTGCGCGGTCCGCACTGTTCTGCCATGCGGCTGCGCAAGAAAATTCAGAGGTCATGATATCTTCAAGTCAAGCTGCGCGGTCCGCGCCCCTTTTCACGCGGTCCGCACCTAAGAGTATCAGAGACTCAATCATTCAAGGCAAAATCCCACGCGGTCGCACACCTAATCAGTGCGGTCCGCATGGATGAAGTTCACGCGGCCGTTCATCACTTTTGTGCGGTCCGCGCCCCCCAGTGCCAGAAGCAAGATATGAAGGTCCAAAACCCTACGCGGTCGCGCGTCATTTGTGCGCGGTCCGCGCCAGACCCTCAGGGGTATTTTTGTCCGGTTTTTCCTGCTAGTATAAATAGAACATTTTACTTTTTAGCAGTAATTTCTTTTCCAGATCTGTTTTTGAGAGCATAGAGCAGTTGAACTTGGGATTTCATGATTTTAGCCTATTTTGGGCAATTTCTTCTAGTATTAACTTGGATTTGAGTAGATTAACATTGTAGTTAATTGCTATGTCAATTTCATCTATTATTTCTTCAATTTCTGTTCCTATTATGGCTAGCTAAACCCATTAGCTAGGGTTGTGGCTCAATCCTAGTGTGGGTAATTAATAGGTGTGATTGTTTAGTGCATGAATGATGTTGGGTATTTGTTATTTGAATTAATCTTATGTTTTCATTAAGATTTGGTGGTTGCAAACACTAAGTCTAGCTTAGTGAGTCTTGACTCTTCTTGAGAAAGAGAGTCTATGACCCCAAGATTAATTCTAACAAGGAATTGGGATGGACCCATGAGAATGGTAGTCCCAATTAACGGGTTAAACCTCGAGAGAGTAATTACCCAACTTGAACCATAAGTTGCTTGGGCAAATTGGCCTACCCAATTGGTCTCGAGAGAGTCAATTGGGCAAAATCACTCTCTCTACCGAGAGGTGAGTGCAAAAGTGCAACGGTTATAGCATAAGTCCCATAGTCATCATTCTTGCATTAGGAATCTCTACCCGTTAGTTGACCACCTAGGTACATGCCACGACCCTAGTGCCTTTCTCTATATTGCATACAACTTAGAATCATAATTTTAGCATAACTTAGTTTTACAATTGTAGTTGATAAATTGTAGCTATTAATCAAAAGAAAACCAAAAATGTTAGAAGATCAATTAGGAGCTAAAACATAGTCCTAGACTATACAAACACGCAACTCCAAATTGAAGTTCCCTGTGGAAAATTGACCCCGATACCGCTATTGGGTAAAAGTATTAGCGCCCACTCTTCCTCAGGTTGAGTCCGCTGTGATCACATATCTCACTTCACATCTAGAGGCCCTCTACCTCCTCATCCTCCAAGTAATCCGAAAAACAGAGGAAAAGCTAAGATGGATGATTTGAGTGGCATCCGAAAAGAAAATGCTGAGAATATTGAAACTTCAGACGGTCAGAGTACTCCAGCCCAGAATGATTTGGTCCTACGATTGGAGCAGAAAATACTGGAGTTACAAGGAGAACTTGAGCAGGTCCGTAACTTGGCAAACTTCTCCCTCACTCTGAACGTCCCAGACGTTAACCAACAAAATGCTCAAAACCTAGCAACTCCTCAAAATACGCCAAGCCAACGTCCACAAAATCCTCCCGTACCCCATCAATATGCCACACCACCTCAAAATCCCAATCCTCTACCGGTACCAACTCCTCCACAACACCATCATCAACCAATCCAGTACCCACAAACCACTACCTACCATACTCCTCAGAACACACCACAACCTATTCCCGATCCCCAAAACTCAACCAATCACCACCATTACACCCAAATCCCTGGCACTCACCAAAACAACCCCATATATGTGGAGACCCTACCTCACTCCACTCAACCAATCTCCTATACACCAGAATCCGCTGAGAAGGACCTGCTCATCAAGAACATAGCCGAGGAGCTCAAGAAGTTGATAGTCGAGTTTAGGATGTTGATGGAGGTAAAGGGATAGAAGGTCTAAATTATGAGGATTTATACATACAACCAGATGTAGAATTGCCGGAGGGTTACAAACCTCCCAAGTTCGAAATGTTTGACGGAACGGGTGATCCCAAGGTTCATCTGAGAACTTATTGTGACAAGCTCGTGGGGGTCGAAAAATATGAAAGGATTCGAATGAAGCTTTTCATGAGAAGTTTTACTGGAGATGCATTGTCTTGGTACATAAGCTAGAATCCTAAGAAGTGGGCCAATTGGGTGAGCATGGCATCAGAATTTATGAACCGATTCAGGTTTAATACGAAAAATGCACCAGATATCTTTTATATCCAGAACCTAAAGAAGAAGTCAACTGAGACTTTTCACAAGTATGCCACTCGATGGAGGTCAAAAGCAGCCAAGGTCAGACCAGCATTAGACGAGGAACAGATGAACAAGTTCTTTGTCAGGGCACAGGACCCGCAGTATTATGAAAGGCTAATGGTTATTGAGAATCATAAGTTCTCCAATATCATCAAAATCGGAGAAAGGATTGAAGAGGGTATTAAGAGCGGGATGGTGACAAATTTTGAGTTACTGCAGGCCACGAACAAAGCATTGCAATCAGGTGGCATGTCAAAGAAGAAAGAAGTAGGGGCAGTAATGGTGGCCCAAGGCCCAAAATCTCCACTCACATAACAAACACCTCCACCTACATACCAACCCTCACCTCCCAGATATTATCAACCCGCCACCACCTATCACACTTATAACACCCAGCCAGCTTACTATCATTCACCTCCAACTTGTCCAAATTACCAGAAACCCTGACCTAATATTGATCACAAACCACCTAGACAGTACACCGCCATTGCTGAACCCATCGACCAGTTGTATGAAAGGTTGAAGGCTACTGGTTATATCACCCATATTCCCGCTGTGGCAATGGAGAATTCATCTCAATAGGTCAACTCGAATAAAACCTATGTATATCATTCTGGCATGAAAGGGAACACTATTGATAAGTGTCGGACAATGAAAGATAAGATCTAGACATTGATTGATAATAAGGTTATACAAGCGAAGGAAGCCGCACCCAACATCCGCAACAATTCTCTTCCCGATCATAAGGGCGAAGGGATCAATGTAATAGAAATTGACGAGGAGTGGGATCCCGAGGGATCAATTGGACTTATCAAAGAGGGTGACGATCCTAGGAAGCCCGCAGTCACGCTCAATCCCATTGTGGTCCAGTTACAGCCGCCAGTTGAGGTTAAGGTAACTGCATCGGCCCCATTTGAGGTAGAATAAATACCACATACAACTACACCTGTTCCATTTGAGATAGAGGTGGCCACACCTTTCACAGTGATAGTAACAACCACACCTCCTTTCAAGTCCAATGCTATACCTTGGGATTACGTTGTCGAAGCTAGGCGAAAGGGAAAAACAAAGATGGAAAAATCTGGTGCCGCACAGGGAATGACCAGAACTGGAAGGGTCTATACACCCAAGAATTTGGGAGGATCGAGCAAGGAGGCTACTACCAAATAGCCTGTCATTGAAACTGGACCAGACGATCTTTGGAGTAAAGTGCAAGCGAGAGAATACTCTGTCGTGGATCATTTAAACAAGACTCTCGTCTAGATATCCATCCTGTCGCTATTGCAAAATTTTGAAGCACATAGGAATTCTCTAATGAAGGTGTTGAATGAAGCTTATGTGCCCAACAATATCACCAGTGGAAAATGGCCAACATGTTAGGGCAAGTACTAGAGAGTCACAAGATCACCTTCCACGAGGATGAACTACTACCTGAAGGGTTAAGTCATAACAGGGCACTACATATCACAGTACAGTTTGAAGACAAATTCATTGCCAGGGTCCTAATAGATGGGGGTTCAAGCCTCAACATTTGTCCATTGACTACTTTCAAAAGGTTGGGTAAAGATTTCCATGAGATGCGGGCCGGGAGTATGAACGTAAAAGCATTTGATGGGTCTCAAAGGGCCACGATTGAGGAGATTAATCTTTGTCTGTAGATGGTACCAACTTGGTTTGATGTTGAGTTCCAAGTACTAGACATATCTGCTACATATAATCTTCTATTAGGTCGACCTTGGATACATGCTGCTGGGGCTGTGGCTTCTACGCTGCACCAGACCGTGAAGTTCGAATGGAACCATTAGGAGGTACTCATTCACGGAGACGGAAGTAACCCCATTTAGACCAGTCAAACTATACCGGTTATCGAGAATAGAAGAAGGTTGGGTGGAGAAACTTATCACCACATTGAACATGTCAACGCAATTGAGAAAGACAAGTGGTGGAGTAAATAATAGAAAACATACTGGCATGGTCTGGGTATGAACCCGACAAAAGGTCTTGGGAAGAAACTCCAGGGATTACCAAACCGATACAGTTGAAACATCACGACACAACTTTTGGGTTGAGATATCCATATACATGGCAAAATATAATGATTGGTCACTACCATGGTGCGGTCCTTTTTACCCTCTCGAGTAGCCAGTACCAAATCCGAGTCAGACTTTTCACCAGGCCGATACAATATGGGGATCTGTAAAAGGAAGAAGCTTTGGCTGGGCTACAGAACCTGTTTCTGGAAGATGAGGATATAGATTGCAATGTGATAGTAGAGGAAGAGGAGGAAAAAGGCCTCACTATTAAGACTGTGGAGAAGGGAGTTATTCTCAAGAATTGGACTGCCACACCATCCTGGGTCGGCCGAGTTCCTGGGTAGCTTGGCAATTATCCTGACTTATTTTAATAGCCATTCTAGGCATTTAAGATATTTTCAGTATTTTGTTTTAAAGATGCATTTTGTTTCGAAATAATTGCTCGAGTCATCGAACCGTATCTGTTTTGGATATTTTCAAATTTAATTAATGCATTGCTATTTATTCATTATTAACTTTTACATTTTTCTTATACATCGTTATTATTACTTTTCCTGATGAACCAGTGACTGCGACATGTAATGAGACAATGCAATATAAGGATAGTGACTCAGAAGAAGAGGATGAAATACCTGAGGAAGTTGTCAGAGAAGTTGAGAACTTTGAGAACAAACCCAAGTCCAACCTAGACGAAACCGAGGCAATCAATTTGGGAGATTCCGAAACCGTCAAAGAAACTCGCATAAGCATTCACTTATCACCATCAGAGAAGGAGGAATACACTCGTTTCCTGAAAGAATATGAGGATATCATTGCATGATCATATGATGACATGACCGGTCTGAGCACATCCATAGTGGTTCATAAGTTGCCTACCAATCTAATGTGTCCGCCGGTAAAGCAGAAACTCAAAAAGTTCAAGCCAAATATGAGCCTAAAAATCAAGGAAGAAGTCACCAAGCAGATCAAAGCCAAAGTTCTCAGGGTAGTTGAGTACCCAACCTGGTTAGCCTACATTGTACTGGTTCCGAAGAAAGATTGGAAAGTCAGGGTGTGTGTTGACTATCGGTATTTAAACAAAGCAAGTCCCAAGGACAGTTTTCCACTGCCAAATATACACATCCTGGAAAAAATTGCGCCAAGCATGAACTCCAATCCTTTGTAGATTGCTTCACGGCTTATCATCAGATCTTGATGGACGAAGAAGACGCAGAGAAAATAACTTTCATTACACCGTGGTGAGTATACTGCTACAAGATGATGCCATTCGGTCTATAGAATGATAGGTCTATTTATATGAGATCCATGACAACCATCTTCCATGATATGATACACAAGGAGATAGAGGTGTATGTTGACGACATCATCATCAAATCCAAGAGGGTCATAGATCACATAGCAAACTTGAGAAAGTTCTATGACAGGCTAAGTAGGTACAATCTAAAGTTTAACCACACAAAATGTGCATTCGGGGTTCCTGCAGAAAAGCTGTTGGGATTCAATGTTAGCCGCAGAGGAATCGAGTTGGACCCATCCAAAGTTAAGGTTATCCAAGATTTACCACCACCAAACGAGCTCAATGTAACAAGTGCACCTTGGCCCTTTGCTACCTGGGGAATGCATGTCATCGGTCTGATCAAGCCCACTACTTCAAACGGGCACCGGTTCATTTTAGTGGCTATCAACTATTTCGCAAAATGGGTAGAGGCTGCATTTTACAAAGCTGTAACCAAGAAAGTTGTCGTAGAATTTGTAAAGGATCATATTGTTTGCCGATTTGGGATTCCAGAGTCCATTATCACTGATAATGCCGCCAATCTCAATAGTGATCTAATGAAAGCCACGTGTGAAACCTTCAAAATCAAGCACAAAAACTCTACAGCATACATGCCTTAAATGAATGGAGTTGTAGAAGCTGCCAACAAGAACATCAAGAAGATACTGAGGAAGATGGTAGAGAATCACAAACAATGGCACGAGAAGTTACCCTTTGCCCTATTGGGGTACCGCACCACAGTCCACACATCAACTAGGGAAACTCCCTATTTACTGGTTTATGGTACCGAAGTTGTCATTCCAGCCGAGGTAGAAATTACTTCTTTAAGGATCATACAAGAAGCTGAACTCAGTGATGCATAATGGATAAGGAGCCGCTATGAACAACTAACCTTATAGACGGAAAAAGAATGAACGTAGTATGTCACGGTCAGTTTTATCAGAATAGAATATCTAGAGCTTTCAACAAAAGGGTCAGACCAAGACAATTCGCACCGGGGCAACTGGTGCTGAAGCGGATCTTCCCGTATCAGGATGAAGCCAAAGGAAAATTTTCACCCAATTGGCAAGGTCCTTACATGGTTCACCGGGTGCTAACAGGAGGAGCACTCATACTTGCAGAAATGGATGGAGAAGTTTGGCCAAAACCTATCAATTCAGATGTAGTCAAGAGATAATATGTTTAGATTGTTTACATTCATTCATTCATCTGATGTAACTGAACTACACTTGACCTGATTCCCATTTAAGAGGGGATACGTAGGCAGCCCTATGGGTTCGGTCATAACTTAATAAAATTTTCATTTTTCTAGAACCAGAAACTGGGGCAGAATTTTAGGGAGGACCCTCAAAATTCCGGAACAAGTCCAGCCAACGCCATCATATGCCAGAAAGTCAAAAATCGGTTAGGTAACAGGGGAAAAATTTTGAGAAGGTTTCTCAAAATTTCAGAGCAGATCCAACAAACCTCGTTGTACGTGGAACGACCAAAGGATCAAACTGGGGCAGAATTTTGAGGTAATTTTGAGGAGGACCCTCAAAATTCTAATGCAAAAGAGCCGCAATGTCTCTAAAAGCGTCACAGTCATTAGTTCATCTAATTTATTTGATATTATATACCACTATGTTTCTAAAATAACTCCATAAGTGCATATTTTTCGAAAACTTTATTTCTATGGTAGCCAGGTGTTACCCACGACGACTCGAACATGGCCTCCAGAGCAAAGCAAGCAAACAAACGCACGAACCAACCTCCCCTTACAAAACTCATGATTTTTCTTTGGATGCAGGCATGGTGAACATAACAGGAGTATTCGCAAATATACACATATCAAAATCACTTTCAATTAGGCCACCAGACGCAAATATTTCCCCAGCTAAGAAATATTCTACTCTTATTTGCTACTTGATCACTGCATAAGCCTAAGCACTGTCTTCCCTTGCATGAGACTAAACCCTGTCTCAAATCTCGCATGAGGCTAAGCCATGCCACTATATTTGCATAAGGCTAAGCATTTCCTTCCCTTGCATGAGACTAAGCCTTGTCTCAAATCTTGCTTGAGGATAAGCCCTGCCTCCATCTTTGCATAAGGCTAAACATTGCATTCTCTTTGCATGAGACTAAGCCCTGTCTCAAATCTCGCATGAGGCTAAGCCCTGCCTCCCTATTGCATAAGGCAAAACACTGCCTTCCCGTGAGACTAAGCATTGTCTCCCTCTGCATAAGTGTTGCTCCATTTTCAAATTTGCATTATATTTTTTTTTCTCGGGGCTAAGCTTTGCCCCAAAACTCTGTACGAGGCTAAGCATTGCCTTGTTATTACCTTTGGTATCATGTCTTTGCACTTCATAGGCTGATGTATAGTCAACTTGTCCAAAGGCATCATCCTCATAGCCTAAAGACACCATGTCATGGCCTAAGGATCTCTCAATACTGCACATCATTATTCAAAGCCGTCATGGTTCAGAGGCATCATTCTCATGGCTCGAGAATGTCATTTCATGACCTGCGAATTCTTTATCTCATGATTCATGGCCCGGGATGTCATGGTCTAAGGACGTCATCTTTACTGTCCAAAGACAACCTTCATAGTCCAAAGGGAATTTGCATCATGTTTAAAATTCTCGCAATAATCTGTACGCTTGCATGCATTGTGTTTTGAGTTTTGCAGGTAATCCTGGAGATAATCGTTTTACAAATAGGAGCAACCTTCGCTCCGGTTTCCGGTCATACCGCTTATATTCTGCCATTTAGCCGATTACCCGCCTTTACTCTGTGACCATTCAGATATCTGCCCTATGATATATCCGTTACAATTCAGATTCGCCTTCATAACTCCATGCAAACCCACCTGATACCACCTTTCACAAAAGAACCTTTTTCCGAAACATACTACCATTCCTATGACAATTCCACCGGTTTTATTCACCAGTGGGTCCAGAACTATACAGGGCCTGATTCCTGTAAAACCAGGGATATGTAGGCATCTCAGAGACCAGGGTGCGGCATCTATTTTTTTAAAACACCCCATTCGGTCAAAATCGGTCATCATTTCTTTACCCGACAACTCTTTCATCCTTCCTAAGTAAAGAGGGGCAGCTGTTGATACCCAATTTTTCTCTCATATATTTTTAATATGCATATACATTTTTAAAACAGTGTACATGCATTTACAAAGATGCACAAGCATTCCTATAATTTTTCTATAATTTTAAAGGCTATCAACCGATTTATTTATGCATTTTTACTATACAAATATCCAATAATTATCCCTCATGTTATTTTTATGATGATTTAATCATCCAAATTTATCATTTATGCCCAAATAGCGCTTAAATATTTTAATTGCATTTTTTATAATTACATTTGCATTTTTAAGGCTAAAATTGCATATTTTGCAATAATAGCCCATATATATGCATAATTATATTATCTATACCGAAAATAACATTTTATATTTTTATAATGATAAGTACCTATTTTAAATTATTTTCATGCACAAATCACATTTTTATCCTCTATTAATTATTTTTACAAATTATTTTAGTAATTTAAATGGGTATGTAAAACATAGCTCCTTTTCTCAATTAATTTTCGGACCTACCTTAGCCCAATACCCTAACCTAACCCAAATCCAATAACCCAATTATCATAACCTTCCCAACCACAGATTTAATCCTGAGCGTTGATCTCAGAAGGACAACGGTCCAGGACAAACTTTCCTTTTTAATAACACCAAACACCCCTAACCCTATTCATTTCCTCCACCCCGCCGACCTTGAATCCCTCCTCCTCTATTCTCTCTCAAACTCTCCCCTAACCCTAGTCTGCCGTCACCGGAAACCCTTCAATCCATAGGGTTTCCCTTTGATTTTAGGCCTCATCCGTCCTCCTATCTCCACTGGTTATTCGATTTCTTTGTTGATTGATGGAATCTCAAGGATATTCGAACAAGACTCGGTCCAAGCCTTTCATTTTCTCGATGAACTTACCTGTGTTCATCTCTATGTTTGTGAGTACTGTTATCTTTATGTTTAGGGCTTAAACCTCTGGTTCCAAACCAGATTTTTTCTCACCTCTATCATTTTTTTTTGAAAACTCTAGTAACTTTCTACTAGAGTCTGTTCAGATTACTATAAATCTTAGATGATTTTGAGTTTATCTGATATTTCTCTTTAAAATCCTTATGTTTTTCTTGTTATTAACTGATTTCAGCTTTTCCCTAAAACTAGGGATTCATCTCTTTAAGTTTCTGCAAAAGTTTTAAATTTTCTAAGTGTTTAACTCTGGTTCTCTTTACTTGTTTAACTGATTTTCATATCTATGTTCTAATCTCTAAGGTTTCTAATCATTTCGCTATTTGTTCTGATATTTGCTCATTATTCTTTGGCTTTATCAATTAACAAAGATTGACTGATTTTATTTGCCTAATTAGGGTTCGAAATTATATTTTCTGTTTGAAACTGGTATTTCTCTCTGATTCTACTTATTTTTCCTTATTTGTGACTTATAATTGGTACTACTTGCCTTAATTAGGTTACTAGCCTAATTTCTGGGATTTGATTGTTCTAACTGACCCCTAGATGGTCTCTGATTTATTTGTTTGCCTTATTAAGCCTCTAACTTGGCTGTTAATTGATTCTCCCTAATTTAAGGGGTCTTTCTCGGATTCTACTGTGTTAATTGATTGGGTATAGCCCTAATTAACTAGTTAATTTAATTTGCATACCTTGTTCGTGAACTCTTAATTTTCTTTGCCTTATTTATTTTACTCTGCTGAATGTTATATAAACCTCCCCATTATGATTTTTTGAGAACACACGAGCACACATGGAAAGATACAGAAACACTTACACACATAAACTCTTATTCTTACTCATACATTCACAACTGTAATTCTTTCTGTTACTTCTATTTGCTATTCTGTCTAGATGGCTGAAAGCCAAGGCTAGACTCTTGGATTTCATTCATCTTCACCTTCCTGTTTGCTATCCCCTTAGCTGGCATGCCTCCATTTCTATTATCATTCTATATTCTATGTAGTTAAACTTCAGCATGCTCTTGTTTGCCTTCATGTTTTCCTATTTATTGCTCTCTTAATCAGCATGACTTATTTCCTGTTAACCTGCCCTGTCTTATATGTTAGTATGGTTAGTATACTTGAGCATATCCTGTTTGATCCATGACACTTGTTTACCTGTTTCCCAACTAGCATGCCCGAATTCCTGTCCTGTTTTTATGTGCTGATAATTTACCTTAGCATGTCCCTGATAAATTCATAGTTTCTGTGTACTTCTTTCAAGAATAATGTGCTTTAAAGTCCTGCTACCTTTCTGTATGGCTTTTTGATTAGTCATTTGACTTCAGCATGTTTCTCTCTGTTAAGGAGGTGCGAACGGCTGGTTGTGGAGGGCACAAGAAGAGGTAGAGGGCGACCTAAGAAGTACCGGGGGAGGTGATTAGGCAGGATATGGCAAGACATCAGATTTCTGAGGACATAGCACTTGATAGGAACATGTGGAGGTCGAGTATTAGGGTTGTAGGTTAGGAGGTAGTTGAGTCTTAACTTATGTCATGACTTTGTGAGACTAGTTTGGTAGGGATACTATTTCGCTTTTACTTTGTATCTTTCTTCTTGATTTCATGTTGTTCCTATTTTTCATATTATCTTATATTATTTCTGTGGTGTTACTGATATTGTCTCCTTTTGTCTTTTTATCTTCTTGAGCCGAGGGTCTTTTGGAAACAACCTCTCTACTCCTTCGGGGTAGGGATAAGATCTGCGTACATACTACCCTCCCCAGACCCCACTAGTGGAATTTTACTGGGTTGTTGTTGTCGTTGTATGTTTCTCTCTGTCTATATGATTCCACTTAGTAATAGTTAATAGGCTAAGTCAACTCCGGCAATGTGAAACCTTGTTTGACTCAGTTGTGACTCTATTCTGTCTATGATTTCAGAGTTCATGTTCTATTGTGATTATTTAACTACTAGTAACTATACCTGAATCAATCTGCTAAAATGTGGTTCTGTGTTGTTTGCAACTTGTTTCTATTCAATTCTGAAAATAAACTATTTTTCATAAAACTATCCCCTAACCTTGTATAATGTTTTCAAACTCTTACTCTTAGCTATCTAGGGTCCTTCCACCCACAGTGTGAGCACTTCTTAGGGTCCATAAGACTCCTCTGAACTCTAACACATTGGGGCTGATTTTCCAACCCTTTATGAATTTTTGTTAAACATTTGATTCTGGTGTGAGCATTGCCCGGGGTCCTTGAGGCCCTTGGGAACTTTGACACATAAGGAGCCAGTTTTATATGTTATGGATGGTCTACTATTATACATTAGACTTGCTTGAAGACCTGGCTTCCAGGATGACGTTGGGCCTGCCAAGGCTCTCTATAGTATAATGGTTCTTTCATTGTGTAATTTATTCATATTGGCATGTAATAATGTAATAATACTTGTAAAAACAGATATGGGGTTATTAGTAAAAATTGGGAGGGTTTATCTTATATCTTTGCTTGAAACTCGGGTAGAAATCCTGCCTATAGGATTATTGATGACTATGTGAGCGTTATACTTGTTTAGAGATCATGGCTATAGGGATTTCTAATTACTGTGTTTTGTACTTAACGCGTATGCTAGAAATTCTGTTCATAGATTCTTTGCATTAGAAATCATGTCCACAGGATCCATGCACATTTTATGCATTAACAACCATGTCTATAGGATCTTGCCTATTTGAATAATAATTTTTCCTGGCAATGTGCTTAAAGAATTCTGCTTACGCATGATTAATAGAGATCCTGCCAATATGAACTAAAAATCACCTAGATACCATGCATATAGGAAATAAAATAATCAATTCTGCATATAGTTATCATGCCTATAGGAAATATCAGTTTTGCACCTAGATATCATGCATATAGGGAATAAGCATATAAAATCAGTCTTGACACTTAGACATCATGCCTATAGGAAGTAAGTATAAAGAATCAGTTTCTGTGTTTAGATATCATGTCTATAAGGAATAATGCTTATAATCAGTTTCAGCACTTAGAAAGCATACCTATAGGATCTAAAAGATGAAATTTGCCCGTTAATATCAGTAACTGGTTTACAGCTTAGATACCATGTCTATAGGATTCTGCCCGACTATCACTTAGGCAAGCCTATAGGTTGATTAAAATTCTAGGTCTAAAATTGTGAGTGCATGTTTGACATATGCCTGGATTCAGAGTATTAACCAAATCAGTAGGCAAACTGATAGGTACTCGTCTGCTCGCTTTAACAACTATTGTATATTCTGTTTTGTGCTCATTTAGACATCCTACCTAGAGGATCCTAAAATCATTTAAAATTGCTTGTTTGAACAGCGTGCATTTATTTGTCTATTTGTGGAGGTTAACATGAGCCCACTTAATTGCCCCTTTACGTAACAGTCCTACTTGGCTTTTTTTTGTTGCTTATTTTTATCCTTTTAAACAACATAGGTGAGTCTAAAACTGCCTTAAATAGATGCCCTAAACACCTCCAGGACCATAGGTAAGGGACAGGTAGTGCACGCATAAGGAACGTACTGGATGTTATTAGAACGCTTAGGTAATAATTGAAAAGGGGATGGTAATTGGGTAGTAAAGGAGATGATGACCTGTGCGCTAATGCTACGCGTAACACCTCAATTTGGGGAAGGTTACCGAGTATTGAATAGAAGTAATACTATAGGCTAATAAACTTAGGACCCCTCTTAATTCCCATTTAAAATAATATCTATTTGTTTAAACTGCTTTATTTCCTTAAAGACTAATTCACTTAAATTGATTTTGGCTGGGACCCATCGCTGTGGACCTCGAGGGGTGCCTAAAACCTTTCCCTCAAGGTAATTTCGAGCCCTTACCCAATCTTTGATGATGTAAACTAGTACACGAGTTAATTGTTCTAGGTGCCCTAACGCACCTTAATCCGTTAGATGGCGATTCTTCAAATCTCATACCCAATTTTCAAAAGAAAAAGAGTTGTCCCAAAATATCGAAACCTAGACTCCGCGAGGAAAAAGGGGGCGCGACAGTAAGAACAATAAATGACAAGGCATGAAAGCAATGAACCACTACGAGACGATTAGATTATCTTTTACTCGGTAGCAAAGTTCCTACTGGGAAGTAAAGTTTGCTACCGGGTCAAAGGTTATCCGACCGCTTACGAGTGCAAGCTACTGGGTGGTGGTTAGATAGTCTTTGGCTCTATAGCAAAGTTCCTAATGGGAAATGAAGCTTGCTATCAGACCAAAGATTATTCAACCAGTCACTAGTATGATCTTCTAACGAGCAAGACTTCTAGTGTTCAAATTTGCATTCTTCGCATTCGAACACTGGGGGGAATGATATAAGAATACGGCAATATAACTACCACATACATCAGGACTACGAAATCCGGGAAAAAAGATGTATCATCGGGATCGGGGACTGCACGACCAGCCCCAAAGAAATAAGTTATACAAATTAGCCATAAGTAATGGCAATTACTTTTTCAGCACAACGAATACTTGTGTACATTTGAAAATGGAAGGAATAAAGTAAAGTCCTTTTATTTTTATCTTGTTTCTTGTCCGAAAGATGAATTAATTTTATTATTTGAAAGTTAATCAAGTACTTCAAATGCTAGTGCCATAATGAACAGGACACGTCCTCTTCAAGAGCACCGTAAATATAAGAGAGTCCTTTCTTATGAAGCCCTCACAGTAAAGGGTTGGTTCCATAAGAACCTATACCTGGAATCCAAATGTCATCAGGGAAAAATACACCCGAAACCTTGCATAACTCGAACAAAAAAAGTAAATATTGCGCAATGCTTAAAAAGAAAAGCATTTTTGTATACAATAAATGTGCCAAGCAGTACAAGTACAAAAGTATGGAAAAGAAAAACAAAGTGAAAAGAAAGAAGAAAGCTAAACTATTGCATCCCCGAAATCCAGGGGAAGAGCAGCATTTGTGCCCCCAGGAGAAGTAGGTGGATCTGCCGTCGGCTCAAGATCTTGGCCTTCATCATCATCCCCTTCAGGTTCTTTTTTAGTTCCCAAGAACTCAAACCGGAGCTAAAAGAGTCATTCACATCAAGATGGAACGGGAGACCCCTTTGGCCAGTTGACTCCAGCTTACGGGCTTTGGCGATTTTAGCATCTAGGTCAATGACACCCGCTTTGGCCTCTTTCAAGGTTTTTCTCCTTATGCTATACATAGAATATATTTTTTAACAATGAGGGAAGCTGCTCAGTGCTGAAGTTCTTCCTTAAGCTGGTCAACCTCAATTGAAAAGGTATTCCACTCAGATCTAGCAGCAGCCTGGAGGTCGACATCAAGGTCACAGATAGTTGAATTATAAACTTTATTATGCTCTATGATCTTCATATGCCTCTCTACCAACTGGGCATGTCTTTTCGCAGCAGTAGCAATCTCTTCAGCTTTGGAGCTCAAGGCCACCTCCTAATTATTCAGTCTTTCAGTAGAGGCAGACTCGCGAACAGCAGCAACAAGAAAAACATTTTACACTTCGACCCACTTTGCCTTGGCCCCTTCAAATTGTACCCTTAATAGGGCGACCTCTTAGCTTAGGGTCCCCACATCTTGCTCGCTTTGCTGCAATCGAGCCTCTAACTCAATAGCCTCAGTGGCCTGTGCTTCCAATGCAAGGAGGCGATCAACAATTTTATCCTGCTCGTATGTGAGTTTTTCATTATCAAGGATCAACCTTTAAAGGCCCTCAGAAGCAAGGAAGTTAACCTGTAAAGCAAAATTTCAAATTAAAAATCTTGTCACAACAAAGACACAAGGAACAACAAAGGAAACAGATATCATACTGCTCTAGCGTTGTGCATGGCATTGTTTACCATTCACTCTTCCGAGAGAGACTGTATTTTATTCCTATCTTTCTCTAAAGCTAGAGGCTTCAAGTAATTTGCAAGTTTCACTGGACGAGATAGCATATGGCACCTGATAGAGACGGAGAGGAAAACGCTCCTCCTCCTCCTCTAAGGATCTTTGGAAGGGGGCGAATAGTTATGCCCCAAATTCCCATGGACTAGGGACTGGAGAGGAGGGACATCCTTTTCTCAAGTGTATGTGGCCGGTGGAGATGATGTAGCAGTTGCTGGTGAAGAAGGCACGATTGGCGAGGAAGGAGATGAAGCTGATGGCTTTGTAGGTTGAGAAGCAGCAGTGGCAAGGAAGTGTTAGTTATTGGTTGCTCGCCAACCGAGGACGAAAAAGACCCGACACCCAGCCTCACTGGGAGCAACAATGGGGGGCCTGAAGTGAGAGTTGACATCTTCCACTCTATCACACTCTCCCCAGAGTGCCTAGACGTCGTCATCGGTTGAATTAACTAGCTCAACAGACCTAGCAGCCTGTTGAGCTGATGAAGGTCATCGTCTTCTATGTAGAGAAGCCCCTTCATCACTAGCACCTCCATTATCATCGATCACCACGGTATCTGCGGCTGGCTAGGGCGTGACGCTCTTCACCTTTTTATTTTACCCTTAGTCGTAGATGAGCATCTCTTTTTTTGTTGCTTGTTCTCCCTCCGGAGACTCCGAGATGAAGCATTCATACCGAAAGCAAATCCGTCAAAACCCGTTAGGGCGAAGTCCTCCTGCAACAACCTCGCTGTGTCTGCGAGATCAACCAAAACATCCTTTTCGGGGATGGTAACAGAGCCCTGCAGAAGATCTGAATTCAATAAAAGGAAAAATTAGCCTTTTTTCTTATATGTGAGATAAAGAATAAGATAAACTCAAGAATCAACTTACCATGATTTATGACTTTCCACCTGGCGGGTCTCAAGCGTGGCAACATCCAAAATTTTATGACCCACTGATCCAAGCCTTCAACCCTTAGTGGTGTTCATCGAGTTGGTGAAATAATAGAAAAAGAAGGATTAGCGATAACATGGAATAACCTTTAACTAGAAGAAAGGATAGACGTTTAACTTACGTGTACGATTCCATGACTCAAGAAAAGAGGAAATTGTGCCATGGATGATGACCCTGGTGGCAACTACAACGAACCACTCCATCCAGCCACAATCATTGTCGTCATCAATGTTGGTGAGCAAAGCATGATGACCACGTTTGCTAAAGTTAACATTCCCCCATGGAAAATTCTAGGGGAATAAAGGTTAATCAATCGAGCCAAGGAGAGTTCCTCCCCCATCTCCTGGCGTAACCGCCAAAGACAAGCTACTGTTCGCCATACAGAAGGCTCACCTGAGCCAAGCAGACTTGTTAGCAAAGGCAAAACTCCAAGATTATGGAGTCAAGCCCCTCGCTTAATGAAAACAGGCCCAAAGTGAAGGGGTACGTGTAAACGTATGTAAAACCCTTCTCGGGGAAGGTTACCCGCTCCGCTAGATCGGGAGCAATGATGTTCAAGTCATGGCAACCACAGTCTTCCTTCACAGCAGGGATGCTAAAAGGACGAATGGAAGAAGGGTATACACCAACAGCCCATGTGCGGGAGTTAGCAGAAGGGAACTTCTGTTCGAAGTCCCTAGCAGTAGTAAATTTTTTTGGGATGATGGTACTCACCGTAGGAGGAGCATTAACATCAGTGATTTCTTTGTTCTTTGAAGAACTGGAGTTTCTAGAATAGGAGGACATAGTTAGCAGAAAGAATTAAGGGTTTCTCTGAAGAAGGATGTCAAAAATAAGAGTGAGTTGAGTAAAAAACGTTTGAGAGAGTTCAAAATATTATGAAGTGTAAGAGAAGAAAAATGAAGCGTATAAGTAAAGGGATAGGCGGCTAAAATTGTGGCCCTGATTACCTCGAGAACCGGCGAAAGTATTGCTGAATCGTGGAGTGATGTGTGTTCGGGGCATTAAATGCGGAGAGACGTGCATCTAATCAAGCATCAGAAACTTTTCAGAGGGAGTCAGTAAATTTTCCACCAAGAAAGGTATCTTTACCAACTTCCTGATGGCACAAGGGTGTGCCACCGGAAAGTAGGGTGACTATATGTATAGGGTAAAATCGGTTCATATTGAAAGCTCATATAATAGAGCGACACGTGGAACCAGAGACAAATAAAAAGCGAGACAGGTAGAAGTCAAGACCGGAGGCAACAATCTTGGTTGGCACCAGGAAGCCCTCGAAGGGAATGTTGCTCATGAAGATAAATGAATGCCTGTCACCCGATAGCATTCAATGAAGAATATTTTGCAGTATTAAATACATAGTCCGTTATAGAGAATATGACATTCATAGCCTACCGTTATTACTCTTCAATGACTCTCATAATTGTCATTTAAGAGGGGCTTGATCCTAGGACCTTGTTTCATAGGTGTCACTATAAATAGGGATTTCAACAACCTTTGTAGCGACACGAATAACTTATGTTGTACAGATTATTCTAAGCTCAATAACATTTTATTTCTTGCTTATTGTTATTAGTACTGTCTTCGGAAGCTCTGCTCCCGGAACCAAGCTATCTGCTATCTCATCACGATTTCAACGCTAAGTCTTGCATTTTATTTAATTTATTTATTATTTTGGAATCAAATCGATTTGTTTGTCTATAAATCATATATAAATTCCATTGTACCGTTTTACGAGTAAACAATAACTTGTTGAAACACTTGGACAAAGTATCTCTAAGTAAATATAGATCTAAGAGTTGTCCCTTGCACTAGTTGTAGGATATGAAATTTATGGATTCATATAATGATACACGTTAATATACACTAATCATTTGGTTCTCAATAAAATATTTAGTTTATAAAATATTGAGTGAATTTTTTAATACGTACATAAAATCTTAGCAAAAATTAGTGGGTTTCTATAATTCATAGGTTGTACTATATATAGATTCGCATCCGATTGTGTATATGAATAGTGACTAACCTGTCACGTGCATTTCGTTCATAAGAAGAGAAAAGGCATAGTTTGTTGTCAAACTTTGAAGGGCATACTGGAGTGAGTGAACAAATTAATTAAAGATCACAAGGCTGAATAATCTCTTCTAATTAAGAAGATAATAACGTTGATAAATCACTGACAATAGCTCTCGTCATGTGGTGGCATGATCAGATAAATATTACTCGTAGTTGATAGCTGACAATTTATGGAAAAATGGCGAGACTATAATTAGTATTGCGAACTTATTGTTTGGCTAATTTAAGAGAATTTTTCCATGGTCATTTCAAAATTACGTCACCCAAAGTCAGTGACTTGATAATAATTATGAGCCTCTAGAATTTTAGATATTATTCCAACTTGCTACTTCCTCCGTTCCATTCTACTGTCATTCACACGGCCCTTAAGAAAATAGTGAGTACAAGAATAATTTGACTAAATTATCTCTATTTATTCTTTGTCCCAATTTAATGCTACTATTATTTTCACCAGGTTAATCTCTCTCCAAATTTATAAAGTAAAGTTAAATATGAAAAATAATAATTAACTCTATCTTAATTTTCTAAAATAACAAGTATTTTAGATTAATTATTTTTAATAACCACGACAACGAGTATGATTTTGAGTGTTATTAGAAGCCCCGGTGAATACATCAATGTCACTGTAGAATTGACAAGCTACCAAATCTCCAGTGTCACACATGAGTAATATATCTGCGTATCCATTGGACTATCGCTGTAATTAACTATACTTCCTCCTCATGATGATATTATTGACATTTTATGTTATTGTATTCCAATACTTTTTGCAAGAAATATCATATAGTACAGTACGTAATATCTTTCCCTATTGTTTTGTACTTTTATATTTATGATTTCTGCTATATATAAGAGTAATTACACTCTGTGATTGAGTTTGGTTTAGCAATGAAATGAGTATGTGATAGGGTTAGTTGTTTTTTAGAGGTAAAGGGTCCAAATTTGCCTCTGAGTATATCAAGTCTTCCTTAGTTTTATCACCCGTTAGAAGTTGACAATGAAAAATACTCTCGTCTATATCCTTTTAATCAATCCTTATTTATTTACCAACGGCTCTCAACTTGAACTATTTAATCCCTACTAACGATATTCTTTGAACCAAATGCAAGTCTCGACACACTCATACAGGAAGAATATGGATGTTGAATTTACCTTCGTTTGTTCTTCACAAAGGTATTTATCTAATTAATGATGTTATATCTAGGTGACAAAAAGTCTGAAATGCTCATTTGGTAATCGAGATTAGCAATATTAGTATAAATTTTATACCGAAATCTTGATAGTATTATTTATCTCATATTGGTGAGAGATAACAATATCAAGATTAGCTATATCTGGATAATGTTATCAAAGTGAAAATATTACCACCTCAAAAGCCCTTTGCATTGTCATCACTGAATCTCCAAGGTTAATGTTGGGAATAAATTTATTCAAGCTTATGCAACTTCAAGTCAAGCACATATTTTGAATTATACATTATATATCTCATTTTCAATTAACTGAACCAGGTACTAAATTATTTCAGAATTGTTAACCTCAATATTACAATCAATTCGCGATTGTAATTCATGTATAATTTGTTCATGAATCAAACGACCCCTAGTTAGAGCCCTTAATTTTGTGCAATATACCCAGTTTTGAGGTTACAATTGAATTTATACCCAATTTACACATAATTTTCCAAGCCTACCCACTTTAGGATCAGTTTCAGACTTATCGGGTCTGAAGTTGAAAAAAAATTAGTCTGAAGTGCAATGTACTTAATTAAGGCCAATTAGGTCTAAAGTACAAAAATTGCACTTAAAGCCAAATAGGTCTGAAGTGCAACAAATATATTCATGCACTTAAGGCCAAATAGGTCTGAAGTGAGAAAATTGCACTTCAGATGCACTTAAGGTCTGATGTAATGACCCGACTGATCATTTTGAGAGTATTAGCCCCGATCCCCTATTTACTGCTTCCCCCATATCTTTTTCTGCTTATGTGACTTGCCGGGAGGTTGTTGTTGTGGTTTCAGAGTGATTTGGGACACTTAGTCCCTAAAACGGAAGCTTAAGTCTTAGGATTTAGAGGGTGTTTGGATTGACTTATTTTAAGTGTTTATTGGCTTTTAAGCACTTTTTTAGTTTGTGTGGTGTTTGGCAAAGCTAAAAAGTACTTAAAAGCACTTACTTTTAGGCATAAAAAGTACAAAAATAAGTCAAAAGCTAAAAGTTGGGTATTACCAACTTATGGCTTTTGGCTTTTAGCTTAAAAGCTACTTTTTATAAGTCAATCCAAACACCCTCTTAGACTGTAGTTAAAACTGTGTGAAGACAACTCCAGAATGGAGTTTCGTCGGTTCAGTTAGCTCCATTTGGGTGATTTTGGACTTAGGAGCGTGTCCGAATTGTGAATCAGAGGTCTGTAGGATTTAGGCTTGAAATAGCGAAAGTCGAATTTTTGGGAAGTTTGACCGGAAGTGAACCTTTTGATATCAGGGTCGGATTCCGATTTTGGGAGTTGGAGTAGGTCTGTAATGTCGAATATGACTTGTGTGCAAAATTTGAGGTCAATCGGACGTGGTTTGATAAGATTTGGCATTGGTTATAGAAATTTGAAGCTTCAAGTTCATTAAGTTTGGATTGGAGGGTGTTTCGTATTTTTTGTTATTTGATGTGTTTTTAGGACTGGTAGGTATGTTTGATTGAGGTCCCGAGGGCCTCAGATTGTTTTCGGTAGGGGTGAAAAATGGGCGAGTTGGGTTGAATTTGGGCGGGTCAAGATGGATTTGGTCAATAAATGGATTATTGCCCAATCCAACCCAAAGGAAGATGGGCTGGGTCAGAAAAACGAAAAAACAGGAAACATAAAATTGAAATTACAAAAAAAAAAAGTAAAGAAATTTTTTTTTGAGGGGGTTTGCGCGGGGGGGGGGGGGGGGGAGGGTAGGGTTTTGTAGGGGTTGAAGAACAAATAAATTGAAAATTGAAAATACAAAAAATAAAAGTAAAAATTTTTTGAGGAGTTTGGGGGGAGGGTAGGGGTAGGTAGGGTGGGTGGATGGTGCAGAAAAACAAAAAAAAATAGAAAATTTAAAATACAAAAAAAGGTAAAAAATATTTTTAGGGGGTTTACGTTGGGGGGATGGGTGGGTGGGTGGTGCACAAAAACAGAAAATTGAAAATACAAAAAAAAGTAAAAAAAAAATTGAGGGAGTTTGCGCGGTGTGTGATCGCAGCGGACTCAACCTAAGGAAGAGTGGGCGCCAATACTTTTACCCAATAGCGGTATCAGGGTCAATTTTCCACGGGGAACTTCAATTTGGAGTTGAGTGTTTGTATGGTCTAGGACTATGTTTTAGCTCCTAATTGATTTTCTAACATTTTTGGTTTTCTTTTGATTATCAACTCAATATATCAACTACAAATTTAAAGCTAAATTATGCTAAGATATTAATTCTAAGTTATATGCAATATAGAGAAAGGCACTAGGGTCGTGGCATGTACCTAGGGGGTCAACTAACGGGTAGAGATTCCTAATGCAAGAATAATAAATATGGGACTTATGCTATAACCATTGCACTTTTGCACTCACTCTCACACCTCTCGGTAGAGAGGGTGATTTTGCCCAATTGACTCTCTCGAGACCAATTGGGTAGGCCAATTTGCCCAAGCAACTTATGGTTCAAATTGGGTAATTACTCTCTCGAGGTTTAACCCGTTAATTGGGACTACCATTCTCATGGGTCCATCTCAATTCCTTGTTGGAATTAATCTTGGGGTCATAGACTCTCTTTCTCAAGAGGAGTCAAGACTCACTAAGCTAGACTTAGTGTTTGCAACCACCAAATCTTAATGAAAACATAAGATTAATCCAAATAACAAATACCCAACATCATTCATGCACTAAACAATCACACCCATTAATTACCCACACTAGGGTTGAGCCACAACCCTAGCTAATGGGTTTAGCTAGTCATAATAGAAACAGAAATTGAAGAAATAGAAGATGAAACAGTCATATTAATTAATTGCTAATGTTAAACTACAATAATCTATGATGAAAACTAAGCTAAAAATGCCCAAGATAGGCCAAAATATGAGTCTCACGAGCTCAGCTGCTATCCGCCCAAAAACAGAACTCAAGAAAAACTGTCCTAAAATGTAAAATGTTCTATTTATACTACACAGGAAAAACCGGACAAAAATACCCTTGAGGGTCTGGCGCGAACCGCGCACGAATGACGCATGGCCGTGGAGGGTTTTGGGTCTTCATATCTTGATTCTGGCACTGGGGACGCGGACCGCACAAAAGTGACGCGCGGCCGCGTGAATTTCATCCACGCGGACCGCACTGATTAGGTGTGCGGCCGCGTGGGATTTTGCCTTGAATGATTGAGTCTCTGACACTCTTAGGCGCGGACCGCATGAAAAGGGGCGCGGACCGCACGAAAAGGGGCGCGGACCGCGTGAAAAGGAGCGCGGACTGCGCAGCTTGACTTAAAAATGGCATGGCCTCTGAACTTTCTTGTGCGGCCGCGTGGCAAAACAGTGCGGACTGCGAAGGTTGACCTTAAAAATGCCTAGCCTCTGAACTCTCCTGTGCGGACGCGTGACAAAACAGTGCGGACCGCACAGGTCATTTTGTTCCCCCCTTTTGTTGTCTTTTGACACTTGGCAGTTTTCACTCCTTTTTGAGCCGATCTTTAGTATTTGTCATCTTGTCGCTCAAACCTGCAATCAAGCGCAACTTGTAAGCATTTTGGGACTAATTTATGGCAGTTAATGCACAAAGCTTAGGTAAGAATGGGTGTAAAACATGTAGAAATTACAGTTATCAGTTTGCCGTGGGGGGGATAGAGGGTAGGGTGTGTGGGTGGTGCAGAAAAACAAAAGAACAGAAAATTGAGAATACAAAAAAAAAAAAAAGTAAAATTGGGGCAACTAATTAAATTTCTAGATAAGTTGGGTTGAGATCCCTTTGTTTTGGTTAATTTTCATGTGTTGTATTTAGGTTGCTTAATGGGTCAGAATGGGCTATAAAAATAGAGAAATTTTCATAAAACACTATCTTTTAGTGGTAATTAGCTATCTATAGATACTATTTGCTATATTACGGATTGTAGATACGTTTTCTGTTGTTATAAGATGTATTAGATGTATTTAAGCTACTGTATTCATGAATAAAGTTGCAAAAATAGGCGTGAATCAGGGAAGTCCAGCTAATCAGTTGTTGTATTCGAGTGTATTCGACTGTATTCATGGCATGAAACATGGGATTACAGCTGGATAGATTATTGTATTCGACTGTATTCGACTGTGTTCACGGCGTGAAACAAGGGATTACACTATTTCTAAACGGAAAGTGAATTAATTAACATAATAGACTCCTAATATAACTCAAACAAACTCAATTACAACACACAAATTTTGTATTTCCAGTTATAAAAAAGATTCTCAACCGAAAAATACTCCAAAAACATAGCAATCATCAGAGAAATTATATAATACATCTGAATACATAAATTATATTAATATAAAAAAAAGAATACATTCATGACATATAGTGAGACAATGAATACAATAAAATACATAGAATACAGCGGGATACATTGAAATACAATGAAAAAAAAGAAAGTGAATACAATGAAATACATGGAATACAGCGAGATACATTGAATTACAATGAAAAAATAGACAATAAATACAATGAAATACATGAAAATACAATGTGATACATTGAAAATACATTGAAATATATTAATAGAAAACCAAGTTGCTCAGCCTCAATGGGTCCCCGAATCTTATCCAATAAATTACCAATTGGCGCATCAGTTTTTGAAATACTCCTCTTAGCTTCATTTGAAAAGCACTAAATACATCATCAATCAGAGATATACATGCGATTCAGGTAGTGTATTCAAAACCCTAGGATCGCACTGAGCCTGTGAACGAAAAAAGGAAGGAATCATGATGCTGAGAACACCACCATTGAAGCGAAGGGCGCAGAGAAAGCAACCTGAAGATGGCAGTCCGATCTCCGGCAATCGGTAGCTCATCATCTACGAGGATACGCCGTTACCTGATTCGGAAACGAGATCCAAACAAAGGCTCTTGAGATTCAACCTTAACCCTTCTGATGTTAACTTGATGGAGAGGGTTGCGCATCCATGGCAGCCTATACTACACCATGTCGCCCTAGAGAGAGGAGAGAGGAGAGAGCATGGGGTTTTTGACTGGGAGAAGAGAATGTCATGTATCAAAGTAGAGAGAGAAAGAAAATAGTGTAACTGAATAGCGTATTTAGTGGCTTAGAGGTAGGAGATAACCAAAATTAGATATTTTGCTATAAACATTAAAAGGTATCTGTAGAATATAATTTTTTTTAAATAGTATTTATTTAAAATAAATAAGGTGTTAAACTTTGCTATAGGAGGTAAAAATTCCTAAACAATAGTGGGTTAATTTGGGCTCAACCCAAATTGAACCATGAGCTAAAATGTTTATAGCCCAACCCATTAATTTCTGGGCCGGTTAGGCGGGTTGGATGAGTTTGGGCTTAAATTGCCACCCCTAATTTTCGAGGCATTTGCATCTATACCCGCTTTTTGTGTCACATTTTAACTTGTGCCCGCTTTGCAAAAAGAATTACAAGCGTACCCGCTTTTTCGCATAACTTCAGCATACGGGGCTGAAGTAGCAAAGACAATCACGCAAAACTTCAGCATTCTAGTAGAGGGGCCTAAAGTTCAGCTCTAAAGCTGAAGTTTTTGTGTTGTAACTGGGAAACTTCAGCTCTAGAGCTGAAGTTTTTTTACCACCTATTAATATTACATACTAGAGCTGAAGTATTTTTTTACCACCTATTAATATTACATACTAGAGCTGAGGTTTTTCACTGTAACTGGGAAACTTCAGCTTACTTTAGCTCTAGAGCTGAAGTTTTTCACTGTCCTACTTGGATTCAGAGCTGAAGTTTTTCACTGTCCTATTTGGATTCTATTTCAGTATCCCCTGCATCATGTAAATCTGCTTTCTTTTATCATTTCTTATCTGCTAAGTTTTATTTGGTATCTCCGCTTCTCGTGCATTGTGTTCTTTTGAAGTTTCCCCAGAAATATTTAGACTGATTGTGCCAATTAGAAATGGTGTCTTTTGCTACTACAATGGCTTTTTATATACTTGTTGTCATTCCCTAGTCGTTTAATTGTACAGCTCTTCCATTGTCACTTTTTTTCCCACAACAGAAATCTCATCAAATTCGTTAACTTATACAAGTCCAACGACTTGAGTGGATTAATTGTTATCTGCCCAAATGGAAGAGTCATTTGTCCCATCGTTATTTATAAATATTAAAACACAACCTTGCTGTCTTCTGGTGAGGTACTGAAGAGAAGGAGAAAGGGAGCTGAAATTTTTTAAAAAGTGGGTACAAGTTAAAAGTTTTAAAAAAAATGGGTATAGGTTAAGTGGGGGCGATCAAATAGGGCGCCCCGTGCAATTTTTACCTAATTTTCAGATGGTTAAATGAGAGTGACCAACTAAGGTTGGAGTCCGGAACCAAAATGTGGTTCTTTTGGACTCAAAGTATACAGATAGGTGGTAAAAAAAGTTACATTTTTATATATAGCTCCACAATACCTGGCGCTATACATTAACAGTAACGACACCGTTAATGTATAGCGCCAGGTATTGTGGCGCTATACTGTAAAATCTGACACGCCCAGGTATAGCGCCACAATACCTGGCGCTATACATACAGCATTAATGTATAGTGCCAGGAATTGTGGCGCTATACATACATATTTTAAACCCTCTGTCTTCTTCGTCGACTCATCCTCTATTATTTTAACTTTCCCCTCTCTTCTTGGTCCCCCACCCATACCCGCTTCTGCCTTCTTTTTTAAAAAAAAAAAATTTTGGGTCCCCCCGACACATAAAACTTGAAGAACGTAGGTCCCACATTCGAGGAGTGCTTCGTGTTATTGTTGGTTCACACTTCCGGAGTCAAAATTTCAATCTTTTTGCTTTCCGAAAATTCTAAATCGAGGTATTTCGATTTATTTTAAGTAGAAACATTTATAATAATGCATATTATTTGATTTGTATGTGTTCTATTTCGGTTTGTGTTTTTTTTTCGAACCTAGCATGTTAAATTTATCCGGATTTAATATTAGTGTTTTGTAAAAAAATATAAATTTGTAAAATAAATTTGTCTGTTAATATCCTGATTTATATATATGTGTTTTCATGCCGTTTTGTGTTTTATTTTCAATTAAATTTATTTGTTGTTTATGGTTAGTTTAGATTATTTTTTAGCGTAGTAAAATCTAGACCTTTTTAGCGTAGTAAAACGTAGACCCTTTTAGCGTAGTAAAATTTAGAGCCTTGTAGCGTAGTAATGTGTAGTATTTTAGCTTAGAATTCCTTTTGTTTAAGTATCTTATACTGGTTGTTGAAAATGCAAACTTTGTACAATTAAGTTAATAATTGTATAAAACCCATATATATATATATATATATATATATATATATATATAATTTGTACAATTAAGTTATTAAAAAATATGAATTTAAATTATAATAAAAACACATAATTATTAATGATATTTTGGTGTCACTGGTCCTCAAAATATCGAGCCCTGAACCCATATATATATATATATATATATATATATATATATAATTTGTACAATTAAGTTATTAAAAAATATGAATTTAAATTATAATAAAAACACATAATTATTAATGATAGTTTGGTGTCACTGGTCCTCAAAATATCGAGCCCTGAACCCATATATATATATATATATAATTTGTACAATTAAGTTATTAAAATATATGAATTTAAATTATAATAAAAACACATAATTATTAATGATAGTTTGGAGTCACTGATCCTCAAAATATCGAACCCTGAACCCATATATATATATAATTTGTACAATTAAGTTATTAAAAATATGAATTTACAGTTAACGACATGGACGCGACTATACATCCCGACCCTCGGACATTGGATCTATTAGCCCTACAGCCCCAGCATAGATCCGAGTATATATGGGACGGACAGTTGCTTACGCAGACTTTCCAGGCTAGGAGAGTGGATCTATTGTGGGAGTTTTTGAGTCCTCCCCGCATTCTACATCCCCGAGTGGTCCATTACCTAGAGGAGATGAGATTATATAGGATTATTAGAATTGGCCGGATACAGCTCGACTATGCTTTGATCACGGCCTTGATTGAGCGGTGGCGACCGGAGACGCACACTTTCCATTTGGCCATCGGCGAGGCCACCATCACACTCCAGGACGCTGAGATTTTATATGGTTTGTCCGCTGATGGCTTGCCAGTTTTACTGCCTGCAACCATGAGATATTATTCGTGGCAGGCATATTGGGATATGCTGCACATGCTCACTGTGAGCACGTGATTTTTGCCTCATACGAATTACTCCAAAATAATTCCCAAAATTAGGTTTTGGCTTTGATTATTTGTTATTTTTAGGAAATATTGTGCGATTTTCCTGTTTGTTTGCATAGATTTGTGTGCATGTTTAATTTTATTAATGCATTAAAAATACAAAAAAAATATAGCATTTGCATTTAAGATTGGATTTTTATATTTTTGGAATTAATTAATAATTAGGTGTTTTACAAACATAAAAATTCACAAAAATAACATATTGTTTGTATTTTGGTCAAATTGTGTGATTTTCTTTTAATTTAGTGTTTATTATTTGTGATAGGTATTATTTAAAGTTAATTAATATTTTTAGGCTAATTTAGGTCTTTTATAATTTAATTTCAAATTTTGAAAGAAAAAGGAAGAAAAGAAAAGGGAAAAGAATTCTTGGACCAATTCAATTTAATCCCCAAGCCCAAATCAAACACACTTAATACCCAACCAAAACCAGCCCAAACCCATGCCATACCCGGTCCATTCAATTCAGACCTCAAAGACGACTCAAACGACGTTGTTTCAGTGTCAACCAATCTCAACCATCCATTCCCCACATCCAATGGCCATGACTTAACCCATTACCCGTTTAACCCGACCCTGAACCATTTCCCCCTGAACCCGATCCAGCCTCTAACCCTAACAAACGACACCGTTCAAATAAATTAAATAATACAAGTCGTTGATCTCGTTTGATCGAACGATCTGGATTTAACCTCACCCCCAGTATATATTTGTCCAAACAGACCCCACCTCCCTCATAACCCCCATCTCATCTTCCTCACCCAAACCCTAGAGACCAGCCGCCGCCATTCCCCACTGCCTTCCGGTGGCGACGCCGGCTCCAATTACTCCCAAATTTACACCCCAGAACCACCCCGAGCCCCTATTTCCAAATCCATGACTCATTTCCCTCGAATCACCCTAGTACTTCTCGAATCTTCAATCAAAGCTGTCCGGTCCCAAAATCTCCGAACCCTAGCCTACACAATCGACCCCAATTTAACACCACACAACCCCCATGACTCCCTCATACCAAATCCATCAATGGTTTCCTTTGAATCTGACCAGAACTCGTCGAATTTTAAATCTAAGATTCGAACCTAAAAACTCAAAATCAGTTTCCGTTGAGCCTGATGACATGCATCGATCAAAACCTCTAGTTTTTGTGATTAGAAGGTCAGCTCACTACAAAACCGATGTTGTTCATTTGTTCTTGATAAAGAACAAATGATTAGCATCAGTTTGGGGTGAGTCACAGTATCAAAGCCAAACCCAAGTTCGAGCATGTCCGTTGAGTTATTTCTTAGTCTTCGTTTATTTACATTAGTGTTATTATGATGTTCATCTTCCTCATCTCTTTTTCTTTTCCTAGTCAATAAAAATTTGGTCAGTACTCTGGTATAAACTATTTATGTTCACTGTTTATTTATGTAGATTGGTTTTGTGGATGTGTTTCATATAATTAGGATATCAGAAAACTTTGAAATGGTATCTCGTTTAATCACTTAGGCAGAATAACTGGGATTAGTTCAATAATTTGGTTGAATGTTATAATAATCAACTGATTAGTATAAGTTTATGCAAGTGTTACTAATTTAGAAGCTCCTAATAGTGGTAGGGTAGTATTTGCATTATCGAATTAACTAAAAGCACTAATTGAGTGGACAATTAAGTGGATGATTAAAGAAATGAAAAGTTGAATTGGTAGTGGAAAATGCACTAATTGAATGCCCATTTAAGGGAGCTGAAAAGACAGAAATAGGGAGAGATACAAAAAAAAGAGCTGAAGAGATAGAGTCAGAAGTGAGGAAAAACTGAAACTACTAAAAAAACTACTACTACTCCATTGAGCTTTTCTTGGATCTCTGAAGTTTTCAATTTTGAAACACTTTCTGATTCATTTGGGTTTAGAATAGAGGGAATTTTAGTTTGTAAAATCTTGGTTTGAAGTTTTGGTTGTGCTGTGTTGAGTATTGCATTTCATTTCTTGGGTTAAAGCTGATTTTCTTGGTTGTCTCTACTGCTAAAATACTGCTTCTTTCTACTGTTCTGATGCTGCCTCCTTATTTCATGTGTTGTTTCTTTCGAATTCCAGGTACTCTTTTGAACTGTGACTAAAAAGGATGCCTGACTGAGTCTCTGTGTAAAGATCTGTAAACTGAGTTGAAGTTAATATGATTAAACATTAGTGTTGTTTACTGCTTGATTCTACCATCTTTCTTAATTTATTTCATGTTTGCCTAGTCTAGCTTATTTTGCATACTCCTTTCCTTGATATTACATTTGTTTTAAGTGAGGGATTTGGACCTTGTCTGAATGTAGTTGATTCAGGAGTATTTATTTGAACTTAGTGTAATATGTGTTGATCCAATGATGACAAACTGTCATTTAGTTCTGCTTGGACCATACTGTATGAGTTTCTTGCATTTCAAAAGGGCTTTCGACTGAGTATAGAGTGAAAATTTCTTGTTAAAACCATATTGCCAAACATATACATGTGTTTCGAGGTCCTTCCAGGTATTCTGATGGAAATTGAAGTAAGAATTGGATGTGTTTGATAGCTAGGTTATTTGTGTGAAAGATAATAACATTCTAGGGCAGATTCATTCAGTATTTCAATTTCAGTAACGATTGATGATAGGTTTGTTGTTATTTGGGCATGGAATGTTCTATTTTGGCAAGATAGGGAGATCGTTTGCTGCGTTTTGTTGAAATAATTTTTACTAGGAACTGCATATTCACTTTAGAAGATATGTTAACATTAAAGTATGCTTTGCATTTGAGTCAAGGATTACCAGAATTGGTTCAAACTCAGATTTTCTTGAATGATGTAATTTGCCTCAAACATTGGCGCTGGATCATGAAACTGGGTCGCCTTCTTTGGCCCAGTTATGCCGAAACTCCTTTCAGCGATAGAATTTTCATCTGGGCTTACGTCAAGCCCAGCTGCTTATTTCATTGGTCATGTAGTAAATAGCAGGTTTGGCCGTTGGGCCTCTAATCAGCCTTGGCCTTTTCGTAATCAAACATGGATCGCCTGTTACTAGTCCGTTGACATTTAAATTTTAGTTTAAACATTAGCACAAAAAAAATAGGTAAAAATCCTCTTACGTCTTTTAATCAATTAGTCATGCTCATTAATAAATTGAGGTGTTCCACATTTAACATAAAAAGTTATGGCTCTCCTAATTAAGTATAGAAGTTAGAACAAATCGAGATATAATGTGCCAAACAAAATTACAAATGCATGGGCCTCTACTAATTTTTTATGATTTAAAGACAACAAATAACCAATTATCGTCGTGGACACGTTCGCGTGATATGATCACAATTCTAAAAACAATTCGGAGTATGCGTTCGCGCAACTTCGAACAAATCTTCTTAATAAAAAATGGGTTTTCGGAGGTTATTAAATTAAATTAGCTCATATAGTCCGAGGTGCGCCGCCTACCATTTAATCATACAAAAATGACAAATGTTCGTAGTTTGTTTTAGGCACGCGTAACTTTGGACAATCTTTTTAAATAATAAAATGTTATTAATTGTAGACACGTTCGCGTCACATGATTTTGACGTGCCAAACAAATGGGTACACGTACGCGTGAACCGTTTCAAGATGATTTTCTTGATAAAAAACGGTAAAGGATAAGTGCACATGGGTTTGAATTGTTCTAAATCAAACAATTAAGCCGGATATAAAAGTTGAGTAATCATGCTAGAACCACGGAACTCGGGAATGCCTAACACCTTCTCCCGGGTTAACAAAATTCTTTACCTGGATTTCTGTGTTCGCGGATTGTAATGCAAAGTCAACCGTTCCTCGATTCGGGATTTAAACCGGTGACTTGGGACGCCATAAATTATCCCATGTGGCGACTCTGAATTTTAAATAAAATAAATACCATTTCGATTGTCCTTAAATTGGAAAAACTCCCTTATACCCCTCAGGTGTAGGAAAAAGGAGGTGTGACAGCTCTGGCGACTCTGCTGGGGACGGAACCCAGAATCTCTAGTTCAGGGTTCAAGAATTTGAGCTTAGAATAATTGTCATATTTGGCTTTATTTATTTTTATCTAGTTTTGTTCATATGTTTGTGCTTAATGTGCGAAATTTTGCTTTTTACCGCTTTGATATTATCTGAACTGTATATATAAACTATTGCGAAACCCTTCTTCTTTCTGAGTCTTCTGAATTTATGGTGCACACGTGCGTGTGGCCCACCTTTCTGTTAGAAGTCATACCAAATAGAACGAAGTTGGGCCAAGTAACTAGGCTGGGTAGACTTTCGTGCTCCCGGTACGTTGCCCCCACTTCGGCTCAAGCTGTCCGCTTGGGTAAGCCAGGTCTAGAACAGTATACCCCAGGTTTTACACTTAGAATAACTCAGCTTCATGCCGGATCCCTAGTAGGAACGTTTGTTTGCATCATGTGCATTTGACTTCGGAGACTCAACATAGGGGTTGGGTCTGTCTAGGACAGGTGTACCCTGAAATTAAAAGACCATCCTGATGCATCTTACTTGTGCATTCATTTGTTTCGGATTTGCATGTTGACCAGCTTATAGGAAAAGTTAGAAAAGGAAAATCAATGTGAGGACCGAAAAAGAAAATTGGCTATTTTTCAAAAAAAAACAATTTCCAAAATATTTTGAAATTCTTTCGAAATTTTGAAAAAAAACAAAAGAAGGGAATTTTGTGTTTCTTTTAAAAATAATTTTATTATTACGAACTACTTAAGTTTGATTCTCGCCGGATGTAAGATACGTAGGCAACCCACATCGGGCCCAACTATTTAAAAAAGAATAAAAATAAATAGATAATTAAAAATGTGGGTACATAAATGTCATTGTGTTTTCATAAGTAAGGCGATGACATTCTTGTCCAAAATATGCCGAATGTCCCCAAAAGGGCGCCGAAAGGCTGTTTTTGCAAGAACAGCCGCCTTTGGTCGTTTTTTTTTCAAAAAAAAAAATTGCTGTTTAGGAAACACAGCCTTTAAATCTTCTTCATCGATGTATTTTTTTTAATGAATATTTTTAGAAATATTAATGATTTTTTCAAAATGAGTCTTGATTTTGTTTTTTTTTTAAAATTAGAATCACTCACAGGTATAAAATGAGCACCATCCAAAACCCGCCGTTCACAGATATAGATGAGTTTCTATTTCGGCTTCAGATGTGGTGGCATGAGTTAGGAGGAGATGGTCAGAAATGGGTCATTAAGTATTTGGGAGCTCTCATAGATATTATGAAAGTTAAACCGCGCAATGATTTGATTACGGCACTAGTAACTTTTTGGGACCCTATTCACAATGTCTTTCGCTTCTCTGATTTCGAGCTTACTCCCACATTAGAAGAAATAGCTGGATATTCCGGTTTTGACGGAGATTTGAGAAACCAAAATCTTATATTCCCAAAGGCTCCCTCAGTACACCGATTCTTTGGTCTTCTGAATATCAGTAATCAAATCAGGAAAAACAACGTTATCAAAGGGTGTTGTTCTTTCAACTTCCTATATTCAAGGTTCGGAAAGCCGGATAGATTTGAAATTCATGAAAAGGGCCTTACTAACAAACAAAACAAGGACACCTGGCAGATTCACCGACGCTTCGCTTTCATGGTGGCTTTTCTGGGAATCATGGTCTTCCCAAATAAAGAGCGGACGATTGATATTCGCATAGCCAGAGTCGTACAAGTCCTCACTACCAAAGAACATCACACTCTTGCCCCGATCATTCTCTCAGACATTTATCGGGCATTGACTTTGTGTAAATCCGGGGCAAAATTCTTCGACGGATGCAATATTTTGTTGCAAATGTGGTTGACTGAACATCTCCGACATCACCCCAAGTTCATGCAGTATGGTCCAAGCAAGGACTTTCATCGAGAGTTATGAAGAAAGAATAAAAGATTATAAATCTCCAGAAGGGGTGGAAGCCTGGATATCCCATTTAAGATCTTTAATAACGAGTCAAATTGAGTGGACTTTGGGATGGTGTAAGCACGTGATTTTTGCCCTATATGAGAATTACTCCCAAAAAATTCAAAAATAAAATAATTTTTCTTGGTGTGCAATTTTTGTGATATTTTGTGGTATTTTTGTGTAATTATTTGTATGTTTGTCTGTGCATGTTTATTTGTTAAATTAATAAAAATAAAAAAATATGTCGCATTTTGCATGTAGGATTTAATTCTACAATTGTTAGTAATTAAGTTTGTTTTATAAAAAAATAAAAATTACAAAAATAGGCATCATTTGAATTTTTAGCATTTAATGTCCGAATATACAATTTTATGCTTAATTATTACTTAATTGTGCGTTAATTGTTATTGGGAGCTAATTTGCGCTTTTATAACTTAATTTAGTTCTTAATAATAGTTTAAGTATTTTTATAATTTAGTTTTAGAAAAATAAAAGAAGAAAAGAGAGCAAAAAATAAAGAAAGTCGGAATTGAGCCTCTTCTTCAAATTCAAGCTACAAGCCCAACAAATACCCAATCTTCCCAAACGACCCAGTCCATTTCGAACTGGGTCGACCCAGTCCATATCCCAAAAGACCCAGACCCCCTTTGTCTTTCATTTTTCATAAAAACAAAACAAAACAAAAACAAAAAAAAAACAAAGAAAAACCCTAAAAGACTAAGCTATCCGCCACCCCCATCCCTATCTTCTTCTTCTCCATTTTTCTCCAAGGTCATCCATGGCTTCCCCCTCAAAGCTCAACCATGGCTGCCTGACGTCGACAAAACCAACAGCTCCAACGAACAACATCTTCTCCAAACAAAACGCCAAGCAAGCTGCCTTTCTTCTTCGTCGTCGCATCCAAACGACCATCGTCGCAGCTGTTGCGTCGTTCGCGTCCAGCCGCTGATGCTGCTGCTCATGCAGCTGCTGCTGCATTTTCTGCTGCCTGTTGCTGCTGCCCGTGGCTTCTTCTTCTTCTTCTTCCCGTCGCTGCTGCTCGTTGCGTCTTCTTCCCGTCGACGCGGACTGCTGCCCACTGCTTCTTCTTCGTTGTCGTTGTTGCCATGGCAGCTTCTTCCAGCTTCCAAATCATTGTTGCCCGCTGCGTTCTTCACGTCCAAGTGCTGCTGCTGCTCACCATAGCAACTTCCACAATTACACGCACACACACGGAGGAAAACAAAAGCAGTCCGGTTAAAGTCCGGCGAAGTTCTGTCAAAGTTTCGTTTGGATTCGTTTAAAATTCGTTCGAGTTCGTCGTTGGTCATTTATGGTTAGTTGTTCTAAGTTTATTTTTGTCCGTAATTTGTTTGATATTTTCAGATTTGGAATTAGTGTAAGTTTGCTTATTTATTTTTAGATAAAATTGTTAGTTTAATTATATTGTTGTTAGATTTAAGTTGAAGATTCAATTTAATTATTTTTCAGTTTGTTTTATTAATTTTAAGAGGATTTAGTTTTAATATAGAAAGGTGTTAGTTTAAATCGTTTAAATCCATTGTTTGTTGCTAATATAGATTTAGTTCGTGTTCATCTTGTTTGAAGTTCGTTTTTAATTTAGTAATTTAATGCGAAGTTATGTTTTGGTTTTTAATTTTTGGATCATGTATCTTTGTTATAAAGTTTTGTTGGATTTAATTTAAGAAAGATTAGTTGATTATTTGAAGATTAGTGATTTGAATATGTTTATTTGTTTTGTTTAAGTTTAATTCGAAGTTTGAATAAAGTTTGTTTGTTATTGTTATTGAATATTTTCATTCATGTTCATACTTTGTTTGGTTGATCTTGAATCCGAAATTTGTATAGTTTGATTTCTTGTTTATCATTTATGATTATTTCTTGAATTTGTCTCATAATCTTGTTTAAGTTTAATATAGGAATTGTTGGTTGTAATGTTGTTAGAGTTGATTTTAAGTTCAATATTATTGAATTTAGAAATCTGAATATACTTGTTTGTTGTTGTTGTTGTTGAATCTGAAAATAGGTTTGTTTGTTGCTAAAAATATTGTTCAATCAAATTTTAGTTGTTCTTTGTTGTTCAATTTGTGTTAATAGGTTTGTTTGTTGCTAAAAATATTGTTCAATCAAAATTTTAGTTGTTCTTTGTTGTTCAATTTGTGTTCATGTGATTTGTTGTTGAAATGTTGAAGAAATCATGTTCATGTGATTTGTTGTTTGAACATTGTTAGAAATTGGTCATATTGACTATATTTTGGTTAAGTTTGATTAATTGATTTGTTATAGCTGATGGGGTAATTTGGTAAATCGCAGTACATTTGGGGGTAAAATAGTAATTGCAATAAGGTCGGAGGGGTAGTTTAGGAATTGTACATTTTGTAATTTTTTATGTGAAGCATGGGGGACAAAATGAAATGGGGTGGGTTGTGATATAGTTATTTAATATAAAGGGGGGACAAGACAAATTTTAGTGTGGGGAATCTTGTATTTATTTATGTTAGGCATGGGGGACAAAATATAATGGGGTGGTGTGATATATTTATTTAATGTAATGGGGATGAGTGGGAAGATAATGGGTTTGGTAGAGAAAATAGGTTGATTTTAATTGATTAAAAGATTTATGGGATGAGATATATATAGAAGTCTTGAAACTGATTTATAGGACAGATAGAGAAAAAAGAGAGGAAAAATCTGACAGAAAGAGAATAAGAGAGAGAAAAAAAAGGCTGAACATTTAAGAGAGAGAAAATTCCGAAAAATTACTTAAACTTTCAAATAAAAAAAAATAAAAAATATTCTGCTTTCTTTCATTGTTTGAAATTAACATTAATTGTTGTTGTGTCATCAAAGCTTGAAGTTTTTGTTTTGGGATTAATACTCCACCGGTTTGCAAACGCTGTTCCTGGGTTGTTACTGTTGCTGGATTGTTGCTGCTGTGCTGTATTGTTATTACTGCTGCTGATTCTCATCTTTCATTTTCTTTTGCTTCCAAATCAGGTACACAACTGACACGCTGGTTATTGTAATCCGAAATATGAAGTATGAATACGAAAAATGAAGAGTTGAAATTCTGAATTATATTTAATTATATTCTGAATTTTATTTGTATGTATAAATTATTTAGCTTGCAAAAAATCAGAATCATGTAGATATTTAATACATATAGTGAAACATCGGATGATAGCTTAACGGACGAACTACCTATATATTGCCTAAAAATAAATAAATGGTGTAGTAACTTCGTCTAGTTAATTCGCTATTGTTGGATGATTATCATGTCTCAAAAAACACGTTAGTTTATCAAAATAGACCATTTTGGAACTTGGAAGAATGTTGTTTAATTAAATATTATTGGTCAATTTCAGCCTGTAAATAAATTAAGACGTTTTTTTATTTTATTTTGTAGAGGCAAATTTAATAGAGAATAATGTAGGCATTTTAGGATTATCTTTTAAAAATAAATGAGACGAACCTCGCCGAATAAAAAATACAAAATTGTGGGGCCCTCAATAAATATTTAATTGAGTATTTAGAATTCGGGATGGACTGTTTAGTGAATTCCACAGTCTTACCCATAAATAATAATACGCTAATCGCTTTAGGCACGATTTAATAATAATACATTCTTAAACACGGGTGCGCATTTATGCGACCCAAATCCAAATCCTAAAACATTGAATAAAAATACGTTCCGGATCGCGGGTGCATTTTATGTGACGCAATCCAAAGACATATTTTTAAACGATGTTCACATTCTTGTAAAAATAATAATAACAATTATGAAAGCGGTAAAAAGATAAAATTTGCACATAAGTTCATATTTGTATAAAATCAGATAATCAAGCCGAATATAACAGTTGAGCGACCGTGCTAGAACCACGGAACTCGGGAATGCCTAACACCTTCTCCCGGGTTAACAGAATTCCTTATCTAGATTTCTGGTACGCAGACTGTAATATAGAGTCATTCTTTCCTCGATTCGGGATTAAAATTGGTGACTTGGGACACCCTAAATCTCCCAAGTGGCGACTCTGAAATAAATAAATAAATCCCGTTTCGATTGTCCTTTAATTGGAAAAAACTCCCTACGTACCCCTCGGGTATGTGAAAAAGGAGGTGTGACAGCTCTGGCGACTCTGCTGGGGATAAATTATTTATGGTAACCTAGAACCACTGGTTCGGGGTTAGAATTCGAGCTTAGATAAATTGTTATATTTGGCTTTATCTGATTTTTACATGTTTGAGCCTAATGTGCTAAATGCTGCTTTTACCGCTTTGATATTATTTGACTGTATATATAAACTGTGCCGAACCCTTCTCTCTTCACCTCCGGGGATGTGCTTACTGGTTGAGACTCCCTATTCTGTTAGTGTTATACCCTGAAATAAGAAAGAGGTCGGACAAGTTACGAAGCCGGATGGCCTTTTGGTTCCCGGTAAGTTGCCCCCTCCTCGACTCGAGTTGTCCGCTCGGGTACACAGTCTAGTACACTGACCCAGGTTTTGAATATAGAATAACGTGACTTCATGCCGGATCCCTAGTAGGAACGCTTATTTGCATCACGTTGCATTTGACTTAGGGGACTCAACACAGGGGTTGGGTCCGTCTAGGACTAGCAACCTGAAATGAAAAGACCATTCTTATGCATCCTACTTGCTCTGTACATATATTTGTTTCGAACTTGCATGTTGACCGGTTTCTGAATCTTGGGAATGTTGGAAAATTGAAGGAAAAAAAAGAAAAAAAAAGGGAAAAAGAATATATCAGTTAGGGAGTTAATTGATTATTTTAGAAAAAAAATCAATGACCAATTACTGGCGAAACTCTGCCGAAATTTTGAAAAAAAAGGAAAATATTTTATTTTGTTTTACTAAAGAATATAGAAAAAAAAAAAGTCTTTTATTTTTTTGGAAAAATAGATTGTTTTATTGTTTGTTGAAAATGAAAAAAAATTCATTATTTTGTCTTTTTCAAAAATAGAAAAGGAAAATAGATTGTCTTGCCAGGAAAAAATAAAAATGGAAAAGAGTCATGTTTAATAATAGTTCGGTTAATTTGCCCGAACTACGCATGGTTTGATTCTCACCGGATGTGAGATACGTAGGCAACCCTCATCGGGTCCAACCCCCTTTTTTGCTAAAATAGCCAAAAACCAATAAATAAAAAAAAACGTGTCAAAATTTTAATTTTTGTCATAAATAAGTCGGGCGGTATCCAACCTCCCCTTTTGCTAAAAATAGCCAAAAAAAATATGTCAAATTTTATTTTTGTCATAAAGAAGTCGGGTGACGCTGTTTTATCAAGACATAGCCGAATGTTCCCGAAAGGGACGCCGGAAGGCTGACTTTGCATAAACAGCCACCTTTTGGGTCATGTTTAGGATTTTGGTCCAGTTGACCCACACAACCTTAAAAATCTTCGTCCCCGAAGCGCTGAAGGGCCGTGTTTGCAACACCACGTTTTCATTGTAATTTGAAAAAAAAAAGTCAGCGGTTAGGTGAATACCATTTGAATTTTTTTAGTCAAAAAATAAGTCGAGCCAGCTTCGGCCGCGTCTTAAACCGTTCTTGCCGAAATAGCCTTAGAGTATCTTTCAGTTGTCGAAAGGCTATTTTCGTAAAAGAATGGACAAGTTTGTAAAGTGTTATAAAATAATCCTCTCCGGTCTCAAAATTTGGAAGGGGCCACATTTGCAAAAATAACCGTTTGGTTGCATTTGTCAAACGGAGAAAGGAAGATGGCCATTTGTTTTGGAGTTGGTAAATCTTTTGATTAGAATAGGTGAGTTGTTTGATTTTCGAGTTTGTAGGTCATCTTCAAACCTTTAAAACCCACTTTATTTTAATATGAAAATTGAAAAAAATGATTAGTATTGTTTATCTTTTATTGGTCCAAACTACGCAAGGTCTGATTCATGCGGGGTCATGATATGTAGGCAATCTCCATAAGATTCGACCACAACAAAAAATGAGAAAAAAATGGAAAAAAAAATCGAAAAAAAAGAAAAGAAAAAATGAAAAAAAGAAAGAAAAAAAAAAGAAAGAAAAAAAATGAAAAAGAAAATGAAAAAAAGAGAGGAAAAGATGTTGTTAATAATGGGGACCGACTGAGTCCATTTTAACCTGTTGTTTTGAATCACAAAGAAAGAAGGTGGTTGGTTTGTGGTAAGCCGGACAATGACACCCAGAATATCGCGCAGAATCCTTTACTTGCACCTCATGATACACACTCTGCGGGAATCGGGTCTAATAACAGAGGTTGATGATATTAAAGCTGATAATGGTCTTGGCAGTATTGATGCGAACGCTCAGTGGCTAAGATGCCAATTTTGATAAAGTGGGAGGACGCTCCGTTCCTTGGTTAGCAAGAGAGAAGCTTGTGGTAGTTTATTTTGTTGTCATTTCTGTTGTCCGGATTATTCTTAGGGTTGTAATCCGAATATTGTCTTATGTCAAACCTTCTTATCTTTCTAGTTTGTCATATCAGTTTGTTTAAGTTTTGTCGAGGCTGTGTTAGGATTTTATTCTGGTTGTTTTGTTTGTTTTGTTATTCAAACCATTTCGCCGGTAGTCTAATACAAAAGCCGGTCTTTTATTATTTCCAGACATCTTTTTGTTTAGTCCTTTTATCATTTTGTTCAGCGCCGATTCTAGTAACATGACATGCGCACACAGTTTGGGCCTAGTCTTTAAAGTTAATCATAAAACCCCGGAAAGGCAATCAGAACATTTAAAGGAAATAAGAACGGTTTGAGATTATTTGAAGCCCGAGTCATGTGGAACTGGGGCAAGTAAAACATAAAGAAAATCGTTAAATGCAAGATTCGCCAAATTGGCATGAGGGTCGTTCATGAGAGTGAGAGTGTCGCCCAACAGTGCTTTAGAAATGACAAATGAAAAAGCAAGTGTTTAACATAATTGTCAAGTCCAGCACCATCGGAAGAGACTATAAATCTATGATCAATTGTGTTGTTTGCACTTGGCATGTTTTGAAGACTGGAATGACGAAGGCATTTTGTTCTGCTATCTAAACACTTTATCCTTCGTTACCCCCTTTGAGCCTTATTTATTTTCTTTCATACCCCTCGTTCGGAATCAATAGCAACGACTAGGAAATATGAGCCTGGAAGGTAAAGAAAAAAATAATAATAATAAAAAAAAAAAGAAGAAGAGAAAAATGATAACAAAAAAAAACAAAAGAAAGTCAAATGAAAACAGAGGAATTGGGAACTACGTTTGACCTGATTCCTCAAAGAGGATATGTAGGCGCTTCATGGCTCGGTCATAGGGTGCATAATGGTCATAATGTGCATGGTGTAATAAAAATATAATAAATAAATAATCCCCAAGCAAGAAATTGGGGCAAGGGTTGCGCTTGTTATAAACAAATATGATTTCGAAGGTTGTAATTTTAAACCCCAAATTTATTTTGTTTTTGAGCCTTAAATACCCTTTCTTTCTAGCCTATCCAAAACCCACATTACGGTCCAAAGAAAGACCTTCTGATCAGTCTTCAAAAGATGCCAAGTCAGACAAATGAGAGTCTTACCGGTGAACATAACATTCTGTCCCACATCAGAAAGGACTCAAATCCCCAGCAGAAAGAGTCATACCGGCAAAACTCCAAATCCCCAGCTGGAAAGTGATACAAATGAGAGAGTCTTATCGGTGAAAATCTTCACGGACACCATAAGGCGATGAAAGCTGAGAGAAAAACCAAAATGAGAGAGACTTGATAGTGAAAACCCTTCGGGCACTACAAGTCGAATAAGATTGAGAATCAGATGGGGAATTGCCAATTGAAGGTCTTGAAAGACGATTGACGACGGAAGATAGGCCACAAATGCATGCCATGACCATTAGAGTCGGTGTCTGCGTTTGATAGGTTTTTATTTATAGTTTCTTTTGTTACAGAGTCATCTTTTTCATTTGTCTTTTATTCTGTTCCCTTTTTATCTTTTTCCTTTCATAGAAAAACTCCCCAATAGAGTCTGTCTGGTCAGAACAAGTGTGAATTGACTTCAAAATATGCCATCAGCTTTCCAATTATGCAAGATAAGATCTGACTAGTACATCCAAGTGGTATAGTCAGCGAGGAACAAACGCGAGGCCAGTGTCAAAAAAGATATCCCCAGCAAAAGGGAATTGACAAAAGGATTGACAAGTGTCAAGAGGGATACCCTTGCCGAAATCAAAGGTTATAAACCTCAAGGCCAAGGCCCGTTGAACAAAGCAAGGAGAGCAGTGAGCATGATTTGGGGAAATTCATACTAGACTAAAAGGTCGGGGAAATGCCAGTTTCCGAGCTATGCCACAAAAGAAGAGGGATATCCCCAGCAGAAAGGGATTATCCCCAGCAAATAATATCATCCCCAACAAGTTGTGGAGCGCAGAGCAAGGAAGGAGAAAAGGAAAAGCCATCCCAGTAGGAGTATCACAACCAACCACCACGTTTTAAACTAACAAATTTTGTTTGATTTGAAACAGGTAAAGGAAATGGCATTGATGACAGAAATGCATGCCATAAGGGAGACTGTCAAACTGGGGCAGAAAATTTTCCTTTCATTTGGAAAATTTTCTGGAAGTCAGGTACCCATTCGAGGAAGAATAAAGATAGCACCAGTCTCAAGGGAAGTGGTGTTTGAACCAGTGTTGCCCCAACATAATAAGTTTAAATGGAGGAAGTATTCCCCAGCAGACAGAATAAAGGGATGACACTTGTGCTCAGAAAAGCAAAAAGCCATTATCATCCCCAGCAGCTTCCAGAAGAATGAAGCATCGACTTGAAGGGATAAAATTCCCCAGCAGCGTTATCCTCAACAACGTTATCCCGAGAAGATAACACTTTTATCCCCAACAGTGTTGAAAAAAAAATAAAAAAAAAATAAAACAAAAAGGAAAAATTTTGAATTTGAAGGAGGGGAAGAAAGGAGACTTCCCCAGTAGTATTATCCCCAGCAATCAGGCGTCCACCTGGAGAACAAGGAAGACCAATTGGAGTATTAGCAATCAAGCGTCCACATGGAAAACAAGGAAGAGCAGTTGGAGTATTAGCAATCAGGCGTCCACCTGGAGAACAAGGAAGAGCAGTTGAAGTATCAGCAATCAGGAGCCCACCTGGAGAATAAGGGAATACAATGGAAGTATCAGCAATCAGGAGCCCATCTGGAGATTAAGGGAATACAATTCAAATCTTAAGTAATCAGGAGCCCCCCCTGAAAAACAGAATGGCGTTTTATTTTTGACATTATTGGTTGAAGTCAGGAGCCCCCTGAAGAACAGAATGGTGATTTGTTGGTTGAAGTTGGGAGCCCGCCCATATAACAGAGGAATATATTCAGTCTTTTCATTTCAAAAAAAAAAAGAGAAAAAGAAAGAAAAAAAACAACCGAAAAAAAAAGAAAAAGGGGGAAGTAGTTTGCAGAGGAATGAAACATCTTACTCAAAAGGAAGTAAGTTTGGAAGGAGTAAGATAACATATTTACTCAGCAGAGTTATCCACAACAGTGTTATCCCCAGTGGATCATCGAGATGTAGAAACATCCTCGACAGAGTTTCGGGCAACCCAGAGTGGGTAAGGAAGAAAAGGAAAAGTCATCCCCAGCAAAATAATCCCCAGCAGTTTCGAGGGAAGACAACACAGGTAAGTAAATAATTCAGGAAGAAGGAAATGGTTCACGCATAGGAGACGCACTTCCTAAGTGAAGATTTCATTAATAGGAGACGCACTTCCTAGTTTGAAATCATTAAAGTTTCACCCATAGGAGATGCATTTCCTCCTAAGTTTGTTTAGTTTCACCCATAGGAGAGGCATTTCCTCCTAAGTTTGTTTTAGTTTCACCCATAGGAGATGCATTTCCTCCTAAGTTTGTTTTTACCCATAGGAGAGGCATTTCCTCCTAAGTTTAGTTTCACCCATGGGAGAGGCATTTCCTCCTAAGTTTAGTTTCACCCATAGGAGATCCATTTCCTCCTACGTTTACTTTTACCCATAGGAGACGCATTTCCTCCTAAGTTTAGTTTCACCCATATAAGAGGCATTTCCTCCTAAGTTTAGTTTTTACCCATAGGAGAGGCATTTCCTCCTAAGTTTAGTTTCACCCATAGGAGAGGCATTTCCTCCTAAGTTTAGTTTTTACCCATGGGAGTGACATTTCCTCCTAAGTTTAGTTTCACCCATAGGAGATGCATTTCCTCCTACATTTACTTTTACCCATAGGAGACGCATTTCCTCCTAAGTTTAGTTTCACCCATATGAGAGGCATTTCCTCCTAAGTTTAGTTTTACCCATAGGAGATGCATTTCCTCCTAAGTTTGTTTTAGTTTCACCCATAGGAGATGCATTTCCTCCTAAGTTTGTTTTAGTTTCACCCCATAGGAGATGCATTTCCTCCTAAGTTTAGTCTTACCCATAGGAGAGACATTTCCTCCTAGGTTTATTTTACCCATAGGAGAGGCATTTCCTCCTAAGTTGTTGTTGAAATCAGGAGTCCGCCTAGAGAATAGAGAGATTCAATTTTAAATTTAGCAATCAGGAGTCTGCCTAGAGAACAGAGATATACTTTTCAAGTTTGACGTCAGGAGTCCGCCTGGAGAATAGAGACATTCAATTTCAAATTTAGCAATCAGGAGTCCACCTAGAGAACAGAGACATACTTTTCAAGTTTGACGTCAGGAGTCTGCCTGAAGAACGGAGACATACAGTTTAAATTTCAAAAGTCAGGAGTCCGCCTGGAGAATAGAGACATTCAATTTTAAATATAGCAATCAGGAGTCCGCCTGAAGAACGGAGACACACAGTTCAAGTATTGGTTGAAGTCAGGAGCCCCCTGAATAACAGAATGGCGATTTATTGGTTGAAGTCAGGAGCCCGCCTGAAGAGAGGAATGGCGTTTATTTTTAAAGTTGTTGTTGGAGTTGGGAGCCCGCCCATAGAACAGAGGCATACATTTCAGTTTTTTCATTTCAAGTGTTGAAGTTGGGAGCCCACCCATAGAACAGAGGCATACATTTCAGTCTTTTTATTCCAAGTGTTGAAGTTGGGAGCCCGCCCATAGAACAGAGGCATACATTTCAGTCTTTTCATTTCAAGTGTTGAAGTTGGGAGCCCGCCCATAGAACAGAGGCATACATTTCAGTCTTTTCATTTCAAGTGTTGAAGTTGGGAGCCCGCCCATAGAACAGAGGCATACATTTCAGTCTTTACATTTCAAGCGTTGAAGTTGGGAGCCCGCCCAGATAACAGAGGCATACATTTCAGTCTTTACATTTCAAGCATTGAAGTTGGGAGCCCGCCCAGATAACAGAGGCATACATTTCAGTCTTTATATTTCAAGCGTTGAAGTTGGGAGCCCGCCAAGATAACAGAGGCATACATTTCAGCCTTTAAATTTTCAAGTATTGAAGTTGGGAGCCCGCCCATACAACAGAGGCATACATTTCAAGATCAAGTTAGAGGACAATAAAACAGAGGGTTACAACAGGAATCCCCAGCAGGAAACAATAAAAATCCCCAGCACCGGGAAGCAGAAGGTTGCAACAAGAGGTCCCAGCACAAACTCAAGTGCATGTGTCGAAAGGAAGAAAAGCATCGGAAGAAAAGCACCGGAGGAAACACAAGCCGACAAGAAAGCAAGGCAACAAGAACAAATTTTAGTCTAGCCTAGCTTCTTGTTTTCTTTTAAGCACGGTGTAACAAGGAGATCGGTAAGCAGTGATAACAGCATGCAACAGCAGTAACATCGCAGTCCCACGGTAGTCCCAGCTACCAAAAACTTCCCGAACTACATTGACCTGATTCCTGTTTAGCCCAGGATATGTAGGAAACCTTTGAAGCAAAGGTTCGGTCAAATCTTTTTCAAAAAATGCTTCACACGGAGTACTCGGATGGGCAAAAATCGCTCGCTTTATCTTTGCACGAAAACCCTTCGTGTCTTCGGGCAAAGAGGGGCAGCTGTAAGCACGTGATTTTTGCCCTATATGAGAATTACTCCCAAAAAATTCAAAAATAAAATAATTTTTCTTGGTGTGCAATTTTTGTGATATTTTGTGTAACTATTTGTATGTTTGTCTATGCATGTTTATTTGTTAAATTAATAAAAAATACAAAATATGTCGCATTTTGCATGTAGGATTTAATTCTACAATTGTTAGTAATTAAATTTGTTTACAAAAATTAAAAATTACAAAAATAGGCATCTTTTGCATTTTTAGCATTTAATGTCCAAATGAACAATTTTATGCTTAATTATTACTTAATTGTGCGTTAATTGTTATTGGAAGTTAATTTGCGCTTTTATAACTTAATTTAGTTCTTAATAATAATTTAAGTACTTTTATAATTTAGTTTTAGAAAAATAAAAGAAGAAAAGAGAACAAAAATACAAAGAAAAATCGGATTGGGCCACTTCTTCAATTTCAAACCACAGGCCCAAATAATTGCCCAACTTTCCCCATGACCCGGTCCGTTTCAAACCGGGTCGATCCGGTCCGCTCCATTAACCCAACACCCCTTCTTCATTTTTGTCCAAAAACAAAACAAAACAAAAACAAAAAAAAACAAAGAAAAACCCTAAAAGACTAAGCTATCCGCCACCCCCATCCCTATCTTCTTCTTCTCCATTTTTCTCCAAGGTCATCCATGGCTGCCCGACGTCGACAAAACCAGCAGCTCCAACGAACAACATCTTCTCCAAACAAAACGCCAAGCAAGCTGCCTTTCTTCTTCGTCGTCGCATCCAAACGACCATCGTCGCAGCTGCTGCATCGTTCGCGTCCAGCCGCTGATGCTGCTGCTGCGTTTTCTGCTGCCTGTTGCTGCTGCCCGTGGCTTCTTCTTCTTCTTCTTCCTATCGCTGCTGCTCGCTGCGTCTTCTTCCCGTCGACGCGGACTGCTGCCCACTGCTTCTTCTTCGTTGTCGTTGTTGCCATGGCAGCTTCTTCCAGCTTCCAAATCGCTGTTGCCCGCTGCGTTCTTCACATCCAAGTGCTGCTGCTGCTCACCATAGCAACTTCCACAACTACACGCATACACACGGAGGAAAACAAAAGCAGTCCGGTTAAAGTCCGGCGAAGTTCTGTCAAAGTTTCGTTTGGATTCGTTTAAAATTCGTTCGAGTTCGTCGTTGGTCATTTATGGTTAGTTGTTCTAAGTTTATTTTTGTCCGTAATTTGTTTGATATTTTCAGATTTGGAATTAGTGTAAGTTTGCTTATTTATTTTTAGATAAAATTGTTAGTTTAATTATATTGTTGTTAGATTTAAGTTGAAGATTCAATTTAATTATTTTTCAGTTTGTTTTATTAATTTTAAGAGGATTTAGTTTTAATATAGAAAGGTGTTAGTTTAAATCGTTTAAATCCATTGTTTGTTGCTAATATAGATTTAGTTCGTGTTCATCTTGTTTGAAGTTCGTTTTTAATTTAGTAATTTAATGCGAAGTTATGTTTTGGTTTTTAATTTTTGGATCATGTATCTTTGTTATAAAGTTTTGTTGGATTTAATTTAAGAAAGATTAGTTGATTATTTGAAGATTAGTGATTTGAATATGTTTATTTGTTTTGTTTAAGTTTAATTCGAAGTTTGAATAAAGTTTGTTTGTTATTGTTATTGAATATTTTCATTCATGTTCATACTTTGTTTGGTTGATCTTGAATCCGAAATTTGTATAGTTTGATTTCTTGTTTATCATTTATGATTATTTCTTGAATTTGTCTCATAATCTTGTTTAAGTTTAATATAGGAATTGTTGGTTGTAATGTTGTTAGAGTTGATTTTAAGTTCAATATTATTGAATTTAGAAATCTGAATATACTTGTTTGTTGTTGTTGTTGTTGAATCTGAAAATAGGTTTGTTTGTTGCTAAAAATATTGTTCAATCAAATTTTAGTTGTTCTTTGTTGTTCAATTTGTGTTCATGTGATTTGTTGTTGAAATGTTGAAGAAATCATGTTCATGTGATTTGTTGTTTGAACATTGTTAGAAATTGGTCATATTGACTATATTTTGGTTAAGTTTGATTAATTGATTTGTTATAGCTGATGGGGTAATTTGGTAAATCGCAGTACATTTGGGGGTAAAATAGTAATTGCAAAAGGTCGGAGGGGTAGTTTAGGAATTGTACATTTTGTAATTTTTTATGTGAAGCATGGGGGACAAAATGAAATGGGGTGGGTTGTGATATAGTTATTTAATATAAAGGGGGGACAAGACAAATTTTAGTGTGGGGGAATCTTGTATTTGTTTATGTTAGGCATGGGGGACAAAATATAATGGGGTGGTGTGATATATTTATTTAATGTAATGGGGATGAGTGGGAAGATAATGGGTTTGGTAGAGAAAATGGGTTGATTTTAATTGATTAAAAGATTTATGGGATGAGATATATATAGAAGTCTTTAAACTGATTTATAGGACAGATAGAGAAAAAAGAGAGGAAAAAATCTGACAGAAAGAGAATAAGAGAGAGAAAAAAAAGGCTGAACATTTAAGAGAGAGAAAATTCCGAAAAATTATTTAAACTTTCAAATAAAAAAAAATAAAAAATATTCTGCTTTCTTTCATTGTTTGAAATTAACATTAATTGTTGTTGTGTCATCAAAGATTGAAATTTTTGTTTTGGGATTAATACTCCACCGGTTTGCAAACGATGTTCCTGGGTTGTTACTGTTGCTGGATTGTTGCTGCTGTGCTGTATTGTTATTACTGCTGCTGATTCTCATCTTTCATTTTCTTTTGCTTCCAAATCAGGTACACAACTGACACGCTGGTTATTGTAATCCGAAATATGAAGTATGAATACGAAAAATGAAGAGTTGAAATTCTGAATTATATTTAATTATATTCTGAATTTTATTTGTATGTATAAATTATTTAGCTTGCAAAAAATCAGAATCATGTAGATATTTAATACATATAGTGAAACATCGGATGATAGCTTAACGGACGAACTACCTATATATTGCCTAAAAATAAATAAATGGTGTAGTAACTTCGTCTAGTTAATTCGCTATTGTTGGATGATTATCATGTCTCAAAAAACACGTTAGTTTATCAAAATAGACCATTTTGGAACTTGGAAGAATGTTGTTTAATTAAATATTATTGGTCAATTTCAGCCTGTAAATAAATTAAGACGTTTTTTTATTTTATTTTGTAGAGACAAATTTAATAGAGAATAATGTAGGCATTTTAGGATTGTCTTTTAAAAATAAATGAGACGAGCCTCGCCGAATAAAAAATACAAAATTGTGGGGCCCTCAATAAATATTTAATTGAGTATTTAGAATTCGGGATGGACTGTTTAGTGAATTCCACAGTCTTACCCATAAATAATAATACGCTAATCGCTTTAGGCACGATTTAATAATAATACATTCTTAAACACGGGTGCGCATTTATGCGACCCAAATCCAAATCCTAAAACATTGAATAAAAATACGTTCCGGATCGCGGGTGCATTTTATGTGACGCAATCCAAAGACATATTTTTAAACGATGTTCACATTCTTGTAAAAATAATAATAACAATTATGAAAGCGGTAAAAAGATAAAATTTGCACATAAGTTCATATTTGTATAAAATCAGATAATCAAGCCGAATATAACAGTTGAGCGACCGTGCTAGAACCACGGAACTCGGGAATGCCTAACACCTTCTCCCGGGTTAACAGAATTCCTTATCCGGATTTCTGGTGCGCAGACTGTTAAACAGAGTCATTCTTTTCCTCGATTCGGGATTAAAATTGGTGACTTGGGACACCCTAAATCTCCCAAGTGGCGACTCTGAAATAAATAAATAATTCCCGTTTCGATTGTCCTTTAATTGGAAAAAAACTCCCTACGTACCCCCTCGGGTATGTGAAAAAGGAGGTGTGACAGATGGCTCCCGGTAAGAGAGGTGATACACATGTCAACCTTGAAGAGTTATTTGCTTCTGTTGGGTTTAAGAAGCGTCCAGCCGTATGCACCACAAAGAGTTCTAAGACAGCTAGGGAGATACCAAGTGGTGCCTGATGATGAAGATTTGAGTGAGCAAGTGATTGAATTACACCCCAAAGCCACTCTCCCTGAGGCTTTAATCCAGCAGATTTGGAATGGTTGTCGATACTTGAAAGATGATACCCAAGTTCCAGATCCTGCGGAAGGCGAGATAAATCCGGGTTATGCTAGGTGGTTTGAGATAAGATCCCGTGTGGATGATGCACCAGAACCTGATCCTAGAAGGCCCATAAAAAGACCGCATGTTCAAGCCTTTGATGACAAAATCCAAGAACGGTTGGCTTGGGGTGAAAAGGAAAAAAGGTATAAAGCAACTATTCATGTTTAGAAGAAAGCCTGAGGAATCTCAATTTGGAGAAAGACTTACAAGCACAGGAAGCAGAAGGTGAAAAGAAGAGTCTGATTAGCGAGAGTAAAACTCTCCACGCTCAGTTTCAACAGATGAAGAAAGCCTCTGAAGCGCCAGTGAAAAGTTGGAAAGATCAGAAAATCATTGCCAATATGATGGAAAAAATGCAAGATTACGACTCCATCTTGACAAAGACTGAAAAGGCCTTAGACAAAGCTAAGGAAAAATCTTACAGTTAAATGAGGAGGCCAAATCTAGTAAGGAACACCAATTAATGAGATTCGAAGAAGAAATGGCTCAATTCAAGAGAGAGAAGGATCATTGGATACATTCAGAAGCTCAACTCCATGCACAGTTGGAAGAAATGAGAAAGTACAATAGAGAACATCAGCACGCAATATTGATAGAGAGATAGCACAGGCAAGACTCGATCAGGCCAGACTTTGAGCTCAATTGGAGTTAGCTTTAGATCGCGAAGACCACATAAGAGATATAGCCACCACTCACCAACAACAATTGCAAATCCAAGACCAAAATCTCCAAGATTTCAAAGCACAAATCCATGATTTGGCCGTTTATACTTCTCAAAGTTACGTGAACTGCCAAGGGATGGATTATGAAAGGTTTCTAGAGCATGCACTTACTTTTGCCCGTCATCTTGCAATGGAGTTAGAGAGGATGTACCGTACACTAGGAGGTCAGCCGGTTCAATCCCCACAGTGAGCAGATGTTCCAGTGATTAAAAGCAGAAGATTGTGGAGTGAAGCGTAGTCATAGTTGTTGGAATTTTTCATATAATAGTCATGTTTTAGTTTAAATCCATGTTGAGTCTTTTAAACCATTTTCTTAAAGTGTTGTCCAAATGTAATGTCATTTCTATCTTTGTACTGTTTCGCTTGTTAAAAATAATAAATAATTGTGTCCGCCAGAACTACGCTCGGTCTGATTCATGCAGGGTCATGATACGTAGGCAATCTTCATAAGATTCGACCACAACCAAAAGAAAAGAATAAAATGAAAAGGGGAGGGAAATAAAAGATAGGCGTGAGTGACAATAAAAGGGAAAAGTCAGGAAAAGCTGGGATGACACAAACAACCGAGTAAATACATGATAGAAAATGGTTAATTGCCTAGGTGCATTGCATCCCAACGTGTAATTACATATGTGTTAAACTCTAAAAACTAACAAGTTTGTTGTTTTCCCAGAGAATTCAAGCAATTAGTTTATCTAGAGTATACTGGCACATTATCATTACCAAACCAGATCAAAAGGACCAATACCAGAAATCATGTCTATCCCGGATGTCGACACAAGTGTTGAGGTAGAGGAGTTGGACGTCAGTAAAATGAAAGAGGAGATACTCAAACTTAAGCAACAGATGGCCGAGATGTATCAGGCCTGGTCTAAAGGACAATCACCCCCATCTTACCCTGCTAACCCTGCTTCCACCCCACCACCGGCTCAAACTCAAGATCATCCTGCCACCGATCTATCCCCAAGCTTTCCCATTTACCATCACTACCGGGGCACCACTTCTCATACACCACAATCTCCACCCCCTAAACCAATTCCATACCCTCCTCCACCAGTAACTCATGTCTTCGTAGCACCTCCACCAGCTACACTCCACAAATCTCCTAGCGAGCCTATGTTCCAGGCCTAGGACAACCAATACTACCCCTCGGAGCCCACTTTCAGAAACCCATTCATATACTCCTCGCTTTGACCTCCCGATAGAAGCTGATAAACTAGTCAAAAATACCGAACATGAGGAGATGTTCAGGAAAGTTAAAAGCTTAGAACAATCGTTCAGAGACATGCGGGGGTTGGGAGGGCAAGTTAGCGTGGTATACGAGGACCTATGTATGTTCCCGAATGTGCAATTACCGGCAGGTTTCAAGATGCCCAAGTTCGACCTATACAACGGGCACGAAGATCTAGTAGCCCACTTGAGGGGTTTTTGCAGCAAGATGAGGGAAGCTGGAGGAAAAGACGAATTGTTAATGGCTTACTTCAGTTAGAGTTTGAGTGGATCAGCATTGGAATAGTATACCCGCCAAGACCATGGGAGATGGTACATATGGGATGATCTAGCGCGAGCATTTGCTTGTCACTTCCAATACAATCTTGAGATCATTCCAGATCGACTGTCCTTGACTAAACTTGAGAAGAAGCACAATGAAAGCTTCATAGAATATGGTTTCAGATAGAGGGAGCAAGCAGCAAGAGTAGATCCCCCCAATGAAGGAAAGTGAAATGGTAGATTACTTCCTACAGGCTTTGGAACCTACTTATTATGGCCATTTGGTCTCAGCTGTGGGAAAGTCATTCAACGAAGTAGTAAAGATAGGGGACATGGTAGAAGAAGGCCTTAAGTCGAATAAAATCATGAGCTATTCAGCTATTAAAGCGACTACTCAGGCTATTCAGGGCGGCATAGGAGGGATTGGGAAGAAGAAAAGAGAGGAAGCAACAATGGTTGATTCAGGAACTTGGTCTGGATCCAGAGGTTCACCTTACCACTACAATAAACCTCGACCCCACCAATAAACTTATCACCACAATCCACCCCAACACTACTATCCCCACCAGAACCTCATTTTTCCGCCCACCATGCACAAGCATACAACCAACCTCTTGCCCACGCTCAATGGCGTGCTCCTGTCCTACCAAATACTTATCCACATCCACGAGCCTACCAAAATACTCCCGGACCAAGTTTCAGGCCGAGTCAAGAACTCAAGGGTGAAAGGTTGCAGAAAAAGAAAACCTTTACTCCGTTGGGAGAATCATACACTAGTCTGTTCCACAGGCTAAAACAGCTAGATATGCTAAGGCCAATACAGTCCAAACTACCAAATCCTCCTCCAAAGAATCTTGACTATACTGTCAGTTGTGAGTATTGTTCTGGTACTCCGGGTCATGATACAGAAAGGTGCTGGCACTTGAAAAATGCGATACAGGAGTTATAGATACCAATAGAATTGATGTTCAAGCTCCCGAGGCACCGAATATCAACAGGAATCCAATTCCAACCCACCAGGAGGCGAATATGATCGAAATAGTGCATGCGGATGGGGGAACCCAAGAAGCCATCACAGACCGTCATGATGATTCGGTTTAGTGGAGTCAAGACAGATGAACAATCAGCAGATGAGAAGTTGGTGCTCAAGCAGAGCAAAAAGAGTGTTGAGCCATCTGTGGCAATAGAGAAGGGGTCTTTAAGCAGAGTTACAACGAAACGGGAAGGGGTAAAGGTGATTGTACTGGGAGCGGCCAGCAAACCCATCATAATCGTGGAAGGAGCCCGCACTGATCGGGTTATTATCAAGCCAGTAACCCAGTTACCAATAATCAACAGCAAGGCTATTCCATGGAATTACGAATGGGTAACGGTGATGTACAAAGGGAAGGAAGTCAAGGAAGAAATCTGTGAAGTACAGGGTTTGACTCGCTCGGGAAGGTGTTTTACTCCCGAGGAGTTAAGAAGAGCTAAAAATAATCTAGCACTAATAAAGAAAGCCGTAACTGAAGAAGAAGCAGAAGAATTCTTGAGGAAGATGAAGCTACATGACTACTCTATCGTGGAACAATTAAGAAAGATGCCCGCTCAAGTTTCCCTATTATCATTATTGATCCATTCGGACGAGCACCGTCAAACTTTAATGAAGATCTTGAATGATGCGCACGTTCCCGATAAGATCTCCGTGAACCACTTGGAAAAAATAGCCAACAAAATCTTCGAAGTAAACAAAGTCACATTCTCCGATGATGAATTGCCTGTAGAAGGTACTGAGCACAACATAGCTCTTTACTCACATTAAAATGTAAGAACTCTGTGGTAACCAGGGTATTGGTTGACAACGGGTCAAGCGCAAACATCTGTCCTCTCTCCACTCTAAGAAAGTTGAAAATAGAAGATGAGAGGATCCATAAGAACAGTATTTGCGTACGAGGATTTGACGACGGAGGTAAAGATTCAGTTGGGGACATAGTGTTAGAGCTGACGATAGGGCCAGTCGAGTTCACAATGGAGTTTCAGGTGCTGGATATAGCTGTTTCCTATAACTTACTGTTGGGTCGACCCTGGATCCACGCCGCTAAAGCAGTCCTATCAACACTACACCAGGTAGTCAAATTTGAATGGGATAGACAAGAAATAGTTGTGCATGGGGAAGACGATTTATGTGCTCGCAGCAATGCCATTGTACCAGTCATTGAGGTGGAAGATGACCAGGGATCATGGGTCTACCAGGTTTCTGACACGATATTGGTAGAGAAAGTTCCGGAGGGGAAATACATTCCAAATCCAAAGATAACCGTTGCATCAGTCATGGTAGCCTATGAGATGTTGAAGAATGGTTTTGTATTAGGTAAAGGATTGGGCTTATCTTTGCAAGGCATCATACAGCCGGTATCTCTTCCCGAAAACTTGGGAACATTTGGTTTGGGATTCAAGCCCACTGCCACAGACATAAGAAAGGCCAGAAAGCTAAAACAGAAGGCATGGGTCCTTCCAAAGCTAGTCCCACGTCTTTCCAAATCATTTGTCAAGTCCGGTACTAGAAGTCACCCGGTAACAATAATTCCCAGTTCTATGATTAATCCTGACGAGGAGTTAATTGAAAGATTTGAAAAGTTGTTTGATCGTGTGAACATGGTGGAAAGGGGTGAAGGTCCTAGCAACGCAGAAATTCAATTCGTTGGGCCAGAAACAAAGCTTAATAATTGGAAAGCCACTCCTCTCCCCATTCGAAATGAGTCTTGGTAGTTTATTTTGATTTTCCTTCAGTTTGTCTGGATCATTCCAAGGTTGTAATCCAGACTTTTATCTTTCAGTCTGTTTGAAGTGTGCAAACCTTGTTTCATTCAATAAAATGTAGTTTCCTTTTCTTTATCATTCCTGATAGTTTTTCTTTTGTTTTTCTTTTCTGTACAGTCTCTTTTTTCGCTGGCTCTAGTGATATGGCATGCATAAGGAATCCTCAGCCCAGTCTTAAAAATCAATCTGATTCCGAAATAATAGTTCAAGAAGTAGGTTGTGATTACGAATCAGAATACGATGAGGATGAGGCCTTCGAAGAGATTAGTAAGGAGTTAATTTACTTCGAAGAAAAACCCAAACACAACCTAAATGATACAGAAGTCGTCAATTTAGGAGGCACAGCTAATATCCGAGAGACTAAAATAAGTGTCCACCTCGGGCCAAAGATCCGGGAAGAGTTAATCAAAGCACTCATTGAATTCAAAGATGTTTTTGCATGGTCATATGATGACATGCCGGGCTTGAGCAGTGATTTAAGGGTCCACAAATTGCCCACCGATCCAGTGTTTCCTCCCGTCAAGCAAAAGTTGAGGAAATTCAAAATTGATATTAGTATGAAAATTAAAGAAGAAATCACCAAACAGTTGGATGCAAAGGTCATTCGGGTCACTCGATATCCTGTTTGGTTGGCTAATGTCGTGCCTGAGCCAAAGAAAGACGGCAAGATCAGAGTATGCGTCGACTACCGCATTCTCAACAAAGCAATTCTGAAGGATAACTTCCCACTACCCAATATCCACATTGTGATCGATAATTGTGCCAAGCATGAGATAGGATCTTTTGTGGATTGCTATGCCGGGTATCATCAGATTTTAATAGATGAAGAAGATGCAGAAAAGACGGCATTCATCACGCCGTGGGGAACTTATTGCTACCGGGTAATGCCATTTGGTTTGAAGAACGTCGGGGCAACTTACATGAGAGCAATGACTACGGTGTTTCATGATATGATACATAAGGAGATTGAGGTATACGTGGATGATGTGATCATAAAATCAAAGCATCAGGCCGACCACGTTGGGGATTTGAGGAAATTCTTCCTGAGACTTCGCAGGTACAACCTCAAGCTTAACCCTGCCAAGTGTGCATTTGGTGTTCCATCCGAAAAGCTGTTGGGATTCATAGTCAGCCGGCGAGGCATCGAGTTGGACCCATCAAAGATCAAAGCCCTCCAAGAATTGCCACCTTCGAGGAACAAGACTGAAGTGATGAGTCTATTAGGGAGGTTGAACTACATCAGCAGGTTTATTGCTTAGCTCACGACAACTTGTGAGCCTATTTTCAAATTGTTGAAGAAGGATGTTGCGGTCAAGTGGACTGATGAGTGTTAAGAAGCATTTAATAAGATAAAAGGATACTTGTCAAACCCACCTGTGCTGGTTCCGCCAGAACCAGAGAGACCTTTGATGCTTTACTTGACAGTCTTGGAAAATTCATTTGGTTGTGTACTAGGGCAGCATGACATTACCGGCATAAAGTAACAGGCTATCTACTATCTTAGCAAGAAGTTCATGGCTTATGAGGTTAAGTACACTCATCTGGAAAGGACATGTTGTGACCTAACTTGGGTGGCTCAGAAATTGAATCATTATTTGTCATCCTACACTACTTACCTCATTTCGTGCTTGGATCCGTTGAAGTATATCTTTCAAAAGCCTATGCCAACAGGGAGACTTGCAAAGTGGAAGATATTGCTCACAAAGTTTGACATCATCTATGTGACTCGGACTACGATGAAATCCCAAGCGTTGGCCGATCATTTGGCCGAAAACCTGGTCGATGAAGATTACGAGCCATTGAGAACTTATTTTCCCGATGAAGAAGTGATGCATATCGATGAACTGGAGAAAATTGAAAATCCAGGCTGGAAACTTTTCTTTGATGGGGCTGCCAACATGAAAGAAGTCGGGATAGGAGCTGTGCTTATTTCTGAAACAGGGCATCACTATCCTATTATGACTCAGCTTCGGTTTTATTGCACCAACAATATGGCTGAGTATGAAGCCTGTATTTTGGGTCTAAGGCTAGCTGCAGACATGGATATCCAGGAAATCTTGGTCTTGGGAAACTCGTATCTTCTGGTACATCAAATTCAAGGAGAATGGGAAACGCGAGACTTGAAGCTCATACCGTACCGACAATGTTTACATGATCTTTGTCAACGGTTTTGATAAGTGGAGTTCAGGCATATTCCAAGGGTCCATAATGAGGTCGCCGATGCTTTGGCTACCCTGGAATCAATGTTTCACCATCCGGACAAAGCTTATGTCGATCCTCTGCATATTCAAGTGCGAGATCAGCATGCTTATTGTAACATGATTGAAGAAGAACTTGATGGCGAACCATGGTTCCACGATATCAAGGAGTACATCAGAATGGGGGTATATCCAGTGCAAGTCACGGGGGATCAAAAGAGAACAATTCGACGGTTGGCAAATGGATTCTTCTTAAGTGGAGGAGTTTTGTATAAGAGAACACCAGACCTTGGATTATTAAGATGCATAGATGCTAAACAGGCTACGACTGTCATGTCCGAAGTACATTCGGGAGTCTGCGGACCACATATGAGCGGATATGTGTTGGCAAAGAAAATTCTCAGAGCAGGTTATTATTGACTTACCATGGAGCGAGATTGTATCAATTTTGTGCGCAAGTGTCATCAGTGCCAGATACATGGAGATTTGATTCATTCTCCCCCATCGGAATTGCACACGATGTCGTCACCATGGCCCTTCGTTGTTTGGGGCATGGATGTCATTGGACCAATTGAGCTAGCAGCATCCAACGGGAACAGGTTCATTTTGGTAGCCATTGATTATTTCACCAAGTGGATTGAGGCCAAAACTTTCAAATCGGTGACCAAGAAAGCAGTGGTCGATTTTGTTCACTCAAATATCATCTATCGATTCGGAATCCCAAAGGTGATCATCACAGATAATGGTGCTAATCTTAATAGTAACTTGATGGAAGAGGTATGTCAACAGTTTAAGATTACACATCGCAATTCTACCCCATATCGTCCCAAGGCGAATGGAGCAATCGAGGCAGCCAACAAAAACATAAAGAAGATACTTCGGAAAATGGTAGAAGGTTCGGGGCAATGGCACGAAAAATTACCATTTGCGTTGTTGGGATATCGCACTACTGTTCGCACTTCGGTAGATGCAACTCCTTATTTGTTGGTATAGGCACTGAAGCAGTAATACCTGCAGAAATTGAAATCTCTCACCTTCGGATTGTCGCTGAGGCTAAGATTGATGATGATGAGTGGGTCAAAACCCGTTTGGAGCAGTTGGACTTGATTGATGAAAAAAGATTGGCAGCAGTATGTCATGTCCAGTTATATCAAAAAAGAATGGCAAGAGCATACAACAAAAGGATGCGTCCCCGAAAGTTTGAAGTGGGTCAGCAAGTGCTAAAACGTATTCTTCCACATCAGGTTAAAGCAAAAGGCAAGTTCGCCCCGAATTGGCAAGGGTCATTCATTGTGACCAGAGTATTGTCCAATGGTGCTTTATGTTTAACAGATATTGAAGGAACATGCATAGACATGGCTATCAATTCCGATGCAGTCAAGCGATATTATGTATGATTTTTTTGTTATAATTGTTGATTGTTTGTATTTGGCATCGTTTCGAAGATAGAAATGACGAAGGCAGTTCGTTCTGCTATCTAAACACTTTACCCTTGTTCCCCCTTTTGAGCCGTATTTGTTTCTTTCATACCCCTCTTTTGGAATCAATAACAAAAAAAAGGAAAAGAAAGAAAAAGAGAAAGGAAAAGAAGTGAAAAGAGAAAGTATAACAACAAGGAAATTCAGGTGTGAACTACGTTTGACCTGATTCCTATTAAGGATACGTAGGCAGCCTCATGGCTCGGTCATAGTAAAATAAAATATCAAAAGGTCCCCAAGCAAGAAACTGGGGCAAAAGTTGTACTTGTAATAAGAAATGTGATTCCAAGAGTTGTAATTTTAAACCCATGTCAAATTGTTTTGAGTCTTTGATACCCTTTCTTTCTAACCTCATCCAAAAGCCCACATTACGGTCTAAAGAAAGACCTTCCGACCAGTCTTTGAGAGATGCCAAGTTGAGCAAATAGAGGTGATTCATATCAGGATAACACTCTTGTCCAAGCAGGAAAAGTAATGAAAATGAGAAAATCTTATTGGTGAAAACCCTCATGGGCACCATGAGGAGACGAAAGCTGAAAGAAAGTAAAAATGAGAGAGTTTTATCGGTGAAAACCTTCATGGGCACCATGAGGTGACGAAAGCTGAGAGAAAGTAAAAATAAGAGAGTCTTATCGGTGAAAACCTTCGCGGGCACCATAAGGCGACAAAGAATTGAGGAACAAATGAATGAGAGAGGTTTGTCAGTGAAAACCCTTCAGGGCACTGCAAGTCAAACAAGGTCCGTAAGTTGGCGGAAAGTAAAATTGGGTTGTGGAAATCTTGGAGAACAAAGTAAAACGATTGGAAAGGAGATTGGTTAAATAGACTGGGCTGATTAATCCAAAATGCATACCATGATCATTTGTGCCAGTGACTCCACTCAGATAAGTTCTTTTTTCCTATCTCCAACAGTCATCCAAATCTGGATTTTCTTCTTTATTCTTAATTCTCAAAATCGTCGCATTTCATTGCTGTAATTTTTACTCCCCTAAAGCTCTTCCAAGGTTAGCCTTGTTTTGACAAATAAGAAGGAATGTCAAAGTATACTACCAAGATTCAAAATTGCACAAAGAAAAATACGGCTAGGACATGCTGGAGATAATATGATGAAAAATGAGACATAGGGTATAAGCAAAAGTGGAATCGGTAGAATGGTTCAGTAATGTCATGGGATATATACGAGTTCAGACAGAAGGGTCGGAAGTGAAAACAACAGTTGGGGATCCTGCAGTTGAGGATCAGTCATGAGGTCAAAACAGTCCTTTCGACTAGTTCAAGGCAGTGTGTTGAAGCAAAGCAGGGCAAAGAGAAAACCCTCCCCAGCAAGAATGCCACAACTAACCACCACGTTTTGAACTGACAAGATTTTCTTTGATTTGAAACAGGGGCAAAGATGACATTTGTTTCAGGAAGCACCCTATGAGGGAAGCAAGTACCATGCAGGATAGGATTTAATTTGAAGTTTTCAGGACCCTCTTGGAAAATGGGACCTAGGTTAAACCCTAAAACAATCATAAGTAGTAAATATAGGACAAATATGCACCAAAAGGAATATAAGTTCATTTCAAAGTTCGCATAAGAGTTATCAGGACACTCCTGAATAATGGAACATAGTTTAAAGCTGGCTTACATAACAAGATTTAGCAGAAGTCATGCCTTTAAAAGATATAGCTTAGATTTAAAATTGTCGTTTAGTTAAGAGTTGGCAGGACCCTCCTGGATAATGGGACCTAGCTTTCAAATTCATACTAATATTTGGTAATATGCTTCAGTTTAACACTCACAGATGCACCCAGCTACCAAACTGGGGCAGAAAACTTTCTTTTGTTTTGTCTATTTTTGTTGAAGTCAGGCGTCCACCTGGAGAACAAGAACAACAGTTAAAGTATCAGTAATCAGGCGTCCACCTGGAGAACAAGGAACAACAGTTAAAGTATCAGCAATCAGGCGTCCACCTGGAGAACAAGGAACAACAGTTGAAGTATCAGTAATTAGGCGTCCACCTGGAGAACAAGGAACAACAGTTAAAGTATGAGCAATCAGGCGTCCACCTGGAGAACAAGGAACAACAATTCAAGTTTCAGCAATCAGGCCCCCACCTGGAGAACAAGGGAGTACAATTCAAGTTTCCACTGTCAAGTTCTTACTGATATTTGGTAACATGATTATATATGGCCATCTACCAAACTGGGGCAGAATTTTTTTCTTTTCTTTTGTATATTTTATTGAAATCAGGAGCCCACCTAGAGAACAAGGGAATACATTTCGAGTCTCAACAATCAGGAGCCCACTGGAGAACAAGGGAATACAATTCAAATTTCAAGTAGTTAGGAGCCCGCCTGGAGAATAAAGGGAAGAAGCAATTCAAATTTCAAATAATCAGGAGTCCGCCTGGAGAACAGAGGAAAGGAAACAATAGTCAAAGGAAGACATTTAAAGGGTCAGCAATCAGGTGCCAGCCTGGAGAAGAAGGGAAAGCATTTCAAAGAATACCATTCAAGTTAGCCATAAAGGAACTTATGAGGAAGATACAAGTCAACGAGGCAACATCAGTCACAAGATCAAGTTTGGAAATAAATCTTTGTAAAGCATAGATTATATCTTAGTCTAGCTTCTTCATTTTTGTCACAGTGCAATAAGGAGATCAGTAGGCAGTATCAGCAGCAGCAACAACAGTAACAGTAAAACCGCAGCTTCATGGTAGTCCCAGCTACCGAAACTTCCCGAACTACATTGACATGATTCCTTTATAGCCAAGGATATGTAGGAAACCTTTGAAGCAGAGGTTCGGTCAAATATTTCAAAAAAATGCTTCCCACGGAGTGTTCAAACAGGAAAAAATCGCTCGTATCCGCTCACTTTATCTTTGCGCGAAAACTCTTTGTGTTTCCGGACAAAGAGGGGCAGTTGTGAGCACGTGATTTTTGCCTCATACGAATTACTCCAAAATAATTCCCAAAATTAGGTTTTGGCTTTGATTATTTGTTATTTTTAGGAAATATTGTGCGATTTTCCTGTTTGTTTGCATAGATTTGTGTGCATGTTTAATTTTATTAATGCATTAAAAATACAAAAAATATAGCATTTGCATTTAAGATTGGATTTTTATATTTTTGGAATTAATTAATTATTAGGTGTTTTACAAAAATGAAAATTCACAAAAATAACATATTGTTTGTGTTTTGGTCAAATTGTGTGATTTTCTTTTAATTTAGTGTTTATTATTTGTGATAGGTATTATTTAAAGTTAATTAATAATTTTAGGCTAATTTAGGTCTTTTATAATTTAATTTCAAATTTTGAAATAAAAAGAAAGAAAAGAAAAGGGAAAAGAATTCTTGGACCAATTCAATTTAATCCCCAAGCCCAAATCAAAAACACCTAATATCCAACCAAAACTAGCCCAAACCCATGCCATACCCGGTCCATTCAATTCAGACCTCAAAGACGACTCAAACGACGTCGTTTCAGTGTCAACCAATCTCAACCGTCCATTCCCCACATCCAACGGCCAGGACTTAACCCATTACCTGTTTAACCCGACCCTGAACTGTTTCCCCCTGAACCCGATCCAGCCTCTAACCCTAACAAACAACACCGTTCAAATCAATTAAATAATCCAAGCCGTTGATCTCGTTTGATCGAACGGCCTGGATTTAACCTCACCCCCAGTATATATTTGTCCAAACAGACCACACCTCCCTCATAACCCCCATCTCATCTTCCTCACCCAAACCCTAGAGACCAGCCGCCACCATTCCCCACCGCCTGCCGGTGGCGGCGTCGGCTCCAATCACTCCCAAATTTACACCCCAGAACCACCCCGAGCCCCTCTTTCCAAATCCATGACTCATTTCCCTCGAATCACCCTAGTACTTCTCGAATCTTCAATCGAAGCTGTCCGGTCCCAAAATCTCTGAACCCTAGCCTACCCAATCGATCCCAATTTAACACCACACAACCCCCATGACTCCCTCATACCAAATCCATCAATGGTTTCCTTCGAATCTGACCAGAACTCATCGAATTTTAAATCTAAGATTCGAACCTAAAAACTAAAAATCAGTTTCCATTGAGCCTGATGACATGCATCGATCAAAACCTCTAGTTTTTGTGATTAGAAGGTCAACTCACTACTAAACCGATGTTGTTCATTTGTTCTTGATAAAGAACAAATGATTAGCATCAGTTTGGGGTGAGTCACAGTATCAAAGCCAAACCCAAGTTCGAGCCTATCCGGTGAGTTGTTTCTTAGTCTTCGTTTATTTACATTAGTGTTATTATGATGTTCGTCTTTCTCATCTCTTTTTCTTTTCCTAGTCAATAAAAATTTGATCAGTACTCTGGTATAAACTATTTCTGTTCACTGTTTATTTATGTAGATTGGTTTTGTGGATGTGTTTCGTATAATTAGGATATCAGAAAACTTTGAAATGGTATCTCGTTTAATCACTTAGGCAGAATAACTGGGATTAGTTCAATAATTTGGTTGAATGTGTATAATAATCAACTGATTAGTATAAGTTTATGCAAGTGTTTACTAATTGAGAAGCTCCTAATAGTGGTAGGGTAGTATTTGCATTATCGAATTAACTAAAAGCACTAATTGAGTGGACAATTAAGTGGATGATTAAAGAAATGAAAAGTTGAATTGGTAGTGGAAAATGCACTAATTGAATGCCCATTTAAGGGAGCTGAAAAGACAGAAATAGGGATAGATACAAAAAAAAAAAGAGCTGAAGAGATAGAGTCAGAAGTGAGGAAAAACTGAAACTACTAAAAAACTGCTACTATTCCTTTGAGCTTTTCTTGGATCTCTGAAGTTTTCAATTTTGAAACACTTTCTGATTCATCTGGGTTTAGAATAGAGGGAATTTTAGTTTGTAAAATCTTGGTTTGAAGTTCTGGCTGTGCTGTGTTGAGTATTGTATTTCATTTCTTGGGTTAAAGCTGATTTTCTTGGTTGTCTCTACTGCTAAAATACTGCTTCTTGCTACTGTTCTGCTGCTGCCTCCTTATTTCCTGTGTTGTTTCTTTCGAATTCCAGGTACTCTTTTGAATTGTGACTGAAAAGGATGCCTGACTGAGCCTCTGTGTAAAGATCTGTAAACTGAGTTGAAGTTAAAATGATTAAACATTAGTGTTGTTTACTGCTTGATGCTGCCATCTTTCTTTATTTATTTCATGTTTGCCTAGTCTAGCTTATTTTGCATACTCCTTTCCTTGATATTACATTTGTTTTAAGTGAGGGATTTGGACCTTGTCCGAATGTAGTTGATTCAGAGTATTTATTTGAACTTAGTGTAATATGTGTTGATCCAATGATGACAAACTGTCATTTAGTTCTGCTTGGACCATACTGTATGAGTTTCTTGCATTTCAAAAGGGCTTTCGACTGAGTATAGAGTGAAAATTTCTTGTTAAAACCATATTGCCAAACATATACATGTGTTTCGAGGTCCTTCCAGGTATTCTGATGGAAATTGAAGTAAGAATTGGATGTGTTTGATAGCTAGGTTATTTGTGTGAAAGATAATAACATTCTAGGGCAGATTCATTCAGTATTTCAATTTCAGTAACGATTGATGATAGGTCTGTTGCTATTTGGGCATGGAATGTTCTATTTTGGCAAGATAGGGAGATCGTTTGTTGCGTTTTGTTGAAATAATTTTTACTAGGAACTGCATATTCACTTTAGAAGATATGTTAACATTAAAGTATGCTTTGCATTTGAGTCAAGGATCACCAGAATTGGTTCAAACTCAGATTTTCTTGAATGATGTAATTTGCCTCAAACATTGGCGCTGGATCATGAAACTGGGTAGCCTTCTTTGGCCCAGTTATGCCGAAACTCCTTTCAGCGATGGAATTTTCATCTGGGCTCACGTCAAGCCGAGCTGCTTATTTCGTTGGTCATGTAGTAACTGGCAGGTTTGGCCGTTGGGCCTCTAATCAGCCTGGGCCTTTTCGTAATCAAACATAGATCGCCTGTTACTAGTCCGTTGACATTTAAATTTTAGTTTAAACATTAGCACAAAAAAAATAGGTAAAAATCCTCTTACGTCTTTTAATCAATTGGTCATGCTCATTAATAAATTGAGGTGTTCCACACTTAACATAAAAAGTTATGGCTCTCCTAATTAAGTATAGAAGTTAGAACAAATCGAGATATAATGTGCCAAACAAAATTACAAATGCATGGCCCTCTACTAATTTCTTATGATTTAAAGACAACAAATAACCAATTATCGTAATTTGCTTTAGGTATGTTTAATGGATTATCATAGTCGTGGACACGTTCGCGTGACATGATCACAATTCTAAAAACAATTCGGAGTATGCGTTCGTGCAACTTCGAACAAATCTTCTCAATAAAAAATGGGTTTTCAGACGTTATTAAATTAAATTAGCTCATATAGTCCGAGGTGCGCCGCCTACCATTTAATCATACAAAAATGACAAATGTTCGTAGTTTATTTTAGGCACGCGTAACTTTGGCCAATATTTTTTAAATAATAAAATGTTATTAATTGTAGACACGTTCGCGTCACATGATTTTGACGCGCCAAACAAATGGGTACACGTACGCGTGAACCGTTTCAAGATGATTTTCTTGATAAAAAGTGGTAAAGGATAAGTGCACATGGGTTTGAATTGTTCTAAATCAAACAATTAAGCCGGATATAATAATTGAGCGACCGTGCTAGAACCACGGAACTCAGAAATGCCTAACACCTTCTCCCGGGTTAACAGAATTCCTTACCCGGATTTCTGTGTTCCCGGATTGTAATACAGAGTCAACCATTCCTCGATTCGAGATTTAAACCGGTGACTTGGGACGCCATAAATTATCCTAATTGGCGACTCTGAATTTTAAATAAAATAATTCCCGTTTCGATTGTCCTTAAATTGGAAAAACTCCCTTATACCCCTCAGGTGTAGGAAAAATGAGGTGTGACACTCACAGGTTTCATGCTGGAGGACGAGGCGGTAGCGTCTGGGTCCAGTCGTATATAGTTGGTCCCTATTAGAGACCACCTGGTGCAGATCCACTATACTATCATCGACGAGTCAGCGGAGGTGGATGTACAGCGATATACGAGGCTGCTGTTGCTCCTTCTATTTGGGGGGTCTTGTTCCCGAACACTTCGGAAAACCTAGTGAGCCTCCATTTTCTGTATCATATTGCCCGGTTTGAGGATACAGCCATCTACAGCTAGGGTGGTGCTGTTATCTCATATCTGTACTGGCAGATGTGTCGGGCTTACATCGGCACACAGAGAGATGTTGGTGGCTTTCTGCCGCTTCTACAGGTGACAACATATTCAAATAATATGTCCATTAGTTACAATTCTACCTAGTTATAGTTAATCTTATACTTTACGTCAACTTTGTATGTTAGGTTTGGGTCTGGGAGCGATTTCTGCAGTTTCAGCCACCTCTACTACAGCTACCGGCTAATGTTGAAATTTCGCAACTCCCTCTAGCCTGTAGGTGGGTTATGCGTCATACTCTTGCATGAGAGTATGATGCCCATCATAATCTCCCCCTCTGCATGGATGTGTTGGATCTGCTAGAGGACGCACAGGTGAATATCTAACTAAACTTACTTGTTATAGATTAACTTAGTGTTGTGCATACTAACGGTTTGTGTTCTTATTTGATAGTTCATCTGGATGCCGTACATCGATGAGGTGATAGGTACCCTGATAGCGTATTGCACGTTCGGTCGACATATTTGGAGGGCTTCTGTCCCGCTCATATGCCTCGATATTGTCGAGCACCATGCCTCCGAGCAGGTATTTCATCAGTTTGGCCTGCCGCAACCTATACCGACTCTTCCTGCATGGCATGTTTTACATTATGAGAGGGATGATCGGTCCAGGGCGGACGACACATTTATCACATGGCTTAATGAGCAGTTGGGTACTTGGGACAGGCGAGGGGACTTGACCCCACCTCCGCAGCACTTTCCTATTCAACTTTATATGGCATGGTACCGTACTGTTTCCCGACTTTTTATTGGGAACCCAGTTCATCAGGCACACGGTCGGTACGTCCCATACGCCGGGAGACACGAGGCCCTGGTATGTTTTCTGTTATTATTAGTTATATACCTATAATTTAGTGCCAAATATGAAGTTTATATTTTTTACTTTGTGCAGGCGATTGGATTGCATACCGTCTATCATATGGGGTAGCAGATGCAGAGTTATGTCCACGATCCTATGGCCATGCAGGAGTATAGTCGTCGATTCATGGATGTGGTTGCCCAGACACTGCAGCGAGCCCGATCGGATCAGCGTTTGGCACACGAGGCTGATTATATGGACCCAGCGCAGTACCATCGAGGTCGTGGTATCCCATGAGCTGGTGGTGGCTGACGAGCTGGTGGTGCCGAACGATGTGGTCGTGGGCGGAGAGGAGGCAGTCCCCAGCAAGGGGGCGTTGAGGCTCCTGCTGATGATGTTACTGTTGATATGGCAGGTGGCATGCATGAGACGGACATGCCGTCTTACATCCTTGGAATTTATCGCACTCCAGTGCCATCGCAGGTGACCCAATCGGGTCAATTATTGATCACAGGCTCGGATATTCAAGGAGTGGATTGGGGTAGATACTTCCCAGGCCCGTCTACCACTGTTGAGGATCGACCGACCCGAGATTTTTATAGTGGGCACCGACTGAGTTATGGCTCCATATCACATGCGCAGGTATGAGTTTATTAGTATTGAATTTGAATTTGTTTTAACTGTAACTTATTTATTTTCTTTAACTTTATTAATTTCCTTTATAAGGCTTCATGCGATGCAACGATAGATGACTACATTCAGGATCTAGAGACGATTATGGTAAGACAATATAAATTGTTGTGAATTGTTATGTAGTTTTCTATACTAAGTTTCATATTATTATGTAGCCTTCTACTGGAGCTGACGGCACCACCGATATATGTCATCCTGCGCTGCATCCGGCTATAAGGAGACGACTTGATGATGATGATCCTGATAGCATACTCGGATAGGAGGGGATGCACCTCAGGCTAGCGGCTCATTGAGAAACACCGGATGTGGGACACATTGACATGGTGTAAATAATATTTTGTATACATTAACAACAATATTTAATTGAATATGCGCATTACTTTTTTTAGTTCTCCACTCGTTTGATAGTTTCATAAAATAAAATTTAGTACAACACAAGCATTTAAACTTAACTTCCACTTCAATTAAAATAAAATATAGTACAACACAAGCACTTAAACTTAACTTCTACTTCAATTAAAATAAAATTTAGTACAACAAACAAGGAAAACATTACTACAGCACAAACACAATCACAAACACAAACATAGAAGGCCAACATAATAAAAATATATGAAATATAAGAAATACACTAAACACATACATGCCAATGTTTAACCCCGGTTGCTATTTATTCTCCGCTCCAACCACTTAAATCGTTCTTCCAGCTGTTCTTTTTCTTCTTCTATCTCTTTCAGTTTCGCCTTCACCTCTGCAAGTTCCAGTTTATATATTTTTTTTACGATCCTTTTGTGCTTCACAATTCCATTTTTCTTCTCCCACCTCCTTCAGGTTCGCCCTCAAGTTTGCAATAATTCTATTGCTTTCTTTTTCATGTTCCCGTTGTCTTAAACACATATTATGAAGAAACTGCAGTTGTTCTCTGTAACATTCCTGATAACATGGTTCATCAATCCATTCCGGAAAATCACAAATAGGTTCGTCGGGAACCTTGTAAAACGGGTTCATACAAAGCCAGTAGCGGCGTCCAACTTCACCACTGTCCCAACAATTTTGCATCAAGCATGCTTTTCCACAGTTGCACTTTGGTGGACGAAGAGGTTGAGCCATTTGTGTAATATTTGCTTTTAGTAAAAAAAACCTTACTTTTAATAAAATATTTGCTTTTAGTAAATTTTGAACACACAACATAACTACAATGACCCCGTTATTTATAGGCGAGACAACACACACATAACGTACTATCTAATGGCACTATACTTTGCGTGTTAAATATCATGATATTGACAAGACAACTTTATGTCAGCTGGTCAGCTTTTTAGTTCGCGCTAAATACATAACGTACTATCTAATGGCGCTATATTTTGCGTGTTAAATATCATGATGTTGACAAGATAACTTTATGTCAGCTGGTCAGCTTTTTCAGTTCGACAAGACAACACACACATAATATACTATCTAATGGCATTATACTTTGCGTGTTAAATATCATGATGTTGACAAGACAACTTTATGTTAGCTGGTCAGGTTTTTCAGTTCGACAAGACAACACACACATAATAAATATATAGATAATTTTATTAAATTATTATTTAAATAGATAAAATGGGAAAGTACAAATCATAGTTAACAAGCATAATTTTATTTCATAAATCTTGCAACATAGACATAACAACTAATTATTACAACATCACCTCATGGGTAGTTAGGTACACTAGAAGAACACCCACCACGAGCTTGATTAGTTTTGCCACCCAAATCAGCTGAAGGACATTTACGATGGTCGTGTCCTGTTTGCGAGCATATACCATATTTGCACGCATAAACGGTGTCACTAACATCCATTTGGTTTTGTATACACGTTCTCTTCTGCACCTGTCTTTTACGCAAATAGGACTTGTTACACATCATTTTAAATGGTTTCGGAGGCCAATATTGCTCAGCACCCATTGGCTGCAACTGACCACTATATGTGTTTAGGTACTTGGAAACACTATATTGTTGATCAACATAGTTGGTCTCTGCATAACTAACACGTTGAAAACACTTGATGTCTTGTGAGCAAGACATGTGGTAGATGGACCATTTCCCACAGGAGCATAACCTTGCTGATTCATTTAAGGTATGTACATTATTACCCCAATTATTATGGATAGCGGTGCGAACTTCAAAAATACCTCTTTCGTTATCATACTGCAAAAATGAATGCCAATGTGCTCGCCGTCTGTATTTCTCAAATCTCTGCATCGGCACTTGCATAAATTCAACACCCCTTTCCATCAATTCCGTTGTAGCTGCATACCGTTTAACAAACCTCTCTGCCATCTGCTTGAACGACATCCGCACCATGGCTGTGACGGGCAATCCTCTTGCCGACTTCAATAACACATTGAAGGACTCTGACACGTTTGTAGTAAGAATTCCCCATCGTCTGCCACCATCCGCATGCAACGTTCACTTTTCAGGGTCATGTCGCATTAACCAACGATAGGCTGCCTTGTCTTCTTGCCTGATAGAATCCATATGCCTCCGGAATTTATGTTGTTGGTGGTTTGTTGCTGTCATCCACATCAAATCATGTAGATCCTTGTTGGGATGTGCCTTCTGGAAATTGGCCTTAAAGTGCCTCACACAGTAACGATGGTATGCATAAGGTTCTTGCCATGCAGGCACGTTTTCCATAAAACTTAATATACCACCGTGCCGATCAGATATTAGACAAATACCTGAACGCTGTTTGACAGCGTGCTCTTTCAGGTGGTTCAAAAACAGCCTCCATGTCTCCGTGCTTTCATTGGTACAAACAACAAAAGCTAGAGGAAATATCTGTCCATTAGCATCCACTGCCACGGCTATCAATAGCTTGATATCGTACTTTCCATAGACATGAGTTCTGTCTATGGATATTACGGGCCGACAATGCGAAAAACCATCAATTGCTGGCTTAAAGGCCTAGAACACATAATTGAATATGTATTCTGGTGTTCCCGAACTCTGCTCAAGCTTCCATTTAACAACTGTCCCGGGGTTAAAGTGCTGCAGTGCAGCCATGTACTTTGGTAGAGATGCAAATGACTTATCCCAATTACCGTACACAATTTCAAACGCTCGTTTCCTGGTGGACTAATGTAATGCACTCTTTGATTGTATACCTTATGGACGCTTCGAGGTGCGGAATAAGTACAAGAGAAATCAAGTCAATATCCAAGTTGAAGTGATTCCCGTTGAATGTGTCCATTTCGCATGTATGGGTGGGAATGTATTTACCCACTTTCCACATACATGTCTTCTTCTTGGTCGCACGTAACATCCAATTACATGGCCAAAACCACCTGCGGCAAACAACCTTGTATACCATCGAACTTGACTCCCATACCTGCATCTCACGTACATATCCAACATTGTGATTACAAGAAATTTCCGGCATTCGTTCGGAGTCCTCAGAAAATCACTCAAAGTTTCATCATCGTCGATGTTAAACTCCGAGTAAAAAATAACCCCTTGCGGAGTGACGGAATACGGATATCTTTCAGTTACTTTAAGTATCACTGAACGTTTCCTCACACTCATTTTTTTGCATGACAACGATATCAATTTATCGTGCTCTATTGTAAGTGGCAATTTAACATGACACTGAGCAGGTAAACTGTAGCCCACGGAGTTATTCTCCATCACAACCTCACCCCCCCAATATAATGAAACTCTTATTCTACGCTCTTTAGACATAATGAAAAAATGTTGGAGAATTTAACAACAATAAACGTTTCAACAAGAGTTAAAAAAAATTTTGAATGCATTTCTATACAATCCTAACCTCTTTATATAGGAAATGGCTAGCCGAGAATTTTTTTTATATACATATATATATAGCGCCCAAAAAGTTGGCACTATATGCTTTTGAATTATTGAAGTCAGGAATTGTTGGTGGGGCCAGGAAAAAGGGTATAGCGCCACAATACCTGGCGCTATACATTAATGATGTATGTATAGCGCCAGGTATTGTGGCGCTATACCTGGGCGTGTCAGATTTTACAGTATAGCGCCACAATACTTGGCACTATACATTAATGGTGCCGTTACTGTTAATGTATAGCGTCAGGTATTGTGACGCTATATATATAAATATAACTTTTTTTCCCACCTATTTATGTATTTTGAGTCCAAAAGAACCACGATTGGGTTCCGGACTCTTATGGTTTACCTCGCTATAGCATGACAGTTGGGCTTTCCTTTCATACACTATATTGAGCCAGAGCATTACGTCGGATAGTTTTCCCTCTGTTAAAGCCTTTTTCTTTTCTCATTCTTTCATCATATATCCGAGTGTTTTTAAAATAATATATTTTTGAAAAGAAAATATAATTGAAAATTTGACTAAGGGGAAGACCCCACCCCACCCCAGCAAAAGTCTAATAGCTTTGATATCACGGTGATTAGAACTTAGGATTAGACAAATCCGCGTGATATTTGAACACGAAAGTTTATGCAGAACACTTTTAAGAAAAGGAGTAGAATGATCTCACAAGTCAATGTTATTGGTGAACCATTTATGGTGAAGTTGTGAATTTTACTAAGGATATTCAAAATTTAATATATATATATATATATATATATATATATATATATATATATATAAGTAATTTTGAACCTATATACAAGTATAATTTTTATGTATACAATATTATTTTTTATATATAAAGTATTATTTTTTGATGATGGGTGTTCAATTGATTATCCTTCTTTGCATGTGGCTATGCTTGACGATCATCCCGAAGAACAACATTGACGCACGAACATACTGTTACGGCTCTATACTGACAAACTCTTTGCATGAAGTTTCTTACTTTTTTTTTATTAAAAAAAAAAATCTAATGGTGCACCACTACTTTCACATGATCAAGAAACAACCTTTTGCATTTTAACATGCATGAAGCAAACCAGGAATTATTTTTATTACATCAAAGAAGTGCCCTCTATTATCATCACGATTCACGAGTGATAGCTATTGAATAATTTATTCTTGCTTATGGGAGATTTTTAAAATGCAGTTAATAGAGATATTACCTGTATACTACCAAAGGTATGTGAAGGGATGAATGAGATTCTTTTATACCTCTTAATTAGAAGTCTCAAGTAATTTGAACCCCGAAAATGAAAAAATTTCTGACAGAGAACACTTCCTTATTTGATAAGTCCTACGCAATGTGAATGCAAATTAATGGGTTCAGTGAGGTCCGTATACCGAATATATATATTTATACTAAAAAAAAAAAGAATATGAAGCTATGTATATAAATCGGACTGGATGCTAGTGCTGTCTAGCTTTTTTCTTCAAGAAGAATACTTGCAGTAGAAAATTTATACTTATTACATAGTAATAAAAACGAAGAGACAAAGAGAGAGGTATTCAATAAATCTGGGCCCATAATTGTACATTATTGTATTTATTTATGTAAAAAAACAAGTAGCTACCTGGTTAACTAAGACAGCCTAGAGGAGGGAAAAAAATGGATGAAGAGGGAGTTGAATCAGAGTAAGTGGGAGGCTGGGAGAAACTCTTGTCTGTAGGGCACGTTTTCAAAACTATATGGAGATAAATAAAATGGAACCGTACGTATAAGCAGATGGAACCAGCCAGCTCACTTATTTAATGGTTAAATTGTTTTTCTTCTTTGAAGACTGATAGGAAGAGACAACCCTATCTTGTCCCGTAATGGAACCACTGCTATATATCTTGTCGTTTCTTACTTTTCTTTGTTTCATTGTCGTGATTTAATTTCGTCCTGAATCCCTTTCAGCCAAATTGATATTGCTAATAAGTAGGGTAGTCATACTTCAAGGAATGTGACGTAGATAACTTGTTCCGATGCAACTATTAATGATTACTTTTACGATTCGAACCCGTGACATAAGTCCCGTAAATTAACTTATGTTACTGTTTATAGTTATGATTTCTTTTTTGTCTTTTAATGGTTCTAAGTGTTAGGAAAATTGTGAATTTTATACATCTCGAATGGAAAGAGTATAAACCTATTTATTCACTTTATAAAGATTTATGGGCTAGTAAAGACCTAATAAAAGGGGTTGTAGACAATAAATATATTGCTAATCAAGAACAAAACGAAAAAAAAAAATGTCTACAAAGACCATTTACGCAAGTTATACTGAAAAAGGAGTTTGGTTGTAAGTCATACAGACATGAATCCTAGCAGTTAGCATGAGTTTCGTTATCATCTCCGGTTAGAATATTAGTCGCGTTGACAATGTTTCTTCCTAGTCTGTTTAAAATGTCTCTCTTTTTTAACAGAAAAGGTTCAATAATATCCTTAAATTATTGGATATAGTTTAATTTTGTCCTCTGTCAGCAAATTGGGCCATTAATATTCCTCACGTTAGCAAACTGGACCAATAATGCATTCATTTTAGCGGCAGTCCACATAAGCCTTCTCAAAGGCATTAATTAGTTGACATGGCATCCACGTGGCATCCACATAAGCGGATCTCTCTTAAGCCTGTTCCAATAACCCATTAGCCCATAAAACAAATACTCAGTTATCAATCAAATATTATTGGACCTTTTCCAATTGTAAAATGGGTTTCTAAATTCAGCACAATATTCTCCCCATTTTCTTTTTCGAACCCACTCTTTACCTTATCTTGAAAGTTTTCATGAACAATGAGCTTTGGCTTCTTTTTTTATGGTCTCTTTTCTTGTTCCTCTTCTTTTGAAGATGATGATACTGTAACATCTGAGTCTGAAATTTTTATTCTTATTTTTCTCTAGATTTTGATTGATTGTTCTTCTTCTTGTTGTTGTTTTTCATTTTTTTTCTACAATTTGAGTTTGCGATTTCATTAAAATGAAGGCATTAAAAGGAAGGCATTATTGGTCCAGTTTGCTAACGCGAGGGATATTAATGGCCCAGTTTGCTAATGGAGGACAAAATTGAGCTATATCCAATAATTTAAGGATATTATTGGACCTTTTTTTTTTAATTTAGAATACATAAATATTTCATTTTACCCGTATTGGTAAATATTTACAGCCACACAAATATTATGACATGTTTAAGACCACACCAACATGTATCAAGAGCCTAAAGGCTAACCATATAAATGTTACTACTAATATTTAGAAAAAAAATCTTAATTTCTTTTTAAACTTTATGCTCCGTCAAACTATGTCAAGGGACGAAGTAACTAGAAGTAAATTGTGTAGTCTAGGTAGATGTTGCATCTAATTAGATTATCTACTGTCACATCTCCATTATAATGACACAGTATCTTAAGAACTGACGCACAATCTTTAACTTTCGCCGTCCAAAAAGTGATCAACCTAATTAATCACAATTATTGAATTTCTACCAAATGGAAACTTCTCGTTAATCCTGAAATGGTAACTATTACACAATGCTTCTGGGACCACCATTATTCAAAAGTCTACAATTAAAGGGAAAAACTTTTGATCAAGGAAAAGAATCTTTTACTCCCTAGCCTCTCCCCTTTGCAAATATGGGAAAACTTCGAAACCCTAACATAAGGTAATTAATAACTTCTTTGACCAAGTTACAAAAATCAATTTATTTTGATACGTGCATTTTTTAAAAAGTACTTTTCTCAAAAGTATTTTTGGTGAAAAATAATTTGTGTTTGGCTAATTAATTTAAAAAGCAATTCTGAGCAACAATTAGTATTTGGCCAAGCTTTAAAAAACTGCTTCTAAGTTTATTTTTCTCAAAAGTATTTTTCAGAAAAGTGCTTTTGTGGAGAAACTATTTTTTTCTGCTTCTCCAAAACTGCTTTTGTTTCTCCTCAAAAGCACTTTTTCCCCTTCCAAAAACTTGGCCAAACACCTTGATTTTAAAAAAAAATATTTTTAGGCAAAAAAAAAAAGAATAATATTTTTGCCTCAAAAGAAGCTTGGTCAAACAGGCTATAAATTTGTTGAACTGAAAAACAAATACAAAATCATAGGGACTAGGCCAAAACCCTGTGAACATGAGTTTGGTAGAATTTGAAAATATATACCTCAAGTCTCTTTACATGATGTCTAGATTCAAACTAATTTTTTTTTTCACTTGCATTTATTTCATCTCATTATAATTATATATATAAAAATATCATCATATATAGCATATTTGATTGCCTTTAGTTCTTATCTATTACACGCTAGCTTGTTGAGTGATCGTACATATATCACCTCCTCACTGGGAATAGTTTTTTTTTTTTTTAAAGAACTACTCAGTTGTATCCTGAGTATGAGTATTATATCTTAGAGATAACTACTGAGGGGGGTTAGGCCTGACCTCTAAGATATAATATTACAATTTACAGATTGGTATGGCTCAATCTGTCAAATAGAGCAGAAAGAGGCTATATTAGGGGAGAAAAGTTCCCCTACATTATTCTAAACCTCAGATCAGTACATCAAAAAAGTAATTAACTGACATAGATTCAAACTAACTGATTTCAGCAAAGCCAACAACAACACAATCCCCCAAGTTGAGTTTAGGGAGGTAGTATGTCCACATACTTTACTTTTACCTTGTGACAGTAAAAACAGTATTTCTGATAATCAACTCAGCTCAAGGAAAGCATTCCAAAACTCAATTTTGAAAAAGAAAACCAGTATCGAAGAAGCCATTAATTTCAGCAACTTGACATCTTCTTTGTATTTTTAATTCTTGTTCAATCAAAGTTCAAGTCTTGGGCACAATTTCTTTTTTCATTGCTTGATTTCTTTGTCCTCAATGAATCTACTCGCTAAACAGCCAGTTTCATCTACTACCTCATATGAATCATCTTCATCTGAATATGATTCAAAGTCTATTTCATTATAGCCGGCCCTCTTCTATAACATTTCCATATATAGGTTAGGTTAGGTCTACTGGAACTAGGAATTAATTAAATGGGAGGGTAAATGGATTCATGGTCGAAATAACAGGTTCATAAATAATTAAATATAGAGTACTTCTTCATTATTAGACCAAACTGTACAAATACCAGAGTCTATTGAGGTAGCTAAAAATGTTCAACGAGTTGAGGAAGCTCATCATCTCATAGTTACACTTTCTTAGTAACATTACTAACACCTGTTTCGACCTTATTGTTGACATAATAGTATCTATAGTGGTTAAATTATAGGTTTCCATTCGAACCTAAGAATGAAAATTTCCCTTCAATGGTCCTACAAGAAATAAATCTGAATTAGTAAGTATTGAACCCTGAAACAACCTTTGAAGTCATAACATCAGTCAAATAGGTCTAAAATAATCAGTAGTCCGAGAGGGGGATTGATTAAAGGGTACTCAATGCATGATGCTTGCTCGGGGAGTCATCATTAACAGTTGCAATGTTAGCAAAGCTGTCTGTATCTGTTTCTCATTGACAACGAGTCCAAAGCTGGAATCTCAAAACTTTACTCCCACCTAACTTTCCATTTTTGTTAATACTGTCATTTCATCTCTCTAAACGGAGCCTTAGAGCAATGGTTAAGTTGTCTCCGAGTGATCTATAGGTTACAGGTTCGAGCCATATAATTAGTCATTGATGCTTGCATCAGGGTAGGCCGCCTATATCATATCTCCTTTGGGTACGGCCCTTCCCCGAACCCTACGTGAACGCAGAATACTTTGTGCATCAGGCTGCTCTTTTCTTGTCATTTCATCTCTTTATTACCATGGACTTCTGTTAGGATCAAAATAATTAAGTGTCATGCGGGAGCTAGTAAACCATACCTTCAACGACGATAAATCAGACAACAAAAGAAAAATATATCAAAAGAGACACAAACATTTAACGTGGTTCGGTCGATGGACCTACGTCCACATGCGGAGATGAGCAATCCACTATATAAAATAGAGTACAAAATATCGAGAGAACAACCTCACAAAGAGGCAAACACAAGTGGAAGGCTAACACTTGTCCCAAAAATTCTCCCTCCAAATAAGACTCTCAAACCCTTTAAGATTACATTGTGGATGTTGCTTAATGCGAAGGAAGATTCCTTAATTTATAGAAATCAAAATATTTTTCTACAAAAAAGGACTAACCAAATATGGAAGAATTAATTACGGTAAATATGTTGTTCTTCCTTAAAAAATAAAAAAAAAACAAATATGATAAGAAAATTAGGACAAACACCTAACAACTTATGTGTGTTGCTTAGATCACTTCAAACTTTAATCGAGATTAGCTCAAAGTCATCCTTCCCTAATTGTTTGTGATTTAATGTGTTCGGTGAACCTTCCTTTCACAAGTTAATAGGACCCTTATTCATTACCTGAACTAATTATGATCAATCTCCTCATTCCTCATCTGAGAATTTTACATATATATATCTCCAAAAGCCAAATTCTTAAACCAATAGTTTCTTATAATCCGGATACGTATTCTAGTCGAGGCTTATGAGGTAGCATTTGTCCTCAGTCAGGCCGTCTAGATTAAACAAGAAGAACTAAAATCCATTAATTTAAAGGGGAGATATCCACAAAATAAGATTAGTATTTCAAACATATTTAATTTTTAACAATTGTAAACACCAATATTATACATTTGTAGGCAGAAGCATTCATGAAAAAACATGAAAAGAAAGCCAATTATAAGTGTGAGCTGATATGTAAGGGACGTATAAATGAAGTGTTCATGAATGGGAATATTGTACGAGATGATATGACCTATAAATGTGCCAAATAGTGAATCGTGGCTTTGCTTCCCAAATAAGGGACATTGGAGCATGGACAAGAGGAAGCAACAGTACCACCTTTTCTACAAAAGGAAATGTGGGGCATATTATATCTATGGTTATATAACAACAATTCAATTTGAAGAATGCAAACCCTAGTTCATGATTCGGAAACGTAAAGAAAATGAAAAGACAGTTAGACATAATTTTCTACGAAAATATCAACATTTTTAGTATAATTACTGTTCTTACAACTTGGACTTCGGCATATGCTATACGCCTATACCCTCGTTCCGTTGAGTCTTCCACATAGGTTAAGGGACGGGGGACTTGGGTCTCCTTATATGGCTTGGGCAATCCTCACCCCATGAGCTATTTTTTGGGGTCGAGTTAGGCCCAATGTCCATATCTTTATCTTGATATCAGAGTCAGACACATTCCAATTTTTTATTTTACCGATGTTGGCCCCCCATGCTATATTGTCCATCGTTAAGGGATGGGGGACTTGGTCTCCTTATATGGCTTGGACAATCCTCAACTCATGAAATAGCCTTTAGGGTTGAATTAGGCCCAATGTCCATATCTTTATCAATTTCTTTTTTTTTTCTTCTCTTTTTTGGTTGTGAAAAGGAAGACAAATACCTGTTCTGATCAATAAGAAGCATTCTAAAAGATAATCTATGTAAGCGTGTGCATTGATATATGCTGAATTATCGAACCGAAATTTCGATTTCTAGTATTTGGTATTGTACGTAGTTTAAGTTTCTAAATATTTGATATTAGGTATGGTAATCGGATTTAGAACACCATACCATAACGAAAACATATTTACATAAACTATATATATATATATATATATATATTGTGTGCGGTGAAATCTGGGGGCCGATTTCCCCTTGACATAATACTCCGAGGGGTGATCCCGAAAGCACAGGATCTCAAGTCAGTCGCTTCCCTCAAGGTCTGTCGATGCTCTACCAAGGATAATATCGGCTGGAGCCCCGACGAATGCAGAAATCTCCCGAGGAATGCGCCCGAGGTCGATCAAGTCTATTCGAGCGGCTCGACGTCAGCTCACATACGACATAAAGCTAACCGGTTGTCACATCCCATTCTCTTTCATCACACAACGTATTTTGTACTAAGTTTGGGCTTCCCCTTTCTATAAAAAAGGGGTCACTAACGCCTTGTAAAGACAGAGCTCCAATTATCCTACTCAAGTGCAATAATATCTTCTCTTTCTTTTCTTCTCTAATTTGCTTGTCCCAATTGGCTCGAAACCACTTATCTTCAACTACTTTCTTGTTTGTTCTTTGTTTATCACTTGGTACTAGCCCGAAGTCATTTTCATCTCCATTGCCTTTTACTTGTTCTTCGTTACATTGCTCAATATTGGTCGTAGAGAGCCTTGCTTAATCGTATCCTTAATTGTTGTCCCATTCCCGGCTGCCCCCGATAGCTCGAGCTAGGCTCGAATCTCGACCCTGAGGTCCCCATCGACCGGTTCTGCATCCAGGCAACAAGCCCCTTCGGTTTGATTACTGGCATGTTTTAGCTTGCACTTCATCGTTAAACTTCACGTTCTTAGCATTATCTGCTCTAACAACTATCTTGAGAATAGATCACGTATTTTTAGAATCCCATTTACAAATTTAATTGTGTTACTATTTTCACGGTAAACAGTTTGGCACCCACCATGGGGCTAAAAATAATACTCCCTCCGTTTCAATTTATGTGAACCTATTTCCTTTTTGGTCCGTGCCAAAAAGAATGACCCCTTTCCTTATTTGGAAACAATTTACCTTTATGCAATGATTTATAGCCACACAAAATATATGTGCCTCATTTTACACCACAAGTTCAAAAGTCTTCCCTCTTTTCTTAAACTTCGTGCCCAGTGAAATGGGTTCACATAAATTGAAACGGAGGGAGTAGTGATTATTTTCTTGATGGTTTCATTGCGCAAATACATATTATCTTTCACACTTTTTCTTGTCCAAGATCCTTTGATTTCAAGTCAAAATATTTGGCTCGGTAAACGGAGTTGAAAACGACAACCTCGAAAATCACAGAGAGAACGGCGTGGCTCTCCCGGCCGTTGGAGCACCCCCACAGAATCCTGATATCGCGCCCAGACCGATCCTAGCAGACGTAGATTCGCAGGACGCACAACAAGTCGACGAAACTTCTCACACCAACAGGAGCATATGGCACGACAACCAATAGGAAGCTCAAAAAACTCGGCCCGGGAAGAACAGGAAGTTAGTCTTCATATTATTTTTGAAATGTTGCAGGCACAGCAACTGGCCATTGCGCAGTTGCAAATCCATTCGAGAACCCCCAGCACAGTGGCACCGGAGACAGCTCCCCCTGCCGAGCGAGTACTCGAAAGGTCAAGTAACAACGGTTCAGTGGCTGACCCCGCCATAGTAAAGATGCTCGAGGACCTCACCAAAAGGATCGAATCAGGTGAGAGAATGATTGCAGCCAACGATAAAAAGGTTGAGACCTACAACTCTAGGGTCGATCAGATCCCAGGTGCGCCCCCAATCCTCAAGGGTTTAGATTCAAAGAAGTTCATTCAGAGGTCGTTCCCCGAGGAAGCAGCCCCAAAGCCTATCCCAAAAAGTTCAGAATGTCGGAACTCCCTAAGTACAATGGCACCTTCGACCCTAACGAACACGTCATTGCCTACACCTGTACAGTAAAAGGCAACGACATAAAGAGTGACGAGATTAAGTCTGTATTGCTGAAAATATTCGGAGAAACGCTTTCGAAAGGGGCCATGATGTGGTATCACAACTTGGCTCCCAACTCCATCGATTTGTTCGCCATGCTAGCAGACTCCTTCGTAAAAGCACATGCCAGAGCCATCAAGGTAGCAACGAGGAAATCCGACGTGGTCAAAATCAAGCAGAGAGAGAACGAGATGCTGCGGGAATTCGTATCCCGCTTCCAGATGGAGCTGTCGTCAGTCTCCGATGACTGGGCAGTACAGGCCTTCACCCAAGGCCTGAATGAACGAAGCTCGGTGGCTTCGAAACAACTAACGCATAACCTGATCGAATATCTGGCCGTGACCTGGTCGGACGTCCACAACCGATACCAGTCAAAGATCAGGGCCGAAGATGACCAGCTGGGAGCCCCTTCGGGCTCAGTGTACCCAAACAGACTCCTGGCAAAAGAGTCGAAACCAAGCAAAGAAAGGTACCAACCGTACCTCGAAGACAGAAGGAACGCCCTGAGGTGCAACCCACCCCACAACGATCGAAGGATAGATCGAGGACAGGATCCTCGGGGGCTCGTCAACAGGACTAGGTTCGACAGAAACATAGTGCCGACAAACGCGCCCCACTTATCAGAATACAACTTCAGCGTAGACATATCAGACATCATGTTCGCTATCGGCAAAATCAGAGACACCAAGTGGCCCAAACAGATACAGTCAGACCCTTCGCAGAGAAATTACAACTTAGTGTGTAAGTTCCACAACACGCACGGTCACAGGGCCGAGGATCGCCATCAACTATGAGAAGAAGTGGCTCGGCTACTCAACAAAGGGTACCTTCGGGAATTCCTTAGTGATCGGGCCAAAAATCAGTTCCGAGACAGGGAGGCAGTCAACAAGAACGAGGCAAACGAGCCGTAACATGCCATCCACATAATCATGGGGGAGCCGATGCCCCGCAGGAACCCGTGATGAGAAGAACAAAAATATCCATCACCAGGGAAAAACGGACTTGGGGATATATCCCCGAAGATGCCCTCACATTCAGCGAAGAAGATACCAAGGCCCTATCTCAAACAATGATGCCTTGGTAATCTCCTTTCTTGTAAATTCTTTTCAGATAAAACGTGTACTCATGGATCCAGGTAGCTCGGCCAATATTACCAGGTCAAGGGTGATAGAACAACTCGGATTGCTTGAATGAATCGTGCCCGCCACTCGGGTCCTTAATGTTTTCAACATGATGAGCGAAACAACGAAAGGAGAAATCGTCCTTCCGATTACCGTGGCCGGCACAACCCAAGACACTACATTCCATGTCATCGAGGGAGATATGAGGTATAACGCCTTGTTTAGGCAACCATGGATACACTGCATGAGAGCAGTACCATCCACCCTCCACCAGATGATAAAATTCTCGACAAAAGGCGGGATCAAAACTGTCTACGGGGAACAACGCGCGGCAAGGGAAATGTTTGCAATACACGACGTGGTACCAGCGCTCATACCTTAGCTCCCGAATCAGCCAACGGGCGAATCAAGTTTCGACCCCGGTCGGGTTTGACAAAACAAAGTAGAAATCCACGTCACGTATCCGCCCCGGGCAGTCATAATAAGCCAATCTCAAGGCACCACCAGCACATCTCGTTTCGAGGTACAACTATTCCTTTTGTTTTATTTTGAATTAGAAATTAACCCTCGTGCAGGCACTCAACCGGAGACACCGGAACGCTAACGCTATCAGGAGACCTCAAGACCCCAGAAGCACGCCCATTGCACTCTTTTCCTTTGACCGAGTTTTATCCCAAAAAGAAGGGTTTTTACCGGCAAGGTTTTTAATAAGGCAATGTCTGCGAGCTGCCTAAGGGGGAACTCCACCAATTGCTCGAGGCCACCCTTACAACCAACTTTCAAATGGCGAGTGGCATTCCCCCAGGAAGCTACCCGATTTGAAGGGGTTGTGGAAACGACAAGCAAGGTTCCTACAGGGAGACGATGTATCAGACCGAACGGTCGACGTAGTCAGACCCCCGCCAACGGAAGCATGTATTATTGTATCAGGCAATCAAAGAAAAACACCTTTTTTCCATGAAAAAAGAGAGAAACTCCTTCTCAAGTAAGGCAAAGCAACATGAAAATCGTCGAAGCAACCAAACTCGACCTAATATAGATCGACTCAACACAACAATACATGTATTGCGCCAATGGATCGGAAAATATCTCCCAACATCTCATTCTCCGAAAAAGGAAAATCACAGTATACTCTCAACAAGAGTCTCTCCACCAAACGCGTCCCGAGATACTCGGAGACTTAGCGTCATCAATTCAACACCCGTACGACCTCAGGGTCGGAACTCCAGGCTCATGAAGCCCCCACAAGATAACTCCGAGCTCACGAGAAGCGGTCTTCAAGCTTAAACAAACTCGATGACTCGAAGACTGCCATTAATCGCCATACGCTGGAAAACCCAAAACTATAAGACTCCTAGCGGGCGGCCTCGGAGTAACCAGATCTATTCTACATTACACAAACTGTAAGACCTCAATAGGCATGACAAACTGTAAGACCTCAACATGCATGAAAATCCCGAAGTTTAGGCTATACGTCACATTTGTAAGAATCCCTAAAGGACATACCCTCGGTGTAGACGCCTAAACTATCACTCGGGATCAAAAATGGCTACGGTCAAACGCATATGACTACAATCAAATTCGCTGATACAGCCAAAATAACGCAACTCGGGGATGCTCGACTGTTGCTAAAATCGCAGGCCACTACTTCGAATATACTTCGAAAGAACCGGTTAAAACAGGATTCCCTCAATAGGCAAAAACGAGCTCCGACCATGTCGACTCCAAATCGCAAAAGCGTCGATCTACTCGACCCACGAGCTATGAACCTTCCGAGGTGCTCAAAACATTGCCGACAATGACTTGAAATCGAGGTTCTTCCAGAACCGACGACGGGTTAGGCAAAACTATTTCAAAAGACCTTAACGAGCGGAAAACAAAGCCTACAAAAAGCCCATGGGCAAGACAGCGTAAGAGCCATTGTCTCCAGCAAAACAAGCCTACGGGCCGCACACTAAAAGGTCTCTACGACCGAACAACGTAATAGCCATTGTCACCAGCTTAAAAATTGACAACTTGAGGATTAAAATGAGCTCGAATCGTAACCCGATTCAGAGACTGAATCTAAAATAGTTAACTGTGCAAGCCTCCAAGCCACATTTCAAAAGTTCTCAATGGCCAAAACGGAATAAATGCCACTATCGCCGGCCAGGAAATCAAGAAAGTTTAAGGGTCAATTACAGCTCGAACGTGACGCGACTCGGAGACTAGACCTAAAATAGTTAAACTGCAATATGCCTAAGGGCACGGCTTAAATGACACTGTCGCCAGCTGAGTGAGCCTCCGGGCCACACGTTCGTAAGGTCACTTCGACCCGAAGGACAAAGGGCCACCGTCGTCCACCCACACAGGCAGAAAAAAGCGTGAGGGTCAATCAAAACCCGAATTGCAACACGACTCGGGGGCTGGACCCAAAGTAGTTGGGACGACAAATGCCCAAGGGCAAGAAATAAAACAATTACTACATGCCCGCACAGGCACGGGAGATTGAAAGTCGAATCAAGCTCGAGTCAAGGCCTGACTCGGAGACTAAGCCTAAAATGCTGAGCAAAACACAGAGGCCCCAGCGCCTGCTCACGCCAAGGATCGCACATAAAAGCCTCCGGTCCTGCCCGATCAGTTCCGGACCTGCGAGGATCCCATCAAAATACAGAAATTAGCCCGCCTGACCAAAGGCAATATAAGAAAAGAGGTAAAACTTCAAGATTTCTCTCGTTTTATATATACACGAAGAGATGTGCTCCATATCTACAGACATGCTCTATAAAACAACAAATACAAGGTGGCAATGGCGATAAGCAACCGGGCATCATGCTCGACCACCTTCGCTCAGACAAATTCTTATAAGAGGGCGGAACCCCTAGCGTGGGTCCCCTCCGACACCTGTCCCAAAGAACTACGATGATCGTGTCCCTCAAAGGCTAGCTCCGATCCAGCTTGTAAAAAGACGTACTTTAAACAAGTCTTCATTCCCTCATCACCCTCGGTCCGGCTCAGTACCACATCCGCTCGAGCGCTGGTTATTCTCAACCTAAGCCTTTGGAGGGATCAAACTACAGCTTTGCCATCATATCTGCTCTGACCAAAGCTCGAAGCTCGAATCTACATTTGAAACTCCAGCCCACCACAGGCACTCCTGGCACGATCGGTTCTGCCCCCAAGGTTGAAGAAGCGAAACGTTTGCCACGAGGAGGCTCCTACCTCATCGAAAGGCCTCCGTAATGCAAGCTCTGATGTGCCCTGCACCGCCAGAACACCAACTCAACCCCTCTTTCCCTTCACCAAGAAGCCTAAGGGGCCTACCCTCGTCCAGGTCCCCCCTAAAGTATAGCCTCTTGGGGGAACAGCTCCAAACCTGAGTCTGTCGGAGTCCTACGGAGGGAAGACCCGATGAGAAAAAGAAGATCCAAGATACATAAGGATCATGCTAAAACTCATCACAAAGTAAAACTGGCAAGCCCACTCGACGTCCAAACGCATTCCTGTTGGACTAATCCTACTTGGCCCAAAAGAACCGTCATACCGGAATCAAGGGCTCCAGGAGCATCCGGCTCGGTCGATGCATTCTCCTCAGAAGCACGGACCCGCCTCGCCTCGATAAAAGCTCCATCGCATTATGAAGCGCATATCTCACTATCACCATTGCCTGCCTAGAAATCTATGACTCCCCCGGAAGGGGCACAACCTCGCCCCTAAGGGACCGTCCGACACCGACAACGCCCGTACAAACGCGGCAGAGGAAGGGAGGCACGACTACCAAATCCGCCATCACCATAGGCAGAGCTGGCGAAGCGCGAGACGCACCACCTAAAGGGCATCTTTTCATCTCTTCAAACAAATAAAGCGCGTTTCAAAGGTGTGGTGTCAACAGTTAAACACCCAGGAGGAACGATTCGCCCAAACTCGGTCCCTGCCTTCCCCAAATAAATAGTCGTTAAGGGGACACTCCACCACCACCATAAAGATGGCAGGCCTCGACGATCCCCGAGGAAGCAAAAGCAACTGCACATTGCATATGGGGAGAGAGACAGGAATTCAAAACCAACCAAGGACACCAACCATCAGCACCATCCCTGGTGTCAAGGTAATAATCAACCCCGGAGGCCTGCATCGTAGTAAGACATAGCCCTAGAAGGACAACAACGCCCTCGCCAGCACGAGATTGGCGCACGGCCTCAAAGGCCTCTGCCGAAGGAAGCCAGCTAGCAGGAACACTCGTTTCTAACATACATACGAAACAGGCCCCGGGTGCTGGTCAGGATGGTCCAAGCACAGGCAGGCCTCCACCCGGAGACCACCTTTGAGAAGTCATTGGTGTCCCTAACCCGCCAGCCCTCAGGCAAGCCTCCTCTCAAAAGGTTACTACAAGGTCCGAAGACATTATCTGCGCCTTCACTGTAAGGATCCAGTGGCCTAAAGTTATTGGCCTTATTCAGGGTCAGTTCATGAAAGATCCTACGCAAAGCCATTTTTATCAATCAAAGGCTCCAGGAAGGCTCGAAACAACACCTGAGTATAGGCAACTCCTCAACAGAAGTCAATCACATACGCTCTAGAAAGATATCTACATCCAGTCCAAAGGAGCCCCCAGCCCAAGCCTATAAGATCAACTTAGGCTCGGCCTGAGGTATGACGACAGGCTCGGAAAGGAGCCATATCAATCAGCAGAAGATTGGGAAAAACGCTCTCATCCGAGCTCGGCATCAGCAGCCAACAACGGAGGAAGACATTCAAATGCCTCGAAGGGCATGAGAGCATACAAAGGCAAGGCATGAATCGAAAGCAGAAGTCAAGCAAAAGTATATTTGTATTTCATAAAAATTCATGAACAACAACCCTCGAGGGATCCTTACATATGATTACAAAAACCCGCAAGGGTATCCTCACACAAAAAGTAGAAGAAATCCAAAAATATGCATACAGCAAAAACCTAAGAGTCTAGCCTATTTCTTGATAGGCGACATCTCTGTCGTCATCCCCTCAGGCATATGACCTCAAAGACAATATCTTCAAAATTCCGAGGCCCTCGGGGACTTCATCTAGATTCCTTAGAATGGCATCTTCAAAAGGGAAAGAGATGAGGAAAGGAGATAAGAATTGGCTGGGTAAAAAATCTAGCTATCATGAACCTCGCCAGTATCAATCCTACCAAGCCACTTCTTGAGAAGTTGTCTCGGCCCGGGAGGCGACCGCTAGCGGGAACCACCGCCACACCTCCCAGGTATCCAAAAAGGGTGTAACACGCTGAGCCGAGGGAGGAGGGTGAGAAACGGTGTATAATCTGAGCCCCCTCTTGAGCAGCGGTGCATAATCCAAAGTGTCTCCCGTGGTCGGAAAGAATCGGCCCTCTGCCTCATCGCCCCGAGTTGGCGACGACAACAACAACAACAACATCACAGCGACACAAATTAGTCCGACCAAAAAGAGATCAAGAGAAGAGTCAAGGCGCATATGGCATAAAATCATGAAGCCACGGGCCTCAAACATGGCAAGATGACAGAGATTCAAGATAGCAGGAAAGGAAGAACATCATCGAAGGGAGTTTGAATAAAAAAGCCAACCACAAGAAGCCCCATTTATAGGGAGGGCAAAGTAACTGACGACGCTATCACCACCCTCGAAAAAACGTAATAGCAGGCAATATTAATGCGTTCATAGAAGCTGAACCGATAGCAACGGCACAACTCCGAAGAACGAAGAGTCGTAACATTTCGGGTGATCCTGAAGAAGCGAAAAGGCGAGGCGCCTTGATACTTGCAAAAGGAGGGTTGTACCGTCGACACGATGCCATTACAGGAGACCGGGAAATAGCATGTCAATATCGTTTCTTATCACTTCCCTCTAAGAAACGCGGAGACTATCTATGTGCAGTGAAATTTGGGGGGCCGATTTCTCCTTGACATAATACTCCGAGAGGTGATCCCGGAAGCGCGGGATCTCGAGTCAGTCGTTTCCCTCAAGGTCTGTCGATGCTCTACCAAGGATAATATCGGGCGGAGCCCCGACGAACGCTGAAATCTCCCAAGGAATGCGCCCGGGGTCGATCAAGTCTATTCGAGCGGCTCGACATCAGCTCACATACGACATAAAGCTAAACGGTTGTCACATCCCATTCTCTTTCATCACACAACGTATTTTGTACTAAGCTTGGTCTTCCCCTTTCTATAAAAGAGGGGTCATTAACGCCTTGTAAAGACAGAGCTCCAATTATCCTACTCAAGTGCAATAATATCTTCTCTCTCTTTTCTTCTCTAATTTGCTTGTCCACATTGGCTTGAAGCCACTTATCTTCAACTACTTTCTTGTTTGTTCTTTGTTTATCACTTGGTACTAGCCCAAAGTCGTCTTCATCTCCATTGCCTTTTTACTTGTTCTTCGGTACATTGCTCAATATCGGTCTTAGAGAGCCTTGCTTAATCGTATCCTTAATTGTTGTCCCATTCCCGGCTTCCCCCGATAGCTCGAGCTCGGCTCGAATCTCGACCTCGAGGTCCCCATCAACCGATTCTGCATCCAGGCAACAAGCCCCTTCGGTTTGATTACTGCCCCGTTTTAGCTTACACTTCATCGTTAAACTTCACGTTCTTAGCATCATCTGCTCTAACAACTAGCTTGAGAATAGATCACGTATTTTAGAATCCCATTTACAAATTTAATTGTTGTTACCATTTTCACGGTAAATATATATATATATTAAAAGCACGAAAGCTCTTAGCAAAATATCGTTCGCCTTTTTTTACCCTTTAACAATTAGTTTTGCACTAGACAAAATAGTCATTTAAATCATTTTCCTTATCTTTAGGACATGAAAATTAATTATTTTTTTTTTGGTAAAGAAAATTAATTTCTATATATTATGTATTAAATCGTTCCTTGTTTAAACTAGGTAGAAAATCCTAATATTTAGAACTTTAAAATCAATTAAACTTTTACCTTATATTAATCACTTTAAAAAAAACCCACTAACTTAATATACTTTTACCACGTTTTCTCCCCATCCTTTCATTAACAAGAAATACATTACCTATTACATATTTTTTAAATTTTATAGTACCAATAAAATACTACTACCAATGAATTAATATTACCTAGAATAGAAGATTGGAACTTAAACTAACGGCTTTTTGTCTCAATTATAAATAAAGAAAATCTGTCGTCCTTGGAATGTAGTGAAGTACTATAAGTAATAATTTATTGCATAGTCAGTTAATTATTTTTTAATATTAAACTGTTTAAATGAATTAAAATGTTACGCATTAAAAATCTTTCTTATTTGAATTATGCAGAAAGTCCGATCATTTAGAACTTTAAAACTGTTAAGAGTTTACTTTATACAAATCTATGTTTATGAGTTTAAAATTAATTAAAATTTTACTTATTAATTTTTTTCTTATTTAAATTATGTAAAAAGTCCAAAACCTTTAAAGATATTAAGAGTTTACTGTATGTAAATCTTACACTTAAAAATTTATATCTATTCTACATTAAAAGCACGAAGGCCCTTAGCAAATGTGTTTGTCATTTTTATCCTTTTAAAATTAGAGCTCGCATTAGATTAAAAAAAAGTCATTTAATTATCTCCCTAATAATATTTATGACCTTTAAATTAACTAAAAATTTAAAAATTTAAAATCAACCGTTATACGTTGATTTAACTGTCTAACAAAAATAAATCCAAGTACTATATTCTATTTGTCACTGCCATATAACCATATTCTATTTACCAATGCCATATCTTGTAAGACAAGATAATTACTTTTGTTTGTCTTTTAATTTTGATACAAAGTTTAAAAGGTTATGAGTCTATATGAACAAATATTATGTATCTTAGTTAATAAATGCGAACTTTATCACCATGTTAAAAATAGATATACAGATATCAAGGGGAAAAAGACTCGATCCAAGACAAAAAAAAAAAAACAAAACATGTTTTAGACTTTTAATCTCTTTGTTATATAAAACAATAGCTTTAATTTATTTCCTACATAAAAGATTTATTTTAGAATCTTGACAAATTAAATTAGATTCTATTTTTTTATTCTTCATGGAAATGGAAAACTGATTATACTTACTTATAATATAATCATAATAAATATTGTTTACTAAACCTTCTCTGAATTAGAAAAATTAATATTTAAATATATAATTCTCTACCATATATCACATATTTTTTATGTTGAGCAAGTTTTTAAATTTATAATCTCTTTTATTATAAAAAGTAGCTTACCTTCATTTTTTTGTACATAAAATATTTGTGTTAGAATCTTGATGATAAATTAATTGTGAAAAAGTTACCATTAATTTGAAAGCTTCATTATTTTCTGTATTCATTATTTGATAATTAATAAAAAAAAATATTATTATTTCCTTGTAAGGTGATCTTAGGAATGCACTAGATATCCTTTTAAAAAATTTAAGTTATTATTTAACTTTTCAAGCTCTTAAATTTTAAGAAAAATAATAACTATTCAATTAATATACTTCCTCAAGACTGGCCTAATAAGGTAATTGGAGTTTTATAAAAATTTTATTATTTAGTAAATTAGAATTTCAAGAGATATATGTTTGGGATGTAGCGACGCATTTACCGGATAAACAATCAGGTAAAATATTTATATCCAGTAGTTAAGGTTTATAATATTTTGTATAATAGTGTCATTGATCTAATTGATAGTCGAAATTTGTATTACTTGTATTCCAAAGAGGTGTTAAGCGAGATACAACAATATGACATATTTATTATCTTATTTCACAAGATATTATAATTACAAATAGTATATAACTAATTCAACTAAATTCATCATCTTTGTATGTTAAAAATATGCAACGCACGTACACTAAAGCTAGTATATATATATATATAGGCCTAAGTTTAATTTTACCGTCTTTACCCTTAGGCGTAAACGAATAGTTTCTGTAAATAACTCTAGTTTGAACCTTGCTGAAGTGACTTCCGAAAACTCCTCCCCTTTTAGGTGGATTATTTTGCTATGTTCTTATTGTGACTGAATGGGAGATGTTTTTAGATTTGTTGGTGAAAAATGATTATTTAAACACATTTTGAGAAGCCTGTAGTGTGAAGTAATTGTAAAATATTGGCATAATCTTTTTTGTTGGTCTTTTTAACCAATCAAGTAAAATTGTTTATAGTATGTACTAAGTGTAGCAGTGCGTTTGTACCCCTTTGGATGAAACTATGAAAGGAAAATAGTGATTGGGTCATAAGCTACAAGTTTAGTGATGCTTGGTCTTTGATTTCTATCCAATTTAATTATGATCATAGTTTATACTGTCATACTGAAGTGCTACTGCACAATAAACTTCAGAATTGAGATTATGGTGATGTGTCTTCTTTGAAGTTACGATCATATATAGTTCAAAGTATACACTAAGGGTCGTTTGGTTGGAACAAGTTATCTCGAGATTAATTATTCCGAAATTATTTATTTCAGGATTAATTATTCTATCCTCCATAGAGATAGATAAACACTACAATTCCAGAATAACTAATCCTGGGATTAATTAGTTATACATCAATTTTATCCCAATCAAATATAAAATAAACTTATTTTAAATTTGATCCCGAGATTAATAATATCCTATCCCTCGTAGCAAATGAGCCCCTAAGTGTACTTTATCTACAAACATTTCGCTATTATGGAAAGTGGTAAAGGTTTCTTATGGTTTCGCCTGACTTTTAAAGGGAGAGAAAAAAAGTTACAATTCTTTATTCAACATATCGAAGTTGTTGAACCAAATAAATTGATGAAAAGAAAAAATTTGCCATACCAAAGTTAATTAAATTTGGTACCGGTATATCATTTTAAGAAACCAAATATCAAAAATATTAATGTATCAAGAGAATATCAAACCGAAATATTTCAAATCATACCGAAACGTACATAGGATAAAAACTTAATTTCCCTTTTCAAGCGACAAAAAAATTAGACTCATAGTATCTCTCATTTGATTATGTTCATGAATCATGATTATTATCCTCGGGCGTCTAGTGTCACGCCCCGAATCATGGTCTGGGCGTAACACGGCACTCGATGCCTGACTGCATGTGACTGAGCGAATCAACTGTATGGTTGAATCAACATGTGGTATAACTAACTAGAGGTAAATATAAAACATGATAATCTACTAAAGAGTCTGACTGAAATATCATAGATGCGGAAAATACTGAAAGGTTTGCAAGCAAAGTATAAACAAGTAGCAGACAAGGCTAACACATGAGAGCCTGCTAATATCTGATTGACTGGGTTATAGTCTACGAAGCCTCTAAAGAATACTGAAAATGCTAACTGTTTACTGGGACAAGGTCTCTGGTATACCTTATTAAGTGAAATACTATAATGACTAAAACAAAAGAGGGATAAGGCCCCGAAAGACTGGGGCTCACCAATAGCTGATATGAGATGTCCTAGCAAGCAGAATCATCAACCTGTAAATCGTTACCTGCATCGCGAGATGCAGGACCCGGGCAAAAAGAGACGTCAGTACATTTGAATTGCACTGATATATAAAATAACTGAAGGAAAGAACTGAAAATACGGTAACTGAAACTGATAATTAATAGCTAATAACTAAACTAAATATAGGAAGTAAGGTTATGAATACTCCCTCTTCTGAATGATGAACAACCTGTTTCTCTGAATATGAAACTGCGGTCTCAGGCCCTATATATATATATATATATATATATATATATATATATATATATATATATGTGTGTGTGTGTGTGTGTGTGTGTGTGTGCGCGCGTGCTTGCACCCATAACTGCGGCCTCGGGCCCAAGTATACGTATACATAACTGCGGCCTCAGGCCCAAAGATACATAAAGCATAAACTGCAGCCTCAGGCCCAAATACATGTGTTCAACATTCAAGAATATAAAATCAGGAACTGAGGATCATATTACAATACATGATACTGAAATAATGAGCCATACCGAGTTACATGATACTGGAATAGTGAATAGGATTAGACTGAGATGAGTATTCATAATAAGTTGATTTGTCATAACTGAAACTCATAGAATATCGAATGATTATGAAACTATGCCATCTAGAGAATAAAAGTTCTACTATTATTCAGGGAACTAAGGCATAGTTACTTTCTGAGAAAACTAGTAATGGTCATAATAAATGGGACGTAGGGAGAATCATAGACATTCCCAAACGTAAAGAGTTAGCCTCACATACCTTAACTTCCTGCCCTTGAGCGTAATACAATGTTTGTCAACCCTTTCAACTTTAATCTATAGCAATACAAGTCAAAGGGATTCCATATTAGTTATGGTGCTCATGTTTTGGTCACTTAAGCATTTTATCAACCACTTGGTAAAAATAAAGCTTCATAGTCCTAATTAATGGTGTCTCTACACCCAACAACTCATTCTCTTGTTCCTAGATAAATTCTAAGGTCTCAAATGATTATAATCAACATTATTCTTCATCACCCATAAGGTAAACAACACCCTTAACCAATAATCAACACCCAATACCCCAACCCTATAATCGTTAATACTTTTCTATCAAACCCATTAACTCATATCTCATGAACTAGGGTTTATAATCATTAAACCAATGCTAGAATCAATTAGAGGGTGAAGACAATACCTTTTTGAAGTTCAAATCCTTTGAATTCGAGTCTAGGCTTCCTTCTCTCAACAATGATGTCCCAATCAAATATCTAATGATATGGAGGGTTTACCTATGTTAATAAGATGTTGGAAAATTGAAATTAACTTAGAATCACCATTAGAACTTACCTTGGGTGGTGGAGGGACCCTTAAGGAGTTAGGTTTTTGAGAGTTTTCCTTTCTAGAGAAAGTTTTTATGTTTTGGGGCTGTGGGGGACGAAATAGGGCTAAAAACGACTTCCCAAGTCGGCCACCGCATCCCAATAGGTGTGACCGTAGTCCCGATTGCAGTAAATAGCTGGAGCACTGCCTCACGCCGCGGTCGCGGTAAAACGCGGCCGAACGCGGTGGTTACGCACCATTCTGTAAAACGGGCATAACATTTTGCACAGAGCTCCATTTGGGCTCCACAATATATCGTTGGAAAGCTATTCCAAATGCCTACAACTTTTATGCTTTGAATTTTCCCATACTATTTACAAAGTTTCACTAAACCCTGCTGAAAGACAGACCTTCTGCAAACTTAGTTGATTTTGTCAAATCTTATGCACTTCACTTTCCATCTTGATTTTGAAACAACTATTTTCATCCATAATCATCCTTATGGGACTTCACATGTTCAAAATATATCCTTACTAATCCTTTAAATCATTCATACCTAAGCTGAATTTATGGGGTGTTACATTATCTCCCCCTTGGAATCATTCGTCCTCGTATGATGGTCCTGGCTGCAACTACGGCTATCTATGGACATTAAACGGGTGTGATGGAGATATGAGAATACTAAAATATCATGAATACATGTATATCAAACTGAACGAGCACGTGATCACTAAATACTAAGTTGAGTAAATATTGAAGGACATGAAGATTATAATATAAGACCTGAATGGAAAGGTTAATTACCTTTCACATTTTCCTTTTGCTCTTCAAAGAGATGAGGATATCTGAACTTCATGTCCTCCTTGGGTTCCCATGTAGCCTCTTCAACCTTTTGATTCCTCCAAAGCACTTTTACTGAAGCAATTTCCTTAGTTCTGAGCTTGCAGATTTGACGATCAAGAATAGCCACTGGAATTTCTTCGTAAGACAGGTTGTCTTTAACCCCTATAACCTCTATAGGAACCGCAAGTGACGGGTCTCCCATAAATTTCTTCAACATGGACACATGAAACACTGGGTGTACAGCAGCTAGTTCTTGTGGCAATTCTAACTCATAAGACACCTGTCTGATCCTTCGCAAGATTCTATATGGACCAATATAGTGGGGACTAAGCTTCCCCTTCTTCCCAAATCTCATAACGCCTTTCATCGGCGATACCTTCAGAAACACCCAATCATCAACTTGGAACTCTAAGTCTCTACGCCGCACGTCTGAATAGGACTTTTGGTGACTTTGAGCCGTCTTCAAATTCCTTTGTATCAAGTTGACTTTCTCCATAGCCTGATAGACCAAATCGGGTCCTAACAACTCCGTTTCTCCGACTTCGAACCAACCAATTGGTGATCTACACCTTCGCTCATACAGAGCTTCGTATGGTGCCATCTTGATACTAGAGTGATAGCTGTTATTATAAGCAAACTCAATGAGAGGTAGATGATCGTCCCAATTACCTTTAAAATCAATAACACACGCCCTCAACATATCCTCAAGAGTCTGAATGGTGCGTTCCGCCTGGCCATCTGTCTGAGGATGAAAAGCGGTGCTGAGGTTCACCCTTGTGCCCAATCCCTTCTGAAAGGATTTCCAAAAGTTTGTTGTGAACTAAGCAACACGATCTGAGATAATGGATAAAGGAGTCCCATGCAATCGGACAATTTCTTTGATATACAACTTGGCATAATCCTCCACCGAATCTGTAGTCTTCACTAGCAAGAAGTGAGCTGACTTGGTAAGTCAGTCTACAATCACCCAAATCGAATCATGCCTCCAGAACGAGCGAGGTAGACCTGTTATGAAGTCCATGTTTATCATCTCCCATTTCCAAATGGGAATTTCTATAAACTGAGTTAAACCGCCAGGTCTCTGGTGTTCGACTTTCACCTGCTGACAATTTGGACACTTAGCCACGAAATCTGCTATATTCTTTTTCATATCATTCCACCAATAAATCTCCTTAAGATCATGATACATCTTTGTGGAACCTGGGTGAATAGAATACCTGGAATTGTGGGCTTCTGACATAATCCGCTCTCTGAGCCCATCTACGTCTGGAACGCATAGTCTTCCTCTGTACCTCAAAGTACCATCATCTCCCCCTTGTTCAAAAGCCATAGTCTTGTGTTTGTGAATTCCCTCCTTCAGCTGCAATAAGTAGGGATCACAAAACTGTTTTTCTTTTACTTTGGCTACTAAGGAGGATTCAGCCCTGTTCTAGAGAACAACGCCACCATCTTCAGAGTCCAAAAGTCGAACTCCTAGATTTTCTAAGCGGTGGACTTCCTTCATCATAGTTTGCTTGTCTGCCTTAACATGAGCTAAGTTTCCTATAGAATGCTGACTGAGAGCATCAGCTACAACATTTGCTTTCCCTGGATGATAGAGGATATCAACATCATAATCTTTAAGTAATTCGAGCCACCTTCTCTGATGTAGATTTAATTCTCTTTGCTTGAAGATGTACTGGAGACTCTTGTGATCTGTAAAAATGTCAACATGTACCCCATACAAAAAGTGGTGCCAGATCTTAAGCGCAAACACCACAGCTGCTAATTCAAGATCATGAGTCGGATAATTCTTCTCGTGAGCCTTGAGTTATCTCAACGCGTAGGCTATGACTTTACCATGCTGCATTAATACACACCCAAGACCAACCCCTAAAGCATCACAATAAACAACGAACCATTCGGTTCCTTCCGGTAGTGTCAGGACTGGAGCTGAAGTCAATCTCTTCTTTAACTCCTCAAAACTTTTCTCGCACGCGTTCGACCATTGAAACTTGGCTTTCTTCTGAGTTAATCTAGTCAAAAGGGACAAGATAGAAGAAAATCCCTCTACGAAACAACTATAATAGCCTGCTAGAGCCAAGAAACTTCTTATATCAGATACTGAGGTGGGTCTAGGCCAATTTTTCACTACATCTATTTTCTGAAAGTCCACCTTCACGCCTTCCCGTGAGATGAGATGGCCCAAAAATGCTACTGATTTCAACCAGAATTCACACTTAGAAAATTTTACATATAGCTTGTGATCCTGCAGTGTCTGCAACACAATTCTGAGATGTTCAGCATGGTCAGTCTCGCTACGGGAATAAATCAAGATGTCATCAATAAACATGATAACAAACAAATCAAGATAAGGCTTGAAGATCTTATTCATAAGGTCCATGAAAGTTGCTGGTGCATTCGTTAAACCGAATGAAATTACCAAAAAATTGAAATGTCCATATCGAGTCCTAAAAATTGTTTTTGGAATATCAACTTCCTTAACCTTCAACTGATTGTATCCCGATTTGAGGTCAATCTTGGAATAACACTGGGCACCCTGAAGATGATCAAATAAATCATCTATTCTGGGAAGGGGGTACTTGTTCTTGATGGTGACTTTATTCAACTGACGATAGTCAATGCACATACGCAAAGACCCATCTTTCTTTCGGACAAACAAGACCGGTGCGCCCCAAGGTGAGACACTTGGCCTTATAAATCCCTTATCTAGAAGATCTTTAAACTGGACTTTTAACTCTTTCAACTCTGCTGGAGCCATTCTATAAGGCGGAATAGATATCGACTTAGTGCCTAGAAGTAGATCAATTCCAAAGTCAATCTCTCTATCATGAGGGATTCCAGGGAAATCTTTGGGAAACACTTCTGGAAACTCATTTACAATTGGTACTGGAGAGTGGGGATCTGAGCATTTGCATCCTTAACTCAAACCAGGTGATAGATATATCCCTTGGAGATCATCTTTCTAGCTTTAAGGTAGGAAATAAACCTACCCCTAGGTGTTACTACATTACCCTTCCATTCTAAGACTAGTTCACCGGGAAATTCAAAACTTACTATTTTGGTTCTACAACCCACTGTGGCATAACAGGACTTTAACCAATCCATGCCCATGATCACATCGAAGTCTACCATCTCCAATTCTACTAAGTCTGCCGCAGTAAGATGATGATACACTTTGACTGGACATACCCTATAGATACACTTTGTTATAACTGATTTTCCAACTGGAGTGGACACTTCAAAGGGTTCACACAACTTTTCTGGTTCTATCCCAAATTTCTTAGCAATATATGGGGTTACATAAGATAGGGTGGATCTCGGATCTATAAGAGCATAGACATCAAAAGTGAATATTTGTTAGCATACATGTGACAACTGATCGCAGCCTACTCCACACTACTAAAAAATAGGAAGCGAGGGTCGCAATAGTTTTTACCTGATTTGTGGGTCGGGATCGATTTTCACAGAGAGCTAGGAATGGAGTCGAGTATCTATTTAGGTTGGAATTGCGTATTTGTTCCAAATATCACGTCTAATCATTTTTGGGTTTTCTTTATACTCTACTATTATCAAACTATAAATTATAATTGCTACTAGATTAACTACGAGTAAATTGCTACAAGTTGTATCTAATAGTGTAAAAAGCACTAGGGTAGTGGCATCCTCCTAGGTGGCCAATTGATGGATAATTGAACCTAAGGCATGATTTACATGATTGGGGAATATGCTATAACCGTTGCACAATTCTATCCACTCTCACACATCTCGGTAGAGAGAGTGATTTTGCCCAATTGACTTTCTCAAGACCAATAGGGTAGGCAAATTTGCTCAAGCAACTGGGGTTCAAGTCGGGTATTACTCTCTCGAGGTTTAACCCTTTAATTGGGACTATCAATTCTCTTGAGTCCATCCCAATTCCTTGTTGGGTCAATTTCGGAGACTTAGGCTCTCTTTCTCAAGAAAAACCCAAGTCAACTTAGCATAAATTAGTGTTTGCAAGCACTAATTCATAGATTAAACCATGAAATTGACCCAAATAACAAACACTCATAGTCAATCTAACCTTAAATCACAATATCCATCAATTACCCACACTAGGGTTGAGCCACAACCCTAGCTAATGGGTTTAGCTACTCATGCTTGAAGAGAAAAACAGAGAAATAGATGAAGATAAAGATATATTAATTAATTGCTAATGTAAATACAAAGATTCAATGATAAAAACTAAGTAAAAATGCCCAAAATGGCTAAGAAAAGTCTTCTCACGAGCGCACCTAACGTCTGATAATATCTGATACCCTAAAAATGGGAAAAGGTTCTATTTATACTAAGCTGGAAAAACTGGACAAAAATGCCCCTGCGGGGTCAGTGCGGACTGCACAAAATGGTGTGCGACCGCACTAGGCTCTTGACTCTGCAAATTCAACTCTCTAAACCCAAGCTCCGCAGACCGCACATAATGGACTGCGGCCGCGGAGGCATCTAGTGCGGTCCGCACAAACATGATCGCGGACCGCACAGGCTTGATCTTCAGAACTTGGCATCTCTTTGAACTTTGGTTTTGCGGACCGCACAGAATGGTAGTGCGGCCACAGTGCCTGCAAAGCAGGCCGCACAATATCTACTGCGGCCGATCTACTTTAATGCTTGAAAAACCAACTCTCTAAATCTCCCTAGTGCGGACCGCACAAAGTGTAGTACGGCCGCACTAGGCCTGTTTATCTTGAGTTTTGTTTTGTCTTTGGTACTTGTGCCGGTTTCACTCCTTTTGAGTCGATCTTTGACATCTCGTCACTTTGTTGATCAAATCTGCAATCAAGCACAACTTATGAGACTTTTGGGACTATTTTGTATGAATTTATAATCAAAGCGTAAGCTAGAAGGAGCATGAAATGCGTCAAAATCCCTAGTTATCAACTCCCCCAAACTTAAGCTTTTGCTTGTCCTCAAGCAAACAAAATAAGACCCACCCCTTAAGGGAAAATCCAAGAATTTTCAGCTATCCTAAAGTAACCTCAACTAGCATCAATCGTGACTAACAATTGCCCTCAATACAAATGAATCATTAACAACATTTAACTTTTGAAAAACCATGGATCAAGTGTGACACAAGAACATCAAGAGTTGAATCAACACATCAAAGAACTCTCTCAATTTCTTTGGTCATTGTGGAACCCAAACTCACACATCCTCAACCCTCCCTAAGCAAACCTCGCCTTTTTGAATATTGACACACAAACCGAGGTTAATAGAAATTCACTCATCTCTCTCAAGAAAAAGTTGCAAATCTGGCTCTAAGTACCATATGATTCCCCTTATGTAAGTATCCACTGATGTAAGCTTCATTCAACTCAAGATCCTATAGGGCTTTTGTGGAGTCATTGTGAAGGCTTTTGGTTCAGGGTAGGAAATGTTTTGATCTAAGTGGGTTCCATCTTCCTTTAAGCACTTCTTTTGATTCATTTGACACACATTTTCTTGACTCTTTGAATCATCTCACTTCTTTCTAAAGGGTTAGAGAGACACGTTGTCACTCTTTCTTATGCAATTCAAACCGTTTCTCCTTTTTTCACCTTTCATTCTTTTGCTTTTCTTGAATCCCTTTTTATTCTTTTTCACATTGAGCATTCTTTTTGTCTTTTGCTTTTCTTTCTTTTCCATTTCCTTTCCTTTTCTTCATTTTTGTGTCTTTTACCATTTTGTTGCCATCCTTGTCTCTCCCCCCAAACTTATACTTTTGTCATGTGCTCAAGGAAAGATCAGGTGCCAAGAGAGGGTATCTTTTAGAACAGGTATAGGCTTGTATCATGGTTCTTGAAAGAAAAAGGTCTAAGGCTCAAAAGGGTTAGCTAGGGATCATATCATTGGTAGGCTATAGAATTTGTTCAAACTATCATTTGGATCAAGGAGAGCCTATAATCACGTCTCAAGTCAAAATTCACTTAAAATTTTACCTCAACAAACATTCGGGGCAAGTTCTAGACCAATGGCTCGGGACTTGGATTTGCAATTCAATTTATCACCACACAAGCTAAAGGACCGCTAAAGACATAGAGTCGGGGGGCCACAACAACTTAGATACGATTTGAGCACACAATGGTCCCGAAAAACCACTTGATGATTATCGGTCAACACAAGAGTCTCAAGGTCATGACTTTTACCATCCTAAACACAACATTTTGTCTTTGACCATGGGATCAAAGGCAAATGTGCTAGGCCCAGGTGAAGCTTTGCTTGAGGTACCCTTAGCTACAAACTACTAAAAACAAAAACAAAAACGGACTCAAACCCTTAAGAAGGTTGTCACGCCATCCATCATTGGGAAGAGCCACCCGGTTCACATAACACTTCACCTTTGGAAAGAACCGTGGCATTAAGAAAATCAAAGGCTTATTAAAAATGTCCAAAACAAAACAAAAAGCTACGAACATAAATAAGAAGCTAAAAATGAAAAACCTTTGCGTAAAATAGAATGAATATATACAATAGGGAGTTTGAATATACAACGGGGGATGAATATATACAATATGATGTAACTTTATATACAGAACCAAAGAAAGATAAAAAAAATGCGATAAAAGTAACTAAATATAAAATTATATAAAGACCAAATGAAAAATCAAGAAAGCATAAAGATACCAATATATATAGTCGTCCATAAATGTGTAGGGCTCACCCCCTCAAACAAAAGCTGGCATTGTCCCCAATGCCAACTAGTCTAAATAAGGACCAAAAATAATAGAAAAAAGATATAGAAGACTCCCTAAGCCGTGTCTGTATGCATAGGATCATGGGTGATCCTTGGGTCCTCTGTGTGCTCGGGAACCTTAGACTAGTTCTAAATCGTCTGCTCTGCTTCTACTAGGACCTGGGCCTGGACCTCGACAGGCTGTGGAACTGGTATATCCTGTGGCTGACTAGAGGAATCCTCTGGTGGGTCCGCCAACAGGATGATGGCATCATATGCTCTAGGGATCTTCCTCCTCTTCTGAGGCCTCTGGGTCTGCTCCGGCTGTGGATGAGCTGCTGGAACTGGATCATCAAGTAACAGGTCCAAAGGCAGTTGGTCTGCCTTCAGTCTATCTACATCTACCCGCAGATCCTTCACGGACTCCATAGAGGCCCGTGTCTTTCGAAGTTTCTTGTGCTCCCGAGCAAGCTCCTTGAGAGCTTTGTTGTGTGAATCAACTGCCTTGGTCAGTGTCGCCTGAGTAGTGAGGATTTTCTTTTGGTTCTCAAGTATCTCTTTCAAAGCATCCTCTATCGACTGGGGCACCTGAGGGACTGGAGGAGCCGACTAAGCCTCTATCGTGGTAGTCAATGTGGACAACTTGGATGAGGCAGTCTATCTACTTGTTTATACTCAGCGGGGCCTAGCTCAGCCGGTGGGCAGTGATGGGATGGGCCTGGGTAGATGGGATCTCTGGGCCTGCTGATCTGGAAGGGCCAGGAGGAATGGCTGAAGATATGGAGGGTCCGGGAAGCATGTCAGCAGAAATGGAGGTAGGCTCAGCAAGGACCTCTACTACAACTGGCTCTTCAGACTGGCCAGTTGAGGCAGAAGCAGGGGCTTTGTAGTTCTTGTCCTTGGAGTTGTCATTCCCCTTTAAGCTATACCAGGAGAACGGGGTTGTCGCCTTGACCTTGATGTCGTATGGCCTCTTGTCCACCTTCAAGTCCCGGAAGTACATAGTGAGGGTGTTGGGGAAAGGATAGTTCCGGTCATGCTCGGCACCCACTATAGAAATGATTTGGGACATCACATTCCCCACGTTGATGGGGTACCCCGCCATAGTGGAAGCAACCAAAATAGCCCGATAGAGAGGAAGGGTCTGGTCATGGGTAGTAATATCTAACCGGCTACACACAAATGTCTCCCAACCCCTCGCCTCAAAGTTCAAGGTCCTCTGCAATATTTTGACTCCCACAGTCAACCACCCAGGAACGGTACCCGGGATTGCCAGGTACTGAGATAACCATGAACGGACCTCCTCACCCATCTCCATCTTTGCCATATGTAGAGTCTCATCCTCCTCGTTGAAGCCCAAATATTCGTTTATTGACTTCCCATCGAACAAAACTTTCAAATTACGAACTTTGGTCACTTTGGAGCCCTTTTTGATGTGGGCTACATTGCAATAAAACTCTTTGACCAAATGCTCGTTGGCATCCACACATTCATCTAAGAAGTGCTCCCAACCCACTCTAGTCTTGAACTGTCTATGCACGTTGGGGTTGTGGGGTAGAAGGTCTCTGTCAATGAAAATCTGCTCCGGTATCAATTTTCTCACTGGCCACCACTCCCTAAACTTGTGGTACGCCACCTAGCTCACAAACCTATCCTTCCAAATATCGGGCTTTCTAGTTCGGGCAATGCCTCCAACCTGAGGCTCACCACCTCCAGCTGCCTCCTCATCTCCTTGTACCTCCTCTTCACCTCCATCTGCACCCTCCCTAGATAATGAAGTTGTGGGGGAGGTGGAGTATTCACCACTGCCGGCTGCTGATCCCTCAGACGACTCAGTAGAAACATGCCCTGGTGCTTGGGCAGTGGGTGATGAGGGAGGGGTGTCTCTATGTCTGTCCCTCTCCGGATACGGGATGTATTCTGGGACTGAGTCCGAAGAGATCTCCCGAGAGGGCTCGTACTCACTCCTCGATATGTCAATAGCTCTATCAGACGCTTTTATGGCCTTCCTCATGTTCTTTATGTTTTGACGAGCCTGGGGAGTGAGTTTAACCATTTTCTATTTTCCACCCCGGGAAGATTCACCTCTTCCGGGTTGTTTTGACCCCTTGCCTCGTTGTTTAACCATTATCTGCAAACACAATCATCTAACATTGTTAGTATCAACAGAAGCAGTGGGAACATTGGTGCAGAAAGAATTGCAGAACAGACTTAAAATGTTGCAGACAGGTTGCAGGAATTGCCCAGTGCGGACCGCACAAAATGGAGTACGGCCGTACAGGGGCTAGTGCTGTCCGCACAAAAACTACTGCGGTCCGCACTGGGATGGGGTTCAGACTACCCATCCTCTGAATCTAACTAGTGCGGTCGGCACAAAATGGTACCACTGCCGCACTGGGCTAGTGCGGACCACACAAAGTATAGTGCGGCCGCACTGCCCAAGAGTTATCTTTTAGAAGTTCAACAGTGCGCTCCGCACAAAATGGCACTGCGGATCGCACTAGGGCACCGCGGACCGCACAGAAACGACCGCGGTTCGCACTACGTGCCCAAACTTGGCACTGAGTTAGGGTTCATCAGATTTTGCTCTTAAGTCCAAATTTGACCCTAATTTATGTCCCTACATGTTTACCCAGTCTAGTACACTAACTAAGTATATAAGAATCAAAAATCTAACTACCCTAACCAAACAAATTAAGCCCTTACGGGAGAAGGAAGAAATAAAACTAAGAAAGAAAAAAATGAAAATTAAATGCAAGTGACAAAATTAAACAAGTAAAGAGGAAGATTAAAGTTCCAGATTGTGAGGTGAATTGAATCAAATGAGTTTAAACAAGTAATTATGTGCAAGTGAGAAGATGAATAGTGTTTAATTTCTTAGAGGTTTCAAATTTGCAAAAAGGGTAACAGGGGGTCCTCAGGGTCCATTTATAGAAAAGCCCCTGGGACCCAGCCTCACCTACCAGTGCAGACCGCACAAAATGGACCGCGGTCTGCACTGCCTTGTTTAGCACAGTTTGAGAAGGCAACCTTTTGCAGTCCGCACAAAACGGACTGCGGCCGCAGGGGTCCACCGCATACCGCACAAAATGTAGTGCGGCCGCGGTGGCAAACTTCAGAGAAGCTTCATCTTACCCACACCAGTGCGGTCCGCACAGAATGTACTGCGGCCGCACTAGAAACTTCAGAGACTTGTGCATTTTTTTTCATAATGCCTTACACTGTATCAACACAATCCTGCAACATCTCACAATCAATTAGCCCAAAAATCAATCCTATACTACAAAGAAAATCAAATAAAACGACAAGAAGAAAAAGACATGGGTTGCCTCTAAAGAAGCGCCTGATTAAACATCGCGGCATGACGCATGTTACCACCACATCACTTGAGATGAAGGAGCTCCACCATGTGGCTATCATCAAACTTTCCAAGATAATGCTTGACCCGGTGCCCATTAACTCTAAAGACTTTACCATTTTTGTTTTTCAAATGAAGAGCACCAAAAGGGGTCACAAACACAACTTCAAACGGTCCACTCCATTTGGATTTGAGCTTTCCTAGAAACAGACGTAATCGGGAGTTGAACAAGAGAACCAAATCACCTACATTGAATTCCTTTCCACGAGCATATTTGTCATGAAGATACTTCATTTTGTCCTTATACAAGGACGAACTGGAGTAGGCATGGAATCTAAATTCATCAAATTCATTGAGTTGTTCAACATGAAGATTAGCTGCAACATCCCATTCCAAATTCAAATTCCTCAAAGCCCACATGGCCTTGTGCTCTAACTCAACCGGAAGATGGCATGCTTTCCCAATCACCAACCGATACGGAGACATACCAATCGGAGTCTTGTAAGCCGTCCGATAAGCCCATAGAGCGTCATCCAACTTCTTCGACCAATCGGTCCTATTAGCATTGACCGTCTTTGACAAGATACTCCTGATTTCCCTGTTGGAAACTTCCACTTGACCACTAGCTTGAGGATGATAAGGGGTCGAAACCTTATGATTGACATCGTACTTGGAAAGCAACGTGTCAAAAGCTTTATTGCAAAAATGAGATCCCCCATCACTAATAATCGCACAAGGAGTGCCAAACCTTGTGAAAATGCTCTTTTTAAGAAATGCAACAACACTCCAGGCTTCATTGTTAGGCAAAGCCACGGCTTCAATCCATTTTGAGACATAGTCAACCGCCATGAGAATGTAAGTATTCCCACAAAAGCCAACAAATGGACCCATGAAATCGATGCCCCAAACATCAAAGATATCCACTTCAAGAATTGTATTGCGAGGCATCTCATCCCTTTTTGAAATTCCACCCGCTCTTTGGAAATCGTCACACCTCTTCACAAATTACCTGCATCTTTGAACAAGGATGGCCAATAGAATCTACAACTAAGAACTTTCGAGGCGGTCCTCACCCAACCGTGATGGCCACCATAGGGTGAAGAATGGCAAGCCTCTAAGATACTCAATTGTTCTTCCTCCAGGGCACATCTATGAATTACACCATCCGCGCAAATCTTGAACAAGTATGGCTCATCCCAATAGAAATCCAAACTATCCCGCTTGAGCTTCTTCTTTTGGTTAGAAGAGAGCTCACACGGGATTACTCCAGTCACAAGGTAATTGGCAACATCGGCAAACCATGGCATATCATTTATTGACGCCGCAAGGAGTTGCTCGTCGGGAAATGAATCATTGATCTCAAGGCCATCACAAGGCCTCCCCTCCTCCTCCAAACAGGACAAGTGGTCCGCCACTTGGTTCTCACTATGTTTCCGGTCCATAATTTCTAGATCAAACTCTTGAAGTAGTAACACCCATCGCATCAATATTGCCTTGGAGTCTTTCTTTGTCATCAAGTACCTAAGAGTGGCATGATCGGTGTGCACTATGACCTTGGCCCCCATAAGATATGGCCGAAATTTTTCCATTGCAAACACTATAGACAACAACTCTTCCTCGGTGACTGTATAGTTCCTTTGAGCCTCATTCATGGTATTGCTTGCGTAGTACACCGGATGAAACATCTAATTAACCCTTTGACCCAAAACAGCCCCAACCGCAACGTCACTTGCATCACACATGAGCTCGAAAGGCAAGCTCCAATTTGGTGCGGTAATGATTGGGGTAATGGTCAACTTAAGCTTGAGAAGCTCAAATGCTTGCATATATCCCTCATCGGACACAAACTTTGCATCCTTTTCTAGTTGCTTGCACAAGGGGTTTACCACCTTTGAAAAATATTTTATAAACCTTCGGTAGAACCCCGCGTGCCCAAGAAAACTCCTCACCCCCTTGACGAAAATGGGGGGAGGAAGCCTTGAAATCACCTCTATCTTGGCTTTGTCAACTTCAATTCCATGCTTTGAAATTTTTTGACCAATACTATACCCTATTCAACCATGAAATGGCATTTTTCCCAATTGAGTACGAGGTTTGTGTCTTCACATCGGGCCAATACTCTATCTAAATTTCTCAAACATTCTTCAAAGGAATCACCAACCACACTGAAATCATCCATGAAGACCTCCAATATATCTTCCACCATGTCGGTGAAAATAGTCATCATGCATCTTTGGAATGTCGCCGGAGCATTACACAATCCGAACGGCATCCGAGAAAAAGCGAAGGTTCCATACGGACAAGTAAAGGTGGTCTTCTCTTGGTCCTACGGGGCAATTAAGATTTGATTATACCCCAAGTACCCATCCAAAAAGCAATAAAAAGCACGCCCTGCAAGACGATCAAGCATTTGGTCGAGGAATGGCAATAGGAAATGGTTCTTTCGGGTCACCTTGTTTAGCTTCCGGTAGTCCATGCAAACCCTCCAACCTGTGATTGTCCGAGTAGGAATAAGTTCATTGTTGTCATTGGTCACCACAGTCATACCACCCTTCTTCGGTACACATTGCACCGAAGAAGTCCATGAGCTATCAGAAATGGGGTGCACAACCCCGACATCCAACCATTTGATCACTTCTTTCTTCACCACTTCTTGCATAGCCTCATTCAATCTTCTTTGATGCTCCAAGGAAGGCTTTGCATCATCCTCCAAGATAATTTTGTGCATACAAAATGCGGGGCTTATTCCCCAAATGTCAGCTAGAGTCCATCCAATTGCCCTTTTCTGCTTTTGAAACACCGCCAAAGTGGCCTCAACCTACATGTTAGTAAGTCAAGAAGAAAGAATAACTGGTAAAGTAGAGTTTGATCCCAAGAATTCATACCTGAGGTGTAGAGGAAGTGGTTTCAACTTCAACACCGGTGGCTCCTCAACTGATGGTTTTGTTGGTGGAGTTTTCCAGTTTTCAAGATCCAAAGACAATTTTCTAGGCTCATAAGAATAAGAGCCCATCCCATGTAAGGCATTCACACACTCCACTCTACTTGCATCCTGATTGACATCAAGATTTAATAGAACGGCCTCAAGAGGATCCTTCACGTTGATCATAGCACTGGTATCATCCACAATCATAGTTGTGACAAGGTCTACAAATAAGCACACCTCGGTGCTATTGGGTTGCTTCATAGACTTGCAAACATGGAAAATGACTTTTTCATCTCCCACTCGGAAAGTGAGCTCACCCGCTTCAACATCAACCAATGCCTTCCCCATTTCAAGGAAAGGTCTGCCCAAGATAATAGGAACTTCACAGTCCACTTCACAATCCAAAATCACAAAATCGGCCGGCAATATGAATTTGTCCACTCGGACAGGCACGTCATCAATAATTGCCAAGGGTCGCTTCATCGATCGATCCGCCATTTGAAGTCTCATTGAGGTTGGCCTAGGTTTCCCGATACCCAAAGTTTTGAAAACCAAGTAGGGCATCAAATTGATACTAGCTCCTAAGTCATATAGAACCTTGGCAAAATTCACACTCCCAATGGTGCAAGGAATGGTGAAAGCACTGGGATCTTCAAGCTTTGGAGCCATTGAATGCACTATAGCACTAACTTGGTGAGTCATCTTTATAGTTTCACAATCCATAGAATGCTTCTTTGTAACCAAGTCTTTCATGAATTTTGCATAACCCGACATTTGTTCAAGTGCCTCCACCAAGGGCACATTAATAGATAAGCTCTTCATCATGTCAATAAACTTTTTAAACTGATTATCATTCTTCTGCTTCGCGAGCCTTTGAGGATAAGGTGGAGGTGGTCTTGGCAAAGGAGCCTTAGCTTTTGGCACAACTGGCTCTGGCATGTCAATTATGTATTCCCTAGATGGGTTCACATCATTTTGGGTTTCTACCTCGACTTCTTTAATATTAATCCTCACTTTGTTGTTCACATTTTCATCAACCACATCTTCAACTACCAAAGGGACTTCGTCATCTTGCAACTCAACTTCATCATCCACGACTTGCTTTTGCTTAGAGGCATTCACATCACCGCCTCTCCCACTTCTTGTTGTGGCTGCTATAACATGAGTGTTCCCACCCTTTGGGTTCACTACCGTATCACTTGGTAGAGCACCCTTCGGGCGAGTATTCAATGACTGAGAGATTTGGCCTATTTGCACCTCTAAGTTTCGGATATAGGTGTTGTGAGAAGCTAACTATGCATCAGAATCCGCATTCCTCTTCATCATCTGCTCGAACATCATTTCAATTCTACCCATATCATTACCAGAAGAACTAGGACCTTGAGAAGGGAAAGGGGGTGGATTATTCGGTTGTTGGTACATTGGGGGACTTTGAAAGCCTTGCCCCCGGTTGCTTTGGTTTCCATTATTGTTCCACCCGCCTTGATTGTTATTGTTGTCCCAATTGTTGTTATTTCCATTCTAATTGCCTTGGTTGTTGTTTTGATTACCCCAATTGTTGTTTTGGTTGTTGTTGTTCCAATTACCACCACCTTGTTGTTGATTGACCCAATTTCCTTGGGGTCGCCATTGCTGGTTTGAAGAGTTGCCTCTATTGCCTTGATAGTTGTTGACATATTGTACCTCTTCACTTTGATCATCATAACCATCATTTTGAAACCCATCACATGTATCATCATATTGCTCAGAATTCCCTTGATTTTGTTGCCTCCTTTGCCTTCTCTTATTGACAAGCATACTAACACCCTCCACGTCATTCACTTGGCGAGGATTCTGAACTTGTTGCAATTGCGCCTTAGCCAATTGGTTCATAGTAGTAGTAAGCTCAGCTATCGATTGCCCGTGATCATGTAATTCCTTGTGCAAATGGATAACCGTAGGGTCACCTTGAGGTACATTTGCTCTACTCTGCCATGCTCAAGAAGTGTCTGCCATTTCTTCAAGTACATCACATAACTCATCATAAGAAAGCTTCATAAAATTTTCCCCGGCCAATTGGTTAACAATGCATTGATTTATAGTATTTATGCCCCGGTAGAAGGTTTGTTGGATCATGGCCTCGGTCATATCATTATTTGGGCACTCCTTCACCATTATTCTATACCGCTCCCAAATCTCATGCAATGGTTCCGTTGGCTCTTGCTTGAAGGCTAATATTTCATCTCAAAGTGCCGCCATATGACTAGGAGAGAAGAATTTGGCAATAAACCTATCCGCCAACTCATCCCAAGTTGTGATGGAATGGTTGGGGAGTCCCTCGAGCTAGTCTAATGCCTTCTCCTGAGGTGAGAACGGGAAAAGTCTCAATCTCAGCGCATCCTCGGATACATTCTTCTGCTTGCTCCCCCAACATGTATCTATGAATCCCTTGAGATGTTTGTAGGCATTTTGATTCGCAGCGCCCGTGAAGTACCCACACTGCTCAAGTAAGGTCAACATCATATTGGTTAACTAAAAGTTGCCCGCCCGAATTATGGGTGGGACAATAGCACTTGCATAGCCCTGGTTCGGTAGTACTCTGGGAGCCGCTCTTGAAGGTGGCGGAGGAGGGTCTATAATATCACCATTAGGATTAGCATTGGTATTTCAGCCTCGATATTGTCGTTGAGTTGCAAGAGGTACCTCATCTTTCTCAAGATCATCTACCTCCTCCCCGGCTATCACGTTTCCAAGAGGGTCATTAGCATTGCTTAAAGCCATGTTGGTACCTGAGTAATGACACAAACAAGTAAGTAACAAAGAAGGAAAGAAGAACAATACACAAAACTAACTAAATAGATAGCCAAAACTGTTAGCTCCCCGGCAACGGCGCCAAAAAGTGAGCGCAGCCTACTCCACACTACTAAAAAATAGGAAGAGAGGGTCGCAATAGCTTTTACCCGATTTGTGGGTCGGGATTGATTTTCACAGAGAGCTAGGAATGGAATCGAGTATCTATTTAGGTTGGAATTGCATATTTGTTCCAAATATCACTTCTAATCATTTTTGGGTTTTCTTTATACTCTACTATTATCAAACTACAAATTACAATTGCTACTAGATTAACTACGAGTAAATTGCTACAAGTTGTATCTAATAGTTTAAAAGGCACTAGGGTAGTGGCATCCTCCTAAGTGGCCAATTGATGGGTAATTGAACCTAAGGCACGATTGACATGATTGGGGAATATGCTATAACCTTTGCACAATTTTACCCACTCTCACACCTCTCGGTATAGAGAGTAATTTTGCACAATTGACTTTCTCAAGACCAATAGGGTAGGCAAATTTGCTCAAGTAACTGGGGTTCAAGTCGGGTATTACTCCCTCGAGGTTTAACCCTTTAATTGGGACTATCAATTCTCTTGGGTCCATTCCAATTCCTTGTTGGGTCAATTTCGGAGACTTAGGCTCTCTTTCTCAAGAAAAACCCAAGTCAACTTAACACAAACTAGTGTTTGCAACCACTAATTCATAGATTAAACCATGAAATTGACCCAAATAACAAACACCCATAGTCAATCTAACCTTAAATCACAACACCCATCAATTACCCACACTAGGATTGAGCCACAACCCTAGTTAATGGGTCTAGCTACTCATGCTTGAAGAGAAAAATAGAGAAATAAATGAAGATAAAGACATATTAATTAATTGCTAAGGTAAATACAAAGATTCAATGTTAAAAACTAAGTAAAAATGCCCAAAATGGCTAAGAAAAGTCTTCTCATGAGCGCACCTAACATCTGATAATATCTGATACCCTAAAAATGGAAAAAGGTTCTATTTATACTAAGCTGGAAAAACTAGACAAAAATGCCCTTGTGGGGTCTGTGCGGACTGCACAAAATGGTGTGCGGCCGCACTAGGCTCTTGACTCTGCAAATTCAACTCTCTGAACCCAGGCTCCGCGGACCGCACAGAATGGACTGCGGTCGCGGAGGCATCTAGTGCGGTCCGCACAAACATGACCGCGAACCGCACAGGCTTGATCTTCAGAACTTGGCATCTCTCTGAACTTTGGTTTTGCGAACCACATAGAATGGTAGTGCGGCCGCGGTGCCTGCAATGTAGGCCGGACACTATCTATTGCGGCCGCGGTGCCTGCAAAGCAGGCCGGACAATATCTATTGCGGCCGCTCTGCTTTAATGCTTGAAAAACCAACTCTCTGAATCTCCCTAGTGCGTACCGCACAAAGTGTAGTGCGGCCGCACTAGGCTTGTTTCTCCTGAGTTTTGTTTTGTCTTTGGTACTTGTGCCGATTTCATTCCTTTTGAGCCGATCTTTGACATCTCGTCACTTTGTTGATCAAACCTGCAATCAAGCACAACTTATGAGCCTTTTGGAACTATTTTGTATGAATTTATAATCAAAGTGTAAGCAAAAAGGAGTATGAAATGCGTCAAAATCCCTAGTTATCAACAACATCTCCACGAGCCTCTGTATCCTGACGACCTGCCAGTGCATACAAGCGGTTTCGACCACCGCCTGCATTACTAAACTTTGCTGCATTGCGCCCTTGTTGGGCCTAAGAGTTATGATAGGCTGCTGAATTAGTGGACTGAGCTGAATTGCCTCCATTGTTCTGCTTTACCGATGGACAATCCCTCAAGAAGTGGCCCTGCTGACCGCACCCAAAGCAACCATTTGTGCCCAAACGACACAACCCTGGGTGCCTCTTACCATACGTGTTGCCAATAGGGTAACTAGGACTCTGTAGCCCACACTAGCCTGTGACTGTGAGTCTACTATTCTGAAATTCTGGTTTTTCTTATTAAACTTTGACCTCTGAACCGGTGCACTAGCTGAAGATGGAGCAGGTCCTGATTTTGATTTCTTGAAAAACTGGCGATTGCCTCCTGCTTGAGATCCGCCATGGTTGATATTTCATGCAGACTTAGCTCTCTTGCTGAATTCCCTCTCCTTCTCTCTCTATAGCCGTTTTTCTTCCTTCAACCTGTCTTCGTTCCCTTGAACAAAGGCAACCATCTTAGTGATGGTCATGTCATTATTCTGAGCAGCTATATTAGCATCAGCAAACAAATCATCTGAAAGCCCCAGCACAAACTGCCTAACTCTGGCCCTCATATCACGTACCATTTCTGGAGCATACTTGGCCAGAGAGACGAACTTGAGGTAGTACTCATTCATACTCATATCATTCTGTCTGAGTCTCTCAAACTCCAAAGCCTTAGCTTCCAAGACCTCAATGGGTATAAAGTGCTCAAGGAACGCATCTGCAAACTCCTTCAAAGTCGCAGGATCTGCATCCTCCCCTCAGGACTCTTCCCATGTTTCATACCAATTGTTGGCAACATCCTTCAGCTGGTACACAGCAAGCTTTGCTGCATTAGTGTCTGTAGCATGCATCACTCGAAATATCTTCTGAACCTCATCAATAAAGTTTTGCGGATCCTCATCCCTTTTGGACCCTGTGAAGACGGGAGGTTTCATGTTGAGGAATTCCCTAGACTTGGAACTACCTATCTCATGAACATCACTTGTTCCCAACCTTTGAGCCTTAGTAGCAACAATCTGGGTGAGAAACTGGATAGCTCCCCTGACATCCATGTATGAAGCACTGGGCACTGAGCCCAATACAACCCCCTGGGCCGGAGTGTCCTCCTCCTTAGCAGCATTAGTTGTGCCCCCCCCCCCGGCTAGTAGTTGAGGCCCTCCTGGTGTACTTTCTTTTTGCAGGCATTTTTTTTTCTTCTGAAATACGCAATTCGCACGGGTTAGAAAGATTCCTGAAAGCATAGCTCTAACTGCACGTTCTAGAGTATGAAAGAAATGGAACAATCCTAAATGTCTTGGTGGTCAACTATTTACACGTGTGGCGCGCACACACACATAAAAGAGACCCTACAGGACACGGCTTCATAGAATCCTTAGGACTCTTGAACCTAGGGCTCTGATACCAAGCTTTGTCATGCCCGAACCATGGTCTAGGCGTAACACGACACTCGGTGCATGACTGCATGTGACCGAGCGAACCAACTGTGTGGCTGAATCAACATGTGGTATAAATATGAGCTAGAGGTAAATATAAAACATAATAATCTACTAAAGAGTCTGACTTAAATATCAGAGATGCAGAAAATACTAAAAGGTCTACAAGTATAAACAAGTAGCCGACAAGGCTAACACATGAGAGCCTGCTAATATCTAACTGATAGGGTTATAGTCTACGAAGCCTCTAAAAAATACTGAAAATGCTAACTGTTTACCAGGACAAGGTCCCCGGTATACCTTATTAAGTGAAATACTACAATGACTAAAACAAAAGAGGGATAAGGCCCCGAAAGACTGGGGCTCACCAATAGCTGATACGAGATGTCCTAGCAAGCAGAATCGTCAACCTGTAAATCGTTACCTGCATCACGAGATGTAGGGCCCGGACAAAAAGGGACGTCAGTACATTTGAATTGCACTGGTATATAAAACAACTGAATGAAAGAACTGTAAATACGACAACTGAAACTGATAATTGATAGCTGATACCAGAATTAAACATAGGAAGTAAGGTTATGAATACTCCCTTTTCTGAATGATGAACAACTTGTTTCTCTGAATATGAAACTACGGCCTATATATATATATATATATATATATATATATATATATATATATATATATATATATATTTGTGTGCACAATTGCGGCCTCGGGCCCAAGTATACATATACATAACTACGGGCTCAGGCCCAAAGATACATAAAGCATAAACTACGGCCTACAGACCAAATATAGGTGTTCAACATTCAAGAATATAAAATCAGGAGCTGAGAATCATATTACAATACATGATACTGAAATCATAAGCCATACCGAGTTACATAATACTGGAATAGTGAATAGGATTAGACTGAGATGTGTATTCATAATAAGTTGATTTTTCATAACTGAAACTCATAGAATATCGAATGATTATGAAACTATGACATCTAGAGAATAGAAGTTCTACTACTATTTAGGGAACTAAGGCATAGTTACTTTCTGAGAAAACTAGTAATGGTCATAATAAATGGGACGTAGGGAGAATCATAGACATTCCCAAACGTAAAGAGTTAGCCTCACATACCTTAACTTCCTGCCCTTGAGCGTAATACAATGTTTGTCAACCCTTTCAACTTTAATCTATAGCAATACAAGTCAAAGGGATTTCATATTAGCTATGGTGCTCATGTTTTGGTCACTTAAGCATTTTATCAATCACTTGGTAAAAATAAAGCTCATAGTCCTTATTAATGGTGTCTCTACACTCAACAACCCATTCTCTTGTTCCTAGATAAATTCTAAGGTCTCAAATGATTATAATCAATATTATTCTTCATCACTCATAAGGTAAACAACACCCTTAACCAATAATCAACACTCAACACCCCAACCCTATAATCGTTCATGCTTTTCTATCAAACCTATCAACTCATATCTCATGAACTAGGGTTTATAATTATTAAACCAATGCTAGAATCAATTAGAGGGTGAAGACAATACCTTTTTGAAGTTGAAATCCTTTGAATTCGAGTTCTACGCTTCCTTCTCTCAACAATGATGTCCCAATCGAATATCTAATGATATGGAGGGTTTACCCATGTTAATAAGATGTTGGAAAATTGAAATTAACTTAGAATCACCATTAGAACTTACCTTGGGTGGTGGAGGGACCCTTAAGGAGTTAGGTTTTTGAGAGTTTTCCTTTTCTAGAGAAAGTTTTTATGTATTGGGGCTGTGGGGGACGAAATAGGACTAAAAACAACTTCCTAAGTCGGCCACCGCATCCCAATAGGTGTGACCGCAGTCCCGACCGCAGTAAATAGCTGGAGCACTGCCTCACGACCGCAGTCGCGGTAAAACGCGGCCAAACGCGGTGGTTACGCACCATTCTATAAAACGGGCATAACATTTTGTACAGAGCTCCATTTGGGCTCCACAATATATCGTTGGAAAGATATTCCAAATGCCTACAACTTTCATGCTTTGAATTTTCCCAAATTCCTTAAACATTTTCAATAAACCTTGCTGGAACATAGACCTTCTGCAAACTTAGTCGATTTTGTCAAATTTTATGCACCCCACTTTCCATCTTGATTTTGAAATAACTATTTTCATCCATAATCATCCCGATAGGACTTCACATGTTCAAAATATATCCTACTACTCCTTTAACTCATTCATACCTAGGTCGAATTTACGGGGTGTTACATCTAGAACTTTAATAACATAGCTCAAAAAGAACTCCAGATTCTATTAGTATTGATACGATGACTGTATTAAACTTTTGAACCCAAACCAAATAATCGTTAATTGGCAACTGACTGAAAGCAAGTTTGGATCGCAGTCATATATATAGTACTTACAAAATTATTAGAAAGTGTGGTTTGACTTCATGAATGTAGACTTTATAACTGAAAGAAATTAAATTTGCTCTCGTCACCTAAATAAATATGTAGAACTATTTTAGGAAGGAATAAAATAAATACAGGAAATAGAGAAGGAAGAAGGAAAAAGGAGTGGTTCTGCTTTTCTTTTTTCTTTTTTCTTTTGCAATTTAACCATTCGGTATCCAAGTTAGGTAAAAATTTCACGAGGCGCTCTATTTTTGTTGATTTTTGCCCTACGAGAATCACTCCCAAAAAATTCAAAATAAAATAATTTTTTCCGTTGTTTGTAATTTTGTGGATTTTTTATAGTATTTTCTGTCATTATTTGCATGAGTTCGTGCGTGTTTGTATGTTTAAATAAATGAAAAATACAAACAAAAAAAATAGATTGCATTTGCATTTAGGATTTAATTTTTATAATTTTTTTAGTTGAGTAGTAAATTACTTATTTTTACAAAAATGAAAGAATCAAAAAATAACGTATTTTGTATTTTTAAAGTGTTTATTGTCAAATTGTGTGATTATTTTATCTTTTAGTATTTAATTACTTGTGATAAATATTATTTAAAGTAGATTAGTATTTTAAGTCAATTTTGGTTTTATAATTTGAGTTAGGATTTTTTGGTTTTAATTTTGAAGACAATTTAGGTAGAAAAAGAATTTATAAGAGAAAAGGAAATCAAATTGGGCCAAACTCAATTTAATCCCCAAAGCCCAAATCAAATACACCCAAACCCACCCCAAACCGGCCCAAAACATGTTCATTACCCGGTCCGCCCCTACCAGAACCAAACGACGTCGTTTGGACACGCTTTGATCAGGGCCGTTGATCTCCTTTGATCGAACGGTCCCGAGTTTTACCCGTTACCCGCCCCAACCCGTTTCCCCGTATCCGGTTTCCATTGAACTCCAAACGACCCCGTTTTCTCCCTTCCTAGTTGATCTGGATCGTCGATCCCCATTAATCTATTGGCTCTAGTTAACTCCACATTTCTAATATACCAAACCCCACCCCACTCGTCTCTCTTCAGAGACCCAACACATACACCGCCGCACACCACCCTCCTCCGCCCACCGGAAATCGCCTCACGACGGTTCTGGTGGCCCAATCACCCCCAAAAATACACCCCAGAACCTCCTCGACCTCCTCTTCCCAAATCCCTGCTCCAATTCCTTCGAATACCCCTGGAACTCTTCAAATATTGAATCAAAGGGATGAACCCTAGCGCCGCCCTAACTTTCTCCGGTGGCGGCGCCGCCCCCAATCCCTCCCAAATTAATACCCTGCAGCCACCTCACTCCCCTCTTCCCTAATCCACGGTCCGTTACCCTCGAACTAAACCAGAAGTTGTCGAATAATGAATCTAAGTTTTAAACCTAAAACTGTAGAGTCAAGATTCATTGATGCTTTAAGCTAATTTGGACTTTATCTGCGTGTTCTTGATAAGAACACACAGTTAAAGTCCAAATTTGGTTTAAGAATTGAAGATTCGATGTTTTTCTTCAGTTACTATTGACCAGTGAGTTTTCTGTCCTATTTTTATATTTATAGTTTATTGGTGTTATTCTGATGTTCGTCTTTCCTCGTCTCTTTTTCTTTTCTCTGGTCGATTCCAAGTGAAAACTCGACAAATCATTCTGGTATAAACTATCTTATGTTCGTTGTTTTGTTTTTCAGAATATTGGTGAATTTGTTCCTAGTTTCATTAGGTTTGTGTGATCAGTTTGTTTAAAGACTCTGAAATCATATCTCATTTTTCACTTAGTCAGAATGATTAGGATTAGTTCAATAGTTTGGTATAACTTCTTGTTTAAATGAGTGTAATAATCGACTGACTAGTATAAGTTTAATACAAGTGGTCATTAATTAAGTCTGCTAACAAATAGTAGTGGCTCACTACTGAATTAATTAAAAGCACTAGGTTAGTGGAGTGAATTAAAAATGAAAAGGAGACTGACAATGGTCAGCTTAATGCCCTTTTAGGAGTTGGAAAGTAAGGTAACATGGGGGGAACATTTCAAAAAGTTGAAACAATGCAATTGTAAAAAAAAAAAGGAGTTGGAAAGGGATAGTTTATGAAGTATATAGCTAGGAACTTTCTGAGAGAGGAAAAACAGATACAGACCTAAGAGAGAGAGATAGGAATTGAGAGGGAGATAGAGGGAGATAGGTACTGAATTGAGGGGAGCAAGAGAGAGAGCTTAAGTTTTTTTAAGAGCTGAAATACAGAAAAGACAAACGAGTAGATAATACTGTTCCATTGAGTTTCCTGTTTTGAATCTTGAAGTTTTCATTACTGCACAATTTCTGATTCTATGTGAGGTTTAAAAATGGAATGATTTTGGGGAATTGAAAGAGTTGGTTTAAACTTGAGGATTGATTTCTTCCTGCTGAGCTGATTTCACTGTTATTACTGACTGAATCTAGGTGGATTTCCGTTGTTGTTCACTGCTGAATCCTCATCTTTTCTTTGTTCTTTCAACATCCAGGTATTTATTTGGATCTTGCTAATATGAGAAGTGTATTTGGAAGCCTTGTAATTGGTTTAACTAGACATAGATGAATGTTCACTGAACAATAGCATATACTTCTTCAAAGATTCACTTGTTTGTTCTTTATTGAAGCAGCCTTAATTTCTCGAACTTTACTATAATAATCTATGTTTAGATAGTGCATTTGAACTATCTATGAACTATTTTTTAGCCATGTACTTAATTTGGACTGATTGCAGCACAGATTGTTGTATACGCGTAGCATTTTCTTTGGAGAGATTTTGATTGAATTATTTTCAAACTAGTAGGGATAATCAGTCCGTAATGAGTTTTCTTAATCTTATCGCACCTAGCAGTAATTATGCTCAGTAGAAATTAGTTGAAATTATTCCTTCAAGACTTGGTTTTAGACGAAAAAAATTCAGCGCTAATATTGTAAGTATGAGTACAAATGTGGATGTTACAATGTTTGATCTTTGAATGAATCTTAAAAGGTGATATTAGCGTGATGAATAGCATGTTTAGTAAATTATTTTTAAGATTGACAAGTAGTGTTATAATTTGGATCATATGGTTAGTATGAAGTATAACATTGTTTCAATAATCGGTAACTCGACTATTCTTGCAATATGACTTTCGAAGTTCAGTTGGTATGTTGTTGTGTATAGTGTAGTTAGTTGGGTCTTGCCGGGGCCTGACCATTTGATCTCCTATTACCCTTTCCCAGTGTGAATTCCAAGTGACCCCGCTCAGGCTGTGCAATTGGGCTGTTGTCTTTGGCCCAATTGCACCTAAGTTATCCCATTATCGATGTTATTTTCAATCTGGTCCTCAAGTTGAGCCCAGCTTTGTTCTTACGCTTGTCCAGGAGCCGGAGCGCAACAATTGGGCCTACAGCCAGCTCATGCCCTTTTAAACAACCAAAAGGCCTAGTTTCACTCAATGATAGTCCACTAATTATTAAAATTAGTATGAACATTAGCCTAAAATAAATTTGAACTCCTTTTAAGCCTTCCTTAATCAATCACGTCCTTTAAAAGAAGATTGGAAGTGGGCCATTCTAAATAATACAAATAGTTTAAAATTTTGAATATAGTTAAATTAATCCTTTTCATTTAGAATTAAGGTGTATTATGCCGAACAAAAATAATAATAATAATAATAATAATAATAATAATAATTGCATGGCCCTCCTTGAATTAATCTTGTACTGATTATTAGAATTCGAGGCGTGCCGTTTAGTTAAAATTCCATGGCCCTCGCAAATTGCAAACGCGTAGTTACCTTAGGCGCGTTATTTTAATAATTTACTTTCATAAACTCGGGTGCGCATTTATGTGACCCAAATCCAAATTTCAATAATGTTAGATAAAATATGTCGAGAGCCTCGGGTGCATTTATGTGGCGTGGTTCGAGACGTATTTTAAACGACGTTGTAATTTTCATTAAAAATAATTAAAGCGGTTAATAAGATAAATGTACCATAGGCCAAAACATGTATAAAAATCAGATAGTTAGGTCAATTATAACAGTTAAGAGACCGTGCTAGAACCACATAACTCGGGAATGCCTAACACCTTCTCCCGGGTTAACAGAATTCCTTACTCGGATTTCTGGTTCGCGGATTATTAAACAGGGTCAATCTTTTCCTCGATTCGGGATTGGAACCGGTGACTTGGGACACCATAAATCTCCCAAGTGGCGACTTTGAATTTTTAATAAAATAATCCCGTTTCGATTGTCACTTTAACTTGGAAAAAACTCTTTTATACATCCCTTCCGGGGGGTGTAGTAAAAAAGGAGGTGTGACAGCTCTGGCGACTCTGCTGGGGACGAACCCAGAATCTATGGTTCAGGGTTCAAAATTCGAGCTTAGAATAATTGTTATTATTTGGCTTTATTCATTATCTGATTTTATTACATGTTTGGGCTTGATGTGCTAATTGTTGCTTTTCACCGCTTTGATATTATCTGAACTGTATATATAAACTGCTACGAAACCCCTCTCTTCTCCCTCCTTAGGAGTGCACTCTGGTCGTGACTTCTTTTTGTTAGTGTCAAATCCCAAATAGAACGAGATTCGGACAAGTTGCAAAGCCGGATGATCTTTTGGTTACCGGTACGCAGCCCCCCTTCGGCTTGAGTTGTCCGCTCGGGTAAGTCAGGTCTAGGAAAAATAAACCTAGTATAACAATACCTCATGTCGGATCCCTAGTAGGAACGTTTGTTTGCACCATGTGCATTATGACTTTGGAGACTCAACACAGGGGTTGGGTCTGTCTAGGACAGGTGCACCCGAAATAAAAAGACCATCCTGATGCATCTTACTTGCTACTTGCGTATTTATTTGCTTCAAATTTGCATGTTGACCGGCTTTGGAATGAAAGGAGAGAATTTGGGAAAGAAATAGCAGTGTAGAGGGTTAAGAGAGTTAATCACATGTTTAAAGAAAAACTAGTGTCCAAATGGCGCTGAAACTCTGCCGAATTTTTTAAAAATGAGAAAGGAGTTTTGTTTTCGAAAATAGTTCGTTTTATTTGTCCGAACTACGCCGGTTTGATTCTCACAGGGTGTGAGAAACGTAGGCAACCCTCATCGGGTCCAACTTCCTTTTTCGCAAAATAGCCAAAAGAACAAAATTTTACTTTTTAGTTAGGGTGATGCCATTCTTGTCAGAAATAGCCGAATGTCCTTAAAAAAGGGCGCCGGAAGGCCGTGTTTGCAAGAACAGCCACCTGTGATCATTTTTTTAAGGTTTTCACCAATGAGCCAACACAGCCTTAAAATCTTCGTTCTCGAAGTGCTGAAAGGTCGTATTTGCGAAATCAGGTTTTTATTTTTTGAAAAATGTGTGTTAATTTTATTTTGAGTCAAATAAGTCTTAAATCTTGCCTAAACACCCCAATAAACATGCATAATGAGCACGAGTCAGAATTGGCCGATAACAGTTATGAACAAGATCCCTTTGGAGTTGCGTATGTGGTGGGAAGATCTGGGCAAGTCAGAGCAAGATAAGCTCAATCTACATTTGGGGGGTCTCACCGGGTTATTAAAAATCAGACCTAGAGGAGACATCATAAAGGCTTTGGTTATGTTCTGGGACCCGGCCCATAACGTATTTCACTTCTCAGATTTTGAACTCACCCCAACCTTGGAAGAGATAGCAGGTTATATGAAAAGTACTGCAGGTTTGAGGCATAAGTATCTGATCGCTCCAAGGGCCGTCAACTCTCACAAATTCATGGATTTGCTAAAGATAAATAAGGGAATCCCATATTCCGAGTTGGAAGGGGTTTTTTCCACTCTATGTTTTATATACCAGAAGTACGGGCATGTAGGAGGGTTCAATGATCAAGAAAGCGGGGTTTGTAGTAAAGGGAACCGAACAAAATGGGACGAGCATAGGCATTTCGCTTTCATAGTAGCATTCTTAGGCCTTGTGGTGTTTCCCCGAAAAGACGGGAATATCGATTTGCGGGTGGCTGGAGTTGTCAAGGTCCTGGTTACCAACGCCAAGAGCACTCTCGCCCCTATGATAGTGTCTGAGATATACCGAGCTCTCACAGCTTGTAAAGCTGGGGCAGACTTCTTCGAGGGATGCAATTTGCTACTACAAATGTGGATGATCGAGCACTTGTGCCACCACCCTCAGTATATGAGTTATGGATCCGCAGAGAAAAGCTGCATTGAAGAATTCAACACAAGGGTTTCAGGGTTCAAGTTACCGGAGGGGTTTGGAGAATGGATAGCTCGCCTTTGCGCCATCACTACAGGACAAATAGAATGGACACTAGGTTGGCTTCCTGTTGAAGAAATTGTGTATATACCCGCCACAGGTCCTTACTTCCTCCTAATGGGTCTTCGAGGTATTTAGCCTTACGCTCCCTACCGAGTGATGAGACAATTAGGAAGATGTCACGTGATGCATCCCGATGAAGATCTCAGTATCCACGTGGTTGAGATTAGCTCTGACAGCCAATTTCACGAAGAAACAGTTCGTTCTATTTGGAATAAGTGCCAATATTTGACGGCAAGCACCCGAGTGCAGAACCTATCTAAAGGAGAGGTCTCACCCTCCTACCTTGCCTGGTATAGAAAGAAGAACACTACAAGGGACGAATCAAAAAGACCGGCCAAAAAACCGCACATTCAGGAATTCGTCGAGGCATCGCAAGAACCATGGGCTTGGTTGGCCAAGGAAAACGAGTACAGGGCCATGATAGGAAAGTTGGAGAAGCAAGTCAAAGACCTTCAATTCGAGAATGGCTTACAAGTAGCGGCGGATGAGGGTGAAAAGAAAAGGCTAGCCAAAGAAAATGAGGCCCTTCGAGCTCAAATGCAGAAACTGAAAGTAGCAGCAAAAAATCCAGTCCGAAGTAACAGAGATGAAAAGCTCGTAGCTAACCTAAGGCAGAAAGTAAGCAACTATAGTTTCTATTTGAACAAAGCATAAAGTGAACTGACCAGGGCTCAAAAACAATTGGCTAAAAATGCAGATGAACGAGTATGCCTGGTTAAGCAGGTAAGAGAAAGGTACGACGATGAGGTCGCGGGGTTGAAGAAAAGGGTCATCGCCACGGAAAACAAAATGATCAAGCAGGCAAAAGACTTCAAGGTTGAAAGGGAACACTGTTACACGACATTGGCGCAGTTAGAAATAGACTTGCAACAACTTCAGGAACAAAACTATGCAGCCAAGCAAACTTTGGAGGCCAAGGCCCAGCAGATTGGGCATTTGTTACAAGAAAAGGGCGTCATAAGAGAGAGAATTAGAAACATCGTTGACTACATCGTTATGAAGTGCCACATTTGTGAGGATATGACTCGCACTACATTCTTTGCAGCGGTGATGACCTTTGTTAAACAAATAATATACAGCTTGGACCGACTTCAAAGGGATCTTGCACATAGGCCCGTGGCGAGACCGAATGATGTCCCACGGACACCAGGAGCATTGATGTACTCATGATGTTTAGTTTGAGTCTGTATTTCCTTTTCTGTCAGAGTCTTAAGGCATGTTGGGTTTATATTTTCTCTCTGTTTTGAGTCTGTATTTCTTTAAAGTATGATAGCTTAATTTCAGAGTTTGTATTTTGTCTTTGCATCAGAATCTGTTAGTCTTTTGAAATTTGTTAGTATTGAGTCTTTATGATCGAAGCATCTGTTTTTATAAAAGCTGAAAATCCCAAAAATATTTTATTTACTTTCACACTTATCTACCAGAACTACGCACGGTCTGATTCATGCGGGGACATGATACGTAGGCAATCTCTATAGGATTCGACCACCACTAAAAAGAAAAAGGGGAAATGAAAAATAAATAAAGGAGGATAGAATAAAGGAAGCTTAAAAAAAGGGGCACAATTATGAGAGGCCGGAATGACGCACGCAACCGAAGCAAATGCATGATAGAGAATGGTTAATTGCCTAGGTGCATTGCATCTCAGCGTGTAATTGCATATGTGTTAAACTCTAAAAACTAACAAGTTTGTTGTTTTCAAGAGAATTCAAGCAGTTAGTTTATTTAGAGGATACTGGCACATTATCATTACCAAACCAGATCAAAGGGACCAATACTAGAAATCATGTCTATCCCGGATGTCGACACTAGTGTTGAGGTAGAGGAGTTGGACGTCAATAAAATGAAAGAGGAGATGCTCAAAATTAAGCAACAGATGACCGAAATGTACCAAGCCTGGTCCAAAGGGCAATCACCATCGTCTTACCCAACCAACCCGGCTTTTACCCCACCATTAGCTCAGTCTCAGGATCATCCAGGTTTTCCTATTTATCAACACTACCATGGCACTACTTCTCATATGCCACAAGCTCCGCCACCAAAATCAATTCCATACCCCCTCCGCCAGTCACCCCTGTCTTTGTGGCATCTCCATTAGCTGCACTCCATAGATCCCCGAGTGAACCTGTGTTCCAAACTCAGGACAACCAGTATTATCCCCCGGAGCCCACCTTCAAAGCTCCCGAACCCTACCCCTATGATCCACGTTCTGATCTCCCGAGAGAAGTTGAGAGACCAGCCAAAAATTCTGAACATGAGGAGATGTTCAGAAAAATGAAAAGCATAGAACAATCCTTCAGGGATATGAGAGGGCTAGGAGGTCAGGTAAGCGTGGCTTACAAAAACCTGTGTTTATTCCCAAATGTACAACTACCGGTAGGATTCAAAATGCCCAAATTCGACTTGTACAACGGACACGGTGATCCGGTGGCTTATTTGAGAGGTTTTTGCAGTAAAATGAGGGGAGCCGGAGGAAAGGATGAATTGCTAATGACTTACTTCAGTCAGAGTTTGAGCGGAGCAACATTGGAGTGGTACACCCGCCAAGATCACGGAAGATGGTACACATGGGATGATTTGGCACAAGCATTCGCTTGTCACTTTCAGTATAATCTTGAGATCATTCCAGACCAACTATCTTTGACTAAACTAGAGAAGAAGCACAGTGAAAGCTTTAGAGAATATGGTTTTCGGTGGAGGGAGCAAGCAGCAAGGGTATATCCCCCAATGAAAGAGAGCGAGATGGTTGATTACTTTTTGCAGGCTTTGGAGCCAACTTACTTTGGTTATTTGGTGTCCGCAATTGGCAAGTCTTTTAATGAGGTTGTAAAAATGGGAGGCATGGTCGAGGAGGGGCTTAAGTCCAACAAAATCATGAGTTATTCAGCGATCAAGGCAACCACTCAGGTCATTCAAAGCGGCACTGGGGGTGTACTTGGGAAGAAGAAGAAAGAAGATGTCACGACTGTTGAGTCCGGAACCTGGTTTGGATCTAGAGGCCCGTCACCCTACTATAGCCAACCACAACCCTACCACCAAAATTACCCCTACACCTCATATAGCCCTCCACAACATTACTACCCACCGCCAGATCCCCATTTTTCCGTCCATCATGCACAAACCTATACCCAAACTCCGGCACACGCATAATGGCGTACGCCGGCTCCATAAAATCCATACCCAACTCCACAAAACACATATCCACCCCCAAGAGCCTACAGAAATCCCCCCGAAACGGGTTTCCGACCAAACCAAGCCTTCAAGAATGAGAGGTTACAGAAGCAAAAGACTTTCACTCCACTGGGGGAATCATATACCAGTCTTTTCCACAGGTTGAGGCAGTTGGGCATGCTGAATCCAATTGAGCCTAAAATGCCAAATCCTCCTCCTAGAAATCTTGACTACTCGGTGAGTTGTGAGTACTGTTCAGGAGCCCCTGGGCATGATACAGAGAAGTGTTGGAAACTAAAAATAGTTGTGCAAGAGCTTATTAATACTCATCGGATTGAGGTTCAGGCCCCAGAAGCACCGAACATCAATCATAATCCACTGCCATCTCACCATGAGACACATATGATTGAGCTGATGCACAAAGAGGGGGAGCCCAAGAAGCCCTCACAGACGGTAATGATGATCTGTTCCAGCGAAACCAGCTCGAAGGAAAAGGTAACCAGTGGGAAATCAGTGGTCCAGTTGAAAGAGGTAGACGATAAGCTCGCTGTGGTAACCGAGAGAGGATCGTCAAGCGTTGTTGCAGTGAAACTAGAGAAAGCTAAAGTGGTAGTGTCAGGGGTTGCAAGTAAACTTGTTGTGGTCGTAAAGGGTGCTCGCACAGAGCCTGTTATTATAAAACCAGTAACTCAGCTTCCAGTGATCAACAGCAAGGCTGTTCCTTGGAATTATGAACGAGTGACAGTGATTTACAAAGGGAAAGAAATCAAAGAAGAAGTTTGTGAAGCACAAGGTTTGACTCGCTTAGGAAGGTGTTTTACTCCCAAGGAGTTAAGAAGAGCTAAAGATAATCCAATGCCGGTAAAGAACGCTGTAACTAAAGAAGAGGTAGAGGAATTTTTGAGGAAAATGAAAGTGCACGACTATTCTGTTGTAGAACAGTTGAGGAAAACGCCCGCTCAGATCTCATTGCTCTCATTGCTAATCCATTCAGATGAGCACCGTCAGTCGCTGATGAAAATCTTGAATGAGGCCCATGTCCCCGACAAGATCTCGGTAAGCCATCTGGAAAAGATAGCCAACAAGATTTTTGAAGTAAACAGAGTCACTTTTTTCGATGATGAACTACCCGTAGAGGGCACTGAGCACAACAAAGCCCTTTACCTGACAGTAAAATGCGAGGGTTCTGTGGTTACCCGGGTATTGGTTGACAATGGTTCAAGTGCGAACATCTGTCCTCTCTCCACTCTAAGCAAGCTGAAAGTAGTAGATGAGAGGATCCATAAGAACAGTATCTGTGTGCGAGGATTTGATGGCGGAGGCAAATACTCGGTTGGGGACATAATGTTGGAACTGACTATAGGTCCAGTAGAATTCATAATGGAATTCCAAGTGCTGGATATAGCTGTTTCCTATAATTTTCTATTAGGGCGACCATGGATCCATGCCACTAAAGCAGTACCATCAACACTCCATCAGATGGTCAAGTTTGAACGGGACAGACAGGAAATAGTTGTGCACGGCGAAGATAATTTGTGCGCTCACGGCAACACCATTGTGCCATTCATTGAAATGGGAGATTACAAAGGACCATGGGTCTACCAAGTTTCTGACGCAATGTCAGTCGAGAAATTTCCAAAAGGAAAGTGTATCCCAAATCCGAAGATAACCGCCGCATCAGTCATGGTAGCGTATGAAATGTTGAAGAATGGTTTTGTACCAGGAAAGGGTTTGGGAGCAGCTCTACAAGGCATCATACAGCCCATGTCTCTTCCCGAACACTTGGGAACATTTGGTTTAGGATTCAAGCCCACAGCCGCAGACATAAAAAGAGCCAGGAAATTGAAACTAAGGGAATGGGTCCTTCCAAAGACGGTCCCACGTCTTTCCAAATCATTTGTCAAGTCCGGTACGAGGAGTCGCCCAGTGATCGTGATTCCCAGTTCTGTGATTGATCTAGACAAGGAGTTAATTGAAAGATTTGAGAAGTTGTTCGACAGTGTGAACATGGTGGAAATTGGAGAAGGTTCTAGCAACGCGGAAGTGCAATTTGTCGGGCCAACAACAAAGCTTAATAATTGGAAGGCTACTCCTCTCCCTACTCGGAAGGAGTCTTGGTAGTTTGCTTTGATTTTCCTTTAAGTTTGTACGGATTATTCCAAGGTTGTAATCCGAATTTCATTTTTCAGTCTGTTTGAGTGTGCAAACCTTGTTATCTTTTATCATTCAATAAAATACAATTTCCCTTTCTTCATCATTCCTGATGGTTGTCCTTTTTGTTTTCTTTTCTTTTCTATACAATTCTTTTTACGCTGGTTCTAATGACATGGTATGCATAAGGAATCCTCAGCCTAGTCTTAAAAATCAATTTGATTCCGAAATATTAGTTCAAGAAGTAGATTGTGATTACGAATCAGAATACGATGATGAGGATGAAGCCTTCGAAGAGATTAGTAAGGAGTTAATTCACTTCAAAGAAAAAATCCAAACCCAACATGAATGACACAAAAGCCGTCAATTTAGAGGACACAGACAATGTCCGAGAGACTAAAATAAGTGTCCACCTCGAGCCAAAAATCCGGGAGGAGTTAATCAAAATACTCATCGAGTACAAAGATGTTTTTGCATGGTCATATGATGACATGCCAGGTTTAAGCACTATTTAGTGGTCCACAGATTGCCTACTGATCCAGCATTTCCTCCCGTCAAGCAAAAGTTGAGGAAATTCAAAACTGATATGAGTGTGAATATTAAAGAAGAAGTTACCAAGCAGTTGGATGCAAAGGTTATTCGGGTCACTCGGTATCCTGTTTGGTTGGATAATGTCGTGTCTGTGCCGAAGAAGGATGGCAAGATCAGAGTATGTGTCGATTACCGCAATCTCAACAAAGCAAGTCCGAAGGATAACTTCTCACTACCCAATATTCACATTTTGAATGATAATTATGCCAAGCGTGAGATTGGATCTTTTTTGGATTGCTACGCCAAGTATCATCAGATTCTAATGGATGAAGAAGATGCAGAAAAGACTGCATTCATCACGCCATGGGGAACTTATTGCTACCGGGTAATGCCATTTGATTTGAAGAATGCTGGGGAAACTTATATGAGGGCAATGACTATTGTGTTTCATGACATGATACACAAGGAGATTGAGGTATATGTAGATGATGTGATCATAAAATCAAAACATTAGGCCGACCACATCTGGGATTTGAGGAAATTCTTCCAGAGGCTTCGCAGGTACAACCTCAAGCTTAACCCCGCCAAGTGTGCATTTGGTGTTCCATCCGGAAAACTGTTGGGATTCATAGTCAGCCGGTGAGGCATCGAGTTGGACCCATCAAAGATCAAAGCCATACAAGAATTGCCACCTCCGAGGAACAAGACTGAAGTGATGGGTCTTTTAGGAAGGTTGAACTACATCAGCAGGTTTATTTCTCAGCTCTCGACAACTTGTGAGCCTATTTTCAAGTTGTTGAAGAAGGACGTTGCGATCAAGTGGACTGATGAGTGTCAAGAAGCATTCGACGAGATAAAGGGATACTTGTCTAACCCACATGTGCTGGTACCACCAGAACCAGGGAGACCTTTGATTCTTTACTTGACTGTCCTGGAAAATTCATTTGGCTGTGTACTGGGGCAGTATGATGTCACCGGCAGGAAAGAACAAGCCATCTACTATCTTAGCAAGAAGTTCACAGCTTATGAGGTTAAGTACACTCACCTGGAAAGGACATGTTGCGCCCTAACTTAGGTGGCACAGAAATTGAAACATTATTTGTCATCCTACACTACTTACCTCATTTCATGCTTGGATCCATTGAAGTATATCTTTCAAAAGCCTATGCCGACAGGAAGACTGGCAAAGTGGCAGATTTTGCTCACAGAGTTTGACATAATCTATGTGACTCGGACTGCAATGAAAGCCCAAGCATTGGCCGATCATTTGGTCGAAAACCCGGTCGATGAAGAGTATGAGCCATTGAGGACTTATTTTCCTGATGAAGAGGTAATGCATATTGACGAGCTAGAACAAGCCGAAAAACCAGGTTGGAAACTTTTCTTCGATGGGGCTGCTAACATGAAAGGAGTGGGGATAGGAGTCGTGCTTATTTCTGAAACAGGGCATCACTATCCTGTTACAGCTCAACTTCGTTTCTATTATACCAACAATATGGCTGAGTACGAAGCATGCATTTTGGGTTTAAGGCTAGCTGCAAACATGGATGTCCAGGAAGTCTTGGTCTTGGTAGACTCGGATCTTCTGGTACACCAAATTCAAGGAGAATGGGAAACATGAGATTTAAAGATCATACCATACCGACAATGTTTGCATGATCTATGTCAACGGTTTCGATCAGTAGAGTTTAGGCATATTCCTAGAGTCCATAATGAGGTCGTCGATGCTTTAGCTACCCTAGCGTCAATGTTGCACCATACGGACAAAGCCTATGTCGATCCTTTGCACATTCAAGTACGAGATCAGCTTGTTTATTGCAACATGATTGAAGAAGAACTTGATGGCTAACCATGGTTTCATGATATCCAGGAGTACATCAGAATGGGGATATATCCAGTGCAAGCCACGGGGGATCAGAAGAGAACAATTCGACGGTTGGCAAGTGGATTCTTCTTAAGTGGAGGAGTTTTGTATAAAAGAACATCAGACCTTGGATTGTTAAGATGCATAGATGCTAGACAAGCTATGGCTGTCATGTCCGAAGTACATTTAGGAGTTTGCGGACCACATATGAGCGGGTATGTGCTGGCAAAGAAAATTCTACGAGCAGGTTATTATTGGCTCACCATGGAGCGAGATTGTATCAGTTTTGTGCGCAAATTCCATCAATGCCAGATACACAGAGATTTGATTCATTCTCCACCATCGAAATTGCACACGATGTCGGCACTATGGCCCTTCGTTGCTTGGGGCATGGATATCATTGGACCAATTGAGCTGGCAGCATCCAACGGGCATAGATTCATTCTGGTAGCCATTGATTATTTCACCAAGTGGGTTGAGGCCAAAACCTTCAAATCGGTGACCAAGAAAGCAGTGGTCGATTTTGTTCACTCAAATATCATCTGTCGATTCGGAATCCCAACGGTGATCGTCACGGATAATGGTTCTAATATTAACAGTAAATTGATGGAAGAGGTATGCCAACAGTTTAAGATTACACATCGCAATTCTACCCCATATCGTCCCAAGGCGAATGGAGCAGTTGAGGCAGCCAACAAAAACATAAAGAAGATACTTCGGAAAATGGTAGAAAGTTCCAGGCAATGGCATGAAAAATTACCATTTGCGTTGCTGGGTTATCGCACTACTATCCGTACTTCAGTAGGTACAACTCCTTATTTGTTGGTATATGGAACTGAAGCAGTGATACCTGCGGAAGTTGAAATCCCGTCCCTTCGGATTGTCGCTAAGGCTGAAATTGATGATAATGAGTGGGTCAAAACCCGTTTGGAGCAGTTGAATTTGATTGATGAAAAAAGATTAGCAGCAGTGTGTCATGGCCAATTATATCAAAAGAGAATGGCAAGAGCATACAACAAAAAGGTACGTCCCTGGAAGTTTGAAGTAGGCCAGCAGGTGCTAAAATGTATCCTTCCACACCAGGCTGAAGCGAAAGGCAAGTTTGCCCCAAATTGGCAAGGGCCATTCGTTGTGACCAGAGTATTGTCCAATGGTGCTTTATGTTTAACAGATATCGAAGGAAAATGCATAGACATGGCTATCAATTCTGATGCAGTAAAAAGATATTATGTATGATTTCTTTGTTATAACTGTTGATTGTTTGTATTTGGCATTATTTCGAAGATTGGAATGACGAAGGCAATTTGTTCTGCTATCTAAACACTTCACCCTTTGTTCCCCCGTTTGAGCCTTATTTATTTCTTTCATACCCCTCTTTTGGAATTAATAACGAAAAAGAGAGAAAAAAAGAAAAGAAAAGAAGTAAAAAGTATAACAACAAGGAAATTCATGTATGAACTACGTTTGACCTGATTCCTGTTAAGGATACGTAGGCAGCTTCCCGGCTCGGTCATAGTAAAATAAAATATCAAAAGATCCCCAAGCAAGAAACTGGGGCAGAAGTTGTACTTGTAATAAGAAATGTGATTCCAAGAGTTGTAATTTTAAACCCGTGTCAAAATTGTTTTGAGCCTTTGATACCCTTTCTTTCTAACCCCATCCAAAAGCCCACATTACGGTCCAAAGAAAGACCTTCTGATCAGTCTTCGAGAGATGCCAAGTCGAGCGATATAAATAGAATTCATATCAGGGGCAACACTCCAGTTTAAGTAAGAAAAATCAAAAGAAAATGAGAAAGTCTTATTGGTGAAAACCCTCATGGGCACCATGAGGCGACAAAAGCTGAAAGAAAATAAAAATGAGAGAGTCTTATTGGTGAAAACCTTCACGGGCACTATCAGGCGACAAGTAATTGAGGAATCAACAAATGAGAGAGGTTTGTCGGTGAAAACCCTTCAGGGCACTGCAAGTCGAACAAGGTCTGTAAGTTGGCGGAGAGTAAAATTGGGTTGTGGAAATCTTGGAGAACAAAGTAAAACAATTGGAAAGGAGATTGGTTAAGTAGACTGGGCTGATTAATCCAAATGCATACCATGATCATTGGTGCCAGTGATTCCGCTCAGATAAGTCCCTTTTCCTGTCTCCAACAGTCATCCAAATTTGGATTCTTTTCTTTATTCTTAAAATCCTTGCATTTCATTGCTGTTAATTTTACTTCTCTAAAACTCTACCAAGTTTAGCCTTGTAAGAAAGAATTTCAAAGCTTACTACCAGTTTCGGAATTGCACAAAGCAAAATGCAGCTAGAACATGCCAAAGATAATATGATGAAAAATGGGACCTATGGTGTAAGCAAAAATTAAAACTGTGGAATGGTTCAGTAATGTCGTGGGAGATGTACAGTTTCAGGCAGAAAGGTCAGGAGGGGAGAATAGCAGTTGGGGATCTTGCAGTTAAGGATCAGTCAGAAGGTCAAAACAATCTTTTCGATCAGTTCAAGGCAGTTGGACGAAGCAAAGAATGGCAAATATAAAACCACCTCCAGCAAGAATGCCACGATGAACCACCACGTTTTAAACTGACGAAATTTTCTTTGATTTGAAACAGGGGCAAAAATGGAATTTGTTTCGGGAAATCATCCGTAGGAAGAGTAAGTACTAGGCAGATTTGATCGTGGAAATTTTCAGGACCCTCCTGGAAAATAGGAATTAGTTTAAAATTCAAAATAATCATGAGTAGCGGAATTTGGCATGAGTGCACCCTAGAAGATTATAAGTGGAACTTCGAAGTTTGTATGTTTGGGATACACTTGGGACATTACCCCATGAGAACAAAGATTCTGACTTCTCTTCTTCCCCAGATTAATGATTATGATTTTCTGTTTCCTCAACGTTTTCCCCAAGCAGAAACACCATCTTTTTCCGCCTTTTCCCAATTTAGTCAGAAATTCTCAGGACCCTCCTGGAAAATGGGACCTAGTTTTTAAAAAAAAAATCGAAACAATCGTGAAAAACAAGATCTAGCGTAAGTGTAAAAGGAACATAAGTTAATTTCAAAGTTTGCATGTTTTAGATAGGATTCAATTAGGAATTCTCAGGACTCTCCTGAACAATGGGACCTAGCTTTGAGAGTTTTCATTAAATAACAAGATTTAGCGGAAGTCACACCTTTAAAAGATATAGCTTAGATTTAAAATTGCCAAGAGTTGTCAGGACCCCCTGGATAACGGAACCTAGTTTTCAAATGCTTATTGATATTTGGTAATGTGGTTCGTTTTACACTTACATATGTGCCCAGATACCCAAACTGGGGCAGAAAATTTTCTTTATTTTGTCTATTTTAAAGTCAGGAGCCCGCCTGGAGAGCATGGGAATACATTTCAAGTTTAGCAATCAGGAGCCCGTCTGGAAAGCATGGGAACACATTCAAGCGCAGCAGTCAGGAGCCCGCCTCGAGAACAAGGGAGTACAATTTAAGTTTCAGCTTTCAAATTCTTGGTTTGTCTATTTTGAAGTCAGGAGCCCACCTGGAGAGCAGGGAATACTTTCAAGTGCAGCAGTCAGGAGCCCACCTGGAGAACAAGGGAATACCATTCAAATTTCAAGTAATCAGGAACCCGCGGGAAAAACAAGGGAATACCATTCAAATTTCAAGTAATCAGGAACCCGCCGGAAAAATAAAGGGAAGAAGCAATTCAAGTTCAAGTAATCAGGCGTCCACCTGGAGAACAAGGAAAGGCAGTGGAAGATTCAGCAATCAGGCATCCACCTGGAGAACAAGGGAATACAATTCAAGTTCAGCAGTCAGGCACCCAAATAGAGAATGAAGGGAACAAGCAATTCAGGTTCGAGTGATCAGGAGCCCGCTTGTGGAATAGAGGATAGGCAGCAATGGTCAAAGAAAGACGTTTAAAGGTTCAGCAATCAGATACCCTCCTGAGGGAGAGGGAAAGCATCTCAAGAGTACAATTCGAGTCAGCAGCAAAGGAACAACTCAGGGAAATACAAATCAACAAGGCAACAATAGTCACAAGACCAAGTTTGAAAATAAATCATTGTAAAGCATAGATTATAGCTTAGTCTAGCTTCTTCATTTTTGTCATGGTGTAATAAGGAGGTCAGGAAGCAGTATCAGCAGCAGCAGCAGTAACAGTGAAACCACAGCTCATGGTAGTCCCAGCTACCGAAACTTCCCGAACTACATTGACTTGATTCCTTTATAGCCAAGGATATGTAGGAAACCCTTGAAGCAGAGGTTTGGTCAAATCTTTCAAAAATGCTTCCCACGGAGTATTCAAAATGGGCAAAAATCGCTCGTATCCGCTCACTTTATCTTTGCACAAAAACCTTTTGTGTTTTCGGGCAAAGAGGGGCAGCTGTGAGCACGTGACCCTATGAGAATCACTCCCAAAAAATTCAAAATAAAACAATTTTTTCCATTGTTTGCAATTTTGTGGATTTTTTATAGTATTTTTTGTCATTATTTGCATGAGTTCGTGCATGTCTGTATGTTCAAATAAATGAAAAATACAAAAAAAAATAGATTGCATTTGCATTTAGGATTTAATTTTTATAATTTTTTTTAGTTGAGTAGTAAATTACTTATTTTTACAAAAATGAAAGAATCAAAAAATAACGTATTTTGCATTTTTAAAGTGTTTAATGTCAAATTGTGTGATTATTTTATCTTTTAGTATTTAATTACTTGTGATAAATATTATTTAAAGTAGATTAGTATTTTTAAGTCAATTTTGGTTTTATAATTTGAGTTAGGATTTTTTGGTTTTAATTTTGAAGACAATTTAGGTAGAAAAAGAATTCATAAGAGAAAAGAAAATCAAATTGGGCCAAACTCAATTTAATCCCCAAAGCCCAAATCAAATACACCCAAACCCACCCCAAACCGGCCCAGAACATGTTCATTACCCGGTCCGCCCCTACCAGAACCAAACGACGTCGTTTGGACACGCTTTGATCAGGGTCGTTGATCTCCTTTGATCGAATGGTCCCGAATTTTACCCGTTACCCGCCCCAACCCGTTTCCCCGTATCCGGTTTCCATTGAACTCCAAACGACCCCGTTTTCCCCCTTCCTAGTTGATCTGGATCGTCGATCCCCATTAATCTAATGGCTCTAGTTAACTCCTCATTTTTAATATACCAAACCCCACCCCAATCGTCTCTCTTCAGAGACCCAACACATACACCACCGCACACCACCCTCCTCCGCCCACCGGAAACCGCCTCACGGCGGTTCCGGTGGCCCAATCATCCCCAAAAATACACCCCAGAACCCCCTCGACCTCCTCTTCCCAAATCCATGCTCCAATTCCTTCGAATACCCCTAGAACTCTTCAAATATTGAATCAAAGGGATGAACCCTAGCGCCGCCCTAACTTTCTCCGGTGGCGGCGCCGCCCCCAATCCCTCCCAAATTAATACCATGCAGCCACCTCACTCCCCTCTTCCCTAATCCACGGTTAGTTACCCTTGAATTAAACCAGAAGTCGTCGAATAATGAATCTAAATTTTAAACCTAAAACTGTAGAGTCAAGATTCGTTGATGCTTTAAGCTAATTTGGACTTTATCTGCGTGTTCTTGATAAGAACACACAGTTAAAGTCCAAATTTGGTTTAAGAATTGAAGATTCGAAGTTTTTCTTCAGTTACTACTGACCGGTGAGTTTTCTATCCTATTTTTATATTTATAGTTTATTGGTGTTATTCTGATGTTCGTCTTTCCTCGTCTCTTTTTCTTTTCTTTGGTCGATTCCAAGTGAAAACTCGACTAATCATTCTGGTATAAACTATCTTATGTTCGTTGTTTTGTTTTTCAGAATATTGGTGAATTTGTTCCTAGTTTCATTAGGTTTGTGTGATCAGTTTGTTTAAAGACTCTGAAATCATATCTCATTTTTTACTTAGTCAGAATGATTAGGATTAGTTCAATAGTTTGGTATAACTTCTTGTTTAAATGAGTGTAATAATCGGCTGACTAGTATAAGTTTAATGCAGGTGGTCATTAATTAAGTCTGCTAACAAATAGTAGTGGCTCACTACTGAATTAATTAAAAGCACTAGGTTAGTGGAGTGAATTAAAAATGAAAAGGAGACTGACAATAGTCAGCTTAATGCCCTTTTAGGAGTTGGAAAGTAAGGTAACATGGGGGGAACATTTCAAAAAGCTGAAACAATGCAATTGTAAAAAAAAAAGGAGCTGGAAAGGGATAGTTTATGAAGTATATAGCTAGGAACTTTCTGAGAGAGGAAAAACAGATACAGACCTAAGAGAGAGAGATAGGCATTGAGAGGGAGATAGAGGGAGGTAGAGGGAGATAGAGGGAGATAGGTACTAAATTGAGGGGAGCAAGAGAGAGAGCTTAAGTTTTTTTTTAAGAGCTAAAATACAGAAAAGACAAACGAGTAGATAATACTGTTCCATTGAGTTTCCTGTTTTGAATCTTGAAGTTTTCATTACTGCACAGTTTCTGATTCTATGTGAGGTTTAAAAATGGAATGATTTTGGGAAATTGAAAGAGTTGGTTTAAACTTGAGGATTGGTTCTTCCTGCTGAGCTGATTTCACTGTTATTACTGACTGAATCTGGGTGGATTTCCGTTGTTGTTCACTGCTGAATCCTCATCTTTTATTTGTTCTTTCAACATCCAGGTACTTATTTGGATCTTGCTAATATGAGAAGTGTATTTGGAAGCCTTGTAATTGGTTTAACTAGTCATAGATGAATGTTCACTGAACAATAGCATATACTTCTTCAAAGATTCACTTGTTTGTTCTTTATTGAAGCAGCCTTAATTTCTCGAACTTTACTATAATCATCTATGTTTAGGTAGTGCATTTGAACTGTCTATGAACTATTTTTTAGCCATGTACTTAATTTGGACTGATTGCAGCACAGATTGTTGTATACGCGTAGCATTTTCTTTGGAGAGATTTTGATTGAATTATTTTCAAACTAGTAGGGATAATCAGTCCATAATGAGTTTTCTTAATCTTATCGCACCTAGCAGTAATTATGCTCAGTAGAAATTAGTTGAGATTATTCCTTCAAGACTTGGTTTTAGATGAAAAAAATTCAACGCTAATATTGTAAGTATGAGTACAAATGTGGATGTTACAATGTTTGATCTTTGAATGAATCTTAAAAGGTGATATTAGCATGATGAATAGCATGTTTAGTAAATCATTTTTAAGATTGACAAGTAGTGTTATAATTTGGACTATATGGTTAGTATGAAGTATAACATTGTTTCAATAATCGGTAACTCGGCTATTCTTGCAATATGACTTTCGAAGTTTAGTTGATATGTTGATGTGTGTAGTGTAGTTAGTTGGGTCTTGCCGGGGCCTGACCGTTTGATCTCCTATTACCCTTTCCCAGTGTGAATTCCAAGTGACCCCGCTCAGGCTGTGCAATTGGGCTGTTGTCTTTGGCCAAATTGCACCTAAGTTATCCCATTATCGATGTTATTTTCAATCTGGTCCTCAAGTTGAGCCCAGCTTTGTTCTTACGCTTGTCCAGGAGCCGGAGCGCAACAATTGGGCCTACAGCCAGCTCATGCCCTTTTAAACAACCAAAAGGCCTAGTTTCACTCAATGATAGTCCACTAATTATTAAAATTAGTTTGAACATTATGCTAAAATAAATTTGAACTCCTTTTAAGCCTTCCTTAATCAATCAGGTCCTTTAAAAGAAGATTGGAAGTGGGCCATTCTAAATAATACAAATAGTTTAAAATTCTGAATATAGTTAAATTAATCCTTTTCATTTAGAATTAAGGTGTATTATGCCGAACAAAAATAATAATAATAATAATAATAATAATAATAATAATAATAATAATAATAATAATAATAATAATAATTGCATGGCCCTCCTTGAATTAATCTTGTACTGATTATTAGAATTCGAGGCGTGCCGTTTAGTTAAAATTTCATGGCCCTCGCAAATTGCAAACGCGTAGTTACCTTAGGCGCGTTATTTTAATAATTTACTTTCATAAACTCGGGTGCCCATTTATGTGACCCAAATCCAAATTTCAATAATGTTAGATAAAATATGTCGAGAGCCTCGGGTGCATTTATGTGGCGTGGTTCGAGACGTATTTTAAACGACGTTGTAATTTTCATTAAAAATAATTAAAGCGGTTAATAAGATAAATGTACCATAGGCCAAAACATGTATAAAAATCAGATAGTTAAGTCAATTATAACAGTTAAGAGACCGTGCTAGAACCACGGAACTCGGGAATGCCTAACACCTTCTCCCGGGTTCACAGAATTCCTTACTCGGATTTCTGGTTCGCGGATTATTAAACAGGGTCAATCTTTTCCTCGATTCAGGATTGGAACCGGTGACTTGGGACACCATAAATCTCCCAAGTGGCGACTCTGAATTTTTAATAAAATAATCCCGTTTCGATTGTCACTTTAAGTTGGAAAAAACTCTTTTATACATCCCTTCCGGGGGGTGTAGTAAAAAAGGAGGTGTGACAAATTTCATATCCAATTCTAAAATTGCATTGAAGAGATAAAAGAACTTCATATACTATACCCAATTCTGAAGTTGCACTGAAGAGAAAGAAGAGCTTCATATCTATTTAGAAGTTGCACTTTTAAGTGATAGAAGAGCTTCAGATCCGATTCCGAAACCCCAAATTTGTAACTTCAAATGCAAAATCTCTAGTGATCAGATGCTAATTTTGGAGTGTGTTCCAAAGTATATAAATTTTGTAAATGTTTGTGCAAAGCGAGTATAACTTCAATGGTGATGGCCAAAAGCGGGTATAGTTGTACATCCCCGGAGCTTCTTTTTTTTAAATCAAAATGAGTATACGTAGTCTCTTATTCACTCATTAGCAAAGAAAAGAGTCACGAGTTTCATGTACAAGCCATATGGGAAACTGCTCATTCCAAGATACTTCATATACTAATTAAAGTCTTAAAAAAAATCTATTCCGGTGCTTAAATTCCAGATCATGAAGAAATTGCAACATGCCCATCGTTGGTGATTAACAAAAGAGAATGTTGCATGTAGTATCAGTATCACATATGGAGGGGACAAGTAATGTTCGAGGAGCAGTTTTTAACCTAATATTAGCAAATCTACTTTTCCATAGTTACTGATTGGTCCCTCCCCCAAAAAGTGAATATTTTTCACAGCATGACCGCTAATAGTATGGTTTTTGGTTTACTCGTTTTGTCGTCTTCTCTGCCGACTAAAGGTAAACAAAATCCCTAAAGCCTAAAAGGGTCTCTCCCTAATTCTCGAGTTTCCTGTATTTTTATTCGAGAGATTTACTGGAGTACTTTTGAACAAAAAGGCGGGGTTCTCTTTACGTGGTATCAGAATTGTGTTAAAGTTCAAACCTTTTTTTTTTAATAAATATAAAATATTATCGTAACAACTAAATTGATACACCCAAAGAGCACCTAAATCTCAAACCACTTTCTAGGAAAGGTGCTTGAGTCATCTAGGCCTCAACGTGAAAAACTAGTTACATAATCTATGTATTAACACTTGACAAACTCGAACTCTCTTTGTACCTTGTATCGTATGATCTAGTCTATGCTTAATTTTGTATACAGTAAAAATTAGTCTCAGAAGATGGGTGAATTAGGAAGCAACGCATGTCAATCACTAGTGATCCAACCATGTTCACACCAAATATAAACATGTCGCCAGATAAGATATTGACACCGGATACCAATCTATGGCTGGATAAGAAGCATTAATTCAAGATATGACCGTTACAAAAATATTACAGAAGCCCCAAGATTCCTCCCACCTTTATTAGTTTTTATTAGGCTTTATTACCTTTTATTATTCTTTATTGCCTTTTCATAACCTTTTATTGTAGTGTTAATATTGGTAAACAATTGGTAGGTCATATACCCCATAACTCTAATATAAATAGAGGCTTTTATTCTATTGTAAGACATCAAGAAATACTAACAGAAAAAGACTAGTATTCTCTCTCTCAAGCTTTACACAAGTGTTGTCGAGATTTTTCATTCATCTCGGTAGAAACATTCTAAAGCCCAGGCTTGTATTTTCTTCAATTGCTCTTATTTTAATCGTTTTGTTCTTCATTACTTTATTTTGTCAGATCAATCCACGTGTCTATAAGCCACGTTACAAATTTAATTGTATAGCTTTATGGGTAAACAGTTTGGCGCCCACCCTGGGGCATAGACAATTGTGGTGTTATTTTGATATGTTCATCTTATACTAACGTGCTTTGAAGGATTTTTCTATTTTAAGCATACTACAGTTATGGCACACAATGATATCAACAACTCACTCAATGTTGGAAGAAACTACAACGATGAGCCCGTGGACAATCTCCATAATGAAAATCAACAAGATGGTTCAACTAGTGAAATCTGTCTCGATGGGAATGAGTCAAATCCTAACCGGGTAGAAAGAAAAAATCGACATGAGAGGAGTCATAACCCTGATGATATAAATGGTGAGCCGGTGGTTCTTACCTTAAAAATGTTGAGAGCACAACAACAGAAAATTATGAACCATCTCTCAAGACAAGACCGGATAATGACTGAGCTTCAGCAAGTAATATCGAAGACTTCAAATAATTCAAAATGGTAGAGTTCGAGTCCCTCCTGACATACCCATAAATCAAATGGAACCAAGAACCGGTGACACCATTACCCAGGGGAAGTTCGGAAGAAACAATAATCAAGCAGGTGGTGCTGGTAATGGATATGAAAATGAAAATATCATAGACGATTCTTTCAAAGCCGAACTCATGAGGTTTATAAGGGAAATAAATGCTCGAATGGATCAAAATGCTAAAGAATTTCATGCTCGAATAGATCAGATCCGGGGAGCACTTCCGATCCTAAAAGACCCGGATTCAAAAAAGGATATGCAGTTGTCATTTAAATCTAATGCGGCTCCGAAGTTGATATCAAAAAGATTCAAAATGCCGGATATTTCAAAACATAATGGAACATCGGATTCACAAGAACACATCACAACTTACTCCACAGTTGTAAAGGAAAATGATTTGGCTCTGCATCAAATCGAATACTAAAGAAATTGGGATAAACTCTAACAAAAGGAGCTTTAACATGGTATTCTCTTTTACCTGAACACTAAATTGATTCTTTTGAAATACTTGCAGATTCTTTCATCAAAGCTTACGCTGGAGCAAGAAAAGTGCAAGCTAGAAAAAATGATATATTCAAAATCGCTCAAGGAAACTCGGATTTGCTACGCGAGTTCCTAATTCGATTCCAAAGAGAGAGAATATTATTGGCAGCAGAACCGAATGAACGGGCAGTGGAAGTATTTACCAAGGGTCTTAATCTCACAAGTTCCCACTACAACATAATATACCTATAGCTACGAAATCTTAGCTACAGATTCAAAAATCGTGGCTAATACCTAACAATAGCTATAGAAATAAAATTTTCATAGTTATTTATAAAATCACAAAATTTCATAGCTACGAAAATTAAATTAGTAAAGCTAATTCCTTATTTTTGCTATGATTGCTAACTATTGTGGCAATAATTACCTAAATAGCTACAAATTTATTGCTAGAATAAATTTCTGTAGCTAATCATAAGTTTTTTGCCACAAGTTAAAAGTTTTGTAGCAATAGTAATCTTTTAGCTACAATAAATTATTCAAACCAAAATATTGTAGCTAAATAAATATTTTTTTCTTCAAGTTATAAAAGATCGTGACAATAGTTGGCTTAACAACTACAATTAGTTATCATGACAAAATGATACGGACACAGATTTATTTGTATGATAAAATTTTATAGCTAAATATATATTTTTGCCACGAGTTAAACTTACTGTAGCAAAAGCAACCGTTTTACCCCGATAAACTATTTGAAACAAAATGTTGTAACTAAATAAATATTTTTACTTCAAATTATTTAAAAAAAACATAACAACAGTTGGCTTAATAGCTACAATTAATTGTCATGATGAAATTATATAGTCACTGATTTATTGCTATGATAATATTTCGTAACTAGCCACATATTTTGGCCACGAGTTAAAATTTATAGCAAAAGTAATCTTCTAGCCGTAATAAATTATTTAAAATAAAATATTATAGTTAAATAAATATTTTTGCTTCAAGTTATAAAAGAAATATTGCAATAGTTAGCTTAATAGCTGCAGTTTGTTGTCATGATGATTAAATGATATAGCCACAAATTTATTACTATGATAAAATTTGGTAGCTAATTATACATTTTTTCTACGATTGAAGCTCTCTATAGCGTAAGTAACCTTGTTACCAAACTAAATCTGTTTGAAATTAAATATTGTATCTAAATAGGTATTAATGAGAAACATATATTTTTAGATGTTCCCAAAAATAATAATCGACAAAACATATCTCTTTTGTATATATGTGTATCATATACATATAATACACATATTTTATATACTTGGCTAAGGAATGCAATTAGTTTTACCCAACCGTTCAATTTAATATTTTTCCTAAACTAATTTTCTTCAAGTTTTAAAAATTATGGCAATTTTTAGCTAATAAATAGATATAATTATTTTTTATGAGAAACGGCATATCCACAATTTTATTGATATGATAAAATTTTGTAGCTAATCATTAATTTTTTTCCATGAGTTAAAACTAACCATAAAAATAGTAAACTCTTAGCCACATTAAACTATTGGAATAACATCTTGTAGCTAAATGGATATTTTTGCTTCAAGATATATAAAAAATGTGGAAATAGTTGTTACATTTTTATATAATTTTCATATATTTAATTACATTAAGTATTATGAATTTAATATTGTTGATATCTAAGTCCATAGAAAATTAATTATAATTTTATTAAATAAATATAACTTGTAAGTTCAAATTATAACTAAAAAACAATGAAACTATTTACAATTAATGTGTGAATAAAAATTATATAGAATTTAAACAACTATAATCTTGTAACAAGTTAGAGAAATATTTTAATTAATTAATTTTTAATATAAAGAGTTAGATTTTGGTATAATAGAGAAAAATTAATAATCGTATGCAATTAAAAAATTTATTAAATATATAATTAAAATGTAAACAATACCCTTTAATAATAGATCATTTGTTGTACAACCTGATCTTTCTATAATAGTCATCTTTTAGACCATTATTTCACTGTAACAATAAGTTTTCTTTGGAATTGATTTTTATTTATATTTTTGTAACGACCCGACTGGTCTTTCATGAGTTACTGTTTCGTTTACCCCATTTCTGCTTCTTATTGCCTTATTCGGCTGTATTTTGTATTATCGGGTTGGTTGGCTCGAGTTCGGAGAGGTTTTGGTAAGGCTTGAGATACTTAGTCTCTTTTAAGTGAGCTTAAGTTAAAACAGTCAACCGAATGTTGACTTATGTGTTAAAGGGCTCGGATGTGAGTTCCAATGGTTCGGATAGTTTGGGGAGGTGATTTGAGACTTATGAGCGTGATCAGAACATATTTTGGAGGTTCGGTGAGATTTTGATATAGGGGTCAGAATGGAATTCCGGGAGTTGCAGTAGGTCTGTTGTGTCATTTGGGATGTGTGCACAAAATTTCAGGTCATTCGGACGTGGTTTGGTAGACTTTTTGATTGAAAACAGAATTTAGAAGATTTAGGAATTCTTCCCGGAGTCTGTACACCCCCAGTGAGAACGGGTACCCAGTGTGATATGTGATATAGCCCGAGGGGCTGGTGTTGTTCCATGTTATTGCCCGAGGGGCTGATTCTGTTGATATTGTGCCCGAGGGCGGATTTTATGTGTTTCCCTTTTCTCGCTGCTTTACATTTACTTGTTTAACTGTTAAAAAGGTATTTTTATAAGATTTATTGTTTTATTGCATTTTATTAGTTTTACTCTGCCTCTTTATAGCATGTTGTTGTGTTTTTACGTGATTTCTTATCGCTCAGTCTTCATTTATTGTTATTACTCACTGAGTTGGAGTACTCACTTTACTCCATGTCCCCGGTGTACAGATTCAGGAGCTTCGGGTCCCGTCAGTGAGGGTTGATTTCTCCCAGCAGGCTATTCGGAGTCCACTAGGTAGCTGCTCGGCGTTCGCAGCCCAGTGTTTCTCCCTCATATCTTACTTTCTATTCTAGTTTTGTAATAGACTGTATAAACTCTTTCAAACTCTTAGATACATATTTAGATGCTCATGACTGATGACACCCCGATGTCGGGTTGTGTTGGTTTTCGCAAATTGTACTATTTCGCTGTTTTTTTTTTGGGATTTTATCATGTTAATGACTTAAATTGTGCAATTTTAATTGTTAAAATAAATTGGGTGTTATGTATGTCTATAAAATCAATATCTATAAAAGGCAACAAATTGTTAGGGGTTGTTTGATACGATGGATAAGAAAAATAATTCCGAAATAAAAATTTAGTACCGCCATATTCCTTTTTTGGTTACTAATCTTGGGATATGTTATCCCAAGAGTAAAAATGTCAGGATAACTTATATATGCCAGTGGGTAGAATTGTAATCCCAGAATAACTTATCTCATGAAAAGCAGTAAAATTGACAATCCCAAGATTGATACGATATACCAATCAGTCAACAAAAAATAATATTAGGACAATTAATCCTCGCATACCTAATCTCATCATAACTTGTGTTCAAACCAAACGATCCCTTATAGATGTATAAGTATTGCAACTAATTCTAAAAAATATTCTATTTATACTTTAAATGAATATTTTATTACAATTTCATTTTTTCTACAATCTAAACTCAAAACATTATATACACAATAGCTTAGTTCCCATTTTATTTATTTGTTGTTTTGCTAGCAAAATTTTATTATTACTACATTAGTTTTGTTTTTAGTTTTTTACATAATATCGTGTAGGTATTCATTTGTGTGCAAAAGTATATGAAAAGTTAAAGGCAAAGTTACAAATAAAAAATATAAACGAAAAAAAAAAGATTAAAGCCCAAATCTCTCCATTCCCTTAAGACCTAAAATATTTAGACTCCCAACCCATTCCCCCCCAAAAAATATCCGCACATCTCCCGCTCTAACCCTTCCCCACTCTAAGCAACTATCCCTAAAACCCTCGTTCTTCTTGTTTTGGAAAACAGAAATTGTCAAGGTATGGCCACCCTAGTTGTTTTTTTTCCTTCTTAATTATTTCGATTTTTGCCATGCTTTCCTAGGATTCTTGATCGAGAATAGTTCCTTTCACTTTCATCATTACATTATGACAGTGAAATGGCAATCCCGACTTTAGCTATATTGATAAGTGCCAAGAATTTAAAAGATTGCCAAATTCTAAGGAATGAATTAGGAATCTCTCCTATTATGAATGGAGGGCCTTTTTCGTATATTTTAATTCCTATATTTGCCTTTTGTAATCTGTTTAAATTAGTTTGTTGTATGGAAATTAGTAGTTGAATCTTAATTCTGTAGTACTAAGCTTGAACAAGCCTTTTATATTGCCTATATTTGCCTTTTGTAATTTGTTTAAATTAGTTTTTCTATTTTCTTGTATATTGTATATTCTTCATTACCTTCATTTGCGGATTGAGGATCTTAAATGGCTTTTTGGGTTGTACCCAGTTTACAGTTATATGCACATACAAAAAACTATACTAATAAATCTTCTCTATTAGAGTAAGTACTGTTCACAGTTGTAGTTGCTAATATCTATGTGAATAATTGCAGAAAGTAAATGAGTTGGTGAGGCACAATATTCACCCAAACTTGATGATCAGTTGAGTGGATACAGGGTGAGTATATGCATTCATTTGATGTACAACTTACTAAATAAATGGTCATATGGAAATGCATCTTCGCTTCCTATATATTTTTGTACTTCTTGTGGAAGCTAGCAATGATGCAAACAGGTGAAGAAGAGTTGGTTGTTAAGATATTACCATTCCTTTATTTCTAAAACTTCAATTCAACGATTAGGATAAATCCATAACTCCTAAATACTTCTAGAAGCTATCCAATGAATTTATTGAGATGGTGGAAAAACTTCTCAAATATGCCGTATAAATACTCCAACAGCTTATAAGGATGAAATTATGGGATACATTAGCACAACCATTTGTGGGAACATGCTCCAAATTTATGTTGCAGCATGGTGATTAGGTTCATTCTTTTTAACTAAACCCAAATTTGTCTTTTCAGGCACTTGTGTTATGGGCATCAATGTAGAAACAAACAAGTGTAATAATCATGAGGTATGTATGATACTTCACTCTTTCTGAAAACAAAATCAATTGGATATACTGCCTAGTGAAGGATGAAATGTTTACAAAATTCTTGTTAAAATCTTTAGGACTTTTGAAATTTTATTTAGAATAATAATATTTTACTCTAGTAATGTTTGTTATATGAAACGGGTGTGATGTTGAACTGGTTTAGCTTATGCTCTTTTCTTGAGCAGATAAATATGAGAATATAATTTTTTTGGCAGTTACGAACTTAAGAATTTACAAGACTTCAGACTTGAAAACACCTAGTTATCAGATACTAAGAAGAAATGCAACTTATGAGGTTGATAGTATTTTCTTATAGTGTTGTGCTTCAAACTAAGAACTGCTAAATAAGACATGTTTTGAACGGTTTGTAGTTTTTTGGTATATATATTGCACTAATAATCTGAAGGTTTTAAAGAAGCAGGTTGTTGTTTCTGGCAGAATCTTACCCTACAAAAGGAAATGTTATTTAGTTCAAACGTGATTGACAAGTCCCAACTAACTAATGTACTAAACTTATGGTGTGAATGTCATTTTTTTATATACAGGTTAGAATTTATGACTCCATAGTTGTAGAAACAGAAGGTGGCAGTCCTGCAAGATTAAGAGGGTAACATGGCAATCTTGCTGGATCAGGAGGTGGTGTCACCAGGTGAAATAATCGATGGAGTTCTATAAGATCTTATTTTGTTGCATTCTTCTTGATATCCACAAAAACAACAATTTCTTTCACGCACAGGGTACAAATACAATCGGCTAATGTCTTTCAATTCGCTATTGGAACCTGGTATTAGAAAAGCATTGGAGCACTTATGAGTTTTCATTTCTCTTCACTGTCCGCTGATGGTTGCCATCCCTAACCAGACTCACATTAGCTAGTTTTTTTAGAACTTTATTATTCGTGTTGTAAAAGAATTATGTAATGTGGATCTGTATGAAATTATTCTTTTTCTTGTAAAAAATATCGTATGTTTTGAGTATAACAACATTTTAGTATTCTACTTTATCTTGAATGATATTGTTGAACCTTTAATTATTTATTCTTACTAATGTATATCATTTATTTAAAAAAATTAAAAATATTTTGCTAATTTTTTTTATATATTTGATGATATAATATGGATTGTTAGCTACAATACATAAATTCTTGTGGCTAAAGTTGATCATGACAAATTCTTCAGTTTATTGCTACGAAATTATGGAATTCATAGCTAAAAGTATGAATTCTTAGCTACGATATAAAAATTATTGTGGCAAATACTTTAATGTGTTGCTATGAAATTTTGAATTCATAGTTAATCACAAGTACTATTGCTACGGGAATAAATTATAAGTTTAGCCACGAAAGTTGAGCTTGCGTGACAAACAAATTAAATTTTTTGCTACAACACAAAATCTTATGGCTACAATATTAAGATAGCTACAAATTTTATTTGTCATGGCAAAAGAATAAAATCACTTGCTACAAGTATATTTTTTGTGGCAAGATATTTTTACCATTACAGCTACAACATAAAAAAATTTATGGCAATAAGTATTAGTCCTTAGCCATGGATCATGTAAAGTCTGTAACTAACTTTTAGCTACGCTACATTTTGCTACGAATGCTACGGAAAAAAATATTGTGGCTAAAGTGTTTAGCCACGGAAATTTTTATATTTAGCTCCAATATATTTCGTAGCTATAAATGCATTATGTTGTAGTGTCCGATGTCTTAAGAAAGTTCAAAAAGAGTTTGTTGGAATTGCAAGCAACAACGTGGGAAGATGTTCATAATAGATACGAGTAAAAAATTCGTGTACAAAATAATCGAATAGGTAAATCGACATCTTCTACAGCCCCAAATCATGGTCAATTGAACTTTGATCGAAGGCATTCAAGACACCGGTTTGAACCATACCCATCAGGATCATGGACTGACATGAGGTAAGGGCGTACCCAAAGCGAGTCTTCAGAAAATAACTTCGATGAAAGACAATAATGTCGACGAATGCTGAGGAATGTTGAATCAGAGCAGCAAAAACCATAACAATAAGTACCGGAAGCATATGAAGATGGCTCCAGAACAATCTATACAAGGTACCAGAGATAGCTTGAACTGGCTTCGGAATAAAGAAAAGGACTGGGGACTGCTAGATCAGCTTGGAAAAAAATAGAAGGAATCAGAATCAAGAACAGGCTAAACCTAATAAATGTCAGCCCGATCACAATTCTATGGCAAGGTATTTTTATTTATTACCTAAAAATTGTCGTATATAAAAAGTTATAAACACTTTTGTAAATTCAAGGAATGATTTTTGTAAATTTAGAAACTTGCACTTTCTAAAAATATTCTTGTACATGTTGGAATGAACAAAATTATTTTTAATATTTGCTCATACTTAGAAGAAAAAAGAATTACAAATTCGAACAATTGTGCCCAACAGGAGATGTCCTCTTCATAAGAATCGTAAACATAAGGGTCCTCTCTTATAAAGCTATCAATTTAAATGGCTAAAGGTCGGATGCCTTATTTCCCGATCGTAAAGTTAACCAGATGCATCAACTTTTCAGACTTTGTCAAATCAGAAGTATAAAATTCTTGGTAATTAAGATCACTGATCTCGAAGGCTGTAAGGTTATAAAAGTTTTCGGGTACAACTAAAAACTCAAGAGTCAAAACTCAAAAAAAAAAAAAAAAAAGTTTCGGGTATAACTAAAAACCCAAGAGTCAAAACTCAAAGAAAAATTTTCAAGTACCGTTAAAAATTCAAGAGTCAAAACTCAAAGAAACATTTTCGGATAGAACTAAAAACCCAAGAGTCAACACTCAAAGAGGTACAACTAAAAACCGATGAGTTAAAACTCAAAAAAAAGTTTGTGTGTATAACTAAAAACCCAAAAGTTGAAATTCAAAAATTAAAAGTTCCGGGTGGGCACTAAAAATCCGAGATCAAGTTTTTTATGATATCGGCACTTCTTTAGCTCCAATCGATCATCGAAGAAAGTATAATAAATGGCGGAGTTGGCATCTGAATCTCAAATTTCTGCACTCTTTTTTCCTTGTCCCGATTTTTGTTCCGATTGATTTTTTCCCGCAAGATTTTCAATGAGGTAGTGACGAGTGTAGAAAACTTTCACTTCCCGGTCACATCTCAGTGAGTAATTGAAAATTGGGGGACTATATGTATACAGTGAAAATCGGTCTTAGAAGATGGACGAATTAGGAAGCAGCATGTGTCAATCAGTAGTAATTCAATCATGTTCACACAGAATACAAACCTGCGGCCGGATAAGATACTGACACTGGGTACCAATTAATGGCCGGTTAAGAAGCACTAATTCAAGATATGACCGTTGTAGAAACGTTACAGAAGACCCCAAGATTCCTCACGTATTTATTATCCTTTATTAGACTTTATTCGAGAGATTATTATTTATTGTCATTTCATAACCTTTTATTGTAGTATTAATAGTGGTAATCAATTGGTAGGTCATGCACCCCATAACTCTAGTATAAATAGAGACTTTCATTCTATTGTAATACATCAAAGAAATACTAATAGCAAAAGACTAGTATTGTCTCTCTCAAGCTTTATACAAGTGTTGTCGAGATTTATCATTCATCCCGGTTGCGCCCAGGCTTGTATTTTCTTTAATTGTTCTTATTTTAATCGCTTCATACTTTATTATTTTATTTTGTCAGATCAATTTAATCCATGTGTCTATAAACCACATTACAAATTCAACTGTATCGGGTATAAATTTCATTTTGTATCTATTCTTTAACAAAATTTATATTTACATTAATATAACGTTTCGAAACTGCTTCCAATTCCTAGCCTGTCATGTCCCCATGATCACCTCCTTCTTCAGTTGTCTCCAGTGTTTTCGGTTGATCCAGCTTGTTGTGTGTCTCACCCCATACCTCTGTAACTGTATTCCTAGCCATGCTGACAGCTCTTCCCTTAATTCAGTCAGCCCCTCTTCACATAAACAACATGCATCTTCATTAACTGGCACTTGCAATCTCTTGAGCCTTTCCTTGGTCAGTAGTCTCTTCTGTCTTGCTAACCAAACTATATATGAATCTATATATGCTTTGGTTGCATAAGCCTGGTCCATATTAAATCAGCATTATAACTCATAGTTACAGAGTAAGCTCCATTTACTGTCAGCAGGTATCTGTCATCCTATATACGTTCTTCAATTGCCAAATTGAGTGAGTTGAGTTTCTTCTAGTATACTCACATCAACCTTCATATGCACCCATCTCATCCGAAGTATATATATATATATCTTACTTCATTGCTACTTTCCATAACAAACTTCCCCACTGATGCCATATTCCATTTCCTACAACTCTTTATATTTAACCCTCCAAATTGTTTTGGAACACAGTTTTTGTCCTATGCTGCCAGAGGTACTCTCTTGTGTTCAGTAGAGCCCTTATTTATGCACAAATTAAAGATCATTTATCGAACTAGGTTAAGAAATACTCTGCCTTTAATTTAAGTGGCCATGTTTTGCTTGACATGGAGCGCGCTTAAAATACTAATTTCACTTATATAATATACTAGTCGATGAGTAAAAGTTCAAGAAATCACATAAATTATTTTTAAAAAATTGTGTTTTGAGTTATATAATAAAAGTTCAAAAAAATAATATAAATTCCTAAAAATAATAAATATTTATCCTATTTAGCTAACTTAGTCACGAAAGAAAAAGTGCTCCATAGACTCCTCGTAGCCTTAAGTCAAATTATTTAATCATCTATTAATAAAGGATATTATTTAAGTGAGATTTGTATTTAATTTTTTTGATTAGTATTAGTTAACTTCAAACATAAATAATTTTTCGTACAAGTTTGGACTTTGAAATTTGTCTTTTTAATTCTACAACTCTATGACTACATCTAATAGCAGTAAACTCTATCTTCTCATAAACATGAAACATATGATAGACATTTATGAAAATTGAAATCAAAATGTACAATTTTATATTTTGCAAATAATTTTCCATTTTTTTTGTAAGTATGGATCCGACAAAAGAAATATTAATTTGAACATTTTATTATAATATATAGAAACTTGTGATTCTTAACAACATAAGTAGAAATAATATGAATGATAAATAAAATTGTAAAAAAAAACATGCCTTTAAAGTAATTAAGTATGAGCAATGAATTTAAAATTTAAATGTTTACCTCACATAATGCATTTAATTAAATTTACATACTGGTTTTGTAAGTTGTTTCTTGTGGCACAACGTCATTTTCTCTGCTTATAAATGATTCCTTTGTACATAAATGACTTATGAATTTGGCTTGATTTGTATAATTTTGCAGAAAGCTTGAGTTGGATGTGTATTTGTTATTTAATTATAAAATATTTATAGATATTTGTAGGATTTAAATCCCTAAAATATAGGGGTTACTACCCAATCCAAATAAGGAAAGATTTGATGACCCTAATTTCAGTTAATGCTAAAATCCTAAATATTAGGAATAGATAAAATTTAAATTGATATTAAAATCCTAAATATTAGGAGCATAATTAAATGACAAGTTTGTCTAATATGAAATCTATTTTTAAAGGGTAAAAAAGGCGAACGACATTTCGCTAAGGGCCTTCGTGCTTTTAATATAGTATAGATAGATATAAATTAATAATGATGAAAATATTTAAAACATAGTTGAAAGGAAATCAAATAGTTAAAACATGAGTAATATGAATTTAAGTTTTAAAAATTATGAAAGTTGTATAAATAGCATGATGCCAAATATTTTTGGAACATTAAAAAAATGAAAAGAGTGTCAAGTAAACTGAAATAGAGGAAGTATTGTTCTTGAAAAATGTTCAACGATAGTAAGTTATAATTTAGGTGAAAAGTTATATATAAGATTAGGATAATCTCTGCTTACTTTATATTGGTAGAATTTAGTTTTTGTTATGAAATAAAAGCAATTTAGTAAAACATGAACAAGAAATAAAAGCAATTTAGTAAAACATGAACAAGAAATAGAGATAGAGAGAAGGAAGAGATTTTCTTCTTCAATTGTGTGTATTTTCCTATCTATTATAAGGCCTTTATATAGGCATGAAAAGTGAAGAAAATATGTCATAAAATATGTCACCGAACATAGAAAATATGTCATTGAATATGTCATTAAGCATTTGACATGAAGATTATGGAGGAAGAGTAGACATCTACCATAATATGATATTTATCATAACACTCCCCCTTGGATATCCATAAATAATGTGCCTCGTTAAAATCTTATTAGGAAAAAACCCTATGGGAAAAAAAATCCTAATAAAGAAAAAAGAGTACACATATATGCCTTTTGGTTGTCTCGTTAAAAACCTTGCAAGGAAAATTCGGTGGGACAAAACCTTGTAAGGAAAAAAGAGTACACCGCGTATTAACTCCCCCTGATGAGAGCATCAGTTCACATCTTTCAGCCTTCGCATCCCAATCTTGTATACCAGTTTCTTGAAGGTTGACGTCAGTAGAGATTTGGTGAACAAATCAACCATATTATCACTTGAACGAATCTGTTGCACATTGATATCACCATTCTTTTGAAAATCATGTGTGAAAAATAACTTTGGTAAAATGTGTTTTGTCTTATCTCCTTTTCTGAATCATCCTTTCAATTGGGCTATGAATGTTGCATTGTCTTCATACAAAATTATGGGTAGTTTGTCACACTTCAAACCACATTTATCTCAGATAAGATATATTATAGACCTCAACCAAATACATTCTCGACTTGCTTTATGAATAGAAATTATCTCAGCATGATTAGAAGAAGTAGCCACGATTGATTGCTTAGTCGAACGCCAAGATATGACAGTGCCTCCACATGTAAACACATAGCATGTTTGAGATCAAGCCTTGTGTGTGTCAGATAAATACTCTACATCGGCATAACCAACAAGATCAAGATTGCAATCATCGCCATAAAATAAGCCCACATTGGTAGTCCCTTTTAGATAATACAATATGTGTTTGATTTCACTCCAATGTCTCCTTGTAGGAGCAGAGCTATATCTTGTTAAGACATTAAGTGAAAATGTTATGTCATACCTTTTAGTGTTAGCAAGATACATTAGTGCATCAATTGCACTAAGATATGGTACTTCATGACCAACAAGTTCTTCATTATTTTCATGAGGTCGGAATGGATATTTATTTATATCGAGTGATCTCACAACCATCGGGGTACTAAATATATGTGTTTTATCCATATAAAATCTTTTCAGTGTATGATGATTGATTGATAAAAATTTCATCTTTCATAAACTCAATTTGTAGACCAAGACAAAATTTTGTCTTTCCAAGATCTTTCATTTCAAATTCTTTCTTTAAACAGTTTACTGTTTTAGGAAGCTGCTTGGGAGTTGTAATGATATTTGAATCAACATACACAAAGATTATAACAAATTCAAATCCAGATCTTTTTATAAAGATACAAGGACAAATTGAATCATTCTTGTACCCTTCTTTCAATAGGTACTCACACAGGCGATTATACCACATGCGCCTTGATTGTTTCAATCCGTATAAGAATTTTTGAAGCTTTATTTAATAGATTTCTTGGAAATATTAATATGCTTCAGAACAATTTTAATCCTTCAATGATTTCCATTATACGCATATCAAGTTTTCATGTATTTCCAGATTAAAACTTGAAATAATTATATCCACCATAAGAGAACATGTCTCTATATAATCAATGTGAGGATATTTACTAACTTTCTTGTGTCACAAGTCATCTTTATGTCTATCGACATAAACTTTTTGCACAAGAACACATTTATACCTCCATTGGCTTTATATTTTCAGGTGTTGGGACTATCCGCCCAACTTCACATTTTTTCAAGTGAAGTCAATTTTCATTGCGTATTTTTCATTTGGCCAATCATTTATCTGTCCAAATTTTATGACAGATTTGAGCTCAAGATCCTCGTAAATATTAATAATATTGAGCGCTACATTATGTTAACAATATCGTCGACGATCATTTTATATCGGTTCAATTTTACACAATAAAACATAACTTATTGAGATCTCTTTATCTCATTATTTTCAGGTACCTGAGTCTCTCACATGAGGTCTTACGAAGTGTTATGTCGTGGTGCTCTTCTAGAGCACTTGCCTCCTTATTATGACCATTTTGCCCCTATCCTTCTTCAAGGAGTTTTATCTTTGGAACCGATTGGTCTGTTACACTTCATGCATGCCATAGACTTTGTCTCTCATAGACTTTATTCTATTTGGAGCATTAACAGCTGAAATATGACATTTAGCTTTGGGTCAGCAAATGCGTCTGGCAATAATTTATAAATTAATTATCACTTGAACTTCAAGTTCATATTTTCTTGTACGAGGATCTATATGTATTCATAATAATTCATTTCAGGTATCACTTTCTCAGCTATCCATTTTCTCCCCCTAATGTTGGGATCACCAACACATTTCTCAACCTTCTTTGGGAACTCATCTTTGTGCATTGTGGTGGCATAATTAAATCATATAGCACATTCATATGTCTATATAGAAATTATTTGGTTCCTGACCCTGAACCGATTGTGATAGGGAGAAATTTTCATAACTTGGCTAGATGCGTACAAGTACTGGTGTATATTAAATAATACATCTCATACCACATTTCATTTTTGGGAGTTTTGTTCTCATAACTAATGATTTAGCTATAATTGGAGGCATACAATTTCCACTAAACCAACTTGGATTTAAACCAGTATTATCAAGATAAATCATCATAATTAATATTCTGGAATTGTGCTCTAATAATTTGAGCAAGCAATCTTGCAAAAACCAAACTGCAAGTTGATAACAAACGCACATGTGACCATAAAATAGTTGCATCTATTAAAATCATATAATAATAAACGGTCCACATGGCAGGTGACTGGGCCCATATATATATATCACCTTTTATTCCTTCCAGAAATCAAGGGATTCAATCCCAACCTTTAACTGGTATATCATGAGAATAAGCAGCACAAGAGAATTCTTGAAGAATCTTCTAATCTTCAATATATGTCAATGTAATTCTTAATTAATTTTTCGCATCATAATCGAACCGAGATGGTCAACCGGTCATGCCAATTAATAATTATTTTAGTAAACCTCTAGTTTACTTGTGGCATATGATTCCAGCATCATGCTTATATTTGTGTAGTACAAATTGAAAGAAGATTGGGTAACCTTTTATATTTACCCGGTATGATTATAGAAATATGAAGATATTCAACCTTCCTTTCATTTATAGTCTCAATATGCCAATCACTTTGACTTATATATTTGAAACTCAAAAAGTTTCTTTTGAAACTTTACAATATCAATGTCATGAACAAGTTTATTCATCTGGGTAGTAACAAATTAGTTTTTCCGGAGTTCTTAACAACTTTTGTACTACAAGATCTTTTATCATACCATTCATATGGTAAATGTCTCCTTCACGGATAAAATTATATCATAATAAATTGTCATGGTCAAAATCATCATAAGCAAAATCATTTTTTGTTTTAACTTTGCCTTTAATAACTTTTATAAGGCATGACAAAATAATATTTAGTGTATCACATGTACGCGACCAATGACATATTCATGTAACCACACAATAATATTTATTCTCTTTATTTTACTCAAACCTCCCTTGGAGGTGAGTTGTGTGGTATTCATATAATCATGAATTGCATGTTTTATTCATTGCTTTTATCACATATTGTCACATTCAACTTTAGGAATGGGTTTGCATTCTCAATGCTTATCATAAGTCACATTCTCTTCAAGGAATGGATCATAATCAGCGACGTGCTTTATTATTTTCATATCAATTTGATGGTAAGCATTGCCTTCACATTTTGAAGGACTATTTTGAGAACCCTTATTGTTCTCTTTTATAATCATAGTGATGATTATTATTATTTTGATATTTGGAATGCCCACGTTCATTGTTCAACCACTTGTCTTCATTGAAACTTATTATGCACTGCTATCACATTCACTTCAAGAATGGAGCAAATCAAGTGGGACAATTTTTATGCCTTTTCATGAAAAATATATTATTTTTCTTTAGTCATCATTATATCATCAATATGGTACATTAGGACTCAAACCCAATGTCTTACCAATATAAAGGCATGTTAGGACATAATAAATTGGGACTCAAACCCAACTCTTATCATTATGGAGCATCAGGACTTGATCCCGATGTCTTACCCTCAATCAATGGCATAATAGGTTAAACAATATTGAGATTCATTCTCAAGCCTTAATTTCAATCACATGCCAAGAAAGTTATACACAACTAATTTGCAACTTAGCAAATCAAATTTGCTTTCTTAAATAAGTGTACAAATCTCAAATCAGCGTAAAGCTTTATTAATTATTTGTAGCATCTATATGAAATACAACCGTTTGTAGTCAGAATATTTCTTCTAAATTCTATTAGAGTTTAAAAGGATCATAAAATCATTGTCATAATATTTATTGAGTCTCTCTCAAAAATATTGTTGTTTTCGGGGTATACCCTACCTATTGGATTTGATTTAATACCATGACTTTCCTTCACTCAATTCAACCAAGCAATTAGTGAATAAATTTATCAAAAGTACACCTAACACATATATAGTACTAATACATAAATTCAGCATTTATATTACCTGAAAAGTGGCTTTATAGGTAACAATTTACCAGTTGTAGCTTGTGCACCATTCATATAAAATACTTAAAAATGGTAAGTCAGTAGCAAGCATCAAGTAGGTCATGAATACTCAAAAATACCTCTTCTAGTAGTCATACTAATCATTGTTTGCTTTCAAATCAACCTAGATAAAGATGTGAAGTATTTCTTGTTTTCTTCAAGATGATTTATGCTTTTAATTAGTATGACCAATTTTATTTTATTTTTTATTCCTTTTTTGGGTACTATATGCAAGTGTAAAAATCCAAAAGGAAAAAAAAAATATTCATCCAAGTAAAAGAAAATATTTAAAGCGGTAGGACAGATTGAAGATAATTAACACATAAATATGCATAAGACAATTTATATAAAATATCCTTGGTTACCATAACATGCATCATATCAACAATTAACTGCTACTATGATTTTCACATATAGAACTTCGAAAATTTTATTCCATTCTTGTGATATAAAAGATGTAATATTAATATGTGCTTATGCAATATAGGTGCAGTACGAAGTTGTGTGCATATGAGATTTTAAAGGAATGACAAGTATAAAATAATCATACCTTCTTACATTTCATTACTTACCATATGTAGTTTCTCTTTACATTTAACCATGTGATGATATGTATGGCTTCTAATTGTAGTCTTTCCTGATGTAGGAAAAATTTTGTAGATATATATATACAATTGGTTAGAGACTCGTGTTGATAACGTGTTATGAAATAAAAGCAATTTAGTAAAACATGAACAAGAAATAAAAGCAATTTCGTAAAATATGAACAAGAAATAGAGATAGAGAGAAGGAAGAGATTTTCTTCTTCAATTGTATGTATTTTCATATCTATTACAAGGACTTTATATAGGCATGAAAAGTGAAGAAAATATGTCATGGAATATGTCATTGAACATAGAAAATATGTCATTGAATATGTCATTAAGCATTTGACATGAAGATCATGGAGGAAGAGTAGATATCCACCATAATATGATATTTATCATAACAGTTTTATTATTTTGGCCAACGGTTTTTAAAAATTTGAGTACCTCATTGATAATCATCCAATTTAGTGGAGTTTTAGAATATTGAAATATAAAAATTTTACGAACTACTTAAATCTTACTATATGTTTACTATTTCTTGCCATTAACTTACTAGCGTCTGCTCAAAACTTAGTATTATTAATCAATGAACTGCTCAATAAAAATGCATTCATTAACCCAAGTGAAATCGGGATGCATTCCCCACAAATCTTTTTAACATTTAGAGGGACACACGTTTGCATGATTGGGGCCATTAATTTTGCAAAACTCTTGCTTTTATGGCGATGATGACGGACTTCCCGATTCTTGTTCAATAGTATTTCTCTTAAATAAAAGCCTTGTCCTTGTCCTTGTTTTTCTTTTTTCTCTTTTCCGTTCTGGAGCTTTAGCCTTTTAGTTGAAACGTACTTTTGTCTCCCCTACTTTGATTTTTGATATAAAACATGCTGTGCAAGTGGAAATTTTGATGGTTGTCATGCTCCATTGTCCTTTTTGTGTTCCCTTTTCAAATTTTATTTTGTTACAATTACAGCTAAAGAAAATCGACACACAAAATATCTCGTATTCATACATAGTCATAAAATCTCTAGTAAAAAGGCAAAATTAACTCATGAAGTAAGCACGGGGTCTTTCCTTCTAAGCATTTTACGAGGAATTTGGAAGATGAGTCAACTTTGCACTTGCCTTGCATGTCCTTAGAAGAGCTCTTCAATCACTTGCGCTAGAATTTTCACATTTATTTAGTACAAACTTTTTTATTTCTCATATAGTAAAAAGGGGGACAAATACCTTGTGACACTACGGTATGAGTTCTGGTCTCATTTTCTTAAAAAAACAATTTGTACCGTAGACTTCTTGATTCTTTACTGAATAATAGCTCAAGCTCTAGTGCTATATATATATATATATATATATATATATATATAGTCTAAGTGAGAGATTGTTGGGATATACTATTAACCATGCGGTTTAGACATAATATTATATTTTATTCTTTATGGAACAATTATTTATTTAATTTATTCAATTCAATAAAGTACTATTTTAAATAGATCATTTGTTACATGCGTGTCATTTTAGTTATATAGTAGACAATTTAGTGTATGGAGTTTTAGCTCATGCACAGAAGATTAAATTGTTGGTTCTCATAATTAATAAACTATGTTCACAATCAAAGATATTGCTAGACAAAATATCTTGATGATTGTAGCACAAGATTATCGTATAATTTGTCTTGATTATGGGAGTAATTTTACTCCAACTTCTTGTGCTAGTATACTCAGTGTATATTGAACGGACCAAGTAGAGAAAAGATGTTTTTGTACTGAATATATAAAACATTTTCTCTAATTCATTAAATGAGCTTATACTCCTAATCTTGATATAATTATTATGATCAATGTAATTTATTTATTATTTTGATTTATCAAAAGGTACGACTCTATTTAGAGTTAGTATATGCCTAATAGATTGGACAATAGCGAATAACATTTGTGAATAATAATTAGTTGATAGAATCCATGACTCGGGTTTGGGTTTGATGATACCCCTTTATGTAAGCTTATAAGTTTTCATGTGAAAACCCGGCCGGTGGATTTTGTATCCGTCACATGAAATAGTTTAAACAGGGTTATAAAGGATTTAATTAGTTAAATGAATTAAATTTTCAGTGATTTAATTTAATTAACTGGTATTTGAAATATTAATTTGGGGAGTTAAAATAAGTGTTAATGAATTTTCGAAATTCATATTGAGGAGTTCAATTGCAGTTTTTTTAGTGGAATAAATTACAATTAATTATAGTAAGAATAAATTGCAATTAATTATAGTAAGAATTAATTCATGCCAATTTCGAATTAATACTATAATTAGTAACCTCTTATTATTTTTGTGGTCTCTGCTATACCTAGTAAAAACTTGGACAGACTTGGGTAAAAAGTAGCTTTGGAGAAAAGTTATCCTTTTGAGTTATCCTTTGGAGAAAACGTGCAGAATCCTACACGTTTTTGATCCCCTATTGTGGCTTAATTTCGGGTCTATTAAAGGAAGACTAGTTTCACCTAATAACTCACCTTTCAGTTGTATTGTTCTTGCCCACCCAATAGCAAAATCGTCCAAGGTTTTACTAGGCAAATAGCAGAAGACTGCAGCCTTGGATTTTTGCTGCTTGGAAGGTTTGTGCAACTACTTCAAGAGGTTAGTGCTTCTAATCTCGTTATTATTACGTTGTCTAGTTCACATGTATTTGATGTCTGAATTGTATGTTTGCTTCCGCTGCGCATGTTCTAACAATATAAAGGCCCAAGCTTTCACTACATGGGCTAGGAATGGGTTGAGCTTCAATTTAGCCCAATATGTGCAGCTAATAGTTCGAGTGGTGCCAAGTATTTGTGTAGAAATCAGATATCCGCTCTAAAGGGCTGCTATTTAGGAATTAGCAAGTAATTCATGAATTTTTAGTTTTTCAGTTCAATTTTTTCAGGACAAAAGTGTCATGAATTGTCCTAAAATTAAAAAAATTGTTTAAAATTTCAGGACAAAACAAGTATTGGCTAATAACTAAATAGTATCCCTGAGAATGACTATCTGGGCACTTGCCCCCGTATTTATTCCTTTATAACGTATACTATGTAGGTGGTTAATTTCAGGTTATAGCCCAATTTTGCAATCCAAGTGATGACCCAAATAGCAGCTAACAAGCTTCTAATTGGAGAGTGGAAGCAAAAAATTATGTAGTAATGGTCGTATTTTGTAGGAGTTGAATTTTTTTAATAATTAATTACTTCATGTATCCATTGGATATAAATCAATAAATATCAACTGGGTAACTCCATTATGTTTCCTTAAATTTAAAAACCTCCTAATCAATTAATACGTATTTTTTGAAAATTTCGATTTTATTTATTTAAACTGGATAGATACACGAGCGAGCAATAGGACTCAAAAATTATATTTGGAATCATGAGGTTCTTTTCTGGATTCATTTTTGAAGAATAAACTTATGCTATATGCTATCGGATTATTGTCATTGATTAACTTTGCATCTTTTTTTAATCCAATTATCATGCTGTTCAAAGCCAAATCATGACCTGCTAATAATCTTTATTTATACTGCTAAAAGGATGCTTAAAGGATAACATTTATATGGTGTTAATACATGAACGTAAAATTGCTTTAATTTTTTTTAATAGCTAGATGCTAAAGGAATAATTATTCTTTGACTTTGTTTACGAGATGCCATTCTTTAAATGGAAAAGAGAAAATATTAAAGCAAATAAATTTTAGGATAAGAAATGCGGATCACCTGAAGAACATTACTAATGAAATGGAGATGCTTTCTGTCGTTTCCAAAGGTCGAAAAACAAAAGAAAGAGGTTATGATCCCAAAGAATTAAGGAAGATCGTACTTAATAAGTACAGCAACCACTTTAGCAGGTGAAGGAAGAATCATACAATTGGGAGAAACCACTAATAAAATGTTAATCATTCTTGCTTAATCAAATTAAATAAATTAAGAAGAATTATTCTAAAGAGCCACACGCCCAATAAACTAAAAATAGCCGACGAATGTATAATATATGTGTAATCCATACATGTATAATATATGTGTGTGTGTATAACCGTATATAACCAATGTATAATCCATGTATGCAGGTAAGAATAGTAAACAGTAAATCCAGACAGTTATTCGTGTAAAGATTCTATCAATTAATTAGTATTCTAAATGCAAATTAAGATGTAATGTAACAAGTATTAGGCAGCCGCTAATACTTGTATTAAGGGTAAACTGTCTATAGCACCAGGGGCGGACCCACGTGGAGTCAAGTGAGTTCATATGAACCCGCTTCATCGGAAAATAACACTGTATATATAGGTATATTTTTGCTGTTTTCAGACAAGTAAAGGTATAAATATAATTTTGAACCCACTTAAAACAAGTAAAATGCCTAGCCTGTTGGTAAAGAGGGTTCAAATTTTCCACATGGTCCTGAGTTCGAAACTAGCTAGTCACATATGACCTCTTATGTTTTTTTTTTAACCCGCTTGATAAAAATCCTGGGTACGCCACTGTATAGCACACCCCTTAGAGTGCGATTCTTATAATATATGATGCTTTATGTAAAGAGCTACTTTTTTTTGTAACAAGTATTCAAGGTAGAATGCTTATGAACCGGATGCCTCTTCCAGCATCTTTTTTTTTCCAGTTTAGCTAATATGGAAAAGTTCACTAAAAAGTTCACTAATATGGAAGAGAAATTCTTTATTAGAATGTTAAAAAAAGTATAGTGACAAGATTTTAAAGCCACATAGATGTTACGATACAAATATAATGACTATTTAATATCACAAGTTTCAAAAGTTATCATTCTTTTTTTTAACATATCATACAAATTGAAATGAATGTAGTAATATTCGTAAGTTCACATTTTTTCTGATTTCATATCATGTATAAAACCTTTTACATTATATTGTTGCATTCCATTGCATGGCATGTAAAAACAAGTGTTACTTCATCACATTCACGCGAGAACATTTTTGGGATTTTATTGTTGAGCGGTCAACTTCTTTTATCATGTGTAATATGATAGAAAAATATTTTTGATATCTCAAAAAGAATATTCTAAAACTAGGTCTGGATTTATTTTCTTACTATTATATTAATGGATCTTTATTATAATAATTATTTTAAATATATTTGTAACAGAAATTAGTTTAATGTTGAATTTAATTTGGGACAAATAATCTGGCCAATGAATGTGAAACGTTTCAATTTTTTAAGAGCCTTAGTGGCCTTAATTCTTGAACGGTTATGCCAACAATCTGAAGCTTACGTTTTTGTATTCAATTTGGATTATAACGTTTGTATATGTTTAATTTTAACGTTCTTGAAGCTTACGTTTCTGAAGCTTTAAAAGGTCTTTATGGCTTGGACAATTTGATATCAGAAAGTGCAGAGGATGCACTATATGTATATATATATATATATATATATATATATATATATATATAAACGTCTTTGCTTTTACTTTAATAAGAGTGTCTGTAAAGTAAAAAATTTCTTTCTTATTTTGTTTTGAGCTGGGTTGAGTTCTTAATCTTTGTTGTTTCTGCTCCTAGTTATACTAGAAGAGCTTGTTGAATCCTGGAGATACGCTCAATAATATTCATCTCAGTTTGGGCGAAATATCCTTAAGGACAGTGTCTTTGACACGCCTCAAACTAAATCTTTTGTTCTCCATAATCATCTTATTTTACAACAATCTTAAGGATATTTACACGTTGTTATTATGGAGAATAACGCTACTAATATTGTTGTTGTTGCTGCTACACCTACCGCGCCTACTGTTTCTATTGTTGTTCCCTCGCTAATTACATGTGCCAAACCTTTTCCCGATGTTTCAAAAATTGTGTTTTTTGGTGGAGATAATTTTTACTGTAAGCACGCTATTATTGACAAAGGAAAAGAAATTGCTACTAGAAGCAGCCTTGTGGAGGACAACAACCGTCGGAGAAAATCAAGTAACAGGTATGATAAAAGAGATGGTTATAAGCCTAAAATCAACAATCAAACCTTCAAGGAAAAAGGCAACTGCTTTGTGTGTGGCAAACCTGGCCACTATGTTGCTCAATGCCGAAAAAGGGTTGGGAATGACAATCTCACTAAGGCTAAAGTAAATTTGACTGAAGCCACCTTGTGGCCAATGTGAAAGATTGGGTATTAGATTCCGGTGCCACTAGGCACATATGTGCTAACGAAAAAGACTTTGTGTCTTACATCCAAGTTGAGGAGGGAGAAGAAGTTGTCTATCTTGGTGATTCAAGAACTACTCAAGTTCTTGGAAAAGGCAAAATTCTTCTCAAACTCACATCTGGCAATACTTTGGCATTGAATGACGTGTTGCATGTTCCTAGTATCCGAGCCAATTTGGTCTTTGTGAGATTATTAGGAAAAATGGGGGTGAAGGTTTCTTTTGAATCTGATAAGGTCTTGTTGACCAAGAATAATAGTTTTGTTGGCAAGGGTTATTATAACCATGACTTGTTTGTACTCAATGTTATCAATGAAAATGCACTTCTGCTTACCTGATTGATTCTTTTAATTTATGGCATGCTAGATTAGGACATATTAGTTTATCTTATATTAAAAAAATGCATTCTGAAGGTCTTATTTCAAATATTAATTTTTCGAATATTGATAAGTGTGAAGTTTGTGCAGAAGCTAAACAAACTAAGAAATCATGTGCTTCAGTATTTAGAGAATCTGAATTGTTAAGTTTAATTCATACTGATTTAGGAGACTTGAAACAAACTATGACTAGAGGAGGGAAAAATATTATGTGACTTTTATAAACGATTTTTCTAGATATACAAAAATTTATTTGTTGAGAAATAAAGATGAAGCTTTTGATAAGTTTTTAATTTATAAATCTGAAGTAGAAAATCAATTGGATAAGAAAATCAAAAGAGTTAGATCTGATAGAGGTGGTGGATTTATTTTGTTGAATGATTATTGTGAGAAAGAAGGTATAATTCACGAGATAACTCCGTCATATTCTCCACAATCAAATGGTGTAGCGGAAAGAAAAAATAGGACTTTAAAAGAAATGATAAATAGCATGAATGTTAGTTCTGGTGCTCCGGATAATCTTTGGGGTGAAGCCATTTTATTGGCTTGTCATTTACAAAATAAAATTCCTTATAAAAAACGGGTAAAACTTCTTATGAGTTGTGGAAAAGGTATCCACCTAATTTGAAATATTTGAAAGTGTAAGGGTGACTTGCTAAAGTTATATTGCCTGATCCTAAGAAAAGAAAAATAGGATCTAAAACATCTGATTATATGTTTATTAGGTATGCTGAAAGCAGTGCAGCATATAGATTTTTAGTAGTCAAAAGTGATGTACTTGAAAACAATACTATTGTTGAAAACAAAAATGTTGAATTTTTTGAAAATATTTTTCCTTTAAAATTTGAGAAAATTTTTGATGCTCATATTATTCCAAGTGATAATATTTCACATGTTCCAATTATTCAAAATGATTTTAAAAGTAAGGATTTAAGAAGAAGCAAAAGACTAAGGAAAGAAAAATCTTTTGGTAACGATTTTTATACGTATCTTGTGGATAATGATCCTTTAACATATTCTGAAGCTATTTCTTCATCCGATGCCTCATTTTGGAAAGAAGCTATTGATGTAGAATTAAATTCAATTTTACAAAATAAAACTTAGATTTTAGTTGATTTACCTCCGAGGGCTAAACCTATTGGTTGTAAATGGATTTTTAAGAAGAAACTCAATCTGGATGGTTCCATTGATAAATACAAAGCTAGACTTGTTGCAAAAGGTTTTACCCAAAAGCAAAATGTTGATTATTTTGACACTTATGCTCCTGTAACTAGAATTTCCTCGATTCGTGTTTTACTTGCCTTGGCTTCTACTTATAAACTTTATATTCACCAAATGGATGTTAAAACTGCATTTTTAAATGGTGATTTGGAAGAGGAAATTTACATGGAGCAACCTGAGGGTTGTATAGTGTCTGGCCAAGAAAACAAAGTATGTAAATTGCTAAAATCTTTGTATGGTCTAAAGCAAGCACCTAAACAGTGGCATAAAAAATTTGATCAAGTATTGATTAATGATGGTTTTTCATCAATTGAATTAGATAAATGTGTTTATACAAAATGTATAGATGGTACATGTGTTATTATTTGCCTTTATGTGGATGACATACTTATTTTTAGTTCTAGCCTTGATTTGGTACATAAAACCAAATTTTTCTTGTCTTCTAATTTTGAGATGAAAGACATGGGAGAAGCTAGTGTTATTTTAGGCATAAAAATTATAAGAGATGACAATAGTTTAATGCTTACTCAAGAACATTATGTTGAAAGAATTCCTAAAAAATGATAATTTTGATGTGGTACTTGTAAGCACTCCTTATGATGCTAGTAATCAATTAAAAAAAGAGAGATGTTATAGATCAAAATAAATATGCTTAAATTATTGGTAGTCGTGCATTTGATGAATTTCACTAGACCTGATATTGCATATGCTGTGTGTAGATTGATTAGATATACTCAAAATCCGAGTCATGATCATTTGATTGCATTAGTAAGAGTAATGAAATATTTGAGAGGTACCATGAACTATGGTGTTAAATATAGTGGATTTTCCACTGTACTAGAAGGATACAGTGATGCTAACTGGATCTCTGATTCAGATGAGACAAAATCCACTAGTGGTTATGTGTTCACCCTCAGTAGGGGTGATGTGGCACGGAAATCAGCTAAACAAACAATAATAGCTAGATCTACCATGGAATCAGAGTTTGTGGCATTGGAATTAGCTGGCAATGAGGCCGAGTGGTTAAAGAACCTTTTGGCAAGTATTCCACTAGGAATAAAGCCGACATCTTCTGTGCCGATGCATTGTGATTGCCAAGCTGCAATAGTCATTGCTAAAAATAAATCCTTTAATGGGAAGAGTAGACATATCCGATTGAGACATAATGTGATAAAACAACTGCTGAAAGATGAAATTTTTTGCATAGATTATGTAAAGTCAGAAGTGAATTTGGCTAATCCTCTGACTAAACCTTTTGGGAAGAAAATTAATATCTGAAACATCGATGGGAACGTGACTTTTGCCAATTTGAGTTATATCAACTATGATGGTAACCCAACTTATGTGATTGGAGATCCCCATGAAGCAGGTTCATATGGGTAATAACAAGTCATTAGTTGATCAAATGTGCACTATTAATTATATTCCTTCCTATGGTGTGTGTATATACAGTACAAGACTGCAAGGAATGTGAGGCTGAGTTATTAAACTCTTAATCTAATCTATAGCCAAATTTTAAGTGGTGTATTGCGCTGCAGAATACACTTGATGGATGGACCTATACGAGTGTGGAGTGGGGCCGCTCCTATGAAATTTATGGCAAAAAGTTTTTAGAGCACTCATGAAAACCAGGCGTGCACATGGCCTATTAGCGCAAAACCGCGACAAACAACAAAGTGTGTGCGGGTATAATGTGATAGGTAAGACACTAAACTTATAAAAGAATTCTTGGTTCATAGAAGTTCTAAACTTCGCCAATTGTTCTGTAAGTTTAATCTTATTTTATTTAGATCTGGTTCATAGTCCAAGAGACACCAGATTCGACGCATTATGCTCATTTGTGAAAACCCAACAAGTTATTTATTTTTATTATTTTTTAATATTCTTTTTGAGATATGTGGGGGATTGATAGAAAAATATTTTTGATATCTCAAAAAGAAATATTCTAAAACTAGGTCTGGATTTATTTTCTTACTATTATATTAATGGATCTTTATTATAGTAATTATTTTAAATATATTTGGAACAGAAATTAATTTAATGTTGAATTTAATTTAGGACAAATAATCTGACCAATGAATGTGAAACGTTTCAATTTTTTAAGAGCCTTAATGGCCTTAATTCTTGAACAGTTATGCCAACAATATGAAGCTTACGTTTTTATATTCAATTTGGATTATAACGTTTGTATATGTTTAATTTTAACGTTCTTGAAGCTTACGTTTCTAAACTTACGTTTCTGAAGCTTTAAAAGGTCTTTATGGCTTGGACAATTTGATATCAGAAAGTGCATTTCCATTGCACTATGGGGTCGTTTGGTAGGGCGTATAAGAATAATGTAAATAAGGTGCATTAGTAATGCAGGGGTTAGTAATGCATAGGTTAGTAATGCAAGCATTAGTTATACAGAGATTATTTTTTATGCATTATTTGGTGTGGTGTATTAAAAATTAAAATGCATTGCATAATTTTTAAGAAATTTAATTGTTTACAAAAATGCCCTCCATATTCTTTAACTTAAGGGACTTTAAGGATAATTTTGTGTTTAACCATGCTAATGCATGCATTAATAGCTTTTGTATAGCTAATGTCATGATTTTATATGCATTAGCTATACATAGGATAATACCAAATAGAGTGTATAACTAATGCTTGTATTAGTTATACATAGGTTAAAAAAGTGTACCAAACAAAGTATTACTAATACACAAAGTTAATGCATGCATTATTTTCTCTAACACACTCTACCAAACGACCTATATATATATATATATATATATATATATATATATATATATATATATATATATATATACGTATTTGGTTTTACTTTAATAAGAGTGTCTGTGAAGTAAAAAATTTCTTTCTTATTTTGTTTTGAGTTGGGTTTAGTTCTTAATCTTTATTCTTTCTGCTCCTAGCTATACTAGAAGAGCTTGTTGAATCCTGGGGGATACGCTCAATAATATTCATCTCAGTGTGGGCGAAATATCCTTAAGGACCTCAAGCTAAATCTTTTGTTCTCCATAATCATCTTATTTTACAACATAATATACTTATGTTAAGTTTTATATTTTGCCTTTTTCTTGACTGAGCTCCAGTGGCGGAGGCAGGATCTCCACGAAGGGGTTCAAATTTTTTTTTTTATATCTAGTGGGAATTGAACTCATGACCTTATGTAGATTTTGAACCCCCTTGACCACTAAACTACACTTTTAAATTGTGTTAAGGGGGTTCAAAACTTAATATATAGAGGTAAAAAACAGATTTTATCTTATATATACAGTGTATTTTTTCGGCGAAGGGGGTTCGGATAAACCCCCTTGCGCCCCTAAATCCGCCCCTGCTGAGCTCCCGTCAAGATGAACATGGTTGTGTTGGGAAAGGTTGTTTTCGTTCATTCAAATGGCAAATTAATGTGAATTGATAACAAACTGTTGCAAATTCGATTTTTTATTTCCCAAACTTTGTTTGCAAGTTTGAAAATATTGAACATGCCAAATTGGTGCTGAAATTTGAGCTCATTTAGAGCACAAAATTTGGTACAATTCGAATCCAATTTCTTCTCTGAATAAAATCATATCTACCATTTTGTTTGCATAGTATGTTGCCAAAAGAAGTGTCATTTGCCCCTTCATGTAATTAGAAGTTGCCATAGCCCCAAAAAAAAGTGGAGAGATTGACTTTTCATAACTTTGTAAGGACAAATCATACTCCTACTTGCATGGTCAGTAAAGACAAGTACTTTTTCAGCTTTCTTCTTTGCTTCATATTTGTGATCTTAGCTTCTCTGTCACTCAGCTATTTATGGCCATATTTTCCTTTGCTGGGAGGGGGTGGGGTTGGGGGAGAGGAATGAGGGGTCCGGAACTAAAATGTGGTTCTTTTGGACTCAAAGTACACAAATAAGTGGTAAACAAAATTACATTTTTATGTATAGTGCCACAATATCTAGCGCTATACATTAACGGTAACCACACTGTTAATGTATAGCGCCAGATATTGTGGCGCTATACTGCAAAAGTTGACATGGCGCAGGTATAGCGCCACAATAACTGGCGCTATACCCCTTTTTTAAAATTCCATCCGTCTTCTTCATCGTTTCTTCCTCCATTATTTAACCCCTCTTCTCTTCTTGGTCCCCCTATACCCGCTGCTGCCCTTCATTTTTAAAAAAAAAATTGGGTCCCCCGGCACATAAAACTTGAAGAACGTAGGTCCCACATTCGAGTAGAGCTTCGTGTTATTGTTGATTCACACTTCCGAAGTCAAAATTTCAATCTTTTTGCTTTCCGAAAATTCTAAATCGAGGTATTTCGATTTATTTTAAGTTGAAACATTTATAATAATGCATATTATTTGATTTGTATGTGTTCTATTTCGGTTTGTGTTTTCTTTTTCGAAACTAGCATGTTAAATTTATCCGGATTTAATATTAGTATTTTCGAAAAAAATATAAATTTGTAAAATAAATTTGTCTGTTAATATCCTGATTTACATATATGTGTTTTCATGCCGTTTTGTGTTTTATTTGCAATTAAATTTATTTGTTGTTTATGTTTAGTTTAGATTATTTTTTAGCGTAGTAAATCTAGACCTTTTTAGCATAGTAAAACGTAGACCCTTTTAGCGTAGTAAAATTTAGAGCCTTGTAGCGTAATAATGTGTAGTATTTTAGCTTAGAATTCCTTTTGTTTAAGTATCTTATACTGGTTCTTGAAAATGCAAACTTTGTACAATTAAGTTAATAATTGTATCAACACACATAATTAGTAATTTGTACAATTAAGTTATCAAAAATATGAATTTAATATAAAAAGACATATAATTATTAATGATAGTTTGGTACCATTGGGTCTCAAAATATCGAGCCCGGAACCTATAGGTATATATATAATTTATACAATTAAGTTATTAGAAATATGAATTTAAATTATAAAAAAAATACATAATTATTAATGATAGTTTGGTGTCATTGGGCCTCAAAATATCGAGCCCGGAACCCATAGGTGTATATATATATATAATTTATACAATTAAGTTATTAAAAAAATATGAATTTACAGTTGACAATATGGACGCTACTATATATCCCGGCCCTCGGACGTCGGATCTATTAGCCATACAGCCCCAGCATAAATCCGAGTATATATGGAACGGACAGTTGCTTACGCAGACTTTCCGGGCTAGGAGAGTGGATCTATTGTGGGAGTTTTTGAGTCCTCCCCGCGTTCTACATCCCCACGTGGTCCATTACCTGAAGGAGATGAGATTATACAAGATTATTAGGATTGGCCGCATACAGCTCGACTATGCTTTGATCACGGCCTTGATTGAGCGGTGGCGATCGGAGACACACACTTTTCATCTGCCCATCGGCGAGGCCACCATCACACTCCAGGACGCTGAGATTTTATACGGCCTGTCCGCTGATGGCTTGCCAGTTTTACTGCCTGTGACGATGGGATATTATTCGCGCCAGGCATATTGGGATATGTTGCACATGTTCACGGGTTTCATGCCGGAGGACGAGGAGGTAGCGTCTGGGGTCAGTTGTATGCAGTTGGTCCCCATTAGAGACCACCTGGTGCAGATCCACCATACTATCACCGACGAGTCAGCGGAGGTGAATGTACAGCAATATACGAGGCTATTGTTGCTCCTTCTATTTGGGGGGGTCTTATTCCCGAACACTTCGAGGAACCTAGTGAGCCTCCGTTTTCTACATCATATTACCCGGTTCGAGGATACAGCCAGCTACAGCTGGGGTGGTGCTATCATCTCATTTTTGTACAAGCAGATGTGTCGGGCTTGCATCGGCACACAGAGAGACGTTGGTGGCTTTCTGCCGCTTCTACAGGTGACAACATATTCAAATAATATGTCAATTAGTTACAATTCTACCAAGTTATAGTTAATCTTATACTTTACGTCAACTTTGTATGTTAGGTTTGGGTTTGGGAGCAATTTTTGCAGTTTCGGCCATCTCTACCACAGCTACCGGCTAATGTAGAAATTCTGAATCTCCCTCTAGCACATAGGTGGGTTATGCGTCGTAGACTTGCACGAGAGTATGATGCCCATCATAATCTCCCCCTCTGCAGGGATGTGTTGGATTTGCTGGAGGACGCACAGGTGAATATCTAACTAAACTTACCTATTGTTGATTAACTTAGTGTTGTGCATTCTAACGGTTTGTGTTCTTATTTGATAGTTCATCTGGACGTCGTACAACGATGTGGTGATAGGTACCCTGCCAGCGTACTGCACGTTCGGCTGACATATTTGGAGGGCTTCTGTCCCGCTCACATGCCTCGATATTGTCGAGCATCATGCCTCCGAGCGGGTATTTCGTCAGTTTGGCCTGCCACATCCTATACCTGATCCGCCTGCATGGCATGCTTTACATTATGAGAGGGATGATCGGTCCAGGGCGGACGACACATTTATGGCATGGCTTAACGACCAGTTGGGTATTTGGGACAGGCGAGGGGACTTGACCCCACCTCCGTAGCACTTTCCTATTGAACGCTATATGGCATGGTACCGCACTGTTTCCCGACTTTTTATTGGGAACCCAGTTCATCAGGTACACGGTCGGTACGTCCCATACGCCGGGAGACACGAGGCCCTGGTATGTTTTCTGTTATTATTAATTATATAGCTGTAATTTAGTGTCAAATACGTAGTTTATATTTTTTTACTTTGTGCAGGCGATTGGATTGCATATCGTCTATCGTATGGGGAAACAGATGCATTATGTCCACGATCATGTGGTCATACAGGAGTATAGTCGTCGATTCATGGATGTGGCTGCCTAGACACTGCAGCGAGCCCGATCGGATCAGCATTTGGCACACGAGGCTTATTATATGGACCCAACCACGTACCAGCGAGGTCGTGGTATCCAACAAACTAGTGGTGCCCAACAAGCTGGTGGTGCTGGACGACGTGGTCGTGGGCGGAGAGAAGGTGGTCCCCAGCAAGGGACGTTGAGGCTCCTGCTGATGATGTTGCTGCTGATATGGCAGGTGGCATGCATGAGACCGACATGTCACCTTGGAATTTATCCTCCTCCAGTGCCTTCGCAGGTGATCCCATCGGGTCAATTATTGATCATGGGCTCGGATATTCAAGGAGCGCATTGGGGTAGATACTTCCCAGACCCGTATACCACTGATGAGGATCGACCGACCTGAGATTTTACTAGTGGGCGCCGATTGAGTTATGGCTCCTCATCACATGCGTAGGTATGAGTTTATTAGTATTGAATTTGAATTTGTTTTAATTGTAACTTATTTTATTTTTTTAACTTTATTAATTTCCTTTTTAAGGCTTCATGCGATGCTGCGACAGATGACTACATTCAGGATCCAGACACGATTATGGTAAGACAATATAAATTGTTGTGACTTGTTATCTATTTTTCTATACTAAGTTTCATATTATTATGTAGCCTTCTACTGGACCTGACAACACCACTGATACATGTCATCCTGCACCGCATCCGGTGATAAGGAGACGACTTGATGATGATGATCCTGATAGCGTACCCGAGCAGGAGGGGATGCACCTCAGGCCAGCGGCTGCATTGAGACACACCAGATGCGGGACACATTGATTCGACCTTGCTTTTTTTTTATTTGTTGTAAATAATATTTTTGTATACATTAAAAACAATATTTAATCGAATATGCCCATTACTTTATTTAGTTCTCCATTCGTTTGATAGTTTCATATAACAACACAAACACTTAAACTTAACTTCCACTTCAATTAAAATAAAATTGAGTACAACACAAGCACTTAAACTTAACACAAGCACTTAAACTTAACTTCCACTTCAATTAAAATAAAATTTAGTACAACAAACAAGGAAAATATTACAACAGCACAAACACAAGCACAAACACAAACATAGCAGGCCAACATAATAAAAATACATGAAATATGAAAAATACACTAAACACATACATGCCAATGTTTAGCCCCGGTTGCCATTTAATCTCCGCTCCAACCACTTAAATCGTTCTTCCAATTGTTCTTTTTCTTCTTCTACCTCTTTCAGTTTCGCTTTCACCTCCGCAAGTTCCAGTTTATATTTTTTTATATTTCTTTTGTGCTTCACAATTCCATTGTGTTTTCCATTTTTCTTCTCCCACCTCCTTTAGTTTCGCCCTCAAGTCTGCAATTATTCTATTGCTTTCTTTTTCATGTTCCCGTTGTCTTAAACACATATTATGAAGAAACTGCAGTTGTTCTCTATAACATTCCTGATAACATGGTTCATCAACCCATTCCTCAAAATCACAAATAGGTTTGTCAGGAACCTTGTAAAACTGGTTCATACAGTGCCAGTAGCGGCGTCCAACTTCACCACCGTCCCAACAATTTTGCATCAAGCATGCTTTTCCACAGTTGCACTTTGGTGGACGAAAAGGTTGAGCCATTTGTGAAATGTTTGCTTTTAGTAAAAAAACCTTACTTTTAATGAAATATTTGTTTTTAGTAAATTTTGAGCACACAAAATAACTACAATGAGCTCGTTATTTATAGGCGAGACAACACACACATAACGTACTATCTAATGGCGCTATATTTTGCGTGTTAAATATCCTGATGTTGATAAGACAACTTTATGTCAGCTGGTCAGCTTTTTCAGTTCGACAAGACAACACACACATAACGTACTATTTAATGGCGCTATATTTTGCGTGTTAAATATCATGATGTTGACAAGACAACTTTATGTTAGCTGGTCAGCTTTTTCAGTTCGACAAGATAACACACACATAATAAATATACAGATAATTTTATTAAATTATTATTTAAATAGGTAAAATGGGAAAGTACAAATCATAATTAACAAGCATAATTTTATTTCATAAATCTTGCAACATAGACATAACAACTAATTATTACAACATCAACTCATGGGTAGTTAGGTACACTAGAAGAACACCCACCCCGAGCTTGATTACTGTTGCCACTCAAAGGACATTTTCTATGGTCGTGTCCTGTTTGCGAGCATATACCACATTTGCGTGCATAAACGGTGTCACTAACATCCATTTGGTTTCGTATACGCGTTCTCTTCTGCACCTGTCTTTTACGCAAATAGGACTTGTTACACACTATTTTAAATGGTTCCGAAGGCCAATAATGCTCAGCACTCACTAGCTGCAACTGACCACTATATGTGTTTAGGTACTTGGAAACACTATATTACTGATCAACATAGTTGTTCTCCGTATAACCAACACGTTGAAAACACTTGATGGCATGTGAGCAAGGCATGTGGTAGATAGACCATTTCCCACAGGAGGATAACCTTGCAGATTCATTTACAGTATGTACATTATTACCCCGATTATTATGGATAGCAGTGCGAACTTCAAAAACACCACTTTCGTTATCATACTGCAAAAATGAATGCTAATGTGCTCGCCGTCTGTATTTCTCAAATCTCTTCATAGGCACTGGCATAAATTCAACAACTCTCTCCATCAATTCTGTTGCATCTGCAGACCGTTCAACAAACCTCTCCGCCATCTGCTTGAACGATATCCACACCATGGCTGTGACGGGAAATCCTCTTGCCGAGTTCAATAACCCGTTGAAGGACTCTGACACATTTGTAGTAAGAATTCCCCATCATCTGCCACCGTCCGCATGCAACGTCCACTTTTCTGGGTCATGTCGCATTAACCAATGATAGGCTGCCTCATCTTCTTGCCTGATAGAATCCATATGCCTCTGGAATTTATGTTGTTGGTGGTCTGTTGCTGCCATCCACATCAAATCATGTAGATCCTTATTGGGATGTGCCTTATGGAAATTGGCCTTCAAGTGCCTCACACAGTAACGGTGGTATGCATAAGGTTCTTCCATGCAGGCAAGTTCTCCACAGAACATGATATACCACCGTGCCGATCAGATATTAGACAAATACCTGAACGCTGTTTCACAACGTGCTCATTTAGGTGGTTCAAAAATAGCGTCCACATCTCTGTGCTTTCATTGGCACAAACAGCAAAAGCTAGAGGAAATATCTGTCCATTAGCATCTACTGCCACGACTATCAATAGCTTGATATTGTACTTTCCATAGACATGAGTTCCGTCTATGGATATTACGGGCCGGCAATGCGAAAAACCATCAATTGCTAGCTTAAACGCCCAGAACACGTAATTGAATATGTATTCTAGTGTTCCCGGACTCTGCTCAAGCTTCCATTCAACAACTGTCCCGGGGTTAAAGTGTTGCAGTGCGGCCATGTACTTTGGCAGAGATGCAAATGACTTATCCCAATTACCGTAGACAATTTCAAACGCTCGTTTGCGCCTGAGAAATGCCTTTCTTTTCATAATGGTATGGCCATATTCCTGGTGGACTAATGTAATGCACTATTTGATTGTATACTTTATGGACGCTTCGAGGTGCAGAATAAGTACAAGAGAAATCAAGTCAATATCCAAGTTGAAGTGATTCCCGTTGAATGTTTCCATTTCGCATGTGTGGGTGGGAATGTATTTACCCACTTTCCACATACCTGTCTTCTTCTTGGTCGCATGCAACATCCAATTACATGGCCAAAACCACTTGCGGCAAACAACCTTGTATACCATCGGACTTGACTCCCATACCTGCATCTCACGACACTCTTTTACGTTGTGCATTTTACAAGCCCTGCTTAAGCGCGTTTTATCAGGAAAAAGCATCCCCTTTGCAAGCACCGTTGGTCTAGACTCATCCCACATTGCTGTCCGGATTTCATCAAAATCCCTTGTGAGAGCTTCCACATCTGGCACAGTTGGCAAGTTATCAATGTAAGGAATCTCCCTTGAATGAAACAACACTTCGGACTCGTACACTCTTCGTCTAGGGGGTCTCTCTTCAAATCAGGTCCTTCCTCCTCATCTTGCTCATCACCATCCTCATGAGGAAAGGGTGTCTCATCTTCGGATTCATCGGCATTGTTATCGTAATCACTGTTCTGTTCCTCACTCTGTGCATCTGCCAGATCCCGATGTAATACGTTGTTTTAGGTCAATTGAGTGAGTACGGGTGGTTCAACTTGCTCGTTTTCACTGCACAACCAACAAAAAATATAAGCTACTGAATTAATAAATGCTTTCCATATGGCTATATCACTTCACTTACAAGTCGTAATATGATGAAATTCCATGATGGACGTTTTCAATTAGGTGATGACTACCGGATGGGGCACTTATAAAATTCATATCTGGCCGGTACCCCCTATTAAATATATGAGCTTTAATACAAATTCAATACGCCAAAAATATACATAATTAACACAAATGAAAATTGAAGTTTACCACTCGTCTTGTGAATTATGGAAAGCAGGGTATAAATTATTTTCTCGCTGCTCATTCGCCGGCGGTGATAAGTTTAAATCAAGGAAAACTCTTTCATCCGGAACCTGTCCGGCAAAAACTGCTCCAAAATAACCTCCCGATGACTGGGAGTTATCTCTACTACTCACAACCTCGTTTTTTGGAACGTCTTCGACCTTCACGTACATCTCCAACATTGTGATTACAAGAAATTCCCGGTATTCGTCTGGAGTCCTTAGAAAATCACTCAAAGTTTCATCATCGTCGATGTTAAACTCTGAGTAAAAAGCAACCCCTTGCGGAGTGACGGAATACGGATATTTTCCGGTTACTTTAAGTATCACTGAACGTTTCCTCACACTTATTTTCTTGCATAACAACGATATCAATTTATCGTACTCCATTGTAAGTGAAAATTTAACATGACACTGAGCAGATAAACTGTAGCCCACGGAGTTATTCTCCATCACAACCTCACCCCCCCAATATAATGAAACTCTTATTCTATGCTCTTCAGACATAATAAAAAAATATTGGAGAATTTAACAACAATAAACGTTTCAACAAGAGTTAAAATTTTTTTTGAATGAATTTCTATACAATCCTAACCTCTTTATATAGGGAATGGCTAGCAGATTTTTTTTTTATATATATATAGCGCCCAAAAAGTTGTCACTATACGCTTTTGAATCATTGAAGCCAGGAATTATTGGTGGGGCCAGGAAAAAGGAGTATAGCGCCAAAATACCAGGCGCTATATATAAAAATTTGTGTCTAGCGCCAGTTATTGTGGCGCTATACCTGTGCCGTGTCAGCTTTTGCAGTATAGCGCCCCAATATCTGGCGCTATACATTAACGGTGCAGTTACCGTTAATGTACAGCGCCAGGTATTGTGGCACTATACATAAAAATGTAACTTTCTTTTCTTGATTGGATTTGTCTGGACTTTGAACCAAACTTCGAAAGTAGAGAACATTTGTAGGGTGGACTGGTCCAACCTATTAATTTGGTCTGCTTAATAACTAGACACATATTGCTTGTTTGGTACGCAAGATAAGGGATAATTAATTTTGAAATGAATTTATCTCATATTTAATTAAGATAAAATTATTATATAACTAATTCCGAGATTGTAGTGTTATTTTTATCTCTATGGGAGGGTGAGATAACAATCCTGATGGTAGGATAGAAATCCCTATTTTAGTCATAGTTTGCACTCTAATCACTGCATTTTACTTGTACCTGAGCTTAAATAATGATGATTTGCGCTTATTAAGTGTTTTATGCCTTGCAGGAAATGATTCCAAGTTATTAAGATAATTTGGAGCTAATTTGAACAAGTTGGAGCTTTGAAGTCCGAGTAAAAGCGCAAGAAATTAAGCTGGGATTACGTTCGTGGGTCGAGGACCCAAGTCTGGATATCAAAAAATGAGAAAATAAAAACTACTCTGAGAAAATTGCACTATCGCACCGCGCCATGTGTAGCGGGGCGCAGGGCGCTAGTGCAAAATTCCTGCAAAGTATAAAAATCAACTCTCTGAACTTCTCCACTGGCGCACCGCGTGGGGCGGTGCACCATTCGCCACGCATGTGAAAATTTTACAGAGTATTTCTCCTACTTCGGCTTGGAAAGGATAGTTTCGTCCAGACCCATTCCTACATGGTATAAATACCAAAAACACAATTTTTTAGAGGACTTTTGACCTGGGAAGCTCTGGGAGAGCTTGGAGGCTACAAGAAACATGATTTCATCATCTTTCTATCAATTAAATATGGGAGGTTGGATTGTAACGTTAGATTGATACTTTTTTATTCTTTAACTCTTTTTGTGATGACTTCCTCCATAGTTTACCTTAGGGTTTGACGTGATTTAGTGACTTGGTTATTATTTATGGATTTGATTACTGCTTAATTGCTTGAATTTATTGGAAGAGCTTTAACTCTAGTTGTGATTTTATTCATTACCTTGTTTAATCGGAAGAGAAGCATAATATTGAATATTGTTGTAATGCATGCCTTAATTTATTTTGGTACTTTTTTAAAGTAATGGAAAGAGCTTTGTGATCTACCTCTTAAGTTAAGATTGAGAAATATTCGAGAGAAGTTTGTTTTAGACCATTCTTACTAATATAGATTCTTGCAAGTTTCACCGCACTTCACATTAGTTTATTTGAAAGATTTAGATTTAATTGAGAGAGGAGTCTGAATCGGAAGCATAAGCTAATTACCTATTGAATTCGTGAGAATCAATAGAACTTCAAGAGTGAAATATAACAGTATCATATCCAGAATAACAACCATGCACCTATCATGTCAAAACCCTTATTTTCTCATATTGATAAGGACCCAACTCTGCTAATCTCTAATTCTTTGCAGTCAATTGTTAATTGCTTTACTTTAGTAGTAAATCGTAGTTCGTAATCATTCCAAATCAAGTTTTGATCGTCCTGAATAATGTTAAACCAGAAATTACTAGAGCATTGTTTAAATCCAATCCTTGTGGAGACGATAATTAAACTATACTATCTTTGGTTAGCGAGCGTCAATTTCATGTTGTGTTTTGTGCTCGTCAAATTCCGAAATAATTAATTTTAAAATAACTTGTTTACCGATCAAACAATCCCATATAATATTACAAATTAGAATGAAGGTTTGATTTATGAATTAGAATTAAGATTCAGAGAATAGCAAGCTTCTTTTCATCAAAATAAGATGTAATATTAGAATGTTTAATAGAGAAACTGATTTGATAACAATAAAATAAGTTCCTAGGTGAAGTTGTACCCAAATCTGTTATACGTACAATAGATCAGTTGAAAAATAAGTCAGAATATGTCGCGCAAGTTATTTAAAATATATCAAAATTGTAAGTACTAGAAACTAGAACACCGACCAAACATGTGGTTGTTAAAACACGAATAAGACCTAACTATTGGCAAAAATTAAGACTCTGATTGTAAGGGTTGGGCACAAGCAATTAATGTCGCATAATATCAACATAACATAGCTAAACCAGTCATAAATAACCGATTGCTTGGACTATTTGTCCACAACTCGTCTTGTTCCAAAAATTCGTACAATTCGATTTTTATTTGGTGTTGAGTAATGGGAAAAGTGTAAGAGCTCAACCAACCACTATTAGTGATTTACCGAGAAAAAATTTATTTGTTCCATAAATAAATTATTAAAATTATAACCCAGGAAAATAAGAATAAGAAGCTTTATGGCCTTCTAAGAGCTGTGATCCTTCCACTTTTAATCAGAAGTTTTTGATTCGAGATTAAAACAATTCTAATAAAGTGCATTTTTCTATTTATTGAACCTTGTGCAGTATGAATTTGGATTAGTCGGGACCCTAATATGAATATCAATCATTGAATTAAATAAGAAAGTGTCTCATTAATTGATGTATGTATGCTTTCTTAAATGATTTTACATGGTCATTGAGTAGACCAAAACGTCTTTGATTGACACTGTCTGAAATAGAACTTTGTATAATAGTTTAGAACGTTTGTGACCAATGGCCTGTTTGATCAAGCTTTTCCAAAGTCAAAAGAAAAAAATATTTTCTCCGGTTCAAAATAAGTGATTTTTTAGTTGTTTTCACACATATTAAGAAATTTATTTTTTAACATTAATTAGCAATGAAATTGATCATACTAATCTTTACTATCTCTTCACATAAACACTCCTAATACATACTCCAACATTAATTACTCCAAAGGCAATGTAGGAAAAAATAATTAATTCATTCTTAAAATCTAAAAAAATCACTTATTGTGGACCACAAGAAAAAAACCAAAAAATACTTATTATGGACCGGAGGGAGTACTTTCTTTTTTCCAAAGTTGATGTGTTTGGCCAAGCTTTTAGAAGAAAAAAAAGTACTTTTGAGTAGAACCAGAAATAGTTTTGGAGAAGTAGAAAAAAGTAGTTTCTCTCCGAAAGCACTTTTTTTTTTAAAAATATACTTCGAAACAGTTTTTAAAAGCTTGACCAAACACTAAACAGTTTGTTTGGATGGTTGTTCCCCATTGTATGGTATTGTATTGTTATCCCAAAACAATGTTTGTTTTGATTGTTTCATTAAAATTGGTTGTATTGTATTGTTAAATCCATTGTCCCGGAAAAATTAAAAGTCTCATTTTTTTAAACAACCGATTTGGTATGGTGGGATTGTTTCCTATTTTTCTTTCCAATTATGCCCTAACTTATTACTCCATAATTCCATTTTACCCTTTAAAATTTTTTCATTTTAACTCCAAATCTCCAACCTATAACCTACTTTATTTGTTTCCAAAACTTTTGCCGTGAACGTTAAAGGTATTTTACCGCCTTCTATTTGATTTTTTCTCCTAATTTGCTTTTAACTCAATTCTAATTAGTTGTGTTCCTTTGTTTTGCCTTCTTTTATCTCACTCCTTTATTCTAGTTTCTTAAGGTGTTTTGCCTTCTTCTATTTTGTTTTTTAAAATTCTTTTTATGTATAATTTTTGATAAATTTAATATTTAAACAATTGAGGGTATTTTAGTAAACTTATCAGTTACCGTACAGTACGATACACTCAAATCAAACAACAAAATATTATTTAACAATAACAAACAATACAATCTATCCAAATTGTATTCATAAAACGATACGATACAATACAATATTATATAATACAATACATTATAAAACGATAAGGAATTACTGTTAAGAAATATTTTTCACTAAAAGTATTTTTGAAAAAAGTACTTTGGAGAAAAAGCACTTATCAAAATAAGCTGATTTTTGCAGCTTGGCCAAAGACTATTAAATATTGAATTACAAAGTTCAATTAGTCAAACATTTTACAAAGAATATATAGTGCTAAGTATCAAATAAAATAAATAAAAAGAAGATTATATTATGCCAATAACTTTGGAACCCAATCCAAGACCTTTTCACATGCATATAACTAAACAAATGATATATAAATATAAATATAAAGAAAAAGAATTTGGAATAAAAACTTTTACACTAAGATAAAACCAGATAAATGCGAATTAAATTACATAAAAAGATTCTTTTTCTTCCATGGAATATTCCACAGTTTATCTGAAAATTCCTTCATTTCAATTTTCAACCCAAAAATTTACCATAATTAGACAAAAGACACCAGTAATGCGATAGTAAGACTTTGATTTCTAGTTGAACTAAACTTTCCACTCTGTTCTTCACAAACCTTCTTCTATAAAGCTACCAAATCCCAAATACTCTGCAACTTTGCTTCAAAATCCCTTCTTCTTTTTCTCTCTCTCCTATTTCTTCTAGATGTTTCCTTCACAGGCATCACGTGATACCTATAATAATTGAATTTTTCTTTTTCCTACTACAATAATTTTGTTGAATGTTTTCAGTTAATGGTTAAAACTGTCAAAGGCCCCTAGTTTTCTCCGTGATTGTGGGTGTAAGAATCCGTAGAATTCTCGTGTTAACTTTTTTCTTTTTCTTTTAACTTATATAAAGAGTGTGTTTTTTGAGGAGGAGAGGATGAGTAGGAAAATTGAGAAGATGGCATCAATAGATGCACAACTGAGGCTATTGGCACCAGCAAAAGTGTCAGAGGATGATAAACTTGTGGAGTATGATGCTTTATTGCTTGACCGTTTTCTTGATATTTTGCAGGATTTGCATGGCGAGGATATTCGTGAAACGGTAATTTTTTTTACTTTTTGATTAGTTTAATTTTGTGTTTATTAACTTCTGTTGAACTTCTTAACTGTATTTTCTTCTAATTGTTATGTGGTGTGAGTGGAAAAGACTGGTAATTTGTTCATAATTTGTGGTTTGAATGCACTATGCCAGAATGCCAATTACACATTATGCTTAGTTTAATTTAATTTTGTGTTTAATCAACTTCCGTTAAACTCTTTTACTTCGTTTGTTTTGATGATTAACTGGTGTGAGTGGAATAGACTGATACTTTGTTCATAATTTGTGGTTTGAATGCACTATGCTGATTACACATATTGTTTTGCTGGTAGTTAGTTTAATTTTTTGTTTGTCAGATAGATTGATAATTTATTCACATCTTACATTGTGCGTAGTTTTGTTATTCCGTAGTTTTTAGGTGTTTTCAAACTCTTAAACTCTGTTGCTGCATTTATTCTGATGTTTGTGTGGTGTGATTAGTAAAGAATGGTACTTTGGTCATAATATTTTGATTTATTACTGTTAAACTTCTTTTATGCTTAATTTTTGTGCTTTTTGATGTTAATGTGGTGTGTGTGGAAAAGATTTGTACTTTACTTGTATTGTAGTATGGATGCACGTACTAGGCTAATTTCCATTATCTTTGTTTTGTTAGTCCGTAGACTAGTTTACAGCATATAAAAAGTTTTGAGCTGGGTGTTCTTTCAAAATCAAACTTATGTTTTTTTACTGTTTTGGGATGAGGTGGTGGATTCAGATAGACTGGTAATGCGTCGCTAGGCCAATTTTCGTGCCGTTGTTAATTTGTTAATCATTAGTTTTATAGAGCGTATACGAAGTTTTGAGTTGAGTGTTCTTCCCAATCCAAACTTATCTTTCTTGTTTACTTCTTAGGGGGGAGCGACCCCCCAGGCAAAAACACCCATAGCCTACGCGAGTTGCTCCTTAATCTGCATACAACCAATAAAAAGGATGGAATGGATTGTGAGGGCGATGGAGCTACTTTTAGTTTGACTAAGACATAGAGTGCTGTTTTGAATTAGTTCTGTCATGGTGAAATTCTCCTTACTCATTAAGGAGAAGCCTCTATTATCCCTTGAATCAGGGACTACATTCTTTTTCAATATGTGCAAAGTATCTTTCCTTGTGAAAAGAAGGGAAAATTTTACTTCTATCCACCTTGTTCCTTATCTATTATGATCTGATTTGGCACTGTCTGTTCTTCTATTAAGTTAGTTTTAGCTTTTGTAAACTAACCCGTTCCTAAGGGACTAGCTTTGGGCCTTGGGTAGTGCTCACGTTTCCTTTAATATTTTATTCTATCAAAGAATATTTAGCTGGGATAAATGTTAGTCCATGTTTGACTTTCGAGTGTTGAATGCTGTTTTTATCTTTGCAAGGGCGCATGATATTGAGGGTTCTGTTGTCTTAATTGTTACAATGTGTTTGCGATTGCTGGTAGAAGTGTTTGGAACTTACTTCTGTGCCACATTGTGCTAGGTTCAAGAGTGTTATGAACTTTCTGCTGAATACGAAGGGAAGCATGACCCTCAGAAGTTGGAAGAACTTGGGAGAATGCTTACCAGTTTGGATGCTGGAGATTCCATTGTAGTTACTAAAGCTTTCTCTAACATGCTTAACTTGGCAAACCTTGCCGAAGAGGTTCAGATAGCATACAGACGAAGAAGCAAGCTAAAAAAGCGTGATTTTTCGGATGAGGCTTCTGCACTAACTGAATCAGACATTGAAGAGACCCTTAGGAAGCTTGTTGGACAGCTAAACAAATCCCCCCAAGAAGTTTTTGATGCTTTGAAGAACCAGACTGTTGATTTGGTGCTAACAGCACATCCTACTCAGTCTGTTCGTAGGTCTTTGCTTCAGAAGCATGCAAGGTTTGTTTGTTAGAATTGCTGAAGTTAACTAAAAATGAGTGCCGAAATAAAAGCATGTCCTGCTCAATCTGTTCGGTTCATCTATATTTTCATCTAGAGAGCAGCTCTTGTTTTTTCAATTTATTTGTACTTAACTAGACAAGAGAAGATTCTCATTTCTCACTTGCTCTCCAGGGTTCGTGATTGTTTGACACAGTTGTATGCAAAAGATATTACTCCTGATGATAAGCAGGAGCTAGACGAGGCTCTACAAAGAGAGGTATGAGGTTCAAAATGTTGGTTTTGTTGTAGTCTTCCTCTCTTTTTTATGATGTCGATTCCCCCCATTTCATCTCGGCTGTAATTTTAAGTTTCAAGAAAAGCTTAATTGTTTGGCATATGAAGTAGTGTACAGAAATGTTGTTTAGTGAACTTGTACCGAGCTAAAATGGATGTGAGGAATGCTTGCACAGATACACTTTCAAGAACGAGCTTTAGTGAATTTCTGCTAGTTGTAGAGTATTCTCTTAGTGTTTTTTCACTCCCCTGATGCATAAATATTGATATTGGAGTTTTTTCTTCTTTCCTTCTTCATGTAAGGCAAAGATGATATATAATGCTGATGACAAACCTCGGATAGGCAGATTAGTTGTATACAGTGAAAAATATAGGTCCAATTGTTAAGGAAGCTAGTCCTTTCAGGGACCATATCTTAGCTTTTAAATGGGAAGAAACAGATTCACCTCCATACAGGTGTTTAAGCTGCCAGATTACCTTTTTTTTGTGCGTTGCAAAGGTTGTAAGCTGTTAGATACACATAAAAGCAAAGTTCCTTAGAGGGGGAAAAACTAAGAAGAACTAATGTACCTCTATTAGTATTAAGAAGGCTAGCTGGCAGGTATTTAGTTTAAAACAGATGAATAAATAAGGAGAATACACTAAAGTCCGTTAACCAGATGTCAGAGCTATTTGATTTCTAGATTTTTACAACTTATTTTTTGCCCCTTTCACATGATTTTGGGTATTAAGCATTGCCGGAATACCCATAAGTCCTCACTCCTCTGCATAAAGAATATTAATAACTTTAAATTCCTGTGACTCTGCTCTTTCGCTGCATACAGATTCAAGCAGCCTTTCGCACAGATGAAATCAGGAGGACTCCACCAACTCCACAAGATGAGATGAGGGCAGGGATGAGTTACTTCCATGAGACAATATGGAAAGGGGTGCCGAAATTCCTACGCCGTGTTGACACTGCTTTGAAGAATATTGGAATAAATGAGCGTGTTCCCTACAATGCCCCTCTCATTCAGTTTTCCTCTTGGATGGGCGGTGATCGAGATGGTATGGTCTTTCTTTACAAGTAGCGTTGTCTTCTTTTTTTGTTCTCTCTTTGAGTCAGAGTAAGCACATATTAATAGGAACTAATTCTGATGCAAGCGGAATTTATAGTTGATTAAGATGGTTCAGTTTATAGAAATGCTCAAAGGTCAATGAATTCGGTGTATCCTTGTATAAATCCATGGCTCATATGTTGCAAATCTAACCTTTGAGGGACAAAAAGATGATGTTTGTTTAGGTGAGGTGTTCTCAACTCATTCACGATCGCATATTATCTGCAAATCATAGCTAGATGGTAAAATGGTACTTTTAAAGCTTTACAGTACGCATTAGCTTAGAACAGTAGAAGCATCTTCCTTTTGATTCTCGAGTGACATGAGAAAATATTCTCCCTGAAGCTCAATATAATCGCATGCCAAGTTTGAATAAGGTTTGAATTTATTTGTAAAGGCACCGTGATTTTTGATTTGCATGCAGGCAACCCTAGAGTAACCCCTGAAGTGACAAGAGATGTGTGCTTGTTGGCTAGAATGATGGCTGCAAAATTGTATTTCTCTCAGATTGAGGATCTTATGTTTGAGGTGACAAATTGGTTCACTGGATATTGTTGCTTGCACTTTACCCTGATCCTGTAACAGTGACTTAACTAACAATTTTTATCTGTCCCTTTTTATTTTGCCTATGACAGCTTTCAATGTGGCGATGCAATGATGAACTCCGTGCGCGTGCAGATGAGCTTCATAGGACTTCCAAAAGAGATACGAAGCACTACATTGGTATTCACCTCTGTTCTTTGGTCTGCTACCAGACTTGTTTTCTGGAAGTGTATTGCATCTCACATATTATTCTCTTCCACATTTCCTTTCTCCTTTCATGATTGTTGTTGCTAATATTCAATAGTCTCTGTCCCTCTTACCCCTTCAATTACTAACTGCTCTTTTTGCTTAATTTACTAAAACAGAGTTTTGGAAGCAAATTCCACCGAATGAGCCCTACCGTGTTCTTCTTGCTGATGTGAGAGATAAGTTATACAATACACGGGAACGCGCGCGTCAGTTACTAACCAATGGGTACTCTGATGTTTCTGAGGAGTCAACATTCACAAATGTTGAACAGGTATTTTTCAGAAACTCTTTTTATTTCTGACCACCTCTTCTGCAATAATGTAGAACTTGTTAGCTCAACTTCCAAATTTACCAATGCTGAAGAAATATCCTATCTATTTCCAATATGTGTGTCAATGATACTTTCTATGTGTGACTTTTAGTATTTTTAATTGAAGGTGGATTTGGCTAAGTATCAAACTGAGACAATTTGTGCGCTAAATGTTTTCTGTAAGATAATACGCAAATGAAATCAAGCGAACTTTTGAAATTGTTGTTTGACAATATTCATCTTGCTTTTAAGACAAAGTTCTAGCATATGCTACAACACCGAATTTGTGAGCCAAGTCCTACAGGTTATTTTGCGATTTTGTTAGAATTAACCAAAATAGCATGGTTCTCATTTCTTAGATGTTTAGACATAATTCTTGGTATTCAGATCTGCTAATATGCATGCCTATTTCTCTATCATTTGAATATGTGAAAAATATGGTTGTCCTTGTCCTGCAGTTCCTGGAACCTCTGGAGCTGTGCTACAGATCTCTATGCGCTTGCGGTGACAGACCAATTGCAGATGGCAGCCTTCTTGATTTTCTAAGGCAAGTTTCCACCTTTGGTCTCTCGCTTGTGAGACTTGATATCCGGCAAGAGTCAGATAGGCACACTGACGTTCTAGATGCTATAACAAGGCACCTGGGTATTGGATCCTATAAAGAATGGTCTGAAGAGCAGAGACAAGAATGGCTCTTATCTGAACTAAGTGGAAAGCGTCCACTGTTTGGACCTGATCTCCCTAAAACTGATGAAATCGCTGATGTTTTGGATACCTTTAGTGTCATTGCTGAACTTCCCGCCGATAATTTTGGTGCTTATATTATTTCAATGGCCACGGCACCCTCTGATGTGCTTGCCGTTGAGCTTTTGCAGCGTGAATGTCATGTAAAAAGTCCATTGAGGGTTGTTCCATTATTTGAAAAGCTTGCTGATCTTGAGTCTGCACCTGCTGCCGTTGCTCGGTTGTTCTCCATAGATTGGTACAGAAACCGTATCGATGGGAAACAAGAAGTTATGATTGGGTATTCTGATTCGGGTAAGGATGCTGGCCGGCTATCTGCAGCTTGGCAATTGTACAAGGCTCAAGAGGAACTTGTAAACGTGGCGAAAGAATTTGGAGTAAAGCTAACAATGTTTCATGGCCGAGGAGGGACTGTTGGACGGGGAGGCGGTCCCACCCACCTTGCCATTTTGTCACAGCCTCCGGACACAATCCATGGTTCACTTCGTGTGACTGTTCAAGGTGAAGTTATTGAACAATCGTTTGGGGAGGAGCACCTGTGCTTCAGAACTCTTCAGCGTTTCACAGCAGCTACACTTGAGCATGGAATGAACCCCCCTGTGGCTCCAAAGCCAGAGTGGCGTGCCCTATTGGATGTGATGTCTGTTGTTGCTACGGAAGAGTATCGGTCTTTGGTGTTCCAGGATCCACGATTTGTTGAATACTTCCGCCTTGTAAGTATATTCAAGATACTTCATAAGTTGAGTTGAACTGCTTTTAGATGACTCTTAATGGATCATTTAAAAAGAGGTAAAAGCAAAGAACATTTAGAAACCAACATATACAAAGAATTGAAGGACATGAACAATAGTTGTTATAGGTGAAAGCGGCCAGTTTCTAATATATAATTAGTCAAAACAGACATGGATGGCATTTACATTTCAGACATTGATGACTTATTTGCCTTCAGCCCTATGCATAATGTGCCTATGAAACTAAACTTTCTATTTTCCGTTTGTCAAAAATACAGGCAACCCCAGAATTAGAATATGGTCGCATGAATATTGGAAGTCGCCCGGCAAAAAGGAAGCCAAGTGGTGGGATCGAATCTCTTCGAGCAATTCCATGGATCTTCGCATGGACTCAGACAAGGTTTCATCTCCCAGTCTGGCTTGGCTTTGGGGCCGCATTCAAGCATGTTATTGAGAAGGATATAAGAAATCTGCAAATGCTCAAGGATATGTACAATGGATGGCCTTTCTTTAGAGTGACACTTGACTTGATCGAAATGGTTTTTGCTAAGGGAGACCCTGGTATTGCTGCATTGTATGATAAGCTTTTAGTATCCGAAGATCTATGGCCGCTTGGAGAGCGCTTGAGGTCCAAATATGAAGAAACAAAGAGCTTTCTCCTTCAGGTACTGAAAACGTTTCTTAATTGATTCACCAGAAAGTCTACTATGCTTATTAGTGACTTTTGGATTCTTGAAATCTCATCAAAAGCTAGGCTTGATATTTTATTCAATGCTGCTACTTTTATTAGGTTGCTGGGCATAAGGATCTTTTGGAAGGAGATCCATACTTGAGGCAAAGACTCAAACTTCGCGATTCTTACATTACCACCCTCAATGTTTGCCAAGCATACACATTGAAGCGAATTCGAGATCCCAGCTACAATGTGAAGGTGAGGCCACATCTAGATAAGGAGATTATGGAATCGAGTAAACCGGCTGCTGAGTTAGTGAAGCTGAATCCTATGAGTGAGTATGCTCCTGGATTGGAAGACACACTTATTTTGACGATGAAAGGTATTGCTGCTGGAATGCAGAACACTGGTTAAGGCTAAGGCTTCATCGAATTATGTATGTAGAATAAGTTATGCTGTTTAACTATATAAATATTTCTGTTAAAGAAGAATAATGATGTGATGTTTCTGAAAAATTGAGTGTCTTGTTTATGATTCACTATTTTGAATGTTATGCATGGAGTGTAAAATAGAATGGAGAAGTAATTAGAATGTTCTGTAACTTCTCTTTCTGGCTAGCTTACTGCAATTTAAGCCTCAATTAATCAACAACGATTTAATTGCAACAAAGTATTTCTGGAGTAAAAGAATTTGGGATTGTCCATCTTTTCCTTAAAGATTTTGACGAGATGATTTTCAATGTGATGTTGAATTTCAAAAGGTAACAACAAACAGTCCAGTATAATTTTACATGTGGGTTCTAGTGAGGGTGGTGTGTACGCAGCTGCACATTACCTCTACTTCTAAAATAGAAAAATTGTTTTCGATAGATTCCGGCATAAAAAAATCCCAAAAAGTAGCCCAATATAATTCCACATGTGAGTTTTAGTGAGGGTGGTGTGTACGTAGGCATTATCTCTACCTCAACGATAGAAAAACTGTTTTCGATAGACCCGCCTTAAGAAAATTTCAAAAAGTAACAAATATTGAATATTTTCATACTATTGATCATTAATATATCATTACTTTTCACTTCATCAAAAAAAAAAATATATATCATTACTTTTCCAGTTTTCCTTGTTCCACTAAAACAGGATACGATATGCGAAATTCACATAAATCAAAATTTAAACTTTAAGAAAAATCTGAAGAAATTTCGGTGGTAAGAACTAAGAACTAGAATTTTAGTTTTCTTTGGTCAAGATTACATTTTCTTTTTTCCAAACTCTTTCTGACTGAGCTTGCGGTTCTTTTAAAAACATTGCACGGTATATCTAGATAACAACTTGTCATTTACTCTCGTTCGTCAATAGTTTGTTTTATTCTGCCATCAAATTTTCAATTTTACCTAAATATAAGGATAAGAAAGAAAGTACATTCTCACCTAGCAATATTGAAAGGGTCATGTCTTTCTCTAATAAAGTAGGACTTCGTTACATTGTTGATCTGCATGTGTAAAAAGGAAGAAGTTTATTGGATTTTAAGTATATGATATGCTTAAAATAGGGTGAATGGAAAATGGAGGGAAATAAAATTTTTAAGTTTCCCCCATTGGCAAAGGGACATTGTCCCATATTGGAAGAGGAAGAGGTTTTTTATGGGTATATAAGCAATTGTTCTTCCTCTAGCTCTTAAAGAATTGAGAAGAAGACAAGCCTCGCGCTGTCGTCGTCGCTCGGCTCGGATTCGGTCAATTGATTGATTAATTTTTTGGACCAAATTTATTTGTTAATAGTAAAATATTAACAGAAATGTTATTAAATATTTGTTTTAATAACAGAATCCAATCTGTTTTTCAGTTGTGTAACTGAAAAATAAACTACCCTCTTCAAATCTTTATTGCTGAGTAAATAGCCATTTATGTCTTCTTCTGCATACTTTTAACATCAAACAAAGCAACAATAAGTGTGATTTGCTATCGAACTTTGTGTTCGCTGAAACACTGGGAAATGAAGTACCACTATACCAGTGTGTAATTCATTTTATCATGGGAGGAAATAATCCATAACCTTGGGTGCTAGGAGGGGATTAAATTCCTTAAGAAAACATTGTGAATTTAGTGGGCTTGAATTGGTTTTTGTTATTTCGTTTACATTTCTGTTTATGTTATTTTATTTTCTCCAGAATTATTTTACAAATACAGATTACTAACAAGCTTAAGGAATTTACTATATTTTCTGTATTTGTACTCACTGTTTCTGGAGAGTAAAACCTTTGTGGTTTTGTACTCTATTGGAGATTAAAATCTACGTGATTTTAAAGTTTGTGTCATTCTTTTACAGAAATGACTAATGATAATGTGAACCAAGTTATTCCAATGGTGACTGCCAATGCCTCAACGAGCCTAACAACACCGACAACATTGGCACCGGCGGAGAAACCCAAAAAAAATTTCGGGATTGATTTCAAGCACTAGCAGCAAAAGATGTTCTTCTACTTGACTACTCTAAGTCTCCAGAAGTTCATCAAGGAAGATGTTCCTGTACTGTCCGATGAAACTCCAGAGACTGAACTCTTTCTCGTGATTGAGGCGTGGAAACATTCAGGTTTTTGTGCAAGAATTATATTCTAAGCAGGCTGGAGGATGCTTTGTATAACGTCTATAGTGGCGTGGAAACGTCAAAAGAACTGTGGATTGCGCTTGAAAAGAAATACAAAACAAAACTGAAGATGTCGGGTTGAAGAAGTTCGTTGCTGCAAAATTTTTGGATTACAAAATGGTAGATAGCAAGTCTGTTATTACCCAAGTCCAGAAATTGCAAGTGATTATTCACGATCTCCTTGCTGAAGGTATAAGTAGAATTAATACTAGTGTTGGTAGTATTAATTTTATTATGTTTACTAACAGAATTTTCATTGAAGGTCTTGTCATCAATGAAGCATTCCAAGTAGGAGCGATGATTGAGAAGTTGCCTCCGTTGTGGAAGGACTTCAAAAAATATTTGAAACACAAACGCAAGGAGATGTCCCTTGAAGATCTCATTGTTCGGTTGAGAATCGAAGAGGACAATAAAGTTGCTGACAAGAGAGACAGTGGAAACTCAACAATAATGAGAGCAAATATTGTTGAAGAGAACAAAAAGAGGAAGAAGACTTCTGGACCGAAATACAACCCAAGCAAGAAGCGGTTCAGTGGAAATTACTACAACTGTGGAAAAACCGGATACAAATCTACAGAGTGTCGTGCTCCGAAGAAAGACAAGAAGAAGGGTCAAGCAAACATGGTTGAAAAGCATGATAATGTTGATGACTTGTGTGTCATGCTTTCCGAATGCAACTTGGTGGGCAATCCTAAAGAGTGGTGGATTGATTCTGGAGCCACTCGCCATGTTTGTGCTGTTAGAGAAGCTTTTGCTACTTATGCTCCTGTTAGACCCGATGAGACACTTTCTATGGGAAATGCTGCAAAGGCCAAGATTGAAGGATGTGGGAAGATATTTCTTAAAATGACTTCCGGCAAAGTGGTGACTTTGAACAACGTCATTCATGTTCCCGAGATTAGGAAGAATTTAGTCTCTGCTAGACTTCTTGTTAAGAATGGTTTTAAATGTGTATTTGTATCCGATAAGGTTGTAATAAGTAAGAACGAGATGTTAGGAAAAGGTTACCTCACCGAGGGCTTTTTCAAGCTGAACGTAATGATTGTTGAAAATAATAATAAAATTTCAGCTTCGTCTTACTTACTTGAGTCAAATAAATTATGGCATATACATTTGGGTCATGTCAATTATAAAACCTTGTAAAAAATGATTAATTTGGAAGTATTGCCTAAGTTTGAATGTGACAAATCAAAATGTCAAATATGTGTGGAATCTAAGTATGTTAAACATCCTTATAAGTCAGTTGAAAGGAACTCAAATCCTTTAGACTTAATTCACACAGATATTTGTGACATGAAGTCAATACCATCTCGCGGTGGAAAGAAGTATTTCATAACTTTTATTGATGATAGTACTCGATATTGCTATATTTTCTTACTTAATAGTAAAGATGAAGCAATAGACGCATTCAAGCAATACAAAAATGAAGTTGAAACGCAACTTAACAAGAAAATTAAAATGATAAGAAGTGATATGGGTGGTGAATATGAATCTCCTTTTGAACAAATATGTTTAGAATATAGAATTATTCATCAAACAACGGCCTCTTACACGCCCCAATCCAATGGGATTACAGAAAGAAAGAATCGTTCATTAAAGGAGATGATGAACGCATTATTGATAAGTTCTGGTTTACCACAGAACTTGTAGGGGGAAGCCGTTCTTACGGCTAGCCGAATACTAAATCGAGTACCCCATAGCAAAACACAATCCATTCCATATGAAAAATGGAAAGGAAGAAAGTCCAACTTGAATTATTTTAAAGTATGGGGGTGTTTGGAAAAAGTGCAAGTTCCTAAACCGAAAAGGGTAAAAAATAGGACCGAAAACCGTTGATTGTGTTTTCATAGGATATGCGACTTATAGTAAAGCATATTGATTTCTGGTTCATAAATCAGAAAATCCCGATATTCATAATAATACGGTTATAGAATCAGATAATGTTGAGTTCTTTGAAAATATATATATGTATAAAAAGGAATGTGAGTCGATTGGTGAAGGATCTAAACGACCCCGGGAAGAAACAAAAGAAAGTACACTTAATTAGGATCCAAGACGTAGTAAACGTCAAAAACGTCTACTTCATTTGGACTAGATTTTGTGATTTTCTTATTGGAAAATGAGCCTCAAACATTTAAAGAAGCTATGTCTTCTTCGGAATCATTATTTTGGAAAGAGGCAGTCAATAGTGAAATAGAATCCATACTGAACAACCATACATGGGAATTGGTTGATCTTCCTCCTGAAAATAAATCTTTGGGTTCTAAATGGATCTTTAAGAGGAAAATGAAAGATGATTACACTATTGACAAATTTAAGGTAAAACTTGTGGTCAAAGGGCATAGACAACGAGAAGGTCTTGACTATTTCGATACATACTCTCCAGTTATAAGAATTACGTCCATGCGAACGTTAATAGTGTTAGCTGCAGTTTATGGTCTTGAAATTCATCAAATGGATGTTAAGACATCCTTCTTAAATGGAGAGTTAGAGGAAGAAATTTACATGGAACAACCTAAAGGGTTTGTGGTTCCAGGTAAAGAAAAGAAGGCATGTAGACTTGTTAAGGCCCTTTACGGACTAAAACAAACATCCAAACAATGACATGCAAAATTTGACCAAACAATATTGTCAAATGGTTTTAAAATAAATGAATGTGATACATGTGTATACATTAAAAATGTTCCAAATCACATAGTCATTGTTTGTTTATATGTGGATGACATGCTGATAATGAGTAATGATATTGCCAACATAAATGCGACTAAGCGCATGTTAACTAGCAAGTTTGATATGAAAGACTTGGGAGTTGATGATTTAATTCTGGGAATTAAGATTCATAAGACTTCTCAAGGTCTGCCATCGTCACAATCTCATTATATTAAGACAATACTTGAAAAATTCAAGCACGTGGGCTTTAAAGTTACAAAGACTCCAATTGACGTGAATCTTGCATTAGCAAAGAACAAAAACCAAAGCATATCACAATTGGATTATGCTCGTGTGTTGGGTTGCTTAATGTACATCATGAATTGTACATGACCAGATATAGCTTGTGCTATAAGTAAATTGAGTCGATATACAAGCAATCCAGGTCAATCTCATTGGATGGCCATGAAACAAGTTTTGGGGTATTTAGTACATCCCCAGGACTTTGCTTTGCACTACAGTAAATATCCTGCGGTCATTGAGGGATACTGTGATGCTAATTGGATCACCGGATCAACTGATTCCAAGTCCACAAGTGGATATGTATTCACTATTGATGGATGAGCGGTATCTTCGAAGTCGTCCAAACAAACTTGTATTGCCCGCTCTACAATGGAGGCTGAATTCATAGCCTTAGATAAAGCCGGTGAAGAAGCTGAATGACTCCGAAATTTCTTGGAAGATATTCCATTTTGGCCCAAACCATTGGCACCAATATGCATACATTGCAATAGTCAAGTGGCAATTGGAAGGGCTGGGAGCGTTATGTATAACGGTAAATCTCGTCATACACGACGAAGACATAAAACCGTTAGGCAATTACTCTCTTGAGGAATTATCACGATTGATTATATAAAGTCAAGTGATAATGTGTCAGATCCACTTACAAAAGGCCTAACTAAAGAGGTAGTTGAGAAATCATCAAGGGGAATGGGACTATGGCCGAGAACAAGTCATAGTGGCGGTAACTCTACCTAGAAGACTGGAGATCCCAAGATCTAGGTTCAAGGAGATCAAACAAAGTCATTAATGACGGTTCAACATTGTCAACTAAACTTTTGGTCCGTTCTGGTGATGAGACAATGTTCAAGTACCAAGGATAAAACATTAAGGCTTTTTAATGATTTCTAAATTTGATACGAGGTATATCAAATAGTATATTTACGGGATGACACGTTTAGGAATCACCTATGTAAGTGTGAAGTGTTAGCCGCTTCAAGGAGAACTTTGTAAGGTCAGTTCTCTACGTACTTATGAAACCAGGCGGTGTTCATGGCTGAAACGAACACAACAATGAGAACCAAAGGCGGTTAAGGGTTGGTTGTGTGACTTATGGTTGTCTAGGTATACACCAAAGTTCGACGGTTCAAAGATATCAAATCTACCGATTGACCGAGTATATCCGACATAAGTTCACTACGAAAAGTTCAAAGGGAAACCTACTTATTCAGATGCAATTAATCCTTGCGAATCACATAGTTTTTCATGCATATTTCCGTGATATATCCATTCCCCATTCATGTGGAGGATTATTGAGATTTTAAGTATATGATATGATTAAAATAGGGTGAATGAGAAATGGAGGGAAATGAAATGTTTAAGTGAAATTTTAAGTTTTCCCCCTTGGCAAAGGGACATTGTCCCATATTGGAAGAGGAAGAGGTTTTTTATGGGTATATAAGAAAATTGATCTTCTTCTAGCTCTTAAAAGTTGAGAAGAAGGCAAGCCTCGCGCCGTTGTTGTCGCTCGCTCGGCTCGGCTTCGGCTTTGGTTTCGGATTCGGATTCGAATAATATTAAATCCAATCCATTTTTCAGTTGTGTAACTGAAAATTAAACTACCCTCTTCAAGTTTCCCTCTTTATTGTTGAGTAAATAGCCATTTATGTTATGGCATTTATGTTGTGGCCGTTTTGCATAAACAGCCATTCTGAAGAGTTGCACCTCTTCAGATTTCAGCCCAACTTTGGCTATAAATACAAGACTATTCTACTCAGAATTTTCATACGGTTTTCTGAGTTTCTCCTCCTTCTTCTGCATACTTTTAATATCAAACAAATAAACAGTAAGTGTAATTTGCTATCGAACTTTGTGGTCGCTGAAACACTGGGGTTTGAAGTACCACTACACTAGTGTGTAATTCGTTCTATTCTAGGAGAAAATAATCCATAACCTTGGGTACTAGGAGGGGATTAAATTCCTTAAGGAAACACTGTGAATTTAGTGGGCTCGAATTGGTTTTTGTTATTTCGTTTACATTTCTGTTTATGTTATTTTATTTTCTCCAGAATTATTTTACAAATGCAAACTACTAACAAAGTTTTATTTTGTGCCTCACACAACTGACGTTAGTTGTGTGGGGCCTCTTTTTATCTCACAAATTCGTGGACCCACCTTACACCTTTGGGTCCACAAAATTCTGGGTCCATAAAATTGTGAGATAAAAAAGAAGCTTCACATAACTAGTGTCAGTTGTGTGAGACACGAAGTAAAAAATTTCGTATTTTACACAGGCAAATCAACAATGTAACGAAGTCCTTTATTAGAGAAAGACATGACCTTTTCAATATTTCTAGGAGAGAATGTACTTTCTTTCTTATCCTTATATTGGGTAAAATTGAAAATTTGATGGCAGAATAGAACAAACTATTGATGAACAAGAATAAATAACAAGTTGTTATCTAGATATATCGTGCAATGTTATTTGATTTATTACGGGTTTTAAGTTCCGCTATTTATTATGCTAGTAGTAATAGAATAAAACATGATAGTGACAGTTGACATATTACTTAATTAGTTTGACAGAGAAATATCGCATCAAAAGCTTTAAGTTTGAATAGTTAAATGAATTTTAATCTCCAAAAACTAAAGAAAGAACGGCAATTTTTATATTACTAGTGGAATGATATCACATTTTTAGAAAATTCTATGATGGAAAAAGTGTCATTTAAATAGAACAGATGAAGTATTTAACGATGGAATATAAAGCAACGGTTTCCACCAGGTTCTTTTAGAATTCGTGTCTTAGCTTCCGTAGTGCAAATTAAAATCAACATATTAATGAAAAATTGTATGACGCTACGAGTTGCAAATTTCTAGAATTAAGAAGACTACATAGGAAAAAACTGGGGACGTTAGAACTTTTATGAATTGACATTGTTACATTAGTTCTATAACACATCGTATTCTGTGATAAGGGTGCTTGGACTATTGTTTGACTAGCATTTTTGAAAAGGTGGTAGAAAATGAAACATAATTATGAAGCTCCAGAATTTTACTATTTTAGAAAATATCCATTACAGAACTCTTGATAATTGTTCACTAATTTGCCATTATCACATCAACTATTGTTAACCATATTGAGCAACAACCCATCAGTAGGTTGAAGGCCCAAGTAGCTAAGCCCAACTTATAACTCAATTTTTATTTGATACTTTAGTCAAGTTACATTACTTAGATAGCCATTGTACTATTGCATAGATAGTCACCTCAAGTGTAAATATATAAACAAAAAAGTGCTGAATAATAAAGTTGAACAGTCATTTCATTTTATTTTCTTCTAATATTTCTCTTTCTAACTTCCAGTTCTTTCTCTTCTCTCATACAATGGTAGGGTTTTCCTTCCATGGAAATTCCACCATAACTGGGTCGAATTATATCATAACATGGTATCAGAGCGGGAATTAAGCTTCAGACCTATCATCTCGTCAGTCCGGCATTACCCTCACAGCTGATTTGAGGATTTTTCTTCGACAAAGTCTGAGCCCTAATTTCTGAGTTTATCCATCAATTTTCAGCCTTAGATATGGTTTTCTTTGCTTCGATTGTGTGACACTGGTTCACTTTGTTGTGAATTTTGATTACACTGCTTCGTACTATGAGATTGGCTCCGACACCGGTTTAAGATTTTTGCACCTCACCTGCATCAAAAGCTATTTTTTTCGGAAATTCTTCAACCTCTTGAAGAAGATTAGTAACATCTACTCTCACTTTCTGAGTTTGCATGTCCCAATTCCTTAGGTATAAAGTTTTCTTTTTGTGGCATTTCTGTACTTTGCGGTAGAACTCTGCAAAAATGGCAATTGATAGTGATACTGCGAATTCTACTACCTCATCCGAAGGATTTGCACCTTTTACTGTAGATCCTTCACATCCTTTTTACATACACTCTTCTGATAGCCCTGGTACTTATTTAGTCTCTCCACCTTTCGATAGAACTGATTTTGTATCTTGGCGTAAGAGCATCCTAGTTTCCTTATATGCCAAAAACAAATTAGGACTCATCAATGGTAGACATGCTAGACCTTCTGTTGACTCACCATATTATCCTCATTGGGAGAAATGCAATGATATGGTGATCGCTTGGATTACCAATTCATTATCCAGGAACATTACTACCTATATTTTGGAATATGACACTGCTAGAGAAATCTGGTTAGATATCAATGAGAGATATGGGCAGTCCCATGAGTCCAAGTTCATTTAGATTCAAAAATAAATTGGCTTGATGTCTCAAGACAGTTCTGATATAGCTACCTATTTTACTCGAAAGCACAATCTATGGGATGAACTACATACAACATATGTAGGTCATGTGTGCTCTTGTGGAGCTTTGCCCAAGTTCCTAGAAGAATTAAAACTCTATTAGTTTTTAAGTGGACTAAATGAGTCATATTCTTCTGTAAAGAGCAACATTCTACTCATGTCCCCTGTTCCCTCCGTTAGTAAGACATACTCCATGTTATAACATGATGAAAAACAGAGGGAGTCTTCATCTTCATCATTCCCATTAGCCTTCTCCAATGATTTTGCATCATTTTCTGTCAATTCTGCACCTGTGGAGGTTAGATAAATTTTAATCAGAGGGTTAACTTTAAGGCAAAGAAGCCAAGGCATTCTATCTCATGCAAGTACTGCAAGAAGACTGGGCATACAGTTGAGAAATACTACAAGTTACATGGTTTTCCTCCTGATTTTAGATTCACCAAATCTAAAAGATCTGCCTCTTGTGTTCAAGCTGACAATCACATTCCTTCAACTTCTGGTTTCCATCCTACTGAACATTCAGCCCATGGGATTACTCAGGAGCAATATCAGCACCTCACAACACTCTTGCAGCAAACACATGTTTCTTCTGGTCCTCAAGGTGATATGTCATCCAAGGAAAATATTGGTTATGCAAATTTTGCAGGTTTGTTCAGCTTATTTAGTAGTACTGTTTTACTTTTGATGGCTATCATGTCTGTGCATCCACTCGGTTAAGTGTTGGTTCTTAGATATTAGACTCAGGGGCTACTAACCATATGACACCCTACAAACATCTTCACAATGGACAATCATTGCCCAAACCATTCTAAATCACTTTGCCTAATGGATATAAAGTTAAAGTTATATCAACTGGTTCCTTGTATCTTTGGACTGATATAACTTTGCATAATGTCTTGCTTGTTCCCTATTTTTAGTTGAATTTGAATTTCATTTATCAACTCATCTGTCAACTCCATTGTTATGCAATACTTACCAATTCTAATTGTTTCTTATAGGGCCCTTCTCTGAAGAGGCCACTGAAAATTAGTAAAAGCTGCACATGGGCTATATTTTCTTCACACTGAAGCTACTGATTCATCTTATAAATCTAGTTCAGAAAATACACATAATGTTTTTTTACCTTTTGACAGTACATGTAATGTTTCTGCTTCTGTTAACAATCCACTTCCCCTTAGTCCTTCTTGTATCCTATCAGTCGCAATAAACAAAGCAGACTTGTTTTGGCACCAAAATTTGGGGCATATGCCTTTTCACAGAATGAAATCAATTCCTTTTCTTTCTAATAATTTCTTCTAAGCAATCATTTTTGTGTCCTATTTGCCCTATGGCCAGGCAACAAAGATTGCCTTTTAATGATAATTCTACTCATTCTTCAGCACCTTTTCAATTAGTACATATTGACATTTGGGGGCTTTACCACACAAATACATATAATGAATTCAGATACTTCTTAACCTTCTTATATGACTATACTAGAGTAACATAGACTTACTCTCATGTAAAGGAAATGCCTTATCTATTCTTAAGGCTTTCACCTTCATGGTTAAGACTCACTTTCATACATCAGTTCAATCTTTTAGATCTGACAATGCTTTTTAACTTGGGAGTAGTTCTGAAGCAAAATCCTTTTTAAATTCACAAGGTATTCTACACCAAACCACAATTTCCCACACTCATCAACAAAATGGTGTTGTTGAAAAGAAACATAAATATTTACTTGAAACTTTTAGTGCTTTGCTATTCCAATCTAATCTACCTACAAAGTTTAGGGTGATTGTGTCCTTACTTCCACCAATCTTATAAATAGATTCCCTTCAACTATTTTGAATAACATTTCACCCTATGAGAAATTGTATGGATATCCTCCATCATATGATCATCTTAAGTATTTTGGTTGTCTATGTAAGGCCACTTCTCCCAAGGTTGGAAGGGACAAATTTCAGTCTAAGGCACTCTCCTGCTTATTTCTTGGGTATCCTTGTGGCAAGAAAGGTTATAAGTTGTTCAATTTGTCCAATTCCTCAATTTTCTACTCCAAGGATGTTGTGTTTCATGAGCACATATTCCTTTATTCTTCTTCTTCTCATTCCTCCTCCACTCCTATATTTCTAGCTCCCTCTTCTGATTTTGTCCCTATTTCTACTCCTCATTCTCCTCCTTTATCCTCCCTGCCCAACTCTCAGCCTACTCCTTAGTCCCTTTCTTTATCTCCCTCTACTTCATCTCCTGCCCCTTCTATTCCTTCTCTCTTACCTGCTGTCTCATCTCTTGTCCCTGCCCCCCACCCTTCTAATCCTCCACCCCTTCCTCCTGTTCCACCTCCCAGACATTCTACCAGAACTTGTCACCCTCTTACATGCCTTAAGGACTATGTATGTTCTTCTATTGTTCCTTCTGCCCCTGCTTCTGCTATTCCACTTTCCACTGCTGATCTGCACTCACATGAGCCTCAGTATTATCATCAGGCTGCTTCCTCTCCTGCTTGGCAAGAGGCCATGGTTAAGGAATTTTAGGCTCTTGAAGCCAATCACACTTGGGACATTGTTCCACTCCCACCTAACAAGAAACTCATTCATTGTAAATGAGTATATAAGATAAAACAAAAATCTGATGGAACAATTGAGAGATACAAGACTAGGTTGGTCATTCGAGGTGACACACAAAAGGAGGGTATAGACTATACAGAAACCTTTTCTCCTGTTGTCAAATTTACAACCATCAAATGGCTTCTTTCCCTTGCTGCTAAAAGACAATGGACTGTGTATCAATTGGATGTCAATAATGCATTTTTTCATGGGGATCTCCATGAGGAAGTGTATATGAAGATCCCCCCGGGTCTGCAGGTTTCTCTACTCTGTTCTTCTTCTACTCCTCCTTTGGTTTGCAAGCTCAAAAAGTCCCTATATGGTCTTAAGCAAGCCTCAAGACAGTGGTTTTCCAAACTGTCTGAAGCTTTGTCTACCAAAGGCTACATTTCTAGCAAGAATGACTACTCTCTCTTCACCAAATCTGCTGGAGACTCACTCACTGTATTGGCTGTTTATGTTGATGACATCCTCCTAGTTGGGTGATATTTCTGAGCTAGACAGTGTGAAGGCTTTCTTGGATGATCAATTCAAGATCAAGGATTTGGGCACCATTCACTATTTTTTGGGTTTGGAGGTTTCTCACACTGCCAGGGCTTTCTTGTCAGCCAGACTAAGTTCACCAATGATTTGCTCTATGAATTCAATTGCCAGAACTTCAGTCCTGTTAATACACCACTGGATTCTTCTCTCAAGCTCACTGCTGACATGGGAGAGGCTCTTTCTGACCCTAGTGGTTATAGGAGGCTGAATTTTCTTCAGCACACTGGACCAGATATTGCTTCTTTAGTCCAACACCTGAGTTAGTTCTTGCAAGTTCCTTAGATTCCTCACATGATGGCTGCTCTCCATGTTTTGAGGTAATTGTCCAATGCTCCAGATTTGGGCATACTTCTGCCTTGTTCTTCTGATTTGGATCTCAAGATTTTTTCTGATTCTGACTAGGCAGCTTGTGCTCAGTCTAGGAGATCTGTTTCTGGGTACTAACATTACCCTTGTTGGTTGTCCTGTTTCCTGGAAAAGCAAAAAGCAGCCAACTATTTCTTTGTCCTCTGCTGAGGCAGAATATTGAGCCTTAAGGAAAGTCGTTGCTGAGATCTCTTGGTTGGTCAGAATTTTGGGTGATCTTGGCTTATCTATCACCAGCCCTGCCCCTATTTTTTTGCGACAGTCAGGCTGCCTTGCATATTGCCAAAAACCCTGTGTTTCATGAACGTACTAAACACATTGACATAGATTGCCATTATGTTCGGGACAGCCTTCAAGCTGGTTTAATCTCTCTTTATTTTGTCCCTAGTTCTGCTCAACTGGCAAGTATCATGACCAAGGCCCTTCCTAGATATCTCCACCATTTGATTCTTGGCAAGCTTGATGTTGCATCACCCTCAAGCTTTGGAGGGGGGGGGGGGTTAACCATATTGAGCAACATCCCATCAGTAGGTTGAAGGCCCAAGTAGCTAAGCCCAACTTGTAACTCAATTTATATTTGATACTTTAGCCAAGTTACATTACTTAAATAGCTATTGTACCATTACATAGATAGTCACCTCAAGTGTAAACATATAAACAAAGAAATGCTCAATAATAAAGTTGAACAATCATTTCATTTCATTTCACTTTCTTCCGATATTTTTCTCTCTAACTTCCAGTTCCTTCTCTTCTCTCATACGATGGTAGGGTTTTCCTTCCATGGAAATCCCACCATAACTGGGTTGATTTGTATCATAACTATGAGTCAGAAAATATGGTTGAAAGAATTTACACAGAGAAATCACGATATTCTCAATCTTGTATTGTACCCATTATGCGACAAATTGAGAACACAAGTTATAACATTGGGCAATTCCCAGATATTTCAATATTTTGGTGTTTAATATGCCAATTGGAGTTTCATTAGAAATGAAGGGTATATAAAATATGTTATGATAATGAAAAGGTCATTCTTTAAGCAAACTTTTGATGAAGGATATGGATAAATAATTTCACAAAGTTCAAAGACAAATTTGGACATAAACTTGTGAATATGAATTTGGCCATTATCACCTTAAAGTTTCTTTTCTTCAGATATTTCAATTAACACTCAGAAAATATAGCTGAAAGAATTTACACGAGGAAATCACGATTTTCCCATTGTTCTATCTATTCTGTGACAAATTGAGAACTCATTCGACTTCCCCCACAATTTCAATTGTTTGGTGTTCCAATCGCGGTATGGAGAGATAAACCAATATAGACGTTCTAGCTGATCTTTTGAATCCATGTTTAAAGATCTTCGTGAAGTTTGCCTCTGCAACAAGAAATATAGAGTATGAGAGCAAAATATGCTGGCAAAAAAGATGGAATGTGAGAAAATTTAAAGGCATTTTGTTCAATGTAGATTCCTAGTAATTTGAAATAAAGATAAAGAATGAAAATGGACAGTCGAATCGAATCATACCTACTATTTTCATCAGAAGTGGATGTAAATCATAGAAACTAGAGCTAAGCTTGTGTTTTATTTCGAACAATTGTTACACCTTCCTCGATTGCTTGGACAAAAGTTGCAATCTTGTAAGTGAAAAATCCAACTAGCATGGGTATCAACTCGAGGTGCATGAATCCATACTCGGGGACTAGGATCCTGCAAAGAAACAAATATAGCAATTTGAAAGACCAGATGCTTAAGCGACTCTCCACAATGTAAAAACATTAATACTTGCTCTACAACAACGTAAGAGAAGTCATTAAGGTATCCTTTAGTTTGCAAAGGCAGTAGGAAAAGGGAAGTGCGGATAAAGTTAACTCTCCTACATTTTTATCCATTGAATGAGCAGAAAAATTGTGGGAAAATGGGTTTAAAATATTCAATGGGAATGACTCTTCCAACTTGAGTCATGCAAATACGGTAGGAGGTTTAAAAGAAACTGGTTTTTCTTGTGTAATCTTCTCTGAAACAAACAAGTGGAAGAAATATGTTTTCCTTAACTGAAATTTTCTGAAGAAATACATTTTCCAACTATTTACTTGACGTCCACAAGGAACTTAATGGTTTTTATTGTCCTCGATGTCAAAGAACATATTCAAGGAGGGGAGTTTCATTAACATTAAATCTCTATCCATATATATATATATATTTTTATTCAAGATGGTAATAGTGGTAGATCTTACCCATTCCACCGGTTAAAAATCATGACCAAAGCAACAGGAACCAATAGCCTTGGCTGCCCAACAGCTCCCCTGCAAGTAAAAGCTTCTGGTAAGATCATCAATAAAAGCACAAAGTAGTCCTTTTCTAGGGATACAGCTACTCGTTTTAGTCCAAAACAACAGACTCATCTATTGTGCAAGCCTTTGGTTTCTATTTTGTCTGTGGGTTAATACTTCCATTCATGGAAAAATGAAGCTGGCAAGCCGGGAAGAAGTATAATTTAACTGATCAAGTACAACTCAGATTCAAGAATGATGTTATTGATATAGCTCTGAGAAAGTACTAACAGATGCTCCATAAACAATTTCAAAAATGAATTGGACTGTGGGATTGTAACACATGCAAATGCATAGGGATAATTTGCATCCTATTATCAACTGGCATCAGTCGCCATACATATAAATACAAAGAAACAAGTATTGCTATGTTATGAGGTAATACAAGACCAATCAAGACAGAACGCATAATGAGGTTATCCGATGTAAATTCTCTTCTTTATTTTCAATTGACTAAGTTTTTCTTCTTTGTATACACAACATGCAGTATAGAACTTTATACCTTTTGGTTGTTCAGTGTAGGATGAACAATGTAAATGGTATGGACTTTTGGATTTCATGGAATCCTTGTGTCAGTAAAAGGAGTACAGGTTCCTTTGGCACACATCTTCGTAATGTTACTTTGTAAGTAGAATTACTAAAACAGTACACTTACCTATTAAAATTTGACCAAGTGTTTTACTTCATTGAATGTTGGCTTATTCATTTACAACCTGCTGATCAAGATTTGTTTCTTCAGCTCTTCCAGATAAGTTTGTATTGTAAAATGGCAGCTTATTTTGAACACTCTGGAGAAACTATACAAAAATGATACAATTCCAGTTAGGATCCTATTTTTTCTGGTGGTTCCCTGACCGATCAATGGATAAAACACACCTAGTGTGAAAATAGTTTGACCCCAGTCCTTCTCCTCTTCTTCGTATTTATATTTGTATTTTAATTCTTAATCATCTTCTTATGGAGTAGTTTATTGATTTTCTTGCCGAAAGGGCAGACAACGGAGAGAATGTTGCAAGCAAGGGAACAGGAATCAGAATGCGCACAAGACAAACAGACATACTTTGCTTTTTACCCTGGACTCAGGACTCTTATGATGTCCTTTATTACTTAGGTACTCTTAACATGCTGATCAAGCAGGACACTAAAACAAATAAATTGTGACATAGAAATTGGAATATTTCAGTTTCTTAAGCAAAACTACTGATATATGTTCATTTAGGCTATGATAAAAATAAATGAAAAGTGTACTTGATAAGTGCTCTGGGTCCATCTGACTGCATAGAATCCACACTGTTCCCAAGCATACGCATGTACATCAATGAACCAATAAACCCTGCACCGTAACTGCAACAATGGTATATACCACAGTTTATTAGCACCGCCTTTTCAAGCTTGTGTGCATTAGTGCAACATCGCGCCAAAATAACAGAACAAGATAAAGATTCCTTACATTAATTGAAGAAGCAGAAGTATATTTAAGGTTTAAGCAAAGAGAAGCCATGAAAAATCCAGTTCCGATGGAGGAAATTGAAAGAATACTAACATGCTACCAACTGCACTGACATAAGGAATCTTTGACATATGCTCCACCTCATCCTCGGACTGAGGCATTTGTAACTCTGAAAGTTTAAAATGAGGAGCTAATGGTGTACTTACAGGCTTGCACGTATGCATATTGAATCTCTTGAGAACCCTTTCAATATACCTCTTCTGAGAAAGATGTACAACACCGTCTTCTCTTGAAATCTCCATACCAAGGATTTTCTTTGCAGCTCCTAAATCCTTCATGTCAAATTCCTTACTCAACAGTTTCTTCAAAGCATTTATCTCTGTAATGTTGTTAGCAGCAATAAGCATATCATCAACATACAACAGTAAATAAATCATTGAGTTACCAGACATCTTCTTGTGATACACACAGCTATCAAATGCACTCCTTGAGAATTCATGTGTAGTCATGAATGCATCAAACCTCTTGTACCACTGTCTAGGGGATTGCTTCAAACCATACAAAGACTTCTTTAGTTGGCATACGTGATCTTCTTTTCCCTCAGCTAGGAAACCTTCAGGCTGATCCATATAGATTGTCTCTTCTAGATCACCGTGTAAGAAAGCAGTTTTGACATCAAGTTGTTGAAGCTCCAAGTCAAATTGGGCAACCAATGCTAGTAGCACGCGAATTGAGCTATGCTTCACGATTGGAGAAAAAATCTCATTGTAGTCAATTCCCTCCTTCTGACTGAATCCTTTTGCAACCAATCTCGCCTTGAACCTAGCATCTTCCACTTCAGGAATTCCCTCTTTCTTTCGGTTAGACCCACTTGCATCCAACTGTCCTCTTCCCCTTTTGTCTTTTCACTAAGACTCATGTCTGATTCTTGTGAAGAGACTCCATCTCTTCAGTCATGGCTAACCGCCATTGTACAGCATCCTTACAAGAAGTTGCTTCAATATACGAGGAGGGCTCCAGATCCTTAATCTCTTCTTGTGCAGCTACGAACGCATATGCAATCAAGTTTGCTTGATCTATAAGGCGTTCCGATTCTCGTGTCTGCCTCTTCTCCCTCCCCTTTGCAATTGTGTATGGTTCATTGACAGCAAGTTCTTCAAGGTCTACATCTTCTGACTCATCTTTAACCTGAGTCTCTTGATCCTTTTCCTTGGCAAGCTCCACCGGAAGCTCCACCTGCTCGTCGTTCTTGTTTCCTGAAAACTCCACGGAAACTTTACGGGGATCAAGTATAGAGGATTCATCAAAGGTGACATCTCTACTAACTATAAATTTGAGTAAAGACAAACACCAAAGTTTGTACCCTTTTACTCCATCCACATACCCTACGAATATGGCCTTCTTAGCCCTTGGTTCAAGCTTTCCTTCATTAACGTGATAATAAGCTGGACACCCAAATACTCGTAAGTATGAATAGTTAGAGGGTTCACCTGACCATACCTCATTCGGAGTCTTAAAGTCAATTGCCGATGCTGGAGATCGATTGACAATATGAGCAGCAGTGTGAACTGCTTCAGCCCAAAATACTTTGGACATTTTGGCTTGTAGGAGCATACAACGAGCCTTTTCAAGAAGAGTTCTGTTCATTCTCTCGGCAACTCCATTCTGCTGTGGGGTATGCCTGACAGTCCTATGTCTTGAGATCCCATGAACCTTGCAGAATTCATTAAACTCTTCATTGCAAAACTCCAAGCCATTGTCTGTGCGAAGATACTTGATTTTCCGCTCCATTTGATTTTCAACCAAAATCTTCCACTCTTTAAATGCTTCAAAAGCATCACTTTTTGCCTTCAAAAAATGCACCCAAACCTTTCGTGAGAAATCATCAATAAAAGTGAGAAGATACCTCTTTTTGCCCTTCGATGGAAGTTTAGAGGGACCCCATAAATCTGAATGGATGTAGTCTAGCACTCCTCTTGTCTTGTGTTTGCCAGTGCTGAAGCTGACCTTCTTTTGCTTCCCTAGAACGCAGTGCTCACAGAAGTCAAGTGTGCTGATCTTCTCACCTTCCAAAAGGTTACGATTGCTCAACATCTCCAGTCCACGTGCGCTCATATGACCCAGTCTCATGTGCCATAGTCTTGCCTTGTCATCATTAGATAACTGCACTGTAGATGCATTTGCAGAGCCAACAATGGTGCTTCCGGCCAATGTGTAAAGGCCGTTCTCCAGCTTGCCTTTCAGCATGACTAAAGAACCTTTAGTCACCTTTATAGTTCCTGCTTCGCTCATGTACCTGTAGCCTTGTTCATCCAGAGTACTCAGGGAGATCAAATTCTTCTTCAGATCAGGAACATGACGGACTTGTGTAATAGTCCTCACGACTCCATCATGGCAGCGAACCCGAACTGAGCCAATGCCAACTATTGCACAAGTTGCATTATTGCCCATTACTACGGTTCCTCCACTTTTCTCATAGCTGCTAAACCAGTCTTTTCGGAACGTCATATGCAGAGTGCAAGCAGAGTCTAACACCCATTTGTTTCCATAACTACTATTATTATTACACGATGTTGTTAGTACATAATCATTATCAAAATCATGTACCTGTTCAACTGTGGATGCACTCGCCTTTTCCTTGGACTTTGACATTGGGCAGTCTCGTTCAAAGTGCCCCTTCTTGCCACAACCCCAACACTCTGTATTCTTCTTGTTCACACGAGACTTTGATCTGTGCTTTGATTTGGTCTTTCCCTGTTGGCTAGTCCGGCCTCTTACAAAGAGGCCACTTGCCTGGTCATCTCTATCTCCTTCAATGTGCCTCCGCACATCACTAGAGTTAAGTGCCTGCCGCACTTGCTCAAGCTTGATAGGCTCCTTGCTATACATCATTGAATTCTCAATATCACGATATCCTGAAGTCAATGAAAATAGCAAAGCACATGCAAGCGTCTCCTCCTCCTTTTTAATTCCTGCAATCTGTAAGTCCATGACAAGTTTATTGAACGCATCTAAATGATCTTGTAACGAAGTACCTGACCCCATCTTAAATGTGTGAAGACGCCGTTGTAACAACATCCTTGTTGTCACTGATCGGTCTTGGTGTAGCCCTTCTAGCTTTTCCCATAACTGTTTGGTCGTCTCTTCGGTACCCGTACTCACTTCACAAAGCACGTTAGGTGCAAGGGATAGTTGGATTGCACTCAATGTATCCCCTTCAATCTTCTCCTTGTCGGGAGTTGATATATCCTTAGGATACTTTCCGTCAATAGCATGGATTGAACCTTCCCTCCGCAGTAACGCCATCATCTGGATCTTCCAGATATTGAAGTTGTTGCGTCCACTGAATCTATCAATTTCAAACTTCATGGAACTCATCTTTGCTTGTTCTTCCTCCTTGGATCGTTAAAGAATCATGTTGCTCTGATACCAATTGTTAGCGGAAACGTAAAAGAAAGAACACAAGATTTAACGTGGTTCGGATCAAAATAATCCTACGTCCACCAGAGAACAGTTGCCTTTTTAATATTAACAAAGGAAGGGGAGAGTTCCCAATTACACTTAAGAGAATTTCTCTCTTAACTCTCTACTCACTACAATGTGTTGTATTATTTTTGGGATGGTTTCTACAAATGAAGGAGTGCATCTATTTATAGAGGTAAAGACCTCCTCTTGATGTCATTGGTGACATCAAACTACCTCCTCTTGATGTCATGGGTGACATCAAAGGAGGAAGCTTCCTCCTAGCATCCACACCAACTCTTTCCACCAACTCTTCCAATTGGCATGCCATTGTTGACTAAACATAAACCAACACCTTCAATCACAAACATCATATTCAGAAGAAATAAGCATATTAAAAGTCCCTTCATCCAGAAATTCTACCGAAGTGGCAACCTTAAGGGACCAATAAACTAATTGGAGGAACGATTTGCAATAAATAGGGGCCATGTCCCTCTACAGCACTAGTAAATCAAACATGAGTAAATCTAAGGTAGACACCTCAAGGAATTGAAGCATGTCGTAGGATTACCTTGCTGCTATTTCAGGAGAATAAGAGATATAAGCTGAAATCACTCCAACACCACCAATCCCAAGTGTGAGGAGTTGCAATTTATTCTTTAACTGCAAAGACGGAAAAAAGGAAACAATCAAAAGGTGAACTGGAAACTCAACAGAACTCAACCAAGAATGATTTATGTGGAATAATTGCTAACAAGAACCTTAAGATACTGTTCCCTTGACCGAGCAGCCAAAACCTTTGGATCCCCTTTTGGCTTTCTTAATTCCCTGAACATCACTTCCTGGGTGATCGAAATTTCAGAATTATAAGTTAGAGAAGCATATTGCACAATATATATTATGAACCAAGTTTCAAGAAATGAATTAATTGCAAGTTCCGATGACGTACACTGCCCCCAGTTGCAGCCTTGGCAGCTTTGTCCCACTGCTCCTGCTCGCGTCGTGTTGGTGCTGGCCGCCATCTTTGAGATGCACTTAAACGTGGCTGAAAATCAGTTTAGTTTTCAGCAATGCAAGTAGAGAAGTTTAATGCTTAAAGTTGCAAAAGGCAGATGTTTTAAAGTTACTACATACTTGAGTATTTTCAACTTCTGGTTCTTGAACAGGTTCTGAAGGGGCTGTTAGCTCCTTGGTCAAGTCAATTTCCAAACTACATTCTCCATATGCGATTAAATTTAAGAAGAAACAGAATTTCTAAAATCTCTTAAAGAAAAGAAGAAAAAACCACACCTGTCAAGACTCATGACTCTGTTTAGGCTGAGAAATCCCGATGTCTCTTCCTGTAAAGTTATATAAGTCACAAGTAAATATGGGGACCATTCTAAAATAACTGGTATGCATAATGTTTTTACTACCATATAAAGCAACAGCAAATTCTGCAGTATCTTTTTAAAGAAAATTCTATCATACATAGAGGGAGCGGGAAATGGAAATGGGGAAGGGGATTACAAGGTGGCAAATAGAACCGCCACCAATAGGGTGACAGTTTAAGTAGCAAATCAGCTGGACTAATGAGATTCCTACACAACTTCTTCAGTATAGAGTACTACACATACATATAAAACACATTCGTGCAATTGAGATTCCTAATAATTACTCCCTCCGTTCACTTTTGAACCTCCTAATTCTCTGTTGTGTTTCTCTAAGATCAGTACATATGTTCTGTGATGGACTCTTTTTTTAATTGGTAGGCTTCTCTTTATTGGTGTATATCCTGGTTTTTCTGCATGATGGGCAGTTAGCTATCTTGTTCATTCAATGGCTTCCTCCTCTTTTTTATACTCCCTCCATTTAGTTTTAGTTGTCCATTTTTGACTTTGCACTCCCTTTAAGAAAAAATTAATGACGTATGTATTTTACGATTTTATCCATAATAATGGTAGCATTTCAAAAAGTATTGGAAAATGATTTGGAGAATGAGTAGTTAATGATAAGGGTAAAACAAGAAAAAAGATTTGTCGTTCTCTTGATTTGCTAAAATGGACAAGTATTTTTAGTATAGTGGACAAGTAATAGCCAACAATCAAAAAGTACACGTGAAAAACTTGTTGCTTCAAGAACAATTTGTAAGACAATTTGCCACAACAGTCCAAATTCTAAAGACAAAGATAAAAGTATACTTTCATTTAACAATGACCGTTTTCTATATTTAGAAGCAATTTAACTTTAAGCTTCTCATTCTGCCCTCAAACAAATATCTATCAATTACTTTGAGAGCACAAATTTCAAAATTGTTTCTTTATTTATTAAACTCCTCGCTCAGATAAACTATGCCACATAAAATGGGACGGAAGTAGCTAATTAGTTAAAGATTATACCTTTACAGGAGCAGAGGGAGAAGAAGGGGAATTTTGTTGAGGGTCCTGAATATACTTCTTCATACGACCCATAAATTCTTTGTTCCAGATATAATCATCAGAGGTGAGAGGATCCACATCCTCGCCCCAGTACTTCCTGAGCTTAGTTGTAGTGGGTGTACTGGGTGGGGCAGCATTGTCCCCAGGAACCACTCCAGTGGACAATTTCACAAGTTTCTGCATAACCTTGGTCTGTGTTGGAATTGAAGATGGGGTTAAATTATTTGCAGAATCTTGAGATATGGGTGTGGGTGTGGGTGTGGCTGCAGAGGTCACTGAGAGAAAGCAGTAGTTTAGGACTCCCATTTTAATTCCTTCAAAAAAAAATCATGTGCTTTGTACTTGTTGGCCTTATAGAAAGGAAAAAGCCCAAATGATAGGTGGACCTGGTGTTGTTGATAACATTCTTTGGCCAATGCAAAAGTTTGATTTGGATATTTTTGTGGAAGTAAACAAAATGTAAACTTGTATAGGTAAAAGTGGTATGTGTCATTATGTGAACTTTTTGTCAGATGTGATTTATTTAAATGGTAAAAATGGGGTTTATGTAACTACTCGTAAAATGTATTTTTTAAAAAGAAAAGTAGAGTTTATTTTGAGGCATAAAAGGAATACATTTACTTTTTAATTTATTTGCTTGCAAAACAGCAGCATTTTCAAAAACCAAATAATTTATCATCAGGACAACCAAAATATAGTTTTGACCATAAACAGGCTTTGGAACATTTTCATAACGTTATTCATCTACTTCCCTTAACATGCATGTTCATTTATAGGCATCTGTAACATGAAAGGAGATTTCTCCAAGTAAACAATATTCAAGAATCAATATTGAGGGAAATCAGATTTTATGTCAACAACAAGGACGCAAGAATTTTACATCACTTTTAGATAGACGTCTTATCAACTATGGACTAAGTAATCCATGATCTAACTTTCTCAAATAAGCAAATTCTGGTTCATTAGACTTCAACATTTTAAGTATATATTTTTGTCAGGATCTCATACTAAATCTGGTGATAAAGGACAAAGTAGTAAACAAAGAAACTTTACCCCAAGAAAGAGAAGAAGTAGATCAAAGTATAAAGAATATAACAGCAAAGAGAGGAACTTTAATTTGCAACTATCTAATATCAGATTAATGAAAAGAAGTAGATTAATGTATACAACATATCTCCGGTTGATCTTGTGAAACCCAAAAGAAGAAAAAGCTCAGCTAGCTCTTTAAAACGAATACCATTTTAAGGCCACAAATTTCCAAAGCATATGAAATCTACAATCCCTAATTATAAGATTCCTTCAAATGTAGACAACATATATATCATCTGAGAATGATTTTTCCAAAGAGATATATAGGAAATGCTCCACAGAAGACAGCTCTATTCATAGGCTATACACTTTTTTGGTAATTAAGTAAAGATATTATTATTAAAACATACTCAGCACCAAGCTGGTATTGAGACGAAGTAAAATAAAGCTAGATTGGGTTCCTCTAAAGCCGCAAGGAATACAGAAACTCTAGCATTACATTAAGATCGTAAAAATATCAGCATTAAATTATGGATGTATTTATTCTTCAAAGGCAAAATGCCTCAAAACACCTTATGTTTCTCTTGAGCCAAACATTTCAAAATATACATAAAGGAGTGGTCCTCCAAGTCTTCTTTTTTGATTTCTCAGCTATACATGCCATACTTTCATAATATACTTGTCAATACTCCAGTTCATTAGCCTCCTATTATAGCACTACCTTATTACTAATTTTGAAGTATAGTATTTATATATACTCTATCGTCTTGCAAAACAGAAAAAAATATTTTTTTCTTGCAAATTCATTCTCGAAGGTGTAATTGTCAAAAAGAGGTAATCCAAACAAGAATAATAGAAACCAATCACATGATTATTATAACTCTAAACTACCAAATAGGCTAAACTCCCTGCAATTAAGCTAATCGCAGGGATGAAATATAATGTAGCAGCACCATAAATTCCTTAGAACTGTCTCATTAGAAACTAAAATGATACACGTACACTTCTAAGGAAATTATTCCTTCTTTTCACAACAAAAGCTGGCATAATAAAATAAATAAATGATTAGATAGTTAGGCATTTGTCAAGTCTAATGTAGCTCGCTTAGTTGAGTAACCTGAATACGTCTAGCATCTATATGATCTTTATGGGATATTTTCTATATAGAAAAGTCAATCAAAGTCTTAATCCAAGCAAAGTTTCTGTAAAGTAAACCAACTTTGCTTTTTTCACTAGCATACCTCGTCTTCTAAATTCCAGATACACAAAATGAAGTGTTATAAAAGCTCCTTTATTGTTGAAGGACATATCACACCTTTTTGCATTAATTAGTAAACAGGACACTGAGGATCACGTGATAGGGAAGAAATTCAGTAAGAATAACAAATAAAATGGCACCCAAACTTAATTTGATCAATCCATGTATAAATAAGAACTGTTTAAAGTTCTTCACTATACACAATGTCTTAAAATCTGTGTAATGGTACAGGGTGCTTGATGAAAGACTGTATGAGATGAAGAAAAAGAAGGTATGAAGCTTACCATGATACTAATTTTACCATGAATAATCACTCTCTGAATCAGGATCATTAACCTTACCTACCACACTAAGTGCAATAAGATAAATATATATCCAGATAAAAAATATCATAGTCTAAAGTATTTCCACTAAATAACAAAATAATGACGTGCCTTCTTGGTCATCTCAGAAAGCAGATAATCAAACTGTTTAACCAAAAATCTGAGTCTTTGGTCAAAGCTAAAAAGAAATTCGGGTTACTGATAATCAGGAGACAAAAATAAAATACTTTTGAGAACGATGGTAAAGAAGCAAATAGATGTATATTTCAATAAATTCTCAATAGTATTCCGTGTCCTTACAAATGATGATACTTCTTCCTTTTATAGATAATTCTAGGTAAAGGAATGAAGCCTCAGCTTTAATGATATAATCATGAGTAATAAATGATATTAAATAAGCCGTTATACAATCATTCCTATTAAATACCGACTTCATAACGTATCAAGTATTTAATAATGAATTTGGACTCCTTTCTGTCACCAGATCTTTGCTTTCAATGCCTTCTATCCGTTGGCTGTAGATAATTTAAATTGGTACGAGACTCGTATCTATACGTTGTCTCGTGCCTATTTAAATTCTTCTTCCCGTGGCTGTTTCCATCCGTGCCTCTTAGTCAATTGCTGCGCTTTGACCATTTAACTAATCCACGTGTCATGCCACATCATCTTTTAATATAAACTCAGTTTTTTCCCAATACAGATAGTCCCCCCACTTTCCATTTTTTTATCAATTAAATAATTGGGAAGTGGATCTTCATGTAAAAGGAATTTTTACCGCAATTAATGCTCATGACAGTACTAACGTCTCATCAGTCTTTTCCATTTAATGTTCTGCCCATGTGTCATTTTCTAATTGATTCCACTATTCATACTCTTTTTCGAGACTTCTTCACTCTCACTATTTATGAAGTGATAGCTGCCTTTATTATAGGTTTCTCATCATTACACTTAAAAAGTTGACGGTTCCCATTTTACACATAACTTTGTCCTCCTTTGTCTTCTTCACAAATCTTCAGCACATACTTCCTTCTTAACAATGTCTTCTTCATACCCTAACCGTAAAAAAGTTCCAATTTTAGATCAATTCCCCAACGCCCCTGTTATACACAGAAGAGGCGGAGGAGGTAGGCTTCGAACAGGGTTAGAATCTACGCGAGGCGGCTCCTCTGGTTCTTCTTCAAGGAGTTCCATCCCAAAAGCCCCTTCTTCTAAGAGTAGGGAAATTCTTGATCCTTCTCAGGAACCCTCAGTTGATGATATAGTTCCCGACGATTTGTCTTTTGAAAGTGACAAAACGTCTCTTCAAAAACAAATTAAAAATTTAGAAAGAGTCGATACTTACCCAACAATAGTAACCGAACTTACAATCCCCACCATAAGAAGAGATTGTAACTGGAAGGATAGTCTCCGAATGTCAATTCCTTCCCCAAATCAAAGAATTTCCTCTTTTAGAAGTGGGTATTCTTCTGTTTACACTTACCCCTTCACTTTAGGTTTCAATCCTCCGATTGACCCAGTTATTCTCGATTTTTGTCGTTTCTTTACAATTTGTTTGGCCCAAATCGGTCCATTGGTGTGGAGAACAGTGGCTTGTTTGAGATATTTATCTTCCAAGGCCAATGTCAATTTCACCTTTTCTCACTTCATTCATCTATACCATCCTAACTTAATACGCCATGGGTTTTTTACCTTAACTGCAAGGAGCAAAAAGGTTTTGGTAAATCCCGAGGATGATAAAGATCGTGGATGGTATATTCGTTACGTTGTTGTCCGTACAGTGGACTTGATTGGTGAAACAAATATTCCCTTCCCTGAGAAGTGGAATTTTGAACGTAGGTTTCCTTTTATTTACCGTACTTACTTTTGAGAATTTCAAAAGAAAGTTGTTTTTTAATCTCGTCCCTTCTTGGTTTTTTGTAGCAACCATGGGAGATGTGGAACCTATTCCCAACTTTCGTGGTTGGGTAGATTCACTTTTGAAGATTGCTTCTAGGGAGCAGAGAACTTGGAAATCAATTTCTTCCTTACATGGCTGGAAAGTCAAAACACACGGTATCCTCTCTTTTATAAATTTTTTTTTTACATGTTAAGTGTTTTTTCCTCAACTTTAATCATGTATATCCATCCTTTAATCAGGATTTGACATTAGAGGAATGACGGCTGAAGTAGATATGGCCATTCGCATGTCTGCGAATGCTGCTCTTGATTTGGATAAGGCTCAAGCCTTGCTGCCTAAAAGGAAAGCTGCAAAGGAAAGTTCTGAAGAAGAAGAGGAGAATACCTCCCTAATTACCAGGCCAAGGGTCAGGAGACGAATAATCATTGATGATGAAATTGAAAACACTCCTGCTCGTACCTCCGCCACCGAGCCTGTTTTGATTCAATCTGATGAGGACACCGAACCAAGAGATAATGATGAATCAATTCAACATCTTTTTGATAGTGGTTTCGGAAGTGGCGAGCTCGACCCTGTTTTTGATGAAGCTCCTCTTTCCTCATTTGTTCCTATTTCTTCCATTCCTCTGCCAGCCGTAAGTATTTCGTTACCAGTTTTGACGACTTCCGTTCTTTTGCCAGTCTCTACTGCTCCTATATCTGTTCCCTTGGATAATTCTACCGCACCTTCTTCTGCTCCTGTGGTTTCTACATCTTTTCCTTCCATTCCTTCCACTGCTCCTCTTCCCTCTGTTCATCATACAGAGACAGGTTCTAGCAGTGGAAGTATGACTATGAGAAGTGTTACTTTGGAGGTTCCTGCCAATCATAGCCTCTTGAGGAAGACCGGCAGAGCCGATGTTTGGCTCGAACCTCTAATTGGAGATATCGAGAAGAAGAAGATGGAGAGCCATAGTTTCTTAACTCTGATGAATGACGTAGTTCATTCTACTTTGAAGGTATTTTTACCAACAAGTTTTTTTTAAAATTGTCTTCAATCTCTCATTTCCATGACTTACCTCTGTAGGCTAATCTTATTGGCACGGAATTAATGGGAAGAATTTCCCTACTGGAAAGAAGAGCTCATGAGTCTGAAAAGACTATGCACGAGGCCGAGGAAATAGCTAGGGGAGCCCAGCTTGAAGCAACCAATTGGAAGGAGCAGTTCGAGAATGCTCAAGGGACCATAGAGGAGTTGCAAGAAGATAAAAATCTCCTGGAGCAGCAAAACTGTGGTTTAACTTCTGAACTGGCAACTGTCAAAGCCTCTTCAAGCCAATTGAAAAGAGACAAAGAGCTTTTGGAATGCTCTTTGTCAGAACAATTATCCAGGGCTAGTGAAGAAGTTAGAGAGCTGAAGGCACTTTTGGCTAGGAAGGAAGAATATGCAGGAGAGTTAGTGCAAAGCTTGACTCAAGCTCAGGCTGACTTACAGACTTCTTCTGACGAGATTCATGCCTTGAAGAGTTCTCATGCTTCTCTTGAAGCTTCCCTTGATTCCCATTTAGCTGAATATCAAATCTTAAAAAACGATCTTGCTATGTGGGAAAAGGAATATGGACTTCTAGAGGAAAATTTTAACATAGAAGTGAGTTGGGCTTTCCTGAAATCTCGTCGTGATGCTTTGACGGAAGCTGCTCAAGAAGGTTTTGACTTGCAGTCTGAACTGGCCAAAGTCATAGATACCATCGAGAAAAGCCAACAGTCTGCTGATACTCCTTCTCCTGCACTTGAAGTTCCTAGAACAGAAGAACTTTTAAATAAAGAAGTGCATACTGCAGCAATTGGGATTACAATTCCTGCTTCAGCTGAAAACGTTGCAATTCCAGCTTTAGAGGGTGAAACTTCTATGACCTAGTCTGTGGAAGTTGAAGCTTCCGTGACTCTTGTTTCCCTCATTGATCCTAACATCTCAAGCTCTGCTGAAATCGTTCCTGTTGCTGCTTCTTCAGAAGTTGCCACCGTGCCTGTGGCTGAAAGTGAAATAAATATTGCAACTTCTGATGTGCTGACCCCTTCAATTGAATGATGGTTTTATCCCTTAGTTTTTTAAGGGATTTTTTGGTGAAAGTCCCCAGTTATCCTAATGGGGCACTTGTATAAACTTTAATTGACTAAGTTTCTACTTAGTCTTTTTAATTATATTAAGAAGTTTTGTTAGTACTGCAATGTGTTCTATTCTTGCCTTTAGCTTACTTATTTAGGACTTATAGAATAGTTTAGCATTTTTATCCTTTGAAAATGCTTTATGATACTTCTCATGACTTATTAACATGAGGATTATAAAAGAGGGCCCTTTTATTTTATCGACACTTAATGAAGAAGACGTCTCAACTTCATAATGGTGTTATAATACGATGAAAGTAATAGGAAAACACACGTTTTATATGAAACAACTTTGGCAAGTTTTTATTCATAAACTTTTAACAAGTGTTTGACTGTTACATGTATTACAATACATCTACAACTTTCTCGTAACTGTTTTTCTTGTAACAGATTTGTAAATAACATAAAATAAACAAGGTTTTTCTTCATAACCTGTTTCAGTACATAGTCATGACCCTATCTTTACATGTTAAGAAGGGTTTGAGAGGTGACTTTGTTTATGAGTTTGAGAGATGACTCTGTTGTTCTCATGAATGCTGAAGACTTCGTAACTTTTTCTCAACACTTGCTTCTTTGTAGCCGATTTTTGTTCGATACTCGTATCTGTCTCTTTCTACACATATCTGTGTATAATATGTAGTCCCCCAAGTGTTTGAGCGGTGAAGTATGAAGCCTCGAGCATTTGTTTGTTTCTTTTACTTTGGCCCTTTTCCTGAAACAGAAAGATATACGGGACTCGACGGTGCGATTATAGATGAAGACTGCCTAACTCGTGTGTATTTCCATCAGATTAATTGCAACCCTGGGCTAGGAATTTAAGAATACTCCATTTTGCCTTGCAGGTTGTGACTCATCATTTGGCACGAGTTAGGATATTTTGCCTAGCATCTAAAATCGTTAGTAAAATATTAATAAACCAATAGAGAAATTTTAACATGATGATACCTGACCGTAGGTACTTTCTTAAAAGTAATATCTTTTTAAGTGGACAGCATTCCAATGTGAGGGTAAAATTTTACCATCCATTGTTTCCAACTGGTATGCTCCTTTTCCCGCAATGCCACGGACTTTGTATGGTCCATCCCATGTTGGACTTAGCTTTCCTGAGTTAGCAGCTTTTGCAGATTGGAACACCTTTTTAAGCACGAAGTCCCCAATTTTGAAAAATCTGAGGCGTGCTTTCCTATTGTAATATCGTTCTATTACTTGCTTTTGTGCTGCCATTCTTATCAAAGCAGCTTCTCTTCTTCCTTCAAGTAAATCTAGGCTAACCCGCATCTCTTCATTATTAGATTCCTCCGTTGCCTGATCGTATCGTGTGCTTGGCTCACCTATTTCAACTGGAATTAAGGCTTCCGTACCATAAACCATCGAAAATGGTGTTTCTCCAGTGCCTGTTTTGGTCGTTGTACGATAAGCCCATAGTACTCCAGGTAACACCTCAGGCCAATTACCTTTTGAATCTTGTAACCTCTTTTTCAAGTTATTAATAATAACTTTGTTAGTTGATTCTGCTTGTCCATTCCCCATTTCATAAAGGGCTAAGGGGCTAAAACAGGATGTAGTAACTCAGCTGGTCTGTGCATATTATTGTCGTACCTTTGACATTTATCACATTTGGACACGAAACTGGTTGCCTCTTCTTCCATCTTAGGCCAATAATATCCTGTGCGAATTAACGTTCTTACCAGTGACCGTCCTCCTGCGTGATTCCCACAATGTCCTTCATGTACTTCTCTCATGACATATTCGGTTTGAGAGGGACCGAGACACCTTGCTAGTGGTCCGCCGAACATCTTTCGATAAAGATTACCTTGATATAAACAATATCGTGCAGCTTTTTTGCGAAGCGCGTAAGCCTTTCCTTTGTCATTAGGCACGGTTCCGTGCTGTAAAAAGGCAACAATTTCATTTCTCCAATCCCATGTTAGATGATTAAAATTTACCTCGTTTTTATCAGGTTCAAGAACAGAATGAAATAGATGTATGACTGAAGCATCTGTATTGTTTGACACGTCTGCTGCGGACGCAAGGTTAGCTAAAGCATCTGCCTCTACATTTTCATCCCTTGGGATCTGCACTACTTTCCAAGTTTGGAATTGCTTTATTAACTCCCGTACCTTTGCGAGGTATTCTTGCATTCGTGACTCTCTAGCTGTATAAGTCCCCAGCATCTGATTAACCACGAGTTGAGAATCACTCTTGATTATAATCTGTGTTATGCCGAGTTCTCGTGCCAATTCTAAACCTGCAATTACAGCCTCATACTCTGCTTCATTGTTAGTTATAGAATGACATTTTATAGCCTGTCTAATGGTCTCACCCGCAGGTGGTACGAGGACTATTCCTAAGCCTACCCCTTTTACATTAGATGAACCGTCAGCGTATAAAATTCAAGTCCCCGGGTTCGCACCATTAAAAACTAATAATTCTTTTTCTGCTTCTAAATGCATCCCCTGGCTAAAATCAGCCACGAAATCAGCTAGTACCTGAGACTTTATAGCGGTCCTGGGTTGATAAATAACTTCATACTCACTTAGTTCTATAGCCCATTTTGCTAATCTTCCTGAAAGTTCGTGTTTATGCAATATATTTCGAAGTGGAAAAGCAGTAACTACTACAATGGGATGACATTGAAAATAAGGTCTTAACTTTCTAGATGCCATGATCAAAGCTAATGCTAATTTTTCTAGCTGTGGGTATCGTGTCTCAGCTTCCAATAAGGACTTACTTACATAATAAATAGGAGATTGTTTACCTTGGTCCTCGCGGACTAAAACAGCACTTACTGCGACTTCAGATACGGCCAAATAAATGAGAAGTTTTTCCCCCACCTTCGGTTTTGCCAACAACGGTGGTTTTGACAAATAAGCTTTCAAATTTCTAAGAGCTTGTTGACAATCTTCATTCCATTCAAAATGATCTTGCTTTTTAAGTGCAGAGAAAAACTTAAAACACCTTTCCGAGGATTTGGAAATAAATCTCCCCAAAGCTGCAATTCTTCCCGTTAATCTTTGTACTTCCTTTTTATTAGTAAGTATATCCGGGATTTCTTCTATTGCTTTGATCTGAGAAGGATTCACTTCAATACCACGATTAGAAACAAGAAAACCCAAAAACTTACCTGATGCCACCCCAAATGCACATTTTTCTGGGTTGAGTTTCATATTAAATTTTCGCAAAATTTCAAAAGTAACAGATAGATGAGAAACATGGTCGTGAGATTGCTGGGTTTTGACGAGCATATCGTCTATATATACCTCCATTGTTTTCCCTAAATGTTCTTGGAACATTTTGGTGACCAACCTTTGATAGGTTGCCCCAGCATTTTTGAGGCCAAAGGGCATTACCTTATAACAGTAAGTCCCCCTGTCTGTGATGAAAGAAGTTTTTTCTTCATCACCAGGATCCATTTTAATCTGATTATATCCTGAGTATGCATCTAAAAAACTTAAAAGTTCATGATCTGCGGTTGCATCAATTAGTTGATCTATATGCGGTAAGGGAAAGGAATCTTTTGGACAGGCTTTATTTAAATCGGTATAATCTACACAAACACGCCACTTACCATTTTTCTTGGGTACGACCACCGTATTAGCTAACCAAGTAGCATATTTTACCTCACGAATTGATCCGATTTTTAATAACTTTTGGACTTCCTCCTGAATCACCTGGTTCTTGAAAGCACCTTGTTTCCGTTTCTTTTGCTTTATTGGTGTGAAAGAGGGGTCCTCATTGAGTTTGTGAGTGACCACATTTGGTGGAATACCTGTCATGTCAGCGTGGGACCAAGCAAAGCAGTCTAAGTTAGCTTTTAAAGATTCGATTATCATACCTCACATGTTCGTGCTTAAATTGGACCCGACATAAACCTTCCGTTCAGGCCACTGATCAAATAACATCACTGCCTCAAGATCTTCAATTGTCGTTTTGATGCTTTCATTTTCTTCAGGTTCTTGAATTGTGTCAGGTCTTGAGTCCAAATCCGTCTTTTCCTGTTCAGTTGAAGTTTGATCTTTTTTACCTTCAACTGTTTCCTATAATTGCTACTTTTCTTTATTCTCGGTGCTCGTACTTGTTACAGCGTTGACACTTTGAGCCATCTGCCGATCCCCACGAATTTGGCAAATTCCCTATGGTGATGGGAATTTAATAACCTGATGTAGAGTTGATGGGACAGCGTCCATATCGTGTATCCATGGTCTCCCCATGATCATATTGTAGGCCATTTCCATATCAACTACCTGAAATTTAGTTTCCTTCACAACACCCATAGCAAAAGTTGTTAGAAATACCTCACCTTTTGTTACTACACTTGAATTGTCAAAGCCTGACAAGGTGTGCGCCTTGGGTATCATTTTGTCTTCAGCTTGCATCTCTCGTAGTACCCTTAATAATATAATGTTTACAGAACTCCCTGGATCAATCAAAACTCGTTTTACATTAGTATCATGTACAAGTAAAGATATTACCAGTGCGTCATTATGTGGAGTTATTACTCCTTCGGTATCTGCGTCATCAAATGAAATACTTTCATTTTCAAGGACCTGCCGCACTCGTTTCCCGTGTGTAATTGTTACCTTAGAAACCTTGTTGGAGGTTGTATAGGTTACGCCGTGAATGTCCTCTCCCCCGCTTATGACATTCACTGTCATTTTGGGTGAAGGAGGTTGTGGTGGCTCTTGTCTGTTTTTCATATAAGCTTGTTTTCCTTTCTCACTAAATAACTCAGTGAGGTACCCTTGCTTTAATAAATGATCCACTTCACTCTGCAGGAATCGGCATTCTGAAGTTTTGTGCCCGTGATCGTTGTGAAATTCTCACCAATGATCCAGATTGCGTCTACTTGGATTTGACCGCATCTCTTTTGGCCACCGTACCTTATCTCCCATGCTTCTTAAAACAGCTACGAGCTCGGAGGTAGAGACATTAAAATTATATCCACCGAATCGTGCCTTTAAACTCCTGTCATCATCTCGTGATTCTTGTCTGTTCCGATCATTCCTGAACTTTGAAGAAGAACCAGAATCCCGATTCCTTGATTTTTGATCATATTGCTGGCTATCTTGTTTCGACCGTGGGTCCTTTCCTGTGGGTCCCATATACGGATCGTACCTGTTTTTACCTGATCTTTTTTCGGTTTCTGACCTTCGAGTACCGCCCCTTTCTTCATGATGGAGCTTAGGTACGGTATCTTCTTCGATCCGCAGCTTCGTGCTATACCTGTTGTAAACATCATTCCATGTGGTTGCAGGAAATTCTCTAAGACTTTCTTTGAGCCGTCTCGTGGCTTCAGAACTTTTGTCATTTAAATTACTTGCAAAAGCTATAGCAGCCCAATTGTCAGGCACACGAGGTAGAGTCATTCTTTCACGCTGGAATCTATCAACGAAGTTTCTAAGCAACTCCGAATCCCCTTGTTTGATTTTGAAAATATCTTCCATCCTTTTCTCAACCTTTTGTGCTCCCGAATGTGCTTTAATAAAAGAATCTGCAAGCTCAGCAAAAGAATTAATAGAATTTTCAGATAAAAGAGAATACCAGGTTAATGCACCCTTGGTGAGTGTTTCTCCAAATTTCTTGACCAATACTGATTCAATTTCTTGTTTGGTCAAGTCGTTGCCTTTTACGCCGGTTGTAAATGCAGTTACGTGGTCACGTGGGTCTGTAGTACCATCATATTTTGGGATGTCAGGCATTTTGAACTTTTTCGGAATTGGAAGGGGAGCAGCACTAGGCTTCCATGGTTGTTGTGAGTATTTGTCCATGTCTACTCCTTTTATTACAGGTGGAACTCCAGGGATTTGTTCAATACGCTCATTTTGTTCCTTAAGCTGTTTCTGCAAGGTTAGTACTAAATTTTGCAAATACGAATTATTTAAATTACCTGGTCCCCCTTCTTGTGGTTCACTGGGGGTTGCTCCGTTTCCAGAATTATCAAGACCAGAACGGGGGTTCTCCAATGTATTATTATTAGGAGTTGGTGTAGGTGGCGCAGCAGGCAATCGACTAACAAGTGCCTGAAGAGCTTTGCCGACCTGTGCATCAATTAGCTTTTGCAAAGCTTCAGTTGTAACTCCTTCAAAATGTTCAGATTGCTCTTGTTGATCAGCACGGGATTCAGTAACAGGAGTGCCTTCACGAGATTGACGTGGTGAATTTAGAGGAGAGGGAACCACGTTATCTTGATTTTGATGTATTTGATTCTCATGGTTTCCCAATGTGTTATTACTATTGTTGTCGGCGTTGTTGTTTGACATGGTGACGACAATAGATAAGATATAGCTTAAAAGGAAAGATTATCAGATTCCCGGTAACGGAACCAATTTGTTTAACCAAAAATCTGAGTCTTTGGTCAAAGCTAAAAAGAAATTCGGGTTACTGATAATCAGGAGACAAAAATAAAATACTTTTGAGAACGATGGTAAAGAAGCAAATAGATGTATATTTCAATAAATTCTCAATAGTATTCCGTGTCCTTACAAATGATGATACTTCTTCCTTTTATAGATAATTCTAGGTAAAGGAATGAAGCCTCAGCTTTAATGATATAATCATGAGTAATAAATGATATTAAATAAGCCGTTATACAATCATTCCTATTAAATACCGACTTCATAACGTATCAAGTATTTAATAATGAATTTGGACTCCTTTCTGTCACCAGATCTTTGCTTTCAATGCCTTCTATCCGTTGGCTGTAGATAATTTAAATTGGTACGAGACTCGTATCTATACGTTGTCTCGTGCCTATTTAAATTCTTCTTCCCGTGGCTGTTTCCATCCGTGCCTCTTAGTCAATTGCTGCGCTTTGACCATTTAACTAATCCACGTGTCATGTCACATCATCTTTTAATATAAACTCAGTTTTTTCCCAATACATATACCAACAACAACAACAACAACAACAACCCAGTATAATCCCACTTAGTGGGGTCTGGGGAGGGTAGTGTGTACGCAGACCTTACCCCTACCCTAGGGTAGAGAGACTGTTTCCAAATAGACCCCCGGCATCCTTCCCTCCAAGAACTTCCCACCTTGCTCTTGGGGAGACTCGAACTCACAACCTCTCGGTTGGAAGTGAGGGTTGCTTACCATCAGAGCAACCCCTCTTGTCTATACACAAACCAAGACCTGTAATATCTCAAAGCCTTGAATAGAAAGTCCACATATAGTTAGGCTACACATTTAAATCTTAAGTTCACAGGTTTCTGTTCAACCCACTGTTGATCTGATCTAAATAAACATACAAAAAACATTATCGCCTTCAATTATGCTAGAATAGTTTACATAATAAAGAAAAACAAACACAATCGCCTCTTATTACTTAGAATGCTTCTGCTTCATGGATATCTTTATATTTGCAAGCAGTTTTATCCAGCGCAAGAAAACCTCTAGTGATATCCTGGAAGTTGTCTTTCTATTTTGGATTATTTGTGATTTGTTTTGGTGGCCTTTTTCCTACAAAATTTGTTTTTGCTTCTTCAGTAATCAAGTGTTTTCAAAGTAATGAATAATAGAATAGATAAAACTCACAAGTCGTAACTTCTAAAACACCTTAAAAGAAAAGGAATTAGCAAGATTTCTATCTCCATTTTAACATTAAACTTTAAAATTTAAGACTTCTTTAGGTCTGAACAAAAACAAACAACGGGAAAAAACGCATTAAATTTTTTAACAATAAACATAAAACTTATGGATACATCATGGTTAATATGCATATATTATCCAAGAAAATAATCATTTGGTGCATGCAACCAAGCATAGTCATTCGCAACTTCATTCGCTTATTCAATACTTTGATGTTCATGTCAAACCCAGAAATAGCAATTCTGTTCCTCTTTCATCTGGATTTAAAGTTAGACTTTGACAACTTCCAATAATATATGAAAAGCGACTCCACAGTTCTACCACATGTAGTCACACAAAGCTAAAGATATACTTAGTAAAATTGTATACGGTCAAGCACAGAAACCTATGATCTTGCACGTGACAACTAAAAGCAGAAGCCAGATAAACATCGCGTTCTTAAAAAGTGAATCTTCCCACTACCGAACTGCAAAAATATTCTTCCTTCACAAAATCAATCCACACAAATTTTCATTATTTATACTTGAAAAAGAGAGAGGAATTTTCACTCTTTTGATTATGGTAACAATAATAAAGAGGAATCTGCACTCTTCAAGAACTGAATTCTCCCCAATATTTGAGCTGCCAAATTATTTAACCTAAGTGGAGCCACATAAAATTATTAGAAAAAATACTCATAAAATAAAATAAAATAAAATGGGATTGAACTCAGACTGAGTATTTTTTTCGAGAACGACATCTTTCCCAACACTTTGAGCTGCCAAAAAATAATCTTGTCTTACATAAATGACCCACATACAACAATAACAACAAATAGTCACAAAAAATATAAAATAATAATAACCGAAACAATGAATGAACAAAGAAGAAAAAAAATAGCAATCTCCCCGTCTACGCGGGCGAATCTAGCCGAGGGAAGGGCACATAATATGGAGAATAAATCTGCAACTATTAAAAAGGGATTGCAGTTATGTGAGGATGACGATTAAAAAACCTTCACATCAGCAGTTGATGTTTTAAGCGTCAATACCACACAAGGGGAGTGATTTATGTGGCACCCAATTTTCGCTTAACTGAACTATAGAAGAACCTGATTCTTCTAGGTGTTCCAACTACTACTGTTTGCGGAATAATAAATACAGAAAATAAAGAACACAATAATTTTACGTGAAAGACACCTGACTCAAAAGGTGAAAAAACCACGACCTACTACTTAGTAGGATTTTCCCAAACTTCCACTAAAATCACTGAGCCAAAACAGTATTTACAAAAACTCTTTGTAAATCTAAGAATTAACTCTAATCCCGTTGTGGCACACAGCCTCAACTATTGCGACAACTTCAAGTTAGCTATAATTTGAACACCCTAGGTACCTAATACAATTGCTTCTATGAAAGCTGAAAGGTACAATGTTAAATCACCTACTACAATTGAACTAGAATAAAAGGTAGACACAATGGAACTGGTCCTTCAATCTCGTTCAAGTAGCTTCAGGATTGCACACTCAAATCACACATAAATCGCTTGCAAAATTGCCTTGCTCTTGTGCTCTCAATTTAAGTTTAACTTCTGCTTATGTGCATTACCTGTAAAAGAGAACAACACTGACATTTAATAGATTAGTAATCAGAGTTTGAGTGAGATTCAATTGCTACTCTTCTATCGTAGAATAATTCATGATGATCTCAAACTCTAACGCTATCTTCATCCTAAACTGTGTTCTCTTCATGTAAGGAGTCTTTCTCTCCTTATCCAATATGCAACATTTTCGATCAGATCAAGAGATATTGCAGCTTGATCAGTTAGACTTATCTCCTTCACGTGCATCTCACATGTACAGGCTGATCATGACTGTGCTTCACAAGATGGACCTGGTCCATGTCTGAGTTCTTTTGTCAGTCTTCAAAACATCACATGTTCTTGGGCCAACAAATTCCCCCTTTTTGATGATGACAAACTCTGTGCTTTTTACTTATATGGATCCTGTAAGAACTCAGCTTAACCATCAATACAAAGTTTAGTAAATTCATTTATTATCATCAAGGACCAGGTTAATTAAGTTATAAATATTACTTTTTCAGAATATGTAAAGCATAATATCTCTTCCCCCTTTTGACATCATCGAAAAGTTACATTGTGTAAGTTCCAGATTATAATAAGTACGCATGGCCACTGGGGCAACTGCAAGTGCACTCATGGTTTAATCATCAGTAATTAAGCAAACATATTTAAACTATCAAGGAAAGATTAACATTGAACAAGAGCAAAACAGTAGTTATCATTAATAGAGATATGTTGCCATTACAATCCACAACCAAAAAGAAAAACATTTAAACCATGAGCAAAAAGATAGAAAAATTCCTAATCTGGGTCACTGAGGTACTAGGCAAGTTCAGAAGACAAAAGCTAGGAATCCTAAGGCTTGGATGAGCTAGAGGTTGGTTTTGGGCTTGGAGAAGATTCAGCATATTATGAAGAATTCCATCATTCTTCTCCTTTTCTTTGGTAAGCTCAGTTCTGAGAGCATCCCTCTCAGATTCCACCTCTGCCACACGAGCCTTGAGCCTAGCTATCTCAGCATCCTTGGCTTCACATTCCTGAACCAGAGCCTTGACTTTGCTATTGATAGGAGTCTTCTTGGATGAACCAGGTTCATTTGGGATGGCACTGACTAAGTAGTCACAAGCAATTAAAGTGTTGATGCCAAAATATTCTTTGCTTGAGGCCATTTCCCATTTTTTCAGAGGCACATTGAGCCTATCCAGAATCGTGGATAGAATAAAGCCATAGGGAGTATCATGAGCCTTTGAGCCATTTATGACCCTGTTTAGCAACTTAATAATGAAGGCAGGCCAATTTATTTGCTTTTCACTCTCCAGGCACTCCATAAGAACCAGGTTAATTGGCGATGTGCCTTCTCTCCTGCCTGGGCAATAAGCATTTGTAGACAAATTCAAACAAGACCTTATGCTGAGGCCTCATTTCACTTTTCTGAACTGCCCTGGCTTCATTCACATTCTCTGCATCACAAAATTTCCTGGTAATCTCAAGTGCAGTAGGGAGGGAGTCTACACAAGGCCACCTTTGCCTTGTATAATCATCAAACCCTTCAGAGGGTATATCAAGGATTTCTCCAAGTTTTTCTGCATCAAAGGACACTTGGACCCCTTTCACCAGACTGCTGACCTTGCCATCCTCAACCTCTGCATTTGCCATGAACTCAATTATTTCATTCTTGGCTAGCCTACCATCCATCTGAAGGACCATGTCCTTCCACCTCTGAGTAGCTAAGGCGTCCACCAGTATCATCATCCCTGGATCCACCAGGTCTTTCAGTAGTCTACCCTTCAAGATCTTTTTTTGCCAAACATGGCAACCTTGTCCTTGTCGCCATCAGAATCTTCTACTTCTTCTCCACTCCATTCCTCATCTTCAGAAATTTTCACTTGTTTTCCTTTCACAACAGACCTTGTCTCTTGGCTAGGGAAGGTTCAGTAGCCTCAGACACAGAGGAATACTTTTTGGAAGAAGTCTTGGGCTTTTTGGGCTTGGGGGTCTGAACCTCCACTGGTTGAACTTCCTCTTGATGGACCTGTTCCATCTCCTCAACCTCCACATCCACTGAGGACTCTGCAACCTTTCCCTTTCCTTTAGCCAACCTTTTCTTCTTACTCTCATCTAGAGCTTTCTGGAGATCACTCTCACTCTGCCCCACCCTGCTTCTTGTAGCTCTACCCTTTGGTGATGGAAGTACAGTAGTTGGTGGGGGTAAAGCCTTTCTTTTCTTGGAAGGCTTAGGAACACTGAGGGCTTTTGGTGTGGGAGTTCTGCGTTTTTTTGGGTCATAGCTTGCCCCAACCTTTTTCAGCAAGTCTGCTAGGGTCTCTTCAGTAGATGAACCAGGTTCATCACCCTGTGTGCTCAGATTAATCAGCCCCTCAATAGCTTCCCCAGAACCACTTCCCCCTGACTTCTTGCCACTCGATTCTACCCTTTCTTGTACCACTCCACAGATAGCAAACACCTCTTTTTTCCCATTTCCCCTCTCTTCACCACATGCACTCTCTCTCTTTTTCTTTTTCAGAATTCTTTTTACCCCCACTCCTTCGTAACCCTGGTAATTCTACATCCTTAACAGACCCAACCAGAACAAACCTAGTTTCTAGATTTTTAGACACAGAAGAAATTACCTTGGAAGGAGATTCTTGAGTCTTTTCAGAGTCAGAAGACTTAGGTCCTTCCCCCTTAGTGGAAGATTGATATGAATCAGAATCAGAACTAGAATTGGAGTTTTGGGCCTGGATTGCCTTCAACTTCTCATTTAATTTCTTCCTCTAAGCCCCAGATGCTACTGTCTTTCGAGCAAACATTTTCACCCTTCTCAGTCTAGGTTTTGGTGATGTATTGGGTGAAGGAGGTGTAGATGAATTTGAGGGAGTGGGTGGTGGAGAAGTTACAGGATTGTCCTGTGGGTTGGTCATGATCGTTGGTTTCTTGAGAGAATTTGTGAATTGGGGATTTGGAGAAGAGGGCAAGTGAAGATGAAGAAGAATTTTTGACGGTTTAGAAATATGGAGAAGGCAGAAGAAATGATGTGTATTTAAAGAAAAATACACATTTAATAGGTAACGACAACTTTTGGCAGTGGTCAATTAGAGGTCTAATCACCCTGAAATTCCAGATTTTGAATGATCATTTTATCTTCCCTAGATTTTAGGCAATTCTTCGGTTTAGAGTTCTAGGCGGACGGAACTGGTTCAAAGCTAACGGATCGAATTTTTTAGGAATTGAACAATTATAGGACTTTTTCTCATGATTTAAATATTATTATTTCTAATTGTGTAGAGTATAGAAAACATACCTTAGCTTTCATATGAACCCATACTGATGAACCAGGTTCTTCATTTAGAATTCTCTTGAATATGCCTCAAATGCCATAATAGAATTTTTTTTGTAAGAGATCAGTGAGTCATATTAACACATGTCACATGAGTATACTAATTAAAGTATGAAGTTGAGTAAGAATTAATCTAGATATTTACACATGTTCAGAGTTCCTAGCCAAAAAAAATTTAATTTTTTTTTCATTGTGTATTCTGAGCTGGACCTATTAGGTGATCTTAATCATCCCTAATTCCAACTTATTCCTCTCAAAGTTTTCTCTACTCAGTGTTTTAGTGAATATGTCAGTAATTTGTTATCAGTAGCACAAAGTTCTATGGAGATCAATCCTTTCTCATAGTTATCCCTTAAGAAGTGGTGTCTAACATCTATGTGCTTAGTCCTCTTATGATGAACATGGTTCTTTGTCATACTTATAGAACTAGTGTTATCACAGAATATAGGAATGCAACCAACTTCAATGCCAAAATCTACCAGCTGCTGTTTGATCCATAACAATTGAGCACAACAAGAGACAACAACAACATATTCAGCCTCAGCAGTGGATAAGGCCACTGAATTTTGCTTTTTAGTGACCCATGATATAAGACATGAACCAAGAAAGTGAGCCATACCTAAGGTGCTTTTCCTATCCACAAGGAAACCTGCATAATCAGCATCAGCATATCCTACTAGATTGAAATTACTACCTTTAGGGTACCAAAGACACATATCAGTGGTGCATTTCAAATATCTCAATATCCTCTTGACAATAGTCAAGTGAGACTCTTTTGGATTAGCATGAAAGCGAGCACAAAGCCCTACACTGAAACCTATGTCAGGTCTGCTGTCAGTAAGATACAAAATTGAACCAATCATACCCCTATACAACTTCTGATCAATTGATGAACCAGGTTCATCTATGTCTAATTTAGTGGCAGTTGTAATGGGGGTGTTTATTTCCTTTGATTCATCCATTTTAAACTCTTTGATCAGCTCTTCTGCATATTTCTGCTGATGGATCATGGTTCTATTTGGGCTTTGTTTGATCTGTAAGCCTAAGAAAAAGTTAAGCTCACTCATCATACTCATTTCAAACTCACTCCCCATTAATTTGGCAAAATCCTTACTTAGTTTATCAATGGTGGCCCCAAAGATTATGTAATCAACATATATTTGTACCATAAGGAGATCCTTACCTTTTTCCCTTAAGAATATGGTACTGCCAATTTTACCTCTTTTGTAGCCATGTTCAAGCAGAAATTTGGACAGTCATTCATACCATACTCTAGGAGCCTGCTTGAGTCCATAGAGAGACTTGTCTAATTTGTACACATGCTCAGGACATTCCTTGCTCTCAAACCCTGGAGGTTGTTTCACAAACACTTCTTCTTTTAGGTAGCGATTCAGGAAGGCATTTTTGACATCCATTTGATGAAGAGTGAATTCCATGTGTGTTGCAAAGGCTATGAGGAGTCTTATTGCCTCTAGTATTGCAACTGGAGCAAAAGTCTCATCATAATCTACACCCTCCTCTTTGCTGTAACCTTGGACCACCAGTCTTGCCTTGTTTCTTGTAACTGTTCCATCTTCATCAAGTTTGTTTCTGAAGACCCATTTTGTGCCAATAACTGATCTGTCCTTGGGTCTTGGGACTAGATGCCAAACTTGAATTCTCTCGAACTGATTGAGTTCATCTTGCATTTCATTCACCCAATCTGCAACTTACAAAGCCTCAACAATATTTTTAGGTTCAATAAGAGATAAGAAGGCATCAAAAGCACACAGATTCTTTAATTGTGATATAGTTTTGACTCCAAATGTTGGATCAGTGATTATGTTCTCAATAAGATGAGAACTTTGATACTTGTGAGATTTCACAACCAACTGATTTCTGCTAGATGTTTCTTCCATGTTCTGTTGCTGAGGCATAGGGTCATGAACAAGTTCTTTTAGGTGATTGGTTTCAATTCCTCTTTGATCAATTCCCCCTGTTATGTTGCCCTGGATGGACGAACCTATTCCATCACATGTTCCTTCTTTTGGTGCCACTTTAACTTGAAATGAGACTTCAGTCAAATCCTTTACCAGACCAATGGCTTCATCTTCATGTTCCTGTCTCTTAGAAAGAATGTTAGTTTCATCAAACACTACATGCACACTTTCTTCTACACACAAAGTTTTTTTATGGAACACTTTATATGTTTTGATATGTGAAGAATATCCCAAGAATACTCCCTCATCACTTATGGGATCAAACTTATCTAGGGAGTCCTTTCTATTACTGTGCACAAAGCACTTGCATCCAAATGTCCTAAGATAGGATATATTTAGTTTTCTCCCTTTAAGTAACTCATAGGGAGTCTTCTCTACAAGAGGTCTAGTCATGCATCTATTGATAATATTTCATGCAGTGTTTACAGTCTCAGCCTAGAAGCTATGGAGCAGTTCACTAGAAAGAAACATAGTTCTAGCCATGTCTTCAAGGGTCTTATTCTTTCTTTCAACTACTCCATTTTGTTGAGGAGTCCTAGGGGTAGAGATGTTATGATCTATACCATGCTCATCACAAAATTCAGCAAACTTAGCATTTTCAAATTCAGTTCCATGATCAGACCTAATGGATACAAGTTGATTACCTAGTTGTTTCTAAGTCTTTCTAACAAAAGCAGTAAACATGTCAAATGCTTCATCTTTGGATGTTAAGAATAGTACCCAGGTAAATCTAGAATAATCATCAACAAGAACTATCACGTATTTCTTACCACCTCTGCTCAATGTTCTCATTGGACCATAGAGATCCATATGAACCAGTTCCAACGTCTTGGTTGTGCTTACCATTTTCTTGCTTTTAGAGGATGATCTTACATGCTTCCCCCTTGCACAGGCCTCACAAATTTTGTCTTCCTTGAACTTGATGTTAGGTAGCCCTATCACCAAGTCCTTGGAGACTAATTTGTTGAGTTGATTTAGACTAGCATGACCAAGTCTTTTGTGCCACAGTAGGGAATCATTATCCAACACACTTAAGCAAGTGAGTTCATTTTCTGAAAGAGTGAACAAATCTACAATGTAAATATTGTTAACTCTTTTTTCCTACAAAACAATATTTACAGTGGTAAGGTTAATTACAAAGCATTTGGCAGAGGTGAATGCTATAAGGTTACCTCTATCACACAGTTGTGACACACTGATTAAGCTATATTTCAAGACATCTATCAAGTAGACATTCTCAATGGAATATGAGTCTGTCTTACCTACCTTTCCAACCCCAATAATCTCACCTTTCTTCCCATTTCCAAAGGAGACATTACCTCCTTTTAAGTCCTCAAGTGAAAGGAATTGGTTCTTGCTTCCAGTCATGTGCTTTGAGCAGCCACTATCCATGTACCATATTTGGTTGTTTCCCTTCACTTGGACCTGCAAAAGGAAATTAAGGGTTAGTCTTAGGAACCCAAACTAGTTTGGGTCCCTTTCTATAGGCAATAAATCAAATTCCTTTTAGCCCACCCAGGTAGCCTATTTTTCTCTTGAACAAAAGCTTTGTTCTTTTGACTGGCCTTTTCTTTTGCATTACATTCATTTTTGTAATGGCCAGTCTTGCCACAGTGTGTGCAAATTTTGTTCTTAGGAAGTGTGAGGTACTTGCTTTTAGGGTTCCACTTAGGTGATTGAGTCCCATAGCCAAGTCCTCTTTTGTTTCTACTGTGATGTTCTTGTAGCCAAGAAAGTACATCAGAAGCCTTATTCCATTTGCAAGTTCTATCTAGTTCATGTTTTACCTTCCTTAGGTCTTCTTTTAAGACTCTTATCTGCTCATCCTTCCTGTACAACTCATCCTTCATTTTTTCTAAGTTTTCTTCTAGGGCAAGATGTGTGCGATCAGCTTTCTTTTTACCTGTTCCTAGTTTCAGCTTTAAGTTTTCAAACCTAAGTTCTAAGACACCGGTGTCAAGTTCAAGAACCTGGTTCTTCAACTCAGCATTTTTACTATCACTCTCACTAGCCCTAGATTCTAGATTTTTGCACTTGGCTTTTAAGATCACACACTCCCTAGACAGATCTTCCTTCTCATTGTTAATTACCTCAGACTCATCAATGATGTCTAGCAATAGCTCAGACAACCCTTTTTTAGACAGGAATTTAATCTTGTCTTTGAGGTGAAGGACATTTACCTCGTGTTCATCATCTGATTCTCCGATGGCCATAAGTGCTTGTTCATCTCCAGCTTCATCTTCTAAGTCCTTATCTGATGTTTCTCCCCAAGCAGCAACCATAGCATTTGTTGAACCTTTGTTTCTTTTGGGTTGAACTTGTTCCTTCTTCATGTTCCTTCGTTCAGCCTTTTCCTTCTTCCATTCAATTTCCCATTGAGGATAGTTCTTGATCATGTGATTAGTCTTACCACATTTGTAGCAACCCTCGTTGGTCTATTTCTCAAGAGCCCTTGGTTTGTTGAAGGTTGTACCTCTAGAAGAACCCTTTCCTCTCATCAAGTACTTTTTGAAGTCTCTTGTGATCATGGCCATTTCATCGTCCTCCAGATCTGCTCCTTCAGCTATTCTGAGAGCCAAATTTCTTTCCTTCGTTGGTGCATACATTTTCATGGTTTGCCTTCTCAGTTTATAGGCAGTAAGGTTTCCAATCAGTTCATCCAGCTTGAGGGTAGCAATGTTCTTAGATTCCTGAATAGCAGTAATTTTGCTTTCCCAAGTCACTAGTAAGACTCTTGTCAAGATTTTCTCAACCTTGTCTTCTTCGAGGATAATTCTCCAAGGAGATTTAAGTTCATTGGTTAGTGTTGTGAACCTTGTGTACATCTCCTGAATAGATTCTCCTTCTTTTATAGTGAAATTCTCATATTGAGAATATAGCAGTGTTCCTCTTAATCTCTTTACTTGAGGAGTTCTTTCATGGGCTACTTGTAAGGTGTCCCATATTTCCTTGGCAATGGTATAACTTTGAATCCTGTTGTACTCGTTTGGACCCAGTCCACACACAAGCCATTTCTTGGCCTTGGCATTCTTCTCCCATTTCTTCAAGTCTTTAGCAGTGCAATCAGCTCTTGTCTTTGGCATATCCACTCCTTCAGCATTCTTCTTTGTAGTTTCCAGGGGAACATCAGTGACTATGTCCCAAAGTTCATAGTCTTCTCCTATGATGTGATCTCTCATCCTGTTCTTCCACCAAGAATAGTACTGACCATTAAAGAGTGAAAGCCTAGCAGTGGATTGCCCTTCCTAGTTTCTAGGTGGTGCACTCATTTTGTTCTTTTCCTAAGGTGTTAGCCTCTTCAAGGATAACCCGCTTTGATACCAATTGATATTTTAAGCGTCAATACCACACAAGAGAGGGGAAGAGGATTTGTGTGGCACCCAATTTTCACTTAACTGAACTATAGAAGAACCTGGTTCTTCTAGGTGTTCCAACTACTACTATTTGCGGAATAATAAATATAGAAAATAAAGAACACAACAATTTTACGTGAAAAACACCTGACTCAAAAGGTGAAAAAAATCACGACCTACTACTTAGTAGGATTTTCCCAAACTTCCACTAAAATCACTGAGCCAAAACAGCATTTACAAAAACTCTTTGTAAACCTAAGGATTAACTCTAATCCCGTTGTGGCACACAGCCTCAACTGTTGCGACAACTTCAAGTTAGATATAACTTGAACACTCTAGGTACCTAATACAATTGCTTCTATGAAAGCTGAAAGGTACAATGTTAAATCACCTACTACAATTGAACTAGAATAAAAGGTAGACACAATGGAACTGGTCCTTCAATCTCGTTCAAGTAGCTTCAGGATTGCACACTCAAATCACACATAAATTGCTTACAAAATCGCCTTACTCTTTTGCTCTCATTTTAAGTTTAACTTCTACTTATGTGCACTACCTGTAAAAGAGAACAACACTGACATTAATAGATTAGTAATCAGGGTTTGAGTGAGATTCAATTGCTACTCTTCTATCGTAGTAGAGTTCATGATGATCTCAAACTCTAACGTTATCTTCATCCTAAACTGCGTTCTCTTCATGTAAGGAGTCTTTCTCTCCTTATCCAATATGCAACCTTTTCGATCAGATCAAGAGATATTGCAGCTTGATTAGTTAGACTTATCTCTTTCACGTGCATCTCACATGTACAAGCTGATCATGACTATGCTTCACAAGATGGACATGGTCCATGTCTGAGTTCTTTTGTCAGTCTTCAAAACATCACCTGTTCTTGGGCCAACAGCAGTGAAATTGAGGATAGAATTAGATAAAATAATGGGGACATCAACCATGAATTTCAGTTGTGAAATTCGGGAGTCAGGAAGAGAACCAGAAGAAATAAAGCTAACATGAAATGTGTAGAGAACTCAAAAAGCCATTCTTTAAAAGAACCAATTGTTCTAGAATTATGTTGGGAGAAGCACCGGAAGAGCAAGTACAAGAAAGCATTTTTATAATTGAGAGAAATGTCAAATTTGCCCTTGGTCGACCACACTTAGCTCTTCTTTTCTCCTCTTTAGAAGAGAAAGAGTTTCGACATGTGTGTTTCATGTCATTTTTAAAAAGCTCAAGGGTATATTAGTAATTTCGCCTAAATTCTTACAATCAGCATATAGTACGTGTCTAGGTTTGTCTATACAAACTCTACGCGTAAGTAATAGATGGCTCAACGTGTATTTTTAGCAGACAACATAATCAAGTTATCCTTTAATTTTGAGAGTGATTCTCACATCTTCTTCCTGATTCTCTTCGCTCACAAATCTAGGTACAAGTATGCTTTCAACAAATTTTGCATTTCCTTCATTCTTTTTCCATTTTGGGTTTTCTTCATCATTGTTAGTTTTGATTCTGAAGTTCAGTGATTGTTGTAGGTTCTTTTCTGATTTTCCCCAAATACTTTTTTTATTCTTTTAATTTCTGCCCTATTTTCTTTTGGGTTCTCTGCATGATTTTTAACTTTTCAATCTTATGGCAAGTATGTGTTAAATTCAATGGTAAAACTGTATTTTTAAACTCTAAGCATGCTTAGTATTGAACTTCGGTGGTTTTCTATGTACTTTTTTTATTTTGCAATTTCATGGCTGATGTATGCTAAATCGAAGGCTGCCATATTGTAACACCAAGCATATTAGTTTTTCTACTTCCTTGGCTGCTCCATTTGTTATTATCCATGAAGTGTTGCATGTAGGTAACTTCTTCCACTTTAAATTATTATTAAAACTTTTGGGATTTTAACCTAATTTTTGAAATTGGAATTTTAAGAACTTTGATCTAATAGATGTACCAAACAATTGAGAGTGTTGAAGTTCACACATGAATATGGACGATTGAGTCTGAAACCTCTTCTCTAGCGAGATTAGATTCCAACATAATCGTCGGTAATAATATCTTTCAATTTTCTTTCTTTTTCATATATATATATATAGAGAGAGAGAGAGATTCTTCAGTTCTCTCTTAGCAAATCATAATTACTTCCAATTTTGAGTTTTTTCCCTTCTTTGGTAGTTTACGAACTTTGATATTTGTTTGAGAAAAAATGGGACTTGGAGAAAGACGAGTATGGTAATTTAGGGATTTCAATATTTGTTTGGTGTAATTTTAGGTGTAATTTCAAATTTCTCCTCTTTAGTGCAGTTTGTCTGTAACCCTCAATTGTAGTATTCACTTTAGGTGAGTTTTGTTTCTTCTTTCTTATTTTTTTTGCACTCATTTTTTGGTGATGAAAATATAATGGGTATATATTAGTTATGTTATTATTAAGAGGATCGCATAAGAGAAAAATAATAGAAATTTATTTACTGAAGCAGAGAAGATAACCTTTAAATTGCTTCTTCGCCGGGGATGGCAACAACTCCGCTGAGTTTGGTTATTTGTATTTCTATTTTCTTTGTATGCCTTTATGAAATTCGAACATGGTCCATGCTTATTATTCAAAATATTATTATAGCTTTGCATTTGCAAACAATAGTTTTCTCAATTATACCCTAGATTTAAAAAAAAATCACCAATTATGGCGAACCTCCTGGTACAGGGATCATTACCCATATCCTGGCCATTAGAATGTACCATAAAAGACATTCTAAGAGTTTCGACATGCTTGCTTATGGGTAATTTAAGATTTGTTTGAGGGTATATTAGACTTTTGAGCTTATCTGTATACGTGGCTTTTCTATATCTACCCAACTACTACGTGTAGCGTTTACGTTATTACAGAGTTGGGTTTTACTCGATTTGTGTACATCACAATTTACAGAGCTTCAGATATCTTCGTCTTCCTCATCTCTTCAACTTGTGCAGGTGCTTTTCTTATTACTTAATATAAATTTTATTGTTTTCTATCTCTTTCTCCTTCTTTTTTGTTTCAAATTCGTTAGAACAGAGTGAATTAATTACAGATTTTCGAGTTAGGGTTTGATGGATGAAATTAGGATTTTTTTTCCGGAGATGAATTGAAATCAAAAAAACAAATTCTGTTTGTTAGACTATAGAAATCAGTTGATTTTTTGTGTCTGCAAAGTACAAGAATGGATACGCTTCTCTGTGATGAACTTCTTCAAGAAATATTTCGGCGCCTCCCTTCGCTTCCGTTTCTTTCTTCACTTTCTCAGTTTACTGTCTCTATTACAATCTCAGCCATCGTAGATTCCTCCGATCATTTACTGTTTTCAATCTCTTCATCTTGTCCTAATCTTAAGTACCTGTGTGTGTGTGTGCATTTGTGCATGTGCTGGTGCACATAGGAACCAGTGATGTATTTGTACGATGATAGCAACATGGTTTTCTTTCAATCTCTTCCCAGTTTTGTTCTCCTTTTTTACTCATTTTTTTTCTTTTTATGTGTTTGTTGGGTTCGTTCCATGCTTCTCAATTTCATAGCCAGTGGCCTGGTGTCGAACTCTACTAATGAATATTTGCATCTTGTGATGCATAAAAAATTAGTTAATTTGTATCATAAGTTTGAATCGGTGGTCTTATGTTTTATAAAATGAGTATTCTTTATTAATTGCTGCTTCAAGTCTATTTATTTTGTTATCATCTGTTGTGTTCGATGTTCTTTGATGCTATGTAGCTACTGGTCAAATTAGACTATGATGCTATGTCATGTGCTTTTCTATGAACTGATGACAGTTTAAATAGACTATTAAAGACAAATATTAATATAAATTTTACCTTTGAAGTAGTTCAGTTCATGTTAAAATATGCATCTTCTTCTGGTTTAAGAAATTCATTACTCATTTGCCTTTGCAGTATAAATAATGGAATTAAGAACTTGTAGAGCAGTTGTTGCTGGGATTTTGTTAAAATTGGTGGCAGTAAAGAGGGGTTGCTTCATTTCTTGAGTCAAAGCCAATGTTGTATTAATTTACAGAAGCTTGATTTAAGATTGCTTTTTGATGTTGATAATAGTCATTTGATAGGTGCTGCTGAAAATTTAAGGAGTTTGAGGAGTTTAAGATTATAATTAGAGTGGAATTACTTAAACATGAATGATTTTGTTTTTGTTTGAATTATTTCTCAGGAAACTTCAAAGCTAATATTAGTTTTTGTTATTTATTTCTGTCTCATTATTAGAATGGAAAAGCTTTTCCTTTGGATTGTAATTCTATGTGCTTCTAGCTATGTCATTCATCACATATATATTGAATGAATTGTTTTTGGTTTCAAAGTTATTTTGATAGGTCTATGGATTGGTGGACTTATGTTTTATAAAATGAGTATTCTTTATTAATTACTGCTTCAAGTCTATTTATTTTGTTACTATATGTATACAAAGTTTAATATGAGACCTCTATTTGTTCTTTGCTTTTTCGGCTCTGTTGTGCATGACAATTTATTCTCTTTGTCATTGCAGTTCTTGTGATCTATTGTGGCTACGTTCTACTTTTGTTATGCAGTAGCACTTGAACCAGAAGGTAAATTTTCTAATCTCTGTTTATCTATTTATAGATATTGTACGTTTTTACGTGGGGTTTTCTAAAAAATGTAAGCGTACATACTATGTGCAGCTTTTGGGCTATTCCATATGTGGATTTTTTTACATTCGGTAATGTAAATATGTACGTGACATTTCCCATTTAGGAAGTAGACGAGTGAAATGTCGAGTAAAAACCATAAAATTGACAACTCGAAAAAAATACATGTTGACAAGAAGACTAGGCAACACAAATTATACAGAATGATGCAAGACGATAAAAGGAGGCTCTCCTAGCGCGAGCACGAGCAAATAAAGCTGAAACAAGCGGCCGGTAACATCCTGCTTGATCGCTAATTAAGAGCTCCGCTAACGCATCATTTTCTATAGGTGCTAATATTTCAAGCGAGCAATATCTTCCTTTTGTGGGACATTCAATATATGAAACAGGTTAGAGAGCTAAATTGTCATTTTTTGATGGTACATGCAATTATAAATACATGTATGCATTTATAACTATTAAATTATATGCTTACACTTATTATTGTTGTATCTTAGGATCTACATCTAATACAAATCATGAACAATATATTAAAGAGACAACAACAATCCAAACATCAACTGATTATGTTATGTTAAACACAATTCCAAAATGCAAATTTTGCGGAGCCAAAAAATTTGAATACAAACCACCGGCATTCTGTTGTCGTAAAGGCACTGTTAAGCTAATTTCACATCAAGTACCACAAGAGTTAAGAAATTTATATTTAGGAAATACTGAAGAATCAAAGCATTTTCGAACCTACATAAGAACATACAATAATATATTTGTGTCCACATCTCTGGGAGTAAGCTATGACAAAGAGTTGGCAAAGAGGAATAAAGGTATTTACACGTTTCGAGTTCAGGGACAAATGTATCATTTCATAAATGACTTGATACCAAGTAATGAAAAAGGAAAAAATCTTCAATTATATTTCTATGATAATAAAAATGAAGTGAGCAATCGAATGGCATGTTCCAATAAATTGAACGAGTGTACTGTGAAAAATTTAATGGAAATATTAAAAATCAATCCTTACTCTACGTTTTTGAAATCCTTAATAAATATCCCCCAATTATCAGATTTCTACATTGTGCTTAAGTGTGATGTTGGTCTAGATCAACGAATATACAATCTACCAACTACATCGGATGTGGAAGGAATATGGGTAGAACAAGATACCAATAATTGTATCCCTACTCAACATATCCGAATATATACAAAAAGTGATAGAAGCCAGCTGGTAAACTATTACTACGGATGTTATGACCCATTGTAATATCCATTATTGTTCCCCTACGAGCAAAATGGTTGGCATTGTGGTATTCGAAAACTTAAGCCTTCAGCTACCTCTTCTAGAACACATCTGTATTGTGAATACGAAGAATTGCCAAGTGTAACCAATATGACTTCAATTGATGGATTGCTTGACATGGAAGCTGAAGTGATGCAAAAAGGCAAACGAAAAAGAGATACCGTTTCTTACCGTGAATACTATTGTTATCAACTCAAAATTAGAGATGATGAAAATATAATCTTACATTTAGGAAGATTATTACAACAATATGTTGTAGCCGAATGGATAAAAGTTGAAACTCAAAGATTAGATTTCGCTTTTTTCAATCAAGACTTGTTCAGAATGGACGTATTAGCTGGACTTTTAGATCTTTTACGTCGCGGTGAGAGAGAAGGCTCACAAGTAGGTAAAAATAGAATACTTCCACTTAGCTTTACAGGAGGACCAAGAGATATGCATCGTCGATATATGGATGCTATTGCATTAGTACAACGTTTTGGAATACCCGATATATTTCTAACTATGACATGCAACCCTTGTTGGCCTGAAATTCAAGAAAACTTATTATCGACAGATAAGGCCCAAAATAGACCCGATTTAGTTAGCCGAATATTTCAAGCAAAACTAGAAGAACTTAAAAAAGATATACTAAAAAGACAAATATTTGGTAAAGTTGCTGCATTTATGTACACAATAGAATTCCAAAAACGGGGACTTCCGCATGCTCATTTTCTTATTATACTCGATGAAAAATACAAAATATTGACTCCAGAAGCGTATGATCAATTTGTTTGTGCTGAATTACCAGATCCTAAGAGAAACTCTGCTTTATTTAAGCTTGTTACACAACACATGCTACATGGTCCTTGCGGTCAATTAAACCCAGCAAGTCCCAGTATGAAGAAAAAAACGGTCAATGTAAATTCAAGTTTCCAAAAGAGTTTGCTGAACAGATAACTAAAGAAAAAATTTCATATCCTATTTATAGAAGACGAAACACGGGAAAATGTGTGGAGATTAGAGGATAATTTTTTGATAATTCATGGATTGTTTCCTACAATCCATTCTTACTTAGTAAATTTATTTGCCAATAAATGTGGAGATTTGCTATGATATTAAAGTTGTTAAGTACATTTACAAATATATTTGCAAAAGACATGATAAAATTGCATTTCACGTACATCCTAACGATGTGAACGTAGAAGTAGATGAAATAAAGGAATATCAATCTGCTAGATGGTGACACCACCTGAGGCTGCGTGGCGCATATTCGCTTTTCCTATCAGTGAAATGATTCCAAATGTATACCATCTTCAACTCCATCTTGATGGACAACAAATTGTTTCCTTCAAAAATACAAATAATATTAATAGAATCGTAAATAATCCTGTGATTAAAAAAACAATGTTAACTAAATTTTTCACAATGAAAAGCGAAAACGAAGATGCTATGAATTTGAATTTATTATATCGAGAATTTCCAGAACATTTTGTTTGGTCCACAACATACAAAATGTGGTCACGTCGCCAACAAGGATTTGCTATTGGTAGAGTTGTAACATGTCGTCCAACCGAAGGAGAAAGATACTTTCTTAGATTGCTCTTAATGAACGTAAGAGGACCAAAATCGTATAAAAATTTGCGAACTGTAAATGGAGTAACTTGTGACACATTTAGAGAAGCCGCCGAAAAAAGAGGATTATTACTTTGCGATAATAATTTAATAGAATGCATGTCAGAAGCAGTATGTTACCAAATGCCACACAGTTTAAGGCACTTATTTGCTATACTATTAGTTTATTGCAATCCCGTAAATCAAAGAGAGTTGTGGGAAAATTTGAATGCTTGATGTCTGAAGATTTCAAAAAATTCCCGAACATGCATACAAGAGAAATTCGTTACAAAGTGCTAAATCATATTAATGATATTCTTCACTCAATGGGTCGTGATATCAACGAATTTGAACTAACTCAAGGCAAAATCCAATCATCTCCAATAGCCAAAGAAGCTAAAGATGTACATTTTGAAAGGAATATTATCATTAATGAAGAAGATCTATATTACCATATAAACTAAACATTGAACAAAAAAGAGCTTATAATGCAATCCTTGATACGGTATTCTCAAATAAACTCGGAGCATTCTTCATTGATGGTACGGGCGGAACTGGAAAAAACTTTTTATATTTTGCCTTATTAGCTACAGTGAGACATATATATTTATAGCATTAGTGACTGCGAGTTCAGGTGTTGATGCTTCACTTCTTCCTAGAGGCCGAACTGCTCATTCCCGATTTAAAATACCTATTGTGACGACCCGGCCAGTCGTCTCATGAGTTACCGCTCCATTTCCCCCATTTTAGCTTCTTTACGCTTCATTATCCGTGTTTTATGGGATCGAGATGATTAGTTCAAGTTCGGAGAGGATTTGGTAAGAAATGAGACACTTAGTCCCTTTTAAGAAGGCTTAAGTTGGAAAAGTAAACCGGATGTTGACTTATGTGTTAGAGGGTTCGGATGTGAGTTCCGATGGTTCGGTTAGCTTCAGGAGGTGATTTTTGACTTGGGAGAGTGATCGGAAGTGATTTTGGAGGTACAGTGTAGAATTAGGCTTGAATTGGCGAAGTTAGTATTTTGGCGAATTCCGGTTGATAGGTGAGATTTTGATCCGAGGGTCGGAATGGAATTCCGAGAGTTTCTGTAACTTCGTTATGTCATTTTGGACTTGTCTGCAAAATTTGAGGTCATTCGGACGTGGTTTGGTTGGGTTTTTGATCAAAAATGGAATTTGGAAGTTCTTGAGATTCATAGGCTTGAATTCGATGTGATTTGATGATTTTGGTGTTAGTCGAAGTGTTTTGATGATTGGAACGAGGTTGAATAATGTTTAGGATGCATTGGTTCTTTTGGTTGAGGTCCTGGGGGCCTCAGGTGAGTTTTGAGCGAGTACGGACACCCCGGAACTTAGAAAAATGGAGGGAGCAGCAGTTTTGGCGCGGACCGTGATCCTTTTCGCGCTGGCCTAGTGCTGGTCGCGTCAAAGTGGCCGCGGCCGCGGTCGTGAAGACTGCAAGTTGCTGGTCCTACTTCGGAAGCTCATATCTTTTGATCCACAAGGAATTTTGAGGTGATTCAAAAACGAAAGTTGTAGCCCTTCGTGTCTAGTTTCCAGAAAGGTAATTTGGATAGCTGTAGCGAAGGTTATGGCCAAAATACTAAAGCATGTCCCTGCAGAGCAAGACCTGCGCGACCGCGGTCGTTTTTGTGCGGACCCCGCTGGTTTTGCGCGGACCGCGGTCATTTTTGTGCGGTCAGCAGTGTCGGAATCCGAGGGGTACTCTATAAATAAGAGGTTTTGGGTTTTATTTGATATTTTGACCTAGAGAGCTCGGATTTTGGCGATTTTTCGAAGGTTTTTCAAGAAATTGGTCGAGGTAAGTGATTCTAACTCAGATTTGGTTAGAGTACATGAATCTATCATTGAATTCATCATTTAATTCGTGATTTGAGATTGAATTTGGGAAGAAAATTGTGGAACCTTTCAAAAATATAAAATGATGATTTGAAGGACCAAATGGTATCAGAATTGGATAATTTTGGTATGGTTAGACTCGTGAGGGTATGAGGATTCTGAAAATGTAAATTTTACCCGATTCCGAGACGTGGGCCCGGGGCTCAGGTTTTGCTAATTTCGAGATTTTTGATATTTTTCGAATGTTTTCGCTTGGGCTTTGTTCCCTTAGCATATTGTGATGTATTCGTTCTGATTTTGGATAGATTCGACGCGCGTGGAGGCCAATTCAAGGAACAAAGGCATCGTGAGCTAGAGAATTAGTCAGTTCGAGGTGAGTAATGGTTGTAAATGATGTCCTGGGGGTTTGAAACCCCGGATTGCACATCGTAGTGCTATATTGAGGCAAGATACGCGCTGGATGATGAGTGTGGGGTCTTTCACTACTGGGGATCGTGACTTGGTCCATCCCGATTGATGACTTTACTGAATATTTGACTGAAATTCATTTGTTATCATCATGATTTGGGCTGATTGCCATATTTGGGCTTCGTGCCAACTATTTGAACCCTTCGGGGATTTTTATCACTGTTTCCTTACTGCTTGACTTATTATTTGAACTCAGTCCTGTTGATATCTACTGTTTTACAAACTCAGCCACTTTTACTCAGATTTGAAACTTAAATGATATTTCTACATCATGTTTTAGGCTGAGAACTACTGTTTTACTAATGCCCAAGAGGCTTATGATAATTTCTGGACTGAGTGAGGCCGAGGGCCATATGTGAGGATATGCTGAGTGATATGAGGCCGAGGGCCTGAGATACTATTTATGCCATGCGGTGGTTTGAGTGATGTGAGGATATGCTGAATGATGATGCCACGAGGTGGCTTGATATAGCGCTTGGGCCGTAAGGGGCCCCTCCGGAGTCTGCACACCCACAGTGAGCGCGGGTACCCATGTGATTTGAAACAGTGGTAATAATGACACTGTTTGATGAAAGTTGGTCAGGTAACAATGGCTGACCATTATGCTGAGTGATTGTGAGGTAGCCCGCGGGGTTGATACTGTACTGAGTGTGAGCTCGAAGGGCTGATACTATGCTGAGCGATTGATACTGTGCCCGAGGGGCAAATTTCTACTTGTTAATTACCTGTTAAATTACCTGTTTTTACTTGTTTTAAAAAGGAATATCATTTGATTTCTTCATTGATTTACTGCTTTAAGTGATTTTACTGCTTGATATGGAATTGCTTTGTGCCTTTACGTGTTTTCATACTTTCAGCCATTATTTGTAATTATTACTCATTGAGTCGGAGTACTCACATTACTCCCTGCACCATGTGTGTAGATTCAGGTATAGCAGGGTCCGCACCTGAGCGCTGATTCCTTCCAGGCTAGGCAGTGATTTGGAGTTACGAGGTAGCTGTTGACGTCCGCATTCCCTTGATTCTCTTATCCTCTATCATTTATGTTTTCTTCAAACTGTTGTATCGGATTCCGTACTTTGTAGACCTATAGTAGATTATGTAGTAGTTCATGACTTGTGACACCCCGGTTTGGGCTGTGTCGGGATGGTTTCTGCTGTTATTATCGTTAAATTCCGTAATTTATGAGCATTATATTATATGTTATTACTGTTTATGATGATTAACTGTTTAAAAGAGGTATTCCATTTTGGTCTGGCTGGCCTTGTCTTCACGAGAGGCGCCATCACGATCGGGTTCGAGGATCGGGTCGTGACACCTATTGATGTTGATGGAAATTTTAGTTGCAATATTAGCAAACAAAGTTCATTGGCATCGTTGATTCGAGATGCAAAACTAGTAGTATGGGATGAAATTTCAATGGCGAAAAAAGAAATGATTGAAGCAGTAGATTTGCTCCTTAGAGATTTAATGGAAACAACTATGTTGTTTGGCGGAAAAGTTGTTGTATTCAGTGGCGATTTTAGACAAACTCTTCTCGTTGTCCGTGGTGGACAAAGGGAAGATTTTGTTCGTAAAAGCTTACTATGTTCTGAAATTTGGCATCAACTTGAAAAATTACAGTTGTCTGAAAATATGCGTGCGAAAGCAAACCCAGCTTTTTGTGAATATTTAATGAGAATTGGTAATGGAAAAGAAAGAAAAAATGATAAGAACAAAATAGAAATTCCACACCCTCTGATCATACCTTTCACCACTGAAAAAGATTCCTTGAATCATCTATTTAAAGTTACTTATCCCGATTTATATTTAACTCATTCAAAATACTTCCTTTATTACTTCTCGTGCAATTCTAACTACAAAAATGACTTCGTTGATGAAATAAATGACATGCTAATTTCTCTATTCCCGACTAATGAAAAAATATATTTAGCTATTGATGAAACAATTGATCCAAAAGATCAAAGTGAATATGAAGATTCTTTGCACACTCTAAGTCCTCCTGGTTTACCTCCCTATAAATTGTGTCTAAAGAAAAATTGTCCATATATATTACTAAGAAATTTGAATCCCTACGAAGGTTTGTGCAATGGAACACGATTAATATGTAATGATTTCAAACCTCATGTTATTAGTACTACAATATCCAATGGAGATTTTAAAAATACACATGTGTTCATTCCGCGGATACCACTATTAACATCAGAAGACGAACAACTACCCCTTCAATTTAAAAGAACACAATTTCCAATACGATTATGTTTCGCCATGGCTATAAATAAAGCTCAAGGCCAAACATTAGATTTTGTTGGCATTTATTTGCGAGAACCTGTATTTTCTCATGGCCAGTTATACGTTGCTTTGTCAAGAGCTAAAGGTTCTAACTGTGTCAAGGTATTAATTAGACCAACTATAATTAAAGACGATGATGATCATTCTACATATAATATAGTTTACGATGAAATTATTGAAAAAACTCTTTCTTTAACTTAGACCATCATTCCTGACAGTAAGTTTGACGTACAACTTGTTCATTTTTTATATTCTTCCATTTTGTATTACAGTCATTCTGGCAATGTTACATATATTCATCATGTTATTATGATGTGTTATACTTGCAAATTACATCTAAATGGAAAAAAGGTTCAACATCAATGCGATTACTCCAGAAACAGAAGAGTGAACCTGTAAGGTTCAAGTTGTTGATAAAGGCAGACCTAGAGACAATAGAGAGAAAACGAAAAAGTATCAACTGATGGTTTTACAAGATGAAGAGGTAATCTTTAAAAGATTCATAAGTTTACCAATAGTAATTAAAATAATATTATCCTAATTGTGTCTTATTTTGTTACAGAAAAATCAAATCGAATGCATTATGTTCAATGCGGAGATAATGCATTTTGAAGATCTGTTTCGCCATTTTCATACTTACTTGGTGTCAGTTGCACAAGTCAAAGAATCAAACTATATGTATGGAAATCCGCTTAACAAACTTACATGGACAATTGATAGATATACCATTGTTGAGCCAATAGAAATTGTTAATCCTCCAGAAGATCCACTTCCACCGCCAACGCGCCTAAATCTTACACCATTTGGCAACTTTGAATATCAACCTGAGGGATCTGAATTCGGTAATTGAATATTTAACTATCTATGTTGTCTGTTCACCTAAAATTCACATTTATTAGTATTATTATTGTTATTATTATTATTATTATTATTATTATTATTATTATTATTATTATTATTATTATTATTATTATTATTATTGTTTATAATAATTTTTATTATCTATTAATTTATTGGTTGTTCTTTTTAAACGGAAAATGTGTTTGCCATTGTGCTCAACGCGAGTCCCTCAACATATGCTCCAAATGGGAGGAGAATTCAAGACTTTATCATCATGGAAGATTAATAAGTATATATGAACTTGTTTTATTGGGTCCAAATAGCAATTGATGATTCAAGTTTGATATACTATCTCACTTTTCGTATATTGTCTAGCAACACAATAAATGAAACTGAGATTCAAGTTGAGGTTCTACCCTTTAAAAGGCTACTTTCCATGTTTCAATTCACCTTTGATTTTGCTGTAATTATGATCTTTCAAAGCATACTTAGGTCCAATAAGCATTACCGGAATTATTATGATTTAAGTTTTTACTACCAGCATTTATAGATCACTATAATATTTGATCATGTCTTTAAATATATTCCTAACAATGCAAAGTTTCTCTCCTGTTGTCTCTCTTGCTATAAGAATATAAGTAAAATTAGAGCTATTATCATATTGTGCTTTTGATTTTGTAGGTTTTAATTTGTCTAAATTTTTTTGCAACTAATTTATGTTTTTTCGAGATTGACTTCAAACTTTCAGTTTATTCTTTATTTATAAGCATAATTTTCAAGATAGCTGCATGGAGTAACGATGTTTGGTTGTTAAAACTACACACCAATCCAAGAGTGTAAAAACATATCATTGCCTCTTAAGATTTTAAAAATCTTTAGTTGTACGTTAATAAAATTAGAAGCAATGATTCAGAAAAGAAAATTTTAGTTATGGCAAGACAACAAATTAGAGAAAAGCTATTAAAAGCTAACTTAAAAATATGTTTCGCTATTTACTATTATATGCGCCAAAAATTAGACTGTTGTTAAACATTATTCAGAGAAATACATAATGCCTTGAAATGTAGAAATATAACATAATCAAGTTTGTAGTTGCTTATCTTATCCTTTAACAATAACTTTCTAATTTATCTGTAATTGTTCTTCATCTATTTGGAAGGAACAAAATATGACCTCTATAACCTCGATGAAATAAAAAAATAATCATCATGTTTAGTTATTCGATTTAAAATCAAATTATATTTGAAAAATATATTATTTTCATTCAGTGCTTTGGATTAAAATTGACCCCGTTTCTTTCTTCGCTCTCTCAGTTTGGGGTTGGAATCCTTTTTTGCTTTAACTCCAATGGTTATTGCTCATCTTGTTTATGGAATATAACTTTATTATTAACATCCAAATAGGAGGGGTATTACTGTTTTTGCCATCCGTAATCTTTAGTATTTGGACAATGAATAACGATTATTTAATTAATTCCTAATATAAGCTAAGATCAGTTACTTGGTTTGATGTTGATGAAAATGGACATAAGGCAAAGGGGTCTTATTCCTCCAATGATTTACTGTTTTCAATCTCTTCATCTTGTCCTAATCTCAAGTACCTCTGATTTTTTGTGATTTTGAGTTGAATTTGAAAAGTCTTTTGTTGTCTAGAATTAAAACAAGAGATATGAGTGTTAGTTTTTTATGGAGGAATTACAAAAAGGTGAGAACTTTAAAGTTGAAAAGCTGTGAAAAGCAGCACAAGAATCGATAGAAAGAAAAATTGTCCGACTTCATTCGAAACAAAAGAGAAAACAAAGCTTGTAATCAGCAGCAGTCACCTAGCCCAACTCTTGCATCTTAAAATCAACTGCTCTTCCTAGAGAAGAAATGAGGAAACAAAACTTCATCCGTTTGGTAAGTGATGCGAAGAGATGCTAAGTTGGTTGTGGATTGGAATATTAGATCTCTTGTTGTTATTAGCGAAGAGAAAAATCTAATATTGCTCAACTTTTCAAAGTAAAAGAATGATCTAAATATCCTAACATTATATACTGATAAAAGTTACTCCTATTACCTATTTAAGTTAAGTCTTGGAGTTTAACCGATGCAAAACATAATTCTGACCGCTTTCTAAATGCTTACAATTGCACTAAAATACTAATTTTCAAAGCATTCCTTTTACTCACAACATTCCAATATGTAGTGAACACATAACTTGAACTTGTTTTTCCATTAGTTTTGTTCATATTCCCTTTTCTCAAATTAATATCACAACCAAGTTGCATAGCATCATAGATATGACGGTCATTTCCATTGTGTTCATTTTGTTGGAATAACGCAAGTTCATTTTGTAATGTGATGACTACCAAGCGAATTAAGTTAATTTCGTATGACTAAATTATGAAGTTTTCAGACTTTAATTATTTACTTGTTTCAACTTTTGGCATTTGGTATTTCTGTAATTAATTTTCTCCATTTTCACTTAATTTTAAGTTTTTGCACCATAATTTATTGCAATCTGCACTTATTTTCTGTTTTCTGTGCATATTTTTCAGTTTCTGCATATATTTCAATTCCTGCACTATAATTATCTAGATAGTGCACTTATGTTTCAGATTCTGCACAGATCCTGCACTAACTTTTTCTTGATTGTGCACTTAAATTTCAGTTTCTGCACATATTTTTCATTTTCTGTACTATATTTTGCTTGATTCAGCACTTAAATTTCAGTTTCTGCACATATGTTTTATTTCTACACTATTTTTTTTTTGCTTCTGCACTTACAAAAACTAATAAGTAGATTATAAAAATTTTATTCAAAGCATTCACCCGGTCGTAGATTGCTAAATGCTAAAATTTTGTATATCAGAAATGTGCTTACAAATTATTGTATTTCAAATGTGCAGATATTACCAATGCACAAAGATCTAATAGAAGAGAGAAACATATCAATGTTAAGAACATCTCTATTAGATATTCTTCCATTATATTGTAATATCAGAACTTATTCAAAACATCTTTATGTTGGAACTAATCGGATAATTGCTACAGTAAGTTGTAAATTATATCCATTTATCTTTTGGCAAACATCAATATCTTTAGAGTGTAATGAAGCAATTCTACCATCTATTGAGATCTGAGACTTATCAGCACTTCGAGAACATCTGACATTTCAAAGTACTATCTTTACAAGCTTTTGTTAGGAATCAATAGCGAAGAGCTTAAGGAATACCTATTTTCTTCGAAAGTAATTACATTATTGAAATTCCTACACATTAAGATATCAATATGTGTTCATTTTTTTAATATGTCTTACACTTAAATCTTCCAATTGATGCTCATTTGTGTTGCCTAATCATTGACATTCTTGTATTGATTTAATATAGTGCTTTAACAATTTCGTTCTATTTTATACAGGAAAAAACCAACAAAATTTACACTCTGGAAAGATTATTGATCATGATGGGAACAAACTACTCGAACTGCTTAAAGAAGAATACTCAATCATCCTTGCTAGAAAAGTTGGAAGACCAAAGTCGTCGTCAGGTAAAACACCTCAAATGCCTTGTGACGACCCGACCCGTCGTCTCGTAAGTTACCGCCCCGTTTTCCCCATTTCCTATTTCTTTATGCTTCATTATCAGTGTTGGGTGTGAACGAGTTGATTTGGATTGGTTTTAGTAGGAAATGAGACACTTAGTCTCTTTAAGGAAGGTTTGTTTTGGAAAAGTCAACCGGATGTTGACTTATGTGTTAGAGGGATAGGATTTGAATCTCGATGATTCGGTTAGCTTCAGGGGATGATTTGTGACTTAGGAGTGTGATTGGAAGTAATTTTGGAGGTCCGGTATAGAATTAGGCTTGAATTGGCGAAGTTAGTATTTTGGCGAATTCCGGTTGATAGGTGAGATTTTGATCCGAGAGTCAGAATGGAATTTCGAGAGTTGCTATAGCTTCATTAGGTGATTTGGTATATATGTGCAAAATTTTAGGTCATTCGGACGTGGTTTGATCGGGTTTTTGATCGAAAGTGTATTTCGGAAGTTTTTAGAAAATTAGGCTTGAATTCGATGAGTTTTGGGTAATTTGATGTTGTTTGAGGTGTTTTGATGATTGGAAGAGGTTTGAATAATGTTATGAATTATGTTGGCATGTTTGGTCGGGGTCCCATGAGGCTCAGATAAGTTTTGGAAGAGTTTTTAGAAGATTTTTGCCGTTTGAGCATAAGCATGTAATGATCCAAAGGTTCATTTTTAGTTCTAGAGATCGAAATTTTATTTCGAGATTTCCAAAATTTAAATAATGAATTATAGGAGTGATCTGGAAAGTTTGGTCTAATTTCATCAAGTCGCGATTGGGTTTTTGACACGAAACATAAGTTAATTGTTTAACGAGCGAAATGGATATTGCACTGGGCAAACGAGCTCCGAATTGAGTTTCGATTAAAGGACTATGTTCGTATCATTATTTGTGACTCATAGGAACAAGAATCATCGAATTCCGAGTTCGTATGATGGAGTTAGAGCCATTTTGGTAAAAAGAAAAGTGCTGCAATTTCTTTGGCTGCTGTTGTATTTTTTTAGCAGCGTGAATAGTAACCACGCATGAACAGTGACCGCGCGCGTGAACAGTAACCGCACGCATGAACAGTACTTCCGAAAAAATTCTGGGCGGTGAGTTTATAAAACACTTCATCCGTGATTTTGGGTCATTTTTCCTCCATGGTTGATCATTTTGAGAGCTTCTTGGTGGAGATTAAAGAGGGATTCAAGGGGGAACGACTTGAGGTAAGTTTCTTGGACTTAGAACTCATTTTTATTGTGAATTCCACCTAGAGATTCATGAAATATAAGCCTACAAATCAAGAACTAGGGCTTGAATTTTGAAACCAAACAATTAGGATTTGATGGGCCATTTGAACTCGGATTTGGGAGTTCTTGGTATGTATAGACTCGTGGCGAGACAAGGAATCCGGTGACGGTAATTTTCTGAGTTTTCGAGACGTGGGCCCGGGGCTCGGGTTTTGTCAAATTCGTGAATTTTGATATTTTTCGATTGCTTTCGATTGGGTATTGTCTCTTTAGCATAATGCGACATATTCGTTGTGATTTTGGGCAGATTCGTCGCACGAGGAGGGTAATTTGAGAGGCAAGGGCATAGCGAGCTAGACTTTGACCGTCTTGAGGTGAGTAATTGATGTAAATGATGTCCTGAGGGTTTGAAACCCCGGAATTTCACATCGTAGCGCTATATTGAGGTGACTTGCACGCCGGATAACGGGCGTGGGGTAGAGCACCATTGGGGATTGTGACTTGGTCTGTCTCGAGAGATGTTTTTACCGTGTTTTCTACTTGAACTAAATTGAGAATCATCCTTACTTGGATTTAATTGTTACATTTGGGCTTCTTGCCAATTATTTGAATCCTTCTGGGATTGATATCACTGCTTTCACATATTTTGCATATCATTTGACCTCAGTCCAAGGTTTTAAATACTGTTTTGCAAATTCAGCCATCTTTCTAAGATTTGAAAACTTAAATGATATTTCTAAATGATATTTCGGATTGAGAACTACTGTTTTACAAATGCCCAAGGGGCTTATGATGATTTCTGGACTAAGCATGGATCGGGCTGCGCGCCGCAGCAGTGTTATATTGATATTGAGGCCGAGAGCCTGGTTGATTACATTGATATTGAGGCCGAGAGCCTGGGTGATTATACTGAGATTGATATGAGGCCGAGGGCCTAGATTTGATGCCACGAGATGGCTTGATATTGCGCTTGGGCTGTAGGAGCCCCTCCGGAGTCTGCACACACCCCCAGTGAGCGCCGTCGACGATAAATAAATGGATGGCTCGGGCTGCACGCCGCAGTGGGTACTAGAGTGTACCATCATATGCATTGCATTGCACTCATGCATTTGTTTTTATCTGTTATACCTGTCTCAGTATTTGGTACTCTGACTTAATTGACTTGTTGCTTCACTATTTGTTGTTCTAAACTGCCAGTTATAGTTTACTTTGTATTTTTCCATGATTTCTTATTCTCAGCCTTTATTTATGTTTATTACTCACTGGGTCGGAGTACTCACATTACTCCCTGCACCTTGCGTGCAGATCCAGGTACACCACATGCTAAGTGAGGAATTGTTTAACTGAGCAGGCAGTATCCGGGAGTATTGAGGTAGCTGCATGGCGTTAGCAGCCTTGATCTCTCCCCTCTATATCTTTCTTTTATTCCGTATTTTTCCTAGACAGACTTGTAATAGGTGGATATTCTGTATTAGAGGCTCATATTCGTGACACCAGATTCTGTTGGGCTATGGTGTGGTATTTTAATTGAACTTCCGCAGATTTTATTATTAATTATACACTTGAATGAAATGACTTAGTAAATTCTCTGTGATATTTATCTATATTCTGAATAAGAATTTGGGATATTGTTGTTGAATGGTCGGGCTTGCCTAACAGTATGTTAGGCACCATCATGACCGGAGTTGGGGTCGTGACATGCCTGCAAGATGGAGTAACAAATTCAATACAGGTAAAGTATTTATGCAATTATATTTTAGTTTTTCATATACCAAACGACTAAATTAGAACTAAATGTTCAAATGCATGCATGATTAACTAACAGATTCAGTACAACAATTGAAATCAATCCTCCATACCCACAAGCAAATGCGCTGAGAACATGGTACTGCAATCAATACATTATTGGTCATATATGTGCTTGAACGTATAGAATAACTAATTTTGAAATCTTAACATACTTGAAGGGCCCAACAAAATCAACAAATGCTTATTGCGTACACAATGAAGAGCACAGGTCCAACAGGCTCTCTTTTATATGTTCCTTTCGAAGAAGAGATAGTACCAATTGCAGAAATTCGACAACAAGATCCAGTAAGTATACTAAATATTCACATATGCACTGTTATAAATTTTTACCTTTATTTTCTAATAACAAAAACTTAATATACGACATCCTTATGTTTTCCAGGGCCAAATATTCTACATACAGGCTGAAGTCGCACTACAAAATGAGAATCAACGATTTTGTATCCTAGCTTGTTCAGACTGCAAACAACACTTCACACGAGTTATCTCACGGAGAAAGTTCTATTGCACTAATTGCCGTTGAGCTACTCAGTTGGTTTCCAGGTGTACATGCAATTTCCACATAACTGTTTATATTTAACATTATATATTCACCATCTTTTAATTAACCAATTATTTTATCTTACAACTAGGTGCCAATTTGAACTGACGCTCACAGATCAGAGTGGTTCTACAACAGCAACTATTTCTGACAAGCCTGCAAAAAAAATATTGCTTCTCACTTCGAAAGAGATTTATGATATCTGCAATGTCAAGGTACATTGTTAATTTTGAAAAACCACATATAACTATTTTCTACAAGTTGAGCCCCCTCTGGCACATAAATAACTAATTTTATCTTTACATAAAGAATTGTTGTCTCTTGTGAACGCGCAAAAGCTGCTGACTGGCAAGATCTTCAAGATTCAAATAAAAAAGCTATTTACAAGAAACAATGAGGCAAGAAAATTAGTTATTTTGTCTTTCATGGATAAAAGTAATTCGGGTATCTCACAAATGCCAGCCACCATCAAGGATGTTGCGGAAGGAAGTAAACGAAAAGTTGAACACGTTGCCCCAGAGAAGCAAGACCACCCACACATAACAATCAAAGGTAATGGTTCCTACAACAAATGTAAGGCGGAAATGAAAATTTCCCCTCCAAAAAACTGCTGAAAGGTATTTGAAATTTATGTTCCTTTTTAATTTAATATGAAATTTAACTTCGTACAAAAAACAAGCAACTTAAACGACTATGATTTGTTAGCACTTTTGCCAAACATCTTTTGCTACTATTTTGGGATGCAAATGAAGCCACATCTGGGTGTTGTTTTTAAATGCGGTTAAGCTCACTTTTGCGACTGCTTTCTGGATGCTCCTCTACTAGAAATATGTCGTGCTGACACGAGGTTAGTATACTTGATTACAAATCTAGATTTTTTCAAAATCTTTCATACCAACCGATATAAAGCCATTGCAATTTTTCCATATTAATTTGGGACAATAAAGAAAAAAACCATTTACGCTTGAAAATGATTGTTTTGAAATTTAATCCTCTTTAGAGGGTTTTTCGTGCAATGACTTACAACACTTATTAGATTCTTAGTAAATAAGCTTTGGTTCGCATCAAATAGATGATTTGTTAAAGAAACTTTAATTACTAACTTGCTCACTATCTCTGATAAGAATACTTGCTAAAAATAGGCAATTCATATGCTGCTCTTGTGTTGTTCCTTTGTTAAGCTTCTTTATTTCAGTGACCTTTCTCTTGACAGTTTTTTTAACCTACTTTTATCACATTCTTTTTTAATCGTCTATGACAATGCATTGTAATGGCTCAATAGTCATTTATCTAGGAAAAAATCGAGTTGAAATCAAACAATGGAGTCTCTATGACTTCTTAAATGATAATGAAAAAGCTGTATTGCTTCTTCATTTCACTTTCTTCTTAGTTACGAAGAGAATGCAGATATTGGATATTATTCTTCTTATGACTTTTGCCAAGAGAATTCAGAGAAAATAACAACTTTTGGCTAGAAATATGATGGAGCGTAGGATGCTCTTCTCTTCTCAAAAGATAATTTGTCTTTAATTAACTTCCTTTTGCAAAATAATATGAAGCTTCTATTGTCCTCTTTTTGGTTACTCTTTTTGAATGCAGTTATGTTCACTTTTACGCCTACTTTATGAATGCTCCTCTACTCAACAAATATCACGACAACACAAGGTTAGCTTACTTGATTACAAATCTAGACTCCAATTGCTTTTTTTAAACTTTAACTAAATATTCATTTTGTTATATTATCTGTAATAGTAAGCTACTGCAAATATTACTAAAATATTGAGATATAAAATTATACTATAATAATGTAGAATATATAATAGTTCCATCGTTTCTTTATTTCTCTTCATTGTTATTTTGCCTCTTCTGTTGTGTCTAAGATTCTGATGCAAATATTAATGTTAGTCAAAATTTCATCGATCATGGTCAGTGTGAGCTACACGGACATTTTGTATTGAGAAAGTTATAATGCTTCACTTGATTTTATTTTCGAATTATAAAGGTTCCAATCACACTTTAAGCAACTGCCAATGCTATTGTTGCCTTGAGCAAAAGTAATTTGCTGAAATGTCTTGCTGAGCGTTTTAATCCTCTTTTTTTTTTTTTTTTGAACTTTTCATGAAAAATGCTGCACTTTAAAATAGCAGCTTTCATATTTGATAGTACTTATGGTATGACTCATCCCGCTGTACTAGCATGCTATGGTTAAAATTAATCTTCTTAGTTTAGGTGCTTTTTGGTATATTTGCCCTTAATTGCTACAGGTTCTTCAATTTTAAAATTAAAAAAACTGTCCATTCCAATTATCACCCTTCATTTACATGCACGTTGAACAAGAAAAAGTAAGAGTATGGACATTAGTTGCATTAAAATATGTTGGTTGATTGGTATATGGTTTTCTTTTGCAGTATGTAAGTGGACTCTTCTATTTGTTGCTCTAATTTTTGTGCCTCAGGGGTCACATTTTGATTCATTTTTATGTCTTTTGTATCGAGATGTTTTGCGATAACCTTCTAATGTCAAAAGAGAGAAATTAATAATATAATTCATTTTTGGTGAGAATGTGATTGTTATTATTTGTATAGTTTATATCTTTAATCGATTGGTATTTGAGTCCGGAATCAAAATGTGGTTCTTTTGAACTCAAACTACACAAATAGATGGTAAAAAAATTACATTTTTATATATAGCGCCATAATACCTGACGTTATACACTAACAGTAACGGCACCGTTAATGTATAACGCAAGGTATTGTGGCGCTATACTGTAAAATCTGACACGCCCAGGTATAGCGCCACAATACATGGCGCTATACATACATCATTAATGTATAGCGCTAGGTATAGTGGCGTTATACTTCTTTTTCCTGGCCCCACCAATAATTCCTCACTTCAATAATTCAAAAGCGTATAGTGTCAACTTTTTTGGGTACTATACCTATATAAAAAAAAAATCTCGGCTAGCCATCTCCTATATAAAGAGGTTAGGATTGTATAGAAATTCATTCAAAAAAAATTTTTAACTCTTGTTGAAATGTTTATTGTTCTTAAATTCTCCAGCATTTTTTCATTATGTCTGAAGAGGGTAGAATAAGAGTTTCATTATATTGGGGGGGGGGGGAGGTGAGGTTGTGATGGAGAATAACTCTGTGAGCTACAGTTTACCTGCTCAGGGTCATGTTAAATTACCACTTACAATAGAGTACGATAAATTGATATCGTTGTTATGCAAAAAACTGAGTGTGAGGAAACGTTCAGTGATACTTAAAGTAACCCGAAGATATCTGTATTTCGTCACTCCGCAAGAGGTTGCTTTTTACTCGGAGTTTAACATCGACGATGATGAAACTTTGAGTGATTTTCTGAGGACTCCAGACGAATGCCGGGAATTTCTTGTAATCACAATGTTGGAGATGTACGTGAAGGTCAAAGACGTTCCAAAAAACGAGGTTGTGCGTAGCAGAGATAACCCCCAGTCATCGGGTGGTTATTCTGGAGCAGTTTTTGCCGGACAGGTTCCGGATGAAAGATTTTTCCTTGATTTAAACTTATCACCGCCGGCGAATGAGCAACGAGAAAATAATTTATACCCTGCTTTCCATAATTCACAAGACGGGTGGTAAACTTCAATTTTCATTTGTGTTAATTATGTATATTTTTGGCGTATTGAATTTGTATTAACGCTCATATATTTAATAGGGGGTACCGGCCGGATATGAATTTTACAGGTGGCCCATCCGGTAGTCATCACTTAATTGAAAACGTCCATCATGAAATTTTATCACATTACGACTTGTAAGTGAAGTGATATAGCCATATGGAAATCATTTATTAATTCAATAGCTTATATTTTTGTTGGTTGTGCAGTGAAAACGAGCAAGTTGAACCACCCGTACTCACTCAATTGACCGAAAATGACGTATTACATCGGGATCTGGCAGATGCACAGAGTGAGGAACAGAACAGTGATTACGATAACAATGCCGATGAATCCGGAGACGAGACACCCTTTTTTCGTGAAGATGGTGATGAGCAGGATGAGGAGGAAGAACCTGATTTGAAGAGAGACCCCCCTAGATGAAGAGTGTATGAGTCCAAAGTGCCATTTCATTCAAGGGAGATTCCTTACATTGATAACTTGCCAACCGTCCCGGATGTGGACCAACGGTGCTTGCAAATGGGATGCTTTTTCCTGATAAAACGCGCTTAAGCATGGCTTGTAAAATGCATAACGTAAAAGAGTGTCGTAAGATGCAGGTATGGGAGTCAAGTCCGATGGTATACAAGGTTGTTTGCCGCAAGTGGTTTTGGCCATGTAATTGGATGTTGCATGCGACCAAGAAGAAGACAGGTATGTGGAAAGTGGGTAAATACATTCCCACCCACACATGCGAAATGGACACATTCAACGGGAATCACTTAAACTTGGATATTGACTTGATTTCTCTTGTACTTATTTCGCACATCGAAGTGTCCATAAGGTATACAATCAAAGAGTGCATTACATCGGTCCACCAGGAATATGGCCATACTATTACGAAAAGAAAGGCATTTCCCGGGCGCAAACGAGCGTTTGAAATTGTCTATGGTAATTGGGATAAGTCATTTGCATCTCTGCCAAAGTACATGGCCGCACTGAAGCACTTTAACCCCGGGATAGTTGTTGAATGGAAGCTTGAGCAGAGTCCGAAAACACTAGAATACATATTCAATTATGTGTTCTGGGCGTTTAAGCCAGCAATTGATGGTTTTTCGCATTGCCGGCCAGTAATATCCATAGACGAAACTCATGTCTATGGAAAGTACGATATCAAGCTATTGATAGCTGTGGCAGTGGATGCTAATGGACATATATTTTCTCTAACTTTTGCTGTTTGTGTCAATGAAAGCACAGAGACATGGACGCTATTTTTGAACCACCTGAAAGAGCACGTTATCAAACAGCGTTCAGGTATTTGTCTAATATCTGATCGGCACAGTGGTATATTAAGTTCTGTGGAGAACTTGCCTGCATGGCAAGAACCTTATGCATACCACCGTTACTGTGTGAGGCATTTTAAGGCCAATTTCCAGAAGGCACATCCCAACAAGGATATACATGATTTGATATGGATGGTAGCAACCGACCACCAACAGCATAAATTCCGGAGGCATATGGATTCTATTAGGCAAGAAGACAAGGCAGCCTATCGTTGGTTAATGCAACATGACCCTGAAAAGTGGACGTTGCATGCGGATGGTGGCAGACGATAGAGAATTCTTACTACAAACGTGTCAGAGTCCTTCAACGGGTTATTGAAGTCGGCAAGAGGATTGCCCATCACATCCATGGTGCGGATGTCGTTCAAGCAGATGGCGGAGAGGTTTCTTGAACGGTCTGCAGCTGCAATGGAATTGATGGAGAGGGGTGTTGAATTTATGCCAGTGCCTATGAAGAGATTTTAGAAATACAGACGGCGAGCACATTGACATTCATTTTTGCAGTATGATAACGAAAGAGGTATTTTTGAAGTTCGCACCGCTATCCATAATAATCGGGGTAATAATGTACATACTGTAAATGAATCTGTAAGGTTATGCTCCTGTGGGAAATGGTCCATCTACCACATGCCTTGCTCCCATGTCATCAAGTGTTTTCAACGTGTTGGTTATGCGGAGACCAACTATGTTGATCAACAATATAGTATTTCCAAGTACCTAAACACATATAGTGGTCAGTTGCAGCCAGTGGGTGCTGAGCATTATTGGCCTTTGGAACCATTTAAAATGGTGTGTAACAAGTCCTATTTGCGTAAAAGACAAGTGCAGAAGAGAACACGTATACGGAACCAAATGGATGTTAGTGACACTGTTTATGCGTTCAAATGTGGTATATGCTCACAAACAGGACACGACCGTCGTAAATGTCCTTCAGCTGGTTTGGGTGGCAAAACTTATCAAGGTCGTGGTGGGTGTTCTTCTAGTGTACCTAACTACCCATGAGTTGATGTTGTAATAATTAGTTGTTATGTCTATATTGCAAGATTTATGAAATAAAATTATGCTTGTTAACTATGATTTGTACTTTCCCATTTTACCTATTTAAATAATAATTTAATAAAATTATCTGTATATTTATTATGTGTGTGTTGTCTTGTCGAACTGAAAAAGCTGACCAGCTGACATAAAGTTGTCTTGTCAACATCATGATATTTAACACGCAAAGTATAGCGCCATTAGATAGTACGTTATGTGTGCGTTGTCTTCTCGAATTGAAAAAGTTGACCAGCTGACATAAAGTTGTCTTGTCAACATCATGATATTTAACACACAAAGTATAGCACCATTAGATAGTACGTTATGTGTGTGTTGTCTATAAATAACGAGCTCATTGTCGTTATGTTGTGTTCTCAAAATTTACTAAAAGCAAATATTTTATTAAAAGTAAGGTTTTTTTTTACTAAAATCAAATATTACACAAATGATTCAACCTCTTCGTCCACCAAAGTGCAACTGTGGAAAAGCATGCTTGATGCAAAATTTTTGGGACGGTGGTGAAGTTGGACGCCGCTACTGGCACTGTATGAACTAGTTTTACAAGGTTCCCGGCGAACCTATTTGTGATTTTCAGGAATGGGTTGATGAACCATGTTATCAGGAATGTTACAGAGAACAACTACAGTTTCTTCATAATATGTGTTTAAGACAACAGGAACATGAAAAAGAAAGCAATAGAATTATTGCAGACTTGAGGGCGAACCTGAAAGAGGTGGGAGAAGAAAAATGGAAAACACAATGGAATTGTGAAGCACAAAATGATCGAAAAAAAATATAAACTGGAACTTGCGGAGGTGAAAGCGAAACTGAAAGAGGTAGAAGAAGAAAAAGAACAACTGGAAGAACGATTTAAGTGGTTGGAGCGAAAAATAAATAGCAATCGGGGCTAAACATTGGCATGTATGTGTTTAGTATATTTTTCATATTTCATGTATTTTTATTATGTTGGCCTGCTATGTTTGTGTTTGTGATTGTGTTTGTGCTGTAGTAATGTTTTCCTTGTTTGTTGTACTAAATTTTATTTTAATTGAAGTAGAAGTTAAGTTTAAGTGCTTGTGTTGTACTACATTTTATTTTAATTGAAGTGGAAGTTAAGTTTAAGTGCTTGTGTTGTACTAAATTTTATTTTATGAAACTATCAAACGAATGGAGAACTAAAAAGAGTAATGCGCATATTCGATTAAATAATGTTGTTAATGTATACAAAAATATTATTTACACCATGTCAATGTGCCCCGCATCCGGCGTGTCTCAATGCAGCCGCTGGCCTGAGGTGCATCCCCTCTCGCCCGGGTACGCTATCAGGATCATCATCATCAAGTCGTCTCCTTATAGTCGGATGCGGCGCAGGATGACATGTATCGGTGGTGCTGTCAGCTCCAGTAGAAGGCTACATAATAATATGAAACTTAGTATAGAAAACTACATAACAATTCACAACAATTTATATTGTCTTACCATCATCGTCTCTAGATCCTGAATGTAGTCATCTGCCGCTGCATCGCATGAAACCTTAAAAAGGAAATTAATAAAGTTAAAGAAAATAAATAAGTTACAGTTAAACCAAATTCAAATTCAATACTAATAAATTCATACCTGCGTATGTGATGTGGAGCCATAATTCAGTCGGCGCCCACTATAAAAATCTCGGATCGGTCGATCCTCAACAGTGGTAGACGGGCCTGGGAAGTATCTACCCCAATCCACTCCTTGAATATCCGAGATCGTGATCAATAATTGACCCGATGGGGTCACCTGCGATGGCACTAGAGTGCGATAAATTCCAAGGCTGTAAGATGCCATGTCCATCTCATGCATGCCACCTGCCATATCAGCAGCAACATCATCAGCAGGAGCCTCAACGCCCCCTTGTTGGGGACCACCTCCTCTCCGCCCACGACCACGTCGTCCGGCACCACCAGCTCGTCGGCACCACCAGCTCGTGGGATACCACGACCTCGATGGTACTGCGCTGGGTCCATATAATCAGCCTCGTGAGCCAAACACTGATCCGATCGGGCTCGCTGCAGTGTCTGGGCAGCCACATCCATGAATCGACGACTATACTTCCGCATGGCCACAGGATCGTGGACATAACTCTGCATCTGCTGCCCCATATGATAGACGGTATGCAATCCAATTGCCTGCACAAAGTAAAAAATATAAACTACATATTTGGCAATAAATTACAGCTATATAACTAATAATAACAGAAAACATACCAGGGCCTCGTGTCTCCCGGCGTATGGGACGTACTGACCGTGTGCCTGATGAACTGGGTTCCCGATAAAAAGTCGGGAAACAGTGCGGTACATGCCATATAACGTTGAATAGGAAAGTGCTGCGGAGGTGGGGTCAAGTCCCCTCGCCTGTCCCAAGTACCCAACTGCTCGTTAAGTCATGCCATAAATGTGTCGTCTGCCCTGGACCGATCATCCCTCTCATAATGTAAAGCATTCCATGCAGGCAGAGTCGGTATAGGTTGCGGCAGGCCAAATTGACGAAATACCCGCTCGGAGGCATAGTGCTTGACAATATCGAGGCATATGAGCGGGACAGAAGCCCTCCAAATATGTCGGCCGAATGTGCAATACGTTGGCAGGGTACCTATCACCTCATCGTTGTACGGCGTCCAGATGAACTATCAAATAAGAACACAAACCGTTAGTATGCACAACACTAAGTTAATCTATAACAAGTAAGTTTAGTTAGATATTCACCTGTGCGTCCTCCAGCAGATCCAACACATCCCTGCAGAGGGGGAGATTATGATGGGCATCATACTCTCGTGCAAGAGTATGACGCATAACCCACCTACAGGCTAGAGGGAGTTGCGGAATTTCTACATTAGCCGGTAGTTGTGGTAGAGGTGGCTGAAACTGCAGAAATCGCTCCCAGACCCAAACCTAACATACAAAGTTGACGTAAAGTATAAGATTAACTATAACTAGGTAGAATTGTAACTAATGGACATATTATTTGAATATGTTGTCACCTGTAGAAGCGGCAGAAAGCCACCAACGTCTCTTTGTGTGCCGATGCAAGCCCGACACATCTGCCTGTACAGATATGAGATGACAACACCACCCCAACTGTACAAAGCTGTATCCTCGAACCGGGCAATATGATGCAGAAAACAGAGGCTCACTAGGTTCCCCGAAGTGTTCGGGAACAAGTCCCCCCTAAATAGAAGGAGCAACAGCAGCCTCGTATATCGCTATACATCCACCTCCGCTGACTCATCGGTGATAGTATGGTGGATCTGCACCAGGTGGTCTCTAATGGGGACCAACTGTATACGACTGGACCCAGACGCTACCGCCTCGTCCTCCGGCATGAAACCCGTGAGCATGTGCAGCATATCCCAATATGCCTGCCGTGAATAATATCTCATGGTCGCAGGCAGTAAAACTGGCAAGCCATCAACGGACAGGCCATATAAAATTTCAGCGTCCTGGAGTGTGATGGTGGCCTCGCCGATGGGCAAATGAAAAGTGTGCGTCTCCGGTCGCCATCGCTCAATCAAGGCCGTGATCAAAGAATAGTCGAGCTGTATCCGGCCAATCCTAATAATCCTATATAATCCCATCTCCTCCAGGTAATGGACCACGCGGGGAGGACTCAAAAACTCCCACAATAGATCCACTCTCCTAGCCCAGAAAGTCTGCGTAAGCAACTGTCCGTCCTATATATACTCGGATCTATGTTGGGGCTGTAGGGCTAATAGATCCAACGTCCGAGGGCCGGGATGTATAGTCGCATCCATGTCGTCAACTGTAAATCATATTTTTTAATAACTTAATTGTACAAATTATATATATATATATATATATATATATATATATATATATTATATGGGTTCATGGCTCGATATTTTGAGGACCAGTGACACCAAACTATCATTAATAATTATGTGTTTTTATTATAATTTAAATTCATATATTTTAATAATTTAATTGTACAAATTCATATTTTTTAATACTTAATTGTACAAATTATATATATATATATATATATATATATATATATAATTATGTGTTTTTATTATAATTTAAATTCATATTTTTTAATAACTTAATTGTACAAATTATATATATATATATATATATATATATAATTATGTGTTTTTATTATAATTTAAATTCATATTTTTTAATAACTTAATTGTACAAATTATATATATATATATATATAATTATGTGTTTTTATTATAATTTAAATTCATATTTTTTAATAATTTAATTGTACAAATTATATATATATATATATATATATATATATATATATATAATTATGTATATTTATTATAATTTAAATTCATATGTTTTAATAACTTAATTGTATAAAAATCCACATATATATTTATATAATTATTAACTTAATTGTACAAAGTTTGCATTTTCAACAACAAGTATAAGATACTTAAACAAAAGGAATTCTAAGCTAAAATACTACACATTACTACGCTACAAGGCTCTAAATTTTACTACGCTATAAGGGTCTATGTTTTACTACGCTAAAAAGGTCTAGATTTTACTACGCTAAAAAATAATCTAAACTAACCATAAACAACAAATAAATTTAATTGCAAATAAAATACAAAACAGCATGAAAACACATATATATAAATCAGGATATTAACAGACAAATTTATTTTACTAATTTATATTTTTTTAGAAAACACTAATATTAAATCCGGATAAATTTAACATGCTAGTTTCGAAAAAAACACAAACCGAAATAGAACACTTACAAATCAAATAATATGCATTATTATAAATGTTTCAAAATTAAAATAAATCGAAATACCTCGATTTAGAATTTTCGGAAAGCAAAAAGATTGAAATTTTGACTTCGGAAGTGTGAATCAACAATAACACAAAGCTCTACTCGAATGTGCGACATACGTTCTTCGAGTTTTATGTGTCGGGGGGACCCAATTATTTATTTATTTTTTAAAAAAATGGCAGAAACGGGTCTGGGGTGGGGGACCAAGAAGAGAGGAAAGTTAAAATAATGGAGAATGAATCGACATGGAAGACGGAGGAGATATAAAATATGTATGTATAGCGCCACTATACCTGGCGCTATACATTAATGATGTATGTATAGCATCAGGTATTGTGGCGCTATACCTGGGCGTGTCAGATTTTACAGTATAGCGCCACAATACCTGGCGTTATACATTAACGGTGTCGTTACTGTTAGTGTATAGCGCCAGGTATTATGGCGCTATATATAAAAATGTAAAAAAACTTTTACCGCCTATTTGTGTAGTTTGAGTCCAAAAAAACCACATTTTGGTTCTGGATTGGTATTTCTGTTCTTGGTCAGAATCCTCTTTTATTTATTATTGTTTTGCAGTGATTAATTCAGAAGAAAAGTCAATGTATTCTTGGGGGATTTGGGAGGTTTTTTATCAACGACTAAGAACAAGGTTTACATTGCAAGTAGGTTTATGGTTGTGAATTTTGTTGTAGTTGGTTGTTGATCAGTGAGTTTTTGCTGGATTTGATCTTTGGGTTGCTGATTGAAGTAATGATGTATCCGATTGTATTGCTAAGTACAGTTTAACAATTTTAAGTGTGAGAGTTTGGGTTCTTCTTAGTGTGATTGGCCATGAAATTATGCTATGCTGTGTAATTTGTGTCTTTCTTTTCAAAGATTTGCGTAATTGAAAGTTCATATATTCATCTCTATTTCATCATTGCATCTGCAATTGAGAATAATCAATTTTGAATTAAAAGTAGGTCAAATTAGTTCATAAAGTACTTCTTTGTGTTGCTTACTTGAAAATTTGTCATCTTGTGAATTTCAACTGTGCGTTTCTACAACAAGTTATCATATTCTTTCCTAAAGATATGTAATCTTCCAATTTATAACATATTTATTTGTTTGCGGATATTTTTGGTCAAGAGCTAATTGAAAAAGGACCAGAAAGAAGATCAAAGACCGCATATGTAAATAGTTGTATCATACATGTTGTAACTGTTATGGCACTTTAAACATCCCTTAATGTGATGCTTCCGTGAACACAAACAATGTATATTTTGTTCAAAATGTATGTAAATTAAGTGTGTATCACTTAGTATAAAATATTTTGTCAGAGCAGCTCATGCTCAGATTATTCACCAAATGAAAGAATTAGAGCTATTACAAAGGTAAAAACGAAGTAAAAAACTCACATCTGTCAGATTCTTCATCTTCTATGTAGGATCATAAATGCTTCTAACAAAAGCACCCAAATTCAAAAAACTCTATGATAGACATAAAAGTAACTACAGCCACTTGTTTCATACAAGTCAAATAAAAACTGTATCCAGTTCCAACAATGATCAACTTCAATGCATACTTATGTCATTAATTTGTCTTATATTTACAATTAGATAACACGCACAGTTAAACCATGTTGGGCCTGTGCTGGCACACACCATCATCGCTTAGTATATAATAGAATAGAAATTTTTCACACTTTTCACTTTTTGCTTTTTCTTTTCCGTTGATTGGTTTATTTTACTTTCCTAATTTGTTAGGGGGTGGTGTTGAATTACTTGAATTGGACGGCAAGTTAAAGTATTTGTAGCAAACCAAGATGGAGAAAAGGAAGTAAGAACGTGTTTTTTTTTTCATTTTTAGCGAGCGCGTCAGAAATTATTTATATTCGGTAGCCGAAAAAGTACATAATTTTTATATGTATATACAAAAGAATATACATTTTTCCGGTTATTATTTTGAGAGCGGTTATACAATATCGGTTTTCCAAATAAAAACAAGAAGAATTAATTGCTTTTTCTAGAAACATCTGGTTTTCATACAACAATGCACGGAAATGTGATAATCGTATTAAAAAAGATGAAGAAAGTTGTGCATCAAAAGTTTCTCTGAATATAAGCGGTGTCTATTTGATTTTAAATTTTATAAATTTTAGTTAAACTTTTTTTCTCCAAGAAACTTTTCCAAATCCATTTTTGGAGATTTTCCGAAATTGATCTCTACAACTTTTATGAAGTGCAACACAAACGTCATCAAAATGCTGAAGAACCATTTCGAGTTGTCACACCTAAAACGCATAATCACTAATCTTGTAGTTTTAGGGTCTGCTTGGTACGAAGGAAAAAATAATTGGAATCTTTTTTCAATTTTTTCCTGTTTGATTAAATTAAATAATTAGGAAAAGTTTTTTCCTTAATTTGTGATTTTCCCATGGCAGAAAATAACAAGGCTACTGCCCACTGCTCGTACATCGGTAAACACATCCTATTAGGGGTGTACAAAGGAAATCGACAATCCACACCAACCCGATAATCCGAATCAATCCGAGAAAAAAAACCCGATTATGCTTTGGTTTGATTTGGTTTGGTGTTGGAAAAAAAAACCTGACTATACTTGGTTTGGTTTGGTTTGGTTTTAACTAAAGAAAGTCAAATCGAAACCAAACCAACCCGACATTACATATATAGAAATTTTAGATATATTTAATATATAAATATACTTATTGTGATGTAATTTATAAATATTTCTTAAAAAAATTCATAATTTTATCTTTTAAGGTATTATTTCGAGGTTGGACTTAGAACTTTTAAATGTTCCAATAAGTTTTATAGCTATTAACATTAGTAAATTAAATAATGCTAACAAAAGCCCAAACCAAAATCAAATGAATACTAATGCTAACAAAAGACATTCAATTCAATACTACGAACGGGAATGTATTGAATATCTATTTTTGTTTTGCAATAATTTAGATAAAAATGCATAACCTATTTTTATTTTTTCTTTAGCATTTAGTCATGTAATTAATACTCCCTTATTAATCTACTTATTTTAGCATGACTTAGTACTTTTAGATTATGTTTATTTTTATTATGGCTTTTTAGTTAGCAATATTTATATTACAAAATTTTATTATCTTTATTGTTGAATATTTTAGGATAACGCCATGACACATCTCATATTTTGTATTATTTTCTTGGAAAATACTTTATATAGTTGTATCTTACTATGATTAAAGATATATTTTGAGCACAATTTGTATGTTTTGTTCTACGAAGATTTTACCCAGAAAAAAACCCCGAAACCCCGAAAAAAATCGAAAGTGAAAAACCCGAGTTTTATTGGTTTGGTTTGGTCTTTAGATTTAATAACCCGACACAATTGGTTTGGTTTGGTAATTACAAAATCTGAACCAACCCGACCTATGTACACCCCTAATATTAGGGGTAGTTTGGTAGGATGTATTAGGGAATATAATACATATAGTAATTTTAATATTATTAATTCCTTATTTGGTAGTGTCTTTCATCTTATGTATTTATTAAGTATTATTTTTATACATAGCAAACCATGGCATCGTCAATATCATAATTTTTAATACATGGATAAGTATGTATAAAAACAGAATTGTCCTTACAAAACCTTTTCCAAATCAAAAAATAATTTTTGAAAAAAATATGAAATGCACATTATTTTTAATATATCAAACCAAATTGATAAGAAATAATCCCAGCATTATTAATACACTTACCCGGCGATTACAGTATTGCCGCCACTTCGATAAAGACTTATCATTTATTCATTTAAATTCTTTTCAACTTTCTTTACAGCTTTCTATCACAAACTTTTTACAGCTTTCGATCACAAACTTTTTACAGTTTCCATAGATATTTTCCATTTAGCTTAATATTAGTCATAATTCCAACTTGTCTTGCACAAAATTAGAAGACGTGACTGTTGAAACTTGTGAATACCTAATTTTTGCACTATTTAATACCTCCTAAAGTTATTAGTGTTTTGTTATTTTAATTATTTTTCTCAATTTTTGTGACTTTAATTGCATATTTCCTATCATAAAATACTAAAAAAATAATTTTTTCTTCATTTGTGCATTTTAAGAATTAACTAGCTGTTCAGTTGGTGAATTAATCTAGTTAATTGATCATTAGAATAAGTTATTTAATTAATTTATTTGTGTAAAATTAGTTTAATAAGTAGGATTAAGGAAGAAATTTGGCCAAATTTGAAAGAAAAAGTGTCCAAGAGTGCAAGATAAAGGGCTGCCATTGAAAGGGTCTGAAACTACGTAGTTTTGCCTCAAAACTACGTCGTTTCACTAAATGAAACAAGATCAAATCATACTCATCCATTCCATCTTGATCCAATGGATCTCATTCACTCTTGGCTTAGGTATTTAAAGCCTCAAAAATCTGAAAATTGTCCTCATTTTCAGCCATAATTCTTTTCTCCTTCTTCTCTCTTCTCTCTCTGGACTCTCTCTACGCCGCCCCAGCTCCGCCCACCGCCACTGGCCGGAAATAGCCGCCGCCGGCGGACCACCTCCAAACACCTCCAAATTCACACCATGTAATCTCCACAACTTCTTCCTTCCATATCTCCAAACCAAATCCTTCAAAAATCCCTCAAACTCCTTAGAATCTTAGATCTAGGAAACTTTTCTGTCACTTTTTTGCCCAAATTCTTGAAGCTCCAACCACTACCACCTCACAATACTTACATCAATGGATAGAGCTCCTCAAGACCTAGCTATTGATGCCAATTTCACCATGAAAATCCGGCGATCAAAATCCGGCCAAATTCCGGCAACCTCCCCGAACACCCTCTTTTGGCATACCACCATTTTTTCTGCCACTTGAATAATAAAATGGTAAAAATCCTATTATTTTTCGTGGCTGATTTTTTATTTTATTTTTATTTTTTCAGATCTTATTTTTGTCTATTATTAATTATTTTAGCATTAGTTTTTGAAGTTTGAAATGTCAAATTTTCTGTTTTTGCACTTGTTGAAGTAGTAAAATAGTTTTGTGTTGATAAAAGTGAGGTAGTGAAAAATACTTAAGAGTATATGGTACTTGTTTGATTGTTTATTTACTACTTCAAGACTCTTTGAGTACAACACTCAAAAGTCAAATTGTTTGGTAAGAAAATGTAGACCTTTGGACAGTGTTTGAATAAAATTCTGTCTTTGAATAGTGGAAAGCAGATTTTCTTTGAAATACTTGACAAGATTTGAACCAGAGAGTCTGCATTTTGAATTTAAGAGCAGATTTTGTAGAAAAATCTGTCAAAACGATTGATTTTTAATTTTTTTGAAATAGCTGATTGTTTTGATATAAAAGGAGGACACTCCATCTTACTGAGGGAGCTCTAGACACACAAAAAAGAGAAAAATCAGTAGCTATAATATCCCTTAGCAGCTTTTGTGAGTTGATTCTTAAGTGAAAAACTTGTTTAAGGAAAATAGAGTAGTCTTGAAAGGTTTTTCTAGAGTTACATAATTGTACTGTTTTGCTGGAGTATTTCTAGTTTATTTTCTTGTGTTTGAATCTGCCGGTAGTCGTTGTCTTTTGCTGTTGTTGCTGCCCGTTTAATTGTTTTGCTGTTGATTTTGGAAAGAGCTGACTCTGCTGTATTTGTTCTTCTTTCTGCTATCCAGGTAATTTTCGGACCATGTAAACTCATAAAATCGAGTTGGAATGAAAGATAATGAAGCTGGAAAATATTAGTAGTTTTATCCTTCTATTGTAATTCATTTTTATATGCTCTTGAATGTTTGATAATTTTATAACGATATGTTAGTTAATTAAATTGTGTTAAGCATCTTTAATTATTTTTATTTTTGCAAAGCATTAGATATAATTCCACTGGCATTTGGTTGTCTGAAAGGAGCATATATATTAAAATTTGAACCCTTGTAGCCATGTTTGTCCCTTTGTTGTCACCAAGCTAAGTTTTTATTATTATTATTATTATTATTATTATTATTATTATTATTATTATTATTATTATTATTATTATTATTATTATTATTATATTTTAGAGTCCCAATAATCCTTTTTTTATCTCTTAAAAAATACTTATTTAGTAAGGTAGTTAAGTTGTAGATTAGAAAGATAATCTGTAAACTTATTTTTGTAAATAGTTGGCTACGGATTGCAAATAGCAAGATATGGCCAAATCTGTAACATAGCTTTAAAAGGTCATATCTGCAGATTTAAAGTCCAAAAGCATTTGGGCTTTTGGATTTTGTCTTGGACATGAGCCCATTTGACTCCATCAACCCAATAGTGGGCTGTCTCATTCAATGTCAAGACAAGCCCACATCTTACTAGTTTTAAGCAATGTCAATTGATAATTTTCTCTCATTACTCTCATCTTTTAAATTAGTACTCATAACAATAATTTTCTCTCATTAGTTAAGTTGTAGATTATTATTCAAATCTTTTCTTTATTTTTTTTAAAATAAATAAAAACGGACATAAGAAAAGCATAAAAATCAAATAAACCACAGTTTATCCAAGTTTAATTCAAGCCAAATGTAGTCAATAAAGCGACTGTGCTAGAACCACGAGACTCAGGGAATGCGTTACACCTTCTCCCCGGTCAACAGAATTCCTTACCCGGACTTTGTTTTCGCAGACCAATAATAATAGAGTCAAACCTTCCTTTGAATAGGGATTCAAATAAAAGGTGACTTGGAACACCAGTAGAAATCAATTTCAAGTGGCGACTCTGTAAATAAAATAATCCCTACTTCAAATTTGTCACTTTAATTGGAAAAGCTCTTTAACCCACAATCCATAACATTTTACACTTATCTCTTGGAGGGGTAAAAATGGGTGTGACAGCTCTAGCGACTCTGCTGGGGACAACCAGAATTCGAGCTTGTACATGTTGACTTTTATTTGGCTTTATTAATTTTGTATATACTGTGATTTATTTGGGTATAATGTGCCACTTGTTTGCTTTTTACCGCTTTGATATTTTTGAATGGTACATATAAACTGTCTTCTCACGTACCCCCTCCGAGTCTTCTTGAATTAAAATTGGGCATTTGCTTGACATAGCCCGCTTTCTTTGAGATAGCCGAGGTGTTTTTCACCCGCTGAAGGATTTTAGTCACACCTATTTTAGGCGGGGAGCACCACCAGTTAAGCCGGAAAGCAATGTTACCGGTACACTGACCCTCCTCGGCTCGAGTTGTCCGATCGAGTAAGCCAGTCTAGATACCTTTTCCACCAAGATTTAAACCTAGGAGAACAAACCTCATATCGGATTTTTCCTAGTAGGTTCGCTCTATGTGCATCACATGCATTTGACTTAGCGAAACTCGGCACAGGGGCCGTGTCCGTATAAGACAGGTATCCTATTTGAGACCATCATGTTCACGTATGTGCTACTTGATACATCATTTGGAAGGCTTACTTGCATTGTCGACCGGCTTTAGAAAATTAGTGTAGCAGAATTATTAAAATAAAAGGTACCCAGTTTGACCGAACTATGCGGGTTTGATTCTCATCGAATGTGATATACGTACGCAAACCTCATCGGTTCCGACCCCCAATTTTCAAAAAAAAAATCAAATATATTTCCCTTTACTTCCTTCTTTAGAAAATAATTTCTTAGAGACCCCAATTTTAAAAAAATCAAAAAAAAAAATCAAAAATATTTTCTTCTTTTTTCTTTTATAAGTCTTTCTTCCACAAAAAAAAAATCAAAATCAGATTTATTTATTTTTCTTCAAAAATCACAAAAAAATAAATAAATGAAAAAGAAAAAATCGAAAATTCCAAAAAAAAAAAATTTGTTGAATTCCAATTTTTTTTTCTGCTTTAGAAGTTTTTCTTTCAAAAATTGAAAAAACAATATTCGAAATTCAAAAATATTTTATTTCTTCTTTAGAAGTGTTTATTTCAAAAATTTCCAAAAAAAAAAGAAACTTTAAAAATGAAAAAAAATCTTTTTTTAATTCTTTCTTTCAACAATTCCAAAAACAAAATGAAAAAAATCGAATTTCAAAAAAAAATCGCTCTTCTTTAGAAGTCTCACTTTCAACAATTCAATAAAAAAATTGAAATCTAAAAAAAAATCTTTCTTCTTTTGAATCCTTTCTTTCTATCAAAAAAAATCCAAAATTATTTTCCTTGTTAGGAGCTTTCGTGGAGTTATTTGTATATGAGTAAAAAACGAGAGTTAGTTTGTGTACTTTATTCCTGATTTTTTCTGAACTACGTAATGATCTGATTCATGCGGCGTCATGATACGTAGGCAATCCCCATCGGATTCGATCATAACCATAGAATTAACTGAGGAAAAAATAAACTAAAAAAAAGAAAAAAAAGAGAGAAAAAAAAGAGAGTGACAAAAAATAAAAGAGTGACAAAAAAAGAAAAGAAAGGAGAATGCCAAAAAATAAAAAGCGACAGAGACAAAAAAAATCAAGAGTGATTAAATAGAGGTAGAAATAAAAGAGGTACATACTTAAAGGGTTAGTTAAGGCCGGGATGAAACATGCAACCGTTCAAACACATGGTAAAAATGTTTAACTATTAGGTGCATTGCATCCCCAACGTGCGATTTTCTATGTGTTAAATGTCTCAAAACTAACTAGGTTGTGGTATGAGCAAATTAGTCAGGTTCTGTTCAGGTGGTTGGTTTTGTTGGTATGCGGTGATGAACGCGCAACCTTGCACGCGGCCACAACATTATACACAAAACCGAACTCCACCTCCCAGAAATGCACATCCTTACCCAGCTCCATATAACCCACAACCAAATGATCTCCGATACAATCCTCGCCCAAGAGAGCCTTTCAGAAAGAATCAGTTCACCCCTGTTGGTGAATCGTATTCAAGCTTGTTCCAAAAGCTAATCAGGCTAGATCTATTGCAGCCAGTGGCCCCGAAATGGCCGAACCCCTAGTCCCCCTCGCACCGAGCTGACGCTAGGTATGAATACCACTCTGGAGCAATGAGACACAGTACAAAGGACTGTTGGACCCTCAAAAGGGCAGTTGAAGATTTTATTGAAGCTGAAAGAATCATTTTTCGGGATGAAGAAGCTCCTGATGTGATGAACAATCTGTTGTCTGCCCACAACATCAGGCCAATGGTCGGAATGATTTGTGAAACTGAGGAATTTGATCCGACACTGAAGGCCATTGTAGCCATTGCCGAGACAAAAGAAAAGCTAAAAAATGGCCGCCAAGCATGAAAGTTCCCTATCAGACGGGAGTCTTAGTAGCCAGTCTTGCTATCCTTTCTGCGTCTGAATTATCTCAGGGTGTAATCCGGGTGTTTTACTTTATTGTCTTATTTTTCGATGTAAACCCTTATATAAAAAAAACCAAAAAAAAATAAATCAAAAATAAAATGAAATTAATATTTCATTGTCTAGGATTGTCTCTTTTCTTAATCTTGTCATTTTCTTATTCTCTTTTTAGTTTTGTTAAATGCAGATTTCAATAACATGACATGCTTGCGGACTTCATGCCCAGATCCTGAAAGCTGTCAGGCCTCAAAATAATGAATCAAGGATTAGATCGAAATGAAGATAAAGTTTAAGGAAATAAAACAAAGAGTTGGAACAACTGAAGAAAAATTGGTTCCCGGATTGGAAAGGTCTGTACATTACAACAAGAGTACTGCCAAAAGAGTGTGTTGCACTTGGGACACATCGAAGGAAATGTCCCTGAAATAACTGTCAATACAAATGTAGTCAAAAGGTACTATGTTGGATCCTCCATATAGTACTAATATTCTCCAATTGGGATGACAAAGACTTTCATTCTCGCTAACCAAACACTATCAACCCTTTGCAAACCCTTTGAGTCGGCTCCCAATCTTTGATCACCCTCTTTGGAACCTGAAAGTGTTATTGAAAAATGAAATGAAAAAAAAGAAGAAAAAGAAAAAAAAAATGTACAAAAAAAGAGAGGAAGAAAAGACAAAGAAAAAGAAAAACAAAAGAGAAAAAGGAAAGGAAAAAGAAAGAGCAAACAAAACAAAACAGAAAAACGAAAGAAAAAAAGTTCCCTGAACTACGTTCGACTTGATTCCGAAAGGATACGTAGGCAACCTCTCTCTGGAGTTCAGTCACACCAAAATAAAAATTCAAATTCCCCCAAAAGTGAAATTAGGGCAGATGTTGTAATGGTCCGGTGATGATCCCGCCTGAATGGTTCCAAAGTTGTAATTCGATCCAAATCATTTTTACCCAAATCCTTTCAAGTCCTTCCGATCAATCGGTGAGAATGTTCAAGGATAAGAGAATACGACTACTTGGATCCGATGCAATAAAAATGAGAGAAATAAAATGAGAGAGTTTTATTGGTGAAAACTCACACGGGCACCATGAGGCGATAGTAAGAAGAGAAATGAAAAATAAGAGAGTCTTGTTAGTGAAAACTCGTAAAGAGCACTATAAGGCGAGAAGAAAAATAAGAGAGGTCTGCTCGTGAAAACCCGCAAAGGACGCCCCTGATCGAAAAGAGGATCCTTACAGCCATCGACACCGACAGAGTCCTGGCAAGATTTCTCGATTTTGAGGAAAATATTGTGATGAATTTCTGAGAGTCGGACGGTTTACACAGATCAGGCATCCAGTCCAAAAGGCATATCATGTTCATTGAAGTCCGCATGTACTCCAGATAAGTCCTTATTTCCTTTCCCCGAAAGGGACACTTATTGTTTTAAACTCATTTTCCATTCCATTGTTTGTTTTCTTTGAATCCCTTTCGGTCTAACACTGTTCTGAAACTAAGACAAAGAAAGGATGGCAAGACTGATTTATAGGGTTCCCATTTGGCGCGAGCTAATATGCAGAAAGGCACCCAGCCTCATACGGGCATCAAGTCGACCCCGACTAGCCATGGCGGCCGATGCTTCGAAATCAAAACTCTTGGAAAGAGAAAATCAAATGGAGCGCCTATAAAGGCAAATGGAGTTGAAAAGGTTGAGTCTCACGTGGCTAACCGTCTCGGCAAAGAGTTGAAAAAAGCCAAGGCATCCCAAATGCTCTGAATTTGAAGTTGGGAGAAAGAAGCCAGAAAAGAAAGGCCAACGAAGGCGAAATAAAATTGGAAAAGGTTAAGTCCCACGCGACTAGCCGTTGCAGCAAAGTTTGAGGAGCCGAAAGTTCCCCAATGCTCCGAATAAAAGAAAAGAAAAAAATGATGAAAAAAATATAAAAAAAAAGAAGAAAAAAAAGAGAAATCAGAAGGAAAAGACCTACGAAGGCAAGATAAAGTCAAAAAGGTTGAGTTCCACTAATCAATCATCATGACAAAGTCTAGATAAGCTAGAGTTTCTCCAGAGTTAGAAAGGCAATCGGTATTCAGGAAGCAACCAGTTTCAATTGAAAGGGCCGAGATCAAGTGATCAAAACAATCAAGGCCACAAAACCAACCACCACTTTGAAAACTCACAAATATTTCTTTGTTTGAAACAGGAACACAACATGCAGAATGGTGATTCTAAAAGAACGAATGTCACCAAACCTTAACCCAGGTAGAACATTTTTGCCTAGGGGATCCAGCTCATTGTTCCGGGTAGAAGCACTCTTCGCTCAGGTTGTTTTTACACAGCTTAACTCAGGTAGAACCTTTTCACCTAGGAGGATCCAGCTCATAGTTACGGGTAGAAGTACTCTTCGCTCAGGTTGTTTTTATGTAGCTTAACCCAGGTAGAACCTTTTCGCCTAGAGGGATCCAACTCATATTTCTAGGTAGAAGTACTCTTCGCTCAGGTTGCTTTACATTAGCTTAACCCAGGTAGAACCTTTTCGCCTAGGGGGATCCAGCTCATATTTTCGGGTAGAAGTACTCTTCGCTCAGGTTGTTTTACATTAGCTTAACCCAGGTTGAACTTTTTTGCCTAGGGGGATCCAGCTCATAGTTCTGGGTAGAAGTAATCTTCGCTCAGGTTGTTTTACATTAGCTTAACCCAGGTAGAACCTTTTTCGCCTGGGGGATCCAGCTCATAGTTCTGGGTAGAAGTACTCTTTGCTCAGGTTGTTTTTACGTAGCTTAACCCAGGTAGAACCTTTTCGCCTAGGGGCATCCAGCTCATATTTTTGGGTAGAAGTACTCTTCACTCAGGTTGTTTTACGTAGCTTAACCCAGGTAGAACCTTTTCGCCTTGGGGGATCCAGCTCATATTTTCGGGTAGAAGTACTCTTCGCTCAGGTTGTTTTACATTAGCTTAACCCAGGTAGAACCTTTTTGCCTAGGGGGATCCAACTCATAGTTCTGGGTAGAAGTACTCTTCGCTCAGGTTATTTTTACGTAGCTTAACCCAGGTAGAACCTTTTCACCTAGGGGGATCCAGCTCATATTTCCGGGTAGAAGTACTCTTCACTCAGGTTGTTTTACGTAGCTTAACCCAGGTAGAACCGGTTTGCCTAGGGAGATCCAGCTCATAGTTTCCGGGTAGAAGTACTCTTCGCTCAGGGTGTTTTACGTAGCTTAACCCAGGTAGAACCGTTTCGCCTAGGGGTATCCAGCTCATAGTTTCCGGGTAGAAGAACTCTTCGCTTAGGGTGTTTTACGTAACTTAACCCAGGTAGAACCATTTCGCCTAGGGGGATCCAGCTCATATTCCGGGTAGAAGTACTCTTCGCTCATGGTGTTTTACGTAGCTTAACTCAGGTAGAACCGTTTCTCCTAGGGGGATCCAGCTCATAGTTTTCGGGTAGAAGTACTCTTCGCTCAGGGTGTTTTACATAGCTTAACTCAGGTAGAACCGTTTCGCCTAGGGGGATCCAGCTCCTAGATTCCGGGTAGAAGTACTCTTTGCTCAGTGTGTTTTACGTAGCTTAACCCAGGTAGAACCGTTTCGCCTAGGAGGATCCAGCTCATAGTTTTCGGGTAGAAGTACTCTTCGCTCAGGGTGTTTTACGTAGCTTAACTCAGGTAGAACCGTTTCGCCTAGGGGGATCCAGCTCCTAGATTCCGGGTAGAAGTACTCTTTGCTCAGTGTGTTTTACGTAGCTTAACCCAGGTAGAACCGTTTGGCCTAGGGGGATCCAGCTCATAGTTTTCGGGTAGAAGTACTCTTCGCTCAGGGTGTTTTACGTAGCTTAACTCAGGTAGAACTGTTTCGCCTAGGGGGATCCAGCTCCTAGATTCCGGGTAGAAGTACTCTTCGCTCAGGGCGTTTTACGTAGCTTAACCCAGGTAGAACCATTTCGCCTAGGGGGATCCAGCTCATAGTTTTCGGGTAGAAGTAATCTTCGCTCAGGTTGTTTGATACAATTTAACTCAGATCGAACCTTTTTTCACCTAGAAGGATTCAACATTTTATCAATAATACATGGTGCTAACACCTGATTCTATTTTCTTCCAGTAAGATAGGGTACCGGCCCCTGGTTACATTTTCTTTCAGTAGTACGGGATACCGATCCCTGGTTACACAATCATTCGTTACCAAATTTTATCTCTTTTAGCTAGTTTATACTACTATTTTTGTCTGCCTTTTCAATAAATTAGATAATTTATAGATTTCTCTAATAACTCACAAAGTTTTCTAGTGCCAGACTGGGGAAGAAATTTTTTTGTTCGTTTTTGTTTGTCTTTGATGGTTTTGCAGGCTCGGCCGTATAGCACAAGTGAAGATTAAAGCTTGCAGTTTCAGTTTCTCATCAGAAGGAAGAAGTCTTCCGATCACATGATAGTTGGAGTTAACTTTGACAATGTGTCAGTAACCCAGCTTCTCAAGATTCATCTTCTCAATTTCAGATCAGGAAAGCAAGCAACTAAAATTGAGTCATAATCGTTTCTTCAAAGAGTATCAAAATCCAATCTAAGGTCAACGCAAGCGAGCAGGTCAAGAATCAAGATTTGACTCCAGAAGATGCATAGATAGGAATTTTGTACTCTTAGTTTGCAGACATATATAGTACTCTTCTCTTTTTCTTTTTTTGATGTAAGAAGCGAGTAACAACAATAGCAACAGCGATAGCAATAGCCGAAACAATCTTAATTCTAGTGTCCAATAGTCCCAGCTACCAAATTTTTCCAGAACTACACTGACCTGATTTCTTTATAGCCAAGGATATGTAGGCAGCCTTGGAAGCTAGGTTCAGTCACCTTTTTTTCGAAAAAAAAATTACTTCCATTGGAGTGACATGTGAGCAAAAATTGGCTATGACATTCACTTTTCTTTGCACGAAAACTCTTCATGTTCTCGAGCAAAGAGGGGCAGTTGTGAACACCTAATTTTTGCACTATTTAACACCTCCTAAAGTTATTAGTGTTTTGTTATTTTAATTATTTTTCTCAATTTTTGTGATTTTAATTGCATATTTCCTATCATAAAATACTAAAAAAATAGTTCTTTCTTCATTTGTGCATTTTAAGAATTAACTAGTTGTTCAGTTGGTGAATTAATCTAGTTAATTGATCATTAGAATAAGTTATTTAATTAATTTATTTGTGTAAAATTAGTTTAATAAGTAGGATTAAGGAAGAAATTTGGCCAAATTTGAAAGAAAAAGTGTCCAAGAGTGCAAGATAAAGGGCTGTCATTGAAAGGGTCTGAAACTACGTAGTTTTGCCTCAAAACTACGTCGTTTCACTAAATGAAACAAGATCAAATCATACCCATCCATTCCATCTTGATCCAATGGATCTCATTCACTCTTGGCTTAGGTATTTAAAGCCTCAAAAATCTGAAAATTGTCCTCATTTTCACCCATAATTCTTTTCTCCTTCTTCTCTCTTCTCTCTCTTGACTCTCTCTACGCCGCCTCAGCTTCGCCCATCGCCGCTGGCCGGAAATCGCCACCGCCGGCGGACCTCCTCCAAACACCTCCAAATTCACATCATGTAATATCCACAACTTCCTCCTTCCATATCTCCAAACCAAATCCTTCAAAAATCCCTCAAACTCCTTGAATCTTAGATCTAGGAAACTTTTCCGACACCTTTTTGCCCAAATTCTTGAAGCTCCAACCACTACCATCCCACAATACTTACATCAATGGATAGAGCTCCTCAAGACCTAGCTATTGATGCCAATTTCACCATAAAAATCCGGCGATCAAAATCCGGCCAAATTCCGGCGACCTCCCCGAACATCCTCTTTTGGCATACCACCATTTTTTCGGCCACTTGATTTATAAAATGGTAAAAACCCTATTATTTTTCGTGGCTGATTTTTTATTTTTTCAGATCTTATTTTTGTCTATTATTAATTATTTTAGCATTAGTTTTTGAAGTTTGAAATGTCAAATTTTCTGTTTTTGCACTTGTTGAAGTAGTAAAATAGTTTTGTGTTGATAAAAGTGAGGTAGTGAAAAATACTTAAGAGTATATGGTACTTGTTTGATTGTTTATTTACTACTTCAAGACTCTTTGAGTACAACACTCAAAAGTCAAATTGTTTGGTAAAAAAATGTAGACCTTTGGACAGTGTTTGAATAAAAGTCTGTCTTTGAATAGTGGAGAGCAGATTTTATTTGAAATACTTGACAAGATTTGAACTAGAAAGTCTGCATTTTGAATTTAAGAGTAGATTTTGTAGAAAAATCTGTCAAAAAGATTGATTTTTAATTTTTTTGAAATAGCTGATTGTTTTGATATAAAAGGAGGACACTCCATCTTACTAAGGGAGCTCTAGACACACAAAAAAGAGAAAAAATCAGTAGCTATAATATCCCTTAGCAACTTTTGTGAGTTGATTCTTAAGTGAAAAACTTGTTTAAGGAAAACAGAGTAGTCTTGAAAGATTTTTCTGGAGTTACATAATTGTACTGTTTTGCTGGGGATATTTCTAATTTATTTTCTTGGGTTTGAATCTGCCGGTTGTCGCTGTCTTTTGCTGTTGTTGATGCCCGTTTAATTGTTTTGCTGTTGATTTTGGAAAGAGCTGACTCTGCTGTATTTGTTCTTCTTTCTGCTGTCCAAGTAATTTTCGGACCATGTAAACTCATAAAATCGAGTTGGAATGAAAGATAATGAAGCTGGAAAATATTAGTAGCTTTATCCTTCTATTGTAATTCATTTTTATATGCTCTTGAATGTTTGATAATGTTATAACGATATGTTAGTTAATTAAATTGTGTTAAGCATCTTTAATTATTTTTATTTTTGCAAAGCATTAGATATAATTCCACTGGCATTTGGTTGTCTGAAAGGAGCATATATATTAAAATTTGAACCCTTGTAGCCATGTTTGTCCCTTTGTTGTCACCAAGCTATGTTTTTACTATTATTATTATTATTATTATTATTATTATTATTATTATTATTATTATTATTATATTTTAGAGTCCCAATAATCTTTTTTTTCTCTCTTAAAAAATACTTATTTAGTAAGGTAGTTAAGTTGTAGATTAGAAAGATAATCTGTAAACTTATTTTTGTAAATAGTTGGCTAGGGATTGCAAATAGCAAGATATGGCCAAATCTGTAACATAGCTTTAAAAGGTCATATCTGCAGATTTAAAGTCCAAAAGCATATGGGCTTTTGGATTTTGTCTTGGACATGAGCTCATTTGACTCCATCAACCCAATAGTGGGCTGCCTCATTCAATGTCAAGACAAGTCCACATCTTACTAGTTTTAAGCAATGTCAATTGATAATTTTCTCTCATTACTCTCATCTTTTAAATTAGTACTCATAACAATAATTTTCTCTCATTAGTTAAGTTGTAGATTATTATTCAAATCTTTTCTTTAATTTTTTTTAAAATAAATAAAAACGGACATAAGAAAAGCATAAAAATCAAATAAACCACAGTTTATCCAAGTTTAATTCAAGCCAAATATAGTCAATAAAGTGACCGTGCTAGAACCACGAGACTTAGGGAATGCCTTACACCTTCTCCCCGGTCAACAGAATTCCTTACCCGAACTTTGTTTTCGCAGACCAATAATAATAGAGTCAAACCTTCCTTTGAATAGGGATTCAAATAAAAGGTGATTGGAACACCAGTAGAAATCAATTTCAAGTGGCGACTCTGTAAATAAAATAAATCCTACTTCAAATTTGTCACTTTAATTGGAAAAATTCTTTAACCCACAATCCATAACATTTTACACTTATCTCTTGGAGGGGTAAAAAGGGGTGTGACAAAACTGTCTCTTTCAAGGAGTAAGTTAACTATTAGCACTCTCCTTAAGTTAGTTATTAGAATATCGGTTGACAAATTCGACTATCGGTGTTCATTCAGCCAGCTGATTCATTAAATTTTTAGCCAACTTACCTAATAATTTTTGTTTATAAAAATATCAAATTGTACCCACAATGCAAATAGCAACTTGTCATTTTTACTGATGTTGTTAACGAGTTAGGAAATATAATTATCAATGCTATTTGACTCAAAAAATATTAAAATCTTTTTGAACAAATCAATCAAAGTCGAAGGGGTAAATTTTAGCTGAGAATAATAATCTCTAGAAAGAGCGATAGATCAAGAGAAGATGGATCACGAGATTTCTTTTTATTCATAAATAGCCATGTAGCCAGAATCCCCTCTGCAAGGTTATTACCCTCTATATATATAAAGAGCCAAACTCTTCTAAGCAGTGAAAGACAAATTACAAGGAATTATTCGAAGGAATATTCCCAATGTCCCCTAATGGGCATGCATTATTACAAGGGTCGTCCATCCTCTGGTTTGTCTCAGGATGGTCTCCCTCAGGATATCAATTCAAGGAGGCTCCGTCAATCGTCCTACTTGTCGTTGGTCAGTCAAATTTGGACCCATACAGTTAGTCCCTCCACTTGTCGGGGTCGCAACTGGGTGCGTCCTCGATGAGCGGACACCATGCGTTCCTATGGAGAAATTTGAGCCGTTGAGACATTACGAAACCAATGGGGGATGGTCAGCGTGCTTAGCAAGATGTCGGGTAATATACTCCACCGGGAAATGATGCCATCTTCACGTGCGTCATCATCACACATGTTCTCGAGGCAGGAGTTGATGGCTTGATGCTTCTATTTTAGCGCTACTTTGTGACTCTCCGCTTCGATTTTGGCACCACCCAACTCTATAAATAGGTGAAAGGTTTGATTTTTTTGAAAGTTTTTGGCCACTCCACTCTTGATGACCTCCTTATCTCTCTGAGCTAACACTGATAATCTTCTGCTTCTTCTTTTTTATATTCTTAGTTCACAACTTCATCTTCTTCTTTTGTTTCTACGGTATCAACACCTCATTTCATTTAATAGAAGCATGCCGAGGCAAAGCCGATCTCGCGAAGGAATTCCTGAAGCCGTTCCACCGTCCACGGTGCCCCTTCAGGTGGCGAAGACGCGGCGGTAGAAGAGGGTGACAGCCTTTCTACGGTGGAGGAATTACTGCCGAGACACCCCTTGTCTCGAAATGACTTCCTTAAAGATCCCCCTCCTGCTCCGGACCCCCTACTCTATGAGACGGAGCAAGTTCACATTGACGCTCTTCGTGTGAAGTATGGAATTCCCACCCATGTAGATATGGTTCCGGCGGGGAGAGATTTCATAGATGTCCACAGACCTGGGTACTATGCTTTCTACGAGTACCCTTTCATGATTGGCTATAATCTTCCTCTCTCCCCCTTAACGGAAGAGTTCTGTAGGTTCTACCAAGTTTGTCCGGCACAACTTTCGCCGTATACGCTCAAGATACTTCTGTTGCTGACCAAGTATGCGGAATTGGCGGAGTGTAACGTTTCAATTCACCACCTTTTGCATTTGTTCACGCCTGGCTTCCACAGGGGCACCATGGTGCATTTGAGGCTCCATGGTACGACAGGGCTGGTGGTCGGGACAGATGACCGGGCAAGTCGCAAGTTTTGGCGCAAGTACTTTTTTGTCAAGACCGAACAAGTCGTTTTTGACTCCGCCAGGTTCCTGGAGCGATGGAATGAGACTCCTAAGTGTTGCCGCTCCTTTTACTCTTCCTTCATCTGTATTCATTATAAAGTTTGTTTGCTTCCTGTTTGCAACTATGGGACGTCCACCTCGCCCTATTGCGGATATCAGGGATTGGGTAGCACATCTGTTACCTCATGTAGCGGAAACCCGATATTGGCCCGCCTTCATGAAGTATTATGGCTCTAAAGTCCCCTCTGGTAAATATTTTCCTTACCACTTCGTTGGCCGTATAACCTTGTTTATTAATACGACCCTTCGTGATGACAGGCCGGGAGCTTCCAGGCAGAGGGCACCAGTCCTTACGTTTCGACAGGCCGTTGCTGTCGTGGACACGCAGTTTATTTTGAGTGAGTTTGTTCGAGAGGGGCACCTTCAACCTATTCAATTAGAAGGTCCCTTTCGAGTCGTGGTCGTGAGGGAGGAGGCTTCTTCGGTACCAGCTTCACATCCTTTGGATGAATCCTCTAACGGGGGCGAGTCGTTATCAAGAAAAAAGAGAAGGATGCAGCTTGGGAAGGGCGTGGCCGTGGGCGCTGATAGAAGCAGGGTGTCGCAGACGGCGCCCGTGCCCGTATTTATGGATGACACTATTTTATCGGGGAGATCTCCCTAAGTGGAAAGAGTTTACCTAGGAGTCGACTTAGTACACTTCTGCTGAGGGTGGTGCATTGTCCAACGTCGGAGGCTATCGTGTTGAGGGTGACGGCTCAGGTTTAGATGTTGACCTAGAGGATGTCAACGATCGTAGGTCGCCATACTCATATGGAGGTCAGAACAGAAGGGTCTGATTGTCACATAGTTGTCCTGGGGGACTGCAACTTGCTGCTGAACTGTGAGAAAGTGGAGTTTGCTTTAGCTCCTCTATGTGCTGCCCCTAAAAACGAGGTGCTTAGGGTGATAAGCGATGTGGAGTTGTCTCAGAAGGTCGCCGGTATGGCCCTGCGGGTAGGTGCCTTTCCTTCCTTTTTCGTCGTTGGGTTTGTGTGGTGATCGTTGATCTGCATTTTGTTTCTAACTTCTTCCTTCTCTTTTTTTTGTTCCAGACCCTCGTCATAGAGATTGAGCGAGAGCATAGGAAGAGGAAAAGGACAGCCCTTTATGAGAAGATGTCGTCCAAATATCAACAGTATCGTGCTAAGCATCACGCGATGGCTGACATTTATAACCAGGACCCTGAGTTTCAGTTGTTTCGTGAGGGGCTCAAATAGTGGGAGGACCAACTAGAGCGTAAGACCGAAGAGTTGAGGGAGTGGGATGAGGAGCTCATGAAGATTGTCGCCCGTAATAGTGAACTCGAGGCTTCCCTTAATGTAAAGGATGACGAGCTTGAGTTGAGCAGGGGTGATGGCCGAAAATGCCGACTTACAGGCAAAGGTGGCCAGTTTGACCGCTGAGTTGAGTGCGAGGGTAGTGGAGGTAGAGGGACTTTAGGGCGAGCTGAGCGTCGATACTGATAAGTTGGCGGCAGCTATTTCTGGAACTTCATCTTTGGAGAATGCCCTTCGTGTTTGTAGGTCGGAGCTAATTGAAGAAAAGGAGGCCTCTAATCGCAAGTTCGCTGGGCTCGAAGGGCATGTCAAAGAACTGGAGGCGGAGCTGTTTGTATTAAATGGACAAGTGGCCTTGCTGAGTGCGGAGGATGCAAGTCGACGTTTTCAGCCTTTTACGTCTCGTGCCTCAGCCAATCCGGTCGTGCCTCATCGTTTATATGAGTTATGGGTCCATGTTGAGGCCCGACTTGACGTGTACAAGGCTTTTCACGCCGAGAGGAGGGAAACTGAGGCAGAGCTTCAGGCCGTGCACATCGAAACTCGTGCAGCTCGTAAGGCTTGCGGGTACGACCCTCTTACACCTGACAGGGATGACATAATTCTGATGATGCGAACCATCTTGCTTCGGACTCGTGGTACGAAGATGCTTACCCCACCGGGGATGATGTGTAGTCTTTGTTTGTACTTGCTTTTTTTAGGGTTTTGTAGGGGGCATACTTGAGCCCGTTTGTAAAGACAAGTGTAAATAATATTTTGATGCAATGTAAAATATATTTTGTCGATTTGTTCTTCTTTGCAATGTTTATGATATCCGGGATACATGTCGAGCTGTTAAGTTGATTTAGATATTGGGCGAAGATTCCTTTTTTCGTCAATGGCCTTGGACATTGGGATGTTGCTTCGAACTATCGTCGAAATAGTATCCCGTCATAGTTCGAACGAGGTCGAACCCATGTTTTTTGTTGATGACCTTGGCCATTGGGATGTTGCTTCGAACTGTCATCGAAGTAGGATCCCTTCGTAGTTCGAACGAGGTCGAACTCATGTTTTTGTCGATGGCCTTGGCCATTGGGATGTTGCTTCGAACTGTCATCGAAGTAGGATCCTGTCGTAGTTCGAACAAGGTCGAACCCATGTTTTTGTCGATGGCCTTGGCCATTAGGATGCTGCTTCGAACTGTTGTCGAAGTAGGATCCCGTCGTAGTTCGAACAAGGTCGAACTCATGTTTTTGTTGATGGCCTTGTCCATTGGGATGTTGCTTCGAACTATCGTCAAAGTAGGATCCCGTCATAGTTCGAACAAGGTTGAACCCATGTTTTTGTCGATGGCCTTGGCCATTGGGATGTTTCTTCGAACTGTTGTCGAAGTAGGATCCGCCGTAGTTCAATTAGGGTCGAACTCATGTTTTTGTCGATGGCCTTGGCCATTGGGATGTTGCTTTGAACTATCGTCGAAGTAGGATCCCGCCGTAGTTCGAACGAGGTCAAACTCATGTTTTTGTCGATGGCCTTGGCCATTGGGATGTTGCTTCAAACTGTCGTCGAAGTAGGATCCCGTCGTAGTCTGAACGAGGTCGAACTCATGTTTTTGTCGATGGCCTTGGCCATTGGGATGTTGCTTCGAACTGTCATCGAAGTAGGATCCTGTTGTAGTTCGAATGAGGTCGAACCCATGTTTGTCGATAGCCTTGGCCATTGGGATGTTGCTTCAAACTGTCATCGAAGTAGGATCCCGTCGTAGTTCGAACGAGGTCGAACCTATGTTTTCATCGATGGCCTTGGTCATTGGGATGTTGCTTCGAACTGTCATTGAAGTAGGATCCTGTCGTAGTTCGAACGAGGTCGAACTCATGTTTTTGTCGATGGCCTTGGCCATTTCTTGGAGATTTGATCGTATTCCTGTAGGAAGACATGTCGACTTTATTCAGGCAATGGAGGTTTGATTATATACTTGTAAGAATCACATGTCGACTCTGTACACAATGGAGATTTGATTATATTCTTGTGAGAACCACATGTCGACTCTGTACACAATGGAGATTTGATTATATTCTTATGAGGATCACATGTCGACTCTATACATACAATGGAGATGATTATCTATATCTAGTCCCTTCATTACTTTATTCCGAAGACCATGTCGACGGGTGGGTTAATGAATCAGCACTCCAAACCTCGAGACGTCTCCCTTGCCGCCTCATTAAAAACCTCCCCGGGAAAACCCGACTGGGACAAAACCTGGGTGAGGGAAAAAGAGTACAACTTAGGTGATGCCTTCTTTTAGAAGTGTAAGTATTTGAGATGGGCGACAATCCAGTTGTTTTGGAGTAGTTTTCCCTCCATTGTTTCTAACTGGAATGCTCATTTGTTTGTTACGACTGTGATTTTGTATGGTCCATCCCAGTTTGTTCCCAATTTTCCCTTATTAGTGTCTTTTGCGGCTTGTGTTTTAGTTTTGAGGACATAATCTCCGACTTTGAGCGTCGCACCTTAGACCTCTTGTTGTAGTACTTTTCCACTTGTTGCTTCTGGGTTACCATTCTTACGTGGGCCATATCTCTCCATTCTTCGACTTCATCCAGATCTTGTAGCCTACTTTCGTCGTTGCTCGGTATCTCAAACTTGGTTCTTCGACCTCGACGGGTATAACTGCGTCAGTCCCATAGACCAGTGAATATGGCATCTCTCCTGTGCTGGTTTTTGGCGTAGTGTGGTATGCCCCTAATACTTCCTGTAGTAGTTCAGGCCATAGCCCTTTGTCATCTTCAAGCTTCTTTTTCAATATATTCAGTATTACTTTGTTGGACGATTCGGCTTGACCGTTGCGGGCGGGGTGATATGGCGTGGAGAGTATTCTCTTGATATGCCATTTTTCGAAAAACTCGGTCGTTTTCTTTCTGATGAATTGGGGTCCGTTGTCGCAATTGATTTCTTTGGGGATGCCAAAATGGCATATTATGTTTTTCCATATGAACGCGATGACCTCTTGCTCACGTATCTGAGTATATGCACCTGCTTCCACCTATTTAGAAAAGTAATCGGTTAAAACCAAAAGGAAACATACCTTACCTTATCCCGCTGGGAGGGGACCGACTATGTACATCCCCCACTTTATGAATGGCCATAGTGAAGTGACGGAATGAAGGAGTTCCCCTACTTGATGTATCATAGGGGTGTACTTCTGACACTGTTCACATCTCCTGACATAGTCCGCGACTTCTTTTTTCATAGTGAGCCAATAGTATCCGGCGAGGATGAGGCACCAGATGAGGGCGCGATTTTCCGTGTAGGCGTTCCCTTTGTGTACTTCTTCCAGCACTCGCCTTGTTTGATTTGGCCCAAGACATTTGGCTAGGGGACCGCCGAACGTTCTTTTGTATAGATCACTGTTCACGAAGCTATATCTGGCTGCCTGTACCCGAAGCTTTTTGGCTTCTTTTTTATCTTGCGGGAGCGTTCTGTCCTGCAGATATGCTACAAGGCGGTTACGCTAGTCCCAAGTTAGGTTTACAGAATGTACCTCGACGTGGTCTATTGCGGAATGGAGGAGGGTGACCACGTTTTCCCTATTGATATTTTTGGTGGCCACCGCTAGCTTAGAAGGCCATCTGCTTCGATATTCCACGCCTTGGGTATTTGTTCGAGGCAACATTCATCGAATTCCGACAGTAGTTTGTGAATTTCTGACTGGTACTTATGTAGTCTCTGTTCTTTGACTTGGAAAGTCCCAATGACCTGGTTCACCACGAGTTGAGAGTCGCAATGGAGGACGAGCCGTCGGGCACCATATTTGAGGGCTAACTTCAAACCTACAATCACGGCTTCATACTAGGCTTCGTTGTTAGTCATCTCGGGGCATCGTATGGACTGGCGAATTACTTCGCCTATACGGACTTCGAGGGAGAGTCCCAGTCCCAATACCAAGGTGTTAGAGGCACCATCGGTGTAGAGGACTCAGAGGTCGGTGTGTGTGGAAGCGCGGAGTGCTTCCTGTTCTATCTCGGGCAATATTTTCGTGCTGAAATCAGCGACGAAGCCGGCGAGCACCTGCGACTTAATGGCAGTTCGTGGTTGATATGTTATGTCGTGCTCGCTTAGTTCTATGGCTAACTTGGCCAGTCTGCCTGATAGTTCGGGTTTGTGTAAGATATCTCTTAGATCGATAGTTGTCACCACCTTTATAGGGTGACATTGAAAGTACAGTCTAAGCTTTCGTGAAGTTACGACTAATGCCAGAGCTAGTTTTTCAAGGTGAGGGTACCTTATTTCGGCATCGATTAAGGTTTTGCTGATATAGTAAATCGGAGATTGCGTACTTTTATTTTCACGGACCAAAATTGCGCTTACCGCAACTTCAAAAACTGCTAGATATACAAGTAGACATTCGCTCGTGTCCGCTTTGATGAGGAGTGGTGGCGAAGATAGATACGCTTTTAGTTTTCTCAGGGCATCGATGCATTCTTTATTCCATTGTAGTCTGTGGTCTTTCCTTAGCACATTGAAGAACTTGTGACATCTATCCGAGGATCACGAAATGAACCTTGATAGGGCGGTAATTCGCCTTGTTAATTTTTGCACCTGCGTTTTGCTGGTCAGTATCTTCGGTATTGCATCGATGGCCCTAATCTGATTCAGGTTGACCTCGCTACCCCTTTGTGACACTAGGAAACCAAGGAACTTTCCTGAAGTTACGTTAAAGGCACACTTTTCGGGATTCAGTTTCATCCCGTGTTGCCTTAATACCTCGAAGGCTTCCTTCAGATGGCCAATGTGATCCTCTTTCTTTGTCGACTTTACTAGCATGTCGCCGATGTAAACCTCCATGGTCTTACCGAGCTGTTCTTTGAACATCTTGGTGACTAATATTTAATACATGGCCCTTTCATTCTTGATCCCGAACGGTATCACCTTATAGCAGTATGTTCCTTAGTGAGTGATGAAATTTGTCTTTTCTTAATCTTCTTCAGCCATTAGAATTTGTTTGTAACCGGAGTAGGCGTCCAAGAAGCTCAGCAGTTCGTGCCCCGCTGTTGCATCGATAAGTTGGTTGATGTGGGGTAATGGAAGGGAGTCCTTCGGGCATGCTTTGTTCAGATCGGTGAAGTCGACACACATCTGCCATTTTCCATTCTTCTTTTTGACCATGACCATATTGGCGACCCATTGGGGATATTTCGATTCTCTGATGGAGCCATTAGCGAGTAATTTATCAACTTCTTCGTTGACTGCCTCATTAATTGCGGCATTGAACTTTCTCCTCATTTGTCGTACCAGTGGGTAAAGTGGATCGATATTCAGCCTATGCGTGGCGATATATCTTGGGATTCCTGGCATATCTGAGTGGGAAAAAGCAAACAAATCGGCGTTGTTAGTTAAAAACTCACGATACTTACCTGGCTCCGAGAGGTTGTGTCCAACATAAGCCTTTTGTGCTATCGGTGTTATCTAATTGGACGGGATCGAGATCTTCTACGGTTGCCTTGCAAGCTTCAACGATGTCTGGGTCTTTGATGGCCTCTACTTGCACATCAGGTTTGGTTCCCGACATGGCTAATTGCTATACCTCTGTACTTGCCCCTTTTAGTTGTTTGGTGTGTATGTAATCTTGGGAAATTCGGTAGCATTCTTGGGCGGTGCGTGGCTCGCCACGGATGCTGAATATCCCCCATGGGGTGGGAAATTTGATTACTTGATAGAAACTTGACGGGATGGCTTGCATGACGTGTATCCATGGTCGTCCTATGATGGCGTTGTAGGTTGTTTCCTAGTTCATGATGTGGAATGTCGTTTCCAGGGTGACCCCTCCTGCCAGGACGGGTAGCACTATTCCTCTAGATATTCGCTCCACTACATTATTAAAACCCGTTAGTGTTATGCAACACGTTATTATTTTATCCTCGAGTCTCATCTGCACGAGAACTCGTGGGTGAACAATACATGTGCCACTTCCGTCATCCACCATTATTCTTTTTACATTGGTATCTGTGATGCGTAAAGTTATAACCAAAGCATCATAGTAAGGGAAAGACAAACCGTCGGTATCCGACTTATCGAAGATGATACTGTCTTCGAGGTCGTCATACCGTTCATGGGCAACTGTCCGTTTGAGTTTATGTGTGGTGGTAAATTTCACATGGTTGATTACCGTATCGTTGCCGCCACCAATAATCATTTGTATGGTACGAGCTGGTGATGGTGGCTTTGGAGGTCCTTGAGGTTGATCGCGCCCACGAGCGAAGTTCGCCCGTCATTTATCACTCAATAGTTCTTTTAGGTATCCTTGGTTTAACATCCTTACTACTTCTTGTCGCAGACCTATGCAGTCTTTAGGTCTTGTGTCCTCTCTCTTGGTGGAATTCACACAGGATGTTCGACCTCCTAGTGCTCGGATCCGACTTCATATTTTGCGGCCACTGCACCTTCGTGCCGAGATTTTCCAGTGCATACATTATTTCTAAAAGGGAAACACAAAAATTATGAGCAGATAGCAATGGAGGCATACCTCTTTCATTTCGGAGGGGTGCGGTGTGTCGGGGCGCAGCATTCGCGTGCCGTGGAGGAGGCGGATTGGGTGTTCGGATATAAGGCTGATGCCTTTCTCGATTGAAATGTGGCAGTTGATCCCTTCGCCCGTCGTTGTGACGATCTCTCCTTGTCTCAGTCTGGATTGATGTTAATCGCTGAAGCGGGCCATTCAGGTCGTCCTCGTCTGCCCTCACTTCAGCGCAATAGGCGTTGTGTATCTCTTCCCACGTGGTAGGGGGTACTTCATGAGTCTACTGAGTAGTTTTTTGGTTGTTTTTGACCCGTTTCTGTTTAACCCATTTTGAAAGGCTGCTAGTGCCATCCCTTCTGACACATTCGATAGGCTCATCCTTACTCTGTTGAATCGGGCTAGAAAATTTCGAAGTCCTTCGCCCGTCATTTGCCTGACGGAGAAGATATCATTGACCCTAGCCTCGGCCTTTTCCCCTCCCGCGTGAGCGGTGGCGAACTTGTCTTCCATCTCTTCGAACGTCGATTTCGATCATGCTGGTAGTTGGGAGTACCATATCAATGCTCTCCCGTCAGAGTTTCGCCGAACTTTTTCAGCAGCACAGACGGTACCTATTCTTTTGATAGATTATTACTTTTTACTGCCATAACGTAATGGATTAAGTCATCCTCCGCGTCCGTAGTCCCATCGTATATTTTCAAATATGGCGGCATTTTGAAGGTCTTTGGAATAGAATGGGAGCTGCCCTTTCACTGTACGGGTGTTCGACGAATCGGCCCACATCGCGTTTTGGTAACAACTTCGGAGCACGTGGTATTTTATCAACCCTCTCCTGATGTTCCTTCATCTGGTCGCGGAGTGTTTTGTTCTCATTTTCCATCTCTTCTATTTTTTTAAGATGGTCGTGAGTTCATCGTTGCCTGTATCAGCAACAGTACAGGTGTTACCTGTTCGCGTAGTTCTTGGCTCATCGATGACAATTGCGGTTTCTACGGGTAATGTGTCTTCGATATCTCCCTGGAGGGGTTTCTCGAGCATGCTGCTCAAGGTGTTTGTTAGACATTCTTCTAGTAGCTTTTTCACGGCTGGTGGTGCTTCTCCTGCTGCGGATGTTGAGGTTTCCCTCTCGCACGAGACCGTTAGACCTTCGTGTGGGGGAGGTGAGATTTCTCCTTCGGGTGTAGCACTTGGTGTTTTGTTTTCGTTGTCTTCCCCACCGGCATCATTGAGGAAATTCAGGAGGTTTTTCGTAACACCTACTATTGCCTTTAGCCTAGCTTCTCCCTTTCCTGCCATTGATGGCCTTTGTGGAGCTAAAGAGAGGTGGTTATTTCTTTTTAGAATCTAGATGAAAACTACGATTTCAGCTATAGAAATCCCCATAGATGGCGCCAAATTGTTTGACTCAAAAGATATTAAAACCTTTTTAACAAATCAATCAAAGATGAAGGGGTAAATCTTAATTGAGAATAATAATCTCTAGAAAGAGCGATAGATCAAGAGAAGATGGATCACGAGAATTCTTTTTATTCATAAATAGCCATGTAGCCAGAATCCCCTCTGCAAGATTATTACCCTCTATATATATAAAGAGCCAGACTCTTCTAAGCAGTGAAAGACAAATTACAAGGAATTATTCAAAAAAATATTCCCAATATCCCCTAATGGATGTGAGCACGTGATTTTTGCTTCACGGAAACTACTCCAAAAGAAATCAAAAAATAAAACAAATGTCCTTTAGGTACAATTTTAAGAATTTGCGTGGCACCTTTAGATAATTGTTTGTATTTTTGTCTGTGAATGTTTATCTTGTTTTAATTAATTGAAAATACAAAAATATATGATGCATGCACATTTACGATTTAATTGTGCACTTAGGAATTAACTGAACCATGTTTTGTTTTAAAAGAAAGAAAATCACAAAATATGTATTTATTGCATTTTTGTCGTTTTATTGTCCAATTGTGTGATTTTGTTTTTTTATTAATATTTAATCTTGTGTGTCAATTATTATTTAGGTTTAATTAATATTTTTAATTTAATTTTGGTTTTACAACTTATTTTAGAATTTTTGGTAATTAGGAATTAAAAAGGAAAATAATAGAAAAGAAAAACAAGTGAAATAAGAAACGCATTCGGAACTGGGCCATTTTTGGACCCAAAATCAGGCCCAAAACACCCCATTTACCCGGTCCAATATGCCTGATCTCTCAGATGACTCAAACGACGCCGTTTAGGCGTGTCAAATCTGAATCGTTGATCAAACAGATCAAACGGTCCAGTTCAGCCCCATCATTGGTTCAAACGACACCGTTTCAGGTGATTAAATCTGAATCATCCGTGCCTTTTGATCTAACAGTTCCAGGATTCCCCCATAACCCGGTCCATTTCACCCCGGGTCGACCCAGTCTCGTAGCATGGCCAAACAATGTCGTTTCCTATTAGTATAATGATCCAGGCCGTTGATCGTGATTGATCCAACGGCCAGGATTTGTTTCCCCTTCTGGTATATAAACCTAATCCCTTACCCGTCCCCCCCCCCAAGCCAAACCCCTCCCCTTTCGTCCCCAAGAACCAGAAATCAAACAACCCCTGAAACCCTAGCCGCCCTCATGCCCCTTCTCCTGAAAGCCGGCGGCAACGATGCCTGTGACCACAAAATTCACACCATTGAACCTCCTAACCACCCTCAACACAGATCCCTACCCCTTTAACCTCAAATCAACCTCTAGCTTCTCAAATCTTCAATCGAAGATTCGAGCAAAACCCAAAACTACCCCAACCAGTCCCAAACTCACACCACGACACCCTCTGACCTCCCTCATGCCCAAAATACCTTTGGCCTGGTTCGAATCTTGCTAGAACCGTTCGAACCCCCAAATGGAACCAAGGCCCCTATAAAGACCAAACCTGGGCTTTGTCTGAAATTAAAGGAATTTGGGCGTCTAATCGACCTTAGTCGAAGTTTTCTCCGTTGAGAACACTCGATTAAGGTCAATTCGACCTCAAAAGTTTGAGTCAAGAGTTCGACCTAGGTTCATCTAATTTTGGTTTTTGTTAAGGTATTTTTTTTCCTCCTTTCTTTCTTGTTCTATTTTGTTACGGTTAATTGTGTTTAGTTTAGTTATAATCCAGTTTTGTTCATTGCTCCTTCTTCTTCTCCAATCAGACCTTTTATTTGGTCGAGTCTGCTTCTGTTCATGGGTCGAATATATGTATTTAGCCATGTAATTTGATAGTTTATAAGTTTCCTATTTTTGTCAATACCAATCGAATCACTTGTTGGTCTGTTTATTCTGATTGTTTGTTGTTAACTGCTAAATGTTATAGCCTGTTAAATCAATTGAATAAGTTTCGTCGATTAATCCGTTCATGTCTGTAGTTTAGTAGTCCTCGTCAAGTTGTTGGTGTCATTTGTTTTGTTTTCAGCCTTAGGGTTCCATTCAGTATATCCTCAGGGACCCTACATTTTGTGTTCAAGTCTAATTTAGAATTATGAATATTGGTTCGAATTGCTTCATTTCATGTGATGTTTGGTTCCCTTTTCTTTGTTGTTCATCATTTTGCACATGAGTTCAGTTTGTTTGTCGATTCAGTACGTTTACAGTGATTATTCCTTCTGCCTAAGTTTGATTTAGAATTGTGAATGCAGTCAGTTAATCCCATGCATCTTAGCAGCTTTGCATCAGTCTGCTATTTGATCTAATCTGAGTTCTAAGTTCGAACTGCTAGGGGAATTGAATTAAATTGGTTATAGCTGCTGTAGTTTGCTGATTAATTAGGAATCAGTTTAGTTATCTGATTAAGGAGATTGGTTATAGCTGATGAGGTAAAAGGGATTGGGTAGGACAGTAATTTCAGGGGCTTTAGGAGGGTGTTTTGGGATTGAAAAGGTTTGAAAGTAGTTTAAGTTGAATGGTCTGACAGTAGGGTACTAAAATACCATTAAACTAATGAATTGTTTAAGTGCTAATGGGGAACAAAACATAATGGTAGGGGAAGGTTTAAAGGAAATGGATTAAGAAATAGGTGTCTATACCTATTTGAATTTAAATAAAGAAAAGACAAGGGTAGTGGGGAACAAGTGAATTAAAAAGAGAACAAAACATGTAGTAGTGGTCGAGGAATATCATGGGCAGAAAATCTGATACTTTCAAGGCAGAGAGGGCAGGCCTGTTTTTGGGTTATAAATAGAGTCATTTTAGACAGATTGAGGGGCTGGTTTTTTGGGAGAGAAAAATCAGTTATTCTTTCAGTTTTTTTCCAGAGATTCTAGGCTGGATTTTTAACAGTTAAGAGTTCAGTAATTTGAAAAAAAAAACAGGCTGGTTTTAATCCTAAAAAGTTCAGTGTTTGAGAGTTAAGAAACTAAAAAGTGAGGTCTTTTCTTTTACTGCTGAATATCAGAACTAGTACTGTTACTGTTTCATTGGTGTTGTTGGTTGGTATTTCTGGGGTTTCAAGTGGTTTTTCCTGAGTTTACTATTGGTTATTTGCTACTGTTTCATTGGGTGTTGCTGGAATTCTGCTGGTCTTTTTAAATCTGTTACTGGGTTGTTCTGTTACTGTGTTGCTGGGTTATTGATGTTGCTATTTGCTACTGCTCTGCTGATCCTCCTCCTCTTCTTCTACTGTCTATTACCAGGTACACTTTCGAATCACACTTTGATGTAGTTGTGAGATGTAAAAGTGAAAAGAAAATGCTCGAGTAGTGTAGTACTTAGTGCATCTGAAATTTAGTAGATAAATGATAAGTTGTATAGTCTATCTTTATAACTCCATGAAGAATGTGGTTTGTGGAGTTTGTATCTGATAAGGACTGTATTGGACCATTAACTTGCCTTTCTTAGTTGTAAATTTAGTAGTTTAATACCAACTTTAGTATCATAGAATTGAAAATCAAACTTCCAAGTTTACTGTGCTTTTCCCGAATAGTTAAGCATGCCCATTATTGTCAAACTGTTTAGTTAAATAAGTGGAATATGATGAAGATAGCATGAGTTTGTTCTATTGAACCTGTCTGTTTAAACTTGTTAAGTTTCACTAGCTATGAAGGTTTTAATATTGTCAACAATAGGTAGATAATGATTGTTGGCAGCCCATTTGCTCGAAAAGTTGAAATATTGGGTTTGGCTTCATCAGGTAAAACAATTGGCAATAGCCTGTGTATGTTAAATCAGACTCGAATCCGCTTTTGTGAGTCGAACGCAGAACTTGGCCTGAATAACGCATGAAATCTGGTCGTAGGAAACGGGCTCGATCGCAAGACCATCCTTAAAAATCGTACAATAAAGTTAAGTAACAATTGGTTGGGACCTTCATTTTGTTTAGAGACAAATTTAATAGGAAAAAATGTAGTCACTTTAGGATCGTCCTTTCAAAATAAACGAGATGAGCCTCGCCAAATAAAACGCACAGATTGCGGGGCCCTCACAAATGTGTGTATTAATTACTTAGAACTCGGGATCGGCCGCTTAGCGAACTTCACGGCCATTTCCCAAAATAACCATGTGTTAGTCTCTTTAGGCGCGCACTTTAAATAACATTACCTTCTTAAACCCGGGTGCACATTTATGTGACCCAAGTCCGAATCTCAACGAAGTCGAAATGTGTCGCTAATCACGGGTACATTGATTGTGACGTGGTTCGAGATACATTTCCACGATGTTGCAAATTCTTTTTTTTTTAAATAATAATAATAATAATAATAATAATGAATGAATGAGACGAGCCTCGACAAACAAAAATACACAAGCTGCAGGGCCCTCTATACGTGTTGGTAAAATTACTTAGACTTCGGGATGGGCCGTTTAGCAAAGTTTCACGGCCTTACCCAAAATAATGATACGCTAGTCGCTTTAGGCGCGCCTTTAATAATTTACTTTCTTAAACTCGGGTGCACATTTATGTGACCAAAATCCAAATCTCATCGGAGTCGAAATGTGATGTGGCGTGGTTCGAGACATGTTCTCGCGACGTTGCAATTCTCTCTTAAAATAACAACAATGAAAGCGGGAAAGAGTTAAAATTGGCACACTGGTCCAACATGTAGAAAATCAGATAAATGAGCCGAATATGACAGTCGAGCGACCGTGCTAGAACCACGGAACTCGGGAATGCCTAACACCTTCTCCCGGGTTAACAGAATTCCCTACTCAGATTTCTGGGTCGCGGACTATAATACAAAGTCAATCTTTTCCTCGATTCAGGATTCAACCGGTGACTTGGGACACCATAAATCTCCCAAGTGGCGACTCTGAAATAAACAAACAAATCTCGTTCCGATTGTCCTTTAATTGGAAAAACTCCCTCTACGCCCCGGCGGGAGCGGGTGAAAAGGAGGTGTGAGAGCTCTGGCGACTCTGCTGGGGACAACATCGAATCTCTGGTTTAAGGTTCAAGAATTCGAGCTTAGAATAATTGTTATAGTTGTCTTTATCCATTATCTGATTTTGTTACATGTTTTGGGCCTAATGTGCTAATTTATTGCTTTTACCGCTTTGATATTCCGTGAACTGTGTATAAACTGTTGCGAAATCCCTTTTCTCTCTGAGTCTTCTAAATCATGAAGAAGTGTGCACTTCGTGTGACTTCTTTTCTGTTAGAGTCATATCCCAAATTTAGAACAAGGTTCGGACAAATTGCAAAGCCGGCGAAACTTTTGTATTCCCGGTACGTTGCCCCCCCTTGGCCCGAGCTGTCCGCTCGGGTAAGCCAGGTCTAGAACAAATACCCAGGTCCTGAACCTAGAATAACTCAGCCTCATACCGGATCCCTAGTATGCACGTTTGTTTGCATCATGTGCATTTGATTTGGGGACTCAACACAGGGGTTGGGTCCGTCTAGGTCAAGCAACCTGAAATGGAAAAGACCATCCTGATGCATCTTACTTGCTACTTGTGCATTTGTTTGCTTCGGACTTGCATGCTGACCAGCCTTTGAATATTTTTGAGATAGAGGTACGAGGGTTAAAGAGATTTAATCGCTTGTTTTGAAAAAAAACCAATGTCCAAATAGTGTCGAAACTCTGCCGAATTTTTGAGAAAATGAAAAAAATGAAAAGAAAAAAAGAAGAATATACATAGTGTTGTTTGCCAATGAAAAGAGTCTGGTTTTCAAAAGAAGTTTGTTTTATCGGCCCGAACTACGCCGGTTTGATTCTCACCGGGGGTGAGATACGTAGGCAACCCTCATCGGGTCCAACCTCCCTTTTTGCAAAAATAGCCAAAAAATGTCAAATTTTAAATTGTCAACGTAAATAAGTCGGGCGATGTCGTTTTGTCAAAAATAGCCGAATGTCCCCAAAAGGGACGACAGAAGGCCAATTTTGCATAAATAGCCACCTTTGGTCATTTTTAAGATTTCGATCGGTTAATCCACACAACCTTAAAATCCTCGTCTCCGAAGTGCTGAAAGGCCGTGTTTGAAAAACCGGGTCCTTCATTTTAGTTTGAAAAAGAAAAAAAAAACAAAAAACAAAAATAGTAGTCTTGTTTTGAATCAAATAAATTTACCTTTCTCTTAATCACCTTAATAAATGTGCAGGATGAGCACAAAGGCAAGCGAATCTTTCACCGTACTTAACGAGGACCCCCTCCAGCTCCATATGTGGTGGAATGATCTGGGAAAAGGCAACAAAGAGATAGCGGCTGGAATCCTGGGAGGTCTTGTCGGTCTACTAAATGTCAAGCCAAAGTCAGATGTCATCAAGGCCTTAATACCATTTTGGGATCCGACCCCCAATGTGTTTCGCTTTGGAGGTTTTGAGCTTACGCCCACGCTGGAGGAAGTCGCAGGTTATGCGGGTCTGAATGGAAATATGAGGGGTCGATATTTGTTGTCACCAAGGCCAGTATCTCCGCACAAATTTTTGGATTTGCTAAACATCAGCCGGAGTGTTCAGAATGACGATTTGTCGGGAGGATGTTGCACTCTTCAGTTCCTGTATCAGCGTTATGGTAATCCTCGGGGTTTCGAAGAACCAAATCTGGGACTAACCCATGCTGGAAACAGAAGCAAGTGGGAAGCAAGACGAACCTTAGCGTTCATAACGGCATTCTTGGGAATCGTGATTTGTCCAAGAGAAGATAAGAAAATAGAAGCAGGTCTTGTGGGGATGGCTGATGTTGCGATTAAAAGGGCAGATAGCACTATAGTCCCCCTGATTTTGTCAGAAATTTACCGAGCATTGACTGTGTGCAGAGAGGGAGGAAATTTTTTCCAAGGTTGCAATCTATTACTTCAAATGTAGATGCAAGAACATCTATGCCACCAGGTGGGGTACATGAACTATGGGCTGACTGGGTTAAGCTGTATCGAAGAATTTGAAAAGCGGGTAAGGGGTATTGCATTTCCTGAAGGTACCAAAGCTTGGCTCATACGACTGAGGTCATTGACTGCTGATCAAATTGAATGGGCATTTGGGTGGTTGCCCGTTACCGAGGTGCTATATATGTCAGCGGGAGAGTGTCATATTCTCTTAATGGGTGTTCGAAGTATCCAACCGTATGCTCCCCATCGGGTACTACGCCAACTGGGAAGGTTTCAAGTCGTCCCCAAAGATGAAGACTCAGCAAGCACGTCATTGAGTTGAGTCCGAGAGTCGCATTCCCAGAAAATAAAATTCGCAAATTATGGAACGAATGCCGGTTCCTCGAGCCTAAGACTATGGTCCGAGATCAGGTTAAAGGTAAGGTGGACCCAAAGTATAATGCATGGTTTGGGAAAGGTTCCAGATTCTCCAAAGGCCCGCCAAAAGAGCCCATGTTCAACAGTTTACTAATGATTCACAAGAGCAATGGGGTTGGTTAGCAAAAGAAGAGGGTTACAGGGCAGAAATAGGCAAGCCGGAGCGACAGATTAGAGACCTGAAATTTGAAAATAGTCTGCAAGTTGATGCTGACAAACAACAAAGGAGTTGGTCGGATGAGCGATTAATAAAAGGGTTGAAAAAGGAAATCGGTAAGTGCCGGGATGATTTGAAGAAATCTGAGGATACCATAGCACAATTCCAGGCACAATGGGCAAAGAGAACGAAAGAGCACACACAGTACTTACAGCAGGTGAGGAAAGATTATGAAAAGACCATTGCCAGGCTAAAAAGGAAGGTGACCACCCTAGAAAGCGAGGCGGCTAAACAAGCCAAGGCTTTTGAAACTGAAAGTGAATACTGCTATGATCTAATGGCCTTGATGGAAGATGAAATACAGCAGTTACAGAAACAACATCTGCATGATTCTCGGGTTTTGAAGGGTAGAAGGGATCAAATAGAACTCCTACTCCTGGAGAAAGACCGAATCAGTGAAAAGATTTTGACTATTGCTCATACTATTACCAGGAAATGTCGGGTGTGTGAAAACATGACCCGCACTACTTTCTTCTCGGCTAAGATGATATTTGTGAAGCAAGTCATGTATGAGTTGGAACAGCTAGAAAGGGGCCTTACACCTAAACCCGCGGCAAGGCCGGATGACGCCCCGCGGGCACCCGAATCTAGAGCTTTAATGTATTCGTAGGTCGAGTCTGCATTTTCTTTCTCCTTAGAGTCTGTTGTCTATTAGAGTCTGTTGTTCCTTTCGTGTCAGAGTCTGTCAGAAGTTCTTGAATTTGTATTTGGTTTGATTTCGAGTCTTTTATTTTCCTTTCGAAAAGTGTCTAGTTTGTAATGGAATGTTTATTAATGAAGATTGAAAATTTCCAAAATTTTCTCCTTACTTTTCGCACTCATCTTGGCAGAACTACGCACGGTCTGATTCATGCGAGGACATGATACGTAGGCAATCTCTATAGGATTCGACCACCACTAAAAAGAAAAAAAAAAGAAAAGAAGGGAAAGTGAAAAATAAATAAAGAAGGATAGAATAAAGGAATCTTAAAAAAGGGGCACAATTATGAGAGGCCGGAATGACGCACGCAACCGAAGCAAATGCATGATAGAAATGGTTAATTGCCTAGATGCATTGCATCCCAACGTGTAATTGCATATGTGTTAAAACTCTAAAAACTAACAAGTTTGTTGATTTTTAGAGAATTCAAGAAGTTAGTTTATTTAGAGGATACTGGCACATTACTATTACCAAACCAGATCGAAGGGACCGATACCGGAAATCATGTCTATCCCAGATGTCGACACTAGTGTTGAGGTAGAGGAGTTGGACGTCTATAAAATGAAAGACGATATGCTCAAGCTTAAGCAACAGATGGCCAAAATGTACCGGCCTGATCCAAAGGGCAATCACCGCCAGCTTACCCAGCCAACTTGGCCCTTACCCCACTATTAGCTCAGTCTTAGGATCATCCCGCCACCGATCCAAGTTTTCCCATTTTTCAACACTACCATGGCACTACTTCTCATACGCCACAAGCTCCACCAAAATCAATTCCATACCCTCCTCCGTCAATCACCCCTGTCTTTGTGGCATCTCTACTAACTGCACTCCATAAATCCCCGAGTGAGCCTATGATCCAAGCACAGGACAACCAGTATTATCCCCCGGAGCTTACTTTCAAAGCACCGGAAGCCTAGAAAAATGAAAAGCATAGAGAAATCCTTCAAGGATATGAGAGGGCTAGGAGGTCAGGTAAGCGTGGCTTATAAAGATCTGTGTTTATTCCTGAATGTACAACTACCGGCAGGGTTCAAAATGCCCAAGTTCGACTTGTACAATGGATACGGTGATCCGGTGGCCCATCTGAGAGGTTTTTGTAGCAAGATGAGGGGAGCGGGCGGAAGAGATGAATTACTGATGGCGTATTTCAGCCAAAGTTTGAGTGGATCGGCGCTAGAATGGTACACCAGGCAAGATCATAACAGGTGGTACACATGGGACGATTTGGCCCAAGCATTCGCTTGTCACTTTCAATATAATCTTGAGATCATTCCGGACCGACTGTCCCTGACAAAACTGGAAAAGAAGCACAGTGAAAGCTTTAGAGAGTATGGTTTCCGATGGAGGGAGCAAGCAGCAAGGGTAGATCCCCCAATGAAAGAGAGCGAGATGGTTGATTACTTTTTACAGGCTTTGGGGCCACTTACTTTGGTCATTTGGTGTCTGCAATTGGCAAGTCTTTTAACGAGGTTGTGAAAATGGGAGGCATGGTCGAGGAGGGGCTTAAGTCCAACAAAATCATGAGCTATTCAGCGATCAAGGCAACCACTCAGGCCATCCAAAGCGGCACTGGGGGTGTACTTGGGAAGAAGAAGAAAGAAGATGTCACGACTGTTGAGTCCGGAGCCTGGTTCGGATCCAGAGGCCCGTCACCCTACTTAGCCAACCACGACCCTACCACCAAAATTACCCCCATACTCCATATAGCCCTCCACAACATTACTACCCACCGCCAGATCCCCATTTTTCTGTCCATCATGCACAAACCTATACCCAAACTCCGGCACATGCGCCATGGCGTACGCCGGCTCTACAAAATCCATACCCAGCTCCACAAAACACATATCCACCCCCAAGGGCCTACAGAAATCCCCCCGGGACAGGTTTCCGGCCAAACCTAGCCCTCAAGAATGAGAGGTCACAGAAGCAAAAGACTTTCACTCCACTGGGGGAATCATATACCAGTCTTTTCCACAGATTGAGGCAGTTGGGCATGTTGAATCCAATTGAGCCTAAAATGCCAAATCCTCCCCCTAGAAATATTTACCACTCGGTGAGTTACGAGTACTGTTCAGGGGCCCCAGGGTACGATATAGAGAAATGTTGGAAGCTGAAAACAGCTGTGCAAGAGCTTATCGATACTCATCGGATCGAGGTTCAAGCCCTAGAAGCACCAAACATTAACCAGAATCCACTGACATCTCACTATGAGACACACATGATTGATTTGATACACAAAGAGGGGGAGCCCAGGAAGCCCTCACAGACGGTAATGATGATCCGTTCCAGCGAAACCAGCTCAAAGGAAAAAGTAACCAGTGGGAAATCAGTGGTCCAGTTGAGAGGGGTAGATGATAAGCCAGCTATGGTAGCCGAGAGAGGGTCATTGAGCCTTGTTGCAGTGAAACCCAAGAAAGCTAAAGTGGTAGTGCCAGGGGTTGCAAGTAAACCTGTTGTGGTCGTGAAGGGTGCTCGCACAACGCCTGTTATTATAAAAGCGGGAACTCAGCTTCCAGTGATCAACAACAAGGATGTTCCTTGGAATTATGAATGGGTGACGGTGATTTACAAAGGGAAAGAAGTCAAAGGAGAAGTGTGTGAAGCCCAAGGTCTAACTCGTTTAGGAAGGTGTTTTGCTCCCGCAGAGTTAAGAAGGGCCAATCCAGCAGCGACAAAGAATCTAGTTACCAAGGAAGAGGCGGAAGAATTTTTAAAGAAAATGAAGGCGCAAGATTAATCCATTATGGAGCAGTTGAGGAAGACCCCGGCACAGATCTCATTGTTATCCTTGTTGATCCATTCAGATGAGCACTGCCGGGTATTGATGAAAATTTTGAACAAAGCCCATGTTCCGGATAAGATCTCTGTGAACCATCTGGAGAAAATAGCAAACAAGATTTTCGAGGTCAACAGGGTCGCTTTTTCGGACGATGAGTTGCCCGTGGAGGGTACAGAACATAATAGAGCTCTCTATTTGACCGTGAAGTGTGAAGACTCGGTAGTCACTCGAGTACTGATTGATAATGGGTCCAGCGCCAATATCTGTCCTTTCACCACGTAGAACAAACTGAAAGTCGATGGTGATAGAATCCACAAGAACAGAATCTATGTTCGAGGGTTTGATGGTGGTGGTACAGACACAGTGGGCGACATCGTACTTGAATTAACAATTGGCCCGGTCGAGTTCACCATGGAGTTTCAAGTGTTGGACGTGGCAGTGTCATATAATCTTCTGTTGGGGTGACCCTGGATCCACGCCGCCAAAGCAGTGCCTTATACGCTACATCAGATGATCAAATTCGAATGGGATAGACAAGAGATTGTAGTGCATGGGGAAGACAATACAAGCGCCGTAAGTGATGCCATCGTACCCTTCATAGAGACTGATGATGACAAGGGGCCGTGGGTTTACCAAGTTTTTGATACGGTTTCAGTGGACAAAGTTCCCGAGGGTGAAAGCATCCCACTTCCCAAAATAGCAGCTGCAACTGTCATGGTAGCCTCAGAGATGTTGAAAAACGGGTTTGTGCCAGGCAAAGGTTTAGGGGCTGATCTTCAGGGTATTGTTCAACCGGTTTCTTTGCCCAAAAATCTGGATACCTTTGGGCTGGGGTTCAAGCCAACCGCGGAGGATGTGAGACGGGTCCGCAAGTTGAAGAAAAGTGGTTGGGTCCTTCCCAAGCCAATCCCGGGCCTGTCCAGATCTTTTGCCAGGCCGAGCATCAAAAAGCAATTGTTGTCCAAGGTTGCAGGGCCATTGATTGGTGCATATGGAGACCTAAATGAGGGCTTTGAAAGATTATTCACCGAAATCAACATGGTAGAAGTCGGGGAGGGGTCCAGCAAGGCGGATGTGTAGTTTGTGGGGCCAAAGGCAAAAATCAACAATTGGATGGCTACTCCTTTTTCCATTTGGAGGGAGTCTTGATAGTTGGCTCTGATTTTCCTTCCTGTTTTCTGGATTATTCTAGGGTTGTAGTCCAGATTCCTTTTATTTTGTTGTGTTCGTCAAAGTGTGAAACCTTGTTATCCCGTAATTCAATAAAATAAAATAAAAGTTTCTTCTTTATTCCTTATTTTATTTTAATTTTGTTTTCTTCTGTTCTTTTTTGTACAGTTCTCTTTATACTGGTCTTAATGACATGGCATGCATAAGGAATTCTCAGCCCAGTCATAAAAAACAATCTGATTCCGAAATGATAGTTCAAGAAGTAGATTGTGATTACGAATCAGAATATGATGATGAGGATGAAGCCTTCGAAGAAATTAGTAAGGAGTTAATTCACTTCAAAGAAAAACCCAAACCCAATTTGAATGACACATAAGCCGTCAATTTAGGAGACACAGACAATGTCCGAGAGACTAAGATAAGTGTCCACCTTGAGCCAGAAATCCTGGAGGAGTTAATCAAAGCACTCATTGAGTACAAAGATGTTTTTGCATGGTCATATGACGACATGCAAGGTTTAAGCACTAATTTAGTGGTCCACAAATTGCCCACTGATCCAGCGTTCCCACCCGTCAAGCAAAAGTTGAGGAAATTCAAAACTGATATGAGTGTGAAGATTAAAGAAGAAGTTACCAAGCAGTTGGATGCAAAGGTTATTCGGGTCACTCGATATCCTGTCTGGTTGGCTAATGTCGTGCCTGTACCGAAGAAGGACGGCAAGATCAGAGTATGCATCGATTACCGCAATCTCAACAAAGCAAGTCCGAAGGATAACTTCCCACTACCCAATATCCACATTTTGATCGATAATTGTGCCAAGCATGAGATTGGATCTTTTGTGGATTGCTATGCCGGGTATCATCAGATTCTAATGGATGAAGAAGATGCAGAAAAAACGGCCTTCATCACGCCGTGGGGAACTTATTGCTACCGAGTAATGCCATTTGGGTTGAAGAATGCTGGGGAAACTTATATGAGGGCAATGACTACTTTGTTTCATGATATGATACACAAGGAGATTGAGGTATATGTAGATTATGTGATCATAAAATCAAAGCATCAGGCCGACCATGTCGAGGATTTGAGGAAATTCTTCCAGAGGCTTCGCAAGTACAACCTCAAGCTTAACCCCGCCAAGTGTGCATTTGGTGTCCCATCCGGAAAACTGTTGGGATTCATAGTCAGCCGGCGAGGCATCGAGTTGGACCCATCAAAGATCAAAGCCATACAAGAGTTGCCACCTCCGAGGAACAAGACTGAAGTGATGAGTCTGTTAGGAAGGCTGAACTACATCAGCAGCTTTATTTCTCAGCTCACGACAACTTGTGAGCCTATTTTCAAGTTGTTGAGGAAGGACGCTGCGATCAAGTGGACTGATGAGTGTCAAGAAGCGTTTGACAAGATAAAAGGTTACTTGACAAACCCACCTGTGTTGGTTCCGCTAGAACTAGGGAGACCTTTGATTCTTTACTTGACAGTCTTGGAAAATTCATTTGGTTGTGTACTGGGGCAGCATGACATCACCGGCAGGAAAGAACAAGTCACCTATTATCTTAGCAAGAAGTTCACGGCTTATGAGGTTAAGTACACTCACCTGGAAAGGACATGTTGTGCCCTAACTTGGGTAGCACAGAAGTTGAAACATTATTTGTCATCCTACACTACTTACCTCATTTCACGCTTGGATCCATTGAAGTATATCATTCAAAAGCCTATGCCGACAGGAAGACTTGCTAAATGGCAGATTTTGCTCACAGAGTTTGACATAATCTATGTGACTCGGACTGCAATGAAAGCCCAAGCATTGGCCGATCATTTGGCCGAGAACCCGGTCGATGAAGAGTATGAGCCACTGAGGACTTATTTTCCTGATGAAGAGGTGATGCATATTGGTGAACTAGAACAGGCCGAAAAACCAAGCTGGAAACTTTTCTTTGATGGGGCTGCTAACATGAAAGGAGTCGGAATAGGAGCTGTGCTTATTTCTGAAATAGGGCATCATTATCCTGTTACGGCTCAGCTTCGTTTTTATTGTACCAACAATATGGCTGAGTACGAAGCATGTATTTTGGGTTTAAGGTTAGCTGCAGACATGGATGTCCAGGAAGTCTTAGTCTTGGGAGACTCGGACCTTCTGGTACATCAAATTCAAGGAGAATGGGAAACGCGAGATTTGAAGCTCATACCATACCGACAATGTTTACATGATCTTTGCCAGCGGTTTAGATCAGTGGAGTTCAGGCATATTCCAAGGGTCCATAATGAGGTCGATGATGCTTTGGCTACCCTAGCATCAATGTTGCACCATCCGGACAAAGCTTATGTCGATCCTTTGCATATTCAATTCCGAGATCAGCATGCTTATTGTAACATGATTGAAGAAGAACTGGATGGCAAACCATGGTTCCACGATATCAAGGAATACATCAGAATGGGGATATACCCAGTGCAAGCCACGAGGGATCAAAAGAGAACAATTCGATGGTTGACAAGTGGATTTTTCTTGAGTGGAGGAGTTCTATATAAAAGAACACCAGACCTGGGATTGTTAAGATGCATAGATGCTAGACAAGCTACGTCTGTCATGTCTGAAGTACATTCAGGAGTCTGCGGACCACATATGAGCGGGTATGTGTTGGCAAAGAAAATTCTCCGAGCGGGATATTATTGGCTCACCATGGAGCGAGATTGTATTAGTTTTGTGCGCAAATGTCATCAGTGCCAGATACACGGAGATTTGATTCATTCTCCGCCATCGGAATTACACACAATGTCAGCGCCATGGCCCATCGTCGTTTGGGGCATGGATATCATTGGACCAATTGAGCCAGCAGCATCCAACAGGCATAGGTTCATTCTGGTAGCCATTGATCATTTCACCAAATGGGTTGAGGCCAAAACTTTCAAGTCTGTGACCAAGAAAGCAGTGGTCGATTTCGTTCACTCAAATGTCATTTGTCGATTTGGAATCCCAAAGGTGATCATCACGGATAATGGTGCTAATCTTAATAGCAATTTGATGAAAGAGGTATGTCAACAGTTTAAGATTACACACCGCAATTCTACCCCGTATCGTCCCAAGGCGAATGGAGAAGATGAGGTAGCCAACAAAAACATAAAGAAGATACTTCGGAAAATGGTAGAAGGTTCTAGACAGTGGCATGAAAAATTACCATTTGCATTGTTAGGTTATCGCACCACTGTCCGTACTTCAGTAGGTGCAACTTCTTATTTGTTGGTATATGGAACTGAAGCCGTAATACCTGCGGAAGTTGAAATCCCGTCCCTTCGGATTGTCGCTGAAGTTGAGATTGATAATGATGAGTGGGTCAAAACTAGTCTGGAGTAGTTGAACTTGATTGATGAAAAGAGATTGGCAGTTGTGTGTCATGGCCAGTTATATCAAAAGAGAATGGCAAGAGCATACAACAAAAAGGTGCGTCCCCGGAAGTTTGAAGTGGGCCAGCAAGTTCTGAAACGCATCCTCCCACATCAGGCTGAGGCAAAGGGCAAGTTCGCCCCGAATTGGCAAGGGCCATTCATTGTAACCAGAGTGTTGTCCAATGGCGCTTTATGTTTAACAAATATCGAAAGGAAATGCGTCGACATGGCTATCAATTCTGACGCAGTTAAGAGATATTATGTATGATTTCTTTTAATTGTAATTGTTATTGTTTGCATTTGTCATGGTATCGGAGAATGAAATGACGGAGGCAATTTGTTCTTCCATCCAAACACTTCAACCTTTGCTTCCCCTTTTGAGCCTTCTTTATTCTTTCATACCCCTCTTTTGGAATCAGTAATGAAAATGAAAGAAAAAGAGAAGAGAAAAATAATGATAATAAAGACAAAAGAAAAGTCACAAGAAAAACAAAGGAATTGGGAACTATGTTTGACCTGATTCCTCAAAAGGATACGTAGGCGCCTCACGGTTCGGTCATAGTGTAATAAGAATAAAAAATCCCCAAGCAAGAAAAACTGGGGCAGAAGTTGTGTTTATAATCCTGGGGAAAGAAAGTTGATTCCAAGAGTTGTAATGTTTTACCCATCAAAATTATTTTAAATTTTTCTTTAGCCATACACCAGAAACCCATATTGATGTCCAAAAAAGACCTCCCGATCAATATTCGAGAAGTGCCAAGTCCGGCAAATGGAAGTCTGGAATAACACTCTGGCCCCCAGCAGAAAAGAAATGAAATGAGAGAATCCCCAGCAGAAAGGAAAAGTAATGAGAGAATCTTATCAGTAACACCCCAGTCCCCAGCTGACAAGAAATAAAATGAGAGAGTCTTATCGGTGAAAACCTTCACAGGTACCATAAGACGACGGTAGTTGAGAGAAATGAGAGAGTCTTATTAGTGAAAACCCCTCGAAGGGCACTATAAGGCGACAAGGTTTTGAAAGTGGACAAACGAGGTAAGGTTGACAGAAATGATCTGACGAGGCATCAAGCAGAACAAAGATGTTGATTCGGCAAAAGAGTTGGGTTGCGGGACCTTTTGAAATGCAAAGTAAGGCCATCGGAAATATTGAGTGATATAATAGACTGGGTTGATTAATCCGAAATGAATGGCATGATCATTGAGATCGGTAATACCATTCAGATAAGTCTTTTTCCTTTTCTTCCATTCGAACAATTCTTTAGGAAGATTTTCTTTTTATATTTGAAGTCATCCTCTTTCATTTCTTTTCGTTAAAGATTTTTATAGTAGTTTGTTGTTAAGAAGGATTTTCAAGGCCAACTACCAGTCGCCAACATGGGACAAGGTAAATGGGGATAAGACAGGCCGAAGATAATGTGACGGGACAAGAAAGACGTTATTATAAGACCAAATGATGGATGGCTCTAAGATGTCGTGGAAAGTATAGAGTAAAAGTGGAAAACAATGGTTGAGAAGTTGGCAAATAACAGAAGCATCAAGAAGGTTGAAAGTTATCGGCCAAGTTTCAAGATGGTCGAACAACGCAGAGCATAGGAAAAAGAAAAGGGGAAAACCATCCCCAACAGGAACGTCTCCCACATTTTAAACTAACAAATTTTCTTTGATTTGAAGCAGGGACAGGAAATGTTATTGATGACGGGAAGACATGCCACAAGAAAGATTGTCAAACTGGGGCAGAAAATTTTCTCTCATTTCGAAAATTTTCTGGAAACCTAAACACATGTTTTGAGGGAAGCGGTATCCCCAGCAGTTTTCGGGAGAAGGCAAAACAAGTTTAAAGAAAGCAATTTCAGGAGGAAGATAACACAAGTCGTAAGGGAAGTAATTTCAGAGGAAGGAAAACACCAGCTTTAAGGGAAGTAATCTTTGAAGGAGGAGAATAACATATTCTTGAAACACCGGAGTTATCCCCAGCAGTTTTCAGAGGAATGAAACACCAGTTTTGAGGGAAGCAGTTCTGAAAGAAGATTATTAAAGTTAGAAGGAAAATGGTTCAGGAGGTGTTATATTTTTAAGAAGTTGTTGAAGTTAGGAGCCCGCCTGGAGAATGGAGGTGTTATATTTTTAAGAAGTAGTTGAAGTCAGGAGCCCGCCTGGAGAATGGAGGTGTTATATTTTTAAGAAGTAGTTGAAGTCAGGAGCCCGCCTGGAGAATGGAGGTGTTATATTTTTAAGAAGTTGTTGAAGTCAGGAGCCCGCCTGGAGAATGGAGGTGTTATATTTTTAAGAAGTTGTTGAAGTCAGGAGCCCGCCTGGAGAATGGAGGTGTTATATCTTTAAGTTGTAGTCGAAGTCAGGAGCCCGCCTGGAGAATGGAGGTGTTAAATTGTTGTTGGAGTCAGGAGCCCACCTGGAGAATGGAGGCTGTATTATCCTTTTAAGTCAAGTTGGAGTCAGGAGCCCGCCTGTAGAACAGAGGACTACACTCAATTTCAAGTCAGAAGTCAGTAAAGCGGAGGGTTACAACAAAATATCCCCAGCATAAATTCCGCTGCAGAGATCAGAAGGAAGACTACAAGAGCAAGTTTGAAGATAGATAAGATGTTGTAATCCCTAGTTTAGTCTAGCTTATTGTTTTCTTTTAGCACGGTGTAATAAGGAGGTCGGAAAGCAGTAGTAACTGCATGCAGCAGTAGTGACAGCAAAATTGCAGTCCCATGGTAGTCCCAGCTACCAAAACTTTCCGAACTGCATTAACCTGATTCCCTTTTAGCCAGGGATATGTAAGAAACCTTCGAAGCAAAGCTTCGGTTAAATCTTTCAAAAAATGCTTCACACGGAGTAGCCCAACGGGCAAAAATCGCTCGTATCCGCTCACTTTATCTTTGCACGAAAACCCTTCGTGTTTTCGGACAAAGAGGGGCAGCTGTGAGCACGTGATTTTTGCTTCACGGAAACTACTCCAAAAGAAATCAAAAAATAAAACAAATGTCCTTTAGGTACAATTTTAAGAATTTGCGAGGCACCTTTGGATAATTGTTTGTATTATTGTCTGTGAATGTTTATCTTGTTTTAATTAATTGAAAATACAAAAATATATGTTGCATGCACATTTACGATTTAATTGTGTACTTAGGAATTAACTGAACCATGTTTTGTTTTAAAAGAAAAAAAATCACAAAATATGTATTTATTGCATTTTTGTCATTTTATTGTCCAATTTTGTGATTTTATTTTTTTATTAATATTTAATCTTGTGTGTCAATTATTATTTAGGTTTAATTTAATTTTGGTTTTACAACTTATTTTTGAATTTTTGGTAATTAGGAATTAAAAAGGAAAATAATAGCAAAGAAAAACAAGTGAAATAAGAAACACATTCGGAACTGGGCCATTTTTGGACCCAAAATCAGGCCCAAAACACCCCATTTACCCGGTCCAATATGCCTGATCTCTCAGATGACTCAAACGACGCCGTTTAGGCGTCTCAAATCTGAACCGTTGATCAAACAGATCAAACGGTCCAGTTCAGCCCCATCATTGGTTCAAACGACACTGTTTCAGGTGATTAAATCTGAACCATCCGTGCCTTTTGATCTAACAGTCCCAGGATTCCCCCATAACCCGGTCCATTTCACCCCGGGTCGACCCAGTCTCGTAGCATGGCCAAACAATGTCGTTTCCTATTAGTAAAATGATCCAGGCCGTTGATCGTGATTGATCCAACGGCCAGGATTTGTTTCCCCTTCTGGTATATAAACCTAATCCCTTACCTGTCCCCCCCCCCAAGCCAAACCCCTCCCCTTTCGTCCCCAAGAACCAGAAATCAAACAACCCCTGAAACCCTAGCCGCCCTCATGCTCCTTCTCCTGAAAGCCGGCGGCAACGATGCCGGTGACCACAAAATTCACACCATTGAACCTCCTAACCACCCTCAACACAGATCCCTACCCCTTTAACCTCAAATCAACCTCTAGCTTCTCGAATCTTCAATCGAAGATTCGAGCAAAACCCAAACCTACCCCAACCAGTCCCAAACTCACACCACGACACCCTCTGACCTCCCTCGTGCCCAAAATACCTTTGGCCTGGTTCGAATCTTGCTAGAACCGTTCGAACCCCCAAATGGAACCAAGGCCCCTATAAAGACCAAACCTGGGTTTTGTCTGAAATTAAAGGAATTTGGGCGTCTAATCGACCTTAGTCGAAGTTTTCTCCGTTGAGAACACTCGATTAAGGTCAATTCGACCTCAAAAGTTTGAGTCAAGAGTTCGACCTAGGTTCATCTAATTTTGGTTTTTGTTAAGGTATTTTTTTTCCTCCTTTCTTTCTTGTTCTATTTTGTTACGGTTAATTGTGTTTAGTTTAGTTATAATCCAGTTTTGTTCATTGCTCCTTCTTCTTCTCCAATCAGACCTTTTATTTGGTCGAGTCTGCTTCTGTTCATGGGTCGAATATATGTATTTAGCCATGTAATTTGATAGTTTATAAGTTTCCTATTTTTGTCAATACCAATCGAATCACTTGTTGGTCTGTTTATTCTGATTGTTTGTTGTTAACTGCTAAATGTTATAGCCTGTTTAATCAATTGAATAAGTTTCGTCGATTAATCCGTTCATGTCTGTAGTTTAGTAGTCCTCGTCAAGTTGTTGGTGTCATTTGTTTTGTTTTCAGCCTTAGGGTTCCATTCAGTATATCCTCAGGGACCCTACATTTTGTGTTCAAGTCTAATTTAGAATTATGAATATTGGTTCGAATTGCTTCATTTCATGTGATGTTTGGTTCCCTTTTCTTTGTTGTTCATCATTTTGCACATGAGTTCAGTTTGTTTGTCGATTCAGTACGTTTACAGTGATCATTCCTTCTGCCTAAGTTTGATTTAGAATTGTGAATGCAGTCAGTTAATCCCATGCATCTTAGCAGCTTTGCATCAGTCTGCTATTTGATCTAATCTGAGTTCTAAGTTCGAACTGCTAGGGGAATTGAATTAAATTGGTTATAGCTGCTGTAGTTTGCTGATTAATTAGGAATCAGTTTAGTTATCTGATTAAGGAGATTGGTTATAGCTGATGAGGTAAAAGGGATTGGGTAGGACAGTAATTCCAGGGGCTTTAGGAGGGTGTTTTGGGATTGAAAAGGTTTGAAAGTAGTTTAAGTTGAATGGTCTGACAGTAGGGTACTAAAATACCATTAAACTAATGAATTGTTTAAGTGCTAATGGGGAACAAAACATAATGGTAGGGGAAGGTTTAAAGGAAATGGATTAAGAAATAGGTGCCCATACCTATTTGAATTTAAATAAAGAAAATACAAGGGTAGTGGGGAACAAGTGAATTAAAAAGAGAACAAAACATGTAGTAGTGGTCGAGGAATATCATGGGCAGAAAATCTGATAGTTTCAAGGCAGAGAGGGCAGGCCTGTTTTTGGGTTATAAATAGAGTCATTTTAGACAGATTGAGGGGCTGGTTTTTTGGGAGAGAAAAATCAGTTTTTCTTTCAGTTTTTTTTCAGAGATTCTAGGCTGGATTTTTAACAGTTAAGAGTTCAGTAATTTGAAAAAAAAATAGGTTGGTTTTAATCCTAAAAAGTTCAGTGTTTGAGAGTTAAGAAACTGAAAAGTGAGGTCTTTTCTTTTACTGCTGAATATCAAAACTAGCACTGTTACTGTTTCATTGGTGTTGTTGGTTGGTATTTCTGGGGTTTCAAGTGGTTTTTCCTGAGTTTACTATTGGTTATTTGCTACTGTTTCATTGGGTGTTGCTGGAATTCTGCTGGTCTTTTTAAATCTGTTACTGGGTTGTTCTGCTACTGTGTTGCTGGGTTATTGATGTTGCTATTTGCTACTGCTCTACTGATCCTCCTCTTCTTCTTCTACTGTTTATTACCAGGTACACTTTCGAATCACACTTTGATGTAGCTGTGAGATGTAAAAGTGAAAAGAAAATGCTCGAGTAGTGTAGTACTTAGTGCATCTGAAATTTAGTAGATAAATGATAAGTTGTATAGTCTATCTTTATAACTCCATGAAGAATGTGGACTGTGGAGTTTGTATCTGATAAGGACTGTATTGGACCATTAACTTGCCTTTCTTAGTTGTAAATTTAGTAGTTTAATACCAACTTTAGTATCATAGAATTGAAAATCAAACTTCCAAGTTAACTGTGCTTTTCCCGAATAGTTAAGCATGCCCATTATTGTCAAACTGTTTAGTTAAATAAGTGGAATATGATGAAGATAACTTGAGTTTGTTCTATTGAACTTGTCTGTTCAAACTTGTTAAGTTTCACTAGCTATGAAAGTTTTAATATTGTCAACAGTAGGTAGATAATGATTGTTGGCAGCCCATTTGCTCGAAAAGTTGAAATATTGGGTTTGGTTTCATCATGTAAAGCAATTGGCAATAGCCTGTGTATGTTAAATCAGACTCGAATCTGCTTCTGTGAGTCGAACGCTGAACTTGGCCCGAATAACGCATGAAATCTGGTCATAGGAAACGGGCTCGATCGCAAGACCATCCTTAAAAATCGTACAATAAAGTTAAGTAACAATTGGTTGGGGCCTTCATTTTGTTTAGAGACGAACTTAATAGGAAAAAATGTAGTCACTTTAGGATCGTCCTTTCAAAATAAACGAGATGAGCCTCGCCAAATAAAACGCACAGATTGCGGGGCCCTCACAAATGTGTGTATTAATTACTTAGAACTCGGGATCGGCCGCTTAGCGAACTTCACGGCCATTTCCCAAAATAACCACGCGTTAGTCTCTTTAGGCGCACACTTTAAATAACATTACCTTCTTAAACCCAGGTGCACATTTATGTGACCCAAATCCGAATCTCAACGAAATCGAAATGTGTCGCTAATCACGTGTACATTGATTGTGACGTGGTTCGAGATGCATTTCCATGACGTTGCAAATTCTTTTTTAAAAAATAATAATAATAATAATAATGAATGAGACGAGCCTCGACAAACAAAAATACACAAGCTGCGGGGCCCTCTATACGTGTTGGTAAAATTACTTAGACTTCTGGATGGGCCGTTTAGCAAAGTTTCACGGCCTTACCCAAAATAATGATACGCTAGTCGCTTTAGGCGCACCTTTAATAATTTACTTTCTTAAACTTGGGTGCACATTTATGTGACCCAAATCCAAATCTCATCGGAGTCGAAATGCGTCAATAACCGCGGGTGCATTAATGTGGCGTGGTTCGAGACGTGTTCTCGCGACGTTGCAATTCTCTCTTAAAATAACAACAATGAAAGCGGGAAAGAGTTAAAATTGGGACACAGGTCCAACATGTAGAAAATCAGATAAATGAGCCGAATATGACAGTCAAGCGACCGTGCTAGAACCACGAAAATCGGGAATGCCTAACACCTTCTCTCGGGTTAACAGAATTCCCTACTCGGATTTCTGGGTCGCGGACTGTAATACAGAGTCAATTTTTTCCTCGATTCGGGATTCAACCGGTGACTTGGGACACCATAAATCTTCCAAGTGGCGACTCTGAAATAAATAAACAAATCCCGTTCCGATTGTCCTTTAATTGGAAAAACTTCCTCTGCGCCCCTGCGGGCACGGGTGAAAAGGAGGTGTGACAATGGACATGCATTATTACAAGGGTCGTCCATTCTCTGGTTTGTCTCAGGGTCGTCTCCCTCAGGACGTCAATTCAAGGAGGCTCCGTCAATCGTCATACTCATCGTTGGTCGTGGTCAGTTAAATTTGGACCCATACAAATGCATTTGACAGCCTTCTAGGATAAGCAACAAACATCTATTTTCCTTTTATTATTTGATTTATTGTTTAAAACGAAAACATTACACATGGATTTGTGTAATTGTGTCCGACATACATATATAGTCGAATAATTATTTTATAAATATAACTGCAAAATCTGAAGAATCTTAATAATAGAGTTGATTGGTTACCTGAATTTTTGCCTTATTTAAGGTTCGATTTCGCACTTTTTAATTCTCTCCCTTATTTCTCATTCCACCTCCATATAATTTATTTTTTTTAAAAAAACTATAAAGAAAAAATGAATTCATCATTTAGAGAAGCTTTTCTCACTAAATACATAGAGTACTTTACATATTCACCTAAGATTAGCTGCAATTTAGCAGATAATTAAGCATGCACAGCACCATTTTGGTAAAAGAGAATCATATTTTTCGACTTTCAATGAATCCTGCAAAAGAAGAAATTGTTACTCGTACCACTCTATTATTCTTCGTGATCTTAAGCTATTAATTTGATGCGAGATTTTAGCCATAATCAGATCCATTCAATCTTAATCTTAATTAATTTAAATTGTTGGAAATTGGCGTAATACTAAATTATATAGGGCTTATAATTTCTTAATTTTTTTTTATATTTCTTACTTGAAGATTGAAGAAAACTGAAAAGTAAATAATTAAATTTAACAATCTGAAACACATAAGGAGCACAAGGGAGACTGTTTTAGTAGGAAAAAAAGGGTATGACACGTGGACCATCAATAAGGTAACAGGTGACATTGAGTTAAAGAATTCAAGAAGGCACGGGAGAAGCACCCTCAGGATTTTCTCTAGGAAGGAAACCGGCTCTGACAGCTAGAAAGAAGAGAAATAGCGGCGGAATGTATAAAGACCATTAAAGAAGGAAGGTGCAGGAATCTACCTTAAATAAGGAAGGAAAATCGACATACAATTGTGGTTACAGGAAATTCTCAGTCATAAACGCTTCCGTTACGAATATATATAGAAACAGGTAATCAAGGCAATTAATGCTATTAATAACCCCGAATTAAGTATGAAACCCGTTGTAATTATATACTCCTATAAAAGGACTTAGTCCTCATTTGTAATGGCATCGGATTATTATTGAAAATATATGCAATCATTCTTTACTTTAATCAAAAAATTCTAACCACAATTTTGGGAGCAATTGTCAATCTATTTTGTATATTCCTTCCTTGTCAATTATTTTCATTATTCGCTTTATTCTTCAAATTACAGGAAAAGTGAAGTAAATCTTGGTTATTTTTTTTTGATTTTGACTTTGACCGATAAATTTATTTTTGGGTTAAATGGAGAGTTACTCTAACGGTAGAATACCTCAATCTCCAACCCCAGAACAAGAAAATAGAGAATGACCAATTCTAAATTACTAAAGGTAACGCCAAAATGTATATCAAAACTGAAGTGTTTTATGTACAACTTCATATCTGAATAATCTAAAGAAAATAATACCACATCAAACAGTACTAATGAACCAACATATAAGCAAAATTCAAATCTGAATATGGCCCTCAAAGGAATCCCCAAAACAGAAATTCCAATAGACTGAGAACTAAACACTGAACTTTGTAGTCTCAACAACAATAACAAATCTAGTGTAATCTTACAAGTTAATTCTGGAGAGGATAATGTGTACAAGATCTTTATCCTAGGGGCTTTGCTACATTGTGGGATTTGGATGCAGCCGAACCCAATAACTTTTGTTCAAACCATATATTTGTCTTAAGAAATTTATTGAATATGTACAAATTATTACTAAATCAGAACCAGTAACTTAAAAAGATTACAATCTCAATCCTATAAAGTTCAAATTTTGGTTCAGCCTCTACCTACCCTTACCTTGTAAAAATAGAGAAGTTATTTCCATTAGAACCCGGGCTCAGAAAAAGCATAATATAAATTAATATTGCTTTAATCACATTTTGCATTCCTTTTTGAAGAAACTCACTCACCATCAATCCAATCTTGATGAACTCTCAAGTCACTTATAGTATAAGCACATTCATCCTCACTGGTTTCAAAGTATACAATGTAATTAGCTCCAATTTTACCAGTGATTTTGCCAACCCACCACCCATCATTATCAAAAGCATCAACTTCATCATTTAAGCTAAACCCACTCACCGGAATCTCAGGAGGAACTGGCCGGAGTTCAGAGACTGTAACAAACTCCGTCAACGGACCAGAGAGGTCATCTTTCAAAAGGGTTTTATACTGCACGATATAATCTTTCTTGAGCGGTTGGCACACCACAATTGCCTCGTAATATGAACCCACAAAACCATCTTCTTTGCTTGCTACTTCAACAACGTCGCCCCTGCAAAACCCCATCTTCAAAGAATTTTGATTTAGTCGGAAAAATGCTGATAGGGGAAGATTAGAAAAGCACCGATTTTGGGGTGATTCTTTAATGGCAAGAAAAGATTTTTTGGCAGCTAGGTCCGTGATTCTAGCTGTGCATGCAGTATTTACGAGTGAGATTGGTTTTACAATAGTTTTTCCTTTGTCTTATTTCTTTCTTCGTATAGTCGTAAGACAGAACAATTACATCGTAACTCATACGTTCCTAAACTAAGGTGGATAAGTCCTTTTTGCATTCAGTTCCTCCCCCTGATTTTGTTATGTTTGTTTACCTAGCAAATGCAGACAAAGTGGTCCATTTTAGAGGAAATAACACTCTTTAATGCCAAGGGCCTTCGCCAAAAAGAAGAGTTCGACCTTGATCGAACAACGACGGGTTAATATTTTGACAAGTTGGAAATAACACTTTTTAAGGCCAAGGGCATTCGCCAAAAAGAAGAGTTCGACCTCGATCGAATGACGACGGGTTAATATTTCGACAAGTTTGAAATAACACCCTTTAAGGCCAAGGGCCTTCACCAAAGAGAGGAGTTAGACCTTGATCGAACGACAACGGGTTATATTTCGACAAGTTCGAAATAACACCCTTTAAGGCCAAGGGCCTTCGCCAAAGAGAAGAGTTCGACCTTGATCGAACAACGACGGGATAATATTTCGGCAAGATCGAAATAACACCCTTTAAGGCCAAGGGCCTTCGCCAACAAAAAGAAGTCGACCTTAATCGAACAATGACGGCTTAATATTTCGACAAGTTCGAAATAACACCATTTAAGGCCAAGGGCCTTCGCCAAAGAGAAGAGTTCGACCTTGATCGATCGACGACGGGTTAATATTTCGACAAGTTCGAAATAACACCCTTAAGGCCAAGGGTCTTCGCCAAAGAGAGGAGTTCGACCTTGCTCGAACAACGACGGGTCAATATTTCGACAAGTTTGAAATAACACCCTTTAAGGCCAAGGGCCTTCGCCAAAAAGAAGAGTTCGACCTTGATCGAACGACAACGGGTTAATATTTCGATAAGTTCGAAATAACACCCTTTAAGGCCAAGGGCCTTTGCCAAAAGAAGAGTTCGACCTTGATCGAACAACGACGGGTTAATATTTCGACAAGCTCGAAATAACACCCTTTAAGGCCAAGAGCCTTCGCCAAAGAGAAAAATTCGACCTTGATCGAACGACGATGGGTTAATATTTTGACAAGTTCGAAATATCACCCTTTAAGGCCAAGAGCCTTCGCCAAAGAGAAAAGTTTGACCTTGATCGAATGATGACGGGTTAATATTTCGACATGTTCGAATAACACCCTTTAAGGCCAAGGGCCTTCGCCAAAAAGAGGAGTTCGACCTTGATCGAACAACGACGGGTTAATATTTCGACAAGTTCAAAATAACACCCTTTAAGGCCAAGAGCCTTCGCCAAAGAGAAACGTTCGACCTTGATCGAACGATGACGAGTTAATATTTCGACAAGTTCGAAATAACACCCTTTAAGATCAAGGGCCTTCGCCAAAGAGAGGAGTTCGACCTTGATCGAACAACGACGGGTTAATATTTTGACATGTTCGAAATAACACCTTTTAAGGCCAAAGGCCTTCGCCAAAAAGAAGAGTTCGACCTTGATTGAACAACAACGGGTTAATATTTCTATAAGTTCGAAATAACACCGTTTAAAACCAAGGACCTTCGCCTAAAAGAAAAGTTCGACCTTGATCGAACGAAGACGGGTTAATATTTTGACAAGTTCGAAATAACACCCTTTAAGGCCAACGGCCTTCGCCAAAAAGAAGAGTTCGACCTTGATCGACTGACGACGGGTTAATATTTCGATAAGTTCGAAATAACACCCTTTAAGGCCAAGGGCCTTCACCAAAAAGAAGAGTTTGACCTTGATCGAACGATGACGGGTTAATATTTTGACAAGTTCGAAATAACACCCTTTAAGGACAAGGGCCTTCGCCAAAGAGAAGAGTTCAACCTTGATCGAACCACGACGGGTTAATATTTCGACAAGTTTGAAATAACACACTTTAAGTCCAAGGCCTTCGCCAAAAAGAAGAGTTCGACCTTGATCGAACAACGACGGGTTAATATTTCAACAAGTTCGAAATAACACCCTTTAAGGCCAAGGGCTTTCGCCAAAGAGAAGAGTTCGACCTTAATCGAATGACGACGGGTTAATATTTCAACAAGTTCGAAATAAGACCCTTTAAGGCCAAGGGCTTTCGCCAAAGAGAAGAGTTCGACCTTGATCGAATGACGACGGATTAATATTTTGATAAGTTTAAAATAACACCCTTTAAGGCCAAGGGTCTTCGCCAAAGAGAGGAGTTCGACCTTGATCGAACAACAACGGGTTATATTTCGACAAGTTCGAAATAACACCCTTTAAGGCCAAGGGCCTTCGCCAAAAAGAAGAGTTCGACCTTGATCGAACAAGGACGGGTTAATATTTCAACAAGTTCGAAATAACACCCTTTAAGGCCAAGGGCCTTCGTAAAAAAGAAGAGTTCGACCTTGATCGAACAACGACGGGTTAATATTTTGAAAAGTTCGAAATAACACCCTTTAAGGTCATGGGCCTTTGCCAAAGAGAAGAGTTCGACCTTCATCGAATGAAGACGAATTAATATTTCGACAAGTTCAAAATAACACCCTTTAAGGCGAAGGGTCTTCGCCAAAGAGAGGAGTTCGACCTTGATCGAACAACGCCGGGTTAATATTTTGACAAGTTCGAAATAACACCCTTTAAGGCCAAGGGCCTTCGCCAAAAAGAAGAGTTCGACCTTGATCGAATGACGACGGGTTAATATTTCGATAAGTTCGAATAACACCCTTTAAGGCCAAGGTCCTTCGCCAAAAAGAAGAGTTCGACCTTGATCGAACAACGACGGGTTAATATTTCGATAAGCTCGAAATAACACCCTTTAAGGCCAAGAGCTTTCGCCAAAGAGAAAAGTTCAACCTTGATCGAACGACGACGGGTTAATATTTTGACAAGTTCGAAATATCACCCTTTAAGGCCAAGGGCCTTTGCCAAAAAGAAGAGTTTGACCTTGATCAAACAATAACGTGTTAATATTTTTGATAAGTTCGAAATAACACCTTTTAAGGCCAAGGGCCTTCGCCAAAAAGAAGAGTTTGACCTTGATCGAACAACGACGGGTTAATATTTCGACAAGTTCGAAATAACACCCTTTAAGGCCAAGGGCCTTCGCCAATGAGAAAAATTCGACCTTGATCAAACGCTACGATGGGTTAATATTTTGACAAGTTCGAAATAATACCCTTTAAGGCCAAGGGCCTTCGTCAAAAAGAAGAGTTCGACCTTGATCGAACAACGACGGGTTAATATTTTAACAAGTTCGAAATAACACCCTTTAAGGCCAATGGCCTTTGCCTTAGAGAAAAGTTCGACCTCTGTCAAATTACGACGGGTTACTATTTCGATAAGTTCGAAATAACACCTTTAAGGCCAAAAGCCTTCGCCAAAAAGAAGAGTTCAATCTCGATCGACCGATGACGGGTTAATATTTCGGCGAACATCCTTTAAGGCCATAAGTCGTCACCAGAGAGAAAGTGCGAAATATTCCTAAGGCCAAGGACCATCAGAAAGTGCCAAAAAAATCGGGACTCGCCGTGTAGGAATCTATCTCGCATCGAAATCACGCAAAACAAAAACAAGGGTAGATTACTAGACAAATAACAGCGCAAAATTCTTCTTTATGCAAAGTTTCCACTCAAATGGTCGCGGATTACATAAGGCCCAAGCCAACAATATAAAAAACAACAAAGAAAAAGAAGAAGAAAGGAACAACGACAGCCGACTACGAATATTAAAAAAATAGGGAAGAAAACAACAAACAGAAAATAGATCAATATCTCTATCCCTCTACTCTACACCATCATCGCCACCCTCTCTACTGTCATCTCCAGGAAGTTCTCCTTCGGTGTCCGCGCCCTATTGGTTTTTGGCGTCACTGCGTCATATCCACAATTGATGCGAGCCTCCCGCGCCTCTTTATTTGCAGCCTCAGTCACATTACCCGCCTCCCACAAACACTTGTATATATCCACTGGGCTTCGGCGTAAACCCAAAGCTCGTGCATGTGGCGGGGAACGGTGGTAGAGGAAGATTCAATTTGAGCCAATAGTCGCTCATTTTTTGCCTCCAATGTTACGACCCGATATCCCAGAACCGATGCCTCTTGGTTAATCTCGCTAATGCGCTCCTCAAACCTTGCCTCCATCAGGGTGGTCATCGCTCTCTCCGACTCCTGATCGTACTGAAGGACGCGGATGGTGTTATCCAGGTCCGCCGCCCTCGCCGAAGCCGTGAACCAAGCACTCTCGATGCTCTCCAACCCAGCAACCTTGTCTTCCAGCCCAGCCAATTTTCCCATCTACTCCGCACTCAGCGCCTCGACCTTGATCAAGTTCTAATCCATCTCCAACTGCATTGACCTTAATTTCTCCTGCAGGTCCTCGCACTTTGTGGCGACCCCCTTGCCCAACTCGAGCTCCTCGTCCTTTATTCGAAGTTGCTCCTCAAGCACACTCTTGTTGCGGATAGCCTGCATCAATTCCTAGTCCCTCTTCTCCAACTCCTCACCAAGAGCCCGATTACCGGGGTTTGACTTCAGCCACTCATGCATCTTGCGACACTTGTTACGGTAGCGACGATATTTCTCCTGCATCTTCAAGAAAATCTTGGCCTGAATGTTGGCCCTGCGAATGCTCTCCACCTCCACCACATACATCTGAAAAATGAAAAAACGGGTTATAATCCTATCATCAAGAAAGACGAGGGAAAAGTGAAAGAAAGCGTAACATACCTTTAAGCCCATAGTGGCCACCTCGTCCATCAAGTCAGCATCGGGAATGGTCCTAAGGGCCGCATTCTCGGCTGCAGAGCATAACATGCTGAACTGCGATGCTAGATCCTCCGCGCCCCCTAGGAGATTGACATCCGAAGAGATCTCAAGAATACGGCCGAGCCTCCCACATGAACCACCGAGTGAGTAATTCCTCCTCAAACATCCTGACATCATCGGGGTCAAGGTCCGATTCAGATTCGTAATCGTCAACAACCATGCCTTTTCCTCTTTCAGCAGCTAAAGAGGAAGCACGACCAACTACGGAGGACGAGGGTACGTCCGAAACTACAATGGCGGCCCTAAAACCTGACCTTCCGCCATGATAGGTTGCTGACCACCGACAATGGTGGGGTCTCTGATTGAGCCAAGGCAACGACTGGTTCCGTCCCCACGGGGGGGCCCATGACAACCCCCTCTCAAGACCCCTATTGAAGGAGAGTCGTCTAGATGATCACTATTGGGGGCGCTGTCTCGAACTCTACTCGCCGTCTTTTTTATGGCCCCTCTTCTTCCCCAGTAGGCGGAGATTCACCCGTCGGGCGAACGAAATGGGTCGGAACTTTGGCCTGAGAAGCGGCCCTCACAGGATTAACCACGATCGCAGACTCAACCGAAGCAGCCCTCGATGAAGGTCTGGCGGTGATCGGGCAAGTAGATGAGGCTAGCTGCCAAAAAGCTAACGGTGGAGCCCTCACTCTCCGCACCCTCCTTGACACCAATGAGCAGCACGTGAAGAATTAAATACAAAGAGGGAAAGGAGAAAATCGGCAAACAAAAACGACATCCTACCAGAAAGAGGCATGCGCCCACACTTGTCATAGAAGGTCGCCCACGTGCGGACCCCCGCAGTATGAGGAGAATAGCACGCACCCACTCACGGATATTTTCGACAGGAGGATGAGGCAATTTTTTAACTGCAAAAACATAACAGGGTTTAGTACTGTAACAGAAAATGGTCGGATGTATCCCCGACTAAAAGCATGAGACTTACGTGTAAAGTTCCATTTCTCGGGAACCCCGTCGGATCTGCCACAATGTGTTCAGTCCGCACATAGAAATAATTCTCATAAAAATGACGGTTAGTCATGTCATCCATTTTCACCACCAGACTCTTCGACCCCCGAGGACGCATGTGAAACATCGTGCCACGTATGAGCTGAGGGGCGAAGATACTGAGCATGTGATCTAAGGTGACCTCACGACCGGTGAGTTCCGCAAACTTAAGCAACATAAGGAACAACTTGTACAGGTACGGCAAAAGTTGGGCGAGACATACCTCATAGAAATGGCAGAAGTCTACCACCAGGAGAGGGAGAGGAAGTGTGTATCCAATAAGAAAAGGGTAGGCATAAAATATGCAATACCCATGACGGTCAAAGTGAACTATGTCGTTTCCTACCGCCGGTCGCATGTTAACGCAGCAAGGGATCCCCCACCTGGTTTTCAACTCTACAATGTCTTCTTCCCTCATAACAGAAGGGACAGACTTCGGCTCCGCCCCGGCGCGACTGCTGAAGTCGGTCAATTCCCTCCCAAGGCAAGGCAAAATCTTAACTATCGACAGGACCTCCTCGTCTTCCACCACATCCACCCCTCCAGTGGTCTGAGCAGCTTTTTCCGGTGCCGAAATTGTGACAGGGAGATCGGTACGAGAGGAATCACTAACCATTTTTTTCCAGATAGGGCAGCAAAAAGACAACGGAAAGAAAGGATGAAAATTTTCAGTTAACTAAGGGCTAATAAAACCTTGAAGTATCAAGAAGGCAGTCTATCATCAGAATCTTTCGAGTAGAAGGCAAAGAAGTGTGTCAATCGAATCTATTTATAAGAGACATAAATCCCCCGAGCACGAAACCTAAGAGTCGCTAATCGAACCTGATAGGTCATGAAACGTTTTAGTTCCCTAGGAACGAGTGTCATAATGGCGATAACCACGAAATAACGCTTTGATGCTAAATGATGTTTCGGTTCCGAAACAGCCGCTACGGTTCACGGGTATCGAAAGAATGCCGCCATCTCACCTAAAACCCAAGTGACGTAACTGAGGAACAAGAAGTCAGATTTTGCTCAAATTCATAGCAATCATGATCCAGCTATCGGGCCCGACAGGGGACGACCCAGACAAACGGAGGGACTAACTGTATTGGTCAAAATTTGACTACCACGGTCGAGCTAACCTGTTACACCCTATATTTTCGTATATGAAAATACGCCATAAAAAAATTAATGAGAGCCCGGAAGTGAGATGTCACGTCCCACAGTATTACATTACAGTGATGTTACGCTTTGCAGTATTAAATTACAATGATGTTGTACCCTTTAGTATTGTACGTTGAATTTGTCGTAAGGTAATGTACATCAGTCCAAGGAAAAGATTATTTGGAGGTTATAAATCTTATGTTATTTCAAACAAGTGGCAAGTAAATTCGTGAAGGTGCGAGGGTAAGCAAATCGAAGAAAACAAATTTTGTCGAAGTTTGGCATGCTGGGGTAAAATACCGCCCGAGCTAAATTACCCGGTATTTATAAACTAGTACCATACAAGGTGTCACATGACCATAATTGTAAGATGTATAAGGTATATGAAAAGTAAGTAATATTTTAAGTAAATGGGAATAATTCTTAATTTTACGGGTAATTGATTAATTACCAGGTAACGGGACATTGCCTAATTAAATGGGGATAAATTTGGATAAGATATATCCAAACACGTGGCAGCAAGGCCATATACAAAATGGTGACTCTTGATCAAGTCTTATTAAGTGGCAAATTGGGCACATTTCCCAACACTAACATATCAATTTTCTAGTTTACTTTTAGTAAAAGAATTAACAAAGATATGACAAAACTCATGTTCAGAAAACGTCTCCAACTTCAATTGAACTTGAAGAGTTCCTTAGGCTCCTACTTAACGTTCCAATGGAAACTTCATACGTAAAAGATCACAAATTTTTGGTGATCAAAATAACCACACATCACAAAGATTACTACACGGTCAGATGAGCAGCAACACACGAAGATATCTTGTCATTTTTCAATTCAGTTTGGTTAAGCCCTTTGGAAAATGCATACTTATGGGTCATTGGCTGGAAGCCATCAATGGCCTTTCGCCTAGTTGTTTCTAATTCCGAGTTGGGTGATGAATAGGTATGTTAAGTCTATCCCTTCTTTCTTTTGGCATGATCCATACGATATGAACGGAACGTGCAAATGCACAAATTCCACGAATGACTCTATTCATAGAAGTATTAGAGATATCTGTGTTCTTGAATTTCCGTGTGTTATAATGTCTTATCATCTGTTCATGGGTCTCAGAAAATTACGAAAGTTGAAAAGAGTTTACTTTATGATATTACTCAGAGGCAAAATGGTCTTATGACATTCCGAATAATTTTATTAACGTACTTTTTATGCACTGCATTCATGTGCACTGACCCATGACCAGATGACGTTATATACACGTATATATGTAAATATATGTATATGGGATATGGGAAAAGGTTACGGCGTTATATACGCATCACCACCTGATCAGCTGGTATATGATGATGATGTTGCCACAGTGGCCAAAATATGATTCAAACGGCATTATATACGCATATATATGTATGTACTCAAACGGCGTTATATATGCGTATATATGTAAATATATGTATATGGGATATGGGAAAGGCTATGGCATTATATACGCACCACCACCTGATCAGCTGGTATACGATGATGATTTTGCCCACGGTGGCCGGTATGATATAATGGAATGCCCTCAAAGGCTGATGATGTTATGAAACATGTACCTATGCACGACATGACGTTCACACGCACATGCATGACGCTAAAAGTAATCTATGATCTACAAAGTTATTCATACTTACAGGCTGAGTCAAGTACTCTATATGTCTTCCATGTCTCTTATGTATTTATTTATGTGCCTTACATACTCGGTACATTATTCGTACTGACGTCCCTTTTGCCTGGGGACGCTGTGTTTCATGCCCGCAGGTCCCGATAGACAGGTCGAGAGCCCTCCAAGTAGGCTATCAGCTCAGCGGAAGATGTTGGTGCGCTCTGTTTGCTTCGGAGTTGCTCGTTTGGTTAGTATGATTTAGATGTGTATTGTTTGGTATGGCGGGACTCTGTCCCGACCTATATGACATTTATGTATTCTTAGAGGCTTGTAGACACATATCTTATACGTGAAAGATTGTACGGCCCTGTCGGCCTATGTTTTGAGTTTATAAATGATTATGTTGGCCAATTAGGCCCGTATATCACGTGTATATGATGATGTAATAAGAAAGATACGTTACATTGGTACTCGATTGAGTAAAGTACCGGGTGCCCGTCGCGGCCCATCGGTTTGGGTTGTGACAAAAGTGGTATTAGAGTAGTTCTGTCCTAGGGAGTCTACAAGCCGTGTCTAGTAGAGTCTTGTTTATGGGTGTGTCGTGCACCACACTTATAAGCAGGAGGCTACAGGGCATTTAGGATTGTCACTCTTTCTTCTTACTCTAGATCGTGTGGTAGAGCTTACTTATAAGAATTCAAGTTCCAAAATTCTATGTTATTCATAATAACACGATGCCTACATCCGGAAAGAAGGTTAGAAATAGAGATAGTTGTGGAAGAGGTGAGTAAGAGGAATTGGATTTTTGTATGATGCCTACGATAAGTAAATATGAGGTCTTTAGTAGATCGTAGGTGTACTGAAAGGTGTAAGCTTCCTGATAAGAAGCCTTAAGGCAAGAATGTCTATCTATCTTTATGGTGAAGGATAATGAGAGATTAAGAAGATAAGTACAAGTTTCAGCAAGTAAAAGGAGCAAGGTGAAAAAGGGTACGAGGTACCTGTAAGCACGTGATTTTTGCCCTATATGAGAATTACTCCCAAAAAATTCAAAATCAAATGATTTTCCTTGGTGTGCAATTTTGTGAGATTTTGTGATATTTTTGAATAATTATTTGTATTTGTCTGTGACTGCTTATTTGTTAAATGAATAAAAAATACAAAAATATGTCGCATTTTGCATGTAGGATTTAATTCTACAATTGTTAGTAGTTAAATTAGTTTTACAAAAATTAAAAATTACAAAAATAGACATTTTTTGCATTTTTAGCATTTAATGTCCAAATATACAATTTTATGCTTAATTATTACTTAATTGTGCGTTAATTATTATTGAGAGTTAATTTGCGCTTTTATAACTTAATTTAGTTCTTAATAATAGTTTAAGTATTTTTATAATTTAGTTTTAGAAAATAAAAGAAGAAGAAAATAACAAAAATACAAAGAAAAATCGGATTGGGCCACTTCTTCAAATTTCAACCCCAGGCCCAAATAATTGTCCAATCTTCCCCATGATCCGGTCCACTTCAAACCGGGTCGACCCGGTCCGCCCCATTAACCCAAATGCCTAACACCCTTCTTCATTTTTTTTCAAAACACAAAACAAAAACAAAAAAATAAAAAACCAAAAAACCCTAAAACTAAGAAAAGGACCCGCCCCCCACCTTACCTTCTTCTCCTTCTCCTTCACCTCTACAAGACCAGCTCCCATGGCTGCCTTTTTGCTGCTTCGTCTTCTCCATGGCGAGCTCAAGCTCGCCCATGGACTGCCCGCTGCCTCCGTCTTCTTCGAACCAGCGACGAGCCCTCCGTCGAACACCTTCATTGTTTCTTCTTCTTCGTCTAGCATCCATGGACGCCTCCTTCACTGCCCCAGCTGCATCGTCGCACCCCACCAAAACTAACTGAAAATCAGTAGCGACAGCCGCCTAGCCCGCCGGAAGTCCATCCCTTCAACATCCATCGTTGCGCCTTCTTCTCCGGCAAGTCGACGCCACTGTGTCGCGCTGCTGCCCGCGTCCAGCTACGACGAGCAGCCATGGCTACTCCAAGTAGTGTTGCTGCTTTTGTTTCCTTCCAGGATCCAGCCGCTGACTTTGCTCGTCACTGTCCATCGCTGCTTCTGCTCTATCACGTCCAAACAGTTGCTACGTCCATGGCGTTTGATGCCTTTTCCTCGACGATCTTTCCTCGTCCAGCTTCTGCCTTCATCTTCTTCGTTTGCTTCGGATCGTCTCCGTCGTTTGTTCGTCGTTGGTTGGTCGTTGTTCGTCGTTTCAATCCGGTTGGTAGATTTTTGAGTTTTATTTTGTCCGTATTTTGTTTTGATATTCTCGAATCTAAAATCGGCAAATGTTTGTTTTGTTCATGTCTATCATTTGAATTAATTTTTTAGTTTGTTCATGTGTTTTGTTGATTTAATTTTTCAGATTTCAAATGAAAGTTTAATTAGTTGTTTTTCATGTTTGTATTATTGTTTAGATAAATATTTGTTAGTTTAATGTTTGTTAGATTCAAATTGAAATATAATTAATTATTTCTTCAATTTGTTTCATGTGTTATGTATTTTTCCAGAAATTATTAATGTTGTTTGAATCATTTAATCCGTCATGTTTGTTGTTTAAAAACAAATTTAGTTCATGTTCATCTTTGTTTGAAGTTCATGTTTAAATCTAGTGATTTAATGTGGGTTTATGTTTGTTTCTGATAGGTTGATTTAGTTTGAGTCATGTATTTTGTTGTTTGTATTGTTGTATCCTTGCTCATCCATTGATGATCTAAATTAACCAGAATTGGTTCCCAATATGGTTGATTCATTCCATTAATTTTGAGTTGTGGTGTTCATCGTGTTCATGTGATTTGTTGTTGAAGATTGTTGAGAAATTGGTCATCTTGGCTATATTTTGGTTAAGTTATGATTAATTGATTGTTTAGAGCTGATGGGGGTAGTTTGGTAAACTGCATTGCATTCAGGGGTAGAATGGTAATATCAATAAGGTCGGAGGGGTAGTTTGGTAATTGAACATTATTATAATTGTTTATGTAGGCATGGGAGACAAAATATAATGGGGTGGTTTTTGATATACTTGTTTAACATAATGGGGGACAAGACAAAATATAATGGGGAGGAATATTGCATTTGTTTATGTTAGGCATGGGGGACAAATTGTAATGGGTTGGGGTGGATGTATTTATTTAATGTAGGCATGATGGACAATGTTTAAAATAAAGAAAACATTAAGTAGTAGGGAAAAAGCATGCCTTGGGGGAATAATTTGGGGTTGGGAATTGAAGACTTGTCTTGCTATATATATAGGGTCATTTGACACATTTTAGAGGACTTGAACATTAAGAGGGAAGGAGACCCGATTTGAACATTAAAAGAAAACAGATTTTTACACTTGAGAGCGGACAGACTTGAAACATTTTGAGAGTAAAAGAGAAATGCAATTTGAACTTTCACTCGTATAATTTCCATTTGCTTTTCTCGAGTGTTATTCAAAAATCATTAAACTACTGCATCTTGTGTCGTTTGCTCTTCTGCTTTGACTGTGATTGCACTTTGGTATTGTTGGGTTTTCAATCTGTTACTGGGTTATTCTACTGGTTGTTGCTAGTTTTGCGGTGTTGCTGAATCTGCTGTTGTTGTGGTATTATTGATGCTGACTCCTACTTCATTTCTTCTTGTATTGCCATTTCCAGGTACACATTTGTACACTCTCGGTTTGAAGCGAAATGAAATATTAATCAGGCTCCTGTTCCTGTTGAATTCCTTTTGTTTGGATTTGTGTTTGAATAAAATTTTCCTTCCTTTGTATAAAAATGTAGTTGACTGATTAATGAGTAATGGGGTTGCATATGTATAACTTCTTCATCTAATAATATTAGTTTAAATTAATCAAGGTTGTTTTGATATTTTTATCTATCTCATGTTCTAGTATTATTGAATAATAGAATATAGAATGAAAGCAGTTTTTCTTTGTACAAACTCGATCGTAATTTTCCATTCACATTAGCCGTAACTTAATAACTAATAAGTTACGTTTTCAGCATGTAATTAATTGAGAAATTTTCTTTTATTTTTAGAGACAAACTTAATAGAAGAAATGTAGTCACTGTAGGTTTATCCTTTTAAATAATAAATGAGACGAGCCTCGCCAAACAAAAAATGCACAAGCTGCGGGGCCCTCTAAATGTATATATATTAAAATATTTAGAATTCGGGACATGCCGTTTAGCGAATTCCACGGCCCTTCCCAAAATAACAATACGTTAGTTGCTTCAGGCGCGCCTTTAACAATTTATTTTCCTTAACTTGGGTGTGCATTTCATGCGACCCAAATCCAAATCCCAAAACGTCAAATAAAATGTGTTCCGGATTGTGGGTGCATTTCATGTGACACAGTCCAAAGACGTGTTTTAAGCGATGTTCACATTCCTAAAAAATAATGATAATAAAGCGGTAAAAGATAAAATTTGCACATGGTTCATAATTGTATTAAAAATCAGATAAATAAGCCGAATATAACAGTTGAGCGACCGTGCTAGAACCACGGAACTCGGGAATGCCTAACACCTTCTCCCGGGTTAACAGAATTCCTTATCCGGATTTCTGGTACGCAGACTGTAATATGGAGTCATTCTTTTCCTCGATTCGGGATTAAAATTGGTGACTTGGGACACCCTAAATCTCCCAAGTGGCGACTCTAAAATAAATAAATAAATCTCGTTTTGATTGTCCTTTAATTGGAAAAAACTCCCTTGTACCCTCGCGGGGGCGGAAAAAGGAGGTGTGACAGCTCTGGCGACTCTGCTGGGGATAAATGTAACCCAGAACCACTGGTTCAGGGTTAGAAATTCGAGCTTAGATAAATTGTTATATTTGGCTTTATCTGATTCTTACATGTTTTGAGCCTAATGTGCTAAATGCTGCTTTTAACGCTTTGATATTATCTGAACTGTATATAAACTGTGCCGAAACCCATCTTCTCTCTGAGTCTTCTAAATCATGAAGAAGGGCGTACTTCGTATGACTTCTTTTCTGTATAGTGTCAAATCCCAATTTAGAACGAGGTTCGGATAAGTTGCTAAGCCGGTGAAGCTTCTGTATTCCCGGTACGCTGCCCCCCCTCGGCTCGAGCTGTCCGCTCGGGTAAGCCAGGTCTAGAACAAACACCCAGGTTCTGAACCTAGTATAACAAAGCCACATGCCGGATCCCTAGTAGGAACGCTTATCTGCATCATGTGCATCTGACTTTGGAGGCTCAACGCAGGGGTTGGGTCTGTCTAGGACAGGTGTACCAAAAAATGAAAATGACCATCCTGATGCATCTTACTTGCTACTACTTGCGCATTTATTTGATTCGGACTTGTGTGCTGACTGACTTGTGAATATCAGGAATAATATTTTGAAATTGAAAAAAAAAACGAAATAGCGGTTAGGGAATTGATTGTTTATTTTTGAAAAGAAAACAAATGTCCAAATACTGTTAAAACTCTGCCGAAATTTTAAGAAAATGAAAAAAAAATGTCTTATTAGTTTATTTTATTAAAAGCTAAGAAAAGAAAAAAAGTCGTTGTTCTGTTTTGTTTTTCAAAAAAAAATAGAAAAAATATATAGTTTGTCTTGCCATGAAAATGAAAATGAAAAAGAGTCTTATTTTTAAAATGGTTTTTTTATTATTTATTTGCTTATGAAAATGCAAAAAAAAAAAAAGAGTCTTTCATTATTTGTTGTATATATATATATATATATATATATATATAAATCCGAAAAGTTTTTTTATTTCCAAAAGATATATATATCTTTATTTGTTGCAAAGAGTATTTGTCTTGCCAAGAAAATTCAAAGTAAAATTCCAAAAAGATATGTCTTGCAAAAATAATATAAATATCTTTATTTTCCATTGTTGATAAAACAAAAATAATAAAAATGTTTTCTTTTTTTAAAAAAAAAATCCGAAATATTTTGATTCTTCTTTCAAAATTAAAAAGAAAATTCAAAATTCAAAAAACATTTTTTAGAAGCATTTCTTTTATTAAAAGTAAAATTCCAAAAATATTTTCTTTTTTCTTTAGAATAAAAAAAAAACAAATGAAAATTCAGAAAAAAAATATCTTCCTTTTACTTTTGAAATTCTCAAAGTTCAAACCAAAAGAAAAGGAATTTTTACAAGTCTTTCTTTCAATAAGAAATCAATCAAAAAAATATATATACTTCCTTTCTTCTTTTGAAGCAGTTTCTTTCACAAATTCCAATTAAAAAAAATGTTAGTTCATTTACTTATTCACGAGGCCCGAACTACGCGGGTTTGATTCTCACCGGATGTGAGATACGTAGGCAACCCTCATTGGGTCCAACCCCACCTTTTGCTAAAAAAGCCAAAAACAAATAAATAACAAAAAAATATATGTCAAATTTCAATTCTGTCATAAAGAGGTCGGATGATGTTGTTTTGTCATAAATAGCCGAATGTTCCCGAAAGGGACGCCGGAAGGCTGACTTCGCATAAACAGCCACCTTTTGGGTCATGTTTAGGATTTTGGTCCAGTTGACCCGCACAGCCTTAAAAATCTTCGTCCCCGAGGCGCTGAAGGGCCGTGTTTGCAACACCACGTTTTTCATTGTAATTTGAAAAGAAAAAAAAAGTCAGCGGTTAGGTGAATACCATTTGAATTTTTTGGTCAAAATAAGTCGAGCCAGCTTCGGCCGCGTCTTAAACCGTTTTTGCCGAAATAGACTTAGAGTATCTTTCAGTTGTCGAAAGGCTATTTTCGTAAAAGAACGGTCAAGTTTGTAAAGTGTCAAAATAATCCTCCCCGGCCTCAAAATTCATGTGAGATTTGAAAGGACCACATTTGCAAAAATAGCCGTTTGGTTGTATTTGTCAAACGGGGAAAGGAAGCTGGCCTTTTTGTTTTGGAGTTTGTAAATCTTTTGATTAGAATATGTGGGTCGTTTGATTTTCGAGTTTATAGGTCATCTTCAAACCTTTGAAACCCAGTTTTGTTTAATATGAAAATCGAGAAAAAATGTTTATTATTGTTTATCTTTTATTGGTCCGAACTATGCAAGGTCTAATTCATGCGGGGTCATGATACGTAGGCAATCTCCATAAGATTCGACCACAACAAAAAAATGAAAAAAATCGAAAAAGGAAAAATGGAAAAAAGAAAGAAAAAAAATAAAAATAAAAAAGAAAAAAGATGAAAAAGAAGAAAAAAAAAGAAAAAAAGATGTTGTTAATGAGGACCGACGGAGTCCATTCTAACCTGCTTGTTTCGCAAATAAAGTTAAGGTGGTTGGTTTGTGGTAAGCCGAACAATGACACCCAGAATCCTTTACTTGCACCTCATGATACACACTCTGCGGGGATCAGGCCTGATAACAGAAGCACTCGAATCCTATTGGGAACTTGTTGACGGAGGTAAATGATATTGAAGCTGGTGGCTAAGATGCCAGTTTGATAAAGTGGGAGGACGCTCCGTTCCTTGGTTAGCAAGAGAGAAGCTTGTGGTGGCTTATTTTGTGGTCATTATGTTGTTCGGACTTTTAGGGTTATAATTCGGATATTGTCTTGTGTCAGACTGTCTTAACTTTCCGTTTTGTCATAGCATTTGTTTAAGTTTTGTCCAGTTTGTTTTAGGATTTTATTCTGGTTTGTTTTGTTTGTTGTGTTATTCAAATCATTTCACCGGTAGTCTAATGCAAAATCCGGTCTTTTATTATTTCCAGTCATCTTTTTTGTTTAGTCCTTTGTCATTTTGTTTAGCACCGATTCTAGTGAAATGACATGCGCACACAGTTTGGGCCTAATCTTAAGAGTTAATCATAAAACACCGAAAAATAAGGACGGTTTGAGAATATTCGGAGCTCAAGTCATGTGGAACTAGGGCAAGTTAAACACAAAGAAAACCGTTAAAAGCAAGATTCGCCAAATTGGCATGAGGGTCGTTCATGATAATGAGAGTGTCGCCCAACGGTGCTTTAGAAATGACAAAGGAAAAATAAAATGTTTAACATAATTGTCAAGTCCAGCACCATTGGAAGAGACTATAAATCTATGTTCAATTGTGTTGTTTGCGCTTGGCATGTTTTGAAAACTGGAATGACGAAGGCATTTTGTTCTGCTACCTAAACACTTTATCCTTTGTTACCCCTTTTGAGCCTTATTTATTTCCTTCATAACCCTCGTTCGGAATCAATAGCAACGACTAGGAAATACGAGCCTGGAAGGTAAAGAAAAAAAATCAACAAAAAACAAAAAAAAAGAAGAAGAGAAAAAATGATAAAAAAAAATAAAAGAAAGTCAGAATGAAAAAGAGGAATTGGGAACTACGTTTGACCTGATTCCTCAAAGAGGATACGTAGGCGCTTCACGGCTCGGTCATAGTTTTGAAAAATGAAAAAAAATCAATTAAAATATCCCCAAGCAAGAAACTGGGGCAGAGGTTGCGTTCGTTGTAAATAAATCTGGTTCCGAAGGTTGTAATTAATAACCCAAAATTGATGCATTTTTGAGCCTTTAATACCCTTTCTTTCTAGCCCTATCCAAAACCCACATTACGGTCCAAAGAAAGACCTTCCGATCAGTCTTCAAAAGACGCCAAGTCAGACAAATGAAGAGTCTTACCGGCGAACATAACATTTTGTTCCACAGCAGAAAGGACTCTAATCTCCAACAGAAAGAGTCATACCGGCAACACTCCGAATCCCCAGCTGGAAAGTGATACAAATGAGAGAGTCTTATCGGTGAAAATCTTTACGGACACCACAAGGCGATGAAAGCTGAGAGAAAAACCAAAATGAGAGAGGCTTGATAGTGAAAACCCTTCGGGCACTACAAGTCGAATAAGATTGAGAATCAGATGGGGAATTGCCAAATGAAGATCTTGAAAGATGATTGACGGTAGAGGATAGGCCACATGTGTGTGTCATGACCATTAGAGTCGGTATCTGCGTTTGATAGGTTTTTATTTATAGTTTCTTTTGTTAAAGAGTCATCTTTTTCCTTTGTCCTTTTATTCTGTTTCCTTTTATCTTTTTCCTTTCATAGAAAAATTCCCCAATAGAGTCTGTTTGGTCAGAACAAGTGAGAATTGACTTCAAAATATGCCATCAGCTTTCCAATTATACAAGATGAGATCTGACTAGTACATCCAAGTGGTATAGTCAGCAAGGAACAAGCGCGAGGCCAGTATCAAAAAAGATATCCCCAGCAAAAGGGAATTGACAAAAGGATTGACGAGTGTCAAGAGGGATATCCTTGCCGAAATCAAAGGTTATAAACCTCAAGGCCGAGGCCCGTGGACAAAGCAAAGAGAGCAATGAACATTGTGTGGGAAATTCATACTAGACTAAAAGGTCGGGGAAATGCTAGTTTTCGAGCTATGCCACAAAAGGAAGGGATTATCCCCAGCAAATAATATCATCCCCAACAAGTTGTGGAACGCAGAGCAAGGAAGCAGAAAGAGAAAAGTCATCCCAGTGGGAGTATCACAACCAACCACCACAGTCGGATCTTAAAAGGAAATGGCATTGATGACAGAAATGCATGCCATAAGGGATATTGTCAAACTGGGGCAGAAAATTTTCCTTTCATTTTAGAAAATTTTCTGGAAGTCAGGTACCCATTTGGGGAAGAACAAAGATAACACAAGTCTCAAGGGAAGTGGTCTTTGAACCAGTGTTGCCCCCAACATAATAAGTTTCAATGGAGGAAGTTGTTCCCCAGCGAAGGGATGAAACTTGAGCTTAGAAAGAGCGAGAGGCCAGCATCATTCCCAACAGCCTTCAGAAGAGTGAAACACTAGTTTTGAAGGAATCAAAATCCCCCAGCAGTGTTGTCCTCGACAACGTTATCCCCAGCTGATAACATTTTATCCCCCAACAGGTAAGTAAATAATCCCCTAGCAGTTTTGAGGAGTCCAACACAAGTTCGGTGAAAATCGGTATCCTCAGCGATTCCTTTCAGGTTAAGGAAAAACGAGTCTTAAGGGAGGTAGTCTTCGAAGGACGAAGCTAAAAAAACTAAAAAAAAAACAAAAAAAAAGGGAAAAAAGAAAGAGGGAAGTAGTTTGCAGAGGAATGAAACATCCCACCCAAAAGGAAGTAGTTCTGGAAGGAGTAAGATAACATATTTACTCAGCAGAGTTATCTTCAGCAACGTTATCCCCAGCGGGTCATCGAGATGTAGAAGCATCTTCGACAGACTTTCGACCAAGTTTCAAGAGGGTCGGACAACCCATAATGGGGAAGGAAGAAAGGGAAAATTCATCCCCAGCAAAATAATCCCCATCAAGTTTTCGAGGTAAGACATTTTCAAGTTTTAAAGATATTTTGGGTTCATCCGCCCTCGAATAGGATATTTTGGGTTCATCCGCCCTCGAATAGGATAGTTTGGGTTCATCCGCCCTCGAATAGGATATTTTGGGTTCATCCGCCCTCGAATAGGATATTTTGGGTTCATCCGCCCTCGAATAGGATACGTTGGGTTCATCCGCCCTCGAATAGGATATGTTGGGTTCATCCGCCCTCAAATAGGATACGTCGGGTTCATCCGCCCTCGAATAGGATATGTCGGGTTCATCCGCCCTCGAATAGGATATGTTGGGTTCATCCGCCCTCAAATAGGATATGTTGGGTTCATCCGCCCTCAAACAGGATATGTTGGGTTCATCCGCCCTCAAATAGGATATGTTGGGTTCATCCGCCCTCAAATAGGATATGTTGGGTTCATCCGCCCTCAAATAGGATATGTTGGGTTCATCAGCCCTCAAACAGGATATGTTGGGTTCATCCGCCCTCAAATAGGATATGTCGGGTTCATCCGCCCTCGAATAGGATATGTCGGGTTCATCCGCCCTCGAATAGGATACGTCGGGTTCATCCGCCCTCGAATAGGATATGTCGGGTTCATTCGCCCTCAAATAGGATATGTTGGGTTCATCCGCCCTCAAATATGATATGTTGGGTTCATCCGCCCTCAAACAGGATATGTTGGGTTCATCCGCCCTCAAATAGGATATGTTGGGTTCATCCGCCCTCGAATAGGACACGTTGGGTTCATCCGCCCTCGAATAGGATATGTTGGGTTCATCCGCCCTCAAACAAGATATGTTGGGTTCATCCGCACTCAAATAGGATATGTTGGGTTCATCCGCCCTCAAATAGGACACGTTGGGTTCATCCGCCCTCAAATAGGATACGTTGGGTTCATCCGCCCTCAAATAGGATTCTATTTCCAAAATTGTTGTTGAAGATAGGCACCCACCTGTATAACGAGAGGAATACATTTCTGTCTTTACATTCATGCTCTAGGTCGCCCACCAGTATAATGCGGGAATACATTTTGTTCTACGTCGCCCACCAGTATAATGCGGGAATACATTCTGTTCTAGGTCGCCCACCAGTATAATGCGGGAATACATTTCTGTTCTAGGCCGCCCACCAGTATAATGCGGGAATACATTTCTGTCTTTTCATTTACGTTCTAGGTCGCCCACCAGTATAATGCGGGAATACATTCATGTTCTAGGTCGCCCACCAGTATAATGCGGGAATACATTCACGTTCTAGGTCGCCCACCAGTATAATGCGGGAATACATTTCTGTCTTTTCATTCATGTTCTAGGTCTCCCACCAGTATAATGCGGGAATACATTCTGTTCTAGGTCGCCCACCAGTATAATGCGGGAATACATTCATGTTCTAGGTCGCCCACCAGTATAATGCGGGAATACATTTCTGTCTTTTCATTCATGTTCTAGGTCGCCCACCAGTATAATGCGGGAATACATTCTGTTCTAGGTCACCCACCAGTATAATGCGGGAATACATTTCTGTTCTAGGCCGCCCACCAGTATAATACGGGAATACATTTCTGTTCTAGGTCGCCCACCAGTATAATGCGGGAATACATTTCGGTTTTTTCATTCATGTTCTAGGTCGCCCACCAGTATAATGCGGGAATACATTCTGTTCTAGGTCGCCCACCAGTATAATGCGGGAATACATTTCTGTTCTAGGCCGCCCACCAGTATAATGCGGGAATACATTTCTGTCTTTTCATTTCATGTTCTAGGTCGCCCACCAGTATAATGCGGGAATACATTTCTGTTCTAGGTCGCCCACCAATATAATGCGGGAATACATTCTGTTCTAGGTCGCCCACCAGTATAATGCGAGAATACATTCTGTTCTAGGTCGCCCACCAGTATAATGCGGGAATACATTCTGTTCTAGGTCGCCCACCAGTATAATGCGGGAATATATTTCTGTCTTTACATTTCATGTTCTAGGTCGCCCACCAGTATAATGTGGGAATACATTTCTATCTTTTCATTTCTGTTTTAGGTCGCCCACCAGTATAATGCGGGTATACATTTCATGTTTTTGCATTCAGGCGCCCACCTGTATAACAGGAGGAATACTTTTTAGTCTTACACTGCATATTTTGAAATCAGTAACCCCACCGGAAGGTAGAAGGTTACAACAGGAATCCCTAGCAGGAAACAATAAAAATCCCCAGCACCGGGAAGCAAAAGGTTGCAACAAGAGGTCCCAGCACAAATTCAGGCGCACGAGTCAAAAGGAAGAAAGGACGCGTATTGAAAGAAGCAGCTGGTGAACATTAAATCATGCCTAGCATAACAAGTCTGATGAAGAGAGACGTACCCACCAGAGGAACCGCCGAAAAGCTTGATGAAGAAAGCCATGTCCCTAGCGGACCGAGCAAAATTATGAAAACTGGTATTCAGAAAAGCAAAGGGCCAGTATCATTCCCAAATTCACGGAAGAAAGGCACCGCAGGAAACACAAGCCAACAAGAAAGCAAGGCAACAAGAAAAATTTCAATCTAGCCTAGCTTCTTGTTTTCTTTTAAGCACGGTGTAACAAGGAGATCGGTAAGCAGTGATAACAGTATGCAACAGCAGTAACATTGCAGTCCCACGGTAGTCCCAGCTACCAAATCTTCCCGAACTACATTAACCTGATTCCCCTTTAGCCAGGGATATGTAGGAAACCTTTGAAGCAAAGGTTCGGTTAAATCTTTTTTCAAAAAATGCTTCACACGGAGTACTCGGATGGGCAAAAATCGCTCGCTTTATCTTTGCGCGAAAACCCTTCGTGTCTTCGGGCAAAGAGGGGCAGCTGTAAGCACGTGATTTTTGCCCTATATGAGAAATACTCCCAAAAAATGCAAAATAAAATGATTTTCCTTGGTGTGCAATTTTGAGTACTTTTGTGATATTTTTAGATAATTATTTGTATTTGTCTGTGTTTGCTTATTTGTTAAATTAATAAAAAATACAAAAATATGTCGCATTTTGCATGTAGGATTTAATTCTACAATTGTTAGTAATTAAATTAGTTTTACAAAAATTAAAAATTACAAAAATAGGCATCTTTTGCATTTTTAGCATTTAATGTCCAAATATACAATTTTATGCTTAATTATTACTTAATTGTGCGTTAATTGTTATTGGGAGTTAATTTGCGCTTTTATAACTTAATTTAGTTCTTAATAATAATTTAAGTATTTTTATAATTTAGTTTTAGAAAATAAAAGAAGAAAAAATAACAAAAATACAAAGAAAAATCGGATTGGGCCACTTCTTCAAATTTCAACCCAGGCCCAAATAATTGCCCAATCTTCCCCATGATCCGGTCCACTTCAAACCGGGTCGACCCGGTCCGCACCATTAACCCAAATGCCCAACACCCTTCTTCATTTTTTTTCAAAACACAAAACAAAAACAAAAAAATAAAAAACCAAAAAACCCTAAAATTAAGAAAAGGATCCGCCCCCCCACCTTACATTCTTCTCCTTCTCCTTCACCTCTGCAAGACCAGCTCCCATGGCTGCGTTTTTGCTGCTTCGTCTTCTCCATGGCGAGCTCAAGCTCGCCCATGGACTGCCCGCTGCCTCCGTCTTCTTCGAACCAGCGACGAGCCCTCCATCGAACACCTTCATTGTTTCTTCTTCTTCGTCCAGCATCCATGGACGCCTCCTTCACTGCCCCAGCTGCATCGTCGCACCCCACCAAAACTAACTGAAAATCAGTAACGACAGCCGCCTAGCCCGCCGGAAGTCTATCCCTTCAACATCCATCGTTGCGCCTTCTTTTCCGGCAAGTCGACGCCACTGTGTCGCGCTGCTGCCCGCGTCCAGCTACGACGAGCAGCCATGGATACTCCAAGCAGTGTTGCTGCTTCTGTTTCCTTCCAGGATCCAGCCGCTGACTTTGCTCGCCGCTGTCCATCGCTGCTTTTGCTCTATCACGTCCAAACAGTTGCTACGTCCATGGCGTTTGATGCCTTTTCCTCGACGATCTTTCCTCGTCCAGCTTCTGCCTTCATCTTCTTCGTTTGCTTCGGATCGTCTCCGTCATTTGTTCGTCGTTGGTTGGTCGTTTTTCATCGTTTCAATCCGGTTGGTAGATTTTTGAGTTTTATTTTGTCCGTATTTTGTTTTGATATTCTCGAATCTAAAATCGGCAAATGTTTGTTTTGTTCATGTCTATCGTTTGAATTAATTTTTTATTTTGTTCATGTGTTTTGTTGATTTAATTTTTCAGATTTCAAATGAAAGTTTAATTAGTTGTTTTTCATGTTTGTATTATTGTTTAGATAAATATTTGTTAGTTTAATGTTTGTTAGATTCAAATTGAAATATAATTAATTATTTCTTCAATTTGTTTCATGTGTTATGTATTTTTCCAGAAATTATTAATGTTGTTTGAATCATTTAATCTGTCATGTTTGTTTTTTAAAAACAAATTTAGTTCATGTTCATCTTTGTTTGAAGTTCATGTTTAAATCAAGTGATTTAATGTGGGTTTATGTTTGTTTCTGATAGGTTGATTTAGTTTAAGTCATGTATTTTGTTGTTTGTATTGTTGTATCCTTGCTCATCCATTGATGGTCTAAATTAACCAGGATTGGTTCACAATATGGTTGATTCATTCCATTAATTTTGAGTTGTGGTGTTCATCGTGTTCATGTGATTTGTTGTTGAAGATTGTTGAGAAATTGGTCATCTTGGCTATATTTTGGTTAAGTTATGATTAATTGATTGTTTAGAGCTGATGGGGGTAGTTTGGTAAACTGCATTGCATTCAGGGGTAGAATGGTAATATCAATAAGGTCGGAGGGGTAGTTTGGTAATTGAACATTATTATAATTGTTTATGTAGGCATGGGGACAAAATATAATGGGGTGGTTTTTGATATACTTGTTTAACATAATGGGGGACAAGACAAAATATAATGGGGATGAATATTGCATTTGTTTATGTTAGGCATGGGGGACAAATTGTAATGGGTTGGGGTGGATGTATTTATTTAATGTAGGCATGAGGGACAATGTTTAAAATAAAGAAAACATTAAGTAGTGGGGAAAAAGCATGCCTTGGGGGAATAATTTGGGGTTGGGAATTGAAGACTTGTCTTGCTATTTATATAGGGTCATTTGACACATTTTAGAGGACTTGAACATTAAGAGGGAAGGAGACCCGATTTGAACATTAAAAGAAAACAGATTTTTACACTTGAGAGCGGACAGACTTGAAACATTTTGAGAGTAAAAGAGAAATGCAATTTGAACTTTCACTCGAATAATTTCCGTTTGCTTTTCTCGAGTGTTATGCAAAAATCATTAAACTACTGCATCTTGTGTCGTTTGCTCTTCTGCTTTGACTGTGCTTGCACTTTGGTATTGTTGGGTTTTCAATCTGTTACTGGGTTATTCTACTGGTTGTTGATGGTTTTGCGGTGTTGCTGAATCTGCTGTTGCTGTGGTATTATTGCTGCTGACTCCTACTTCATTTCTTCTTGTATTGCCATTTCCAGGTACACATTTGTACACTCTCGGTTTGAAGCGAAATGAAATATTAATCAGGCTCCTGTTCCTGTTGAATTCCTTTTGTTTGGATTTGTGTTTGAATAAAATTTTCCTTCCTTTGTATAAAAATGTAGTTGACTCATTAATGAGTAATGGGGTTGCATATGTATAACTTCTTCATCTAATAATATTAGTTTAAATTAATCAAGGTTGTTTTGATATTATTATCTATCTCATGTTCTAGTATTATTGAATAATAGAATATAGAATGAATCAGTTTTTCTTTGTACAAACTCGATCGCAATTTTCCATTCACATTAGCCGTAACTTAATAACTAATAAGTTACGTTTTCAGCATGTAATTAATTGAGAAATTTTCTTTTATTTTTAGAGACAAACTTAATAGAAGAAATGTAGTCACTGTAGGTTTATCCTTTTAAATAATAAATGAAACGAGGCTCGCCAAACAAAAATGCACAAGCTGCGGGGCCCTCTAAATGTATATATATTAAAATATTTAGAATTCGGGACATGCCGTTTAGCGAATTCCACGGCCCTTCTCAAAATAACAATACGTTAGTTGCTTCAGGCGCGCCTTTAACAATTTATTTTTCTTAACTTGGGTGTGCATTTCATGCGACCCAAATCCAAATCCCAAAACGTCAAATAAAATGTGTTCCGGATTGTGGGTGCATTTCATGTGATACTGTCCAAAGACGTGTTTTAAGCGATGTTCACATTCCTTTTAAAAAATAATAATAATAAAGTGGTAAAAGTTAAAATTGGTACAACGGTTCATAATTGTATTAAAATCAGATAAATAAGCCGAATATGACAGTTGAGCGACCGTGCTAGAACCACGGAACTCGGGAATGCCTAATACCTTCTCCCGGGTTAACAGAATTCCTTATCCGAATTTCTGGTACGCAGACTGTAATATGGAGTCATTCTTTTCCTCGATTCGGGATTAAAATTGATGACTTGGGACACCCTAACTCTCCCAAGTGGCGACTCTGAAATAAATAAATAAATCCTGTTTCGATTGTCCTTTAATTGGAAAAAACTCCCTTGTACCCTCGCGGGGGCGGAAAAAGGACGTGTGACAGTACCCAGTTAATGAAGGTTAACAGCGGTTATAATTGAGGCAGAAGAACATAAGCTTTTTAAGTTATATTCAATAGTAATAGAGGTATATACAATTGAACGCACCCCTTCCAGATATGCCCTATGGGGGGTTAACAAAAGTAGTATAAGAAGATATGATGGATGAATTGATTGCGTCAGTTGACATTTCCGAAGGATAGTGCAAATGTGCTAATAGATCTCTTTATGAGACACTCAGATGGTGCACTCTAAAATAGTGCAGCCAGATATGAGTACTACAAAGACATGCACCATAAGCCTTGAAAGGATAAATAATATTACCTTAGTGTGACTCGCATCCCTAGTAAAGAAAGAACGTTAAGCAACTTGAAGAGCCACTGGATGGAGCAAAGGAAAGCTAAAAGCGAAAAAAATGTCGTATTGAAGTTTTCACAAGAAAAGGGATATGCTAAAATATTAGCAGAGTAATAAGAAGAGAGATAAGGAAGCATTATGAATAAGTGGTGATACATGGATGAAAACGGTAGAGTGTTACAGAACCTATAGTTAAATGAAGAAAGAGACGAAATGTGATGGGCCTTAAGATAACAAAAGAGTATAGGCCATAAGGTTGTATCCTCATTTTGAGAAATAAGTTTGTGACTCCAACGCGACTACTAGAGGGGAAAGTTAATACCCAGAGTAACAGAAATCAGTATGGACTGGTAAACAAGATAAACTAAATATGAATTAGGTACTGAATGATTGGAAAGTACTCGACATCATGGTAATTTCAGATTTTGTTCTGGCAGTAATAGAATGGACCACAGAAGAAGATTCATGATGAATTCAGAGAATGGTCATTCAGGGAGACGCTTCCCTAAAGCAAGCAATGTGAGCAAAGTTAAGCTTAAGAGACTATATGTGCCAGTTACGCTAAGTGTCACCCTCGCAAATAAGGGAATTTGTCATCTTGGGTATAGAAGGATTGCCGCAAGGTGAGTAAAGATCATTGATGTTGAGAAACGACGGCAAGGATGACTATGAAATGGTAAAGGAATAATGCGATAAATGAGAGAGGAATGAGATAGCACTTATCCAAATCTTATAAATATGCTGCGATTCAAGAATATTGTGCAAGCACGACGTCAAAGAGAGGGAGTAAAGGTTCCTGCCCGAGCTGTTATTAGTAAATATAGAGGCAGTGCGAGATGTAAGTTAAAACAAAGGAAATAACCCAAGAAAGATTACGAGAAATATTGATACGAGAATGGGCCAACGAATAGTTAGTAATTGGTCAGGAAGATCCCAATTATGGCTAAATAGGAGATTACAGACGAATCATCAGATCGTGTGAGATAAACATAGTAGAACCCAACATAGAGAATTCAGCCTCGAAGAATATCATTATAATACTTGAAATATATTCAAACAAGAGTCGGCATAGTTAAAGGTACCGTATAAGTATTACGGGGATAAAAAAAATGTGCCACTGGGAAGGCGGTCAAAATATCAGTACAGAAGCAACCATACAAGCACAAGGGCATGGAAGTAAGCAACTACAGATGATTATAGGCAAGTAAGGACATCAGAAAAGGTCCGTAATAAGCTCATAGCTTTACAAAAGTCAAGGGTTCTCCCTAAGTACTACAACAAAAGACTAGCTGAGAAGATAAAAAAAAGAAGGCTTCAACTTAAGCACAACGACCTAAAGAGGAAATGGTCGTGTAACAACAATCTCGCAACAACTTTGTAAGCATTCCAAAGGAAAGTGGCACCTACCATGGTTAATGAACAGGAAGTAAGAATTAAAGGTAATATTCGAGATCATATGAGTTGCATGAAAACTTTGGCAAGTGTGGGCACTAAGATAAGCTAAGTATGGACACAACAAGGGGGCAGCAAGGCGAGGAAAAGTAATAGCTTACGTTGAAAGAAAGCTAAGATGGAACGAAAGAATTATTTGATCAATGATCCAAAGTTAGTATGTTATGGATACACTCAAGATTTTGGAACATTATCCAGGAAGTATATTTGTTGACAATCATACGGCCGTAGAAGACTCCGGTATAAGTTAAAAGAAAGAATTGAGCCCAGGGCATAGACAAAGGATTGAATTGTTAGAAGATTGTATCTTGGATATTCCAAAATGACCATGAAAGGCTAAGGTAATAACTGATACCATGAGCCATGGATCGGAAGATAGCTTAAACCTATGTAAAGGTTGATCAAGAGGAAGAGGAAACTAAAGAATCACATCACCCAAGTAAATCAAGAGTCTGATTATTGGACCTAGAAAAATTATAGAAGTGTGCTTAAGAACATGACAGAATCACTCTTAATATGATATGTTCAAGAGAAATAACATAACAACCATAACCTATAATGACTCTATAAGAAAGCCAATTAGAAGAAGTACCAGCCTCATAAGAAGTAAGTATGAAGCTCTCATCGGATAGTGTATGTAGCAGAGGTGCGAGTATTATAATAGAGCTTTAAGTTATGGACGTGAATTATACCTATGTGGAGGGAAGGTCATGAAAGAGATAGAAGATACGATGCGAAATTTTAAGGTAAGTAAGGTAAAGGTGAACAACGTATGAGATACTCAAAAGCAGAAGATCATGAATAATCCATACTTCGGATAGAAGTCTATAAGCGCGGGGATTCCATATCCAGGAATGATAGCAGCGGCGTCAGTAGCAGATCTTCCAGTCTATGGTCTAGGTATCGAAAAGCCTGATTATGAGAGTAAAGGATAGTTAGAGACGATGCGATGCCTCGCTTGATTTTCCAGAATAACATAAGGAAATCTATGGTGCAAGCAAGTTGAAGAAAGGCCGCGATAGAATAAATAGATATGTATAGATCCCAAGCTAAAGTATGGAAGAGCGACAAGGTTTTAACGAAACATGAGTAAGGATGAGGAAAGGCAAGTGAAAGGGTGACGATAACGGATAAGTCCTCGGGATTGAAACCCATGAAAACAAGAAAGCTAATAGTTTCTCTAAATTATAGAAAGTTTAGTATAGCCTGAATGAACTCAAAGGAGTCTAAGACTAATAACATTCAGAAGAGATGGAATGCTACCTTGTTAATAGAATGAGGGTGTAATTATTATAGAACAAAATGAATGACGTTTGGGCCTTTGATTGAGTAATGATCTGACGAATAAAATAAAGGGATCTCATGAATTGGACAGTATTAAAATACCCACGCAAGGTAAATCACATTGGGATGGTGGGAGATACGATTATGAAAGCAGGGTATAGCCCCAGGTGGATCAATCTAATTATTTCAGATGTTCCCCAATAAAACGTGAATCCTAGAAGCAATATTAAACAGTTATAAAGTTATCAGAGGTGGATTATGGATCAAAATTGAGGTGAATCAACAATGGATGGATAAAAGTTATAAAGTATGAGATGAGATTAGGTCGTCATTCTTAAGATGAACGGTAATGTGGAAGCATTAGAGGACATAGATTTATACGTATGGGATAAACAATGAAATTAACCTCGGATTTGGTAGCAGACCTTAGTAACGAGAAGTCGAGGTAAGAGTTATGGTATAGTATGACCTATATAGATGCAGTAAAGTCATACGAATGGATAACCACGTCTATAGAATAAGATATAGCAATATTCATAAGTTCGACAAAAAGTGAAGAACTTCAGGATTGGCTAAAAACTGGAGAAAAAAGGAGAGGAGAGTCACATAAGCACACTTACAAGGTCAGTATCGTAGAAGCTCCATGATGGGAGGTAGCAACAATTATGAGATTGGAAGGAATTTGATCACAAGTCATGGTGTGGGAAAAGGGCCTAAAGGGTGGGGGATACCCTGGCCTAGATGGCAAGAGGACTACTAAAGTATTTGCAAGAGCTATGGGTTATGAGAACGATAAGCGCATCAGTCAACATTCGAGGACGAATGTTCCAAAGGGGGGAATGATGTTACACCCCATATTTTCTTATATGAAAATCCGCCATAAATAATTAATGAGAGCCTGGAAGTGAGATGGCACGTCCCGCAGTATTACATTACAGTGATGTTATGCTTCGCAGTATTAAATTACGATGATGTTGTACCCTGTAGTATTGTACGTTGAATTTGTCGTAAGGTAATGTACATCAGTCCAAGGAAAAGATTATTTGGAGGTTATAAGTCTTATGTTATTTCAAACAAGTGGCAAATAAATTCGTGAAGGTGCGAGGGTAAGCAAATCGAAGAAAACGAATTTTGTCGAAGTTTGGCATGCTGGGGTAAAATACGGCCCGAGCTAAATTACCCGGTATTTATGGACTAGTACCATACAAGGTGTCACATGACCATAATAGTAAGGTGTATAAGGTATATGAAAAGTGAGTAATATTTTAAGTAAATGGGAATAATTCTTAATTTTACGGGTAATTGATTAATTACCAGGTAACGGGACATTGCCTAATTAAATGGGGATAAATTTGGATAAGATATATCCAAACACGTGGCAGCAAGGCCATATACAAAATGGTGACACTTGATCAAGTCTTATTAAGTGGCAAATTGGGCACATTTCCCAACACTAACATATCAATTTTCTAGTTTATTTTTAGTAAAAGAATTAACAAAGATATGACAAAACCCATGTTCAGAAAACGTCTCCAACTTCAATTGAACTTGAAGAGTTCCTTAGGATCCTACTTAACGTTCCAATGGAAACTTCATACGTAAAAGATCACAAATTTTTGGTGATCAAAATAACCACACATCACAAAGACTACTACACGGTCAGATGAGCAGCAACGCACGAAGATATCTTGTCATTTTTCAATTCAGTTTGGTTAAGCCCTTGGAAAATGCATACTTATGGGTCACTGGCTGGAAGCCATCAATGGCCTTTCGCCTAGTTGTTTCTAATTCCGAGTTGGGTGATGAACAGGTATGTTAAGGCTATCCCTTCTTTCTTTTGGCATGATCCATATGATACGAACGGAACGTGCAAATGCACAAATTCCACGAATGACTCTATTCATAGAAGTATTAGAGATATCTGTGTTCTTGAATTTCCGTGTGTTATAATGTCTTATCATTTGTTCATGGGTCTCAGAAAATTACGAAAATTGAAAAGAGTTTACTTTATGATATTACTCAGAGGCAAAATGGTCTTATGACATTCCGAATAATTTTATTGATGTACTTTTTATGCACTGCATTCATGTGCACTGACCCATGACCAGATGATGTTATATACGCGTATATATGTAAATATATGTATATGGGATATGGGAAAAGGTTACGGCGTTATATACGCATCACCACCTGATTAGCTGGTATATGATGATGATGTTGCCCACAGTGGCTGAAATATGATTCAAACGGCGTTATATACGCATATATATGTATGTACTCAAACGGCGTTATATACGCGTATATATGTAAATATATGTATATGGGATATGGGAAAGGCTATGACATTATATACGCACTACCACCTGATCAGCTGGTATACGATGATGATTTTGCCTACGGTGGCCGGTATGATATAATGGAATGCCCTCAAAGGCTGATGATGTTATGAAACATGTACCTATGCACGACATGACGTTCACACGCACATGCATGACGCTAAAAGTAATCTATGATCTACAAAGTTATTCATACTTACAGGCTGAGTCATGTACTCTATATGTCTTCCATGTCTCTTATGTATTTATTTATGTGCCTTACATACTCGGTACATTATTTGTACTGATGCCCTTTTGCTTGGGGACGCTGCGTTTCATGCCCGCAGGTCCCGATAGACAGGTCGAGAGCCCTCCAAGTAGGCTATCAGCTCAGCGGAAGATGTTGATGCGCTCCATTTGCTTCGGAGTTGCTCGTTTGGTTAGTATGATTTAGATGTGTATTGTTTGGTATGGCAGGACTCTGTCCCGACCTATATGACATTTATGTATTCTTAGAGGCTTGTAGATATATGTCTTGTACGTGAAAGATTGTACGGCCCTGTCGGCCTATGATTTGAGTTTATAAATTATTATGTTGGCCTATTAGGCCCGTATGTCACGTGTATATGATGATGTAATAAGAAAGATACGTTACATTGGTACTCGGTTGAGTAAAGTACGGGGTGCCCGTCGCGGCCCATCGGTTTGGGTTGTGACATAACCAACATCCCGCCTAAGTGACCGAGTAGTAAAAGATAACATAGCCCACCCTATATCCCCTTCTCGTCACCTGTCGAGTCGGAAGGAGCAGTGTCTAAAAGAACGACCGAGGCACACTTGGTACGAGAGAGTGTCGGACCAAGTAAATGGCAATGATGTCTTGGCTATATATAGTAGGGAAAAACCCTCGATAAGGGGGCTTTTTTTACCTTTCTCTCTCCCGAGCTCTCTTCCTGTAATCTTCATAGTAGAGAAGTAATCTGCAGAAAAACATGTAATGCTATCTCCCCCATTGATTGATGGGAGCCACAATGTTGAGTTTCAATAAGATCGACTTTATTTCTTTCATCTTATGTATTATTTACACTATTAGCTCTTTGATCTGGAATTTATTATGTGTGACTAAGATTTACCCCTTCATTTTCTTTGATTGATTTATTCAAAAAGATTCTGATATCTTTTGAGTCAAACATTATTCTAAGAAGAAGGTATAAGTTATCCCGACACTAATTACCTCACCCTCTACAAGGTATAAGTTATCTCGGAATAACTTATATTAGGTTTGCTAACCAAGCAAAGTATTAAGGTGGTATTATTTTTTTATACCAGCACTATATCTTCTTATACCTCATACCAAATGACCCCTTAGGGGTAAGGTGTATAAGAATAATGTTGAATATGGTGTATTAATAATACAGAGATTAGTAATGCATGTATTAATTATGCAGAGATTATTTTTTATACATTGTTTGGTGTGATGTATTAAAAATTAAAATGCATTAATTGTAATTTTAATTTTAATTAAAGAAGACCTGGTACCGATGGCAAAACTCCAAGATCACGGGGTCAAGCCCCCCACTCAAAGAAAATGGACCCAAGGTGAAGGGATACATATAGATATACGTAAAGCCTTCCTTTGAGAAGGTAACTCGCTCTATCAAGTCAGGAGTGATGATGTTAAGATCTAGGCAGTTGCAATCCACCTTCACAACAGGAATACTGGAAGGACAAATAGAATAAAATAGTTGCTAACGGCCCAAGTCCGTGAAGAGCGGAGGGGACAAAAGTTATTGACGGTACTCAAATGTTTGGGAATGATGGTGCTTACCCTAGGAGGATCAACATCGACATCAACCTATTTATCTTTACTTCTCTCCAGGCCTCTACCGAAGAAGAGACCAGAGTTTTCATAAGACTCAGTGAAAGAAGCCATAATAAGAAGAAGATAGTGGAGTTTTTGAAGAAAATCGAAAAGAGAGGAAAGTAGAAAAAGGTTAAATGCAGAGAAGATATTGGACTTATGAAATATTGGAAGTGAAAGAGGTAAAATGATGAGTATAAATAAAGATATAGAAGGCGAAAATCGTGGTCATAATTACCTCGAGAACTGGCAAAAATGTTGCTAAATCGTGGGGCAACACGTGTTTGGGGTATTAAATGCGAGAAGACGTGCGTCCTATCAAGCGTCAGAGATTGTTCAGAAGGTTTTTACAAGATTTTTCACCACGAAAGGGATCTTAACCAACTTCTCGGTGACACAAAGATATGCCACCGGAAAGCATGGGGACTACCTGTATAGAGTAAAATTGGTTCATATTAAATGATCGAATGATAGCGTGACACATAGAACCGGAGACAGGCGAAAGACAAATCGAGTAAGAACCAAGACCGAGAACAACAACTATAGTTAGCATCGGATAGACCTCGAAGGTAACATAGTCAACGTGAGCGGGTCGAATGATTCATCATATGACATTTAATGAAGAATATTCCCTAGTATTAAATAGGCAGCTATTGCAGAGAATTTTGGCATTCATGACCTGCCGTTACATATTTTTCAATGACCCCCTCTATTTTCATTTAAGAGGGGCTTGATCCTAGGATCTTATTTCCTAGGTATAGCTATAAATAGTAGTTTCAACAACCATTGTAGAGATACAATATCATTGACAAAACTTATGCTACATTCTATTCTCAAGCTAAATAAGAAAATTTTACTTGCTCTTGCATATTGTTCTTATTTTTGTCCTCGGAAGCATCGCTCCCGGCGCTAGGCCTGCCATTTCCTCTGATTTTTACGCTAAATCTTACTTTTAATCTCATTTATTTATCATTTTTGGATCAAATAAGTTTGTTTGTATATAAACCACGTAACAAAATTTAAGCGTACGGGTAAACATGTGCATTACTAAAGAAAGGAGGGGAAAGAAAGTATAAAGTGGGATTTAAATCCGCCCTTGTAGACATTTAGTTAGTTGTAAAGATTAATAAATGACTTGTGGAGTACTACTAGATTAACTGTCGAAGACGTGCTATTTGATCGCTACAATCGCACTCGACGCTCGTTCCACGTGCATTTTCTCAACGCTAATTCCGTCTTCAACCGTCCACTTTCCGCCCTAACGTACTTCCTGTAGTATCTTTGATCATTATTCGGATTAATCTATTTCACTATTGTTTCAATGATTTTATCAAAGTCAAGGCTCTAATTAACTTTTCTGATAACAAAAGCAAAAAATATTGGAGTGTGTCCATGTTAAGTGACAGCTTCTTATCGACAGTTAACGTCCTCTCATCCATAAGAAGCGCAGCCCCACTTGTATCCTTTCTTGTTGCAAGGGCAAGAGAAGAGAAAAGTCGGTGCACATATATTATTTTTCTAAGTAAGAGAGAGCGCGGGGAACGCGGAGGGAGGAGGAATGAAATTATTACTATTATTTATAAACGTTCAAGTCTTTCACTCATCGATCATTCGATTATAAGCCAATGTTACAGAATAAGGTCCATTGCAATTTGCAGCAGCTTTATATGTATTTTTGTTACCAAAGAAAGAAAGAAATCTAAGGTTCAAGATCTTGAATTAAGATGACGACGGTAATTACCATCTCCTCTATCTTTTCTGTCTAATTCTAATTTCATTCTTAGCTTAAGATTTTTAACCGATTTTATATGTCTTAATTATCTTTTGGTTGAGTTCAGATGACAGAGATGAGAGTACATATGGATTGTGCTGGATGTGAGAGCAAGATCAGAAAATCTCTCGAGAAAGTTAAAGGTAAATCAGTTCTAGCAGCTTATTTTTTAGAGTTGCTAACTTCACTTATTATAGAGAATTACTTATAAAAACAAACTCCATCTGTTTCAAATTACTTTTTAGTCTGTCCAAAATAAATGACACATTTTTAAATTTGGAAATAATTCAACGTTAAACTCATTATTTTACTCATTTTACCTTTAATGAGAAACTTTTATAATCACACAAATATCATGGCCCCGCGAAACCTTAAGCTTTTAAGACCACAAGTTTCTAGTCTTCTTTTTTTTCTTAAACTTTGTGCTGAGTCAAACTACCTCATATAAATTGAAACGGAGGAAGTAATTATTTCACACGAAGATGTCGCACATCGCATCGGAGCGGGGTGGATGAAATTGAGGCTCGCTTCCGGTGTTTCATGCGATAAGAATGTGCCACCAAGACTTAAGGGTAAGTTTTATAGTGTGATGGTTCGATCAAATATGTTGTATGAAACTAAGTGTTGGCCAGTCAAGAACTCCCACTTGCAGAAGATGAAAGTAGCAGAGATGAGGATGTTGAGATGGATGTGTGGGTTTACCATGAGAGATAAGATTAAGAATGAAGCTATCCCGGACAGAGTGGGAGTAGCCTACGTGGAGGACAAAATGCGGGAGTCGAGACTGAGATTGTTCGGACATGTTAAGAGAAGAAGCATTGATGCTCTTGTTAGGAGGTGTGAGAGGTTAGCCATGGCGAGTTTGCGAAGAGGTCGAGGTAGGCCTAAGAAAGTACTGGAGAGAGGTGATTAGACAGGACATGGCGCTGCTTCAGCTCACTGAGGACATGACCCTTGATAGGAGGGTATGGAGGTCGAGGATTAAAGTAGAAGGTTAATGGGTAGTTTTTAGTTTCTCACCGATAGTTTTTGTAGCACGCATGCCCCTTCATATTCCTAGATTTTTATTGTCTTACGTGTTTTTATTCGCTTCAGGTATTGTATTCCTTGTTGCTAATATTTGGTACTGCTTATGCTTTATCTCTCTCTTTTTTCTTTTCTCTTCCTTCTTTCTTCCTTTCTTGATTTCCTCCTCTACTTCTTACCCTTCCTGAGCCGAGGGTCTATTAGAAACAATCTCTCTACCTGAATTAGATAGGGGTAAGGTCTGCGTACAGACTACCCTCCCCAGACCCCACCTGTTGTTGTTGTTGTTGACCATAGTTTAAAATTTATATTTAAAATTATTTTGTATATAGAAGTTTAAACTCAAAACAGAATGATGGGATTTGAAATATTGTGTTAAGGGGTATCTAATTTTGTGAAATATTCTATATTTCAGGTGTTGATAATGTAGAAATAGATATGGCCATGCAAAAGGTGACAGTAACAGGATGGGCAGACCAAAAGAAAATACTCAAGACAGTGAGGAGAACTGGTAAAAGAGCTGAAATATGGCAATTTCCTCATAATCCTGAGATGAGAAATTATCCTAATTATGTCACTGATCATTATTATCAGCAGCAAGGCTGCGGTGGTCCGTCCACGTATTACGCCGGAGAGCCACCGGCTTCCGCCTATAACTACCGCAAACACGGCTATGACAATTATGGTCGAGCTTACAGCCTTTATAGGGGCAATTCAAACACTTTTGGTAGCCGAGCTGGTGATACATTTAGCGACGAGAATCCTAATGGTTGTCACATTATGTGAAAATTGTTGGTTGAGCAGAATTTCCATTTCAATTTCACTATTTCACTATTTCACTTTTCTTTTCTTCTCTTTCTCCATCCTTTTTTGTCTATTGAAGGTTGAAAGAAAACCACATAATTTCCTTTCCTCTTTTGTCTTTTTTCTTCTGGTCCTTAAAAATTTATAGACTCAGTCATCAAGTAAAAGTTTGTAACATGTGTTTGACCAAAAGATATAGAAACTTTTTTGATTAAATCAATTAATGATGATGATGAGGGTAAATCTTAGTTAAGGATAATTAATTTTAGATCCGAAATGAATAATATGAATAGAAAAATATAGCTGAGTATAAGTGTTGGCCGTGATTATGGCCAGATTTAATAGCATAAAGAAAGATGCATTAAGTAACATTAAGTGACAATAAAATGTAAATAAAGGAAAAGATTCACCCAATCTTGAGTGAGACGGATCTTCTTTCATTTGATAAAGACGAATAATAGACAAATACAAGAACCTTAGGACCCTTTTTTGGATCTGATAAAGGTATGGGATCACAGATCCTCCAGAGAGGTGTGTTTACATATTTTCTAGAGAGAGAGAGAGGGAGAGAGAGCCCCCTTTTTTGGAAAGTCCTCCCCTCCTATTTATAAGGGGGTATCCATAGAAAATCCTAAAAAAAAGTACAATTTAGAGGGAATATTCCCTTTGAGTATTCCAAAGCAAACTAGTTGTTCCATCACTGCCCGACCTTGGCCTTATTGATGAGTGTCCGACCTCGGCCTGTCCGACTTTGGCCTTATTGATGAGTGTCCGATCTCGGCCTTATGTCTCCGCGTGCCGAATTTCTCTGACCTAATTTTGACCCATAGAGTTAGTCCCTTGCTTATCGAGGCCGTCTCTTGGTCGAGCTCGATGAGCGGACCTCATTAATCATAGTTCGAGAAATTCGGATGGGCAGGTCGACTAGTATGGATTGCGGCTGAGGGTGCCGATGCCGAGGGAGAATTTCTTGGAGAGGGTGGTGAAGAGGGTGGCGATGGTGACGTAGAGTGAAAAGATAGCTATCTTTGTCTGTTTTTTTGTTGTTTCTCCCTTCTTCTTTTTTTAAGACTATTGATCCAGGTCGTATGTAATCTGCGACTATTTGCGCAGTGACTTTGTATAAAGAAGAATTTTTCATTATTATTCGCCTTGTACTTTTCTATGTTTTTGCTTTTTCGCGACTTTGGTGCGAGGTAGATTCCCGCATGGCGAGTCCCGGTATTTCTTTCCCTTTACATTTTCTGACGGCACTTGGCCTTAGGAACATTTCGAATTCTCTTTGGCGATGGCTCGTATCCCCGAGGGTGCAGTTTCAAACTTTTATCGAAATATCAACACGTTGTTGTCCGATCGAGGTCAGACTCTTCTTTTTGGCGAAGGCCCATGACCTTAGAGGGTATTATTTCGATCTTGTCGAAATATTAACCCGTCATCATTCGATCGAGGTCGAACCCTTCTTTTTGGCGAAATCCCTTTGGCCTTAAATGGTGTTATTTCGAACTTGTCGAAATGTTAACCCATCATCGTTCGATCAGGGTCGAGCTTTTCTTTTTGGCGAAGGCCCTTGGCCTTAAAGGGTGTCATTTCGAACTTATCAAAATGTTACCCGTCGTCGTTCGATCAAGGTCGAACTCTTATTTTTGGCGATGGCCCTAGGCCTTAAAAGGTATTATTTCGAACTTATCGAAATAGTAACCTGTCGTCGTTCGATCGATGTCGAACCCTTCTTTTTGCCGAAGGCCCTTGGACTTAAAGGGTATTATTTCGAACTTATCGAAATGTTAACCCGTCATCGTTCGATCAAGGTCGAACTCTTCTTTTTGGCGAAGGCCCTTGGCCTTAAAGGGTGTTATTTCAAACTTGTCGAAATGTTAACCCATCATCATTCAATCAAGGTCGAACTCTTTTTTTTGGCGAAGGCCCTTGGCCTTAAAGGGTGTTATTTCGAACTTGTCGAAATATTAACCCGTCGTCGTTCGATCGAGGTCGAACCCTTCTTTTTGGCGAAGGCCCTTGGCCTTAAAGGGTATTATTTCGAACTTGTCGAAATGTTAATCCGTCGTCGTTCGATCAGGGTCGAACTCTTCTTCTTTTTGGCGAAGGCCCTTGGCCTTAAAGGGTGTTATTTCGAACTTATCGAAATGTTAACCCGTTGTCGTTCGATCAAGGTTGAACTCTTCTTTTTGGCGAAGGCCCTTGGCCTTAAAGGGTGTTATTTCGAACTTATCAAAATGTTAACCCGTCGTCGTTTGATCAAGGTCGAACTCTTCTTTTTGGCGAAGGCCCTTGGCCTTAAAGGGTATTATTTTGAACTTATCGAAATGTTAACCCGTCATCATTCGATCAAGGTCGAACTCTTCTTTTTGGCGAAGGCCCTTGGCCTTAAAGGGTGTTATTTCGATCTTATCGAAATGTTAACTAGTCGTCATTCGATCAGGGTCGAACTCTTCTTTTTGGCGAAGGCCCTTGGCCTTAAAGGGTGTTATTTCGAACTTATCGAAATGTTAACCCGTCGTCGTTTGATCAAGGTCGAATTCTTCTTTTTGTGGAACCCTTGGCCTTAAAGGGTGTTATTTCGAACTTATCGAAATGTTAACCCATCGTCGTTCGATCAAGGTCGAACTTTTCATTTTGGCAAAATCCCTTGGCCTTAAAGGGTGTTATTTCGAACTTATTAAAATGTTAACCCGTCGTCGTTCGATCAAGGTCGAACTCTTCTTTTTGGAGAAAGCTCTTGGTCGTAGGGGTGTTATTTTGAGCTGGTCGAAATGTTAACCCGTCGTCATTCGAACGAAGTCGAACTCTCCTTTTTTGGTGATGGCCCTTGGTCGTTGGAGTGTTCCCTGGGGGAGTCCCAGTTTTGCTTAGCTTCTGCAACTCTTGGGTGAGTCCCAGTTTGGTTAATTTTGCTTGCACTGGGGAATATGATGCATTTCCTGGGTGAGTCCTAGTTTGCTTAATTTTGCTTGCATTGGAGAATACGACGTGTTTCCCGTGTGACTTCCCCCACTTTATTCCACTTGGAGAAATAGTCAGTTAAAACAAAATAAAAGCATTCGTTACCTCAGTTTGATCACGTCCCTTCTCCGGTTATTCTTTCAGTGGCCGCTACCAATTTGGCATGGCTGTCCGTTTTAGTAAAGTTTTATGTCTACAATTGGGTTTGTTGTTGTAGAGGCTATGAAGATATGTTGATGGTTCCGAAAATTATTGTTCCTAAAAACTGAACCAAGAACATTGATCAAGGTGGGATCTTCATGTAGTGGCCGAGTTTGAAGTCGCTGAGGAAAGAGACAGCCTGTGACATGCTCGTGTACCCATAGACTTTGAAGCACATATTTGCTATTGGTCTTCCTGGTAGTATAATTCCCATGACATATTCAGTGATTATGTTCAAGCCTGGGGTCTGGTTTGTTGTAGCCAATCTATATATACTAGTACGTGTCGAGTATTCCATGAGTAGTTTTTTTGAGAAATATATGAATAGTTGTTAACAGGGAAGCCAAGTATTATCAGCTACTCAATCAAAACTTTACTTTTGACAATGTCTAACCTCATCAGTTTGTTATTCTATATCAAATTAAAAGATAGGTATAAATACTTGTACAATCTATATTTATGTATACCAGATGTTGTAGCTGCCTCATTATTGACTAGAAGCTCCTTTAATACAACTCATAACAACTAGTACCGCCTATTTGAGCGAACAACTTACGGTAGTAGATTGTAGGATTTACCTATATCTTAATTCAATATCAGCAAGCAGTAGAGGAACATAATTGATAAGAAGTAAAGCCATTCCATTGATCAATGGTGAGTCATTATTCTCTTTTAAGAGAGATTTTTTCCAAAAGACTATTGCAAGTCTCCTTTTAAGACCGTAACCCGAGACTTTTTAACCAAAAGGATCATGTAATTCTTGATCTAGATGAAACTAAAATTTTAACTAGAAAATCCCCACAGACGGCGCCAAATTGTTTGACCAAAAGATATCGAAACCTTTTTGATTAAATCAATTAATGATAATGATGAGGGTAAATCCTAGTTAAGGATAATTAATTCTAGATCCGAAATGAATAATATGAATAGAAAAACATAGCTGAGTATAAGTGTTGGCCGTGATTATGCCATATTTAATAGCATAAAGAAAGATGCATTAAGTAACATTAAATGATAATAAAATGTAAATAAAGGAAAGGATTCACCCAATCTTGAGTGAGACGGATCTTCTTTCATTTGATAAATACGAATGATAGATAAATATAAGAACCTTAGGACCCTTTTTGGATCCGATAAAGGTATGGAATCACAGATCCTCCAGAGATGTGTGTTTACATATTTTCTAGAGAGAGGGAGAGGGAGAGAGAGACCCCTTTTTTGGGAAGTCCTCCCCTCATATTTATAAGGGGGTATCCATAGAAAATCCTAAAAAAAGTACGATTTAGAGGGATATTCCCTTTGAGTATTCCAAAGCAAACTAGCTGTTCCATCACTGCCCGACCTCGGCCTTATTGATGAGTGTCCGACCTCGGCCTGTCCGACCTTGGCCTTATTGATGAGTGTCCGACCTCAGCCAATTGATAACTGTCCAACCTCGGCCTATCCGACCTCGGCCTTATGTCTCCGCGTACCGAATTTATCTGATCTAATTTCGACCCATACAACATGTAAACTGTATAAGCTTTTAAGCAAGTAGTAATATTTTTGAAAGGATGTAAGCTTCTAATTACATATTTCTGAATAAATAGACTTGTTGTTCATATATAGCTGACTTTTTCTACCGCGTTTTCCAAATTACTTGTTATAATAACAATAAATTAAATTATTTTCATACAAGGGAGAAGCAAGAAAGATCCACTTCAAAGTTCAAACTCGTGAAATGTTAATCAAATGTGGCATTCTGGCCACAAGGCTGTCCTCTTAGGACCCTATGTAAGACATGTTTGGATTCGTGAAATAGTGCACTACTCACGAGTAGGAGTGGCAAATGGGCGGGTCAGGTCAGATATGAGTGGGTCGAAAAAGGGTAATTCAAAAAACGGATAAATTATCCGACCCGTATTTGAGACAGATAAAAAAAATGTTATCCTGCGGATAATATGGATATCCATATTATCCATGGCTTCTTGAATATGATCACTTTGGCAAATAGTATTCCAAACTTAAGAAACCCTCAATTTGAGGGTTTACAAATGTAAAAATTAAACACATTAGTTATCCATTGGTTATCCATTTGGTTAACCATTTTCTAATTAAGGGGATAATATGGTTATTATCCATATTTGGCCCATTTTAAAAAAGTTCATCATCCAATCCATTTTCTAATTGATAATATGGGTAGATAACTGTTTTCTTTTAACCATTTTGCCACTGTCACGAGTCACGAATTGGATTTAATGATATTTAACTTATCTTTACTTGTATTCTATCTTATGGCAGTACTGAGACCTTGGAAATTAGAGAATTCTGTATTGGTCAAAATCTGACCGCCTCGACCAGGTTGCCCACGACCTCTTTTTAGCAATTAGGTAATGGAAGTCAATAGGGTCCACTTCATTTCTCATCCAAGATATCCGATACATCGAAAAGAGCAATACCTAGAGTCACGACCAGAACGCACCACTGACCCTAGCGCACCAAGTTACGGTGGGGATCAAGAGGTTTCGGCTATATATATAGCCCAGGAAGTCTTTCGGGGGGAGGGGGGATTCTCCAGGTTCATCTAGGAAAAATAGAGCAAAGAGCTCCATTCTTGTATAAAAAGAAAAAGCAATTGTAGCTCTCTTTCCTCAGAAACTGAGGAGGAATGCAATACTGAATCTTAATGAGATTGACGATATCTTGTTCATCTCCTATATATTCATCGTTACGAAATCGCTCTGTCTAGAATCAATTAAGTTTGACTACGATTTACCCCTTCATCTTTGATTGATTTATTCAAAAGATTTTAACTTCTTTTGAGTCAAACAATTTGGCGTCGTTTGTGGGAATTTCCTAGTGAAAACTCCTAGTTTTTCTAGATCAAAGCTGAGAAACACGATCATTCACCGAAAGAAGCACGAAGGAAGAATCTAACTCACACGAGATGCGAATACAGCATTAAGAGAAGGAAAACCGAGTGAGTCCACCGAACTCGGAACTCCTCGCCCCATCAGCCGCAAATCTTCTAAACTAGACAAACGGTGCTCCGAAATCAGCTCTGCCCCATCGAACCACCGAACGGGAGCAAAGGAAACCTCACAATCCCCTCCTACCATCCGCTAGGGAAAGCACACAAGGCCCTCGCGAACGAATGAACACAAGGGCATCTAGATGGAAAAACAAAAAATACTACGATATAGCCGAAGCCCTCCCAGCCGGCAGCATCTTCCAGATGAACGGCCGGAGTCAGGCAAGAAAGCTATAATACACATACAGCGCAAGCTTATATGAAACGCTGACACCTCCTGTCCACCAACGTTGCACCCTCCGATGTAAGCAACACCAAACAAACTGGGATTCTAATGGAGGATGCCCAACTCTCCAGAAACTGGGACTGACGACGAGCTGTTATTTCGATAAGTTCGAAATAACACCCTTTAAGGCCAAGGGCCTTCGCCATCAGGAAAAGAAATGGTCGACCTCGATCGAACAACAATGGGTTGTTATTTCAATAAGCTCGAAATAACACCCTCTAAGGCCAAGGGCCTTCGCCATCAGAGAGAAAAAGAGAGGTTCGACCTCGCTCGAACTATGGCGGGCTATTATTTCGATAAGTTCGAAATAACCCCCTTTAAGGCCAAGCCTTTGCAAAAAAAACGAGAAAGGTTCGACCTCGCTCGAATTACGATGGGCTGTTATTTTAATAAGTTTGAAATAACCCCCCTCTAAGACCAAGGGCCTTCGCCATCAAAGAAAAACGAGAAAGGTTCGACCTCGCTCGAACTACGACGGGTTGTTATTTCGATAAGTTCGAAATAACCCCCCTTTAAGGCTAAAGGCCTTCGCTATCAAAGAAAAACAAGAAAGGTTTGACTTCGCTCGAACTACGACGGGCTGTTATTTCGATAAGTTCGAAATAACCCCCCTCTAAGGCCAAGGGCCTTCGCCATCATAAGAAAAAGAAAGGTTCGACCTCGCTCGAACTATGACGGGCTATTATTTCGATAAGTTCGAAACAATACCCTTTAAGGTCAGAGGCCTTCGCCACCAAAGAAAAAGAGAGGTTCGACCTCGCTCGAACCACTACGGGCTGTAATTTCGATAAGTTCGAAATAACACCCTTTAAATCCAAAGGCCTTCGCCATCAGGAAAAGAAAGGTTCGACCTCGATCGAACAACGACGGGTTATTATTTCGATAAGTTCGAAATAACACCCTTCAAGGCCAAGGGCCTTCGCCTTCAGAGAGAAAAAGAGAGGTTCAACCTCGCTCGAACTACGACGGGCTGTTATTTCGATAAGTTCGAAATAACCCCTTTCAAGGCCAAGGGCCTTCGCCATCAGAGAGAAAAAGAGAAGTTCGACCTCGCCCGAACTACGACGGGCTGTTATTTTGATAAGTTTGAAATAACCCCCTTTAAGGCCAAGGGCCTTCGCCATCAAAGAAAAACGATAAAGGTTCGACCTCGCTCAAACTACGACGGGTTGTTATTTCGATAAGTTCGAAATAACCCCCTCTAAGGCTAAGGGCTTTCGCCATCAAAGAAAGGTTCGACCTTGCTCGAACTATGACGGGCTATTATTTCGATATGTTCTAAATAACACCCTTTAAGGCAGAGGCCTTCACCACCAAAGAGAAAGAGAGGTTCGACCTCAATCGAACCACTACGGGCTATAATTTCGATAAGCTCGAAATAACACCCCTTTAAGGCCAAGCGCCTTCACTAAAAAGGAAAGAGTTCGACAACCACTACAGGAAAAGAAAAATCGGGACTCGTCGGGCGAGCCCCTATCTTGCACCACGGCCACGAACAGTTAGAATAAAAATTGAAGTACAAGGCAAATAGCGAAGAAGAAAACTTTTATTTATGCAATGTCATAGTCGGTCTATCACCGCTTACATATGGCTTAGGCCAACCAATAAAAAAAGAAGAAAGAAAAAACGGAACGAACAGACGCCAACCAACAAAGGAAATAAAAATAAAAACAAAAGACAACATTCTTCATTCGGCGTCATCACCGCCGTCATCATCACCACTGTCATCACCATCTCCATGAGATTTTTCATCATCATCATCTGCACCCCCATTAGCTTCGGGTGTCGCCGCGTCGTATCCACAGTTGATACGAGCCTCGCGAGCTTTCACTCACGCTTCTTCATAAGCAGCCTCAGCCACGATGCCTGCTTCCCACAAACCCTTGTATATGTCCTGCTGGGTTTCGGCATAAATCCATAGCTCATGCACTTGGCGGGGAACGACAGTAGGAGACGATTCAACCTGAGCCTTTAGTCGCTCATTCTCCGCCTGCAGGGCCGCGATCCAATCTCCCAGAACCAAAGCCTCCTGATCAATCGTGATGATCCGCTCCTCGAGCCTCGCCTTCATAAGAGTAGTTGTCGCCCTCTTCAATTCTTGTTCAGATTAGAGTACGCGGATAGTATCCTCCAGGGCCGCCACCCTCGCTAAAGCCTCAGACCAGGCTCTCTCAATGTTTTCCAAACCAGCAACCTTGCTCTCCATCGCGGTCAACTTCCCTCTCCACTCTGCGCTTATCGCCTCAACTCGGACCAAGTTCTGGTCCATCTCCGACTGCATAGACCTCAACTTCCCTGCAAATGCTCACACTCTGCAGTGATCCCCTTACCCAATTCGAGCTCCTCATCCTTGATGTGGAGTTGCTCCTCAAGTTCGCTCTTGCTACGGATCGTCTGCATCAATTCCTAGTCCATTTTCTCCAACTCCTCGCCCAGAGCCCGATTACGAAGATCCATCCTCAGCCGTTCATGCAACTCGTGACATCTATCGTGATAGCGAGAGTATTTCTCTAGCATCTGCAAGAAAATCCTCGACCGGGTGTTGGCCCTACGAATGCTTTCCACTTCCACCATATACGTCTGGAAAATAGAAAGACAGTTAAACTAATGCTTTCGAACAAAGGGAAAAACTTAAAACGAGAGCCAAATGCAACATACCCTCAAGCCTATGACGGCCACCTCGTCCCTAAACTCAGCATTAGGGATATCCCGAAGGGACTCATTCTCAGCTTCTAAACATAACATGCTAAATTGCGGCACCAGATTCACCCCCTCCGCCAAGAGGTTAACGCTGGAAGGGATCTAGAGAATACGAGCTGAGCCTCCCGCATGAACTACCGAATGAGTAAGGCCCTCCTCGAACACCCTGACATCATCAGGATCTAGGTCTGACTCGGACTCATACTCGTCAATCGCCACACCTTTTCCCCTTTCCTCTACCGAAGGAGGAGCACGACCCGCTACAGAAGAGGAGGGCACGTCTGAAGTCACTACAGCGGCTCCTGAGGTCTGGTTCTCTGCCACGACAAGGCGTTGATCGCCAGTAACAGCAGGGACTTCTGGCTGAGCGATGAAGGTGGCCGGAGTTTCCGATCGCTGACCACCGGCGCCAACTTCAACAATTTGCTCCGCCTCTATGGGAGACACCGCAACAACACCTTCTCCTGAGCCCGTCGGGGGAGAATCATCCAGGTGAATCACTGTCGGAGGCGCCATGTCAAACTCTACTCTCGGTTTCTTCGACGACCCTTCCTCCTCTCCAGTCGACGGTGACTCGTTCATAGGATGGACGACATTGGTCGGGACCTCTTCCTGAGAAGCGACCCTCGCTGGAGTAACCAAGGCCGCAGATTCAACCGAAGCAGCCCTCAATGAAGGGCGTACAGTGGGTACAACGACATGACGAGCGGATGCGGCCGGCTGGCGAAAGGCTAGCTAAGGGGCCCTTACTCTCCGCACCCTCCCTGACAATGACGAACGAGGCATAAGAGGCCGAACACAAAAAGAGAGGAAAGACAGTAGACAAGGACGTCATCTCACCTGTAAGAGGCCTGCGTCCAAACCTCTCGTGAAAAGTCGACCAGGTGCGAACTCCCACTATGTGGGGAATAATGGACTCCACCCATTCACGAATCCTTTCAACAGGTAGCGGGGGCAATCTCTCAGCTGCAGAAAAACATAGCAGTTCAGCATTTGCAAAAATGGTCAAACATTTCATTAATGAAAGACGCGAACTCACAGGCAAAGTTCCATCTCTCGGGGAATCCCGTCGGGTCCGCTACAATATGTTCGGTCCGCACATAAAAATAATTTTCATAGAAACGACGGTTGGTTCTGTCGTCCATCTTCACCACCAGGCCCCTCAATCCCCGAGGACGCGCGTGAATCATCGTACCTCGAATCAGTTGTGGAGCAAAAATGCTGAGCATATGGCCCAAAGTGACCTCACGACCGGCAAGTTCCGCATACTTGAGCAGCAAGAAACAACTTGTACAAATAAGGCGAAAGCTGAGCAGGGCACACCTCATAGTAACGGCAGAAATCTACCACCAACATGGGAAGAGGTAATGTGTACCCTACAATGAAGGGGTAGGCGTAGAACACACAATATCCGGGGTGGTCGAAGTGAACTCTATCATCCCCCTCCGCCGACCACATCTCGACGAAATTGGGGATTCCCCACCGTTCTCTCAAATCTACAATTCCCCTTTCTCTCACAACGGAAGCGACAGGTTCTGGCTCCGCTCCGCCACCGAAACTGAAGTCAGTCGCGTCCCTCCCGGGGCGAGGCAAAATCTCATCTACCGAGGGAACCTCCTCATCCTCCACCGCATCCATTTCCCCGGCAATCTGAACAGAACTATCTGGCACCAGATTAGCGGTAGGGAGATTATCATCAGAAGAATCGCCGGCCATTTTTAACAAGAAAACTCTCCAAGAGGAGCGATACGAAGAAAAAATGAAAAGTTTCAGCGAGCAAGAAGGTAAGCAAGAATTCGAGGTATCAGAGAAAGCGATATCTTAAGAATTCTCTCAAACGAATGATGATCAAATGACAAGTTCCCCTATTTATAAGAGACATAAATTCTCCGATCACGAAACCTAAAAGTCGCCATTTGAATCTGATGGGGCACGAAACATTTCAACTTCCCAGGAACGTGTGTCATAATGGTGGCATATACGAACCAGCGCTTCATTTGCCAAGCCGGCGTTTCGATTCCGAAACCATCACAACGGTCCACGAGTGCCGAAAGAACACCTCTACTCCGCTAAAAAATCCACAGAACGCGACTAAGGAACGGAAAATTGGGGGTCAGATTCCTCTCGACTACGCTGCAAACATGATCCGCCCGCCGAGCCTGACAAAGGATGACCCCGACGGACGGAGGGACTAACTGTATTGGTCAAAATCTGACCGCCTCGACCAGGTTGCCCACGCCATCTTTTTAGCAATCAGGTAATGGAAGTCAATAGGGTCCACTTCATTTCTCCTCCAAGATATCTGATACATCGAAAAGAGCAATGCCTAGAGTCACGACTAGAATGCACCACTGACCCCAGCGCACCAAGTCACAGTGGGGATCAAGAGGTTTCGACTATATATATAGCCCAGGAAGGCTTTTTTTGGGGGGGGGGGGGGGGCTTTTCTCCAGGTTCATCTAGGAAAAATGGAGCAAAGAGCTCCATTCTTGTATAAAAAGAAAAAACAATTGTAGCTCTCTTTCCTCAGAAACCGAGGAGGAATGCAATATTGAATCTTAATGAGATTGACGATATCTTGTTCATCTCCTATATATTCATCGTTACAAAATCGCTCGGTCTAGAATCAATTAAGTTTGACTACGATTTACTCCTTCATCTTTGATAGTTTTGTTCAAAAGATTTTAACTTCTTTTGAGTCAAACAAATTCTACCTACATCTGCAACTTATTTTTAACACAATAGCCAGTTTTGTCTTGAGCTCAACCCTTTGGCTTCTAGTCTCCCCGTTCTCTCTATATAATAAGTACGTTCAAAATCTTAGTAGCTTCTCATTCTTTGATCGAAGATATCTAGACCAACCAAAAGGACGATAAAAGCTGTAATTTGATAAAGTAGTCCTGGTGTTTAAAGCTTAATATTTCCGGTATTTGAGTTTTTCCCAGACATAAAAATTGAAATATTCTGAATCTGAAATACACGAAGAAAGATACTGTATAACATGAAAATATTATACTTCTTGAAGTATGAAAATAAAAAATGGCACTAATTGTGAAAACGAAATAATAACACGTACTTTACCATAAAAGTTATTTTATTATGTAAATTATGTGCTCACAGAATGTTGTTAGTGATTTTTCAAAATAACCTTGTATATTATAGCCATCATACATTTCTTCTTTTTAATCAATATATAGGTCTAATATTAGTTTAATATGATTAAGTCATAAAATAAACAGAAACCCTCATATTAATTAAATTGTATACTATATACTAAATAGATTTCAAGATGCTTAATGGATTGATTGTATTGGTAAAATATGTACATAAAACGTAGTCAGGATTCAGCCAACAAGTGACAATGCATCTCCTAATAAGCTCCGAGTCATCAATGGTTACTTGGATCGTAGATTGAAGATCAGGAAGCCAGCCTCGGGATCGTCCGCCACTCAAAGTCGTTCGGGACCTGGACGGTCACAGGCGTTCGGGTAGATATGTCCTTTGAGCTAACAAACTCGAAGGTTGATCATGAGCGTCCAGGTAGATATATTCCCATTATTAACAGATCCCAAGATATTCGGGATCTCCATTAACCACGCACTAACATATGGGATTTGAACTTACTACAGATAACAAATCATATACAACTAGTGAATTTGCCACGCTTCGCACGGTTATAAAAAATCTCATTATATTTATGGAATAATTTTTTTTAATATTCAGATGGTTAAGAAAATCTAAAATAGGCTGTGAAAAACTAATTTTTGAATTACCGTCTATTAATTCAAAAAATAGTTCTTACTCGTTGTTCTTAAAAATTTGGGATCTTTACACAAATAGTTGGTCGGATTCACTATTTATTTTTTTAGTCGATAAACATAATATACACTGATTATACACAATATATATATATATATATATATATATATATATATATATATAGATAGATAGATAGATAGATACACACACATACTCTCATGCTATTTTTAGTTTAAGCGGTAAGTAACCCATTATTTAGGTTAATTTTAATAAAATATTTTCGGAAAAAACATTTCAAAAAATGCCCAAACGCTATTATAGTAACACGTGTGTCCAACTGGTGGTTGAGATGTGAAACAGATACTATCGTGTGTTAGTTTGAGATAGTTCTTGCTCGTTGGGCTAATAAGTAGTATTTTTGGTTCTTCATTTTTTTCCTTTTTTTCCTTTTTTTTTTTTGTGTTTTCATTCTTCTCCCTTCTCCTTATCGATCAGTACAAACTAAAATAACTGTTATACTATAAAAAATATCTTTTCCTCCAAAAAATATAGACCAACATCCTAGAAATGTTGTGTCATCTCATAATATCCATCTCTACTTATTATAAATTTTTTATCACGCCCTTCTTCCGTATAAGACCCTATCTTTCGGATAAGACCCTAAAAAGGAAGGAGAAGAAGAATGCTCTAAATTTTGACTTAAAGAGAAAAGTAGAATATTAAAGTACAGAGAAAAATAATTAATACCTACCTTACTTCAGTTCCATCAAATTTAAGTGAAGTTGTCTTCTTGAACTCACCCATTGCGTTCTTGTTTTCAAGTGCCATCTTTTTATTTCTGGTCTCCTTAGTTTATGTACATCATTAGTGAAAAATCTTATAAAATTAATCATCAATAAAGTGGTATTAAATTTATATATATATAAAGCTGAAAATTGGCCAGGTGATATGACAGTCCTCTAAAGCCAGCCTTCTTATTTATTTATTTTCTCAATTTTTCCTTGTTTCATGTCTAAAAAACCCATAGAAAACTAAAAATATTATATTTATGAGTTCCTTATTATTAGTATTTCTTACCGCAGGAAAAAAACATAGTAATCAAGCGATAAGTTTTATCAGAAACATAGAGAGGATAGATTAAATTATGCAGCATTATCAAGATGCTTCTGACGATCACTTTGCCCATAAGAAATTTGGTGTATAAGAATAAAGAAATCTCATAAGAAACATTACGAAGAAAAGACGTTTAATAAATGAATAGAACAAGATATTACTATCATCATATTGAAAAGTCAATATAATGTCCATACCATCTCAAAATTAAATCACCTTATATACACATAGAAAAGAAAAGAAGAAGTGGTAGGGTCTTTTTGTCTCACTACTTTGAGCGTGTAAGAAGTGATAACACAACTTTTAACTTCCTTCAGGCATGGTAGTTGCCTAAATAAACTTGAAAAAAAATCACGATTTTAGTATATCGTTGTGTTATTGGAACATCTATATAAAGAATAGAAATAAATATTAAAAATAAGAGCAATGTTTCAGAACATGAAAATGTATCACAGTTACCAATTAAGTAGCTAAAAAGCCGCCTTTGCGAAAAATTGATTTAAAACTCTTGGAAAATTTCAGCATCTCTTTCTCTCCTAAAAAGCTCCACTAAAGTTATAAGGATTTACATACGTTTTCCTTCTGCAAGTAACAAAAAAGCATAAGTGGGAAGTATGAAGTGATCCGTGAAAAGTGAAAAGCACCATATATATTAATACCGTCTTGGCATCTTATAGAGAAATGAAGAGTTTTTTAGTAGTCACGAAGCATCAAAATTTCTCCAATTGCGCCAATGTACGCTCTGAAATTGCACTATTGGATCTATTCCTTCTACATTGACAAACATAAAATTTATTGTGAAATACGATAAATTCGAATGTGTGAGGAAAGTGATAAAATTATGAGTAAACAACATAATTTATATTCAAATCTTTTGTAGAGCTCTCATGAAATTATCCACGATGCAATCGTAATTTGGAAGTCAACCTAAACAAACTCAAAATGAGATATACCCGTAGATCTAAACCCATCATTCGATTTACTCCAATAACTTCCAACAGCAAACACTCAAGAAAAAAATTATGAAAGAGGATGAAATTAAGACATTTTAATTTGTTGGCCCAAAGGAATTAAAACATTGCTGGCTGTAAATGGAGGCGTTGGCCGTAGACCTTTAAACCATGAATTCCTCTTCCACTTCTCATAATTAAAGATAAAAGTATCTTAACCATAACCATTACAACTTTAATTTGTAACCGTTAGTTTTCTACCATTACAACTTTAATTTGTAACCGTTAGTTTTATACCATTACAACTTTAATTTGCAACCGTTAGTTTTATGTATTTTGAAACCGCATCGTTGAAACGTTTCAAGAAAGGTAAAAGTAAATACTAATAATGAGGAATGACACAAATACAATATTTTGAGTTTTCTGCCCTTTTTTTAGACATGAAATAAGGAAAAATTTGAGAAAAAAGATAAATAAGAATGTTGGCTTTAGAAGACTGTCACATCATCTTGCCAATTCCCAGCTTTATATAGATATATAGATATATAGATAGATGTGTGAGTGAGATATCACGAGGCAATTACAAGCTTACAACTATGTAATTCAACAAATACCATTTAATTTCATGCTTTCATTCGATATTATACAAAAATTATTGCTACCTTCAACTATCAGTTTTGTTCATCAGTTATAGAAAACATCTTAATAAGAATTTCTCTTATTATCTTTTTACTGTCGTTTCAGTATTATTGTCTTTTCTACTTTATTTTAATTATTTTTGAATCAGCAAAGAATTAAATTGACCTAAATTGGATGAATTCAATTGCTTGTAGCCTAATTACATAAATTTAATAATTTAATTTAATAATCAATTTTTAGGTTAAACATTGATCCAACAATATTTTTCTTTGTCGCGAATTAGCAGGACAATCAGGTAAAGCATTATATTTTTGGCAGGGAAAAATTTGATTATGGGGCTATTTTAGTAGAAAGCAAAAGTTAAAGGAGAACCAGTGCTATTTCCTTTTAGAAGAAGCCCTTGTATGTAATTTCTCACTCAGTGTCCGCCTGCTGTAAAATCGCGGTCGAGTAAGCACATTCACACAGAGCCAAGTGAAGCAAAAAGGGAGAGGAAAAGCGCAAAATCTCCCTTCGTCTGTCAGTACAAAATCTCTCATTTGTGAGATCGGACATGGCTTCCTCCAAAGAACGCGAGAACTTCGTCTACGTCGCTAAGCTTGCTGAGCAAGCCGAACGCTACGATGGTTAGGGTTTCCCCTCTCTCTGTGTGTTTGTGTATAGATCTATTAATGTTTCTGTTACTTTTTATTATATGCTTAAGTTTGAGTGATTGCATTACTGATTACTCAGAGAGCCTTCAAAAAATGAAAACTGATAATGATGTTTCTGTTACTCAGAATATTAAATATTAAATTTCGCTGAGATGCTATACTTGTTGCTTTCGATGTGTTAAAATTTCATATATTAGCAAAGGACTTAGGCCAGCAGTTTAGCACAGATTAACTTTTTTTGATCCACTTTGGTTAAATGCAATAATAATGTAATTAGGCTCCAATCGTTTATGTAGATTGTAGGACTTTAGTACCTTAAAGGGTTAGTACAGAGATGATTGATGCACTTGAAGAATGTTGAATTGCTCGGAAAACCTTCAAAAATCGATTTCTAGTTAAAAAAGAACTTTGTTTGTTGAGATGCTGTACAGTTGGTGCTTTTAATGTATTAAGAAGTAATATAATAGCAAATGTATTATTCTTTATTGGCTAGGAAGTTCTACACGGATTTACTTTTTGTTGATCCGCTTTGGTTATATGCAAGGAAAATGTTACTAGGCTTCATTTTCGATGTAATTGGTTAAAAATTTAATATTGTTAATGAATTATGAATTATGTTACAGAAATGGTTGATGCAATGAAGAGTGTAGCAAATATGGATGTTGAATTGACTGTTGAGGAAAGGAATCTGCTTTCTGTTGGTTATAAGAATGTGGTAGGTTCTAGGAGAGCATCTTGGAGGATCTTATCCTCTATTGAGCAGAAGGAAGAATCTAGAGGAAATGAGCAAAATGTCAAGCGAATCAAGGAGTACCGACAAAAGGTGGAGACTGAGCTCACCAGCATTTGCAACGATATTATGGTGGTCATTGATCAGCATCTAATTCCTTCATGCACTGCAGGCGAATCAACTGTGTTTTACCACAAGATGTGAGTGTTCTGACTGCTGTGTGTTGTCAGTTTGAGTTCATAATTATTTTGTTTTGGGAAATGTAGAATGTCAGAGTTGTTTAATTTGTCAGCTTGAATTGTCTATGCCTGTAGGAAGGGAGACTATTATCGTTATCTTGCTGAATTTAAATCTGGCAATGACAAGAAAGAGGTTGCAGAGCTTTCATTGAAAGCATATCAGGTATATGGTTTGCTTGCGACCTAGCATCTTAAAAATAGAGTGGCACATATGTCAATTCTCGTGTTTTCCCCATATTCTTGATTTTAGCTTTTGATTTTGTAGCCAATCATCTATTATTTCTAGAACTGTTTAAAGATATCACTCTCATTGAATATTGAGTTCTTTGATGCATTTATCCTCCAAAAGATTTAAGTTCTTTGATACAAAAGAAGTGTCGTGATTTTGAATTGGTTGATGTTCTGAGGTGGAAAATGTCACAGATGAGAGCGTTAATCCCTTGAATCTTTTTTGTTAGAATCTGTTTTTAGGGTATTTTCATTTAATCTGAGTCCTTGCCTCTATTCCAATGTTATAAAGAATATCTGCTATATTTGGGAATGGTGCTTCTTTGGTTGCTTTTAGCTTTACACTTCATACGATTTGGTGTATTTGGTATTAGCAAAGACCATTGCAGAACAGTGGAAAATGTGCCACAACTTGGGTTACGTGGGGTGAAAGTGAAGACCCTTTGTATATCAAATATGTTGACCTTAGAGGAGTGTATTTTATATTTTATTTACATGCATTTACATTTAGAGCTTCTTTCCTCATTTCTTTTCTCTGATTCCCCTTACCTCATTTATATGTTGAACTCCTATTAATTTGGCCACGACGCCACGCATATCTATATCTATCTGCTTCCACTTACTGGTTTTTGCAAAACCTTGTGCAGTCAGCTACAACTGCTGCAGAGGCGGAATTACCACCCACTCATCCTATTCGGTTGGGATTGGCTTTGAATTTCTCTGTTTTCTACTACGAGATCATGAATTCGCCTGAAAGGTTTGTCTTTTGGATTTTCATCTTCTTGAAGTTATCCATCCCTTTTTTTTAAATTGGTGCGTCCATACATGTTCCTAGGCTCAGTTGATTGTAATCTGTTTTCTCCAGGGCATGCCATCTGGCAAAGCAGGCCTTTGATGAAGCAATATCTGAGTTGGATAGCCTGAATGAGGATTCCTACAAAGACAGCACCTTGATTATGCAGCTTCTAAGGGACAATCTCACCTTGTGGACTTCTGATCTTCCAGAGGATGCAGGTACGTTTTGACTCATATTCTAATATCCTATAGGTCACCTTGGTGTTTTATAATCTAGAATTTTGTTGGTGTTCATAAATTTTACCTGGCAGACGGCACTTTATTTATTTATTTGTTTATTTCTTGTAACTATCCTTGTATAGCTTGAATATATTAATTTTTTTATAAAGAGCTTGAATATACTATTATGAGGCTTAGTCAAAGCTTTTTGCCTGTCATTTCTGCTAGTAGTTGCTATAGCTTCTTCAGCGTTTTTGGATAGCTCAATCACGTGTGAGATGTCTACAGAAAGAACTAATTTGGTTCTGCAACCTTTTAGATGGCATTAAGAGAACTGCCCTCGGGGCTATTAGATTAATGGTAAGAGCACAACGCAGTGTGTGATATGTAGGTTAAACACATCATGGTTCGAACACTGCCACGGAAGGTAGAGGGGGGGGGGCATTATCCACCGGGTTTCGAACCATGTGCCACAGTGGGATATCTTGGTTTATCAAAAAAAAAAAAAGTGGCATTAAGAGAGCTTTGGAGTGCATTGTACTCTTAACTCACTATTTTTAGCAAAAAATCGTAGTTGAAGGGGAAAAAAGTCGTGGTTGAAGGTGACATTACTTCTTTCTTGAAGGGGGAAAAGTCGGACAAAGAAGTAGTTGTTGAAGGGTGTTTTCTTATTTCATGAGAGCTTTTCCTGACATAGGATTAACCAAGAGCTTTTTCTTTTGTTCATTTTTTGTTTCTAGCCTTCAGTTTAAATCTTGATATCTGCTTGTATTTAAGGCGCTGAGATCAGAAATTTTGACAGTTTACTTGGTTAATTTTGTCAGTTAGTTTACATGTGCGCTTCAACCAAAATGCTTTTCCCTAATGAGTAATTGTTTCCTTTAGAAATATATGATAATTTGTCCAAGGGATTGTTTGACGAGGCTAAAAGATGTGATATTAATGACGCTATTGGTAGTTGGGCTAGATGAACAGATTGCCTAATTTACTGAATCAGAGGGGAAAATTAACTTTCTGATCTAGTGTATTATCTTGTTAAAATTTTGTTTTTCCTTTGCAGAAGATGCCCAAAAGGGAGATGCCACAAACAAAGCAGGTGGAGGTGAAGATGCAGAGGTAGGTTCTTTAAATCTGGTCCTTCGTTGAGTTAATTTTAGATTTTTCTAGACTGGTAGTAATTCAATTACCTAGTCATTCAAAACCATAATATCTTGTTTTCTTGCAGTGAATGGGCCTAATGGTTAGAACTACCTTGGGTATTTGGAGGTGTGAGGATGAGGATACACCAAGAGAATATGTGTTTGTTAAGTCCTGGTAGAGATACTTATCTTATGGGCATGTTGTGTCAGTTTCTTTACATGTTAATTGGGTGTCTGCAATTCAGCATGTGTGAGATTTGTATCCCTGTGCTATTTCCTATCCGTAAATTGAGTTGTTTCAGTCTTTAGATGATTGGTTTGGTCCATAGGTGGTTTTATTTTTCAGATGACTGCCCCAGCCAAATGGGAGGACATCAGCTCTTTGTTTGATCTCTCAAACTTATTATCTTAAATCACCAATTTTATATAATTCTCACCTTTTTCATCATTTAGTTTGAAGCTAAGCATATTTTTTGCTATAGTGGTGCATAAATTATTGGCATCTTTGACTTGCAGAATTTATTCTCTGGGAGCATGAGTATTATCTTTAGATAGATCTTATGCATTTCAAATCCAAGATAAGGGATTGGAAGAATTAGAATATCTAGAACTAGTTGCCTTCAAAAGGCTTGCTCAGTATTCTTGCTTACGGAGCATTGGCGAAAATGCTCAGATAAAATTGGTGGGTTATATCGATTCATAATGAATTGACTTTTCTAAGTCGCTCCTGATAACTAATGATTTTTCTAAGGCGTTGTGCTGTTACGTTCTTTCCTGGAAAGCTCGTTGCACCTTTCCTTTTGCTCTGCATCTTTGTGGAGGTTGATTGGTTACATCGACTTTATAACCCCCTAGGTTGATTGGTTACGTTGACTTTATAACCCCCCTCATATGTGTGGCCAAAAGTAATTGATTCTTGATAGTTAAGTGTTTGAGGAAGTACTATTTTTGTCTGAGCTCTGCTTGTTTTGAAAGAGTGGGTATCCATGTTGAGTATCTTCCCTGTCATTTGTCTCTGGGAACTGCCATCTGAGTTGTTTATATTTGACCAAGGATCGTGGTACAATTGACGCTGCTTGAAAACAAGAACTTTTGCGTGTGACGTTAAACATATTACTTATCTTAGCAAGTTGCTGATCTTTAAGACCAGGAAAAAAGACTTTACTTTGTTCTTGCGACTCTTTTCAAGTCAAGCACAACTGGCCAAACTTCTTTATGAAAACCTGCAATCTTGTTCCAACTCACCGGTATATAGCAGTGTAATTTCGTAGAAAGTTGGATACTTCTGTGTTCTCTGGACATGACTTTAGTCCGTCTTCCAAGTTTATGTCCAGACTAACGTCTGTATTCTGTAGTTACAACAGTGAACTATTTTAATCTTTACGTTATCCTTTGTTCCTCTAATTTCTACACTCTTCTCTCGCTTCTATGGATATCTTTAAATATAATCCTCTTTGTGGTTTAAGCAACTTGGAATAACCAACTAAAAATTATCCGTTCAAAAAGCATGCACATGGGAGCTAACATTTCTACCTAGTTATGAATATTTTAATGAAGGAATCCTCGAAAAGTTACCCTCGATCTACTATAACGTGATATTATGCATACGCATCCAATTTGCATCCGGGTCGTGCCACTTTACACGGGCAACTTGTCTAATGGCTGATAAATTGTTTACCATGAAAATTGTAATAACAATTAAATTTGATTATGGGACTCTAAAAATATGTGATCTATTTTTATGCTAGTTGTTAAACAGATGATGTTATGTGTGATACTTAGAAACGAGACAAGGGCCAAGAGTAAGGTGATAGCCAAACCGATACATTAACAATAGGGGGCCTCGAGGTCGATTCCGAAGCTTGGTTTGGAGCTATCGAAGGTGGTCGAAGTATGACTAACAGTTATAATAAAATCAACAAAAGCTCTTATGGCCAATGATAAGCAATAAATGAAGAACAATAATGAAGATAATAAAATGGAAGCAATAATATCTAAGAATGTATTAGAGAGCAAAGAGAATGTTCTTCTTTATTTAGTATGGAGCAACGGAAGTAACAGCATGGGGGTTATAAAATGACAAGGATCCCTTTATACAGGAGGGGAATTCCAGCATAGTACAAAACATATTAATTCCAAAGATATGGGGGTGGGACAGCTAGATGACACCCAGATTCAGGGCTAGAGTAGTCCACTAGACTCTGTCAGTCCTAGTCGTGTACCTTGGGAACTCTCCATTTCTATCACAGCCGTGGTCAGCATTATCCTTAGGTCGAGCGTCGACGAACCTCGAGGGAGGAAACTCGGACATAGCCTTGCAGCCTCGAGCCTTCGAGACGATCATCTGAGGTGCCTCGATGATAAGGAATTAGACCCTCCGATTTCACCGCATACAAAAGTGACCCCAATTCAAAACTGTTCCTTTCGCATATGATAAGCAGCAAATTTCTATTCTCCTATCTTCTTGCAGAAATTTCACCCTAAACATGTCTTTCGGCTTCAAACTATATTATTCTAGACGTCTGAATTTATTACTCTCTTCAGTTCGAAACATTTTTATCTGGCGCAATTCTATTACTAATATGTTGATATATCTTTCATTACTTGAAAAGGTTCAACTTCATATAAATATTGGAATCTTAATCAAAAGTGCCTTCGTCAAATAAACCTTTTAAGCTATGCTTGGTATTTTCCTCCACCATCAATAATATAATATATAAAGTCGAAAGAATATCTCAAACACCATGACATGTCCAATCAATAATATCAGATAAAATGAGATAGGGAGTGATAGTACTCCCCGGTCCATAATAAGTGTTTTTTTGGCATTTTTTTGGCGGTTCAAAATATCTGATTTTTTCAGATTTCAAGAATGAATTAATTATTTTTTTCCTACATTGCCCTTGGAGTAAATAGTGTTGGAGTATGTGTTAGGAGTGTTTATATGAAGAGATAGTAAATGTTAATATGCTCAATTTCATTGCTAATTAATGTTAGAAGATAAATTTCTTAATTTGTGTGAAAACAATCAAAAAATTACTTATTGTGGATCGGAGGGAGTATTAACTTAAAGAAGCAAGAAGGTTGTGTAGAGAGTTCCTAGGGGATGCGACTTAAAAGATGGAGTGAACCTTGAAAAACTCGTGCTAAATTAAGACGTGACACTTGTTTACCTTGAAAATGGCAATTACAATTAAATTTGACTGTGTGGTTCTATACGTGATTTATTTTAATGCTAGTTGTTAGGCAATAGATGTTAAGTGTGAGCTAGGAAAGTAAAGTAAGAGTAAGAGGCAACACTGTTATTCAAACCAAACGGCTGCGGATCGAGGCATCGGACTGGCCTAAGCTGGACCTCGAGGTTGAGCTAACAAGCTTGGCTGGGGATTATCAATGAAGGACTAACAGTTCTAAGGGCCTTGATGGTGGCTCTTTATGATCAATGATGAGTAATAAATGAAGAACAATCAATAAAACACACTAAATGTAAGCAATAAATCAAAAGTAAGACAATGGAGAACGTTTAAGTTAGAGAGCAGAGAATGTTCTTGTTCTTGTATTGAATATCATGTATGTTTACAAAATGACAAGGGTCCCCTTTATATAGGAGGGGGAATCCCAACATAGTATATATGCATTTATTACAAAGGTAAACAACTGGTACATCTATTTAATGTCACGGTACGGACATGTACTATTCTTTTAGACTTGGTCAGCTTTAACCACGTGCCTTTTTGGAATTTCCCGCTTGTCTAAGATAGCCACCGATCTGCACTGTCCCGAGGTCGAACATAGGGAAACCCTCGGGGTCGAACCTCGAGCTGTGCCTCGAGCCTTCTGGAGACGGGCTATAGAGCGTCGTAATGATCATAAAATCGGACTCTCCGATTTTAGCCGTATACAGATAGTCCCTGTGTTTCTTAGAGTAAAAATGATAAGAAACAATCTTGAACTCTTGCCTCTTCGATACTTCCATCATGACGTCATCCCATCAGAGCATTAAATGACATGAATCAAAGGCTGCGCAGAGGTTGCTGTCAACACGATTATCGAGAAGTCCACGAACTGTTATTGGTTCGACTCCTCTGCTTCTCAAACGTTGCCCAAACGGCTTCTATAAATACCTCAATTGCTTGTCATTCATACTTTTACAATATCTTCAAGTTTTCAGAGCTAAGTTACCATCTTCTGCATTCATCTCTTTTCTGTACTTGTTTCTTAATCTTCTTTCTTTGAAGTTGAGCTATAATCATGGCAAAAACCTCAAAAACGGTACCTCAGAAAGATGGTACCACTTCTTCATCACGCCCGTCCAAGGGCAAACCAAAAACACCTTCAAGTATTAAGTAATGTACCCCTGGCCACTTTGATACGGTCTCCGATTTTACCATTAAAAAACCTCCTTCTACACCAGGCCGATGCGAGCCCATGTCTCGGTACGTCAGTGTGGTGACCGACACGAAGAGAGTAAAGATAGATTACCGATGGGGGGAGGCAGTGCAAGTAGAGATCCCCAAAGCTGAGGAAAGCATAGTAGAATACAAAGCTAGCTTCCTCAGCGTATACACATACCTTTTTACTTTAGGACCCGTAGATTCTTCTTCCCTGCCGATAGATCTGGTGATTCTTGACTTTTGTCATTAGTACCGAGTGACACTCGGTCAGATCTATCCTTCTTTCTGGAGGATTGTTTAGATTCTCCGATATTTCTCCAATCAGATCGAGGGAATGACCTTCACCCTCAACCACTTGATCAGATTATACAGCCCCCGTCTCTTCCGATGGGGTTTAACCAAGCTTCACCATCGATTCGCTAAGACATTTTTTACGAGCATCGATGAGGACAAAAATCGGGGATGGATGAGCCGGTTTGTCAGAGTAACGACCTCGGACATCATCCATGTTGATAGGATGTCATTCCCGGAGGAATAGAACATGAAACATGAGTATTATTACTATATCGAGCACGTTTTACTACCCTTTCTTCTTCTAAAATGATCTTCTTTTGATTATGCAACCACCATTTGGTTCCCCAGTGCTGTTCAGAACCTTCCGAGATGGATCACACAACTAGACTCTGGTTTTCCATACAACGAGCGTACTTGGCGTGATTTGGCCAAGACGCGGTGGTAGACTAAGAACCACGGTAAGCTCTTCTTGCTGTTGTTTCCAAATTTCTTATAAGTATTCTTTGTGACAATAAGTTTAATATATCATGCCTGTGCAGGCCTCGGGGGAAGGTGTGTTGATGAGACCGCCTCCTCCTGGCGAAGAAGAAGCCTCAAAACCCGACAAGGGTAAGAAGAGGAAGAAGTAGGCGTCGATCGAGTCTCCAAAATCAAAGAAACCCAAGGTCCGCAAGCCTAAGACCGATGCCACAGTCTTGACTTCGACAACTGTGGCAAGTCTTCATGAAGGCGATGATGATGGCGATCACCCTTTGGTACAAAAGGCAAGACGGAGTGCTGATGCTCCACAAACTGTTGGTCGGAAGGCCGCCGAGTCGGTGGTGGATGATATGGACCAAACTCGTACTGAAGAGACCCTCGAGGAGGGTTTGGGTGCGGTCCCCAAGCCTTGGGTTGGACATGGTACAATCCGTGATGGAGAATCTTTGGCTGGAGATTTCGGAAGGCCTATATCCAAACTTTTTCGGGGTCGAGAAAGAACCCCTACAGAAATTGATGCCATGGGCGGCTTCGAATCAGGCCCTTCATTTTCTCCGGGGGAACTAAGGGATGCCCAGAACAGGGGCGTTGCCGATGTGGGGGCCTCTCAGGGATCTGATGATACATTCAAGGAATACTTCGTCTATGTCGACGAGTACACAGATCTCGCTGCCCTCATCACCCTCAAGGAGGCTGAGAGGCTTCAAAAGTAGGTGATATTCTTGGCATATCATTTGCGCTTCAAATTTTTACTCTTTCCTTTATAACTTATCTATTTTGTTGTAGGTCAAGAAATTGTATGACCAAGCATTTTCCAAGCTTCAAGATGAGCTTTCATTCCGTGAGGAGGATCTCGAGAATCTCACATCGGAGCTAAAGGAGTCGATGGCTTCCTCTGCCCGAAAGGAAGAGGAGTTGAGTGAGCTTCGGGCAAGTCTGGAGGGAGTGCACCAGGAACGAAATAGCTTTGCTGAGCAGGTAACATGACATTCATGAGTTCATCTTTTTATTCTTATAACTTTATCTCACTATCTCGATTCGCCTTTGCAGATTAGGCAAAATGATGCTCTGGTGGGGTAACTTCGGGAAGAGGTTGCAGCCAAGGATACGGAGATCCTAGAGCTGGAGAGGTAGAATGAGGTCGTGACCTCGGAGAAAGACCTTTTGCAGGGAGAGTTGGCCTCGACCCAGGATCTTCTTTGAAGTGCTCAGAAGGAGGCCACTGCATTATCTGTGGCCAAGTTTGAGGCTAAAGAAAATGCGTCCTCATACAAGAGAGATGCCGCCACTGCCAACAATCGAGCCAGAGAGATATCCGAGACGGTCGAGCAGAAGCTGGCTCGAGCCATTGCTCATGCTCGTTTGCAAGCTAGGAGGCAGGCCTTCGAGGAATCAAGCACCGAAGGCGTCGATCTCTCCGCTGAGATTGAGAAAGCCAGAGCCTTGGAAGAAGCATCAGCACATTCAACTACTTTGGATGAGGGTTCCGGAAGTGATTCAGACAGTAGTGAGGGTGAGGAGTAGACTCGCGTCGTCATCTCTGCTTCTCCTTTTCTTTCTTTTTGCATATGGGCTACTCGGGTGTGCTTTGTAAAGACACATTCTGTAAATGTATTTTTGAGAATGCAAAACGACCCTTTTGTTTCAAGCCTTTAAATTTTATTTTTCAGTGCTTGTGCAAAGCTGATCTTTTGAATTTTGATGTCGGCTCTTTAGAGCCCATACTTGGGATAATGGAGACACTCGAGATCGGGAACCATCCCGAGGCTAGATTGATATATAGATCTCGGTAGCTCTTTTGGGGCCTATACTCGTAGTGACAGAGATCTTTGAGATCGGGCACCATCTTGAGGCTAGATTGATAGCTCTTTTAGAGCCCATTTTTGTAGTAACAGAGATCTTCGAGATCGGGCACCATCTCGAGGCTAGATTTATATTGATGGCTCCTTAGAGCCCATAGTTATAGTAATAGAGATCCTTGAGATCGAGCACCATCTCGAGGCTAGATTGATACAGGAATCTTGATCCTACGAACGTTGTATGACAGCATCATTCGTATGAAATGACCGTGAGGTGACCGGGGTGATTCCACCGGCACACTTCCCCAAAAGTGATAATGGCATGGTCCGAATTAATTGGCCTTCAGAATAGGCGAACAGTCGCCGCTTGCTCTATATATGTATTTGCTTTCTTCTTTTTTAAGGATTCCGCTACTTTGAGCAACTATCCTTTTTATAGATCTCTCCTTCCTTGTGTCAGCTCTTTCTCCATTTTAATTCAAAGCTTTCGCCTAAGTTTTCATTTCCCTTCTCTTGTTTCACCATAGTTATGGTTGCTATGCCCAAATCCATTCACCAAGAAGAGGAGAGTTCTGCCTCTGCTTCTCGCTCGGTCGGTGGTACACCGCCGGCATCCGGTGAGTTAACCTCGAGATGCTTTGTCTCGAGGAGGGACTTTACGTTAGAGATACCTCCCAATGTTCCGAGACATTGGGAGCATGCATCGAGGTTCATCTCATTAATAGGAGAGGAACACCTCGAGGCAGTTAGGAGAGACTATAGATGGGGAGAAAAGGTGGTACTGCAGGTACCTTCCCCGGAAGAGAGCATCATGGCTCATGTAGAGGGATTTTTGAACGTATACACGTACCCCTTTACATTGGGCCCTCTCGATAGAGTCTTGATCGAGTTTTGTAGAAGATATTGGGTTACCCTAGCACAGGTTCACCTGTCGTTTTGGAGGATAGTGCTGATGATAAGGTTCTTTGCAGATAAAGCTGGGCTCGAGTTCACCCTTGTCCATCTTATTAGATTGTACCGGTCCTTGCATTAGCGAGGCCTGATCACTCTGTGATGTCAATCCACCCGGCCCTTTGTTGACATTAATGAAGAAGACGGGTACCGAGGGTGGATGAGTCAATTTGTCCGAGCACAGACTGTTGACATTATCCCCGTAGAGTTCCTACCATTCCTTGAGAAATGGAATTTCACACGTAAGTGGTACACTTGTGCTTTTGTCATTTTTGTTCATAGTGGAGATAGACTCTGTAAAGGTGTTTTCCTTTCCTTTCCACATCAATCCTATGGTTTCCATACGAGGTCCCCGATCTGGCGGATTGGACTCGGAAACTAGTAGCTTGCTCAACCTACAATGAGCGTAAGTGGCGAGACTTGTCGAACGGTAGGTGGGAGGCAAAACACCACGGTAAGTGTTGTAGGTTTTTTTCTCTTTGAAAGGTACTTTCTTTTATATGTATTAACTCCGTCACCACAGGCATTGGAGAATTTTGTGAGATGAGACCGTGTCCCCTCGGAGAGGAGGAAGGATCATCGGCTTCAGAGCCGAGGAATAATAACAAACGGAAGGAATCCTCGAAGGACGAGGGTGCTCATAGCGAGAAAAGTCTTGCACGGAGGCTCAAAGAAGATGTATCAGCTGAGCCTGCAGCACCCGAGGCTTCTAGCCTCAGAAAAATGGTTCCTCTTTATTCGTTGTCTTCTTTTCCCATCGAAGGTACTTCGAGGGATAAAGATTTTCTGCCGCTGTCTTCTTCTCTCGTCGAAGGTACTTCGAGGGATGTTCGAGGCCAGGGGCTGCCTAAATCAAGCGGGGTATTGAGAGATCATATCCCCACCGAGAGCGGTTCGATTCAGGACGACGAGGCCAGGCCAGTAGATGTATGCTCAACTTTTGAGGAGGCTCAGCGGCTTTGTTCTGTGGTGAGTTTTGGTTGGCTTTGTTGGTTTTTCAGTTTTGCATTTTCATATTTTCACTGAGCTTCTTTTTCATAGGCCTTTGACAAGCTCAAGACGAGTTGCTCCGCTGTGAAGCCAGGTTGCGGAAATCCTTGGACGGGGAGAAATCCCTCAAGCTTCTTTGTGATAAAAGGGCAAAGGAGTTGATACACCTTCGGTACGAGATGAATCGAAGCTTGAACTACGAAGGACGCTGTTACATCCTATATTTTCGTACGTGAAAGTAAGCCATAAATAAATTGATGAAAGCTTGGAAATGAGATGTTACATCCGCATTTTCGTACGTTAAAGTTTCGTCGTAAGTTAACCGACGTAAGTTCGAGAATGTGATTATTTTGAGATTATAAGCACTATGCTATTTCAAATAAGTGATAAGTAAATTCGTAAAGGTGAGAGGGTAAGCAAATAAAAGAAAATGAGTTCATCGAGGTTTGATATTTTGAGATAAAATACGGTCCGATCTATAATACTCGGTATTTATGGACTAGTGACATACAAGGTACCACATGACCATAATAGTAAGGTGTGCAAAATGTACTAAAAATGAGTAGCATTTTAAGTAATTTGAGATAATTCTTAATTATGTGGATAATTGGATAATTATGGATTTTTAAGTGGGGGATTAACTTGTAAATTGAATTTTGGTGGATAACTACTTGGATAATGGTTAGGGGGACAAATCCACGTTTTGTGAAGAGTTGGTAGAAAGATAGAGTCAATTTAATGACTAATGAATCATATAGAAAGGTGGCATAATTGGTGAGAATTGTGGCTTAGTTATCATATATGTGGGGCCCACACCCAAGGTTAAAGACTTCTCAAAATTCACTTTATAATCTCTACAAAGTAATGAACATGGCTTCAGCAAATTCTCAAGAGATTATATTGTATGATGGTAACGTGAGTTTCTTCTACAAAAATCATATGAGACTACGTAATGTTATAGCAACGGGATTTTGCGATTCTAAGGGAGTACGATGCAATCTTTATCAAGAATATCATACGTATTTTTTCCTACTCTGATCTTGCCGATTACATGTTGAAATTGAGATGTATTAGAGGAATTATCAAGAGAACCGGCTCAGGTATGTTAAGGCTATCCCTTCTTTCTTTTGGCATGATCTATATGACACAAACATAACGAGCAAATGCACAATTTTCATAAATGACTCTATTCATAGAAATACTAGAGATGCTTATGTTCTTAATTCCCCATATGTCTTATTATTCTATCATCTATTCATCGGTCTCAAAAAAATACGTAAGTTGAAAAAAAATGTTTACTTCATGATACTACTCAAGGCACAATGGTCTAATGACATTCCGGAAGATTTATTGACGTACTTCTCATGCATTGCATTCATGTACATTGACCCATGACCAGATGGAGTTATATACGCGTATATATATATATATATATATATATATATATATATATATATATATATATATATTATATGTATATGGGATATGGGAAAAGGTTACGGTGTTATATACGTACCACCACCTAATAAGTTGGTATACATTGATGATATTGTCCACAGTTGCCGAGATGATATGATGGGATACCCTCATAGGCTTGATGATGTTATGAACGCATATACCCATGCATGATATGACATTTATACGCATATGTATGACATTATAAGTATTAAATGATTCACAGAGCTATTCAGACTTCCATGTCGAGTCTTTTACTCCATGTTTTTCTCATGTCTATTATTTACAGATTTTCATTCCTTACATACTCGGTACATTATTGTACTGACGTCCCTTTTGCCTAGGGACACTGCATATCATACTCGCGGGTCCCGATAGACAGGTCGAGAGCCCCCCAAGTAGGCTATTAGCTCAGCGGAAGGTGTTGGTGCACTCCATTTGCTTCGGAGTTGCTTATTTGGTTAGTACGATTTAGACGTGTATTGTTTGGTATGGCGGGACTCTGTCCCGATCTTTATAAAAATTATGTATTATTAGAGGCTTGTAGACAGATGTCATGTACGTAAAAGATTGTATGGCCTTGTCGGTCTATGTTCAGTATACGAGTGGTTATTTTGGTCTTATAGGCCCATATGTCTTATGTATAAGTTGGTATCACATGTTGTATTCTACTTATCTCACGACAGTCTTCCGGCTCAGTTATCTATGATAGTATGACATGAAAAGATACGTTATATTAGTACTCGGTTGGGTAAGGTACCGGGTGCTCGTCACAGCCAATCGGTTTGGGTCGTGACAGCCGCCTTGAGAAACAGGTAACCTTTGTTTCAAGGGGATGAATGTTTTTTCTTTTACCCTCGGAGATTAATATTTTGACATTTCAGTTGTAGAGTAGGACGGAGGACCTGGAGGGCCTTTGGGGAAAAGTTGGTCAGGTCAAGAATGAGTGTGATGAGCGAAGGGCTCAGATAGATGCCCAAGTTGCGGCCAAGAAAAATGCATTAGCCAAGGCTTCTGCCCTCCAGGTGCAAGTCCGGAATGCTCATGAAACTAGCTTGGTCCAGACGAGCAGGATTGCAAGGCTCGAGTCTGACCTATTAAAGATGAAGACCGAGGTCGTGGACACTTGGGCTAAAGCCGAAGAGATTCGAGCTAAGGCTGATAAGAAAGTGGTCATCTATTTAAAAGACGCCGCTGATGCTTGGGCTGAGCTGAGAGGGGCTTCCGATCGAGAGAGTAGAAGTAATAAATATGCCCGATGCAGATCCCGAAGGGAAACCCTCAAGGATATCCACGCTAGGGGCTTTGACCTCTCGGAAGAGATAGAATAGGCCAAGGCAGATGAACACGACACCAAGTTCCTCATTTTCGATTCCGAGGACAATGAGGAAGGGTCCGACTGAGCTGTAGTCCTCGAGGGGAAAGTAGAATAGGCTTTTCCTTTCTGATTCTATGTATAGGGCTCTTAGAGAGCATTGCAATTGAAGCCTTGTATTATTTCATGTATATATATAAAGAAACCTTTCAGTTTTCTCCTTTCATGCATTTCCATTTGCTTGTATATGTCTTTCTTTTGTTTTGAATTTTGACGTTTGTCAATGATTAGCTGGATGAATTGGGCTTTGGGGTAAAACCCTTAGGTTTAGAAATTGGCCCTGAGGCTCGTTAAGCTAGCCCGTAGGCTCTTACGCATTTGCCCTTAGGCTCTTTTTAGTTAACCAATTTGGGCTTAGTCTTCGAGTCGAGTTTCGATTCGAGCTCATCGACCCTTAAGTTTTTGAATTTTAAGCTGGCTCTTAGGCTCTTACGCATTGGGTCGGTACGGCCTCTAATATAGGCTGGCACTTAGGCTCTTACACATTGGGTCGGTACGACCTCTAACATAGGATGGCGCTTAGGCTCTTACGCGTTGGTTAGTACGACCTCTAATATAGTACGACCTCTAACATAGGCTGGCGCTTAGGCTCTTACGCGTTGGGTCGGTATGACCTCTAATATGGCTTTATTTATCCCTTATTAAAGAATTTTTTGAAGTTTTTGTGTTCGTCCGACTCTTCGATGGTTCTATAAGAACCTCAATTTTGAGCCGTTATGTAATGGTAAATGAGCACCTCGGGAGGTTTTGATTGATGGCTAAATTGTCTCAAATCCTTTTTATTGTTTGGAGCTGACATGATCGAAGCTCTTTTGCTTATGCCGAGGGTAGCTTGATTAACCGGTTCTTTTCGAAGTAATTGAAGGCTTGTGATTTTATGGCGACAGGCGGACATCCCCGAGTCGCGTTAGTTTGGCTGGAGCCTTGTGACCGTAGTCATTTGTGTTTAGCCGTAGCCTTTTAGTCCCCGAGTGAGGTAGCCTCGGAGTCTACATCGAGGGTATGCCTTTTTAGGGGTCTTACAAGTTCGAATATATAGCCTTGAATTTAGGATCGGGATTATACCTTTTGTGAGGTCTTATAAATTTGAACATGCCTTACTTGTGGTCTTACAGATAGGTTACTTGGCACAAGTATGATTCATGCCTTGCTTGAGGTTTTACAGATTTAGTATTGCCTTACGGGGTTCTTGTGAGCTCGAGGTTGTCTCATGGAGGGCTTTCGGGCTCGAGGTTGCCCGTTTGGGGTCTTATGGCCTCGAGTCTTTGATAGCTCAATAGGGTGACAGTCAGTGACAGTCCCTGGGACATTGAAAGTTTCTGGCTCTGGAGCCGTTCTTTATAAACTTGATGTTGCCTCATTGAAGGCTTATGAGCTCAAAGTTTCCAGCCCAGAGGTCTTACGACCTCGAGCTTTTGAAGTCAGTTCCCGGGTGTTCGGGAAATTTCTGGCCCTAGGGCCGTTTCTTGTAAAAAATAACAAACTTTTATGAAGCATGGAGCGTTTTGATGGTAAAAGATACTCCTTTGATTACTTGGTACAAGTATACATATTTTTGTCGTCTAGGGTTCGATTATTCTATGTGGACACGGTTCATTTGACCGTTTGGCCCAATATATCATTTTTCTATCGAGACCCTTTTTGGCTCATCTTGACTTCTCTGGGGTGGTGATCTCTCGGGGGGATGAACCCCAATATTCGGGGTTGATTCAAGAGAAGCCTTGAATACTTGTTAAGTTCTCCTTAGGTAGCATATAGATGTTGCCTCATTAAAAACCTTGCCGGTAAAACCCTTATTAGGATAAAATCCGATCGAAGGAAAAGAGTGCAATGCATGCTTTGAAACCTAAGGTCTTCAAGCTGAAAAGCGCTTCCATTTTTCTAACCGAACACATGCACACAGGTTAGTGTAAGACACAAATGAAAAGGGAGACAGTTATACCTTAGTAGTGATGGCGCTTCGAGCCTCAATATGCTTCAACTGCTCGCTTCGGGGACACGGTACGGTCCTTTACTCATTCACCCGGGTGCAGTCGAGAATGTAGCTTGTGATTGCTACTTCGTTGTTTGTTTATCCTTTGGCTCTTTCGATGCTAAAGGTGTCAATATCGGTGCCACATCGTGCACTGCGAACATCTCTCTTGCTGCGTGCTGCTCCCCGTATACCTTTTTTATTCCGTCCTTTGTTGGAAACTTCATTATTTGATGAAGGGTTGTTGGTACTGCTCTCATGCAGTGTATCCATGGCCTTCCGAGCAAGGCATTGTACCTCATGTCACCTTCAATGACATGAAACTTGACATTTTGGGTTGTGCCGGCCACGTTGACCGGGAGGATGAACTCCCTTTTCGTTGTCTTGCTCGCCATGTTGAATCCATTGAGGATTCAAGAGGCGGGCACGATCTGGTCGAGTAGTTCGAGCTGCTCCACTACCCTCGACCTGATAATGTTGGCCGAGCTACCTGGATCCACAAGCACACGTTTAATTTGAAATGTATTCACAAGAAAAGAAATTACTAATGTGTCGTTATGAGGCTGAGACAGGGCCTCGATGTCCTCTTCGCTGAATATGAGAGCATCTTCGGGTATGTAACCTCGAGTTCGCTTTTCCCTAGTGATGGATATTTTTGTTTGTTTGACAATGGGTTCCCGTGGGATGTCGATTCCTCCAACGATCATATGGATGACATGTTGTGGCTCTTCCGTTTCATTTTTCATGTTCGCCTCTCTTTCCCGAAATTGATTTTTGGTTCGGTCGCTGAGGAACTCTCGAAGGTGCCCTTTGTTGATTAGTCGGGCTACTTCTTCTCGAAGTTGTCTGCAATCTTTGGTCCTATGACCATGTGTGCCATGAAATTTGCACACCAGGTTAGGGTTCCTTTGTGATGGATCCGATGGTATGAGTTTTGGGCACCTGGTGTCTTTGATTTTACCTATGGCTGATACGATGTCCGAAACATCAATGTTGAAGTTATACTCAGATAATCAGGGTGCCTCCGTCGGTCCTGCGTGTCTATCAAATCCGGCCCTGCTTATGAGTCCCCAAGGATTCTGACCTCGATCTGCCCTTCGCTCATTTTGGGGTATGTTACACCTTGGGGCGTTTCTTCGATCTTCAGTGTACAGTTGGTGCCTTTCCTTGCTTGGCGTTAGTTCCTTTGCGAGGATCTTGCTAGGATATACTAAGCCCGAGGGGGCTCCTAGTTGGTCGTCCTCGACTCTAATCTTTGATTGATACTGGTTGTGGACATCCGCCCAAGTCACGGTAGGATATTCGAACAAGTTCTGCTTTAGCTGCTTCGAAGCTATCGAGCTTTGTTCGTTCAAACCTTGGGCAAAGGCCTGCACTACCCAGTTATCGGAGACTGGTGGTAATTCCATTCGCTTCATTTGAAAGCGAATACAAACTCCCGCAACAACTCATTTTCTCTCTGTTTGATTTTGAAGACGTCAGATTTCCTTGTAGCAACCTTGATGGCACCGGCATGTGCCTTTATAAAAGAATCTGCCAGCATAGAAAATGAGTCTATCGAATCCGGGGGTAGGTTGTGGTGCCACATCATGGCCCATTTTGAAAGTATTTCTCCGAATTCTTTTAACAGGTCGGATTCAATCTCGTCATCCTTCAGGTCATTTCCCTTTATAGCACAAGTGTAAGCAGTGATGTGCTCATTGGGGTCCGAGGGTCCGTTGTATTTTGGGAGATCGGGAATTCTGAATTTCTTCGGGGTGGGCTTTGGAGTAGCACTTGATGGGAATGGCTTTTGTACGAATTTCTTTGAATCTACACCCTTTAGAATTAGGGGTGCGCCCGGGATCTAATCGACCCTTGAATTGTAGGTCTCCACCTTTTTGTCACTGGCTTCTATCTTCTTTTCGCCCGATTCAATCCTCTTTGTGAGGTCCTCGAGCATATTCATAATAGCGGGGTCGACTGCTGACTCGTTATTGCTCGATCTTTCTGGTACTTGTTCGGCTCGAGGAGCCATTTCCGGGGCTGCTATGCTTGGAGTTTTTTGATGGCTTTGCAGTTGAGCAAACACCAGTTGTTGTGCCTGCAACATCTCAAAAATGACGTGAAGGCTAACCTCTCGTTCCTCCCGAGCTGGGGTTTTCTGAGCTTCTTATTGGTTTTCTTGGTGTATACTCCCGTTAGTGTGGGAGCTTACGTCAACGTGTTGGGAATTTCTCGAGACCACATCCACAGGGATTGGCTCTTGTGCATCCTCAGGGTTTCACAGTGGTACACCGACGCTTGGAACAGCTACACCATTCTCTTCATGGTCATTAGGACCGTTATTTTCATGTGCATTCACTGAGTTAGATATTTTGACCTGAAATCAAAGATTCTTGGGCAAGAAAAAGTGTGAAGAATAACTTGTATTTTCAATAAGCCAGCACGAAAACAATCATTATTATTTTTAGCCCCACGGTGGGTGCCAAACTGTTTACCTTGAAAATGGTAATTACAATTAAATTAAATTTGATTGTGTGGTTCTAAAAATACGTGATTTATTTTAATGCTAGTTGTTAGGCAATAGATGCTAAGTGTGAGCTAGGAAAGTAAAGTAAGAATAAGAGGCAGCGCTGTTATTCAAACCGAACGACTGCGGATCGGGGCCTTGGACTGGCCTAAGCTGGGCCTCAAGGTTGAGCTAACAAGCTTGGCTGGGGATGAACAATGAAGGACTAATAGTTTTGAGGGCCTTGATGGTGGCTCTTTATAATCAATGATGAGTAATAAATAAAAAACAATCAATTAAACACACTAAATGTAAGCAATAAATCAAATGAAATACAATGGAGAACGTTTAAGTTAGAGAGCAAAGAATATTCTTGTTCTTGTATTGAATATCATGCATGTTTACAAAATGACAAGGGTCCATTTTACATAGGAGGGGGAATCCCAACATAGTACATATTACAAAGGTAAACAGCTGGTACAACTATTTAATGTCACGGTACGGACATGTACTATTCTTGTAGACTTGGTCAGCTTTAACCACGTGCCTTTTGAGAATTTCCCGTTTGTCTAAGATTGCCACCGATCTGCACTGCCCCGAGATCGAACATAGGGAAACCCTCGGGGTCGAACCTCGAGCTGCCTCGAGCCTTCTGGAGATGGGCTATGGAGCGTCGTAATAATCATAAAATCGGACTCTCCGATTTTAGCCGTATACAACATTAAATAAACTTTTTTTAATCTATCTAAGTTTTAGTTAGTAGAATTTTTATGGTTGTGTCCGTGCACAGTACAACTTAAATTAGTTGGGGGAAAAAGAAGAGTACTATACTCTCTCCGGTCACTTTTACTTGGCATGTGTATTAAAAATAGATGTTTACTTTTACTTGGTACTTTACGCATATCAAGAGAAGACAATAAATTTTTTCCTGTTTTACCCACAGTATTTATTACCATTTTAAATCATTTTGTCAAATCCAATAAAATATGCATCAATTAATATGGGTAACATGGTAAATTATACATTTTATTTATTATTTTTTAAGGGGCGTAAAAAGTAAAAACGTGTCAAGTAAAAGTGATTCGAGGGAGTATATTGGAATAAAGGACTTGGGAAAAAAATATACCTACGGGCATAATAGTAGATAATACTAATTGGTGGTTTCCGATAGTGGAATACCGAATATTTTCTCCCTCGAGTGGAAGGCGGGAAGGCTCTCCACTCACACTATTTTAACTAACACACATTTCTTTACGCACCTTACCCAAACGCAAATTGGAATCGATCCTTTCGTTAAATGTTTCTTTAAATACTTCATCTTTCTCAGCTCATTAATTCCACACACTCACATTAAGCCTAACATTTTTCTAACACAACAATGGGCGATCTTCATTCTGCAAACAACAATGTAGAGGCCCATATTTCAGCCGTCATTTTTGATCTGGACGGCACCCTTATAAGCACAGGTCCCTCTCCTTTTACGTTTTTTTTTTTTAAAATTTTTAATTTTCTGGGTTTGCAGCATTAGTATTTGTTGTTTGTTTGGATCTAGTCCTTTACACCTGAATCATGCTTTTGACTCGAACTATGTATACATATACAAGAATAAAAAAGAAAAATAATACTCCATCCCAAGTACTTGTCACTTTTCGTTCTCAAGAGTCAATTTGACTAACCTTTGAAGTCAAAATAGATTAGATTAATTTAATAATTTAGAATTAAAATTTGGATATTCGAATGATATACGAAAATACTTTAATTTGCAATTCTTCTCATAGTTTGAATCTCGCGAAGTGAAAACTAACAAGTATTTTGGGATGAAGGGAGTAATAAGAATGAGTGTATATATAATAGACTGCATTACTCCGAGCCCAGTGATGTGATACTAAATCTTGGATGTGCGTGTGTGTGTGTGTGTTTTAGAGCACTTGACAAAGGAAATTTTGAAGGAATTTCTGGCTGGATATGGGAAAGTGCCAGATAAGGAGAAGGAAAAGAAAAGATTGGGCATGACCCAGAAAGAGTATGCTATTGGAATTGTCAAGGATTATGACCTCCCGCTCACGCCCGATCAGTATATCGAAGCAATCATGCCCTTTTATCGTGACAAGTTCGTTCCTCTTTTCACTATATTAGCTGATTCTTTTTATTTTGGATATAATTTTATATGGACATTCGCTAGTAAACTGTAAAGCATAGTTGGTTGCTAGGGGCGGACCTAATGCATTAGTTATGGGTTCGTACAAACCCGATAACTTTGGTTCAAACCCCGTTAATGTGTTCAAAAATCACTAAAGTTGTATAAAATTGATTATGAATTTAGTAAATCAAATAGGTTGTGGTAGAATTCCAAACTCGAACCCATAAAGTTCAAGTCCTGGATCCGTCTTTGTTGGTTGATGTCCTCATCTTACAAACAATCATCATATTTTTGCGCTCATTGTACTTCATATTGGATAAATAATGGGATTGTCAGTCTTTACATTGTCCTATTGCTCTTATGCATTGGATACAAGTCATCTCCTGTTGCTTCCACAGCCATAAGAATTTTCCCTTTTTCTAACAATGTGTTAAAAATTTGTAATCTAATGTTTTCAAGCTGACATGTTCTGCGATAATGTCTCCTATTTTAGTTGATGATATGATGAAATTGAAATACTTGTTGCCATGACATACTTAGTATTTTTACTAGTCTCACAATATTAGTGCTCTCTTCTGTATAACTAACATATTCTTGTAAAATACTATGCACTAATCGACCGTCCATTTGTCAATAATTATGTACATCATCTTTACGTAGTGTCAAGTGTGTGACAAATTAACTTGTACCAGTTTCCCTGCACTGGCATGTTTAAGATATTCAATGATTGCACAAATGTGCAACAGAGTATTCACGTATAATTTTATTTCCTGTTTTGTTGTAGGTGGTTGCAAGCCAAAGCACTTCCTGGTGCTAATCGCCTTATAAGACATCTCCATAAGCACGGAGTTCCCTTTGCCCTTGCTTCCAATTCTAAAAGGAAAAACATAGATGGGAAAGTCTCTCTCCAAAAAGGTTGTGCTAAAACTCATAAAGAAACTAATGTAAAACATACTTTATCTTTATTATGCTCATTTACACATCATTTTTCTTTTTCTTGTTTCATCAATTAGTGTTGTTATTTTGAAGTAAATAGTCCTTAAAACAGTTCCTTAGGACTGAGAAATTTCTTTCTGCGAGCTGTTACAGTGTTTAACACTTCATCAGATGCTGCTCTCTGCTGTCATACATGTGGCTTCTGTGTTACTTTTTTCATCCCTGAGGAAGCATAAAAAGAGTATTTAATATTGAAAGTTGGATTATTGGTGTACATTACATAATGCTTACTGCTTTCATCTTTGCCCCAAGTTGCTTGAATGCACCGATAACTCAAGTGAATTTCTTGATGATCCGCTTGAAATCAAATTTAGTTGTAAAAGAATATGAATCCCTTTAAAGTCCTGTAAGACCTGTAAAGTATTTTTGCCGAATCATCTAATTGTTATTCTTGTACAAATCATTTCCTTCTCTTCCAAAATGAGGTCACCCTTTATGACCTTCCAATCGTGGTCATCACATCAACTTTCTTTCAGTTATTTCCTAGTGAAGGTGCGTATTTTGATCTAACCTAATACTTTTTTCCATTTCCCTAGGTTGGAAAGAATGCTTTTCCGTAATTCTTGGAAGTGACCAGGTTAAATCAGGGAAGCCTTCTCCAGACATGTAAGTTAGGCTTTCTACTGTGGCTGATACTTTGAACCATTCTGTTACAGCTCTGTATAAGATATGACATACTTCTATATCTTCTATTCCTTTTGAAGTTCTTGTTATCACAATTTTCTTGAAGACAAGCTAGGGATACTTGATTGATAGCTACAGCACCAAGAAGGTGCTTAATTACAAAAGCATGTGCTAACTGCTCATAGTACTACTCTTTCAGCAGCTCATAAAGTTAAGGAAATCTATCATTTGATCCTGCTATTTAGATAACATTGTTTTGACCAAAAGACAAAATATGTAAGGAAAGTATTTCAGTTGATGTAGCTAATTCCTTCAAAAGTGTCTTATATTCATCTCCTTCCATATGACCCATAATGCGCAGCGTGCCATTCTTTGCCCTTGCTTTTTTCGAATCTTCTGTATCTTTATTCCTGCCCAACTGTGGAAACCCTGTGTCAAACTTCCAGAAATGGCCCATCTGATGTTGAAAAGTTGCAGGAACATGTTCCATCACATCAATGCTGTTTTTCACTGCAAGAACAAATGATTAACAGTTACTTCGCCTTGGCATAGATAACACTTTCCGCAGAATGTATAGCCTCTTTTTGCAAAATTTTCAAAGTTGTGTCATCATGTTAAGGGCCAACCAAATGGATGGGGCTAAAGATTTGGCTTAGCAGGGCAAAGTTTTCCTTCCTACACTCTATCTGTTATTCTTGGTCTTGATGCAAAGTGACAGTTTCAATTCCCACTGTCAACTGGCCTTGTAATTATTTTCTCACTGGGGGATGGGGTAAATATCATCGTATTAGTAGCATATGTTCTTTCCACCACTTTGGAAGAGATTATGTCTACTTTGGGCCAATGCACATTCTAAGATAAACGGCTTGCCTCCGCTGGATGATTTTTTCGTAATAAATAATATACTTATTCAGAGAGAATGTCTGTTTGATGTATATCATTAACATGACTGACAGATGCATTCCACTTTAAAATTAGTCTCATTTTCCTTATAATGCCTAAAATAAGTCTTGTAGATCCAATAACAATGTGTTGCCTGTTGAATAAATCTGGATTCATGGATTGATCTATCCATGTTTGGAAGCTATTATTGGTCTAAAATCACTTCAAAATTTGCATAAATCAGTGACAGATCTGAGCTTCTTTTCCATTGGCTGATAGTTGGTGTCACAGGGGTGTTAATATTTTGCCTTTTGATTTCGTGTGAATTCTTGAATTGATTTTAGATTTCTGGAAGCTGCAAAGCAAATGGGTGCAGATGCAGCTCACTGCCTAGTGATTGAGGATTCTGTGTAAGTAGCCTTTTCATCATTTCTCATTTCTAGTTTACAACAGTTCTTTACATACCTATGTTGTGTGCTAGTGAGCGATAGAAATCACCGATCTTTCATGTTAGTGCTTGTATTTCTATTCTCAAGTGTCAAACTTACGTGGTCACATAGTAGTGATCAGCATAACTAGCATTAGTTTACTGCTTAACTTTATAGCAGATTAACATATACCTCAATAAGTTGCCATTCCTCTTCTTTTGTCCCCACTAATAGCAAACTTGACTAGCTGAACACATATTCTTGAAGCTGATCTTGAGTCTAACATATGTTGATATCATGAGTATATCATTTCATCTAACAATTATTGAGTGGGACTGAGAACTGAATTTGAGCTTAAGTTTGCAAAAATTCGGCTCTTGAAATCCAGCACTAGTTTAACAGTTTACCCTACCCAGTGCATGGATCATGTTTAGTTATTTTAACTCCAAGAGAAACATTAGTGGCAAACTGGAATGAGTAGGAGTCTTATCTTTATTTTAGCACATAAAGGCCTTAACCATTAAATCCTCTTGTTTTTTATCATTTCTGGATGAGACTGAAATAAGCTGATGATACATATAAGTACACACATGCAAGTCTTAATTACCGAACTCTGTAAAGCTGCTAATTTTGATGGTTGCTAGTTGTTGCCTTAGCATCAAAGCCTAGAGATATATTCCAGGATACCCTTTTGCTAATAAGCAGCAACTTAAAAATGATTCGCATGGGATGTGAACGTGTGCTATCCTAACTCTAGTAGTGCTGAGTGCTGACAACTTTTACCTAGTTGTTCATGAAAAGATAAGTTGTGCTGTGGCACACACTAACGCATGTGAGGAGCTTTGGGTTACTTGTATTTCTGTCTTTAATTATTTTCTCAGTGATTATATATTCTGTTAGATTAGAGCAGGCATCAAAGTGATCCTGCATTTCCTATAAATTAACCTGCTCCTTTTTTCATTTTCTCTTCCGTGAACTGATGATTAATGATTCAACATATTCAGGAACACGTTTGTGCAGTTAATGCACACGCCGCTGTACGTTGTTTATTAACTGAAAATTGATATGACAATAGCTCCTTCTCCAATTATTTTGACAGAATTGGAGTCAAGGCAGGCAAGGCTGCTAAAATGAAGGTGGTAGCTGTGCCATCTTTCCATTCTGAATTTGATCAATATTCAATAGCTGATTCTGTGCTTCGTTCACTCCTAGAATTAAAGCCGGAACTATGGGGTCTCCCACCATTTGAAGACTGTATGCTTCTTTTCCTGTATGCGTACTTTATGATATGGTCCTGAATGTCCTACTTGCATTGATGCAACTTGTATCATTTAATGATTGCAGGGGTTGGTAATGCATTGCTGGTTGAACCTGTTTTTTTCAGGGGTCTGTACAGAAATGGCATCCTCCATGATTTTACAGGTCTTGGACAAGCCTCATGCCCTCCCTCCCTGATTCCTTCTTATTTATGATATTAGGCTCTCAAAATTCTTGTCATACTCCTATAATATTTATCTTTTTTTAAGAAAGTTGACATACTCCTACAATCATGCCATTTTTTCTTGTTATTAGAGCTTCCTCTTGCTATAAATGAAAATTCTGACAAAAGATCATATCCAGATGATGGGCCGTCTGCTCTACCCGATCAAGTGTTTGGACTTTATTTTGGCTGGGCAAAACCGGAGGCATACAAGTTCATAAAGATTGTTCTCGGAAGTGGTTGGGGACATGGCTGCTGCAGTTCTAAGAGAAAGATGGTGAGTAAACTACCCAATGCTTCTTCAATTGACACTGCTGAATGCTCATGTAACTCTTTCTATTTTGGTTGCTTATTTGTCTTCAGTTAAGGATAATGCAGAATACTTCGTTTATGCATACAAAATTTATGAGTGTCTATTGCGGTGGTACTCTATATGTCTCTGTGTAATCTATAGTTTGACATGCTACTGACTAAGCATCAAACAGTGCAAAATTTTGGAAATGCATTCGTTTTAAGCGATGACAAAAAGTTCACTTGTTTTTTTAGCCGATTTTAATTGTTTCATGCATGTTGTTGCTTGTAATTAAAATGTGTCTATTTGCAGTAGGCCCTAATTCCTACTTGATGTACATTAGCTTTTCTTTTCTCTTATCTTTTGTCGGATTCTTACTTCAAATTTCTCTTTCTTCTATATTTTCCTAGTTTAAAGATAACCATGTTGATTTTCTATTCTATTTCAGCAAGCTTGTATAGTAGATTCAAGTGATGAGCAGATCCAGGAGTGCAAAATGGAAGTTGTGATTGTAGGCTACATCAGAGGATCACGCGATGAGGTGATAAAGAAAGTTGTTAAATTACTTTGACAGTGACTTATCTTAGGACCTAAGAAATACCCACCAGGATGATAATAAGTCAATAACCATACTAAAAAAGAATAACGAGATTTACGGGGAAAACCCTTATCAACTAACAGGAAAACCGCTGCTCAAGAAGAGAAAAACATATCATTGAAACAGGCTGTTTTATCGCAAAGTCCTCAAGAGACTCACCATTCAAAACTGAAAACCCAAAACCCACTGTGTTACACACACTCCGAATACATTTCTGTTTAGATACCTTCTGAACTGAACCACCTCTTGAACTTCCATTAGATACCTTTATCCCACTTTTATCTTTATTTCTGTTTATGGGGCTGGATCTCACAGCTCTAGTGATATGAATGCCTGCATCTCATACTTGCTTTAGTTGCTTAGTCAGACCCTAAAATTAATATTCATGTAACTAAGTCCATTTGCAAGTTTATGGTATAGATATTCCACATGATTACAGCAGAAAAGCACTCTCTTGCTGCTGTAATATTGTAGCCAAAACATACTTTTCCCATTACAGCAACTTAAGTCTTTTTCCTATAGGGTAGAATGGACTAAATATGGTAGGCTTAAGGAGATACTTCCCCTGTTCTCCTTCTTTTTTAGTTTTAATGAAAACAATATAGTTAGTCCTTTCTACCCTTTTCCAAGTTGTACATAGATGTTGATTTTCTGATGTATCCATTGTTCACATTTTAAAGCACTCATTCTACTCTAGCTTTGCTCAAATTTCTCATCTGTACTAATTTTAGCATGTTCCAATGCATCATTCATACAGGGAAAATCGGACAAAATTGAAATACTTGAGGAAGACAAGTCAATTGCGAGTGCTGCATTGAATCGCTCCGAATTCTCCCTTGGTGCATTCCAATCCCTCTTTTCTGAAGTTGCTTTATAAGATGACTGCAACCTTTATGGAAAATTAATTAGTACATGATCTTATCGGCATTAGCACAGTGAGTAGTTATTTCTGTTACCCTGAAGGAGGAAATATGTCTTTGGGGGATCAGGGCGAAAAGAATAAGAAATAATTTTGACAATTAGAACTTAAATCATGGTTCTGGTTTCTTACTCTCGAAGAAAGGTTATGGAAGAGTGGCCTGCCTACAAATGCGTCTGTAAACTTAATATAGTCCCATGGATGTATTTCATAGTTACTATTAGTGCTTTGCCAATGAATTGAAAATAATGAAGTTGTGTTCACTTCAGTCTTTGCAGCCTTCTTACTCTATGTTCCCAGGCGAATTCAGTGCTTTAGTATTCTCAGGGTCCTATGCGAATTAAAGCTTAAAAATTACGGATTTATTTACTAATGTTTAAATCTTTGCTACACGTTCAGTTTGGTCAAGGATTCAATAAAGGATAAGATCACCATTGGCCATTCTTAGAGATGCTATTTAGATACTAGTACTTATTTTCTCCTGAAATTTTAAACTTAAAATTGAAATCCAGGACGTACTAATTAATTCATAAATGGCAGTCTTTTGAATAGCTTGTTGATGTCTTTTCTACCAAAATTTTGGAGGGAAAGGATCCAATAGCACGTCTTTTGACTATTCTAGTTACCAGTGGAGGTTCAGGTAAGATCTGGAAGGGGGGGGGAAGCTGGTATAAAAAAGGAGCTTAAAAATTTGCCACGGGGAGCTCCATGTGCTAATCACCGTAATTAGAAATTAATTGAAATAAACTAATGCTCCACTTGTGAATAAGGGCATACATGAGCTCTATTAATGAAATAAAAAGTTAGTGTAGATCATTTTGTACAATTTACTTGTATGCCTAAGTGGGTGTTAAAAATATTTGATTTAAATGAACTGATACCTGAAGGCTTCATGCTCGTCTGCTGGTATATAAACCAGATACTAGTTTAACTTGCCGGCCTAATAAATTAAGAAAGTAAAATAAAAAAAAATAAAAACATCAGAAGTTCCTATTCCTAGTCATTCAAGGAAACCAAATTAGGAAACATAGAGAACAATTCCTACTCCTAATCAATTTGGTCACTCAAATTTCCTCATTACCCATTCAACTGCATTAATCAATTAGAGAAACAACGGTCAAGAATGAGGTTTCCAAAGCAGCATTCAAGCAGAAATCACAAATCGTTGAAGATAATTAATATGGGATTCTGTTTAGTACGCATATTTCCTTGATAGGTTTGTTCATGATATGGAAGCAACCTTTTCATCTCTTGGGAAAATGTACTCATAAACTCCTTATTCTGACCGAGTAATATAATTAATTATCTATTCCATTTCTCATTTTAAAGCTGTATTATCTAATTTCTTTTTCTATTTAAACAGAATTCGGAACTAGTGTTTGAGAATTAACAAATCATTCCTAATAGTTCCGAAGCACGAACCAAAGGCAACGCCCACAATGCTATAAAATACTAGTACTAAATAACACCAATTAGGTAGCAAATGAAGATCCTTACGATCAGTCCTTTGCCAAGATATGATTTGATGTTTATGATGTGATTTAGGACTCTCTTTGAGGCGACAAATGCAGACTATGTTGACCTACCTATTCAAAGGTGCTGGCTGCTGCCAAATTATAGTTGCTGAAAGGTTCCCCAAATTTCAAATTTATTTTATCCAGTTACTCAACAAAAGGCTACATTAAAAAGAAAGTGGCAACCAAAAGGATAACATTCTTATAAACTAAGAGATTTGAGCAACTATTCTTGCCTCCATAGAAGCACACATCACTAATACGTCTCCACCTTACAATACCACAAAATTCTCTCCTCTCGCAAAGTGACGTACAAAGGCCTTATTGCCTGAGCTCAGGGCGAACAAAATCAGCATCAGCTGTGACAGAAATATCAACGGTGGGTCTCAGTTGAGCACACACTTCAATAGCTCCGTGTATCGGATCTGATAGGAAGTTGCTGATAAGATCCCAATTGATAGCAGCATTATTGTCCACCGCAACAAGTGCTTGCTGGGTGAGAATGTAATCAAATCGAGGGGCCCACTTCCTGGATCCTAAACGCGCTGTTGTAGAGCAATTGTCAACCATGAATGACACTCCACGAGCGTGCATGAACGGGTTGAGAGAATCTACAGACTCAATGACACTTTCATTTATGATCTCTGAGTAAGAGTGGCCTTTCTTCCTTAGAATCTCAATCTGTTTATATTTAAGACAAAAAAGAGTTAAATGACAAGGATATGTCAGAAAGTAGGACCTATCTTATTCACATATTGTTTCTTCATTTAGGAACTTTTACAGTGTGATTTTATGACTTAAAAAACTTGTCAAATCCAATTGACTTTCAGAAAAGCCTCGAACAAAATTTCCTTCAAAAAGCACAACTTTCTCAATTTGCCAAGATTCAGATGCTCAAGTGACATCAAATAAGATTATTTAAAAAAGGAGCAAGGAGGAACTGAAAATTAAGTTGCTTGTTGCTAGGGAACTCTTCCAAGCAAAAACACAGTATGTATCTACTTCCATGGCTCAAGAGTATAATAAGAACAAAAGTAGGGTGGTGTCTTAAATAGGAAAGCAAACCTGGGCCATCATCAATGCCACAAAGACACCAGCAGTGAAAGGATACATAGGACCAAGATCACCAGCTGGTCGTTTTGCTCGAACGCGCTCACCAACCTTCCACATCCTTGTTTGGTCAATTTTCCCCATTGGGAAAGCTGGTAAGCCTTCCTTTTCCTGCATGTACAGAACAAAGGATAAAATCCTTATCGTATTTCACTTTTTTCTTCGACAACCCACTTGAAGTTATATATTACCCAGTCTAACACATGATAACATTAAATTCCTTCATGTCGACAAATTATTAGGATTGAATACAAAAAAGGCACTGGCTAAGTAGTAGAAACATTACGGTTTAAAACTTATACAGAGGGTAAAACCAATGCCCTTCTGCTATTCTCATAGCTGAGAGAGGTGAACAAGGCCCATATTGATTAGATATTTTACTTGAAAGTTCACCAAACCTGAATTAATTGTATTTGTGTGTAAAACAAACTCTATTCAGGAGTCAAATTTGACACTATTTTCTTATGACCAAAATACCCAAAGTTAGGACTCACAAACTATTCCAAATATTCCCGGAGAACATTTCTGGAAAGATGATCCATTTGCACAAATTTTACCAAAATTGCTCTCCAAAAACTTTCTCAATAACCTAACCTAATTTCAGAAAACTACAGATCCAGGCAAGTAACTATCATAAAACTACAGATTCAAGAAATGACTTACATAAAAGCGACGGCCAGCTAAGACAACACTCCTGATCTCACTACCTGTAGCTACATCTTCATAGCACTCATACAATATCTCCATGCAGGGGTAATATGAAGCACTGTATGCAGCCTCAAACTCCTTCTTGCCCTCCTCAGTCAATGAGTTGTACACGGCCAACATGCCCTGGAAAAAGGACACGTGCATACAACAATTTTAGAGCGATTTTGACAAAAACAATAAATAATAATCTTTCTCAACATAATAATATTACGAAAAAATAAAAATAAAAAACCAACCTTTGTTGATATGGTCTTTGAAATAATTCCTGTTATGCACTCTACAGTATTCTTGTATGCAAGCTCATCGTTCATTCCATTCTCAGTGAACCTTCTGAAAAGTGACTCAACAACTCCATGGACAGCACCAAGTAAAATACCTGATGAGAGAACCAATTACTCAACCATAATGGCTTTAATAGGCAAGAAAGAGACTTGAAAACACACTAACCTCGTTCTCCAAAAATGTCACTTTTATATTCCTGTTCTAGAGTAGTAGCAAAAGTAAAGGGAGAACCAAGGGCAACAGACCATCCAAGAGCAACATCTGTGGCCCTTCCATCAATATCCTGCAGTAGTAAAAGGCATCACATCTCATTGAACATAAGACTAATGGGCTCGAGGGAAAGAAAGTAGAGAAAAGGTATTGAAAGAGACCTGGTGAACTGCAAAACTTGCATTAATTCCAGCACCATTGATTTCTTTTCCTTGAACATATAATCTCCTTACTGAAGGACCCATTCCCTTGGGACATACAGCAATCACACTAATGTTCTTCGGGAAGTCAAGGCCCATTGACTGCAAATGGCCAAGGAGGAATCCATGTGAAAGCCCAAGTATGCTATTTGGCTTCATGTGAGAAAACACTTGCTCATAATTATCAGCCTGCACATACATCATAAAATTAGAAACAGAGTAGTAGTGAAACAAAGGGAGTAGTCTGCACATTGGTGAAAGCATAACTCGCCCGATAAGCAATCATTAATCTAGATGTGTTCACAGAGGTTCATTTGAGCAGTTTGAAGCATTTGTGGAGTTTTAAACCCCTCCCCCACCCCCCACCCCCCACCCCCAACAGAAATATCAGTTTACATTGATTACAAATACAAAAATTCATGTTTAAACAATAGTTATACCAAAAAAAAAAGGATTGGCCAGAACATTGTAATTCACACATTTGAGCACCCCAAACGTGAATGTGATTTCAAAAGATGAAGAATAAAAGGCATGAATTAATGATATACCATAAACTATATCATATCTTAGTAAAAAAACCGCTATAGGATCAACAAAAAAGATATTGAACTATTGAAGGAATTCTTCAATAAAATAAAATGTAATTACCGAATGTACTTATCAAAAGAAATGCACAGAGGCTAAAACACTGTCCAACCTGAGCAGCATCAGAAATCAAAAGCAGCACGAGATCACTGCCAGAGATGGTCTCATATATGTCACCAAGGGTCCCATTCTCTTCAGAAAACCCAGCTGCACGGGCCTCTGCAAAGGAGCTTGAACCCTTTCTTAAACCAATCTGCATGAAACAGACATTGCACTTGTAAGCTTAACATAACATGCCAAAACTATAACAACGAATTCACACATTCACAACAATATCAACACCATCATCCACTTTTATACGTCTCTGGGGTATGGCGAGGAGAAAGCAGAAGAAGATGGAAGTATTACCTTAACGACTATATCTGATTTTGCTTCAGCGAGAGAATCCCTCAAGTTCTGGGCTTGAGCAGGTCCCTACAAAAGAGATGCTATTTATTAAGCAAATTTAAGTATCGAAAAAATAGAAATATTATAGAATCTATCACTCTGTCGCTTTAATGGGAAGCGAGGGGATATCGTTTCACAGGTGAAACCATGCGCTTCAGATAAGTGTGCAGTTCAAACAGTCAAAGTGATCCAAAAGAAATGCTTGACGGTTCTTTCACTCAACTTTTTGAGGAGTTTGATTAATATTAGCATTATCGTATGTTGGAAGTTGAAATTAGCTATTTATTTCCATTCAATATTTATATCACTAAATTCATGTACATTTAATAAATTCACTTTAAAGAAGCGTCTGCTTCATATCTCGTTTTTCTCCTTTAAAAACACTTGAAGAAGGGAGAATACAACATGAAAGAAAGCATGGAAAATAGTTATATATCACAGATAAGGAAAAAATGTGTCCTATTTCACCAAAATAAGACGAAGATAACTCATGTAAACCAGAAAATATTTAAACTAGATATACTAGCTTGCCATTTTCATGATTAATGACTACAATCCTATAACTGCCAGAAAAAATTTCAGCTCAGGATAAAGTGTTACAGCCAATTCAGAAAGTGCACCAGAAAAGAACAGTTGCAAAGCTGGGTGACTGATTACATTACCATATAATAGCTCACAAGGAAATTACAAAAAGCGAGGAATATTCGCCAGATTTCAGTATTGTAGAAAAAGAAATCTTCAAAAAGTTCTATTAACCAACATCTTCACTACCAGATGATGTCAAAAATATCATCTTTTTTCTTTTACTTTAGAATGGCAACACTAAAAATACTATTGTAAGGGAACTTTTCACTTAGCAAAGATGGCAAACACCAATTAATTCCTTTGACTCAGAAAACATCTTGTTACTATCAATTTCTAACTTGAGAACATCAATCAATCAATATAAATTAGTGCAGTAATTTCTGAGAAAAAAGGGAATTCAACAAAAACTAAGTCCATGAAATATCTCACCTGAGAACCCCAGCCGATGACTCCAATCTGCTTGACTCCTTTGAAAGCATCCGGCAAATACTTGAACAAATCTCTCCCTCCTCTCACAATGTACTACACCACAATATTACATAATTACACATCAATGCTCAGAAACTTCAAAAACAGACAGATAAAGAGGACGATACTAACTTTAGACAATCAGAGTCAATGTAACTAACTTTCAAGATAGATAATACTAGATGAATTCATTTTTAAAGTTATTTTTTGTTAAAAGTTAAAAAGAAAAGTACCTCATCATGGCCAGCAAGGGTGATTTTCTCCTTCTTAAAGACGGAGGTTTCAAAATCGAGAGAAACAGGGGCTTTGACGGCAGCAGGTGCAGAGACCATGCGAGCGTCGAGAGCCGCGCCGGAGCTGGAGCTGCTGCCGCATGAAACGGCGGATTTGGCTCTGAGAGGCTTAAGCAACGGAGTTGAGGTGGAAAGGAACCCTAAGTTACCGGCAAGGGCGGGTTTTAGGGATTTGGATGATGATGATGATGTGGAAGTGGAGATGGAGAATGAAGTAGCCGCCGCCGCTGCCGCCATGGTGTAAGTGGGAAGCAGCCAAAGCCTGTGAAAGTTGTAGAGAGGGATAAGAGAAGCAGAGAGAGCGAGAGCGCAGGAAATGTGGGTCCGCTTTATATGTTGCAGTGGTAGTTAGCTAGGTTAAAAGGGTTTGGTAATGCTGTTCTACACTTCTACTTGAAATATGTTTCTCCATTATATTGCGATTTGCAAAATAGGATGACAAAATTATTGTGTGGCCAATCAGCTTATTTTGAGAAGTATGGTTTCTCGAAATATTTTTCTCAAAAGTATTTTTGCTAAAAATCAATTTGTGTTTGGTTAATTAATTTGAAAAACACTTCTGAGCAGCAATTAGCGTTTCGCCAAGCTTTTAAAAACTGTTTCTAAGCTTTTGCTTTTAGAGAGAATCTACTTTTTTCTGCTTCTCCAAAACTACTTCTGCTTCTGATCAAATCACTTTTATTTCTTCTAAAAGTTTGGTCAAACACTTCAGATTTGAAAAAAAAGATATGTGTTTTTGAATTTGGAGGATCTTGGCCAAACACGGTATTGTATTATTGTGATTTTTGAATATCTTTTATATCTTTAATATTAAAATTTGTGATTTACAATAGTTTTATATAGTTTTGAAAAATGTAAATCTGAGTTTTAAAGAAATAAGAAATTATAACAACTTAGACTTAGAGGTGGATCCAAAAATTAAATTTTGTGGCTTCAACATTTAAGATGCTTATGTTATGCCCCGAATCTGGGGACGTGATAAAAGTGGTATCAGAGTAGTTCCGTCCTAGGGAGTCTACAAACCGTGTCTAGTAGAGTCTTGTTTATGGATGTGTCGTGCACCACACTTATAAGTAGGAGGCTACAGGTCATTTAGGACTGTCACTCTTTCTTCTTACTCTAGATCGTGTGGTAGAGCTCAGTTGTAAGAAATCGAACTCCTAAATTCTATTTTATTCGTAACACGGCGACACCTACATCCAGAAAGACAATTGGTAAGAGGTTGCACGTGGCTGTGGAAGAGTTGAGTCAGAGGAACTCGATTTTTCATGATTCTTATGATGAGCAAATGTAAGGTCTTTAGCAGAACATATGTGTACTATAACATGTAAAACTTCTTGATAAGGAGTCTTAAGGCAAGAATATCTATCCACCCTTTTGGTAAAAAGCAACGAGAGAATCAGAAGGTAGATACAAGTTTTAACAAGTAAAAAAAGGCAAGGTGAAGAAGGGTACGAGGCGCCCAGTTAATGAAGTTACTTACGACTCAGGAAGGGAGATATACACATTTTGAGTTACCTTCAACAGTAACAGAGGTATATATAATTGACCATACCCATCTCAATTATGCCCTATGGGGGATAACAAGTGTAGTTTAAGAAAAGGACGAGATATTAGAATCCAGCTGGGGTTAGAGTACCCCAAAATGGTGGATGGATTGTTTGTGTTAGTTGATATTTCTGAAAGATATTGCAAATGTGCTAATAGATCTCCTTGTGAGATACCTAGATGGTGCACTCTAAAATAGTACTGCTAGATATGAGTACTACAAAGACATGCACTGAAATCCTGGGAAGGATAAATATTACCTTAATATGGCTCCCGTCCCTAATAGAGCGAGAATGTTGAGCAACCCGAAGAGCCACTGAACGGAGCAAAAGGGAGCTAAAAACAAAAGAATGTCTTGTTGGAGTTTTCAGAATAAGATGATCGGCATAAATATTAGCAGAGAAATAAAAAGAGAGATAATGAAGCATTATGAGTAAGATGTGATACATGGATGACAACGGTAGATCCAAAAATAAGGAAAAAGAGTATAGACCATAAAGTCATATCCTTATTTCGAGAAATAAGTTCGTGACTCTAACGCGACTACCAGAAGGAAAAATTAGATCCCAGAGTAATAGAAATCGGTATGGACTAATGAACGAGATAAACTAAACATGAATTAGGAGTTGAGTGATTTGATAATAGTCGGTATCGTGAGATTTTTAGATTTCGTTTCGGCAATAGTAAAATGGACAACGAAAGAAGATTCGTGAAAAATTCAGAGAATGTCCATTAAGGAAGACGCTTCCCTAAAGCAAGAAATGTGAGCAAAGTTAAGCTTAAGGGACCATATCTTCCAATTATACTAAGTATCACCCTCGCGAATAAGGAATTTTGTTACCCTTGGTACAGAAGGATTAATACAAAGTGAGTAAGGATCATCAATGATGTGAAAAGACGCCAAAGATGAAGAGGTAAAACATTTATATGTAGATTATCGTAGCACTAAATCTTAGTACTCCCCTAAAGGAGGGAATACAGAGTGATGTGATATTAAGTCATAATTAAGTGGTTCTAGTAACTATAGAATGGGAAAGAAAGAATGTGATAAAAATGAGAATGAGATGAAATTGCACTTATTCAAATCCCATAGATATGCTACGATTCCATAATATTATACAAACACGACGTCAAGGAAAGGAAGCAAGGGTTCCTGCCTGAGATGTTATTGATAAATAAGGAGCTAGTGCGAGAGGTAAGTTAAGACAAAAGAAATAACCCAAGAATTACTACGTGGAATACTGATATGAGAATGGACCAATGAGTAGTTAGTAGTTGATTCAGGAAAATCCTAGTTATGGCTAGACAAGAGGATACATACAAATCAACAGATTGTGCAAGATAAACATAGTGAACCCCAACATGAGGCATTCAGTCTCGCAGATATGACATCGTAACCTTGAGAAATATTAAGATAGAAGTTGGGGTAGTAAAGGTACCGTAGGAGGGTTACAGATATAAAAGAGAGTTCCACTTGGAAGACAATTAAAATATCAACTCAAAAGAAATCCTTAGCACAAGGGCATGAAGATAAGTAAGTAAGGATAATTACAAGTAAGAAAGATCATCAAAAATTCCGCTGGATAAATGATGTAATAAGCTCCCAGCCTTGCAAGAATCAGAGGGTCCTCCCTAAGTACTACAACAAACGACTAGCAAGGAAAATAAGGAAAAAGGCTTCAACCTAAACTCAGTGACCTAAAGAGGAAATGATCTTATAACAACAGTCTTAAAACAACATTGTATGCACTTCATAAGAAAGTGGCACCTACCGTGGCTAATGAACGGGAAGTAAAATCAAAAATAATACTTGAGATAATATGAGTTGCATGAAAATTCTGACATGCGTGGGAACTAAGATAAGCTAAGTAGACACGCAACAAGCGACGGAACGACCAGAAGAAGTAATAGCTTACATTTAAAGGAAGCTGAGAAGGAACAAAAGGTATTCGATCAATAATCCAAAGTTAGCTCCACTTAAGAGTTCGAATTATTGTCCATGCAGCATATATGTTGACAATATACAGCCGTAGAAGACCCTGGTATAAGTTAAAAGAAAGAATTCAGTATAGGACATAAACAAAGGACTAAATTATTACAAGATTGTATCTGGGAAATGCACATAGCTTTAAAAATAAGTAATTAGACAATTCGACTAAGCCAAGTATGATCAAAGCGACCGTGCTAGAACCACAGAACTCGGGAGTGCCTAACACCTTCTCCCGGGTTAATAGAATCCCTTACCCGGATTTCTATGTTCGCAGATTGTAAATAGAGTCAAACTTCCTCAATTCGGAATTTTAAACCGGTGACTTGGGACACCATAAATTATCCCAAGTAGCGACTCTGAATTTTAAATAAATAATCTCGTTTCGATTGTCACTTAAATTGGAAAAAACTCCTTTATACCCCCTTTCGGGGATGATAAAAAGGAGGTGTGACAATATATATATATATATATATATATATATACACACACACACACATATATACTAATTTTCACAATTTTTGTGAATATTACACTGAAATTTATGCTCCACTTCGAATGCTATAAGTTCAATTGAACCGTAACTTTATGCTATATCCTCCCCTGCTTAGACTTGGGTGAACACTTGTGTTGTTTCAATATGAGTCTACTTTATGAATATTTTAAAAAATTGTACTATTCCAGCATAATACTATATAGCATAAATTTTTTTTATTAAATTTGTTCAGTATTTGATAATAAAATTAGTTAAAATTAAGAGAAAATGTATATTAAATTTTAGAATTATAATTCTGAAATAATTTTGTCTTTAACTAAACGACAACTATTATAAAGTTATGGGATATAAGTTATGTTATTTTTGGTTTAAAGGAGTTTCTGATTATTTTAATTTTTTACAAAAGTTCAAAAACCTTTCTAGAAAAATTCTTTTGCCATTTTAGAAAAATTATGAATGGCTTGCTAGCATTACTTTTTGCAAATTAATTTTCAGAAACATTTGAAGGAACCCTTTGAGAGAGGCAAGAGCCGTTTGAAAGTACTGTTTGGAGCGTCAAGTTTTACGAGGCAATAAATTAAGAAGATTGTGTGTTGATCACGAAGCGCGCACGTGGGGACATCAACGTGAAATCTGTCAAGTTTATAAAAAGACAAAAGTAGAGACAATACAGATTTTGTTTTTTCCTGTTTAAAAAGAATTAGCTAAACTTGAAAATCGAATACGTAATTAAGTACGCAAAACACCATCAAATACTTTAATAGTAGTTTGTTTGGCCAAAGTTTTTTTGGTCAAAAGTATTTTTCTCCAAACTTAAGGTGTTTGGCCAAGTTTTTGAAAAAAATAATATTTTAAGTAAAAGTAGATGTAATTTTTAAAACTTCGGTCAAATAGTAATTATTGCTCAAAAGTATTTCATAAATTAATTAGTTAAACACAAACTGTTTTTTACCAAAAATATTTGAAAAATACTTTTCAAAATAGGTTAATTTTAATAACTTGGCCAAACAGGCTATATGCCACTTAACTGGTTCATTAGGATGCAGCTCTATTAGTTTGAGACTCATCTTTTTTGTGTCTCACGTTTGATAATTGTATTGAATCTCTTAATGTACCAAGTTAGGAATTGTAGTAAAATTTTGACTTATCGTTGTTGTACAGGATAAAATTGATTTATGATGAATGATAAGTCATAAACTAATAGCATGACACGTGAAATCGAAGACAGGTGAAAAACGAATCAAGTAGCAATCAACACTGGAAACTACAACTACAATTGACATCGGTTAAACCCCAAGGGAGCATGGTCAATGGGAGCAAATCGTATATTGTCATTGGATATCACTCAATGAAGAAATACCCTCTGACATTAAGTGGACAACTGTTGCAGAGAATATTTGCATTCATAGCATGTCTTTACTAATTCATCAATGATTCCTTTATTATCATTTAAGTGGGCTTGATCCTAGGATCTTATTGTTGAGGATTTTAAGATGGAAAATGGAGGGAAAATGAAATTTTTGAGTAAAATTTTAAGTTTCCCTCTCTTGAAACATTGTCCCTCATTGGAAGAGGAAAAAGATTTTGGTGGGTATATATACAATTACTCTTCTTGTAGCTCTTAAAGAGTTAAGAAGAGGGCAAACCTCGCGTCGTCGTCGTCACTCGCTCGCTCGCTCGGCTCGGTTTCGGATTCGGATTTGGTCAATGATCGATGACTCCTTCATTGGATATCATTCAATGAAGAAATACCCTCTGACATTAAGTGGACAACCGTTGCAGAGAATATTTGCATTCATAGCATGTCTTTACTAATTCATCAATGACTCCTTTATTATCATTTAAGTGGGCTTGATCCTAGGATCTTATTGTTGAGGATTTTAAGATGGAAAATGGAGGGAAAATGAAATTTTTGAGTAAAATTTTAAGTTTCCCTCTCTTGAAACATTGTCCCTCATTGGAAGAGGAAAAAGATTTTGGTGGGTATATATACAATTACTCTTCTTGTAGCTCTTAAAGAGTTAAGAAGAGGGCAAACCTCGCGTCGTCGTCGTCACTCGCTCGCTCAGCTCGGTTTCGGTTTCGGATTCGGATTCGGATTTGGTCAAATGATCGATGACTCCTTCATTGGATATCATTCAATGAAGAAATACCCTCTGACATTAAGTGGACAACCGTTGCAGAGAATATTTGCATTCATAGCATGTCTTTACTAATTCATCAATGACTCCTTTATTATCATTTAAGTGGGCTTGATCCTAGGATCTTATTATTGAGGATTTTAAGATGGAAAAGTCTTAAAAAGAGGGTGAATGAGAAATGGAGGGAAAATGAAATTTTTGAGTAAAATTTTAAGTTTCCCTCTCTTGAAACATTGTCCCACATTGGAAGAGGAAACGGATTTTGGTGGGTATATATAAAATTACTCTTCCTGTAGCTCTTAAAGAGTTAAGAAGAGGGCAAGCCTCGCGCCGTTGTTGTCGCTCGCTCGGCTCAGATTCGGATTCGGTCAAATGATCGATTGATTGATTAATTTTTTTGTTAATAGTAGATATTAACGTAATATTATCTGTGTTTGTAATGGATATGTTTCAATCCGTGTATTGTACCACCAGTTGCAATAGTGCTCCACCATGGAGGGGGGCTGGTCTCACAACTGACTGCTATAAATATGAGCAGCAGCAGTTGGAGAATGACACACCAAAAACAGAATTGAGAGCTATTGATCTTCTCTTCACCGAAAACTCAACGTTGGCTATAATTTGAATTCCTTCCTATCAGAATTTCCATTCGACTTCTGAGTTCTCTTCCCTTGTTCTGCATTGTTTTAAACTACAAACAAAGCAACTGTAAGTGTGATTTGCTGCCGAACTTTGTCGCTGAAACACTGGGGTTTGAAGTACCGCTACACCAATGTGTAATTCGTTCTATCCTGGGAGGAAATAATCCATAACCTTGGGTACTAGGAGGGGATTAAATTCCTTAAGGAAACACTGTGAATTCAGTGGGCTTGAATTAATTTCTGTTTCATTTATATCATTTATATTTACGTTTATAAGCTAACGTTCTAATTTCCAGAATCATTATTTACAAATACATGTTTACCAACAAGCTTAAGGAATTTAATAATTTTAATTTCTGTATTTGTATTATTCTTATTATTCTGGAAACTAAAACCTTTGTGGTTTTTGTGTACTCTTGTTTGGAGAGTAAAGCCTTCGTGGCGTTTTGTTGGAGATTAAAATCTACGTGATTTTTACTCCAGTTTTAAAGTCTTCGTGGCGTTTTGTTGGAGATTAAAATCTACTTGATTTTTTACTCCAGTTTTAAATGTTTGTTTGTGTCATTACAGAAAAAAATGGCGAATGACAACGGAAATCAAGCTGTTCCGATGGTGACTGCCAACGCATCGACAAGCTGAACACCGGATTTGGCACCGGCAGAAAAACCTGAAAAAAATTTCGGGATTGATTTCAAGCGCTGGCAGCAGAAGATGTTCTTTTACTTGACTACATTATGTCTACAGAAGTTCATCAAGGAAGATGTTCTTGATCTACCCGATGAAACTCCAGAGAATGAACGCTTTCTCGTGATTGAGGCGTGGAAGCATTCTGACTTTTTGTGCAAGAATTATATTCTTAGCAGACTGGATGATAATCTGTATAATGTATACAGTGGCATGGAGACGTCAGAAGAATTGTGGAATGCGCTTGAAAAGAAATACAAAACTGAATATGTCGGGATGAAGAAATTTATCGCTGCAAAATTTTTGGACTACAAAATGGTAGATAGCAAGTCTGTTATTACCCAAGTCCAGGAATTGCAAGTGATTATTCATGATCTACTTGCTGAAGGTATATTTCAAATGAATGCTGATGTTGAAAGTTAAAATTTTAGTAATTTTACTAACGAAATTTTCATTGAAGGTCTGGTCATCAATGAAGCATTCCAAGTAGCAACAATAATTGAGAAGTTTCCTCCACTGTGGAAGGACTTCAAAAATTACTTGAAACACAAACGAAAGTTGTCTCTTGAAGATCTCATTGTTCGATTGAGAATCGAAGAGGACAATAAAGCTGCTGAAAGGAGAGGCCGTGGAAATTCAACAATAATGGGAGCAAATATTATTGAAGATAACAAAAAGAGAAAGAAGGCTTCTGGTCCTAAATACAACCCAAACAAGAAGCAGTTCAGTGGAAACTGCTACAACTGTGGGAAAACCGGACACAAATCTACGGAGTGTCGTGCTCGGAAGAAAGACAAGAAAATGGGTCAAGCAAACATGGTAAAAAGCATGATGATGTTGAGGACTTGTGTGCCATGCTTTCTGAATGCAACCTGGTAGGAAACCCTAAGGAGTGGTGGATTGATTCTGGAACCACTCGCCATGTTTGTGTTGTGAGGGAAGCATTTTCTACATATGCTTCTGCTGGACCCGAAGAGATGCTTTCTATGGGAAATGCTGCTACATCAAAAATTGAAGGATATGGTAAGATATTTCTCAAGATGACTTCTGGGAAGGTCATGACTTTGAACAACGTCCTTCATGTTCCCGAAATTAGGAAGAACTTAGTCTCTACTGGACTTTTTGTAAATCACAGTTTCAAGTGCGTTTTTGTATCTGACAAGGTAGTGATAAGTAAGAATGAAATATTTGTAGGAAAAGGTTACCATACTGAGGGCCTTTTCAAGCTGAATGTAATAGTTGTCGAAACTAATAATAAAACTTCAGCTTCTTCTTACTTACTTGAGTCAAATGATTTATGGCATGTACGTTTGGGTCATGTAATTTATAAAACCTTGCGGAAAATGATTAACTTGGAAGTATTGTCTAAGTTTGAATGCGAAAAATCAAAATATCAAATATGTGTGGAATCTAAGTATGTTAAACATCCTTATAAGTCGGTTGAAAGGAATTCAAATCCTTTAGACTTAATTCGCATAGATATTTGTGACATGAAGTCAATACCATCTCGCGGTGGAAAGAAGTATTTCATAACTTTTATTGATGACAATACTCGATATTGCTATGTTTACTTACTTAATAGTAAAGATGAAGCAATAGACACATTCAAGCAATACAAAAATGAAGTTGAAACGCAACTTAACAAGAAAATAAAAATGATAAGAAGTGATAGGGGTGGTGAATATGAATCTCCTTTTGAACAAATATGTTTAGAATATGGAATTATTCATCAAACAACAACCCCTTACACGCCCCAATCCAATGGGATTGCGGAAAGAAAGAATCGTTCATTAAAGGAGATGATGAACACATTGTTGATAAGTTCTGGTTTGCCACAGAATTTGTAGGGGGAAGCCGTTTTACGGCTAACCGGATACTAAATCGAGTACCCCATAGCAAAACACAATCCATTCCATATGAAAAATAGAAAGGAAGGAACCCCAACTTGAATTATTTGAAAGTGTGGGTGTGTTTGGCAAAAGTGCAAGTTCCTAAACCTAAAAGGGTAAAAATAGGACCGAAAATAGTTGATTGTGTTTTCATAGGATATGCGACCAATAGTAAAGCATATCGATTTATGGTTCATATATAAGAAAATCCCGACATTCATAATAATACGGTTATAGAATCAGATAATGCTAAGTTCTTTGAAAATATATATCCGTATAAAAAGGAATGCGAGTCGATTGGTGAAGGATCTAAATGACCTCAGGAAGAAATAAAGAAAGTACATTTAATCAGGGGGATCCAAGACGTAGTAAACGTCAAAGAACGTCTACTTCGTTTGGACCAAATTTTGTGACTTTCTTATTGGAAAATGAGCCTCGGACATTTAAAGAAGCTATGTCTTCTTCGGAATCATTGTTCTGGAAAGAGGCAGTCAATAGTGAAATAGAATCCATATTGAACAACCATATATGAGAATTGGTTGATCTTCCTCCTGGAAATAAACCTTTGGGTTGTAAATGGATTTTTAAAAGAAAAATAAAAGATGATGGCACTATTGATAAATTTAAGGCAAGACTTGTTGTCAAAGGATATAGACAACGAGAAGGTCTTGACTACTTTGATACATATTCTCCAGTGAAGAGAATTACGTCCATACGAATGCTAGTAGCTTTAGCTGCAGTGTATGGTCTTGAAATTCATCAAATGGATGTTAAAACGGCCTTCTTAAATGGAGAGTTGGAGGAAGAAATTTACATGGAACAACCTGAAGGGTTTGTGGTTCCAGGTAAAGAAAATAAGGTATGTAGACTTGTTAAGTCCCTTTACGGACTAAAACAAGCACCCAAACAATGGCATGCGAAATTTGACCAAACAATGTTGTCAAATGGTTTTAAGATAAATGAATGTGATAAATGTGTGTACATTAAAAATGTTCCAAATCACATAGTCATTGTTTGCCTATATGTGGATGATATGCTGATAATGAGTAATGACATTGCCAACATAAATGCGACTAAGCGTATGCTAACTAGCAAGTTTGATGTGAAGGACTTGGGGGTTGCGGATTTAATTCTGGGGATTAAGATCCAAAAGACTCCTCAAGGTCTGGCATTGTCACAATCTCATTATATTAAGACAGTACTTGAAAAATTCAAGCACTTAGGCTTTAAAGTTGCAAAGACTCCAATTGACGTGAATCTTGCATTAGCAAAGAACAAAGGCCAAAGCATATCACAATTGGATTATGCTCGTGTGTTGGGATGCTTAATGTACATCATGAATTGTACACGACCAGATATAGCTTGTGCTATAAGTAAACTGAGTTGATACACGAGCAATCCAGGTCAATCTCATTGGATGGCAATGAAACGAGTTTTGGGATATTTAGAACATACCCAAAACTTTGATTTGCACTACAGTAAATATCCTGCGGTGATTGAAGGATATTGTGATGCAAATTGGATCACCGGTTCAACTGATTCGAAGTCTACAAGTGGATATGTATTCACTATTGGTGGAGGATCGGTATCTTGGAAGTCGTCCAAACAAACATGTATTACCCGCTCTACAATGCAGGCTGAGTTCATAGCCTTAAATAAAGCCGGTGAAGAAGCTGAATGGCTCCGAAATTTTTTGGAAGACATTCCATTTTGGCCCAAATCGTTGGCACCAATATGCATACATTGTGATAGCCAAGCGGCAATTGGAAGGGCTGGGAGCGTTATGTATAACGGTAAATCTTGTCATATACGACGAAGACATAAAATCGTTAGGCAACTACTCTCTAGAGAAATTATCACGATTGACTATGTAAGGTCAAGTGATAATATGTCAGATCCACTTACAAAAGGCCTAACTAGAGAGGTAGTTGAGAAATCATCGAGGGAATGAGACTATGGCCGAGAACAAGTCATTGTGGCGGTAACTCTACCTAGAAGACTGGAGATCCCAAGATCTAGGTTCAAGGAGATCAAACAAAGTCGTTAATGACGGTTCAATATTGTCAACAAAAATTTTGGTCCATTCTCGTGATGAGACAATGTTCAGTACCAAGGATAAAGCATTAAGGCTTTTTAATGATTTCTAAATTTGATACGGGGTATATTAAATAGTGTATTTACGGGATGACACGTTTAGGATTCACCTATGTAAGTGTGAAGTGTTAGCCGCTTCAAGGAGAATTTTGCAAGGCCAATTCTCTACGCACTTATGAAACCAGGCAGTGTTCATGGCTGAAACGAACACAACAATGAGAACCAAAGACGGTTAAGGGTTGATTGTGTGACTTATGGTTGTCTAGGTATACACTAAAGTTCGACGGTTCAAAGATATCAAATCTACCGATTGACCGAGTATATCCGACATAAGTTCACTACGGAAAGTTCAAAGGGAAACCTACTTATCCAGATGCAATTAATCCTTGCTTGCAAATCACACAAATTTTTCATGCATACTTCCGTGATATAGCCATTCCCCATTCACGTGGGGGATTGTTGAGGATTTTAAGTTTTAAGATGGAAAAGACTTAAAAAGAGGGTGAATGGGAAATTGAGGGAAAATGAAACTTTTGAGTAAAATTTTAAGTTTCCCTCTCTTGAAACATTGTCCGTCATTGGAAGAGGAAAAGGATTTTGGTGGGTATATATACAATTACTCTTCTTGTAGCTCTTAAAGAGTTAAGAAGAGGGCAAGCCTCGCACCGTCGTCGTCGCTCGCTCGGCTCGGCTTTGGCTACGACTTCGGCTTCGGATTTGGATTTGGATTTGGTCAAATGATCGATCGATTGATTAATTTTTTGGACCAAATTTATTTGTTAATAGTAGATATTAACGTAATATTATCCGTGTTTGTAACGGATATGTTCCAATCCGTGTATTGTACCACCAGTTGCAATAGCAGCTGCCTAGTGCTCCTCCCACTATGGCTAAGTGCTTGCTCCATAACAAGCTAGTGCATGCTCCACCATGGAGGGTGGCTGGTCTCACAACTGACTGCTATAAATATGAGTAGCAGCAGTTGGAGAATGACACACCAAAAATTGAGAGCTATTGATCTTCTCTTCACCGAAAACTCAACGTTGGCTATAATTTGCATTCCTTCCTCTTAGAATTTCCATTCGACTTCTGAGTTCTCCTCCCTTATTCTGCATTGTATTAAACTATAAACAAAGCAACCGTAAGTGTAATTTGCTGCCGAACTTTGTGTTCGCTGAAACACTGGGTTTGAAGTACCGCTACACCAGTGTGTAATTCGTTATATCCTGGGAGGAAATAATCCATAACCTTAGGTACTAGGAGGGGATTAAGTTCCTTAAGGAAACACTGTGAATTCAGTGAGCTTGAATTAATTTCTGTTTCATTTATATCATTTATATTTACGTTTATAAGCTAACGTTCTAATTTCCAGAATCATTATTTACAAATGCAGGTTTACCAACACTTATTTCCATAAGTATAGTTATAAATACCAGGCTCAGCAGCCATCGTAACACACGAAGGTCTTGGCAAAACTTATGCTATATTCCATTTTTGCCCTCGATTAAACAACTTTATTTGTTCTTTTTCATTGCTCTTATTTTTATCCTCGAAGACACTGCTCTCGGAGTTAGGCTTGTCACCTTCTTCTATTTCATTTGCTAAGTCTTACTTTTAATTTCATTTATTTATTATTAGATCAAGTCAATTTGCTTGCCTATAAACCACGTAACAATTTAATTGTATCGTTTTACAGGTAAACAGTTGTGCAAGTATGTTTTCAGTTGGACAAGATAATATATTTTATTGTAAACGTTAGTCTCAATACTTCACTAAGGAAAAGTGACGTTGAGGAGGAGATGAAAATACTGTAAAAATAACAAGTATTCTCTCACTACTAAGGGGTGTAATAGGAATGTGAGATGGACGAGTTCCTCTATCCTTAAGTGGATAGTTCGATTTCGAGCCTCAGGAATAAAGAAATATTTGTAGGGAAAGCTTTTCCCTTTAGTGAACTCAAACTACACGAATTCAAATTAGTAATAATGGTTATAAATGAAAGGGCAAGTATTTCTCTCTTTGCTTAACATACTGTTACTAATTTGAATTGCCCGGAAAGACGCTTGTTGGAAGGAAAAAAAGACAATGTTGCTTAGTATACATTTGTTATTGAAATATTTATACAAATAGTCGATCAGATTCAGTATTTATTTTTTGTAACTAATATACATAAATTATATACTAATTAGATACCGTTAATTTATGTTATTTTTCCTTTTTTCTTTTCTTTTTTTTTGGGTGCAATTTTCTTCTTTTCTATTTCCATGCGACAAAGAGGTATTGAGGGCCTTTTTGCCAAGAAAACTGCATCGCACTAGATATTGGGCCATATCCTATTTTTGGGAGAAATTCAAAAATAGTCAGATTTACAAGTGGTCATTCAAAAATAGCCACAAAAATAAATCTGAACGAAAATACTGTTCAAAATCCGGAAAAATACTCCAGTATGATCCAGTATATTATATTGGAGTTCCAGCATAAGTATACTGGAACTCCAGTATATTATACTGGAGATTGAAGCACCAGTGCTCCAATCTTCTGTATTTCGAGGCCTTAGAACCTACTTTTTATCTCACTTCTATGTGTGTGCATAGTCCGGGCATGTATCCGAAAAGCTATTTTGTGAAAATCTGTGAAAAATGATAAATCTTGCCTTTAAAATGAATTTAAGTTGACTTCGGTTAATATTTTGGGAAAACAAATCCGGACCCGTGATTTGACGGTCCCAGAGGGTCCGTAGGAAAATATGGGACTTGGGCGTATGCCCGAAATCGAATTCCGAGGTCCCAAGCCCGAGAAATAAATTTTTAAAGAAAATTATTTTCTAGAAAATATATGAGTTTTTGGAAATGAAATAGGTTTGAAAGTGATGGTATCAGGCCCGTATTTTGGTTCCAGAGCCCGGTACAGATTTTATATAGTATTTAAATTGAGCCCGTAAAGTTTGGTGAGAAAGGACTTGTAATGACGTGAATCAGACCCTTGGTTGTTAAAAATGGAACTTAAGAGTTCATGAGATATTTCTTTGATCTTGAAGCAAAATTCGTTGTTAAAGATGTTAATTTAGCGATTTGATCGCACGAGTAAGTCCATATGATGTTATTGAGTTAATATGCACATTTGGTTTGGAGTCTCGAGGGCTCGAGTGAGTTTTGTATTGGTTCCGGGGTGTTTTTACACTTAGAAAAATTGCAGGGTCAGAGAAAAGTTGCAGGTCTTTGAAGTTAGGTCTCGCAGTCCGCAGAAAAACCTTTGCGGCCGCGGTGGGGACTTCGCAGCCGAGGAGGGAATCATGCGGTCCGCGGTAGGGCAAGGCTATTCCTTTGCGGCCGCGCTCAATTTCTTGCGGTCAGGGGTGGAGCTCCGCGGCCGCAGTCTTTTTAGTGCGGTCCGCGGAGAGGGTCTGAGAGGGGTATATTTAAACGGACTTTTCAGTTATTTTTCACTTTTCAAAAACCCTAAAACGTAAGAGGTGTTTCAAACATCCTTTCTTCTCCAAAACACTAGTAAGTGATTTCTAACTTATTTCTTTCACTCCTTAACTTCTTTTAACAAGATTTCATCCTAGAATCTGGGGTTTTCATGGTAGAATTGGGAATTTTGGGTAAAACCTAAGACTATTGAAATTTGGGGATTTATACCTCAAATTGAGGTCGGATTCCAAAACCAATTATATACTCGGGCTCGGGGGTGAATGGGTAATCGGGATTTGGTCTTAATTTTGAGTTTGGACCAAGCGGGCCCGAGGTCGATTTTTGACTTTTTGGGGAAAACTTTATAAAACCTATTTTCATGCATTGAAGTTGATTCATTTAGCATTTATTTATACCATTAAGTAAATTGTGGCTAGATAGATACAAGCGATTTGGTGGTGGAAACAAGAGGTAAAGCGGTAGTTGAGGCTGCTTGAATTGTGTTCGTGGCATCGAGGTAAGTGTTTGGTCTAACCTTAGCTTGAGGGATTAGGAGTTGAGTCTTATTTGCTATATGTTAATTGTTGAGTACGACGTATAGGCATGGTGACGAGTATCTATACGTTGGTGTCAAGCATGCCCGTAAGTCTTATACTATAATTAATATGACTCCGTTTGTATTGATTATGCCTTCAAGGTTTGTATTTGAACATTGAAGCTCGTTGGCTCAAGTTGTAAAATGATTTGTCGAAGTATAATTGGCAATTGAACATTTTAGAGCATTGACTCAAGTTGTGAATTGAGTTGCGAAGTAAATGTGAAAAAGAAAAGAAAAGAGGGGATTATGATATTGTCTCCCTTGCCGGGATGTTATTGTTTTAAAGTTATCTCCCTTGCCGGGACATTATTGTTTTGATATTGTTTCTCTTGCCGGGATTTGATTGTTGTACTATTGTTCCCTTGCCGGGATTTCATTATGATTTTATTTATTTCCTTGCCCTTATTGATTGTGATTGCTGTTTGGGTGAGGAAGAGTGTTAAAGCACGAAGGGTGATGCCGTGCATTATTTTGGTGGGAGAGTGTTAAAGCACGAAGGGTGATGTTGTGTATGATTTTGTGAGGAAAAGTGTAAAAGCACGAAGGGTGATGCCGTGCCACACGATGTATAATTCCGTGCCGATTATATTAATTTTATGGTGAGGACGAGAGTAAAATCACGAAGGGTGATGCCGTGCAGATTATATTGATTCTTATGGTGAGGACGAGAGTAAAAGCATGAAGAGTGATGTCATGCACTTGTTTGATTTTTGATTCTTGTTGATAATTGAGTTATAGTGTTCCTTATAAATATCTTCTGTCCTTCCGTTATTATTTGATTTTCCCCGCAACATGTTCCCTCTCCCATCCTTAATTGTGCATTTCTGCTTTTATTTTCCACTGTATATGATATAACTGCACAGCTTTATTTGGTAATCTGGTCCTAGCCTCATCACTACTTCGCCGAGGTTAGGCTAGGCACTTACCAGCACATGGAGTCGGTGGTGCTGATACTACACTATGCACTGTGTGCAGATCCCGGTACTGGAGCATACGGATCGTAGCGCTGAGTTGCTACCTTCAATCTAGTCAGGGATTCCGAGGTAGTCCTGCAGGCGTCCGCAGGCCTTGGCGTCTTCTCCTATCCTTTTAGTCTATTTCTTTTACATATTTCAGAGACAACGTTGTAGTAAATCTTTCAGACCTATATTTGTAGTATTCCTAGATAGTCTATGAAGTTGTGACACCAGTCTTGGGTAGTTCATGTATGGATTGATACTGGCATCTTTATTAATATATTACGTTTCAGTCTTTCGCTTTTAATTTCCGCTGTTTATATAATTTTGGCTCATAATTGTTAAAGGATTAAAAATGGAAAAAAGGTAAAATAATTCAAATGGTTGCCTTGCCTAGCTTTCACTAGTAGGCGCCATCACGACTCCCGAGGGTGGAAAATCCGGATCGTGACAAAATGTCTGGTGCAAGCGGAAGTAGGAAGCTTACAATGGATGAAATTATGCAAAAGTGATAGAGTTTGAAGTATGATTGGAACAGTAACATACCAATGTCTAATCTTATGCATAAGTGAGATCAAATAAAGGCTGATTGGGAGAGAATCAGACCACAGTTTTTTGCCGATGAATCATTAAAGATCTGGCTTAACCTTGAACGTTGAAGGTTATTCTACCTCGTTTGACAAGGTTGTCCAGCAGTTTGATTGTTTTAAGTTTCCCATGTAGGACGACTATGCCAAGCTACAAAATAACCTGAAGAGTCTTCCTTCTCTTATGGACGGAGTAATAGTTGAACAAAGTCAGTTGTGTGATAAATTCAACAAATTGAAGATTGATCTCATTGGACTTTGTGGTCTTTTCCCGAGTATCCTATAGTTATCTCCGATTCTGATGATGACGAGATATTTTGAGAAATTGATGAGTATTGTTTTGATGATGGTGATGATGCTTAGTTTTTGTAATTCCTTTTTATGTTTTTATTTTGTGATTTTTTGTTAATATTTTTTATGATTCTTCTTTTTGTTTTGTCAATGTTTTGATGATGGTCGTGTTTTGTTAATGTTTTATGTTGTTATATAAATGAAAATCTTTGTTATATTTTTGTGTATAATTTTTTAAATTTTGAAGGCTGAAGTTAGCTTAGTTGAAGTTACCATATATAAGTTAGAAACTTGAACCTTTTATGTTTAAGTTTTGTCCAGCAGTCTGCAATTTTTGTAATGATTTTTTCCAAACTTCAGAGAGAATATGCTGAAGTTATTTAGTTCATTTTCTATAATTTCAGTCTAAAGATGCTGAAGTTTTTGTTTGTACGTATGTTTCTTTTGTTTGTTGTGCACATATATGTGTGTGTGTATGTGTGTGTGTTAAGGATATGTATTTCACATATAATTTTTTCTCGTTGAAGTCATTGCGTACTTTTTTAAAATACAACCAAACCTGTAAGCCTACGCAACAAAAATGAGTGGTTTGTATTTCAGCAATATATAAAAGAGTCCAAGAGCTTTTTTTTATTCCTACGAAAACAATCACATTTCAAGTATATCATACAATAATGAAAGTATAAATTCAGACCAAGGATTATTGAACGTTGGAGTATTTTTCAGCGTGTTTCTTGGAATATGGATGAGGTGCTGGAGAAGACTAGCAAGTTGTTTTGTTATGCCCAATTTGTTTACATCGACTATATTTGGTAGACTTCAATGGTACTGATTCAGTCGTAGGGATATGCCTCTTCTTTTGTCTTTTTCCTTGTAAAATCTCTATATCGAGAGGTTTTTTGATCTCAGATTCTACATTTTGTGGAATATCCCATGATTTTTGATCTCCCACGGTATTCATATGTCCTTCATATGTTTTGAACTATGTTTCCTTTAATACCATTTTGAGCAGTAATCAGATTTCTGCAAATATCTCTTATTAATAGCAGCAATTGCACGTGGACAGGGCAATTCATCAAGTTGGAATTCCAAGCAGTCACAAGTTCTCTTCTTTAAGTCCACAATGAATTCGATTTTTTCACTATTTATTCTAAACAATATTGAATCAAGGTTGAACACCTAAGAAGGAATAAAAAATAAAGATAAACTACATAAGTGTATTATTGCTTCAAAAAGAAAAAGTACGAAGTTTTTTATATATAAGCAGTAAATCACTACAGCAGATATAAAAAGCTTAAGTGCTTATGCATTAGTTAATTACTTTAGAGAAAACACGCTTAAGTGAATCCTGAAGTTAATAAATATACTCACAAGCATTTTACAAGCCAAGTCCATCTTCTTAGTCATCTCTTCTTCTGCCCATATTGATATTTTGTGAAAAGTTTCATTTGCTTTTTTTCGGCGTTCGTAAAACCACTCTCCCAACTTTTCTTGGATAAAATCTAACATTATTAAAATAGGTATCTCTCTAACTTTTAGTAACATGGAATTCATTGATTCTACCAAGTTTGTTGTCAGCATATCATAACGTCGCCGTGAGAACCACGATCGAGCCCATCTCTCTGGAGGATTTTCCATTATGTAGTTGTATGTTTTCTTGTCAACACTTTTGAGTTGAGACATTAACTGATTAAAATCTTCACATTTGTATGACCTTGCAATGCTTTGAAAAAAATTTATTACTGTGCTTTTGCATGTCTTTGCTTTAAATTTTTCTCAAAGTGATAGAGGCAGATACCATGGCGAGCTTCAGGATAAACTTTTCTAATCCCATTTGCAATCGATTGGTTTCTATCTGACAAGAAAATCAGTTCACGGTGGACTTGAATTGCTTTTCTCATTTCCCCGAAGAACCAAATGTATGCCTCATTGTTTTCTAAATCTGTTACACCAAAAGATAGAGGAAAGAATTGATTGTTTGCATCCTTTGATACAACAATAAATAGAATGCCACGATATTTTGACTTTAAAAATATTGCATCTACTGCAATAACGGGTCTACAGTAGCACCAACCAGTTATTGATGTCGCAGGAGCAAAAAACATGTAAGCAAATCTGTACAGTGAAACACAAAAAAATAAATCATAAGGTGTGAAGTTTTTCAAATAGGAACATTTGAAACTTCAGGCTGATGGTTAGTATTGCTTAACTTACCGATTCTGCTTATCTCTTTTTATGCTTGTGTACGTTCCTGGGTTTCCATGCACCATCATGTGTAGGTATGAAGGAAGAATCTGGTAGTTCTCTTGCGGTGTTCCCCTTATGCAAGAAATAGCTTTTTGAACAGCGCGCCATGCCTTGTGATAACCAATATCAATTCCAAATTTCTTTTTTATTTCATTTTCTACAAAGGCTAGTGTAATCTCTATCGTTTTGTCTCGAACATGTTCTAAAATTTGTTCACTTATAAAATTTGATGTAGTATGCTTCTGATATGATTTTCTTGCATCAATCGAGTATTCATGGTTGTTATGATATTTTATCACCCTGAAAAGTGTGAAATTTTTTATTCTTGTAGCATGTACATTCCAACCACATTTCTCCATGATGCATTTCAACTCGTATCTCTTTGAACATGATCTAACAGTAGTGAATTCAACCTTTTGGTTTATCTCCAAGCTGCAGAAAAATTTAGTCATGTTTTGCTTGTTCTCAAAAATTGATCCTACTCTTACTTCCTCTGGTAATGCATCATGCCTAAGTATTTTACATGGTGGAGATTTTTTCTTGATTTCTTAGGAGCACTAGAAGTTTCAGCAATTTCTTTAATTGTATCTGATGTTATCGGTATAAATTCCATGTTTTCTTCATCTTAGTTGTTTGAGGGAAAACAAATGGGGATTTGGAGTGAGGGAGCTTTGGAGGTCCTCTGGTGTTAGTTTGGGGTTGAACAGAGGTGGCGCCGCTACCGGAGAAAACAAGGGCGGCGCTAGGGTTTCTCCTTTGAATCAAGATTCGAGACGTTCCAAGGAGTTTTAAGGGAAGGTGATTGGAGATTCGGGGTTGGGTGGCGGAGAGGATTCAGCGGTGTATTTTTGGTGGTGGTTTGCGGTGGCGCCGCCACTAGTGGCTGGTGGAGATAAGGGCGGCTTTAGGGTTTTGTTAGGCTGGGGTGAGAGAGATGAGAGACGAGGGGGTAGGGGTGAGCGTTTGGACAGTTATATATCATAGGGAGCTCAGTTCCGGACCGTCCGATCAAGTGAGATCGACGGTCCTGATTTAAAGGCGTGAAATGGCGTTGTTTGGCTTGAGTGAGGCGATGAGGTAGGGTAAAGGCAGAACTGGGCCGGATTTTTGGGGCTATTTGGATGGGTATTAGGAGAATAAATGATTGGGCTTAGGGTTTTAATTGGATTTGGCCCAATATATTTCCTTCTCCTATTTTCTTTTCAATTCCCTTGTCTTTTCTTAAATTAATTCTTTTCTTTTCCTTTTTCCAAAATTAAATAAAAATCCACATTAAATCCTAGAATTTAATTACCCTAAAAACACCAATTAAAGCTAAATAAAAAATTATCACGATTAATTAAGACAACAAATTAAAGAAAAACTACTAAAATCAAAAATTAACATTAAAAGGTGCAAATTAACTAATTTTTTTTTGTGTTTTTCCTTTTTTATAAAACAACTTAATTAATTAATTAATCCTAAAATGTTAAATTAAACCCTAAATGAAAATGCACAATTTTTTTTTGTATTTTTATGACTTAAACAAAAATTAGACATGCGCAAAAAAAATGCAAACAAAAAGAAAAATTCTACAATAATTTCTAAAATAACAAATAATTAAAAGAAAAAAATCTAATTCTTGGGATTATGTAGGAGCAATTCAGGTGAGGCAAAAATCACGTGCTCACAGCTGCCCCTCATTGCTCGGAGACACGAAGGGTTTTCGGGCAAAGATAAAATGAGCAATCATGAGGGAGTTTTGCCCGTTTGACACTCCATGAGAAATGTTTTTAAAAAGAGTCTGACTGAACCTTGCTTCAAAGGTTGCCTACATATCCTTGGCTATAAAGGAATCAGGTCAGTGTAGTTTTAGAGTTTTGGTAGCTGGAACTACCGGGAGTTGTGATTTTACTGTTTGCTGTTGCTACTGCTTGTTGACTCCCTTATTACACCAAAAGGAAAATCAAAATCTAAGCTAGCTAAATCTATCAACTACGAGTTACAAGATTCTTATCTATAAATCTCTTGAAGCTTGATCTTGAGTCTTGGCTAGGTATTGCTGCAGACTCCGATCTGAATCTTGATGCTCTTTAGCTGTAACTGCTGGTTCATTCTTCAGCTTTAGATCAAGTCGGGACATGCGAAGCTTGCGACTTCAATCATATCTTGAGCAGTCCGCATCCTTCTCTGTTTCAACCTTTGAGTTCACTTCTTTATTTTTTGTTCGTTTTCTTCCTTTCTTTGTTCTGGATTGAGACTCATCTTTTTGGTCATCTCGAATCCTGCGCCTCAAGGTCAAACCTGCTCAGACACCAAAACAGACAAACGAACGAAATTTTTCTGCACCAGTTTTTATTAGGAAAATTTCGTGAGTTATTTGTAACCAAAACCTACATTATTTCTCTATTGAAAGCAATAAAGTAAGGATCGTGTGTCCTTAGGAGGAAAGATTAGGGAATGGATCTCTATGTCTAAAAGCATCAACTCAGGAATTGGAGCCCTAATATTAATAAAAGGCGACTAGGGAATGGAGGCCCTATGTCTAAAAGCATCAACTCAGGGATTGGAGCCCTAATGTTGGTAAAAGGCGATTAAGGAATGGAGGCCTTATGTCTAAATTTCAACTCAGGGATTGGAGCCCTAATGTTGGTAAAAAGGCGACTAGGGAATGGAGGCCATATGTCTAAAAAGCATCAACTCAGGGATTGGAGCCCTAATGTTGGCAAAAGGCGACTAGAGAATGGAGGCCCTATGTCTAAAAAGTATCAACTCAGGGATTGGAGCCCTAATATTGGCAAAAGGTGACTAGGGAATGGAGGCCTTATGTCTAAAAAGCATCAACTCAGGGATTGGAGCCCTAATGTTGGCAAAAGGCGACTAGGGAATGGAGGTCCTATGTCTAGAAGCATCAACTCAGGGATTGGAGCCCTAATGTTGGTAAAACAAGACTAGGGAATGGAGGCCCTATGTCTTAATCTCAACTCAGGGATTGGAGCCCTAATGTTGGTAAAAAGACGACTAGGGAATGGAGACCCTATGTCTAAATCTCAACTCAGTGATTAGAGCTCTAATGTTGGCAAAAGGCGACTAAGGAATGGAGGTCCTATGTCTAAAAACATCAACTCAGGAATTGGAGCCCTAATATTAATAAAAGGCGACTAGGGAATGGAGGCCTTATGTCTAAAAGCATCAACTCAGGGATTGGAGCCCTAATGTTGGTAAAAGGCGACTAAGGAATGGAGGCCTTATGTCTAAATTTCAACTCAGGGATTGGAGCCCTAATGTTGGTAAAAAGGCGACTAGGGAATGAAGGCCCTATGTCTAAATCTCAACTCAGAGATTAGAGCCCTAATGTTGGTAAAAAGGCGACTACGGAATGGAGTCCCTATGTCTAAAAAACATCAACTCAGGGATTGGATCCCTAATGTTGGCAAAAGGTGACTAGAGAATGGAGACCCTATGTCTAAAAGCATCAACTCAAGGATTGAAGCCCTAATGTTGGAAAAAAGGCGACTAGGGAATGGAGGCCCTATGTCTAAAATTTCAACTTAGGGATTGGAGCCCTAATGTTGGTAAAAAGGCGACTAGGGAATGGAGACCCTATGTCTAAAATCTCAACTTAGGGATTAGAGCCCTAATGTTGGCAAAAAGGAGTAAAAGATTGAGGTTGGGAATCTAAGCTATCATTTTTTTGGATTTTCTTCTTTTCTTCTCTCTTCTTTTATTATTATTTTTTATTTCAATAAAATGCAGGAAAGAATTTTGGAGGAAAACTTCCCTTCTGGATTGATTGTTACTGCAAAGCTGTTTCTAGCTTTCGCGCAGCTTTTCTTTTGGCTGCACCTGCTTTTGCACGGTTGCCTTGGGCTGCACCTATTTCAATTTTAAACAAAGAACAATTGTTAGTTTGAAACGGTGGTTGGTTTTGTGGCCTTGATTGTTTTGATCACTCGATCTCGGCTCAACTCTTTTGGTGAGAACCTCCGCTGCTTGCTGGTTTTTGAAGATTGATCTATCTTTCAAACCAAGGGACTCAACCTTTAAGATTTCATAATGGCTTACCCACGTGGGGGCTTTGACCCTTTCACTTTATTCCGCCTTTAAGCTTTTGCCTTTGTTTTTTTTTCTTTTCAATAACTTTGATTTCAGAGCATCAGCCATCACGGCCAGTTGGGATCCACTCGATGCACCCGCTGAGGCTGGGTACTTTTCTTTGGACTCGATTTTTATTAAGCAGAACCCTGTAAAACCAATCTTGCCACCTTTTTTTTGTATTAGTTTCGGAACAGAGTCAGACTGAAAGGGATTCAAAGAAACATAAACAAAGGACAAGAAAGTGAATTTAAGTAGAAGTGTCCCTTTCGGGGAGGAAAGAAGGACTTATCTGGAGTGTATGCATACTTCAATAGACATGACATGCTTTTTGGACTGGATGCCCGATCTGCACAACTATCCAACTTCTCATAAACTCATTATGACCCGTCTTTTAAAACTGAGAAACCTTGCCAGGACTCTTTCAGTGCCAATGGTTGAAAGGGGTTTCTTCTTTTTGATCGACGGCGCCCTTCGCGGGTTTTCGCCAATCGACCTCTCTCATTTCTCTTCTCACCGTCGCCTGATAGTGCTCTTTTAAGAGTTTTCACTAACAAGACTGTCTCATTTTTAATTTCCCTACTCACCATCGCCTCATGGTGCCCGTGTGAGTTTTCACCAATAAGACTCTATCATTTTATTTCTCTCATTTTGATTGCATCTGATCCAAACAACTGCGTTCTCCGATTTTGAAGACCTTTCGCCGATTGATCGGAAGGACTTAAACAAGGTTTGGGGTAAAAAGAATTTGGATTGAATTACAACTTTGGAGTCGTTTAGGCGGGATCATCGCCGAACCATTATAAAATCTGCCCCAGTTTTACTTTTTGGGGAACTTGAATTTTTATTTTGGTGTGACTGAACCCCAGAGAGAGGCTGCCTACGTATCCTTTCGAAATCAAGTCGAACGTAGTTCAGGAAAACATTTTACTTTTGTTGTTGTTGTTGTTATTATTATTTTTTTTTTCAAGTTCCGAAGAGGGTAATGAAAGAAAAATAACCGGCTCAAAGGGTTAGCAAAAGGATTGGAGTGTTTGGGGTAGCGAGAATGAAAGCCTTCGTCATCCCAATTGGATAGTGCTATTGCTGCAGAAGGACTAGACATAGTACCTTTTTACCGCGTTTGCGTTCACAGCTGCCTCAGGATTATTTTCTTCGATATCTCCCAAGTATAATGCTCCTCTAGGCAATATCTTTCTGATGATGTATGGGCCTTTCCAATTGGGAGCAAATTTCCCTTTTGCTTCCTGATGATGGGGAAGAATACGCCTTAGAACGAGTTGCCCCACTTTAAAATTTCTAGGCCGCACTTTCTTGTTGTAAGCACGGGCCATTCTTTGTTGGTACAACTGCCCATGGTAGACTGCGACCATTCGCTTCTCATCAATCAGGGTTAACTGCTCCAGGCGGGCTTTGAGCCACTTACTATCTTCAATTTCAGCTTCCACAATGATCAGTAGAGAAGGGATTTCAACTTCCGTGGGTATTACAACTTCAGTGAGATAAACCAAAAGGTACGGGGTTGCTCCGACCGATGTGTGCACAGTAGTGCGATACCCCAATAACGCAAACGGCAACTTTTCATGCCACTGCTTGGAACTTTGGATCATCTTTCTCAAAATCCTTTTGATGTTCTTATTTGCTATTTCAGTGGCACCGTTGGCTTTGGGACGATAAGGAGTAGAGTTCCGATGTGTTATCTTGAACTGTTTGCATATCTCCCTCATCAAATTACTATTCAAATTTGCAGCATTATCCGTAATGATAGTTGCAGGAATACCAAAACGACAGATGAGGTTAGAGTGCACAAAGTCTACCACAACTTTCTTGTTGACATATTTGAGAGTAACTGCTTCAACCCACTTCGTGAAATAGTCGATGGCGACCAATATGAATCTATGTCCATTTGAGGCTTTTGGCTCGATCGGATCCATGCCCCAGGAAACAAATGGCCAAGGTGCCGTCATGGGATGCAGTTCTGTAGGCGGTGCATGAATCAAATCCCCGTGCACCTGACACTGATGACACTTCCGAACAAAGCTAAAACAGTCTTTTTCCATGGTCATCCAATAATAGCCCGCTCGGAGGATTTTCTTTGCCAAAACATACCCGTTCATGTGGGGTCCGCACACTCCTGCGTGTACTTCATACATGATTCTTCCGGCCTCTTCGGCATCAACACATCTTAACAAGTTGAGGTCCGTGGTCCTTTTGTACAAGACATCACCACTCAAAAAGAAATCACTTGCATGCCGTCTAATGGTTCTCTTTTGGTCGCCACTGGCTTGCTCGGGGTATTCTTTGGTTTTCAAAAATCTTTTGATGTCATGATACCATGGCTGAACATTTGGCTCTGCCTCAACTGTATTACAATAGCCATGCCTTTCCCTGATTTGGATTTCCAAGGGATCGATATGGGCATTGCCTGGGTATGGCAGCATCAAGGCCAAAGTAGCAAGTGCATCGGCCAGTTCATTATGGCAACGAGGGATGAACCTGAACTCTATTGACTTGAATCGCTTGCCAAGATCTTCCACATGTTGTCTATAAGGAATAAGCTTGACATCTCGGGTTTCCCATTCTCCTTGAGCTTGTCGGATAATCAGATCTGAGTCTCCCATGATTAACAACTCTTCGACATCTTGGTCAATTGCCATGTTCATACCCATAATGTAGTCTTCATACTCGACGATGTTGTTTTTGCAGAAAAACCGAAGCCGGGATGTGGCTAGATAATGTTGGCTGATGGGTGAGATCAAGATCGCCCCAATTCCAACACCTTTTGGGTTTACCGCCCCATCAAAGAACATTTTCCAAGCATGGGTGTCTTCAGATATTGCCTCAACTGAAATTACCTCTTCATCTGGGAAGTAAGTGCTCAAAGGTTGGTATTCATCATCAACCGGGTTCTCACCCAAATGATTTGCTAACGCTCGTGCTTTCATTGTCGTGCGAGTAACATAGACTATGTCAAACTCCGTGAGCAAGATCTACCACTTTGCTAATCTCCCAGTGGGCATTGGCTTCTAAAATATGTATTTTAAAGGATCCAACCCGGTTATAAGGTAAGTGGTGTAAGCTTGCAAATAATGCCTCAGCTTCTTAGCGACCCAAGTTAAAGCACAACAAGTTCTCTCCAATAAAGTGTGGCTTCATAACTGGTAAAATTCTTGCTCAGATAGTAAATGTCCTACTATTTCTTTCTGATCACATCATGTGGCCCGAGGACACAACCGAAAGAATTTTCCAAGACTGTTAGATACAAGAATAGATGCCTCTCTGGCTCAGGTGGGACCAATACCGGCGGATTCGATAGATATTCTTTGATTTTATCAAAAGCCTCTTGGCACTCATTTGTCCATTTGATTGCCGTATCTTTCTTCAGCAATTTGAATATGGGTTCACACGTGGATGTTAACTGAGCAATGAATCGGCTGATGTAGTTCAATCTTCCCAACAAACTCATAACATCTTTCTTGGTTCTTGGAGGAGGGAAATCTCGAATTGACTTTATCTTTTCCGGGTCCAACTTGATGCCCCTCCGACTAACTATGAATCCCAAAAGTTTGCCGGATGGTACCCCGAATGCACATTTGGCCGGGTTTAGCTTCAAATCATATTTGTGCAACCGCTCAAAAAAATTTCTCAAGTCCCGAACGTGGTCATCCTAAGTTTTGGATTTGATGATTACATCGTCCACATACACCTCTATCTCTTGGTGCATCATATCATGAAAAATGGCAGTCATGGCTCTCATGTAGGTTGCCCCGACATTCTTCAGACCAAATGGCATGACTCTATAATAGTATGTACCCTAAGGTGTGGTAAAAGCTGTCTTTTCTGCATCTTTTTCATCCATCAACACCTGGTGATATCCTGCTTAACAATCCACGAAGGACTGTATCTCATGTTTGGTGCAGTTATCAATAAGGATGTGGATGTTAGGCAAAGGGAAGTTATCTTTGGGACTTTGCTTGTTTAAATCTCTGTAATCCACACACACTTGAATTTTCCCGTCCTTCTTTAGCACTGGAACTACATTGGCTAACCATGTGGTGTATCGAACCACTCGGATCACCCCCGCTTTCAACTATTTTGTGACCTCTTCTTTAATCTTGTCACTGATATCGGTTTTAAACTTTCTTTGCTTTTGCTGGACAGGGGGACAATGGGGGTAAGTTGGCAACTTATGAACCACCAAATCAACACTTAGTCCTGGCATGTCATCGTATGACCAAGCAAACACATATTTGAACTCAAATAAAAGTTGGATCAATGCGTCCCGGGTTTTCTCATATGTGTGAATGCTTATCTTATTTTCTCTGATTTCTTTAGAAGTACCCAAATTAACCGGCTCATTATCATTTAAGTTCGGCTTAGGTTTATTCTCAAACTGTTCCAATTCTCAATTTATTTCCCTAAAAGCCTATTCTTCATCATATTCCGGCTCTTAGTTCATTACTTCATAGTTAGACAGCGTGTTTGGATCTGGGCATGAAGTCAGCAAGCATGTCATGTTATTTAAAGCCGCATTATTAGAACTGAAAGAAGAAATAAAAGAGAAAAATAACCAAATCAGAAAGAATAAAGAAAGATGAATGATGAAATATTGATTTCATTTCATTGAATTTGAAGATAACAAGGTTTACATTGGAAATTAAAAGACAGGAAACTAAAGTAAACATCCAAGTTACACCCTGGAATAACTCGTGATGCAAAAAAAGTGGCAGGACGGGTCTACCAGGACTCCTTCTTGATTGGGAATGGCATAGCCTTCCAATTTTGCAGTTTGGCATTAGGTCCCTTATACAGCACCTCAGCGGTGCTTGAGCCTTCCCCTGGTTGAACAATGTGGGCTTCATACCGTATCTTCCTCATGGCCCCACATATTTCTTCGATTTTTTCGGCCGTAAAGGCCTTATCCTCCTCTTCCTGATTGTATTTTGGCTTGACAAATGTTTTGTATAGATGCGGCACCGGCTGAGGCAAGACCTAACCATCATTCTTTCTATCATCTGCCCATCTTACATCAGCTGGAGTAGGCCGAAAGCCTACCCCAAAGAACTTCTCATTGGCGGTCGGGGTGATAGGTTCAGCTATTCCTTGCAACAATTTCCCAAGCCCTTTCCCAGGTTTGTAGCCATGCCTGATCATTTGTTTGGCCATCATGATTGATGCATTAGAAAGGAGGGGTTGAGGACAAGGTTTTCCTTCTTCGTACTGATCAACGACCACGATTTCAAAGGCCTGATAGATTATGTGCTCACTTCCTTCTCTTGCTTCAAGACATGGGACTGACGGGTCCCGATAAATCGATTGCTCATCTTCCCCGTGAACCACAATCTCCTGATCCTCATGTTCGAACTTCACCATCTGGTGGAGAGTAGAAGGCACAACCCCTGCTGCGTGAATCCACGGCCTTCCTAAGAGAAAATTGTAGGACTTGTCCATGTCCAAAACCTGGAAGGTTACTTCAAAGTCTACTGGGCCGATGGTCAGAATCAGATCAATCTCTCCAATTGTGTCCCTTTTGATACCATCGAAGGCACGTACACAGACGTTGTTGGGTTGGATTCTCTCGGTACCAATTTCCATATGCTGCAAAGTTGAGAGTGGGCAAATGTCTACCCCAGAGCCTCCTTCCAACATAACCCTTTTCACATAGTACCTTTCGCATTTGACTATCAGGTGCATGGCTTTTTTATGTGCGTCCCCTTATGGTGGCAAGTCATTTTTGCTGAAGGAGATCTGGTTAATTGCGAAAAATCTTTCGGCCATTCTCTTCAACTGCTCTACAGAAGTCTCAACAGGCAAATATGCTTCGTTAAGGGTCTTGATCAATACCTTTTGATGTTTGGTGGAATTCATCAATAGAGATAACAAGGAGACTTGTGCGGGAAATTTTCGAAGCTGGTCGATCACCTCATAATCTGCCATTTTCATCTTTTGAAAGAAGGCCTCCGCTTCTTCGTCACTTACGGTCTTCTTAGATGAGAAGCGCTTTCTAGTGGCATTGTTCATCTCTTCCAGATTGAAATACTTTTCTGCCGAGTTATTTTCTTGAACTTCTCCCGAGATCTCTTTGCCTTTGTAAGTCACCACTGATTTGTTGTAATTCCAGGGCACAGCGGTAGGATCCGTCATAGGCTTTTGTGGTGCGCGGCCAATAACAACGGGCTCACTCAGCCTTGGTAGATAATTGGCCCCCGCATCACATAAGCTCCTTTGGGCACATACATTTGGGTTGTCTTATTCAGTTTGAATCTCCTAGGAAGACTCAAATCCATCTGTTTTTCTTTGTGGCCTCGAGGGATATAGAGGAAAACATCTTTGGGAGGCATTGCCCCAATTTCCACTTCAACTTTCTTTTCTGACTTTGGAGGGTGGTTTTGTTCTTTTTCTCCCCTTTGTCTTGCTTCGGGGTAGCTTTTGGTTTCTTTTGTACATCAGCGATGGCAATGATGACCTTCAATGCTGGGTCAAATTCCTTGTCCTCACAAATCATTCCTATTATCGGCCTATTGTTGTAGGCCGACAGCGGGTTGTTAGTCACATTGGGAATATCTTCATCCCTTAGCACTATTTTCCTTTGTTCTATCAAGTTTTCCATGGCTCTCTTTAGAGTCCAATAGTCATCCGTGTCGTGCCCTTCTGCCCTAAGTGATAGGCGCATCGGGTACCGGCTTTGTAAGCGGGTGATGCTGGGTTTTGCCTGGTTTGAGGAACAGGCTGTAGCAGACCCATTGGAACAAGCTTTGGTAACAGGATGGAGTAAGGTTTGCCAATTGGTGTAAAATTTGGCTCTTGGGGGGTTCACGAAGGTGAAAATTATTTTGTGGAGGCCGGGGGTTGTAGTGGTTTTGGTAAGGAGGCTAGTTTCTAGGAAATGGAGCTTGGTTCCGGTTGGCTTGTTGTTGTGGCCGGACATAAGGTTGAGCATTCATGACTGGTTATGGCTGAGGAGCATAGGCTACGTCTTGGTGGGGGTAGTAGTGTTGCGGGGTCCTTTCTGAGAAAAAGGTTCTAGGAGTACGGTGTTTTCTTTCCCCCGACGCTGCGATGGATGTTTCTTCCTTTTTCTTGCCCTTCACCACTCCTCCAGACCCACCCTGAATGACTTGGGAGGTAGCTCTGATGGCGGATTGGCTTAGAATTCGACCCGTTTTCAACCCATTTTCCACCATTTCGCCAATCTTGATAGCTTCAGCGAACGATTTACCCATTGCGGACATCATATTTTGGAAGTACTCAGCTTCTTAAGCTTGGAGGAAAACTGTGACTATTTCAACCTCATCCATCGGAGGCTTTACCCTGGAGGCCTATTCACGCCATTTAACTGCATACTCTCGGAAGCTTTCCGAGGATTTCTTCTTCAAGTTTGTCAATGAGTTCCTATCTGGAGCAATATCAATATTGTACTGGAACTGCTTGACGAAATCTCTAACCAAGTCATCCCAGATGTGCCAGCGGGATATATCTTGGTCCATGTACCACTCAGATGCGATGCCGACCAGACTTTCTCCGAAATATGCCATAAGGAGTTCTTTCTTCCCACCGGTTCCTCACAGCTGGTTGCAGTATCTCTTGAGATGAGCAATAGGATCACCGTATCCATCATACTTCTCAAATTTTGGGGTTTTGAATCCCAATGGTAGATGCACATGAGGGAACATACATAAGTCGTCATAGGATACATTTTTTTGTCCACTCAAGCCCTGTATGCTTTTGAGACTCTATTCCATACTCCTCATCTTCTTCGCAATCTCTTCTTGCTCAGGAGTTTTGGTGATCTTTTCTTGCCCCACAATGAGTTTGTATCGGGGTGGTTGAGAATAAGTATAAGTGGGAAACTGTGGAGGTTCCATTGGGAACGTGGGTGTTTGGAAGGTGAAAGATGAGGGGTCAAAACCAGGTCTGGGCAGTGTAGGCTATGCCGTGACCGAGCAAGGTGGAGCGGTAAAGATATTTGAGGCTGCACCGAACATTAACACCTGGGGGCGAACCTCAGAAGGTGTTCCCACAAAATGGGCCGAGATAGTTGGGTGTCCTAGTGGTGTGTTTGGGTGACTGATCAGGACAGTGGATGTATCGCTTGCTCTAGGAAAGAGTTAGGGGAATCCTGGGATTGCGCTTGGTGGCTCTCTTCCATTTGCCCAAGCATCCCACATTTCCATCACGCGGAGACGCAGTAACCTATTTTCCTCGGCAAATGCCGATTCTGAGGTTGGGATGCCCGAGAACGGACTTTCATCTGTAATAGGAACTGTTGGCAAAGTCATTTCTAAAGACATTTCAATGCTTCCTTTCGACCTCATGAAGTATGGATGCGAAGCCAGACTAACACAAAATCAACCATCTTTCTATAAAACCTGGACTGGAGATAACATCAGCAAACGGTTAGTTTGGAACAAATAACAGGCTGACAATCGCACATTGGGGTGTGATGCACCTATACAGTTAAATGTATTTCTACATGTTTCACAACGGTTGCATGCTTCATTCCGGCTTTTCTTTTTCTTTCCCATTTTTCTTATCTCCACTCCCATTCTTTCCTTTATATCCTTTTTTTTTCTTTTTTTTTGTTATGGTCGAATCCTATGGAGATTGACTACGTATCATGACCCCGCATGAATCAGACCGGGCGTAGTTCTGGGGATAATAAATAACAAAATATTTTGGGATTTTCAAATTTTCATAAAAAGAAAATGCTTTGATTACAATGACTCAAAACTAACAGGCTTGAAAAGGAAATCAACAAACTCTAATAGCAAGATGACAATACAGACTCAAGAACCGACTAACAAACTCTGATAGAAAGAAAATACAGACTCGAAAATAGACTGACAGACTCCAACAGAAACAGACTAAAGTGAAAATCAGAAATACATTAATTCTCCTAGGGCCCGCGGGACATCATTCGGTCTCGCCGCGGGCCTATATGTGAGATCCCCTTGCAGCCGCTCCAAATCACACATTATCTGGCGAACGAAAGTCATCACTGCAGCAAAAAAGGTGGTACGAGTCATGTCCTTGCATGCTTGGCACTTCACGGTAATGTAGTCAGCAATGGCTCTAATCCTCTCTCGGATTCTACCCTTTTCATGAAGCAATCGCCCTATGTGCTGATTCCTGGCTTCTAATACATGAGAGTCGTGAAGGTGTTAAATTTGCAACTGTTGTATTCCTTCCTCCATCTGAGCCATTAAATCATAACAATGTTCCCTGTCAGCTTTGAAGTCTTTAGCCTGCTTGGTTGCCTCATTCTCAAGAGTAGTTACCTTTCTTCTCAGGTTGGTGATTGTCTCTTCATACTTTCTCTTTAGTTGTTGCACAAACTGTGTCCAACCTTTTGCATTTTCCGCTAATTGAGCCTGGACTTTTGCTAGACTGGCTTCAGACTTTTCTAGGTCATCTTGACACTCAAGTGCTTTCTTTCTCAGACTGCTTATAAGCTTTTCATCCGCTCGACTTCTTTTCGGGTTTCTAGCAGCTATTCTCATTTTCTGGATTTGAGCTTTGAGGGCTTCATTTTCCTGAGTTAGCTTTTTCTTTTCCCCTTCATCTGCAGCTGCCTGGATACTGTTTCCAAACTTAAGGTCCCTGATTTGTCCCTCTAATTTACTTATTTTGGCCCTATAGGTTTCTTCTTTTGCCAACCAGCCCCACTGCTCTTGCGAGTCATTGGTGAATTGCTAAACATGAGCTCTCTTAGCAGGTCTCTCCGGAATATGGAACCTTTTACCGAACCAAATAATGTACTTGGGGTCTACTTCACCTCTAGCTAGATCCCGCACCATAGTCTTAGGTTCAAGAAATCTACATTCATTCCATACCTGGCGAATTCTCCCTTCTGGAAATACGGCTTTTGGGCCCAATTCAATGACATGTTTACTCAAATCTTCGTCATGGGGAACGGTTTGAAATCTTCCCAATTGACGCAAAACCATGTGGGGGCATATGACTGGATGCTCCGGATGCCCATTAGGAGGAGATAACACACTTCAGCTGACATGTATACTGCTTCGGTGACGGGAAGCCATCCGAACGCCCACTCAATTTTATCGGCGGTCAAGGAGCTCAAATGTGCAAACCAAGCTTCAGTACCCTCGGGGAATTCAATACCCACTACTCGGCTTTCAAATTCTTTAATGCAACTCAAACCGGTCATACCGTAATTCATATACCCAACCCGGTGGCAGAGATGTTCCTACATCCATAATTGTAGTAACAGATTGCAGCCTTGGAAGAACTTTCCCCCTTCCCGATAGATAGTCAAGGCTTGGTAGATTTCAGATAAGATCAGGGGAACCACAGTGTTGTTGGCTTTCTTGATTGCAACATCGATCATTCCTACGAGACCCACCTCTATATTACCATCTTTTCGCGGACAGACTATAACACCCACAAAGGCTACTATAAAAGCCAAACCCCACCTTGCCTCCCATTTGTCTTTATTTCTGGCATGGGTCAGACCAGTGTTCGACTCTTCAAAACCTCGGGGGTTACCATAGCGTTGATACAAGAATTGGAGAGTGCAATACCCTTCAGATAAATTTCCATCCTGAATATCCTGACTAATACTCAGCAGATCCAGAAATCTGTGGAGAGATACCGGTCTTGGTGACACTGGATATCGACTTCTAAGGTTTTCATTAAGGCCCGCATAATCCGAAACTTCCTCCAGCGTGGGTGTAATACCCTGTATTTTAATAAGGGTGTATTGGTCATTAGCAAAATAATAATAATAATAATAAACTATCTATAAAAAATAAAAAAATAAAAGAAGAACTAAACAAATAAACAAAACAAAAAAAGGTAAGGAATTTAAAACAAGGGCCAAAGCCTATTAGAAATAAGTGAAAAGTGTTAAAAAGCTTCAAACCCCTATCTGGAGGAAATAAAGCAGAAGTAAACGGCAAAAAGAAAAAGAAACGAGAAGAAGAAGAAGAAGAAGAATTTGGGCAAAGGCCTTAAGAAGAATTGAGAGTTCAAATTAAAAGTATTAAAGCTTTCCTTCGACTCAAGAGGTTAACCTTCTTCTCCTCATCTGTTGAATTATTTCACTGCATCTACGCAATTTCATGTAATACAAAAGAATTCAATATCAACTTTCTCTTATATAAAAGAAAGATACAATTACTATGGAGATAATAAGGCTATAAAGGTTTGGTTTAAGCACTGATAGGTCTAATTTTAGAGGAATAAATTATACTAAGTAGTTTGAAATTGATAGAATTATGGAATAGTTCTATGATTAAATATAAATCCACAAACTAAGACTCAAACAAGAACCCTGATGATTGAGTATTCTAAATTAGTGATGGATTTAGCCTAAATGAGGCAATTAACATGAGATCGATATTATATAATTATAGATTGATTTGAGAAATTTGTACGAATTGCTCGAGGTAAAGCATATTTGGTATATCGGCACGAGTACTGTGAGTAGTAATCTTACCGCAATTTGTGTTTTCATAACTTGCATGATTTACACATGATTTTTAAGATGAATATGTTACCGATTATTTTGAGTTGTATGTGGGACAAGTCTTTTACTCGATATGATACCGAAATAGTTATTTGAGATGGTTACCGTGGTTTTAAATATTTCCGTTGTCACTAGATCTGTTTTACTGTTACTTGAATTTACTGTTATCGAAATGAAATTATATGATTTGATAAGAATTAAAATTCCCTATATTGATTTAAAAGATTTTCTACGAGTATATACGGATTACGGAGACAAGTATAAATGGGAGTAGATATTGAAGGATCCCGTAGCTAACGACGGGTTCGTTAGACCTGGTGCACTTTGTAATTACGGATTACCATTATAGCCATCGCTAGTGGGAAGGTAGAACTAGCATACCGTTACCAATTTTCCTCGAGTATGGACTACCGTTATATTTGACTTCTTGCGAAGAACTCCACAGTTACACCGATTACATGATCCGTTCATTGAAACCTCCCAAAATATGAATATTGACATTATACAGTGGTTACCGAGCTTATTACGGAGTTGTCAATTGTGTTATACTACAAGAAAAACATGATGAGACTGAAAATTATTTATTATTTCTGAAAGGGGCATTTTTATGATAATTTCTATTTAATATACTAGCATGCTTTCTGACTTGTCCCCAAATAAAAATGGTTGAGGTTAAGTGTTATTACTCACTGAGCTAGCGACTCATTCCCCGCTAATTTTGTTTACAGAGACAACAGTTGACGCAGACGAGAATTTCGTTAATTAGAGCGCACAGGTTGAGAATTCTTGGTGAGCCTCGCACTTGTTCGCGTGGGCGGAAATTGTTTTATCAATTGTTATGGTCTTTTCTTTGAATTCTTAGAGTCGCTCCATAGTTATTCTTTTAGTGTCATGAGTATTATTTTGCTATTAGTCTTATGTCAAGTATCGTTCTTTATTATCAAAGTCGGAGATAAATTAGTATTTCTGGTTGTTAGTGGGTTGACTAGTAATGGTGAAGACTATTTTGGTTAATTGATAAGTTGTCTATTGGTTGAATTGCTATTAGGATGTTTGGTTGTTGATTTGAGACAGGAAATTTTTTGGGATAGTCCAAAAACAGGGGAAACTCTGTTCGATTTTTTGTAAAATACCGATAAGGCTTACTTGGGAGAACTTGCTCCTAAGTGTCGGTCACAATCCTAAATTGGGTCGTGACAGTGGGTGTGAGCTCAAAGTCAGCCCAAAAAGGTACTAATGCTTCAATTATGTCCAACCTTGGCTTGATGTTCAATAGTCCGACGAGACCTCCCAGAACCTTTACCACGATTTCTCTACTGCCTTTTCCTAGATCATTCCACCATATGTGGAGCTGTAAGGGGATCTCTTTAAGGACTGTGAAGGGTTCAATTTCATTTGTGCTCATCCTGCACATTTATTAAGGTGATTTAATAACTTATTTTGACCCCAAAAAAAAGTAATACCATTTTTTCAAAATTTTACTTCAAAAATAAAACCCGGTTTTTTGCAGATACGGCCTTTCAACACTTCGGGGAAGAAGATTTTAAGGTTGTGCCTGTTAACTGGTTGAAAAATAAAAAATGAACAAAATTGGTTGTTCTTGCAAAAACAGCCTTCCGACGCCCTTTTGGGGACATTCGACTTATTTTTAACAAGAATAGCATCACCCTGCTTATTTGCGACAAAAATAAAATTTTGTTGTTTTTGGGCTATTTTTGCAAAAGGGAAGTTGGACCCGATGGGGGTTGCCTACGTATCCCACATCTGGTGAGAATCAAACTGGCGTAGTTCGGGAAGATTTGACACAAATGAAAACCAACTAATTTTAAAGACAAAACTTTTCTTTTCTTTTTCTTCTTTTCTTTTTCTTTCAAAATTTTGGCAGTGTTTCGGTATATTTTGGACACTGATTTTTCAAAACAAGTAACTATCTCTCTGAGTCTTCACACTGTTATTTTCTTTTCCCAATTTCTTCTATTATCCACAATCCGATCAACACGCAAATCCGAAGCAAATAAATGCACAAGTAGCACGTAGGATGCATCAGGATGGTCTTTTCATTTCGGGTACGCCTGTCCTAGACAGACCCAACCCCTGTGTTGAGTCTCCTAAGTCAAATGCACGTGATGCAAACAAACGTTCCTACTAGGGATCCGGCATGAAGTTTTGTTATACTAGGTTTAAAACCTGGGTTTATTGTTCTAGACCTGGCTTACCCGAGCGGATAACTCGAGCCGAGGGGGGGGGCAGCGTACCGGGAATACAGAAGCTTCACCGGCTTAGCAACTTATCCGAACCTCATTCTAAAATGGGATAAGACTCTAGACAGAAGAGAAGTCACACGAAGTGCACCCTTCTCCATGATTTAGAAGACTCAGAGAGAGAGGAAGGGTTTCGTAGCAGTTTATATACATTTCACAGAATATCAAAGCAGTAAAAGCATTTAGCACATTAGGCTCAAACATGTACGAAAATCGGATAAGAGATAAAGCCAATCATAACAGCTATTCTAAGCTCGAATTCTTGAACCCTGAACCAGAGATTCTGGGTTCGATCCCCAGCGGAGTCGCCAGAGCTGTCACACCTCCTTTTTACTACACCCGAGGGTAGTACAAGGGAGTTTTTCCAATTAAAGTGACATTTTTCGACATGAGATTATTTATTCATTTTTATTCAGAGTCGCCACTTGGGATGGTTTGTTTTCTGGTGTTCCAAGTCACCAGTTTATTTTAAAATCCCAAATCGAGGAATTTCGACTTTCCTTTTGAAGTCTGCGAACCAGAAATTCTAAGTAAGGAATTCTGTTAACCCGAGGGAAGGTGTTAGGCACCCTAGGATTTTGTGGTTCTAGCACGGTCGCTAAAACTATTACAATTGGCCTATTATTTGGTTTTAATACATGTTTTAGCCTATAGTATAATTTTAAATTATCAATCACTTTAATTAATTTTAAAGAAGATTTAACGTCGTCTAAAACATGTCTTTGGACCGCGCCACATGAAATGCACCCGCAATCCGAAACACATTTTATTCAACGTTATTAAGATTTGGATTTGGGTCACATGAAATGCGCACCCGAATTTAGGAAGGTAATATTATTAAAATAACGCGCCTAAAGCAACTACGCGTTGTTAACTTTGCGAGGGCCATGGAAATTTGCTAAATGGCACGCCTCGATTCTAATGATTTTAAAAATTAATTAAATAAGGGTCATGCATTTTGAGATTTTATTTGGTGCGGCTCACCTCGATCCAATTTTAAAGGAATTCAAACTAAAGCTTTTGAGGGCCGTAACTATATCTTAATACGGTATGCCTCCAGTCTAATTGTTTTAAAAGATTTCTTATTTTTAATCACGAGAGCCATAAGCTATTGGTGTTATCTAATATGGCACACCTCAACTAGCTAAAGGACCTAGCTAATTGATTAAAAGACTAAGAGGATATCTAATTTATTCGAAGCAAATATTTAAGCTCATCTCAATAACCAGTAACTAACAATAAGCAAAACCAAAGTTTAGTAGTTGAAAGGGGGCCACGGATGGCTATAGGCCCAATGGCCAATTGCCAATCGCATGACAAGCATGAGAACACAACGGGGCTTAACATGAAGCCCAGATCATGCATCCGACTACCGAGGGAGAAATTTGGCACAACTGGGCCAGCGCTAATAGCCCAGTTCAGTGATTTAGCATTAACACTTGAGAACAAATGCGAATATCAACGATCCTTGACAGATAGGAAACACACTTTGGATGCCAACATACATTCCATAATGAAGAGACAATTCTTAGTTGTGAAAACAGCTCATACCCAGACTATTTCATCAATTAACGTTACGAATTCAAATTTTCAGTAAAGATAAATCATAATTTTAGAACAAATTCAATTATTAACATGGACTTAAAGTTGTCCGACTCCAGGCATTGAAAGTAAAATATATTTGCTAATTTTTATACAGAAAGAACCAAATGAGGCCCAGAAAACTGATTTAAGGTTCGTCATTGACAATTTCAACAAAATATCTAAACAGTAAAGGCCTCCAAAACTTTGCCTATGACACTTACAAAGCAGACAATGAACCTAAAATTATTCAAAAATCCAAACCAGAACAAATAAGACCATAGAAATTGATCAAGAACAAAACACCATCATACGACTTAGATGTTATTCACCTAAGTATATCCAGACCATGACAGTCCAAAATTAAGTACAATGCTAAGAGTTCAACTATCGAAACTAGAAATTAGCTAGAAGATTCAACGAATCAAGAAATAAAAGCGATGTAATGCAGAACATATAACTAAATCATAAACAGATGGATTGAGGCCATGCTTTAAACTCCATTTCCATTCTATACTTCAAGTCTAGCTTCAAATTCAGCAAAGTCCAGGAATATGTACCTGAATACAACAAGATAACAGAGGAAATAAGCTTAGAGCTTAAGAAGGAACATCAGCAGTAAAGAAGCAACAATGTAACAGTGCCAAATCAGTAAATCAAGCAAACTTTCAAACCAGCTCAACCAATTTGAAACCCAGATGCTCGACTTGTAAATTTCAGAAACTCTAATGAACCAAAAAGGAAACAAAGAACCAGAATCCAAAAGCAAATTTTTCAACAAATTTTAGTATTTTAAAGTTTGAAAGAGACTCAGCCGTTTGCGTAAATTTTCAGTGTTTTTCATTCTCCCAAAATCTGACTTGAGAGTGAAGAAACAATGCCCTTTATAGGGAGCTTTAGGGCATCAAAAATGGGTCAAGTTATTTGCCATTTACCCCTTTTTAAATTTTTATTTTTGCTATAAAATCCTTAGTTTAAAATCAATTTTTTCAAAACAGGTCCCAATTCCCCACCTTCGAGGCAGCTTCCTAAATCAGTTACTAAAGATTCCCTTACCTAAATTCCCCAAAATAACCCTTAAACCCCTGTCAATTACCCCAGCCTACCTCATGGGTCAAGTTGACCCAATAGCTTTAACCCAATTGAGCGGGCTTCCCTTGAAAATGGGTAAGAAATGACCCCAAATCCCAAAGCCAATCAGAAAAACCATTTGGTAATTCATTAAAAATAGAAGCAGAAACCAATTAAATGATTTCAAAACCAAAATCTAAACTAAACGACTGATTTAAACCAAATAATGAGCTAGACTATATTACCAAGTCAACAACATCTAATTAAACTAATCATACGACTAAAAATCAGAAGCTTAAAGTCATGAGTGACAATTATGCATGACGAGTGAATAAAGCAACGTTTAAAAGTTGAAAGGAAAACTGAAAAACTGCCGGAACAAATATAGACATGGATCGATCCAGAAAAAAAAGAAATCCTAGGTTCAGAACCTTGGTCAATTTTCAGGCTACTCACAAAAAATGAGAAGAAAGGAAGAGGAGTAAGTGGTGAAATAACAGAACGGACAGAAAAGATAAGAGAAAGGAGGACTTACCAACTCAAATAAACACTTCTGAATGCCCTGATTTAAACAAAATTGATGCTAATCGCTTGTTCTTTGTCAAGAACAAGCGGACAACATTAATTTTGCCTTGAATAAGATTTCAAAACTTGGAAAACTGGAAGCTTATGTCATGCATGTCACAAATTCAAGAGATTCTGATTTTAGGCTTTTAAAGCTTCAACTTCGATTCAAGATTCGACAAAAGTTAGGTTATTTGAGGGAAAACAAATGGGGATTTGGAGTGAGGGAGCTTTGGAGGTCCTCTGGTGTTAGTTTGGGGTTGAACAGAGGTGGCGCCGCTACCGGAGAAAACAAGGGCGGCGCTAGGGTTTCTCCTTTGAATCAAGATTCGAGACGTTCCAAGGAGTTTTAAGGGAAGGTGATTGGAGATTCGGGGTTGGGTGGCGAAGAGGATTCAGGGGTGTATTTTTTGTGGTGGTTTGCGGTGGCGCCGCCACTGGTGGCGGGTGGAGATAAGGGCGGCTTTAGGGTTTTGTTAGGCTGGGGTGAGAGAGATGAGAGATGAGGGGGTAGGGGGTGAGCATTTGGACAGTTATATATCAGAGGGAGCTCAGTTCCGGACCGTCCAATCAAGTGAGATCGACGGTCCTGATTTAAAGGCATGAAACGACGTCGTTTGGCTTGAGTGGGGCGATGGGGTCGGGTAAAGGCGGAACTGGGCCGGATTTTTGGGGCTATTTGGACGGGTATTAGGAGAATAAATGATTGGGCTTGGGGTTTTAATTGGATTTGGCCCAATATATTTCCTTCTCCTATTTTCTTTTCAATTCCCTTGTCTTTTCTTAAATTAATTCTTTTCTTTTTCCTTTTTCCAAAATTAAATAAAAATCCACATTAAATCCTAGAATTTAATTACTCTAAAAACACCAATTAAACCTAAATAAAAAATTATCACAATTAATTAAAACAACAAAATTAAAGAAAAACTACTAAAATCAAAAATTAACATTAAAAGGTGGAAATTAAACTATTTCATTTTGTGTTTTTCTTTTTTATAAAATAACTTAATTAATTAATTAATCCTAAAATGTTGAATTAAACCCTAAATGCAAATGCACACATTTTTTTGTATTTTTATGACTTAAACAAAAATTAGACATGCGCACAAAAAATGCAAACAAAAAGAAAAATTCTACAATAATTTCTAAAATAATAAATAATTAAAAGGAAAAATCTAATTCTTGGGATTATGTCGGAGCAATTCAGGTGACACAAAAATCACGTGCTCACAATAAGTTTAAATAAGCAATGCGGAAACATAACACAAGTCCGATATCAGGGTATCACCAGTCATGAGTGTAAGCACGTGATTTTTGCCCTATGTTAAATACTCTTACAAATTAAAGAAATAAATTTTTTCCAATTATTTTCAATTTTATAGGAATTCTGTAGGAATTTATGTTAACTGTTTGCATTTCTGTGCACGTTTATTTTTATTAAAATCATGAACAAAATACCAAAAATACCCTGAATTGCATTTAGATATTGTGTTCATATTTTTGGATTAAATAATTAATTAGTTGCTTTATTAAAAATTAAAATCACAAAAATGGCTCACTTTTACATTCTTAGCTTTTGAATTTTCGATTATTAATTTTTCTCTTTTAATTTAGGATCAACTAATTTTTATAAACATTATAGTTAGATAATTAACTCAATTTTATAATTTAAATTAATTTAGGAAGTTAATTTAGGTTTTTAATTAATTAAAGAAGGAAAAGAAAACAAAAAGAAAAAAAAGGAAATTGAAAAAGGTTATTTTTAATCCAATTGGGTCAACTGATGCTAAGCTCAAATTCCACCCCAATTCAGCCCTTCACCCCATCCCAAAACAGCCCTAAACCTGCCCCCCTGACCCGACCCTTTCCCCAAACATATAATCCCTAATATAACACTTCCACAAAACTAAACCCTAATCCGTAGAGACCCAAACGGCTCCCAGCCATTTCTCCTTCATCTGCCTCGTCCGAACCAGCCTCAACTCGCCTAAAACTCAGGCGAGTCCACTAGCACACCCCTCCCCCCCACCACGTCATCATACTGTAACGGTTTCTGACAGATTCTCTTACCCTCACCTCTCTTCTCACATGTTGGAAACCTCTAGAAGGCATATGCTGGATGAATGGGAAGCGTGGGATCTATTTCAATTAATCCCAGTCCTTCATTCATTAGGGAATTGCCTGATAATTAGAGAAATTTTGGAAGAAAAAGGAAAAAAAGAGATTTTTCGAAAAAATGGGGAGAGGTAAAATGTTCTAGGGTTCTTTGAGTTTTCTTTCAGATTTTTCACGTTTGGTTTGCATTCCAAAAAAAATACCAAAACAGTTTGAGTATAATTTTTGTTGGCGTTTTGTTTCATTTCAAAAGGAATCAGAAACTCACCAAAAACTTCAGCATTTTTTTTTGTTTTTCTTGATTTCTGTTGCTCAAGAATGGGGTTTGATTGAGTGAAGTCTTCTGTTTTATTTTCGACATTTTGGTTGAAAAATGGAGTTCAACTGAAGTTTTGGGGAATTTTATTGACCGAGTCCTGCTACTGGATCGCTGTTTCTTAGTTTGAATTACTGTTATTTTATTGTTGGGATTTTGGAGTCAAAGCTTTGTAATCGACTTCACTTCTTTTATGAAAAGAAAGGTTCGATTTCAGGTTCATCTTCTTACACTCTCTTTACTTTTGATGTTGATTCTCTTGTAAGTTTTGGTGTTGATTCAAAGTAGGATAAGAATTGGGGTTTAGTTAGGTCTAAAAATGTTCGAGAGTTCGTGTAGATGGAGCTAATTTGATATTGATTTGGTTTGAACGTTTGAGGTCGTATTTAGATTTCTATATATATTTGAGTGTCAATCTTGCCCCATTCTACTTTATTCCGATACAAGATGGTCATATTTCGTAATTATTAATTGAGGCTAAAAATCTGATGCGTGCATCCATAGATCTTCTCACTTTAAAAGGTTCTGATTTTCTTGCTAAGTGCATGATAGTCCATGTTGTTTATCATAATGGCAGAATTTGTTTCCTGTGATGCCTCGGTTGTCCAGTGTTGAACTTAATGGTCTCAAGCAAAAAGACTGAATTCGAGTTTGTCATCGTTCTCTTTGTCTGAATTTGTTCTCACTATAAGGTTGTCTGGTGTCATCTGTTTGCTCTTATTGAGATTACGTGCAATTAGTTTATTTTCGTTGAAAACACTGACGAATTTAGGTGTGAGTCGAACATCTAATTTCTTGGGAATTCATTGAAATCATTTGATTGATTCTCTGCTTCGTTTAACTCAATTTGTTCAAGTATTTCATTATTCTCTGTTGCAAATTTGGCTAATTCCTGTTTAATTGAGTTGGAATTGTGGTATCCTGATCAGAATTCTTTATAAGGGAATTTGAATTGAGTTATGTGAATTGAGATTGAAATTTCATCTCCATAATGCTGGAATTTTACGTGCGATTGCTGCAAATTGTATGAATTGAGCTATGTCATTGGACTCTGCTGCTGAAATATTAAGAGTTCACCTTGAAATTCTCTTTTCAAATTTCTTGTTAGTTGAGTAAGTTAGTAGCTGTTGTTTGAAAGATTTACTATGAAAAACATTCAGTTTTGTAATAGTTCCTTGATTCCTCTTGTCTTGCATCGGTTGGATTAATAATTTGTGAGCCTTAAAATATTTTTCTCTTTCCCTCCAGTCTTTGTATATTTTTGCACCATATTTTCATTATTTGCATCAATTCCTTGAACCTGTTGAGATAGTCTATGTAGTTTGTTGCTCTAAATTTTTTGTGACGTCAAAGTGAACCTGCTTAGCATTTGTGGTTGTAGAGGTGGTGGTTTTGAGCCACTATTGACGTTCCATGTGTGTCATTTTTCTAGTTTTCTAGTTTATACAATAATGGACAGAATGAACAAAGTGGACAGGTGAGATATTTTGGTTTGAGAAATGTGTAAATGGAAGAGGGTGGTGAATTGAGTGAAGAGAAATGGCGAACTAGATTTGAATTTATAATAAGATAAAAATGAACCTTTTTCTTAGGAATGCCTGCATTGTTTTCTGTTTAATTCAATCTTTTCTCTTTTGGCTTCAAGTTTTGGTAGCTTGTAGTTTGTATTCATGTTAATTCGATCATGTTTGCTCTTAAAAGTATTTCATTGTTCAATTGCAACCTAAAATTATCAAGGCTATGGGTACGGTTCCCATGACGTAGTTGTGATACATAATTCTCAAATTCGGGTGTACATTTCATGTGACCTGACTTTAATTTCCAACAAGGTTAAAAAGAATGTGTCGGAAATCACGGGTGCATTTCATATAGCGTGGCTTACGAGGTGTTTTAAATAACCTTGAAATAATTTCTTAAATAAATAAAAGCGGTTATGAAGTTGAAAATGCACAATAGATTTAAAACGTGTAATAAATCAGATAATTAGGCCAATAATAATAGTTGAGCGACCATGCTAAAACTATGGAACTCGGGAATGCCTAACACTTTTTCCCGGGTTAACAGAATTCCTTACCCGGATTTCTGTGTTCGCAGACCATAAATAAGAGTCAATTTTCCTCGATTCGGGATTTAAACCGGTGACTTGGGACACCATAAATCATCCCAAGTGGCGAATCTGATTTTTTATTAAATAATCCCGTTTCGATTATCACTTTAAATTGGAAAAAAACTCCCTTATACCCTCTTCCGGGGTAGAAAAAGGAGGTGTGACAGTTCTGGCGACTCTGCTGGGGAAAAGAACCCAGAACCTTTGGTTCAAGATTCAGAATTCGAGCTTAGAATAACTGTTATAGTTGGCTTTTATTTATTATCTGATTTTTATATGTTTGAGCCTAAGTGCTAATTGCCGTTTTTTACCGCTTTGATATTGTTTGAACTGTATATAAACTGTTACGAAACCCTCCTCTCTCTGAGTCTTCTAAATCATCTGGGAAGTGTGCACTTCGTGTGACTTCTCTTCTGTTAGAGTCATATCCCAATTTTAGAACGAGGTTCGAACAAGTTGCAAAGTCGATGAAGCTTTTGTATTCCCGGTACGCTGCCCCCCCCCCCCCGGCTCGAGCCGTCTGCTCGGGTAAACCAGGTCTAGAACAAATAAATCCAGGTTTTTAAACCTAGAATAACATAGCCTCATGTCGGATACCTAGTAGGAACATTTGTTGCATCACGTGCATTTGACTTAGGGGACTTAACACAGGGGTTGGGTCCATCTAGGACAGGTGTACCCAAAAAATAAAAGACCATCCTGATGCATTCTATGTGCTACATGTTACAATCTTCAAGGGCAAAAATGGTCATTTGGCGGACCAATGATAGTTGATGGCAAATGAAAAAAAGAAAAAAAAGAGGGTGAAGTGTGAAAAATAAAGCAAGTAGGGCCTAGTTATGCTCTTTCACATTTTTTTTAAGAAAAAGAAAAGAAAAAAATGAAAAATCCAAAAAGATTTTGCACTTTCCCATCATTTTCCAAAAAAAAGAGTAAAAAAATACAAAAAGAGTTTACATGTTCTACCATTTTTCAAAACAAAAGACAAAAAATATATTTTCTCTAAATTAGTTGTTTTTTCTAATTCTCGCCCATATCCAATTTTCCCGAACTACGCATACCTGATTCTCATCTTTCAGGGCGTGATACGTAGGCAATCCACATAGGGTCCGGTCTTCCTAGTGAGTCTTAGGTTCTTGGCTTCGTGGGGTCTCAGTCAAATCTTGCATTTTTAGCCAATTTTAGCCACATAGGTTAATTTTAGAGAAATAGTCACAATCATGTCTTGCATGTGTCCAATAGGAAGGGTTATTGTCTCACTTAGCGTTCTATGTCTTTAACTTTATTTGGTCTTAATTTTCTCATACAGGTGTGGAGTTACTTACCAGAGTTTGAGCATGACAGACATCCCAGGACCATCCAGTCAGGGTCGCTCAATTAGGAGTTTGCTTAAGGAGATTTTGTTTTAGTTATTATGTTGAGTCTGTTGTTCTTTTTCATGTCATCTTTTATCTTCTAGTTTTGTACAGTAATGTCGAGTCTTTTGTTATTGTAATTTCTATTTTGTATTTGAAAAAAGATGTGCTAAATATCAAAAATAAATAAAAAAAAGAAAATAAATTTTGCATTTTTATATTTATGTTAGATGTTTTCTTTAGAATACCAATTCTAGAAATAAATAAGGAAATAAAAAAATTCTTTTGAGGTGGTTTTCCTCAGGAAGTTAATATCTAGAACTCAAAATAAAAATTGGTTTTATATTTCCTTTAGTAATTAATACTAAAAATTCAAAAAAAAGAATTTTCTTTTAGTACCTCTTTAAAAAATTTCTTTAAGATATTAATTCCAAAAATCCAAAAAAAAAAGATTTTCTTTTGAGGTTTTTCTTTGGGAATTAATGAAAAATGAAAAAAAAATTCTTTTTACTTACTATAACTTTAGGATATTGTACATAGACGGAAAAAAAATATACTTTATTTTTTGTTTGTCTTTAGAGTTTCTTTCTTAGGCAATCAAAAAGCGAAATCCAAAAATATTTTTTATCTTGTTCACTTCTCGTTTCGAAATCTTTCTTTAGGGATATTAAATGAAAATTCAAAATATTTTTCTTTGGTTTAATCTTTAGATTTTCTTCCTAAAAAAAGATTCAAAAAAATATTTTTCTCTTCTAGGGGTTTTTCCTTAATAATTTCTCATACAGTATCTGTTTCAAAAAAAGAAAAAGAAAAAAAATATATGCTCGTTTAAGATTGAGTTTAGAATAGATTATAGAACATTTAGTCTATAAAATTCAAAAAAAAAAAAGATTTGCGTCTTTTATTTCTCTTTTCTCATAAGAATAGTCATTAAGGTAAAAAAGAAAAAGAAAAAAATGAGAACGTTAGTTGTTTACTTTATTCCCAATCTTCCCTGAACTACGTAATGATCTGATTCATGCGGCGCCATGATACGTAGGCGATCCCCATAGGATTCGATCATAACCATAAAATGAAAAGAAAAAAAAAGGAAAAGAAGAGAGAAAGAAAATAAAGAAAATCAAGTGGAAAGAAATAATGACAAAACAAGAGAGAAAAACGAGTGCAAAATAAAAGGGAAGCAACCAAAAACAAGTGGGAAAGGCCAGTAGTGATCAAAGAGAAGTTAGGGTGAAAAGAAAAAGAGAGAGAAGAGAAAGCGCAAAATACAAAGAGTTAGTTAAAAGTCGGGATGAAGCATGCAGCCGTTCAAATACACGATAGGAGCTCTAATTGTCTAGGTGCATTACATCCCAAATGTGAGGTTGCCCATCTGTTTAATCTTTAACGCTGACAAGTTCGATGTTGTCATTGAGTACAGGAAGGTGGTTAGTTTTTTTGGCATTCTGGCAACTCACCCCTACCACACCAGGTCCAAAGACAAGATGATCATGACTGGCCAAGAATTGGATACAAGCATTATTGATCCACCGAGGGAGGTGGAGGAAACTGAATTCGGTCTGAAAGGGGAGTTGCATAAGTTGAAACACCAAATGGCAGAGATGTACCAAGCATGGATGAAAGGGCATCCCCCACCATCATACCCTGCCAATCCTGCTTTCATCCCACCGCTAGCTCAGTCCCAAGAACCTCCCACTACAGATTTATCCCCACAACATGCACCAAACTTCACCCCTTACCACCACTATTATGGCACCATTTCCCAAACCATACACGCTCCACCAACCAAAACAACCCCATACCCTTTTCCACCAGTTACCCATATTTTCGTAGCACCTCCACCAGCTATACTCCATCGATCTTCCAATGAGCCATTATTCCAGACCCAAGATAATTAGTACTATCCCCCAGAGCCTACTTTCAAGGCCCCAGATCATTACTCATACATTCCTCGTTTCGACCTCCCTGTTGAGACTAAGAAGCCACCTAAAAACCCGGAACAGGAGGAGATGTTTAGGAAGGTGAGAAGCCTGGAACAATCGCTCAGAAACATGCAAGGGTTGGGAGGTCAAGTAAGTGTAGCCTACAAAGATCTATGTTTGTTCCCTGACGTACAGCTACCTGTTGGGTTCAAAATGCCCAATTTGATTTGTATGACGGGCACGGAGATCATGTAGCCCACTTAAGGGGATTCTGCAGTAAAATGAGATGAGCCGGTGGGAAAAATGAGTTGTTAATGGCATACTTTAGCCAGAGTCTGAGTGGCGCGGCATTGGAGTGGTACACTCGTCAAGATCACAGCAGATGGTATATCTGGGATGATTTGGCCCAGGCATTCGCTCGTCATTTCCAATACAACATCGAGATCATTCCAGATCGTTGGTCTTTGACTAAGATTGAGAAGAAGCCTAGTGAAAGTTTCAGGGAATACGGTTTCCGCTGGAGAGAACAGGAAGCAAGGGTTAACCCTCCAATGGAGAAGAACAAAATGGTGGAGTACTTTCTTCAGGCCTTGGAGCCTACTTACTTTGGTCATCTGATCTCGGCCATATGTAAGTCTTTCAATGAAGTAGCAAAAATGGGAGGGATGGTAGAGGAAGGGCTCAAGTCAAGCAAGATCATGAGCTATTCTGCCATTAAAGCACTACGCAGGCAATCCAGAATGGCACCGGAGGCGTGCTTGGGAAAAAAAAGAGGATGTCGCTATGGTCGTTTCAGGATCATGGCACGGACCAGGGGATTCTCCTACCCACTACACCCAACCTCGACCCCAGCTTCAAGCCTATACCCCAACTCCATATAGTCCACCCCAGCACTACTTCCCACCACCAGAGCCTTAATACTCAGTCAGGCCACCCCAATATCATGTCCATCATGCACAGTCATATGCTCGACTCCCTCTTTACCCACAATGGCATGCACTAGCTCCATGAAACCCTTACCCACCACCACAAACATACCGAAACCCTAACGGTCCAAATTTTCGAGCCAAGCCAGAATTCAGGAATGAAAGGTTGCAGCGGAAGAAAACTTTCAACCCACTTGGGGAATCTTATACCAGCCTATTTCAAAGATTGAGGCAGTTGGATGTTCTGAGGCCAATTGAGTCAAAACTACCAAACCCCCATCCAAAGAACCTAGACTATTCTCTCAGATATGCGTACTGTTCTGATACTCTGGGGCACGACATAGAAAAGTGTTGGCACTTGAAGAACGCCATCCAAGAGCTCATTTATACGAACCAAATTGTGGTCCAGAGCCTAGAGACACCCAACATCAATCAGAACCCATTGTCGTCCCATGTTGAAACACACATGATTGAGATAGTGCAAAAAAATGGGAAGCCCAAGAAGCCTTCACAATCTATCATGATGATCTGGTCTAGTGAAAATAAGTCGGTCAAGGACCCAGTTGTCACAAAATCAACCTCTTTGATAGTTGAAGGATCGGTGGACAAGTTGAGCATGCCAAATGATAAGCCAGTTGTGGTAGTTGAAAAGAGGTCCCCAAGTGATGTTGTAGCAAAGCAAGAAAAGCCAAAGGTGATCATGCCGGGGGTCGCAAGTACACCAGTCATAATTGTGGAGGGTGATCGCACAGACCCTATCATTATCAAACTTGTGACCTAGCTGCCGATAACTGACACCAAGACTATCCCGTGGAACTATGAGCAAGTGATAGTGACCTATAAGGAGAAGGAAGTGAAAGAAGAAGTCAATGAGGCCCAGGGTTTAACTCGTTCGGGGAGATGCTTTGCCCCGGAAGAGTTAAGGAAAGATAAAACACTCAGAGACAATCCAGTTCTAGTGAAAAAACCGGTCACTGAAGAAGAATCAGAGGAGTTTTTGAGAAAAATGAAGGTACAAGATTACTCCATCATAAAACAGTTGAGAAAGACTCCTACTCAGATTTCCCTGTTATCATTGTTGATCCATTCAGACGAACATCGCCGGGCCCTGATGAAGATTCTGAACGAAGCTCATGTCCCCGACAAAATCATTGTAAACCATTTGGAGAAAATTGCCAATAAGATATTTGAGTCTAACTGGATCACATTCTCTGATGATGATTTGCCTCTGGAGGGTACAGAACACAATCGAGCCCTCTATCTCACAGTGAAATGCGAAGATTCTGTGGTCACAAGGGTGTTGATTAGCAATGGTTCTAGTGCAAACATCTGCCCTATCTATACTCTAAACAAGTTGAAAGTTGATGATGAGAGGATTCACAAGAACAACATATGCGTCCGAGGTTTTGACGGAGGAGGAAAAGACTTTGTTGGTGACATCATGCTCGAGTTGACAATAGGACCAGTTGAATTGACCATGGAGTTCCAGGTACTGGATGTGGCTGTTTCTTACAATTTGTTATTGGGTAGGCCTTGGATACATGTTGCCAAGGCGGTTCCGTCCTCTTTACATCAGATGGTGAATTTCGAATGGGATAGACAGGAAATCATCGTACATGGCGATGAGAATTTATATGCTTTCAATGATACCTCTGTCCCGTTTATCGAGGCTGAAGAGAATAAGGGGTCAAGGGTCTATCAAGTGTTTGAGACAGTGTCAGTTGAAAAGGTTCCGAAGGGGAATACATCTCGGGTCCAAAGTTAGTGTCTGCAATCGTCATGGTAGCAACCGAGATGTTAAAAAATGGTTTTATGCCAGGCAACGGTCTGGATGCATCTCTGCAAGGTATCATGCAACCAGTGTCCTTGCGTGAAAATCTGGGCACATTCGGTCTAGGGTTCAAGCCTACAGGGGATGATGTGAAGAAGGCTCGAAAGCTGAAAAAGAAGGCATGGTCGCTCCCTAAGCCAGTCCTACGTCTCTCCAGGTCTTTCATCAAGGCAGGGATGGTGAAGCATCCAGTAACAACAGTTCCAAGGCCTGTGATTGATTTTGATGAGGAGTTGGTTAAAAGGTTCCAGAGTATGTTTGATGAAGTGAACATGGTAGAAATTAGGGAAGGTTCCAGCAAGCGGATGTGCAGTTTGTTAGGCCAAAAGTGAAGATTAACAATTGGGATGCTACTCCTCTCCCTACCCGGAAGGAGTTTTGGTAGTTTGCTTTGTTTTCCTTTCAGTTTATCTGGATTATTCCAGGATTGTAATTCAGATTTTATTTTCTGTCTGTTAATGTACAAACCCTTCTATCATTTAGTTTTAATGAATTTCCCTTTTCCATTACTCCTAATAGTGTCATTTTCTTTTCTTTCTTTGTACAGTTCTTATTATGCTGGTTTCAATGACATGACATGCATGAGGAATCTTCAGCCCAGTCTTAAAAGCCAATCTAACTCTGAAATAATAATCCAAGAAATAGAGTGTGATGATGAAATAGAATATGATGAAGAGGAAGCATTTGAGGAAATTAGTAAAGAGCTAAGTCACTTTGAAGGGAAACCAAGATAAGTGTACACTTAGAACCACAAATCAGGGAGGAAATAATGAAAACACTATTTGAATATAAAGACATTTCATATGATGACATGCAGGGTCTAAGTACTGACTTGGTGGTTCACAAATTGCCCAATAACCTGGCATTCCCTCACGTCAAGCGGAAGTTAAGAAAGTTCAAAACTGACATGAGTATGAAGATCAAGGAGGAAATCACAAAGCAGTTGAACGCAAAGGTCATTCGAGTCACGCGATACCCCACTTGATTAGCTAATGTTGTTCTAGTGCTAAAGAAGGACGGCAAGACCAGGGTGTGCGTTGATTATCGTGATCTCAACAAAGCAAGTCCAAAGGATAATTTTCCATTGTCAAATATCCACATTTTGATTGACAACTGTGCCAAACATGAGATCGGTTCTTTTGTGGATTGCTATGCGGGATACCACCAGATTTTGATGGATGAGGGGGATGCAGAAAAGACAAAATTCATCACACTATGGGGAACTTATTGCTACCGAGTAATGCCATTTGGTTTGAAAAATGTTGGGGCAACTTACATGAGGGCAATGACTATTGTGTTCCATGACATGATATACAAAGAGATTGAGGTTTATGTGGATGATGTGATCATAAAGTCAAAGTAATAGGCCGACCATGTTGGAGATTTGAGGAAGTTTTTCCAAAGGCTCCGCAGGTACAATCTTAAGCTTAACCCTGCCAAGTACGCATTTGGTGTTCCATCCGAAAAACTGTTAGAATTCATAGTCAGTCGTCGAGGCATTGAGTTGGACCCGTCAAAGATCAAAGCTATCCAAGAATTGCCACCTCCAAGGAACAAGACTGAGGTGATGAGTCTGCTCGGGTGTTAAACTACATCAGTAGGTTTATTTCTCAACTCACAACAACTTGTGAGCCTATCTTTAAGTTGCTGAAAAAGGATGTTGCGGTCAAATGGATTGATGAGTGCCATGAGGCATTTGACAAGATCAAGGGGTACTTGTCAAACCCACCTATGTTGGTCCCGCCGGAACCCGAGAGGCCTTTATTTCTTTATTTGACAATCTTGGACAATTCGTTTGGCTGTGTATTGGGTCAACATGACATCACTGGCAGGAAGGAGCAAGTCATCTATTATCTCAGCAAGAAGTTCATATCCTACGAGGTTAAGTACACTCCCCTTGAAAGGACATGTTGCGTCATGACTTGGGTGGCATAAAAGTTGAAGCACTACCTGTCATCTTACACTACTTACCTCATTTCTCGCCTGGATCCGCTAAAGTATATCTTTCAGAAGTCTATGCCCATAGGAAGACTTGCAAAGTGGCAGATTTTGCTCATAGAATTAGACATTATCTATGTGACTTGGACCGCGATAAAAGCCCAAGCATTGGCCGATCATTTGGCCGAGAACCCAGTGGATGAAGAGTATGAGACATTGAGGACTTATTCTCCTGATGAAGAGGTGATGCATATTGACAAGGTGGATCAGGTTGGAAACTTTTCTTTGATGGAGCCGCTAAGATGAAAGGTTCGGAATAGGGGCCGTGCTTATTTCTGAAACAGGGCACCACTACCCTGTTACGGCCCATCTTCATTTCTATTGTACCAACAACATGGCTGAGTATGAGGCATGCATTTTAGGATTGAGGTTAGTTGTAGATATGGGAGTTCAGGAAGTCTTGGTCTTGGGAGACTCGGATTTTTTGGTGCACCAGATTCAAGGAGAGTGGGAGACTCGGGATTTAAAGCTCATACCGTATCGATAATATTTTCATGATCTTTGTCAATGGTTTCGATCAATAGAATTCAGGCATATTTCAAGGATCCATAATGAGGTTGCAGATACTTTGGCTACCTTGGCGTCAATGTTTCACCCCCGGACAAAGCTTATGCCGACCCTCTACATATTCAAGTTTGTGATCAGCATGCCTACTGTAACGTGGTTGAGAAAGAACTTGATGGTGAATCGTGGTTCCATGATATCAGGGAGTACATCAGGATGGGGGTATATTCGGTACAAGCCACAGGTGATCAAAGAGAACAATTCGGCGTTTGGCCAATGGATTTTTCTTGAGCGGGGGAGTTTTGTACAAAAGAACTCCAGATCTTGGGTTATTGAGGTGCATAGATGCTAAACAAGCCACGACTATCATGACGGAAGTGCATTCCGAGGTTTGCGGGCCAGATATGAGCGGGTATGTTCTGGCAAAGAAAATTCTTTGAGTAGGGTATTATTGGCTCACCATGGAATGAGATTGTATTAGCTATATGTGCAAGTGTCATCAATGCCAGGTGTACGGAGACTTGATTCATTCTCCGCCATCTGAGTTGCATACAATGTCCGCACTGTGGCCCTTTGTTGCTTGGGGCATGGATGTCATTGGACCAATTGAGCCCGACATCAAACGGGCACAGGTTCATTCTGGTGGCCATCGATTATTTCACTAAGTGGGTTGAAGCTAAGACTTTCAAATTTGTGACCAATAAGATAGTGACCGATTTTGTTCATTCAAATATCATTTGTCGGTTCGGGATCCCAAAAGTAATCATCACAGATAATGGCGCTAATCTTAACAGTCATTTGATGAAAGAAGTATGCCAACAGTTCAAGATTATACATCGGAATTCCACTCCGTATCGCCCCAAGGAAAATGGAGCTGTCGAAGCGGCCAACAAGAATATAAAGAAGATACTTCGGAAAATGGTGCAAGGTTCCAGGCAATGGCATGAAAAGCTGCCTTTTGCTCTGCTAGATTATAGCACTACTATTCGCACTTCAGTAGGTGCAACTCCTTATTTATTGGTATATGGTACTGAAGCAGTGATACCCACGGAAGTTGAAATTCCGTCTCTTCGGATTGTTGCTGAAGCCGAAATTGATGATGATGAGTGGGTCAAAACTCATTTGGAGCAAATAAGTCTGATTGATTAGAAAAGATTGGCATTAGTGTGTCATGGCTAGTTGTATCAAAAGAGAATGGCAAGAGCATACAACAAGAAGGTGCGTCCCCAAAAATTTGAAGTGGGTCAGCAAGTATTGAAACGCATCCTTCCACATCAGGCTGAAGCAAAAAGGCAAGTTCGCCCCAAATTGGCAGGGGCTGTTTATCGTAACGAGAGTGTTGTCCAATAGTGCTTTGTATTTAACAGATATAAAAGGCAAATATGTAGATATGACTATAAATTCTGATGCAGTCAAAATATATTATGTGTGATTTCTTTGGTTTAAATTTTGTTGTTTGTACTTGCTTTTTTTGAAGATTGGAATGACGAAGGCATTTTATTCTGCTATCTAATTAATCTACCCTTTGCTACCCCTTTGAGCCTTATTTATTTTCTTTCACACCCCTCTTTTGGAATCAGTAACAAATTTTAGAAATACGGACACAAAAGGTAAATAAACAAGAAAAGAGGGGAAAAAAGGAAAAAGAAAAAAAAAAGAAAAGAAAAAGGAGGTGTGACAGCTCCGACGACTCTGCTGGGGAAAAGAACCCAGAACCTCTGGTTCAAAATTCAGAATTCGAGCTTAGAATAATTGTTATAGTTGGCTTTTATTTATTATCTGATTTTTATATGTTTGAGCCTAATGTGCTAATTCCTGCTTTTTACCGCTTTGATATTGTTTGAACTGTATATAAACTGCTACGAAACCCTCCTCTCTCTGAGTTTTCTAAATCATCTGGAAAGTGTGCACTTCGTGTGACTTCTCTTCTGTTCGAATCATATCCCAATTTTAGAACGAGGTTCGGACAAATTGCAAAGCTGGTGAAGCTTCTGTATTCCCGGTACGTTGCCCCCCTCAGCTCGAGTTGTCCGTTTGGGTAAGCCAGGTCTAGAACAAATAAATCCAGGTTTTTAAACATAGAATAACATATCCTCATGCCGGATCCCTAGTAGGAACGTTTGTTGCATCATGTGCATTTGACTTAGGGGACTCTACACAGGGGTTGGGTCCGTGTAGGACAGGTGTACCCTAAAATAAAAGATCATCCTGATGCATTCTATGTGTTACATGTTGCAATCTTCAAGGGTAAAAAGGGTCATTTGGCGGACCAATGATAGTTGATGGCAAATGAAAAAAAGAAAAAAAAAGAAAAAAAGTGGGTGAAGTGGGACAAATAAAGCAAGTAGGGCCCAATTATGTTCTCTTTCACTTTTTTTTAAGTAAAAGAAAAGGAAAAAATGAAAAATTCAAAAAGATTTTGCATTTTCCCATCATTTTTCAAAAACAAAAGAGGAAAAAGAGGAATAAAATACAAAAAGAGTTTACATGTTCCATCATTTTTCAAAATAAAAGACAAAATATATTTTCTCTAAATTAGTTGTTTTTTTAATTCTCGCTCGTTTCCAATTTTTCCGAACTACGCATACCTGATTGTCGTCTTTCGGGGCGTGATACGTAGGCAACCCACATAGAGTCCGGTCTTCCTAGTGAGTCTTAGGTTCTTGGCTTCGCGTGGTCTTAGTCAAATCTTGCATTTTTAGCCACTTTTAGCCACATAGGTTAATTTTAGAGAAATAGTCACAATCATGTCTTGCTGTGTCCAACAGGAAGGGATATTGTCTCACAAAGCGTTCTATGTCTTTAACTTTATTTGGCCTTAATTTTCTCATACAGGTGTGGACTTACTTACCGGAGTTTGAGCATGACAAACACCCCAGGACCATCCAGTCAGGGTCACTCATTCAGGAGTTTGCTTAAGGAGATTTTTTTTAGTTATTATGTTGAGTCTGTTGTTCTTTTTTATGTCATCTTTTACCTTCTAATTTTGTACAGTAATGTCGAGTCTTTTGTTGTTGTACTTCCTATTTTTGTATTTGAAAAAAGTTGTGTTATAAATCAAAAATCAAAAAAACAGAAAAGAAATTTTGCGTTTTTATATTTCTGTTAGATGTTTTATTTAGAATACCAATTCTAGAAATAAAAAAGGAAATAAAAAAATTCTTTTGAGGTGGTATTCAATAGGAAGTTAATATCTAGAACTCAAAATAAAAATTGGTTTTATATTTCCTTTAGTAATTAAGACTAAAAATTCTTAAAAAAAATTCTTTTAGTACCTCTTTAAAAAATTTCTGTAAGATATTAATTCCAAAAATCCAAGAAAAAAAAGATTTTCTTTTGAGGTTCTTCTTTGGGAAATTAATGAAAAATGAATGAAAAAAAATTCTTTTTACTTACTATAACTTTAGGATATTGTACATAGAAGGAAAAAAACATACTTTATTTTTTGTTTGTCTTTAGAGTTTCTTCCTTAGGCAATCAAAAACTGAAATCCAAAAACTTTTTTTATCTTGTTCATTTCTCGTTTCGAAATCTTTATTCAGGGATATCAAATGAAAAATCAAAATATTTTTCTTTGGTTTATTCTTTAGATTTCTTTCCTAAAAAAAAGAATCAAAAAAATATTTTTCTCTTCTAGGGTTTTTTCCTTAATAATTTCTCATAGAGTATCTGTTTCAAAAAAAAATATGCTCGTTTAAGATTGAGTTTAGAATAGATTATAGAACAATAAGTCTATAAAATTCAAAAAAAAAGAAGATTTGCGTCTTTTATTTCTCTTTTCTCATAAGAATAGTCTTTAAGATAAAAAAAGAAAAAGAAAAAAAAAAGAAAATGAGAATGTTAGTTTATTTACTTTATTCCCAATCTTTCCGAACTACGCAAAGATCTGATTCATGCGGCATCAAGATATATAGGCAACCTACATAGGGTTCGATCGAATAATTTTTTTATTATTAAAAGAAAAGAAAAAAAGAAGAAAAAGAAAAAAGAAAAAAAAGAGGTGAAATTAGGGGATGTGAGAAATGAGAGGAAAGAAAAGAGTGATAATTAAAAAAAAGGAGGAAAAAAAATGAGCAAGCCAAGAAGTGCTAGCAAAGAAAGAAAAAAGAAGATTGAAATGAACAAATTGGGATGATGCCAAGTGACCTTGCGAACCTCGAAGTCATTCTACAACCGTTAATTGTTGCTAGGTGCATTGCACGCAATGTGATATTTTTAGTTGTTAAATGCCCTAATGCTAACAGGATGACCCCATTTTGTTCCTTTTGTTATCTCCATTGAGCAGAAGGGTAGTTGGTTTGTGGTTCTTAAGGCAACTCATCCATACAACACAAAGTTTCACAAGGGTTATTGATCCGTCTAAGGGAATTGTTGAATTAGAATCTGAGTTGAAAGAAGAGGTCTTAAGAGTGAAAGGACAAATGGCCGAAATATACCAAGCCTGGATTAGTGGGCGTCCTCCACCATCAGTTCCCACTAACTACACTGAAAGCCTTGTCACCATTCCGCCACTGTCACAAATCCAGCTTCCTACTACTGTTGATGTCTACCTGCAACCTTTTCACACTCCACCCGTCAAAACCACCTCATATCCCACTCCTTCGGCTACTCATGCTTTTGTAGCTTCTCCACCAACTACTTTTCCTCGATCCTCTAACGAGACTGTGTTCAAAATCCCTGATGCCCAACACTGTGCTCCAGGACCAACTTTCAAGGTCTCGGATCCATACTCTCACGCTCCTCATTTTGAGCCTCTCGGTGAAACTCAAAAGCCTGCTAAGACACTGGAGCAAGATGAGATATCCAGGAAGGTGAAAATCTTAAAGTAGTCTTTAAGAAACATGCAAGGGATAAGGAGCCACATGAGTGTGTCTTATAAAAACTTGTGCTTGTTTCCCGGAGTCCAGTTCCCTTTTGGGTTTAAAATGCCAAAGTTTGATTTGTATAACGGACATGGAGATCTCGTGGCCCATTTGAGAGGTTACTACAGCGAAATGAGAGGTGTTGACGGGAAAGATGAGCTGCTGATAGCGCATTTCAGTGAGAGCATGACTGGGGCAGCCTTGGAATGACATACTCGTCAAGATGTCAGTAAGTGACATACATGGGGTGACATGGCTCAAGATTTTGTGCGGCACCTACTTCCAGTGACCCGAGGGAAGTTTTAGGAAGTTTTGGCTCAGATGGAACGAACAAGTTGCTCGGGTCAGTTCTTCGATTGATAGAAAAGATGTTGCTGAGTCCCGCCAATGACAGGATCCAGTGGGCATTCCTGCTAAATGCTTTCAGCCTCAATACCGACCCCATGAACATCCCCAAACTCCACATAATCCACCCTAGTATTATCCTCCGAACAACATCCGGCCATCTGTCCAACCACTAGATCACTCCCTAGGGCAAGCACCAGCATCCCAAAATTTTCGTGCACCTTCAAAGCATTTTCGAGAATCCAACAACCTAGAAAACAGGGGCAGAGAGGGGAACAAAGGCAAAGAAATAGTTTCACGCCAATCGGGGGATCCTACACAAGCTTGTTTGAGAAGTTAAAATATTCTGTCCTGATTGAGCCGCTCCTCGGCTATACTCCGGACCCATATGCAAAAGGATTTGATCCTAATGTATGGTGCATGTACCACTCTAATGTCCAAGGGCATAGCATTGAAGATTGTCGTGCTTTGAGAAGGGAAATATAAAGAATGATTCAAGAAGGAATAATTGTGGTCCAAGGCAGTAATACCCCAAGTGTCACACGTAATCCTCTACAGGTACATGACAACACACAGATTGTTGGGGGATGGTTGGCAATGACGAAGGGTTGGTCAAAGGAGTCAAGGAGCCACTTGGTGAAGTTAATGATATTAAAATTGGTAATGGTCTTGGTAATATTGATGTGGAACTCAGTGGCTAAGATGCCGAGCCTGGTAATTGGAAAGACACTCCTTTCTTGCTAGCCAGTGAGGAGTCTTGGTAGTTCATTTTGATGTCATTTTTGTTGTCCGGGTTATTTCAGGGTTGTAGTCCGGATATTGTCTTGTGACTCAAACCCTCCTATCTTTTTATTTTGCCTAGTTCCTTTAGTCGTAGTAACTCATTTAGTGTTATCTAAGTTTGTTCTAGGGTTGTACCCCAGTTTATTTTGCTTGTCTTGTTGTTCAAACCCTTTCACCGTTTGTCTAATGCAATTTTCTGTCTTCTATTATTTCTAGTCATTTTGTTTAGTTCTCTTTTTCTTTTATAGTTCTTTTCATGCTGGCTCTAGTGACATGACATGCACGCATAATTCTAGGTCTTGTCTTAAAAGTTAGTTTAGTTATGAAGCAACTTTGAAGATAATAGGGACACTTGAGGGAAGTAAGTACAGATTTAGACATTTTGAGATCATTTGAAGCCCGAACTGTGTGAAACTGGGGAAGATAATGTGGAAAGTTAATAGGATGACAAGAATTTGTCATGAGAGTGTGCCCTGAACAATTTGAAGCAAGCAATTTTGAGTTCAAGTGCACCACCCAACGAGGGTTTTGTACTTAACAAGGCACTAAAAAGAGTGGAAGGCATATCAGTGATATCAATGCCGATACTACAAAAGAAATGCTATGCATGATCTTCATTTTTCATTTTCAAGTTGCATGTGTTGTACTTGGCATTTTCATGCATTGGGAGGCCCTCTTTCAGCTACCCAAACACTTATACCATTCGATACCCTTTTGAGCATGTACTGATTTATTTGACCTCCCCTCTTTTGGAATCAAGATAGAGTCATACGAAAAGAAAAAAAAGAGTTCATGACCCCATAAGTTTATTTTAGAAAGTTCATTCCAAAGGAAAATTCAAAAAAAAAGAAGAAAAATAGAGATAAAGAAAAAAAAAAGGAAAAAAAAAAAGAAAAAAAAAGAAAAAGGGAAATAGTAACAAGAAAGCATCTTTGTGAACTACATTTGACCTGATTCTTGTCACCACAAGATACGTAGGCAGCCTTACGATTCGGTCACACCAAATAAAATATTTCATAATCCCACGAAGTCGAAAGTGAGGCAGTCTTTCTTAGTAACTCCATCAAAAGAAAAGAAAAAGAATCAAATTCCCTTGTTTTAGAAATTGGGGCAAAGTTTTTAGAATGGGTTCCAAAAGTTGTAAATAAATTAACCTTGTTGTCTTAGTTATTTTGAGCCTTTATGATATCCTTTGTCTCTATCCCTGTCCAAAAGCCACATTACAGTCCAAAAAACACCTCCCAGATAATCTTTGAGAGTGCTAAGTTTAGACATGCCAAGAGTATATGATGTTTTTACCATGGTTAATGCCTTGTCATCTGTAGAATCAGAGAAAATAAGAAGAAAAGAACAAAATGAGAGAGTCTTATTGGTGAAAACCTTCACAGTTACTATAAGGCGATGGTGAGTTGAGAGAAAGAACAAAATAAGCGAGGCTTGATGGTGAAAACACTTTGGGCACTACAAGTCGAATAAGGATCGTGAAGTAGATTGGATAATCGAAGCATTGAAGCCTAGTTTCACGGTTTAGGGGTATAACAAGAGTTGAACATCGGACTTGCTTGACAGATTAGGCCACTTAATCCAAAGGTGCATGTCATGGTCATTAGAGTTGGTATCCACATCTAATAAGTTTCTACTTTGTAGTTTTCTTGATAGGAATCATCTCTTTCCATTGTCCTTTACTCTGTTTCTTTTATCTTGTTTACTTCCTCTTCCTGAGTCTGTTTGGTCAGAACAAGTGAGAAATGACTTCAAAATTTGCCACCAGCTTTCCAATTGCACAAAACGGGATCTGGCTAGCATATCAAAGTGGCATAAGTTAGGAAAGAACAGCATGTGCACTGAGTTGGTAACAATCAACGTGCTTTGGGATTCATATGAAATACAAAGATTCGGTATATGTCAATTCATGAACAATGCAACAGATAGAGGGTGTTGGGTTTGAACAGATCAAATTTTCTGTGATAAGGTTGACAGAGAAAGTGGTTAACCAATAACAAGCAAAATCTTCCAAGTGGAAATCAAAGTTATCATGGCAAGTGAAGGAGCAATAGACCTCAAGGCCAAGGCCAGTGACCTACGTCAGGAAAGAATAACAAGCGCACTGAGTTGGTAAAAATCAACGTGTTTTAGGATTCATGTGAAATACAAAGGTTCAGTAAATGTCAATTCATGAGCAAAATGCAACAGATAGAGGATGTTGAGTTTGAACGAATCAGAGGTATTTTCTGTGATAAGGGTGACAAAGAAAGTGGTTAGTCAATAAACAAGCAAGGTTTTTCGAGTTGAAATCAAAGTTATCATGGGAAGTGAAGGAGCAATCGCCCCTAAAGTCAAGGCCACAAACCAACCACCATGGTTAAACTCACAAGTTTTCTTTGTTTGAAACAGGGACGAAGACTATGTCCAAATCAAAGCTTCGAAGCTTGAATTTTTCAAGTGTCATGCCCAAATTATGTCAGCACAAAGGTGGTTTGAGAAGGGGAAAGAAAATTTGTTTGATCTACAGGAACCCTACATGAGGAAAGCATGGTTCAGGGGCAAGGAATTTTGTTCGTTCTACAGAGATCCTCCAGGAAGTGAGCATGGCTCAGGTAAGTTCATTCTCAGCTATTCAGGGCCCTCATGGATAATGGGATTTAATTTTAAAAGTTCTCAGGACCCTCCCGGATAATAGGACCTAGTTAAACTTCAAGTCCTTCATAGATAACAAGATTTAGCGTAAGTTCTACCTTTAGGAAATGTAATTTAGCTTTAAAGTTGTCACTCTTAAGATGATATTTAATTTGAAGTTTTCAGGACCCTCCTGGATAATGGGATTTAGCTTTTAAATTCTTAGAGATTTTGGGCAACATGATTCGATTAACACTCACAGATGTGCCCAGACACCAAACTGGGCAGAAAAGTTTCTTTTGTTTTGTCTGTTTTGTTGTAATATCAGGCACCCACCAGAAGAACAAGGGAATACAGTTAAAGTTTTGGCAATCAGGCGCCCACCTGGAGTGCAAGGGAAATACAGTTGAAGTTTTGGCAATCAGGCGCCCACCTGTAGAACAAGGGAATACAGTTAAAGTTTTGGCAATCAGGAGCCACCTGGAGAACAAGGGAATACAGTTAAAGTTTTGGCAACCAAATGCCCACCTGGAGAACAAGGGAATACATTTCAAGTTTTGGCAATCAGGCGCCCACCTGTAGAACAAGGGAATATAGTTCAAGTTTTGGCAATCAGGCGCCCACCTGGAGAACAAGGGAATATAGTTCAAGTTTTGGCAATCAGGTGCCAACCTAGAGAACAAGGGAATACATTCAAGTTTTTGGCAATCAGGCGTCCACCTAGAAAACAAGGGAATACATTCAAGTTTTTGGCAATCAGGCGCCCACCTGGAGAACAAGGGAATACAGTTCAAGTTTTGGCAATCAGGCTCCCACCTGGAGAACAAAAGAATATAGTTCAAGTTTTGGCAATCAGGCACCTACCTGGAGAATAAGGGAATACAGTTCAAGTTTTGGCAATCAAGCGTCCACCTGGAGAACAAAAGAATACATTTCAAGTTTTGGCAATCAGACGCCCACCTGGAGAACAAGGGAATACATTTCAAGTTTTTGGTAATCAGGCACCACCTGGAGAACAAGGGAATACAATTCAAGTTTCGGCAATCAGGTGTCCACCTGGAGAACAAGGGAATACAGTTCAAGTTTTGGCAATTAGGCACTAACCTGGAGAACAAGGAAATACAGTTCAAGTTTTGGCAATCAGGCGCCCACCTGGAGAACAAGGGAATACATTCAATTTTTTGGCAATCAGGCGCCCACCTGGAGAATAAGGGAATACATTTCAAGATTTTGGAAATCATGCGCCCACTTGGAGAACAAGGAAATACAGTTCAAGTTTTGGCAATCAGGCGCCCACCTAGAGAATAAGGGAATACAGTTCAAGTTTTTGCAATCAGGCACCCACCTAGAAAATAAGGGAACTCATTTCAGAATTCAATTCGCATTTGCAACAACAGAAATTTGCCTCAAGAGTGCAGGTCAACAGTTCAAGATGCACAACAGAACTGTAAAAGAAGCAAGATCAAGTTTGAAGAAATATAGACAGGATTCTTGTAATTCATAGATCATAGTTTAGTCTAGCTTCTTTTTATTTTGTCTCGGTGTAATAAGGAGTTCAGCAGGCAGTAGCAGCAGCAGCAGCAGTGAAATCACGGCTTCCCGGTAGTCCCAGCTACCAAAACTTCCCGAACTACACTGACCTAATTTCTTTATAGTCAAGGATATGTAGGCAACCTCGGAAGCAAGGTTCGGTCAAATCTTTCAAAAAATGCTTCCCACGGAGTATTCAAACCGGCAAAAATCGCTCGTATCCGCTCACTTTATCTTTGCCCGAAAACTCTTCGTGTTCTCAAGCAAAAAGGGGCAGCTGTGAGCACGTGATTGTTGCCCTATGTGAAATACTCCTACAAATTAAAGAAATAAATTTTTCCCAATTATTTTCAATTTTATAAGATTTCTGTAGGAATTTGTGTTAATTGTTTGCATTTCTGTGCACGTTTATTTTTATTAAAATCATGAAAAAATACCAAAAATACCCTACATTGTATTTAGATATTGTATTCATATTTTAGGATTAATTAATTACTTTATTAAAAATTAAAATCACAAAAATGGCTCACTTTTACATTCTTAGCTTTTGAATTTTCGATTATTAATTTTTCTCTTTTAATTTAGGATCAACTAATTTTTATAAACATTATAGTTAGATAATTAACTCAATTTTATAATTTAAATTAATTTAGGAATTTAATTTAGGTTTTTAATTAATTAAAGAAAGAAAAGAAAAGAAAAAGAAAAAAAAGGAAATTGAAAAAGGCTATTTTAATCCCAATTGGGCCAACTGATGCTAAGCCCAAATTTCACCCCAATTCGGCCCAAAACACCCCTAAACCCGCCCCCTGACCCGACCCATTCCCCAAACATATAATCTCTAATATAATACTTTCACAAAACTAAACCCTAATCCGTAGAGACCCAAACGGCTCCCATCCATTTCTCCTTCAACTGCCTCGTCCGAACCAGCCCTAACTCGCCTAAAACCCAGGTGAGTTCACTCGCACATACCCCTTCACCACGTCATCATACTGTAACGTTTCTGACAGATTCTCTCACTCTCACCTCTCTTCTCACGTGTTGGAAGCCTCTAGAAGGCATATGCTGGATGAATGGGGAGCGTGGGATCGATTTCAATTGATCTCAGCCCTTCATTCATCAAGGGATTGCCTGATAATTAGAGGAATTTTGGAAGAAAAAGAAAAAAAGAGATTTTTCGAAAAGATGGGGAGAGATAAAATGTTCTAGGGTTATTTGAGTTTTCTTTCAGATTTTTCACGTTTGGTTTGCATTCCAAAAAATAAATACCAAAACTGTTTGAGTTTAATTTTTGTTGGAGTTTTGTTTCATTTCAAAAGGAATCAGAAACTCACCAAAAATTTCAGCATTTTTTTTGTTTTTCTTGATTTCTGTTGCTCAAGAATGGGGTTTGATTGAATGAAGTCTTCTGTTTCATTTTCGACATTTTGGTTGAAAAATGGAGTTCAACTGAAGTTTTGGGGAATTTAATTGACTGAGTCCTGCTACTGGATCGTTGTTTCTTAGTTTGAATTGCTGTTATTTTCTTGTTGGGATTTTGGAGTCAAAGCTTTGTAATCGACTTCACTTCTATTATGAAAACAAAGGTTCGATATCAGGTTCATCTTCTTACGCTCTCTTTAATTTTGATGTTGATTCTCTTGTTAGTTTTGGTATTGATTCAAAGTGGGATAAGAATTGGGGTTTAGTTAGGTCTAAAAATGTTCAAGAGTTCGTGTAGATGGAGCTAATTTGATATTGATTTGGTTTGAACGTTTGAGGTCGTATTTAGATTTCTATATATATTTAAGTATCAATCTTGCCCCATTCTGCTTTATTCCGATACAAGCTGGTCATATTTCGTAATTATTAATTGAGGCTAAAAATCTAATGCTTACATCCGTAGATCTTCTTACTTTAAAAGGTTCTGATTTTCTTGCTAAGTGCATGATAGTCCATGTTTTTTATCATAATGGCGGAATTTGTTTCCTGTGATGCCTCGGTTGTCCAGTGTTGAACTTAATGATCTCAAGCATGAAGACTGAATTCGAGTTTGTCATCGTTCTCTTTGTTTGAATTTGTTCTCACTATAAGGTTGTCTGGTGTCATCTGTTTGCTCTTATTGAGATTATGTGCAAGTAGTTGATGTTAGTTGAAAACATTGACGAATTTAGGTGTGAGTCAAATATCTAATTTCTTGGGAATTCATTGAAATCATTTGATTGATTCCCTGCTGCGTTTAACTCGATTTGTTCAAGTAGTTCATCATTCTCTGTTGCAAATTTGGCTAATTCCTGTTTAATTGAGTTGGAATTGTGGTATTCTGATCAGAATTCTTTATAAGGGAATTTGAATTGAGTTATGTGAATTGAGACTAAAATTTCATCTCCATAATACTGGAATTTTATGTGCGCGATTGCTGGAAATTGTATGAACTGAGCTATGTCATTGGACTCTGCTGCTGAAATGTTAAGAGTTCACCTTGAAATTCTCTTTTTAAATTTCTTGTTAGTTGAGTAAGTTGGTAGCTGCTGTTGGAAAGATTTACTGTGAAAAATATTCAGTTTTGTAATAGTTCCTTGATTCCTCGTGTCTTGCATCAGTTGGATTAATAATTTGTGAGCCTTAAAATGTTTTTCTCTTTCCCTCCAGTCTTTGTAGATTTTTGCACCATATTTGCATTATTCGCATCAATTCCTTGCACCTATTGAAATAGTCTATGCATCAGTTGTTGTTCTAAATTTTCTGCGACGTCAAAGTGAACCTGCTTAGCATTTGTGGTTGTAGAGGTGATGGTTTTGAGCCACCATTGACATCCCATGTGTGTCATTTTCCTAGTTTTCTAGTTTATGCGATAATGGACAGAATGAACAAAGTGGACAGGTGAGATATTGGTTTGAGAAATGTGTAAATGGAAGTGGGTGGTGAATTGAGTGAAGGGAAACGGCGAACTAGATTTGAATTTATAATAAGATAAAAATGAAGCTTTTTCTTAGGAATGCCTGCATTGTTTTCCGTTTAATTGAATATTTTCTCTTTTGGCTTCAAGTTTCGGTAGCTTGTAGTTTGTATTCCTGTTAATTCGATCATGTTTGCTCTTGTTCAAATTGCAACCTAATTTCCAACAAAGTTAAATAGAACGTATCGGGAACCACTGGTACATTTCATGTAGCGTGGTTTACGATGTGTTTTATGTAACCTTGAAATAATTCCTTAAATAAATAAAAGCGATTATGAAGTTGAGCGACCGTGCTAAAACCACGGAACTCGGGAATGCCTAACACCTTCTCCCGGGTTAACAGAATTCCTTACCCGAATTTCTTTGTTCGCGAACCATAAGTAAAAGTCAACTTTCCTCGATTCGGGATTTAAATCGGTGACTTGGGACACCATAAATCATCCCAAGTGGCGACTCTGATTTTTAATTAAATAATCCCGTTTCGATTTTCACTTTAAATTGGAAAAAACTCTCTTATACCCTCTTCCGGGGGTAGAAAAGGGAGGTGTGACAATGAGCAGCTACAAACTCTTCTAGGAACAAGAAAGGCTAGCATAGTCCGAAAATAAAATACTAAGACAAGTTGAGAAGATAAGAAGGAGAAGTGCAGGGCTGTGAATGCCAAGCAGCTACCTAGCCAACTCCGGAGACCTGCTGGAAGACTGATCAGCACTCACTATCGCGTCCCGAGACTCCTGGATCTGCACACAAGGTGCAGGGAGTAAAGTGAGTATGCCAACTCAGTAAATAATAAAAGTAAAAGCAACTGAGCAGTAAGAAAATAGGTAATTCCACGTCATAGTACTACAGCAAAACAGTATATGTCCAGTACAATACTGTAAATCAATTAACTCGTAAAAAGAAATTAGTTCAGCAAAACCTTTTTAAAACATCTTTCAATAGTTTCAAACGAGTGATAAAAGCAGAGAGTAAAAGGATAGAAACGTAAACAGCCCATCGGGTAAAACATGTACCACAAACCGCCCCTCAGGCAAAATATCAACAGAACCAGCCCCTCGGGCTACCTCACAATCACTCGTAATCAGCCCCTCGGCAATAACATGAAACAACAACAGCCCCTCCGACAATAACACATCTCTCACACTGAGTACTCCGCGCTCACTGGGGGTGTCCAGACTCCGGAAGGGCTCCTATAGCCCAAGCGATATCACAAGCCATCTCGTGGCATAACAAATCAGGCCCTCGGCCTCTCATATATCACAAATCAGTACAACATGCTGCGGCGCACAGCCCGATCCCATAATATCCTCACAACACAGGCCATCGGTCTCACTCAGTCAGAAACCTCTCAAGCCACTCGGGCAATAGTAAAACGTGATGCTCAGCCCGAAATATCATTTAAAATATCAAAACGGAGTAAATACGACTGAGTTATGAAAATAATAAAATACAACATGACTGAGTACAGATATTAAGTCAAAACAATGAGGAATAATAGTAAAAAGCCCCTAAATGCGCAACTTAACAGTCGTACGGGACGGATCAAGTCACAATCTCCAATGGTGCATGACCCCACACTCGTCATCTAGCATGTACGTCACCTTAAAGTAGCAGCACGATGTGAAAATCCGGGGTTTCATACACTCCGGACAACATTTACAATCATTACTTACCTCAATCCGGTCCATCTCTAGCCTGCGATGCCCCAGCCTCTCGAATCGGCCTCTAAATGCTCTGAATCTAACCAAAACCAGATTCATACCATTAATACGCGCTAAAGGAACAAAGCCCAAGCGAAAATAATCAATGCATCAAAAATCACGAAATTGGCCAAATCCGACCCCCGGGCCCACGTCTCAGATTTCGGTAAAAATCACATCACTAGAATCCTCATCCTCCCACGAGTCTATACATACGAAGAATATCAAAATCGGACCCCAAATATCCCCTCAAATCCCCAATGGAAACTCTCCAATACCAAGCCCTAGTTCTCCAATTTTAACCCTTAATTTCCAATAATTTCAAGCCTAATCAGTAAGATAATGCCATAAAATCGAGTATTGGGTTCAAAAATCGTACCTTCAAGCGTTATCACTTGACTCCCTCTTCAAATCCCCTCAAAAATCTCCAAACACATCTCAAAAATGGAGAAGATAAGCTGAAAATCGTGACGGAATGCTTATATAGTTTCTGACCCAGGGATTCCGCATATGCGGTCCCTTAAGCGCACCTGCGCTACCGCTTCTGTGGAAATTATCTCGCTTCTGGGGTTTTCACTTAAGAGGCCAACTTTTGCACTTGTGCCCCAGGCCACGCACCTGCGGGCCTGCAGGTTCAGTTATCCATCCGCTCCTGCAGTCAGCCCTACGCACCTGCGGTCCCCAATCCGCATGTGCGGAAACAACAGAAGCAGAAAACTCTGCAGCTACACTCAAACTCCAAATCTTCCGCCAACCATCCAAAACCATCCTGACGCCTTCGGGACCTCAACCAAACATGACAACAAGTCACATATCACTATTCAAACTTATTCCAACCTTCGAAACACTAAAAACAACACCAAAACACCCTCAGATTCAAGTCTAAGGATTCCAAAACTTCCAAATTTTGCAAACAATCAAAAAGTCTATCAAACCCCATCCGAATGACCTAAAATTTTGCACACACGTCCCAAATGACACAATGGACCTATTCCAATTTTTGGAATTCCATTCCGACCACGATATCAAAATTTCCACTACCAATCGAAAAATGCCAAGATTTCAATTTCGCCGGTTCAAGCCTAAATTTACCACGGACCTCCAAAATACATTCTGATCACGCTCATAAGTCCCAATTCACCTAAAGAAGCTATCAGAACCATAAAAATCAAATTTCGAGATCATTTACTCTCAAGTCAACTTCCGATTGACTTTTCCAACTAAAAGGCCAACTTAAGAGACTAAGTGTCTCATTCCTCTCCAAAACTACTCCGAACCCGAACTAACCTACCCGATACCACATAATACAACTAAACAACACATAAAGAAGCAGAAATGTGGGAAACGGAGCGGTAAATCATGAAACGACCGGTCGGGTCGTGACATCCTCCCCCTCTTAAACAAACATTCGTCCTCGAATGAGTCAAGAAATGCACCCGAAGCCTCAAATAGGTGAGGATATCTGCTCCGCATCTCCTGCTCGGTCTCCCAGGTAGCCTCCTCCACGAGGCGACCTCTCCACTGCACTTTTACTAAAGCTATATCCTTTGACCTCAACTTTCGGACCTGTCGCTCCAAAATAGCCATTGGCTCCACATCATAAGTCAAATCACTGTCTTACTGAACCGTGATGAAATTCAAAACATGAGACGGATCGCCAATATACTTCCGGAGCATAGAAACAAGAAATACCGGATGCGCACTCGACAAGCGAGGTGGCAAGGCCAGCTCATAAGCTACCTCCCCAATCCTCCGAAGCACCTCAAAAGGCCCAATGAACCGGGGACTCAATTTACCCCTCTTCCCAAATCTCATAACACCCTTCATGGGTGAAACCTTCAATAGAACCTTCTCCCCAACCATGTAGGACACATCACGAACCTTCCTACCAGCATAACTCTTTTGTCTCGACTGCACTTTGCGAAGCCGCTCCTGAATCACCTTCCCCTTGTCTAAAGAATCTTGCACCAAGTCTGTACCCAAAAGCCTCGCCTCGCCGGGCTCAAACCAACCAACTGGAGATCTACACCGTCTCTCATATAAAGCCTCATATGGAGCCATCTGGATACTCGACTAATAACTGTTGTTATAGGCAAACTCCGCGAGGGGTAGAAACTGATCCCATGAACCACCAAAATCAATGATACAAGTGCACAACATGTCCTCCAATGTCTGAATAGTGCGCTCAGACTGCCTGTCCGTCTGAGGGTGAAAATTTGTGCTCAACTCAACTTGAGTACCCAACTCTCTCTGCACGGCCCTCCAAAATTGCAATGTGAACTGAGTACCTCTGTCTGAAATGAAGGAAACTGGAACCCCATGCAAGCGAACAATCTCACGAATATAAACCTCTGCTAACCGCTCTGAAGAATTGGTAGTACATACAGGAATAAAGTGCGCAGACTTGGTCAGTCGATCCACAATCACCCAAATAGCATCGAACTTCTTCAAAATCTATGGGAGTCCAACTACAAAATCCATGGTGATCCGCTCCCACTTCCACTCTGGAATATCCATCTGCTGAAGCAAGTCACCCGGTCTCTGATGCTCATATTTCACCTGCTAACAATTGAGACACCAAGCTATAAATCCCACAATATCTTTCTTCATTCTCATCCACCAATAATATTGTCTTAGATCCTGATAGATCTTTGTGGCACCCGGATGAATGGAGTACCGTGAGCTATGGGCCTCCTCCAGAATCAACTCCCGAAGCCCATCTACATTGGGCACATATATCCTGCCCTTTATCCTCAATACCCCATCATCACCAATAGTCACATCTCTGGCATCGTCGTGTTGAACTCTGTCCTTAAGGACAAGCAAATGAGGATCATCATACTGGCGCTCTCTGATGCGATCAAATAAGGAAGACCGAGAAACCACACAAGCTAAGACCTGACTGCGCTCCGAAATATCTAACCTCACAAACCTATTGGCCAAGGCCTGAACATCAACTGCAAGAGGTCTCTCCCCAACAGGAATATATGCCAAACTACTCATACTCACCGCCTTCCTACTTAAAGCATTGGCCACTACATTGGCCTTCTCTGGGTGATACAAGATGGTAATATCATAGTCCTTTAGCAGCTCCAACCATCTCCGTTGCCTCAAATTGAGATCCTTCTATTTGAACAAGTGCTGGAGGCTACGATAATTAGTAAACACCTCACAAGACACGCCATAGAGATAATGCCTCCAAATCTTCAATGCATTAACAATGGCAGCCAACTCTAGATCATGAATAAGGTAGTTCTTCTCATGAGGCTTCAACTGACGAGAAGCATAAGCAATCACTCTACCCTTCTGCATCAAAACACACCCAATACCAACTCTCGAAGCATCATAATACACTGTATATGAACCTGAAGTTGATGGCAAAACTAACACTAGAGTTGTGGTCAAGGTAATCTTGAGCTTCTAAACACTCGCCTCACACCCATCCAACCACCTGAATGGAGCACCCTTTTGAGTCAATTTGGTCAAGGGTGATGCAATAGATGAAAATCCCTAAATGAACCGACAGTAATAACACGCCAAACCAAGAAAGCTGTGAATCTCTATGGCTGAGGACGGTCTGGGCCAACTTTAAACCGCCTCTATCTTCTTCGGATCAACCTAAATACCTTCACTAGATGCATATGCCCCAAGAAAGCCACTGAATTGATCCAAAATTCACATTTGGAGAACTTTGCATAAAGCTTCTTCTCCCTCAATCTCTGCAACACAACTCTCAAATGATCTACATGCTCCTCCTGACTACGCGAGTACATGAGAATATCATCAATGAAAACAATCACAAACGAATCTAGATAAGGCCGAAACACATTGTTTATCAAATGCATGAACATTGTTGGGGCATTGGTCAGCCCAAAAGACATCATGAGGAACTTATAATGACCGTATCGGGTCCTGAAGGTTGTCTTAAGAATATCTAAGTCCCTAATCTTCAACTGGTGATCCCCTGAACGGAGATCAATCTCGGAGAATACCTTCGCTCCCTGAAGCTAGTCAAATAAATCATTGATACGAGGCAAAGGATACTTATTCTTGATTGTGACTTTATTCAACTGCTTGTAATCAATGCACATCCTCATCGTGCCATCCTTCTTCTTCACAACTAGAATAGGCGCACCCCAAAGCGACACACTATGCCGAATAAACCCCTTATCAAGGAGTTCCTAAAGCTTCTCCTTCAACTGATTCAACTCCACTAGTACCATACGATATGGTGGAATAGAAATGGGCTGAGTGCCCTGCACCAAATTAATACCAAAATCAATATCCCTATCCGGTGGCATGCCCGGCAGGTCTGCAGGAAACACATCCAGAAAGTCCCTCACTACCAGGACCGAATCAATGGTACGAGTCTCTGCATCTCTCACAAAAGCTACGTATGAAAGGCAACCTTTCCCAACCATCCGATGGGCCTTCAAAAATGAAATCAGCCTACTGGGAACAAAATCGGTTGAACCTAGCTACTCAATCTGTGGCACACCCGGCATTGCAAACGTCACTGTCTTAGCATAGTCTAAAATAGCACGACATGGAGATAGCCAATCCATGCCTAATATCACATCAAAGTCAACCATACAAAGCAACAGAAGGTCCACTGGGGTCTCCAAACCCCCAATAGTCACCACACACGATCGAGACACGCAGTCCACAATAATAGTATCTCCCACTGGAGTAGATACATGAACAGGTGAAACAAGATACTCACGGGGGTATCCAAATAAGGAGCAAAATATGATGACACATATGAATAAGTAAAACCAGGATCAAATAACACTGAGGCATCTCTATGGAAAACTAAGACAATACCTGTAATCACAACATCTGAAGCAATAACATTGGGTCTAACTGGGAGTGCATAGAAACGCCCCATGATTGACCACCCCCTATAGGGCGACCCTTACCTGGCTAGGTGGGTGGTGAAGTAACTGGTGCTGAAGTCGATGGTTGACTCCTCTGCTGAGATGAACCCCAAAGATGACGAGGACATTGTCTCCACATATGATCCAACTCTCCACACTCATAACAACCCCCTGGTACTGGAGATGGGGACTGAAGGGAACCCCTAGCACTGGAATGACTAGCAGAAGAACCTGGCATAGAAGAGCCCTGAACTGATGGAGCACGGGATGAACTCTGGGCTGGAAGGGCACTAAGTGAGGAATGACCCTGATGAGAACTGTGAGAACCATGGCCCGATGATGCCCCACAATAATTGCGCGAGCTGACTGAGCATGCCTAAGTGGACGGCCTCTGCTGTGCTGAAACTAACCTCCGTGAAGAGTACCACTGAATCCACCCTGACTACGAGGCCTCTTAGCCTCCCTCTCAACCCTCTACTGGACACGAGCCATCTCAATATGTTGAGCTATATCAACAACCTCATCAAAGGTAGCACCAGATACTCTCTCTGGTCATGAGCAACCGAAGCTGAAAAACGAGGCCATCTATAAACCTCCTAATCCTCTCCCGATCTGTGGGAACCAACCAAACCGCATGACAAACCAACTTAAAGAACCGCATCTCATACTGTGTAATAGATCTGTCACCCTAACAAAGCTGCTCAAACTGCCTGCGCAGCTCCTCTTGGCGAGACTCAGGTAAAAACTTCTCTAGAAAGAGAACGGAGAACTGCTGCAAAGAAAGGGATGCTGCGCCAACTGACCTATGCCTATCGTAAGCCTCCCACCAACTAAGTGCAGCCCCGGAGAACTAGAAAGTAGTGAATGAGACCCTACTGATCTCCAGAATACCTGCGGTCTGAAGCATCCTCTGACACTTATCCAAGAAACCCTGGGCATCCTCGCCCTCTACACCACTGAAAGTCGGAGGCTGAAGTATACCAAACCTCTCTAATCTGCGCTGCTCTTCCTCTGGCATAACAGGGGCTACATAGTCCTGAGCAGCTGCAACCGGCTGGGCTGGAAGTGCCCTTGGTGTCTGAAGTCCCTGCATGACCTGCTCAAGTGTGCGAGTGGCAGGAGTCTGAGTGCCTCCCCCGGCCTGGGAAGCAGCTGCGGCTTTAGTAATTGAGACTGCCTGAGCTAGGCCAGTGCACACTAATAAAATTTGGGCTAGGGCATCCTGAAGGCCTGGAATCACAATAGGCACAACCGGTGCCTGAGCTGGTGCTGCTAGAGCATCCACAACTGGGACCTGATCATGAACTGGGGCGGCAGGTGGATCTGTAGGTGCTGCCCTAGCTGCTGTGCGGGCTACACCCCTGCCCCTACCACGGCCTCGACCAGGTCCTTGGCCTCTAGAGGCCCCAACTGGTGGAACTTGTGGTCGCCCGTCCTGACCGGTAGCATGTGTCCTCACCATCTGTGAGAGAATAGAATAACAAAAGTTCAGTTACCAGAATCAACAGATTCGCACGACAGGAATTCAAGAATTTGAAGTTTTTCCTAAAGGTTCTGCAACCTCCCGAGGATAAGTACAGATGTCTCCGTACCGATCCGCGAGAATTTACTAAACCTGCACATGACTCGTGAGACTTATGTAACCTAGGCTCTGATACCAACTTGTCACGACCCTAAAACTGACCCGATTGTGATGGCACCTATCGTGAAACTAGGTCAGCCGACACAAACCCAAAACCAACCAGAAAACCATAGGAAGTCATTTTAAGCCATTAATTAACTAAAATCCCATAATATAAGTTTAAATAAGCAGCGCGAAAATATAACACAAGTCTGACATCGGAGTGTCACCAGTCATGAGCAACTACAAACTCTTCTAGGAACAAGAAAGGCTAACATAGTCCGAAAATAAAATACAAAGCCAAGCTGAGAAGATAAGAAGGAGAAGTGTAGGGTTGCAAACGCCAAACAGTTACCTAGCCAACTCTAGAGACCTGCTGGAAGACTGATCAGCACTCACTATCGCGTCCCGAGACTCTTGGATCTGCACACAAGGTGTAGGGAGTAATGTGAGTACGCCAACTTAGTAAGTAATAAAAGTAAAAGCATCTAAGCAGTAACAAAACAGGTAATTCCACGCCATAGAACTACAGCAAAACAGTATATGTCCAGTACAATACAATAAATCAATTAACTCATAAAAACAACTCAGTTCAGTAAAACCTATTTAAAACATCTTTCAATAGTTTCAAACGAGTGATAAAAGCAGTGAGTAAAAATAGAAACTTAAACAGCCCATCAGGAAAAACATGTACCACAAACCGCCCCTCGGGCAAAATATCAATAGAACCAGCCCCTCGGGCTACCTCACAATCACTCGTAATTAGCTCCTTGGGCAACAATATGAAACAACAACAGCTCATCCGGCAATAACACATCTCTCACACTGGGTACCCGCATTCATTGGGGGAGTTCAGACTTCGGAGGGGCTCCTACAGCCCAAGCGCTATCACAAGCCATCTCGTGGCATAACAAATCATGCCCTCAACCTCTCATATATCACAAATCAGTACAACATGTTGCGGCGCGCAGCACGATCCCATAATATCCTCCCGATCCCATAATATCCTCACAACACAGGCCATCAGCCCCACTTAGTCAGAAACCTCTCAAGCCACTCAGGCAATAGTAAAACATGATGCTCAGCCCGAAATATCATTTAAAATATCAAAATGGAGTAAATACGGCTGAGTTATGAAAATAGTAGAATACAACATGACTGAGTACAAATATTAAGTCAAAACAGTAAGGAATAGAAGTAAAAAGCCCCTAAGGGTCCAAAACAGTTGGCACGAGTCCCAAATATGGCATTCAACCCAAAACATAGTAATATTTTCCAAAACACAATAATATCGAACAATTTTCAATCAAATACGCGACTTAGCAGTCGTACGGGACGGAACAAGTCACAATCCCCAACGGTGCACGACCTCACTCTCGTCATCTAGCGTGTACGTCACCTCAAAGTAGTACCACGATGTGAAAATCTGGGGTTTCATACCCTTAGGACAACATTTACAATCATTACTTACCTCAATCCGGTCCAAACTCTAGCCTGCGATGCCCTTGTCTCTCGAATCGGCCTCCAAATTCTCCGAATCTAACCAAAACTAGATTCATACCATTAATACGCGCTAAAGGAACAAAGCCCAAGTGAAAATAATCAAATTACATCAAAAATCCCGAAATTGGCCAAACCCAACCCCCAGACCCACGTCTCGAATTTCGGTAAAAATTACATCACTAGAAGCCTCATCCTCCCACGAGTCTATGCATACCAAGAACATCAAAATCGGACCCCAAATGCCCCTCAAATCCCCAATGGAAATTATCCAATACCAACCCCTAATTCTCCAATTTTAACCATTAATTTCCAATAATTTCAAGCCTAATCGGTAAGATAATGTCATAAAATCGAGTATTGGGTTCAAAAATCTTACTTCCAAGCGTTATCCTTTGAATCCCTCTTCAAATCCCCTCAAAAAGTTCCAAACCCGTATCAAAAATAGAGAAGATAAGCTGAAAATCGTAAAGGAATGCTTATATAGTTTTTGACCTAGGGATTCTGCATCTGCGGTCCCTTAAGCGCACCTGTGCTACCGCTTCTGCGGAAATAATCCCGCTTCTTTGATTTTCACTTAAGAGACCAACTTCCGCACTTGCGCCCCAGGCCACGCACCTACGGGCCCGCAGGTGCGGTTATCCATCCATTCCTGCGACTAAATCTGCTCCTGCGGTCAGCCCTACGCACCTGCGATCAACGCAGTTGCGGAAACAACAGAAGCAAAAAATTCTGCAGCTACACTCAAACTCCAAATCTTTCGCCAACCATCCAAAACCATCCTGAGGCCCTCGGGACCTCAACCAAATATTCCAACAAGTCACATATCACTATTCAAACTTATTCCAACCTTCAGAACACTCAAAACAACAACAAAAACCCTATGATTCAAGCCTAAGGATTCCAAAACTTCTGAATTTCGCAAACGATCAAAAAGTCTATCAAACCTCATCCGAATGATCTGAAACTTTGCACACACGTCCCAAATGATACAACGGATCTATTCCAATTTTCAAAATTCTATTCCTACCCCGATATCAAAATTTCCACTACCAACCGGAAAACGCCAAAATTCCAATTTCGCCAATTCAAGCATAAATCTACCACAGACCTCCAAATACATTCTGATCACGCTCCTAAGTCCCAAATCACCTAACGAAGCTATCAGAACCATAAAAAATAAATTCCGAGATCATTTACTCTCAAGTCAACTTCCAGTTGACTTTTCCAACTAAAAGGCCAACTTAAGAGACGAAGTGTCTCATTCCACTCCAAAATCACTCTGAACCCGAACTAACCAACCCGATACCACATAATACAACTGAACAACACATAAAGATGCAGAAATGGGAAAAACGGAGCGGTAACTCATGAAACGACCGGTTGGGTGCCTTGTGAGTTTATTCACTCAAACACATATATTTTAGGAGATAACATACAAAAGGGAGGGAAAATGGATGTTGTCATCAGGCAAATCATTGACAAAATTAAGCAAGATATCATAGAGGCATTCGAGTTGAAACAAGATGAGTTCATAGACAAGTACGATAGGAATTTGGAAGAAATCAAGACCAAGCTCGATAGGCTTGAGATGCTGGCCAGAGATGGCTCCTATAATAGCCTTGGAGATGCAGAAGCTCGTCCATCTGACAGTGACGACGATGATGATATGGATGATTAGTTGTTTTTTGTATAATCCTTTTATTTAAAGGGTTATTATCTTATTTCTGTTTTTATGAAATTTTAATTTATATTTATTTTATTTAATGAAATATCATGTTTTTGTTTTAATGTTTTTGTGCATTTTTTTAATATTAGTTCTCTTTAAACTCAGAAAATAACAGAGGGAAAAACTATGTTTTTCCTTCAGCATAATAATACAAAATTTCAGTATGTTTTAATATGAATTTTTAGGAAATGAACTAAATAACTTTAGCATGCATTAACAAAAACTCATTAAAAACTTACATATTGCAGGACAAAAGATTATGCATGTTTTAGCAAATGAACTAAAATATTTCAACATACTACAAAACTTCAACATTTTTTGGTATGAAGTTTTAGCAAAAAATCATAATAAAATTACGTAGTGCAGGAGAAAAACTTCAGCTCGTTTTTCCTGAAGTTTTTAAAATGAACTAAACAACTTCAGCATTTTTATGCTGAAGTTTTCGAAAAAAGCTCATGATAAAACTATTGAACGCAGGACATCACTTCAGCATATTTTAGTGCTGAAGTTTTAGCAAATGAACCAAAAAACATCGGCTTGTTTAGACTACAAGACAAATACTTCAGCATTTTTGGTGTGAAGTTTTGGCAAATTATGTAAAAACTAGCTTGTTTAGCAAATAAACCAAAAACTTCAGCATGTTATGTAGTACAAAACTTCAGCATATTTTAATTTTTAGCCTTGATATTAAAATTAGGTTTAACGTGAAGAATCTTCTGCTTCACTTTAGAATTCAACGTGAAACAAATTTAGAATGCAAATTCATTCGTCAGTGAAATTTATCAGTGAAAAGTTTATGTTTCATCCGTCAAACAACTTCATGCAAGTGTGAATTACGAAAATAATTATAGAAACATATATCATGAAGATCAATCAGTTTCAAAAACTAATTTGAATTCTGAAGATGAATTGCAATACTTACAATGTATTTTGTAATTTTGAATTTGGAATTTGAATCTGGCTCAAATTTCTGGTTTGCGAGAGGAGATCTGAGGAGAGACGGGGTGATGGAGGAGAACCGTAAAGTGATTTATGCGGGATGCATTTTTTATATGTTTTGTCACGGGTATAATGGTCATATTATTACGGATTTTTTGTCATCTGGCTACCAAATCAATAATTTTTAAAAATAGGGTATAGGTTAAAAGGTGGCATAAATATAAGGTATGGCTGCAAATAAACCTGTGGCACATAAGTGGAGTAACGAAATTGCTCTCTCCTTCATGTGTAGTACCCCATTTTAATTTATGTGATATAATATAATTCATACAAAGTTTAATTAAGAAAGAAATTAGAATTTAAAAACTTGTAATCTTAAATATGCTATAATATTTTTGTGTAGCTTATAAAACTTTTAAACTTGTAACCTTAAACATGCTATAATATTTGCGTGGCTATAAAATCTTTTCATTACAGGTAAAATAGAAAGTGTAAATTTAATTATAGAAATACCGTATAATTATGTTTGGAACGAATTAATAAGAAATAATACTACGTAAACTGAAACGGCAAGATTGGGTAGTTAGTGTGAAAGTGAAGTTGACTTGGATGAGGATCTTGGATGATGGCAGAGACCTAAATTCTTTTGAACTACAATATTCCCAGATTGTGTAGTCCACGTTACTTGATATGTACTTGCAGCACTAGTTTATGAGTAGCTTTATGTGAATATGAATCTGATCGGAGGGGCATCTGTTTTGCATCTATTTAGATAATAATGTAATAATGAAATGAGGATGGTGCATGAAATTGGTTACCATCTACCAATTGAATAAATAAAATTAAAAACGAAAATACGTGCTAATGAAACTTTGCTGAAGTTGCACAATTAAGGTGTCGCAGTCATCCAGTAATTGGTGTAGTGCCCTTTTAATTAGATTTGGTCTTGTACATATGTAGTTTGTAATTGTAATAGAACTTATTCTATCAAATTTAATATCTTCTTAGCATTTACTCATATATTGTTAATCTACTCTTACACTTAATAATTTACATATGGGATAAGGTTCAAATAAATTAGATGTAAGTTCGAACCGTCATTTCTCAATTCTTCATGGTGTTAACAGCTATAGCTCATGGTGTTGTGTTTCTGGAATTATCCTCTGACAATACAGGGACAATTAAAAGGTCGTATTTCTCTTTGATATCCTTCAGACTTCTCTGGTGGCTCGTAAAGTCCACATTATAGAGCAAAAAAAATCATGTACGAAAATAAAATTCGTTCGAAATTGATTAATCTCTGACACTTTGTCTGATTTGCTTAGATCCTTTTAGATTCTAATTCTCCTCAACTTTATGCAGAAATAATATCATGATCATAAATGGTCATTTTCGATTTTACATAATTCAGCTCTCTCGAGTCCCAACCCATAGAGCAACATCATTAAACTATGCCGGAAACACAAGGTCTGATGCCAAAGCCGTTCAAATCTCTGCATCAGATACGCTCTAAACAGAACGATTTCCATTTCAGCTTCAGCAATAAATAACTATCTGCAACTTTACACGGGACACTTCAATGGGACAAAAGGAAAGAACACATCAGGTAAAGACGTGCCGCTGAAAAACAAACTTGGAAACTTTCAAACACTTCAAAGCAAAGATGGACCCGATTGCCTCAGTTGCGCCACCAAATGGATCTCATAGAAAAGCAACTTGAGCAAATTAGACGGTGTCATCAACTGTCTCCTGCCATTCTCCCTTGATAGATATCGTAGGCCATCTAAAACTTCTAGACTCATTTCATTCATATACCTCACCGAGATTACTATTGATCATCTCTATAGTCGGGATTCTCCTTCAAGATGACAAAGCCTTCAAGAATGGGCGAGAGCGGAATGTATCTGAGCATTGACAACAAATAGGAGTAAGACAAGAAGCTACAGGAACGACACTGTTAATATACTACGACACGAATAATCTGAAAAGCTTTCTTTTTAAAGAAGTGCAAACTACAAATAAAATTCCAAAGATAAGAAGAATTATACTTCTCGGTTGCAAGCTCAGCTCGATCTCCGGCAGCAAGGAGAACCGGGGTTGAGTGGGTCTGGAAACCAGTAATGGTCTTGGGTCGACCTGCCTGGCCTACAACATCAACAGCTTGGCCAACACGGACAGGAACCGACAAGGGTTTCAAATTTTCATCCACAGTCAGTAGCATCCTTGGCTGTGAAGCCAGAGTAAGGAAATAAATTTAGGAGCTGATAGTGGGGAAGCCAGAATAAGATCAAAAAGGAATAGGCTTGTTCAACAGACAGCAAACCTGCATAGCTAAAGTGAGGAAATAAAGCACATAGTGATATTTCCCCAAGATAATGGCCTTCATATCAAGACATGCATGCAGCATAGTTACCAGTCCAGCCAATGCAGTCCTGAAAAGGTTCAAAGCTGGTCAGCTGTGCAGCTCTACATAGGATCAAAGAGAACTAGCATATTCAGCTTGAGCTGTATTCCATCAATCAGCCAACTAGCTCAATCCTCTGAATACTGGTTAGTCGTATTTTATTTTTTTAATCAGTTAAAGAACAAATATACAGCACAGACTGCAAACGAATCGGCATTTAACAGATTAGTGCTAAAGTTTGCAGTTTAATGCACCAATGTTCACTGCCACACATCAAGATGAGAACTTTTCTTCACTGAATAAGAAAATCATTTTCAGCTCGTGTTGCAGATATGCTTTTAAACACTTTGTGTAGACTAGATAATGCTTGCTCTTCCAAACATCAATATGGAGAACCACATGCAAGTTGTAGAGGAGAGGGCTTACGGAGATAACAGAAAGTGTTCAGAATGATATGGTGAGAGAGTTAACAATCCTTTTCCCAAATGAACAAGACCTTGGGCAATCCGCACCTGTAGAAGTAGTGATGCCAATGATCAGAGCAAGGGATCGTAATTGAATATTACAGGAGCCAAAAGAGAAATAAGAAAATTAGTTCTTACACAAAAAAGAAGGTTGGCTTCTTTGTAATAGTAACTGGAAAGATTGCGCAGCATGCCAGCTATTCTGGCATTGTTTGTTCCTGCACCTATCAATCCCAAGGAAATGATAGCAGCCTACATACAGTATTCAGATAAGCAATTGAGATTTGAGAAGGAAAAAAATCTATAGTAACACAAATATCTACTTTCTGCTGTTCCTCAAACATACCATAGCTACTTCGGAGTCTGAATCATGACTAAGCCTGCTCAGAGTGTCCATCACATTGACCTGTCCAAGCCACCAAGGAGCAAAAGATATGCTGGTACGTGAGAAACGAGAGAAGAAGAAAAAGTCTGGGCATCTACTGCTTATGATAAAACTTTCAGCAACTCAACTCTAAAGAAGCAACAGAAAAGGACAAAACGAGGTCACTGATACATATATTTTCCAATATACCTTTGGATTTGAAATGCAGAGGAGGGCAAGAGCCAAAGGAACTGCTCTTCTGATATTTTGCTCTCCATACTGTAAAAGGTGTTCTAGCGAGCGTATGGCCATCTCGAGCCCCAGTTCTTCAGCCATTGCCACCATTGCAATACCAAGGACGGCAGGTCCCTGGAAGGTTTCACCCTTCTCAAAATGTTGGGCACATTGACCAAGAAAATGTTGGACCTGAGACATTGAAACTTTCAGCTATTGTTGTTACTCTCATGAAACCACTTAAAAGCACAAGTCTTGTACTACCTTGAGCACATTGCCTGTCCCAGCATAGGCACAAGAAAGCAGGGTCATATCGCAATGTTTTCTAATCTTTTCATTGAAAGTCTTTGAGACCTCAGCTGTAGCCTCGACACTTTCCTATAAAAAATTGGCAGATTGATCCAAAATCATCATGGCAAGAAAAAAGTTCCGCAAGATCTAACAGTTCACTGCAAGAACATTGATCAACAAATATCCAGGCTTTTGGGATACTAACGTTAAGAACAAATATTTTTCGTTTCAAGGTTGACTCTATATAGTATTGTTACCTGTTTTCCAAGATACAGGAGACCAAGACCAAGAGGCAACAGGCGGGCAAAGGGCTCGCCTAATTCTGACTCACTTCTTTCCATCAATGCAAATATTATTGCCTGAGCAATCTCTTCATTGCACGAACCCACATATACCAATCCCAATGATATAGCAGTAAAGGCAAGCACATCAAGGGAAGCCTTACTATCTCCAAGTATTGGAGTCAATTTACTACGGATCTGAAAATCATGAAGTCAATTAAATAGTTGTATATCTCTAGAACCTTCCGCTGTACCAAATATAAAGTTTTTACACAGTAGACCTATTGCTAAACTACAAAAGAGTTTCATGTCCACACAAACAAAAGATAACTATGAACTCTACCTGCTCATTCTGAGAACCAGCATAAGCAAGACCAAGGCCCATTATAGCACCAATTCTAATTGAAGGGTCCTCTTTGTCTATGTACTCAGCTAGAAGTGCCAATGCCTGCTCAAAAGAAATAAATTAAAATCCAAGCCTAGCATGTTTTGCAGAAGAAACATAGTGAAACACAACATCAAGGAGCTCACCGGATCACATTCGTTCTTGATACCACAGTTTACAATCCCAACTCCTAATAGTGCACCGGCAATGACATGGGTATCAGTACTATGGAAATACTTGTCAATTTGTGCAAGACCAGAATCAACATCCCAAAGCAGGATCATACCCTAAATGTTTAGGCCGGAACAATCATTAACTCATGATAGAAAATGAAAAACGAATAGTGACACCCGACCAGCAAAACTACGCACCAGACTTGCAGCAGCACTAGCTTTTCCATGTTCTTTATTTTTGAAAAGCCAGCTTGTCGAGGCACCACCACTTGACGCCTCTGATGGTACAGTCATCAACTTATCCTGGAACAGAAATATAAAGTGAATAGAGTATGTAATATGTACCCTATTATAATATATATATATATATATATATATATATATATATATATATATATCCAGCAGAACCCATTATATACCTGACCAAATCCAGCATTCACAAAGGCATTGACAAATGTAGAGGCCAAATTTTGTCTTGCTGAATCTACACTTGCCCCCGCACTAGCCCGGCCATCAAGCAAATGTGGCTGATAAATTAAAACAAAGGGAATCAGCACAAATTTTGGTTACCAATGTCTTCTGTTTGCGCGGAGTGGTGATAGATAATAAACATAATTTGCCAGACAAGCTTTTCTTCACCAAGGATGCCAGGAAATAACAGACAAGATATTTTGTTCCACTCATTATTTTTCTTTTCTTTCTTCTAGTTGGTAATTCAAGGAGATAAAGGAGTATTGAGAATGCCTATTTGATAGCGGTGGCGACAGGATGAGCGGGAAAAGTATGAAATTATGGTGCTTTTTTTATTGGGCGGGGGGTGAAAAGCTAGTCTGCACTTGCCGGCCAAATGTTGGCAAAACATAGCTAGGTGAATACTTTGCCCACCAAAAGAAAATCGACAAAAGTTCAACAGCACACACGTCCCAGGCAATGTCAGTTCATATATTTCAATTAAGGAATAGAGAAGATATGCAACAGTAGATGCAAAACAAACATAATTAGGAGGAAAGGATATATTAACAAGTGCAAACCTTGTATATGTCATCAGGGGTTTTTGGTTCCATGACCTCAATATCACGAGCAAGTGTCAGATAGCCTTCACTTAATTTAGCATTGTTAATAATCTCCTGTAATCCTTCTCTTTCTTCATCTTCTGCACACATCTCTTCATCAAGCTCAAATGTCTGACCCTGCATTTCCAAACATTAAATCAGCAATCTTAGATGAACCATCAAAGATAAAACAGATTTATGTCACAAGCTATAAATCCTGCACAAATAACTCTTAGGGCAGGGGATGCTGGGTCAGGAGAGAAATTATCCGGAAATAAAGGGAAGAGAGGTCGTGGAGAAGAAAGAGAATTTGATGAAATTTAGGATGGCCACCGAGGAAAATTCACACAGCAACATCGTAAGCCGGAAAATGACAAACAGAATAGAATAATGGAGAACTTACATGGCGAGCAAGAATGTAACAGAACTGCTTCTTCCGCAAAAGATCATCACACGATGTAAAAACTTGCTTTACATACTGCAAACAGATGCAAACCAAGAAAAAATAATCAACTTATACCCAAATTTCAATTTTAGAATCTATAGCTCCACTAGACTCTAACTTAAAAGAAAACAGATCCGTTAGACTTTAGCAAACATCCCTACACTCTAACAAGCGATGTTTCTTTTAAAGAATGGGAGGAGAATGAGAATAGAATTAAAAAGTGCATACCTGCATGTTATACAGGTATAGTGCAGTCACTAGCGCACTTGGATACTCCTCAAATTTCATATAGATAGTGTATGCAATATCAAGAACCAACATGTCATCAGGTCCAGGAAGGTATCTGTTAGACAGCAAAAATCATGAATTCTAATGCAGAGGTCATGGAGAATCTAATTAGACATTAGATAATATTGAGGACGGAAATTGCCAGCAGAAAACACACAAAAGAAAGGATGTATCACATTTTTTTTTGGTTTGATAAGTACATAGCATCTGTCTTTATATCTGGAAAAGAAGGCACCAGAATTTTACTCCTTGGCTTCCACCAGAGAGGAAGGAAAACACAACTAAAGCAACCAGAGAATCGGAAAGAAGGCCTTCCGAGGCACTTTGCTGCTCAAGAGAGACCGAAAATTTGCATATATTAAACTACTTATTAATCAGAACACAGCGCAATAATTCAGACTTCACTTCCACAAAGTTATCCACTCTCAAATATAGGCTTGCAAGGGGCAATGAGCAAGGATCTCATCAGTACCCATAGAGAAAATGCCTTCACTTTATTCTCGTAGAAAGACCCAACAGACTGTAACCATGCTTCAGACTCTCCCTAATATCCTTTCCTATTACAAATTTCATTCGTCATTGATAAATTCTTTTAAGTAATTGTGTGAACCAACAATTTTTACAGAATAAAGTTTCTTAGGAAGTGGTAGGCCCTCATCTCCAAAAGGTTAAAAGGTAAGCATAAAAAATCAAAAAGACGTCTAGGCAATGCTCAAGGGCAATGAATCAGTACAGCGCAGTAGGAACGTCAAATAAACGCATATCATCAGTTCGAATACTGGCTAATGAACTAGGTCTAGTGTTTAGGTAGAGAAGGCCAGGGGCAGAGAGGCGCATTATCCACCGAGTTCCGAAGCTTGATGCAAAGGATTTGCAGGTGATAAAAAAAGGTCTATTTCTAAGCTATTCATCAATTTTAGTTAAGAACTACAACCCAACGCAATGTAGCCACAAATAACACTGTGTATGTAAATGTTCGTAGCGCTAGAGTGGTTCGCCACTCCAGGTCAGTTTTTTTTTTTGGTCGGACTTTCTTACTGCGGCAATAGACCAGCCCCACTATTTACGCTAGTTTCATTATCAAGTCAACAACGAAACTTATGGGTTGGTAGGAAACTGCATATAAGTGTGAAGGATGAGAATAACTAAAAGCATAAACACTACACATTGACATAACTCCAGGAAATCTAATTTTGCCAAGAGAAATTCAAAGGATTCATATATGCTAACAGAAACTCCAAAATTGTGTCCTGAGCAAACTCACTTTGCCGAACTGGTGAGATAGGAGCACGTCCTTTTGTAATTTGTACTATCAACATGCTCGACTAAAAGATCAAGATCTTCCACCTGAAATTATTCAAAAAAGATATCTCACCAGTGACTCACATAGAAACGACATATAATTATGTAAGGGCAGGAGAGAAACAAATACCTCCATTAAAAGATCGACAGCCTCAGGTTCAGCATTATGCTGCATTGCAGTACAAGATAGCAGTCAAAAATTGGTAGCCTTTCAAACAAAAGAAAAGAGATGAAAAGCAATCTAAGCTTCCCCATCAGAACAGGATAAAAGGAAGGAAACCTTTATAGATCCATCCTGCAACCCAACTACAATTAAATATGCAAAATGATACCTTCATGTGAAAAGCAACAATTTGTTGCACAAGCTCCATTAGATCATCAATTGGGCCTTCTTCACCCTGAAATCGTTTACACATCATAAGAACAGAAACAGAAAAGCTGATTAATACCTCATTTCAGAAGTTATTGCATGATATAAATGTAAAAAAGCATGTTGTGACATTCACAAAATAACGATAGAAAAAGGCATGAAGTTGTTTGCTACTTTTTGTTTAAATAAATTAACAATAAAATTCAGATAAATGTCACAATCTTCAAGCAAAAGATTTGTACACATAACTTATTGTCCAGGTAAGAGAAAAAGTGACTTGTAAAAAGATGATAATAGGTACATATGTACAGTAGCAGGAAAGCTAGCCTGAATTGCATATGCATAAAGTAACCAAACTCTAAACAAAGCATGAACAACACAGGCTGTAGAAAAACACATTAAAATATTCCTCTAATACCTTGCACAACTTAAGAAATGAAGGAAAACGAACCTGCCGTTTTGCATACTCTTGTGAAATTTCTCCAGCCAAGTTCCTGTAGAAACAGTCAGTTACCCAGTACTTGAGAGGAAAAATGGATTAGGCAAGAATTGGGAAATGAAACACATTAATTTACACACAGAGTAACCTGCCTTGAGCTAGTATCTCAATCAGACACCCATCTCATGAATTGCAATGGATAATTAGCATTAACATCACGCAACAGTATAGACACACTTCTTTGGATGAGGGTGACAGTGATGCCCCGGTCAGTTTGCGCCCAACCCGCAATCGGACAGCATACTAAATCCATAAGCACAGGTGCAAGTTATTTCTGCCACTAGGATTGGAGTAGATGGGCCCACACTGAATGTTGTAGATGGGATTCGGATTAGGAATCTCCATATTATCTCTCCTACAGCTCAACCCCCCACCCCTTGCGGACAAGGGCATAGATACACTTTACTACTGCTAAGTGTTCCTTACCACTTAAAATGGACCAAAACTCCTAAAAATCTATTTTTATTTCCTGAACCTACATCGACTTAATATGCAACTGCACTAGGTCATCATTGATGTCTGCCAAGACTGGAATTAATACAAATGAGCCTGTTTAAGAGCCGTTCAGCACAGAGAAGATGCAGATTTTCTAAGGTCAGTTACTGGTTTGCTAACAAAGTAAGTTCTAAGATAATCATAAATAATATAAACATGGGAAAAAACAAAGAGGATAAGGATACTTGAATAGGAGTTTAAAAAGACAATGTTACTAGATGTCAAGCATACCTAACGTATTCATGTCCCCAGGAACCAATATCGCCTTGAGAACCCAACAGTCTATACTTCAAGCTCTCCTGTAAGAACCAATAAATTAGTAATAGTCATAAAATAGATGAAAAAGTTGTTAACGTCGCCAACACGAGTAATAGTATATCACGCATGCATAATTATTAGTACTCCAAAAATAGAACATACCCTTTCTCCTTCAGCAGACATTGTCAATGCCAAAACAGAAAGTATATCTGCCAGAAGTTTCTGCATGCAGTTGAAGTTGCGTGAGTGAAATTTATTCAACTTTTACAACGATTAAGTGCAATGCCAGCTCCATACCTTCATATCCGAGTCTGGCATTTTCTCATAATATCCCTTTAGTGTTCCATAGTGGGGACGCAAGAACTTTAATGGTTTTGGAACTGATGTCATCGAGCTTGTTGATGTACGAATTTCCTGTCTATAACATAGGAAAGATCATAAGCAAAAGAGACAAAAAAGAAATGTCCTTGCTTATGTAAAGTTTGACCCTAAAAAGTTCAAGGATTGAAGACTTAAACTGGGATCTGATTTCTCATTCAAACTGAGAAATATGCATGATTCATAATGCATGTAGCGCATGCTAATTCAACAAAGAGCTATCTTTTACACATCCATACATTTATTTTCCATGGTTTTTAATGTCTAATTGATGGATGTCTAAGGACTTCAAAGGAGGTCGCATCTCTTTCTGAAAAAGTTCCCAAAAGAAAGTGCCAGCTAATGATAAGCTTGCACCTATTACATTTGATATCCAAGATCACTTTACTAACAGGTGTAAGCATATAAACCAATTCATCGGGGGTAAAAAAAAGAAAGAGAAAAGGACAATGTTGGACAATCGTCTACCTGCTATTACCAATAATGAAATAAGGCACCTTAGAGCACTAAAGGGAACTTCTATCATCCCTCAAAACGTCAAAAAAACATGAGCATGCAAAGAAAATGAATCCAGAATAAACTAGAATACCAAAGCCCCAAAAAACTTACTATTAAGGTTCAAAGTTAAGCTCAACAAAAGCAAGTACCTATTACACTATCTATAGCTGTAAACATTGTCCAACTTAAATGAGAATTCAGCAGCTCACCTCAACAACTATCCCTCAATCCCAAACTAGGCGACTTCAATATCCACTTTCCGGTAAATACAAATTCGACATGTATTACAAAAGAAAGGGGGAAAGAAGATACCTCATGCTCTCAAGGGCAACCTTCTGTAGCCCTGGATCAGTGTCTTGAACTCTCTCCACATACAGTTCCAATTGCTGCTTCAATGCCAAATCCTCCTCCGACTAATCCCACCAAAATCAATAAATAAACAAAAAGATACAATTAAAACATAAAGTGACCAATTCTGTTCGAGTTCCGTGATTGCTTTGACACTTACGAGATCTTCGTCTTTCTTATCATCCTTCTTCTTTGGGTCCTTGGAGGGAACCTTAATGGTAGCCTCTTCTCCGGCGGACTTGTCACCGCCGGCGCTACCGCTAGCACCTGTACTGTTTGGATCCGGAGTCTTTGACATTTTTAGCTAAAACCCTAGCAGAGAAATTGCAAAGATATAAGTATAAATTATCGAAGTGAATTGTGTAAATAGCTTAGTTTCTATTAAAATACAGGTGAACATACGGGAAGAAAACGAGCACAGACTATAGAAGAACAATGGTTGTCGTTTTCAGCAAGCAAAGGTTTGTACTTTGGTTTTGCTTCTGAAACTTTGTTATATCTGCAGACAAACGAGGGAAGAAGTGAACCGGATCCCGGTCGGATTTGTGGGCTTTCCGCTTTAACAGCCCATCTTGGATTGACGGTCTCTTTTAAGCCCAAAATGGTATAGATTGATGGGCTTAATTTGGCCGGTCGACCCAAAATAATTGTAAAAATAGCACAGACTAGCCAGTTTTCGGACTGGTTATTCAAAAATAGTCAGCGTTTGCAAAATTATTAAAAAATAGTCACTATTTTGCTGCAACAGGGACTGATCCAGCGTAATATACTGGAGATCGGGCACTTCTGTATGAACTTCCAGCATATTATGCTGGAACTCCAACACGTGGAAAGTTTCAGCATAATATGCTGGAGATTGGAGCACCTGTGTATGAACTTCCAGCATATTATGTTGGACCAGTATATTATACTGGAACTCTAGTATATTATGCTGGAGTTCCAGTATACTTATGATGGAACTCCATTATAATATGTTGGAGTTCCAGTATACTTATGCTGGAACTCTAGTATATTATGCTGGAGTATTTTTCGGATTTTGATCAATGTTTTCGTTCAGATTTATCTTTACATAAAAAGTGGCTAAATTTCGATTACTTTTGAAACTATGGCTATTTTTGAATGACCACTTGTAAATCTGGATATTTTTTAATTTCTCCCAAAATAATTATATTCGCTGGCTAAAATATACATATATATATATATATATATATATATATATATATATATAAGTATTTATATTATATGTATCTTATATATTAATGGATAAAAAATACATATTGTCAGCTATTATTTTGTGGAGTGGCTATATTCTGTAGTTTTTCCTAGTTTTCCCTAGTTTGGTCCGTTTGAAGAGCTGCACAAATTAGCCAAACAAGGCACAATCTTATAAACTTCATCATTGGTCTGGTAATTGAGCACGATGAGGTAATTTGTTGGATTAGGCATGCTCTTTACAAACTGAATAATGGCCTATGCGAAGTTGTTTTTCTTCGAGGAAGCGGGAGGAAAGGATAAGAGAGGGAAAACAAAGTGATCAAAGTTGTTTGTGTAACACAATATTTTATCTTTCTTGTATACGGTTAAAACCGGACCTACCTAATTATGCTATTTGATTGAGACAAGGGAAATGCATCGAGGGATAGCCTCGTAATGAATCGGACTAGAGCGTGAAGACGAGGTATTGAGTCCGAGGATCGAGGTACCTACCGAGATCAAGGCAAACAACGACCAAGATCAAATGTGATAGACTTCGAGCAAAGTATAATAACGGAAAGGCGAGATATCCGCGACTGGCCGGAGATCATAGCGTAAATCTCGGAACATATCAAACCAAGGGTGGCTATCTAGTTAATCATGTGATTTATTTCCATAGTTAGAATTGTATCTTAAATAGGATTTCTCTACTATATAAAGGGGGTCCTAATTATCTTGTACACAACTTACATTTACTCAGATTAAAGCAATACTATATTCTCTCTTAATTCACATTCTCTTGTTTATCCGCTTGTTATATTTTAACTGTTCTTGCATAACTAGATTGAGGGCTCTATCCAAATGTTGATTCGTTTTATATTATTATCAATTTCCATCATTTATCTTTACGTTTATTGATTAGTATTAGGTGAAATCACATATCCTTAAAACCACATTATAAATTTAATTATTATCCAAATTTTAGAGTAAATAGTTTGGCGCCCATCGTGGGGCTAAGGATAATAGTGATTACCTAGTATTAATCCCCATAACACACACCGCTTTTACGATTGTTCTCGTAAGTGTCTTTGATTTTAGGAATCGACATGTCGAACTCTCAAGCAGTACCCACTCACACAGATACCGGCCTTGGTCTTCATGGCGAGAACGAAAACACAGCCGCCTCGGGAAACAGAGTACCTCCAATCAATCCCCATGTGCCACAGGCCGTTGATCCAGTCGATGTCAGTTCTCAAGTCGCCATTCGTGGAGATTTAGGCGCCGACCCTGAAAATAGCGTCCGCGGAGATGCCCGGGCAGCCGATTAGAACGCACAAAATGGTGAAGAAGGCGGGATTAGCCTTCGAATGATATTTGACATGTTACAAACTCAGCAGGTTGCGATAGCGCAACTCCAAAATCAGAATTGAACACCAAGCAGAATCGAACTCGATACATCACTAGAAGTTGTTTATAGGGTCGAACCTGTACAAGAGAAATTAAAAGATAATGGATCGGGAACTGACCGCGCCATCATGAAGATGCTCGAGGAGCTCACTAATCCGATTGAATTAGGAGAAAAGAAAATTGAGGCTAATGATAAAAAGGTAGAACCGTACAACTCACGGGTTGATCAAATACCAGGGGCACCCCCGATTCTGAAGGTTTTGGATTCGAAAAAGTTCGTACAAAAGCCTTTCCCACCAAGTGCGGCTCCGAAGCCCATTCCGAAGAAATTCCGCATGCCAGAAATTCCCAAGTACAATGGAACCACTGATCCTAATGAGCATGTCACTTCTTATATATGTGCAATAAAAGGAAATGACTTAAAAGATGATGAAACTGAATCTGTCCTGTTGAAAAATTTTGGAGAAACTTTATCGAAGGGGGCAATGATATGGTACCATAATTTGTCGCCCAATTTCATTGATTCTTTTGCTATGCTTGCCGATTCGTTCGTAAAGGCACACGCCGGAGCAATAAAAGTCACGACTAGGAAGTTAGATCTCTTCAAAGTGAGACAAAGGGATAATGAAATGCTAAGGGAATTCTTATCTCGATTTCAGATGGAATGCATGGACCTACCCCCCGGTTACCAATGATTGGGTTGTCCAAGCCTTTACTAAGGGTTTGAACGAGCGAAATTCGGTAGCATCACGTCAACTAAAGTAGAATTTGATTGAATATCTTGCGGTGACCTAGGCTGATGTGCATAATCGATACCAGTAAAAGATCAGAGTTGATGATGATCAATTGGGAGCCCATTCTGGTCCTGTTTACCCAAATAGATCCGAAGGCAGGATTCAGAGAGACATCGACAGAGAGCCCCGATCGAACAAAGATCGATGTCAACCATATAGCGCAGATCGTAGAAACAACAGACCGGGACGTAATCCCGTTTGAAATGATCGAAGGAATGATCAAGGTCAAAATTTCTGAGGGCTCATGAGTAAGAGTGGCTTCAATAAACATGTCGATCCTAAAGGAGCACCACGGTTATCAGAATACAACTTCAGCATCGATGCTTCAGGTATTATGTTAGCCATTGGATGAATAAAGGATATTAGGTGGCACAGACCCCTATAGACCGATCCAACTCAAAGGAATCCAAATAAAATGTGCAAGTACCGTGGAACCCATAGTCACAGAACCGAAGACTGCGGGCAGTTAAGGGAGGAGGTAGCTCGTTTATTCAACAAGGGTCACCTTCGAAAGTTCTTGAGTGACCGAGCTAAAAATCACCTCAAAGACAAGGATGCAAATAGGAAAAACAAACAGGAAGAACCGCATCACGTGATTCATATGATCGTTGGTGGGGTCAATATTCCTCAAGGCCCGATATTCAAACGCACCAAAGTGACAATCACAAGGGAGAAACGTACTCAGGATTACTTATCAGAGGATACCTTATCTTACAATGATGAGGATGCAGAAGTAATCGAACAGCCTCACAACGATGCACTGGTAATATCTATCCTTATAAAAAAAATTCAAGTTAAACGTGTGTTGGTTGATCCAGGTAGCTCGGTAAACATTATTCGATCGAGGTTCATAGAGTAACTCAGACTTCAGGATCAAATTGTGCCAACAGCTCGGGTGCTCAATGGTTTCAATATGGCAAGTGAAACCACAAAGGGGAAATCATGTTGCCAGTAAACGTGGTCGGAACTATCCAGGAAACAAAGCTCCATATAATCGAAGGTGATATGAGATACAACGCGCTGCTCGGGAGACCTTGGATCCATAATATGAGGGCGGTAACTTCAACGTTTTATCAAGTCTTGAAATTCCCAACACCGGAAGGAATCAACACGGTGTATGGTGAATAGCCTGCAGCCAAAGAGATGTTTTCAATTGATAAGGTAATACCAGTATCGACACTAACATTTGCAAATGGACCAGAATCAAAGGAAAGCAGGAAGTCAAATAACAACCATAGTCGCCAGCCTTGATCAGATCGAAACAGCAGGAAACTTTCGAGGATGATGATTATGCGATACCTCGAACTTTCGTAATTCCCGATGACTCCGATGCCACAGAGTCAATGGTCGAAGAGCTAGAACAAGTCATACTGATCGAGCATCTGCCCGATCGAAAGGTATACCTGAGCACGGGGTTAATTCTGAGCTTAGGAAAAAACTCATTAAATTTCTTATTAAAAATATGGATTATTTTGCTTGGTCCCACCTTGACATAACAGGGATCCCACCGGAGATTACCACTCGTCGATTGAGGTTGGACCCAAAGTTCAGACCGGTAAAGCAAAAGAGAAGGCCACAGTCCGAGGTAAAACATGCATTCATCAAGGACGAGGTAACCAAACTTCTCAAAATAGGATCCATCCGGGAAGTAAAATATCCCGAATGGTTAGAAAACGTAGTCGTAGTCCCCAAGAAGGGGAATAAACTTAGAATGTACGTAGACTACAAAGAGTTAAACAAAGCATGCCCTAAGGACTCCTTTCCTCTATCGAATATCGATCACATGATCGATGCCACGGCTGGCCACGAGATCCTCAGTCTTCTTGATGCCTACTCCAGGTATAACCAAATACAAATGAACTTGGAGGATCAGGAAAAGACTTTTTTATTACTAAGTACGATACTTATTGCTATAATGTAAGCCGTTTGGGCTAAAAAATGTTGGTGATACTTATCAACGCCTAGTAAACCGGATGTTTGAAGAACAAATAGGTAAATCAATAGAGGTTTATATTTATGGCATGCTAGTTAAGTCCCTATGTGCAGAGGACCATTTGACATATTTGCAGGGAACCTTCAACATATTGAGAAAGTACAACATGAAGCTCAACCCCGAGAAATATGCATTCGGGGTCGGTTCAGGCAAGTTTCTCGACTTTATGGTGTCAAATAGGGGAATCGAGATCAATCCCAATAAAATCAAGGCAATCAAAAACATCACAGTCGTGGACAGTGTTAAGGTCGTACAAAGATTAACAGGGCGGATAGCCGCTTTAGGCCGGTTCATCCGAGGTCTTCAGATCGAAGTCACATATTCTTCTCACTGCTCAAAAAGAAGAACAATTTCACTTGGACTCCGGAATGCCAATAGGCATTAGAAGGATTAAAGTGGTATCTTTTGAGCCCACCATTGCTTCATACTCCAAAAGCGAACGAGCAACTCTACTTATATTTGGTAGTTTCGGAAGTTGCGGTAAGTGGTGTCCTAGTTTGAGAAGAGCAAGGTACGCAATTTCCTGTTTACTACGTTAGCCAAACTTTAGGTGAAGCCGAGACTCGGTGCCCACACTTAAAAAAATTAGTGCTTGCTCTAATAAGCGCCTCTAGGAAATTAAAATCATATTTTCAATTTCACCCAATTTGTGTTGTAACCACTTACCCCCTTCGCAACATTTTGCACAAGCCCGAACTCTCGGGTTGACTGGCCAAATGGGTCGTCAAAATTAGTGGGTACGATATCGATTATCAACCCCGAACGGCCATCAAGTCTCAAATCTTAGCAGACTTTGTAGCCGACTTCATGCCAGCCCTCGTACCTGAGGTCGAAAGGGAACTTTTGATAAAGGCGGGTACGTCTTCGGGGGTGTGGACCCTTTTCTCATATTGTGCTTCAAATATGAAGGGGTTCGGTCTAGGCATCATTTTGAAGCCGCCCACAGGCAATACAATTAGATAATCTATCAAAACCCCTAAGTTGACTAACAATGAGGTCGAGTATAAGGCTATGATTGTAGGTCTCGAGCTGGCTAAAAGCCTAGGGGCAGAGGTCATCGAGGCCAAGTGTGATTCCCTACTTGTGGTTAACCAAGTCAACAAGACCTTCGAGGTTCGAGGGGATCTGATGCAGAGGTACTTGGACAAACTGCAGGTAACCCTGTACTAGTTCAAAGAATAGACCCTACAACATACCTCGAGAGCAGAACAGTGAGGACGATGCCCTTGCAAATTTGGGGTCGTCGATCGAAGACGATGAAAGTAGCTTGGGGATTTTCGTACAACTTTTAAAGTCGGTGGTCGAATAAGGCCATGCCGAAATACACTCCACAAGCCTAACTTGGGATTGGAGGAACAAATACATTGAGTATCTAAAGAACGGGAAGCTTCCATCAGACTCTAAGGAATCAAGGACTATGCGAATGAAAGCTGCATGATTCACATTGGCCGATGATGGAACTTTGTACAGAAGGATGTTCGATAGGCCATAGGCAGTATGTTTAGGTCCGGGAGACACCAATTACGTCCTACGAGAAATTCATGAGGGTACTTGAGGGAATCATTTCGATGCCGAATCGCTGGTTCACAAAGTCATCCAAACAGGGTACTGTTAGGTCAACAGGGAAAAAGATACTAATGAGTTCATCCGAAAATGCCACAAATGCCAAAGACATGCACCGTTGATCCACCAGCCCGAGGAACAACTTCATTCAGTCTTATCTCCATGGTCGTTCATGAAATGAGGAATGAATATCATCGACCCTCTGCCATCAGCCTCAGGTAAAGCTAAATTCATTTTATTTATGAATGACTATTTTTCTAAGTGGGTTGAAGCACATGCCTTCGAGAAAGTCAGAGAAAAAGAAGTCATAGACTTCATTTGGGATCACATCATATGCCGATTCGGGATACCCGCCGAGATCGTATGCGATAATGGGAAACAATTCGTCGGCAGCAAAATAACAAAGTTCATCGAAGAGCACGAGATAAAAAGGATCTTGTCGACGCCATATCATCCTAGTGGGAACGGACAGGCCGAATCAACAAACAAGACCATCATTCAGAACCTAAAGAAAAAGTTGAACGACGCTAAGGGGAAATGGAGAGAAATTTTGCCCGAAGTCCTTTGGGCATATCGGACAACGACAAAATCTAGTACGGGGGCAACGCCATTCTCCTTAGTATATGGCACTGAAGCTCTGATCCCGGTCGAAGTTGGGGAACCAAGCGTTAGTTTTCGATACACAACGGAAGAATCAAATCATGAGGCTATAAACACAAGCCTCGAATTGTTAGATGAAAAATAAGAAGTCGCCCTCATTCGAATGGCCGCCCAGAAATAGCAAATCGAAAGATATTACAATTGAAGAGCCAATCTTCGACACTTCAAAATTGGGGACTTAGTTCTGAGAAAAGTCACCATCAACTCTCGAGACAGAAATGAGGGAACACTCAGTCCAAATTGGGAGGGACCGTATCAGGTCCTCGACATCATCGGAAAAGGGTCCTACAAACTTGGCACAATGAACGACGAACAATTGCCAAATAACTGGAACATATCACTCCTCAAACGATATTATTGCTAAGGTATGTTTTTCTCTTTTTTTTTTCATTTGTATTTTATACTAACTTATTGCATGTGTTTGGTCGAAGTTCTCTCTAAAAACGAAGTCCTTAGGTCTGAAAGCACGCGTTGTACTCTTTTTCCCTTCGACCGGTTTTTATCCCAAATGGGGTTTTTAGGCAAGGTTTTTAACGAGGTAACCATTGTTCGTGCTAACTTAGAGCAATTCAACAGTATCTGAGGCTTCTGTATAATCAACCTCGAATATTGGGGGACATCACTCTCGGATGTTATGTTTTTAAGGAAAATACTTCGTGTCGACGGGGTCTCGATAGGTAAATTTTGTAAAGGGCCAAACGGTCAAACCGTGCCCGTGTAGATTTTTCGAGCCCTAATGGCAAAACATGTATGCATGAACGATCTATTGAAAGAAGTATCTTTTCCCTACCAAATGTCACATGCCTTAGTGAAATTTCTACTTTACAATTTCATACTTACGATCTATTGCGGAAACCGGCTCAAGAGCCAATCGCGACTAAAGCTTGAGCAATTAACCCCGTTCTCCGTTACTGCCGTCCGAAAATCGACATAATCAAATTATTAAACTTCGAAATCATAAGACCTTAAAAAGGCAATCCTTGATTTTATAGGCTACGCACCCCACTCGGGGACTGAACCTTCTAACAAGTTCGAAGTATAATTGAGAAACAAACCCAAAGGGCAAATCTCAAAGTTAAAGGCTACGACCGAACTAATACGGTTCAGAGACGTCCGCATTCCGTAACAAAAATTGGCCTTCTAATATTTTCACAAAATCGATTAAAAGGGCTACCCCGATAGAATTACAAATGTTTTTGATAACATCAACCCTCCAAACCCTTAAGAGGTGCCAAATTGCTTAAACTATCGAACAAGCTTATGATAAGGCATAACAAAGTAAAAGATTCCGATAAAACTAACCCTCGAAAATCCCAACTCAAGAGCCTAAGGGCCATTATATTTCTAAGTTCGAAAATCCACCCTCACTCAACTAAAACCTAAGGGTTTTTCTACTTCGAGTTTGAGCCAAACACTCACTCGATTATAAACTATATTGGTCTGACTTCGGTCAAGTTGCCTAAGTTTCGGATCCACAAACAAATTTTTGTAAGACATTAAGTGAGTTGAAATGCTCGCAAAGTACAAAGTGTATCAAAATTTTTACAAGGCAAAAGTTGAGATAAGAAAGGAATGTTTCATATATGCAAAAATATTTACAAAGATCACTCCAGGTCTTACACAAAAAATCCCAAAAAGAAAAAAAATCCTAAATGCCTAATCTTCCTCGGGAGCCTCATCTTCATCCCCTTCACTCTCGGATCCACTCGAGCTCCCGGAATCATCATCATCAGAGGAGAGCAACGCTTTAGCTTTGGCCTCGAGTACTTTCGCGTTCTCGATATCGATGGTAAGGTCAAAGCCATGAGCATGAATCTCATCGAGAGTCTCTCTTTGAGACTGGTATTTGGCATGATAGACAACCCAGTATGATCGAGTCTGGGCAGTGTCAGCCACCTCTTTTGCTCGAACTTGAGCAGCTTTAGCATCAGCTCGATAGACGGCCACGACCGCCTCAGCTTCAACCTTTACTCTTTCTGCCTCAGATGTGGCCTTTTCAAGCTCAGCGGCCAACCGAGCCTCGAGCTCCTCAATTTTCTTGCCTTGGTCCAGGCTTTCCTCCTTCATCCTCTGGAGTTGATATTCGGCCGAAGACAGCTGGGCTCAAGCAGTATCTTTTTTCGAGGAAAGGAGGTCCATGTTTTGCTTCCACCCCAAAGTCTCCACCTCCTTCATCTTGGCCTCCTCACGGAGTTGCTCGATCTTCTCGGCTTTTTGCTGAACATGTATGATCAAAGTGTTAGTCGTCGATACCGAATTATTATGTCAAAGCTTTTAAAGATTTACATTATCTGCTCGATTAGGTCGGTCTGCTCTTTATGAGTTGTTGCCAATTCAGCTTGGAGGTCCCTGATCTCCTCTTCTCTTTGCCTACTAAGAAGTTTGAGGGCATATCTCTCCTCCGTGATTTTGAGATTGGCCTCGCACCGGCTCAACTCTGCTCGGGATTTGCAAATTGCTTCTTGATGGAGTGTCAAGGCCTATGAATAAAGAGAAAAAGTCAGGCAAGAAAAAATAAACGCAAGCACAATATTAATGAGGGGAAATAAAACTTACCCGACTCAGAAGTTGTTGAGCCTCATCGAAGATACTCGATGCGTCGCCCAAGTCGGTAACGATCTTCTACCCCCGTGAAGCAACCATGAAATAAGTTCTCCCCTTCGTGGGCCGTTCCCACATCGGGGGTCTCCATAGCCTGGGCCTCCTGAATTTTCCCCTTAGAAAATGTGGGGATGGGCGGAGAATCACCAATATCAATTGCCCCGAGCAAGGCACTTGGGGCATTCTCTTCTTTTCGGAGGACCTCGAAACCGGACCCTTCAGGCACACCCCCCGATTGTTTGTCACAGTGGGAGACATCTTCAGCCTCCGATGACTTGGGGACTTTGCTTGGACTATCTTCCGAGATCTCCTCGGTCCGAAGCTGAGCCTCCTCAACCATCACCGGCACAACTGCCTTTGAGGCTTCGGTGCTCCCCCTTTTTCGAGCTACTAGCTCGAAGTCAGCATCTTCTTTTTCCTCTTCTTCCTCCATTACTCCCTGAGCCACATCAGCAGGCAGGGCGGTAATGTCTTTCTTCGACTTGCGAGCCTTGCTCTTAAGGGCTTTGGAGTATCGGAGGGCGAGATCATTTTCCTCTTCTTCACCTTCGACTGCTTCGGGACCGGGGGTGAAACCTCCTCCTCCCCGGACGGGGGCCTCATAACAGCATCTTTACCGAGGCCTGCACGAAAGGAATCTGGGTAAGTTTAAGAGGGAAACATTTTAAGGCCATCAAGTACATAAAGGAGAAGGCTTACCATGATTTTTGGCCTCTTATCAGCCCCTTGCTAAGTCGCGCCATGAGCGCTCAGCGTATGAAGAGGTCGAAGCTAGGGTCCGAACCCAGCTCTCGATGTTCGAAATCGCACCGGGCATCCAAGCAACCGCTACATCATAGAAAAGGATGTCAGTAAAAGGAAGCAAATAAAACAAAACAATAAATAAAAAGCTAGAGGAGGGATCGAACTTACGTTACATGTTCCACTTCTCAGGAAATGGCATCTTCTCGGGCGGAATTAGGTCGGAAGTCTTCACTCGGACAAATCGATCCATCCACCCTTTGTCCTTGTCCTCGTCTATACTCGATAACAATACCTTGGTAGCCCGACATTGGAGCTTTATCAGTCCACCTCATAAAAGACGAGGCCTGTACAGTCTGATGAGATGATCGAGGGTGAAAGACGTGCCTTCCTTTTTGTTCACAAAAAGCAGGAACATAAGGATGATCCACCAGAAGGAGGGGTGGATCTGACCTAGGGTTATCTGGTACTGGCGGCGAAAATCGAGGATGACGGGGTCGACAGGGCCCAGCGTGAAAGGGTAAGTGTAAACACTTAGGAACCCCTTCACGTGGGTAGTGATATCTTCCTCAGGGGTCGGGACCACCACCTGTTTCTTGTCCCAATTACAGTCTTTTTTTACCTACTCGAGGTCACTCTCGGTTATCGAGCATATGTATCTCGACATTGATTCGCACCGGCCAGGGACAAAGGAGGTTTTCTCGACTTTGAAGTCAAAAGTGAGATCATACCCTCCCTCAGGAACACACTCCTCAGGGCGCGGGTCCACCAATGTTTTATCACAGGGCGGCCACGACGAAGAGGCCATTTTCTTTTTAAGGAACAATTTTTGATGTCTTCGCCATTTTTTTGTAAAGAAATGAGAAGAGGATAAGGTTTGGTATTTTGAGGAAGGTTTGGTAACGGAACAGAACGGGAAGGCTTAGAAGATGTGGGAAGTTTTGAAGATTTGCAGACAAACTTGAAGAACACAAAGAGATTTTGAAGATTAGCACTAGAAAAATCTAAAGTAAAATTTGAGGAAGTGAGAAGAAGACCTATTTAAGGATTCATGGCGACGGTTCAAAGGCACTAGTGGCCGACCACCAACTGACACTCATTAATGATTTTGGGAACGGTACCAACGGGATGTTTCGGTCGCTTACATCGCTTACATCAAGGATGACGTCATGATGGATCGAGGTACAAAATCGAAGGCTCAATTCGTTTCTTCTCATTACATTCCAAGGAACGAGGGGACTATCTGTATACGGTTAAAATCGGGCCTACCCGATTACGCTATTTGATCGAGGCAAGGGAGCTGCATCGAGGGATAGCCTCGTAATGAATCGGACTAGAGCATGAAGACGAGGTATCGAGTCCGAGGATCGAGGTACCTGTCGAGAGCGAGGCAAACAACGACCAAGATCAAATGTGACACACTTTGAGCAAAGCGTAGTAACGAAAAGGCGACACATCCGCGTCTGGCCGGAGATCATGGCGTAAATGTCGGAACATATCAAATCAAGGGCGGTTATCTAGTTAATCATGGGATTTACTTCCATAGTTAGAATTGTATCTTAAATAGGATTCCTCTACTATATAAAGGGGGTCCTAATCATCTTGTACACAACTTACATTCACTCAGATTAAAGCAATACTATATTCTCTCTTAATTCACGTTCTCTTGTTTATCAGCTTGTTATATTTTAACTGTTCTTGCATAACTAGCTCGAGGGTATTCAAGCTCGAGGGCTCTATAAGTGCTGATTTGCTTTATATTATTATCAATTTCCATTATTTATCTTTACGTTTATTAATTAGTGTTAGGTAAAATCACATATCCTTAAAACCACACTATAAATTTAATTATTATCCAAATTTTAGGGCAAACATATACATTTTTCCGTTGATATAAAGGTGAAATCGTTATTCAAATTTGTAAGTTCAAACTCAAAAAGAAAAAAGAAAAAAAGGGTAGTTATCTGACTCTCCAAAACAAACGGCAAAGTAGCTGACTATAGCAAAATTGAACTGTAGTTAAACTTTTATTACCTGGTCAATAATCAGAAGTAAATTGTTTTTAGTCGGTAAAGGTCAATAGGTACAGGCATACTGAAACTCGTGAACATATTATCACTTTGATTATCAAACGAGGTTAGGACTATTCATTTTAGATTACTAGGAGAATGTTAATTTGTTCATTCATTAACAATCTAGGTTGCGCACTAACTTTGAATTAGTGAGTTACTTATTTATGGGCTAAACATTAGTCTTAGTATATGAATCCATTTGAATCACGCCCTAACTTACTGAGTCCAATTAAATCAATATTACTGGGCAACTCAAGTAAAACTTTGAGAAACTTTCAGAAACCACTATGTTTTAGTGGTTATTAGCTAGTTGTAGCTACCATTTACTATATTACTTCCTATATCTATATTTTTGGGTTTTTAGAGTGTATTCGATGTATTTAAGCTAATGTATTCATGAATACAGTAGCATTTCTAGGCGTGAAACAGGGGATTGCAGCCACATAAATTTTTGTTTGACTGTATTTACAGCGGGAAATAGGGGATTACAGCTATTCTTAACGGAAAGTGAATCAATTAACATACTAGACTCCTAATATAACTCAACAAACTCAATTATAACACATAAAATTTGTATTTCCAGTTAAAAAAGATTCTCAACCGAAAAACATAGCAATCTTCAGAGAAAATATGTTGAATATTTTTTCTAGCCGATAAATACAACAAAAACAGAGCAATTTGAATACATATATACATCTGAATATATAAATTATATTAATTAAAAAAAATATATGAATACATTCATGGAATGCAACGACACAGTGAATACAATGAAATACATGGAATACAACGAGATACATTGAAATACAATGAAACACATAAAAATACAGCGAGATACATTGAAATATATTAACAAAAATTTCAAGTTGCTCAGCCCCAAACTTCGTTGTCTTTGTTCAAGAACAACCCTAATATCATCTCGTCGAGAGGGCCGCGAATCTGACTCGAAACGCCACTGTTCATGTTACCATAATACCCTCACGTGCACTTCAAAAAATCTATTCTTTACAATTGAATTTGAATGATGCTTATGGATTGGGACGGAAAACCCAGATTGGGCAAAACCCTAGAACGACGAAGAGAAGAGGAAGACGGAGATTTATATAGATTTTTGATTCTAAATTCCAGACTGGTAATATAATCTGAAGAGAAGAGGAAGATGCAGAACCTTAGAACCCTCACGTTTCGATCCGAGCAACAAACAATTTTCTGGCATTACAATGCTTTCCTCAATTTTTCTCTCTCATTCCCATTTCGATTTGTATTTGGGAGAATTGTGGTTGTATTCATGGAGAAAGACTGGAGTTGAGAGAGAGAGAGGGTGGAGAAAAATCTGAAAGAATGAGAGAGAAAAATAATACAATGCGTATTTTATGGCTTAAGAGTAAGATGGCTATAAAAATCAAAAGATAGCTATGAAATATAATTTTTTAAAAGGATATTTATTTAAAATAAATAAGGTATTAACATTTGCTATAGGATGTAAAAATTTCTATAAGTTTCAAGCAAGTTACTTGAGCAAGCCACACGAGTGGAAATAACAACATGTGTTATTTCCGGACTATGAATCTTCTACCGACAATATATACTACTCGTATGTTTTATCTAGACATTTAATATCGTAAGAATTTACTACAAATTGAATAGTTTTATTTCCTTTAAGTTGCCGTTGTCACACCTCCTTTTTACGCGCCTACCTCGAAGGATAAATGCGTGAGGGAGTTTTTTCAATTTAAGTGACAATATTCGAAATGAGATTATTTATTTAATTCAGAGTCGCCACTAGGGAAAGGTTTGACTTTTGGTGTCCCAAGTCACCGGTTTATCTTGAATCCCAATTCGAGGAAAATATTCGACTTTCCAAATGAAGTCTGCGAACCAAAAATTCTAAGTAAGAAATTCTGTTGACCCGAGGGAAGGTGTTAGGCACCCCCGAATCCCGTGGTTCTAGCACGGTCGCTTAAATTGTTGTAATGGCTAAATATCTGATTTTTATACATGTTATGACTTGTGTGCTTTTATTAAGTTTAAACCGTTTTTATTATTATTTTTTTAATAGAATTGCAACGTCGTGAAAATGCATCTCGAACCACGTCACAATCAATGCACCCGTGGTTGTTAATACGTTCCGACTCCGTTGAGATTTGGATTTGGGTCACATAAATGCGCACCCGAATTTAAGCATGTAATTTAATTAAAATCGCGTCTAAAGAGTCTAACGCGTTATTATCTTTGGGGAAAGCCGTGAAGTTCGCTAAATGGCCACTCCCGAAATCTAAGTAATTATTAACATCTATTGAGAGCCCCGCAGTTTGTGCGTCTTTGTTTGGCGAGGCTCGGCTCATTTATTTTAAGGATATCCTAAAGGGACTATATTTTTATTAAATTCGTTTCTAAAATAAAAGAGAAAAAATCCTAATTAGTTACATGCTTAAAAAAGAGGGCGTAACATATTAAATGTTAGATTAAGACAAATGTTAACGGAAAGGAATATTACTAAAATTGAAATTATATAAACTACGAAATCGACAAATAATATGTTCAAAAGAAACTAATTATCCTATAACTAGATTAAACTCGCATTGTTAGATGGCTTGAGCCGTTGGAATTAATTATTTACGACTATTTGAAACTAGAATCAATCTTAATTACTAATGCATATTCGAAAGTTTATTAAATTCAAACGTTAACTCGTCTTGTTTGAACTCAAATCATGCCATAATGCCTAATTCACGAAATTAATTTAAATTCATGCTTATTTAGCTACATGTTCACGATTAACCTACTGTTGACAATATTAAAACCTTCAAGCTAGTGAACTAACTAGTTTTACCAAGCCGATTCACTAAAGACCAACTTATGTTATTTTCCTCTTACTCCAATTGTTAAACAGTTTGACAGTAATGGGCATGCTTAAACATATACTACCTAATAACCAAACTAAAATAGAGTATTATTTAATATATCATTACAAGATGCCTAGTTATGCAAAACAACCGAAATTTACAGAATAATAATACATGAGATAACTAAACACAATCAGTAAAAGAGACAAAGGAAAAAAAAAGATAAATTAAAACTTCAAAGTTCCATTCTTCATATGTATTCATGCTTTTACATTTCAGTTTACAATATTGATAAGGTTACGACCATGTACCTGGTATTGGAAGTAAAAGAAGAGGAAGATCAGTAGAAGCAGCAGTAGCATAAATACACAGCAACAACAGGTTCAGCAAAAGCAAAACCAGTAACGACCAGTAGAATAACCCAGTAACAGATTGAAAACCAGCAGTACCAGAATGCAATCGCAGTCAAAGCAGAAGAGAGACGGATACAAGACGCAGTAGTTTACTGATTTTTGAATAACACTCAAGGAAAAGCAACCTGAAATTATTCAAGTAAAAGTTCAGCTTGTTTTTCTCTTTTTGCTCTCAAATTCTGATTTCTCAAAATTCAGTCAACTCTCTCAACTTTCTCCTCTATCATCCTCCTACACTGTGTAAAAATGACTCTATTTATAACCAAGACTCTTGTCGTGAACCACTAACCCGAAATATTCCCATAATTGCATGCCTTGCCCCCACTACTTAATGTTTTTCTTCTTTAATTCTCTTGTTCCCCATGCCTACATGTTTTGTTCCTCACTATATTAAACAAATATATTATTCCCACTCCATTATGTCTTGTTCTCCACTATATTAAATAAATGCATTATTCTCACTCCATTATGTCTTGTCCCCCACTATATTAAACAAATACATTATTTCCACTCCATTATGTCTTGTCCCCCATCATATTAAACAATGTATTAACCCCCCACTACCCTATGTCTTGCCCCCCACCATGTACTATTGTAATATTATTAATGCCTAGTGGACGGAGCACTCAAAATTAAGGCTCGTTTCCCATTTTACCCCTGATATAATTTGAAATTACCATAATACCCCCATCAGCTATATCCAAATCCTAATTAATTAACCGATTACGACAGCTATAACCAATTCCTAATCAAATTTCATCAACAAATTTAAGCTAGAAACTCAGATTATGTCAAATATCATCAAAACAAAGACTAAGGATTCTATAACAGTAACAAATTGAACAACATTTTTAACAACAAACATACTTTCAGATTCAATAACAGTAACAAATTGAAACACAACAAATAAGTAGATTCAAATCACTAGACCCAATAATCAATTGAACTTCAAATTAAATCTAACAACATTACAACCAAGATGAAGGATTCAAGTGATTAAACTAACACACTTCTGTATTTAAAACTAAACAAGAAAAATGAATAAAAACAAAACTGAAGAAATAATCAAGAAATGACAAACAAACGAACAAGAAAAGAATCAAACATATACTGATTTCAGATATGAGAATATCAAACAAAATACGGACAAAACTGAAACTTAAACCAACTAACCGGATCGGAACAACGACGAACTCGAACGGAAACAAATCTGCCCGGAAACTTTGAAACCAAAATAACTCGAATCTGCCCGGAAAATAACTCGACGAGTAGGAACGCAGCAGTGGCGGCGCTGGTTCGTTTGTTTTGACAAGAAGAAGAACGAAGCAGCAGCAACAACGCTGCTCAACTGGACGGGCGATGGAGGCGACGATGCTCATTTGGACGTGACGATCGAGCTGTGGTCGTTCGTGGCTGGAGGCGAAGGACAACTATGAAAACTGTGGGCTGTTTGAGGCGATGTGGCTGGAGCTCGAAGCAGTGGAAGCCATGGTCGTCGAGCAAGCAGTGACAGCCATGGCGATGAGGCGAAGACGAAGCAGAAGATGAAGCAGCAAGGATGGCTGCTGGAGCTCGATGAAGCTGGTTGTGTTAGAGAGGTCAGGGGTCGTTTGGTCGTTCATAGCTTGAGCTTCGCGGCGAGGGGTCGTTAGGACAAAACTGGACGAAGCAGCAACAACAACCCTGCGTTGTGGTCGACGACGAGGGTGGCTGTGTTGTGTATGTGTTGCTGTGTGTGTGTGTGTGTATGCGTGAGGATGGGGAGGCAACCATGGTTGCTGCTCGTGTTGGGGTCGTTTGGGACGACGAAGAAGAAGATAGAGGGGGGGCGCGTAGATGTTTTTTTAGGGTTTGTTTTTTTTTGTTTTTTTTTTTTTTTTCTGTTTTGGGAAAATGAAAAAATGAAGAGGGGGAGTTGGATCTTTGGGGTTATGGGGCGGACCGGGTCGGGTTGACCCGATATGGGTTCGTTTCTTTTGGGCTTGTGGTTCAAATTTGAAGAAAAGGCCCAATCCGGTTTTCTTATATTTTTTGTTCTTTTCTATTTATTCAATTTCTTAATTAATAAAGCTAAAAATGCTAAGATTAAATTATAAAACCCAAAATTATCTCAAAATACTAATTAACTCCTAATAACAATTATCGCACATTTAAGTAGCAATTAACGATAAAATCACACAATTTGGACGTTAAATGCTAAAATGCAACGTACATTATTTTTTATGATTTTTCGTTTTGTAAAAAAAACTTAAATAAATATCAAATGCAAATGCGACATATTTTTATATTTTTTATTAATTTAAAACATTAACATGCACAGACAAAAATACAAATAATTATCAAAAATACCACGAAAATTCAAAATTGCACACAAAGGAAAATTGTTTTATTTTGAATTTTTGGGAGTAATTCTCATATAGGGCAAAAATCACGTGCTCACAACCGTAATTCTCTTTCTTTATTAGGATTTGAAAATTGAAATCCCATAATATGAGCAAATTTACACAAGGGGATTGGTTGTTTATTCGTATGACTACAAATTTCCAATTTATTAGCAGCGTAACAATAGAAATGTTTATACGACATCATTAAGATAATAAGTATGGACTTTCGAGCAAAGCCTTGGAAGACCATGCATCTCTGCGATAAATGCATGAATTGACCCGAAACTAAAAGCAGCTGGCTGGAGAAAATGAACAAGGAAATTCAGCTGAAATCACTTTCAATCACGGCAATTATGTTATATTGTTTCTTTAAATATTTGCCTAATAACACTTCCTAAATTATAATTTAACTTTATTGGACGAACTGGCAGATTATTTGCCTAAATAAAAGTGTGGTAGCTCAATAGTAAAGCTACTACGATATTGTATTTTACAGTTACAAGGTTCAATTATTACTAAACCTTTTTTTCTTTCTCTGAGCCCCCCTACCCTTTAAAAATAATTAATATAACATATATTTTCAGAAAGGAATCCAGTTTAACTTGTTGTATACTTGTATAAATTGCATTAGTCAAAGATTATACATTGAAAAATGTATTAACATATTTTGAGATAGACAATCAAATCACATGTAGTTGGCATAATGTTTTCGTACTATTTTATAGTAGTAGTTATCAATAAGGCAAATCACGATTCATGTCCAGAAATTTATAAGGGAAAACGACACTGTGTAGCCGCTCTCAAAATAATAGCGAAAAAAAAAAGCGTGAAGCTTATATTCCTGCTGGGACAGAGAGATCAGAGGAGGAGGATGTTGGGAGCAGAGGAAGGTATAATAATAATAATAATAATAATAATAATAATAATAATAATAATAATAATAATAATAATAATAATAATAATAATGCAAGTTTATAATCAAGCGTGAAGCTTCAAGATCATTATAATAAGTTTAAAAATCCGAAAATATTAAACAACACAAAGTTCCCTCGGTCTGATTTGCAGGACTATACCTGAGGAAAAAATAGGCGTTTGCAGACACAAGTGGAACTAATGAAACAAACACTCAAAATAACTTAAAATTCAATCAAACTCTGTAAATTAAATCTATTTTCACGTCCCCTGCGTTTGTCCCTTTTCTTTGGACCAACTGATAATGTTTATCTTCAAGGAAGTTCATATTGATCTTCAGTGTCTGGATATTCCTGCTGTCTTTCAGATTCTTCCATTGACATTTTCTCACCATTGTTGCTATAAAAGTAGTTGCCATTATCTAAGAATCTTGTGTCACTTAATCCTTGCCTTTCCACCATATTGTTATTGTAGCTGCTAGCCTGATTGTAGTTCTCCGAGTAGCCATTTTTGTGGTTGTTGTTGTTGTTGTAATTCTCGGAGAAAGCATTATCATTATTGTTGTTGTTGTAATTCTCAGAGAAAACGTTGTTGTTGTTGTTGTAACTCTCGGAGAAGCCATTGTTGTTGGAATTCTTGGAGTAGCCATTGTTGTTGGAATTCTCCGAGAAAAAATTGTTGTTGTTGTAACTCTGAGAGTAGCCATTGTTGTTGTAATTCTTGGAGTAGCCATTGTTGTTATTTTCAGAGTAGCCATTGTTGTTATTTTCAGAGTAGCCATTGTTGTTGTTGTAATTCTCTGAGTAGCCATTGTTATTTTTGTTATTAGCATTCTCCGAGTAGCCATTGTTGTTGTAATTCTCGGAGAAGCCATCATCGTTATTGTTGTTGGAATCATAACCTTTGTTGTTGTCGTTGTTGTTGGAATCATAACCATTGTTGTTGTCGTTGTTGTTGTTGTTGGAATCGTAACCATTGTTGTTGCCGTTGTTGTTGTTGTTGTTGGAATCATAACCATTGTTGTTGTAGGACTCATCTGTATTAAATCTAGCACCTTGGAATTCCTTGGCAGGAGTTTGAGTTTCAACCTCATCAAGATTTGTGACAGTAGAAGGAATTTCCTGAGAATGAGGACCATAAAGTCCATAAGGAGTGTCAGTCAAAAGTGGTGCTGGCGCTTCAATGCCACCTTCCTCTGGATCTTGACCTCTCCCTTGTGGTGCTATTGCAGGCACAGGTACGCCGTTCACATCAGGATCTTGAACATTACCTACTGGTGCTAGTGTTGGTGCCGGTGCCAGTGTTGGACTTAAGGATGACAATGGAGGAAACGCGAAATCATTAAAAAACGGTGTTGGCGCTGTTGCTGGTGATGGGGTTGGAGTTGGAGTAAGGGATGAAAATGGAGGAAAACTAATTTCATTGATAGGAGTTGGAGCTGGTGTAGGAGATGCAGGAATGATCATAAACTTGCTTTTTCTACCTTCAATCTGCACCAATGGAGTAGAGATCACCAAGAACAAGAAGAATGTCATTTGCTTAGTGAAATGACCCATAATGAAAATAGAACAAAAGGGAAAGTAGAATATTTGATGTGTTGGTTTCTTGATTCTTGTACAGAGTTTATATAAAGTAGTAGTAGTAGTAGTGTAAGTTTTTGGTTCTAGACTCCGTGATGATGTGCGGGGATTGAGGAATTGAGGGAAAATTTGTGATTTGTGGGGTAAGGGGAAATAATGGTTTTTCGTGCATGCTGCATGTGCATCCTATTGAATATGTCCAACAAGGGAGGCACCTAAATTATAGGCAGAAAATAAAGAGTATGATTTGGTCCATAGTCAAAAGATAATTGTGTTGTGTCTTATTCCTCTCTTTTCTTTTCTTTGCTTTCTATGTACTTAAAGTCAGACTAATACTTTCAAAATGTAGGGCAATATGAAATAAAGGAAAATAAGAGGTGTGAGGGTCCATTCATAACCTCTTTAGCAGTTGAGTTTGGTAGATCACTTTTGTCAAAAGCCTCATTTTGTTTTTCATTTTGAGTTGGAAAATTCTTGAAACATGACGGTCATTTTTAGAAGTTGAGTATCTAAAATTCATTGCCTTCTTTGGGTGACTGATTGTTCTTTCATTTTGTTTACTCTTTCACCAAAATAAATATTGCAGGCTATAGCGTTTAAAACGCATATACAATATCATAAACTGCTTAATTAACCAACTGAAATCCTAATGTGCTACTTCCTCCGGTCCACAATAAGTGACCATTTTATCTTTGGTACATCCATTAAAGAAATACGAACTCCTAGTATTCACTAAATTAACCTTAATTAATTGTTACCTTGACACATTGGAATATGTAAATAAGAGCAAATTTTGAAAAAATAAAATTAATTCCTTTTTGATTATATAAATAAACAGTTATTTTGGACCAAAATATAAAATGGAAAATGGACCCTTGTTGTGAACTGGAGGAAGAAAAGTGGCTTACTCTCTTACCATAAATGGTGGATTTCAAAGTTCTATCAGCTTTTGCAGAACACATTAATGGTAAAGAAAAAAGGGTAGAAGTATTCTACAAGAAGATTAGTGCTTTTAATTGAATAATTTTTTGGCCATTGAAGTACTTTTGTTGGGGGTTGGCGACAAGGATTGATAAATTACATCCTTGGATTTAATGATACATGGACCATTTTCACATGTTCTGTGGTTTCATTTCATTTTCATATCCCAAAGAAAAAAGAAGCCAGAACACTAACAATTGTTTGCATGTCAATTTCACGTTTAATGACTTTACAAAATACTGCTTTCTTACTACAAATCCGGCTTAATATAAGCAGTGTCACTGATGCTTTTATAACTAGATGGTCTTGGGCTGTATCGTAATGAAGAAATTAACATGAGGAGATACACAAAAGATTTTCTTTTGCTTAATTTATGTTTATGTAGAGAAAATATGTGTTTTGTTTATTAAGTGGTATAAAAAAAAACATCTTTTTTTCCCAAAGTATCTTGGCTGCAAATCATTTGAAAAAAAGGAACAACGCTGCATGCAAGCTAAAATAAATGAGGAAAAGGAAAATTGTATCTCGAAATTGAATGGATTGGATACCTTTTTAGTAGATTCAGATGGAAAAAGAAAAAGTTCAGGCACATAAAAATCTTAATTGAATACGTATATATTATATAACTTAAACACTTACTATTATTTTATAACTGACACAGCGTGATGTCCGGGAAAAAGTTTTTTCTTTTTTGGTTGTCTTTTTTGTAGTTTGTAAGACATTTGAATTTTTAGAATAAACTGTTAACAATATATTGAAAAATTATATCATGACAATCATGGATTTACATGTTTGCCAACTCCAATAATTCTAAGCCGACTGTAGATTTCTATGTTCAATACTAGTTAGAGATAGCCCGTGTGCTTAATGCAGAAGATTTTCACAAAAAAATTGAGGTCACCCAATTAGCCGTCCATTCAATTGCTTAAACTAATAATAGCCGGTGGATATATAATATATGCATAATTTATGTATTATATATGTATAATTATCTATTTAATATGTAATCTATGTAAATGGCTAGAAAAAGTAAACAATAAATATGACCGGCTATTCGTGTAAAGATCTCTATATTATAAATTTGAGCTATTGTTCCAAAATATTATAAATTTGAGCTATTGTTCCAAAATATTATAAATTTTGGGTCTACATCTGTCATTGCTATTATCATAAGTATGTGTTGTGATCTACATCTTGCGGCGATACTATTATAAATTTTCTTTTGGAACTATAGATTGTGGTCTACATTTTCTAATACTATTATAAATTTTCTTTGGCAATTATTCTACATTTTATGATACTGCTATAAAAATTTTCAGGAACCATTTTTCAGAGTATAATTAAATAATTGTGATATTGATGTCTTGGTCTGTTTAACTTAACTACCAAATAGAGAAATATTAATTTCGAACAAAAATAGTGGTGTTTGCATCAATATGAAAGCGTGAGATTTGGAAATATAATTTGCTGTTGGAATGCATACATTTTAGTTTGACAAATTACATTAATCAAAAAAAAAAATGGAAAAAATTTCGATTGTGCACATAATTGATGCTCGGTAGTACTCGACAAAATGACAGAGTTAACTGACTTTATTACTTTTACTTATCTTAAGTTTGGTGAAGTCAATAAAATATTGGTCAAACTAAGGTACATAATTTTTGGTAGATAATTTTAATATTTTCAATTTTTCTTTTATTATTCCTTAAATATGCGCCAAAAAGAAGAAGTTGAAACTTGCAAATTTTCTGTATTTTAAATAGCTTTCGAGTATTTTTTTTAATTCTTTCTTTCATTGATCATGAACCGAAGGAAAATTAAAAGAGAAAGTAACAGTTCCTATACATGCATTTTTGGACACGTAACAGTTCTTATACAAGCATCTTCTGCCCCTAGGCGTTGCTCTTTACTAGTTATATTGTAAAGTAGTAATTTTGATATAAATTTATGGCAAGTTAAAATTAGCTGAATATTAAGTTGTAAGTTAGTGTTTATTTATTTCAAAAATGATGCAGGTATTACTTCTAACCCTATTGTTTATATAAATAATAATCATATCACTTACCTTTTAAGTTCATTCAGTAATTTATGTAGTATATTAAAAATTTTGATTTAACTTGTTGACTTTCGTAACGTTTCATTGTTTTAAGTGTAGTGCCTTTGGAACTTTGAGCCAAAAAAAATAATTAATTCAGTTATAATTGTATTTTTCTTTTAAACCTTATTATGTATCTTAAATTTTCAATTTAATTATCACTTACAAGGTAGTGAAGCAACTGCAATATTCTGGAGCATTATAGTACTACCATTTCGTAATGTAGTTGGCATCTATAACAATGTTATAATTTTATTTCATAAATTGTGGATTTACTCTCTATGCAATAATTTGTATTTTACGTAATTAAAATAAAGACCATTTAAAAAGCTAATCACATAGAAATGTCCAAACCAAAAAAGGTTTTTAAAATTTTATGTAAGATCACAATATAAAATTTCAAGTTAAGTATTTGTATGTTGTCTCTGAACTTTTAAACATAATGGGTTTAATTTACATATACGAACTTAAACTAAATCAAACAGACCCTCAAGTTAAATAATTACGGGATGGATAATATTACACTCAATAGTCATTAAAGTAGCTTTAGCCACGTGGATATCAAGTATAGACACTAAAGTACAAATTAATACTACATGTGATGAGAATCTGAATGGACCTCACATTACTAAATGTTGTGCCTGCCATATTTCCGAATCTAACCCTAAGCGGGACTACCTGCTTATTCCCCATAGTTCGAGTAGAGCATGGATGGGCCAATATGGAATACAGGGAAACATTATGAAATGACAAAAATGCCTTTGTGATGAAACAGACATGTTGACCATGTCCTGCTTATCCTCGCTTATATAGTAGTATATAAGTATACTAGTGAGGGTATGCCGGGGCATAGCCCGGGCCAACAACTATTTATTGTTTTTGGTGATAAATTTATATATATGCAACAGGTTGGCCATAATTGGTGAGCAATCCTGTCTCTATGTGTTATAACATCCAGAATAGGGGCATAAATGTCTACAATATTTTTAGACAACACAATTGATACGTATCAGATTATAAATGACTCAACTACAGTGGGAGATGTTGAATATAAAAATATTTAACATGATTCTCTATTTCCCTAACGCCTCCTCCACACAGAACTGATCTCTTTAGCAACCTGAGGTAAGGAAAGATATATATTTTAAGAACAAGTAACTGGGCAAGAGAATAATTTTTTTTTAACAATGGTAACATGTTCAAAGGAAAGAGTATAAGTCAAAAATGTGAACATTTTTCTTGTTATAACATAGATGGCAGAGGCAGCACAATAATTATACATCTCACTCAAATAGCCAATAATCTAGTTGGCTTTGTTCATTCTTTAAAAGTGATCTTCCTTCAGCTAAGTTGCTTAGAACAAATATTTTTTCATTTTACCAGAGCCCAATAATAATCTGGGGTTCCAAGTGATACTACATGTTCTCCAGATTTTCATAAGGCCAACTTGTGTCTTAAAGATTGGTTCCTCTTGCTTTCTATTCTACTATTCTTTTCTTGTATTTGTTGAGTTCAAAGAAGTACTGATCATGTACCATTCATTCGTTTTTAATAACCTATTCTTAATAAAATGGCTGGCGATACCTTATCTTGGGATGCCTTTGGTTGAGTTCCTATCATCGACGGATAAGCAATTGACAAAACTTCTTTGCCATTCATACTCATTTGTTTGCATAAATTAATCACCTGAAAAGGCATAAGAAAAGAGTTGAAATTACAAAACTTGAATGTAGAATTTAGCGTATGTACATTAGATATTGCAAACTAACTGAATCAAATGATTCTCATGATGAGTCACATTACTGTAGAGTAGCTAAACAACTAACAAGATATTTAAATAAAAAGTGCAGATGAGTCACATTACTGTAAAGTAGCTAAACACTTAATAAGATATTTAAATAAGAAGTGCAGAGTTGATAAACAAACAAAAGAAATAATTTTTCTACCAAAATTATCGGGCCAAGAAATTGACCTGCAATAGTCTTAGAATACTAATATTTTGCAGTTGAGAGAGATATGAACTATGGTAAATCTCCTCGTGTGTGTTCAACAACATTATGTATCTTCTGAAAGCGAACTCATATTTGGCCTCTCAGATGCTTCTTCACCCTTGTTAGATGAGCTTTCCTGCCATTTCATCAAAAGAAGATGATAAAGCTAATGCTCCTTCTGTATATCGAAGAGAATAATCTTGTGAAATTCAGTTTATTTTGCAGCATTGTAGCCTAAATGTAATTTTACTTTGTGGCTTATAGGCCAATCAAATGTAGAAATCACTACCAAAATTGAGAGTTTGCAAAACTGAATGTCAAAGGAGCAACTTAAGTGTGGAATGCATAGCTTTTAGGCATTTCTTCAGTCAAACAGGATAAGCTTAATGATATTTCATTTTGAGGCATAACTTGATCGCGATGTTATCTATCAGCGCTAAAAGAAGTCAGTTTTTGCGTGACAAAGTTGCTTAACAGGTTATGTTTCTAATTGTTATATTGATGTTTTCACTTTTAGTAATGCACTAATCGTGCAATTATCTCAGTGCAGCTCAAATATATTTAACATATTATTAGACCCTTTCCTTTTTCAGAGGAAATGTAAATACCCTACCCCATACCATTTGAGATAAATTACAATAGAAAACCGCAGAACAATTCAAACAAGTCTTGTAAAAATAATATGAAAACGTGTTTGTTATTAAAATACAATTAAAAAATATTTAAAATCCTTGCCTTTTTCCCAAATCTTGCTTGAGATGGCATAAATAAAAAGGATATTTACCTCATCCAGGTTTTTCAACTTATCTTTCTATGTGGTCTTCCCAGCCTTGTAAGTCAAGAAACAGTCGGCTCGCAGGGTCTGCTTCCGTCATCATTACGGATGCCTTCATTGGAAAAAGGCAGAAGGAAACGAAGATAGATTTAGGATTACAAATGATGACTCTTTTATATTATTTGCTTATCCAGTAATTTATGTGCACAAATTAATTTTCTTTCTTTACCTATCAAATAACAAAAGAATAGAGAACAACTAAAACTTCCTTCCCTGCTAAGAAGATGACCTCTCATTCTTAAACCATTATATCATAAATACAGCATTCTGACAAGTAATCAGTTCAATATAAAATACAATAGTGAATTAAAGTTCTACAGAAAAACAGTTCCTTGTACCAAAAAGAATACAACATAGTCTAAGGTCGAGCCTAATGGTTATGCGGGTAATTCGTATTTTAAGTGTATATATTATTCTATTTCTCTTGCGTACACCAGAATTTTAGCCTTCATTGTTGTTTAAAAGCTTGACCTGAAGGCTTGAAATAAAGAGACACTCACACATCAGAAGAGAAGTGTGATTAGAATATTTGTGGCAGGCACAGTGCAAAGCTTTAAAAGTAAAGAACGCAAATTGCTGAGTTACTTTTTCACTTCTACATCTTCTGCACTTTTTCTTTTTTATAACAAGTCAAAAGTTTGCTTCCTTCCCGGATTCACCTTTAACCAAAAAAAGAAATAACGTGCTTGTTAACCTTTTTCCAAAAATGCAGTCTAATCTTAAAGTCAAGCCTTGATCTGTAGACCGTGGTTATGGATGACCTAGATATGCCCTCCTCTCAGAAAAAGAAATATTATATCCAACATAAACCACACTTCAGTTTACATAACAGAACAAAATTACAATGATGATTTACTGGTTTCGATATACAATTCACATGTCACCAATTGCTCTACTTTAAGGGCTTTCTATTATTTCATGAAAACTATTTTTTAGAAAAATTCATAGCAGACATTATGATAATAAAAATTGTTATTCTAATAAAAGCAGATAGACACATAGAAAAGTCAGTTAATAGGAAGATTGTCGATATAGCAAAGCAAAACTACAAAAATACCTGGGTATTATGTTCAACACAATGTGCGTCAAGAGTTTCCCATCACCAATCATGAAAGCACTGAACAGATTAAACAACAGTCAAACTTGTAGACACTCTCACCCCCCTGTCCTAAAAGATGCAACACACATACACATAACATTGAATTATCGTACAGACAAAAATTCCTCATAAATAATTGCACATTATGGAACCAACTTCATTCAATGCCCCGTAATGGGAATCATACGCTATTAAGCCCAATCGAGAATAACTTTTTGCAGGAGATTTTCCTTTTTCCTCACAACTTTAAAGGAAATAATAAATTTGAGCAAAAACTGGTTCCTGTACTTGCAAATTGGCTTTGTTTCTACCAAGGGAGGGAATAATCTGGAACAGCGTGTGTACAATAACCCTACAGATAAGCATAATGGAAAAGGAAATTTGGTCCAGTACATTTTAAATTTATCATGCATTCCATGAAATGATTCAAAATCCAACCACATGCAGATATATGTGAAACGACTGTTCATACTGTTGATATACCTACTGATGCTAAAAAAAATTGACTGCAATTTATTGTTTATGGAGGTCTATGTCATTCATCTTAATATTAGAGTTTTTTTAGACCCTAATACTAAAATATTGAAGATCAACTTAAGCCAAATGGAAGAGCGAACGAAGCATACAAAAAATGCACCAACAGTTCTTCTTGAGGCTAGCACACAATATTTAAGACCAGATTATGGGGTTTTCTATTTGTATATAACAATATAAGGCTTAAGACATGAGATAATCTGAAATTTTGTCTCAACTATAAACACAACAGTGAAGAGATCATTAAGCAAGGATGAGCTGAGATCAATAATGTGCCACAGGTTTATTAGCGAGGATCGGTACAGAAGTTGGTAGGATGTAAAGGTTATACCTGGTATGAGCTAAAGGTTCAACCCTCCACAAGTAATAATCATACAAAGAGAAGGTAGAAATACAAATTCAGTCAACCAATTAGCAAATTAAAAAGGAATCTCGAGCTTCAAAGATGAGGCCTCCAAACAAAATGAGCATAATAATAATATTGCCATCTTAACCACATATTTACCTTCACAACAACATTTAGAAAAGTTGCATCTTCAATGATATCAATTTCTACCTAGAAAAGAAAGCAACTTGTATAGAGTGGTGTATATCAGTAGCAGAATCATTAACTAAAAGTTTATATAGAATGAGCACATCTGCGAAAGATTTCATATGGAGTTGAGGAACCATAAGAGCTAATAGCTGTGAGTAATAGGTAATATCAACGCAAAAGTTACTTGCTTTACATCAAAGTGTACATCCACCAACAGTGCACTTTAGAACTGTAAGTGCGGATACTCTAATTGCTTCATGTGGTTTGCTATTTAACTGCAAGTCACAAAAGAACATGCTTTAGATTTGAGGCAGATTGCTGAATTGATGGAGTTTAGAGCTCAATATTTGTAAGGCACGTCTGAATAAATAAAACTTTAAGCTTGAGCTATCCTTTTGTTGACTCGATATGGAATTTGTCCGTTTCTGAACAAGTTTTTCACACTTTTTTCATCAACTTTAGAAAAAGACAGCTTGAAAATATGCCAACATAAGTTCACATATGAATGTCATGCAACTTACACTTTCCAGTAGCAGCCACTGACTTGGAAACAGGGTCAACGACATTTTGAAAAGTGATATACCAGCAACCTTGGCTCAAAGGAAGAGGAGTACATGGTTAAATCTTGAAATTATCAGTCGGTCTTCTTGATCATCTAAGTTTTCTATACGGCATGTGTGATTGATGCCCTTTTTATTATCTCTACCCTATAGCAATATTGTTCTGTGATAACTAACTCAGACCAAAAAAAACATATGGCATTCAAATTTCCTATTACTAATTCACCTGTAAATGCTTCATAAAACAACCCTTTTTCTACCCAAAAAATGAACCTTTTAATGTTTACTACAGTACATACCATCACCGCTATTTTCACCACTTGAATAAAATGTTCAATCTGCAAACTACAAGTCAAGAAAACAAAAGGCGAGAGGTTTTTTGGCATACTTGTATCTCTTTATGATCACGCCAGATGAGTAAAACTTATCCCGTTCTATATCAATATTCTACAAACTTATAAAAGTTTCAGTAAATTAAAGAAGTTCAAAAATAAAAATATTCAAACACTTCTAAAAACAAACACTAATTTTCCCAATCAACCCCTTCTCCTTTATGACCTCATTTTTATGCGTCTTTTTCTCAAGAGAAAATTAGTGTTAACACTTCCATTTGTTTAAAGGACTTTTGGTCAGGAAAGTTAACTGGAGTGAACAACTGAACATTGTGGGATGACATTGATCAAATTAGACTAAAATAGGCATAGATTGTGTTGCTTACCATCTGCCAGTTCTCTAATCACTGAATTTCATCCTATAAATATCACGTCTACCCTAATGTTGCATTCTGAGTTTTCTTTTGTAGATATATATGCATGTATCTTTATATATATATATATAAAGCTAGGAATTAAAAAGGTGATGTGGCACCTCTTATAGCTCAAGAAAGTCCTCTATCTTTTTTCTCATTTTTTTTTGGCTTTTATCCATTATTTGGTGACTAAAAAATCTGTAGAATATTAAACATATCATATTTATGGCATCCTTAATATTGTCATTTATGGAAGGTTTAAATTATGACTATAGAAACTAAAACGAATGACTAAACCAATTCTATAATCAATTTGAAAACCGAAACGCTCCATCACTTAATAAAGGAATTGAACGGCTGATTCTTCCTCATTAAACATAAAACAATAGTACACCACTATATATAGAGACTCATATTTAGCTTGGTTTTGTACAATGTTAGTGAATTTCATAGCTTTCTATTTTCAGCTCCATTATTATTATTATTATTAGATATACGTGTTTTGCTCCTTTAGAAATATTGATGCTACGTTATTTTCTGTTTTTCATAGCTGCAAGAAATCAATAGATTTGTATTATCGTCGTTTTCTTCCAGTAACTCATAAATGTCATTTGAAATGTCCGGGGTTTTGTGCAAGTGCGATGTATGGAACAGTAACCCACAAGAAAAAATACTGAATAGATGATTGTTTTACCGTTACTGGACACCTTTTATTATCTTTCTGTTCGCTCCATTAGAGATAATGATAATCTTCCACTTTTTTAGATGCAAGACATCGGCGTTAGGACATTATTTTTGGAACAAAACCAACCATAAGGATGAAATTCTAGAGTAAGTTGCAATAGAATTGACAAATTTAATTCATGCACTTATAACTTATGACGTTAAATAATCTCAATATCCATGCATTTTGTCGGTGTGCATTTTGTTGTCACATTTTTTTTCCGTTTAAAGATTGGGCAATACAATCCTCTATTCAAATATTCATCAAGAAAACACCATGGTATTTGGAAATAGAATGGTTCACGGATAATTTATAATAGCTCGGTGGTTGTAAGATTAATTGTAATAGGGTCAAGAGTGGTGTATTTTGTGTTCCACAAATTGTTTTTTCTCTTTTTTTTGGGGATCAACCTCATATTTTGCAACTTAATTATGGTTATAATTACTGGGATATGATATTGTTAATATTATCTTCTAAACTTAAGTCGATTTACCTTTTACTTTTCTTTTTCATATGAAAATTTTCTCTTTTTCATTTCGACAACAGAGAACTACTTCAATTTATTCTATTGGGAATATGGTGGCACCCAGCTTTATTTTTAAACAAAGTAAGAATGTAAAAACCTACTACTATGTCTGTCTCTCTTTTTTATTGCATTTTCATATATCCATAATAGAATATTAACTTATTTTCTTCTGTATTTTAAAATAGCTAAATACGATTGCATATAATAATAAAAACTATTACTTTTAACAACATTTAAACATGAAATGAAAGGAGAGACGAGGTACGTACCTAGAAGTCCAAAACCTCTCGTTCAGTTACTACTCCAATATCATATTGATGAACGATTTAATGTGTTAGAAACTAGATTCATAAATCACTAAATCTTCAATTTAGTAGGTAGATCATCCCTGAATTCCAAGTATATTTGGATTCTTATCATATTTATACGACCTTTAATTAGGAAGGGAAGGCTAAATGGCTTACATCATACATTTCTCTCTCTCTCTCTGTACCGAGTGGTGCAACATCTTCTCTTCCCCAGTGTCTTAGTTCATCTACAGTTGCTTGAAATTCTTAAATAACCAAATCATCAAGTTGATTAAAATTTTAGAAGTATACATTTGTATGGTAGGACCTATTAAAGATGTGTATAAGTGATACCTTCACAATCGATTAAAGAGGTAAACCACTTCAGCAATATTGTCAAGCCAACGCACGAAATTTGCACTTTAATTGAGGTAAGTAATATCCTCAGGCAAATTGATCACCTCGATGAAGTAAAATATTATTTTTTTGTTATTACCTTAATTCATAGAATTAAATTTGTCTGCATAAAAATTAAAAAATTATTTCAATAAATTCATAAAATTTGGTAATTTAACTCCGATTATTATAAGAGCGGACAAATTTACTAGTTTTATAAATAAAATCATGAAATCTTATGTGTGCTTGGTTCACTCTTAAACAACTCAAGACTTCTTGAGCCTTGATTCATGAATTAAATGATAACCCTCTTTTTATGTGGATATAAATTTGGTCTCTGCACGCTCCTTCTTTATGAATTTGCTTCACCAACTCTACTCTTTTCATGGTGTGAAGAAAGGCAGCAATAGAACTCTTAAACAATGGATCAACAATTTACCCGATTCAAATAATGTCCCCCCAGCAGCGATTTTGAAAATCAGAAAAAGAAGAAAGCAAAACTTACCTTATAACTGTACAACCAAGCACATAGACTGAGCAGGAAGATAGAAGATTGAAAGAGACAAAGGAAACTGGAACTGAAATTGAGCGACTATGAAAATTTGGAGAAAGATCAGTGTAGAAGGCTGGGCAACGTGGAGGAAGAATAGTATGGACCATGGGCGTTCAGCTTGAGGGCCTGTCAAAACCTGAGAAAACCGTGGCTCAGGCCAAAACAGATGCAGTTTTACTAAAATACCCCTACGACCCCAAGTTGCTCAAACTGTAGGAAAGTAGAAGTAGTAGATAACTTGTGAAAATCAAATGTAGAGTAATAAGTACTTATGGAAGGAAAAATAGAAAACGGCACGCCGGATTGTAGACGTTAAAATTTACTCCATCAAAAGAAGACTTTAAAACTTATGCCCTCAAAGGTTTAAGGAGTAAAAGCATTGTGGGTCGATAATATTTGTGTAGTACAAACGCTTCTCACTAATAGTAAAATGATTCAAATCAAAAATTTAAAGTTGAAATGTTTTCAAATATAGAAATACGTCATCTTTTTTTAACAGATTAGTAAAAAGAATGTATCATATAAATTAGAAGGAGTACTAATTTACAACGTGGTTGAAATGTGAACAATAATTGTAGTAAATAGCAGTGTTTTTAAGGGGGAGAGGGCGTTTACTTAACATGGGGTGAGACGTAAGCCCCATGAATTTTTTAATTTTTTAATTTATATACTAATAAAATAATAAAATAACTACAAAAAAATAAAAAGCACATTAAAAGTTTAAGAAAATTTAAATTTTTTTTAAAACCAACAAACATAAAGTATCTTAGTATCTTTTTATAAATATAAACAATGTAATAGTGTTAAAGTTACTATAATATAAAATCAACTATAATGTTTTATCCTTCAAATAATTAAAAGATCATAGTATTTTCAAAAATATTACTATTAAACTACATAGCTTACCTCTTTAAAAGTTAATAATGGATAAACTTCATAATAACATAATTTAAAATATTACTCCTCATGAGTAAATATAAAAGTACTTTCAAATAGTAAATAATAAAAGTTCGATAATTTTGAGAGACATAGAACTAAAATATGAATACCTATAGTAAGTGAGATATAAATTTTGGTCATTCAAATGATATTGACTCTTCATCAAAGATATAATTAATAAGCAACAAGATCTTGTGCTTCATCAAATATTAAGATTGAAAATGATTTATCCCACTAATGGGTGAAAATCATTTTCTTTTACGATCTCTCAGCTCATTTTCTGTATCACTTGCACCAATTGACATTTAAATGTTACTATCAACACTGAAATTCTTGTAACACTATTCAATTTGCTTACATTATTTTTTTATCCTTTATAAATAGAGTGTTAAACATTCTTTTACTTAGTGAAGAAACATGAAAGAAAAGCTTATTTTATGTATTCCAAGAATGCATTATCATACCAAACATTTTTTTTTTGTTAACAGCAAAATGATTGTCTCAAGTCCTAAATTTTGGTAGATAATGGAGGGGTAAGGGGAGGGGGGGGGAGGACAGGACCAGAGCCACCAGCGCACTTGTGATAGTTGGGTTGGGTCGATCGCTGTTGGGTCATTTTCGACGTATTCAAATGTTGGACTCATCGGTACTTCCAACAGTACTATAAAACGGTGGTCACAACACCAAAAATAAAACGTAAACTTCAACTTGTCCCCACTGTTGTGGCTGAGATTTTTCCTCTATTTGGAAATCCCAAGGCCTTCGTTTTTCCATTTCCTTACATTTCAGCTCTTGGTCAATTCATATTGTAGAATTCGGTGTCTTTTCTATCAAATAACAATGAAAGTAATTATTTACTCCCTCTGTTAACTTTTACTCGGCAGGTATACTAAAAATAAATTTTCATTTTTTCTTGTCACTTTATGCATATCAAGAGAATTTTTTTTTCTCCTGTTATATTCACAGTATTTATTACTCATTTCAAATTATTTTCTCAAATCCAATAAAATATGGATCAATTAATATGGGTATCATGGTAAATTATGCACTTCATTTATTATTTCTTAAGGGCGTGAGAAGTCAAAATGTGCCAAGTAAAAATGAACGGAGGGAGTATAATAAAAGTTGGAACCCATAATCCTGCTTAAAAAATTTAATTTAAACTCGACTTAAGGATTTTGTTCGGATATAAATATTTATACTAAGATAATTGCACTTTTTATACCTACGTTATTGGTAAATTTTGATTCTTGTCTTTTTAATATTTGACTAAATATATACTTTGGCTTATAATTAATATTTTTAATCAACAATAAAATGCGTTCTTTCTTAAAATCTTGTATATAAGAAACGTATTATATAGCCGGACAATTTGTAAAAGTGTGTTATCTTTAAATATAGAGTAACGATATGAATTTAACATAACATGAGAGTAGTTCAATGGTTTAACAGTTAGTAATTGGTTTAATTTGTGGAAATTTACAAGTGAATGTATCTAAATAGGGGTGAAGTTATGTTGGCCCAAGGATGGTCAACCGAACATTCTTTGCTGAAAAAGTATACTACGTATAAGATAAATTTTTACTTGTTATTGATTAAATATAGACTTTGAACATCCTTTGAACTAATTAATGGGTTCTTGCCTAGTTGAAGAATGTAGAAGAAGAATGAAAGACGGGAGAAGCAGAGAGATAGAGAGAAGCGTGTAAGAGAGAAGAAATGATCTCATTCACTTAGCTCAATCTGTACAGAGATGAGATATATTCATACATGTGTAATTAGTCTCCTCTAACTAACTCTAACAGCTAGGATTAGTTGTTAATAACTAACTTAATTAACATTAGGAAATTACATAACTGCCCTTTTTTACTTTGGCTATGTTATATCTTTCTCTACACTCCCTCTCAAGCTAGGTACTGAAAACATATTGAGAACACCTAGTTTGGAAGAAAGATATTCATGCTGAATCTTGTTGAGACCCTTAGTTAAAAGATCTGCAGGTTGTTCATTAGCAGATATGTATGTTGTTTTGACTAACCCTTGTATGATTTTTCCCCTAATAAAATGACAATCGATCTCGATATGCTTTGTCCTTTCGTGATAATCAGGATTAGCTGCAATTTGCATTGCAGCTTTGCTATCACTGAATACTTCCACAGATAGTTTGATATCAATTCCCACTTCTTTTTTAAAAATCCAGCTAGTCAGATAAGTTTTGCCACAGTTGCTGCAAGGCTTCTATACTCAGCTTCTGTTGAGCTTCTTGAAACTGTGGTTTGCTTTTTTTATTTCCATGATATTAAGGAGTCTCCAGATTTGACTAGGTACCCTGAGACAGATTTCCTTGAGTATGGACAGGCAGCCCAGTCTGCATCACAATATGTTGAAATAGTACTATTGAATTTACTGGAGAGTAGTATTCCTTGTCTAGGACTGTTCTTGATGTACTTTACAATCCTGAGAGCTGCATCCATGTGAGATTTCTTTGGTCTTTGAAGAAACTGGCTTAGTGTTTGTACGCTAAATGAAATGTTTGGCCTTGTCATTGTTAAGTATAGGAGTTTACCTATCAGCCTTTGATAAGGAGTTGAATCTATCAGTTCTTCATCTAACACTGTATAGGCTTAGTTTTTCTGAGATGTTCATCATATTTTGTTGTTGTGAGCTTCATATTGACATCCAGTGGTGTAATTGCTGGTTTAGCAGCTGCAAGACCTGTTTCAGAAATAAGTTCCAAAGCATATTTCCTCTGATGCATAAGTATTCCTTGTTTTGATCTAGCAAATTCTATACCTAAGAAATATTTCAATTCTCCTAAGTCTTTCATTTTGAAAGACTGTTGCAGATTTTCTTTGGTTTCCTATATTAACCTCAGACAATCACCAGTAATAAGCATATCATCTACACAGATCAAAATCATTGTAATACCTTTTGTAATTTTCTTAAAGAACAGAAAACTACAAGGGCCATCCCGAGTGATGGTGGGTCTTATTTCTGTAACAAGGCTTTTGCCGGGCTGCTCGAAAAATATTGTGTAAAACACAAGGAGGCCACACCTTATCATCCTCAGTCAAGTGGTCAAGTTGAAGTTTCGAATAGAGAAATCAAGAATATCCTAGCGAAAACTATTAATGCAAACAGGACCGACTGGTCAAGGCAGCTAGATGATGCATTGTGGGCCTATCACACAACATTCAAGACCCCCATTGGCACTTCATCATACATGTTGGTTTTTGGCAAAGCTTGTCACTTGCCAGTAGAACTTGAGCACAAAGCTATGTGGGCTTTAAAAAAGCTAAATCTTGATTGGGCTGAGGCTGCTAATCTAAGGATGACACAACTCAATGAGATGGAAGAATTCCGTCTTCATGCCTATGAGAGTGAAACCATGTACAAAGAACGGATGAAGTTTGTTGACGACAAGAAAATCTTGAAACGGGAGTTTAATTCGGGTGAAAGGTCTTACTTTTCAACTCAAGACTCAAGTTATTTCTGGGAAAACTCAAGTCCAAATGGTCTGGACCATTCAAAGTTGTGCGTGTGTCTCCCTATGGCGCTGTTGAACTTGAGTCAGAAGATGGGACTCAGACCTTCAAGGTAAATGGACAACGAGTAAAACATTACCTTGGAACCGCCGGAGAAAGGCATGTGATAGAACAAATTGCTCTCCGAGATGATCCAACAACTGCTTCCACCAAAGATTAATCCAAAAGGAGTAAACTGCGTCGTGCCGCGACATTAAATCAAGTGCTTCTTGGGAGGCAACCCATGTGTGTAACACTCTTTTGTAGTTATTTATTTATTTATTTATTTATTTATGTAGATTAGATTGAGCAAGTTGACGTGTGTGCTAGAGTGCAGGTAAAATATCATGAACAAGGTCTTAGTGCTGAAGAAGCTGAAGGAAAAAGAGGTCCAAATTGAGCGACAGCTATGCGGTCGCATAATGACTATGCGAATCGTATAGTTATCGCAGACCTAGACAGAGTGTTTGGCTAATTTCATTGTCAACTTTGCAGTCATTTGTCATTTATGAGGACCACATGTCAAGTATGTGATCGCATCTTGCATCGCATATTTGCACCCACACGACCCAGTCATCAGCCACCGCATAACACCTATGCGATCGCATAGTATGTTATGCGGTGGACTTTTACACCGCATACTTACCAGGTATAAACGTACTAAAATCTATGTACACAACCACATTTGTACGAAATACAAGCAAGTAAAACACAAAAAAAGACAAAACAAGAAAAAAAAACAAACAAAAGAGGAGAAGAAACTGGTAACCGGAACAAGGGCACGAATCCAAACACACTCACCATTTTTCTCAATTCCATTGTAGAGTCGTCAAACCTCAAATATGATTTCCAACTTCTCTCCTCCTTTCTTCACTTTTATCTCGTTTTCTGAATCTTTCCCCTTTGTGAACATAACCAACTTCAAATGCCATGAACATCTGAAAGTAGGTGCTTAAAACGGGTCAAATTGATTTAAAATCGATTGACTGGCATAATAGGGGATTACATGTTTTTGATTTTAGTTGGTGAGGTTGAATTGAGGGAGCGAGTGTGATTTTGGCCATGAATCCAAGAGGGAAAAGTCTGAGTACCTCTCTATCTCTCTCTAACGGGTAAAATAAATCATAGCGGATGTAGATTTTTGAATGAATGGAAAAAGGAACCCACATGATTTGGGGGAAGGCTCATTTTCATTGGGGACGATGAGTTTTGTGGGCCACATAATGGCTTTGCGGTCCGCATAACCATCACATTCTGCCCCTTTCCTTGCCCTAGGTTGAACGGGTTATGCGGTCTCCTTTGTGATCGCATATCTGTTCTGCGGTCCGCATAGGTGCCGCATATTGAGGCAATATTTTAGGTTTTCTAGTGTCTACTCTGCGGTGTCTTTGAGATCGCATAACCACTTATGTGGTGGTTTTTCGATCGCATAACTGTTAATAGCTTTTTGACACTGCACAGATGCAATGGTTTTGCGGTTCGCATACTTGTTATACGACCACATAACCCATTGCATCTATAAAACAATTTGTTTTTTCTTTTGTTTTGTTTTTTTTTTCTTTTATATCTGATGTCTTCTCCTAAGCTCTTTAACTAGATCCTACAATGTTTCACCCACAGGCATGGCACCAAAGAGGTCTAATCCAATACGAACACCGCCCGGTGGTCGACAAAAATGGGCTACCAATCCTAGCTAACAAGCACAACAAGCAAAAAGGCAACGATCTCAGGCACTCTGCATTACTATTGAGAGCTCCTCCCAGTCTGAAGATGAAGAGTCACAGAGTGACCTCGGACCTACTGTTGACCTACCGGCAGAGGCACGAAGGAAGCTAGGGGAGGACATAAACCTCCGGTTTAGGCTCAAGGGCTCTATAGACTTGTACAAAGTAGGGCTTTCAAAGAGGAACATTCTAAAGGAAAAGCAATAGAGCTTAAATGGGTTGTCGGAGCACTACCCTCACATAACCAAAAACATCAAACATCGGATGTGGGAGTTCTTCACTGAGGTCCCGGATGAATACAATGAGACAATTGTGAGGGAGTTCTATGAGTGCTTCACAAAAGCGCAATAGGATCTTTTCCAAGTCTATCCTAGTGTGAGGGGTTGAAGTTGCTTGTGGTCCTGAGATGATAAATGAACGGTAATTCGTGAATTTGCGATCAGGAACAATTGAATATCATGCCAAGGTAGCCAACAAACACAATGAGCGTTCCTGGGTTGCATCAGTAACAGCAAAGGGGACACCGACCTGGATTGACCCAAAACACAAAATTTTCAAGGAGGATCTCACAAGGGAGGGTCGCTACTGGATGAGCTTTGTTACATCCCATCTGATGCCATCCAGAAATGAAACCGACATAAATATTGAGAAAACATTTCTCATTGCGTGCATCATGATAAGGATCAAGATTGACGTGGGGGAGATAATATTCCCAGATCTAGGAATCAGAGCCAATCAGAAACAAACCTCACTTCCTTTCCCCTGCCTGGTCAGTGCTCTTTGCCAAGCTGCAAATGTACCTCCTCTGCCTAGGCATGATAAAATTGAGAATGCTACCAAAGACATCGACATCATGAGAATTAGTGATGCAGTAGTAAAGGAAACTGCTCCTCAGGTTGAGACTCTTATTCCTCTTCCAGCAGATATAACAGCATCAGAGGGTCCATCACTGTCGGACACCCCTCAGTCCCCAGCTACCTCCACAACTACTCCATAACCCTCTACTGCATAGGCCCAGGTCCCTTTGCCAACCTTTTCCAAATTGGGTCTAATTGCTCAACATGCCAACGTTAAGGTAAACCGGCTCATCAAGGAGATTCCCAACCCCATCCGACAAGTATTGACTACTATCCAATCCTCCGTGACAGCTCTTCAATAGCAGAATCAGAATTATGAGGATCGCCTCAAGAGCGTTGAAGCGCGACTTGGGAAGGTTGAGAGGGGTGAAGTTGGAGGTATGCCACAACTCCGGACAGATGTGAGTGACCTGAAAGCTGAGCAGCAAAAGATGCAAAGTTTAGATTCGATCTGACAGCCTTCCTACCGAAGGATGGAGAGCAGGGTGCTGGCACTTCCGTCCTAGGCTTAGATATTGATTTCACTACACTGATGACAGCCCCAGAGGCACAGCATGTTGAGATCTCAAAGGCTCAAGGCTGCTCATATTGATGTTCCTTCAGATGAGGAATCGTCTGGAGAGACTGAGGAGTCCGATGAGGGGGAGTCAGGATATGAGGAGACAAATGAAGAGGCACTGGGTGAGGATACTAAGGGACATCCAGACAAGGGTAAGCAGGTTGCTGTCTCTACAAGGACAAAAGATGAAGAAGAAGCAGCTGTGCAGATAGCCATTGAACATTCGCTAGCAGATATGGTCGACAAGGCACATCCATCGACCACTCAGCCCTCACAGGGCGAGGCTAGCAGCTCCTAGGCCCCAGCTCCAGCTTCACAACAGGTGGAGCTTCCTGCTTTACCTTCACAGCAGCTGGAGCCTCTTGCTCCGGCCATGGCGGATATTGCTCAATCCGAGGCTCCACCAGCTATAGTTTCACTACCAGCAGCTGCTCCCACAGATGTCCCAGATCCTTCTGTTTCCCCGAGCGCCTAGTGCACCTCAGGGAGTCCCTAAGCTTTCTTTTGCTTTATATATGCATTGGGACAATGCATGATCTTTGGTTGGGGGTGGGGTAGTTATGATCATAATCTTGTACCCATGTTTTGTCAAAATATTTTGTTGTACCCCATGTTTGTATATCAAACTCTCGTAGTTTACCAATGAATTCCCTTTGGTTTTTCTTCGCCTGGTTCTTTTCCAAAGGTGTAATAGTAGAACTACGACAATAACATGAAATGTTTTGACTTATTTGGTGTTGACTGTGTAGCTTCAAGCATGTGCCAAATGTTGTGAATATATGATACCCTTCCTTCTTTTGAATCTAAAAAAACAAAACAATGTATTGGTATTCTTGTGAATTTGAGGCTCGCTCTGCTTATTCAGAATCTTACATATGTTGAGATGAAAGTGTTGAGTTGCTTTGTGTCACTTGAGTCCTGAAACTATGTTGAGTTGAACAATTCATGCATTGTGAGTGAGTGAGGATTTGTATGAATAATGCACATGTCTAACTTGTAATGTCTAGAACTTGCCCGGTTGGTTTTTCAACGCTAATGTTAGTTATGTTTGGTTGGAGGGATGACCTTAGGCATTTTTTGTGATATTTGTAAAACCTCTTTAGCCTTTCAAGCTTACCAATGCATAAATACTATCACTAGTACCCTATTTGAGCCTTCAACCTTTTCTTTGGCCACCTCATTACAAACCTTTCCCCTTTTGTAAAATAATTCCCTATTTTGAACCCGTCCCTCCTTGAACATTGGGAATGAGGCAAAAAGCCTAAGTTGGGGGTATAGTATCAAAGTGAAAATTGGTAAGGTTGTACATTGAGTGTAGGAACAAATACCTCAAAGTGTTCATATACAATTATTCAAGCTCCAAAAGAAAAATGTATATATATATATATATAAAATAAAACAACAACCCAGTATAATCCTACTAGTGGGGTATGGGGAGGGTAGTGTGTACGCAGACCTTACCCCTACCCTGGGGTAGAGAGGCTGTTTCAAAATAGACCCTCAGCATCTTTCCCTCCAAGAACTCCCCACCTTGCTCTTGGGATGACTCGAACTCACAACCTCTTGGTTGGAAGTGGAAAAGAAAAGAGATAAATATATGTATGTATATAAATATGGAGCCTTGAAGAAAAATAGAGCCTATGAGGCTATGTGGTTGAAAAGACACAAAGTGCAAAAAGAAAGACAAATGTGAGTAGTGTTCAAGGAGGGTGTAGTCACTTGTATCCCAAATACTTATCCGACCCTTCCCTAAACCTACATTACAAGCTCAAAAAGTCCTTATGGGATCTCCAACCGAATGTTCTTGAATAAGCGATGAATTAAAATAAGGGCAAGCATATGGACTGATACTTGTAGCATGTAGCTTTCATTCTGAGTGTTAGAGTGTTTTGATTGCATCCCCTGTATATATTTGTGAGTGGGGATTTTCTTTGTTGTGAGTACCATGAATTGTAAGACTTAGCAAAGGATAGGTTCTTGAAGTAGAACACAAGTGCATTCACTGTGAATAACATTTTGTTATTTTGGTCGAGGCTCTAAGGTCATGAATTGATTAGTCGAATGATTGAATGATAAGTTGTTTTTCAAGAAGGGTAAATAAATGGGATCACATGCTTGTTAGCTGTCAGTCAAAACCATCTTGTTAGCTGTTTTGTGGATTGTCGGAAATAAAAGTAGTATAGAATAGGATAGTTTTGTTTTAGTTGCTTGAGGGCAAGCAAGAGTTTAAGTTGGGGATGTTGATGTGCCGTGGAATTTCGGCACAATTGATATCAATTACTTAGATTTTATCTTGTCTTTTAATGCATTTGTAGTTAATGCTGATCAAGTTTGGTTGTTTTGTAGTGCATGAGCTTGAATACCCAAAAACATAAAAAAGAAGTCAAAAAGTCACAAAAAGACGGATATGCTGCAAGTATGCGGTCGCATAACTCACATGCGGACCGCATAATTGTCCTGCTGATCGCAAATAGAGACAGTCTTTGGGCCAACTGAAGAAGCAAATATGCAGTCCATTATGCGGTCGCATAACACCTATGCAAGCCGCATAATGGTCAAATAACTCAAGAAGAAGGCAGACCTCAGCATGATATGCAGCGAGATATGCGATCGCATAACATGTATGCGGTCCGCATAACGGTTATGCGATGGAAGCTAGATCTGGAACTCAGCAAGGATGCGATGGAATGTTCAATATGCGGTCCGCATAACTAGTATGCGACCAATATACGATCGCAAAAGTCGTCTGAAGGGGTGTTTTTGTCCAATTTTGACTACGACTTTTGATCCACTTTAAAGAGAATAACTAAGGTTTTTGTGGGGTATTCAAGTCTGAAACAAAGGTCCTACTTAGAGAGCATTGAATACTTCATTTATTTGGAGGATTGTGAAGAAGGAATCTTGCACTTTTGTAAGCTTTATGGTTTTATTAAATACTTTGTTCTTGTATTTTAGCATGAGTAGCTAGTTTTAAATACTAAGGTTGTGGGCCCTAAATGGGTGTAATATTAATGAGTGTTTAACATTGAATATATATATATATATAATGGTTGGTTAATATTTATTCATTTCTTGTGCTTTATTTATGGTTGGTGGTTGCAAACATTAATCTATTCCATTTTGCTCTTTCTTTACTTGGAAAAGTGAGTTAGGGTTTGGTAGAAATGAATATCAAGAACTCAAGACTTTAAATCTTGTTTAATAGAATCACTTAGGAATAAGTGGATTCTACTTGACATAAATTGGTTGTTCTTTAATTGTAACTCTTTTATATTTGAAAAAATCATAAAGAGAAACTACTACCCAACTATTGGAAAATATTGGGTAGTCATTTAAAAACCATTTGTATATCAAAGGACCTTCCATTAGAAATATATCATATTAACACCGATAGCATTACATTCCATTGACAAGGACACAAACTTGGTTTCCTTAATCAAATTATTTACATTCTCATATCGCAATTAGTCATCTCGTTAATTCTCAACTATATCATTCTCTTGTTACGTTAACCGAATAGAATTACGACTTAAGTCAAGTTCCACACTACTCAAGTAAACTTTTCACACCATATTCCCTGTGGGATTCGACCCTAACCTTGTTGGATTATTATATTTGACACTGACCGCCTTACACTATTTAATTAAAGTGTAATTTGAGCGTATCAGTCATGCCAAAAAGAAATAAGTGATAGACTTAACATACCCGGGGTAGGAAAAAATCCGTATGATATTCTTGAAAAAGGTTGCACCGTACTCCGTTTGAATTGCAAAATTTTTACGTTGTTAAGCTTCGGATAGCCCTCATTGGATTTTGGTTGAAAAATATTTTATTGAAAGCTTGCTAACGTTCTGGTAAGGATTTTTGGTTGAATGGCTAACGTTCAATCTCTGGTTGAAAGAAGTCTTGTAGTATGCTTAACATTCTAATCTTTAGTATGGGTATATGTTTGGTATGGAAAAGAAGTCTTGTTGTAAGAATAGAATGATTGTGTAATATGGTGCCACCTTTTAATTTGTGGTATGAGTCATTCCAATTGCATGGGGGGGAGGCTGCCACCTCATGCTTTTTTAATACTTATCCAATATATCCCTAATTAATTAGGTAATGTCCCGTTACCCGGTAATTAATTAATTACCCGCATAATTAAGAATTATCTCAACTTACTTAAAATATTACTCTCTTTTAACATACCTTATACACCTTACTATCACGGCCATGTTGTAACTTGTATGGTACTAGTCCATAAATATCGGGTATTTTAGCTCGGGCCGTATTTTATCCCAAAATGTAAAACTTCGACGAAATTCATTTTCTTTGATATGCTTACCTTCCCACTTTCACGAATTTACCCATCACTTGTTTGAAATAGTATAATCCTTATAACCTCCAAATAATCTTTTCCTTGGACTGATGTCAATTGCCTTACGACAAATTCAACGTACAATACTACAGGGTGCAACATCGTCGTAATTTAATACTGCGAAATGCAACATCTTCATAATGTAATACTGCAAGGTGTAACATCATCATAATATAATATTGCAGGACGTAACATCATCGAAATATAGTACTGCAGGACATAACATCATTGTAATATAATACTATAGGACGTAACATCATCGTAATATAATATTGTAGGACGTAATATCGACATAATATTGCGGGGCGTAACATCATTCCCCCTTTGGAACATTCATCCTCGAATGTTGATTGATGGTCTTATCATTTTCATAACTTATACTCTTGTGGATACCTTAATACTCTCCTTGCCATTTAGGCAGTTGTTCTGTGAATAAATCCAAAGGCCAAGGCATTCCTCCCTTTAGGCCTCTTTCTCACGCCATGACCTGTGATCGAATTCCTTCCAATCTCGTAACTGTTACTACCTTCTATCATACAACCTCTACGATATTAACCTTGTAAGTGTGCCTATGCCACTCTTCTCTCCTCTTTCCTCCAGCTTTTAGCCAATCTCTAGGCCTTACTTCTTAAACATATACAAGGCTTAATAGGATGTCTCTCTAGGCATCTATAGGTATACTAAAGTTCTTCGCTCGGTACTTTGTAGAACTTGCAAATATGGCCATATCTTATTTCATAAAAATTATCCATTCATATGACTTTACTGCATCTACATAAGTCATACTATACCATAATTCTTACTTCGATTTATCGTTACTGAGGTCTGCAACCAAGTCCAGGTTACTCTCGTTGCTTATTCTTAAGATTATTGGTCTAATCTCATCTCATACTATTGAACTTTTATCCATCTATTTTTGATTCACCTTAGTGTTGATTCATCATGTACCACTGATAACTTGACCTTTTATGTAACATCACCGCTAGGGCTCGCGTCTCATCGGGGACATCTGGAGCAATTAGATTGATCCACCTAGGGGTGATACTATACTTCTATAACTGTATTTTATAGAATCCCAATGGTCACCTTATATGGTTATTTTAGTCCCTTACCATTCATGAAATCCTCTTCCCAACCTTTTTTTTCTCTTCTTCAAATCATTACTCAAGTGAAGGCCCAAACGTCATCCTTTATTTATCATAATTACACCCCCATTCTGCTATCAGGGCAACATCCCATCACTTCTAAATGCAACTAGTCTTAGACTCCTTTGAGTTCATTCCGGCTATAGTGAGGTTTGTATAACTTAGAGAAACCATATGCTCTTCTTGTTTTCATGAGCTTAATCCTGAGGACTTATCCATCTTGTTACTTTCTCACTCGACTGTTCTTATCCTTACTCCTGTCTTCTAGAACCTTGTCGCTTCATCATACAATAGCTTGCAACCTACACATCTCTATTTATATTACTTGCAACCTTTCAACTTGCTTGCATCATAGATTTCTTTATGTTATTTTGGAACGTCAAGCGAGACATCACATCGTCTCTAACTCTTCTTTACTCTCTTAGTTAGGATTTTCGATACCTAGACCATAGGTTGGAAGATATGCTACTGACGATGCTGCTATCATTCCTAGTAATTGAATCCCCGTGCTTCTAGCCTTTTATTCGAGGAATAGACTATTCATGATCTTCTGCCTTTGAGTATCTCATACGTTGCTTAGACCTTACTTACTTTAAATTCTTGCATCACATCTTCTATCTCCTTTATGACCTTTCTTCCATATAGGCAGAATTCATATCCACAACTTGAACTCCTATTATAATACTTGCACCTTTTTACATGATTCGTTAAGAGATTTATACTATCTTCTTATGAGGCTGGTATTCTTCTAACTGGACCTCTGATATTAAGAGTTACTCTGCAATGTTCTCAATCACAATTTCTACAATTTCTGGGTCCAATAATCGGATTCCTGATTTACTTCGTTGATGTAACTCTTTAGTTTTCTCCTTCTTCTGATCGACCTTTATGTAGGCTTAAGCTATCTTCCGATCTATGGCTCATGATTTTAGTTATTACTTTTAGCTTTTCATGGCGCTATGGAATATCCATGATACAATCCTTTATCAATTCAATCCTTTGTTTACAAACTAGGCTCAATTCTTCCTTTTAACTTATACCAGAACTTTCTACGGCTGTATGATTGTCAACATATATGCTGCATAGATAATACTCCAAACTCTCAAGTGCGTTCATAACGTAACCAACTCTGGATCACTGATTGAATGATCCCTTTGTTCCTTCTCAATTTTCTTTAAACATAAGCCATTACCTTTCCTGGTCTTTCTTCCCCCTTGTTGGGTGCATACTTAGCTTATCTTAGCTCTCACGCATGCCAAAATTTTCGTATAACTCATATGATCTTCGAATATTGCTTTTGATTTTACTTCTCGTTCACTAGTCACGGTAGGTTCCTCTTTCTTATGGAGGATGTACAATGTTGTTGTGAAATTGTTGTTACAAGACCATTTCCCCGTTAGGTCACTGTGCTTAGGTTGAACCTTCTTCCTTATTTCCCCAGCTAGTCTTTCACTATAGTACTTAGAGAGGACCCTCTGAATCTTGTAAAGCTGCGAGCTTATTACATCGTATACCTAATAAAATTGTTGATGTCCTTTCTCGCCTACAATTATCCATAGTTACTTACCTCCTCACCCTTGTGCTGGTAGGGTTGCTTCTGAACTGATATTTGACTGTCTTCCTAGTGACACTCTCTTTTATCCCCGTAACACTCATATGGTACCTTTAACTACCCCAACTCTTATCTAAATATTTCTCAATGATCACGATGTCATAACTGCGAGGCTGAATTCACTATGTTTTACTATGTTTATCCTACACGATTTGCTGACTCGTCTTTAACTTCCTATTTAGCCATAACTAGGCTCTTCCCGAACCAATTACTAACTACTCTTGGCCCATTCTCATATTAATGTTTCTTGTAATCTTTCTTGGGTTATGTCCTTTGTCTTAACTTACGTCTCGCACTGGCTCCTTATTTATCAATAACATCTCGGGCAGGGACCCTTACTTCCTTTCCTTGATGTTGTGTTTGCATAATGTTCTAGAATCGTAGCATATCTGTAGGCTTTGAATAAGTGCAATCCCATTTTTATAACATTCTTCCTTTATCATTCCATAATCACTAGAATCACTTAATTCTTACTTAATGCCACATCACACCATATTCTCCCCTTTAGGGGGGTACTAAGACTTGGAGCTATGACGACCTTCCTGTAGATGTTTTTCCTCTTTATCTTTGGCATCCTTTCACATCATCAATGAACCTTACTCACCTTGCGGTAATCCTTATGTACCAAGGATAACAAAATTCCTTGCTCACGAGGGTGACACTTAGTATAACTGGCACATACAGTCCCTTAGGCTTAACTTTGCTGACATTGCTTGCTTTAGGGAAGCGTCTTCCTAAATGACCATTCTCTGAATTTCTCGTGAATCTTCTTCTGTTGTCCATTCTATTATTGCCGGAACGAAATATGAAATTCTCATGATGCCGACTATTATCAACTCACGCAGTCCCTAATTCATGTTTAGCTTATATTGTTCACCAATCCATACTAGTTTCTATTACTCTAGGGTCTAACTTTTTCTTTTGGTAATCGCGTCAGAGTTGCGAACTTATTTCCCGAAATTAGGACATGACTGTATGGCCTATATTCTTTTGTTGTCCTAAGGCCTGTCACCTCTCGTCTCTTCCTTCACTTGACTATAGATTCTATAACACTGTCATCTTTTGATCTACCGTTCTCATACATGTATCATATCTTACTCATAATGCTTCATTCACTCTTTTCTTATTTCCTGCTAATATTTATGCCTATCACCTTATTCTGAAAACCCGAACAAGACATTATTTTTCTTTTATCTCGCCTTTGCTCCATCCAGTGGCTCTTCAGGTTGCTTAACGTCCTCGCTCTACTAGGGACGTGAGCCACACTAAGGTAATATTTATCCCTTCAGGCTTCCAGTGCCTATCTTCTGATTTTTTTCATGCTAATATCCACATCTAATTGTAATATTCTAGAGTGCACCATCTGGGTACTTCACAAAGAGATCTATTAGCATATTTGCAATATCCTTTGGCAATGTCAACTAACGCAAATAATTCATCCACCATTTTGGGTCACTCTAACCCTAGCCGGATCGTGATATTATGTCATTCTCTTAAACCATATTTGTTAGCTCCCATAGAGCATAACTTAGATCGGTGTGGCCAACTATACACCTCTGTTATTGTTAAAGGTAACTCAAAATGCTTATATCTCTCTTCCTGAATGGTAAATAAGGATAATCTTCATTAGCTGGGTACCTCGTACCCTCTTTCACCTTGCTTCCTTTACTTGTTGAAACTTGTATTTATCTTCTGAATCTCTCATTGTCTTTCACCATAAAGGTGGATAGATATTTTTGCCTTAAGGCTCCTTTTCCAGAAGCTCACATGGTTCTTCTGACTCAACTCTTTCACAACCGCATTCAATTCCTTACCAACCATCTTTCTAAATATAGGCATCGCCGTATTATGAATAAGGTCGAGTTTAGAAAATTGTGTTCTTACAACTAAGATCTACCATACGATCTAGAGTAAGAAGAAAGAGTGACAGTCCTAAATGCCCTGTAGCCTCCTGCTTATAAGTGTGGTGCACGACACACTCATAAACAAGACTATACTAGACACGGCTTGTAGACTCCCTAGGACAGAACTGCTCTGATACCACTTTTATCACGACCCAAACCGATGGGCCGTGGTGGGTACCCGGTACCTTACTCAACCGAGTACCAACATAACGTATCTTTTCATGTCATACTATCATAGATAACTAAGCCGGAAGGCTGCCGTGAGATAAGCAGAATACAACATGTGATACCAATTTATACCTAAGACATACGGGCCTATAAGGCCAAAATAACCACTCGTACACTAAATATAGGCTGATAAGACCATACAATCTTTTATGTACATGACATCTATCTGCAAGCCTCTAAGAATGCATAATTTTCATAAAGGTCGGGATAGAGTCCCGTCATACCAAACAATACATGCCTAAATCATACTAACCAAACAAGCAACTCTGAAGCAAATGGAGCGCACCAACATCTTCCGCTGAGCTGATAGCCTACTTGGAGGGCTCTCAACCTGTCTATCGGGACCTGTGGGCATGAAACACAGTGTCCCCAGAAAAAAGGGACGTCAGTACGAATAATGTACCGAGTATGTAAGGTACATAAATAAGTACATAACAGACATGAAAGAAATATAGAGTAAATGACTCAACCTGTAAGTCTGGATAACTCTGTAAATCATGATATAATGTCATACATATGCATATGAATGTCATGTCGTGCATAGGTACATGTGTTCATAACATCATCAAGCCTCTGAGGGCATCCTATCATATCATCTCGGCTATTTTGGACAAATCATCAATGTATACCAGTTGATCAGGTGGTGGTGCGTATATAATGCCGTAACCTTTTCCCATATCCCATATACATATAATATACATATATATGCGTATATAACGCCATCTGGTCATGGGTCAATGTACATGTATAAATGCATGAGATGCATAAGAAATTCGTTAATATGATTTTCTCGGAATGCCATAAAAATTAATATGCCTTGCGGATAAACTTTATCAAATACATATTTTTCTGAGACCCATGAACAGAAGATATAATAATAATAATTCACACGGAGAATCAAGAACACACAACCCCCTAGGATTTCTATGAATAGAGTCATTTATGAAAGTTGTGCATTTGCTCGTTTCGTTTATTTCGTACGGGTCATGCCAAAAAGAAATAAGTGATAGCCTTAACATATTCGGGGTAGGAAAAAATCCGTATGATATTCTTGAAAAAGGTTGCACCGTACTCTGTTTGAATTGCAAAATTTTTACGTTGTTAAGCTTCGAATAATCCCCGTTGAATTTTGGTTGAAAATTATTTTATTGAAAGCTTGCTAACGTTCTGGTAAGGATTTTTGGTTGAATGGTTAACGTTCAATCTCTGGTTGAAAGAAGTCTTATAGTAGGAATGCTTAACATTCTGATCTTTAGTATGGAAATATGTTTAGTATGGAAAAGAAGTCTTGTTGTAAGAACAGAATGATTGTGTAATATGTTGCCACCTTTTAATTTGTGGTATGAGTCATTCCAATTACATGAAAATCTGTCACCTCATACTTTTTTAATACTTATCCAATATATCCCCAATTAATTAAGCAATATCCCGTTACTCGGTAATTAACCAATTACCCGCATAATTAAGAATTATCTCAGCTTACTTAAAATACTACTCTCTTTTAACATACCTTATACACCTTACTATCACGACCATGTGGTACCTTGTATAGTACTAGTGCATAATACCGGGCACTTGTTTGAAATAGCATAATCCGTATAACCTCCAAATAATCTTTTCCTTGGACTGATGTCAATTACCTTACGACAAATTCAACGTACAATACTATAGGGTGCAATATCGTCGTAATTTAATTCTGCGAAGCGTAACATCATCGTAATGTAATACTGCAGGGCATAACATCGTCATAATATAATACTGCAGGACGTAATATCATCGTAATATAATACTGTAGGACGTAACATCATCGTAATATAATACTGCAGAACGTAATATCGACGTAATATTGCGGGGCGTAACACATTCCTTGCCAGTTACTGCTTTATTTTGTTTCGCTCTTCTTTCTGCTTTTATTATACAATGTATGCAGGTTATATTGTAATTGTCCTGCCGTTGCCTCGTCACTGCCTCGTCGAGGTTAGGCTCGGCACTTACCAGTACATGGGGTCGGTTGTACTGATACTGCACTCTGTACTTTTTGTGCAGATTTTGGAGCTGGTAGTGGCTGATTGAGAGATTGGCTTCAGACTTCACAGTTAGGAGACTCAAGGTAGTCCTGTTGGCGTCTGCAGGCCCTAGCGTCCCCTTCTACCTCGCTTTATTCCTGTTTTATTTACTTTCAAAATATTTGTAATTTCTTTCATATCGACGTTTATAGAAAATCATAGTATGTTCTTGGATTGTGACACCGGATTCTAGGTAGAATAGCAACATTATTGGTATTAGCATATAAAAAAAGAGGTTGTTCACTTATTTCCGCAATTATTTATACTTGTTTTAGTTTGTTTACATTTAATCATTGAAATGTAATGGAAATTGGTTAATAATACTCTAACATTGACTTACCTAGCAAGTGTGATGTTAGGTGCCATCACAGTCTCGATGGTGGAAATTTTGGGTCGTGACAAGTTGGTATCAGAGCACTAGGTTGCCTAGGTCTCACAATTCACGAACAAGCTTAGTAGAGTCTGAGGGATCGGTATAGAGACGTCTGTGCTTAGCCCCTAGAGGCTATAAAGTTTAGGAACAATTTCACTTCTATTCTTCTCTGTCATGCGATTTGATCTTTCAATGCTAATTAAACTCTCTACTATTGTTCCTTCGCAGATGGAGAGCACACGTACCGCTTCATCAGCTGAGCAGCAGCTAGAGCCCCCAGTGGCAGCTCCTACGTGTGGCAGAGGACGAGGCCGAGGTCGTGCTAGAGGCCGAGGCAGGGGTAGGGCTCAGCCCATAGCTCGAGCAGCAGCACCAGCGGTGGAGCCTTAGGTAGAGTTTGATGAGGAGGCTCCAGCCCAGACCGTTCTAGTAGGGCCAGTTCAAGTTCCAGAGGGGTTCATCGCTACCCCCGTACTTCAGGATGCTTCGATCCGTCTAGTGGGCTTTATGGAGAGTGTTGCACAGGCCGATACATTCCCTGTAGCACCAGCCGTCTCTCGGACTGGGGGAGGAGCACAGACTCCTACTACCCACACTCTGGAGCAGATGGCTCCTCAGTTTCAAACTCTAGCAGCTCAGCCTGTTGGGGTAGTTCCGTCGAGTGTTACAATATAGACCGGTGATGGGTCAGCTATGTCTTATGAGGCTTTGTGGAGATTGGATAGGTTTACCAAGCTTTTCCCAGTTTACTATGGCGGTACATCTTTAGAGGATCCCCAGGACTATTTGGACAGTTGTCATGAGGTGTTACGAAACATGAGGATAGTAGAGACCAATGGGGTCAACTTTGCTGCATTTTATCTGCATGTTCTGCCACAAGATGGTGGAATGATTTTGTGTTGACCAGACCAACTAGGTGGACTGCTTTGACTTGGGACTAGTTCTCTCAGCAATTTCTCGAGAAGTTCATTCCTGTTACACTTAGAGAGGACTATCGCAGGCAGTTCGAACGTCTCCAGTAAGGCAGTATGTCCCTCACTCAGTACGAGACTCTCTTCATTAACTTGGCCCATCATGCTCTTCTTATACTTCCTACCGAGAGAGAGAGAGAAAGAGAGAGAGAGAGAGAGAGAGAGAGAGAGAGGGTGGGGAGGTTTACTGAGGGACTTGCTCAGCCTATCAGATTGCAGATGGCTAAGAAGACAGGGAATGAGATTTCTTTCCAGGATGCAGCCAATGTGGCCAGACAAGTTGAGATGGTTCTATCTTAGGGGAGTGGTAAGGGGTCCGACAAGAGGCCGCGACACTCCGGTGGATTCAGTAGGGCTTCATTTGGAGGTCGGGTACTTTCGGTAGGGTCCGTCCTCCCAAGCCGTTTCATTCAGCACTTCAGACATCCCATGGAACTTCAGGGAGTCATGTTCCTTATGTACCTCCTTCAGGGCATCCAACTTATAGTGCACCACCAACTCCTATCAGAGCACCTCCTCTTTAGGGTTGAATAATTGATATTGATATGGTAGGATTGGGATGCGCGCCGCCTCAGTTTATGTGTTTATGTATCTTTCTTCTACTGTGTAAGTTATTCTGTAGTGTTACATTTCACTTTAGGATTGGTTATAGCTGGATATTGATAGAAATACTTGAGTTCTGTATCCATTCCTGGCTAGTTACTGCTTTATTTTGTTCTGTTCTTCTTTCTGCCTTTATTATACATTGTATGCAGGTTATATTGTAATTTCCCCACCGTAGCCTCGTCATTACTTCATCGAGGTAAGATTTGACACTTATCAGTACATGGGGTCGGTTGTACTAATACTGCATTCTGCACTTTATGTGCAGATTTTGGAGCTAGTAGTGGCTTATTGAAAGATTGGCTTCGGACTTCATAGTTAGGATACCCAAGGTAGTCTTTTTAGCGTCCGCAGGCCCTGGCGTCCTCTTCTACATCGCGTTATTCCTGTTTTATTTACTTTTAAAATAGTTGTAATTTCTTTCAGACCGATATTTGTAGAAAATCATAGTATGATCGTGGATTGTGCACCGGATTCTGGGTAGAATAGCAACAGTATTGCTATTAGCATGTAAACAAAGAGGTTGTTCACTTATTTCCGCAATTATTTATACTTGTTTTAGTTTGTTTACATTTAATCATATAAACGTAATGGAAATCGGTTATACTCTAATGTTGATTTGCCTAGAAAGTGTGATGTTAGACTCTATCATGGTCCCGATGGTGGAAATTCCGGGTCGTGACATATACCCCCAAGTGAGCCAGTACTAATAGAGTTCATTAACCAAGAAAGCACAATTGCGTTTACCCTTTCCCAATTATTCCACATACTTTCTGGGAAACTTTCTTTGGAACAAGTTCCATCAACTAATCCCAACTTGTTTCTTCCTAACGATGCCATTCTCATGGATCGAAACTAGAGGGAATAGTTTTCAATGCCAGTTAATTGAAAGGATATAATTTGCATACCACTTACATCTGATGGGCTCATAAACAAGAGGTGATTGTAATCAATTCCTGGAGCAGGTGCATGCAAGCCTCCTTAACTCGAATTTGCAGTCTGATTTCCAGGTGGACCAGATTGTTCATCAATGGCCATAGCAACATTCCTTCAAGAAACGGAATAATCAACAATTGATTTAAGCTTTGAACAATTTTGCGGAAACGAAGAATAACATAATCGAATTTCAAGCTTTGTGAATCAGCTTGATTGTGCTCTAATACCATGAACTAATTAATGGGTTGTTGCCTCGTTGAAGAATGTAGAAAAGAATGTTACACCACATGTTTTCGTATGTGGAGGTACGCCATAAGTAAATTGATATAAGCTTGTTAATGAGATGTTACATTCCGTATTTTCGTACGTTAAAGTTCGTTGTAAGCTAATCTACGTAAGTTCGGGAATGAGATTATTTTGAGATATAAGCATTATGCTATTTCAAACAAATGATGAGTAAATTTGTGAAGGTGAGAGGGTAAGCAAATCAAAGAAAATGAAGTTTCGTCAAAGTTTTACATGTTGGGATAAAATACGACCCAAGCTAAAATACTCGGTATTTATGGACTAGTGCCATACAAGGTACCACATGAACATGATAGTAAGGTATATAATGTGTGTTAAAAGTGAGTAGTATCTTAAGTAATTTGAGATATTCTTAATTATGTGGATAATTGGGTAATTACTGATTGGAATGGGAGATTAGCTTATTAATCAAATTTTTTTGGATAAGATTAAGGGGGGGCATTACCCCTTAACGTGGAAGCCCAAAAGAAGTGACTTTTAAGTCACATTTCAAGGTGGCAACTTAGTGCCTTAGTCATCCATAAGTGGGGCCCACACACACCACAATTTAAAAGCCTCTCTAAATCATTCAAGGAAATGTTGATGGCAACGTGAGCTACTTCTTAAAAGAGATTTCTCAAATTCAAAGAGAGACATCATGTGAATTTGAATGGAAATGTGAGTTATTTCAAAAATTCATACGAGATTGTATCTTAGCAACGTGAGATTTTGCAATTTTAAGAGAGTACGATGCAATCTTTCTTAAGAATATTATACGGATTTTCCCCTACTTTGATCTGCCATTATGTGTTCTTCGCAAAAGACGTGTGTTAGAGGGATTGTCAAGAGAATCGGCTCAGGTATATTAAGGCTATCCATTCTTTCTTTTGGCATGATCCATAAGATACAAACGAAACGAGCAAATGCACAACTTCCATAAATGACTCTATTCATAGAAATACTAGAGATGCCTATGTTCTTGATTCCCCATATGTCTTATTATTCTATTATTTTTTCATGGGTCTCAGAAAATACGTAAATTGATAAAGTTTATTTCATGATATTAATCAAAGGCATAATGGTCTTATGACATTCCAAAAGATTTTATTGACATACTTCTCATGGACTGCATTCATTTATACATATGCATTAACCCATGACCAGACGACGTTATATACGCGTATATATGCATAATATATGTATATGGGATATGGGAAAAGGTTATGGCATTATATACACACCACCACCTGATCAGTTGGTATACGTTGATGATTTGCCCATCATCGCCGAGATGATATGATGAGATGCCCTTAGAGGATTGATGATATTATGAACGCATATACCCATGCATGGTATGACATTTATACGCATATGCATGACATTTTAAATATTAAAGGATTCACAGAGCGATTCATACTTACATGTCGAATCTTTTACTCCATATTTCTCTTATGTCTATTAATTACTGATTTTTATTCCTTACATACTCGATACATTTATTTGTACTGACGTCCCTTTTGCCTGGGGACGCCGAGTTTCATGCCCGCATGTCCCATAGACAGTTTGAGAGTCCTCCAAGTAGGCTATCATCTCAGCGGAAGGTGTCGGTGTGTTCCATTTGCTCCGAAGTTGCTTATTTGGTCAGTATGATTAGTACATGCATTGATTGATATGGCGGGGCTCTGTCCTGACCTTTATGATATTATATACTCTTAGAGGCATGTAGACAAGTGTCATGTATATGGATACTTGTATGGCCTTGTCGTCTTATGTTTTGAGTTTACAAATGATCATGTTGGCCTTATAGGCCCGTATGTCACATATGTAAGTTTCTATATTAGTTTGGGTCGTTCTATGTCAAGTATTCTCTCATGTTTATTCTACTTATCTCACGACAGCCTCTCTGGCTCATTTACCTATGATAGTATTATATGAAATATACGTTACGTTGTTACTCGACTGAGTAAGGTACCGGATGCCCATCGCGACCCATCGGTTTGGGTCATGACAAAAGTAGTATCAGAGCAGTTTTGTCCTGGGGAGTCTACAAACCGTGTCTAGTAGAGTCTTGTTTATGGGTGTGTCGTGCACCACAATTATAAGTAGAAGGCTACAGGGCATTTAGGACTATCACTCTTTCTTCTTGCTCTAGATCGTGTGGTAGAGCTCAGTTGTAAGAACTCACCTTCCTAAACTCTATCTTATTCATAATACGATGATGCCTACATCTAGGAAGACGATTGGTAAGGGATTGAATATGGCTGTGGAAGAATTGAGTCTGAGGAACTCGATTTTGCATCATGCGTATGATGAGTAAATGTAAGGTCTCCAGCAGAACATGTGGATACTAAGACGTGTAAGCTTCTTGATAAGGATCCCTAAGGCAAGAATATCTATTCACTCTTACGGTAAAAAGGAATAAGAGATCCAGAAGATAGATATAAGTTTCAACAAGTAAAAGTAGCAAGGTAAGAAGGGTACGAGGTACCCAATTAATGAAGATTAATAGTATTTACGATTCAAGCAGAGAAATAAGTATTTCGAGTTACCTTCAGTTGTAACAGAGATATGTAATTGGCCACACCCATCTCAGTTATGCTCCATGGGAGACAACAAATATAGTTAAGAGAAGGAGGGGATATCAGGATCCAGTTGGGGTTAAAGTAACCCAAAATGTTGGACGGATTTTTTGCGTTAGTTGACATTTTCGAAGGATATTGCAAATATGCTAACAAATCTCCTTATGAGACACCCAGATGGTGCACTCTCGAATAGTACATCTAGATATGAATACTAGAATGTTCAAATACAGGCACTGGAATCCTGGAAGGAATAAATATTACCTAGTATGGCTCTCGTCTCTAGTAGAGCGAGAATGATTGGCAACCCAAAGATCCAATGGATGAAGCAAGGGGAGCTAAAAGAAAAAGAATGTTGTTGAAGTTTTCAAAAGAAAGTGATTGGCAGAAATATTAGTAGAGAAATAAGAAGAGAGATAAGGAAGCATTATGAATAAGGTGTGATATATCGATGACAACGGTAGAAAAAAATGACAATATTATAGAGTCTATAGTAATGCTGCACTGTGGGCCGGTCCCGAACCGGACCGGACCGGGCCCGCGGTCTTAACGGGCCTCACAGGCCTGGTGGTCTCTTAAAGCCCGAGGCGGGCTGGTCTTCTTTGGTAAACCCACGAGCCCGGGACCGTTTAGCCCGGGACCGGCTGGCGGGCCTAACGGCTATAATTTTATTATTATTTTTTTTTAAAAAAACAGCCCAACGACCATATTTAAAAAGTAGCCGTTTGGGGCTTTTTTTGACCGTTTGGTAGTTTAGAAAATGGCCATTTGGCCCCCAAACTTTATTTTAACCCCAAACTTTATATAATTACACTTTTCCCCATTTCTCAACTATAAATACCCCCTCATTCTTTCATTTTTATTCACCAATTCATCAATATCTCTCAATCTCTCTCAATCTCTCTACTACAATTACTTAATTTATTGTTGAAATTTCGTGAAAAATTGTGAAGTTGTTGAATTGAAGTTTTCAAGTGTTCAACGATTTTCAATTTTCAAGAAGTTGTTCGGCAATCCGGTAAACTCGTTTCAACTCTTACGTTTTAAGAATATATTTTTGTGTGGTTTAGATTGCATAATTATAATTAATATGACATTTTCTTTGAAAAAAATATTTGGTAAAGGAAAAGATAAAACCGGTGAAAGTAGTGGCCAACCAACTACCCTTCCCCCGGCTCCCCGACCTAGAAAAGATAAGCAAGTTGAAAGTAGTCGCCAACCTAGACGTCCTCCTCCTTCTTTAATTCTTGATAGTGATCACCCTTGTTTTCAATTTACCGATAGTGAATTTTACCATAATGTTGCACCAGGTGAAAGATTAGATGATGAAATTATGAATGCTCTTTATCCTAATGAAACCATCTTAGAAAATAATGAGGAAAATGAGGATGATGATGAAACCCAAGCACCGGATTTAGATGATACACCTACTAGTCCTCTTAATAACCCAACTGATGCACCGGTCGACCCACCTGTAGAAACTCCTACTTTTAATAGAGAACCTGCTAAACGCCTAGAAACATCATTAGTTTGGAATTTTTTTACTCAAGTAAGAGAACAAAATAAGGCTAAGTGTAAAACTTGTGGGAAATTAATGGTGCATAAATATACTGGAGACCGTAGCGGCACGGGTAGTTTGACTAGGCACATAAAAACACACCCTAGAGATAAGGCTAGATTTTTTCAAATGAAAGCGCAACTAGAGGGGACAAGTGTAGATTCTGCGGTTAACCCTAGTACAGGTTCAAATCTAGTTCAACCAGGAATTAACACTGTCACCGGAGGTATTTTATATTACGATCCAAATAGAGATCGTGAAGAATTAGCAAAGATGATTACTGTTATGTGCTTACCTTATACTTTTGCTTCTAATCCTAATTGGGTTCATTATATTAGAAGAGTTTTTAATCCTACTTATAAAGGTTGGCCTCGCGCAACAGTTAAGAGTGATATTTATAAATTCAAACATGAATATGAACAATATTTGCGGTATTTATTTACTCATATACCTAATCGGATTTCTATTACTACTGATATTGGTAGAAGTGGTAATGATTGTGATTATCTAACTGTTACAAGTCATTGGATAGATGAGGAATGGATAATGCAAAAACGCATAATTGCATATAGAATAATTAATTCGCGTCACACAGGTAAGTTTATAGCTAACACTGTTGCAGATATTTGTAGATATTTTTGCTTTAGCGATAAAATAATGGCAATTTCTATGGATAATGCTTCTAGTAACACTAGTGCTATAGGCATGCTTACAACAACACTAAATCCTGCATTTACTAATATTTTCCATGTTAGATGTATTTGTCATATTTATCATTTAATTGTCGGTGATGGTATGCAAATTTTAAACATAGAAATTGAAAAGGTTAGAATGACTCTTAATTGGCTTTTTTATTCAAACCGTAGAAGTAGACTTAAAGAGTATTTTAAAAAATGTGATGAATATGGCCTTAGAGAAAGAAAAGTTCCTAAACCTTGCCCGACTAGATGGAATTGTATGTACGAAAGTTTAGTAGTTGCATATGAATATAGAAACCCAATTAATGCAACGTTTAATTCTCGAGTAGGTGGTGAGGATGATGATGAAATGCTTACTACTCAAGATTGGACGAATGTTAAAATTCTTTTAGATTTTTTAGAACATTTTCAAATTGCTACAAATGCATTTTTTGGGCAATATTATCCTACTATTTCAAACTGTTTAGTTTATATTGCAGCACTATCTGATTTGTTTGTTGAATTTGGTGAGGGTGGGGACATTTATGAACTTGCTATAAATGAAATGAAACAAAAGTTTAAAAAATATTTTTTTCCTATCCCTCCTATTTATGGTCTTGCTGCAATGTTAAATCCTACAATGAAATTGGGAGGTCCTCATTTTTGGTATTCAAATATTTATAAGGCTTTAGATCTTTCAAATGAGGAAGTTGCTACACTTGCAGATGCAAAAGCCTCAATTAAAATTAATGCTCAAACAGTTTATAATGCTTATCAACTTGCCTTAGAGCATGCTAGGCCAACTATTCCAACCCCTACTTCGTCTAGCTCACAATCGTCTAAAAGAGCTGCGGGCTTAAAAGCTCTTAAATCTTGGACGGAGTTCAGGGGTTCTCAAGGTGATAATTATGATGAAACTTCACATCTAAATGAGCTTCAAGTTTATTTGTCTCAGGGACTTGAAAAGGAGAATCCAGACGGCTCTTTTGATCTTTTGGAATGGTGGAAGGCAAGGGAAAAACATTTTCCGGTTCTTGCAAGGATGGCTCGGGATATTTTATCAATTCAAGCTTCAACTGTTGCATCAGAGAGCGCTTTCAGTCAAGCAAGACTGCAAATAGGTGATCATAGAGCGTCTATGAGGGATAGCTTGGAAAAATCAGTACTGTTTAGAGATTGGATCCGCTCGGAAAGAAGAAACTTTGGAATTGCAGAAGCACAACCGGCGATAGATGAAGCTTATGAAGAAATGATAGCGGAACTTGCGGAGGATTCGGCTTCGCCCGGAAGTGGTGATGAACAAGCTTCTTTTCCACCACCACCAACGCAACCTCCTCCGAACCTTGAAGGATTTATGAGATTTGTTAGAGATAATACATAGACTAATATGTAACTTGTATTTTGGCACATCTTCCTTAGTTTTTTTCCTTCTAATGGTGGTATTAGTACCTTGTTGTGCTCATTCCATTGGGGGAAGGATGACTAAGAAAGATATGCCATTTTTGGTAATAAAATTTATTGCTTCTACCCTTGAATATCTTTTCGCAATATTTCTTTGTCTTTACTTAGAATTATTTATAAGCTACAATATATACATAACATACAATATATACTACAAGAAAATATATAAGAGAATATATATACATAAGATACAATATATACTACAAGAAACTATATAAGAGAATATATATACATAAGATACAATATATATACTACAAGAAAATATATAAGAGAATATATATACATAAGATACAATATATATGCTACAAGAAAATATATAAGAGAATATATATACATAAGATAAAATATATATACTACAAGAAAATATATAAGAGAATATATATACATAAGATACAATATATATACTACAAGAAAATATATAAGAGAATATATATACATAAGATACAATATATATACTACAAGAAAATATATAAGAGAATATATATACATAAGATACAATATATATACTACAAGAAAATATATAAGAGAATATATATACATAAGATACAATATATACTACAAAAAAATATATAAGAGAATATATATACATAACATACAATATATACTACAAGAAAATATATAAGTAATAAGTTATAATATATATACATAAGATACAATATATATACTACAAGACAATATATTATGCATGACAATTTAGTGTATAAGATACAATATATATACTACAAGAAAATATATAAGAGAATATATATACATAAGATACAATATATATACTACAAGAAAATATATAAGAGAATATATATACATAAGATACAATATATACTACAAGAAAATATATAAGAGAATATATATACATAAGATACAATATATATACTACAAGAAAATATATAAGAGAATATATATACATAAGATACAATATATATACTACAAGAAAATATATAAGAGAATATATATACATAAGATACAATATATATACTACAAGAAAATATATAAGAGAATATATATACATAAGATACAATATATATACTACAAGAAAATATATAAGAGAATATATATACATAAGATACAATATATATACTACAAGAAAATATATAAGAGAATATATATACATAAGATACAATATATACTACAAAAATATATATAAGAGAATATATATACATAACATACAATATATACTACAAGAAAATATATAAGTAATAAGTTATAATATATATACATAAGATACAATATGTATACTACAAGACAATATATAAGAGAATATATATACATAAGATACAATATATATCTTATAAAAATATATAAGAGAATATATATACATAAGATACAATATATATATACTACAAGAAAATATATAAGAGAATATATATACATAAGATACAATATATACTACAAGAAAATATATAAGTAATAAGTTAAAATATATATACATAAGATACAATATATATACTACAAGACAATATATTATGCATGGCAATTTAGTGTTTTACTATTGTTTTGTTATTTTTCTTTTTCGTCAAGCACTTTAATAATTAGATTACATATATACTACATATATATCTTTAATATACCCATGATATTACAAGAAATTGCCTTAAAAAAAAAACCCGCTAGGCCCGCGAAGCCCACGAGCCCGGCCCGTTAAGCCCAGGACCATGTGGGCTTAGGCCCGTCACGGGCCGGTTCCACCCGTTGAGCCCACGAAGCCCGGGACCGCCAGGCCCGGGACCGCCAGAGCCCAGGCCCACGAAGCCCGGCCCGTTTTGCCCACGAAGGCCCGGGCCCGGCCCAAAATACAACACTAGTCTATAGTCAGGTGAAGGAAGAAACGAGAGGTGATAGGCCTTGAGACAACAAAAGAGTATAGGCCATAAAGTAATATCCTTATTTCGAGAAATAAGTTCGTGACTCTAACGTGATTACTAGAGAGGAAAGCTAGACCTTCAGAGTAATAGAAATCAGCATGGGCTGACGAACAAGATAAACTAAACATGGATTAAGGACTGAGTGATTTGATAATGGTCTGATCATGAGAATTTTAGATTTTGTTCCGGCAATAATAGAATAGACCACATAAGAAGATTCATGAGAAATTCAGAGAATGGTCAATTCAGGAAGATGCTTCCCTAAATCAAGCAATGTGAGCAAAGTTAAGCTTAAGGGACTGTATGTGCCAGTTACACTAAGTGTCACCCTCACGAGTAAGGAAATTTTGTTATCCTTGCTACATAAAGATTACTGCAAGGCAAGTAAGGGTCATCGAGGATGTGAAAGATACCAAAGATGAAGAGGTAAAACATCTATACGTAGAACAACATAACACTAAATCTTAGTACTCCCCTAAAGGTATGGAGTGATGTGACATTAAATTAGAATTAAGTGTTTCTAGTAACTATGGAATGGTAAAGGAAGAATGCGAAAAAAATAAGAAAGGAATGAGATTGCACTTATTCAAATCCTACGTATATGCTATGACTCCAGAACATTAAGCACGCACGACGTCAAGGAGAAGGGTTCCAGCCTGGGATGTTTTTGATAAATAAGGAGCCAGTGCGAGAGGTAAGTTAAGACAAAAGAAATAACCCAAGAATGATTACGCGGAATACTGATACGAGAATGGGCCAACGAGTAGTCAGTAGTTGATTTAGGAAGAGCTTAGTTATGGCTAGACACGAGGATATAGACAAATCAATAGATCGTGCAAGATAAACACAGTAAACCCCAACGTGAGGAATTCAGCCTCATAGATATGACATCGTGACCCTTAAGAAATATTCAGATAGGAGTCGGGGTAGTTAAAGGTACCGTATGAGTGTTACAGAACAAAAAAAGAAAGTGCCACTAGGAAGACAGTGAAAATATCAAGTTCAGAAGCAACCCTACAAACACAAGGGCGTGGAGGTAAGTAATTATGGATAATTATAGGCGAGGAAGGACATTAAAAATTCTGTTGAGTATTCGATGTAATAAGCTCACAGCTTTACAAGAGTCAGAGGGTCCTTAAGTACTACAATGGAAGACTAGCTGAGGAAATAAGGAGGAAGGCTTCAACCTAAGCACAGTGACCTAAAGAGGAAATGGTCGTATAACAACAGTCTCACAACAACATTGTAAGCACACCAAAAGAAAGTGGCACCTACCGTGTCTAATGAACGAGAAGAAAAAAAATCAAAAGGTGATATTCGAGATCATATGAGTTGCACGAAAATTCTGGCATGTGCGGGAACTAAGATAAGCTAAGTATGCACGCAACAAGGAGGCAGGAAGACCAGGAAAAGTAATAGCTTACGTTTAAAGAAAGCTGAGAAGGAACGGAAGGAATTATTCGATCATTGATCCAGAGTTAGTTACGTTATGAATGCACTCAAGATTTCAGAGTATTATCCATGCAGCATATATGTTGACAATCATACAACCGTAAAAGACTCCGGTATAAGTTAAAAGAAAATTGAGTTCAGGTCATAGACAAAGGATTGAATTGTTAAAAGATTGTATCATGGATATTCCATAGCATCCACGGAAGGCTAAATAATAGCTTAAGCCTACATAATGGCTGACCAGAAGGAAGAGGAAACTAAAGAGTTACATCAACTAAGTAAATCAGGAGTGTGATTATTGGACCCAAAAAATTATAGACATCATGATTGAGAACATTGCAGAACCACTCTTAATATCAGAGGTATAAGGACATAGTACAGTAGCCATATTCTATAACGGCTCTATAGTAAAGCCTGTTAGAAGAATATCAGCCTTATAAAAAGTCAGTATGAAGCTTCCATCGGATTGTGTATGCACCAAAGGTGCAAATGTTATAATAGAGCTTCAAGTTATGAATGTGAATTATACCTATATAGAAGGGAGATCATGAAAGAAATAGAAGATACGATGCAAGATTTTAAGGTAGTAAGGTCTTGTGAACAACGTACGAAATACTCAAATGCAGAAGGTTGTGAATAGTCCATACTTCTGATAAAAGGCTAGAAGCGCGGGGATTCAGTATCCAGGAATAATAGTGGCATAGTTAGTAGCATATCTTCCAACCTATGATTTCTAGGTACCGAGAGTTCTAGTTAAGAGAGTAAAGAGGAGTTAGAGACGATGTGATGTCTCGCTTGATGTTCCAGAATAACATAAGGAAATCTATGGGGCAAGCAAGTTGAAGGAAGGTTGCAAGTAGTATAAAAAGATATGTGTAGGTTGCAAGCTAAATGTGGTAGAGCGACAAGGTTTTAGGAAGGCAGGAGTAAGGATAAGAAAAGGCAAGTGGGAAGGTGACGAAAGTGGATAAGCCCTAGGGATTAAGCCCGTGAAAACAAAAGAGCTGATGGGTTCTCTAAGTTATATAAAGCTAACTATAGCCTGAATGAACTCAAAGGAGTCTAAGACTAGTAGCATTTAGAAGAGATGGAATGCTGCCCTGGTAGTAGAATAAGGGTGTAATTGTGATAGATGAAGGATGACATTTGGGCCTTTGATTGAGTAACGATTTCATGAATTGTAGAGGATTAAAATACTCACATAAGGTAAATCACATTGGGATGCTATAAAATACGGTTATGGAAGTATAGTATCGCCCCTAGGTGGATCAGGAAAATCACTTCAAATGTTCCTCAATGCAACATGGGCCCTAGTGATTACGTAAGAAGTTTCAAGTTATCAGTGGTAAATTGTAAATCAATATTGGGGTGAATCAACAATGAATGGACAAAAGTCAAAAAGTATGAGATGAGATTAGGCCATCAGTCTTAAGATGAACAGTAATGAAGAAGTGTTAAAGGACTCAGATTTATACCTATAGGATAGGTGATCAGCTCTAACCTTGCACCACTATATAATGGCAAGGAGTGGTCGATGCAGCTTTTACCCAAAAGGTCGGGATCGATATCCACAGGGAGTTAATATTGGTTGGGAGTTAGGTTTCTATCTAATCTAGCTATGCATGTTGCTTTTAGTTGCACTTCTAACCATTCTTGGATTTGTTTCTATTCTACATTTAATGCTATTGATTGCTGAAAATAATCTAAGTACAATGTTTTTGTAAGAGTTTTTTCAATTGATAAAAAGCACTAGGGTAGTGACTTCCACCTAGGTGGATATCTAACGGGTATCGAGAATTCAGGGCAAGCTTGTTATGACTGGGATAGTGATATAACCATCACACATAAGTACTCACTCTATACCTTTCGGTAGTTTGAGTGACTTTTCCCAATTTGGCTTTCTCAAGTCCAAATGGGTGTTCATGCAATACAAATGATATTGGCTCAAGTCGGGTATTACTATCTCTAGGTTTAACCCTTTAATTAGGGCTATCAATCTCTTGAATGCACTTCAATTCCTTGTTAGCGTAACTTTCCTAGACTTAGTCTCTCTTTCTCAAGAAGAGTCTAAGTCATAAAGGCACAAATCAGTGTTTGCAACTACCAATTCTACAATTAAAGCATGAATCAAGCTAAATATCACTAACCCATAAGCAAGTAAGCCCTAAAATTCAAGACCCATTAAATACCCATACTAGGGTTGGGTCAAAACTCTAGCTAATGGGTTTAGCTACTCATTATCAAGGTAGAAATCAAAGATAGAGATAAAATATAAGCCATAAAAGTCGATTACAAGAACAAAATCTAAGAATATAAGCTAAAACTACTCTAATACTCTAAGTGGTAAAGTACGGCTGTTCACGAGCTCACTGATACAAAAGATAATCTAAAAATATGAAAAACATCTATTTATACACAGCTGAAATTACTGGGCAAAAATACCCCTACGGGGGTTCCGCTGTTAGCTAAATACTGGGTGCCTAAGCGCATGGACTTTCGCGGCCGTGCAAGAACAAGCGCGAACCACGTTTCTTCAATTTTGGACTTGGACTAGGTAGGCTTTGCGGACAGCGTAAAGTCTACCGCGTCAACGTTGGCTTCTATCATGGCCGCGTAAAATGTTCGCGGACCGTGTTCCTCATTTGAGCTCATATTTCAAGGTCTCTGATTCTCTATCTCCGCTCTCAGTGCAATTTCACTCGCGGACGCGCCAATGGTTTCACGTCCGCGCTTTTCTAACGCGGTCAGTGGCAGTGTTAGCACTTGGCTGCAGCTTCTCTGAACATCACTTTCGCTGTAGAATATTTCAAATTGCCTTAGCAGAGGGTCTTACGCGACGACGTAATAATAGCACTGATAGCGCTCCAGTTCCATTCTTTGGGCTTGTGCAAGGTCGACTACTTTATGAGTTTATTTTGGCTTCTTTGCCTCATTTTGACCAAAACCTGCAAGTAGCATACCTTAAGTTAGTTTTCGGGAATACTTTTACACATTTTTCATCCAAAACCTAAGCAAAAGAGAGCATGAGATAAGCTAAAATCCATAGTTATCAACTCCTCCAAACTTATGTTTTTGCTTGTACTCAAGCAAACAAAGTAATTCCCACTTCCATGAGACAAAAGAAAGGAAAATTTCAGCTGTCCTAAGGTGACTTCATCAAGCATCAATTGGGACTACAATTACCCTCAACACAAATGCATTATCAACAACACACACCCTTTATAGTACCATAGTTCTAGTGCAACACAAAAGCATCAAGAGTTGACTGAATTTACCAAGAGCTCGATCTATTACGTAGGTCGTTGTGGAACCCAATCTCTTTCTCCTCTACTCTCCATAAGCAAATCTCACTTAAGAATTGAAGCACTCAAAACAAGGATTGTGAAGAAGCACATTCATCTCTCATAAGGGAAAGTCACAAGTCCGGCTTCAAGTACCATAAACTTGCCCCTTATGTGAATCACCACTAATACAAGCTCACTCAACTCGAGATCCTATAGGGCTTTTGCGGGAATGTAATGAAGGCTTTTGGGTCAAGGTAGGATAAATTGGTCTATGAAGGTTTCATCTTTCTTTAAGCATTTTATTTTCTCATTTCGGCTTGCACTTTCTTGACTCTTTGAGTCATTTTCTTCTTCCTTAGGGGAATTAGAGAGACACACTGTCATTCTTTCTTGTTCATGACAATCATTTTCTCCTTTTCTAATCCTTCCAAGCCTTTCATCATTATTTCCATTGATTCCCTTCATTTTTTATATTATTCACTTTCTTTTTGACTTTTTGGCTTTTCTTTCTGTTCTTTTGCCTTCCCTTTTCTTCATTTTGTACCTTTAATAACTTTCACATTCCTCGTCTCTCCCCCTAAACTTATGCTTTTGCCAATTGTGCTAAGAAAAGATCGGGTGCCAAGAGAGGGTCATTTTAAAACGGATAAAGGCTTGTATCATGGTTATTGGAAGAACAAGGTTTTTGGCTCAACGGGGTTGACTAGGGATATCATATTTGGTGGCCTATGGATGCTTTTAAGTTTCAACTTGGATCAAGGAGAGCCTATATTCATTTCTCAAGTCAAGCACACTTAGAATTTCGCCTAGACAAACATTCAGGGCAAGTTCTAGATTTATTGGTACGAGACTTGGACTTGCAAATTAATACCTCACCTCACAAGTTGTTGGATTGCTAAAGAGAACAGAGTCGAGGGCCCATAACAACCTTAGCTAAGATTGAACCGCACAAATGGGCCCAAAAAGCCACTCGGTGATTGATTAGTTAACACAAGAGTCTAAAGGTCACAACTAGACTATTCTTTGCCAATCAACTTATTTCTAACCATAAGGTCAAAGGTAAATGTGATAGGCCCATGTGAAGTGTTACACCCCACGTTTTCATACATAGAAGTACGCCGTAAGTAAATTGATGAAAGCTCGGAAATGAGATGTTACATTCTGTATTCTCGTACGTTAAAATTTCGTCGTAAATTAATCGACGTAAGTTCGGGAATGAGATTATTTTGGGATTATAAGTATTACGCTATTTCAAACAAGTGATAAGTAAATTCGTGAAGGTGAAAGGATAAACGAATCAAAGAAAATAAATTTTCGTCCAAGTTTGACATATTGGGATAAAATACGGGCCGAACGATAATACCCGATATTGATGGACTAGTACCATACAAGGTACCATATGATCATGGCAATAGGACGTATAAAGTATATTAAAAATAAGTAGAATTTTTAGTAATTTAAAACAATTCTTAATTATGCGGGTAATTGGTTAATTATCGGATAGCGGGAGACTACCTAATTGATTATTGGATAAGTTTAAATTCACCAATAAAGGGATTACGTAGCAGCAATCCACTTTCCGAACAAGTGACTCTTAGTCACTTTGGATTATGTGGCAACCTAATTTATAATAAAAAACTCCTCATTCTCACCTTTTGATTAACAAAACTTGTAAAAGTAATTTGAATACAACACTTCACATTGGAAAGACTTCATCAGAACGCTAGCATAGCAACAATTCATTCTAGGATCTTGAGTACAAGACATTTCAATTCAAACAAATTCCAATACAAAACAATGTTACAATAAGAAGTGAATTCTCATAAATTTTCAACGTGAATTCTTGCAACTAAAAGGAATCCAACGAGAATTATTAGCAACGTGAAATTTTGCGGTTCTAAAGGAGTACGGTGTGACCTTTTCCAAGAATATCATACGGATTTTTTCCTACTCCAGGTATGTTAAGGCTATCCCTTCTTTTCTTTTGGCATGATCTATACGACACGAACGAAACGAGCAAATGCACAACGTCCATAAATGACTCTATTCATAGAAATACTAGAGATACTTATATTCTTGATTCCCCATGTGTCATATTATTTTATCATCTATTCATGGATCTCAAAAATATGTAAGTTGGTAAAGTTTATTTCATGATATTAACCAGAGGTATAATGGTCTTATGACGTACCGAGAGATCTTATTAACGTATTTCATATGCATTTCATGCATTTATACATGCACATTGACCCATGACCAGATGACGTTATATACGTATATATATATATATATATATATATATATATATATATATATATATATGAATATATTTGTATATGAGATATGAGAAAGGTTATGGAGTTATATACGCACCACCACCTGATCAGCTGGTATACGTTGATGATTTTGCCCATAGTGGACGAGATGATATGATGGGATGCCCTCATAGGCCTGATAATGTTATGAATATGTACCTATGCACGACATGACATTCATATGTATATGCATGACACTATAATTATTTCATAATTTACGGAGTTATCCAGACCTACAGGTTGAGTCATTTACTTTATAATTCTTCCATGTTTGTTATGTACTTATTTATGTGCCTTACATACTCGGTACATTATTCCTACTAACGTCCCTTTTGCCTGGGGACGTTGTGTTTCATGCCCGCAGGTCCCGATAGACAGGTCGAGAGCCGTCCAAGTAGGCTATCAGCTCAGCGAAAGATGTTGGTATGCTCCATTTGCTTCGGAGTTGCTTGTTTGGTTAGTATTTTTTAGACGTGTATCATTTGGTATGGCAGGACTCTGTCCTAACCTTTATGAAAATTCTGTATTCTTAGAGGCTTGTAGACAAATGTCATATATGTAAAAGATTGTATGACCTTGTCGGCCTATGTTTAATATGTGAGTGGTTATTTTGGTCTTATAAGCCCCTATGTCTTATGTATAAGTTGGTATCACATGTTGTATTCTAGTTATCTCACGGCAGCCTTCCGGCTCAGTTATCTATGATAGTATGACATGAAAAGATACGTTATGTTGGTACTCGGTTTAGCAAGGTACCTGGTGCCCGTTGTGTCTCATAGGTTTGGGTCGTGACAAAAGTGGTATTAGAGCAGTTCTGTCCTACGGAATCTACAAGCCGTATGTAGTAGAGTCTTGTTTATGGGGTGTGTCGTGCACACACTTATAAGTAGGAGGCTATAGGGCATTTAGGACTGTCACTCTTTCTTCTTACTCTAGATCTTGTGGTAGAGCTCACTTGTAAGGACTCACTTTCCTAAACTCTATCTTATTCGTAATACAACGACGTCTACATTCAGAAAGACGATAGATAAGAGATATAGTTGTGGAAGTGTTGAGTTAGAGGAACTCGATTTTGCATCTTACTTATGATGAGTAAATGAGAGGTCTTCAGCAGATCATGCGTGTGCTAAAAGTTGTACGTGGTACCCAGTTAATAAAGATTATTCTTATTTACCATTCAGGAAGAGAGATATAAGCATTTTGAGTTACCTTCAATAGTAACAGAGGTATGTATAATTGGCCACACCGATTTGAGTTATGCTCTGTGGGAGCTAACAAATATGGTTTAAGATAAGGACATAATATCACGATCCGGCTGGGGTTAGAGTGAGCCAAAATGGTGGATGAATTGTTTGCGTTAGTTGACATTTCCAAAGGATATTACAAATGTGCTAATAGATCTCCTTGTGAGACATCCAGATGGTGCACACTAAAATAGTACAGCTATATATGAGTACTACAAAGATAGGAACTGGAAACCTTGAAGGGATAAATATTACCTTAGTATGGCTCCCGTCCCTAATAGAGGGAGAATGTTAGGCAGCCCGAAGAGCCAGTAGATGGAGCAAGGGAAGGTAAAAAGCGAAAAAATGTCTTGTTAAAGTTTTCAGGATAAAGTGATAAATAGAAATATTAGCTGTTGATATCCAATTTTTCCTTATAATATTTTTAAAATGCATATATACCTCCAAAACTATTTATTAGCATCAATTAATATTTTTCCATAATTTATGCATTTTTTTAAAGGGGTTTTAATTAATTTATCCTAGTATTTTTATTTATATAAGCAATTACAAATTGCATCACAAATAGTTTTATAATAATGTGGCTTAATTTTATTATTTTGCACTAAGTTTTTAATTATTTCATAAATAGCCACGTTTGCATTTTTTGGGGTTATAATTGCAATTGCTTTGCAATTATCCCCCATGTATGCATTATTACTTTATTTTACTAGAAAATAGCTTTTTATATTTTTTAAATACTAAGTAATTATTTTAAAATATTTCTAGGCATGGAAACCATTTTTATAATATGTTAATTGGTTTTAAAAATTATTTTTATCAATTAAAGGGGTATTTAACAAACAACCCTTTTTATTTCGGACCTAGCCTAATTAAACAGCCCAATTTCAATTCCCCCAACCCCAATTAAATAAAAAACCAAGCCCAAAATCCACCCTAGCCCAAACCTAAGACCTCTACCCGACCCCAAACCCTTTTAATCCTGGTCGTTGATCATAGAGATCAACGACCACTATCACACATTTCCTTTTTTTATCTCCAATGACCCCTAACCCTAATTCATTTGTCTACACCCGCCGCCCCTGAAACCCTCTCCTCTCTGATTCTCTCTGAGACCAGGCTCTAACCCTAATCGCCACCACCCGAAACCAGCTCTAATATCTTCAATTCCTACCCGTTCCATGGATTCCCATGGCCGTTTGAGACTCCTGTTGGTCTCCTACTTCTCCTAGTTGCCCGATTTTGTTATTTCATGGAAAGATCTCGAAAAAATCTAGCCAGATCTTGTTCGAGACTCTTCAAGGGTCCGCCTATGGTCTGTGAGTGTTACCATCTCGATGTTTGTGGTTCAAATTTCTAGTTCAAGGCCAGATTCTCTTTACCCCTTTCCTTTTTCTTCAAAACCCTAATTTCAGACATGAATCCACCCAGATCCTTGTAGATCTGAAGCGATTCTGAGTCCATCAACAACTTTTCTTTAAAAGTTCTATTTCTTTACTGTTAATCGATTTCTTTAAGCACTTTGTTATATTAGGGTTTGGTTTTCTCATTATTTATTGGTCGAACCTCTGTGTATCTGAAGTATTTTCAAGTTCCATGACCGTTTTCCTTAAGAATTTTCTGATTCCCTATTGTTAATCAACTCTAAGTATTTTTTAAAATTAGGGTTTCTGCTTTGTCTATTTTTGCAAAGGGTTTTCTGAAATTTCTCATGTTTAGTTTAATCTTTCTATAATGACTATGTTCCAGGCTTGATTGCTTGACTGTTCATTGTTTGATTTTAACATTTTTATCCATTATTGTTTGAATAATTGACTGATTAACTAAATTATCTAGGGTTTCATTGGCGTCTCTTGCCTATTTATGGGTTGATTGACCCTTGATTGGTCTCTAATTATCTATGATTGCCTTATTCGTGTGATTTATTGCTTGATTTATGGGTTCTAACCCTAATTTGCTGTTAAACCCACTTTTTGCCTTATTTGAAACTCAATCAAAGTTATTTTCCCCTAATTTTCTATCCCTATCGAACTTGATTGATTATTTCCATTACCTTATTTACAATATTTACCTGCCTTTCCTTAATAAGTTATCCGTATGATTTTGGGGATTCTTACTGATTCCCTATTTGGTATGATTTTGATTCCTTACCCTAATTAACCCTTTTTTGTTGTTAAGTGATTACCCCTAATTAAGAGGTCTATTCCAAACTCCCTTACATGAATTGATGCTGTAATTATTTTGATTGCCCCCCTAATTGACTGACTTCTGATTCCCTTTACCTTATTTGCTCTACTCTCTAAGCATTATATATACACTCTTGTTTTACCTCTTAAGGATACGAACAATAGTTCACACAACACTGACACTTAAAAATTCTTGCTATCTCTATTGCAATCTACTGCTACTATCTGCTGCACTATCTAGTCGGCTGGAAGCCAATACTAGATCTTGGATCCTCTTTACTTCATTCTTTTATTGTGAATTCCCAATTGGTATGCCTCTACTATTGCCATTCGATTAACCTATGTGTTTATTAGCATGTTTACTTCTATTTAAATCCATGTGTTTACCAGCATGTTTATCTCTGTTTGAATCCATGTGTCTATCAGCCTGTATATTTTTGTTTAAATCCATATATTTACCAAGCATGTTACTTCTGTATAATCCATGTGTTTACTAACATGATTGCTTCTGTCTAGTCTATGTGGTTACTTCTGCTCAATCTGTATGTTCAACTATGTGTTTCCTAGCATGTTCATTAATGTTCAATCTATGTGTTTATTGCACTAGCATGCCTACTGCTCCCATACATGTGTTTACTACAATAGGATGCTTACTTCTATTTTAATTAGAATTATGGGCTCATGTTTTCAGCAAATTTGCATGTTTATCCATGTCTAAATTGGATCTATTACCTCCCACCAGCCTCCATATTCTAAATGTTCACTACTCCTTATCCCTGCTTCCCTTTTGCATGTGGCTGTTTGATCCTTAGCATGCCTTGCCTTGTGTTTGGTCACTTAGTAATAGCTAACTTAAGTAATTTCTGAATGTTGTTTGTTTGTGGAACCTTTGCCTAAGTTCCAGGAATTGAATGGTTCTATTTGCTAAAACTGCTTTTCTCAAAACTACTCTTGTAAATCACTATCCACTTCAAACTCTTAGAATATCTAGGGTTCTGCCCCTCCAGTATGAGCATTACTTTGGAGTCCATGAGACCTCTCTGAACTTTGACACACTGGGGCTGGCTATTCCACACTGCACAAGCTGTTTATCTTTAAAAGAGGCCTTGGTGTGAGCATTGCCCTGGGTCTTTGATGCCCTTGGGAACTTTGACTTACCAGGATACTATTGGATGTACTATGAGGTCATGGCACTTTTGTACTGGTTGAAGGCCTGGTCTGCTAGGTTTATCTTTTGGGCCTATATTCAGGCTCCCTATAGTTGTAGCAATGTCACTTCTGTAATTCATTCTTAATGTTGGTCTATAATAATAATTTCTTGGAAACCGATATTGGGAAAATTAGTAAAAGGGAGGAATTCTTATACATATCCTGTTGGGAAAGGGTAGATACCATGCCTATAGGTTGTTACAATATTTGTTCATTTAGATACCATGCTTATAGGTTATTACAATATTTGTTCATTTAGATACCATGCCTATAAGTTATTACAATGTTTGCTCATTTAGACATCATGCCTATAGAGTTTAAAAATCGATCCTGCATTTTAGATAACATGTCTGTAAGTTTGTTGCGATGCTCGCTTAGATATCATGCCTATAGGGGGTTTTAAAATTAACCCGTCCTTCCTGTAAGTTTGGAAAGATCAGTTTCTGTATATTAACAAGGTTTAAATCAGTCTTCTGTATGTTTTAAAACTAATTGTTGCATTTAGATGCCATGCCTATAGGATTCTAAAACCAATTTCTGCATTTAGCTGCCAGTTTCTATAAGTCTAAAATCAGCTATTCAGCACTTATGCAGCATGTTTGTAGGACTTAATAAACTCAAACTATTTTAAACTGATTCCTAGAATTCTGATTGCATTTAGACAACATGTTTATAGGGTATTATAGATCTACGCCTAGGCAAGCCTATAGGTAATCAAGGTCTAATAAAACTATGGAACTATACATTGCTTACTTGTAACTGCCCAGATTCAACAGGTTTCAAAAATAGTAGGCAAAGTGATTAGGCCTTTAACGCTTTACCTTAACCCAATGCTACATATTCCCTGCTCGCTATGCTCACCTAGTTATCCTGTTCTAAGGCCTTTCTGAAATATCTAAAATATGTTGTTTGAGATGTCCACTTACTTGCTCTATTAGTAGAGGTAAAATGTGAGCCTTTTAATTGTTCTATTCTTGGTCCAGTCCTACGTGTTTTGCTTGTCGCCTAGAGTTTTCTCCTTTTAATTACTGTAGGAGAGTCTAGATCCACCTTAACCAGAAGTCCTAAAATACCTCCGGGACTATATAAGTAAAGGGACGGGTAGTGCACGCATAGGATACATCTTAAGGTTGCTAGAATGCTGTAAGCTATGACCAAGGGGAGAGTAATTGGGTAGTACAGGATATGATGACATGTGTGCTAATGCCACGTGTAACCCCTCTAGTTGATGAAGGCTTACCGGGTATTGTACAGATGTGATCCTATAGGCTAACAAACCTAGGACTCCCCTCATTTTATTTTTATATGTGTGCTTAGACTACTTGTCTATTAAACTTCTTTTATTTTATATGTGTGGTTAGAATGCTTATCTGTTAAATGACTAATTCACATAATCCGAGTTCGGCCGGGACCCACCTTTGTGGAATGCGAGGGGTGCCTAACACCTTACCCTCAAGGTTATTTCGAGCCCTTACCCAATCTCTGGTAATGCTAATCGGTCTATGAGTTACTTGCTTCAGATGCCCTAACGCACCTTAAATCCGATAGATGGCAACTCTTCAAATTCAAATACCCAATTCCCAAAAGGAAATGAGTTGTTCCCAATAAATGTCGAAACCCGGACTCTGCGAGGAAAAAGGGGGCGCGATAGCATGGCGACTTTGCTGGGGATATTTTAGGCTCTTACCATAACGAACTTGTTTTTGTGAATTAATCTTAAGCATGCTTTATTCTGTTAATATATGTGCACCCTTTCCCTTTCCCCTTTAGTTGGATTTAATTGCTTATTTCTCAAGCATTTATGATTTCCTTTATTTCCTGAAACTGACTTGTCTCTTTGTTTTCTTTTGTAACTGTCTTTCAATTATTTAAATACCGCATTTATCATTTTAACGTGCAAATACTTGACAACATGCTATTTATTGTTGCATAAATCATGCTCAACATCATATTCCACTCATGCGTAATCAATCCTATAGCAACGCTTGATGAGTGTTTGCGCTCTTCCTATATATCACCCTTTTAAATTTGGAAAGACGTATTTGCGGTAAAACTAGTCGATCAGCGGTGTGTTCGACGGTTTCGTGCCTTTCCCCCTCAAGTTGTCCGTTTGTGGGTCCCATTCTAGACCTTTATAGCAACCTTACTCTGATCAATTGTGCATGCATCATGGTCAAACCTAGCCGGGTTAATATGTTGCCTACATAATAACCCTTTAAGACAAACCTCACCCAAAAGTCCATCAGGTTTTCCATAATCCCAACGGATGCAACCACGATTGTGTGCATTAATTTTGGAGAAACAAGTGCCAATATGCTAATCATTGTTGTATAAATAGACGAACCTGGAGGGGGAAAGGGCCTAACCATATTTTGTTTTACAGAAAATGAGGCACGAAGTCCCCAGGTTCTGCATGGTCGGTAGCATACCTTCACTTTTGATAGATTGGTGGAGGGATCTTCCTTCAAATGACCAAAATCATGTGAAACGAGTCTTAGGAAATTTGCCCTCTCTGTTGGATCTTCAGCCAAACAAAATGTTGATCGAGGCTTCCACCATGTTCTGGGACAAAGAGAGGGTTGCGTTCCGCTTTGGAGGCATAGAAATGACCCCTCTCTTGGAAGAAATAGGGGGATTCACTGGGTTGCCGTGGGATAGCCCTGGACTATTGGTACCTGAAAATCGCACCACTAGGGGATTTCTTAAGATGATGGGGTTAAAGAAGAATGATGACTTGAAGTACCTGAAAGATTCCTACATACCTTTCGACTTCCTCTATGAACGATACGGTCACAGTAGGTCATACCGTATTTTTGATGATGAATTCTCCATTACCTCCTTGGGTTGGATTCACCGTAGGGTCTTTGTGTTCATCGTGTGTTTCTTGGGCATGCTAGTGTTCCCGTCCAAGGGGACAGAATCCATACCAGGCTGGCCATGGTGGACAAAACTTTAATGGACGGGATCGATGGGCAGACATATACCATTGTCCCTATGATCATTGCAGACATGTACCGGGCCTTAGAATGCTGTCAAAAAGGGTTCAGATTCTTCGAGGGTTGCAATTTATTGCTGCAAGTTTGGTTGCTAGAACATCTCCAAAAGGGTCAATACCGTCAAGAATTTCCGCGAAGGTCGTGGAATGATCATACAGCCCTCCACCATCCCAAAAGAATGACCTATATCCCATACATGTTTTCTCAACCGGAGGACACTGTAGGATGGGTCAGTTTTTCATCAATTTGACCGAGGACCAGGTTCAGTGGATGTTCGAGTGGTTCCCTACCGACGAGTTCATCATCAGATCCAGGGATGCTTCACACTTGGTACTGATTGGGTTAAGGGGCATATACCCTTATACTCCCCTTAGGGTTATGAGACAGGCAGGAGACAGGTCATACCACGAGTCGCCAAAATAAGTCACTTCATAGCCGACTTTCAGGGTGACGCCATCCCATATAAGGATGAAGCACAACATATGTGGCACTTGAAGATTATCGTGGAAAAGAATACCATCGAGCTGGATCGATATCATGCGGGTCGCACATACTTCTACCCCTCATGGTTGGATGATAACATAGCAGGAATCTTCGAGCCAAAGGTTGGTCCAGGAAACAGGGTCATAGACGAAGTTGCCGAAGCACAGGTGAAGTACAACAAATTGCGCAAAAGAATTCACGAGTCTGAAGCTGAGCATATAGAGCATAATAAGGCCGACATAGAAATGATCAATAAGTGGAAAGAGAGAGCTGTTAAATCCAGCGAAAGGCTAGAATATCTTGAGTATAATCTGATGGAATTAGAAGGAAAAATGAGAAAGAGAGTCACTGATTGCCAGAACGTTGAGGGAAACAAAGGAGGACACTTAGCAAGGGCATTCTTACTACTGAATCTGCGCGAACTGGGGGAACTGATCGACAAGAGCATCCAGTCTGGAGAGGGTCCTTCTGGGACCAAGTAGATTAGGTTTACTTGTTTTTTTAAAATGTAATAAGGCCAAGTGCCATTTGTAACATTATCTTATTTAGTGTTGTTTTGGGTCATCTATTTTTACATTCATGAAATGAGGCAATTATTGGCACTAAATTTCTCCAAATCTATTTGTCACTACGCCTACCTTGGGCACAACGGGGCTCCCAAATTAGGACGCGAATTTACATTCCCGCAATATGTGTTCCACAAATTTTTTACAACCCTTACTGACTTGTTTACCTTTTGTTTTTTCTTTATTATTCCCATCCCCTAAGGTTGGTTCGCACATACTGGCATCATCAACATATCACACCAGATCTAGAGGCCCTCCACCACCTCCTCCTCCAAGTAATACAAGAAGTAGAGGAAAAGCTAAGATGAATGACATAAGTGGCATTCGAAAGGAAAACGCTGAGAATGTAAAAACTTCAGACGGTCGGAGTACTACGACACCAAATGATTTGGTTTTGCGGTTGGAACAAAAGATACTGGAGTTACAGGGAGAACTTGAGTAGGTCTGCAACTTAGCAAACCTATTCCTCACCCTAAATGTCCCTGACATCAACCAACAAAATACCAAAAATCCAGCACCTCCCCAAAATACACCAAACCAGCCTCCTCCCGCACCACATCAATATGCAACTCCACCTCAAAATCCCAATCCTTTGCCAATACCAACTCCACCACAACACCATCATCAACCAATCCAGTACTCACAAGCCACTACCTAATACACTCCTCAGAACACACCACAACCTATTTTTGACCCTCAAAACTCAACCAACGACAACCACTATACCCAAGCCCTGCGCACTCACCAAAACAACTCTATATATCTGGAAACCGTACCTCAATACTAGAATCCACTGAAAAGGACATGCTCATCAAGAACATGGCTGAGGAACTCAAGAAATTGACAAGTCGAGTGCAGGGTGTCGAAGGATGCAAAGGGATAGAAGGTCGTAATTATGAGGATCTGTGCATACAACTGGACGTGGAACTGCCGGAGGGTTACAAACCTCCCAAGTTCGAAATGTTTGATGGAAGGTGATCCCAAGGTTCATTTGTGAACTTACTGTGACAAGCTCATGGGGGTCGGAAAAGATGAAAGGATCCGAATGAAGCTCTTCATGAGGAGTCTTATCGGAGATGCCCTGTCCTGGTACATAAGCCAGAACCTTAAGAAATGGGCCAACTGGGTGAGCACGTCGTCAGAATTTATGGACCGGTTTAGGTCTAATACGGAGAATGCACCGGATGTCTTCTACACCCAGAATTTAAAGAATAAGCCAATTGAGACCTTTTGAGAGTATGCTACTCGGTGGAGGGCAGAAGCAGCCAAGGTCAGACCAGCACTAGAAGAAGAACAAATGAACAAGTTCTTCGTTAGGGCACAAGATCCACAGTATTATGAGAGGCTAATGGTCATTGAGAATCACAAGTTCTCCGATATCATCAAGCTCGAGGAACAGATTGAAGTGGGTATCAAAAGTAGGATGGTGACAAATTTTGAGGCACTACAGACCACGAACAAAGCATTACAATTAGGCGGCATATCAAAGAAAAGAGAAGTGGCGGCAGTAATGGTGGCCCAAGGCTCAAAATCTCCACTCACATATCAAACACCTCCACCCACATATCAAACACCTCCACCCACATACCAAACACCTCCACCCACATACCAACCCTCATCTCCCAGATACTCTCAGCCCGACACCGCCTATTACACTTATAATTCCAAGTCGTCCTACTATCATTCACCTCCAACTAGTCAAAACCCCAACCTAACTTTGACCGCAAACCACCCAGACAATACACCGCTATTGCTGAACCCATCGACCAGCTGTACAAAAGGTTGAAGGCCGTCAGTTATGTCACCTCTATTCCTGCTATGGCAATAGAGAACTCATCTCAATGGGTCAACCAAATAAAACCTGTCATATCATTCCGGTATGAAGGTGCACACCATTGACGAATGCCGAACATTGAAAGATAAGATCTAGACATTGATTGATTAGGTCATATAGGCAAAGGAAGTTACACCCAACATCCTCAACAATCCTCTTCCGGAACATAGGGGCAATGGGGTACATGTGATAGAGACAGATGAAGAATGGGATCCTGAAGGGTCAATCGGGCTTATTCGGGAAGGTGATGACTTTAAACTTGCAGTCACACTCATTCCTATTGTAGTATAGACGCAGTCTTCAATCGAGGTTGAGGTAACTGCATCAGTTCCATTTGAGGTAGGGGTAGCTCCGCCTACAAACATACCTGCTCCATTTAAGGTAGAAGTGGCCACACCTTTCACAGTGAGAGTATCAACCATACCTCCTTTTAATTCCAAGTCCATACCTTGGGATTACGTTGCCAAAGCTAGGCGAAAGGAAAAAACAAAAATGGAAGAATCTGATGCTGCACAAGAAATGACCAGAACGGGAAGGATCTATACACCTGAACACTTGGGAGGATCAAGCAAGGAGGCTGCCACTAAGCAACCTGTCATTGAAACTGGACTAGATGATCTTTGGAGAAAAGTACAGGCAAGGGAATACTCCATTGTCGATCATTTGAACAAACCCCCTAGATATCCATCTTATCATTATTGTAAAATTTGTAGGCGCACAAGAATACTCCGATGAAGGTGTTAAGCGAAGCCTATGTGCCTAACAATATCACATGCGGAGAAATGGTCAACATGGTAGGGCAAGTGCTGGAAAGTCATAAGATCACCTTTCACAAGGATGAATTACCGCCTAAAGGGTTAAGTCACAACCGGGCATTGCACATCACGAGTGTAGTTTGAAGATAAATTCGTTGCCAGGGTTCTGATAGATGGAGGTTCAAGCCTCAACATTTGTCCTTTGACTACTCTAAAAAGATTGGGCAAAGGTTTCCATGAAATACGAGCAGGGAGTATGAACATAAAAGCCTTTGATGGGTCTCAAAAGGCCACAATTGGGGAGATTAATCTTTGCCTGCAAATGGGGCCAACTTGGTTCGATGTTGAACTCCAAGTGCTTGACATATCAGCTACATACTATCTTCTGTTGGGTTGATCTTGGATACATGTCGTTGGGGCTGTGGCTTCCACACTACACCGGGTCGTGAAGTTCGAATGGAATCATCAGGAGGTGATCATTCATGGAGATAGAAGTAGTCCTATTTACACCAGTCAAACCATCTCGATTATCGAGAACAGAAGAAGTCTAGAAGGGAAAACTTATCACCACATCAAACATGTCAATGCAGTTGAGAAAGACAAATGGTGGAGTAACAAAATAGAAAGCATATTGGCATGGTCAGTATATGAACCCGGTAAGGGGCTTGGGAAGAATCTCCAGGGCATTACAAAACCAATACAGCTGAAACGTCATGGTAAAACCTTCGAGCTCGGATGCCAGTAGACATGGTTAGAGTATGATGATTGGTCGCCCCCATGGCGTGGACCTTATTACCCTCTCGAGCAACCAGTGCCACATCTAGTTCAAACTTTTCACCAAGCTGATACAATATGGGGAACTGCAGAAGAAGAAGATTTAGTTGGGCTGAGAAATTTGTTCCTAGAAGACGAGGATATGGAATACAGTGCGATAATTGAGGAGGAGGAAGAAGGCCTCACCATTCAGACTGTGGAGAAAGGAGTCGTTCTCAGGAATTGGACTGCCATACCATCCCGGGCCCGCTGAGTTCCTGGGTAGCTTGGCAATTAGCCTGATTTGTTTCTATAGCCATGCTAGGCATTTAAGATATTTTTAGTAATTTTGTTTTAAACACTCACTTGTTTCAAAATAATTGCTCGATTCATCGAGCCGTACTTGTTTTGGATGTTTTCAATTTCTAACCATGGCATTGCTATTTATTATTCATTATTATCTTTCACATTTTTCTTTCTACAACGTTATTATTACTTTTCCTGATGAACCGGTGACTGTGACATATATTGAGACAACACAACATAAGGATAGTGACTTGGAGGAAGAAGATGAAATACCTGAGGAAATTATCCGAGAGGTGGAGAACTTTGAGAATAAGCCTAAGTCCAACCTGGACGAAACCGAAGCAGTAAATTTGGGAGACGCGGAAACCATCAAGGAGACTCGCAGAAGAATTAACTTATCACCGATAGAGAAGGAGGAGTACATTCAGTTCTTGAAGAAATATGAGGATATCTTTGCATGGTCATATGATGACATGATCGGCCTGAGCACATCCATAGTGGCTCACAAGTTGCCTACCAATCCGATGTGTCCGCCAGTAAAGCAGAAACTCAGAAAGTTCAAACTATACATAAGCCTAAAAATCAAGGAGGAAGTTACTAAGGAGATCAAAGCCAAAGTCCTCAGGGTAGTTGAGTATCCAACCTGGTTAACCAACATTGTACCAGTTCCGAAGAAAGATGGAAAAGTCAGAGTATGTGTTGATTATTGAGACTTAAACAGAGCAAGTCCCAAGGACGACTTTCCACTGCCAAATATACACATCCTGATTGATGATTGCGCCAAGCACGAACTCCAATCCTTTGTAGATTGCTTCGTGGGTTATCACTAGATCTGGATGGATGAAGAAGATGCAGAGAAAATAGCTTTCATTACACCATGGGGAGTATACTGCTACAAGATGATGCCATTTGGTCTAAAGAATGCTGGGCTACTTATATGAGAGCCATGACAACCATCTTCCATGACATGATACACAAGGAAATAGAAGTGTATGTTGATGATGTCATCATCAAATCCAAGAGAGCCACAGATCACATAGCAGACTTGAGAAAGTTCTTTGACAGGTTAAGGAGGTACAACTTAAAACTGAACCCCGCAAAATGTGCATTTGTGGTTCCCGTAGGAAAGCTATTAGGATTCATTATAAGCCGCTGATGGATCGAGTTGGACCCGTCCAAAGTTAAGGCTATTCAAGAGTTACCTCCACCAAAGAGCAGAAAGACGTGATAAGCTTCCTGGGACGTCTCAACTATATCAGTCGCTTCATAGCACAATCCACGGTCATATGTGAACCCATTTTCAAAATGTTGAGGAAAGATGCTGAAGCGAGTTGGACCGAAGATTGTCAGAAGGCTTTTGACAAAATCAAAGAATACCTATCCACACCACCAGTCCTAGTCCAGCTAGAACCTAGGAGACCTTTGCTACTCTATCTATCTGCATTAGATGGAGCTTTCGGATGTGTTTTGGGACAACATGACGAGACAGGGAGAAAAGAGCAAGTCATATACTATTTGAGTAAGAAGTTCACACCTTATGAAGCACAATACTTTCGTAATTGCAGTGCTTTGACCTGGATAGCTCAAAAATTAAGGCATTACTTCTGTGCCTATACCACATACCTCATATCTAGGATGGACCCTCTGAAGTACATCTTTCAGAAGCCCATGCCGACCGGGAAGTTAGCCAAGTGGCAGATACTATTAAGTGAGTTTGATATCATCTATGTAACCCAGAAGGCGGTCAAAGGACAGGCATTGGCAGACCATCTTGCTGAAAATCCTGTGGGAGGGGAATACGAACCTTTGAAAATGTATTTTCCTGATGAAGAAGTATCATTCGTAGGAGAAGACATTGCTAAAGCCTATGACGGTTGGAGAATGTTCTTCGATGGAGCTGCAAACTTCAAACAACATGGCAGAATACGAGGCTTGAATCATGGGGCTCAATCTGGCCATCGATATGAATATACATGAGTTACTGGTGATTGGAGATTTAGATCTTTTGGTACATCAGGTTCAAGGAGAGTGGGCTACGAAGAACACCAAGATACTACCATACTTGTACCATATGCAGGAATTGAAGAAAAGATTCACAAAGATAGAGTTTTGGCATGTTCCTAGAATTCAGAATGAGTTTGCAGATGCATTGGCTACTTTGTCATCAATGATACAACATCCAGACAAGAATTTCATTGATCCCATCCCGGTAAGGATCCACAATCAACCGGCTTACTGTGCTCATGTTGAAGAGGAGATGGATGGAAAACCTTGGTTCCACGACATCACGGAATATTTGGCCTGAGGAGAGTATCCAAAGTAGGCAAACCACACTTAGAAACGCACGTTGCGGAGGCTATCCAATCACTTCTTCCAAAGCGGAGGGACCCTTTATAGAAAAACCCCTGATCTAGGGTTGTTAAGGTATGTCGACGCAACAGAAGCTTCTAGATTGCTCGAAGAAATACATGCCAGAACTTGTGGACCACATATGAATGGTTTTGTTCTAGACAAGAAAATACTCAGAGTTGGATATTTTTGGATGACCATGGAGACGGATTGCATCCGGTACATACAAAAATGCCACCAATGTCAGGTACATGCAGACATGATAAGGGTACCACCTAATGAGCTCAATGCAACAAGTGCACCTTGACCTTTTGCTGCCTGGGGAATGGATGTCATCGATCCGATCAAGCCTATTACTTCAAACGGGAATAGGTTCATTTTAGTAGCCATTGACTACTTCACAAAATGGGTAGAGGCTGCATCCTACAAAGTTGTAACCAAGAAAGTCATCGCAGACTTTGTCAAGGATCGTATTGTTTTCCGATTTGGAGTTCCCGAGTCCATTATCACTGATGCCTAACTCACAGGAAGATCTAAAGGCTATTAAATAGTCGCCTAAGCAGACGATGGACGAGACTTTGAAAGAGTGGCTTTCTGCTGAGGTTGCTTCTGACGGGGTCGTCCGGACCCATATCTGGTAAAAGTGGTGGCCTGGTTGTCCCCACACCCCCTTATCATGCGTGTCTGTGGGAGCAGTTTGTGCTAGCGTTTTGGTGCTCGCCTTATGGTTCTCAGTCCTCTTTCGCCGAGATGCCCTTTAAAAAGTTTTTTTAATGCCACCAATCTCAACTGTGACATGATGAAAGCCATATGTGAAACCTTCAAAATCAAGTACAAAAACTCTACAACATATAGACCCCAAATGAATGGAGCTGTGGAAGCTGCCAATAAGAACATCAAGAAGATACTAAGGAAGATGGTAGAAAACAACAAACAATGGCACAAGAAGTTACCTTTTGCCTTATTGGGGTACCACACTACAGTCCACACATCAACTGGAGCAACTCCCTATCTACTGGTTTATGGTACCGAAACTGTCGTTCCAACCGAGGTAGAAATTCCTTCTTTAAAGATCATACAGGAAGCCAAACTCAGCGATGTAGAATGGATAAGGAGCCGCTATGAGCAATTAGACCTTATAGACAAAAAAAGAATGAAGGCAGTATGTCACGGTAAGCTTTTTCAGAACAGAATGTCCAGAGCTTTCAACAAAAGGGTCGAACCAAGACAATTTGCACCGGGACAGTTGGTGCTGAAGAAGATCTTCCCGCATCAAGATGAAACCAATGGGAAATTCTCTCCCAATTGGCAAGGTCCTTACATGGTTCATTGGGTGCTAACAAGATGAGCACTCATACTTCAGAAATAGATGGAGAAGTTTGGCCAAAGCCTATCAATTCAGACACAGTCAAGAGATACTGTGTTTAGACTGTTTACATTTCTTCATCTGATGTAATTGAACTATGCTTGACCTGATTCCTGTTTAAGAGGGGATACGTAGGCAGACCTGTGGATTCGGTCATATCATAATAAAATTTTCATTTTTCTCCAGAACTAGAAACTGGGGCAGAATTTAGAGGAGGACCCGCAAAATTTCGGAGCAAGTCCAGCCAACGCCAGCATATGCCAGATGGTCAGAAATTGGTTAAGATACTGGGGTAGAAGTTTGAGAAGGATTCTCAAAATTCCGAAGAAGGTTTGACAAGTTTCATCACTCGCAAATGACCGAAGGATCATTTACCAAATTGGGGCAGAATTTTGAGGAGGACCCTCAAAATTCTAATACAAGAAAGCTGCAATGTCTTTGAAATGTGTTACAGTTACTAATTCATCTAAAATTACTTGATATTTCACTATGTTTTCTAAAATAACTCTACTTTCATCAATAAGTGCATATTTTCGAAAATTCTATTTCCATGACAGCCAGGTGTTACCCAGGGCAACTCAAACAAGGCCTCCAAAACGAAGTGAAGCAAAGCCAGCAGACAAAGGCACGAACCAACCTCCCCTTACCAAACTTATAATTTTTCTTTGGATGCAGGCATGGTAAACATAACATAAGTATTCGCAAACATACACATACCAAAGTCCTAATAATCAGGCCACCAGACGCAAATATATCTCCAGCTAAGAAATATTCTACTCTTATTTGCTACATGTTCTTTGCATGAGGTTACTAAGCCCTGCCTCCATATTTGCATAAGACTAAGCATTGCCTTCTCGTTGCATGAGACTAAGCTCTGTCTCAAATCTTGCATAAGGCTAAGCCTTGCCTCCATATCTGCATAAGGCTAAGCATTGCCTTCCCTTTGCATGAGACTAAGCTCTGTCTCAAATCTTGCATGAGGCTAAGCTCTGCCTCCATATCTGCATAAGGCTAAGCATTGCCTTCCCTTTGCATTAGACTAAGCTCTATCTCCAATCTTGCATGAGGCTAAGCCTTGCCTCCATATCGCATAAGGCTAAGCTCCGCCTTCCATTTGCATGGGACTAAGCCATGTCCCAGATCCTATATGAGACTAAGCTCTGCCTCCTATTTGCATAAGGCTAAGCATTGCCTTCTCTCTGCATGAGACTAAGCCCTGTCTCAAATCTTTGCATGAGGCTAAGCCCTGCCTCCATATTTGCATAAGGCTAAGCTCTGCCTTCCATTTGCATAGGACTAAGTCTTGTCCCAAATCCTGCATGAGGCTAAGTTCTGCCTCCTATTTGCATAAGGCTAAGCATTGCCTTCTCTCTGCATGAGACTAAGCCCTGTCTCAAATCTTTACATGAGGCTAAGCCCTGCCTCCATATTTGCATAAGGATAAGCTCTGCCTTCCATCTGCATGTGACCAAACCTTGCCTCAAATCTTGTATGAGGCTAAGCTTTGCCTCCTATTTGTATAAGGCCAATCATCGCCTTTATTTGCCGAGACTAAGCATTGTCTCTCCGACACTATTTATTTGCTCCTCTTTCGGGCTAAGCTCTGCCCTCAACCTCACAAGACTAAGCCTTGTCTTGTTGATTTTAGCATCATATTATTGCATCTCATGGGCTGAAATATCGCCAACTTGTCCAAAGACGTCATTGTCTAAAGGCATCATCCTCATAGCCGGAAGACACCATGCCATGGCCTGAGTATCTCTCAAATTTGCACATGATTATTCAAAGGCGTCATGGTTCAAAGGCACCATCCTCATGGCCCGAGAACATCATTTCATGGCTTGCAAATCTCCTATCTCACAATTCATGGCCTAGGACATCATAGTCTAAGGACGTCATCTGCACTGTCCAAAGACAATCTTTCATGGTCCAAAGGAATTTGCATCATCTATATACTCTCATGCATTGTGTTTCAAGTTTTGCAGGTAATCCATGAGGTAACCATTCTTCAAATAGGAGCAGCCTTCACTTCGGTTTCCGCTCATGCCTTTTTTCACTTTGCCATTCATAACCGATTCTCATCAGTTACCCATCCTACTCCATGATATCCAGCTATCTGCCCTATAATACATCCGTTACATTCCAAATTCACAACCATAACTCCATCCGACATTACCCTTCACAAAAGAACCTTCGCTGAAATTGGCCACCATTCCTATAACAACTCCATCGACTTCATTCGCCGGTGGGTCCACAACTACACATGGCCTGATTGCTGTAAAGCCATGGATATGTAGGCAGCTCAAAGACTAGGGTTCGGCCTCTATTTTTCAAAACACCCCAATCGATCAAAATTGGCCATAATTTCTTTACCCGAAAACTCTTTCATCCTTCCCGGGTAAAGATGGGCAACTATTGATACCCAATTTTTCCCTATAATATTTTTTAAAGTGCATATATACCTCAAAAACTATGCATTAGCATCTATTAATATTTTTTCATAATTTTTGCATTTTTTTAAAACGGGTTTTAAGTAATTTATCCCAATATTTTTATTTATATAAACAATTACTAATTGCATCACAAATAGTTTTATATTAATGTTATGGCTTAATTTTATCATTTTGCATTTGTACTAAGTTTTAATTATTTTACAGATAGCCACGTTTGCATTTTTTGGGGTTATAATTGCAATTGCTTTGCAATTATATCCCATGTATGCATTATTACTTTATTTTACTAGAAAATAGTTTTTTATATTTTTTAAATACTAAGTAATTATTTTAAAACATTTCTAGGTATGGAAACCATTTTTATAATCTATTAATTATTTTTAGAAATTATTTTTATCAATTAAAGGGGTATTTAACAAACAACCCTTTGAGGAAGGCTTACCGGGTATTGTACAGATGTGATCCTATAGGCTAACAAACCTAGGACTTTCCTTCCCTTATTTACATATGTGTTCTTAGACTGCCTATATGTTAAAATTCATTTACATATGTGTGCTTAGATTGCCTAAACTTCCTTTATTTGCGAATGTATGCTTAGAATACTTATCTGGTAAATGACTAATTCACATAATTGAGTTCGGCCAGGACCCACCATTGTGGACTGCGAGGGGTGCCTAACACCTTCCCCTCAAGGTTATTTCGAGCCCTTACCCTAATCTCTGGTAATGCAAACTAGTCATATGAGTCAATTGCTCTAGGTGCCCTAACACACCTTAATCCGTTAGGTGGCGACTCTTCAAATTCAAATACCCAATTCCCAAAAGGAAATGAGTTGTTCCTAATGAATGTCGAAACCCGGACTCCGCCATGGAAAAAGGAGGCGCGACAATGCCTCACATTTGGAGAACTTTGCATAAAGCTTCTCCTCCCTCAATCTCTACAACAAAACTCTCAAATGCTTTGCATGCTCCTCCTGACTATGCGAGTACACTAAATATCATCAATGAATACAATAACGAACGAGTCGAGATAAGGCCGAAACACGCTGTTCATCAAATACATGAACGCTACTGGGGCATTGGTCAGCCCAAAAAACATCACAAGGAACTCAAAATGACCATATCGGGTCCTGAAAGCTGTCTTAAGAATGTCCGAGTCCCTGATCTTCAACTAGTGATACCCTGAACGAAGATCAATCTTAGAGAACACCCTCGCTCTCTGAAGCTGGTCGAACAAATTATCAATACGAGGCAAAGGATACTTGTTCTTGATTGTGACCTTGTTCAACTGCCTATAATCGATACACATCCTCATAGTGCCATCCTTCTTCTTCACAAATAGGACAGGCGCACCCCACGACGACATAAACCCTTTTATCAAGGAGTTCCTGAAGCTGCTCCTTCAACTCTTTCAACTCCGCTTGTGCCATATGATACTGTGGAATAGAAATGGGCTGAGTCGGCACCAGATCAATACCAAAATCAATATCCCTGTCCGGGGGCATGCCCGACAGGTCTGCAGGAAACACATCCGGAAAGTCCCTCACCGCGGGAACAAAATCAATACTAGGAGCCTCTGCACTAACATCCCTCACAAAGTCTAAGTATGAAAGACAACCTTTCCCAACCATCAGCTCAGCCTTCAAGAACGAAATCACCCTACTGGGGACAAAATCAGTCAAACCCCGCCACTCAATCCGTAGCAACCCCGGCATAGCCAATGTCACTATCTTAGCATGACAGTCCAAAATAGCACGACACGCTGGTATCCATTCCCAATATCACGTCGGAATCAACCATACTATGCAATAAGAGATCCACTCGGGTATCCAAACCCCCAATAGTCACTACACACAACCGATATACGTGGTCCATAATAATAGTATTGCCCACCGTAGTAGATACATGAATAGATTAAACAAGAGACTCACGAGGCGTATCCAAATAATGGGCAAAATATGATTACACATATGAAAAGTGGAATCGGGATCAAATAATACAGAAGCATCTCTATGGCAGACTGAGATAATGCCTGTAATCACAGCATCTGAAGCAATAGCATCTGGCCTGGCTAGGAGAGCATAGAAATGGGCCTGACCACCACCTGATCGACCTCCCCTTCTAGGGTGACCCATAGCTGACTGACCTTCACCCCGAGCTGACTGAGCAGGTAGGGAAGTAACTGGTGCTGAAACCAAAGGTTGACTCCTCTGCTAGGATGAACCTCCCGTAAGACAGGGACAAAACCTCTTAATATGACTCAAATCTCCACATTCGAAGCAACCTCTCCCAGCAAATGGCGGTGGAGACTAAAGGGAGCTCCGGGCACTAGGGTTCCCACTTGAAGAACCAGGCATAGATGAGCCCTGAACTGATGGTGCCAGAGTCGAACTTTGAGCTAGAAGGGCATTGAGAGATGAGTAACCCTGATGTGAACTGTGAGAACCATGGCCAGATGACCCACCACAGTGACCTGAACGGGCTAGCTGAGCATGTCTGATTGGATGGTCTTTGTCGTGCTGAGACTGACCTCATAAAGGAACACCACTAAAACTACCAGATCCCCGAAACCTCTTGGCCTCCCTTTCATCCCACTCCTGGCGGCAAACTGACTCTATCTCTCTAGCAATGTCAACCACCTCATAAAAAGGAGCACCAGATACTCTTTCTCTGGTCAAAAAAATCCGTAGCTAATAATTGAGGCCATCAACTAACCTACTGATCCTCTCCCTATCCGTGGGAACTAGCCAGATAGCATGACGGGCCAACTTGAAGAACCTCATCTCATATTGTGATACGATCATATCCCCTTGACGCAGCTACTCGAGCTGCCTGCACAACTCCTCTCTTCGGAAATACGGTACATACTTCTCTAGGAAGAGAATGGAGAACTGATGCCAAGTAAGGGGTGGTGCACCAATAGGTCTACGCCTCTCATAAGACTCCCACCAACTGAAGGCAGCTCCAGAAAACTAAAAAGTAGTAAATGAGACCTCACTAGTCTCCAGAATACCCACTGTACGCGGCATCCTCTGACACTTATGCAAGAAACTCTGGGCATCCTCGCCCTCCGTGCCACTGAAAGTGGGAGGCTGAAGTCTACCAAACCTCTCTAATCAACGTTGCTTGTCATCAGGCATAACTGGAACCACAAAATCCTTAGCAGGTGCAACCGGCTAGGCTGGTGGTGCCTCCGGTGTCTGGAGTCCCTGAACAACCTGCTCGGGTGTACGGGCACAGGAGTCTGAGTGCCTCCCTCGGCCTGAGAAGTAGCTGCTATGGTAGAAAGTGTGACCGCCTGAGCAAGGCTAGTGCACACAGTTAAGATCTAAGCCAAGGTCTCCTAAAGACCCAGAATAACAATAGGCACAATCGGTGCCTGAGCTGGTGCTGCTGGAGCATCCCTCGCTTGAGCCGGATCATGAACTGGGGCGGCGGGTGGATCTGCAGGTGCTACCCTAGCTACTGTAGGGGCTACACCCCTGCCCCAACCACGGCCTCGACCACGACCTCAGTCTCTGATGGCCCCAATTGGTGGTCGTGGTGGTCGTCCGCTCTGAGCGGCAGCACGTGTCCTCACCATCTGTGAGAGAATAGAATAACAGAAGTTTAGTTCCAGAATCATCAAATTCGCACGACAAGAATTCAAGGATGTGAAGTTTTTCCTAAAGGTTCTGTAACTTCTCGAGAATAAGTACGGATGTCTACGTACCGATCCACGAGACTTTACTAAACCTGATCATGACCCATGAGACCTATGTAACCTAGGCTCTAATACCAACATGTCACGACCCAAAAACTGACCCAGTCATGATGGCGCCTATTGTGAAACTAGGCCAACCACTTATTTCCAGATACTCCATTTTTCAATTAAAAACTTAAGAAAAACTCATATCTTTAATAGAAATCCAATAAGATAAAAGTAGAAATCAAAACCAGCGGAAAGAAATACAAGCCCGACCTCGGGTGTCACTAAGTCATGAGCAAAATACTACAATTGTTCGAAATAAACAAGACTACATAGTCTAAGAATATCCAATAAAAAGTACTACAAGGAAGATAAGGAAGGAGAAGGCGGAACTGCGGTTGCCAGGCAGCTACCTCGAATTTCCAAAGAAGAGTCCCAACTGGTATGATTAGCCACCGCTATTGTGCCCCGAGATACCTGGATCTGCACATAGGGGTGCAGGGGGTAACGTGAGTACACCAACTCAGTAAGTAACAAGTCCAAACTATGGACTGACAGTAGTGACGAACCAAACCTCAACAGGTAGCAACATTTAATTGTACAACAAAGTAGATATGCTTGCAGTTCAAGTAAATTCTCAGCAGTAACTAAATACAATATGAACAGTATAGAGTATAAAGCTCAGAAACCTCTAAGTACCAATGCACAAATAGCATGATCAATGTTACGTGTACCTCCACTCACAAATTCTCAACCACTCGGTACTATATATGGCCATCCGGCCCAAGGAAGATCCATCCCGGAATATATACACAACACTGACCGCAGTCATCCAGTACCGAGGAAGGCCAATCTAGCCTTATAGAGAATATCCATCTCCAGGTATCAATACTTCGGACAAAATCCATGTCCAGGGAAGATCTATCCCACAATATCATCAACTGTGCTCACTGGGGGTGTAAAGACTCCGGAGGGTCTTCTCTTAGCCCAAGTGCTATATCAAGCCAACGAAGGTATGATCAATATCTTGTTGCGGCGTGCAACACAATCCCATACTGTCACTAACTATCAGGCTCTCGGCCTCACTCAGTCACTACTCTCCAGTCTCACACCTACGGGCTAAAAAATGTCATGATACTAGCCCCAACAATGATATGAAATGTCAATAGCAATAATCGAGACTGAGGCATGATATAATATGCATGAACATGACTGAGTACAAAATATTAATGAAGCAAATGACATGACATCAAGAAACGACCTCTCGGGTTTCAATAGTTCTGGCGTGAAGCCTTAACATGATAATTAGCATGATTTGCAGCTCATTAAACTAATCACATAATTTCAACACAGATATCAGCATGAAAGAGTCACTAAGCGGTGCCATGTAATGACCCAGGTCGCAATTTTCATGGTGCACACCCACATGCCCGTCACCTCGATGGTAATCATAAATCACATAGTTCAGGGTTTCGATCCCTCAGAACCAAGTTTGAAAGCGTTACTTACCTCAAGCCAAGCCAAACTCTAGCCTGCGACGCTCTTGCATCTCGATTCGGCCTCCAAGTGTCCCGAATCTAACCAAAATTAGTATATAACCATCAATATACTCTAAAGGAGTGAAACTCATACGAAAATTATCAATTTAATTCAAAAATCCCGAAATTAGCCAAACCCGACCCCCGAGCCCACGTCTTAGATCCTGATAAAATCCTTAAAACTAGAATCCTTTCACTCTCACGAGTTCATACATACCAAATACACCAAAATCCGACCACAAACAGCCCCTCAAATCCCTAAATCAAAGCCTCCAATTCCAAGCCCTAATCTCCCAACTTTCTTCCCTAATTTTCCACTAATACCACGATTAAACAATGAAAAAATGGCTAAACACAAATTTTAAGGCTTAAGAAGCTTACCCATATGAAACCCCTTTGATTCCCTTGGAAAATCACTTCCCTACCTCTCTTCCCGTCTTCAAAAATGGCAAAACTTAGCAAAATTCGCGAAGGGGGCCTTTTTATACCTTCTGCCCAGTGATACCGCATCTGCAGTCCATTTCTCGCACCTGCGGGATCGCTTCTGCGCCTATCCAACCGCTTCTATGGTTTTTCATTTAAATTCCCTGACTGCACCTGCGATGCAGTATCCACACCTGCGGTCTCCTAACCGCAGGTGCGGTTATGACAGAACCTCAGCAGCTTCAGGTGAAAACTCTAACTCCCAAACTTCCCGATAACCATCCAAAATCATCCGAGGCCCCAGGGACCGCAACCAAAAGTACGAACAAGTATTATACCACTATTAAAACTTATACCAATCTTCTGAACACTCAAAACAACATCGAAACACCAAAACACCCTCGGATTCACGCCTAAGGATTCCAAAAACTTCCGAATTCCGCAAACGATCAAAAAGTCTATCAAACCACCTCCGAATGACCTAAACCTTTGCACAAACATCATAAATGACACCACGAACCTACTCCAATTTTCGGAATTCCATTCCAACACCGATATCAAAATTTCCACTACCAATCGGAAAGCGCCAAAATTCCAATTTCGCCAATTCAAGCCTAAATGTCATGGACCTCCAAATTACATTCCGAACTCGCTCCTAAGTCCCAAATAACCTCATGAAGCTGCCTAAATCATAAAAATCAAATGACAACATCGTTTACTCATAAGTCAACTTTCAGTTGACTTTTCTAACTAAATGACCAACTTAAGAGACTAAGTGTTTCATTTCTCTACAAAACCACTCCGAACCCAACCTAACTAACACAATGCGATGAAATACAGCTGAACAACACATAAAGAAGAAGAAATAGGAAAACGGAGCGGTAACTCATGAAATGACCGATCGGATCGTTACAGCACCAGAAGGTAAGTTTGGTCACTATTATCTACTCTTACGGACATTAACCAGAAGATGAACTCATGAAATTAATGATCATGCTCTTGAACATGCAATACTTTTACAAATTATTAATCATTGATCTGACGGATGCACTAATTTTTCATCTAACCACTTTTGCAACTGATCAACTATGCCTATAAAACTAAATTGTTCACCAATTTATCCACCATTAACTTTTTTTTGGTGGTGTTGAAACGGGGTAGTAGTTATTAATCACCATGCCAAAGAGGATTAGGTTCTCATTTGAATATCCCCAAAAACTATTTCCTAATAAGGAAATGTTTAAGATGCTAGTTTACATAGACCAAACTTTCCTCCTACTTAGATAGGCTCACAATGTCCAGATTTTCATAAAAAGAAATAATTTTGGAAGAAACTTCAAACCTGTCCTGCTGTCCCCCAACTCATCCTCGTTACTCCATGAATTTTTAACCTCTATGGCATGCATGAGTGCCACTTTTTACATGACTTTAAGAGTCATTGCTTTGAAAGGGAGGGCTTCCACGTGGGGGTGGGGATGTTTTAATCTTTATCTACTTATTAGATAATTAGGTAGTGTTCCGTTAACCGATAATTAATTAATTACCCGCATAATTAAGAATTATCCCAAATTACTTAAAATACTACTCACTTTTAATACACTTTATACACCTTACTATAATATACTTTACTATCGTGATCATGTGGTACCATATAAAATTAATACATAAATTATTATTTTATTAAAATATCCATATAAAAAAATGCACATATATTCTCAACTTATAATTTTCCTAATCTCATAAAAAGAGTACAAATTTTTGTACGCTTAAAATGGTAAAAAGGTAACATTCTTTTCTCGTGACAAAATAATTTCTATCTTTACAATAAAGAAATTCTCATAATATTTCTCATATTATGTGTATAATTTACCATATCCGAAAATATTAAAATGTTAACTATCCAAAATTTTACTAATAAAACTTTTACTAAAATACTTCACTTACAAGGAAAATACCACACTAATATAATATCTAGCGGTATCAAGGTTGCTAAACTTTCGGGGTCTTGAACAGAGAAGCAAACCTAATGTCGCATATTAAGAAAGAAAGATTAGGTGAAGATGATGCTGGAATTTTTTTAATTTGGTTACAAGTGTGGACCACCGAAATTAAATTACTGGTCCCATTGTGCAAAGTTTGAATTCAAATCTTCTTGCAATTCAGTATTTTATTTGGTACAAAAAACGTGGCATTTATGGCTTCACATTGAGGAAAAATCTTCTTACATCCACCCTCCTTAAATACCAACCCCCTCCCGCTGCCTTGGGGCTTTACTCTCCAAATGCCTTAAGTCAACATCTCAACATTTAGTAAAATTATTTGCATGCAGTTGATCAACAGGCACCAAAAGTGTCTAGACACAAATTAGAACCATTTTTATTTATACTCTCTTTATTGTAGGTAATTGTTGTTGTCATCATATAATATAACTTAGGAAGAAAACAAGTAAAAATTGATAGGTCTAAATATTGATGAACTGCGACTCATTCTAATCGAACGACTCATTTTTGTCTCGCCTAATATTAAAGCACGAGGTGTAACATATACCCTTCGTACCTCCTTGATTCTGCCTTGTGACGGGGTGGCCTCCAAGTACATACAACCTTGAGCTTGGATCATTTGAGCGAACTTCCAACCTCGAGACCTTGGGAACAAATAAAGTTACCTTTTCTGAGCTCGAGGCACCTTTCACAACCAACAACACATCTCGGCTTGGACTTACTCCTAGACATGTTCCTTCTTGAATTGCTTCCACTGTCATTTCTACTTGACCGACCAGCTTGTATTCTTGATCACGGCCAATCATCCCACAAAATGAACATCATTGTGTGCTGGCAATGGGTTGTTTGTCACATTAGGAGGGTCCTCGCCATTCGTCATTATAATCAGTTTTTCAGAAATGAGTCTCTCTATGGCTCTTTTCTAAGTCCCACAGTCATCAGTGCTATGCCCCGGGGCACCTGAATGATATTCACATATAGCATTTGCTTGAAATCTATGTGAATCAGGATGCATATGGTGGGGAGAGATGGGTCCAATCACGCCCATTTCCTTTAGCTTCTGGAATAGACTAGAGTATGATTCAGCCAATGGAGTGAATTTTTCTACCGGCCTCTACTCTCGACCATAATCCTGCCTGGGACGAGCATTGTAGGGTGCCCAAAAATTTTGCTGCTGAGGTCAGGGGATCCTTGGAGCTGGTGCCCGTACCTGCTGATTGGGAGGCCGAGCATAGGATTGAGCATTGAAGACTGTATACTGTGATGGGCCCATAGAGTATTGAGGAATTGGATGGAGATAATAATGTTGAGGGTAGCTGGATTGCCCCTGCTGAACTTGCACATAAGGGTGTGATGCCCCTCTTTGAACTTTTTTAGATCCCAAAGTCATCATGGACCCTTCATCTCTCTTCTTTCTATTTGCCAAACTTCCTGACCCATTTTGGATTGCTTGAGTGGTGGCTTTGAGAGCAGCTTGACTTACAATTCTGCCAGTCTTGAGGCCATTTTTGACTATCTCCCGTATTTTGATGCTTCTGCAAAAGGCCTGCCCATCGCGGACATAATGTTCTGAAAGTAATCAGGCTCTTGATCCTCCAGAAAAATAGTGATCAACTCGTGGTTATCCATGGGTGGCTTGACTCTAGCCGATTACTCCCTCCACTTGATTTCATACTTTTTAAAGCTTTCAGTCGGCTTTTTCTTCATATTGGATAGGGATTTGCGATCTTGTGCAATATCTATGTTGTACTGGAATTGTTTGACAAAGGCCCGAGCCATGTCGTCCTAGACATGCCAGTGAGAGATATCTTGGTCAATGAACCATTCGGAGGCTACCCCCACAAGACTTTCCCCGAAATAAGCCATCAGCGATTCTTCTTTTCCACCTGCACCCCTCAGCTGGTTGCAGTACCTTTCCAAGTGGGCGATAGGGTCGCTATGTCCATCGTATTTCTCAAATTTTAGGGTCTTGAACCCCGATGAAAAATAGATGTGAGGGAACATGCATAGATCACTGAACGAAACACTTTTGTGACCACGTAGTCCTTGTATGTTCTTTATATTCTGTTCAAGACTTCTCATTTTCCTGGCCATCTCATCCGGCTCACCCGTCTTAGCAGGCTTTTCATTTTCCACTGTGACTCGTACTGAGGGGTCTGATTGTATGGAGCCGAGTGTTACATCTCGCGTTTTCAAACGTTAAAGCTTCGTCTTCAGTTAACCGGCTTAGACTCGGGGATGAGATTATCTTAAGGTTTACGTATTTATGCTATTTATAACAAGCAATAAGAAAATGTCATGAAGGATAAAGGGTACACGAATTAAAGAAAATGAGAGTCGTTGAAGGTTGCCGATTTGGGATAAAATAAGGGTCGAGCGATAATACCTGATATTTACGGACTAGTACCATACAAGGTATCATATGACCACGGTAGTATGATGTATAAAGTATATTAAAAATAAGTAGAATTTTAGATAATATGAGATAATTCTTAATTGTACGGATAATTGATTAATTACGGGGTAATGGGACATTACCTAATTAATTAATAAAATTAGTGGATAAGATTAACCCCCCCCCCCCCAAAAAATGTGGCGGAAGGCCACAAAACCAAGAGAATGACTCTTAATTATTTGATGTCTAGGTGGCTACCTAAGGTTAGTAAGTATTTAACAATTAAGGTTACCACAAGTCTTGTTACATTTTCACTTGTCCCATAATAGTATGTTATCTCTCTCATAGCAGGTTTGCATAACTTAATTTGTCTTTCTAGATAATCCCTGACCATGTTCTCCATTTCTTTGCCAAAAGCTTTTGCAAAGCTTTCTGATCTCTACCAAATTCGGCATAGCAAAGATGTTCTTGATTGATAATTCTTTAACCAGATATCACTCCTTCTAGTTCAAAGTAAATTCAATAATAGAAGCTAAATTCAATTCACAAAGGCTCCAACGAAATTCTTGCAACAACACAATTCCAAAGAGAATTGTTAGAATCGTAGCAATATAAAATTTTGCAGTTCTAGGGGTCTCTATGCTCTTGATTCCCCACATAACATATTATTATATCTTCTGTTCATAGGTCTCAAAATAATACACAGATGAAAATGTTTATCCAAAAGGAATATTGAGATTATTACATATTTTTCATGCATTTCATTCATTTATACATGCGCATTGACCCATGACTAGATGGCGTTATATATACGTATTAATGTATATGGGATATGGGAAAAAGGTTACGGCGTTACATACGCACCACCGCATGTTCAATTGGTATATGTTGATGATGTTGCCGGCAATGACCGAGACGATATGACGGAATGCCCTTAGAGGCTTGATGATATTATGTACACCTATACCTATGCATGACACGACATTTATATGCATGTGCATGGCATTATAAATGTTTCACAATTTACAAATTTATTCAGATTTACAGATGGATTTCTTTATTTCATGTTTCATCTATGCCTTTTACGTACTGATTTTCATGTCTTACATACTCAGTACATTTTTCGTGCTGACACCCTATTTCACAGGGCCTGCATTTCATGCCCGCAGGTGTAGGTAGGCAAGCTGACGGTCCCCCTTCTTAAGATCCTTCATCAGCGAGAGTTGGCGTGCTCCACTTGATCCGGAGTTGCTTTTGATTTTGGTACGATATGCTTGTTTGTATATATATATGTGTGTGTGGGGGGGTATGATGTAGCTCAGTCCCGTCTTTGTACAGTTGTATTTCTATTAGAGGTATGTAGACAGTATGTCTAATTGGATGGTATGTGGCCTTGCCAGCTTCCAGTTTTGAGGTGCATAGTTGTCTAAAGCATCCTTGTCGGCTCGCCCTACGTATGTTGCACGTATGTGTACATATGCCTTTTAGGCAGGTTTCCTTCATGTATATTTTTCTCGTAATTCAGCAGATGTTATTCAGGTTTATATCTTAGACACATGCTTAGGGGTATTTGACAGGTAGAACTCAGGCATCCGTCGCGGTCCATCAGTTTGGGTCATGACAAAAGTGGTATCAGAGCAGTTCTGTCCTAGGATTGTCTGCAGACTGTGTCTATTAGAGTCTTGTTTATGGGTGTGTTGTGCACCACACTTATAGACAGGAGGCTACATGACATATAGGATGTTATCCTCTCTTTTTATCTTAGATCGTGCGATATAAGAATTGATGTTCCTTAACGATATGTTACATTTTCAGCAATGCCTCTGAAGACTATAGCCGCTAGTACAGGTCAGAAGGCTACGAAAGTGTTAGAAAGAGATATAAGTTACACTATGGAGTCAGACCCATCGAAGATCATGGGTTCTATTGAGGAGGATCCATCCGAGGATCCAAATGAGTCATCTGTTCGAGCTGTTTCAACCACTCAGGCAGCAGATGGGGTGAGAGGAGTTCCGACCTCACCAAGGCCCTTAGTTTCATTATCATAGCCCGTTGATCAGGGTATGAGGGGAATAGCGCATGGATTGGCACAACCGGATTTCCCTTAGGTTCAACACTATGTTAGGGTATTTGTGGACACCAGCTTTTCTGAGGTTCCAGATAGTCCACAGTCTTGGGAATCCGTCAATCAAGGTTTGTCTGTATATGTTATAGGATACGCAAAGGAAGAGGATAGTAGTCGGGACAAGAGGAGGAAGGTAATTGATAAGGATATAAAGGTTTCGCTTCGAAGTGTGTCTGATCGAGGCTCTCATATAGGACGAGGCAAGGACTCTCTACTGTAGACTTCCTCCAGATGTTAGCTTTTGGTTGGTGAGTTCCACCTCCTCTTGGAGTACTACCAAGTCAGGATTCTGAATGTGTTAGGTTGTTTTATGAGGACATAGGAAGCCCCGTCCCGACTTGTATATATTACGGTTTTGTTTTTTTTAAAGGTTCTGCAGACAGTATCCTATATATAGTTTTTGGTATGTCATGTCTACGGCCTTGTCGGCCCTTATGTATCCATAGAACCCTCTTTTTTGGATGAGTTCTGCGAAGTTAAGTCCTAATATTGTTACGTATATATAGAGAGGTGCCCGTAATGGCCCGTGACAATTTTGATAATAAATAAGGATAAGGTATGTGGCGCTTGCTTGGGTAGAATTGATATTATAATGGGCATGGATTGGTTGGCCTTTTGTTATGCTAACATCAAGTGTAGATCAAAGCTGATTTGATTTCATTTCCCAGAAGCACCTGTATTAGAATGGAAAGGTAATACGGCATCGCCAAAAGGTAAATTTATCCCCTATCTCAAGGCAAGGAAGATGATAAAAAAGGACCATATTTATCACTGAGTTCGGGTTTGGGATGTGAAAGTAGAGTTACCAACTATTCAGTCCTTCCCTGTGGTTAATGAGTTTCTCGATTTTTTTTTCCGATGAACTTTAGGGTCTTCCGCCAGAGCGAGAAATTGAGTTTCTATTGACCTACTACCAGATCCACATCCAATATCTATTCCTCCATATAGAACTGGCCCCGTAGAACTAAAAGAGTTGAATAACAACTAAAGGATTTGCTTGAAAAAGGCTTTATCAGACCTAGTACATTATCATGGGGAGCACCTGTGTTATTTGTAAGGAAGAATGATGATTCCTTACGGATATGTATTGATTATAGACAGTAGAATAAGGTGGCGATCAAGAAAAAGTACCCTGCTCCCGAGGATTGATGATTTATTTGATCAGTTGCAAGGTGCCAAGTGTTTTTCAAAAATAGACTTGAGGTTTGAGTACCATCAGGTAAGGGTTAAGGAGGAAGATATCCCGAAGATAACATTCCGGACCAGATATGAGAACTTCGAGTTTCATGTTATGTCGTTCGGTTTGACCAATGATCAGCAGTATTCATGGATTTGATGAACCATGTGTTCAAGCCCTTTATAGATCTGTTCGTAATTGTATTTATCAATGTTATACTGGTGTGTTCTCATTCAGAGGCGGAGCACGCATATCATTTGCGTATTGTGTTTAGAGTCCTACAAAAAAGGGAAGTTGTATGCAAAAATTCTCTAAATGTGAATCCTGGTTCAACCCTTTAAGTTTTCCTTGGGTATATCATTTCGGGTGAAGGCATCCGGGTGGATATACAAAGGATGGAGGCAATAAAGACTTGGCATGGACCCACAACATCGACGGAGGATTCGTAGCTTTCTCAGTTTGGCAGGTTATTATAGGATATTTGTAGAGGGATTTTCTTCCCTTTTAGCAGCTTTGACAAGGTTTTAGGAAGACACGAGGAAGGATAAGAAAAGATGAGCAAAAAGGTGACAAAAATGGACAAGTCCTTGGGGTTAAGCTCATAAGAGAACTGATAGTTTCTCTAAGTTATAGAAGGCTCAGTATAGCCTAAATGAACTCAAAGGAGTCTAAGACCAGTAACATTTAGAATAGATGAAATGCTGCCCTGGTATTGGAATAAGGGCGTCATTGTGATAGATAAAAGATGAAGTTTGGGCCTTCGAAAAAGGGAATTTAATGATTTGTGAAAGATTAGAATACCCATGTAAGTTAACTCAGAAGGGAGCCAAGTTTTAATGGACCGATGCTTGCGAATGAAGTTTCCCGGCATCAGAGGATAGACTAACTTTAGCACCGGTTCAAACGCTCACAGAAGGGACCGATGGTTACATTATCTATTGTGACGCTTCAGGCATTAGATTGGGTTGTGTGCTGATGCAGCATGGTAAAGGTGTAACTTATGTTTCTAGACAACTAAAAAGGCACAAGAAGAACTACCCAACCCACGATTTAGAGTTAGCTGCGGTAATTCATGCACTAAAGATGTGGAGGCACTACTTTTACGGCATTCATGTTGATATCTATATGGATCCTAAGAGCCTCCAATATATCTTCAAGCAAAAAGAATTGAATTTATGTCAAAAGAGATGATTGGAGCTACTTAAAGACTATGACGTTGATATTTTGTACCATCCGGGGAAGGCGAACGTAGTAGCCGATGCCCTCAGCCGTAGATCGATGGGTAGCCTGTCATATTTACAGCCAGAAAAGAGGGGAATATCCCATGAGATTCATCAGCTAGCTAGTCTTGGAGTTCGGTTGCTGGACTCAGGTGATATTAGAATTACTATTTAGGATACGACAACATCCACTTTAGTAACTGAAGTGAAGGAATGCCAGTACGAGGATCCTTTGTTAGTTCATTATAGGGATACCACCCCTCAGAAGGAGAAGAAACCGTTTGAGATTACAAAAGATGGGGTCCTTAGATATCGAGGACGATTATATGTCCCTAATATTGCAGGGCTGTGTCAGCAGGTTATGGGAAAAACTCAATATTTTCGTTATTCTATCCATCCAGGAGCGACAAAGATGTATCATGATATTAGGGAAGTATATTGGTGGGACGGAATGAAAAAGGATATAGCGGAGTTTATTGCTCAGTATCCTAACTGTCAGCAAGTTAAGATTGAGCATCAGAAACCTGGTGGATTATTGCAGGCTATGGAGATTCCGACTTGGAAATGGGAAGTAATCAATATAGATTTCATCATAGGATTACCTTGTGCCCAGCGTAAGTTCTATTCGATATGGGTGATTGTGAATAGGCTTACAAAGTCAGCCCATTTTCTACCTATTAGAACTACATAGTCCTCAGAGGACTATGCAAGGCTTTATATTAAGGAGACAATACGACTGCATGGTGTCCCTGTATCTATTATCTCGTATAGAGGAGCTCAATTTACAGCTAACTTCTGGAGGTCCTTCCAAAAAGGATTGGGGACTCAAGTAAGTCTTAGTACAACATTTCATCCCCAGACAGACGGACATGCTGAGCGTACTATTTAGACACTAGAGGATATGTTACGAGCTTATGTGATAGACTTTAAAGGTAGCTGGGATGATCATCTACCACTTATTGAGTTTGCATATAATAATAACTACCATTCCAGTATTCAGATGGCTCCATACGAAGCTCTTTATGGACGGAAGTGTAGGTCACCTATAGGATGGTTCGATGTTAGGGAAGCTACGTTAGTAGGACCAAAATTGGTACAGCACGCAATCGAGAAAATTAAGCTTATACAGGAAAGGCTATCAGCTCAAAGCCGTAAGAAGTCTTATGCGGATAATCGACATCGAGACTTGGAATTTCAAGTTGATGATTGGGTATTCCTAAAAGTATCGCCGATGACGGGCATTATGACGTTCGAAAAAAGGGAAAAACTTAGCCCTCGGTATATTGGACCATATAGGATCATACACAAAGTAGGCCAGGTAGCATATGAGTTGGACTTGCCTTCCGACTTGGAGTCTGTACATCCAGTCTTTCATGTGTTTATGCTCTGTAAATGCATCAGAGATCCTCCAGAATCATGTCAGTTGACGACATTCAGGTCACAGAGCAGCTATCATATAAAGAAACTCCCATTACTATATTAGACAAACAAGTTCGGAGATTGATAACTAAAGATGTAGCTTCGGTAAAAGTACTTTGGAGAAACAACAATGTTGAAGAAACGACTTGGATAGCCGAGGAAGACATGAAGTCTAGATATCCCTATTTATTTTCTCCTCCAGAAAAGGTTCCGATCGAGACATCATAACCTTAAGGTACGTGTATGGACTCTGGTGTCAGTTATTGTCGCTGGCCGTGTGAGGCCATTGTCGTTATTGAGGATTGTGGTCCTATGTAGCGTCGAATTATTAAGTTTCTACAGGAAGAGTTGGTAGTAGTATTGTTACAAAGGTGACTCTTCCAAGGTTATGTAGATCCCAGAGAGTTAAGCATTCGAAGACGAATGTTTTTAAGGAGGGAAGGATGTTACATCTCGCATTTTCGCACGTTAAAGCTTCGTCTTCAGTTAACCGGCTTAGACTCGGGGATGAGATTATCTTGAGGTTTACGTATTTATGCTATTTATAACAAGCAATAAGAAAATGTCATGAAGGATAAAGGGTACACGAATTAAAGAAAACGAGAGTCGTTGAAGGTTGTTGATTTGAGATAAAATATTGGTCGAGCGATAATACCCGATATTTATGGACTAGTACCATATGACCACGGTAGTATGATGTACAAAGTATATTAAAAATAAGTAGAATTTTAGGTAATTTGAGATAATTTTTAATTATACGGGTAATTGATTAATTACCGGATAACGGGACATTACCTAGTTAATTAATAAAATAAGTGGATAAGATTAATCTCCCCAAAAAAATATGGCAGAAGGCCACAAAACCAAGAGAATGACTCTTAGTTATTTGATGTCTAGGTGGCTACCTAAGGTTAGTAAGTATTTAACAATTAAGGTTACTACAAGTCTTGTTACATTTTCACTTGTCCCATCACAGTATGTTATCTCTCTCATAGCAGGCTTGAATAACTTAATTTGTCTTTCTAGATAATCCTTGACCATGTTCTCCATTTCTTTGCCAAAAGCTCTTGCAAAACTTTCTGATCTCTGCCAAATATCAGCATAGCAAAGATGTTCTTGATTGATAGTTCTTTAACCAGATATCACTCCTTCTAGTTCAAAGTAACTTCAATAACAGAAGCTAAATTCAATTCACAAAGGCTCCAACGAAATTCTTGCAACAACACAATTCCAACGTGAATTGTTAGAATCGTAGCAACGTAAAATTTTGCGGTTCTAAAGGGGTACGGTGCAATATTCTGCAAGAATATTATACGGAGTTTTTCCCTACTCCAGATATGTTAAGGCCATCCTTTTTTTCTTTATGGTATGATCCAAATTATACAAAAGAAATGAGCAAACGCACAATTTTCATAAACAACTCTATTCATAGAAATACTAGGGGTCTCTATGCTCTTGATTCCCAATGTGACATATTATTATATCTTCTGTTCATGGGTCTCAGAATAATACGCAATTGAATAAGTTTATCCGAAAGGAATATTGAGATTATTACAAATTTTTCATGTATTTCATTCATTTATACATGTGCATTGACCCATGACCAGATGACATTATACACCCATATTTATATGTATATATATATATATATATATATATATATATATATATATATATATATATGTGTGTGTGTGTGCGTGTGTGTGTGTGTATATATATATATGTGTGTGTATATATATATATATATATATATATGTATATGGGATATGAGAAAAAAGTTACGACGTTTTATACGCACCACCACCTGATCAGTTGGTATATGTTGATGATGTTGCCCACAGTGGCCGAGACGATATGATGGGATGCCCTCAGAGGCTTGATGATATTATATACACCTATACCTATGCATGACACGACATTTATATGCACGTGCATGACATATAAATGTTTCAGAATTTACAAAGTTATTTAGACTTACAAATGGATTTCTTTATTTCATGTTTGATCTATGTCATTTACGTACTGATTTTCATGCATTACATACTCAGTACATTTATCGTACTAACGCCCTATTTCACAGGGCTTGCATTTCATGCCCGCATGTGCAGGTAGGCAAGCTGATGGTCCCCCTTCTTAGGATCCTTGATCAGCGAGAGTTGGCGTGCTCCACCCTATCCGGAGCTACTTTTGATTTTGGTACGATATGCTTGTATATATATATATATATATATATATATATATATATGTGTGTGTGTGTGTGTGTGTGTGTGTGTGTATGTGCGTGGGGGTATTCCATGGCTCAGTCCCGTCTTTAAACAATTGTATTTTTATTAGAGGTATGTAGATAGTATGTCTAGTTGGATGGTATGTGGCCTTGCCACCTTCCTGTTTTGAGGTATATAGTTTTCTAAAGCAGCCTTGTCGGCTCGCTCTACCTATGTTGCACGTATATGTACATATACGTGCAACATATGTAGTATTAGACCCTGAAAGCCACATTTGGTGAGTAGTATTAGCCATCATAAGCATGAGATGGTGGCTCGTTGTTTGGCTGTCACGACCCAAAATCCCACCATAAATGTCGTGATGGAACTTAGTCTCAGACTAAGTAAGCCGTTTATAATAACAAATCAAGCCATTTTTAAGGATAATCGAAACAAACAGCGGAAATAAAGATACAACCTCCCAAGACTAGTAGTACTGAGTCACGAACTCTAACTGAATACATGAAATGATATGAAGGAAATTAAATATACAATACTGCTCGAATAATAATTAACAGTACGATAAAAGGGAAAGACTCCAAGGGACTGTGACGACCAAGCAGCTCTACCTTGAATCCTTGCGATCACACTCTAACTCTGTCCGAGTCCTATATCTCCAATACCTGGCTCTGTACATAAAAAAAATGTACAGAAATGTAGTATGAGTATACCACAGCGGTACCCAGTAAGTATCAAGATTAACCTCGGTGGAGTAGTGATGAGGCACAGTCAAGACACTTACTAGTCTAACAACCTGTGCAATATAGCATACAAAAATAATAGGAAACAAATAACAATGATGGCAACAATAATCGATCAGTGATATAAACAGCAGGGAAATAAGAACACCATAAATATTGCTCGATGAATAACGAAAACAAGTGCAACCAATTAATCAGGTCCTTCAAATATAAATCTTCCGCCTATACATCTTTCAAAAATTAATCTTTAGGATATTATACCTTCCAATAAATATATTTTGAATATACTTCCTTCAAATAAATATCTATCAAATAAACATCTTTCGAATATAATTCTCTCAAATAAATATCTTTCGAATATAATTTTTTTTCAAATAAAAATCACCATGTGACACCTTATTTCATAATCATAAAATACGGGTCTTAACCCACTTTAATATTTCCACGGTACCTCGTGTCAATTTCTCTATCACAACCACACGGACAACTCACGTGTCAATATCATTTTAATTATATAACCACGGCACCTCGTGCCCATATTTCATATCATAACTGCACGGTCAATTTACGTGCCAATAATAAATTCATCATATTTTTCCGGCATCTCGTGTCCATATCATAATCCGCCCGACAATATTCACAGGCTTATAACTTCAACATATATCCAATTATTATCAAATTTACTGGATTTAAAAAAATAAATTGCACAATATATAAAAGAAATCACAACATCACATAAAGTCACCAACATAATATCCTCATGTCACCACATATCATCCCTGACAATAGCCACCCTTATCTCTCCTATAACCACCCTTATCGCTCCTATAATAGCCACCCTTATCGCTCATATATTAGCTTCCTTTATCGCTCCGCCCAGACAATATCCCAACACATAACCACAATGAAATTCCACCCTTATACCCATATAATATCAAAAATGGAATGCCACCCTTATCCGCCGCATAAAAGTGACCCAAATCACACAATAATTTACATGGATATTACTACGACAACACAACAAAAATTCATATTATAAATTGCCCATGGGTGACAACCAAATTCCAAAGATACAACAAAATCAATTAATTTCACAACAAATATCCCAAGGCTCCATACAAAGTACGTAAAACCCCGACAACAACAACGAAGATGGAAACTTAACTCAGCATAATACGTCACCTTCTTTAATCGAAAATCACCTTCTTTAATCCAAATTTTCGATAAATATATTAATACTTCAATTTAAACTTACTTAATTAATTGATTATTTGTAGAAGGAAAATCCATAATCAAATTATTTCCACGAAATGTCGAATCAACAAACACACGAAATTCACATGAAAATCCAATGGAAATTCACACCAAATTATCATATAAATACAAATGCGACAACAAAGGATGAGGCATGATAAATCAAGGATTTACTAAGTTCCAACGATTTATTTCACTTTAATACGTAAGGGTGTCTATGAATTTTAGTCGATATAATTTGTACATATAAATCAAGTACGTACTCGTCACCTCACGTACAAGATTTTTATTCAAACAATTTCACATAAGACTCAATGTCTAAGGGGAAATTCCCCCACACAAGGTTGGCAAGATACTTACCTTTTTGAAGTTAGGTCGATATTCCAAAATCACCTCCTTGCTTGAGTTGACCTCCAGATAGCTCAAATCTATCCAAATTAATTGTATAGCTTTTTTAAAATTCATCGGAAACAATTCTGAATAATAAAATGTCGATTTAAAATTTTATTCTAAAAAGTCAACCAAAAGTCAATGCGGGACCCCGCCTCTCGAAACTCGATAAAATTTTTCCGAAATCCTAACACACATTCTGTTACGGGTTCAACCATACCAATTTTATCAAATTCCGATAAAAACTCGACCTCCAAATCTTAAATTTTTGTTTTTGGAAGATTTTGCAAAAATCTTGATTTCTTCCATTTAAATCCGTATTAAACGATGAAATAACCATGGATTTATGAAATATGAACACTTCCAAGTATAGGATACTTACTTGAGTTGAAATCATGAAGAAAACCTCAAAATCGCCCAAGAATCGAGCTTAAAAAATTCCAATCGAAAATGGCAAAATGACCATTTTTGGTCCTTATGTTTTCTGCCCAGAATCGCTTCTGCGGACAGAAGTATCGCACCTGTGAGCTTGCTTCTGCGAGAAATATCACTCTTCTACGCTGCCTCCGCTTCTGCGAACTATTCTCGCACCTGCAATGTCGCAGGTGCGAAAAAAATTGCGCTTCTGCGACAAACAACTAAGCTGCCAGCTTCAGCTTTGCTTCTGCGTTCATCAGTGATCGCAGGTGCGCAAAATTGCCTGCTGCTATGAGTTCTAGCCAGCCCTTGCCTGGGTTGCTTCTGCGTTGCAAATCCTCGCCTCTGCGACTAAATTCTGTAACGACCCGAATTTTCGTTTTAAGAATTTGCATCTCGTTCAACGGCTTAAGACCCCGAGAAGCTTCGTAATACACATTATGACCTGCATGTATGGTCAAGTTTTGTTTTCGTAAGATTCAGAGTTAAATTTAAAGAAAAGAAAAATAATCAAAATCTTATTTTTGAAGCTCAAATAGAAAGAGATGACCGGAGAGTTGACTTTTGAGGAAACGACCCCAAGTTGGAATTTTAATGATGTCAATAGCTTCGTATAGTGATTTCGGACTTAGATGTGTGTCCGAAATTGGATTTGGAAGTCCATAGGACAATTCGACGCGTTTTGGCGAAGTAAGAAAGTTGACGTGTTCTAATTATATTATTTTATATGTGGAAGAGGTCTATTACTATGATGGATACCAATTGGATATGATAGCAAGTGTACGAGGTGTACTACAAGATATATGGGGTCTAAGGAAAGTCCTAAGTCTAATAGCCCGTTTGGCCAAGCTGCAAAAATCAGCTTATTTTGAGAAGTGCCTTTTTTCAAAAGCGCTTTTCTCAAAAGTACTTTTGGTGAGAAGCAGTTTGTGTTTGGCTAATTAGTTTGAAAAGCACTTCTGAGCCGCAATTAGTGTTTGGCCAAGCTTTAAAAACTGCTTCTAAGTGTATTTTTCTCAAAAGTGCTTCTCAAAAAAGTGCTTTTGGAGAGAAGCTACTTTTTCTGCTTCTCCAAAACTACTTCTGCTTCTCCTCGAAAGTACTTTTTTTCCTTCTAAAAGCTTGGCCAAACACCTCAATCTTTGGCCAAAAATGCTTTTGGCAAAAAAAAGCACTTTTGGCCAAAAATAAGCTTGGCCAAACAGGCTATAAGCCAAGTTGGAAGAAATTCCATAATAGACTAAAGTTGTAAATGAGTACGCACAAGACCGTACTTTGGACGAACATGTCTACATATATATATAAGGAGTTGTGTGAAGCAAAACCTATCCAATTAAAGCTCTCTGAGTCTAGTTTCCAACGCATCAAATCGTTTGTCATTTGGAGGTATATACAGAAAGTTATGACCACTGTACTGGAAATGTATCATATGCACGGCCAGGTGCGCGGCCTGAGCGCGACCCCGCATATTCAGAAGTTTCTACCCCGTGAGCACGGCCTTAGCGTGGGCGCACTATTAGAAGACCCCTAAATATACCTAAGGACGGGAAAAGAGAGGATTTAAGTTATTTTTCAAGACTAGGGCATCCTCTCCATCACCCATTCCGTCAAGGCTCCAATTACACACCTAAGGTGAGTTTTTAAGTGTGTTTTTATGGTGATTTCACTTCTCAATCACTAGTTACAACATGGTTTTGATTGGATTTCATAGTATTTCTTCAAAATCTCAAGAACACCCCCAAAGTTATCTTTCAAGATTTGGTCTACAAGAGGTAATATTTCACCCTTAGACTTACACATATGGAGTTATTATGGAATTATGAGTATGCATCAAGTATTGGAACTTATGGTATGGTGATTGGAAGCCATAAATTCTCAATTTAAAAACATGATCATGGTAGGGATTTAAAGGTAATTATTTGATGGAATTTTGTTGGTTGGGTGTGAATGGTTGATCACACATGTGATGTTAGGAGTATAAATTGTTAAAGAATAATGGTGGGATGAATTGTTGGTAAATTGTAGTAGTTGGATGAACTAATTCTATGGTTAAGAGATGTAGTCAAATGTGCACACATAGTGTTTGATGAAATGCCTAAATGAGGTAAACCCACGAATATCCTCCTAATTGTGGTTCACTTTTGTATGATTCTAAATAGATTGAAGTTGTTAGAATTTCCGGAACATTGTAGTAAGGTAAGAAAAGCTCAAGAAAGATTGGAGTCGTCCGGAGGTCGTTTCGCGAAAGAATGCTATTTTGGAATATCGGACTAACTCCGTTAAGGTAAGTATCTTGCCTAACCTTGTGTGGGGGACTTCCCCCTTAGGATTTAAGTCTTTTGTGTTGATTGTAGTTCGTGTACGCGATGTGACAAGTGCATACTCGGACTTAATTGTGGAGAATTGGAATTTTAGGGTTCTTAGGTTCTTATATTCACTAGGGATGGAGTTATTCTTGATATGACTAAGTTCCTACTTATTAGTTTGGTCTATACATGCTTAATTGAAATTAATTGTTTCACGATTCACTCTTATTACCTAATTGACTCCTATTTGACTTAACTGAAGAGTTTTGTCTCTCCTATTGTCATGTTATATTTTCATAACTACTTGACTCGTGTTGATTTCCTTATTATTGACTTGTATATTGTGGGATCATTGCTACATGTTAGTTTTCCGTTGTTGAACTGTACCCGTTATGCCAGTATTCTTTTTTGTGGTTATTCCTTTGAGCTGGTTCTACCATTTTCTCGTGATTTACAGCCCCTGAGTTGATTTACTTGTCTTACCTTATATTATTGTTATTTGTTGTTGGTATATGTATTGCGGTGATGTTCGATTCTTCTGTTGTGATGTAACTGTTGATTCTGTTGGTTGCGTTGTCTGTTTATTTGGGACTACGAATGTGAGATTCCGGTAAATCCCCCTTGTCTGTTTATTGGAATTACGGATGTGGGATTCTGGTAGATCCCCCTGCATAGTTATATGGAACTATAGGAATGCACCCGGTAGATTCCCCCAATACTGGGTATTTATATTTGGGACTACGGATCGGGATTCCGGTAGATCCCTGCGCATTTATGAGTTGGACTACGGGACTGCACCAGATAGATCCACGGGATATTTATATTTGGGTACTACAGGATGGTATCCTGGGAGATCCCCGGTTATTATCTCTGTGCTGAGATGTACTCCTTCCGTGACTATTTTGCCTCCATTGTAATTGTTGTTATCAATTCAAGTGTTTTAACGGTTTAGATTCCTTTACTACTGTGATCTTTTGTGTTGTAATCCATAGTGTTTCCAATACTTCGCCCTATTTATATAAAGCTTTCAATACTTAAATTTTCACAAATTGTGATACCTCTAATTCAATTGGTTTCTCAATTTAACCTTCTTAAAACGTCTAAAGTCGTATTTTTACTTAAAATGGAATTTCTATTATGTTTTGATTTATTTATTTCTCGTGTTAAAGGTAATGATTTCTAAAAATAACTTCATCTTTTTTTGTTGATTTCCTAATTGGGTTGGAAGTTATACTCTACTTTATGTTAAGTAAATGAGGCTCTGTGATACATTCTTAATTGTATTGGGTTATGGACCCTAAGAACTGAGTAACCTGAGAATATTGTTGTGCAATGTGAGACAAAAATATGTGGGTACACAGTGCTGGGGGAAATATTGTGATTGATTTTATTTAATGGCACGTGAGTTGCCCGTGTGGTTGTGATAGAAATATGGGCACGAGATGCCGTGAAAATATGAAAGTGGGTTGAGACCTATATTATTTATGATTATGAAATGAGGCGTCACAAGGTGACCTTTACTCGAAAGAAATATATTTGAAAGATGTTTATGTGAAGGAAATATATTCGAAACATATTTATTGGAAAGTATTATATCTTAGAGATTATTACTTGAAGGATTTATAGGCGAAAGGTTTATATTTGAAGGACTTGACTAATTGATTACACTTGTATTCATTATTTGTTGAGCAATATTTATGGTATTCTTGTTGCCCTGCTATTTATGTCACTGGTTGAATAATATTGCCATCGTTGTTAATTGCTTCTTATTATTTTTGTATGCTATGTTGCACAGGTTATTAGACTAGTGAGTGTCTTGACTGTACCTCGTCACTACTCCACCAAGGTTAGTCTTGATACTTATTGGGCACCGCTGTGGTGTGCTCATACTACTCTTCTGTACATTTTTTTGTACAGATCCAGGTAATTGATCGTTAGTGGTTGTACGGATCATTGCGGTGGAGACTCAAGGTAAACCTGTTGCAGCATTCGCAGGCCTTAGAGTCACCTTCAATTGTACTTATTTTCATATGTTCCCTTGTTTCGGAATAGTGATGTATTTATTTTGTATAACTACTCCTAGAAAGGCTTATGACTTGTACTACCGGTTTTGGGAATTGTAATTTGTTCAGAGTAATTTAATTTCAAGTTAGTGAATATCCATGTTGTTACAAAAAATGTTAGGCTTATCTACATTAGAGATTAGGTGCCATTACGACTCCTTTGGAGGGAAACTTGGGTCGTGACAAATTCTCGCAGAAGCGGTTGCATCAGATGCTGTCCAGAAGTGGCAGATTTTCAGCAGTTATCTCATCCCAAAATCAACTCTGTTAACTTCCGAAATCCACCCGAGGCCCTCGGGACTTTAACTAATTATACCGACATGTCCCAAAATACAATACGAACTTAGTCGAGGCTTTAAACAACGTTAAACAACACAGAAATTTCGAATCGCGCCTCGAATGGAATTATGAGTTTTCAAATATTCCAACTTCTATATTTTGCGTCGAAACATATCGAATCAATCCGGAATGACTTCAAATTTTGCACGCAAGTCATAAATGGCGTAACGGAGATGTTCTGATTTTCGGAATCGAAATCCGACCTAGTTATCAAAATTTCAACCTTCGGTCGAATTTTTCCAAAATCTCATATTTTCCAACTTTCGCCAAAATGTGTCGAATTGTCCTACGGACTTCCAAATCCCAATCCGAACATACGCCGAAGTCCAAAACCACCGTACAAAGCTATTGACATCATCAAATCTCTATTCCGAGGTCGTTTGCTCAAAATTCAACTCTCTGTCAACTCTTTCTATTTAAGCTCCAAATGAGAATTTTTCTTTAAATTTAATTCTGACTCTTCCGAAAACTAAACTCGACCACACACGCGAGTCATAATACATATTACGAAGATGCTCGAGACCTTTAGTCGTTGAACGAGACATAAATTCTTAAAACGACAAGTCGGGTCGTTACATTGGCCTTGTCACATGAGGTCGTGGAGAGATTGTATATACCGGCGCGTAGAGACGACAAGAGGGGTGTTCCCCGATATGGCTGGAGGTCGCACATTCGAGGTACCAAGGGCAGCATAGAAGATATAGTTTGGCATATACCCTAGTGGTAGAATGTGATCGTTCGTTGCATAGGGAGGCGGTTGAGTAGCCAGGGGCATGGTTGAAGTTCCCTCTGAGGGATCCTTAGGCGGAGGCTGACTGGAGACCCAAGCCTGATACACATCAGACAGTTGTTGTTTCAATCTTCTTACTTCCTCCGACTCTTGCTCAACTGACTGACCCTAGGGGTCGTCACTAACCAACTCAATTTCATCATTGTTTGTCATTGCTACTTTTCCTTTAGATCTAGTGAAGTAATGATGTGTTGCTAGTTTCACCACAAACCAACTACCTTAAGTTACTTTATAAGAGACAACAAACGTGTTAGGGTTAAACATTTTACATATATGAATCACACGTAATATGCCATGTCCCTAACATTATCACCATTTCTAACATGCTTTTGAAAGGCTTCATGTTTCATTCCGGCTTATAGGTTGCTGCTTATTGACACTTTTATTTCCTTCTCTCTTTCTTTTGTTTGTCCTTTCACTTGCCATTTTTTGATCCCTCATTTTAAAGTCATTGAAAAATATTTGATCGAACCTTTTGAGGATTGCCTACGTATCATGTCGCCATATGAATCAGATCATTACGTAGTTCAGGGATATGACCACTTGTTTTTTATAAAATTTATAAAAATAGAGACTTTTTTTATATACAAAAAACATCTTTTGGATTCATTTTCGAATTCTTCTAAAACAAAATCTTTTTCATTGATTATCAATTTTTTTATACAAGACTCAAAAACAAGAATTACATAAAGATAAACATTTAAACAAGACTAGACTTGACTCAAACAGACTTTTATGATAAAAGGCAAAAACAATAAAAGAATAATGAAGAGGACTGCTAACTAAAAGAAGACTTTGATCTCTGCAGTAGAATCCACCAGCATCACTGTAATCAAGGCGCTTGTTCCTGCGGCTGACCCCCAACATTGCAGTATATCTGCTCCAAGTCTGCAGATATATGACGGACGATGTTCAATGATACTTCTACAAACCGCTCAAGCGTCATTCCCTGTCAACTCCTGCATTCTCGTGAGGTATATTTGGCTACCTAGAGGATCTTTCCTTAATGTATTCCTAAGCCAAATGTAACTCTTGATTACGTTAACCACAGGTCTCAACTAGATCCAGGGCATCACGCTCGTGTTCCAAGGCCATAACTCTCTGGCCCCGAATTTCTATTAACTCCCCCTCCAACCGATTGATCACCTTTTGGTAGTGGTGTCTTTCTATTTCGAACTCAGTGATCTGGCGCTCCTTACTTGACTCAAATCCCTCTAACTGATCCCTTAGACCTTGGATTAGTGGAGCATAACTCATGCGCTCATGATCACGGACTACCCTGAATAGAGCTTCTCTCTCTCTTCTTGTTGTTGAGCGGTTGTGACTACGTTCTTCTTTTGAATTTGGGCTTTGAGTGCTTTCTTCTCTCATGCCCACTGAGCTTTCTCTTTCTCAAAAGCATCGTACAGCAGATCCTTGTCTACTTTAACGATGTCGAGCTCTTCTTGTAGTGCTCCAAAGGCAGATTCATAACCCCTTTTCCTCTCTTCCGCAGCCAGCCCAACTCTGTTTCGAATCTTAGCCTCCCACTCTGTGGTGCTCTTAACGACTGTCCCTGGTCTATCTGCGAGAGCATCTTGATTATAGAACCACTCAAGATAAGAAGGATTCATCTCATTCCGTTCTCGATCTGCCACCATGGTGCCACGCTCGAGTATCTTATTGCCATTCCAAACACGTTGAGCATAAGCTTCACGACTGGGATCCTCTAATGTTGCTTCCCAGATAAAGTTTTCCATAGTCTCTACCGGGGGCACTATTTGTTTGTGACCCAACTGATGTAGAACACTCATGGGGGCATATGGCTGATAACCCCAAAGCCCCATCAAGATCAGAAACGGATGGCAAATTGACTTATAGATGACATATTCTGCGGTGAACCAAGGATAATTCCATGCAATGTGATCATCTATTAAGGAGTGAAGATACTCCTTCCAATCTTCGACACTTTTTGGAAAACTGTGAATCTCTAGCTCACTCTTCAATCTAGCATTATACTGGTGAACATGATTACACCAACAAGTACGGTGGCCTACTTGATAAGGACGACGGAAAAGATGGTCCATGAACCACATCTGGAGTAGGACAAGTTTGTCACAACCCCAAATACCGGTCGTGATGGCGCCTATCACATTACTAGGCAAGCCAACTAATCAATAACCACAACCCTCTTTCCAATAACATTAAGCCATTTTCCAACGCAAGTTTTAGATACCAAATTCATTGTAAGCATTATGGCAACAAAGATATGCGGAAAGTCAAAATAACAATAAACTACACAGCCCCAACAATCTGGTGTCATGAGTCTAGAGCCTCTAATACAAGTCTGACTACCTAATACATCAATAGTCTAGGAAATGCGGAAAAATAATAGGATAGGAGGGAGACAACATGGCTGTGGGTGCCATGCAGCTACCTCGAAGTCTCCGTCAAATACTGAAATAGCTGAAAGCCATCACTCGGCCTCTCGGGCACCTGGATTTGCACACAAGGTGCAGGGAGTAACGTGAGTACGCCAACTCAGTAAGTAACTAGAGTAAATAAGGACTGAAAGCAGTGACGAGCAGTTCAAAAATACATAACTGATTAATCAACAGAATATCAGGTCATCTTTACAGTTTAAAATCCGTTTTCATTATAAAATCACGTTTCCAGTTTAAACATTTGAAATCAAATACTTAGTGGTATATTAACAGAGTCTTATTTAAAAGAAGAGTGAAATAAGTGAAAACATCATAACAAGGCCTCTCGAGCAAGGAATCACTCAAAATATGGCCCATCGGGCACCCTCTCAGTCACCCGTGACTCGAGTCTCGTCACAGAGTACTCGCTCTCAGCACTCGGCTCATTAGTATCTCATAATAATAGAAATCATAGTAACCGCTGCGGCGTACAGCCTGATCCATATATAATAGTCGACTACGCTCACTGGGGGTGTGCAGACTCCAGAGGGGCTCCTACAGCCCAAGCGTCGTATCACTGTGGCGTGCAACCCGATCCATAATAGTATTGTTGCGGGCCGTAGCCCGATCCATAACTCGCATATATATAAATATCCTCACAATTGGGTTCTCAACCACTCTCAGCCTTTAACCTCACAGCCTCTCGGGCACAACAATGGAAATTAGGAGACTCAGCCCAAACAGTCCTCACAATTGGGAGTAGAGTAATAAAACCAGTTTTAAACATTTAAGCAGGTAAAACATGACTGAGGATTTGCTTCTAGTAAGTAAAGTGAGGAAAAAGTAGTCAAAATGCCCCTAAGGGTCACAAGGCCCCAAACAGGGCATGCAGCCCATGATACAGTATAAATATCCAAGATACGGAATAACATAATATTTCCAAATCAAATACGCGGCTTAATAGTTGCTATGGGACGGACCAGTCATAATCCTTACCGGTGCATGCCCACACGCTCGTCACCTAGCATGTGCATTATCGCGTTTATCAAAACAAGTCAAACACCGGGGTTTTGTACCCTCAGTTCCAGATTTACAATTGTTACTTACCTCAAATCGGTGAAATACTACTCCGCGACACCTTTGCCTCTCGAATCAGCCTCCACGCGTGTCAAATCTATCCAAAATCAAGACGAGGACGTCAAAATATGCCAAGGGAACAAAGCCCAAGCGAAAACAATCGAAAAATACCAAAAATTCCGAAATTACCAAAACCCGACCCCCGGGCCCACGTCTCGAAATTCCGAAATTTTTACATCAATAGATTCCTCGTCTCCTCACAAGTCTATGCATATCAAGAACACTAAAATCAGAGTCCAAATGACCCCTCAAATCCTCCTTTAAAGGCCTCTTAAACTCAAGCCCTAAACATCCATTTTTAGCCCTTAATCTCCATTAAAACCATGATTAAATAGTGGAAAAATGATCTTAAACCCAGGTAATTAAGCTTAGGGAACTTACCCAACCGATATCCTTTGATTCCTCTTGAGATCCTATGCCTTAGCCTCTTTCCTGTCTTCAAAAATGGAGTTCTTTGCAAAAATTTGCGAAGGAAGCAATATATACCTTCTGGCCAGGGATTTTCACATCTGCAACATGCCCACCGCATCAGTGGTACCGCATATGCGGTCAAATTACCGCTTCTATGGTTATTCACTTAAAGGACCTACTTCGCATCTGCGGTCAACTCTCCGCACCTGCGCCTTCACAGGTGTGGTCTCACTACCGAATCTACGGTTCCTGCTGTTCCCTCCAAAATCCACTTTTGTGGCTTCAGTTCCGCATGTGTGGTGTCACACCGGCGGTCCCCAATCCGCAGGTGCAGAAATACCAGAAACAGCTGAGGTTCTTCTACTTCACAAGTCTAAACCTTTCCGTCGAACATCCGAAATCATCCCGAGGCCCCCGGGACCTCAACCAAAAGTATCAACATATCCTAATACCTTGTTCAAACTTGTTCCAATCATCAAAACACTTCAAACAACATCAAATCACCCAAAATACATCGGATTCAAGCCAAACTTTCTAAAATCTTCCAAATTATGTTTTTGATCAAAAACCCAACCAAACCATGTCCGAATGATCTGAAATTTTGGACACACATCCCAAATGACACAACGGAACTACTGCAACTCTCGGAATTCCATTCCAACCCCTATATCAAAATCTCGCCTATCAACCGGAAATCGCCAAAATAACAACTTCGCCAATTCAAGCCTATATCTACTACGAACCTCCAAAATTCATTCTGGTCACGCTCCTAAGACACAAATTACCTCCCGAATCTAACCGAACCGTCAGAACTCGCATACGAGCCCTCTAACATATAAGTCAATATCAGGTTGACTTTTTTAACTTAAACTTCCTTGAAAGAGACTAGGTGTCTCAAACCTTACCAAATTCTTTCCGGATTCGATCCGACCAACCCGATATCATATAACACGGATAAACAAAGCATAAAGAAGCAAAAATGGGGAAAATGGAGCAGTAACTCATGAGACGACTGGACGGGTCGTCACATCCTCCCCAACTTAACCAAACATTCGTCCTCGAACGAGTCAAGAAACATACCTGGAGCCTCAAACATGTGAGGATATCTGCTCCGCATCTCCCGCTCGGTCTCTCAGGTAGCCTCCTCCACTAGCTGACCTCTCCACTACACTTTCACTAAAGATATGATCTTTTAGGTGTACCTTGGGATTCTTTGAGTTCCCCTATTTATGTTTCTACTCCTGTGGGAGATTCACTTGTTGTGGACCGCGTTTATGTGTTTGGTTACTCTTAATAGTTTTGAGATCAGAGCCGATTTATTATTACTCAGTATAGTTGACTTCGATATTATCTTAGGCATGGACTAGTTGTCGCCTAATTATGCTATTCTTGATTGTCACACCAAAACCGTGACACTGGCTATGCCAGGTGTACCACGTGGTAGGTGGAGGGGTACTTTAGATCACACTCCCAGTAGAGTTATTTCTTTTCTTAAAGATCAGCGTATGGTTGAGAAGGGGGTGTGACGTGTACTTAGCTTATGTAAGAGATGTTAGTATTAATATCCCTTCAGTTGATTCAGTCCCAGTAGTACGGGATTTTCCCGATGTGTTTGCAGCTGATCTTCCAGGCATGCCGCCTGATAGAGATTGATTTTGGCATTGATCTGTTGCCGGGCACTCAGCCAATTTCTATTCCTCCATGTCGTATGGCTTCTCCTGAGTTGAAGGAGTTGAAGGAATTGCTTGATAAGGGTTTTATTCGACCCAGTGTATCACCTTGAGGTGCTCCTATCTTGTTTGTGAAGAAAAAGGATGGTTCTATGCATATGTGTATTGATTACCGACAGTTGAACAAGGTTACAATGAAGAACTGTTATCCTTTGCGTCGTATCGATGATCTATTTGACCAGGTTCAGGGCGTACGTGTGTTTTTTAAGATTGATTTGCGTTCAGGTTACCATCAGTTGAAGATTCGGGAGCCAGATATCCCGAAGACTGCTTTCAGGACTCGGTATGGTCATTACGAGTTCCTTGTTATGTCATTTGGGCTGACCAATGCCCCAGTAGCTTTTATGCATTTGATGCACACATATCTTGACTCGTTCGTCATTGTCTTTATTGATGATATTCTGGTGTATTCCCGTAGTCAGGAAGATCATGAGCAGCACCTGAGTACTGTGCTTCAAACTCTTAGAGAGAAGAAGTTATATGCTAAATTCTCAAAATGTGAGTTTTGGTTGGATTCAGTGGCATTCTTAGGCCATGTGGTATCGAGTGAGGGTATTTAGGTGGATCCGAAGAAGATAGAGGTCGTACAGAGTTGGCCCAGACCATCCTCAACTACAGAGATCTGTAGTTTCCTTGGTTTGGCGGGTTACTACCGTCGTTTTGTGGAGGGGCTTTCATCAAATGCAGCCCCCATGACCAGGTTGACCCAGAAGGGTGCTCCGTTTCAGTGGATGGAAGAGTGTGAGACGAGCTTTCAGAAGCTCAAGAAAGATTTGACCGCAACCCAAATTTTGATATTGCCTACAGGTTCGGGGTCTCATACGATCTATTATGATGCCTCAAGGGTTGTCCTTGGAGCGGTGTTGATGCAGGACGATAGGGTGATTGCCTACGCATCCAGACAGTTAAAGATACATGAGAAGAACTACCCTGTTCACGACCTTGAGTTAGCTGCCATTGTTCACGCCTTGAAGATTTGGCGCCATTACTTATACGGTGTGCCTTGTGAGATTTATACTGACCATCGGAGTTTGAAACACTTGTTCAAGCAAAAAGATCTAAATTTGCGCCAGAGGAGGTGGTTAGAGTTGCTGAAGGATTATGGCATCACTATATTGTATCACCCGGTCAAGGCCAATGTAGTGGTTGATGCCTTGAGTCGCCGGGTGGAGAGTTTGGGGAGTTTGGCTTATTTACCAGCATTAGAGAGGCCTATGGTGATGGATATTCAGGCCTTAGCCAGCCAGTTTGTGAGATTGGATCTTTCAGAGCCCAGTCCGGTTCTAGCTAGCATGGTTTCGGGTTGACTTTGAGCCTGTTCGAGGTAAGTAGCTTGTCTAACCTTATGTGGGGGACCTTCCCCTTAGGATATGATATATTTGGTAATTAAAATGCCTTGTACGTGAGGTGACGAGTGCGTACTTGAGCTAATTGTTGAAAATCCGGTTTTACTTTAAGTATATCAATTGAGTCCTTTTTTCCTACTTTATTCTACTTGCGAATTTAGCCTGTTGTAGTTTAGAAAATCATGTTTAGTTGATTTAATTGCCTATTTGCTTAAACTACATTAATTGCATTACGTGAAGCATGTTAGGCTAGAATTAACTGTTTACTTGGTATGAAATTTGCATTTAATTGAGTATTCTTGTGTTGCTTCTATGTGTTTTTAATTTGGGACTACGGGACGGCATCCCCGGAGATCCCATGTACGTATTTATGATCTGGACTGAGGTGCGGGATACCAAAAGACCCCTGGCACGTATATTGAGGATACCAAGAGATCCCTAGCATATATTGAGGATACCAAGAAATCCTCGGGATACCAAGAGATCCCTAGCATATATTGAGGATACCGAGAGATCCTCGGGATACCAAGAGATCCCTAGCATATAATAAGGATATCGAGAGATCCTTGAGATACCAAGAGATCCCTAGCATATAATGAGGATACCAAGAGATCCTTAGGATACCAAGAGATCCCCGGTTATCATCCTTGTTATGAGTGGTACTTCCTTGTGGTTTGCCTTCATCTCTGTTTTGGTTATTGTACTCTTATTATCCTGTGTATATTTTTACTGTAGATTTTCAATTGAACTGCTTATCTTATCCTGTCATCTTTATATTTATTTAATCTCAGTAGGGCCCTGACCTTCCTCGTCACTACCCAACCGAGGTTAGGCTTGGCACTTATTGAGTACCATTGTGGTGTACTCATGCCTCTTCTACGCATGTTTTTTCATGTGCAGACCCAGGTACTTCTACTCATGCCTACCATCTTTGAAGGAGGCGACTACTTAGAGACTTCGAGATACATATACCGCATCCGCAGACCGAGGAGACCCTTTCTGTTCCTGCCTTTTAGTATTTTTCCCTTCTGTACTTTCTGTTCTTATTAGACAAATTCCGGAGTTAGAGCTATATATTATTTTCTTCTCTTAACTTGTGATTCGTGGGTTTCCGGGTCTTGGATTTGGATATTGATTTTGAGATTTATATATGGTGTATGCCGAGCGGCACGTTTAAACATTGTTATTGCCTTATTTCTATTTTTATATTGTTTACTTCCGCAAGTTTTGGTTATCTTCCGCAATTTAGGCTTACCTAGTCTTAGAGACTAGGTGTCGTCACGATGGTTCACGGAGGGCGAACCGGGGTCGTGACAAGTTTGTCACAACCCCAAATACCGGCCGTGATGGCGCCTATCACATTACTAGGCAAGCCAATTAATCAATGACCACAACCCTCTTTCCAATAACATTAAGCCATTTTCCAACGCAAGTTTTAGATACCAAATTCATTGTAAGCGTTACGGCAAAAAAGGTATGCGGAAAGTCAAAATAACAATAAACTACACAACATCAACAATCTGGTGTCACGAGTCTAGAGCCTCTAATACAAGTCTGAATACCTAATACATCAATAGTCTAGGAAATGCAGAAAATAATAGGATAGGAGGGAGAGAACAGGGTTGCGGGCGCCATGCAGCTACCTCGAAGTCTCCGTCAAATACTGAAACAGCTGAAAGCCAATACTCGACCTCTTGGGCACCTGTATTTGCACACAAGGTGTAGGGAGTAACGTGAGTACGCCAACTCAGTAAGTAACTAGAGTAAATAAGGACTGAAAGTTGTGACGAGCAGTTCAAAAATACATAACTAAATAATCAACAGAATATCAGGTCATCTTTACAGTTTAAAATCTGTTTTCGTTATAAAATCACGTTTCCAGTTTAAACATTTGAAATCAAATACTTAGCGGTACATCAACAGAGGCTTATTTAAAAGAAGAGTGAAATCAGTGAAAATATCATAACAAGGCCTCTCGGGCAAGGAATCACTCAGAATATGGCCCCTCGGGCAGCCTCTCAGTCACTCGTGACTCGACTCTCGTCACACAGTACTCACTCTCAGCACTCGGCTCATTAGTATCTCATACTAAAAGAAATCATAGTAACCGCTGTGGCGTGCAGCCCGATCCATATATAATAGTCGACTATGCTCACTGGGGGTGTGCAAACTCCGGGGGGGGGGATCCTACAACCCAAGTGTCATATCACTACGACGTGCAGCCTGATCCATAACTCACATAAATATAAATATCCTCACAATTGGGTTCTCAACCACTCTCGACCTTTAACCTCACAGCCTCTTGGGCACAACAATGGAAATTAGGGGACTCAGCCCAAACAGTCCTCACAATTGGGAGTAGAGTAATAAAACCAGTTTTAAACATTTAAGCAGGTAATACATGACTGAGGATTTGCTTCTAGTAAGTAAAGTGAGGAAAAATAGTCAAAATTCCCCTAAGGGTTTCTACAGGTCGGCACAAGGCCCCAAATAGGGCATGCAGTCTATGATACAGTATAAATATCCAAGATACGAAATAACATAATATTTCCAAATCAAATACGCGGCTTAATAGTCTCTACGGGACGGACCAAGTCACAATCCCTACCAGTGAACGCCCACACGCTTGTCACCTAGCATATGCGTCACCGCGTTTATCAAAACAAGTCAAATACCCTGGTTTTGTACCCTCAGTTCCAAATTTACCATGGTTACTTACCTCAAATCGGTGAAATACTACTCTGCGATGCTTTTGCCCCTCGAATCAGCCTCTACGCGCGTCGAATCTATCCAAAATCAGGACGAGGACATCAAAATATACCAAGGGAACGAAGCCCAAGCGAAAACAATCAAAAAATACCAAAAAACCCAAAATTACCAAAACCCGACCCCCGGTCCCACATCTCAAAATTCAGAAATTTTTACATCAATAGATTTTTCGTCTCCCCACGAGTCTATGCATATCAAGAACACTAAAATCGGAGTCCAAATGACCCCTCAAATCCTCCTTTAAAGCCCTCTTAAACTCAAGCTCTAATCCTCTTTTTTTATCCCTTAATCTCCATTAAAATCATGATTAACAGTGAAAAAATGATCTTAAACCCAGGTAATTAAGCTTAGGGAACTTACCAATCGATATCCTTTGATTCCTCTTGAGATCCTATGTCTTAGCCTTTTTCCCGTCTTCAAAAATGGAGTTCTTTGCAAAAATTCGCGAAGGAAGCAATAAATACCTTCTGGCCAGGGATTTTCGCATCTGCAGCATGCCCACCGCTTCTACGGTACCGCATATGCAGTCAAATTACCTTTTCTGCGGTTATTCACTTAAAGGACCAACTTCGCATCTGCGGTCAACTCTCCGCACTTGTGCCTTCGCAGGTGCAGTCTTACTACCGCATCTGCGGTTCCTGTTGTTCCCTCCAAAATCCACTTCTGCGGCTCCTGTTCTACACGTGCGGCATCGCACCTGCGATCCCCAATCCGCAGGTGCGGAAATACCAGAAGCAGCTGAGGTTATGCAACTTCACAAGTCTAAACCTTTTCGTCAACCATCCGAAATCATCCCAAGGCCCCCGGGACCTCAACCAAAAGTATCAACATATCCTAATACCTTGTTCAAACTTGTTCCAATCATTAAAACACTTCAAACAATATCAAATCACCGAAAACACATCGGGTTCAAGCCAAACTTTCTAAAATCTTCCAAATTACGTTTTCAATCAAAAACCCAACCAAACCATGTCCGAATGACCTGAAATTTTGCACACACATCCCAAATGACACAACGGAACTAGTACAACTCTCAGAATTCCATTCCGACCCCTATATCAAAATCTCGCCTATCAACCGGAAATCGCCAAAATAAAAACTTCGCCAATTCAAGCCTAAATCTACTAAGGACCTCCAAAATTCATTCTGGTCACGCTCCTAAGCCACAAATCACCTCCCAAAGCTAACTGAACCATCGAAACTCACATCTGAGCCCTCTAACACATAAGTCAACATCCGGTTGACTTTTTCAACTTAAACTTCCTTAAAAGAGACTAGGTATCTCAAACCTTACCAAATTCCTTCCGGATTCGATCCGACCAATCCGATATCACATAACACGGATAAGCAAAGCATAAAGAAGCAGAAATGAGGAAAACGGAGTAGTAACTCATGAGATGACTGGCCGGATCGTCACAGTTGCAACCATCAAAGAAACCTTTCCCTTCCCAGCTCTTGGTCAATGCACGAAAGATATCTGCTAACACCATAGGAAGAATGGAGGAAGCATTTTTTTCATCATGGCAGTGACTATCCCAGATAGCCGAATGTTGATCTTTCGATCTTCTATCGGGAAGACCGTGCATACCAAGAAAGCTACAATGAATGCTTTCCGTACATAGCCTTGCCATGTGTGTTGGTTTCGTTTGTTAATCAGCTTCTTCCCATATTCTGAGAACCCCCCCTTCATGCCCGTACCTGTCATACAAGAAATCTAGGCGGACCCGACCTTGCGCCACATGTGCTATCTTGGTGTGGCTGATCCACATCTGCTCAAGGAACTTGGTAGCAGTGACATCCTTGGGAGCCAAAAGTCTCTTTGTTCGACTCTTATGCCCCAGATCTGTATATTCAGCGAATTCTTCCAAGGTAGGAGTCATTTCAAACCCATTGACATGAAACACATTATTCTTCGGGTCCCAAAAATAAACCAAAGCCTCGATGAGTTCTCGTTTGGGTTCAATCTCCACGATGTTTACCAAGTTTTTCAAATGATCCTTGATCTTTCCTTGCTCAAACCCATCCATGTTATTCCACCATCGGTTCAATAAACTGGGCACTTTGTCGGCAATCTTAAATGGCGAGTGCTCTTCATCCCTTAGCCTCTTGTCAGGTATCCCACTAACTAAATCCATATCGTACCTAGATAAATAAAATTATAAAGTCAAGTCCTAATCTAAACTCAAAGAAATGACACCAAACAGACTATTAGATAAGAAAACAAACAAACTTCTTATTGGAGGAAAGCTAGACTCTAGGAGGATTACTCAGGTATCTCACCGTGGAAACAATACATGACAAAAACGGCCAGACAAAAGACAAAATGATAAAGGTGACGAAGAGGACAAGATGGTTATTTTTATGAAAATGGATCTTCATTACCTCCCAGAAAAGTACTAAGGTTGTCCTGGTAAAAACATCGGGACACATGGATAAGCGGGTAAAAATAAATAAAAACTTATTTTTTTATGAAAAACACCCATTTCAAAAAAAACTGTAAGCTTGAATTGGCAAAAATGGCTGATAACAAAGGACAACATGGCAAAAACAAAATGACAATTTTTACGAAAATAGCCCTTCGACACTTCCGAGGATGCAACAAGTAGAACATAAGTGAATATGATGGTCTCAAAAAAGATGCCTGTCATATATGGACTCGGCCCCTGTACCGAGCTTCGCTAAGTCAAATGCACATGATGCAACAAAACGATCCTACTAGGGATAACCAGAGATGTGGCTTGTTCTTCTAGGTTTTAAAAATCCTAGGGGATGAGGTGTATCTAGACTGGCCATAAAACAAGTGGACAACTCGAGTTTGGAAGGGGTAGCGTACCGGGAGCAGTACTTCTCCGGCTTAACTACTGGACCCTCCCCGTTCTTAAATATGGGTGACTAATAATCCTTCATCTGGAGCCCAGGCCCACCGGCTTTATCTCAAAAAAGAATGGAGTGCGTATCCGCGATTTTCGAGGTTGTATTCAGAAGACTCAAAGCGGGTGTGCAAGAAGATAATTTATAATACAGTTTAACAATATCAAAGCGGTAAAGAGCAGGCAAGCAGCACATTAGGTCCAAATGGATCACAGTTATATACAAAAAATTAATAAAGCCAAATAAAGTCAATGTACAAGCTCGAATTCTTGAATTATTTCCCAGCATAGTCGCCAGAGCTGTCACATCCCTTTTTACCCAAAAAGGATAAGTGTTTGTGGACTATTGTGGGTTAAAGAGTTTTTTCACTTAATATGGATTATTTTATTTACAGAATCGCCACTCGGAATTGATTTTTCGGTGTTCCAAGTCATATTTTATTTGAAACCCTAGTCAAGGAAGGTTTTACTCTATTTTTATCGCTCCGCGAAAACAAAGTTCGGGTAAGGAATTCTGTTGACCGGGGAGAAAGTGTAAGGCATTCCCTAGTCCCGTGGTTGTAGCACGGTCGCTTTATTGACTTAAAATTTGGCCTGAATTAATTTTGGACAAATTGTGCTTTATATGATTTTCGTGTTTTACCTATCCGCTTTTATTTCTTGATTACTAGAATTAAAAAGTAATAATTTGGATAAATTACGTTGTCATAACCATGCTACACAAGCGAATGCGTGATCGAATAGCAAAATTAATTAACTTTCATAATTGCGCCTTGCAAGCGAATCCGAAATCATGACAATCCATTATTTGTAGTACTTTTGAGAAATTACTACATTTGACAAAATTGATTCTTGAAAATTATTAAAAGTCAACTATCGCGCTACGTAAGTGAATCCGCAATTTTAATAAAGAATTAATTAAACAAAAAATTAACTAAAACTAATGGGCATGGTATGAGATTATTGAATTAATTTATTGAATGTTAAGCATCACGCTACGCATGCGATTCCGTGAAGTTAAAGTGTGCCTACTAATTGCCTAGCGATTACAACGGATCATTTCCTGAGAGCAAAGCAAGTCTTTTATAGTTGAGAAAAATTATTTCCTAATTACTGAATTTTTGAGAAATTCCTTTAAGTTTCCAAGCTAACTAGATATTACTTTTAAAAGTTTTAATTAATGACTTGCACCAAAAAAACACTCGCTACAAAATGCTCCTAAAATTTAGAACTTTAGCTAGCAAAAGGACGTTGAAATAGAGACCCAACACGAAATTCACTTTTTTATATCTTTATGAAATTATATTTTGATTAATTTAAAACATCAACCCAAAAAAGAAAACACTTTTATTTTGCTAGATGTATGACCGTGGATTCCTAATTCTTGAAATTAGTAATATTAATCTATATACCATCTCATTATAAAAGGTACTTTTACATGAAAAAAAATATTTTCAATATGAATAAAGTTGGGGATCTAATTTAGCTCAACGACAGGTTGAGATTAAATTAAATACATTCTTACAACTACACCATAGATGTCATTTGTCATGTAACCACAAAGAAAAACTAATCGGCGCCTAAAGTATTTAGTCATTGCTTAATATCAAAGGAAGAAAAGTAAGTCAGCATGTTGTTTTGTCATGAAAATACCTTAAGCTGTTAAACATTCAACAATAGAATTATAACATTAAAACTAAAACATAGAAACTTAATGCATCTACTAAGACAAGTTCTTTCATAAAACGTTAATTTACAATAAGAATATAGAGAGTAGAGAATGAGAATACAAACTAACATTTAGAGAAGAAACTCCCTTTTTTTGTTTCCACTAATGCAATGAAACAAACAGCAAATTACAAGCTCCAAATAGCTCCAAACCAGCAGTCACAAGTGCTAAACATCTGGACACATGGATAAGCGGCTAAAATAAATAAAAACTTATTTTTTTACGAAAAACACCCATTTCAAAAAAAAAACTGTAAGGTTGAATTGGCAAAAATGGCGGATAACAAAGGACAACATGGCAAAAACAAAATAACTATTTTTATGAAAATAGCCCCTCGACACTTCCGAGGAAGGTTGAAAAGTTGTCCCGGCAAAAACAGTCAAAAATAAAGACAAAATGGTAAAAGGTATTAAAAACGAGCAAAGTAATCATTTTGTATGGAAATAGCCCTTCCGCACTTCCGATGAATATTTTAAGGCTATTTCGGCAAAAATGGTTCAACATTGGGGAAAATAGTAAAATATTAGCTATATTTACAAAAATAGCCCTTCGGTGATTCCGAATAAGGTTTTGAGGTTGTATTGCAAAACATGATCGGATGTAAAGACAAAAACAATGAAAAAGAAAAAAGCAGCTAAACTATCGTTTTTTTATTTTTTTAATTATAAAATATTATAGACACACCGATTTCGAAAACTCTTGCAAAAATGGGGGCCGAACCCGATGAAGGCTACCTACGTACCCCATTGAAATTATGAGAATCGGACCGTAGTTCGAACCAAGACTAGACCATTTTTTTTATTTAGTAAAAACGAATTATCTGTACAAAAGTGGGGGAATGATTTTTTTTTTTAATTTCGCTCAACTAATTTTCTAAAGTCGGTAAACAAATGCAAGCAAGCCTTCCAAATGATGCAACAAGTAGCACATAAGTGAACATGATGGTCTCAAAAAAGATGCATGTCTTATATGGACCCGACCCCTGTACCGAGCTTCGCTAAGTCAAAATGCACATGATGCAACAAAACGATCCTACTAGGGATAACCAGGCATGTGGCTTGCTCTTCTAGGTTTTAAAAATCATAGGGGATGAAGTGTATCTAGACTGGCCATAAAACGAGCGGACAACTCGAGTTGGGAAGGGGTAGCGTACCGGGAGCAGTACTTCTTCGGCTTAACTACTGGACGCTCCCCATTCTTAAATATGAGTGACTAATAATCCTTCATCGGGAGCCCAGGCCCACCGGCTTTATCTCAAAAAAGAATAGAGCGCGTATCCGCGATTTTCAAGATTGTATTCAAAAGACTCAAAGCGGGTGCGCAAGAAGACAATTTATAATACAGTTCAACAATATCAAAGCGGTAAAGAGCAGGCAAGCAGCACATTAGGCCCAAATGGATCACAGTTATATACAAAAAATTAATAAAGCAAAATAAAGTCAATGTACAAGCTCGAATTCTTGAATTTTTCCCCAGTAGAGTCGCCAAAGTTGTCACATCCCTTTTTACCCAAAAAGATAAGTGTTTGTGGACTATTGTGGGTTAAAGAGTTTTTTCACTTAATATGGATTATTTTATTTACAGAATCGCCACTCAGAATTGATTTTTCGGTGTTCCAAGTCACATTTTATTTGAATCCCTAGTCAAGGAAGGTTTGACTCTATTTTTATCGGTCCGCGAAAACAAAGTTCGGGTAAGGAATTCTGTTGACCGGGGAGAAAGTGTAAGGCATTTCCTAGTCCCGTGGTTGTAGCACGGTCGCTTTATTGACTTAAAACTTGGCCTGAATTAATTTTGGACAAATTGTGCTTTATATGATTTTCGTGTTTTACCTATCCGCTTTTATTTCTTGATTATTAGAATTAAAAAGTAATAATTTGGATAAATTACGTTGTCATAACCATGCTACATAAGCGAATGCGTGATCGAATAGAAAAATTAGTTAACTTTCATAATTACGCCTTGCAAGCGAATCCGAAATCATGACAATCAATTATTTGTAGTACTTTTGAGAAATTACTACATTTGACAAAATTGATTCTTGAAAATTATTAAAAGTCAACTATCGCGCTACGTAAGTGAATCCGCGATTTTAATAAAGAATTAATTAAATAAAAAATTAACTAAAACTAATGGGCATGGTATGAGATTATTGAATTAATTTATTGAATGTTAAGCATCACGCTACACATGCGATTCCATGAAGTTAAAGTGTGCCTATTAATTGCCTAGTGATTACAACGGATCATTTCCTGGGAGCAAAGCAAGTCTTTGTAGTTGAGAAAAATTATTTCCTAAGTACTGAATTTTTGAGAAATTCCTTTAAGTTTCCAAGCTAACTAGATATTACTTTTAAAAGTTTTAATTAATGACTTGCACCAAAGAAACACTCGGTACAAAATGCTCCTAAAATTTAGAACTTTAGCTAGCAAAAGGACGTTGAAATAGAGACGCAACATGAAATTTACTTTTTTATATCTTTATGAAATAATATTTCGATTAATTTAAAACATTAAACCAAAGAAGAAAACACTTTTATTTTTCTAGATGTATGACCGTGGATTCCTAATTCTTGAATTTAGTAACATTAATCTACATACCATCTCATTATCAAAGCTACTTTTACATGAAAAAAAAACCTTTTCAATATAAATAAAATTGGGGATCTAATTTAGCTCAACGACAGGTTGAGATTAAAATAAATACATTCTTACAACTACACCATAGATGTCATTTGTCATGTAACCACAAAGAAAAACTAATCGGCACTGTCACACCTCCTTTTTGCGCGCCTCGCCCCCGAAGGGTTAGATGCGCGGGTGGAGTTTTTCCAATTTAAGTGACATTATTCGAAATGGGATTATTTATTTAATTCAGAGTCGCCACTTGGGAAAGGTTTGGCTTTTGGTGTCCCACGTCACCGGTTTATCTTGAATCCCAAATCGAGGAGATTTTCGACTTTTCCAAATGAAGTCTGCGAACCAGAAATTCTAAGTAAGGAATTCTGTTGACCCGAGGGAAGGTGTTAGGCACCCTCGAATCCCGTGGTTCTAGCACGGTCGCTTAAATTGTTATAATGGCTAAATATCTGATTTAAATACATGTTGTGACTTATGTGCTTTTATTAAGTTTTAACCGCTTTTATTATTATCATTTATTTTACAGAATTGCAACGTCGTGAAAATGCATATCGAACCACGTCACAATCAATGCACCCGTAGTTGTCAACACATTTTGACTCCGTTGAGACTTGAATTTGGGTCACATCAATGTGCACCCGATTTTAAGAATATATTTTACTTAAAGTCGCGCCTAAAGAATCTAAACGCGTTATTATCTTTGGGGAGGGCAATGGAATTCACTAAACAGTCCGTCCCAAATTCTAAGTATTTATCATGATCAATTATTGAGGGCCCCGCAATTTGCATTTTTATTCGGCGAGGCTCGTCTCATTATTTTAGAAGGGTACCCTACAATGGCTACATTTCTACTGCGTTTATCTTTAAAAGAAAGATGATACCGAACTTACTTATTTGGACAAATACGGACTGAATCCTTATTATGTCAGCCGAACCTAAACTTGTTTGATTACCTGATTGATTGTTCATGGGGTGAGGGTTACCTTATGCTTTGTCTTCATCGAGTGAATATGCTTATTAATTCACTAAGTGAAATTGCAAACAAACTAACAACATATATTGAGTTATGTTTAACGACCTCCAAGTTCTATTTTTAACGCTCTAATCTATTTGAAATTGATAAAACGAAATCGGTTGTTTATCAGGGAAATTACTACTAATTGAACTCAAAAAAATGATTATTAGTTTTTCTCAACAATCATCACATCATTTCGAAACAAAGAATCTATACCGAAACCCAGTATCGAACCTGCATTGGAACAAATAAACTGACAGGAGAGACTGGCATTCATAGCCAGACTCTTAATGTGACGGTATGAGAGTTTGTTTGGGATACATTTATCCCGGACCCAGTGCCACAGTTTTGTCAATTCAGTGGTCTAGGCAAAATACATACAAGTGCTTACCATGACTCTATGTTATACAGTCATAACTAAACCAAACAAGTGTTATACTGAACTGAATGTATACTAAATCAAAACATGTTGTCTATGTCATACTGTTATTACTGTTGAACCATGCTATCTAACAGTTCATCTTAAACAGAATGTATGCTAGTTTATACAGAATATTTGCAGTTTGCAATAAAAATACAAGCCCAACTAACATTCGAACTATCTTTTTACACCAATGCTATAACATGAACTGATGTTCATTTCTTTATTACTGCTTCAACTTCAAACTTTCAACAATACAGGGTTCAAAGGTTGTGTACCTGGGAATATTTGCAATTGAAGAAAAGGGCAATCAGTAGAGTAACAATGAACAAATGCAGCAGCAGTAACAGCATTATCAGTAGCAACAGGGCAGAATAGCAGCAGGCAAAACAATACAGCAAGAAACAGACTCGAGTGCAGAGATGCAACTATGGCCAATAGAAAGCAATAGCCAAATAACAGCAACACCCAGTGGAATAGAATCAGAACTCCAGAAAGACCAAACCAGTAGTAAACCAATGAAAACACTCGACTAATAGACACAACTGGAATTTCAAAGAATCAGAATTGATTCGAACAAGTTGAACAACTGAATCCCAGTAATAATAGGAGGAGAAAGTTTCTGATTGTTGGTTCTATCCCTTCTATCCCTTAAACTCTCTCTATCTATGTGTATCTATTTTGTATGTATTTCAGCTCTCCTGTCCAAACTCCTCACAGTGTGCTTTTCTTTTTACAACCTTCAAAGTCAGTCCTCCTTTTTTTTATCTCCCCCTTCTGTCTCCTCTTATAGGCCTCAACACTATCCCTTTTAAACAGCCTGTTTTGACTATTACCATACCCCTCCCATGTGCCTTTAAACTTTTTCAGTTCCACTTTAGTTAATTAGGTATAAAAACCCCATCATTCCCTGACAGATTTAACTTTTCCATTTTATTTAACTAAAAGCAAGTATGGGCAGTAGGATATGTTGACAGCATATGCTGTCAAACCATTTTAAAATTAAACAAGGACCTTTATGCAGGCCACAGGCTGTGCACAAAGCACATGAGGTGCACCAATGCACATGAGGTGCACCAATGCAAATGCTGTGCAAGAGTGCACATGCCCTCCAATTCAGCATTTAAACCAAACATCCCTTTTACATTACTGATCCAAATCAACAGCTATAAGTAAACAAAATTGGTTCTTAATTGATTCAACAAATGTTCAACAGAAGCAAATCGATTTACTATGCTCAGACAGTTGAAACTAATTGACGACTCATGTCGACTCGACTATATTAGCATTAACATACACAATCGTAGCCAAAAATCAGACATTCAGAAGTATGGGACACATGACTCGACTTATACTGATTAAAACAGAATTGTACTTCGAGGAATCAGTTAGTCAGTACAAATTTGGAATACAACCAATACGCATGCCTTATCAGAATAGGAGGAGATGGATTCAGACAAACATAGAGGTTCAAACAAAGTGGACAAACAAAAGTTGATAAAATTAAAACAAATATGAACAGTCTTTTAAAACAAATCACACGGACTAAAAACAAATAAAGGAAAAGAAAGCAGACTTACCTTAAAACTTGAAAAGTTTAACAGTTTGAACTCGGATTTGGACAAACTTTCTTAAGGCTGAATGGACTTTAATCGAAGTGTTTCTCAGATGAGAAATACTTTGATTGAAATCCATTAGACCTTAATCTCTTCGGTTGAACCGGTATGAACCAGTGACGAAGGACACAAAACCTTCAAACTTAGTTCTGGGATTCAGGCTTCCCTGATCAGATTCGGACCAAACCAAGTATGGTTTGGTCACGAGGGGGGTCTGGGGAGTATCTGGTGTGAAGCTGGGGTTGAACCGTGTAGATCGAGTTTCGACTCGAATCTTCAAATGAAGATTCGAGAAGGTGGGGAGGGATTCGAACTACAGGGTTAATGGATTCATGTTCAGGATGGCAAGGGGGTTCTAGGGTGTTAAAGGGGAAGGTCACCGGCGTCCATGTCGCCGGTTTTCATGGTGGAGGGTACAGGGGTGGCTCTAGGGTTTGATGGGGATGAGGTTGAAGACGGGAGCTGGGATATCTGATGGGGGGGCAGGGTAAGGTTATAGGCTTATATATGGAATAGGCGGCTGATCTCAGCCATCGGATTAACTGGAATCAATGGCTTGGATCTAAAGGCCTCGGGGAAACGATGTCGTTTCAACTAAAGGGGGTTTGGGTTGGTCCGGGTGGAAACGGGTCGGGTTCTGTTCGTGGGTATAGGAAATGTGATCTTGGCCGTTGATCAATCTGAGATCAACGGCCCAGATCAAACTGTATCCATACGACGTCGTTTGAACTCTCTCTGGGCATCATCTGGATTGGACCGGGCAGGCCTGGGTCTTGGGCTGTTTGTTTGGGCCAATTTTGTTAAAATTGGCCCAAATCCGGAAGAATAAAGGGACCCTTTCTTTTTTTCTTTTTTTTATTTTTTTTATTTTATTTATTTCCTTTTTTTATTTTAAAACAAAACTAAGCCAAAAATCAAATTAAAATTAAATACACACTCAATACAATTATTTGCACACTAAAATATTTCAAACAAGTAAAGTTAAACAAAATAAAATCACGGACGAAGATGCCTATTCATGATTTTCTATTTAACGACCGGATTACGGTTTGAATTATGCAGGACACATATATTTTTGAATTTTATTTTTAATAAAGTAAATAAATAAAAATGGGCCGAAGTCACAAATAAATCAACAAGGTGCCGCACAGAAATTCAAAATTGTACAGCAGGGCCAATTATTATTTTTTATTTCTTTTTTTTTTGGAGCGATTGTCGTGCGAAACAAAAATCGCGTGCTCACAGCTGCCCCTCTTTGTTCGGAAACACGAAGGGTTTTCGTGCAAAGACAAAGTGAGCGTGTATGAGCGATTTTTTGCCTGTAGACCACTCTGTATGAAGCTTTTTTTTTTCTTTTTTTTGAAAGATCTGACCGAATCTTGCTTCAAAGACTTCCTACATATCCTGGGCTAAACAGGAATCAGGTCAATGTAGTTCGGGAGGTTTTGGTAGCTGGGACTACCATGGGATTGCGATGCTTGCTGCTACTGCTGCTGCTGTTGTCACTGCTACGTTACTGACCGCCTTATTACAACCAAATGGAAATTGGAAACTGAGCTAACTACTTATGTGTATGTCAACTGCTAGTTACAAGATTCCTATCTATGATTCTTTTACGACTTGATCTTGGGTCTTAGCTGATTCTGCTTGTAGACTCCGATCTGAATCTTGATGCTTGCGAGTTGTGGTGACCTGTTTAATCTCTGGGATACTGAGTGAGGCGCGACTGGCAGGGTTCAGGACCTTAATTAAATGCTGGAGTCAATCCGCCTTCCATTTAATCCGAATCTTGGGACACCTCTTTTTCTTCTTTGATTTTGAGTTGAGACTCATCTCGTGGGTCATTTCGATCCGTGTGGCTCGAGGTTAGACCTGCGGGAGAAAACAAACAAACGAACGAAATTTTCTGCCCCAGTTTCACTAGGAAAATTTCGTTAATTATTCACCAGGAAGTTCATAAAATTGATGAAAGAGGATATGCATGCTCAGTTCAGGGTTTAAAACCCTAATGCTGATTGCATGGAAAAGCTCAGTTTAGAGTTTAAAACTCTAATGCTGGCTGAAAGGAAAATTCAGTTTAGGGTTTAAAACCCTAATGCTGATTGCATGGAAAAGCTCAGTTTAGAGTTTAAAACTCTAATGCTGGCTGAAAGGAAAATTCAGTTTAGGGTTTAAAACCCTAATGCTGATTGCATGGAAAAGCTCAGTTTAGAGTTTAAAACTCTAATGCTGGCTGAAAGGAAAATTCAGTTTAGGGTTTAAAACCCTAATGCTGATTGCATGGAAAAGCTCAGTTTAGAGTTTAAAACTCTAATGCTGGCTGAAAGGAAAATTCAGTTTAGGGTTTAAAACCCTAATGCTGATTGCATGGAAAAGCTCAGTTTAGAGTTTAAAACTCTAATGCTGGCTGAAAGGAAAATTCAGTTTAGGGTTTAAAACCCTAATGCTGATTGCATGGAAAAGCTCAGTTTAGAGTTTAAAACTCTAATGCTGGCTGAAAGGGAAAAGTTCAGTTTAGGGTTTAAAACCCTAATGCTGATTGCATGAAAGAGCTCAGTTTAGAGTTTAAAACTCTAATGCTGGCTGAAAGGAAAATTCAGTTTAGGGTTTAAAACCCTAATGCTGATTGCATGGAAAAGCTCAGTTTAGAGTTTAAAACTCTAATGCTGGCTGAAAGGGAAAAGTTCAGTTTAGGGTTTAAAACCCTAATGCTGATTGCATGAAAGAGCTCAGTTTAGAGTTTAAAACTCTAATGCTGGCTGAAAGGAAAATTCAGTTTAGGGTTTAAAACCCTAATGCTGATTGCATGGAAAAGCTCAGTTTAGAGTTTAAAACTCTAATGCTGGCTGAAAGGGAAAAGTTCAGTTTAGGGTTTAAAACCCTAATGCTGACTAAAAGGAAAATTCAGTTTAGGGTTTAAAACCCTAATGCTGATTAAAAGGAAAATTCAGTTTAGGGTTTAAAACCCTAATGCTGATTAAAAGGAAAATTCAGTTTAGGGTTTAAAACCCTAATGCTGATTGAAAGGAAAATTCAGTTTAGGGTTTAAAACCCTAATGCTGATTGGCTGGGGATAAAGCTTGAGAATACTACACGATCTATTTTTGAGTTTTCTCGTTTTAATAGAAGGAAAAGGGGAGTTCTTGCGGGAACTTTACCTTTTGAGTGAATTCCTTATTGCCAAAATGTTTCTTGTACCCGTGTACCTTCTTCTTTGGGCGACACCTGCTTCTAGCACGGTTGTCTTGGATTAACACCTGTTTTAACTTCTCAGACAAAGAACAATTGTTAGTTCGGAAATGACGGTTGGTTCGGTGACCTTGATCGTTCCCAATTGCTCCGTTGCGTCTTTACTTCTGTTGCGAAGTCCCGCCATTGATTCGATTCGAATGGCGAAACCCTTTAGACTGCTCAGGCTTGTATTTCCGGATTCTGTGATGATTTGCCTCGTGAGGCCCCTTTTTTTGTGTGTCCCGTTTTGATTGAAGGTTCTCAACGGGGGTTTCATTGGAGGTGTTCTGTGGGAATTTGTACAAAAAGGAACGCTCTGTGGGGGAAATATTTACAAAATGGATCCTTTTGTGCGGATTCTGTACAATGGGGTGTGCTGGGTTTTTGTTTCAAAACGGGTTTCCCAGGGTTTGTTGGGGTAAGCTTGTTGGGGAATATTTACAAAAGGACTCGCTGGGGATGCGTTGATGAAATTCCAACGGGGATATTTTATTATTTTTTTTTATACTGGGGAGACTTTGTGGGAGATTGTACAAAAGAGAAACTCTGTGGGGTTTTGTACAGGGGGAGACTCTGTGGGGATTTGTCCGAAGGTGGACTTGCTGGGGAAGATTTCAAGATTTCACTCTTTTTCTTTACTCCGGAACACCATCAAACGTCATGATTCATCATGCTTGGGTAATCATATCAACGAGATGAGGTGCTTTCCTTCATGAGACGGGATTCCGTGCAAACAAACCATGCCACCTGTCCTTTCCGGCGTGTCCTGAACTCGGGGTTAAAATGCGAAAGGGATTCGAAAAGAAACAAAGAAAGGGGAAAATAAAATCAGAAAAGGAACACCCTTTTTGGGACGAGAAAAACTTATCTGAGGAAGATAACGCTGGCTTTAAATGACATGACATGCTCTTTGGACTGGACGTCTGACCTTCTAAGAGCTTGCGTTTTCCTGAACCAGAACGGATCTGTGATTCCAAACTGGCGGCACTCCACCGAAACTTTCTTGGGATGGAGTCATTCTTTTCGGCCAACAGCGCCCTTTTGCGGGTTTTTGCTGGCTGACCTCTCTCATTTCTCTTCATGTCATCGCTTGATAGCACTCTTTGCGAGTTTTTACTAAACAAGCTCTCTCATTTGGGTTTCTCTACTCCCGTCGCCTCAGGGTGCCCGAAGGTTTTCACCGCCGAGGCTCTCTCATTTTATTTCTCTCAATTCAAAGTGTGCTGGTCTCCATTCGTGACGCTTATTGGTTCCCCATCATATTTGGTAATTGATTTGAAGGCTTGTGCTTGGTAAAGAGAGGTAGATGATACTAACTTCTAAACTGCTCGACGTGCCCCAGTTTCAATTTCAGGGTGAATGGGATTATATTGTTGGTGTGACTGAACCTCAGGGAGAGGCTGCCTACGTATCCTTTCGGAATCAAGTCAAACGTAGTTCAGGCCTCAATCGAATTTTGTTTTTATTTTTTTTTTTTCTTTTTTTTTTCTTTTTGTAGAGATGATTGGGTAGTGTTTGGGAGTAGTGGGGGATAAAACCTTCGCCATTCTCAAATGTGTCAGGACCGCTTGGAGTATGATCTAGACGTAGTATCTCTTGACTGCATCTGCATTCACTGCTGTGTCAGGGTCATTTCCTTCGATATCACCTAAATACAATGCTCCTCTTGGCAATATTTTCCTTATGATGTATGGGCCTTTCCAATTTGGGGCAAACTTTCCTTTTGCTTCTTCATGATGCGGCAGAATACGCCTCAGTACCAATTTGTCCTACTTCGAAATTCCGAGGTCGGACTTTCTTGTTGTAAGCACGGGCCATCCTTCGTTGGTATAACTGTCCGTGACAAACTGCAGCCATCCGCTTTTCATCAATCAACGTCAATTGCTCCAGTCGAGTCTTAACCCACTCGCTGTCCTCGATTTCTGCTTCGACAATGATTCGAAGTGAAGGAATCTCTACCTCTGCCGGTATTACGGCCTCGGTCCCATAAACCAAAAGATAAGGAGTTGCTCCTACTGATGTGCGTACCGTAGTGCGGTACCCCAATAATGCAAAAGGTAACTGCTCATGCCACTGTCGGGAACTTTGTATTGTTTTCCTCAAAATCTTCTTGATGTTTTTATTTGCAGCTTCCACAGCACCATTGGCTTTTGGCCGATAAGGAGTGGAATTCCTGTGTGTTATCTTGAATTGCTCGCACACATCTCCCATCAAGTGACTGTTCAAGTTTGCTGCATTATCTGTAATGATAGTCGCAGGAATACCGAAGCGACAGATAAGATTTGAGTGTACAAAATCCACCACAGCTTTCTTGGTGACCGACTTGAGAGTGACAGCCTCTACCCATTTCGTAAAGTAGTCTATGGCCACTAGTATAAACCTGTGTCCGTTCGAGGCCTTTGGTTCAATTGGTCCAATGACGTCCATGCCCCAGGCGACGAATGGCCATGGTGCGGACATGGGATGCAGTTCCGTGGGAGGTGCATGAATCAAATTACCGTGCACCTGACACTGATGACACTTCCGGACAAAGATAAAGCAATCATTTTCCATGGTCATCCAGTAATAACCTGCTCTAAGGATCTTCTTCGCTAAGACATACCCGTTCATGTGAGGTCCGCACACACCTGCGTGTACTTCGTGCATGATCTTTCTTGCTTCCTCGATATCGACACATCTTAAGAGATTGAGGTCCGGAGTCCTCTTATATAACAATTCACCGCTCAAAAAGAAACCACTTGCATGTCGCCTAATGGTCCTCTTTTGATCTCCAGTAGCGTGCTCGGGGTATTCTTGCGTCTTCAGGAACCTCTTGATGTCATGGTACCAAGGCTGCGTATTTGATCCCGCCTCGATTACACTGCAGTAACCGTGTCTTTCCTTGATTTGGATTTCCAAAGGATCGACGTGGGCGTTGCCCGGGTAGGGTAGCATAGAAGCCAGAGTAGCAAGTGCATCTGCCAGTTCATTGTGACACCTCGGAATATACCTGAACTCTATTGAGGTAAAGCGCTTGCTGAGGTCCTCCACATGTTGTCGGTATGGGATAAGTTTGACATCCCGAGTTTCCCACTCGCCTTGAACTTGTCGGATGATCAGGTCAGAATCTCCCATAATCAGTAAGTCTTTGACATCCTGATCGATTGCCATATGCATGCCCATAATGCAGGCTTCATATTCAGCTGTATTGTTTGTGCAAAAGAAACGCAGTCTAGCCGTGGCGGGATAATGCTGACCGGAAGGCGAGATCAAAATTGCCCCAATCCCTATACCCTTGGCGTTCACTGCTCCGTCAAAGAACATCTTCCAAACATGAGCTTCCTCCGAGATCACTTCTACGGTGTTTACCTCTTCATCTGGAAAATAGGTATCTAATGGCTGGTATTCCTCATCGACCGGGTTTTCGGCGAAATGATCTGCTAACGCCTGGGCTTTCATTGCCGTGCGAGTGACATAAACTATGTCGAATTTCGTAAGCAAGATTTGCCATTTAGCCAGTCTCCCAGTAGGCATTGGTTTCTGAAATATATATTTCAAGGAATCCAACCTGCTTATGAGGAATGTAGTGTGGGCTTGGAGATAATGCCTCAGCTTTTGAGCAACCCATGTGAGAGCGCAGCATGTCCTTTCCAGCAGAGTGTATTTGGCCTCGTAGCTGGTGAATTTCTTGCTCAGGTAGTAGATTGCCTGCTCCCTTTTCCCGGTTACGTCGTGTTGCCCGAGGACGCAGCCGAAAGAGTTCTCCAAGACTGTCAGATACAAGAAAAGTGGCCTCCCTGGTTCTGGAGGGACCAAGACTAGGGGATTCGAAAGGTATTCTTTGACTTTATAAAAGGCTTCTTGACACTCCGTTGTCCACTTAATCGCCGCATCTTTTCTTAACAGCTTGAATATGGGCTCACACGTGCTTGTCAGCTGGGCAATAAACCGACTGATGTAGTTCAACCTGCCCAACAGACTCATCACGTCTTTCTTCGTTCTCGGGGGAGGTAGATCTCTGATGGATTTTATCTTAGTTGGATCTAGCTCGATACCTCTCCTGCTTACGATGAAACCCAAAAGTTTACCCGACGGAACTCCGAAAGCGCATTTGGCTGGATTTAGCTTCAAGTCATACTTCCTTAGCCTCTCGAAGAATTTCCTCAAGTCTTGGATGTGATTATCCTGCGTCCTGGACTTGACTATTACATCGTCCACGTACACCTCTATTTCCTGATGCATCATGTCATGGAAAATGGCGGTCATGGCCCTCATGTAAGTAGCCCCAGCATTCTTTAGACCAAATGGCATGACCCGATAACAGTAGGTGCCCCAAGGCGTGGTGAAAGCAGTTTTCTCGGCGTCCTCTTCATCCATCAGCACCTGATGATATCCAGCGTAACAATCTACGAAAGACTGTATCTCGTGTTTGGCGCAATTATCAACGAGGATGTGGATGTTAGGCAGCGGGAAATTATCTTTAGGACTTGCTCTGTTCAGATCTCGGTAATCTACACATACCCGAGTTTTCCCGTCCTTTTTCGGTACTGGAACCACATTCGCCAACCATGTTGTATATTGGACTACCCGGATCACTCCCGTTTTCAGCTGCTTGGTGATCTCCTCTTTAATCTTGTCACTGACCTCCGTTTTGAACTTTCGTTGCTTTTGTTGAACTGGAGGACAATCGGGATGAATCGGCAATTTGTGAACCACTAGATCGACACCTAGTCCCGGCATATCATCATATGACCAGGCAAACACGTCTTTGAATTCAAGAAGAAGTTGAATTATCGCCTCTCGCGTTTTCTTGTCCGTGTGAATGCTTATCTTGGTCTCCCGGACTTCTTCCGGGGTTCCTAAGTTTACCGGTTCAGTGTCATTCAGATTTGGCTTAGGTTTATTCTCGAAATATTCCAACTCTCGGTTTATCTCCCTAAAAGCCTCTTCCGCATCATATTCTGGTTCTGGGTTCATTAATTCGCAGTTAAATAGCTCATTGTGATCTGGGCGTGAAGTCCGCAAGCATGTCATATTTAAAGCCGCATTATTAGGACTGAAAAGGAAGATAAGAGGAAAAGTAATAAAATCAGAACAAAAGAAAGAATAGGAAAGCAATGATGATTTTTTTTTATTTTTTTTTGTATATTTCTTTTGGAAAGTTGGAAGACAACAATGTTTACAACTAGGAATTCAAAACAATAATCGAAAAGAAGAAAACGTTCAAGTTATGTCCCGGGGATAACTTGTGATACAGGAAAGGTGGCAGGGCAGGTCTACCCGGACTTCCGTCTAGTCGGGAATGGCGTGGCCTTCCAGTTTTGAAGTTGGGCGTTCGGTCCCATGTACAGCATCTCAGCAGTGCTTGTGCCTTCACCTGGTTGAACCATGTGGACCTCGTAGAGCATTTCTCTCATCGCCCCACATATTTCCTCGATTTCCTCAGCTGTGAAGACCTCATCATCTTCTTCTTCAGCGTACCTTGGCCTGACGAAAGTCGCATATAAATCCGGCAGTGGTTGAGGCAACTTCCAGCCCTCATTTCTCCTTTTCTTTGCCCATTTTTCGTCTGTTGGAGTAGGTTTGAAACCTAGTCCAAAAGGTTTCTTGATGACTGGTAAAGTAATGGGTTCTGCTATTCCCTTAAGGGTTCGTCCAAGTCCCTTCCCTGGTCTAAATCCGTGTCGGATCATCTCTTTGGCCACCATAACCGAAGCGTTGGACAAGAAAGGCTGGGGGCAAGGTACTCCCTCTTCGTGCTGCTCTGCCAGTACCACCTCGAAAGCTTGATAGACCGTATGTTCGCTCCCTTCTCTCGGTTCAAGATACGGGATGGATGGGTCCCGATAAATGGCATGTTCGTCTTCCCCATGGACCACGATCTCTTGGTCTTCATACTCGAACTTCACCATCTGGTGAAGAGTGGAAGGCACGGCTCCTGCCGCATGGATCCAAGGCCTGCCAAGGAGAAAATTGTAGGATGTGTCCATGTCGATCACTTGGAAGGTTACTCGAAATTCGACTGGTCCTATGACCAGCAACAGGTCTATTTCTCCCATGGTATCTCTCTTGATGCCGTCGAAAGCTCTTACGCAGACGTTGTTGGGTCGGATTCTTTCGGTCCCAATTTCCATTCTTTGCAGCGTGGAGAGCGGGCAAATGTCAACACCCGAACCCCCATCCAACATTACCCGCTTGACATAGTAGTCCTCACATTTGACTGTTAAATGCAAAGCCTTGTTGTGTGCTGCTCCTTCCGGGGGTAGATCGTTCTTGCTGAAGGAGATTTGGTTGACGGCGAAGAATCTTTCTGTCATCCGCTCTAATTGCTCAAACGAGGTTTCAACCGGCACATATGCCTCATTCAGGGTCTTCAGTAAGATCTTTTGATGCTCGGCCGACCTTATCAGTAATGATAGCATGGACACCTGCTCAGGGTGCTTGCGCAGCTGATTTATCACTTCGTAATCCGGCATCTTCATTTGTTGGAAGAACACTTCCGCCTCTTCAACACTCACAGGCTTCTTTGGAGGAAAGCGCCTTTGTGTGGCGTTGTTCAGTTCTTGGGTATTTGAGTACCCTCCAATGAAAGTATTTTCTGGAAGTTCTCCCATGACCTCTTTTCCTTTGTACATTACCAAAGTCTTTTGATAATTCCACGGCACTGTGGACGGGTTGGTCATTGGCTTTTGTGGCACGCATCCGATAACCACTGGCTCATTCAGCCGAGGTGGTTGAATCGTCCCCCGGACCACATAGGCCCCTTTTGGCACGTACATAGGTTTTGTCTTTTTGATCCCGGATTTCTGCGTCTTCTCAACTTGACCTCGCGGTACGTAAAGAACTCCGCCCTTTGCTGGTACCACTTTCTTCTCCACCTTCTTTTCAGACTTGCTCTCTGCAACCTTGGCCTCCTCCCCCTTTTCTGATTTTTGGTCTATTTCAGGCCTCTTCCCCGTGTCGACAATGGCAATTATGGCTTTCAAAGCAGGGTCGAACTCTTTGTCTTCACAAATCATGCCGATCAGCGGCCCATTATTGTGAGCGGGCAATGGATTGTTTGTTACATTCGGGATCTCCTCGTCCCTTAGCACTATTTTCCCCTGCTCTATCAAATTTTCGACCACTCTTTTCAATGACCAGCAGTCGTTTGTATCATGTCCCTCGGCCCCTGAATGATAGGCGCATCTGACTCCGGCTTTGTAAGAAGGAGATGTCGGGTTTTGCCTTGTTTGAGGGATGGGTTGCAAGAAACCCAACTGGACCAATTTTGGGAACAAAGTTGAGTATGGCTCACCGATGGGTGTGAAAGTTCGCCGTCGAGGTGGCTCCTGGGGGCGGTAGTTATTCTGCGGGGGTTGTGGGTTATAGTGGTTGCGGTAAGGAGGCTGATTTCTGGGAGGTGGAGCTGGGCCTCGGTTGGCTTGTTGTGGTGAATGGTTATAAGGTTGGGCATTCATGACCATATAAGGTTGATGAGCATATGCCGAATTTGAATGGGGGTAATAGTGTTGTGGGGCTCTTTCCGGAAAATGGGGCCTGGGATGACGATACTCCCTTGCTTCAGAGGCTGCCATAGTCGTTTCTTCTTTCTTCTTCCCCCTTGTTGTTCCTCCAGACCCGCTTTGGACGGCCTGGGAGGTTGCCCTTATGGCTGCTTGACTCAAAATCCTTCCCGTTTTCAACCCATTTTCCACCATCTCTCCAATCTTGATCGCTTCCGCGAATGGCTTACCCATGGCCGACATCATGTTCTGGAAATAGTCAGACTCTTGAGCCTGGAGAAAGGTAGTGACCATTTCCACTTCATCCATGGGAGGCTTCACTCTCGACGCCTGTTCACGCCACTTAATAGCATACTCTCTAAAGCTTTCCGAAGGCTTCTTCTTCAAATTCGACAGAGAGTTTCGGTCTGGCGCAATGTCGATGTTATACTGGAATTGTTTTACAAAATCTCTGGCGAGATCATCCCATATATGCCATCGGGACATTTCCTGATCCATATACCATTCCGAAGCTATCCCTACTAAACTTTCCCCAAAGTATGCCATTAGCAGTTCTTCTTTTCCGCCGGCTCCCCGCAATTGGTTGCAGTATTTCTTAAGATGTGCAATGGGGTCACCGTGCCCATCGTATTTCTCAAACTTGGGGGTCTTGAAACCCGTTGGCAGGTGTACGTGAGGAAACATGCATAGGTCGGCGTAAGAGACGCTCTTTTGCCCGCTCAATCCTTGCATATTCTTCAGACTTTTCTCAAGGCTTCTCATCCTTTTGGCCATCTCATTTCGTTCTACAACTCTGGGGTCCTGATCCTGCCCTAGTACAAGCTCGCATTGAGGCGGTAGAGGATTAGTACTGGTGGCGAACCTAGTTGGTTCCATTGAGAACGACGGTGCTTGGAATGTAAAAGAGGATGAGTCAAGGCTTGGCTTGTACGTGGCAGGCTGTGCCGTAGCTGGGCAAGGCGATGCGGTAAAGATGTTCACGCTTGCATCAGTGGCCGACATTCGGGGATGAGGCTCAGAAGGTGATCCTGCAGAGAAGACGGAGGTGGCTGGGTACCCAAATGGGGTAGCAGGGTAATTTATGGGAACATTAGAAGTCCCACTTGACCTGGAGAATAGTTCAGGGAATCCGGGGACGACACTTGGCGGCTCTTTCCCATTGTTCCAGTCATCCAGCATTTCCAACATGCGGAGCCGTAGGATCCTATTTTCCTCCGCAGTTGCGGATTCAGGTGTGAGGACGGCTGAGATTGAGCTCTCCTCAGAGACGGGGACTGTTTGCAATGGAATTTCCGAAGACATTTCCACACTTCCTTTTGACCTGGTGAAGTAAGTGTGAGTACTGCTTCTGGTCCTAACAACAGGTAGTTGAACACCTCTCCTTGACCTCGTGAAGTATGAGTGCGAGGCCAGACTTTCACCAAACCAACCGTCTTTTCAAAAACCCTGGGAATATGCTCAATGACAAACGCACGGTTAATTTTGCAGCAAATAATAGATAGTTAATCTCACGTTGGGCATGATGCACCTATACAGTTAAGTGGATTACTATATGTTTGCTACGAGAGCATGCGTCATTCCGGCATTTTTTCTCTTATTAGTTTTTCCCCTTTTTTTTCTTTTCTTTTCTTTTTCTCTTTTGTTTTCCTTTTATTTTATTTATTATATATATATATATATATATATATATATTTTTTTTTTTTTGTAGTAAAAGAAATGCGACCGGATCCGATGAGGATTGCCTACGTATCACGATGCCTACGTGAATCAGATCATTACGTAGTTCGAAAAACACAAATGGGCGTAAAAGAAACAACCTCTTTATTGTTGAAACGTTCTATTACAAGCTACATTTTGCAAAAGAAAGAGCAAACTTGGAAAATGAACCTAGACTCAAAATAGACTGAAAATCACCTTGATGAAAAAACAGGCAGAAGATGCTAAAATACAGATTTGACCTATGAATGCATTATGGTTTTAAAAATTGGTTTCCGCGGGGCATCGTTCGGCCTCGCCGCGGTCCTAGGCGTGAGATCCCTCTCAAGTTGCTCCAGCTCGTGCATAGTCTGCTTGACATAACCCATTACTGCCGAGAGGACGGTAGCGCTGGACATGTTCTCACATCGTAGACATCGTCTGGTGATGGCATGGGCAATGGCCTTGATCCTATCTCTGGTTTGCTTCTTCTCTATGAGTAGGTGCCTTATCTGATCACTGCTCGTCTTGAATACCTGTGAGTCCTGTATGTGCTGATCCCTCAGCTGCCGCACTTCTTCCTTTATTTGGGCCAACAAGTCGTAACAGTATCTACTCTCCATTTGGAAATCCCTGGCCTGCTTAACTGCTTTAAACTCAAGTGTAGCCATCTCCCTCTTTATTTTGGAAACAGCCTTCTCGTGGTCACGTTTCAATTGGTTCAAACATCGGCGATGCTTATCTACTCTTGTTTCCCACCGTGCCTTGAACTCTGTCATGACCTTTTCGGATTCTTCTAACCTGTCTCGCCATTCCGTGATCTCTCTTTTCAAACCCTTTATCAACCGCTGGTCTGATTGACTTCTGGGTTGCTCATCAAGAGACAATCTCAATTTTTGGACTTGGGCCTTAAGTTCTTCATTCTCTTGGATCAACCTATTCTTTTCGCTTCGATCCGCCGCGATTTGTACGCTGTTATCGAATTTCAAACTATCTATTTGTAGCTTCAAATCGCCAATCTCTGCTCGATAACCCTTCTCTTTTGCTAACCAGTTCCATTGCCCTTGGGATGATTCTACGAAATCTTTGAGATGCGGCCTCTTAGCCGGTCTTTCGTAAGACAGGCTACCTCTAAACCAAGCGTGATATCCTGGGGCGACTTCCCCTTTTGCCGTATCGATCACACAAGTGTTTGCTGTCAGATGTTGGCATTCACTCCAGATTTGGCGAACTTCTTCTTCAGGGAAATGACCGTTCGGACTGATTTCAATCACTTGGGTACTCAAATCTTCATCTTTCGGTACCACTTGGTACCTCCCAAGTTGCCTCAAAACCCGATACGGTGCATAGGGTTGGATACTTTTCAGTCCCATCAACAGAAAGTGAGGCCGGGTTGCCGGCATGTATATGATTTCCTCGATAGGTGACCATCCGAGCGTCCATTGGATTTGGTTGGCGGTGAGAGTTCGGAGAAATGAGGTCCATGATGTGACTCCCTCAGGTAAATTGAGCCCTTTGATTCTTGTGTAGAATTCTCCAATACAAGTTTTCTCTGGCGAACCATAACCCAAAAGTGAGGAGCGATGACATAAATGATCGGTCATCCACACTTGCAACAGTAGGTTACATCCTTCGAAAAAGTCACCCCTGGCTCGACAAACAGTGAGAGCCCGGAAAATGTCAGCCATAATCATAGGCGCCAGAGTACTTTTATCTTGGGTAAGCAAAGTACTGACAACCCCAGTTATTCTTAGATCAATGTGGCCGTCCTTCCTTGGGAACACTATAAGACCTAAGAAGGCCGTCATGAAAGCCAACTGCCGGTGTTCGTCCCATTTTTGTCGATTGCCTTTACTACATAGTTTGAAATCCGGCTTATTGAACCCGCCCTCATGACCGTATCTAGCATACATGAGATGGAGACTGCAGAAACCTTTGGCAAGATCTGGATGGTGAAATGTTCGGGGTATTTTCAGAAAATCCAAAAATCGGTGTACCGTGACGGCCCTAGGTGCAATCAAGTACTTGAACCTTAACGGAGCTTCATCACCCCCAATGTATCCCGCTATTTCCTCCAACGTCGGGGTGAGTTCGAAGTCTGAAAAATGGAATACATTGTGCGCCGAATCCCAGTAAGTGACCAATGATCTGATAATATCACCCCGAGGCTGAATGTCTAGTAAATCCGGGAGATTTTTCAGATATTTCCTCACTTTGCCTTGCCCTTCTTTGCCTAAGTCGTTCCACCATAATCGCAACTCAAAAGGGATCTTGGTCATTATTGAAAACGATTCATTTTGTATCGTGCTCATCCTGCACATTTATTTAAGGCGATAAACTTTATTAGACTCAAAAATTAAAATTATCTAGATTTTTTTTTTGTTTGTTTGTTTTTTTTTTTTGTAAAAACGGGAGGTTGGACCCGCCGAGGGTTGCCTACGTATCTCACCCCGTGCGAGAATCAAACCGGCGTAGTTCGGTCATAGAGAAAATCAAATAAACCTAGTAATCAAGAATAAGCATTTTTATTATTTTTGGAGAAAGATAAATACTAAAAATATATATTTTTTTTTCTTTTTTTTGCAATATTTGGACTATTAGTCCGAATTTATAAAAGGGTACTACAAAAGAAACAACACATTTTTTGAATTATGAGTTTTCCAATTTTTTTTATTTTTTTTTTGAAATAAATACCCTCTTTTTTCTTAAAAGAAAAGAACAATTTTTATATGTTTTTTTTTAATCAGACTAAAAGGTAACTTTTGGTTTTATTCTTTTTTTTTTTTTTAGAAAAATCCCGACGAGGTTTCGACACTACTTGGACATTGGTTTTATTTTTCCAAAATAAGTAATTATCTCCCTACGCTGCTATTTTTTTTTTTTTTAGAAACCGATCAACATGCGGAACCGAAGCAAATAAATGCGCAAAACAAATAAGATGCAGCAGGGTGGCCTTTTCATTTCTGGTTGCTTGTCCTAGACGGACCCAACCCCTGTGTTGAGCCCCCTAAGTCAAATGCAACATGATGCAAATAAGCGTTCCTACTAGGGATCCGGCATGAAGTCGAGTTATACTAGGTTTAAACCTTGGTATTTGTTCTAGACTGTGTACCCGAGCGGACAACTCGAGTCGAGGAGGGGGCTACGTACCGGGGACCCGCGAGATCGTCCGGCTTTGTAACTTGTCCGACCTCTTTCTTATTTCAGGTATTGACACTAACAGAATAGGGAGTCTCGACCAGCGAGCTTCTCCCCGGAGGTAAGAAGAGAAGGGTTTCGGCACAGTTTATATACAGTTCAGATAATATCAAAGCGGTAAAAGACAACATTTAGCACGTTATGCAAAAACATGTAATAAAGATCAGATAATAAAGCCAAATATAACAATTATTCTAAGCTCGAATTCTTGAACCCTGAACCAGTGGTTCTGGGAAACAATCCCCAGCAGAGTCGCCAGAGCTGTCACACCTCCTTTTTGCGCGCCTCGCCCCCGAAGGGTTAGATGCGCGGGTGGAGTTTTTCCAATTTAAGTGACAATATTCGAAATGGGATTATTTATTTAATTCAGAGTCGCCACTTGGGAAAGGTTTGGCTTTTGGTGTCCCAAGTCACCGGTTTATCTTGAATCCCAAATCGAGGAGATTTTCGACTTTTCCAAATGAAGTCTGCGAACCAGAAATTCTAAGTAAGGAATTCTGTTGACCCGAGGGAAGGTGTTAGGCACCCTCGAATCCCGTGGTTCTAGCACGGTCGCTTAAATTGTTATAATGGCTAAATATCTGATTTAAATACATGTTGTGACTTATGTGCTTTTATTAAGTTTTAACCGCTTTTATTATTATCATTTATTTTACAGAATTGCAACGTCGTGAAAATGCATATCGAACCACGTCACAATCAATGCACCCGTAGTTGACAACACATTTTGACTCCGTTGAGACTTGAATTTGGGTCACATCAATGTGCACCCGATTTTAAGAATATATTTTACTTAAAGTCGCGCCTAAAGAATCTAAACGCGTTATTATCTTTGGGGAGGGCAATGGAATTCACTAAACAGTCCGTCCCAAATTCTAAGTATTTATCATGATCAATTATTGAGGGCCCCGCAATTTGCATTTTTATTCGGCGAGGCTCGTCTCATTATTTTAGAAGGGTACCCTACAATGGCTACATTTCTACTGCGTTTATCTTTAAAAGAAAGATGATACCGAACTTACTTATTTGGACAAATACGGACTGAATCCTTATTATGTCAGCCGAACCTAAACTTGTTTGATTACCTGATTGATTGTTCATGGGGTGAGGGTTACCTTATGCTTTGTCTTCATCGAGTGAATATGCTTATTAATTCACTAAGTGAAATTGCAAACAAACTAACAACATATATTGAGTTATGTTTAACGACCTCCAAGTTCTATTTTTAACGCTCTAATCTATTTGAAATTGATAAAACGAAATCGGCTGTTTATTAGGGAAATTACTACTAATTGAACTCAAAAAAATGATTATTAGTTTTTCTCAACAATCATCACATCATTTCGAAACAAAGAATCTATACCGAAACCCAGTATCGAACCTGCATTGGAACAAATAAACTGACATGAGAGACTGGCATTCATAGCCAGACTCTTAATGTGACGGTATGAGAGTTTGTTTGGGATACATTTATCCCGGACCCAGTGCCACAGTTTTGTCAATTCAGTGGTCTAGGCAAAATACATACAAGTGCTTACCATGACTCTATGTTATACAGTCATAACTAAACCAAACAAGTGTTATACTGAACTGAATGTATACTAAATCAAAACATGCTGTCTATGTCATACTGTTATTACTGTTGAACCATGCTATCTAACAGTTCATCTTAAACAGAATGTATGCTAGTTTATACAGAATATTTGCAGTTTGCAGTAAAAATACAGGCCCAACTAACATTCGAACTATCTTTTTACACCAATGCTATAACATGAACTGATGTTCATTTCTTTATTACTGCTTCAACTTCAAACTTTCAACAATACAGGGTTCAAAGGTTGTGTACCTGGGAATATTTGCAATTGAAGAAAAGGGCAATCAGTAGAGTAACAATGAACAAATGCAGCAGCAGTAACAGCACTATCAGTAGCAACAGGGCAGAATAGCAGTAGGCAAAACAATACAGCAAGAAACAGACTCGAGTGCAGAGATGCAACTATGGCCAATAGAAAGCAATAGCCAAATAACAGCAACACCCAGTGGAATAGAATCAGAACTCCAGAAAGACCAAACCAGTAGTAAACCAATGAAAACACTCGACTAATAGACACAACTGGAATTTCAAAGAATCAGAATTGATTCGAACAAGTTGAACAACTGAATCCCAGTAATAATAGGAGGAGAAAGTTTCTGATTGTTGGTTCTATCCCTTCTATCCCTTAAACTCTCTCTATCTATGTGTATCTATTTTGTATGTATTTCAGCTCTCCTGTCCAAACTCCTCACAGTGTGCTTTTCTTTTTACAACCTTCAAAGTCAGTCCTCCTTTTTTTTATCTCCCCCTTCTGTCTCCTCTTATAGGCCTCAACACTATCCCTTTTAAACAGCCTGTTTTGACTATTACCATACCCCTCCCATGTGCCTTTAAACTTTTTCAGTTCCACTTTAGTTAATTAGGTATAAAAACCCCATCATTCCCTGGAAGATTTAACTTTTCCATTTTATTTAACTAAAAGCAAGTATGGGCAGTAGGATATGTTGACAGCATATGCTGTCAAACCATTTTAAAATTAAACAAGGACCTTTATGCAGGCCACAGGCTGTGCACAAAGCACATGAGGTGCACCAATGCACATGAGGTGCACCAATGCAAATGCTGTGCAAGAGTGCACATGCCCTCCAATTCAGCATTTAAACCAAACATCCCTTTTACATTACTGATCCAAATCAACAGCTATAAGTAAACAAAATTGGTTCTTAATTGATTCAACAAATGTTCAACAGAAGCAAATCGATTTACTATGCTCAGACAGTTGAAACTAATTGACGACTCATGTCGACTCGACTATATTAGCATTAACATACACAATCGTAGCCAAAAATCAGACATTCAGAAGTATGGGACACATGACTCGACTTATACTGATTAAAATAGAATTGTACTTCGAGGAATCAGTTAGTCAGTACAAATTTGGAATACAACCAATACGCATGCCTTATCAGAATAGGAGGAGAGGGATTCAGACAAACACAGAGGTTCAAACAAAGTGGACAAACAAAAGTTGATAAAATTAAAACAAATATGAACAGTCTTTTAAAACAAATCACACGGACTAAAAACAAATAAAGGAAAAGAAAGCAGACTTACCTTAAAACTTGAAAAGTTTAACAGTTTGAACTCGGATTTGGACAAACTCTCTTAAGGCTGAATGGACTTTAATCGAAGTGTTTCTCAGATGAGAAATACTTTGATTGAAATCCATTAGACCTTAATCTCTTCGGTTGAACCGGTATGAACCAGTGACGAAGGATACAAAACTTTCAAACTTAGATCTGGGATTCAGGCTTCCCTGATCAGATTCGGACCAAACCAAGTATGGTTTGGTCACGAGGGGGGTCTGGGGAGTATCTGGTGTGAAGCTGGGGTTGAACCGTGTAGATCGAGTTTCGACTCGAATCTTCAAATGAAGATTCGAGAAGGTGGGGAGGGATTCGAACTACAGGGTTAATGGATTCATGTTCAGGATGGCAAGGGGGTTCTAGGGTGTTAAAGGGGAAGGTCACCGACGTCCATGTCGCCGGTTTTCATGGTGGAGGGTACAGGGGCGGCTCTAGGGTTTGATGGGGATGAGGTTGAAGACGGGAGCTGGGGTATCTGATGGGGGGCAGGGTAAGGTTATAGGCTTATATATGGAATAGGCGGCTGATCTCAGCCATCGGATTAACTGGAATCAATGGCTTGGATCTAAAGGCCTCGGGGAAACGATGTCGTTTCAACTAAAGGGGGTTTGGGTTGGTCCGGGTGGAAACGGGTCGGGTTCTGTTCGTGGGTATAGGAAATGTGATCTTGGCTGTTGATCAATCTGAGATCAACGGCCCAGATCAAACTGTGTCCATACGACGTCGTTTGAACTCTCTCTGGGCATCATCTGGACTGGACCGGGCAGGCCTGGGTCTTGGGCTGTTTGTTTGGGCCAATTTTGTTAAAATTGGCCCAAATCCGGAAGAATAAAGGGACCCTTTCTTTTTTATTTTTTTTTTATTTTTATTTTATTTATTTCCTTTTTTTTATTTTAAAACAAAACTAAGCCAAAAATCAAATTAAAATTAAATACACACTCAATACAATTATTTGCACACTAAAATATTTCAAACAAGTAAAGTTAAACAAAATAAAATCACGGACGAAGATGCCTATTCATGATTTTCTATTTAACGACCGGATTACGGTTTGAATTATGCAGGACACATATATTTTTGAATTTTATTTTTAATAAAGTAAATAAATAAAAATGGGCCGAAGTCACAAATAAATCAACAAGGTGCCGCACAGAAATTCAAAATTGTACAGCAGGGCCAATTATTATTTTTTATTTCTTTTTTTTTTTTGGAGCGATTGTCGTGCGAAACAAAAATCGCGTGCTCACAGGCACCTAAAGTATTTAGTCATTTCTTAATATCAAAGGAAGGAAAGTAAGTCAGCCTGCTGTTTTGTCATGAAAATACCTTAAACTGTTAAACATTTAACAATAGAATTTATAACATTAAAACTAAAATATAGAAACTTAATGCATCTATTAAGACAAGTTCTTTCATAAAATGTTAATTTACAATAAGAGTATAGAGAGTAGAGAATGAGAATACAAACTAACCTTTAGAGCAGAAACTCTTTTTTTTTTGTTTCCACTAATGCAATGAAACAAACAGCAAACTACAAGCTCCAGATAGCTCCAAACCAGTAGTCACAATAGTAAATCAGCAGCCCGCCCGGTAACTCAAAACCAAGGAATCCCAGTATAAAACAGCAAAACAAAATCCCAGAAACTAATGCTTCAAACTAAAAGCAAGTGACTTCTTCCTCTTTTGATTGCTATTTTGTAGAAAAAAAGGCAGCTGAAATTTTTATCTTTTTCCCTCTTTTTTCTGATGCCCCTTTTATTGTTTGTAGATCTTTAAGTGATGATGTAAGCACGTGATTTTTGTCCTATATGAAATACTCCTATAAAATCCTAAGAAAATAAATTTTTTGTTAATTATTTGACATTTTAGGAATTTTTATAGATTTTTTTTTTAATTATTTGCATTTTTGTGCATGTTTAAGTTTTATTTAAATTATGAAAAATACCCAAAAAATATCACTCATGATATTTAGGATTTATTTTTATAATTTTAGAATTAATCATAATCATTTGCTTTATAATAAAAAAATAAAAATCACAAAAATGCTTCATTTTTACACTTTTCCTTTTATTGATTTTTTCTCCTTTAGTTTAGGATTTAAGTGATGTTTATAATTTTTATAATTAGTTAATTACTTTAAATTTCTCACTTTGGATAATTTAGGATTTTTTAATTTGTAGGATTTTAATTAAAAGAAAAGGAAATAAAAGAAAGTCTGGTTTTGGGCCTTCCTAATTAAATCTCCCCAGCCCAATTAGATTCCCCCATAACCCAAATCCAATACTACTACCCAAATTCCCATTATCCATTACCTTACCTCCTACATATAAGAATACATTGAGGAGACCTAAAAAACACACATTACCAGAAGAAGATCCCCTCCCATAGACAAAGACGAACGACGCTTCATCCTTCTCCAAAAGAGGAGACAATAATCGGACCCTCCCCCATTTTCTTTGATGAACCTAAGCGTCGTTTTTCCCCTTTCATCTTCTTCCTCATTTTTTTGACCTTCCCCACTTCAACAAATACTAGAGATGACACCCCTCACACATTAGACATTAGAGATACAAAAAAAATCAGAAGAACAAACCCTTCCTTTCTAAAGCTAACAGCCACATTTTCCAAAATCCAAAAAAAGGAGCAAAGAACATCAGCAGCCGGGTCTGGATCTGATCGAAAAAGCGCTATCCAGCGACCCTCCGTTGATACCCGGCGAGACAGAGCAAACTCAACTGAAACATCTTTTAAAAAAACAGATCTAAAAAAAATACGAAAAATGGCTCTGAAAAAAGAATAATAACATGGTTAACTTTCTGGGTTCAAAACTTTGTTGGTTGTTGTTGATTCACGCTACTAATGTTGTTGGGATCTAGTATGCTGAGCTTCATCCTTAAAAGATTCAAGCCTTTACTTGGCACCTTGCTATAATTTCGCACTTTAGGTATTCTTCAATCTCATACTTATTGCGTACACAGTATGTATCACATATTTTGCATTTGGATGGCAGTTTTATGACGCGCCGTTTGGAATCCTGTCGTATCTAATTATAAGTTTTTCTCGTGACCAACGTTATTCCCCATTTGTTATATTATTGTTTATTATTATTTAAAACCTTTAGTAGCCGAAGCGTGAATAGTCTAAATTCGTATATGTCTTTCATTTAATATTTCTTTCATTTTCGTTTTTGGTCGTAATTTGCATAAGTTGGTTTTAAGTTTTTTTTTTGTTTTGTTTGTTTGTTTGTTAACATTTGTAAAGGAGGTAATGATGGATCCGTGATTAATGTTTTGGATTTTTTAAAGATAAGGGTTTGGGGTTTGGTATCACAAAATGCGTTTGGACTATTCAGTCAACCGAGTTTGGATTAGAGCATTGTGCCAGACTTTTATTTTTAGCTCCCAGGCCAAATGATAATCAAAATTCATAAGCTAGCCTATCTTTCTCTATAATTAATTTACTCTATTTCCTCCATAATATTATCTATAATCAAAAACTCTGCAATAATCTCAAAGTAGTCTAGAAAATAATAATATGAATATCCGTAGTTTACTTTAGTTGAGCACAATAGTCTTGAAATAATTTGGGGCATGCCATGCCAAATAAAATTTCAAAATGCATGGCCCTCATTTAATTAATTTTAATCCTTAGAAATCGAGGCGTGTCATTTAGTTGAATTTCCATGGCCCTCGCAAAGCTGAAACGTGTAGTTGCTTTAAGCGCGTTATTTCAATAATATTACCTTCCTAAACTCGGGTGTGCATTTCATATGATCCAAATCCAAATCTTAACAACGTTGAATAAAATGTGTTTCGGATTGTGGGCGCATTTCATGTGGCGCGATCCAAAGACATGTTTCAAACGACATTAAATCTTCTTTAAAATAATTAAAAGCGGTTTAAATAAGTTTAAATGTACCATAGGCTAAAACATGTATTTAAATCAGATAATAGGCCAATTATGATAGTTTAAGCGACCGTGCTAGAACCATGGAATCTGGGGGTGCCTAACACCTTCCCCCGGGTTAACAGAATTCCTTATTCAGAATTTCTGGTTCGCAGACTTCAAAAGGAAAGTCGAATTTCCTTGATTTGGGATTTTAAAATAAACCGGTGACTTGGGACACCAAATAAACTATTCCAAGTGGCGGCTCTGAATAAAAATTGAATAAATAATCCCATTTCGAATAATGTCACTTAAATTAGAAAAACTCCCTTATATCCCCCCTCGGGTGGGTAAAAAGGAGGTGTGACAGCTCTGGCGACTCTGTTGGGAACGTCAAACCCAGAACTTCGGTTCAGGGTTTAAGAATTCGAGCTTAGGATAGCTGTTATGATTGGCTTTATCTGTTATCTGATTTTCCTACATGTTTGAGCCTAATGTGCTAAATGCTTTTACTGCTTTGATATTCTGTGAACTGTATATAAACTGCTACGAAACTCTTCCTCTCTTTGAGTCTTCTAAATCATGAAGAAGGGTGCACTTCGTGTGACTTCTCTTCTGTCTAGAGTCTTATCCCATTTTAGAACGAGGTTCGGACAAGTTTCTAAGCCAGTGAAGCTTCAGTATTCCCGGTACGCTGCCCCCCTCGGCTCGAGTTGTCCGCTCGGGTAAGCCAGGTCTAGAATAATAAATTCAGGTTTTAAACCTAGTATAACAAAGCCTCATGCTAGATCCCTAGTAGGAACGTTTGTTTGCATCACGTGCATTTGACTTAGGAGGCTCAACACAGGGGTTGGGTCTATCTAGGACAGGCGTACCTGAAATGAAACACCATCCTGATGCATTTTACTTGCTACTTGTGCATTTATTTGCTTCGGATTTGCATGTTGACTGGTTTGTGGATAATAGAAGGAATTGGGAAAAGAAAATAGCAGTGTGAGGGCTCAGAGAGATAGTTACTTGTTTTGAGAAATCAGTGTCCAAAATATACTGAAACTCTGCCAAAATTTTGAAAAAAAAAACAGAAAAGAAAAAGAAAGTTTTGTCTTTAGAATTAGTTGGTTTTCATTTTGTCAAATCTGACGAACTACGCGGGTCTGAAACTCACCGGATGTGAGATACGTAGGCAAACCTCATCGGTTCCGGCCCATAATTTTCAAGAAATCCAAAAATATTTTCTTTTACTTCTTCTCTAGAAAAGTCTTTTTTTGAGACCCCAATTTTCAAAAAATCCAAGAAAAAAGAATCATTAGTTCCTTCTTTAGAAATTTTTCCTTAGAAAATTCAAATAAAAAGTTTTTAAAAAAAAAAACTCAAAAAAAGTAGTGTCCTTCTTTCTGAAGTTTTTTCATACGGAAAAAGAAATAAAAAGAAAATCAATAAAAATCAAAATCCAAAATACGGTTTCCTTCATTTTTAAGTATTTTTCCCAAAAATTCAAAAAAAAATCAAAATAAAAAAAATCCAAAAAATACTCTTTAGATGTCTTTCTTTTGTAAATTTCCATAAAAAAATTTTGAAAAAATTAAGTCCAAAAATATTTTCGCCTTTCTTTAGAAGTGCTTTTGTAAATAAAAAAAAACTCAGAAATCCAAAATATTTTCTTAAAAGTCTCTCTTTCGAAAATTAAGAGGCAACATCCAAAATCCAAAAATATTTTTATTTCTTCTTTAGAAAAAGAGAAAACAAATGAAAATTCAAACAAAAATATTTTCTTTTTACTTTTAAAATTCCCAAAGTTCAAATCAAAAGCAAATGAATTTTTAGAAGTCTTTCTTTCAAAAACAAAACAAAAATCAAACTTCAAAAGCAAAAAAATCAAAAAATGTTTCCTTTTTTCTTTTAAAGCATTTCTTTCAAAATTCCAACCAAAAAAAAAAGTTAGTTTATTTACTCCATTTTCGATCTTCCCGAACTACGCAAGATCTGATTCATGCGAGGTCATGATACGTAGGCAATCCCCATCGGATTCGATCATAGCTATAAAATAAATTGAGTGAAAAAATAAAGTGAAAAAAAAAGAGAAAGAAAATTGAGTGAAAAGGAAAAAATAAAAAATAGTGAAAAGAAAAAAAAAGAGTGACAAAAAATAAAAGAGTAAAAAAAGAAAAGAAAAAAAGAGTGCAAAAAAATAAAGGAGCGGCAAAAACAAGAGTGATTAAAGAGAGGCAGAAATGAAGAAAAGAGGTACAGAGTAAAAAAGGCTAGTTAAGGCCGAGATGAAACATACAACCGTTTAAACACACGGTAGAAGCGTTTAACTATTAGGTGCATTGCATCCCAACGTGCGATTTTCTATATGTTAAATGTTTCAAAACTAACAAGGTTGTTGGATGTGCAAGCATTTAGCCAGGTTTTGGTGGTTGGTTTTGGTGGTAGTCTAGTCTCCCCTCCTTCACAAAGGCACATATGGCCTCCGCAGGCAATCTACCAATCATCGGTCCTGAGGATAGCCCAGCATCGGCTATTCTACAGCTAGAATCAGCAGCTGCTAAAGAGAACAAGATGTTGCGTCTCCGCATATTGGAAATGTGGGACGCCTAGTCTAATGGTAGGGAACCGCCAAGTGCAATCCCTGGGTTTCCTGAATTGATCCCCAGGTCAGGTGAGGTTACCAATGCCCTTGTGCCCAACCCGCTCATCCCATGCGGGCACCCTTCAATGCCTTCCGATGATCCTGGCATGCCTTCTGTGGTTCGCCCCCAGGCACCGGCTTCAAAGGCACCGCCTCCAATGTTCATCTTTCAGGATCCACAGCTTCAACCAGAAATGACATATGTGACCCCATACTCTTTCACTCAACCTCCGCAATATGACCTCTCGGCGGAGCAAGAAAAGGTTGTTGAAAATCCCAAGTAAGAGGAAATGGCTCGGAAGATGAAGAGCCTAGAACAAAGCCTGAAAAACATGCAAGGTCTGAGTGGCCAAAAGAGTGTGTCATACTCTGACCTCGGTATGTTTCCCCATGGCCACGTGCCAGTTGGCTTCAAAATGCCAAAATTTGAAAAGTACGATGGGCACGGAGACCCGGTCGCTCATCTGAAACGATACTGTAACCAGTTGAGGGGTTCTGGTGGAAAAGAGGAGCTGCTAATGGCCTATTTCGGGGAAAGCCTCACTGGAATCACTTCTGAGTGGTATACAGATCAAGAAACTACTCATTGGCACGTGTGGGATGATATGGCCAGAGATTTTGTTCGCCAGTTCCAATATAATATGGACATCGCTCCCAACATAAACACTTTGTCCAATTTGAAAAAGAATATCACGAAAAGCTTCCGCGAATATGCTGTCAAATGGCGTGAGCAAGCTGCGAGGGTAAAGCCTTCGTTAGATGAAGTTGAAATGGTCACGGTCTTTCTGCAGGCCCAAGAGGCTGACTACTTCCAGAACATAATGGCCGATATGGGTAGGCTGTTTGCTGAGGCTATCAAAATTGGGGAAATAGTTGAAAACGGTTTAAAAACGGGCCGAATCTTGAGTCATACTGCCTTTAAGGCCACATCACAGGCTGCTCAGAATGGTTTGTTATAGGGTTTGATGAACAGAAATGGGTTCGAAGAGGGAGCTATGATGGTGTCAAGCTCGAGGGGGGCCCGCAGGCCAATCATATGTGCCTCCTATCGTCCCACCACATTATTATCCCCTTCAAGATGATGCTTATGCCGTGGCACCGCCTCCCTATGAGGTGATGAGTGCGCAATCTTACACATAGCCACAATATTATACACAAAATCGAGTTCCAACTCCCATAAATGCCCATCCTTACCAAGCTCCATATAATCCCCAACCAGATCTTCCCTAGTACAATCCTCGCCCAAGAGAGCCTTTTAGAAAGAATCAGTTTACCCCTATTGGTAAATCGTATTCAAGCTTGTTCCAAAAGCTAATCAGGCCAAATCTATTGCAGCCAGTGGCCCCGAACCGGTCGAACCCCAAGTCCCCCTCGCACCGAGCTGATGCTATATGTGAATACCACTCTGGAGCAGTGGGACATAGTATAGAGGACTGTTGGACCCTCAAAAGGGCAGTTGAGGGTTTGATTGAAGTTGAAAGAATTATTTTTCAGGATGAAGAAGCTCCTGATGTGATGAATAATTTGTGGCCTGCCTACAACATCGGGCCAATAGTCGGAATGATTTGTGAAGCTGTGGAATTTGATCCGGCATTGAAGGCCATTGCAGCCATTGCCGAGGCAGGAGAAAAGCCAGAAAATGATCGCCAAGCATGAAAGTTCCGCATTAGACGGGAGTCTCGGTAGCCAGTCTTGCTATCCTTTCTGCGTCTGGATTATCTCAGGGTGTGATCCGGACGTTTTACTTTATTGTCTTACTTTCTGATGTAAGCCCTTCTATCTTCAAAAATTAAAAAAAAAATCAAAACAATTAAAAAAAATCAAAAATCAAATGGAATTAATATTTCATTGTCTAGGAATGTTTCTTTTCTTAATCTTGTCAAATTTCTTTTTTATTCTCTTTTTAGTTCTATTAAATGCAGATTTCAAAAACATGACATGCTTGCGGACTTCATGCCCAGATCCTGAAAGTTGTCAAACCTCGAAATAATGAATCAAGGATTAGATCGCAATGAAGATAAAGTTTAAGGAAATAAGACAAAGAGTTGGAACATCTGAAGGAAAATTGGTTCTAGATTGGAAAGGTCCATATATTGTAACAAGAGTACTGCCAAAAGAGTGCGTTGTACTTGGGACACATCAAAGGAAATATCCCTGAAACAACTATCAATGCAAATGCAATCAAAAGGTACTCTGTTTGATCCTCCATATAGCATTAATATTCTCCGGTTGGGATGAAGAAGGCTTTTATTCTTGCTACCCAAACAATATCAACCCTTTGCAAACCCTTTGAGCCGGTTACCGTTCTTTGACTACCCTCATTGGAACCTAAAAGTGTCATTGAAAAAAAAAAGAAAAAGAAAGAAGAGAAAAAGAAAGAATTGGAAAAATGAAAAAAATGAAATAGAAGGAAAAGAAAAAAAAGGAAGAAAAGACAAAGAAAATGAAATGAAATGAAAAAAAATGAAAAAGGAAAGGAAAAATAAAGAGAAAACAAAATAGAAAAAAAAACAAAAACAAAATCCAAAAACAAGAGTTTCCTGAACTACGTTCGACTTGATTCCGAAAGGATACGTAGACAACCTCTCTCTGAGGTTTAGTCACACCAAAATAAAAATTCAAAGTCCCCTAAAAAGTGAAACTGGGGCAGAAGTTATAATGGTTCGGCAATATCCCGCCCAAAAGGTTCCAAAGTTGTAATTCAATCCAAATTCTTTTTACCCCAAACCTTGTTCAAGTCCTTCTAATCAATCGGCAAAGAGGTTCGAAATGGGAGGATGGAGTTATTTGGTTCTGATACAACAAAATAAGAGGAATAAATGAGAGAGTCTTATTGGTGAAAACCCACACGGGAACCGTAAGACGATGGTAAGCAGGGAAAATCAAAATGAGAGAGTCTTGATAGTGAAAACCCAGACGGGCACTATAAGGCACTGGTGAGAAGAGAAAAGAGAGAGGTCAGCTAGTGAAAATCTGCAAAGGGTCCCACTGATTGAAGAATATCCTCAAAGCCATCGGCATCGACAAAATCCAGGCAAGGTTTCTCGAATTTTGAGGCAAAGTTGTGATGAATTTATGAGAGTCAGATGGTTTACACAGATCAGGCATCTAGTACAAAAGACATGTCATGTTCATTGAAGTCCACATGTACTCTAGATAAGTCCTTCTTTCCTTTTCTCGAAAGGGATAACTCTTGTCTAAATTCGTTTATCAATTCCTTTGTCTGTTTTCTTTGAATCCCTTTCGGTCTAACATTGTTCTGAAACTAAGACAAAGAAAGGATGGCAAGACTGATTTACAGGGTTTTCGCTTGATACAAGCTAATGTCCAAAAGGCACCCAGCCTCGTCAGGGGCATCAAGTCGACCTCGACTGGCCATGGCGGCCGATGCTCCGAAATTGAAAACTCTTGGAAGGAGAAAATCAAATCAAAGTGCCTATAAAGGCAAATGGAGTTGAAAACGTTGAGTCCTACGTGGCCAACCATCTCGGCAAAAGTGTGAAAAACCAAGGTACCAAAATGACCTGAAATTAAAGTTGGAAGAAAGAAGCCAAAATGAAAGGCCTACGAAGGCGAAATAAATTTGGAAAGGTTAAGTCCCACACGACTAGCCGTTGCAGCAAAGTTTGAGGAGCCAAAAGTTCCCCAATGTTCCGAAGAAAAAAAATGAAAAAAGAAAAAAAAAGGAAGTCAGAAAGGAAAGGCCTACGAAGGCAAAATAAAGTCGAAAAGGTTGAGTTCCACCGACCAACCGTCAAGGCGAAATCTGGAAAAAAAATAGAGGTTCTCAAGGCCTGAAATGAAATTGGTCCCCAGGAAACAAGCAATTGCAATTGAGATCTTCATCAAAGAAGTTGGGCCGAGATCAAGCGATTGAGACAATCAAGGCAACAAAACCAACCACCGTTTCAAACTAACAATTGTTCTTTGTTTGAAAATTTGAAACAGGTGCAATCCAAAGCAATCGTGAAAGAAGCAGGTGCAACCAAAAGGAAAAAAAAGAAGTGCGCAAGTGCTAGAAACAACTTTGCAGCAACAATCCATAAAAAGGGAAGTCCCCTCCAATTTTTCTTTCCCGCATTTACTCATTTCAAAAAAAAGGATAAGAAGAAAATTCAAAAAATGGTAGCTTAGGATCCCCAACCTCAATCTTTTGTGCTTTTACCAATATTAGGGCTACAATCCTTGAGTTGAGCCTTTTTAGACATAAGGCCTCCATTCCCTAGTCACCTCTTGCCAACATTATGGCTTCAATCCCTGAGTTGAGCTTTTTAGACATAGGGCCTCCATTCCCTAGTCGCCTTTTGCCAACATTAGGGCTCCAATCCCTGAGTTGAGCCTTTTAGACATAGGGCCTCCATTCCCTAGTCGCCGTTTGCCAACATTAGGGCTCCAATCCCTGAGTTGACTTGTTTAGACATAGGGCCTCCATTCCCTAGTCGCCTTTTGCCAACATTAGGGCTCCAATCCCTGAGTTGAGCCTTTTAAACATAGGGCCTCCATTCCCTAGTCGCCTTTTGCCAACATTAGGGCTCCAATCCCTGAGTTGAGCCTTTTAGACATAGGGCCTCCATTCCCTAGTCGCCTTTTGCCAACATTAGGGCTCCAATCCCTGAGTTGAGCTTTTTAGACATAGGGCCTCCATTCCCTAGTCGCCTTTTGCCAATATTAGGGCTCCAATCCCTGAGTTGAGCCTTTTAGACATAGGGCCTCCATTCCCTAGTTGCCTTTTGCCAACATTAAGGCTCCAATCCCTGAGTTGAGCTGTTTAGACATAGGGCCTCCATTCCCTAGTCGCCTTTTGCCAACATTAGGGATGCAATCCCTGAGTTGAGCCTTTTAGACATAGGGACTCCATTCCCTAGTCGTCTTTTGCCAACATTAGGGATTCAATCACTGAGTTGAGCTTTTTAGACATAGGGCCTCCATTCCCTAGTCGCCTTTTGCCAACATTAGGGCTCCAATCCCTGAGTTGAGCTGTTTAGACATAGGGCCTCCATTCCCTAGTCGCTTTTTGCCAACATTAGGGCTCCAATCCCTGAGTTGAGCTTTTTAGACATAGGGCCTCCATTCCCTAGTAGCCTTTTTCCAACATTAGGGCTCCAATCCCTGAGTTTAGCTTTTTAGACATAGGGCCTCCATTCCCTAGTCGCCTTTATGCCAATATTAGGGCTCTAATCCCTGAGTTGACCCTTTTAGACATAGGGCCTCCATTCCTTAGTCGCCTTTTGCCAACATTAGGGAACCAATCCCTGGGTTAAGTTGTTTAGACATAGAGCCTCCATTCCCTAGTCACCTTTTGCCAACATTAGAGCTTCAATCCTTGAGTTGAGCTTTTTAGACATAGGGCCTCCATTCCCTAGTCGCCTTTTTGCCAACATTAGTGCTCCAATCCCTGAGTTGAGCCTTTTAGACATAGGGCCTTCATTCCCTAGTCGCCTTTTGCCAATATTAGGGCTCTAATCCCTGAGTTGAGCCTTTTTAGACATAGGGCATCCATTCCCTAGTCGCCTTTTGCCAACATTAGCGCTCCAATCCCCGAGTTGAGCCGTTTTAGACATAGGGCCTCCATTCCCTAGTCGCCTTTTCGCCAACATTAGGGACTCAATCCCAGAGTTGACATTTTAGATATAGGGCTCCATCCCCTGAATAGTTTAGATTTTGTTGCAAATAACTCACGAAATTTTCCTAGTGAAAACTGGGGCAGAAAATTTCGTTCGTTTGTTTGTTTTTGGCATCTGAGTAGGTCTGACATCGAGGCACAGGATTCGAGATGACCAAAAGAATGAGTCTCAATCTAGAATAAAAAAAACAAAAGAAGTGAGTTCAAAAGGTTGAAGCGGAGAAAAATGCGGACTACTCAAGATATGATTGAAGTCACAAGCTTTGCATGTCCCCCCTTGACCCAAAGCTGAAGAAAGAACCAACACCTACAGCTAACGAGCATCAAGATTCAGATCGAAGTCCACATCAAGAACCAGTTAAGACTCAAGATCAAGCTTCAAGAGATTTATAGATAGGAATCTTGTAACTCGTAGTTGATAGGCTTAGCTAGTTTAGCTTTTTATTTTCCATTTTTGGTGTAATAAGGAGCTCAGCAAGCAGAAATAGTAACAACAGTAGTGAAATCACAGCTTTTCGGTAGTCCCAGCTACCGAAACTTCCAGAACTACACTGACCTGATTCCTTTATAGCCAAGGATATGTAGGCAACTTCTGAAGCAAGGTTTGGTCAAAATATTTCAAAAAAAAATGCTTCTCATGGAGTTTCAAACGGGCAAAAATCCCTCATATTGCTCACTTTATCTTTGCCCGAAAACTCTTCATGTCTCCGAGCAAAGAGGGGCAGCTGTAAGCACGTGATTTTTGCCCTATATGAAATACTCTTACAAAATCCCAAGAAAATAGATTTTTTGTTAATTATTTGACATTTTAGGAATTTTTGTAGAATTTTTTTTTTAAACTATTTGCATTTTTGTGCATGTTTAAGTTTTATTTAAATTATGAAAAATACCCAAAAAAAAATATCACTCATGGCATTTAGGATTTATTTTTACATTTTTAGAATTAATCATAATCATTTGCTTTATAAAAAAATGAAAATCACAAAAATGCTTCATTTTTACACTTTTCCTTTTATTGATTTTTTCTCCTTTAGTTTAGGATTTAAGTGATGTTTATAATTTTTATAATTAGTTAATTACTTCAAATTTCACACTTTGGATAATTTGGGATTTTTTAATTTGTAGACTTTAATTAAAAGAAAAGGAAATAAAAGAAAGTCTGGTTTTGGGCCTTCCTAATTAAATCTCCTCAGCCCAATTAGATTCCCCCATAACCCAATTCCAATACTACTACCCAAATTCCCATTACCCATTACCTTACCTCCTACATATAAGAATACATTGAGGAAACCTAAAAAACACACATTATCAGAAGAAGATCCCCTCCCATAGACAAAGACGAACGACACTTCATCTTTCTCCAAAAGAGGAGACAATAATCGGACCCTCCCCATTTTCATTGATGAACCTAAGCGTCGTTTTCCCCTTTCATCTTCTTCCTCATTTTTCTGACCTTCCCCACTTCAACAAAGGCTAGAGATGAGACCCCTCACACAGTAGACATTAGAGACACAAAAAAAACAGAAGAACAGACCCTTCCTTTCTAAAGCTAAGAGCCACATTTTCCAAAATCCAAAAAAACGGAGCAAAGAACATCAACAGCCAGGTCTGGATCTGATCGGAAAAGAGCCGTCCAGCGACCCTCCATTGATACCCGACGAGACAGAGCAAACTCAGCTGAAACATCTTTTAAAAAAAGCAGATCTAAAAAAAATACGAAAAATGGCTCCGAAAAAGAATAATAACATGGTTAACTTTCTGGGTTCAAAACTCTGTTGATTGTTGTTGATTCACGCTACTGATGTTGTCGGGATCTAGTATGCTGAGCTTCATCCTTAAAGATTCAAGCTTTTACTTGTCACCTTGCTATAATTTCGCACTTTAGGTATTCTTCAATCTCATACTTATTGCGTACACAGTATGTATCACATATTTTGCATTTGGATGGCATTTTTATGATGCGCCGTTTGGAATCCTGTCGTATCTAATTACAAGTTTTTCTCGTAACCAAAGTTATTCTCCATTTGTTATATTGTTGTTTATTATTATTTTAAACTTTTAGTAGCCGAAGCGTGAATAGTCTAAATTCGTATATCTCTTTCATTCAATGTTTCTTTCATTTCCGTTTTTGGTTGTAATTTGCATAAGCTGGTTTTAAGTTTTTTTTTGTTTTGTTTGTTTTTGTTTGTTTGTTTGTTAACATTTGTAAAGGAGGTAATGATAGATCCGTGATTAATGTTTTGGATTTTTTAAAGATAAGGGTTTGGGGTTTGGTATCACAAAATGCATTTGGACTATTCAGTCAATTGAGTTTGGATTAGAGCATTGTGCCAGACTTTTATTTTTAGCTCCCAGGTCAAATGATAATCCAAATTCATAAGCTAGCCTATCTTTCTCTATAATTAATTTACTCTATTTCCTCCATAATGTTATCCATAATCAAAAACCCTGCAATAATCTCAAAGTAGTCTAGAAAACAATAATATGAATATCCGTAGTTTACTTTAGTTGAGCACAATAGTCTTGAAATAATTTGGGGCATGCCGTGCCAAATAAAATTTCAAAATGCATGGCCCTCATTTAATTAATTTTAATCCTTATAAATTGAGGCGTGCCATTTAGTTGAATTTCCATGGCCCTCGCAAAGCTGAAACGCGTAGTTGCTTTAAGCGCGTTATTTCAATAATATTACCTTCCTAAACTCGGGTGTGCATTTCATGTGACCCAAATCCAAATCTTAACAACGTTGAATAAAATGTGTTTCGGACTGCGGGAGCATTTCATGTGGCGCGATCCAAAGAAATGTTTCAAATGACGTTAAATCTTCTTTAAAATAATTAAAAGCGGTTTAAATAAGTTTAAATGTACCATAGGCTAAAACATGTATTAAAATCAGATAATAGGCCAATAATGATAGTTTAAGCGACCGTGCTAGAACTACGGAATCCGGGGGTACCTAACACCTTCCCTCGGGTTAACAGAATTTTTTATTCAGAATTTCTAGTTCGCAGACTTCAAAAGGAAAGTCGAATTTCATCGATTCGGGATTTTAAAATAAACCGGTGATTTGGGACACCAAATAAACTATTCCAAGTGGCGACTTTGAATAAAAATCGAATAAATAATTCCATTTCTAATAATGTCACTTAAATTGGAAAAACTCCCTTGTATCCCCCTGGGGTGGGTAAAAAAGAGGTGTGACAGATAAAAGACCTCTTCCTTTATAGGAATGGAAAGGGATTGAATTATTTGATTGAATCTGTCCAAAGGATGGATTTTCCACCTAAAATCTGTCCCAAGTATTCAAAGGACAGATGTTTGGTCAAAAGTTTGTCCAAAAGATAATTTTTTCACCAGCTATGAACAGTGTTAGGAGCAGTGTCCTCCAAATAGCCTTTAATAGTAAAAAGCAGCCAAACAAGTACCCTACACTCAAATATTCAGCTTTTATCATGACTAAAATTCAAGCTAACACACTCATACTCAAACTAACTATAAATAGGCAAAGCTAGGGCATGACTTCAATTGTAATTGAACTAAGTATTCAATCAAACTAGATTAAAGCAATGTGATATCTACAAACTAACAATGAACAACTGAAATCACGAAGTATTGTGCAAAACAGAATTTGGATGAGCATCGCTTAATTATCAGACAACGATCAACAATGAGATCTTATGTTATGACTAACAAGCGATTCACAACTAAAATTACCATAGTTTAATTAACCTATAAATACTACTAACAAAATTAGGAGCAAAGATTAATCCCCAAAACTAAATTTGAAACACAAACTGAAAAATCAGAAACGGGAAAGGGGAGATGGATTGAAGATTTACCGAAAACTCGAGCAACCAGGCAGCGGTGAAACAACGGCAGTGGTGGTGGTGATTCGACCCAAGACATGGTTTTATTGTTGATTGATACCAAAAATCCTAAATCCGATGAGCTGAATTTCGATGTTGGTATAATCGACAATAAAATCATGTCTGAATCAATTGGAGGCAAGAACGGAAGGGCGCTAGAAGCAGCGGTGGCATTGGGCGGTCATTAGTGACTTCACTAGAAAAAAGTCAACAGAATTCGGGGTCCAAACAAATAGGAAAAGATAGAGCTAAAGGAGTTCTATCCATCCATGTATGTATTGTGGGGTGGTGGTGGACAGAACTTCACGAATTTGAGAAAAATGGTGGCGGTTAGGGTTTCCTAGATCTAAAATTCGTGGAGTTTGAGGGGGTTTTGAAGGAATTGGTTTGAAGATATGGAAAGAGGAGGTGTTGGAGATTACATAGTAAAATTTTGGGTGGTGTTTGGACCAACAACCACGACGGCGGATGGTGGCGGAGGCGGCGGATGAGAGAGAGAGCGAGGAGGGAGCTAGGGTTTGGTTAAGGAGTGAAATGGGAGGATTTTCAGATTTTTGGAGCTTTAAATTTGGAATGGGCTATGGATCTAAGCCATTGGATCAAAAAAATGGAGGGATGAGATTTGATCTTACATTTACTTATCAAAACGGCGTGTTAAGGTACGAAACTACGCCGTTTCGGGATATACTGGCAGCCTATTTATGGATTAGCCATTGCACTTTTGGCCACTTAAATCATTTCAATTTTGTCCTAATTCCCTTAATCCTACTTATTAAACTAAATTTACACAAATTAATTAATTAATTAAACAACTTATTCAAATGATCAATTAACTAGATTAATTCACCAACTGAATAGTTAGTTAATTCCTAAAATACACAAATGAATAAAGAACTAATTTTTTTGGTATTTTTATGATAGGAAATATGCAATTAAAGACACAAAACTTGAGAAAAATAATTAAAATAACAAAACACGAATCACCTTAGGAGGTATTAAAATAGTGCAAAAATTAGGTGCTCACACAAGGTATAGTAAAACTCCCTGGATCTCCACACTTTTGTGGGAGTTTATTTTGTAATATTGCACTACAATGCTCTGTGAGCTTCACTACCGATGTCTATTCTATCTTTCTCTTCTTTGTGAGGATATCGTTCAAGAACTTTGCATAAGTTGTCATTTGTGAGAGAACTCAGTGAATGACAGATTCACATTAACCTGTCTCAGTATGTCTAAATATCTCTCGAACTGCTTGTCCAGCTTTTCTTTGTATAACTTTTGGGGAAAAGGTAGAGCAGGCATGTGCTTGCTCACATTATCAGATTCCTCCCTTCTTGAAGTTATCTCCTTCTTCTTTTTCTCAGCTCCCTTCTTTCCTTTCTTCTTCTCAGCCTTTTTATCATCTTCAATTTTCAGCTCCTTCCCACTTTTTTTTCAGGCGCAACTTCTTTTTGACTTGGAGTGGGATCTTTCAATACTTGTCCACTTCTCAAAGTCACAACACTTACTGTTTCTTTGGGATTCTTTTCAGTATCAGCTGGCAAAGTACCTGGGATTCTCTCAGATAATATAGTTGCAATTTGTCTCACTCGTCTCTCCAAACTTCGCAAACCTGTCCCAAGTTCTTTAATAGTTGCACCATGAGCATCTAATATCTCATCTGTCTTGGTAATGAATGAATTCATTAGATCTTCTAACCTAGACTGAATTGGTTGTTGAGGCTGAAACTGCAGCCTTGGCCGATTCACAAAACCAGGAGCTCCTTGAAATCTGGAGTTATTTTATTGCCATGCATTTGTTGTATCCCCAGGTGAACTCCATGAAAAACCAGAGTGCTTTTGACCCATTGCATTGAATTTATAATTACTCACAGCATTAACTTCCTCAGTTGAGGCTTGACACTCATCAGTAGGGTGTCCTTTTCCACATATGTCGCATACGGCATGAGGCTCATGATGTATCGAAGCTAAGGTCAGCTTCCTTATTTCTTTTGCCATGGCATCAAGTTGTACATGCATAGATGTGCTAGCATCAACCTGGCGAACACCAGTTGATCCTCTTCTTTCAGCAATCTCCGAGGGCCACTGTTTGCATCTTCAGACAATTCATCAAGAATAGTGACTATATTCTCTGGAGTCTACTTCATCAACGGACCTCCAGCTGCATTACTCAATATTCTTCGTGAGGTCGGTGTCAATCCATCCCAAAAGTCTTGGAGTTGCATCCAGAGTTCAATTCCGCTATGCTGACACTTTCGCATTATCTCCTTAAACCTCTCCCAAGCTTTAAACACAGTCTCAGTTTCATTCTGGCAGAAGTTATGGATTTTTCTTCTAAATTTGCCCGTTTCAGCTGAGGAGAAATATTTAGCTAGAAATTTTTTGGTCATCTCCTCCCATGTTCTAATAGATCCCTGGGGCAAGCTTTGAAGCCAGTACTTTGCATCGTCTTTGAGAGTGAAGCGAATGCCGTTAAGTAGACTGCATCTTGTGACACACCATTGTACTGGAAGGTGTTCATAATCTCCTCGAAGTCCATCAGATGATTGTTTGGATCTTCGTTCATCTTTTCTCTAAAGACACAGCTATTTTGGAGGGTTTGAAGTAACCCTGCTTTAACTCAAAATTATTAGCTACAACAGGAGGTGGTCTCACACTCGATAAGCCTTGACTGTAGACCGTTGTCTCACATAATTACCAAGTGATCTCCCTTGGCCGGGAGCTATGTTTCTGAACTGGTCTGCACCCTCGGGCTGATTCTTAGCTATTCTTCGAGCTCTTTCCTACTCATAAGCAATTTGTGCATCTCTGAGTGTTGCTTCTTCAGCATCTCTTGCAGCTTTCTCTCTGAGTTGGGCTGCCTCTCTCGCAGCCAAATCAACATTATCATCATCTCCCACCATATTTTCTTTGATTGAGGATCGCCCAATCGTTTCTGTATTCTCGGAGAGACTGTCGCAAATGTTTCTCAATTTTTGGTTCGTATGGTTGCAATTCCTTCCCAGAAGATCGAGTTATGCACCAATCTAACCTGTAGCCTGCGCACAGTCAAAGAACACCAAACGTAAAAAGAGAAAATAAAATAAAAATAAAAATTCCTAAATTAGCACTACAAACTATTTTAAACACTATAGATTGTCAATCCTCGATAACGGCTCTAAAATTTCACGAGCCTTGAAACATACACTAAAACATGCTCGCTAGTCGAATATAGTAAGTTTTAATATCGTATCCATAGAGATTGGAGTTAAACAGTATTATTGTAGTTTGTAGTTATATTGCTATTCAAGATAATCAACAATTTAGAGTTTCGTGTTTAATACTGAAATTAACTAAGAATCTAAATTATTGGCTAATGAAAATCAACGCAAGTAATAAGCAAAGGAAGTTATCAATTGGGAGAAGATATGGCTGATAGGATAGGTGAAAAACAAATGTTTGGGATTTAACTCTAGATAATTCACTTCTAATGTTCAAGTGAGTCTCTCGAATTCACTTGGTTATTAGTTCAATTGTTCAGTAGAAACTCCTCTCGCGATTAAGTCTCAGCCTCACAATATAAATCAATTTTAAGCATGTGAAGATATGCAAGAATTCTTAGTGGATTGGTCGTTAGGAGAATCTCTCTCGATTATCCTGCTAACTAAGTTGAATCAACAATTCAACTAGCCTCTTCCGATTACTAAGAAGAATTAATGACTTCAACCAACAATAGATAATGCAACAATATCACAAGTTATGCCTCTCTCGATTACATGAAAAAGTGATTAAAGGTGCAACAGTTAAAACATCCAAAATAGTTCAATACATAAAACTAGAGTTAATTATCCACAAACAAGTATCGATACATTAAATCCATCAAACTCTAAAGAGAAATACTCCATAGACATGGAGTAATTCATCAAAATTAAGTGTAAAGTAAAGAAAAACATGAAACAATCAAAACCCGTGTCTTGAGTTGGGATTGAATAATGGATTCCTTGTGCTCTTGCTTCTCCAACTTCTCCTTAGCCTCCTTAAGTCTTAGATATGTCAAAAGTCCAAAAAATACTATTTTTCCATGTATATATACTAAGTAGGGTCGGGCCCAAACAAAAACACCTTCTCCTATGCGAAATAGGACAATTTTCTAGAGTTGGAAGTACGCGTCCCCGCACCTGGAAGTGTGCTCGCGCACTTGGCCGTGCACTTTTCACCCTATTCTGCCCCACATACGCGCCCAATGCGCGACCAGTGCGCAGCCGTGCACTTTTCACCCTGTTATGTTGGGAATTTCAAAAAACGTAAATCTTAAAAGTTGTATCCCTTTTAAATAGCTTTCCAACGATATATTGTGTATCCCAAACGGAGTAATGAGTGAAAAGTTATGTGCATTTTATTAGACAATAAATAGAATGTCTGCTTGATTCTTCGTTTCATTCTTAAAGTGCACTATCATTCGTTGATCCCCGAACACGATATCCGCTTAATTTCTTGGGCTTTTACTCAGACTTCAAAGTACCAGAATAACTCGAATTCATTCCATAACATTTACGTAGCTCGGAATCACTCCTACAAGGCATAAAATACGCATTTAGTGCAAAACACTAGTGATTAATGCTCCAACTCAACTAAAGTGACTAAATACGAGATTATAGCCAACCATCACTGCTTCGGACCAGGATCAGCACTCGGGGAAGGGAGCCGGTTAACCAATCTCGGGCTCGAGTTAGACCCACCTGCCTCCAAGGGCAGACATTTCTCGATACTTCCAAGTCACCCAATCTGGTGACACCCTCCATGGCAGTGGAGTCCACGCAATCAAAAAGGCTTTGGAGGGGATCATCCACTCTCTGGACCCCCTCATTTGACCGCTCCTTCGTTATTTGAGCTTCACCGAACATCGAGTCCGTGAACAAAGATGATCCCGTTATGTCAGTGACACTAGGTGGGGCAGAACCGGTGTCTTGAGGGTTCTCAACCCTCACTGCTGCATCAGCCTCTTAAATTTGGGAAGGATTGGCCAATGTTGCTCCCCACTCGGCTAACACCCATTCCTTAGGGACCGATGGCTCTCGGGCTACTAAAATTTCATCCTCCTCGGACTCGTCCCTAAGCCAGGGGAGTAAGTCCGAGTCAAGCACTTGGGATCTGGAGGTTTCTTTTGACTTTCGGACCAACCTCCTTCTCGGTTTCTTTTTCTCCAAGCTCGGGGAGCTCGGAGCCCTCCTCCTTTTTCTCTCTATGGCCTACCCAGAGCAGGAGTCTCGAAAGGCAAGTCCTCGCCACCGACTAGAGGCCTAAGCTCAACGTCCTTAGGCAAAACTGCAAAAGAAAAAAGAAGAAATTAGAACTTGATGTTAAAAGAGGGAGATCTAGCACAACCTTATCGGGAAAGAGATCTCACCATGGGAGCGGGCCTCCCAACGACCTTTCGAGAGTTCGCGCCACGAGCGCTCGGAGTAGGGCATTTGTGAAACTACACTTTCGACCCACTCCTTGAGTCGAGGAACAACATTCGTGACCTGAGCGATGGCTGCATCACCACAAATACCGACAAAGAAAAAAAAAGTAAACATAAAATTGACAGTCGAAGGGAAGTTTCTACTTACATGACGTATTCCACTTCTTGGGAAATGGCATACATTGTGCAGGAATTAAGTTCGAAGTCCTCACTCAGACAAAATGGCCTTGCCAACCTTAGTCTCGGTCCTCGTCAATACTTGAGAAAGGGGCCTTGCTAGCCCAGTGCACCAGCTTTATCAGCCTCCTTGGAACAGTCGGGGACTGTAAAAGTGGAGTAGATGATCCACAGTAAAACGACATGAGCCAAATTTGTCCACAAAAAACCGTAGGAGGATCACGATCCTCCACACTGAAGGATGGATCTGACTGAGGCATACCTCGTATCTCTTGTAGAAGTCTATGATGACCGGGTCCATTGGTCCCAATGTAAAGGGATAAGTGTAAACACTCGATGCCCCTCGACATGGGTGGTAATGGCCTCCTTGGGGTCGGGGACCACTATATTTTTATCGGCCCAATTGCAATCTTTCTTAACCGTAGGGAGGATTTTTTCAGTAATCGAACAGATGTATCTCGAGACCTCTTTGCACCGCCCCTGTACGGAAGAAGGTTTTTCGACTTTGAAATCGTTATTGACCGAGCATCCCCTAGGGACAAACATTTTCAAGGGAGGTTCGGCCACTAGTTCATTAACCTTTACACTCGGAGCGGGCTCCTTGGCCTTAGTGGCCGGCCGCGAAGTGGTAGGAGATTTTTGCTGGGGAACGATTTTGGAGGTCTTTGCCATTTCTTTAGAAAGTAAAAATGGAGAGAGATCTGGAAAAGATGAAGAAAGAAAGAAAGTTGAAGAATAAGACTTGTTGGCCTAGGAAAAAGACAGGTGATTTTTTTTTGCAAAGGACCTTGAGTAACGAGGGTAAAATCACTCAAAATTGTTGAAGTTCTAAGGGTACGAGGGTAGGAGGTTTGATGTAAAGTAAAAATAAACAAAGGAAAGGGTATTTATAGTAGTTAGGCGACGTTTCGCATCCAGGGATAGCCAACCGGCGACCGGCATGCATTAATTACGACGTGACTGACAAGACGTTTCGGCTCCTTTGTCGTTTCTTCCGCGATGCGTCGAAGTAGGAATCGAAAGCTCATGTCGTTTCTCGCCATTTACCCTCCGAGAAACGAGGGGACTATTAGTATACGGGTAAAACCGAGTTCATGGTGCACCTCGACTTCCGACAAGATAAGCCAGGCTCGAGATTTGGTGGCAAGGGACCAAAATCGAGTCGAAGGTCCCATCGAGCCAGAGCCCGGGGGCACGATGCCTGCCCTCAGGGATGCCGAGGTCATAATTCCAGAATCGGCCCCAGCCTCGAACAACTTCAAAGGATAGTGTTGACAGTCAAACATAACCAGCGGAAGGCAAAATATTCGTAGCCGGCCAGATATGATGGCGGGAATCTTGGCACGTATCGATGGAGAACCGGCAATCAGTTAATCGAAAGATTTTTTACCTTTTATAGAGTTGTACCAAATGTAGAACTCCCCTACTATATAAAGGGGGTCTGATTACTCAAAAAATATAATGTAACTCACACTTCAAGGCAATATATTGTTATTTTCTCTGCTATCAGCTATTTTTCTTGTTCATTAATGCTAATTGTGGTGAGCCCGGGTCGAGGTTGATTATTTCACTGAGACTGGAGCTATCTCACTCGTGCAGTTCGAATTTATTCTGTCTTTGTTTATTCATTATTAACTTCATTGATTGCTTTGTGTCAAATTAAACCACGTATCTTTAAAATCACTTACAAATTTAATTATTATTCGATTTTGAGAGTAAACATATATATAGAGAGAAAGAGAGATGTTACCTGTGGGTTCTCATGAATGGTGGCCTATGGTTGACTCACGCCAAAATCTTTTTTTCCCCGTAATATCTTTAATTTGTACGTTTATTTGTGGGTGGGGTGGGGTGGGGGTGGGGGTGGGGGTGGGGTGGGGTTTACATTTTACAAGATTGTGTCAACTCCTATATTTAATTAACATTATTTGTTGAAGTAGAGAGACTCGCGAATTATTCGAGAGACATGTAGTACGTACAAAGTTATACATATATACTGGGACACTGTATAAGATTTTGTGTCATCTGTATAAGTAGCTTAATTTAGACCAGCGTTATTGATTGACTTTGAACCCAGCAGCCAGATTGATCAGTTATCAGATAAGTCAAAAAAAGACCATGGTTCTTTTGTCGCACCATAAATGGAAAATAAGCTACTCAAAGCGTGGTCCTTATCCTTGATAATGAAAAAAGAATTTATATCATTAGTATATAAGTTAAATCATACTCTATTTTTTATCAGTAAATACTTATTCGTATCGGGTATTTTCATCAAACTACGTTAATTTTATAATTAGGTGATCAAATGAGGTAAGAATGTATATTAATTAATCATGATTAAGTGCTAAAAGTCTACCTACAAATACATATCATGTATCTATTAGTTTTGTGTGAACACTGGTAAGTAATTATGTCTATTATACTGGGATTGTGCGAGATTAATTTGACATATATGCGACTTTGACATTTTAAAAGCATCAACTTTAGAATAGTACCATTCTATTATATTTTAACAGTTTTTGCTATCCTTTGATGACAACCGTGGAATACATGAAGATTTTTGGTTGAATTATCTCTGCCACGATTGATAGGAATTATTGATTCCCATGATGATGGCACAGTAGTCCTTTGTCTTTTTGTTTTTGTTATCTTTTGGATTATGATAGAAAGATTTTATCTCATCTAATAAACAAACATGAAATATATACTAGCTGCTTTTATTCCTTTCTTGGCATTTCGGAAAAAGATGAATAGTTTTTGCCATAAAATTTTCCAAATAAGTCAGTTAGTTCCGACAGTCAAATAACATCGTGGAGCAAAGGAGACTACTCATTTCTTCCGGTCAAAAGATGAGAAGAAAAATATATATGTAATTTTAACCAACATGTACCTCTTTATATCAAGCATGTATTACATCATATATAATAAAAACAATATGCTGCAACGAGTTATATTACTTTGATATATAAAAATTCTTTGCACTTTAGGTGTACGGAGTACAACTTAAACTCTTTGTTAATAAGTAGTCATTGTTATAAGTTATAACCATTCTGAAGTACTGCTTACACATTATATTATACGTTCTACAACATTCAGAATTGCCAAGAAAAGAGCAAAAGAACGAATATAAATAATCAAATCCCGCTCTTAAATTTATTTTGACTTTTCGTTAGATCTTACTTCAAACTTAAACTCTTGACCCATTTAAAAGTAATATTTCATGCAGTTCTGATTGAACTCATTATAACTAGGAGGACCACCACGTACAGAACCACAAGCCTACTAAACTTCTTGCTTATTGTTGATCAAAATCCTTTGTTGTGGCCTTGTGGGAGGAACAAACAAAAAATGTTTTGGGTAAATATGGAGAGAGAACAGTAACCTTTTTTCCCCATGCTTCCGAATTAAGAGTACATATATATGATGCATGATTACAATAGTCCACCTAAATGTACCCTAGCTAGCCATATTTTGTTCTTGTTTTTTTCTAAGGCTCCAGAATCTTTTTCTTTTGGTATATACCTCGTTATGGTCGCCAGTTATGGTGGGATTAATTTGAAAGACATCTATGAGCTCAAATTACCCGATATTCATGATCATGCATGGAGTAATCTAGCAAGTATTTTAACTTTTGCATTCTTTCTCGCCTTTTTCTTGAACATTCATTTCGTATAGTAAGATGTTAGAGTAGTTAGTGTTTGATGGGAGTATTTGATGTTATTTTGATATTGTTTTGTTGTTTCTTGATAGGGGAAAGTGTAGATAAAAAACAGAAAGGGGAGAAATAGTTAGAAAGGAGAGAAAAGGAATCATGTAACTGGCTGTGGTGATGAATCAATAAAAAAAATTCTTCACAAAAAAAAAAAAAAGAAAGAAAGGAAGAGGTGTTTAAAAGCACTTCTTTGTCTTTTATAGTTTGAATATTTTTAAGTGTGATTTGGAGGGAAATTGAAATTTGACTATATTATTAATAATCAAGATTGGGCACTTTGGCCAATTAAGTAACCGAAATTAATATTTTAGTCACATTTTTTTAAATTAATTAAAATATTTTTGCCTTTTAATTTCAGAAAACGTTTTTATAAGCTTTCTATTTTTTTGGTAAGTAAAATTTTTATTTCACAAACCAAGTATAATCTTTACAATTCCCGTTCATTAGGATCTTGGACATCATGCCCCAAGACCTATACTCTTCTGTTTCTCCTAATTACAAAAAAAAAAAATAGCAAACAGTCTACTATTAACTCATAGTCTAGGATACTCCTTCATCTCTTGTAACTTCCTATCTAACTTCTTGTATTTACTTCCACGACTATGAATTTCTGTGCTATTACCCGTATAATGGCCTCCTTTTGCCTAGCTTTCCCTTGAAAAATCCTCAAGTTCCTTTCATGCCATATGTGATAGACATATGCTGCCAAACAAATTCTATATATGCATGAAATTGCAGATTTTCCCTTTGCATGCACCTCTGCCCATTGAACTTCTTCATACCACCCTTTTGTTTTCCTTTGGATTCCTTTCTATTCCAATAAGCTATCCCAGATTTGCGATGCCATTCCACATTTAAAAAATAAATGTTCTGCATTTTCTGGTTCTCTTGTGCACAATGGACATGATAGGTCATCAACTAGACTCCACTTTGCCACTTTATCTCTTGTTAACAGCCTTCCATGTAGGTTTAAGTATAGTATGAACAACCATCTAGGAGCTCCATAGTTGTTACAGATTAATCTTCTCCATGAGCATTTTGGGTACTCACCCTCAAACTTCTTCTACATCTTTTGTATGGTGAAGCGCTGCATCTGATTAAGCTCTTCTTCTTATATCCCCAATTCTTCCAGATATTCAGCAACCTTAAGTATCTTCTGTACAATCCACGATGCCTGCATTGGTTTGCTCTTTCACAGACTAGCTCTCCTCCCATAGTAACAATGTATCCACTTTATCCATAATTTGTCCTTTTTGTTGCATATATTCCACAGCAATTTGCACACAGCTGCCTTGTTCCACAGTTGGATGTCCATAATGTTCATCCCCCCTGCTACTTTAGGCATACAAATTCTATCCCAAGCAATAAGTGCCCTATGTGATACATCAACACCTCCTGTCCAGAGAAACCTTTTACATACACTCTCAATCATTTGTATCAACTTCCTTGGTAAAGTAAAATTTGACACCAGAAAGTTTGTATTGAGAAGAGAACACTTTTAATGAGTTGCAATGTCCCTGCATAAGACAAGAACTTTGATGTCCAGCTAGTAATCCTGCCAATGATCTTATCAATTACTGGCTTTCTTTTTAAATTCAAAAAAGGTGACTATTGGTTTTAAAAGGTGCATGTTACGAAGAGATGAGTCTGTTGGAATTAACAGTTACGAAGAGATGAGTCTGTTGGAATTAACAGACTCCTAGAGGTATTATAAATACCCATATCATCTCCAAAACGAAATACATCGGAAATTTTCATCTCTTTCTCTTCTACTTATTTTCTACAACTCACAATATTCTGTTCTTGTGGAAAATTCGAGTTAATTGCAGAAACTCGGATTTCATAGGCTTTGTAGAATCCTGGAGGAATTCTGCCATAATCCCTGCAGCAACGAAATTGGGAGGCTTAAATTCCTTCGGGACAGTGACTACACTATCAAGCCTAATTATTTCGTCCCATATTCTGTTATTTTTCTAACATAAGATTGCTTAAGGAGTTCCTTTCTTTTTTAACTATATCTCTCATTCATTTGCGTGCATGCCCGGTATAATGCATGTGGATTTTGAGTGAAAAGAAAAAGATTACATGCATTATTCAAATAATTACTGTCAGAGTCAATGCAGAAATAAAGGTAGGAATTGAAGAAGAGAACCTTGGAGCAAGTTTACAAGAAGCTCTCGCTATTATTAGAATTCTCAAACCGGTGATTACATCATCACAAATAGATATATCAGTTCATGCATGTGCAAACCCCATCGTTAAGTTAAAGCATGTCCTTGCACATAACGAAACAAGAACAAAGTAGGACAACAAAGCTATGAAACAAAAGAAAAGGTTTTTCTGATATATGAGGGAAAAACTGCATTACAGATGATGGTGATGACAGATTGAATTCATCTTCATGCATCTCTACGTGCAGGAAATGTCGTCGAATTGAAGGGTTTCTTGGTGTAAGAGAACCCCAAAAAATTCCACCGGCTTTGCTAACTGCGCTGCCTCAATAACTCTATGCACAAGTTGGTGGTATTTTAGGTACCCCTTGACGTTGTAATTCTCCCAATACACTGTCGACAGCGGGAGGTTTCAGTCCGAGGGGAAGTGGCAGCCATGGCTTTGATAAAACATCTCCAATAGCCGCATCTATGCTCTCCTTTGACTGTCAATATTCATAAATATGTTAGTAAAACATATTGAAAGCTTCGAAACGGTACTAAGGTACTGAGCTAATATACATTAAAAATAAAGTTTCCCGAACATGAGCACTAATACAAATAAGGCGGACCTATGTATTATGTTGACGGGTCACCGGACCCCATAAACTTCAGCAGAAATTTTGTTTATGTATATGTGTATACCTTGAAAATTGTTAATTTAAATCATTTGACACCTTACACGCTAAAAACCTTTAGGAAGCATTGATTGAATATAATATTGTGCCCTGTCACGTTAAAAGCCTGAGCCCGCCTCTAAATACAATGACACCTAGTTCAACAATGACCTAAAGGGTTGCAAGTGTCATATTTTAGAATCATCGTTCCTTAAACATATTCAAGTGCATATCCGTTTAAAGTGACCATGTAAATAAAATTCATGTACGAGTACTTTCTTATTTTTAACTATTTGTACAATGCATGACTAAATGAAGAATCGTAAGACTAATTAAGGAGAGAGAGAGAGAGGGGGCATACAGGATGAAAGTCACAAGGAGGTTTGGGAAGAGGTTGTCCAGCTCCGGCGACGGCAGTTCGAACGCCAATGATGGGGTCTACTTTGTACATGGCGGCAGGGGGTGGAATGCCTGGGACTGGATGAGGAGCAGGATATCTCTGCATCAATTATTCTGACTATATAAGCCAAACTTTTTAAAAAGATAGTAGTACTATATATGCCAAGAAACACATGGTCTGTATTTACATAAATCCAAAAGTAATATATTAAATTGCACACTTCCTTAGAAGTAATAATTCAAAGAGCAATGATTAATTGATTGAATAGTTACCGTTGGTGCTATAGGTGCTGGAAAGTAAGTAGTTCCTGGGGTAAGAGAATTTGGTACCTGCAACAATAGAAAAAGGAGAATTTGTCATTTTATTCTTATAGTCAAACACAATCATTTCTAAGTAAAAAATGTTTAATTTTAAGGTCAAACTTGTTATTACTAAAATCATTAGTATCTCACTTACATTTAATTCATTTATGTTTCAACAAAAGCATACACTCTTTTCTGTTTTCTTGTTTAAATATTTTAAAAATAATCTTTCCTAAGGCATAATATAATTAAGTGATTAACATATTTTTTTGCAACGACAAACTTTTAGATAGACGACATAATCACATAGTTCAACATATTGATTTTACTCAAACAATTCAAGTTGGTGCAGTTAAATTTCTTAATCTAGAAGTTGATATCTTGGATTCAATTGTCAACTGCCCCAATCAGAAATAGTTCATTGCTCTAGCCCAGAATCATTTATCCAGCATAGGCTACATGAACCCTTAGTAGTTTACCGAATAAATTGATAACCCTCTCTATCTATCTTTGAAATATTTGAATTTTTCAAAACTCCATAAACATGCAGAAAAGAAATGCTATTCCATTTGGACCAAGACGTGTAATAAAAGATAGAGCTCCCCCCACCCCCCAACTCACCAACCAAAACCAAAAGGAAAAAGAACTCACCCGTTGATGATGTGGATGCCAAAAAGAAGGATCTACAGGTGGTGAAGGATGAAGATGAGGAGGATGAGCAGCAGCAGGCGGCCATACTGGTGATGGATGATGGTGAGGAGAAGGTGAAGGTGCTAAATGTTTCGGCCACATGTGCATATATGATTGGTCGACAGATGGATGACCCCATACATGTAAGGGTCTAAAATGAGGCATTGGAGTTGCCATTGGAGGAGGAGGAGGAGGAAATCCAATAGTTGGTGCAGGCCATGGGTTTATATCTCTCTTTCCTCCTCCGCCTCCGGCCACTGCACAGCCGTAGATTTGCCTTCTTTGACTCCAGCTCGCCGCCTCGGCTTCTCTAGCAAGTAAATGTTTCCTATGGGATCGATATTTCTGCACATTCAACAATTTCCATCAAACTACTTGAACTTGATATTTCGTGGGATGATTACAATTTTGAAGATGCAGTATTTATAAGCAAACGTTTGAAACAAATGAGAAGGGAGTATGGTGTAACCGGTAAAGTTGTTGTCATTACTAGCGGAACTAAATAGTCACTTGTGGGTGCTTGTCTTTGATAAGATTTAATAAATTTACATAGGCAATTATATATAAAGATATTAGATAAATATTAAATGAGCACCCACAACTAAACTCATTTTTTCTCTTCTTTCAGAATTCTTATCGACAAGCACCCACGACTTTAAAATCCTCTATACTCCACTGGTTGCCATGTGACCAGGGTGGTCACGAGTTCGAGCCGTAGAAACAACCTCTTGAAGAAATGTAGGGTAAAACTACATACAATAGACCTTTGTAGTCTGCGCCGGTTGCCCTTTTTGTAACAAACGACTTAGCAAGTCCTTTTTTTATACTTAAGTTATTAGTACGTTCATATGCTTTAGAAATTTGAACCCAAGAGGAAAGGAGGATCCATTTTTGTTTTTGCTCTACGAGTGTTTCCAATTTGAGCAAAGCAGAAAATTTCATATTTTCAGATGAAATCAGCTTCTCTCTTTAAAGAATATGCCATTATTGGGATTAGAGAACAAGGGAAAGTATACAAATAGTAATTTTCCTACTTTTCATCATTGTCTAATATATTCTTTTCCAAATGCAATGGTGTTCTTTGCCCAGAAGGGAGGACCATTTTATTTAACTATAAAGAAAATAAAAGGAAAGTGAAAAAACTAAACAGAAAGTTAAAGGAAAGGAAGAAGATTGAATACCTGAAGATGGCTAGCAATGTTATGGCGAGTGAGACAATCGATTCCCATAATTTCCAAAATTCTTGATGGGACTGCCTTATCTACACCTAGCTGCTCTACTGCTTGTACAAATCTTCTGTGCAATTCTGGCGTCCAATCCACCTTCACACAGTTCAAGAAAATTCCAAATTTTATCCACAAAACTCAACCCATCAAAAATAAATAAACAAAAATTTCCTTTAAATTCATAACAATGTACTAATAAAACATACTATCTCCCAACTTTACTGTCAATTATTCTACGTTTCTAACATAGGATTTGTTGACACACACGATTTCTCGTGAAGTTTGCTTCCCGCTTGTGAAATCCCATAAATATGAAAGAGAGTTAGGTTATTTGAAAAGTTATTTCCTATTTATCAAAGGCTGAAAAACTGATTAAAAAATTTTAATCTTCTTTTTCGGACTGATTTTTTTCTGTTTACCTTAACTTTTCTCTTCCCTTGAGGATTATTCTTGGATTGAGCAGATGACTTTTTGCCTTTATCACTTTCTTTATGCACAGGATTCTGATTCACTGGTGGTGTAGATTCTTCACTCTTTTGAGTACTCACAAATTCATCTCCCTGATAATTCAGGCTCGTTAACCCCGAACCAAGATCCGAAGCTGAAACAGATGATGCTTTTTCAACTTCCTCTTTTCTTAAACAACTCTCTTGTTCTACATTTTTTATAGTAGTAGCAGTATTATAGTTGTTCACATCAGATTCGTCTCCACTACTAACTGAAAATTCAGCAAAAATCTCTGCATCCATCTCCAAATCTGGTAGCGAATCTCCGTCGTTGATCCCCACAAAAAGGTCATCAAAATCAATACTGTCGAGCAAATTTTCACCCATAAAATCTGGAAAATCATCACCTCCTCCGATCGTAAAACTTTCCATCTCGTTAGCCCTTTCATCTTTGGTTGTTGTGTTACTCAAAGATGACACAGCAAGCATTACAATAACACAATAACCAAACACGTAATTATTTGAACTGCAGTTACGTGAATTTAACGTTGCATGCCAAAACTTGAACAAAACCTAGAAGCTGAGGAAAATGGTTTGGTTTATAGGGAGTATATATGCCGAAAATTGTTTATGTTTGATTTTGAGAAATGTCTTGTTATTTCCTTTTTGTTGTTGAAATAGTGGTAAAACTAGTGTAAGTATAGGGAGCGTGGAGAGCCAAAGATTTAATCTACACCACAACTTGTGTAAAGGGGGTGTCTCTAAAATTTGTAATTTTCTTTTTGTTTTGTCTTGTTCTTGTATAGAAATAAATATTTGTTTCCAGTATTAAAGGGTTTTGTGGATGGTCTTTTTTTGACATAGAAAAAATCTTATAGAAAAGTGATGGTGAGCTGTTTTATTAGATTTCTTTTAGTATTAAATTGAGAGAGCCTAAGGGATGAAAGGTTGCAAGTTGATGACAGTCAAGTCAGATATGGTAGGGCTGTGCTGGAAGTGGATTTATATATGTATTATGAGCTCATCTATATCTGTTGGAACAGTAAAAAAAAAGAGAAGATATTGTCATGTATTTGGTCATATTGCATTCTCAACATGTGTTTGCTTTAATTACAATAACATTCTCGCTTATATAATTAAGTTTGTATGTTATATAGAAACTTGTACTGGAAAAGAGACCTTCGAGTTTTCTTGTGAGTTGAATTGTCAAAGCCGAAAATACTCTAAACTAAATTTCTTGTGAGTATTATGATTATTTATTCCGTAAAGGGCCAAATATACCCTTATACTATGAGAAAAGATTCATTATTAGAAATCTGGGCAAAATCATCCAAAAAAAAACGATCAAAGTTAGTCGGTAATGGCCAATAACCGTCCAAAACGCGACCATTTACGTGTGGACGGTATTTTGAAGGTCGGAAGGACATACCGACCAAAGTTGGTCGGAAATTACCGATCAACTTTGGTCGGTCAATTAAATTCAAAAAAAAATATTGCCGGAAAAACCGACCAAAGTTGGTCGGTATTTTAATTATGTAATTAAAAAATGCACCATTTGGGAATCGAACTGGGGTCTGTACTGTGGCATGATATTATTCTACCACTAGACCATTAGTGCATTTTGTTTTAGGACTGTCTTTTATTTAATTTATACTCTTTAATTGTATTTTCGCACGAAAATAACCGACCAACAAAAAATAAAATTATCGACCAAAGTTGGTCGGTTTTTTAAAATGACCGGCCAAATTAACCGACCAATTTCGGTCGGTTTTCTTATATTAATTTTAATTTATTTTAAATGAAAAAAAATCAAAGTTGGTTGGTTTCTTAAAAAATAAATTTCGCGGGACTCAAAAATAGTTTTCCGCATTTTTTCGCCAAAGAAAACCGATCAAAGTTGGTCGGTTTTGTAAAAGAAAATTAAAAAATAAAATATTTTAAAAAATCGACCAATTTTGGTCGGTTTTTTGGCCGGTTTTTTGACCGACCAACCCTTGGTCAGTTGTTGCCGAATTTCTAGTGGTGATTTAAATTTACCTCTCTTTATACTTTGAGTCCAAATATACCTCTACCGTAATATTATTGGTTCAAATATACCCTTCTTTTATTAAATTTGTCCAAAATGGACATTTGATGAGGTCGATGCTACCTAGCTTACCACCTCAGCGCATGAAATGTGCATGGAAAAGGAAAATTATAGGGAAACCAAAAATAACAAGAAACGGTTACTTGAGTGTTCCATCGTCAACAACTAAAATTGGCAGTCAAAACTGGAATAGCATTGACTAACAAAAGATGTGGTGAGATGTCAAGCAATGATTTGTCCATCCTCTGCACCCTCAAAACAATGGTTATAGCAAAACACTTCCTGCCTTTAAGATGCCTTAATAACTGAACAGTCTCAATCAGTTTTACGATATAGCTAGCACGATTAATATCATTTTCTATTGAGTCATTTTCTTTGCATTCATTTCCTTCTCATTACTCTTCACATATGACCAACGAAATAGGATTAATAAAATCTTCTTGTGATCATTATAAATAAGATTATAGATCTGGGGAAAAAAATGAAACGATGTCTTTTTCATATTAAACGTCCTCAAATATTTTAAGATAACTTTAATTTATTAAAACGACAATATTTAGGATCTAAAGGAATATTAATTTTTTTTGGGAACTCCATGAGAATATAAATTACACAGAGATTTGATATATATTTGTGAAAGATACCAATAAAGCAATAATAGTGGTCCTGCGGACATTGCAATTCAAGACCTTATTATGCTAGTTGTTTTACCCCGTTTAATTGAATATACGCTACCTATCAAACTTGACTTCTTTTATACAGTGTGTGCGGCCAAATATTTTACTTGTGGCTAGTATTTATATCAATTCAAGCAATTTAATTTAAGCAGTTATAATAAGATAGGCGGTCTGAATCAAATCCCACACCACCTCAAGGCGGTAAAAAGAATCTGAGCAGTTATAAATTATAGTGAAAATACATGCGACTAAATCATAATTAAGGGATAACTTGTAAGCATAAACTTTAATTCATACCGGGATCTTGAACATGATAATCTTACATATAATCGTTATAGAAAACATACCTGAAGCGGAATCCATTATCTTGAAGCGGAAGCGTTAATCGATAAATTGGTTTCTCGCTCCTTGTTCTAGCTTTCGTTAATCTGGTATGTTCATCAAGTAACCGATCGGACGGATGAGATTTGCTCATTAATTAAATATTAATTATGGCCTAATCTTATTGGGTCATATATACACGTAGGAAATAACTTACATAACTTTGTCTATGAAAATACATATATTGCATTCAGCAATTTGATATAGGCGCGGGCGGAGGCGGTCAGGATTTCAATCTTATGGGTTCTGGATTCTAATTGTTTTAAGTTATTGGGTTCTAAATTAATAATTTATACATATTCAATAGATTTTTTTAAAAAAAAAAAATAAGGTTCGAATCAAAACTACTAGGTTCGGCCAAACCCACTCTCGGCATTCTAGCTCCGCCTCTGGGCACGGGGCACCGGAAATGAATAAATTTTTCTTCTAATGGATGACTTATGAAAAAGGTAAGGATTATAGAAATTAGAATTCGGACAGAGATGTGTTACTGAAAGTCGTTCAACCTTGTATTATCGTTCACATTGTGACCTTAATATTATCTTATCCCCTTCTCAAGACTTCATTATGTTTAACGATGTTTTCTTGGAACTGATTTCTCGCGAGGAATGTCAAACTGTCGAAGTAGAGGGTTCCATCGTGAAAGGAGAAGATTTTTTTGCACCTCACTTAGTTTTTACATCACACGAATGATTACGCCATATATGTTTTTTACATATACATGTTGTTAGGTGTGCAAATAAAGTCCCACGTTGATAGCTAAAAAGATTGGGAGTCTAACCGTGCAAACTTGGCCCGAAGCAGACAATATCATATCATATTAAAAGTGCATTTGGGTTAGTTTAGCCCAACAGCTGGTATCAGAACCCAGATTCAGTGGGACGAGTATAGTGATGGCAGGATGATGGCGTGGGGCTCGGTTTCTTTGCCCTTACGAGCTTGGAGACGCGCACACAAAAAGAAGCTAGTTGCGGGTTTCGGTTGTCATATATACTCTGGCGATGTGGGTGACACATAGTGAATCTCGAAAATTGACTCGTGGATCGTGGTAATGGATCACGTAGAACTTAGTTCGAGAGGGAGATTGTTAGGTGTGCAAACAAAGTGTCACATTGGTTGCCCAAAAGATTGAGAATCTACATATAAAGTGTAAGGAGCTCTTAACAGTGTGAGGCATTTTGGGGAAAATCCTGCGGGCTTGGCCCAAAACGGACAATATCACACCATGTATTTGGGCTAATTTAGCCCAACACATATAAACTTGAGAAAAAGTTCAAATTGCCTTAGCATTATTTGGAAGTGTTCAATTTGGTCCATTCACAATTTTGCCATTAGAAAATCTTGTTATACACTATTGCCATTATGAATCTTTAGACTGAAATGAGTGACTTCCAACTTCCACGTGTTCAAAATTTTCGAAAAAAAAAGTCCAAAATTTTCCCTAATTTTTTTTTATATAATTTAAAATTATCCTCAGTTGGAGCTTCATTAGGCGTTAGGTGCAGAAATAGACTTTTTCCTAACTACATAAATAATGGTATTAGATTACAAAGTCTAATGGTGGACAGATAAATTGCTAAAGTTCAGCTAGCATATGGCATGCATATTTAACTGTTTTACTTATCAATTTTATTCACATAACCATGGAAGTAATATGTATATCTTTGCACGGTAATTTCTGTCCTTATAATTAAATTGATTAATTTGATATAAACATCGAGTATGAATAAATCAAAATTTATGTGGGTTTTTTGCTTTATTTTCTTGTATACTGTTAAAAAATCAAAGTACCAATTCCCACCCAGTCTAGGAAGTAATAATTCAACATAAATGCTTAGACATAGATCCAGTTCTAATATTGTTGAAATAATGTCTGATAACATGCAATATAATAAAATAAAAGGGAAAAATAAAACAATGGGCAAATTTCCAGACTGAGAATCGAAAAACATTACACAACAAAGAGGAAGTTGCAATATTTTGAACCACAGAATAAGATATATTTTACACAGGAAAAGTTGCATCCACTCAAGATTGATTTTCTTGAGGGTGTTTTTTGTCTGATACTTTAACCGACATTATTCATATTTGTGTCCAAAAATTGAAGAAATCAATGGCTTCCAATATAATATTCCGTAACCTTGTCTACTGTTATGTATTTTCCTTTTCACAGATCTTCTCCACATCAAATTTTCAATATATCATTTTCTCTCTTCTTAATACATGAAAATGGAAGAATTAAAAAAAAAAAAAAAAGTTTTGCACTGTTAACTTGTAGTTCTCCAATGAATGAAAACTTTGTGCTTCTTTATTTTTCATTTTGGTGGACATTAGTTCAATTATTTTCTTTGTCTGTTTCATAAGAAGTAAAATGAAGTTGCTAGCGAAAATATTTAGGCTTATGTAACATGATGTTTACCTCCTCAATTTTCATAAGCAGAATAGGTATGTCCATTTTTTTGCATCTGCCTGTGAAATTGGGTATGTTGTTGTTGTTGCCTGTGAAATTGAATTTACCTCTCTTGGCCACATTTGTACTTCAAGCTTCTAAACTACCTAGATAAGCGACTCTTATGATATACACACGTGTCATAGTTAGTTATAATTGTTATGCTTAGTTGTTATGAGCTTAGCTGTCATTAGTTGTCTAGTTATTCTTAGTTGGTTAAGTAGTTGGACACTTGTATATATAGTTAACCAACGAGTGTAATAAGATTGGTGATTATCATTTTCTTCCCAACTCTTTCTGCATATTCTCTCGAAGCTTCTGCCATTGAAGAGCTTGCTAGCTCAAGCTACAGCTCACTGATTCTCAAATATTTTGGTATGGTATCAGAGCGGGCGATGAAGATGAAGCACGTAAACTAATTTCGATTAGCAATCTTGTTAAGTTTTGCAAATCGATTGTGAATTCCCTTTTCAGTCATCTCATTTCATTAATGACAAAGTCGACGATTCCTTATACACATCCGCTATACCTTGGTCCATCTGATACTCCATGAGTAGTTCTAATTCCTGTAAAACTTACAGGAACTGAGAATTACAGTCTCTGGAGCAGGACAATGAAGATTGCTCTTCTAGGGAAGCGGAAACTAGGTTTTGTAACTGGTACCTGTACCAAGGAGTCGTGCACGACAGAATTACATGAACAATGGGAGAGTTGTAATGCAAGTGTTCTTTCATGACACATGAACATTGTATCCACAGAGCTTCTTAGTGGAATTGCTTATGCATCCAATGAATACCTTGTTTGGGAAGATTTGAGAGAGATTTGGCAAGGCGAATCGCATGAGGATCTTTCAATTACATAGAGCCATAGCTACTTTGTCACAAGGCATTGACTCTGTCTCAATTTATTTCACTAAGCTGAAGATACTTTGGAATGAATATGATGCCCTAACGCCTACTCCTAATTCAAAAGAGTATGTTGAACATCTTCAGCAACAAAGGCTATTGCAGTTTCTTAGTGGCTTAAATGATTCTTATGACCAAGATAGAAGACAAATTCTATTGAAATCTAAAGAGCCTACTATTAACCAAGCTTATGCTATGGTAATTGAGGATGAGTCATATCATGCTCTTAGTTTAGGCTCTATGAGTGATAAAACTGATCCAATTGCTATGCAAGTTAGTAAGGATCAGAATTACAGAGGTAAGAAGACATTCCACCAGTGTGAATATTGTGGACTTAAAGGATATACAAAGGAAATTTGCTATAAAATCATTAGTTACCCGAAGGATTTTAAGCGAAAGAAAAGGTTCAATACTGCTAACAATAATGGGAACCAATATGGTCGAGGAAATGGTAATCCTGGAGGGCAATTTGGTCGTGGTACTCAACAGCCCTTTAATGCTGCTAACAATGCTTCTACTTCAGCAAAAGGTGCTTCAAGATGTGATCTGCACAACACTCTTGCTACGAAGGTACCATACTTCACAAAGGAGCAATACAGGAAGATTCTAGGATTACTGAACAAAGAAACTGGTGATAACCAAGCCAATAGCCAAGCTAACATGGCAGGTATGGTTGCTAGTTTGATGTCACACACAATCACAAAAGATTGAATCATAGATTCTGGTGCAACTCACCACATAGCAGCTACTAAAAAATTATTAAATGATGATCCTAAGACCAAGAAGTCATCTTAGGACAAACTTCATTTACCAACAGGGATAAAGTTAGGATTTTCAGTATTGGTCAAGCAGTCCTACTCGGAGGAAAAACAGTGGACAATGTCCTTTACATTCCTGACTTCAAATTCAGTTTGTTATCAGTCTCCAAGTTAACTAGGCAACTCTCATGTTCTGTAAAAAATTTCCCTGATTTTGTATTATTTCAGGACCTCTTCACTAATAGGGTGAAGGGGACTGGTAGAGAAGATACTGGACTGTACATATATAAGGGAATAGGAGACATCAATAAGGAGGAGATACATAGCTTTGCAGTACCTACAACAAAAGGAGATTGCAACCTTTGGCGTATGAGACTTGGCCACCCTTCAGCTGGAGCAATAAAGATTATGGGGTTAGGAAGAGTTGTAAATAATGAATTATTGAATAAATGTATTGTATGTCTATTGGCCAAACATGCTAGACTAACATTTCCCACTAGTGAGTCTAGAGCTGAATGTCCATTGTCTCTTGTTCATACGGACCTTTAGGAACCTTACAAGGTTGCTACATTTGATAAAAAAAAATACTTCTTAACTGTTGTGGATGATTTTAGTAGATACATATGGGTATACTTACTGCAGCTTAAATAATAAGCAATAGTTGCTATCAAAAATTTCTTGCAGATGGTAAATAACCAATTTGGAACAATGGTAAAAGTTTTGAGATCTGATAATAGCACAGAGTTTCTTAACTCTCAATGTAATGAACTTTTACAAAGCCTTGGAATAATACATCAAAGCAGTTGTACTCACACTCCACAACAAAATAGTGTTGTGGAGATGTAGCAAGAGCAATAAGATTTCAATCACATATGCCAGTAAAATACTAAGGTATTTGTATTTCTGCAACTATGTACCTGATCAACAGAACACCATCTTCAGCCATCAGAGGGAAAAGTCCATACGAAATTTAGGGCATCTGAGAGTAATAGGTTGTTTATGCTATGCTACTGTGGTGCCCAGGGATGACAAATTGCTGCAAGAGCAAAGCCTGCAGTGCTCATGAGGTACTCTGAGAGACAAAAGAGCTATGTGTTAATGGAGTTGGCCTCTAAACAGTTCTTTATTAGCAGGGATGCGGTATTCAGGGAATTAGAGTTTGGTTTTACTTCCACACCACTAGCTGACTGTCCATTAGTTCCAAACCTGAGTATGCAGGCTTCCCAAGACCTGCCATTAGATCCAATCTGCATCAGTAGAGACATAGTCAACAATGATCTCGTAGAGGATCATACATTGGCCACTAACAATCCAGCAGAGCAGGTAGAGGAGACAGCTTCCCAAGGTGAGGAAGCACTGCCTGAAGAGTCACAACATGATCAACATGCAGTCCTCACAGAGTCATTGCAAGACTAAATATCTCAAGCAACCACTATTCTAGCATCACATATACCTCTCAGAAAAAGTACAAGAGAGTTCAAGGAACCTATTTGGATGACGGATTATGTAGCTCCAAGTAAGACATCTAGCAAATATCCAATGGCTAACCACCTGACATATGAATACACTACTCCAACCTATCATAGTTATCTAGCAAAATTCTCTACTTTGGTAGAGCCACAGACCTTCAAACAGGCAGCCAAGGATGAGGGGTGGATCAAGGCCATGCAACAAGATATTTAGGCCTTAGAAGACAACAAGACTTGGGAGGTAGTTGACTTACCTGCACGAAAGAATAATGTAGTTTCTAAATGGGTATACAAGATTAAATATCAAGCCGATGGTGAAGTGGAAAGGTTTAAGGCCGGACTTGTTTGAAAAGGCTATAGCCAACAAGAAGGGCTTGATTATCATGACACATTCTCATATGTTGCCAAAATGGTAATAGTGAGATCAATGATTTCCTTAGCAGTTTCAAAAGGCTGGACTCTATATCAAATGAATATTTATAATGCCTTCTTACAAGGTAATTTATGTGAGGAGGTATACATGAAATTGCTAGAAGGCTTTAGGAAGCAAGGGGAGAAGAAGGTTTGTTGGTTGCTCAAAGTCATTGTATGGACTAAAGCAAGCATCCAGGCAATGGAACGTTAAGTTAACAAATGCATTACTAGAAGTAAGTTTTTCTCAAAGCAGTCATGACTACTATTTGTTCACTCTGAGCAAACAAGATGATATTGTGGTAATTTTGGTATATGTGGATGATTTGCTAATTACAGGCAGTAGTGAATCCTTAATTACTAAAGCAAAACAGGTTTTACATCAGAAGTTCAGACTCAAGGATTTGGGTGAGCTCAAATATTTCTTAGGCATTGAGGTCCTAAGATCTAAGTCTGGAGTTATCTTGAACCAAAGGAAGTATGTGCTTGAGCTAGTATCTGAATTAGGACTTAGTGGAGCCAAGCCTACTAATACTCCTATAGAATCCAGCTTAAGACTCACAATTGTAGAGCATGACAAAGCAACAAGTGTTAAGGGAGATTCACTACTATCTGATGTTGGGCTTTATCAGAGGCTTATAGGGAAGTTCATGTGTGTTACAATCACTAGACCTGACATCTGCTATGCCATTCAGACACTTAGTCCATTCATGCAGCAACCCAAAAGGTCTATTGGGAATCTGCTCTTCGAGTGGTCAGATATCTTAAGCATTCACCTGGCCAAGGTGTTTGGTTGAAACCTGGTTCTACAAATGAGCTTAGCTGTTGGTGTGACTCTGATCGGGAAGCCTACCCCAACACTCGTAGATCTGTCACTGTATATGTTATCAAATTTGGTGGTTCACTTATCTCTTGGAAGTCAAAAAAGCAACAAATTGTTTCTAAGAGCTTTGCTGAAGCAGAGTATCAAAGCATAGCTTCAGCAGTCGCAGAGGTCACTTGGTTGCTTGGCATTTTCAAGGACTTAGGTGTCACCATTCAGGTTCCTATCACTGTGTTAAGTGATAGTAAGTCAGCCATTCAAATCACTGCTAATCCTATCTTCCGTGAACGCACCAAACACATTAAAATTTGTTGCCATTTTATTCGTGACAAGGTCAAAACTGGCATGGTCGAGACAGTGTATGTGAGCAAAGCTGGCATGGTCAAAAAGGGTTTAGCAAAGCTCAACATTTGCATCTTCTAGGCAAGCTTGGTGTGCTCAACATTTTGCACCCTGCAACTTGAAGGGGAGTCTTATGAAATACACACGTGACATAGTTAGTGATAGTTAGTTATGTTTGTTATTCTTAGTTGTCATTAGCTGTCTAATTATTCTTAGTTGGTTAAGTAGTTGGGCATTTGTATATATAGTTAACTGGCGAGTGTAATAAGATTGACGGTTATTATTTTCTTCCCAACTCTTTCTGCATATTCTCTCGAAACTTCCGCCATTGAAGAGCTTGCTAGCTCAAGCTGCAGCTCACTGATTCTCAATTATTTTGGCACAGTCCTGCAAAATGAAGTTGCAGTTGGTACACCAATATTAATTTTGAAAGTGAACAGCCAAGAGGAAGAAGCATCAGTGACCCGTGAAGTAGTGGCGGAGCCATATTGGCACAAGGGTAGTCAGTTGAACACCTTCATGTGAAAATTATATAGCATATATATGTTAAATATAATATCTTTTACATACATACATATATATATATATATATATATAATTTTGAACATCGTTAGTAAATTTTTTTGATTTCGCTACTGCTATTCGGGAAAAGGTGGGAGTGGCTCCCGTCGAAGATAAGATGCGAGATGCGAGATAAATATGGTTCGGGCATGTAAAGAGGAGAAGCAGAAATGCCCCAATTAGGAGGTGTAATAGGTTGGTCTTGGTGGGGTATGAGGAGAGGTAGAGATAGTCAAAGAAGTATTGAAAAGAGGTAATTAGGAAGGACATGACACATTTAGGCTTATCAAGGATATGACCCTTGATAGGAATATGTGGAGGTAAAAAATTAGGCTACAAGAGTAGTAGGTAATCGAGTATTTTTCTTTTTCTTTCCCATACCGGTATTATTAATGTTAATGTGGTATCTTTCTTATTCTTGGATTGCTATTATTACCCGTTGTTTGATTGCTATCTTTCGCTTCGATTTTCTTAATATCTTGATGTTGTTATTGTTTGTTGTTACTGCTTCTTTTCATCTGTTTTTTATTCGAGGGTCTATCGAAAACAATCTCTCTGTCCTTCCAGAATGAGGATAAAATATGAATATACACTATTCTGCTCGGACCTTATTTGCGAGAATTCACTGTGTTTATTGTTGTTGTTGGATAAAGGAGTCAAGATTAGTGTGAAAACAAGGGAATATTGACAGTAAGGAGTCAAGTCACTATTGAGAAGAACAGTAACTTTCATGGGCCAAATTTTTTATAGCAATTTTATCCAAGTAAATGGTGGGGTAGAGGGAATGGGATTCCTGAGAGGGGACCATATAGGAGGAAATACTTTTGGCAAGCAGCAACTGAGTTTAGATGACACATTTGTTAGTACTTCTAAAAAACAGACATACATGTCTTTGTTGTGTGGACATTGATAGAAAAGGAAATGCATTTAACAAAATGGGTCCTCTTAAATAACAATAATTGCTCTTCCTACATGTTGTTTATATATAGGATTTCACTGTTCCAGAGATTTTTTTCCATTTGGGTCATTTTTACAATAGTTCCCCCCTTTTCTCTTCTTTTTTTCCCGTTTAAAACTGCCAAAATTTTGACCCACCAAACTCTTCAATAATTCAAACATACGATAATGGACATATCTTAAGTGGTGCTGTGATTTTACTCCGTTACTTAGCCGGAGATAGAAGCGGATCCAAAATTTGAAATAAAATGATTTTAAGTCCCTTAATAATAAGTATATAATAATAACTGGATTTACTTCAATTAATTATAGATTTTTAGTGAATTCTTAATAAACATAGAGAATGAGCAAAAGTTATCAGGTTCACATAAATCCGTATGTTTACAGGACAACATGTTTACAGTGACGCTCTATCCGTCCCTACCTAGACATATAAATGAATTTAAGATTTAAAATTTATGAATTCTTATAATAATCTTTAATTAATAAACAATAATAATCGAATCTATAGTCAAATAATATTTAAATATTTAATAAATTTCTTAATATATATATACAAAGTCCTGAACATTAGTAACTTTCTCATAGAGTTTACAGTTCCTTCATAGTTCTGGTTTGTATGGTAAATAAGGTCTATAGGTCTTATTAGTGGTGGCAAAATGGATTAAAAAAAGAGCTATCTATTCATGTTATCTAATAAAAAATGGGTAGGATAATGAACTTTTTAAATATGGGTCAAAGATGGATAAGATCCATATTATCCACTTAAAAAATAGATAACCACTAGATTTAACTTTTACATTTATAAAGACTCAAATTGGATATTTCTCTAGTTTGGGAGACTATTCAAGAAGCCATGGATAATATGGGCATCTATATTATCTGCCGATTAACCCTTTTTCTATGCGTATTAAATATGGGTCGAGTCAGATAATTCACCCATTTTTATATTATCCATTTTTGGCCCGCCCATATCCGATATTCCACCCGTCCGTTTGCCTCCCCTAGGACCAATAAACGTACGGGGAATTAATTCCAAAATTCAAGATATTCTTATCACATTTTGATCAGTACATACTACATATTAACTAAGCTCTTAAACTTTGTATCGGATACCAAAATAGTGACTATACTTCTTATTTTACTCAAACTACAAATGCCCTGTAAGTTTTATTAAGAGGCTCTGGTTCAATTTTAGTTTCTCTCTCTTTAATTTTATGTATCCCAAATTGGGAAAAGAAATATCATGTGACATCAGTAGTATTAATTAAATGGCCGAGAAAGATGAGTAATATTAACTGAAACAAGAGAACAGATACAAATAGAGCTTGGATTCAGCTTCGACTTAACCAAACTGAGACGTATAGTCTTTGGTTAACTAACACAAGACATGATATTTACTATACCCTAGATAGAAGCCAATTCATGAATCTAAACTCAATGAGTTCAAAAAGAATGTGATCTTATTATATATGTATATTTAAAAAAATTCTTTAAATATGTATACATAATTCATGTCGAAAATAAGCGATTTCAGTTGAACCCACCAAACCTATCGTAACTTCGCCTCTACCGATCTAAGCATGGAAATTGATGACAAGGAAAGCACAAAATTAAGGGTCTCGTGAAGACCAGCTACAGTACTGGGACTCCATTGTTGTGCTGCGCATGGGGTCCTTGTGTTGGTTTAAGGTGATGGGAAGTACAATATTATTACACTGACCAGCTTAGACATAGTTTTGTATATCAACCGAGATATATGAGCGTGTCAAACACAAAGCATTCATTTGTTTGATGCTCTTCAACTCTTAAGGTTTGTCTCTGTTTGACACCCCACACCCTACCCCTACTCGTGAAGAAGAGGTTGATGCTTCATTTTCATCTTGACTTTTGGATGTTCTTTGGAAGCTATTGAAGAGGCTAACAATGCACTCTTTAAGTGTTTTTAATTTATTTATTCTTAAAATTTTAAATTTTAAATTTTCCAAGGAATAAATCATGATATATGTTATACAGTGTTAATTGATTGTGAGATGTAGAAAACTGGTCCTTTTTATGTGGAGTTGGGAGTCTTCATCTCATGATTAACTTTCAAGAATTAACCTAAATAACTTAAGCTAAAAATAGCCGGCGGATGTATAATATAAATATAATTCATGTATAATATGTATATAGTTGTGCATAATCAACGTATTACATCTAGGGGTGTACAAATCGAATCGGAAAACCGTACCAAACCGAAAAGTCAAACCAAACCGATTAAAAACTCCGACTAAGTTTAATTTGATTTGGTTTGGTATTGAGTAAAAAAATCCGAACCAAACCGGCATATAAATATATAATTTTTATATATTCTTTTAAGATTTTATATAGAATTTTCTTTAAAAATGTCTAGAAATATTTGAGATTCTCTTGCGGGATATAATATTTAATAGTATATGAAGTGCTCCATATTTATTAACCTTAAATAATGGGTTGTATGATCACTTTCTCATCAAGTGTTACTCAAATGCGTCAATCTCTTTGTTCTTCCATATTCATATCATATGTTAAGATCTATTAAATTGTTATATCTTTTTCGAATGTGAAGTGATTATTGTTATTTAGGTATCATATTAATTTTTATGTTTAATTACTAAATTCGGTTAACTTTGAGAAGGTAAATCAACGAAACAGACGACTAAAAAAATAACTATTATGTGTTACTAAGAAAATTCTCTCATAAAATTATTTTAATAGATAATATGTTTGTCAATTTTTTATATTTTTACTAAACATATATTTACTTATCAAAAATTTAACAAAGTAAGATTGAAATAATATTTAAGTAACAAAAAACCCGAAAAATCCGACAAAATCGAACCAATAATCCAAACCGATATAGTTGGGTTTGGTTTGGTTTTGATAAAAATCGAACCAACCCAGTCCACGTACACCCATAATACCAGCTAAAACGGTAAATATTGAATCTGACCAGCTATTTGGGTAAAAATCCCATTTGGACGTGCAGTAGTGTTAAATTGTCCTACAAATCAATATGAGATAGGTGTCTTAGGCCTCATTTGTTTTTGTTTTTTTAAGATTAAGACGTCTGAATCTGAATACACATCTTAATATCAAGATGTATATTAAGATTAAGACATCTGAATCTGAATACACATATGAATATATTAAGATGTGTATTAAGATCTTAATACTAAATGATTAAGACTGTTTGATTTTTAACATCTGAATGTATAAAATTTATCTTTATTTAAAAATTAATAAACATAAAATTCAAATGAAATACTAACTAATCTAATATTCTATCAATAAAATATATAGTTTTTAAAATATGATAGTTGGTGGTGATAGTTAACGGGTGAATGCCGACTAGAGGCAGTGGTTGGTGGTAGTTTTGGTTGATGATGATGGTTCATGAGAGTAACTAGTAGTGATTGGTAGTGGTGGCGATTATGATTGAGGATGATGGTGGTGGGTGGTGATAGTTAATAATGGTGGGTGGTGGTAGCAGTTGTGACTGAGGAAGGTGAAGGGTAGGTGGTTGTAAGTTATAATGATGGCAGTGCCGACTGTGGTTGTTGATGGTGATGGGGTGGTTAGTTGTGGTAGTTGAGGTGAATGAGTGTTGATTGTGGGTGAGAATGATGGTGGTCGGAGTGGTGGGATAGTGGATGGTGATGGTCGATAATGGTGGCGGCTATGATTAAGGATGGTGGTGACAGTGGTAGTAGTGGTCGAGTATGGTAGTCGTGGTGGCATGCCGGTAGTTGATAATGGTAGGTGGTGGCGGCAATTAATAATAAAAATGCGATAGCATCTTAATGAAATTAAATCTCTGTTATAGATCTTAATCATACAGACATATTCAGACACATTTAGTGGTTGTATAAAAGAAAACACTTAATGATTAAGATCTGAATAATTAAGATTCAGACTTTAAAAACAAACGCACTTAATATCTGTGAGATCTGAATATTTAAGATTCAGACCTCCATTAATCCTCACCTTATCAGTTTCTAAAACTGAATTAGATTCAATATCCATTTTTTTCCCCACATATATAGGAAGGTAATTCCCTCACTCCCACCCCCACCCTCACCCCATGCATCCATCTTATTTTACACGACACTACTTAGACTTTACAAAAAATTACTAAACCCTTTCCCGGTAATTACTCCATGCAACTCATATTAACTTACTATAATTATGTGACCAAATGAAATGAAAATATTCATTAACCATAATTTAAAGATAGAAGTTTTTTGCAAACATCTCCCTTGATTTACCTGGGTGGAATGTGAAATGCATCTTAAGAAGAAGCCAGCAGTTGTTCTCTTGTAATGAGCTAGAGCTGGAATTATAAAAAACAATGATTTTCCGCGTCTTCCGCTTTATTTAGATTGCCAGATTAATTAAATTAGTACTATCGCTATTTGTTTTTCTATTCTTTTTTGACAGGTAATCTAATTCTAATTTCTATGGTTTGTTTAGATTGAAATGAAGAACCATTGCAGGACCAATCGGCCGATATATGATATATTATGGAATTTTTACCTCCTATAGCAAAGGTTAACACCTTATTTATTTTAAATAAATACCATTCAAAAAAATTATATTCTATAGATACCTTTTAAGGTTATAGCAAAATATTTAATTTTGGTTACCTCCTAGTCCTAAGCTACTAAATACGTTATTCAGTTACACTATTTTCTTTCTCTCTCTACTTTGATACTTCTCATTCTCTTCCCCCATCCCATTAAAATTTCCGCTTTCCTCCTCCTTCTAGCGGCATCTTCTCTTTGATTCACTTTAATCAATCCTTCAAAATCCAGCGACCAGCAGCACAGCAACAACAAACCCTAACCCGAAGACCCAATCATGCCGAAGCAAATCCACGAAATCATTGGTGATTATTTGTTGTTGAGGTTCACCAAGTTTACAATGCTTGACTTTCATCACATATTTATCTTTCATTGATGCGTGGATTTCAATCCATGCGGATAACTAGAGAAGAATCCAATTAAGTTTCGATTAAATATTCTGTAAGTTCCGGTTCAATTAGCGTTCTGCAAGATCTTTGAAGATGGAAGAACTATTTGGCTACAAGGCGGAAATTAGGGTTTGTTCTTGAGCAAAGACGATGGAATTTGGGGGTGAGCAACTTGATTTTCTATTAATATATTTTAATGTATTTTCAACGTATCACGCTGTATTTTCATGTATTTCATTGTATTCATTGTTTTTTTTTCATTGTAATTCAATGTATCTCGCTGTATTCCGTGTATTTCATTGTATTCACTGTCTTTTTTTCATTGTTTTTCAATGTATCCCGCTATATTCTATATATTTCATTGTATTCACTGTCTCGCTATACGCCATGAATGAATTCATATGTTTTTTTAATTAATATAATTTATGTATTCAGATGTATTATATAATTTCTCTGAAGATTGCTATGTTTTTGGGGTATTTTTCAGTTGAGAATCTTTTCTATAACCAGAAATACAAATTTTGTGTGTTATAATTGAGTTTGTTGAGTTATATTAGGAGTTTATTATGTTAATTGATACACTTTCCGTTTAAGAACAGTGTAATCCCCTGTTTCACGCCGTGAATACAGTCGAATACAGTAATGTGTCCAGTTGTAATCCCATGTTTCACGCGATGAATACAGTCGAATACACTCAAATACAACAACTGATTAGCTGGACCTCCCTGATTCACGCCTATTTTTGTTGTTGTATTCATGAATACAATATCTTAAATACATCAAATACATCTTATAACCACATAAAAGTTATCTATAATCTGTAAATATAGCAAATGGTATCTATAGATGGCTAATTACTACTAAAAGATAGTGCTTTATAAAAATTTCTCATATAATATTGATATGTCCCTTTACACAAATAGCCGATCATATTCACTATTTATTTTTTCTAGTCATATAGATTATACACGATTATACACATATAATATATAAATTATACATGTAATATACCTTCACCGACTTTTTTAGTTTAAGCAGTTGGGTGGCTGGCTATTTGGGTTAATTATTCTTCTTTTTATTTCACTTTATCGTTTATCTATCGAGTACATGGTTTGAGTTCTATTTTTAGTATTAATTATGATAAATAGAAACTTATATATCATGTTAGAGTACCGGAAAAAATGAATACGTATCTAAGATCTGCATTAAATGGCCTAGAAATATGACAGTACTAAGTACTAACTAAACAACGGAACTGAAAAATGATATATCACATTTTTTTGACATGAATACACATTCAAAAAAGGAAAATAGTAAAAGAGAAATGAGTCCATTTTAAACCAATTTTGGACAAAGATTCTTTGATTGACCAACACAGCCCACATTATATACAAACGCGGATTCAAAATTTTAAGTTAACAAATTGTATATTCTAGGATAGGACAACTTATAGGGTTCAGAACAAATTAATCGTGCATATATCTTTTAATACAAATTTAAGCCAAAATTATTGAATTTTGAGAACCTCGAACTAATGATGTAGATCTGCCCCTGTAATGATGCCCACAAAATTAGGAAAATTGACATGGAAAAACACAATGATGCTCATGTGAAGATTAGTTAGGGATAGTTTGGTTGGGAAATAAGTTATCCCATGATTAATTATCACGGAATTAGTTATTCCACCCTCTCATAGGGATAAAAAAACACTATAATCCCGGGATAACTAATCTCGGAATTAGTTATACCCAGTGGCGGAGGCAGGATCTCTACGAAGGGGGTTTAAAAAAAATTGTATCTAGTGGGAATTGAACTCATGACCTTATGTAAATTTTGAACCCCCTTGACCACTAAACTACACTTTTGGATTGTGTTAAAAGGGTTCAAAACTTAATATATAGAGGTAAAAAATAGATTTTGCCTTATATATACAGTGTATTTTTTCGGCGAAGGGGGTTCGGGTGAACCCCCTTGCGCCCCCCTAAATCCGCCCCTGGTTATACCACGATTTTATTCAAACCACGCATAGGATAAACTCATCTCAAATTTAATCCCAGGATTAATTATCCCTTATCCCTCGTACCAAACGAGGCTTTATAGTATTGGAATTTCTTATGTATTTTGCTTTGGGACAAGTGGTTGTGTTTCTTTGAGGTGATCGTTAGTACAATGTTACATTGGCCAACTTATTGAAAGACTGATTGAGCATGTCAACACAAAGTATTGATTTGTTTGATGCTATTCACATCTAATCAATTAAGATTTGTCTCTACTAACTAAACCAAGAAGAGACTGATATTTCTTTTTCACTTTCAATTTTGATTTCACGGAAGTTATTGAAAAGACTAATAATACACTCTCTAAGATTTCTTTTATTTTTCTTCTAATTTTTCTTTTTTGTGTGGACCGGTACGTCATGATGTTGTAATAAAGGATGGTGATTTATACCCCCATAAATCCCTATATTCCAAGCACCAGCTTACAACATAGACATAAATATCTTCTCTTTTCTATTTATTTGTAAAATTCATTATACTTTCTCTATTTTATATTAATTGTTTCTCATAGTTTGATTTGACACTAAGTTTAATAAAAGAATTAAGACTTTTGAAATATGTGGTCTTAAACGCGTCATAATATTTGTGCAACAATATAATTTTAAAACTTGTAATCTTAAACATGTTATAGCATTTGAATGATTATAAAAATTTCCAGTTAAAAAATGCAGGAATATATATTTTTAAACGAACTAATAAGTAAAGAGTGTTAAGCAAATGCAACGGAGGGACTAAACAAGTCCTGGTTCACTTCTATAATGATAGAAAATGAACGTGAAATGGAATTATTGAATGCAACATCTTGATCATCTAGCTAGTCAAGAAATCATTTTAAAGCTGGTATAGGAATTGTAACTGATTAGTTGCAATCCGACTCTACATCACTAATTAAGGTACAGAGTTTTAATAATACTAGAAGTGTTTTAATTACACTAAAGCAGAAATATTGGTTCGAATAATGACGATTTTCCTCGTCTTCCACTTTATCTCTATTGCCAGATTCACTGAGGAACTGTCGCTATTTATTTTAATTTTCTTTTCAATTATTTTGATTCTAATTAATTTCCATGGTTTAATGAGATTGAAAGGAAAGACGGACGGTTATATCATATATGATACGTCCTTTTCTTTTATAAATTGACGTTAAATGGGTGGCATTCACCTATCAACAAGTGTACTCAAGAATATAATATGCTTTTAGTTCCTTTTCTTTTTCTTATTATTTTGTGGTACAATTAAAGAAAACAATGTTTTTTCTTGGAAGAAAAAGAAGGTTTTCACCTGCTTCATTGAGCTTAATTAATAATTGCAAACTTTAACCTTTTGCCATGAGAAATTAAATACTTTAGACAAGAGATTTGGAACTTCATCATTTTTACTTAGAGTTTTAAGTATAGAATCCAGATCTGTTGAATTAATAAAGAACTATATGTTCTCTCTCGATCACTGAAAGCAGCTTCCATATAAGAAGCTAAACCAAATTAGGGTACATTGCCTTTATCTCTTTATCTTCACATCATTAACAAAGAATGCATGATTCAAACTCTGACGTTGTGGTTTGAATTGTATATATGCTAAGATTTTGAACCTAGCTAGTGTAATAGTAGCAATTGCACCGACTAGCTATAGCCATTTTCAGCTCAGTAATTAAAAAGTAGTCACTATCACATGTAAAATTTGAAATTCCACGATAATGAATATTTTTCAATGACCCTTTTGTGAATTTTAGCTGTTTTAATAGCATTATTTTAGCTTATTAGTCCCTTCAATGCATGGCGTGCTGCTTTTAAGGCCTAGAACACAATAGAATAGCTGAACCGAAATTAATTTTGGGCAGGTTACTCATTTGGTTGGTCGGTTAAAAATAATTAAATCTGCTAGTCAAATATACAATATATATATATATATATATATATATATATATATATATTATGTGTGTATGCATTAATATACAAAAATAACCTATTGTATCGGTTATTATTTTTAGGAGCAGCTAAACCGTATAGTTTTTCCATATTTTCGATCTATCCAATTAACAAATTTAATCTGTTGGGTCAATCAAGGCCCCAAGCGGGAGTAACATGGACTAACCAAAAAGGAAAGTGATGTTTCTTCCGAGTCCAAATTAGATTTCCTATTGGACCGGATAAGGACCTTTGAAGAAGATCAGATACGTTTTTATTCTATTACCTTATGAGTGATCGGCTATTTGTGTAAAAAATCCAATTTTGAAGAAAAGCCTAAATACACGATGGACCAAAACTAAATTTTTGTTGTTGGGCTGCTGTTGGCCCAGGCGATGGTGCAATGCCAAGGCCCCGCTCAACAGACTGCTTTCTGAGCTAAATTCTAGTCATGTTATGTTTTCTTTTCGGCTTAAACATTTATATTATCAGATTACTTAATTTCTTAATATTATATGTTACTAGTATTAGCACCCACGCGGATACTAACCTTCTTGATAAATATAGATAATTATTGGATATTAATTAAGAAACAAAACATGAAAAAGATTAACCATTTCTCAAATTTCTTAGTTATAATTCTATTTTCTTTTTTGGTATCATTCTCAATGGTGTCATTGGATCCTAAAAATAATCAGGAAGCAAAATAATAACTCATATTTATGGCAAAACAATCAAAGGTTGAGGCTATGAAGGATTCTTTGGATATGACTTGACTCTTGCATTACTACTTGAACTCTTATTTGGTGTGTTGATATCATTCAAAAAATATTTCTATTTTAAAATTTTAGTTTCTAAAACTTTATTCTTTAATAATAATTATTTTTGTAATAATGTAAGTAAAAATATTATCCATAATTCAAAACTCAGTTTAGTCGGCTATCTAAAAATTTAAATAATTCTTTAGTCAGTGAATTTATTTTTTTCAGTATGACTCCATTTTGATATTTGACACTAACCATGTTAAACATCTTAGTTATTTGAATTACATGTAAATAACCTTAAAATTTAAATCTTTTATATAATATAGATAATCGTTACATATTAATTAAGAAATACTATATGAAAAAAACTAACATTTTTTCAAATCTCGTAGTGATATTTTTTTTTGCACCATTTTTATTTGAGTCATTGAAACCTAAAAATATTCACGAAGCGAAATAATAACTCGTATCTATGGCAAAGCATAAAGGTTGACACAATATGAACGACTCTTTAGTTACGACGTGACTCTTTTACTATGACTCTTTAGTTACGACGTGACTCTTCTTTCGTATGTTTTATATTTCAAAATATTTCTATTTTTGAAATTTTAATTTTTAAAACTTATATAAATATATATACATACATATATACAAGTGAAGATATCATCCTTAATTTAAAATTCACTTTAATTGGCTATCTAAAAATTTAAATAAATTTTTAGCCGGTGAAACTTTATTTCAATATGACTCCATTTTGAGTTTATCGATATCTCTAACCATAGATTTTAAATTTGAATACCTTATATATACAAATTTTTTTCTTTGAATCATTAAATATTAAATTAGTTGATTGTTATTACATAACATTGCATATATTGTATAATCAATATTTTGTTATTTGTTTGATGTCCATTTATAGAAATTGACTCTTCAAACAAAAATTCTTCAAAAAGAAAAAATAATTTTTTTTAAATATTAACACATTTTTGTGATGTTTCTTTCTCTAGTATGTAGGTTTACTTCATTATATATATAAGTAAATTTTTATTTGATTATTAAACTTTTTTTTGTTATTTGGATAAACGTAGACGTGTACCGTATATATTATATTTATTTTAAAAGAAATTCGATTCATTCAAATCTAGCTATAGTGTTTTAAAGAACTATAATTATAAGGTTTTAGATGTGAAAGAATTTTAGATTTATATGGAGTAATTTTTTTTTGCCAGAGGCAACGTAGTATTTAAATACAACAACAACAATAACAACCCATTAAAATTCCACCAGTGGGATCTGGGGAGGGTAGAGTGTACGCAGACCTTACCCCTACCTTAGAGGGGGTAGAGAGGCTATTTCCTAGAGACCCTCAGCTCAGATACAATAGATCTATGACAACAAAACCCAAAAAACAATCAGCAACGTGAGAGACAATAAATAAATGGAAAAACAATAACACAAGTATTATGCAAAGGTGTGAAACGCAATACAAATCGCTAGCAGTGCTAGACAAAACACTATCATACTCGTTGGTACAAAGAGGAAAACCGCTCGACTACCCTTTAACCTACAACCCTGATGTTCGACCTCCACACCTTCCTATCAAGAGCCATGTCCTCAGAAATTTGGAGCCGCGCCATGTCCTGTCCGATCACCTTGCCCCAATACTTCTTAGGTCGCCCTCTACCTCTTCTCGTACCTGTCAAAGCCAACCGCTCACACTTCCTAACCGGGGCATCTTGGCTTCTCCTCTGCACGTGTCCGAACCACCTAAGACGCACTTCCCACATCTTGTTGTCCACTGGAGCCAAGCCCACCATCTCCCGAATATCTTCATTCCTAATCTTATCCAGCCTAGTGTGCCCACACATCCTCGTTTCTGCTACTTTCATCTTCTGGATATGTGAATTCTTGACTGGCCAACACTCAGCCCCATACAACATGGTTGGTCTAACCACCGCTCTATAGAACAACCTTTGAGTTTCAGTGGCACATTCTTGTCACATAGAACTCTAGACACTAATCTCCATTTCATCCATCCCACCCCAATACGGTGTGTAACATCCCCGTCGATCTCCCCATCTCCCTGGATAATTGACCCTAAGTACTTAAAACTTTCTCTCTTGAGGATTACCTGTGAGTCAAGCCTGACTTCCACATTCGCTTCCCCCGTCACCTCGCTGAACTTACATTCCAGTATTTAAATAATTAGAAAAAATAACAAAAGTTCCTAACATGATTGCATATGATCATTAACTGAACTAAGCATGATAACATGATAACAAAAGATAAATTTCTTTTTATTTTTATTTTTATTTTTATTCAAATTTAAAAACTTTATCTATAAAATTCAAAATTATCTTATATATATATATATATATATATAATATATATATATATATATAGATATTTTATTTGACTAACATAATCAAATATAGAATAAAGTTATCATACATTATTGGCATTTATTAGCTTGCCACTTGACTTAACCACAATGCTAATTATATATGGTAACTTTATTCCTTTAATATATATATATATATATATATATATATATATATATATATATATATATATATAGATGTGCCATCGTGGACTATCTCCATCAACTTTGGTATTTAGAGAGTGTTGTTGTCACGACCCAAAATCCATTAAGAGTGGTGATGGCGTTGGACACCGCTGGCAGGCAAGCCAACCATAAATACTTAATTTACTTCTTGTTTAAATCATTTTAAAAACTATGATTTTTCTTCAATTCAACTAGTAAAAGATAATATTTACAAAATAAACAAAAGAATGTTTAGAAGTAAATACAAAATACCCTATAACTATTTCAGAACCCGGTATCACAAGTGCATGAGTAGTTTCTAGAAAATAAGGTAATACAACAACTGTCCGGAATACAATTTGGATAGAAAAGAAAATACAGTACATACTCTGAAGGAGACTTTGCTGGCTGCGGGTCGTCTCGAGAGATGCAGCTCACCTAAGTCTTCGCATCATCCATACCGCTATGCCCAACGAGGCCACTAGACATACATGTGCATGTGCAATAAAAATGCACAACAAGTGTAGTATGAGTACAAAAATAACATGTACACAATAAGTATCCCGTCTAACCTCGAAGAAGTAGTGACGAGAGGTCGACTTCGACACATACTAGTGGTCCAATAATAATATTTTAATAATGTGAATAATCATGGGTTTTATAGGGCAAATGTAAACTAATAAATCCTGGAACAGGTAAACAATTCCTTTTTAATAATAATAGATTCCCAAAGATTTATATTTCATCATTTTTATCAATTTATCTCAGGTCAAGGAAGGCAAATATCAACATCCATAAATCTCAAGGCAAGCAATACAAGCATGCGCAAATCATGCCGAGGTTGTACGGACCGATCCAATAATTATTTAAACTATGCACTGCCAGAGGGTCGAATGACGCGAACCATAGATGCGTCTATTACCCCCCTCGCGAATCATACATGCGATGCAGGTACACATAGAAACACACATTCAAACAGTCGATCAAGACTTCATTAGGGAAACAATTATTCAAAGAAAAGTCAATTCTCTTTTAACGATTTAAGAAAAATGAAGTTTAACCTTTTTAGAAATTCGTTGACTAATTCGATATGATTTAAGCAACTTAAGTTATCAATAAGATTACAAATATTTCAGGTATAGCATGCTTTTGGGTCCTAGACTACCCGGACTTAAACATAATAGTAGCTACGCATAGACTCTCGTCACCTCGTGTGTACTTAGCCCCCACAAATAGAAGCACATAACTAATTATATCACCTATGAGGATAATTCCCTCTTATAAGGTTAGAAAGTAGACTTACCTCGCTCCGAAGTTCCAAAACCGGCATTCCATGCCCTTTCGAAGACTAAAATCGATGCACAATGCTCTAAAATTAGCCAACAATTATGAAAACACATTAATATATGCTCAAACACTCATAACAATTCAATTTATATTAATTCCCAACTCCGCTCGAAAAGTCGATAAAAATCACCCTCCGGCCCACGTACCCGGATTCCGAAAATTATTGAAAATAAATATTACCCATAACTCATATGGTCTATATCCAGAAATTCATCCAATTTCGTCCATGAATCGACCCTCAAATTAAGGATTTACCATTTTTCAACTTTGGGGCTCAAAATCCCGATTTCTACAATCCAAACATGGATAAAAATAGAAACCAACTGAAATAATTATGGATAAAAATCAAAATAAAGGACAGATTTTACCCCCTTGTTGAGACGAGAACAACGCCGCAAAAATCACCTCAAACGGAGCTCTAGAACTCAAGATATGCCCAAAATACTAACATTCTCTGTTTAAAATATTGTCGAGGCGATTTTTCTTCATCGCCTTCGCGGGAGACCTTCACATTCTCGAAGGGCAATTTTTCGCATTGACCGGTCAATCCATAAATCCTTCTTTGCGTTCGCGGAATCTCTCTCGCGTTCGCGAAGAACAAATCTTCGCGCCCGAAACCAACAATTTTTTCCGTCACGGAAAGGAGCATAATTCCCTCATACAATACCCAAATTCAACGATTCTTTTTGTTATGGCTCCGTAATTATGATACAGATCTAATGGTTCTAAAAACTTAATTTGGAGCCCATTTGCTTAATATGCTACCCTTTATGTCCAAAGAAACGACGTTGAAACATCAAATAAGAGCGCGATACAATCCGAAACACACCTGAGGCCCCCGGGACCCCGTCCAATCACACCAACCCGCTCCATAACATAACACGGACCTGATCGAGGCCTCAAATCATACCAAATAACATCAAAACTACTAATTGTGCATCGATTCAAGCCTAATGAACTATTGAACTTCTAACTTCCATATCCGATGCCGAAACCTATCAAATCATGTCCGATTGACCTCAAATTTTGCACAAGTCACATTTGACATTGCGGATCTACTCCAACTTCCGAAATCAGAATCCGACCCTGATATCAAAAAGTCCACTTCCGGTCAAACTTCTCAAAAACCTTCAATTTTCCAACTTTCGCCAAATGACCCCGAAATGACCTACGGATCTCCAAATCCACTTCCGGACACGCTCCTAATACCAAAATCACCATTCGGAGCTATTTCCAGACTCGGAATCCAAACGGATATTGATAACATTGAAATGCACTCCAACCCAAATTTAGGAAATCCTTCCAAAATGCCAACTTTCCACAATAGGCATCGAAATGCACCTGGTTTATCCAAAACCCGATCCGGACGTACGCCCAAGTCCAAAATCATCATACGGACCTGTTGGAATCTTCGAATCCCGATTCCGAGGTCGTTTACTCAAAAATCCAATCTTAGTCAATTCTTTCAACTTAAAGATTTCGAAATGAGAATCTCTTTCCAAATCAACTCCGAACTTCCCGGAGTTCAATTCCGACCAGGCGTACAAGTCATAATACCTGAAGTGAAGCTACTCATGGACTCAAACTGCTGAACGATGTGCTAGAGCTAAAAACGATCGGTCGGGTCGTTACATTCTTTCTCACTGAAGCATACGTTCGTCCTCGAGCGTGCTAAGAACTGCGCTTGAGATGCCCGAAATCACTGTTTAATATCCCGAGCACCCACCCGTGCTACCACAACTCAGTTGAGCACATTAGCTCGATCAAATCTGAAGATATTCTCTTTTATTTAGGCAAATAAGTCTCAGAGCCCAGTTTCAACATCTGAAATCTTCCGCCCGGCCTGCTTCCAATATATGAACACTGTATCAATGACTACACGATGCACCGAGACATGACTGCACACCTCTTTTGAATTCACACTATGCACTGCATAACTCATATGACCATAACAACATCCTCTAATAACAATAGCCAAAATTTCTATGATTCTGATACTCCCATTGCACCTCATGACATACATAGGTCTTGCTCTAACTCTTACAATACCACCATGACGGAAGATGTGCGTAGAAACTCATAACCACTGCAGAATCAACAACCATTGGATCTATACTCCTGACAAGAACCATCACCTCATTCTGAACCAAATAATGGTATTTGCTCTTTAATACACTTCATATAATCCGATTGCACTGATCCTAGATCTCATAATCTCGTCTCACCCAGTACGAACTGCTCAGGCAATAAGCCACCCCAGACCTGACCAAAAGTCTCACATGATGCCAAAATGTGCCAATAGGCTACCAGTTCGAATGTGATACATAAGGAAAACAAACTCTGAAAAGGACTACTCAACTCACGCAACTTATATGAACTTTCATCAGAAAATGGGAAACAAAACACACAAAAATAGAATATAGAAACTGTACTCAACATCACACTGTTGTGGCGTGCAACCCGATCCAAACAACATACCCGTGGCGGCGTGCCACCCGATCCACACATAAAATTCACATAAGAAGATACACACCAAGCTAAATCGCTTATTACTACAAAATACCGAATATCGGCTACAAGCACGCTAAGTGCATAATACCATCCCTAGGGAGACAGATAGCGCCATAAGCTACAAAACTCAAGCACAACTGTAGTGCGACATATAATCTGAATCTCAAGAGTCATCCTACTCACATAACACCATCGCTACGTGGAACCTCAACACATAAGAAATTTATCAAGACGTTTCACAACTCACACGACATAATATAGCATTACATGAAATAGCCGACGACGAAATAACATCCAACGTCTGAATACTCCTCCATAAGGAGCGCTATGTTGAAATGAACATATTCGGCCTGATATAGAGCCCATATTTATATTTAAATCCATTCACAGACCTCAAGCCGCTTCTGATCGTATCGAACTAAGCCAATAATCTTTCCTAGGTCCATAATAACCCCCTTTTCTCCATAACACACAAGAAAAACCATCATAACCGGAGCAATCCTCCACAGTCCACAACCCAATAAACCGAGTGCCCTCCAGGCATAAATTCTCAAATTAACAATATCACCACAATCTTCATAATTGGTTTAATTCTTCAATCAATCAAGTGACTACATGTCAAACTTATACAATATTCCCGTGGGGGCACGCCCTCATGACCTTCTGTAACAGATAATAAGTCTGCACATTAATACTACCGACCGCACTAACGCTGAAAAGAGATCAAGAATCCATAACCAAGATGCAAAGCCTTTTTCACAAAACACCGATTTCAGGTGATGCTGAAGACAATGTCAACTTACTCTAAACATTCAAATCCCTTTCCTGCCCATCCGAGCTCGTGACATCCTAGTCAATCACCGAACTGCAACCTTGATCCTCACTTTCAAATTCCATACCACTCACTGCACCCAACATATCAATATACGATAGAACAAGATTTTTATCATAATTCCAGAACCACTAATAAATTAATACTTCATCATATAGAAAATTTTCACTTAACTCATTTCAGGAGAACCATAGCAACACACAAGTGAATTCTCATAACCATAGAATATGTAAATCTTCAAGTAGTGGTCTAAGCCACCATATCCCTTCCGGGATCCGCCTATACATAACAGGCCATAACACTAGAATACTTCCAAATAAAATCAATTACGGCGGCCGACAAGCCTCATACGTACCGTCATAAATCACTTGCACAACTTAATCACACTGACAGAACTAATCATTGTCACTATCATGTCAATTTAATCATGGTTAACCAAATCTACTTCTTCTAACTTATCCTCAATTGTCTTAGAAATAATAATAACTCCATTCAACACATAACAAACTCAATCCGTACTCATCCTGAGTGGCCTTGTAACACGAGACTATGTTGTTTCAAATCCCACGAATCACCTCATACCTTCCTTGTGCGCATATTCGCATCTCAATTGGTACATCTATTCTGATAATTCCTCTATGAATCAGGAGTCATTTTCTCTCATTCCCCCCAAATGTTACACTGCAAGCCGAAGATATCATAGAACATTCCAAGCCTCTTTTCATAATCTACTGCAAAAGCTTGATTCTTAACCATACTTATGGGCTCGAAATCATTAGGCACCACATTTAACTTTTGAATCCACTGGGATCGTTGTTGAGAGCCACCCACTCTGACTTGGTCCCGAATATAATCAACTCCATGAATCTTCTAGCACATGAACACCCTCTCGACGAAGCTCCTGGCTGAATCACTTTCCTTGAAACCCACATCTATACAAGGCATAAATCCTGAACATGAGTCAATAAGGCCAACCATAGCACACATTTAACAATTCCTTTGCTCAAATTACTCTTATCTTATTTTCCTTTAGCTGAAATAACCCATCAATATTCTAATAACCAGAAATCTCAGAAATAGACGACCATGCAATCCAATCGTAGGCGGTGGGACTCTCCCACTTATCTTGAAGCCACTATTACACAACTCTGAAACCCACCAAGATTCTTTATCTCTTATTGACATGACCTTGCGCAATTAAATCGCCAGATTCCTCGGAATCCTTCCGTTAGCATTTCATGAATACTCTGAATCTCTAGCAACATTCATATATTAGACCTCTTACCGAATAGCCAATAAAATCCTTTGCATGAGCTTCACCAATCACGCGACCGCTGACCTGCTCACAGGAGATAACCCACCTAAGCCCGTGCTCATTCACCAGCTGCACAAGTCCATTCACTCATCGTGGACATCAACCAAATGTGCGACAATATCTTCCAATTCAAAGTTATGTTGTATCCTTCTTCATATCAAGCAGCTTTTTTCTCGTCATATCAAATCTCCAGCCATATGCTAGCCAATATTTCAAATTAAGCTCATAGACCCAATCACCGTCCACTAACATTCCCAAATCACTCCAAACTTTCCTCAAGGGGTGTAGTTATCCTGCCACTGAATCCACGTGTTGCTCTGCCACTCTCCCACTTCGGCCAAACCCTCTTCTTTAAGCAAATATTCAACTTCCTCTTCTTACACCTGGCTTCCTTAGAAATTTAACCACCGCATGACACTTCTTAGTTGTCCTTCTTCTCCCTTTGCTGCCCAGTTGTTGCCTTAATTAGATCTCTATCTCTGTAACATTTGAACCAACAGATCGACACTAACTTTAAACCTTCTTCGAAGATCATCTTTCTCGAGACGTCCACATTAGAAACACCGATTCAATCCTGAATCACGGCACCTCACGATCTCTAACACTCGCTTCTCCAATACTATTTCACAATACCCTGCCCATAAGCGAATCGTAGAAGATCATAACACCAGCGAACTTAACACATCCAATCGAGGATGACGATACTACGTCGCAAATGAAAATCCCACCGCACTTGAAATTACCAAGCCTCGTTACTCCATCAATCCAAATCTGGACATTCATAGGCCAATTGCTTTTCTCCACTGGAAATAAAATACCGAACCTCTGAATCCTACACTTGGTAGACCTCTTTTCAAATCATTCACTGCCTCAACACATAGGCAAGTATCCTATCATCACATCAATACCGTGTGATAACCAATCATGAGCAATCATAGCAATCCGCGCATAGCCTCAAGCTCTCAGAAGTGCAGCTACCGAGCTAAAATGACAAAATATCCTTCCGCAAGGCGACGACAATAGCACACCCAACTATGCTGGGAGAAACATCCCACACCACATCTGTAGTACCATTATAATTCCTCAATTCTCGATTTATAATAAGCGCTTCGCATCGCATAAGATTAAGTAAGAAAGAAACAAGGGCATAAGCCTCAAAGGAATCAAACTGCACGGTGAGGAATCAAGAAGGGAAGTGCTCCTAACAGCCCTGTAGCCTCTCGAAGATAAGTACAGACGTCTCCGTACCGATCCGCAAGACACTACTACACTCGCTCATGACTCGTGAGACCTAGGGGAACCTAGTGCTCTAATACCATGTTGTCACGACCCAAAATCCACTAAAGGTCCTAATGGCGCCGGACACCGCTGTCAGGCAAACCAACCATAAATACTTAATTTACTTCTTGTTTAAATCACTTTGAAAACTATGATTTTTCTTCAATTCAACTAGTAAAAGATAATATTTACAAAAAAAAAAGAACGTTTAGAAGTAAATACAGAATACCCCATAATCATCCTAGAACCCGGTATTACAAGTGCATGAGCAGTTTCTAGAAAATAAGGTAATACAACAACTGTCCGAAATACAATTTGGACAGAAAAGAAAATACAGTACAATACTCTGAAGGAGACTCTGCTGGCTGCGGGTCGTCTCGAGAGATGCAGCTCACCTAAGTCTCTGCATTATCCATACTGCTACGCCCAACGAGGCCACTAGACATACATGTGCATGTGCAACAAAAATGCACAGCAAGTGTAGTATGAGTACAAAAATAACGTGTACCCAGTAAGTATCCCGTCTAACATTGAAAAGGTAGTGACGAGAGGTCGACTTCGACACATACTAGTGGTCCAATAATAATATTTTAATAATGTGAATAATCATGGGTTTTATAAGGAAAATGTAAACTAATAAATCCTGAAGCAGGTAAACAATTCCTTTTTAATAATAATAGATTTCCAAAGATTTATATTTCATCATTTTTATCAATTTATCTCAGGCCAAGGAAGGCAAATATCAACATCCATAAATCTCAAGGCAAGCAATACAAGCATGCGCAAATCATGCTAAGATCGTACGACCCGATCTAACAATTATTTAAACTGTGCACTACTAGAGGGTCGAATGACGCGAACCATAGATGCATCTATTACCCCGATCGCAAATCATACATGCGACATGGTCAAATATAAATAAACAATTACCCTGCTCGCGAATCATTCATGCGACACAGGTACACATAGAAACACACATTCAAACAGTCGATCAAGACTTCATCAGGGAAACAATTATTCAAAGAAAAGTCAATTCTCTTTTAATGATTTAAGAAAAATGAAATTTAACCTTTTTAGAAATTCGTTTACTAATTCGATATGATTTAAGCAACTTAAGTTATCAATAAGATCACAAATATTTCAGGTATAACATGCTATTGGGTCCTAGACTACCCGGACATAAACATAATAGTAGCTATGCACGGACTCTCATCACCTTGTGCGTACGTAGCCCCCATAAATAGAAGCACATAACCAGTTATATCACCTATGGGTACAATTCCCTCTTATAAGGTTAGAATGGAGACTTACCTCGCTCCGAAGTTCCAAAACCGATATTTCACGCCATTCCGAAGACTCAAATCGATGCACAATGCTCCAAAACTAGCCAACAATTATGTAAACCCATTAATATATGCTCAAACACTCATAACAATTCAATTTATATCAATTCCCAACTCCGCTCGAAAAGTCGATAAAATTCAGCCTTGGGCCCACGTGCCCGGATTTCGAAAATTATTGAAAATAAAAATTACTCATAACTCATATGGTCTATAACCAGAAATTCATCCAATTTCGTCCATGAATCGATCCTCAAATCAAGGATATACCATTTTTCAACTTTGGGGCTCAAAATCCCAATTTCTACAATCCAAACACGGATAAAAATAGAAACCAACTAAAATAATTATGGAGAAACATCAAAATAAAGGTCATATTTTACTCCCTTGTTGAGACGAGAACACCGCCAAGAAAATCACCTCAAACGGAGCTCTAGAAGCCAAGATATGCCCAAAATACTAAAATTCTCGGTTTAAAACACTTTCCAAGCGATTTTTCTTCATCGCCTTCGCGGGAGACCTTTAATTTTTTGCGTTGACTGGTCAACCCAAAAAATCCTTCTTCACGTTCGTGGAAACTCTCTCGCGTTCGCGAAGAACAAATTTTCGCACCAGAAACAAGCAATTTTTTCCTACACGGAAAGGATCATAACTCCCTCATACAATATCCAAATTTGATGATTCTTTTTGCTATGGTTCTATAATTACGATACGGATCTAATGGTTCAATAAAAACTTAATTTGGATCTCATTTGCTTTATATGGTACCCTTTATGTCCAAAAACAACGTTGAAACATCAAATAAGAGCGCGATACAACCCGGAACACACCTGAGGCCCCCAGGACCCCGTCCAATCACACCAACCTGCTCCATAACATAACATGGACCTGTTAAAGGCCTCAAATCATACCAAATAACATCAAAACTACTAATTGTGCATCGATTCAAGCCTAATGAACTATTGAACTTCTAACTTCCACATCCGATGCCGAAACCTATCAAATCACGTCTAATTGACCTCAAATTTTGCAGACAACTCACATTTGATATTGCGGACCTACTCCAACTTCCGTAATCGGAATCCTACCCCGATATCAAAAAGTCCACTTCCTGTCAAACTTCTTAAAAACCTTTAAATTTTCAACTTTCGCCAACTGACCTCGAAATGACCTACGAACCTCCAAATTCACTGCCGGACGCGCTCCCATTACCAAAATCACCATACAGAGCTATTTCGAGACTCGGAATCCCAAATGGATATTGATAACATTGAAATGCACTCCAATCCAAATTTAGGAAATCCTTCCAATATGCCAACTTTCCACAATAGGCGCCGAAATGCTCCTGGTTTATCCAAAACCCGATCCGGATGTACGCCCAAGTCCAAAATCATCATACGAACCTGTTGGAACCTTTGAATCCCGATTCCGAGGTTGTTTACTCAAAAATCCAATCTTAATCAATTCTTTCAACTTAAAGCTTCTGAAATGAGAATTCTCTTTCCAAATCAACTCAGAACTTACCGGAGTTCAATTTCGACCATGCGTACAAGTCATAATACCTGAAGTGAAGCTGCTCATGGCCTTGAACTTCTTGTCCAGCTTTTCTCTGTATAACTTTTGGGGAAAAGGTAGAGCAGGCATGTGCTTGCTCACATTATCAGATTCCTCCCTTCTTGAAGTTTCCTCCTTCTTCTTTTTCTCAGCTCCCTTCTTTCCTTTCTTCTTCTCAGCCTTTTTATCATCTTCAATTTTCAGCTCCTTCCCACTTTTTTTTCAGGCGCAGCTTCTTTTTGACTTGGAGTGGGATCTTTCAATACTTGTCTGCTTCTCAAAGTCACAACATTTACTGTTTCTTTGGGATTCTTTTCAGTATCAGCTGGCAGAGTTCCTGGGATTCTCTCAGATAATATAGTTGCAATTTGTCTCACTCGTCTCTCCAAACTTCGCAAACCTGTCCCAAGTTATTTAATAGTTGCACCATGAGCATCTAATATCTCATCTGTCTTGGTAATGAATGAATTCATTAGATCTTCTAACCTAGACTGAATTGGTTGTTGAGGCTGAAACTGCAGCCTTGGCCGATTCACAAAACCAGGAGCTCCTTGAAATCTGGAGTTATTTTATTGTCATGCATTTGTTATATCCCCAGGTGAACTCCATGAAAAACCAGAGTGCCTTTGACCCATTGCATTGAATTTATAATTACTCACAGCATTAACTTCCTCAGTTGAGGCTTGACACTCATCAGTAGGGTGTCCTTTTCCACATATGTCGCATACGGCATGAGGCTCATGATGTATCGAAGCTAAGGTCAGCTTCCTTATTTCTTTTGCCATGGCATCAAGTTGTACATGCATAGATGTGTTAGCATCAACCTGGCGAACACCAGTTGATCCTCTTCTTTCAGCAATCTCCGAGGGCCACTGTTTGCATCTTCAGACAATTCATCAAGAATAGTGACTATATTCTCTGGAGTCTTCTTCATCAACGGACCTCCAGCTGCATTACTCAATATTCTTCGTGAGGTCGGTGTCAATCCATCCCAAAAGTCTTGGAGTTGCATCCAGAGTTCAATTCCGCTATGCTGACACTTTCGCATTATCTCCTTAAACCTCTCCCAAGCTTTAAACACAGTCTCAGTCTCATTCTGGCAGAAGTTATGGATTTTTCTTCTAAATTTGCCTGTTTCAGCTGAGGAGAAATATTTAGCTAGAATTTTTTTGGTCATCTCCTCCCATGCTCTAATAGATCCCTGGGGCAAGCTTTGAAGCCAGTACTTTGCATCGTCTTTGAGAGTGAAGCGAATGCCCTTAAGTAGACTGCATCTTGTGACACACCATTGTACTGGAAGGTGTTCATAATCTCCTCGAAATCCATCAGATGATTGTTTGGATCTTCGTTCATCTTTCCTCTAAAGACACAGCTATTTTGGAGGGTTTGAAGTAACCCTGCTTTAACTCAAAATTATTAGATACAACAGGAGGTGGTCTCACACTGGATAAGCCTTGGCTGTAGACCGTTGTCTCACATAATCACCAAGTGATCTCCCTTGGCCGGGAGCTATGTTTCTGAACTGGCCTGCACCCTCGGGCTGATTCTTAGCTATTCTTCGAGCTCTTTCCTACTCATAAGCAATTTGTGCATCTCTGAGTGTTGCTTCTTCAGCATCTCTTGCAGCTTTCTCTCTGAGTTGGGCTGCCTCTCTCGCAGCCAAATCAACATTATCATCATCTCCCACCATATTTTCTTTGATTGAGGATCGCCCAATCGTTTCTGTATTCTCGGAGAGATTTTTTCCTTCCTCAACTGTCGCAAACGTTTCTCAATTTTTGGTTCGTATGGTTGCAATTCCTTCCTAGAAGATCGAGTTATGCACCAATCTAACCTGTAGCCTGCGCACAGTCAAAGAACACCAAACGTAAAAAGAGAAAATAAAATAAAAAGAAAAATTCCTAAATTAGCACTACAAACTATTTTAAACACTATAGATTGTCAATCCTCGATAACGGCTCTAAAATTTCACGAGCCTTGAAACATACACTAAAACATGCTTGCTAGTTGAATATAGTAAGTTTTAATATCGTATCCATAGAGATTGGAGTTAAACAGTATTATTGTAGTTTGTAGTTATATTGCTATTCAAGATAATCAACAATTTAGAGTTTCGTGTTTAATACTGAAATTAACTAAGAATCTAAATTATTGGCTAATGAAAATCAACGCAAGTAATAAGCAAAGGAAGTTATCAATTGTGAGAAGATATGGCTGATAGGATAGGTGAAAAACAAATGTTTGGGATTTAACTCTAGATAATTCACTTCTAATGTTCAAGTGAGTCTCTCGAATTCACTTAGTTATTAGTTCAATTGTTCAGTAGAAACTCCTCTCGCGATTAAGTCTCAGCCTCACAATATAAATCAATTTTAAGCATGTGAAGATATGCAAGAATTCTTAGTGGATTGGTCGTTAGGAGAATTTCTCTCGATTATCCTCCTAACTAAGTTTAATCAACAATTCAACTAGCCTCTTCCGATTACTAAGAAGAATTAATGACTTCAACCAACAATAGATAATGCAACAATATCACAAGTTATGCCTCTCTCGATTACATGAAAAAGTGATTAAAGGTGCAACAGTTAAAACATCCAAAATAGTTCAATACATAAAACTAGAGTTAATTATCCACAAACAAGTATCGATACATTAAATCCGTCAAACTCTAAAGAGAAATACTCCATAGACATGGAGTAATTCATCAAAATTAAGTGTAAAGTAAAGAAAAACATGAAACAATCAAAACCCGTGTCTTGAGTTGGGATTGAATAATGGATTCCTTGTGCTCTTGCTTCTCCAACTTCTCCTTAGCCTCCTTAAGTCTTAGATATGTCAAAAGTCCAAAAAATACTATTTTTCCATGTATATATACTAAGTAGGGTCAGGCCCAAACAAAAACACCTTCTCCTACGCGAAATAGGACAATTTTCTAGAGTTGGAAGTGCGCGTCCCCGCACCTGGAAGTGTGCTCGCGCACTTGGCCGCGCACTTTTCACCCTGTTCTGCCCCACATACGCGCCCAATGCGCGACCAGTGCACAGCCGTGCACTTTTCACCCTGTTATGTTGGGAATTTCAAAAAAAGTAAATCTTAAAAGTTGTAGCCCTTTTAAATAGCTTTCCAACGATATATTGTGTATCCCAAATGGAGTAATGAGTGAAAAGTTATGTGCATTTTATTAGACAATAAATAGAATGTCTGCTTGATTCTTCGTTTCATTCTTAAAGTGCACTATCATCCGTTGATCCCCGAACACGATCTTCGCTTCACTGAACTGCTAAACGATGTGCTAGAGCTAAAAACGATCGGTCGGGTCGTTACATTCTCTCTCATTGAAGCATACGTTCGTCCTCGAGCGTGCTAAGAACTGCGCTTGAGATGCCCGAAATCACTGTTTAATATCCCGAGCACCCACCCGTGCTACCACAACTCAGTTGAGCACATTAGCTCGATCAAATCTGAAGATATTCTCTTTTATTTGGGCAAATAAGTCTCAGAGCCCAGTTTCAACATCTGAAATCCTCCGCCCGGCCTGCTTCCAATATATGAACACTGTATCAATGACTACACGATGCACCGAGACATGACTGCACACCTCTTTTGAATTCACACTATGCACTGCATAACTCATATGACCATAACAACATCCTCTAATAACAATAGCCAAAATTTCTATGATTCTGATACTCCCATTGCACCTCATGACATACATAGGTCTTGCTCTAACTCTTACAATACCACCATGACGGAAGATGTGCGTAGAAACGCATAACCACTGCAGAATCAACAACCATTGGATCTATACTCCTGACAAGAACCATCACCTCATTCTGAACCAAATAATGGTATTTGCTCTTTAATACACTTTGTTGCACCTCCTTTTTACCGCGCCAGGGGCGCTTGGGGAGTTTTCTCCAATTAAAGGACAGTCGAAACGGGATTTATTTAATTATTTAAGAGTCGCCACCTGGGAATTTTAAGGCGTCCCAAGTCACCAATTTCAATCCCTGAATCGAGGAGAATATGACTCTGTTTATTATTCTGCAAACCAGAAATCCTGAGTAAGGAATTCTGTTAATCCGGAAGAAGGTGTTAGGCATTTCCGAATTCCGTGGTTCTAGCACGGTCGCTTAACTGTTTTTATTATTGGCTTAATTATCTTGATTTTATTAAATATATTGATGTTACATGATTTTACTACCGCTTATACTTATTGTGATTGAAGACCCTTTTTTGAATCGAATTACGCGTACGTATATTCGTGTTATAAATTTAAAAATGCGGAATTGTGTCACGCGTACGTGTACACGATAACTTTTGGTAATATATTTATTAAACAATCATTTTTCGAAATTGTGTCGAATCAAGAATATTTGTTTGTTTGTTTTTTTTAATAGTGAAACGTACATCTCGGGTTTTTATGAAATTGATTTAACGCCTTTGGAAAAATCTTTTTATTAAATATTCGCTCGAAATTGCGCGTACGCATAATCCGAATTTTTTGCTTTTAAAAATATAATTAAGGTACGCGAACGTATCCCTAATTGCGCAAAATATTTGTAATGATATTAGGGATTTTTCCACAAATTGTTTATTATATTATGAGAAAATCTTCATTTAAGATACCCTTTAATTCTTGAAAAAGAATTCACAATTTATTGAATGTTGCCCGTTGATTATAATTTCCGCATATAATTTATGTTCATCCAAGACTATTCAAATTCAAAATAAAGAATAAGAACATGATTAATAATATTCTTCACAAATACAATATATATACATATATCGAAGAATGAGGGACATATGAAACTCACAAAATAATTTATGAAGGGAAGAAGTATTTTTGGACAATTTTTATTTATTTCTTATTTAGTGCAAATTCTATTTCTACTTACCATTGATATAAGTATTGCAATTTATGCTTGTACACCTCATTTTATTCTCATATATTTGCTTTTAATCTAATTGGCCTAACTGTTTGGTTAATTTATTTATGAGGGTGAATAGGCATCAAATTGATAAGAAAAGAATTATTATACAAATTGGTTGACAATATTGCCTTACATGCAACGTATTTGTATGTCTTGAAACATTCATAGCATTTTAACATCATAATGAGCCATAACAACTCAACTCACCATCCACTAATGGTTCTATAGATACCTGTTATCATACCACATAAGAACGTACAACTTATATCATTCCATCCATAACTAAATCAAGTATCAGAATAAACTAGCAATATGGTTTTGACATTTTCACTCTATTCTAACAACGCCACAAGGCCTAGTTAATGGCCAATCTTTATGCCATGTTTCCTACCTTGACAGTTCAAATATGACTAAACTAATGAGATGAAGGGCTAACATTATTACAAAGCTTTATACGAACTTTCAAAGTAAGACAATTAGCTCATAGCTATCAAATTGAATTCACTACTAATTAACTAACATGAAACAAAAAATGAAATTTAAACTGATGAACTTGGACAAATGGAAAACAGAATTTCAATTCGAACTTCATTGATTAGTCATGTTGAATCTCTTTCCAACATAAAATTTAAAAGACATGTACCTGAAAATGAAGGTAGAAGGAGTAAATTTCAGTAGTAGCAGCAATAACGAAATCAGTAGAATGTACCAATAACACAGCAAGTCTGAACAAGACCCGTTAACCCAGATGAACAGTGACAGAGACTTATGAAAATTTTCAGATTTGGACTGAACAATATTCACAGGCAAACACCGGACAGATTCTAGAAAGAGAACATTTCAGATTTCAGTTTCTTCCTGTTTCGGATTCCTATTTCTGATTTTTCTGTTTCTGTTTTCTTCAATCTCACACTCTCTTTTTCTTCTTAGAATCTCCTGTTAAAATCTGATTTCTTTTTCTTTTCAAATCAAATTTTCTCTTCCTATTTTTCTGTCTTTCCAAAACTCTTTCTAAGCTCTCAAAAACTCTGTCTGAAAACTGATCAATCAGATTTTTCTTTCAAAATCTGTTCTTCTTTCAATTCCCTCTTCTAATCTCCTAAAATCTGCCTTTTAAAGTCTGTCCAGCTCCCTGTATTTATACAGGGCTGGTCCTATACAATTTAGTGTTGGATGGACCCTCTTCTCCTTTAAAAATCAGAAAGTTTTTCCATTAAAACTACTTTTGAATATTTTAAAACTAAGTGCTATTTATCCTGTTTTTCAGCAGCCCCATTATCCCTTGTTCCCCTTTATTACTTAAATTATAGCCACTATCACATTATTGAAAGCACACTATCACATTACCCTACTGTTTCATTCTAAAATAGAACTGAAATCCTTCTGTAATTACAGCCCTTAAGGAAATCAGAATCTGATAAAAAACAGATTTTAAAAATTGTTCAGAATCGATTATCCTTCTGAATTAAACAGCTATAACCAATCCTATCAAGTTCTGGACTGAATCTTGACTAAGAATGCACTTTTCTAACACAATGGTATCTAACCAACATTTGTGAAATTGAAATTAAACCTAATATCATAACAACATTATACTGAATTCAGCCTAATAATTCAATTGAACTCAGCTTTTGAACTAAGATCAAACAAACAGGAGCATTGTCAATATTGACAATGTTCTGAACTTAAATGTTCAGAAAACAACACACATGTAACGTCCATTTTATGGAGTTATTCAACAAGAACCAACTGATTAACAATAACTAATTAATTGATTATAGCAAAATAATCCATCCAAAACAGGTTATTTCAGTTAACATTTTCAGAAATGAAGATTCGTAATATAACTAATCGACGAACTTAATCGAGTCGATTACACACATTGTAATAAGTTACAACCAACAGAAACAATTCACATTCGGATTAAGTAGATAGGTAGGAGACAGAAATGACAAAATTAATCAAAACAAAATATGAAAAATCCACAAGTTATTAAACAAACGAAAATACATACAGAATATCACAAACAGAAATAGAAAAGTACCTCTGAATTTTAATCAAACTCGAACTCAACTCGGCTTCGGATTTTTGTTTGAAATCAAACAGACCTTAGTCGAAGTATTTTCCACTGAAAATACTTCGACTAAGGTCGATTAAACCTCAATCTTTACTCAATCTGAACGGAATCCGAAAGTTTGGTATTTTTAGGGTTCTTGAAAATTCGATTTGGGATTTAACCATTTCTGGTCAGATTCGAGGAGAACCAAACATGATACAAGGGTGAGGGTAGCCTAGGGGTCATTTGGTGTCAGCTTAAAACAAATCTGAGTTTGTTCTTGTTTGGTCCGAATCTTCAAAAGAAGATTCGAGAAGCTCGGAACTGATTCGAGCCAAACAAACAATAGATCCATACTCAGGGTGACTAGGGGAAGCTATGGTGTCGATTTGGGACTGTTAGGTTTAGATCTAAACTCAACTCGAATCTTCAAATGAATATTCGAGAACCTTCAGGAAGATTCGAGCCCAACGGCTAACACATTTGGATAGAGGAGGTTCAGGGGGTTCTAGGGTGTTATTTTGGTGACCGGCGGCGTTGATGCCGCCGGGTTTCAGGCGGTGGGATCTTAGGGCGGCTAGGGTAAAGGGGGGGGTCTGAGGAAGGTGACGATGAACAGTAGAGAGGGGGGGTTTAGTTAGGGGGGCCGGGGTGAGGATTATGGGCTTATATAGGGACGAGGTGGGTTAATGCTGACCGTTAGATCTAATAGAATGAGTGGTCAGGATTTATTTAATTAATCAAACGACGCCGTTTGGCTTAAGTTTTGGGGAACGGGTTGGACCGGGTGTTGGATCGGGTAAGGACTGTGGGTTAGGGTGATGAGATCTCATCCGTTGATTGGATTCGATCGAACGGTCCATGATGAACCACGACTAAACGCTGTCGTTTTGACTCTTTTCGGACTGGACCGGACCTGGGCTAAAGGGGGTAATTTGGTTTGGGCCTGGATTTAAATCCAGGTCCGATTATATTTTTTTTTATTTCTTTTTCAACTATTTCATTTTCCTAATTTAAATTTCCAATTTTAATTATAAAACAATTTTAACTTCACAAAAATATATTAATTACTCTATAACAATTATTTAACACATAGACAAGACATCAATCACACAGTGGAATATTTAAAATAAAACTATTGCATATTTTTTTGTGATTTTATTTAAATTATCTTTTAAATGCATAATTAAATCCTATATGCATGCAACATGTATTTTATTTTATTTTTCATTTTATTATAACAAAGTAAACATTTATGGACATAATACAAATATTTAACACCATGCAAATTCAAGAATTACACAGTAAAAGAAATTTATTTGATTTTTGATTTATTTTGGAGTAGTTTTCGTAAAGGCAAAAATCACGTGCTCACACACTTCATATAATCCGATTGCACTGATCCTAGATCTCATAATCTCGTCTCACCCAGTACGAACTGCTCAGGCAATAAGCCACCCCAGACCTGACCAAAAGTCTCACATGATGCCAAAATGTGCCAATAGGCTACCAGTTCGAATGTGATACATAAGGAAAACAAACTTTGAAAAGGACTACTCAACTCACGCAACTAATATGAACTCTCCTCAGAAAATGGGAAACAAAACACACAAAAATAGAATATAGAAACTGTACTCAACATCACATTGTTGCGGCGTGCAACCCGATCCAAACAACATACCCGTGGCGGCGTGCCACCCGATCCACACATAAAATTCACAAAAGAAGATATACACCAAGCTAAATCGCTCATTACTACAAAATACCGAATATCGGCTACAAGCACGCTAAGTGCATAATACCATCCCTAGGGAGACAGATAGCGCCATAAGCTACAAAACTCAAGCACAACTGTAGTGCGACATATGATCTGAATCTCAAAAGTCATCCTACTCACATAACACCATCTCTACGTGGAACCTCAACACATAAGAAATTTATCAAGACGTTTCACAACTCACACGACATAATATAGCATTACATGAAATAGCCGACGACGAAATAACATCCAACGTCCGAATACTCTTCCATAAGGAGCGCTATGTTGAAATGAAAACATCCGACCTGATATAGAGCCCATATTTATATTTAAATCCATTCACAGACCTCAAGCCGCTTCTGATCGTATCGAACTAGGCCAATAATCTTTCCTAGGTCCATAATAACCCCCTTTTCCCCATAACACACAAGAAAAACCATCATAACCGGAGCAATCCTCCACAGTCCACAACCCAATAAACCGAGTGCCCTCCAGGCATAAATTCTCAAATTAACAATATCACCACAATCTTCATAATTGGTTTAATTCTTCAATCAATCAAGTGACTACATGTCAAACTTATACAATATTCCCGTGGGGGCACGCCCTCATGACCTTCTGTAACAGATAATAAGTCTGCACATCCATACTACCGACCGCACTAACGCTGAAAAGAGATCAAGAATCCATAACCAAGATGCAAAGCCTTTTTCACAAAACACCGATTTCAGGTGACGCTGAAGACAATGTCAACTTACTCTAAACATTCAAATCCCTTTCCTGCCCATCCGAGCTCGTGACATCCTTGTCAATCACCGAACTGCAACCTTGATCCTCACTTTCAAATTCCATACCACTCATTGCACCCAACATGTCAATATACGATAGAACAAGATTTTTATCATAATTCCAGAACCACTAATAAATTAATACTTCATCATATAGAAAATTTTCACTTAACTCATTTTAGGAGAACCATAGCAACACACAAGTGAATTCTCATAACCATAGAATATGTAAATCTTCAAGTAGTGGTCTAAGCCACCATATCCCTTCCGGGATCCGCCTATACATAACATGCCATAAACTGGAATACTTCCAAATAAAATCAATTACGGCGGCCGACAAGCCTCATACGTACCGTCATAAATCACTTGCATAACTTAATCACACTGACAGAACTAATCATTGTCACTATCATGTCAATTTAATCATGGTTAACCAAATCTACTTCTTCTAACTTATCCTCAATTGTCTTAGAAATAATAATAACTCCATTCAACACATAACAAACTCAATCCGTACTCATCCTGAGTGGCCTTGTAACACGAGACTATGTTGTTTCAAATCCCACGAATCACCTCATACCTTCCTTGTGCGCATATTCGCATCTCAATTGGTACATCCATTCTGATAATTCCTCTATGAATCAGGAGTCATTTTCTCTCATTCCCCCCAAATGTTACACTGCAAGCTGAAGATATCATAGAACATTCCAAGCCTCTTTTCATAATCTACTGCAAAAGCTTGATTCTTAACCATACTTATGGGCTCGAAATCATTAGGCACCACATTTAACTTTTGAATCCACTGGGATCGTTGTTGAGAGCCACCCACTCTGACTTGGTCCCGAATATAATCAACTCCATGAATCTTCTAGCACATGAACACCCTCTCGACGAAGCACCTGGCTGAATCACTTTCCTTGAAACCCACATCTATACAAGGCATAAATCCTGAACATGAGTCAATAAGGCCAACCATAGCACACATTTAACAATTCCTTTGCTCAAATTACTCTTATCTTATTTTCCCTTAGCTGAAATAACCCATCAATATTCTAATAACCATAAATCTCAGAAATAAACGACCATGCAATCCAACCGTAGGCGGTGGGACTCTCCCACTTATCTTGAAGCCACTATTACACAACTCTGAAACCCACCAAGATTCTTTATCTCTTATTGACATGACCTTGCGCAATTAAATCGCCAGATTCCTCGGAATCCTTCCGTTAGCATTTCATGAATACTCTGAATCTCTAGCAACATTCATATATTAGACCTCTTACCGAATAGCCAATAAAATCCTTCGCATGAGCTTCACCAATCACGCGACCGCTGACCTGCTCACAGGAGATAACCCACCTAAGCCCGTGCTCATTCACCAGCTGCACAAGTCCATTCACTCATCGTGGACATCAACCAAATGTGCGACAATATCTTCCAATTCAAAGTTATGTTGTATCCTTCTTCATATCAAGCAGCTTTTTTCTCGTCATATCAAATCTCCAGCCATATGCTAGCCAATATTTCAAATTAAGCTCATAGACCCAATCACCGTCCACTAACATTCCCAAATCACTCCAAACTTTCCTCAAGGGGTGTAGTTATCCTGCCACTGAATCCACGTGTTGCTCTGCCACTCTCCCACTTCGGCCAAACCCTCTTCTTTAAGCAAATATTCAACTTCCTCTTCTTACACCTGGCTTCCTTAGAAATTTAACCACCGCATGACACTTTTTACTTGTCCTTCTTCTCCCTTTGCTGCCCAGTTGTTGCCTTAATTAGATCTCTATCTCTATAACATTTGAACCAACAGATCGACACTAACTTTAAACCTTCTTCGAAGATCATCTTTCTCGAGACGTCCACATTAGAAACACCGATTCAATCCTGAATCACGGCACCTCACGATCTCTAACACTCGCTTCTCCAATACTATTTCACAATACCCTGCCCATAAGCGAATCGTAGAAGATCATAACACCAGCGAACTTAACACATCCAATCGAGGATGACGATACTACGTCGCAAATGAAAATCCCACCGCACTTGAAAATACCAAGCCTCGTTACTCCATCAATCCAAATCTGGACATTCATAGGCCAATTGCTTTTCTCCACCGGAAATAAAATACCGAACCTCTGAATCCTACACTTGGTAGACCTCTTTTCAAATCATTCACTACCTCAACACATAGGCAAGTATCCTATCATCACATCAATACTGTGCGATAACCAATCATGAGCAATCATAGCAATCCGCGCATAGCCTCAAGCTCTCAGAAGTGCAGCTACCGAGCTAAAATGATAGAATATCCTTCCGCAAGGCGACGACAATAACACACCCAACTATGCTGGGAGAAACATACCACACCACATCTGTAGTACCATTATAATTCCTCAATTCTCGATTTATAATAAGCGTTTCGCATCGCATAAGATTAAGTAAGAAAGAAACAAGGGCATAAGCCTCAAAGGAATCAAACTGCACGATGAGGAATCAAGAAGGGAAGTGCTCCTAACAGCCCTGTAGCCTCTTGAAGATAAGTACAGACGTCTCCGTACCGATCTGCAAGACACTACTACTCTCGCTCATGACTCGTGAGACCTAGGGGAACCTAGTGCTCTAATACCATGTTGTCACGACCCAAAATCCACTAAAGGTCCTAATGGCGTCGGACACCGCTGTCAGACAAGCCAACCATAAATACTTAATTTACTTCTTGTTTAAATCACTTTGAAAACTATGATTTTTCTTCAATTCAACTAGTAAAAGATAATATTTACAAAAAAAAAAGAACGTTTAGAAGTAAATACAGAATACCCCATAATCATCCTAGAACCCGGTATTACAAGTGCATGAGCAGTTTCTAGAAAATAAGGTAATACAACAACTGTCCGAAATACAATTTGGACAGAAAAGAAAATACGGTACAATACTCTGATGGAGACTCTGCTGGCTGCGGGTCGTCTCGAGAGATGCAGCTCACCTAAGTCTCTGCATCATCCATACTGCTACGCCCAATGAGGCCACTAGACATACATGTGCCTGTGCAACAAAAATGCACAGCAAGTGTAGTATGAGTACAAAAATAACGCGTACCCAGTAAGTATCCCGTCTAACATTGAAAAAGTAGTGACGAGAGGTCGACTTCGACACATACTAATGGTCCAATAATAATATTTTAATAATGTGAATAATCATGGGTTTTATAGGGAAAATGTCAACTAATAAATCCTGAAGCAGGTAAACAATTCCTTTTTAATAATAATAGATTTCCAAAGATTTATATTTCATCATTTTTATCAATTTATCTCAGGCCAAGGAAGGCAAATATCAACATCCATAAATCTCAAGGCAAGCAATACAAGCATGCGCAAATCATGCTAAGATCGTACGACCCGATCTAACAATTATTTAAATTGTGCACTACTAGAGGGTCGAATGACGCGAACCATAGATGCATCTATTACCCCGATCGCAAATCATACATGCGACATGGTCAAATATAAATAAACAATTACCCCGCTCGCGAATCATTCATGCGACGCAGGTACATATAGAAACACACATTCAAACAGTCGATCAAGACTTCATCAGGGAAACAATTATTCAAAGAAAAGTCAATTCTCTTTTAATGATTTAAAAAAAATGAAGTTTAACCTTTTTAGAAATTTGTTTACTAATTCGATATGATTTAAGCAACTTAAGTTATCAATAAGATCACAAATATTTCAGGTATAGCATGCTTTTGGGTCCTAGACTACCCGGACATAAACATAATAGTAGCTATGCACGGACTCTCATCACCTTGTGCGTACGTAGCCCCCATAAATAGAAGCACATAACCAGTTATATCACCTATGGGTACAATTCCCTCTTATAAGGTTAGAATGGAGACTTACCTCGCTCCGAAGTTCCAAAACCGACATTTCACGCCATTCCGAAGACTCAAATCGATGCACAATGCTCCAAAACTAGCCAACAATTATGTAAACCCATTAATATATGCTCAAACACTCATAACAATTCAATTTATATCAATTCCCAACTCCGCTCGAAAAGTCGATAAAATTCAGCCTTGGGCCCACGTGCCCGGATTTCGAAAATTATTGAAAATAAAAATTACTCATAACTCATATGGTCTATAACCAGAAATTCATCCAATTTCGTCCATGAATCGATCCTCAAATCAAGGATATACCATTTTTCAACTTTGGGGCTCAAAATCCCAATTTCTACAATCCAAACACGGATAAAAATAGAAACCAACTAAAATAATTATGGAGAAACATCAAAATAAAGGTCATATTTTACTCCCTTGTTGAGACGAGAACACCGCCAAGAAAATCACGTCAAACGGAGCTCTAGAAGCCAAGATATGCCCAAAATACTAAAATTCTCGGTTTAAAACACTGTCCAAGCGATTTTTCTTCATCGCCTTCGCGGGAGACCTTTAATTTTTCACGTTGACTGGTCAACCCAAAAAATCCTTCTTCACGTTCGTGGAAACTCTCTCGCGTTCGTGAAGAACAAATTTCCGCACCAGAAACCAGCAATTTTTCCGTACAAGGAAAGGATCATAACTCCCTCATACAATATCTAAATTTGATGATTCTTTTTGCTATGGTTCTATAATTACGATACGGATCTAATGGTTCAATAAAAACTTAATTTGGAGCTCATTTGCTTTATATGGTACCCTTTATGTCCAAAAAACGACGTTGAAACATCAAATAAGAGCGCGATACAACCCGGAACACACCTGAGGCCCCCAGGACCCCGTCCAATCACACCAACCCGCTCCATAACATAACATGGACCTGTTAAAGGCCTCAAATCATACCAAATAACATCAAAACTACTAATTGTGCATCGATTCAAGCCTAATGAACTATTGAACTTCTAACTTCCACATCCGTTGCCGAAACCTATCAAATCACGTCTGATTGACCTCAAATTTTGCAGACAACTCACATTTGATATTGCGGACCTACTCCAACTTCCGGAATCGGAATCCGACCCCGATATCAAAAAGTCCACTTCCTGTCAAACTTCTTAAAAACCTTTAAATTTTCAACTTTCACCAACTGACCCCGAAATGACCTACGAACCTCCAAATTCACTGTCGGACGCGCTCCCATTACCAAAATCACCATACAGAGCTATTTCGAGACTCGGAATCCCAAATGGACATTGATAACATTGAAATGCACTCCAATCCAAATTTAGGAAATCCTTCCAAAATGCCAACTTTCCACAATAGGCGCCGAAACGCTCCTGGTTTATCCAAAACCCGATCCGGATGTACGCCCAAGTCCAAAATCATCATACGAACCTGTTGGAACCTTTGAATCCCGATTCCGAGGTCGTTTACTCAAAAATCCAATCTTAATCAATTCTTTCAACTTAAAGCTTATGAAATGAGAATTCTCTTTCCAAATCAACTCAGAACTTCCCGGAGTTCAATTTCGACCATGCGTACAAGTCATAATACCTGAAGTGAAGTTGCTCATGGCCTCGAACTGCTGAACGACACGCTAGAGCTAAAAACGACCGTTCGGGTCGTTACAATTATTGATGAGAAATTTAATTTAATTGTGATATATGGTGTAGCTTAATTTACTATATGCTCAAAACTGAATTTAGTGCAAGGATAAAAAGACGGAAGTTCGTGCTGCAATAATCGTAAATTTAATGATTGCTACAAGTTCAAGTTCTAAGAATTTTGAACAATGAACTAAAATAGTTACTCTAAAATGTAGTATCATGTGTTGGTTCGTTAGTTAAGAAGTCATTCATTGAACTCAAAAATCAGGACACATAACTATAAGAAAATAATCGGCAAAACAAACTCTATAAAATCCCACCTAATATAAGAATTAATCGCTGAACATAACTTGATTCCATTTATTAACAAATATTGTGATTTTTTATACATTATTTTGAATGGAATCATGAGATACAACCTAATATGCTGATGGGTTACAACATCAATAAAATGTACGATTTTGATCATTTTGTTAGCAAAGGGATAAAAATGCAACCTATGAAAAAAAGTTACAAATAGATAATATGTGAATGCTAAAAAAGTTACTCAACATTTGGGAAAAACCATAATTAAGAATACAACTAGCTACAATGCTTATAGGAATTGTTCAATATTTACATTTGAAAGTGGTAGTAAAGAGTAAAGACATTGGATGCTGGGCCGTTTGGTCGGCACTCCTTAGTTTTGTAATGCATTTTAAGTATTTATAATATTTATTCCCTACTACCAAAAAAAAGCGTTATACTCCATATACTCAATTACCATAGGAAAGATAGTTTAATAAATAGTTGACATTAATAATGTACCATCAATACCCCCACTTACTAGGTGAACGATTCACACGTCACACCCCAACCTTGAAAAGTGTGACCGGGACACGACACTCGAAGGTCCATGCGAACCGACGTCCATACTTACATCTTTTTAATCGTGAATCCTGGGCCAACGAGGCCTCTAAGTACTAATACCAGAGTTAATATGTGTACAACTGACTTGCAAAAAAAACATTGACATTTTCACAATTGTATCCAACAAAGTCATAACCAATTCTTTTAAATACAACCAAACTCTAGTCTGCAAGCCTCTAAGAGTGCTAAAACATAGTACATGACTTGGTCGGGACAGGGCCCCACCGTACCCAAAATAACTAGAACATACACTTCGGTATCTATTGACTTCTGAACAACTACTCCGAAGAAGTGGAGTGCAACGACCAATAGCTGGGACAAATACCTTATTGGGAGGGATGTCACTTAGTCTATCTTCACCTGTGAGCATGAACACAATGCCCAAAAGAAAGGAGAGTCAGTAAGAAAAATATACTGAGTATGTAAGACTGAGAAGACATGTAAATCAAAGACATAACATAAGATATATGGACACATGATTTCAACCCGAATACAGAAGACAAACCACCGATGGGCGCGAACTGTAGAAACCATTAAACTTAAAAGGATGCAATCTTTATAAAAGGTTAGCCACCCATGAAGACTTATGCACTAAATATAATATAATATTGCTTAGCCACTTTTTGAGCATATCATTTCATTTCGTACCCCGCCTCGTGGAGGATTTGGTAATGTTTATCTCTTCCATCACATCGTACCCGGCTTCAAGAGATCTTGGTTGTGCCCGACCTCAAGAGATCTCGGTCGTACCAGGACAAACAAGGGCTCGATAGTGTTTCATAGAACATCATTCTGTACCTGGCCTCATAGAGAGCTCGATCGTACCCTGTCACACAAGGGCTCAGTAGTATTTTACATTGTATCTCATCATACCAAATTGATCAGTGGTTGCATAATAGGTGTAGTACCTGACCAACTATATCATGGCTCAGTAAAGTAAAATAGATAAATATATTTATATAAGTGCAATGCAAAGTTAATTTCCAGAGATATTAAGATCCAACCCAGGGCTAAACATATTTTTCCGACCTCGTGACATTATCTGGAAACACTTCAAACTTGATAGAAATGTTACCAGTAAGAATATATGAGAATAGAAATAATGTTACTAGGAAGAACTTAGAACAAACCAATCTTATAGGATTAATACAAAAATCCATTTTAGAGAGAGACGCTTACACCAAATCATGCCAACAAAAAAATTTATCGTACATACTGTATGGGTCAAAATCTTGCGAAGGAAGTTGGGTGTGGAAAGATCGTAAGGTGAAAAGACTGTGTCCCGAGGTGGGTAGATAGGACGAGGTCGATCAAAGCCCAATAACGAGCAGTCGTAAAACGAGCCGTAGAGGTCGAGATCAAATAGCGAAAGATAGGAATAACGACTAGTGTAGTCTTGGAACTTGTGACAGGAATATTCTCCTGGATATTCTCTTTGTTGTATTTTTTGGGATTTTTAGAGAATATCTCATATAAATAGAAAGAGAGAGAGAAGAAAATGGGCATGTGAGATTGAATCTGGGAAAACTATTGTAAGAAGTTGACTATTGAGAGAATATACAAAGTTTACCTTTCCATAGTGATTGATTTCATCGATTGTTCTTCCTTTTCACTCGCATAATCTAAGAAAGCATTGCTTATATTCTTATTCACTGCCATATTTCGTTGTCAGAAGGAAGAATCTTCCACATCATTTGATATTTGGGTGAAGTGTTCTTCCTATTTACATTTATTGCCATTTTCCATATTTATTGCTTATCTTTATTCCTTCATTTATTCACCAGAATATCATTAAACTATTTTTTTGGCCTTAAATAGCTTTAAATGTGATTTTTAGGTTGTTATTTCCCATAAATCTTAGATCTAGAACTTATTATGTTTAACAAGAATTTACCTATTATTATTTACTTAATTAGTTTAACAAAAAGGTTTAAGACTTTTTGGTCAAACACATATCTTGTTTGAAGAACTAGCTACACTTCTATGATGGTTAACTCTACTTCCAACGAATCTCCAGAATCAATACAAAAAGATAATAGATATTATAGCTACACTTCACGCTAGATCCTACTAGATTTACCTTCGACCTTGCCTTAGACAGTTTGGGAATTCTCCAGGGGTGTTGAGAACATGTTGGTGATGTTTTCTAGAATGAGTGAGAAAGATATACACCTCCTTTTATATTATGCCAAATCTAGGAAATTCTGCTGCTGCTACATGCAAAACAGTTCGCCCCGCCCGATTGCAATACCAGGTGAGACAACTGGCGTTAGTCTAATGAAACGTGTAATCCCCTTTTGACCCTCTGTCCCCATACATGTCACCGGCCGATGGACCGCGTCAGAAGCCCCACTTATTCAATCTTTAACTTTATGCATAACAAAAAGTGTGGGGTGTAACATTATATTTACGACTAAGCTAGACAAGGTGAATCTGGATTTCTAAAACATGAGTGTAACACTAAAGAAAAAAAGAAAAAAAATATTAAGTGGAAATTGATCCATATTTCTTTGGGTAAATAACTCATTATTCAACCAAGTGTACCATTCAGCCTTTGTAGAACATGCATGCCAAAAATAATATTAGACTAATTCTGGAATAAACGTATATAAAATACCTATTGTGACAGAAAGACCATAAGTTAACATTCCCCATAAGCTAGCCTATAATTTTGCCCCTGAAGCTAGAGAAAAGTTGATTTGTTTAATTGTAAACTAAATATAATATCTTAAAAAGGTATGTCATAATCGAAGTAGCAGCATGAGTTGAGCTCAGAAGGAGCTCCAATGGTGAAACATATGTGTGAACCTAGAAAGAGAAATGTGGAGAAGAAGCTTCCGGATTTTAAGAGAATTAAAACTATCTCATTGATTAATACATTTACACGTGTATTTATACAAAACAACTAATAACTAACCACTTCTCTAATGCTAACTAACTAATGCTAATATCACTAACTAAGAGTGCTGAGTTGTAACAATTGTTGAGCTGTAACATATACATATAGTAGTACGTGAGTGTGTGTATCTGGTTAAATACATAATCTCAAGATCCCACCCTTAAGTTGGAGATGATGATGTCACACTCAACTTGCTAAGAAGGAAAGAATATTTGATCCCAATTGTCGCGCCCCCCTTTTTCCCCTTCAATGGAGAAGAGTTTCCGGGTTTCGACGTTCATGGGGTGTAATGACTCGTTCCTTTTAGGAATTGGGTATTTTGAAGAGTCGCCACCTAATGATTTAGGGCGCATTAGGACACCTATAGAGTTATTTTGCAACTATGTTTGATAACCAGAGATATGGGTAAGAGCTTGAAATTATCCCAAGGGGAAGGTGTTAGGCACCCCTCAGGATCCACTAGTGTGGTTCCCGTCCAGATAGTTTTTTGTGAATTTGTGCAATTAGCAAGTAATCAAATAAAAGACTCAAGTAATAGGGGATTTAAGTTTGAGTACACAAGTGCAAACAATTATTAAAAGGCAGGGTTTTGGAAAAAGAGTTATAAGCTAGACATACTTGTAAAAGTAAAAGGGGACCTTGGTTTATTTATAATATGGATCACCTCAATGCAATACCCAGTATGACACTCCCCAGAAGAGAGGATACCCGTGGTATTAGCGCACTGGTCATCATATCTATATCTACCCTTCCTACCCCGTTAAGGTATTAAAGCGCGGATTGGTCTCGAGCTATATTGCATGCTATTACCCGTCCCATTCCTATCAGTCTCGGAGGAATTTAGGACTATTATTCCTATAAGAGGGAGGATTTAGGTTGACACTTAGGTTTAAAGGTGAAAAGGCTAAGGCGACATACAAAAATACGTAGGACTGCATTTAGAGGGGGAACATATAAACAATGAGAAGGCTCATGTATACCTCCGCAAACAATGCATATAAATAGCATGACTTAAACACAGTTAAGGTCTGAATTTTAAAAATCCTAAAGCAGAGTTTGAGTCAGAACCAGATTCATTCTATAAATCAGAAAAGAAGTCTGAATTAGGCCTGCCTGATGGTTGTAGTAGTTGGTAATTAACAAAGGCAGTTCCAATTTTATTTAAGTAATTACCTAAGGCTTGCCTAAGCGTAATGGTGATGTCCTATAAGCATGATATCTATATTGATTAAGAATGCAGTAGAGCAGTGGTTATATTGATTTGGATCCTATAGGCATGCTTTCTAATGATATTGATTAACACGAAAAGAGTAGGTTATTTAATCTGATTTAGATAGGCACGAGTCAAACTGACTTTAATTAAACTGGTTTTAGACCTTCTAAGCATGATTTTTATTACAGCTGATTTTAAATCCTATAGGCATGGTATCTAATTATTAAAAGCTGACTTTGGACTTGTAGGCATGATCTCTAAGGGAAACGAATCTGGATATATGCTGTAATGAAAAATTGAACTCCAATTACTTTACATCCTATAGGCATGATATCTACTTAAAAGCGGATTTTTAACCCTATAGGCATGATCTCTACTGTTAAAGACATTTAGACCCTATAGACATGGTCTCTAATTGTGAAAGTAAAACATGCAGAATTTATTTTAAACCAAAGCAGATCCTACAGGCATGTTATCTAACAGACCATATTTGGAATCAAAATAGACCCTATAGGCATGTTATCTACCCAATTTACCCACAAGATACAACTACCTACCCTTTTTCACTAATCACCCCATAATTATTTACAAATTATTACAGACCAAATGATTGAATTACAAAAGAAGTGCAGAAATAAGAAATTACAACCAAAGGAAGCCTGATCTTGACTTCCTCTCTGAGTTATGTAATGAACCACTTCAATGCCAATATTTCAAAGCCTTTTCTCATACCTGGGTGTGTTAGAGTTTCCTAAGGACCTCAAGGGATCCCGGGCAGTGCTCACACAGATTTACATAACCAAATAGAATGAGTGCAGTGTGGAAGGGCCAACCCTTATGTGTCCAAGTTCATAGAGAGCTCAAGGGTCCCAAGGCAAGGCTCACACAAGAGGGGCAGAACCTAGGTTTTAAGAATATAGTGGAAGTGCAGAACATAATTTGAAAAAGAGATTTAATTTTAAAAGCTGGACTGACAGTCCATTTTGAAAGCAATTAATGATAGAGATGATTTAAATCAGTAGTAGTAGTAAAACTCAAAACTACACATAATCAATAGTCATTCAAAGGGGTCAAGGGATTTTGGGGATACATTTGTCTGTAAGCACATGAACCCAGCAAGGGTTTAGTTTGGTCATGCACCATAATAGCTGATGCTGGCATGGCCACAAACCAGTCAAAGGAACAAACACATAGAGGGGATATGGGAGTTTGGGGTTCATAAGACAGAGTATGCTTTAAAACACACATAGGGGAAGCATTAATCTAAGGGAGAAGGAAACATATTGCAACATGCTAATAATATAACTTGACTACAGAAACATGAGCAGAAGTAGGCAAGAGTGAAAGAAACTGAAGCAACTAAAGAAGCATGTTGTTGTTGGGGCTTAACAAATTAACTAGGACATACCAGTAGAGAAGCAAAATGCAGAAAGGTAAATCAAGCAAGATTCCACAGTCTAGCCTTGGCTTTCAGTCGACTAGACAAAGCAATAGCACAAGTAGCAGTAAAGAAAGAGAGAGTTTTTGAGTGTAAGTGTGTGTTCTGAACTCAAATTGTTCTGTCTTTGAAAGAAGAGGGGGTAGGGTATTATAGTTTTGAAAACGAGTGAAGAATAAGGTAATAAGTAAAGTCTTAACAAAACATAGAAATAATCACAATCAGAATCAATTAACACAAGTAATTCCCTTTAATTAAGGAATCACTATTTAATGGATACTAACAGGGTTAATTAAGGAAACAAACCAGTTTGGGACAGATTGATTATTTCCATATAAGGGGGCAGTAAAAGTATGAAATAAATAATTGAGACTAAGTATAAAATATGCTTAGTTTCGGGAAAGGATTCAGCAAGATCAAACATCACAGTAAAGGAAAGGAATCAATTAATTGTAAACAAATGAGTAAAAAATTAGGGTTTATAAGGGAACCCTTTGCAATCAGTTGTAAGATTTAGAAAATTAAGATCAATCAATAAAGAAATATGATTCTACACTTCAATATATAAATAGAATGAACAGAAGTATCAGACATGCAAGGCCAAACACATTGGCAAAAGAAACAACACAAACATACAGCAGTAGCAGGAATAAGCTAGGATTCAGTAGTAAAAGAGATCTACTCAAAGCACAGTAGTCAACAAGGTCAAGTAGCCACATAGAATCAGAAGTGAAGAAAACATAGTAACAGGTAAGAAAGTCAGAAACAAGTAAAGACCTTCAAACTCATAGTAATAAACGAGGAAAAATCTTTTAAGAAATTAGGGCTTCAACAGTAGTCAAGTTTAAGAGATGATAAGAACTCAGAATCAGATAAGTCAAACAAGGAAAAGAGAGTCAGAAACAAAGCATTTAATCGAACAAGTATACATTCAAACAAACAGTTTCAGAACTCGGATAAGACCAAAAAGACCTAGGGTTTTCAACAATAGTCCAGTTTAAAAGATGGTAAAAACTCAGAATCAAATAAGCCAAACAAGGACAAAGAACTTAATCGAACAAGCATATACTCAAACAAACAAGGACAGTTTCAGAAACCGGATAAGACCAAAAAAGACCTAGGGTTTTCAACATGCTGAATCAAGTAAAAAGAAAGCATAACCAAGTCCTTTGAACATAGTAAAATCATAAACAACATTAAAATTGGAGAAGAGATCTTTTAAAAAAGATTTAAAAGAAAACCCTAACCGTTGAGAAATGAAGAGTCATTTTGAAAGAAAATCGAAGAACCTTCGAAAAAACACTTAAGAAGTTTATAATATTCATAGATCTAAGATAGATCTAAAGAAAATTGAAAGATCTTAAAGGTTAGGGTTTCAGAGAACCCAGAAAAGTGAGAAAGACTTTGAAAAGTTACCGATCTAGCCGGGAAAGTCAAGGATCTGACTTGAAAGGCCATGGATGGCCGGAGAAAGGCCATAAACATAAGTTGAGCAAGGACTGGATCAGATCTCTTCGAGATCTGTCCATGAAATCACACAAACGGGCCACCAGAGGGTGTAGGAGGCTGGTATACATCTCGAACGGCCATGAGAGATCATGGATTAGGTGGGGATTAAGGTGGATTGGGTGGCGGCGGCTAGGGTTCATGTGAGGCTACAGAGAGAATTGAGAGGAGAGGGATTATGGAAGGGGTCATTTGGGTTTAATTATGGAAGGGTGAATGGTGGCCGTTGATCTGAATGATCAACGACCTAGATTAAAATGGTAGGTGGGGAATCCGGGTTTGGGTTGGTTGAAATTGGGTTGGGGTCGGGTTTAATTGAAATTGGGCTGGGGAATTGGGTTTGATTTGGGGTTAAATTTAGGCTAAAATTAAATACAAATGGGTTGTTATTTAAATAGCCAATTTTCCCCCTTTTAAATTATAAAAATAGTAAATAAATTTTTGAAATTAAATTGAAACCACTAAAATGATTTTATAACACATAAATAACAATTTAAAAATATAGGGATTAATTTTATGAATATAAAACACAATTAAATCTTAAAAAGGCTAATATTGCAATTATATGCAATTAGCTTTAACAATTACTAAATAAAATTGTAAAAATATGTAAAAATTACCTTAGCCATATTTTGGCATAAATATAAAGATCCAATAAATGAATCATCAAAAATAATAATTTTGGACATAATTATTGGGATTATATGGATGAAAAGGGAAATAAATTGATTTAACAATCTTTAAAAATTATGAAAAATAATAAAACATTTGGAAATGCTTATGTGTGCATTTATATGTTATTTGAAAGTATTTTGCATATTTAAAAAAATAGGGAAAAATTAGGTATCAACAGCTGCCCCTCTTTACCCGGGAAGGATGAAAGAGTTGTCGGATAAAGATATGATGGCCAATTTTGACCGAGCGAAACGGGTTGAAGAGGTTTAGGCCACACCCTGGCTTCTGAGCTGCCTACATATCCCTGGTTTTATAGGAATCAGGTCGTATATAGTTCAAGATCCGTCGGCGGAGTATGCCGATGGAGACTTTTCAAGAACGGACGCAATATCCAGGGCGGGGTAAGTGGTTGGCTTGTGGGAATGGTTAGGTTGGATTTGGCTGCGGGAACTGGAGCGGGATCACTCCTGCCAGGATGGCCGTTGCTTGCTGGTTTACCTGTAATTAGGAACAATACAAGCGTACATTGTGCATAAATTTAAACATGATACAAATTCCCGTCGGACCATGAATGTCGTCTTTGGACGGTTAGGATGACGTCCTGGTCCATGAAGCGTATGATAAAGGATTCGCAAGCTATGAAATGATGCTCTCATGCTATGAGGATGGTGCCTCCGAACCATAATGCCTTTGAATAATGATATGCAAAAAAAAAATTAAAAGGGATCCTCAGGCCATGACATGGTGTTCTCGGGCTGTAAAGACGGTGCCTCTGAACGATGACGCCTTCGGATGAGTTGGCGATATTTCAGCCCATGAAGGATGCAGTAGTATGATGCGGACAAGACAGAGCTTAGCCCGTAAGAAAAGCGAAATAAATAGTGCTTGGGATAGTGCTTAGTTTCGAAGAAAATGGGAGGCAGAGCTTAGCCTCGGAAGGCAAAATGATAGTCTTATGCAAGATGCAAATGCAAAGAGAGGTAGAGCTTAACCTCGAAAGGCAGAATGGTAGCCTTATGCAGAATGCAGATGGAGACAACGTTTAGTCTCGGAAGGCAGAATGGTAGCCTTATGCAGATTGGAAGGCAGAATAGTAGCCTTATGCAATAATATGGATGGAGACTGCGTTTAGTCTCGGAAGGTAGAATGGTAGACTTATGCAGAAACGCAAATGCAGATGGAGACAACGTTTAGTCTCGGAAGGCAGAAAGGTAGTCTTATGCAGGAATTAGGGGCGGCCCTTCCATAAAGCAAGTAAAGCAACTGTTTTAGGCCCCACATTTGTGGAGGCCCTATTTTTTGTTACATATAATAGGCTATGTATACGTTTAAAAAAAGGTTCTGTGAAGTGAAAAAGTTTGATTTCTTTCTTTAACAAGTATAGAGAATAAGGATTTACAACTGATATGATTCCTGCCACGAATATTGCACTTGAAATGAATATCGAATCCAAATTTCGTAAGATTATAGGAAGTAACAATTTGATGAGAATGTTGATAATAAAATTTCAAAATCTTTCGAAGAGTCCTTTGGTTGATTACTTTATACATAGTAAACAAGGCTATTTTTTTCACTTCAAAATAGATTTGAACAATTCAAAGCGTATGAAAATATTTTTGGTTTACTATTTAGCTGTAAAAATTAAGATCACTAGATGATGGAAATTTGGAAAAATATTGCCTCAATCTTGAATGTTCCTTAAAGCATAATAATTTTTGATATCTAGTTTAGATTTATTTTCGGAATTAAAAATATTAAGAAAAATAGTACAATTAGAAGATAACAGTTTAATAGATACACTTGGTCAAATAAAAAGATTTGATTCTTTTTTTCAATGTGTATATTAATTATGGAATAATGTTAATTACTCTTGTTACCGTCGCTTCAACGGAAAGAAATTTTCAAAATTAAAATTGATAAAATCTTACCAAAGATTAACAATGTCTCAAGAAAGGTTAAATGGATTAGTTATATTGTCAATTAAGAAAGACTTATTAGGAGTTATTGATTATAAGAAAATTATTAATAACTTTGTACTTAAGAAATGCTAGAAAAAATAGACTTTAAATAAATAATTTTTTTTTTTTAAAGTTAAGGCTCCCCATAAAGTTTGGCTTTAGGCCACAAAACTCGTCGAGCCGCCCCTGGCAAGAATGCAGATGAAGACAGTGTTTAGTCTCGGAAGGCAGAATGGTAGCCTTATGCAAGAATGCAGATGGAGACAGTGTTTAGTCTCGGAAGGCAGAATGGTAGCCTTATGTAGAAATGCAAATACAGATGGAGATAGCGTTTAGTCTCGAAAGGCAGAACGGTAGCCTTATGCAAGTAGTAAGATAGTAAATGGCAGTAGTGTTTTCTTAGCTGATAGCATATTGCGGCATTGTGATTACTGGGAACATTGTGACTACGGAACGTTACTTGTGCGTGTTGATAGCAAATGTTGGTAAGTGCAACGGTTCTGAGAGTCGATGTTTGAACAATGTTTGTTCTATGGGCGTACAGTATGTTTAATGATTTTGCAATCCTAATACCTGCATCCAAAGAAAAATCGTGAGTTTTGTAAAGAGGGAAGGTCAGTTCGTGTCCCCGCTAGCTTTGCTTGACTTGCACGGCTTTGATCTAGTGATACTGTCTGTATCATTGGGGTAGGTTGCTAAACAAAGCAGTTTCAATAATAAACAAGCGATGATTTTTGTAAAAGTATGATATAAGTGTATAATTAAAAATGGTTTTTAGTTGAACCGACGACTGTGACGCAGTTCCGGACATTGCAACCTCTCTTGCTAGGAATTTTGAGGGCCCCCCTCAAAATTCTGCCCCAGTTTAATGGGTTGATGCTTCTGACTGTTGCTTGCGACGATCGGCTGAAATTACTTCGGAATTTTGAGGGTCCTCTTCAAAATTCTGCCCCAGTTTCCAATTGCAGGGGGAGATGAAATTTTTATTGAATTGTGACCGAATCCATAGGGCTGCCTACGTATCCCCTCTTAAACGGGAATCAGGTTAGGTGTAGTTCAATTTACATCATATAAGGAAAGCATAAAGATTACACATAGTAGCGTTTGACTGCATCTGAATTGATCGGCTTTGGCCAGACTTCTCCGTCCATTTCTGCAAGTATAAGGGCTCTTCCTGTCAGAACCCGGTGAACCATATATGACCCTTCCAGTTGGGAGAGAACTTCCCTTTGGCTTTATCTTGATACGGAAAAATTTTCTTTAACACCAGCTGCCCCAGTGTGAATTATCTTGGCTTGACTCTCTTGTTGAAGGTTCTGGACATTCTGTTCTGATAGAGTTGACCATGGCAAACTGCATTCATTCTTTTTTCGTCTATAAGGGCTAGTTTCTCATAACGACTTTTTACCCACTCCGTGTCGTCAAGCTCAGCTTCTTGTATGATCCTTAGGGAAGGAATTTCTACTTTAGCGGGAATGACAGCCTTTGTACCATAAACCAGCATATAGGGGGTTGCCCCAGTTGATGTACGGACTGTGGTGTGATGCCCCAATAGAGCAATTGACAACTTTTCATGCCACTGCTTATGCTTCTCTATCATTTTCCTCAATATCTTATTGATATTCTTGTTGGCGGCTTCTACAGCTCCATTCATTTGAGGCCTGTAGGCTGTGGAATTCTTGTGTCTGATTTTGAAAGTTTCACACATAGCTTTCATCAAGTCGCTATTGAGGTTGGAGCCATTATCAGTAATGATTGACTCTGGAATTCCGAATCGGCAAACAATGTGGTCGCGGACAAAATATGCCACGACTTTCTTAGTCACTGCTCTGTAAGATGTTGCTTCCACCCAGTTGGTGAAATAGTCTATGGCTACCAGGATAAACATGTGTCCATTGGAAGCGGCAGGCTCGATTGGTCCAATAACATCCATCCCCCAAGCGGCGAACATCCATGGTGGGCTTGTTGCATTAAGCTCATTTGGAGGTACCTTTATCATGTCTGCATGTATCTAACAGCTGTGGCATTTCCGGACATACTGGATGCAGTCCATTTCCATGGTCATCCAAAGGTAACCAACCTGGAGTATATTTTTTGCTAAGACAAAACTGTTCATATGTGGACCGTAGGTCCCAGCATGAATTTCCTCTAGCAACTTGGATACTTCCTTTGCGTCGACACATCTTAGTAATCCCAAATCAGGAGTCCTCCTATACAGGATTCCTCTGCTGTGAAAGAAGTTGTTGGACAATCTCCGAAGTGTGCATTTCTGAATAGGATTAGCAAGCTCCGGGTACTTTCCTTTTGCAAAATATTCCTTGATATCATGAAACCTTTCGACATGGGCACAATAAGCTGGCTGATCATGGATCTTTACTGGAATGGTATCGATGAAATTTTTTGTCTGGATGTTGTATCATAGATGACAGGGTAGCCAATGTATCATTGAACTCATTCTGGACTCTGGGAACATGTTGGAACTCCGTCTTCGTGAACCTCTTTCTCAATTCCTGTACATGATGCAGATACGGGAGTATCTTGGAGTTCTTGGTTGCCATTCTTCTCGTACCTGATGTATAAGTAAGTTTGAATCTCTAATTACTAGCAGCTCTTGAATGTTCATGTCAATGGCCATCTTGAGTCCTAAGATGCAAGCTTTGTACTCGGCCATATTGTTGGTACATGGGAACCTAAGTTTGGCGGACATCGGATAATGCTGACCGATTTCTGACACTAGGACTTCTCCTATGCCAGCTCCTTTGAAATTTGCTGCTCCATCAAAAAACATTCTCCAACCATCATAGGATTCTGCAATGTCTTCTCCTATGAATGATACCTCTTCGTCAGGAAAATACGTTTTTAGGGGTTCGTGTTCTCCATCCACGGGATTCTCAGCAAGGTGGTCTGCCAGTGCTTGTCCCTTGAGCACTTTTGAGTTACGTAGACAATGTCAAACTCACTCAATAGGATTTGCCACTTGGCTAGCTTGCTAGTAGGCATGGTCTTCTGAAAGATGTACTTCAAAGGGCCCATTCTTGATATAAGATATGTAGTATAGGCACAAAAGTAGTGCCTCAGCTTCTGAGCTACCCAGGTCAAAGCACAACAGGTGCGTTCTAATAAAGAATACCGGGCCTCATACGGGGTGAAATTCTTACTGAGTTAATAAATGGCCTGCTCCTTCCTCCCCGTTTCATCATGTTGCCCCGAACGCAACCGAAAGCTTCATCCAACACTACAAGGTAGAGTAGTAAGGGTCTACATGGCTCGGGCGGGACTAAGACTGGTGGTGTTGACAAGTACTCCTTGATTCTGTCGAAGGCCCTTTGGCATTCATCAGTCCATTTGGTAGCGTCCTTCTTCAACATCTTAAAAATCGGCTCGCAAATAACTGTAGACTGTGCTATGAATCGACTAATTTAGTTGAGCCTTCCCAAGAAACTCATCACATCCTTCTGGTTCTTTGGCGGCGACAATTCTTGAATGGCTTTGACTTTTGATGGGTCCAATTCTATTCCTTGGCGACTCACAATAAACCCAAGCAATTTCCCAGCAGGAACCCCAAATGCGAACTTTACGGGGTTTAGTTTCAGATTGTACCTCCGCAGTCTATTGAAGAACTTCCTCAGATCTTCCATGTGATTAGTGGACTTCTTGGACTTGATGATGACATCATCTACATATACCTCTATCTCCTTGTGTATCATATCATGGAAAATGGTAGTCATGGCCCTCATATAGGTGGCCCCTGCATTCTTCAGGTCGAACGACATCATCTTGTAACAGTACATCCCCCATGGTGTAATGACAGCCGTTTTCTCAGGATCTTCTTCATCCATCTAGATCTGATAATAACCAGTGAAGCAATCTACAAATGACTACAGCTCATGCTTGGCACAATTGTCAATTAGGATATGTATATTCGGCAAAGGGAAGTCGTCTTTCGGACTGGCCCGGTTGAGATCCCGGTAGTCGACACAGACTCTAACCTTACCATCCTTCTTTGGCACTGCACGATGTTGGCTAACCATGTCGAGTATTCTACTACCCTGAGAACCTTAGCTTTGACCTGCTTGGTGACTTCTTCCTTGATTTTCAAACTCATATCAGGCTTGAACTTTCTGAGCTTCTGTTTTACCAGCAGATATGTCGGATCGGTCGGCAGTTTGTGAGCAATAATAGACGTACTCAGAGCAGTCATGTCATCATACGACCAGGCAAATATGTCCTCATGTTCCTTTAGAAATTATGTGTATTCTTTCTTTTCTGATGGCAATAGGTGAACGCTGATTCGTGTTTCCTTGATGTTTTTTGTATCTCCCAGGTTAACAGTTTCGGTCTCGTCCAGGTTGGACTTATGCCTGTTTTCAAAATTCTCAACTTCTCTAATAATCTCATCAGGTATGTCATCCTCCTCTGAATCAATGTCTGTTTGTTGCGTTGTCTCATGCATGTCACAGTCATTGGCTCACCAAGATAAGTAATAGTAATGTTGTATAAGTAAAGTAATGAGAGAAAACGATAATGAGTGTTGATTCATAAGAAAAGTCAAAATGTTTTGATAAATTGCATAACTGTTTTGAACATTGAAGATCTTATTGTGGGAATTAAAAATGCAAAAGAAAAATCATTTAGTAAATAAAATAGTGAGTAATGCTTGTTTTAGCCTTGCTACCTCGAGGCTCATCGGGCTTTAGTTGTCCTGATGGTCCAATTCTTGAGATGGGCCCCTCTGCTTACAGTTTGTATGGAAGGGCCTTCCTCCCCCTCCTCCTCGAGAACAACACAACAATCTATGTCATTGTCTTCTTGGAACAAGTTCTTCACCGCTGCAAGTTCTTCTTCTTCGTCTGACACATAAACAATGTCAGCCTATTGGAAAATCTGCTCCAGATGCGGTATTGGCTGCTCTAGTGGGTAGTAATGATCGCGCCACGGTGGAGACCAGTTGTTGAATTCTTCCTAGGTGTAATCATATCCTAGACCGAAAGTAGTGTCATGCTTCTTGAGTTTTATGGGCTTAGAGATTCCTTAGAGGTTCTTGCCGAGCCCTTTGCTGGGTTCGTACCCGCTCCAATTCAGTATACTCTCAATTTTGTCATCCCACCATTTGTCTTTGTTGATAGCATTGACCCGTTTGATGTGGTGGTAAGTCTCTCCACCCAGCTTCTTTCTTCGCTCGATCGTCGGAATGGTCTAACGACTATATATAGGGTTGCTACCGTCGTCGTGAATGATCACTTCCTGGTGATTCTATTCAAATTTTACTGCCTGATGAAGTGTTGATGCTACGGCCCCAGCAGCATGAATCCATGGCCGTCCCAATAACAGGTTGTAAGATGCTGGCACATCTATCACCTGGAAATCGACATCGAAACATGTTGGTCCTATTTACAATCATAGAACAATCTCACCAATGGTGGACCTCTGAGAACCATCGACATTGATAGCTCCATCTTTTATCTCGTGTAGTCCTTTACCCAACTTCTTGAGTGTTACCAGCGGACAAATGTTGAGACTGGAACCTCTGTCTATCATGATTCTGGTGATGAACTAGTCTTCGCATTGCACGGTTATGTGCAGCGCTTTGTTGTGCCCTAACCCTTCAGGTGGCAGCTCATCCTTATGAAAGGTGATCTTATGGCTCTTCAGCACTTGTCCTACGATGTTAGCCATTTCCCCGTCAGTGATGTTGCTTGGTACGTATGCTTCGCTCAGCACCTTTAATAGAGCATTCTTGTGTGCCTCGGAGTTTTGCAGCAAGCAGAGGATGGATATTTGTGCTGGTGTCTTGTTTAACTGGTCGATGACCGAGTACTCCTTGGTCTGTATTTTCCTCCAAAGGTCATATGGACCTATCTCGATAATGGGTGGTTGGTTGGAGGCATACTTGCTTGACTCAGCTAGACGTTCAGGGGTATAGACTCTACCAGTTCTTATCATATCCTGCGTTGCAACAGTCTCTTCGAACCTAACCTTGCCTTTCCTTTTCGCTTCGGCTGTATAGTCCCAGGGTGCAACCTTTGTATGGAATGGTGTCATGGTCGACATTGCTACTGGGATCGGCGTGGCTATCCTTACTCCAAACGGAGCATGTGCCTTGGGTGGTAAAATTGCAACCTCAAATGGTGCGGGTGAATTTGCCGGAGACATGAATTCGACCTCAATTGGTGCTGGTGTCTTTGCAGATGACGTTGCTTCAAACTCAAGTGGCACAGACATATTCACCTCAGCGTCCTCAGACAGTTAAATCTGGACTATGATTGGATTGAGAGTAATTATTGGTTTCTTTGGGTCATCACCTTCTGTGATCAACCCGATTGATCCCTCGGGACCTAGTCATCTTCTATTTCAATCATGTGGATACCTCCACCCTTATGGTCTGGCAGAGGGTTGTTGCGGACATTTGGAGCCGGTTCCTTTGCCACAATAATCTTGTTATCAATTAAAGACTGGATCTTGTCTTTCAAGTAACGACACTCATCGATGGTGTGCCCTTTTATGTCGGAGTGGTATACACAAGATTTTTTTGGGTTAACCCACTAAGAAGGGTTCTCAGGGGTCACAGTAGGGATAGGGGTGACATAACCAATGGCTTTGAGTCTCTCATACAACTGGTCAATGGGTTCGGCAATGGCTGTATATTATTTTGGAGGTTTGCGATCAAAATTAGGTCGGGGTCTAGGGAAGTTTTGGCATCCAGGAGGTGATTGATAGTGGGATGGTTGAGCATTATAGGTTTGGTAGATATGCATGGTTTGTGAGTATCTGGGTGAAGTAGGTTGATATGTAGGAGGTGAAGGTGACTGATAAGTTGGTGGTGGAGCTTGGTATGAGGGTGAAGGTGCTTGGTAATTTAGGGTTGGCTGATATATGAGTGGAGGTGTTTGGTAAGTTTGGTATTTGAGGGGAGACTTGGTCCTTTGTGTAACCATCACGGCCCCTACATCCCTCTTCTTGGACACACCACCGGATTGTAAGGCCTTATTTGTAGCTTGCAAGACCTCGAAGTTTGTAACCATACCGCTTTTGATACCTTCTTCAATTCTTTCACCCAGTTTGATAATGTCGGAAAACTTATGGTTCTCAATCATCATCAGTCGTTCATAATACTGCGGGTCCTGAGCCCGGACAAAGAACTTGTTTATCTGTTCTTCTTCTAAAGCAGGTTTGACCTTAGCAGCTTCGGACCTCCAGTGAGTGGCATACTCGCGAAACGTCTCTGTGGGTTTCTTCTTTAGATTCTGAATATAGAACACATCTGGCACATTCTCTGTATTAAACCTGAACCTGTCCATAAAGTCGGACGCCATGATTACCCAGCTTGACCACTTTTTTGGATCTTGGCTGATGTACCAAGACAATACATCTCCTTTCAAACTCCTCATGAACAGCTTCATGCGGATTCTCTCGTCTTTCTCTACTCCAACCAGCTTGTCGCAGTATGTCTACAAATGGACCATTAGATCACCGTACCATCAAATATTTCGAACTTAGGAGGTTTGTACCCCTCGAGCAGTTCGACATTGGGTTGTATACAAAGATCCTCATAGTTCAGCCCCTCGATTCCTTTACTTCCCTCAACGTCCTAAATTCGGCTGGTCAGTTTCTTAAGTTCCTCAGCTAGGTTCCTAATAAGCAGATCCTTTTCATCAGACTCAGGTGTGTTGGAGATAGGTTGGGTGGAGTGTGGCATGGTCTCCACGTAGATAGGGGTGTGAAAATGGTCATTTGTGAAGTTTTGAGGTTCTGGGATGAGTAGTGGAGTATTGTTTGGGATATGGCAGGTGTTGCATTAGGTCTTTAGTGGAACAGTGCGATGGTGAGGAGCGGGATGATTCTGTTACTTTGGGATATTTTGAGGAGGTGTAGGGTTTTGAGTGTTGGGGAAATTGATATCTGGGGTGCTGAGGGAAAATGACAGGCTTGCTAGATTCTGAACCTGATCGAGCTCTTCTTGGAATTTCAGCAGTTTCTGTTCAAGCTGGGATACATTTTCCTGAGTACCATGTCCATTAGTGGCCCCAACCCTTTCAGTTGGGTTCTCCTTCCTGACGTTGTTCAAATCTTCCATCTTGCTTTTGTTATTGTTTTTGATAGGACTAAGAGGAGGAGTGGGTGGAGGGCCTCAAGATCTCATGGAATAAGATGATGATACCAGAGGGCACGAACTTAACCTTTGGGGAGGGGAATAACAAAAGGAAAACAAAAATAAAAACAAAAAGGTAATCAAGTTAGTGAGGATTATAAAAAGTATTGCAATATTTAAACACATAGTGCGGGAATGATCATGTCCTAATTTGGGAACCTCTTTGTGCCCGAGGTAGGCCTAGCGACAAAGTGATTTGGAGAACTTAGAATGCTAAATGTCTCATTTTATTGATAAAAAATAAGACGAATCCCAAATCGACACCAAATAAACAGGAAATAAAAGTCACTAATGGCCATTGGCCTTATTATATTTATAAAGCGAAAAGATAAACTCCTATTTACTTGGTCCCAGAAGGACCTTCCTCAGGTTGAATGCTCTCGTTGATCATATCCTCTAGTCCGCGTAGGTTTATCAGTAAAAATGCCTTTGCCAGGTGTTCTCCTTCATTTCCCTCAGCGTTCTGGCAGTCAGTGACTCTCTTCCTCACTTTTCCTTCCAATTCCAGCAGACTGTATTCTAGATATTCCAACTTTTCGCTAGCTTTGGCGACCCTCTCTTTTCACTCATTGATTTGGTCATTTGATGGAAGACTCCTCCACCAGTCTAGCAAGAGTGGGGGTGTGCTAATCATACCGAAACTAGGGACCTCGTGCCTCATTTTCTGCAAAACAAAAGGGTTAGACCCTATCCCCACCAGACTTAACTATTTAATACCAACAATTAGTATGAAGCATTTAGTTCTCCAAATAAATTCACAAAATGTGATAATGTCCGTTTGGGTTTTAGAGAAACCCAGGGGACTTTGGACAAGGCTATCTTAAAGGATTATTATGTGGACAACATAACTGACCCGACTAGGTTTGACCATGATACGTGCACAATTTAAACAGAGTAAGGTTTCTATGGGGTTTTAGACTGGTACCCTTGAGCGGACAACTCAAGGGGGAAGGCACGGAACTGTCGACTGCACTGCTGATCAACTAGTTTTACCGCAAATATGTCTTTCCGAATTTAGGGGGTAATGATATAGGAAGAGTGCAACCACTCATTATAAGCATTGCTATAGTATTTGTTTGGCACGAGTGGAGTATGATGTTGAGCATGATTATGCAATAATTAAAAAAACATGTTGACATATACTTGCACGTTAAGAAAGCGATAAATAAAGGAGTTTTATAATTTAAAGCGGCAATAAAGGAAAGAAACATGAAGACATGTCAGTTTCGCATTTGAAAAAGAAATTTAAACAAGTAATTGCACATAAGGGAGGTACAAATTCACAAGAACAGTCTGAAATGGTAAAAGCCTAAATATCCCCAGCAAAGTCGCCATGCTGTCGCACCACCCTTTTTTCCCCCTTCCAACGGAGGGGAGTTTCCGGGTTTCGACATTCATGGGATGTAATGACTCGTTCCTTTTGGGAGTTGGGTATTTTGAAGAGTTGTCACCTAATAATTTAGGGCGCATTAGGACACCTATAGAGTTCTTTTGCAACTATGTTTGATAACCAGAGATTGGGTAAGGGCTTGAAATTATCCCAAGGGGAAGGTGTTAGGCACCCCTCAGGATCCACTAGTGTGGTTCCCGTCCAGATAGTTTTTTGTGAATTTGTGCAATTAGCAAGTAATCAAATAAAAGGCTCAAGTAGTAGGGGATTTAAGTTTGAGTACACAAGTGCAAACAATTATTAAAAGGCAGGGTTTTGGAAAAAGAGTTATAAGCTAGACATGCTTGTAAAAGTAAAAGGGGGTCTTAGGTTTATTTATAATATGGATCACCTCAATGCAATACCCGGTATGACACTCCTCAGAAGAGGGGATACATGTGGTATTAGCGCACCGGTCATCCTATCCATATCTACCCTTCCCACCCCGTTAAGGTATTAAAGCGCGGATTGGTCTCGACCTCTATTGCATGCTATTACCCATCTCATTCCTATCAATTCCAGAGGAATTTAGGACTACTATTCCTATAAGAGGGAGGATTTAGGCTGACACTTAGGTTTAAAGGTGAAAAGACTAAGGCGATATACAAAAATAAGTAGGACTACATTTAGAGGGGGGAACATATAAACAATGAGAAGGCTCATGTATACCTCCGCAAACAGTGCATATAAATAGCATGACTTAAACACAGTTAAGGTCTAAATTTTAAAAATCCTAAAGCAGAGTTTGAGTCAGAACTAGATTCATCGTATAACTCAGAAAAGAAGTCTGAATCAGGTCTGCCTGCTGGTTGTAGCAGTTGGTAATTAACAAAGGCAGTTCCAGTTTTATTTAAGTAATTACCTAAGGCTTGCCTAGGCATAATGGTGATGCTCATAGGACATCACCATTACGCCTAGGCAAGCCTTAGGTAATTACTTAAATAAAATTGGAACTACCTTTGTTAATTACTAACTGCTATAACCAGCAGGCAGGCCTGATTCGGACTTCTTTTCTGAGTTATACAATAAATCTAGTTCTGACTCAAACTCTGCTTTAGGATTTTTAAAATTCAGACCTTAACTGTGTTTAAGTCATGCTATTTATATGCATTGTTTGCGGAGGTATACATGAGCCTTCTCATTGTTTATATGTTCCCCCCTCTAAATGCAGTCCTACGTGTTTTTGTATGTCGCCTTAGCCTTTTCACCTTTAAACCTAAGTGTCAGCCTAAATCCTCTCTCTTATAGGAATAGTAGTCCTAAATTCCTCTGGGACTGATAGGAATGGGACGGTAATAGCATGTTGACGAGTGTCTGGCATGTGTAAAAATTAAACTCGTACTCTATGAAATTATAGTATAGAAAGATGTCGAACCCACAGAGATTGGTTTGTCTATTCTACAGACGTTTTTTATTTTAATTACTATTTGAGAAAATCAAAAAGAGTTGAGTTGTAAATTAACTAACTAAAAATGCATGAATAGAGCAGTAGAAAATATTTTATTTCTCACAAATATAATAAACAGGTGTTGGGATCCTGACTTCACTTAATACTTTTATTATATAGTAGATATATTTATTCTTTAATTTCTATTTCTCATAAATGTTACAAATGCCTCTCACGATTACATTTATATATTATTACTTAAGTTAAATAATTAATTGCACTCCTCTCGGTTATACAAATTAAGCGTCAAAATAGTAATATTAAAGAGCCAAAAATATATGCTTAAACTGAAACATGCTCTTTTTTAGTAAGTTCCTTTCGGTTACCCTACTTGTTTATAACTGACTATTACAATATCACCTCTTTCAATTATAAATAGTTGTAGAATCAATTTTAACATATAAGAGCTAGATGTCATTAAATAAAGTTAATATTTATCAATACCAAATTTAACTAAATTACTTCTTCCGCCTCTTTCGATTACAGAATTAGTACGTAGTTAAAATGTAGTACGAAATAGATAGATGTTGACAATTTAAATAACACCCAACTATAAAGCATATAAAATTTAAATAAAAAGTTTCAGCTCAAGCATGTGAAATTGAAGAATAATATCTATTATTATATAAAAATATTAAGATCCGCCATTCTCCCAACACAAGAAAAGTTACTCCATAATGGAATTAGTACTGACAACGGAAATATTCTTGCCCATTAACTAAGAAAATAGAAAGAAATATTCAAAAAAATAATTCTCCTATTTAAATAGAAATAGGAACTAGAGTAATTTCCTACATCGGATAACTGAAGAAGAAAGTAGAAGAAAGAAAAAGAAGATTTCAATTTTTTGTCTCGATTTCTCCTCCCCGAGAATTGTGTCCCGCAACTTTGTAAAATGACGGTATTTATAGATATTTCCATTGATTTTGCCGTGTATGTAAACTTTGTCTTTCATCTTGCCAACTTGCCAATGTTTAAATAAATTTTGATAAGAGAATGGTGTACACCAAGTGTACACGTGACTTTTGCTGATGCTAGCTTCTTTCTTTTCCATTTTCAACTTCCTTCTTCATTCTTATTTATTCCTTTATTTATATTTTGATATTACCTACAAGAGAATAACAATATTAGTATTAAGGATTCAACAACAACTCATATTATGCATAGTATTTTTATCTTATCACATGCGATAGAGGTCGAGACCAATCCGCTTTTTAATACCTTAATGGGGTGGGAAGGGTAGATATGGATATGATGACCGGTGCGCTAATACCACGGGTATCCCCTCTTCTGGGAAGTGTCATACCGGGTATTGTATTAAGGTGATCCATATTATAAATAAACATAGGACCCCCTTTTAATTTTACAAGCATGTCTAGCTTATAACTCTTTTTCCAAAACCTTGCCTTTTAATAATTGTTTGCACTTGTGTACTCAAACTTAAATCCCCTATTACTTGAGCCTTTTATTTGATTACTTGCTAATTGTACAAATTCACAAAAAACTATCTTGTCGGGAACCACACTAGTGGATCCTTAGGGGTGCCTAATACCTTCCCCTTGGGATAATTTCAAGCCCTTACCCAATCTCTGGTTATTAAACATAGTTGCAAAATAACTCTATAGGTGTCCTAATGCGCCAAAATCATTAGGTGACGATTCTTCAAAATACCCAATTTCCAAAAGGAACGAGTCATTACACCCCATGAATGTCGAAACCCGGAAACTCCTCTCCGTTGGAAGGGGAAAAAAGGGGGGCGCAACACCAGTAAGAGACTTGGTAAATATGCCGGTCAGCTGTTCCTTTGTAGGAATGTAATGTAACGAAATCATCCCTTCTTGAAGTTTGTCGCAGACGAAATGACAATCCACTTCAATATGCTTCGTACGCTCATGAAACACTGGGTTTTTGGCAATGTGTAGGGCAGCTTAGCTATCACAGAAGACTGGTATGGGGAAACATAGGGGTATAGTGAGCTCATCTAGCAGCCTTGCAAGCCAAACCAACTCCCCAACCATATTCCTAGCGAACCTGTACTCTCCCTCAGCAGAAGAAAGAGCAATAATAGACTATTTCTTTGGCTTCCAGCTAATAGGACTGTCCCCAAGAAGCACTATATACCCACTTAGTGATATTCTGGACTCAGGATAGGTTGCCCAATCTGAGTCACAGAAGGCTCGAACTTTGTAGGCGTCACTCGTCACTATTAGAAAGAAAGATGTCCAAGTTTGGATCTTCTTTGAGGTATCTTAGCACATGAAATGCAGCCTCCAGGTGAGGATCTATAGGACTTTGCATGTACTGACCCAAGTATTGCACGCTACAAGCAATGTCGAGTCTAGTATTAGTAAGGAAATTCAGTTTACCAATCAACTTTCTATAATATGTTGGATCTGGAAGCAGGGTACCCTCATATACCTTTAACTTGATTGAAGGATCAAGAGGATAAGGCATTGAAAAGTACTGCAAACAATCATATTCCTTCAATAGATCCATGGTGAGCTTCCTTTGGGATATTAGGACACTGTCATGTTTATACAAAACCTCCAGCCCTAAGAAGTAGTTCAACCTCCCCAAATCCTTTATCTTAAATGTCTCATGTCGGAATCCTTTTAATGATTATCTCGTATAGGAACCCTTTTAGTGATTCAATCTTATCTAGTTAGGACCCTGTGATTATAACATATCGACATGCATAACAATAAAAATGACTGAAGCTCCAGCTTTCTTGTAAATCAAGGAATAATCTAGCATTGAATGTACATACCCTCTTAAACACAATGCCTCTGCTAATTTTTCATACCATTGCCTACTTGCTTGCTTTAAGCCATAAAGGGACTTATTTAGCTTGCACGCCAAGTCTGGCCTCTCTACTACCAGACCATGAGGTACATCCATATACACTTTTTCATGAAGGTCTCATGAAGGAATGCATTATTCACATCCAGTTGAAAGTGCTGCCACCCTTTTTTAATTGCTGTTGCAATTAGCCCTCTCACTATAGTCATCTTAACAACTGGAGAAAAGGTTTCAGTGTAGTCTATTCCAGCTTGTTGTGTGTACCCTTTTACAACCAGCCTTGCCTTGAATCTCTCAACACCCCCATTTGATTTGTGTTTAATTATGTGCACCCACTTGCACCCTAGTGCTTTTTTACCAGCTGGTAGAGGGACTAAGTCCCAAGTGTTATTAGAATGTAATGCTTTAATTTCTTGTGTCATTGCAGCTTGCCAAGCAGGATTCATGGTTGCTTCTTTCATATGAGTTAGTTTCACAATCAAGTGAGATGCTCTTGACAAATTACTAACTATCTGGAACTAAGGCATTTAGGGATACATATTGTGCATGGGATACTAAAGTGTTAAAGAAAAAAGATGATGTACTAGAATTGCTATTGGAGGGTGTCACACAAGGAGAAATAGGAACAAAATGATGGAGTTGAAGTATGGGAATGGAGCACACATAATCGTTTAAGTACATAAGTGTTTTGTGTGTTCTAGCATGTCTGTGAGAAATATGTGACATGTCCTGTTAGTGTATAGCAGGTACAGGGGAAGTACTAGTAACTGTAGGGCATGGTGAAAAGTGAATTAGGTGTTGTATGTTCATTGGAGTATGTATCAATTTACAAGTGATCACTACCAGACAAAGTTGCAGGTGACTCTGTATTGTGAAGTGATTCAGGTGAGTGGGGAATGGAGGTTGTACCACCAGTGTTAGATGAGGATCCTGTTTGGCTTGAAAAAGTTTGAAAGACAAAGGAACCTGACCAAGACTAGATACCCTATTAGAATCAGAGGATAAAGCAAAAGGAAACATATTTTCATGGAAAATTACATCTCTTGAGACATGATCTTCTTTGTGACTAGATTAAGGACCTTGTACCCTTTTATCCCAAAGAGATATCCTACAAAAACACAGGGTGTTGATCTTGGCTTAGATTTGTCTTTATCGCCTTTAAGGATAGTGGAGAAGGAAAGATACCCAAAACTCCTGATATGTGAGTAAGTGAGCTCCTTTTGATAAAGTAGTTCAAGAGGACATTTATTATGAAGGAGAAAAGAAGGCAGTCTATTTATGAGATATGTGGCTGTGAGAATGCACTCTCCCTAATATTTCAGGGGCAATTTTGATCGAAAAAGTAGTGCTCTTGCTGTTTCAAGTAGGTACTTGTGCTTTCTCTCCATCACACCATTTTGTTGTGGTGTGTAGGGGCATATTTTCTTGTGCAAAATACCTTTGGTTTGAAGAAAAGAGACAATTTCAGAACTGGTAAATTCCAGTCTATTATATGTTCTATTAGATTTGATTGAGGTATTGAATTGATTTTCTACCATGATAGTAAAGGCTTTTAGGATTTGTATTGCATTACTCTTGCATGCCAAAAGATGTGTGCATATTGACCTATTGTACTCATCCACTAGTGTATTGAAATATCTATAGCCATCATGAGATGTAACATGGTATGGTCCCCACAAATCAATATGCAGTAATTCAAAAATTTTGATTGTGGATGTGGTCTTTTAGGGAAAAGGCAGCCTGTTTGTCTTGCCATGGGACATATATGGCAAAGAAAGGGTTGTTTGGATGTAAAAGTCACTAGTATGGATGAAATACCCTTCATTTTGACAAAAAGCACATGCCTTAATCTGTTATGCCACAAAGAATTTACAAAGTTTTCATTTCTCAAAGATTTATCAGCCACAGAATTGGACAAAAGACAACCATTCCCTTTATTTGCATTGAGGTATTTACAATAGGGATGACATGGGAATGTATCTTATCTACATATGATTGAGAAGGATTGGAAACTCTATGTACGGGATGACACACATAATCACTTGATGAAATAGAATTATTTGATGCAGAATTGAAAACAGAATTACTCTTGTTGAGTACTAAACATTGAAAATACAGACCATTCTTGGCTTTACCAATCTCTAGAGGCCTCTTCATTTAAGGGGCCTGCAGAATAAGACAGACAAATTTGGTAAAAATAACAATACAATCAAGTTGTATTGTCAAGGAATGCACAAATATTAAGTTATATTTGAAACTAAGCATATAGAGGACCTTTTTCAGAGTGAACTTAGGACTAAGAATCACTTCACCAATTTGTGTCACCTTTACTTTTTCAGAGTGAACTAAAGTTCTAATATTGGTTAGTAGGGATTTTTTTATAGGTCATGTGGTTTGTAGCTCCGGAATCAAGGATTTAAGAATCAATATTTGGTTCAAAACACTCATATGATTGTGAATTATACTCAACAGAAGCAGAGCATGCCCCAATACGTGAGAAGTTAACAGCTCCACTGTTCAGGATGACACTTCCAGAAACATCTCCTGCATTTTCACACTGAGTCTAAAAATTCTCCAGCAACCTCAATAACTGACCATAGTGCTCTTTGCTCTAATTATGTATGCTTCAATTCTGATCTTGGAAATCACCTTTATTTTCTCCCATATTCAGTCCATCATGTTGTGTACCAAAATATTTGTTGTAGTCCCCTTGCCTTTATTGGCTCTATTGAACATTTGTTGATTGTTGAACTTGTTGTTTTTGTTGTTGAACATCTACTGGTTATTGAATTTGTTGTTATTGTTACTTTGCGGATACCCATAAAGTTTGTAGCATTTATCCTTCGTATGTCATGCCTCTTACAATGCTCGCAAAACATTCTGGGCCTTCCTGAAAATTGGCCCTCGTGTATCCATTATTCCCATCACTGTTGGTGTTCTGATTGTAATTTGTCCGAAAAAATATTATTGCCTGCACCACTCACATTTAGTGAAGTAGACTCTAATACAAATTTATTCTGATAACTTATTTTCCCCTGCTTTTCTTCTTGATTAAGCATTGAGAAGGCTTGTGCCAAGCTAGGCAAAGTATTCATCATCAAAATCCTATCCCGCACCACTGTATACACCTTATTCAATCCCATGAGAAATTGAATTAGTCTCATATCCTGTTCTGCTTTGTGCATATTTGCTTTGGCTCCACATGTACTGTGAGCACGTAATTTTTTCTTCTCGAAAACTACTCCAAAAGAAATCCAAAAATAAAACAAATTGCCTTTGGGTACAATTTTGAGAATTTTGCGTGACATTTTGGATAATTATTTTTGTCTGTGAATGTTTACCTTGTTTTAATTAATTGAAAAATATCAAAATACCTGTTGCGTGCATATTTAGGATTTAATTATCCATTTTTAAATTAATTAAACCATGTCCTATTTTAAAGAATGAAAATCACAAAAATATGAATTTTTGGTAGCTTTGTCATTTTTATTGTTTAACTGTGTGATTTTATTTTAATCAATATTTGATCTTGTGTGTAAATTATTGTTAAGGGTTAATTAATATCTTTTTAAATAATCTTGGGCTTACAATTTAATTTAGGAATTTTGGTTTTTAGGAAAAAGAAAATGAAAGGAAAAAAGAAAAGGGTGAAAATTGGGCCAAATCGGAACTGGGCCAATTTCAATGCAAAATCAGGCCCAAATCATATCAAACGATCCAATCCAATAGGCTTGGTCTCTCAGACAGTCCAAACGACGTCGTTTCGGCGCCTCAGATCTAAGCCGTTGATTTGTTTCCATCGGACGGCTCAGTTCAACCCAGCATTATTTGAAACGACGCCGTTTTAGGCAAGTTGATCCGAGCCATCCGTTCCCAATGATCTAACGGTCCCAGCCTTCCCCCATAACCCGGTCCATTTCAACCCGGGTCGACCCAGTCTCGATGCATGACCAAACGTCACCGTTTCCTTTAAGTGAATTGATCCAGGCCGTTGATCGTGCTTGATCCAACGACCAAGATTAAACCACCCCCTCCCAATATAACCTTAATCTCTACACAGCCCCCCCAAACCAGACCCCCCATGTTCATCGTCTCTATCAGAGACGACCCCCCAAACCCTAGTCGGCCTCGTTCCCTTCGCCTGAAAACCCGGCGACGCTGGCTCCGATGACTACCAAATTAACACCGCTGAACCTCCATGCCTTCCTCTTTACGGATCCATTAACCGTTTGCCTCGAATCAACCTTCAGCTTCTCGAATCTTCGATTGAAGATTCGAGCAGAACCTAAACCTACCCCAACTAGTCCCAAACTCACACCACGGCACCCCCTGACCTCCCTCATGCCCAAAATACCTATGGCCTGGTTCGAATCTGGCTAGAACCATTCAAACCCCAAATCGAACCCCCAAGAACCCTAGAAAACCAAAAGTTGAAGTCTGTCCAAATTAAAGGATGATTTGGGGGTCTAATCGCCCTTAGTCGAAGTGTTCTCAGTTGAGAACACTCGATTAGGGTCCGTTCGACCTCAAAGAGTCCGAGTCAAAATCCAAGTCAGGGTCGTCCAGTTTCCGAGTTCTTGAGGTATTTTTCCTTTCCTGTTTGTTCCATTTTGTATTTGTTTATATCTGTTTATTTGTTTAATTTGGTTTTACTGATTTTTCAATTTTTCTTTTGTCGATTGATTCTGTCCTTCTTCAAAGACCTTTTATTTGGTCGAACTTTTTCTGGTCATGGTCGAGTATGTAATAAACTATATAATCAATTCGAATGAGCTCAGTCGACTAGTTAAGTTTTATTATAAATCCCTGCTTCTATCAATACGACTTGAATCACCTGTGTGCCTGTTCGATTCTGATTATTTGCTATTGATTGTATGTGTTGTAATTCGTGTAGTCGATTGGATAAGTATCGTCGATTAGTTTTACATGCTTAAATGTTAGAATAACCTGATAATAATTTGATTCATACGGCTTCAATTCTGATTGAATCATTGTTGGAATTTGATAGGCTGGATTGGTTATAGCTGAGGTGTTTAGAGTTTAAATTCAGTTCATTTAGATAATTGAATCAGTGTAGCAAATGGCTTAGTTGAATATTCTGACAGTAGGGTACTAAAGTACCATTAAACTAATGAAATAGTTTAAAACAGTAATGGGGGGGGGTTGATGGCTGTGTAAGGGATCATGGGCACCATTTCACAAGGTTTAAGGGATTTGAATAGAAAAATAGGCTGCCCATACCCGCGTGGGATTAATAAATAAAAAAGAAGTTTAGTGGGGAACAAAACATACTTTAGTGGGGAACAAGTGAATTAAAAGGAGAACAAAACATGTAGTAGTGGGCAGAAATACTTTCCTAATTAGCTAAGTGCTCCTTAGAGCTGGAAAGGGGCTGAGGTTTGGGTATAAATAAGGATTTGGACAGAATTGGGGGGGATCCTTTTTTTTAGTCTGGTCTGGCTGTTCTTTGGGGCAGACTTTAGAAGAGAAAAGACTCAGGAAATCTTAAGGGTTTGAACATTCTGAAAACTGGAAGAGAGTTTTAAGAGCTAGTCTAGTTCAACTAGTGCTATCCCATTGAAACTAAAAAGAGTTTCAGCTTTAACTGTGGAGTTGTATTTTCGAGTTTTTCTTGATTACTGAATTCCATGGATGTTTCTGCTTGTGTTTTGATTGATATTTGGTTGCTATCAAGCTGTTTTTGGGGTCAGTTACTGGGTGTTTGTGTTGCTGTTGGTATTGCTGGGAATTCTGCTGGGTGTTTGTGTTTGCTATTGGTTATTTGCTACTGTTTCATTGGGTTTGCTGGAATTCTGCTGGTTCCTTTTTTAAATCTGTTGCTGGGTTGTTCTGTCACTGTGTTGCTGTGTTATTACTGTTGCTGACTGCTCCTTCATCTTCTTGTATTTCCATTATCCAGGTACACGTTCTAAAGCTCTCAAATTTAATGGAAAGGAAGTAAAGAGTTGTTGGAATGGATTTCTGAACTTCCCCTTTTCTTTGTGTTTACTTTAATGTATAAGCAGTAGTTCACTTGATATTTAATAGCATGTATTAGAATGACTTGGGAATGCATAAACTGGACTGATTGAATCTATTTCTACAAACATGTGAATATCAATTGTAATTAATCTTAGTTGGTGATTACTAGTTATGAAATATACTGTACTTAATTCTTCTTCAGTAGTCGTGAAATAGTTTCAAATAGTTTATGTCACAAAACAGGTTCAAATAGTTTATATATTGGTTTAATAGGTCTAATTCTGAAATTGCGAGTTCACTTGAGTAAATAACATCCTTTCAAATAGCAATGTAAATAATGTTAGTAACTAATGTTAGTTCTCAAACGTTAGAGATTAATGTTAGCTTGATGTCAGTTTTTAGGCATTGATGCATTTTTCAACAAGTTGTAAAAAGAGGTCAAAAATGGCTTTGTATTTCACATAGTTAATTCCAATAGTCCAGTTCATATAATAAAGCTAGAGTTGAACGGGATCGAAATGGTAGCTGGTTTGTTAATATTTACAACGACAGGCGGCAGATCTTAAGTTAGGTAGTGGGTTCAAACTAGAAGGTGTTTCCTTTTGTTTGGACCCGGACTTGGACTTGAAGCCCGAACTTTTAATACTAATTGATTAGGATTTTCCTTTATTCATAGAGACAAATAAATAGAAAATCATAGTCGCTTTAGGATAACCTTGAATAAAAATGAGATGAGCTTCGCCAAATAAAACGCATAGATTGCGGGGCCCTCACAAATATATGTATTAATTACTTAGAACTCGGAATCGGCCGCTTAACGAAACTTCACGGCCATTTCCCAAAATAACCCCGCGTTAGTCTCTGTAGGCGCGTACTTTAAATAACATTACCTTCTTAAACCCGGGTGCACATTTATGTGACCCAAATCCAAATCTCAACGAAGTCGAAATGTGTCGCTAATCACGGGTACATTGATTGTGACGTGGTTCGAGATGCATTTCCACGACGTTGCAAATTCCTTTTAAAAAATAATGAATGAGACGAGCCTCGACAAACGAAATACACGAGCTGCGGGGCCCTCTATACGTGTTGGTAAAATTACTTAGACTTCGGGATGGGCCGTTTAGCAAAGTTTCACGGCCTTACCCAAAATAATGATACGCTAGTCGCTTTAGGATAATTTACTTTCTTAAACTCGGGTGCACATTTATGTGACCCAAATCCAAATCTCAACAGAGTTGAAATGTGTTAATAACCACGGGTGCATTGATGTGATGAGGTTCGAGATGTATTTTCACGACGTTGCAATTCTCGTTAAAAATAACAATAATAAAAGCGGTAAACAGTAAAAAAATTGCACATAGGTTCAACATGTATTAAAATCAGATAAACAAGCCGAATATGACAGTTGAGCGACCGTGCTAGAAACACGGAACCTGAGAATGCCTAACACCTTCTCCCGGGTTAACAGAATTCCTTACTCGGATTTCTGGTTCGTGGACTGTAATACAGAGTCAATCTTTTCCTCGATTCGGGATTCAACCGGTGACTTGGGACACCATAAATCTCCTAAGTGGCGACTCTGAATCTTTAAATAAAATCCCATTTCGATTGTCCTTTAATTGGAAAAACTCCCTCTGCGCTCTTTACGGGGCGAGGGTGAAAAGGGAGGTGTGACAGCTCTGGCGACTCTTCTGGGGACCGAACCCAGAATCTCTGGTTCAGGATTCAGAATTCGAGCTTAGATAAATTGTTATATTTGGTTTTATCTGATTTTGTTACATGTTTGGGTCTAATGTGCTAAGTGATGCTTTTACCGCTTTGATATTATCTAAACTGTATATAAACTGTGCTGAAACCCTTCTCTTCTTACTTCCGGGGATGTGCTTACTGGTTGAGACTCCCTATTCTGTTAGGGTCATACCCTGAAATAAGAAAGAGGCTGGACAAGTTACTAAGCCGGATGGCCTTTTGGTTCCCGGTACGTAACCCCCTCCTCGACTCGAGTTGTCCGCTCGAGTACACAGTCTAGAACAAATACCCAGGTTATAAACCTAGAAAAACTCAGCTTCATGTCGGATCCCTAGTAGGAACGTTTGTTTGCATCACGTGCATTTGACTTTGGAGGCTCAACACAGGGGTTGGGTCTGTCTAGGACAGGTGTACCAAAATGATTTAGGAAAGAAATCGAGTTTGGGAGACCGGCCAAAAGGCCCCATCTCCAGGAGTTCGTCCAGGTGTCGCAAGAACAGTGGGATTGGTTGGCTAAAGAAGAGAGTTACAGGGCAGAAATAGGCAAGTTGAAGCAACAGATTAGAGACCTGGAATTTGAAAATAGTCTGCAAGTTGATGCCGATCGGGGAGAAAAGAGCAAATTGGCCCAAGAAAATGAGGCGCTGAAAGCCCAAATCTGACAAATAAGGAGAGATGCTAACAAACAACAAAGGAGTCGGTCGGATGAGCGGTTAGTAAAAGGATTGAAAAAGGAAATCGGTGAGTGCCGGGATGATTTGAAGAAATCTAAGGATACCATAGCACAACTCCAGGCACAATGGGCAAAGAGAACGAAAGAGCGCACACAGTACTTACAACAGGCGAGGAAAGATTATGAAAAGACCATCGTCAGTCTAAAAAGGAAGGTGACCACCTTAGAGGGCAAGGCGGCTAAACAAGCCAAGGCTTTTGAAACCGAGAGTAAACACTGCAATAATCTAATGGCTTCGATGGAAGATGAAATACAGCAGTTACGGAAACAACATCTGCATGATTCTCGGGTTTTGAAGGCTAGATGGGATCAGACAAAACGCCTACTCCAAGAGAAAGACCGAACCAGGAACAAGACCCTGACTATTGCTCATGCTATTACCAGAAAATGTCGGGAGTGTGAAAACATGACCCGCACTACCTTCTTATCGACGGTGATGATATTTGTGAAGCAGATCATGTATGAATTGGAATAGCTGGAAAGGAACCTTACACCTAAACCCGCGGCGAGGCCGAATGACGCCTCGCGGGCGCCAAAATTCAAAACTCTGAAACATTCATAGTTTGAGTCTGTATTTTCCTTGTCTTCGGAGTCTATTGTCCGTCGGAGTTTGTATTTCCCTTTTTGGCATAAAGTCTGTAGTATGTATCAAGTCTGTCAATTTCCTTTCAAAAAAATGTTTTGCCTTGTAATAAAACGTTTTGCTAGTAAAGGTTGAAAATTCCAAAAATGGTGTCTTTATTTTCCGCACTTGTGGCAGAACTACGCGCGGTCTGATTCATGCGGGGACATGATACATAGGCAATCCACATAAGATTCGACCACAACTAAAAAGAAAAAAAGAAAGGCAAAGTGAATAAAAGAAAGGAAAAGAAAGAAATAAAAAGAGAGATAAAGAAAGTTTCAGAAATACTTAAACGAGGCATAAACAAAGTAAGCCAGAATGACGCATGCGGTCGAAGCAAAGACATGTTAGAAATGGTTAAACTGCCTAGGAATATTGCATCCCCCAACGTGAAATTGCAATATGTGTTAAACTCTAATGCTAACAAGTTTGTTATCCTTCCAGAGATTTCGAACCAGTTAGTTTGTTAGAACGTTCTGGCAGATTACCATTACCAAACAAGATCCAAAGGGCCCATACTAGTTCGAAAGCATGACTAGTTCAGACCAAAGTGTCGAGGATGAAAGGACGGAGAATCAAATGCTGAAGGAGGAATGGATAAGATGAGACGGGAGATGAAAGAAATACAGCTGGCCTTAGCTAGGGTACAAAAAGTGCCTAACCCTCCTGTTACTCCCACTCTCTCACCAGGACACTCGCCGGAATACCCTCCCCCCGACCCTTCTACAAGCTTCCCCAGTCACCAATACTATCAGGGAAGAAATGCCTATGATCCCCAAGCTTCACAACCCAATCAGAACCCTCTTCCACCAAATGTTCCTGTTTTCGTGGCACCTCTACCAGCCACGCTACAAAGATCATCCAGCGAGCCGTTGTTTCAGGCTCACGATAACCAATATTACCCCCTGAACCAACCTTCAAAGCACCCGAGCCTCATACTTATAATACTCACTTCGAGATCCCGGTAGAGACTGAAAAGCCGGCTAAGAGCCCAGAGCGAGATGAAGTGCTTCGAAAGTTTAAAAGCCTGGAGTAGTCCTTCAGGAATATTCATGGGTTAGGCAACCAAGTCAGTATGGCCTACAAAGATCTGTGCCCTTTCCCTGACGTTCAATTGCCGGCAGGGTTCAAGATGCCAAAGTTTGATCTATACGAGGGGCACGGCGATCCTATGGCACATTTGCGAGGTTTTTGCAGCAAGATGAGAGGAGCGGGTGGTAAAGATAAGCTGCTGATAGATTACTTTGGTCAGAGTCTGAGCAGTTCTGCACTGGAATGGTACACAAGACAAGATCCGAGCAGGTGGTACACCTGGGATGATCTAGCACAAGCATTTGCAGGTCACTTTCAGTACAACCTTGAGATCGTCCCTGACCGTCTCACATTGCTGAAACTTGAGAAGAAGCCCGGGGAAAGCTTCTGAGAATTTGGGTTCCGCTGGAGAGAGCAGGCAGCAAGAGTTGATCCTCCGATAAGAGAGGGGGAAATGGTGGACTACTTTCTGCAGACTCTGGAGCCAACTTACTTCGGTCACCTGGTGACGTCAATTGGGAAATCTTTCAATGAAGTAGTAAAAATGGGCGGTATGATTGAAGAGGGACTTAATTCCAACAAAATCCTGAGCTATTCGGCGATTAAAGCAACCACTCAGGCCATCCAGAGCGGCACGGTAGGGGCGCTCGGAAAGAAGAAAAGGGAAGATGTCGCAACAGTCGAGGCAGGTACTTGGTCCAGATCCAGAGGTCCCCCCTCACTACCAACCTAGACCCCATCACTCAAATTACCCACACATTCCATACGGCCTTCCACAGCCCTACTACCCACCACAAGAGCCACATTTCTCTATCCATCACGCCCAAACTTACACCCAGCCTCCGGCTCGCCCGCAATGGCATGCGCTGGATCCTCGGAATACATATCCACCTCCACAAAATATATATCCACCTCCACAAAACACATATCCACCTCCACAAAACACATATCCACCACCAAAGGCCTACAGGAATCCTTCGGGACCAGGTTTCCGTGGGAATCAGACTTTCAGGAATGAAAGGGTGTAGAGGCAGAGAACATTCACTCAGCTGGGAGAAACCTATACTACTTTATTCCACAAATTGAGGCAGTTAGGCCTATTGAGTCCTGTGGAGCCCAAATTGCCAAATCCCCTTCCCAAAAATCTGGACCACTCGGTAAGCTGTGAATATTGTTCGGGGGCTCCCGGGCATGATACTGAGAAGTGTTGGAAGTTGAAGACTGTCGTACAAGATCTTATTGACACAAATAGGATCGAGGTCCAGGAGCCAGAGGCACCTAACATCAATCAGAACCCGTTGTCGGCACACCATGAAGCCCACATGATCGAACTAGTGCACGAAGGAGGGAAGCTCAAGAAGCTCTCACAAACGGTAATGATGATCCGTGCCAGTTCGAAAGAAAAGGCGATCAGTGGAAAAGCGGTAGTGCAGTCGGAAAGGGTAGAAGGCAAGCCAGTGGTGGTGATGGGGAAGAGTTCGTCTGATGTTGCCAAGAATCCAGAGCCGGTCAAAGTAACGGTGCAAGGGATACCAAGCAAGCCAGTAGCCGTGAAAGGGGCATGCATAGGACCAGTTGTTATCAGTCCAGTAATACAGTTGCCGATAATCAGCGAGAAAACTGTGCCATGGAGCTACAGTCAAGTAATGGTAATGCATAAGGGGAAGGAAGTTGTGGGGGAAATATGTGAGGCACAGGGGTTAACTCGTTCGGGAAGGTGTTTTGCTCCCGTAGAGTTAAGAAGGGCCAATCCAGTAGCGGCAAAAAATCCAATTACCAAGGAAGAGGCGGAAGAATTTTTAAAGAAAATGAAGGCGCAAGATTACTCCATTGTGGAGCAGTTGAGGAAGACCCCGACACAAATCTCATTGTTATCGTTGTTGACCCATTCAGACGAGCACCGCCGGGTATTGATGAAAATTCTGAACGAAACCCATGTTCCGGATAAGATGTCTGTGAACCATATGGAGAAAATAGCAAACAAGATTTTCGAGGTCAACTGGGTCACTTTTTCAGACGACGAGTTGCCCGTGGAGGGTACAGAACATAATAGAGCCCTTTATTTGACCGTGAAGTGCGAAGACTCAGTAGTCACTCGAGTACTGATTGATAATGGGTCCAGTGCCAATATCTGTCCTTTGACCACATTGAACAAACTGAAGGTCGATGGTGACAGGATTCACAAGAACATCATCTATGTTCGAGGGTTTGATGGTGGTGGTACAGACACAATGGGTGACATCATACTTGAATTAATAATTGGTCCAGTCGAGTTCACCATGGAATTTCAAGTGTTAGACGTGGCAGTGTCATATAATCTTCTGTTGGGGCGACCCTGGATCCACGCCGCCAAAGCAATGCCTTCTACATTACATTAGATGGTCAAATTCGAGTGGGATAGGCAAGAGATCGTAGTACATGGGGAAGACAATGCAAGCGCCGTAAGTGATGCCATCGTACCCTTTATAAAGACTGATGATGATAAGGGACCGTGGGTTTACCAGGTTTTCGATACGGTTTTAGTGGACAAAGTTCCCGAAGGTGAAAGCATCCCACTTCCCAAAATAGCAGCTGCAACTGTCATGGTAGCCTCGGAGATGTTGAAGAACGGGTTTGTGCCAGGCAAAGGTTTAGGAGCTGATCTTCAGGGTATTGTTCAGCCGGTTTCTTTGCCCAAAAAATTGGATACCTTTGGGTTGGGGTTCAAGCCTACAGCGGCAGATGTGAGACGGGCCCGCAAGTTAAAGAAAAGAATCTGGGTCCTTCCCAAGCCAATCCCGCGCCTATCCAGATCATTTGTCAGAGCAGGTATCAGAAAGTTGTCGGTCCCGAAAGTTCTCGGACCACTGATTGGGCCAGATGGAGATTTGAATGAGGGCTTTGAAAGGCTGTTCGCCAATGTCAACATGATAGAAGCTGGAGAAGGGTCCAGTAGGTTAGATGTACAGTTTGTGGGGCCTAGGGCAAATATCAACAATTGGATGGCTACTCCCCTTCCTACCCGGAGGGAGTCTTGGTAGTGGGCTCTGATTTTTCTTTCTTGTTTTTTTTGGATTATTCCAAGGTTGTAATCCAGTTTTGTTTTGTATTCGGCAAAGTGTGAAACTCTGTTATCCCGTATTTTAAAAAAAAGGTGAAAGCTTTTCTCTTCTTATTTTGTTTTAACTTTGTTTTCTTCTTTTCTCTTTCTGAACAGTTCTCTTTATATTGGTTCTAATGACATGGCATGCACAACGGATCTTCAACCTAGTCTAAAAAATCAATCTGATTCCGAACTAATTGTGCAAGAGGTCGATTATGATGATGAATCGGAATACGATGAGGATGAAGCCTTCGAAGAGATAAACAGAGAGTTAAGCCAGTTTGAAGAGAAATCCAAGCCCAACTTAAATGACATAGAAGCCATCAATTTAGGGGATGCAGATGATATCAGGGAAACTAAAATAAGCATCCACATTGCACCGAATATCAGGGAAGAACTAATCAAAGCACTTATTGAGTTCAAAGACGTTTTTGCATGGTCGTATGATGACATGCCGGGGTTAAGCACGGATTTAGTGGTTCACAAATTGCCCATTAACCCGGCATGCCCTACCGTCAAGCAGAAATTGAGGAAGTTCAAAACAGACATGAGTGTGAAGATTAAAGAGGAAGTAACCAAGCAGCTGCAAGCAAAGGTTATTCGGGTCACTTGATATCCTGATTGGTTGGCTAATGTGGTGCCAGTGCTGAAGAAAGATGGGAAGATCAGAGTGTGTGTCGATTACCGTAATCTGAACAGGGCAAGCCCAAAGGATAACTTTCCATTACCCAACATCCATATCTTGATCGATAATTGTGTCGGGCGTGAGATCGGGTCTTTTGTGGACTGCTATGTTGGGTATCATCAGATTCTGATGGATGAAGAAGATGCGGAAAAGATGGCTTTCATTACGTAGTGGGGGACTTATTGCTACCGGGTAATGCCATTTAGTTTGAAGAATGCTGGGGCAACATACATGAGAGCAATGACTATTGTGTTTCATGACATGATACACAAAGAGATTGAGGTATACGTGGACGGTGTGATCATAAAATCCAAGCATCAGGAAGACCACATAGCAGACCTAAGGAAGTTTTTCCAAAGACTTCGAAGGTACGATATTAAGCTCAACCCGGCTAAATGTGCATTTGATGTTCCATCTGGAAAGCTATTGGGATTCATCGTCAGTCGGCGAGGCATTGAGTTGGACCCGTCAAAGATCAAATCCATCCAAGATTTGCCACCGTCGAAGAATAAGATAGAAGTAATGAGTCTGTTGGGAAGGTTGAATTATATCAGCAGGTTTATTGCTCAACTCACAGCAACTTGTGAACCCATTTTTCGGCTACTGAAGAAAGATGTTGCGGTAGAATGGACGGCAGAATGTCAGGAAGCATTTGACCAAATCAAAGGATATTTATCAAATCCACCTGTGTTGGTTCCACCTGAGCCGGGAAGACCGTTAATTCTTTATCTAACGGTCCTAGAGAATTCGTTTGGCTGCGTACTGGGGCAACACGACATTACATGAAGGAAGGAGCAAGCCATCTATTATCTCAGCAAGAAGTTTACAGGCTATGAGGTTAAGTACACTCAACTCGAGAAGACATGTTGCGTCCTAACTTGGGTGGCCCAGAAATTGAAGCATTATCTGTCGTCATATACTACTTATCTCATTTCACGCTTGGATCCACTGAAGTATATTTTCTAGAAGCCTATGCCTACAGGGAGATTGGCGAAATGGCAGATATTACTCATAGAATTCGACATCGTCTATGTGACGAGGACGGCCATGAAGGCCCAAGCATTGGCTGATCACTTGGCTGAGAATCCTGTTGATGAAGAATATGAGCCCTTGAGGACGTATTTTCCTGATGAATAAGTGATGCATATAGATGAGTTGGAAATGACCAAGGAACTAGGATGGAAGCTTTTTTTTATGGAGCCGCAAATGCGAAGGGAGTTGGAATAGGAGCGGTACTTATTTCTGAAACAGGACATCATTATCCTGTTACGGCTCAGTTGCGTTTCTATTGTACCAACAACATGGCTGAGTATGAGGCATGCATTTTGGGTCTACGGCTAGCTGCAGACATGGATGTCCAGGACGTCTTGGTCTTGGGAGACTCGGACCTCCTGGTGCATCAGATTCAGGGTGAATGGGAAACAAGGGATTTGAAGCTCATACCATATCGACAATGTTTGCACGATCTGAGCAAGCAATTTTGATCAGTGGAGTTCAGACATATCCCAAGAGTTCATAATGAGATTGTCGATGCTTTGGCCACCTTAACATCAATGTTGCACCACCCAGACAAAATTCATGTTGACTTGTTGCATATTTAGGTTCGTGATCAGCATGCTTATTGCAACATGTTAGAGGAAGAACTGGATGGCGAACCATGGTTCTATGATGTCAAGGAATACCTCAGGATGGGGATATACCCGGAGCAGGCCACCGGAGATCAAAAGAGAGTCATTCAGCGACTGGCAAATGGATTTTTCCTCAGTGGAGGAGTGTTTTACAAAAGAACACCAGATTTGGGATTGCTAAGATGTATAGATGCTAGTCAAGCCACGACAGTTATGATAGAGGTACATGCTGGAGTTTGTGGGCCACATATGAGCGGATATGTATTGGCGAAAAAGATTCTTCGAGCAGGGTACTATTGGCTCACTATGGAGCGTGATTGTATCAGTTTCGTGCGAAAATGCCACCAGTGTCAGATACACGGAGATCTGATTCATTCTCCGCCGACAGAATTGCATACAATGTCAGCACCATGGCCATTTGTTGCTTGGGGCATGGATATCATTGGACCAATTGAGCCAGCAGCATCCAACGGGCATAGGTTCATTCTAGTAACCATCGATTATTTCACTAAGTGGGTTGAAGCTAAAACTTTTAAGTCGGTAACCAAGAAGGCAGTGGTAGATTTTGTTCACTCCCATATCATCTGTAGATTTGGAATCCCAAAGGTGATCATCACGGATAATGGTGCTAATCTTAACAGTAATTTGATGAAAGAGGTATGTCAACAGTTTAAGATTACACACCGCAATTCCACCCCATATCGTCCCAAGGCGAATAGAGCAGTTGAGGCAGCCAACAAAAACATAAAGAAGATACTTCGGAAGATGGTAGAAGGTTCAAGGCAATGGCATGAAAAATTACCATTTGCATTGTTGGGTTATCGCATTACTGTCCGTACTTCAGTAGGGGCAACTCCTTATTTGTTGGTATATGGAACTGAAGCAGTAATACCGGTAGAAGTTGAAATTCTATCCCTTCGGATTGTCGCTGAGGCTGAGATTGATGATGACGAGTGGGTCAAAACCTGTTTGGAGCAGTTGAACTTGATTGATGAAAAGAGATTGGCAGCTGTGTGTCATGGCCAGTTATATCAAAAGAGAATGGCAAGAGCATACAACAAAAAGGTGCGTCCTCGAAAGTTTGAAGTGGGCCAGCAAGTGCTGAAACGCATCCTCCCACATCAGGCTGAGGCAAAGGGCAAGTTCGCCCCGAATTGGCAAGGGTCATTCATTGTAACCAGAGTGTTGTCCAATGGCGCTTTATGTTTAACAGATATCAAAGGGAAATGCGTCGACATGGCTATCAATTCTGACGCAGTTAAGAGATATTATGTATGATTTCTTTTAATTGTAATTATTGTTTGTTTGCATTTGGCATGGTATCGGAGAATGAAATGACGGAGGCAATTTGTTCTTCCATCCAAACACTTTAACCTTTGCTTCCCCTTTTGAGCCTTATTTATTCTTTCATACCCCTCTTTTGGAATCAGTAATGAAAATGAAAGAAAAAGAGAAGAGAAAAATAATGATAATAAAGACAAAAGAAAAGTCACAAGAAAAACAAAGGAATTGGGAACTACGTTTGACCTGATTCCTCAAAAAGGATACGTAGGCGCCTCACGGCTCGGTCATAGTGTAATAAAAAATAAAAATCCCCAAGCAAGAAACTGGGGCAGAAGTTGTATTTGTAATTTTGGGAAGGAAGTTGGATTCCGAAAGTTGTAATGTTGTACCCATCAAAATTATTTTGAACCTTTTGATACCCCTTTTTCTTTTAGCCATACACAAAAACCCATATTAATGTCCAAAAAAGACCTCCCTATCAGTATCCGAGAAGTGCCAAGTCATGCAAATGGAAGTCGAGAATAACACTCTGATCCCCAGCAGAGAAGAGGATCATAAGCTGGAAATGAATTGGTAGCCGAAAGAATCCCCAGCAGAGAGAGTCATATCGGTAACACTCCAATCCCCAACTGGAAAAAATAAAATAAAATGAGAGAGTCTTATCGGTGAAAACCTCCACAGGCACCATAAGGCGATGTAAGTTGAGAGAAATAAAACGAGAGAGTCTTATCGGTAAAAACCTTCACAGGCACCATAAGGCGACGGGAGTTGAGAGAAATGAGAGAGTCTTATTAGTGAAAACCCCTCGAAGGGCACTATGAGGCGACAAGACAAGATTGGCGGAAAGGATCCGCATTTGGCAAAGAGTTGAGTGCCTGTTTATCCCTAACAAGATGAGGCCGTCCGAAAGATTGATTGATACAAGTAGACTAGGTTAATTAATCCGGAATGCACGACACGATCGTTGGGATCGGTTATATCATTCAGATAAGTTCTTTTCTTTCTTTTTCCCCAGCATTTGTTCAGAAAGACTTCTTTTTTTTCTATCTTTTGAAATCATCACTTTTTCATTTCTTGGTCTAAAGACTTTATCTCCCCAGCAGTTTGTTTTTAAAAAGGATTTTCAGAGCTTATTGCCAGTTGCCAAGATGGTGCAAAAACACAATGTGGATAAGACGGGCCAAAGATAATGTAATGGAACGAGAAAGACGTTCGTTACAAGACCAAATGATGGATCGGTCTAGGATTTCGGGGAGAGTATGGAGAAAAGTGGGAAGCACAATTGGTGAATAAAGAATCGTCAAGAAACAAGAGCATACCTGGCAGATTATCGACCAAATCCCATGAGGGTCGGACAACACGGAGCAGGGAAAGAAAAGGGGGAAAACCATCCCCAACAGGAATATGATCGCCAGCAGGAATATCATCCCTAATAAATAATCTCATCCCCAGCAAGCTTTTGGTAATGTAATGGAACACAAAGCTGGGAAAGGAGAAAGAGAAAACCATCCCCAGCAGGAGTGGCATGACCATTCACCACGTTTTAAACTAACAAAATTTTTGTCTTTGATTTGAAGCAGGGACAGGAAATGTTATAGATGATGAAAAGGCATCATGATACAGGAAAGATTGTCAAACTGGGGCAGAAAATTTTCTTTCATTTTGAAAATTTTTTGGAAGTCCGGTACCCATTTGGGGAAGAAGCAAGATAACACAAGTTTGGGGGAAAATGGTATCCCCAGCAGTTTTCGGAAGAAGGCCAAACAAGTTTTAAAGGAAGCAATTTCAGAAGGAAGATAACACAAGTCTTAAGAGAAGTAGTTCCAGTGGAAGAAAAGCACCAGCTTTAAGGGAAGTAGTCTTTGAAGGAGGAAAATAACATATTTTTGAATAAAACACCGGTGTTATCCCCAGCAGTTTTCAGAGGAATGAAACACCAGTTTTAAGGGAAGCAGTTCTGAAAGAAGATAATTTTAAGTTAGAAGGAAAATGGTCCAGGAGGCAGGAAGGAGCAACAGCAATAAAATGCATTTTTTTTAAGAAGTTGTTGAAGTTAGGAGCCCGCCTGGAGAATGGAGGTATTATCTTTGAGTTGTTTACTGAAGTCAGGAGCCCGCCTGGAGAATGGAGGTGTTGTATCTTTAAGTTGTTGAAGTCAGGAGCCCACCTGGAGAATGGAGGTGTTATATTTTTAAGAAGAAGTTGAAGTCAGGAACCCGCCTGGAGAATGGAGGTGTTATATTTTTTAAGTCAATATTGAAGTCAGGAGCCCGCCTGAAAAATGGAGGTGTTATATTTCTTGAGAAGGTTGAAGTCAGGAGCCCGCCTGGAGAATGGAGATATTATGTTTTTAAGAAATTGTCGAAGTCAGGAGCCCGCCTGGAAAATGGAGGTATTATCTCTAAATTGTTTATTGAAGTCAGGAGCCCGCCTGAAGAATGGAGGTATTATATTTTTAAGAAGTTGTTGAAGTCAGTAGCCCGCCTGGAGAATGGAGGTGTTATGTATTTAAGAAATGGAGGTGTTATATTTTTTAGTTGTAGTCGAAGACAGGAGCCCGCCTGGAGAATGGAGGTGCTATATTTTAAGAAGTAGTTGAAGTCAGGAGCCCGCCTGGAGAATGGAGGTGCTATATTTTTAAGAAGTAGTTGAAGTCAGGAGCCCGCCTGGAGAATGAAGGTGTTATATTTTTAAGAAGAAGTTGAAGTCAGGAACCCGCCTGGAGAATGGAGGTGTTATATTTTTTAAGTCAATATTGAAGTCAGGAGCCCGCCTGAAAAATGGAGGTGTTATATTTCTTGAGAAGGTTGAAGTCAGGAGCCCGCCTGGAGAATGGACGTATTATGTTTTTAAGAAATTGTCAAAGTCAGGAGCCCGCCTGGAAAATGAAGGTAGTATCTCTAAATTGTTTATTGAAGTCAGGAGCCCGCCTGGAGAATGAAGGTATTATATTTTTAAGAAGTTGTTGAAGTCAGGAGCCCGCCTGGAGAATGGAGGTGTTATATCTTTAAGAAATAGTCGATGTCAGGAGCCCGCCTGAAAAATGGAGGTGTTATATTTTTGAGTTGCAGTCGAAGACAGGAGCCCGCCTGGAGAATGGAGGTATTATATTTTTAAGAAGTAGCTGAAGTCAGGAGCCCGCCTGTAGAACGGAGGTTGTCATATTTTAAGTTGAAGGGGTCAGGAGCCCGCCTGTAGAATGGAGGTGTTTACTTTAAAGTTGTTGTTGAAGTCAGGAGCCCGCCTGGAGAATAGAGGCTGATTTATTTGCAAGGTCGCTATTGGAGTTAGGAGCCCGCCTGCATAACAGAGGAATACATTTCAAGATCAAGTCAGAAGTCAGTAATGCGGAGGGTTACAACAAAAATACCCCCGGCATGAATCCCATTTCAGAAATCAGAAAGAAGACTACAAGAGCAAGTCGAAGATAGATAAGATTCTGTAGTCATTAGTTTAGTCTAGCTTTTTATTTTCTTTCTAGCAATGGTGTAATAAGGAGGTCGGAAAGCAGTAGTAACAGCATGCAACAGCAGTAACAGCAACGTTGCAGTCCCATGGTAGTCCCAGCTACCAAAACTTCCCGAACTACATTAACCTGATTCCCTTTTAGCCGGGGATATGTAGGAAACCTGTTAAGCAAAGGTTCGGTTAAATCTTTTCAAAAATGCTTCACACGGAGTATTCCAACGGGCAAAAATCGCTCGTATCCGCTCACTTTATCTTTGCATGAAAACTCTTTGTGTTTTCGAAAAAAGAGGGGCAGTTGTGAGCACGTGATTTTTGCTTCACGAAAACTACTCCAAAAGAAATCGAAAAATAAAACAAATTGCCTTTGGGTACAATTTTGAGAATTTTGCGTGACATTTTGGATAATTATTTTTGTCTGTGAATGATTACCTTGTTTTAATTAATTGAAAAATACCAAAATACCTGTTGCGTGCATATTTAGGATTTAATTATGCATTTTTAAATTAATTAAACCATGTCCTATTTTAAAGAATGAAAATCACAAAAATATGAATTTTTGGTAGCTTTGTCATTTTTATTGTTTAATTGTGTGATTTTATTTTAATCAATATTTGATATTGTGTGTTAATTATTATTAAGGGTTAATTAATATCTTTTTAAAATAATGTTGGTTTTACAATTTAATTTAGGAATTTTGGTTTTTAGGAATTAAAAGAAAATGAAAGGAAAAAAGAAAAGAGTGAAAATTGGGCCAAATCGGAAATGGGCCAATTTCAATGCAAAATCAGGCCCAAATCATATCAAACGATCCAATCCAATAGGCCTGGTCTCTCAGACAATCCAAACGACGTCGTTTCGGCGCCTCAGATCTAAGCCGTTGATTTGTTTCCATCAGACGGCTCAATTCAACCCAGCATTATTTGAAACGATGCCGTTTTAGGCAAGTTGATCTGAGCCGTTCGTTCCCAATAATCTAACAGTCCCAGCCTTCTCCCATAACCCGGTCCATTTCAACCCGGGTCGACCCAGTCTTGAAGCATGACCAAACGTCACCATTTTCTTTAAGTGAATTGATCCAGGCCATTAATCGTGCTTGATCCAACGGCCAAGATTAAACCACCCCTCCCTATATAACCTTAATCTCTACCCATCCCCCCCAAACCAGACCTCCCCTGTTCATCATCTCTCTTAGAGACGACCCCCCAAACCCTAGTCGCCCTCGTTCCCTTCGCCTAAAAACCCGACGGCGCCGGCTCCGATGACTACCAAATTAACACCGCTGAACCTCCATGCCTTCCTCTTTACGGATCCGTTAACCGTTTGCCTTGAATCAACCTCCAGCTTCTCGAATCTTCAATCGAAGATTCGAGCAGAACCTAAACCTACCCCAACCAGTCCCAAACTCACACCACGTCACCCCTAACCTCCCTCGTGCCCAAAATACCTATGGCCTGGTTCGAATCTTGCTAGAATCATTCAAACCCCAAATCGAACCCCCAAGAACCCTAGAAAACCAAAAGTTGAAGTCTGTCCAAATTAAAGGATGATTTGGGGGTCTAATCGACCTTAGTCGAAGTGTTCTCAGTTGAGAACACTCGATTAAGGTCCGTTCGACCTCAAAGATTCCGAGTCAGAATCCAAGTCAAGGTCGTCCAGTTTCCGAGTTTTTGAGGTATTTTTCCTTTCATGTTTGTTCCATTTTGTATTTGTTTATATCTGTTTATTTGTTTAGTTTGGTTTTACTGATTTTTTAATTTTTCTTTTGTCGATTGATTCTGTCCTTCTTCAAAGACCTTTTATTTGGTCGAATTTTTTCTGGTCATGGTCGAGTATGTAATAAACTATATAATCGATTCGAATGAGCTCAGTCGACTAGTTAAGTTTTATTGTAAATCCCTGCTTCTATCAATACGACTCGAATCACATGTGTGCCTGTTCGATTCTGATTATTTGCTATTGATTGTATGTGTTGTAATTCGTGTCGTCGATTGGATAAGTGTCGTCGATTAGTTTTACATGCTTGAATGTTAGAATAACCTGATAATAATTTGATTCATACAGCTTCAATTCTGATTGAATCATTATTGGAATTTGATAGGCTGGATTGGTTATAACTGAGGTGTTTAGAGTTTAAATTCAGTTCATTTAGATAATTGAATCAGTGTAGCAAATGGCTTAGTTGAATATTCTGACAGTAGGGTATTAAAGTACCATTAAACTAATGAAATAGTTTAAAACAGTAGTGTGGGGGGGGGGGTTGATGGCTGTGTAAGGGATCATGGGCACCATTTTACAAGGTTTAAGGGATTTGAATAGAAAAATAGGCTACCCATACCCGCGTGGGATTAATAAATAAAAAAGAAGTTTAGTGGGGAACAAAACATACTCTAGTGGGGAACAAGTGAATTAAAAGGAAAACAAAACATGTAGTAGTGGGCAGAAATACTTTCCTAATTAGCTAAGTGCTCCTTAGAGCTGGAAAGGGGCTGAGGTTTGGGTATAAATAGGGGTTTGGACAGAATTAGGGGGGATCCTTTTTTTAGTCTGGTCTGGCTGTTCTTTGGGGCAGACTTTAGAAGAGAAAAGACTCGGAAAATCTTAAGGGTTTGAACATTCTAAAAACAGGAAGAGAGTTTTAAAAGCTAGTCTAGTTCAACTAGTGTTATCCCATTGAAACTAAAAAGAGTTTCAGCTTTAACTGTGGAGTTGTATTTTCGAGTTTTTCTTGATTACTGAATTCCAGGGGTGTTTCTGCTTGTGTTTTGATTGATATTTGGTTGCTATCAAGCTGTTTTTGGGGTCAGTTACTGGGTATTCTGCTGGGTATTTGTGTTTGCTATTGGTTATTTGCTACTGTTTCATTGGGTTTGCTGGAATTCTGCTGGTTCCTTTTTTAAATCTGTTACTGGGTTGTTCTGTCACTGTGTTGGTGTGTTATTACTGTTGCTGGCTGCTCCTTTATCTTCTTGTATTTCCATTATCCAAGTACACGTTCTAAAGCTCTCAAATTTAATGGAAAGGAAGTAAAGAGTTGTTGGAATGGATTTTAAAAGCTAGTCTAGTTCAACTAGTGTTATCCCATTGAAACTAAAAAGAGTTTCAGCTTTAACTGTGGAGTTGTATTTTCGAGTTTTTCTTGATTACTGAATTCCAGGGGTGTTTCTGCTTGTGTTTTGATTGATATTTGGTTGCTATCAAGCTGTTTTTGGGGTCAGTTACTGGGAATTCTGCTGGGTATTTGTGTTTGCTATTGGTTATTTGCTACTGTTTCATTGGGTTTGCTGGAATTCTGCTGGTTCCTTTTTTAAATCTGTTACTGGGTTGTTCTGTCACTGTGTTGGTGTGTTATTACTGTTGCTGGCTGCTCCTTTATCTTCTTGTATTTCCATTATCCAGGTACACGTTCTAAAGCTCTCAAATTTAATGGAAAGGAAGTAAAGAGTTGTTGGAATGGATTTCTGAACTTCCCCTTTTCTTTGTGTTTACTTTAATGTATAAGCAGTAGTTCACTTAATATTTAATAGCATGTATTAGAATGACTTGGGAATGCATAAACTGGACTGATTGAATCTATTTCTACAAACATGTGAATATCAATTGTAATTAATCTTAGTTGGTGATTACTTGTTATGAAATATACTGTACTTAATTCTTCTTCAGTAGTCGTGAAATAGTTTCAAATAGTTTATGTCACAAAACAGGTTCAAATAGTTTATATGTTGGTTTAATAGGTCTTATTCTGAAATTGCGAGTTCACTTGAGTAAATAACATCCTTTTAAGTAGCAATGTAAATAATGTTAGTAACTAATGTTAGTTCTCAAACGTTAGTGATTAATGTTAGCTTGATGTCAGTTTTTAGGCATTGATGCAATTTTCAACAAGTTGTAAAAAGAGTTCAAAAATGGCTTTGTATTACACATAGTTCATTCCAATAGTCTAGTTCATATAATAAAGCTAGAGTTGAACGGGATCGAAATGGTAGCTGGTTTGTTAATATTTACAACGGCAGGCGGCGGATCTTAAGTTAGGTAGCGGGTTCAAACTAGAAGGTGTTTCCTTTTTTTTGGACCCGGACTTGAACTTGAAGCCCGAACTTTTAATACTAATTGATTAGGATTTTCCTTTATTTATAGAGACAAATAAATAGAAAATCATAGTCGTTTTAGGATATCCTTAAATAAAAATGAGATGAGCTTCGCCAAATAAAACGCATAGATTGCGGGGCCCTCACAAATGTATGTATTAATTACTTAGAACTCAGGATCGGCCGCTTAGCGAAACTTCACGGCCATTTCCCAAAATAACCCCGCGTTAGTCTCTGTAGGCGCATACTTTAAATAACATTACCTTCTTAAACCCGGGTGCACATTTATGTGACCCAAATCCAAATCTCAATGAAGTCGAAATGTGTCGTTAATCACGGGTACATTGATTGTGACGTGGTTCGAGACGCATTTCCACAAACGTTGCAAATTCCTTTTAAAAAATAATGAATGAGACGAGCCTCGACAAACGAAATACACGAGCTACGGGGCCCTCTATACGTGTTGGTAAAATTACTTAGACTTCGGGATGGGCCGTTTAGCAAAGTTTCACGGCCTTACCCAAAATAATGATACGCTAGTCGCTTTAGACGCGCCTTTAATAATTTACTTTCTTAAACTCGGGTGCATATTTATGTGACCCAAATCCAAATCTCAACAGAGTTGAAATGTGTCAATAACTACGGGTGCATTGATGTGACGAGGTTCGAGATGTATTTTCACGACGTTGCAATTCTCGTTAAAAATAACAATAATAAAAGCGGTAAACAGTAAAAAAATTGCACATAGGTTCAACATGTATTAAAATCAGATAAACAAGCCGAATATGACAGTTGAGCGACCGTGCTAGAAATACGGAACCTGAGAATGCCTAACACCTTCTCCCGGGTTAACAGAATTCCTTACTCGGATTTCTGGTTCGCGGACTGTAATACAGAGTCAATCTTTTCCTCGATTCGGGATTCAACCGGTAACTTGGGACACCATAAATCTCCTAAGTGACGACTCTGAATCTTTAAATAAAATCCCGTTTCGATTGTCCTTTAATTGAAAAAACTCCCTCTGCGCTCTTTGCGGGGGCGCGGGTGAAAAAGGAGGTGTGACATTGTCACGACCCAAACCGAAGGGCCGCGACGGACACCCGGTGCCTTACTCAACCGAGTACCAACGTAACATATCTTTCTTATCATGTTATCATGAGTAAATGAGCTAGAAAACTCGTCCTGAGATAACAAGAATAAAACATAAGGGAATAGTCAACATATGAAGACCCAACATGATATACAAACTAATATATGTGACATACGGGCCTATAAGGCCGACATGACCATTAGTAAACTCGAAACATAGGCCGACAAGGCCATACAATTATCCATACACCTGACATATGTCTACAAGCCTCTAAGAGTACATAAAATCATAAAGGTCGGGACAGGGCCCCGCCATATCAATCAATACATATCCAAAGCATACTGACCAAATAGGCAACTCCGGAGCAAGTGGAGTGCACCAACACCTTCGCTGAGCTGATAGCCTACTAGGAGGACTGTCAACCTATCAATCGGGACCTGCGGGCATGAAATGCAGCGTCCCCAGGCAAAAGGGACGTCAGTACGAATAAAGTACCGAGTATGTTAGGCAGGAAAGCATAAACAAGAACAGTAATGTAAAGAGAGAGATAGAGGAGATACAACCTGTAACATCAGAGTGCCTCTGGGGGTTACTGATATGAAATGCATAATACATATATATACATAAACTTTTTAAAACATTCGCCTCTGTGGGCATCATCATCATCATATCGTACCCGGCCTCAAAGAGGACTCGGTAAAAGCGTACCCGACCATCATAAGGTTCGGTAGAATCGTACCCGGCCACGTGGAGCTCGGTAAACCCAACTGATCAGTGGTTGCACAATAGGTGCCGTACCCGGCCGACTATAGCGCGGCTCGGTATAGTAAAATAGATACTATATATAATGCATGCTAGACTCATGGAATCATCTTCTAAACCTTTTGGAGTGACTTAAGAACATTATGGACATCCCTACCATCAATATGAACCTTAGTAGGATTTAAGGATCATACACACTTGTTTAGAATAATTTTATAAGGAAAGAACAACATGGACAACCTTAGTTGCTAGGAGTAGAGTCATTATGAAATAGCGTATCGTTTATGTTCATTTCATTTTAGACCATGCCAAAAGAAAGAAGAAAGTGCCTTAACATACCTTAAACCCGTTGAGTCCTTAATCCCTTCCAAGCAACTCTTCAAACAAGTCAACTCAATCTATCATAGTATAAGGAGATTCAAAATCAGTGCTGAGCAAAGGCTAAGTCTATAACTTAAGCTAGTAGCTCGTTTACGTAAATTTGGGCAGCATCTCCATTGTAACAAGGGCCTCCTCCAATACCATATACCAACAACAATGACCAGAGCAATCCATCAATACATAATTATCAATATCAAGACACCATATAACCACAACAAGTCACAACTACATTACGACGAGCGGCAAACTCCGATTGGAATCTGTATACCCCTTATCAATCCTTATAGACTTCTTACTTCAACATAAAAGTATCATTAACTTGATAATGAAGTCATTAATCAATGATTCCAGCCTTATACCATATATTTATAACAACGAAAATAATCCACAACTTCAACTATCCCCAACTAGCAACTTTATTCACTAGTTCAGGTCTAGCCCATCCATTTAACTTAATCAATATCAAGATAACCTTAGGCACAAGCAAGAACATAATATACATACCTCCTACAGTAACTTCAAGTCAAAATCCAAGTTATATTCATTTTACAACAACCCTTAATAGCAATACAACACCATAGAAGTGACTTAAGCTAGTCCAAGTATTATCTTATAGTTTATCATCCTAACAACTTAACCAACATACAAGCAAGCTTAAGCACAATTAGTAGGTTGTTATACTCACCTTATACAGCAGCAACAACTTGGAATTTCATCCAAATACAGCCCACAACAATCCTCAATGACAACACAACCTCAAAGAGGTGTTGTTCTTCACTAGAACTAAGTTTTGATGTTGAAATATGGTGTAATCACTTTGGAATCACTTCAAACCCTTGTGATATATGTTTAGGAGGGTTAGGAGAAGTTTGGAGATGAACTTTAGTTGAAAAATGAGCAAAAATAGGCATCCAAATCGTTTATAAATTGAAGTAGGTCAACCACCGCCTAAGTGGGTCCCATTGGGAGCTGCTTGCGCGGTCTCGCGAAAATGCGAATATCTCTCTACTCCGATATCGTATTGACAAACGGTTTAATGCGTTAGAAACTAGACTCGTAGACCTTCAATTTGGTAGGTAGAAAAACCCATTATTCCAAGTATATTTGGAGAAATTCTCAGATACATTTGACCTAAATTTCAGCAAATTTATGAATGTAACTTGTGATAACCTTTGCCAACTCTTGTTCCACAACTTGCTTGCCTTCAAAATGTAGAAAATGAATATCATACGACTAAAATAACTCATAGAATAACCTCCTTATCATGTTAATAACCCTAGTCTCACCCCAAAGTACATGTTATAACATTCGAAACTTGTCGACTTTCGACGAAACTTATTTTCTTCAATTGGTTTAGCTTCTAAGATTTCCAACCCTCTTGGTAATCGTTATTCATGATCTTAAATATTTGTAACCTCCAAGGTAACATTATTAACTTACTTTATTTGCTTCCAAATAGAATCTCATTTCCGAGCTTACATCAATGACTTACGATGTACTCTCACGTATGAAAACTTGGGGTGTAACATCATTCCCCCCTTTGGAACATTCGTCCTCGAATGTTGACTGATGCACTTATCAATTTCATAAACTATGGCTCTTACGAATACTTTAATGTTCATCTTGCCATCTAAGCAACAGTTTTGTGAATAAATCCAAACGCTTGGGCATTCCCCCCTTTTAGGCCTCTTTGTCACGCCATGACATGTGGTCGGAATTTTTCCAACATCGTAACATTTGCTACCTTATATCATGCAGTATGTACGACTGTGTCCTTATATGAGTGCCTAGCGACTCGTCTTCCCTTTTTCCTCCATCTTTTAGCCAATCTATAAGCCTCACCGTATGAACATATACAGAATTATGAAAAGCTGTCCCTCTAGAAATCTATAGGTGTATTGATGTCTTTCGCTTGGTACTTTATCGAACTTAAGACTATTGCTATCTCTTGTTTCATAGCCTTGCATATCTATCCTTATGGATTTACTACATCTAGGCAGGTTATACTATACCATAAAACTTACTTCGTTTTATAATTACCGAGGCTTGCTACCCAACTCCAGGTTACTCTCTCGCTGCTTATCCTATATGTATAAATCTAAGTCCTTTAGTGCTTCCTCATTTTTATTCATCTTAAGAATAACAAACAAATCTCATCTCATACTTTGGAACTTGTACCCATCTATTGTTTATTCACCTTAATGTTGATCTATAATCTATCACTGATAACTTGCAACCTCTTACGTAATACACTGTCACTAGGGCTCACATCTTATTGGGGAACATCTGAAGTGATTTTCCTGATCCACCTAGGGATAATACTATACTTCAATAACCATATTTCATTGCATCCCAACGCGATTCATCTTATGGGGGTATTCTAATCCCGTGCAATTAATGAAATCCCTTTCTCGTTAAATCATTACTCAATCAAAGGCCTAAGAATCATCCTCTTATCTATCACAATTACACCCTTATTCTACCGCCAGGGCAACATTCCATCTCTTCTAAATGCACCTAGTCTTAGACTCCTCTGGGTTCATTCAGGCTGTATAGAGTTTTTTATTCATATGGAAATCATCAGCTCCCTTGTTTTGATGGGTTTAATCCCGAGGACATACATATTCTCGTCACCTTCTCACTCATCTTTTCATATCCTTACTCCTATCTACCTAAAACCTTGTTGCTCTACAATACTTTACCTTAGGACCTACACCGATCTATTTATACTACTCCCAACCTTCCTTTAACTTGATAGCACCATAAATTTCCTTTTGTGCCTTCTCAGTTGTCCTTAAATGTAAGCAATTACTTTTGATGGTCGTTCTATCACTTGTTGCATGAATACTTGGCTTGTCCTTTTTGCCCACGAATACTATAATTTCTTGTACCTTATATGATCTCAAACATCACCTTTGATAGCTTCTTTTTTTACCATTCATTAGCCATGATAGGTGCCACTTTCTTATGGAGTGTATACAATATTGTAGTGAGACTGTTGTTACAGGATCATTTACTCTCTAGCTCACTATGCTTAGGTGGAAACCTTCTTCCTTATTTCCTCAACTAGTCTTTCATTGTAGTACTTAGGGAGACCTTCTGGCTCTTGTAAAGTTGCGAGCTTGATATATCGTACACCCGAAGGTAATTTTCGTTATTCTTACTTGCCTATAATAATCCTTAGTTACATAAATTTATGCCTTTGTGCTCGTAGGGTTACTTCTAAGCTCAAATTTTTATTGTCTCCTTAGTGACACTCTCTCTTATTTTCATAAACCTTTAAAAGTGGTACCTTTAATTGCCTCAACTCCTATCTGAATTTTTTTCAAATGATTGCGATCTTGTATCTGCGAGACTGAATTCATTATGCTGCAGTTCACTACATTTATCTTGCATGATCTATTGATTTATCCGTGACCTCTTGTCTAGCCATAACTGGGCTCTTCCTAAATCAACTACTAATTACTCGTTGGTCCATTCTCATATATATATATATATATATATATTTATTTATTTATTTATTTATTTATTCTGCATTATCCCTCTTGGGATATATCCTTTGTCTTAACTTATCTCTCATCACTAGCTCCAGATGTATCAAATGTCCATTCATACTTATTTATCAATAACATCCTGGACGGAAACTTTTACTGCCTCTCCCCGGTGTCGTGCTTGTATAATGTTCTGGATTCGCAAAATATCTGCAGGAACTGAATAAATGCAACATCATCCCTTTCTCCTTTTTACCACATTCTTCCTTTACCATTCCATAGTTAACTGAACCGCTTAACTCCGACTTAATACCATATCACACCATATTCCCCCCTTCAGGGGAGTACTAAGATTTAGTACTACGACGATCTACCTATACTTGTTTTACCTTTTCATATTCGGCGTCTTTTCACATTATCAATGAACCTTAATCACCTTATGGTAACCTTCTGTACCAGGGATAACTAAATTTCTTACGCACGAAGGTGACACCTACGGTAACTGGCACATTTAGTCCCTTAAGATTAACTCTGCTCAGAGTGCTTGCTTTAGGTAAGCGACTTCCTAAATAACCTTTAAAGGTTATTCGTCTGTTGTCTATTCTATTATTGTTTGGAGCACGATCTTTGAAATTCTCACGATGTCGACCATTATCAAATCCTCCGGTCCCTAATTCATGTTCGGTTTTATCTTGTTCACCAGCCCATACTGATTTTTATTACTCTGGGGTCTAACCTTTCCTCCTGGTAATCACGTTGAAGTCACCAACTCATTTCTCGAAATAAAAATATGATTTTATGGCTTATACTCTTTTATTGCCTTAAGGCTTGTCACCTCTTGTATTTTCCTTCACTTTGACTATAGACTCTGTCATCGTGTCATATTTTGATTTACTGTTATCACCCCTATATCACATCTTACTCATGATGCTTCATTTATTTTCTTCTTATTCTCCGGATAATATTCTTTTTGTCTATCACTTTATTCTGAAAACTTCAACAAAAAGTTCTTTCCCTATAAGCTCCCCTAGCTTCATCTCATTAGAATGCCTAACATTCTTTTTTTTTACTCGGGGCTAGAGTCATACTAAGGTAAATATTTGTCCCTTCTAGGATCCCACTGCCTATATTCTGAAATTTTTGAATATTCCAGTATTCGTATCTGATTGTACTACTCTAGAGTTCACCATCTGGGTGTCTTAGAAGGATATCTTTTACCACATTTGTACCATCTTTCGGAAACATTGGTTAATGATAACAACCTATCCACAATTTTTGGGTTACTCTAACTCCAACTGGATCCTGATATCCCATCTTTCTCTTAAATAATATCTGTTAGCTCCCATAGAACATAACTGAGATGGGTGTGGCCAATTGTACTTACCTCTGTCATTGATGAAGGTACCAAAATGCTTATATTTCTCTGCCTGATTTGAAAATATTGATAATCTTCATTATCTGGGTGCCTTGTACCCCTCTTCACCTTACTTCTTTTACTTGTTGAAACTTGTATCTAGCTTCTGAATCCCTCATAGATTTTCACCATATTCGTGAATAGATATCCTTGCCTTAAGGCTCCTTATTAAGAAGCATACACATCTTAGTACACACACGATCTGTTGAAGACCTCATATTTACTCATCATAAGTATGATGTGAAATCGAGTTCCTCTGACTCAACTCTTTCACATCCACATGTAATCTCTTACCAACTATCTTTGTGGAAGTAGGTATCGTTGTATTATGACTAAAGTCGAATTTAGGAGTTTGAATTCTTACAACTGAGCTCTACTGCACGATCTAGAGTAAGAAGAAAGAGTGACAGACCTAAATGCCCTGTAGCCTCCTGCTTATAAGTGTGGTGCACAACACACCCATAAACAAGACTCTACTAGACACGGCTTGTAGACTCCCTAGGACAGAACTGCTCTGATACCACTTCTGTCACGACCCAAACCGAAGGGCCGCGACGGGCACCCGGTGCCTTACTCAACCGAGTACCAACGTAACATATCTTTCTTATCATGTTATCATGAGTAAATGAGCTAGAAAACCCGTCCTGAGATAACAAGAATAAAACATAAGGGAATAGTCAACATATGAAGACCCAACATGATATACAAACTAATATATGTGACATACGGGCCTATAAGGCCGACATGACCATTAGTAAACTCGAAACATAGGCCGACAAGGCCATACAATTATCCATACACCTGACATATGTCTACAAGCCTCTAAGAGTACATAAAATCATAAAGGTCGGGACAGGGCCCCGCCATATCAATCAATACATATCCAAAGCATACTGACCAAATAGGCAACTCCGGAGCAAGTGGAGTGTACCAACACCTTCGCTGAGCTGATAGCCTACTAGGAGGACTGTCAACCTATCAATCGGGACCTGCGGGCATGAAATGCAGCGTCCCTAGGCAAAAGGGACGTCAGTACGAATAAAGTACCGAGTATGTTAGGCAGGAAAGCATAAACAAGAACAGTAATGTAAAGAGAGAGATAGAGGAGATACAACATGTAACATCAGAGTGCCTTTGGGGGTTACTGATATGAAATGCATAATACATATATATACATAAACTTTTTAAAACATTCGCCTTTGTGGGCATCATCATCATCATATCGTACCCGGCCTCAAAGAGGACTCGGTAAAAGCGTACCCGACCATCAAAAGGTTCGGTAGAATCGTACCCGGCCATGTAGAGCTCGGTAAACCCAACTGATCAGTGGTTGCACAATAGGTGTCATACCCGGCCGACTATAGCGCGGCTCGGTATAGTAAAATAGATACTATATATAATGCATGCTAGACTCATGGAATCATCTTCTAAACCTTTTGGAGTGACTTAAGAACATTATGGACATTCCTACCATCAATATGAACCTTAGTAGGATTTAAGGATCATACACACTTGTTTAGAATAATTTTATAAGGAAAGAACAACATGGACAACCTTAGTTGCTAGGAGTAGAGTCATTATGAAATAGCGTATCGTTTATGTTCATTTCATTTTAGACCATGCCAAAAGAAAGAAGAAAGTGCCTTAACATACCTTAAACCCGTTGAGTCCTTAATCCCTTCCAAGCAACTCTTCAAACAAGTCAACTCAATCTATCATAGTATAAGGAGATTCAAAATCAGTGCTGAGCAAAGGCTAAGTCTATAACTTAAGCTAGTAGCTCGTTTACGTAAATTTGGGCAGCATCTCCATTGTAACAAGGGCCTCCTCCAATACCATATACCAACAACAATGACCAGAGCAATCCATCAATACATAATTATCAATATCAAGACACCATATAACCACAACAAGTCACAACTACATTACGACGAGCGGCAAACTCCGATTGGAATCCGTATACCCCTTATCAATCCTTATAGACTTCTTACTTCAACATAAAAGTATCATTAACTTGATAATGAAGTCATTAATCAATGATTCCAGCCTTATACCATATATTTATAACAACGAAAATAATCCACAACTTCAACTATCCCCAACTAGCAACTTTATTCACTAGTTCAGGTCTAGCCCATCCATTTAACTTAATCAATATCAAGATAACCTTAGGCACAAGCAAGAACATAATATACATACCTCCTACAGTAACTTCAAGTCAAAATCCAAGTTATATTCATTTTACAACAACCCTTAATAGCAATACAACACCATAGAAGTGACTTAAGCTAGTCCAAGTATTATCTTATAGTTTATCATCCTAACAACTTAACCAACATACAAGCAAGCTTAAGCACAATTAGTAGGTTGTTATACTCACCTTATACAGCAGCAACAACTTGGAATTTCATCCAAATACAGCCCACAACAATCCTCAATGACAACACAACCTCAAAGAGGTGTTGTTCTTCACTAGAACTAAGTTTTGATGTTGAAATATGGTGTAATCACTTTGGAATCACTTCAAACCCTTGTGATATATGTTTAGGAGGGTTAGGAGAAGTTTGGAGACGAACTTTAGTTGAAAAATGAGCAAAAATAGGCGTCCAAATCGTTTATAAATTGAAGTAGGTCAACCACCGCCTAAGTGGGTCCCATTGGGAGCTGCTTGCGCGGTCTCGCGAAAATGCGAATATCTCTCTACTCCGATGTCGTATTGACAAACGGTTTAATGCGTTAGAAACTAGACTCGTAGACCTTCAATTTGGTAGGTAGAACAACCCATTATTCCAAGTATATTTGGAGAAATGCTCAGATACATTTGACCTAAATTTCAGCAAATTTATGAATGTAACTTGTGATGACCTTTGCCAACTCTTGTTCCACAACTTGCTTGCCTTCAAAATGTAGAAAATGAATATCATACGACTAAAATAACTCATAGAATAACCTCCTTATCATGTTAATAACCCTAGTCTCACCCCAAAGTACATGTTATAACATTCGAAACTTGTCGACTTTCGACGAAACTTATTTTCTTCAATTGGTTTAGCTTCTAAGATTTCCAACCCTCTTGGTAATCATTATTCATGATCTTAAATATTTGTAACCTCCAAGGTAACATTATTAACTTACTTTATTTGCTTCCAAATAGAATCTCATTTCCGAGCTTACATCAATGACTTACGATGTACTCTCACGTATGAAAACTTGGGGTGTAACAGACATGTACACTGACACTTACATTCAGAATATGCATTTAGGTTATTTAATTCTTCTCATAGTTTTTTTTTAAATTTTTGTGTAGTATCCAATAATATCTAGAGCTCCTTGGCTTAAATCATTGATTTCCCTTTGAAGCTGATAGAGCTTCGCACGGTTGGTTTGAACCTGTCCTCCAATTCCTCCCAGGGTTCCTTAGCGCCAATGACATATTGCAAGCTATCTGCCAAATCCTTTGAAAGCGAGTTCAAAATCCATAATGTGACCATATCATCGCAATGCTCCCATTGTTCAAAGGTCGGAGCGTTAGAATCCGGCTTTTTGCATTTTCCTGTGATGAAACCTACTTTGTTTTTCACAGAGAGAGCCCTCAGTACTCCTCTTCTCCAAGATCTGTATCCAGTTCCGTCAAACGGTACCGGCATCAATATAGACCCAGCACTCTCAAGCGGGTGCATCTAAAGGGAATTAGTCAAATCCAAAACATCGTCTTCTTTAGACATGATTCAAGCAGAGAATTACAGAGATAGAGGTAAATTTGCAGTCAAAATAGCAAAAATATTAAATTTGGGACGAACCCTAATTTCTCACCACAAATCTTCAATCAAATGAGCTAGAACTGAAATAACATTGAGAAACTGCGAGAGTGAGGTTGACATCGAAGCCTCAGCTCTGATACCATGTAAAATTGAAGTAGCAGCATGAGTTGAGCTCAGAAGGAGCTCCAATAGAGGAACATATGTGTGAACCTAGAAAGAGAAATGTGGAGGAAGAGCTTCCAGATTCTGAGAGAATGAAAACTATCTCATTGATTAATATATTTGCACGTGTATTTATACAAAATAACTAATAGCTAATCATTTCTCTAATGCTAACTAACTAATGCTAATATCACTAACTAAAAATTCTGAGTTGTAACAATTGTTGAGTTGTAACATATACATGTAGTAGTGTGTCAGTGTGGTTAAATACGTAATCTCAAAAAGGTAAAATAGTTCATATTCTAGTCTGATTAGTCGGCTCAAATGTAATTTAAATATTATTTAATTATATTTTTAATACCATTTTTTGTAATAACCAATTCTAACTATCCTATGCACCTCCACCTTGATGATTTGATCAAAGTTGCATTGATAATTTATATTGTAAATTTGTAATGAAAACAATCAATTACTCGTTATAATGCGATTTTCCAAAGGTAGACGTTAAGATGATCAACCACATAACTTAAATATCCAAGTAAGAAGAAAAAGTCATAATATTGAGCTCACTAGTCTTGACACTTCAATGTTGATATTTTTCTCTTAAAAATGTAATATGCCTATTTATTGAAATTTGTTATCCAGCTAAGAATTTAATTTTTTCAAGCTCTTAAATTTAATTTCAAATATTCTTTTTACATTCAAGTACATATTCAACTAATATTATCAAATCCGAATTCGAATCTTAAAACTAGAAAACTCTTATATTAAAGAGACTTCCTTCAATATAAGATAAGACGAGACACACGATGTAATCTGAATTAATCAAGTCAACATGTATTAAATTCTATATTGATCATGAAAAACCTCATATTTTATTTATCGTCCTACAATAAAACACAAATTCCGTATAATTAAATAAATAAACTCATTATTAATTACTTTCAATGACGTGGGCAACGTCGGCCAACCCTAGTTCTAATTATGAGCTTCTTCTGGAACCTTCTACTGGTTTCTCGACTCGTCGGTTCTTGTGGCTCTTTTCCGGACTAGTTTCTTTTCTTTCCCTTTCTCTTTCTAAAAACGTCCAAATTCCTCACAATTTCTGTTTCTTCTTTAAAAAAACTCAAGGAACCTGATTGACCATTTAAAGATCCGTTTTTGTTCAGTATTTATTGAAGGAAAACCAAATAGGTCAAAGTGAAGAAAAGAAAAGTAGAGGGGATGGGGGTTGATTATTACAAAGTATTGGGTGTAGATAAGAACGCTACAGATGATGATTTGAAGAAAGCTTATAGAAAACTTGCTATGAAATGGCATCCTGATAAGAACCCTAATAACAAAAAAGCCGCTGAAGCTAAGTTCAAACAGATCTCTGAAGCCTATGATGTATGTTAATACTTTTCCTCAAATCTTTGCATTTTGAGTTAAAAGTTTCAATCTTTTTACTTTAATAGCTTAATGGGTTCTCAATATTTGATTCGTTGTTGCTAGATTAAAGCTTCTAGTATTCATAGTCTTGCAAAAAAGTTACTTGTTTTAGAAAGGTACAAAAAAGCACTGCAAATTAGAATCTTTTATAGAAGTTAGTGTTTCAAGTTTCAAACTTTTTCCTTTATAGTTTAGTGGGTTCTTAATCTTTGATCATATCTGCTAAATTAAAGCTGCTAGAACTTTTAGTATCAAAGTTGTAATATCTATAGGGAGGCAAACAAAAGCTCTGCAAATTAAATTTGAATATTTTTTAGTTGAGAAGTGTTAGAAGAAAAGTTTGTAAAATCACAAGCTATGTTGCTCGGACTCTCCGAAAATGTCGCCGGGTGCGTGTCGGATTCTTCAAAAGCAGTGTATTTTTTGAGGAGAATCCGACACAGGTGCGGCAGTATTTTGGAGAGTCCGTGCAACATAGATCACAAGTGAAAGTAAACCGTTTTTCCCAAATAGGAAGTAGATCAAAACAAATTGTTAAACAGAGATTAGTACACTTTTCTTCAGCGGCGGAGCCAGAAATTTGGGCACAAGAATGACACACTTCGATTTGAACCTATGACTAAAGTAATTTTGAACCCCCTTTTCCCACTACACTAGTAGTTTCTCTTATGTTAAGGGATTCAACATTCTATAGATATACAAAAAGAAATTATTTTTACCCTATTTACGCAGTATACGACAAAGTAGATTCAATTGAATTCCCTTAACAATAGGTTCCTGTGTTCCTGCTTTTCTTATGCAGCAAGTATCTAAGACAGCTAATTTGTTCCAGATAATTAATCATGAGATTTTCTCTTTGATTGGAGTTGTTAGATGTTTTACAGTTAAGTGTTAACTGATGACTTATTCTTCTGCATTAGGTGCTTAGCGACTCCCAGAAAAGAGCTGTGTATGACCAGTATGGTGAAGACGGGCTGAAGGGTGGGGTGCCACCGCCAGGAGCAGGTGGGCCGGGTGGTGGTTCCCCCTTCTTCTCTACTGGGGAAGGCCCCCAGTCATTCAGATTTAATACTAGAAGTGCGGATGACATATTTGCTGAATTTTTCGGCTTTTCAAGTCCATTTGGAGGTGCTGGAGGAAGGGGACCAAGGTTTGGTGGTATGTTTGGCGATGATATGTTTGCATCCTTTGGTGAAGGAGGAGGCGGTGGTGGTGCTTCAATGTATCAATCAGCTCCAAGGAAAGAGGCTCCGATACAGCAGAACTTGCCTTGTAATCTTGAGGATCTTTACAAGGGTACCACCAAGAAGATGAAAATTTCTAGAGAAGTTGCTGATGCGAGTGGGTAAGTAATGGTTCCATACAATCTGTTTGACTGGTCAATGTTTATCAATCTTGCTGTTGAGCTTCAGCTTTCTACGTGTGATATTGGATATGTAGGTAATAGTGGTGTTCATACAGTCTGATTATCGCTTTGCTATTTGCTTGCCCATCAACTTTTGAACTTATATTGTCTGCGTGTTATGTACTATTGGTTTACGATCATCTCGCAAAACGGTAGAATCTTATCCATTCTAGGTTTCAATGTCAATTACCTGGAATTTAGTGAAAACGTTAGTTATTACTCAATTAACTGAAATACTAACATCTCAGAATTGCCTCCATCCCACTTAGTTCAGCTCGCATAAAGAACTGTCCTGTTGTATAATGGAAAGCCCTCTGCTAGGCAAGTAGTCTGAACGAGGATATCTGTCAAATGCCTGGATTTTATTCATGTAAATTTGGAATCTGGTTAGTGATCATTGCTAGTAGTTCCATTTACATTAGGATACACCAACTTATGGTTGATGTGACTTGGTAAGTTTCTGGCTAACCATATTTAGAAACTTAATAATCCACATCGCATTGCAATGTGACCTTATTATCTTTGAAGGTTCTTGGTCTCATCATCCTTATAAGAGAGCCTTCTTTCTTATATATTGATCTCATCTCTTTGTAGTCATAGGAAGGTGATATGGAGGTAGCTCTTTTATTTCTTTCTGCTGAGAAGCACTTGCTATCCCTCGATCTTTTGAATCGCTTTTCGATAAATCTAATCTTACAATGTAAAATGACGTGCCCTTTCCGTTTTTTTCTTCAAGTACTTCATTGGCCTGAGGTAAAGATAGTTGCGTGATAGAAACTAGGGATAAGGTACTAGTGTAGTGCCCTTTGACCTATCCATTTCTTCAACTTAAAGTTGTCTGGGAAATACCAAGGGTATTCGAACAGTGAAATGGTAAAATTTGTATGTCATTAGGCAACTTGTTAAAACAAGAGGCTGAAATTTCCTAATTCCCTACTTCATAGCATATTACAACAACAACAACAACATCCCAGTGTAATCCCACAAGTGGGGTCTGGGGAGGGTAATATTTACGCAGACCTTACCCCTACCCCGAGGGTCAGAGAGGCTGTTTCCAGGAGATCCTCGGCTCAAGAGAGCAACAAGAGACAATATATTAGTACTATCAATAGACTCATAATACATAACATAAATAACAATATAAGAAATATAGGAAATACGAAAAGGATGGAGAAAAGGATGTAAGGTATACTAATATCCAACAGATACAGCCCTGCATCAGTAGCTGATCAGTAGCATCCTAAGACTAACTCCTAAATGGCTAGTCTCACTCTAGTGCGCTGTAGTAATATTCACAAACTACCCTCTAACTTACAACCTTAATGCTCGACCTCCACAATTCCCTGTCAAGGACCATGTCCTCAGAAATCCTAAGTCGTGCCATGTCCTGCCTGATCACCTCCCCAATACTTCTTAGGTCTCCCTCTACCTCTCCTCGTGCCCACCACAGCCAGTCGCTCGCACCTCCCCACTGGTGCATCAGTGCTCCTCCTCTGAATGTGCCCGAACCATCCGAGTCTTGCTTCCCGCATCTTGTCCTCCATGGGGGTCACACCCACCTTCTCTCGAATATCTTCATTCCTAATCTTGTCCATCCTTGTATGTCCGCACATCCACCTCAGCATCCTCATCTCTGCTACTTTCATCTTCTGGATGTGTGAATTTTTAACCGGCCAACACTCGGCCCCATACAACATAGCAGGCCTAACCACTGCTCTATAAAACTTACCTTTTAGTGACGGTGGCACTTCATAGCATATTGTATCTATTATTTATTTATGATCAAGCTTATTAACTGTCTGTTATACCTTCTTGTAACTATTTAGCTCATTAAATCCTGCATAATTCTCAACAAAAAAAAAAGAGAGGAGAAAATCTTACATAATTTTATCAACTTCTCCTAAAAGCAGTTGACCTATGATATAATGAAGCCTACCTGTAGTGAATTTGCATTATAGGTGTAGGGGGGACCTTCAAACTCATACTGTTGAAGCAGTAGTGCAGTATGTAGTCCTTGTACATACTTGAGATTTTTAATGCATCATCAAGTTGATGGATTTTCTTGAGTACATTAGCTATTTGTAGTATCAGGATCTAAGTTCTGAATTATCTTCCATTGCGTCGGCCTTTTAAGATTCTTTTTTTGTCAGACGTGTTAGATTATTTATACTGTGTTTTGTTTAGTGGGTTTTCTTGCCTACTAAACTTATTCTGTGTACTTTTGTTGCGTGCAGCAAGAGAATGCAGGTGGAGGAGATTCTAACAATCAATATTAAACCTGGCTGGAAAAAAGGTACAAAGATTACCTTCCAAGAGAAAGGGAACGAGCAGCCTGGCGTTATACCAGCTGATCTTGTCTTCATAATAGATGAGAAACCTCATAGAGTTTTCTCACGCGACGGAAACGACTTAATTGTTACACAAAAGATATCTTTGGTTGAAGCCTTGACTGGTACTACAGTCCAACTCACTACTCTAGATGGAAGGAATTTAACCATTCCCGTCAACAGTGTTATTCAACCAAATTATGAGCATGTTGTCCCAGGCGAAGGTATGCCGCTTCCAAAAGATCCGACAAAGAAAGGAAATCTGAGAATCAAATTTGACATCAAGTTCCCTGTTCGTCTGACTACGACCCAGAAAGCTGGGATCAAGGAGCTATTGGGTTCTTGAGCTTTATGCAAGCTTAAAGCTGGTTTGTTGTGATGTGTACATATTTTCATAGAACCATTTTAAATTTATGGAATGGGGTGTTGGTTTTAGGCTTATAGGAAAGATGACACCTTAGCGAAGTAGATTTCTGCGAAATATTTTGCTTTGCATCTTAAGGGTGTTGTTCAGTGGTACCATTCAACAATAGCAATGCCATTTTTGTTTGTCGAATAAGATTAAAAATTTACATGGCAGATTTACCAGTGTCAGCTTGCGTATTGTCTGTCGTGAAATATTAGCGGTGGAAAGAAACTGTGTTGGGGCAAAAGGAACCCTTGAGAAATTTCCTCCTTACATGTAGTGAAGTGATTTTATAGAGCCTGGAGAGCAGTACAATCTCAACTAGAATACTCATGCATTTAGATGAAGCTGTTGCGCAGCTGGTATTCGAAGCCATTCTCGCAACAAGTAGTCTCTGTGATTAGCCTTATATTCTGGTTTCGATGTGTTTGTTTATGACAGCTAGCCATAAAGCTCAAATCCTGGTAATACTATTTTGAAAACTTATGCAGTACAGTTTGTGAGGGATTTAATCATTTATATATCAACTTATAGTAGCATTATAGAATGACTCTGGCATCCTTAGCTTGTTAACCTATGTTACTTTGCTAGTAGTGACCTTGTAATCAGTCCCATTATGCACTTCATTTGCTCGTTTACTTCGTCTTTTTGTTTACATTTGAGTCCCAGTTTTGTGTGTATCCTCATCAAAGAGGGCATTGAGAATATCAAGAGATGTTAAGGTGGCGGGCGATGAAAAGAGAATGAGCATAATTTCTTGCGTAGTTGAAAAATTAGCAGATCTATCTTTCCAAATTCTCTGAGTGAAAAATGAAAATTTAGATCAATATTATGGTATACTTGATTTGCTGGTGATCCTCTTCAATTGAGGTGTCAAATTCAGCTCTTTTAGGTCAGTGTTTGCATTAATTAACCAATGTTGGTTTGCTATTCGACTCCAAATCATTGATTTAAGCACTTTTTAATGTGTCAATGAACACATGAGCATGAGTGGTACTACAACTTGTTCCACTTTGACTTCTCAGAGATTGAATAGCTAGTGACGTCGCTGTTCACAAAACATGATCAACCAAACTAGGAAACGACTTGATTGTCACACAAGATATCTTTGGTTGAAGCCAGGCCACACTTGGAACGTGCTAATTCAAAAAATCGATCCCCTAGTTTTCCCAGCGACGTATATTATTTGGTCAGATCAGTAGCTTCAACGAAAATGAACTGGAAATGAGACAACATATGCACGGCATTGCCACATTAGATTACACACGATGTGATACATATGTTAGTGTAAGAGGAACTACTGTACTATTTTCAAGTTACATGCTGACTATTAACAGTTAGAATAGAACTAATGATGCTTTCACAACAACAATTGTGGATTCTTGTCGAGCGTATTCCTGTAGCTCCCAACAAGAGCGCTGATCGAAGACCTGCATTGAATTTATCCTTTGACCTTCCTCTCTTTCGCACTCATTAGGAGAAATGAAACCATAATGCCCTGTGGGTTTAACTTAGCTAGTGACTACTGCAGTGTTCATGAACTATTCTCAATCACTATACTCGGATGATGATTCTGAATCTTTATTTAGGTTTTCAACAAGTTCTCCATCCATAAATCTATTCCCTTCTTCCTCGGACCCGGCATCAAAGTATCTTTGGACATTTTCATCGGCCAATCCATCTTCCTCATCCTCTTCATCACGGTCATCCTCATAATCATCAACATCATCTCCATAGACAGGTTCAATATAATGTTCACCAACACTGTAATTAACACTGTTCGATACATGATCAGTTTTATTCCTTAAAACACCATAGTCATCAGCCATTAAATCTTCATAATCATTAGCAGTTGCTTGACCATTATCATCTTCAGATCCTGATGTTCCAGGATCACTGTCATTACCGGGTGCCTCAAATTGAGCTGCTGCTGTTTCTTCATCTTCTTTCCATTTTTGCTGACTGGGGATAGGCACTTTTTCTATAGCAACATTTTTGACATTCTTGACTGGCTTTTGCCTATTACGAACAGAGCGGCGGCCTCTTTTACGTCGTCCTTTGCCACGGTCTCGACTTTTCCAGGGTGAGAGGTGGTCAAATCTGTCATTGTACTTTGTTGGTGTTCTCTGAGCAGATTCAGATTTGGATGCACTGAGTTTCCTCTGAGATCTGCCTCCATGGACACGACCATGAGCTCCTCCTCTTACATGATTACGACCCTGTCCTGAATTAGAATGTCTGCCTCCTACCGTAACTGAGAAATCTGGTTCTAGATTTTCATATTCAAGAGGAGCTTCAGCAGATATAATCCCCGCAACTCTCTTCATATCAGCATAATTTGTTTTAAATGTCTGGCATATTGGGAAAGATTCAACGTGTAAATGAAGTCAACCAGCAGAAGCTTGAAAAACTTAATGCAATGCTCTAAAGCAGAAAAGGAAGTATCAGCTCATTGATTTGAAGCATGCAAGCTATTATTTAGTGCCAAAAACAAAGTGGGTCCTTTAAAAAGCGGAATCAGATGCTAAAGTCCTCAACATAGCTAAAAAATTTATAAGAATTTGGAAGCCAAAACCAGCAAAGCATCGACTATAATTAGGATACATTTGGTGTAATTTAAAACATTACCATGTAATTCAATAAGGGGAATGTGTTCATCAATTGTATTCTGGAGTTAGGTTGAAATTTATGTGTGAGAAATGATGGAGGCGTGCAAGAGAAATGAAATCCTTATAATAAAATTACACATTCATTAAAGTGCAAACAACCCTGAAATCTGATAAGCAGCTATCTTTTAGGTCAGAACATCAGAAAGAGATGCTTACAGTGAAATTTGCAGATTCTTTATCTTTTAGAGAATCAGCTTTCTGTTGCTGTGTATAACAGAGGGAGGAATCAAGTTCCATAAGCCTTAGTGCAACAGCAGGTGTTGTGTGAGGAATCCAAGGTAACACCGGCATCCTCTCCAGATTGGAGGTGCTAACAGCCCCCAACAACTCAGTTGTAGTTTCATAATCTGACATTAAATACTCCCTTTTGATAGCACCTTCCAACAACGTCAGAATCTAAGAGATACAAACAGGAAAAGGTGGTTAACAACATTGCATTAAGATTTAGAAAACTTTTACGGTAAATGTGCTAGAAGAACCCAATGGTAGAAAGGAAAAGAAAACAATAAGGTCACATAGGTGTGTTTTTCATTGTTGATGCTTAAGCAGTGAGTCTCAGTAATTATTATGTCTGTAAATGTTCTCTCTTTTTTTATGAAGAGATCTCTGTAAATTTTGGTAAGTTACAATTCAAGTTGATAAGAATGATCAGCAAGCAGGTAGTCCTATGTGTCATAAACAGAAATTATCGACAAACAGAGGACCTGAAGTAGGTCACCAGCTGCTGAAGCAATATGCAACTTTAAACCCCAGGATCTTCGATATACCTCTGACCAAACAGGCTCAAGAGCTTCAGGAGGAATGCAGGCCTATAAAGCAAATATCACCTTCCGTTAATTCAAAAGCTCATACAGATGAAGTCACAAGTAATATGCACGTTCAGAAGTCAATAAGGGAGAGCGCGACCAGATATGATAGTAGAAAAGAGTATGTTACCTCCATTGAAGCTAACTGCGCTCTTAGCAATCTAATTTGAAGAGGAGGTGCTGCGTCCGAGATAAGAGGGCGAAATAGGGCCTCCAATTTGTCTTTGCATTGAGCTACATGCTCCATAAAACATGAACTCTTTGCTGGACTGAATGTCGTATGACAACAACGACAGTGGTTTTCTTCCAAGAAGTAAGTGTCATAGCAATTATTACAAATACTGATCAACTTTTCACATCTCATCTTTCCATACTTCCTTGCACATAAAAACTGGGTATTAACACATTCTTCCCACATCCACTTCTCTAGATCTGCATATCTACTCAAGGCATCAGAGTTCTCCATTTTGTTCCTCCCAATCCCAATACGAAAGGAAGTTGAAGGTTCTGATGTTTCGCAGTTTGAGATACAGATTGTGCTTTTAGGGCTACCAGTTTTTGAACAACAATCATTGCTAGGTACTGTTTCAGAAGTATCCGCTTTGACGGGATTTCCAACTTTAGCTTCAGTGTACATATACCTCCTAGAAGTTTCCTTGAAAGTTGCTTCAATATTTTGAAGCATTGAATGCAAATGAGATTCTCTAATTCCACGTACATCCAAAGAAGCCATTAAAGCATTGAAGTCCTACACGTAGAAGAAATAGATTTTCACAAATGATATTTAGGAGCCTTGTTGATCATGAGCCTATAGTATTTTGGGAGCACAAACAAATGAATGTGGAGACCAATATGTTACTTCATTAGCTTAAGAAATATAACGTCGAACAAATTTAGAAAAGGGAAACATAATCCAAAAAATCCAACTGTGAAAGACAAGGGAGGAATGGCCTAGTGGTAAGGACCCTCCACCAAAACATAAGGATGGTGGTCCAAACCATCAGGAGAGCGATGTGTGAAAAGGCCACTGTTGGCTCCTGGACAGAGGCTTTTGGGATTTTTATTTTACCATATAAAAAGGGGAAAAAGCAGTATGTCTAATGATAATCCACAACTCCACATAAATCTAGATGAAGTATTGAGATAAAATTAACCCCCCCTCCCCAAAATAAATAACAGTAACCAGCCCACAAAAGCTGCTGATACAGAAGGTTGAAATGAAGAATATTTTACTACCTTTTCAGAATCAATTAGTCTCCATCTACCATCACGTAGCTCAACAAAAATCCTCCCAGAGCCTGGATCATTTCGAGAGGGCGACGTGACAAACTGCCAGTACCGGTTACGTCTGCGATCTTGACCAAGGGGCAGAGACCGATAAACAAATGTCTCTTCCGCCCTATGGCTGATATAAGCTTTCAGCTGGGAACGCGACTTTTCAGCAACATATGCAAAATGCTGGAATTGCGAATTATCCTGGCCTCCATAAATCTCTTGCATTGGGCAAGCCTTTTCTACAGCAACATTTCTAGAATTATTGGATTCATCTGGCAATTTATGCATGGCTTCCTGCTGAAGTGAACGTATGGCTGCTACATCATTGTGGCCATCAACAGCAAGAAGAGGACTTTGCCTGGCCTCCCTGGAAGTAACCGAGCAGAACCGTTCAGCGTTGTTGCTAACAGATGGATATTGAACCTTCAGTAAAAACTCCTCTTTGAAACGACGTTTATCGAGCTGCGCCTCAGCCCAAATCTGCTTCTTCAATGCAGATGCAGCTTCTAGTCGCTCCTGAAAAGATTTCACACTAGGTTCACTGATAGGAAAATTGACAAGGAAAACATCCAACACACCATTATCAACAAACCTCTAATACAAGGCGAATAGAATTCCCCTCATTTGCAACACCAATCAACGCGACAAGGGCATCTAGGCGCTCTTCAACGGTTAAATCAGAATACTCCCCTTCTATAAGCCCTTGAACCCATTTCTGACCAGCGTTGCTTTCATCAATCACTACATCTTCTTGATTGAGACTACTTGAATCAGCACCAATTGCGGCTGATTGACTACCAGAAGTTCCTATGGGTTTTAACTCTCCAAAACTTTCTGAATGCATTATTCCGGTGGAATTCTGCAGACAAACATCTCCTGGTGTTTGTGTCAAGTCAAAACGTAAAATTTCTGATACATCTTCAGTAGAATTCATTCCGTCAGTTCTGTCGGTTTTATGGGATTGAGGAGTCTCCGCGAATTTTAACTCCGAGACTAAATCATCAACCTCAGGATCATCAGCAGCATCACTTTCAGATTCATCATCCCTTTCAACCTCTTTCTCAACATCCTCTGCTTCTTCTCCATTCAAACACTCATTTTTGAACACTCGGATTTTTTCCCTAGCAGCAGAAAGAATGGCATCAGCATCAGCAGGATCTTTCCTGTACGGATCACGTAAACAATATGTTGAAGGAGCTGTTCTCTCGAAAAGCTTTGTATCTCTCGATAATGCAGCAGAAATAGACGCTTCAGGTGTCTTGCTGGTTGTCAGATCCCGAAGACCAGATTTCTTCAACCAAAAAAAAGAAAAATATAGTCAGCTAAAAGAGCAGCAGGAAACAGCATCACATGATCAACAAATTATCTAAATCTTTCAACAGCTTCCAGATAATAAGGATCACCAAAAATACCTGAATCTTTTCAGCAACGTCGAGGATATTAAGGCCCTTACTTCCCTCAAGGGAAAGAATATGAAATGCTGCAAATTTGACTGTTCCAGGTGTCAATCGATGCCTAGATCTCCGCGGATTAGAAAAACCCCTCTCTTGCAATTTGGCAACTGCTTTCTCAGCTGCAACTCCACTCCGTAAATTGGAAATGATATCTGCTCCATCATTACCCTGTAGTTGCAACCAAATTGGAGGTGACATGATAAAAGAACCCAACAACAACAACCCAGTAAAATTCCACTAGCGGGGTCTGGGAAGGGTAGTGTGTACGCAGACCTTACCCCTACCCCGAAGGAGTAGAGAGGCTGTTTCCGAAAGACCCTTGGCTCAAGAGAATAAAAAGACAAAAGGAGACAATATTAGTTTCACTACAGAGATCATAGGTAAAATAGGAACATAAAATGCAGAAAAAAAAATGCAAAGCAAAAACGATGGCTAGTAAATAGGTACTGCACCGAAAAGAGAAAATAGTAAGACACGACATTGCCACTAGCTATCTTAGACAAAAACCCTACCAGACTAGGTTCACAAAGGTACAAAGTAAGGCAAGACTCAACTACCTCCTAGCCTACAACCGTAATACTCGACCTCCACAACTTCCTATCAAGTGTCATGTCCTCGGAAATCTGAAGTCTCGCCATATCCTGCCTGATCACCTCTCCCCAATACTTTTTAGGCCGCCCTCTACCTCTTCTCGGGCACTCCATAACCAGTCGCTCACACCTCCTTACTGGAGCATCTGGTCTTCTCCTCTGTACATGCCCGAACCATCTGAGTCTCGCTTCCTGCATCTTGTCATCAATGGGAGCCACGTGCACCTTATCCCGACTCTCATCATTCCTAATCTTATCCATCCTAGTGTGTCCGCACATCCACCTCAACATCCTCATTTCAGCTACTTTCATCTTTTGGATATGTGAGTTCTTAACAGGCCAACACTCAGCCCCATACATCATGGCCGGTCTAGCCACCGCTTTATAGAACTTACCTCTGAGTATCGTTGGCACTCTCTTGTCACACAAGACTCCGGATGCTAACCTCCACTTCATCTATCCTACCCCAATACGGTGTGTGACATCCTCGTCGATCTCCCCTCCTCCGTGGATAATCGAGCCAAGGTACTTGAAGCTGCCTCTACTTGGGATAACCTGTGATTCAAGCCTCACATCCACGCCCACTTACCCAGCTCAGTACTGAACTTACACTCCAGGTATTCCGCCTTCGTTCTGCTCAGCTTGAAACCCTTAGTCTCAAGAGCCTGTCTCCAAACTTCCAGTCTATCGTTAACACCGGCTCGGGACTCATCAATCAGAACTATGTCATCGGCGAATAGCATGCACCATGGCACCTCCCCTTGAATATGGTTTGTTAACGCATCTATCACCGGGGCGAATAAGAACGGACTGAGCGCAGAGCCTTGGTGTAACCCCATTTCAACCGGAAAATGCTCAAAGTCGCATCCTACTGTCCTAACCCGAGTCTTAGCCCCATCATACATGTCCCTTATCTCCATAATATAGGGAACCGACACACTTTTTGCCTCCAAGCATCTCCAGAGAACTCTCTAGGAACCTTGTCATACGCTTTCTCTAGGTCAATAAACACCATGTGCAGATCCTTCTTTCTCTCTTTGTACAGTTCCACCAACCTCCTAACCAGGTGTATAGCTTCTATGGTAGAACGACCCGGCATGAACCCGAACTGGTTGTCAGATACAGACACCGTCATCCTCACCCTCGCTTCAACCACCCTCTCCCATACTTTAATGGTATGAATCAGAGATAAAAGAACCCACATTAACAAAAAAAAAAGGGAAGGGTACCACATTACATATGAGCTAATAAGTTAGATTCAATCTAGTCTTAATCTTTAGAGACAAAACAAACTGGGCATCTGAAGTACCTAATATACTCCCATCTGCCTAAGCCTTGATAGGCATAGTTACCCCGTATATGTATTGGCGGGAGGTGGCAGGTACCTGGTGGAATAGTCAAGGTGCGCACAAACTGGCACAAACACCACCGTTCTTAAAGAGAAAAGGAGTACCTAGTATACTAGTGTATTAAACGCTTTTCTTCCATGATCAGTACTAGAAGATAAATAGGAAAAATGTCTTGCAAAACACTAAATTAACCCAAAACATATATTTTTGTTTGGGGATCCTTGGCGCAGTAGGTAAAAGTTGATGTGTCAAGCCGCGAAAATAGACTCTCACAGAAATGCAAGGTAAGGTTGCATACATAAGACCCAATGTTGTCCACCCTTTTATGGACCGCCGCGAATAGCAGGAGCTAAGTGCACTTAGCTGCCTTTTTATTTTTTTTTTGGGATAAGTAACCCCAAAAGATACATTCAAAATCAACACATCAGTTTGCTAGATTGCTTAAAGGGAATAACATTACGAATTAAATTTTCAAGGAATTATACGAACAAAAGCAAGCAGTTAAATGGGAAAATGCTCAAGGTCGTCTTCCCCCCTTTAAGACCAAGCAAAGATGCTCAAACAGGTCTTAAGCAAACACGTGTCCTTCCACATTGAATATGCAAAAAGTTCACTGAAACAAGCCCATTAACAACCTTTTAACCTAGCTACCAGTGCAAGCTTTTTGCAAGCCAATATTGCAATCGACTGGCATTTATGATTTAATTAAGCTTAACTTGACAAGCCAATTTCTTATGGAGGAGAACAAAAGGAAAAGGAAAGGAAGATCATACCTCATTTTCATCACGTGGATATGCTGGTTCAACACTTTGTTTTTTTAGCTTCGGCCCAAAACCAGCAGACAGTGCAAATTGCCGCAGTATTTCAGGCCACGTCAGGGCATTCAAGTGGCTCTGCCAACTTCTTATGTCAAAACCCCATGCATATGCCTGTTACAAAGTACATCACTAGAACATTTCACAATGAGTGGAAAAAAAACCACATCACATTGCTAACCGGAGTAGCAACAAAGACCAATAACATATAAAAATCTACCCCTTCAACAATCTCAGGATGCCCGCCTCCAGGATTCGCTCCACTGTTTGGGTTTGCTCCTACTGCACTGGCAGGTGTTCTAGCAACATCTTCAATATCTTTTATTATCAATTTGAGAAGAGCAATATGTATCTCTGCGAGCAGCCTGGGATCCTGAAAGTAGTGTGTCCTAATGTTTCATATATGCAATTACCCTGGAAAAATTCAAAATTGTATCCAAATAAAGAAATGAGGAACTTACAAAATCATGAAATGCTTGTACAAACTCATCCAGAGTGAATGGCCAGAGACGAAGAACATCAGAAAAAGTAATTAAGAATCTCCAAACCTGGTGAGGAAGGGCAAAAGAAATCCATAAAAAATAATTATAAAAAAAGAATTCTTAGAAAGTGTCCCTATTCGTACTCCAAGCAACCCAGATGCTTAGAGGGCTCGGTTCACCATGAAATCTTGTCAAGAAATAACCCTGTAGGAGTTACATGGTTTTCATTCACTCCAGTCCAAATACAAGATTTTACTGTTGATAGGCAGGATGCAATGAGTAGCAACAGTGATGGCCATGAAACACAAGGGTTACCTATGGGAGCCAATACATTCATAGTAAGCTATGTTAGTACCCCCTGCCTTCCAAAATGTTATCAGCCTTTAAAATGTTGACATTTTAGGACGGACTTACTTTTGAATTAGTTAGAGATCTTGGTAAAATTACAACTGAAAAGCTTGAACCAAAATCGGGAGAGACCATAGCACACAATGACCTTTTTTTCCTTTTTTGTAAAAGTAGTGTTGCAGCCAACTTTCACATCGACAAATTCACTAGGTACCAACTACCAGATAACTCCGCCAATGATGGTACGGACAAATGGGAAAAATTCACCAGGTCAACACTGCTGGTATCCAAACCTTGATTCTCAACCACTGCACCCCCTTTGGGGCTATTGATGTATTCTATCATCGACATTTAATCCAAAACGCAATGGTATTTTCTTGTTCCTGAATGGTTTTGAGTCGACCGAGATTGCAGAGTTTGCCACTACCAGAGAGGGGTATCCTTTTGGGAAAACCCCAACCTCAAGAATCTAGTAAATTAAAACAAGGCAAGGACCTTCCATGCTCGTGGAAAGTAAAACTGTTGAAGGAGGATCTTACAAAATGTTTAAATAAAAGTTGAATCGTAGAATATCATGCCTTTTATACAAATAGACAACACCAGAATCGACCAAACAAGAGCTCCACCTCCTCAAAATTAAATACATAAAATGAACTGTGTGTTTTAAGAAGAAGCTAGCAAATGGTCTCACCATTAAAAGATTACCCACGTCCTCCTCAGAGCATATCCATGGCTCAACTCCAAATGGCTTTCTCAAGCAGACACTCTTTGGTGGAAATTCAATGAGCATATCTGAAGCATAAATTAATTTTGGATCAAAAGTCAGGAGCAACATATTGGTCATTTCTACTTCTCAAATATTCCTTCAAAACATGAAATAATGGAAAAAGAAAAAGGAACTGTGTTGTTCCCTTGGCTCATAGGTTTCGACTAAAGAGTGCTCATTTGAATGCAAACAGGCCATTCCAGTGTTATCAAAGGCGAAAAGCGCAAAAAAGCTCTAAGGTCTGTTAGGGCTTTAAGCGCAAAGCGTAAATAAAGCATGGGCTTTAAGGAAGAAAGGCTCAAATAGAGTAAAATTACAAATATGCATGTGTAGTCTAAGACTAATATCTATAAGCATGAATACCAAATATATGGACAAAAAAATTGAAGAGAATTTACGATAAAGTGAAATATCAATTGTTTAGTGTCACTTCTTCAGGATTATGCTTATTGGCAAGGAAAAGCATGCCTTAGCGCCTTGATGACAATACTGAAGCGCCCGTTAAGCGACGCTCAACGTGTTTTGAGCCTCGCTTTAGGGCTTAAGTGCGCCTTTGATAACACTGGGCCATTCAGTACATAATATGTCATTTAGCATGTCAATCAACTGTATCTGATAAGAGCATGATACTACTCATGCTCAAAGACCATCCACTCCCACTAATCATACAATAAAAAAGAAATAGAGAATTAAAGAAGAGAGAGAGAGAGATCTGTTTCTATTGAAAGACATCATTAGACACAAACATGCTGTAATCCGCAGGGAAAAGCATGAAAGCACTATCAGAAACAAAACAAAACAAATCATATGTAACATGGAAATTAAAGATTCACTTTTCCAAATGAGGAGAAGAAAAGCACAGTACTTCTTGACTCTTCTATGTTGGACATGCCAGGATGCACTATTCCGGACGCTAATATTAACAAAACTTTCACAAGTTTAAGAATACTTTTTTTCAAGTTAAAGAATTGAAATTCAATTACTTTAACTTCGAATGTGATGTTTTCTATATCCAACTAACTACTACACATAATATTCTTTACCTCCTTATATATTAGACAAGTCAAAGTAACATCTCAAACTATGCACCTAATCAAATAGTGTCACATGTAATGGGATGGTGAAAGTAGTATTCAGTAGTAAAGCCAAAAGCATTCTTTTCATGAAATAGCAGCACATAAAGGGCAACCCAGTGCACTAAGCTCCCGCTACGCACACAGTCCGGGGAAACGCTGAACCACATTGGATCTGTTGTATGTTGCCTTACCTTGCATTGCTGCAAGAGGCTGTGTACCAAGCTTATTTTTCAAGTCTAGCAAGTAAATTTCTGATCAATATACAAGAACAAACTTTTACTGCATGTTAGTATATGATCTGGGAACTACCTCTAAATGCTTCAAGGTTTTGTAGATTTTCACTGTCTAGTGACAAAATTGAGGGCAAACCCTTCTTTGAGGCTGCTAGCTCCATCAATTCCAGGCGCTCATCATCAACTAATTCCGTTGATTCTTTCGCAATTCTTCGGGCAGTAGCCCTTACATTAGCTGCTTTAAGCCTTGCAACCTCTTTCTCTCGGCGCATTTCTTCTTTAAGCCTCATTTTCTCTGCCTACAGGAGGTAAGGGAGGAAAATGAACTCCGTCTCCTGCCTAAAGCCATAGAAAATGGCATATCTCTGATAAAGAAATTTCAAAATTACTTACTTTTATAGTCTCTTTCTGCAAAAACTTCTCTCTTCGTTCTATTTCACGCCTTTGCTCACGCTGGAATCTCTCTTCTTCCCGCTGCTTTTCGCGGAGCAGTCTTTCTTCCTCTTTCCGCCTTTCCCTGTCTTGTCTCTCCATATCTTTCCTCAATTGCTCTTCTCTCTGAGGATAAACAATAAATAAGATTTCGAGTATTTAGACCACCTTCTACTACATTATGATTCTGTCGCAGAGGTTTAGGCCTTGATCTGAAACTTTAACATTCATTGTCTACTAGAACTGTGGTGGACTCAAATGGAAGGTTGGAGTTTAAGTAATCTGGGAGCTAGGGAAAAGAAGCTATGCAAGACATGTACATCTTGGGTTATTATGAAGAGAGAGAGAGAAGTAGGAGATATTTTCTAAAGAATTGAAACTCCGTGGTCAAGGTCATTGATTCTCTTTTGTTTCATTTGTATTTCTGGTTTAAACATAACATACCAACTGGTATAGATTGTTGGCCAGTCTTATGGGATGCTTATATACTGAACCTAGATAGTTTGTAGAGTTAGCACAATATTGGTGTAGCAATCATGAATTTTTTTTTATTTATCAAAAGAATAAATAAGATTTCAAGTAAATAACACATCCATCGCTACTCTCGACTGTATAACATTTTGTGATGAATAGGAGAGAGAGAGAGAGAGAGAGAGAGACCTTTCTCCGCAACATGTCTTGCTTCTCAAGCTCTTTCCGTATTCTTTTTTCATGGGCCTCCACTTCCCTTGCAATTCTCGCCTCTTCGCTCTGCAAGATATATGTGAACTATGAGGCCAAAACCTAAAAACAGGCTCTATGCAAGCAAAACCCTATGCAAGGAATTCATCCTTGTTACAGCAAAGCCCTATGCAAGGAATTCTGTCTACCTTTCTAGGGAAAAATTTTAAAAGATGATAACAAAATTTCATATGTAAGGTACAATATGTTTTTTTATAAGGTAAAATTTTATATGAAGGGTACAAAGCTGGTACAAAAGAAATGAAACTCATACAAAGACCAAACAGAAAAGCTGCAACTCTTTGCTTTCTAACAACTCTAGAAAATCCATGTATTAGTCCAGACTAAAAGATTGATAAGGTAAAATATGTTTTTATACACGCTCCTATACAAATTTTAAAAGAATATTAGCTTAAATAAGAAGAAGAAGAAGAAGAAGAAGAAGAGTAGGTATCTGTTGAAACCTTTCGCTTTCTCTCCAACCGTTCCTCATCATGGATGACTCTCGGCATAAACGGACTCTCCAATGCCATCATTGGCTGACCACCATAATGAGCCTCCACTTCTATGTTCACAAGAGATCTTTGGGGAACAGCATCAGCCTCTGCAGAAGCTGGAGATTTGTGACCCTGCTTCCCTTGAGGCAGAAGATTTAAAGTCGGGATCTGACCAGGAATACTGTATCCAGAGGCCACTTGTTCACTCCCATGCATAAATGACCTCCCAGTTGACAACATGGTTCTGGTGCTCTGAACTTCAATTGAACTGTGATAATGAGATGGTACAGATTGTTCATAGGCATCGCTTCTAATTGATGGTTGTTCTGGAAGAAACTGGTATTCGTGCAAAGTCCTTGTAGTACCCTGGCATGAAATTTCTGAATTGTTAATTATCCTCAGTACTATAGGAGTTAATCCTACATCTACATGTCATTAAGATCCTTCTGATCTAAATCAGAAAATGCTATACCTCACAAACATATAAAAACGACGAGGGTCTTTTGGAAAGAGCCTCTTTACTCCTCCGGGGTAGGGGTAAGGTCTGCGTACACTCTACCCTCCCCAGACCCCACTAGTGGAATTTTACTGGATTGTTGTTGTTTTTGTTGTTGTCACAAACATATAAAAACATCTTTTCCTTTTTCATTTATCTAGCTCCAAAGTTTAGTTATTTTAGAAAAAATATAAAGCAAGCATTTTATGTGCCTTGACAAGCCCTTAACTATGCTATGCTCTTCTTTCCTTCATCAGTTTGTGACTGTTTCCAACCCTTAAAGATACAAAAGCAACGAAAGGATTAAGACAAGAAAAGAAATGCAAAAAAGAGTTTAAGGAAACATACATAACTGTGTGTTCACAATCAGAGAGATGGCTAATGTCTGACACAAGTCTCGTGTCTGTATTTGTGCAACTTGGCAATATTGCTATTCAACAAATCAAGCAAGTCTAGAAGTTCAACAACAACAACAACAACCTGGGGTACAGTTGAGATCTTTCACCTAAGACCAACCTACACTCTAATTTATTTTTCAATCAATAGTAGATAAAAGGTATCAGCCTCTACTAAGAAAACAATTGTTTAGATAGTAAAAATTTATTAATGTAGTGCAAGTGGTATATAAAAGTAGAACCTAAAGGAAGATATAGTTCTCTATAAACACCACCAATTATCTAAAGCTAATAGGAACCTCGGCGAAGATTTCTACTAATGTTATTCTAATCATCTTCCATGCTTTTTAACTGATACAAGCACCAAACAATACTTTGTATGCTTCATTCTTCATACAAATGTTACATCTCATCGCGTCTCTAATCAGACTTATTACTTGTTTTATGAAAGATTGCTGACCTTGATTGAATTAACATCTGGTCTCTCATAGATTTGGGCTTCAAAAGGTCTCCCAACCGGCTTGTGCTGCATAGCTGCCACTGTTTCATGCAAAACGGAAAGCATTCATCAACTCTGAACATGCCTTCATAACATTAGGGGCTACATATGTAAGAATATACAACTGAGCAAAATAACCAACAGAAATGAAAACCAGGAAAATTGACCAGAACTCATTCTTTACACTTTCTGAACTAGCAGGAGCATATCAACTTACAGAAATGCAATACACATGAGAGACTGGTGAGACAGATATATCGACAAAAATTTGATATACTACTATGCCTATACAACTTCTACCCTCAAAGGAAATCACATATCCTTTAAGTTTATCAGTGTTCATCCAATTGAGGCTGCAATTAATTCCCTTAGGGCTAGGCCATGGAAAGCAGTCGGCATCTCTTCTTCTTCTTTTTTTGGTCTTGGAAAAGTAATATGGAAAATCAGGCAGTTTTACAGGTAGATCAACAGCACATTTTTCAAAAGAAGAAAAAGCAAAGAAGTATATTCCTGCTAATCCTCAAATAAATCCAACATAAAAGACAGTAAGGGGCCGTTTGGTTTGTGAACAAGGAATTAAACAATGATAGGATAATTTAGTGGATATATATTTATTTGTAGATATTGGGTTTATTGGACTAAAAATAGGATATAATGGTATAATATAAAACAATGTGTTTAGTTAAACTAGATAAACTTGGATAAAGTTTTAACTCCAATTTAACCTTAGCTTTTTGAAAATACTATGGGAAAATTGCTGTGGAGAAGGGCAAATGTGTCTTTTTGTTGTTCTATGCCATGATTAGTATAGGATTGTTGTCCCATTAGAGTGTCGTATAAAAATAATGCCACAATTATAGTATAAAAAATCCCAGGATCATTAATTCCAGAATCAACAATTCAACCAAAACTGGGATAAAATAATCCCCCATTTGATCCCAGGATTACTTTATTATCCTTGTAATTATGACTCCTAATTGCTGATTCATGTGCACAAAGGTGTCTTTTCTCAAGACTAGTTTGCCATTAGCACTTCTCACCACCAAAAGTTAAAAAAGCTCGCTGTATTTTAGATGAAAGGTAAATGGATATGTTACTGAGGACCAAGAACTGGAAAGTCTTTGAAATTAACTATACATGTTTTTTCCAAATAGAATGAAAATTAACTTTCATCATGCTTTAAGTAATCAACCGGGCATAGTTCCAGCAGCAAGGTTGAGGCCAGAAAAGCAATTAAATCTCCCCCATTTGTCTAATGTACCATTTTCCTAGCGGATGGTTCACATTTGTTTTTTTGGAGTCGCTTGGGCTGGGCTGAGGGAGCTTCGTAATGGCTTGTCTAGAGCCCGCCAACAAGACCCAATCCTAGCTTTGGACTTACTGTTAATGATAATAAAGCTCTAATTTCTTCTTTTGAAGATTCTAAAAGAATTACTCGACCATAAGAAGGTGGCATGGAAAGGGGACAAGTAGCATTGCCTGGTTCTTTTTTGTTTCCATATCTCAGCAAGTAAGTGATTTGTAATATAAAATCTTTATAAATTTTTATAAAAATTTATTCTCATTGTTTCGCTCAAAACTATTTATGCAGTTTCATAATTATTCAGGAACACTTGGGAGCGACACGCTGCTGCTCTATACTGTAAGGAATACAACATTTGGCCTTCACATCATGCCTCTTAGTGGATTAACATAAATGAAACTAGGAAATTTGCTTTAGAAACGCGACGTTACTTAACATGACTGTTAGTTAGTTAGTTGTTATGTAAATAAGCATAGTCCTACGTGGTTGTTATAAATAAGGGTACTTATATTATAGTTAGGGTACATTAATAATATAATTTTCCCGTGTCATGTTCTCACATGTATCAGAGCAGCAGTGAGAAAACATCTGGGAAAGGGAACCAAGCCGAAACAGTTGTTGTGCTTCAATTCCGGCGACTTTTTAGGGTTGTTTTTTCGCCAAAACCAATTTCCATCGGTGCTGTGCAAAAACCACCGCCACAAGGTCCCCCAACCCCCGGAGACCAAACCCCAGCAAATACCTCCGGCAGTCGACGCCTCACGCGCCGCCACGCCGACCGGAGAGAGTTTTTTCCGACAAGATCTACTCCACGCGCAGGCGCATGGAGCCCTTTCCGACCATTTTTTCAAAACCCTTCTTTAGAACAGTTGGATCGCCCTATAATTCCGAACCTACCCATAATTTTCTTTTTTGATCCGAGCACTTTGAAAATTTTCCGGCAACCACAATAGTTTTCCGGCAACTACAGTATTTTTTCCGGCAATTTTCCAGCAACTACAGTTGATTCTTTGTTTTATTTGGTGCTAATTTGCTAGACCTCTTTTCAATCCAACAATGTCTTTGGGAGTCGATGTATTTGGGTCTAAAAACACGGGTTCTGGAAGTTCCGATATTATGATTACCTCAGAACTTTTAATGGGAAGTTCAAACTACTTAGCTTGGGCTTCGTCTGTCGAGTTGTGATGTAAAGGTCAAGGTGTTCAAGATCATTTAACAAAAAGGGCTAGCGACGGTGATGAAAAGGCCAAAGCACTTTGGGAGAAGGTCGATGCTCAGTTATGTAGTAACCTGTGGTGATCTATTGATTCCAAATTGATTCCCTTGTTCCGTCCATTCCAGACATGTTATTTAGTTTGGGAAAGGCTCATACTTTATACACTAATGACATATCTCGTTTCTATGATGTAATATCGCGAATGACAAGCTTAAAGAAACAGGAATTGGATATGTCTACTTACTTGGGACAAGTAAAGGCAGTCATGGAAGAACTTGAGAAGTTGATGCCAGTTTCTCCTAGTATTGAAAAGCAACAAGAGCAACGACAGAAGATGTTTCTAGTTCTTACACTCGCTGGACTCCCTAATGACCTTGATTCAGTATGTGACCAGATTTTGGCTAGTCTGACTGTCCCCACAGTTGATGAATTATCCTCTCGAATACTTCACCTTGCTGCAGCACCAAGTCACCCAATGATCTCATCACAGACACTTGACTCCTCTGTTTTTGCATCCAGATAGTGGAAAATCGAGCATCTCAAACTATGGAGAACAGACGATGATGAGGTCGTTTTGGAAGATCTAAACTCAAGTATTCTTATTGTCATAAACTTGGACACACTCGTGAAGTGTGCTATTCTTTACATGGTCGACCACCCAAAAATGCTTATGTTGCTCAGACCGAAACTACGGGTAACTAGGGATTTTCTTTATCTGAAGGAGAATATAATGAGTTTCTTCAATATCAAGCAAGTAAGCAGACATCTCCACAAGTAGCCTCAATTGCTCAGACTGATACTTCTATTGCTGGTAATTCTTTTGCTTGTCTCCCAATCTAGTACTCTTGGACCATGGGTCATGGACTCAAGCGCTTTTGATCATATCTCTGGTAATAAATCATTTTTGTCGAATATTGTGTATTCACAATCTCTTCTCACTGTTACTTTAGCCAATGGGTTTCAAACTAAAGTAAAAGGAGTTGGACAAGCCAATCCCCGATTTCTATCACTCTAGAAATGTCCTTGGCTGCCCTTTTAGTCTTGCATTTGTTAATCGTTTGACTCGTGCCTTCCATTGTGGTATATATTTTATTGATGATTCTTTTATTATGCAGGACCGCAATACGGGACAGACGATTGGCACAAGGCGTGAATCAGAAGGCCTTTACTACCTTAACTCACTCAGTCCCTCCACAGCATGTCTAGTTACAGATCCTCCGGACCTAATTCACAGTCGTTTAGGACATCTGAGCTGATCCAAGCTTCAGAAGATGGTGCCTAGTTTGTTTACATTAGATTTGAGTCGTGTCAGCTTGGGAAACATACCCGAGCCTCCTTTCCGCGTAGTGTTGAGAGTCATGCAGAATCTGTTTTCTCTTTAGTTCATTATGATATATGGGGTCCTAGTAGAGTCAGTTCACCTTGGGATTCTGTTATTTTGTTAGTTTCATTGATGATTATTCAAGATGTACTTGGCTTTTCTTAATGAAAGATCGTTCTGAGTTGTTTTCTATAATCCAGAATTTTTGTGTTGAAATCAAAAATCAATTTGGTGCTTCTATTCGCACTTTTTGCAGTGATAATACCTTAGAATATTTATCCTCTCAGTTTCGGCAGTTTATGACTTCTCAAGGAATTATTCATCAGACATCATGTCCTTATACCCCTCAGCAAAATAGGGTTGCAGAGAGAAAGAAGAGGCACCTCAATGAGACTGCTCGCACACTTCTCATTGAATCTCATGTTCCGTTGCGTTTTTGGGGCGATGCAGCTCTCACACCTTATTATTTGATTAATCAGACGCCTTCACCTCCCATCGAGAATCAAGTTCCGTACTTAGTATTGTTTCCCTAGTCACCCTTTATACTCTCTTCCCCCTCGTGTTTTTGAGAGCACATGTTTCATTCATAACTTAGCCCCTGGAAAAGATAAGTTAGCTCCTCGTGCTCTCAAGTGTCTTCCTTGGTTATTCTCGTGTTCAGAAGGGATATCGTTGTAACTCACCTAATCTTCGTACGTACCTTATGTCAGCTGACGTCACATTTTTTGAGTCTAAACTTTTCGTTACCTCTTCTGATCACCTTGAGATATCTGAGGTCTTACTTATACCGACCTTTGAGGAGTCTACTATAGCTCCTCCTCCACCTTCAGCCACAGAAGTCTTACCCATACCAACCGTTGAAGAGTCTAGTGTCGCTCCTCCTAGATCACCAGCCACAGGAACACCACTCTTGACTTATCATCATCGTCCGCGCCCAACTTCAGGCCCAGCTAATTCATGTCCTGCACCTGACCCTGCTCCTACTACGGACTTGTCTCTTCCTAGTACACCGATTACACTTTGGAAAGGTATACAGACCACTTTTAATCCTAATCCCCATTATGTCGGTTTAAGTTATCATCGGTTGTCATCACCCAATTATGCTTTTATATCTTCTTTGTCATCTGTTTCCATCCCTAAGTCTTCAGGTGAAGCATTATCTCATCTAGGCTGGTGACAGGCTATGATTGACGAGATGTCTGCTTTACATATGAGTGGTACTTGGGAGCTTGTTCCTCTTCCTTCAGGTAAGTCTATTGTTGGTTGTCGTTGGGTTTATGCAGTTAAAGTTGGTCCGGATGGCCAGGTTGATCAACTTAAGGCCCGTCTTGTTGCCAAAGGATATACTTAGATATTTGGGCTCGATTACAATGATACTTTCTCTCCCGTGGCTAAAAGAGCATCAGTCCGCCTTTTTTTATCCATGATTGTTGGTCGCCATTAACTTCTCTATCATTTGGACATTAAGAATGTTTTTCTTCACGGTGACCGAGGATGTAGTTTATATGGAGCAACCACCTGGTTTTGTTGCTCAAGGGAGTCTCGTGGCCTTATATGTTGCTTGCGCCAGTCACTTTATGGTCTAAAGTAGAGGTGGCAAAATGATTAAAAGAAAATAGTTATCCACCCATAATATCCATTAAAAATGAGTTGGATAATGAACTTTTTAAAAACGGGTCGAATATAGATAAAATGGTTAACCAAATGGATAACAAATGAATAACTATTTAACTTTTACATTTGTAAAGCCTCAAATTGGGGGTTCCTCAAGTTTGGAAGACTAGAAATTCTCCCACAAGTGATTATAATTAATAAGACATGGATATCCATATTATCCGTCGGATAACCCATTTTTATCCATCTAAAATACGGGTCGGGTCGGGTAATTCATCTATTTTTGAATTACCCGTTTTCGACCAGTACATATCCGACCTGATCTGCCCGTTTGCCACCCCTAGTCTAAAGCAGTCTCCTCGAGCCTAGTTTGGTAAGTTCAACACAGTTATCCAGGAGTTTGGCATGACTCGGAGTGAAGCTGATCACTCCGTGTTTTATCGGCATTCTGCTTTAAGTCTCTGTATTTATCTAGTGGTCTATGTTGATGATATTATTATTACCGGCAATGATCAAGATGATATTACTAAATTGAAGCAACATCTCTTTCAACACTTTCAGACAGATTAAAGTATTTTCTAGGTATTGAGATTGCTCAGGTATTGTGATCTCACGACGAAAGTATGCCTTAAACATTCTTGAGGAGAAACAAATGACAGGGTGTAGACCTATTGACACTCCAATGAATCCGAATTCTAAACTTCTACCAGGACGGGGGGGGGGGGCTAGCAATCCTGCAAGATATAGGCAGCTGGTTGGTAAACTAAATTATCACACAGTGACCAGACCTGACATTTCCTTTCATGTAAGTGTTGTAAGTCAGTTTATGGATTCTCCCTATGATAGTCATTGGGATGCAGTTGTCCGCATTCTTCGTTATATAAAATCCACTCCAAGTAAAGGGTTATTGTTTGAGGATCGAGGCCATGAGCAGATCGTTGGATACTCATATGCTGATTGGGCGGGATCACCTTCTGATAGACGTTCTACGTCTAGATATTGTGTTTTACTTGGAGCAATCTGGTGTCTTGGAAGAGCAAGAAACAAAATGTAATTGCTCGGTCTAGTGCAGAAGCAAAATATCGAGCAATGGCTATGGCAACAAGTGAGCTAGTTTAGATCAAATAATTGCTCAAAGAGTTGAAATTTGGTGAAATCAGCTAGATGCAACTTGTGTGCGATAATCAAGCTGCCCTTCATATTGCATCAAATCTGGTGTTCCATGAGAGAACTAAACACATTGAGATTGACTGTCACTTCGTCAGAGAAAAGATACTCTCAAAATATATTGCTACAAAGTTTGTGAAGTCGAATGATCAGCTTGCAGATATTTTCACCAAGTCCCTCACCGGTCCTCGTATTAGTTATATATGTAACAAGCTCGGCACATATGACTTGTATGCACCGGTTTGAGGGGGAGTGTTAGTTAGTTAGTTGTTATGTGAATAAGCATAGTCCTACATGGTATAGGAGTAGTGTAGGTATTGTGTATTGTTATAAATAGGGGTACTTGTATTATAGTTAGGCTACATTAATAATATAATTTTCCCGTGTCATATTTCTCACAATGACTACACTTGCAATAAGATTAACAGATCTAATAGTCACATGCCAAGATGCAAAAACCTCCTACTAATCATGCTTGTTGTACGTTGGGCACCTTTAGAAAATATTTTCTTTGATCAAGTAAAAAATAATTTTATTAATAATTTGAGAACTCCTGATAGAGTCTAAGAAAATTATACGATTCTCTACCAAAGACACCTAATCTTATGAGCAAATCGGAACCTCATGGGTGCACCAAAAAGATAATTAAACCAGGATAATCAAATGTGCAAAATCAAGCTAAAAAGAAGCTCTTATTTTTTTTATGACGATAGTGTCTCGACCAACTCGCGCACCTCGACTATTCCACCAGATACCTGCTACCTCACACTATCATAGGTACCGGAAAATTTTGCACACCAAAGCTCAAGGCTCAGGAAGATGGGAAGAAATCATTCTTGCCTCCGTTAGGTTTTGAACCTGAGACAGGTCTCCTCCCACTTCATTGACCACTATTTCTGTCCACATAAGTGCTAGCGGAGCAATATCCCAACCCCAGCATCTTCTCTTCCCCATCCTATAAAGGCCCAGCTAAAAAGTGCAACCTTCACGGTACCCAGCTTGGTCCGTAGTATCAGAACCATCTTAAAGTCTCCCATCATAGACAATTTTCTTTGTGGTCCAGGGATCCAAACTGATAGAAGAGAGAAACTCGATTCCTCTCAAGCTATCAACTTAAAGTAGAAACTCTTTACTGAGAATCATCTACTGCTCCCTAATACCCATCTCCAAGAATCCTAGCTCCATACCAGTAAGATCTGTTTATAGAGCATTTCAAGCAGACTTTGAAACCCTGCTATCTCCTAGTCATGAAGGTTCCTTCTAAATTTGAGATCCCAAGTTACGCTCCCCTTTTAATAGCACTACTTTAGTCGAAGAAAACCTGATAAGTTAATATGCATGTTCAGAAGTATAAATGTTTGCTCATTGTTAACAAACCATTTGAGTTACATTAAGGTTAAAATAAAATAGAGAACAAAGTCTAATTACTTGTATCAGCAAAGAGGAATGTAAAACTGTAGAGAAATCTCAGCATCTGGAGTCTCAGGCTCTCAACTTATTAGCGTACATCCATATTAGAGTGACCATATTAGAGTCTCAGGCTCTCAACTTAGAGATATCGTCATTGAAATTTAAAGATGACACCTCTACTCAGATAAATTTGTACTCGCTCACTTCTCACTTTCCAAGCTTCCTAAAAGTGACTCAGTCAAAAAAAGTAGGCTGCCACCACTTGTATCACTTCCTAAAAATTCAAAGTAATTACATCAAAACATTGCACGGCTAGGAATAGCACACACTTGTTAATTTTCTGCAAAATTTTGTTTATGGTTAGTATTGCCGAGTAGAAGCCTTATGCCATCAACATATCAAAGAAGGTGCAAGTAAATAGGAAGACTTGAGCACCGCCTGACTATCTTCAGTCGGCAGAACAGGATCAGAAACATCAAAAAGCACCTTGATAGGCAACATAGTACGAATTTGAGGAGTATAGGTCCAATGCCAGAAACATAGCAAAGCAGATGGAAGTAAATTAACACATGAGTATTACAAACTATCACAGTTGAAGAATAAGATCATAGATATCACTAAACACTTTTGATAGGCCTACTCAATAGTCATCAAACTTCACATACATTGCAAGGCTGCAGTTCTTATAAGAGAAAGGCAATGACCAAGTATGGGAAGTAATTTACCGATTGGTGCACCAAATGCACCGGGTGGTAAGGGGTCAAACTCCATTCCTAGGATAGGCCCATCTTCCCTTAACGGCTGCCCCAACTGTGCCTCCACAAATGCGATTGCCCGAAGCTCGGATATGGCCTGAGGTGGCTCATAATATCTCTTCAAAGCTGGCATTTCAGTTCTAAACCTAGGAACTGCAGTTCCGGGTCGATGAGCAACTCGCTGTTGATGGTGCTGTTGTTGCAGCTGCAAGTCCATGAGACCAAGCGGACTTACTCTTGAACCAGAACCAGAAGCATGTTTCTTCCCAGTTTCACCACTCACTGCCATTTCATCAACCATTGCTACAGGTGAAGCTTCCTTCTTCTGCCGCTTCACCGGCGTAGTAGCTTTCCTGTCCTTGAGCCTCCTATGACAGAACCACATCTGCAGTTGCCTATCAGAGAGCCCTAATTTTACTGATAACTCTGCTCTCAATGCTTCTGAAGGATAAGTTTCAACTACACAAAAAAAAAATTAAAATTAAAGTCAAGTCCATCAAATAAACAGCCTAAAACTCCAAATGCAACAAGAAAACAGCATTAATACCAAACCAATAAACAATTAAAACCCAAAATAGGGAAGATTAATAAAAAGTAAAGATTGAAAAGAGAAAGATAACACACCAGTATAAGTGTTCTCAAGAATCTCTAACTGAGAAGCTGTTTTCATTTTGCGCTTAACCTTAGGCTCCCCCCCTTCTGGAAGCTTCTTTTTCTCAACATCAGAACTTCCACTGCCTCCACCAGCAGCAGTAGCAGCAGCAGCAGCACTACTATCAGGCTCCATTCCAACAACAAAGATCAAATTTCTAACTTCTTTCCAAATAAATTACACCTCCAATGATCAAAATGAAACTAAAAAATAGCAGCAGCCACCATTTGGGGCACATCAAAATCTCATCTTTTTAACTTCTCTCTCTAAATTAGGGTTAGAGCAGATAGATAGAAAGAGAAAAGAGGAATTGGGGGTGTTGCTTTTGGTATTGACGAAAAGACAGAAAATTAAACACACCCACAAAGTTTATTACTCACAACTGAACGCATTATCTATTCTCTCTCTCTCTTGCCCCCAAAAAGTAAAAAAGACTGTGATTGAGATGTGTGGTGAGATTTGAGGAATATCGATAATAAATAACTCGCCTCTCTTGAATTGATATTATTATTATTGCCAACAGCAGTTGTACTAGTACTAGTAGTACTAATACAAAGTAGATAGAAAGAAACAAATGAAATTAAAGAAGAATGATGAACACACAAAAACCCACCCATCAAAAATCTTTTCTTTTCTTGAAAATTGTTACACTCACATGCAAATATGAAATGAATATAGTATATATTTGACTCTGTCATTCTCCGTGTGACTGATGTAAAAGAGATTAGACAAAAAGAAAATGAAAAAGAGAAAGAAAAAAAAAGGGAATTTCTTGGTATAAAATTCTTGTGGTATAAATATATGGGATGACTTTAAGGGTTAGTATTGTCAGATGCTTTGAAATCCAACGCTTTGATTCACAAATGGGCTTGTGCCTTTGTGCTTTCAGAGTTTTCTTCCTTTCTCTCTCTACAACTCTCAACTCTCAACTCTCTCTCTCTTCATATATAAAAGGACCGACCGGTTTTTTCTTCTCATTTTGTTCGTTACTTTTGTACTAAGATCTGGTCGAGGATTTCAGGTATAAACGAATCGCCTTGTTGAGAGTGTTACACACTCGCCACAGTTGCCGTTGGATGGGAAGTAAAAAGGTATCTGAGAGCGCGTGTGTCCAATGTAAAGACAAAGTCGAAAGCGAGATGAGTTCAGTTTCTTTCCCGCATTATGATGTGGGGTCCAGCTAATGGGAGTGTTTGCATTTTTATCGTTAATTTTACGGCGTGTTAGTGGAAAAATGATTTATCTTAATATAAAATATGCAGCTGAGCATGGTTTGATTAATGAGTCAAAGGGGTCTAATTAGGGGTGCTTATCGGACGGATAATTACGCTTAGCAATTCAACGTATCAGTTATCGGATTATAAATATACTAATCCACTGGTCATCTAATAAGACAACGGACGGATTGGTAGTGGATTAACAATTCTCGAGTGATTATCGGCGATTTATCGGCGGTTTATTGGCTAAACCAAGTAGAATTTTTTTGAAGAATCATTCATCAATACCAAACGGTTTCAAATCCATATCAAAATTTTAATACCATCTGAGATCTAACAGTATTTTTTAAATTGAAGAGTCTTCTGCCAAGTTCCAATCTAGATCATATTCAAGACTACTCGTACACTTATGAATCAATCAAATTTTCAGTACCATTCGTTCTTCACAATAAATCCAAATTGTAAAACCAAAAATCTAGAAAGTCAGTCTTTAATTTGTTAGATGCATGCAAAAAAGGACATAAAACCATACAATCTAAGATTATGCAAACACGTGTGGAAGAAGAATTAAAAGGAATGCATGAGATGAAAATATTTTAAAAAAAATGAGAAACATAAAATATTTTTATGCTGGGGAGACATTAAAAAGTGAAACACAGAGTGTGCTGCAAATGACTCCAACAGCAGCGGACAATGTCTAAAGGATTTCATGTGTTTCTTCGGATAGAAAGGATGTAAGCAATTTTGCTTACTTTACGCCTATGACCCTATTATTTCGTGAAGGTAGAAAAATTATTTTCGAGATTTTCAGTTCAAGTAAAATATATTCTCGATATTCATGAAAAAGAGATACAAATAATGGACGGTAGCGCAAGGAAGAAATCCGTAAAAGTGTTGTTTGACTGTCTTTTCTCGGTATTAATTGACAGTCATTTTTAATACAATTTAAATAATTGGAAATCCAGAAGAAAGAAAACGAGATAGTTTCCACACAATTACAAAGGTACTACAAAATTTTCATACAACTCTATTCTCTAACTTGTTTGAACATGTAGTGTAGGTTAGGGTGAACTACTTTCAATGTAAAGAAAACCTTTTCAAATGTTTGGTAAACATATTTAATAGTACTTTAAGTTTTATATATTGTGTCTAAAAGTACATTTGAAACTTCCTAAACTGATTTTCATTCTTTTTGTGGTACACATTACACTACTACCTACTTAAACTTTTACGTGGAGTCCAATTTTGCGTCACCTGTTGAATTTGTATTCTTTTTAAAAAAAAAATTAACTGATACCCAATTATTTAATAACTTCATATACATATACTTTTCTCTTCTTCTTTACTGTTGTTTTCTTCTTCTTTGTGCTTAGAGTTTCTTCTTCTTCTTAGTTGAAAAATAGGTTTGTTAAATTTATTATTGTTCTGATAGTTTGATGATTGAGATTTATTGTTTATAATATTTGAAAATTATGTTTCAAATTTGAGCTCATTTCTAGTAGATTGGCATTGAATCATGTATTGAATTGTCTGAAATTGCATTGAAAAGATTGAACTGTTTCAAATCCGAACGGATACACTTTCCAAAATTTTATGCAATACCATTATAACTTCAATGGTGGCCCCAAAAGTGAGTATATATGAAAATGTCCCACCGAGTACTTCTACATAATTTTTAATGAACTAATTTCCTTTTCTTTTTTCCTGTCTGGAAAAGTGATTCCGGAGATAGTAGCACTTCGTAATGTCGTATGAAGTAGACCAACGCCCATATTTGTATGGTATAGGGCCGCCCTAGACTTACATTCAAATTAAGTAAAAATAGCACGGGCTAGTCAGTTTTTGGACTAGTTATTCAAAAATAGCCAGCGTTATATTATGCTGGACCGGTATATTATACTGGAACTCCAGTATATTATACTGGAGTATTTTTTCGGATTTTGAACAGTATTTTCGTTCAAATTATCTTTACATGAAAAGTGGCTAAATTTTGATTACTTTTAAAATTGTGATTATTTTTGAACGATCACTTGTAAATCTGGCTATTTTTGAATTTCTCCCTCAGATTAATAGGCCTGAAGTTCGTTAATGGGCAGAATGTATTGAATCAATTTGGACTCCCTGACAAACAAATGGGACTTTTACCTAGTTATATTATATTAGAAACTTATTTACCAATGTTTTTTATGTTTTGTAGTTTTTAATAAGTATTTAAATTTTTCTTACAAATTATGTAGATTACTCCTTAAAAGACTCTCAGCCCATTATTAGTGCCTTCAATTAAGGGATTCAATTATATCCTTTCCTTTTTTTCCCGTTCCTCTTCTCTCTCCTTTTTTTTTTACAATAAAATTTCTTAATCTACGTCCAGAATCTCTATCTCCTCTCTTCCCACCATTGCCGATAATTTTATATTATTAAATCATATTTGCATCATTCTTTTGCTGAGAGACCGGACAACACTGAAAATGAAGAAATATTCAGGAATTGTATGATAAATGTATCATAATTGTATTTAAATTGTATCAGATACATCAATACGTAAAACGTAATTGTATCATAATTGTATATAACTTGTAGATGGTACATTAATATCCAAAATAATACATGATACAATACTAATAATTAATATATAATTATCATATATTTGTGATACAAACTGTGAAATTCGTCACGATCTCACAACTGCTCATAATTCAAATATAAATTTGATACAATCTTGAAAGAATTCTTACACAATTTTGATACAATTGTGATACAACTTAAAATCGACTCTAAACTTAAACTGATACAATATCGAATTATACTTGTATTAATATTGTATCATGCATTATTTTAGGTACATATTGTGTTACAATTGTGATACAATTCTAAATTATGATACAACTTTGATCTTCATCTTTTTCAATTTTTAATTTAAGACATCCACCTAGAACCAACTATAAACTTAAATTATAATACAATATTGTATTTTAATAGTATTAGTATTGTATCAGAATTGTCTTGGGTATTGATGTATCAAATACAACTCAGATACAATTTTGATACCTTTATTATACAATCGTAATACAATTCCAAAACTTCATCTTCCTCGAGTTTCATTATGAAATTCAACCTAAAACCAACTTTAATATAGAGTGAAGCTTACCCATAACTTGATTGTAGAGCAAATCTTCAAATTTCTTCTGTATTATATAAATAAGAAAGAGATTTTGAACGATTAAAGATAGAAATCATATATCAACAGCTTTGGAATAGGAAAGAATCTGCAATTATGGGAGATAACAATGGAAGAGGAGTGAGTAAGCGAGATTTTTGGGTTAGAACGATTATGGTTATCAATGGCTTTCTTACTGTGGGTAAGTACAAAGAGAGGTGATGATTTTGGGGTTCAGTGGATTTCTTACGATGATGATTTTGGGTAAGCACAAAGACAGATATAATTTTCCTTAGAAAAAGGAAGAGTATCTTAAATGTAGGGGATTATGTGTAATTGATACCCAATATTTAAGGTATGTTTCATTTTCTCCTTTCTATGATTTTGTATAAAACTAGTAAATATAGGTATATAAAGTAATTAATAAGGAATCTAAATAAAGGTAGTAAATAGGTTTCTATTATAGTATAACTAGGTAAAAATCCCAATACGAATCTATCACAGTGGGCCTAGTTGATGGGCATATTATCAATAAACTAGCTCTTGGTTTCATTGCCCAGTGGACAATGTGATGAAATGATGGGATTGAGAAAGGGACGGGTCGATCCTATTTGAGCGAGTTAAAAAGAATTGAGTCAGTAATTACATTATGAATCAATTCATCCAAAATTTGTTTAAATGAAACGGTTATGATTTAAGCCGCTCAAATTAACCCCCAGAGTATTCAAAGTTTCTCCATTTTATTTTGAGCATGAGTTACTTCAGAGGAATTGCATCATTTGACCCTAGAAACCTCTTAAAAGTTACTTATCTTGCAAATTGACATCACAAAAGTTTCACTAAAAGATATCTTTTTCCTCCTTTGCATTCACATTTGATGCAAAGAAAATTTTAATTTTTTTATGACCTTATTTCTCCCTAATTCCGTTCTTCCTTATAAACCAAACACCCCAAAAAAGAAAAATTATGTTCATCCCTCTCCTCTCTCTCACTTCCAAGTTCGAGTAAAGATAAATATTTAGACACTTGGGCAACTTTCACTAGTATAGTAGTATTAGTAGCCGTGATGCTCGTACATTATTAAAGAATATTAATTATATGAAAGTGTGATCGATCTGAATTGTTCGAGTACTTCAAATCATATATTTTAACAAAATCATAAATTAAATATTATTTTATCTCAATGTAAGTACCAAAAAAATTATCTCTTTTAGACTTTTATTCGATTGCTCCGAATATATTTATTATTTGAAATTATCAATAATATTTTCGAGTATTATTTTTACTTTATTTTTTAAGTTAATTCAAAGTATACTTAGTGTTACTCTATATCTATTTTTTTTTATATACATTATTTTACTATTCTAAAAATAATAAGTTCAATGGCCTACCCATTAGATATTATCCCATATATTCAATGTTAACTAGTACTAAGTTCGGGGGCAAGTTGTGTTACCAAATTATGGCTCCTTTCAACAAAGTTTCTCCAAATTATTTCAACAATACTAACTCGATCTCATCATCATTCAGGTCGTTTCCTTTAATCCCACAAGTATATAAGGTAATATGTTCATTAGGGTCGGTTGTCCCGTTATATTTGGGTATATCGGGCATGCAAAACTTTTTAGGAATAGGCATCGGAGCCGCTCTTTGAGGGAATGGTTTCTGTATGAACTTTTTGGCATCTAAACCTTTCAGGTCCGGGGGTGTCCCCGATATTTGATCAACACGGGAGTTATAAGTCTCCACCTTTTGTCATTGTCCTCAATCTTCTTTTCCCTGGACTCGCGATCCTCTTGGTGAGATCTTCGAGTATCCTCATGGCGATGGGGTCAGTCCCCGAGCCATTTTCGTTTAACCTCTCTGGTGCCGGTTCAGCACGTCGAGTGTTTTCCGGTTCAGCTATACTCGGAGTTTTATTCTGACTCTGAAGTTGAGCGATGGCAATCTGTTGAGCTTGCAGCATCTCGAATATCACTTGGAGGCTGACTCCCCCATCTCCTATACCTTGTGCTCCTTGGCCCTCAGATCGGGCTTCCCCGTGTATACTTCCTCCGGGGTCTGCACCTAAATCTGCATTTAAAGCAATGTGCGAACTAACATCAACTGGTTCCACATTTGGCACTTCATCAGGGTTTATCGGTGGTACACCGACCCCTACATTGTTGTTTTTCCCATAAAATCCAAGACCTTCGTTGTCATGAACAAGTGCATTTTGCGAGTTTGACATGTTTAATCCTGAGAATCAAAAAAAAATTGACAAGAAAAAATGTAAAAATATAGTGTGTTATGAGAATCATTAATGAAATAATCACTATTATCTTTATCCCCACGGTGAGCGCCAAACTGTTTACCTTGAAAATATGAGTAACAATTAATTTGATTTGTGGTTGTAAAGATATGTGATTTAGTTCAATACTAATTAATAATCAAGAAGTATAAAGTATAAATGAAAGAAATGAGTGAATCAAACCAGTGTTACTAGGCAGTATCGACCTCGAGCTCAGTGACCTCGAGATGGATTAAGGACAATAAAATAAGAATAATAAAGCTAAAAGATAATTCTGATGAACAATGACCGAGAAAAGTAAGAGAGTATGTTCTTGCTAATGATTAGATCCCCTTTACAAATGATTGGGGTCCCCTTTATATAATAGGGGAACCCTAAATAAGGTGCATTTCCATTTACAGTAAAGAATCTTATTGGGACAGTTGTCTAACTGCCTAGTACGGATTCGTACAAATCTGTTCCAGAATTTACGTCATGATTTTGGGGACGTGGCAGGAATTTTGCTCATTTTGTTATAAATCCATAACAACATTACCTCGAGGCCTAGTCATAGTCGAGCCCCGACGTTCCTCGAACACTTAATTCTTCGAGCCTTGTACTCTGTCATCGAGCTGGAGCCTAGTTCATCGAGCTTGAACTCGATCCGTCCTGAATTTGGGCTTAAGGTGATCCCTCGAGCCTAAAAAATCGGGCATACCTTATTTCGACCGTATACAAATTTCATTGCATATTCGAACATTAAATAATTAGCTACCTAAACTATTTTTGGACTTAGTTTATATTTTGTAATTCAAATATGAGTGCAATTAAAATTTTATTATTTTATACAAATAGTTTGGTGCAATTAAAATTTATTATACAACGATACATGCATAAGTCATGTGATTAGTTAGTATTTACATATTTTAAGAATCAAAAATGAAATTATGAAAATACTCAAAAAGAAAAATGGAGAAAGCGATATAAATTGGAAAGTTTCCAACGAGACAAAGAAAAGAATATATATATATATATATATAATACTAAAATTCTTATAATTAAGACGTACACAGTTAAATGTCTATCTTTATTAAGCTGTGTGCAAATTTATAATACAAATAATATGTCAGAAGTAGTGTCTATATTTTAGTTATACTTACTTGAGTTAATTGCAATATTGTCATAACCTCAAAGCACAACAGGATGAGGTCGAGTTAAATAAAAAGAAGAAAAATAAAGAAGTCCTTCTGCCCACGCCATTTCAGCCATACTCCTAAATTACATTGTATACCGCCTAAACTCTACCCACTCTCCTAAATTACACAGAACTCCCGCGCCTTTTCAGCTTCTTCTGCCCACGATCACAATATACTAAATCCTTTCCATTATTTTTCCCAACTGAAAGATTATCTCAAACCAGTCTCTCACAAGCTATCGTTTGGATGCTTCTCAATTCCACAATCCATTCGGCTAAGTGGTAAGTATTTTTTATCAATCTAATTTTTCCAGTATATTGTAGATATGTTGAAAGCTTGTGCTCATTATGATTGGGATTTGAGGCCTAATTTGATTATTAGTACTCATTTTTTACTATCTAAAGATTTTTAGAAATCAATAAATGCTACTGTAATCTTTTTACATTATCAGGAAAGGAAGTTTGTCAGAAAAATGACTTCAAATCGTGAGTGGATGTACAAAAGGTTAACGAGAGGTTTGTATAATCCAGAATTCGTGGTGTTGAGCAATTTATTGAGTTTGCAAAGAATCATCGGGAAGGGAGGGATGGTGAGAGACTAAGGTGCCCATGTAACCGAAAAAAGTGTCAGAATAAATTTTTTGAAGATGTTCTTACGGTCCACGAACATTTATTGCATGACAGCTTCGTACCTGGATATCATATACGGTACTTGCATGGAAAAAATGAGGTTACTAGAAATATAGTTCAACATGAAGAGATGCAAAATTGGGATCAAACTATGAATATTGCATCAGTAAATGTGGGTGCAATTGATGAGCCTGGATCACCTACTTCATACCATAGAATGGTCCTTGACGCCGCTGGCCCCTCATTCGATCCGAATGATATGGATGAATTACTGAATTCTGATGCACAGAAATTTTATGATATGATTGATTCTGCAAATTAAGAGGTGTGGCCTGGCTATGAAACACATTCTCAATTGTCAGTTGTTGCACGTTTATTGCATATCAAGTCTAAACACCATCTATCTGATAGATGTTTTGATGACATTTGTCAATATGTGAATGAGATGATTCCTTCTGATAACCTAATGCCAAAAAATTTCTATGAAACTAAGAAGTTAATGCAGGGAATGAACATGCCAGTAGAAAAAATTCATAGTTGTATCAATGCCTGTATGATTTATTGGGGAGAAGACAGTGAACTTAGCCATTGCAAGTTTTGTCGTCATCCCAGGTACAAGCCTACTAGGAAAATATCTAATTCAAAGAGAAATCTTGTACCATTCAAACAGATGTACTACTTTCCCCTCACTCCACGGTTGCAACGCTTATATGCTTCCGGCATGACTGTTGCACGTATGCGATGGCATGCCGAGCATGAAGTAAAGGAAGGTGCGATGCGTCATTGTTCAGATGCACCCGCATGGAAACACTTTGATAAGATGCATCCATCTTTTGCAGCTGAAAGTCGTAATGTTAGATTGAGGCTATGCACATATGGTTTTCAACCATTTGGACAAACAGGTCAACAATATTCATCTTGTCCAATAGTTGTGACACCATACAACTTGCCGCCTTGGATGTGTATGAAAGAGTCCTATTTGTTTTTTGTCAGCTATAGTTCCTGGGCCGAAGAACCCTAAGCAAAAATTTGATGTTTTCTTGCAACCTTTGATTGCAGAACTAAAAAATATGTGGAGTATAGGTGTGGACATATATGATATCTCTAAGAAGCAAAATTTTAACATGCGAGCTCCTTTGATGTGGACAATTAGTGATTTTCCTGCATATTTGATGTTGTCTGGATGGGGTACTGCGGGTAGGCTAGCATGTCCATATTGTATGGAGAATACAAATGCTTTTACTTTGACAAAATGTGGCAAACAGTCCTGGTTTGACAATCATCGTAACTTCCTTCCACTGGATCATCCATACAGGACTAATAGAAATTCATTTAGAAAGAATAAAGTAGTCACAACGCATCCTCCCCCGATACGGTCAGGTGATGATATATTGAAGGAGATAAATGAATTGGGGTTGAAAAAGGTAACAGAGCTTGGGGCTGATATTATTAATGGCAAAATTAGCAAGTTTTCTGGTTGGAAGAAAAGAAGCATATTTTGGTATTTACCATATTGGAGTACAAATCTCATTCGGCACAATTTTGATGTTATGCACATCAAGAAAAACTTTTTCGAGAATGTGTTCAACACAGTGCTAGATGTAGATGGTAAAACCAAAGATAATCCCAAATCTAGAGAAGACTTGAAAGAGTTCTGTCGACGACCTGAATTACATGCTGTTGGTGACGAATATCCGAAAGCTTGTTACACACTAGATAAGAAGTCAAAAAAAGTATTGTGTGAATGGGTAGAGACTCTGAAATTTCCAGATGGATATGTCTCAAATATGGGAAGGTGTGTGGACATGAAAAAACATAAATTGTTTGGTATGAAAAGCCACGATTGTCATGTATTCATGCAAAGATTGGTCCCTATTGCGTTTCGTGAGCTATTACCACAAAAAGTTTGGGAACTACTTGCTGAGATGAGCCTTTTCTTTAGGGATCTCACTTCTACAGCAATTCGGGAAGAGGATATGGTCAGACTTGAACAAGAAATGCCTGAAATACTTTGTAAATTGGAGCGTATATTCCCTCCCAGCTTCTTTGATTCAATGGAACATCTCCCCGTGCATCTTGCTTACGAAGCAAGGATAGCAGGTCCAGTGCAATATCGATGGATGTACCCATTTGAGAGGTAAAATTTCATTGATATTAAGTCAAGCACTTCATTTTCATCATCATGAATGACTCGCAATTTGAGCTTATATGTTATTTCCAGAAACCTTCAAAAATTGAAAAATAATGTTCGAAATAAGGCACAAGTTGAAGGATCCATATGCAATGCGTATTTAGTTGAGGAAGCTTCATCTTTTTGTTCACACTACTTTGAACCTCATGTTTACACAAGGCATAGAAAAGTTCCACGGAATGATGATGGTGGTACAAGGGAAAGGGATGAACGCGATGGTAATCTTTCTATATTTACCTATCCATTAAGGCATTTGGAAGATGTAAACCAAGATATATGACAGAAGAAGAACTTGATGCAACTCATATTTATGTTTTATTAAATTGCCTAGAAGTACACCCATATATTGAGTAAGACTTCAAGATTTTGTTTTAATTTATAGATGAGCAAAATCATCAAAACACTTAATATATAATTTTCTTGGATGTGATTCAAAGGATTTTTATTGACTCCCTTCGTCAAAATTTCCCACAAATTACGGAGAAAGAAGTGGATAGGAAACTTGATGAAGATTTTGCATCATGGTTTAAAAGATATGTGAGTACTTGTACAATATCCTTCCACTTATACTTACCTCACTTACGAGAAACTCTAATTATTTTTCTTTTATAGGCACGACTCCACATAGATAATCAGTTCATCAAGGCCCTTGCAGAAGGTCTGTGTCGAACAACGCAACCATGGACCGGTTATGTTGTCAATGGCTTTAAATTTCACACTAAAGCCGCAGTTCTTCTAGAGCATCTAACAACAACGGTGTATGCATAAAAGGAACTAATTATAGTGCAGATGATAGTGACTACTATGGTGTGCTAAATGATATCCTTGAATTGGAGTACAAGGATAGTGAGTATATAAAGAGAACTGTTTTATTCAATTGCGAGTGGTTTGATCCCACAAGGAAGGAATGAAGATTCACCCACAATATAAACTTGTGGATATCAACCATGAAAAGAAATTAAAGAAGTATGAACCATTTGTTTTGGCAATACAAGCGGCTCAAGTGTATTATACATCTTATCCTAGCTTACGACGTGATAAGAGTGACTGGTGTGATGTGTGCAAAATAAAAGCACGGGGTATTGTGGACATGCCTCCGTCATCTTCACAGTCAACTCCGACAGATGGTGTTGAGCCATTCCAATCCTAAGAAGATGGTTTAACATTTGGTGTGGTACCTGACAATGAAACTGTTCTCCTGAATGATCCAAATGGTGAATTCATAAACATAAGAGACGAGGATGATGATTTAGATGATGAGGTAGAACTTCATGTTGAATTTGGGTCGGATGAAGATGAGGATGAGGATAATGAGGATGAAGCGCCATATGATGAAAATGACAGTGAATAGAGTCAAAGCGCCTCAATCTCTTCAACTATAGAGTCTGAATGAATGAAACATAGTATATAATTTATTTTTATTACTATTTGATTTTACATTTTCTGAGAAAAAAGTTCCTGGATTTCAGATTTTATGGTTCCTTATTTTTTTTAAACTTAAGTATTTGTATTTAATAGCTCTTTCGCTTGCTTGTTTGACCGGTTACCATCAATCTCATTTTGTGAAGAGTAGTAGTTGTATTTGCAAATGCGGTAAGAAATACTTATGAAGTTGTTTGTCTTTTTAATCTGCCATGTCTAGATTAATACTTGTATGCATTAATTTTTTCAGAGCATTCTGTTCTTGGAGTAATATATAAATTAATTACTCTTGCAATAATATATCAATTAACTACTTATTACAGTATCTAATTAGATTTGATCATAATTCATTAATTATATATTTGTTCATATACATATGACTTTGGAATTGCAAATATGGCACCTAGGGGAGGTGGAGCACGTAGATATGCTGAAAACAGGAATGCAAACACACTGAGATCTCCTGAGATGTTGAGTCCCATATCTAATCAGTCAACATTATCACATGAACCTCCAGTTATAGAAACACCACATTCGGATGCAACTATAAACAGATCCTTACCATCTTCATCTTCTAATCTTGGTACACCTGGAGATGAAATTCAAACAACAAGTTCGTCAAACATAATTGGTGGTAACCGTATCCTAATTACAATCGTCCTTGGAGGGTAAGAGTACAAGTGTTATCTATTTATATTTATTTATTTATTTATTTTTATTTCGTGCTTATCTGGTGTGTATCAGTGCATCTTTGTGAAGTTATGCGAAGTCATACCTGATTGTTTAGCATCTAAAAAGATAGATACATATTTAGACTATTGGGACAGACATGTTGAGGCACAATTTGTTATAGTATGCAGTTAGCGAAATCTTTTTTTATCCTTTTTATATGGTACGTAGGACAAGCACTTCAAATGAACATGTCATTTGATTTTCTACTCTAACAGCAGGGTGCTCTTATCCAAAAAAACTAGAGAAAGCAGGAAAGTTCTTATCTTTTTCAATATGACTAAACAAATGACTCTAGATGAATATACTCATGGAATCGTCTTATAGAGGAAAGCTTTTCTATTTTATTTTATATGAAGTAAGACTTGGTCTTATTAGGAAAACTTTTGGAATAATGTATATGATTTGCCAATATGAGTGCATTAATGTAGTCTTCGTTGCATACCAAAATCTTAATTCCTTCATATTAACTCTAGTTAGGAGGTAACAACTCATTTACTGCAGTAATTGTGTAAAATAAAGATATTACTTACACTTCACACAAAAAATATAAATTGGTTCGTAAGAAGATGGGCAGAAGAATGTCCCTTTTGATGATTATTAAGCATCGCCTAAGTAATTCACGTTATTTCTCAAATGCTTCTTGAAAGAATACGAAGTCTTTAAATGAAATGGAGTAATAAAATAATTCGTTTCTTATTTACTCAAGTCTGGACCCGGGCAATCAAGTCATTCGGTCTGTCACAAAAATCTTCAAGGAGAAACTGGATTATGCAGGACATAATTGGAAGTCTGTTATACTAGAGACAAAAGATTTCTATTGGGAAGAGTTTAAGGTAAAGTTATAGTACTAATTATTATTTTAATAATGGAATTTGTACATTTTAAATTTCTGTTTTATCAATCTTGTGTTTCATCTGTTCTGTGCGCATTCCAGAAAACACTGGTTTGGGGCTTCTGACATCTCTGATCTGATTAATACTAGGGTGGGTAGCCAAACAAAATCTGGTTAGTAGTCTTCAATGTCGAGATATATAGGAGATATCGGATAATTATGATGAACTAATAAATAAATGCATTAGAAGTATGCTTTAGTTGGCTAGGGAGAATGCAGTTCTTTGCTTTGTTAGTTTCTAGACAGATAATTTTAGTAGTCCGACCTAAAATGTGGGAGAAATCATGATATCGTGAATGAGCTCCCAATTATTTCATCTACTGCTATTAATTCTATCGGAAGTGGACCGTTATCCATCTCTTACATCTTTGAGAAACCTTGTAATCATGATTAAGTCCTTATAGTTTGTCATATTGGTGCTTTTCTCTTCAGAATATCCTTCCGCTGAGTACATATGTGATACATTTATCAGAATTTCACGATACTTGAATTCCTCTCATTGCAATATTTTATTTTTGTTGCATAATTAGGGAAAAATAATCATAATCCTTATATATAACAGTTTTTATAACGTCCAAGACTTCTTAGTTTTAGTGCTTTTATGCTGCTATAAATACCTACACATCAGTAATGCAAGATAAAAGGATGAAAAATAGAAAACTTAATACCTTAATATTATACTAGTTAGTTTCCCTTTCTGTCAAATGTACAAATGTCATGAAGTAACTACTGCATGAATTATTTCAACTTCCGGAATATACATATGTTGAATTGTATAGGTTCTGGTCCAAGCATCGTTATTTATCAAGTACCTTGACAGAGCAATTCTAGGACTGCTATGTCCTGCGGCACCAATGTCCGAGAAGAACTAGGGGAAATTTATAATGACCACAACAGTAAAGACGGAATAAGCATAAACTTTTGATCCCATATGTTGATAATAATTATGTCTCGCAAAGGTTTTTGCTATCTTGAGGGATCACAGTTCTTTCTTAGTATTTGGTTGGTGATCTTTGTTTTTAACTTGATTTCTAGATCAGTAATTTTTTTTCTTTAGCTAGGCTAGAAGATCCTTCTCATTCCTTTTAGATATTTGGAGCTATTCTTTTTTTTTTTTTTCCAAATAAGATCGATAATATTTGGAGTTCCCTTTATCTTTCTTGAGCCGAGGATCTACTATACTGGGTAAGTTGTTGTTGTTGTCGTTATCAATATCTTGTGTTATTTTTCATTTGATCTTTTCAAACAGAAACTATTTCAATGGGACACTGCAATTGAAGGTGCCATAAAGGATAAGTTTATGAGCAAATGTGCAGAACGATACACGGGTATGTTATCTGAAGCAAGAGCTTGTGAGAAGAAGCGCAAACATATTCCAGTATCTATTTGGGAGAGCTGGAAGCCTCACTGGGAGACTGAGGCTTTTAAAGCCAAGTCTGCACAATGCTCAAGGAATCGACTAAGTGAAAAAGGTGGTGAAGGGTCTGGTCCCTCACGCCATACATGAGGCTCCAGATCTCACCGAGAACATGCAAGACTACTGGCATATTCATTTTTCTTTAGCCAAGTTAGAATATCTCCAAAGCTAGTGATTATGTATTAATATAGTGAACTTGATTTTCAATTTTAGGCTAAAGAACTAGGAAGACCAGCTCATCCACATGAGCTTATGAAGAAGACACATGTCAAGGCGAACAAGGAGTTTGTGGACCAGAAATCTAAGAGCACATATGTAAGTTACTATAGCTTGGCTGTCATTTTTTGGCACGTAAAAGTAAAGCACCTATTTGGCGATTACATATCTCCTATTACCAATTTTGAGTGAGTGATACCCAAAATCGGTCTTACAATTTGAACTAAGAAATGTGGAAACCTGTAACCTATAACAGTATAAACAAATATAATATAAACTAGCCATATGGATATAAATCGCATGAGCACCCACTGTCTCCAAATTTGATTCGCCTTCTTCCAAGAGCTGGGCAGATCCTTGTAGCTCTTTGAATAATTTATTGATATCTTCATTATTTGGCTTGAAAGCGTAGCACAAACTTTGAGCACTAATCCAAATGAAAACATTACATCCTTCAGTTCACACGATATTCATGCTTTTATGTGATTCCTTGTTGATTTGTTGAAACTCATCTTGATATTCCATTGCATCCTTTTATGTATTATGTTAACTCCCCATATTTGGTAAATATCTTGTGAATCACCTCCCACATTTGAAACTTCGAGTTGTCCAGGTCTATAGCACAATGAGTTTCCTTTATGATTATATAGTGTACCTTCCTAGAATGTAGCGATGTTCAGTATAATATCAATGTATTATTCCCATGAATCACATCCTGGGAAACTATACATATGTAATACAGTGCATATGCCCTTCTGAGAGCCCTCCAAATGTAGCTTCCAAAGTCAGTCAGGAGCGTGGCCAAAGAACTGGGCAGTGGCTTTCCTCTAAGATGCAGTAAATGTGAGTCCCTATTTTCTTTATGGAAAAATGGCAGAAACATAGTGGTTTGGACATGGTTGTGTATTCTAAGCATATGCCCTCTGAGATTGAGAGCACATATAGTCCTAAGTATTTTTTATTTACTCCATGGTTCCATGCTTATGCCTACTATCCGATACTCATTCATGGGAGTGAGTATCAAGTGCTAATACTATCAAATGGTAAGGCATGGATACAATACCTGCAAAAAAGAACACAATGTTAATATAAACAAGACCCACCATGTTCTCCTTCCTAAGGATTTGAACAAGGCAGGCATGTATGGTTATTTCCCCCTTTATTATGTTCACCTTCTCCTCCCCTTTCAATCTCTTGCAACTCTTATCCTTAAGTATGGGCATTGAAGTTTATCGTTATTCACAATCCTTTTCCTGTACTGTCCAGTTGTGCAAAAGAATCACACTCCATAGGACCTACATCAAGAGCATTATTAGCTAAGTTATCAGCCAGTTTGTTGTCTCCGCGATATATATGCGTTATGATAGCGTTACACTCCTATAACAGCTTCCTTATTTCCTCCACATGCTCTACAATTCCCCGTGATGTACTCCACCTTCCTTCAATGACATTTTTCATTAGCATAGAATATGCTTGCACCCAAATAGGAGATAGCAACTGAGCTTTACAATACCTTAGTGCATGAAGGATAGATACTGCCTCTGCTTCTGTGTTTGTAGTTTCATGAATCTACTGCCCATGTACATAAATAATATCCTCTAATGCATCTCGTGTACAGTAACCAATTGAACTCTTGCCTGGGTTCCCTCTCGTAGCACCATCAGTATTCAATTTTAGCCATCCTTCTCTAGAAAACTCCCAGATGATTTATAAATCTGCACATATAAGCTGTATAACATGTCATTGTTGAAAATTATTACTTCTTTATCTGAAAGTATAACAAATTGATGACGAACAAGTAATGCAATTTGTAGGGAAAAATTGTTGTGTACATCAAAACAATTGTTTTTAAGGTGTTGTTATTGACATTTGAATTTTCAGTTTTGTTGCCTTTATGGAGTTTATATCATTTTTTTGTTCAGGATGCCATAATGTCTAAAATTGCGTCTGCGTCTCAGCCTGAAGATGGGTCCAGTGAGCCTCTTGAAGTTGATTACTCACAAATTTATTTGGAGGAAGTCGGTGTTAAGAAGACGCGCATTTATGGTCTTGGTTCTCAAGCTCCTTTCTATGGGGATGTTGGTGCATCCTCTAGTTCGATATCTCCACTTCAAGATATAGACTTTAATGCTCGGGTGAATGAATGTGTCGGGCATCGTTTGCAAGAAATTAAGGAAGAGATGAAGCATGAGATGAGATTAGAGATCAGAGAAGAGATTAGACAAGAAATGAGAGAAGAAATGCGAGAAGAATTGCGTGAAGAAATGAGACACGAAATGCAACAAGAGGTGCGTGAGCAAGTTGATCAACTACTCCAAAATCGTCTGTCGGTCCTCATCGGTGGCTTACCTACACCGCCTTCTCGTAGACATGACTCGTCGTCAAATGACACGATTTATGGCATGTTAGACACGTCTTGGATTCTTGAATTCTGCTTTCAACTTCATGATAGATGTTATTATTATTTTTAAAGTTCTAGTATGTTTTTTGTTTTGTTTAATATTTGTAATAGTTGGTAACACATTTACAATTTGTTAGTAAATTTTATGACGAATTACTAACGTAAATTTTAAAAATAAATAACCATATTTGCTAACGAATTTGAAATTTACTTGTAAATTACCAACAATTTCTTAAACAGAACTTTTCCATAGATAAAATTACCAACCGATTGCCAATATACTTTTAAAATAAACTATCGGATTTAACAACCAAATTGGTATCCATTAGTATAGTTGCTAACGGAATACAAACGGAAATTTTCTTGTTACTATATTTACCAACCATTTACAAACACAATTTAAATAATGAAAAACCAATTTTACTAATTCATTTTCTATCTGTTAGTAAAGTTACTAACGGACTTCCAACCGAATTTTGGTTAGTAAATTTACCAACGAAAATCTTGGACTCAAGATTCAAAAATTACCAACAAATTTATTTGGTGTTTACTAACTGATTTTTAGTTGGTAATTTTACCATCAAATTCAAACTGGTTGGTAAAATTTACCATCAAATTCAAACTGGTTGGTAAAATTACCATCAAGCCTTTTAGCAACGGATCAATATCCGTTAGTACTCTGTTAGTAACTTAAATTGCCAACCAATTTGATCAGTTTACCAACAATTTTTTTTTTTGGTAATTTTTTTTTTTTTTTTTTTGTAGTGTTAGGACATGCATTTTATTTGAAAAAAAATTGTAACTTTTGTGAGTGGAAGAAAAATTTTCACTCAAAAACTAGTTTTCATATTTTATGAACAAATACTGTTTAAAAAGAATAAATAGCCAAAATCTATAGCCAAACAGGAGCTTAGTAGGAATTCAGTCTTCTTTTAGAAGGTAAAATGTGGCCAGTATTCCTACACTTGTTCTGTTTCTTGTGATAATCAAAGACCAAAACTAAAAAGAATGACTATTCATGAAAGGAGCTAATTTCAACCATTTACTTCAGTTCTTTGACTGGTAACTGCTAAGGTCAAAGGAAAAGTTTCACAAGCACATGTAGGACGTCTGATCTAAAATAGTTTAGATTGTCACTTTAATTATTTTGCATACTCTCACATGTTACCTAGACTTTTCTCTTTGTACTGCATTAGGTTATACATGCTGATAATTGTATATTTTTTACACTATAATTATAATTAATTAATAGGTTATAGCAAGTTAGTTGTTTCTTTTACTAGGTTACCCTAATGCATATAATATATACATATAATTAATTTACAAGCGACCGATTTCAAAAGTTTTATATTAGCTTTGTAATTGAAAATAAACTTCCTAAATTGGTAAGATAGGAAAAATTGTGCTATTTTAAAAGTTTTTCCCGCTATGATTGAAGATGTTAATGTAATATACTGGAAGGTTATTACTCTATTATTGAAATGATAATGCACTAAATTGTGATTTCTTAAGGACGGAGTATTATTATGTGACTAATTGATGTATTATGAATTAGCATGACCGTACTGTACGCTTCCGAGTAACAATACTCCTATACCAAATCAGTCGAAATTGTTCGCCTAGTACGGTATATATGTCGAGTAAATGAAACAATGCACGTAAATATTGTAATACTTAAGTTACTCGACCTGGTTGTAATAAGGTTGACTTTGTAATTTTTAATAGAGTAATATTACGCTACCAGTATAAATGCAACTTTAGGAGTCGTTTGGTACGCAGACTAAACTATCCCGGGATTCTAATCCTAATAATCCCGGGACTAATTTATACCACATGAGAGATGGGGTAAAATAATCCCACATTTGATGGGATAAAGTGGAATAAGATGAGATATTCTGGATTAAGTATGGGATTAAATTTATACCTTGTTTGGTTGGAGGTATAAATTTATTCCGGGATAAATTTATACCTCAAACCAAACACAATATAAATTTAATCCCACATCTTATCCCTTATACCAATGACCCCTAAATCTTGTAAGTTCTAAGGTCGGAGATAGTCATCTTCGCATGAGAGCAACGTTGAATTTTCAAACAACATAAAACTTTAAACATGCCAAAAAAATCAAATATTTCAGCTGTCTATGTAAAGGTGATTGCGTGAGTGGACTCAACTGCCTCAATCGCACAACATATATGCTGTAGAATTTGGTACAAACATAGCGGTTTGCTAGAGACTAGACTAGTTAAGTGTGTATGTTTTGTCAAAAAGGAGCGTCAATGATTGCAGAACTTTCCAGTACGCATAATTCTGCACAACACACATAGTAGTATATTACTTATGCACACGTATAATATACACGCATATAAACAACATTCTTTTCAAGTATGTAGAAATAACATTTATGTGATTGAGTAAAAGTTATAAATTGATGTGTCCAAATTCCCTCTAGCTACGTGTCTTTGCTATTGCCTTTCGGAAGGCACAGTTACAGTACATGTATATCCGTTTAGTTCCATGGGCGTAAGTAGTTAATATTTCAGCAGTTTGGTTGGATAATATGTGTGAGTTCACCTTTTGAATTATGAGAGAGTTAGCATAGTTTGTAACATTTCAAAGTGGTGGATTCTGAATATTCTTTGCTCCACTATCCAGTGAGTCACTGACTGGGCATTTTGGCATGTATTTGCACGCTTATAGTATAGTAGGTATATATCAGCTTTGCTTTGATAGATAGACATTACTTTTGTCATATAAAATGGTCCAAAAATCTGATCTCCAAACTGCTGGATTATCGTACTGGGTCCGTCGACTGGACCATGTGCGCCAAGACTTATCGTGACATGCATCTGTAAATATAATTAAAGGTTTGGTTTATGTCTTTCATGACTTTCTGTTTTCAATTTTAACTATTTCTTGCCAACCAAATTTAGCAGAATGCGTACCAAACTGGTTGGACATTTGAATAAGGTGAACAGTCCAATCACTAGCTAGCTGTAAAATGACTACATGCATCGTTTAAGAACTCAATAATTTACCATACATATACTGAAGACCTTATATATATGGTTATATGTTAAAGAATCAGCTTTATTAAAACTTGGCCAAATACCTTAACTTTAGAAAAAAATATTTTTGGGAAAAAAGTACTTTTAACCAAAAAAAAAAGTTTAGCCAGACAAGATATTAGAACCATCACGGACAAATTGTGCATTTGGTAGGGATAAAAATATTTTCCCTTGAAAGTTACTTTGAGAAGTAGATTTCTAGATAATTTTCTAGCCGTTGTTTAAGTTTAAATGTAGGTGACATATGGTTAACGTAAAAAGGTATAGAATAGGGTGTGAAAACATATTGTGATGGTACTTTTGTTAAAGATTAACGACAACAATATTCAAGTGTTAGAGTGAAACAAGTGACATCCAACATTAAACTCATGCTCATAAGTCTAGAAACTTAAGGTTACCGAACATTTAGGGCCCGTTTGGTCATAGATTTTGCTAAATTTTTCAAATTTTTTTGTGGCAAATACATGTTTGTTCATAAAATTTATCCATATTTTAGCAAATTTCCAAAACCCAAAATCCAGATCCCAAAACCAGCTGGGCCCAAAATATTACTATTAAATTTTTTAAAAATTGCCCCAAACCTTTTTATTTTATAAAAGAGCCCACCATTTATTATTTGTAACAATGTTGCGTCTTCTTCTTGGTCATCTGATAGTATATTATGTAGTTCATTATAGAAATGATAATTTTGTACCAATTTTTTTTATGTTCAGGACTATGATTTGTGATAATGATAATGAATGTTATTGATGAAGATACTATTAGGTACTTGTGATAGTTTTTAGAACTCGTGAGTATAAGTCATGCTTCATGTTTTTTCAAAAAAAAAAATGAAGTAAATTATGTTTTGAAAACTGATGTCAAATCACATTTTCATCTTCAAACCAAACTTCACTAGATTTTTCAAAACAAATTTAGAAATCTATGACCAAACGCTAACTTAAAAAATGATTTTATCGAAAATAACATTTTGCTGAAAAAAACATTGTCCTACTTATCAAACAACCAAAAGGCAAATCATATGATTCTTTTGGAAGTTTGGGTTAAAATTCCCATAAGTTTAGCTTTCGAAAAAACAAAGTACAGTATTGTTAAATATGGGAAAACAGAAGTAAACCATGACTCTTTGTGGGAGCTAGGCCGCTCTCTTTTAAAAGATTCAAAGTTCACTTTTTATGTTCAAAGGAAATGGAACTGTGAGAGTCCCCACAGTCACACCAAATTGTGGCAGAGAGACTTTTACTGCTGAATATTCTTCTAAATACTGCTTTCTTTCCCTTTCAATTTGACTACACCTACATGCTCAGTTACTGCATGCTCTTACCACTAACCATAAGGCATGGGAAAAAACGAATTACAGTGCCATTTGCTGCAATTCCCAAAAGTACTGACCCTCATGCATTTACTTCCATTCAGTAAATGAAGGAAAATTGCTTTCCTTCTAGCTTTACTTTGACTAGGAATACATTCTTATTGAGTTTGCAACCAACATTTTACACATGCAATGAACTGGAGGTAGTATTTCACTAATATCAAGTCAACATTTTTAACTAGTTAAGAATAGTGGTGGCAAAATGGAAAAGAAAACAGTTATCCATTCATATTATTCACTAAAAAAGGTTGGATAATGAACTTTTTAAAAACGGATCAAATATGGATAAGAACCATATTATCCACTTATAAAATGGATAACCAATGGATAACTAATGGGTATAACTTTTACATTTGTAAAGACTCAAATCGGGGGTTGTTCAAATTTGGGATACTAGAAATTCTCCAAAAAGTGATCATACTCGAGAAATCATGGATAATATGAATATCCATATTATCCGCCGATTAACTCATTTTCTATTCATGTTAAATATGGGTCGGGTCAGATTATTTTTTCATATTTGTATTATCCATTTTCGACCCGTCCATATCCGATCCGACCCCACTTTTTTGCTACCCCTAGTCTCAAGAACTATGAAACTGAAACTCTGCAAGAAGGTGTATAAGCAGTGGTGGAGCCAAAAAAATTCACCAAGAAGGTATATATATATATATATATATATATATATATATATAATTATACTCATAAAAATAAAATTTTAACTTAGCTACACAATGCCAATGACACCTCCTAGCCTAAAGTGGTTCCGCCATTGTGTATAAGCATAGAGAAAAGATGGCAAAAAAAAGCTTCTCTCTATTAATACTCTTTCTTACCCTAGTCTAGTGAGGTAATAGTCTCAGCTGCTGAATTATTCGACCCTTTTCTAAATATTTTTTTAAACAAAAGGTGAAATGAATATCATGCTAGATCTCTTTACTATAGTGTTCTCTTTTATCTTGTACATGAGAACCTAACTACTAACAGCAACTTTATGAGAGAATTTCTTTTAACTTATATGGTGTACACTGTTTTTAACAATAACAAGAATAGTAGGAGCAATTAATTATCTGGACGATATCAACATCACAATAAACAGTAGGCCCCAAACAACTTTAGACTAAGTTTTCACATTAAACCAGCCCTTGTCCTTTCCCAATCCTACAGTTCCCCAAAAACTCATTTTTCTTCCCTCAGTCCCATAGGCCACTGTCTCATCCACCCCTAAACTAAAGTAGAAAACAACAAAAGCCACATTCTACTCTTATCTCTTTTCTCACAAATTCCCTCCAAAATTTACATTACTTAAACAATTTCAGAAACACTCATTTCACCATTTTTATATGATATAACATAAACAATTAGACATCTTTTCTCTTGCATGAAAAGCCATGCAACTATTCATCTTCTTTTTTAGTACTCTGCCTTTGATCTTTGCTTTAAATCAAGATGGGCTATATCTGCAAAGAATGAAGCTTTCTCTTTCCGACACAGAAGGTGCATTTTCTTCTTGGTCTGAACATGACCCTACCCCCTGTAACTGGACAGGTGTCACGTGTAACGACGCGCCGTCTCCCTCCGTTATCGCCGTTAATCTCTCCGGCGCTTCTCTCGCCGGACCCTTCCCCATTTTCCTCTGCCACCTCCCTTTGCTTTCATCCCTCTCTCTTTCCAATAATCTTATTAACTCTACTCTTCCACTTTCTATTTCTGAATGTCGTAGCCTTACTTACCTTGACCTTTCTCAGAATCTCGTCGGTGGCCCTATTCCTGAAACAATTGCTGATCTGCCTTACCTCAGGTACTCAATTTGAAGCTAAATTTTGCATTTAACTTGTTTTTATCTGTTTAAAAAAGAATGACACATTTTAAACTTTAGAAATAATTTAACTTTAGCTTTCCACTTATTATGACTTGTTTTAGTTTACAGATTTCAATTTTTTTTTTTTTTTTTTTTTTGTAAAATTTCGTACCCAATCAAATATACTTACATAAATTGGGATGAAGGCGGACTAAAATTTAGGACCTGTTTGTCGATCGATTTTCTTTTCAAAAACGTATTTGTCCCTAAAGCATTATAAGTTTTTGGAAATTTTTTTGTCCTCGCTCAAAATACTTCAACATTTTTTCAGGTGAAATGCATATCCAAACATAATTTTAAATTTTAAATACGATTTATTAACTTATCTCCAAATACTACTTATTTTAAAAAATTATTATTTTTATGTCCAAATGCCTACTTAAGTCATATATGTGCATTTGGTCTGTTTAGAGGTGAATGTAGGATCTACAGTCAACGTATTTAAAATGAGGATCAGAGGATGAATTTATTATATGTATATATTTTGAAATTTATATACACATGAAACTGTAAGCAATGATTATCTAGTAGCTATAATCTATTTTGAGATACGTATTTCAGTAAAAACTAAAGTAAACATTTCTCTCTGCTGTTAGATACACTCCAAATAATTGACTATTTGAATAAATGCAGATGGAACAAAATGAATGTTGAACATTAATATAGCTATTACTCCACCTAACTAGTGATCTTTTATTGCAGATACCTTGATCTTAGCGGGTGCTATTTTACGGGAGATATTCCAGCAAGTTTCGGAAAATTCCAGCAACTGGAGACTCTTATACTTACTGAAAATGTTCTTACTGGTAAAGTTCCTGCTATGTTAGGTAATGTAACGAGTCTCAGGACAATTGAACTCGCTTACAACCCATTTGCACCGAGCCAGTTTCCTCCTGAACTTGGTAACTTGACGAATCTTGAAACATTATGGCTAAGTATGTGTAATCTAGTCGGTTCAATTCCACTTAGTATTGAGAAATTGAGGCGATTGAGTAATTTTGATGTGTCCAATAATAGACTCGTTGGGCCGATACCAAGTACAATTTTCCAGCTTAATAGTATTGTCCAAATTGAGCTCTATAACAATTCCCTTACTGGATTTTTGCCTAGTGGATGGTCTAACTTGACTAGATTGAGACGATTCGATGTGTCAACTAACAAGTTAAATGGTACTATTCCTGATGAGTTGTGTGAGTTGTCACTTGAGTCACTCAATTTATTTGAGAATCAATTTGAAGGTTTATTTCCAGAAAGTATAGCTAAGTCTCCTAATTTGTATGAGCTCAAGTTATTCTCCAACAGATTTTCAGGGTCACTGCCTAGTGAACTAGGAAAGAACTCAGCTTTACAATATCTTGATGTTTCATACAACAAATTTTCTGGTAAGATTCCAGAAAGTTTGTGTGAAATGGGAGCTTTAGAGGATCTTATTATGATTTACAATTCGTTCTCCGGGAGTATTCCAGCTAGTCTTGGTAACTGTCGGAGTTTGAGACGTGTCAGGTTTCGGGGTAATCAGCTATATGGGGAAGTCCCTACTGAGTTTTGGAGTTTGCCTCAGGTTTATCTTTTAGACCTTTTTGGCAATGCATTTTCAGGGAGTATATCACACATGATTTCTGGTGCCAAAAACTTGTCTAACTTACAAATTTCAAGAAACAGAATATCAGGGGTTATACCTTGTGAAATAGGAAAATTGCAGAATTTAGTTGAGTTTTCCGCGAGTCATAATGAGCTAACGGGAGAAATTCCAGGCACATTAGTACATCTAGGGCAGTTAGGAACCCTTGATCTTAGTTTCAATGAGTTATCAGGCGAAATCCCCTTGGGAATTCACACAATGAAGCAACTCAGTGAGCTTAACCTGGCTAGCAATAGATTTTCGGGAAAAATTCCAGATGAAATTGGGACTTTGCCAGTGCTTAATTATCTTGATCTTTCGGGGAATTACATCTCGGGTGAAATTCCACTCAGTCTGCAAAGCTTGAAGCTTAATAAGCTAAATTTGTCAAATAATCGGCTGTCCGGGACTGTTCCTGCATTTTTTGATAAGGGTGTTTATAGAAATAGCTTTCTAGGAAACCCAAGTTTGTGTCAAGGTGTTGCTGGTCTTTGTACTGCCAAAGGTGGAGGAAAGCGTGAAGGATACTTGTGGGCGTTGAGAGCTATCTACACAGTTGCTGGCTTTGTTTTTCTTGTTGGGATTGCTATGTTCATTTGGAAGTACCAGAAATTCAAGAAAATTAAGAAAGGAATCACTATATCAAAGTGGACATCATTCCATAAGCTCGGATTCAGTGAATTTGAAATACCTTATGGCCTAGATGAAGCTAATGTAATTGGAAATGGAGCTTCAGGAAGAGTTTACAAAGCTGTCCTTAGCAATGGCGAGGCAGTAGCAGTTAAGAAGCTATGGGAGAGATCAGTTAAAGATGAAACCAGTTTTGGTGCTCTTGAGTCTGATAAAGACGAGTTTGAAATGGAAGTTGAAACTCTGGGAAAAATTAGGCACAAGAATATTGTGAGATTGTGGTGCTGTTGTGATACTGGGGATAGCAAGCTACTGGTATATGAGTACATGCCGAATGGAAGTTTGGGCGATTTGCTGCACAGTTGCAAGGCCAAATTGTTGGATTGGCCGTTGAGGTTTAAGATAGCTTTAGATGCAGCTGAGGGGCTCTCTTATTTGCACCATGATTGTGTTCCTCCAATTGTTCACCGAGATGTTAAGTCAAACAACATATTACTGGATGGTGAATTTGGAGCAAAAATATCAGATTTTGGTGTGGCAAAAATTGTTAAAGCAGCCAGCAAAGGTGGTGCCGAATCCATGTCTGTAATTGCTGGTTCCTGTGGTTACATTGCACCAGGTATTGCTTTGTCCAAACTATATCACTGGCTTTAATCATTTTTATGTATACTTTAACAGTTGTAACTTAGTTTCTGGAAAGGTTGCAATTTCATTTAAAGTGACCATAACTTATATACTAACTAGTAAAATTTCATTGACTGCAGAGTATGCATATACTCTTCATGTGAATGAAAAGAGTGACATTTATAGTTTTGGAGTGGTCATTTTGGAGCTTGTGACAGGACGAAGACCAGTTGGTCCAGAATTTGGAGAGAAAGATCTAGCTACTTGGGTACACACCACCTTGAACGAGAAAGGAGTTGATCAGTTGCTCGACCCAAATATAAATTCCAGCTTCAAAGGACATATATGCAAAGTTCTTGATATTGGTCTATGTTGTCTTAACCATATTCCAGCTAATCGCCCCTCAATGCGCAGCGTGGTGAAAATGCTCCAAGAATCAGTTCCTTATAATGTGCCAGGGATGGTAGACAAGAATGGTAAATTTTCCCTTAGCTTTTTTCCAAAGTCAGTCCAGTGATCCGGCCCTTCCCTGGACCCTGCGCATAGCGGGAGCTTAATGCACCGGGCTACCCTTTAGTCTAGTTAGATCAAGTAATAGAGCAGTAATGTTTTCTGTCAACAATTGGCAAGGAAGAAACTGCATAATGAAAACTAAGTAGCCTTATCTAGAATTAAGCATCTTGCACTCTTTGGATTCTGCAATCCTTTATGATTCTCTTGGATCAAAAAATACCAGGTAGAGTATTGAAAGTTCTTGCTTTTTGACTAAATTCTAATACTAAGACAAATTATTCTTATTTAATGCCTCTAGTTAAGTTTGTTCTGCTTCCTTCCATCTAATTTTCCGGCTCTTAGATTGCTGTTATTATCTTTCTGGCGTTTGTTGTTGATAGTGTTTGTTTCTATGGTTTCTTTTCATCCTTCTTGAGCCGAGAGTCTATCGGAAACAACCTCTCTACCTTTCCAGGGTAGGGATAAGGTCTGCATACACACTACCCTCCCCAGACCCTACTTGTACAATTCCACTTGATTTGGTCTTCATTCGCCGACCCTCATTCACTGAACTGGGGCCTTTAGAATTATACCTCTATAGACAAAGTGCCAGTTTCCATTGACATTGATACATTATATTGACTTGTGTGGCTGACTAAAGATATTTAGAATCTAGTTGGTGACAGTCATTTGGGATATTCAATAATTAGGATAGCTACCTGATTATTTAATGAGGCAGCATGAGTAGTTAAAAAGGTAGTTCTAATTAAGTTAATATGACTGGCTGAAAGGATTTGGGTTTGAATTCTGCCCCGAGCTGGTGGGAACTGGGAAATACATTGAAAATAGCTTCCATTTTCTTCCAACTATGACTTGATATTCATCAATTGAATGATTGATTTGCAATACTGAGGGACCATAAATTTATAATGACAAAGGATTTAAATTCTATATAGTGATCATGTAAAATATCTTTATGATCAGTATAATTTGAACAGTTTCAACAGGTGGCTGGCCAGCCAACTGTTTTAGAGTATCAATTCATGATTAATGTAGATTGTAGATACTTACCTGCAGCTAGTTTAAGTCCCCTAATTGTATAAATATCTTTTATACCTGCTTTTGTAATCTAAACTCCGAAAATAAAATTTTGTAGCCATTTTGTGTGATTAAGTGGCCGTTTGGACATAAGAATCGTAAAATTCCAAAAAAAAAGTGAATTTTTTTGCAAGTGAAAATGGTATTTGAAAATTAGAGTTATGATTGGACATGAATATTATTTTGGATTGTTTTTGAATTTTTGTGAGTGGTCTGAGTGAAAATTTTGAAAAACAACTTTTTGGAATTTTTCAAATTTTCGAAAAATTCCAAAATTCATCTTCAAGTGAAAATTGAAAAATTTATGGCCAAATATTGATTTCGAAAAAAAAAAAATTTAAAAAAAAGTGAAAAAATTCTTATGTCCAAACGGGCTCTTAGAGTTTCCTCCTTCAGCTAATTTACACAAATAGCTACTTTTGTAGTCTTATGTTTAGAAATTAACACTTTTACAATATCGGCCAGTGGTTTGAACTTCTAAATTAGGCACTTGGTCTGAAGTTTAAAATTCAAAATTTAATACTATTCAAACCAGGGATCTAATTTTGAAAGAGTGGCTAATTTATAAAAAAAAAAAACAATACAACGTATGACACAGAAGTGGTCTTCTAGTGTAAATATTACCTTCATGATATGATCAAAACAGGCCAATCCCCGTCTGGACAAGAGATTCACGAGAAAAATCACAATGTGATCCTAATGAGATTTGAACCGTGCACCTAACTTACATTTTGATATTTAATTATCAGCGGCCATACCTGCTAATGCTTGTGAAAAAAACTGATAACGCTTAATGTAATCATTTTTTGAGAAACTTATCACTATTTAATTTGGTGTATGCACGCAATTTAGTTTATTTAACTATATCCAAGAAAAAAAATACTATATGTGCCAGCATTATCATTAAGAAAGTTACTTTTTATGCGGAAAACTAAATAATTAAAATGTTACTTACCAGCAAATTTTTTTTTGGGTAATAACTGTGAATATTACCATAACAACTCAAAAGCTTTACATCCTAAGAGCATCGAGTGTACTAGCTTATCCCAGTACAACATGACCTCAAAAACATCCTTCTAAATACAGGAATTCATCCACTATAAAAATAAAACCAACTAAACGACAAACTAACTACACAATCATCGTATCAACAATGGACATTGTCTTGCTCTTTTGGATTCTACATATGTGCTCAATCTTCTTGCGAGATCTTTCTTTATTTGACCAACACAGAATTCCATGTTCAAGTTGATTTATCTGAAAAATTTTCAGTTCCTAGCTTGCCAGGGATATACTATTGCTCCTATTATTGTTGCCGCTACTTCCTTCCTGAATTGCTTCCAATGCCTCCTTCTAAGCCATTGTAATGTCTCAGGTATTGCCATGCCTGGTAAACTGATGTCAGACCACCTTGCCAGTGCAACTCTCATAGTTTTCACCCAACAACAGTTACCAAACAGATGTTGTTGAGACTCTAATACTCCCAGGTTACACATGTAACACTCAACATTTCCTGTGATAGGAATGTGCATTTGCAGCAATCTCCTCTTCGTTTGCAGTTTTTGTTAATTTACTAACCATAGTACAAACTCGTGTGTGGGTAGCATCACTCCGCTCCATACCAAATTCATTTTCCAGCTTCTTGACATATCCCATAACATTGCATTGTAACTGCTCGAAACAGAATAAGCACCATTACCAGCAATTTTTTGTAAAATAATTATCTTGATGAAAATGCCCAACATGCTTAGCAATTTATAGATGACTTAATTTCAGTTTTGGTAACAAGGTGAATCACATTCTCCTACAAGTAACTCCCTCCATAATTTGTTGGAAAATTTGGAAAGTGAGATGCCAACCCTATTATGAACATGAAAATCCAAACTGAACTCGAATTCTAATTGTATTTTATGTAATATATCTAATTGGTCTAAAGTACAATTCCCTATGTTCCAATTTATGTGATATTTTTTGTTTGTCGAGATTCAAACTTCTTAATTTTGACCATGCATTTGGATATAGGATTTTTTAGTTTTTCAAAATAAAACTTATATATTTGAAAGCTACTTAAAAAGTATCATAAGTTATAATTATTAATAATTTAAAATATTTAAAAAGCATATGAAAAAATCATGATCAAAGAATAATTCGTTTGACTTACCAAAATGCGTACATCTTCACATAAATTGGGATGGAAGGAGTATTTTTTTATTGTTGGTAATATGGTCTAAACTATTAAAATGGAGAGAACAAGAAAAAGACATATTGAAGGGGGGGGGGGGAGGAATTCTTTGGAGAAAGCCAACAATGACAAAGTCATAAAACTCATGAATTGTGTAGAAGCAAAAGCAGTGACATACGAATTAAAACTTTATTGCAAGAATGAATAATTCACTTTCAATTGAAAAAAGATTAATCAAAACAAAAGAAGACTTCTCTCTAGCCTAGAGCTCTCGACGCACGTTAAGCTAACTACACCGAGGGTGGTAGCCATGGCTAGAGGGTGAGGACAACCGAAAAAACAAACAATTGTAATAGTGGGAAGCTCAGTCGGTGCTAAGGTAATAGCAAAAACCCTAGAAAATGGCAAGAAATAGCAAGTTGTAACACCATTAGCAACCCAATTCCTGTCTCTCCCCCCCTCCCCCGGATATTGGCAGCCAAATCAGCTACTGGGGTTAAGAAATTTAATCTTAGTGGAGCTCCATGATCGAAGCCTACCCTGCACTACTATTGAGTAGCGAGAGAGGGTCGAAGCAGCTTTTACCTGATTTAGGGCCGGGATCGATTTTCACAGAGAGCTAGATGTTGGAGTCGGGTATCTATCTAATTTAGAGTCGTGTATGTGTTCCAAATTACACTTCTAAGCATTTTTGGGTTTTTGTTTTACTTCTGCTTTTATCAAACTACAATAGTAAATTAAACTAGAATAAGCTAAGAGTAAAATGTTGCGGGTTGTTCAAATGGTTAAAAGGCACTAGGGTAGTGACTTTTGCCTAGGTGGTCAATTGACGAATACTTGAGTCTAAGGCATGATTGACATATTTGGGGAGTATGATATAACCGTTGCACGATTTTAACCGCTCTACACCTCTCGGTGGTTCAAGTGATTTTGCCCGAATTGACTTTCTCAAGACCAATTGGGTATGCAAATTTGCACAAGCAATCAAGATTCAAGTCGGGTATTACTCTCTCAAGATTTAACCCTTTAATTGGGGCTATCAATCTCTTGAGTACGCCCCAATTCCTTGTTGGACCAATTGCAGAGACTCAAGTTCTCTTTCTCAAGAAGAGATCAAGTCAACTAAAAACAAACTAGTGTTTGCAACCACTAATTCAGCAATTAAACATGAAAATAACTCAAATATCAAACACCCACAATCAATCTAGCACTAAAACACAAGACCCATCAATTACCCATACTAGGGTTGAGCCATAACCCTAGCTTATGGGTTTAGCTACTCATAATTAAAGAAGAAAAGCAAGAAATAGATGAAGAACAACTCATATCAATTAATTACTAAGATAAACAAGAAGATTCAATGTTGAAATGTAGATAAAACTACCCAAAATAGCTAAAATATTCGAACCCACGAGCGCAGCTCTTAGCTAAAACTATCTGATAACCTAAAAATGGTAAAAGAAACTATTTATACTAAGCTAAAAAATCTGGACAAAAATACCCCCGCGGGGCTAGTACAGACCGCACAAAATGGTGTGTGGCCGCACTAAGGCTCTAGGCTTGAAAATCGAATTCTCTGAACTCGGGGAATGCGGACCGCACAGAATGGAGTGCGACCGCAGAGGTTTTTGGTGCAGTCCGCATGAAATGGAGCGCGGACCGCATTGGCTTGAAACTGGCAACTTTCTGATCCTTCTCACTGCAGACCGCACTAAATCGAGTGCGGCTGCGTTGATCCCAGTGCGGACCGCACAGAACCTAATGCGGACACATTGCCTGTTTGCTTGAATATCATACTCTCTGAACCTCACTCATGCAGACTGCACAGAATGGTGCACAGCCGCATTGGGCCTGTTTTGCTTGAGCTTTGTCTTGTCTTGGTACTTGTACAAGTTTCACTCCTTTTTGAGCTGATCTTTGATATCTTGTCACTTTGTTGATCAAACCTGCAATCAAGCACAATTTGTGAACCTTTTGGGACTATTTTGTACAAATTTCTAATCAAAACATAAGCAAGAAGGAGTATAAAAATCCATAGTTATCACTCCACAAGAGCAATTGACAAGAATTCATGAGCAACAACATGCAACACAACCTAAACAACCAGCAATGAGGAATCCTGAGCCGGCAACAAGAGAGAAAATTCCAGATTCCACTTGGTCCGGACTATTCACTCGAAATCGAGCAACAACAAATGGTATTTCTCTTGTTTACATACCTCCAGAATTGGTTGAAGGAAATATTGTGGTCAAACTTGATGAAAGAAACATATAGGGAAACTGATAAATGAAAGGCTGCACTAGTAGTCTATATGATAGGAGAAACGCCAGGGTATAATTTTATGAAGAAGTATGTGACCCAAAATTGGAATATAGTGGCAGAACATGAGGGTTATTATCATGAGGAACGATACTATTATTATTAAATTTCCAATCCATAACAGATTTGAATGAAATTCAATATGCAGACCCGTAAAGTATTAACAACAAACCTATGATATTGAAAAAATGGTGCCCAAAATTTGATTTTAATGCTGAGTTTCTCACAGAATTACCTCTGTAAGTTAAGTTTTCAAGTTTACCCATGAGCTGCTGGAGTGGAGACTCTCTAAGTAGGATAACGGGTGCTATCGGTGTCCCAAAATGTGCAGATGAGTGCACAACAAAGCAAACTAGAATCTTATTTGCTAGAATGCTTATAGAAGTCAATGTCACCAAACCCCTATCAAATGAAGTAATTGCAATAGACCCTTCAGGAAAGACATTTCAGCAGCCAATGGTATTTGAATGGAAACCATATGAAAATTGTCTAATGATAGGACATAACTGTGCTACACAAAAAATGAAGGAATTGAAGAAATAGGAAATCAAGCAGCCCAACACGCCAAAAAGGAGAAGAGGTCCTCAGAAAGTGGTGCCAACTTGGGTGCCAAAGGTTGATAAAAGAGTTCCAGCTGCCTCTACTACTGATCAGAAGGGAGCTAACTATGAAGATACCATTAAAACAGGGTCAACAACCAATAGAGAGTGAAGATAAGTGAGAATTGAACTCACAAGCCAAAAGAGAAACAACTATTGAAAGGAAGGGCAACTATAGAAATCAATGATAGACTTGTGAATCAACTGGTTGAGATTACTATCCCAGTGAGAAATGTGTTTGATGTTCTACAATATGATGATGTTGTGGTAGCACAATTATTCCCTTATGGCATGGGATGGGGCTTTATATTCCATCATTAGTGTCTTGGTTAGCATGGAATGTGAGAGGGTTAAATAAGAGGTATAGGCAGAAAGAACTAACTAGATACCTCAGAGAAAATAGAGTCAAGTTAGCAGGGCTAATAGAGACAAGGGTAAAAGAACATAAAACATATAGAATTAGCAATAAAATTTCTCCTGGATGGGGTTTTGAAGCTAATTATACACATGCAATGACTGGAAGAATTTGGCTACCATGGGACAATAATGTATATTGGATAAAGATTCTGAAGAATGAAGCACAACTTATTCAATGTAATGTGATTAGCAGGAATCAAGTAATAGATTGTGACATGATAATGATCTATGGTCATAATAGTGATCTTCTTACAGACATGCTCTAAGCCTTAGCTTATTTGGGTAGATTTTAGTTCAACACTATATACACAAAACATGCTACATTGTGCAACAATTACTAGTCTTGAGATAAGGGACTTTGCCAATTGTGTGCAACATGCCAACATCTGATGCTTAATGAACTGCCTTGGAAGGGAGACTACTACACATAGAAAAATAAACAACAAGAAAGAGATAGAATCTGGAGCAGAATAGATAGAGCTATGGGAAATGCAGAATGGATGATGCAATTTGGGCATTTAATTAATGAGCATAAACTCCCACATATATCAAATCATTGTCCTATGATGATTGCCACTAACACTAGAGATCCAAAAATCAAATCTTCTTTTAAATTCTTCAATGTCTTAGAAAATATGACAGATTTCTTAAATTAGTGGAGGAATACTAGACACAGAGAAATCACTTGCATAAGATGAGAAATATATGGATGAAATAGAAGGATCTCAAAGAGAAGTTAAAGATGCTAAATGAAACTGAGTTCAAGGGTATTGCAATAAGATTAAATCAAGCAAGAGATGACCTACAAGAGATTCAAACCAAGATAAGCAAAAAATACTCAGATGAACTAGAAGTAGAAGAGAAGAACCTTATTTGCCAACTTGAGAAATGGTCTATGATTGAAGAGAGTGTCATGCAACAAAAGGCCAGGGCAATGCGGCCAAAACTTGGAGATGCCAACACTAGCTATTTTTCAGCTATTATAAGAGACAGAAAACAGAAGAAGCAAATCCTAGAACTTGGCTCTCAAGAGGGAAGGAGACTAGTTGATGTAGTAGATACCAAGAAAGAAATTATATAGTTTCATAAGTTACTTATGGGGACAATTCTACCTACCGTGACAGCAGTAAACAAGAAAATCATGAAAAGAGGGAATGTCCTAAATCTTGCTCAACAGATCAGATTATGTGATGAGGTCACAGAAAAAGAAATTTATGATGGTCTCAATTCCATAAGGGATGACAAAGTCCCATGAGTGGATGACTATAATTTTGTGTTCTACAAAAGAGCATGGCTTATCATTAAAAAAATTGAGATCATTGAAGTTGCACAAGAACTCTTCACAACAGGTATAATATATAGAGGAATTAATTGTACATCAGTCACCTTGATTCCAAAGGTAGCTAACCCTGCTACAATCAAGAAATATAGACCAATTGCCTGTTGTACTGTACTTTATAAAATTATAGCCAAGATCCTAGCAGGGAGAATTCATAAGGTGATTGCTAGCCTTATCATAGAGACTCAATTAGGCTTTATAACTGGGAGGAAAGTTACAGATAATGTGATCCTAGCTCATTAATTGGTAAAAGCATGCACAAGAAAACATATTTTACCTAGATGCATGATCAAGGTGGATATTCAAAAAACATATGACACTGTGAACTGGAGGTTCTTGGAATGTTGGTAGAATTACATTTCCTCAAAAGCTTGCCAGATAGGTGATGGAATATGTCACAATACTCAACTATTCCATAGTTATAAATGGAGAGTTAACTTCACCATTTGATACTGAAAGAGGACTTCGACAAGGGGATCCAATGTCTCCCTTTCTGTTTGCTATTATCATGTAGTACCTGAGTAGAAACCTTAGTGCCCTAAGGGACGATAAGCAGTTCAAATATCACCCTAAATGCTCTAAACTGAATTTCACACACCTATGCTTTACAGATGACCTCTTAATATTTGCTAAGGGTGATGTAACCTCTGTAGACTATTTACATGAGAAATAATTCACTACTGCTTCAGGCCTACAGGATAACTTATCCAAAAATGCTATCTACTATGGTGGTGTTTCAGAATCTACCAAGCATGATATCCAGCAACTACTAGGATATCACGACCCAAATCGGAGGGCCGCGACAGGCACCCGGTACTTTACTCTACCGAGTACCAACATAATATATCTTTCTTATCATACCATCATGGGTAAATGGGCCAGAAGGGCCGTCATGATATAACTAGAATAAAACATAAGGAAATACTTGACATAGGACGACCCAACATGTAATACAAACTTATACATGTGACATACAGTCCTATAAGATCAAAATGAACACTTGTACACTGAACATAGGCTGACAATGCCATACAATCTTTCATATACATGACATCTATCTACAAGCCTCTAAGAGTACATACACATTATAAAGGTCGGGACTAGGCCCTGCCATACCAATCAATACATGTCTAAATCATACTGACCAAATAGATAACTCCGGAGCAAGTGGAGTGCATCAACACCTTCCGCTGAGCTGATAGCCACTAGGAGGAATGTCAACCTGTCTATCGGGACCTGCAGGCATGAAACGCAGCGTCCCTAGACAAAAGGGACGTCAGTACGAATAAAGTATCGAGCATGTAAGGCAGGAAAGCATAAACAAGAACAGTAATGTAAAGAGAGACAGAAAAGATACAACCTATAACATTTGAGTGCCTCTGGGGTTACTGATATGAAATACATGATACATATACATACATAAACTTTTAAAAACATTCGCCTCTGTGGGAGTCATCATCATCATATCGTACCCGACCTCAAAGAGGACTCGGTAAAAATATACCCGGCCATCATAAGGCTCGGTAGAATCGTACCCGGCCACGTGGAGCTCGATAAACCCAACTGATTAGTGGTTGGACAATAGGTTTCGTACCCGGCCGACTATAGCGCGGTTTGGTAGAGTAAAATAGATACTATATATAATGTATGCTAGACTCATGGAACCACGTTCTAAACCTTTCGGAGTGACTTAAGGTCGTTGCATCTTCGATTAACATTATGGACATCCATACCCTTAATATGAACCTCAGTTGGATTCAAGGATCATACACACTTGCTTAGAATAATTTTATAAGGAAACAACAACATGGACAACCTTAGTTACTAGGAGTAGATACATTATGAAATAGCGTATTCATTTCACTTTAGATCATGCCAAAGAAAGAAGGAAGTGCCTTAACATACCTTATCAAAATCTTTCCAATCACCAAGTTGAACTCGTCTCTTCGCACCTTAATCTACAACAATTATAATAATACTATCATCAAGTGATGAAAGGTACAACTATCGCACAATGGGCGATAAGCTTATTCTGTATAAAAACGGGCAGCATCTCCCCATAATCCTTACTTCCTCCAAATTCAAGATAACTCCAACAACACAATAACACAACAATAAAAACATATATACATTATTTTCTAGCCTTATATTACACCATCAAATACTACAAAACAGCCCAACACACTCCAATCTTTTCATACACAAAACGACCACTGTACTAGTGTCAAACAACCCGAAAATATTACGACGAACGACCAGTCCACCACCCTACATATATATGGTGTTTTTCCACACACTTCCTCCTCCAAAACTCCACAAAACATTAGTAAAACACGCAGCCCAACAGAAACACAAAACAATTTACAAAACAGTCCGCTACAAGTGAATAACTCGAACTCACGGCTTCCGATCACCGCCCCGTGAGTTCTTACAAGTATAGAAAGACTTACCATATATTTACAGCAGAAAAAATGGATGAAAGAGAGTAGTAAACTTACCTTATTTTCTGGATAACTCAGCCCTTATCTTGGTTCTTCAAACTCTAGGTTTTGCTCCTAATTAGAACTTGAAAGGGAGAAAAAATCAATTAGGATTTGTGGGTAATTTTTGGGAGGAAGTTTGCAGGGGTTTAGGTATGGTTATTTGTGATATATAATTAGGTTTATATTATAGGAGATAATTCCTTAAATTGTCTCTTTGGCTGACCCAAAATTTCCTCTTTTTGGGCTCTCATTTAACCAAGTAGGTGCACCTACTTGTCACCTAGCAGCCTGCGCAGTCTTGCAAAACTACATATCTCTCTCTACTCCAATGTCATATTGATAAACGGTTTAATGCGTTGGAAAATAGACTCATAGGGCTTCAATTTGATGTATGGAACACCCCATAACTCTAAGTATATTAGGAGAAAATTGCAGTTAGATTTGACCTAAGTTTCAACACATTTATGAATGTAACTTATGATGACCTTTTTCAACTTTTGTTCTACAACTCGCTTGACTTCAAATCATAACACACGTCTATCATACGACTAAAATAACTCATAACATAATCTCCTTATAATTTTAAACACCCTATTCTCGCCCCAAAAGTACATGTTACAACATTACCAACTTGTCGACTTTCGACGAAATTTATTTTCTTCAATTCATTTAGCTTCTAATCCTTTAAACCCTCTTGGTACTTGGTATTCATGATATTAAATATTTGTAAGCTCCATTGTAATATGATTAACCTACTTTATGTACTTTCAAATTTGATCTCATTTTTGAGCTTACATCAATTGACTTACGAATACTCTCATGTATGAAAACATGGGGTGTAACATCATTCCTCCCTTTGGAACATTCGTCCTCGAATGTTTACTGATGCGCCTATTAGTCTCATAACCCATAGCTCTTACGAATATTTTAATATTGTCCTTGCCATCTATGAAACTGTTTTGTGTATGAATTCGAAGGCTAGTGCATTCCACCCTTTAGGTATCTTTCTCACACCACGACTTGTTGTCAGAATTCTTCAAATCTCGTAGTTGTTGCGACCTTCTATCATGCAGACTGTATGTGCGCATAAGAGACTCTTCTCTCCTACTTCCTTCAGCTTTTAGTCAATCTCTAGGTCTCACTTTGTGAATATATACAGAACTATGTCAAGTTGTTCCTCTAGGCATCTATAGGTGTACTGAAGTCCTTCGTTTGGTACTTTAACGAACTTACGACTATTGCTATATCTTGTTTCATAGTCTTGTATATCTATCCTTATGGCTTTACTACATCTAGGTAGGTTACACTATACTATAACACTTACTTCGGTTTATTATTACCGAGGTTTGCTGCCCAACTCTAGGTTACTCTCTCGCTGCTTATCCTATATGTATAAATCTAAGTCCTTTAGTGCTTCCTCATTACTATTCATCTTAAGAATAACAAACAAATCTCATCTCGTACTTTAGAACTTGTACCCATTTATTGATGATTCACCTTAATGTTGATCTATAATCTATCATTGATCACTTGAAACCTCTTTTGTAATACAGGTCGTTAGGGCTCACGTTACATCGAGGAACATCTGAAGTTATTTGCCTGATCCACCTAGGGACGATACAATACTTCATTAACTGTATTTCATAGCATTCCAACGTGATTCACCTTATGGGGGTATTTAACCCTTTACAATTCATGAAATCCTTTTTTTTGAATCATCACCCAATCAAAGGTCTAAACGTTATCCTCTTATTTATCACAATTACACCCTTATTCTACCATTAGGGCAGCATTCCATCTTTTCTAAATTCTCCTAATCTTAAACTCCTCCGAGTTCACTCATGCTATACTGAGCTTTTTATAACTTTATGGAAACCATCAACTCTCTTGTTGTGATGGGTTTAATCCCGATGACTTACCTATTATCGTCACCTTCTCACTCACCTTTTCTTATCCTTACTCCTGTCTAGGTAAAACCTTGTCACTCTACCATACTTTAGCTTGTGGCCTACATCTATTTATACTACTCGCAACCTTCCTTTAACTTGCAAGCATCATATATTTCCTTATGTTATTCTGGAACCTCAACTGAGACATCTTATCATCTCTAACTCTTATTTTCTCTCTTAACTAGACCTCTCTATATCTGGAAACCGCATGCTGAAAAATATGCCACTAACGACACCACTATCATTTCTTGATATAGAATTGTGACGCTTCCATCCCTCTATCTGATATCTGGATTATTCGTAACCTTTTGTACTTGGGCATCTCGTACCTTCTTCACATGTACCTTACTTACTTTTAAATCTTGTATCGTATCTTCTATATCTTTCATAACCTCCCTCCCACATAGGTAGAATCCCAATCCACACCTTAAAGATCTACTATAATACTTGCATATCATGTGCACACACAATCCGCCGAAAGCTTCATATTGACTTCTTATGAGGTTGGTACTGTTCTAACTAGATTTATCGTAGAGCCATTATAGAATATGTCCGTTGTACTATCTCTTTTGTACCTCTGATATTTAGAGTGATTCTACAATGTTCTGAATCAAGATTTCTATACCCATCGGGGTCTAATAATAAGACTCCTAATTCACTTTGCTGATGTAACTCTTTAGTTTCCTTCTCTATCTCAACCTTTAAGTAGTCTTACTTTATCTTCTGATCTGCGACTTAGGGTACTAGTTATTACTTTAGCCCCTCATTGACACTATGGAACATCTATGATGTAACCTTCTAGCAATTCAAGCTTTTGTCTGTGACGTGGAGTCAATTCTTTCTTTTAACTTATACTAGAGTCTCTTATAGCTGTATCATTGTCAACATATATGCTGCATGGATAACACTTCAAAATCTTAAGTGTGTTCATAACGTAACTAACTCTGGGTCATAGATCAAATAATTCCTTTTTGCCTTCTCAACTTTCGTTAAAAGTAAGCAATTACCTTTCTTGGTCATTCTGCCACGTGTTGCATGAATACCTGGCTTATCTTAGTGCTCACATATATTGGAATTTTGTAAAACTTCATATGATCTCGAATATTACTTTGGATTTTACTTCCCGTTCCTCAGTTACGACAGGTGCCACTTTGTTATGGAGAGCATACAATGCCGTAGTGAGACTATTGTTACAAGACCATTATTTATTTAGGTTACTATGCTTTGTTTGAAGCCTTCTTCCTTATTTTCTCAGCTAGTCTTTCATTGTAGCATTTATGGAAGACTCTCTGACTCTTGTAAAGCTGTGAGCTTATCCCATCATATACCTGACGAAATTTTTAATGTTCTTTCTCACTTATAAATATCCTCAGTTATATACCTTCGTGTCCTTGTTCTCGCAGGGTTACTTTTGAACTCAATTTTTTTTCTCCCCAGTGGCACTCTTTTTTATTTCCGTAACACTTTTTACGTCAACTATAACTATCTCAACTCTTATCTGAATATTTCTCAAGGATTACAATGTCGTATCTATGAGACAAAATTCCCTATGATGGGTTTCACTAGGTTTATCTTGCAAGATCTGCTGATTTAGCTGTATCCTCTTGTCTAGCCATAGCTAGGCTCTTCTTGAATCAACTAATAAATACTCGTTGATCTATTCTCATATCTATATTCAGCATAATCTCTCTTGGATGGTTTCCTTTATCTTAACTTACCTCTCGCACTGGATCCTTATGTATCAAGAGTTCATTCGCACTTAGTATCAATAACATCCTGGTCGGGAACCCTTACTGCCTCTCCCCGACATCATGCTTGAATAATGTTCTGGAGTCATAACATATCTGTAGGATCTGAATAAATGTAATCTCATTCCTTTCGCCTTTTTACCGCATTCTTTCTTTACTATTCCATAGTTACTTGAACTATATAACTCCGACTTACTACCATATCACACCATCTTCCCCCTTCCCCCTTAGGGGAGTACTAGCATTTAATGCTATGAAGATTTACCTATATATGGTTTACCTCTTCATCTTTGTCTTCTTTTCACGTCTTCACTGACTCTTACTCGCCTTGAGGTAACCCTTCTCTACTAGGGATAACTGAATTCCCTATGCGCGAGGGTGACACCTAATGTAACTGACACACTTAGTCCCTTGAGCATAACTTTCCTCACATTGCTTACTTTGGGGAAGCGTCTTCCTGAATGACCTTTAAAGGTTATTCTTCCGTTGTCCATTCTATTTTTGTTGGAACATGGTCTCTGACGATCTCGCGATATCGACTATTATCGAATCCTCTGGTCCCTATCATGTTCGATTTTTTTTGTTTACTAGCCTATGTTGATTTCTATAACTCCGGGGGTCTAACTTAGCTTTCTAGTAATCATGTTGGAGTCACCAACTCATTTCTCGAAATAAGAATATGACTTTATGGCATATACGCTTTTATAGTCTCAAAGTTTGTCATCTCTTATCTTTTCCTTTACTTGACCATAGACTCTATCATCCTACCATTGTTTGATTTACCATTATCACCCATTTATCATACCTTACTCATAATGCTTTATTTACTCTCTTCTTATTCTCCTGCTAATACTTCTGCCTATCGCATTATTCTGGAAACTTCACAAAAATATTGTTTCACCTTTGGCTCTCGCGGCTCAATCCACCATTTTAGGTTACTCTAACCCAAGCCGGATCTTGATATCCCATCTTTCTCTTAAACTATATATGTTAGCTCCCATAGGGCCATAATTGAGATGGGTGTGGTCAATTGTATATATCTTTGTTACTGTTGAAATTAACTCAAAATGTTTATACTTTTCTACCTGAATTGTAAATACTGATAATCTTCACTAACTAGGACGTCGTATCCTTCTTCACCTTGCTTCTTTTACTTGTTGAAACTCGTATCTACCTTCTGATTCTCCTATTTCTTCTTACCATATGGATGGATAGATATTTATTTCTTAGGGCTCTTTATCAAGAAACTTACACGTCTTAGTACACACATGATCTACTGAAAACCTCACACTTACTCATCATAAGCATGATGTAAAATCGAGTTCTTCTGATCAACTCTTCCACAACCACTTTCGATCTCTTACCAACTATCTTTCTAGATGTAGGTACCATTGTATTATGAACAAAATTGAATTTAGGAGTTTGAATTCTTAAAATTGAGCTATACCACACGATCTAGAGTAAGAAAAAAGAGTGACAGACCTAAATGCACTGTAGCCTCCTTCTTATAAGTTTGGTGCATAACACACCCATAAACAAGACTCTACTAGACACGGCTTATAGACTCCTTAGGACAGAACTGCTCTGATACCACTTTTGTCACGACCCAAATTGGAGGGCCGCAACAGGCATACGGTACTTTACTCTACCGAGTACCAACGTAACGTATCTTTTTTATCATACCATCATGGATAAATGGTCCGGAAGGGCCGTCATGATATAACCAGAATAAAACATAAGGGAATACTTGACATAGGACGACCCAACATGTAATACAAACTTATACATGTGACATACGGTCCTATAAGACCAAAATGAACACTTGTACACTGAACATAGGCCGACAAGGCCATACAATCTTTCATATACATGACATCTGTCTACAAGCCTCTAAGAGTACATACACATCATAAAGGTCAGGATAGGGCCCTGCCATACCAATCAATACATGTCCAAATCATACTGACCAAATAGGTAACTTCGGAGCAAGTGAAGTGCACCAACACCTTCCGCTAAGCTAATAGCCTACCAGGAGGAATGTCAACCTATCTATCGGGACCTGCAGGCATGAAACGCAGCGTCCCCAGGCAAAAGGAACGTTAGTACGAATAAAGTACCGAGTATGTAAGGCAGGAAAGCATAAACAAGAACAGTAATGTAAAGAGAGACAAAAGAGATACAACCTATAACATTTGAGTGCCTCTGGGGGCTACTGATATGAAATACATGATACATATACATACATAAACTTTTAAAAACATTCGCCTCTGTGGGTGTCATCATCATCATATATTAGCAGACCTCAAAAAGGACTCGGTAAAAACATACCCGGCCATCATAAGGCTCGGTAGAATCGTACCCGGCTACGTAGAGCTCGATAAACCCAACTGATTAGTGGTTGCACAATAGGTTTCGTACCCGGCCGACTATAACGCGGTTTGGTAGAGTAAAATAGATACTATATATAATGTATGCTAGACTTATGGAATCACGTTCTAAACCTTTTGGAGTGACTTAAGGTCGTTGCATCTTCGATTAACATTATGGACATCCATACCCTCAATATGAACCTTAGTTGGATTCAAGGATCATACACACTTGCTTAGAATAATTTTATAAGGAAACAACAACATGGACAACCTTAGTTGCTAGGAGTAGATACATTATGAAATAGCATATTCATTTCACTTTAGATCATGCCAAAGAAAGAAGGAAGTGCCTTAACATACCTTATCACAATCTTTCCAATCACCAAGTTGAACTCTCCTCTTCGCACCTTAATCTACAACAATGATAATAATACTATCATCAAGTGATGAAAGGTACAACTATCACACAACGGACGACAAGCTTATTCTGTATAAAAACGGGCAGCATCTCCCCTATAATCCTTACTTCCTCCAAATTCAAGATAACTCCAACAATACAATAATACAGCAATAACAACATATATACATTATTTTCCAGCCTTATATTACACCATCAAATACTACAAAACAGACCAACACACTCCAATCTTTTCATACACAAAACAACCACCGTACTAGTGTCAAACGACCCGAAAATGTTACGACGAACGACCAGCCCACCACCCTACATCTATATGGTGTTTCTACACATCCTTCCTCCTCCAAAACTCCACAAAACAGTAGTAAAACATATAGCCCAATGAAACCACAAAACAGTTCGCTACAAGTGAATAACTCGAACTCGCGGCTTCTGATCACCGTCCCGTGAGTTCTTAAAAGTATAGAAAGACTTACCATGTATTTACATCAGAAAAAATAGATGAAAGAGAGCAGTAAACTTACCTTATTTGCTGGATAACTCAGCCCTTATCTTGGTTCTTCAAACTCTAGGTTTTACTCCCAATTAGAACTTGAAAGGGAGAAAAAATCAATTAGGATTTGTGGGTAATTTTTTGGGAGGAATTTTGCAGGGTTTAGGTCTGGTTATTTGTGATATATAATGAGGTTTATATTGCAGGAGATAATCCCTTAAATGGGATCTTTGGCTGACCTGAAATTGCCTTATTTTGGGCTCTCATTTAACCAAGTAGGTGACGCACCTACTTGTCATTATCCATTATGCAATATATTACATAAGCATGAGTTGTCAGGTAGGTTAGCCAAATGGGCTATAGAATTAAGTGAATATGACATTGCATACCAGCCTAGAACCGCAATAAAATCTCAAGTGTTAGCAGATTTTGTGGCTGATTTTAGCCAAGGAATGCAATTGGAAGCAGAAAAAGAATTACAAGTGTTCAACGGATCTAATTCGGGAATTTGGACCTTATTTACTGATGGTTTATCTAATGTGAAGGGTGCAGGCCTGGGAATTGTTTTGGTACCACCTACGGGTGAAACCATTCGACAAACCATTAAATATCATTCTATAACCAACAATGAGGCAGAGTAAGAAGCTGTGATTGCAGGTTTAGAACTAGCACGAGAACTCGGCATTAATCAGATTGTGATCAAAAGCTATTCGCAGCTCGTAGTTAATCAAATGTTGGGGACTTATACGGCCAGGGAAACACGAATGCAGCAATACTTAGAGAAGGTACGGGATCTGCTCAGGCAATTCCAAACCTGGAAAGTTATGCAAATATCAAGAGATGAAAATGTTGAGGCAGACGCCCTAGCCAATCTCGCATCTGCAGCAGACGTGGCAAGCAATGAAAATGCTTCCATAATTCATTTGTTTCATTCAGTGCTTGATCCAGACAAAAATGAGGTAAATTTTAACAACTTAACCTGGGATTGGAGGAACGAGATTGTTGCTTTTTTGCAGTATGGAACCGTCCCTGAAGACAAGAAAAAAGCTCACACGCTTCGAAAAAAGGCTGCTCGATATTGTTTAAAGCAAGGCAATCTTTATCGAAAAATGTTCGGTGGTCCCTTAGAAAGGTGCATCGGGCCTTCACAGACGAAATATATAATGAGAGAAATACACGAGAGGCATTGTGGAAATCACACCAGAGGAAGATCACTGGTAAGAACCATGATTAGGGTAGGTTATTACTGGCCTAAAATGAAATAAGAAGCGGAATTGTTTTTGGCTAAATGTGATAAGTGCCAAAGATACGGTAATAACATGCATAGACCTGCGGAGTTGTTACATTTGGTCATTGCACCATGGCCATTTATAAAATGGGGGATGGATATCGTGGGTCCACTACCACATGCAAAAGGATAGGTAAAATTCTTGCTTGTATTTACTAACTATTTTACTAAATGGGTGGAAGCAGGAGCATTCAAACAGGTGCGAGAAAAAGAAGTTAGAGATTTCATTTGGCAAAATATCATATGTCGATTCGGTGTGCCAAAGGAAATAGTGTGTGATAATGGCCCTTAATTTATAGGCGCACAAATTACAGAGTTTTTTCAAAGTTGGCATATCAAAAGGATTACATTTACACCTTATCATCCGGTGGGTAATGGACAAGCTGAGTCAATGAACAAAGTCATTATCAACAATTTAAAGAAGCATTTGGAGGAATCCAAAGGTAATTGGCCAGAATTGTTACCTGGTGTTTTATGGCATACCGCACAACAACAAAAACAAGTACGGGAGAAATACCATTTTTATTGGTTTATGGAGCTGAAGTTTTAATTCCTGTTGAGATAGGAGAGCCAAGGACAAGGTTTACACAAGCGTCAGAAGAGTCTAATGGCGAAGAAATGCGCATAAATCTTAATCTACTTGAAGGAAAAAGAGAAGTTGCATTAATAAGAATGGCAGCACAAAAGCAGGTCATAGAATGATACTACAATCGAAAAGCACGCCTAAGATTCTTCAACATTGGGGACTTCGTGCTCAAAAAGGTTTTTCAATCTACGAAGGCAGCCAATGCGGGAAAATTGAGTCCAACCTGGGAAGGACCCTACAGGATTCATGGTATTGCAGGAAAATGAGCATACGAGTTGGAAACGATAGATGACAAGCTACTACCTTCGTATTGGAATGTCGTTCACCTGAAGAGATACTATTTCTAAGGAATACCCACGGTCAGGTATCCATATTTTAAGATTTTATTTTTGAATTGTTAAAATTTTACTAACAATTTTAGATAATAGGCAAAAAAGTTGGCCTGTACTAAATGATGAATCACGACCTGCAAGGCACATGGAATAAATTAAAATTGCCGGTCTAGGGTTACAACTATTCTAATAGAAATTCAGATGGGTTAAGCAGTCTTCATCTATAATCGCACCTCCGAGTCCCGTGTGTTTTTCCCTTTCAGGAAAAGGACCAAATGAGAGGAACAATCAAGTACTCGAGACTTCACACTTCAACGCTCAAACACTTAGGGGACTATATAATATATGTGTATAAAGAAGGCAAAGAAGATTGAGAAATAATCAAAGTTCAAGCCTGAGAAGTTTACTCATTAAGTGAGAGCAAAGTCACGCGCTAAAGCCAAAGAAAAACCTTATCATAGTTAGGGTAAAGACAATGTACTGAAACGGATTATAAGTAAAAACCTTGTATTCATTTTCTTTTTTGAAATCCGTTATAAGGAAAACAGTTGCGAGAAAGTTATAGAAGTAATTCAAATACATGTAAAGTGTTATTTAAAACTTGACAAAGTTCAAATAAAAACTTGCCGAAGTTATTCCAAAAAACATGTGTATTCCTAATTCTTTTATCGTATATTAACATCATTATGAAGTTGAGACATCTTCTTCATTAAATGTCGAATATAAAAGGGCCCGCTTTTATAAAATTCATGATTAATTCAAGTATTCATGAAGTTAACAGAAGCATTTTTGAAGAATAAAAATGCAAGTTATTCAGTAAGTCCTTAAAAATAAAGGCAAGAATAAACAAAACAGAAGTTCAAACAGCAGCGGGAACTTCTTAATATTAAAGAGTTTTAGACTAAGTATGAACTTAGTCATAAACCAAAAGTTGTTTATATAAAGTGCCCCATAAAAGGACTGGGGACTTAATATTTTTAACAAACCCTTAAAAAGATCAAGGGTCAAAGTTACATACCACCAAAAAGGAAAAAAAAAACAAAGAAATTCAAACAACATAAACTTTTCACTGAGAAGATGAAGGGACTGAAGTAGGGCCATCAGCAGCAGCGGGCTCAACTTGACTTGAAGGAGTGGGGGTACCCGTATTATCTTCAACATTTTCAGAAACTTCAGCCACGGGAGAAGAAAAATCTTGGTTCTGCTGGGTCTTCTCAATAGTCTCTTTGATCTTGGCTAACTCAGATTCCAAGTTAAAACTCTCCTGGCTAACTTCAATGAGGGTATCATGGCGAGAATTTAAAAATGCCCAACTCACTTCAATGGCAGTTTTATCTTCAAGGATCTCATAATCTCTTTCCTAGTCAGTAATTTCATATCTTAACTTTTCATTTTCAGCCAAGGCAGATTCATAAGAGCTTTGAAGAGAAGCGTGGGAACTCTCTAAAGAGCAAACCTTATCAGAAGATACCCGGAGGTCTTCTTGAGTTTGAGTCAAATTCTGCACGAGTTCACCAGCATATGCTTCTTTTTCACTCAAGAGAGATCTCAACTCTCTAATTTCTTCACTTGCCTTGGACAATTGCTCGGAAAAAGAGGTTTCCAAACGAGCCTTTCCCTTACTTGCTTGATTTGAAGAAGATTTTTCAACAGCCAACTCTAAAGTCAAAGCCCGTACCTGCTGCTCTAAGGTACTTTTACTTTCTTCTAAAGTTTCTATGTCGATATGAAGACTTTCACACCGTTCCTTCCAATTATCCGCCTCCACTTGGTAGTCACGCACTAATTGCTCTGAGAGGGTAACCCTTTTCATCATCTCCGTGCCAATTAGATTGACCTAGAAGAAAAAAAAAGAGGGGAGAAAATGAGAATCCTGAAGATATAAAAATGACAAAGTAAAGCTTGAAAAAGGAATACCTTTAAAGAAGCATGCACTATATCATTCATCAGGGTCATAGAACTATGGCTATCAAGCTTAGCTCTCTCAACTGGACCAATCAAAGGCTTTAGCCACACGTCAGCTTGACCTGATTTCCTTAAAAGGTTACCCTCAGCGGGGACTTTAATGGTAATTCGCCTCATAGCATCACTCATACTTGAAGAACCAACCTCTATGTAAGGAGCAGTTGAATGAGGAGTAGTCGAGAGAGGAACTGTGGAAGCTGTCATAATATCCTGGGGAGGAACGGTAACAGCCACGACCAGCAAAGGAGGAATCACAGGAACGGGAGTAGAAAAAGAAGCAAGAGGTGCTTCATCAGAAATCGGACCTAAATTTTCACCATCAAACCCGCGGTTAAAAAGTTGCTCAACTGAATCATGAGCAGCAATAGGGACTTCATCATCAGGAATCATCACCGGGGCTTCAATAAACTCGGTTAGAGGAACAGAACGAGGGGCTGCTTTATCATCAGAAATAATTCGCCTACGAGCTCGTGGCCTTTTTATCAAGGAACCCCCATCTTCCTCTTTTTCAGAATCTTGGTCACTAGCAGCTTTCCTTTTTGATGAAGAACCTAAGATTATCTCTTGGGCTCTTTTCAAAGAAACACGGGAAGCCACGACCGCCTCGACACTAATCCCTCGAACTGCAAATCCTAATAAAAAGAAGGATTAAAATAAGTTCTAGGAAAAACAACAAAGAGTTAAATAAATAAAAAATAAAAAAAACTCTTACCATGAGTTTTCACTTTCCAACCAAATCGTTGGAAAAGATGCTTCCAAGATCTACCCTTCATTGGGGCTGTATTCAGTAACCTTCCTACCCAACCACAAAAATTGGGAATTTCTTCAACAATTCCCATGGTTGCTAAAAAGAAAAAGGAAAATGAGAATAAAGATCATCAAAATTGAAGAAAAAGGTACGAGAAAGTTATTAAAAAAGAAAACTCACATGCAAAATTCCACTTCTCGGGGAAGGGGACATCTTCATCACCCACTAAACCAACGGTGGGGGAAGCAACAAACCTGGCGTACCAGCCACAGTCTCTGTCATCTTCTGGACTAACCAGAACCCTTTTGCTCCTAGCTACTAAAGTAAAAACGCCTTGGCGGAAAAGTCTGGGAGAGTAAAGGTGAATTAAATGAGCAAAAGTGAAAGGCACACCGGCCATGTTTGTCAAATGCCTCAAAGAGGCAACAACCCTCCACACTATAGGGCCAATTTGACTTAAGCAAACATCGAAAAAATGACAGAATTCGAGAATAACAGGATCAATAGCAGGTTTGAATCCTAATGTAAAATGGTATGTATAAACAAAGGAAAATCCAATTAAATAAGAGGTGATTCTTTGATTCACGCTGGGAATTATGATAGGGAAGTCATGACTCCAATGACAGTCTTTACGAACTAAAGAAATCAGACCCTCTGTGATCTGAGTTGGATAGATATCAACACGATCTAAAGAGGATACTTGATTCCTAAGGGACTCCCTATCGTTGTAGAAAGATAGTTCCGCAGGAACTATTTCTTCTACTGTAGGTTCACGAACAGGTTCAGCGAGTTGCTTACCCCTGGAAGAAGATCTTTGTGAGAAAGAACCTCTGGTTCTAAAGGAAGGACTGGAACTAGATGAAGGAAAAGAAGAACCATGTACAGAAGAAGACCATAAATTACGAAGTCTACCTCCTCTTCTACTCCTGCTAGGGGCAAGAGGGAAGTTATCAACTATGGGGACTCTTCTAGGGTTAGTGTTTGGTGAAGACATGATAGTACGAGGAAGAAGAAAATAAAAATTCAAGAGTTGAATATTCAGAGAACCTTATGTGATAAGGATAAAGACGAAAAGTATGTTTATACTAGGAAGCAACCGTCAAAGGAAAAGGTGCAATGATGGAAAAGTCATAATGAGAACTGTCGCTTCGTGATTAGTGAAGCCGTAAAAAAGCCTTAAAAGTGCTGCAAGGTTGCAGAGCCAATAAAAGGGTGTCACGTGTGATAAGCATTAAATGGAACTGACAATTGAAGCGTTAATTTTACCGTAGCATTAATAGCAGTGACATTCCCGCTTTAATAAAATCCACTTCCCAAATATTCAATTTATGAATAAATGGTAAGCAGGGGGACTATCTGTATTGGGAAAATCGAGTTTACATATTGGAATATGACGTGTCATGACACGAAGGCTGGTCAAAGAGTGATGGTTGTCAAAGAGGCACGAGTTGCAATAGATACGAGCAGAAGGTACAAGTAGAGGCACGAGCAGTTATTCAAAAGACTCAACGCTCGTACCTATTTATTCTCAAAAATCAAGGAGAATGAATCTGACAGCATAAGAGAGTACAGATACAGTATGTAATAAGCAGTAAATACTAAAAACGTTAGAGAATATGTATTAAATTACAATGATTATGTAAAGTAGCATTTGATGTCTTTAATTGTCTATAATGGCCTAATTATGACAAAGGCAAAACGTATATCTTTAAGATAGCTATAAAAAGGAGAGAATGAATCATTTGTAAGGACACGAAAGATTATCTGAATATACTGGTTTACTTTGTTTTCTTCTGTCTATCTTATTGTTAGCAAATCATTTTCCTTTATTCAATTTTGATTATCAGTAACCCGTGTTCTTCTAACTTAAAGCTTTGACTGAAATTCCACTTTTTGGTTAAACAGGAGCCATATGCAACACTGGATAAAGCAACACACACAAGGGAAAACAAACCATGCAAGACTTGTGAAGTTGGTGTATGCAAAGTTTGTCTATGCAATTTGGATTGAGAGGAATAATAGAACATTTGTCTAGAAGGAGAGATCAAGTGAAACTATAGCTAGAGAAATAGCATATACTTGTCATGTTAGAGCTAATGATACTATTAGGTTATTACTTCAAAACTGTAGATTTCCTAGCTAGGAAGTGAAGGAGAGATACAGATAGTGAGTTTTTCTTTGTTTTGTTATCAGGTCAGCAGACTGAGTTATAAAGTCTTCCTGGATTTGTAAATGATTTCTTGGTAATCAATGAAAGTAGATAGTTACCCAAAAAAAAAAAGATTGATCTTTTACCCTCATTTAAAATTTGTAGAAACCTCCCCCATGGAATATCCAAGTTGAAGTAAACAGGATTTGGAGCTTATCACAACTAGTAATCATGCTTGCTAAAAAGTTGATGTTAATTAAACTTTTTGCAAATAAACATCAACCCTTTAGAACACATAATCATTCACCAGCAGTACTTAATTCTAAACCATTAGACCCCTTCCACCCCCCCCCCCCCCCACCACCACCACAAAATTTATCTCTATTTCTCTCCAGACAGGTTCTTTCTGTTTTGGGGTGGGGGTGGGAATTACTGAAGACTTTTTAAGTTTTCTTTTCTTTTATAGCATATAGGTAGAGAATTGTCATTGCTCTAAACACATGCCTAAAATCTTCAAGATTACAAAAGTTTGGCTTCTGAATGATTACGAAATCCATATGTACGGGAAGTCTTTAAGAATCTAGTTTCCCATAACTGCAAGAATCCAGCTTTCTCCAGGTTTGCATACTCCTAATAGAAAACACAAAAGAAAAAGCTCTAGTGGTTGGATCATGAATCATGAATTCATGATTCACATGTTCATTTCACTGCAGTACTCATGTTATACTTATATCAACTCCATTACTTGATACGCTATTCTAATTATAGCACGACCAACATATTACATACATAGTCGGACCTACCCTTTGGATAGGGGATCACCAGCTCCGGTAACTTCAGAAAAAATGTATATGTGTATATGTATATATATTTTAAATAATAGGTATATTTTGATTGTCACTCTAAGATTAAAATCTTAGGCAGTTACGTTGGTCGATTTAGGGGACATAACTTGACTTTTGGTGTGCTGCCCATGTTCAATATCGACTTTATATATAGCATTTGCTCAAATTTTATTCGATAGCGTGGTCATTTTCAAATGATGGGTCCGCCTCTGGTTGCCTCGGTTACTTCAGCGATTAAACGTGTCCTCGCATTGTACTTGAAAGATGTTACTGTAATTGCTCTATTCAATTAAACATTGACTAAATATCTTCAGCCATTTGCTTCTCTATTGGCTTACATTTACCCTAGTTTACTATAAACCCTCCCTTTAATTGTCAAAAATGAAAAGGAGATCGATGCAGCTCGCATAGCAGCTTGGATTGAAATTGTTGTGACCGTTTGGTACAAAGCTACCAACTTTAGATTTGACAATTTGGGATATAAATTCAGTAACCAGAAAACGCAAAACTCTTACACCCTATATAAAACTTGTGAATGAAACAAATGAGGCTCAACGTAACTACCTTCCTAGATAATACAAATTCTTTAAGAATTTGAAAAATAAATATTAGTATTAATTATTCTCTCGGGCTGTCTCTGTATGTGCCAAGATTTCTTGCATTCCATGAGAAGTTTAAGTGAAGCAATGAAATTATTGGTGGATGTTAAAGTTCCTCTTGTTTTTTCTTTTTTCTTTTCTTTTCTACACTAAATGTTTGTCTTCTTATACACTCTAGGGCGACATTGGAACTGATACTAGGTTGCCCTATTTACACTCAAATACTTCCAGTCTCAGACCATCTTTTTTAATTTAATTTTTAACAAAATACATGTTAAACTGTCTTTATTAAAATGTTCTATGGTTACTGAAAAAATAAACAAAATTCCCAAATAGCCGCCTACATAATCTCTTAAACTAAAAATAGTCAGCGGATATATAAGATATATATAATTCATGCATAATATATGGATAACTATGTATAATTTATGTATACCGACTAGCTAGAAAAAGTAAACGTTGAATCCTGGCTGGCTTGTTTATTGAATAATTAACAATAAACAATTCAAATATACCCTTTTGGTGTTGCACAAAGATCCTGGAAATACATTTATTCCACATGAAGCATTCTTACTTAAATAAGCTGAAGAAGAAGTGAATTCCAAGCAAACACTTTTTTTTTCCATCTAAGTACTAATTATATTGCTCAACTTTTCTTCAACCTCTAACTTTAATCTTTTAGGTATAGCATAACTCTTTCTTTTTAAGTGTAAGGTACTATTGAACTGAAGTGTGCTAAGGGACTACTAAAAAATGGAAAAGTAGAATTCAATATACCTTCCCAACCTTGAAGAGCAATTAGTTTGAGGGAGAACATGCCTCAAGCCTCAAGGGCACAGATTACTTTTTCCTTTTTTCCTTTTAACTCTTTGTCTCTCCTTCTACAAATCTTGTTATATTTTGGAATAGTTAGAGAACAATAGTGAAAAGGGTTTTTCCTAATTTAGGTTCTTAACAAAAGAAATGACTTGTATCAATGACTCTGTCAACGAGCAATCTATCTCAATAAATGTTACCAATGAAAGCACCACAAATACTACCAAAACAAGAACTTGTCCTTCTTGTGGTCATCTGATCAAATCTGAAGAAAAGGTTAGTAATGTTATATTTTTCAATTGTTTGATTATACAGTCAAACCTCTCTGTAACAGCCTCGTTTGTTCCGATATTTTTTGGCTGCAATAGTGAAGTGTTGTTATAGATGACAAATATTATAATATAACATAAAAATCGATTCCAACAAAAGTTTGGTTTTTGTAGTGAATGGTTGGTATATAGAGATTATGTTATAGAGATGTCTGACTGTAGGTTATTATAACGCGATTGATTTTAATTTTTTTGCTCGTGGATTTTTGTGATTTTTTTTTTGTTGTTGAAAAGAGTAGGCTGGGATTCACAATCTTCCAGGGTTGCCTGCGGGGGTGAAGTTTGATCCAAGTGATCAAGAACTTCTTGAACATCTAGAGGCAAAAGTGAGATTAGATGCTCACAAACTTCACCCTTTAATTGATGAGTTCATTCACTCACTAGAGGGAGAAAATGGAATTTGCTATACTCATCCAGAGAAATTACCAGGTACTTACGCTACTAATCCTTTGCATTAGGATCAAGATTCATGCGCTTAATTAATGTGAACAAGCAATGCAAGAAATTGACCTGGTATATTTGTTTAGTCATTCAAATAGTGATGACATTTTTTTTTGGCTATGCATTGTACACCTCAAGTGGATCTAAACTTTAACTATATCAAATATCATTAGATAGGATAGTACAAGAACAAGATGGTTGATAATAGATTTTGAGCTATATACAACAACAATAATAACTATGCCTCAGTTCCAAATAAGATGGGATTTTGCGCCGTATATACCCTTAATTTACTTATTGTGAAATGATTTTAAGTTTGATGTTATTCAACCTCTTTTATATTCTCAAATACAGTTTGAAAGTGCTCTATGAGCCGCACAACTATAAAAATAGTGTCTTCATGTATGGTCTAATAATGAGGTTGTTATAGAATGTTGCCAAAAAGAATGGATATTACTAAAGAAATACATTTTTCACGTACTCACATTAATTCTATGCACATTTATGCTCTAATAGTGCAACAAATTATTTACTTGTAACTTAGGTAAAATGGTAACTAACTTGGTATTACATGTTTAATCACGCCTATATATACTGTCATTGTATATAACTTCAGTGGCGGATTTATGTTTTGAGGTATGGGTGCTTCAGCACCCATGGCTTTAGCTAAATTGTGTTATTTATTGAAAGATAATATTTAAAAACTTTTAATAATTGACCATGAGCACTCACTGTGATCATGTTTGACCACCATAAATTTACACTAAAATCAATGAAGCACCCACGACCAATAAATCCTGGATCCGCCACTGTATAACTTAAATCCTAATCAAATATATGATTTATTGACGTTGATAATTTGTGACGTGCAGGAGTGTCTCAAGATGGCATAATCCGACATTTTTTTCATAGACCATCTAAAGCATATACCACAGGTACAAGAAAAAGAAGAAAAGTAGACACAGATATAGAAGGAAACGAAACTCGTTGGCACAAAACAGGCAAGACTAGACCAGTTGTAGTCAAAGGCAAAGTGAAAGGACACAAGAAAATACTTGTGCTCTATACAAACTATGGAAAACAAAGAAAACCTGAGAAAACAAATTGGGTAATGCATCAATATCATCTTGGTGATAATGAAGATGAAAAAGAAGGAGAGCTTGTTGTATCAAAAGTCTTTTACCAAACTCAGCCAAGACAATGTGGTAATTCTCTCCTTAGAAATAATTGTCCTCCTCCTTCAATTAGAGCCAATATTGGTCAAGCATCTCAATTTAGAGACAATACTACATTTGTTCAATGTTTCAATAATCCAACTCTCATATCCTTTGATCAATATGAGCATAATAATCGTCCAACTCCTCGTCTCCCAAATTTTAATCTCCCTGACGCTTCATTTATTCCTTGACTATTTTTTTTCCTTTTAGATGAGATAGTCATACGTTTTAACAGTTCTGAATAAGTTATCGAAACAGAATTATTATAAGCAGGAGGACGAGGAAGAATAAAGAGAGTTTCTCTTGTTATTGAGGACTATATACTTAGGGTTTCAGGTGCTTCTAGAAGTTGGAAGATGAAGTTCAGCTCCAAACTTTAATTATCGTTTTAATTATATTTATATTTTTGATGTGGTTATTTATGCAATGATGCTTCCTTTGTACAGTGAGGCTGAAGAAATAAGTGTACATGGCTCATGATACATAGACTGGGAGAGTAACTAATTGGAGTTCAACTGTACAAAGATATATACTGCTATGGTTTAGCATATTTACACTCATTATTCATTATATTTTCTTTGCTATAATCTTAAGGTGTTCTTTCTTATATTTGGAACTTTAAGCATTGCAGTAATTCTGAAATTGTAGTAGCTCTTTTATTTAAATGAGTTTAATTTCTATAGAGTGATAGTGTAAAAGGATTTTTACCCTATCAGATATCTAAAAATAACTGCAGGTAACCATCCATAATTGGAATTAGTAGCTCTTGGTTTCAGACCTAGTGCCTTATACAAGGTAAATCTTGTTGTTCATTTCCACTTATATGAGAAGGTACAGTCAGATAATACAAGGCAAAATTTGAGTAACCCGTACAAAGAATCATTGTCATACTAACTTTCGATTATAAATGGTGCGAAAGATTCTTCGAGTATACTTTGTTTTGATCCCATGTGTTTGGCGTAAAAAAGGTAAATAGTTACTGTGTACGTATTCTTGTCACTTGTTGGAGACTTGGGAAGTTATTGTACCGTAAAAATAGCATGGGCTAGCCAGTTTTCGGATTGGTAATTGAAAAATAGCCACTATTTTGCTATAACAGGGAAAGTTCCAGCAGAATATACTAGAGATTGGTGCACTTGTGTATGAACTTCCAGCATATTATGCTGGAACTCCAACAGGCAAAAAATTCCAACATAATATACTGGAAATTGGAGCACCTATGTATCAATTTCCAGCATATCATGCTGGATCGGTATATTATACTGGAACTCCAGTATATTATGCTGGAATATTTTTCGGATTTTGAACAGAATTTTCGTTCAGATTTATCTTTATATGAAAAGTAGCTAAATTCAATTACTTTTGAAACTGTGACTATTTTTCAATGACCACTTGTAAATCTGGCTATTTTTGAATTTACCCTATTGTACCTCATATGGTACTTTTATAGTTTTACACAAGTCGATGTTGGGCTGTCTTTGAAAAAAAAATTAATGTAATTGTTTTCGCTCATTTATCTAGGCTTAAGCCCTTGATTCTTGAGCCTTTTTCCACATGCAATATTTCTCTTGCTGAAGAAAATAAATAAACCACAAAAGAGGGGTCAGTGTTGATAAGGTCAAACCTGAAGGGAGGTCTCTAAAATTCTCTCTTACTATTAAAATAAATAAAAGATCCTAAAAAATTAGGAGATTATAAAAGGAAGTGCACAGGTTCAATTGCAAGCCATTATTTGCTTTAATGATCCTGCAAGAACTGCTATGTGAAAAACAATTGGAAAACAAAGAGCATAGCAAGAACCAAATGATTTCCAAAAATGATGCATCAACATTACAGATTATTTTATTACAATGATGAGATGGGTAGCAATTTCAACCCTGTCTATGTAGAAGCAAATAACACATTGACGACTAAAAATAACACTCAGGAATAATAGTGCTGATACACTTGATACAATGTAAAACTGAGAACAAGTATCCCATTGTACCCAGCGAAGCAAATACGCTATGCCCATGGGTTGTGCGAGCGTGAAATATATGAACAGTTGATGATTTTACATAACATCCTTTGGCAACAGAATATTACTAAGTTCGTCACACCATCTATCCAACTACAGTCGCAGCAGAACAGCCATCTCACAGAGTACATAGGTTTCATCTATAATTATATTCATGCATGCAAACAGTTTGCCATTGTGAAGCCAGCAGATGGCTGAGTTGAACCTGCTTGGAGTTCTGCAGTTGACAACGCTAGTCTCCATTCTGCAACAACACAGACCAGACTGATTAGATGGAGTGAGTATTATGGGTTGCGAGTTTGACCTACAGCACATCACAAGACTAACCATATCATGCAACTTATCAAATTTGTACTTCTAAAATGTTTCTACTTGCATTCAATAAGAACATTTAATTATTTCTCCTCATACTTTTTGATTGGTAAATGTAACTTATATTGAAAGTACCAGCAAAAACCTGCGGAACGTTACAGTCAAAAGAGTGAACCATTTCAAGTCATGTAACTATTACTCGTCATACTTGAAAAAAGAAATTGAAGAGAAAAGGTTGTTACGTGTATGCAATAAGAACGTTTAATCCCAGTTAACTGTATGTACATCAGTATGCAACTACTCTCTCTTTCTCTCACTTGAGCTCATTCCATGGTTCTCCAACGCTGAAACGGCCAGCCATGGTGGCACAACAAAATCAAACCACCTCTTCACAGACTTCCCAGAAACGTCCTCAGTAATGAAAGGAACGCCAACGAAAATCAACCAAAGAAACCCATAGAAAAGCAACTAATATCCATTCATACAGGCAAGCAAGCAGCCCTCTTCTTAGAAGAAGCATATTACGAAACCCTAAGGGAAGATTGCAAACTCATTCTAATAGGGACATTATTTGAAGGACACCAAAATTAGAGGATGTTCATTCTGATTCAATTGCTAAAATCCTCTGAAGGGGCAGAAAGGCATGTGCTTCGGAATAAAAAATATGGGATAGAACCTTTCTTTTTAAGACCTCTTATGTGAAAAGCATTGAGCCATAAAATGCCAAATGAAGATGTTTTGCTAGAGAGAGTTAGATTACCTGTTAAGTGTTACTGTCGCAGGTAACACTAATAAGAAAATACCAATACTTCTCTTTTGTTTTTGTTTTCTTTGAATAAGTAAATGGAACACTTATTTATTATGAAGAGCTTATTTACCATGGAACACCAAGCAAAACAGCTCAATAATTAATTTGTAACAATTGAAACGTAAGACCATCCCATTAAGGCAAAAGTTGCTTAATTAGTAGATAGCCGAACCAAGAAACAGAACGCATGAGACAGTGCTGAGCTAAACTCAAATACAACGTAAATTCACAAGCAGTTGCCTTCTAGAGCACATGCATCTTTTTATGCAGATAGAACCGATTCCAAGCAATTGCCCTCTTGGGCACATGTATCCTTTAATAGAGATTGACGAAGCTCTTACATGGGAAGAAAATTAGGGGACATCACCAACAATTGAGAGAGTAAGTGGGAGAAACCTCTCAGATTAAGACAAAAATACGAGGATATCCAGAACGTGCAACAGCAGAAGGAAGCATTAGAGATTCAAATGGAAATTTATTTTGGGAGAACTAATTTATTTTGATCAGCTCAGCGGATGTACTAATTCAAATGACAGTGCAGGTGACGATAGGCTATAATTACGTATTTTAGTCACTTATTACACTCAAATTTACTGCACTTTAATTGAGTTTGAGCTTTAATCGCTAGTGTCTTGCACTAATTATGTGTTTTATGCCTTGTAGGAGTGATTCCGAGCTATGTAGATGTTATAGAATGAATTCAAGTGATTTGAAGCTTTGAAGACTGAGTAAAAGCCCAAGGAATTAAGCCGGGATCGTATTCGGGGATCAACGGCTGATAGAGCAATAAAACGAAGAATCGAGTAGGCATATTGCGCATTGTCTAGTAAAATGCACATAACTTTTTGCTCAGAACTCCATTTGGTCTCCACAATATATGGTTGGAAAGATAACTCAAAGGGCTACAACTTTCATGTTTTACGTTTTTTCAAATCCCAAACGGAACAGGGTGAAAAATGCGGTCGAAACCGCGACCGCGAACCTGAGGCGGGCTGAGGCAGTACACTAGGAAAGTACCGCGCCCGGGCCGCGAACGTCCAGGCCTGGAAACTTGTTCTTTTTCGCGTAGGAGAAGGTATAATAGTTTGGGCCCGACCCTACTTGGTATATATACATGGAAAAACGATATTTTGAGAGGAGGAGACCAATTTTTGACACATATTCGACCTAAGGAGGCAGAGACACAATAGGAGCAAGGCGGAGAATTCTTCTACGAGTTTTTCCTTCCTCTTCCTATTTTTTTCATTGTTGGTTATGACTTTTAGTATTGTAGTTTTACATACTATTATGAATAGCTAATTTGTTATCTAGGGTTTTGATAGAACCTTTTGTAGGATAAATTCTTTGTTATGTTTTTATATAATTGAGCCGTTGGATTTCTCTACTTGTTCAACTACGTGTTTGTTGTTGTTGATTGAATGACCATCAATTGACTGTGCCTATTTAGTGTGTAGTGCTCGAGAGAGAGTACATATTTAGGTAGTTGTTGAAAAACGTCACTCCTAACGTATGTGAAAAATCAATACAGTTGGTTTAAAGGCAGATTTAGAAATAACAAAGCCTTGACGTGGTCATAATGAGCGGTTAGATAAAGCCAACTAGCGTAGTTCGAGAGAATATGTCTAGTAAATTATTGTAGTTGTTTGAGAGAGAATTACGATATCTAAAATGCTCACGATCAGTAGAGAATAACTTGGTAAAATTATAAGGAACATAGCTAGAAAGATTCCGACAATTGGGGAAATCATAGCTCTAGACCTTCTTAATTTAGTCTTCAACCCTTTGTCTCGTTAGTTGATAATTTTACCGTTTTCTAGTATTTGCTAGTTAATTAGTTAGAAATATAAATCTCAATCTTTATAATTTAGAAAATTGTTCAAACTTGTCTTTTTAGTGATATTAAACAGATATAGCTAAGCCTTAGTTCTCTGTGGGATTCGACTCCAGACTTTTAGACCGGATTATATTTGCAGCGACCGCTTATCCTTTTTAGGATTAGAGTTGGGCGTGATCAAATTTTGGCGTCGTTGCCGGAGAACTAACTGTGTAGTTGTAGCTTTATATATTGCTAGGGTTCAAGTTTGAACTTTTATTTTGTTTTGTTTTGTTTTGTTTTTTTTTGTATTTTTTTTATAACTGTTAATTTGAGAAACATGACATCTTGAAATTATGGGAATTTAGGTATAGATAATTCTACTATTGATCCGCATACATATTGTGAAGGAAACCACCCGTATCAAAATTACCAAAATATTCCTGAGAGCGAGTTATGTGCACCAACTCAATCTTATTTGTGGAATGTGTGTGATGTGTGTGGTGGTAAAAATAGTCACTTTAATGTTTGTGCTTATATTTCTTATCTTCCCTCAACCCCTTACTATGATGGTTCTACCTTTTCTTGTGAAGTTAATAGGAACAAAGAACCTGAGAATGCAGACCTGAAGGAGATCAAAGATATGTTAAAGTGCCTTCTGAAACAAAATAATGAAAAACAATTGCAGATAGAAAGGCAAGAGGCAACTATTCGCAAGTTGGAGGCTCAATTGAGTCAAGTGGTTGGAGCTTTTAATGCTCAACAAGCCAATATTGATGATAGTAGCCAAGAAGAGCATGAATTTGAGGTGTTAATTGGGGAGGTCAGAGTAGAACATCAACAACCTAGCCAACTACAATTTGAGGATGTCAATGTCGAAGAAGTGAGACTAGAGTCAGCCAAGGACATTGAGGATACAAATTTTGTTGACTCTAGTATCATTGATGTTGAGGATGCTGAAAGTCCTGAAGTTCATGTGTGTGGTCCTCTCTCCAAACATTTTTCTACATTGTGCTTGGATGACGATATGGAAATAGAGTCATTCGAGCCGATTGAGAAGTCAAGGAATGAGGAACAAGGTGCCTACATTCTGGAATTTTTCTTGCCAGAAAGACAGGACTACATACCTCATCTAAAAGCCAAGAAGTGTAGAATAGTACAATAGTTGCTTGGGCCAATTAGATTTGTTCCTCCACCCTTGTCCCCAAGTGATTCGCGCCGTGCCACGACGTTAAATTAAGCGCTTGTTGGGAGGCAATCCAGCTTTATTGCTTTCTTTTATTTATTTTTTATTTTTTAAACTGTATTATTTTTGTAGTGTCAATTTTTTATGTTCTAGGAGCATGGAAAGCAAAGGTATTGGAAGGATGCAACAACAAACCAAATGGTTGGAACTAAGTGTGAGGTACCCGCACGAAGGATCAAGCTTGGGAGAAGTGTGAGTACCCCATGAGTTGTTAGTGCTTCAACCTACCAGAGAGTCTCTTTTACCCTTTTATTATTTATGGTGTGCATTGAGGACAATGCACAATTTTAAGTGTGGGGTGAGGAGATTGTCTGGGTGACTTTCTATGCTATTTTAGTTGTGTTAGTTTAATTAAATAATTTTTTTTTTAAAATAGAAAAGATTGGACTTTTCCCGACTATGGATTTATTAGACAATTTTCTTGAGGGATTTAAGTCTGAAGAAAAAATAAAATAAAAAGATTTTCTTTTGTTAGGTAGTGTAGCAATTCCTCCTTCGTTTTTCTTTGTGTTGCGGTTCTTTTCCAATGGTTTTATTTGAACCGGGTATAGTTAGTTTTTTTAGGAATAGGAGCCATTGTGTTGTGTTTTGAATTGAAGCAATATCTCTTGACTTTGTTATGCCTTGAGAACAGTGAGTACTTTGGTTGTGACGCTTATGGTCAGTTTTTGACTCTTGTATAAGTACCTTAAATTGTATGATCTTAAATTTGCTTAACTGTTTTAACTAGAGTGTCTTGATGAGTGCAATCCTGAGTGAGTTATGTGTCATGTGTGTGTAAGGATTTGTTATATTCTGTGCATTGCATTTGATGCCTAGAACTTGCCTTGTGTGTTTGCAAAGCGAAATAGTAGTTTTGTTCAGTCTTGAAAGTGATATAGGCGTTTCTTTGTTGAGCCAGATATGTATATTTTACCCACCTAGTTGTTATGTATCGTAGTTAACCCCTTTGAGCCTGTAATCTTGTTTCTTTGGCAACCACATTACAAGCCTTACCCATTTGTTTGAATTAACCATCTATTTGAACCATTGTAACCTCTCATGAGCACTTGAATTGTTTATGAACTTTGTAAAGGTTAAAGTATGGGGTGGTTGGTTTGGCTTTTGAGTGGAACTAATTAAATAAGGAGAAAAGTGCGCTGTTTTGAAAAAGTAAGAGCCACTTGAATTGAAAAAAAATAAAAAATAGTTGGATTGTTGTGGAAAAAAAATTCCTTGATAAGTGGTGGCTCTTGATGTAAGTATGCTTAAAGAAGAATGAGGTAATATACATTGATGTGAAGGTGGAGTTTTGGTTTGACATGAGTTTGAGGTTTAATTTAGGTAAAGTATATGTATTAAAGTGTCTAGGGAGGTGTAGTCACGCTTATATCTAAATGTATCCTACCCATCCCGTAGCCTACATTACAACCAAATAAAGTCATAATTGATCCTAGATTGAATGAGCTCGATTAGTGGAGTAGTACACTACGGGCAAGCTTATGGTGCATCTTTTGTGGCATATGAATGTTATTTCTCAGAGTGAGTGAATTCTTTCTATCTTGAGTTCCTAAGTGTTCTTAAATTTTATTGTGTGGAACTACTCTCTGTTGTTGTGTGAGGGCACTTGATTTATGAAGGAAAGGTAATGTCAGTGACCTCTATGTTAGAGTAAGTGGGTGAGTTGTGAATAATGCGTGGTACTTGCATTGTGAGTCAAATCTTGAGGTGAAGATGTTACGCTTTTGTGCTTAGTCTATTTTAAATACTCTTGGTGTGATGGGTTATGAGAATTGTTTAAAAAGGTCGTGTCTATAAAAAAGTGCAGTTTGATTACTCGAGGACGAGCAATGGTTTAAGTGTGGGGTGTTGATGATCGGCTATAATTATGTATTTTAGTCACTTATTACACTCAAATTTACTGTACTTTAGTTGAGTTTGAGCTTTAATCGCTAGTGTCTTGCACTAATTGTGTGTTTTATGCCTTGTAGGAGTGATTCCGAGCTATGTAGATGTTATGGAATGAATTCAAGTGATTTGGAGCTTGGAAGTATTAGTAAAAGCCCAGGGAATTAAGCCGGGATCGTATTCGAGGATCAACGGATGATAGAGCAACAAAACGAAGAATCGAGTAAACATATTGCGCATTGTCTAGTAAAATGCACATGACTTTTTGTTTAGAACTCCATTTAGGCTCCACAATATATGGTTGGAAAGCTAACTCAAAGAGCTACAACTTTCATGTTTTACGTTTTTTCAAATTCCAAACGGAACAGGGTGAAAAATGCGGTTGAAACCGCGACCGCGGACCTGAGGCGGGCTGAGGCAGTACACTAGGAAAGTACCGGGCGCGGTAGCCCGTATCGTGCCCGGGCCGCGAACGTCCAAGCCTGGAAACTTGTTCTTTTTCGCGTAGGAGAAGGTATAATAGTTTGGGCCCGACCCTACTTGGTATATATACATGGAAAAACGGTATTTTGAGAGGAGGAGACCAATTTTTGACACAAATTCGACCTAAGGAGGCAGAGACACAATAGGAGCAAGGCGGAGAATTCTTCTACGAATTTTTCCTTCCTCTTCTTTTTCATTGTTGGTTATGACTTTTAGTATTGTAGTTTTACATACTATTATGAATAGCTAATTTGTTATCTAGGGTTTTGATAGAACCTTTTGTAGGATAAATTCTTTGTTATGTTTTTATATAATTTAGCCGTTGGATTTCTCTACTTGTTCAACTACGTGTTTGTTGTTGTTGATTGAATGACCATCAATTGACTGTGCCTATTTAGTGTGTAGTGCTCTCGAGAGAGTACATATTTAGGTAGTTGTTGAAAAACGTCACTCCTAACGTATGTGAAAAATCAATACAGTTGGTTTAAAGGCAGATTTAGAAATAACAAAGCCTTGACGTGGTCATAATGAGCGGTTAGATAAAGCCAACTAGCGTAGTTCGAGAGAATATGTCTAGTAAATTATTGTAGTTGTTTGAGGGAGAATTACGATATCTAAAGTGCTCACGATCAGTAGAGAATAACTTGGTAAAATTATAAGGAACATAGCTAGAAGGATTCCGACAATTGGGGAAATCATAGCTCTAGACCTTCTTAATTTAGTCTTCAACCCTTTGTCTCGTTAGTTGATAATTTTACCGTTTTCTAGTATTTGCTAGTTAATTAGTTAGAAATATAAATCTCAATCTTTATAATTTAGAAAATTGTTCAAACTTGTTTTTTTAGTGATATTAAACAGATATAGCTAAGCCTTAGTTTTCTGTGGGATTCGACTCCGGACTTTTAGACCGGATTATATTTGCAGCGACCGCTTATCCTTTTTAAGACTAGAGTTGAGCGTGATTAGCAGGCAATGCTTTTTGAAATGAGTTTGAGATGGTGTAAGAATCAATCAATCAAGGATTTCTTTTTACAGAAAACGGACCTCTTGTGCTCTCCAGAGCAGTTGGAGGAACAACGATTCTGAACTGATGGCAGGAGATAATACCAACGAAATCAAGACCTCACTAGAAGAAACAAATGGTGAGGTGCACCATCAATACGAAGTAGGTTATAGAAAAGCAAAATCCCCGGACAACCGATGGACATCAAGTTATATCTTAAGTCTATAGCGACTTAATGGAGCTGCAGCGTGAAATTAAAGGCCATCCCAACTCAGATAAATTCCAGTACTTATCCTACAAGATCAGATCTCAAAATTCAAATAATAGGAGATCAAACTATATAGCAAACATAAATATAAACTGCAGATTGAAATAATTCACCTTAAACTTCAGACTGCAACAGAGGCTGGTTTCCTATTTAAAGCTAGATAGACCTCATCAGACAAGGAAGCAGTAATAAGGTCAAGAGACTCAAACGGCTCTCTCAGTCTCAAGCATTTTAGTAAAGAGTATCAGTAGGGTTCTTATTTTTTAATCTGGTCACTCAAATCTCAGAATATTGGGTTTTCGCCATGTTGTAAAATCATAATGGTTTGGAGGTAATTTTTAACAACAATGCAAACAAGAAAAACAAAAAAGATGAAAAAAGAGCCACAGAATTAGGCACCAGAGAAGTTGGTACAGCTTTGGGAGAAAAGGGACATGTACAAAAATCCAGTTGTATCAGGGCAAGAACTCTGCCATCAATCTTAACAGGGGAAAATGGTGGTTTACAACAAAAAGTTGCCGAGGCTTAGTTCTTTATTTCTTTTCCTTTTTTGAGGGTCTAAGCAGGACGAGTGATTACACTTGCACCTAAAACAACAACCAGTGAAAAGTTCTTAGGCAACACTGTTGAGACTTGAAAGTTGGAGGTGCGCTTCATTTACATATAGCAGACAAAAGAACCTATATATTTTTGTTCCCTTCAATGCTTGTGGAAGATTGTACATTATATGTTATCTTATAAAGGGAATAGTGCTCACTTTGTTAAGGAGTCAAATTCTAGAGAAACCATCAAGCAATAAAATTTGTCATCAGGCGAAAAAAAATAGTTGACATCAAAGAAATAAGGACCTGATTTGAGGCCAATATCTCTTACCGCTACAAGTATGAACATCTACTATAAAGTAGAATTTTTCGTAAACCCCAACTCTTTTTATTTCCTCAACAACAACAAATACCAAACTAGCCGGGGTCAGCTATATGAACCTTCATTATCATTCACTCCATTTGGAACACTGCATCCCAATACTCAATAATTTCAACATTAATCCTCCAATTTGAGGAAAATTTTCCTAAAAAGTCAAACAAATAAATTAACACTACAAAAGATCGCACGCTAATGCAAAGTACAATTAAACAAAAATCAAGCTTGTCAAATAATCACCTGTCAAGACAACGCAAATTCGACGAAGAGTCCTATTGTTTCTTCTTCTTTCTGAAAATATAAACGTCGGTCTCCTCGTACGCGTACTCCGGATGTAAATGCTCGTGTGGAACCTTCTCGATATCAAACATGTCTCCGCTAAGCTCCCAGAACTTCTTATGCGCTTCAGGAGATCTCAGCTGGTAACCCAACAAAACGACGCCGTTCTCTCCCAGCAAAGCTTCCATAGTCGAGAGCAATGGACCCACCGTCTCCTCCAAGTACACCACATCGGTAGCAACAACGACATCAAGCGGTGGGTTAAGAGATTTTATCTGGTCTTGATTGGACCAATTCAACTGAGCCGTTTTCAAAGATTTATTCAAAACGGGCTTGTTTTTCTTAAGGTTGTGTTTTAGGGCCGGCATAACAGGAGCGATATCAGTGATAACGACGTTGTTCAGTCCCAGCAAGAAGAGGCCCATGGCGGCTACTCCACAACCGGCGCCGAGTTCGATTCCGCGTTTGTTTTGGAAGTTAAGGATGTCGGAATAGGGATTCGGAGTAACGGCGCATGTTTGAGGATGCCAACGTTCGGCGAATTTGACGAGGACAAGTGAACAGGGCCATACGCTGGTACCTACGTGCATGGATCCATTGTCTTGGTGGAAAGATAGCTGAGAATTTAGCACTTGAAGATCGATCACTGGCGAGTCTGTGAACTTCATCTTCTCTAATTTTCTCTCAGTAAAAACTGCACTTTACCTTTGAGCTGAAATTAAATGTCAGTGGGTTAATGGGCCAAACTTCTGGAACATACCAGTAGTGGGCTAGGCCTTCTTCAGACAAAGGGGATTTTGTGCCGCGACCTGAGTGTTTACACAGCTGCTCGGATTTCCTATTTACTTTTTCGTATACATAGATTATAGATTCATTATTATTATTTATATTATTATAAAAGTGAAAAGTCCTTAGTTAAAAAGTTAAATGATTTAAATGCCTTTTTAAATATCCTAAATATTCTTACTTATATCAAATATGGAAATAAAAAAGCAAATAAATGGAGGAGTCCATCACGCATCAAATATTTTTCTTTGATCGGTAAGTTAATGTCCTCCGTATAAAACTCTTATTTTCTTGTACTTTACATATATATTGGTTTTGTTTAGTATCTATTACCATAATATTAAGTTTTTGGTTTAGTTTATTTCCTTGATTTATTTTGGTGATTAAAAAAGAGAAACTATAATAATTTATGTGGGGTATTTTTTTCATGCATTTGTTAAAGATCAAAATTATTGTTTTGTATTAAATATATTTACGAATGAAAATTTACAAACTATAAAAAGTCAATATGAAAAAGTTACAAACTTTAGAAAGATATGCTCAACTTGCATTGTTTATTAAGGGTAAAGGCATGATAAAACACCTTAATAAATAGTATGTAGCATATCTTTATTAGGCAATTCTTACTGCAAGAGAGTTTATGTAACTATACTTGTTTATTATTTTACAAACAAAATGTACTTTATTAAAAGATAAAGTTAAGTTGTTACGAAGAAAGAAAGTGAATGTATAGTTTTACGAAGGTGCTTATAAGTGACTGAAATTTAGAATATATGAGTGATCCTCAAGTAAAGAAACCGTAATAAAAATTAAAAATAATTTAAAAGTGAATTGATTAGCAAGCTATTATATTATATTTTAGTGCAGAAATCTAAATAATATTAAAGCACTTGCTATTTTAAGTGAAAATAAAATAGTAAAAGAAATATAATATGAAAGAAAAAAATAGAAAAGAGATAGGCAGAGTATTTTTGTAATATATTTCTCTTTAAAATATCTATAGAAAATATAAACACTTAAAATATTTTTTTGCATCGAACTAAGCTTATTTTTAAAAAGTCCAAATTTAAATAATAATTAATTGTGTATAGACACACACGAAAACTTAAACATTTATATTGTAATATGATATTAACATGTTTTTCATATTTTCACTGTTTCTCGGATAATATTAACAATCATAGACTCTTGCCTTCATAAAAAACAATATTCAGATGCATGGTTGTGTGTATCAATAGAGAAAGAATTCTCTCCTCAAAATGTAAAAAGAGTAGACTAATCAAGATATAACAGTTAGACTTTATTTTGCAATAATGCTTTATTCTTCAATATATTGGAAATAACTTTTTATAGATTAAAAAAAGGACAATTTGTATTTTATGCATTTTGCTTGTGAGAAAGAAAAAAAGACGTCTTTCAGTTAGCTGACCATTTGTGTATTTATGAATAAATACTTTTTCAAGAAAATTCATACAAAAAACTTGAACAATTTTAAGTTGAATATATCAATTTAGATTTAAGATGATTGAGGACATATCCGGTAAAGTTTCTTCCTTTATTAGGCTGGATAAATAAGAAGCAACAACAACAACAACAATATAATCCCACAAGTGGGGTCTGGGGAGGGTAATATGTACGTAGACCTTACTCTACCCCGAGGGGCAGAGAGGCTGTTTCCAGGAGACCATCGGCTCAAGAAAGCAACAAGAGACGATATATTAGTATTATTAATAGACTCATAATAAAATAACATAAAATAACAGCAATATAAGAAATATAGAAAATACGAAAAAGATGAAAAGTATAATAATATCCAGCAGATAAAGCCCTGCATCAGTAACAACAATTATCATTTTCTTGTACTTACATACTTTTGTTTTTAACTTTTACTTTATTACTCAAACAAATTTTTTAATATCAACATTTATGTGATTGTTTAAAAACATAATACTTATTGAGATAGAGTACACGCGCAACGCGTGTGCTGAGAAACTAGTACATATATATATATATATATATATATATATATATATCCATCATTTATTTTTAGTTTAAATGGTTGGGTGAACAACTGTTTAAGTTAATTATTTTTTATTTTTGTGTTTACATAAATTTTAGAAATTTTACCGGATAAAAATTATAAATAGACCTTTTCCATGTCTGTAAGTGAAAAATAGGACTATCGTGGAGTTTCAAATTTGACATGTGAAATTCCAAGATATTAATTTTAACTAGTATTAGCACCCGCGCAGATGTGCGGACACTAACCATGTTAGATATTTGAATTATTTGGATTATACGTATAAAAATCTTCAAATTAAAACCTTCTCGATAAATATAGATTATCATTGGATATTAATTAAGAAACACTACATGAAAATGATTAAATATTTCTCAAATCTCCTAGTTATAATTCTATTTTTCTTTTTTAGTACCATTCTCGCCGGTGTCATTGGGTCCAAAAAATAGTCAGGAAGCAAAATAATAACTCGTGTTTATGGCAAACCAATCAAAGGTTGAGACTATGAAGAACTCTTTGAATACGACTTGACTCTTTTACTACTGCTTAAACTCTTATTTGGTGTGTTGATATATTCTAAAATTATTTCTATTTTAAATTTTCAGTTTCTAAAACTTTGTTTTTCAATAATAATTGTTTTTATAACAATATAAGTGAAAATATTATCCTTAATTCAAAACTCATTTTAATCGGCTATCTAAAATTTAAAAAAATTATTTAGCTAGTGATTTTCTTTCTAGTATGACTCCATTTTGATATTTGATACATGTTAAATATGTGAGTTATTTGAATTATATGTAAATAACCTTAAAATTTAAACCTTCCAGGTAACTATAGATAATTGTTAGATATTGTGTATAGAACACTACATGAAAAAGGCTAACATTTTCTCAAATCACATAGCGATAATTTTATTTTTGCACCATTCTTATTGGTGTCATTGGAACCTAAAAATAGTCACAAAGCGAAATAATAACTCGTATTTATGAGCTCTCGCAAAGCACAAAGGTTGGCACAATATGAACGATTCTTTGGTTACGACGTGACTCTTTTACTACGACTTGAATTCTTATTTGGTATGCTATTATGTTTAAAAAAATATTTCTATTTTGAAATTTCAATTCCTACAACATTATATATATTTCAATAATGATTATTTTTATAATGATGCAAGTGAAGATATTATTTTTAATTTAAAATTCGCTTTAATCGGCTATCTAAAAATGTAAATGAATATTTGGCCGTAAATTTTATTCTAGTATGACTCCATCTTAAGTTTATCGATATCTCTAGCCACAGATTTTAAATTTTGAATACCCTATACATATACAGATTTTTTGTTCTTTGAATCATTAAATGTTAGATTGATTGATTGTTATTATATAGCATTGCATATATTGTTTTAAAATTGCCAAGCAATTTTTTCTCGACACCATACTTGGCTTAACCTCAATGCAAACTACTAAGTTACAATAAAATTCAAATTCAAATACCATATCAGTTTGTTAGTACTAGTATTTTTTTTTAAAAACGACACACAATGTAAATAAAAAAATATTCTAAGATATCCTTATCTTATAATCTATGTATTTGAGTTGAAAAAAATATTTGAAATCGATGAGATCGTCTTCCAAATTTTTTACACTTAACAAAGATGAAACAGAAGAAGAAATTCGTTGTCGTCTCTTATTTCTGGTCATTAGATTTTTCATACATTTTTTCTATATTTATTTTCTTTTATCTTTTTTTTTTGTTTTTCTTTCTTTTCTTACATAAAATTAAGTTATTTCGTAAAAAAAAAGATGAGTTTTAATTTAATAGAAATTGTCTACATAAGAACTTTTTTTATATTTTTAGTCTTTGGTTGAAATTCTGTCATATTATTCTTTTGGCTTTATCTTATCAACCTAAACAGGAGCTCACCCAACCACTTAAATTAAAAAATTGAGGATGTATAATTTATATATAATTCATATGTAACATGTGTATAATCGTTTGTAATAGGTATATCATCTATGTATATTAGCTATAAAAAGTAAACAATAAATCTGCCCGGATATTTATGTAATAATCCACAAGATTTCGGTTTCTTGATTTTATCCATGATATGACTTCTATTATAATTATTTTAAAAACTCTCTACTAAAATTTAAAAATATCTTGCCTTTTATTTTAAAAATTACATTATAATTTAAAAATAATCTCATTTCGAAATAATTTGTTTACATTTTAAAAATAACTATTTCACGCCATACCAAATTTTTTTAAAAATATATTTTTTGTTATACTTGAAAATCACTATAGAAACTATCAATTAGAAACCAATATCCCTCCTTTTGAAATCGAGAAAAAAATATTTCACATAATCTAATGATTCAAAACTAATATTTTTCAATGAAAAAATACTACACCCTTGTAATGTTGGCTTGACTGCAGCTAAATGAAGAGGTTTCGGCTTATACCCTTCAATTCCTAGAAGGTGTTAAATAGAAATTAATAAATTATATAGCCAAAGTTTTGTTATCTGTTTGATGTCCATTTATATAAATTGATTCTTCAAACAAACATTTTTTTAAAAAGAAAAAAAAAACAACTTGTGTTGAATATTGAGTGATTTTGTAATGTTTCTTTCCCCAACATGTAGGTTTACTTTATTATATATGTAAGTAAATTTTTATTAACTTTTAAACTTTTTTTGTTATCTGGATAAACATAGACGTGTACCATATATATTACATTTATTTTAAAAGAAATTCACTTTATTCAAATCGAGCTATAGACTATAATTATAGGATTTTAAATGTAAAAAAGTTTATAGTTATATCGAGATTTTTTTTTTGGCCAGAGGCGAAGTAGTATTTACATAATTTGAATTAAGATAACAAAAGTTCCTAATATAATTGCATATGATCACTAACCGAATTAAGTATGATAACATGGTAACAAAAGATAATTTTTTAAATTTTAATTCAAATTCAAATACTTTATATACATAAATTCAAAATTACCATATATATATATATAACATAGTCAAATATAGAATAAAATTACCGTATACTATTGACATTTATTAGTTTGCCACTTGGCTTAACCACAAAGTCAATTATATATGGTAACTTTATGGCTTTAATATATACTAGTATTAGCACCCGCGCAGATGCGCGGACACTAACCATATTAAATATTTGAGTTATTTGGATTATACGTAAAAAATCTTAAAATTTAAACCTTCTCGATAAATATAGATAATCATTGGATATTAATTAAGACATGAAAATGATTAAACATTTCTCAAATCTCCTAGTTATAATTCTATTTTTCTTTTTTTGGTATCATTCTCGCCGGTGTCATTGGATAAAAAAAAATAGTCAGAAAGCAAAATAGTAACTCATATTTATGGCAAAACAATCAAATGTTGAGACAATGAAGGACTCTTTGGATACGACTTGTCTCTTTTACTACAGCTTGAACTCTTATTTGGTGTGTTGATATATTCTAAAATTATTTCTATTTTAAATTTTCAGTTTCTAAAATTTTATTTTTCAATAATAGTTATATGAACAACGTAAGTGAAAATATTATCCTTAATTCAAAACTCATTTTAGTCGGTTATCTAAAATTTTAAAAAATCTTTAGCGAGTGATTTTCTTTCTAGTATGACTCCATTTTGATATTTGACATTAACCATGTTAAATATGTGAGTTATTTGAATTATATGTAAATAACCTTAAAATTTAAACGATCTAGTTAATTATAGATAATCATTAGATATTGTTTATGAAACACTACATGAAAAAAGGCTAACATTTTCTCAAATCTCGTAGTGATGATTTTATTTTTGCACCATTTTTATTGGTATCATTGGAACCTAAAAATAGTCACGAAATAATAACTCATATTTATGAGCTCTGGAAAAGCACAAAGGTTGGCACAATATGAATGATTCTTTGGTTACGGCGTGACTCTTTTACTACTACTTAAATTCTTATTTGGTATGCTATTATGTTTTAAAAAAATATTTCTATTTTAAAATTTCAATTTCTACAACATTATATATATTTCAATAAAATAATTATTTTTATAATGATGCAAGTGAAGATATTATCCTTAATTTAAAATTTACTTTAATCGGCTAGTAAAAAATTTAAATGATTCTTTAGTCGGTAAATTTTATTTCAGTATGACTCCATTTTGAGTTTATCGATATCTCTAACCACAAATTTCAAATTTTGAATACCCTTACATATACAGATTTTTTGTTCTTTGAATCATTAAATGTTAGATTAATTGATTGTTATTATATAACATTGCATATATTGTCTTAAAATTGCTAAGCAATTTTTTCACCATGCTTGGCTTAACCTCAATGCAAACTACTTAAATTATAATTAAATTCAAATTCGAATATCATATCACTTTGTTAGCAATAGTGATTTTTTTAAAAACGACACACAATGTAAATAAAAAAAATATTCTAAGATATCCTTATCTTATAATCTATGTATTTGAGTTGAAAAAAATATTTGAAATCGATGAGAACATCTTCCAAATTTTTTACACTCAACAAAGATGAAACAGAAGAAGAAATTCGTTGTCGTCTCTTATTTCTGGTTTTTAAAATTTTCATACATTTTTTCTATATTTATTTTCTTTTATCCTATTTTTTTATGTTTATCTTTCTTTTGTTACACAAAATTAAGTTATTTCGTAATAAAATGATGAGTTTTAATAGAAATTGTCTACATAAGAACTCTATTTATATTTTTAATCTTTGGTTGAAATTTTGTCATATTTTTCTTTTGGCTTTATCTTATCAACCTAAAAAGGAGCTTACCCAACCACTTAAACTAAAAAATTGAGAATGTGTAATTTATTTATAATTCATATGTAACATGTGTATAATCGTGTGTAATAGGTATATCATCTATGTATATTAGCTATAAAAAGTAAATAATAAATCTGGCCGGATATTTATGTAATAATTCATAAGATTTTGGTTTCTTGATTTTATCCATGATATGACCTCTATTATAATTATTTTAAAAACTCTCTACTAAAATTTAAAAATATATTATCTTTTATTTTAAAAATTACATTATAATTTAAAAAATAATCCCATTTCGAAATAATTTGTTTACATTTTAAAAATAACTATTTCACGTCATACCAATTTTTTTAAATATACTTTTCGTTACACTTGAAAATCGCTATAGAAACTATCAATTAGAAACCAATATCCCTCCTTTTGAATTCGAGAAACAAATCTTTCACATAATCTAATGATTCAAAACTAATATTTTTCTATGAAAAAAAATACTATACCCTTGCAATATTGATTTGACTGCAGCTAAATGAAGAGGTCGGCTTATATCCTTCAATTCTTAGAAGGTGTTAAATAGAAATTAATCAATTATATAGTCAAAGTTTTGTTATTTGTTTGATGTCCTTTATATAAATTGACTCTTCAAACAAATATTTTTCAAAAAGAAAAAAAACAACTTGTGTTGAATATTGATTGATTTTTGTAATGTTTCTTTCTCGAGCATGTAAGTTTACTTCATTATATATGCAAGTAAATTTTTATCAACTTTTAAACTTTTTTTTTGTTATAAACATAGACGTGTACCTTATACATTATATTTATTTTAAAAGAAATTCGCTTTATTCAAATCTAACTATAGTGTTTTAAAGAATTATAATTATAAGATTTTAAATGTAAAAGAGTTTATAGTTATATGGAGTATTATTTATTTATTTTTGCTAGAGGCGAAGTGGAATTTACATAATCTGAATAAGATAACAAAAGTTCCTAATATAATTGCATATGATCACTAACCGAATTAAGTATGATAACATGGTAATAAAAGATATTTTTTTTATTTTAATTCAAATTTAAATTTTTATATATATATTTGACTAACATAATCAAATATAGAATAAAGTTACCATATACTATTGATATTTATTAGTTTGCCACTTGGCTTAACTACATAATCAATTATTTATGGCAACTTTATAGCTTTAATATATATAGATATAGATATAGATTACAAGATTGAAAAATGGTTAGCTCGCGATGTTTACTAATTATCTATAAAACCATTAATAAGAATTCTTGTTTTTTCCCTTTCAGATGATAATCGAAGCAAGTTGGTCCAAGACCTGGGAAAAAGAGAGGAATTTATTTACAGTAGATTAACTATGATGAATAGTTCGAATTTATTCACCAGTAAATCCTAATCTTACAAGCTAATAGCCTCTCGTAATGTGACAGATCTCTTTGAATTATAATCTAGTGCATTAATGGGTCATCTTTAGATGTAACTTTGTAAAAAATAATTAATAAAGTACTAATAAACTTAAAAAATTCAAGAGTCATTCTTTGTTCGGAGGATAATGCAAGCTAATTAGTATTATCAAAGCACACCATGTTTGTGGTCAACATCATATATAACAATTTACCCCGATTATTTTGATTATGTTTTTGTTTGGAATAAACTATTTTACTCTCGCCTATGTATATTTTTGAAGATTATCGTAGTCTTGTTGTAGCACCAAAAAAAAAAAGAAAAAAAGTTGGGGGAGCCAAGTGCACAAACGGGATACAAGCCACTCCAAACAAGAAAATACGTAACAAATAGAAAAACCCAACAAAAAGAAGTAAAGAAGCATAGTACAAAAAAGATGGTGTTAGATATAGCCTAGTTAGCTAGTCCTTTGATGCCTAAAACATCAAAATAATTGCAGAAAGTAACTAAGAGGAAGATTCAGATTTCTGAACATTGACAGATATTCGTAGCTGAAAAAGAAAAGCCAGGTAACTAACTAAAACCTCAGTAACTTCTTGAACATGCACATGTATTACCTATAAGGATTCTGTGCACGAGTAGAGACCCCAGGCTTTCTTGTTCTTTTGTCATCTCACGTCCTTAGCTTGTACATGATTGAGACACTTACTTTTTCTTTTTACTCAGCACTAGTCAAAAGGCAAACATGAACACATTGATATCATGCCTGGCATCACTCATTGTCTTTTGAATAATTGTCCTTTCGCAATTCGCAACCATATTAAGGTTTTTCAAGTTTAATTTGGAACATTCAGTATATATATGTGGACGAAGAACTAACATTAATGATGTAAAACAATACTCACTCAGTTTTAATTTGTTTTGAAGCTATTTAATTGGATGCACAATTTAAGAAAAAAGAGAAGATATTTTCGAAATTTGTGTTCTAAAACAATCCATAAATATTTGCGTGACTCTAAATCATCTCATTAAGAGTAAAAATGATAAGTTTAAGGTTACATTCTTTCTAAATTTAGAATGAGACATTCTTTTCGAAACCAACTAAAAAGAAAATAGGTTCATTCTTTTTTAACGAAGATAGTATATTGAAACTGTAGAGGCTATTTGAAGCAAGATTTTCTTTCAAGTCCACTTGAACGTACCTTGATTGTTTCCTTGAATACAATTGCTATTTTTCACCAACACAAATTCTCATAACTAATCTATCCATAAGAATTTATCCTGATAAAAAGAAATCATTAAATATATTTTCGTATCTCTTTTTGTTTTCTCCTCATAATTGATGCTTCTTTTCTGTTGCTGCTACTTTAATTTAATCATCCATTGTGCCCTTAATAGACGGTTACTAACAGTTCTCTGACCGATTGTTTGGTTAGGAAACAAGTTATCCTAAAATTAATTATTTCGTAATTAGTTATTCCGAAATTATTATCCCACGCTGCTATAGGAATAAGAATAATACTACAATTACGGAATAACTAATTTCGGAATTAATTATACCAAGATTTTATACCAACTAAATATGAGATAAATTCATTTTAAATTTAATCCTTAAATTAATTATCCCTTATCCCTCGTAACAAACAAGTCCCGGTGTTAATCCTTAAATTGAATTTTTTGAATTTAGAAAGCAGGCACATTTTTCTAGGAAAACATAGCATGCCCAAATTGCACTACCTTACTTTGACACCGAGAAAATTAGCAGACTTGTTGTGTTGCTTATTTTGATTTATAAATTTTTAAATTAAGAAAGCCAGCACATTTTTCTAGAAAAACTTGGCATGCCCAAATTGCACTGCCTTGTTGTGTTTCTTATTTTGATTTCTTTGATAGGAAGGAAATCATGAATTCGCTTATTAATTTTCTGGAGTCTGCTTACGATGTATCAAGTTAGAACTGCATCTCAACAGAAAACCCACTATGTCAACCTAACCATTTCAAAAGTGACCTTAAAGAATTTTTAATATAATGTAGAAATGATATCGGGTAGCCATTCCTGAGGACTGCTATTTAGAAATTAGTCAATCGTTCAAATTTTTAAGGACACACAATCAAAATTATTAGTTCAAATTTTAAGACAAAATAAGTACGGGCTATTTGTGTACTTCTCCCTAATATAATTACGAGGAAAAATTAGGCACAAAGACAACTATGGGAAGGGAAAAAAAAATAGAAAAGAAAAGTTCAAATCCTTTTATGGGTGGGATCACAGAAAACTTTAAATGAACATCTATTCCTTGCATGCAACTTACTACAAATATATAGCTAATAGAGTTGCTAACTTTGCATGGTTAAACAAAAAGAAGTTACATAACCTTATTTTAAGCTGCCATGGGTACTTGGGCTAGCTAGATTCAAGGCTTTTTGCCATTAATTTTAATATCTTTGAAAAGCAGTTTGAGATGAGAAGATAATAACTAGAACAAATATGAAAGCTAGCAATAATGGAGTTGAAAAGGGCTATCTGTATTGCCCCCACTAAGCACCCCACTTTAATTTTTATTAAAAAAATTAAAGCCATCTTTTTAAAGAGGGTTCAACAGAATATGCATGGATCTCCTCCTTGAGCTCTTTGATAACATTTTTTGCAGAGCAACTTTTTAACTTTCTTCAACCACTCAATTGCTACCTTTTCTTCTCTGCAAAGTTTGCAAATACTAAAATCCCCCATCTTTCCCTCCACCCCCCTCCCCCAAACCCACCCAACACCCAAACCCACTTTATTATTCGATCCGTTTCAATTTAAATGACATATTTTTTTTATTAATCCGTTAAAAAAATGACATATTTCTATATTTGAAAACAAATACTTTTAATGAATTTTTTTTATAGACACACAAATATCATGATCCCACAAAACTTTCGCCTCCTTAAGCTTTTAGGACCACATATTTCAAAAGTCTTTTTTTTCTTAAATATTGTGTCAAGTCAAACTACATCATCTAAATATCTAAATTGGGAGAGAGTATCATATTAGCTTTCTTGAGACAAAATATTTAAAAATAAACTTTATTACATTGGGGATTAGATAAGGAGAAAGGAGAACGAAACAGTGAGAATTGAACTCACGCCTACTGATTGGAAGGCTTTCACCGATACCACCAGACTGTAAGCCGAATTAAAACAAAATATTAATATGAAAAATAAAATTACCCAATTTAATCATATCCATCCATTGATGGAAGAAGGGTGGCAGATTGATTGTACCCCAACTCCCAAGAAATCTCTAGTTTGCCCTCCCACTCCTCCTCCTGTCACACTATCTTCACGAGTTATTATGTGACGTCGTTTTGAAGGAGGATTATACATCTGCAGCTGGTTCAAAGTAGAGAAATCATTCACTGAACCTTGATCTACTTCACTTCCAAGACTAGTACTGATTGAGTTATTTGTAGTAGTAACGTAAAATCCACAGAACTTGTTGTTATTCACTTCTTGAACTTGAACATTATTGTTCTTGACATTGCAATTATTCATCCCAAAATTGTTTCCAAGAAATGATGGGTCAGTAGTTGTGGTTGTTGCTCCTATCTGAGCAGCTTTTTGGAGCAAAGCAGTAGCTGACATACTAGCAGTAGAAGAAGGTGTAATTTGCTGGTGAGATTGGTGTTGGGTACTAAACAATGAAGGAACGCTTATGTTTGCAGATGAAGTGTTTGTTAATTGTTGCCAGTTAACATGGTTGTAATTTACTGGTGGAGGATTTGAACGTGGTGCAAGAAGGGTATTTGTGTCATAAACAGCTGCAGCTGAAGTCTGAATTAGAGGACTTATTTGATGGATTTCTTGGAGATTATTGTTACCTATTGTTTCTTGCTGTTGAGATACTTGCCCCATATTCCAAAGTGACAGTTGATCTCTTCTCATAATTGGGTCTGAGTTTTCGTTGTTGGTTGAAATTGGCTTGAAAAGAGAAGAGAAATGTTGTGCCATGTTTGGACCTAAGGGGGAACCTATGAAATGGTAATCGATGTTGTTTCCAGCCAATGGGTTGTGCATATTTGATGCTGCAGTAACTCTAGCTGTCTCCTCAGCTAATGCATCACAAAAAGCCCTATGAGTCACGAAGCTGTCTCGCCTGCTCAATTCAAAATATCATAAGATCAAATTAAGTCTAGGGCAAAAAAAAAACAGAAAAAATTACAAAATAAAGATTTTTGTTCCATGAATGTGAGAGTGGAGGAACTTAATGGCAAAAAACAAAAGTAAAAGGGCAACCCGTACACTAAGTTCCCGCTATGCACGTAGTTCGGGGAAGGGCCAAACCACAGAATCTATCGTACACAGTCTTACCCTACATTTCTGTAGGAGGTTGTTTCAATGTCTTAAATAACAAAAAACAATAATAAAAAAAACAAAAAAAAAAAAAATACTCTTTGGGACCCTAGTACCAAGATGAAGAAAGATACTAACCTAAGGATATCAAAGCTAAAATCCAAAAAACATAAATAACTCATTAGGACAAATAAAACGAACAAGAAAAACAAAAGAAAGACTTTTTAATGAATGTGAAAATGTAGAAAAGGGGAAAAAAAGAAGGTGCACTACTCTATAGGACCCTAGTAGTACCATAGTAAAGAAAGATATTAACCTACGAAGATAAGAAGCTAAAGAATGACTTTTGATTACGAGCAACTATTTTGTCTTCAGTAAACTACCCACTAAAAAAAGACACCAAAGAACAAACAAAGAAGAATTTCCACAAATTCCACTATTTGCAGGTTATGAAGAAGACAAACAAATCACAATCACAAACCTTCATTTTACACACATAAGGTAATTAATATTTTTCTTCAATAGTGTCCTTAAATTTTCTTCTTTTGGAACTTTAATGAAACCCTTGTGAATAAATAATTAACCATACCAAATGATAAGCAGTTAGTATGCGATGCGGTTAGAATTTCGAGAGTTAGAACGAGTTTTTACCTTGAAAAAATAGTACCACAATCACATCTATATTCCCTAGTGCCACAAGTTTTTGAATGAGCTTTCCAATCCGATTGCACAGCATATCTTTTAGAGCATTTCTCACATTTCCACTTCTTTTCTCCATGTTTTCTACAGTAGTGTTTCTTTATCCCAGTGAGATCTCCTAAAGCTCTTGAAGCGTGATGGTGAACACAACTCTTTTCAGGGCAAACGTAAACTCTCTTTCTCACTTCTTTTGAAGTCCTTTGCTTTAGTTTCCAAGGTAAATTATGTCCTCTCCTGTGAAGTTGCAGATTTTGATCTCTTTGAAAACCTTTTCCACAAATTTCACATAAGAATCTGTTGGTTGCCATCAGTGTCTTTGGTGATAAGGCAATCACTTCTGCTTCAGGATCTGTAAAGATAATAGCAAGATTAATTACTTTCTTAAGTTATATTGTAAAGAATTAAGGAAAAAACATGAATATTCATGAATAGCATAAGGTAGGGTAAAGTCTGCGTACACTTTACCCCAGACCTCACTTGTGGGATTTCACTGGGTTTGTTATTGCTGTTCTTGAATATTCATGAATATACATGACGGTAGCTTGTAAAGCTACAGAAAGGCAACAACAACAACAAACCCAGGGTAATCCCACAGCTGGGTCTGAGGAGGGTAATGTGTACGCAAATCTTATCCTAACCTTGTGAAGGTAGAGAGGTTGTTTTTGAGCTATAGAAAGGCATCACAACAAAATAATACTATGTTGATAATGAAAAAATGAGGGTTTGCTTGCCTGGATTTCCTGGAAGGTTTCTTTTTTTCTTGAGAGGGAGAGGATTGGATCCTTCAATTGAGTTAAATCCACTTAAGATTACTTCCTCTGTCATCTTTCTTTTAATTTCCTTAGCTTGGAGTCAATCTACAAAAACAAGTTCACTAAAAGAGTAAGCTGGCTAACTTGATCCTTTTGTGGGAAGAAAACTAGATATGAAGTTTGAAGGATTGAGATTTAAATCTGAAGTTTAAAGGATTGAATATATTTTAGATCTCTTTCTTGGTAGAATTAAGAGAAGAGCTCAAAATAAGAATGACTACTTGATTTAAGTTTTCTGCTCTAAATAACATGGAACTAGGAAGATAAATATATTAGATCTCTTTCTCTCTCTAGTTGTCTCACGCACACATTCTCATATACTGCAGTCTTTTAACTGCTTCTTGTCGGAATTGAATATTACTTGTATCTTATGGGAGGTGGTGAAAGGTGAAAGTTAAAGAGGAGGTTGTTTTTCTTTTATTTTTTTTAAAAAATAATTTGTTATATTGAAAAGGGGTGAGGGTTGGCAAAAAACACAAAACTAGGTGCATGATGACACATATGATGAGGACTGGAGAAAGTGAAGACTCCATACCTTTCCATTGGAATGATTATCCCATAATTGTTTTGCTTTTTGTTCTTTTAATATGTTATTAATTCATAAATACTATATTATTAGTATATATTACATGCTTCAAATATTTGCCTTAACCCCACATAGATATGCAGGTCCTTTTAATCTTAATGATGTATATTATGATATGTATGTCTTGATCAGTTTGACAGTTACAAAATGAGTTTTCTTAATTTGTACGATGGGTTAAATTTTGAGGGTAAAATCATTATATTTGGCTTTAGAATGGAGAAACCTCTCTATGAATAAATGTCTATATGGTCTTCTTTTATAAGAATAGTAAGTTTGAAATGTAGGTGACAAAGTGCTATTGTCTCCTTTTAAACTTTTCTTTTGGACACATGGAAGCTGGAAAGATATGACTTTTAAGATTCTTCAGACTGCAAAACAAACTTCAACTATATATCCTGCATATCCTTTCTGTTTAACATGTATATATGCCCTCCTAATTTGTTAATTTTTGACTTCTATCTCTCTATTTTGTTTAATATCAGTTATGTTATTACTTAGGACTGATTTATTAATTGTATCATGGAAAGGTACTAGTTTAGGAAATTAAGTACTAGTAGTTATAAGTGGAAGAAGAAGCTTAATGAAAAAAAAAAGAATTAACCCAAATAGCTGTTCACTTGATCTTTTAAATTAAAAATAACCGACGAATATATAATATATGTATATTCATATATAATACTGTGTATAACTATGTATAATCTATTTATATTGATTAGAAAAAGTAAATGGTGGATCTGTAAGGCTATTCATAAGAGGATATCTCATTAATAGAAAAACACCCCATCTTAAGTGGTAGTTGGATTTTGCCATTAGTTAAAGAGTTTATGCATATATCTTTCTTTCTTTTAGTGACAATTATGAAAATCTTTATAGGTTAGTAAATAGTACTATATACTCCACTTCTTTTATTTCCTAAGATGTTTTTTTAATAAAAGCTTCTTTGCTATTGAAAAGAAAGTGGGAAGCTTTTCCCATAAAGATTGCAAGCTAAGGATATATATAAAAGTCCTTAAATAATTTTGTCATGAATTTAGAACACAGTAAATTAATCCATTAGATAATTTAACTGGTTGAGTAAATCAAATGGCTCCAAGCTGAAAGTGATCAAAGACTAAATGACACAGCATTGACTCTTCCCATACATTATGTTATAGTAAAAAGAAGAGCGAAATTGAGAAATTAAAAAGGGAAAGAATAAATGAGTAGATTCAAGAGTTGATTTTGTATCCATAAGAATTGATGTTAAAAACCATGCACGTGCCCAACTGTCGAAAACAATGAGGTAATATCCAAAGGAAACGACGAATTCACACAAACAAACATAAAAGGGAATAATCGTCCTTATGAACAGAAGCAGTCCCACCATGAACTTAAACAGTAGATTTCTTACCCACCCCTAATACTAAGGAAATAGTATAATTGAGCCAATCCTTTCTTCAAATATTTTACACATTATAGCCGCTCCCCGAATAATAATTGGTAAATATATGTTTTTTTATATGTTAATGTGTAATATACATATTCTATAAATAATAAATATTATTTATATATTATTTGACTAGCAACTGTATATTTATATAACGTATATATAGGTCGATCGTGGCAGGCCCAATATAGGCCAATGTCGGTTGTGGCATGCATGCCTATGTCAATGACACAACGTCAGCCGTGGAAGACTACAACGGGCCGAGGTCGGCCGTGGCATGCCTATGTCAATGGCACGAGGTCGGCCTTGGTAGGCCACTATGGTACGCGGTCGGCCGTGACATGTCTATGTCTATGGCCTGAGGTCGGACGTGGCAGGCCACTATGGGCCGAGATCGGCCGTTGCATGTCTATGACAGTGGCACGATTAGTGATTCTAAGTATTTTTGATTGATCAACCAAATGTGTTAAAGCATTTTTTTTTTTTCATTCAAAGAATTAGTTCAAACTGGATATATAGTACTAGTAGTAGTTTGATAGTTGGATGATTTTTGTTGAATGGTAGATGAGGTTAGTAAAGGCAACTTTATGGCTTTTCTTTTTATGGATGTGAATTAAAGCATCTTTGTTTTCATTAAAGGAATGTCTAATATTGTGGTATATCTATTTCTGACACAAAAATAGTTGAGATACCAGATTGGGACGTAACTCCACCCATAATGTGTGCTCTAAAATTCTCATCTCTACTCAAAGCGAAGGCGACACAAAGTTCTTAATTGGTATCAAGGATTTACTGTTTTGAGCCTTATATTCATATATTCTGTCTGCAACTTTTCAATGATTTCACTTACATCTGCTTTCCTAAATATATGTACAAGTTTCGTATACTTGAATTTCAGAATCACATATATTGATAATTTCGTTTCTTAATTCTCGCTATATTTAGTGGTACCAAGTGAGAGTCTCTTACACAATAGATGTGAGATTTTGCAAAAAAAAAAGAAAAAAAGAAGAAGGGAGGGGCACTCCAAGAGATGTGTTGAATTTACTATCAAAGAAGTCCAATATATTTTTAAGATAAATAGTCAAAGAGTAGCTCGATGCACAAAACATTTAACGTAAGAGCTTAAAAAAAGATTGCACTCCAAGAGATGCGTTGACTCAAGAGTGGCTTATTTAACTGAATTAAAGGCCCGTTTGGCGTTTTTTTTTATTCAACATTTGACCATGAAAATTTCAATTTGTCATTTCAAAAAAATTCACTTCAAAACATTTGCAAAAATTCAAAAACAGCTCCAAATTGTATTTATATTCAAACATAACTCTAATTTTCAACTATCATTTTCAACTTGAAAAATAAATTCACATTGTTTCGGAATTTCAAAATTCTTATGTCCAAATGCCCACTAAGATAGATGATTTGAAATAAACAAAATATCCTTGGGAGTTTTTGGTTTTGGAATTTAACTTTTTATTGTAAAAAGAATTTGTTGGGTTTTGTTATTAATAACAAAAGAAGGTGTGAATGAAAAATGGTGGGAAAAGAAATGGAGGGAAGTGAAATTTTGAATTAGTTCATTTTACTAATGCACTTTGTCCCTCATTGGAAGAAGGAAAGAAAATCTTTGTATATATATATAGAAGCTCATCTTCTAGCTCTTAAAGAGTTAAGAAGAAGTGGTGCCTCGCGCCGTTGTCGTCTCTCGCTCGGCTTCGGCTTCGGCTATTGATTGATTAATCTTTTTGGACAAATTTTTTTTTAATTAATTAAATTAATTAATTAACAAAAATTCAATCCGGAATAACCCATGACCCGCGACCTGGTGATTCAACGAAATTTTGTGGTTTTAATTAAACTAACGTTTGTTCATTTACTGATTTTTGAATATAGAGTTCTAACAAGCTTAAGGAATTTAACGTTTTATTTCTGTATTCAATCTTACTTTCTGCTTTGGGTGACTAAAATCTTATTGATTTTCTACTCTGGTTTTGGAGATTAAAATCTTCGAATTTTCTACACTAGTTTGAGATTAAAGTCTTTGTGACTTTCTACTCAATCCGAGATATAAAAACTCGGTTATTTATATTTGGTTTGAAGATATAAAAACTTCACCGAGATACTAATTCTGTTTGTCAATTTCTTTTACAGAAAGAGGACAACGAGTGCGGAACAACAGAATGGTTCTGTTGGGACTACTGCTGCAACGACAAATGCGTCTTCAAGTCGCACAACTCCTGCACCGACGATGGCACCTGCAGAAAAACCCGAAAAGTTTTTCTGTGTGGACTTTAAGCGTTGGCAGCAGAAAATGTTCTTCTACCTGACCACACTCAGTTTACAACGCTTTATCAGCGAAGACGTTCCAGTTCTGGGAGAAGAAACTCCTGAAAATGAACGATTTTGTGGTCACTGAGGCATAGAAGCATTCTAACTTTTTATGCAAAAATTATATTTTAAGTTGCTTGGAAGACGGCTTGTACAATATTTATAGCGTCATGAAAACATCAAGAGAATTATGGAATGCTCTTGAAAAGAAGTACAAGACTGAAGATGCGGGACTAAAGAAGTTTGTGGCCGCCAAATTTCTGGATTTCAAAATGGTTGATGGTAAATCTGTCATAACGCAAGTCCAAGAATGGCAAGTTATTGTTCATGACCTCCTTGCTGAAGGTATAAAACGAGTCAATATTTTTATTCAAGATATTGATTATTGTACTAATTATAAATTTATGATTGAAGGTATGGTTATAAATGAAGCGTTTCAATTTGCGGCATTTATTGAAAAGCTGCCTCCGCCGTGGAAGGACTTTAAGAATTACTTGAAACATAAGCGCAAGGAGATGATGCTTGAAGACCTTATTGTTCGTCTATAGATTGAAGAGGACAAAAAGGCTGCTGAGAAGAAATCTCGTGAAAATTCAACAATAATGGGTGCAAATATTGTTGAGGAAGCTTCAACGAGTAAAAAGAGAAAGAAGCCTTCTGGACCAAAGAATTATCCAAGCAAGAAGAAGTTCAAAGGTAATTGCCACAACTGTAAAAAGGTTGGACACAAGGCTACTGAATGTCACACACCAAAGAAGGACAAGAAGAAAAGTCAAGCAAACATGATTGAGAATAATGATGAAATAGACGACTTATATGCCATGCTTTCAGAATGCAACCTAGTCGGAAATCCTAGAGAATGGTGGATTGATTTGGGAGCAACTCGACATGTTTGTGCTAACAAGGAGTTATTTACTTCTTATGCTCCCGCTGGACCCAACGAGACAGTGTTTATGCTAATTCCGCTACTGTAAAAATTGAAGGAACGGGCAAGATAGCTTTGAAGATGACTTCTGGAAAGATTGTGACTCTAAAAGATGTTTTTCATGTTCCTGAAATGCGAAAGAATTTAGTCTCGACATCACTTCTAGTCAAGAATGGCTTTAAGTATGTTTTTGTTTCCGACAAGGTTATAGTTAGTAAGAATGAAATGTATGTAGGAAAAAGTTACCTGACGGAGGGCCTTTTCAAAATCAATGTAATTGCCATTGATATGAATAAAATTTCAGCTTCTTCTTACTTGCTTGAGTCAAATAATTTATGGCATGAACGTTTAGGCCACGCCAACTTCATAACTTTGCGAAAAATGATTAATTTGGAAGTATTGCCTAAGTTTGAATGCAATAACTCGAAATGTCAAATATGTGTGGAATCAAAGTATATTAAGCATCCTTATAAGTCAGTTGAAAGGAATTTAAATCCTTTAGACTTAATTCACACGGATATTTGCAACATGAAGTCAATATCATCTCGCGGTGGAAAAAAGTATTTCATAACTTTCATTGATGACAATACTAGAATCTAGATATTGCTATATTTACTTACTTAATAGTAAAGATGAAGCAATAGACGCATTCAAGCAATACAAAAATAAAGTTAAAACGCAATTAAATAAAAAGATCAAAATGATAAAAAGTGATAGAGGCGGCGAATATGAATCTCCTTTTGAAGAAATATGTTTGAAAAATGGCATTATTCACCAAAAAACTGCCCCTTACTCACCGCAATCTAATGGAATTGCGGAAAGAAAGAATAGAACGTTAAAGGAGATGATAAACACCTTGTTAATAATTTCTGGTTTACCTCAGAACTTGTGGGGGGGGGGGAAGCTATGCTTACAACTAATTAATACTGAATCGAGTTTCCTATAGCAAAACGCAATCCATTCCATATGAAAAATGGAAAGGAAGGAAACCCAACTTAAAATATTTTAAAGTATGAGGGTGTTTGGCTAAAGTGCAAGTTCCCAAACCCAAAAGGGTAAAAATTGGACCAAAAACCGTTGATTGCATTTTCGTAGGATATGCAACAAATAATAAGGCATATCATTTTCTGGTTCATAAATTAGAAAATTTCGGCATTCATATTAATACGGTAATTGAATCGGATAATGCTGAATTCTGTGAGAATATTTATCCGTATAAAATGGAATGTGAGTCGTTCAATAAAAAATCTAAGCGACCTCGGGAAGAAGCAAAGGAAAGTACGTTTGATGAGGAAAATCCAAGATATAGTAAACATCAAAGGACAACTACTTCCCTTGGACCAGATTTTCTAGCATTCTTATTAGAAAATGAGCCTCAAACGTTCATAGAAGCAATGTCTTCCTCGGAAGCACAATATTGGAAAGAGGCAGTCAATAGTGAGATATAATCTATATTAAGTAATCATACTTGGGAATTGGTTGATCTTCCTCCGGAAAATAAACCTTTGGGTTCTAAATGGATTTTCAAAAAGAAAATGAAAGCTGATGGTACTATTGACAAATATAAGGCAAGATTAGTTGTTAAAGGGCTTTGACAATGAGAAGGTCTTTATTACTTTGACACATACTCGCCGTTAACAAGGATTATATCTATCCGGATGTTAATAGCGTTAGCCGCTGTGTATGGCCTTCAAATCCATCAGATGGATGTAAAGACGACCTTCTTAAATGGAGATTTAAATGAAAAAATCTATATGGAACAACCTGATGGGTTTGTAGTTCCCGGAAAAGAAAAGAAGGTGTGTCGACTTGTTAAGTCACTTTACGGACTAAAACAAGCACCAAAATAATGGCATGCAAAATTTGACCAAACAATGTTGTCAAATGGTTTCAAGATCAATGAGTATGATAAATGTGTTTACATTAAGAATACTCCAAATCAAATAGTCATTATTTGTTCATATGTGGATGATATGTTGATAATGAGTAACGATATTGCTAACATAAATGCTACTAAGCGCATGCTTACTAGTAAATTTGATATGAAAGATTTAGGAGTTGCCGATTTAATTTTGGGAATTAAGATCCTACAGACTCCTTAAGGTCTAGCTTTGTCTCAATCTCATTATATTAAAATGGTTCTTGAAAAGTTTAAATATTTGGACTTTAAAGAAGCAAAAATGCCAATTGATTTAAACAATACTCTCGTAAAGAATAAAGGTCAAAGCAAATCTCAATTGGAATATGCTCGAGTGTTGGGAAGTTTGATGTACATTATGAATTGTACACGACCTGATATAGCTTGTGCAATAAGCAAGCTTAGTCGATACACAAGTAATCCCAACCAAGCTCATTGGATAGCAATGAAACGAGTTTTGGGATATTTGAAATATACTCAAGACTATGCATTGCATTACAATAATCATCCCGCAGTTATTGAGGGATATAGTGATGCAAATTGGATCACCGGATCAACGGAAACAAAATCCACAAGTGGATACGTTTTTACCATTGGTGGAGGAGCAGTGTCTTGGAAGTTGTCCAAACAGACATGCATTGCTCGCTTTACAATGGAGTCTGAGTTTATAGCTTTAGACAAGGCCGGTGAAGAAGCTGAATGGCTCCTGAATTTCTTAGAAGACATTCCTTTTTGGCCCAAACCTTTGGCACTTGTATGCATACATTGCGCAGTCAAGCAACAATAGGAAGGGCTGGGAGCGTTATGTATAACAGGAAATCTCGTCACATTTGACGAAGGCATAATACCGTTAGACAACTACTCTCTAGTAGAATTATCATAATTGACTATGTAAAGTCAAAAGATAATGTATCCGATCCGCTTACAAAAGACCTACCTAGAGCGGCGGTTGAGAAATCATCAAAGGGAATGGGACTATGGCCGAGGACAAGTCACTATGACGGTAACTCTACCTAGAAGACTGGAGATCCCAAGATCTAGGTTCAAGGAGATCAAACAAAGTCATTAGTGACGGTTCAACATTGTCAAATAAAATTTTGGTCCATTCTCATGATGCAGACAATGTTCAGTACCAAGGATAAAGTGTTAGGACTTTTTAATGATTTCTAAGTTTGATATGGGGCATATTAAATAGTGTATCTAGGGTATAACACGTTTAGGAATCACCTATATAAGTGTGAAGTGTAAGCCACTTCAAGGAGAATGTTGTAAGGCCAGTTCTCTACGCACTTATGAAACCAGACTGTGTTCGCGGCTGAAACGAACACAACAATGAGAACCAAAGACGGTTAAGGGTTGATTGTGTGACATATAGCTGTCTAGGTATACACCAAAGTTCGACGGTTTAAAGATATCAAATCTAGCGATTGATCGAGTATATCCGACATATGTTCACTGCGGAAAGTTCAAATGAAAACCTACTTATCCATACATATGCGGTTAATCCTTACTTGCGAATCACACACAATTTTTTTCATGCATATTTGTTTCGGATAGCCATTCCGCATTCATGTGGGAGATTATTGGGTTCTGTTATTAATAACAAATGGAGGTATGAATGAAAAATGGTGGGAAAATAAATGGAGGGAAGTGAAATTTTGAATTAGTTCACTTTACTAATGCACTTTGTCTCTCATTGGAAGAAGGAAAGAAAATCTTTGTGTATATATATAGAAGCTCATCTTCTAGATCTTAAAGAGTTAAGAAGAAGTGGTACCTCGTGCCGTTGTCGTCGTCACGCGCTCGGCTTCGGCTTCGAATTCGGATTTAGATTTGGTCAACGATTGATTGATTAATCTTTTTGGACAAATTCTTTTCAATTAATTAATTTAATTAATTAACGAAATTCAATCCGTAATAACCCATGACCCGCGACCCGGTCCGGTCCGGTCCGTTTTCTTTATGGCTGTTCTGAAAGGTTGCAAACCTTTTCAGAAACAGTGCCAAATTTGGCTATAAATACATGGGCTTAGCCTCATTTTCCACCACCAAAAAAATCTGAAATCACTCCCCTCAAACTTCTACATTCTGCATTGTTTTCCAAAACAAAAACGTAAGCATTTTGTGTGATTTGCTCCGCCATTTGAGCTCGACGAAATTCTGTGGTTTGAAGTGCCGCTATCACAGAATAGTTATTCCATTCTATCCTGGAAGGAATTAATCCGCAACCTCGGGCATTGTGAGGGGATTAAATTCCTTAAGAAAACACAAGAAATTTGTGGGCTCGGAATTTTCTGCTTTTGTTTTAAACTAACGTTTGTTCATTTACTGATTTTTGAATACAGAGTTCTAACAGAATTGTCATTGACTGGTATAGGACTAGCGCATGGTTAGGGTTGAATATATAACATATAGTGTTGGACTAATTAATCGGAGTATAGTAGAACTAGAAATTAAAAAGTAGAGCTTAGAGAAGATTGATAGCCCGTTTGGCCAAGCTGCAAAAATCAGCTTATTTTGAGAAGTGCTTTTTTCAAAAATATTTTTTTCAAAAGTACTTTTAGCAAGAAGCAGTTTGTGTTTGGCTAATTAGTTTGAAAAGCTCTTCTGAACAATAATTAGTGTTTGGCCAAGCTTTAAAAAACTGCTTCTAAGTGTATTTTTCTCAAAAGTGCTTCTCAAAAAAGTGCTTTTGGAGAGAAACTATTTTTTTCTGCTTCTCCAAAAATGCTTCTACTTCTCCTCAAAAATACTTTTTTTTTTCCTTCCAGAAGCTTGGTCAAATACCTTAAATTGAGGCTAAAAGTGCTATTAATAAAAAAAAAGTATTTTTGACCCAAAATAAGCTTGGCCAAACAGAAGGGTTAAAAGACACGGAACTGACAAAGGCAGTGAATTTTTAGAAGTATGAGCAGTCGTCTCTTTGTGGGCTGACTTTTCCTGCTAAACAAAACCCTTAATCATAATCTAATGATGTATTTACTTTCCATCTTTGTTTATTATATAATCTTTGGAATTTAGCTCTTGAACTTTCTTGCCTATGGAATATTCTTCCCTTCTCCCACACTCTCAAAAGCTTCATCTTTCAAGGTCCAGCTAATTACTAAATCCCTCTCCCCCCCCCCCCCCGCGCCGAATAAAAAAATTAGATTCCTCTTCACACTTTAGGTACATGCTCCTCCCCAAGATCTCTTTCTCGTCTATCTTGAATTGGGTTCCAAAAAAAGAAAGAAAAAAAATTAATAAGAGTTTATTTGTATATATTTGATAACCTAAAAAAAAATTACACTTTTAAGTCATTTAAAATAGAGATCGTTACAAAAATAGCCGGCGATATTCATTGTTAACTTTTTCTAGCCATATTCATATATTATACGCTGATTATACATAATTATACACATATAATACAAAATTATATATATATTATACCTCCATCGGTTATTTTTAGTTTAGGTAGTTGGGTGGACGGCTATTTGAGTTAATTCTTCTAAAAGATAATTATATGGTAATCCCTCAAAAAATGGTAGGCTTAATTGTAACCAGAAAAATAAAGTTAATTATTTGGTATAACACAATAAAATGCACCGATCATACGAAACTTTTTGAACTATGTAAGTGTGTATATATATAATAATAATAATAATAATAATAATAATAATAATAATAATAATAATAATAATAATAATAATAATAATAATAATAATAATAGTGGTTGTATAAGATTAAGATTTGAAAGAGAAGGGTGTGGGGAAAAGTAAAAGGTTGTCACCAAGGGTATGTTTGTTTCTTTACTTGTCTTTTACTTTGAAATTGAAGAGATGTCTAGTTATTTTTACCTTTTGTAGCTTAGGGAGGTTAATCCTAATACTAAATCTCTAAATCCTATATTAAAATTCTTAAAGTATTTCCTAATTTCAAGAATTAGCCTTGTCTCCATGTTCCTAATCAACCATCCTCGAAAACTCAGTCAAATTTCATGTGAGATTTTGCTGTATACCTAGTCCTATATTTTATTTTATTTTTAATATTCGGTTACCCTGATCGATGAGGTTTATAACCAAGAATATGGAATGGAATATATGTCGTTTAGCATAACTATGAAGAAAATCCAAATAGATGTGGCACAATTTTTCTTTTTGGTTAAAGGGATATGATGTAATTGCATGTGTGGTAATTTAGTTCAACATATACAATAAGACAAATTGCTTACAGAATTTTAATACAAATAAATGAATTTGAAATTTCCTAAGAAGAAAATACTATAATGAGTTTCACGTCCACTTGTTTATTAGGGCCTGCTTATATTTCTTAGAGTTGAAACAAGAACCAATGAAATTGGAATGAGAAAAAGAATATAATGCAAGTTTTAGAAATAGATGCACGACATAATATTGCAATTTATGAGGAAATGAAAATGATTAATAAGTAAAGTTACCTGGTAAAAGAAGATTCAGTTTACTTTTAAATCTAAAGTTACATATCTAAAATAAAAAAAGAGATTTGGATCTGGGAATCTACCTATTAGGGAAAGCCAAAAGGGTTACTTATCAAAAGATGGAGAATATAAACCTTTATATTCTCTCCGGTTCACAATAAGTGACCAGTTTCCTTTTAGTACGCTCATTAAGAAAATGCTAAATCCTATACAAAAATACCTAGTATGACTAAACTACCCTTATTAAATATTGGTCACGTAGTTATAGTGAAGAGTGAGAAAACTTTTTGGGGATATGCATATAAGGGTAAATGAGTAAAAACAAATTGAATTTTTTCTTGATTACCTAACTGGACACTTATTTTGAACCAAAATGAAAAAAGTAAACTAGTCACTTATTGTAAACCGGAGGGAGTAGAACCTCATATTTATTAATTACTCCCTCCGGTCCACAATAAGTGACCATTTTACCTTTTTATTTTGGTCCAAAATAAGTATCCATTTACATAATCAAGAAGGAATTAATTTTATTTTTTCAAAATTTGCCCTTATTTACATATTCCAATGTGTCTACATAATAATTAATTAAGGTTAATTAACTAAAATATATCTTTTTTTCTCCAGGAGTTCGTATTACCTTAATGGGTATGCCAAAAGTAAAATGACCACTTAGTGTGGACCGGAGGGAGTACCATACTCCAAATTTCGTCATTTTTCTTCACTTTTTATTTCAAGGGATCTTTTAGGGGAAAGAAGTATGGGGCAAAGCTAGCAATTTGGATGAATATGAATATTGTTCTGATCTTTTTATGACTAGTCTTGTGATACGCGCGTTGTGCGTGTACACTATTTCAATGAAAAAATATTAAAATAATATATAAATATCGTATTAAAATATTATATTTGATTTATAAAATAAAAGCATATGTTTGTGAAAGTGATAAATGTTGATCCTTTGTACTTACTCAACAAAAGAAAAAATTACCACATAAAAATTTTCAATCATATGTTGATATATATCCAATAATAAACTTATTTTAGTTTAATAAGATATTATCGTTCTTCCTTCCCAGTTTCACTATTCACACATAAAATTAAGAGATTTATAATTTTGGTTTTGAAATAATTTAAGACCACACCAAAAAATGAATTAGGTTAATGGACGATTTAATAGTTTCCTGCTTATTATTTCTTCTTATTTTTGTGAGCACGTGATTTTTGCCTCACATGAATTACTCCAAAGAATTCCCAAAATTTAATTTTTTTTATTTAATTATTTGCTATTCTAGGAATAATTGTAGAATTTTCCTGATTATTTACATTTCTTGTGTGCACATTTAATTTTGTTAAAATCATAAAAAATACAAAAATATCGCATTTGCATTTAAGATTTAATTTTTATATTTTTAGATAAATTAATACATTAATTTGTTTAACAAAAAAATAGAAAAGATAAAAAATATAGTCATGTTGCATTTTTTGCATTTCTATTTCGAATTTTGGAAGTTTTTTTTTTAATTTGGTACTTAATTAATCGTGGTAATTATTATTTAGAAATAATTAAGTTAATTTGGTAGAATAATTTGATTTAGGGATTAAGTTAGGATTTTATTTTTAAAAGGGGGATTTAAAATTGAAAAAGAAAAAATAGAGGGGATCAGATTTTTTGGGCCAATCCTAATTCAATTCACCCAATCCCAAACCAAACACCCTTATACCCGTCCAAACCCGTTCAAAATCGGCCTAGATCCGCCCCCAACCCGATCTGACCCCGCCCATAGCCAAATGACGCCGTCCTGAACCCCTTTTCATCATATCCGTTGATCTCATTCAATCCGACGGCTAAGATCGCCCCCCCTTTTAATAAAAAACCTAGAGCGACCCCACCCCTCAGAACCCCCACCTCTCATCGTCTCTCTCTCACACCCCTCTCTCTCTCATAGACCAACCCCCAAACCCTAGCGCTGCCATCATTCCCCCACCGCCTTAGGGTGGCGGCGCTACCTCCAAACACCTCCAAAATTACACCCCTTAACCACCCAGACCCCCTTTTCCCAAATCCTTACTCTATTTCCCTCGAACATGGCCTGGACTCTTCGAATTTCAAATCTAGGGTTCGAGCCTTAGAAGCTATAGCGAGTTCGTTCATGCAAAGGCATCCCTCAAAGTTTTACTCAACATTCAAGGTCTATTTAGTCCTGAAATAACATTGTTCACTTGTTCTTGGCAAAGAACAAGCAGATGACGTTATTTGGGGATTAAATTAGAGGGTCAGTCACGAGGTCAAGCCGAATCAGTGAGTTTCTTCATTTTTCATTTTGTTCTTCTTAGCTTCCTCTCCTCTTCTCTTCTTCTCTTTCTTTCCGATTGAATAAATTAAAACTGGAACAAATTTTAGCTAAAATTGATTATTGGTTGTGCTGTTCCTTTCCCGTTTTTCTTCTCCAAGTTTTGTTCTGTGATTTTTCTTGTTTGGTCTGTTTGATTCTGTCATTAACAACATGTTTAAATTTTGATTTTTTCAGTCGTATAATTAGTTTAATTTAAATCTTGCTAATCTGATAGTGTAGTCTAATTACAGCTCCCTAATCATTTTTAAAAGGAGAACAGTCATTTAGCTAGAATTGTTTTTTTGAAACTCGTTTAGTTGTTTAACTCGTCTGGTCTTTCATTGAGTAGTCGAGATAGAATTCGAATTCTGTTTGGGCCCTGAGTTCAGTTCCGACCCATTTATTTCAAAGAACAGCCCATTCATTTGGGTTTAATTTGGTCCATTTAGTTTTGAAGCAATTAGCAGGGAGTCTCACCTAATTTAGGAAGCTTCCCATAGTGGTAGGGTTTAGGAAAATGCACTACTGATTAATTTAAAGAACTAAGTTAAGTGGAGTTAATTAAAAATTATTGAAAATGCATTTGTGAATCCAAGGGGGCATTTTCTCCTGCCTATATAGAGGATCACACAGGGAGAAGAGAGGGAAGGAGATGGAAAGAACAAAAGAGAATTAAGAAAAAAAGAGATAGTTGAGAGAGATAACTGAAAAGAACACTGAATTCTTTGGTTTGGTTGAAAATTGCTCCAAATTGGGTTTTGTTTCTGGTTGTCTGGCTTTCTTGTTTAGCTATAAACTTCTAAAAAATCACAAATCCTTGTATCTGGGAAGAATAGTTTGAGTTTTGGGTATTTGGAAGTTTGGTATAAGCTGCTTTGGTCCTGGGGTCCTGTTATCGTTGTTATTGTTTCACTGCTGCTTCTACTCTTGTTGTTTCGCTTTTCAGCTCACTTCACTTGTTTCCATTTGTTTTCATCAGGTACACTTCTGCATTTTACATAATGTATGGTTTGATTTGGAATCAAGATGGCATTCGGAGCTTTGATTAGTAGTTGTAATCAGTTTTTTTTGGTTCATGATTTAGCTTACTTGGTTTACTTGCTTAAGTTTCTAGTTTATGATATATGACATCCTGCTAGTTGTTAATAAATACTATGTTGTGAGCTGCATCTGGTTGTAAATCAGTGGGGTAATTCAGTTTCTCATTTAGATGCCTCCTAGTTTATTATTGGCAATTTGAACAGGGTGCTGAGCTTGGGAATCAGCTCTTATAAAATAATGTAATGGCAATATCCTGCACTTGAATTGCTATGCATGTTAGTTCATTAAGTTCTGCTGTAATTTTAGTTTAGTAGTATTCTGTTTGGATACGATGTATAAAGATACAGGTGATGTCCGCTTTATGAACCATGTTTAATTCAATAGAAATGTTATTTTATTCAATTTTGTATGAAGTTAACTGATCGTTGCTTATCATAAAAGAGAACTTAAAGTTGTTGTTTACATGTATTCAATGTATAACTACAAATGCAAAAGATGGATAGTAGACGTATTAATATTATTATTTTTTAGTTACTATACTTGTTTTAGTCATAAAGTGTGGTTAAGCTCAATGATTAAGGGTATGCTTTTGCTCTGAAATATCAAATTCAAGCAGCCTGTTGAATTGTTTGACTGATTATAAAAATTCACAAAAAATCCGATTGTTGTTTACTGTTCAAACGCTGAGGGAGAATATGTTTTTCTCAATTCTCCGTCTGTTGAAAGGTGTGTGGCTTGATGAATGTGTGATTTTGTATATGTAATGCGTAAATCTGAGGGAGTACGTAAGTCAATAGGTGCAAAGAATTAAAATGAGAGTGTAAGTGCAAATGGATAAGATAATAAAAATGTGTAATTAGATCATAACAATGTTGGCAGTGACGTTTTTTGTGTTATGATATTGAAAGTTTAAAGTTCATGAATTTTTTGATTATTTAACAATACCTTTGATCTGGTTAGTAATTCATAAAGTTAAACATTACACTTTTTCTATAATAATATCCATAACCCATGGCCCTCGTATAATTAATCCTTAAAATCGAGGTGTGCCATTAGTGAATTTTTCATGGCCCTCGCAAAATTGAAAGTGCGTAGTTGTTTTAGGTGCTTTGTTACCTTCCTAAACTCGAGTGTGCATTTATGTGACCCAAATCCAAATCTCAACAATGTTAGATAAAATATATCGGGGATTGCCGGTGCATTTATGTGACGTGGTTCAAGACGTGTTTTAAATAACGTTGAAACTTCCCTAAAAAATAGTTAAATAAAGTAGTTAAAGTTAAAATTGAACCATAGGTTTAAAATGTATTAAAATCAGATAATAGGCCAATTATAACAGTTGAGCGACCGTGCTAGAACCACGGAAGCCGGGAATGCCTAACACCTTCTCCCGGGTTAACAGAATTCCTTACCTGAATTTCTATGTTCGCGGACTATAAAACAGAGTCAATCTTTCCTCGATTCGGGATTTAACCGGTAACTTGGGACACCATAAATTATCCCAAGTGGCGACTCTGATTTTTAAATAAAATAATTCTATTTCGATTGTCACTTAAATTGGAAAAAACTCCATTACACCCCTCCGGGTGTAGGAAAAAGGAGGTGTGACAATTTTTTCTAGACAAAATTACATTATAATGCACTCCATAAGTTGACCTTGCATTATTTTAGCCTACTTACAAGTTTGCAAATGTGTAGCCAAATATCAATAAGCTTAGATCTGAATTTTTTCCCAGTTTTTTTATGCTATATATCTTCAAGCGTGAAATATTTTCATTCTCCCTTTTCCTCAAGTTTCTCCACACCTATCACAACTATGAAAATTCAAAAACAGACGCGAGAAATCTAAAATCTCATCTTCTTTAATGCTAATCTTGTTAGATTTTGAATATGACTTTATGAGAAATTTGGAGTGGGTATTATTTGAACTTATTATAATTAGTCTAAGTAGACTGTATACAAAGTCTGAAGTCATTTAATGGAGATTTGGAATAGTTTTAATCAAGAATTGCAAGTGAACATCGTACAAAAAGTTCGTCAGAGATGCTTATACATTTTTATACAATATTATACATTTTTATACAAAAATGTATATTATATATATATATATATATATATATATATATATATATATATATATATATATATATAGTTGTATAAAAATGTATAAAGATGTATAAGCACAGTAGTGAAAATGTTAGTGATACACTATGTATATAGGTGTAGTAGTTGAAGAAGAAGAAGAAGAAGAAATGTGAGAAATCCACCAACCTGTAAATAATATATCAACCTTGTATAAAATAATGGATAAGAGGTATTTATACACCATTATACATTACTTATACACTATTATACAAATGAATCCTATTAATGGAGCTTCAGGGGTTCTTCTTCTTCTTTGGGCATCTTCTGAAATTCAACCCGAATCTAGCTCAATCTGCTCCAAATCACTTCAAATTTGAGTGTTGAGATCCCCTTGGCGATTCCAATTAATTGGGCTAACACGCAATCCAAATAACTAACAAAATCGAAAAAATCCAATTTCTGAAATTGAAGCTTCGAATGACCTTTAATGGTGACTCCAAAAATAATAATTCTCTTAAGTGGTATTTTTTCTTCTCATCTTAATATTGATTATCAACTTTGAATCTGGAAGGAGAATTGAAGAATATATATAATGGTAGAGAAATTTTGGGGTGCAAAGTCGTTAAAGAGGAAGAAGAAGAACGAAGAAAAGAAAAAAAATAGGGTGGGTTAACTGATGAAAAATAATTTTCAGATTATGTACAACCTGGGCCATATCAGGTAAGAGCTTCAAACGTGGGCCATTTTTTGATGGACTGGGCCAAGTGACAAAGGAGCGTAGTTCCCTTTTTTTTTGAACCTAGGATAATTTTAACTTGACTTTAATAGGGTACATTAAATACAAAAAAAATTATATTGATGCGACATTAGTTTTTAGATATTTTTTAAATATAAATCCTTTTTTAACCCAAAGTATTAATCAACATAATCTTTTATCCTAAAAAATTGAATTGAATGGTGAAAAGAAAAAGATTTAAATGGAAAATAATTCTTGCTAAATCCTATAGAAGAATTAAAAATAAAAGTAACAACAAATTAAACTAAGAAAAATTGCCAAAGGTTACAATAATATTCTATAAAACGAAAAAAATAAAAAAGATTAAGGGACTCACATGCTAAGGCATGATTCATATCTCATTATATGAGGACCAAAATAAATAATAATTTACCTCGATATACTTTGTTGTGTTAGTTCAATGATCCAAAAGCTTCTACGATATAGAATCGGCAACCTAAATTGGGAGAAAGAAAGCACAAAAGTTAGACAACACCTAATTAAGAACATAAAAAGAGATGATAAATAGAAGCAAAAGCACTAATAAGCAATAAAGGAGTTTGAATCACAATCAATGATTAAGACTGAAACAACCCTAATGAAAATATCAAATTAAGACTTAAACAACCCTAATGAAAATATCAAACTTCTCGTATGGAAAACTAAAAAGAATATAAAAGAGAATATAAAGCAAGAGCCTTTCCAAGTTAAAGCAACAATAAAAAATGATAGACAATATAGAAAAGACAACAAAATTGCTGTCACGGCCTGGATTTCCCATCCTCGGGAGTCGTGATGGCGTCTACTATTGGGAGTTAGGCAAGCCAAACATTACTTACTTTATCATTAACAACATAATTCTTTTTAATAATTATCAGTATTAAGATAAAAGCAATTGATTTAACTAAATAAGCAGAAGTCTTAAATTAATGAAAAGCTGAATAGAAATGCGGAAGAATTCAACATAAGCCTCTACCCAAGGCTGGTGTCACAATACTTACGAACATCTAAGAATACTAAATACACTGTCTGAAAGAAATATATTTGTTTGTCTCGAATGCAATGAGATAACAGTCTAAAGTAAAAGATAGGGGAGACGCCGGGCCTGCGGACGCCTGCAAGGCTACCTTGGTGTCTCACTGGACTGAAGGCCTGCTCCCACGCTACTGCTGCTGCTGTCCAAAACCTGGATCTGTGTAAAATAGCACAGATTGTAGTATCAGCACAACCGACCCCATGTGCTGGTAAGTGCTCAGCCTAACCTCGGTGAAGTAGTGACGAGGATAGAACCAGACAACCAAGTAAACCTGTGCAGTTCGAATATATATATATATATATATATATATATATATATATATATATATATATATACAACGGAAAAGAAATACAAGAAGTAACCAATTAATAAAGGAAGGGGAACATGCTGTAGGGAGATAACAGTTTCAAATAAGTAATCTCAGATAAAGAAATAAACAACAAGGCTAGAATATCAATAAGAATCAGAAATCACAAACTTGCACGGCATCACCCTTCGTGCTTTACTCTCGTCCTCACCAAATCAATCGTATAAATAATCATGTACACGACATCACCCTTCGTGATTTTACTCTCTTTCCTCACAGTATAATCAATGAATATCAGTACGGAATGGTACATCGTACGACACGACATCACCCTTCGTGTTTTACACTCTTTCCTCACAATATCAAGCAGTGCACGACATCACCCTTCGTGCTTTACACTCTTTCCTTACAATATCAAACAATGCATGGCATCAACCTTCGTGCTTGTCACACCTCCTTTTTCGGCTACACCCCGCAAATGGGCGTAAAAGGGAGTTTTTCCAATTTAAGTGACAATCGAAACAGGATTATTTTATTTAAAATTCAGAGTCGCCACTTGGGAGATATTTGGTGTCCCAAGTCACCGGTTTAAATCCCGAATCGAGGAAAAAATTGACTCTATTTAACAGTCTGTGCACCAGAAATCCGGATAAGAAATTCTGTTAACCCGGGAGAAGGTGTTAGGCATTCCCGAGTTCCGTGGTTCTAGCACGGTCGCTCAACTGTCATATTCGGCTTATTTATCTGATTTTAATACATGTTGAACCTATGTGCAAATTTTAACTGTTTACCGCTTTCATTATTATTATTCAAAGAATTGCAGCGTCGTGAGAATGCATCTCGAATTGTGACACATAAATGTACCCGCAATTTTCGATACGTTCCAACTTCGTTAAGATTCGGATTTGGGTCACATAAATGTGCACCCGAGTTTAGAAAGATAACATTATTAAATACGCGCCTAAAGATACTAACGCGTTGTTATTTTGAGAAAAGCCGTAAAGTTCGCTATGCGGCCTGTCTCGAAATCTAAGTATTTGAAATAACTGTCCGTCGAGGGCCCCGCAGTTTGTGTATTCTTGTTTGTTGAGGCTCGTATTATTCATTATTTTTTAAAGGAATTTGCAACGTCGTGGAAATGCATCTCGAACCACGTCACAATCAATGTACCCGTGATTAGCGACACATTTTGACTCCGTTGAGATTTGGATTTGGGTCGCATTAATGCACACCCGAGTTTAGGAACGTAATTTTATTAAAGTTGTGCTTAAAGAGTCTAGCGTATTATTATTTTGGGGAAAGCCGTGAAATTCGCTAAACGTCCCATCCTGAATTCTAAGTATTTTAACACAATATTCATTGAGGGCCCCGTAATTTATGTGTTTTGTTTTGCGAGGCTCGTCTCATTTTATTAATTACATGACAAACCTAAAGCAACTACGATTTTCTATATTTTTGTTCCAAGAATAAAGAAAAAGAGGCCCTAAATAATTGGAGTTACTTAAACAAAACATATTAATAAGGACCCTTTAGCAATTCTGGGCTCAAGTAATTGGCCCAATCCCTGCTGAATTGAAACCAACCAGCGAGTTGGGCCTTGAGAACATGCTGCCCACTCTGAGTTCCCATTGCAGAGCGTGAGCCACACCTTGTGCTCAGCTTGGCCCATTAGCAAAAATCAGGCGAGATCAACAACAACATTAACGTATCCGTGTTATAATTCAGGGTCTAATTTTGTGTTAACACACACGTGATGCACTTAACATGCTGAGTTTGAAATTCTACACTAATTCTATGCTAATAACGTTCAGCCCAGTTTTGCTTCAGTTCCTAGTTAATAATACTTCCTAACTCATGTTGCAATTAACCTTAACTAATTATCCACAATCATTCAAATATCCAATTATCAACTAAAAATGCAAGTCCAGAATCAATTTTCAAACTTATGTCTTTTAACAGAGTTAATCAACAAACTATTCTAGGCTAATTGGTGATAAGCAAATCCAACAGTCAAATTACACGTCCAGCTCTAAACTAACTCACATTTACCATTACTAAATACAAAACAATGTGACTCTAGGATTACACTGCCATTTATTAAGACGAGTGAGGACTGTGAATCACAAGATCGCTTTATGCTTGAATAACTTCTGATTTTCAAAACTTAACTACACTAAATGAAATTAAATTACCACATGTCTAACAAACGATCAAATGTCCCGAACAGTCCATGAGTTTAACAGTCCAAACCAATCTAAATCATTGTAAAACAATTTTAATTACAGTCCAAACTACTACAATCAACTATGATAAAACACGACAAGAACTAAAGCTTCCAATGAAGTTATACTTCCATTTCATTTCATTCCAACTGAACAGCTACATGATTTGAGATTCAGGACATGTACCTGGTATAGACAATACAAGAAGAGGAAGAAGAGGGTCAGCAGTAGCAGTAGTAACCAACAGAAGTTGCAATAGCAGTGCAGCAACAAAATCAGCAGCTATAAACCTCCCCAAGTATAGAGCAGAAGTATAAAGAAGAAATGTTCTAGCTTTTTCAGATCCTAAGTGAGGCGATGAAAAACAGTAGCTATTCTTTTCAACTCCCAAACTCTCAAAAATTAATCCCCCCCTTTCTACAGACCTCCTTCTGCCCTCTTATACAGACCTGCCTTCCTTTCCAACTTACTGCCCGACCCCCTTCTCCCACTAAAAATCTGAATTTTTCCACTTAAAATCCCACTAAGGAAAACTTTTCCTTATTTTCAGCCCTCCCATTCCCTTTTGTTCCCCATTACCATATTAATTTAAAGACATTAAGATCCCACTAACAAAACACTAACATTAAAATATTATCCTAACTGTTTCATTCCCAAATCACCCCTGAAACCCCTTAATATTACTACCCTAATACAATTATTCAACTGTATTAAATCTTTTAATTCTAAAAACTGTTCAAACTAGCAATTATCTAAAACTAATTTTGATTAACAGCTATAACCAATTCTCCTAAGTTCTGAATGCAACCTTATGACTCACTACTATCTAGTTGACATTATCATACCAATACTGAATTCAAATCAGTTGTCAGATTCATTTCAGACCCTAGACAGTAGGATTCAATTCATCAATTGCTTAAACTTGAATCAAATAGCAACAAAATAAAGGCTAAGGCTATTAATAACTCAGAACACCTTTACAGGGCATGACACACCAGGTTTAGGTGACAACCAAAATAGCAGTTGTGATGAAGCAGTTTGATTGACCAAGCAATTCAGAACATTTCAAATGATCAAGCAAAAACAATGTGACGAACTAAATATACCCACAGGCTCAGTACTAAGTTTAACTTATACCAACAGGCTCGTTTCAACACAATATTTAGGACAGAAACGAAGCAGGAGGGGAAACAGACTAGCATGAACCATGAAATCAAAACCAACATTACACTACTATCATGTTAAACTCACACTCAAACCTACCGGACTAATCGACGATGCTTATGCAAATTATGACATATAACAATCGACAACAAACAGCAACAAATGATGAAATTGGACCAAATAAAAGGTCTGATGAAGAAGGACATTATCAATCGACAAAAACTAAAAAATCAATAAAGCTACATTTAAACAAAGTAAACTGAACAAACAAACACAAAAATGGAAACAAACAGGAAAAGGGAAAATACCTCCATAACTCAGAAACTGGACGACCCTGACTTGGTCCTTCAATTGAGGTCGAACGAACCTTAATCGAGTGTTCTTAACTGAAAACACTTCGACTAAGGTCCACTAGACACCCAACTTCCTTTAATTTAGACAGATTTCAGTCTTTGGTTTTCTAAGGTTCTTGGGGGTTCGATTTGGGGTTCGAGTGTTTCTAGCCAGATTCGAACCAAACCCACGGTGGTTTGGTGACGAGGGAGGTCAGGGACATGTCTGGTATGAGTTTGGGATTGGTTGGGGTAGATCTAGTTTTTGCTCGAATCTTCGATTGAAGATTCGAGAAGTTGGAGGTTGATTCGAGGCAAGCAGTCAACAGATCCGTAACGAGGGTGGTCAGGGGGTGCCTTGGTGTGGATTTGGGATTGGTTGGGGTGGGTTTCAAGTTTGTTCGAATCTTCGATTGAATATTCAAGAAGCTGGAGTCTGATTCGAGCAAAACAGTTAAGGGATTTGTGGAGAGGGTGGTTAGGAGGTTCAGGGGTGTTATTTTGGTGCTCACCGGCGTTGTTGCCGCCGGCTTTCAAGCGAAGGGTGTTTCAGGGCGGCTAGGGTTTGGGAGGGTTGCTTGGGTTCGTCTCTGAAAGAGACGATGAACAGGGTATGGCTTAGGGGGGTGTGAGGAGAGGGGTTAGGTTTATATACGGAGGGGATGGTCTAATCCTGGCCGTTGGACCAGGCACGATCAATGGCCTGGATTAGTTCATTTAAGGGAAACGATGTCATTTTGAGGTAGTGCTGGGGCGGTCCGGGTATTGGAGTGATGGGTCGGGGTCGGGTTTGGTCAAAGCTTTGGGACTATTTGATCAGCTGAGATCAACGGTTCAGATGGAAATGCCTGAAACGACGTCGTTTGGTTGAGTCACAGGTGGACTGGATTTGGAGCGGGTATGGGCTATTTTTTGGCCTGGTTTGGCTGTAAGGATTTGGGCTTGGCCAAATTGGCCCAACTGAATCTTCCTTTTCTTATTTATTTTAATTATTATTTTTCAATTTTTCTTTTCAACAATAAAACTAAAAATCCCAATTAAATTATAAAATCGACAATTAACTTAAAATATTGACTCTTAAAAATAACTATCACACGAAATTAAACAAAAAATAAAGATAAAATTACACAATTCGGACATTAAATGCTAAAAATGCAAAGCATATATTTTTTGTGATTTTTCTATTTTTTGTACAACAAACTTGCTTAATTAAATCCTAAATTGTAAAATTAAATCCTAATTTGCAAAATTAAATCCTAAACGCACATGCAACACATATTTTTGCATTTTTCTCATTTAAAATAGAAAATAGACAAAATACACCTAAATTACAAACAACGCAAAAACCATTTTATTTTGAATTTTTTGGGAGTAGTTCTCATAGGGCAAAAATCACGTGCTCACAGCTGCCCCTCTTTGTCCGAAAACACAAAATGCTTTCGCGCAAAGATAAAGTGAGCGGATACGAGCGATTTTTGCCCGTTGGAATACTCCTGTGAAGCATTTTTTTGAAAAGATTTAACCGAACCTTTGCTTCAAAGGTTTCTTACATATCCCTTGCTAAAAGGTGAATCAGGTTAATGTAGTTCGGGAAGTTTTGGTAGTTAGGACTACCCTGGGACTGCGATGTTGCTGTTACTACTGTTGCATGTTGTTACCACTGCTTTGCGACCTCCTTATGATGCCATTTCTAGAAAGAAAACAGAAGTTAGACTAAACTAATGATTACAAAATCTTATCTATCTTCGATTTGCTCTTGTAGTCTTCTTTCTGATTTCTGAAGTGGGATTCGTGCTGGGGGTATTTTTGTTGTGACCCTCTGCATTACTGACTTCTGACTTGCTCTTGGAATGTATTCCTCTGTTCTGCAGGCAGGCTCCTGACTTCATCAACTTCAAATTTAACAACCTCCATTCTACAGGCGGGCTCCTGACTCTAACAACAACTTGAAAATAATTCAGCCTCCATCTTCCAGGCGGGCTCCTGACTTTTACAACTTCTTAAAATGTAACACCTCCATTCTCCAGACGGGCTCCTGACTTCAACAACTCCTTAAAATACAACACCTCCATTCTCTAGGCGGGCTCCTGACTTCAACAACTTCTTAAAAATTTTAACACCTCCATTCTCCAGGCGGGCTCCTGATTTCAACAACTTCTTAAAAATTTTAACACCTCCATTCTCCAGGCGGGCTCCTGACTTCAACAACAACTTTGAAAATAATTTAGCCTCCATTCTCCAGGCGGGTTTCTGACTTCATCAAAAACTTTGAAAATAAATCAGCATCCATTCTCCAGGCGGGCTCCTGACTCCATCAACAACTTAAAAGGTAACACCTCCATTCTCCAAGCGGGCTCCTGATCTCAACAACTTCTCAAAACATAACACCTCCATTCTCCAGGTGGGCTCCTGACTTCAACAACTTCTTAAACATATAACACCTCCATTCTCCAGGCGGTCTCCTGACTTCAACAACTTCTTACAAATTTTAACACCTCTATTCTCCAGGCGGGCTCCTGATTTCAACAACTTCTTAAAAATTTTAACACCTCCATTCTCCAGGCGGGCTCCTGACTTCAACAACAACTTTGAAAATAATTCAGCCTCCATTCTCCAGGCGGGCTCCTGACTTCATCAACAACTGAAGATAATTCAGCCTCCATTCTCCAGGCGGGCTCCTGACTTCATCAACAACTTTGAAAATAAATCAGCCTCCATTCTCCAGGCGGGCTCCTGACTCCACCAACAACTTAAAAGGTAACACCTCCATTCTCCAGGCGGGCTCCTGGTCTCAACAACTTCTCAAAACGTAACACCTCCATTCTCCAGGCGGGCTCCTGAGTTCAACAAATTCTTAAACATATAACACCTCTATTCTCCAGGCGGGCTCTTGACTTCAACAACTCCTTAAAATACAACACCTCCATTCTCCAGGCGGGCTCCTGACTTCTTTAACTTGAATCATCTTCTTTCAACTGCCTCCCTCAAAACTAGTGTCTTATTCCTCCGAAAACTGTTGGGGACAACACCAGTGTTTTATTCACAACTATGTTATTTTCCTTCTTTACAGACTACTTTCTTTAAAGCTGGTGCCTTCCTTCCACTTGGAACTACTTTTCTCAAGCTGGTGTTTTCACTTCTCTGAAACCTGTCGGGAATAACACTGCTGGGGAATTATCTTCCTCCTTTGATACTAGTTACTTTCCTCCTTTTAACGATGGTGGGGATGATATTGATTCAAAGACTACTACCCTTAAAACTTGGGTTATCTTGCTTCTTCCAAGATTGTTTTCTTTAAAACTTGTATTCTTTCTCCCGTAAACTGCGGGGGATTCCACTTCCTTCAAAACTTGTGTTATCTTCCATCTTCCCCAAGTGGGTATCTGATTTCAAGAAAATTTTCGCAACGAGAGAAAATTTTCTGCCCCAGTTTGATAATTTTCTTTGTGGCCACGTCTTCCCGCTGTCAATAACATTTCCTTTCCCTGCTTCAAATCAAAGAAAAATTTGTTAGTTTAAAACGTTGTGAGTGGCCGTGCCATTTCTGCCGGGGATGGCTTTTCCCTTCTCCCTTCCCTGCTTTGCGTTTTATTACAACACTTACTGGGGATGATATTATTTGCTGAGGATGAATACTCCTGCTGGGGATGGTTTTTCTTTTCTCTTCCTTCCCCACTCTGTGTTGTTCGACCATTGCGGAACTTGGTCGAGAATCTATCGGAGTTGTTCCTGTATCTCGCAAATCTGCTGGTGATCCTCATAACCTTTTAACTGTTGCTTTTTCCGTTTTTCCCCAACTTCCCCTGGAAATTTGGTCCTCTTGGGATCTAGACCCATTCATCATTTGGTCTTACGACAAAGTTCTTTTCGCTTTGTCGCCTTGTCTTTGGCCTGTCCTATTCACATTTTGCTTTGCACCATTTTGGCAATTGGTAGCAAGCTCTGAAAATCCTTTTCAAAAACAAACTGCTGGGGAGGTAAAGTCTTTAAATCAAGAAATAAAAAAATGATGATTTCAAAAAATAGAAAAAGAAGAAATCTTTCTGAACAAATGCTGGGGAAGAAAGAAAGAAAAAAACTTATCTGAATGATACAACCGATCCCAACGATCATGTCGTGCATTCCGGATTAATCAACCCAGTCTATTCGTATCAATCAATCTTTCGGACGGCCTCATTTTGCCGGGAATAAACAAACCCTCAACTTTTTGCCAAATGCAGACCCTTTCCGCCAACCTTGCCTTGTCGCCTCATAGTGCCCTTTGAGGGGTTTTCACTAATAAGACTCTCTCATTTCTCTCAACTCCCGTCGCCTTATGGTGCCTGTGAAGGTTTTCACTGATAAGACTCTCTCGTTTTACTTCTCTCATCTTTCGTCGCCTTATGGTACCTGTGAAGGTTTTCACCGATAAGATTCTCTCATTTTATTTTATTTTATTTTATTTTTCAGTTGGGGATTCTTTTCGGCTATCAATTCATTTCCAGTTCATGATCCTCTTCTCTGCTGGGGATCGGGGTTCTATCCCCGACTTCCATTTGCATGACTTGGTAATTCTCGGATACTGATCGGGAGGTCTTTTTTGGACATCATATGGGTTTTTGTGTATGGCTAAAAGAAAAAAGGGTAAAAGGTTCAAAATAATTTTGATGGGTAAAACATTACAATCCTTGGAATCAACTTTCTTTTCCCAAAATTATAAACACAACTTCTGCCCCAGTTTTCTTGCTTGGGGATTTTTATTTTTTGTTACACTATGTTACATTATGCGCACTATGTTACACTATGACCGAGCCGTGAGGCGCCTACATATCCTTCTTTTGAGGAATCAGGTCAAACGTAGTTCCCAAATCTTTTATTTTTCTTGTGACTTTCTTCTGTTTTTATTATCATTATTTTCTCTTCTCTTTCTTTCATTTTCATTACTGATTCCAAAAGAGGGGTATGAAAGAACAAATAAGGCTCAAAAGGGGAAGCAAAGGTTACAATGTTTGGATAGAAGAAAGAATTGCCTCCGTCATTTCATTCTCCGATGAATGCCAAGTAAAAACAAACAACAATTACAACTAAAAGAAATCATACATAATATCTCTTAACTGCGTCTGAATTGATAGCCATGTCGATGCATTTCCCTTCAATATTTGTTAAGCATAAAGCGCCATTGGACAATACTCTGGTTACAATGAATGGCCCTTGCCAATTTGGGGCGAACTTGCCCTTTGCCTTAGCTTGATGTGGGAGGATGCGTTTTAGCACTTGCTGGCCCACTTCAAACTTCCGGGGACGCACCTTTTTGTTGTATGCTCTTGCCACTCTCTTTTGATACAACTGGCCATGACACACAGCTGCCAATCTCTTTTCATCAACCAGGTTCAGTTGTTCCAACCGGGCTTTGACCCACTCATCATCATCAATCTCAGCCTCAGCGACAATCCAAAGGGATGAAATTTCAACTTCTTCCGGTATCACTGCTTCAGTCCCGTATACCAACAAATAAGGAGTTGCACCTATTGAAGTACGAACAGTAGTGCGATAACCCAATAATGCAAATGGTAATTTCTCATGCCACTGTCTGGATCCTTCTACCATCTTTCTCAGTATTTTCTTTATGTTCTTGTTGGCCATCTCGACCGCTCCATTCTCCTTGGGGCGATATGGGGTGGAATTACGGTGTGCAATCTTAAATTGCTGACATACCTCTCTCATCAAATTGTTGTTAAGATTGGCACCATTATCCGTGATGGTCACCTTTGGGATTCCAAATCTACAGATGATATGGAAATGAACAAAATCTACCACTTCCTTCTTAGTTATCGACTTGAAAGTTTTAGCTTCAACCCACTTAGTGAAATAATCGATAGTCACCAGAATGAACCTATGACCGTTGGTAGCCGCCGGTTCAATAGGTCCAATGATATCCATGCCCCAAGCAACAAATGGCCATGGTGCTGACATTGTGTGCAATTCTGTTGGCGGAGAATGAATCAAATCTCCGTGTATCTGACATTGATGGCATTTTCGCACGAAATTGATACAATCACGCTCCATAGTGAGCCAATAGTACCCTGCTCGAAGAATCTTCTTCACTAACACATATCCGCTGATATGTGGCCCACAAACTCAGCATGTACCTCTGTCTTAACTGTCGTGGCTTGACTAGCATCTATACATCTCAGCAATCCCAAATCCGGGGTTCTTTTGTACAATACTCCTCTACTGAGGAAAAATCCATTGGCCAATCGACAAATGGTTCTCTTTTGATCTCCGGTGGCCTGCTCCGGGTATATCCCCATCCTGAGGTACTCCTTGACATCATAAAACCACGGCTCGCCATCCATTTCTTCCTCTATCATGTTGCAATAAGCATGCTGATCACGAACCTGGATATGCAACAGGTCAACATGAATTTTATCTAGGTGGTGCAACATCGATGCTAAAGTGTCCAAGGCATCAGCAACCTCTTTATGAACTCTTGGGATGTTTCTGAACTCCACTGAACGAAATCGCTTGCTCAAATCGTGCAAACATTGTCGATATGGTATGAGCTTCAAATCCCTTGTTTCCCATTCACCCTTAATCTGATGCACCAGGAGGTCTGAGTCTACCAAGACCATGACGTCCTGGACATCCATGTCTGCAGCTAGCCGTAAGCCCAGAATGCATGCCTCATACTCGGCCATGTTGTTGGTACAATAGAAACGTAGCTGAGCCGTAACAGGATAATGATGTCCTATTTCAGAAATAAGTACTACTCCTATTCTAACTCCCTTCGCATTTGCAGCTCCATCAAAGAAGAGCTTCCAACCTGGTTCCTTGGTCATTTCCAACTCATCTATATGAGTCACTTCTTCATCAGGAAAATACGTCCTCAATGGCTCATATTCTTCATCAACAGGATTCTCAGCCAAGTGATCGGCCAATGCTTGGGCCTTCATGGCCGTCCTCGTCACATAGACGATGTCGAATTCTGTGAGTAATATATGCCATTTTGCCAATCTCCCTGTAGGCATAGGCTTCTAGAAAATATACTTCAGTGGATCCAAGCGTGAAATGAGGTAAGTAGTATATGATGACAGATAATGCTTCAATTTCTGGGCCACCCAAGTTAGGGCGCAACACGTCTTCTCAAGTTGAGTATACTTAACCTCATATACTGTAAACTTCTTGCTGAGATAATAGATGACTTGCTCCTTCCTTCCTGTAATGTCGTGTTGCCCCAGTACGCAACCAAATGAATTCTCCAGGACCGTTAGATAAAGAATTAACGGTCTTTCCGGCTCATGTGAAACCAACACAGGTGGATTTGATAAGTATCCCTTGATTTGGTCAAATGCTTCCTGACATTTTGTCATCCATTCTACCGCAGCATCTTTCTTCAGTAGCCGAAAAATGGGTTCACAAGTTGCCGTGAGTTGCGCAATAAACCTACTGATATAATTCAACCTTCCCAACAGATTCATTACTTCTGTCTTGTTCTTTGGAGGTGGCAAATCTTTGATGGATTTGATCTTTGACGGGTCCAACTCAATGCCTCACCGACTGACGATGAATCCCAACAACTTTCCAGATGGAACACCAAATGCACATTTGGCTGGGTTGAGCTTAATATTGTACCTTCGAAGTCTTTGGAAAAACTTCCTTTGGTCTGCCACGTGGTCTTCTTGATGCTTAGATTTTATGATCACATTGTCCACGTATACCTCAATCTCTTTGTGTATCATGTCATGAAACACAGTAGTCATTGCTCTCATGTACGTTGCCCCAGCGTTCTTCAAACCAAATGGCATTACCCGGTAGCAATAAGTCCCCCACGGCATAATGAATGCCGTCTTTTACGCATCTTCTTCATCCATCAGAATCTGATGATACCCCGCATAGCAATCTACAAAAGACCCGATCTCGCGTCCGGCACAGTTATCGATCAAGATATGGATGTTGGGTAATGGAAAGTTATCCTTTGGGCTTGCCCTATTCAAATTGCGATAATCGACACACACTCTGATTTTCCCATCTTTCTTCGGCACTGGCACCACATTAGCCAACCAATCAGGATATCGAGTGACCCGAATAACCTTTGCTTGCAACTGCTTGGTTACTTCTTCTTTAATCTTCACACTCATATCTGTCTTGAACTTCCTCAATTTCTACTTGACGGGAGGGCATATCGGGTCAGTGGGCAATTTATGAACCTCTAAATCAGTGCTTAATCCCGGCATGTCATCGTACGACCATGCAAAAATGTCTTTGAATTCAATGAGTGCTTTGACTAGTTCTTCCCTGATATTTGGTTCAATGTGGATGCTTATTTTAGTTTCCCTGATATCATCTGCATCCCCTAAATTGATGGCTTCTGTGTCATTTAAGTTGGGTTTGGGTTTTTCTTCGAAGTGAATTAACTCCTTACTAATTTCTTCGAAGGCTTCATCCTCATCATCATATTCTGATTTGTAACCACAATCTACTTCTTGAACTATCATTTCGGGATCAGATTGATTTTTAAGACTGGGCTGAGGATTCCTTATGCACGCCATGTCATTAAGACCAGTATAAAGAGAACTGTACAGAAAAAGAAAAGAAGAAAACAAAAAAATAAAAAATAAAATAAGGAATGAAGAAGAAACTTTTCATTTTATTGAATTACGGGATAACAAGGTTTCATACTTTGATGAACACAATAAAAATAAAAATAAAATCTGGATTACAACCCTGGAATAATCCAAAACAAGAAAGAAAAATAAGAGTCTACTACCAAGACTCCCTCCGGGTAGGAAGAGGAGTAGCTGTCCAATTGTTGACATTGGCCCTAGGCCCTACAAACTGTATGTATGCTTTACTGGAACCCTCTCCAGCTTTTATCATGTTGACATCAGCGAACAATCTTTCAAAGCGCTCATTCAAATCTCCATCTGGCCCGATCAGTGGTCCGAGAACTTTCGGGACCGACAACTTTCTGAAACCTGCTCTGACAAATGATCTGGATAGGCGCGGGATTGGTTTAGGAAGGACCCAGACTCTTTTCTTCAACTTGCGGGCCCGCTTTACATCCGCTGCGGTAGGCTTGAATCCTAACCCAAAAGTATCCAGGTTCTTGGGCAAGGAAACTGGCTGGACAATACCATGCAGATCAACCCCCAAACCTTTTCCTGGTACAAACCCGCTGTTTAGCATTTCTGAGGCTATCATGAAGGTCGCAGCCGCGATTCTGGGAAGTGGAAGGCCCCCGCCCTCAGGAATTTTGTCTACTGAGACTGCGTCAAAAACCTGATAAACCCATGGGCCCTTGTCATTGTCGGTTTCTATGAAGGGCACAATGGCATCACTAACGGCATGTGTACCGTCATCCCCGTATACCACAATCTCTTGTCTATCCCATTCAAATTTGACCATCTGATGCAGTGTAGAAGGCACTGCTTTGGCTACATGGATCCAGGGTCGCCTCAACAGAAGATTATACGACACCGCCACATCTATCACTTGAAATTCCATGGTGAACTCGACCGGACCAATTGTCAATTCCAGCATGATATCACCCACTATGTCAGTACCACCCCCATCAAAACCTCGGACACAGACGTTGTTCTTGTGAATCCTTTCATCATCAACTTTCAGTTTGTTCAGAGTGGCCAAAGGACAGATATTGGCTCTGGACACATTATCAATCAGTACTCGAGTGACCACCGAGTCTTCGCATTTTGCAGTCAAATAGAGTGCTTTGTTGTGTTATGTACCCTCTACTGGCAACTCATCGTCAGAGAATGTCACTCGGTTTACCTCGAAAATTTTGTGCACTATTTTCTCCAAATGGTTCACTGAGAGCTTGTCCGGAACATGGGTTTCGTTCAGGATCTTCATTAATGCCCGACAATGATCACTTGAATGGATCAACAAGGATAACAACGAAATCTGGGCTGGGGTCTTCCTCAACTGCTCTACAATGGAGTAGTCTTATGACTTCATCTTCTTCAAAAACTCCTCTGCTTCTTCCTCCGTCACTGGCTTCTTTATTGTTACAGGATTGGCCCTTCTCATTTCTGCGGGAGCAAAACACCTTCCTGAACGAGTTAACCCCTGGGCCTCGCATACTTCTTCCACAACCTCTTTCCCCTTATTCATCACCGTCACTTGACTGTAGCTCCATGGCACAACTTTCTCACTTGTTATCGGCAACTGCATGATAATAACTGGTTCTACGCGGTCCACCTTCACAACTAACACCGGTGTTCATGGTACTCCCTGTAGCACTACCTTGACCGGCTCTGGCTTCTTCGCAACAACAGACGATCCTTTCCCCATTACCACAACTGGCTTGTCATCTACCCTTCCCAACTGTACCACTGCCTTTCCACTGGTCGGCTTTTCGTTTGGACTGGCACGAATCATCATTACCATTTGTGAGGGTTTCTTGGGCTTCCCTCCTTCGTGCACTAGTTCAATCATGTGGGTCTCATGGTGCACCGACAACGGGTTCTCATTGATTTTGGGTGCCTCTGGTGCCTGAACCTCGATCCTATTTGTGTCAATAAGATCTTGTACGATAGTCTTCAACTTCCAACATTTCTCAATATCATGCCCGGGAGCCCCCAAATAATATTCACAGCTTACCGAGTGGTCCAGATTTTTGGGAAGGGGATTTGGCAATTTGGGCTCAACAGGACTCAATAGGCCTAATTGCTTCAATTTGTGGAACAGAGTAGTATAGGTTTCTCCCAGTGGAGTGAATGTTCTCTGCCTGTGCACCCTTTCATTCCTGAAAGCCTGATTTCCGCGGAAGCCTGGCCCTGAATGATTCCTGTAGGCCCTTGGTGGTGGTTATGTGCTTTGCGGAGGTGGGTATGTGTTTTGTGGAGGTGGATATGTATTCTGGGGAAACGACACACGCCATTGTTTGCGAGCCGGAGGCTGGGTGTAAGTTTGGGCGTGATGGACGGAGAAATGTGGCTCTTGTGGTAGATAATAGGGTTATGGAGGGTTGTATGGAGTGTGTGGGTAATTTGGATGATAGGGTCTGGGTTGGTAGTGAGGGGAAGGACCTCTGGATCTGGACCAAGTACCTGCTTCGACTGTTGCGACCTCCTCTCTCTTCTTTTTCCCGAGCGCACCTCCCGTGCCGCTTTGGATAGCCTGAGTTGTGGCCTTGATTGCCGAATAGCTCATTATCTTGTTGGACCTGAGTCTCTCTTCAAAAATACCGCCCATTTTTACTACTTCGTTGAAAGATTTACCAACTGAAGTCACTAGGTGACCAAAGTAAGTTGGCTCCAAAGTTTGTAAGAAGTAGTCCACCATTTCTCCTTCCCTCATTGGTGGATCGACTCTTGCTGCTTATTCTCTCCAACGGAATCCGAATTCCCTGAAGCTATCTCCAGGATTTTTCTCAAGTTTCAACAGTGTGAGACGGTCAGGGATGATCTCAAGGTTATACTGGAAATGACCTGCAAATGCTTGTGCTAGATCGTCCCAGGTATACCACCTGCTAGGATCCTACCTCGTGTACCATTCCAGTGCGGACCTGCTTAAACTTTGACCAAAATAAACTATCAGCAGCTCATCCTTTCCACCTGCCCCTCTCATCTTACTACAGAAACCTTGTAGATGTGCCATGGGATCACCATGTCCCTCATATAGATCAAACTTTGGCATCTTAAAACCTGCCGGCAATTGAACATCGGGGAAGGGACACAAATCTTTGTAGGCCACACTAACTTGGCTGCCCAATCCATGTATATTCCTGAAGGATTGCTCCAGGTTTTTCACTTTACGAAGCACTTCGTCCTGCTCCGGATTCTTAGCCGGCCTCTCAGTTTCCGCCGGGAGCTGAAGGTGAGGGGTGTAAGTGTATGGCTTGGGTGCTTTGAAGGTGAGTTCGGGAGGATAGTATTGGTTGTCGTGAACCTAAAACACTGGTTCATTGGATGATTTTTGCAATGTGGCGGGTGGAGGTGCCACGAAAACAGGAACAATTGGTGGAGGAGGGTTTTGTTTAGGTGGTGGAGCTTGGGGATTATAGGAAGTTTCCCCTGATAGTATTGGGCAATGGGGAAGCTCGTTGATGGACCAGTGGAAGGGTGTTCCGGAGTCCGAGCCGGTGAGAGGGTAGGAGTAGGGGGAGGTATTGGTGATATTTGTCCCCTAGCCCAGGCTAGGTGCATTCCAGCTATCTCTTGTCTCAACCTGTCTACTTCCTCCTTCATCATTTGCATCTCCGTCTTTTCCTCCTCAACACTTTTGTCCGAACCAGACATACTTTCCGAAATGGTCCCTTTAGATCTTGTGTGGTAATGGTAATCTGCCAGAACGTTCTAACGAGCTAATTGTTTCGAAATCTCTGGATCAATAACAAACTTGTTAGCGTTATAGTTTAACACATATTGCAACTTCACGTTGGGGATGCAATGTTTCTAAGCAGTTTAACCATTTCTATCATGTCTTTGTTCTGACTGCATGCGTTATTCCGACTTTTTTTAAGTGCCTCCAAACTTTCCTTTTTTAGTGGTGGTCGAATCTTATGTGGATTTCCTACGTATCATGTCCCTGCATGAATCAGACTGTGCGTAGTTCTGACACAAGTGCGGAAAATAAAGACACCATTTTTGGATTTTTTCAACCTTTACTAGCAAAATGTTTTATTACAAGACAAAACATTTTTGAAAGGAAATTGACAAACTTGATACAGACTACAGACTTTTATGCCAAAAAGGGAAATACAAACTCCGACGGACAACAGACTATGAAGACAAGGAAAATATAGACTCAAGCTATGAATGTTTCAGAGTTTTGAATTTTGGTGCCCGCGGGGCGTCGTTTGGCCTCGCCGCGGGTTTTGGTGCAAGGCCCCTTTGCAGATCTTTCAAATCTTCCATGATCTGGTGGATATAAATCAGTATTAAAGTAAAGAAGGTGGTACGGGACATATCCTCACAAGGTAGGCACTTTATGGTGATGTAGTGCCCGATATCGTCAATTCTTCCCTTGATTCTGTCCCTTTCCATAAGCAATCACTCTATTTGTTGATTCCGCGTCCCCAGCATTTGCGCGTCGTAAAGGAGTTGATCTTAGAACTCATTCATCTGTTTCTCCATTCGGGCCAGTAGATCATAGTAGTGCTTCCTATCTGCTCTGGAATCTCGGGATTGTCCGAAGATCCGCTCTTCGAGAGTGGATATTGTTTCTCTTAATAGAGCGATGCTCCTTTCGTAGTCCCTCTTCATTTGTTGCATAGACCGTGCTCGCTCTTCTGCCTTCTTTATCCATTTCACCTGGATTCTCGCTAGACCAGCTTTAGATTTTTCCAGGTCTTCTTGATACTTGAGGACTTTCTTTTTTAGACCGTTTATGAGCTTTTCATCATCCCGGCTTCTCTTCGGGTTTCGGGCAGCTATTTTCATTTCCCGGATTTGAGCTTTGAGGACCTTGCTTTCTCGAGCTAATTTGTTCTTCTCTCCTTCATCGGCAGCAACTTGCACTTTGTTCTCAAATTTCAGATCCTTAACCTGTTGTATCAGCTTGCCTATTTCGGCTCGGTATTCGCGCTCTTTGGCCAACCAGTCCCACGGTTCTTGTGACGCCTCAACGAACTCTTGAATGTGAGGTTTTTTGGTTGGCCGTTCTGGCTCATCTCTTACAATATCTCTCTTCCTGTACCAAGCGATATAAGCTGGTGAGACTTTACCTTTGGATAGGTCGTGCACTCGAGTGTTTACTGTTAAATACTGGCATTCATTCCATATAGAACGAATGGTTTCTTCATAAAATTGGCCGTTGGTGCTAACCTCGATTGCATGAACACTGAGATCTTCATCTGGGTGTACCACCTGACACCTCCCTAACTGTCTCATCACCGAGTAAGGCGCATAAGGCTGAATGCCTCAGAGTCCCATTAAGAGGAAGTAAGGACCCGTGGTGGGCATGTACACAATTTCTTCAACAGGAAGCCAACCCAATGTCCACCCTATTTGTGCTGCAATGATGGTGCGAAGGCAAGATACCCAGTCTTCATACCCTTCTGGCAATTTGAGCCCTGAAACCCTCGTGTTATATCCTTCAATGCAACCTTCGTTTGTAGATCTATAGCTCATATATTGAGGATGATGACACAGGTGCTCGATCATCCACATCTGCAATAACAAATTGCATTCTTCGAAAAAATCTGCCCCGGCTTTACAGGCTGTGAGAGCTCGGTATATCTCGGACACTATCATAGGGGCAAGCGTGCTTTTGTTGTTGGTAATTAGGACCTTGACGACTCCAGCCACCTTCAAATCAATATTTCTGTCTTTCCGAGGAAACACCACAATGCCCAAGAATGCTACCATGAAGGCGAACTGCCTATGTTCATCCCATTTTGTCTGATTCCCTCTGCTGCAAACCCCGCTTTCCAGATCGTTGAACCCTTCTATATGCCTATACCTCTGGTATATGAACTGCATAGTAGAAAAACCCCTATCCAATTTAGAGTACGGGACTCCCTTGCTTATCTTCAACAGATCCATGAACTTGTGCGAATTGACGACTCTTGGAGCAATCAGATATTTGTGCCTTAGCCCCTCAGTAATGTCCATATAACCTGCTATCTCTTCTAAGGTTGGGGTGAATTCAAAATCCGAGAAGTGGAATACGTTATGGGCTGGGTCCCAAAATGTAACCAAAGCCTTTATGATGTCACATCTGGGTCTGACGTTCAACAAACTGGGGAGACCTCCCAGATGTAATATGATCTTATCTCGCTCTGACTTTTCCAAATCCTTCCACCACAAGCGCAACTCCAAAGGGATCTTGCTCCTAACTGTTACCGGCAAACTTGGACCCGAGCTCATTCTGTATGTTTGTTTGGGGTGATTAACACTCATTGGACTCAAAGAAAAAATAAACTAAAATTGACACACGTTTAAATAAAAGTCCGGTTTTGTCAATACGGCCTTTCAGCACTTCGAAGAAGATTTAAAGGCTGTGTTTTACCAACCGGACAAAACCTTGAAAATGACCAAAAGTGGCTATTTTTCACAAAAGAGGAGGTTGGACCCGATGAGGGTTGCCTACGTATCTCACATCCGGTGAGAATCAAACCGGCGTAGTTCGGACCACGACAATAAACTAATTCTGACAACAAGACTTGTTTAAACAAATTACACTAAAAAACATTTATTATTTTTTTTACAAAATTTTGGCAGAGTTTGCTAGTGACTCAGAATTATCTACACTCCTATTTTCTTTTTCTTTTTTCTTTTTTTTCTCAATATTCCAGTATTTTCAGAAGTCGGTCAGCATGCAAGTCTGCAACAAATAAATGTGTAAAATAAACAGGATGCAGCAGGATGGTCTTTTCATTTCAGGTCGCTTGTCCTAGACGGACCCAACCCCTGTGTTGAGTCCCCTAAGTCAAGTGCACATGATGCAAATAAGCGTTCCTACTAGGGATCCGACATGAGGTTTTGTTATACTAGGTTTATCTTGGGTGTTTGTTCTAGACCTGGCTTACCCGAGCGGACAACTCGAGCCAAGGATGGGAACTGCGTACCGGTAACCAAAAGATCATCCGGTTTTGCAACTCCTCCGAATCCTCGTTCTATTTTGGGATATGACACTAACAGAAAGAAGTCAAGACCAGCATGCACTAGCAGTTTATATATACAGTTCAGATAATATCAAAGCGGTAAAAAGCAACATTTTAGCACATTAGGACAAAACATGTAATAAAATCAGATGATAAATAAAGCTAAATATAACAATTTATCTAAGCTCGAATTCTGAACCCTGAACCAGAGATTCTGGGTTCGGCGTCCCCAACAGAGTCGCTAGAGCTGTCACACCTCCTTTTTCGGCTACACCCCGCAAAGGGGCATAAAAGGGAGTTTTTCCAATTTAAGTGACAATCGAAAAAGGATTATTTTATTTAAAATTCAGAGTCGCCACTTGGGAGATTTATGGTGTCCCAAGTCATCGGTTTAAATCCCGAATCGAGGAAACAATTGACTCTGTTTAACAGTTTGTGCACCAGAAATTCGGATAAGGAAATCTGTTAACCCAGGAGAAGGTGTTAGGCATTCCCGAGTTATGTGGTTCTAGCACGGTCGCTCAACTGTCATATTCGGCTTATTTATCTGAGTTTAATACATGTTGAGCCTATGTGCAGATTTAAACTGTGTATCGCTTTCATTATTATTATTGAAAGAATTGCAACGTCGTGAGAATGCATCTCGAGTTGCACCACATAAATGTACCCGCAATTTTTGATACGTTCCAACTTTGTTGAGATTCGGATTTGGGTCACATAAATGTGCACCTGAGTTTAGGAAGATAACATTATTAAATACGCGCCTAAAGATACTAACGCGTTGTTATTTTGAGAAAAGCCGTAAAGTTCGCTATGCGGCCTGTCTCAAAATCTAAGTATTTGAAATAACTGTCCGTCGAGGGCCCCACAGTTTGTGTATTCTTGTTTGTCGAGGCTCGTCTCATTCATTATTTTTTAAAGGAATTTGCAACGTCGTGAAAATGCATCTTGAACCACGTCACAATCAATGTACCCGTGATTAGCGACACATTTCGACTCCGTTGAGATTTGGATTTGGGTCGCATCAATGCGCACCCGAGTTTAGGAACGTAATTTTATTAAAGTTGTGCTTAAAGAGTCTAACGTATTATTATTTTGGGGAAAGCCGTGAAATTCGCTAAATGCCCCATCCTGAATTCTAAGTATTTTAACACAATATTCATTGAGGGCCCCGCAATTTATGTGTTTTGTTTTGCGAGGCTCGTCTCATTTTATTAATTACAGGACAAACCTAAAGCAACTACGATTTTCTATATTTTTGTTCCTAAGAATAAAGAAAAAGAGGCCCTAAATAATTGGAGTTACTTAAACAAAACATATTAATAAGGATCCTTTAGCAATTCTAGGCTCAAGTAATTGGCCCAATCCCTGCTGAATTGAAACCAACCAGCGAGTTGGGCCTTGAGAACATGCTGCCCACTCTGAGTTCCCATTGCAGAGCGTGAGCCACACCTTGTGCTCAACTTGGCCCATTAGCAAAAATCAGGCGAGATCAACAGCAGCATTAATGTATCCGTGTTATAATTCAGGGTCTAATTTTGTGTTATCACACACGTGATGCACTTAACATGCTGAGTTTGAAATTCTACACTAATTCTATGCTAATAACGTTCAGCCCAGTTTTGCTTCAGTTCCTAGTTAATAATACTTCCTAACTCATGTTGCATTTAACCTTAACTAATTATCCACAATCATTCAAATATCCAATTATCAACTAAAAATGCAAGTCCAGAATCAATTTTCAAACTTATGTCTTTTAACAGAGTTAATCAACAAACTATTCTAGGCTAATTAGTGATAAGCAAATCCAACAGTCAAATTACACGTCCAGCTCTAAACTAACTCACAATTACCATTACTAAATACAAAACAATGTGACTCTGGGATTACACTGCCATTTATTAAGACGAGTGAGGACTGTGAATCACAAGATCGCTTTATGCTTTGAATAACTTCTAATTTTCAAAACTTAACTACACATGAAATTAAATTACCACATGTCTAACAGACGATCAAATGTCCCGAACAATCCATGAGTTTAACAGTCCAAACCAATCTAAATCATTGTAAAACAATTTTAATTACAGTCCAAACTACTACAATCAACTATGATAAAACACGACAAGAACTAAAGCTTCCAATGAAGTTATACTTCCATTTCATTTCATTCCAACTGAACAACTACATGATTTGAGATTCAGGACATGTACCTGGTATAGACAATACAAGAAGAGGAAGAAGAGGGTCAGCAGCAGCAGTAGTAACCAACAGAAGTTGCAACAGCAGTGCAGCAACAAAATCAGCAGCTATAAACCTCCCCAAGTATAGAGCAGAAGTATAAAGAAGAAATGTTCTAGCCTTTTCAGATCCTAAGTGAGGCGATGAAAAATAGTAGCTATTCTTTTCAACTCCCAAACTCTCAAAAATTAATCCCCCCTTTCTACAGACCTCCTTCTGCCCCTTATACAGACCTGCCCTCCTTTCCAACTTACTGCCCGACTCCCTTCTCCCACTAAAAATCTGAATTTTTCCACTTAAAATCCCACTAAGGAAAACTTTTCCTTATTTTCAGCCCCCATTCCCTTTTGTTCCCCATTACCATATTAATTTAAAGACATTAATATCCTACTAACAAAACACTAACATTAAAATATTATCATAACTGTTTCATTCCCAAATCACCCCTGAAACCTCTTAATATTACTGCCCTAATACAATTATTCAACTGTATTAAATCTTTTAATTCTAAAAACTGTTCAAACTAGCAATTATCTAAAACTAATTCTAATTAACAACTATAACTCCTAAGTTCTGAATGCAACCTTATGACTCACTACTATCTAGTTGACATTATCATACCAATACTGAATTCAAATCAGTTGTCAGATTCATTTCAGACCCTAGACAATAGGATTCGATTTATCAATTGCTTAAACTTGAATCAAATAGCAACAAAATAAAGGCTAAGGCTATTAATGACTCAGAACACCTTTACAGGGCATGACACAACAGGTTTAGGTGACAACCAAAATAGCAGTTGTGATGAAGCAGTTCGATTGACCAAGCAATTCAGAACATTTCAAATGATCAAGCAAAAACAATGTGACGAACTGAATATACCCACAGGCTCAGTACTAAGTTCAACAACCAACAAGCTCGTTTCAACACAACATTTAGGACAGAAACGAAGCAGGAGGGGAAACAGACTAGCATGAACCATGAAATCAAAACCAACATTACACTACTATCATGTTAAACTAACACTCAAACCTACCGGACTAATCGACGACGCTTATGCAAATTATGACATATAACAATCGACAACAAACAACAACAAATGATGAAATTGGACCAAATAAAAGGTCTGATGAAGAAGGACATAATCAATCGACAAAAACTGAAAAATCAATAAAGCTACATTTAAACAAAGTAAACTGAACAAACAAACACAAAAATGGAAACAAACAGGAAAAGGGAAAATACCTCCATAACTTAGAAACTGGACGACCCTGACTTGGACCTTTAATTGAGGTCGAACGGACCTTAATCGAGTGTTCTCAACTGAGAACACTTCGACTAAGGTCCACTAGACACCCAACTTCCTTTGATTTAGACAGATTTCAGTCTTTGATTTTCTAAGGTTCTTGGGGGTTCGATTTGGGGTTCAAGTGTTTCTAGCCAGATTCGAACCAAACCCACGGTGGTTTGGTGACGAGGGAGGGCAAGGACATGTCTGGTATGAGTTTGGGATTGGTTGGGGTAGATCTAGTTTTTGCTCGAATCTTCGATTGAAGATTCGAGAAGTTGGAGGTTGATTCGAGGCAAGCAGTCAACAGATCCGTAACGAGGGTGGTCAAGGGGTGCCTTGGTGTGGATTTGGGACTGGTTGGGGTGGGTTTCAAGTTTGCTCGAATCTTCGATTGAAGATTCGAGAAGCTGGAGTCTGATTCGAGCAAAACGGTTAAGGGATTTGCGGAGAGGGTGGTTAGGAGGTTCAGAGGTGTTATTTTGGTGGTCACCGGCGTTGTTGTCGCCGGCTTTCAAGCGAAGGGGTTTCAGGGCGGCTAGGGTTTGGGAGGGTTGCTTGGGTTCGTCTCGGAAAGAGACGATGAACAGGGTATGGCTTAGGGGAGGTGTGAGGAGAGGGGTTAGGTTTATATACGGAGGGGATTGTCTAATCCTGGCCGTTGGATCAGGCACGATCAATGGCCTGGATTAGTTCATTTAAGGGAGACGGTGTCGTTTTGAGGTAGTGCTGGGGCGGTCCGGGTATTGGAGTGATGGGTCGAGGGTCGGGTTTGGTCAAAGCTTTGGGACCGTTTGATCTGCTGAGATCAACGGTTCAGATGGAAACGCCTGAAACGACGTCGTTTGGTTGAGTCGCAGGTGGACTGGATTTGGGGCGGGTATGGGCTGTTTTTTTGCCTGGTTTGGCTGTAAAGATTGCTTGGCCAAATTGGCCCAACTGAATCTTCCTCTTCTTATTTATTTTAATTATTATTTTTCAAATTTTCTTTTCAACAATAAAACTAAAAATCCCAATTAAATTATAAAATCGACAATTAACTTAAAATATTGACTCTTAAAAATAACTATCACACGAAACTAAACATCAAATAAAGATAAAATTACACAATTCGGACATTAAATGCTAAAAATGCAAAGCATATATTTTTTGTGATTTCTCTATTTTTTATAAAACAAACTTGCTTAATTAAATCCTAAATTGTAAAATTAAATCCTAATTTGCAAAATAAAATCCTAAACGCACATGCAACACATATTTTTGCATTTTTCTCATTTAAAATAGAAAATAGACAAAATACACCTAAATTACAAACAACGCAAAAACCATTTTATTTTGAATTTTTTAGGAGTAGTTCTCATAGGGCAAAAATCACGTGCTCACAGTGCTTTATCACTCTTACTCGCCCAAACAACAATCTCAAATAAGGGACAAGGAAGTAAACAAATAATGATAGAAATTCCGGCAAGGGAATACAATTAAACAGTTAAATCCCGGCAAGGGAACAATATCAATAAATTCAATATCCCGGCAAGGGAGAAGATCAACAAATCAACAAAACATCCCGACAAGGGAATAAATCAATAACTCTTTCTCTTTCTTTCATTTCTTACTTTATAATTTACTTTACCACTTGAGCCAATGCTCCAAAGGGTCCATTTATCTCATATTCCTTCACAATTCGTATTACAACTCGAGCCAATGCTCCTCGAAGTTTAAAGATCACAACTCCTTTTACATGCTCTTTACAACATATAGAAATCATCAATTAAGCATGGAAGTTACAACAAAATAAGAATATTCGCAATATAAAGACTCACGGTCATGCTAGACTCCAATGTATAGATACTCGTCACCATGCCTATACATCACACTCGACAATTAGCAAGTAGCAAATAAGACTCAACACATATTCCCTCAAGCTAAGGTTAGACCAAACACTTACCTCAACTTCCACGGCCAAATCAATCCACCACAACCGCTTTCCCTCTCGAATTTGGCTCCAATTCAATTAAATCTATATAATAATGACTTCATAATATCAATATACCCTAAACAAAACAAACCCAATGCCTAATTATAGATTTCCAAGCTTTCTTCCCAAAATCTCAAAAATCGACCTCGGGCCCGCTTGGTCAAAACATGAGGTTCAGACCAAATTCATATCCCCCATTCACCCACGAGCCTGAATATATAATTTGTTTTCAAATTCGACCCCAAAACGAGGTCTAAATCAAGAAAAAGTAAAAAGTCCTAACTCTACTCAATTCCCCCAATTTTTACCCTAAATTACATGTTTTAGGCTTAGGAATTCAATAGATATTGATGAAAAATGAAGAAAACAAGTTGAAATTTACTAACCCAACAAGTGTTGGTGAAAAAGAGCTTCAATGGACGCCTAAGGACCTTGGAGAAGAAGGAGTTCGTGTGTTTTTATGAAAATCCCGCAACTACACTGTTCTGAAATTAAAAATTATAACTTGGCAAAATTGCCCTTCGCGTTCGCGGAAGGAAGGTCGCGTTCGCGAAGGGTAAACTTGGCAGACCATCGCGTTCGCGATATGAAGAGTGCGAACGCGAAGAGAAAAGGCTGAGGGTCCCGGCGTGGACCTTCACGCGAACGCGTTCGCGAGGGTGTATATGCGAACGCGAAGAGGAAAAAAGGAAGCTGAGTCCTCAGAGTCAAATGACTCTACGCGAACGCGAGGCAGGAATGCGAACGCGATGAAAGGAAAATTTAGAGCTTCGCGAACGCGGATGATGCGTCGCGAACGCGAAGAAGAAATGGCCTGCAACTGTTGAAGCCAAAAACCTGCAATCTTTCTAAGTCCAAAACCATTCCGAAACACCTCCGAAACACTCCCGAGCCCTCGGGGCTCCTAATCAATCACATGCACTAACTCAACAACATCCTACGAACTTAACCGTGCGATCAAATCGTTAAAATAACTTAAAAACAACGAATCAAGCCTCAAAATCACTAGTTTTTCTTCAAACTTCATAAACTTTCAAATTTAGAGTTTTAAGTCCGAAACACGTCAAATGACGTCCAATTTCAACCAAACTTCACAGAAATATCTTAAACTACATATAAGACTTGTACCGGGCGCCGGAACCAAAATACGGGCCCGATACCAACACGTTCTAACCAATTATCATTTCAATTTTTCTTTATAAATTTCAGAAAATAATTTTACTCAAAAATTCATTTCTCGGGCTTGAGACCTCGAAATTCGATTCCAGGCATACGTCCAAGTCCCATATTTTTCTACGGACCCTCGGGGACCATCAAATCGCGTGTCCGGGTCCGTTTACCCAAAATATTGACCGGAGTCAAATTTACTCATTTTAATATCAAATTTTTGCATTTTTTTTCACAGAATTTCATAGTTAAGCTTTCCGGCTACACGTCCGGACTGCGCACGCAAATCGAAACGACTAAAAATGAGGTTTTCATGCTCTCAAAAGCACGGAAAGAATAAGAAAACAGGTGATGACCCCTTTGGGTCGTCACAATTGCCTTTTAAAGCAATAATAAAAAATTTAACCGACGCAGAAACTAAACCTTAGCTTCATGAAAATTGGTACACGTTTCTAATGCCCTTTAACAGGGATATTCATTAATAATAAGTTTTCTATTTATTCTGTTAAATGTTTTCCTTTTGAACCCACCGAAAATTTGACTTTTCTTTAATAGAGATATTAAATGTTTCCTACTTATTCTCTTTTAAGTTCTATTTTCCCTTTTTAACCTACGAAAATCACAATTTGTGATGGATATTAATTGAAGAAGTTATTTTTCACTTATTCTCTTCTTCTTTCTCCTTTTTTTGTAATACGTTAGTTTCATTTTTTTCTCCCAAAAATACCTTTTTGATATTTACAATTATATTCAACTTAAAATCCAATTATAATGGGTAAAAAAAGCGAACAACATTTTACTAAGGGTCTTCGTGCTTTTAATATAGTATAAGTATAAAATAGATATAGATATAAATATAGATATAGATATAGATAGATAGATTATTCGCAAGACTCGTTGCCCTTTGTTTTTACATATTACTTGTCAAAATTCTTAAACCCTATACAGACTATGCTTTTAGGGGAGATCAATTTTAGATTCTTTTACTTATACGACGTTATTCACATGAGACCGAAAAATTATAACACGGAAGATCGATAAATAAAAATAAAAATTTCTTATATTTAAATTATAATCTATCTATATTATATTAAAAGGAGAGTAGTATGCATTGTGGTTAAACCAAGTGGCAAGCTAAAATGAAGTCACTTGACAATTTTAGGACAATATTAATAATTAAAAATTATAAATAAAAACATAATTAATGAAAGTAGTTTAATGAATCTTATACATAATCCAAATATATCTTAGACAAATTCAAATCTTTATATCTATATTTATATTTATATTTATGTGTGTGTGTATATATATATATATATATATATATTGATTCACTCATAGATTTTCTTCTATATTAGCTAGAAATATGGAGGTAAAAAATTAATTAAAAAACTAGAATAAAAAAATAAAAAAATATAGAAAGACATAAATTGAGATAAGCTATGACTATTTGTACTTTGGAGCTATAAATAAAACTAAAATTTACTTACGATATTAAAAATTTATTGAGTTTAAAAATTAAATAAATTCAAGCAGCAAATTAAGATCTTACATAAAGTAAACAAATTATTTATAAGGTAAAAAAAAATTAAATAATCAAGAAAAAATAGTTTAATAACAAGAATAACAAAGTCATATTAATATTGATAAATCACGCAAACGAATATTTTATACGTAAATATTACTGCAACATTTAGATATAATGTGTTCAAATAATTAAGAAAATATTTTTCTATGATTAATATTTGAATTGAGTGCAGTTAGTTTAAATTTGAAAGCATAACATACTTTTTTAAAATGCGGTCCAAATTAGAAAATAGAATGATAAAAATTATTTGAATTTGAGATGAGAAAGTTTTTAAATTTTTATCAATATTATATTAGAATGAGTGTGGTAGAAATAGATATTAAATTCAAACAAGGTAATATAAATTCACATGACAATGTAATAAAATTACTTATTGAATAATATAATATTAAAAATAAAGAATAAATAGAGAAAAAAATTAAAATTCAGATTTTTTATCATAGAGAAAAGGGTAAAACTTATTTAAATTTGAGATAAGAAATTTTTTTATATTATGATAAGAAAAGTCATAATATGGATAAGTCCACATAACTCAAGTCTAATAGATAAAATCAAAAACTAAAATATTGAATAATAAAAATAAATTAGAGATAATGTGAGGAAATTTGTAAATCATAAGTTTAGAAAATAAAATAAATGTAAATATACAATACTTTAAAAATTTAATTTTTTTGAGAAATATTTTAAAAACAAAATAAATATTTATTTTATGATTACAAAAAATATATATATTAATAAATAGATAAAAAATAAAAATTCAGATTTTTTATCATAGAGAAAAGGGTAAAATTTATTTAAATTAGAGATGAGAAGATATTTTATATTATGATGAGAAAAGTCATAATATGGATAAGTCCACATAACTCAAGTCTAATAGATAAATTCAAAAACTAAAATATTGAATAATAAAAATAAATTAGAGATAATGTGAGGAAATTTGTAAATCATAAGTTAAAAAAATAAAATAAATGTAAATATATAATACTTAAAAATATTATTAAAACTTAAAAAATTTAAAATTTTCTAGAAATATTTTTAAAACAAAATAAATATTTATTTTATGATTACAAAAAATTATATATATTTATCTATATTATATAAAGAATAGTAGTGATAATGATGTTAGATAAAGTTACAAATTAATGAAAAGCCACATAAAACGTAATAAAATTATATATTAGACTAAAAAATAGCAAAATTATATTAAATTATTAAAAATTTACTATTAGAAAGAAAGGGAAAGACTATTTGAATTTGAGATTAGAAATTTCTTAAAACTATGTTGAGAATACTCAAACTATGGAGAATACCACGAAATTGAAATCTTATTTATGAAAAATAGAAAAACAAATACATATTTAAAAATACATATTTAAATAAAATGGGGCCAGATTTTAAATAGCCAATATTTTCCTTTTTATTTTACGAAAATAGTAAAACAACTTCTGAGAATAAATTAAAGGTACTAAGTCAATTAATAATATATAAATATTAATTTTAAAATATTGGAACCAATTTCATAATTATAAAATGCTATTAATCTTAAAATAGGCTAAAATTATAATTATATGCAATTTAGCTTTTAAAATACCAAATAAATTTGTAAAAAATGTATAAAAATTATCCTAGCTATATTTTGGTATAAATATGAGAATAAAGTAAATATTCACCAAAAATAATAATTTTGGGAATAATTATTGGTTTTTGTACTACTAAAATGGGCAATAAATCAATTTAAAATTCTTTTAGAAATTAGGAAAATTATTGAAACACTTTGACATACTTATATGCATATATATGCTATTTTGAAAGTATTTGTATGTAAAAATACATAGGAAAAAATTGGGTATCAACAGCTGCCCCTCTTTACCCGGGAAGGATGAAAGGATTGTCGGGTAAAGATATGATGACCAATTTGACCGAACGAAACAGTTTGAAGAACTTGACCGGGATCTGGTTCCTGAGCTGCCTATATATTCCTGGTCTTACAGGAAATAGGCCATATGTAGTTCAGGATCCATCGACGGAATATGCCGATGGAGATTTCTTCAAAGACGGACGCGATATTTAGGTTGGGATGGATGGTTAAAGTCTAACAGGGCTGCGGGAACTGGAGCGAGATCGCTCCTAATGAGACGACTGTTGCTAGCCGGTTTACCTGCAAATAAGCAACACAAGTATGTTGTGCGAAAAATTAAACATGATGCAAGTTCCCGTCGGACCATGAATGTTGTCTTTGGACGGTTAGGATGACGTCCTCAGACCATGACATCCTGGGCCATGAAGCGTATGATAAGGATTCGCAGGCCATGAAATGATGTTCTCGGGCTATGATAATGATGCCTTCGAACTATGATGCCTTTGAATAATGATATGCAAAAGATAAAAGGGGTCCTCAGGCCATGAAATGGCGTTCTCGGGCTATGAAAATGGTGCCTCTGAATAATGACGCCTTTGGACAATTTGGCGATCTTTCAGCCCATGAGATGCAATAGGTGGCGATCTTTCAGCCAATGAAATGCAATAAGTGGCTATCTTTCAGCCGATGCAAGGTATAAATGAAGCGGCGATATTTCAGCCATGCAGATGCAAATAAAACGGCAATCTTTTAGCCGATGCAGGATGTAAATAAAGTAGCGATATTTCAGCCATGTAAGATGTAAATGAAGTGGCGATCTTTCAGCCATGCAAGATATAAATAAAGTGGCGATCTTTCAGCCATGCAGATGGAGGTAGAGCTTAACCTCGGAAGGCAGAATGGTAGCCTTATGCAATGCAGGGAATGCAGATGGAGACAGAGCTTAGACTCGGAAGGCAGAATGATAGCCTTATGTAATGCAAAGAATGCAGATGGAGACAGAGCTTAGTCTCGGAAGGCAAAATGGTAGCCTTATGCAATGCAGAGAATGCAGATGGAGGTAAAGCTTAACTTCGGAAGGCAGATTGGTAGCCTTATGTAATGTAGAGAATGCAGATGGAGATAGAGCTTAGTCTCGAAAGGCATAATGCTAGCCTTATGCAATACAGAGAATGCAGATGGAGGTAGAGCTTAACCTCGGAAGGCAGAATGGTAGCCTTATGCAGGAAGTAAAATGGCAAATGGCAATAGAGTTTTCTTAGCTGATAGCGGATTGCAATATTGCGACTGCTGAGGATACTGTGTCTGCTGGGGATATTGCGTGCGAATAGCAGCTGTTAGTAAGTGCGACGGTTCTGAGAGTAGTATTTTCGATTAATGTGAGTCTTGTAAGTGTATAGTATATTTGATGATTTTGCAACTCAAGTGTCTGCATCCAAAGAAAATCGTGAATTTTGTAAAGGGGGAGAGGTTAGTTCGTATTCCCGCTGGCTCTGCTTGACTTGCTCGGCTCTATTCTGGTGATACTGTACGTATCATTGAGGTAGCATTGCTAAACAAAGCAACTTTGGTAACAGACATGCATGAGTTAGTAAAAAAAATATAACATAAATACATAATCGAGAATAGTTTTCCTTAGATAAACCTACGACTACGACGTGGTTCAAGACATCACAACTTCTCTTGCTCCAGAATTTTGAGGGTCCTCCTCAAAATTCTACCTCAGTTTACTGGGCTGCTGCTTCTGATGATTGTTAATGATAAATGGCTGGAATCGGCTTTGGAATTTTGAGGGTCCTCCTCAAAATTCTGCCCCAGTTTTCAATAGCGGGGAAATGGAAATTTTATTGCATTGTGACCGAACCCATAGGGCTGCCTACGTATCCCCTCTTAAACGGGAATTAGGTTAGGCATAGTTCAAGTTACATCATAAAGGAAAGCGTAAATGTTGCATATAGTATCGCTTCACTACATCTGAATTGATCGGCTTCGGCCAAACTTCTCCGTCCATTTCTGCAAGTATGAGGCCTCCTCCTGTTAGAACCTGGTGGACCATGTACGGACCCTGCCAGTTGGGAGAGAACTTCCCTTTGGCCTCGTCCTGATGCGGGAAAATCTTCTTTAACACTAGCTGCTCCGGTGTGAACTGTCTCGGCTTGACTCTTTTGTTGAAGGCTCTGAACATTCTGTTCTGATAAAGCTGACCATGGCAAACTGTGTTCATTCTTTTTCCATCTATAAGAGCTAGCTGCTCATAACGACTCTTCACCCATTCTGCATTGTCAAGTTCTGCTTCATGTATGATCCTCAAGGAAGGAATTTCTACCTCAGCAGGAATGACCGTCTCTGTACCATAAACCAGCATATAGGGAGTCGTCCCAGTTGATGTGCAGACTGTGGTGCGATACCCCAATAAAGAAAATGATAACTTCTCATGCCACTGCTTATGCTTCTCTATCATTTTCCTTAGTATCTTCTTGATATTCTTATTAGCGGCCTGTATGGCTCCGTTCATCTGAGGTCTATAGGTTGTAGAATTCTTGTGTTTGATTTTGAAGGTTTCACACGTAGATTTCATCAAATCACTGTTGAGGTTAGAGCCATTATCAGTAATGATTGACTCTGGAATTCCGAACCGATACATGATACGGTCGCGGACGAAATCCGCCACGACTTTCTTAGTCACTGCCCTGTAAGATGTTGCTTCAACCAATTTGGTGAAATAATCAATTGCTACTAGGATAAACCTATGTCCGTTTGATGTGGCGGGTTCAATTGGTTCGATAACATCCATTCCCCAGGCGGCGAACGACCACAACGAGCTTGTTGCATTAAGCTTATTTGGAGGCACCTTTATTATGTCTGTATGTATCTGGCAGCGATGGCACTTTCGGACATACTGGATGCAGTCTGTTTCCATAGTCATCCAAAAGTAACCAGCTCGGAGTATTTTCTTTGCTAAAATAAAGCCATTCATATGTGGACCGCATGTCCCTGCATGAATTTTCTCTAATAGCTTGGATGCTCATCAACACACCTTAATAATCCCAAATCAGGAGTCCTCCTGTACAGGATTCCTCCACTGTGAAAGAAATTATTGGATAAACTCTGAAGCGTGCACTTCTGAATAGCGTTTGCGAGCTCTGGGTATTCCCCTTTTGCCAAGTATTCCTTGATATCATGAAACCAAGGCTTTCCATCTGCTTCTTCTTTGACATGAGCACAGTAAGCTGGCTGATCATGGATATTTACCGGAATGGGATCAATAAAGTTCTTATCTAGATGCTGTATCATGGATGATAGGGTAGCCAATGCATCGGCAAATCTATTCTGGACCCTAGGATCATGTTGGAATTCTGTCTTTGTGCACCTCTTTCTCAACTCCTTCACATGATGTAGATAAGGGAGTATCTTGAAGTTCTTGGTCGCCCATTCTTCTCGGACCTGATGTATAAGCAAGTCTGAATCCCTAATTACTAGCAACTCTTGGATGTTCATGTCAATGGCCATCTTGAGCCCTAAGATGTAGGCTTCGTACTCGGCCATGTTATTGGTGCACGGGAACCTGAGCTTGGCAGATACCGGATAGTGCTGACCGGTTTCTGATACTAGGACTGCTCCTATGCCAACTCCTTTGAAATTTGCTGCTCCATCAAAAAATATTCTCCAACCGTCATAGGATTCTGCGATGTCTTCTTCTATGAATGATATCTCTTCATCAGGAAAATATGTTTTCAGGGGTTTGTATTCTCCGTCCACGGGATTTTCAGCAATGTGATCTGCTAGTGCCTGTCCTTTGATTGCTTTCTGAATCACGTGGACAATGTCAAATTCACTCAACAGGATTTTACACTTGGCCAGCTTGCCAGTGGGCATGGGCTTCTGAAATATGTACTTCAAGGGATCCATTCTTGATATGGATATGTAGTATAGGCATAGAAGTAGTGCCTCAACTTTTGAGCTACCCAAGTCAAAGCACAATAGGTGCGCTCCAGCAGAGAATACCGAGCATCGTACAAGGTGAACTTCTTACTGAGGTAATAGATAGCCTACTCCTTTCTCCCCGTTTTATCATGTTTCCCCAAAACACAACCGAACGCTCCATCCAATACTGCAAGGTAGAGTAATAGAGGTCTACCCGGTTCAGGTGGAACTAAAACTGGTGGTGTTGATAGGTATTCCTTGATTCTGTCGAAAGATTTTTGGCAATCATCAGTCCATGTGGTAGCGGCGTCCTTCTTTAACATCTTAAAGATTAGCTCACAAATGACCGTAGATTGTGCTATGAACCGGCTGATGTAGTTAAGTCTTCCCAGAAAGCTCATTATGTCCTTTTTGTTCTTTGGCGGTGGCAGTTCATGAATAGCTTTGACCTTAGATGGATCCAGTTCTATCCCTTGGCGACTCACAATAAACCCAAGTAGTTTTCCGGCAGGAACCTCAAATGCATATTTTGCGGGATTCAGTTTCAGGTTGTATCTTCTCAGTCTGTTGAAGAACTTCCTCAAATCTTCCATGTGGTCAGTGTCTTTCTTGGACTTTATGATGATATCATCTACATACACCTCAATCTCCTTGTGTATCATATCATGGAAGATAGTAGTCATGGCCCTTATGTAGGTGGCCCCTGTATTCTTTAACTTGAATGACATCATCTTGTAGCAGTACATCCCCTAAGGCATAATGAAAGCCATTTTCTCAGCATCTTCTTCATCCATCCAGATCTGATGATATCCAGCGAAGCAATCTACAAATGATTGCAACTCATGCTTGGCGCAATTGTCGATCAGGATGTGTATGTTCGGCATGGGGAAGTCGTCCTTCGGACTGGCCCGATTGAGATCCCGGTAGTCGACACAGAATCTAACCTTCCCATCCTTCTTCGGCAGCGGCACAATATTGGCTAACCATGTCAGATATTCTACTACCCTGAGGACCTTAGCTTTGACCTATTTAGTGACTTCTTCCTTGATTTTCAGAGTCATGTCGGGTTTAAATTTTCTGAGCTTTAGCTTTACCGGCGGACATGTTGGATTGGTTGGCAGTTTGTGAGCCACAGTAGATGTACTCAGACCAGTCATGTCATCATACGACCAAGCAAATATGTCTTCATATTCCCTTAGAAATTCTGTGTATTCCTTATTTTCTGATGGCGATAAGTGGACACTGATTCTCGTTTCTTTGACGTTCTCTGCATCTCCCAGGTTAACAATCTCGGTCTCATCCAGGTTGAACTTAGCTCTATTCTCAAAATTTTCAACCTCTTTAACAATCTATTCTGGTATGTCATCTTCCTTTGAATCTATGTCCGTTTGTTGCGTTGTCTCGTTGCATGTCACAGTTATTGGTTCATCAAGATAAGTAATAGTAATGTTGTATGCGTAAAGTAATGGGAGAAAAATAATAAGAGTAAGATTTATAGAGAAAATGTTTTGCTAAATTCCCTAACTGTTTTGAATATTGAAGATCTTATTGCAAAAATTCAAAAATGCGAAAGGAAAATCAACTAGTAAAAATGAAAGATAGTGCATGATGCTTTGTTCAGCCTTGCTACCCTGAGGCTTTCCGAGCTCTGGTGGTTTGGATGGTCCAATTTTTGAGGCATTCTCCTCGGCTTACGGCTTGTATAGAAAGGCCTTCCTCCCCCTCCTCCTCAAAAATGACACAACAATCCATGTCATTGTCTTCCAGGAACAAATTCCTCATCGTTGCCAGTGCTTCCTCTTCTTCCGACCCATATATGACATCGGCTGGCTGGTAAGTCTATTCCAAATGGGGTATCGGCTGCTCCAGTGGGTAGTAAGGACTGTGCCATGGTGGCGACCAGTTGTTGATCTCTTCGCAAGTATACTCGTATCCCAGACCGAAAGTGGTGCCATGTTTCTTCAGCTTGATAGGTTTGGTGATTCCTTGGAGGTTCTTGCCAAGTCCCTTGCCAGGTTCATATCTCATCCAGTTCAATATGCTTTCAATTTTGTTGTCCCACCATTTGTCCTTATTAACGGCGTTGACTCGCTCGATGTGGTGGTAGGTTTTCCCGCCTATCTTTCTTCTACCTCCGATCGCTGGGATGGTTTGGCGACTGTATATGGGATTGCTACCGTCGCCGTGAATGATCACCTCTTGGTGGTTCCACTCGAACTTCACTGCCTGATGTAGGGTCGATGCTACAGCCCCAACGACATGAATCCAAGGCCGTCCCAAAAGCAAGTTGTAAGATGCTGGCACGTCTATTACTAGAAAAACAACATCAAACCAAGTAGGCCCCATTTGCAGACATAAGCTAATTTCCCCAATAATGGACCTTTAGGAACCGTCGAAAGCTTTGACATTGATGGCCCCATCCTTGATCTCATACAGGCTCTTTCCCAATGTTCTGAGCGTTACCAATGGACAAATGTTGAGGCTGGACCCTCCGTCAATTAGGATTCTGGTGATGAAATAATCCTCGCACTGCACAGTGATGTGCAATGCCTTGTTGTGACTCAACCCTTCTGGCGGCAACTCATCCTCATGAAAAGTGATCTTGTGAATCTCCAATACCTGCTCTACCATATTTGCCATTTCTCCTCCAGTGATGTTGCTCGGTACATATGCCTCACTCAGCACCTTTAACAGAGCATTCTTATGTGCATCAGAGCTTTGCAGCAAAGCAAGGATAGAGATCTATACCGGTATTTTGTTCAACTGATTAATGATTGAGTACTCCATTGCTTGTATCTTCCTCCAGAGATCATCAGGCCCGGTTTTAGTGATGGTCGGTCGACCAGAGGTCTGCTTGCTTGGCTCAGCCAAATGTTTCGGAGTATAGACCCTACCGGTTCTTGTCATACCCTGTGCGGCAACAGTTTCCCCGAACATGGCTTTCCCTTTTCTTCTTGCCTCGGCTGTGTAATCCCATGGTATGGCCTTTGTATGGAACGTGTTACGGTTGACATTGCTACCGGAATGGGCACTTTTACTCCGAGCGGAATGTGTACTTTGGAAGGTAACACAACAACTTCAAATGGTGCAGGTGCATTTGCTGGAGACCCAAATTTGACCTCAATTGGTATTGGCGTCTTTGTGGGGGGTGGTGCTTCAAACTCAAGTGGTACATACATGTTTACCTTGGCATCCCCGAAAGGCTTAGTCTGGACTACAATCAGATTCAGGGTGACTATTGGCTTCTTTGGTTCGTCACCTTCTGTGATTAAACCGATCGATCCTTCGAGATCCTAATCATCCTCTATTTCAATCATGTGAACACCTCCACCCTCATGGTCTGGCAGAGGGTTGTTGTGGACGTTCGGAGTAGGCTCCTTTGCTATAATGAACTTATTATCGATCAGAGTCTGGATCTTATCTTTTAGAGAGCGGCATTCATCAATGGTATGTCCCTTCATGCCGGAATGGTATGCACATGATTTATTTGGATTGACCCACTAAGAAGGGTTTTCAGGGGTTATAATAGGGATGAGGGTGACATAACCAGCAACTTTAAACCTTTTGTACAGCTGGCCGATCAGTTCAGCAATGGCGGTATACTGTTTGGGGGGTCTGCGGTTAAAATTTGGTCGGGGTCTAGGAAATTTTTGGTGAGTGGGAGGTGATTGATAGTGAAAGGGTTGAGTATTATAGGCTTGGTAGAAATGTGTGAGTTTGGAATATCTGGGTGAAGTAGGCTGATATGTGGGCGTTGGAGGTGATAGGTAAGTAGGAGGTAGAGCTTGGTAAGAGGGCGAGGGTGCTTGGTAATTTGGGGTAGGTTGATATGTGAGTGGAGGCATCGGTTAGGTTTGGTATTTGATAAGGGACTTGGTTCTTTGTGCAATCATCACGGCGCTTACGTCCCTTTTCTTGGTCGTGACACCAGACTGTAGATCCTTGTTGGTAGCCTACAAAGCCTCAAAGTTTGTGACCATACCACTTTTGATGCCTTCCTCGATCCTCTCACCTAGTTTGATAATGTCGGAAAATTTCTGGCTTTCAATCAGCATCAACCTTTCATAGTACTGCGGGTCTTGAGCTCGGACAAAAAACCTGTTCATTTGTTCCTCTTCTAAAGCTGGTCTGACCTTAGCAGCTTCTGATCTCCAACAAGTAGCATACTCGTGGAATGTCTTTGTGGGTTTCTTCTTTAGGTTCTGGATGTAGAACACATCGGGCGCATTTTCTGTGTTGAACCTGAACCTGTCCATGAAATCGGACGCCATGCTTACCTAGTTCGACCACTTCTTCGGATCTTTGTTAATGTACCAAGACAAAGCATCTCCCTTCAGACTCCTCAAGAAAAGTTTCATGCAGATCCTTTCATCCTTTCCTACTCCGACCAGCTTGTCGCACTATGTTCTCAAATGAACTCTCGGATCTCCTATACCATTGAACATCTCGAACTTCGGAGGTTTGTGCCCCTCGGGCAGTTCAACATCGGGCTGTATGCAGAGATCTTCATTTTTTAGCCCCTCAATTCCTTTGCTTCCTTCGACGCCCTGAATTCATCTAGTCAACTTTTTAAGTTCTTTAGCTAGACTCCTGATGAGTGAATCTTTATCATCAGACTCGGATGTGCTTAAGATAGGTTGAATGGAGTGTGGTATGGTTTCCACATAGATGGGGGTGTTATGGTGAGTGTGGAGATGGTTGTTTGTGGGGTTCAATGGTTCAGGGATGAGTAGTGGCGTGTTGTTGGAAGTGCAGCAATATTGCAGTGATGATGGGGAGCGGGATGGTTTTGTGGTTTCGAAATATTTTGTGGAGGTGTGGGGTTCTGACCGTTAGGAAAATTGACATCTGGGGTGGTGAGGGAAAATGATAAGCTCGCTAAGTTCCCAACCAGATCAAGTTCCTCCTGAAATTTCAACAGTTTTTGCTCGAGTTGGGACGCACTTTCTTTGGAGACCTGAGTACCATGAGTGACCTCTACCCGTTCAGTTGAGTTGTTCAGATCCTCCATCTTTTCTATGTTCTTGTTTTTGACAGGACTTGGAAGAGGAGTGGGTGGAGGGCCCTTTGATCTTGTGGAGTATGATGATGATGCCAGAGTGCACGAACTAACCTTAGGGGAAGGGAATAAATAAACAAAAATTAAAACAAAAAGGTAACAAGTCAGTGAGGATTACAAGAAAAAATGTTGCGATATTTAAACACATAGTGCAAGAATGTAAATCGTGTCCTAATTTGGGGAACCTCTTTGTGCCCGAGGTAGGCCTAGCGACAAGTTGATTTGGAGATCTTATAATGCTAAATGCCTCATTTTATTGATAAAAAGTAGACGAATCCCAAAATGACACTAAATAATAGGAAATAAAAATGTCACTAATGGCCATTGGCCTTATTACATTCGTAAAACGAAAAGGTAAATTCCTATCTATTTGGTCCCAGAAGGACCTTCCCAAGACTCGGCATTTTTGGCTCCATCGAACAGCTTCACCAGCTCGCGAAGTCCCAGCAGCAAGTAGGCTCTAACCAGGTGTTCACCTTCGTTTCCCTCAGCATTCTGGCAGTCCTCGATCCTCTTGATGAATTTCCTTTCCAGCTCCACTAGACCCTGTTCCAAGTATCCTAGTCGCTTGTTGGCGCTGACAACCATGTCTTTCCATTCTTCAATCAGCTTTTGGTGGGCTTCTTGAATCTTGTGGTATTCTCTTTCACATTCCCGAATCCTCTTGTGCAGTTGGTTGTATTTGACATGTGCTTCAGCCCTTTCATCGATGATTCTGTGACCTCGAACAAACCCAGGTTGGCCCAGACCATTGTGATTGTCCTCCAGCCATCCTGAATAGTATGGGGTGCAACCAGCATGGTATCTGTCTGGCTCAATAGTATCTCTCCCCATGATGATCTCGCAATGCCACATATGCTGAGCTTGGCACTTATAAGGACTGTCATCAGCTTGGAAGTCGGCCCGGAAGTGACTCATCTTGTCGATCCTTGGTATAACCTGTTTCCTACCAGCCTGTCTCATAACCCGGAGAGGGACATAAGGGTAGGTTCCTCTCAAACCGATCAGTATCAGAAATGGTGCGTCCCTGGATCAGGCGATGAACTCTTCAGTAGGGAACCACTAGAACATCCATTATATTTGATCCTCAGTCAGATTTTCAAACAGCTTCACCCATCCCTTGATATCTTCTGGCTGAGCAAACATGTTGGGCATGTAGTTTATTCGCCTTGGTTGATGGAAGGCTATATGATCGTCCCAGTCTCTATGTTGAATCTCTTGCCGATATTCACCCCTTTGGAGATGATCCATGAGCCAGAGTTGGAGTAGCAAGTTGCAGCCCTCGAAGTGTGGGGCTCCTTGTTGACACTTTTCCAGGGCTTGGTATATCTCTACGATGATCATAGGCACTATGCTAAATGGTTGTCCCCCAATTCCCTCCATCAAAATTTTGGTGACCATGGCTAGCCTGGTGTGGATCCTTGCTTTCTTCATTGAAAACACTATCATCCCCAAGAAATAGAACATGAAGACAAAGACCCTTTGGTGAATATGCCCCAACGATGTAAGGGCAAACTCATCCGGATAAGTACGGTAGGATTTGCTGTGACCGTACCTTTCGTACAAATAATCAAAGAGAATGTAAGACTCCTTCAAACATGTCAAGTCTGGATTCTTCTTTAGGCCCATAATCTTGAGGAAACCTCTACCCTTGCGATTTTCCGGCATTAACAAACCCGGAGTCTCCCATGGTATACCAGTCAATCCTCCTATTTCCTCTAGCAAGGGTGTTATCTCAATCTCCCTGAAGCGAAACACAGACCGATCACAGACCCAGAACAGAGTAGCAGCTTCTATGATTTTGTTCTTGGGTTGGACCTCCAGGAGAGAAGGTAGATTTCCTAGGTATTTTCGGACAAGAGTCTGATCATTGGAATGAAGGTCCTCCCACCAGCTTAGCAATCTTGGGTGGATGTTGGTTACCATGCCGAATTTGGGGACTTCGTGCCTCATTTTATGCAAGACAAAAGTGTTAGGCCCTTACCCCCAACAGACTCGACTATTAAATATCAATAATCGGCATAACAAGCATTTAGTTTTCCAAATAAATGCACAGAACGTGGTAGTGTCCGTTTGGGTTTCAAGGAAACCTAGTGGACTTTGGACAAGGCTATCTTAAAGAGTCATTATTCGGACAACATAATTGACTCGGCTAGGTTTGACAATGATGCATGCACAATTAAATAGAGTAGGGTTTCTATGGGGTATTAGACTGGTACCCTTGAGCGGACAACTCAAGAGGGAAAGGCACGGAACCGTCGACTATACCTTGATCGACTGGTTTTACCGCAAATATGCCTTTGCCAGATTTAAGGGGTGATAATATCGGAAGGGCGCAACCACTCATTATAAGCATTGCTATGGTATTTTGTTTGGCACGAGTGGAATATGATGTTGAAAACATGTTTATGCAATGATTAAACAAGTTGTCACATATTTAAACGTTATAAAGTAATAATTACAATAATTTAAAACAGTCATAAAGGAGTGCAATAGAGGAAAGCAGTAAAAGAGACAAGTGAGAGAAACAAGAGACGAGTCAGTTTCACAATCGAAAAGAAAATTGAATGCTTAAAAGAAATAAACAAATAATTGCGCATAAAGAAGCATAATTCATAATAATAGCCTGAAATGGTAAAAGCCTAAATGTCCCCAGCAGAGTCGCCATGCTGTCGTGCCCCCTTTTTCTCACGAAATCGGGTTTATGACATTCGAGAGGACAACTAGTTCCCTTTTGGGAATTGGGTTTGGATTGAAGAGTCGCCACCTAATGATTAAAGTGAATTAGGACACTAAGAAGGATTTTGATTTAGAAAACCAGAGATTGGGTAAGGGCTAGAAATTATCTCGAGGGGAAGGTATTAGGCACCCCTCGAGATCCAATAGTGTGGTTCCCGGCCATGCTACAATTGTGACTTTAAGTGCGAACAACAAATAGACACGTAAGGGTTTCCAATACAAAGAGGGTTTTCACATAATGGTTGCAAGTAGTTGAAGTTGAGAGAAAATAGAGAAAAGCTGAAGTTGAAGTAGTTAAAAAAGTTCTGAAAATAAAGCAAACAAGTAAGAAAAAAGGAGGGGGGTCCTAGGTTTACAAATAATATGGATCACATCAATGCAATACCCGGTAATCACTCCTCAGAAGAGGGGTTACACGTGGTATTAGCACACCGATCATCATATCCATATCTACCCTTTCCCACCCCGTTAAGGTATTAAAGCGCGGAATGGTTTCGTTACTTATTGTATGCTATTACTCGCCCCGATCCTATTAGTCTCAGAGGCATTTGGGACTACAGTCTTAAAGGGAAGGGAGATTTGGGCTTTTGGGTTTAAAAGGATAAAATCTAAGGCGACAATCAAAAACACGTAGAGCAGTTATTGGGAAACATATAACAGTTAAAGGCTCAAACAGGCCTCCTCAACTTAAATACAGAGTGTTTAGCATGTCTTGCACGTACTGATTATGGTCTAATTAAACTTAAAAGGGTGAGGCAGGCTGGTTTATTACATACTTCAGATAAGAAATCCGAATCAGACCTGCCTGCTGGTTGTAATTAACGAAGTCTGATTCAGATAGCTAATTTACCTTATGTCTTGCTTAGGTAAAACCTATAGGCATGATATCTATTAATGCAGAAGTATACCGATTCTAGAGAAGAGGACTTATTAGTTACATAAAACATAAGTTCTGCAATTATTAAGCAATGCTACTACTGATTTTTAGACTTATAAGCGAGATAGATGATTCAGATTTGGTTGATTACTCTTATAGGCATGTTTTCTTGGCGTTATTGATTTTTAAACATTTATAGAAGTGCAGAAGTCCTATAGGCATGGTATCTAGTGTGAGCACGTAATTTTTTGCCTTACGAAAACTACTCCAAAATAAATCAAAAAAATAAAATAAATTTCTTTTACTGTATAATTTTTGAATTTGCGTGGTGTTAAATATTTGTGTTATGTCCGTAAGTGTTTACTTTGTCATAATAAAATGAAAATTAAAATAAAATACATGTTGCATGCATATAGGATTTAATTATGTATTTGAAAGATAATTTAAATAAAATCACCAAAATATGCATTTTTGTTCTATTTTTTTTTATTCCACTGTGTGATTAGTGTTTCATCTACGCGTTAATGGTTATTAAAAGATAGTTAATACTATTGTAATGATAATTTTGTTTTTATAATTTTTGATTAGGATTTTATTAATTAATAATGAAATTAGAATAAAAAAATATATATACAAGTTGTAAAAAAAAAATTGGACCTGGATTAAAATCCAGGCCCAAATCAATTTACCTCCCCCCCCCACAGCCCAATCCAAACAACCCAGGCATCCGGTCCAAATCAAACGAGTCAAAACGACATCGTTTGATTGTGGTTTATCAGGGATCGTTGGATCAAAGCCAACCAACGGCTGAGATCCCACGAACTTTAACCGATGTCCATTACCCGACCCAGTGCCCCGATTCAGCCCGACCCCAGCAGGAAACCAAACGACACCGTTTGGTTAAGTGAATAAATCCTGACCACTCATCCTACTAGATCTAACGGTCAGCATCAACCCACTCCGTCCCTATATAAGCCCAATATCCTTACCCCGGCCCCCTAGCTAAACACCCCCCCTCCTCTTCTGTTCATCATCTTCCTGAACTAAACCCCTAACCCTAGCCGCCCTTATTCCCCACCGCTTGAAATCCGGCGGCATCAACGCCGCCGGTCACCACCTTAACAACCCAGAACCCCCTGAACACCCTCTATCTAAATATGTTAGCCGCTTGGCTCGAATCTTCCTGAAGGTTCTCGAATCTTCATTTGAAGATTCGAGCCAAACTTAGATCTAAACCTAACAGCCCCAAATCGACACCATAGCTTCCCCTAACCACCCTAAGTATGGATCTGTAGTTTGTTTGGCTCGAATCGTTTCCGAGCTTTTCGAATCTTCTTTTGAAGATTCGGACCAAACAAGAACAAACTCAGATCTGTTCTAAACTGACACCAAATGACCTCTAGGCTACCCTCACCCTTGTGTCATATTTGGTCCCCTTCGAATTTACCCGGAAATGTTCGGATTTAAAATCCAAGATCTGAAAACCTAAATTTTCCAATCTTGGAAATTTTTTTCAATTCAAACGAAGGATTGAGGTTTAATCGACCTTAGTCGAAGTATTTTCAGTTGAAAATACTTCGACTAAGGTCTGTTTGATTTCAAAAAGTCCAAATCCAAGTTGAGTTTGAGTCTGGTTAAATTTAAAGATTCAGAGGTATGTTTTTCTATTTCCTTTTTGTATTATATATGTTTGTTTCAGTAACCTGTGTAATGTTGCATATTTTTGTTTAATTCCGTGATTCTGCCTCCTACCTATCTACTTGATCCGAATGTGAATTGTTTCTGTTGGTTGTGACTAATTACAATGTGTGTAATCGACTCGATTAAGTTCGTCGATTAGTTATATTATAGAATTCTGTTTCTGAAAATGCTGTTTGAAATAATCTGTTTATCAGTTGTTTGTTGACAATTGTTGTAAATAATCAGTTTGACTAATACTCGTTAATTAAATCAGCTTTGTTTGAAATTCAATAAGATGATGTTGATTTCTTAGCATTAAGTTTCAGGCAGTGTCAATATACTGACCATGCCCCTGCACTTATGCTAAATTCAATTTTCAATTCAGATTTTTGTTCTGTTAAGTGCTGTGTATTGTTAATACGTTTGTATACAAGTTCAGTGTTCAATCTGAATTTAGTTTTGTCCATTAGCTATTAGACATTGGGTGTGGGATCAATTAGCTATCATTGAAAAGACAAAATGTTTGTTTTGATTTAGGAATTGGTTCTTAGCTGCTAAACAGTTTAATTCAGATAAACCTGTTAAGATTTAGGCAGTCTTTGGTCTGGGGCAGTAAAGACTGTAATTACAGTAGGATTTTTAAGGGTATTTCTGGGATAGAAACAGTAGGGTAATGTGCTAATAGTAGTGGGCTGAAAGTGGAAAGTTAATGGCTATTGTTTAGTGTGATAATGGGAAACAAAGGGTATGGGCTGCTGAAAATCAGGGAAAAGTTAGCCTAATGGGATTTAAAGTGGAAAAAACAGATTTTTAATGGAAATTTTCTGTTTTTAAAAAAGATAAAAAGGGTCCGGGCAGCACTTAAAAAGGGGGGGGGATAGACCTGTATAAGATAGAGGGAATTGGGACTGATTTAGGAAGTTTTCAGACAGATTTGGAAGGAGATTTAGAGAGAGATTTTTAAGGGAGATACAAAGAGTGAACAGATAAAAGAGAGGAAAATCAAGCAGAAACAGAAATCTGAAAAGGAAGATAGAAAGAAAGGAAAACAGAAACATTAAAACAGAATTCTACATCGGAAGTTAGTATTGAAGCTGATTCTGTGTTTTGAAATTGAAAGCTTTTTAGTCTGCTTTGTTCTAAGTCCCAAAATCAGAAACATTATTTTTGTATTAAATCTGTCCAGATTTGTTCGACCTCTTTGTTCAGTTAAAAAATCTGAAATTTCTTAAAAGTACTGTCACTGTGCATCTGGGTTCCTCGAGTCTTATTATTGCTCAAATCTGTGGAAATACTGTTGTTCTGCTGATTTTTGTTACTGCTGCTACTGCTGAAATTCACTCCTTCTACCTTCATTTTCAGGTATATATCTCTTAAATTCTATGTTGGAAAGAGATTCAACATGACAAATAAATAAAGTTTGAATTGTAATACTGTCTTCTATTCATTTGAGTTCTTTAGTTAAAAATTTCAGCTTTGGTTTCATGTTGGTTAACCAGTAGTGAGTTCGACTCGATGGATACAAGTTAATTGTCTTATTTTGAAATTCATATAAAACTTTGTAATAATGTTATCCATGTCAAAATTTCATTAGTTTAGTTATCTTTGAGTTGTGTAAATTGGAAGCATGGTAGAAAGTTGGCTTTTATTTACACTTTATGGTATTGTTAGCTAGGTATAGTATAATATGGAAATATCAAGGAAAAATACGCTATTGGTTTATTTTGTTAGTAAGTTAGTTGTTGTTTAAAGCTAGATGATGTTGGTTGCAATTTGCTATCTTTTGGCACAAACCTTGGTTATGTTATAATCAATAGTTGAAAGACGCGTTAGTATAATCCGCTATGTTCACGATGTCAAATATGATGAGTAATATTGTATGCAATATCTTTTTATTAAGTCAACAGGAAGATTTGTTCTCTTTCTTAATAATAAAGGGCCTAGGAACTTATACAATGTGAAAGATAATGCTTAGCAATAATTCATATAGATTGAGAATCAAATGGGTTTGATTATATATATATATATATATATATATATATATATATGGGTTTGATTATATATATATATCCCAACTCAATCATAAGCATAATTAATTAAAATAATTTCGCCTATTAGATTAAAAACAAGTATATGAGAATAAGTTGAGATGTACATGCACAGATTGCAACACTTTAAATCAATGGTAAGTAAAAATAGAATTTGCACTAAATAAAAATAATGAAAATTCTTGGAAAATATTTCCTCCCTTTATGAATCATTCATTTTCAGTTTCATATGCAATTTATTCTTTGGCATATATATATATATATATATATATTTGGTATATATATATATGTCATATTTGTTAAAAAAATAGTATTAATCATATTTTTATTCTGTTCTTTGAATTTGAATAGTTGGAATGAATATAATTTATACTCAGAAATTATAATCGACGGGCAACCTTTAATAGATTGTGAATTCTTTTCAAAGAATTTATAGGCCTCTAAAATGGGAGTTCTCATGATTTTCACATAAAAAATATATGAATATAATAAACAATTTGTGGAAAATCCCTAATACCATTACAAGTATTTTGCGCAATTAGGGATGCGTTCGCGTACCCTGATTATATTTTTAAAAGCAAATTCGGATTATGCGTACGCGCAATTTCGAGCGAATATTTAAGAAAAGGATTTTTCCAAAGGCGTTAAAACAATTTCATAAAAAACCCGAGATGTGCGGTTCACTATTTAAGAAAAACAAATTTTCTTGATTCGACACAATTTCGAAAAAATGATTGTTTAATAAATATATTATCAAAAGTTATCGTGTACACGTACGCGTGACACAATTCCGCATTTTTAAATTTATAACACGAATATACGTACGCGTAATTCGATTCAAAGAAGGGTCCTTAATCACAATAAGTATAAGCGGTAGTAAAATTACGTGATAAAAATATATTTAATAAAAATCGAGATAATTAAGCCAATAATAAAAACAGTTAAGCGACCGTGCTAGAACCACGGAATTCGGAAATGCCTAACACCTTCTTCCGGATTAACAGAATTCCTTACTCAGGATTTCCGGTTCGCAGAATAAATAACAGAGTCATATTCTCCTCGATTCAGGGATTAAAACCGGTGACTTGGGACGCCCTAAAATTCCCAGGTGGCGACTCTGAAATTAAATAAATCCCGTTTCGACTGTCCTATAATTGGAGAAAACTCCCCCACGCGCCCCCGCGGGCGCGGTAAAAAGGAGGTGCGACATATAGAATACTGATTGTTGTTTAAACCTATAAACCGTTTGCCTAGTAATAGATGCATATGCAGAATTCAGGAAGTCCTGTAGGCATGTTATCTATATGATATGCAGCGTTTGGGAATGCAGAATCTATAGACATGTTTTCTATATAAAATGCAGATCCTAGAGACATGGTTTCAACGTGAAAATGTAGATCCTATATACATAGAATCTATATGAAATGCAGAAACCTATAGACATGATTTCTATGAAATGTAGAAGTGCAGAAACCTATAGACATGGTTTCTACATATGAAATGAAGAAGCGACAATTGTAAGCAGGATATGAGTGCAGAAATATAACAACTCCATATGAACATGATATCTACCCCTTTTGCATGCATGATTGACCCTTCCCTTTTCACTAAAACCCCCATAAGTTATTACAAATTATTACAGCCCGAGAAAATGAATAAAAATTACACCAGAAACTTAAAATTCCAAACAAGGAGAGTCTGATTCAGACTTCTGTCTGAAGCATGAAGTAAACCAACTCCGAAGATCAAATTTCCGAAGCCTTTCTTTTATTTGGGATGTGTTAGAGTTCCCTAAGAGTCTCAAGTGGACTCCGGGCAGTGCTTACACCCAAATATATTGCAGAATTGAGTTATAGTGCAGTGTGGAAGGGCCAGCCCTTGAATGTCCAAGTTTAGAGGGAACTCAAGGTCCCAAAGCAAGGCTCATAGGCAGGGGCAGAACTTAGAATCTAAGAGAGAGTGTAAGTGCAGAGAGGGGATTCTGGGAAAAGCCAAGACAAGCTAGTGGTCATACCTAGCAATTAGAGTGCTGGTACACCCCAACCAGCCTGTTAGCCACATTGTTTGGGAGTTAGGATCCCCTAAGGGATCAAGTCCAGACATGAGCAACAACTTGGATGTTGCCATGTTCTGAACTTCAACTCAAACACATAGAAGGTGCAGGGATTCACAGTAGAAACATATGCTAGTTAACATTAAACATAGGCAATAAGGAAGACATGGGTGTAAAAGCTGTAAAATAAACACATTGGGATGAGGCTAAAAATCAAACTAGAACATACCAGTTTCAGGGAAACAAGAAAAGAAAGCAGTAGTCTTGTGAAGCCAAAGTGCAAGCAAATAGTCAGAATGCTATGATTAGAGAACTATGATACTTGAGTAGTATAAAAGTGTTAAATTGAGAGTGTGTTGGTGAGAAAGGAGTCGTGCCCCTTTTATAGTATAGAAGGCAAACAGAATAAGGTAGGAGAATAGTTTTAAAATCAATTACAAAAGTTCCCCTTTAATTGAGGTATTCTGATTTCAAATGGGTAAAATAATTAAGGAAAGGGATTGATCAAAACCTGCAGTACAAGAAGGGTAAATGCACAGAGATTTATTTAAGGCAAAAGTCTGGTAGCACACAGTTTGTGCAAATAAGGAAAGAAAATCAATTAACAGCCAGTAAATCACAAAGTCTGAATTTTGGTATAAATGAATCCAGTCAGAAAAGGTGAAGAAAGGTTTTACTTAAGGAAGATCAGTAACAATCAATCAAACCTAAAAAAAGGATTCTGAATCAATCATAAGTTGGAAAACTTTTCGGAAGAAAGAATTCATCACACATATAAAAACATACAGCCGTGCTTAAGCACGAAGAGCTGTCATGCTAATCAGTAGAAGAGTCTAGCATAGAAGAGAAAGTTCAGAGTCGTAAACAAAGAAATTCAAACTTAGTTGACAGACTCAGGGTGAGTCTGAGAGAGTCAAGAGTTCCAAAATAGAACCCTAGTCCAAACACAAGATCAAAACTCACCAAAACCTCCAAATTCTTGGGTTTCCCAACTCGAATCAGACACAAAGACGAGGAGGCAAATAATTGAAACAGGCTCAGAGGTCTCTTTCAGAGACTCATGAGAAAACAAACAGATACAATAGCGAGTTTGAAGCAACAGAGTGAAGAAACTGATTTGAAGCATAGTGAGAGTAGAAGGAACATGTTTAAGAAAAACCTTTTAGAAGGGACTTAAACAGGGTTCAGAAGAGAAAAGAGATAGAATAGCATTTAAGAAAATAGTAGAATAAACATGTTTAAAGGAAACTCAAACAAAGGTCCAGTAAAAGGCAAACAAAGAACTTAAGAACTCAGTAAAAAATACATACAGTAGGAGAACACAAAATACCAGAAAAGTATATCAACAAAACATATAGGAAAACACAGCAGGATGAACATGCGAGCATGGTGTAGAAACACAGTAGAAAGACAAGGCACAAAAGAACATATATAGTGGAAAAACATAAGAAAGCAGTAGAAGCACATGCATGACAAATACACACAAAGAAAAAGGAACAGAAAAGTCGGAGAAACATTTTGAACTTTTCAGAAACCCTAAATCGAGGAGAAGTAAATTTTGAAAGAAAAATTGGGGAAAACGCTTAAGAACTCAAGTAGAGCACAAATATAGAACCGATTTAAGTAAAAAATCAGAGAAAACCTCGAATAGCTAGGATTTCAGAAGAACCCTAAAGCGAGAAAGGCTTGGAAAATGTCTGATCTGAGTCAGATAAGTCAGACATAGGCTCATAATGCTTGGATACGCCGGAGCAAGGCCGGAGGGGCCATAGAACCTTGAATCGGAAAAGATCTGAACGGACACCATCGAGGTCAGACCTCGAAACTTCGAACACCAAGCGTTTAAGAGCGGAGGGAGGTGAGTATAGGCCATCCATGGCCTGAGAGGCCATAGATTCTGGTGAGATTGAGGTTGAAAATGGTAGAAGACGATTAGGGTTTCAAGAACCTTCGAGAGAGTTTGAGATAGAGAGGGTATTCAGAGGCGGCTGTTTGAGTGGAATGAGCTAGGGTTAGGGGGTGTGGGTGAATTAAAAAGGAAAGGAATGATCGTGGTCGTTGATCAAAATGATCAACGACCTGAATTAAAATAGAAGGTCGGGCGGGTTAAATTGTTTGGGTCGGGGTGGGTTGGATTAAAATTAGGTTCGCCTGTTAGGGGTTTGAAATTGGGTCAATTAGGGGATCAATTTGGGCTATAATTGAAATAAAATGGGGCCAGATTTTAAATAGCCAGTATTTTCCTTTTATTTTATAAAAATAGTAAAACAACTTCTGAAAATAAATTAAAGGTACCGAGTCAATTAATAATATATAAATATTAATTTAAAAATATTGAAACCAATTTCATAATTATAAAATGTTATTAATCTTAAAATAGGCTAAAATTGCAATTATATGCAATTTATCTTTTAAAATACCAAATAAATTTGTAAAAAATGTATCAAAATTACCCTAGCAATATTTGGTATAAATATGAGAATAAAGTAAGTTATTCACCAAAAATGATAATTTTGGGAATAAATATTGGTTTTTGTACTGCTAAAATGGGCAATAAATCAGTTTAAAAATCTTTTAGAAATTAGAAAAATTATTGAAACACTTGGACATACTTATATATGCATATATATGCTATTTTAAAAGTATTTGCATGTAAAAATACATAGAAAAAAATTGGGTATCAACACTATTTATATTTTGGAGTATGTTAAAATATAAAATAAAATTAAAATTTATTTATGATATAAAAATTTATTGAGTATAAAAATTAAATAAATTCAAGCAGCAAAATAAGATCTTACTCAATCTATCTATATCTATATCTATATTATATTAAAAGGAGAGTAGTGAAGCATGTTATTAAGCCAAGTGGCAAGCTAAAATGAAGCCACTTGAAAATTTTAAGATAACATTAATTATTAAAAATTAAAAATAGAAATATAATTAATGGAAGTAGTTTAATGAATCTTATACATAATCTAAATAGATCTTAGACAAATCTAATCTATATATCTATTTTATACGTATATTTGTATCTATATGTATATCTATTTTAATTTTTTTTTTGGTGGAAATGAAATACGAAATTGAGTTGTCCGTAAACATATATTTGGAGTAATATTACATATGACAAATATTATGTTGAAATATGAAATTAATGCTTTTAGCTAATATGGGTAAGAGAAAAAGGTGTGAAATATTCCGCTGATATAAAAATGGAAAGAAAAAATTCTTTCCAAAAACGTGTTATGGACCAAAGTCCAAAAATAAGTAAAAGAAAAAGATCATTGTGACATGACAATATATGATTACTCACACTTGCCATACAAAATTACAGGATCACCGATTTGTGATACTATTAAGGATTTCTTTTGTGGTAGGCATCCTTTTTCGAGAAAGAATCAATTAAAATTTTATTTTGTATCTTACACATTAATTTTAAGTTGAAATAATAACTCTATATTTAGTACAAGCTTTGCATCTGACCTTATTTGCGAACAATATACATTAATATATGTATCATATACATTACTATAAGTATTTTTAATTAAATTTTGTGTATAATTTAGTTATGGTATGTATTCTTTTTTAAGAAAGAATTAATTAAATAAATGTTTTGTCTTACATCTATATTATACTAAAGAAAATAGACTGAAAAATTTAAGAAAGAATTAATTAAATTAAAATATTCTCTTTTTAATGACCAAAGTAGAATATTTTGGTCGTACACAAAAAAAAAAAGACGCAATTTTCATTAAGCAGACCAATATACTATAATTATAGGTATTTTTAATTAAATTTTGTGTATAATTCAGTTATGGTAGATATCCTTTTTTTTGAGAAAGACTTAATTACAATTTCGTTTTGTATCTTACACATTAATTTTAAGTTGAAATAATAATTCTATATTTAGTAAAAGCTTTGTATCTGACCTTATTTACGAACAATATACATTATTATATATATCTTTAATTAAATTTTGTGTATAATTCAGTTATTGTAGGTATTCTTTTTTAAGAAAGAAATAATTAAATAAACGTTTTGTATCTTTCATCTATATTATATTAAAGGAAATAATATTGAAAAATAAAAAAGAGGACAAAGAAAAAAGACAAGAAAAATTAAGGCTTTGTGATTAACAAATTTTAATTAACCACAAAAAAAAACGTTGAAAATTAAAATAAGAACAAAAGCTAAAAAATGAACATCCGTATCATTTTATGCGCACTCACTCATACAAATTGATTTACACATACCTTTTTAAATATTAGGATTTCATATATTTAAAAATTGATTTACTAGATTGTCTTTCCTTAGAAATATTTATTTAAACAACTTTTGCTTAGGTTTGGCTTCTCTATATTACTTAGGACTGTATCAGTGAAATATTAATGTCCAAAATGAGTTAAAATTTGAAGGGTCGTGTTGTTAGATTATGGCACATTCCAGACCGCGAGAAACCAAAAAATTCTAATTTAATTGAATTAATTATTCAAGATGAAAAGGTGCATATTCTTTTACATGTTATTTTTTCGAGTTGTGATGTATTTTCTTCAACTTATGCGCCTTACTAACTTAAATTTCTTTTCAATTTTTTTATTTTAGGGAGATCGAATTCATGCAACTATTGGGATTTTCGTACTTTCAATACAAGCATTAGGAAATGTAAGGTGTCTTACGCATAATTAGGTTTTCAATTTTCCAAAATGTTAGTGACAGGGGTTCACCAGAAATTCTTGAGTTTTTACCCATGTTTTTTTGTAGTGATAAACCTCAATACAGAGGACAACTTCTGAAAAATGCACTGCAATATGTCATGAGCATTTGCTACAAAAATATTCTCTTAGGCACGTGCTACATATCAAGCAAATTGTATAGCATCATTATTTTTTGTGGAACATTCATATCAAATAAATTGTATAGTATCATTATTTGTATGGAACATTTATTAGAAGATGGAATGAAAGTTTTACTGGAATCTTAAAATATTTTTAATGTTTGATTGTAAAGATGGTATTAACACTAACATATTAAACTTTATCGTGTAGATCGTTCTTTTTAATTATCCGCGCATCGCACGGATACTAATACTAGTTTCTAGCTAATTGAACTATAGTAACTATAAATTACTTATCTATTTCGGAGCTTTTAATGCAATTGGCTTAGGTAAGAGAACTTTATCTTTCATATGCCATGACTAACAGTCTATATACCAATGATTGCGAAGAAGACCATCAAAGTGAGGAATTCAAACTTCCTTTTTCAAAGATGAAATGAATTATTGAGGCAAGATCTGTTAAAACTAGAATACGTTCTAGTGTCTTCTAGCGTACTATAATGGATTCTAACTTTATTTAAAACGTTGGCAAGTAGTAAACCTAATCATGTTTCCCTTTATCTCTCTAGATTTAAATTTTATATACTGATAGCATAAAAGATTTTTACACGATCTGATCATTGAAAAGAAAATTATAAGTAATTATATTTTATAGCATTAATTAGTAGCTTAGGATAAATTATACCGATGATTTAAAAATAATCATTATACGATCCATTTATGTAACTTAAAACATATCTACATATGTTTGATTGCTGTCGGTAAAATATGTTAAGAGAGAGAGATCATGCAGATTAGGAAATAATTTCAAGCGTATAAGGTAGCTGTCATAATTAGTTGAGTGTGACAAGTATGAGTGTAAAGTTTCAATAATGAAAAGTCCCCCCACGTACGTCTGATTCTGAATGCGTGCTTGTGTCTATTAATCCTATTGGCAAAAAAGTTGCCGAAAAGGGTTTTCTATGGCACTAATTCTATCAGTTTGTTCCCTTTTTTCCATATAGATAAGAGTTTGTAACAAAGATGCTAAAAATGCTCTTGCTAATCTTTTTGTGTGATGTGATTTGAATTTCGGGAAAACTTAGGATAGTAGGATTTTCTCAAGGGGGTGATTAATTAGTTAAGACGATTCAAGATTTTAAATAATTAGTGCAATGCTACTTTCAATACGTAGTATTCTGTGTCAACAATATTGTTTACCCTTAAAAATGGATAACAATTCAATTATACGCGGTTTTAAGAATATGTGGATTAATTCATTACAAATGATTATTAGCGTTAGATGAGCAGATTAAAGATAGAATAAATGGACAAACCAGTTGTAAGACCGAGTTCGGGCTCGGTTGCGATCCAAACAATTAGCCTACCTTCGATTCGGAACCAAACCCTTATGAAGAGCTATGAACAAAACTAAGAACTTAGAATAATCTTTAGAAGCAGAGAAAACAAATGTATATTGCCTTAATATGTGTGTTACCATGTGTTTAATGAATAATCAGCTTCCCCTTTATATAGTAGGGGAGTTTTACCCTAAGTACAACTTTAAGAAAGGTAAAATCTTTCTCTTCGCTAATTACTGATCTACTGTAGATATGGGCCGAGATTCACGCCGTGACATCTGGTCAGATACGAATATCATAGCCTTTTGTTAATCGTGCATGGTCGTTCGGTAATGCTCTTCGAGGTCCCGGAACTCGAACCGGACTTGGGGGCGTGGTCTCGATGACTCCGAGAGCAAGTGTTTTGCTCGGGCCCTGATGCAAGAGGCTCCTGGCTTCGAATCCAATTCCTTGCGGTCATGTCCTTGCTTCGTTTGCCTCATCGGGAAATCGAGGTGCTCACTACCACTGGTTTTACCCGTATACAGATAGTCCACTCGTTTTTCAGAGAGTAGGTTTGCCGAAACAATGTGAAACGATATATGTTCTCCGGTTCCTTAATCCGTACATTACAATGAAGGAGCCGAAATGGCCCATCAGTCACGTCGTTCTAACTTCGGACACGTGTCGCTCATCGACAGGTTGCCCCTGAATGCGAAGCATTGCCTGTTTCCCTATAAAAGCTTCCATCCTTTGTTCTTTTTATACTTTTCGAGCTATCATCAAACTTCTTTCAAACCTTCATACCTTTATATTTTGATCTTCAAATCTTCATAGTGATTTCCAGGTTTCTACCCAGATTTCCTTCAAATTTTCATACTCAGTTATTCATCCTTCAAACTCGGTTTTCCAAACCTCCATACTTTTTCTTCAAACCTTCAAATTTTACCAGATAATAATGGCTAAAATATCTAAATCCATTCCTTAACAAGTCGCATCTTCATCTTCCCAACCGGCGACCGGTACTGAGGCGGCTGCTCCTGAAGTAGTTGCCCTCGAAATGGCTTCTCCCGTGGTGGCTGCCGACGAACCGGCCCCCGAGCCTCCCTTGGAAGTGTTTATTCCCGGAGGGCTGCTCAATTGCAGACGACTTTAAGGTCGAGAAACCCTCACACAAACAGAACCGGGGTGAAGGAGCATCAAGGTACATATGCTCTGTGACTGAAGACGTTATTCCCGTGGTCTAGAAGGACTGCAATTGGGAAGGCAAGGATGTGGTAGTCCCCGGACCCGAGGATGCTATACTACCCACGTGGAGGGGTACTTAAGTGTTTACACTTACCCCTTCACACTGGGCCCGGTCGACCCGATTGTTCTAGATTTTTGCAAGAGGTACGAGGTGCGCCTTGGGCAAATCCATCCATCTCTGTGGAGGATCGTGATCCTCCTTTGCTAGTTCATGAATAAGACCGAGTCTCCTAGGTTCGCGATCGATCATCTACTTCGTTTATAGTCCCTGAATTTCCGAGGGGGACTGATCAAGCTTACTCGCCGGGCCAGCAAGGCCCCCTTTTCGAGTATTGATGAAGACCGAGACCGGGGCTGGCAGGGACGCTACGTTCGGGTGAAGACCGAAGACTTGACTCCCCTGAATTCATGCCTCTTGTTGATACCCATTTTCTCCTCACATATTTTAAATACATATATATACTTTCAAAATAGTACATATGAAGTTATAAGCATGCATAAGTTTTTTTAATTTTTCCATAGTTTTAAAAAAGCTCCAAATCAATTTATTTCTTCTCTTTCATTATATAAATATCTAATAATTATTCTTCAAATTACTTTTGTGATGATTTAGCCATCTAAATTCATTATTTATGCCAACATAGTGTTTACATATTTTTGGCGCATTTTTGTAATCACATTTATATTTTTAGGCTAAATTGCACATCTTTGCAATAATAGCCCATACTAATGTATAATTACGTTATTTATGCATAAAATTGTTTTTTATATAATTTTAAAATATTAAATAACTATTTTAAATTATTTTAGTATACAAAGATATTTTTTGATATTTATTTATTATTTTTATAAATTATTTAGTTATTAAAATTAGCTATTTAAAATCTGGCCCTATTTTTATTCAAATTTGACCCAATACCCAGCCCAATTTTTGACATAAACCTACCCAGCCCAAAACTTAATGCCCTACCCGGCCCCACTCTCATTCAATCTCGTCCGTTGATCATAGAGATCAACGGCCACAATTAACCCCTTCCTTTTTTTAGTTCCAAACGACCCCCCAAACCCTCTCATTTCTCACCAACCGCCACCCTGAAATCCATTTCCTCTCCAAAAGCTCTCAAGCCCTAACTCTAATTTACCCACATCGTCGGTCATCTGCCGCCTTTCATGATGTTTCCCCACCACCATCAGGTTTCTAATGGCCTCTCTTATGATGGTATTGCCATCTCTAAGGTCCTCGAGGGACCAGGGTCAGTCCAATTTCATCTATGGTCCTTTCTCGCATGTTTCAGGCTGTTTCGTTTCAATTTTGAGTAAGATCTTCCTATATCTATGGGTTTCTAAGCTTGCTTCTTCACCTCTGTGTTGTTCTTCTCGAAACCTTAATTTCTTCCTTCTGAACTTCTTAGATCTGTATAGATATGAGATGGTTTGGACCTATTTCATATGAGTTTTACAAGAACCTTTTGATTTTTTTTTACAAGAATCGTCTGATTTTCAAATGATTTTTCATTTTCTCTAAACTAGGGTTTCCGGAAATTTTCTTTTTCCAAAACATTTGATAATTTTAAGTGTTTAATCTTCTATTTCCTATATGTTTTAACCGATTTCATTAGGTTTGCTCTAACCTTAACTCGTTTATATACCCAATTTTTTCTCACATATTTTAAACACGTATATATACTTTCAAAATAGTACATATGCAGTTATAAGCATGCGTAAGTTTTTATTTTTTTCCATAGTTTTAAAAAGCTCCAAATCAATTTATTTTTTCTCTTTCATTATATAAATATCCAATAATTATCCTTCAAATTACTTTTGTGATGATTTAGCCATCTAAATTCATTATTTATACTAATATAGTGTTTAAATATTTTTGGCATATTTTTGTAATCACATTTACATTTTTAGGCTAAATTGCACATCTTTGCAATAATAGCCAATACTAATGTATAATTACGTTATTTATGCATAAAATAGTTTTTTTTATTTTTAAAATATTAAATAACTATTTTAAATTATTTTAGTACACAAAGATATTTTTTTGTACTCATTTATTATTTTTATAAATTATTTAGTTATTAAAATTAGCTATTTAAAATCTGGCCCTATTTTTATTCAAATTTGACCGAATACCTAGCCCAATTTTAACCTAAACCTACCCAGCCCAAATCTTAATGCCCGACCCGGCCCCAATCTCATTCAATCTCGGCCGTTGATCAGAGAGATCAACGACCACAATTAACCCCTTCCTTTTTTTAGTTCCAAACGACCCCCAAACCCTCTCATTTCTCACCAACCGCCGCCCTGAAATCCATTTCCTCTCCAAAAGCTCTCAAGCCCTAAACCTAATTTACCCACATCGTCGGTCATCTGCTGCCCTTTCATGATATTTTCCCACCACCATCAGGCCTCTAATGGCCTCACTTACGATGGTATTGCCATCTCTAAGGTCCTCGGGGGACCAGGGTCAGTCCGATTGCATCTATGGTCCTTCTCGCATGTTTCAAGCTGTTCCGGTTCAATTTTGAGTAAGATCTTCCTATATCTATGGGTTTCTAAGCTTGCTTCTTCACCTCTGTATTGTTCTTCTCAAAACTCTAATTTCTTCCTTCTGAACTTCTTAGATCTATACAGATCTGAGATGATTTAGACCTATTTCATATGAATTTTATAAGAACCTTTTGATTTTTTACAAGAATCGTCTGATTTTCAAATGATTTTTCATTTTCTCTAAACTAGGGTTTCCAGAAATTTCTTTTTCCAAAACATTTGATAATTTTAAGTGTTTAATCTTCTATTTCCTATATGTTTTAACCGATTTCATTAGGTTTGCTCTAACCTTAACTCGTTCATATACCAAATTTTTCCTCACATATTTTAAACACGTATATATACTTTCAAAATAGTACATATACAGTTATAAGCATGCACAAGTTTTTTAATTTTTTCCATAGTTTTAAAAAGCTCCAAATCAATTTATTTCTTCTCTTTCATTATATAAATATCCAATAATTATCCTTCAAATTACTTTTGTGATGATTTAGCCATCAAAATTCATTATTTATACCAACATAATGTTTAAATACTTTTCGCGCATTTTTGTAATCACATTTACATTTTTAAGCTAAATTGTACATCTTTGCAATAATAGCTCATACTAATGTATAATTACGTTATTTATGCATAAAATGGTCTTTTATATTTTTAAAATGTTAAATAACTATTTTAAATTATTTTAGTATACAAAGATATTTTTTGGTACTCATTTATTATTTTTATAAATTTTTTAGTTATTAAAATTAGCTATTTAAAATTTGGCCCTATTTTTATTCAAATTTGACCCAATACCCGACCCAATTTTTAACCTAAACCTACCAGCCCAAAACATAATGCACGACCCAACCCCAATCTCATTCAATCTCGGTCGTTGATCATAGAGATCAACGGCCACAATTAACCCCTTCCTTTTTTAGTTCCAAACGACCCCCCAAACCCTCTCATTTCTCACCAACTGCCGCCCTGAAATCACTTTCCTCTCCAAAAGCTCTCAAGCCCTAACCCTAATTTACCTACATCATCGGTCATTTGCTGCCTTTCATGGTGTTTACCCACTACCATCAGGTCTCTAATGGCCTCTCTTACGTTGGTACTGCCATCTCTAAGGTTCTCGAGGGACCAGGGTGAGTCTGATTGCATCTATGGCCCTTTCTCGCCTGTTTCAGGCTGTTCCGATTCAATTCCGAGTAAGATCTTCCTATATCTATGGGTTTCTAAGCTTGCTTCTTCACCTCTGTGTTGTTCTTCTCGAAACCCTAATTTCTTCCTTCTGAATGTCTTAGATCTGTATAGATCTGAGATGGTTTGGACCTATTTCATATGAGTTTTACAAGAATCATCTGATTTTTAAAGGATTTTTCATTTTCTCTAAACTAGGGTTTCCGGAAATTTCTTTTTCCAAAACATTTGATAATTTTAAGTGTTTAATATTCTATTTCCTATATATTTCAACCGATTTCATTAGGTTTGCTCTAACCTTAACTCGTTTATACTAAAAGCCCTAATTTTTTCGGTATTTTTTGTTTGGTTTCTGAGCTACTTGTGTATTGATTTTGTCATTGCTTTGGTTTTGTGATTTTTCTTTAGATAATTAGATGTCTTGTGATTTTCTCATCCTAATATGCCTCTATTGAGTTTCTTAGTTCAACTTGTCTACTGACTCTATATGTCTATGTCCAATCCGACTATTCATGGTAAGCCAATATTTTTCTCCTTAAATCGGGGTTGTTTTGAATTTTGATTTACCAATTTGCTTCGTTAAAAAACTATGTGTTGAGCCCTGACTATTCCTTCCTTGCATGTTTGGATTGTCTACAATATTTGCTGACTCTTTACGTGATTTTCTCTTGTAGACATGTGATTTTTGACCCTCCCCAAGATTTTTCATATTTTAGCGCATAAATATTTAATTTAGGCCTAATATAGCTATTTCAACTCATTTTTACTCTTTTACTTTATTTTATTATAAGAAAACAAAAACTATAAAAATAGTTTCATTAATGTTTTGTAGTCATTTATAATCTTGAAAAATACCAAAAATAGTTTTGTTTTAATAGCCATTCTTATTTTAATAATTATTTTACTTAAATAGGATTAATTAATAAATGAGATCGTATTTTAGTCTCGTTCGCGGGGAAAGAATAAAACTCGGGCTTGAACAACCCATTTTTAGGCCTAATTTTTGGACCTAACCCATAATGACCCAAGCCCAATACCCCTAAAACTCTAGGAAGACACTTAAAATGGACCCTAGACCTACAAACAAAGGGCAACCATTTTTTAGAAGGAGACCCATCAGCTAAGATCTCATATCATCTTATTCACAAAAACAAAAGACCTGGACCTAGACTAAAAGAAGAAACGGCAGCCACCCATTTTAGAAATTACCTCACCTTTCTAAATCTCCAAAACGGCACACCCCAATTCCAAAAATGAAACAACCGCATTAAGAAAACAAATAGCAACTTCTGTGTCTAGCTCAAAATAATCTCCATTTTCTCCGAACAATTTCCGACCAATGATGAAGATCATGGTAGCGATCAAACATGTCATTGATTACGCCGTCAAAATTCGAGTTAAGCCTGACAAGAGTGGAGTAGAGACCAAAATGTGAAGATGTCAATGAACCTATTTTGTGAAATAGCATTAGAAGAAGCTTTAAGGATTAAACAATCTGGTTTGGCTTTAGTAGTGGTTGCCTGTAACACTCTTCTCATTATCCACTTTGCAAAATCAGTTTCTTTGTTTTGAGGCTCGCTGCCTATTTAAGGATTTAAGCAGCATTTTTCTGATTTGAGGTCCGTTCGAGGTCGACGACGTTAGTTTCTGATCCGGTCACGATCCCGTTCAGTTATTCTTCTAATTTCCTTTGGATTGCTGGCAATTAGGTACGTATTTAAGGCTATTGTCTAATTTTATTTGGTTTTGCTTTACATGATTGGAATTTTCTGAGAATTAGTGACAGTTAATAAAAATGGGCTTTGTTTGAAGTTAAAGTGATTTTTAACTTTTCTGTTGTTAGTGTAATTATCCTTAGAGTTGTTTTATTGTTTATGTTGGAATAACTTAGTAAGCTTATGTTTTGTTATCATTCGATTCAGATTTTGTTTTTTTATTAAATAAACTGGTCTAGAATGCTAGTCGTTACTCTATGGCTATTTGATTGCAAATTGCTTGTGCTTTTTCCTGTGCTAATTGATTTACGTTATTGTGACTTTGTGATTTAGCATATCTAATTCAAGACAAACCCTCTAGTGGTGATAATAAATACATAGATATTAAATAGTTTATCTTTTCTATAAAAGTACACATAATTTGGATTGTTAGACAAGAATTAATATGCCATCAAAATTAATGTTACCGTAGGCCCTCCCATATTCCTTTCACAAATAGTCTTTAGATAATTCATATTGCTAGTTGCTTTCGGCATTTAAAATAAATAAATATCGTGACTATGGGTACGGCTCCCGTGACATGGTCATGATACATAAATTTGGGTGCGCATTTATGTGACCCGAATCCAAATCTCAATAATGTTAGATAAAATATTTCGAGAGCCGCGGGTGCATTTATGTGACGTGGTTCAAGACGTATTTTAAATGACATTGCAATTTTTCCTTAAAAAATAATTAAAAGCGGTTATAAAGTTTAAAATTGCACAATAGGCTAAAACATGTATTAAAATCATATAATAGGCCAATTATAACAGTTGAGCGACCGTGCTAGAACCACAGAACTCGGGAATGCCTAACACCTTCTCCCGGGTTAACCGAATTCCTTACCCGGACTTCTGTGTTCGCGGACTGTAAAACATAGTCAATCTTTCCTCGATTCGGGATTTAAAACCGGTGACTTGGGACACCATAAATTATCCCAAGTGGCGACTCTGAATTTTAAATAAATTAATCCTGTTTCGATTGTCACTTAAATTGGAAAAACTCCCTTATACCCTTCCGGGGTGTAGGTAAAAAAGGAGGTGTGACACCTCTGGCGACTCTGCTGGGGATCGAACCCAGAATCTCTGGTTCAGGGTTCAAGAATTCGAGCTTAGAATAATTGGTATATTTCGCTATATTTATTTGATTTTATTACATGTTTGAGCCTAATGTGCTAAATGTTGCTTTTTACAGCTTTGATATTATCTGAACTGTATATAAACTGCTATGAAACCCCACTCTTCTCCCTCCTGAGGAGTGCACGCTGGTCGTGACTTCTTTCTGTTAGTGTCATATCCCAAATAGAACGAGGTTCGGACAAGTTGCAAAGCCGGATAATCTTTTGGTTACCGGTACGCAACCCCCCCTTGGCTCGAGTTGTCCGCTCGGATAAGCCAGGTCTAGAACAATACACCCAGGTTTTAAACCTAGAATAACTCAGCCTCATGCTGGATCCCTAGTAAGAACGCTTATCTGCATCATGTGCATTTGACTTTGGAGACTCAACACAGGGGTTGGGTCCGTCTAGGACAGGTGCACCTAAATTAAAAGACCATCCTGATACATCTTACGTGCTACTTGCGGATCTGTCTATTTTGGCTTGCATGCTGACTGGCTTCTAGAATAAGGAAAGAAAATGAAAAAAAATCGAAAAAAAAAAAGAGAAAAGAAAAGAGAGTGAGAGGTAGGTATTTGAATTACCCTGAAATTCTGTTGAATTTCGAAAAAAAAAAGTTATTTCAAAATAAGTCATATTTTCTTTTGTTCCATCAAAACTGGGCGAACTACGCGGGTCTGATTCTCACCGGATGTGAGATACGTAGGCAAACCTCATCGGTTCCAGCCCATTATTTTCAAAAAATCCAAAAATATTTTCCTTTACTTCCTCTCTAGAAAAGTCTTTTTTTTTAGACCCCAATTTTTAAAAAATTCAAAAATATTTTCCATTACTTGCTTCTTTAGAAAGCCTTTCTTTTAGACCCTAATTGTTTTAAAACAAAACAATATACAAAAATATTTTCTTTTAATTTCTTCCAAAAATCCAAAAATATTTTCATTCTTCTTTCAAAATTGAAAAGAAAATTCAAAATTCAAAAATATTTTCTTTTTTTAGAAGCATTCCTTTCATAAATAAAAGTAAAAGTCCAAAAATATTTCCTTTCTTCATTAGAAGTTTTTCTTTCGAAATTCCAGAAAAAAAATTCAAAAAAAATCTTTCTTCTTTAGAAATCTTTCTTTGCAAAAATACTGAAGAAAAATCAAAATCCAAAAATATTCCCTTTCTTCTTTATAAGTCTTTCTTTCGAAAAAATAAAATAAAAAATTCAAATTTTTTTTTAGTTTATTTACTTTATTCATGATCTTCCCGAACTACGCAAGATCTGATTCAGTTTTCACATGATACGTAGGCAACCCACATCAGGTTCGATCACCATTAAAAAGAAATGAAAAAAAAATGAAAAAATGTTGATAATAATAAGGACCGACTGAGTCCATTCTAACATGTTTTGTTTTGAATTGTGAAGAAAGTTGAGGTGGTCGGTTTGTGGTAAGCTGGAAACACAAGATCCAAGGAAAAATGATAACTGACATCGAAGCTGTTACAAGTGCTCAAGAGACTCAGGGTCAGAGGGTTCAACAAGAGTGTACTGTGTTTGGGGAAAATAGAATACTGAAACAGCAAATGACCGAAATGTGTCAAGCATGGGCCAGTGGTCAAAGACAGCCTCGTCATGAGTCACAATTTGCTACACAACAAGAGTAGTACCACTCTCCTGAGTACCACTCGTACTCGTTTGATCTTCCTGCAAACATTGAAAAGCCTGCCCGAAAGATGGTACAGGAAGAAATGACTCAAAGAGTGAAAAGCTTAGAACAACGGTTGAAAAACATGCAAGAGTTGGCAGGTCAAAAGAGTGTTACTTTCAAAGATCTATGCATTTTCCTCGATGTCCACTTGCCGCCTGGTTTCAAGACTCCCAAATTTGAAAAGTATGATGGACATGGAGACCCCATAGCCCACCTGAAAAGGTATTGCAATCAACTGAGATGTTCGGGAAGAAACGAAGAATTGCTGATGGCTTATTTTAGGTAAATCCTTACGGGAGTAGCATCCGAATGGTTATTGGATCAAGACACATCTCGCTAGTACGTCTGGAATGACATGGCACAGGACTTTGTCAATCAGTTCCAATACAACATCGACATTGCCCCAGACCGCATTTCCCTTTCAAACCTGAAGAAGAAACCAAGTGAAAGTTTCAGGGAATATGCCATTAAATGGAGAGAGCAAGCAGCTCGAGTTAAGCCACCCATGGATGACCACGAGCTAATAACTGTCTTCCTTCAAGCGCAAGAGCCAGATTACTTTCAGAACATGATGTCCGCAGTTGGCAAATCCTTCTCGGAAGCAATCAAAATGGGAGAAATAATAGAGAATGGTCTTAAGACAGGAAAAATTATAAGTCAAGCAGTTTTTAAAGCTGCAACTCACGCTGTCCGGGTTGAGTCTGATAATTTTTGCGACACAAATGAGAAGATTGAAGAAATCATGATGACATCAGGGTCAAGAAGAGGTCCTAGGAGAACATCTCGAAGGTATGAGCAGCCTCCTAAAGTTATCTATGAATCCCCTGAGCAATATTATCCCCCTCAGAACCCACAACACTCTATTGTTCCACCTCAGTATGTTGCCCGGCCACCAAAATACCCAGAAGGTGAGAACGAGCACCACGAAATCTCCAACAGCCTCCACAAAATTTTCAGGTGCCCTATAACCCACATCCAAGCCAGAGGTATAAAGGGGAACAAATGTTGAAAGATAATTTTACACCAATAGGAGAGTCCTATGCAAGCTTATTTGAGAAGTTAAAGCATTATGACATGATTGCACCTATTCCTCCAAATCATGTGGACCCACGTGCAAGAAGTTTTGACCCTTCTAAAAGGTGTGAAAACTATTCCAATGCCTAGGGGTACAATGTTGAAAGCTGTCGGGATTTGAAAAGAGAAATAGAAAGGATGATCCAGGAAAACCTGATTGTGATCCAAGACAGTGACACCCAGAATATCGTGCAGAATCCTTTACCTGCACATGATGATGCACACTTTGTGGGGATGTTGCGTGGTGACAGGGAGTATGAGAATCCTCTTGGGAACTTGCTAACTGAAGTTAATGATGTTGAAATTGGAGAAGGCTCTGCTGATTCTGATGACCAAATTTGTGGCGAAATGTCAAGCCTAGCGATTGAAAAATCATTCCCTCCTCACTAGGATGGAATCTTGGTAACTTGTTTTGATGTTTTTCTATTATCTGGGTTATTTCAGGGTTGTGATCCAGATTTTATTTGTTTTATTGAGTCAAACCCTTCTATCCCTCCATTCTGTTTGTCTGAGTCTTGTCTGTCTATTCTGTTGCTATTTTCATTATTCGGGTTATTTTAGGGTTGTAACTCGTATTTTGGGTTGCTTGTTTAGTTGTAAAACCCTTTCATCCTTTACTCAATAAAATACAGTTTGTCCTTTAGTGTCATTCTGTTCCTAGTTCTTTTGTCGCTAGTTCTAATGACATGCAGAAATTTTGGCCAGATCTTAGGAACCGATTTAATCTGGAATTGGATAACTGAAAAAAGCACTTTTGAGGATGAATATAGAGTTGAAATACTTTGGAATTAAGGTCGAGTAAAATTCACCTTCAAATTATTGTGAAGATTGGGCTTGAGGATGTTTAATCAATTGAAGTTTGTTGGAAAGTTTGACATTAAGAGACGGAAAGTGTCTTGTGACCACGAAACACCAAGAAGACGGGCATGTTCATCAATGATGTGATCACGACAGGATACTATAATTGGCGTTCTCGAGGTTAGGAAGCCCTTTTTTTGCTACCCAAAACACTTTATACCCTTTGTCACCCCTTTGAGCCTGTGTTATTTTCTTTGACCACCCCATTTTGGAATCAAGCTTAGAGTCAAGAGTAAAAAAAATGAAAAAAAAATGAAAAAAGAAAAGAAAAGTCCATGCCCCAAGAGTACAAATTGGGGTAGCTCTTTGAAAGTTCAAGTGAAAAAAAAAAAAGAAGAAAAGAACTGTCGAAGGTCCATTCCCTCAAAAATAGAAACTGGGGCAACTAAAAAAAAGAAAAAAAAAGGAAAAAAAAAAAGAAAAAATGAGAAAAAGAAAAAATAGAAACAGAAAGAAAGATGAAAAATAGTTTAGGTTAGATGTTTGAACTACGTTCGACCTGATTCCTTAAAAAAAGGATACGTAGGCAGCCTCACGGTTCGGTCCAACCAAATAAGAATTTAAAAGAAAAAAAATTCAAAAAATAATCCCCCAAATAGCTGAAACTGGGGCAAAGATTTTATTTCATTTTTAAAAGAGTCAATTCCAAAAGTTGTAAGTATAAAACTCCGTCATCTTTAGTCTGTTTTGAGCCTCACGTCGGCCTTTCATCCAACCCTATCCAAAAACCTTCTCCCGATAATCTTTCAAGAATGCCAAAAGAAGCATGCAATGAGCAACGGTTGTCACACGACATATAACACTGTCAAGTTACTCACAAAAAGTGAGAAAAAGAAAAAGAAAAAGAAAAATAAGAGAGTCTTACTAGTGAAAACCTTTACGGGCATTGTAAAGTGACGGTAAGCAGAGATGAATAAATGAGAGAGACTTGTTGGTGAAAACCCCTCGGGCACTACTTGTCGAAAGTGAGAAGCGAAGCTAATGCGAAGAATTGGCATAAACAAGCCCGACTTCAAAGGTCATAAGAGTGGTAAAAGGGAAGATTGGATCAGTTTGGTAGATCGGTCGTTAAGTCCAAAATGCATGTCATGATCATTAAGGCTAGTTATTGAAAAAGAAAAAAAAGAACTCTTCCTTCTGTCCTTCCGACAGGGGCATTTATTGTTAATACTTGTTTCTTTGCATAATTGTGTCCTTCACTCCGAGTCTGTCCTTGTCAAAACAAGCAAGAAAAGATTTCAAAATCTGCTACCAGCTTTTCAATTGCATAAAGAAAATTTGGCCAGCACTAAGTTGTTACTGTCAACATGCCTTGAGGATTCATGCAAAGGCTCCCCCTAAAGACTCTTGTCAGCCTACTTGGCGCAAGCAAAGATAACTGGTGATTCTCTCTAACAGACAAATTGTTCAAAAGCAGGAAGTCATTCAAGATATCAGAAAAGGTCACCTAAGCAAAGATCTCCAGTTGGGATAAGACTGTTTGAGCTGCAAATACAAATGGTACTGGGTATGAAACAATCAAGGTTGATGTAGAACAAAGGTCTCTTGAAACCGACTCAAGCTGATCGAGCAAAAGTCAAGCTGCCCAAGACATCAAGGACACAAACTGACCATCATTTTCAAAACTGACAAATTTTTCTTTATGTGAAACAGGATAAAGCAGTGCAAGGAAAGTGGTTAAAAAAACAAAAAAAACAAAAAAAACGAAAAAAAGAAGAAAAGAAAAGAAGAGAAGAGCCGACAAAGGGAAGTTTCTCAAATCTTTGCCTTTATTTGTCTTGCTATTGTGCATAAAATCTCGCCATTGATCTTCATATTTTTTCCTCCTAGGATAAAAAGTCCTAGTCTGATGGATCTTCTCCCAATAAATCTTAGTCTGATGAATTTTTCTCCTAAGATAGAAAACCAAGTCTGATGAACTTTCTCCTAGGATCACAATCTTAGTCTGATGAATCTTTCTCCTAAGATAACAAAAAAAGGGAACCTATTTTGATGAACTTTCTCCTAGGATCGAAATCTTAGTCTGATGAATTTTTCTCCTAAGATAGAAAACCTAGTCTGATGAACTTTCTCCTAGGATCACAATCTTAGTCTGATGAATTTTTATCCTGAGATAGAGGACCTAGTCTGAAGAATTTTCTCCTAGGATCAATATCTTAGTCGGATGAACCTTTCTCCTAAGATACCAAAAAAGAAGTAACAAAGAGACCTAGTCTGATGAACTTTTCTCCTAGGATCGAAATCTTAGTCTGATGATTTTTTCTCCTAAGATAAAAAACCTAGTCCGATGAATTTTCTCCTAGGATAATAATTAAAAAAGGGAAGTCTGAATTCGAAAAAGAAGAAGAAGGGAAGTCTGGATTTGAAAAAAAAAGGTCAATTTTTAGTTTTTTTTGAAATCAGGGGTCCCGCCTGGAGAATAGGGTCAGTCTTTACTTTAGTCAAGCTTAGTTTATAGTTTCGGCAAGTTCAATCACGCATAGGAGACGCATGTCCTAGTCAAGTCATTGCATCCTCCATCAGCAGTGTAGGTGATTTATAGTTTTGCTAACAACTCACAAATCTTCCTAGTGTAAACTGGGGCAGAAAAATTTCTTTTGTTTTGTCTGTTTTGTTGTAGAATCAGGCGCCCACCTGGAGAACAAGAGAAAATAGTTCAAGTTTCGAGGAAAAACAGTGTAAGTTTCAAGGGAAGACAGTTCAAGTTTCAGCAATCAGGCGCCCACCTAGAGAACAAGGGAAAACAATTTGAGTTTCAAGGGAAAGCAGTTCAAGTCTCAAAGGAAAACAATTCAAGTTAGAAGTAGCAGAAGCTCGCAGCAAGAAGGCGAGTCAACATACGAGATGATCAATGGAAGTAATCTCAGCCCAGAATTAAAAAAAACAAAAAAAAAATAAGAAAAGAAAAAAAGGGGAGTGAATCCAAAATACAGAAGCTGAAACAAGAGGCGATTGCTCAAGACATGACTGAGGTCACAAGCACTGCATGTCCGATCTTGATCCAAAAAGCTAAAGAAGAACGAGCTAGCACCTGCAGCTAACAAGTGCCGAGGTTCAAATCTAAAGTATGCATGAAGAACCATTCAAGACTCCAGATCAAGCTTCAGAAGACTTATAGATAGGAATCTTGTAACTCATAGTTGACAGGCTTGGTTAGTCTTTTTCATTTTTTGATTTTGATGTAATAACGGGACCGCGGACTGGAACCTTGACGGCACCTCAATCGACTCTCCACCTCGACATACTCCATTACCTTATTCATCTCTGAACTACACGTGGCCTGATTCCTTTATAGCTAAGGATATGTAGGCAGCTCAGATACCAGAGCTCGGCCACATTCCCCTTTTCTCTTAGTTTTGGTCTCCTTAAATAAAGGTCGGGTCAAAACACCTGTCTAGTCATTCTTTGTCCGAAAACTCTTCGCGTTTCCAGTCAAAGAGGGCAGCTGTAGACATGTGATTTTTGACCCTCCCCAAGATTTTTCATATTTTAGCGCGTAAATATTTAATTTAGGCCTAATATAGCTATTTCAACTCATTTTTACTCTTTTACTTTATTTTATTACAAGAAAACAAAAACTATAAAAATAGTTTCATTAATGTTTTGTAGTCATTTTTAATCTTCAAAAATACCAAAAATATTTTGTTTTAATAGTCAGTCTTATTTTAATAATTATTTTACTTAAATAAAATTAATTAATAAATAAGATCGTATTTTTGTCTCGTTCGCGGGGAAAGAATAAAACTCGGGCTTGAACAACCCATTTTTAGGCCTAATTTTTGGACCTAGCTCATAATGACCCAAGCCCAATAACCCTAAAACCCTAGGAAGACACTTAAAAGGGACCCTAGACCTACAAACAAAGGGCAACCATTTTTTAGAAGGAGACCCATCAGCTAAGATCTCATATCATCTTCTTTACAAAAACAAAAGACCTGGACCTAGACTAAAAGAAGAAATGGCAGCCACCCATTTTAGAAATTACCCCACCTTTCTAATCTCCAAAACGACACACCCCAGTTCTAAAAATGAAACAACCGCATTAAGAAAACAAATAGCAACTTCCGTGTCTAGCTCAAAATAATCTCTATTTTCTCCGAACAATTTCCAACCAACGATGAAGATCATGGTAGCGATCAAATGTGTCGTTGATTACGCCGTCAAAATCCGAGTTAAACCTGACAAGAGTGGAGTAGAGACCAAAATGTGAAGATGTCAATGAACCTATTTTGTGAAATAGCATTAGAAGAAGCTTTAAGGATTAAACAATCTGGTTTGGCTTCAGTAGTGGTTGCTTGTAACACTCTTCTCATTATCCACTTTGCAAAATCAGTTTCTTTATTTTGAGGCTCGCTGCCTATTTAAGGATTTAAGCATGATTTTTCTGATTTGAGGTCCGTTCGAGGTCGCCGTCGTTAGTTTCTGATCCGGTCACGGTCCCTTTCAATTATTCTTCTAATTTTCCTTTGGATTGCTGGCAATTAGGTACATATCTAAGGCTATTGTTTAAGTTTATGTAGTTTTGCTTTACATGGTTAGAATTTTCTGAGAATTAGTGACAATTAAAAAAATTGGACTTTGTTTGAAGTTAAAGTGATTTTTAACTTTTCTGTTGTTAGTGTAATTATCCTTAGAATTGTTTTATTGTTTATGTTGGATTAACTTAGTAAGCATATGTTTTTATATCATTCGATTCAGATTTTGTTTTTTTATTAAATAAACTGGTCTAGAATGCTAGTAGTTACTCTATGGCTATTTGATTACAAATTGCTTGTGCTTTTTCCTGTGCTAATTGATTACGTTATTGTGACTTTGTGATTTAGCATATCTAATTCAAGACAAACCCTCTAATGGTGATAATAAATACATAGATATTAAATAGTTTATCTTTTCTGTAAAAGTACACATAATTTGGATTGTTAGATAAGAATTAATATGTCATCAAAATTAATGTTACCGTAGGCCCTCCCATATTCCTTTCAAAAATAATCTTTAGATAATTTATATTGCTAGTTGCTTTCGGTATTTAAAATAAATAAATATCGTGACTATGGGTACGGCTCCCGTGACATGGTCATGATACATAAACTCAGATGCACATTTATGTGACCCGAATCCAAATCTCAACAATGTTAGATAAAATATGTCGAGAGCCGCGAGTGCATTTATGTGACGTGGTTCAAGACGTATTTTAAATGACGTTGCAATTTTTCCTTAAAAAATAATTAAAAGTGGTTATAAAGTTTAAAATTGCACAATAGGCTAAAACATGTATTAAAATCATATAATAGGCCAATTATAACAGTTGAGCGACCGTGCTAGAACCACGAAACTCGGGAATGCCTAACACCTTTTTCCGGGTTAACAGAATTCCTTACCCGAACTTTTGTGTTCGCGGACTGTAAAACTGAGTCAATCTTTCCTCGATTCGGGATTTAAAACGGTGACTTGGGACACCATAAATTATCCCAAGTGGCGACTCTGAATTTTAAATAAATTAATCTCGTTTTGATTGTCACTTAAATTGGAAAAACTCCCTTATACCCTTCGGGGTGTAGGTAAAAAAGGAGGTGTGACATCTCTTAAACCCTGGACTATTCTGAAGTTCTTATTTTGGTTTGATTGAAACTCTTTTCCTTAACAAAACCTTTGATTCTTACTTCTCTACTCGGTTTGATTCAACTTCTTGCCTTAATTAATTTTCTCTTGCCTTATTTGTTATTTGCTGATTCTTGCCAATTATTTCCTTAACTGAACTCATGTTCATTCACCCCTAATTACCTTTTTTATACCCAAGCCTTACTTGATTCCCTTCCTTAAATATCTATCATGCTTTTACCGTTGATTGATTATCCCTTGATTAAGGGGAAGACTTACTGATTTTACGTGTGTGACTGATTTTGCGAATTTCCCTAATTGCTACATAATTGATCCCTTACCTTATTTTGTTTAACTCTTGATTACTATATAAACTCCCTCTTATTTTAACTTCAATACACGAACAATAGTTCAAAACTACCACTTTTACACTCTAAAAAGTCTCTCTTTGCTCTCCTTGCTACTTGTGATCTCTGTTGTTCTAGCAGCGGCAAGCCAAGGCTGGAAATTGCACAATACCTTTCTCACATCTTGTGTTTTTCATTCTTTAACTAGGTATGCTTCTAACTAATTTTAAGAATCAAAACCTATGTGTTTACTTACTACTTTAGTCCATATGACCTGAGTTCATTCTTGCTTCTGTTTACTGCTTACCAGTATGCTTAATACCGTATATTCAAATATGTAATTAGCATGCTTCCATTTTACTTGCTTGTTTGCTATCTTGTTTAACATGTCTACATATGAAACTAAGCCTGTTTGACTGCCTACTATTTATCTAGCATGCCTAGACTCAGCCTTTGTGTAATTAGCATGCCTTCACCTGTTAATACTTGCCTAGCATGCCTATCTAAGTATTTGTCTGTTCTGCCTCACTCCTACTAAGTTAATTACTCTCCCTAGAATGGCTTCAACATGTTTCTGTTGTGATCTTTACTGCATGACCTGCATTCTACCTACTAGTTCTATAGAACCCCATCAAAACTCTATGTATCCTGTTGTTTGTGTGCTCCATTAAGGTGTAATCTCTATGTTCTCAATCCATCTTCCCTTATGTGAAGGCTGCTTGCCAAAGTACTCCTTAAAACTGTTTGTTCTATGACTTGTGTTCAGATTGCAAAATTGTTTTCTTTACACTTTCCTCAAACTGTTTTATCACTAATGGTTTTCAGAAGTTCTTTTCAGTTTTAAGACCTTTCTTTTAAACTCTTTCAAATCATTATGCACTTTCACTTACTCCTAGAATACTAGGTCATGCCCCTCTGGTATGTGTACTGCTTAGAGACCCTTGAGATCTCTTTGAACTCTGGTATATCAGGGCTGGCACTTCCACACTATACAATGATCAGTTGTTATTTAAGCAAGGTCTAGGTGTGAGCATTGCCCGGGATCCTTGAGGTCCTTAGGAAACTCTGACACACCTAGACATGAAATTAGCTATGGAACTTTGGCATTTGAGACTACTGGAGGCTTGGAAATCATTTGGGCCTACCTCGGGCTCCCTATAGATTAATTTCTATTCTATTTATGTATTTTTATTCAATTTATTAGTCTGTAATAATTATTGTAAACAAACAGTGGGGTGACTAGTAAAAAGGGAGGATAGTTATATGCTATGAGTAAAGTTGAGAAGGTACCATGCCTATAGGGTCTATTTAGAATCAAATGTGTTTGTTAGATAATATGCCTATAGGATCTACTTTGGTTTAAATAAATTCTGCATGCTTTACTTTCACAATTAGAAGCCATGCCTATAAGATACAAATCAGTTTTATAATTAGCTATTATGCCTACAGGGTATAAAGTAATTGAAGTTCAGTTTCCCTTACAACATGCATCCAAATTCGTCTCCTTAGATCATGCCTATAAGATTAAAATCAATTTTAATAGAAATCATGTCTATAGGGATTTCGCTTTGATCAAATAAATCCTACTTGCTTCACCTTATGTTCAAATAGAAATCATGCCTATAGGATCTAAAACCAGTTTAGTTAGACCTAAAATTAGTTTAACTCTAAGCTTATACTGGTAAGTTCTGAATCAGTTTAATTAAATAACCTACTCTTTTCATGTTAATCAATATCACTAGAAAGCATGCCTATAGGATCCAAATTACCCGTTTAAAACTGCTTACTGATTTACTGCCTTCCTAATCAATAATAGATATCATGCTCATAGGATATCACTATTATACGCCTAGGCAAGCCTATAGGGCGCTTAAAATCCTGCAACTGTAAAACTATGTTCTGTTATCTGTGACTGCTCATATTCAAACATGTCTAAAATCAGTAGGCAAGTTGAATAGGTCTTTGACACTTTGGTCCTAATTCAATACTGCATATTCTCTGCTCACCTATATATGCTGTTCTAGGACCTCTTTTATCTGAAAACTTTTGTTTGAGACGTGCACTTATTTGTTCTATTTGTGGAGGTAAAATATGAGCCTTTAATTGTTCCCTCTTTAATGCAGTCCTAATTGTTTTGGTTGACGCCTAGATTTTCTCCTTTAAGCACCTTAGGATGGTCTAGAACTACCAAAATTAGAGGTCCTAAATACCTCTAGGGCCATAAGGAAGGGACAAGTAGTGCACGCATAGGATATCTTTCCAGATTGCTAGAACGCTTTAGGCTATAACTAAGGGGAAGGAATTGGGTAGTAAGGATATGATGACTACGCGCTAATGTCATGTGTAGCCCCTCATCGAGGAGTGATTATCGAGCATTGTGTGGGTATGATCCTGTAGGCTAACCAACCTAGGACCTCCCTTTCCCCAACTCTCGTTGTTTAAATGAATTTGCTTTTCTTTATATATGTTCAAATTGTTCAAACCTTGTTTTCATTACTTGAATCATACATGTATTTAGAATGTGAAAACATGCCTTTATTTGAGAATACGTGTTGAAATTGTTTAATGACTAATTCACATAGTTTAAGTTCAGCCGGGACCCACCATTGTGGACTGCGAGGGGTGCCTAACACCTTCCCCTCAAAGGTACTAAGCTCTTACCCTAATCTCTGGTAATGCAAACTAGTTCATGAGTTAATTGCTCTAGGTGCCCTAATACACCATAATCCGTTAGGTGACGACTCTTCAAACACCCAATTCCCAAAAGGAAACGAGTTGTCTCCCCCCATGAATGTCGAAACCCGGACTTCCCCATCAAAAAGGGAAAAAAGGGGGCGCGACACCTTTCCCTGAGAAGTGGAATGCATCTCGTAAGTGTAGTCTCTCCTTAACTGTAAATTTTTCCTTTAATTTCTTTCTTCTCATTCATAATTGTGGTTGTGCAACTGTCGCCCTAGTTCCGAATGTGGTCCCCCAGTTAAAGGAATGTATCAAGGGCATCTGTACACAGATGTCGTACTCTAAGCGCTCATGATGCAAACTTTTGAAGGGCCGATGGGAGGCCCATTCTCATGGTAAGATCTCTCCCTGAATAGTTAACACCATCCTTCTAACTTTCATCATACTGACTTTCCTTCCCTTTTATTGTTGTAGGTTTTCCTAGGACCACCAAACTTAGGCCTTTAGAAGGGGACAAGGACGTGTACTTGTCCGTTGATCCCTCCACTACGGAAACAACCCGTGGTCGCCATGGGGGAAAAGAAGAAGAAGAAAAGAAATGCCTTTGGCTCCCCGAGTCCCGTGGTGAAGCTAAAGAAAAGAGTGGCTCGTAAACCCAAGAAAAGCTCCAATTCTGGGGTGCTGGATTCCGATTTGCTTTTTCGGCTAAGGGACGAACCCGAAGAAGATGACATTATTATTGCCCATGGAACGATGCTTTCTAAAAGGCAGGTGGCAGCCGAGGGGGAGATTCGTGAGGCAGACCTCCCTTGGGCTCGGGAGGTTAATGTGGAGAGGGGCTGAGACCCCTATGATGTCGGCTCTACTCCGAAGGAAGCGCCCGGTGTAATAAAAATTATGGGGACACCCTTCTACACCAAATCCATGCTCGAGGAGGCTCAAGCAGGAAAGGAGAAGTTCAATGAAGGGGTCCATTGCGCGGACGATCCCCTTCATTCCTTTTTTGACGGTGTGGACTCGTCCGCTTTGGAAGATTTTTCCTGGCTCAGTGACTTGGAAGTTTGGAAGAAGGACACATCCTCGGAAGCCGGCGGGTCAAGGTCTAGCCCGAAATTGAACAATTAATTCCCTACATCGAGTGTGGTCCTCGATCGCAAGAGATTGATTATTCTATCCGTCCCTGAGGATGCTCGAGTCCTGTCTACTCCTATGGGGATAGCTAGCTACCTCTGATGCCTGGTGACCAAGGAGGACCAAGAAAAAATGAATGAGGTGAACGTGTCGTGCCTTTTCAATGAGGCGCAGCAGGCGCTGAACTGGGTAAGGCATCATTACATTCCTTCGAACTTTCTTAGGTTTTGATATTTCTCGCGTTTTTCATCTTTTTGCAAGCCTCGGTACTTCATTACAACAGCTTCCTTTGGTACCAGGTCGAGGTCAATCAGCTTGAGCTCGAGGCTAGGGAGCTAGCCCAGAAAAAGGATATGTACAAGCTCCTCAACGAGCAGCAAGAAGGGTCATTAAGAATCTTCACGCCGAGTTGGACAGGGCTCAGGAAGAGGCGTTGGTCCTGCGGCGGGAGGACGCCGACTTGGTTGAGAAGGTAAAGGTTTTCGAAGTTAGAAATGAAGAACTAGTCGTAGTGGCTAATGGCAAAACCTCGTAGGTCCAACAAAAGATCGACGAACTCCAAAAGGAGATGGACGAGATCCAAGTCATGGCCAACGGGTGGAAGAACAAGATGGATCTCCTGGCCTTAGAGAAAGAAACTGCCCAGGCAAATCTGTCTTCGGTGGAGGTCCAGCTCCAAGTAGCAAAGGAAAAAGCTGATAAACAAGCTTAGTTAAATGAAGATCTCCGAGCACAGCTAGGATCGACCATCACAAAATGGGACGCCTTTGGTAAAGAGCTCGAAGAAACGAGATCCAAGTTGGATAAAACCTCGGTTAATGCTGAAGAGATAGTGGCTCAATACAAGGTCGATGTCGAAGCAGCCAAGGCCTGCTTGAAGGCCATTTTTGAGTACGTGAGGCAGCTATCTCGAAAGGAGACCCTCGAAGAGATCCATGCCCGAGGCTTCGACCTACCTTCTAAGAACGATGAGGCAAAAAGATTTGAGGCCAAGGCGAAGAAGCTAGCTAAATCTGAAGGTGAGAAGGGCTCTGAAGAATCTGAAGGCCCCGATGGTTCTGGTGATGAATCGGGCTCCGGTGAAGATCAGGTGTGAATGCCTTAGGATTTTTTTTGTGTGTTGTGTGCATTTTTTTGTTCATTTTGAGTCCATTTTTGTTGGGATTTTGTAAAGATATTTCGGAATATATAAAACTTTCTCCTTTTGGCAATTCAACTTTTTTAGCATCTCTTCACAATTCCATTTTTGCAAATATTTTTGATGCCTTAGCATAGAATCAAACATAGTGATAAGTCATTTATTTTTCGGAGATCCGAACAGAACATGCCTCGATGCGATTTTTTCTCGAAACTTTTGAAAACTCGGAGTGACCGGGAGTTTTCCCAAGATGCTTAAGTGTTCTTAAATGATGCCTTTGCCGAGGGTAACCTTTTAGCAGGTTTTGAATTTTTATTGAAGTCCTTACGCTTTGATTACGGGCTTCGGACATCTCCAAACCATTTTTTCAAGACGGCCATGGCCTTTTAGGGTTAGGCAATACCTAATAGGTTTTGTGCCTTTTGGTTTTGAAAGCTCGAGTTATTCGAACTTATTTTGGAAGACAGTCCCCAAGTGGGGGTAACTCTTGGGCTCGGATAGGGGTATCCCTTGGGCTTGATAGTCCCCGGGCAGGGATAGCCCTTAGGCTTAACACTTAAATAGGCAAAAATATGTAATAGCGAGGTAGAAGATTTCTTTTATTTTTGTGTGTAAAGTACAAGATTGAAAGAGTGTAAAAGCTCGTATTATGGCTAAGGTGGCCTACGTGGGTATGGTTCACTTGACCATTTGGCCCTTACAGTAAATCCTAACCACCGATCTTAGGCTGTTTAAGCACAAAACTTCCTTTTTTCCTTGCTATAAAGCTTGACCCAAGGGTGATGGCCCCCTGTATTCGAGGTTGATCTTGAGAGGGATCAGATACTGTGAATGAGACCACTTACTCCGATTTAAAACCGGTCTTCGATTCTAATTTAGCACGATTTACTTGTTGCCTCCTTAAAAACCTTGCCAGAAAATCCATTTGGGACAAAACCGGTTCAAGGGAAAAATAGTGCAATGCATGCTTTCAGACCTAATGGTCACATTCTCCTTTGGTTGTTGTCTGCAAGTGTTAGTCCGATTCATAATATCATGAAAAGGTGAATGAGATCGTACCTTAGCAGTAGTATCGCTTTAAATATGTCACGTTCCAGTTGTTCGGTAGTTATGCACTATTTCTTGCTTTGAGTTTGTACGAGCCTTTAACGGTAATCCCGATGACTCAATATGGTCCTTCCCAATTCGGCCCTAGCTTCCCCTCGTTCGGGTTCTGGGTGTGCAGTGTTACTTTTTTTAACACCAAGTCCCCAATATTTAAGTGTCAGAGGTTGGCTCTAAGGTTGTAATACCTTTCTATCCGTTGTTTCTTGGCAACCAATCGGACTAGGGCGGCCTCACGCCTTTCATCCAATAATTTCAGGCTCGTGCTCATGGCCTCACCATTTGATTCTTCGGTCGCATATCGGAACCTGAGGCTCGGTTCTCCCGACATCGATCGGTATTAGTGCTTCGACACCGAAGACCAATGAATATTGAGTGGCCTCAGTACTAGATATCGAGGTTACACGTTATGACCACAAGACTTCGGACAAAATTTTCTTCCATTTCCCTTTGGCACCGGTCAACCTTTTCTTTAGGTTTTGAAGTATAGTCTTGTTCGTTGATCCCGCTTGTCCGTTCCCGCTAGGGTGATAGGGTGTTACCAAGATCTTTTTGGTCTTATGGTCTTCGAAAAATTTGTTTACCTTGCTGCCGATGAACTGCTTCCTGTTATCACAAACTATCTTGGCCGGTATCCCGAATCGGCATATTATGTGGTCCTAAATGAAGTCAACGACTTCTTTTTCCCGAATATTCTCAAACGCTTGAGCTTCGACCCATTTCGAAAAATAATCGATCATAAACAGTATTACCAGGTGCCCATGGCAAGGGACCGACAATGTCCGTTCCCCACTTCATGAATGGCCAAGGTGACAAAACCTAATGTAGTAGTTCTCTAGGTTGATGGATTATTGGTGCATGCCTCTGGCAGTCGTCGCATCTTCGTACAAAGTCCTTTGCATCTTTCTCCATGTCGATCCAGTAATAGCCAGCCCTGATTATCTTACGAACCAAAGATTATGCCCCCTAACGGTTTCTACATGTGCCTTCTTGAACTTCCCTCAAAACATATTCGGTATCTCCCGGCCCAAGCATATGGCGAGCGGGCCATCTAATGTTCTTCTGAACAGAGTATCTTCAGACATGCTGAACATGGCCACCTTCGTGTGTAGAGCTCTCGATTCTTTAGGATCCGAGGGCAACTTCTCAGTCTTCAAGTAGTCTATATACTTGTTTCTCCAATTTAAACTTGTTGAGTTTATTTCGGCATGGCCTTTTTTCACTACCGATTTCATGAGTTATACGACCGTTCCTGAGCTAAATTCATCATCATCAACCGATGACCCCAAGTTAGCCAAAGCATCAGCCTCGCTATTTTGGCCTCGGGGTACGTGTTGTAGGGTCCATTTCATCGATGCAGCGTTACCTGCAGTTTGTCTAAATACCTTCATATTCGTTCCTCTTTTACTTCGAACGTCCCATTGACTTAATTTACCACAATGAGGGAATCGTACTTAGGTTCGACCACCTCGGCTCCCAAGCTTTTTACCAATTCAAGACCTGCAATCATGACCTCGTACTCGGCCTCATTGTTAGTCAATTTCACAGTTCTAATAGATTGCCTAACTATGTTACCCGTAGGAGGCTTCATACGATGCCGAGTCCGGACCCCTTTGCATTTGAGGCACCATCTGTAAAGAGGGTCCAGATTCTCGAGGAAGTCATCGAGGTTAATAACAATTCCCTTTCGACTTCGGATATTAAGGACGCGTAAAGTCTGCTATGAACTCTGCCAAAATTTATGATTTGACTGTAGTTCGGGGTCGATATTTGATATCGTACCCTCTAATTTCTATGGCCCATTTAGCCAGCCGGCTCGAGAGCTCAGGTTTATTCATTATATTCCTTAGTGGGTAAGAAGTTATGACACATATGAGGTAGCATTGAAAGTATGGCCTTAATTTTCTGGAGGCGATTAGCAAAGCGAGTGCCAATTTTTCCAGCTAAGGATACCTCGTCTCGGCCTCGCCTAGAGTTCTACTAACATAATAGATAGGAAATTAGGTACCTTCCTCTTCCCTGACTAGGACTCCACTTATCGCTACCTCGGATACCACCAAGTACAGGTACAACTATTCATCCGGCTTCGGAGTATGGAGCAAAGGTGGACTTGAAAGGTACCGTTTGAGTTCTTCCATTGCTTGTTGGCATTCTGGATTCCAAGAAAAGTTATTCTTCTTCTTCAATAATGAAAAGAACCGATGGCTCTTATCGGAAGACCTCGATATGAACCGGCCTAGGGTGGCTATGCACCGGTTAGCCTCTGAACGACCTTGACATTGTCCACAACGGTGATGTCTTCTATAGCTTTGATTTTATCGGGATTGATCTTGATGCCTCGGTTGGACACCATGAATCCAAGTAACTTCCCGGATCCTACCCCGAATGTGCATTTCTCCAGGTTCAGCTTCATATTGTTTTTCTTCAGTATGTCAAAAGGTCTCCTACAAATGTTTCAAATGGCCATTTGCTCGCAGAGACTTAACTAACATGTCGTCAATATAAATTTCCATTGATTTTCCTATTTGTTCTTCGAACATTCAGTTTTCTTGGCATTGATAAGTGGCACCAGTGTTTTTTAGTTTGAATGGCATTACGTTATAACAATAGGTACTGAATTTAGTGATAAATGAAGTTTTTTCTTGATTGCCCGGGTCCATCCGCATTTGGTTGTACCCGGAATTAGCATCGAGAAAGCTGAGTATCTCGTGCCCGGCTGTCGCATCGATCACCCGATATATGTTTGGCAAAGGAAAAGAGTTCTTGGGACATGCCTTGTTCAAGTCTTTGTAATCTACGCACATTCTTAATTTATTTCTCTTTTAGGCATTACTACTACGTTAGCCAACCAATCCGGGTATTTAACTTCCTGAATGGAACCTATTTTAAGGAGTTTGGATACCTCATCTTTGATGAATGCATGCTTGATTTTGGACTGATGCCTCATCTTATGTTTAACTGGGTGGAATTTCGGATTCAAATTCAGCTTATGAGTGGTTATTTCTGGCGGGATCCTTATCATATCAAGATGGGACCAGGCGAAGCAATCTATGTTAGCTATAAGGAATTGAATGAGTTCTTTCCTGAGGTCGAGAGTTAACCCCGTGCCTAGGTATACCTTCTGATCGGGTAAGTGTTCAATCAATATAACTTGCTCCAGCTCCTCGACCGTCGATTTGGTGGCATCGAAATTGTCAGGTGTGATGAACGACCTAGAAACTCCGTAATCATCATCCTCGCCTGCTTCCTACTTCTCTTGTTCGGTCGGGGCTGGTGTCGGTGACTGCTATTTAATTTCTTCCTTCCTAACCGGCTCTGAGTTCTTTGATGTTGATAGTGCAGACATCAGGATCACCTCATTGACCACTAACATTTCTTTTGCGGTCGGCTGCTCTCCATAAGCAGTCTTGATCCCTCCCGGTGTGAGGAACTTTAGTGCCTGGTGTAGCGTCGAGGGTATTGCCCTTATGTTGTGAATCCATGACTGTCCGAATAGAGCATTATATATCATTTTCCCTTCAATCACAAAGAACTTTATTTCCTGAATGGTCCTGGCGGGGTTCACTGGCAGAGTTATCTCTCTTTTAGTAGTTTCGCATGCCATGTTGAATCCGTTTAAAACCCGGACTGTAGGCACTATTTGATCTTATAGACCCAGCTACTCTACGACCCTCGATTCGATGGTACTGGCCGAGCTACCTGGATCAATTAACACACACTTAACTCAAGATTTATTTATGAGTACAGATATTATCGGTGCATCATTATGCAATTGCACAATGCCTTCAGCGTCCTCATAGTTGAAAGAGATGGTTCCCTTCGATATAATCTCGGGTTCGTTTTCCCTTGTGATGGACACCTTAGTGCGCTTTAGCATTGGCCCCTAGGGGATGTCTACTCCACCAATGATCTTGTTAATAACGTGTTGAGGTTCCTCTTATTCGGTCTGTTTGTTAGAATCCCTATTCCTGAAGTGATTTTTGGCTCGATCACTCAAAAATTCTGGAGATGCTCGTTATTGAATAATCGGGCCACTTATTCTCTTAGTTATCGGTAGTCCTCGGTCCTGTGGCCATGAGTGCTATTATACTTACACATCAAATTAGGGTCTCTTTGGATAGGATCAGACTACAATGGCCGAGGCCACTTGGTATCTTTGATGCGTCCGATGGGGGATACGACACCGGCAACATCAACATTGAAGTTATATTCCGATAATCTCGGTGCCTCTCTAGTCCCAAGTGGCCTGTCGAAATCATTTTTGCTTATGAGCCCCTATCTATTGTGGCCTCGATCATTCCTTTTTTCATTTCTCCCAGGGTTAAGGGTAGATCTGCTACCCCTTCGATCTCCGCTATACGGTTGATACCAGTCTCTGATCGATCTTTGTTCATGATCGATGACTCTCTTAGGTCTGTCACTAGTTTTGATGGGATAAACAGACCCAGAGGGGGCCCCAAGCTGGTCATCCTCGACTTTGATTTTTGATTGATACTTGTTATGGACGTCGACCTAGGTTACCATCGGGAATTCTATCAAATTCTGTTTCAGCTGCTGTGAAGCCAAGAGCTTTGGGGGTCGAGCCCCTGAGTGAATGCTCGAATAGCCCAATCATCCGCAATCGGAGGCAGGTCCATCTGTTCCATTTGAAACCTCGACATGAATTCCCGGAGCATTTCTTTATCTCTTTGTCTAACTTTGAAAAGGTCCGATTTTCTGGCCTCGACCTTGATGGCCCTGGCGTGCGCTTTTACAAAGGCATTCGCAAGCATATCAAACGAATCAATAGAATTAGGGGTAAATTGTGATACTATATCATCGCTCCCTTTGATAGGGTTTCTCCGAACTTTTTCAGAAAAATCGACTCGATTTCATCATCTTCTAAGTCGTTTCCCTTGATGGTACATGTGTAGGAGGTCACGTGCTCGTTTGGATCTGTGGTTCCGTTATCCTTCAGAATTTTGGGCATAAGGAACTTCTTCGGGATTGGCTTCGGTGTCGCGCTGGAATGAAAGATAAAGGATAAATTTCTTGGAATCTAGGCCTTTCAATATCAGGGGTGCTCTTGGAATTTTATCAACTCTGGAGTTATAGGTCTCTACTTTTTGGTCATTGGCTTCAATATTCTTCTCTCCTGATTCCACCCACTTTGTCAGTTCCTTAAGCATATTTATCATTTCGGGGTTGGTCCCGGGCTCAACTTTACCCAGCCTCCCCGTGATTTCTTCATTTCTTCGGGCGTTTTTCTGGGATGGTTCGGGCTCAACTCTGCTGGGGGCACAACTTTGGTTCTGCAGTTGGGCTATCGCTATTTGTTGAGCTTGTAATATTTCGAAGATCACCCGCAGATTGATTTTTCACCCTCGCTATCGTGCATACCCCGAGCTGTCGATCGGGCTCCTCCACGAATGCTATTCTCGGGGTCGGTCGGCGTGTTTGCATCAATGGCACCTGTGAGTTGGCATCGATAGGGTCCGTAACTGGGACTCCGTTTGGGTCAACAGGGTGTCCTCGTTGCTAGGTACTATATTGTTGATTTCGCCATGGTGGCCAGACTCAGCATCAAAGTTCAAGTGAGCATATTGAGAGTTTGACATTCTTAAGTTGACCTAAAATTAAAATCTCAAAGAACAAGCGTAAAACAGAGTGCATTATATAAATTTGTATCAAATTACCACTGTTATCCTTAACCCCATGGTGGACGCCAAACTGTTTACCCTTAAAAATGGATAACAATTGAATTTATGTGCGATTTTAAGAATATATGGACTAATTCAATACAAATAATTATTAGCGTTAGATGAGCAGATTAATGATAGAATAAATGGGCAAACTAGTTATAAGACTGAGTTCAGGCTCAGTTGCGATCCTAACAATTAGCCCGCCTTCAATTCGGAACCAAACCTTTATGAAGGGCTATGAACAGAACTAAGAACTTAAAATAATCTTTAGAAGCAGAGAAAACAAATGTATTTTGCCTTGATATGTGTGCTACCATGTATTTAATGAATAATTAGCTTCCCCTTTATATAGTAGAGGAGTTTTACGCTAAGTACAACTCTAAGAAAGGTAAAATCTTCCTCTTCGCTAATCACTGGTCTGCCGTTGATACGGGCGGAGATTCACGTCGTGAAATCCGGTCGGACACAGATATTACGGCCCTTTGTTAATCGTGCATAGTTGTTCGGGAATGCTCTCCGAGGTCCCAGAACTCGAACCGTACCCGGGGGGCGTGGTCTCGATGACTCTGAGGGCAGGTATTTTCCTCGGCCCTGATGCGAGAGGCTCTTGGTTTCGAATCCGATTCCGTGCAGTCATGTCCTTGTTTCTTTTGCCTCACCGGGAAATCGAGGTGCTCACTACTCCCTATATATATATATATCGTTTGCATCTATCACATATCACGCAAAGAAATGAGATTTTTTTACAGACATTTCCGGTTAAATCGTTTGCAACGAGCCATATTCTGACAGATTTTCAGTGAAATGTCCATTATAAATTTTCAATTTTTGTGCTTGTGAATTAAATGAATAAGATTGTTATTGTGATACTTATGATTAGGTTATTAATCATATAGCACATAAACAAAATGCGATGATAAGTGATAATATTAGCGTTATAGAGTGTCCATGACCAATAATTAAAGAATCTTAATTTTCTTTTGTAAAGCAAAATTTAGCTAAAAGTACCCACTCTCACCTCATTTATTTCTCTCCATCTCCAGGTGAATTGGGTGGTCCCTATCTATTGCCTAGTAGTCCTATGATTCACTTTTATAAATGAGACAACAGACATGGAATTTGATAAGGAAATCTTGAATTTTAAATATGATAATTGCCAGCAAAAGCAACATTTTACCATTTAATTAGGATTTGCCTTAGATCAATAGAATTCCACTAGCTAAATATGCCAATTTTTTTAGGAATAAATAAATCTTGACAGATAGATGATAGGAAGAATGATAAGAGAAAAGGCTAGTTTGTAGGATCAAAAAGGGGGTTCAAACGTTCAAAATAGGGTCCTTCATCCCACTTGGTTTGCCACTCTAAAAAAGAAAAGAAACATGAGATTATATGGCCTTTTTTTTAATTTAACCTAGTGCACAATTAACCTAATTGTGGCCTATTTGCACATTGCAAAACAACGTCTATGTTATGACTAACAAAGATATTTTTCTTCATACATGATTGGGGTGCTGGCAATACTAAATTACTAATACACTAATAACAGTCAAATAAGTTGGGATTAGCTCATAGCTGTATAAATCATCACTTCTTCTTTAAGTTCAACTTATATCATCATCACACCTAGCCAGAGAAGTGAATTATTATAAATATTGAGTTATTATATATATATATAACGAAAAAGGGATAAAATGCCCCTAAACCTATTGAATTTAGTTTAAATTTACCCTTTTTCCACATATTGGGTCACAAATACACAAATACCCTTAATGTTATTTTTTGACATTAAAGTACCCCAGAAGTGTGAGAGATTAAACAAATTAACGTGGCACCTTGTAATTCATCCACATGGATGAAATTGTAAATTGCACCAATGAACCCGCCTCACCCTAATTGAACCCGACCCAACCATTCAAATTGAATCTCATAGAATCTCTAGTTCTCTACACAGGTAACGCGGGGATTGGTCTTAATACGAATTTCTGCGAGATAAACCAGATTTTAAGTATTGGGGCAGTTTTGAAGGCTAATTTAACGGTTGTTAATTCTTTATAAACCCCTCTAGGTACATGCCCTTACATACAGAAGTAGCACATCATATATCATTCTAACTAGGCAAATTATGATTATCATTTGTAATGGGGGGAATTATTTTCTTCTTTTATTTTTTAGCCACTGCCACAGGGGTGGAGGGAAGCTAATTAATAGACAAATTAATCCCTCTTTTTGCGGCTATATATTTCTAGAAAAGATTTTCAATTCGTTACCTCCACTAAGCCCTATTTTTTTTTTAATCTTCACAATATCATTTCGATCATTCAACACCAACAAAATGTTATTTTGAGTTATATAGTTCCTAATACGCATCCAAAGGGCTCTATGAAGGTCTTGAGCTACTCACTACTTACTCTTAAAGATTTGGGCTTAATGCTCACATTATTTTACGGTTCCACCAGTCTCCTCACAAGGTGAATGTCTTCAGTAGTTGACCGACCCAGCATGAAGCCAAATTGGTTCTCAGAAATGGACATACTCCTCCTCATCCTCCCTTCTATCACCCTCTCCCAAATTTTGATCGTATGACTCAACAACTTGATACCCCTATAGTTGTTGTAGTTTTGAATATCCCCTTGTTCTTGTACAACGGAACCATCATACTCTACCTCTACTCTTCAGGCATCTTCTTCGTCTTAAAAATTATGTTGAACAACGTAGAGAGCCATTCCAAGCCCGCCTTACTTATGCTCTTCCAGAATTCCACAGGGATCTTGTTGGGCCCGGTTACTTTACCCCTACTCATCCTACGCATAGCCCTTTCAACCTCCCCCACTCCTATGCGTCTACAGTACCCAAAATCTCGATGGCGCACTAAGTACTCTAACTCACCCAGCACAATGCTCTTATCGCCCTCTTCATTCAAGAGTTTACGGAAGTATGATTGGCATCTCTACCTAATATGTGCCTCCTCCAACAAAACTCTACCCTCCTCATCTTTAATGCATTTCACTTGGTCCAGATCCGGAGCCTCCCTCTCTCTCACCTTCGCCAACCTATACAACTTCTTTTCCCCGCCTTTGTCCCCAAGTTCTTCATATAAACGACCAAACGCTGCGGTCTTAGCCGCAATAACCACTAACTTCGTCTTTTTCTTAGCTTTCTTATACCACTCCCTGTTACCCTCTTCTCCTCCTCATTTATGCTCTCTACAAGCTTCAAATACACTATTGTTTTAGCTTCCACTTTCTATTGACCCTCTTCATTCCATCATCAGTCCCCTTTGTGACCACCAAATTAAACCTTCGAGACCCCTAATACGTCTCTCGCCGCCTCTCTAATATAGTTCGTTGTCATAGTCCACATACAACTCGCATCCCCACTACTCCTCTAGGCCCTATAGCCAGCAACTTTTCCCTCAACTCCTAGGCTTTATCCTTAGTCAATGCACCCCAACTGACCCTAGGTAGACCAGACATAAACCTACTCCTCCTCGTCCACTCGATCTCTAGATCCATAACCAAAAGCTTATGCTGAATCGTAAGATTCTCACTAGGGATGACCTTGCAATTCGCATGAAATCTCTATCACATTTCTTGAGGAGTAGACAAATAGCCGGCCATATTCATTTTTTTAGTCATATACATTGATTATACATAATTATACACATATAATATATAAATTATACACATATTATACCTCCACCATCTAATTTTAGGTTAAGTGGTTGAATGGACAGTTATTTGGGTTAATTCTTCTTCCTTTTACATGGTCATCAAACCAATCTTTTAGCGAGCACATTTTATACTCGTAATCGTAAAGCTACATTAAAATCCATCTATTTTCATGTTCGAGAGGGCATTGAATAATATAATTCTTATATTGGATACAAAAATGCATTAAAAGAGGCTCAGTTGGTGCCTTATCTTTTAATTGACGAAGCTACAAGTGTTTTTTTCTCCTCCCACTTCTTGCATTTTATAGGGGGCATTTCTATACCCGCTTTTTGGGGCACATTTTAACTTGTGTCTGCTTTACAAAAAAAATTGCAAGCGTACCCACTTTTTCGCGTAACTTCAGCATACGGGGCTGAAGTAGCAAAGGCAATCACGTAAAACTTCAGCATTCTAGTAGACAGGCCTGAAGTAGCAAGTGTGCTGAACCAAGTGTGCTGAAGTTTTTGTTTGTAATTGCTGAACTTAAGCATAGTAGCTGAAGTTTTGTTCTCTATTTGCTGAAGTTTTTGTTTGTAATTGCACTAAATAAGCTGAAATTTTTTTGTCCTGGATTCATTAGTTTCGTCATAAAGCTTTTTCAAAAACTTCAGTAGAAGATGCTGAAGTTATTTAGTTCATTTATAAAAACTTCAACACTAAATGATAATAGGTGAATTGGACTATAATTAGGCCCTAAAGAACCACCTTCTTGTATAGTTTTTATGGTAAAAAGTGATAACAAAATGCTCTGATTAGTGCTTTTCATGTTTTGCAGGCTATATACAATAAAAGAAGTCTATGGAGTACTTTTTTGGGATCAATTACGGAGAAAAAGAGGCCAATCTTACAATATCCGCTAAGTACACCACGCGAAAGCAGCAAAACCAGAACTGGAGATGGACTGCCGCGGTCCCGGCGTAACCGCGGTCGGACCGCGGCATAAGGCTGTTGCAAATTCTGAGAGGCTAATTGGCTGCGGTCCTGGCGTAACCGCTGTAGGACCGCGATAGGAAGCGGAAAATTGAGGGACTGAAGTGCAAAACACGAGATTTTTAGCCCAAAACCCTATATTAAAAAATAGAACTCATCCAAGGGAGGCATGTAATGTTTTAGAAAGTACTTTGGCAAGAGAAACAAGTGTGAGAGATCACCCAAAATATCATATTTTCTTCTTCTCTTTATTTTTCTTGCAATTTTGATCATGAATATTTTCATAGTTTATTTACCCATTGTCATGAGTAACTAAATCCTTTGTCTAGGGTTTTGATGGAACCTATTGAAGGATGAACTTCTTGATTATGTTAATATAGTTTGCCAGTTTAATCTCTATTTGTTTAACTACGTATTTGTTGTAGTTAATTGACAGATCCTCAATTAGTTGTGCCTATTTAGTATGCATAACTCGGGAGAGAGTGCATATTTAGGTAATTGTTGAACAACACCACTCCCAAAGTATAAGAGGGATCTATAACTATGGGTTTAAAGGCGGGATTAAGGATAACGAAGTCTTAGGTGCAATCTAAAGTGAACTATAATAAACAAAGCCAGCTAGCGTATCTCGGAGAGTGCGTCTAGGAAATTATCGTGATTACTCGGGAGAGATTCACGGTAAAAGAGTGTTCATGGTTGATAGAGATGTGTTGGTAAATCTATATGAAACATAAACAAAAGGGATTCCATCAATAGGGGAAATCACTACCTTAGAACTTTCTCATTATTGTTCACAACTTAAGCATATTTAGTTTACAACTGTTTATTGACTTTCAATCTTAGTTATTAAATATACCATCAACTGTTATTCACAACGTTTGGGGAAGTTGATTCTAAAGAATTTAGTAAGTCCAACGAAAGTAATTGATAGGTTAATTCTCGGTGGATTCGACTCTGGGCATAAATACTCAGGTTATATTTGCAACGTCCGCATTGTCCTTTTATAAGGCATAGTTGGGCGTGATCAAATTTTGGCGTCGTTGCCGGGGAATTAACGGTGTTATCAATTACAATTGAAAGAAGTACAAAAATTCTTATTGTAGTCATTCTTTCTCTATACCCAATTTTTATATTGAAATTTTAACGTTTGTTGACTTGGTTGCACAGGTGCATGCCTAGAAACTCATCGAGATCTGGTGAAGTATTTGAAGCATTATCAGATCCCGAGAAAGTTTTCAAGGCCTTGAATCGGGCTAATCGGAAAACAAATAACAACCAACAACTGCACAATTCGAAACAGTCATGGGGGATCATGAGGAAAACCCAGCGGTACCAATAGTGCCAGAGGCTGCTCTCTATGACTGGGCACAACCCACAGCTGAAAATTTGTCCACAGCCATTGTAGTTCCGCAGATACAGGCTGAGTTATTCCAAATTACGAATAACATGTTGCACTTGTTGCAGAACAAGGGACTATTTTCGGGGTCGCAAGTCGAAGATCCTCAGCAGCACTTGAAGAACTTCCTCTCTATCTGCAAAACCCAAAGGCAGCCCAACGTAACTCCTGAAGCAATCAAGCTATTATTGTTTTCATTCTCAGTGATAGGAGCTGCTCAGACTTGGCTAAACTCACTTCCTATAAATTCTATAACAACTTGGGATGAGTTAGTCAGGCAATTCCATAACAAGTTCCACCCACCCAATAAGACTGCTCAACAAATTGATGAAATTTTGAGTTTTAAACAGAGACCAATGGAGACACTACATGAAACATGGGGGCGCTTTAAAGGGATGTTGGTTATATGCCCGCACCATGGTATTCCAGATCTGATGTTGGGGCAGCGGTTTTACATGAGATTGTCAGATAGCGTGAAGAACATTGTTGAAGCTTCAGCTGGTGGAGCATTTTTGAGCAAAACATGGAGAGAAGGCCAGAGTCTGCTCGACAAGATGGCACAAAATTCGGGATGGACAACCAGGAATGCACCGATCACTCCAGTGGTTCACTCAGTGCCCTTAGATCCATCCAACTCTATGGCTGAAAATATGGCCACCTTATTGACACAGATGAGTATACTCACCAAAAAGGTGGAAGAGTCAGGGCAGAAACAGCATGTACACATTATAGATACTACTAATGGGGGCTTGTGCACATCTTGCATTAGTCAGCCAATCGGTAACCAATAGAATGCAGAACATGATCATCACCACTACCCTGAAGACATGAATTATGTGTCTAATTATGGAGGCCAGAGACAGGGTGGTCAGAATTGGGGCCAGCAAAATCAGCAATACAGGCCAGTCCATCCACAGTTCAACAATGGAAACATGGGAGGTATGAGACCCCCTAACAATATAGCACCTTACCCAAGGCCACAGGGATATAATAATCAGAATCAGCAGCAGGGGTATCACCCTCCTCAGCAGCAGCATGGTGGAAGGCAGGAAGATGGGTTTGCTAGACTTGAGGCAATGATGCAGCAAATTATTGGGTTTAATGCAAAGACTAATGAGAGAGTGGATGCACATGATGCATCAATCAAGAATATTGAAGTGCAGGTGGGCCAAATTTCTCTGTCTCTGAACAATCGTCCTCATGGGACACTACCTGCAGACACCTAGATAAATCCAAAAGATCAAGGCCCAAAGCAGCTGATGGCGGTAAGTCTACGTAATGGCAGAGATCTGTATGTAGATCAAGAGAGGGCTCGAGAAACTAGACAAGCTGAGACACTTATACTAGTGCCCATTGAGCTGGATGAGTCAACGAAACTGATGGAGGTGCCAGTCCAGCCTACCCAGGAAGAAAATAGCATCCAGAATGCGACCGAGAAAGAAGCTGAGACAGTCCAGGAACCAGTAGTTGATGTAGCAGCTGATAAGGATCAATCCCAGTTGATTGGGAAGAAGAGACCTGCTGCACCTTTCCCTTAGAGGCTGGCTAAGTATCAAAAGGAGGAACAATACAAGAAGTTCTTCGAAATGCTGAAACAAATCCAGGTAAACATGCCATTGATTGAAGCTTTGAAGGAGATGCCTGGGTATGCAAAAATGATGAAGGACTTGATGTCCCGAAAGTTTGATTTCCAAGACTTGGCCACAGTTACTCTTACTCAGACATGTAGTGCAGTGGTGACTAGACCAATTGCAGAAAAGCTATCTGACCCAGGGAGCTTTACAATTCCATGCACTATTGGTAATTTTGCTTTTGCTAAAGCACTGTGTGATCTAGGGGCCAGCATCAATCTTATGCCCCTGGCGATTTATAAGAGGCTGGGCATTGGAAGAGCTAGACCCACCTCTATGTTGTTGCAACTGGCTGACAGGACAGTGAAACGACCCTCTGGTATACTGGATGATGTGCTAGTTCAGGTAGGGAAATTTGTGTTCCCTGCAGATTTTGTGATCTTAGACTGCAGAGTGGATGAAGAGATTCCCATAATTTTGGGAAGACCATTCTTGGCCACAGGGAGAGCTCTCATTGATTGTGAAACCGGGGAGCTCAAGATGAGATTGAACGATGAGGAGATAACATTCAATGTGCAGAAATCTATGAGGCGACCAAGTGAATTCGCCAATTGTTCTCTTATTGATGCCGTGGATGTAATCGTAGAGACTGATGATAAGGTGATAACCATTGAGGACCCCCTTGATGCATGTTTGATGAATTTGGATGAGGTGAATGGATAGGAACTGGCGGAATGGGTGTTGGCATTAGAGGGTAGAGGGTTATGGGATAGAACTCTAGAATTTGAGCCCTTGCACTTGGAAAATCGAGAGACTTCTCCAGCCAAGCCATCTATCAAAGAACCACCAAAGCTGGAGTTAAAGCCATTACCCAACCATCTCAGGTATGAATTCCTTGGACCTAACTCCACATTACCTGTTATTATCTCATCTAGTTTGTTAGATGTTTAGGCGCAACAACTCTTGCAGGTACTTAAGGAGTACAAGACTGCCATTGGGTGGACCATGGCAGACATAAAGGGGATCAGCCCCGTCTACTGTATGCACAAAATTCTACTGGAAGAGGGACACAAACCTTCCAGGGAACACCAAAGAAGGCTGAACCCCAACATGAAGGAAGTGGTGAAGAAGGAAGTAATAAAGTGGTTAGACGCGGGAATTATCTTCCCAATCTCTTACAGCAGCTGGGTTAGCCCAGTTCAATGTGTACCTAAAAAGGGTGGTATGACGGTAGTTAAGAATGATAACAATGAATTGATCTCTACAAGAACAGTCACGGACTGGAGAATTTGCATGGATTATAGAAAGCTAAATCTAGCCACCCGGAAAGACCACTTCCCACTTCCCTTCATTGATCAGATGTTAGACAGACTGACAGGGAGGTCACACTTCTGTTTTCTGGACGGGTACTCAGGATACAACCAGATTTCCATTGCACTGGAGGACAGAGAGAAGACCTTTTTCACTTGCCCTTATGGCATTTATGCCTTTCGAAGGATGCCCTTTGGCCTATGCAACGCACCCGCCACATTCCAACGGTGCATGATGGCCATATTCACTGACATGGTAGAGGACATAATGGAGGTGTTCATGGATGACTTCTCAGTGGTAGGGAATTCATTTGATGAGTGCCTAATAAATCTGACGCGTGTGCTGAAATGGTGTATCGAGACTAACCTGGTTTTGAACTGGGAGAAGTACCACTTCATGGTACAAGAAGGCAAAGTCTTGGGGCACCGGGTGTCAAGCAAAGGAATTGAGGTGGATCATGCTAAAGTGGATGTAATAGCAAAAATACCTCATCCAACTTCAGTCAAAGCAATCAGAAGCTTCATTGGGTATGCCGGTTTCTACCGGAGATTCATAAAAGACTTCTAAAAAATTGCCAACCCTCTCTGTAAGTTGTTAGAAAAAGATCGCCCTTTCTTGTTTTCTGATGATTGCAGGGTAGCATTCGAGGAGCTGAAAAAGAGACTGGTCACAACACCTATTATTGTTGCCCCAACTGGGAGCAACCATTCGAACTCATGTGTGATGCCAGTGACTACGCAGTGGGGGCAGTGCTGGGACAGCGGAAGGACAAGCTGATGCATCCAATCTACTATGCTAGTAGAAAGCTGAGTGGAGCCCAGCTGAACTATACTGTGACTGAGAAGGAGATGTTGGCTATGGTGTTTACCTTCGACAAGTTCAGATCATATCTGATTGGTTCTAAGGTAATTGTATACACTGATCATGCAGCTCTCAGGTACTTGATTGAGAAGAAGGAGTCTAAGCCGCGCCTGATTCATTGGGTGTTGCTACTGCAAGAATTCGACCTTGAAATTCGTGACCGTAAGGGCATAGAGAACCAAGTCGCTGATCATCTATCACGACTTGAGGGAGCTGAAAATGCAGTTGAGGCTGAAGATATTCTAGAAACCTTTCCAGATGAGCAGTTGCTCGCTACTAATCTTGAGAAAGTGCCATGGTATGCAAATTTTGCAAACTACCTGGCCTGCGGTATAGTTCCCTATGACCTTTCATCTGTACAAAAGAAAAAGTTTTATCATGACTGTCGCATGTATTATTGGGATGAGCCTTACCTGTTTAGAATTTGTGTTGACAATATGATCTGGAGGTGTGTCCCCGAGATAGAACAATCTTCTGTTTTGCAGGCTTGTTACGCATCGGCTTATGGAGGACATTTTGGAGGGGTCAGGATAGCTGTGAAAGTGCTTGAGGCCGGATTCTTTTGTCCAATAGTGTTTAAAGATGCGCACCAATGGGTGAAGGGCTGCAATGAATGTCAGCGGACCGGGAACATTTCCCGTCGCCATGAGATGCCCATGAACCCAATTCAAGAGGTGGAAGTGTTTGATGTCTGGGGGATTGACTTCATGGGTCCCTTCATTAGCTCCTATGGTAATAAGTACATACTTGTTGCTGTGGATTACGTGTCCAAATGGGTAGAAACTGCAATGTTGCCCACTAATGATGCAAGAGTGGTGGTGGGGTTTTTGAAGAAGAACATATTCACCAGATTTGGGATACCAAGAGCGATTATCAGTGACGGAGGCACCCACTTCTGTAATAGAGCTTTCTAGAAGTTGCTTGCAAAGTATGATGTACGCCATAAGGTGGCTACCCCTTATCACCCGCAAACTAGTGGGCAGGTTGAAGTGTTCAACAGAGAGATAAAGAGTGTGCTAACCAAGACTGTGAACGCCACAAGAACTGATTGGGCGAAAAAGTTAGATGATGCACTCTGGGCCTATAGAACTGCTTTTAAAATACCGATTGGTATGTCACCATATAAGTTGGTGTTCGGGAAGGCCTGCCATTTGCCAGTGGAACTTGAACATAGAGCGTGGTGGGCACTGAAACAGCTGAATCTAGACATCGAGGTTGCGGGCACAACAAGGATCACAGAATTGCATGAGCTCGATGAGTTCAAACATCTTGCTTTTGAGAGCACAAGGTTGTACAAGGAAAGAATGAAGAGGTTGCACGACAAGAAAATTGTGGAGCGAAATTTCAATCCTGGAGATATGGTGTTGCTTTATAACTCACGATTAAGGCTATTTCCGGGTAAACTCAGGTCGCGATGGTCTGGACCATTTAGAGTGGTCAAAGTTTTCCCTTCAGGTGCTCTCGAGATTGCCACAGAGAAAGAATCTCGTACATTTAGAGTCAATGGGCAGAGATTGAAACTATATGTGGGCATGAGCGAACCAAAGGAAGTGTCTAAGCTACACCTGACTGAACCACAGAGGTCGAGCGAGCCTTAAATACGCTCATCTGCATCATGCCGCAACGTTAAATCAGGCGTTGCGTGGGAGGCAACCCACGAATGTGTTGTAAGTGTAATGCATAACTTCAAAAAAAAGTAGCAGGAACACGCCCAGACTGCGGGTCCAGCTAACCGCGGTCGGACCGCGGTCAAATACACCCTCTGAAAGGGGTTTACCGCGGTCCCAGTGTACCCGCGGTAGGACCGCGGTCAGATACACCCTATGAAAGGGGTCTACCTCGGTCCCAGCGTAACCACGGTAGGACCGCGACAGACCAACGCGGGCCAGGTAAGTGCATATTTTTTTTCCTTTTTTTTATTTTCTTCCCCCCTTTTTAATAAACCTAACCCCCACTATTCCCCCAAACCCTTCTTTTCTTCCCACCACCCGCATCCCCCATCCCATTCTCTCTTCTCTTCTCTCTTTCACACCATCTCCCATCCCTCAAACCCACATTGTTGCCCCTCCTTTCTTCTCCATCTTTCTCTCTCCACAACCTATCCCTTCCATTACTTCTCAAGGTAAGCTTCTCTATTCTTTTCTCTTTCTTTTACATAACTTAGTGTAGTGTTTTAGTGTATTTTTTTTCTTTCTTCCTTTTCTTTCCTTTTATCCATTATTTGCTTCTTTTGGCCATGATTGATGTTTAAATGGTTGGGTTTTCATTGTGCTTAACTTGGGGGCGATTTTTAGAAGGTTAGGATGCATCTGATTGTTACCCTGAATTGTTTGGAGGTAATATGGCCCGAAAAAGGCGAAAAAGCTCGGCAAGAACTTCCCAAATGCCAACATATGATGCCACCAGGTTCCAGTCACAGGAGGCCGAGGACGCGTTTCATGCTAAGGCCACCAAAAGCTTTATCCCTGAGATTCCTGTTGACAAGGCTGCCCTCCGTATGGAAAAAGCAGACATGTATGAGGAAATCAGATGGAGGGAGATGGAGTTCTTGTTTGATGAACCTGAGACAGCAAACCCGATGATAGTCCGGGAGTTCTACGCGAACTGCCCGGAAAATTTGTGACGGTCTATGATTATGCGGGGCAGGGTGGTGGATGCCTCAATTCTGAAGATTCCCCAGGTCTTGCAGCTGCCCCAGTTCACTGGTGATATTGATCATTACCACGACACCCAAGGGGTCACTTGGGACACTATGATTGAGACAATCTGCGTAGGGGGTCGACCAATCTGGATACAGGAAAACATTACCCTTCACTCCAAGTCGTTCACATATGAGGCTAAGTGCTGGTTCACCATTATTTGCAGCCGGTTATTGCCCACAGGCAACACGACAGATGTGAACCACCTACGGGCTCTATTGGTGTGGTGCTTCGTCACCAAGAAAGACTTTGATGTGGCGAGAATTAGTGGAGATGAAATGATCATTCGGTCACCTCTGCTATCTAAGGGGTTTTACTTCCCCTCACTTGTGACGAGGTTGTGTCTGCTGGATGGTGTCCCCACCAATCCTACAGATGGAGCTTTGCCCGCAAAAGCGACATTCAGAGCTTCAAAGATCACAGTGGGCAGAGATGCACCCACAACCATTGAGCTTGATGATGAGGATGATGCCCCAACACCCATGGCACCATCCAGGAGATCCTATGATAGAGCCGGATCCTCTCAGCAACCCGATACTGGGGCAGGGTTCTCTAGATCACAGTTCAGCCGACCCATGTTGTATTCTTTGGAGGAAGCGGTGGCAGATCTTCGTTCCTCGGTGGATAGCCTGCATGTGCGTATGGATGCCATGTCTCAGCGGCATGTCAGTTTCTGAGAGCTGGATGATGGCTTGGTTCCGTGCTTTGGGGAGGGCTTTTCATGTGGATCCCAGCACCGTCTTCGACTCCGATTGACGCTTAGGGAAGTCTTCTTACCCTTCTGCACTTTATTTGTGTTATGACATGGGGACATGCCATATTCTTTTTGTGTGGGGTGAGAGACTTGCTTTAGTGGTGTATTGTTAGTATACATATACATTGATTGTAAAATAAATAAATGTAGGAGACTCTTCCTGAGGACGAACCACTTGGACAGTACTCTTGAGGGAAGTAGTCCATTTAGATTTTTTTTATTTTATTTTTCTTTTTAGGTAGTGTAGTAATTCCTCCTTGGTTTTTCTTTTGACCACGGTTCTTTTCCAAGGGCTTTTCTTGAACCGGGTCAGGTAGATTTTTCTTTAATATTTTTAGAACCCTTAGGACTCTATTGGACCAAGATGGGTGAAGGCAAGAATGCAACCCGTAATGTACACACCTGCAAATAACTAAAACGAACTTGAGGGTGCGACGTCTAGGCTCGTTTGTAGACTCGTAATTTTATGCCTTAATTCTGCACACCTTGTCTTTCTTGAACGCTCACGTGAGTGTGTTGACAAACTAATTCGGAATGAGTTACATGCCAAGTGTGTGTGAGATAATACTTGTATTCTGTGCTTGCATGCGATACCTAGAACTTGCCCTGTGTGTTTGCAAAGCGAAATAGAAGTTGTTTGGTCTTAGAGATGATTGAGGCATTTCCTTATGTAGCCTGTATAATTATGAATCCACCTGTACATATTGCCATAGTTAACCCCTTCGAGCCTGAAGCCTGTTCTTTGATAATCTTACGACAACCTACTTCCATGTGTTTGAATAGTTTGACTGTTTGAACCTGTACCTCCTAGAAGCACTTGAATCGTTAAAGAGCATATAAAAGTCAAAGTGTGGGGTAGTAATGGAGTGGGAAAAGGAAAATTAGGAAAATACTTGAATGGTGCAATGGCTGTTAAAAAAAAGGTGTGGGTAGCCTATGAAAAGTGGAAGAATGATTGGGTTGAACATGAAATTTGGAATAAAGGGAACAATTGTATTAAAAGTGCTTAGGGAGGTTAGTCACTATATCCAAATATATCTTACCCGTCCCTTAGCCTACATTATAACCAAATAAACTCCTCTTGATCTTGGACTGAACAACTCGATTAGTAGAGTATTACACTAAGGGCAAGCTTATGGTGCATCTGTGTGGCATGTGAATGTTCTTTGCCGAGAGTGAGTGGATTCGTTCTATCTATAGTTCATTGTTGCTTGATTTTATGTGTGTGGAACTTCTCTCAGAAATATTATGTAAGGGCATGTGACTCAGGAAGAAAAGGCAAGTTTTCACCTCTGTTTAGAGTAACTAAAGTAAGCACGAGTGTGGCATGGCATTAGAGTCTTCATATGAGGTGTGGCTGTTGCACTGCTTAGGTTGTTCTTTCATAATGGCGGGTGTGACATAAACTGGGTAATGCATCGAACGATTAGGCCTAGAAGTGTGGTTCAACTTGCTCGAGGACGAGCAAAGATTTAAGTGTGGGGTGTTGATAATAGGTGAATTGAACTATAATTAGGCCCTAAAGAACCACCTTTTTGTATAGTTTTTATGGTAAAAAGTGATAACAAAATGCTCTGATTAGTACTTTTCATGTTTTGCAGGCTATATACAATAAAAGAAGTCTATGGAGTACTTTTGAGATCAATTACGGAGAAAGAGAGGCCAATCTTACAATATCCGCTAAGTGCACCACGCGAAGGCAGCAAAACCAGAACTGGAGATGGACTGCCGCGGTCCCGGCGTAACCGCGGTCGGACCATGGCAGAAGGCTGTTGCGGATTCTGAGAGGCTAGTTGGTCGCGGTCCTGGCGTGACCGCGGTAGGACCGCGATATGAAGCGGAAAATTGAGGGACTGAAGTGCAAAACACGGGATTTTTAGCCCAAAACCCTATATTAAACAATAGAACTCGTCCAAGGGAGGCATGTAATGTTTAGAAAGTACTTTGGCAAGAGAAACAAGTTTGAGAGATCACCCAAAACATCATATTTTCTTCTTCTCTTTATTTTTCTTGCAATTTTGATCATGAATATTTTCATAGTTTATTTACCCATTGTCATGACTAGCTAAATCCTTTGTCTAGGGTTTTGATGGAACCTATTGAAGGATGAACTTCTTGATTATGTTAATATTGTTTGCCAGTTTAATCTCTATTTGTTCAACTACGTGTTTGTTGTAGTTAATTGACAGGATCCTCAATTAGTTGTGCCTATTTAGTATGCATAACTCGGGAGAGAGTGCATATTTAGGTAATTGTTGAACAATACCACTCCCAAAGTATAAGAGGGATCTATAACTGCGGGTTTAAAGGCGGAATTAGGGATAATGAAGTCTTGGGTGCAATCTAAAGTGAACTATAATAAACAAAGCCAGCTAGCGTATCTCGGGAGAGTGCGTCTAGTAAATTATCGTGATTACTCGGGAGAGATTCAAGGTAAAAAGGGTGTTCATGGTTGATAGAGATGTGTTGGTAAATCTATATGAAATATAAACAGAAGGGATTCCATCAATAGGGGAAATCACTAACTTGTATCACTATGAGTAATGCATTTTGACCTTATCCTACTATAGAAAATTTTTACATATCTAAACAAATCAAAAATTCATTATCAACCCAATGCATGCACCTTAGAACTTTCTCATTATTGTTCACAACTTAAGCAAATTTAGTTTACAACTGTTTATTAACTTTCAATCTTAGTTATTAAATATACCATCAACTGTTATTCACAACGTTTGGGGAAGTTGATTCTAAAGAATTTAGTAAGTCCAACGAAAGTAATTGATAGGTTAATTCTCGGTGGATTCGACTCTGGGCATAAATACTCAGGTTATATTTGCAACGTCCGCATTGTCCTTTTATAAGGCATAGTTGGGCGTGATCACTAAATAAGCTGAAGTTTTTTTGTCCTGGATAAGCTTTTTCAAAAACTTTAGCAGAAGATGCTGAAGTTATTTAGTTCATTTGTAAAAACTTTAGCACCAAATAAGCTGAAGTTTTTTTTGTCCTGGATTCATTAGTTTTGTCATAAAGCTTTTTCAAAAGCTTCAGCAGAAGATGCTGAAGTTATTTAGTTCATTTGTAAAAACTTCAGCACTATATAAGCTGAAGTTTTTGAAAAAGCTTTTTAACATACTAGATAAATAATCAGATTGCCAACAGTATCTAAATCATAAATTTTGGAAACAATAAACGTGAAAAGAACAGAATTATCATGAAAAGAATCACTAAGAGCTGAAGTTTTTGTTTTGTAACTGGCGAACTTCAGCTCTAGAGCTGAAGTTATGTTTTGTAACTGGCCTGGCAAAATTCAGCTCTAAAGCTGAAGTTTTTGTTTTGTAACTGGCGAACTTCAGCTCTAGAGCTGAAGTTTTTGTTTTGTAACTGGCGAACTTCAGCTCTAGAGCTGAAGTTTTTGTTTTGTAACTGGCAAACTTCAGCTCTAGAGCTGAAGTTTTGTTTTGTACCTGGCGAGCTGAAGTTTTTGTAGAGCTGAAGTTTTTTTAAAAGAGATCCCTTTTTCCTCTTGAATGTATGCTTTCACTGCAACTATTGTATGTTTGGTTCAACCATTATGACAAAAGTTTTTGATTCTAAATCGCGATTTGATGTACCATCTATATTGTCCCTAGGTCTAAACTTGGATAAAAATGACTTTGGTAACGAACACCATTTAATCACATCTCTGTAAGTGTCATCTCGAATTATGATTTGCATCGTTCGACTTAGTGACCATGGATCTATGACAGTAAACAAAAGATATAAGTTACTATTCCAATGAATAAAACAACATACATTAAGTGAATTATCTTTGTCTTTTCAGACACAACTTATCCAGCCAACTTTTGGACTAAAACTTAATAACTGGATTACCCCCTCCCCCTCCCCCAAACCCCCTCCCCCCCCCCCCCAAAAAAAAGAAGAAGAAGAAAACGAAGGAGGAGGAAAAAGGGGCTGAAATTATTTAAAAAGTGGGTACAAATTTAAAAAATTTAAAAAAATGGGTATAGGTTAAATGGGAGCGACCAAATAGGACGCCCCGTGCAATTTTTACGCAAAAAGTCCATTAGCTTTCAAACCCGAAATCCTATAGCCCGGCCCAATCCCTCTCAACTGGACTTTCAAACCCAAAGTCCAACAACCCGGCCCGACCTCTCACTGGGCACCCAGTTGAAAGGCCCGAACCTGAAACCACACTCTGCGAACTTCTGATCTTCCAAACGTGGATCCAGAATCAAGTATCCTAACTGAAATTGGGAATTCTTTGGTTCTACAGAGGTGATTATTTGAGATTACAGCAAAATGGATGCAAAAGCATTGGCAAAGTCGAAGAGAGCTCATTCATTACATTTAAATAAGAAGCATAATCCACATCATGCATCTAAGGCTTCTTCCGCTGGTTCTGGCGCTTCTACTACCGGCGATAAGAAGCCTACTGTCAAGCAAGTTAAGGAAAAACCTAAATCGAAGCTCCCTTCGAATTGGGATCGGTATGAAGAAGAATATGCTTCTGATTCTGAAAATGCACCCCAGGGAGGTGCAAATAAGGCAAGTGATGTGGTCGTGCCGAAAAGTAAAGGAGCAGATTATGCGTATTTGCTTTCCGAGGCTCAGGCTCAGTTTCAATATTCTTCTGAGAGTATTCCTTTATATGATGATGTTTTAGATGGTAATGCTTTGTCCCAGAACTTTTATGTATGCATACTGCTTTTGGGCATGACTCAGAGCAGTCTCACGCATGTTTAGATTCAGAAACATAGTTATAAAAGTGATGTTTCAATAATTCAATAATGAAATATTATCTTGGCTGTACTTTGGCTGTACTAGTTTACCACCTCAATGTAATGCTTGATAATGTGAAGGTTTGTCTTCAATTTTATTGCATCTTAAATTCATTGCTCAGTTATTGTTGTTACACTACGAAATTTTGGGCAGACTCCCGTATTTCAAGTCTTTCTGTGGCTCTTCCAGTCTAGAAATTTCCTTTTGCAAAGTTATAGTGCACTGACCCAATATCTTTTAGACTTTTATCAGGGGCTTGGTGCATTACTCTCTGCCAAAAGGCAAAGCAAGTTGTCATGGATAGCGGAAGACAATTTTGCAATGGAAGATAAGGCACCTCCTCCGAGTAAGGTGATTTTTCTGATCTCAATCCATGGGGTGGTCTTTGGTCTTATTTACTGGAATTATAAGGACAGAAATTTGGGATGCTGATACCATTCTTTTATTACAATTAATCTCTGTTTTCAATGCCACAAACATTTAGGTTAGGCTAGAAACTTCTATTACAATGGTATTGTTCTTGATTCTATTGTTTTAATAGAAAAACTGTGGGAAGGAACAAATGAACTGTAATCTTTCTTGTAAACAAGCAATTTATTCCTCAAACAACACTTCATTATATCTACAGTGATAAGAACTTAGCTCGACATTAATCATGGGATCCACATTATATGGATAAATCAAGTGAAGTATCTAAGTCACATAGATTTGCCATGTTACACCATAAGCCAAAAATAGAGGAATTTGTGTTTGAGCCTATGTATTGGTTCAGCTCGTCCTTCGAAACAATTCTGATTCATCTCCTTCTAGATTAACCCAAAATATATACAGACAGAAACTGTGTTTCCCCGAGGGCTTTTGTTCAGTGGTAAGGAAGCACAATACGTTATGTGGGGATTGAGCGCACATCACGGGTTTGAACGCTGCCGCTGATAGAAGCCTGGTACTATGTGTAAGTAGGGTAGAGAAGTGGATCCATGCTCCCCATGTGTTTTAAACTTGTGACTAAGGTCAGTCCAGCTAGCACAGGGTTTTGGTTATTTAAAAGAAAATAATTTATATTCCATACATCTGCTTTATTTTTCCACCCGCCTTTCTTAGCCGCATAAAATGGTACTCTACACGAACATTGCATAATCAAGTTAAATCCACAAAGCCAAAGGGACAAACGCATAGCTGATTTGCCACCACATATTGCAGGAACACAGATTAATATGTTCCTCATGACTTTTACGTTGATAACATCGGTTACAAATGGAAACATTTTTCTTTGCAAACCTATAAATATACCAAAATTTTGTAAGATGCTTTAGAACTCCTTTAAGTGAATTCAAGTTGATAGAAGTGACTAAAAATATCCATAAAATGAGGTGTATGAAGAGCATCCATGAAATCTTTCTTAATTACTTAACCAGTATTTTTTATAAAATGAATTGTGTCTCCATATGAACTTGGGGTTTTATCACCATCATGTACCTTTGCTAACTCATTCATTTCTTTTTCACTGAATGGTTTTTGGAGCCACACTCTGCCCCCCTCGCGTAGAATTGGTAAATTACCATTTTTAAAAAGTAGCCGCCACTCGGCACTGCTCCTCCTGTTGAAACAGTTTGGTACAAAACCATAATATCTTCTTGCTTATAAGTTATACCTATAAGATCAGTGACAATCTTCCTTCACTTTCAGCTTATCTATATGATTGTATTTCTTTGTATATTTTTCATTTTCTAGAAAAGGTTGATGTTTCTGTCTCCTTTTTTTTTTTTGGAGAAAGATTTCTATGTCCTTATTTCTTGGCAATACATCTGGATTTTCATCTCCAAGATATCTCAGTTACCTCCAGAAACTCCTTCAACTTTCTTTTTGTTTCCAACTCTGACGAACTTCTTTGGTCCAGCCTTGTCCATGTCTTGCAACTCGTTCGGTATATGAACCTTCTTCTTGTGGGCTGCCATAAACATTCATATTCCACAAGTGGAGAATTTGGATGAACTGCTATAATAACCTTAGAAGGAGGATTAAGTAATTAGGGTGCATATGTATGCCCTATATTCCAAAATTTTACTGAAATGTCACGTATGTCCTAGTTTGTTAACTAGAAGCAAATTGTTGGGCGGACATCGTAGTACCCACTATGACCTTATGGTAGCGGGTGTGTGCTTAGTGTTAAGTTTTCCATATTGGCTGAAATGGTGGGATATTGTCTTCTTATATGGTTTTGGGCAACCTCACCTCATGCGCTAGCTTTTGTGATCGAGTTAGGCACAACATCTATTTTCATAACATGGTATCACTATCAGAGCCAGATTCATGCTCGTTCTTGGTTTACGTAAGGGTGTGCTCCAAATATCCAGTCATATGTGTGCGGCAGGCATTTTCCACATTGGTTGTAGAATGGGTTGTTGTCCTCATCTAATGAGCTAGCTTTCAGGATTGAATTAACTCTAAGGTTAGTATTAGTATATGCTCCCTCAGCTTCTATTTATGTGAATCTATTGTTAGTATTACTATATACTCCCTTAGCTTCTATTTATGTGAATCTATTTTACTGGACATAGAGGGTAAGAAGGAAAAAAGAAATTTTTTGAAATTTGTGGTGTTAAATGTGTCATAGTATTTATAAAACTTTTGAAACTTGTGTTTCAGATATGCGATAAAACTTGTATCGCTGTAAAAGCTTGTCATAACGGGTAAAATGCGAATTTTAAGTTAATTGTTTCCAAATTTAGATGGGCCATTCTTTTTGGAACGGACTATAAAGGAAATAAATTCATATAAACTGGAATGATGGGAGTATACTTTTATATATTGTTCTACTGTATATTTAGAACTAAGGAGGATGGGTCTTGGCGCAATGATGTGTGTCTACATAAGCCAAAAGGTAGTCGGTTCAATTACACCCATTGGCCCCTGTTGCCTTCGTCCATGTGCATTATCTTTGCTATTCTTTGTTGTAAGGTCATCTAAGCCCGAGATTTTTGGCTTTATCGTGGTTAAAGAAAAGCCACGCCGGAGATTTCCAGTGAGAAGCATAATCTTTAGCTGATTGTTAGTTGTTATAGATCTTTCCTGCTATATCAATATTAAGTTGTGACGATTCTAATGAGTAGTATAATCTTGAGATAATCATTACATAGTTTTCCTGCTATGTCATTTTAAATTGTGACGATCTAATTTTTTTTTTCATTTGGTAAGATTTTATTAAAAAACAGTATCAAGCTGATACTGGGGAATTACAAAAAAAGTAAGCTAGGCTTGAATTCATCAAATTCCTAAATATTCTAGCAAGTCTAGCACATCATGCAAATTAAAAATAGTTTTCCCATCCTTCCAGGAATACAAGTAATACATGCAATTGAATTTTACAATCTGAATTTGTTTCTTTGTGCCTTTTAAAACGATCTAATTTAAAAGTCTAAGCTATTAGATGGGGATACTTTTATCTTTTATTTTGATCTTGAACAAGACTCCTTAAGTGTAGGCTGATTTTCTTGAGCCAAGAACATGAAAATGTTTTTGTTTATGGGTGGTGCCGTGGTAATGAGATTTGAACCCAAGCTCTAATACCAAAAGATCTAAGTATCCAACTCAAAAATTAAGACACTCGATGAAGTGGCCTAGACGTTTTTAAAACTATTTAGATGCGTTTTTGCCCCCAACGTATGACATATATAACTTAACATCCTCCAGCACGTATAATCTGATTCTGGAATCCAGACATGGACTTTAATGGGGACTCACGAGGCATTAGAATGGGCTTGCAAAATATGGCTTTTCATACCATGTGAACTAATATGAGCACCCAACCCAAAAGGCATAGAATAACTCTTATACAACAATGTGGGGCAACTATTTAACAAAACAATTTCCTTATTTGAATTTCCATCAATTTAAGAAGGCTAGTGTCAGACCATACAGACTTCTGGAAAGATTAACATTAAGAATTTTACTTTTATCTTTGCAAGTCACCAAGACTTCTTCCTTAATCCACCTAAATAGGTGGTTGGTCAGTCTCAGACCCTGCTGATTCATTGGAAGCAAATAGAAACAGAAGCTGTAGTATGAAGAGGAGGTGTATTTGCATAACCTCCTAAATCAAGCTATGATTGAATAAAATCCACTCCTTTACCGTATGGCTTTGTAACATGTACCTTTTGCTACACTAATATTTTCCAATTATCCATAGATGACTCCTCTGTATGCATAAGTTAACTATGCTTTATTAGATTTACTAACAGTTAATGTACCTGCCTTATAAATTAAGTGAAATCTATCATTCTTTCAATGGACTGTCAAATGAGACATGCTTTATGTGTTTTGGCTCAATCAGTTGACAGTAAGATTATCCACCGATGAAGGCAAGAAAGTTGTTTACATGCAAGATGCTTGCTCACTAGCTATTCCTGATGATGTGATGTGATGTGTATTGACGTGCACTATTGCCTGTGTTGATAGCCAGATGCTAGGCTACCATGTGGTTAAACTCAATGATAACTATGCCACTCTTATATTTGCAGGCATCATTTCTTTCACTTGACCTGCATGCTCTTTCAGAGCAGCTTGAAAGAGCAAGTCTATCAGAGAGGCTTTTCATTGAACCAGATCTTCTTCCTTTGGAACCAGTATGTACTTTTATCTATGATTTCCTTCTATGTTATATCTCCCAGAATTTAATGTTGGTTAATGGTTATATATGCTGGAAACATGAGACCTCTCATTTAATTGAGATGCGGCAATGTCTGTTCATAGAAAAGTCCTGCATTAGTATATATGATGCAGATGAATCATCAAAAGATATATGGTTTCCTCTCCAGCTACTCCAAAAAATTTATTATGTTACTGCTTCAGTGTGCTAAAATAGCATTAAACGATTTCTCGTCTTATATAGCATATATAGTTAGCGACAAGTGTTCCATTATTGAGAATTTTTTTTTTGTAAGGCTTTAAATTCTAGTCAATCTCCTCTTTACCCTGCAAGATAACCTTGTTTTCTGTGTTTAGTCGTTTTGGGATGTCAGCTATAATACCTTCTCGGTTGGTTAGAATATGCTGCAGTCACACAATGCCTTTCTAAACTATCATTTTAAGTTGAATGCAGCATTACCTCATTTCTTCTTTTCATTCTGTAGTTTGTGTTGGACACTAAAATTTTGGCTGTTGTCATATTTAATGACTCTGTATAGTTACTGCTTGAGACCGTCTTGATGTTTGTGACTCCAGGCTGTTCACTGTAAATCCAAAGAAGTAGGGATTTACATCATATATAGAGTATACTATAGTTCAGAATAATCTGTACCTTTCTCGGCCATTCTAGCTAAGATAATCAAGTACTTTATAGTTCAGAATATTCAATAATTGTGTAAAATTTTATTTTGTGAATTCCTGTAGGATATCTTTGTAGTATCTCGTAATCTAGTCTAATACATGTATTGCATAACTGGCAGTGCGCCGAGGCGTCGCAAGCAGCAGCTGAAGAGAAACGTCAAGGGGGTCTATCTTCAAGCAAGAGTTCAACCGCGGAAAAAGATTCCAATTCATTGACCTCCACTAGTGTCTATGAAGGCAACAAAAACAGACATCAGCATTCTGAATTCTCGCATCTGGGCACCACAACCGGCAGCAGTTGGCATCCAACTTCAGCTGATGAGCCCTCTAACCCTTTGAGTGCTTATGGGGACGAGGCTGGAAAATCTGAAGGAGCTGGAATAAATGATTCACTACTGTGTGCTTCAGAATTAAACACGAGCTCTGTTGCGAAGAAACCGTCTGCATTTAAGGCAACAGCTGCAGAAGCAGAGCTTGACATGCTTCTTGATTCAGTCAGTGAGATTGAAATTTTTGAATCCACTAATGCAATTGATCAGTCTAGTCCTTGCTCCGTGGCACAAGCAGGAACACCAACTCCGTTATCAGAAGGGACTTCATCTAGGTCGGAGGACTCCAGCCAGCCCAAGAGAGACCATGATTTGGCTAAACCTGCAATATCAGATCTCAGTCTGGATGATTCACTGGATGACCTTCTCAGAGAAACATCCACTGTAACTAACAAAAACGATGGTTTGCCATCTAATGAAGTAAACTCCACTGCTGGTCATACAGCCTCTGCTTCTCAACCGGTCTCCAAGTCTAAAATTATGGATGATTTTGATTCATGGTTTGACACATTGTAATGTGTAACTGAACCTCATCCTTTGGGAAATTTTTCCGTGTACTCAAATCACAGCACAAAATGTCAAATTCTGATTTTCAGCGCTTCTACAACTCGTATTAAAAGTCCAATTTGGTCAACTGAAGCTGCGATACCAAAGTAAATTCTTGGTTTGGTGCTAATATGGAGAGACCGCTTCCACATATATAGCAGCACCTAACTAGTAATTTGATTGTCTAAAAGTTCATGGATAAAGATGATCCTAAAGGTTGAGACCACTTCCACATATAAATAGTCAAATTGTGGAATCCATGGCGATTTCCTTTTTCTTTTTCTTGTTTGAACTATGCACCAGACTTTTCTGCTCTTTCCTTTTTCTTTTTCTTGTTTGAGAATGAAAAACCAGAGTGTGAAGAAATGTTTTGAATTAAGCACCACCTTATGTTTACCCACTTGATCCTTTCTAATTAAACCCTGTATGTAGAAAGTGGAGTGGTCTACAACAGTGATGATCTTAAACAATTGCCAATTTCTGCTGGCAATCATCAATATATTCCAATTCCAATTAGTTGTAATAAACTATAAGAATCATCAGTAATTATTTTGTTTGACCCGGTTTCATCGCATTCCATTATTAAATAATTTGAGAATAATTAATTGGAATGAAAAGAGCCAATTACTTTGAGATCGGGTGTGTTTTGTATGACTGAAATATTTTTCTCGAGAATATTTTAATGGGGAAGTTATTTTATAGTGGTATAGCAGAAGTCATTTTTTGAGGAAAACATTTCCGAGGGAAGACACGATATTTGTTACTCAAAAATATTTTGTAATTTACTTTCCAATTTACTAATGAGAGTGTGTATATATCAAGCATGAAAAGTAGTTTTCACTCTATATGGCTTCGTCATACCAAACACACTATTCGCTGCAACCTTTGAATTTTGAAGATAGAGATGGAAGATTTGGTGAGATCAAAGTAAGGGTCATTCTCCCCAATTATCTTATGTTTGTTAGGTTTTCTTTTCTTTCCCTTTGTTTTATTTTATAGTTTGGCAGACGGCGTTGTGGAAAAACGCAATACATGTAGTGGTTTAGAAGCCTCTTTGGCCAAGCTTTTTCTTGGGAGGGCAAAAGTGATTTTTGGGGCCTAAAGTGCTTTCGGCCAAAAATTGAGGTATTTAGTCAAATTTTTAATGGAAAAAGGTGGTTTTAAGGAGAAGCAGAAAAAAGTACTCCTAACTTTTCTCCAAAAATATTTTTTTGAGAAAAATACACTTAGAATCAATTTTTAAAGAAAAATTTTCATAAAGCACTATCTTTTAGTAGTAGTTAGCCATTTATAGATACAATTTGCTATATTACAGATTATAGATACCTTTTATGTGGTTATAAGATGTATTTGATGTATTTAAGCTGTTGTATTCATGAATACAATAGCAAAAATAGGCGTGAATCAGGGAAGTCCAGTTAATCAGTTATTGTATTCGAGTGTATTTGACTGTATTCATGGAGTGAAACATGAGATTCAGTTATAAAAAAGATTCTCAACCGAAAAATACCCCAAAAACATAGCAATCTTCAGAGAAATTATATAATATATCTGAATACATAAATTATATTAATTAAAAAAAACTTATGAATACATTCATGGTATAGAGCGAGACAGTGAATACAATGAAATACATAGAATATAGTGGGATACATTGAAATACAATGAGAAAAAAAGATAATGAATACAATGAAATACATGAAAATACATTGAAATATATTAACAGAAAATCAAGTTGCTCAACCCCAAACTTCATCGTCTTTGTTCAAGAACAAACTCTAATTTCCGGCAAATTAGAGTTCAACAAACCATAAAAATAGCCAACGGCTATTCATCAATTAGAGTTCCGGTAATCTTCACAATCTTCGTCTTCAATGTCACAACGTTACCGTTATTTTGCACGACAAAATCGTACTTCTTAGATCCGTCAGTAGCTAACGTGTTGAAATCAGGCACCAGCCATCTCAAACGGCATATTGCCTTGGGTATTTGCTCGGTGAATCGAAGCAACCAGGAGAAGAATCAAACCAGTAGAATACATTCATGACATATGAAGTAATACTGCAAAACCCCAAAATATGCCATTATTGGATTTCAAGCTATCCATAGATTGATAAACTGGAACTCCGTGATACTCAAGCAAAGATTGTCTCCCTTCCGCCATCGGAAATTTTAATAGGATGAGGGAAGAGAATGAGATGTATCAAAGTAGAGAGAGAAAGAAAAAAGTGTAACTGATTAGAGTATTTAGTGGCTTAGGGCTAGGAGGTAATCAAAATTAAATATTTTGCCATAAACCTTAAAAAGTATCTATAGAATATAATTTTTAAATGGTATTTATTTAAAATAAATAAGGTGTTAACCTTTGCTATAGGAGGTAAAAATTCCATTCTTAAAAGCTTGGCGAGACACTAATTACTGTTCAAAAGTGCGTTTCAAATTAATTAGCCAAAGACAAACTGTTTCTCATCAAAAGCATTTTTTTGAAAGTAGAAGATAAACTGATTTTAGAAGTTTGACCAAACAAGCTATACGAGTGAGACCGAAAAGAAGTACTATTCATTAGTCAACAACTCAAACAAATACAAGTAATTAGGAAATTCTAGATCAAATAATATAACCTGCAACCACCATTCTCTTGGCTTTTTTCTTAGTAACCACTAGCCAAATTATAATTTCAAAAAGATCCAAATCTCAATATCACAAGTACGTAGTTTAGAAGCCACTACTAACCAACTGACTTTTATATACAACCTGCAATTTTATCAAGTAAAAAAGCACAGCACCAATCAAGGCGAAGGCTAAAACACAAATCCAACTATCTATATTCTAACCCCAAATTTTATAATTGAAATTATCCGTAATCAATTTATATAACAACAATTATGCCTTAATCCCAAGGATTCATCTCTCCATTTAAGCTACGATAATTAAGTTGTACTCCGTTCAAGAATTTCCACATCTCAAGTTTGATTTATTTGGCAACAGCCAAAAAGGAAAAAAATAAAAAGAAGAGAAAGGAAAAGAATTAACTTCAACAATTAGTCGCAATTACTAGTAGCAGAGAACAAACTAGGAAAGAAAAAAAAGAAGAAAGGAAAATCAAAGCCACAAAGCTCCAGCTTGTTTCAATACAGGAGTCAACTCGCCAGTAATATGAGCTGCCATAATCCGATCCAAACCTCCAAACAATTCTCCTCCGACAAACACCGCCGGCAACTGCAAACGACCACCCTTTTTCCGATCATCACTGCCGTCGACAATATTCTCCAGCTCATCAATAACCTCATTTTCATCTTGTTCCTCAATATCATAAATAGCAGGATTAGCTCCCAAACACTGCAACAAACGTTTGACAACATGGCTCATACAACAACCTCGTCTACCAACAACTATAACAGCGTTGTCTTTAACCATATTCTTCAATTCCTCTTTTGAACCTTTAACATACATACAAGTACTACTGCTGCTGCTGGTGGTACTATGATTCATTTGGTTGAGGGGTTTGGGATCTTTTAAAGTTAAAGATAAACATGATGATTTGTAAGGAAGTGCTTGTTGCATGGTCAAAAACGTAATAATAAGAAAGGAGAAGTAGAAGAAGAAAGAGAGATTGTAGCTATGATTTTCTTTAGTTTTTTTTTCTCTGTGTAGCTTAGATATTGTGCATATAGGAGATATATAGGATTATATGTAGTGTAAGATCTATACATAAGTTGGATATGAATATATATATACGAGAGGTTGTAGGTAGGGACGGGGGGGGGGGGGGCGCTAATTATAAGGGGGTGGGTGTCAACGGTAGTTACGATATAATACGCGTAACATAAGGTTGTGGCTTACGTTAAAATATGTCATCACTTGCCTATGCTGTGTATCTAAGTGTGGGTACCATTTGCTTACATTATCCTTAGGTAATCCTGATTATGACCTCTATTGTCGGTCTTGTATATATTCTGTATCGGGTGCAAAATTAATGCAAATTATATATATGGATATAGTTTATAAAAATTGTAAAAATGACATCAGATAGCCACTTCAAAGGGATGCCATTTAAAAATTAGTCAGTGCATCTTGGATTTCAGTTTTTCAGTTTAATTTTTCGAGACAAAAATGCCCGGAGTTGTCCTGATATTAAGATTTTTAGTTTAACATTTCAGCACAATAATAAGTATTGGGTAATCTCTAAATAATAACCTTGAGAATAGATATTTGTGCACTTGCTCCATAAAAATTTAAGAAAATTTGACTGGTTTAACTTCTACGAACCAAAAATAAAAAACAATCTCACCAAATTATATATATATATATATATAAATTAATCACCTACGCCATCAATTTATAGAAGTTAAATTAATTTTAGATTTATGTCAATCATAAATCTATCTATTTTTCGAGACAAAAATGCCCGGAGTTGTCCTGATATTAAGATTTTTAGTTTAACATTTCAGCACAATAATAAGTATTGGGTAATCTCTAAATAATAACCTTGAGAATAGATATTTGTGCACTTGCTCCATAAAAATTTAAGAAAATTTGACTGGTTTAACTTCTACGAACCAATAATAAAAAACAATCTCACCAAATTATATATATATATGTTTAGTTTTTGGAGAAAGTGGGGAATATGCTGTAATCTATCTATATTGGTATATTTGGTAGTCGAGCTTTCGGTTGAAGTTTTGATGTGGGATTATACGTTATAGATAAACTAATCTAAAATTTGGTTGACGTACTAATTACTTTTGATGACTATTTATCCAATCTATAATTGATGAGAAATGGCTGGCCTAATCTCATACTCTCATGGGAAAAGGTGCTTAGTAAGTTAGGTCATTTACTGATTTACGCTATAATTGACCCATTCAAATTCAAATGTGACAATACAAGATACCCCATCTATTATCTATCTTTAGATAAGGATGATTTATCTATATTAGATGGAGACGAAGTAATCTTCCATACTCAGTTACAATTTAAATAAAGAAATTAAGGTGAATTATATCTAAATTTTAGTATAGAGTACGCATTTTAATGCATTTAATTTTTTCCTAAATTTAAATATTGATTTCTTAATTTCTTAGTATAGTATTATATAGTTTAAAATTTCAAATTACATAAAAATTAAGACTTTATTTAATCAATTAGGAATATGTAGAGAATGTTTAAGAAACTATAGTCAACAACTCAAAATTGTTAATAAGTTGCTTGGATAGCTTAAATAAAGATGATATCAGGCATGTCGTAAGCAAATCATGCATTGGAAACAAATCATGCATTTAACTGTTTTTAGTTCTACCAAGCATTATGTTGCATCATTCCTTGACGTCAGTCATTTCGTTTTTATCCCTTTATTGGCTTATTTCGTCGTAGATTCCAATTTGTAACACTTCTCTAATTTTGGCTTTTCCCTTATCTCTCTTTGTGGAAAAAACTACTTGTATTTTTAATTGAACAAAAAGTTTTGGGATAAAATTGAAATTTTTAGTCCAAAATGGCCATAGATATTTATGTATTTATCGTATCTCAGTAAGAATAGAATATGAAATTTAACGTTAAATAATTTTTAAACAAAAAAGCAAGGTATTCTTTTCGGTACTAAAAAATATACACATAAATTGAGTTATAAGAGTACTCTTTGAATTAGTCTTCCGGTTATCCAATTAGAAAGAGGTATAAGCTTAAATTACTTCTGGGTTGTCCGTCTTCCTTTTTATTTGGTAACAAAAATAAACTTTACTAATGTGGAACTCAAAAAAGGTGTTGGCTTAAAAAAAATCTAAAAATGTTATAAATAGAATTTTATTTATGGTGAATGTATATATTTAGAGAAATTCTAGGGTTTATTACTTGGTGACTAAGTCACTCTCTCCCTATAAATAGAGGGTTCTATTATATTGTAATTCATCTCAAATCAATAAGAATTCTTTCTCCCTACTTTTCTCCGCAATACTCTTCTTCTTTTATTCTTTCATAACACGTTATCAACACAAGACTCTAACCAATTGAGTAAAAGCTTTGGGATTGAGCATAATAATTGTCAATTGTTCCATGAACTTCCTTCATGATTAAATTCTGGATTTAAAGTATGTATTTTATCGTATTTTTTTTCTTTTATTCTATAATCTGATTTTAAATACAAGCAAAGACAGTAAATTTTGATTGTAACTCTAATGGAGTTTAAAAGAAATTATAACCACCCAAAGTGGTAAAATTTTCATGTCTTGCCATGATCAAAGTCATGTATGATCGTGAGCACAAGAAGTAAAAACCCGTTCCATTGAATTTGCTCTATTCTCATTCCCTTAAGAGAATGTGATAGAAATATGTGATAAGTCTGAAAGAAGACAAAATTATTACTATGAATGTATCAATGGATGTGTATGTGGCAATAGACAAAATTATTAATCGTCATCATTGTGGTAATGAGAACAATAAAGGATTCTCAAAATAATCCTTCACTTTGTGAAAGTAATATTTATCATCGATTTGACATGAGATTTTATAAAGCACATATAGATGATTATAGTCCATTCATGATGTGAATGTGACAACATCTGATTTATGAATACATATTCATTCTTGGAAGAATATGAACGTGCTAGTGTACCACACTCACCTCTAGAAGGGGGTTTGAAAGGAAATAAGAAAATAATGTCATTATTATGGCATAAATGGTTATTGGCCACGTACTTATTGTACGCCAAAATACTTTGGCAATGTAATTATTAAAAGTGGGTAATGCAAGAAACAAATCTTGCATATAATTTTGACCATAATAATGGTATAACTTTCTCCTTAAAAGAGATATTCACCATATGGATGTTGACGAATATGTGGTACTACACAATTAATTGAGAACTATGCAAGAGCCAATTATACTATTTTGGAGAAACACAATTGATTACCAATAAGGTATTATGTTGTAGCAAGCCTCATAGAAACTTATTCAGTTTCCAAAGTATACGCGAAAGCAGTTGATTATATTGAGACTATAAAAAAAGGAAAGATTTAATATTTTCTATTACTACAACTTGTAGCGGAGTAATATGTATGTGAAAAATTACCCGCTTTATTCTCCAGTTTGTACTACATAAATAAAAGAATACCACACTAAAGTGGATGTTTATTGATATAAAAACCCATATCATAATAAACTTGGAGTTTATTGATAATTGCACACGTTATAGTGTAAATCTGAACTTTATCAATATTGATAGTTTATTCAGTTGGCATAATTGGTTTAACTATGTTAATTTAAGTATGATGTGAAAAATAAAAGAGAATTCACATGGATAAATATTAAAGAACTAAAAAATTCTGTACGAATTCTCTTATGTTGTTCTCATTAATTAATAGACCAATTAAAATTGGGATTAAATCCCATGAATGCTGGAAATATCAAAGGTGAATATGGGCCCATTCACCTGCCATGTATGTCACGCAAGATGCATCTATGAGATGGTTACATGTGCAATTATTATTAACCCGCAACATGATGTTTTGCGAGGTAACTTGCTCAATAATTTAATTTTGAGCATACTTTCTAGATTTTCTATTCAAGAAGTCCATCTTGATAAGTTGGTTTACATCACAGTTGGTTTAGCAAAATAATTTATTGAGTGCCTTCACTTAATAGCTAAACAATTGCTTATGAGAACAAAGTTATCTATATCAATTTGATATATGTTATATACCAAAGTATATTACATTCTCCCCTCACAAGTGGTTCAAGGTCAGGAACCAAATAATTCCATCAAATAATTTCATCTTATTATTATTGATGTGTGGTTTACATTTGGATTAACACCATAACGCACAAAGGTGGATTCTCAAAGTTGAGAAAATAAGTTAGTTTTTCTAACATGAGGGGGAGACATGATAAACAGTTGAGAAAAGGTTACGTGGAATGAATTATCATTTGTATATCTAGATCCTCGAATAAGATAATATGAACTTGAAATTCATAAAAAGATAATTCATTTGCAACATATTGCAAAGCATGCCATACGCATTTGCTGACCCAAAGAAAGTAACTATATTCTCATTGGAAATGCTCATATTAAGTCCTAGAAGGACAAATTCTATGGTACGCTTAAGCGTATAGATAAATCAGTTTCAAATAAACTTCTTCATAAAGAAGATGAGCAAATGAGCAAATGATCAAAATGATCATAATAAAGGAGGCAAGTGATCTAGAATATCACATGACATAACACTTCATAAAATCTCATGAGAGATTCAGATACTTGAAAATATGAATGAAGAGATCTCTATGTTATGTCTTTATGAAAAATAAGGAGGTTGGAACCGATATAAAATGTTCGTTGACGACATTTATGATAACACTAAATATATATGAGGATCTTAAGTCTGAAGAAACAATTCGAATAGAATTGGTTTCATATGAAATACATGTAGTTTTGGACACGTAGTTCAAACACTTGAAAGTATAAAGTCAATGGCACGTGCAATCAGTTTTCGTTATCTTATATGTCTAGCATGACATGAAAACTTGATATACATCTAAAGTCTATTATATGACTTAACTTATATGACATTCCATGAAGGATTTAAGTTGCTTGAAGCATATACAATTCTTGATCTTGAAGTACTACTTCCTTAGTGCAATTTGTGCACAAATGTATTTTACTATAACTATAAGCATGATAATGTGATAGCGAGAATACCTCTATGGAGATATTGAAGAGTCATTTCACGATATTTATGAAGACATTATATATGTATCACGAATGATGATTTCAAGGTGCAAAATATTCATTCAAGTTAATATGGTTGATTTATTTATCAAATCTCTAACAATGATCTCTTGAAGATGGTGCACAAGATTGGAATGTGAAGGCTCAAGTATGTGAATTGATGCTCTCATCAGAGGGAGTTAATGCGCGTTGCACTCTTTTTTCCCTTACAAGGTTTTGTCCCACTGAGTTTTCCTTGCAAGGTTCTTAACGAGACAACCAAAAGGCGTATTGTTAGATATGTGTACTCTTTTTTCTTTACTAGAATTTTTTTTTCACTGGGATTTATTTTAGTTAAGGTTTTAACGAGGCACATTTTCTGTTGAATAGACATTCAAGGGGAAGTGTTATAAATAGAATTTTATTTATGGTGAATATCTATATTTTGAGAGATTCTAGGATTTATTACTTGGTGGCTAAGTCACTCTCTCCCTATAAATAGAGAGATTCTATTCCATTGTAATTCATCCCAAATCAATAAGGATTCTCTCTTCCTACTTTTCTTTGCAATACTCTTCTTCTTATTTTATTGTTTCATAACAAAAAGAAATTTTTGGTAAATTGATTTTTTTTTTTTTGGTAAAAATTGTTTCTCGAAAAACACTAAAAATATTCTTTTGCTTTTTAAGAAAAGGTAAAATCTGCTTTTAGATAGTTTTCGAGCTTTTACGAAAATTGATGTTTGATTGAAAGACAGTTTTGCAAAAAAGTCTTATCTGAAATTTGTGCAATTTGTTTTATCGCCATAATGTTTGAAGAAACATTAGGTTATACATAAGTCGTGATAGGATGGATACAATCTCTCCTTTCTTAATCAAAACTTTTATATTTAAATTTTTGGAATGAAAAAATTCTGATACGAAGCATCTTTCTTCCATACAACTCAAATTAATCAAAATCCCAATATAAATATCAAACACTAATCAAAAAGAGACTTTAGATTGTTGATAGGTCTTCATCAATTGGTTTCGGAATCAAAATGTGGTTCTTTTGGACTCAAACTACATAAATAAATGGTAAAAAAAAATGACATTTTTATATATAGCGTCATAATATCTGACGCTATATACTAACAGTAACGGCACTGTTAATGTATAGCGCCAGGTATTGTGGCGCTATACTGTAAAATCTGACACGTCTAGGTATAGCGCCACAATACCTAGCGCTATACATACATCATTAATGTATAGCGCCAGGTATGGTGGCGCTATACATAGATATTTTATACCCCTCCGTCTTCCATCTCAATTCATCCTCCATTTTTTAAAGACTCCATCTCTTCTTGGTCCCACACCACCCCGTTTCTGCCATTTTAAAAAAAAAAATTGAGTCCCCCCGACACATAAAAATCGAAGAAAAAGGGTCCCATATTCGAGTAGAGCTTCGTGTTATTGTTGATTCACAATTCCGGAGTCAAAATTTTAATCTTTTTGCTTTGCCAAAATTCTAAATCGAGGTATTTCTATTTATTTTAAGTTGAAACATTTATAATAATGCATATTATTTGATTTGTATGTGTTCTATTTCGGTTTGTGTTTTTTTTCCGAAACTAGCATGTTAAATTTATCCGGATTTAATATTAGTGTTTTCTAAAAAAATATAAATTAGTAAAATAAATTTGTCTGTTAATATCCTGATTTATATATATGTGTTTTCATGCCGTTTTGTATTTTATTTGCAATTAAATTTATTTGTTATTTATGATTAGTTTAGATTATTTTTTAGCGTAGTAAAATTCAGACCTTTTTAGCATAGTAAAACGTAGACCCTTATAGTGTAGTAAAATTTAGAGCCTTGTAGCGTAGTAATTTGTAGTATTTTAGCTTAGAATTCCTTTTGTTTAAGTAACTTATACTGGTTGTTGAAAATGCAAACTTTGTACAATTAAGTTAATAATTGTATAAAAATCCATATATATATAATTTGTACAATTAAGTTAATAAAAAATATGAATTTAAATTATAATAAAAACACACACACACACACACATATATATATACACACACACACACACACACACACATATATATATATATATATATATATAATTTATACAATTAAGTTATTAAAAAATATGAATTTAAATTATAATAAAAACACATAATTATATATATATATATATATATATATATAATTTGTAAAATTAAGTTATTAAAAAATATGAATTTAAATTATAATAAAAACACATAATTATATATATATAATTTGTACAATTATGTTATTAAAAAATATGAATTTAAATTATAATAAAAACACATAATTATTAATGATAGTTTGGTGTCACTGGTCCTCAAAATATCGAGCCCTGAACCCATATATATATATATATATAATTTGTACAATTAAGTTATTAAAAAATATGAATTTACAGTTGACGACATGGACGCGACTATACATCCCGGCCCCCGGACGTTGGATCTATTAGCCCTACAGCCCCAGCATAGATCCGAGTATATATGGGACGGACAGTTGCTTACGTAGACTTTCCAGGCTAGGAGAGTGAATCTATTGTGGGAGTTTTTGAGTCCTCCCCGCGTTCTACATCCCCGCGTGGTCCATTAACTGGAGGAGATGGGATTATATAGGATTATTAGGATTGGCCGGATACAACTCGACTATGCTTTGATCACGGCCTTGATTGAGTGGTGGCGACCGGAGACACATACTTTCCATTTGCCCATCGGCAAGGTCACCATCACACTCCAGGACGCTGAGATTTTATATGGCTTGTCCGCTGATGGCTTGCCAGTTTTACTGCCTGCGACCATGAGATATTATTCGTGGCAGGCATATTGGGATATGCTGTACATGCTCACGGGTTTCATGCCGGAGGACGAGGCGGTAGCATCTGGGTCCAGTCGTATATAGTTGGTCCCCATTAGAGACACCTGGTGCAGATCCACCAGACTATCACCGATGAGTCAGCGGAGGTGGATGTACAGCGATATACGAGGCTGCTGTTGCTCCTTCTATTTGGGGAGGTCTTGTTCCCGAATACTTCGGGGAACCTAGTGAGCCTCCGTTTTCTGCATTATATTGCCCGGTTCGAGGATATATCTTTGTACAGCTGGGGTGGTGTTGTCATCTCATATCAATACAGGCAGATGTGTCGGGCTTGCATCGGCACACAGAAAGACGTTGGTGGCTTTATGCCGCTTCTACAGGTGACAACATATTCAAATAATATGTCCATTAGTTACAATTCTACCTAGTTATAGTTAATCTTATACTTTACGTCAACTTTGTATGTTAGGTTTGGGTCTGGGAGCGATTTCTGCAGTTTTGGCCACCTCTACCACAGCTACCGGCTAATGTAGAAATTCTGCAACTCCCTCTAGCCTGTAGGTGGGTTATGTGTCGTACTCTTGCACGAGAGTATGATGCCCATCATAATCTCCCCCTCTACAGGGATGTGTTGGATCTGCTGGAAGACATACAGGTGAATATCTAACTAAACTTACTTGTTATAGATTAACTTAGTGTTGTGCATACTAACGGTTTGTGTTTTTATTTGATAGTTCATCTGGACACCGTACAACGATGAGGTGATAGGTACCCTGCCAGCGTATTGCATGTTCGGCCGACATACTTGGAGGGCTTCTGTCCCGCTCATATGCCTCGATATTGTCGAGCACCATGCCTCCGAGCGGGTATTTAGTCAATTTGGCCTGCCGCAACCTATACCGACTCCGCCTGCATGACATGCTTTACATTATGAGAGGGATGATCGGTCCAGGGCGGATGACACATTTATGGCATGGCTTAACGAGCAGTAGGGTACCTGGGACAGGCGAGGGGACTTGACCCCACCTCCGCAACACTTTCCTATTCCACGTTATATGGCATGGTACTGCACTGTTTCCCGACTTTTTATCGGGAACCCAGTTCATCAGGCACACGGCCGGTACGTCCCATTTGCCGGGAGACACGAGGCCCTGGTATGTTTTCTGTTATTATTAGTTATATAGCTGTAATTTAGTGCCAAATGTGTAGTTTATATTTTTTACTTTGTGTAGGCGATTGGATTGCATACCGTCTATCATATGGGGCAGCAGATGCAATTATGTCCACGATCCTGTGGCCATGCAGGAGTTTAGTCGTCGATTCATGGATGTGGTTGCCCAGACACTGCAGCGAGCCCGATCGGATCAGCGTTTGGCACACGAGGCTGATTATATGGACCCAGCACAGTACCATCGGGGTCGTGGTATCCCACGAGCTGGTGGTGGCCGATGAGCTGGTGGTGCCGGACGACGTGGTCGTGGGCGGAGAGGAGGTGGTCCCCAGCAAGGGGGCGTTGAGGCTCCTGCTGATGATGTTGCTGCTGATATGGCAGGTGACATGCATGAGACGGACATGCCGTCTTACAGCCTTGGAATTTATCGCACTCCAGTGTCATTGCAGGTGACCCCATCGGGTCAATTATTGATCACGGGCTCGGATATTCAAGGAGTGGATTGGGGTAGATACTTCCCAGGCCTGTCTACCACTGTTGAGGATCGACCGACCCGAGATTTTTATAGTGGGCGGCGACTGAGTTATGGCTCCACATCACATGCGCAGGTATGAGTTTATTAGTATTGAATTTGAATTTGTTTTAATTGTAACTTATTTATTTTCTTTAACTTTATTAATTTCCTTTTTAAGGCTTCATGCGATGCAGCGACAGATGACTACATTCAGGATCTAGAGACGATGATGGTAAGACAATATAAATTGTTGTGAATTGTTATGTAGTTTTCTATACTAAGTTTCATATTATTATGTAGCCTTCTACTGGAGTTGACAGCACCACCGATACATGTCATCCTACGCCGCATCTGGCTATAAGGAGACGACTTGATGATGATGATCCTGATAACGTACCCGGGCGGGAGGGGATACGCCTCAGGCCAGCGGCTGCATTGAGACATACCGGATGCGGGACACATTGACATGGTGTAAATAATATTTTTGTATACATTAACAATATTATTTAATCGAATATGCGCATTACTTTTTTTAGTTCTTCATTCGTTTGATAGTTTCATAAAATAAAATTTAGTACAACACAAACACTTAAACTTAACTTCCATTTCAATTAAAATAAAATGTAGTACAACACAAGCACTTAAACTTAACTTCTACTTCAATTAAAATAAAATTTAGTACAACAAACAAGGAAAACATTACTACAGCACAAACACAATCACAAACACAAACATAGCAGACCAACATAATAAAAATACATGAAATATGAAAAATACACTAAACACATATATGCCAATGTTTAGCCGTGGTTGCTATTTATTCTCCGCTCCAACCACTTAAATCGTTCTTCCAATTGTTCTTTTTCTTCTTCTACCTCTTTCAGTTTCGCCTTCACCTCCGCAAGTTCCAGTTTATATTTTTTTCGATCCTTTTGTGCTTCACAATTCCATTGTGTTTTCCATTTTTCTTCTCCCACCTCCTTCAGGTTCGCCCTCAAGTCTGCAATAATTATATTGCTTTCTTTTTCATGTTCCTGTTGTCTTAAACACATATTATGAAGAAACTGCAGTTGTTCTCTGTAACATTCTTGATAACATGGTTCATCAACCCATTCCTGAAAATCACAAATAGGTTCGCTGGGAACCTTGTAAAACTGGTTCATACAGTGCCAGTAGCGGCGTCCAACTTCACCATTGTCCCAACAATTTTGCATCAAGCATGCTTTTCCACAGTTGCACTTCGGTGGATGAAGAGGTTGAGCCATTTGTGTAACATTTGATTTTAGTAAAAAAAACCTTACTTTTAATAAAATATTTGTTTTTAGTAAATTTTGAGCACACAACATAACTACAATAAAGCCCGTTATTTATAGGCGAGACAACACACACATAACGTACTATCTAATGGTGCTATACTTTGCGTGTTAAATATTATGATGTTGACAAGATAACTTTATGTCAGTTGGTCAGCTTTTTCAGTTCAACAAGACAACGCGCACATAACGTACTATCTAATGGCGCTATACTTTGCGTTTAAATATCATGATAGTGACAAGATAACTTTATGTCAGCTGGTCAGCTTTTTTAGTTCGACAAGACAACGCACACATAACGGACTATCTAATGGTGCTATACTTTGCGTGTTAAATATCATGATGTTGACAAAACAACTTTATGTCAGCTGGTCAGTTTTTTCAGTTCGACAAGACGACACACACATAACGGACTATCTAATGGCACTATACTTTGCGTGTTAAATATCATGACGTTGACAAGACAACTTTATGTCAGTTGGTCAGCTTTTTCAGTTCGACAAGACAATGCACACATAACGTACTATCTAATTGCGTTATACTTTGCGTGTTAAATATCATGATGTTGGCAAGACAACTTTATGTCAGCTGGTCAGCCTTTTCAGTTTGACAAGACAACGCACATATAATAAATATACAGATAATTTTATTAAATTATTATTTAAATAGGTAAAATGGGAAAGTACAAATCACAGTTAACAAGCATAATTTTATTTCATAAATCTTGCAACATAGACATAACAACTAATTATTACAATATCAACTCATGGGTAGTTAGGTACACTAGAAGAACACACACCACGAGCTTGATTACTTTTACCACCCAAACCAGCCGAAGGACATTTACGACGGTTGTGTCCTGTTTGCGAGCATATACCACATTTGCGCGCATAAACGGTGTCACTAACATCCATTTGGTTCTGTATACGTGTTCTCTTCTGCACCTGTCTTTTACGCAAATAGGACTTGTTTCACACCATTTTAAATGGTTCCGGAGGCCAATAATGTCAGCACCCACTGACTGCAACTGACCACTATATGTGTTTAGGTATTTGGAAACACTATATTGTTGATCAACATAGTTGGTCTCCGCATAACCAACACGTTGAAAACACTTGATGGCATGTGAGCAAGACATGTGGTAGATGGACCATTTCCCATATGAGTATAGCCTTACAGATTCATTTACAGTATGTACATTATTACCCCGATTATTATGGATAGCGGTGCGAACTTCAAAAATACCTCTTTCGTTATCATACTGCAAAAATGAATGCCAATGTACTCGCCGTCTGTATTTCTCAAATCTCTTCATAGGCACTAGCATAAATTCAACACCCCTCTCCATCAATTCTGTTGCAGCTGCAGACCGTTCAACAAACCTCTCCGCCATCTGCTTGAACGACATCCGCACCATGGCTGTGACGGGCAATCCTCTTGCCGACTTCAATAACCCGTTGAAGGACTCTGACACATTTGTAGTAAGAATTCTCCATCGTCTGCCACTATCCGCATACAACGTCCACTTTTCAGGGTCATGTCGCATTAACCAACGATAGGCCGCCTCGTCTTCTTGCCTGATAGAATCCATATGCCTCCGGAATTTATGTTGTTGGTAGTCTGTTGCTGCCATCCACATCAAATCATGTAGATCCTTGTTGGGACGTGCCTTCTGGAAATTGGCCTTAAAGTGCCTCACACAGTAACAGTGGTATGCATAAGGTTCTTGCCATGTAGGAAAGTGCTCCACAAAATTTAATATACCACCGTGCCGATCAGATATTAGACAAATACCTGAACGCTGTTTGACAACGCGCTCTTTCATGTGGTTCAAAAACAGCGTCCACGTCTCTGTGCTTTCATTGGCACAAACATCAAAAGCTAGAGGAAATATCTGTCCATTAGCATCTATTGCCACAACTATCAATAGCTTGATACCGTACTTTCCATAGACATGAGTTCCGTCTATGGATATTACTGGACGACAATGCGAAAAACCATCAATTGCTGGCTTAAACGCCCAGAACACGTAATTGAATATGTATTCTAGTGTTCCCGGACTCCGCTCAAGCTTCCATTCAACAACTGTCCTGGGGTTAAAGTGCTGCAGTGCGGCCATGTACTTTGGCAGAGATGCAAATGACTTATCCCAATTACCGTAGACAATTTCAAACGCTCGTTTGCGCCCGAGAACTACCTTTCTTTTCGTAATGGTATGGCCATATTCCTAGTGGACCTATGTAATGCACTCTTTGATTATATACCTTATGGACGCTTCGATATGCGGAATAAGTACAAGAGAAATCAAGTCAATATCCAAGTTGAAGTGATTCCCGTTGAATGTGTCCATTTTGCATGTGTGGGTGGGAATGTATTTACCCACTTTCCACATACCTGTCTTTTTCTTGGTCGCACGCAACATCCAATTACATGGCCAAAACCACCTGCGGCAAACAACCTTGTATACCATCGGACTTGACTCCTATACCTGCATCTCACGACACTCTTTTACGTTGTGCATTTTACAAGCCCTGCTTAAGCGCGTTTTATCAGGAAAAAGCATCCCATTTGCAAGCACCGTTGGTCTAGACTCATCTCACATTGCTATCCGGATTTCATCAAAATCCCTTGTTAGTGCTTCCACATCCGGCACGGTTGGCAAGTTATCAATGTAAGAAATCTCCCTTGAATGAAACGGCACTTCAGACTCATACACTCTTCGTCTAGGGGGGTCTCTCTCCAAATCAGGTCCTTCCTCCTCATCCTGCTCATCACCATCCTCACGAAAAAGGGTGTCTCGTCTCCGGATTCATCGGCATTGTTATCGTAATCACTGTTCTGTTCCTCACTCTGTGCATCTACCAGATCCCGATGTAATACGTCGTTTTCGGTAAATTGAGTGAGTACGGGTGGTTCAACTTGCTCGTTTTCACTGCACAACCAACAAAATATAAGCTACTGAATTAATAAATGATTTCCACATGGCTATATCACTTCACTTACAAGTCGTAATGTGATGAAATTTCATGATGGACGTTTTCAATTAAGTGATAACTACCGGATGGGCCACTTGTAAAATTCATATCCGGCCGGTACCCCTTATTAAATATATGAGCGTTAATACAAATTCAATACGCCAAAAATATACATAATTAGCACAAATGAAAATTGAAGTTTACCACTCGTCTTGTGAATTACGGAAAACAGGGTATAAATTATTTTCTCGCTGCTCATTCGCTGGCGGTGATAAGTTTAAATCAAGGAAAACTCTTTCATCCGAAATCTGTCCGGCAAAAACTGCTCCAGAATAACCACCCGATGACTGGGAGTTATCTCTACTACGCACAACCTCGTTTTTTGGAACGTCTTCGACCTTCACGTACATCTCCAACATTGTGATTACAAGAAATTCCCGGCATTCGTCCGGAGTCCTCAGAAAATCACTCAAAGTTTCATCATCGTCGATGTTAAACTTCGAGTAAAAAACAACCCCTTGCGGAGTGACGGAATACGGATATCTTCCGGTTATTTTAAGTATCACTGAACGTTTCCTCACACTCAGTTTTTTGCATAACAACGATATCAATTTATCGTACTCTATTGTAAGTGGCAATTTAACATGACACTGAGCAGATAAACTGTAGCCCACAAAGTTATTCTCCATCACAACTTCACCCCTCCCTCCCCCCCCTCCCCAATATAATGAAACTCTTATTCTACGCTCTTCAGACATAATGAAAAAATGCTGGAGAAATTTAAGAACAATAAACGTTTCAACAAGAGGTAAAATTTTTTTTGAATGAATTTCTATACAATCCTAACCTCTTTATATAGGAAATGACTAGCAGAGATTTTTTTTATATAGGTATAGCGCCCAAAAAGTTGGCACTATACGCTTTTAAATTATTAAAGTCACGAATTATTGGTGGGGCCAGGAATATCTATGTATAGCGCCACTATACCTGGCGTTATACATTAATGATGTATGTATAGCGCCAGGTATTGTGGCGCTATACCTGGACGTGTCAGATTTTACAGTATAGCGCCACAATACCTGGCGCTATACATTAACGGTGCTATTACTGTTAATATATAGCGCCAGGTATTATGGCGCTATATATAAAAATATCATTTTTTTACCATCTATTTGTGTAGTTTGAGTCCAAAAGAACCACATTTTGGTTCCGGACTCTTCATCAATTGGGTTATGATGATTTTGTACGAAACAAGGAATATTGATTCTACTCTTTTGAGCTTTTGACTCTATCAAAAAAAGAATTTCGCAATAATTGTTTCTTTAAAGGAAAATAAAAAAAGGTGTAGCCATTAGAAGCACATGGAGTGTGACGTAAACAGGTAGAGAAAAAGGAGAATCGATAAGCGGACGATGCGCAATGAGAACGTCATCTAAACGACACAGTTTATTCGGAAAACATATGTAATAGTCGATGTCAGCACTTATGGGGATGACATAAGCAATAGATAGGATCTAGAGGTGCGATGGGTCCCACAACGTGGCATTGACAATGTCGCTCCAAAATAATTTTAAAAAATAATGTGGCGTACCACGTAGCTGATGACGTGGACGTGACCACAAAGACAAAATAATGTCCGCCACATAACCCGGACGTCCTTTTGTTCTCTACTAGTATTTCATAATTTTACTTGTTGAATTTAATTATGATAATAAGAGTCTTTCCTTGGTAAAAAGTTTCGTATTTGATCTTTCTAATCATCAAGAATTGTGGTATTTTTTAGAATGAAAAAGATTAAGATGAGAAGCTATATCACCTTCTACAGCACGAATTCAAATTAATCGGGTGCGAGGCAGATACCAAACACTGATGCAAAATCAAAAGAATCCTTTCTGGAAAAAAAGACAGTTCGATACATAAAGTATTCTGCATTCACGTAAGATTCAGAGAAGTACCGCACCCAATAGAGTATGATATAAATATCTTATTTTAATGTAAGAATTAGTGATTGCTTCCACGACTCGAACTCGCGACTTATATTTTATAAATGCTCCTTTCTCAGTGAAGCCTAAGATACTTTAAAAAATTAACTACACATAATTTCTTAACGCAATACAAACTAATAATTTATATTAAATTCTTGGGCATGAGATGCTATGCATGCTCCTTTCTCAATGAAGATTTATCATACTTCTATTTCTAGAATTGTGCTCTTTCTAGGAACATGAACTTCTAACGGAATAGTCTAGTGGTACGTAATAGACCAATTTAGATGTATGGTTGCAAATTGGAATATGATTTTAATTAAGTACTCCTTTTCAATTAGTTTCTCAATTTCCATATTAATTAATTTTATGGTCCTTCCATCGAAGAAGCTTTCCTCCACACTTTCTTTTTTCTTTTCTTCTAAAGCTTCTTAATTATGGGTAGTGTATCTCTCTTTCTTTTTCTTTAACTAGCTTCACGCATAGTTAATTCAAGAATCAATTCCATTACCTAAGCCAAGTAATTTAACTAGATGAAGTCATAGTGTTCTCATCTTTAATTTACGGTTGTCACGGGAAATTGATTGGATTGTCTCTTCACAAAAAACCAAAAGCTTGATAAAATATGAATAAATATTAATTCCGAATTTACTTATTAGCCCTTGAGGTCACTGTTAGGCGTTAATGTTTGACTAAAAAGTTTTAAGCCCTTTTTGTTAAACTAATTAAATAAGAAAATATGAGGTAAATCCTAGTCAGAGATAATTTATTCTAGATCTGAGATAGAAGACATGAATAAACAAGCATTGCCGAGCATAAAATTTGATTACAGTTGCGATTGAATTCCATAATGTAAGAAAAGGATGATAGCTTCAATAATATCAAATGATAACGAAGAATACATAAAGGAAAAGAGTCACCATTCTTGAACAAGACAAATCTCCGTACATTTGATAAAGTTGAATTAAAAGTGAATATATGCCAGGATTCTAAGCTCTTTTCTCCTTTTTTGGCGAAGAGCTTGAGAGGAGGGAACATCTTCTCCTTCAGAGAGATGTATGTGTCTGTGTATGTTCCCATCAGCCCCCTTCTGTTACTCTCTCTCATGATATTTATACAAAATATTTTCCTTACCCAGCGGTCCTTAACCGGAGTACCTAAGTTCCTGGAATATCTTGTAAAATATTCCTCTAAAAATGTCTAAGTATTGAACTAGCCGTTCAGGCCGAACTAAGTGCTCGACCTCGACCGTAGCTGAATCATTCGCCGGTATATTGCTTCCTGTACGTGACTTCGGCTTGGTTGACTCCTGCTCGTTCTTCCTTAAGTAAAATTCTATTGATCAGATTTTGAGCTGTACAGTTAACATTCTGGATTCGCCTCTGACTTTAATTCAGCATTTAATTTATGAATTTCATACATCCCTAATCCAAACTAAAACCAAAATGATGTGATTATCACTTGCTTTTGGCCTTAATTCCGAGTTTTGGAGGAAAGGTTACTAGTGAGTAGCCAGTAGGTGCCAAGAAAGGTTAAAAGCTATTTAACTTACAACTAGGAAAACCAAGTTAACAATGTTAATATGTAAACAATATGTATAATAATTGAAGAAGTGATAATAAAAAGTTGTGAAGACGCATTGCAGCCATGTGTACGGCGATCACAGGCGGAACTAAGATTTCAACTTTATAAGTTCTACTAAATTTTTAAACGACGAAAATTCAAATGCTAATAATTGAATTCTAAATTTAATATTTATACATATTAATTAAATTTATTAACATAAATATACTATTTAAACAAAAGCCGTTGTATTTGACAAAACCCGTACTTGAACTTCTAGCTCCGCTCCTGGCGGCAGTGTATATAATTATAACCTGGCGTTCATCTCGTGATGCTCGTGATTTCTGCACTCCAAAAATCCGAATATTGCAGTAGAGAAGAAAATGACATATTTTAAATCCCTTGCTTCTAACACCTATTAATTCCCTTGATGATGAAAAAGAAATGATAGTGACCCATAGATTTAGTGTTCATAAAATGTTCCATTCACTATGCTTTATAGTTCATACCGTAGGGGTGTACATAGGTCGGGTTGATTTGGATTTTGCAATTACCAAATTAAATTAATTGTGTCGGGTTATCAAATCTAAAGACCAAATCAAATCAATTGTGTCGGATTATCAAATCTATAAACCAAATCAAAACAATAAAACCCGGATTTTCAATCTCAGTTTTTCTCAGGTTTTCAGGTTATTTGGGTTTTTTCTTCGTAGAACAAAACACATAACTTGTGCTCAAAATATTTCTTTAATCCTAGATACAACTATATAAGGTATATTCCAAGAAAATAATATAAAATATGAGATGTGTCATGGCATTATCCTACAATATTCAACAATAAAGACAATAAAATTATGTAATATAAATATTGCTAATTAAAACAGCCATAATAAAAATAAACATAATCTAAAAGTACTAAGTCATATTAAAATAAGTAGATTAATAAGGGAGTATTAATTACATGACTAAACGCTAAAGAAAAAAGAAAAATAGATTAAGCATTTTTATCTAAATTATTGCAAAACAAAAAATAGATATTCAATACATTGCAGTTCGTAAGATTGAATTTAATGTCTTTTGTTAGCATTAATATTGATTTGATTTTGGTTTGGGCTTTAGTTAGCATTATTTAAGTTACTAATATTAATGGATATAAAACTTATTGGAACATTCAAAAGTTCTAAGTCCAACCTTGAAATAATACCTTAAAGGATAAAATTATGAAAAAGTTTAAGAAATATTTATAAATTATATCACAATAAGTATATTTATATATTAAATATATCTAAATTTTTTATATATGTAATGTCGGGTTGGTTTGGTTTCAGTTTAACTTTTTTTAGTTAAAACCAAACCAAACCAATTATGGTCAGGTTTTTTTTCCAACACCAAACCAAATCAAACCAAATTATAGTCGGGTTTTTTTTCTCGGTTTGATTTGGATTATCAGGTTGATGCGGTTTGTCGGTTTCCTTTGTACACCCCAAGTTCATAGTAATGTTACCATTACCATATGGGAACAAACATTAATTCTTATGTTTTATCCTTTTCTAAATATGTATAATTATAAGAAATAAATATATAATTTCTTGTATCTTTATTTAGTTTCTTGTATGGGTCTGAATTTGACCGACCACGACCTACAGTGAGCACGACAAACGACCGAGCATCCGCGAGTCAATGCCCAGAGGGATACGGCCTTGTGGTTAATGAAGGAACAATACGACCTCGGCAGTAGAGTAAGTCCATTAGGAGATATGGAGAATATTCCTCAAAAGATTCTTGACATGTCGTTTCTGCGGTTGGAAGGAATTCCTCAGTATATAAGAGAGATGAGAGCCTTGTAACAGGTCATGAACACTTTGTAAAACTCACCAACCTTGAAAGAAAAGAAAGTTTATAACTCTCTTCCCTATTGTTATCATCCTAGAGTTTATTATCTTCAGCTACAATTTACCCCTTCATCTTTGATTGATTTGTTCAAAAAAGATTTTAATATCTTTTGAGTCAAACAATTTGGCACCGTCTGTGGAGATTTTCATAACTGATATCATAATTCTCATCTAGGTTCTTGAAAGTGACGATTACTGCTCTTAAAACCTCATCAAAACCAACAATGGCGGAAAAGGAAGCGAGGCTGAAGGCGATAGTAGATGTCTCAAATAATCTCCTGAACTCCCTCAACGAAGACGGTAGAGAAGACGCTGAGAATACAACACCAAGAGTTACACCGGAGGGGGAGATCTCACTTCTTCCACACGGGGATCTAACGATCTTGCGGGAAAGGGGAGCCTCAACGTCCACGGTGGGGGAAGCACCACCAGTAGTCAAAAAGCTGCTAGAAGAATGGTTGACAAGTGCTCGGAACAACATGCTCGAAAAACCTCCTCAAGGAGATGTCGAAGACTTGCCACCTACAGAAATTGCAACTATCACCAATGAGCCGAGCACTACGCGAACGGGTAACACCCGCACTGTCACTGATGGAGGTGACGATGCACTCATGGCCATCTTAAAGAAAATGGAAGAGATGAAAAACGAGAACAAAACACTCCGTGATCAAATGAAGGAGCATCAGGGGTTTGACAAAATACCAGGCGCCCCTAAGCTATTACCAAAACGCGATATGGGCCGATTAGTCGAACAGCCATACAGCGACGGGGCTGCTCCTCATCCTATTCCAAAAACCTTAAAGATGCTACCATACTTGAAAATATACGACGGGACCACAGACCCGGAGGATCATCTAATCTATTATATTACTGCGATAAAAGGCAACGATCTGTCAAAGGAACAAGTACCATCTGTGCTGTTAAAAAAGTTTGGTGGGACCTTGACAGGGGGAGCATTGACATGGTACTCCCAGTTACCAGCGCGATCTATATCAACGTTTGAAGAGATGGCGGATAAATTTGCTAGGGTCAATGATATCTTCGTCATCAAGCAAACGATGGGCGAAGGACTTCGGGATTTCTCGGCCCGATTTAATAGAGTAAGGATGAGCCTGCCAAATGTGTCAGAAGGGATGGCAGTAATAGCCTTTAAAAATGGGTTAAATAGGAACGGATCAAAATCAACCAAAAAACTGCTCAGTAGACTCATGAAGTATCCCCCCACCACATAGGAAGAGATCCACAACGCCTATTGCGCTGAGGTAAGGGCAGATGAGGACGACCCCGATTCAACGATTAATGTCGGTTCAGACCGAGGCAAGGAGAGATCGATGTAACGATGGGCGAAGAGATCAACTACCACGTTTCAATCGAGAAAGGCATCAGCCCTATGTCCGAACATCTAACCCGCCCCCTTCAAGACATACAGATGTCGTGCTACGACACACTGCACCCCTTCGAAGTGAAAAAGGTATGCCTCCACTACTATCTACTCATAACTTTTGTGTTTCCTCTTTAGAGATAGTGTACGCACTGGAGAAGCTGGGCACGAAGGTGTAATGGCCGCAAAAAATGAAATCGGACCCAAGCACCATGAGGTCAAACGTCCTCTGTGAATTCCAACCAAGAAAGAGGACACAAGACCGAATATTGTATAGGTCTGCGGCAGGAAGTAGTTAGGATGCTGAACCAAGGGTACCTAAAAGAACTGCTCAGCGATAAAGGAAGGGCCAACTTCGCTCGAGGGCGCGATCCATCTCAAGGACCTCCAAAGCCACCCTCACCAGCGCGCACCATACAGATGATCATTGGCGGTGTCGACGACACAGTAATCAACCATGTGAAGTTCACCACCACACACAAACTCAAACGGACGGTCTCCCACGAACGGTATGATGACCTCAAAGACAGTATCATCTTTGATAAGTTGGATGCTGATCGTTTGTCTTTCCCTTAATATGATGCTTTGGTTATAACTTTACGCATCGCTGATACAGATGTAAAAAGAATCATGGTAGATAACGAAAGCGGCGCGTGTATCGTTCACCTGTGGGTTCTCACGCAAATGAGGCTTGAGGATAAAATAATACCGCGTTGCATAACACTAACAGTTATTAATAATGCAGTAGAGTGGACATCCGAAGAAATAGTGCTCCTTGTCCTAGCAGGAGGGATCACCATGGAGACAACATTCCACGTCATGAACCAGGAAACAGCCTACAACGCCATCATAGGGCGACTATGGATACACATCATGCGAGTCGTCCCTTCAAGCTTCTATCAAGTGATCAAATTTACCACCCCGTGGGGGATATTAAGCATCCGAGGTGAGCCATGCACTAGCCAAGAATGCTATCGGATCGCCCAAGATTGCACGCATACCAAACAACTGAAAGGAGCAAGTGCGGAGGTATAGCAATCAGCCATGTCGGGAACTAAACCCGACCTACCAACAGAGGCCATCAAAGACTTGGATATCATAGAAGCTTGCAAGGCAACTATAGAGGATCTTGACCCCGTCCAATTGGACGATGCCGATAACACAAAAAGGCTTATATAGGGCACAACCTCTCGGCCAGGTAAGTATCATGAATTTTTAACTAACAACGCCGATTTATTTGCCTTCTCCCACTCAGATATGCCAGGAATCCCAAAGGACATCGCCACTCATAGACTGAATGTCGACCCACTCTATCCGTCGGTAAGACAAATGAGGAGAAAGTTCAATGCCGCAATCAATGAGGCAGCCAATGAAGAGGTGGATAAATTACTCACCAACGGTTCCATCAGAGAATCGAAATACCCCCAATGGGTCGCCACGTGGTCATGGTAAAAAAGAACGGGAAATGGCAAATGTGTGTTGACTTCACCGATCTAAACAAAGCATGCCCAAAGGATTCCTTCTCGTTACCCCATATCAACTAACTGATCAATGCGACAGCGGGGCACGAATCGCTGAGATTCTTGGATGCCTACTCCAGTTACAACCAAATTATAATGGCTGAAGAAGATCAAGAAAAGACAACCTTTATCACTCACCAAGGAATATATTGCTATAAAGTGATGTCGTTCGGGCTCAAGAATGCAGGGGCCACGTACCAGAGGCTAGTCACTAAAATGTTCAAAGTGCAGCTCGGCAAGACCATGGAGGTCTATATCGATGACATGCTGGTAAAGTCGACAAAGAAGGAGGATCACGTTGGCCATCTGAAAGAAGCCTTCGAAATATTAAGGTAGTACGAGATGATGTTAAATCCCGAGAAGTGCGCCTTCGGTGTAACCTTAGGAAATTTCCTTGGCTTCCTCGTATCACAAAGGGGAATTGAAGTAAACCCGGATCAAATCAAAGCCATCGACGCAATACCAGAGGTACTAACCAGCAAAAAGCAGGTGCAGAAGCTAACAGGGCGAATAGTCGCCTTATCAAGGTTCATTTCCCGATCCTCAGACAGATGCCACAAATTCTTCAATGTGCTGAGAAAAGACCATAGGCTGGAATGGAACGAGGAATGTGTCGACGCACTGAGAAAACTAAAAGCATATCTGTCTTCGCCACCACTACTCGTCAAAGTGGATCCAGGTGAGTGTCTGCTTGTGTATTTAGCAGTTTCTGAAGTCGCAGTAAGTGCAGTCTTGGTCCGTGAAAATAAAGGTATGCAATCTCCAATTTATTATATCAGCAAAACTTTAATCGATGCCGAGACAAGGTACTCTCACCTTGAAAAATTAGCTCTGGCACTGGTCGTGGATTCACGAAAGCTTAGACCATATTTTCAATGTTACCCTATAAAAGTGGTAACAACCTTCCCCCTAAGAGGTATCCTGCACAAACCCGAACTATTAGGTAGACTTGCCAAGTGGGCCATAGAATTAAGCGAGCACGACATAACATACCAACCGCGAACTGCAATTAAGTCGCAGGTGCTCGCCGACTTCGTCGTTGATTTCAGCACGGAGACATTGCCCAAGGCAGAACAAGAAGCACTCCGCGCTTCTACGCATACGTCGATACTCTACACTAATAGTGCCTCTAATGCCTCGGGATTGGGACTGGGACTCGTCCTCGAGGTTCATACGGACGAAGTAATTCGCTAGTCCATACGATTCCCCGAGATGACTAACAACGAGGCTGAATATGAGGCTGTTATAAATACAGTGCCCGACGACTCATCCTCCACTGTGACTCTCAACTCATTGTAAATCAAGTCACCGGGACTTTCCAAATCAAAAAGCAGAGACTACAAAGATACTAGTCAGAAATCCACAAACTGCTGCCAGAATTCGATGAATGCCGCCTCGACCAAATACCCAGGGCACAGAATATTGAAGCAAATGGCCTCGCCAAACTAGCTGTGGCCACCAGGAATATCAACTAAGAAAACGTGGTCACCCTCCTTCATTCCGCAATAGATCACGTCGAGGTACATTCTATAAACCTAACTTGGGACTGGCATAACTGCTTCATAGCCTATTTACAGGATGGAATGCTCCCGCAAGATAAAAAAGAAGCCAAAAAACTCTGGGTACAGGCAACCCGATACAGCCTAGTAAACGACGATCTCTACAAAAGAACATTCGGCGGCCCCCTAGCCAAATGTCTTGGACCACATCAAACAAGACGAGTACTGGAAGAAGTACACGAAGGGCATTGCGGCTCCCACACAGGAAATTGCACCCTCGTTCGATGCCTCATCCGCACCAGCAACTACTGGCCTACCATGAAAAAATAAGCCGCGGACTATGTTCGAAGATGTGAGCAATGTCAAAAGTATGCCCCTATGATACATCAAGCAGGAGAACTCCTCCATTCCGTCACTTCTCCATGGCCATTCATAAAATGGGGAATGGACATAGTCGGCCCCCACCCAACAGGACGAGGTAAGGTACGCTTCCTTTTGGTTTTAACTGACTACTTCTCTAAATGGGTGGAAACAGGTGCATACAATCAGATACGTGAGCAGGAGGTCATCGCCTTCATATGGAAAAAATTATATGCCGTTTTGGCATCCCAAGGAAATCAGCTGTGACAACGAACCTCAATTCGTTGGAAAAAGAACGACTGGAGTTTTTGAAAAGTGGCGCATCAAACGAATACTCTGCATGCCATATCACCCTTGGCCAATAGCCAAGCCGAGTCCTCTAATAAAGTAATATTGAACATGTTGAAAAAGAAGCTTGAGGAATCTAAAGGGTTATGGCTGAACTACTACCTGAAGTATTATGGGCATACCGCGCTACGCCAAAATCCAGCACAGGAGAAACGCCATACTCACTGGTCTATGGGACCGACGTAGTTATACCCGTCGAGGTCGGGGAGCCCAGCTTGAGATACTCCAACGAGAGCGGAACAGGCAACGACAAAAGTAGGCTACAAGATCTGGATGAAGTAGAAGAACGAAGAGACATGGCCCACATAAGAATGGTAGCCCAGAAGCAGCAAGTAGAAAGATACTACAACAAGAGAGCCAAGGTGCGACTACTCAAAGTTGGCGACTACGTCCTCAAGGCCAAAACACAAGCATCAAAAGACCCTAATGAGGGAAAATTGAGGACGAACTGGGACGGACCATATAAAATCGTAGCAGCAGCAAGCAAATAAGCGTTCTAACTAGAAACAATGGAGGGAAAACTGCTCCAAAACAACTGGAACGTCGCCTATCTCAAGTATTTCCACTTCTAAAAGGTGTCACCTATGTCGTACTCTTTTTTCCTTACCCGAGTTTTGTCCCAATCAGGTTTTCCTGGGGAGGTTTTTAATGAGGTGGCAAGGGGGACGCCTTAAGAAGCGATGTGTTGTTCATTACATCGACCCGTCAATGTGATCTCCAGATCGAAGTAATGAAGGGACTACATATAGATAATCAAATATCTATTATATGTACGGAATCAAATCTCCATTATATTTACGGAATCAAATCTCCATTATATTTACGAAATCAAATATCCATTGTAAGTGCAGAATCAGATCTCCCCTAATTGACATGTGATGTCTTCCTACGGGAATACGACCGTCTTCAAAGATTTTAAGTTCGACCTGGTTCAAACCACAATGAGATTCTACTTCGACTACAATTTGAAGCAACATCCCAATGGCCAAGGCCATCTACGACAATTTACGTTCGACCTTAGTCGAACCACAACGGGATTCTACTTTGACGACAGTTCGAAGCAACATCCCAATGGCCAAGGCCATCGACGATAATTTAAGTTCGACCTCAGTCGAACCACGACGGGATTCTACTTCGACGATAGTTCGAAGCAACATTCCAATGGCCAAGGCCATCGACGACAATTTAAGTTCGACCTCAGTCGAACCATGACGGGATTCTACTTCGATGACCGTTCGAAGCAAAATCCCAATGGCCAAGGCCATTGACGACAATTTAAGTTCGACCTTAGTCGAACCACGACGAGATTCTACTTCAATGACAGTTCGAAGTAACATCCCAATGGCCAAGGCCATGGACGACAATTTAAGTTCGGCCTCAATTGAACCACGACGGGATTCAACTTCGACGACAGTTCGAAGCAACATCCCAATGGCCAAGGCCACCGACGACAATTTAAGTTCAACCTCAGTCGAACCACGACGGGATTCTACTTCGACGATAGTTCGAAGCAACATCCCAATGGCTAAGGCCATCGATGATGATTTAAGTTTGACCTCAGTCGAACCACGATGGGATTCTACTTCGACTACAGTTCGAAGAAACATCCCAATGGCCAAGGCCATCGACGACAATTTAAGTTCGACCTCAATTGAACCACGACGGGATTCTACTTCGATGACAGTTCGAAGCAACATCCCAATGGCCAAGGCCATCGACGAAAATATCAGATCGACCTCGTTCGAGCCACGACGGGATTCTACTTCGACGACAGTTCGAAGCAACATCCCAATGGCTAAGGCCATCGACGACAATTTAAGTTCGACCTCGTTCGAACCATGACGGGATTCTACTTCGACGACAGTCGAAGCGACATCCCAATAGCCAAGGGTGTCAATATCATGTGCGATAAAATGCAAAGAAAAAACAACAAACGAATAAACAAGCCGACAAAAGTAAATTTTACATTACAGCAAAATATCATTTACATTCACCCCTACAAACAGGCCCAAGTATGACCCGTGCAAAAATTCCTAAACAAAAGTAAATACAAACCAAGACTACACATCATCCTCAATGGGGTAAGCGCCTTCATACCACGAATCTGAAGTAAGGCGATTCGCGTCATTAGAATTGAAGCCTTCCTCCTTAGGTGTGCGAGGGGTCGTACCCGTATGACTCACGAGCTACACGAGCTTCGGCATGCACAACCTGAACCTCCGCCTCTGTAGCCCTACCTTCGTCGTGAAAAGCCTTATACACGTCAAGCCGAGCCTCCGCATGGACCCACAACTCGTACAAACGGCGGGGCACGTCCGAATCAGCTGAGGCACGAGACATAGAAGGCTGAGAACATCGACTTGCCTCCTCCACCCTCAGCGAGGCCATTTGTCCTTTCAATGCGGCCAACTCCGTTTCCAGCTCCTTGACACGCCCTTCGAGCCCTGCAACTTGACGACCAGAGGCTTCCCTCTCCCCAGTCAGTTCTGACTTGGAAATACGGAGGGCATCCTCCAAAGATACCGAGTCATAAATAGCTGCTGCTTACGTTCATCTCACCCTTGAGCCCCACAATCTCCGCTACCTTAGCACTCAACTAGGCGATCAAATCGGACACCTTCAGCTGTAAGTCGGCATTCTCAGCCATCACCCCTGGCTCAATTCGAACTCGTCCTCCTTCGCCTTAAGGGAGGCCTCCAGTTCACTATTACGGGCGACCGCCTTCACAAGCACCTCGTCCCTCTCCTTCAACTCCTCTATCTTGCGCTCCAATTGGTCCTCCCATTGCTTGAGCCCCTCACGAAACACCTGGAACTCAGGATCCTGATGATAGATGTTGGACATCGCCCGATGCTTAGCACGATACTACTGATACTTGGACGGCATCTTCTCATAAAGGCCCGTCCTTTTTCTCTCATGACGCTATCTCTCCACCTCCAGGACGAGGGTCTGAAAAAAGAGAAGGGCAGAAGTTAGAAGCAAAATGCAAAACGATGATTATCGCACCAATCCAACGACAAAAAGAGAAGGAAAGGCACCTACCTGCAGGGCCATACCAACGACCTTCTGAGATAACTCCACGTCGCTCATTGCTCCAAGCATCTCGCTTTCAGGAGCGACACATAGAGGAGCAAGGGTCGACGCCACCTACTCGCTGTTCAGAAGCATGTTGTAGTTCCCCGGTACTACCATATGACGATCGGACCCGTCCATCCTAACCTCTACATGGGTATGGCGACCCACAGATTCATTAACATCCTCTGGGTCGATATTCGAACCAGAGCCGTCACCCTCGACACGAGGCCCTCCGACATTAGACGATGCACCACCTTCAATGGAGCGCACTGAACCGGCTCCCGACCAACTCCCTCCACTTGGGGGGATCTCCCCGACAAAAATGGCATCGGCCATAAATACGGGCACCGGGGCTGTCCGGGATGCCCTGCTGCCGTCGGCGTCCGTAGCCGCTCCCTTCCCCAGTTCTAGCCTCCTCATTTTTCTCTTCAACGGCTCATCCCTATCGGATGATCCATCCAAAGGATGTGAGGTTGGTACCGAATAAGCCTCTTCCCTCGTGGCCACAGTTCGAGATGAATCTCCCAGTTGAATAGGTTGAGGACGACCCTCCCGAACAGACTCACACAAGATTAATCGCGTGTCCGCAGTAGCAACGACTTATCTAAAGGCAGAAACTGGCGCCCTCCGTCTAGAAGCTCCCCGACCTATTATCACAAAGGGTCGTACTATTAAGCGAGGTCGCATGGCCAACAAGGCAGTGAGTCAAATATTTACCTGAGGAAACCCTAGGGCTATAACGCTGCACGAAGGCAGGCCAAGTCCGAGTTTCTACCGCATGAGGCAACAAGCGGGCTACCCAATCCTTAATACCCACAATAGGGCAAGGTGGACGGCCCATAGCTACAAAACGACGAGTAAGTAAAAGTTACGATAATTACAGAAGAGAGGGGAACATAATAAACGACGGCACTTACGGGTTCCGTTCCATCGCTCCGCAAAACCTGGCGAAGTCAGAAACGACGTGTTCGGTCTTGATAAAGAAATACTTGTGCCAAAACTTACGGCTTGCCCGATCGTTCGTCCCGACCACCAGCCCTTTCGTACCACAAAGTCTCAAATGCACCATGGTACCCCTGAGGAAACCGGGCGTGAATAGGTGCAAAAGATGATGGACAGAGACACTACACTCCGCCAACTCTGCATACTTAGTCAATAGTAGAAGCACCTTAAGCGTGTACGACGAAAACTGTGCTGGGCAAACCTGGTAAAATCTATAGAATTCCTCCACTAAAGGGAATAGAGGAAGGGTGTAGCCGATCATGAAAGGATACTCGTAGAAAGCACAGTACCTAGGTCTGTGGACGTCAACGTAATCTTTCCCCACCGGAATCATCTCTACATGGGCGGGAATACCATACTTTATACGGAGGGCATCAAGATGAACCGCTCCGTCTCAGAAAATACGGGGTTTGGAGTAGGGGGTGGATCTTTGAGGAAATCACTCCGAGACAAGGGATGCCTCAGTAGTAGCTCATCCACCGTAAGAGGGCTGTCACCTTCTTCTACCACCACTCCTCCGCTGCCGGAAATAGGCACTGTGGATGATGGGGTGACTTCAGGAACCTTTTCGCTAGTACGACGAGACCTCGATATAGTATCGTTTAAAGAAGTAGCAACACAAAGGGAGTAAAAAAAGAAGAAACTTCCGGTGAAGAATGGAAACAGAAGCAGGAGGATATAAGAACAAAATGAAGAAGACTGAGCTATCAAGAGAGAAATGGCTAAATTTTTTCAAAAAATAAACCCCTAATCTATTTATAGGGTTGGGTGGCACCAGAACCGAGGCGGTTGGCCTCAAATCGGCGCAAGAATCAAAGCGCCAAACCGTCAGTCCTTGCCTCGAAAATTCGCGTAATGATGACGCACGTAAAGCTGACATCACCCCCGGGTAGCGTGTACTCTTTGGGGCTTCGCTGAATGTGATAGCCACCTCTCGTTGGCCACGTCGTAACGTTCCAACGGGTCAAATCTCTCCCAAAGAAGGCATAGCGTCCGCTCATCAAGGATGCACCCGGTCGCAACCCCGACGAGCAGAGGGACTAACTGTATGGGTCTGAATTTGACCGACCACGATCTACAGTAAGCACGATAAACGACCGAGCATTCGCGAGTCGACGCCCAGAGGGATACGACCTTGTGGTAAAAGAAGGAACAATACGACCTCGGCAGTAGAGTAAGCCCATTAGGAGATATGGAAAATATTCCTCAAAAGATTCTTGACATTTCGTTTCTACGGTTGGAAGGAATTCCTCAGTATATAAGAGGGATGAGAGCCTTGTAACAGGTAATGAACACTTTGTAAAACTCACCAACCTTGAAAGAAAAGAAAGTTTACAATTCTCTTCCCTATTATTATCATCCTAGAGTTTATTATCTTCAGCTACAATTTACCCCTTCATCTTTAATTAATTTGTTCAAAAAATATTTTAATATCTTTTGAGTCAAACATTTCTAATATTAAAATTATTTTAATTTTAAAAAAAAACAATATTTGAAGTAACTTCACAATTTAGATGCTTTGATTCGCCTCTGAGAAGTTTTTGCCATTAGACAAGATTCGCCAATTCACTCACCCCCTTTCCTAAGTACAGGATGTATATTAATTAAATATTTTGTAAAGTTTACATGCCATTTTGTTGTAATTCCACGTGTCAGTATTATATATATTTATTATATTCTAGAAGTTACTGCATTTATTTTTTAATCTATTGTAAGACAATAATCTGTAAGCGTATATTACAGACAATAATCTGTAAGCGTAAATATATTACTTATAATTTTGGTTATATTTGTGGGGTATTTGTATGTTGACATATTCTTAGTACCACAATATCCGTTTTATGTCGTTTCATGACTCATCTGATTTGCATTTGGCACACAGATATAATTAAAAGACAGGTTTTTCTATATATGATTTTTTCTTGCTGTTATGATGTGCTAGAAAACAGTGATTCAATTATTTATTCCCACAAGAAACCATTTGCGGATTAGTATAATCCTAACTTATCAATACGTCATTGTATAGCTAAAAACATGAATACAACATTTTTTTTAGTAGAATCTTACTCAATGCTGATGTCTTGTCCTCTCTTTTAACAAGTTGTTATTTTAATGAGGATAAGGAAGACAACTTTTGATTTTTGACTACGTAGAAAGTACTGAATAAGTAGTCCCACTATGAATGGTTGTAACTAATTAAGAAACCTAAAATACCTAAATGAAACACATGCCTATTTCTTATTGTCAATCTACTTTTCTAGGAGTATTAATTAATATAATAAAAATATCTAGAGTGCTTAAATAGTCAAATTAAACTTACCATGGAGTATTCTCCAGGCATTGCTTTTGCAGCTGTGATCCCTGTAATTGTTTATTAGAAGTCCAACTCATAAGACCAAAGAAAAAAATGAAGCCCAAGGTAGGTAACCTTTCAGATATTTTCTTTTTCAAATGGTTAATAAAAATGTCTCCGTTAAAAAAATTATTAAAAAACTTTTAATCTGAGAGACTGCCTTTTTTTTTTTTTAAACTTCAAATACTAGTAACTTTTCTCCTTTTCTAGAATCCAAATTAAGAGTCGGATGTAGCCTAGAGCCTATAGTTACATTTGAACTCGTAACTTTTAATCGGAGTATATATATATATATACTAGGTTTGGACCCATAGTTTTAACAGTATAATGAGGTTAGTACAAATTTAAATTCAGTAATTTTAAATTCTGAGTCTGCCTCTGCCTATATTAATATTCATATTATTCGAGACTTAAACAAGTATAGATTAAGTCAAACAAGTATAAATGTTAGACATTTCAAAATTTACTTTTTCGACTTGAATTTTAGGGATTTTTATAGAAATAATCTATCATACTCATTGTTTACTTTTTTTAACCATATATATATATATATATATATATATATATATATATATATATATATATAGAGAGAGAGAGAGAGAGAGAGAGAGAGAGAGAGAGAGAGAGAGAGAGAGAGAGAGAGCGGGGGAGGGTCTGATTTACCCCTCTACTATCATAAATGAGCCTTATTTATCCTCCGTTTAAGTTTTTTAATAAAAATATCCCTACCATTATACATTAAATGCATATTTATTCCTTACACGTTAAAAATACTCTCCCAGCTTTTAAAATCCACGTGGCATTCCCTTATTGGACTAACTGACCCGCCCCATTTTTTTTAATTCAAACCCGCCCGATCCCAGCAACAAACCTATACCCACCCATCCATTAAAAAATCTTTTTTTTTTCATCTGACTATATCTTTCTCTCTCTATCTCCTTCAACTTACCAAGGGTCTGTAAGTTTTTGGAGGTTATAATTTTGCATCCAACAGTCCATCAAACTGAATAGTCCATCAAACTGAATTCTCAAGTTTTCTAAGTTAAGCAATATGTAGTTGATTTTAGTTTTTGTGCGGTGGATTTCTATTATGAACTTTGCAGTTATCTTTATTTGTTTTAAGCAATATGCAGTTGATTTTAGTTGAAGTTTGTATGGTGGATTTCCACTATGAACTTTGCAGTTATCTTTGTTTGTATTAAGCAATATGCAGTTGATTTTAGTTGAAGTTTGTACTCCTATTATTTTAGTATTGCACTTCCTAGAATTAATATTTTTGTTTTATCCCATTTCGTCTCTTCACTCTGCGGGATCTAATTTTATGTTCGCATCATTTTGTTGATTATTGTTTACCATTATATTAACTTCTTTTGGTAAATGCAAGTATCAATTACCATACTTCATCTAAAAACTATTCAAATTTATCCTAGAGAAAGGGGCACATGAAAAGAAAATCATAGTTCTCTGTTTACTTAGAATTTTGCAACAAAGCAACACATTCACTAGAAAATATAGAGAATAATATTAAAACATCACTACATGAAAAAAAGATAGTCAGATAAAAAAAAGATAGTCAAATAAAAAAAAAGGCTTCTTGATGAAGGAGATAGAGAGAGAAGGAACTAGTCAGATGAAAAAAAAAAAGTTTTTTTAACACATGGGTGGGTGTAGTTTTGTTGCAGGGATCGGGTGAGTTTGAATTAAAAAATGGGGAGAGTCAGTTGGTCCAATAAGGGGATGCCATGTGAATTTTAAAATCTGGGAGGGTATTTTTAACGTGTAAGGGATAAATATGCACCAAATATATAATTGTAGGGATATTTTTGTTAGAAAACTTAAACGAGGGATAAATAAGGCCCATTTATGATAGTAGAGGGACAAATCAGACCCTTAATCGTATAAAAAAAATCAGAAAGAATGTTGTAAAGAATTTAAAGATAAAAATACATGTTGTAAGATTAAAGAAGAATCTAAAACCTTAATACTAGAAGAAAATGAAGACAAAGATATATTAGAAAAAGACTATACTTCAATAGATATCGAAACAAAATTATATAATTTAAAACAGGAATACAAATAATAGATAAGATTCCTACTAGTGCAGAAGTAGGAACAGAAGTGGAAAATAATCCATTTCAAAAAAGACCTTACTCATTTGGAGCCTCTTTGTGATCATTTCAAAAGGACTTAATTTTTCCTCTGCAACCTGCGTTCTGTTTAATTTGACATAGGCCTCTATGTTAGCCTGTATTTGTTGGATTAACTCTTCACCAAATAACTTCCCTTGCTGGTTGGACTGGAGTAATTTTGTCCAAAACTTATGATAAAAGATTCTATTTAAACAGGGAATTCCTTCACTGGTATAACCAACTTGTACATCCCATTTCATTATCCATGGGATAGAAAATTCTATGAAAAAGTACATGGCAGCAATGCCCTCATAAAAGATATTATCCTTTTGTAGTGAAATGATTTTGGGAGATATATCTACCCATTGAGAATATTATCCCTACTGATACTAACATCATTAACTCTATTATTTTCTCTAATTTGAGATGTGGATGTTCTAGATGAAAAATCTACCACATAATCTATTGGAGAAATATATGAAGAATTTGATCTAGTTAGTCTTGATGATAAACTGATATTATCAGTTTGATCGGGTTCATTGAACCTGATTTTAACAGTGTCATCTGAGGTTTATTCTATTTATGTAACCTCAGTATTACCAGTATTTCGAGGTGCAACAACTTCCTCTATGACCCATTCTTTAGGGAAATCAATTTCATCCCATTTGATAGGTCTTCTGGTGGTTACTTTGGATCTACCACAGTTGTTTTTTATAAGAATAATTTCGTTTTTGAAATCCATAATTTTGCACATAAGATTTAAAGTATATAAAGATTTGTAATAAATCCTATAACAGATGCATATGACTTCTGTATCAAGCAAATAATCATAACCATGTAATTTAATGCTAAGTATTAAAGCATTTAAAGAATTCTCATCATTAAGAGAAATCTGCAAGTTAGGATAAGCATTAAAATAAACAGGGCCATAGGCCAAACTGGTTTGCACAGTCCCTATGAGAGATTTTTTCCAGTTTTGGTGTCTGCCATCTCTGAGAGCTGCTATAAAGCTTTCAGGTAAGCCTCTTAAAGTAAGTGGCTTAAAGACGACTTGTATTACGCCTATATGCATGAATCTATGTGAATCCCTATAAGGGTCTAAATCACTTTCAGATAATAATCTGAACGTAGCAAGGCCACTATCTACAGTGATAATCTCTTCAGTAGTTTAACTACTTATTTTAAACCTATTCTTTCGAAGGTACCTAATTGGTATATTACCTTAGGTTTGACTAATGGGATAGTCCACTTATTAAGTAGGTCTAATTGTTGAGGTAACTCATACTCCTCTCAGTTCGCCATTGATATATCTTCCAAGAAGAAGAAATCCCATAAAAATGATTTTAAAAGGAAAAAGGGTTCGCTGGAGAAACGACATGAAAAGACCGAACATCCGTTATACAAGGAATTCATGGATTTTATACAATCCAAGAAAGATGAAGGTACATCATCTAATGTACCAACCTATTCCTCAGTTATATCAGAGAATAGTAATGAAAATTTTGAGTTTTATACTCAAAAAGAAACAAAAGGGTTAATAATTCTTTTGGAACAGTCCGACCTTAAATGGAAGGATAACCCTTGGCAAATAATGGCCAGATATTTTGATACAGCGTCATACACTACTCCTGCTTATAAATATAGGATGCACTATGAGATTATACTCTCAACAATAGGATTTGCTGAAATTCAGCACTTTTATCCTGCTAATACCAGAAAAAAGGGGCTACAGGATCGCTTCCAATTAGGGCTCAGGAATGAATTACAAGAACACCAGTCCTGGCCAGATACTAACCTCTACAGTAAACCTTAAACCATGAGGCTCCTCACAACCCTTCAACGGCCACCTGCCTAAATGGGTTTACGAGCCCCACCGTTTAGGTTGGCCTAACCAAGGTCTACTATCGAGATTGGTAACTGCCTGGTCTATATAGTTCTTAACCCAAAACCCTATCGGGTTGACACAGTAAACTCCTAACTACCAAACATGCATAGTAAATAACCTTCGAGAATCAAGTTTAACACTTACCTGTTTAACCTATCATTTAGGCTAACAGTACTGCAAAAATAGAAGAGGGAAGGAGAAGAACAGTACCAGACCAGAGACCCTTAGTTGTGGCCAAGCGACCTTTTTGATTTTATTTCAAAATGGAAAATATTACAGAAGGGGTTCTTTACAAGTAGAGAGAGAGACTAGAGAGAAGGCAGATCTAATACTTTGGCTAACGCCTGCCTCTAAAGAATGGAAAATGATCCTTATATAATGGATCAACCTACAAACAAACAAAACTAAAAAGTAGAACTGGCCGACAAAATAATTACAGGTGTGGCAGACAAGATAAAAAGATAAAATCCTATAATTACAAACAGAAAAATTGCTTTATAAAAGCAGATTCCCTTCAATAATGGAGGGACCCTTTACTTTATTAAAGTTGTCTTTATTACCCCAATAATTTATCTGATGGGGCCTTCAATAATTCAGACTTTGCTTTTCCTTTTGTCGTTTTTCTCCGAAGATTCTTCGGCATTTTCCTTCAGCTTTGTAAGGAAATCTTCAATTTCTTCAATATTGATTTCTGTGTCCGAGGGGCTCTGCGCTTCACCTGCTAGACATACTTAATCATTTGAAGTACTTCCAATGGAGGCCATAGAGATATCATCTCTGATTGTTGTTTCAAATTTGTTTGCTAGATCCTTTTTATTTCTTCGAAGTACGAGCAAGGATCTCTTTCTTCGATATAGCCCCTTTCTTCATTTGGAGCCTCTTTGTGATCATTTCAAAAGGACTTAATTTTTCCTCTGCAACCTGTGTTCTGTCTAAGACATATGCCTCTATTTTAGCCTGTATTTGTTCGATTAACTCTTCACCATATAACTTCCTTTGCTGGTTGGACTGGAGTAATTTTGTCCAAAACTTATGATAAAAGATTCTATTTAAACAGGGAATTTCTTCACTGGTATAAACAACTTGTACATCGCATTTCATTATCTATGTGATAGAAAATTCTATGAAAAAGTACATGGCAGCAATGCCCTTATAAAAGATATTATCTTTTTGTAGTGAAATAATTTTGGGAGATATATCTACCCATTGAGAATTTAAGCTTTTAAATAGGCTTGGAAGAATTTCTAATGATGGACCGTATAACTTCCACCATTTGAAAAACCACTTTGGAATTTGCTGTCCGAACATATTAGGACAGAGTTTAATAAACCAAGAATGTTTTCTATTAGGATTTTCATAAAGGAAAGTTTTATTAAAACTCTCTACATAGTCCCAATAATTAAATTTGACAAAATTTTTTTGGTCAGGATGTGTATATTCACGATCCTTGAGGGTACTGATACCCCATTCATCAGAAGGTATAACTTTTTTAATAATGATCTTTGAAAAACTATAAGTTTTTCTGGTATTAGCAGGATAAAAGTGCTGAATTTCAGCAGATCCTGTTATTGAGAGTATAATCTCATAGTGCATCCTGTATTTATAAGCAGGAGTAGCGTATGACGCTGTATCAAAATACCTGGCCATTATTTGCCAAGGGTTATCCTTCCATTTAAGGTCAGATTGTTCCAAAAGAATTATTAACCCTTTTGTTTATTTTTGAGTATAAAACTCAAAATTTTCATTACTATCCTCTGATATAACTGAGGAATAGGTTGATACCTTAGATGATGTACCTTCATCTTTCTTGGATTGTATAAAATCCATAAATTCCTTGTATAACGGATTTTCGGTATTACCTTGTGTCAGATTAGTGGCTATTAGCCTTTGATTTCCGATTTGGGCGAGAGTATTACTCTCTCTATTATTAGTAGATGCCCTTTCTCTTCCTCGTTGCCGAGGAGGTCTGTATACAGGCCTCATAATCTGTAGAGACAAATGGAGAACTATTAGTTCAAATATTCTCTTGTAAGAAAATCAGGAAGGGTATTATCAGACCCTTTTTTGTATATAATTTCGAAATCAAAAGGGGCTAATAAAGCTTGCCACCTTGCAAACATTTGTTTAGAAACATCATGTTTAAAATCTTTATTAAAGATAAATTTTGCTGCTTGGCAATCAGTCTTAATCAAAAAAATTTGATTATATAAATTAGCCTGAAATTTCATAACACATTTGACAATAGCAAGAATTTCTTTAGCAACAGTCGCATAATTTTTCTGGGAGTCATTCCATTTACCAGAATAAAACTGAACAAGATATTCTTATTTATCTACTGGAGAACATTGTTTTAATATCCCGCCATAACCAATATCAGAGGCATCAATTTCCACAACCTTTGCCCAGGTGGGATTGACGTGAGTCAAACAGGGAAGGTTATTAACCTTTTCTTGACTGCTTCAATATGACTGTCAGTCCAAGCTTTAGGGTTCTTCTTTAGTCTTTCATAAAGAAGAGCAGTATCTTTAGCAAGGTCCTTTATAAAAGGAGAAATATAATTTAAGCTTCCTAGAAATCTCTGAAGCTGGGTTTTATCAGTAATTATACCAGGGAACTTAGAAGCAAATTCAATACTTCTACTTATAGGAATAATCCTACCCTTCTCAATGTTATGACCCAAAAATCTAACAGAAGTTTGGAAAATCGTCATTTTTGGTTTTGATATAACTAAACCATTTTGAATAATAATCTTTTTGAACAAATCTAAATGTTTGAAATGAGATTCTATATTTTTTGAAAATACTAGAATATCATCAATATAAATAATTATGAACTCCGTATAAGAAAGGAAAATATCATTCATAGTTTTTTGAAATTCAGAGGGAGCATTTTTCAAACCAAAGGACATAACATTCCATTCATATTGACCCATTGGCACATTGAAAGCAGTTTTGTATCTATCTGATTCAGATATCTGAATTTGACAATAACCTGATTTTAAATCAAATTTGGAAAATGTAATGGCATCATGTAATCTATCTAATAAATCTTTTTTATTAGGAATAGGATATCTAATCCATTTTAACACCTTATTAAGGTGTTTGTAATTAATGACTAATCTAGGAACTCCTCGTTCCGGTTCAGCATGCTTATTAACATAAAAAGCAGTACAAGACCATTTGGACTTTGAGGGTCTAATTAAACCCTTTTGTTGTAAGGAATCAATTTCCTTTTTGCATAACTCCAAATACTCAGAGTTCATCTGACAAGGTTGAGCCTTGGTAGGGATATTATCCTCAGAAAAGTCTTCTTCATAAGGAAGACTTATAATATGCTTTTTTCTACTCCAAAATTGATTCGAATGGTCACCACAAATAGAAGTAGAAAATTGGTTTTTGAGAAAATTAATTTTTCTACTAACTTAGGATATTTTAAATCTTGTTCAATCGTAATGGAACAAATTTCATTTTTCAAAAATTCAATTTGATTGATTTTTGAAGAAATATTATTAGAAATAATCTCATTCAAAAAGTGATACTTTTACTATTGTAAGTACCAGTAAAACTTTTTGTATCCCAATATAAAAAGACATTAATTTAATAAAAAATGGGACACCAAGTATTACATCCCTATCAATGTCTTTTACCAAAACAAAGCTTTCAGGAATGCATGTGTCCTGTTGGAAATATAAGCCCTAGGTAATTTATATGAAATACCCATTGCACCACCACTAGCATTTTTTAAACGATGAGTGGTTTTATGAAAATATCTGGAGGGTATTACTCCTTCTTTTATACAATTTAAATCTGCTCCACTATCAAATAAAGCAACAAACTCTTTTTTGAAATTGTAGTCAATTAAAAGAGTTATTTTTATTTAAAACTTTTGGGTAATAAAATATTGCAATTTTTTTAAAAATTCATCTTCAGGAAAATCCCTTACTGCCAGTAAAGTATTAGCAGTTTTCTCTTCTGAAGAACTAGCAATATTATCTACCTCAGTAATCTTAACACTGGGATCTGTATTAATCACCACAGAATTTTCTAATCTGAAAATCCTTTCATCTAAGTCTACATTTGAAGCCTTTAATTCCGAGATTTCTTTCTTGAGATAATTTATCTCAATACTTAAATCTTGGATAGTAGCAAGCCTTTCAGGCTGAAACTTGTTTTTCACCATTTTTCTTATTTCAGACATGGTGTAAGGTCCTTTTTGAGATGGAATATTTTTCACCTCTGTTCCTACTTCTGCACTAGTAGGAATCTTATCTATTAGTTGGGATCTTAATTTAGGGTCTTTAATAACCCTTAAAAGATCAATCAAATTTTTGTTAGATAGAACATTGATCTTCAAGTCTCTAAATTGGGAGTAAATATTAAAAAATTCATAGTCGGTATTATAACAATGATTTGAGCATTGTTCCTTATTACAGGACTCTTGCTCTTCTTCAGAAGATGAAGTATAACTTTCTTCATGAAGGACCCTTAGGTCTTCATTTGTTAATGAAGAACCTTCATCAGTGTCAGATATTTCTGGAGAAGAATTTAAAAGAATCTTACATAAAGAATCTTTGATATGATCATCTAAATCAAGTTCCTTGATCTTGTCCTTGATTTTACAATCCTTAGCGTAATGACCTACTCTACCACATTTATAACAGGCCTGAGGGTTTGGATTTAATAAAACTCTTTCTAGCTTTATGAAAAGCCTTTCTTCTTCGGGTCTTTTCATGTCGTTTCTCCGGCGAACCCTTTTTCCTTTTAAAATCCTTTTTATGGGATTTCTTCTTCTTGGAAGATATATCAATGGCGAACTGTTCACATTCACCTAATTGCTGTCTCTCTGTGAGACGATGTTTCTTAATTTGTTGGTTTATCTTGATCTCATTACACAGAGTTAAACCTTCCTGAGTGCATACACTAAATAGTTTACCATATGAGTAATTATTATAATCAATACTCATTCCTGTGCCTCTAAGAACATTTCGAATCCTTTCAGCAAATAAGGGCGGGAGTCCATCTATGAATTTAGACTTCCAATGAGTACTATTACTCTCTGGTAATTCCATCACTCTGGATAAGAAAACATCTTTATACCATCGAAAAGATTTGAGGGTTTTACACTTCAAATTCTGGAGCATCGTTCTAATGGTCTCACTATTATCAAACCATCTTCCAGAAAAGTGTTCGATGATATTCATGACTAAACAATAGACTAAGTTTTGAACAGTCTTATCATCTTCAGTCTTGGTTGCGTTCATTATTTGAAAATGCTGGTCATGAGTGAGATAATTATCCCACCAGTCTTTTAGCTGACCAGTAAATCCGGCAATAATCATTTTTCCAATTGCCCTATTTGTATTCTTATTAACCTTACAGATAGTACTGTACATAAGCATTCTATGTACTGTCATATAGATCTGTCTTTCAGCAATACCATCTATATTCCACTCGTAGATATCTGACCCACTATAACCCTGGTGGTAGTGGTCATTGTCCTGTTCTTCTATTAGGACATCTTGAGGAGTTGGTCTTGGATAATAAAACATTCTTTGGTATGGTTTTCGAGCATACTTTTCAGAGATTTTATTAATCTCGTCATCTACTTTCAGATTGCTAGTAGATACATGCTCAAAACTTAGAGGACTAGCTCTAAATTCACCTAGCTTCTTAACAAGAAGTTCTTCAATATTTTCTAGACTTACGTCATCCAGACTTTTCAATTTAAAGTCTTTTACCTCAGGAGGTGGTTGGATACTTGCAGTAACGATTTTCTCTTTACCTTTAGTATCCTTCTGTTGGATATTTTGGACCTCAGCTATAAGCTTGTCCAATTTCTCATGGATCTTAATAACCTGTTCACCCAGAATACTCACATATATATTAGTATAATTATTCTGAGTAAGCATGGTATTCAAATTTTTAGCAGTTATAGTAGCAACATCATGTTTAAATATTTTTGAAAAAGCAGTGCAGTAAATAATTTTATCTTTTTTCCCTATATGAAAAGATTGTTGGGATGGAAAAATAGAATAAACAATATTTCCATTTGTGAGCATATAATCTCTTTCTAACACAAAAATATAGTAATAAACATGCTTAGACATAAACCATGGAACAAAAGCAATAATTTTATTGTTCTTGCTAATGTCTGCATAAAAGTCATGTCTAAAAAATTGTACCAATTCAGGACTCATGTTTTCATGAAACCATTTTCTGACAACAGCCCATCTGGGTTTTAGAAATTCTTCTAAAATCATTTTTCTTGCCGGTGAACCCGGACTAAAATCTATTTGGTTTTCAATCATTTTCAAACCCATTTGAAAAATCCATATCGGATGGAGTAGGGTCAAGATCTGCAGTATTATTAATCTTGACAATATTATCCTTACTGATAATAACATCATTAACTCTATTATTTTCTCTAATTTGAGATATGGATGCTCTAAATGAAAAATCTACCACATAATCAATTGGAGAAATATATGAAGAATTTGATCTAGTTAGTCTAGATGATAAACTAATATTATCAGTTTGATCGGGTTCATTGAACCTAATTTTAACAATGCCATATGAGGTTTGGTCTATTTCTGTAACCTCAGTATTACCAGTGTTTCGAGGTGCAACAGCTTCCTCTATGACCCATTCTTTAGGGAAATCAATTTCATCCCATTTGATAGGTCTTCTGGTGGTTACTTTAGATCTACCAAAGTTGGTTTCTATAAGAATAGTTTTGTTTTTGAAATCCATAATTTTACACATAGGATTTAAAGTATATAAAAGTTTGTAATAAATCCTATAACAGATGCATATGACTTCTGTACCAGGCAAATAATCATAACCATATTAATAAGCATGCTGAACAGGAACGAGGAGTTCCTAGATTAGTCATTAGTTACAAACCCCTTAATAAGGTGTTAAAATGGATTAGATATCCTATTCCTAATAAAAAGGATTTATTAGATAGATTACATGATGCCATTATATTTTCCAAATTTGATTTAAATTAGGTTATTGGCAAATTCAGATATCTGAATCAGATAGATATAAAACTGCTTTAGATAATATAATAAAAATATTAGATGAAATAGAAATAATAGGAGAAAACCCTTTAAAACATTGGGAAAACAATAAAGTTATGTGTAATTTAGATATATATATATATATATATATATATTACTTATATACAATTTATATTATATAATACATATATTATACATTCACTGATATTTTCAATTTAACGGTTGGGTGGGTGATTATTTGAGTTAATTCTTCTAAATATTATAACATTCTAATCAATCCTCCAGAAGACCATTTGGTTTAAACTAATGCATCGCATGAACTGTAACGATCCGGTCAGTCATTTTGAATAATACAATTTTGTTTCCTCATTTACTGCTAAATTTATGCTTTACAGTTGTTATGTGACTTGCCGGGGTAATTGGTTCGGGTCTAGTAAGGTTTTGAAATTAATTGAGACACTTAATCTCCAAGAAGAAAGCTTAAGTTGAATAATTTGACCGGAAGGTGAAATATGTGTAAACGATCCCGGAATGAATTTTTGATGATTTCAATATCTCCGTATGGTGATTTTGGGTTTTTGGGGTGTGTCCGGATATTTATTTCGAGGTTTGTAGCTAAATTAGGCTTGAAATGGTGAAAATAAGAAATTTAAGTTTGAAAGTTTGACCAGGGAGTTGACCTTTTGATATTGGGGTCGAAATCTAGTTCTGAAATTTTTTTCTAGCTCCGTTATGTCATTTATGACTTGTGTACAAAATTTGAAGTCAATCGGACTTGATTTGATAGGTTTCAGCATCGAATATAGAAGTTGGAAGTTCTTAGTTTCATTAAGCTTGAATTGGGGTGTGATTCGCGGTTTTAACATTGTTTGATGTGATTTGAAGTTTCGACCAAGTCCGTATCATGTTTTAGGACTTGTTGGTATATTTGGTTGGGGTCCCGGGGGACTCGGGTGTGTTTCGGATTATTTTGGGCTACTTTGGACGCTGATTTTCTGATATCTGATGTTGTTCTTCGCGTTCACGAGGAGCCTCTCACGTTAGCGAAGAAGAATTTGGCTTCTGGAAGTTTGTTCTTCGCGTTCGCGAAGAAGAAAATCTCGGTTGCACAGGTCTGACTTCGGAGGCTCATATCTCAAAATCTATAAGGAATTTGGAGGTGATCCAAAAATAAAAGTTGTAGCCCTTTGTGTCTAGTTTTCAGAAATTTAAATTAATTGTCATTTATATTTGTGTACAAAAATTTTTGGTAGTTACACTACTGGCTGTCCGGGGAGAGTTCAAAAATCTCTGCTGCACATGGTTGACTTTAGAAGCTTATATCTCACAATATATAATGACTTAGGAAATGAGCAACCTATGAAACTATAGCCCTTGGTTTCTAGTTTTCAGAACATCAAACCATTTGTCATTTGGAGGTGTGCAAAACGTTATGACCATTATACTAAAGGCTGTCTGGAATGAGTTTGGAAATTGCTGATGAGGAATTTGTTCATCGCGAGCGCGAGAGAAGGGTCTTGAATGCGAAGAACAAACCCCTAGGCAGCAGAATAAAGTCCAAATTCGTCCCATTCTTCCATTTTTGGACCAAGGAAGCTCGGATGAGGTGATTTTTTGAGGGATTTTTAGAGAAAACAACGGGGTAAATGTTCTTAACTCAATTTTGGTTATATTACCCGAATCTATTACTAATTTTAGCATTTAATCTGTGATTTAAGTTGGAAAAGTTTGAAAACCCTCTTAGATAGATTTGAGGATTTGGGGGTCAAATTATTATCGGAATTTAGTAATTTTAGTATGGTTAGACTCGTGAATGAGTGGACTTTCATATTCCATGACTTCCATCGGATTCCGAGACGTGGGCCCCATGGGTGATTTTTGAGTTAATTTCGAATTTTTATTGAAAAATGTAGTATTTTTCTATGAAATTGATTCTATAAATTTTGTTGACTGTATCGAATTTCTTTGGCTAGATTCGAGCCATTCATAATTGGATAATCGAGGAAAAAGGCCTACTAGTGGATTAAATTGGAGCAAGTCGAAATAACTATCTTGTGTAACCTTGTGTGGGGGACTTTCCCTTAGGATTTGAGTCATCTATGTTGATTGTAGTTCATGTACGCGAGGTGACGAGTGCGTGCTCGGACTTATTTTGTGGAAAATTGGCCTTTAGGGTTTTTAGATCTTTATATTCACTGTGTATGAATGTGTTCTTGACATGAATCAGTTTCCTATTTACTAGTTTCACCTCTATATGCTTAATTAGAATTAATTGCTTCATGATTCACTGTTATTGCCTAATCGACTCCTATTTGACTTAACTGAAGAATTTCGCTTCTCCTATTGTCATGCTATCTTTTCATAACTGCTTGTCTTAATTGGGAATTTATCATCATCCCCTCCTATAACTGTTTAGTCTTAAGTGAAGCTAAGATCATCTTTCCATAATTGAATTGTCGGATATCCTCATATTTGTCCAACCTTAAAAGGAGTTAGATAACCTATACCTTTGCTGACTTGCTTTTATTTGGGACTACTTAACTCGTGTTAATTTTCTTGTTATTGACTTGTATATTGTGGATCGTTGCTATATGTTAGATTTCCCTTTTGTTGAACTGTTCCCTTTATGCCATCATTTTTTTGTGTGGTTATTCCTTGTGAGTTGGTCCTACAGTTTCTTCATGTATTTACTTTCGGACTACGGATCAGTATTCAGAGAGACCCCCCTGCACATTTATAATTGGGTCTACGGGATGATATCCCGGGAGATCCCCACGTACTGGATATTTACTTTGGAACTATGGATTGGTATTCTGGGAGATTTCCCTACATATTTACGATTTGGACTACGGGACGATATCCTGGGAGATCCTCTGCACATTTACATTTGGGACTACGGGACGATATCCTGGGAGATCCCTTGTTAAAATCACTGTGTTCTGAGCTGTTGTTCTCATTTATCCTATCCCTGTGTAAACTGTATATGTGTTGTCCGTTTTTGTCCTAATGCTTACTAGCTGGTATGAACTATGATAGGACACTTGCACAAGCATACACATGGCCAAGCATCCTTATCGGATAGGAGGCTCCTTGAGATTTCTGAGTATAGACGCACACCCTTGTTATTTGCCTTCCATGTGAGAATGACCCTTTTGGGCACGTGAGTTGTCAGTATGATTAGGAGGTGTGATGAGGGCACAGGATGCCAAGTGTTAGGGTTCAGGTATTGAGACCCGTATTGTATGATTATGAGATAAGGGTGACTTATATTCGAAGATTATCTATTTTAAAAGAATATATTCGAAGGTACTTATTTTTAATTAACTATTTTGAAATGTTACAGGGTGACTTATATGCGATGGATATTTGTTTGAAAAGATTATATTCGAAAAGCATTTATTTTTGAAAGAACTCTTTTGAAAAGAACATTTATTTGAAGGAAGTATATTTCGAAATATTTTTTTTATCACTTGAAAGGTTTGACTATTTGATTGACGCTTGCTGGTTAAGACTTAAGGTGAAAACTATCGGAGATGTTGAGTTATGACTTGTCTTTACTGTATTTGTGATTTCGGATTTGGGTTGTATCCTCGCTTACCTTTCCGTGTTTTCCTTATGGTGTTCCGCTGAGTACTTGCTGTTTTCTTTCCTTATTGCAATTACTATATTGTTAGACATACTACGTAGTCTCTATATAAATATCATGTTTTGTTTATTAGACCAGTAGGTGTCTTGACTGTTCCTCATCACTTCTCCATCGAGGTTAGTCTTAATACTTACTAGGCACTGCTATGGTGTGCTCATACTACACTTCTGCATATTTTTTGTGCAAATTCAGGTATTGTTCGCTAGTAGCTATGCGGATCCTTACCGAGGAGACTCAAGGTAGCCCTGCTGCTGCGTTTCATAGGCTTTAGAGTTACCATCCTTTTTTATATTCACACTGTTGTACTTATTTCCATACGATTGTGTTTAGAAGTTGTAGCGAAACTCTATAGAGCTTATGACTTGTACTACCGGGTTTGAGAGTTATAAATTTTGTAGAGATTTCTGCTTCGGGGCTGTCACGACCCAAAAATTAGCCCGGTTATGATGGCGCCTATCGTGAAACTAGGCCAAACAACCCTTTTCAAAATACTCCATATTTCATTTAAGAACTTAAGAAAACAATATTTTTAACAGAAATCCGATAAAAGGTAAAAGTAGAAGTCAAAACAAGCCGAAAAAAGTACAAGCCCGATCTCTGGTGTCACTAAGTCATGAGCAAAATACTACAACTGTTCGAAATAAATAAGACTACATAGTCTGAGAATATCCAACAAAAGTACGACAAGGAAGATAAGGAAGGATAAGGCGGAACTGCGGTCGCCAGGCAGCTACCTCAAAATCTCCAAAAAAGAGTCTCCAACTGGTATGATCAACAATTGCTATCGTGCCCCGAGATACCTGGATTTGCACACAGGGGTGCAGGGGGTAACGTGAGTACACCAACTCAGTAAGTAATAAGTCCAAAATATGGACGGACGGTAGTAACGAACCAAACCTCAATAGGTATACAAATAAACTTTACGGTAAAGTAGGCATGCTTGCAGTTCAAGTAAAAGCTCAGTAGTATGTAAATACAACATGACCAGTATAGAGTATAAAGCTCAGGAAATCTCTAAGTAATAATGCACAAAGCAGTATGATCAATATTCCGTATACCACCACTCATAAGTGCTCAACCACTCGGTACTGTATATGGCCATCCGGCCCAGGGAAGATCCATCCGGAATATATACACATCATTGACCATAGTCATCTAGTACCGAGGAAGGCCATCCGGCCCCATGGAGAAGATCAATCTCCAGGTATCAGTACTTCAGACAAGATCCATGTCCAGGTAAAATCCATCCCTCAATATCATCAACTACGCTCACTAGGGGTGTAAAGACTCTAAATGGGCTTCTCTTATCCCAAGCGCTATATCCAGCCAACGAAGGCATGATCAATATCTCGCTACAACATGCAGCCCGATCCTATAGTGTCACTCAACATCAGGCTCTCGGCCTCTCTCAGTCATTACTCTCCAGTCTCATACATACAGGCTCAAAAGTGTCATGTTACTAGCTGAATAATGATATGATATGTCAAATAGCAATAATCGAGACTAAGGCATGATATAATATACATGAACAAGACTGAGTACAAAATCGTAATAAAGCTAATGACATGACAGCAAGAAACGACCTCTCGGGTCTGTTGATACACAATTTTTCCTTCATATATATTTATATATATATACATACTTTCAAAATATTGCATACACACTCACAAACATGCACAAATATTTTTATAATTTTTTTATAATTTTGAAAGGACTTAAAAACTAATTTATTTCTGTATTTTATTTATACAAATATTCAATAACTATTCTTCGTATTATTTTTATTAAGATTGATTATTTAAATTCATCATTTTATGCCCATATAAACCCTCAATATTTTAATTATATTTTTACAATCACATTTGCATTTTTAGTCTAGAATTTGTATTTTGCAGAAGTAGCCTATATATGTGCAAAATTATATTATCTATACAGAAAATGGTTTTTCATATTTTTATAATATTAAGTAAGTATTTTAAAATATTTTCACACATAAATCACATTTTTATCATTTATAAATTATTTTATAAAATTATTTTACTAAATTAATTGAGTATTTAAAATATAGCCATAGCAAAGACCCAAATTTCAAACTTAACCTAGCCCAATTACCCCCTTCCCGTCCGACCCAAACCCAGAGCCAAATACCCCGTTAGTTTCAACCCACCCCACCTAATGTTCAGTCCTGGTCGTTGATCTCAGAAGATCAACGACCTTAAACCAACCTCCCTTTTAATGTATCAAAACCCCCAAACCCTAACTCATTCGCCCAAACCCGCCGCCTCTGAATTCTCTCATCTCCTCTCCTCACCCTCTAACCCTAACCTATCGTCACTAATATCCCTCTTGATTCATGGGGGTTTCCTTCGATTTCATGCCCAATCCGGTCTCATCTCTCTACTGGTTATATGATTTCTATGTTTCCTAATGTGAATCTCAAGAGAATTGAACCAAATCAGGTTCAAAGTTTCTCATTTCTCGATTATTATATCCATGTTCGCTCCGATATCCGTGAATACTGATTTTTGTGTTCTTATGGTTTCAAATTTCTGGTTCAAACCAGATTTGATTCGCTTATGTCTAATTTTTACAAACCTAGCTATTTTCTGGTTGAATCAGCTTAGATATCTGAAGCGGTTCTGAGTTTGTTTGGTATTTCTCCCTTAAGATTTTCCGTCTTACTATTATTTGTTAACTGATTTTATTTTACCTTAAAAAGCTAGGGTTTTTATTTATGATAGATTTCTGCAAAAAGGTTTTAGCGTTTAAATGTTTTCATCTCTGATTTTCTTATTTTACTTTTCGACTAATTTTTACTTGATTTAATCAATCTCCATCTATATGTCTTTGTATTTCTTAGGGTTTCAGTTATACAACTATTTATGCTACTATCTTTTGCTCGTTCACCTTTGATTTTGTCAATTAAATGTTAATTAGTTTACTTACTTAAATTAAGGCTTGAAATTGGGCTTTCCTTATTAGATTTTACCTTCTTGCCTTATGTGTAACTAGTAATTGATACTACTAGCCTGATTTTATGCTTTGATTGTTCATAACTAACTTCTGATTAATTTCAGAGTTGATTCTTGCCTTATTTAGCCTAGCCCTTAATTACTGGTTGATTCCATATGTAACTTTCCTTAAATTAAGTAATACTAATCTGATTTTGTGGCTAATTTGTTCGTGACTGCTTCCACTTGATAGGTTGTCTGATTATTTCTTACCTTATTAACCTGGTTTTGATTTGCTAAGGGATTCCGTGTGAGACTTCCCTAAATTAAGTACCATCTATGGGATTCTGGCCCCTTAATTGAGCCATGACTGATGGTTAATTAATTTCCATACCTTATGTGCATATGATTGGCTCATTACCTTATGTGTCCTACTCTATTGCATACTATAAAACCCCCCATTGTTCTGGCTCGAAAGGGCATCAGTTCACAATATACACATATAGACTTAAGACAAAGCACTAAAAAATTCTTGCTCTCTCTTTGTTGCAAACTTCTGTCATATGTTTACTGCACTATCTATCCGGCTGGAAGCCAAGACTAGGTCTTGGATCCTTTTTACCTCATTCTTTTATTGCAAATTTTCAACTGGTATGCTCCCATTTTACTATCATGCAAACCTCTGCATGCATTTAGTTTATACACTGCATGTTCCTAACATGTCTTTTCTTATGTTATTTAATCAGTAGAATCTTCTAGACTAGCCTATCTATAACTGAACCTATGTGTTTCATACCATTTGTTCTCAGTCAGCCTATGTATCACCTTTGTTTATGCTGCAAGCTTCCTATTATTTGACTTGACTTGTATGATTCCTTATAATTAGTAGGCATTTCCCTTCTGTCCTGATCAAACTTGCATGTCCACTGCTATCACTTGTTTGCTTTTATTTCGTTGAATCCATGTGTACCTTGCTCTCAACCTGTTTGGTTCCTGCTTCAGTAAAACTTCTGTGTATCCATATGAATTAGACTCATGCTCATTCCTCATTTCCAATATGACCCCCAATCCCTGCTTCCCTTTTGTATGTGGCTGTTTGATCCTCTGCATGCCTTGCCTTGTGTTTGGTCACTTAGTAATAGCTAACTTAAGTAATCCCATTTTTGAATGTTGTTTGTTTGCTGGAACCTTTGCCTAAGTTCCAGGAATTGAATGACTCTATTTGTTTCTGGTTTCTTGAAAGTTTAAAACTATTTTTTCTCAAAACTACTCTTGTAGATCACTATCCACTTCTAATTCTTAGAACACTTAGGGTCCTGCCCCTCCAGTGTGAGTATTGCTTTGGAGTCCATGAGACCCCTCTGAACTTTGACACACTGGGGTTGGCTATTCCACACTTCACAAGTTGTTGATCTTTAAAAGAGGCCTTGGTGTGAGCACTGCCCTGGGTCCTTGAGGCCCTTGGGAACTTTGACATACTAAGATACCCTCACTGGCACTATGAGATGTGGCATTTGAGACTGTTTGAAGGCCTGGTTCCCCAAGTTTTACTTTGGGTCTATCCAGGCTCCCTATAGTATACTATTACCATTCCTGTAATTTATTTACATTTGGCTTGTAATATTAATTACTTTATAAACATATATTGGGGAAATTAGTAAATTAGGAGGGATTATTATATGTATTTTTGGTGGGAATTTGGGTAGAAATCATGTCTTAGGTTATTATGACTGTTTGCATGCATTAGAAACCATGTTTCTTAGGGTTATTTACCTACATTAGACACCATGCCTATAATTATTGCAATATTTGTTCATTTAGAAAACTAAGCTTATAGTTTATTGCAATGTTGAGATACCATGCCTATAAGGTTTAAAAAAATCAATCTTGTGTGTTTAGACATTACGCATGTAATCTTTTTGAAAATAGTGCCAAGGTTTAAAACAGTTTCTGCATATCAATAAAGTTTTAGCTAACTACTGCATTTAGATATTACGCCTATAGGGTATTTGAAAACCGATTTCTGCAAATCTAAATTAGTCATTACACCTAGACAGTAGCCTATAGGATACAAACTGCCTGCCTAAACTTGTTTACTGATTTACTACACTCCTGATTAATGATTAGATATCATGCTTATAGGACATCAATATTACACGCCTAGGAAAGCCTGTAGGGCAATTAAAATCCTGCAAAACTGTAAAATTATGCTCTGTTATTTGTGACTGCCCATATTCAACAGGTTTTTTTAAATCAGTAGGCAAACTGATTAAGTTTTTACACTCTGGTCTTAACACAATAATGCATATTCTCCGCTCACCTAGATATCCTTTTCTAGGGCTTCTCTTAAATATCTGAAAACTGTGTTTGAGACGTGCATTTGCTTGCTCTATTTGTGGAGGTAAAACTTGAGCCTTTAATTGTTCTATCTTTGGTCCAGTCCTAATTGTTTTGGTTGTCACCTAGAATTTTCTCCTTTAAGTACCTTAGGATAGTCTAGAACTACCTAAATTAGAGGTCCTAAATACCCCCAAGGTCACAAGAAAGGGACAGGTAGTGCACACATAAGATATCTTTTAAGGTTGCTAGAACGCTTTAAGCTATGACCAAGGGGAGGGAATTGGGTAGTAAGGATATAATGACCTGCGTGCTAAAGTCATGTGTAGCCCCTCGTTGAGGAGTGATTACCGGGCATTGCATGGGTATAATCCTGTAGGCTAACCAACCTAGGACTCCCCTTTCCCAATTCCCATATGTGTTTAAATTCTCTGAACCCCCTTTACATATACATAAGCTGTCCAAATCTCTTTACCTTCACTATCTGAACTTCCTTGATCATATATGCATGGGGAAAGCTACTTTATTTTGCAAATATTTGCTTGGTTGTTAATTGACTAATTCATATAGTTTAAGTTTGGTCGGGACCCACCATTGTAGATCGCGAGGCACCTTCCCCTTAAGGTTATTTCGAGCCCTTACTCTAATTTCTGGTGATGCAAACTAGTTCATAGGTCAATCCCTCTAGGTGCCCTAACGCACCATAATCCGTTAGGTGGCGACTCTTCAAATACCCAATTCCAAAAAAGAAATGAATTGTTCCCCCATGAATGTCGAAACCCGAACTTCCCCGCAAAAAGGGGAAAAAAGGGGCGCGATAGGGTCTCAACAGTATTGACGTGAAGCCTTAACATGATAATTAGCATGATTTGCAGTTCATTAACTTAATCACATAATTACAACACAGATATCAGCATGAAAGAGTCATTAAGCAGTGCCATGGAATGACCCAGGCCGCAGTTCTCACGGTGTATGCCCACACGCCCGTCACTTGGCATTTGCGTCACCTCAATAGAAATCATAGAACACATAGTTCAGGGTTTCGAACCCTCAGAACCAAGTTTTAAAGCGTTACGTATCTCAAGCCAAGCCAAACTCTAGCCCACGACGCCCTTGCCTCTTGATTCGCCCTCCAAATACCCCGAATCTAACCAAAATTAGTATACAACCATCAATATACGCTAAAGGAGTGAAACCCATACGAAAATTATCAATTTAACTCAAAATTCCCGAAATTAGCCAAACCCGAACCTCGGTCCCATGTCTCGGATTCTGGTAAAATTCACAAAACTAGAATCCTTACACTCTCACGAGTTTTGTACATACCAAATACACCAAAATTCGACCACAAACGACCCCTCAAATTCCTAAATCAAAGCCTCTAATTTCAAGCCCTAATCTCCCAATTTTCTTCCCTAATTTCCCACTAATACCATGATTAAACAATGAAAAAATGGCCATAAACACAAATAATAAGGCTTAAGAAGCTTCCCCAACTGAAACCATTCGATTCCCTTGAAAGATCACTGCCCGAGCTCTCTTCCCTTCTTCAAAAATGGCAAAACTTAGCAAAATTTGCAAAGGGGGCCTTTTTATACCTTCTGCCAAGCGATACCGCATCTGTGGTCTATTTCCCACATCTATGGGACTACTCTTGCGCCTACCCATCCGCTTCTGTGGTTTTTAATTTAAATTCCCTAACCGCACCTACGACGAAATACACGCACCTGCGGTCACGCAGGTGCGTCCCTTTCTCCGCATCTGCGACTTCTGCCTTCTTCACCTATGGAAGCACCTACGACTGTTTCTCGCTCCTGCGGTCATCGCACCTGCGGTCCCCTAATCGCATGTGCGGTTATGACAAAACCTCAACAACTCCAGTTGCAAACTCCATCTCCCAAACTTTCTAATAACTATCCGAAATCATCCCGAGGCCTTTGGGACCTCAACAAAAAGTACGAACAAGTCATATACCACTATTCAAACTTATACCAATCTTCTGAACACTCAAAACAATGCCGAAACACCAAATCACCCTCGGATTAAAGCTTAAGGATTCCAAAACTTCCTAATTCTGCAAACGGTCAAAAAGTCTATCAAACCTCCTCCGAATGACCTGAAATTTTGCACATACGTCACAAATGACACAACTGACCTACTCCAATTTCCGAAATTCTATTTGACCCCGATAACAAAATTTCCACTACCAACAGGAAAACGCCAAAATTCCAACTTCGCCAATTCCAACATAAATCTACCACGAACCTCCGAATTACCTTTCGATCATGCTACTAAGTTCCAAATCACCTAACGAAGCTATCTGAACCATAAAAACCATATTCCGAGATCTTTTACTCACAAGTCAACTTTCGGTTGACTTTTCTAGCTAAAAGGCCAATTTAAGAGACTAAGTGTCTCATTTCTCTACAAAACCACTCCGAACCCGAACCAAACAACCCAATACCACGTAATACAATTGAATGACACATAAAGAAGCAGAAATGGGAGAAATGGAGCTGTACCTCATGAAACGACCGGCCGGGTCGTTATATCCTCCCCCTCTTAAACAAACATTCGTCCTTGAACGAGTCAAGAAACATACCTGAAGCCTCAAATAGGTGAGGATATCTGCTCCACATCTCTCGCTCGGTCTCCGAGGTAGCTTCGTCCAGGGGCCGACCTCTCCACTACACTTTCACTGAAGCTATATCCTTTGATCTCAACTTTCAAACCTGACGCTCCAAAATAGCCATTGGCTCCACATCATAAGTCAAATCACTGTCTAGCTGAACCGTGATGAAATCCAAAACATGAGACGGATCGCCAATATACTTCCGGAGCATAGAAACATAAAATACCTGATGCACACTCGATAAGCTGAGTGGAAAAGCAAGCTCATAAGCCACTTCCCCAATCCTCCGAAGCACCTCAAAAGGCCCAATGAGCTGAGGACTCAATTTACCCTTCTTCCCAAATATCATAACGCCATTCATGGGCGAAACCTTCAGTAGAATCTTCTCCCCAACCATGTAGGACACATCACAAACTTCCTGTTAACATAACTCTTTTGTCTCGACTGCGCTGTACGAAGCCACTCCTGAATCACCTTCACCTTGTCCAAAGCCTCCTGCACCAAGTTTGTACCCAAAAGCCTAGCCTTGCTGGGCTCAAACCAACCAACTAGAGATGTACACCGTCTCTCATATAAAGCCTCATATGGAGCCATCTGAATGCTCGACTGATAACTGTTATTGTAAGCAAACTCGCGAGCAGTAGAAACTGATCCCATGAACCCCCAAAATCAATCACACAAGCGCGCAATATGTCCTCCAATATCTAAATAGTGCACTCGGACTGCCCGTCCGTCTGAGGGTGAAAAGCTGTGCTCAACTCAACCTGAGTACCCAACTCTTTCTGCACGACTCTCCAAAACTACAAAGTAAACTGAGTACCCCTATCTGAAATGATGGAAAATGGGACACCATGCAAGCGAACAATCTCTCTAATATAGATCTCTGCCAAACGCTCCGAAGAATAGGTAGTACACATAAGAATGAAGTGTGCGGACTTGGTCAGCCGATCCACAATCACCCAAATAGCATCGAACTTCTTCAAAGTCCGTGGTAGTCCAACTAAAAAATCCATTGTGATCTGTTCCCACTTCCACTCTGGAATATCTATCTGCTGAAGCAAGCCACCCGGTCTCTAATGCTCATATTTCACTTATTGACAAATGAGACACCGAGCTACAAATCCTACAATATCCTTCTTCATTCTTCTCCACCAGTAATGCTGTCTCAAATCATGGTACATCTTCGTGGCACCCGGATGGATGGAATACCGCGAGTTATGGGCCGCCTCTAGAATCAACTCCCGAAACCCATCTACATTAGGCACATATATCCGGCCCTACATCCTCAAAACCCCATCATCACCAACAGTCGCATCTTTGGCATCATCGTGTTGAACCTTGTCCTTGAGGACAAGCAAATGAGGATCATCATACTGGCGCTCTCTAATGCGATCAATTAAGGAAGACCGAGAAATCACACAAGCTAATACCCCAGTGGGCTCCGAAATATCCAACCTCACGAACCAATTAGCCAAGGCCTGAACATCAACTGCAAGAGGTCTCTCCCCAATAGGAATATACGCCAAATTCCCCATACTTACCGCCTTCCTACTCAAGGCATCAGCCACTACATTGGCCTTTATCGGATGGTACAAGATGGTGCTATCATAATCCTTTAGCAGCTCCAACCATCTCCACTGCCTCAAATTGAGATCCTTCTACTTGAACCAGTGCTAGAGGCAACGATGATCAGTAAACACCTCACAAGACACACCATACAAATAATGCCTCCAAATCTTCAACACATGAACAATGGCAACCTACTCTAGATCATGAACGGGTTAGTTTTTCTCATGGGGCTTCAACTGACGAGAAGCATAAGCAATCACTCTCCCCTCCTGCATCAACACACACCCGATACCAACTCTCAAAGCATCGCAATACACTGTATATAAACCTAAAGTTGATGGCAAAACTAACACTGGAGCTATGGTCAAAGCAGTCTTTAGCTTTTGAAAGCTCGCCTCGCACTCATCTGACCACCTGCAAGGAGCACCCTTCTGAGTCAATTTGGTCAAGGGTGATTCTATAGATGAAAATCCCTGAACGCACCGGCGGTAATAACCCGCCAAACCAAGAAAGTTGCGAATCTCTGTGGCTGAGGACGGTCTGGGCCAACTGTGAACCGCCTCTATCTTCTTCAGATCAACCTGAATACCCTCACTGGACACCACGTGCCCCAAGAAAGCCACTAAACTGAGCCAAAACTCATATTTAGAGAACTTTGTATAAAGTTTCTCCTCCCTCAATCTCTGCAATACAACTCTCAAATGCTCTGCGTGCTCCTCCTAACTACGCGAATATACCAGAATATCATTAATGAATACAATAACGAATGAGTCGAGATAAGGCCGAAACACACTATTCATCAAATGCATGAACGCTGCTGGGGCATTGGTCATCCCAAACGACATCACAAGGAACTCATAATGACCATATCTGGTCCTGAAGGCTGTCTTAAGAATATCCGATTCCCTAATCTTCAACTAGTGATACCCAAAACGGAGATCAATCTTGGAGAACACCCTCGCTCCCTAAAGCCGGTCAAATAAATCATCGATACGAGGCAAAGTATACTTGTTCTTGATTGTGACCTTGTTCAATTGTCTGTAATCAATGCACATACTCATAGTTCCATCCTTCTTCTTCACAAACAGAACAGGCGCACCCCACGACGACATACTAGGTCGAATAAACCCTTTATCAAGGAGTTCCTAAAGCTGTTCCTTCAACTCCGTCAGTGCCATACGATACATTGGAATAGAAATGGGCTGAGTGCCCGCCACCAAATCAATATCCCTGCCTAGTGGCATGCCCAGCAGGTCCGCAGGAAACATATCCAAAAGTCCCTCACTACCGGAACTGAATCAATGGTAGGAGTCTTTGCACTAACATCCCTCACAAATGCCAGATAAGAAAAACAACCCTTCCCAATCATCCGTTGGGCCTTCAAAAATGAAATCACTCTACTCGGTACATAATCCGTTGAACCTTGCCACTCAATCCATGGTACTCCCGGCATAGCCAACGTCATTGTCTTAGCATGACAATCCAAAATAGCACGACACGGAGATAACCAATCCATGCCCAATATCACATCAAAGTCAACCATACTAAGCAACAAGAGATCCACTCGGGTATCCAAACCCCCAATAGTCACTACACACGATCGATATACACGGTCCACAATAATAGTATCACCCACCGGAGTAGATACATGAATAGATAAAACAAGAGACTCGCAGGGAGTATCCAAATAATGGGCAAAATATGATGACACATATAAAAAGGTGGAACCGGGATCAAATAATACAGAGGCATCTCTGTGGCAGACTGAGATAATACCTGTAATTACTACATCTGAAGTAATAACATCTGGTCTGGCTGGGAGGGCATAGAAATGGGCCTGACCACCACCTGATCGACCTCCCCCTCTAAGGCGACCCCTAGCTGACTAACCTCTACCCCGAGCTGACTGAGCGGGTGGGGAAGTAACTGGTGCTAAAGTCGAAGGCTGACTCCTCTACTGGGATGTGCCTCCCGTAAGACGGGGATGGAACCTCTTGATATGACCCAAATCTCCACACTCAAAGCAACTCCTTGCAGCAAGTGGCGGTGCAGACAGAAGGGAGCCCCGAGTACCGGGATGTCCACTAGAAGGACCCGGCATAGATGAGCCCTAAACTGATGGTGCCTGAGTCGAACTCTAAGCTAGAAGGGCACTGAGAGATGAGTGACCCTAATGTGAACTGTGAGAAGCATGGCTAGATGACCCACCACGGTAACTTAAACGGGCTGGCTGAGCATGTCTGAATGGACTGCATCTGTCGTGCTGAAGCTGACCTCCCGAGGGAATACCACTGAAGCTACTAGATCCTCGAAACCTCTTGGCCTCCCTCTCATCCCGCTCCTGGCGGCGAACTGACTCTATCTCTCTAGCAATGTCAACTACCTCCTCAAAAGGAGCGCCAGATACCCTCTCTCTGGTCAGAAAAATCTGTAGCTGATAGTTGAGGCCATCAACAAACCTCCTGATCCTCTTCCTATCCGTGGGAACTAGCTAGATAGAATGACGGGCCAACTCGAAAAATCTCATCTCATACTGCGACATAGTCATATCCCCTTGACGAAGCTGCTCGAACTGCCTGTGTAGCTCCTCTCTGCGGGAATGAGTACATACTTCTCTAGGAAGAGAATAAAAAACTGATGCCAGGTAAGGGGAAGTGCACCAATAGGCCTGGGCATACTCACCCTCTACACTACTGAAAGTCGGAGGCATAAGTCTACCAAATCTCTCCAATCGATGTTGCTCGTTATCAAGCATAACTGGAACTACAAAATCCTGAGCAAGTGCAACCGACTAGGCTGGTGGTGCCTCAGGTGTTTGGAGTCCCTGAATAACCTGCTCGGGTGTACGGGCAGTAGGAGTCTGAGTGCCTACACCGGCCTGAAAAGTAGCTACTGTGGTAGAAACCGCGACTGCCTGAGCAAGACTGGTGCATATGGTCAGAATTTGAGCCAAGGTCTCCTTGAGACCCATAATAACAATAGGCATAGTCGGTGCCTAAGCTGGTACTGCCGGAGCATCCCCCACTAGAACTTGATCATGAACTAGGGCGGCGGGTTGATCTGCATGTGCTGCCCTAGCTACTATACGGGCCACAACTCTGCCCCTACCGCGACCTCGACTGGTGGTATTGGTGGTCGTCCGTCCTGACCGATAGCACATGTCCTCACCATATGTGAGAGAATAGAATAATAAAAGTTTAGTTTTAGAGTCAACAAATTGGCACGACAAGAATTCAAGAATGTGAAGTTTTCCTAAAGGTTCTACAGCCTCCCGAGGATAAGTACAGACGTCTCTATATCAATTTGCGAGACTCTATTAAACCCGCTAATGACTCGTGAGACCTATGTAACCTAGGCTCTAATACCAACATGTCACGACCCAAAAATCGGCCTAGTCGTGATGGTGCCTATCATGAAACTAGGCCAGCCAACACTTTTCAAAATACTCCATATTTCATTTAAAAACTTAAGAAAACAACATTTTTAACAGAAATTTGATAAAAAGTAAAAGTAGAAGTCATAACAAGCGGAAAGAAAGTACAAGCCCGATCTCGGGTGTCATTAAGTCATGAGCAAAATACTATAACTGTTCGAAATAAACAAGACTACATAGTCTGAGAATATCTAACAAAAGTACTACAAGGAAGATAAGGAAGGAAAAGGCAGAACTGTGGTCGCCAGGCAACTACCTCGCAATCTCCAAAGAAGAGTCTCCAACCGATATGATAAACAACCGCTACCATAACCCGAGATACTTGGATCTGCACACAGGGGGTGCAGGGGGTAATGTGAGTACACCAACTCAGTAAATAACAAGTCCAAACTACGGACTGATGGTAGTGACGAACCAAACCTCAATAGGTATACAAATAAACTGTACGGAAAAGTAGGCATGCTTGAAATACAAGTAATAGCTCAGTAGTAAGTAAATACAATATGACCAGTACAGAGTATAAAGCCCAAGAAATCTCTAAGTAACAATGCACAAAGCAGTATGATCAATGTTCCATATACCACCACTCACAAGTGATCAACCACTCGGTACTGTATATGGCCATCCGGCCCAGGGAAGATCCATCCCAGAATATATACACATCACTGACCATAGTCATCCAATACCGAGGAAGGTCATCCTGCCCCATGGAGAAGATCAATCTCCAGGTATTAGTACTTCGGACAAGATCCATGTCCAGGGAAGATCCATCCCTCAATATCATCAATTGCGCTCACTGGGGGTGTAAAGACTCTGGAGGGGCTTCTCTTAGCCCAAGCGCTATATCCAGCCAACGAAGGCATGATTAATATTTCGCTGTAGCATGCAACCCGATCCTATAGTGTCACTCAACATCAGGCTCTCGGCCTCTCTAATTCATTACTCTCTACCCTCACACACACGGGCTCACAAATGTCATGATACTAGCCCGAACAATGATATGATATGTCAAATAGATATAATCGAGACTGAGGCATGATATATTATGCATGAACATGACTGAGTACAGAATAGTAATGAAGCTAATGACATGACAGCAAGAAATGACCTCTCGGGTCTCAACAGTATTGGCGTGAAGCCTTAACATGATAATTAACATGATTTGTAGTTCATTAACTTAATCACATAATTACAACACAGATATCATCATGAAAGAGTCACTAAGCGATGCCATGGAATGACCTAGTCCACAGTTCTTACGGTGTACGCCCACGCGCTTGTCACTTGGTATTTGCGTCACCTCAATAGAAATCATAGAATACATAGTTCGGGGTTTAGAACCCTTAGAACCAAGTTTGGAAGCATTACTTACCTCAAGCCAAGCCAAACTCTAGCTCGCGATGCCCTTGCCTCTCGATTCGGCCTCCAAATGCCCCGAATCTAACCAAAATCAGTATACAACCATCAATATACGCTAAAGGAGTGAAACCCATACGAAATTTATCAATTTAACTCAAAAATCCCGAAATTAACCAAATCCGACCCCCGGGCCCACGTCTCGAATTCCGATTAAATTCACAAAACTAGAATCCTTACACTCTCACGAGTTAATACATACCAAATACACCAAAATCCGACCACAAACGATTCCTCAAATCCCTAAATCAAAGACTTCAATTCCAAGCCCTAATCTCCCAACTTTCTTCCCTAATTTCCAACTAATACCATGATTAAACAATGGAAAAATGGCCATAAACATAAATAATAAGGCTTAAGAAGCTTACCCAACTGAAACTCTTTGATTCCCTTGAAAGATCACTGCCCTAGCTCTCTTCCCGTCTTCAAAAATGGCAAAGCTTAGAAAAATTCGCGAAGAGGGCCTTTTTATACCTTCTGCCCAGCGATACCGCATCTGCGGTCCATTTCCCACATCTACGGGACCGCTCCTGTGCCTACCTAGCCACTTCTGTGGTTTTTCATTTAAATTCCCTGACCGCACCTACGACGAAATATACGCACTTGCGGTCATGCAGGTGCGTCCCTTGCTCCGCATCTGCGACTTCTGCCTTCTTCACCTGTGGCCGCACCTGCGGCTATTTCTCGCTTCTGCATTCATCGCACATGCAGTCCCCTAACCTCAGGTGCTGTTATGACAGAACCTCAGCAGCTCCAGCTGCAAACTCCAACTCCCAAACTTTCTGATAACTATCCGAAATCATCTTGAGGCCCCAGGGGCCTCAACCAAAATCACGAACAAGTCATATACCACTATTCAAGCTTATACCAATCTTTGAAACAATCAAAACAACTCCGAAACACCAAATCACCCTCGGATTCAAGCCTAAGGATTCCAAAACTTTCGAATTCCGCAAATGGTCAAAAAGTCTATCAAACCTCCTCCGAATGATCTGAAATTTTGCACACACGTCACAAATGACACAACGCACCTACTCCAATTTTCAGAATTCCATTTCAATCCCGATATCAAAATTTTCACTACCAACCGGAAAACGCCAAAATTCCAACTTCGCCAATTCCAACCTAAATCTACCACGGACCTCCGAATTACATTCTGATCATGTTCCTAAGTTCCAAATCACCTAACGAAGCTATCCGAACCATAAAAACCATATTCTGAGATTATTTACTCATAAGTCGACTTTTGGTTGACTTTTTCAACTAAAAGACTAAGTATCTCATTTATCTACAAAGTCACTCCGAACCCGAACCAAACAACCCGATATCACGTAATACAACTGAACAACATATAAAAAAGTAGAAATGGGGGAAACTGAGCGGTGACTCATGCAACGACCGGCTGGGTCATTACAGAGACTATTAAAATTCATTTATTATTGTTGTATTCCAGTATGATTTAGGCTTACCTAGTCCCTAAGACTAGGTGCCATCACGATACCCAAACAGAAGGAAAATTGGTTCGTGACAAATTGGTATCAGAGCTCGAGGTTCATAGGTGCTACGAGTCATAAGCGAGTTTAGTAGAGTCTTGCGGATCGGTACGGAGATGTCTCTACTTATCTTCGAGAGGCTACGAAACTATTAGGACAGTCTCACTTCTTTCATTCCTATCGTGCGAGCTTATTGATCTCAGAGTTTGAACTTTTATCATTCCATTCTCTCACCAACAGTGAGGACACGAGCTGCACTTATCAACGGTGTTGCTCCCAGAGCAGGTGTTGCTAGAGGCAGAGATAGAGGCCGAAGAGGAATACATGCCACAACTACCATATTCAGAGCATCGATTTCACATTGGTTAGGTTCCAGGTGTCAGGGCGACATAGCCTGTGGTCCCAGTTCAGCTCATAGTCAGGGCAACAACATTTGAGGAAGGGCAATTTAGATTTGCAAGGTTCAAGGACTATGACCTTCCTACATTCAGTGGTTGGGCTTCAGAGAGCGCACCGAGTTTTATAGAGGAGTGCCATCGCATTCTCCGCACTATGGGTATTGCAAAGGCGAGTGGAGTTGTTTTTGCTATGTTCGAGCTTAAGGGAGCAGCTTATCAGTGGTGGTGGGCCTATGAGTTGGGTAGGACGGAGGATGCAACCTCACTTACATGGGATCAGCTTTCAGGGATGTTTTGAGAGAGTTTGTACCTCAGTCACTTCGGGATGCAAGGCGCGCGGAGTTTGAGCAGCTGTGTTAGGGCACCATGTCAATATTAGAGTATGCCGTCAAAATTTAGTGATTTGGCCAGACATGACCCTACCTTGGTTACCCCAGTTAGAGAGGGAGTTCATAGATTCATTGAGGGGCTCAGGCATGATATTTAGTTCAATATGACTCGAGAGTTAGAGTCAGATGTTTCATTTCAGCAGGTGGTAGGGATCGCTCACCGGTTAGAGGGCATGTTGGACCGGGAGCGAAAGGACAAACGAGATCAGGAGAGAGAGTTTGGGAAGGCGAGAATGCCTCGTAGACTGGAGAGGTCTACTAGTCCTTATTTTGGAGGTAGGGTGCAACTTGGTATAGGTTTCGTGGGTCAGCCAGTTCAGTTTGCGCTTCAGGCTTTGCACAGTGATTCAGGTGTTCATGGGTCTTAGAGTACCCGTACCGCACAGTTCCCATAGCCACGTTAGTAGAGGGATTGATTTGAGTGTAGAGATACTAGCCACATGGTGAGAGATTTCTCCAGATTTTGGGCAGATATGTCACAACGAGGTATTCAAGTGAGTAGAGGGCACCAAGAAGGGGAGGCCCGGCCCGTTGATGTATTTCATATAGTAGTCTTAAGGCCGTTCTGCCAGATGATTTCATTCAGGTATGCTTTTAATTTGTTATAGATGAGCACCATCTGTATTTCATTACAGTTCTGCTTATCGGGGTGAGTTCCCCTATTTGTTGCTCCACTTATGGGTGTGTTTCATGATTTGCACTCCGTTTATGTGGTACAGTGTTGGGAGGTTCTATGAGTGATAGCCGCATCTATCGTCTCTTTTTATTTATTATTGAGAGTTATGAGACTCGCAGTAAATTCCTATTGTCCAATATGGTAGGTTTGATGTAACTTTTGAGTATTTTTGGCTACGAGCTATGATTTTTGTGCTCCACGGGTATGGGAGCCAACACTTGTTGTAAATTGTGACGGAATTGATCTAGTGAGAGGTTCTAGCTGGTTTGATGTATATCCTACTTGTGATTCAGAGTTGAGTGCGAGACCTTCGTGATTTCATGTGATTATATGTGTTGAGTCGGGCTGCATGCCGTGGTTGAGAGTATATCAAGATGAGATCCTTGCCATTTGTTCAAATATTTTGATTTTTCCTTGTATTCATTTGTAGAATTTTTACTGATAGAGAGTTGTGCCTATCAGGCTTGTTTGGTAGTTCTCTTGTGTGCCTCTCTTTACATATCCAGTCATTTTAGTTTTATGCTTCTTAAATTTTAGCTTTGCGGGGTATGTTCCCATTGGTTTTAGTTGTGGCTTGTTTATTTGGGTGTTAGTTATGAGGTTTTCGTGGTTCTTGAATCATCATCAGTGTTGTAAAGGTTTGAAATGGGTTCCTATTGAATATGAGGCTTATGGCTAGTCCTGGAATTTGATTTCGGGCGGATATTGTGATCAGAAATATTATTATGGACCCTTGTGTGACGTGTCATTGATAACTAGGGATTTTAACGTATTTTATCCTCCTTCTTGCTTATGCTTTGATTAAAAATTCATACAAAATAGTCCCAAAAGGCTCACAAGTTGTGTTGATTGCAGATTTGATCAACAAAGTGACAAGATGTCAAAGATCAGCTCAAAAGGAGTGGAACTTGCACAAGTACCAAGACAAGACAAAGCTCAGGCAAAGCAAGGCCAATGCGGCCGCACTACATTCTGTAGGGTCCACACTGTGAGGTTCATAGAGCATGACTTTCAAGGCACAAAGGCATTGCGGCTGCACTAGGATTTGTGCGGTCCGCACCGAAGGCAATACGTCCGCACTAGGATTTGTGCGGTCCGCACTGAAGGCAATGCATCTGCACTCAATTTAGTGAGGTCCACAGAACCCAAGATCAGAGAAGTACCAGTTTCAAGGATTCAAGTCAATGCGGTCCACATTCCATTTTGTGTGGACCGCACTAGAACCTTCGCGAATGCAGTCCATTCTTTGCAGTCCGCAGTGCCTGAGTTCAAAGAGTTAGATCTTCATATTCAGAGCCCTAGTGCGGCCACACAACATTTTGTGTGGTCTGCACTAACCCCACAGGGGCATTTTTGTTCAGAATTTTCAACTTAGTATAAATAGCTTCTTTTTCATTTTTTAGGGTATCAGATATTGTAATTAAGCAGCTGCACTCGTGGGTTCGAGATTCTTAGCTATTTTGGGAAATTTCATTTACTTTTCATCATTGAATCTTGTTATTTATCTTATCAATTAATTAATATGAGTTGTTCTTCATCTATTTCTTATTTTCCTTCTTTAATTATGAGTAGCTAGACCCATAAGTTAGGGTTGTGGCTCAACCCTAGTATGGGTAATTGATGGATCTTGTATTTTAGAGCTATATTGACTATGGGTGTTTGATATTTGGGCCTATTTCATGGTTAGTTTCTGAATTAGTGGTTGCAAACACTAGTTTGAGTTTAGTTGACTTGGGTTCTTCTTGAGAAAGAGAACTTAAGTCTCCGAAATTGGTCCAACAAGGAATTGGGGCGTACTCAAGAGATTGATAGCCCCAGTTAAAGGGTTAAACCTCGAGAGAGTAATACCTGACTTGAACCCTAGTTGCTTGTGCAAATTTGCATACCCAATTGGTCTTGAGAAAACCAATTCGGGCAAAATCACTCGAACCACCGAGAGAGTAGAGTGGGTAAAATAGTGCAATGGTTATATCATACTCCCCAATCATGTCAATTGTGCTTTAGACTCAAGTACCCGTCAATTGACCACCTAGGCGAAAGTCACTACCCTAGTGCCTTTTAAATCATTTGAACAACCCATAGCATTAACTCTTAGCTTTATCTAGTTGCATTTACCATTTGTAGTTTGATAATAGTAGAAGTAAAATGAAAACCCCAAAAATGATTAGAAGTGTAATTTGGAACACATACGCAATCCTAAACTAGATAGATACTCGATTCCAAATTCTAGCTCTTTGTGGAAATCGATCCCGACCTAAAATCGGGTAAAAGCTGCTCCGACCCTCTCTCGCTACATAATTAGTAGTGCGGAGTAGGCTGCGAACACCTTTTTAGCATCGTTGCCGGGGAGATAACGGTTTTGGCTATCCATTTAGTTAGTTTTGTGTATTGTTCTTCTTTCCTTATTTGTTACTTACTTGTTTGTGTCACAACTCAGGTACCTAATGGCAGCGGACAACGCTAATGACCCTCTTGGAAACGTGATTGGGGGGGAGGAGGTAGATGATGTCGGGGAAGATGAGGTGCCTCTTGTACCTCAAGGAAAACGTAGAGGCCGCAATGCCAATACTAATCCGAATGGTGATATTCAAGAACCTCCTCCGCCACCTCCAAGAGTGGATCCTAAAGTAATTCCGAACCAAGGCTATGTAAGTGCTATTGTTCCACCCCGAATTCGGGTGTGCAATTTTCAGATAACCAATGTGATGTTGACCTTACTTGAGCAGCTTAGGTATTTTACAGGCGCTGCAAATCAAAATGCCTACAAACATCTCAAGGGGTTCGTGGATACATGTTGGGGGAGCAAACAGACGAATGTGTCCGAGAATGCTCTTAGGTTGAGACTCTTCCCATTCTCACTTAGAGGGAAGGCATTGGATTAGCTCGAGCGACTTCCCAACCATTCCATCACAACTTGGGATGAGTTGGCGGATAAGTTCATTGCTAAAGTTTTCTCACTGGGGCATATGGCGGCATTGCGTGATGAGATATTAGCTTTCAAGCAAGAGCCCACGGAACCTTTGCATGAGATTTGAGAGCGTTATAGAACGATGGTGAAGGAATGCCCCAACAATGATATGACTGAGACTATAATCCAACAAACCTTCTATTGGGGCATTAACACCACAAACCAATGCATAGTAAACCAACTTGCCGGGGGCAATTTTATGAAGCTGTCATATGATGAGGCATGCGATGTACTTGACGAGATGGCTGACACTTCTTCCACATGGCAAAGTAGAGCCAATGTGCCTCAAGGTGGCCCCAGGTTATTCATTTGTACAAGGAACTACATGATCACGGGCAAGTTATAGTTGAGCTTACAACTACTATGAACCAATTGGCAAAGGTACAGTTGCAGCAAGTTCAAAATCCTCGCCAAGTGAATGCCATGAAGGGTGTTAATATGCACAAAAGAAGGCAACAAAATCAAGGAAATTCTGAGCAATTTGATGATGATTGTGATGGGTTTCAAAATGATGGTTATGATGAACAAAGTGAAGAGGTTCAATATGTAAACAATTATCAACGCCAATGGGGCAACTCTTCCAACCAACAACGGTGGAGACCTCAAGGTAATTGGGGCAATCAACAACAAAGCAATAGCAATTGGGGCAATCAACAACAAAAAAATAGTAATTAGTGGAACAACAACCAAAACAACAGCTGGGGCAATCAGAACAACAATCAAGGCAACCAAAGGAATTGGAATGGTAATAACAACAATTGGGGTGGCAATAACAATCAAGGTGGATAGAACCGGGGGCAAGGCTTACAAAGGCCCCCAATGTACCAACAACCGAACAATCCACCCTATTTTCCTTCTCAAGGTCCTAGTTCTTCTGGCACTGATTTGGGTAGAATTGAAATGATGTTCGAACAGATGATGAAAAAGAATGCTGATTCTAATGCACAGTTGGCTTCCCACAATACCTCTATCAGAAATTTGGAGGTGCAATTAGGCCAAATCTCTTAGTCTTTAAATACTTGCCCTAATGGTGCTCTACTAAGTGATACGGTAGTGAACCGAAAGGGTGGGAACAATCATGTTATGGCGGTTACAACAAGCAGTGGGAGAGGCGGTGATGTGAATGCCTCTAAGCAAAAGCAAGTTTTGGGTGATGATGTTGAGTTGCAAGAAGAAGAAGTCCCTTTGGTAGTTGAAGATATAGTTGATGAAAATTTAAACAATGAAGTGAGGATTGATATTCAATATGTCGAGGTGGAAACTCAAAATGACGTGAACCCATCTAGGGAACACGTAATCGACATGCCGGAGCCGGTTGTGCCTAAAGCCAAGGCACCTTTGCCAAGGCCACCTCCACCTTATCCTCAAAGGCTCGCGAAGCAAAAGAATAATAATCAGTTTAATAAGTTCATTTACATAATGAAGAGCTTGTCCATTAACGCCCCTTTGGTGGAGGCTCTTGAACAAATGTCGGGCTATGCAAAATTCATGAAAGACTTGGTCACAAAGAAGCGTTTTATGGATTGTGAAACTATAAAGATAACTCACCAAGTTAGTGCTATAGTGCATTCAATGGCCCTGAAGCTTGAAGATCCCGGTGCTTTCACCATTTCTTGCACCATTGGGAGTGCGGATTTTGCCAAGGCTCTATGTGATTTGGGAGCTAGTATCAATTTGATGGCTTACTCAGTTTTTAAAACTTTGGGTATTGGGCAACCTAGGCCGACTTCCATGAGATTACAATGGCGGATAGATCGATGAAGAAACCTTTGGGTATTATTGATGATGTGCTTGTCCATATGGACAAATTTATCTTGCCAGCTGACTTTGTGATCTTGGACTACGAAGTGGACTACGAAGTTCCTATCATACTGGGCAAACCTTTCCGAGCTACGGGGAAGGCATTTGTAGATGTGAAAGTAGGGGAACTCACCTTCTGGGTGGGTGATGAAAAGGTGGTCTTTCATGTGTGCAAATCTATGAAGCAGCCCAACAGTACCGAGGTGTGCTCTTTTTTTTACCTCGTCACAACATTAATAATTGATGATACCAGTGCAATGATCAATGTGGAGGACCCATTGGAGGCCGTTTTGTTGAATCTTGATGTCAATGAGGATGCAAGCCGAGTGGAGTGCGTGAATGCTTTACATGGAATGAGCTCTTATTCTTATGAGCCATTAGATCTCGAGAATAGAAAGACTCCACCAACTAAACCTTCTATTGCTTCTTGGATGGTTATTCTGGGTACAACCGAATCTTGATTGCTCCAGAAGATCAGGAGAAGACCACATTCACTTGTCCATATGACACATTTGCTTTCTCTAGGATGCCTTTTGGGTTGTGTAATGCACCGGCTACATTTCAGCGATGTATGATGGTCATTTTCGCCAATATGGTGGAGGATATTTTGGAGGTGTTTATGGACGATTTTAGTATTGTGGGGGACTCACACTACCAAAAAATGGGCCTATGGGAACAGATATTTTGGCAACGGTTTGTAAATCGTTGCCATAGAGTAGATATAGTAACGGTTGCAACCGTTACAATAGAACTTTGGGTGGTATAGCACACTTTGGACATAAAACCGTTGCAATTGTAACAAAACCTTGCCATAGAGATTTGTTTAGCAACGGATTTGTAAATCGTCTCAATAGGCATGTATATGGAACGGGTTTAGCAAAAAAATCTCAACGGGAACGGTTATTCATTTCCCTCGTTTTTTTCGCTAAAATTCACTGGACCGCCTATAATTTTATATATTTGTTTTGACTAATTTAATAAAGTAAATAAAATAAACCCCACCTCCACCTCCAGTAATCGACACATCCAAACTCCCCTCTCTGAACTCTTTTCTTGCCAAACTCCATTAATCCAAACTCCATTAATGGCCGAGTTTCAGGTTTAATAAATCTTCTCTTAGTCGATTTTTAGATTTACTTTGTCACTTTCACTCTCTCTATATCTATGAAAATACCTCTTCATTTAACCCCCAAAATCATCAAACCCTAGAGTTCCCAAAGCCCAAAACGTGTCACCGTTCACCATTTTTCGTCGGTCTTTCCGGCACTTCTCAGAAGGTTTGCCGGTTACAAATCCAATGAACTCAGATATCCACTTCTTCAAGGACAGTTGCTAGCCTTCCCCAAATCCCCAAATTCTAAAATCAGATTTGTGCTCGAATCAAAGAAGCCCAAAATCGCCATAGCCTGGTAATTTTCTCTCTTCTTTTGGTCCTTTTTACTGTTTTTATTACCATTGCTATATCATTTTTTACTGCATTGGTTACCAAAATCGCCATAGTCATGGAGATCAGATTTTTACTGGTCTTTTGTGTTAGTTAGGAATCGAGTTTCAAAGAAAGAAGAATCCAGAAAAATACACTTTCGCTTCTTGCTTCTGATTTGATTTTTCTTTCTATAAGTGAAATTCAATTGAATTTGAGGGTCGTGTGAGTTTATCGCATGTTGAAGATTTTGTCTGAGGTCTGTTCGTGGTCTTAATCGCAGTCCTTTGTTCGATATTGTCACTGTTTCTCGTCGGATTTTTTGGATCGAAGGATTGTGTATTTGCTGATTTTTCGGCTGTTAATTAGAAGAACTTCAGTTTAATAAGTTCATTTTTGTTTTCCCCGTCTTATTTAATTTTAGTTAGATTTTATATTCTTTCGTTACTTGTGTTCTATTTTACTTCTGTGTTTATGAGTATCAAATTTGTTTCCTCAGTAAAGATTCAGGACGTTCCATCAGTTTTCTTAATTGTTTGCCTATGAAATTCAGGACCTGTGGGAATAACAAAAATGTCTTAAACTTCTCCTTGGGTGAACTCATGTTGGGAGGACTTTCCATCAGTTTTCTTCCTTCACTTGATGGTTTGTCCATGGCCGATGAACCTTAAACGTTAAGGTTAAGTGAATTTGCCACAAAAATAACAGAACAATGTTGAGCTAAAAGATTGTTGTGGAAATTAATATTTTTGGCCTGGTATGCTTGGTAATTTGGTGAGGTTTTGGTTTGTAGTTGGACTTGATAAGATTATGGTAAACCATACTACTAAAGGTCCTGAAATGCTACTTAACATCAGTTTCTGTTTAAATGCAAGTGTCAGTAGAAATTGAAGTGAAAGTCGACCCTTGTAGAGGGTTATAGAATGGTTTTTGAAAGCTAGCTCGTACATTTTTTACCTATTAATATCCCAAAAGGAGTTGCTAGTATGAGAAATAAAACCATACGTTTTCACTTGTTTTAACTACGGAAAGATTAAGAGGGTCAAAGGTCTTGAAGAATCAGCAAGTTATCAAGCAGAATATAGAACTATCAGAAAATACATCCTTTCATCATAACTATCATTTGTATTCATATGCCTAATCAAATTTCTAGGTTTCTTCAGTAAAGATTCTGTTTTTCACCTATCTAGTTACCAATTTCAAGTAGACACCTTTTTCAGAAGAAAGAAGAAGCAAGATATTTGGCGAGGTAAACCTTCTGCTTTCGCTCAGTTTGTCTTCTTTCTGGTTTGCAACTGACTGTGTATGTTTGTGCTTTTGAAACTGAAAATGGGTGCAGTTTAGCCTTCTGAAACTTATTGTCTAGGTCTTGCTAGTGTGACATTGCTTCTTTATTTTTGTGCTTTTGAAACTAAAGGTGGTTGTAGTTAAATTTCTGAAATTTTGGATGAGGGTTTATATAGCCTATCCCAACTAACTTAGGATTAAGGTGAAATATATCAAGGTGTGAAGTTTCCAATGTCCAATAAACATGGATGATATTTCTTATTTCTTACACTAACCCAATTGCACTAAATTTGTAGGAAAAATATGACATTCCTGACGAGGCAAAACAATGGGTTTTTGAATCAGTTTGTAGTGCTTGGAGAAAGTATAAGACTCAATTGAAGGCAACCCACTTCACAGCCTATGAGAATGATGAGCTTCGAATGGAGAATAGGCCAGTAGATGTTCCGGAATCTCACTTTAAGGATCTTCTTAAATATTGGAACTCCGATCCACATAAGGTAATTACATCCAGAATCTCTTGTCTTGTTTTAACATAATTGGGTACCACTGTACCAGCATCAGTAGTGCTTTTTCATACTGTTCTTTTCTTTTAGTCTTTTGAGTCTGGTTGTTCAACGGTATAGATTACATGATTTTGATGGCTGGAAACTTTGCCAATATAAGATGATAATTCTTTTTACATTGGTCTTCCTCCCTTCTCCTTCAGGATATAAGCTAACTGAGACATCAAGTACTATTTTAAATAGCAAAAAGGAAAAATACTAACTCTCAGTAAACAGCTAGCTAGCTTGTAAAAAGAATTCAGAACCATTTAATTTCTTGAAAAAACAAATAGGAGAAGGAGAACATATATTGAATGAAAGAACATCTACTGATTGAAAGAACTGCATCCTTTAAAAAAATCTCTCTATATCAACCTGGGAAGACTATAATATGCTTTATCTAAAATTCCCCTATGGGTTTACATGAGGAATGGGATAAGAAGCTATTGAGCTTCTCTGAAAACCTGCAGGCTGGATAGAAGTACAACCAACAGTTCACCAAGAAAAGCAAAATGATCAAAGTTCACTCAACAAAGAAATTCAGTGTATTCAATATATTATGATTCTTTCCTTTGGAAAACTTGGAATATTTAACTGTAGTCATACATAAAACCATCTTCTACACTTATTTTTAGTGATTTGTATGGCATCTGGACTGGACATATTAGTGTTGAAGACACATAAGTTGCTTGTTTGTTCAATTTCAACATATGCTGACGGTCTACATACCTTGCTTTACATTTGAGTAATGATAGGACATGCTTTCTGAATAAAATTTTGACTTGTCCACATTTTGTGTATGTTTTAGTTATCTATGAGAGTTTGTTTTTTCCCCTTATAAATTGTACCAATGGATTAAAATGTTATTTGTAATTTGTTAGAAACAATTCATTTTAGCAGAATGGTTCATATATTTTCAACCTAAGAGATAATACATGTGCATCCATTACAACTGAAAAAATAGAGAGTACTGCAAATTTTGCGGAGCTGCATCTTTGGGATAGTTTCATATTGGCTGTCTCTCTTTTTGGTTTTTGTGATTGAGCTTTCATCCTTAAAATTTCGTTGGGAGCAGGGGACTAAACATTAGAAGGTGAATTATAGTTCTGTTATACTATGCATCTTCCCCTCAAGAAGTAGTTGAAGTTGTCTTCAGAATAAATGATAATTAAATGACATGGTTATGACCATCTAAACTCTAAATTTCAAGCACCTGATTAATTGTTATACAACAAAAAGTATTTACTTGTTAAGTAGTCTAATTTCTTGGAAAACATATATTTAATACTACTACAAACATCTCTCTTTGAAGCTAATTTAATTACTCCTCAGATAAGCATAATTAATTTAACTAAACTAAAATCACTCTCCACAATGGACCTTGTTTTTCTTGCTAACATGATGTAGCCATCCAAACCCTTTAATTGCTTTAGAAATCTTAACAACCAACCTTGAAATCCTTTGTCCAAGAATGAGGGCTTGTAGAGATTGATGTGGGTAATAGGCATAATTGTTGGTTGCTATTGGTTGACTCGTTTATTTGCAGAAAATGTCCGAAACCAATACAGAGAATCGAAGTAAGTTGAAGTGTCCGCACACTGCTGGCAGAACACCTTTTGCTCTAATTCACGAGGTTTGAAGTTTTATCTTTCTTATTTTTTTAAAATCATGAACTTGTTAACTTTATATGGAAAGATTCTTATACCTGTTTTCATGTAACTAGGAAAAAAAGAAGAAAATCTCTGATACTTCAGATACTCTATCAAGTAACGACATCTTTGTGGCTACAAGAAAAAGAAAACTTGGTCGAGTATACAAAATCTCATATGACAATGCGATTAGTAAAATTGTACGAGATTTCTAATTTAAAGTTTGTCGTGATTATTTATTTGTTCTTAATTATTGATTCAATTTTAGTTACTTAAAACTCTTTTCTCTCGTATTTGGTTTGTAGCTGAAATGGAGAGAATACATTCAACTCAGGAAAGTGAAGATGGCAGTCATTCAGTTGACGTTTTTGCATCAGTCATGGGACATGAACATCCAGGTCCCGTGAGATTGTATGGACGAGGGGTTAGAAAGACTTTATTAAACGGGCAAAAAAGGAATCTTGGATCTTCTTTAGATGTTGATGAGAGGATGCAGCAGAAAATAGAGGAAATGGAAGAGAGGATGCAACAAAGAATGCATGAAAAGCTGAACGAACAAAAGGATGCTATGGAACAAAATATTACAATGAACGTCATCGCACGACTTCAGCGTTTGAACTCAGATTTGCAACTTGATCCTGACATGTTAAGGCTCAGTGCACGTTCACCTGTAGATGCTTCCTCTGCACAACAAGTTGTTGTTTAACTAAACAGTCGACTATCTGCTGATAGTAACAATCATGGTCAGTACGTACCAAATGTTATACATCTTCTTCTATTTCTTCTTAGAGCTTTAGTTGGACTGGTATCACTTGTACATCTGCATTCCAGCATTTGTTTCCTATTTGTGGACTTGCAATAAAAGTGTTACTTATGACTCAACTACTTCAGATTGAGGTGAAAGTGCGAGCTCTATCATTGTAGCAACTTTTGTATCTGCTGATGTTGCTGTATTTTGCACTGTTTCTGGATTCTGTTTTGTCAAGCTATTAGTTTCTGCATTCAAGCCTGTTGCTTCCCTTTTTCTTATCTGTTGTTTCCTTTTCTTTTGGATGGGATTAGATTTTGACTTGGATGTGCTTGGTTGTGTTCCTATAGCTTCTATATCTTGATCAACAATGCTCATGCAACCCTTCTCTATTAGGTTACCAGAAGTTATTACTTTGGGTTGGTAGTGGGAGTTGTCTGATCTCCAACTTTCTCACCATTCTCCTGCTGCCCTGTTGTATCAGTTTATGGTATATTTGACCTGTCTGTAGTCTGAGTTATCTTGGTGTGTGGTTTTCTATTGTAGTGTTCGGGGGTTGCCAGGTTTTCTGTTGTGTGCTCTTTTGTTTTCAAAGCAGCACATGTGGAACAGTTTGTTCATCATTGTTGTTTAGGATATCTTCAATGCTCCATTCTTTGTGTTGCCTGAAAGCACTTAATGGGGACTGAGGCGTGGTTGATCCATTGTTTGATTTATTTTGCGGCTAAAAGGCAAACATCACCTTTTAAGAATCAAAAAAGAGGAAGAATGTTATATACTGTTAAAATGTTCCACATTGGGTGGGATGGGCTGTTGTCTCCTTATAGGCAATCCTCAGTTCATGATTTAGTATTTTGGGTTGAGTTACATTGATGTCCATTTTCATGTAGTATTGGTTTGTTTTGGATGAACATATTATCAAATCTGATTGTTTTTACTCTTAACTTCAGTTCTTACATTGATGCTCTTGTACTTGGCTAACTGCTTTAGCCTTGCTGAGTTTTGCTTAGTTCAATTTGTTAAATATCTTACAGCTCTTCATAAAAGAAGAGACTGAAGAAGGAAGTATCTGCATGCCTTTAGGAATCTGTTAAGCTGAAACCATGCCTTGATTGTTTCCTAGTTGTTTCTTTCTCTATGCTATAAAATTGTAACTCTATAGATGAATATGTTGAGGTAATTTGGTACCAAAACTAACATAAGGGAAAGCTGACCAAGTGATATTTATATTGATCTAAGTGGTCTCCCTAACCTCCTTTATTAATTATTTCTCAGTTTGGTTCACTCAAAGTTGTTGACTTTATCCTTTAACTTTATTCTTTACTTTTCCATCATAGCTTGATAGTTTGAAAGTCTTGGTCCTTGGTAATAATATCAGATTGTTATAATGTTGTGTATAGTTTGTTGAGATGAATAAGTTGGATTAATAAAAGAAATACGAAAACAGTTAAATGCTTGAGTATTCTTAGACCGGATTCTCTTGAAGGGTAATAACTTTATTTATCCTCTTTTGTAGGTGGAGTAGATCAAGAAATGGATGATGAAGATGATGAAGAACTAGACCTTACTTGAGATGAATTTTGAATTGTTATCGATGAATGTTCTAGGAATCTTTTGTTACCAACAATTTTTGAAACTTATTTACACTCTTGAAATGTACTAAACTTATGCACTCATGAGGTTGAACATTTACTTGATGGATAATTTTGTATTATTAATAGTTTCATTCTATGATGCATTTAAATTTTAGTGTTATTATAATTTATTATATGTATAAATATTTATTTATAACAGGTGCTATATTTTGGTTTTAATTGAACTGATACAATAGCCTACCAGAACCGTTGCAATAGGACATAAATGGCATTCTAGTAGGCAATGTAAACTGTTGCCATAGGTCTCATAAACTGTTCCAAAATGATCTACAAACCGTTCCAAACACAAATGTAACTGTTACGATAGCTTAAAGAAACCGTTGTTATATCCAACATAACCGTAGCAACAACTTACATAAGTGTTTCTTTAAATAATATGGCAACGGTTACAAACCGTTGTATAAACAATACATTAACGGTTTTGAACCGTTCCAATTGAAAAGAATAAATGTTCCAAAAGAGAAAGGGAAAACCGTTGCGATAGACGTATCTATTATCACGGCGATGCAAACCGTTGCAAGAACCATTCCAGTAGACCTATGGGTACGCCAGTTGATGTGATAGTCTTTAAACCGTTTCAATATCCCTAGGGCAACGGTTTGGCAGTCTGTGGGGACGGTTTTTCAACCATTACCATAGACCAATTTTTTAGTAGTGTCATTTGATGAATGCTTGAAGAATCTTGATAGGGTGTTGGCCCGTTGTGAAGAAACCAGTCTTGTTCTCAATTGGGAGAAATGCCACTTTATGGTGGAAGAAGGAATAGTTCTTGGGCATAAAATTTCGAAGCATGGTATTGAGGTAGATAAAGCAAAGATTGATGTGATTTCAAGGCTCCCTCCCCCTACATCCGTCAAGGGAGTTCGAAGTTTTCTTGGGCATGCGGGGTTCTACCGGAGATTTATCAAAGACTTTTCGAAGGTAGTGAATCCCTTGTGCAAGTTGTTAGAAAAAGATGCTAAGTTCGTATTTGATGAAAAGTGTATGCAAGCTTTTGAACTTCTCAAGCATAAGTTGACCACCACTCCTATCATTACCGTGCCTAATTGGAGCTTGCCCTTTGAGCTCATGTGTGATGCGAGCGATGTTGCAGTTGGAGCGGTTTTGGGTCAAAGAGTGAACAAAATGTTTCATCCGGTGTACTATGCGAGCAAGATAATGAATGATGCTCAAGTGAACTACACGGTGATCGAGAAAGAACTTTTGGCTATTGTGTTTGCTATAGAAAAATTTCGGCCGTATCTTATGGGTGCTAAGGTTATTATTCATACCGACCATGCCGCACTCCGGTACTTGATGACGAAGAAGGATTCCAAAGCTAGACTGATGCGATGGGTCTTGTTACTTCAAGAGTTTGATTTGGAGATTGTGGACCGGAATGGTAGTGAGAACCAAGTAGCAGACCACTTGTCCCGCTTGGAGGAGGAGGGGAGGCCTCGTGATGGCCTAGAGATCAATGATTCATTTCCTGACGAACAACTCCTTTCGGTGTCGATGAATGACATGCCATAGTTTGCCGATGTTGCTAATTTCCTTGTGACCGGTATAATCCCGTGTGAGCTCTTATCTAACCAAAGGAAGAAGCTCAAGCGGGATAGTTTGGACTTCTATTGGGATAATTCGTACTTGTTCAAGATTTGCACGGATGGTGTGACCCGAAGGTGTGTTCCGGAGGAGGAGCAATTAAGTATCTTGGAGGCTTGTCATTCCTCTCCCTATGGTGTCCATCATGGTGGGCGAGGACGGCTTCTAAAGTTCTTAGTTGTGGGTTTTATTGGCCAACATTGTTCAAAGATGCGGGTGATTTGGTTAGGAGATGCGACGAATGCCAAAGAGCGAGTGGAATTTTGAAGAAAGATGAGATGCCTCTCAATACCATCCTTGAGGTTGATATTTTTGATGTATGGGGCATTGATTTTGTGGGCCCATTTGTTAGCTCTTGTGGGAACACTTACATTCTTGTGGCGGTTGACTATATTTCAAAGTGGGTTGAAGTCGTGGCTTTGCCCAACAATGAGGTCTAGAGTGTTGTTGCATTTCTCAAGAAAAGCATTTTTACAAGGTTTGATACTCCTCGTGCAATCATAAGCGATGGGGGTCTCATTTTTGCAATAGAGCTTTCGACACTTTGCTTTCAAAGTATGGTGTCAATCACAAAGTTTCTACCCCATATCATCCTCAAGCAAGTGGTCAAGTTGAAGTCTTCAATAGGGAAATCAAAAGCATATTGTCAAAGACGGTCAATGCAAATAGGACCAATGGTCGAAGAAGTTGGATGATGCTCTATGGGCTTATAGGACTGCTTACAAGACTCTGATTGGTATGTCTCCGTATCGGTTGGTGTTTGGGAAAGCTTTCCATTTACTGGTTGAGTTAGAGCACAAGGCCATGTGGGCTTTGAGGAAGCTAAATCTTGAATGGGATGTTGCAGCCAATCTTCATGTGGAGCATCTCAATGAACTTGATAAATTCAGATTCCATGCCTACTCCAATTCGTCCTTGTATAAGGACAAGATGAAGTACCTTCATGATAAATATGCGCGTGGAAAGGAGTTCAAAGTAGGTGATTTGGTTCTCTTGTTCAACTCCCGGTTATGTCTATCTTCGGGAAAATTCAAGTCAAAATGGAGTGTCCCGTTCGAAGTGGTGTTTGTGACCCCGCTTGGTGCTCTTGATTTAAAGAACAAAAATTGTGAAGTCTTCGGAGTTAATGGGTACCGGGTAAAGCATTATCTTGGAAAATTTGATGACAGCCACGTGGTGGTGCTTCTTCATCTCAAATGATTATGATGGTGACATGTGTCGTGCCGCGACGTTAAATCATGCACTTCTTGGGAGGCAACCCATGTGTTTTTCTTCTTGTTTTTCTTTGATTTTCATTATAGGATAGGATTTATTTTTTATCTAACTGGTTGTGAGATGTTACAGGATTGTGTTAGTGCAGTGCAGGACATATTGAAAAAAAGTGTCAGGTCTCTGAAGTTGTTAGTGCGTATCACACTAGTGAAGGGTAAAATATCAACCTCTCTGAAGTTTGCCACTGTGGCCGCACTATATTTTGTGCGGTCCGCAGTGGAACACTGCGACCGCAATCCATTTTGTGCGGACCGTAGTGGGTTACTTGGTCGAACTTGGCAAAAGCAGTATAGTGTGGACCGCGGTCCATTTTGTGCGGTCCGCACTGGTTGGTGATACTGGGCCCCAGGTCCTTTTCTATAAATAGGGCCTGAGGCCCTCCTTTTACCCTTTTCGAACCCTAACTCTTAAAACTCATACAAGCACTGTTCATCACCTTCTTTGTTCGTAATTAACTGCTTGGACATGTTACTCTTCATTAATTCTCACATCTAGTACCATTACTTGCCTTTTAATTGTTCAATTTTGTCAATTTCTTTTGATTTTAGTTCTTCTTGTTTCCCTCTCTATGTTACTCGTAGTTTCTTCAATTGATTAGGTTAGGGTTGTAAATTTCTTGATTAGTGTAGGCTCCTGTAGTTAAAAACAATGGGAAATCACTTAGGGGCATTATTTAGGTGTTAATTATGCTTAAAATCAAAAATCCGTTAAACCCTAAGCCAGTGCCACTTCTGAACACTTAGTGCGGACCGCAGTCGATTCTGTGCGGTCCGCAGTGCCCCGGTGCAGTCCGTTGTACCATTTTGTGCGGACCGCATTGATGAAACTTCTGAAAGCTGAACTTTGGGCAGTGCGGCTGCAGTACATTTTGTGTGGTCCACACTACCTAGATACAGAGGGTGGGTAGTTTGAATCCCACCCTTGTGCAGACTGCATGGACATTTTGTGCAGTCTGCATTGGCCCCTGTGCGGCCGCACACCATTTTGTGCGGTCCGCACTGGGTACCTTCTGCAACATGTCTGCAACTCCTTTCTTCTGTCTACAGTTTTGTTTCTTGCCTGCTGCTATTGATACTAACAAAGTCATTTGAATTGTGTTTGCGGACAATGGTAAAACAACGAGGAAAATAATCTAAACAACCGGGCAGAGGAGGATCCTCCCGGGGAGGGAAATAGAAAATGGTTAGACTCACTCCCCAAGCTAGGCAAAACATCAAAAACATGCGGAAGGCGATAAAATCTGCTGACAGAGCCATTGACATGTTGGGGAGTGAATACGAGCCCTCCTGGGAGATTTCTTCGGACTCGGTGCCAGAATACATCACTGACTGGCCAGAGAGGCATAGACTGAGAGATACACCTCCAGCATCCCCCACTGCCCAAGCATCAATGAACATCTCTTCTGGGTCGTCTGAGGGCTCAGGTGATGGTAGTGGGGAATACTCCACCTCTCCCACAGCTTCATTATCTGGAGAGGGTGCAGTAGGTGATGAGGAGGAAGTAGGGGGAAACAAAGAAGTAGGAGAATGAGGTGAACCACAAGTGGGGGTATTGCCCGAACTAGGAAGCTGGAGGTGTGGCAGTACCGGTTTGTTAGTGAGGTAGCGTACCACAAGTTCCCGGAATGGTGGCCGGTGAGGAAGTTAATCCTGGAGCGGAGCTTTATTGATAGAGACTTTCTACCTCACAACCCCAACGTGAGGAGGCAGTTTAGGACAAGAGTGGGCTGGGAACATTTTCTAGATGAATGTGGGGATACCAACAAACACTTGGTCAAGGAATTTTACAGCAACGTAGCCCACATCAAAAAGGGCTCCAAAGTGACCAAGGTTCGAAATCTGAAGGTGTTGTTCGACGGGTAAGACAATCAATGACTATCTTGGGTTTAATAAGGAAGATGAAACCCTGTACATGGCAAAGATGGAAATGGGCGAGGATGTTCATCCCTGGCTAGCACAGTACCAGGAAATCCCAGGTACCATCCCCGACTGGTTGACTGCTGGAGTCAAGATCTTGAGATGGAGTTTGAACTTTGAGGTACGGGGGTGGGAGACCTTTGTATGTAGCAGGTTGCCCCCCACGAAACATTACAACTCCCTCCCTCTCCATCGGGCTGTGTTAGTGGCTTCAATCATGGTGGGGTACCTAATCAGTGTGGGGAATGTGATGTCGCGGATTATTACTATTGTGGGTGTTGAGCATGATAGAAACTACCCGTTCCCCAGTTTCCTCACTATGTACTTCCGGGACCTGAAAGTGGAGAAGAGGCCCTTCGACATTAAAGTCAAAGCGAAGGCCCCTTTCTACTGGTACAACATGCAGGGGGATGACAACCCCAAGAGCAAGAACTTCAAGAGTACAGTTACTGCTCCAACTGGCCAGTCTGAAGAGCCAGTTGTGGTAGTGACTCCAGCTGAGCCTGCATCTACTTCCACTGCTGCCCCTCCTGGTCCATCCACCTCAGTGGACTCGGAGATTCCATCTTCCAGAACCCATCCTATTACTGCCCACCGACTGATCCAGGCACTTCTGAGTATCAACAACTGGATGCAAACTGCCTCATCCAAGTTGTCCATCCTGACTACCACGATAGAGGTTCAGTCGGCACCTCCAGCCCCACAGGTTTCCTAGTCGATAGAGGATGTTTTGAAAGAGATTTTAGACAACCAGAAGAAAATCATCGACACTCAGAAAGTACTGACTGAGGCAGTTGATTCACATAGCAAAGCTCTCAAGGAGCTTGCTCGGGAGCACAAAAAGCTGAGGAAGACACGGGCCTCCAAGGAATCCGTGAAGGCGTTGAGAGCTGATGTTGACAGAATGAAAGCAGATCAGCTACCTTTAGACTTACTGCTCCAGGACCCAGTACCCGCAGCTCATTCCTATCCAGAGCAGTCACAGAGTCCTCTCAAGAAGAAGAGGATGATTCCTAGAGCAGATGATGCAGTCATCTAGTTGGTCGACCCACCGGAGGCTTCCTCCAGTCAGCCTCAGGATGCACTTTAGGAGCCTGTTCAGGTCCAGGCCCAGGTCCCAGCAACACAACAGCAGGTCACCGGGAACCAATCTGAGGTTCCCGAGCACAGTGAGGACCCTGGGACCACTCAGGAGCCTATGCAAAAAGACAGGCCATAGGGAGTCCTTATATTCTTTTTCCTATCTTTTTTGATGCTTTATTTGGTTTAGTTGGCATTGGAGACAATGCCAGCTTTCATTTGAGGTATATATATTTTTTTGATGCTGTAGGCCCTACTTTTTATTCATTCGGAGGATTGTATATATATTTGATACTTTTTTATGCTTTCTTGATTTTTCACCTTTGGGTTGTATATAATTTTAACATTTCATACATTTATCGCACTTTTATTTTACCTTGGGTCTGTATATAAAGTTATGTTACATTGTACATATTCATCCCATCTATTGTATATTCAAATCCCCTCTTGTATATATTTATTCTACTTTCCGCAAATTTTTCGTTCTTAGCTTCGTATTTGTGATTCGTAGCTTCTTGTTTCTCAAGTTTGCAATAAGCCTTTGGTTTTCTTAATGCCACGGTTCTTTCCAAAGGTGGAGTGTTGTGTGAACCGGGTGGTCTTCCCAATGATGGATGACATGACAACCTTCTTAAGGGTTTGAGTTTGTTTTTCTTTTCGTTTTTAGTAATTAGTAGTTAAGGGTGCCTCAAGCAAAGCTTCACTTGGGCCTGGCACATTTGCCTTTGATCTTATGGTCAAAAACAAATTGTCGTGTTTAGGAAGGTGAAAGTGGTGACCTTGAGACTCTTGTGTTGACCGATAATCATCAAGTGGTTTTTCGGGACCATTGTGTGCTCAAATCTTATCTAGATCATTGTGGGCCCCCAACTCTATGTCTTTAGCAATCCCATAGCTTGTGTGGTGAGTAATCGTATTGCAAGTCCATGTCCCGAGCCATTGGTCTAGAACTTGCCCTGAATGTTTATTGAGGCAAAATCCTAAGTGAATTTTGACTTGAGACATGATTATAGGCTCTCCTTGGTCCAAATGATAGCTTGAACACTTCCATAACCTATCAATAATAAGATCCCTGCCAACCCTTTTGAGCCTTAGACCTTCTTCCTTCAAGAACCATGATACAAACCTATACCCGTCCTAAAAGATGCCCTCTCTTGGCACCCGATCTTTCCTTTAGCACTTGGCAAAAGTATAAGTTTGGGGGGAGAGACGAGGATTGCAACAAAATGGTAAAAAGGCACAAAAATGAAGAAAAGGAAAGGCTGAAAAATAAAGAAAAGCAAAAAGACAAAAAGAATGTTCAATGTGAAAAAGAATAAAAAGGGATTCAAGAAAAGCACAGAATGAAAGGTGTGGAAAGTTGAAAAAGGAGAAAAGGTTTGAAATGCATAAAAGAGAGTGACAGTGTGTCTCTCTAACCCCTTAGAAATAAGTGAAATGACTCAAAGAGTCAAGTGAATATGTGTCAAATGAATCAAAAGAAGTGCTTAAGGGAATATGGAACTTACTTAGACCAAAACATTTTCTACCCTGAACCAAAAGCCTTCACAATGTCTCCACAAAAGACCTATATGACCTTGAGTTGAATGAAGCTTACATTAGTGGATACTCACATAAAGGGAAAGCATATGGTACCTAGAGCCGGACTTGTGGCTTTTTCTTGAGAGAGATGAGTGAACTTCCATTAACCTCGTTTTGAGTGCCATTATTCTAAAGGTGAAGTTTGCTTAGGGAGAGTTGAGGATGTGTGAGTTTGGGTTCCACAATGACCAAAGTAATAGAAAGAGTCATTTGATGTGTTGAGCCAACTCTTGATGCTCTTGTGTCGCACTTAATCCATGGTGTTTCAAAGAGTAAAAGTTGTTAATGATTCATTTGTATTGAGGGCAATTGTTAGTCCTAATTGATGCTAGATGAGGTTACTTTAGGTCAGCTAAAAACTTCTTGGATTTTACCTTAAGGGGTGGGTCTTATTTTGTTTGCTTGAGGACAAGCAAAAGCTTAAGTTTGGGGAAGTTGATAACTGGGGATTTTAACGCATTTTATACTCCTTCTTACTAATGCTTTGATTAGAAATTCATACAAAATAGTCCCAAAAGGCTCACAAGTTGTGCTTGATTGCGGATTTAATCAACAAAGTGACAACATGTCAAAGATCAGCTCAAAAGGAGTGGAATTTGCACAAGTACCAAGACAAGACAAAGCTCAGGCAAAGCAAGGCCAGTGCGGCCGCAATACATTCTGTGTGGTCCGCACTGTGAGGTTTAGAGAGCATGACTTTCAAGGCATAAAGGCAATGCGGTCGCATTAGGATTTGTGCAGTCTGCACTGAAGGCAATGCGGCCTCGCTAGGATTTGTGTGGTCCGCACTGTAGGCAATGCGTCCGCACTCAATTTAGTGCGGTCCACAGAACCCAAGATCAGAGAAGTGCCAGTTTCAAGGATTCAAGTCAATGCGGTCCGTATTCCATTTTGTGCGGACCGTACGAGAAGCCTCTACGGCCGTAGTCCATTCTCTGTGGTCCGCAGTGCCTGAGTTTAGAGAGTCAAATCTTCAGATTCAGAGCCCTATGCGGCCGCACACCATTTTGTGCGGTTCGTACTAACCCCGCAGGGGCATTTTTGTCCAAATTTTTTAGCTTAGTATAAATAGCTTTTTTCCATTTTTTAGGGTATCAGATATTGTAATTAAGCAGCTGCACTCGTGGTTTCGAGATTCTTAGCTATTTTGGGCAATTTCATTTACTTTTCATCATTGAATCTTGTTATTTAGCTTAGCAATTAATTAATATGAGTTGTTGTAAGCACGTGAATTTTGCCCAATATGAGAATTACTCCCAAAAAATCCAAAAATAAAATGATTTTTCTTTGGTGTGCAATTTTGTGATATTTTGTGATATTTTGAATAATTATTTGTATTTGTCTGTGCGTGTTTATTTGATAAATTAATAAAAAATACAAAAATATGTCGCATTTTGCATGTAGGATTTAATTCTATAGTTGTTAGTAATTAAATTTGTTTTACAAAAATTAAAAATTACAAAAATAGGCATCGTTTGCATTTTTAGCATTTAATGTCCAAATATACAATTTTATGCTTAATTATTACTTAATTGTGCGTTAATTGTTATTGGGAGTTAATTTGCGCTTTTATAACTTAATTTAATTCTTAATAATAGTTTAAGTATTTTTATAATTTAGTTTTAGAGAAATAAAAGAAGAAAAAAGAGCGAAAATATAAAGAAAGTCGGAATTGGGCCTCTTCTTCGATTTCAAGCCATAGGCCCAAAAAATGGCCCAATCTTCCCTACGACCCAGTCCATTTCGAACTGGGTCGACCCAGTCCATAACCCAAAAGACCCAAACCCCTTTGTCTTACATTTTACAACACAAAACAAAAGAAAAAAAGAAGAAAAAACCCTAAAAAGACTAAGAAGTCATCCACCCCCCTCCTATCTTCTTCTTCTTCCTCAAGTTTCTCCAAGGTCATCCATGGCTTCCCCCTCAAAGCTCAACCATGGCTGCCCAACGTCACACTCACACACACACACACGCACGTCACCCTCACGACCCCGGCTCAACCAAACGACCTCCAAACGCGACCGAACCAACAACCAATCCGTCGAGCTCCACCATGAAAGCTCACAGTTGAGATTTCCGCGACTACTTCTGTCTCCGAGCTGCTGCATCGCACTCATCATCTTCAACACCAAGCTCTCCACGACTGCCCGTCACAGCTTCTGCCATCGTCATCCATGGTGGTTGCTTTCATCTTCTCCATTCTTCGTCAAAGCTCGAGCTTCGACCTCCATCCATGGCTGCCGTAGATGCGTCTTCTTCGCTAATCGAGCTGCTACTACCTTCTGCTTGTGACGGGCTGCCATTTTTCGTTTTTAAACGATGCCAAACGACCACCTTCTTTGGTCGTCCGTTCGTGGTCGTCTTCGGCGTCAAGTTATCTTGGTGCGAGATTCGTTTCCGGACAGATTGTTTCCATCCAAGTTCATCGTCATTCGCTCGATGCTTGGGTCGTCAAAACAGTCCGTACGTATGTCGTTCGATCCGGTTAGTAGATTTTGAGTTTTATGTTTGTCCGTATTTTGTTTTGATATTTTTCGAATCTAAAATCGGCGAATGTTTGTTTTGTTCATGTCTATGCTTAGATATTTGATTTTTGGTTTTGTTCATGTTCATGTTGTTTGTTAAATTAATTTTCAGATTTCAAAATAGAAGTTTAATTAGTTGTTTTCATATTCATTTCATGTTTGTATTATTGTTTAAGTGAATATTTGTTAGTTTGATGTTTGTTAGATTCAAATTGAAATTTAATTAACTATTTCTTCAATTTGTTTCATGTGTTTATGTATTGTTAGAAATTGTTAATATTGTTAAGTTCAAGTTTAAGTTCATAATTGTTTCTTCGTCGATCTTGTTATTTGTTTAAAGAATTTAGTTGTGTTAAGAGAAGTATGTTGGTTTTAATCATTTGAATCCATCGTTTTTATTTTTAGATTTAATTCATGTTCATATTATGTTTGTTTGTTCTTGAATCCGAAATTTGTATAGCTTGATTTCTTGTTTACCATTTGTGATTATTTCTTGAATTTGTCTCATAAAGTTTAATATAGGAATTGTTGGTTGTAATGTTGTTAGAATTGATTTTAAGTTCAATATGATTGAAGTTAGAAATCTAAATATACTTGTTTGTTGTAGTTGTTGAATCCGAAAATAGGATTGTTTGTTGCTAAAATATTGTTCAATCAAATTTTAGTTGTTCTTTGTTGTTCAATTTGTGTTCATGTGATTTGTTGTTGAAATGTTGTTAAAATTGTGTTCATGTGATATTGTTGTTATGATGTTCATCCGTGTTCATATTGTTGTTTGAACATTGTTAGAAATTGATCATATTGTCTATATTTTGGTTAAGTTTGATTAATTGATGTGTTATAGCTGATGGGTAGTTTGGTAAATTTGTAGTACGTTCAGGGGTAGTTTGGTAATTTCAGTAAGGTCGGAGGGGGTAGTTTAGGAATTGTACATTTTGAAATTGTTTATTTGAAGCATGGGGGACAAAATGAAATGGGGTGGGTTGTGATATAGTTGTTTAATATAAAGGGGGGACAAGATTTAATTTAAAGGGGGAATCTTGCATTATTTTAAATGAAGCATGGGGGACAAAATATAATGGGGTGGTGTGATATGTTTATTTAATGTAATGGGGATGAGTGGAAAGATAATGGGTTGGGTAGAGAAAAAGTATGGATTTTAATTAATTGAAAGGTTTATGGGATGGGTTATAAGAAGAAGTCTTGAACACAAGACATAGAGAACAGAAAAGATACGAGAAAAAAATACACACACAGATAGAGAGAAAAAAAACGGACAGAGAATAGAAGAGAGAAAAATTCAGAAAAATATTTAAGCTTTCAAAATAAAAATAAAACTAAAAAAAAATCTACTTCTTTCTTTCTTTGTTTGAAATTAGTATTAATGGTTGTTGTTTCATTTAAAGCTTAAAGCTTTTGTTTTTGGGATTACTACTCCACCGGTCTGTTACTGGGTTGTTACTGTTGCTGGGCAGTTGTTGCTATTGTACTGTTATTATTGCTGCTGATTCTCATCATCATTTTCTTTTGCTTCCAATATCAGGTACATATCTGTAAATTCATGTCATGAAAAGCTTCAACATGGCAAGTAAATGAAGTTTGGAATTATAAGGATGTCTTCTACTCATTTAAATTTTATTAGTTTAAATTTCAGTTTGTTTCAGTTGGTTAACAAAGTAGTATGCTTGACATGAAGACTATTATCTAATCATTTTCTTTTTAAAAGTTTGCATAAGTTTTGTAATAATATTGTCCATTTCGAAATCTCATTAGTATAGTTATATTTGAATTGTCAAAATAGGGAATATGACATAAAAATGGGCCATTGATTACATCCCGTAACATTGTTAGCTAAATGTAAAGTAGAATAGAAATATCAAGAAAACTACATTCTAACCTCTGTTGTTGAATAAGGTTAAAATGATGTTGATTGTATTTTTTTCATATATGGTAAGATAACGGGTATATGTATAACCATAAGAAAGGTGAATTGATTAGCTTGTTACGACGTTAAAATATTATGAATGGTTCCGACGAATTGATTAGCTTGTTACGACGTTAAAATATTATGAATGGTTCCGACGAACAACTACGTTGTATATAAAGCAATTTTATTGAATCAGTTTGTAATATTTCTTTTTTCTTATCAACTTGACTCTTATCTTCCATTGCAAACATTAACCAAACCATTATAACTTTGGACTAAAAACAAGTAGATGAGAAGGAGATATAATTTCTTCGAAAACTATTAGTTTGTTTATCAAATTAATTCTCTTTCCTAGTTTTATATGTAATTCATTTTTTGGGTATGTATTGTATTTACGGAAAAATGGTATTATTAATCCCACGTTTATTTTTACCCTTTTAAATTTGAATGGCTTGGAGAAATATAATTCTTACGCAAAAAATATAATTTGCGGTTAACATTCAACAATTTATGGAAAATCTATACTACTATTAAGAATATTTTTGTGATTAGGGATACGTTCGCGTAACCTAATTATATTTCTAAAGGCAATTCGGATTATGCGTTCGCGCAACTTCGATCGAATATTTAATAAAAGGGATTTCTCGGAGAATATCATTATTAATTTCATAAAAACCCGAGATGTGAGGTTCACTACTTAATTATACCAAAAGGGCGAATGTTCTTGATTTTATTTAAAGCATAATTTCGAAAATAATTATTTTAATAAAAATATTATCTATATTATTGTGTACACGTGCGCGTGACACAACTCCGCATGTTTTAAAAAATATAATTTATAACACGAATATACGTACGCGTGATTCGATTCAAAGAAGGGTCTTTAAATCTAAATAGAAGCGGTAACAATAAAATCATGCAATAAAAATGTATTTAACAAATCAAAATAATCAAGCCGAATATAACAGTTGAGCGACCGTGCTAGAACCACGGAACTCGGGAATGCCTAACACCTTCTCCCGGGTTAACAGAATTCCTTATCCGGATTTCTGGTGCGCAGACTGTTAAATAGATAGAGTCATATTCTCCTCGATTCAGGGATTAAAACCGGTGACTTGGGACGCCTTAAAATTCCCAGGTGGCGACTCTGAAACAAACAAACAAATCCCGTTTCGACTGTCCTTTAATTGGAGAAAACTCCCCACGCGCCCCGCGGGCGCGGTAAAAAGGAGGTGTGACAGCTCTGGCGACTCTGCTGGGGACTTTACCCAGAACCACTGGTTCAGGGTTCAAGAATTCGAGCTTAAAATAATTGTTATAGTTGGCTTTATTTATTATCTGATTTTTTTACATGATATATGCCCAATGTGCTAAATGACACTTTTACCGCTTTAATATTATTTGAATTATGAATATATACAACTGCTACGAAACCCCCTTCTTTCTGAGTCTTCTAAATTTATGGTGCACACGTGCGCGTGGCCCACCTTTCTGTTAAAGTCATACCAAATAAGACGAAGTTGGGACAAGTAACTAGGCCGGGTAGACTTTCGTGCTCCCGGTACGTTGCCCCCGCTTCGGCTCAAACTGTCCGTTTGGGTAAGCCAGGGCTAGATCAATATGCCTCAGGTTTTTTCACTTAGAATAACTCAGCTTCATGCCGGATCCCTAGTAGGAGCGATTGTTTGCATCACGTGCATTTGACTTTGGAGACTCAACACAGGGGTTGGGTCTGTCTAGGACAGGTGTACCAAAAAAAATGACCATCCTGATGCATCTTACTTGCTGCTACTTGCGCATTTATTTGATCCGGATTTGTGTGTTGACTGACTTTTGAATATCATGAATAATATTTTAAAATTGAAAAAAAGAAATAGCGGTTAGGGAATTGACTGTTTATTTTTGAAAAAAAAAACCAATGCCCAAATACTGTCAAAACTCTGCCGAAATTTTGAGAAAATGAAAAAAAATGTCTTATTAGTTTGTTTTATTAAAACCAAAGAAAAAATAGAAAGAAAAAAAATCGTTGTTCTGTCTTATTTTTCAAAAAAATAAAATATATATATATAAAGGAAAATAGTTTGTCTTCCCCTAGAAATGACAATGAAAAAGAGTCTTACTTTTAAAATAGTTTTTTTTTCGTTTCTGAAAAATTCAAAATAATAAAATAAAAAGAGTCGCGTTGAAAGTGGTTTTATTATTTATTGCAAATATATATATATATATAAATCCAAAAAGTTTTTCTTTATTTCCAAAAATGTATATATATCTTTATTTGTTGCGAAAATATTTGTCCTGCCAAAAAGTCTAGAAAAGTTTTTTTTAGACTCCCAATTTTCAAAATAAAAAATCCAAAAATATTTTCCATTATTGACTTCTTTAAGAAAGTCTTTTTAATTATTAAAAATATATATATATATATATATATATATATATATATATATTATAAAATAAAACAAATTCGAAAATATTTTCCTTCTTCTTTAAAAATTGAAAAGAAATTTCAAAATTAAAAAAAAATATTTTTTTTTAGAAAGCATTTCATTTATTAAAGGTAAAATTCCAAAAAATATTTTCTTTCTTCTTAGAATAAGAAAAAATAAAAAAAAATCTTCCTTTTACTTTTGAAATTCTCAAAGTTCAAATCAAAAGAAAAGGAATTCTTAGAAGTCTTTCTTTCAAAAAGAAAATCAATCAAAAATTCAAAAAATATATATATACTTCATTTCTTCTTTCAAAGCAGTTCTTTTACAAATTCAAAATAATAATAATTTAAAATTAGTTTACTTACTTTATTCATGACCTGCCCGAACTACGCGGGTTTGATTCTCACCGGATGTGAGATACGTAGGCAACCCTCATCGGGTCCAACCCCCATTTTTGCTAAAATAGCCAAAAACCAATAAATAAATAAAAAACATGTCAAAATTTTAATTTTTTTTCATAAATAAGTCGGGCAGTGTCCAGCCTCCACTTTTTGCTAAAACAAAATAGCCAAAAAAAAATATGTCAAATTTTAAGAGTCATAAAGAAGTCGGGTGACGTTGTTTTATCAAGACATAGCCGAATGTTCCCGAATGGGACGCCAGAAGGCCGACTTTGCATAAACAACCACCTTTTGGGTCATGTTTAGGATTTTGGTCTAGTTGACCCACACAGCCTTAAAAATCTTCGTCCCCGAGGCGCTGAAGGGCCGTATTTGCAACACCAGGTTTTTATTGTAATTTGAAAAAAATAAAAAAATAAATAGTCGGCGGTCAGGTGAATACCGTTTGAATTTTGTCATAATAAGCCGAGCCAGCTTCGGCCGCGTCTTAAACCGTTCTTGCCGAAATAGCCTCAGAGTATCTTTCAGTTGTCGAAAGGCTATTTTCGTAAAAGAACGGACAAGTGTGTAAAGTGTCATAAAATAATCCTCTCCGGCCTCAAAATTTGGACGGGGCCACATTTGCAAAAATAACCGTTTGGTTGCATTTGTCAAACGGAGAAAGGAAGCTGGCCGTTTGTTTTGGAGTTTGTAAAACTTTTGATTATAATATGTGGGTCGTTTGATTTTCAAGTTTGTAGGTCATTTTTAAACCTTTGAAACCCAATATGAAAATTGAAAAAAAAATGATTAGTATTGCTTATCTTTTATTGGTCCGAACTACGCAAGGTCTGATTCATGCGGGGTCATGATACGTAGGCAATCTCCATAAGATTCGACCACCACTGAAAAAGAAAAAAAAGGGAAGAAAGAAAAATAAAGGAAAGCGCAAGTGCATCGCATCTCTGATAGAACGGTTTAACTGCTTAGGTGCATTGCATCTCTAATATATGATTATCTGTCAAATGCCCTGACACTAACGTGATGGCTTCCCTTTGCTGTGTTCATATATAGAAAAGTGGTTGGTTGTGGTAACTCCTCCCTGCAAAGCAAATGACACAGAACCTCAGAACAGGGTGGGTCGGTACTGATGACCGACAACAATTGGTCGAACAGAACAACGGGTTGGTAGAAGAAGTGAAAATGCTGAGACAACATGTGGCAGACATGTATCAGGCATGGATAACTGGGAAAGCACCACCCCCACCACCACCAAGCTTTTCAAACTCTAGCATTACCCATCCCCCATACTCTCCATCCCAACCCACTTATGACAGCTTTCCTAGCTACCCGAGTAGTTCCATCACTCGTCCACGCTACTCCCCTCCCCAATGCTATTTCTCTCCACGAGATTCCCAAAGATGGGCTTCACTTTCCAAATACCCAGCTCCACAGAAGGCCTATCCACCCTCACAAGCCTACCGGAAGCCCCCTGGATCAGGTTTCCGGCCCAATCAAGCATTTAGGAACGAAAGGTTGCTCAAACGAGGAAAGGCTCTCACCCCTATCGGAGTATCTTATGCAAGTCTGTTTGAAAGGCTAAAGCATGCTGGCTTGATTGAGCCGCTCCCCGCATATACTCCAGATCCACATGCAAGAAACTTTGATCCGGCAGCGCAATGCGCGTACCACTCCAATGTCATAGGGCACAACATTGAGAGTTGTCGTAATTTGAAAAGGGAAGTAGAGAAAATGATCCAAGAAGGGCGGATTGTGATCGATAACAGTAACATGGAGCACTCGAACCCTATCGAGAACTTGTTGACGGAGGTTGATGATATGGAAGCTGATAATGGTCTTGGCAATACTAATGCAAAGCTTAGTGGCTAAGATGCCAATTTTGATAAAATGGGAGGACGCTCCGTTCCATGGTTAGCAAGAGAGAAGCTGTTGGTGGTTTATTTTGTTGTCATTTCTGTTATCCGGATTATTCTTAGGGTTGTAATCCGAATATTGTCTTGTGTCAAACCTTCTTATCTTTCCATTTTTTATCAGTTTGTTTAAGTCTCGTTGATGTTGTGTTAAGATTTTATTCTGGTTGTTTTGTTTGTTTTTCTAACCATTTTGCTGGAAGTTTAATACAAAAGCCGGTCTTTTATTATTTCCAGTCATCTTTTTATTTAGTCCTTTTGTCATTTTCGTTGAATGCCGATTCTAGGGACATGACATGCGCACACAGTTTGGGCCTAGTCTATAAAGTTAATCATAAAACCCTGGGAAGGTGATCAAAGCATTTAAAGGAAATAAGAACGGTTTGATATTATTTGAAACCCGAGCCATGTGGAACTGGGGCAAGTAAAACATAAAGAAAACCGTTAAATGCAAGATTCGCCAAATTGGCATGAGGGTCGTGCATGAGAGTGAGAGTGTCGCCCAGCAGTGCTTTAGAAATGACAAATGAAAAAGCAAGTGTTTAACATAATTGTCAAGTCCAGCACCATCGGAAGAGACTATAAATATATGTTCAATTGTGTTGTTTGCACTTGGCATGTTTTGAAGACTGGAATGACGAAGGCATTTTGTTCTGTTACCTAAACACTTTATCCTTCGTTACCCCTTTTGAGCCTTATTTATTTTCTTTCATACCCCTCGTTCAGAATCAATAGCAATGACTAGGAAATACGAGCCTGGAAGGTAAAGAAAAAATTAAAAAAAAAACAAAAAAGAAAAAAAAAAGTGAAAAAAATAAGTCAAATGAAAAAGAGGAATTGGGAACTACGTTTGACCTGATTCCTCAAAGAGGATACGTAGGCGCTTCACGGCTCGGTCAAAGGGTGCATAATGGCCACAATGGTCATAGTGCGCCCAGTGTAATAATTTTTTTTTTAATTATAAATAAATAATCCCCAAGCAAGAAACTGGGGCAAGGGTTGCGCTTGTTGTAAACAAATATGATTTCGAAGGTTGTAATTTTGAACCCCAAATTTTTTTATTTTTTTTATTTTTTTTTTGAGCCTTTAATACCCTTTATTTCTAGTCTATCCAAAACCCACATTACGGTCCAAAGAAAGACCTTCTGATCAGTCTGCAAAAGATGCCAAGTCAGACAAATGAGAATCTTACCGACGAACATAACATTCTGTTCCACAGCAGAAAGAACTCTAATCTCCAGCAGAGAGAATCATACCGGCAACACTCCAAATCCCCAGCTGGAAAGTGATATAAATGAGAGAGTCTTATCGGTGAAAATCTTCACGGACACCATAAGGCGATGAAAGCTGAGAGAAAAACCCAAAATGAGAGAGGCTTGATAGTGAAAACCCTTCGGGCACTACAAGTCGAATAAGATTGGGAATCAGATGGGGGATAGTCAAGGGAAGACCTTGAAAGACGATTGATGACGAAGGATAGGCCACATATGCATGTCATGACCATTAGAGTCAGTGTTTTCATTTGATAGGTTTTTATTTATAGTTTCTTTTGTTAAAGAGTCATTTTTTCCTTTGTCTTTTATTCTGTTCCCTTTTATCTTTTCCTTTCATAGAAATTTCCCCAGTAGAGTCTGTTTGGTCAAGACCAGTGGGAAATGACTTCAAAGTAGACCATCAGCTTTCCAAGATAAGATCTGACTAGTACATCCAAGTGATATAGTCAGGAAGGAACAAGCGCGAGGCCAGTGTCAAGAAAGATATCCCCAGCAAAAGGATTGACGAGTGTCAAGAGGGATATCCTTGCCGAAATCAAAGGTTATTAAACCTCAAGACCAGAGCCCGTGGACAAAACAAGAAAAACAATAAGCATGATTTGGGAAATTCATGCGAGACTAAAAGGTCGGGAAAATGCAAGTTTCCGAGCCATGCCACGAAAGAAGAGGGATATCCCCAGCAGAAAAGGATTATCCCCAGCAAATAATATCATCCCCAACAAGTTGTGGAACGCAGAGCAAGGAAGGGAAAAGGGAAAACCATCCCAGTGGGAGTATCACAACCAACCACCGCGTTTTAAACTAACAAATTTTGTTTAAATTGAAACAGGTAAAGGAAGTGGCATTGATGACAGAAATGCAGGCCATAAGGGAGACTGTCAAACTGGGGCAGAAAATTTTCCTTTCATTTGGAAAATTTTCTGGAAGTCAGATACCCATTCAGGGTAAAATGAATATAGCACCAGTCTCAAGGGAAGTGGTCTTTGAACCAGTTTTACCCCCAGCATAACAAGTTTTAATAAAAGAAGTTGTTCCCCAGCAGACAGAACAAAGGGATGACATTTGTGCTCAGAAAAGCAAAAACCATTATCATCCTCAGCAGCTTCCAGAAGAATGAAGCATCGATTTGAAGGGATAAAATTCCCCAGCAGCATTATCCTCAACAACGTTATCCCAAGAAGATAACACTTTTATCCCTAGCAGTGTTGAGCGAAAATAAATTCTGAAAAAAAAAAAAATTGAATTTGAAGGAGGGGAAGAAAGGAGACTCCCACAGTGGTATTATCCCCAGCAAGCAAGAACAAAGCAGAGCGAAGGAAAAAGAAAAGAAGAAGTCAGGCGTCCACCTGGAGAATGAGGATGAAGAATTTAAGAAGAAGTCAGGCGTCCACCTGGAGAATGAGGATGAAAGAATTTAAGAAGAAGTCAGGCGTCCACCTGGAGAATGAGGATGAAAAAATTTAAGAAGAAGTCAGGCGTCCACCTGGAGAATGAGGATGAAGAATTTTAAAAAGAAGTCAGGCGTCCACCTGGAGAATGAGGATGAAAAAATTGAAGTTGTTGTCAGGAGCCCGCCTGAAGAGAGAAAGGCGTTTTTAAAAGTTGTTGAAATCTTGCCAACCTAAAGAAAGGAATGGCGATGTATGGTTTGAAGTCAGGAGCCCGCCTGAAGAGAGGAATGACGATTATTTTCAAAGTTGTTGTCAGGAGCCCGCCTGAAGAGAGGAAAGGCATTTTTAAAAGTTGTTGAAATCTTGCCAACCTAAAGAAAGGAATGGCGATGTATGGTTTGAAGTCAGGAGCCCGCCTGAAGAGAGGAATGGCGATTATTTTCAAAGTTGTTGTCAGGAGCCCGCCTGAAGAGAGGAAAGGCATTTTTAAAAGTTGTTGAAATCTTGCCAACCTAAAGAAAGGAATGGCGATGTATTTTCAAAGTTGTTGTCAGGAGCCCGCCTGAAGAGAGGAAAGGCATTTTTTTAATTAAAAAATTGTTGAAATCTTGCCAACCTAAAGAAAGGAATGGCGATGTATGGTTTGAAGTCAGGAGCCCGCCTGAAGAGAGGAATGGCGATTATTTTCAAAGTTGTTGTCAGGAGCCCGCCTGAAGAGAGGAAAGGCATTTTAAAAAGTTGTTGAAATCTTGCCAACCTAAAGAAAGGAATGGCGATGTATGGTTTGAAGTCAGGAGCCCGCCTGAAGAGAGGAAAGACGTTTTTAAGGAGTTGTTGAAATCTTGCCAACCTAAAGAAAGGAATGGCCATGTATGGTTTGAAGTCAGGAGCCCGCCTGAAGAGAGGAATGGCGATTATTTTCAAAGTTGTTGTCAGGAGCCCGCCTGAAGAGAGGAAAGGCGTTGTCAAAAGTTGTTGAAATCTTGCCAACCTAAAGAAAGGAATGGCGATGTATGATTTGAAGTCAGGAGCCCGCCTGAAGAGAGGAATGGCGATTATTTTCAAAGTTGTTGTCAGGAGCCCGCCTGAAGAGAGGAAAGGCATTTTTAAAAGTTAAAAAATTGTTGAAATCTTGCCAACCTAAAGAAAGGAATGGCGATGTATGGTTTGAAGTCAGGAGCCCGCCTGAAGAGAGGAAAGGCGTTTTTAAAAGTTGTTGAAATCTTGCCAACCTAAAGAAAGGAATGGCGATGTATGGGTTGAAGTCAGGAGCCCGCCTGAAGAGAGGAATGGCGATTATTTTCAAAGTTGTTGTTGAAGTCAGGAGCCCGCCTGAAGAGAGGAAAGGCGTTTTTAAAAGTTGTTGAAATCTTGCCAACCTAAAGAAAGGAATGGCGATGTATGGTTTGAAGTCAGGAGCCCGCCTGAAGAGAGGAAAGGCATTTTTAAAAGTTGTTGAAATCTTGCCATCCTAAAGAAAGGAAATGGCGATGTATTGGTTGAAGTCAGGAGCCCGCCTGAAGAGAGGAAAGGCGTTTTTAAAAGTTGTTGTTGAAGTCAGGAGCCCGCCTGAAGAGAGGAATGGCGAATATTTTCAAAGTTGTTGTTGAAGTCAGGAGCCCGCCTGAAGAGATGAATGGCGCTTATTTTTAAAAGTTGTTGTTGATGTGGGGAGCCCACCCAGATAACAGAGGCATACATTTCAGTCTTTACATTTCAGTTGTTGAAGTTGGGAGCCCGCCCATAGAACAGAGGCATACATTTCAGTCTTTACATTTCAAGCATTGAAGTTGGGAGCCCGCCCAGATAACAGAGGCATACATTTCAGTCTTTATATTTCAAGCGTCGAAGTTGGGAGCCCGCACAGACAATAGAGGCATACATTGCAGTCTTTACATTTCAAGCATTGAACTTGGGAGCCCGCCCAGATAACAGAGGCATACATTTCAAGTCTTTAATTTTCAAGTATTGAAGTTGGGAGCCCGCCCAGATAACAGAGGCATACATTTCAAGATCAAGTCAGAGGACAATAAAACAGAGGGTTACAATAGGAATCCCCAGCAGGAAACAATAAAATTCCCCGGCACCGGGAAACAGAAGGTTGCAACAAGAGGTCACAGCACAAACTCAAGTGCATGTGTCAAAAAGAAGAAAAGCACCGGAGGAAATGCAAGCAGACAAGGAAGCAAGGCAACAAAAACAAATTGTACTCTAGCCTAGCTTCTTGTTTTCTTTTAAGCATGGTGAAACAAGGAGATCGGTAAGCAGTGGTAATAGCATGCAACAACAGTAACAATGCAGTTCCCCGGTAGTCCCAGCTACCAAAACTTCCCGAACTACATTGACCTGATTCCTGTTTAGCCCAGGATATGTAGGAAACCTTTGAAGCAAAGGTTCGGTCAAATCTTTTTCAAAAAAATGCTTCACACGGAGTACTCGGATGGGCAAAAATCGCTCGCTTTATCTTTGCACGAAAACCCTTCGTGTCTTCGGGCAAAGAGGGGCAGCTGTAAGCACGTGATTTTTGCCCTATATGAGAATTACTCCCAAAAAATTCAAAAATAAAATGATTTTTCTTTGGTGTGCAATTTTGTGATATTTTGTGATATTTTGAATAATTATTTGTATTTGTCTGTGCGTGTTTATTTGATAAATTAATAAAAAATACAAAAATATGTCGCATTTTGCATGTAGGATTTAATTCTACAGTTGTTAGTAATTAAATTTGTTTTACAAAAATTAAAAATTACAAAAATAGGCATCGTTTGCATTTTTAGCATTTAATGTCCAAATATACAATTTTATGCTTAATTATTACTTAATTGTGCGTTAATTGTTATTGGGAGTTAATTTGCGCTTTTATAACTTAATTTAATTCTTAATAATAGTTTAAGTATTTTTATAATTTAGTTTTAGAGAAATAAAAGAAGAAAAAAGAGCGAAAATATAAAGAAAGTCGGAATTGGGCCTCTTCTTCGATTTCAAGCCATAGGCTCAAAAAATGGCCCAATCTTCCCTACGACCCAGTCCATTTCGAACTGGGTCGACCCAGTACATAACCCAAAAGACCCAAACCCCTTTGTCTTACATTTTACAACACAAAACAAAAGAAAAAAGAAGAAAAAACCCTAAAAAGACTAAGAAGTCATCCACCCCCCTCCTATCTTCTTCTTCTTCCTCAAGTTTCTCCAAGGTCATCCATGGCTTCCCCCTCAAAGCTCAACCATGGCTGCCCAACGTCACACTCACACACACACACGCACATCACCCTCACGACCCCGGCTCAACCAAACGACCTCCAAACGCGACCGAACCAACAACTAATCCGTCGAGCTCCACCATGAAAGCTCACAGTTGAGATTTCCGCGACTACTTCTGTCTCCGAGCTGCTGCATCACGCTCATCATCTTCAACACCAAGCTCCCCGCGACTGCCCGTCACAGCTTCTGCCATCGTCATCCATGGTGGTTGCTTTCATCTTCTCCGTTCTTCGTCAAAGCTCGAGCTTCGACCTCCATCCATGGCTGCCGTAGATGCGTCTTCTTCGCTAATCGAGCTGCTGCTACCTTCTGCTTGTGACGGGCTGCCATTTTTCGTTTTTAAACGATGCCAAACGACCACCTTCTTTGGTCGTCCGTTCATGGTCGTCTTCGGCGTCAAGTTATCTTGGTGCGAGATTCGTTTCCGGACAGATTGTTTCCATCCAAGTTCATCGTCATTCGCTCGATGCTTGGGTCATCAAAACAGTCCGTACGTATGTCGTTCGATCCGGTTAGTAGATTTTGAGTTTTATGTTTGTCCGTATTTTGTTTTGATATTTTTCGAATCTAAAATCGGCGAATGTTTGTTTTGTTCATGTCTATGCTTAGATATTTGATTTTTGGTTTTGTTCATGTTCATGTTGTTTGTTAAATTAATTTTCAGATTTCAAAATAGAAGTTTAATTAGTTGTTTTCATATTCATTTCATGTTTGTATTATTGTTTAAGTGAATATTTGTTAGTTTGATGTTTGTTAGATTCAAATTGAAATTTAATTAACTATTTCTTCAATTTGTTTCATGTGTTTATGTATTGTTAGAAATTGTTAATATTGTTAAGTTCAAGTTTAAGTTCATAATTGTTTCTTCGTCGATCTTGTTATTTGTCTAAAGAATTTAGTTGTAATAAGGGAAGTATGTTGGTTTTAATCATTTGAATCCATCGTTTTTATTTTTAGATTTAATTCATGTTCATATTATGTTTGTTTGTTCTTGAATCCGAAATTTGTATAGCTTGATTTCTTGTTTACCATTTGTGATTATTTCTTGAATTTGTCTCATAAAGTTTAATATAGGAATTGTTGGTTGTAATGTTGTTAGAATTGATTTTAAGTTCAATATGATTGAAGTTAGAAATCTAAATATACTTGTTTGTTGTAGTTGTTGAATCCGAAAATAGGATTGTTTGTTGCTAAAATATTGTTCAATCAAATTTTAGTTGTTCTTTGTTGTTCAATTTGTGTTCATGTGATTTGTTGTTGAAATGTTGTTAAAATCGTGTTCATGTGATATTGTTGTTATGATGTTCATCCGTGTTCATATTGTTGTTTGAACATTGTTAGAAATTGATCATATTGTCTATATTTTGGTTAAGTTTGATTAATTGATGTGTTATAGCTGATGGGTAGTTTGGTAAATTTGTAGTACGTTCAGGGGTAGTTTGGTAATTTCAGTAAGGTCGGAGGGGGTAGTTTAGGAATTGTACATTTTGAAATTGTTTATTTGAAGCATGGGGGACAAAATGAAATGGGGTGGGTTGTGATATAGTTGTTTAATATAAAGGGGGGACAAGATTTAATTTAAAGGGGGAATCTTGCATTATTTTAAATGAAGCATGGGGGACAAAATATAATGGGGTGGTGTGATATGTTTATTTAATGTAATGGGGATGAGTGGAAAGATAATGGGTTGGGTAGAGAAAAAGTATGGATTTTAATTAATTGAAAGGTTTATGGGATGGGTTATAAGAAGAAGTCTTGAACACAAGACATAGAGAACAGAAAAGATACGAGAAAAAATACACACACAGATAGAGAGAAAAAAACGGACAGAGAATAGAAGAGAGAAAAATTCCGAAAAATATTTAAGCTTTCAAAATAAAAATAAAACTAAAAAAAAATCTACTTCTTTCTTTCTTTGTTTGAAATTAGTATTAATGGTTGTTGTTTCATTTAAAGCTTAAAGCTTTTGTTTTTGGGATTACTACTCCACCGGTCTGTTACTGGGTTGTTACTGTTGCTGGGCAGTTGTTGCTATTGTACTGTTATTATTGCTGCTGATTCTCATCATCATTTTCTTTTGCTTCCAATATCAGGTACATATCTGTAAATTCATGTCATGAAAAGCTTCAACATGGCAAGTAAATGAAGTTTGGAATTATAAGGATGTCTTCTACTCATTTAAATTTTATTAGTTTAAATTTCAGTTTGTTTCAGTTGGTTAACAAAGTAGTATGCTTGACATGAAGACTATTATCTAATCATTTTCTTTTTAAAAGTTTGCATAAGTTTTGTAATAATATTGTCCATTTCGAAATCTCATTAGTATAGTTATATTTGAATTGTCAAAATAGGGAATATGACATAAAAATGGGCCATTGATTACATCCCGTAACATTGTTAGCTAAATGTAAAGTAGAATAGAAATATCAAGAAAACTACATTCTAACCTCTGTTGTTGAATAAGGTTAAAATGATGTTGATTGTATTTTTTCATATATGGTAAGATAACGGGTATATGTATAACCATAAGAAAGGTGAATTGATTAGCTTGTTACGACGTTAAAATATTATGAATGGTTCCGACGAATTGATTAGCTTGTTACGACGTTAAAATATTATGAATGGTTCCGACGAACAACTACGTTGTATATAAAGCAATTTTATTGAATCAGTTTGTAATATTTCTTTTTTCTTATCAACTTGACTCTTATCTTCCATTGCAAACATTAACCAAACCATTATAACTTTGGACTAAAAACAAGTAGATGAGAAGGAGATATAATTTCTTCGAAAACTATTAGTTTGTTTATCAAATTAATTCTCTTTCCTAGTTTTATATGTAATTCATTTTTTGGGTATGCATATATTGTATTTACGGAAAAATGGTATTATTAATCTCACGCTTATTTTTACCCTTTTAAATTTGAGACTAAAAGAATATTTATTTCTCATGATGTTCACATAAAAATACGTGGATATAATAAACAATTTGTAAACAAATTTATACTACCATCAAGAATATTTTTGTGATTAGGGATACGTTCGCGTAACCTAATTATATTTCTAAAGGCAATTCGGATTATGCGTTCGCGCAACTTCGATCGAATATTTAATAAAAGGGATTTCTCGGAGAATATCATTATTAATTTCATAAAAACCCGAGATGTGAGGTTCACTACTTAATTATACCAAAAGGGCGAATGTTCTTGATTTTATTTAAAGCATAATTTCGAAAATAATTATTTTAATAAAAATATTATCTATATTATTGTGTACACGTGCGCGTGACACAACTCCGCATGTTTTAAAAAATATAATTTATAACACGAATATACGTACGCGTGATTCGATTCAAAGAAGGGTCTTTAAATCTAAATAGAAGCGGTAACAATAAAATCATGCAATAAAAATGTATTTAACAAATCAAAATAATCAAGCCGAATATAACAGTTGAGCGACCGTGCTAGAACCACGGAACTCGGGAATGCCTAACACCTTCTCCCGGGTTAACAGAATTCCTTATCCGGATTTCTGGTGCGCAGACTGTTAAATAGACAGAGTCATATTCTCCTCGATTCAGGGATTAAAACCGGTGACTTGGGACGCCTTAAAATTCCCAGGTGGCGACTCTGAAACAAACAAACAAATCCCGTTTCGACTGTCCTTTAATTGGAGAAAACTCCCCACGCGCCCCGCGGGCGCGGTAAAAAGGAGGTGTGACAGTTGTTCTTCATCTATTTCTTGTTTTCCTTCTTTAATTATGAGTAGCTAGACCCATAAGCTAGGGTTGTGGCTCAACCCTAGTGTCGGTAATTGATGGGTCTTGTATTTTAGAGCTAGATTGACTATGGGTGTTTGATATTTGGGCCTATTTCATGGTTAATTTCTGAATTTGTGGTTGCAAACACAAGTTTGTGTTTAGTTGACTTGGGTTCTTCTTGAGAAAGAGAACCTAAGTCTTCGAAATTGGTCCAACAAGGAATTGGGGCATACTCAAGAGATTGATAGCCCCAATTAAAGGGTTAAACCACAAAAGAGTAATACCCGACTTGAACCCTAGTTGGTTGTGCAAATTTGCATAACCAATTGGTCTTGAGAAAGCCAATTCGGGCAAAATCACTCGAACCACCGAGAGGTGTAGAGTGGATAAAATAGTGCAACGGTTATATCATACTCCCCAATCATGTCAATTGTGCTTTAGACTCAAGTACCCGTCAATTGACCACTTAGGCAAAATTCACTACCCTAGTGCCTTTTAAATCATTTGAACAACTCGTAGCATTAACTTTTAGCTTAATCTAGTTGCATTTACCATTTGTAGTCTGATAATAGTAGAAGTAAAATGAAAACCCCAAAAATGATTAGATGTATAATTTGGAACACATACGCAATCCTAAACTAGGTAGATACTCGATTCCAAATTCTAGCTCTCTATGAAAATCGATCCCAACCCAAAATCAGGTAAAAGTTGCTCCGACCCTCTCTCGCTACATAATTAGTAGTGCGGAGTAGGCTGCAAACAGTCATGTTGTGTGGCTGTACTCTATTGGGTATAGGAATGGGTTGATGCAGTTGATTGAGACTGATACCAGATATAGTTTTCAAATTGGGTCTTTTGGAAATGAATAAAAGATGAGAATTTTTGGCTATAAGGCGTATCGATGTTGGTAGAAAGGAAAAATTTCAGTCGAAATGGTGTCCTCAGGTTTATGTCGATTGGGGTGACGTAGTATTACCCCCGGGTGTATGTTGGAAGTGTGCATTCAGTGATTTGAGTACTTAGAGGCGAATCTTGGCACGTTCGAGGACGAACGTTTGTTTTAGAGGGGGGATGTAACGACCCGGCCGGTCGTTTTGGATAATACTATCCCATTTCCCCATTTACTGCTAAATTCATGCTTTACAGTTATTATGTGACTTGCCGGGGTAATTGGTTCGGGTCCGGTGAGGTTTTGAAATGAATTGAGACACTTAGTCTCCAAGAAGAAAGTTTAAGTTGAATAATTTGACCGGAAGGTGAAATATGTGTAAACAACCCCGGAATGAATTTTTGATGATTTCAATAGCTCTGTATGGCAATTTCAGGTTTAGGGGTGTGTCCGGATATTTATTTTGAGGTCCGAAGCTAAATTAGGCTTGAAATGGCGAAAATAAGAAATTTAAGTTTGGATGTTTGACCGGGAAGTTCACCTTTTGATATCGGGGTAGAAATCCAGTTCTGAAAATTTTTCTAGCTCCGTTATGTCATTTATTACTTGTGTGCAAAATTTGAGGTCAATCGGACTTGATTTTATAGGTTTCGGCATCGAATATAGAAGTTGGAAGTTCTTAGTTTCATTAAGCTTGAATTGGGGTGTGATTCACGGTTTTAGCATTATTTGATGTGATTTGAAGTTTCGGCCAAGTCCGTATCATGTTTTAGGACTTGTTGGTATATTTGATTGGGGACCCGGGGGACTCATGTGTGTTTCGGGTGTGTTTCGGATTATTTTGGGCTACTTTGGATACTGATTTTCTGATATCTGGTGTTGTTCTTCGCGTTCGCGAAGAAGAATTTGGCTTCTGGAAGTTTGTTCTTCGCGTTCACAAAGAGACTCTCGCATTCGCGAGGAAGGAAATCTCGGTTGCAAAGGTCTGACTTCGGAAGCTCATATCTCACAATCTATGAGGAATTTGGAGATGATCCAAAAATGAAAGTTGTATACCTTTGTGTCTAGTTTTCAGAAATGTAATTTAATTGGCATTTAGATTTTTGTAAAAAAAGTTATAGTAGTTACCTTACAGGCTGTCCGGGGCGAGTTTGAAAATCTCTGCTGCACAGGATTGATTTTGGAAGCTTATATCTCGCAATATATAATGACTCAGAAAATGAGCAACCGATGAAACTATAGTCGTTGGTGTCTAATTTTCAGAACATCAAACCATTTGTCATTTGGAGTTGTGTGCAAAAAGTTATAACCATTATACTAAAGGCTGTCTGGAATGAGTTTGGAAATTGCTTATGAGGAATTTGTTCATCGTGAACGCGAGAGAAGGGTCGCGAACGCGAATAACAAACCCCTGGGCAGTAGAATAAAGTCCCAATTCATCCCTTTCTTCCATTTTTAGACCAAGGAAGCTCAGGTGGGGCGATATTTCGATGGATTTTCAGAGAAAACAACGGGGTAAGTGTTCTCAACTCAATTTTGGTTAGATTACCCTAATCTATTACTAATTTTAGCATTTAATTTGTGATTTAAGTTGGAAAAGTTTGAAAACCCTCTTGGATAGATTTGAGGATTTGGGGGTCGAATTGTTATCGGAATTTACTAAGTTTGGTATGGTTAGACTCGTGAATGGATGAGCTTTCATATTCTATGACTTTCGTCGGATTCTGAGACGTGGGCCCCATGGGTGAATTTTGAGTTAATTTCGGGTTTTTATTGAAAAATGTTGTATTTTCTTATGATATTGATCTATAAATTTTGTTGACTGTATCGAATTATTTTGGCTAGATTCGAGCCATTCATAATTGGATAATCGAGAAAAAAGGCCTACTAGTGGATTAAATTGGAGCAAGTCAAGGTAAGTATCTTGGCTAACCTTCTGTGGGGGACTTTCCCTTAGGATTTGAGTCATCTATGTTGATTGTAGTTTGTGTACGCGAGGTGACGAGTGCGTGCTCGGACTTATTTTGTGGAAAATTGGCCTTTAGGGTTCTTAGATCTTTATATTCACTATGTATGAATGTGTTCTTGACATGAATCAGTTTCCTATTTACTAGTTTCACCTCTATATGCTTAATTGGAATTAATTACTTCATGATTCATTGTTATTGCCTAATCGACTCCTATTTGACTTAACTGAAGAATTTCGCTTCTCCTATTGTCATGCTATCTTTTCATAGTTGCTTGTCTTAATTGGAAATTTATCATCATCCCCTCATATAATTGTTTAATCTTAAGTGAAGCTAAGATCATCTTTCCATAATTGAATTGTCAGATATCCTTATATTTGTTCAACCTTAAAAGGAGTTAGATAACATATACCTTTGTTGACTTGCTTTTATTTGGGACTACTTAACTCATTTTGATTTCCTTGTTATTGACTTGTATGTTGCGGGATCGTTGCTACATGTTAGATTTCCCTTTTGTTGAAATGTTCCCTTTATGCCAACATTTTTTTGTGTGGTTATTCCTTGTGAGCTGGTCCTACAGTTTCTTCGTGATTTATAGTTCTTGAGTTGACTTACTTGTCGTACTTTGTATTATTGTCATTGTTGTTATTGTGTATTTACTTTGGGATTACGGATCAGTATTCCGGGAGATCTCCATGCATGTTTACTTTGGGACTACGGATCAGTATTCCGGGAGATCCCCTGCATGTTTACCTTGGGACTACGGATCAGTATTCCGGGAGATCCCACTGCATATTTATAATTGGGACTACGGGACGATATCTCGGGAGATCCCCCTGTATTGGATATTTACTTTGGGGCTGCGTATCGGTATTTCGGGAGATTCCCCTACATATTTATGATTTGGACTACGGAACGATATCCCGGGAGATCCTCTGCACATTTACGTTTGGGAGTACGAGATGATATCCTGGGAGATCCCCTGTTAAAATCACTGTGTTCTGAGTTGTTGTTTTCATTTATCCTATTCGTGTGTAAACCGTATATGTGATGTCCGTTTTTGTCCTTATTCTTACTAGCTGGTATGAACTATGATAGGATACTTGCACAAGCATATATGTGGTCAAGCACCCTTATTGGATAGGAGGCTCCTTGAGACTTTTGAGTATAGACGCACACCCTTGTTATTTGTGTTCCATGTGAGAATGACTCTTTTGGGAACGTGAGTTGTCAGTGTGATTAGGAGGCGTGATGAGGGCATAGGATTCCAAGTGTTAGGGTTTAGGTATTGAGACCCGTATTGTATGATTATGAGATGAAGTGTCACAGGGTGACTTATATTCGAATGTTATCTATTTGAAAAGATTATATTCGAAGGTACTTATTATTAATTAACTATTTTGAAATGTCACAGGATGACTTATATTCGATGGATATTTATTTGAAAAGATTATATTCAAAAAGCATTTATTTTTGAAAGAACTCTTTTGAAAAGAACATTTATTTGAAGGAAGTATATTTCGAAATATTTTTTTTATCACTTGAAAGGTTTGACTATTTGATTGACGCTTGCTGGTTAAGACTTAAGGTGAAAATTATCGGAGATGTTGAGTTATGACTTGTCTTTACTGTATTTGTGATTTCGAATTTGGGTTGTATCCTCGCTTACCTTTCCGTATTTTCCTTATGGTGTTCCACTGAGTACTTGTTGTTTTCTTTCCTTATTGCAATTACTATATTATTAGCCGTATTGCATAGTCTCTATATAAATATTATGTTCTGTTTATTAGACCAGTAGGTGTCTTGACTGTTCCTCGTCACTACTCCACCGAGGTTAGTCTTGATATTTACTGGGCACCGGTGTGGTGTCCTCATACTACACTTCTGCACATTTTTTTTGTACAGATCCATGTATTGTTCGCTAGTAGTTGTGCAGATTCTTGCCGAGGAGACTCAAGGTAGCCCTGTTGCTGCGTTTCGCAGGCTTCGGAGTCACCTTCCTATTTTATATTCACACTGTTGTACTTATTTCCACAAGATTGTGTTTAGAAGTTGTAGCGAAACTCTGTAGAGCTTATGACTTGTACTACCGGATTTTGGGAATTATAAATTTTGTAGAAATTTCTGCTTCGAGACTGTTAAATTTTATTTATTATTGTTGTATTCCAGTATGAGTTAGGCTTACCTAGTCCCTAAAACTAGGTGCCATCACGATAGTCAAACGGAGGGAAGAAGAAATAAAAGATAATTTAATCAAATACCTTATAATTAATATTACTAACTTCGTTTCTTAATAAGCGTGACTAAACCTTAAAAACACTTAGGGGTCGTTTGGTAGGGTGCATAAGAATAATGCTGAATAGGGTGTATTAGTAATGCTGGTATTAGTTATGCTTGCATATTTCTTATCCATCGTTTGGTTTGATGTATTAAAGCATTGCACAGTTTCTAAAAGAATTGTTTGTTTACAAAAATGCCCTCAAAACTAATCCACACTCTAACTTTTTAAAAGAAACATATGTTGAGAAATGTTTTTATGTGAAAAAGTTTTTAAAAAATTATTTTATTTGTCTACCTATATTGTAATATAAAATTAAATATTTATTTATAAAAAAAGAAATATGTTAAGTATTTATTTATTTACTAGGGATATAATTTTATTTCTCACTATTTGGATTATTTTGAACTTGTATTAATATACTAACTAGCATATTTTAATCAAGCATAAATTTTGAAGGACAATTTTGTCTTTAACTAAGCTAATGCATTGTTTTCTATGCATTAGTTATGCATAGGATAATACCAAATTGGATGTATAACTAATGCTTGCATAACTAATGCATAGGTTCAAAATGTCTACCAAACAATATATTATTAATATACAAAGTTAATACATGCATTAGCTTACCCAATGCATCCTACCAAACGACCCGTTAAAAAGGAATGGAAGGAGTAAGTAATATTAAAAACAAACTAAACCCCACATAAAATCAAGTGGCCTTCTATAAAAAAAGACGAAGGTTTAGTCATAATCATCAGGTTGGGTTTTGTTAAGAGCCAGGAACACGGTAACTCATAACAAAACGCGGTGGTTGACTTTCCTTTTAACTGTAGTACTTTTTCTACTTAGTACTAGGATTAATATATAGTGGAGAATTTATTGCTATTACTTCTCCAAATTCAATGAAGCCCTTAAAAATGGCACTTTATTTAATGTAAAGTATAAAGTATGTCTCAGTCTGGTTTCCATGTCAAACCATCTCTGACATGCGTGATGAAACTATTTGCTTTTTACGCATTATAATGGAGTAAAAAGCATTATAATACAAAGTTCTGCGTTTTACATTTAAAAAAAACGATTTATTAGTTAAAACGCAGTATTATACTACGTTTTTCTTTAACGGCTAATTTTTCGTTAAACTAAAACGCAGTATAATACTGTATTTTAGTTAGAAATATAATTTTTTTTCAACTGTATAAAAATATTTTGAGTGCAAAATACCATTATTTAGGTTTCAGTCTCTGCATTTTGTTGGTTTGTCGTGTCACTTGATGCATACATGACGTAGCCTTTCTCCTTTAGGGAGAGTAGCAGAGGCAGAACTTTTATCCACGAAATTCACATAATAAGAAATTAAATATGCAAAAAAGTTAGTAATTTACTCCTAATATATATATATATATATATATATATATATTAAAAATTAATCTTATATACATATAATAGTGATTGTGCATCTTTGTTTTACCTTTTTGAGATATTTATTTTTTTACTATCTAATATATAATTTAAGTTCATGCAAGTTTTGTCCTCACTTTTTTGGATACGCATACTGTGCCTTGCATATTACTCTTTTTTTGGTCTGTTTTAGGGTTCAGAATCTATTTTCATTTTTTAATTCTAAATTATTTTGGAAGAGAATTAAGCCCATCAACTGGTCCAAAAGCAGTAACCTATGATGTGCACACAAATTTAAGTCGCCCCATAATTAGTGTCTTATATTTTAAACAATATAGTTTATGATAGTTCTTTTTCATTTTTAAGTTCCCTTAGCATGAACAGGAAGAATGATTTATTAATCAAAAGAAAACAAGTTGGAATATCCACAAAGAAGCTGATATATCATGTGTTTGACAGATGAACCTTTTCATTAAAAAATTACGAGTTAAGAGAATGTCAAATGTCACAGTTAAGTACGAGTTCGATTCAGTATTTACTAGCAGTAATTATATCGGAAAATTTTGAAGGAAAAAGAAAGGAGAAAACAAAATTAAAGAAGATTTTGATCAAGTGGACCACTCGAATCAATCAGAATTTTAGCTACCGACCTAAATAAGTACAAGATTCTTCATCGTATCCACACAAATATGCAAATAGCTAAGGTCTAGAAAGAGGTCACCATTGTAGTACATGACACTGAATTTAATGATTCTCTAACTTTATTACGATTAGACCTTATTAACGCACCAAACTCCTTGAGGTCCTCAAATCTAAACCATCTTGAGAAAAGAACACGTTTATGTTTACTTATCCTGTTACGTGGTTAATTTTTAATTTTGGGTTTTATGCTATTTTGGATTTATTTCATATATTTCAACAATTTCTTAATCCTAAATTTAAATCCACGATAATAACCAAAGATGTATCTATCTCTGCAAGGGTAGGAAGGTATCAAATGTGCTCAATTTGTGCAAGTAGAAAGGATATGAGAGGAAAACACCGGGTATAATTCTGTTTGTTTCTTTTGGTGCATAATAAACGTTTTAATAACATCCAAAACAGGACAAGGGCTTTCCTTTGACACCAAGTCCCTAAGACAAAGGAGTCCCTATTCAGTCCAAGAAACTGAGAAGTTTGATCAGTCACTATGCAAAAACAAGTTGCAGCGTCCCCACAATTTAACACGTTTGGGGAATAACATGAAATGTTGAAACAGGAACTGTTTTATTTGGTAGTATCAAAATTTCACCTTTTTCCAGCGCTATCCAAGTTCAAGTCCTGAAGATTGAGCAACAGATCATCTGAGCTCAAGTACAACTTGTTGGCTGCATGTGACATAGTTTGCGCAATTTCTCTTGCAGCTTCAATTTTCCTAAGCGTGATAAATGCTGGATTGTTGGCAATTGATTGACCAATGAGCTGGGCACTTTTAGCCTCACCCTGTGAAACAGCACAAAGAGAATTCAATATTTAGTTTCATAATGGTCCAGGTAAACCATCTTCAATTTTCTTATTCGAGGGCAAAGCAGAACACACGAAAAGAAAAACATCATCAAGCCAGCAATAGAAAAATGCCAGTATCATGGAGTAAACTAGAGATTAAATTAAACAAGGTTAAGCTCTCGAAATATTTTTACCTGAGCTCTAATTATAGCACTTCGCTTGTCTTGCTCAGCCTTTTCCACAACAAACTTAGCCCTCTCAGCTTCTTGAGCAGCCACCTGTTTTGCTTCAATTGCGGCCGTAAATTCCTTTCCAAAAGTCAGACTGGTAATTGACACATCATCTAGCGCAATGTTGAAGTTAGCTGCTCTCTCTGTCAAAATCTTGCGTATTTCTCTACTAACATTCTGCAAAAAGTACACAAGATTGAGCAAAACGGAGACGATTTCAAATAGTTTCCGGGGAAGCCAAAGAAGATAATTTACAGTTAGGTGCCAGAGGAAGAAGTGGTATATCTAACAATTGAACATTTCCTCCAAACCATCACTCACACAGTAAAGATGGGAGGTATTACCATCTCTAGCACAATAACTTTTTTAGATAAGTATCTCTAGCACAATAACTACTTTGACAAAGAGCAACATTAACAATGTAAAGCAAGGCCTCTTGCAAATACCTCTCTCTGGGTGATGAGCTGGCTTGCGTTGTACTGAGCAACCACAGCTTTCAAAGTCTCATGAATAATGGAAGGGAGGACCCTTTCATTGTAGTTCTCACCAAGTGTTCGGTAAACAGTGGGTAGTTGGTCCGGAACAGGACGAGTGAGAACTCGAAGACCAATTTTGACCTGTGAAATAAGTTGGAAAATTATTTTTCATTTAAACCTGTTATTCTCCCAAAACCACGAGAACAAACTGTTCCTAGCATTAAGTAAAATGTTGACTATGACCAACGTTTGCCCTTCACAAGTCAAGACGAAATGTTTCCCTTCTTTTTTTCCTTTAATATCTTGTAAAATGGAGCAACACATGTTTCAGAGAAATTACCATCTGAAGGTCACGACTTCCTGAAGTGCTCTCCACTAGATGAGGACGTGCACGAACATCATAAATGACCGGCCTTTCAAACCAAGGGATCATGAAATGTGTCCCTTCTGGATAAACCTATTCATCAAACATTTAGTGCACTTATCAATAAAACCTCCGGCACATATAAACAGAGGAAAAACAGGTAAAGGCCATACACTAGGCCATAAGTCTCCCACAACCACATTGAAGTAACAAGATCCAAGAAAATCAAAGTAAAAGACTCCAAAACACATATAAAGAGTCAGCAAATCCGAAACATATCAATGTGCCAGGACATGACAGAATTTAAGAAATATCAACATCATGAGTAATACTTCTATTTTGTGAAACTTGGCATTACGTGGAAACATTTTGCCCTGCAAAAGAACTATGCACATCTCACCTGCTGAACCTCATGAATTATATCCACCAAACATAATCAACAAGGGAAGTACTAAAGTAAAGACCATACTAGAAAAAGAAATTAAATACTGCAGAAGGCCGTCGGATCCACGAGGATGTGAATAAAATTTTGGTCTCGACATGCAAAACATACACAAAATTTTGAGGGCGACTTATTCTAGTCAAGTCAATACATTTTATCCATCGATGAAGTGTGTCCAAGAGTCTATGCAACAAAGCAAATATATACTTTCTCTTTAACACCACCAATATTTCCTAGAGAAGTCCACCCAACAGGATAAGAAAAGTAGTTACCTTATCTTTAACACCAATAATACGATTGAACACGATTGCACGATGTCCACCATCAACATTGTAGAGACTGTTAGCAACTCCATACACACCAAGACCAGCCACCACTCCCAACTTAATCAAAGCGGAAGCTGCACCACCGCCAGGCATCTTAGGAACCTTAACATTGTTGAGATTCATCTTGTTAATACCTGAAAGTAAGCCAACCATAGTCATCATTTCCAATTACCAAGTAACGAAAGCCTGCAAATATGGAAAGGCCACAAAGAGACTTGATAGTTTCCAGTTTTTTTAAAGAAATAATCTTAACACACAAAAATATCAGAAAAATTGACATAGAGGATTTTCATGTAGCGAAAACCAACTAGTTTTGAATTGAGGCGTTGTAGCAGTAGTCCTAGTAGTTGTTGTTTCGGTTGTTGTAAGATCGACACTAGAAGGATAGACAAAAGATATTCTATTACACTCAAAAGGTTACCATCAAACCATCTGTATGTTGCTTAACATATCTAGCATTCTAGCTTGTTATGATAACAAGGCTAATGATGTATCAGATCTTCAAGTCATTCAAAACCCAGTAACCATTCAACATTTGATTTCTTGTCACTTTCCTTGATGTTTAAACTATCATGGACCTTTTCTATGTACACTATATGCCTCTACAGATTATGAAAAATCTTAGATGTAAATTCCTAAGGCATAAAATGCAGGGAGACGGAAAAAATGACAAGAAATATTTACTATACATTCAGATGGTTAGCAATTATGCTATTTAAATAATCTTATCTTAACTAGGTAACTGGCAAACTATATTTTGCAGAAGTAAAATAATATTCCTAAAATCTAACATCATCAGCAAAGCTAGCAAACACCAATCAAGAAGAAAAAAAAAGTCTCAAATAAAGAGATCCAGAAATGCTCAGTTACAATAGCTCCTACATCAAAAAATGCAATTAGCAAATAATACAATCAATTTGTCAATCAATCAACTATAATCAACTCCGTTGTAGTCAGGATTGGCTAGATGAATCATCTGTAACCATTTGACTCTATTCTGTCCGAATTTCTTTTGAATGCTAAATGTTAACTAGCTTGACCTAAACAATGAAGAGCTAAAGACTTAACGACTAAGAAGACAAACAGTGGAGAGATGAAATAGAAAATATCTCATTACACGCTGCAACTTAATTAGGAAATTACAATTCTAATCAGCTATTTAAGCACACACCTCCTCTAACAAATTTCTGACAAATTGAACCAAAATACCTAAACCTCAAAAGCTAGCTCACTTGGTGAAGATTACCCTAGATCCATTTACTTAAGACACGGAAGCATAATAACATAGCCTTATTCAAGTTAACTATTAGCTAAAATTCCTCAGTGTAGCACGAAAACAGTAATTTAAGAGCCGATAAAACCTATAAATGAAGCGGTGGAAGGAAAATTCAACTTCAGTCAGGTCAAAAGCAAAACTATACGAAGAAATAAATGGAGCATATATGAAGTTAAGAAAATGGAGAATTGAGAGAAATATCTGATTACCTGTTCTAAACGACGGAGATACAATAAACCGTCTAGAAAGTTAAGAGGAGAGGAGCCAGAAAAAAGGGTACGAAAGCTTGGGGGAGGGGTTTAGTCGCTTTAGGGTTTTTGCTTTTCCGGTTTCTATTTTTTTTTTCCTAGATATATGTTGATGTAAGTTTAATCGAGTATATTCAATTTTTTGGAGAAATTCAAAAATAGCCAGATTTACAAGTGGTCACTCAAAAATAGTCACAGTTTCAAAAGTAATCGAAATTTAGTCACTTTTCATGTAAAGATAAATTTGAACAAAAACGTTGTTCAAAATCCGGAAAAATACTCCAGTATAATATACTGGAACTCCAGCATAATATACTCGAACTCCAGTCTAATTTACTGGAGTTCCTGTCACGACCCTAACCCCGAACCCGGTTGTGATGGCGCCTCTCATGAAGACAAGGCCAGCTAGACCAAAACAGACCACCTCTTTTAAACAGTTAAATACCATAAGTAATTCTAAAACATGATATAATAACCATAATTTGCGGAAATAACGATAACAACAATAGAAACCATCCCGACACAGCTCAAACCGGGGTGTCACAAGTCACGACCATCTATTAGAGTATAAATACGACTACAAGGTCTGAATGTACAAAACAGGACTGATGAAAGAGAAGGGAGAAGAGCGGTGCTGCGAACGCTGGCAACCACCTTGCTAAACTCCGATGACTCAGCCTCCGATCAGCTCAACACCCGCTACCGGGTGAATAAATACCTGCATATGCACACAAGATGCAGGGAGTAAAGTGAGTACTCCAACTCAGTGAGTAATAAAGGTAAATAACAACTAAGTAGTAAAAAATCACGTAAAGCAAAGCAACATGCTGTATAAAAGCGGTGTAAAACCCTTGAGAAAAATAGTGAAGCAGCGAAATCTTTAGCAATATCTTAGCTCAGTTTAAACCTCTGTTGAAAATGACTTTTTCAATAGTTATGCAAATGAATGCAAAATAATTAGTGTAGATAAGCACAGAAATTCGCCCCTCGGGCTCAACACTCAATTTAATAGGTAATGTCAGGCAATCAGGAAGATAACACATAAAGTAACACAATCAACAGGTAATTGCAGACAAACGGAAATAAAGTAAACACATAGAACAGTACCAGCCCCTCGGGCTCACTCTCAGAACACTCTCAGCCCTTCGGACTCACTCTGTGATCACAATGGGTACCCGCGCTCACTGGAGGTGTGCAGACTCCGGGAGGGGCCCCTTACGGTCCAAGCGCAATATCAAGCCATCTTGTGGCATCAAATCTAGTCCCTCGGCCTCATATCACTCAAGCCACCTCGTGGCGTATAAAAGTATCTCAGGCCATCGGCCTCATATCACTCAATATATCCTCACATATGGCCCTCGGCCTCACTCAGTCCAAAAATCATCACAAGTCCCTCGGGCATTAGTAAAACAATAGTTCTCATCCCAAAACATCATTTAGAAATATCGTTTAAGTTTCAAATCTGAGTAAAAGTGGCTGAGTTTGTAAAATAGTAGATATCAACAGGACTAACTTCAAGTAATAATTCAAAAACAGTGAGGAAATAGTGATAAAAATCCCCGAAGGGTTCAGATAGTTGGCACGAAGCCCAAATATGGCGATCAGCCCAAATCATGATGATAACAAATAAGTTTCAGTCAAATACGCGGTAAAATCATCAATCGGGACGGACCAAGTCACAATCTCCAATAGTAAACGACCCCACGCTCATCATCAAGCACGTGTCTCACCTCAATATAGCACTACGATGTGCAATCCAGGGTTTCAAACCCTCAGAGTATCATTTACAATCATTACTCACCTCGAACCAATGAAATCTCTAGTCGCGACGCCTTTGCCCCTTAAATTGGACTCCACGCGCGTCGAATCTATCCAAAATCAGAACGAATAGATCACAATATGCTAAGGGAACAAAGCCCAAGCGAAAACAATCAATATAGGTCACAAATCCCGAAATTACCAAAACCCGGGCCCCGAGCCCACTTCTCGAAACTCAGAAATTTTCACATCAACGGGTTCCTTATCCTCCCACGAGTTCATACATATCAAAAGTTCTCAAATCCGACCCCAAATGGTCCTCCAAATCCCCAATCAAAGATTCAAAATCCCAAGCCCTAGTTCTTCCACTTTTAACTTAAGTTTCCATGAATTTCTAGGTAGATTTCATAATAGAAACGAGTTTTAAGTTCAAAAATCTTACCTCCAATCGATTCCCTTTGAATACCTGTTTAATCTCCACCAAGAAGCTCTCAAAATGATCAACAAGGGGTAAATGAGCCCCAAAATCGCGGATGAAATAACTTAAAAACTTTCTGCCCAGGTCTGCTCCCCCTTCTTCGCGAACGCGATCAACCTCTTGCGTTCGTGAAGCACAACTTTGCGTTGACCAACTTTTCCTCTTCGCAAACGCGACTCACCCATTGTGAACGCGATGCTTCTTCCTCCTATACCTTCGCGAACGCGAACCCCTTACGCTAACGCGATGAACAAAAAAGTCTTGATCTCAAATTACACTACGCGATCGCGAGTACCCTCTCGCGAACACGATGCCCAACCTGCCAACCCTCCACGAACGCGAAGCTCCACTCGCGAATGCGAAGGCTTAAACTTGGCCTTCCACAATTCCTTCTTCGCGAACGCGAGGACCCCCTCGCGAACGCGAAGAGATAAATCTCTACAACACTGAACCTACATTTTCTGGAATTTCCCAAACTCCAAAATGGTCCGATTGACCACCTGAAACTCACCCAAGGCCCCCGGGACCTCAACCAAAGTCATCAACACATCCTAAAACCTCGTTCAAACTTGTTCCAATCATCAGAACACCTCAAACAATACCAAATACACCAATTCACATCGAATTCAAGCCTAAGTTTTCTAAAACTTCCGAAATACGCTTTCGATCAAAAACCTAACCAAACCACCTCCGAATGACCTGAAATTTTGCACACACATCCCAAATGACATAACGAAGCTACAACAACTCTCGGAATTCCATTCCGACCCCCGAATCAAAATCTCACCTACCAACCGGAAATCGCCAAAATCTCAACTTCGCCAATTCAAGCCTAATTCTACTACGGACCTCCAAAATCAATTTCGATCACGCTCCTAAGTCATAAATCACCCAACAAAGCTAACCAAATCATAAAAATTCCATTCTGAGCTCATATACAAATAAGTCAATTCTTGGTCAAACCTTTCAAATTCAAAGCTTTCATCTGAGACTATTCTTTCAAATTCATTCCGATTTTTCCTGAAAACCAAAACCAACGAGACATCAGTCATAATACATTACACGGGGCAAGTATGCCCGAGAACTGGCGATCAAGTGCAAAAGCTCAAAATGACTGGTCGAGTCGTTATAGTTCCAGTATATATATCAGTCCAACATAATATACTGGAGTTTGGAGCACCGGTGTTCCAGTCTCCAGTATATTATACTGGAACAAGCAAAGTATACCGGTCTAGCATAATATGCTGGAAGTTCATACACAGGTGCACCGAACTCCAGTATATTATGTTGGACCGGTCTCTGTTGCAGCAAAATGGTGGTTATTGTTCAATGACTTGGCAAATGCTGGATATTTTTGAATGACCAGTCCGAAAACTGGCTAGATCGTGCTATTTTAACAATTTTTCCCCGAGTATAGGGGCTTTTGACATTGGACTGTTGTCCACTTGTCCTCTTACTTTTAGCATTTTAAAAGCCCAAATACCACTTCTAGTCAGTTCGGCCAAACTTTTTTTGGGCCAAAAATACTTTTTTTCCAAAAATTGAGGTGTTTGGCCAAGCTTTTGGAATGAAAAAAAGTATTTTTGAAGAGAAGCAGAAGTAATTTTGGAGAAGCAGAAAAAAGTAGCTTCTCCCCAAAAGCACTTTTTTGAAAAGTATCTTTGAGAAAAATAAACTTAGAAGCAGTTTTTAAAAGTTTGGCCAAACAATAATTGCTTCTCAGAAGTCCTTTTTAAATTAATTAGCCAAACACAAATTACTTCTCACCAAAAGTACTTTTGAGACAAAGCACCTCACAAAATAAACTTATTTTAGCAGCTTGGCCAAACAGGCTATTCCTCAATTAATTTTAGCCTATATTTTTTTCTTAAACTATTTTAACTTATTTGTATATGATTTAATTTTTTTTACCTATTAACTTGATGCTAAGAAGATCTGTGTTAAAAATTGATTGAGAGTGTGTATATACGATCAAACTCATATGCCTTCGATTTATAGGCTCGAGGGAGAGATCGGGTTCGAGCCCGATGGATCAGACTCGATCTCGGAGAAAGAATGTGTTAGTTTATATAAGTCCACCAAACCGTAGAGTACCTGGTCCTCTACAAGATTCTGCTGAGAATGTTAATAAAACAGTATGTAAAAAAGGCAGAGGATTTTTACGTGGAAAAATTCCACACAGGGGGATCAAAAAACCATGACCTACACCTGTAGGCTTTTAACTTCACTAACTTGTAAAGAACCTATTACAAGCCACTTTGCAATGACTCCTATTGCAAAGGATTTACTCAACTAACTTGTGGTACTCTTACCACAAGCCACTTTGTGACTTCCTAGTTACAGAGGCTTTTTCTAACTTGTGATACCCTCACCACAAGCCACTTTGTAACTCTACAATTACAAAGACTTTTCCTTATGACTAAATCTAGTCACAACATAAACTCAAGGAGTTTACGGATTTACAAGAGGATTCCTAATCAAACGCTTCTAGGTAAGCAGTTTAGGAGATACAATAAGTACAATAACAAAGTTACAACTCAACTAGGACAACAACAAGCTATCTTTTAGGAATTGGTCCGTAGTTGCATTCAACCTTGTTCTTCAAGCTTGTGAGGATTGATTTCTCTATTTTTGCAAGAAGCTTGAATGAGAAACAGAAACCTTCAAGTGATGTTTTGTATAAAAACTCATTGTAGGTACATCTTGATCGCATCACTTGAAATGACGTGAGTACTTTATTTGGTTAGAGAATGAGTGGGCGCTGGAGACAGTGTAGTGCGGCAGAAACAGTGACGTCAGTCACTTCATTTCCAGCTGTGTCCAATTGACTTTGTACTACTATGAGAAAACCATAAGAGTATAAGGTCCTTGTGTGGGTTCCTAGCTCCTGAAGCTGTAGCAGTTCACCTTTAGCTGGAATCCGTTAAAGCTTGCAGTAGTCTAAGTAGGTCAGGTTCCCTATCTGGTTCTTAACAGTAAGTTTGTTAGATCATCAAAACATAAGGCAAGAATATTTAAAATCTATCAATTTCCCCCTTTTTGATGATGACAAACTTAACATTTATAGAGTTGAGTTAGAGTAGTAAAAACCAATTTAAGTATCAGAGGAACACAAAGTTCCCCCTAAGACTATGCCTTATCGTAACAACAATGGTTCCCCCTGAGTATTATTTTCCCATTTTTGGCATCATTAAAAAAATAACAGCACAAAGAAGTCCAGCTAAGCTAACTCATGACAGATATGTGCATACAATCATGATAGAGAATAGAATACAGAAAGAGAGTACTGACATAATAAAATGAGGATTGATATTAATAAAGTTTTAATATGCCTCTGCTTTGAAAAAGATAGAGGCAATATTGGACTTGTTAACGGGAGCAGTAGTGTTTCATCCTAACCACATAAAAAAGGAAAACAAAAACATCCGCCAAACTATCAAAAGAAAGAAAAACATAATAAACATATCTAGAAACTGGTCACTGAAGGGGGTACTTAGGGGGCACTAGGAGTAAAAGGCTTGGTAGCTACAACAAGTGTTTCGATAGCAAGGTCTATTCAGGTGTTTGCTGACTTTTGCTCGTTGAGCAATTCTGCTTTCAGGGTTTCTACTTGCGTCCTGAGATCAGCATTCACCTATGTCAAACGAGCCACTTCATCGTTCGACATCGGAACCCCTCAGGCTTGCTGACTTTCCAGGATAGCATTCCTGGCCTTCAACCGACGAATTTCCTCAGCTGCACTGTTCTGGGCATTGATAAGCTGTGAAATGGTTGATGTACTTCCTACCCCCCCCCTATACTTTTCCACACACTCGCACTCTTCCAAAGTTGTCTGTGAGAAAGTCTGCTTTCGAGTCCCCACTTTGCCCAGCCCCAGTAAGACTTTAAAAAATTTGAACACTAGAGTAAGCAAGAATCCATAAGGAAGGCCATGATTACCGTCTTTGAAGGTGGCAACCTTTTGCATGTGTTCAATCATAATAGCAGGCAGACTCACAGGAGTAAAACCGTCTAGTTGCTCCATTAGGAATAGGTCAGACTTAGAAGTCACTGACCTTCTTTCAGCTCGAGGCAATAGAACTTTGTTAACCAATTCAAACAACAGCTGGTAAACAGGGAGTAGTGCTTTCTTATGGATCTGGTCCCCTTTCTGGTTAGCATTGTCTTTTACCACTGCATTTCTAAAGTTATACTGACACATATCTCTTACACTAGACACACCAGCTGGGAACTTTTAAGATCTCTCCAAGCAATTTTACATCAAAGACGATGTCCACCCCATTGACCAAAGCACAAACATGGTCATTATCAACTGGAAAGAGGATAGCAAAGAAACTTTGTACCTCCTCCCCATACACCTTAGGTGCATCAATTTGAAATAGATGCACCCAACATTGAAACTCGAGCATTTCCAAAATTTTGCGCATTCCAGCCATCTCAGAGATTGTTGGGTCAAACGTACGACCCAGCAGAACTTTTTGATGCCTCATGCACTCAGAGCCAAGGCTAACTTCACTTCTCATTTTCTTCACAGAACCAGTTTTTTCAAAAGATTCAGACTTGTGTTTCCCGGACTTCTCTCCACTAACTTTGCCTTTTCCCTTGGATTTGATAGGACATCCTTATCAAACATGGAAAACTCACTCAACCTCTCTCATCTTAGACCTAGATTTTGACCCTTTCTCGATTGAAATAGGCTTTGTCTTTTTCGAAGACTGCCTAACAAGTGAACCAGGTTCCTCTGGGGTTCCCTCTTCCACCTCAACTATAGGGATCGCCTCATCACTTAAAGGTACACCATCTTTCACCAACTTTCTTCTTTTCTTCTTACCACTCTTCTTGCTCTTTTGAAGAGCAGAATCGTAGGCGACTTTAACTTGAAGCCTGGTAGTAGGTCGTTTGATTTCAGACTCAAGGGTGGACACAACCCTCCACTTACTTATGAATGCATCAAGAGCCACATTATCTAGGTCTTCTTCATCACTGGATCTCATTTCAGGTGCTTGAATTTCTAGAGGCACAACATCGAATGCAGGAACATTGGTCCTAGGGATGGGAGCCCTGACCTAGGTCCTCCAGAGAGGGATCAGGTTCCTCATGTGATGCTCCAATAGTATCTGTTACTGCATCCCCTTCAATAGCTACAATGGCCTCTTCTTCCTCCACACTTTGTGTCTCATTTTTCTGAGATGTAATCTTATGCAATACACCATCAGCGGATACCATAAACACGGTTACAACATGTTTCTCTTCCTCAACCGGTGATTCCACAACCATGGAATCGGTGACAACGATGGCAGAACCTTTTGTGACCTCAGGATTTTGACCTTGTTCTCCACTTAGGGTTTGACTGGTGGGAACATCAGACGATAGGGAGAACGGAGCAGTAGTTTCAAGGATTTCTGAATTGGGAAGAGATTGGGAAACTGGGGAAGGTGTGACTATAGCAGCAGGAGTAATAGAGGGTAAGGAAGGCTCAGTGAGAATGGAAGGTTCCATAGATTGATCAATGGTAGTTACAACTGAGGCAGAGAGATCGGAAGTCGTCTCAGCCATTGAAAGAAGTGGTGTGACGATCCTCTTTTTTGGGTGATTCTAGTGTAAGACTTATGGTTAAGAAGAGCAGAAGTGAGGGTTTTTAAAAGGAGAGGATAATTATGAAGAGAGAGGAATAGGCACCGGTACTGAAACAGCGGTTGGGCGTGGAGAATTGCAATGTTTCAGAGGGAGATGGAACGTTTTGAAATGAAGAGACGTGACAGTAGGATCTGAAAAGTTGATGACATGATAGCTATATTTTGTACCCTTTTTAAGACATATATTAAAGGATGCACAGAACTACTAACCTTTGGTACAAGAACCAGGTTCTTGAATTTTTTTTTTTGAAACAGTTCGAGACCTCATTCTCGCTCAACTCGAGCCCAAGAGTCCTATTGTTCCGAGCTCAGATCAAATTGATTTAATCTTAGCTAGAGGATTATCTAAAACATTAAGGGATATTATGTTGATCAATAAAAACCTAAGGGTTTATTATGTTTTGAGTCCAAACCAATACTCGGACTGATCATTGAAGTTGTACAATTAAATTTTTCACAAACGAGGACAAAATGAGATTCGACACAAAATGAAGATAAAGCAAAAAAGTTCCTTATATTCACAAGAGATGATTTACAAAGCCTACGAGGGGCCCTTACACAAAAAGAGAACCTAAGTTATTTCAGGGATACATACCCTGAAGCGACATCCTCAGGAACTGCACCTTCGGCAGCTCTATCTTCGGGAACCCCCTCTTCCTCGGGGACACCTTCTTCACCTTCCCCATCCCGGAGCCACTCACAGCATCCTCGTCATCAAAAGAGACAAGAAACCTGGCATCGGTTTCCCGCGCCTTTGCTTCAGCTATCTCTTTGGCAAGGTCGAACCCTCGGGCGTGGATTTCTTTGAGAGTCTCCCTCCGGGCTTGGCACTTGGCCAAATCATTGCTTTGTTTTTCCGGTCGGATGCCTCTCTCAACTTATCTTGAGCGGCCGCAACATCCCTTAAGTATATGGCGATGGTTTTATCAGCCGCAGCCTTTGTCTTCTCAGCTTCGGCCTTGGCCTGTACAGCTTCTGCCCGGGCTCTAGCGAGCTCTGCCTTTAACCTCTCAATTTTCTTGGCCTAGGCCAGACCCTTCACTTTAATGCCTTGAAGTTGAATTTTAGCCGAGGCCAGTTGGACTATAACAGTTTCCTTATCGGCAGCGAGTTGGTCCATGCTCTTCTTACATTGATGACAATCAGCTTTAACTTGATCAACCTCGCCTCGGAGCCGCCCAATCATCTCTAACTTTTGCTGCAGCTTAGATATCGAAGTTTTAGCCTTAGAAGTAGGGCCAAGAAGGCCATACTCTATTAATATCATAATTACCTGCTCATCTAGCTCGGTCTCATTTTTCCGAGCTTTGGCCAATTCAGCCTGGAGGTCCTTAAGCTCATCCTCCTTTTGGCTACAGAGGAGCCTCAGGGCCTTCTCTTCACTCGAAACTTTCCTGAACTCGGCCTCACATTGGCTCAGCTCAACTCTAAACTTGACGATGGCCTATGCATGAAATGAAGATATGTCAGTTAAAGGAAAGGAAAGAAAGAAAAAATTACAACAATAAAAGTTAGTATTTACCCGAGAGAGGAGATGTTGAGCCTCTACGAAGAGGATGGATGCAACATTAAGGTCGGCGGTATCATCGACCCTAGCAAAGCAACTCTGAAAGTGATCTTCTTCGAGGACCTTGCTCGGATCGGGCGTACACAGAGCGTTAGCATCTTCGATTGCCTCCTCAAAATAAGAGGGTAGAGAAAGGGAGTGACCTATTGTCACAGCTCCGAGCTCTTCACATGGGGCGCTCTGATTAGTTTCAGGGGTTTCTGCACTTGCCCCTTCTGGTAAATTTATTGAAGGCGGAGGAATGATCTCAACCTTCGGGAACACGGGGGCCTTGCCCGACTTTTTCTTTGGGGTTCCCTCACCACGGGATGAGGTCTCTAGTTCAGAGGGCTTGGCGGTCTCGATTGGTTTCCTGGTTCGAGGCACCAACGCCGACTCTTCACCGTTATTTTCTTCGTTATCCGGGGAATCGTGGGCCGGATCTGTGTCCACATGAGCAAATCTCTTCCGTAGCCTTCGAGTAGGGGCTTTCTTGTCTTGAGGGTCTTCAGGCTTCGAAACCCTCTTTCTTTTGTTGTCTTTTTCCGATTTTGGAGTCGAAGACTTGGTCCTTCCCCAGGCGGGGCTGGCCTCATTTCAGAGACATCTCCAATGCCTGCACAAGTAAATATGAATGAAATGACTCCACCAAAAAAAAAAGAATGTCAAAAACCTGAGAAGAGAATTTACCATGGTGTTTGGCCTCCCATTTTCCCCTCGATAAATCACGCCATTTGCACTTATCGTACGAGGAGGTCGCAGCTAACTTTCGGACCCAGTCCTCGAGGTTTGGGACAGTGTGAGGTGTCCAAGCAATAACCAGAAAAAATGAAAATATTATGGAACACGGAAGCAGAATATGAAGAAGTATTTGCCAAGTGACCCCACTTACGATTAAAATTCCATCTCCCCAGGAACGACATTTTGTCCTCGGGGATGACGTCAGAAGTCCTAACTCTGATGAATCGGCTCATCCAGCCTCGATCTTTGTCTTAGTCGTTACTAGCAAAGAAGGCCTTCTTTGTTCGACGTTGCATCTTGATGAGCCCTCGAAACAGCTAGGGCCGATACAGTCGAATAAGATGATTGAGGGTGAATTCCAACCCCTCGGCCTTTCCGTAGAAATAGTGCAGCATGATCACAATGCGCCAAAATGAGGGATGAATCAGGCCAAGAGTGACCTCGTATGTTTTGAAGAAGTCGATCACTACCGGATCGAGGGGACCCAGTGTGAAGGGGTAAGTGTAAACACTTAAAAAACCCTCCACATGGGTAGTGATGCTTTCCTCGGGGCTAGGGATCTGGACCACGACCTCGTCTCCCCAACCGCAGTCCTTCTTCATATCTTTAAGATACTTCTTCAATATAAAACTAATATATCAATATGCATGCTTGCACCGGCCTGGGACATTAGGGGGATTTTCGATATTGAAGTCCTTTTAATCACACAAGGACCGGGGGTGATTTCTTGAAGAGTCGGTTGCACCACCAGTTTGGCCGGCCGGGAGGAAGAAGAAGACGATGCTTTTTCTTTTTTGGGAACTATTTTGAAAGTTTTAGCCATAATTTTAAGCAAAAGAGTACAGACGGTAGCGAAAAGTGGTATTTTACGGGAACTTGGCATTTTCTGGCGCTCAAAGGGGCGGTGGAAACGATGATTAGAGAAAGAGATAAAGAAGAGAAAGAATCAGAGTAAATGTGATGAAAGAGTAAAGTTCTTTATTAAAAGGAGTAGCCTCGTATTTATAGAAGCGCAACGACAGTTCGGCGGAGCTAGTGGCCAACCAGTATTGACGTGCATTTAATATTTTGGGGAAGCAAACCGACGGGATATTTCGGTCACTACAAATGCCTACGTCATAAGAATGACATCATCGTCAGATACTCCGGGAGGTCGAGACTCATGTCGTTTTTTATCATCTTATTCTAAGAAACGCGGGGACTATCTGTATACGGTCAAAATCATATGCCTTCGATTTATAGGCTCGAGGGCAAAATCGGGTTCGAGCCCGATGGACCAGACTCGAGCTCGGAGAAAGAATGCAATGCCCAGAGATAGGAGTACGAGGAAGACCGAAGCCGAGTACGCTCGACCCCGAAATAGTACCGTTATAGATTTGTAACAGAATGAGCTAGATTCTTGCCATGCCCCCAAGATCATGGCGCAAATCTTGAAATAGGATTGTACTATTTCGTACTAGGCAGTTAGACAGTTGTATCAATAATATTACTTACTATAAATAGAAATATACCTTATTTAGGGTTCCCCCATTATATAAAGGGGACCCCAATCATTTTGTAACATCATCTAATCATTGGCAAAGAATATACTATCTTTCTTTTTGCTCACTGTTCATCAGAATTGTCCTTTTATCTTTATTGCTCTTACTTTACTGTTTTTGGTTCATCTCGAGGTCACTGAGCTCGAGGTCGCTACTGCCTACTTACTTATCTGTTGGTTTGGTCTTGCCTATTTTCCTTCATCTATACTTCACATTTTTTGAGTATTAATTGGTATTGAACTAAATCACATTTCTTTAAAATCACAAATCAAATTTAATTGTTACTCGTATTTTCGAGGTAAACAGAGTGATATTCATGTTTATCATCAAAGATTTAAATATTATTCGACAAATTAAAATGAAAGATTAAAAATTAAAATTTCATTATTGGGATTTTTAAAACATAAAAATGGTTTTGTAATTTGTTGAAATTGTTGACAACTAGTGATTGGGGTTCGTTGGGAATATCATTTTGAAGTTAACTGTTTCGCAAAGATCTGAGTTATTTGGTGATATTTTCGTGAGTTGAAGTTCCTAAGAAGAAGAAACTCAATTTTTTTATAAAATATTATAATAAAGGTATAGTGTTGTATAATGTTACATCTCATGTGTATAAATAATGTTGCAAAAAAATAATGGGTTATGCGGTTGCAAGCTTGAAAAGATGACTACGTCGGTGCAATATGCTGTGTTGAAGTGTACTTTCGTACAAATCGCTCTTTATAAGTGCTACTTTTGATTGGATACTACCACAACAAAACGATTAAGTTATAATTATTTGTGGAGAATAACTTATTAATAGATCAAAGGGGTTTTAGCTCATAAACTGAACCAGAACTCTGGAAATGAATTTTTTTTTATAGGGAGCATTTTTTCTTTTAATGAATATTACGCAATGCAAATCAAGATTAATCAGGGGTCTCAATACGAATTGTGGATAGCGAAAAAAAATAAATAAGTTGAACCAATTCATTCAGTAAGGTTTGGGCGTAAGGTTTAGGCCTAAATAAACCAATCCAACCCCAAGCCCAAGCTCATTGTTCTCAGTAAATGTGTGTGCCTAAATATTTGTAATGCTTAATAGTATGGCAAGTTATATATTTGATGGGTTGGCATTTATACACTTATTATTATATAGCTGCGGGAATAGTTGAAGCCATACCCAATCGAAAAAGGATGTTATCCAAACGCATTTTAAGTAATTGTAGTAAAACTTGACCTGTTGATCCCTGGCTTTTCTGGCGATACGAACATATTTTAGTAATTGTCGTTCCGGGCCCCTGACAAGGTAGGTGAGGAATCACTCTGGATCTTCTTTTTTTGGGCTACAACTTTACCGAGACGACTAGCATCCCTTTTCACTGTGCATTTTTGAACAAAGAAGACAACTCTTTAAGAAACTGCTTGTCCCATTCCTTCTGCCTCTCTCTCTCCCTCTCCCTCTCCTTCCCTCTCTCTATATATATATAGTAACATCTCAAAAGTAATAAATATAATTTAACCAAATTTTCCATACTTATTTATTAAATTACTATCATGAGATTTTTTATTGTGATATCTCTTCTTATTGTTTAGTTTTTAAATTTTATGTATTTGATATCTTCTATTTCAAATTGTAATTATATTTTGCTATTATTTGTGAACTTGTATGAATTGGGTAGTTACGGATTAATTCTTTAATCCATATGAGCTCATGGGAAGAGAGTGTTGTATAGGATAAAGTATGTTCAAATCAAATGCTCGCATAATAAAGTGATACGTGGAGCCGAAAGCAGAAGGAAAACGAGGCAAATGGCAATCAGGTCCGAAGGCAACAATCTCATTTGTTCCCGAAGAGAATGTTGTTCATAAAAACAAAATAAATATCTACCACCTAGTAGAATTTAATGGAGAATATTACATAACATTAAGTACGTAGTCCATTACAGGGAATATAATACTCATTGACTACCGTTCCACATTCTTCAATGGCCCCCATAATTGTCATTTAAGAGGGGCTTGATCCTAAGACCTTGATCCCTAGGAACAACTATAAATAGTGAGTTCAACAGCCATTGTAGGACACGAACTTTCTGACAAGCTCATGCTATATACTCTTCAAAACTCAATAATATTTGATCTTCTTGCTTATTAGTATCGTTACTACTGCCTCCGGAAGCTCTGCTCCCGGAATCAAGATTTTTATTATCTTATCTCAATCTTTACGCTAATTCTTATACTCTTAGCTAATTTTTCTTATCATTTTGGGATCAAATTACTATTTTACGGGTAAACAGTTTGGCGTCCACCGTGGGGCTTAGACAGTTGAGTAATTGAGTTGATCCTTGCATCTGTTACTAACCTGTTTGATTTCTTTGTTCTTAGAAAAGTCATTTCAAAATGGCAGATAATGATGTCAACATTGCACACAACGTTGAGGCCCAAGGAAATCAGCCTCAGCACGAAGACTCGATCAGTGATACCCCCAACGAGGGGGATGAGGCAAGGCCGGTCCATGGCGAGAAATATCTACGACATGTTCGAGAAGCAACTCCCGATGATGCTGAAGACGAGTACGTCGCTGAAACAATAAGGATCCTAAGGGAGTAACAAAAGGCCATTATAGGTCACCTCTCACGACAGGATCTGGTCATGACGGAGTTAAGGCAGGCATTGTCAGGTGCTTCCAACAGTGCGAATGGACGTGGTCTAGTTCCTCCCGGTGCTCCCGCAAACCAAACAACTCAGAGGGTCGACAACAACACCCCGAGGGCCGAAGTCGATTTCGATAGGGCCGGGGAGAATGGTAGCAAATTCGGTAACAACAATGAGAATGATCCCTTTAAGACCGAACTCATGCGATTTATGAGGGAAATAAACACCCGAATGGATCAAATTCCTGGTGCACCACTAGTATTTAAAGGACCGGACTTAAAAAAATACACCTAGTTGCCGTTCAAACCAAGCGCAACACCAAAATTGATCTCGAAGCAGTTCAAGATGCCAGACATGCCGAAGTATGATGGGACTTCGGATCCTCAGGAGCACATCACCACCTAAACAACGGTGGTGAACAGGAACGATTTAGCTCCGCACGAGATTGAGTAAGTCTTACTGAAGAACTTCAGGGAGACCCTCACGAAGGGGGGCCTGACATGGTATTCGCTTTTACCCGAGTACTCAATAGATTCCTACGAGATGCTCGCAGATTCTTTTATCCAAGCCCATGCCGAGGCAAGAAAGGCACAAGCCCCAAAGGCCGACATATTCTGGATTGCACAAGGAGAGTCCGAATTGTTGTGGGAGTTCGTGACTAGATTCCAGAAAGAAAGGATGCTTCTACCGGTTGTAGCGGACGAATGGGTAGCTGAACCACTTACTAAGGGGCTGAATCCGAGAAGCTCTAATGCTTCCCAACAATTGAAAGAAAGTATGCTCGAGTTTCGAGTAACAACATGGGTGGATGTTCAAAACCGGTACGAGTCAAAGATAAGAATTGAGGATGATCAACTCGGTTTCCCGGCATCAACCAAGTGTTGAAGACCAATTTTGGCCCTCCTTTTTTCAATCAATTTCTCTATGCTTTCTAATTCTTAATAATTTACTAAATATATTTGACATATTTAATCCAAAGTATTTGTTATATTTTTCTAGCCTCAAGATTTTAAAATGAAAATATAATTATTAGTCTTAATGTAATTTAGCATATTAATTTATTGTTATTATATCGTGATTGTTTTAGTTAATTAATCATCATTATTTATCATTTAATGTTAATTAATCATCATTATTTATCATTTAATTCTAATGGATCTTAGTTATTAATACAATAATTATTTGCTAATTATAATATATTTCTCTATTTTCTATATATATAAATGCATAAATATACACTAATTATCAATTTCTATAACTATATAATATAATACATTTTATTATAAATTATTATAATTATGGAAGCATAATGAAATTAATTTAAACGAAAAGGGACTTTTAAATGCAAATTGAGTCATCTTAGCAAAATCCAATTGTTATTCAAAGAGACCATTTTTTAAAAGAGAAACTTTCAGAAACCACTATGTTTTAATGGTTTGTCCAAGGTAAAGTGGAAGCAAAGAAGGCGGCTTACCTGCGGTTAGTAGGGAGCACTGACGAGGAGAAGAGAGCGAACAGTGAAAGGTATAAGGTAGCTAGGAAGGAGGCGAAGATGGCAGTGACAGAGGCTAAGACGACAACTTTTGCTCGTCTGTATGAGGAACTAAGGAACAAAGGTGGGGAAAAGAAGTTATTCCAACTCGCTAAGGCGAGAGAGAGGACAACTCGGGATCTGGACCAAGTGAGGTACATAAAAGATGATGACAACAAAGTTTTGATGGGAGATGACCAGATTAAGAGGAGGTGGCAGACCTACTTTCATAAACTTCTAAGTGAAGAAGGGGATCAGGATATTATACTTGGGGAATTAAGGAATGCCGACAGTACCCATGAATTAAGTAATTGTAGGGACATTGAGATCGATGAAGTCATGGAGGCAATGCGGAAGATGAGAAGGGGCAGAGCTACCGGACCAGACGAAATTCCGGTTGAACTTTGGAGGTGTGTGGGTAGAGCAGGCTTGAAATAGCTTACTGGATTGTTTAGTGTTATATTCAAGACTAATAGGATGCCTGAAGAGTGGAGGTGGAGTACAATGGTTCCGTTGTATAAGAACAAAGGTAATGTCCAGAGCTGTAACAACTATAGGGGCATCAAATTACTAAGTCATACCATGAAAGTTTGGGAGAGAGTGGTAGATATGAGAGTGCGAAGGATAGTGTCTATTTCAGACAACTAGTTCGGGTTCATGCCGGGGCGATCTACCACAGAAGCTATCCACCTTATTAGGAGGATGGTGGAACAGTACAGGGATAGGAAGAAGGATCTCCACATGGTGTTTATTGATCTGGAGAAAGCGTACGATAGGGTTCCTAGGGAGGTCTTATGGAGCTGCTTAGAGGATAAAGGGGTCCCGGTTGACTATATTAGGGTGATTAAAGACATGTATGCTGGAGCTAAGACTCGGGTTAGGACAGTAGGAGGCGACTCTGAACACTTTCCAGTTATTACGGGGTTGCACCAAGGGTCTGCGCTCAGCCCATTCCTATTTGCCCTGGTGATGGATGCACTGACTCATCATATTCAAGGGGAGGTGCCATGGTGCATGCTATTTGCTGATGACATTATTCTAATTGATGAGACACGAGGCGGCGTCAACGAGAGGCTAGAGATTTGGAGACATGCTCTTGAGTCTAAAGGTTTCAAGTTGAGCAGGACGAAGACGGAATACCTCGAGTGCAAATTTGGGGTTGAGCCGACGGAAGCGGGAGTTGAAGTGAGGCTTGACTCTCAAGTCATTCCCAAGAGGGGTAGTTTCAAGTACCTTGGATCGGTTATTCAGGGGATCGGGGAGATTGACGAGGATGTCACACACCGTATAGGGGTGGGGTGGATGAAGTGGAGGTTAGCGTCGGGAGTCTTGTGTGACAAGAAAGTGCCACCGTTACTAAAAGGTAAGTTTTATAGAGCAGTGGTTAGGCCTGCCATGTTATATGGAACTGAATGTTGGCCGGTAAAGAACTCACACATCCAGAAGATGAAAGTAGCAGAGATGAGGATGTTGAGGTGGATGTGCGGGCATACAAGGATGGATAAGATTAGGAATGAAGATATTCGAGAGAAGGTGGGTGTGGCCCCCATGGAGGACAAGATGCGGGAAGTAAGACTCAGATGGTTCGGGCACATTCAGAGGAGGAGCACTGATGCACCGGTGAGGAGGTGTGAGCGACTGGCTGTAGTGGGCACGCGGAGAGGTAGAGGGCGACCTAAGAAGTATTGGGGAGAGGTGATCAGACAGGACATGGCGCGACTTAGGATTACTGAGGACATGGCCCTTGACAGGGAATTATGGAGGTCGAGCATTAAGGTTGTAGGTTAGGGGAAAGTTGTGAATATTTCTACAGCACAATAGAGTGAGACTAGCCAGTTAGGAGTTAGACTAAGAATGTCATTGCTCGTCTATTGATGCAGGGCTTTACCTGCTAGTTTTTACTATACCAGCCATCTATTTCGTATTTCGTATTCTGTATTTCATATCTCCTATATTGTTGTTATTTTATTATGCATTTTTATGGTACTAATATATCGTCTCCTGTTGCTTTTTTGAGCCGCGGGTCTCCTAGAAATAGTCTCTCTACCCTTCGGGGTAGGGGTAAGGTTTGCGTACATATTACCCTCCCCAGACCCCACTTGTGGGATTATACTGGGTTGTTGTTGTTGTTGTTGTAGTAGCTAGTTGTAGTTACCATTTACTATATTATTTTCTATAGCTATATTTTCAGATTTGTAGAGTGTATTCGATGTATTTAAGCTACTGTACAGTAGCATTTCTAGGCGTGAAACAGGGGATTACAGCTAGAGAGATTTTTGTATTCGAGTGTATTCGATTGTATTCATGGCATGGACATAGGATTACAGTTGAATAGATTATTGTATTCGACTGTATTCATGGCGTGAAATAGGGGATTACACTGTTTTTAAACGAAAAGTGAATCAATTAACATAATAGACTCCTAATATAACTCAACAAACTCAATTATAACACACAAATTTTGTATTTTCAGTTATAAAAAAGATTCTCAACCGAAAAATACCTCAAAAATATAGCAATCTTTAGAGAAATTATATAATATATAAATTATATTAACTAAAAAAATATATGAATACATTCATGGAATATAGCAAGACAGTGAATACAATAAAATACATAGAATACATCGGGATATATTGAAATACAATGGAAAAAAAGACAATGAAATACATAGAATACAACAAGATACATTGAAATACAATGAAAAAAAAGACAATGAATACAATGAAATACAGCGAGATACATTTAAATGTATTAACAGAAAATACAAGTTCTATTACAACGAGAAAATATCTGTCAAAATCTTTCCTTCTTCCATTTCTTTTTCAAGAGCAATTGTCTGTAAATGGCGACAATTTCACTGTCTTTTGTTTGGCTGTGTCGACTTTGTGTACTCTTTTAGCAAATACGAACAGTAGTCCTGAGAGAGAAATTTCACGACTTCTTTTCCTTCTCCAGCAAGATTAAAATTCGACTGTGAATGAGAATGGGAGGCTGAGGGCGGCGGTACAATGAATAACGACCACGGTCAAAACGGTGACGGTGGCAATTGCTCCAGCGTCCGGCGGAGGAAAAGACATCGGAAAGTAGAGAGAGAGAGAGAGAGAGAGAGAGGGAGAGGGAGAATAGATATGGGGTAGGGGGAGAGAGACCCTCGTTCTGGAAACTTCCAGAAGCGCTACCGATCTGAGAAGAATCTAGAAGGAAGTTGTGTTAGGATTTATGAAATCGTTGTCCCTGTTGCTACTCGCCATTACTGTGTGGACTGAGGGAGTATTAATGATGTGTTTCAACTTTTAACTTTGACCTCTGGGATACTGAAATGGACTCGTATTCAATTGATTACACCCTCTACACTGATGAGAGAGAATAGTTTGTATTCATGGAGAAAACTGGCACTGAGAGAGGGTGGAGAAAAATCTGAAAGAATGAGAGAGAAAAATAATACAAAACGTATTTTATGACTTAAGGGTGGAAGGTTACCATAAATAAATATTTGACTACAAAAATTAAAAGGTAGCTATGATATATAATTTTTTAAAAGGATATATATTTAAAATAAATAAAGTATCAACCTTCGCTATAGAAGGCAAGTAATTCTTTTTAAAAATATTCTAGATTTCTTGACCCAAAAAGAAGAAAATCAGACCAAACAAACCGATAAAACATCCCATACCCGCCAACCCATATGTCTAACTCTTTCATTTATATAGACTCCACATAAGCTCCATATCACCAACATCGGGCTCCCAACAGCCAAAACCACACTCCTAACGCATGCCCTCCTCATCCTTTCACACTCTGACCCCACATCTTGCCACATGGATTTATAAGATCAAGTCCATTTTAAATTAATGGTCAAGATTATTTCTGCTATCTTCAAGAGAATTTCAAAATAAATGCGAGCACTTATTTAATTAATTATTTTTTATTTACTTATATATGGATTAATCTCAGCCCTTATATGCATCTAATTCAACGATTGGATTTCTTTCTAGAATTAAAGTCTTCTCCCTTCTTAGAAAAGATTTGTGTGACCATTCTAAGGAAATTCTCTGCAAACTCAAACACTTTGACCGAAGAATTCAAATTTGTTTGCCATTTACAATAAAAAAAAGTAAAAAGGTTCTCTTTTTTGTTTTCTCCAAGTTTTCACTATTTCGGCAACCAAATCCCTATTTCTCCTGCTCATATCGTCCTTTACCACACACCATTTCAAATGAATCTTTAGCCGTTTGAAACCCTAGTCTTTCAAGAAACCCACTCAAACAAACCCTAGCTCGTCCTCCTATAAATAGGAGTGTTGATAACAATTTCGGATAAAAGATAGCTACCGCTCTTACTCTCTAAAAACTACAGTTCTTTACTCATTTTCACCCCTAAGATACTCTCAGAATTTTCGATTTGCTCTCTCTTACCTTTGTCGATCTCAGCTGTGATAGAGGTGGTGTTTCTAGGTCATCAATCCGAATCCGGAGATTTGAGTAGCCGCTAAAAATCGCCCTAGTTCGCTGCACTACAAAAGGTCGGTTATTTTTCTCCCTCTTATTCTTTTAGATTTGGCATGTTTCAGTGTGTGCTTGTGAAAATGTCCGCTTTCGCTTTTATTTTTTCTTTTCTATTTTAGACAACATGATTTTAAGTTTTCGACATGCTTTGTTAAACTGTTAACTCAAGTTTGTCATTCTGTGTTAATTGCTTTTTATTTAGAAATAGTGTGTTAAGAAATTAATTTTATAAAAGAGATCATGTTCTAGTTACTAACTATATAGCAGAAACCATGTGATAAGAATCTTTTTCCTTTGCTAGTTGAAGGTTGAACTTAGCTATTATTTGTATAGTAGAAAAAGTGTTTTCTTAGGACTAGTTATGAACTATGAGAAATGTATATGGAAAGTTAGATCCAGAATTTCTTTTAATTATCTCAAAGTCTCACAACCACAATTTTATCCCCTCATTTATTAAGCATGAAAATTGTATAGCTAAAAATAATTTCTGCAGTAAGGAATGAAAGTAGGAATATATAGTTCGGAGTTCTTTCAGAGATATCCATTGCTTCCTATAATATCATGTGCAGTTAAATGTTAGTTTAATATTAGCTCAAAAACTAGTACTATTATTTTCTTTCACCGTTAACAGATAGTATGCAATTAGAATATTTTAATACCTAGTTTTAAGACTTCAGGACATAGCACAAAAGTATGTCTTCGTGTGTATTAATGATCCTAAAAGTCTACTGCCATTTTGTCATTTTACTAGAAAGCCTGCGGCTAGGATTCTTATATCTAATTTTAAGATTTAAGATGGAATGTAAAAACCATGTTCTTAAGTCTTAAGAATCATGTTGGCCAGATTGATCCGTTTCCCCTTTAGATTTCAAATGAACAAGGAAAGTTTTTATTGGTATTATTTACAATGCAAAGTCAAAAATTTCTTTTTGAAAATTTATTTACAATCAATAGCCATGGGTCTTTTTATTTTTCAAGTGTTCTATCTATTTTCAAGTGGCTTCTTGCATGAAGCCTTAAACCCAAGTGTTGAATGGCTTTGACAAATGGCTATGCAGATGTATTATGTATCTTCATGCATGGAAGACTAGGTACACTTGTTAATATTGAAGCCAAGTGGACTAATATATTTGGATAAGTATTAAAAGGCTCTCCACACTTGTCATACATACAACCTCCCTAATTTCATATAAATAGGATGATCATTAGCCATCATATCCACTCAATTCTTAACCAAGAATTCACCTTGCTAATCATTACTTCCTGCCTACAACATTTTAATTTCTGTAACAACTACAGAAAAAACCTTCATCTTCTCTCCTTTCTGGGCAACTGTTTTGTGCAAATTCTAAACTTTCAGCCACGAGTGCACATGTTTGGAGGTGTTGTGAAATCTTGGGGAGCGATCAGTCTTAATGATTTACACCCAGTCGGGCCGAAATTGCTTTCAAGGCAGTGGCTTGCCACGACATAATATTTTTGATAAGTTGTAGTCTTCTTTCCTTTTTGTTCTTAGTCAATATTATCTACTCATTTTCCTTACAATTTGAAAGCGATTTCGCATATAATATTGACTAATGGCCACCACTTTGAACAAAACACTTCCTGATCTCTCAAATCTTGAGCCTTTAGATGGAAACAATTATAAGCGTTGGTCCCAGAAACTTTTAATTTTCTTTGAACACTTCCTGCTGATATTGTTGCTGATAATATTGCTAAGAAGAAATTTGAAAAGGGTAATAAAATAGTGAGAGGACATCTGCTTAACCATATGACTAACCCTCTCTTTGAATTATAAATCTGCTAAAGTCATATGCTGTCGTTGGAAAGTGGATCACGTTTCAGATGGTTGATGATAAGCCAATCATGGAACAAGTTCACGAGTATGAAAACTTGACTGTTGATGTTTTGAACGAGGGCATGGAGATGTGTGAGGTTCTTTAGGCTAATGTTCTGCTTGAAAAGTTTCCACCTCCTAGAGTGATTACAGGAATCAACTGAAACACAAGAAGAAAAACTTAACTCTTCAAGAACTGATCAGTCACATGAGGACTGAGGAAGCAAACCGTCTAAAAAATGAGGAGTCTGAACGGCCTAAGGATAAGATGAAATCTCTCTGTTTTAGTTCTTCCAAAGCTAACCTTGTGAAATCTTCTAGTACTTTTGTGAAAGACGGGTTTAAAGGAAAACAGAAGAAAGGCCAGAAAAAAAACATGTGAAGAAGAAGAATTACTTCAATAAGCCAGAGAGCCATATTCAAAAGTCGAAAGGACCTTGCTATGTCTGCGGCAAAATTGGTCACAAGGCTTTTCAGTGCAACCAGAGACAAGGGCAAAGCTCAAAAAATGGAGGAAAAGCTCCAATCCAAGCTAACCTTACTGAGGGTTGTGATGTCATTGCTGTTGTGGTTGTTGAGGGGAACATGGTGGCTAACAAGACTGACTGGATACTGGACACAGGTGCTTCAAGGCACCTTTGCGCCAATAAGGAGTTGTTTCACGACTTTGAGGAATCTGTTGATAGCGAGTGTGTCTACATGGGTAAGTCTACTACAGCTGGAGTTATAGGTAAAGGAAAAATTCTCCTTAAGTTAAATTCTGGAAAAACCTTAGCCTTGAACAATGTTCTGTATGTACCTTCCCTTCGTAGAAACTTAGTTTTTGGTGCGCTTCTCAACAAAGCAGGTCTTAAACTTATTTTTGAATCTTATAAATTTATTATTTCTCGTGGAGGAGACTTTGTTGGGAAGGGTTACCTTAGTGGGGGTTTATTTGTACTGAACATCGCTCAAGAGATTACTAATAATACTTGCCGCGTCTATTGATTTGTGGTATGGTAGACTAGGTCATGTTAATATTGCTTCTATTAAAAGACTTAGAATAATGGAATTAATTCCTGCATTTAATGTAGATATTTTTTCTAAGTGTCCTGTTTGTGTAGAAGCAAAACATACCAAAAAGCCTTTTAAAAATGTAATTAGTAGAAAAACAGAATTGCTTGAACTAGTACATTCAGACTTAGCAGATTTCAAGAACATTGTTAGTAAGGGTGGAAAGAAATACTACATCACCTTTGTAGATGACTTTTCTAGATACACTAAGGTATATCTTCTTAAGTCAAAAGATGAGGCTGAAAGCATGTTTCTGAAATACAAGGCAGAAGTAGAGAATCACTTAGACAGAAAAATCAAGAGGCTTAGGTCTGACAGAGGTGGTGAATATAGTACTAATACTCTAGAAACCTTTTGTGAGAAAAATGGCTCCCCAACAAAATGGTGTACTCGAATGGAAAAATAGAACCCTTAAGGAAATGATGAATTCTATGCTTTTGAGTTCGGGTTTATCTGATAATATGTGGGGGAAAACTGTTTTATCTGCATGAATGTTCTTAATAAAGTCCCTCACAAGAAATTATAGAACCCCGTATGAGTTATGGAAAGGGTTTGCCCCTAACTTGAAAATTCTAAAAGTGTGGGGTATTTGGCTAAGGTTGGTCTACCTGATTTTAAACAAGTAACCCTTGGACCCAAAACTTTTGATTCTATTTACATTGGTTATGCTTAAAATAGTGTTGCATATAGATTTATGTCTTTGAATGATAGTTCTATTTGTGAATCTAGAGATGCAGACTTTTTTTAGCATGTTTTTCCATTAAAAAATAACGTGCCTAGAAGCCTAATAATGCTTCTACATCTATGTCTGTTAATTCTCATATTGTGCCTTCTTCAAGTGTTACTGTTAATGACCATGAAAAAAAACTTAGAAGAAGTAAGAGGTGTAGAATTGAAGCTTGCTTTGGTCCTGACTTTATTACAACTTTCTTGGCTGAAAATATTGATCTTGATGTTTTGAGTGATGAATTAGTGTCAATCTATTTAATAGGAGAAGACCCTAAGACATACAATGAAACAATGAGATCAATAGATGCTAGTTTTTGGAAAGAGGCCATTAAAAGTGAATTAGACTCTATAGTTTCTAATCACACTTGGGACTTATCTGATTTGCCCAAAGGTTGTAAACCCATAACTAGCAAGTGGATATTTAAGAAGAAATCGAGACCTGATAGTACAATTGAGAAATATAAGGCCAGACTTGTTATTAGGGGTTTTAACCAAAAGAAAGACATTGATTACTTTGACACTTATTCTTATGTGACTAAGATAGCGACTATTAGAACTCTTGTTGCTTTGGCCGCTATTCATAATTTAGTGACACATCAAATAGATGTTAAAATGACTTTCCTAAATGGTGATTTAAAGGAAGATATCTATATGTCTCAACCTGAGGGATTTGTGATCCAAGGTTAGGAGGAAAAAAAAGTATGCAAATTAAGAAAGTCTTTGTATGGTCTAAAGCAGGCACCTAAGCAATAGTACGAAAAGTTTAATAGCACATTAGTGATTAATGATTTTGTTGTTAATGCATCTGATACTTGTGTTTATTCCAAGATGATAGGATCAGATTGTATTATTATATGTTTGCATGTGGATGACATATTAATCTTTGGCCCTAATGTGAATGTCATTAATGAGACTAAGAATTTTTTGTCTTCTAAATTTGAAATGAAAGATCTTGGAGAAGCAGATGTGATTTTAGGGGTTAAAATCAAAAGAACTTCTAATGGTTTTCATTGTCTCAGTCTCATTATATTGAGAAAATGTTGAAAATGTTCAATTGTTTTGATGTAGTACCTGTAAGAACTCCTTATGATCCTAGCATACACTTGAAAAAAATAACGAACCTAGTATTTCTCAAACAGAGTATGCTAAGATAATTGGTAGTGTAATATTTCTCATGAATTATACACGACCTGATATTGCTTATGCTGTTAGTAGATTGAGTAGATATACTCACAACCCCAGTAGTGAACACTTAATTGCTCTTCATCGTTTGCTAAGGCATTTGAGAGGTACTATGGATTGGTGTTTGCATTTTAATAAATTTTCTACTGTTTTAGAAGGATTTTGTGATGCAAACTGGGTTACTAACAATGATGAAGTTAGCTCCACTAGTGGCTATATGTTTACTTTGGGTGCATGTGCTATTTCATGGAAGTCTTCAAAATAGACTTGTATAGCACGATCTACTATGGAGTCTGAATTCATTGCTCTTGAGTTGGCAGGGCAAGAAGCCAAGTGGTTGAGAACTTATTGGCAGACGTGCCTTTGTGGGGAAGACAAGATTCACCAGTTTCTCTACATTGTGACTCATATGCGGCAATTGGAATTGCCAAAAATAGTGTGTAGAATGGAAAAAGAAGACATATATGCATTAGGCATGGTGCGGTAAAATAGTTGTTGAAACATGGTGTTATTTCCTTGGAATATGTAAGATCCGAAAGAAATTTGGCGGATCCTTTAAGCAAGGGTTTGGCAAGGAGAGTTATCCTTGAAACGTCGAGGAGGATGGGGCCCATGGATTGAGGAAGTATGGTGGATACCCGTTTGTGGTCAAACGAAGCTATATAAGACCTCAATATGCTCTACATTTCCTATCCCCACAGTGTATGCTAGTGTTTTATAAGGTTGAGCTTACTTTGCTCTTAATGATTCCATAGCCTTAAGGTAGTCTATGTGTAGATAGACTTGATGGAATCACATACGTGAGTGTAAAGGTGTGGTCGCCTTTTATGAAAGGCTTGGGATGTCTTTCTAGAGCACTCATGAGACCAAGGTATGTGCATGACCATAAAAGCACTTTGTTAGTATCGCGGAGTTTGCATAAAATTAAGGATATAGTATGTGTTGTGGGGGTCTCAACTAATGTCCATTCAGTTCAAGAGTACTTCACTTTGTGGATGTTAGTTGTTGCCTCATTTCACTACGTGTCAATTCAAATCGAAAGATATTGACACTTAAGTACATGTTCCTTCTTTTGCCCAAAATTATTCTATTTTTGTCTTTGCATTAGTGGGGAATTGTTGGTATTATTTATAATGCAAAGTCAAAAATTTCTTTTTAAAAATCTATTTACATTATTGGTATTGTTGGTATTATTCAAGTGTTCTATCTATTTTCAAGTAGCATCTTGCATGAAGCCTTAAAGCCAAGTGTTGAATGGCTTTGACAAATGGCTATGCAAATATATCATGTGTCTTCATGCATGGAAGACTAGGTACACTTATTAATATTGAAGCCAAGTGGACTAATATACATACATTCAAGGTACGTGCATACATGCAACCTTGCTAATTGCGTATAAATAGGATGATCTTTAGCCATCATATCCACTCAATTCTTAGCCAAGAATTCACCTTGCTAATTATTACTTCCTTCCTACAATATTTTAATTTCTGTAACAACTACAGAAAAACCTTCATCTTCTCTTCTTTTTGGGCAACTATTTTGTGCCAATTCTAAACTTCCAGCCACGAGTGCACGTGTTTGCAGGTGTTGTGGAACCTTGGGGAGCGACCGGTCTTAACGATTTGCACCCAGTTAAGCCGAAATCGCTTTCAAGGCAGTGGCTTGTCACGACACAATATTTTTGATAAGTTCTAGTCTTCTTTCCTTTTTGTTCTTAGTCAATATTATCTACTCATTTTCCTTACAGTTTTTTATCTAGACTTAATATTTAGATTAGAGCACATACCTAAACTTAGAGATTAATGAATGTATTAGTATAAGATTGCTGAAATATTTTAAAAATATTTGTTTTATGTGAGTTAATAATCCTGCTGTAAGTTTAGAATCCAATTCAAGTTTACTACTCTTCTATCTCAGTTTATTGCCACTACTTTATTTCTAATTCTTATCTTCTTTTTTTGTTTGCATATGCACATGGAGTAATATGAGTCTTAATGCAAGTCTCACCCGAGCATGAAGTCATCACCATATATTAGACTAATGGACAAGAAGAAAAGAAGCAAAACTTGCTTGGGGTCGCCTATGGCAGCTTTCATTAATCTTTACTCATTTTATCTAAATTTCGTTAGTTCTTGTGATTTGGTTCTATTTGAGTTTATTTTTATAATTGGTGATTAATTTTATCTTCTAAATTTACAACTCTAATTTCGAAAAAATATCTTGTTAATTAAGAACTTCTAAGAACGTAATCACCTAGCAGCTTAGGGTGTCGTTTTTTAGGCTTAAAGAAGTGCTTGTTCGAATTTTATGGTGTGCCTCACACAACTAACATTAGTTGTGTGAGGCCTCTTTTTATCTCACACATTTATGGATCCATATCTTATATATTTGGGTCCACAAAATTCTGGAATCACACAGTTATGAGATAAAAAAAGGCCTCACACAACTAGCGTCAATTGTGTGAGGCACAAAATAAAAATTTTCTTGTTTTGGGTAATGTGACTCTTAACTTTGAATTGGCAGAGTTTTCTTTAATATAGAGTTTCCATGTTTTCTTGACCTTAACGAATATTGCAAACGAAAATAGTTTTCAAAATGCAAGTTAATTATGAGTTTTCCTTGAAAACATAGTTAAAACTTTATTCACTTTGTTCATTCAATTATAATTTATATTCTCTTATAAATTTTAATAAAATATTTAACTTTTATTAACCAAGTTTGATCAGTTAACTGTTTTTAACGGATTTTAAAAGGTGCTTTAAAAACCTTACTTTTAAAATATTTAAAACTCTTACCTAATCTTTAGGTTAAGACCATGAAATAGAGTTTAACTTAAGCTTTTAATAATAGGTGTCCTAATTTACCTTAGAATTATCTAGGTGGAGACTCTCTTTAATTAAATAAACTTTGGTATTTTCAATAGGTTATACTCTAAATTGACCTGTGTTAAAATGGGGTATAACACCAAAGTCGGGACCGGGAGAAGAATAAGGAGAAATCAAAGGATGATTTCGACACAAATCGATGGTCTTCAAGAGGTCAGTTTATGAAAGGCCTGCAAGATGCGGCAAAGGTTTTCGTTCGGCTGATAGATTCGCTACCGATAAGAGAGCTGATCACGGCCGGAATAACAAATCATTGCATGACAAAAGAGTTATCGGGTTTCCAAGACTCCTCCTACCCCAGGTTTTCTGATTACAACTTCAACATTAGCGTATTGGAACCGGTGTCGGCTATGAGGAACATTAAGGAAGCACGATTCCCGAAACCAATGAGATCTGATCCTAGTCAGAGAGATCCTAATTTATGGTGCGAATACCATGGGATCAGCGGTCACCGGACTGGGTATTGCTAGCATTTGCACGAGGAGGTAGCGACATTACTGAAAAATAGCCATCTCCGAAAATTCTTAAGTGACCGAGCTAAAAATAACTACGGTCGCAATCGTGATAATACGAAACCTTCGAAAGCAGGAAAAAATCCTTCTTGTTTGACGATCAACATAATTTGGGGGGGGGGGGGAACGAGATTAATGGTGCGACATTTTTGGCGGCAAAAAAGACGAAGGTGTCAGCAACCCGCAGTAAGAGACTTCGGGAAGTTGCTGAGGACGACATTACTTTCACGGAGGAGGACACATATGGACTACTGCTACTATACAATGATGTCTTGGTAATCTCTATTAATGTTTTAGATTTTAAAATTAAATGTGTTTTGGTGGACCCAGGAAGTTTGGCTAGTATTATCCAGTGGAGAGTGCTGGAACAAGCCAAGCTGACTGAAAGTATCATCCCGACCATAAAACTCTTCACCGGGTTCAATTTGTCAAGCGTGATGACCCGAAGAGAGATCCTGCTGCCCACGAATGCCAAAGGGGTAATGAAGACTACCCTTTTTGAAGTAGTAGACGTCGATATGGGCTATAATATTATCCCGGGGAGACCATGGTTGCATGAGATAAAGGCTGTACTGTCAACATATCATCAATTACTAAAATTCCCAAATTAAGCAGATAAGAGGAGATCAATCGGCGGCAAGGAAGATGAACACAATCTCAATTTTCAGTAGTAAAGGGAAGGAGCATGGATCATAGCAATTATAGGAACTGATGCCTGCTCCCGAGCCGAACAAAGTCAACTAGGGGGGAGGAGTCGTCGGAATCCTATCAAGTACCAAGATGTTTCCAGGTACCAGAAGAAACGGACGCAACAAAATCCACAGTGGAAGAACTTGAGCAAGTCGCGTTGTTCGAAAAGTTCTTGGAGAGGAAGTTCTACTTAGGGACAGGATTAAACCCCAAGCTCAATTTAGGATTAATAGAATTTCTTAAATTTAACATTGATTGTTTTGCATGGTTGCATGCAGATATGGCACTATCCATCCAGAAATGGTCGTGCACAAATTGAGCCTGGATTCTAACATCCCTCCGGTGAGGTAGAAAAAATGCCCTATTGCCGAGGTCAAAAACAAATTTGTCAAAGAAGAGGTAACTCGTTTGCTTGATATCGGTCCAATATGAGAGTAAAGTATCTTGACTGGCTAGCTGACGCAGTAGTAGTTCCAAAGAAGAATAATAAATTTCACATGTGCGTAGACTATAAAGATCTAAATAAAGCATGCCCCACTTATCAGCAGCTCATAAACAAAATGTTTGAGAAACAAATAGGGAAAACCATGGAAATTTACATAGATGATATGCTGGTTAAGTCTTTGAATGTAGGTGATCATCTTAAACACCTGCAAGAAACCTTTGACATCCTGAGGAAGCACAACATGAAGCTTACCCGAGAAGTGTGCATTCAGAGTCAGCTTCGGTATGTTCTTGGGATTCCTGGTGTAGCAAAGAGGGGTCAAAGTCAATCCGATAAAATTAAAGCCATCGAAGACATCCCTGACTAGCTATCAAATGTGAAAGAGGTTCAAAGATTGACAGGAAGACTGGTCGTTATAAGCAGATTCATTTCTCAATCCTCAAAAAAATTCCATCGCTTCTTTTCTCTCTTCAAAAAGAAGAAAAACTTCGAATAGACTCCGGAATGCCAACATGCTTTGAAGGATTTGAAAAGATATTTATTGAGCCCTCCATTGCTATCAAAATAGGAGGAAGGGGAACAATTGTTGATTTACTTAGCGGTCTCTGAGGTAGCGGTAAATGCTGTTTTAGTATGTAAGGACGAAGGTATGCAATCTCCTATCTATTATATTAGTAAAATTTTAACAAGACCAGAAACTCGATACTCACATTATGAAAAATTGGCCTTAGCTCTCATAGTCGTCTCTCGAAAGCTTAGGCCTTATTCCAATGTCATTTGATACCCGTGGTGACAACCTTTCCCCTGCAGAATATCCTTCATAAACTTGAACTTTCAGGTTAGCTGCCCAAATGGGTAGTCGAAATGAGTGAATAATAGAGTATAAACTTAAGACTACGATTAAGTCACAAGTTTTGGCAGACTTTGTGGCCGATTTCAGTCCGGGACTGTTATCTTTGGCTAACAAAGAAGCAGTGATGGTGTCAGAATTGACGTCAAGAGTTTGGACCTTGTTTACGTATGGAGCTTCCAACGTGAAAGGGCCCGGGCTCTACGTGGTTGTAATCACGCCTTCGGGGGAAACCCTACGGCAGGCCATAAGGACTGTACCTCTAACTAACAATGAAGCAGAGTATGAAGCTTGATTGCAGGACTCAAGCTGGCCCGGGGATTGAACTTTGAGGTCATAAAAATGAAATGTGGTTCCCAATTGGTTGTAAATTAGTTCTACAGCATCTTCGAAGCTAAAGATGAACACATGCAACAATATGTAGTAAAAGTTCAGGCTCTGCCCGCATGATTTAGGTAATGATCAATTACCCATATCCCGAGAGAGAAAAAATGTGGAGGAAGACACACTACCCAATCTGGGATCGTCCACGGAAATTAAGGGACCAGACTCTGGTACGGTCATGCTACTTATGCATTCGGTATTGGATGCAGACAGATATTGCAAAGTAAACGCAACCAATTTGGTCTGGGACTGGAGAAATAAGATCATTGACTATCTCGAGCAGGAAAATTTGCCTGAAGATCCCACGGCATCTCGGGTGTTGCGTACTAAAGCATCTCGATACAACTTCAAGGGGGGTCAATTGTATAGAAGATCTTTCGAAGGCCCATTGGCCCGACGTTTGGGAGCATCCGAAGCTGACTATGTCATGAGAGAAGTCCACGAAGGGATCTTTAGAAATCATTAAGGCGCGGACTCCTTAGTGTTAAAGCTAATTAAGGCAGGATACTACTGGCCCCAGATGGAACAAGTCACTAAGACTTATGTTTAGAAATACGATAAGTGTAAACATCATGCACCATTATACATCAACCGGCAGAGCTACTGCACTCGATTTTGTCATCCTGACCATTCATGAAATGGGAAATGGATATAGTCGATCCATTGCCACCGGGCCCTAGTAAGGAAAGATCTCTTTTAATTTTAACTGACTATTTTTTAAGTGGGTTAAAACAGGTCCTTTCCAGAAAATCGCTGAGCGTGAAGTGGTAGATTTTCTGTGGAGAAAATAATTTGCAGATTTGGGATACCAAAAAAGATAGCCTACGACAACGGGGCACAATTTATAGGCTCTAAGGTCACAAAATTCCTTGAAGACATGAAAATCAAAAGAATCACATCATCACCTTATCACTTGAGTGCAAACAGTCAAGCAGAGCCAACAAACAACGTGATTATACAAAATCTCAAAAAGAGATTGGAAGCAGCCAAAGGCAAATGGCCCGAAGAGCCGCCGGGAGTAGTATGGGCATAGCGAACAATGGCCAAATCAAGCACGGGGGAGACTCTTTTCTCTCTCATATACGGAGCAGAAGCCTTGATCCCGGTGGAAGTAGGAGAACCTACCCTGAGATACTTCCGGCAGATGAAGAAACAAATAATGAAGCATTATTGGTCAAATTGGAGATGCTCGATGAACGCAGGCACTTGGCACATATAAGGATGGCAACCCAAAAATAGAGAATGGAAAGATATTACAATCGAAGAGCCAACCTCCATTATTTCAAAGTAGGAGACTTGTTTTTAAGGAAAGTAACTCAAAACACCCGGGAGCTCAATGCAGGAAAGCTGGCCCCTAACGGGTTTCAGCTGTCGCAGGAAAAGGGTCATACGAATTGAAGAATCAAGATGGAGTAAAGTTTCCAAGCGACTCGAATGTGTCACACCTCAAAAGTTTGTTAACGAGGCAACAACAGAAAGCATACTATGAAGGAAGCTTCGTTGGCAGAAATAAGACCTTTAAATGATAAGGCACACAGGCAACGAGCCACTACGGAGCAGTTAGATAGTCTTTTGCTCGATAGCGAAGTTCCTACCAGGAAACAAGGCTTTCTATCGGGCCAAAGGTTACTCGTCCATTCACGAGTGAAAGTCACTAGGGAGTGGTTAGGTAATCTTTGGCTCTATAGTAAATTTCCTAAAGGGAAATGAAGTTTGCTATCGAACCAAAGATTATCCAACCATTCACTAGTGGAATCTTCAAAAGAGCAAGACTTTCAATGTTCAAATTCGCATTTTTCGCATTCGAACACTGGGGGAGAATGATATGAGAATACAACAACATGATTTCCACATCAACCAGGATTACGAAATTCGGGAATAAAGTTGTATCATCGGGACCGGGGACTGCGCGACCAGCCAGTAGAAACAAGTTGTACAAGTTAACCACAAGTAATGGCAATTTCTTTTTAGAACAACAAATGCTTATATACTTTTGAAAATGGAAGGAATAAAGTAAAGTCCTTTTATTTTTATCTTGTTTCCTGTCTAAACGATGAATAAATTTTATCATTTGAAAGTTAAACAAGTACTTCAAATGCTAGTGTCGTTATGAATAAGAGACGTCCTCTTCAAGAGCACCATAAACATAAGAGGGCCCTCTTAAACCCTCATGGTAAAGGGTTGATTCCTGAAGAACTTATGCCCAGAATTCAAATATTATCGGGGAAAAAAATGCATTTGAAGCCTCGGATAACTCGATGCAAAAAGAAAAACTTGTGCAATACTTAGACGAAAAGTATGCATAGAGAAAAACTTGCACAATAATTAAACGAAAAAATACTTCTATATACAACAAACGTGCCATGAAGCACATGTACAAAAGTATGGAAAAGAAAAAAAGTGAAAAGAAAGAAAAAAGCTAAGTTATTGCATCCTTGGAATCCGGAGGAAGAGAAACATCTGCACCCTAGAAGAAGTAGGCGGATCCGCCGCCGACTCAAGATCTTAGCCTTCACCATCATCACCTTCAAGTTATTATTCAGTTCCCAAGAACTTGGAACCAAAACTAAAAGAGTCAGCAACATCAGGTTGAATTGGGAGACCCCTTCAGGCAGTTGACTCCAACTCATGGGCCTTGGTGATTTCGGCATCAAAGTGAATGACACCCGCTTTGGCCTCTTCCAAGGTTTTTCTCCTCATGATATACAATATATTTTTTCAACAATGAGGAAAGCCGCTCGGCGCTAAAGTTCTTCCTTAAGCTGGTCAACCTCGGTCGAAAGGTTATTTCGCTAAGAACTAGTAGCCTGGAGGCTAACATCAAGGTCACGAATAGTGGAGTTATAAACTTTGTTATGCTTTATGACTCTCTCATGCCTCTCTATGCATACTTCTCCTTAGTAGCAACAACTTCTTCAGCTTTGGAGTTCAAGGTTGTCTCCAAATTATTTAGTCTTTCAGTAGAGATAGCCTCGCAATCGACAGAAGCAAGAACGGCATTCTGGACCTCAACCCACTTTACCTTAGCTTCTTCAAATTGCACCTTTAACATGGCGGCATCTTGGCTGAGGGTCACTACTCTTGCTCGCTTTCCTGCAACCGAGCCTCCAACTTAACGGCCTCAGCAGCTTGTGCTTCTAGTTCCGAAAGGCGAGCAGTAAATTGATCCCGCTCGGTTAACAATTAATCCCACTCGAAGGTGAGTTTCTCCTTGTCAAGGATCAACCTCTGAAGGCCTTCGGAAGCAAGGATGTTAGCTTGAAAAAGAGAAGTACAAATTAAAAATCCTGCCATAACAAAGATAGAAGGAATAACATAGGGAACAAGGATCGTACCGCCACTGCGTTGTGCATGACATTGTTCACCATGCGCTCTCTAGAGAGAGATTGTATTTTATTTCTATCCTTATCTTAAGCTAGAGGCTTTAGATAATTAGCAAGCTCCACCGGCCGGGACAACAGATGGCATTAGATAGAAATCGAGAGGGAAACATTCTTCCTCCTCTGAGGACTTCGGAGGGGGCCGAATAGTTATGTCCCATATTCCTATGAACTAGGGACTAGGAAAGAGGGACATCCTCTTCTCGGATGGCTAGGACCGATGGAGATGATGTAGCAATTGCTGGTAGCGAAGGCAAAGTTGGCGAAGAAGGAGATGAAGCTGATGGCATTGTAGGTTGAGAAACAGTTGTGGCAAAAGCAGTGCTAGTTGTTAGTTGCTCATCAACCAAAGATGGAAGAGGGGTACCCAGCCTCACGGTATCAAGAACAACAACTAGGACTCGGAAGCAGGGAGTTAGCATCTTCCACTATATCACATTCCCCAGAGTGTCGGGATGTCGTCCTTGGTTAGTGTAACTAGCTCAACAGATTGAGAATTCCGTTGAGCTGATGAAGGTCGTAGTCTTCTATGTAGAGAAGCCCTCTCATCACTGGATCCTCCATTATCATCGATCACCACAGTGTCTACGGTTGGCTTGGGAACTGCGCTCTTCGCTTTTTTATTTTGCACTCAGATGTGGACGAACATAGTCTTTTTGTTACTTGTTCTCTGGCCGGGGACTCCGAGAAGAATCCCTACATCGGAAGCAGGCTCAATGGCACCCGTTCGAGTGAAAGCCTCCTGCAACAACCTCACCATTTCAGCATGATCGACAAAAACATCCTCCTCGGGGATGGTAACAGAGCCCTGCGGAAGACTTGAATTTAATAGGAAAGAAAAGTTAACCAATTTTCCTATATGAAAAGTAAATCCTGTTGTTGGTAATGGCCTTGGCGAATGACTTGCCACGCTTTCTGGGCTTGACTCTTGTGGGATGTGCTCGGCCGCCTCTAACTCTTTCTATGGGTCAGACAACTTCCTTAAGTCAGCAGACATCATATTGATCTCTACTGCTCCTTCAAACCATCTCTAACTGAGACTACTCGACTGATCTCATCCACTTGAAAATTGGTGTAAAAGTTGCTAATTCGACTTTCGAATAGACTTGTTAACAAGATAAGTTTAACCTATCATGATTTTTGGCCTTCCACCCATATTTAAGGGCCAGTTCTTTCCACTTGCAAGTCTCGGGCATAGTGCTATCAAAATCTTCTGGACCTACTGGTCCAAGCCTTCAACCCTTGGTAGTGTCCATCGAGTTTTTAAAATAGTGAAAGAAGAAAGATCATTAATAGCATGGGACTATCTTTAACTAGAAGAGAAGACTGATGCTGAACTTACGAGTATAGTTCCATGATTCAGGAAATGATGAAGTCGTAGCCGGGATGATGTCCCTGGTGGCAACTGCAACGAACCGTTCTATCCATCCATGGTCGTTGTCATTATCCATGCTGGTGAGTAAAGCATGGTGACCACATTTGATAAAGTTTATCATTCCCCCAAGGTAAATATTGGGGGAATAAAGGTTCATCAGTTGAGCCAAGGATAGCTCTTGCCTCGTCTCCTAGCATAGACGCCGAAGACATGCTACCGTCCGCAACACAGAAGGGCTCACCTATGCCAAACAGACTTGGTAACCAAAGCAAAACTCCATGATAATGGATTCAAGTCCCCCGATAAATGCGAACGGGCCAGAGTGAACGGGTATGTATAAACATACCTTAAACCTCTTCTTGGAGAAGGTTACCCACTCTGCTAGGTCAGGAGAGATGATGTCCAAATTTTGACAACCACAATCTTCCTTCACAGCAGGGATGCTAGAAGGACAGATGGAAGCAGGATATACACCAACAACCCATGTGCGGGGGTTAGTAGAAGGGTACTTTTTTCGAAGTTTTTAGTTGTAGTAAGCCTTCTGGGATAATGGTGCTCATCATAGGAGGAGCAGCATCATCGGTGTTTTCTTTGTTCTTTGAAGCACTGGAATTTCTGGAAGAGGAGGCCATTGTTATCAGAAGGAAGGGGTTTTCTCTGAATAAGAAGAAGATTAAAGGAAGTTGAAAACAAGTGGAGTTGAGTAAAGAGAGTTTGAGAGAGTTTAGAAAATTATGAAGTGTAAAAGGAGAAGATTGAGGCGTATAAGTAAAGGAATAGGCGGCTAAAATCGTGGCCATAATTACCTCGAAAATCGGTGAAACTGTTGTTGAATCATGGGATAATGCATGTTCAGGGCATTAAATGTGGAGAGACATGCGTCTAATCAATCATCAGAAACTTTTTAGAGGGGGTCAGGGAATTTCCCGCCAAGAAAGCTATCTCCACCAACTTCACGGTGACACAAGGATGTGCTACCGGAAAGTATGGGGATTATCTGTATAAGGTAAAATATGTTCATATTAAATGCTCGCATAATAAAGCGACACGTGGGACGAAGGCAGATGGAAAACAAGGCAAATGGCAATCAGGTCCGAAAGCAACAATCTCGTTTGTTCCCGAAGGGAATGTTGTTCATAAAGACAAAATAAATGACTACCACCCAGTAGAACTTAATGAAGAATATTCTATAGCATTAAGTACATAGTCCGCTACAGAGAATATATTATTCATTGCTGATCGTTACAAATTGTTCAATGGCCCCCATATTTATCATTTAACAGGGCTAGATCCTAAGACCTTGCTCCCTAGGAACAACTATAAATAGTGAGCTCAACAACCATTGTTGGACACGAATTTGCTGACAAGCTTATTTGTTCAAAGCTCTATAATATTTGATCTTCTTGCTTATTAATATCATTACTATTGCCTTTGGAAGCTCTGCTCCTGAAACCAAGATTTCTGTTGTCTTATCTCAATCTTTACGCTAAGTCTTATATTTTTATTTATTATTTTGAGATCAAATCGATTCACTTATCTATAAATCACATATATATTAAACTGTACCGTGTTACGGATAAACAAGTGTAGCACTTGAAAGATGGGCATACCATGTCCCCATGCATACCTTGTTCATTGATTGGCTTAGAAGGTCTTTGGTTATTATTATTTGACCAAAAAGTGTTAAGCTTTTTTGTTAAACTAATTAAATAAAATGATAATGGGCAAATTCTAGTTAAATATAATAAATCCTAGATCTGAGATTAATAGATGTCAATAACGTAAAAACCGCATTCAAGACTATTAAATACCAAGGGAGTGTTTAATGATATTATTATGAATGAGTGAGGGAATAATGACAAACAATAAATATGATAAATGACAATAAATATAAATAGAAAGAATGATTCACTCAAATATTCAATGAGGTAGATGATTCTCTCTATGACAATAATGTAAAGCAATCAAACGTGGGAATATAGAAAGCTTTCTCGAATCTGATGTGAGAAAGCTAGGGACCAACAACAAATTGAATCTTTTGTAAATACAATGTTTGTAGTTACTTGAGAGTCAACTTTTCTAGAGAGAGCTTATCATATAGAATATTACATACCTTTCTCTTCTCTCTCTATTCCTACTTATATGGGATTTTCCCCTCACCTAACTGAAAGTACAAGTGCAAAGAATATTCTTTGAAATATTCCTCTAAAATATCTTATAAATAAACTAGCCGTTTGGGCTGATCTGAGTTCTCGACCTCGACCTTAACTGCTCAACTCGCCAATATGTTATTCCACAAGCGCGGCCTCGACCTGATTAGCTTTTAGTTACCATCATTTAGACAAGATTACTCTAACCATATTTGACCCATACAGTTAAGTCCCTCCGGTCGTCGGGGTTGTCTTTGGACGAGCTCGATGGGCGGACTTCGCTAGTTGCAATTTTGAAAAATCTGTGCATGTCGGCCGAGGAGTGACTTTTTTTATGGAGAGGTGATGATGTGGCGCTTCAAGAGCCACATATGAGCATTATGTTAGTTTGAAATGACGTCATTTCATCATGCGTCATTATGGCGCATGTTCCCAATACATTACGTCGTTTCCTGTGCCTCTTCTGTTTCGAAATTAATAAGGCGGCATTTGGCTTTCTCGATCAGAGTGTCAGTATTCTTATAAATAGGGATGGGCATTCCTTACTTGAGTTGTTGCATTTCATAAGCTTTTGGAACCCCAAGCTTCTCCTTCTTCTTCTTTAAATTTCTTGCACCTGTATTTTCTCCCTCCCTTTAGCATTTTCCACCATTGTCATCTCTTTCACCTTTGCATTTCCTTTTCTTACACATAATCAGAAAAATGGCTAGTGCATCGTCTACTCTTAAGGGAGTCACTAATCCTGTAGCGTTGGTTGTGGACCTATCTTCTCATGAAGAAGGAACAACCATGGTAAAATATGAGAATTTACCCATTGTGGATGAGATAATTCCATGTTTGGGGAGGGTCAGATCAGATTTTAAGAACCGACCTGATGATGATCCTAAACCCGTCATTATTGAGATGGATGGGGCGGTGCTCGTTGCTTTTAGGGCTAAATGGCGATTTCCGGACCATGTCGAACTCGTTCCTGCTGGTAGCGATGTAATGCAGATACATCACCCTAGGTACTATGCATTCTATGCATGCCCGTTTGTTGTTAGCTAAACACTTCCTCTTCCTTCCTTGGCCTTCTGCTGTTACTACGGTGTATGCCCGGATCAGCTCTCCCCGTACATATACAAGCTTTTCCTTATGCTTATCAAGTACGCAGAGCTAGCCAACTGCGGGATTTCTCTTCGTCATCTACTTCACCTCTTCGGCCCAAGTTTTCACAGGGGTACGATGATACACCTTCGCCACCGGGGGGACTAAGGGATTGGTGATGAAGATGGACGACAAAACTAATCGCCGCTTTTGGGCCAACTTCTTCTGCATGAGGACGGAGCACGTAGTGTCGAACCCCGGCAGATTCCCCGAGGAGTGGTACTTTGTTCGTAAGTTTTTCTCCCAAATGGCTATTTGTTGTTTCTTTGTGGCGATCTGATCGTTCTCCCTCTTTTTTTTAGCCGAGAGGGACCCTTCTTCATTAGTGACCAACATTCGTGACTGGGTGAGTCAGATTTTGCCTCATACGGTGGGGATTCACGAGTGGTCACAATTTAATGAGAGGTTTTGGTGCAGACTTGCGGCCGGTGAGTCACTTTGCTTTGATCTTAGTAATTTTGACCTTTGTATCGTCCTTTCTTTCCTTCTATTTTTTTACTTTCTTTGTTGGTAGGTCGAAGGGCTTCAAGGAGGGGGAGGGCTCCTACTCCTGTTTTTCACCAGTCGAGTACTTCGATCGGGCCTATACTTGTTGTGGCTGCAAGCGAGCCTGCTCAAGCCCCCGCCTCGCGTGGTCCTAGCCGCCAAACTCTTGCCCCATTAATGGATATTCTAGATTCTATAGTGTTTCATTTGGTGGATGAATCGGACCAGGACAAAGACGAAGAAGCTCTGCGGAAAAAGCGAAGGATAGAGTTTGATGGAGGAGAGATTGAGGATGAAGAGCCTTCGGGGGTGAACCTGAGTTGATCATGGCCGAGTTGGGGGTGGTACGGCTTTGGGTGCAGAGACCGTGCCTCCTTCAAACATAGAGATTGCCTCCGTAGAAAAAAAGGAGCAACCAGAGGCGGTTGTGATCATTCCGAGGAGTGACCTGTCAACGTTAGCGCAGGACAACGTTCCCTCTTCAGCTGAGGAGAGGGAGAAAAGAGTGGCCGTAGATGATTATGACTCCGGCTCTGATGTCGATCCCAAGGAGGTGAGAATATTCGACGAAGGGCTTACCGGGATGGAGGTGAGAATGGATGGATCCTCTCGCTCGATCGTGATCCCTTTGGACTGCGATTTGTTGGAGGATATGGTGAGCATGGTGTGAGCACCTAATTTTTGATAATATTTAATTTTTTATCACTTCTTCTATGTAAATATTTTAGGGGTTTTAACCTACAATTTTTAGGTTTGTTACACATTTTATTATAGGGTAAAAATATAAAATTTAAAAGGTGAATTATTACTATTAATATTATTTTATTTTTATGTTTATTTTAAAATAATAAAACAATTCCGAAAAAATATTTTTTTTTAATTTTCAGGAGTGATTTACAAAATAAGAAAAAGGGAAGTATTGAATAAAAAAAATAAAAGTAAAAGTAGGTGGAATTCTCTTTTTAAAAGTAAAAGAAAGTAGAAAATTAAAAAAATAAAAGTAAAGTTTTGTGAAAATTTTAAAAAAATAAAAAGTAAAAGAAAGTTGGAATTGAAAAACAAATATAAAGGTATCTGAAAATTAAAAAAATTTAAAGTAAAAGAAAGTAGCATTTTAAAAAGAAAAGCAAAAGAAAGTGGATTGTTTTTTTAAGAAAAGTTAAATAAGTGGAATTCTGTTTTAAAAAGTAAAAAAAGTGGGATTTTAAATAAGATAAAAGTAATTAAAGTTGGAATTTTAAAAATAAAAGTAAAGAAAGGTGAGATTTCTTTTAATTAAAAAAATAACAAAATAATAAAATATTTTTTTAAAAAAAATCTGAAAAATCTCGAAAAATTTGCTATAAATAGAAGAGAAAATTTGAGAAGAAAAGGGAAAAAAAGAAGAGAGGGGGAGGAGAGAAATTTAGGTTGAAAATTTTCATTAAATTTTTCTTTCAATATTTTGGGCCTTGAATCTTGGGTTTGAAGAAGAGTTGATAGAGATTTTGTTGTTGCTGCTGTATTGACTCTACAACTTTCAGATTTTATTCATTTGAATTCACTCTCTTGTAGGTATGTAATTCAAGCTCTTGAGTTAAAAAATGTCGGAGCATCTTTATTGAAGCAGAAGCAAATTGATTTGGTTCTTTTGATAAAGTTTCTTTCGTATTTAATCTGTTCGCATGAATGATGTTTCTTTGATTGAGTGAATTGAGATTTGCAAATGTTAACGTTATTTTAGTATGTTCATGACTCTGTATCGTTTTTTTTTCTTTTTTTTTTTGTTTTTTTTTTTATTTTTCTTGGCTCATGACTTGTAACCAGCAGGTATTATTTTATTTACATTTAGATTTCAAGCTCATGTAGCACCATGTTCATATTTTAAAGTTTAAAGAAGTATGTGAAGTTGAACAATTTGTCAACATTAAGATGTAAAAAAAATAGATTGCGTTAGTGGAAGGATATTATCTTCAGTTTATGTTATTGGCTGCATATTTTCTTAAATTAACCATGTGAAGATTCAACTTCCTCTGCTTCAAAATGGTACTGTAGAAGTTATAGTGGTGATACTACAACTTTCTCTTTAGCATAGAGTTAAATAAATTAATTACTTTAAGTGTTCTTTGTTATAATCAAGTTTAAAATGCATTTTTGTATGTCCATATTTGTTTTGTTCCTTCTGGTTCATCCGAATAGTTCTCAGCATGGTTTTTTTTTTGTGCTCATATGGTCATTTAAGATTCATTATTTTGTTATAAAATTTTGTTAGTTTCTTTTTTGAATTTGAAAACGAAAGTCGGTCTTTTGAAGATGATATGGAGATGAACTCAAAGCTGACACCTGTCTTTTGTTATTTTCACATAAATGCCAACTCCACCTTTCTGAATTGTAGTATGCTATAACAAAAGGCTCCAGTGATATACATGTAGCTAACCCATTTCTTTAGGACTTTTGTACTTATCAATTTATACCACTTCATCCACAATAAAACATCAAAACTCATGGCCCTCATTTAATTAATTTTAAATCCTTAGAATTCGAGGCATGCCATTTAGCGAATTTTCTATGGCCCTCGCAAAGTTGAAAAATGCGTAGTTGCTTTCGGCGCATAATTTGAAATTACCTTCCTAAACTCGGGTGTGCATTTCATGTGACCCAAATCCAAATCCCAACAACGTTAAATAAAATGTGTCGTGGACCGCGGGTGCATTCATGTGACGTGGTTCAAGACATATTTTAAATGACGTTGCAATCTTCCTAAAAATGAATAAGAGCGGTTAATAAGTTAAAAGTGAACCATAGGCTAAAACATGTATTACAATCAGATAATAGGCCAATTATAACAGTTGAGCGACCGTGCTAGAACCACAGAACCCGGGAATGCCTAACACTTTCTCCCGGGTTAACAGAATTCCTTACCCGGATTTCTGTGTTCGCGGACTGTAAAACAGAGTCAATCTTTTCCTCGATTTGGGATTTGAACCGGTGACTTGGGACACCATAAATTATCCCAAGTGGCGACTCTGAATTTTTAATAATAAATGAATCTTGTTTCGATTGTCACTTTAAGTTAGAAAAAACTCTCTTATACCCTTTCCGGGGTGTAGGAAAAAAGGAGGTGTGACAGCCTGGCGACTTTGTTGGGGACTGGAACCCAGAACTTCTGGTTCAGGGTTCGAGAATTCTAGCTTGGAATACTTTTTATAATTAGCTTTGTTTATTATCTGATTTTTTACATGTTTGGGCCTAATGTGCTAAATGCTGCTTTTACCGCTTTGATATTATCTGAACTGTATATAAACTGCTACGAAACCCTTCTCTTCTCACCTTCGGGGATGTGCTCGCTGGTCGAGACTCCCTATTCTGTTAGTGTCATACCTTGAAATAAGAAAGAGGCTCGGACAAGTTACTAAGCCGGATGGCCTTTTGGTTCCCGGTACGTAGCCCCCTCCTCGGCTCGAGTTGTCCGCTCGGGTACACAGTCTAGAACAAATACCCAGGCTTTGAACCTAGAATTACTCAGCTTCATGCCGGATCCCTAATAGGAACATTTGTGTGCATCATGTGCATTTGACTTTGGAGGCTCAACACAGGGGTTAGGTCTGTCTAGGACAGGTGTACCAAAAATGAAAAAGACCATCCTGATGCATCTTACTTGCTACTTGTGCATTTATTTGCTTCAGACTTGCATGCTGACCGGCTTTTGAATATTTTGAGGAAAGAGAAATAGCAGTATGAGGGTTAAAGAGAGCTAATCGCCTGTTTTGAAAAAAAAACAATGTCCAAATAGTGCTGAAACTCTGCCGAATTTTTGAGAAAATTTTTAAAAAGGAGAAGGAAAAGAAAAAAGATTTGTTTTCAAAAATAGTTTATTTATTTTGCCAATAAAATGAAGAAAGAATCTTGTTTTCAAAAATAGTTTGTTTTATTTGCCAGAACTACGCATGGTCTGATTCATGCGGGGACATGATACGTAGGCAATCTCTATAGGATTTGACCACCACTAAAAAGAAAAGAGGGAAATGAAAAATAAATAAAGGAGGATAGAATAAAGGAAGCTTAAAAGAAGGGGCACAATTATGAGAGGCCGGAATGACGCACGCAACCGAAGCAAATGCATGATAGAAAATGGTTAATTGCCTAGGTGCATTGCATCCCAACGTGTAATTACATATGTGTTAAACTCTAAAAACTAACAAGTTTGTTGTTTTGTAGAGAATTCAAGTAGTTAGTTTATCTAGAGGATACTGGCACATTATCATTACCAAACCAGATCAAAAGGACAAATACCAGAAATCATGTCTATCCCGGATGTCGACACAAATGTTGAGGTAGAGGAGTTGGACATCAGTAAAATGAAAGAGGAGATTCTCAAACTTAAGCAATAGATGGCTGAGATGTATCAGGCCTGGTCTAAAGGACAATCACCACCATCTTACCCTGCTAACCCTGCTTCCACCCCACCACCGGCTCAGGCTCAAGATCATCCTACCATCGATCCAAGCTTTCCCATTTACCAATATTACCATGGCACTACTTCTCATATGCCATAAGCTCCACTACCAAAATCAATTCCATACCCCCCTCCGCCAGTCACCCCTGTCTTTGTGGCATCTCCACCAGCTACACTACATATATCCTTGAGTGAGCCTATGTTCCAAGCTTAGGACAACCAGTACTACCCCCCGGAGCCCACCTTCAAAGCTCCCGAAACCTACCCCTATAATCCACGTTCTGATCTCCCAAGAGAAGCTGAGAGACTAGCCAAAAATCCCTAACATGAGGAGATGTTCAGGAAAGTTAAGAGCCTAGAATAGTCATTCCGGGACATGCGAGGATTAGGAGGTCAAGTAAGTGTGGCCTACAAGGACCTATGTCTGTTTCCAAATGTGCAATTGCCACCAGGTTTTAAGCTGCCCAAGTTTGATCTATACAATGGGCACGGTGATCCAGTAGCACACTTAAGAGGTTTTTGCAGTAAGATGAGGGGAGTCGGAGGAAAAGATGAATTGTTAATGGCTTACTTCAGTCAGAGTTTGAGTGGATCAGCATTGGAATGGTACACCCGCCAAGATCATGGAAGATGGTACACATGGGATGATCTGGCACAATCGTTAACTTGTCACTTCCAGTATAATCTTGAGATCATTCCAGACCGACTGTCCTTGACTAAACTAGAGAAGAAGCACAATGAAAGCTTCAGAGAATATGGTTTCCAATGGAGGGAGCAGGCAGCAAGGGTAGATCCCCCAATGAAAGAGAGCGAGATGGTTGATTACTTTTTGCAGGCTTTAGAGTTGACCTACTTTGGTCATTTGGTGTCCGCAATTGGCAAGTCTTTTAATAAGGTTGTAAAAATAGGAGGCATGGTCGAGGAGGGACTTAAGTCCAACAAGATCATGATTTATTCAGCAATCAAGGCAAACCACCCAGACCATCCAAAACGGCATTGGGGGTGTACTTGGGAAAAAGAAGAAAGAAGATGTTGCGACAATTGAGTCTGGAGCCTGGTTCGGATCTAGAGGCTCATCACCCTACTATAACCAACCTCGACCCTACCACCAAAATTACCCCCACACTCCATATAGCCTTCCACAACAATACTACCTACCGCCAGATCCCCATATTTCCGTCCATCAGGCATAAACCTATACCTAAACCTCGGCACACGCACAATGGCGTGTGCCGACTCCACAAAACAAATATCCACCCCCAATAGCCTACAGAAATCCCCCCAGAACGGGTTTCCGACCAAGCTAAGCTTTCAAGAATGAGAGGTTACAGAAACAAAAGACTTTCACTCCACTGGGGGAATCATATACCAGTCTTTTCCACAGGTTGAGGCAGATGGGCATACTGAATCCAATTGAGCCTAAAATGCCAAATCCCCCTCCTAGAAATCTTGACCACTCGGTGAGTTGTGAGTACTGTTCAGGGGCCCCTGGGCATGATACAGAGAAGTGTTGGAAACTGAAAATAGCTGTGCAAGAGCTTATTGATACTCATCGGATTGAGGTCCAGGCCCCAGAAGCACCAAATATCAATCATAATCCACTACCAGCTCACCATGAGACCCATATGATTGAGTTGGTACACAAAGGAGAGGAGACTAAGAAACCCTCGCAGATGGTAATGATGATCCGTTCCAGCGAAACCAGTTCAAAGGAGAAGGTAACCAGTGGGAAATTAGTGGTCCAGTTGAAAGGGGTAGACAATAAGCCAGTTGTGGTAGCCGAGAAAGGGTCGTCAAGAACTGTTGCAGTGAACCCAGAGAAAGCTAAAGTGGTAGTACCAGGGGTTGCAAGTAAACCTGTTGTGGTCGTGAAGGGTGCTCGCACAGAGCCTGTTATTATAAAACCAGTAACTCAGCTTCCAGTGATCAACAGCAAGGCTGTTCCTTGGAATTATGAACGGGTGACAGTGATTTACAAAGGGAAAGAAATCAAAGAAGAAGTTTGTGAAGCACAAGGTTTGACTCGCTCAGGAAGGTGTTTCACTCCCGAGGAGTTAAGAAGAGCTAAAGATAATCAAACGCCGGTAAAGAAAGCTGTAACTAAAGAAGAGGCAGAGGAATTTTTGAGGAAAATGAAAGTGCATGACTATTATGTTGTAGAGCAGTTGAGGAAAACGCCCGCTCAGATCTCATTGCTCTCATTGCTAATCCATTCAGATGAGCACCGTCAGTCGCTGATGAAAATCTTGAATGAGGTCCATGTCCCCGACAAGATCTCGGTAAACCATCTGGAAAAGATAGCCAACAAGATTTTTGAAGTAAATAGAGTCACTTTTTCCGATGATGAATTTCTCGTAGAGGGTACTGAGCATAACAAAGCCCTTTACCTTACAGTGAAATGTGAGGATTCTGTGGTTACCCGGGTATTGATTGACAATGGTTCAAGTGCGAACATCTGTCCTCTCTCCACTCTAAGCAAGCTGAAAGTGGAAGATGAGAGGATCCATAAGAGCAGTATCTGTGTGCGGGGATTTGACGGCAGGGGCAAAGACTCCGTCAGGGACATAATGTTGGAGCTGACTATAGGTCTAGTAGAATTCACAATGGAATTCCAAGTGCTGGATATAGTTGTTTTCTATAATTTGCTATTAGGGCGACCGTGGATTCACACTGCTAAAGCAGTACCATCAACACTCCATCAGATGGTCAAGTTTGAATGGGACAAACAGGAAATAGTTGTGCACGACGAAGATAATTTTTGCGCTCACAGCAACACCATTGTGCCATTAATTGAAATGGAAGATGACAAGGGACCATGGGTCTACCAAGTTTCTGACGCAATGTCAGTCGAGAAAGTTCTAGAAGGGAAATGTATCCCAAATCCAAAGATAATCGCCGCATCAGTCATGGTAGCGTATGAAATGCTGAAGAATGGTTTTGTACTAGGAAAGGGTTTGGGATCAGCTCTGCAAGGCATCATACAACCCGTGTCTCTTCCTGAAAACTTGGGAACATTTGGTCTGGGATTCAAGCCCACAGCCACAGACATAAAAAGAGCCAGGAAATTAAAATAGAGGGCTTGGGTCCTTCCAAACCGGTCCCACGTCTTTCCAGATCATTTGTCAAGTCCGGTACGAGGAGTCGCCCAGTAACAACAATTCCCAATTCTGTGATTGATCCTGACAAGGAGTTAATTGAAAGATTTGAGAAGTTGTTCGACAGTGTGAACATGGTGGAAATTGGAGAAGGTTCTAGCAACGCGGAAGTGCAATTTGTCGGGCAAAAAACAAAGCTTAATAATTGGAAGGCTACTCCTCTCCCTACTCAGAAGGAGTCTTGGTAGTTTGCTTTGATTTTCCTTTAAGTTTGTACGGATTATTCCAGGGTTGTAATCCAAATTTCATTTTTTTTTCCAGTCTGTTTGAGTGTGCAAACCTTGTTATCTTTTATCATTCATTGAAATACAATTCCCCTTTTTTCATCATTCCTGATGGTTTTCCTTTTTATTTTATTTTCTTTTCTATACAGTTCTTTTTACGCTGGTTCTAATGACATGGCATGCATAAGGAATCCTCAGCCCAGTATTAAAAATCAATCTGATTCCGAAATATTAGTTTAAAAAGTAGATTGTGATTACGAATCAGAATACGATGATGAGGATGAAACCTTCGAAGAGATTAGTAAGGAGTTAATTCACTTCGATGAAAAACCCAAACCCAACCTGAATGATACAGAAGTCGTCAATTTAGGGGACACAAACAATGTTCGAGAGACTAAAATAAGTGTCCACCTCGAGCCAGAGATCCGGGAAGAGTTAATCAAAGCACTCATCGAGTACAAAGATGTTTTTGCATGGTCATATGACGACATGCCGGGTTTGAGCACTGATTTAGTGGTCCACAAATTGCCTACTGATCCAGCATTCCCTCCCGTCAAGCAAAAGTTGAGGAAATTTAAAACTGATATGAGTGTGAAGATTAAAGAAGAAATTACCAAGCAGTTGGATGCAAAGGTTATTCGGGTCACTCGATATCCTGTTTGGTTAGCTAATGTCGTGCCTGTATCGAAAAAGGACAGCAAGATCAGAGGGTGCGTCGATTACCGCAATCTCAACAAAGCAAGTCCGAAGGATAACTTCCCACTACCCAATATCCACCTTTTGATCGATAATTGTGCCAAGCGTGAGATAGGATCTTTTGTGGATTGCTATGTCGGGTATCATCAGATTCTAATGGATGAAGAAGATGCAGAAAAGACGACTTTCATCACGCCATGGGGGACTTTGCTACAGGGTAATGCCATTTGGTTTGAAGAATGCTGGGGCAACTTACATGAGGGCCTTGACTACCGTGTTTCATGATATGATACACAAGGAGATTGAGGTATACATAGATGATGTGATCATAAAATCAAAGCGTCAGGCTGACCACGTTGGAGATTTGAGGAAATTCTTCCAGATGCTTTGCAGGTACAACCTCAAGCTTAACCCTGCCAAGTGTGCATTTGGTGTTCCATACGAAAAGCTATTGGGATTCATAGCCAGCCGGCGAGGCATCGAATTGGACCCATCAAAGATCAAAGCCATACAAGAATTGCCACCTCCGAGGAACAAGACTGAAGTGATGAGTCTGTTAGGAAGGTTGAACTACATCAGCAGGTTTATTGCTCAGCTCACGACAACTTGTGAGCTTATTTTCAAGTTGCTGAAGAAGGACGCTGCGATCAAGTGGACTGATGAGTGTCAAGAAGCATTCGACGAGATAAAGGGGTACTTGTCTAACTCGCCTGTGCTAGTACCACCAGAACCAGAGATACCTTTGATTCTTTACTTGACTGTCCTAGAAATTCATTTGGCTGTGTACTGGGGCAGCATGACGTCACAGGCAGGAAAGAATAGGCCATCTACTATCTTAGCTAGAAGTTTACGGCTTATTAGGATAAGTACACTCACCTGGAAAGGACATGTTGCGCCCTAACTTGGGTGGCACAGAAATTGAAACATTATTTGTCATCCTACACTACTTACCTCATTTCACGCTTGGATCCATTGAAGTATATCTTTCAAAAGCCCATGCCGACAAGAAGACTTGCGAAGTGGCAAATTTTGCTCACTGAATTTGACATCATCTATGTGACTCGGACTGCAATGAAAGCCCAAGCATTGGCCGATTATTTGGCCTAGAACCCGGTCGATGAAGAGTATGAGCCACTAAGGACTTATTTTCCCGATGAAGAGGTGATGCATATTGACGAGCTAGAACATGCCGAAAAACTAGGTTGGAAACTTTTCTTTGATGGGGCTGCTAACATGAAAGGAGTGGGAATAGGAGCCTTGCTTATTTCTGAAACAGGGCATCACTATCCTGTTAGAGCTCAACTTCGTTTTCATTGTACCAATAATATGGCTGAATACGAAGCATGCATTTTGGGTTTAAGGCTAGCTGCAGATATGGATGTCCAGGAAGTTTTGGTCTTAGGAGACTCGGATCTTCTGGTACATCAAATTCAAGGAGAATGGGAAACACGCGATTTGAAGCTCATACCATACCGACAATATTTGCATGATCTTTGTCAACAGTTTCGATCAATGGAGTTTAGGCATATTCCAAGGGTCCATAATGAGGTCGCCGATGCTTTGGCTACCCTAGCGTCAATGTTGCACCATCCGGACAAAGCCTATGTAGATCCTTTGCACATGCAAGTACGAGATCAGCATGCTTACTGCAACATGATTGAAGAAGAACTTGATGGCGAACCATGGTTCCATGATATCAAGGAGTACATTAGAATGGGGATATATCCAGTGCAAGCCATGGGGGATCAAAAGAGAACAATTCGATGGTTGGCAAGTGGATTCTTCTTAAGTGGAGGAGTTTTGTATAAAAGAACACCAGACCTTGGATTGTTAAGATACATAGATGCTAGACAAGATACGGTTGTCATGTCCGAAGTACTTTCAGGAGTCTGCGGACCACATATGAGCGGATATGTGCTGGCAAAGAAAATTCTCCGAGCAGGTTATAATTGGCTCACCATGGAGCGAGATTGTATCAGTTTTGTACGCAAATGTCATCAGTGCCAGATACATGGAGATTTGATTCATTCTCCACCATCGGAATTGCACACGATGTCGGCACCATGGCCCTTCGTTGCTTGGGGCATGGATATCATTGGACCAATTGAGCCAGCACGTCCAATGTGCATAGATTCATTCTTGTAGCCATTGATTATTTCACCAAGTGGGTTGAGGCCAAAACTTTCAAGTCTGTAACCAAGAAAGCAGTGGTCGATTTTGTTCATTCAAATATCATCTGTCGATTTGGAAAACCCAAAGGTGATTATCACGGATAATGGTGCTAATCTTAACAGGAATTTGATGAAAGAAGTATATCAACAGTTTAAGATTGCACACCGCAATTCCACCCCATATCGTCCCAAGGCGAATAGAGCAGTTGAGGCAACCAACAAAAACATAAAGAAGATACTTCAGAAAATGGTAGAAGGTTCCAGGCCATGGCATGAAAAATTACCATTTGCATTTCTAGGTTATCGCACTACTGTCCGTACTTCAGTAGGTGTAACCCCTTATTTGTTGGTATATGGAACCGAAGTAGTGATACCTGCGGAAGTTGAAATCCCGTCCCTTCGAATTGTCGCTGAGGCTGAGATTGATAATGATGAGTGGATCAAAACCCGTTTGGAGCAGTTAAGCTTGATTGATGAAAAACGATTGGCAGTTGTGTGTCATGGCCAGTTGTATCAAAAGAGAATGGAAAGAGCATACAATAAAAAGGTGCATCCCCGGAAGTTTGAAGTGGGCCAGCAAGTGCTGAAACGCATCCTTCCACATCAGGCTGGGGCAAAAGGCAAGTTCGCCCCGAATTGGCAAGGGCCATTCATTGTAACCAGAGTATTGTCCAATGGTGCTTTATGTTTAACAGATATCAAAGGAAAATGCATAGACATGACTATCAATTCTGATGCAGTAAAAAGATATTATGTATGATTTCTTTGTTATAATTGTTGGTTGTTTGTATTTGGCATTAATTCGAAGATTGAAATGATGAAGGCAATTTGTTCTGCTATCTAAACACTTTACCCTTTGTTTCTCCTTTCTGAGCCTTATTTATTTCTTTCATACCCCTCTTTTGGAATCATTCACGAAAAAGAAAGAAAAAGAAAGAAAAGAAAAAGGGAAAAGAAAAGAAGAGAAAAGTATAACAATAAGGAAATTCAGGTGGGAACTATGTTTGACCTGATTCCTGTTAAGGATACGTAGGCAACTTTACGGTTCGGTCATAGTAAAATAAAAGTCAAAAGATCCCCAAGCAAGAAACTGGGGCAAAGGTTGTATTTGTAATAAGAAATGTGATTCCAAAAGTTGTAATTTTAAACCCATGTCAAATTGTTTTGAGCCTTTGATACCTTTTCTTTCTAACCTCATCCAAAAGCCCACATTACGGTCCAAAGAAAGACCTTCCGATCAGTTTTCGAGAGATGTCAAGTCGAGCAAATAGAAGTGATTCATATCAGGGTAACACTCTGGTCCAAGCAGGGAAAGTAATGAAAATGAGATAGTCTTATTGGTGAAAACCCTCACGGGCACCATGAGGCGACGAAAACTGAGAGAAAATAAAAATGAGAGAGTCTTATTGGTAAAAACCTTCACGGGCACCATCAGGCGATAAAGAATTGAGGAATCAACAAATGAGAGAGGTTTATCGGTGAAAACCCTTCAGGGCACTACAGTCGAACAAGATCCGTAAAGTTGGCGGAAAGTAAATTGGGTTGTGGAACATCTTGGAGCACAAAGTAAAACAATTGGAAAAGAGATTGGTTAAATAGACTGGGCCGATTAATCCAAAATGCATAACATGATCATTGGTGCCAGTGACTCCACTCAGATAAGTTCCTTTTTCCTATCTCCAACAGTCATCCAAATTCGGATTTTCTTCTTTATTCTTAATTCCCAAAATCATTGCATTTCATTGTTGTTAATTTTTCCAAGTTTAGCTTTGTTTCAACAAATAAGAAGGAATTTCAAAACTTACTACCATTTTCGAAATTGCACAAGCAAAATGCGGCTAGAACATGCCAGAGATGATATGATGAAAAGTGGGACATATGGTGTAAGCAAAAGTTAAATCGATGGAATGGTTCAGTAATGTCGTGGGAGATATACAAATTCAGACAGAAAGGTCATAAATGGAGAACAATAGTTGGGAATCCTGCAGTTAAGGATCAATCAGAAGGTCAAAACAATCCTTCGACCATTTTCAAGGCAGTCGAAACGAAGCAGAGCCTAGCAAAGAGAAAACCACCCCCAACAAGAATGCCACAACTAACCGCCACGTTTAAACTGACAAGATTTTCTTTGATTTGAAACAGGGGCAAAGATGGCATTTGTTTCAAGAAACACCCTGTAAGGAAGACAAGTACCATGCAGGTTTGATCGCAAAATTCTCAGGACCCTCCTGGAAAATGGGACTTAGTTTAAAATTCAAAATACACGACTGAGTAGCAAGATCTAGCATAAATGTACCTCAAAAGAATATAAGTTGGTTTCAAAATTTTCATTCTGGAGATAGAATTTAGTTAGGAGTTGTCAAGACCCTCCTGAAAAATAGGACTTAGTTTAAAATTTAAAACAGTCATGAGTAGTAAAATCTAGCATAAATATATCCCAAGGAATAAGATGATTTTAAAGTTCGCATGTTTGAGATATGATTCAATTAGGAGTTTTCAGGACCCTCCTGGATAATGGGACCTAGCTTTGAGATCTCCATTAGATAACAAGGTTTAGCATAAGTTCTTGTTGTAGGGTAATATAATTTAGCCGTAGAATTGTCACTCTTAAGATAAGACTTGATTTAAGAGTTGTCAGGGCCCGCCTGGATAATGGGACGTAGTTTAAAACTGGTTTGGATAACAAGATTTAGCATAAGACATACCCTTCAGTAGATATAATTTAGCTCTAAAATTGTCGTTTAATTAAGAATTGTCAGGACCCTCCTGGATAATGGGGAGTAGTTTAAGACCTCCTTAGATAACAAGATATAGCTTAGATTTAAAATCGTCGTTTAGTTAAGAGTTGTCAGGACCCCCCTGGATAATGGGACCTAGCTTTCAAATTCTTAGTAATATTTGGTGATGTGATTCAGTTTAAACTCATAGATGCGCCCAACTACCAAACTGGGGCAGAAAATTTTCTTTTGTTTTGTCTATTTTTTGAAGTCAGGTGCCCATCTGAAGAATAGGGAGAACAACACGGATATCAAAGATAAGAGCGTGACCAAGTACTAGCAATCAGGCATCCACCTGGAGAACAAGGAACAACAGTTGAAGTATCAGCAATCAGGCGTCCACCTGGAAAACAAGGAACAACAGTTCGAGTTTCGGCAATCAGGAGCCCACCTGGAGAACAAGGGAAAATAAATCAGGTTTCAAGGAAGATTGGCACAAGTATTGGTAATCAGGCGCCCACCTGGAGGAACGAGGGAGAACAAGTCAAAGAAAAGCAGTTTCAAGAAGAAGATGGACCAAGTTTCAGAAGGCGTCCACCTGGAGAACAAGGAAAGGCGGTTGAAATTTCAGCAGTTAGGAGCCCACCTGGAGAACAAGGGAATACATTCGAGTTTTAGCAGTCAGGAGCCCACCTGGAGAGCAAGGGAATACATTTCGAGTTCAGCAATCAGGAACCTACCTGGAGAACAAGAGAATACATTTCAAGTTTCAGCAGTCAGGAGCCCACCTGGAGAACAAGGGAATACATTCAAGTTTTAGCAGTCAGGAGCCCACCTGGAGAGCAACGGAATACAATTTCATTTTTGGCAATCAGGCGCCTACCTGGAGAGCAAGGGAATACAATTCAAGTTTTGGCAATCAGGCGCCCACCTGGAGAGCAAGGGAATACAATTCAAGTTTTGGCAATGAGGCCCCCACCTGGAGAGCAAGGGAATACAGTTCAAGTATTGGTAATCAGGAGCCCACCTCAAGAACGAAGGGAAGTAGCAAGTCAAGTGTTGGTAATCAGGAGCCCACCTGAAGAACGAAGAGAAGCAGTTCAAGTTTCGAGGAAATGCAGTGCAAGTATTGGCAATCAGGAGCCCACCTGGAGAACAAAGGGAAGCAGCAAGGTTCAAAGGAGTTCAGCAATCAGGAAACCACCTGAAAAATGAAGGGAAGCAGTTCAAGTTTCGAGGAAAAGCAGCGCAAGTTTGGTAATCAGGAGCCCACTTGGAGAATGAAGGGAAGCAGTAAGGTTCAAAGGAAGACAACAATCAGGAGCCCACTTGAAGAACAAAGGGAAAGCATCTCAAAATGCAATTCAAGTCAGCAACAAAGGAATCTTACTCAGAGAGTACAAGTCAGCAGGGCAGCAGAAACTGCAAGTTCAAGATATAGATAGGATTCTTGTAATTCGTATATCATAGTTTAGTCTGGCTTCTTTTATTTTGTCACGGTGTAATAAGGAGTTCAGTAAGCAGAAACAGCAGTAATAGCAGCAAAATCACAGTTCTTCGGTAGTACCAGCTACCAAAACTTCTTGAACTACACGCAACATGATTCCCCTATAACCCGGGATATGTAGGTTGTCCAAAACCAAGACTCGGTTGCACCCTTTCTCTTTTCTCTTATCCTTATTTCTTCCCTTTTGAATAAAAATATGTTCAAAAATTAGTCACATGGCTCACCTTATCTTTGCTTGAAAACTCTTCATGTTTCCAAACAAAGAGGGCAGCTGTGAGCACCTAATTTTTGATAATATTTAATTTTTTATCACTTCTTCTATGTAAATATTTTAGGAGTTTTAACCTACATTTTTTAGCTTTGTTACACTTTTTATTAAAGGGTAAAAATATAAAATTTAAAAGGTGAATTATTACTATTAATATTATTTTATTTTTATGTTTATTTAAAATAATAAAAAAATTCCAAAAAAATATTATTTTTTTTAATTTTCAGGAGTGATTTAAAAAATAAGAAAAAGGGAAGTATTGAATAAAAAAATAAAAGTAAAAGTAGGTGGAATTCTCTTTTAAAAAGTAAAAGAAAGTAGAAAATTAAAAAAATAAAAGTAAAGTTTTGTGGAAATTTTTAAAAAATAAAAATTAAAAGAAAGTTGAAATTAAAAAACAAATATAAAGGTATCTGAAAATTAAAAAAATTTAAAGTAAAAGAAAGTAGCATTTTTAAAAGAAAAGCAAAAGAAAGTGGATTGTTTTTTTTAAGAAAAGTTAAATAAGTGGAATTCTCTTTTAAAAAGTAAAAAAGTGGGATTTTAAATAAGATAAAAGTAATTAAAGTTGGAATTTAAAAAATAAAAGTAACGAAAGGTGGGATTTCTTTTAATTAAAAAAATAATAAAATAATAAAATATTTTAAAAAAAAATCTCGAAAAATTTGCTATAAATAGAAGAGAAAATTTTAGAAGAAAAGGGAAAAAAAAGAAGAGAGGGAGAGGAGAGAAATTTAGGTTGAAAGTTTTCATTAAATTTTTCCTTCAATATTTCGGGCCTTGAATCTTGGGTTTGAAGAAGAGTTGATAGAGATTTTGTTGTTGCTGCTGTATTGACTCTACAACTTTCAGATTTTATTCATTTGAATTCACTCTCTTGTAGGTATGTAATTCAAGCTCTTGAGTTAAAAAATGTCGGAGCATCTTTATTGAAGCAGAAGCAAATTGATTTGGTTCTTTTGATAAAGTTTCTTTCGTATTTAATTTGTTCGCATGAATGATGTTTCTTTGATTGAGTGAATTGAGATTTGCAAATATTAACGTTATTTTAGTATGTTCATGACTCTGTCTCATTTTTTTTCTTTTTTTTTCTTTTTTTTTATTTTTCTTGGCTCATGACTTGTAACCAGCATGTTTATTTTATTTACATTTAGATTTCAAGCTCATGTAGCACCATGTTCATATTTTGAAATTTAAAGAAGTATGTGAAGTTGAATAATTTGTCAATATTAAGATGTAAAAAAAAATAGATTGCGTTAGTGGAAGGATCTTATCTTCAGTTTATGTTATTGGCTGCATATTTTCTTAAATTAACCATGTGAAGATTCAACTTCCTCTGCTTCAAAATGGTAACTGTAGAAGTTATAGTGGTGATACTACAACTTTCTCTTTAGCATAGTGTTAAATAAATTAATTACTTTAAGTGTTCTTTGTTATAATCAAGTTTAAAATGCATTTTTGTATGTCCATGTTTGTTTTGTTCCTTCTGGTTCATCCGAATAGTTCTCAGCATGGTTTTTTTTGTGCTCATATGGTCATTTAAGATTCATTATTTTGTTATAAAATTTTGTTAGTTTCTTTCTAGAATTTGAAAACGAAAGTCGGTCTTTTGAAGATGATATGGAGATGAACCCAAAGCTGGCACCTGTCTTTTGTTATTTTCACATAAATGCCAACTCCACCTTTCTGAATTGTAGTATGCTATAACAAAAGGCTCCAGTGATATACATGTAGCTAACCCATTTCTTTAGGCCTTTTGTACTTATCAATTTATACCACTCCATCCACAATAAAATATCAAAACTCATGGCCCTCATTTAATTAATTTTAAATCCTTAGAATTCGAGGCATGCCATTTAGCAAATTTTCTATGGCCCTCGCAAAGTTGAAAAATTCGTAGTTGCTTTAAACGCATAATTTGAAATTACCTTCCTAAACTCGGGTGTGCATTTTATGTGACCCAAATCCAAATCCCAACAACGTTAAATAAAATGTGTCGTGGACCGCGGGTGCATTTATGTGACGTGGTTCAAGACATATTTTAAATGACGTTGCAATCTTCCTAAAAATGAATAAGAGCAGTTAATAAGTTAAAATTGAACCATAGGCTAAAACATGTATTAAAATCAGATAATAGGCCAATTATAACAGTTGAGCGACCGTGCTAGAACCACGGAACCCGGGAATGCCTAACACCTTCTCCCGGGTTAACAGAATACCTTACCCAGATTTCTGTGTTCGCGGACTGTAAAACAGAGTCAATCTTTTCCTCGATTTGGGATTTGAACCGGTGACTTGGGACACCATAAATTATCCCACATGGCGACTCTGAATTTTTAATAATAAATGAATCCTGTTTCGATTGTCACTTTAAGTTGGAAAAAACTTCCTTATACCCTTTCCGGAGTGTAGTAAAAAAGGAGGTGTGACACATGGTCCCTTCCTTTGCCCCACTTTTCTCCGCCGCTGAGAGTAGGATTCTTCAGGTGTTTAATGATTCCGACTTGTCACTAGGCATTTCTGGGATGGCTTTGAGGGGGAGTATCTTTCCTCATTAGTTCTGCATTTCGCGTCCTTTTCCTCTTTCTATCCTTACCAATTTTTGGCTTTTTCTTTTTCCTTTTCTCTTTTTTTAGACTTTCATTTTGGAGATCGAGAGTGCCCGTCGGGAGGAAAGGCAGAAGGTTGTTTTTCAGAAAATGGTTTCGAAGTACCTCCGGTATCATAACAAGTATCGCGAGATACGTGCACGGTTCAAAGTAGGTGGCAACCTCCAATCTCTTAGGGAAGAGTTAGACCAGAAGGACGAGGAGCTTGTGCGAACTATTGGTAGATGTAGTGAGCTCGAAGGGTTGCTATGGGCCAAAGACGATAAGCTTGAAGTGAGCAAGGGGGTCGTGGCCGAGTTCGTCGATCTTAAAGCGCAGGTGGCGTCCCTGTGAGCCGAGCTTGAGCAAAGTTCAATCACAGTTGCTGGCCTGAGTGGTGAGTTGACTGAGAAAGCAGCAGAGTTAGAGCGGACCGAGGAGGCCCGGGTAGCGGCTTTGTCAAAGGCAGCAGCATTAGAGAAATATCTCCGTATCCTCAGGTCTGAACGTGCAACTGATGCAAAAACGCCCGCGCTAAGGGAGGCGCGGCTTGAAGAGCAAATTGGTGGGCTTAAGAAAGATGTCTCGAGCCTAAGTGAGCAAGTTGCCGCACTTGAGGCCGAGAAGGCACGGTTGTTGGCTCGACCTTCTTCTTCTCATGCTTCCGCTTTCCCCGATATTCCTCGTGATTTGTACGAGATGTGGATCAATATTGAGGCTAAGTTAGACATATATAGGAACTTGATGACGGCGGGGAAGGTTCCTGAGGCCGACTTTGAAGATGCCCATGTTAAAGTATGTGATGCCAGACTTGCATGTGGTTATGACCCCGCCACACCGAGGGCCGGTGATGATGAAGAGGATTTGGACGGGCTTACATCTGATACTTGGTATGATGAGGAGTATGTTGATGGTGTGGGTGACGATAAAGATGGTGCTGCTAGACCGGGCGGTGAAGGTGGCGATGGCGCAGGCAGAGATGATGTAGTGTGATACTTGTGTACTTAGTTTTTGTTCTTTTTTTGTGGGGGCGTCTTTCTGGCCCTTTGTAAGATACTTTATTTTGGAATGAAATGACTGGCTTTTTGTTGTATATTCTTACCCCTTTTTACTTTTCTTCGGATGTTTTTCTTTGCAAGAGTTCTTTGACTCTTAGTTGATTCGAACAAGGTCGAATTTTAATTAATTCGAAAGAAGTCGAGTGCTAGTTGATTCGAACGAGGTCGAATGCTAGTTAATTCGAACGAAGTCGAATGCTAGTTGATTCGATCGAGATTGAATGTGAGTTAATTCGAATGAGGTCGAACGTGAGTCGATTTGAGCAAGATCGAGTGTTGACTCTTAAGTGATTCGAACGAGGTGGAATGTTAATTAATTCGAACAAGGTCGAATGTTAATTAATTCGATTGAAGTTGAATGTGAGTCGATTCGAGCTAGGTCAAGTGTTTACTCTTAAGTGATTCAGACGAGGTCAGATGTTAATTAATTCGAACGAAGTTGAATGTGAGTCGATTTGAGCGAGATCGAGTGTTGACTCTTAAGTGATTCGAACAAGGTCGAATGTTAATTAATTCAAACGAGGTCGAATGTTAATTAATTCGAATGAAGTTGAATGTGAGTCTATTTGAGCGATGTCGAGTGTTGACTCTTAAGTGATTCGAACGAGGTCGAATGTTAATTAATTCGAACGAGGTTGAATGTGAGTCGATTCGAGCGAGGTTGAGTGTTGACTCTTAAGTGATTCGAATGAGGTCGAATGTTAATTAATTTGAACGAGGTCCAATGTGAGTCGATTCGAGCGAGGTCGAACGTTGACTCTTAGTTTGGCGTAATGTATGAACTTGGTAGACAAATGAGAAACTCGGATGTTTGCGTATTTCAGTTCGTTTAAACATTCATTGGAGAAGTTTACATATTTTTGCTCTGTTCATGCATACATTGGAGAAGTCTCAGTCTATCTAGTCCCTTCATCGGTCGACCTAGAAAAGTAGTTGAGAGGTCGAGCGATGAACTTATACTTAACTTCGAGACGCCCTCTTCGTTTCCTCGTTAACAACCTTCCCGAGAAAACCCAATTGGGACATATTCCCCGAGAAAACTCCAGTGAGGGAAAAAGAGTACGACTCAGGAGATGTCAATCCTTAGAAGTTGAAGTATTTGAGGTAGTCAATGTTCCAATTGTGTGGTAGTAGTTTTCCCTCCATTTTTTCTAGCTGGAACAACCCTTTGCTTACCGCCGCCGTGATTTTGTATGGACCGTCCCAATTGGTTCCCAGTTTGCCTTTCCGTGGGTCCTTGCTTGCTTGTGTTTTGGCTTTGAGTAAATATTCCCCGACTTTGAGTGGACTGGCCTTGGCTTTTTGTTGTAGTACCATTCTGCCTGTTATTTTTGAGCTATCATGCTTATGTAGTTCATGTCTCTCCGCTCTTCGGCTTCGTCGAGGTCTTGCCTTCTGCTTTCATCATTGTTTGGCCCGATCTTGTTTGAATACCTTAGACTTGGTTCACCAACTTCGACCAGTATTATTGCATCAATCCCATAGACTAGTGAATATGGTGTTTCTCCTGTACTTGTTTTCGGAGTAGCGCGGTATGCCCATAGCATTTCTGGCGGTAATTCCGGCCACAGTCCATTGGTGTTCTCGAGCTTCTTTTTCATGTTTTTTCAATATTGTTTTGTTGGAGGACTCCGCCTGACCGTTGTCCGCAGGATGATATGGCATGGAGAGTATTCCTTTGATGTGCCATTTTTTGAAAACTCGGCGGTCTTTCTCCCAGTGAACTAGGGGCCTGTTGTCACAACTGATTTCTTTGGGGATGCCGAAGCGGCATATGATGTTTCTCCATATGAATGTGACTACTTCTTGCTCGCGTATTTGGGCGAATGAACTTGCTTCTACCCACTTGGAAAAATAGTCAGTTAAAACTAAAAGAAATCGTACATTACCTCGTTTCGCTGGGAGGGGTCCGACGATGTCCATTCCCCATTTAATGAAAGGCCAAGGCGAGGTGACTGAGTAGAGGTGCTCACCCGCTTGGTGAATCATAAGGGCGTACTTTTAGCATTGCTCGCACCTTCTGATGAAGTCGACAACCTCTTTTTTCATCGTGTGCTAATATTTTCCTGCTCGTATGAGGCATATGACGAGAGCTCGATTGCCGATATGAGCTCTGTAGTGTCCTTCGTGTACTTCTTTGAGGACGCACCGCATTTGATTTGGTCCCAAGCACTTTGCTAGGGGACCACCAAACGTTCTCTTGTACACGTTGTTATTGACAATGTTGTACCAGGTCACCTGCATTCGAAGCTTCTTGGCTTCCTTTTTATCGTGTGGGAGCACCCTATCCTGCAAATACAAGATAATACGATTGCGCAAGTCCCAAGTCAGGTTTATAGTTCATACCTCGATCTGGTCGATTGATGAGTGGAGAAGGGTGACCATATCACCTTCTTCGGTTATGCTTTTGGTGGTCTTTGCTAGTTTAACGAGGCCGTTTGCTTCGATATTTTGCACTCGCGGTATTTGATCGAGCTGGAATTCGTCGAACTCGGGTAATAGTTTGCAAATTTTGGCATGGTACTTCTGTAGCCGTTGCTCCTTAATATGGAAAGTCTATGTAACTTGTTTAACAACGAGTTGTGAGTTGCATCGAAAGATTACTTGCCGTGATCCGTACTTGAGTGCCAACTTTAACCCTACGACCTCATACTCGACCTCATTGTTAGTCATATCAGGGCATCGTATGGACTGGCGAACTATCTCACCTGTTGGGACCTCGAGCACGAGTCCCAGTCCAGATCCTGATGCGTTAGAAGCGCCATCAGTATAGAGAACCCATTGGTCATGTATTTTGTCGGAAGTACTGGCGGTTTCTCTTTCCACTTCGGGCATTATCTTCGCACTGAAGTCGGCGACGAAGTCGGCAAGAACTTCCGACTTTATCGGCGTTCATGGCTGATAGGTTATATCGTGCTCGCTTAGCTCTATGGCCCATTTGGCTAACCTGCCCGACAATTCGGGTTTGTGCAAGATACTCCTTAACGGAAAATTTGTGACCACCAAGATGGGGTTGCTCTGGAAATAAGGTCTAAGCTTTCGTGAAGCTACGACCAAGGCCTGAGCCAGCTTCTCGGGGTGGGGGTACCTCATTTTAGCGTCGACCAAAGTTTTGCTAATGTAATAGATCGGAGACTGCCTACCTTTATTTTCTCGTACCAGGACTGCACTTACTGCGACATCGGACACGGCCAGGTAGACAAGGAGACGCTCTCCGGATTTTGCCTTAGGGAGCAACGGTGGTGAAGCCAGGTAAGCCTTTAGTTCTCTTAAGTCATTGACGCACTCGGAATTCTATTGGAGTGCGTTATCCTTTTTGAGTACGCCGAAAAATTTATGGCACCTATTGGAGGAACGTGAGATGAATCTTGACAGAGCGACTATTCGGCCAGTCAGCTTTTGCACCTATTTCTTACTGGTTAAATTCTCTAAGATTCCTTCTATGGCTTTGATTTGGTCAGGGTTGACCTCGATGCCTCATTGCGATACTAAGAACTCGAGAAATTTTCTAGAGGTTACGACGAAGGCGCATTTTTCGGGGTTCAATTTTATGCCGTAACGTCTGAGTATGTCGAAGGCCTCCCTCGAGTTGTCGATGTGGTTTTCCTTCTTTTTTGACTGGACCAACATGTCTTCGATGTATACTTCCATGGTCTTGCCGAGTTGATCTTTGAACATTTTGGTCACTAGCCTCTGATATGTTTCCCCTGCGTTTTTCAACCCGGACGATATCACCCTATAGTAGTACGTCCCCTGGTGGGTGATGAAAGTGGTTTTTTCCTGGTCTTCCTCCTCCATGAGGATTTGGTTATAGCCTGAGTAGGCGTCCAAGAATCTCAGCAGTTCGTGCCCGGCTGTAGCGTCGATGAGTTGGTCGATATGGGGCAGGGGGAACGAGTCTTTTGGGCAGGCTTTGTTCAGATCTGTGAAGTCTACGCACATCCGCCACTTTCCTTTCTTCTTTTTCACCATGACCACATTGGATTGGCAACCCACTAAGGGTATTTCGATTCTTTGATAGAACCGTTTACCAACAGTTTTTCAACCTCTTCGCGAACCGCGTCATTTATTGTAGAGTTGAACTTTCGTCAAATTTGCATCAACTGTGGATAAAATGGTCAACGTTCAACTTTTGAGTTTCTATCTCCTTCGGGATACCTGGCATGTCTGCATCAGAGAAAGAAAACAGGTCTACGTTACTTTTTAAGAATTGGCGAAATTTACTTGGATCTTGGAGCTTATGGCCGATGAAAGCTTGCTTCCTGTGGTCGTCGTCGTCTAGTCAGATGGTGTCGAGGTCCTCTATAGGTTACCCTGTGGCTTCTATGATTTCAGGGTCTCTGTTGACGTCTTTCCTTTCATCGCCATCTGACCTCGACTTTGTTAATTGCTATGTTTCCTCTGCTTTTCCTTTTAATTGTTGGGTGTATATGTAGTCTTGAGTGATGCGGTAGCATTCTCGAGTCGTGTGCTGCTCTCCTCGGATGCAGAATACTCCCCAAGGGGTGGGAAATTTAATGAATTGGTACAAGCTGGAGGGGATGGCTTTCATGGCGTGTATCTAGGGTCGGCCTATGATGGCATTGTATGTTGTATCCTAGTCCATCATATGGAACGTGGTTTCCAAAGTGACGCCGCCGGCCAGAACAGGCAATGTGATTTCCCCAGATGTCCGTTCAACTGCATTGTTAAAGCCTGTCAGCGTGATGCAACGGGGCATTATCTTGTCCTCTAGCTTTATTTGGGTGAGAAATCAAGGATGGATGATGCACGCACCACTTACGTCATCAACCATAATGAGTCTTACATCAGTATCAAAAACACGTAAAGTAATGACCGTCATAGTGAGGAAAACTAAATTGTGGCTATCTGACATATCGAAGATGATACTTTCTACGAGTTCGTCATACGGTTCGTGGGTGATGGATCGGTTGAGCATGTGGGTGGTGATGAACTTTACGCTGTTGATAGATGTATCATTGCCTACTCCGTTAATCATTTGAATGGTCCGAACTGGGGAAGGTGGCTTGGGCGGTCCCATGGTGTTGTTCCCGCCCTCGGGCGAAGTTGGCCCTTCTATGGTCTCTTATTAGCTCTTTCAAGTGCCCTTGGTGAATCATGTTCACGACCTCCTATCTAAGGGCGATGTAGTCCTCGGTTTATGACCTCATTCCTGGTGGAATTCGCAGAGGGCATTTGACTTTCTGGTGCTCGAGTCGGATCAATCTTTTATGGCTATTTCACTTTTGGGCCGAGTTTCTTCAGTGCGTAGACTATTTCTGAGGGGGAAACACAAAAATTGTGAGCTAGCAATAAAGGGGGCATACCTCTTTCATTTCGGTGTGTTCCCGTCCGAGGCCTGAATGGACCTTTATCGTGGCGTTGAGGCGGCATGAGGGCATTTCTGACATAAGGCTGATGTCTTTCTCGATTAGGTCGGGATCCCGCTAGATCCCTCCTGCTATCGTTCTCCGGTCTTTCCTAGACTCCATTTGGATCGAGGTCAGATATGGGAAGGTCCGTTGAGATCGTCCTCGTTGGCTCTTCCCTCTGTACAGTAGGCGTTGTATATCTCACCCAAGTGGTTGCAGGGTATTTCATGAGTCGGCTCAGCAACTTTTTGGTCGCCCGCGACCCGCTTCTGCTTAGCCCATTTTGGAAAGTGCCTACCGCCATTCCTTTAGATATATTTGGAAGGGTCATTCTTACACGGTTGAACCGGGTGAGGAAGTCCCTGAGCTCTTCGCCAGGTGATTGCTTAATGGCGAATATGTCATTCACTCTCGCCTCAACCTTTTTGGCCCCGGCATGGGTGGTGACGAACTTGTTTGTCACTTCCTCGAACGTTTCTATGGAACGCCTAGGTAACTGTGAGTACCAAGTCAGGGCTCCACCGGTTAGGGTCTCTCCAAACTTTTTCAGCAATATGAATGATACTTGTTCTTTTGCGAGGTCATTGCCTTTTACTGCAGTGACATAGTGGGTCACATGATCCTCCGGGTCCGTCGTGCTGCCATATATTTTCAAGTACGGCAGCATTTTGAAGGTCTTTGGTATGGCGTGTGGTGCAGCCTCGTCGCTGTATGGCTGCTTGACAAACCAACAGGCATCTCTTTTTGGCAGAAGTTTTGGGGCACCCAGTATTTTGTCTATCCTTTCTTGGTGCTCTTTCATTTGGCTACGGAGCATTTTGTTCTCGTTCTCCATCTCCTCCATTTTCCTCAAAATGGTTGTGAGGGTGTCATTACCTGCATCACTAACATTGTGAGCAATACCTGATACGGGGGGAGCGTGTTGTTCGTTAGTTGCTGGTGCGACACCAGCTCTTGTTTCTTCCCTATTCGACCTTGGAGCGGGCTTGTCGAAGAAGCCGGTTAACGTATTTGTCAACCATGCCTCAAGTAACTTATTCACTACTGGTGGTGCCTCTTCTGTCGTGGATGTAGAGGCGCCCTTGCCGTACGAGGTCGTGACACTACCGAGAGGTGGAGGCGAGCTGTTTCTCCTGGGAGAGGTGTTTGGTGTTATATCATCACCCTCCGCTTCATCCACTTTATTAATGGTGTCGAGGAGATTGGCGGTGAGGTCGGCTATCGCCTTTCTCTTTTCCTCTCGTTGCCTACCATGTCAGATTCGTGCAAACAAGGAAATACGGGATTTTGCAAGGTTTTGTGCATTTTTTAGATCTAGAAGAAACTAAAATTTTAACTAGAAATTTTCCACTGACGACGCCAAATTATTTGACCAAAAAATGTTAAGCCTTTTTGTTAAGCTAATTAAATAAAATGATAATGAGCAAATTCTAGTTAAATATAATAAATCTTAGATCTGAGATTAATAGATGTCAGTAACTTAAAATCTGCATTCAAGGCTATTAAATACCAAGGGAATGTTTAATGATATTGTTATGAATGAGTGGGGAAGTAATGACAAGCAATAAATATGATAAATGACAATAAATGTAAATAGAGAGAATGATTCACTCAAATATTCAATGAGTTGGATGATTCTCTCTCTGACAATGATATAAAGCAATCAAACATGGGAATATAGAAAGCTTTCTCGGATCTGATGTGAGAAAGCTTGGGACTAATAACAAATCGAATCTTTTGTAAAGACACTGTTTGTAGTTACTTCATAGTCAACTTTTCTAGAGAGAGCCTATCATATAGAATATTACATACATTTCTGTTCTCTCTCTATTTCTGCTTATATGAGACATTTCCCTCACCTAACTGAAAGTACCAGTGTAGAGAATATTCTTTGGAATATTCTTCTAAAATATCTTATAATTAAACTTGTCGTTTGGGCCGATCTGAGTGCTCGACCTCAACCTTAACTGCTCAGCTCGCCAATATGTTATTCCTTAAGAGCGACCTCGGCCCGATCAAATTTTAGTTATCATCTTTTAAACAAGATTACTCTGACCAAATTTTGACCCATGTAATTATTTGAGTTGAAGAAATAAATATATGTATTTGAAGTTGAACTAAGTTGAAAGTCTTGGAAATATTTTTTTTATGTTTTTACAATAAAGAATAAATTGTGTTGCAAAAAAGAGAAAAATAAAAATATTCGCCATAACTTTTTCGTTATATAAACGAAACTAGTAAATTTACTGGTGCTTCGCACGATCGTAAAAGTCAACATTGTAGATTCAATTCCTATTTTTTTTATTAGAAAGATAACGTTTATAAACAAATATTTGCAAATTTAAATAGAGGGAGGAGAAGAAATGGAAAAGTACTCAACTTTGTTGGAAAATATTAACTTTCATAATTTTATGTTTAGGAGAAATAAAATATAAATAGACGAATATATTACCTTCCTGGGATAAACTTTTAACATTTTCAATAATAAAGCTCTACTCTTTTCAATTCTGTCGTGTGAATATAAATTACAATAATGCTAACTTTTCATCTTGGAATGGTCCAAAATAGACCACTAAAGTTAAGATATACAAAAATCTGCCAAATTCACAAAGGGAATAACTCTTATTATGTGATTTTTTCTTAAAAGTGAATAATTTTATCTTGGCGAAGACCATTCCAAGGAAAAACTATCAAGACAAAGAAAAGACCTCAATTTCAAGAAACTATACTTCTTGAAGGTCATTATGTTGTGCTGCTACTCAACTCTTGAAAGACAATTTTTAATTCAATGGATTTCTTTTCAGTGGATCAATCAACAGCCCTCTTAGCAAGAACTGACATACACAATTGAACAACAAAGACAAATTAGAGAATCCAACATGTCAAGAAAGCTATACCGGTTAACATCAAAGTATTTTGAACGTAAATGCTATGAACATACTTTGAGGAAGATACAATTAAAATAAGAAGCTATAGCCCATAGCTATTAGCTTATTTACCTGTACAGGAAAAAGGAGTGTTGCTCTCTATCACTTAATTAATACACTTTGCAGGGTAGGGGAAAAAAAAAAGAAGCAATACTTTGCAAGTAAAACAAAGCAACTTGATAGAGCCAAATAAATAATCAATAGCAGATCCTTATAAATCACAATCTAGCTAGAGACAAGAAATATACTCCAAAGTCATTTCTGAATTTCTCAAAGGCCTTACCAATAATCTCAATTCTCAATTTTTTTAGCTCCTCTACCACAGTCCTCAACCTCTAGTTCCATCTTTACAGATACATCATAAAAATCACAGGATTTCATCACAAAAGCAGTAAACCATCCATAGACAAAAACTTATTTAGATATTCCATGGGCAACCATTGTTGCGACAAATGAAACTACTGACTCATTCCATTTAGGCTTAGCCTTCACTGACATCACAATGCGATGCTTCAAATTAAACAGAAGCTGAGAGCGATCCAGTTATGGAGAAATACGCAATAGAGACACTGCAAAGGAAAAGATAAGTTAGAAAATGCGAGTCAGAACTCCCCTCATCTGCCAACCAGAAAGAATAAAAACTAAATGGAATCACATGCAGCTCCCTTCAACATTCGCAATACCTTTTTCCTTTCATAATTATAGAAAAGTAATAACAAAATTGGGATGATAATCGCCTAAGCAATGGGAACCACTCGAGAACAAAGCTTCCATCAAAAGATAGTAATAATATATTTAAAAGAAAAACATATGTATGAAATATTGATCGCTGCTTGACATTTCTCTTTCAAGACAAAAATTTATTGATCGATATTTATACCGTGTGCTTTTCAATTCCAATTTCAAATAAAGCAACATTATTTTTTTACTCTACATTTGGCTAAAAGAATTTTTTCCAGTGTAATGCAAATTGACTTCAAACGGCACCAAGGAGAGCAATAGAAGCCATAATATAATGATATTAAAGTAACCGCCTAAGTTTTAATGAAATAAATGGTCATAAATAAGGAGAAAATAATCGAATTAACCTTAAGCTACATTTCTTGATTTAGGAGACCAGCGCTGGACTTTTAGAGGCCACTGTTCTCCGTGGTTGTACCGTCTGGCCTTGTATGACTACTTTACCATATAAGAGCTAACTGAAACCGTGAATGATCAAAGAACTTCATACTACATGCTGGGGATATATCTGCATTCAGAAGAAAACAGTAGCGAAAAGTCGTGCCTGTTGAATTTATCAAATGTCAATTAATAAAAGGCACATTGAACCACAATCAAAAATAAAATTACTCAATTGTACTGTATCAACGTCCAAGATAAATAGTAAGATTGAGTATATCTATCTATGGTAGTGTACTCTTTAGCAGTTATGCAAAACTCAGTCGAATGCATGTCCTGTGTCCACCTCCTTATAAAAGAGGAAAATTACATGCAAAAAGGAAAGTATACGAAATGATATCAAGTGCAGAAATATAAAAAACCAAGGTGGCATACCTGCTAACAAAGTACATGGAATTTCACGTGTCCATTCCTTAGGAACTTTCTCTCTAAATTTTGAATCAAATAGATACGAAGGGCTTTCTTTCCTTGGCTTACTTAATTCGTCAAATAATTTATAACCGCGGGCTCATCAAGATTTCCTCTTTATAGCATCCCTTTAAAGCCATTCAGGTGTCATTTCAGTTATAATTGCTTGTTTACAGAGACGTTTAATGTGTTTAACCAAAAATCTGAGTCTTTGGTCAAAGCTTAAAAAGAAATTCGGGTTACTGATAATCAAGAGACAAAAATAAAATACTTTTGAGAATGATGGTAAAACAGCAAATAGTTTTGTATTTCAATGAATTCTCAATAGTACTCCGTGTCCTTACAAATGATGATACTTCTTCCTTTTATAGATAATTCTAGGTAAAGGAATGAAGTCTTAGCTTTAATGATATAATTATGAGTAATAAACGATATTAGATAAGCCGTTATACAATTATTCCTATTAAATACCAATTTTCTAACGTATCAGGTATTTAATAATGAATTTGGACTCCTTTCTGTCATCAGATCTTTGTCTTTAATGCCTTCTAATCCGTTGGCTGTAAATGACTTGAATTGGTACGAGACTCATATCTGTACTTCGTCTCGTGCCTATTTAAATTCCTCTTCCCGTGGCTGTCTCCATCCGTGCCTCTTAGTCAATTGTTGCGCTTTGACCATTTAATCAAACCACGTGTCATGTCACGTCATCTTTAATATAAACTCAGTTTTTTCCCAATACAGATAGTCCCCCCCCACTTTCCATTTATTTATCAATTAAATAATTGGGAAGTGGATCTTCATAAAAAAGGAATTTTCGCCACAATTAATGCTTATGACAGTATTAACGCCTCAGTAGTCTTTTCCATTTAATGTTCCGCCCATGTGTCATTTTCTGATTGATTCTGCTATTTACACCCTTTTTCAAGACTTCTTCATTCTCACTATTCACGAAGTGATAGTTGCCTTTATTGTAGGCTTTCCATCATTACACTTCTAAGGTTGACGGTTCCCATTATATACATAACTTTTTCTTCCTTTGTCTTCTTCACAAATCTTCAGCAAACACTTTCTTCTTCATTTCTACTTTCTTTCGACTTATCCTTCCTAACAATGTCTTCTTCAAACCCTAACCGTAAAAAAGTTCCAATTCTAGACCAATTCCCCAACGCCCCTGTTAGACACAGAAGAGGCGGAGGAGGTAGGCTTCGAACAGGGTTAGAATCTACTCGAGGCGGCTCCTCTGGTTCTTCTTCAAGGAGTTCTATCCCAAAGGCCCCCTCTTCTAAAAGTAGAGAAATTCTTGATTCTTCTCAAGAACCCTCAGTTGATGAGATAGTTCCCAGCGATTTGTCTTTTGAAAGTGACAAAACGTCTCTTCAAAAGCAAATTGCAAATTTAGAAAAAGCCGATACTTACCCTACAATAGTAACCGAGCTTACAATCCCAACCATAAGAAAAGATTGTAACTGGAAGGATAGTCTTCGAATGTCAATTCCTTCCCCAAATCAAAGAATTTCCTCCTTTAGAAGTGGGTATTCTTTTGTTTATACTTACCCCTTCACTTTAGGTTTTAATCCTCCGATTGACCCAGTTATCCTTGATTTTTGCCGTTTCTTTACAATTTGTTTGGCCCAAATCGGTCCACTAGTGTGGAGAACAGTGGCTTGTTTGAGATACTTATCCTCTAAAGCCAATGTCAATTTCACCTTCTCTCACCTCATTCATTTATACCACCCTAACTTAATACGCCATGGGGTTTTTACCTTAATTGCAAGGAGCAAAAAAGTTCTGGTAAATCCTGTAGATAACAAAGATCGTGGATGGTATATCCGTTACGTTGTTGTTCGTACGGTGGACTTGATTGGCGAAACAAATACTCCCTTCCCTGATAAGTGGAATTTTGAACGTAGGTTTCTTTTTATTTACCGTACCTACTTTTGAGAATTTCAAAATAAATTTTGTTTTTAACCTCGTCTCTTCTTGGTTTTTTGTAGCAACCATGGGAGATGTGGAACCTATTCCCAACTTCCGTGGTTGGGTAGACTCATTTTTGAAGATTGCTTCTAGGGAGCAAAGAACTTGGAAATCGATTTTTCCTTACATGGCTGGAAGGTCAAAACACATGGTATGCCCCTTTTTATATGTTTTTTTTACATGTTAAGCATTTTTTCCTCAATTTTGATCATATATATCCATCCTTTAATCAGGATTTGGTGTTAGAGAAATGACGGCTGAAGTAGCTATGGCCATTCGCATGTCTACGAATGCTGCTCTTGATTTGGATAAGGCTCGGGCCTTGCTGCCAAAAAGGAAAGCTATAAAAGAAAGTTCTGAAGAAGAGGAGGGTACCTCCTTAATTACCAAGCCAAGGGTCAGGAGGCGAATAATCATTGATGATGAAATTGAAGACACTCCTGCTCGAACCTCCACCACCGAGCCTGTTTTGATTCATTCTGACGAGGACACCGAACCAAGAGATAATAATGAGTCAATTCAGCATCTTTTTGATAGTGGTTTCAGGAGTGGCGAGCTCGGCCCTGTTTTTGATGAAGCTCATCTTTCCTCATTTGTTCCTATTTCCTCCATTCCTCTGCCAGCCGTAAGTATTTCTTTACCAGTTTTGACGACTTCCGTTCTTTTGCCAGTTTCTACCGCTCCTATGTCCGTGCCCTTGGCAGTTTCTACTACACCTGCTTCCGCTCCTGCGTTGGTTTCTACATCTTCTCCTTCCATTCCTGTTTCTACATCTTCTCCTTCCATTCCTTCCATTGCTCATCTTCCCTCTGTTCATCGTACAGAGACGGGTTCTAGTAGTGGAAGTATGACTATGAGAAGTGTTACTCCGGAAGTTCCTGCCAATCATAGCCTCTTGAGAAAGACTGGTAGAGCCGATGTTTGGCTCGAGCCCCTAATTGGAGATATTGAGAAGAAGAAGATGGAGAGTCGTGGCTGCTTGACTCTGATGAATGACATAGTTCATTCTACTTTGAAGGTATTTTTCCTCTTCTTACCAACAAGTTTTTTTTTAATTATCTTCAATCCCTTATTTCTATGAGTTGTCTCTGTAGGCTAACCTCATTGGTACGGAATTAATGGGAAGAATTTCCCTTTTGGAAAGAAAAGCCCGTGAGTATGAAAAAACTGTCCACGAGGCCGAAGAAATAGCCAGGGGAGCCCAGCTTGAAGCAGCCAATTGGAAAGAACAGTTTGAGAATGCTCAAGGGATCATAGAGGAGTTGCAAGAAAATAAAAACCTCCTGGAGCAGCAAAACCGTGGTTTGACTTCTGAACTGGCAACTGCAAAGGCTTCTTCAAGCCAATTTAAAAGAGACAAAGAGCTTTTGGAATGCTCTTTGTCAGAACAATTATCCAAGGCTAGTGAAGAAGTTAGGGAGCTTAAGGCACTTTTGGCTAAGAAAGAAGAGTATGCAGGAGAGTTAGTGCAAAGCTTGACTCAAGCTCAAGCTGACTTACAGACCTCCTCTGACGAGATTCATGCCTTGAAGAGTTCTCATGCCTCTCTTGAAGCTTCCCTTGATTCCCATTTAGCTAAGCACCAAATCTTAAAAAACGATCTTGCTATGTGAGAGAAGGAATATGAACTTTTGGAGGAGAACTTCAACATAGAGGTGAGTTGGGCTTTCCTGAAATCTCGCCGTGATGCTCTGATGGAAGCTGCTCAGGAAGGTTTTGACTTGCAGTCTGAACTGGCCAAAGTCGTGGATACCATCAAGAAAAATCAACAAGCTACTGATACTCCTTCTCCTGTACTTGAAACTCCTGGAACGGAAGAACTTTTAAATGAAGAAGTGGCTACTGCAGCAATTGGGGTTGCAATTCCTGCTCCCGAGGGTGAAACTTCTGATGTTCCAAACCCTTCAGTGACTAGCTGAAAATGAAATTGTTGTAAAGGATCTTTTGATGAAGTCTCCAGTTATCATAATGGGGAATTTGTAAAAAACAAATGCTTTGTTGACTAAGTTTGTACTTAGTTTTTTTTTATTAAGAAGTTTTATCGGTACTTCTGCATATTCTATTCTTGCCTATTTATCTAGGACTCATGGAATAACTTAGCATTTTTATCCTTTTAAAATGTTTTATGATTCTTCTCATGGATTATCAACATGAGGCTTATAAAAGAGGGCCCTTTTATTTTATCGACAATTAATGAAGAAGACGTCTCAACTTCATAATGGTGTTATAATATGATGAAAGAAATAGGAAAACACACGTTTTGTATGAAACAACTTTGGAAAGTTTTTATTCATAAACTTTAACAAGTGTTTGACTATTACATGTATTACAATACATCTACAACTTTCTCGTAACTGTTTTTCTTGTAACAGATTTGTACATAACATAGAATAAATAAGGTTTTTCTTCATAACCTGTTTCAATACATAGTCATGACCCTATCTTTATATATTAAAAAGAGTTTGAGAGATGACTTGCTTATGAGTTTTGAGAGATGACTCTGTTATTCTCATGAATGCTGAAGACTTTGTAACTTTTACTCAACACTTGACTCTGTTGTTCGATATTCGTATCTGCATTTCTACACGTATCTGTGTACAGTATTGTAGTCCCCCAAGTGTTTGAGCGGTGAAGTATGAAGCCTCGAGCACTTGTTTATTTATTTTACTTTGGCCCTTTTTCCTGAAACAGAAAGATATACGGGACTCGAAGGTGCGATTATAGATGAAGACTGCCTAACTCGTGTGTATTTCCATCAGATTAATTGTAACCCTGGGCTAGGAATTTAAGAATACTCCATTTTGCCTTGCAGGTTGTGACTCATCATTTGGCACGAGTTAGGGTATTTTGCCTAGCATCTAAAATCGTTAGTAAAATATTAATAATCCAAGAGAGAAATTTTAACATGATGATACCTGACCGTAGGTACTTTCTCAAAAGTAATATCTTTTTAAGTGGACGGCATTCCAATGTGAGGGTAAAACTTTACCGTCCATTGTCTCCAACCGGTATGCTCCTTTTCCCGCAATGTCACAGACTTTGTACGGTCCTTCCCATGTTGGACCTAGCTTTCCTGAGTTAGCAGCCTTTGCAGATTGGAACACCTTTTTAAGCATGAAGTCCCCAATTTTGAAAAATCAGAGGCGTGCTTTCCTATTGTGATATCGTTCAATTACTTGCTTTTGTGCTGCCATCCTTATCAATGCAGCTTCTCTTCTCCCTTCAAGTAAATCTAGGCTAACCCGCATCTCTTCATCACTAGATTCCTCCGTTGTCTGATCGTACGGTGTGCTTGGCTCACCTATTTCAACTGGAATTAAGGCTTCCGCACCATAAACCATTGAAAATGGTGTTTCTCCAGTGCCTGTTTTGGTCGTTGTACGATAAGCCCATAATACTCCAGGTAACACCTCAGGCCAATTACCTTTTGAATCCTATAACCTCTTCTTCAAGTTGTTGATAATGACTTTGTTAGTAGATTCTGCTTGTCCATTACCTACTGGATGGTATGGCGTAGACGTTATCCTTTTGATCTGCCAACTTTGAAGAAATTCTATGATTTGAGCTCCAATGAATTGTGGTCCATTGTCACACACGATCTCCTTTGGTGCTCCAAAGCGGCATATTATATTTCGCCATATGAAGTCTTTAACTTCTTTCTCTCGTACCTGTTTAAATGCCCCTACTTCTACCCATTTAGTGAAATAATCTGTAAGTACAAGTAGAAACTTTACCTGACCTTTTGCTTGTGGAAGTGGACCTACGATATCCATTCCCCATTTCATAAAGGGTCACGGGGCTATAACAGGATGTAGTAACTCAGCTGGTCTGTGCATATTATTGTCGTACCTTTGACATTTATCACATTTGGACACGAAACTGGTTGCTTCTTCTTCCATCTTAGGCCAATAATATCCTGTGCGAATTAATGTTCTTACCAGTGACCGTCCCCTTGCATGATTCCCACAATGTCCTTCGTGCACTTCTCTCATCACATATTCTGTTTGAGAGGGTCCGAGACACCTTGCTAGTGGTCCACCGAACATCTTTCGATAAAGATTTCCTTGATATAAACAATATCGAGCAGCTTTTTTGCGAAGCGCGTGAGCCTTTCCTTTGTCATTAGGCACGGTACCGTGCTGTAAAAAGGCAACAATTTCGTTTCTCCAATCCCATGTTAAATGATTAAAATTTACCTCGTTTTTATCAGATTCGAGAACGGAATGAAATAAATGTATGACTGAAGCATTTGTATTGTTTGCTACGTCTGCTGCAGATGCGAGATTTACTAAAGCATCTGTCTCTACATTCTCATCTCTTGGGATCTGCACTACTTTCCAAGTTTGGAATTGCTTTATTAACTCCCGTACCTTTGCGAGGTATTCTTGCATTCGTGACTCTCTGGCTGTATAAGTCCCCAGCATCTGATTAACCACGAGTTGAGAATCACTCTTGATTATAATCTGTGTTATGCCGAGTTCTCGTGCCAATTCTAAACCTGCAATTACAGCCTCATACTCTGCTTCATTGTTAGTTATAGAATGACATTTTATAGCCTGTCTAATAGTCTCACCCGCAGGTGGTACGAGGACTATTCCTAGGCCTGCCCCTTTTACATTAGATGAACCGTCAGTGAATAAAACCCAAGTCCCCGGGTTTGCACCATTAAAAACTAGTAATTCTTTTTCTGCTTCTAAATGCATCCCCTGGCTAAAATCAGCCACGAAATCAGCTAGTACTTGAGACTTTATAGCGGTCCTGGGTTGATAAACAACTTCATATTCACTTAGTTTTATAGCCCATTTTGCTAATCTTCCTGAAAGTTCGTGTTTATGCAAAATATTTCGAAGCGGAAAAGCAGTAACTACATTGATGGGATGACATTGAAAATAAGGTCTTAATTTCTAGATGCCATGACCAAAGCTAATGCTAATTTTTCTAGCTGTGGGTATCATGTCTCAGCTTCCAATAAGGACTTACATCCATAATAAATAGGAGATTGTTTACCTTGGTCCTCGCGGACTAAAACAACACTCACTGCGACTTCAGATACGGCCAGATAAATGAGAAGTTTTTCCCCCACCTTTGGTTTTGCCAACAACGGTGGTTTTGACAAATAAGCTTTCAAATTTCTAAGGGCTTGTTGACAATCTTCATTCCATTCAAAATGATCTTGCTTTTTAAGTGCAGAGAAAAACTTAAAACACCTTTCTGAGGATTTGGAAATAAATCTCCCCAAAGCTGCAATTCTTCCCGTTAATCTTTGTACTTCCTTTTTATTAGTAAGGATATCAGGGATTTCTTCTATTGCTTTGATCTGAGAAGGATTCACTTCAATACCACGATTAGAAACAAGAAAACCCAAAAACTTACCTGATGCAACTCCAAATGCACATTTTTCTGGGTTGAGTTTCATATTAAATTTTCGCAAAATTTCAAAAGTAACAGATAGATGAGAAATATGATCATGAGATTGCTGGGTTTTGACGAGCATATCGTCTATATATACCTCCATTGTTTTCCCTAAATGTTCTTGGAACATTTTGGTGACCAACCTTTGATAGGTTGCCCCAGCATTTTTGAGACCAAAGGGCATTACTTTATAACAGTAAGTCCCCCTGTCTGTGATGAAAGAAGTTTTTTCTTCATCACCAGGATCCATTTTAATTTGATTATATCCCGAGTATGCATCTAAAAAACTTAAAAGTTCATGACCTGCGGTTGCATCAATTAGTTGGTCTATATGCGGTAAGGGAAAGGAATCTTTTGGACAGGCTTTATTTAAATCGGTATAATCCACACAAACACGCCACTTACCATTTTTCTTGGGTACGACCACCGTGTTAGCTAACCAAGTAGGATATTTTACCTCATGGATTGATCCAATTTTTAATAATTTTTGGACTTCATCTTGAATCACCTGGTTCTTGAAAGCACCTTGCTTTCGTTTCTTTTGCTTTATTGGTGTGAAAGAAGGGTCCTCATTGAGTTTGTGAGTCATCACATTCGGTGGTATCCCTGTCATATCAGCGTGGGACCAAGCAAAGCAGTCTAAGTTAGCTTTTAAAAATTCGATTACCATACCTCGCATGTTTAAGCTTAAATTGGCCCCGACATAAACCTTCCGTTCAGGCCATTGATCAAATAACATCACTGCCTCAAGCTCTTCAATTGTCGTTTTGATGCTTTCATTTTCTTCAGGTTCCTGAATTGTGTCAGGCCTTGAGTCCAAATCTGTCTTTTCTTGTTCAGCTGAAGTTTGATCTTTTTTACCTTCAACTGTTTCCTGTAATTGCTATTTTTCTTTATTTACGGTGCTCGTACTTGTTACAGCGTTGACACTTCTAGCCATCTGCTGATCCCCACGAATTTGGCAAATTCCCCATGGTGATGGGAATTTAATAACCTGATGTAGAGTTGATGGGACAGCATCCATATCGTGTATCCATGGTCTCCCCATGATCATATTGTAGGCCATTTCCATATCAACTACCTGAAATTTAGTTTCCTTCACAACACCCATAGCAAAAGTTGTTAGAATTACCTCTCCTTTTGTTACTACACTTGAATTGTCGAAGCCTGACAAGGTGTGCGCCTTGGGTATCATTTTGTCTTCAGCTTGCATTTCCCGTAGTACCCTTAGTAATATAATATTTACAGAACTCCCTGGATCAATCAAAACTCGTTTTACATTAGTATCATGTACAAGTAAAGATATTACCAGTGCGTCATTATGTGGAGTTGTCACTCCTTCGGTATCTGCGTCATCGAACGAAATACTTTCATTTTCAAGGACCTGCCGCACCCGTTTCCCGTGTGTAATTGTTACCTTAGAAACTTTGTTGGAGGCTGTGTAGGTTATGCCGTGAATATCTTCTCCCCCACTTATGACATTCACTGTCCTCTTGGGTGAAGGAGGTTGTGGTGGCTCTTGCCTGTTTTTCATATAAGCTTGTTTTCCTTTCTCACTAAATAACTCAGTGAGGTACCCTTGCTTCAATAGATGATCCACTTCACTCTGCAAGAATCTACATTCTGAAGTTTTGTGCCCGTGATCGTTGTGGAATTCGCACCAATGATCTGGATTGCGTCTATTTGGATTTGACCGCATCTCTTTTGGCCACCGTACCTTATCTCCCATGCTTCTTAAAATAGCTACGAGCTCGGAGGTAGAGACATTAAAATTATATCCGCCGAATCGTGCCTTTAAACTTCTGTTATCATCTCGTGATTCTTGTCTGTTCCGATCATTCCTGAACTTTGAAGAAGAGCCAGAATCCCGGTTCCTCGATTTTTGATCATATTGTTGGCTATCTTGTTTCGACCGTGGGTCTTTTCCTGCAGGTCCCATATATGGATCGTACCTGTTTTTACCTGATCTTTTTTCGGTTTCTGATCTTCGGGGACCGCCCCTTTCTTCATGATGAAACTTAGGTACGGTATCTTCTTCAATTCGCAGCTTTCGTACTATACCTGTTGTAAACATCATTCCACGTGGTTGCAGGAAATTCTCGAAGGCTTTCTTTGAGTCGTCTCGTGGCTTCAGAACTTTTGTCATTTAAATTACTTGCAAAGGCTATTGCAGCCCAATTGTCAGGCACACAAGGTAGAGTCATTCTTTCATGCTGGAATCTATCAACAAAGTTTCTAAGCAGCTCTGAATCCCCTTGTTTGATTTTGAAAATATCTTCCATTCTTTTCTCAACCTTTTGTGCTCCCGAATGTGCTTTAATAAAAGAATCTGCAAGCTCAGCAAAAGAATTAATAGAATTTTCAGATAAAAGAGAATACCAGGTTAATGCACCCTTGGTGAGTGTTTCTCCAAATTTCTTGACCAATACTGATTCAATTTCTTGTTTGGTCAAGTCGTTGCCTTTTACGCCTGTTGTAAATGCAGTCACGTGGTCACGTGGGTCTGTAGTACCATCATATTTCGGGATGTCAGGCATTTTGAACCTTTTCGGAATTGGAAGGGGAGCAGCACTAGGCTTCCATGGTTGTTGTGAGTATTTGTTCATGTCTACTCCTTTTATTACAGGCGGAACTCCAGGGATTTGTTCAATACGCTCATTTTGTTCCTTAATCTGTTTTTGCAAGGTTAGTACTAAATTTTGCAAATATGAATTATTTGAATTACCTGGTCCCCCTTCTTGTGGTTCACTGGGGGTTGCTCCGTTTCCAGAATTATCAAGACCAGAACGGGGGTTCTCCAATGTATTATTATTAGGAGTTGGTGTAGGTGGCGCAGCAGGCAATCGACTAACAAGTGCCTGAAGAGCTTTGCCGACCTGTGCATCAATTAGCTTTTGCAAAGCTTCAGTTGTAACTCCTTCAAAATGTTCAGATTGCTCTTGTTGATCAGCACGGGATTCAGTAACAGGAGTGCCTTCACGAGATTGACGTGGTGAATTTAGAGGAGAGGGAACCACGTCATCTTGATTTTGATGTATTTGATTCTCATGGTTTCCCAATGTGTTATTACTATTGTTGTCGGCGTTGTTGTTTGACATGGTGACGACAATAGATAAGATATAGCTTAAAAGGAAAGATTATCAGATTCCCGGTAACGGAACCAATTTGTTTAACCAAAAATCTGAGTCTTTGGTCAAAGCTAAAAAGAAATTCGGGTTACTGATAATCAGGAGACAAAAATAAAATACTTTTGAGAATGATGGTAAAGCAGCAAATAGTTTTGTATTTCAATAAGTTCCCAATAGTATTCCGTGTCCTTACAAATGATGATACTTCTTCCTTTTATAGGTAATTCTAGGTAAAGGAATGAAGCCTCAGCTTTAATGATATAATTATGAGTAATAAATGATATTAAATAAGCCGTTATACAATCATTCCTATTAAATACCAATTTTCTAACGTATCAGGTATTTAATAATGAATTTGGACTCCTTTCTGTCATCAGATCTTTGTCTTTAATGCCTTCTAATCCGTTGGCTGTAAATGACTTGAATTGGTACGAGACTCGTATCTGTACTTCGTCTCGTGCCTTTTTAAATTCCTCTTCCCGTGGTTGTCTCCATCCGTGCCTCTTAGTCAATTGTTACGCTTTGACTATTTAATCAAACCACGTGTCATGCCACGTCATCTTTAATATAAACTCAGTTTTTTCCCAATACATAATGTTTAATGTTCAGTTACATAAGCGGTGGGTCTTTTTTCCTTTGGGCTTAGCTTCTTCAATAAAATAAACGGTGACCTTTTATTGTCCAAATATTATTCACCGTAGCAAGGGATTAGTATGTTGAAAACTCTTGATCTTCTCCAATCACGTAAACGATGAATACAAGGTTTTCTCTTTAAGATGTCTTTTTTTTAATTTTTAATAAGATTATTAATCTATAAATAATTGGAAGAATTGCCCAAAAAAAGGAAAAAAAAGATAAATGGGATTCCTAGTTAATGAGAGGTGCCACATCACACTTTCATTGCCCTCCTTTATATAAATGTATCGATAGATAGTTATAAATACCACTTTTAAACGGACTAACAATGATATTTTTTTTCCAAAACAGAATTAAACAGACAAGTACTTTAGGAACGGACTACATACATTTTATATATAGCGCCAGGTATTTTGGGCGCTATATATATATAAAAAAAATCCCGGCTAGCCATTTCCTATATAAAGAGGTTAGGATTGTATAAAAATTCATTCAAAAAAATTTTTAACTCTTATTGAAACGTTTATTGTTGTTAAATTCTCCAACATTTTTTCATTATGTCTGAAGATTGTAGAATAAGAGTTTCATTATATTGGGGGGGTGAGGTTGTGATGAGAATAACTTTGTGGGCTACAGTTTACCTACTCAGTGTCATGTTAAATTGCCACTTACAATAGAGTACGATAAATTGATATCGTTGTTATGCAAAAAAATGAGTGTGAGGAAACGTTCAATGATACTTAAAGTAACTGGAAGATATCTGTACTCCGTCACTCCGCAAGGGGTTGCTTTGTACTTGGAGTTTAACATCATCGATGATGAAACTTTGTCTCTATAATAATATAAAACTTAGTATAGAAAACTACATAACAATTCACAATAATTTATATTGCCTTACCATCATCGTCTCTAGATCCTGAATGTAGTCAGTTAAAACAAATTCAAATTCAATACTAATAAACCTATACCTGCGCATGTGATGTGGAGCCATAACTCAGTCGGCGCCCACTATAAAAATCTCGAGTCGGTCGATCCTCAACAGTGGTAGACGGGCCTCGGAAGTATCTACCCCCATCCACTCCTTGAATATCCGAGCCTGTGATCAATAATTGACCCGATGGGGTCACCTGCGATGGAACTGGAGTGCGATAAATTCCAAGGCTGTAAGACGGCATGTCCGTCTCATGCATGCCACCTGCCATATCAGCAGCAACATCATCAGCAGGAGCCTCAATGCCCCCTTGCTGGGGACCACCTCCTCTCCGCCCACGACCACGTCGTCCGGCACCACCAGCTCGTCGGCCACCACCAGCTCGTGGGATACCACGACCTCGATGGTACTGCGCTGGGTCCATATAATCAGCCTCGTGTGCCAAACGCTGATCCGATCGGGCTCGCTGCAGTGTCTGGGCAGCCACATCCATGAATCGACGACTGTACTCCTGCATGGACACAGGATCGTGGACATAACTCTACATCTACTGCCCCATATGATAGATGGTATGCAATCCAATCGCCTGCAGAAAATGAAAAATATAAACTACATATTTGGCACTAAATTACAGGTATTTAACTAATAATAACAGAAAACATACCAGGGCCTTGTGTCTCCCGGCGTATGGGACGTACCGACCGTGTGCCTGATAAACTGGGTTCCCGATAAAAAGTCGGAAAACAGTGCGGTACCATGCCATATAACGTTGAATAGGAAAGTGCTACTGTCATACCTCCTTTTTCCGCCCCCGCGAGGGGCGAAGGCGTTTTTCCAATTAAGGGACAATCGAAACGGGATTTGTTTATTTATTTCAGAGTCGCCACTTGGGAGATTTAGGGTGTCCCAAGTCACCAATTTAATCCCGAATCGAGGAAAGAATGACTCCATATTATAGTCTGCAAACCAGAAATCCGGATAAGGAATTCTGTTAACCCGGAAGAAGGTGTTAGGCATTCCCGAATTCCATGGTTCTAGCACGGTCGCTCAACTGTCATATTCAGCTTGTTTATCTGATTTTATACAATTATTCGCTCTTGTACAAGTTTTAACTCTTTACCGCTTTTATTATTATATTTTAAAAAGAATGTGAACATCATTTAAAAAACATGTCTTTGGATGGCATCACATGAAATGCACCCGCAATCCGGACACAGTTTTATTCAATGTTTTGGGATTTGGATTTGGGTCGCATGAAATGCGCACCCGAGTTTAAGAAGGTAAGATTAATTAAATCGTGCCTAAAGAGTCTAACGCGTTATTGTCTTTGGGGAAGGCAGTGAAATTCACTAAACAGTCCATCCCAAATTCTAAGTATTTATTATGACCAATTATTGAGGGCCCTGCAGCTTGCATTTTTATTTGCCGAGGCTCGTCTCATTATTTTTAAAAGGATAATCTTAACATGACTATATTTTCTATTTTTCATTTTCTAAAATAAATGAAGATAAGGTCCTACTTTATTTACATACTTTCGGGTTATTATAGTTAAGTTTCGAAAGTGAGTTGTTTAAAGAGTTTGCATGGCAACGCATAGAACATTCTACATACAGACAGTAAAAGAAAGAAAAGACTACATTAAATTACAACTTCAAATCTTTCTCATTTTTAAATTCATGCTTCGAGTGGCTTACAAGATGAACCAGTGTATCAGTTTGTGTACCTGGTATTTGGAAAGCAAGGAAAGAAGATGAAGATCAATAGAAGCAGCAGTAGTGTAAATACACAGCAACAGCAGCAACCCAACAACAACAAATTCGAACCAGATCAAGGCCCAGAAAACTTTGAAGAAAAACCTAACAACTCAATAGAACAAAACCCAAAAGTTTGTAAACAAACTAAACAGCAACAACCCACGTGTTTATTAAAACCCGAAACTAAACTCGTTTCTCACTTTGTTTTTGTTTTCTCTTTTTAAACTCTATCACACTCTCTTCAGATTTTCAGAATGTATTCCTCTCTCTCTCTAAGTAAGTCTTTCAAGTTCAAGTCTTTTTGCTCAAGTCTTAAAAGCTCTCCTCTAAAATGTGTCAAATGACTCTATTTATAACAAGACTCTTGTCTTGAATCCCCAACCCGAAATATTCCCCCCAATTGCATGTTTTTCCCCACTACTTAATGTTTTCTTTACTTTAAACCCTTGTCCCCCATGCTTATATAAATAATTACATTATTCCCACCCCACTACATTATGTCTTGTCCCCCATTATATTAAACAATTGTTCAAATGTTCAATTCCAAAAATACCCCTTCGACCTTACTGAAATTACCATTTTACCCCTGAACATACTGCAATTTACCAAACTACCCCCATCAGCTATAACCAATCACCTAATCAATCTCAACCAAAATACAACAAATATGACCAATTTCTAAACAAATTTCAACAACAAAATACATGATTCAAACTAAATCAACAAATCAAAAACTAAAACCTAAACTCACATTAAATCACTGGGGTTACAAACGAACTTCAAACAAAGATGAACATGAATTAAATCTATTTTAAACAACAAACATGACGGATTCAAATGATTTAACCAACATTAACAATTTTTGAAAAAAATACATAACAACACATGAAACAAATTGAAGAAATAATTAATTAAACTTCAATTTGAATCTAACGACATTAAACTAACAATTTCACATGAACAAACTGAAAAATCAACAAAACAATGAACACGAACAAAACAAAAATCAAACATTTACCGATTTTAGATTCGAGAATATCAAAAACAAAATACGGACAAAAGTGAAACTCAAAACCCACTAACCGGATCGGAACTACGAACAACGACTGACCAACGATGAACTCGAACTGTGTATGGACTTTTTCGACAAACCCCGACCAAAGTGAAGCAGCGACGAGCTACTATGATGGAGAAGTCGAAGAAGAAAGCAACGTTTGGACTGTTGTTCGCTGGACGAAGCAGCAGTGTTCGATGACAAAGCAAATGTCGCCGAATTTAATGGGGGGTTGCCGGACTGGTTCACGTGAGGTAAAGCAAAAGCAGTCGAGGGAGCTGGAGGCAGCAACAAAGACGGCGAAGTAGCAGCATCAGGGTGTGTTTGGACGTAGCAGGAGACGCAGCAACGCAGCAGCCATGGGAGCTCGGGCTCGAGAGACGAAGAAGATGAAGCAGAAGCAGAAGCGTGGTCTGCTTGGTCGTAGCAGAAGCGTGGTCTGCTTGGACGTATCAGAAGCAGCGGTGACCATAGGTGTCGAGCTCGAGCTTGACGAAGAAGAAAACGAAACAGTGACAGTGGGGTCGTTCGGGGAAGAAAGTCGCCATGGAAGCTTGAGCTTGAGCTTGGCGACGAAGAAGACGAAGCAATGGCAGCGGGGTTTTTTTTTTTGGAGTGGGCTTGAGGGTGAGCAGCCATGGGAGGGGGGCTTGGAAGCTTGGAGAAGAAGAGGGAAAGAGAGAGGGGAACGGATGAGTTATTTAGGGTTTTTTTCTTGTTTTGTTTTTGTGAAATGTAAGATAGGGAGATGGGGTGTTGGGTATTTGGGTTATGGGGCAGACCGGGTCGACCCGTGTTGAGATGGACCAGGTCATGGGGAAGGTTGGGTATTTTTTGGGCTTGTGGCTTGAATTTGAAGAAGAGCCCAATTCCGATTTTCTTTTGTATTTTTGCTCTCTTTTCTTCTTTTATTTTTCTAAAACTAAATTCTAAAAATCCTTAAATTATTATTAAGTTATAAAAGTGCAAATTAACTCCCAATAACAATTAACGCACAATTAAGTAATAATTAAGCATAAAATTGTACATTTGGACATTAAATGCTAAAAATGCAAAAGATGCCTATTTTTGTAATTTTCAATTTTTGTAAAACAAACTTAATTACTAACAATTGTAGAATTAAATCCTACATGCAAAATGCGACATATTTTTGTATTTTTTTTATTAATTTAACAAATAAACATGCACATACAAATACGAATAATTATCCAAAAATGTCACAAAAATTCTCAAAATTGCACACCAAGAAAAATCATTTTATTTTGAATTTTTTTGGGAGTAATTCTTTCATAGGGAAAAAATCACGTGCTTACAGCTGCCCCTCTTTGCCCGACGACACGAAGGGTTTTCGTGCAAAGATAAAGTGAGCGGTTTTTGCCCATCCGAGTAATCCGTGTGAAGCATTTTTTTTTGAAAAAGATTTAACCGAACCTTTGCTTCAAAGGTTTCCTACATATCCCTGGCTAAAGGGGAATCAGGTTAATGTAGTTCGGGAAGTTTTGGTAGCTGGGACTACCGTGGGACTGCAATGTTACTGTTGTTGCATGTTGTTATCCCTGCTTACCGATCTCCTTGTTACACCGTGCTTAAAAGAAAACAAGAAGCTAGGATAGACTACGGATCATAATATCTTATCTATCTTCAACTTGTTCTTGTTGCCTTGCTTTCTTGTCGGCTTGTGTTTCTTCCGGTGCTTTTCTTCCGAGAACTTGGGGATGACACTGGCCTTTTGCTTTTCTGAATACCAGTTTTCATCATTTTGCTCGGTCTACTGGGGATATGGCTTCCTTCATTAAGCTTTTTGGTGGTTCCTCTGGGGATACGGCTTTCTTCATCAGATATTTTATGTTGGGCATAATTTAATGTTCACAAGCCGCTTCTTTCAAGACGCATCTTTTATTCCTTTTGACTCAGGCGCTTGAATTTGTGCTGGGACCTCTTGTTGCAACCTTTTGCTTCCCGGTGCTGGGGATTTTTATTGTTTCCTGCTGGGGATTCCTGTTGTAACCTTCTACCTTCCGGTGGTTACTGATTTCAAGATCTGTAATATAAGTCTAAAAAGTATTCCTCTCGTTATACAGGTGGGCACCTGAAACATGAAATGTAAAGACTGAAAAGTATTCCTCTCGTTATGTAGGTGGGCGCCTGAGACATGAAATGAAAAAAAACTGAAAAGTATTCCTCTCGTTATGTAGGTGGACGCTTGAGACATGAAATGTAAAGACTGAAAAGTATTCCTCTCATTATGTAGGTGGGCGCCTGAGACATGAAATGTAAAGACTGAAAAGTATTCCTCTCGTTATGTAGGTGGGCGCCTGAGACATGAAATGTAAAGACTGAAAAGTATTCCTCTCGTTATGTAGGTGGGCGCCTGAGACATGAAATGTAAAGACTGAAAAGTATTCCTCTCGTTATGTAGGTGGGCGCCTGACATGAAATGTAAAGACTGAAAAGTATTCCTCTCGTTATGTAGGTGGGCGCCTGACATGAAATGTAAAGACTGAAAAGTATTCCTCTCGTTATGTAGGTGGGCGCCTGACATGAAATGTAAAGACTGAAAAGTATTCCTCTCGTTATGTAGGTGGGCGCCTGAGACATGAAATGAAAAAAAACTGAAAAGTATTCCTCTCGTTATGTAGGTGGGCGCCTGACATGAAATGTAAAGACTGAAAAGTATTCCTCTCGTTATACAGGTAGGCGCGTGACTTCAACAACAACTCTGAAAATAAAATGTCATTCCTTTCTTTAGGTTGGCGAGATTTAACAACTTTTAAAAATGAAACGCCTTTCCTCTCTTCAGGCGGGCTCCTAACTTCAACAACTTTGAAAATAAAATGTCATTCCTTTCTTTAGGCTGGCGAGATTTCAACAACTTTTAAAAATGAAATGCCTTTCCTCTCTTCAGGCGGGCTCCTGACTTCAAAAACTTTGAAAATAAAATGACATTCCTTTCTTTAGGCTGGCAAGATTTCAACAACTTTTAAAAATTAAACGCCTTTCCTCTCTTCAGGCGGGCTCCTGACTTCAAAAACTTTGAAAATAAAATGTCATTCCTTTCTTTAGGCTAACGAGATTTCAACAACTTTGAAAAATGAAACATCTTTCCTCTCTTCAGGCGGGCTCCTGATTTCAACAACCCAAAATATCCTATTCAAGGGTGAATGAACCCAAAATATCCTATTCGAGGGCGGATGAACCCAAAATATCCTATTCGAGGGCGGATGAACCCAAAATATCTTATTCGAGGGCGGATGAACCCAAAATATCCTATTCGAGGGCGGATGAACCCAAAATATCCTATTCGAGGGCGGATGAACCCAAAATATCCTATTCGAGGGCGGATGAACCCAAAATATCCTATTCGAGGGCGGATGAACCCAAAATATCCTATTCGAAGGCGGATGAACCCAAAATATCCTATTCGAGGGCGGATGAACCCAACTAGGAAGTGCGTCTCCTACGAGTAAAACTTGTATGAACCAAAATCAGGAAGTGTGTCTCCTAGTGGTAAACTCTCATTTTTAGGAAGTGCGTTTCCTAAAGCAAAATATAACCTGAAAGACCCAGCCTACGAAATGCATTTTCTAGGGGTGAAACTTCAATAATTCAAACTAGGAAGTGCGTCTCCTACAAATGAACTTACATGAACCAGACTAGGAAGTGTGTCTCCTAGAGGGGAAACTTCAATGATTCAAACTAGGAAGTGCGTCTCCTACAAGTGAACTTAAATGAACCAGACTAGGAAGTGCGTCTCCTATTAATGAAAACTTAATTTAGGAAGTGCGTCTCCTATGCATGAAATCTTAATTTAGGAAGTGCGTCTCCTATGCATGAAATAAAACTTAGGAAGTGTGTCTCCTATGGGTAAATTAAACTTAGGAAGTGCGTCTCCTATAGGTGAAACTTTAATGATTTGAACTAGGAAGTGCGTCTCCTATGAATGAAAATAATTTAGGAAGTGTGTCTCCTGTGCATGAAAATAAACTTAGGAAGTGCGTCTCCTATGGGTAAAATAAACTCAGGAAGTGCGTCTCCTATGGGTGAAACTTTAACTCAGGAAGTGCGTCTCCTATGGGTAAAAATAACTTAGGAAGTGCGTCTCCTATGGGTAAAACTTCAATGATTTTAAAGTAGGAAGTGCGTCTCCAATGAATGAAAATAATTTAGGAAGTGCGTCTCTTATACATGAAATTAAACTTAGGAAGTGCGTCTCCTATGGGTAAAATAAACTTAGGAAGTGCATCTCCTATGGGTGAAACTTTTAACTCAGGAAGTGTGTCTCCTATGGGTGAAACTTTAACTCAGGAAGTACGTCTCCTATGAATGAAATCTTAATTTAGGAAGTGCGTCTTCTATGCATGAAATTAAACTTAGGAAGTGCATCTCCTATGGGTAAAAATAACTCAGGAAGTGCGCCTCCTATGGGTAAAAATAACTTAGGAAGTGCGTCTCCTAGGGTAAAAATAAACTTCTAGGAAGTGCGTCTCCTATGGGTAAAAAAAACTTAGGAAGTGCGTCTCCTAGGGTAAAAATAAACTTTTAGGAAGTGTGTCTCCTATGGGTGAAACCTTAATGATTTTGAACTAGGAAGTGCGTCTCCTATGCCTGAAAATAAATTTAGGAAGTGTGTCTCCTATTGGTAAAACTAAACTTAGGAAGTGCGTCTCCTATTGGTAAAACTAAACTTAGGAAGTGCGTCTCCTATGCGTGAACCATTTCCTTAAAAACTTGTGATGTCTTCCCTCGCAACTGCCGGGGATAACACTGCTGGGGAATTATTTACTTACATGGTGGGGGATAAAATGTTATAAGCTGGGGATAACGCTGTCGAGGATAACACTGATGGGGGATTTTGATTCTTCAAAACTAGTGCTTCACTCTTCGGAAGGCTGCTGGGAATGATACTGGCCTTTTGCTTTTTCCGAGCACAAGTTTCATCCTTTTGTTCCGTCCGCTAGGGAACAACTTCCTTCATTAAAACTTATTATGCTGGGGGTAACACTGGTTCAAAGACCACTTCCCTTGAGACTAGTGCTATCTTTATCCTTCCCCAAATGGGTACCTGACTTCCAGAAATTTTCTAAATGAAAAGAAAATTTTCTGCCCCAGTTTGGTAATCTCCCTTGTGGCATGCATTTCCGTCATCAATGCCATTTCCTTTACCTGTTTCAAATCAAACAAAATTTGTTAGTTTAAAACGCGGTGGTTGGTTGTGATACTCCTACTGGGATGGCTTTTCCCTTTCTCCTTCCCTGCTCTGCGTTCCAAAACTTGTTGGGGATGATATTATTTGCTGGGGATGATCCCTCTTCTTTTGTGGTATAGCTCGGAAAATAGCATTTTCCCGACTTTTAGTCTCGTATGAATTTCCCAAATCATGCTCATTGCTCTCCTTGATTTGTCCACGGGCCTTGGCCTTGAGGTTTATAACCTTTGATTTCGGCAAGGATATCCCTCTTGACACTCGTCAATCCTTTTGTCAATTCCCTTTTGCTGGGGATATCTTTCTTGACACTGGCCTCGCGTTTGTTCCTTGCTGACTATACCACTTGGATGTACTAGTCAGATCTCATCTTGCATAATTGGAAAGCTGATGGCATATTTTAAGTCATTTCTCACTTGTTCTGACCAAACAGACTCTACTGGGGAATTTTTCTATGAAAGGAGAAAGATAAAAAGGAACAGAATAAAAGACAAAGGAAAAAGATGACTCTTTAACAAAAGAAACTATAAATAAAAACCTATCAAACGCAGATACCGACTCTAATGGTCATGACATGCATATGTGGCCTATCTTCCGCCTCAATCGTCTTTCAAGATCTTACCTTGGCGATTCCCCATCTGATTCCCAATCTTATTCGACTTGTAGTGCCCGAAGGATTTTCACTATCAAGCCTCTCTCATTTTGGTTTTTCTCTTAGCTTTCCTCGCCTTATGGTGTCCGTAAAGATTTTCACCGATAAGACTCTCTCATTTGTATCACTTTCCAGCTGGGGGTTTGGAGTGTTGCCGGTATGACTCTCTTTGCTGGGGATTAGAGTCCTTTCTGTTGTGGAACAAAGTGTTATGTTCACCGGTAAGACTCTCATTTGTCTGACTTGGCATCTTTTGAAGACTGATCAGAAGGTCTTTCTTTGGACCGTAATGTGGGTTTTTGGATAGGCTAGAAAGAAAGGGTATTAAAGGCTCAAAAAACAAATCAATTTGGGGTTCAAAATTACAACTTTCGGAACCATATTTGTTTACAACAAGCGCAACCCTTGCCCCAGTTTCTTGCTTGGGGATTTTTTAATTTTTTGTTACACTATGACCGAGCCGTGAGGCGCCTACGTATCCTCTTTGAGGAATCAGGTCAAACGTAGTTCCCAATTCCTCAGTTTTCTTCTGACTTTCTTTTGTTTTTTGTTATCATTTTTCTTTTCTTCTTTTTTTTCATTTTCTTTTGTCGTTTTGTTGATTTTTTTTTCTTTCTTTTTGTGTTTATATTTTCTTTTTCTTTTCTTATCTTTTTATGTTTGTGTTTCTACTCTTTGCTCCTGATTCCGAAAGAGGGCTATGAAAGAAAACAAATAAGGGTCAAAGGGTTAACGAAGGAGAAAGTGTTTAGATAGCTGAATAAAATGCCTTCGTCATTCCAATATTCAAAGCACGCCAAGCACAAACAACACCATTAAATATTCGCCATATCTTCTGATTGTGCCGGACATGATAACCATGTGCATACATTTGCCTTTTTCTTTCGTCATTTTTAAAGCACCGTTGGGCAATACTCTCACTCTCATTATCATGAAAGGCGAATCTTGCTTTTAACGGTTTTCTTTGTGTTTTACTTGCCCTAGTTCCGTATATGATTAACTTTTAAGATTAGGCCCAAACTGTGTGCGCATGTCATGTCACTAGAATCGGCACTGAACAAAAATGATAAAAGGACTAAACAAAAAGATGACTGAAATAATAAAAGACTGGATTTTGCATTAGACTACCGGTGAAATGGTTATAACAAACAAAAACAAACCGGAATAAAATCCTAAAACAACCTGGACAAAACTTAAACAAACCGCTATGACAAAATGGAAAGATAAGAAAGTTTGACACAAGACAATATCCGAATTACAACCCTAATAATCCGGAGAACAGAAATGACAACAAAATAAGCCACCACAAGCTTCTCTCTTGCTAACCAAGGAACGGATCGTCTTTCCAATTGCCAAGCTCGGCATCTTAGCCACTGTATTTGGCATCGACCTTACAGGGATCTCCACCAACTTTCGTCTCACCGTTCTTAACAAATTGCTTTTGGGTTCCCTTTGCGGGCTCGTTCTTAAGAACAACCCCTGATAGCACTGAAAACTTTGCCATGCGCGGACTTCCAAGGATCTCAGAAGAATTCTCATACCCCTTTTCAAAACAAATCGTATTCAACCTATGCATCTCACTTTGAATAGGCGATGGACTTTGGCTGGTATCTGTTGATCTGGATTTTGCACGACAATGTTACCGGCATCAATAAGCTTCTGAATTGCTTTCTTCATCCTCCAACACTTCTTTGTGTCATGCCCCGGTGCATCTGAGCAATATGCGCACCTTTTAGAAAAATCTAGCTTCTTCGACAGAGGGTTTGGCATGTTTATATGAATCGGCTTCAACATGTCCAATTGCTTCAACTTTTGGAACAAACCGGCATATGATCCTCCAATAGGGGTGAAAGCCTTTCTTTTCCTCAGCAACCTCTCATTCTTGCATGCTTGACTGGGCCGGAAAGCTGATCCAGATGGCTTTTGGTAGGCTTGTGAGGGTGGATAGGCATTTTGTGGAGCCGGGTACCTGGAAAGTGAAGTATGGTTTTTAGGGTCACTGGGAGAGAAGTGGTGTTGGGGAGGGGAGAAGCATTGAGAAAACATAGCCGGAGGGCGAGTGATGGAGCTACTCGGGTGGCCGGGAAAGCTGTGATAGGCGGTTATATATGGAGAGTGTGGGGGAGCATCTGGCCTTGTGCTCGGTGTTTGGGTAAGGACAGATTCCAGGAAGCTAGGTGGTGGCGGGGGTGGTGCTATCCGAGCCACCCACGCCCAATACATATCTGCCACATGATGTCTCAGCATCTTCGCTTCTTCTACCAACCCGTTGTTCCGTTCGACCAGTTGTTGTCGGTCATTGGTACCGACCCACTCTGTTCTGAGGTTCTGTGTCATTTGCTTTGCAGGGAGGAGTTACCACAACCAACCACTTTTCTATATATGAACACAGCAAAGGGAAGCCATCACGTTAGTGTTAGGGCATTTGACAGATAATCATATATCAGAGATGCAATGCACCTAAGCAGTTAAATCGTTCTATCAGAGATGCGATGCACTCGCGCTTTCCTTTTTTTTCTCTTTTTTTTTTCTTTTTCAGTGGTGGTCGAATCTTATAGAGATTGACTACGTATCATGACCCCGTATGAATCAGACCTTGCGTAGTTCGGCCAAAATGAAAGGTAACAACAATGAAACATTTTTTTTCTTTATCAATTTTCATAATAAAACAAACTGGGTTTCAAAGGTTGAAAGATGACCTACAAACTCGAAAATCAAACAACCCACATATTCTAATCAAAAGATTTACAAACTCAAAAATAAAAGGCCAGATCCCTTTCTCCGTTTGACAAATGCAACTGAACGGTTATTTTCGCAAATGTGACCCCTTCCAAATTTCACATGAATTTTGAGGTCGGGGAGGATTATTTTATGATACTTTACAAACTTGTCCGTTCTTTTACGAAAATATCTTTTCGACAACTGAACGATACTCTAAGGCTATTTCGGCAAGAACGGTTTAAGGCGCGGTCGAAGCTGGCTCGGCTTATTTTTGACTAAAAATCCAAACAGTATTCACCTGACCGCTGACTCTTTGGTTTTTGTTTTTTCAAATTACAATAAAAACCTGGTGTTGCAAACACGGCCCTTCAGCGCCTCGGGGATGAAGATTTTTAAGGCTGTATGGGTCAACTGGACCAAATCTTAAATAATGACCCAAAGGTGGCTGTTTATGCAAAGTCAGCCCTCCGGCGTCCCTTTCGGGAACATTCGGCTATTTTTGACAAAAACAGCATTACCCGACTTATTTGTGACTCTTTTTATCATTTTTCAAAAATAGAAAACTCAATATTGCAAACACGGCCTTTCAACGCCTCGGGGACGAAGATATTTAAGGCTGTAGGGGTCAACTGGACCAAATCTTAAACATGACCCAAAAAGTGGTTGTTCATGCAAAGTCAGCCTTCCGGCATCCCTTTCGGGAACATTCGGCTATTTTTGACAAAACAGCATCACCCGACTTATTTATGACAAAATTAAAACTTTGACATGTTTTTTGTTTATTTATTTGTTTTTGGTTATTTTAGCAAAAGGGGAGGTTGGACCCGATGAGGGTTGCCTACTTATCTCAAATCAGGTGAGAATCAAACCCGCGTAGTTCGGGACATCATAAATAAATAAACTGACTTTTTTTTTAAAATTATTTTTATTTATTTATTTTTTGAAGGAAAGATTTATAAAAAAGAAATGGAGCATTTCAAAGAAGGATTTCTAAAAAAAATTAAATTTTGAAAGAGAAACTTCTAAAGAAAAAAGAAAATATTTTTGGAATTTTATTTTCAATGAAAGAAATGCTTCTAAAAAATATTTTTGAATTTTGACTTTTCTTTTCGATTTTGAAAGAAGAATGAAAATATTTTCGGATTTTTTGGAAGAAATTAAAAGAAAATATTTTTATTTTATTTTTATTTTTATTTTTATTATTATTTTATTTAAAACAATTAAAAAGACTTTCTAAAGACATCAATAATGAAAAATATTTTTGAATTTTTTCTTGAAAATTGGGGGTCTAATAAAAAAACTTTTCTAGAAAAGAAATAAAGAAAAATATTTTTTGGATTTATATATATATTGCAACAAGTAATAAAACCACGTTCAACGCAAGACTCTTTTTATTTTCATTTTTTTGCATTTTCATAAACAAATAAATAAAATAAATAAAATATTTTAAAACAAGACTCTTTTTCATTTTCATTTTTCATGGCAAGACAAACTATTTTTCTTTTTTTTTTTCATTTTGAAAACAAGACAAAGTGAAGATTTTTTTTCGTTTTAACAAAATGACTAACCTATTCTTCAACCTGAAAATAAGAGACTCTTTTCTATTTTTTATTTTGATCTTTTTGAGTGAAACAAACTATATAAAAAATTCATTTTTTTCATAATTTCGGCAGAATTTCGCCAGTATTTGGGGCATTGGTTTTTTTTTTTTTAAAACAAAACAAAAAGGCAATTAACTCTCTACACAATTACTTCCTTCTTTTTCGCAATTTTCCAATATTCCCGATTTTTTGAAGCCGGTCAGCATTCAAGTCTGAAACAAGTAAATGCATAAAGCACACGGGATGCAGCAGGATGGTCTTTTCACTTCAGGTTGCTAGTCCTAGACGGACCTAACCCCTGTGTTGAGTCCCCTAAGTCAAATGCGCATGATGCAAATAAGCGTTCCTACTAGGGATCTGGCATGTGGCTTTGTTATACTAGGTTCAGAACTTGGGTGTTTGTTCTATACCTAGCTTAACCGAGCGGACAGCTCGAGCCGAGGGGGGCAGCGTACCGGGAATACAGAAGCTTCACCAGCTTAGCAACTTGTCTGAACCTCGTTCCAAATTGGGATTTGACACTATACAGAAAAGAAGTCGTACGAAGTACACCCTTCTTCATGATTCAGAAGACTCAGAGAGGATATGGGTTTCGGCACAGTTTATATACAGTTCACAAAATATCAAAGCGGTAAAAGCAGTTAGTTAGTACATTAAGCACAGATCATGTAACAAAATCAGATAAAGTTAAACAAAACAATTTATTCTAAGCTCGATTTCTAACCCTGAACCAGTGGTTCTGGGTTTATTCCCCAATGGAGTCGCCAGAGCTGTCACACCTCCTTTTTCCGCCCCCGCGAGGGGCGAAGGCGTTTTTCCAATTAAAGGACAATCGAAACAGGATTTGTTTATTTATTTCAGAGTCGACACTTGGGAGATTTAGGGTGTCCCAAGTCACCAATTTAATCCCGAATCGAGGAAAAGAATGACTCCATATTACAGTCTGCGAACCAGAAATCCGGATAAGGAATTCTGTTAACCCGGGAGAAGGTGTTAGGCATTCCCGAATTTCGTGGTTCTAGCACGATCGCTCAACTGTCATATTCGGCTATCTGATTTTATACAATGATGCACTCTTGTGCAAGTTTTAACTCTTTACCGCTTTTATTATTATATTTTAAAAAGAATGTGAACATCGTTTAAAAAATATGTCTTTGGATGGCGTCACATGAAATGCACCCGCAATCCGGAACACAGTTTTATTCAATGTTTTGGGATTTGGATTTGGGTCGCATGAAATGCACACCCGAGTTTAAGAAGATAAGATTAATTAAATAGCGCCTAAAGAGTCTAACGCGTTATTGTCTTTGGGGAAGGCAGTAAAATTCACTAAACAGTCCATCCCAAATTCTAAGTATTTATTATGACCAATTATTGAGGGGCCCGCATCTTGCATTTTTATTTGGCGAGGCTCGTCTCATTATTTTTAAAAGGATAATCTTAACATGACTATATTTTCTATTTTTCGTTTTCTAAAATAAATGAAGATAAGGTCCTACTTTATTTACATACTTTCGGGTTATTATAGTTAAGTTTCGAAAGTAAGTTGTTTAAAGAGTTTGCATGGCAACGCATAGAACATTCTACATACAGACAGTAAAAGAAAGAAAAAACTACATTAAATTACAACTTCAAATCTTTCTCATTTTTGCATTCATACTTCGAGTGGCTTACAAGATGAACCAATGTATCAGTTTGTGTACCTGGTATTTGGAAAGCAAGGAAAGAAGATGAAGATCAGTAGAAGCAGCAGTAGTGTAAATACACAGCAACAGCAACAACCCAACAACAATAAATTCGAACCAGATTCAAGGCCCAGAAAACTTTGAAGAAAAACCGAACAACTCAATAGAATAAAACCCAAAAGTTTGTAAACAAACTAAACAGCAACAACCCACGCGTTTATTAAAACCCGAAACTAAACTCGTTTCTCACTTTGGTTTTGTTTTCTCTTTTTAAACTCTATCACACTCTCTTCAGATTTTCAGAATGTATTCCTCTCTCTCTAAGTAAGTCTTTCAAGTTCAAGTCTTTTTTCTCAAGTCTTAAAAGCTCTCCTCTAAAATGTGTCAAATGACTCTATTTATAATAAGACTCTTGTCTTGAATCCTCAACCCGAAATATTCCCCCCAATTGCATGCTTTTCCCCACTACTTAATATTTTCTTTACTTTAAACCCTTGTCCCCCATGCTTACATAAATAATTACATTATTCTCGCCCCACTACATTATGTCTTGTCCGCCATTATATTAAACAATTATATCAACCCCACCCCATTACATCTTGTCCCCCATGCTTAACATAAACAATTACATTATTCCCCCCCACTATATTATGTCTTGTCCCCCATTATATTAAACAATTGTTCAAATGTTAAATTCCAAAAATACCCCTCCGACCTTACTGAAATTACCATTTTACCCCTGAACGTACTGCAATTTACCAAACTACCCCCATCAGCTATAACCAATCACCTAATCAATCTCAACCAAAATACAGCAAATATGACCAATTTCTAAACAAATTTCAACAACAAAATACATGATTCAAACTAAATCAACAAATCAAAAACCAAAACCTAAACTCACATTAAATAACTGGGGTTACAAATGAACTTCAAACAAAGATGAACATGAATTAAATCTATTTTAAACAACAAACATGACGGATTCAAATGATTTAACAAACATTAACAATTTCTGAAAAAAATACATAACAACACATGAAACAAACTGAAGAAATAATTAATTAAACTTCAATTTGAATCTAACGACATTAAACTAACAATTTCACATGAACAAACTGAAAAATCAACAAAACAATGAACACGAACAAAACAAAAATCAAACATTTACCGATTTTAGATTCGAGAATATCAAAAACAAAATACGGACAAAAGTGAAACTCTAAACCCACTAACCGGATCGGAACCACGAACAACGACTGACCAACGACGAACTCGAACTGTGTATGGACTGTTTCGACAAACCCCGACCAAAGTGAAGCAGCGACAAGCTACTATGATGGAGAAGTCGAAGAAGAAGGCAGTGTTTGTACTGTTGTTCGCTGGACGAAGCAGCAGTGTTCGATGACAAAGCGAAGGTAGCCGGATTTAATAGGGGGTTGCCGGACTGGTTCACGTGAGGTAAAGAAAAAGCAGTCGAGGGAGCTGGAGGTAGCAACAAAGACGACGAGGCAGCAGCATCAGGGTGTGTTTGGACGTAGCAAGAGACGCAGCAACGCAGCAGCCATGGGAGCTCGGGCTCGAGAGACGAAGAAGATGAAGCAGAAGCAGAAGCGTGGTCTGCTTGGTCGTAGCAGAAGCGTGGTCTGCTTGGTCGTAGCAGAAGCGTGGTCTGCTTGGACGTATCAGAAGCAGCGGCAGTCATAGGTGTCGAGCTCGAGCTCGAGCTTAACGAAGAAGAAAACGAAACAGTGACAGTGGGGTCGTTCGGGGAAGAAAGTCGCAATGGAAGCTTGAGCTTGAGCTTGGCGACGAAGAAGACGAAGCAATGGCAGCATGGTTTTTTTTTTTTGGAGTGGGCTTGAGGGTGAGCAGCCATGGGGGGGCTTGGAAGCTTGGAGAAGAAGAGGGAAAGAGAGAGGGGAGCGGATGAGTTTTTTAGGGTTTTTTTCTTGTTTTGTTTTTGTGAAATGTAAGATAGGGAGATGGGGTGTTGGGTATTTGGGTTGTGGGGCGGACCGGGTCGACCCATGTTGAGATGGACCGGGTCATGGGGAAGGTTGGGTATTTTTTGGGCTTGTGGCTTGAATTTGAAGAAGAGCCCAATTCCGATTTTCTTTTGTATTTTTGCTCTCTTTTCTTCTTTTATTTTTCTAAAACTAAATTCTAAAAATCCTTAAATTATTATTAAGTTATAAAAGCGCAAATTAACTCCCAATAACAATTAACGCACAATTAAGTAATAATTAAGCATAAAATTGTACATTTGGACATTAAATGCTAAAAATGCAAAAGATACCTATTTTTGTAATTTTCAATTTTTGTAAAATAAACTTAACTACTAACAATTGTAGAATTAAATCCTACATGCAAAATGCGACATATTTTTATATTTTTTTTATTAATTTAACAAATAAACATGCACATACAAATACGAATAATTATCCAAAAATGTCACAAAAATTCTCAAAATTGCACACCAAGGAAAATCATTTTATTTTGAATTTTTTGGGAGTAATTCTTTCATAGGGCAAAAATCACGTGCTTACAGCTGCCCCTCTTTGCCCGAAGACACGAAGGGTTTTCGTGCAAAGATAAAGTGAGCGATTTTTGCCCATCCGAGTACTCCGTGTGAAGCATTTTTTGAAAAAGATTTAACCGAACCTTTGCTTCAAAGGTTTCCTACATATCCCTGGCTAAAGGGGAATCAGGTTAATGTAGTTCGGGAAGTTTTGGTAGCTGGGACTACCGTGGGACTGCAATGTTACTGCTGTTGCATGCTGTTATCCCTGCTTACCGATCTCCTTGTTACACCGTGCTTAAAAGAAAACAAGAAGCTAGGCTAGACTACGGATCATAATATCTCATCTATCTTCAACTTGTTCTTGTTGCCTTGCTTTCTTGTCGACTTGTGTTTCTTCCGGTGCTTTTCTTCCGAGAACTTGGGGATGACACTGGCCTTTTGCTTTTCTGAATACCAGTTTTCATCATTTTTCTCAGTCTACTGGGGATATGGCTTCCTTCATTAAGCTTTTCGGTGGTTCCTCTGGGGATACGACTTTCTTCATCAGATTTGTTATGCTGGGCATAATTTAATGTTCACAAGCCGCTTCTTTCAAGACGCGTCTTTTCTTCCTTTTGACTCAGGCGCTTGAATTTGTGTTGGGACCTCTTGTTGCAACCTTCTGCTTCCTGGTGCTGGGGATTTTTATTGTTTCCTGCTAGGGATTCCTGTTGTAACCTTCTACCTTCCGATGGGTTACTGATTTCAAGATCTACAGTATAAGACTGAAAAGTATTCCTCTCATTATACAGGTGGGTGCCTGAAACATGAAATGTAAAGACTGAAAATTATTCCTCTCGTTATGCAGGTGGGCGCCTGAGACATGAAATGAAAAAAAACTGAAAAGTATTCCTCTCGTTATGTAGGTGGACGCCTGAGACATGAAATGTAAAGACTGAAAAGTATTCCTCTCGTTATGTAGGTTGGCGCCTGACATGAAATGTAAAGACTGAAAAGTATTCCTCTCGTTATATAGGTGGGCGCCTGACATAAAATGTAAAGACTGAAAAGTATTCCTCTCGTTATGTAGGTGGGCGCCTGACATAAAATGTAAAGACTGAAAAGTATTCCTCTCGTTATACAGGTAGGCGCCTGACTTCAATAACAACTCTGAAAATAAAATGTCATTCCTTTCTTTAGGCTGGCGAGATTTCAACAACTTTTAAAAATGAAACGCCTTTCCTCTCTTCAGTCGGGCTCCTGACTTCAAAAACTTTGAAAATAAAATGTCATTCCTTTCTTTAGGCTGGCAAGATTTCAACAGCTTTTAAAAATGAAATGCCTTTCCTCTCTTCAGGCGGGCTCCTGACTTCAAAAACTTTGAAAATAAAATGTCATTCCTTTCTTTAGGCTGGCGAGATTTCAACAACTTTGAAAAATGAAACGTCTTTCCTCTCTTCAGGAGGGCTCCTGATTTCAACAACCCAAAATATCCTATTTTGATGGTGGATGAACCCAAAATATCCTATTCGAGGGCGGATGAACCCAAAATATCCTATTCGAGGGCGGATGAACCCAAAATATCCTATTCGAGGGAGGATGAACCCAAAATATCCTATTCGAGGGCGGATGAACCCAAAATTTCCTATTCGAGGGCGGATGAACCCAAAATATCCTATTCGAGGGCGGATGAACCCAAAATATCCTATTCGAGGGCGGATGAACCCAAAATATCCTATTCGAGGGCGGATGAACCCAAAATATCCTATTCGAGGGTGGATGAACCCAAAATATCCTATTCGAGGGCGGATGAACCCAAAATATCCTATTCGAGGGTGGATGAACCCAAAATATCCTTAAGACGGATGAACATAAAATATCCTATTCGAGGGCGGATGAACCCAAAATATCCTATTCGAGGGTGGATGAACCCAAAATATCCTATTCGAGGGCGGATGAACCCAACTAGGAAGTGCGTCTCCTACGAGTAAAACTTGTATGAACCAAAATCAGGAAGTGTGTCTCCTATTGGTAAACTCTCATTTTTAGGAAGTGCGTCTCCTAAAGCAAAATATAACCTGAAAGACCCAGCCTACGAAATGCATTTTCTAGGGGTGAAACTTCAATAATTCAAACTAGGAAGTGTGTCTCCTACAAATGAACTTAAATGAACCAGACTAGGAAGTGCGTCTCCTAGAGGGGAAACTTCAATGATTCAAACTAGGAAGTGCGTCTCCTACAAGTGAACTTAAATGAACCAGACTAGGAAGTGCGTCTCCTATTAATGAAAACTTAATTTAGGAAGTGCGTCTCCTATGCATGAAATCTTAATTTAGGAAGTGCGTCTCCTATGCATGAAATAAAACTTAGGAAGTGCGTCTCCTATGGGTAAAATAAACTTAGGAAGTGCGTCTCCTATAGGTGAAACTTTAATGATTTGAACTAGGAAGTGCGTCTCCTATGAATGAAAATAATTTAGGAAGTGTGTCTCCTGTGCATGAAAATAAACTTAGGAAGTGCGTCTCCTAGGGGTAAAATAAACTCAGGAAGTGCGTCTCCTATGGGTGAAACTTTAACTCAGGAAGTGCGTCTCCTATGGGTAAAAATAACTTAGGAAGTGCGTCTCCTATGGGTAAAACTTCAATGATTTTAAAGTAGGAAGTGTGTCTCCTATGAATGAAAATAAGTTAGGAAGTGCGTCTCTTATACATGAAATTAAACTTAGGAAGTGCGTCTCCTATGGGTAAAATAAACTTAGGAAGTGCATCTCCTATGGGTGAAACTTTTAACTCAGGAAGTGCGTCTTCTATGGTTGAAACTTTAACTCAGGAAGTACGTCTCCTATGAATGAAATCTTAATTTAGGAAGTGCGTCTTCTATGCATGAAATTAAACTTAGGAAGTGCGTCTCCTATGGGTAAAAATAACTCAGGAAGTGCGTCTCCTATGGGTAAAAATAACTTAGGAAGTGTGTCTCCTAGGCTAAAAATAAACTTTTAGGAAGTGCGTCTCCTATGGGTAAAAAAAACTTAGGAAGTGCGTCTCCTACGGTAAAAATAAACTTTTAGGAAGTGCGTCTCCTATGGGTGAAACCTTAATGATTTTGAACTAGGAAGTGCGTCTCCTATGCCTGAAAATAAACTTAGGAAGTGGGTCTCCTATTGGTAAAACTAAACTTAGGAAGTGCGTCTCCTATTGGTAAAACTAAACTTAGGAAGTGTGTCTCCTATGCGTGAACCATTTCCTTAAAAACTTGTGATGTCTTCCCTCGCAACTGTCGGGGATAACACTGCTGGGGAATTATTTACTTACATGTTGGGGGATAAAATGTTATCAGCTGGGGATAACGTTGTCGAGGATAACACTGATGGGGGATTTTGATTCTTCAAAACTAGTGCTTCACTCTTCGGAAGGCTGCTGGGAATGACACTGGCCTTTTGCTTTTTCCGAGCACAAGTTTCATCCTTTTGTTCCGTCCTCTAGGGAACAACTTCCTTCATTAAAACTTATTATGCTGGGGGTAACACTGGTTCAAAGACCACTTCCTTTGAGACTGGTGCTATCTTTATCCTTCCCAAAATGAGTACCTGACTTCCAGAAAAATTTCTAAATAAAAAGAAATTTTCTGCCCCAGTTTGATAATCTCACTTGTGGCATGCATTTACGTCATCAATGTCATTTCCTTTACCTGTTTCAAATCAAACAAAATTTGTTAGTTTAAAATGCGGTGGTTGGTTGTGTTACTCCTACTAGGATGGTTTTTCCCTTTCTCCTTCTTTGCTCTGCGTTCCATAAACTTGCTGGGGATGATATTATTTGCTGGGGATGATCCCTCTACTTTTGTGGTATAGCTCGGAAAATGGCATTTTCCCGACTTTTAGTCTCGTATGAATTTCCCAAATCATGCTCATTGCTCTCCTTGATTTGTCCACGGGCCTTGGCCTTGAGGTTTATAACCTTTGATTTCGGCAAGGATATCCCTCTTGACACTCGTCAATCCTTTTGTCAATTCCCTTTTGCTGGGGATATCTTTCTTGACACTGGCCTCGCGTTTGTTCCTTGCTGACTATACCACTTGGATGTACTAGTCAGATCTCATCTTGCATAATTGGAAAGCTGATGGCATATTTTAAAGTTATTTCTCACTTGTTCTGACCAAACAGACTCTACTGGGGAATTTTTCTATGAAAAGAGAAAGATAAAAAGGAACAGAATAAAAGACAAAGGAAAAAGATGACTCTTTAACAAAACAAACTATAAATAAAAACCTATCAAACGCAGATACCGACTCTAATGGTCATGACATACATATGTGGCCTATCCTCCGCCGTCAATCGTCTTTCAAGATCTTCCCTTGGCGATTCCCCATCTGATTCCCAATCTTATTCGACTTGTAGTTCCCGAAGGGTTTTCACTATCAAGCCTCTCTCATTTTGGTTTTTCTCTCAGCTTTCCTCGCCCTATGATGTCCGTAAAGATTTTTACCGATAAGACTCTCTCATTTGTATCACTTTCCAGCTGGGGGTTTGGAGTGTTGCCGGTATGACTCTCTCTGCTGGGGATTAGAGTCCTTTCTGTTGTGGAACAGAGTGTTATGTTCACCGGCAAGACTCTCATTTGTCTGACTTGGCATCTTTTGAAGACTGGTCAAAAGGTCTTTCTTTGGACCGTAATGTGGGTTTTTGGATAGGCTAGAAAGAAAGGGTATTAAAGGCTCAAAAAACAAATCAATTTGGGGTTAAAAATTACAACCGTCGGAACCATATTTGTTTACAACAAGCGCAACCTTGCCTCAGTTTCTTGCTTGGGGATTTTTTAATTTTTTGTTACACTATGACCGAGCCGTGAGGTGCCTACGTATCCTCTTTGAGGAATCAGGTCAAACGTAGTTCCCAATTCTTCAGTTTTCTTCTGACTTTCTTTTGTTTTTTGTTATCATTTTTCTTTTCTTCTTTTTTTTCATTTTCTTTTGTCGTTTTGTTGATTTTTTTTTCTTTCTTTTTGTGTTTATATTTTCTTTTTCTTTTCTTATCTTTTTATGTTTGTGTTTCTACTCTTTGCTACTGATTTCGAAAGAGGGGTATGAAAGAAAACAAATAAGGCTCAAAGGGTTAACGAAGGAGAAAGTGTTTAGATAGCAGAATAAAATGCCTTCGTCATTCCAATATTCAAAGCACGCCAAGCACAAACAACACCATTAAATATTCGCCATATCTTCTGATTGTGCCGGACATGATAACCATGTGCATACATTTGCCTTTTTCTTTCGTCATTTTTAAAGCACCGTTGGGCAATACTCTCACTCTCATTATCATGAAAGGCGAATCTTGCTTTTAACGGTTTTCTTTGTGTTTTACTTGCACTAGTTCCGTATGACTCGAGATCCGAATAATCTCAAACCGTATTTATTCCTTTTAAATGTTCTAATCACCTCTCCGGGGTTTTATGATTAACTTTTAAGATTAGGCCCAAACTGTGTGCGCATGTCATGTCACTAGAATCGGCACTGAACAAAAATGATAAAAGGACTAAACAAAAAGATGACTGAAATAATAAAAGACGGGATTTTGCATTAGACTACCGGTGAAATGGTTAAAACAAACAAAAACAAACCGGAATAAAATCCTAAAACAACCTGGACAAAACTTAAACAAACCGCTATGACAAAATGGAAAGATAAGAAAGTTTGACACAAGACAATATCCGAATTACAACCCTAATAATCCGGAGAACAGAAATGACAACAAAATAAGCCACCACAAGCTTCTCTCTTGCTAACCAAGGAACGGAGCGTCTTTCCAATTGCCAAGCTCGACATCTTAGCCACTGTATTCAGCATCGACCTTACTGGGATCTCCACCAACTTTCGTCTCACCGTTCTTAACAAATTGCTTTTGGGTTCCCTTTGCGGGCTCGTTCTTAAGAACAACCCCTGATAGCACTGAAAACTTTGCCATGCGGGGACTTCCAAGGATCTCAGAAGAATTCTCATACCCCTTTTCAAAACAAATCGTATTCGACCTATGCATCTCACTTTGAATAGGCGATGGACTTTGGTTGGTATCTGGTTGCATCCGGATTTTGCACGACAATGTCACCTGCATCAATAAGCTTCTGAATTGCTTTCTTCAGCCTCCAACACTTCTCTGTGTCATGCCCCGGTGCATCTGAGCAATATGCGCACCTTTTAGAAAAATCCAGCTTCTTCGACAGAGGGTTTGGCATGTTTATATGAATCGGCTTCAACATGTCCAATTGCTTCAATTTTGGAACAAACCGGCATATGATCCTCCAATAGGGGTGAAAGCCTTTCTTTTCCTCAGCAACCTCTCATTCTTGCATGCTTGACTGGGCCGGAAACCTGATCCAGATGGCTTTTGGTAGGCTTGTGAGGGTGGATAGGCATTTTGTGGAGCCGGGTACTTGGAAAGTGAAGTATGGTTTTTAGGGTCACTGGGATAGAAGTGGTGTTGGGGAGGGGAGAAGCATTGAGAAAACATAGCCGGAGGGCGAGTGATAGAGCTACTCGGGTGGCCGGGAAAGCTGTGATAGGCGGTTATATATGGAGAGTGTGGGGGAGCGTCTGGCCTTGTGCTTGGTGTTTGGGTAAGGACAGATTCCAGGAAGCTAGGTGGTGGCGGGGGTGGTGCTATCTGAGCCAACCACACCCGATACATATCTGTCACATGTTGTCTCAGCATCTTCACTTCTTCTACCAACCCGTTGTTCCGTTCGACCAGTTGTTGTCGGTCATTGGTACCGACCCACTCTGTTCTGAGGTTCTGTGTCATTTGCTTTGCAGGGAGGAGTTACCACAACCAACCACTTTTCTATATATGAACACAGCAAAGGGAAGCCATCACGTTAGTGTTAGGGCATTTGACAGATAATCATATATCAAAGATGCAATGCACCTAAGCAGTTAAACCGTTCTATCAGAGATGCGATGCACTCGCGCTTTCCTTTATTTTTCTCTTTTTTTTTTCAGTGGTGGTCGAATCTTATAGAGATTGCCTACGTATCATGACCCCGCATGAATCAGATCTTGCGTAGTTCGGCCAAAATGAAAGGTAACAACAATGAAACATTTTTTTCTTTATCAATTTTCATAATAAAACAAACTGGGTTTCAAAGGTTGAAAGATGACCTACAAACTCGAAAATCAAACAACCCACATATTCTAATCAAAAGATTTACAAACTCAAAAATAAAAGGCCAGATCCCTTTCTCCGTTTGACAAATGCAACCGAACGATTATTTTCGCAAATGTGGCCCCTTCCAAATTTCACATGAATTTTGAGGCCGGGGAGGATTATTTTATGACACTTTACAAACTTGTCCGTTCTTTTACGAAAATAGCCTTTCGACAATTGAACGATACTCTAAGGCTATTTCGGCAAGAATGGTTTAAGGCGCGGTCGAAGCTGGCTCGGCTTATTTTTGACTAAAAATCCAAACAGTATTCACCTGACCGCTGACTCTTTGTTTTATTTTTTCAAATTACAATAAAAACCTGGTGTTGCAAACACGGCCCTTCAGCGCCTCGGGGACGAAGATTTTTAAGGCTGTGTGGGTCAACTGGACCAAATCTTAAACAATGACCCAAAAGGTGGGTGTTTATGCAAAGTCAGCCCTCCGGCGTCCCTTTCGGGAACATTCGGCTATTTTTGACAAAAACAGCATCACCCGACTTATTTGTGACTCTTTTTATCATTTTTCAAAAATAGAAAACTCAATATTGCGAACACGGCCTTTCAACGCCTCGGGGACGAAAATTTTTAAGGCTGTGGGGGTCAACTGGACCAAATCTTAAACATGACCCAAAAAGTCGTTGTTCATGCAAAGTCAGCCTTCCGGCATCCCTTTCGGGAACATTCGGCTATTTTTGACAAAACAGCATCACCCGACTTATTTATAACAAATTAAAACTTTGACATATTTTTTGTTTATTTATTTGTTTTTGGTTATTTTAGCAAAAGGGGAGGTTGGACCCGATGAGGTTTGCCTACGTATTTCACATCCGGTGAGAATCAAACCCGCGTAGTTCGGGACATCATAAATAAATAAACTGACTTTTTTTTAAAATTATTTATTTTATTTATTTTTTGAAGGAAAGATTTATAAAAAAGAAATGGAGCATTTCAAAGAAGGATTACTAAAAAAAAAATTGAATTTTGAAAGAGAAACTTCTAAAGAAAAAAGAAAATATTTTTGAAATTTTATTTTCAATGAAAGAAATGCTTCTAAAAAATATTTTTGAATTTTGACTTTTCTTTTCAATTTTGAAAGAAGAATGAAAATATTTTCGGATTTTTTGGAATAAATTAAAATAAAATATTTTTATTTTTTTTATTATTTTTTTTTATTTAAAACAATTAAAAAGACTTTCTAAAGACATCAATAATGGAAAATATTTTTGAATTTTTTCTTGAAAATTGGGGGTCTAACAAAAAAACTTTTCTAGAATGGAAATAAAGAAAAATATTTTTTGGATTTATATATATATTGCAACAAGTACTAAAACCACGTTCAACGCAAGACTCTTTTTATTTTCATTTTTTTGCATTTTCATAAACAAATAAATAAAATAAAAAAAATATTTTAAAACAAGACTCTTTTTCATTTTCGTTTTTCATGGCAAGACAAACTATTTTTCTTTTTCTTTTTTTTTTCCATTTTGAAAACAAGACAAAGTGAAGATTTTTTTTCGTTTTAACAAAATGACTAACCTATTCTTCAACCTGAAAATAAGAGACTCTTTTCTATTTTTTCTTTTGATCTTTTTGAGTGAAACAAACTATATAAAAAAAAATATTATTTTTTTCATTTTTTTTCAAAATTTCGGCAGAATTTCGCCAGTATTTGGGGCATTGGTTTTAAAAAAAAAAAAAGAAATAGGCAATTAGCTCTCTACACAGTTACTTCCTTCTTTTTCGCAATTTTCCAATATTCCCGATTTTTTGAAGCCGGTCAGCATTCAAGTATGAAACAAGTAAATGCATAAAGCACACGGGATGCAGCAGGATGGTCTTTTCACTTCAGGTTGCTAGTCCTAGACGGACCCAACTCCTGTGTTGAGTCCCCTAAGTCAAATGCGCATGATGCAAATAAGCGTTCCTACTAGGGATCTAGTATGTGGCTTTGTTATACTAGGTTCAGAACCTGGGTGTTTGTTCTAGACCTGGCTTAACCGAGCGGACAACTCGAGCCGAGGGGGGCAGCGTACCAGGAATAGAGAAGCTTCACCAGCTTAGCAACTTGTTCGAACCTCGTTCCAAATTGGGATTTGACACTATACAGAAAAGAAATCGTACGAAGTACACCCTTCTTCATGATTCAGAAGACTCGGAGGGGATATGGGTTTCGGCACAGTTTATATGCAGTTCACAAAATATCAAAGCGGTAAAAGCAGTTAGTTAGCACATTAAGCACAGATCATGTAACAAAATCAGATAAAGCTAAACATAACAATTTATTCTAAGCTCGATTTTTAACCCTGAACCAGTGGTTCTGGGTTTATTCCCCAGCGAAGTCGCCAGAGCTGTCACACCTCCTTTTTCCGCCCCCCGCGAGGGGCGAAGGCGTTTTTCCAATTAAAGGACAATCGAAACGGGATTTGTTTATTTATTTCAGAATCGCCACTTGGGAGATTTAGGGTGTCCCAAGTCACCAATTTAATCCCGAATCGAGGAAAAGAATGACTCCATATTACAGTCTGCGAACCAGAAATCCGGATAAGGAATTCTGTTAACCCGGGAGAAGGTGTTAGGCATTCCCGAATTCCGTGGTTCTAGCACGATCGCTCAACTGTCATATTCGGCTTGTTTATCTGATTTTATACAATGATGCACTCTTGTGCAAGTTTTTAACTCTTTACCGCTTTTATTATTATATTTTAAAAAGAATGTGAACATCGTTTAAAAAACATGTCTTTGGATGGCGTCACATGAAATGCACCCGCAATCCGGAACATAGTTTTATTCAATGTTTTGGGATTTGGATTTGGGTTGCATGAAATGAGCACCCGAGTTTAAGAAGATAAGATTAATTAAATCGCGCCTAAAGAGTCTAACGCATTATTGTCTTTGGGGAAGGCAGTGAAATTCACTAAACAGTCCATCCCAAATTCTAAGTATTTATTATGACCAATTATTGAGGGCCCCGCATCTTGCATTTTTATTTGGCGAGGCTCGTCTCATTATTTTTAAAAGGATAATATTATCATGACTATATTTTCAATTTTTCGATTTCTAAAATAAATGAAGATAAGGTCCTACTTTATTTACATACTTTCGGGTTATTATAGTTAAGTTTCGAAAGTGAGTTGTTTAAAGAGTTTGCATGGCAACTCATAGAACATTATACATACAGACAGTAAAAGAAAGAAAAAACTACATTAAATTACAACTTCAAATCTTTCTGATTTTTGCATTCATGCTTCGAGTGGCGTACAAAATGAACCAGTGTATCAGTTTGTGTACCTGGTATTTGGAAAGCAAGGAAAGAAGATGAAGATCAGTAGAAGCAGCAGTAGTATAAATACACAGCAACAGCAGCAACCCAACAACAACAAATTCGAACCAGATTCAAGGCCCAGAAAACTTTGAAGAAAAACCGAACAACTCAATAGAATAAAACCCAAAAGTTTGTAAACAAACTAAACAGCAACAACCCACGCGTTTATTAAAACCCGAAACTAAACTCGTTTCTCACTTTGGTTTTGTTTTCTCTTTTTAAACTCTATCACACTCTCTTCAGATTTTCAGAATGTATTCCTCTCTCTCTAAGTAAGTCTTTCAAGTTCAAGTCTTTTTTCTCAAGTCTTAAAAGCTCTCCTCTAAAATGTGTCAAATGACTCTATTTATAACAAGACTCTTGTCTTGAATCCCCAACCCGAAATATTCCCCCCAATTGCATGATTTTCCCCACTACTTAATATTTTCTTTACTTTAAACCCTTGTCCCCCATGCTTACATAAATAATTACATTATTCTCACCCCCACTACATTATGTCTTGTCCCCCATTATATTAAACAATTATATCAACCCCACCCCATTATATCTTGTCCCCCATGCTTAACATAAACAATTGCATTATCCCTCCCCCCCATTACATTATGTCTTGTCCCCCATTATATTAAACAATTGTTCAAATGTTCAATTCCAAAAATACCCCTCCGACCTTACTGAAATTACCATTTTACCCCTGAACGTACTGCAATTTACCAAACTACCCCCATCAGCTATAACCAATCACCTAATCAATCTCAACCAAAATACAGCAAATATGACCAATTTCTAAACAAATTTCAACAACAAAATACATGATTCAAACTAAATCAACAAATCAAAAACCAAAACCTAAACTCACATTAAATCACTGGGGTTACAAACGAACTTCAAACAAAGATGAACATGAATTAAATCTATTTTAAACAACAAACATGACGGATTCAAATGATTTAACCAACATTAACAATTTCTGAAAAAAATACATAACAACACATGAAACAAACTGAAGAAATAATTAATTAAACTTCAATTTGAATCTAACGATATTAAACTAACAATTTCACATGAACAAACTGAAAAATCAACAAAACAATGAACACAAACAAAACAAAAATCAAACATTTACCGATTTTAGATTCGAGAATATCAAAAACAAAATACGGACAAAAGTGAAACTCAAAACCCACTAACCGAATCGGAACCACGAACAACGACTGACCAACGACGAACTCGAACTGTGTATGGACTGTTTCGACAAACCTCAACCAAAGCGAAGCAGCGACGAGCTACTATGATAGAGAAGTCGAAGAAGAAGGCAGCGTTTGGACTGTTGTTCGCTGGACGAAGCAGCAGTGTTCGATGACAAAGAGAAGGTCGCCGGATTTAATGGGGGTTGCCGGACTGGTTCACGTGAGGTAAAGCAAAAACAGTCGAGGGAGATGGAGGCAGCAACAAAGACGACGAGGCAGCAGCATCAGGGTGTGTTTGGACGTAGCAGGAGACGCAGCAACGCAGTAGCCATGGGAGCTCGGGCTCGAGAGATGAAGAAGATGAAGCAGAAGCAGAAGCGTGGTCTGCTTGGTCGTAGAAGAAGCGTGGTCTGCTTGGACATATCAGAAGCAGCGGCGGCCATAGGTGTCGAGCTCGAGCTCGAGCTTGACGAAGAAGAAAACGAAACAGTGACAGTGGGATCGTTCGAGGAAGAAAGTCGCCAATGGAAGCTTGAGCTTGGCGACGAAGAAGACGAAGCAATGGCAGTGGATTTTTTTTTTTTTTGGAGTGGGCTTGAGGGTGAGCAGCCATGGGAGGGGGGCTTGGAAGCTTGGAGAAGAAGAGGGAAAGAGAGAGGGGTGCGGATGAGTTTTTTAGGGTTTTTTTCTTGTTTTGTTTTTGTGAAATGTAAGATAGGGAGATGGGGTGTTGGGTATTTTGGTTTTGGGGCGGACCGGGTCGACCCGTGTTGAGATGGACCGGGTCATGGGGAAGGTTGGGTATTTTTTGGGCTTGTGGCTTGAATTTGAAGAAGAGCCCAATTCCGATTTTCTTTTGTATTTTGCTCTCTTTTCTTCTTTTATTTTTCTAAAACTAAATTCTAAAAATCCTTAAATTATTATTAAGTTATAAAAGCGCAAATTAACTCCCAATAACAATTAACGCACAATTAAGTAATAATTAAGCATAAAATTGTACATTTGGACATTAAATGCTAAAAATGCAAAAGATGCCTATTTTTGTAATTTTCAATTTTTGTAAAACAAACTTAATTACTAACAATTATAGAATTAAATCCTACATGCAAAATGCGACATATTTTTGTATTTTTTTATTAATTTAACAAATATACATGCACATACAAATACGAATAATTATCCAAAAAGATCACAAAAATTCTCAAAATTGCACACCAAGAAAAATCATTTTATTTTGAATTTTTTTGGGAGTAATTCTTTCATAGGGCAAAAATCACGTGCTTACAGCTACGGAGGTGGGGTCAAGTCCCCTCGCTTGTCCCAAGTACCCAACTACTCGTTAAGCCATGCCATAAATGTGTCGTCCGCCCTGGACCGATCATATGAGCAGGACAGAAGCCCTCCAAATATGTCGACCGAATGTGCAATACGCTGGCAGGGTACCTATCACCTCATCGCTGTACGGCGTCCATATGAACTATCAAATAAGAACACAAACCGTTAGTATGCACAACACTAAGTTAATCTATAACAAGCAAGTTTAGTTAGATATTCACCTGTGCGTCCTCCAGTAGATCCAACACATCCCTGCAGAGGGGGAGATTATGATGGGCATCATACTCTTGTGCAAGAGTACGATGCATAACCCACTTACAGGCTAGAGGGAGTTGCAGAATTTCTACATTAGCTGGTAGTTGTGGTAGAGGTGGCTGAAACTGCAGAAATCGCTCCCAGACCCAAACCTAATATACAAAGTTGACGTAAAGTATAAGATTAACTATAACTAGGTAGAATTGTAACTAATGAACATATTATTTGAATATGTTGTCACCTGTAGAAGCGGCAGAAAGTCACCAACGTCTCTCTGTGTGCCGATGCAAGCCCGACACATCTGCATGTACAGATATGAGATGACAGCACCACCCTAGCTGTAGATGGTTGTATCCTCGAACCGGGCAATATGATGCAGAAAACGGAGGTTCACTAGGTTCCCAGAAGTGTTCGGGAACAAGACCCCCCAAATAGAAGGAGCAACAACAGCCTCGTATATCATTGTACATCCACCTCCGTTGACTCGTCAGTGATAGTATGGTGGATCTGCACCAAGTGGTCTCTAATGGGGACCAACTGTATACGACTGGACCCAGACGTCCGTGAGCATGTGCAGCATATCCCAATATGCCTGCCGCGAATAATATCTCATGGTCGCAGGCAGTAAAACTAGCAAGCCATCAGCGGACAGGACCTGGAGTGTGATGGTGCCCTCGCCGATGGGCAAATGGAAAGTGTGCGTCTCCGGTCGCCACCGCTCAATCAAGGCCGTGATCAAAGCATAGTCGAGTTGTATCCGGCCAATCCTAATAATCCTATATAATCTCATCTCCTCCAGGTAATGGACCGCGCGGGGATGTAGAACGCGGGGAGGACTCAAAAACTCCCACAATAGATCCACTCTCCTAGCCCGGAAAGTCTGCGTAAGCAACTGTCCGTCTCATATATACTCGGATCTATGCTGGGGCTGTAGGGCTAATAGATCCAACGTTCGAGGGCCGGGATGTATAGTCGCGTCCATGTCGTCAACTGTAAATTCATATTTTTTAATAACTTAATTGTACAAATTATATATATATATATATATATATATATATATGGGTTCAGGGGTCGATATTTTGAGGACCAGTGACACCAAACTATCATTAATAATTATGTGTTTTTATTATAATTTAAATTCATATTTTTTAATAACTTAATTGTACAAATTATATATATATATATATATATATATATATATGGGTTTAGGGCTCGATATTTTGAGGACCAGTGACACCAAACTATCATTAATAATTATGTGTTTTTATTATAATTTAAATTCATATTTTTTAATAACTTAATTGTACAAATTATATATATATATATAAGGGTTGAGGGCTCGATATTTTGAGGACCAGTGACACCAAACTATCATAATAATTATGTGTTTTTATTATAATTTTTCATATTTTTTAATAACTTAATTGTACAAATTCTATAAATATATATGGGTTCAGGGCTCGATATTTTGAGGACCAGTGACAACAAACTATCATTAATAATTATGTATTTTTATTATAATTTAAATTCATATTTTTTAATAACTTAATTGTACAAATTTTATATATATGGGTTCAGAGCTCGATATTTTGAGGACCAGTGACACCAAACTATCATTAATAATTATGTGTTTTTATTATAATTTAAATTCATATTTTTTAATAACTTAATTGTACAAATTATATATATATATATATATATATATATATATATATATATATATATATATATATATATGGGTTCAGGGCTCGATATTTTGAGGACCAGTGACACCAAACTATCATTAATAATTATGTGTTTTTATTATAATTTAAATTCATATTTTTTAATAACTTAATTGTACAAATTATATATATATATGGGTTCAGGGCTCGATATTTTGAGAACTAGTGACACCAAACTATCATTAATAATTATGTGTTTTTATTATAATTTAAATTCATATTTTTTAATAGCTTAATTGTACAAATTATATATATATATATATATATGGGTTCAGGGCTCGATATTTTGAGGACCAGTGACACCAAACTATCACTAATAATTATGTGTTTTTATTATAATTTAAATTCATATTTTTAATAACTTAATTGTACAAATTATATATATATATATATGGGTTTTTATACAATTATTAACTTAATTGTACAAAGTTTGCATTTTCAACAACTAGTATCAGATACTTAAACAAAAGGAATTCTAAGCTAAAATACTACACATTACTACGCTACAAGGCTTAAATTTTACTACGCTAAAAGGGTCTACGTTTACTACGCTAAAAAGGTCTAGATTTTACTACGCTAAAAAATAATCTAAACTAACCATAAACAACAAATAAATTTAATTGCAAATAAAATACAAAACGGCATGAAAACACATATATATAAATCAGGATATTAACAGACAAATTTATTTTACAAATTTATATTTTTTAGAAAATACTAATATTAAATCCGGATAAATTTAACATGCTACTTTCGAAAAAAACACAAATCGAAATAGAACACATACAAATTGTTATAAATATATTATATTATGGATGTTCATTTATTACTCCGTTGTAAATAAGCTTCCTGAAGAAACTTATCCATTTGGGACTCCACCGTAAATATGTTTATCTATTTAAGTACTCTATTGGAAATAAGCTTCCTGAAGAAGCTTATCACTTCGATACCCGGTTATGGATAAACATTACCCCCAATAGAAGATTATCCATACCGGATATAATAAGCTTATCCTTTCAGTACCCAGTTATGGATAAACATTACTCCCGGTAGAAGATTATCCATACCGGGTATAATAAGCTTAACCTTTCAGTACCCAGTTATGGATAAATATTATCCCCGGTAGAAGATTATCCATACCGGGTATAATAAGCTTATCCTTTCAGTACCCAGTTATGGATAAACATTACCTACGGTAGAAGATTATCCATATCGGGTATAATAAGCTTATCCTTTCAGTACTGAGTTATGGATAAATATTATCCCCGGTAGAAGATTATCCATACCGGATATAATAAGCTTATCCTTTCAGTACCCAGTTATGGATAAACATTACCCCCGGTAGAAGATTATCCATACCGGGTATAATAAGCTTATCCTTTCAGTACCCAGTTATGGATAAATATTATATCCGGTAGAAGATTATCCATACCGGATATAATAAGTTTATCCTTTCAGTACTCAGTTATGGATAAACATTACCTCCGGTAGAAGATTATCCATATCGGGTATAATAAGCTTATCCTTTCAGTACCCATTTATGGATAAATATTATCTCCGGTAGAAGATTATCCATACCGGGTATAATAAGCTTATCCTTTTAGTACCCAGTTATGGATAAACATTACCCCCGGTAGAAGATTATCCATATCGGGTATAATAAGCTTATCCTTTCAGTACTCCGTTATGGATAAACAATGCTCTCAGTAGAAGATTATCCATATCCGGTATAGTGGCAGCTTACACAACAGCTTCATTTCTTCTATAAATAGAAGAGATTTCAGTTCATTATGTACATCAGTTTGAATTCGAATAATATATCAGTTTCTCTCTATACTTGTCTTTACTTTATAGTCTTTATTTTATAACACGTTATCAGCATGAGACTCTGCCATCTCGAGCAAATATTTTGAGAGTATCTGAGGTAAGAACTTTCTTTTCCTAAATAATGTCAAATCTTTCTAACTTGAATTTGTAGCCCTGGATATATCGGGCAAAAGTTACATGTATTGGGTGCTTGATGCTGAAATTCATCTTGATGTGATGGGTCTGGCAGACACCATCAAAGACAAAAATCAGGCATCAAACCAAGACCGTGCCAAAGCAATGATATTCCTACGCCATCACCTTGATGAGGGCCTGAAAATGGAATATCTTACTGTTAAAGATCCAGTCATACTGTGGAATAATTTGAAAGATAGATATGACCACCTGAAGATGGTCGTTCTTCCACAGGCACGATATGATTGGACTCATCTAAGGCTACAAGATTTTAAATCTATCAGTGAGTATAATTCTGCTATGTTCAGAATTATTTCCCAATTGAAGTTATGTGGTGATAATATTACTGATCATGATATGTTGGAGAAAACTTTCACCACTTTTCATGCCTCGAATATGCTCCTGCAGCAGCAATATCGAGAGATGGGATTTAAAAAGTATTCTGAACTTATCTCACATCTTCTTATAGCCGAGCAACATAATGGGCTATTAATGAAAAATCATGAATGTCGACCTACTGGTTCTTGTCCATTCCCTGAAGTGAATGAGACGAACTTCCACCAGGCTAAACGTGGAAAAGGTCGTGGCCCCAGTCGTGGTCATGGTCGTGGTCGGGAAAGAAACTCTAATCATGGTAATAATAATGCACCAAAGAACACTCCTCACCACCAGCAGTGGAAAAGGAAGGAACAAAAGCATAAAGCGGTGCAAGCACCAAATGCAGAAAATGCATGTTATAGATGTGGAGAAAAAGGGCACTGGTCACGTACATGTCGTACGCCAAAGCACCTGGTTGAGCTTTATCAAGCCTCCCTAAAGAAGACAGAGAAAAATGTTGAAGCAAATTTTATTTCTGAAGATAATTTAGACTTCATGCATTTGGATGTAACTGATTACCTTGCACTCCCAGAAGGAGAAACAAGTCATGTAATCGGTGGTGAATCTGTAGAAATGTAAATATTTTAATTTTTGTTATTTGTAATAGATAGTATGGTTATGTAATTGTTGTACATAAAGAAAAATTATGATTTGATAATGATGTTTACTATAATATATCTTATTTATGTCATTTTAAAGAAATATGGATAACATTATTAGATCAACTTAAACTCTAGCAGAGTTTGCAAGAAATATACAACCACAAGAAGTGGTTATATTTCGTATATCTCATTGTAATTATATTTTGTTAACTACCAGAAGTGGTATATGCCTATGATCACCAGAAGTGATAATTTAGGCTTTCTATGGTTACAATTGAAGATAAGCTACATAAATATTCTCTATATTAAATGCACGCCTCGATTTGCTCCTGAAGTAGTAAATATTTTAAAAGAGGTTGAGGCATCACAATTTGATGTGATTAATGCGCATTCAGATAATTATGTTCGATTTCCTGAAGGATGAGAACTTTTGATAATATTAATCCATTCCCTGAAGTGAATGTGACAATACTAATAAGTCGGGTAAATATGAACGCGCTCTTGATGTGAATACATTACAATTCACCTCCAGAAGAGTTAATATAATTGAGAGAATATATACTCAATATTTCGTATTTTAAATTTGCTCCTGAAGAAGTAACACAATTGAAATTGCCTCCTGAAGTGGAAAAATATTATGAAGAGGAGTTTTCGTGTGCTTAAACAATTGTTTTACATTGTTTATTTGATTGTGATTTTCTCTCATGACACCAGCAGTGTCTGAGCAATATTTGATAGTACAAAATGTATCAACAACTCCTGAAGAGCTAAATGTTTGCCTAAAGAATACATGACACCAGTAGTGCCAGATAAATATTAGATTGTGGATAATAAATGAAGGCTCTCGAAGAGCTTATATACAAATATGTCATTCATATTATATGATTATGGTCAAAACATATGTTGTAGTAAACCTGAAGTTTACTAATACAAATGGCTATCATATTGAGACTACAAATGATTGGAAGATTGATAATCTTCATGTTTCCACAATCATAGGGGGTAAAATAATATGTATGTGAGAAGTTACCCGCCTTATTCTTTAATTTGTACTATATCATGTATCACAGTAAACCAGAAGTTTACTAAAGCAAAAGTTTATGCCATAGTAAACCAGAAGTTTACTAAGAGATAGCACATGACATGATAAACTTGAAGTTTTCATTTGCCATTTTTAAATGAGCTATTTGAGAATTCAGATAAGCATATACTAAAGAACTAGAAGATTCTTCAGGAATTCTCATGTGTTGCTTGTTCTCATAATGAATTGATTATACCAGCTAAAGTTGGGACTAAGACCCCTGATTCTGAAATATATAAAAGGTGAATATGGGCCCGTTCACCTATCATGTGAACCACTTATAGGTGCATATATGAGATGGTTACATGTGTAATTATTGTCAACCTGCAGTTTGGCATTTGGAATTGCTTTTCTCGATTAAGAGCATAATTTTCAGATTATGAAATCAAGACAGTTCATCTTGATAATGCTGGTTTATATCCAAGCTGGTTTAGCATTGAATACCTCCTATTAATGGCTAAACCATTGCTTATGAGAACAAAGCTTCATGTGTTGGTCTAAGATTTTCTAAATTGCATATAGCAGCACTTGTATGCATCAGATCAACAATATATGATAAGTCCTCCCTTCACAATTGGTTTAGGATCAGAAACCAAATATTTTTACTATCTTTTGTTGCGTGGTATATGATTAATTTCTCTACCATAATACACAAAGATATGTTTCCCAAAGATGATTGGGGATATATGTTAGTTTTTCTAACATTTGGGGGATGGAATAAACAGTTGAAAAATATGCTATATGAATCGAATTATCATGATCCTCACTTAGAAGATAATTCAAGTCGAATGCCAGAAGCATTTGCTGATCCAAAATTAAATATCATATTTCAGCTGCAAATGCTCCTATTAAAATTAAAGTCCCTGAAGGATAGAGTTTACTGTACGCATGAAGCGTGGTAGACCAATCGGTTCCAAAGGTAACAATCCTTGAAAAATAGTAGGAGCTAATGATCAAAATGATCATAATGAGGAGGAAATAAGCTCTAGAAGAGCCCACGACATAACATTTCATGAAACTCCCGAAAAAGTTCAGGTACCTGAAAATAAAGAAAGTGATGAGATCTCCACAAGTTATGTCGCTTCGGAACTGACACAAAATGATCGTCGACGATATATTTAATACAATATAGTGCACAATATTGTAAAAGATTGTGAGGATCGGACTAGCAGTCCAGACACTTGAAGATGTCATACCATTTAGATACAAGTCTTAACCTATATGACTTATTTGGCTAAATCTATATGAAGATCCTTGAAGGATTGAAAATGCCCGAAGCATATAATTCAAAGTCTTGAGAAATGTACTCGATCAAATTATAAAGATCTTTGTACGGTTTAAAGCAATCTGTGCGCGTGTGGTATAATCGCCTCAGTAAATATTTGCTGAAAGAAAGTTACATAAATTATGTTATTTGTCCATGTATTTTTATAAAGAAAATGTCATCAAAATTTGTTACACTTGTTGTTTATGTTGGTGACATAAATCTTTATTGGAACTCCGGAAGAGCTCCAAGAGGGTCTTAAAAATACTTTTACATGGACAAAGTGTACCCATTAAGTACATCAATGAATATTCAATCACTTTGAAGTGAATAAGGATCCGTTCCAACCTCTAGAAGAGGATGAGGAGCTCCTTGGTCCTGAAATACTCTATCTCGGTGTAGATGGTGCACTTATTTATTTTGCTAATGCTAACAAAAGTGGTGCAGATCGTATTGACAATGCAGATGCATGTTATTTATCTGATACCCATAAAGCTCGATTTCAAACCGGCAAGCAGGGAGTGCATATGATTGAGATCAGTGATTCATTCGAGAAACATGTGGGTTGGAATGTGATAAAAGACCCACAATATTATACGGAGACAATGTTTCATGCATAGCACTATTAAAGGGAGGATTTATAAAAGGAGATAGAACGAAGAACATTTCACCAGAATTATTCTACATACATGATCTTCAGGAAAATTGTGACATTGATGTGCATCAAATTAGTTTAAGTGACAATCCAGTAGATTGTCTTTACCAACATCAATTTTTGAGAATATGGTATACAAGATTGAAATGCGGAGACTCAAATATTTGAAATAAGATTTTCTTCAGGGGGAGTAAAATGCGCGATGTACTCTTTTTCCCTTACTAAGGTTTTTCCCACAGGGTTTTTCTTATAAGGTTTTTAATGAGACAGCCAGCAATGCGTATTACTAAATATGTGTACTCTTTTTTCTTCACTAGGATTTTTTCCCACGTGGTTTTTCCTAGTAAAGTTTTAATGAGGCACATTATTTTTTAATGAACATCCAAGGGGGAGTGTTATAAATATATTATATTATGGATGTTCATTAGTACTCCGTTGTAAATAAGCTTCCTGAAGAAACTTATCCATATGGGACTCCACCGTAAATATGTTTATCTATTTAAGTACTCTATTAGAAATAAGCTTCCTGAAGAAGCTTATCACTTCGATACCCGGTTATGGATAAGCTTTACCCCCGGTAGAAGATTATCTATACCGGGTATAATAAGCTTATCCTTTCAGTACCCAGTTATGGATAAACATTATCTCCGGTAGAAGATTATCCATACCGGGTATAATAAGTTTATCCTTTCAATACCCAGTTATGGATAAATATTATCCCCGGTAGAAGATTATCCATACCGGGTATAATAAGCTTATCCTTTCAGTACCCAGTTATGGATAAATATTATCCCCGATATAAGATTATCCATACCGGGTATAATAAGCTTATCCTTTCAGTATCCAGTTATGGATAAACATTACCCCCGGTGAAGATTATCCATACCGGGTATAATAAGCTTATTCTTTCAGTACCCAGTTATGGATAAATATTATCCTTGGTAGAAGATTATCCATACCGGGTATAATAAGCTTATCCTTTCAGTACCTAGTTATGGATAAACATTACCTCCGGTAGAAGATTATCCATACCGGATATAATAAGCTTATCCTTTCAGTACCCAGTTATGGATAAATATTATCCCCGGTAGAAGATTATCCATACCGGGTATAATAAGCTTATCCTTTTAGTACCCAGTTATGGATAAACATTACCCCCGGTAGAAGATTATCCATATCGGGTATAATAAGCTTATCCTTTCAGTACTCCGTTATGGATAAACAGTGCTCTCAGTAGAAGATTATCCATATCTGGTATAGTAGCAGCTTACACAACAGCTTCCTTTTTTCTATAAATAGAAGAGATTTCAGTTCATTATGTATATCAGTTTGAATTCGAATAATATATCAGTTTCTCTCTATACTTGTCTTTACTTTATAGACTTTATTTTATAACACAAATCAAATAATATGCATTATTATAAATGTTTCAACTTAAAATAAATCGAAATACCTCGATTTAGAATTTTCGGAAAGCAAAAAGATTAAAATTTTGACTCCGGAAGTGTGAATCAACAATAACACGAAGCTCTACTCGAATGTGGGACCTACGTTCTTCAAGTTTTATGTGTGGGGTGGGGGGGCAAAATTTATTTTTTTTAAAATGAAGGCAGAAGCGGGTATGGGGTGGGGGACCAAGAAGAGAGGGGAAGGTTAAAATAATGGAGGATGAATCGACGAAGAAGACGGAAGGGATTTAAAAAATGTATGTATAGCGCCACAATACCTGGCGTTATACATTAATGATGTATGTATAGCGCCAGGTATTGTGGCGCTATACCTGGGCGTGTCAGATTTTACAGTATAGCGCCACAATATCTGGCGATATACATTAACGGTGCCGTTACTGTTAATGTATAGCGCCAGGTAATGTGGCGCTACATATAAAAATGTAACTTTTTTTTTACCACCTATTTATGTACTTTGAGTCCAAAAGAACCACATTTTGATTCTGGATTCTAACTATTCACTATTTTTCTTTTAACAAAAAAATTTAGATATGATTTATTAGTAAGAAAATCTTGACCACATGGCCACTGGACGCAACTATTGTTATATGTTGTTCCCTTTTGTTTCCCGAAAAGCTTTTATCATGATCATTATGTTGAATCATTTGAAAAAAGTTATTGAAGACATATTATTGCTAGAAATATTTTTGCTAGTTAGAAGAATATTGAGTAATATACAAAGTAAAACAAGGGTTATATATCTTCGACGAAATTTGAACTTGAACTCCAGCTAGACATAGATAGTAAGCCATGTTAGCTCCACAAGAGAGCCTTTTAAATAGAGGCTAAAAAATATTCATCAGTCAATTCGGCCCTTTTCTATTTGAGTTAAAGTGCATATTTTATTTGCGCCTATTAAAGGAATAGGTTAAAAAAAAAAATATAAGCCGACTCATTGATCTTCCAAAGGCCAAGAATAAGAGTTGACAAAAAGCCAGCAAAAATATAGTTTAAAATTTCCATTTGTGTATAGACCAGTTTGATCTGCAAGGGCTCGTTTGACACGGAATAATTAATTCCGGAATTAAATTTGAGAGGAGTCTATCCCATGTTTGATTGAGATAAAATCGTAGTATAACTGATTACAGGATTTAGTTATTCCGGGATTGTAGAATTTTTTATCCCCGTGGGAGGGTGGAATGACTAATCTCCAAATAACTAATCACAGAATAATTAATTATGGGATAACTTGTTTCCCAACCAAATGACTCCTAAGTCTAAACTAGGGGCATATCTATGTGTTGAGCATGGGACATGTGAACCTATGATCCTCTCTCGATACTATTTATGATAATGTTATACTTCTTAAAAATTCTTTAAATACACATGTGTGCACCCAAGTTCAAAGAGTGCTATAGTGCAATGATTATTTGGTGCACCTTTACAAGTGAAATTAAAGGTTCAAATTAGAGGTTCAAATCTCAGTTTGTAGGCATCTTCAGTGTCCCTCTTATGTTATAATTAAGTATTTCTTTTTCTCTTCTTTTTTTATTCATTCAAAATTCCCATATCTAACACATTATCGAAATCCTTAATCTCCCTTTATCATCGCAAAATTTTATATAATTAAAAGTAACAACAGCAAATGATATAATATGGTTCAATGATTCCAGCATTTTTGATATGGATATAAATGTTTTTATTAAATATCACTAAAATTGTAGGAAATTATTTCTGATTGTAACCTATAATTTTTAAATGATAATGAATTCATGGTATAAACTAAGGTTGAACTCGTCAAATATAAATTCTAATTTCACATCTTTGTAAATTTGCACCCATCTTCTTGAAATCGTGAATCCGCCTTGACTTCCAAGTTCATGGCCCTCTCATGTACCAACTAAACCAAATAATGACATTTTTTAGTTCTCCAAGTCAAGGCTGCATGTGATTTTCTTTTAAATCAAAACATGTTTGTCAATATTTGATAGAGAAAAATCAAGATATTTCAAAGCATCATATTCCCCCCCTCTACCACCTAAAAATAAAAAAGAAATAAATAAAATAATAAAAGAAAGCACAACTGTATTTTCAAGATTGTGTACAACTGTAGTACTTATATATATGAAGAAGAAATTACAGCACAAAAGAATGAAATAAAATTAACAAACAACAATCAAACTTGAATAAGAAAAAGGAAAAGAGGGAGATACAAATGGCAAGAATGAATTTTATAAGCAAATAAATTATAAAAATTATAGTTTCCCTCAAGAAAGTGCTCCCATGCAAAACAAGAAAACTCCAGAAATCAAACCAAAAACTCCAACATTAATCTTTTTAGCACCATTTGGAGCTGGAGATGGTTCTTTAGCTTTAGTTTTATCAGCAGTAGAACCACTTTTAGCAGAATCATCAGTAGGAGCAGGTGCATTATCAGAAGATGGAGTCTTAGCATCAGTAAATGCCAAAGGGATTAAAACCTTATCCAATTGGTAAACAGCCAAAGGAGGCTCTTTTCTTATAGCATTATAAATATTTGTTTCCACAGCTCCAGATGAGACATTCACTTGATTGTTTTGTCCAGTAAAGTTAAGTCCAAAAGGCTCACCTTTTTGTCCTGTTGCTTGTGTTCTAACAGGATTGCTAACTGTTTGTAAATCATCAAAGCTGTAAAATTTAGGTAGTATATGGTATTGAATGAGTTGTACTTTTTGTTGGTCATTGAGTTTATTGAGAGTACCACCTGGGAGATTGGTAAATGCATTGTCTGATGGTGCAAAAACAGTCATACCTTGGTTTGAATTGTTGACTTGGTTGTTGATTTGCATTCCTACTTGTGTTTCGTTAAGGAATTTAATGAATGTGTTGTATTGTCCTGCTTTTTTGAGAATTGCAAAAATATCTATTGGTCCTGTGGGTGCTGGAGCTGGAGCTGTTGGAGATTGAGCTTGAATTTGTGGAAAAAGAAGAAAGAAAAGTGGGATTAAAGATAGAAAAATGAGTTGAGCCATGGTTTGAGAAGAAGTGTGAGATAGAGAATATGGGAAATGGAAGTGTTGATTAGATGGATTGAATAGAAGAAATTTGTGGGAATTTATGGGATAAGCTTTGTGGGGTAAGCCTGGGTGGAATGAGCTGGCTATGGACTTGAATCAAGACAAATATTATTTGATAGCGAAAATATAACAACCAATAAAAAGACTAGAAGAATAAAATATATCAATGATTATAAACCCCAAAACACACTTTACAACAATAACAAACTCAGTATAATTCTACAGATGTGATCTGGGAAGGGTAGTGTGTACGCAAACCTTACCCCTATCTGGGGAGATAGAAAGGCTATTTTCAATAGACTCTCGGCTCAAGAAAAGATGGTAAGGAAGAAAAGGGATGAAGAGGAAGAAAGAGGGGAAAGAGGAAGACAAAAAACAATAAGGAAAAAGGAAAGATAAGATAGCATCAAATAGTAATAGAGGAGCAACTACTTCCATCAGCAGTTTTTCAAAAAACAACAATGGATAAAACCCCAAAACACACTTTGTTTTCCATAATCCTAATGTTAAGAAAATAGCCGTTGGGCAGAGTGCCGACGATACAAGGAGAAACCAGCTCATTCTTTTAATCAATGTAGAAACTTTAACACTCCTTAACCTGGACAAGTAGAGTGTGAATAACATAACATTTGGGTCCAACAATAGGAAATATAACAGCATGAATATAGCTTTGATATTGCGTAAAGAAAAAATGGACTTCGGACCTAACTCAATTTTAAAATTAGCCGATGTAAGAATTGTCCAAGATTACATTTCACTCCCTTATGCTCTAATCGCTAATCTAATAGTTAAAGTGTACAAATCCAATCTCTGTCAACTAATTAAGACTAAGAGCTTGGAATTAGTATAGTAATGCAATAAAAGATCTAGCTGACTCTAAGAGCAAAAAAAAAAAGAATTTAAAAAGAGGCCAGGCTAGAGCTGAAAAGTACAGATTCAATTAACCCAAGTTGCATTACCAACTGCACAGCTGAAATGTGAATTTTATAATACGAAGATGAGATGATAAAGATTTTGACAGAGTGGCATAACATGGCATGCGACATGGGTGCTAAAACTTACTGGATGTCAACTAAGAAACAGAGCAACTTAGTTTGTCATCCTGTAGGTAGGTCCATATTCTCTGTGGAATGTCTTTATCCCCTGTGATCATTTATTAGTAACACTTTTGTGATTTCCAGTATGGGTTCCCACTTAGAAATACTTTTACAGACAAGATGCCACTATGGCAAGTCTTGGGGCCAGCCACTTGGGTTTGAAAATAGCCATAGCAATTTTATCTATGAATCTATTCATATTTACTTTGAACTTAGTACTCGTTTAAACAGTTTGTTAAGAGCATTGCATGATAAAATTGGATTTTTGTTCTTAATAGCAAAATATTGTATCAGTATTGTCTCCTAGACTAGATCTCATTCCAAATATAGGCAAACATTTCCAGTAAGTGACTTTAACTGTTATAAACATAGTCAAAACTTCATAGTCCTTAACCAATCAACACAGTGAAACTAGATTGATAGCGATCACACCTTCAACGAATGATCAGCCAGAAGTTTTTGAATTCCTAATAATATTTTATATAAAAAGGATCCGAAAAGCTATCAGGTTTTAAAAGAATAGGGGACATAGTTTTTGGGTTAGTGCGTACCAACATACTAGAAGTTACCTTTTGAACTCTCTCTTATCTTCATTTCTCTCATATGAATAAATTCTCATTGATAGAAATAAGGATAGCAACTTGTCAGTCAGTTCCTTCCTATTCCAAAGGCTTGTGGTCCAGCACTTGCAGTAGTCATTACACTAATCAATCCTATCATCAAACGAGTCCAATTGTTGAAGTCTTGCACTTTTTTTTGTTAAAGAAGGTGGTAGGATAATTGTCTTGGCCCATACATTAAACCATGTAGCATTGGGGATTGATAAGCCCAACTTTGTTGGTCTCTCACTTATCAAGGGCTAAATGAGTATTGGACTACTTTAAATTCGATACCTGTGGCCCAAGACTGAATTGGAGATCGAGGTTGCTCCATTAATTGTTTTATGTCATTGTTGCAATTGATGGAATCAAGCATCTATTATGCGTGGGGAAGGGAACTTTAGAGCAATGGTAAAGTTGTCGTGGAAATAACATCAATTAGCCATTGGAAGCACGTAATTTTTTCCCTATGAAAGAATTACTCCCAAAAATTCAAAATAAAACAATTTTCCTTTGTGTGCAATTTTTGTTATTTTTGTGGTATTTTTGTATAATTATTTGTATTTTTATGAGTGCATGTTTATTTGTTTTAATTAATAAAAATATAAAATATATCACATTTTCGTTTAGTATTTAATTAAGTTTGTTTCACAAAAATGAAAGTCACAAAAAATAGGAATATTTTGCATTGTTAGCATTTAATGTCAAATTATGCAATTTTGTTTTAATGTGTGTTTAATTGTGTATGATAGTTGTAGACGCGTGATTTTTGACCCTCCCCGGGAATTTTCATATTTTTAGCGTGAACATTTAAATTGGGTCTAATATAGTTATTTTGACTATTTTACTTTATTTCGTCGCAAAAGAAAAATTATAAAAAATATATATAAAAATTTTAGCTTATGTATTTCTCATAAACTTGAAAAAAATACAAAAAAAAAGTACCTTATTTTTATACTTTATATAATTTCGAAAATTATAAAAAATGTAGTTTTATTAATGTTTTGTAGTCATTTTAAATTTAAAAAATATAGAAATAGTACTTTATATTTTTATTGTTGTATAATTTCGAAAATTAAAAAAAAATTATTAACGTTTTGTAGCCATTTCAATCTTGAAAAATACAAAAAATAGTACTTATATTTTATTTTTATATAAAAACGAAAATGACAAAAATAGTTTTATTTATGCTTTGTAGCTATTTTAATCTTGAAAAAATACTAAAAAAAAAGAGAGAAAGAAATAGTTTTGTTTTAAAAGTTAGTCTTATTTTTGTAATTATTTTGCTTGCATAGGATTAATTGAATAACGTTGTGTTTTATTTTCGGGTCCGGGCAAAAGAATAATATTTGCGTTCAAACTACCCGTTTTTAGGCCTAATTTTCGGACTTAGCCTATAATAATCTGAGCCCACCACACATGGGGGACACGCGTGGGGAACACGGACGGAACACCATACACGGGGAACCCCACCGCGCATGGGGGACACATGTCTTGGACCCTTACACACGTGGGGTCCATGTCCTTTGAACAAAGACAAAACACATGGGGGATGGGAAATTTAAAAGGCTGAAATTTTTTGACAAGGGGGGACAGAACGTGAGAAAAGAAAGGATTGAAAGAATTTTAAAAGCAAACAATTTTTTAAGAAAAGGGAAAGGGACTTACACGTTTGTAAAAAAGGAAAAAAGGGGTGCACATGCACGGACCAAAGGAAAAGAAAAGGAGTTTTGCAACTGTTCATCTTCTTCTTCATTTTGAAGAAGAAGAAACGAAACCAGAAAGGCTCACCCCCCCCCCGTCGAGCAGCAGCAACTGCTGCTGCGTCGTTCGCCATCTCCATAACCAACGACCCTACCTCCAGTTGTTCGACCAAACCCCGCTGCCCCCGTCGACCTCGACACCACCCTGTTGTTCCCCGTCGCGTCGCCACCATGCAGCGAGCAGTGCTGCTGCTGCTGCTCCTCACGACCACTGCCGTTGCCGCTGCTCCTCATGACCTGTCGTCGCTACTGTTCCTCACGACCTGTCGCTGGTGCTGCCCCGTCGACCATGGCAGCAGCGAGTCCAGCTGCTGCCGCTGCTGTCCCCCTCACGATCACCACCCTCGTCCCTCCATTTGCGTCGCCAGTCCAAAACGTCCATCTGCTGCTTTGTTTTTTTTTAACATCCACAAAACAGTCCGTTTGACTTCCAATAGTTCAACTCCGAGTTCGACTTGGGTTCGTTCAAGTTTTAGATTTTTTTTTCAAGATTATTTAGTTCCTTTGATTTATTTTCCGTTAGGGTTTTTGGTTTTAAGTGTTGTTCGTAATCTTGTTTTGTTCGTTCTATTTTTCGGATTATTGAATCTTTGTTTAAAGTGTTTATTTTTGTAAATCTTGTCTTGTTCGTTAGTTCTCTTTCTTCTTCAAGACCTTTTATTTGGTCAAGGTTTTTCTTCTGTTTGTTTGAGTGTGCGTTATAAGCTACCTTCGATTTGAACAACTTCGTCGAATAGTTAGTTTATGATTGCTTTGTTTGGACGAATACAACATGAATCACTTCTTAGGTCTGTTTTGATGCTTGAATCTTTTGTGTGATTTGACTTAAGGATTGGTTGTAGCTGTGTAGTGATTTGGTGTAGTTGTAAATCAGAGAGGTTTAAATACAGATTGCTAAGAGTGAGGGCAAGGCAATAATAATAGGGGATTTTCAGGGGCATTTTTGGGTGTTAAAAGATTTAAAATGTTTAGTGTTAGTAGTCTGCCAGTTGAATATTTAGTGTATAATTAATGAATTATTTAATGAAAAGGGAATTAGTAGTGCAGAATACACCCTGTCTGGTATCTTTAAGGGTGGAAAATCAGAAAATAAGTATGAGATTAATGATAAAAGTGTATAGATGCACATGGGAGGGAATATACAGGCTGAAAGTGAAAACTTTGAATAAATAATGTTAGGTTCTAGCCTATAAATAGGAGGAGTTGATATAGAAAAGGGGACTGGAAATTTAAAGAAAAAAAAAATTTCAGAAACTTCAAAGTGAGAAATAGGCTAATTTTTTCGAATTAAAAGTCAGTCTTTGAGAGCTAAAAATTGAAAGTGAGGTCCTTTTCTTTACTACTGAAATCAGAACTTTGTTATTGCCTCTGTGGATTGCGTTTAGTGTTACTGATTTTCAGTCAGGCTTTCCGGGGTTTTTCAGTTTGGTTCTGACCATTGTTACACTGGTTATTGCTGGTTTTTGTTGTTGTTATTTGCTGTAGGATTCTGTTGTTGTGCTATTGCTGTACATTGTTACTCCTGACCTCTTTTCTCTCTATTTGTAATTCGAATTCCAGGTACACATTCGAATCTTGTAGTGATAAAGCTTTGAAGTTGAAATGCAACAATAAAATCCAACCGCTTCAATAAACTAGATAGTAGACAATCTAGTCTATTTTGTTTTTTTTTTTCTTTGTGAATTGTTTTAATTTTTTTTTGTTTGTATAATTGAACTGAAAAAGAAGGAATCGTATAAATGGTCATGCGTTGATATAACATGAACCTTTCAATTTTGTTAGATTAATGGGGTAAATCATGATAAGTAGCATATCTTTAGTTAGTTTTAGTTAACCTCACCACAGTTAAAAATGGTTAATTATAGTAACGTTAGTCAATCTTGTACGTTTTTTAATACATAATTCCAGTTTTAGTAATATTAGCTTATGGAATAAGGCGCGAAACAATTTTCCATTTTTAAGTTCAAGTACAATTTTCGTTAGCATTTGTTGTGATCTATTAATTAAATAAGTTACGGTTTTTTTTAGCATGTATTTAACAGGATTTTTCTTTATTTAGGGACAAAAATAAAAAAATAGAAATGTAGTTACTTTCCTTTTTTTTTTAAAATAAATAAATAAATGAGACGAGATTCGTCAAATAAAAACAAAAAAAATAATAATAAAAAAAAAATTGCAGGACCCACAGTAAAGGTTTAAGAATTTTTTAGAAGTCGGAAGGGCCGTTTAGCGAATTTCACGGCCCTCCCAAAAGATAATAACGCGCTAGAATCTTTAGGCGCGACTTTAGTAAATTACATTCCTAAATGTGGGTGGGCATTTTATGCGGCCCGAATCCAAATCCTAAGATGTTGAATAGGGTGTGCCTAAGATTGCGGGTTCATTTGATGCGGCGCAATCTGAAATATACTTTAAACGGCGTTCACTCTCTCGAATAAATATGTATATGTAAAAGCAATAAAAAGTAGAATCATCACATAAGTTATTCATGTAAAAATCAGATAATAGCTAAATGCAATAGTTGAGCGACCGTGCTAGAACCACGGAACTCGGGAATGCCTAACACCTTCTCCCGGGTTAACAGAATTCCTTATCCGGATTTCTGGTTCGCGGACTGTTAAACAGAGTCATTCTTTTCCTCGATTCGGGATTAAATTGGTGACTTGGGACACCCTAAATCTCCCAAGTGGCGACTCTGAAATAAATAAACAAATCCCGTTTCGATTGTCCTTTAATTGGAAAAACTCCTTCACCCCCTCTCGGGTATGTAAAAAGGAGGTGTGACAGCTCTGGCGACTCCGCTGGGGAAAGTATGACCCAAAATCTTTGGTTCAGGGTTCAAAATTAGAGCTTGGAATAATTGTTGTATTCGCTTTATCAAATTTTGTTACATAATCTGTGCATACTGTGCTAACTAACTGCTTTTACTGCTTTGATATTTTGTGAACTGTATATAAATTGTACTGAAACCCATCTCCTCTCTGAGTCTTTTGAATTGTGAAGAAGGGTGTACGGTGTACGACTTCTTTTCTATCTAGTGTCAAGTCCCAATTTAGAACGAGGTTTGGATAAGTCGCAAAGCCAGTTAAGCTTCTGTATTCCCGGACTGCCACCTCCACCTCGGCTCGAGTTGTCCGCTCGGGTAAGCCAGGTCTAGAACAAACACCCACGTTTTGAACCTAGAATAACTCAGTCTCATGCCAGATCCCTAGTAGGAACGTTTGTTTGCTTCATGTGCATTTTGACTTAGGGGACTCAACACATGGGTTGGGTCCGTCTAGGGCTAGCAACCTGAAACGGAAAGACCATCCTGATGCATCCCAATTGTTTTCTGTGCATTTATTTGCTCTGGCCTGGATGTTGACCGTTTTTTTTTTGAATTTTGGAAATGTTAGAAAATTAAGAAAAAGAGAAAAATAGCAGTTGGAGAGTTAACTAATGGTTTTGAAAAAAAAAACAATGCCCAAGTACTGTCGAAACTCTGGAAAATAAAAAAAAAGTTTTATTTTTTGGTTTGTTTTACTAAAAAAGAAAAGAAAAAAAGAGCGAAAAAAAAAGAAAAAAAAGGGTTGTTTTTTGGTTCGAAAAATAGGCTGTTATATTGTTTGTTAAAAAAAAGAAGATTTTTTTTTTTTGGAAAATAGGTTGTTTGTTGAAAAAAAAAAGAAAAAAAAAGGTGTTTTGTTTTAAAAGTAATGTTTTTTATATATTTTTATGAAATGTCAAAAATGAAAATGAAAAAGAGTCCTATTTTAAAATAGTGCGGTTAATTCGCCCGAACTACGCTGGTTTGATTCTCACCGGATGTGAGATACGTAGGCAACCCTCATCGGGTCCAACCCCACCTTTGCTAAAATAGCCATAAACAAATAAATAATAAAAAAAACTTGTCAAAATTTTAATTCTGTCATAAAGAAGTCGGGTGACGCTGTTTTGTCAAAACATAGCCGAATGTTCCCGAAAGGGACGCCAGAAGGCTGACTTTGCATAAACAGCCACCTCTTGGGTCATTCTTTTTAAGATTTGGTCCAGTTGACCCACACAGCCTTAAAAATCTTCGCTTCCGAAGTGCTGAAAGGCCGCGTTTGAAAATCAAGTTTTTTATTTTTTTTCCAATTTGAAAACACACAAAACAACATATAAATAGTTTTATTTTTGAGTCGAATAAAAGTTTTTTTTCTTTCTTAATCACCTTAATAAATGTGCAGGATGAGCACAAATCAAAACGAACCGTTCTCAGTCTTTAGCAAGGTCCCTCTGCAGCTCCACATGTGGTGGAATGATTTGGGAAATGATAGTAAGAAAATAGTGGAAAGAATTTTGGGAGGCCTCGTCAGTCTGTTAGATATCAAGCCAAGGACGGACGTCATTGAAGCTTTAATACCATTCTGGGATCCAACCCGTAATGTATTCCGCTTTGCAGACTTTGAGCTTACACCTACATTAGAGGAGATTGCGGGTTATGCAGGTTTGGATGGAAAATTGAGGGGGCAATATTTGCTTTCTCCTAGACCAGTGTCTCCACATGGGTTTTTGAATTTGCTACACATTAGTCGGAAGGTGCAAGATGACAATTTGTCGAAAGGTTATTGTGCTCTTCAATTCTTATATCAGCGGTATGGTACTCCTCAGGGTTTCGAAGAACCAAACCTTGGACTAACTCATGGTGGGGACAGAAACAAGTGGGAGGCAAGACGTACTTTGGCATTCATCACAGCCTTTTTGGGAATCATGGTTTGTCGCCGCAAAGATAAGAAAATAGAGATAGGCCTTGTAGGGATGGCTGATATTGCAATCAAAAAAAATTAACAGTATTGTGGTTCCTTTGGTTTTGTCCGAAATCTACCGAGCCTTGACTATATGCCGAGAGGGAGGCAATTTCTTCCAGGGATGCAATTTGTTACTCCAGTTGTGGATGCAAGAGCACCTCTGTCACCGAGCAGGATACATGAATCACGGGTTGACCGGAAAAAACTGTATCAGTGGTTGTGAGAAACAGATGATAGGCGTTGTATTCCCCGAAGGTGTCGAAGCATGGCTTGCACGATTAAGTTCAATGACGGCCGACCAAATTGAATGGGCATTTGGGTGGTTGCCTGATACTGAGGTGATATACATGTCGGCCGAGGAATGTCACATTCTTTTGATAGGAGTGCGTAGTATCCAACCATATGCTCCTCATCGGGTATTGCGCCAGCTAGGAAGATTTCAGGTAATTCCCACTGATGAAGATCTAAGCAAGCACGCCATTGAATTAACCCCAGGAGTCGTATTCCTCTAAGAAAAAATTAGAAAGTTGTGGCACGAATGTAGATTCCTGGAGCCCAAGACTATGGTTCGAGAATTGGCTAAGGGTGAGGTAGACCCAAAATACAATGTTTGGTTCGGTAAAAGGTTTCAGATTCATCCGAGACCTGCTAAAAGAGCTCATGTACAACAATTTACGGATGATTCGCAAGAGCAGTGGGGTTGGTTGGCAAGAGAAGAAGGTTACCGGGTTAAAATCGGGAAGCTGAAGCAACAAGTTGAAAGGCTTATATTTGAGAACCATGTGCAAGTCGCCTCGGAACAGGGTGAAAAGAATAAATTAACCAAAGAAAACCAGGCACTAAAAGCCCGAATTCGCCAAGTCAGTAAGAGTAACAACGACCGACAGAAACGTCGCTCCGATGAAAGGTTGATAACAGAGCTGAGAAATCAAGTCAGCAAAAGCCGAGAGGACTTGAAGAGATCCGAGGCTTGCATAGAAAGAATGCGGGTCAGGTGGGAAAAAGGGACAATGGCACGAAGGAAGCATCTACAACAAGTCATAGGGGATTCTGAAATAAGCATGGGACTATTAAGAGAGACAAACTCCACTCTTCAGGAGCAGGTCTTTAAACAAGCCCGAGATGCCTGGGCAGACAGAAGGCGCTGTTATGATTTGATGGCCATAATGGAAAAACGAATGGAGAGATTTCAGGATCGACTCGCTGACAATGCTCAAATGTTGGGGCTAAAGAACCGGCAAATAGAACAACTGTTCAGGGAAAGGGATAACATCCGGGGAAGGATTGATGATATTGGGCATTACATCTACATGAGATGCCTAACATGTGAGCAAATACCTCGTGATACCCTTCTTGCCTCCATCATGGGCTACGTCCACCAGATCATGAATGAGTTGAAGAGCTTGCAGAGGGGTCTTACACCAAAACCCGCGAAAAGGCCGAATGATGCCTCGCGAGTACCTAAGTTGAAATCTTTAATATGTCCGTAGTTCAAGTTTGCACTTGTTTGTTTTTCAGAGTCTGTTGTTTACCCCTATGTTCTCTTCAAATATTGTTAATAATGTAGAGTCAGTATTTCGTTTGTTTTCTTTCAAATCACAGTTTATAATAACATATTTGAGTAATAGAAAATTGGGTATTTATCTTACGGATGCATGAACTACGCCTGGTCTGATTCGTGCGGGGTCACGATACGTAGGCAATCTATATAGGATTCGACTTTAATTTAAAAAAAAAAAAGAAAAAAAAGAGAGAGAGAGTAGAAGAAAAGGAAGGTCCTTGAAAAATTCGAAAGAGGCACCAAATAAAATAAGCCGGAATGATGCATGCGGTCAGACCAAAAGTATGTTAGAAATGGTTAACTGCCTAGGAGCATTGCATCCCCAATGTGCTATCATCAAATCTGTTAAACTCTAACGCTAACAAGTTTGTTGTTTTCCACAAATACCAGATAGTTAGTTGTTAAAGCATTCTGGCAACACACCCTTACCAAACCAGATCCAAAGGACCGGTGACAACGAGCATGACTACTTCAGAAAATAGTATCGGGGAAGAAAGGCCGTTGAGCCAGTTGTTAAAAGAAGCGATGGAGAAAATAGAAAGGATGGGACTAGAGATGAATGCAATGCAGTTAGCTCTGGCCAAAGCACAAAAGAGCCTTGAACCACTGGGGCATATGCCGGAATACCCTCACTTTGGCCCTTCAACAAGCCTCCCGAATCACCGTTATCTTCAGGAGAGAAGCCCCCATGATTCCCAAGCTCCACCACCTCATCAACCTCTCCCAACACCAAATGTTCCCACTTTTATGGGACCCACATCAGCCACCCTGCAAAGATCAACCAGCGAGCCGTTGTTTCAGGCTCACGATACGCAATACTATCCCCCTAAGCCTACATTCCATGCACCAGAACCCCATACCTACAATCCGCACTTAGAGGTACCGGCAGAGATTGAAAAGCCGGTTAAGGTCCCAGAACAAGATGAGGTAATGAGGAAGTTTAAAAGCCTGGAGCGGTCCTTCAGGAACCTGCACGGATTGGGCAACCAGGTCAGCGTGGCCTACAAGGATCTATGCCCTTTCCCGGACGTCCAACTCCCGGCTGGGTTCAAGATGCCTAAGTTTGATTTATATGAAGGGCACGGTGATCCCATGGCACATTTGCGGGGCTTTTGTAGCAAGATGAGAAGGGCAGGCGGCAAAGACGAGCTACTGATAGCTTATTTCGGTCAAAGCTTAAGTGGATCGACACTGGAATGGTATACCAGGCAGGATTCCAGCAGATAGTACACTTGGGATGATCTGGCGCAGGCTTTCACGGGTCACTTTCAATACAATCTCGAGATAGTCCCTGACCGTTTCACATTGCTGAGGACCGGAAAGAAGCCTGGGGAAAGCTTTCGTGAGTTTGGTTTCCGCTGGAGAGAACAAGCAGCCAGAGTTGATCCTCCCATGAGAGAGGGAGAAATGGTGGACTACTTCTTGCAAACACTGGATCCAACTTACTTTGGTCACTTGGTGACGACGGTTGGAAAATCCTTCAATGAAGTAGTAAAGATAGGGGTCATGATAGAGGAGGGTCTGAGGTCTGACAAAATCCTGAATTACTCGGCGCTCAAGGCAACGACCCAGGCTATTCAGAGCGGCACGGGAGGTGCGCTGGGAAGGAGGAAGAAAGAAGAAATTGCCACGATTGAGGCAAGCAGTTGGTCCAGGTCCAGAAAACCATACTATAACCAACCCAGACCCCACAGGCCAAACTACCCATACAGCCCACCACAGCACTACTATCCACCTCAAGAACCACATTTCACCGTCCATCAAGCCCAGACATACACCCAACCTCCCTTTCGCCCACAATGGCGCACGCCAGCTCCCCACAATACATACCCACCTCCACATAATACCTACCCACCACCGCAAAACACCTATCCACCGCTAAGAGCCTACAGGAACCCTCCAGGGATGGGTTTCAAGGGAAATCCGGCTTCCAGAAATGAAAGACTGCAGAGGCAAAGAATCTTTACTGAGTTGGTAGAAACTTATACTGCCTTGTTCCACAAATTGAGGCAGTTGGGTTTATTAAATCCTGTTGAGCCTAGATTGCCAAATCCCTTACCCCAAAATTTGGACCGATCGATAAGCTGTGGGTACTGCTCAGGGATGCTGGGGCATGATATCGAAAAATGTTGGAGATTGAGGCATGCAATACAAGATCTTATTGATGCCAACAAGATCGAGGTCCAGACGCCGGAGGCACCTAACATCAACCAGAACCCATTGCCAACACACCACGAGGCTCACATGATCGAGTTGGTGTATGAGGGAGGAGAGCCGAGGAAGCCCTCACAGACAGTGATGATGATCCAGGCCGCTCCGAAAGAAGAATCGACCGGCGGAAGACCAGTGGTACATTTGAAAGGGGAAGGTGTCAAGCCAGTGGTGATATTGGGAAAGAGTCTGTCCACCGCAACAAAGAAACCGGAGCCAGCCAAATTGGTAATATCAGGGACACCACCCACACCCGCAGTTGTGTTGAAAGGGGTATGCAGGGAACTGGTCACCATAAAGTCGGTAGTCCAATTGCCCATGATTAATAGCAAGGTCGTGCCTTGGAAGTATGAGAAGGTAGTGGTGATGTACATAGGAAAACCAGTGGAGGAGGATAGTTGTGAGGCGCAAGGACTAACTCGATCAGGACGGTGTTTTGCTCCAGTGGAGTTGAGAAGACCCAACCCAGCCGCAACAAAGAAACCTGTGTCAGAAGAAGAAGCTGAAGAATTCTTGAAGAAGATGAAAGTGCAGGATTACTCCGTGGTCGAACAGTTGAAGAAAACACCGGCCCAGATCTCGCTATTATCATTACTGATCCATTCATATGAACATCATCGGGCCCTGATGAAGATACTGAATGAAGCTCATGTGTCCAACGAGATTTCTGTAAATCATCTGGAAACGATTGCCAACAAAATTTTCGAGGTGAACAGGGTAACATTCTCAGATGATGATCTGCCAGTGGAGGGCACGGAGCATAATAAAGCTCTCTACCTAACTGTCAAATGTGGAAATTCGGTAGTTACTCGGGCATTGGTGGATAACGGCTCAAGTGCCAATATTTGTCCATTATCCACCCTGAACTAGTTAAAGATCGACCACGGAAGAATCCACAAGAATAGCATTTGCGTCCGAGGATTTGACGGAAATGGAACAGCCACCGTGGGGGATATTGTACTTGAATTGACCATCGGTCCAGTCCAGTTTACCATGGAGTTCCAGGTATTAGATGTCGCGGTATCTTATAACCTTCTGTTGGGACGACCATGGATCCACGTAGCTAAAGTAGTGCCTTCCACCTTGCATCAGATGGTCAAGTTCGAGTGGGATAGACAAGAGGTCGTACTGCACGGTGAGGACACTGCGTGCACCATGGGAAGCGCCATTATGCCCTTCATAGAGACCAATTATGACAAAGGTCCCTGGGTTTACCAGATTTTTGATGCAGTGTCGGCAAACAAGATTTCCAAGGGTGAGATCATTCAGCACCCTAGGGTAGCTTCCGCTACGGTCATGATGGTTTCGAAAATGCTGGGTAATGGGTTTGTGCCGGGAAAAGGCCTGGGAGTTGAGCTTCAGGGGATTGTCCAACATGTTTCCTTGCCCAAGAATTTGGAGACCTTTGGGTTGGGGTTCAAACCGACTGCGGCAGATGTAAAGCGAGTGCGGAAAATGAAGAAGAAAGTTTGGTTTCTTCCCAAACCTGTGCCACGCCTCTCAAGATCTTTTGTTAGAGCAAATGCCAAGGGGTCACCGGTCCCAAAAATTATCGGACCATTGATTGGGATGGACGGGGATTTGAATCAGAGTTTCGAGAGGCTATTCGTTGATGTCAATATGGTAGAAGTTGGAGAGAGTTCCAGCGGAGCAGACATACAGTTTGTGGGGCCTGAGGCCAAAACCAACAATTGGACGGTTACCCCTCCGCCTATCCGGGGGAAGTCCTAGTAGTAGGCTTTGATTTTTGCTTTCTTGTTTCGGATTATTCCAGGGTGTAATCCAGATTTCATTTTTTATTTTTTGTAAAAGTGTGAACCCTGTTATACCAAATTTTAATAAAATTCTTTTTTTGCCTCATTTTGATTTTTGTTTTGTTCTTTTTCTTTCTGAACAATTCTCTTTTTACTGGTTCTAATGACATGGCATGCACAGCGGATCTTCGACCTAGTCTAATAAATCAATCTAACTCCGACTTAATGATATAAGAGGTCGATCGTGACAATAAGTCTGAATATGACGAGGATGAAGCCTTCGAAGAAATAAACCGAGAACTATTCCAATTTGAAGAGAAACCCAAGCCTAATCTGAACGACACTGAGGCTGTAAATCTAGGGGACGCAGATAATGTCAGAGAAACCAAAATCAGCATCCACATTGAGCCAAATGTCAGGGAGGAATTGATCAAAACCCTCGTGGAATTCAAAGATGTTTTCGCATGGTCATATGATGATATGCCGGGATTAAGCACCAATCTAGTGGTTCACAAATTGCCCACTGACCCGGCATACCCTCCGGTCAAGCAAAAGCTAAGGAAATTTAAAACAGAGATGAGTGTGAAGATCAAAGAAGAGGTGGTTAAGCAGCTGCAGGCGAAGGTCATTCGGGTTATTCGATATCCCGAGTGGTTGGCCAATGTGGTACTAGTGCCGAAGAAGGATGGGAAAATCAGGGTATGCGTCGACTACCGCAATCTCAACAAAGCAAGTCCTAAGGATAATTTTTCATTGCCCAACATCCATATCCTGATCGATAATTGCGCTGGGCGCGAGATCGGATCCTTTGTGGACTGCTATGCAGGATATCATCAGATCTTAATGGACGAAGAAGATGCAGAAAAGACAGCTTTCATCACACCACGGGGGACTTACTGTTACCGGGTCATGCCGTTTGGACTGAAGAATGTTGGGGCAACGTACATGCGAGCAATGACTACTGTGTTTCACGACATGATACACAAAGAAATTGAAGTGTACGTAGATGATGTGATCATAAAATCTTGGCGTCAGGAAGACCATGTAGCAGACCTAAGGAGATTTTTTCAAAGACTTCGAAGGTATGATATTAAGCTCAACCCGGCCAAATGCGCCTTTGGGGTTCCATAAGGAAAGTTGTTAGGATTCATCGTCAGTCGACGGGGTATTGAATTGGATCCATCCAAGATCAAATCCATCCAAGATTTACCACCGCCAAAGAACAAAACAGAGGTAATGAGTCTGTTGGGGAGACTAAATTACATCAGCAGGTTCATCGCTCAACTCACGGCGACTTGTGAACCCATATTTCGGCTGTTGAAGAAAGACGTTGCGGTAGACTGGACGGCGGAGTGTCAAGAGGCTTTCGACCAGATTAAAGGGTATCTGTCCAATCCACTTGTATTGGTTCCACCTGAGCCAGGGAGGCCATTAATTCTTTATCTGACAGTCCTGGAGAACTCGTTTGGTTGCGTGTTGGGGCAACACGACATCACAGGAAGGAAAGAACAAGCCATCTATTATCTCAGCAAGAAGTTTACAGTCTATGAGAATAAGTACACTCAACTCGAGAAGACATGTTGTGCTCTAACTTGGGTAGCACAGAAGTTTAAGCATTATCTGTCGTCACATACTACATACCTTATTTCACGTCTGGATCCATTAAAGTATATTTTCCAGAAGCCTATGCCCACAGGAAGATTGGCAAAATGGCAGATATTACTCACAGAGTTCGACATTGTCTATGTGACGAGGACGGCCATGAAAGCCCAAGCATTGGCCGATCACTTGGCTGAGAATCCTATTGATGAAGAATACGAGCCTTTGAGGACGTATTTTCCAGATGAAGAAGTGATACATATAGAGGAGTTAGAACTGAATGAGGAACCAGGGTGGAAGCTTTTCTTTGACGGGGCTGCTAATGCAAAAGGAGTTGGAGTAGGAGCAGTACTTATTTCAGAAACAGGACATCACTATCCTGTTACAGCTCAGCTACGTTTCTATTGTACCAACAACATGGCTGAATATGAGGCATGCATTTTGGGCCTACGATTGGCTGCAGACATGGATGTTCAGGACGTCTTGGTCTTGGGAGACTCGGACCTCCTAGTACATCAGATCCAGGGTGAATGGGAAACACGGGATTTGAAGCTTATACCATATCGACAATGTTTGCACGATCTGAGCAAGCGATTTCGATCAGTGGAGTTCAGACACATCCCGAGAGTTCACAATGAGGTTGCCGATGCTTTGGCCACTTTAGCATCGATGTTGCACCATCCAGACAAAATCCATGTTGACCCATTGTATATTCAGGTTCGTGATCAGCATGCCTACTGCAACATAATAGAAGAAGAAATGGATGGCGAGCCATGGTTTTATGATATCAAGGAATACCTCAGGATGGGGATATACCCGGAGCAGGCAACCGGAGATCAAAAGAGAGCCATTCGACGACTGGCAAATGGATTTTTCCTCAGTGGAGGAATGTTGTACAAAAGAACCCCAGATCTGGGATTGCTGAGATGTATTGATGCAGGTCAAGCCACGATAGTGATGACAGAGGTACATGCTGGAGTCTGTGGGCCCCATATGAGCGGATATGTGTTGGCAAAGAAGATTCTGCGAGCGGGATATTATTGGCTCACTATGGAGCATGATTGTATCAGTTTCGTACGAAAATGCCATCAGTGTCAGATACACGGAGATCTGATTCATTCTCCACCAACGGAATTGCACACAATGTCCGCACCATGGCCATTTATGGCATGGGGCATGGATGTCATTGGGCCTATTGAGCCGGCAGCTTCGAACGGTCACAGATTCATTCTGGTAACCATCGATTATTTCACTAAGTCGGTTGAAGCCAAAACTTTCAAGTCAGTAACCAAGAAGGCAGTGGTGGATTTTGTCCATTCCCATATCATCTGTAGATTTGGGATCCCGAAAGTAATAATCACGGACAATGGTGCTAATCTTAACAGCAACTTGATGAGAGAAGTATGTGAACAGTTTAAGATTACACACCGTAATTCCACCCCGTATCGGCCCAAGGCGAATGGAGCGGTTGAGGCAGCCAACAAAAACATAAAGAAGATATTGAGGAAAATGGTTGAAGGATCCAGACAATGGCATGAAAAGCTACCATTTGCATTGTTGGGATACCGCACTACTGTTCGTACTTCAATAGGTGCAACTCCTTATTTGTTGGTATACGGGACTGAGGCAGTAATACCAGCGGAGGTTGAAATTTTGTCCCTCCGGATTGTCGCTGAAGCCGAGATTAATGATGATGAATGGGTCAAAGCTCGACTGGAGCAGTTGAGCTTGATAGACGAAAAAAGATTGGCAGCAGTGTGTCATGGTCAGTTGTATCAGAAGAGAATGGCAAGGGCATACAATAAGAAGGTGTGCCCCAGAAAATTTGAAGTAGGGCAGCAGGTATTGAAACGGATCCTCCCGCATCAGGTCGAAGCAAAAGGCAAGTTCTCCCCAAATTGGCAAGGGCCTTATATCGTGACCAGAGTGTTGTCCAACGGTGCTTTGTGTCTAATAGATATCGAGGGAAGATGTGTCGACATGGCTATCAATTCTGATGCAGTCAAAAGATATTATGCGTAATTTCTTTGATTATGGTAGTTATTGGTTCGTTTGTTTGTATTTGGTACTTATTGGATAATGAAATGACGGAGACAATTCTTTCTTCTATCCAAACACTTTTAACCCTTGTTTCCCCCTTTTGAGCCTTAAGTTATTCTTTCATACCCCTTTTTTGGAATCACTAATGGAAAAGATATGAAAAATAAGAAGAAAAAAAGAAATTACAAGAAAAATGAAAAAGAAAAAGATAAAGATCACAAGAAAAACAAAAGCAGAGGGAACTACGTTTGACCTGATTCCTCAAAGAGGATACGCAGGCGCCTCACGGCTCGGTCGCAGTGTGCATAATTCAACATAGTGTAAAAAAAAAAAATCCCCCAAGCAAAGAAAACTGGGGCAGAAGTTAGATTTTAAAGTTTCAAAAAAAAAAGGTTTGATTCCAAGAGTTGTTGTAGTTCACCCATCAAAGTTATTTTGAATTTTTGATAGCCTTTCTTTTAGCCCCACGCCGAAACCAACATCGATGTCCAAAAAAGACCTCCCGATCAATATCCGAGAGGTGGCCAGTCAGGCAAATGAAAGCCGAGGATAATGCGCTAATCCCCAGCAAGAAGAGGATCATAAACTGGAAATGAATTGATAGCCGAAAAAATCTCCAGAAGAGAGAGTCATATCGGCAACACTCCAATTCCCCGCTGAAAAATAAAATGAGAGAGTCTTATCGGTGAAAACCTTCACAGACACCATAAGGCGACAAAGGATGAGAGAAATGAAACGAGAGAGTCTTATCGGTGAAAACCTTCACAGACACCATTAGGCGACAGGAGCTGAGGGAAAGGAGAGAGTCTTATTAGTGAAAACCCCTTGAAGGGCAATATAAGGCAACAAGATAGATTGGCAAAAAGGATCTGGATTTGCGAAGAGGTGAGCACCTATTTATCCCCATCAAGTGAGGCCATCAGGAAGATTGATTGATATAAATAGACCGGGTTGATTAATCCGTAATGCATGACATGATCGTTGAGACTAGTCATACCGTCCAGATAAGTTCTTTCCTTTTCTTCTCCCCCAGTGTTTGCTCAGGAAGATTTTTTCTCTTTTTCTATCTTTTCATTTTCTTTGTCTAAAAAGATTTTTTTCCAGAAATTTGTTTCGAAAAGGATTTTTCAGAGTTTACTACCGGGGGCCGAAAGGGTACAAAGCAAAATACGAAGGGGACAGGCCAAAGTCAAGACAATAAGACAAAAGGCGTTTGTTGCAAAAAAAAATGACAAAATGTCCTGGAAAGTTAAGGGGAACATGAAGAAAAGCGGGAATCAGAGGTTTAAAGACTTATGAACCAAGTTCCAAAATATCCCCGACAGAACTTCGATAGATCACTGACCAAGGTCCAAGGGGGTAAGACAAAACAGAAAGGGGGAAAGAGGGAGAGAGAATTAATCCGCAACAAGATAACCCTAACAGTGTTATCCTCAATAACGTTATCCCCAGATGATAACATTTTATGCCCTGCAGTGCCGGGAGAAAAATAAACTTTTAAGGGAGTAGCTTTGGAGTTGAAGAGAACTCCCACAGCATGTTTTGAAACAAAAGCGGGGAAGAGATAAATGAAATACCATCCCCAGAAGGAATATCATCCCCAGCAAGCAACTTTATCCCCAACCAGTTTTGGGAGCACAGAGCAAGGGAAAGGGAAAGGAAAAATCATCCCCCAGCAGGAGTGACATCATCACTCACCATGTTAAAACTAACAAAGTTTTCTTTGATTTTTACAGGAAAACAAAGGTTGATGATGGCAGAAAAACACGCCACAAAGAAGGTCACCAAAACCGGGGCAGAAAATTTTTTGCCGTTGTTAAAAAAACTTTCTCAGAGGAACGAGGAAACAAATCCAAATGCATTTTTTATTTTTTCCATGTCCTAGGTCACCCACCAGTATAATGAGGGTATGCATTTTTCATTTCCTGTCCTAGGTCGCCCACCAGTATAATGAGGGTATACAATTCTGTCTTTACATTTCATGTCCTAGGTCGCCCACCAGTATAATGAGGGTATGTATTTTTTCATTTCCTATCCTAGGTCGCCCACCAGTATAATGAGGGTATGCATCTTTACATTTCATGTCCTAGGTCGCCCACCAGTATAATGAGGGTATACATTTTTTCATTTCCTGTCCTAGGTCGCCCACCAGTATAATGAGGGTATGCATTTTTTCATTTCCTGTCCTAGGTTGCCCACCAATATAATGAGGGTATACAATTCTGTCTTTACATTTCATGTCCTAGGTCGCCCACCAGTATAATGAGGGTATGCATTTTTTCATTTCCTGTCCTAGGTCGCCCATCAGTATAATGAGGGTATACAATTCTGTTTTTACATTTCATGTCCTAGGTCGCCCACTAGTATAATGAGGGTATGCATTTTTTTCATTTCATGTCCTAGGTCGCCCACCAGTATAATGAGGGTATGCATTTTTTCATTTCCTGTCCTAGGTTGCCCACCAATATAATGAGGGTATACATTTCAGTCTTTACATTTCATGTATCAGGCGCCCACCTGTATAACGAGAGGAATACTTTTCAGTCTTTACATTTTATGTATCAGGCGCCCACCTGTATAACGAGAGGAATACTTTTCAGTCTTTACATTTTGTGTATCAGGCGCCCACCTGTATAACGAAAGGAATACTTTTCAGTCTTATACTTCAGGTCTTGAAATCAGTAACCCCTCCGAAAGGCAGAAGGTTACAACAGGAATCCCCAGCAGGAAATAATAAAAATCCCCAACACCGGGAAGCAGAAGGTTGCAACAAGAGGTCCTAGCATAGTCCAAATTCAGAAATCAGAAAGAAGGCAGAATGTTACAACGAGAAGTCCAGCACGAATTCAAGCGCATGAGTCAAAGGGAAAATAAGACAAATCTCAAAAGAAGCGGCCTTTGAACCTCAATTGATCCCAGCATAACAAATCTGATGAATAAAAGTCGTATCCCCAGAGAAACCTTTGAATATTTAGGGAAGGAAGCCATATCCCAGCGAACCGAACAAGATAGTGAGAACTGGGATTCAGAAAAGAAAAAGGCCAGTGCCATCCCCAAGTTTTCGGAAGAAGGAAGCGCCGGAAGAAACACAATCCGACAAGAAAGCAAGACAGCAAAGACAAGTTGAAAATAGATAAGATCTTGTGATCCATAGGCTAGCCTAGCTTCTGATTTTCTTATTTTCTTTTGGATACGGTGTAATAAGGAGATCAGTAAGGCAGTGGTACCAGTATACAACAGCAGTAACAGCAGAACCACAGTTCCCCGGTAGTCCCAACTACCAAGACTTCCCGAACTACATTGACCTGATTCCTGTTTAGCCCAGGATATGTAGGAAACCTCTGAAGCAAAGGTTCGGTCAAATCTTTCAAAAATGCTTCACGTGGAGTACTCGGATGGGCAAAAACCGCTCACTTTATCTTTGCACGAAAACCCTTCGTTTTTTCGGGCAAAGAGGGCAGCTGTAAGCACGCGATTTTTTCCCTATGAAAGAATTACTCCCAAAAATTCAAAATAAAATAATTTTCCTTTGTGTGCAATTTTTGTTATTTTTGTGGTATTTTTGTATAATTATTTGTATTTTTATGAGTGCATGTTTGTTTTAATTAATAAAAATATAAAATATATCACATTTTCGTTTAGTATTTAATTAAGTTTGTTTTACAAAAATGAAAGTCACAAAAAATAGGAATATTTTGCATTGTTAGCATTTAATGTCAAATTATGCAATTTTGTTTTAATGTGTGTTTAATTGTGTATGATAGTTGTAGACGTGTGATTTTTGACCCTCCCCGGGAATTTTCACATTTTTAGCGTGAATATTTAAATTGGGTCTAATATAGTTATTTTGACTATTTTACTTTATTTCGTCGCAAAAGAAAAATTACAAAATATATATATATAAATTTTAGCTTATGTATTTCTCATAAACTTGAAAAAAAATACAAAAAAAAAGTACCTTATTTTTATACTTTATATAATTTCAAAAATTATAAAAAATATAGTTTTATTAATGTTTTGTAGTCATTTTAAACTTAAAAAATATAGAAATAGTACTTTATATTTTTATCGTTGTATAATTTCGAAAATTTAAAAAAAAAGAAGAGTTATTAACGTTTTGTAGCCATTTCAATCTTGAAAAATACAAAAAATAGTACTTTATATTTTTCTTTATATAAAAACGAAAATGACAAAAATAGTTTTATTTATGCTTTGTAGCTATTTTAATCTTGAAAAAATACTAAAAAAAAAAGAAATAGTTTTGTTTTAAAAGTTAGTCTTATTTTTGTAATTATTTTGCTTGCATAGGATTAATTGAATAACATTGTGTTTTATTTTCGGGTCTGGGCAAAAGAATAATATTTGGGTTCAAACTACCCGTTTTTAGGCCTAATTTTCGGACTTAGCCTATAATAATCTGAGCCCACCACACATGGGGGACACGCGTGGGGAACACGGACGGAACACCATACACGGGGAACCCCACCGCGCATGGGGGACACATGTCTTGGACCCCTACACGTGTGGGGTCCATGTCCTTTGAACAAAGGCAAAACACATGGGGGATGGGAAATTTAAAAGGCTGAAATTTTTTGACAAGGGGGGAAGAACGTGAGAAAAGAAAGGATTGAAAGAATTTTAAAAGCAAACAATTTTTTAAAAAAAGGGAAAGGGACTTACACGTTTGTAAAAAAGGAAAAGAGGGATGCACATGCACGGACCAAAGGAAAAGAAAAGGAGTTTTGCAACTGTTCATCTTCTTCTTCATTTTGAAGAAGAAGAAACGAAACCAAAAAGGCTCCCCCCCCCCCGTCGAGCAGCAGCAACTGCTGTTGCGTCGTTCGCCATCTCCATAACCAACGACCCTACCTCCAGCTGTTCGACCAAACCCCGCTGCCCCCGTCGACCTCGACACCACCCTGTTGTTCCCCGTCGCGTCGCCACCATGCAGCGAGCAGTGCTGCTGCTGCTGCTCCTCGCGACCACTACCGTTGTCGCTGCTCCTCATGACCTGTCGTCGCTGCTGCTCCTCGTGACCTGTCGCTGCTGCTGCCCCGTCGACCATGGCAGCAGCGAGTCCAGCTGCTGCCGCTACTGTCCCCCTCACGATCACCACCCTCGTCCCTCCATTTGCGTTGCCAGTCCAAAACGTCCAGCTGCTGCTTCGTTTTTTTTAACGTCCACAAAACAGTCCGTTCGACTTCCAATAGTTCAACTCCGAGTTCGACTTGGGTTCGTTCAAGTTTTAGATTTTTTTTTCAAGATTATTTATTCCTTTGATTTATTTTCCGTTAGGGTTTTTGGTTTTAAGTGTTGTTCGTAATCTTGTTTTGTTCGTTCTATTTTTCGGATTATTGAATCTTTGTTTAAAGTGTTTATTTTTGTAAATCTTGTCTTGTTCGTTAGTTCTCTTTCTTCTTCAAGACCTTTTATTTGGTCAAGGTTTTTCTTCTGTTTGTTTGAGTGTGCGTTATAAGCTACCTTCGATTTGAACAACTTCGTCGAATAGTTAGTTTATGATTGCTTTGTTTGGACGAATACAACATGAATCACTTCTTAGGTCTGTTTTGATGCTTGAATCTTTTGTGTGATTTGACTTAAGGATTGGTTGTAGCTGTGTAGTAATTTGGTGTAGTTGTAAATCAGAGAGGTTTAAATACAGATTGCTAAGAGTGAGGGCAAGGCAATAATAATAGGGGATTTTCAGGGGCATTTTTGGGTGTTAAAAGATTTAAAATATTTAGTGTTAGTAGTCTGCCAGTTGAATATTTAGTGTATAATTAATGAATTATTTAATGAAAAGGGAATTAGTAGTGCAGAATACACCATGTCTGGTATCTTTAAGGGTGGAAAATCAGAAAATAAGTATGAGATTAATGATAAAAGTGTATAGATGCACATGGGAGGGAATATACAGGCTGAAAGTGAAAACTTTGAATAAATAATGTTTAGTTCTAGCCTATAAATAGGAGGAGTTGATATAGAAAAGGGGACTGGAAATTTAAAGAAAAAAAAATTCAGAAACTTCAAAGTGAGAAATAGGCTAATTTTTCCGAATTAAAAGTCAGTCTTTGAGAGCTAAAAATTGAAAGTGAGGTCCTTTTCTTTACTACTGAAATCAGAACTTTGTTACTGCCTCTGTGGATTGCGTTTAGTGTTACTGATTTTCAGTCAGGCTTTCCGGGGTTTTTCAGTTTGGTTCTGACCATTGTTACACTGGTTATTGCTGGTTTTTGTTGCTGTTATTTGCTGTGGGATTCTGTTGTTGTGCTACTGCTGTACATTGTTACTCCTGACCTCTTTTCTCTCTATTTGTAATTCGAATTCCAGGTACACATTCGAATCTTGTAGTGATAAAGCTTTGAAGTTAAAATGCAACAATAAAATCCAACCGCTTCAATAAAGTAGATAGTAGACAATCTGGTCTATTTTGTTTTTTTTTCTTTGTGAACTGTTTTAATTTTTGTTTTTTTGTATAATTGAACTGAAAAAAGAAGGAATCGTATAAATGGTCATGCACTGATATAACATGAACCTTTCAATTTTGTTAGATTAATGGGGTAAATCATGATAAGTAGCATATCTTTAGTTAGTTTTAGTTAACCTCACCACAGTTAAAAATGGTTAATTATAGTAACGTTAGTCAATCTTGTACGTTTTTTTATATGCATAATTCCAGTTTTAGTAATATTAGCTTATGGAATAAGGCGCGAAACAATTTTCCATTTTTAAGTTCAAGTACAATTTTCGTTAGCATCTGTTGTAATCTATTAATTAAATAAGCTACGGTTTTTTTAGCATGTATTTAACAAGATTTTTCTTTATTTAGGGACAAAAATAAAAAAATAGAAATGTAGTTACTTTCCTTTTTTTAAAAAATAAATAAATAAATAAATGAGACGAGCTTCGTCAAATAAAAACAAAAAAAATAATAATAATAAATAAAAATTGCAGGACCCACATTAAAGGTTTAAGAATTTTTTAGAAGTCGGAAGGGCCGTTTAGCGAATTTCACGGCCCTCCCAAAAGATAATAACGCGCTAGAATCTTTAGGCGCGGCTTTAGTAAATTACATTCATAAATGTGGGTGGGCATTTTATGCGGCCCGAATCCAAATCCTAAGACGTTGAATAGGGTGTGCCTAAGATTGCGGGTTCATTTGATGCGGCGCAATCTGAAAACATACCTTAAACGGCGTTCACTCTCTCGAATAAATATGTATATGTAAAAGCAATAAAAAGTAGAATTAGCACATAAGTTATTCATGTAAAAATCAGATAATAGCTAAATGCAACAGTTGAGCGACCGTGCTAGAACCACGGAACTTGGGAATGCCTAACACCTTCTCCCAGGTTAACAGAATTCCTTATCCGGATTTCTGGTTCGCGGACTGTTAAACAGAGTCATTCTTTTCCTCGATTCGGGATTAAATTGGTGACTTGGGACACCCTAAATCTCCCAAGTGGCGACTCTGAAATAAATAAACAAATCCCGTTTCGATTGTCCTTTAATTGGAAAAACTCCTTCACCCCCTCTCGGGTATGTAAAAAGGAGGTGTGACAGCCATTTTTAAACATGTTGTTTGAAATATATCCACAGTTTGCAACGTATCTAAAGATTAGCCAATTCGCTCAAACTTCAAGACACAACGACCTGAAGTTTAAACCTCAAGATTCAAATATTAGAACATTGTGTCTTAAAGTTCAAAAATCGTGTCCAAAAATTCGAATCTTATATCCTTAATTTTAAATTAGAAATTCAAAAATTCAGGACACTTAGTCCTGAATTTCAATTAGTGGCTCAAAAATTTATGATACTAAGTCCTGAATTCCAAATTAGCAGCTCAAAAATTCAGGATACTTAGTTCTGAAGTTTGGACAAATTGGCTAATCTTTAAATATATTGTAAATTATGGATATATCTTAAATAGCGGGCTTAAAAGTAACTATTGGCACACTTCGATCAATGTTGTCTCCGTGTGACCTATAAGTTATGAGTTCAAAATCGTGGAAGCAGGTATTAATGCTTGTATTAGATTGGGTTGTCCATAAAATATCCCTTAGGGTGTGACCCTTCCCGGAGACTGTATGAATGCGGGATACTTTATGCACCGGCTGCCCTGCCCTATTATGTGTATGGGTCAAAATCAAATCAGAGAAATTCGACATGCGGAGACAATTGTCATGAGCAACCTGCGAATCGAATTGAGTTGTCTGGCCGAGGTCGAGTAGTGATCAACAACAAGGCCGAGGTCGAGCAGTGATCAACAACAAGGCCGAGGTCGAGCAGTGATCAACAACAAGGCCGAGGTCGAGCAGTAATCAACAACAAGGCCAAGGTCGAGCAGTACATATAGAAGCAACAACTAGTTTTGCTTTGGAATCTTTAAAGGGAATATTCTACTGAATATTCTCTTTAATTGCACTGTTTAGGGATCCTTGGGATATCCCATATAAAAGGTACGAGAGAAGAATGAAAAGGGGAGACTTCTGAACAAGCAGACTCTCTCTCTAGAAAATATACAAACACATCTCTCTAAAGAGATTAGATTATCTGTTATCCCATACCCTCCATAAGATCCGAAAAGGGTCCTAAGATTCTTGTATTTGTCTATCATTCATCTTTATCAATGAAAGAGGATCCTCCCCACTCAAGATTGGATGAATCTTTTCCTTTATTTACATTTTATTGTCATTTAATGTTACTTAATGCATCTTTTTTCATACTATTAAATCTGGCCATAATCACTGCCGGTATTTATACTCAATTATATTTTTCTATTCATGTTATTCATCTCATATCTAGAATTAATTATCATGAACTAGGATTTACCCTCTATCTTCTTATTTAATTAGTTTAACAAAAAGGTCTCATACTTTTTTGGTCAAACAATTTGGTGCCGTTTGGGGAATTTTTTAGTTAAAATTTTAGTTTCCTCTAGATCTAAATTCAATTCTAGTTTCACTTTCTGCTCATTGTAGCTTCATGCTTTCGTTATTGCGAACTTGAGAAATTTGTAGACAAGCTCTTGAAATAATTAGACCAATCAAGATTGGATCTTTATATATATGTATGAAATGTATTACAAGTTTTTAGTCGATTACATTGTTGCTGCATGATGCTGGAAAACATGTTGTTTATGCTAAATGGAACAAGGTTGTGACTTATGAAGATTTTGTAAAAACGAGAAATTAAATTATGTTTGATATCAGTATGAAAACTACGTTTTGCTGTAATAGTGGCTTTGGTATGTCATTGCTAGTGTAAGATTATGGCCATTATGTATTAAGGATGTCCATAATTTTGTTGCCATGTTAATGCTAGGCATCAATTTATGTCTTATATATACTGCTCTCTCTTTTAGAGAGGGATGATAGCTTATTGTGTGACTCTTTTGAAATGATAAACTTGTCCTACCTTTATGTTTATGGTATGGCTTACGTATCATTTAGTTTTGTGCACTCAAGATTGGATTAGATTACAGTTACGTCGGGATCGGGAATGGGACTCGAACTTGAGGTCCCAACGGGCGAAGTAATTTGCCAATCCAAAAAAATGCCCAAATATGACTAACAACAAAGTCGAGCACGAGGCCGTGATTGCAGGTCTAAAGCTAGCACTCGAGTACGGAGCAAAACGAGTCGTGTTACGGTGCAACTCTCAACTCGTTGTCAATCAAGTCACAGGGACTTTTCAAATCGAGGAACAGAGACCACAAAAATACCAGGGTGAGATTTTCAAGCTGTTGCCCGAGTTCGACGAATGTCAGCTCGACCAAATCCCTCGAGCACAGAATATCGAAGAAGACAGCCTTGCCAAACTGGTAGCGGCCACTAAAAGCATAACCGGAGAAGGGAACGTGGTCACTCCTCCCCACTTGCCGACCAATCAAATAGAGGCAATGAATGATTTCATTTGGTTTAACTGAGAGGCAGGAGCATTCTCCCAGATACGCGGACAGGGAATGATCGCCATCATATAAAAAAAAAATAATCCTAAGACGCCAAGAGACTATATAGACTGGGATTGGATTGCCAGACCAGAAAACATGTAAATCACTCTAATATGTGTCAGCAAAGCATAAGTGCATAAAGCTCACCCGCATTTTCGCCAAAGCGACGCTGCATCAATTACACAAGTTACATTCAGCCTCGTCTGAATCAACATTCGGCCTCGCCCGAACAAACAATCGCCCTCGCCCGAACCAACACTCGACCTCGCCCGAATTAACACTCGGCCTCACCCGAATTAACAGTCGGCCTTGCCTGAATTAACATTCGGCCTCCTCGCCCGAATTAACATTCGGCCTCCTCGCCCGAATTAACATTCGACCTCGCTCGAATTAACTCTCATTCGATCTCACTCAAATTAACATTGGGCCTCCTTGCCCGAATTAACATTCGACCTCACTCAAATTAACTCTCATTTGATCTCACTCGAATTAACATTCATCCTCGTCCGAATTAACATTCGGCCTCCTCGCCCGAATCAACTTTAGGCCTCGCCCGAATCAACATTCGGCCACGCCCAAACCAATACTTGGACTCACCCGAACCAACACTTGGCCTCGCCCTAACCAATACTCGGCCTCGTCCGAATTAACATTCGGCCTCCTTGCCCGAATTAACATTCGTCCTTGCTCGAATTAACTCTCATTCGATCACACTCTAACTAACATTCGGCTTCCTCATCCGAATTAACATTCGGCCTCCTCGCCCGAATCAACATTCGACCTCCTCGCCCGAATTAATGTTCGGCCTCCTCACTCGAATCAACATACGACCTCGCTCGAATTAACATTCGGCCTCCTCGCCCGAATTAACACTCGGCCTCTTCGCCCGAATTAACATTCTGCCTCCTCGCCCGAATTAACATACCGCCTCCTCGCCCGAATTAACATTCGACCTCGCTCTAATCAACATTCGACCTTGCGCAAATCAACATTCGACCTTGCGCAAATCAACATTTGGCCTCCTCGCTAGGGGTGGACATCGGTCTGTTCGGTTTGGTTATGAATATTATCGGTTTTGCCTATCGGTTATCGGATTATAAATATCATAACCCAATAACCAAATCGATAAGATATTGGTTATCGGTTATCGGTTAATCAGTTATTGATCATTATCGGTTCGGTTGTCGGTTTACCCGATAAGATAAAACAACTAAAATAATTCCGCAATGTATAAAACCGTTTTGCTAAAACAGTTTTATAAGATTTGCAATGTATAAAATAGTTTCGGTAAAATCAGTGTTCTTAAGATCTTCTTTGTTCAAACGACTAGCAGTAACTCTTTTTACATTGATATCTACTTTTTTACTCTAGTACAAAATTATGTATATAGATTAAAAAATTTATTAGTTATGAAATACAAATGTTATAATAACTGACATAAGACAATTTTGTAACAGCTCAACAATTAAAGCACACGACAAATTTCACTTCAGCTTTCAAACAAACTAAGAAAAATTCAGAGCCAGAATGTTTTCAAACAAACTAAGAATAAGATGAAGATGAAGCAACTAAAAACTTACACGAAGAATCAAGATGAAGCTGAAGAATGCGACTGAGAAATGCGACTGAAGAGTGAAGTGAAGATGCGACTGAAGAATCTAATGGATCTGAGAAATGAAGTGAAGATGCGACCGAAGAGTGAAAGAAAAAAGCTGAGAAATGCGACTGATGCCAGCCTGAGTCTTGACGGGCTGAATGGTGATGGCGTGATATGACTAAGCCGGCCTGAGTCTTGACGGGCTGACTGGTAAGGGCGTGAGGCAGAGAAACTAAGAAAGAATAGGGAAATCAAAGAGTGAACTATGAATTATAAAACCCTAGTATGTATATACCTAAGGGTAACCTAGTAAATTAGTTAATCCTTATTGGGTTATCGGTTTTACCCAATAACATAATTGCCAAACCGAGCCCGAACCGATAACCCAGTAATTTTTTTTAACCCGTTACCAAACCGTTAACCCAATAAATAATTAACGGTTTGGGTTATCGGTTTTACCCGATGTATGCCCACCCCTACTCCTCGCCCGAATTAACATTCAGTCTCTTCGCTTGAATCAACATTTGACCTCCTTGCCCGAATCAAGATTCGACCTCGCTCGAATCACATTCGATCTTACTTGAATTAACATTCGACCTCCTCGTCCGAATTAACATTCGACTTCCTCGCACGAATCAACATTCGACCTCACTCGAATCACATTTGATCTCGCTCGAATTAACATTCAGCCTCCTCGCTCTAATTAACATTCAGCCTCTTCGCGCTAATTAACATTCGGCCTCGCTCGAATTAACTAACATTCGACCTCGCTCGAATTAACTCACACTCGACCTCGTTCGAACTGATTAAGACACATTTGACAGTCCAAATTAGTTGAGTGACATTCGACCTCGCTCGAATTCAACTCACATTCGACTTAGCTCGAACTTGATTCACATCTAGACCTCGTTCGATTTAAATATGGCAATGTTTGACTTCGCTCAGACTAATCAAAGACACTTGATCACGTTCGAATTAACGCCTACCAACGATTCCTTTGAAACCATTAATCGAAGAAAACGTTCAAGAAAAAGAAAAATATAATTAGAAATAAGCAGCAAAAGTAGCATTCCAAATTAAAAGAAGTATCAGAAAAAGGCATCTTACAAGGGCCGAATCGCCCGTCCAGATCTAAGGACGCGGATGACCTCCTCCGATGCCGCCACCCCTTGCCAAAGCCGCCATCCTAGACTCGTCAGCCTTCTCCAACTCTACTGTCTTCTTGATCAACTCATCACTCGAGTCATTGGCCCTGATTGAACTCTGCTCAAGTTCAGTCCGCGGGGATACCACTTTGACTTGAAGATCAGCACCTTCAGCCGTGATCCTCACTAGTCGACCTCCCCATCCGAATTTCTTGAACTGCAATTAATGAAGTCTGCTCACCGAACTCGACCAAAAGACGACCTCGATAAGTGGATGGACTAACTGTATGGGTCAAAATCAAATCAAAGAAATTCGACATGCAGAGACAATTGTCATGAGCAACTTACGAATCGAATTGAGCTGTCTGGCCGAGGTCGAGCAGTGATCAACAACAAGGCCGAGGTCGAGCAGTACATATAGAAGTAACATCTCGTTTTGCTTTGGAATCTTTAAAGGGAATATTCAGTATTCTCTTTAATTATACTGTTTAGGGCTCCTTGGGATATCGCATATAAAGGGTATGCGAGAAGAATGAAAATGGATTAGATTGAGCAAATATACAAACAGGCTCTCTCTCTAGAAAATATACAAACACATCTCTCTAAAGAGATTAGATTATCTGTTATCATATATCCTCCATCAGATCCGAAAAGGATCCTAAGATTCTTGTATTTGTCTATTATTCATCTTTATCAAATGAAAGAGGATCCGCTTCACTCAAGATTGAGTGAATCTTTTCCTTTATTTATATTTTATTGCCATTTAGTGTTACTTAATGCATCTTTTTCATACTACTAAATCTAGCCAAAACGCTGACAACATTTATACTCAACTATATTTTTCTATTCATGTTATTCATCTCAGATCTAGAATTAATTATCCTTAACTAGAATTTACCCTCTATCTTCTTATTTAATTAGTTTAACAAAAAGGTCCCATACTTTTTTGGTCAAATATTATGCACTACTTCATAGCTAAGTTTCATTTGTTGTCCTCTCACTTGTCACTAGCTAATGAGCAGTGGACTACTTTGAAGTAAAATATTTGAATGTTTAAATTTTAATTTAAACGGAATATAGTGCAATTTAGCTTTCAAACTTAGATATATTTTCTCTGGATAAAAGAAAAGAAAACAAAACTAAGACAGAGGGAGTACCAAGTACCAACTTTGGACATTTCATAAATTCATATAACTATACTCGTATAACAATAATTTAGCTATTAAGTTATGTGAAAGATACTTAACCAAGCATCTATACTTATATTTGCCATAGGATGTCCAATAGCTCCGACTTTACTTGATGAAAGCACCTTTGTCATCTTTCATTAATTAATAATAATAACTCCATATCCACATTTAATGTGAGCTTTTCTCATTTTCCATTACAACACTCTTGAATCCTTAACTATTATTTCTGTTGATTGTTTGACTTAGATTGTTTATTTATGAAATTATCGATTCAAAGTGGATCCTAATTCATCGAATTTTATACTGATTTGAGTCAGTATGTTTTACCAAAACACACTCAATATTCAGGTTTAAGGTTACTGTTCTTAGGTCAACATTTAGGAAATAAACCCCCAATTAATCAAGTTTTTTTCAGACTAGTTACACTTCAAGTTATCCAAACCTTATCCATTAGCTCTAGACTCTAGTGCAACAAGTTATGCTGTCTTTTGGCATAAAAAGAATATTAGTCACCCTTAAACACATTAATATAATATAATACCAACGGCCAGTGAACTAAATACATACGCCTCTTACTGTTGCCCAACTTTAGGATCAAGTTTATTTTGAATTGAATTGTAAGGAAAGGAACTATAAAGTCAACTAAAACGAGACAAATGACTCCAAGTGTTCCTAACCAAAAACAGTTTCTAAAAACACACACACAAAAAAAAAAAAAAAAAAAAGAACAAGAAGAAGAAGAGAAGAACAAGATTGCCACAAACACCCAAAGAAAAGAAAAGTGCCAAGTGGCACAAGATCTAGGCACTTCAATACAGACCAATCAACGTCAAAGTTATTGCCACGTCAGAAATTGCCCGTAACAAGCAACCTCCTCACCGACTCCACATAAGTACCGTGCACCTCCCCACACTTTATTTCGCCTTCCTCCTCTCACAGATCCAAAAGACTCGATCGTAAATATTTCTTAGCTCCCTAATTTCATTTCCCGATCACCGGACGTGACATTTCTCCACCCTAATTTCCTCCTACTACGGCGGAACGCGGCGGTCGGTGGATGGCAAGAACCAATAAATATACCTCCCTTAACTTCAACGACATCTACGAAAAGAAAACCACTAGCAGCAGCTCCGCCGCCTCCGGCAGACCGCACTCTTCTTCATCATCTTCTTTTAATGGTCCCAATAAGACTATTATCTCTAACTCTCGTATTCATGGACACATGCTTGTCCTGAGCCGGCCCACTCCCAAGCCCATCTCCATTCCGCAACCCCAGCCTCAGCCTCTTCCGATCCAGCAACAGCCGAAGTTACAAAGCCCACCGGATCAAACCCGAGCTGAATCGGACTCCATTTCGCTTCGTCCACAGGGTCGTACTGGTTCCGGGCCCACTACAACACTTTCTTCTTCTCCTGTGAACCCCCCTTCACCTTTGCAATCGCCTTTGCCAAAGTCGAACAGGTTCGTGCCGCCACATCTTAGACCGGGATTTGTGGGCCGGGAGGAGAAACCGGTCCCGGATGGTCAGGGAGTGAGAGCCAGACCGGAGGTTGGGCCTGGGCTGCATCGTCAGGGGGGACATCTTGGGTCGTCACCTAATCGGTTCGGAGAGAACGGTAGGCCCAAATCGGGAGGTGGGTATGAGCGAACGAGGAGGGGATTTGGGGAGGCTGATTCGGTGGATTTCATGAACCGGCGTGGTTCTAGCGGGGCTCGGCCCAGCTCTAGTGGATGATGTCATCATGGTATGATGCCTCATTTTCTAACATCTCTCGTATTCATATGGATTTAAGTTACATGATTTAATCAATTTTAAATTTTTACACTGGTAGTGTAACTTAACTTATCAATCAATGTTTATTAAATATAGGTAATTAAAATATTTGATAGTGTAACTTAAGCTCCATATTCATATTTACATAAGGGCCTGGTCGTTTAGCTTTTCCGTTTATATGCTCGTAGGAATTTTTCTAGAAATGTGGTACTAATGAATCAACTTCGCTTCCTTCTCAAAGGGAAAAAAATTTCTCATAATGAATAAACTTTGCTTTCTTTTTGTGCACTATGCTTGAAATTTCCATGTTCTTGGTACTAGTTTCCTTTAGGAGTTCGCTTGGATTTACGTTCCATATTTGTTTGTGCTAGTTTCCTCTTGGAGTTCGCTTGGATTTACGTTCAAAATTTGTTTCATAAGTGTGTGATTTTGTTTATTATGAGCGTTTGTGACTAGCTAGAGCTGCCAAGTTGAAATGAATTTTTGTGTGATGAGTGGTGCTGCTTTCCTAATCATTTGGGATTGTTTGGTGAAAAGAGTATGTAAGCTTGGTTTGTTTTCTGCTTATATTTGGACGTATTTTTTTTATTGCCTTATTGGTTGGCAAGTACCAGTCCAATGCTTGTGAGGCCATGCATGTCTTATTGCGTGCCAATTCAGACCTTTGTCATTTTTTGAGATGCTTGTAATAAGACTTTTCGAATTATATTATGCTCATGTACAACTTCCATCTTATGTCATATCCATTCTTGAGCATTGACTTGACCTATATTCCAGCCATATTACATTTATTACTCATGTATGTTTTGACCATTCTCCCAGAAGGTGAAACGTACTTGTTGAGTGGCTATGACATGACTACAATTTTTCATCTGAGGTTTTATCATTGCCTGTTTTTGAGCATGCAAAATATATTTTTTTTACTATGCTTGGTTGGAGAGAAGCACAACCATATAATTATTAAGACGGCCGTTTACTTTTTCATCACATTTTTTCATAAAAGAGTGCTGTATTGGGAAAAAACTGAGTCTGAATATTGAAGATGACGTGTCATGACATGTGGACTGGTCAAAAGGTCAAAACGCAATAAATAGCCAAGAGGCACGGGCGACAACAAATAGGGGGAAAAGAAAGCAACATAGGTGTGGACCGTTACTAAAGTAGGTACGAGTCTCGTACCTATTCGAGTCGTTTAAAGATCAAAGATCAGAAGAAGTTGAAGATACGAATCTGATGACGTAAAAGAGTTTAAATACAGCATTAAATGTCAAATACGTTAGAGAATCTGAATTAAATAGAAATGATTGTGTAACGTTTCTTTTAAATATCATTTATTGCTCATAATTGTCTCATTAAGACAAAAGCATTATATTTTCTCCTAGAATCAACTATAAAAAGGGAGAGACTCAACATTTGTAAGGACACGAAATACTATTGAGATCTTACTGAAATACAAAACTATTTACTGCTTTACCATCATTCTCAAAAATATTTTATTTTCGTCTCCTGATTATCAGTAACCCGAATTTCTTTCTAGCTTTGACCAAAGACTCAGATTTTTGGTTAAACAAATTGGTTCCGTTACCGGGAATCTGATAATCTTTTCTTTTAAGCTACATCTTGTCCATTGTTATCACCATGTCAAACAACAACACCAACAATAACAATGAAATCACTTTGGGAAACCCTGAAAATCAAATCCATCAAAATCAAGGAGATTTACATAACATTGAAGTGGTTCCCTCCCCTCAAAATTCACCACGTCAATCTCGTGAAGGCACTCCTGAATCTCGTGCTGATCAACAAGAACAATCTGAACACTTTGAAGGTGGTACAAATGAAGCTTTACAAAAGCTAATTGATGCACAGGTCGGCAAAGCTCTTCAGGCTCTAGTTAGTCGATTGCCTGCTGCACTACCCACACCAACTCCTAATAATAATACATTGGAGAATCCCCGTTCTGGTCTTGTTAATTCTGGAAATGGAGGAACCACCAGTGAACCACAGGAAGGGGAACCAGGTAATTCAAATAATTCCTATTTGCAAAATTTAGTACTAACCTTGCAGAAACAGATTAAGGAACAAAATGAACGTATTGAGCAAATCCCTGGAGTTCCGCCTGTAATAAAAGGAGTTGACATGGACAAATACTCACAACAACCTTGGAAGCCAAGTGCTACTCCCTTTCCAATTCCGAAAAAGTTCAAAATGCCTGACATCCCGAAATATGATGGTACTACAGACCCACGTGACCACGTGACTGCATTTACAACAGGCGTGAAAGGCAACGACTTGACCAAACAAGAAATTGAATCAGTACTGGTCAAGAAATTTGGAGAAACACTCACCAAGGGTGCATTAACCTGGTATTCTCTTTTATCTGAAAATTCTATAAATTCTTTTGCTGAGCTTGCAGATTCTTTTATTAAAGCACATTCGGGAGCACAAAAGGTTGAGAAAAGAATGGAAGATATTTTCAAAATCAAACAAGGAGGATTCAGAGTTGCTCAGAGACTTTGTTGATAGATTCCAGCGTGAAAGAATGACTCTACCCCGTGTGCCTGACAACTGGGCTGCAATAGCTTTTGCAAGTAATTTAAATGACAAAAGTTCTGAAGCCACGAGAAGACTCAAAGAAAGCCTTCGAGAATTCCCTGCAACCACGTGGAATGATGTTTACAACAGGTATAGTACGAAGCTGCGAATTGAAGAAGATACCGTACCTAAGTTTCATCATGAAGAAAGGGTGGTTCCAGAAGATCAGAAACCGAAAAAAGATCAGGTAAAAACAGGTACGATCCATATATGGGACCTGTAGGAAAAGACCCACGGTCAAAACAAGATAGCCAGCAATATGATCAAAAATCGAAGAATAGGGACTCTGGTTCTTCATCGAAATTCAGAAATGATCGGAACATACAAGAGTCACGAGATGATGACAGAAGATTAAAGGCACGGTTCGGCGGATATAACTTTAATGTCACTACCTCCGAGCTCGTGACTGTTTTGAGAAGTATGGGAGATAAGGTGCGGTGGCCAAAAGAGATGCGGTCAAATCCAAATAGACGCAATCCAGATCATTGGTGCGAATTCCACAATGATCACGGGCACAAAACTTCAGAATGTAGATTCTTGCAGAGTGAAGTGGATCATCTATTGAAGCAAGGGTACCTCACTGAGTTATTTAGTGAAAAAGGTAAACAAGCCTATATGAAAAATAGGCAAGAGCCACCAAAGCCTCCTTCACCCAAGAGAACAGTGAATGTGATAAGTGGGGGAGAAGATATTCACGGCGTAACCTACACAGTTTCCAACAAGGTTTCTAAAGTAACAATTACACACGGGAAACGAGTACGGTAGGTTTTAGAAAATGAAAGTATTTCATTCGATGATGCACCGAAGGAGTGATCACCCCCCATAATGACGCACTGGTAATATCTTTACTTGTACATAATACTAATGTAAAACGAGTTTTGATTGACCCAGGGAGTTCCGTAAATATTATACTACTAAAGGGTATTACGTGAAATGCAAGCTGAAGACAAAATGATATCCAAGGCGCATACCTTGTCAGGCTTCGACAATTCAAGTGTGATAACAAAAGGAGAGGTAATTCTAACAACTTTTGCTGCAGGTGTTGTTAAAGAAACTAAATTCAGGTAGTTGATATGGAAATGGCCTACAATATGATCATGGGGAGGCCTTGGATCCATGATATGGATGCTGTTCCGTCAACTCTACATCAAGTTATTAAATTTCCATCACCGTGGGGGATTTGTCAAATTCGAGGGGATCAGCAAACAGTGAGGAGTATCAATACTGTAACAGATACGAGCACCGTAAACAAAGAAAAATAGCAATTACAGGAAACAGTTGAAGATGTCAGCAATCAAACCTCAACTGAGCGAGAGAAAACAGATTTAAACTCGAGACCTGATACAATTCAAGAACCTGAGGAGAATGAAAATATCAAAACAACCATCGAAGAACTCGAGGCTGTGATATTATTTGAGCAATGGCCTGAACGGAAAGTTTATGTTGGAGCTAATTTAAACTCAAACATGCGAGGCATGTTAATTGAATTTCTAAAATCTAACGTGGGCTGTTTTGCTTGGTCCCATGCTGACATGACAGAGATACAACCGGATGTGATGACTCACAGATTAAACGAAGACCCATCATTTACACCAATAAAGCAAAAGAAAAGAAAGCAAGGGGCTTTCAAAAACCAGGTGATTCAAGATGAGGTCCAAAAGCTATTAAAAATTGGGTCAATCCGCGAGGTAAAGTACCCTAATTGGTTAGCCAACACAGTTGTTGTACCTAAGAAAAATGGTAAGTGGCGAGTCTGTGTAGATTATACAGATCTTAATAAAGCTTGTCCAAAAGATTCTTTTCCTTTACCACATATAGATCAATTAATTGATGCAACTGCAGGACATGAACTTTTAAGTTTTTTAGATGCATATTCAGGGTACAACCAAATTAAAATGGACCCTAGTGATGAAGAAAAACTTCTTTCATCACAGACAGGGGGACTTACTGTTATAAAGTAATACCCTTTGGTCTCAAAAATGTTGGGGCAACCTATCAAAGGTTGGTCACCAAAATGTTCCAAGAACATTTAGGAAAGACAATGGAGGTATATATAGACGATATGCTCGTCAAAACCCAGCAGTCTCATGATCATATTTCTCATCTATCTGTTACATTTGAAATTTTGCGAAAATTTAATATGAAACTCAACCCAGAAAAATGTGCATTTGGAGTTGCGTCAGGTAAGTTTTTGGGTTTTCTTGTTTCTAACCGTGGTATTGAGGTAAATCCTTCTCAGATCAAAGCAATAGAAGAAATCCCTGATATCCTTACTAATAAAAAGGAAGTTCAAAGATTAACGGGAAGAATTGCAGACTTGGGGAGATTTATTTCCAAATCCTCAGAAAAGTGTTTTAAGTTTTTCTCTGCACTCAAAAAGCAAGATCATTTTGAATGGAATGAAGATTATCAACAAGCCCTTAGAAATTTGAAAGCTTATTTGTCAAAACCACAGTTATTGGCAAAACCAAAGGTGGGAGAAAAGCTTCTCATTTATCTGGCTGTATCTGAAGTTGCGGTAAGTGTTGTTTTAGTCCGTGAGGACCAAGGTAAACAATCTCCTATTTATTATGTAAGTAAGTCCTTATTAGATGTTGAGACACGATACCCACAGCTAGAAAAGTTAGCATTAACTTTGATCATGGCATCTAGAAAATTAAGACCTTATTTTCAATGTCATCCCATTATTGTAGTTTCTGCTTTTCCGCTTCGAAATATTTTGCATAAACACGAACTGTCAGGAAGATTAGCAAAATGGGCTATAGAATTAAGTGAATATGAAATCATTTATCAACCCAGGACCGCTATAAAATCTCAAGTACTAGCTGATTTCGTGGCTGATAAAGTCAGGGGATGCATTTAGAAACAGAAAAAGAATTACAAGTTTTTAATGGTGCAAACCCAGGGACTTGGGTTTTATTCACTAATGGATCATCCAATATAAAAGGAGCAGGTCTAGGTATAGTTCGCATACCACCTATGGGTGAAATTATTAGGCAAGCTATAAAATGTCATTCTATAACTAACAATGAAGCAGAGTACGAAGCTGTAATTGCAGGTTTGGAATTGGCAAGAGAACTCGGCATAACACAAATTATAATCAAGAGTGATTCTCAACTCGTGGTCAATCAAATGCTGGGGATTTATACAACCAGGGAAACTCGAATGCAAGAATATCTCGAAAAGGTACGGGAACTAATTAAGCAATTCCAAACTTGGAAGGTAATGCAGATCCCAAGAGATGAGAATATGGAGGCAGATGCTTTAGCTAATCTCGCATCTGCAGCTGACGTAGCAAACGACGCAAATGCTTCAGTCATACATTTATTTCATTCCGTTCTCGAACCTGATAAGAATGAGGTAAATTTTAATCATCTAACATGGGATTGGAGAAACGAAATTATTGTTTTTTTACAGCACGGAACCGTGCCTATTGACAAAGGGAAGGCTCACGCGCTTCGCAAAAAAGCCGCTCGATATTGTTTTTATCAAGGAAATCTTTATCGAAAGATGTTCGGTGGACCACTAGCACGGTGTCTCGGACCCTCTCAAACAGAATATGTGATGAGGGAAGTGCACGAAGGACATTGTGGAAATCACGCAGGGGGAAGGTCGCTGGTAAGAACATTGATTCGAGCAGGATATTATTGGCCTAAGATGGAAGAAGAGGCAAACTGTTTCGTGTCCAAATGTGATAAATGTCAAAGATACGGCAACAATATGCACAGACCAGCTGAGTTACTACACCCTGTTATAGCCCCGTGGCCCTTTATGAAATGAGGAATGGATATCGTAGGTCCACTTCCACAAGCAAAAGGTCAGGTAAAGTTTCTACTTGTACTCACAGATTATTTCACTAAATGGGTAGAAGCAGGAGCATTTAAACAGGTACGAGAGAAGGAAGTTAAAGACTTCATATGGCGAAATATAATATGCCGCTTTGGAGCACCAAAGGAGATCGTGTGTGACAATGGACCACAATTCATAGGAGCTCAAATCACAGAATTTCTTCAAAGTTGGCAGATTAAAAGGATAACGTCTACGCCATACCATCCAGTGGGTAATGGACAAGCGGAATCCACTAACAAAGTCATTATCAACAACTTGAAGAAGAGGTTACAGGATTCAAAAGGTAATTGGCCTGAGGTATTACCTGGAGTATTATGGGCTTATCGTACAACGACAAAAACAAGCACTGGAGAAACACCATTTTCAATGGTTTATGGTGCGGAAGCCTTAATTCCAGTTGAAATAGGTGAACCAAGCACACGGTACGTTCGGGCAACGGAGGAATCTAATGATGAAGAGATGCGGGTCAACCTTGATTTGCTTGAAGGAAGAAGAGAAGCTGCATTGATAAGAATGGCAGCACAAAAGCAAGTAATTGAACGATATTACAATAGGAAAGCACGCCTCAGATTTTTCAAAATTGGGGACTTCGTGCTTAAAAAGGTGTTCCAATCTGCAAAGGCTGCTAATTCAGGAAAGCTAAGTCCAACGTGGGAAGGACCATACAAAGTTCGTGACATTGCGGGAAAAGGAGCATACGAGTTGGAGACAATGGACGGCAAAGTTTTACCCTCACATTGGAATGCCGTCCATTTAAAGAGGTATTACTTCTGAAAAAGTACCCACGGTCAGGTATCGCCATGTTAAAATTTTTTCTTTTGAATTATTAAAGTTTTACTAACGATTTTAGATGCTAGGCAAAAACCCTAACTCGTGCCAAATGATGAGTCACGACCTGCAAGGCAAAATGGAGTGTTCTAAAATTCCAAGCCCAGGGTTACAATTAATCTGATGGAAATACACACGAGTTAGGCAGTCTTCATCTATAATCACACCTCCGAGTCCCGTATCTTTTTCTGTTTCAGGAAAAGGACCAAATAGAAAGAAATAACAAGTGCTCGAGGCTTCATACTTCACCGCTCAAACACTTGGGGGACTACATATTATACACAAATATGTGTAGATAAACAGATACGAAATCGAACAAAAGTCGACCACAAAGAGACAAGTGTTGAGAAAAAGTTACGAAGTCTTCAGCATTCATCATCATGTTCAACAAACACAAGACATTCATCATAATGTTTTTCCCATGAGAACAACAGAGTCATCTCTCAAACTCATAAAGGCTATGTACTAAAACAGGTTATGAAGAAAAACCTTGTTTATTTCACCGCTGTAAAAATCTGTTACAAGAAAAACAGTTATGAGAAAGTCATAGATGGATTTTAATACATGTAATAGTCAAAAAAACTTGTTAAAGTTCATGAATAAAACTTATCACAGTTGTTTCATACAAAACATGTGTATTCCTATTTCTTTCATCGTATTATAACACCATTGTGAAGTTGAGACGTCTTCTTCATTAAGTGTCGATAAAATAAAAGGGCCCTCTTTTATAAACCTCATGTTAATAAGTCATGAGAAGAATCATAAAGCATTTTCAAAGGATAAAAATGCTAAACTATTCTATAAGTCCTAAATAAGTAAGGAAAAGGCAAGAATAGAACACATTGAAGTACTAACAAAACTTCTTAATATAATTAAAAAGACTAAGTAGAAACTTAGTCAATAAAAGTTTATACAAGTGCCCCATTATGATAACTGGGGACTTTCACCAAAAAATCCCTTAAAAGCTAAGGGATAAAACCATCGTCCAATTGAAGGGGTTAGCACATCAGAAGTTGCAATATTAATTTCACTTTTAGCCACAAGCACGGTGGCAACTTCTGAAGAAGCAGCAACAGGAATGGTTTCAATTGAGCTTGAAATGTTAGAATCAACGAGGGAAGCAAGAGTCACGGAAGCTTCAACTTCCACAGACTGAGTCATAGAAGTTTCACCCTCTGAAGCTGGAATTGCAACATTTTCAACTTCAACTGCCATAGCAACGACTTCTTCATTTAAAGGTTCTTCAGTCACGGGAGCTTCAATTGACGGAGAAAGAAAGTCAAGTGGTTGTTGGGTTCTCTCAATGGTCTCTAAAACTTTGGCCAACTCTGAGTTTAAATCAAAGTTTTCTTGACTGGTCTCCATTAAAGCATCACGACGAGAGTTTAGAAAAGCCCAACTCACCTCTATGTTAAAATTCTCCTCAAGAAGTTCATACTCCCTTTCCCACATAGCAAGATCATTCTTTAACACTTGATTTTCAGCTAAAGAGGATTCAAGGGATGCTTCAAGGGAGGCATGAGAACTCTCTAAGGTACGTACCTTATCAGAAGAGATTTTTAAATCAGCTTGAGCTTGAGTCAAGCTTTGCACTAACTCCCCTGCATACTCTTCTTTCTTGGCCAAGAGTACCTTAAGTTCTCTGATCTCTTCACTACAATTTGATAGTTGTTCTGAAAATGAACACTCAAAACGCTCCTTATCTTTCTCAAATTGGCTTGAAGAAGCCTTGGCAACTGCTAGCTCAGAAGTCAAACCTCGCTTTTGTTGCTCCAGGAGATTTCTACTATCTAGCAATTCTTCTATAGTTCCCTGAGCATTCTCAAACTGCTCTTTCCAATTGGCTGCTTCTAGCTGTGCTCCCCTGGCTATTTCCTCAGCCTCGTGGATAGATTTTTCAGACTCACGGGCTTTCTTTTCCATAAGGGAAATTCTTCCCATCAATTTTGTACCAATGAGGTTAGCCTGCAGTGACAATTCATAGAAATAAGAATTTAAAAAAAAAAAAACTTGTTAGTAAGTGAAGGAAGAATACCTTCAAAGTAGAATGAACAATGTCATTCATCAAAGTTAAGCAGCTATGGCTGTCCATCTTCTTCTTCTCAATATCTCCAATCAAAGGCCTAAGCCAGTCATCTGCTCCACCAGACTTCCTTAAAAGACTGTTGTTAGCAGGAACTTCAAGCGTAATGCTCCTCATAGACAAGCTTCTGCTACTAGAACCCCCCTCTGCATATTGAACAGAGGAAGGGGGAACTATAGAAGGAAGAGTGGTAGAAGAAGTGAAAATAACATGAGTCATAGGACTCGAAGCAGGTAAGGGAGCAGAAGTAGGTAAAGAAGCAGGAAAAGAAGGAATGGGAACAGAGGAAGAAAGAGGAACTTCATCTAAAACTGGACCTAGTTCTCCACTTTCAAAACCACCAACGAAGAGACGACGAATAGATTCGTTGGTTTCCCTCGGAGAGGTTTCATCTTTAGAGGGAATGTGAACTGGTTCAGTAAGAGAGGCACAGACAGGGGTAACTTCAACTTCATTCTCGGAAACTATGCGTCTCCTGGCTCTTGGTCTAGCTATCAAAGAGGTGTCTTTGTCTTCATCGTCCTCAGAATATTCTTCTACAACTTTCCTCTTTGACAGCCTAGCTTGAGTTCTCTCCACAGAAAGAGAAGTACCAGAAGAGGCTCGAAGGGCAGTAGCCACTTCGGTTGTCATTCCTCGAATAGCAAATCCTGACAAAAAGAAGAATTTTAAAAAAAAAGAAGTTAGGAAAAATAAAGGACTTGTCATACGAAAAATGATAAAGAGATGCATACCGTGAGTTTTCACTTTCCAACCATGTAAATTGGAAATGGATTTCCACGTTCTCGCCTCCATAGGCACGACTTTCATGATTAAATCTACCCAACCACGGAAATTAGGAACGGGTTCCACATCTCCCATGGTTGCTATAGAAAAGCAAAAAAGGATGAAATTAGAAAAGAAGTTGAAATTCTTAAGAGGTAAGAACGGTAAGTAAAAAAAAAACTTACGTGCAAAGTTCCACTTCTCAGGGAAGGGGATATTTGTTTCACCCACCAAATCAACTGTGCGTACCGCAACATAACGAGTGTACCACCCGCGGTCCTTGTCATCTTCAGGGCTTACTAAGACCCTTTTACTTCTTGCAGTTAGAGTAAAAACTCCATTGCGAAATAACTTGGGGTGGTAAATATGAATAAGGTGGGGAAAGGAAAAATCAACACCGGCTTTAACAGATAAATACCTCAAACAAGCCACTGTTCTCCATACAAGGGGACCAATTTGTCCCAAACAAATTTTGAAAAAACGACAGAAATCAAGTATGACTGGGTCAATAGCAGGAATAAATCCCAAAGTGAAGGGGTAAGTATAAACAAAAGAAAATCCAATCCTAAAAGAAGATATTCTTTGATTTGGATTAGGGATTACTATACGAAAATCACTTCTCCAGTTGCAATCTTTTCGAACAATAGAAACCAAAGGTTCAGTGATTAAAGAAGGAAAAGTGTCAGCTTTCTCTAAATTGACAACTTGCTCACGAAGAGATTTCCTATCATTCTCAAAAGATAGGTCGTTGGGTACTATTTCCTCAACTAAAGGCTCTTGAAGAGGCTCAGGAAGTTCTTTACCTTTAGAGGAAGATTTCTTAGTGATAGAACCTCTGGAAATAGTACCGGAGCTAGAAGAAGGCATGACAGAACCAGAGGTACCACCACGAACGGATCCTAGGCTAAGAAGCCTGCCTCCTCTTCCTCTTCTATGTCTTACAGGGGCATTGGGGAAGCTATCAAGAATTGGGATTCTTTTAGGGTTAGGATTCGGAGATGCCATTGCAGAGAAAAGGATGAACTCAAGGAGAAAGGAGTAGAAATAAAGAGTAAAGAATCTGTTAAGGGTTTATGAAGAAAAGGACAAAGAGAAACAGTATATATATGTATATAATAGCAACCGTCAAGCAAAGAAGTGTAATGATGGAAAGCCTATAATAAAGGCAACTATCGCTTCGTGAATATAAGGGATGAATAAACCTTGGAAAAAGGCTGCAGAATTACGAAACCAATCGGAAGGTGACACGTGTGCAGAGCATTAAATAGAAAAGACAACTAGGGTGTCAGTACTGTCATAGCATTGATTACAGCAAAAAATTCCCTTTTTGTGAAGGTCCACTTCCCAAATATTTAATGGATAAATAAATGGAAAGCGTGGAGACTATCTGTATTGGGAAAAAACTGAGTCTGAATATTGAAGATGACGTGTCATGACATGTGGACTGGTCAAAAGGTCAAAACGCAATAAATAGCCAAGAGGCACGGGCGACAACAGATAGGGGGAAAAGAAAGCAACATAGGTGTGGACCGTTACTAAAGTAGGTACGAGTCTCGTACCTATTCGAGTCGTTTAAAGATCAAAGATCAGAAGAAGTTGAAGATACGAATCTGATGACGTAAAAGAGTTTAAATACAGCATTAAATGTCAAATACGTTAGAGAATCTGAATTAAATAGAAATGATTGTGTAACGTTTCTTTTAAATATCATTTATTGCTCATAATTGTCTCATTAAGACAAAAGCATTATATCTTCTCCTAGAATCAACTATAAAAGGGGAAAGACTCAACATCTGTAAGGACACGAAATACTATTGAGATCTTACTGAAATACAAAACTATTTACTGCTTTACCATCATTCTCAAAAATATTTTATTTTCGTCTCCTGATTATCAGTAACTCGAATTTCTTTCTAGCTTTGACCAAAGACTCAGATTTTTGGTTAAACAAGTGCCGGTTCAATTAGATTTTTGTTGGTTTATGTGGTGCCTGAATACCAAAACTCTAGTCTGTAGATGTAAAAGATCTTTTTTCTGCAATAGGAGGAAAGGTAGCTGATGAACAAGCTGAATGTTTTCTGAAGAACGTTTGTACAGTGTAATACAAACCATTGAGGTTGCGCATCTTCCTGCAATATATTTTTTGTGTGTGTGTGTTTTGGTGGGGGGGGGGTTATGTAAGTATTGCAGTTAGGTCATGTGTGTCAGCACGAAAGAGTATAGTGTTTTGTTCTTCTGTTTGCATTATGCAATTGCTAGAAGCGTCTCTCTTAGGCAACTGCAATTTAATGCAGTTAGTTCATGAGGCCACGAGAATTAGAGTAGTATTTTATTCTGCCATTTGCATCCTGCAATTGCTAGTAATGTCAACTGCAACTTTTCAGCATTTTGTAATATGATCATGTGTCATATGGTATTGAAGGAGGAACAAATGCATTTTATTGCTCCTCTCATAGGGAGAGTTGAACTGAAGTTCTTGAGGTTTAGGGACCACAATCTTGCCACTTAAGTTGTCATCTGCAGTTGATTTTGCATGTTGTAAGTTAGAGGTTGTCAAACATTAAGTGTGTTGTATAATGATGGGAGTCAATAGTAACAGTGTCAGTTTCACCTCTTCCTCTGGACTGTTAGGTAACAGATGGAAGATAATATAATAGTGAGAGGGCTGTTTTTCTGATCCATATTTTGATTTTGGTATACAGATCTTGATGGAGCCTTGGGCTCCACTTTGCCGATGAGGATGGAAAGGTCTTTTCTGAGGCAAATTCACTCGCAAGATCAGCCGTGGATGGATGTTACTTACTTTCAGGAATGCAGTGGTTATTGAAGTCATGGAAGTTGGATTATGACCAGGTTGCTCCTTTTGTCTGCAGTAACACCATTAACCAAATAATGTCTTGCTGGTGTTAAAAGAAGACTCTCAAGGATCAAAGCTCGATCGAATTGTTTCTTTCATTTCTTGCCTTGTAATTTTCTTTTGCTTTCCACTACCTACTCTCTCAGAAGAGGTGGTTTAAATGGAATTTAGTGTATTGTATGTTTTTCTCTACACGTTATGTTGTGCAACTACCATAAATTGGTGTATTCTGATGGTTTGCTATCCCGATCACCCTATTACACTTTCAGACTGTCTGTATTACAGTGGATGTGAATTTGTTTCTATTTTCAGTGTTTCTTCTCTTTCTAAGTGCTTTTTGCCGGTTTGCCATGCGCCTGCCTAATTTCTCTACAGCTAATAGAACACATGTATTCATATTAAAATATAGACAAATAATTGTATATTTTCATTTCATTAATTTTGAAGAATTTGGATCTTTAAAACACTAAAAAGGTCTACATATAGTAGATAAAAAACAATGTTATCCTTTGGTGTTTTTGCCTCCTAAAACTTAGTTTGTGTGACGACAAGACCCAGGTCGACTTCAATCACTTGTGTACAAGCAAAATCTGGAAAATTAATTCCATAAACAAATTAAAATACTTCCTGAAAACACCAAGGACTACTCCTGTTTGGAAAATTAATTCCATAAACAAATTAAAATACTTTCTATGGACAGTCATATGGAATAGGCTACCCACCAAACATATGCTAGCCAAAAGAGGAATATGTCAACATATGCTAGCCAAAAGAGGAATATGTCATGACGACATCTATAGCATATGCAATAGGGAGATAGAAGATTCTGAACACATCTTCTTCCGCTGCAACTATGCAAGATCCATCTGGGCACAAACGAGAATTGACCACCTCTTCCCTGTAAACTCTTTGGATAAAGACTCCTAGTTTAATTGACTTAAAAAAATAGCTTGCATCTAAGAAATCTTTTAATAGTCACCTTCCTTGGGCAGTCCTTCTTCCTTTCCTACTTTGGTATATCTGGAACTTTAGGAATGAGATACTCTTCCAAGGAAACAAATCCCGCCCGTCCGTAGACCATCCCATTAGCAAAACTGTTGAATTCATATACATGGCAGAAAACCTAGGTATAAAACTTCCCAAGAAAACGATTCTTGTAAAATGAGAACTCCCGTCACAAATTTCTATAAACTTAATATAGATGGATCCTGCGAAGGGAATCCAGGGGTGCGAGGGGTATTTAGGGATAACAGGGGCCAGTGGACCTTGGGCTTTAACATGAGAATTGAACACGCTACTAACATATACATGGAAATCCTGACCCTGCTACATGGTGTTAAATTAGCTCTTAAGGAAAACCTCCTCCCAATAGTAATTGAGACCGATTGTCTGGAACTAATAAGCCTCCTTAAATCTAACAACTGTCTCTACCAAAATTTGCTTGACAATTGCAGGTACCTATTGGGGAAGGTGAATGATCCACCTTTGAAGCACGTCTTTAGAGAGGCTAACGGAGTAGCGGCCTATTAGCTAAGAATGGATGTAACTTGGGCACTTTTTGCTTTTTGCATACTTATGTATCCCCTCCTTCTTTTGTTTCACATGTACTAGAAAGAGAGGTCTAAGCACTTTGTTATCTAGACTGACCTCTCGTTGTAATAGCTCTTAGTTCTTGTTGTATCAATAAAATCGTCCATTGCCAAAAAAAAGAAGCAAAATCTTAGTTTTAAGAAAAATCAAAGTCAATTTTATTATGAATTCCCTAAGTGTGTATACACACAACACTATCATAGTTTTTGTTTTCATTTACTAAAGCAATTTGCTTAATTTCACTTTTTCGTGCTATTTGTATATCACGTCTCTTTACAATTTTAAAGAGTTACTTTTTTGGCGGATAAACTAAATACAAACAATAAAAACGGAAATCAATTGTTCCATTAATGATGTACTATAGAATTTTATAGTCAAAATACTTTAAACCACCCTTAAACTTGGCTCAGATTATAAATATCCTCCCCGAACTATGTCCGGTCTTAATTACCCCCTCAACTTGGCCTTTTGAGCCATTACCCTCCTAGACGCTGATGTGGCAAAAAGTGTGGGTGCACTCACCTGCCACGTGGATTTTTCTGTCTATGTGGCATTTTTTTTGAAAAATATTTTTTTTTACATTTTTAAGAATATTATTTTTTAGATAATTTTTTCCGAATACAATTTATAATAAAACTTGGATACGACTACATTATTTAGGCTAAATATTTTTATTTGTCCAAAAAAAAGAAGCAAAATCTTAGTTTTAAGAAAAATCAAAGTCAATTTTATTATGAATTCCCTAAGTGTGTATACACAAAACACTATCATAGTTTTTGTTTTCATTTACTAAAGCAATTTGCTTAATTTCACTTTTTCGTGCTATTTGTATATCACGTCTCTTTACAATTTTAAAGAGTTACTTTTTTGGTGGATAAACTAAATACAAACAATAAAAAAGGAAATCAATTGTTCCATTAATGATGCACTATAGAATTTTATAGTCAAAATACCTTAAACCACCCCTAAACTTGGCTCAGATTATAAATATCCTCCCCGAACTATGCCCGGTCTTAATTACCCCCTCAACTTGTCCTTTTGAGAGCCATTACCCTCCTAGACGCTGATGTGGCAAAAAGTGTGGGTGCACTCACCTGCCACGTAGATTTTTCTGTCTATGTGACATTTTTTTTGAAAAATATTTTTTTTTTACATTTTTAAGAATATTATTTTTTAGATAATTTTTTCCGAATACAATTTATAATAAAACTTGGATACGACTACATTATTTAGGCTAAATATTTTTATTTGTCCAAAAATAATAAAGTTTTAGTTAATTTATTTTTTTGAATTTGACCTGAAAATAAAGATTTATACAATTGAAATAAATAGTCAGACATCTAAAAGTTATAAAAATACATAGTTTGAAATTAGTTATTTGGCTATAATTTTTTATATAGCTCTAAATTACGGTGCTCTATTTTTTTTATTTTATATATTTTACCTAAAAAAGTAAAAATACACAGTTGAAATAAATAGTCATTGCATCAAAAGAAGAAATAAAAAGAGTGTACAATTGCAAGAAATTACAAGTGCAATTGTACACTCCTTTTATTTCTTCTTTTGATGCAATGATAATTTATTTCAACTATGCATTTTTTTATAACTTTTTAGATACCTTGACTATTTATTTCAATTGTATAAATCTTTATTTTCAGGTCAAATTTAAAAAAAAAGATTAACTAAAACTTTATTAATTTTGGCCAAAGAAAAATATTTAGCCTAAATAATGTAGTTACATCCAAGTTTTATTATAAATTTTATTCGAAAAAAATTATCTAAAAAAGTAATATTCTTAAAAAGGTAAAAAAATATTTTATTTTTTCAGAAAAATGCCACATAGACAGAAAAATACACGTGGCAGGCAAGTGCACCCACACTTTTTACCACATCAGCGTTTAGTGGGGTAATGACCCTCAAAAGGCCAAGTTGAGGGGATAAATAATTTAGGAAGGATACTAATAATTTGAACCAAATTTAGGGTTAGTTCAAGGTGTACACCTTTCCTTATACTATTTGCGACTGAGTGAGGGACTGCGGGAGGACAGTGTAAAATCTGAAATATCCTCCTTTTTTTGGATTGACAAACGGCATTTATATAAAACATTTTGAATTTATTAAATCCAATAATTGAATCTCGCATTAGCATAAAAAGAAAAAAAGTGAAAAAGAAAGAAGTCTTGCTGTAAGCCTTTAACCCGCAGATTACTTTTTCCCCAAGCACGAATTGTCTCTCCAAAAACCCATGTCAGCATTTCCTTCCATGATTGAGAGTGCCAATCAGAGACTCATCATTCATCAAAACCCTTGTGTTTCCATCAATTTCTTCAGTACTTTTACAAAAATTCTCTGTTAGTTTTGGGAAGATATAGGAAGTAAGAATGATACTACCAGTGTTCAAGCTAGGGACACTTGCCCTCAGATCTTTCTGCAAACCCATCGGCCGTCGCATTAAGAAAGAGGCTGGCTATCACCCTAGGTTCCGAACTTTCATCATCAACATCGCCCAGGTTTTGTTTCTATTTCGTTTCTTCAATTTCAATTCCTTCAATTTTACCAAATGGTCAATGGTAAATAGTGATGATAATGGAAAAAAAAAAAGAGATGACTTTTAGAAAGAACTGGAGTTTTCATTATTGGAGGATTTTCAGAAATTAAATGTAAATTTTAGGAGTCAAACAGTATCCCCCTTTAATAATTACTGAGATCACTCTGAGTTTAAGCGGTTACTTATGTGGTGAAACTACATAGCTTTCGCACAAACGGTTACTTGATTGAAAGGTCTCCTTGACTGAGCTCATTTCCTGAATTTGAAGATAATTATCGTAGGTGGATGAATAATTGACCGTCGGGTGGAATTACCTAATAGATTGGAATCAGGAAACTTAAAAATGGTGATGCTAAAAAAGTACTTACCGAAGATTTTTTTGATAACCAACAAATCCCCGACAACCAGTGGCCCGCAGTTCAAAACTCGTGCATAATGGGCCATCTATATTCTACCCTTCTCCACTTACGTACCAAACTATTGTACGTGTAGGGTTCAAACTCATGACGTGCACCTAACTACACATCACTCAATGGCTCTTACCACTAGGGCCTAAAAGAATAGCAAATAGAAAAGCATTCTAAGTGTATTTAGTTAAATACAAAACTGTAATATAGATAAATACATTTTTGTTCATCTTGTTTGACTAGGGAAAGGGATTATGATTCTATAGGAAATTGAAAACGTCAAAGTAAGTTATAGTTTATAAATTTGAAGACAAGGAGATAAGCGTCGAAGGCTGATCATGATAGTATTAGGTTTAACTTACCGTCGCTCTGCTCGCGAGCAATATACACCCAAAAAAAGGGAAAAGAATGGCTTATTGCTGCTACCTTAGTTAAGCAATTCTTGTTTGCAGTATTCTTCAATACGCTCAAAGTAAAACAACTAATTAGCTTCCATAAACTTGTTAAGACACATTTAAAATTGCATGCAAGGGGTAGCTTAATAGTCAATGAGGTGGATGCAAACCTTGGAAACCACGTTGCAAATCACAACAGAGAAAAAAAATACTTGGTGATTTCTTCCCATCTGCCTAAACCTTTCCGACAGAGTCACCCATTACCTCTGTTAAACTTAGAATTTTAGAAACTAGCTAGGACACTCTTCAAACTCTGAATGCATTAAAATTTCAATGAATGATCTCAATTTTAAAAGTAATAAGTCAGTAGGAATAAGGAATAAGACATTCAACAATCTAATCTTACTATCTCATTGCACGGTGGTATTATTCACAGAAAAATAATAAAATCCTAATCTTGTAAATACTAAAGAATCAGTGCAACAATAACAATAACAACAAACCAAGCGTATTTCTATAAATATGGTCTAGGAGTGTAGTCTGTGCGCAGACCTTATCCCTACCTTTAAAAGATAGAGAGGCTATTTCCGGTAGAGCCTCGGCTCAGAAAAGATAATAGGGGAGGGGAAATGGCAAGCAAACAAATTAGAAAACCAAGCCAAAACACAAAACTAACACTAGGTACTGCAATTAGAAAACCAAAACGAAGGCAACATCACGTAATAGCAGAAGTCTAGGAAGACGAAAACACACGAAAGACACTAAGTGGTGTACTAAAGTAGTTGTAACAAAACAAAGACAAAGCTCGACTAGCAAGTACCCGGTGGAATAGTCGAGGTGCTCGCAAGATGGCCTTAGATACTGTCAGAGCAAGAAAAAAAAAAGAAAAAACATATGCAGGCACACAGTCAAAATTGTCACATCCATGGAACTTAATATCCTTGAGTTGTGCTTCAGTGTTGCATTATTTTTCCGGGATGTGTGATCTAAGTTGATATAATTCCTCTTGTCCATTAGAAATGAAGGTAATTGGAAATGGAAATTCATGGAATATATGCATATTTGATTTCTTTCTTTCTTTTTTTCCCTTTTTAATCCAGGCAAACCATAGATTCTCAACGAAGTTGCAAAGACGTATATATGGTCATGCAACTGATGTTGCAATTCGCCCTCTAAATGAAGAAAAGGCAGTTCAAGCTGCTGCTGATCTTCTAGGTGAACTCTTTGTGTTCTCGGTAATGTTGTCTCTATGTCCTTAATTTGTTATATTGCACAGATATTTTCTCGTAGGGATAATGATTATTGATCATCATGACAATGTGTTTGGAGATGCTGATTTATTTACTGATGAGAGCACTGAGCACCCTTGTTTATGTCCTATTCCACTTATGATGCAACCAACAAGTTCTTTTACATATTTTCATAGTGGACCGTAGCCAGGATGTTAGTTATCCAAAACTTAATTTAATATTCTAGGTGTAATGCAGAATGCATGGCATCTTATGCTTCAGAATTCATATATCAAGCAGCTAGTTTTTAAAATTGAAATCTGAACACTGATGTCTTCTGAAATCGGTATCACTGAATAATCCAAAATCACTGAACTCTTAAGTACCCGAAATATTGATTTGTTGTAACAACCAAGTTGTCTCTTTTATATATGTGCACCAAAGCGTAAAAGATGTTGACTTTATATGTCTAATATGGTCATGTTACTGGCAGCATATATGTTTCAATTATGTTATTTATTTCAGAAAGAACAGCACAAAGATTGTGCAGTTAGAAGTGACAAAATACATACTCCAAGAGAAAAAACAAAAAGATAAGAATCCCCCTACAACAAAAACTTACAAGGATTCTATGATGTCAAGTATGGAGTCACTATCATTTACAGGGCATTTTTTTTTGTCAAAAGCCACCATTGTGGTGGTGGGGGTGGGGGTGGGGGGAGGTTTAGGCAGACACCCCGACTAGTGAATTATAACATAAAAAGAGTACATGGAGGAGGATGTAGACCCTAGTCTCCAATACAATTACATAAGTGTTCAGAATACAACAAAATAAAGGAACTCTCCTCCTTTACACTATGAACTTTGTATTCTAGGTTAAAGTTAGTTAAAAACCATAGAAATATATTATTGTAACTACCCGTAATCAAAAGTGAAGTTTCTTCTTTGCGCTTTGATCTGAAGGACTAGTATGCCATTGATGCCATTCTTCAAATTGTTTTTAGCTTTCAAAGGGAGAGTTAAATCCTGTGTGAAGAATGAACTTTGCATTGTGTGCTCTCCAAAGTTAGCTAAAAAGTCAGCTATACAGTTCACTTCCCTGTAACAATGCTGGAAAACAAAATTACCTCGCACTTTTAGCTCTAAAAATCTTCCTGATGATATGTTTGACTTGCCATGGTATAGCATGTGTCCCGTTAATCATTCCAATAGACCAAAGAGTTAGATTCAACTATAACATTCAAGCAGCCCATGTTAATACTCCATTGAACTCCCATAAGCACTTCTAGAGCCTCTGCCACATTGTTAGAAGTTGGAACATGCCCCAAAATAATTTGCATATGCCATGACTAGCTGACCCTTATCATCTCTCAAAATACCACCACCTCCTTCTCTGCCTGGGTTGCCTTTACTGCACCCATCAATGTTTAATTTATACATCAAAGGATTGGGATTGATCCATTTCAAACACTGAATATCAAGCTTAGGCATAAGTTTTTCAACTTGATCACTTGCAACATGCCATTGCTCATCCAATACAAGTGAAGGAAATTGGGAAGAAATCAGTAATTTCATTTAGTAGATAACTTGATTTATAATTCTCCCTGGAGTACATCTTGTATCCTCATATTTGGAGCTACACCTTGCTTTCCACAACTCCCAGCAGATGACTGAAGGTAAGCATTGGAGCAGAAAAGATTGTACCCTGTTTTTTGGTTTCATGAGCCACCACTTCATCAGAGTTGATCTAATACTACTTTGATTTAAGCTAACCCCACAAGTTCCAGAGAAAATTAGGTCCCCATTATTGAATAAATGATCAATACTCTTTGTATCTGCATTTATACAACAAAGACACTTAGAAGGTCCAATGATTCCTTGGCAAAACATCATCAGTAGGCAATTTATGGGATAATAATCTGAGCATAAAAAAGGAAACTTTGAAAGGAACTTTGTGATGCCATATCTTGGTTGTAGAAAGAGTGACATTCTTGGTCCTCCTCAAAGTTTTCCAAGCTGATTTGCAAGAAAAAAGCCCTTGCTGGTCAAGTGTCCAAACTGGAAAGTTGTTAGACTCTTCATGAATTGTGACCCCCTGAATTTTTGACACTAGATGATCAGGAAGATGCTCGTGTAGTTTGGCCAAATTTCTTGTTCTATCCTCCATAAATTCAGCCACTCTAATTTTCTTGGATTTATAGGAATGAGGAAAGAATTGAGCTAGGGGGCCTAGTCCCACCCAATTCTCCCACCAAAAGGAGAGATCTCCGGTAGCAACTTTCCGGAGAATAAACTGTTCACATTCCTTTCTGAGCCCCAAAATTCTCTTCCAAGTATGAGATTGTCCTGCAGCCCATTTTTGGAAACAGGGTGAGCCCTTGAGTCACAGATAAAACATGGAGAGGTAAAGAAAGCAGCACGGCTTTGATTAAAACTGCTCTGCCACCAAAAGATAAGATTTTTCCTTGCTAGCCCTGTAGCCTTTTGGAGAATTTGTCAACAAAATCCCCAAAATATACCACTTTCTTTCTTCCAACATAAATAGGGCACTCCTCAAAACATCTGGAGTTCCTTTCATTCAAGACAGTCCACCAAATACAGGTTGGGATCATCTGCCACCATTTCTTTTGCCTAACACCATCAGTCATACCACTCCAACATCTCAAGAGGTCAGTTGTATCCTTTGGCATGACCCAATTCATTCTGACTATACTCAGAAACAAGTGCCACAAATGAGAAGTAACCACACAGTGTAGGAACAAATGAGAGTTATCTTCAGCCTCCCTTTCACTTAAATAACATCTGGAACTCAGATAATAAACCCTCCTCATTAGTTTTTCATGTGTCAGACAAGCTTGTCTAGCCACTAACTAGACGAAGACTAGCACCTTAGAGGGTACATTTACCTTCCAAATCTGTTTCCAAGGCGGCCTCTACCAATGTGGATGTTGTCCATTTGACTTTTGTAAGCTGAATTCACTGAGAAAAGCCTAGCACTTGACCCTTTCCATACCAGGGAATCCTCGCATCCTCTGAGGCCTTGCAAATGATCAAGTTGATTTAACAATGCAGCAACTCTGTCATCCCAGTCATTGAGCATCCTTCTGAAGTTCAAATTACAGCCCTGTTGTCCGCTTATTTCTTCCACCTTTGCATGTGTGTTTGATGCTGTCAGAAACAGATCAGGATACTGATCTTCTAGAGGACCATGTCCTATCCACTTGTCATCCCAAAAGGCAGCCCTCCACCTTGGCCTGTGTGTTTGATGCTATGTTTCAATTGTGTTATATGTTATACTCCATCCGTTTCAGTTTATGTGAACTTATTTCTTTTTTAGTTCATGTCAAAAAGAACGACCCCTTTCCTCATTTGGAAACAATTTACCTTTATGCAATGATTTATAGCCACACAAAATATATGTGCCTCATTTTACACCACAAGTTTAAAAGTCTTCTTTTTTCTCTTAAACTCCGTGCCCAGTCAAATAGGTTCACAAAAATTAAAACGAGGGAGTATTTATTAAAGTGCGTTCATATAGTTTCTAGTGCTCCATCTACCGAAAATCTTGCTTTACATTCCTTTTTCAGTTGTCTGAAAATGTTCTCCACTTTTGATTAGAAACTTTGAATACATTACACATAGTTACATACCGCAAAAAGTTTCAAAATTCCGACCTTGTTTTTAAACTCTCTGTACTATTTTATCATCTTCTCCGCCATTTTTTAATTCATTTTAATAACGGTGGTGTCCAGGCTTAACCTTGACTATTCAACTAGACTAGATAACGAATTTTTAACTACTTATGCCATGTGGCTTTTTTCTAGGTTGCCACTTGGCTTAAGGAGAGCGCTTTTCCTCTCCTTTTAATAATTTATAGATATAGATATAGATATAATAGAGATATTTATTTAAATATTCAGGTAATATTTTTGAGTGTTATTAAAATACTTTCACATTACTTCTATAATAGAGATATTTATTTAAAATTTTATTTTGTTGCTTGCAATTTTTTTAATAAAAAAAAATAATTATTACCCAACCTAACTAACTTGTGCTTTTCCCTCTCCTTTTAATAATATATATCCAATATTTAGTATTATTGAATTGTTAATAGAAACTTTTATTAGCATGTTACTTTATTTTAATTTTTGTATGCTACTTTCTTTTTATAATATAATAGATGATACATATTTTTTTTATTTTATATTTTATTCTATTATTCTCAATAATATTTTTTGAATAAATAAACTTTTTATTTTTAAAAAGAAAAACAAAACTTATAAAAAACAAAACAACAACAACAACAACAACAACCCAGTGTAATTCCACAAGTGGGGTCTGGGGAGGGTAATATGTACGCAGACCTTACCTCTACCCCGAGGGACAGAGAGGCTGTTTCCAGGAGACCCTCGGCTCAAAGAGGCTGTTTCCACATCAGTAGCAATTGAACACCACGAAGGTCATATGTGTTTAATAGTACTCAATCATTAAGTAAAGGACCAAAGTTGATGTTCCGGCTTTAAAATCTGATGCAAGTTTAGGGGCTGTTGGGCCTTTTTGCGTTTTCATAAACGGCAGGAAGATCAATAATATGACCTAAGAAATGTCTGTGGAAACATTCTCGAGAACAGTCGGCCCTTTGCTTTGATTAGCAGAGCATATATTCCATAACAGGGGATGTGGACCGCAGCCAAACCAAGATACCACAAAGGTGCCCATGGAGTGTTAAGTTCCAAGAAAGGATATGGCCACCAATATAAAAAACAAAGAAATTTTAAATTGGCAGTTTTTTTATTTTTTTTGTAATTTTAGTTTTTTATTTTAAAATAATTTTAAAACTCCAACTTGAAACTACCCTCCAATTTGAATGGACAATTTTTTTAATTTTCGTTTTTTATTATAAAATATTTTATTTTCTTATTTTATAGATATTTAAATTCAAAAAGAATAACCAATAACTAATTATTAACCAAATAACTAAGTATTAACTACTTATGCCATGTGGCTTTTTCCTAGGCTGTCACTTGGCTTAAGGAGAAGGACTTTTCCTCTCCTTTTAAAAAGAAAAAAAAAATATTAAAAAAAACAAAGAAATTTTAAATTGGCAGTTCTTTTTTTTTTTTGTGTAATTTTAATTTTTTATTTTAAAATAATTTTAAAACTCCAACTTGAAACTACTCTCCAATTTGAATGGACAGTTTTTTTAATTTTCGTTTTTATTATAAAATATTTTATTTTATTATTTTATAGAAATTTAAATTCAAAACCAATAACCAATAACTAATTATTAACCAAATAACTAATTATTAACTACTTATGCTATGTGGCTTTTTCTAGGCTGCCACTTGGCTTAAGGAGAGGGCTTATTCCTCTCCTTTTAATAATATATAGATAACTAATTATTAACTACTTATGCTATGTGACTTTTTTCTAGGCTGTCACTTGGCTTAAGGAGAGGGCTTATTCCTCTCCTTTTAATATAATATATAGATATTGATACTTGCATCTTTCCACCGGTATAGGTAGTGAGTAACTCTACCCGTCAAGGTTTAGGCTGAACAAATGAGAAGAAACCACTGTGCCTTTTGCCTCTGTTAGGATTTGAACCCTATGCTCCTATGGTTCTCGTTCCAGCTTCATTGACCGTTAGTCCATGCTCATCTAGGCCACTATTCTGCAGCACAAAATTAAAAATGGCTTCACATGTTTCTTTACAAATAGTAAATGGTTCACGTTTCAGCTTTTATCTTAATAATTGAGCCAAATCAAACTAATCACACAAACTGGGACGGAGGAAGTGTTGGTTAAATGTATCAATATGGTGCCTTCTAATTGTGAATCTACTGTTACTATTTGATATCTGATCCGTTAGAAAATTTCATATCCAGTGACAAACTAAAACTTTGAAAGCATTTGAACTGGCATCATGTGATCGTATGTTTCTGTTTCTGTTACGGAGCTCGTGTAGTTGGGTTATCAAACTGCCTCTCTAGTACGATGGAAACCTACAATTTATGAATCCAAATCCCAACTGCTCAAGATGGCTTGATTTGGTTGAGTGAAGCTAACTTGAAGATGGGCTGGTGTGGCACCTTCTTCGTTTTCCTTCTCTTTTTTTTGGTTTCCCATACATATTTGGCATCACCGAAAACACTACGTGTATAGATGTGAACTGAAAAGTGAAATTTGGATTTGCTTGATCTGCAGCAGAATGTCGTAGCTGCTCCTTTTAGAATGTGGATAGGATTACCTTGTTCAGTCTTCTCTTCTTTCTCCACCAAAGGCAGAATCCATCAACTTATGCTTCTTTTTTGTTAAAAATCTGTTTAATTAGGTGGCTGGAGCTGCTGTTATCTTTGAGGTGCAAAGAAGTTCCAGATCTGAAGCTAGAAAGGAGGAACTTCGAAAGCAGGAACTAGAGGTGCATATCGACATTCATAACAATGATCTTCTTGTGCCTGAAAAATTTACCACGTCCCTCTCCCTACACCCTATTTTCTTTATGAAAATAGATAAAATATTCTCCATAGAACTCATAGAAATGAATTTAAAGATCGAGAGGAAACATCTCAACTGAGATGCTAAAAATAAGCACGTATTTAATTATTATTGCTCTCCACATGGATAAGATCAGGTTTAGGTGAGTGTCTTCACTATGACGTATTATTAGATTTTGAGTTAACGACTTAATTTCCTGTCGTAAGTTTAGGTTGTTTGAGATTTTCTCCACACCGCACCTAGTCAGAAACACTTAATATTGAACTTACATAGTTTTCAACTGGATAAATGAAACCATCAATGAATGTGAATTTACCTTTTCACTTGGTGGTGTGCTATACTTGAAACTTTTTAGAGCTGTTTTTATTTTTTATTTTTTTCACCTTATTTACTGTTTCAACCAGGGGCGGATTTAGGGAGCGAAAGGGTGTTCATCGAACTCCCTTCGTCGAAAACTTATACTGCAAAATTTGTTTTTTACCTTTATATATTATGTTTTGAATCCCCTTGACACAGCCCAGAAGCATAGTTTAGTGGTCAAGGGGGTTCAAAACCTTTGTAAGGTCATTGGTTCTATTCCCACCGGCTACAACCTTCTTTAACTTTTTCCTTTTTTTGAACCCCCTCCGCCACTTATTTCAACCTTATTTTCTTTAATACTGCAATGAGCTAAGCATTTTACTCATGGTTCATGAGCAGAGATACAAATGTTGTCTTAATTGAGGAGATATGTTACTAAAAATTTCTATTGCAAGGAACTAATATCACGGATATCACAGCCCCCTATTATATTTCCATGTTAAACTAATTCATAAATTCTTTGCTTTTCTAGGCAATGAAGCAGCGAGATGAAGAGCTGAGTAGAGAGATTGAGTTTCTTAAGAACAGAGTTATTGAACTGGAGCGACATGCCAAAACACGAGGATTGAGTAGTATCTTTAGCATCGGGAATGCAGAAAGTACTAAAGACAAAGTGAAAGCTGGTTGATCATCTGCTACTGTTGTGCTAACATACACATTGACATTGTAAGACCCCTCTACAGTTCGAGCAACGTAAAGAGTTGATGTCTCTTTTTTAAAAAGGGATTATTTATTATTTGGAGTCACCAATTGGAATTGAGTTTTAGTGTTTCAGGTCACCTTTTATTTGAATCCTCTTTCAAAAGGAAGGTTTGACTCTTAATTTATGGTCTACGAAAACAGAAGACTGAGTAAGGAATTCTGTTGACCAATGGGAAGGTGTAAGGCACCCATCGAGTCCCGTGGTTCTAGCACAGTCTCTTTTATTGACTATGTAAGGCTTAAATCAATTGATGGCTATTCTTGTAATTTATTGGTTGTGGTTTGCCTACTACCGCTTAATTAATTATTATATTTTATTAACTGTTTTCATCAAGATGCAGTATGCACACGAGGTATTCTTCTTTGAAGTTGGATGTTAAACAAAGGTACGAAAATGTACACATGGTGAAAGCATAATTATTGTGAAGTTAAAAGGTATCAAGGCACAGAATGCGCACATGATCCTTTTATTTTTTAAGCGTATCAATCCAAGGTTCGAGTATGAACACATGAGCTAATAGCGTATTTTAGAATATTTAATTATTTTGTCTCTTTTATATTTGAGATATTTAATTGTATATTTCTATTATTCGGCTTAATATTTTTGGAGTTGATGTACCGTATTTATTTTACGGGAAAAATGAGCCAACTTATAGCTTCAATAACTTTGAGCGTAGAATCTTTTTTTTGTAACCCACTATTTGGTTAGTACTTTTAAATCCATACAACCTAGCTACTAATAACTTCCCAGTAATGCCTCAGCAATAATGTAAGAAAAATGTTCAAACTACATAAAACTAAACATATTTATAATTATTATTTAGAGCAAAGGTGAATTAAGCTTTGAGAGAAGCCATAGAAAATTCCATTAAACTGATTCTGCAGACTTGCCTATTATTAGAGCAAAGCCAAAATTTCTTACAATGTAGTAAAGTTTCTTACAAAAAAAAGAAGTAAAAATAAAAGAAAACTTATGGAATTCTTGACTATTTTTCTTATGGTGAAATAAAAAGTATCTATGTCCCCAAACTGAATTAAAATAGCTAACATCACTCTAAAGCAATTACGATAAATAATCTGACAAACTAATGAAACTATATTTACTACAACTTATTTTAGTTAGAAACAACTCCTTCAAGAATGCTTTATATTTTACAGAAGCTAAACATTGTGACTAAGAAATCTTCATATTCAAAAGTAACGTAGAGATTTTCATATTTAAAAGCAATGCTAAAACAGTAGCTTGTATCTCAACAAACAAATCTACAATAGAACTAAAATCTTCCACAGATTATTGTTCACATAAAATAACTAAGCAAGAGAGGAATAAAAACCTTTGCAGTGAAGCTTTTCAATATATTTTGAGAAAAATCCGACAATTACAACATATGAGCAAAAATTGTAACCGCGAACTGGATCCCCAAACTCGAACTGAACCTTCGTCTCTCCTAAAGCTCTTTTGAAACTCTCTGAAATCTCTTCACTAATTTTTGTTTGACCTTCCTCTTAATTTTGTTTTCTTCTCTCAAAAATCCTGTTCCCCCGATAATGTTAAAAGCTAATATGTTATGATAAATATCACATTATGTTGGATGTCTACTCTTCTTCCATGATCTTCATCTCAAATGTTTAATGACATATTCAATGACATATTTTGTATGTTCAATGACTCCATGACATATTTTCTTCACTTTTATGCCTATATAAATGCCTTGTAATAGATAGGAAAATACAAACAATTGAAGAAGAAATAAGAATCTCTCTTCCTCTCTTTCTCTCTATATCTCTTAGTTTGTTTTTGCTTGTTCTATATTGTTATTTTGGGTTATATTTTATAATACGTTATCAGCACGAGACTCTACCATCTCACGAAGATCTTTGAGAAAATTAAGTAAATATGGATATCTTTCAAAGCAAACTTGGATCAAAGTTCAATTATAAAAATATTTGCTTAATTGATTCATGTACGACACATGCAATATTCAAAGAGAAGAAATATTTCTCTCATTTAAGTATGTATAAGGCAGATATTACTAGATGAGAATCTCACCTTTCTCTCATTTCATATTGAGACAATAGATGAGAATAATATGGAATATCTCATCATTACCAAGAATGTCTCTGGCCAGAAAAGAATTATTGAGAAGTTCTCATCTTTATCTTGTGGCCTGTATTGGACAAAAATTAGTGCAATTGAGGCACATTCTACCTTAAACCAAAAGGTTACTGCTTCCAATACTTTTGTACTTTGGCATGATCGATTGGGCCATCCTGGATCAATTATGATGAGACGAATCATAGAAAACTCAAATGGGCATCCATTAAAGAATTTGAAAATTCTTTTAAATAATGAATTTTCTTGCACTTCTTGTTATCAAGGCAAGTTAATTATAAGACCATCACCAACAAAGGTTGGGATTGAGTCCCCTACGTTTTTAGAACGTATACAAAGGGACATTTGTGGACCTATTCACCCACCTAGTGGGTCGTTTAGATATTTTATGGTCTTAATAGATGCATCTTCTAGATGGTCTCATGTATGCCTATTGTCATCTCGCAACCTCGCGTTTACAAAATTAATGGCACAAATAATCCGATTATAGGTACAATTTTCCGATAATCCAATTAAGTCTATTAGACTTGATAATGCTGCTGAGTTTTCATCCCAATCATTTATTGATTATTGCTTAGCAATTGGGATAGAAGTGAACATCCTGTAGCTCATGTTTACACTCAAAATGGCCTTGCAGAGTCTTTAATTAAACGTCTGCAATTGATAGCAAGACCGTTACTCATGAAAACGAAGTTGCCCACTTCTGTTTTGGGTCACGCCATTTTACATGCAGCAATGCTAATTCGTCTCAGACCGACAAATTATCACAAATATTCCCCGTTGCAATTAGTTTTGGGTCATGAACCTAATATATCTCATCTAAGAATTTTTGGATGCGCTGTATATGTGCCTGTAGCACCCCCATATCGCACCAAGATGGGCCCCCAAAGAAGGTTAGGAATATATGTTGGGCTTGAATCGCCCTCCATTATTCGCTACCTTGAAACATTAACAGGAGATTTGTTCACTGCTCATTTTGCAGATTGTCGATTCGATGAGGCATTTTCCCAAAATTAGGGGGAGAAATTAGTGAAACCAAACGTGAAATTTTGTGAAAAAATACATCATTGTCTCATCTTGATCCACGTGCCTCTATTTGTGATACAGAGGTGCAAAAGATTATCCATTTGCAGAAAATAGCAAATCAAATGCCAGATGCATTTACGGATCTGAAAAGGATAACAAAATCACATATCCCTGCAGAGAATGTTCCAATCCGTATTGATGTCCCTATTGGACAATCTTCTAGTGTCATAGCTAATGAGTCAAAAACACGCCTAAATGTGGCAGACCATTAGGTTCTAAGGATCGAAATCCTAGAAAAAGGAAAACAAATGATCAAGATGACACTACGAAAGAGTCTCATAAAGAAATTCACGATTTAACCAATCCTGAGATTCATGAAGAAATCAATGAGCCTGAGACTCAAGAAAATAAGGAACTATCAATAAATCCAATCGATATTGAGAGAAATTTGAATCGAATGGATATAATGGTGGATTACATCTTTGCATATAATGTTGCATCTAGCATTATGCAAGAAAGTGAGGATCTTGAACCTCAATCTGTTGGAGAATATCGACAAAGATTTGATTGGCCAAAATGACAAGAAGCAATCCAATTAGAGTTAAGTTCACTTGCAAAACGTGAAGTTTTTGGGCCTGTAGTCCAAACACCTAATGATGTTAAGCCTGTTGGCTATAAATGGGTCTTTGTACGCAAAAGGAATGAGAAAAATGAGGTACAAAGATATAAGGTACGCCTTGTTGCACAAGGATTTTCACAAAGGTCTGGTGTCGATTATGAAGAGACATATTCTCCTGTTATGGATGTTATAATATTCCGTTATCTCATTAGTTTTGTTGTCCATGAAAAGCTTGACATGCATTTAATGGATGTAGTTACAGCCTACCTTTACGACTCACTTGATAATAAGATATACATGAAAATTCCCGAGGGATTTAAAATGCCTAATGCACAGAATTCAAAGTCCCGGGAAATATTTTCAATCAAATTGCAAAGATCTTTGTATGGTCTAAAGCAATCAAAAAGAATGTGGTATAACCGTCTTAATGAGTAATTTATTAAAGGAGGGTTATATAAATAATGCCATTTGTCCATGTGTTTATATAAAGAAAACAACATCAGAATTTGTTGTACTTGCCATATATGTCGATGACATAAACCTTATTGGAACTCCTACAGAACTCCAAAAGGCAAATGATTATTTAAAGAAGGAATTCGAGATGAAAGATCTCGGAAAGACAAAATTATGCCTCGGTTTGCAAATTGAACATTTGACAAATGGGATTTTTGTTCATCAATCTGCCTACATTAAAAAGGTATTGAAACGGTTGTACATGGATGGAGCACATCCATTAAGTACTCCGATGATTGTTCGATCACTTGATGTGAATAAGGACCCGATTCGACCTCAAGAAAAGAATGAAGAACTTCTTGGTCCTGAAGTACCATATCTTAGTGCAATTGGTGCACTAATGTATCTTGCTAACACTATAAGGTCTGACATAACTTTTTCAGTTAATGTCTTTGCAAGATATAGCTCTGCTCCTACAAGGAGACACTGGAATGGGATCAAACACATATTGCGATATATAAAAGGGACTACCGATATGAGCTTATTTTATGGCAATGATTGGAATCCCGATCTTATTGGTTATGCCGATGCTGGGTATTTATCTGACCCGCATAAGGCTCGATCTCAAACATGCTATGTGTTTACATGTGGAGGCACTGCCATATCTTGGCGATCGACTAAGCAATCAATCATAGCTACTTCTTCTAATCATGCTGAGATAATTGCTATTCATGAAGCAAGTCGAGAATGTATTTGGTTGAGGTTTATAACACATCTTATCCGAGACAAATGTGGTTTGAAGTGTGAAACTACCCACAATTTTGTATGAAGACAATGCAGCATGCATAGCCCAATTGAAGTGAGGATTCATAAAAGGAGATAGAACAAAGCACATTTCACCAAAGTTACTCTTTACACATGATCTTCAAAAGAATGGTGATATCAATGTGCAACAGATTCGTTCAAGTGATAATATGACTGATTTGTTCACCAAAACTCTACCAACATCAACCTTCAAGAAACTAGTGTACAAAATTGGGATGCGAAGGCTCAAGGATGTGAGTTGATGCTCTCGTCAGGGGGAGTTAATACGCGTTGTGCTCTTTTTCCCTTACAAGGTTTTGTCCCACTGAGTTTTCCTTGCAAGGTTTTTAACGAGGCAACCAAAAGGCGTATTTCTAAATATGTGTACTCTTTTTCCTTCAGTATGACTTTTTTCCCATAGGGTTTTTCCTAGTAAGGTTTTAACGAGGCACATTATCTATGGACATCCAAGGGGGAGTGTTATGATAAATATCACATTATGTTGGATGTCTACTCTTTTTCCATGATCTTCATCTCAAATGTTTAATGACATATTCAATGACATATTTTGTATGTTCAATGACATATTCCATGACATATTTTCTTCACTTTTATGCCTATATAAAGGCCTTGTAATAGATAGAAAAATATACACAATTGAAGAAGAAATAAAAATCCCTCTTCCTCTCTTTCTCTTTATATCTCTTAGTTTGTTTTTGCTTGTTCTATATTATTATTTTAAGTTATATTTTATAACATAATACATTATATAGAATAGTGTGTGAGTTGTTAGAGAGGAAAAGTGGGGAGGTGGGAAGTGAGGTGTATGTTGTGAGGAGACGTGAGGGGAAGGGATGTGAAAGGTGGGAAGTTAGGCTAGAAAATGGGGATTATGGGAATAACAAAGTAAAAATCAGTTTTTTTTTTTGGAAAAAGTTTTGGTAAGAAACTTTGTCAATTTGACGTACTTCTATTTCATGTCTTCGTTTCCCTTTTATTTTTAATAGATAAATTAAATGTTACGACCCTAAATCCAACCCGGTTGTGATGGCACTTCTCGTGAAGGCAAGGCCACCCGACTCACTTCTAATTTACTTTAAGCAATTAAAATAATAACTACTAAGTCTTTAATCAGAAATAAAATCCCAAAATAAGCATTTAATAGTATAATTTGCGGAGATAAAAGCCAACATAGTCTGACATCATGTGTCACCATTCATGAGCATCTAAAACAATACTACCAGTCTGAAAGTCTACTCCACTACTAAATAATTGAATCAGAAAAAAATAAGATAGAGAGAGGTTGCACTGGGCTGCGAATCGCCAAACAGCTACCTAGTAAACCTCCGAAGATCTGCTGGAACTATCAACCCTCAGTAGAAGGACATATAGCGCCCGAATCTGCACACAGAGGTGCAGGGAGTAAAGTGAGTACTTCTAACTCAGTGAGTAATAAGAATAAATGAAGACTGAACGTTATAAAATTACGTTAAACACAACATTTAGCTATCATATGCATATCAAAATCAGTAACACAATTTATTAATGAAATCTCATAAAAACACCTTTTTAAGCAGTCAACAATAGATAAGAAAAAATAATTAGGAATGGTAAACACATAAGAACTGCCCCTCGGGCACAATAACATCAAATCAGCCCCTCGGGCAATATCACAGAACAATACCAGCCTCTCGGTTATATCTCATGTCACAATGGGTACCCGCACTCACTGGGGGTGTGCAGACTCCTGGAGGGGCCCCTTACGACCCAAGCGCAATATCAAGCCATCTCGTGGCATCATAAACAGGCTCTCGGCCTCATATCAATCTCAAGCCACCTCGTGGCATACAATCTCAAGCCCTCGGCATCATTATCATAATTAGTGTATCACTGTTGCGGCATGTATCCCGACGCAAAAGTATCCTCACAATACAGGCCCTCGGCCTTACTTAGTCAGAATCTCATAAGCCCTTCGGGCAATAGTAAAAATATGCAGCTCAACTCAAAATATCTTTAAAACATCATTTAAGGTTTCTAAATCAGATTAACATTCCTGAGTTATGAAAACATTGAAATATCTGGCATGACTGAGCACAAGTATGAAATCAAACAGTGAGGAAAATATAATTAACGATCCCCTAAGAGTTCAAACAGTTGGCACGAAGCCCAAATATGGCATTTAGCCCAAAGTATATTAATATCAAACAATTAGCTACCAAATATACAGAAAAATAGTCATTCGGGGTGGACTAAGTCACAATCCCCAACGGTGCACGACCCCACGCTCGTCATCTAGCGTGTGCGTCACCTCAACACAGCCGAACGTTGTATAATTCGGGGTTTCATACCCTCAAAATAGCATTTAAAATCATTAATCACCTCGAACTAGCTCGAAAAGCTACTCTGCAACACGCTTGCCTCTCGAACCAACTTCCGAGTGCTCCAAATCTACCAAGTTCAGATTTTTATCATCAAATTATGTTAAACGAATGAATTCCAATTGAAAATTATCGATTTTAAGCACAAAACCCGAAATCAGTCAAAACCCGACCCCCGGGACCGCATCCCCGAACTGGAAAAACTTTATACCAAAATGTTCTTCATCATCTCACGAGTCCGTACATATAAAGAACTCAAAAATCGGAGTTCGTTTGACCCCTCAAATCATCTCTAGAAGGTCTTATAATCTCAAGCCCTAACTCCACCTTTTTCTACTGATTTTCATGAATTAAACACTGATATTTTTTTACTTAATCACAAATAATTGAGTTTTAGGGTCCAAAATCCTTACCTCAATGAATAACAATGATTTTCTCTCTTCAAAATCGCCTCAAAGCTCTTTTCCCGTTCAAAAATGGTGTAAAGGGGTTTACTCTTCGCTGGGAGGGGGGGGGGTTATTTAAATACTGCTCACGCGTTTTACTGTTCACCCGAGTTACTGTTCACCTGAGTTACTGTTCACCTGAGTTACTGTTCATGCTGAATCTCAACAAATATACCAAGACGTCCCATAACATCATTCGAACTTAGTCGAGCCTTCGAAACACCAAAAACAACATCAAAACACTAAAATCACATCAAATTCAAGCTTATGAACTTTGAAATTCCTAAATTCCACCAACGCCGAAACTATCCAAAATAACCCCGATTGACCTAAAATTTTGCAGACATATCCAAAATGACATTATCCATTCCGACCCCGATAGCCTATTTTCCACTGCCGATCGAAAATCGCCAAAAGCTAACTTTCGCCAATTCAAGCCTAATTCTACACCGGACATCACAAAAATATTCCGGACACACTCCTAAGTCCCAAATCATCTAACGAAGTTATCCGAGCCATAAAATCCATATTCCTAGGTCATTTACCAATAAGTCAACTCTCGGTTGGCTTTTCTAACTCTAAAGCTACTTTTAGAGACTAAGTATCTCAAACTTTACCAGAACCATTCCGGATTCGATCCGACCAATCTGATACCACATAACACGAATAAACAAAGCATAAAGAAGCAGAAATGGGGAAAAATATAGTATTAACTCATGAGACGACTGGTCGGGTCGTCACATCCTCCCCAACTTAAACAAACGTTCGTCCTCAAACGTGCCCAGAGTTGTTCCAAAAGTCAACCAATCGCTGAATAACCTTACTATGCACATACCCGGGGGTGATCCCACGTCACCATATCTCATATAGGTCCAATAACATAATGCAACTGAAATTTCGCAATCCAACCTAGGCTATAAACCTTAGAACCATATTTCCACTTCCGAAATCATCCACAAGATCAGAATCTCATACCTATAATCTTAATAAGCCTGAACAAGCTGAAATAACCCATACTTGCAACCTCAGGTGCAATTACGTGATATACCACATAACTCAACACTTGTAGCGATAACTTCTAATCATAGCAGCTGCACACAACGATCGAATACCGGTGGAAAATCCCTTATCAACTAAAGTCTCATTCCAACACTTTCACATACTGTCAATAACAAATGAAACACGCAGTAAGCTATAACCATTTCTCAGATCAACCATTCATGAAGCCACTTCTCCTTTGGCAAAGACCATAGCAATTTCTGAGTCGAACCTCGACATTATCCTTCCAACGTGCTGAAATCAAATCCATTTGTATACATCAAAGACCCAAATGATCTCATCTAATCCAACATGACTAATCTGGTGACAGGACACATCAATACAGGCTAAAGCTGCAACTTGTGCAATCTGCGCACCAATAAGCAAAAATCCGAACATACTCAAATTATGAAAATGACTCAATTGAAAGAGATGTACCGCAAGCTCACCAGTACCACCTCACCATACTGAGAACCCGTCACACCTCGTAGAAACAGAACACACGAATTCAACCCGAAGGATCATACCTCCATATAACTTCGCTGCAATGCGCGACCCTATCCAAACACTGGTCCATATAAAACACCTCAAGTCACTATGCTCAAAATCGACCACTACGCAATTTGATGTCTAGAACCAAAGCAAATCATCATAACCACGACGAAACAATTGACATAACATTACACAACTTGAAAGGACACAGCTGATGCGCCATCCGCCAAGCAATATTCAATACTCCTCCCGCTCGAATTCCACTGAGAGACTCCCAATGCCTCGCGACACGGAAAGGTAACTCATAGATCTCCCCAGATTACTAATAAGCTCAATAACAATCGAATCAACCCATCCTTCAACAAACAACTCGGAGCCAACCAGGCCGACTCAAGTTAGAACACACATCCACATTGGCCTGCCAACGAACCCCTATATCAAGGAACCCTGAAGATGCTCCTTCAACTCCTTTAACTCTGCTGGTGCCATACGATATGGTGCCCAATACCAAATCAATACCGAAATCAACAACTTTGCCCGGCGACATGACCGGCAACAGGAAACACATCCGGAAAACTTCCTCAACACTAGAACTGAATCAATATGAGGAGCCTCTGCACTGACATCCAAAGGCGGACCTACATGGAGATGAGAGGGGTCACCGGAACCCGCTAGCCTCGGCAAATACCGTGTATATATATTTGTATATACATCAAGGACCCCTGAAATAATTTTGATGTGCCCCCTCAAGCAGAAAAGTTGAATAGCTTCCTTGGTTTTACAAGTTGCGTTATGTCCCCCCTCACTAGAAGACCTGGGTTCGAGACCCAACACCAGCTCTTTCTTTTTATTTGTTTTTATCTTTGAATTCAACATAGTATGTATCCTATATTTTGTGGTCAACTTGTTTTTTTTCTTTATCTTTTCTAAGTTAATGAACAATAATTCAGTACTAATACATAGAAGGGGATAAGATATTCTATTAACAAAAAGCCAATCACTTTCTTTATCCTTATATCTAAGTTTATAAGCGTTATCACTTTCTTGACATGTATAAAATTAAGTAATTCACCAAAAATTTCCCCAAAACAGTAATTAAAAACTCCAAAAACCGTTCTGCTTTCAAGGATCACTTTGGCAAAGTAGCAAACGTCTATCGATTCAACGATAGTGACTGAGACTCTACTTGGATTGCTTAATAAATCTTTAATCTTGATCATATTTGACTAAGTTTTTTTTATATTTTTGAACATTCTTTCGGTCACTAACTCATATTCATTAAGTTTTCAAGGAGTTAGTGTGCTAAATTTTGTCGTTATTAGCTGACATATCTATGTCAAAAATAGCAGTGCCCCCGCTGCGCTCAAATCCTGAGTCCGCCTCTGATGACATCCATCACAAGAGCCCAAATAAGAAAGACAATCCTTCCCATCCATCCGCTAGGTCTTCGAAATATAATACCACCCTACTAGAACATGAAATCCATCTAATCTCACCACTCAATCTGTGGCATTCCCGTCATAGCCAACATCGCCGCCTTAGCACAATCGCCCAGAATGACACAACACCGAGACAACCAGTCTATACCCGATATCACATCCAAAATCTAACATACCAAGCAACAAAAGATCCACTCGGGTCTCCAAACCCCGATAGTCACTAAACAGTGTCGATACACACGACCCACAACCACAACATAGCCTGAATATGAGAACTTTCTGTTTCCAAATCCATATGGCACATGAATCACCAAATCTGATCCCAATTCCGCTGTCTGAATACATACCACACCTCCAATACCCAATCATTCCACGAGAGATACTCTAAAATTCTTCTGTGCCACCAAGCAAACTCGAATATCAGCAGTCGATCTAACAAAAAGTGTCGCAATACTCCCGAAGTACCATCAACTTAATCACATTGCCTTTTTTGAAACATATACCCTCGCCAAATCACTCCAATTAGCAATACCATTTCCTTAATCATCTAAAGATCATTTCCCCAATCATCTGCACGCTGCCTAAGAGTTTTATGACCTTCCTTTCAGAACTGAACCGTAACCTTACACACGCAATCTCAATCCTCCACAATGTACCGCATATACCATACCATCCTAGGATAACATGAGAACTTCATATCCCTTCCGAGCCACAAGAAATTATGTACTCCACCAACCAAGAACTTTCCATTGAGCCTATCTGGAAGAAAATCACTATATATCCCATTCTCCTCACGCTCGTGGAAAATATACACCTCTATCAGTGGTAGAAATCATCAAAACTCCCCGACTCCTTTTTACACAAAACCCAACCTGTCAGGACTAAATCCTTCTAACTCAACCAAGCTACGCATGCCACTAAACCCAAGAGCATTGCCGCAAAACACCTGTAGAAACTCATTACCTCGTAAGCACCCAAGGAACTAATCATATCCTTATCGTACCGATCTGGCCTACTACAAAGCTATCCCATCTATCCAGGTTCTTTCTAATTTACTTTCAACTTGATGCTTCTTTTTGCTATAACACTACAATCCTCGACCCAGAATTGCCATACGAGACCCAAGCATAAAGCCACACCGTCTAAGGTTCATAACCCACTGAATACTCTCTTAAATATCCCCAACAGCACCATATTCGAAACACTTTACTCTGAAGAGACTTCCTGCGCATCTAAATCCGTGGCCTTCAAATTTCTGATGCTGATATATATAGAATTCCCTAATTGATATCAAAATACCACAAGCCTTGACACCCTCCAAATGCAACCTCAGTTTCTAGCCAAAAGTACAACTTGAAAATCACCTAATCATTGCATGTAAAATCTTGAACACATTAGAACTATTCTCTAGAGTCATCCACTCTACTCAAATTGCAATTAGCCTGATCCAATGAACCGAACAACCTGTGCCTCATTTGCACTCCGACACCGCAGAATGTAACTTCACCTTGATGCAACCAAGCCACTTTTTTTTCTATGCACCGAGCATTCTTTATCAATAACAACTCAAGACATTCTGTGATTCTCACACACCTATGAAGCATGATATAACCTTACCTTAGTCGAAAATTTTCCTTTACTCGAGCCATCCTCGGTTTCAATCTCCGTAAGCCATAACTGATTCACCCATACGCCTCAACTGGAACGACGTAGCACATAATCGTGCAGTTAACTAATCAATAGAAGACTTCCCCACTTGGCTCGAAGCCAAAGATCAAACACACACAATAACTCATAATGTTTATACTCTATTATTGCCATAATACCATAGTGAGATTAAACTCAACCCTTCATAAGCTTGTGAAACACCAACCATCTAGTACTTTAAATCTTCTACAAATCTCGCATTCACTCTTGCAACAGTTAAACCCACTCTCTTAAAAGACCCAAATTTAAGTTGCAACACATACCTTTCACTTGTAAATGAGATCTTCTATCAAACAACATAAGGGTCACACAACTTCAGAACACTCCGCATAAGATAACCCACCTGTTTTGCCTCAAACTAGCATTTCTGTATACCTTCCACCGTCATAAACATTACGCAGTCACTTAATCTTCCTGAGTCTGAACTCATACCGCGACATAAAATTTACTTCACTCCTAGCTAGGAAACATGAAAAGATTCTTCACACCCCCATAACTCGGGGCTATACCTCAAATCATGATGGAAATTGAGCACCTGATAGTTCTTTTATCCTCTAGCAGACCCTTCTCGTCGCTTCCAAATCATATAATTACATCTCGCAGTCATAACATACTTATCACGTAACTATCCAGTCATTACTTCCCTCAATAGGGGCACAACAACACATATAGATCCAAAAAACACGCGCTCCCGCACTCAACAGCTCAAGGCTAAAGCTATAGGCAAAAATCCGGCCTCGAGTCCTCGAGACTGGACCAACATCAACACACAGAGATCACATCTCGCCCCTCGATTAGGGAATCACAAGCCATCGATGCACAGCAGATACTAAGCGCCCATGCGCGCATACGAATGCGTGGAAGTAATTCAAAGAGTTACATTTTAAGCTAAATCAAGGACGCACGATAAGAATTCAAGAATGTAAAGTTTTCCTAAAGGTTCTGCAGCCTCTCGAGGATAAATACAGACGTCTCTGTACCGATCCGTGAGACTCTACTAAACCTGCTCATGACTCGTAAGACCTATGTAACCTAGGCTCTGATTCCAACTTGTCACGACCCTAAACCCAACCCGGCTGTGATGGCACCTCTCGTGAAGAAAAGGTCAGCCGACTCACTTCCAATTCACTTTAAGAAATTAAAATAATAACTGCTAAGTCTTTAATAAGAAATAAAATCCCAAAATAAGTATTTAACAGTATAATTTGCGGAGATAAAAACCAACACAGCCCGACATCGGAGTGTCACCAGTCATGAGCATCTAAAACAATACTACCAGTCTGAAAGTCTACTCCACTACTAAATAACTGAATCAAAAAAGAAATAAGATAGAGGGATGTTGCACTAGGCTGCGAATCGCCAAGCAGCTACTTAGTAAACCTCTGAAGATCTGCTGGAACTATCAACCCTCAGTAGCAGGACCTGTAGCGCCCAAATCTGCACACAGAGGTACAGGGAGTAAAGTGAGTACTTCTAACTCAGTGAGGAATAAGAATAAATGAAGACTAAACGATATAAAATCACGTTAAACACAACATTTAGCTATCAGAGGCATAACAAAATCAGTAACACAACTTATTAATGAAATCTCATAAAAACACCTTTTTAAGCAGTCAACAATAGATAGAAAAAAAAACTAGGAATGGTAAACACATAAGAACTGCCCCTCGGGCACAATAACATCAAATCAGCCCCTCGGGCAATATCACATAACAATACCAGCCCCTCGGCTATATCTCATGTCACAATAGGTACCCGCACTCACTGGGGGTGTGCAGACTCCTGGAGGGGTCCCTTACGGCCCAAGCGCAATATCAACTATCTCGTGGCATCATATACAGGCTCTCGGCCTCATATCAATATCAAGCCACCTCGTGGCGTACAACCTCAGGCCCTCGGCCTCATTATCATAATTAGTGTATCACTGCTGCGGCATGCAGCCCAACCCAAAAGTATACTCACAATACATGCCCTAGGCCTTACTCAGTCAAAATCTCATAAGCCCTTCGGGCAATAGTAAAAATATGCATCTCAGCACAAAATATCTTTAAAACATCATTTAAGGTTTCTAAAACAGATTAACATAGCTGAGTTTTGAAAACATTGAAATATCTGGCATGACTGAGCACAAGTATGAAATTAAACAGTGAGGAAAATATCATTAACAATCCCCTAAGGATTCAAACAGTTGGCACGAAGCCCAAATATGACATTTAGCCCAAAAGTATAATAATATCAAACAATTAGCTACCAAATATAAAGAAAAATAGTCATTCGGGATGGACTAAGTCACAATCCCCAACGGTGCACGATCTCACGCTCATCATCTAGTGTGTGCGTCACCTCAACACAGCCGAATATTGTATAATCCGTGGTTTCATACCCTCAGAACAACATTTAAAATCATTACTCACCTCGAACTAGCCCGAAAAGCTACTCTGCAACACGTTTGCCTCTCGAACCAACTTCCTAGTGCTCCAAATCTACCAAGTTCAGATTTTTATCATCAAATTATGCTAAACGAATGAATTCCAATTGAAAAATATCGATTTTAAGCACAAAACTGGAAATCAGTCAAAACCAGACCCTCGGGCCCGCATTCCGGAACTGGACAAACTTTATACAAAAATGTTCTTCATCATTCACGAGTTCGTACATATAAAGAACTCGAAAATCGGAGTTTGTTTGACCCCTCAAATCATCCCTAGAAGGTCTTATAATCTCATGCCCTAACTCCACCTTTTTCTACTGATTTTCATGAATTAAACACTGATATTTTGTTACTTAATCACAAATAATCGAGTTTTAGGGTCCAAAATCCTTACCTCAATGAAGAACAATGATTTCCTCTCTTCAAAATCGCCTCAAAGCTCTTTTCCCGTTCAAAAATGGTGTAAAAGGGTTTAATGGTCGCAGAGGGTTTATTTAAATACTGCTCACGTGTTTTACTGTTCACTCGAGTACTGTTCACCCGAGTACTGTTTGTCGCAACTCCTTTTTCCGCACTCGCGAGGGTGCAAGGGAGTTTTTCCAATTAAAGGACAATCGAGACGGGATTGGTTTATTTATTTCAGAGTCGCCACTTGGGAGATTTAGGGTGTCCCAAGTCACCAATTTTAATCCCGAATCGAGGAAAAGAATGACTCCATATTACAGTCTGCGTACCAGAAATCCGGATAAGGAATTCTGTTAACCCGGGAGAAGGTGTTAGGCATTCCCGAGTTCCGTGGTTCTAGCACGGTCGCTCAACTGTTATATTCGGCTTGATTGTCTGATTTTATACAAATATGAACTTATGTGCAAATTTTATCTTTTAACCGCTTTATTATTATTGTTTTTAAAAGAAATATGAACATCGCTTAAAACACGTCTTTGGACTGCGTTACATGAAATGCACCCACAATCCGGAACACGTTTTATTTGATGTTTTGGGATTTGGATTCGGGTCGCATGAAATGCACACCCAGGCTTAAGAAAGTAAAATATTAAACACGCGCCTAAAGAGACTATCGCGTTATTATTTTGGGGAAGACCGTGAAATTCGCTAAACGGTCCTTCCGAATTCTAATTAAACCATACATTTTGTGAGGGCCCCGCAATCTATACGTTTTATTTGGCGAGGCTCGTCTCATTTTTATTTTTACAGGATAAACCTACAATGACTATATTTTCTATTAAGTTCGTCTCTAAACTAAAAGAAAATCTCTTAATTATTTACATGCTGAAAAACGTAACTTATTAGTTATTAGTTTACGGCTAATGCGAATGGAAAATTGCGATCGAGTTTGTACAAAGAAAAACTGCTTTCATTTTATATTCTGTTATTCAATAATACTAGAACATGAGATTGACCATAATATCAAAAACAGATTAATTATTCTCCGTAATTTAAAATAACATTATTAGATGAAGAAAGTATACATATGCAACCTCATTATTCATTAATCATTCAACTACATCTTTATACGAAGAAAGAAAAATTATATTCAACCACAAATCTAAACAGGAGGAATTCAACAGGAACAAAGCCTGATTAATATTTCATTTTTTGCTTCAAGCCGAGATTGTACAAATGTGTACCTGGAAACAGCAGTACAAGAACAAAAGAAGGAGAAGTCAGCAGCAGTAATAACACAGCAACAGCAGATTCAGCAACATCGCAAACCAGTACAGTAGGAATAGCAGAAAACCCAGGAGACTATAAACGACTCCAAGTATAGTGAAGAAGTAAAAGGCAGGAAGGTTCTGACTATTTCAGATCTTAAGCGAGGCAATGAAGCAGTAACTATTTTTTTTCAACTTCAAAACTCTCCAAAATGAATTCTGCCCCTGTATATTCAGTGTATACAGAATGTATATCGGGTGTATACTTCTCACTCCGCCCCCTCTTTTTTTCTTCTCTCTATCTAGTTTTTCCTCTCTTTTTTTCCACCCTTCTTCCTAAATTTTCTCTTCTATTTATAGCAAAATTTTCGAAATTTTCAGATTTGTTTTTTATTATTTTATTATTTTTTTAATTAAAAGAAATCCCACTTACAAATTGCTTTTATTTTTTTAGAAAAAGAAATCCCACCTTTATTTACTTTTATTTTTAAAATTCCAACTTTAATTACTTTATCTTATTTAAAATCCCACTTTTTATTTTTTTAAAAGAGAATCTCACTTTATTTAACTTTTCTTTAAAAAATAAACCACTATCTTTTCTTTTTCTTTTAAAAATGCTACTTTCAATTACTTTAAATTTTTTAAATTTTCAGATATCTTTATATTTATTTTTTAATTCCAACCTTCTTTTACTTTTAAATTTTTTAAAACTTTTTACTTTTTTTTTTAAATTTTCTACATTCTTTTACATTTTTTTTTTTTTAAAGAAATTACTATATATATATATATATATATATTTTAAAATAAAAATAATAAATAAAATAAAATATTTTCGGATTTTTTTATATATAAAAAAACAAAAAATAAAACTATTAATAGTGATAATTCACTTTTTATTTTTTTATTTTTTTTTGGTTTTGTTTTGTGTTGGACAAAAATGAAGAAGGGGTGTTGGGTTAATGGACTGGGTCGACCCAGTTCGAAATGGACTGGGTCGTAGGGAAGATTGGGCCATTTTTTGGGCCTATAGCTTGAAATTGAAGAAGAGGCCCAATTCCGACTTTCTTTATATTTTCGCTCTCTTTTCTTCTTTTATTTTTCTAAAACTAAATTATAAAAATACTTAAACTATTATTAAGAACTAAATTAAGTTATAAAGGCGCAAATTAACTCCCAATAACAATTAACGCACAATTAAGTATTAATTAAGCATAAAATTGTATATTTGGACATTAAATGCTAAAAATGCAAACGATGCCTATTTTTGTAATTTTTAATTTTTGTAAAACAATTTTAATTACTAACAATTGTAGAATTAAATCCTACATGCAAAATGCGACATATTTTTGTATTTTTTATTAATTTAGCGAATAAACACGCACAGACAAATACAAATAATTCTTCAAAATATCACAAAATTGTACACCAAAGAAAAATCATTTTATTTTTGAATTTTTTGGGAGTAATTCTCATATAGGGCAAAAATCACGTGCTTACAGCTGCCCCTCTTTGCCCGGAGACACGAAGGGTTTTCGTGCAAAGATAAAGCGAGCGATTTTTGCCCATCCGAGTACTCCGTTGAAGCATTTTTTTGAAAAAGATTTGACCGAACCTTTGCTTCAAAGGTTTCCTACATATCCTGGGCTAAACAGGAATCAGGTCAATGTAGTTCGAGAAATTTTGGTAGCTGGGACTACCGTTGGACTGCAATGTTACTGTTGTTGCATGCTATTACTACTGCTTACCGATCTCCTTGTTACACCGTGCTTAAAAAAACAAGAAGCTAGGCTAGAGTACAATTTGTTTTTGTTGCCTTGCTTCCTTGTCTGCTTGCATTTCTTTCGGTGCTTTACTTCTTTTGACACATGTACTTGAGTTTGTACTGTGACCTCTTGTTGCAACCTTCTGTTTCCCGGTGCCGGGGAATTTTATTGTTTCCTGCTGGGGATTCCTATTGTAACCCTCTGTTTTATTGTCCTCTGACTTGATTTTGAAATGTATGCCTCTGTTATCTGGGCGGGCTCCCAATTTTAATACTTGAAAATTAAAGACTTGAAATGTATGCCTCTGTTATCTGGGCGGGCTCCCAAGTTCAATGCTTGAAAATTAAAGACTGAAATGTATGCCTCTGTTCTATGGGCGGGCTCCCAACTTCAACAACAACTTTAAAAATGAATGTCATTCCTCTCTTCAACCAATACATCGCCATTCTGTTCTTCAGGGGGGCTCCTGATTTCAACAACTTTAAAAAATAAAATCCTATTCGAGGGCGGATGAACCCGAAATATCCTATTCGAGGGCGGATGAACCCAAAATATCCTATTCGAGGGCGGATGAACCCAAATATCCTATTCGAGGGCGGATGAACCCAAAATATCCTATTCGAGGGCGGATGAACCCAAAATATCCTATTCGAGGGCGGATGAACCCAAAATATCCTATTCGAGGGCGGATGAACCCATATATCCTATTCGAGGGCGGATGAACCCAAAATATCCTATTCGAGGGCGGATGAACCCAAATATCCTATTCGAGGGCGGATGAACCCAAATATCCTATTCGAGGGCGGATGAACCCAAATATCCTATTCGAGGGCGGATGAACCCAAATATCCTATTCGAGGGAGGATGAACCCAAATATCCTATTCGAGGGCGGATGAACCCAAAATATCCTATTCGAGGGCGGATGAACCCAAAATATCCTATTCGAGGGCGGATGAACCCAAATATCCTATTCGAGGGCGGATGAACCCAAATATCCTATTCGAGGGCGGATGAACCCAAATATCCTATTCGAGGGTGGATGAACCCAAAATATCCTATTCGAGGGCGGATGAACCCAAAATATCCTATTCGAGGGCGGATGAACCCAAAATATCCTATTCGAGGGCGGATGAACCCAAAATATCCTATTCGAGGGCGGATGAACCCAGAATATCCTATTCGAGGGCGGATGAACCCAAAATATCCTATTCGAGGGCGGATGAACCCAAAATATCCTATTCGAGGGCGGATGAACCCAAATATCCTATTCGAGGGCGGATGAACCCAATATATCCTATTCGAGGGCGGATGAACCCAAAATATCCTATTCGAGGGCGGATGAACCCAGAATATCCTATTCGAGGGCGGATGAACCCAGAATATCCTATTCGAGGGCGGATGAACCCAGAATATCCTATTCGAGGGCGGATGATCCCAAAATATCCTATTCGAGGGTGGATGAACCCAAATATCCTATTCGAGGGCGGATGATCCCATTTTCAACATCTTGGAATTGTCTTACCTCCGACTGTTTTTCTCCAAATCTTGTTGTCTTGCTATCTCTTAAAACTTGAATTGATTTCCTTGTTCTTCTGAGAAAATTTTCGACCATGGCAGAAAATCTTCTGCCCCAGTTTTGATGCTTTTCCTTGTTCTCCAGGTGGACGCCTGACTTCTGATATTTCAACTGTTCTTCCTTGTTCTCCACGTGGACGCCTGACTGTTAATTCAATTCTTCATCCTTGTTCTCCAGATGATTGCTATTTCTTTTCTTCATCCTTGTTCTCCAGGTGGACGCCTGATTGTTGTTTCTTTCATTGTTCTTCCTTGTTCTCCAGGTGGACGCCTGATTTCTGATATTTCATTGCTCTTCCTTGTTCTCCAGGTGGATGCCTGATTACTAATACTTCAACTACTCATCCTTGTTCTCCAGGTGGATGCCTGATTGTTGTTTCTTTCATTGCTCTTCCTTGTTCTCCAGGTGGACGCCTGATTTCTGATATTTCATTGCTCTTCCTTGTTCTCCAGGTGGATGCCTGATTACTAATACTTCAACTACTCATCCTTGTTCTCCAGGTGGATGCCTGATTGCTGGGGATAATACCACTGGGGAGTCTCCTTTCTTTCCTTCCTTCAAATTCAATTTTTTTTCTTTTTTTTTCTTTCTTAACACTGCTGGGGATAAAAGTGTTATCTTCTTGGGATAACGTTGTTGAGGATAACGCTGCTGGGGAATTTTATCCCTTCAAATCGATGCTTCATTCTTCTGGAAGCTGCTGAGGATGATAATGGTTTTTGCTTTTCTGAGCACAAATGTCATCCCTTTGTTCTGTCTGCTGGGGAACAAATTCTTTTATTAAAACTTGTTATGCTGGGGGTAAAACTGGTTCAAAGACCACTTCCCTTGAGACTGGTGCTATATTCATTTTACCCTGAATGGGTATCTGACTTCCAGAAAATTTTCCAAATGAAAGGAAAATTTTCTGCCCCAGTTTGACAGTCTCCCTTATGGCCCGCATTTCTGTCATCAATGCCACTTCCTTTACCTGTTTCAATTTAAACAAAAATTGTTAGTTTAAAACGCGGTGGTTGGTTGTGATACTCCCACTGGGATGGTTTTCCCTTTTCCCTTCCTTGCTCTGCATTCCACAACTTGTTGGGGATGATATTATTTGCTGGGGATAATCCTTTTCTGCTGGGGATATCCCTCTTCTTTCGTGGCATGGCTCGGAAACTTGCATTTTCCCGACCTTTTAGTCTCGCATGAATTTCCCAAATCATGCTTATTGTTTTTCTTGTTTTGTCCACGGGCTCTGGTCTTGAGGTTTAATAACCTTTGATTTCGGCAAGGATATCCCTCTTGACACTCGTCAATCCTTTTGCTGGGGATATCTTTCTTGACACTGGCCTCGCGCTTGTTCCTTCCTGACTATATCACTTGGATGTACTAGTCAGATCTTATCTTGGAAAGCTGATGGTCTACTTTGAAGTCATTTCCCACTGGTCTTGACCAAACAGACTCTACTGGGGAAATTGCTATGAAAGGAAAAGATAAAAGGGAACAGAATAAAAGACAAAGGAAAAAATGACTCTTTAACAAAAGAAACTATAAATAAAAACCTATCAAATGAAAACACTGACTCTAATGGTCATGACATGCATATGTGGCCTATCCTTCGTCATCAATCGTCTTTCAAGGTCTTCCCTTGACTATTCCCCATCTGATTCCCAATCTTATTCGACTTGTAGTGCCCGAAGGGTTTTCACTATCAAGCCTCTCTCATTTTGGGTTTTTCTCTCAGCTTTCATCGCCTTATGGTGTCCGTGAAGATTTTCACCGATAAGACTCTCTCATTTATATCACTTTCTAGCTGGGGATTTGGAGTGTTGCCGGTATGACTCTCTCTGCTGGAGATTAGAGTCCTTTCTGCTGTGGAACAGAATGTTATGTTCGCTGGTAAGATTCTCATTTGTCTGACTTGGCATCTTTTGCAGACTGATCAGAAGGTCTTTCTTTGGACCGTAATGTGGGTTTTTTGGATAGGCTTAGAAAGAAAGGGTATTAAAGGCTCAAAAACAAATCAATTTGGGGTTCAAAATTACAACCTTCGGAACCAATTTTGCTTACAACGAGCATAACTCTTGCCCCAGTTTCTTGCTTGGGGATTATTTATTTATAATTAATTATTTTTTTTCTCTTTTTATTACACCATGCACACCATGCACACTATGCACACTGTGCTCCCTATGACCGAGCCGTGAGGCGCCTACGTATCGTCTTTGAGGAATCAGGTCAAACGTAGTTCCCAATTCCTTTCATTTCATTTGACTTTCTTTTTTTTTGATTTTTTTTTGATTTTTTTTCTTTTTTTTCGTATTTCCTAGTCGTTGCTATTGATTCCGAACGAGGGGTATGAAAGAAAATAAAATAAGGCTCAAAAGGGGTAACGAAAGATAAAGTGTTTAGGTAGCAGAATAAAATGCCTTCGTCATTCCAGTCTTTAAAACATGCCAAGTGCAAACAACACAATTGAACATAGATTTATAGTCTCTTCCGATGGTGCTGGACTTGACAATTATGTTAAACACTTGCTTTTTCATTTGTCATTTCTAAAGCACTGCTGGGCGACACTCTCACTCTCATGCACGACCCTCATGCCAATTTGGCGAATCTTGCATTTAACGGTTTTCTTTATGTTTTACTTGCCCCAGTTCCACATGACTCGGGCTTCAAATAATCTCAAACCGTTCTTATTTCCTTTAAATGCTTTGATCACCTTCCCAGGGTTTTATGATTAACTTTATAGACTAGGCCCAAACTGTGTGCGCATGTCATGTCCCTAGAATCGGCATTGAACGAAAATGACAAAAGGACTAAATAAAAAGATGACTGGAAATAATAAAAGACCGGCTTTTGTATTAAACTTCCGGCGAAATGGTTAGAAAAACAAACAAAACAACCAGAATAAAATCTTAACACAACATCAACGAGACTTAAACAAACTGATACGACAAAAAATGGAAAGATAAGAAGGTTTGACACAAGACAATATTCGGATTACAACCCTAAGAATAATCCGGATAACAGAAATGACAACAAAATAAACCACCAACAGCTTCTCTCTTGCTAACCAAGGAACGGAGCGTCCTCCCATTTTATCAAAATTGGCATCTTAGCCACTAAGCTTTGCATTAGTATTGCCAAGACCATTATCAGCTTCCATATCATCAACCTCCGTCAACAAGTTCTCGATAGGGTTTGAGTGCTCCATGTTACTGTTATCGATCACAATCCGCCCTTCTTGGATCATTTTCTCTACTTCCCTTTTCAAATTACGACAACTCTCAATGTTGTGCCCTATGACATTGGAGTGGTACGCGCATTGCGCTGCCGGATCAAAGTTTCTTGCATGTGGATCTGGAGTATATGCGGGGAGCGGCTCAATCAAGCCAGCATGCTTTAGCCTTTCAAACAGACTTGCATAAGATACTCCGATAGGGGTGAGAGCCTTTCCTCGTTTGAGCAACCTTTCGTTCCTAAATGCTTGATTGGGCCGGAAACCTGATCCAGGGGGCTTCCGGTAGGCTTGTGAGGGTGGATAGGCCTTCTGTGGAGCTGGGTATTTGGAAAATGAAGCCCATCTTTGGGAACCTCGTGGAGAGAAGTAGCATTGGGAAGGGGAGTAGCGTGGACGAGTGATGGAGCTACTCGGGTAGCTAGGAAAGCTGTCATAAGTGGGTTGGGATGGAGAGTATGGGGGATGGGTAATGCCAGAGTTTGAAAAGCTTGGCGGTGGTGGGGGTGGTGCTTTCCCAGTTATCCATGCTTGATACATGTCTGCCACATGTTGTCTCAGCATTTTCACTTCTTCTACCAACCCGTTGTTCTGTTCGACCAATTGTTGTCGGTCATCAGTACCGACCCATCCTGTTCTGAGGTTCTGTGTCATTTGCTTTGCGGGGAGGAGTTACCACAACCAACCACTTTTCTATATATGAACACAGCAAAGGGAAGCCATGATGTTAGTGTCAGGGCATTTGACAGATAATCATATATTAGAGATGCAATGCACCTAAGCAGTTAAACTGTTCTATCAGAAATGCGATGCACTTGCGCTTTCTTTTATTTTTCTTTCTTCCTTTTTTTTTCTTTTTCAGTGATGGTCGAATCTTATGGAGATTGCCTACGTATCATGACCCCGCATGAATCAGACCTTGCGTAGTTCGGACCAATAAAAGATAAGCAATACTAATCATTTTTTTTTCAATTTTCATATTGGGTTTCAAAGGTTTAAAAATGACCTACAAACTAGAAAATCAAACGACCCACATATTATAATCAAAAGTTTTACAAACTCCAAAACAAACGGCCAGCTTCCTTTCTCCGTTTGACAAATGCAACCAAACGGTTATTTTTGCAAATGTGGCCCCGTCCAAATTTTGAGGCCGGAGAGGATTATTTTATGACACTTTACACACTTGTCCGTTCTTTTACGAAAATAGCCTTTCGACAACTGAAAGATACTCTGAGGCTATTTCGGCAAGAACGGTTTAAGACGCGGCCGAAGCTGGCTCGGCTTATTATGACAAAATTCAAACGGTATTCACCTGACCGCCGACTATTTTTTTTTTTTTTAAATTACAATAAAAACCTGGTGTTGCAAACACGGCCCTTCAGCGCCTCGGGGACGAAGATTTTTAAGGCTGTGTGGGTCAACTAGACCAAAATCCTAAACATGACCCAAAAGGTGGTTGTTTATGCAAAGTCGGCCTTCTGGCGTCCCATTCGGGAACATTCGGCTATGTCTTGATAAAACAACGTCCCCCGACTTCTTTATGACTCTTAAAATTCGACATATTTTTTTGTTTTTTTTGGCTATTTTGTTTTAGCAAAAAGTGGAGGCTGGACACTGCCCGACTTATTTATGAAAAAAAATTAAAATTTTGACATGTTTTTTATTTATTTATTGGTTTTTGGCTATTTTAGCAAAAATGGGGGTTGGACCCGATGAGGGTTGCCTACGTATCTCACATCCGGTGAGAATCAAACCCGCGTAGTTCGGGCCGGTCATGAATAAAGTAAATAAACTGATTTTAAATTATGATGATTTTTTTTTGTAAAAGAACTGCTTTAAAAGAAGAAAGGAAGTATTTTTATATTTTTTTTTTTGGATTTTTGATTGATTTTCTTTTTGAAAGAAAGATTTCTAAGAATTCCTTTTCTTTTGATTTGAACTTTGAGAATTTCAAAAGTAAAAGGAAGATATTTTTTTTCTTATTCTAAGAAGAAAGAAAATATATTTTTTTTTTTTTGGAATTTTACCTTTAATAAAAGAAACGCTTTCTAAAAAAATATTTTTTGAATTTTGAATTTTCTTTTCAATTTTTAAAGAAGAAGGAAAATATTTTCGAATTTATTTTATTTTATTATATATATATATATATATATATATATATATATATATATATATATTATTTTTTTAAATAATTAAAAAGACTTTCTAAAGAAGTCAATAACGGAAAATGTTTTTTTGGATTTTTTTTTTGTTTTGAAAATTGAGAGTCTAAAAAAAACTTTTCTAGACTTTTGGCACGACAAATATTTTTGCAACAAATAAAGATATATATACATTTTTTGGAAATAAAGAACAACTTTTTTGGATTTTTATATATATACATATTTGCAACAAATAATAAAACCACTTTCGACGCGACTCTTTTTATTTTATTAGTTATTTTTATTTTGGTATCTAAACAAATAAATAAATAAAAACTCATTTTAAAACAAGACTTTTTTTCATTTTCATTTTTTTTTATGGCAAGACAAACTATTTTTTTTTCTAATTTGTTTTTTAAAAACAAGACAGAACAACGACTCTTTTTTTTCTATTTTTCCTTTGCTTTTAATAAAATAAACTAATAAAATATTATTTTTTTTTCATTTTCTCAAAATTTCGGCAGAGTTTTGACAGTTATTTGGGCATTGTTTTTTTTTTCCAAAAATAAACAATCAATTCCCTAACCACTATTTTTTTTCAATTTCAAAATATTATTCCTGATATTCAAAAGTCAGTCAACACAAAAGTCCGAATCAAATAAATGCGCAAATAGCAGCAAGTAAGATGCATCAGGATGGTCATTTTCATTTTTTGGTACACCTGTCCTAGACAGACCCAACCCCTGTGTTGAGCCTCCAAAGTCAAATGCACGTGATGCAAACAAACGTTCCTACTAGGGATCCGGCATGAAGCTGAGTTATTCTAAGTGAAAAAAAACCTGAGGCATATTGTTCTAGCCCTGGCTTACCCAAGTGGACAGCTTGAGCCGAAATGGGGGCAACGTACCGGGAGCACGAAAGTCTGCCCGGCCTAGTTACTTGTCCCAACTTCGTCTTATTTGGTATGACTTCTAACAGAAAGGTGGGTCACGCGCACGTGTACACCATAAATTTAGAAGACTCAGAAAGAAGAAGAGTTTCGTAGCAGTTTTATACACAATTCAGATAATATTAAAGCGGTAAAAGCATCATTTAGCATATTAAGCATAAACATGTAAAAATCAGATAATAAATAAAGCCAACTATAACAGTTATTTTAAGCTCGAATTTCTAACCCTGAACCAGTGGTTCTGGGCCATTTCCCCAGCGGAGTCGCCAGAGCTGTCACACCTCCTTTTTCCGCACCCGCGAGGGTGCAAGGGAGTTTTTCCAATTAAAGGACAATCGAGACGGGATTGGTTTATTTATTTCAGAGTCGCCACTTGGGAGATTTAGGGTGTCCCAAGTCACCAATTTTAATCCCGAATCGAGGAAAAGAATGACTCCATATTACAGTCTGCGTACCAGAAATCCGGATAAGGAATTCTGTTAACCCGGGAGAAGGTGTTAGGCATTCCCGAGTTCCGTGGTTCTAGCACGGTCGCTCAACTGTTATATTCGGCTTGATTGTCTGATTTTATACAAATATGAACTTATGTGCAAATTTTATCTTTTAACCGCTTTATTATTATTGTTTTTAAAAGAAATATGAACATCGCTTAAAACACGTCTTTGGACTGCGTTACATGAAATGCACCCACAATCCGGAACACGTTTTATTTGATGTTTTGGGATTTGGATTCGGGTCGCATGAAATGCACACCCAGGCTTAAGAAAGTAAAATATTAAACACGCGCCTAAAGAGACTATCGCGTTATTATTTTGGGGAAGACCGTGAAATTCGCTAAACGGTCCTTCCGAATTCTAATTAAACCATACATTTTGTGAGGGCCCCGCAATCTATACGTTTTATTTGGCGAGGCTCGTCTCATTTTTATTTTTACAGGATAAACCTACAATGACTATATTTTCTATTAAGTTCGTCTCTAAACTAAAAGAAAATCTCTTAATTATTTACATGCTGAAAAACGTAACTTATTAGTTATTAGTTTACGGCTAATGCGAATGGAAAATTGCGATCGAGTTTGTACAAAGAAAAACTGCTTTCATTTTATATTCTGTTATTCAATAATACTAGAACATGAGATTGACCATAATATCAAAAACAGATTAATTATTCTCCGTAATTTAAAATAACATTATTAGATGAAGAAAGTATACATATGCAACCTCATTATTCATTAATCATTCAACTACATCTTTATACGAAGAAAGAAAAATTATATTCAACCACAAATCTAAACAGGAGGAATTCAACAGGAACAAAGCCTGATTAATATTTCATTTTTTGCTTCAAGCCGAGATTGTACAAATGTGTACCTGGAAACAGCAGTACAAGAACAAAAGAAGGAGAAGTCAGCAGCAGTAATAACACAGCAACAGCAGATTCAGCAACATCGCAAACCAGTACAGTAGGAATAGCAGAAAACCCAGGAGACTATAAACGACTCCAAGTATAGTGAAGAAGTAAAAGGCAGGAAGGTTCTGACTATTTCAGATCTTAAGCGAGGCAATGAAGCAGTAACTATTTTTTTTCAACTTCAAAACTCTCCAAAATGAATTCTGCCCCTGTATATTCAGTGTATACAGAATGTATATCGGGTGTATACTTCTCACTCCGCCCCCTCTTTTTTTCTTCTCTCTATCTAGTTTTTCCTCTCTTTTTTTCCACCCTTCTTCCTAAATTTTCTCTTCTATTTATAGCAAAATTTTCGAAATTTTCAGATTTGTTTTTTATTATTTTATTATTTTTTTAATTAAAAGAAATCCCACTTACAAATTGCTTTTATTTTTTTAGAAAAAGAAATCCCACCTTTATTTACTTTTATTTTTAAAATTCCAACTTTAATTACTTTATCTTATTTAAAATCCCACTTTTTATTTTTTTAAAAGAGAATCTCACTTTATTTAACTTTTCTTTAAAAAATAAACCACTATCTTTTCTTTTTCTTTTAAAAATGCTACTTTCAATTACTTTAAATTTTTTAAATTTTCAGATATCTTTATATTTATTTTTTAATTCCAACCTTCTTTTACTTTTAAATTTTTTAAAACTTTTTACTTTTTTTTTTAAATTTTCTACATTCTTTTACATTTTTTTATTTTTTTAAAGAAATTACTATATATATATATATATATATATATATATTTTAAAATAAAAATAATAAATAAAATAAAATATTTTCGGATTTTTTTATATATAAAAAAACAAAAAATAAAACTATTAATAGTGATAATTCACTTTTTATTTTTTTATTTTTTTTTGGTTTTGTTTTGTGTTGGACAAAAATGAAGAAGGGGTGTTGGGTTAATGGACTGGGTCGACCCAGTTCGAAATGGACTGGGTCGTAGGGAAGATTGGGCCATTTTTTGGGCCTATAGCTTGAAATTGAAGAAGAGGCCCAATTCCGACTTTCTTTATATTTTCGCTCTCTTTTCTTCTTTTATTTTTCTAAAACTAAATTATAAAAATACTTAAACTATTATTAAGAACTAAATTAAGTTATAAAGGCGCAAATTAACTCCCAATAACAATTAACGCACAATTAAGTATTAATTAAGCATAAAATTGTATATTTGGACATTAAATGCTAAAAATGCAAACGATGCCTATTTTTGTAATTTTTAATTTTTGTAAAACAATTTTAATTACTAACAATTGTAGAATTAAATCCTACATGCAAAATGCGACATATTTTTGTATTTTTTATTAATTTAGCGAATAAACACGCACAGACAAATACAAATAATTCTTCAAAATATCACAAAATTGTACACCAAAGAAAAATCATTTTATTTTTGAATTTTTTGGGAGTAATTCTCATATAGGGCAAAAATCACGTGCTTACAGCTGCCCCTCTTTGCCCGGAGACACGAAGGGTTTTCGTGCAAGTCTAAATTGATCCGTTAACCTTTCGAGATCCACCCGAAGCCCTCGAAAATCTCAACAAATATACCAACACGTCTCATACCATCATTCGAACTTAGTCGAGCCTTCGAAACACCAAAAACAACATCAAAACACCAAAACCACATCAAATTCAATCCTATGAACTTTGAAATTCCTAAATTCCACCAACGATGCCGATACTATCCAAAACAACCCCGATTGATCTGAAATTTTGCATACATATCCAAAATGACATTACGAACCTGTTTCAATTGTCGGAATTCCATTCTGACTCCTATAGCCTATTTTCCACTGCCGGCCGGAAATTGCCAAAAACTAACTTTCGTCAATTCAAGCCTAATTCTACACCGGACATCACAAAAATATTCCGGACACGCTCCTAAGTCCCAAATCACCTAACGAAGCTATCTGAGCAATAAAATCTATATTCCGAGGTCGTTTACCAATAAGTCAACTCTCAGTTGACTTTTCTAACTCTAAAGCTACTTTTAGAGACTAAGTGTCTCAAACCTTACCAAAATCATTCCGGATTCGATCAGACCAACCCGATACTACATAACACGGATAAACAAAGCATAAAGAAGCAGAAATGGGGAAAAACGGAGCGTTAACAAAGTAAAAATCAGATTTTTTTTTTTTTTTGGGAAAAAGTTTTGGTAAGAAACTTTGTCAATTTGACGTAGTTCTATTTCATGTCTTCGTTTCCCTTTTTTTTTTTTGATAGATAAATTAAATTATGAAAACAATACATTGACCAACTACCTTTTTTTTACACCAAGAAAAATATTAGAAAACTAAATACATATAATTCAAATAATAATAATAATAATAATAATAACATAACTTACTTATTAAAATTCTAATTAAAAGAAATCGTATATATTTTTTTTTAATTTTCATTTTCTCTTTACGAATAAAGTATGTTCTATAGGTATTTATATATATATATTTGGTTTTTCTCAAATGAAACTTATTAAAAGTAAGATAAGTTAAAATATTAAGATTAAATGTAAAAGAAATATTTACATTGAAATAGTATAGAATTTGGGTGTGGTCAAAAATTAGTTGTTCGCACAACTCCTTGTTTGTACTATTTTAGCATTCCTGGAATAGAATGGAGTAGCTTCTGGAAGTAGAGAAAACTTTAAGCAACTCTGACAAAGATGATTCTCAGGACATTCTAAGTTTGACAGGTCAAAGCCATCAGAATACTACTAACGAAAATGGATATCCATGTGGGCAGCCTTTGGTCTATGAATAAAATGCAAAACATATCATATTGCAAAGGAGTTACATATTTTGGACAATTTCTGCACCTAGCCATTGAGGCAGTATTGATGTCAATTTTACTTGTTCTAGCTTAGTAATAAGGATTGTTAATATGTCAAGAGTTCAGGTGTCTCCAATTTGTTACTCCCTCTGTTTCAATATATATTTCTTACTTTCCTTTTTAGTCTGTTTCGAAAAGAATGCATCTTTTTATATTTAGTAAATCTTCAACTCCAACGTTCTACATGGTATATTTAAAACCACAAGATTCAAGGATGGTACATTACACACATCTTTAGTTTAAGACCACAAAATTTAAAAGTCTTACTTGCTTTTCTTAAATTACGTATCCCGTCAAACTAAAACACATAAATTGAAATGGACAGACTAAATGTGTTCCATTGTGCTTTTTCTCGGGGGCACCTCCAGAGACGTTCATGTAGTTTTTACTTATTGTGAATTTGTCATATAATTTTTACCTATTGTGAATTTGTGATGTAGGTGTAGGAACTTTGCTCTTTTCAGGTAGTGTTCATGTGTCCTTTAGCCATGTTTGTGTTCTCTTTCCTCGATTTGTGAACGTAGATAGATATTCGTTCTCAGTCATAATGCAGTTTTATTTAGACCCAAAAAAAATTGTTATTTAAAATGTAATTACCTTCAAAGGTGATCCAAAAACGAAATTTCGACAGATTTCTGAAATTCAATTATTCAGTTCCAACAGGAAGGTGAAATACTATCACGAAAATGATTACCAAGTAACTGTGAAATTATTATAAGATTCACAACATAGTGTATGTATATCAATTATAGCGGTTTTGCAATATATTTTATATTTAGGAAGAATAATTTTGTAAAGTAAAATATAAATGATATCGAATAATTTAATTACTTTTTCCACCAAAAAGTCATCAGAAAAGAAGGGCAGCTTTTAAGAGAAGCAGCAGATTCGCACATCAGAAAATTAACCACCAGTTTATCAGGGCACTAAAGTGTCACTGTTCCTGATTTGTGGTGTCTACTCGACTCATTAATGCCACAGAGAAGAGAAGAGAATCAAGGAATTTGCATGTTGGATAACATGAGAAATTGATTAAATATTCCTTTAGTCTACAATGACTAGTGAAACAATCGATTACACAGGCGAAATAATCTGCTCAAACATGCCTCAGTTCAATCTTTGCAATCAAATACACCCTATCCTAGAGATTCATAAGAAGCTATACTACAATCATACACTAACCTAAGACAAATATAGAAACAAGGATAAAGAATGCTGAGGAATCACTCAAGGAGGGGGGGGGGGGCTGCAGCTCAAATCCTGACGTGAGCACCAGTAAACTAGAGCTCTCACGGCTAAGCAATTCATGTGGTTAATTCCTTGTACAGAAAAGGAGAAATTACCACGGCCACATGATAATTTGAACTCAAAAAGAACGAACATCATCCAACATAAGGTTGGTTCTTGTTTTAAGTAGAACAACACCCAACTTTCTTTACTGCTGAAACATCATCCTTATTTCCGACACTAATAGTCTGTCCCTTGGGCAATGCTGCCTGGTCATCCCCTGCTTCAAGAGCTTTCCTGCTCACGACACGGTATATTTGAGTGAGCACTTCTGTGAAGGCATTTTCCACATTCATGGACTCCAAAGCAGATGTTTCCATGAAAAAAGTACTCTCCATCTCAGCAAATGCTTTGGCATCCTCAGTGGAAACAGCCCGTAGGTGACGCAGATCTGCCTTATTCCCCACAAGCATTATGACAATGTTTGAGTCAGTATGATCTCTGAGCTCCTTCAACCACCTTTCCACATTCTCAAAAGTCACATGACGAGTGACGTCATAAACCAGCAATGCACCAACAGCTCCTCGATAGTAGGCACTCGTGATTGCACGATATCTTCAAGAAAGAGCATCAGTTGAGATTATGTTAATGATAAAATATATGAAGTCGCAAAATTTCCACACAGGAAAGTAAGATACTAAAACTGCACAACATAAAGAAGATCACATCACAACATATGGGTCTATTGGAGACAGTAGAAGTCCGGATCTAAGCCAATTAAAGCACAAAACCTATTTTTCAAGAAAATAGACCTTCATCTCGTATCAACTTAAGTTAAAAAGTAGACATCTATAGACATCAGATACTCAAAACAAACAAATGGATGAGAAATAAGGAGAGCAGTATCTCACCAGCATACCATGTCACATACAACTTCTTTTTTTTTGATAAGGTAATAACTTTTATTAAAAAAGGGCAGAAGAGCCCGTATACAAGAGGTATACCCAAAAAGTAGAAAGCCTTACAATAAGAGATGGTTTTCTACGAATGACACCCAATCTTCCGTAAAAATAGGAACATCATGGGTGCACCAAAAATACCGAGTACCATGTCACATACAACTTATAAATACCGAGTACCAAAAATTAAAGCATTCAGAATATTACTTGGATTACTCATAGATTAGCTATGGCACAAATTATTAATATTGTTTAGTGCACATTCTCAATACAAACCAGACAGAAAAACAAACACAAGGGAGTAGGTCTTCATAACATACACATCACAGCTCATATAGCAGAGCCACAGAAAAAAAAAGACACTCTAGGCTTGAGAAGGTAAAACAATAACTAGGAGAAATAGACATAAGGAGACAATCTCCTAATATATCAAAATCATTCATTGTCAGCCTAGTGAATCAAATTTAAGAAAGCCTAATGCATCAAAATTTAGAAAGCAAATTTTTATATTTAGATTCAAAAGAATACCTCTCTGCCTTCACAAGGTAGGGCTAAGGTTTGCGTACACACTACCTCTCCAGACCCCACACTTTGGGAATACACTGGGTATGTTGTTGTTGTTGTAGATTCAAAAGAATCAGACTGGCCCCTCCTTGGAGTAGGATAGATATTACACTTCAACCCTTGCCGCCTCAATCAGTCTTTAGTTTGAAGAAAGCAACATGAAAACCTCAAAACTCTACATTTCCTAGAGTATGTAAGGACCTAGAAGCTAAAATCAAGTGCAGAGATGAGCAAGGAACCTCAGATGATTCCAATTTGCATCCGCACCACCAGAGCACACGCAACCGTATCAGAAAGGTGATAATACCTTTCCAAAGTCAAGTCATTTTTTATCCCCCACCTTAAGAGCATCAACAGTATTATCACTTACTCTCCACATGGCTCAAACCTCCAATCTACCAGCTGCTGGTGGAGGTGCTCTCATACCAAGCAAGTCTCACTCATCAGAATCCTTCATTATCAGTTTAAGCCTCTATAAATTCTGTTTCAGCTAACAAGAAGCTACTTATCCTAGGGGTGTGCATTCGATTTATCGATTTAATTTTGACCCTTATCGATAATTACTTATCGATTATCGATTTGTACATATGCTTATCGTTATAGTTTCAATAAGGTTTCGATTTCGATTTATCGATTTTGGGGCTTATCGATTCGGCTATCGATTACACCAATAAGAAAATTTGCGGGATTCCACGGAAAGTATATCGCTATAAACACGCCTAACTAATATGGACAAAAAGAAGCTAAAATAAGACGAACACCGTTTATAACATAAAAATTGTGTCAACAAGCACATGCAACGAAACTAAAGTAAAGGATCAAATGTATGCCACCAACACTCCAACGGTATAAAAAAAAATACATCATCACAGCTAATTCTGTTTTCCATTAATTTGAACTTCATTCCCTTGAGTTTTAAATATGATCATTCCTTAAATGTGGTTGAGGATATGATTAGGGACTTAGGGTAAAGGAAGGGTATTATAGAATAAGGGTAAAAAAAAAATTGTTTTTTTAGTATATCTTATCGGTTTATCGATAAACCGATAACCGAAGAGGACAAAATCGAAATCGATAACTCGATAAGGAAAATTTCGAAATCGAAATCGATAAACCGATATCGATAAATCGATAACAAATAATCAATTCGATTTATCGATAAACCGATTCGAATGCACACCCCTAACTTATCCTCAGTACAGAATGTAGTTACCAAAGGCTGAGTAAAGAGTCTACCCAAAATCAACCACACTGATAACCTCTGTATCTATAATTAAGGATTTGAAAAAGCAATCACACTAAATTCGCACCTCCAAAGGCCTAGCAGGCGCAGTAGTAATCTGCATCAACTAACTAAAAACTGGATCTGCCTTCGTCATAACTTTAAACATATTAAATTATTTGCTCATTTACGATCTTACACTTGCACTTCAAGCAAATCTCGGATCTAACTTCGCACAAAAAAAATGACAATAATAAGGTCGTAACTTTGAAATGCATAGTAGTATATCATCAACATACCAGATCTCAAAAGTTCCTCCACACACACTACTGAAAATGTCAATCAAACGAGAAACTTTTTGAAATGAGTAGGAAAAAGAAAAAGCAGATACCTTTCCTGGCCGGCGGTGTCCCAAATCTGAGCCTTAACGACCTTATCTTCGACGCGAATGCTGCGAGTTGCGAACTCAACGCCGATGGTGGACTTTGACTCCAGGCTGAACTCATTACGACTGAATCTGGACAAAAGGTTCGATTTACCAACACCGGAATCACCGATTAGAACCACCTTGAACAAGTAATCGTAGTCGTCGTCCGCTCTGTATGCCCCCATTTTAAGGATTGTGGGGACAGAGTAGGATAAATTTGAAGGAAAGATACAGAGAGAGAGAGAGAGAGCTGAAGGGGACACCGGTTTAAGAAAAGAGGAGCGGGAGATCTATTCAAAGTATTAGTAGCACTATCCAAACATTTTAAAGTTTACTTTTCTCAACTAATAAACCCTCCTTAAGTCTCTCACTTTGATACTCCATTTGTTTCTCAACACTTCGCAACTTCAATCCTCTTAGAAAAAATATACTCCAAATTTCCTTTTTTATATTTTATCATAGACAATAGTCACGACATTATCCGACCAAAATTTGTTTTGGCTTTGTCATTTGACATGTGAGTTAAGATAATTTGTTAAAGTTAATATCTCTGTGATAATTGAATTCTCGGGTAGTAAAAAAGCAAACTTGTTTTACGTGTTGGATAGAGCTAAAGTAGGTTCCCACTAAACGAAACTCGGTTAATAAATATAGTCTATTGAAACTGGGATATTTACTGACATCGATTGCCACTGCCGAGTAATTAAAACTAACACCCCCTCCGCCCCCCCCCCCCCCCCCAAAAAAAAAAACATAGAAATGGTTCGGTAGCATTGAAGAAACTTATGTTGATCATTTTAGTTCAAGAAAAATAGCTCATTGCTGCATTTTATACTAGTTTTTCTTGAATAGTTTGTTTCACGAGGGTGGCTTTGGAAAAGGAGAAAGAAAGAAGAACGAAAAGAGTTGGTAAAAATGAATGGGAAATTACCAGCTATGTCCATTTATAGGTAGCTCGTTACAAAAATTGGTCAATTTATAAAATATTACTACTATTAACCAATTAGCTATTTGTAGAAAAAAAAAATCAAATTTTTGCTTTGTTTTAAGTGGGTGTTATTAGAATAGATTGGGCACAACTTAAGGAGCTTGAATCTCAATTTTGGGATGATTTGGTGAAGTTTTGAGGTTGTTTGAATTGAAAATTCGGTAAAAACTGAACATGAAAAAAATGATGTGTGTATCATTTGTGTTCACATATGTATCATATATTTATCTATTATGTATCACATGTATATCCATGTATACCCGTGTGTGAGATACATGCGTGATGCATGTGTCGTAGAAGACTTTTTTTAGCTCAATTTAATTACGAATTTTGATATAAAACCAGTCCAAATCACCTCCAATCTTCCTTAAATTTTGTATATTGACTTATTATATATTTTCAATGAATTTCAACTATACCCATTGAAAAAGTTCCTTTTTTGTTTAGATTTTTGGAATATTGTATATTTTTTTTGTATTTCATCACCTTATTGCTACCTCATCCATAAAATTTCATTTCCGTCTTGTATCTAGTGTTGCTAATCACGCTTAAAATATGGAAGGTGATTTTTGCATGTGATTCTTTGAGAGAAGGAACCCTATTATTTGGTTTTTCAATTTTTGTTGGCTAAGTCTATGATTAATGGCTAGAGGTTGGTAAGGAAATTTATTTGGTACATTTGTGTAAGTTTCCCAAAATGAAAAGTAGCCCCTCTGGGATATAAGGGTGGAAACAGAAACAGTCAAATGGGATAGGAACATAATAACGACAAAACAGAAAGCGAACCCCGTGTAGGAAACAAGGCAAAGAAAGAGGACTGGAAATTTGATCTCCCTCGCTGTATAACTAGTCTATAACCAGGAGTTGCATTAAGTAATGTTCACAATTGCAAATGAAATGGTTTGCAGCTTGCATTTGTATTAGAGAAGGCATAAACAAAAGTAAAAATTGTATGAACAGTTAATGCAAAAGATGATACCGCATAATATTCACTAAATCAACAGATGGCACCACTAAATATGAAACGAAACTTTAGAGGGTATCACAAAAAAGTAAAACGTTAATTCAAGTGAATTGGTTGAACGATGAGAAGGGGAAGAGTCAAAGTTCGACAAAATTTTATTGCGTTCGAGCATTTATTTTCAGTAACTCTGCCTTTAATCAGCTGTTACAGCGAAATACATTTCCTGGTATCCAGTGTTTGAAAAAGAATATTGTATGATACATTTTTTCTTTTCTATCTATATAAGCGTAAAAATCTATAAATGAGAAACACCTAAGTAGAGGTGAAAATAATTAAGCTTCACGTATACAAACGGTGGCACAAGCTTTGACAGGTATCGAGGAAAAGTAAAGAAAAAGGCTTCAATCCTTGGGTCTCTTGCTCATTTGCTTTCTTTTGTTCACTTCCAGGTATCTCTTTCTTAGCCTAATGGCTTTTGGCGTAACCTGCATCAATAAATTTTACAAGAAATGCGTCATTAGCATAGGTTTATTTCCTTAGCTACAGCACTGCACGGGTCGATACGTAGTATCCATCGTTTACGGCTAGGACTACTGGGTATCTAATCCCATTCGCTCCCCTAGTTTTCGTCTCAGTGACACTGCTTAATATTATGTAATGCCAAATCAGTTTTATTTTCATTGTGCAAGTCAGTAAAGCTTTATTGACCAAGCAACCCATGATTCAGGATAAGTACTACTATAGAAAGAGTTACCTGTAACGGCAAGTCATTTTATCATGTTTGAGAAGTTAAAATAGCAAACATACCTCAATAAGCTCATCCGAAGCAACGTATCCTATGGCTTCTTCAAGACTCATCTGCAACAAAATCAACGATATAATCAATACAATCCATAGGAGCAAAACATAACACCATCAAATCCTTTAGCTAAGACATTCTCGAAGATGGACAATCCAGTGAAGACTGAAACTTATCACAGTTGGAGAGAACTTATACAGGGGATCATTCCACATAGCTACTAAACTATATTTCCTGACATCCTTTAGAAGGGACCCTCATTGTGGACATTCTTTAACCACTTCTCATAAGGAAATATGATTAAGAGTGCCATACCCAAGATGTCAACAGCAAAAAGTTTTGTAACTGGATAAAGTAAAACGCAAAATGAGATATTTCTCGCCCCCAAAAAAAAGTGAACGCAAAATGAGATACTTACAAGGCGGGGAGGAGTTAACCTCACATTCTCATCCTTGCAAGCAGCCCTTACATTTGTGAGTTCTTTTGTCCTAACTGGGTTGACCTGTTTCATGCAATCACCCAAGAGTCACAAATGCACATGACAAATGCACTAAGATAAGAAACAACAGCTCCTTACATCAAGATCGGTATCTCGAGAATGCTCTCCAATAATCATGCCATCGTATGTCTGCATATTATCCAAGACAAAGATCAGAATATTTTTATATTGTTCATAAGAGCATGTCCGTTTTGCTTTCTTCGTTTACTTCGACATTTCAGTTTTTACAAGTCTTCACGTTACAAGGACTCTGGTACTATAGTCTATTATACATTCCACACTCAAAACATCTCCCCCTCTTTTTGTGAATAAGTAATCAAAACTTGAATGACAACATCTCAGAGCCATCAGCCCCAGGTAATATATGTGTGTGTGTGTGTGTGAGAGAGAGAGAGAGAGTGTGTGTGTTCCCAAAAGGAACCAAGTGTAAGGAAAGAAACTAAGAGAAAAAGTTAGCAAACAGTTCAGTTGAACCACCTCCATCCCAGGAGCCACAAAGAGAATTCCACGAGCTTCTAAATTCATAAGAGCATGAGCAGTGATTAACCCGCGGCCCATTGATACCTGTTAAACCAATAGAATGAGGCACAATAATCCACAAATGGAAAGAGGATATTATATCGAAATACAATTGGTGTATACAGATTTGCAGACATTCAAATCTGAAGCTAAACTGCCTCAAAGTGTAAGAGGGAAGCTGAATTAGATGTACTCATAACAAATATGCTAAAGACAATTGGCAATAGAATAAGGGCCAACAAATTCTGGGTTCAACGAGGATGCTTTGCAAAGATTTTCAATGTTACATGTGATTGAACTGTCATCCATGAAAATACAATGAGAAAAACTAGAGAAAAAATGTTTTATTTATTCAGACCTAGCATCCTTAAGCAGGTAAGTATGTAAATGCATCTTAAGTTGGTACTATGAAGCATGAACCATGAAAGTCACAAGTTGTAAAAGGACAATATACAGAAAAACTCTGAAATGTCTGGCCAAGTGACATGCATTCACGCATCACTACATAGTAACAATGTTATAAAGTGAAAATTGGCTGAACAAACTTAAGATGTATAGAATGGGAAATGAAAAAGACATCCCTGGCAGAACAGAGGGACATACCCCACCATTTATACTTCACAAAGATGAAACACAAAGCAACATTAAACAGGACAAGGGGACCGAAGAAAAGATCTCAAACAGTCTTTGCAGGGTAACAAGGATGCTTACTAGTACTCCTTTCCTGACATTTCCAAGAGGACCACGATATTTTTCATAAGCTGCACCAAGATGAAAAATGCTAAGTTCAATGAAAAGTTCGTTTAACCATATGTGAGGAATTCAACAAGCATGTGTTATTAGTCAAGTAAGCAAAGAAGGAACAAAGCTAACGAATAACTCCAACAGAACCAGAACCTTGGCAATTGCTAAATGAAAGTTTGCTCTATACACATGTATTTGAGAGTTGATCGTGATTATTCAAAGATACATCCTCACTTGCATCTATTCATAGCAGAAAAAGAGGGCAAAAGCTCATTTTGAAGTGCCATTCAGAAATCAGCAAGTCAAGGACAAGCTTTTCCTTATTCTTGACTGTCAATTAAAATTGAGAATCCAAAAGTTCTGAAGAACTTCTCAAATCTGAAAATATAATTAACACTATATTCCTTGTCAAAGAAAAAACTCGCCCATGAAGAACTTCAGCCCCCAAAAGCTCAGAAGATCAAAAATAAGAAAGAAAAGAACGGAATGGTTTGCCCGATGTGGATCCGAGGAAAGAACAAGGATATAAAGAGGACCACATTTGCAACACACGTGTACATTCTGAGACCTTGCAACACCAGATTAGAATGTGTTACTACAAACAATTTGAGCTGATATACTCAGATCCACATATTGCTAGCACATTTACATTTTTGCATACTCTACTATTAAATTGTATTAAAATAGAAGAGGGCACATAATTGCAGAAATACGCAGAGAGATCCTATTGTAATGTGCAGCAGGAAATTGGAGAAATGGACAGATTAAATTTTAAGGATAAAAAGTAAGGATTAGTGAAAAGTATACTTAGAAATGCCCGGTGCATAAATCCAGCGCCACGGGTGTCACTGCTGAACACACTTCTATAGCCAACTAGCCCTCTGCAATAGGTCAGGGAATGTTAAAAATTAGACAAACTAAACAATGGAATCAATCAGACAAGCTTGATGAATATGCAGTATATGGAGAGTGTCTGAATACAGAAAAGCAAACATGAAACTGAAATCCACAAATTTGTTGGTTACCTTAGATAAAATCTTTGAAAAAAATGCATTGATTAATCATTTCAGTAAACTGACATTTACCTTTATTATTCCAGTAACCAAATTATCCAATAACTTTTAATTTCACATTCTTTCAGGGTTATGGGCTACACTAGAAAGACAAAGACCATATAAAAGGAACATTCTTTTGGCAAGCCAAAATCCATTTTGAGCTATTGCAATGTTGGAACAAAGAGGGTGGACATCATTTCCCAAGCCATTTGGGTGGACTGCTTGGCTTGACAGAAATAGCAGAATTATTGAAGGCAACAGGAGAAACATACATAGCCTTAAACAAAGATGTATTTGTTTGCTAGCTTTTTGGTGCAACCTGCTTATTGTGCATGATGAAGTTGGATTTCTGGATACAATAGAGGAACTGCACTTTTAGTAATTATGTCTTTTAGCACTGGCTTAGTGCAACAACAAGAAGAATAACAAAAAAGAAAGAAAAAAAAATAGTGTATTCCCACAAGTGGGGTCTGGGGTGGGGAGGGTAGTGTATACGCAGCCTTACCCCTACCTTGAGAAGGTAGAGAGAGTGTTTCTGATAGACCCTCGGCTAAAGGAAAGATAGAAAGAAGCAATAACACCAGCAAGATAGTAAAAAAGCGAAGGAAACATCAGCCAGGTATTAAGAAAACCGATGCAAAAGAACACAATAATAATAGGAACCGAAGAATAAGAAAATACAATGCTAACACTATTACTACTGTTAAGGACAAGGAAAAGCTCGACTAACTACTAACTACTAACCTTCTATCCTAATTCTCGACCTCCACCCTCTCCTATCAAGGGTCCACCGGCTTAGTGCAAGTATTTATAAAATCTTTGATTACTTATCAAAAAAAGGAGGATGGAGAACAAAAATATGCTCAGATAACTAACCTTCTAGTATATACTAAAAGAGAAATCTTTATTGACATTTTAAATTATATCAGTAACAAGATGTATCCAGGAAATGCAAGGGAAAGATATATATATATATATATATATATATATATATAATATATATATCATCAGTCGATACAGTAATAAAACCTGCAAAGAAGAAGTGAAAAGAAATACCTTGAAGGACATGTAAGACACATTCTAGTCCTTCCCGTGTTGCCAGGAACAGGGCCCATGTCAGTAACTTCACCCCGCCTGTGAGAAAGTGCTTCCATGACCAAACCTACATGCTCGTCATCAACCTGGAAATAGAAAACGTGGCCTAGAGATTTGGCATAAGTTCTAATTAAGTTAAAAATTTATCTTAGGCTTATGCATTTGACTTGTGCACCTCAATAGTCACTTCTTCAATTGGCTCAAGCTTCACGCCTTTCTCTACTTTGTACCTATGCATACAGACATTGCAAATGCAATATTAACAGCTTATCGCCTAGATTACTGGTGAATAATTGATATTAATAGCAGAGTGATCATTAGACAATTCAAGACATAAAAAGATACCGTCTTAAATGAAGCTATACATGTCTACCATATATATGCATGTGTATGTACTGGGATGTGCATGTCAACATGCTTGTATAGTTATGGAAAGCTTCAATCTACAGACCATGACAGGAAATAATTCCCCTGCTCTTTTTTTGCTAAATGCTCTATATGTTCCTGAAATATTTGAGTAATCATAACAATATTTACCAAGTCACCAAGTTTACAGTATAGAATTAAGAGTACACATGCATATCAAAGTGTAATTCCCTAGCAAACAAGCCTAGAACGATAACAAAGAAACTCACATGACTTTAGGTGGGGAGACAGAGAGCTCAAATCCTTCACGTCTCATGTTCTCAATTAAGATGCCTATTATGGACAAGAAAACAGAAAGAAGAGTTAGATTGTATGTAAAACTCTAGAGGAAAATATTTCAGGTGGCATGCTTGATCCGGTTTAATTATTGTCCCTTAAGCATATCGGAGGAGATAAACATTAATATTGTCAGAAATTGTTACACCTAAACAGCTCACCTAATTGGAGTTCACCTCTACCCTGCACTTCATATGATTCTGATGTACTGGGGAGAACATTTATGGCGAGATTTGTTTCTGCTTCAGCTAGCAGCCGGTCACCAATTTTCCCTCCAGTCAACTATAAAAAGTGCAAAAAGCATTTTAGATGACATCAAAACAGACAGAAGCAGCAGCAGTTTTAGCAAATCCTACTTCCCAGGCAGTTTTCACAAACAAAAATCAAAGATACCTAATGGAATTCTAGAAAGCCAAAACTGAAAATTTTGTCCGCATTCAATAAATTTATGGACACTGATTCCAAAATGCTCTATCTCAAAATGGTAAGTCATTTATGGGAATAAAATTCTTATTGGTTACAAGGAGCAATATATAGGTTCAGTATTTCTCACCCAAATATCAAATAAAAAAAGTCAATTGAGACATTAAGCCCCACCAATTGCTCTGCATATAAAAGCATTACAAACTGCCAAATTTTTGCAACTTAACAGCAAAGAGAAGCAAAGAAAACCATCCACCCTTAACATCTTCACTTCTGCCCCAACTGAATGTTCTTATTTCCAGAAAGGTTTATAAGGCTGTATAGTACAATAACCCTTCAGAACAATAATTACAGACATTCTCTGTTTTTACTATCACATAGAGTTTTTATTAGAGAATGTAAGGAAGAAACAATATCAACTTCATTTTTAACTGGTAAATAGGAAAGGGAACAGAACTAGCATAGAAATGAAGAATGCATTTTTATTCTGTAACTAATGAGTTAATTTATTTCAGACCATCATGCTCCTTTCCTTCTCGTTTTGAAGAAACTTTTAAGGTTAATTAGAGATAGTGGTCCAAGAAAAACTTGACAATATTATAAAATTTAACATAAAGGAAAAAGATAATTGCAGAGGAGATTTTGTTATAATCAAGCACAAAATTACCGTCCAAGACCATCTAAGGAGACTATAACCCATTCCCTCAACAAATGTGGGAGTTAACACTCCCCCATACCTAGGACTGAACAGCTAGAACTTGGATAACATAACACGGGAGCCCAAAATTGTGGAACACAATAATAGGGACCGATGTGCCTGGCTCTGATTACCATGGGAAGAAATGGACCTTGGACAAACTCTAACACTAAACGAAGCTCATGAGGGGAGGATTCCCCAATAACATACAAGGAGACTACAACTCATGCCCTCAAGAAATGTGGAACCTAAACACTAGAATTTGATCATCTTCGTTAGGTTAAAGGAGACCGCACCTCCTGAACCTAGCTCACAACTACAACTCATCAACCTCAGTCACAATCAAAAGTAAAGATAAAACATAAAACAGAAGTACAACAACAACAAGAACAGACCCAGTCTAATCCCACAAGTGGGGTCTGGGGAGGGTAGTGCATAGGTAGACCTTACACCTACCTGGTAAGGTAGAGAGGCTTTTTCCCATAGGCCCTCGGCAAAACATAAAACATAAGTGAAATAAAAAAATGGATTCTATTAGGATCAAATAGACAAAGGCCATAAATGATTAAACACAAAAGTAGTGGATGAGATGGGTATCTCTTGTAAAGACATTCTCCAAGTATTTTTGATAATCACATTCTCGGAGTATTAAAAGCAGATGCAACTAGACGTACACATAGATCACACAAATAGGAAATGAGCGGAACAAAATTACATACTTACATGAATACCATCAGAACCAGCCAAGGGAGAATCATTGACACCAAAAGTCATGGAGATGGTAGGGGGATCAAGCACAACAGTAGGTAATGCTGTCATAACCTATCAAATTTGAGAGGTTAAACTCAAAAAGAGTTCAGGATCAGTAACATGTTACACCGATCAAGAACCACATACCGCGCGGACAATAACAAGGAAACACATCAGAAAAATATAGTTAAACAAGTCACAAGTACTAAAATGTATCAACTAACAAAGCATAAAAAAGACTAGTCGAAATATAAAGGAAAAGGACGCAAAACAGCAGTAACATAATGAATTAGATATCAACTATTGCTTGGTTTGAATCAACTGACTAGAATGTACATTGAATTACACACCTTATCACTAGTAGCTTGTTATAGCCGATCCCACTTGTTTGGGACTGAGGCATAGTAGTTGTTTGTGATCACTAGTAGCTTGTTAGACTTCGACAATCATCTATGTTGGATATCTCAATACTTTGATTTTAGTTTTAAAGATGTACAACTTAAGATTATAAAAGGAGATACCTCCAATTATTGAATTACACACCTTACCACTAGTAGCTTGTTATAGCCGTTCGCACTTGTTTGGGACTGAGGCAGAGTAGTTGTTTGTGATCACTAGTAGCTTGTTAGACTTCGACCATCATCTATGTTGGATATCTCAATACTTTGATTTTAGTTTTAAAGATGTACAACCTAAGATTATAAAAGGAGATACCTCCCATTTAATAATTCTTACTCCCTCCATCCCAATTTATGTGGCAATGTTTGATTGTGCATGTAATTTAAGTAAGAAAGAAAAACTTTTGAAACTTGTGATCTAAAACAAGCCATAAACATTCGTGTGGCTATTGATTATCACATTCAGGGTAAATTGGGAAATTTTAAGCTAATCATGTTTAAATATAGAAAAGTGACATTCTTTTTGGGACAAATTAAATAGGAAGGTGTGCCACATAAAACAATTAAAATTTCATTGGATCGCAAAGTGATAACAAATCCACATACCTCCACATTTGCAACTGTGTGCCCAATTGTCGGACTTGACAACCCTGCCATCGATACTATGTCACCTGCACCAGCACTATCAACTGGATCTGCTCTCATACCCTTCTTTTTCATCAGCTTTACAATCTGTAAAGCCGCACGTTTGACCATCAAACATGGAAAGAACACAAAGTGAACATTAGCTGACAATATCAAGGCATGGCACTAGTTCAGGCTGCCTATTCCAACAATATAGGTAAATAAATAAATAAATAAATAAATAGTAGGATAATATAATCCTAATCGTTCAAGCTTGAAATAAGTTGTCCGGATACTTAGCTTAGTAAACCATAAAATGAAATACCTTAATCCAGCTTTCCTCTAAAAATTTGACTCATAATAAAGTTGCCATCGACATTACAATCAACACTCTAACAATAGATTCTTCAAGTTATTTATCTCCTACGTTAATTAAAGTATCAAAAAACAATACCATAATATCCCATGATAAAACAACACCTAATTCTCTATTACATGGTTTTGACTATTTGACACCAAAAAGTTACCAAATTTGGATTTCAGTTTAGGTTGACTAACTCAAACTTTGACCAAACTTGGAACTTTGAAAATTAATTTAATGGTTCCACATACAGTAATTTATTAGATTTTTCAAATATTACTCTAGCATCTTAAAACATATTAAAATAATAATAAAATTTGAACAGATAAAAGATTTTCCGTTAATTTTTAAGACAACAAACCTTTCCTTCTTCAAGTTTTACAGTTCCATCTTCTGTCTTCTTAAGCCCATGTACTCTATCACCCACACGAACAACTCCATAAGATACACGGCCCGTCAAAACACGACCAAGGTAAGGATCTTTCTCCATCATAGAAACCTGAAAGCAACTGTTAAGCATCTTCTCAATGCTCATAAAACATAGAACTGCAAAGATTCTGAAATGATTCAGAATTAAAAATCATCAAAAGAATGTGACCTGGAAAAGAGATATCAACCAGGTGCTTCAATGGTTCGGTACATCTAATTAGGAACCCCAACCTAAATGTTTGCACCCAATGAGTCACATAAAAGATGGAGAACTTATTTCTTAAGTTGAGATCACCTTTCAAAGAAGATAGTACTATAAATCTACACTATAACAAGCTTTAAAACTACCTCATCTGTTGTACTTAATTAACGGAATGGTCGGAGGAATCTTGGCTCTTCTTGTATAAATCCTAAATCTTGAGCCCCTTAAAACCTGAACCCCCCCCCCAACACACACACACACACACAACAACAACAACCTTTTTCTTTCTATTTGGATTGCTTTCTCACCTATTGTTAAATCCTTGCTTTCCAGGCTATATACCAGCCTGACTGAATTGTTCCTAAGCTCGGCTTCTTTGATTGATTGTTTAAACAACTCATTTCCCACATACAAAGCTCTCTTTCCCAATTCATCTTGCAGCATTATATCCATCATAGATACATCTAGCTTAGCTCTGTATAACAAAACAGCCCAAACTATTTAATCTGTTCGCATACACTGGTCTCCAAGATTTCTTTGACTCTAACAGTGAGTATCCAATTCTTTTTGAATTTATAAGCTCATAGTCATATGATCATGTGTTCGCTTCTCTCTTCCATCTCTGTTGCTAACTCATCAAATGAATATTCTATTTGGCATTACTTCAATCGTCCTACAAAATAATGCTCTCAGAACAAACACTCTTCTGCACTTTCTCATCGATAATACATCCAAATATGAAGGAATTCAGTGTACAATCTCGTTGGGAAAAAAGAAGATGGATGAATTTCTTACTCCTGGGCCATGGCTAAAAGCAATTTGAAAAAATGAAGATATCATAACCAAGTGCAGGAAGTTGTACAAGAGCTAAATGTATGTAAGCTTTAATATATGAGACCCATTACCAGCTTTTGCACTTGCTACGCTTTAAATTTTGCAAAGTGGCATATGCAGCTATTCATCTAAATCATTTATTTCATGCAAATGTAGATTCATAAACTAAGTTATCCAAATGTGATACTAACCAACATCTGGAAAGGGGCATCTACGCTAGCACTTGGAGGAGGAACATGCCCAATAATTGCATCAAGCAAGTGTGACATATCCTTCACATCATTAGGACATTTTGTATATGTGGAAGATGCCCATCCTTCTTTCGCCGAGGCATAAAGAACAGGAAAATCTAATTGTTCCTCTGAAACAAAAGAATACAAGCTTGATCAGAAAATAGTTGGAGGTTAAATTCAAAATCCATCACATAGAAGATATAGAGTTTGCATGTGTGTGTGTGTGGAGAGAGAGAGAGAGAGAGTCCAAGCAAAAGACTGGAAAAAGGAACTTCGAATTTTTATAAAGACGATGTGTCTAGAACCTGAAGCACCAAGGTTTGCGAAAAGATCAAATACAAGGCTCTCGACTTCATTACATCTCTCTTCAGTCACTGCATATGTACAGTTGAACAGTTAAATATGAAACTACTAAACAAGCTTGTAATGACTGATAAGAAATTGAGAATCACCTTAGAAACCATTATACCTGCAGGTTTGTCTACTTTATTGAGAAGAAGAATAGGGCGTAAACCATATTTTAGGGCCTTGGCAAGAACGAATTTTGTTTGAGCAAGTGGACCTTCACCAGCATCAACAACTAGTACTGCTCCCTCAACCATCCCAACAACCCTCTCAACCTGTAAGTAAAAGAAAAGTACAGCTTATAATTGTCATGTAAACCTAGAAATATAAGGTGACACTCAGTATAAATTCAAAAAAAAACTTCCGTCAAAACAATAAAACACTGCATGACAAAGTCAAAGTTGATGGCATTTGACAGCAACCAACTTCACCAATTATCCACTTTCCATATTTTTTTAGATGAAGATGACATAAAAACAATAGAAAAGGTATTGCCAAGTCACTAGGGTAAAATGGACTATTGTTCTTATATTTCACTCCCATTCAATATCCAGTCTTATCAGCTTTTCTACGACATACCAAAATTCAAATAAAAGTTTACCACAAAGAAATTGCTTTTACAGCAATCTTACTTTAAAGGATGTAAGGAGAAGAAGACTAGAATAATAGCTTCAACTAGAGCCTGACGGACTTCCCAAAATCTTGAAATTATTGTGATTCTTTAACACTATACCAGCTGATCCATTTATTGATTCTAGACAATCCGACACTGGAGAACTTCTTACTTGAGAAAGAAATTACAGTGGTAATTCTATTTCAAAGCAGATCAATGTTTTCTACTCTATTTATCACTTTTCCCTCAAAATCCAAATAATTTTCAAAAATTTCAACACTTTCACGCTTTTTTATATGTAATGTTCAATTTATCTTAAACACTTTTTACACACTTTGATCCCAAGGTAATAGTCTAATTACCAATTCTTGTGGAGACTTCAACGTGATTTATATATCAGTGATTTTACATTATAAGGAAAATCACAAAATTTATAATAAAAAAAAAAATACTTACTTCACCACCAAAATCCGCATGTCCAGGAGTGTCCACCATGTTAAGCTCTTTGTCCTTCCACGAGATGGATGTAACCTTAAAGGTGTTAAAAAGCATATCAGAGCTCACCCAAATTTTGGTCCAAGTAATTCTATTAATGGAGATTCACTTGAAAGGACACCAGGAATGCTACCTAATCAAAACAATGTTTAAACTAACATGTTGACCCAATTTGTAGTCATAAAAATAAAAAATTAAATAAAAAGAATATGGCCCCCAAATAAGACAATCATAACCTCTTCTTCAGAAAGTAAAATCACATTTTTAAGTTAGACCCCTTGGTCTAAACTTCATTCCTCTCAAATTGATGACCTCAAATCATTCAGAACAAAACAAAATTCTCCTTCACCATGATTTGTCAACAACTGTTGAATCTTTTATAAATTTTAAACCCATATACTTTCTTTTGAAGAGAATAATCAATTGAACATCTCGCTTAAACTGAAAATAAATAAACTAACCTTGTAACTGAACCAAGTCATTTATTTTGAGCGTAGAAAATGTAGATAAAATACAATATTACCCAAGCACATCACACATTATCCTAAAATCTGTATTTGATTTGTTAATTAATGCCTATAAACTTTTCAGTATTAGATCAACAACAACATACCCAGTCTAATCCTACATAGTGGGGTCAGTATTAGATCGTCATCCAAAAATTCATCTCATCCAAAGAATGAACTTGGACAATGACTCCGCAAAGAAGAACACAAAATGAAATCTCCACGGAAATTTCCCATTCGGAGGGGAAAGGACCCAAAAAAAAAAAGAATCATGCACTGATGCTGATGTGATCAGAAAGATTGCCTCCAAAATCCTAGCAGAAAGACTGAAAAGAGTGATTGGAAACCTTGTCTCAGGGCATCAAAATGCATTCATCAAAACAAGACAAATCACTGATGCTGCACTAATTGCTAATGAGGTTGGATAAGGTGGATCAAGTTTTGTGTAACAACTGTGAAGTATTCAGTTCTTGTCAATGGAGGTCCCCTCTCACCCTTTTTGTTCATTTTGGCAATGAAGGCCTCAGCAAAATGCTTGACAAAGCAAACCAAATACACTAGTTGGAGGGTTTCAAGGTGGAAAGTTTTGTTGGGAGCTCAATTAGTGTCTCTCATCTCTTGTATGCAGATGACACACTTATTTTCTGTGGAGCTGATAGGTCGCAAGTGCTCTATCTTAACTTCACACTCATAATTTTTGAAGCTATATCCGGCCTCCAATGAACAGATTGAAGAGCACTATTTACCCTGCAAACACAGTCCCAAATATGGAGGAGCTAGCAGAGCTAATGGGTTGCAATGTGGGATCTTTTCCCACAACATATTTGGGTCTACCACATGGAGCCAAAGTCAAGTCACCAGATATCTGGAATGGGATAGTAGAGAAATTTGAAAAAAGGCTTGAAACTTGGCAAATGCAATATCTTTCACTAGGGGGCAGAATAACACTCATTAACAGTGTCCTAGACTGCATACCAACATACTTCATGTCCCTATTTCCTATACCAACCAGGGTGCAGAAAAGGCTAGACAAAATTAGAAGAAACTTTCTGTGGGAAGGGAATAGTCAAAACAACAAATTTCATCTGGTGAAATGGCCAAGAGTGATTCTGCCAAAGGAGCATGGAGGATTGGGCATAAAAGACCTAGCATTGCACAACAAGAGCATGCTAATAAAGTGGCATTGGAGGTATAACATTGAGAACACTGGAATGTGGAAAGATGTGATCATGGCAAAGTATGGGGTGCAAAGTCAATGGTGCACCAAACAGAGCAGGTTACCACATGGAACTGGTCCCTGGAAGCATATCTCAAGCCTATGGAGTGAATTCCCGCTCAACTGTTCAATAAAGCTAGGGAATGGAGCACATGTGTCATTCTATCTCAAGCCTATGGAGTGAATTCCCGCTCAACTGTTCAATAAAGCTAGGGAATGGAGCACATGTGTCATTCTGGAAGGATGAGTGGTTAGGAAACCAGACTCTGAAAGAAGACTACCCAAATTTATATCTCATAGCTAACAATCAAAACTCCACATTGGGTCAAATATGGCACAACAACTCATGGGACCTACAAACAAGGAGAAACTTACAGGACTGGGAGCTAAATGACTATCTGGAGCTTCAATCTAAGCTAGCAGGGGTCACTATCAAACCTCAGGACAGAGACAAACTATTATGAGATGGCCAACATGATGGGATATTCACTGTCAAGAAAGGTTATGCACATTTGTGCTTGAACAAGGAGTTGATTGACAACTGGCCATGGAAACTCATCTGGAGAACTAAACTTCCACCTAAAGTAATTGGTTTCACTTGGATAACCTTATATGAAGCATGTCTCACTCAAGATAATCTAAGTTGAAGGAACATCTACATAGTGAATAGGTGCTACATGTGTCAGATGAAGCCAGAGAGTGTGAGGCATCTTTTTCTCCATTGTGCAGTTGTGGCAGATTTGTGGAGTATGTTTTTCTCAATTTTTGGACTAGCCTGGGTCATGCTTAATAGTATTAAAGAGGCCTACGAAAGCTGGTGCTCTTGGAGAGTTGGCAAATCCATCAAAAAAAACTTGGCTCTTGATCCCCGCTTCTATTTTCTGGTGTATATGGACTGAAATGAATAGCAGATGTTTTGATGGGATATCAACTCCAAACCATGCTCTTAAAGCTAAATGTTTATTGAACCTTTTTACTTGGCTTAATCAGGCACCTGTATCTAGTTGTGATCATTTTTTGGACTGTATCTGCTCCTTAGTTTTAACATAGGTTTATTTTTGTTTTTGTTTATGAGCAGACACACTCTATTTACTTGTACTCTCTTTTGCTATGCATCTTCTTGATGCTTTTAATGAAATTCTCTTACTTCATTAAAAAAAAAAAAGAATCATGCACTTTATTCCAGCTTCTAATTCTATATGCGCACCACATTTCTATTACTCCTTTTTTTTTCTTTTCATATGATGTTATTACCTTTGTAGTTTACCACAAAAACACTGACACCCTTCCTATTTAGCGAAACTACATTTTCTTTCTTCCAATTTTACCCTCTTCGAACTACTCAATCATACATTTAAAAGTGGTCTAACAACTTGTAAGTCCAAAATGCTTAACGATAAGACAAAAGAGGAGCAAGAATTTGCTATAAATTTGCCATGAAAAAGACAACCTAAAAATCATAAGAGGATACAATATTACTTCAAATTTTGATACCCATAAAAATGACAGTACTTTTAGCTGATGTGTCCAGGTCTTCCAAGACTTAAAGCGAGTGCACAGTCAACCGTCACATAAAGTGTACAAAAGGGGTATCATATCGGGGCATTCATAATACCTCTCAGTTTGAGGAAAAAGCAAAGCAGCAAAGCAATATACAGATTAAGTATGGGGACAAAGATAAGGGTGAAGAAAACCAACTATTAATTAGAACTTTCTAAAGACCAATATCATCCATATCTGGCTCAGAAGATATACCTTGGTGTAAGTTTCATCACTCTACTACCAACCACATGGTAGCAGCCGTAAGTCCGGCCTTTCTTTCATCATTGCCAAAGGAAGCAGTAGCTTGCATTTCACATAGTAACAAGTTCTAGATTTTTTATATCCTCCATCACCATATGTATTTTAAAAACAATATACATCTTAAATCAAAATCACAGGGAAGTTCCTAATCCACGGCTGTCAAGCTAAGGAATTATATTGGTGGTCATCACGAAACCTCTTAGTCTTAGAAGGAAAAAATCAAATCAATATAGAAATTAAGTACTAGTCAAAAGATTCGGAGGAAAAAAACAACTCATCAGCTAAAACTTTCTAAGATTAATATCATCCATATCTGGCTCAGCAAATATACCTAGCTGTAACTTTCATCTCTCTACTACCAACCACATGGTAGCAGCCGTAAGTCCGGCCTTTTTTTCATCATTGCCAGTGGAAGCAGTAATTCGGACTTCAGATAGTAACAACCTTACAATTCTGATATCCTACATCACCACATGTATTTGAAAACTAATATGCATCTAATGAAACTGGAAAAAAAACATGCATCTTCAAATCACAGAGCAACTCTGAACACCACGAACATTTAAGCCGAAAATCTGGTTGAATCAGGGTACAAGCTACTATAGTGAGAAGAGAGTCAAACTCATAAAGCATCTTCAAATGACAGAGGAATTCATGGTCTAATTACTGTGATAATTCCATCTGAAGGTTAGCAACAAGGGTTTTTATCTTAATTTAGCAAGTGTAAGGGACAATTGGGTGACTTGAACAAAACATAAAATATTGCTATCAATGAAGGGAAGACAGTGAATACTTAAGGAAAAGAACATAGGGAGCTCCATGGTAATACAAATTGAAAAAGGCACAGATAACTCTGAGAGCAAGCCTTTGTCGTTATTTGGGCGACAGTAAGTGGGCCTTTTCCTAAACCATATTTACATGCTTATGTGTCTTTATTCCACAAAATTTATTCCCTCCTAATCAATTCAACTGATATAAAAACATGGACCAAGTCAGCCCCAATTTAAAATTTATAGTTGAATCCAATTCCAGCAAAAAAGACCCTCCTTTTGAACTATCAAAACTGACGAAACGATCACATCCCCCCCCCCACCCACACACAAAAAAAAATTTCTCTAGCAACATTTCAAGTCCACTAGCAGATACATCTAATACGTATGGACATAATGTACATATAATACAACACACATATAGCTTAGTATAGGTAAGCAATACAAAATAAACCACTAAATTAACATTTTCTAATTTAATTTTTGACACGCACAAATGGAGAAATGGTCCAAATAAGGAAAAGAAATGACACGATTTGGATTTAGCCCATTAAAAGATTTGATTGATCTAACGCATTTCTTCTAGCATGAGAATCCTAGTGAGGCTTGCAGTAACTGTGATTAGCCCCAACAAACGCAAAGAGTTAATTATTCAAAAAGCATTTTTTTTGTCCATCCCAGATTTAAATGTAGTGATTACACCTTTTAACACATACACAAAGTAGCAAGGTTAGCGCGCGTGTGTATATATACAGAGTCCTATACCTTAGAAGCAATAGTGATGCCGCGCTCTCTTTCGAGGTCAATAGAGTCTAAGGCACGCTCGTGAGGTATATCGGCGCCACACTGGCGGAGGAGCCTATCCATGAGAGTAGTCTTGCCGTGATCGACGTGAGCTATAACCGCGACATTCCTGAGGCGGCCAGGATCCAGGGCACCGCCGGGGGCGGACTCGACAGCGGTGGCGGTGGCAGTGGCGGTGGAAAAAGCTCGAGCATAGGATGAGGATTTGATACGGGAATAGTGGGAAGAAGAGGAGAAGGAGGTTCTAGTAGTGGACCAGAGAGACCGAAGCAATGGACCGACCATTTCGAACTCGGATGAGAGAAATGGCTGCTTCTGCTCCTTGCTAGATCTGAGTCCTCTGTTTATAGGGGTTTAGGGTTTTAGGGAAAATTAGAAATAGTAAAAAAGTAATATCTTATTTTCTTTTTATAAATATGGTGTGTGCCTCAACTAAGGCTTGGACACATAAAAAAAATCACTAGTATTTTTTTGACTGCACTGAAACTTGAACTTGATTCTTATGTCGCTTCTTACATAATACTAGGGTGTCAATGGACATTTAAAAACCGACTAAATCGACCGAATCGTAATATATCGAATCGATTTTTAGGTTTTTTTTTAACAAAATCGTAAGTTTTTATATAAATTTATAATTGTACCGATAATTAGGGTATGTTTTTTATTTTATGAAAATAAATCGAAAAAATACCGAACCGTACGAATAAATTTACATGTGAAAAATATATCTATATATTAAGTTTAAAAATGATAAAACATTAAAAAATTTGTGGGTTTTGAAATTATGAAAATAATTACAAGCCAACAAATAATAAACGCAAAATCATAATTCTCAAACTTATTATGCTACTCCCATCGAAAATAAATTATTCCAACATATTCACTAGCAAGACACAATGCATTGTAGCGATTATGAATAGCAAACTATAATATATTGATTATATTTTCTTTCGTATGATTTAAATTTATCTTTTTGAATATTTAATCTTATATAGACTTTATTATTGAGTCTCAATCCCGGTTTGGTTAATATCTTTCCACTCGTGTGATTTATATTTTCTTTATATTAAAATGTTTAGTTTCTTTTATACTATTGTAGAGTAGTTGATGGATCTATACTCTAGCCATCTTTCATATTTTATTAATTCATCACCCTTTAAAATGTAAAAATGTCTAGAGAGTTTTGCTAAGTCATATAAAAGTATGTATGTTATTGCATTATACTTCTACTAGTGACTTTTATATGACATTTAAAAAAAATACCGAAAATTAGTCGAACCGTACCAATACCGAAGAGAAATCGATATAATTGGGACGGTTTCAAAAAGTCTAATTTTGGTTATACATAATGAATAACCGAAAATTGATATGGTACAAAATTTACAAAACAACCGGCCGAACCGAACCCTTGACATCCCTAGCTAATACCTTAGGGTGCTATAAAATAATTTTTGGAGAAAAATTTGAAAAGTATTTTTTGATTTAAATTTTTATTTTGTTTGACTGGTTCTTATTTGGTTTTAGAAATGAAAGTTATATATAAGGCTGGCAAACGGACCGGCCCCGGGCCTAAACGGGCTAAGTGGGCCGGTCCTATGTGGGCTCGGGTTTTGTGGGCCAGACTTAAACGGTCGCGGCCTTCGTGGGCTTTTGGAGGTAACCAAACCAGGACCGGACCATGAACTAATGGTTTCGGCCCAAGTGGGCCGGTCCCGGGCCTAAGTGGGCCTGGCCTATTTTTTTAAAAAGAATTTAATCTAAGGCAATTTCTTGTAAATTATATTATATAGTTGTGACTTAAAAAATTTTAATTCAAATTTAAAAGACAAAATATTGTAAAAAGATATTCAAAGGAATGCGTTATATTTTTTTATTATTATGACATTAACAAAACATGGCACAATCTTTCTTAGTCTCCCCCTCCCCCCAATGGAATGAGCACAACCAATGGTGGTACACCCAGCCCTATACCGCTATACTGTCGTGAAGATGTGCATTTTGTGTGCTAGACATGATTAAGCTTGAAATCAAAGAATCTTTGACAAGAAAAGGTGTGAAGAGTAACATGTGTTATTAGAAAACTAGCACCAAAACAATCACTATTATTTTTAGCCCCACCGTGGGCGCCAAACTGTTTACCTTAAAAATGGTAACTACAATTATATTTGATTTTGTGGTTCTAAAAATATGTGATCTACTTTAATACTAGTTGTAGGGCAATAGATGCTAAGTGTAAGTAAAGAATATTTGAAATGCAAACCAATTGGGTCACAATGTTGAGCCTCGAGCTGGCTGGAGCAGGGCCTCGAGGTTTAGATAGGGCTAATAACGATGAACAATTGATGAGGAATCAATGATAATGAGGGCATCAAAGATGGCTTTTTGTGTTAATAATGAGCAATAAATGAAGAACAATAAATGAACAATGAAAGAATGAGCAATAAATATATAGAGCAGTTGTTTAAGCAAAGAATGTTGTATTGTATTCAATATGTTGTGTAATAATCTGAATCCCCTTACAAGATGATAAGAGTCCCCTTTATATAGGAGGGGTGAATCCCAACACAATGTCTAATAAATGACAAAGAAATAATATCAATACAAGTGTATAACGGCTCAGTACGGATTTGTACTATTCTTACAGACTCTGTCAGTCCTCATCGCGTGCCTTCGGGGGTTCCCCCCCCCCCTTCCATGATGGTCGTCGATTTGCATACTGCCTCGAGGTACACCATCGTGAATCTTCGACGTACCCTGCCGAGGCGAATGCTTCGGGGATGGACCATGGACTGTGCTTTGATCTCATCGAGGCCGGGCTTGAACTGCCACGGGAGCCTTAAAACAGTCTTCCCTAATTTTGACTATATATAGATAGTCCCTGCGTTTCTTAGAGTGAAACGATAAGAAATGATCTTGACCCCGATTTTCTCGAACCCCTCGTCATGACGTCATGCTCGTAAGCATTCGAAGTGACTGAAACATCCCATCGGTTCGTCTCCCTAGAAGCATTGAATATACCGCCAGTCCATTTTCCCAAAAGCATTGATTGCCCCGCCGATCCGTTTCCCCAAAAGCATTGATTGCACCGTCAGTTACATTTCTGTCTCTCTATAAATGGGGGATTGCTTGAACCAAGACTTCACTTAGTCCTTTTTCAACAGTCTTTAGCCCTTTCCCTTCTATACATCCTCCTCCAAACTCCTATTTATATGGTTCAAACCCGTGATCGTAAGTCCATACGGCATCAACTTTGTTAGTTATGCCATGGCTCTTTTTCAGAGATTTTCCCCACTGAATGATATTATACTGGATGTTGTTGTTGTTGTTGTTGTTAGCCCGAAATAATGAGAGAGGGGTCTCAAATTCTTCCCGTATCAAAAGATATGTGGATCATAAACCGCTGCTCATCTCTCTTAACTTCAATCTGGTGTGGTGCTTCACTCTTTTTTCTTTCCATGGAGCGAGGTGGCGCTATCTACTAACTTTAGCATCCCACACCGGTACAATGTCTCAAGAAGTGGCTTCACAATAGTAGTGCTGACGAGGCACATACTCGCCAAGTTTTTCACCAGGCCACAATTTTCCTCGCCTGTTAAAAGCTTTTGCTCTTTGACAGGCTATAGCCTTTTCTTCATCTATTGTTGCTTCGAAAGAGGTTCTCGAAGGCAGCGCTCTGAAGATCGAAATGGGGTCCCCGAGGAAACGGTTCTCGAAAATGTCGCTCCCAAGGATATACCCTCGAAAGTAGATTAGGCTTTTCAGCTGTTATTTTTTGCTTCGTTGTTTCTGTGTAAGGACCCCTCGTGGGCTTTTGTAATCGTCCTTCATTAATATAAGAGTTTCTTCATTTTGCCTTCGTTTGTGAAAAATCCAAGTGTATGACTTTATCGATCGGTCCGAATACTGGACCCGGTCATAATAAACCCTTAGGTTTATAATTGGTTAATATAACATTCCTTGGAGCTCCCTACTATTCCTTAGACTATGCCTGGATTGCTTCAGAAACCTAGTGGATTGCTTCAGAATATAGAGATTCCGACCTGGAAATGAGAGGTGCTTAATATGGACTTCATTATTGGATTGCCTCGCTCTTATCATAAGTTTGACTCCATCTGGGTGATAGTTGATCGACTTACAAAATGTGCCCATTTTCTGCCAGTTAAGACAACTTACACGGCTGAAGATTATGCGAAGTTGTATATCAAGGAGATTGCTAGGCTTCATGGTGTGCCAGTATCTATTATATCAGACCGAGGAGCTCAATTTACGGCTAACTTTTGGAGGTCTTTTCAGAAGGGTTTAGGCACACAAGTGAATCTCGGCATTGCATTCCATACGCAAACTGACAGATAGGCTGAACGTTCCATTCAGATACTTGAAGATATACTACGAGCATGTGTTCTGGATTTCAAAGGAAGTTGGGATGATCATCTACCACTCATAGAATTTGCCTACAATAATAGCTACCATTCTAGTATTAAAATGGCTCCGTACGAGGCACTGTACGAGAGAAGATGTAGATCACCGTGGGATGGTTTGAAGTCGGTGAAACAGAATTATATGGCCCATATTTGATTCACCAAGCCATTGAGAAGGTGAAAGTGATACAAGAACAACTAAGGATGGCGCAAAGCAGACAAAAGTCTTATTCTGATGTACAACGTCGTGATATGGAGTTTGAGGTTGATGATTGGGTTTTACTAAGGATCTCGCCGATGAAGGGTGTTATGCATTTTGGGAAGAAGGGTAAGCTGAGTCCGCGGTATATCGGTCCATATAAAATTCTTCGACGAATTGGACAGGTTGCTTATGAGTTAGAATTTTCCACCCGGTATTCCATATATCTATGTTGAGGAAATGTATTGGAGACCCTTCTCGAGTCGTCTCTATCAAAGATGTACAAGTTACAGAGGATCTATCATATGAAGAAGTGCCAGTGGTATATTAGATTGACAAGTCCGCAAGTTGAGAACAAAAGATGTAGCTTCTGTCAAAGTATTGTGAAGGAACAAGAATATGAAAGAAATGACATAGGAAGTAGAAGACAAGATAAGGTCTAAATACCCTTACCTGTTCCAGAATGAAGATAACGAGGATGTCAGGGGAACGAAGGACCCATTAGAAGGTGAAACAACTCTATGAGGTACGCAATAGCTTGAGAATACTCTTCCTTAATGCAAAATAGTGATATGCAGATAATTTACATATCCATAATGCTTTGTAGCCTTTTGAGGGAATACGTTGGGCTTAACTGCTTGCGGGTTTGGCTAGTGTCCATTTCATAGGAGAAACTTGGCCAGAAATTTTCGTTGAAATCCACGATGAGTTAGACTCCCCATAAACCCTTACATTCGAGGACGAATGCTCCTAGGAGGGAAGGGTGTTACAACTCATATTCACGTACGTTAGTTTATACCATAAGTTAGTCAACGTAAATCCGAGGAGGTATTATCTTTGAGATAATAAGAAGTTAATCCTATTGGTCTTAAATGATACAAGGGTGTATAAGGGGGGTTAACAAGTATTAGAAGTTAAACGAATCAAGGAAGTTGTAATCCGTATTTTTGGGTAAACCTAGAGGTGCTTAATATACTCAAGAGGTCATGTTTTAAGGTATTTTAATCATATAATATCCGTATCATAAGTATTGAAGTCAAATGAGTTATGAAACAAAAGTCGACAAAAGTTGGCGCAACTTACGTTCATAATTTTACTTAAACTTTAGGTCGAATGCTACTAAGCTTTTCTCCCAATTTACTAGGAATTACGGGATGATCTACCCATCAAATTGAAGATCTATGAGTCTAGTTTCCAATGAATTAAACCTTTCATCCATACAATCTCAAGTAGAGAAATATTCACATTTTCGTGAGACTGCGCCAAGCACCTTTCTATGGGGCCTACATAGGCGGTTTAAGATATACGGATATAAATAAGATGCCTCAACCCCATGTTTAGTCATTATTTTACAGTATATTCAGACCTTAGAACCCTAAAAATACTCTCTCAAGTTTTTCTCATGATCCAAGACCAAACAAAGTGCAAACAACACAAATCAAGTATCGGAAATCCCGTGGCGCTAGTAAGTTTCTTGTTCTTCTTGTTGTTGCTCATTTTTTGTGTTGTTTCAGCTCGTGTGGGAGGTTGTTTTAAATTTTTTATGTTTTGTAAATACTCCCTCAAGTTTTTAATATCAACCCTAGGTGATTTCAAGTCTTCTAAAGTGATTCTAGTGCCGAAAAACCCTAATTGATTGCTAGTTTCGCTTCCTCGTTCTTGTGGCAGCATTGGAGGGATATTTTGTGGGAAATTAAGGTCAAATTGGAGTTTTTCTTTCTCTTTAAAGGTAAGGAACTCTTACTCTACATGTATTTAAGATTATCCAAGTTGCAGCTAAGTCATTGAAGCTAGAACTTGTGAAATATATATCGAAAGGCTTGGTAATAGTGTTGTTGGTTGGTGAAATGTTTTGGGAGGATCAATATGATTATTATTGATCTTGTTTGGGATGTTTGGTGATTGTTTTGACTTGTGAGAAGTCATATAAATAGTAGAGGTGATGTGTGTTTCCTCGTAAATAGGTTGTGGTAGATACATAATAGTTACGACACCTAAAGGATAACGATAGTATCATTTCTCTTATTGTAGACTAAGGAGTCGTGAAATTTGCATAGCTTGAGGTTGGGAAGTATATACAATGTATGTGAGGCTATCCCTTTCCTTCTTTTGCACGACTCCAATTGTATATAATATAATGAACGAGCTTCCAAAGATACTCTACTCTAAGAAGCTAGCAGTACTTACATTGTTTCCCTTCTTATGGAGCGATTGATTTGATGTTGCTTCTCCTATTCTTATGTTATTAATGTTGTTGGTACTTCCTGATTCTTAAAAGATTCATGATGAAGAGTTAGTCCTAATAACGTGTATAGAGGATGCCGACCTAACATCACTTCGAAAGGTTCAGAATATTATTCCAATGAGTCTAGCATGCATGATACATATGTATCTATTTTACTCTACCGAGCCATACTATAGATGACTGGGAACGGTACCTATTGTGCAACCACTAACCAGTTGGGTTTTACCGAGCTCCACATGGTTGGGTATGATTCTACCGAGCCTTATGATGGTCGGGTACGTTTTTACCAAGCTTATTATGACCGGGTACGACATGATGATGCCCACAAAGGCATATGTTTTAAAATATATATATATATATATATATATATATATATATATATATATATATATATATATATATATGTATGTATGTATGTATCATGCATTTCATGTCAGTTGCCCTCAGAGGTACCAAGATGTTACAAGTTGTATATATTTTCTATACTTGTTTACATTACTGCTGGTACTTATGCTTTTCTGCCTTACATACTCAGTACTTTATTTGTACTGATGTCCTTTTTATTTGTGGACGATGCATGTCATGCTGCAGGTCCTGATAGATGGATAGATGCACCTCCCCCACCACAGTAGGCTGCCCACTTCAATGGTTATTGGCGAGATCCCTTCTCCGGACTTGCCGTGGTCTTGGTATGCATTTTTGTTATAGATATTATGGGTATGTCAGGGCCCTTTTTTGGCAATATTGCAGTACTTATATTCCTTTAGAGGCTCATAGACATATGTTGACTCATGTATAGTTTGGTATGCCTTGTCGGCTGATTTTTGCTGTATAGTCTTTTATGGCAGCATGGTAGCTCGTACCTTATATATAGTTTCTTAGATGTCTGGTCATCCCATGTTATGTATGTTCATGCCATTATATTTCATTGTAGTTGTTCATGATCCATGTCTACCATTTATATTAATCTCGTCGGCCCTTAAAGATAATAAGGAAAGTTAGATAAATGTACGTTGGTGTTCGGCAAATATGGCCCGGGTGCTAGTCATGACCCTCCAGTTTGGGTCGTGACATATATGTACTCATTGTCTATTTGATTTAGCCAATAAATCGCCCGATAATTGCTAAATCGATGCCGATCTACCCAAATATCTTATCGGTTGACTAACGAATTAGTGCATTTACAAGCCGTTAACCGATAAGACAAACTGATAAGCGTAAATATCCGCCCAATCAGCCCGATAAGCTGCCTTAGCGCCGGGGGCGAGTCAAAACTAGAACTAATTTTCTTTGGGCATCGTGGGTAGCGTTGGGCGCGGATTGTGACGCCTAAGGCGTGCAGTTGAAATAAAAGGGACGGTGAGAGAGAAAATAGCTTCATTCTTTAAAGATTAAACCTCTCATCTCATCCTCAAGTCATCCAAGGCTTCTCATACTACTTAAGGTGAGTTTTCAATGCGATTAACATAGATTCTCAAACAATATTCCATCTCAAAATCGCTAGATTCTCAACAAGAACTCAAGAATAAGGTCTCTCCGCTAACTTAGGGTTTCGCGATTCAAGGCAAATTTCGTGAACGCTTTCAACCACGATTATTAGAACGGTTTATGATTGATATTTGTTCTTATAAACTACTACTTAGAGAAAGATACTTAGATTGGTGATGAACCTTAGAAGGAGAGAAGAATAATACCTAGGATTTTCAAATTTTGGAAATCTTGGACCTTCTAGTATTGATTCTTGATGTAATTGTATATAGATTGATTTGAGAAGTTGAATCATGTGGATAGAAGTAACGGGGGTGATCAAACAAAGAACTAAGGTGAGTAGAGATAATGTTTTTACTAAAGTCGTCTTCTCACAAAGATCATGCCATAAATATTTGTTCGATTGTATGGGACGTTAATTTGGGCTCTGAATGAAACGAGTGGACTCACATTATCCATTAGAATTGTAGAAAAGATCTTAGATGATTATCATGGTTAATAACTTAAGAATAGTACATTGTTCCATAAATCATGTTCTATGCATTCATGACTTGCATATATTTATTTATAACCTGTTGAAATTTCTTTTACATGATTTTATGGAACTCTTTTGATGAGAATTGTGAGATATATTATTGTTTTACATTTTGTGATACAAGAATCACTTAGAAGAATATTGTTTTTTATAGATCTCTGAGAAGGGTTTATATCCTCTAGGGATTTATGTTATCCCGAAATTACTCGTGTCGTAGTAGGAGATTAGTGTACCGTTGGTTCAGGTACTATAATAGAAGTACCCATGTAAGGCACAAGAACGCGAGCATGCTAGAACCTTGAACCGTGAGGCACTACAGGAATAGGGTCCAGACGATCAGGCTGGGATCGACCACAATACTGATCATATGGTGACATTTTCAGAATAAGAATCAGAAAGAATGTCAGAATCAATGGAACTCCCAAAGAAAAGAAAGAAAAGAAAGAAAAGAAAAGAAAAGAAAATAATTTAGAAAATTTACAAGGATTGTTTCAAGAAAATTTATATTATCTATTTAAATTTTTATATTTTTTTCGGAGAAGAAGAGAAAAAAAAAAGAGAATTTTCATAAATGACATCAAGAAAAACCTTATCATAGATACATGAGTTGTTTGTTTCAACTTTTCATGAGAAACTTTTGGAATTTTCTTTTCTCATGCATAAATACTTCTTTTAGAGTCCCGTTCTAGCTTTAGTGGGAGGATTGCTTTACTTACTGAGTATAACCTATGTCAATGTAGGAACATATTTTGCAGGTAAGCAGGCTACGAGCTAAGATATCCTCCTCTCATTATCAGTAGACTTGGTGAGCTCCATTTTGTTTCATGGAGTAAATGGAGCTCGTTGATTTCAGAATTTTGTCTTATTATTCAGTATTTCTTAGAGGCTTCACAGACATAGTCATAACAGAGTCATGAGTGTCCACTTTATATTACATTTGTTTTTCAATGTATTTAATATAACATAACGAATTTATTTTCGAATATCATTTCATTTAAAGATTCAGAAAAGAATTTGCTTTAAATAATATTGAATTGTGTTGAGATGCATTGCACAACAGAAATAGAACAGAGTAGAAAAGTTAAGATGGTTCGCTCGGTCAAGTTAAGTCACTGAATGTCGGTTACGACTTAGTTAGAAATGAGGTCGTGACACTAATAACTAGCTTGTTATGGTTCATCATTTCGGTTATCGTTCATCACTCCAATTGGTTCACCTCCTAGTCGGATCAAAATCTGAATTGATATATAATGTTGCGTCGCCAGCTCATTTATGATTGTTCATACTTCATTGTTACTTTTTTACAAATATATATTCTTACTTTCTGCTTAACAGTAGTACAACTATTACTGTTTGTTGATTCTGGAGGAAATAAAGGGAAAAAATAAATAAAGAGAAAAAGGACTCAAAAGCAACAAGATGTATCTATATCTCTATAGCAAAACATATCAAAAAAATTGGTAATAGAAAGGGAAACTAAAAAGAAAACAAGAAAGTTTAGATCAGTAATTTCATGAGCTAGCCTCCCACGATGAGTTTTCCATTCGCTTGACATCAATTGGGTTACAATTGCCTATAAATATTCACCAAAAAAATTGTTAATGTAGAAAAAAAAAATAGAATGTGTTTAATTAAAAACATGTAGAAAAGAACAAATAAGTATTTCAAGATATCTACCTGCAGTAAGATAATAGTGGTTAGTAAAACCATCAATTGCTTGTTGTGGCACAATAATAGTGGAACCATTACAATCACTTGTTAATTTCTCCATATTATTTTGGACATGTTGTAAATGGATGTTATTGCTACACAGCCAAGACTCCATCATAGAATTGGCTTTCTTATTATATCCATTATTCAACCCTTGTGCTGCATTGTACATCATATCATGAGTTGCCCCTTGGGTTGGAATTTGAAGAATTTGCTGGTATTGGCTTTTATACAACTTGAGTTCCTCAACAACTCTTCTATACTCTCCATATGAACCGAGCACAGGATTTTTCTGCCTACAGAACGCTTCCCAAACAAGCGAATCCGCGGCTTTTTTCCGATCTTCTTCTATGAGAGTTTTTATTAGTTTTGCGACGTTACTGACACCAAATATCTTGTGTACTGCTTGAAATTCTCGGCTTTTCTCTGCTGGGAAATAAGGTGCTAATATACATGTGTTTGCACACTTTTTTCGTTGATGTTTACACGATGCACATGCAGCTGTGTCTCGACCATTAATCTTCTGCATCTTAACTCTATCAAATTTGATCAATCAAAGAAAAAGAATAATCAATAGACTTGTTTATTTGTGTGATGATTTGATTATATTGTGACATGATCAGGAAAACATACAAGTAAAAAGATCGCTTTACACTAGTAAATAACTTGCTTACATAGTATAAATCGAGGGCATGAAAAGATGCCTATGGTAAAAGAAAAGACAAGATTATAATAAAGGATAATTGGTTGATTAATTGCTTTTAGGTAAATCACATGAATGTTATGCAGCACAATTAATTTATTTATTGGATGTAAAAATACTAGTCTTAATGTACACATATACACATAGAGTAATTACTTCATAAACAAGATTCACAGTTAGGAGCTTTCGTTTGCATGAGATCTTATTCAACGTAACGTACCAGTACTGGATTTTCGAAGTTTCTAGACGGCTACTATATTGGGTTCTCACGAGGTGTTATATATAGAGGGCCAGTTGAATATTCCTAATAATTAAGGAGGCGTATTTTTTAATCGAATCAATTGGAATTTGTTATTTGGACAACTTATTATTTTATTAGTATTGTTGTATAAGGACAACAATTATTAGAATTTGTTGTTTGGACAACTTATTATTTTATTAGTATTGTTGTAGAAGGACAACAATTATTAGAATTTGTTATTTGGACAACTTAATATTTCACTAGCATTGTTGTAAAAGGACAACAATTCCTCAAACGTAACATTTAAGGAGTATATGTTTTGTATTACAAAACTTCCCCGCTTAAATTTTGGATAAACATAAATACCCTCTTATATATAGTAGTAAAAAAGAGTAAATTTCACTTAACGATCCCTTAACATTTGTATTTAGGAAAATAATATAGCTTTCATCTTTTGAGTGATAAAAGAGGGCCTCATTAACATTAAGGATGTGGTGCAGTGGATGAGACTGCTCCTCCCTTAACAAGAGGTCTCAAGTTCGAGCCCTGGGTATGGAAAAATCCTTGGTAGGGAGCGCTTCCCCCCGAATGGGGCCCTACGCGACGCGAATCCAGATATAGTCGGGCTCCAATGCGGGTACCGAACACCGGATGGGAAACCAAATAAAAAGGAAGTCAAAAGCCAAATGCTATAGTCAGTACCTCCTTTGTTTGTACTTAATGGAGGTTTGAATCTTAATCATTCAAATCTCGAACATTAAATGCGTTCGTTTTTTAAGTCTGAATCTTAATTATTTAGATCTTAATCATTATGTGTGTTTATTTTTTTTAACTTCACAACCACTTAATGAGTTTGAATAGGCATGTATAATTAAGATCTATGACAGAGACTTAACTTCATTAAGATGATATCATCCATATTCATTATTAACTGCTGCCACCGGCTACTATTATCAACTACCGCCATGCCGCCACCGCCACCGCCATAGCCATACTCAACCACCGCCACTGCCATTATCATCCTCAATCATAGTCGCCCCCATTATTGACTACCACCATGCACCATCCCCACCACTCCCAGCACCACCATTTTCAACCACAACCAATACTCATCCACCTCAACTACCACAACTAACCACTCCCATCAATATTAACAACCATAGGCGACACTGTCCATCATTATAAACTACCACCACCTTCCTCAATCACAACTACCACCACCAACCACTATTAATAACTATCACCACCCACCACCACCCACCACCACCAACCTCAATCATAATCACCACCGCTACTAATCACTACTAGCTACTACCATGAACCACCACCATCAGCCAAAACTACTACCAACCAGTGCCTCTAGTCGGCATTCACAAGCACCACCGTTAGCTATCACCACACGTAACTACCATATTTTAAAAAAATTATATATTTTATTGATAGAATATTGGATTAATTAGTATTTCATTTGAATTTTATGTTTATTAATATTTAAATTAAGATAAATTTTATATATCCAGATGTTAAAAATCAAACAATCTTAATCATTTAGTATTCATATCTTTAATATACATCTTAATATTCGGATGTATCTTCAAATTCAAACGTCTTAATCTTAATACAGACGTCTATTCAAATTCAGACGTCTTAATCTTAAAAAGAACGAATGAGGCCAATAACTGGATCTTCAAAAATTCAGGAAATAAGGCTTAGTTAATATGAATAAATTGTAAAATTATTTTTTCAGTAATCAATAATTAAGGAGTAGAATGGTATAAAATTTAAAAGGTTAATACAGTTTATAAGTAATATGCTATATTTCAAGTTTTAAAAACCAATGTTGATCAAAAGGAGTTTTGTTAAATTTTTGTTTCAAGTAAAAGATGAATGATGGGTTATTTCTTTATCTCAAATTTTAGGGCCATTGTCCATACAATATTTTCGGGTGTTTCTAGGTAATTGTGATGACCTAAAAGGTCATCACTTATTTTAAATTAAATTTTGTATTTTATGGCTTTGAAAACCTCATTTAGAGTTATCTCGATTTGCGTGCACAGTCTGGGCGCGTAGCCGGAAAGCTTAAATATGAAATCCTATGAAAAATGATAAAATTTGGTTATAAAATGAGTTCATTTGACTTCGATCAACATTTTGGGTAAACGGACCCGGAACCGGACCCATGATTTGACGGTCCGGAGGGTCCGGAGGAAAATATGGGATTTGGGCGTATGCCCGGAATCGAATTCCGAAGTACCAAGCCCGAGAAATGAATTTTTAAAAGAAATTGTTTTCTCAGACTGTTTAAGGAAAATTGAAATGAAATTCGCTTAGAACATGATGGTATCGGGCCCGTATTTTGGTTCCAGCGTCCGGTACAGGTCTTATATATGAGTTAAGACGTTTCCGTGAAATTTGGTGAAAATGGAGTTTATTTGACATGAATTGGACTTCCGGTTGAGGAGTTATGGACTTTGAGAGTACTTGATGAAAATGTTAAGTTTTGAGGTTTAATTCATGATTTTACATGTTATTTTGATGATGTGATCACACGAGTAGGTCCATATGATATTTTTGGAGTTAGTATGCACACTTGGTTCGGAGTTTCAAGGGCTCGGGTGAGTTTCAGGATGTTTTAGGCTTAAAACCAGAAGTTGCAGGTCTCTGAACCCACCAGTGTGGTCCACGGTCGACCTTGTGCGGTGCGCGGTGGAGGTTGTGCGACCGCAGTCGACTTTGTGCGGTCCGCATAGGGCACTGGACCGCAGTAACCTCAGTAAGGCCTGTGCGGCCTCAATCCATTTTGTGCGGTCCGCACAGGGGGTCTGAGAAGGGTATAAATAGATGGGATTTTCAGTCATTTTTCAAAACTCCAAAAACATAAGAGGCAATTTTTCAAACAACCTTTCTTCTCGAAATCAATTGTAAGTCATTTTTAACTAGTTTTCTTCAATCATTAACATCTTTTAACATGATTTCAACTTCAAATCAATGATTTTCATAGGGAAAATTGGGTGTTTTGGGTAGAACCTAGGTTTTTCAAATTGGGGATTTGGACCTCGATTTGAGGTCTGATTTCAAAATAAATTATATATTTGAGTTCGTGGGGGAATGAGTAATCGAGTTTTGGTTCGAACCTCGGGTTTTGACCACGTAGGCCTGGGGGCAATTTTGACTTTTTTGGGTAAAACTTTGGAAAACTCATTTTCATGCATTCAAATTGATTCATTTAGCGTTTATTGATGTAATTAAGTAACCTGTGGCTAGATACGAGCGAATTGGTGGTGGAATCAAGGGATAAAGCTATAATTGAAACTTGAGTTGTGTTCAAGGCATCGATGTAAGTGTTTGGTCTAACCTTAGCTTGAGGGATTAGTAGTTGTGTCCTATTTGCTATTTACTTCTTGTTGAGTACGACGTATAGGCATGGTGACGAGTATCTATACGTTGGTGTCAAGCATGACCGTGAGTCTTATATTGTGATTTTCATGATTTCGTTGTATTATTCATGCCTTGATGAAGATTTCTAATTGTTGTATGAAGTTTGTGGAAAGAATTGTGACCTATGAACATTGAGGAACGTTGACACAAGTTGTATAGCGAAGTTGTAAAAGTATAAATGATAATTAAAACTCTAGAGCATTGGCTCGAGTTGTGAAGTGAATTGTGAAGTAAGAGTGAGAAAAAGAAGAGATCATTATGTTGCCCCCTTGCCGGGCTATTATTGAATTGTGGTTCCCTTGCATTGTATTCTTAATTGATAGTACGGATGTTTAGGTTGAGGATTCTTTGTGTTGGGTAGGGATTATGGGTATAGCTGAGGTAGTTAGGTATCGGAATGAGGTTGGTTATAGCTGAGGTAGTTAGGGGTGGTGACGAGTTTGGTTATAGCTGAGGTAGTTAGATGTTGTAACAAGTTTGGTTATAGCTGAGGTAGTTAGGGGTGGTAACGAGTTTGGTTATAGCTGAGGTGGTTAGATGTTGTAACGAGTTTGGTTATAACTGAGGTAGTTAGGTGTGGTATCAAGTTTGGTTATAGATGTTTCTCCCTTGCGGGGACGTGATTGCTTATGCTGTCGAATCCCTTGCTGGGACAGTGTAGACCTTATTGATCTCTTGTCAGGACTCTCGTTATAATTGTAAATATTATATGTGAATCGGGTTGAACCCACAACAATATTATATGTTGATCGGGTTGCACACCACAACAATATTATATGTGGATCGGGTTGCACGCCGCAACAATATTATATGTGGATCGGGTTGCACGCCGCAACAATATTATATGTGGATCGGGTTGCATGCCGCAACAATATTATATGTGGATCAGGTTGCACGCCGCAATAATATTATATGTGGATCATGTTGCATGCTGCAACAAAGATATAGTGAAATGGGAGCGGCTGGTACGCCTACCACAAGACAAGTGAAGTGGGAGCGGGTGGCACGCCTACCACGAGATATGAAAAGAATGTGAAATCTGCCTTTGTTCCCTTTTTCGTGTTAATGGGTGGTTTTGATTCCTTAATGATTCTCTTGATATTCTGTTTTACCTGCTATTTCCCAAAGCATGTTTCCCCCTCCCAACTTTACTTGTTTATTTCGGTATTTCTTTCCCGCTGTATATAATTGAACTACACAGGTTTGTTTGGTAGTCTGGTCCTAGCCTCGTCATTACTTTGCTGAGGTTAAGCTAGGAACTTACCATCACATGAGGTCGGTTGTGCTGATACTACACTTTGCACTCTTTTGTGCAGACCCCAGTGTTGTGGATTTCAGACCGCAGTGAGATCGCTGATTCTTGATCATCAGGCGACCCGAGGTAGTCCTGTAGGCGTCCGTAGGCCTTGGCGTCTACTTCTATCTACTTTCCTGTTTCTTACATGTATTTTCAGAGACAATGTTGTAATTAATTCTTTCAGACCTTTATTTGTAGTATTTTTAAACCGTCTGTGAAACTGTGACACCAGTTTTGGGTAGTCGAGACTTCAATAGTTGTAATAGATATTCATGTTCTGATGGCTTATTATTTTCTTCTGCTTATGTTATATTCCGTTGTTTAAATGTTATTTCTTCGTAATTGTTAAAGAGAATAAAATTGGTAAAAAGGTAGATGATTCAATAATTGACTTGCCTAGCTCACATTAGTAGGCGCTATCACGACTCCCGAGGTGAAAAATCCGGGTCGTGACAGTAATTCTTTTTCATTTTCAAGAAAAAAGTATAATCATTATAGTCCATCATATAATTAAAGGTCTTTGTAAATTTCGAATACATGCAAGGGCAGGTTCAGTTTTGTCATTGGTTTAAAATTAAAGGGGTATACTGTTCCATTCAAAAAGTGAAGGAGTAGTTGTTTTCCAACCTAAAATAATTAAAGGATCTAAGTGTAATCTACTCTACTAACGGAAAAGAAGACAAAAACAAAATAAGAAACACAAAGTAAATGTAGCCAATCACTATTTTAAAAGGTAAAACCTTTACTAGGAACGCAAACATCCTTTTCTGATACATCAAAGGATCTTATTACAAGTTTTTCTCTTCTCGGTGGTCAGCTAATTTAATTCTAGCATCACAAGTACTTCTCAAACTTTGACTTTGTCAGTGTTCTTCCTACATTCGTTAAGGCAAACCTCCATCAACTTCTTATCTGTCATATAAAGAATTCTTGTTAATAGTAGCCCAAAGAAAATTTAAATCATAATAAGCTTAATATTAGAGCCAAATTAAAATTATAATTATAATTATATATATATATATATATATATATATATATATATATATATATATATATATAAGAACAGCCCGTACAAGGTATCATACATTTACGCAGCAGGGTCTAGAAAAGGGTCGCACCCCAAGATGTGTAATGTAGATATCATACCCTAATACAAATATTAATGGTTGATTCTACGGCTTGAACCCGTAATCTATAGGTCACACGGAAACAATTATTAACTGTTTGCTCCAAGGTGTGTGTATATATAGAGAGAGACCTCCTTTAAGCTTGAGACAAGCATCGACAGAGCATTAATGAAATTTGGATGCAGAAAAATTGGGATGTTTACAATCTTGTTTACAGTATTCATAGCAGCCAGCAATGTCAGCAAAGCATGTTGAGTAACATTCATCAATACACTTATGATATGGATCATCTGTTGGACTTTAAGCTATTGGGATTTAAAAATTAGAAGTGTAAATTGGGAAATGGTGGGAAATAAGATGGAGGGAAATGAAAAATTTGAAAAATTTGAATCAAGTGAGCCTTTTCATTTATGACAAATGAACTTTGTCCCTCATTGGTGAGGGACAACTACACTTGTGTGTATAAATATAGGGTCACTTCTTAGAGCTCTTAAAGGAGTTGAAGAGAATGAAGCCTTGCACCGTCGTCGTCACTTGGCTCGGTTTTGGCTTCGGCTTCGGATTTGGATTTGTCAAATGATCGATCGATGAGATTAATTTTTTGGACAAAGTTTATTTAATTAATTATTTAAGAATTAATTAAGTGTCAGTCAGTTCATTAACGGAATTAACTGGAATATATAATCCAAAACGCTGAACGCTGCTTTCCCTTCTGTTACAATTGCCTATAAATTTCGAGGCATGGCTTCCTTTTTCAGATACCGAGAAAACATAGAACTTCCTTCTGAAAATCCAGCATTCTACTTCGCAGTTTCTCTTTTAAATTCTTAAGTGATTTTTTGCTCCGTTCTTTGAGTTCGTTGGTATCATGCAGTTTGTATTGCCATTGTTGTAGGAAGGTTTATTCCGTTTCATCCTGGGAGGATTTGATCCATTACCTTGGCAACTTATGAGGGGTTAAAATTCCTTAAAGACGCACAAGGAAATTGTGGACTCGGAATATTTCTTATCATTACAGTTTTTCCAGTTTCTTCTAATAGTTTTCTAATTTCTGTTTTAACACAGTAGTGACGACAAGCTTAAGGAATTTTATATTAACGTTTAAATCTATATTGAACTGTGATATATATATATTTTGTATACTGGTTTGGAGACTAAAGCCTTGGTGCTTTCTACTCCGATATATTTTTTACTCCGGCTTAAAGAACATAAAAACTTTACCGGGGTATTAAATTTAAATACGATTTGAAGAATATAATAAACTTCACCGTTTATGTTTTGAATGTTTGGTTTGGTATTTAGTTTGAAGATATAAAACCTTTACTGATTTTGAAAAGTTCTGTTTGTTTCCAACTTTACGGAAAAATGGCAAATGAGGACCAAACTAATGTTAATGGAACGGGTGCTACTGTTACGAGTGTTGCTGCCTCGTCGAGCTGTTCAACTCCTGCTCATGCTATGGCACCAGCAGAAAAACCCGGAAAGTTTTCCGGTATTGACTTCAAACGTTGGCAAATGAAGATGCTCTTCTATCTTACTACATTGAGTTTGCAGCGATTGATCAAGGAGGATCCTCCGGTCGTAGCTGAAGGCACTCCGGATGACGAACAATTTGTTGTAACTGAAGCATGGAAAAATTCTGACTTCTTGTGCAAAAACTACATTTTGAGTTGTTTGGAAGATAGCTTGTACAATGTCTATAGTGTCATGGAAACTTCGAAAGCATTATGGAATACGCTTGAGAAGAAGTACAAGACTGAGGATGCCGGACTTAAGAAGTTCGTGGCTGCAAGGTTTTTGGATTTCAAGATGGTTGACACTAGGTCGGTCATAACTCAAGTCCAAGAATTACAAGTCATTGTGCATGACCTCCTTGCTGAAGGTATGACCCGAATCAATAATTTTATTAATAAGATTTATCTTGTTATTAATTATGAATTTGTTATTGAATGTATGGTCATAAATGAGGCCTTTCAAGTCGTCGCTTTCATTGAGAAGTTACCTCAGTTGTGGAAGGACTTTAAGAACTATCTAAAATACAAGCGTAAGGAAATGACACTTGAAGATTTGATTGTTCATTTGAGGATAGAAGAAGACAACAAAAATGCTGAAAAGAAGTCACGTGGCAACTCAACAATAATAAGGGCTAACATTGTTGAGGAGGCGCCACAAAATAAGAAGAGAAAGAAGGCTTTTGGACCAAAGAATTACCCAAGCAAGAAAAAGTTCAAGGGTAATTGCCACAACTGTGGAAAGTCTAGGCATAAGGCTGTGGACTGTCGTGCACCAAAGACTGATGTACAAAAGAAGAATAAGAATAAGAAGAATCAAGCTAACATGGTTGAAAATATTGAAGAAATAGAGGACTTGTGTGCCATGTTGTCTGAATGCAACTTGGTAGGAAATCCTAAAGAATGGTGGATTGATTCTGGAGCCACCCGCCATGTTTGTGCTAACAAGGAGTTATTTTCTTCTTATGCCCCCGCAGGACCCGACGAGACAATTTTCATGGGAAATTCGTCTACAACCAAAATTGAAGGAGTTGACAAGATTGCGTAGAAGATGACGTCAGGAAAAATTGTGACTCTAAACCAAATTCTCCATGTTCCAGAAATTCGCAAGAATCTTGTATCTACCTCACTTCTTTTCAAGAATGGATTCAAATATATTTTTGTTTCTAATAGTGTTGTACTAAGTAAGAATGATGTGTATGTAGGAAAAGGTTACCTGAATGAGGGCCTTTTTAAGCTAAATGTAATAGCAGTTCCTATCAATAAAGTTAATGCTTCTTCTTACTTACTTGAGTCAAACACTTTATGGCATGCACGCCTAGGTCACATCAACTTCAAAACATTGCGAAAAATGATAAATTTGGAAGTATTGCCAAAATTTGATTGCATTAATTCCAAATATCAAATATGTGTGGATTCAAAGTATGCTAAGCATCCTTATAAGTTCGTTGAAAGGAATTCAAGTCCTTTAGACTTAATTCACACAGATATTTGCGACATAAAGTCAACACCATCTCGCGGTGGAAAAAAGTATTTCATTACTTTTATTGACGATAGTACGAGATATTGCTATGTTTACTTATTTAATAGTAAAGATGAAGCAACTTTCAAGCAATACAAGAGTGAAGTTGAAACACAACTAAACAAAAAGATCAAGATGATAAGAAGTGATAGGGGTGACGAATATGAATCTCCTTTTGAAGAAATATGTTTGGAAAATGGAATTATTCACCAAACAACTGCCCCTTACTCTCCACAATCTAATAGAATTGCGGAGAGAAAGAATCGAACGTTGAACGAGATGATAAATGCGTTGTTGATAAGTTCTGGTTTACCACATAACTTGTGGGGGGAAGCTATACTTACAGCTAACCGAATAATTAACTGTGTACCTCATAGTAAAACACAGTCCATTCCTTATGAAAAATGGAAAGGAAGGAAGCCCAGCTTGAAATACTTCAAAGTGTGGGAGTGTTTACCTAAGGTACACGTTCCTAAACCTAAAAGGGTTAAGATAGGTCCAAAAATGGTTTGATTGTGTATTTATTGGATATGTAACCAATAGCAAGGCATATCGTTTTCTGGTTCATAAATCAGAAAATCCTGAGATCCACGTTAATACGGTAATAGAATCAGATAATGCTAAATTCTTTGAAACTATTTATCCATATAAAAATGAAAGTGAATTGTCCTACCAAAAGTCAAAACGATCTCGGGAGGAAACAACAGATGGCATGCCTAATGAGGAAAATCTGAGAAGAAGTAAACGTCAAAGAACATCAACTTCATTCGGTCCAGATTTTCTGACTTTCTTGCTAGAAAATGAGTCTCGAACCTTCAAGGAAGCAATGTCTTCCTCAGTTGCACAGTAATGGAAAAATGCTGTCAATAGTAAAATAGAATCCATATTGAGCAACCACACTTGGGAATTGGTTGATCTTCCTCCGGGTAACAAAACTTTGGGTTCTAAATGGATTTTCAAGAAGAAAATAAAAGATGATGGTACTATTGACAAATACAAGGCAAGACTTGTTGTCAAAGGATTTAGACAGCGAGAAGTTCTTGACTATTTTGACACATACTCGCCGGTAACAAGAATTACATCCACTCGGATGCTAATAGCGTTAGCCGCCTTGTATGGTCTTCAAATCCATCAAATGGATGTAAACACAACCTTCTTAAATGGTGATCTAGAGGAAGAAATTTACATGAACCAACCTGAAGGATTTATGGTTACGGGAAACGAAAAAAAGGTGTGCCGACTTGTTAAGTCCCTTTATGGACTAAAACAAACACCCAAGAAATGACATGCAAAATTTGGCCAAACAATGTTGTCAAATGGCTTTAAGATTAATGAATGCGATAAATGTATTTACATTAAGAACGTTCCAAATCATATAGTCATTATTTGCTTATATGTTGATGATATGCTAATAATGAGCAAAGACATTGCTGACATTCAAGCTACTAAGCGTATGCTTGCTAGTAAGTTTGATATGAAAGACTTAGGAGTTGCCGATGTAATTCTAGGAATTAAAATCGAGAGGACTCCTTAGGGTCTGGCTTCGTCTCAATCACATTACGTGAAAATGGTACTGGAAAAATTCAAACACTTGGAATTAGAAGTGCAAAAACTCCTATTGACTTAAACCATTATCTTGTAAAGAATAAAGGTAAAAACACGTCTCAATTGGATTATGCTTGTGTGTTGGGAAGCTTAATGTATATCATGAACTGTACGCGTCCTAATATAGCTTGTGCAATAAGTAAACTTAGTCGATTCACAAGTAATCCCAACAAACATCATTGGTTGGCTATGAAACGAGTTCTGGGATATTTGGAATATACCCAGTATTACGATTTGCACTACAATAGATATCCTACGGTTATCGAAGGACATAGTGATGCAATTTGGATAACCGACTCAACAGAAACAAAGTCCACAAGTGGATATGTTTTTACTGTTGGCGGAGCAGCAGTATCTTGGAAGTCTTCCAAACAGACGTGCATCGCTCGCTCTACAATGGAATCAGAGTTTATAGCTTTGGATAAGGCCGGTGAAGAAGCTGAATGGATTCGAAATTTCTTAGAAGACATTCCGTTCTGGCTAAAACATTTGGCTCCTATATGCATACATTGCGATAGTGAGGTTGCAATAGGACGGGCAGGGAGCGTTATGTATAATGGAAAGTCTCGTCATATACGACGGAGACATAAAACCGTTAGACAACTACTCCCTAGTTGAACTAACACTATTGATTATGTAAGATCAAAGGATAATGTGGCGGATCCGCTTACAAAAGGCCTAACTAGAGAGAGAGTTGAGAAATCATCTAAGGGAATGGGACTATGGCCGAGGACAAGTCATCATGGCGGTAACTCTACTGATTTTTGGATATTCCGAGATCTAGGTTCAAGGAGCTCAAATAAAGTTGTGATTGACCGGTTCAACATTGTCAAAGTAAAATCTTTAGTCCCTTCTCGTGATGAAGATAATGTTCAGTAACAAGGATAGAACTTTACACGTACTTTAATGATTACCTAAGTTTGATGTGGTATTTATCAAATAGTGTCAATCTAAAGGATTACACGTTTAAGAATCACCTATGTATGTGTGAAGTGGAAGCCACTTCAATGAGAATTTTGTAAGGCCAATTCTCTACGAACTTATGAAACCAGACGGTGTTCATGGCTGAAACGAACACAGCAATGAGAACCAAAAGACGGTTAAGGGTTGGTTCCGTGACATATGGTTGTCTATGTATACACTAAAGTTCGACGGTTCAAAGATATCAAATCTACTGATTGACCGAGTATATCCGACATATGCTCACTATGGAAAGTTCAAAGGGAAACCTACTTATCTAGATACAATTAATCCTTACTTGCAAATCACACAGCTTTTATCTATGTTCATTCTTGTTACAGTCATTCCCATTCATGTGGGGGATTGTTGGACTTTAAGCCATTGGGCTTTAAAGACTAGAAGTGTGAATTGGAAAATGGTGGGAAATAAAATGGAAGGAAATGAAAAATTTGGAAAATTTGAATTAAGTGAGCCTTTTCATTTATGACAAATGAACTTTGTCCCTCATTGTTGAGGGACAACTATAGTTGTATGTATAAATATAGGATCACTTCTTAGAGCTCTTAAAGAAGTTGAAGAGAATGAAGCATTGGGCCGTCGTCGTCGCTCGGCTCGGCTTCAGCTTCGGCTTCGAATTTGGATTTGGATTTGTCAAATGATCGATGAGATTAATTTTTTGGACAAAGTTTATTTAATTGATTATTTAAGAATTAATTAAGTGTCAGTCAGTTCATTAACGGAATTAAATGGAATGTATAATCCAAAACGCTGAACGCTGCTTTCCCTTCTGTTCACATTATGAACAGACATCACACCTCTTCCGACAATTGCCTATAAATTTCGAGGCGTGGCTTCCTTTTTCAGATACTGAGAAAACATAGAACTTCCTTTTGAAAATCCAGCATTCTACTTCGCAGTTTCTCTTTTAAATTCGTAAGTGTGATTTTGCTCCGTTCTTTGAGTTCGTTGGTATCCTGCAGTTTGTATTGCCACTATTGCAGGAAAGTTTATTCCGTTTCATCCTGGGAGGATTTAATCCATTACCTTGACAACTTGTGAGAGGGTTAAAATTCCTTAAGGACGTACAAAGAAATTGTGGACTCGGAATATTTCTTATCGTTACAGTTTTTCCAATTTTTTCTAATAGTTTTCTAATTTCTATTTTAGCACAGTAGCAACGACATCATCTTGTGTTGAAACCAAAGAAACCACAATTGATGTGACTACCATGAGAATTACTGCTTCTTTCAACATCTTGGACATCATTTTTTCTTAATTTCTCTTCACTTAAGTGTTTTTTGCTTTGTGTAAAAAGAAGAAACATCACTTCACTTTATATAGTAAGTCACACAGTCCGGTATTTAATGATTGTAATTTAGAGAGGAAAACAATATTAATGATAGCGAGTGTAAAAATGTATAGGTAGTTGTTGGGAGTAAGACCTTAGTAAACGCATGTGATTATGTGAGTGGACGTGTTATTTTACTTTTGTAACCGTTACGAGAAAAGTAAATAAAGAGTACATGCTAACATGAGTATGACATTATTTTTTGTTGGATGTGCAAACAAAGTCCCACATTGATAGTTAAAAAAATTGGGAGCCTAGATATAAGATATAAGAATTTCTTAATAGCGTGAGACTTTTTGGGGAAAACCGTGCGGGTTTGACCCGAAACAGACAATATCACATCATGTTAAGATTATCTTTGGCCATTTGAACATAGTAACTTCATTATTTCTCCTAAACGACCATAACATATAGATTTTGGAATTTAAGTAGTCAATAAAAGAATCTCAAGAGAAATTAAAAATGGGCTGACAAAAAATAAGAGTTTGAAAGAGCTATTATAAATAACGAGAGGATTACCTTTTTTTTTTTTTGTTATATATTTTCGTTTAAAATCATCTCATGCTATATTGTTATTTGGTGAAAGATCTCCTTATGGTGGTTTAGGTCTAACAGACTAACACTAACGGAATCCTCAACTTTTAATAGTTAAACCTAAGGGTGTGAATAAGATGATTAATACTGATGGTGCACGTTTAAAGGTGAAACAAAGAAAAAGCAGAGATATTTTTTTTTCTAATAATAATTTGATTTCCCATTCGGTACCCGCATCACGGCTCTGTTCAGGAATTTCAAATGAGAGCAATGAAAAAATAGAAAAAAGAAGAAAATTGAATTTCTTGCTGATCATAGATTTTTCATTAATCAATTCTGATTCTTAATTAGATACACCCTTGTATGATTTTACATTTCTAGTCACAATTACTGACCTATGTTTCATTTAGATCATGTCCTTATACTAGTTTCTATTGTAAACCTCACATTTGATAGCAGTTATTCATATCTTTTATTGAAAGAAATAAATGTAACCACAATAGACCTATTACTGATATGGCCTAATTTATAAGGGCATGTGGCTTCTTTTGCAAATTAATGGTTCAACACTCCTCCTTAAGTGGGTAACTAGCTTGCATAGCAATACTACACGTTCCTTTTTTTGTCATTTGACCACCTCTTAATTTTGATATAACCATCTTCACCCCACATAGTACCCCATGAATTCTTAACTAGCCAATATTTCTCACCATCATCTACACCATAGCCAATTAATGGCACTCCATGATTTAGGCTATTTCCGAAAAAAACAGAGTAAACCCCACCAGCGCAAAGCTGAAAATCATAGCCACTTGCATCAATGGCCACTGATATAGGTTGTTTGGTAAATGCAGCTTGAAGAGATTCCTCATTTTTGGCTACCATTTCATAGCCACTTATTGTAACTGCATGTTGTTTTGCTTTGGTAGTGTTACATTTCTGGTCTTTTCCTACGTAATGATAATTTTTTTCAGTTGTAATGCCACCGTTTTTATTAATGAAAGCAAAAGCTTTTTCCATGAATCCTCCGTTACATCCTTGGTTGTCTGAGAAAACATCACAGTCCACTAGTTGTTGTTCTGATAGTGACACTAATTTCCCTGTTTTGATCTTGTTTATGCCTTCAACTGCTGCTACTGCAGAGAATGCCCAACAGCTTCCTGCAGTTGGAAACATGGACTTAAATTATGTATATTGACAGTATTTTTACAGGATTAACCGATTAGAGCAGATTAATTATTATTATAAACATTTGCCCGTAATTACCTTATGATTGACTACGGACGGCTCAACAAAATTGGTAGGTTAAAGCTAAATTTCAACAAGTGGCCTTAACTTATTCAATTCATATGTATTTTTATTTATAGTTCATTCTTTTAGTTTTCTGAAGTGCAAAATAAAATCGTGGAAACCGTATGTATTTATAGTTCATATGTTTATTTGCAATTCATTCATATATAGCTTCTTTGGGCAAATCGTTTTGGAAAAAAACAAAAAAGAATATGTGAATATGTGCAGGAGAGGAAAATAAAAAATCAATAGGGATCTATTAAGAGTCCGTTAGGATTGGCTCAACAAAAGTGGCTTTTTAGCACAAATAGCTTCTAAGCCAAAAAAGTAATAAGTTGGGGTTGCCCTTATTGCTTTTGGTTTGTTTTAAGCATTTTTTTATACTTATTTTAAGAACTTTTAAACTTTGCCAAACACTTAAAAAAATGTTTAAAAATTAATTTGACCAGTTTAAAAGCCAATCCAAACACCCTCTAAGCAGTGAGAGATAAAACTTAGCATAATTTGTTCTCTCATTTGAATAACCTAATCAAATTTAAAAAATGTACGATTTAAAACTATAGTTGTATGTATTACATAGTTTTATTGTATCTAATAGTAGCAAAAATTGGGGCCTTTGATATCTTGGGTGGCATCTAATGCAATGATCTTGTAAGTGACCTAATTGTACGTAGAGATATTTTTGATATCGTTAATGTGTAGAATTTAACTTAAACATTTCATAGGAAATAATCTAATATTATCTTATGTGAGAATAATCAAAGGCGGAGTTAGGATTTGAACCTTATGAGTTCAGAATTATAATCCTTTTAAGTTACATGGTTTTAAATTAATAATTTGTACATATTCATTAGATTTCTTAATATAAATACTGGGTTTGAACAAAAGCTACTGGGTTCAACCGAACCCACAACCAACACCGTAGCTCCGCTCATATTCTAAACTAGAACAAAGAGTAGGAAAAAAGAAGAAGAACCGAAATCAAAGGTTTGTAACGTACCACAATTTTCTTGATCCTTGACTCGTGTTACAACTCCACTCTTTCTCCAATCGACACTGATAGGCAATTTAGAGCTGTCACACGTGATATTTGGTGCTGCTAATTGCTTTGAATGTTTACGTTTCTTATAACCTAAATATTTAGAATTAAACTCGAGGTTTGTCATATCTGCAAAAGCATTGTCAGTGAGGTTGTAAGAAAGGTTGAGGGAATTGAAGAAGTCGATAAATTGAACATTGGATTGATAAATCCCAAATCGCATATTCCATTCATCTTTACTTCCATATTTTCGACGGTGTCGACTATTAATCATAGGTTTGGTTTAAATATAATATTTATTATGAAATAATTATTTATTCAGTTTTAATAAAGTTTTAAATAGATCATATAATAGTCTGTGTCCTTTGCTTATATAGTAGATGATTTAGTGTATAGAGTTTAGCTTATACACGGAAGATTAAATCATCGGTTCTTATAAGTATAAAGTTTGAGTTCACAATCTAATGATGGAATTGGACAAACCATCAGGAATGATTGTAGCACAAGATTAAATATAATTAATCTTGATTATGGGAATGGTTTAATTCCAACTTCTTGTGCTAGTACATTTTGTATGTATTGAACGGACCAGGTAGAGATAAGTATTTTATACTGACTTAATAAAATAAACTCTCTAGCCATTAAATGTACTTATACTCTTAATCTTGATATAATTATTATTAGTTGTGTATATTATTATTGTTTTGATTTATTAAAAGGCGAGATTCTTTCGTGGGTCAATATGCCTGGTAAATTGGATAATAATAATATACATTGGCGAAGTAATAGTTAGTTGATGGAATCCATGTCTCGGTTTAGAGATTGATGATATACCTTTATGAAAGCTTATAAGTTTTCATGTGTAAACCCGGCCGGTGGATTTTGTATCCGACACATGAAATAAGTTAAGCGAAAGTCTAAAGGAAATAATCAATAAATTAAATCGTCAGTAATTTAATTTAATTGATTCGTATCTGAATCTTAACATGGGGAGTTAAATAAGATTTAATGGATGAATTTCGAAATTGAATAAGGAGTGTAATTACGAATTTTTAGTGGAATAATTCGTAATTAATTATGGTGGATATTAATTTCGAAAATTACAAATTAATTCCATAATTGGAAGCCTTGTTAATTAAATTCTGTGGTCCCTACTGTGCCTAAATAATAGGAAATAAAGGAATCCTTTTTCTGGTGGAAAAGAAAACCTAACAGGTTTTGGAAAAGGGTCTTAACCCTTAAAACTTGTGCTATAAATACATAAGGTTTTCCACCTAGAGGGATGAGTACATGGTGGCTGAAATTTTCAGCCAAGTTTTCCTAGAAATTTCGCCCACACGAAATTGCTATTTTCGGGTATTATTTGGGTAACACAGTAGAAGACCGTGGAACGTTCGAGGATCACGATTGTGCGGGTGATGGAGATTCCATTGAGAAGTTATGGAACTGAAGGCTCACGTGGTAGAAGAGATATGTTCACGCTTCAAGAGGTAACCCGTGAAATCCCGTTTATGCTAGTTGTCTAAATTACATGTGATTTTGATACTGGGATTGCTTCCGCTGCATATAATAATCCATCAATTGGTATCAGAGCTCACTCACATCTAATTAGATAACTAAGTTTTTCATGAAACAAGAATATGGTGTTTATGTGCATTTTTTGAATTACATATAATCATGAGATATCTATTTTTTTATATTTGATTAAGATTATCTAATTTTTCTGGGGTAAACCCTAGAAAAACGCAAAACCAGATTTTGACCGAATAACTGGTATTTTCGGAGGTCAGTGAACTTGACGGACTCCGATTAAGCTGAAATTTGGTGGGTCTATTGGAAATGACGTGGTGAGAAAACCTCACTGTATTCACAGTGAATCATGGTGTTTTTCGGCGTTTTGAGGTCGTTTGGACTATATTTTGGACGTTTTTCTATTTTTTGGAAATAGTTTTTTAATTCGTTTTTAATTTAGTGGTGGTGGGGTGACTACCCATGGTCTCCATGATTAAATACTGATAATATAATAGGTTTACACATTGGCTATTAGTAAATAGATATGTTGTTGAATTAAATTCAATAATAGAGATGTATAATTTTAGTCACTAGGTCTTACAAGGTATAATTGATATTGTGTAATGATATAATTATTTTGTAAGAAAGTGAAATCCTCTGTTTGATATCCTGGATGACTAATGATTGGAGCATTTGGCATATTTGTGACGACCCGGCCCGTCGTCTCATGGGTTACCGCTCCATTCCCCCCCATTCTCAGCTTCTTTATGCTTTATTATCCGTATCTTATGTGATCGAGTTGGTTTGGAGTGGTTTTGATAAGAAATGAGACACTTAGTCTCTTTTAAGAAGGCTTAACTTGGAAAAGTCAACCCGATGTTGACTTATGAGTTAGAGGGCTCGGATGTGAATTCCGATGATTCGGTTAGCTTTGGGGGATGATTTGTGACTTAGAAGTGTGATCGGAAGTAATTTTGGAGGTCCGGTGTAGAATTAGGCTTGAATTGGCGAAGTTAGTATTTTGGCGAATTCCGGTTGATTGGTGAAATTTTGATCCGAGAGTCGGAATGGAATTCCGAGAGTTTTGTAGCTTCGTTAGGTGATTTGGGATAGGTGTGCAAAATTTCAGGTCATTCGGACGTGGTTTGGTCGGGTTTTTGATCGAAAGTGTATTTCGGAAGTTTTTAGAAAATTAGGCTTGAATTCGATGAGTTTTGGGTAATTTGATATTGTTTGAGGTGTTTTGATGATTGGAAGAGGTTTGAATAATGTTATGAATTATGTTGGCATGTTTGGTCGGGGTTCCATGAGGCTCGAATAAGTTTTGGAAGAGTTTTTGGAAGATTTTTGCCGTTTGAGCATAAGCATGTAATGATTCAAAGGTCCATTTTTAGTTCTAGAGATCGAAATTTTATTTCGAGATTTCCAGAATTTAAATAATGAATTATAAGAGTGATCTGGAAAGTTTGGTCTAATTTCATCAAGTCGCGATTGTGTTTTTGACACGAAACATGAGTTAATTGTTAACGAGCGAAATGGATATCGCACTGAGCAAACGAGCTCCGAATTGAGTTTCGATTGAAGGACTATGTTCGCATCATTATTTGTGACTCATAGGAACAAGAATCATCGAATTCCTAGTTCGTATGATGGAGTTAGAGCCATTTTAGTAAAAAGAAAAGTGTTGCAATTTCTTTGGCTGCTGATGTATTTTTTAGCAGCGTGAACAGTACCTGCGCAGGTGAACAGTAACATTGCGGATGAACAGTAACCACGCGGGTGAACAGTACTTCCAAAAAATTCTGGGCAGTGAGTTTAATAAACATTTCACCCGCGATCCAAGTCCCATTTCCTCCATTTTTGAGCAACCTTGAGAGCTTTTGGACGGGGATTGAAGGGGGTTTCGACAAGAAGTGATTGGAGGTAAGTCCTATGAACTAAAAACATGTTTTTATTGTGAAATTGATCTTGGAATCCATGGAAATTTAGCGAAAGAGGAAGAACTAGGGCTTGAGTTTTAATATTTCAAAATTTGGATTTGAAGGGTCATTTGGACTCCAATTTTGGTAAATTTGATATGTATAGACTCGTGGAGAGATAAGGAATCCGATGATGTCAATTTTCTGATTTTTCGAGATGTGGGCCCGGGGCTCGGGTTTTGCCAAATTCGTGAATTTTGATATTTTTCGAGTGCTTTCGATTAGGTATTGTCTCTTTAGCATTATGTGACATATTCGTTGCGATTTTGGGCAGATTCAACGCACGTGAAGGCCAATTCGAGGGGCAAAGGCGTCGCGAATTAAAGAAATAGCCGATTTGAGGTGAGTAATTGATGTAAATGATGTCCTGAGGGTTTGAAACCCCGGAATTTCACATCGTAACACTTTATTGAGGTGACTTGCACGCCGGATAACGGGCGTGGGGTAGAGCACTATTGGGGATTGTGACTTGGTCCGTCCCGTGAGATGTTTTTACCGTGTTTTCTATTTGAACTAAATTGAGAATCATCCTTACTTGGATTTAATTGTTACATTTGGGCTTCTTGCCAATTATTTGAATCCTTCAGGGATTGACATCACTGTTTTCGCATACATGCATATCATTTGATCTCAGTCCAAGGTTTTAAATACTGTTTTGCAAACTCAGCCATCTTTCTAAGATTTGAAAACTTAAATAATATTTCTAAATGATATTTCGGGCTGAGAACTACTATTTTACAAATGCCCAAGAGGCTTATGATGATTTCTGGACTGAGCATGGATCGAGTTGCGCGCCGCAGCAGTGTTATATTGATATTGAGGCCGAGAGCTTGGTTGATTACATTAATATTGAGGCCGAGGGCCTGGTTGATTACATTGATATTGAGGCCGAGAGCCTGAGTGATTATACTGATATTAATATGAGGCCGAGGGCCTAGATTTGATGCCACGAGATGGCTTTATATTGCGCTTGGGCTGTAGGAGCCCCTCCGAAGTTTGTACACACCCCCAGTGAGCGCCGTCGACGATAAATAAAATGGATGGCTCGGGCTGCACGCCGCAGTGGGTACTAGAGAGTACCATCACATGCATTGCATTGCACTCATGCATAGAGTGTACCATCATATGCATTGCATTGCACTCATGCATTTGTTTTTATCTGTTATACCTGTCTCAGTAATTGGTACTCTGATTTAATTGACTTGTTGCTTCACTAATTGTTGTTCTAAACTGTCAGTCATAGTTTACTTTGTATTTTTCCACGATTTCTCATTCTCAGCCTTTATTTATGTTTATTACTCACTGGGTCAGAGTACTCATATTACTCCCTGCACTTTGCGTGCAGATCCAGGTACACCACAGGTTGAGTGAGGATTTGTTAGCTGAGCAGCAGTATCCGGGGATATTGAGGTAGTTGCATGACGTTCGCAGCCTTGATCTCTCCCCTCTATCTCTATCTTTTATTCCGCATTTTTCCTAGACAGACTTGTAATAGGTGGATATTCTGTATTAGAGGCTCATATTCATGACACCGGATTCTATTGGGCTATGGTGTGGTATTTTAATTGAACTTCCGCAGATTTTATTATTAATTATACACTTGAATATAATGACTTAGTAAATTCTCTGTGATATTTATCTATAATCTGAATAAGAATTTGGGATAATGTTATTGAATGGTCGGGCTTGCCTAGCAGTGTGTTGGGCGCCATCATGACCAGGGTTGGGGTCCTGACAATATTGGTGCATAACAATTTTCTCAAATTTTAGTTTATGTTTTCATGCCCTGCGTGATTGCTAGTGTTGGATTTTCGATTTGTTCTCTGGTTGGAGGTTGTAATTAAGTGAAATATGATGGTATTTTGTATGAGTTTTATATTATTGGCATGGCTTTTAAGCTGTGGTCCATAATCTACCATAAAATAATTTTATGAGCTAAATATATATTCACTTGTAAATTGAGAATTTTATGAGTAATAAATAGTTACCACTGAAGTGGTTTGTTTATTTGAACTCATGAAAAATTCTTAGTAAATTTGTACATGTGAAATTATATCTATTCATGGATTGAGCATTATGATTAATAAGTAGGATCCACAAAATGGTCTATTTATTTGAGTCATTGAAATATGTTTAATATACCATGTGAAAATTATCCTTGAGAAATCTACATTAATGGTGGAGGTTCATAACTAGAAAAAGAGTATTTATCTTTGGGTACTAGTGAAACTAACTCCACCCATGAGAAGAGATATTGGGGTTTTCACTGAACGGGAGAAAATATAATATCTCAGGTTCTTATGTATTTAATAAAAGGATAATTTATTGCAAAAGGAGATATTATATATCCTAGAAATAGGAAGAAAATAATATATGCCTTGAGCTCATAGTGTAATTATAAGGAGAATGGAAATCAATATCATATTTATTTTAATTCATGAAACTACTTAAAACGGTTATTCTCCGAGTTTGGTTACAGGCTAGTGGTCATGAATTTGACGGACTCCGATTAACCTGAAACTTGGTGGGTTCATCGAAAACGATCTAGTGAAAAAAAAACTCCTTGCTATGCAGTGAATCATGTTGTTTTTTTGGCATTTTGAGGTCGTTTAGATGGGTTTTCAAGCAGTTTATTAAATTGAATTTGTTATAAATATGAAAAATTATTCTTTATATATCGGCTATATTTGTGTTAAATCTGAAACATGATAATTTAACTTGATATTATATATAGCAAGAATGCAAATCACATGGATTTAATCCTAAATACACCAAAAATAATTTATTCGAATTTGGTCAAGTTTTTGGCGATCGTAAATTTCACGATCTCCGAATGACCTGAAATTTGGTAGGATCATCGGAAATGATCAGTTAAGAAGAACTCACTGCTATGCGGTAAAGCACATCGTATTTTGACGATTCGGGATCGTTTTAGATGAGTTTTTTGGAGGTTTGTCGGATTAAAATGTGATTTACATACGAAAAGTTATTCTTTATATCATTTTATTTATGTCTAATCTGGTACATGATAACAGATATTGATTTGACATGAATTGGTATATGATAAAAATGTAAGTCATATTTTAAATTCTTAAAAAATGCTTAAAAGGTAATTTTCCAAATTTGGTCGCGATTTTTGGAGATTGTGATTTTTACAATCTCCGATTGATATGAAATTTGGTAGTTTACCAGAAACAACCCAGTGAACAATGCTCACTTCTATGCAATGAAAAACGTTAATTTTAGCGTTTTAAGATTGTTTAAATGGGGTATTGAGCATTTTTTTAAATTATGGAACTTAATCCTCAAAGAAAAGTTCGTGGTTGTGATAAAGTGATGATAAGAATTAACCCCTATGGTTTTCATTTTTATTTATAGTGAGATAATAAATTTACGCGTTGATGTTAGGTCTTCCTCCATATCAGATAAATTTATTATGAACTCATTAGATATTTACCAGTTATTGATAACTTGTATTAACTCTCTATCTGAATTTAAAGGGTTGAATCAATTTTGTAACTAAAATACAATCATGATTAAGTGGTGATAGAAATATATTTCTATGGTCTTCCACTATTAATTTCAAGTGAGTAATAAATTTACGCGTTGATTTTAGGTTTTCCTCTATATCGGATAAATTTATTACTCACTAGGTGAAATACTAGTAATTGATATCGTGTACTTACTCTCAATCTTAGTATACATGTTGGATCAATGGAACTAGAGTTATTAATTATGATATTCACTTGACTAAAATTAACAGTATACTCTCCATCTGAGTTAGGTCTGTTTTAATTATAGGAGTGAATAATTTGGCATTACATATGTATGTGCATGAGTCGTTCTTTTCCCATCGAAATTGCTATTCAAGATGCATGACATATATGTGTAGTGTGTTTAAAATTTCGTATTAAAAGGTTATATACAATTGACTGCAAATAATAGTATACTCTCCATCTGAGTTGGTTCTATTTATTTTTGGATTGTATAATTCTTGCATTATATAATATACTTTGCATGAATGATTCTTTTCCCATTGAAATTTATTATCGAGATGCATGTATGTATATAAATATTGAATGCAGTCTGAATTTTACTATTCAGTGTTTTAACTTATTATGATCTATTTAATGTTTTTATCTCAACTCCACATTGACTTTATGCAATTTGTCGTATTACTTGTTAACATTTTCTTTTAGTGATAAGACATTAATTTAAATGATGCAATATATGTACCTTTTGTTAGAAGGAATTTAATTCCGGTTTCTGGGCAAAATAAAAGATGGATATTTGTTTTAGTTTTCGAGTAACTCGTGAGTTATTGAGCTTGATAAACATTTTATCTCTTGTGGTGCATGAATACATGACCTTGTTATTGTATATTAATGTCTCTCCCCAACAGAACAATATTAGTCTACCTCATAAAAGAATATGTTCTTCAAAATTGAGTAAAACTTATCTGTGCACTTTTGACTAAGTCATATTAATCTGGATAAGATTTCAAGTTGGTCAAAGATGGACCTTAATGTTCATTGAAAGTAGAGGCACTACCAACTTGTGGATCCTGTTTGGAAGGAATTTTGACTAAAGGATGTTTCCCTTCAAAAGGAAATAAAGCTAGTGATAAGCTAGAATGAATCCATTATGATTTGTTGCAACGACCCGATCAGTCGTTTTAAGCTTTTGCACTTTGACCGCCAGTTCTCGGGCATGACTTGCCTCGTGTGGTGTATTATGACTTATGTAAATCGTTGGTTTTGGTTTTCAGGGTAATCGACATGAAATTCGGAAGAACAGTCCTCAGCTTGAAACTTAAAATTTGAAAGGTTTGACCAAGATTTGACTTGTTTGTATATGATCTCGGATCGGAATTTTTATGATTTGGTTAGCTCTGTTAGGTGATTTGGACGTAGGAGCGTGATTAGAATGCATTTTGAAAGTCCGCGGAAGGTTTAGGCTTGAATTGACAAAATTGAGATTTCGACGTTTTCCGGTTGGTAGGTGAGATTTTGATATAGAGGTCGGAATGAAATTCTGGAAGTTGCAGTATTTCCATTGTGTCATTTGGGATGTGTGTGAAAAATTTCAGATCATTCGGACGAGATTTGATAGACTTTTTGATCGAAAGCATAATTTAAGAGTTCTTAGGCTTGAATCCTGTGTTAAATTGGTGATTTGATGTTGTTGTGAGTGTTCCAAAGTTTTGAACAAGTTTGAATGATGCCATGGGATGTGTTGGTACAATTGGTTTTAAGTTCCGGGGGATTCCGGGATATGTTAGGCCGAAAATCATAGCTGTAGCAGGTCCAGAAGGGTTACAAGCCTCGGAACCTACCAGCGCGGTCCGCACAAAATGAAGTGCGGCCGTGGTAGGTGTTGTGCAGACCGCACAAAATGCAGTGCGGCCGCGGTGGGGAACATTTTACTGGTCCTACTTCGAACGCTCATATATTTTGATCTACTCGAAATTTTAAGATGATTCAAAAACAACAGTTGTAGACCTTCGTGTCTAGTTTACAGAAAGATAAAGATATCTCAATTTGGACATCTGTAGCGAAAGTTATGTCTAAAATACTAAAGCCTATCACTGCAGATGAAAACCTGTACGGCCGCAGTCGTTTTTAAGCGGACCGCGGTCGTTTTTGTGCGGTCCGCAGAGGTGAAAATCTGTGGGGTACTCTATAAATACAATGTTTTGGGTTTTATTAATATTTTGACCTAGAGAGCTCGGATTTTGGTGATCTTTCGAAGGTTTTTCAAGAAATTCATAGGGATAAGTGATTCTAATTCAGATTTGGCTAGAACACATGAATCTATCATTGAATTCATCATTTAATTCGTGAGTTGGGATGGAATTTGGGATGAAAGGTTGTGGAATCTTCCAAAAATATAAAATGATAATTTGAAGGACCAAATGGTACCGGAATTGGATAATTTTGGTATGGTTAGTCTCGTGAGGGTATGGGGATTTTGAAAATATAAATTTCACCCAATTTCAAGATGTGGGCCAGGTTGGAATGAAATTCCAGAACTTGTAGTATTTCCGTTGTGTCATAAGGGATGTGTGTGCAAAATTTCAGGTCATTCGGACGAGATTTGATAGACTTTTTGATCGAAAGCATAATTTAAGAGTTCTTGGAGTTCTTAGGCTTGAATCCTGTGTTAGATTGGTGATTTGATGTTGTTGTGAGCATTCCGAAGTTTTGAACAAGTTTGAACGATGTCATGGGATGTGTTGGTACAATTAGTTTGAAGTTCCGGGGGTTTCCGGGATGTTTTAGGCTGAAAATCATAGCTATAGCAGGTCCAGAAGGGTTGTCGGCCTCGGAACCTACCAGCGGGGTCCGCACAAAATGAAGTGCGGTCGTGGTAGGTGCTGTACGGACCGCACAAAATGCAGTGCGGCCGCGGTGGGGAACATTTCACTAGTTCTACTTTGGAAGCTCATATATTTTGATCTACAAGAAATTTTAATATAATTCAAAAACAAAAGTTGTAGCCCTTCGTGTTTAGTTTCCAGAAAAGTAAAGATATCACAATTTGGACATCTGTAGGGAAAGTTATGGACAAAATACTAAAGCCTATCACTGTAGATGAAAACCTGTGCGGCCGTAGCCGTTTTTGTGCGGACCACACTGGTTTTGTATGGACTGCGGTCATTTTTGTGCGGTCCGCAGAGGTGAAAATCTATGGGGTACTCTATAAATACGAGGTTTTGGATTTTATTTAATATTTTGACCTAGAGAGCTCGGATTTTGGCGATCTTTTCAAGGTTTTTCAAGAAATTCATCGGGGTAAGTGATTCTAACACAGATTTGGCTAGAACACATGAATATATCATTGCATTCATCATTTAATTCATGAGTTGGGATGGAATTTGGGAAGAAAAGTTGTGGAATCTTCCAAAAATATAAAATGATGATTTGAAGGACCAAATGGTACCAGAATTGGATAATTTTGGTATGGTTAGACTAGTGAGGGTACGAGGATTCTAAAAATATAAATTTTACCCGATTTCGAGATGTGGGCCAGTTCATAATGAAATTCCGGAAGTTACAATATTTCCGTTGTGTCATTTGGGATGTGTGTGCAAAATTTCAGGTCATTCGGACGAGATTTGATAGACTTTTTGATCGAAAGCATAATTTAAGAGTTACTGGAGTTCTTAGACTTGAATCCTGTGTTAGATTGGTGATTTGATGTTGTTGTGAGCGTTCCGAAGTTTTGAACAAGTTTGAACGATGTCATGGGATGTGTTGGTACAATTAGTTTGAAGTTTCGGGGGATTCCGGGTAGGTTCCGGGATGTTTTAGGCCGAAAATCATAGCTATAGCAGGTCTAGAAGGGTTGCAGTCCTCGGAATCCACCAGCGCTGTCCACACAAAATGAAGTGCGGTCGCGGTAGGTGCTGTGCGGACCGCACAAAATGCAGTGCGGCCGCGGTGGAGAATATTTTACTGGTTCTACTTCAGAAGCTCATATATTTTGATCTACAAGGAATTTTTAGATGATTCAAAAACAAAGGTTGTAGCCCTTCGTATCTAGTTTTTAGAAAGCTAAAGATATCACAATTTGGACATGTGTAGAGAAAGTGATGGTCAAAATACTAAAGCCTTTCATTGTAGATGAAAACCTGTGCGGCCCCAGTCGTTTTTGTACGAACCGCACTGGTTTTGTGCGGACCGTGGTCATTTTTGTGCGGTCCGTAGAGGTGGAAATCTGTGAGGTACTCTATAAATATGAGGTTTTGGGTTTTATTTATTATTTTGACCTAGAGAGCTCGGATTTTGACAATCTTTCGAAGGTTTTTCAAGAAATTCATCAGGGTAAGGGATTCTAACTCAGATTTGGCTAAAACACATGAATCTATCATTGAATTCATCCGATAATTCGTGAGTTGCGATGGAATTTGGGAAGAAAAGTTGTGGAATCTTCCAAAAATATAAAATGATGATTTGAAGGACCAAATGGTACCGGAATTGGATAAATTTGGAATGGTTAGACTTCTGAGGGTATGAGGATTCTGAAAATTTAAATTTTACCCGATTTCGAGATGTGGGCCAGGTCGAAATGAAATTCCGGAAGTAGCAGTATTTCCGTTGTGTCATTTGGGATGTGTGTGCAAAATTTTAGGTCATTCGGAAGAGATTTGATAGACTTTATGATCGAAAGCATAATTTAAGAGTTCTTGGAGTTCTTAGACTTGAATCCTGTGTTAGATTGGTGATTTGATGATGTTGTGAGCATTCCGAAGTTTTGAACAAGTTTGAACGATGTCATGGGATGTGTTGGTACAATTAGTTTGAAGTTCCGGGGGGTCCCGGGATGTTTAAGGCCTAAAATCATAGCAATAGCAGGTCTAGAGGGGTTGCAGGCCTCGGAACCCACCAGCGCGTTCCACAAAAAATAAAGTGCGATCGCAGTAGGTGTTGTGCTGACCGCACAAAATGCAGTGCGGCCGCGGTGGGGAACATTTCACTCGCTTTACTTCGGAAGCTCATATATTTTGATCTACAAGGAAATTTGAGATGATTCAAGAGCGAAAGTTGTAGCCCTTCGTGTCTAGTTTCCAGAAAAGTAATGATATCACAATTTGGACATTTGTAGGGAAAGTTATGGCCAAAATACTAAAGCCTATCACTGTAGATGAAAACTTGTGCGGCCGCAGTCGTTTTTGTGCAGACCGCGGTCGTTTTTGTGCGGTCCGCAGAGGTGAAAATCTGCGGGGTACTCTATAAATACAAGTTTATGGGTTTTATTAATATTTGATCTAGAGAGCTCGAATTTTGGGGATCTTTCGAAGGTTTTTCAAGAAATTCATCGGGGTAAGTGATTCTAACTCAGATTTGGCTAGAACACATGAATCTATCATTGATTTCATCATTTAATTCGTGAGTTGGGATGGAATTTGGGAGGAAAAATTCTGGAATCTTCCAAAAATATAAAATGATGATTTGAAGGACCAAATGGTACCAGAATTGGATTACTTTGGTATGGTTAGTCTCGTGAGGGTATGAGGATTCTGAAAATGTAAATTTTACCCGATTTCGAGACGTGGGCCAGATTGAAATGAAATTTCAGAAGTTGCAGTATTTCTATTGAGTCATTTGGGATGTGTGTGCAAAATTTGAGGTCATACGGACGAGATTTGATAGACTTTTTTATCGAAAGCATAATTTCAGAGTTCTTGGAGTTCTTAGGCTTGAATCCTGTGTTAAATTGGTGATTTGATGTTGTTATGAGCGTTCCAAAGTTTTTAAAAAGTTTGAACGATGTCATGGGATGTGTTGGTACAATTAGTTTTAAGTTCCGGGGGGTTCCGGGTAGGTTTCGTGATATTTTAGGCCTAAAATCATAGCAATAGCAGGTCTATAAGGGTTGCAGTCCTCGGAACCTACCAGCGCGGTCAGCAAAAAATGAAGTGCGGTCGCGGTAGGTGCTGTGCTGACCGCACAAAATGCAGTGCGGCCGCGGTGGGGAACATTTCACTGGTTCTACTTCGGAAGCTCATATATTTCGATCTACAAGGAATTTTGAGATGATTCAAGAACAAAAGTTGTAGCCCTTCGTGTCTAGTTTCCAAAAAAGTAAAGATATCACAATTTGGACATATGTAGTGAAAGTTATGGCCAAAATACTAAAGACTATCACTGCAGATGAAAACCTATGCGGCCGCAGTCGTTTTTGTGCAGACCGCGGTCGTTTTTGTGCGGTCCGCAGAGGTGAAAATCTGTGGGGTACTCTATAAATACAAGTTTATGGGTTTTATTAATATTTTGACCTAGAGAGCTCGAATTTTTGCGATGTTTCGAAGGGTTTTTAAGAAATTCATTGGGGTAAGTGATTCTAACTCAGATTTGGCTAGAACACATGAATCTATCATTGAATTCATCATTTAATTCGTGAGTTGGGATGGAATTTGGGAAGAAAAGTTGTGGAATCTTCCAAAAATATAAAATGATGATTTGAAGGACCAAATGGTACTGGAATTGGATAATTTTGGTATGGTTAGACTCGTGAGGGTATGAAAATTCTGAAAATGTAAATTTTACCCGATTTCGAGATATGGGCCAGGTCAAAATGAAATTCCGGAAGTTGCCGTATTTCCATTGTGTCATTTGGGATGTATGTGCAAAATTTTAGGTCATTCGGACGAGATTTGATAGACTTTTTGATCGAAAGCACAATTTAAGAGTTCTTGGAGTTCTTAGACTTGAATCCTGTGTTAGATTGGTGATTTGATGTTGTTGTGAGCATTCTGAAGTTTTTGAACAAGTTTGAACGATGTCATGGGATGTGTTGGTACAATTAGTTTGAAGTTCCGGGGGGTTCCGGGATGTTTTAGGCCTAAAATCATAGCAATAGCAGGTCTAGAGGGGTTGCAGGCCTCGGAACCCACCAGCGCGGTCCACAAAAATGAAGTGCGATCGCGATAGGTGCTGTGGTGACCGCACAAAATGCAGTGCGGCCGCGGTGGGGAACATTTCACTGGCTCAACTTTGGAAGCTCATATATTTTTATCTACAAGGTATTTTGAGATGATGCAAGAACAAAAGTTGTAGCACTTCGTGTCTAGTTTCCAGAAAAGTAAAGATATCACAATTTGGACATTTGTAGGGAAAGTTATGGCCAAAATACTAAAGCCTATCACTGCAGATGAAAACCTGTGCGGCCGCAGTTGTTTTTGTGCAGACCGCGGAGGTGAAAATCTGTGGGGTACTCTATAAATACAAGTTTATGGGTTTTATTAATATTTGACCTTGAGAACTCGAATTTTGGGGATCTTTCGAAGGTTTTTCAAGAAATTCATCGGGGTAAGTGATTCTAACTCAGATTTGGCTAGAACACATGAATCTATCATTGAAATTCATCATTTAATTCGTGAGTTGGGATGGAATTTGGGAAGAAAAGTTGTGGAATCTTCCAAAAATATAAAATAATGATTTGAAGGACCAAATGGTATCGGAATTGGATAACTTTGGTATGGTTAGACTCGTGAGGGTATGAGGATTTAGAAAATGTAAATTTTATGCGATTTCGAGACGTGGGCTAGGTCGGAATGAAATTCCGGAAGTAGCAGTATTTCCGTTGTGTCATTTGGAATGTGTGTGCAAATTTGCAGGTCATTCGGACGAGATTTGATAGACTTTTTGATCAAAAGCATAATTTAAGAGTTCTTGGAGTTCTTAGGCTTGAATCCTATGTTAGATTGGTGATTTGATGTTGTTGTGAGCGTTCCGAAGTTTTGAACAAGTTTGAACGATGTCATGGGATATGTTGGTACAATTAGTTTGAAGTTCCAGGGGTTTCCGGGATGTTTTAGGCTGAAAATCATAGCTGTAGCAGGTCCAGAAGGGTTGCAGGCCTCGTAAACCAACAGCGCGGTCCGCAAAAAATGAAGTGCAATCGCGGTAGGTGCTGTGCTGACCGCACAAAATGCAGTGCGGCCGCGGTGGGGAACATTTCACTGGCTCTACTTCGGAAGCTCATATATTTTGATCTATAAGGAATTTTAAGAGGATTTAAAAACAAAAGTTGTAGGCCTTCGTGTCTAGTTTCCAGAAATGTAAAGATATCACAATTTATACATATGTAAAAATTGTGGAATCTTCCAAAAATAAAAAAATGATGATTTGAAGGACCAAATGGTACCGGAATTGGATTACTTTGGTATGGTTAGTCTCGTGAGGGTATGAGGATTCTGAAAATGTAAATTTTACCCGATTTCGAGATGTGGGCCATATCGAAATAAAATTTCAGAAGTTGCAGTATTTCTATTAAGTCATTTGGGATGTGTGTGCAAAATTTGAGGTCATTCGGACGAGATTTGATAGACTTTATGATCGAAAGCATAATTTAAGAGTTCTTGGAGTTCTTAGGCTTGAATCCTGTGTTAAATTGATGATTTGATGTTGTTATGAGCGTTCCAAAGTTTTTAAAAAGTTTGAACGATGTCATGGGATGTATTGGTACAATTAGTTTGAAGTTCCGGGGGGTTCCGGGTAGGTTCCGGGATGTTTTCGGCCTAAAATCATATCAATAGCAGGTCTAGAAGGGTTGCATTCCTCGGAACCCACCAGCGCGGTCAACACAAAATGAAGTGCGGTCGCGGTAGGTGCTGTGCTGACCGCAAAAAATGCAGTACGGCCGCGGTGGGGAACATTTCACTGGCTCTACTTTGGAAGCTCATATATTCAAGAACAAAAGTTGTAGCCCTTCGTGTCTAGTTTCCAGAAAAGTAAAGATATCATAATTTGGACATTTGTAGGGAAAGTTTTGGCCAAAATACTAAAGCCTATCACTGCAGATGAAAACCTGTGCGGCCGCAGTCGTTTTTGTGCAGACCGCGGTCGTTTTTGTGCGGTCCGCAGAGGTGAAAATCTGTGGGGTACTCTATAAAAACAAGTTTATGGGTTTTATTAATATTTTGACCTAGAGAGCTCGAATTTTGTGGATTTTTCGAAGGTTTTTCAAGAAATTCATCGGGGTAAGTGATTCTAACTTAGATTTGGCTAGAACACATGAATCTATCATTGAATTCATCATTTAATTCGTGAGTTGGGATGAAATTTGGGAAGAAAAGTTGTGGAATCTTCCAAAAATATAAAATGATGATTTGAAGGACCAAATAGTACCAGAATTGGATAACTTTGGTATGGTTAGACTCGTGAGGGTTTGAGGATTCAGAAAATGTAAATTTTACGCGATTTCGAGATGTGGGCTAGGTCGGAATGAAATTCCGGAAGTTGCAGTATTTCCGTTGTGTCATTTGGGATGTGTGTGCAAATTTTCAAGTCATTCGGACGAGATTTGATAGACTTTTTGATCGAAAGAATAATTTAAGAGTTCTTGGACTTGAATCCTATGTTAAATTGGTGATTTGATGATGTTGTGAGCTTTCTGAAGTTTTGAACAAGTTTGAACGATGTCATGGAATGTGTTGGTACAATTAGTTTGAAGTTCCGGGATGTTTTAGGCTGAAAATCATAGCTGTAGCAGGTCCAGAAGGGTTGCAGGCCTCGGAACCCACCAGCGCGGTCCGTATAAAATGAAGTGCGGTCGCAGTAGGTGTTGTGCGGACCGCACAAAATGCAGTGCGGCCGCGGTGGGGAACATTTCACTGGTTCTATTTCGGAAGCTCATATATTTTGATCTACTTGGAATTTTAAGATGATTTAAAAACAAAAGTTGTAGCCCTTCGTGTCTAGTTTCCAGAAATGTAAAGATATTACAATTTGTACATCTGTAGCAAAAGTTATGGCCAAAACTAAAGCCTTTCACTGCAGATAAAAACCTGTGCGGCCGCAGTCGTTTTTGTGCGGACCGCACTGGTTTTGTGCGGACCGCGGTCGTTTTTGTGCGGTCCATAGAGGTGGAAATCTGTGGGGTACTCAATAAATACGAGGTTTTGGTTTTTATTTAATATTTTGACCTAGAGAGCTCGAATTTTGGGGATCTTTCGAAGGTTTTTCAAGAAATTCATCGGGGTAAGTGATTCTAACTCAGATTTGGCTAGAACACATGAATCTATCATTGAATTCATCATTTAATTCACGAGTTGGGATGGAATTTGGTAGGAAAAATTGTGGAATCTTCCAAAATATAAAATGATGATTTGAAGGACCAAATGGTACCGGAATTGGATTACTTTGGTATGGTTAGTCTCGTGAGGGTATGAGGATTCAGAAAATGTAAATTTTATGCGATTTCGAGACGTGGGCCAGGTCGGAATGAAATTCCGGAAGTAGCAGTATTTCCGTTGTGTCATTTGGGATGTGTGTGCAAAATTTGAGGTCATTCGGACGAGATTTGATAGACTTTTTGATCGAAAGCATAATTTAAGAGTTCTTGGAGTTCTTAGGCATGAATCCGAAGTTTTGAACAAGTTTGAACGATGTCATGGGATGTGTTGGTACAATTAGTTTGAAGTTCCGGGGGTTCCGGGTAGGTTCCGGGATGTTTTAGGCCTAAAATCATATCAATAGCAGGTCTAGAAGGGTTGCAGTCCTCGGAACCCACCAGCGCGGTCAGCACAAAATGAAGTGCGGTCGCGGTAGGTGCTGTGCTGACCGCAAAAAATGCAGTACGGCCGCGGTGGGGAACATTTCACTGGCTCTACTTCGGAAGCTCATATATTCAAGAACAAAAGTTGTAGCCCTTCGTGTCTAGTTTCCAGAAAAGTAAAGATATCATAATTTGGACATTTGTAGGGAAAGTTTTGGCCAAAATACTAAGGCCTATCACTGCAGATGAAAACCTGTGCGGCCGCAGTCGTTTTTGTGCAGACCGCGGTCGTTTTTGTGCGGTCCGCAGAGGTGAAAATCTGTGGGGTACTCTATAAATACAAGTTTATGGGTTTTATTAATATTTTGACCTAGAGAGCTCGAATTTTGTGGATTTTTCGAAGGTTTTTCAAGAAATTCATCGGGGTAAGTGATTCTAACTTAGATTTGGCTAGAACACATGAATCTATCATTGAATTCATCATTTAATTCGTGAGTTGGGATGGAATTTGGGAAGAAAAGTTGTGGAATCTTCCAAAAATATAAAATGATGATTTGAAGGACCAAATAGTACCAGAATTGGATAACTTTGGTATGGTTAGACTCGTGAGGGTATGAGGATTCAGAAAATGTAAATTTTACGCGATTTCGAGATGTGGGCTAGGTCGGAATGAAATTCCGGAAGCTGCAGTATTTCCGTTGTGTCATTTGGGATGTGTGTGCAAATTTTCAAGTCATTCGGACGAGATTTGATAGACTTTTTGATCGAAAGAATAATTTAAGAGTTCTTGGACTTGAATCCTATGTTAAATTGGTGATTTGATGTTGTTGTGAGCTTTCTGAAGTTTTGAACAAGTTTGAACGATGTCATGGAATGTGTTGGTACAATTAGTTTGAAGTTCCGGGATGTTTTAGGCTGAAAATCATAGTTGTAGCAGGTCCAGAAGGGTTGCAGGCCTCGGAACCCACCAGCGCGGTCCGTATAAAATGAAGTGCGGTCGCAGTAGGTGTTGTGCGGACCGCACAAAATGCAGTGCGGCCGCGGTGGGGAATATTTCACTGGTTCTATTTCGGAAGCTCATATATTTTGATCTACTTGGAATTTTAAGATGATTTAAAAACAAAAGTTGTAGCCCTTCGTGTCTAGTTTCCAGAAATGTAAAGATATTACAATTTGTACATCTGTAGCAAAAGTTATGGCCAAAACTAAAGCCTTTCACTGCAGATAAAAACCTGTGCGGCCGCAGTCGTTTTTGTGCGGACCGCACTGGTTTTGTGCGGACCGCGGTCGTTTTTGTGCGGTCCGTAGAGGTGGAAATCTGTGGGGTACTCAATAAATACGAGGTTTTAGTTTTTATTTAATATTTTGACCTAGAGAGCTCGAATTTTGGGGATCTTTCGAAGGTTTTTCAAGAAATTCATCGGGGTAAGTGATTCTAACTCAGATTTGGCTAGAACACATGAATCTATCATTGAATTCATCATTTAATTCGTGAGTTGGGATGGAATTTGGTAGGAAAAATTGTGGAATCTTCCAAAATATAAAATGATGATTTGAAGGACCAAATGGTACCAGAATTGGATTACTTTGGTATGGTTAGTCTCGTGAGGGTATGATGATTCAGAAAATGTAAATTTTATGCGATTTCGAGACGTGGGCCAGGTCGGAATGAAATTCCGGAAGTAGCAGTATTTCCGTTGTGTCATTTGGAATGTGTGTGCAAATTTGCAGGTCATTCGGACGAGATTTGATAGACTTTTTGATCGAAAGCATAATTTAAGAGTTCTTGGAGTTCACAGACTTGAATCCTATGTTAAATTGGTGATTTGATGTTGTTATGAGCATTCTAAAGTTTTGAATAAGTTTGAACGATGTCATGGAATGTGTTGGTACAATTGGTTTGAAGTTCCGGGGGGTTCCGGGATGTTTTAGGCTGAAAATTATAGCTGTAGCAGGTCCAGAAGGGTTGCAGGCCTCGTAACCCACCAGCGCGGTCCGCAAAAAATGAAGTGCAATCGCGGTAGGTGCTGTGCTGACCGCACAAAATGCAGTGCGGCCGCGGTGGGGAACATTTCACTGGCTCTACTTCAGAAGCTCATATATTTTGATCTATAAGGAATTTTAAGAGGATTTAAAAACAAAAGTTGTAGCCCTTCGTGTCTAGTTTCCAGAAATTTAAAGATATCACAATTTATACATATGTAGTGAAAGTTATGGCCAAAACTAAAGCCTTTCACTGCAGATAAAAACCTGTGCGGCCGTAGTCGTTTTTGTGCGGACCGCACTGGTTTTGTGCGGACCGCGGTCGTTTTTGTGGGTCCGTAGAGGTGGAAATCTGTGGGGTACCCCATAATATGAGGTTTTGGTTTTTATTTAATATTTTGACCTAAAGAGCTCGAATTTTGGGGATCTTTCGAAGGTTTTTCAAGAAATTCATCGGGGTAAGTGATTCTAACTCAGATTTGGCTAGAACACATGAATCTATCATTGAATTCATCTGGGAGGCAAAATTGTGGAATCTTCCAAAAATAAAAAAATGATGATTTGAAGGACCAAATAGTACCGGAATTGGATTACTTTGGTATGGTTAGTCTCGTGAGGGTATGAGGATTCTGAAAATATAAATTTTACCCGATTTCGAGATGTGGGCCATATCGAAATGAAATTTCAGAAGTTGCAGTATTTCTATTGAGTCATTTGGGATGTGTGTGCAAAATTTGAGGTCATTCGGACGAGATTTGATAGACTTTTTGATCGAAAGCATAATTTAAGAGTTCTTGGAGTTCTTAGGCATGAATCCGAAGTTTTGAACAAGTTTGAACGATGTCATGGGATGTGTTGGTACAATTAGTTTGAAGTTCCGGGGGTTCCGGGTAGGTTCCGGGATGTTTTAGGCCTAAAATCATATCAATAGCAGGTCTAGAAGGGTTGCAGTCCTCGGAACCCACCAGCGCGGTCAGCACAAAATGAAGTGCGGTCGCGGTAGGTGCTGTGCTGACCGCAAAAAATACAGTACGGCCGCGGTGGGGAACATTTCACTGGCTCTACTTCGGAAGCTCATATATTCAAGAACAAAAGTTGTAGCCCTTCGTGTCTAGTTTCCAGAAAAGTAAAGATATCATAATTTGGACATTTGTAGGGAAAGTTTTGGCCAAAATACTAAAGCCTATCACTGCAGATGAAAACCTGTGCGGCCGCAGTCGTTTTTGTGCAGACCGCGGTCGTTTTTGTGCGGTCCGCAGAGGTGAAAATCTGTGGGGTACTCTATAAATACAAGTTTATGGGTTTTATTAATATTTTGACCTAGAGAGCTCGAATTTTGTGGATTTTTCGAAGGTTTTTCAAGAAATTCATCGGGGTAAGTGATTCTAACTTAGATTTGGCTAGAACACATGAATCTATCATTGAATTCATCATTTAATTCGTGAGTTGGGATGGAATTTGGGAAGAAAAGTTGTGGAATCTTCCAAAAATATAAAATGATGATTTGAAGGACCAAATAGTACCGGAATTGGATAACTTTGGTATGGTTAGACTCGTGAGGGTATGAGGATTCAGAAAATGTAAATTTTACGCGATTTCGAGATGTGGGCTAGGTCGGAATGAAATTCCGGAAGTTGCAGTATTTCCGTTGTGTCATTTGGGATGTGTGTGCAAATTTTCAGGTCATTCGGACGAGATTTGATAGACTTTTTGATCGAAAGAATAATTTAAGAGTTCTTGGACTTGAATCCTATGTTAAATTGGTGATTTGATGTTGTTGTGAGCTTTCTGAAGTTTTGAACAAGTTTGAACGATGTCATGGAATGTGTTGGTACAATTAGTTTGAAGTTCCGGGATGTTTTAGGCTGAAAATCATAGTTGTAGCAGGTCCAGAAGGGTTGCAGGCCTCGGAACCCACCAGCGCGGTCCACACAAAATGAAGTGCGATCACAGTAGGTGTTGTGCGAACCGCACAAAATGCAGTGCGGCCGCGGTGGGGAACATTTCACTCGTTCTATTTCGGAAGCTCATATATTTTGATCTACTTGGAATTTTAAGATGATTTAAAAACAAAAGTTGTAGCCCTTCGTGTCTAGTTTCGAGAAATGTAAAGATATCACAATTTGTACATCTGTAGCAAAAGTTATGTCCAAAACTAAAGCCTTTCACTGCAGATAAAAACCTGTGCGGTCGCAGTCGTTTTTGTGCGGACCGCACTGGTTTTGTGCGGACCGCGGTCGTTTTTGTGCGGTCCGTAGAGGTGGAAATCTGTGGGGTACTCAATAAATACGAGGTTTTAGTTTTTATTTAATATTTTGACCTAGAGAGCTCGAATTTTGGGGATCTTTCGAAGGTTTTTCAAGAAATTCATCGGGGTAAGTGATTCTAACTCAGATTTGGCTAGAACACATGAATCTATCATTGAATTCATCATTTAATTCGTGAGTTGGGATGGAATTTGGGAGGAAAAATTGTGGAATCTTCCAAAAATATAAAATGATGATTTGAAGGACCAAATGGTACCAGAATTGGATTACTTTGGTATGGTTAGTCTCGTGAGGGTATGAGGATTGTGAAAATGTAAATTTTACCCGATTTTGAGACGTGGGCCAGATCGAAATGAAATTTCAGAAGTTGCAGTATTTCTATTGAGTCATTTGGGATGTGTGTGCAAAATTTTAGGTCATTCGGACGAGATTTGATAGACTTTATGATCGAAAGCATAATTTAAGAGTTCTTGGAGTTCTTAGACTTGAATCCTGTGTTAGATTGGTGATTTGATGTTGTTGTGAGAGTTCCGAAGTTTTGAACAAGTTTGAACGATGTCATGGGATGTGTTGGTACAATTAGTTTGAAGTTCCGGGGGTTCCGGGATGTTTTAGGCCTAAAATCATAGCAATAGCAGGTCTAGAGGGGTTGCAGGCCTCGGAACCCACCAGCGCGGTCCACAAAAAATGAAGTGCGGTCGCGGTAGGTGCTGTGCTGACCGCACAAAATGCAGTGCGGCTGCGGTGGGGAACATTTCACTGGCTCTACTTCGGAAGCTCATATATTTTGATCTACAAGGAATTTTGAGATGATTCAAGAACAAAAGTTGTAGCCCTTCGTGTCTAGTTTCCAGAAAAGTAAAGATATCACAATTTGGATATATGTAGTGAAAGTTATGGCCAAAATACTAAAGACTATCACTGCAGATGAAAACCTGTGCGGCCGCAGTCGTTTTTGTGCGGACCGCAGTTGTTTTTGTGCAGTCTGTAGAGGTGAAAATCTGTGGGGTACTCTATAAATACAAGTTTATGGGTTTTATTTAATATTTTAACCTAGAGAGCTCGAATTTTGCGGATCTTTCGAAGGTTTTTCAAGAAATGCATCGGGGTAAGTGATTCTAACTCAGATTTGGCTAGAACACATGAATCTATCATTGAATTCATCATTTAATTCGTGAGTTGGGATGGAATTTGGGAATAAAAGTTGTGGAATCTTCCAAAAATATAAAATGATGATTTGAAGGACGAAATGGTACTGGAATTGGATAATTTTGGTATGGTTAGACTCGTGAGGGTATGAGGATTCTGAAAATGTAAATTTTACGCATTTTCGAGACGTGGGCCAGGTCAAAATGAAATTCCAGAAGTTGCAGTATTTTCGTTGTGTCATTTGGTATGTGTGTGCAAAATTTAGATCATTCGGACAAGATTTGGTAGACTTTATGATCGAAAGCATAATTTAAGAGTTCTTGGAGTTCTTAGACTTGAATCCTGTGTTAGATTGGTGATTTGATGTTGTTGTGAGCGTTCCGAAGTTTTGAACAAGTTTGAACGATCTCATGAGATGTGTTGGTACAATTAGTTTGAAATTCCGGGGGGTTCTGGGATGTTTTAGGCCTAAAATCATAGCAATAGCAGGTCTAGAGGGGTTGCAGGCCTCGAAACCCACCAGCGCGGTCCGCAAAAATGAAGTGCGGTCGCGGTAGGTGCTGTGCTGACCGCACAAAATGCAGTGCGGCCGCGGTGGGTAACATTTCACTGGCTCTACTTCGGAAGCTCATATATTTTGATCTACAAGGAATTTTGAGATGATTAAAGAACGAAAGTTGTAGCCTTTCGTGTCTAGTTTCCAGAAAAGTAAAGATATCACAATTTTGACACATGTAGTGAAAGTTATGGCCAAACTACTAAAGCCTATCACTGCAGATGAAAACCTGTGCGGCCGCAGTCGTTTTTGTGCAGACCGCAGTCGTTTTTGTGCGGTCTGCAGAGGTGAAAATCTGTGGGGTACTCTATAAATACAAGTTTATGGGTTTTATTAATATTTTGACCTAGAGAGCTCGAATTTTACGGATCTTTCGAATGTTTTACAAAGAAATTTATCGGGGTAAGTGATTCTAACTCAGATTTGGCTAGAACACATGAATCTATCATTGAATTCATCATTTAATTCGTGAGTTGGGATGGAATTTGGGAAGAAAAGTTGTGGAATCTTCCAAAAATATAAAATGATGATTTGAAGGACCAAAAGGTACCGAAATTGGATAACTTTGGTATGGTTAGACTCGTGAGGGTATGGGGATTCAGAAAATGTAAATTTTATGCTATTTCGAGACGTGGGCCAGGTCGGAATGAAATTCCGGAAGTTGCAGTATTTTCGTTGTGTCATTTGGGATGTGTGTGCAAATTTTCAGGTCATTCGGACGAGATTTGATAGACTTTTTGATCGAAAGCATAATTTAAGAGTTCTTGGAGTTCTTAGACTTGAATCCTATGTTAAATTGGTGATTTGATATTGTTGTGAGCGTTCTGAAGTTTTGAACAAGTTTGAACGATGTCATGTAATGTGTTGGTACAGTTGGTTTGAAGTTCCGGGGGGTTCCGGAATGTTTTAGGCTGAAAATCATAGTTGTAGCAGGTCCAGAAGGGTTGCAGGCCTCAGAACCCACCAGCGCGGTCCACACAAAATGAAGTGCGGTCGCAGTAGGTGTTGTGCGAACCGCACAAAATGCAGTGCGGCCGCGGTGGGGAACATTTCACTGGTTCTATTTCGGAAGCTCATATATTTTGATCTACTTGGAATTTTAAGATGATTTAAAAACAAAAGTTGTAGCCCTTCGTGTCTAGTTTCCAGAAATGTAAAGATATCACAATTTGTACATCTGTAGCAAAAGTTATATCCAAAACTAAAGCCTTTCACTGCAGATAAAAACCTGTGCGGTCGCAGTCGTTTTTGTGCGGACCGCACTGGTTTTGTGGGGACCGCGGTCGTTTTTGTGCGGTCCGTAGAGGTGGAAATCTGTGGGGTACTCAATAAATACGAGATTTTAGTTTTTATTTAATATTTTGACCTAGAGAGCTCGAATTTTGCGGATCTTTCGAAGGTTTTTCAAGAAATTCATCGGGGTAAGTGATTCTAACTCAGATTTGGCTAGAACACATGAATCTATCATTGAATTCATCATTTAATTCGTGAGTTGGGATGGAATTTGGGAGGAAAAATTGTGGAATCTTCCAAAAATATAAAATGATGATTTGAAGGACCAAATGGTACCAGAATTGGATTACTTTGGTATGGTTAGTCTCGTGAGGGTATGAGGATTGTGAAAATGTAAATTTTACCCGATTTCGAGACGTGGGCCAGATCGAAATGAAATTTCAGAAGTTGCAGTATTTCTATTGAGTCATTTGGGATGTGTGTGCAAAATTTTAGGTCATTCGGACGAGATTTGATAGACTTTATGATCGAAAGCATAATTTAAGAGTTCTTGGAGTTCTTAGACTTGAATCCTGTGTTAGATTGGTGATTTGATGTTGTTGTGAGAGTTCCGAAGTTTTGAACAAGTTTGAACGATGTCATGGGATGTGTTGGTACAATTAGTTTGAAGTTCCGGGGGGTTCCGGGATGTTTTAGGCCTAAAATCATAGCAATAGCAGGTCTAGAGGGGTTGCAGGCCTCGGAACCCACCAGCGCGGTCCACAAAAAATGAAGTGCGGTCGCGGTAGGTGCTGTGCTGACCGCACAAAATGCAGTGCGGCTGCGATGGGGAACATTTCACTGGCTCTACTTCGGAAGCTCATATATTTTGATCTACAAGGAATTTTGAGATGATTCAAGAACAAAAGTTGTAGCCCTTTGTGTCTAGTTTCTAGAAAAGTAAAGATATCACAATTTGGACATCTGTAGTGAAAGTTATGGCCAAAATACTAAAGACTATCACTGCAGATGAAAACCTGTGCGGCCGCAGTCGTTTTTGTGCGGACCGCAGTTGTTTTTGTACAGTCTGTAGAGGTGAAAATCTTTGGGGTACTCTATAAATACAAGTTTATGGGTTTTATTTAATATTTTAACCTAGAGAGCTCGAATTTTGCGGATCTTTCGAAGGTTTTTCAAGAAATTTATCGGGGTAAGTGATTCTAACTCAGATTTGGCTAGAACACATGAATCTATCATTGAATTCATCATTTAATTCGTGAGTTGGGATGGAATTTGGGATGAAAAGTTGTGGAATCTTCCAAAAATATAAAATGATGATTTGAAGGACCAAATGGTACTGGAATTGGATAATTTTGGTATGGTTAGACTCGTGAGGGTATGAGGATTCTGAAAATGTAAATTTTACGCATTTTCGAGACGTGGGCCAGGTCAAAATGAAATTCCGGAAGTTGCAGTATTTTCGTTGTGTCATTTGGTATGTGTGTGCAAAATTTTAGATCATTCGGACAAGATTTGGTAGACTTTATGATCGAAAGCATAATTTAAGAGTTCTTGGAGTTCTTAGACTTGAATCCTGTGTTAGATTGGTGATTTGATGTTGTTGTGAGCGTTCCGAAGTTTTGAACAAGTTTGAACGATGTCATGGGATGTGTTGGTACAATTAGTTTGAAGTTCCGGGGGGTTCCGGGATGTTTTAGGCCAAAAATCATAGCAATAGCAGGTCTAGAGGGGTTGCAAGCCTCGAACCCACCAGCGTGGTCCACAAAAAATGAAGTGCGGTCGCGGTAGGTGCTGTGCTGACCGCACAAAATGCAGTGCGGCCGCGGTGGGGAACATTTCACTGGCTCTACTTCGGAAGCTCATATATTTTGATCTACAAGGAATTTTGAGATGATTCAAGAATGAAAGTTGTAGCCCTTCGTGTCTAGTTTCCAGAAATGTAAAGATATCACAATTTGTACATCTGTAGCAAAAGTTATGTCCAAAACTAAAGCCTTTCACTGCAGATAAAACCTGTGCGGTCGTAGTCGTTTTTGTGCGGACCGCACTGGTTTTGTGCGGTCTGCAGAGGTTAAAATCTGTGTGGTACTCTATAAATACAAGTTTATGGGTTTTATTAATATTTTGACCTAGAGAGCTCGAATTTTACGGATCTTTCGAATGTTTTTCAATAAATTCATCGGGGTAAGTGATTCTAACTCAGATTTGGCTAGAACACATGAATCTATCATTGAATTCATCATTTAATTCGTGAGTTGGGATGGAATTTGGGAAGAAAAGTTGTGGAATCTTCCAAAAATATAAAATGATGATTTGAAGGACCAAAAGGTACAAGAATTGGATAACTTTGGTATGGTTAGACTCGTGAGGGTATGGGGGTCAGAAAATGTAAATTTTATGCTATTTCAAGACGTGGGCCAGGTCGGAATGAAATTTCGGAAGTTGCAATATTTCTGTTGTGTCATTTGGGATGTGTGTGCAAATTTTCAGGTCATTCGGACGAGATTTGATAGACTTTTTGATCGAAAGCATAATTTAAGAGTTCTTGGAGTTCTTAGACTTGAATCCTATGTTAAATTGGTGATTTGATGTTGTTGTGAGCGTTCTGAAGTTTTGAACAAGTTTGAACGATGTCATGGAATGTGTTGGTACAATTGGTTTGAAGTTCCGGGGGGTTCCGGAATGTTTTAGGCTGAAAATCATAGTTGTAGCAGGTCTAGAAGGGTTGCAGGCCTCGGAACCCACCAGCGCGGTCCACACAAAATGAAGTGCGGTCGCAGTAGGTGTTGTGCGAACCGCACAAAATGCAGTGCGGCCGCGGTGGGGAACATTTCACTGGTTCTATTTCGGAAGCTCATATATTTTGATCTACTTGGAATTTTAAGATGATTTAAAAACAAAAGTTGTAGCCCTTCGTGTCTAGTTTCCAGAAATGTAAAGATATCACAATTTGTACATATGTAGCAAAAGTTATGTCCAAAACTAAAGCCTTTCACTGCAGATAAAAACCTGTGCGGCCACAATCGTTTTTGTGCGGACCGCACTAGTTTTGTGCGGACCGCGGTCGTTTTTGTGCGGTCCGTAGAGGTGGAAATCTGTGGGGTACTCAATAAATACGAGGTTTTAGTTTTTATTTAATATTTTGACCTAGAGAGCTCGAATTTTGGAGATCTTTCGAAGTTTTTTCAAGAAATTCATCAGGGTAAGTGATTCTAACTCAGATTTGGCTAGAACACATGAATCTATCATTGAATTCATCATTTAATTCGTGAGTTGGGATGGAATTTGGGAGGAAAAATTGTGGAATCTTCCAAAAATATAAAATGATGATTTGAAGGACCAAATGGTACCAGAATTGGATTACTTTGGTATGGTTAGTCTCGTGAGGGTATGAGGATTGTGAAAATGTAAATTTTACCCGATTTCGAGACGTGGGCCAGATCGAAATGAAATTTCAGAAGTTGCAGTATTTCTATTGAGTCATTTGGGATGTGTGTGCAAAATTTTAGGTCATTCGGACGAGATTTGATAGACTTTATGATCGAAAGCATAATTTAAGAGTTCTTGGAGTTCTTAGACTTGAATCCTGTGTTAGATTGGTGATTTGATGTTGTTGTGAGAGTTCCGAAGTTTTGAACAAGTTTGAACGATGTCATGGGATGTGTTGGTACAATTAGTTTGAAGTTCCGGGGGTTCCGGGATGTTTTAGGCCTAAAATCATAGCAATAGCAGGTCTAGAGGGGTTGCAGGCCTCGGAACCCACCAGCGCGGTCCACAAAAAATGAAGTGCGGTCACCGTAGGTGCTGTGCTGACTGCACAAAATGCAGTGCGGCCGCGGTGGGGAACATTTCACTGGCTCTACTTCGGAAGCTCATATATTTTGATCTACAAGGAATTTTGAGATGATTCAAGAACGAAAGTTGTAGTCCTTTGTGTCTAATTTCCAGAAAAGTAAAGATATCACAATTTGGACATCTGTAGGGAATGTTGTGGCCAAAATACTAAAGCCTATCACTGCAGATGAAAACCTGTGCGGCCACAGTCGTTTTTGTGCAGACCGCAGTCGTTTTTGTGCGGTCTGCAGAGGTGAAAATCTGCGGGGTACTCTATAAATACAAGTTTATGGGTTTTATTAATATTTTGACCTAGAGAGCTCGAATTTCACGGATCTTTCGAATGTTTTTCAAGAAATTCATTGGGGTAAGTGATTCTAACTCAGATTTGGCTAGAACACATGAATCTATCATTGAATTCATCATTTAATTCGTGAGTTGGGATGGAATTTGGGAAGAAAAGTTGTGGAATCTTCCAAAAATATAAAATGATGATTTGAAGGACCAAAAGGTACCGGAATTGGATAACTTTGGTATGGTTAGACTCGTGAGGGTATGGGGATTCAGAAAATGTAAAGTTTATGCTATTTCGAGACGTGGGCCAGGTCGGAATGAAATTCCGGAAGTTGCAGCATTTCCGTTGTGTCATTTGGGATGTGTGTGCAAATTTTCAGGTCATTCGGACGAGATTTGATAGACTTTTTGATCGAAAGCATAATTTAAGAGTTCTTGGAGTTCTTAGACTTGAATCCTATGTTAAATTGGTGATTTGATGTTGTTGTGAGCGTTCTGAAGTTTTGAACAAGTTTGAACGATGTCATGAAATGTGTTGGTTCAATTGGTTTGATGTTCCGGGGGTTCCGGAATGTTTTAGGCTGAAAATCATAGTTGTAGCAGGTCCAGAAAGGTTGCAGGCCTCAGAACCCACCAGCGCGGTCCACACAAAATGAAGTGCGGTCGCAGTAGGTGTTGTGCGAACCGCACAAAATGCAGTGCGGCCGCGGTGGGGAACATTTCACTGGTTCTATTTCGGAAGCTCATATATTTTGATCTACTTGGAATTTTAAGATGATTTAAAAACAAAAGTTGTAGCCCTTCGTGTCTAGTTTCCAGAAATGTAAAGATATCACAATTTGTACATCTGTAGCAAAAGTTATGTCCAAAACTAAAGCCTTTCACTGCAGCTAAAAACCTGTGCGGTCGCAGTCGTTTTTGTGCGGACCGCACTGGTTTTGTGCGGACCGCGGTCGTTTTTGTGCGGTCCGTAGAGGTGGAAATCTGTGGGGTACTCAATAAATACGAGGTTTTAGTTTTTATTTAATATTTTGACCTAGAGAGCTCGAATTTTGGGGATCTTTCGAAGGTTTTTCAAGAAATTCATCGGGGTAAGTGATTCTAACTCAGATTTGGCTAGAACACATGAATCTATCATTGAATTCATCATTTAATTCGTGAGTTGGGATGGAATTTGGGAGGAAAAATTGTGGAATCTTCCAAAAATATAAAATGATGATTTGAAGGACCAAATGGTACCAGAATTGGATTACTTTGGTATGGTTAGTCTCGTGAGGGTATGAGGATTGTGAAAATGTAAATTTTACCCGATTTCGAGACGTGGGCCAGATCGAAATGAAATTTCAGAAGTTGCAGTATTTCTATTGAGTCATTTGGGATGTGTGTGCAAAATTTTAAGTCATTCGGACGAGATTTGATAGACTTTATGATCGAAAGCATAATTTAAGAGTTCTTGGAGTTCTTAGACTTGAATCCTGTGTTAGATTGGTGATTTAATGTTGTTGTGAGTGTTCCGAAGTTTTGAACAAGTTTGAACGATGTCATGGGATGTGTTGGTACAATTAGTTTGAAGTTCCGGGGGGTTCCGGGATGTTTTAGGCCTAAAATCATAGCAATAGCAGGTCTAGAGGGGTTGCAGGCCTCGGAACCCACCAGCGCGGTCCACAAAAAATGAAGTGCGGTCGCGGTAGGTGCTGTGCTGACCGCACAAAATGCAGTGCGGCTGCGATGGGGAACATTTCACTGGCTCTACTTCGGAAGCTCATATATTTTGATCTACAAGGAATTTTGAGATGATTCAAGAACAAAAGTTGTAGCCCTTCGTGTCTAGTTTCTAGAAAAGTAAAGATATCACAATTTGGACATCTGTAGTGAAAGTTATGGCCAAAATACTAAAGACTATCACTGCAGATGAAAACCTGTGCGGCCGCAGTCGTTTTTGTGCGGACCGCAGTTGTTTTTGTACAGTCTGTAGAGGTGAAAATCTTTGGGGTACTCTATAAATACAATTTTATGGGTTTTATTTAATATTTTAACCTAGAGAGCTCGAATTTTGCGGATCTTTCGAAGGTTTTTCAAGAAATTCATCGGGGTAAGTGATTCTAACTCAGATTTGACTAGAACACATGAATCTATCATTGAATTCATCATTTAATTCGTGAGTTGGGATGGAATTTGGGAAGAAAAGTTGTGGAATCTTCCAAAAATATAAAATGATGATTTGAAGGACCAAATGGTACTGGAATTGGATAATTTTGGTATGGTTAGACTCGTGAGGGTATGAGGATTCTGAAAATGTAAATTTTACGCATTTTCGAGACGTGGGCCAGGTCAAAATGAAATTCCGGAAGTTGCAGTATTTTCGTTGTGTCATTTGGTATGTGTGTGCAAAATTTTAGATCATTCGGACAAGATTTGGTAGACTTTATGATCGAAAGCATAATTTAAGAGTTCTTGGAGTTCTTAGACTTGAATCCTGTGTTAGATTGGTGATTTGATGTTGTTGTGAGCGTTCCGAAGTTTTGAACAAGTTTGAACGATGTCATGGGATGTGTTGGTACAATTTGTTTGAAGTTCCGGGGGTTCCGGGATGTTTTAGGCCTAAAATCATAGCAATAGCAGGTCTAGAGGGGTTGCAGGCCTCGGAACCCACCAGCGCGGTCCACAAAAAATGAAGTGCGGTCGCGATAGGTGCTGTGCTGACCGCACAAAATGCAGTGCGGCCGCGGTGGGGAACATTTCACTGGCTCTACTTCGGAAGCTCATATATTTTGATCTACAAGGAATTTTGAGATGATTCAAGAACGAAAGTTGTAGCCCTTCGTGTCTAGTTTCCAGAAATGTAAAGATATCACAATTTGTACATCTGTAGCAAAAGTTATGTCCAAAACTAAAGCCTTTCACTGCAGATAAAAACCTGTGCGGTCGTAGTCGTTTTTGTGCGGACCGCACTGGTTTTGTGCGGTCTGCAGAGGTTAAAATCTGTGTGGTACTCTATAAATACAAGTTTATGGGTTTTATTAATATTTTGACCTAGAGAGCTCGAATTTTGCGGATCTTTCGAATGTTTTTCAAGAAATTCATCGGGGTAAGTGATTCTAACTCAGATTTGGCTAGAACACATGAATCTATCATTGAATTCATCATTTAATTCGTGAGTTGGGATGGAATTTGGGAAGAAAAGTTGTGGAATCTTCCAAAAATATAAAATGATGATTTGAAGGACCAAAAGGTACCGGAATTGGATAACTTTGGTATGGTTAGACTCGTGAGGGTATGGGGATTCAGAAAATGAAAATTTTATGCTATTTCGAGACGTGGGCCAGGTCGGAATGAAATTCCGGAAGTTGCAGCATTTCCGTTGTGTCATTTGGGATGTGTGTGCAAATTTTCAGGTCATTCGGACGAGATTTGATAGACTTTTTGATCGAAAGCATAATTTAAGAGTTCTTGGAGTTCTTAGACTTGAATCCTATGTTAAATTGGTGATTTGATGTTGTTGTGAGCGTTCTGAAGTTTTGAACAAGTTTGAACGATGTCATGGAATGTGTTGGTACAATTGGTTTGAAGTTCCGGGGGGTTCCGGAATGTTTTAGGCTGAAAATCATAGTTGTAGCAGGTCTAGAAGGGTTGCAGGCCTCGGAACCCACCAGCGCAGTCCACACAAAATGAAGTGCGGTCGCAGTAGGTGTTGTGCGAACCGCACAAAATGCAGTGCGGCCGCGGTGGGGAACATTTCACTGGTTCTATTTCGGAAGCTCATATATTTTGATCTACTTGGAATTTTAAGATGATTTAAAAACAAAAGTTGTAGCCCTTCGTGTCTAGTTTCCAGAAATGTAAAGATATCACAATTTGTACATATGTAGCAAAAGTTATGTCCAAAACTAAAGCCTTTCACTGCAGATAAAAACCTGTGCGGCCACAATCGTTTTTGTGCGGACCGCACTAGTTTTGTGCGGACCGCGGTCGTTTTTGTGCGGTCCGTAGAGGTGGAAATCTGTGGGGTACTCAATAAATACGAGGTTTTAGTTTTTATTTAATATTTTGACCTAGAGAGCTCGAATTTTGGGGATCTTTCGAAGTTTTTTCAAGAAATTCATCGGGGTAAGTGATTCTAACTCAGATTTGGCTAGAACACATGAATCTATCATTGAATTCATCATTTAATTCGTGAGTTGGGATGGAATTTGGGAGGAAAAATTGTGGAATCTTCCAAAAATATAAAATGATGATTTGAAGGACCAAATGGTACCAGAATTGGATTACTTTGGTATGGTTAGTCTCGTGAGGGTATTAGGATTGTGAAAATGTAAATTTTACCCGATTTCGAGACGTGGGCCAGATCGAAATGAAATTTCAGAAGTTGCAGTATTTCTATTGAGTCATTTGGGATGTGTGTGCAAAATTTTAGGTCATTCGGACGAGATTTGATAGACTTTATGATCGAAAGCATAATTTAAGAGTTCTTGGAGTTCTTAGACTTGAATCCTGTGTTAGATTGGTGATTTGATGTTGTTGTGAGAGTTCCGAAGTTTTGAACAAGTTTGAACGATGTCATGGGATGTGTTGGTACAATTAGTTTGAAGTTCCGGGAGGTTCCGGGATGTTTTAGGCCTAAAATCATAGCAATAGCAGGTCTAGAGGGGTTGCAGGCCTCGGAACCCACCAGCGCGGTCCACAAAAAATGAAGTGCGGTCACCGTAGGTGCTGTGCTGACCGCACCAAATGCAGTGCGGCCGCGGTGGGGAACATTTCACTGGCTCTACTTCGGAAGCTCATATATTTTGATCTACAAGGAATTTTGAGATGATTCAAGAACGAAAGTTGTAGTCCTTTGTGTCTAATTTCCAGAAAAGTAAAGATATCACAATTTGGACATCTGTAGGGAATGTTGTGGCCAAAATACTAAAGCCTATCACTGCAGATGAAAACCTGTGCGGCCACAGTCGTTTTTGTGCAGACCGCAGTCGTTTTTGTGCGGTCCGCAGAGGTGAAAATCTGCGGGGTACTCTATAAATACAAGTTTATGGGTTTTATTAATATTTTGACCTAGAGAGCTCGAATTTCACGGATCTTTCGAATGTTTTTCAAGAAATTCATCGGGGTAAGTGATTCTAACTCAGATTTAGCTAGAACACATGAATATATCATTGAATTCATCATTTAATTCGTGAGTTGGGATGGAATTTGGGAAGAAAAGTTGTGGAATCTTCCAAAAATATAAAATGATGATTTGAAGGGCCAAAAGGTACAAGAATTGGATAACTTTGGTATGGTTAGACTCGTGAGGGTATGGGGATTCAGAAAATGTAAATTTTATGCTATTTCAAGACGTGGGCCAGGTCGGAATGAAATTTCGGAAGTTGCAATATTTTTGTTGTGTCATTTGGGATGTGTGTGCAAATTTTCAGGTCATTCGGACGAGATTTGATAGACTTTTTGATCGAAAGCATAATTTAAGAGTTCTTGGAGTTCTTAGACTTGAATCCTATGTTAAATTGGTGATTTGATGTTGTTGTGAGCGTTCTGAAGTTTTGAACAAGTTTGAACGATGTCATGAAATGTGTTGGTTCAATTGGTTTGATGTTCCGGGGGTTCCGGAATGTTTTAGGCTAAAAATCATAGTTGTAGCAGGTCCAGAAGGGTTGCAGGCCTCGGAACCCACCAGCGCGGTCCACACAAAATGAAGTGCGGTCGCAGTAGGTGTTGTGAGAACCGCACAAAATGCAGTGCGGCCGCGGTGGGGAACATTTCACTGGTTCTATTTCGGAAGCTCATATATTTTGATCTTCTTGGAATTTTAAGATGATTTAAATACAAAAGTTGTAGCCCTTCGTGTCTAGTTTCCAGAAATATAAAGATATCACAATTTGCACATATGTAGCAAAAGTTATGTCCAAAACTAAAGCCTTTCACTGCAGATAAAAACCTGTGCGGCCGCAGTCGTTTTTGTGCGGACCGCACTGGTTTTGTGCGGACCGCGGTCGTTTTTGTGCGGTCCGTAGAGGTGGAAATCTGTGGGGTACTCAATAAATACGAGGTTTTAGTTTTTATTTAATATTTTGACCTAGAGAGCTCGAATTTTGGGGATCTTTCGAAGTTTTTTCAAGAAATTCATCGGGGTAAGTGATTCTAACTCAGATTTGGCTAGAACACATGAATCTATCATTGAATTCATCATTTAATTCGTGAGTTGGGATGGAATTTGGGAGGAAAAATTGTGGAATCTTCCAAAAATATAAAATGATGATTTGAAGGACCAAATGGTACCAGAATTGGATTACTTTGGTATGGTTAGTCTCGTGAGGGTATTAGGATTGTGAAAATGTAAATTTTACCCGATTTCGAGACGTGGGCCAGATCGAAATGAAATTTCAGAAGTTGCAGTATTTCTATTGAGTCATTTGGGATGTGTGTGCAAAATTTTAGGTCATTCGGACGAGATTTGATAGACTTTATGATCGAAAGCATAATTTAAGAGTTCTTGGAGTTCTTAGACTTGAATCCTGTGTTAGATTGGTGATTTGATGTTGTTGTGAGAGTTCCGAAGTTTTGAACAAGTTTGAACGATGTCATGGGATGTGTTGGTACAATTAGTTTGAAGTTCCGGGGGTTCCGGGATGTTTTAGGCCTAAAATCATAGCAATAGCAGGTCTAGAGGGGTTGCAGGCCTCGGAACCCACCAGCGCAGTCCACAAAAAATGAAGTGCGGTCACCGTAGGTGCTGTGCTGACCGCACAAAATGCAGTGCGGCCGCGGTGGGGAACATTTCACTGGCTCTACTTCGGAAGCTCATATATTTTGATCTACAAGGAATTTTGAGATGATTCAAGAACGAAAGTTGTAGTCCTTTGTGTCTAATTTCAAGAAAAGTAAAGATATCACAATTTGGACATCTGTAGGGAATGTTGTGGCCAAAATACAAAAGCCTATCACTGCAGATGAAAACCTGTGCGGCCACAGTCGTTTTTGTGCAGACCGCAGTCGTTTTTGTGCGGTCTGCAGAGGTGAAAATCTGCGGGGTACTCTATAAATACAAGTTTATGGGTTTTATTAATATTTTGACCTAGAGAGCTCGAATTTCACGGATCTTTCGAATGTTTTTCAAGAAATTCATCGGGGTAAGTGATTCTAACTCAGATTTGGCTAGAACATATGAATACATCATTGAATTCATCATTTAATTCGTGAGTTGGGATGGAATTTGGGAAGAAAAGTTGTGGAATCTTCCAAAAATATAAAATGATGATTTGAAGGACCAAAAGGTACCGGAATTGGATAACTTTGGTATGGTTAGACTCGTGAGGGTATGGGGATTCAGAAAATGTAAATTTTATGCTATTTCGAGACGTGGGCCAGGTCGGAATGAAATTCCGGAAGTTGCAATATTTTCGTTTTGTCATTTTGGATGTGTGTGCAAATTTTCAGATCATTCGGACGAGATTTGATAGACTTTTTAATCGAAAGCATAATTTAAGAGTTCTTGGAGTTCTTAGACTTGAATCCTATGTTAAATTGGTGATTTGATGTTGTTGTGGGCGTTCTGAAGTTTTGAACAAGTTTGAACGATGTCATGAAATGTGTTGGTTCAATTGGTTTGATGTTCCGGGGGTTCCGGAATGTTTTAGGCTGAAAATCATAGTTGTAGCAGGTCCAGAAGGGTTGCAGGCCTCGGAACCCACCAGCGCGGTCCACACAAAATGAAGTGCGGTCGCAGTAGGTGTTGTGAGAACCGCACAAAATGCAGTGCGGCCGCGGTGGGGAACATTTCACTGGTACTATTTCGGAAGCTCATATATTTTGATCTACTTGGAATTTTAGGATGATTTAAATACAAAAGTTGTAGCCCTTCGTGTCTAGTTTCCAGAAATATAAAGATATCACAATTTGCCCATATGTAGCAAAAGTTATGTCCAAAACTAAAGCCTTTCACTGCAGATAAAAACCTGTGCGGCCGCAGTCGTTTTTGTGCGGACCGCGGTCGTTTTTGTGCGGTCCGTAGAGGTGGAAATCTGTGGGGTACTCAATAAATACGAGGTTTTAGTTTTTATTTAATATTTTGACCTAGAGAGCTCGAATTTTGGGGATCTTTCGAAGGTTTTTCAAGAAATTCATCGGGTTAAGTGATTCTAACTCAGATTTGGCCAGAACACATGAATCTATCATTGAATTCATCATTTAATTTGTGAGTTGGGATGGAATTTGGGAGGAAAAATTGTGGAATCTTCCAAAAATATAAAATGATGATTTGAAGGACCAAATGGTACCGGAATTGGATTACTTTGGTATGGTTAGTCTCGTGAGGGTATGAGGATTGTGAAAATGTAAATTTTACCCGATTTCGAGACGTGACCAGATCGAAATGAAATTTCAGAAGTTGCAGTATTTCTATTGAGTCATTTGGGATGTGTGTGCAAAATTTTAGGTCATTAAGACGAGATTTGATAGACTTTATGATCGAAAGCATAATTTAAGAGTTCTTGGAGTTCTTAGACTTGAATCCTGTGTTAGATTGGTGATTTGATGTTGTTGTGAGTGTTCCGAAGTTTTGAACAAGTTTGAACGATGTCATGGGATGTGTTGGTACAATTAGTTTGAAGTTCCGGGGGTTCCGGGATGTTTTAGGCCTAAAATCATAGCAATAGCAGGTCTAGAGGGGTTGCAGGCCTCGGAACCCACCAGCGCGGTCCACAAAAAATGAAGTGCGGTCACCGTAGGTGCTGTGCTGACCGCACAAAATGCAGTGCGGCCGCGGTGGGGAACATTTCACTGGCTCTACTTCGGAAGCTCATATTTTTTGATCTACAAGGAATTTTGAGATGATTCAAGAACAAAAGTTGTAGTCCTTCGTGTCTAGTTTCCCGAAAAGTAAAGATATCACAATTTGGACATGTATAGGGAATGTTATGGCCAAAACACTAAAGCCTATCACTGTTGATGAAAACCTGTGCGGCCACAGTCGTTTTTGTGCAGACCGCAGTCGTTTTTGTGCGGTCTGCAGAGGTGAAAATCTGCGGGGTACTCTATAAATACAAGTTTATGGGTTTTATTAATATTTTGACCTAGAGAGCTCGAATTTCACGGTTCTTTCGAATGTTTTTCAAGAAATTCATCGGGGTAAGTGATTCTAACTCAGATTTGGCTAGAACACATGAATATATCATTGAATTCATCATTTAATTCGTGAGTTGGGATGGAATTTGGGAAGAAAAGTTGTGGAATCTTCCAAAAATATAAAATGATGATTTGAAGGACCAAAAGGTACCGGAATTGGATAACTTTGGTATGGTTAGACTCGTGAGGGTATGGGGATTCAGAAAATGAAAATTTTATGCTATTTCGAGACGTGGGCCAGGTCAGAATGAAATTCCGGAAGTTGCAATATTTTCGTTTTGTCATTTTGGATGTGTGTGCAAATTTTCAGATCATTCGGACGAGATTTGATAGACTTTTTGATCGAAAGCATAATTTAAGAGTTCTTGGAGTTCTTAGACTTGAATCCTATGTTAAATTGGTGATTTGATGTTGTTGTGGGCGTTCTGAAGTTTTGAACAAGTTTGAACGATGTCATGAAATGTGTTGGTTCAATTGGTTTGATGTTCCGGGGGTTCCGGAATGTTTTAGGCTGAAAATCATAGTTGTAGCAGGTCCAGAAGGGTTGCAGGCCTCGGAACCCACCAGCGCGGTCCACACAAAATGAAGTGCGGTCGCAGTAGGTGTTGTGAGAACCGCACAAAATGCAGTGCGGCCGCGGTGGGGAACATTTCACTGGTTCTATTTCGGAAGCTCATATATTTTGATCTACTTGGAATTTTAGGATGATTTAAATACAAAAGTTGTAGCCCTTCGTGTCTAGTTTCCAGAAATATAAAGATATCACAATTTGCCCATATGTAGCAAAAGTAATGTCCAAAACTAAAGCCTTTCACTGCAGATAAAAACCTGTGCGGCCGCAGTCGTTTTTGTGCGGACCGCGGTCGTTTTTGTGCGGTCCGTAGAGGTGGAAATCTGTGGGGTACTCAATAAATACGAGGTTTTAGTTTTTATTTAATATTTTGACCTAGAGAGCTCGAATTTTGGGGATCTTTCGAAGGTTTTTCAAGAAATTCATCGGGTTAAGTGATTCTAACTCAGATTTGGCCAGAACACATGAATCTATCATTGAATTCATCATTTAATTTGTGAGTTGGGATGGAATTTGGGAGGAAAAATTGTGGAATCTTCCAAAAATATAAAATGATGATTTGAAGGACCAAATGGTACCGGAATTGGATTACTTTGGTATGGTTAGTCTCGTGAGGGTATGAGGATTGTGAAAATGTAAATTTTACCCGATTTTGAGACGTGACCAGATCGAAATGAAATTTCAGAAGTTGCAGTATTTCTATTGAGTCATTTGGGATGTGTGTGCAAAATTTTAGGTCATTAAGACGAGATTTGATAGACTTTATGATCGAAAGCATAATTTAAGAGTTCTTGGAGTTCTTAGACTTGAATCCTGTGTTAGATTGGTGATTTGATGTTGTTGTGAGTGTTCCGAAGTTTTGAACAAGTTTGAACGATGTCATGGGATGTGTTGGTACAATTAGTTTGAAGTTCCGGGGGTTCCGGGATGTTTTAGGCCTAAAATCATAGCAATAGCAGGTCTAGAGGGGTTGCAGGCCTCGGAACCCACCAGCGCGGTCCACAAAAAATGAAGTGCGGTCACCGTAGGTGCTGTGCTGACCGCACAAAATGCAGTGCGGCCGCGGTGGGGAACATTTCACTGGCTCTACTGCGGAAGCTCATATATTTTGATCTACAAGGAATTTTGAGATGATTCAAGAACGAAAGTTGTAGTCCTTTGTGTTTAATTTCCAGAAAAGTAAAGATATCACAATTTGGACATCTGTAGGGAATGTTGTGGCCAAAATACTAAAGCCTATCACTGCAGATGAAAACCTGTGCGGCCACAGTCGTTTTTGTGCAGACCGCAGTCGTTTTTGTGCGGTCTGCAGAGGTGAAAATCTGCGGGGTACTCTATAAATACAAGTTTATGGGTTTTATTAATATTTTGACCTAGAGAGCTCGAATTTCATGGATCTTTCGAATGTTTTTCAAGAAATTCATCGGGGTAAGTGATTCTAACTCAGATTTGGCTAGAACACATGAATATATCATTGAATTCATCATTTAATTCGTGAGCTGGGATGGAATTTGGGAAGAAAAGTTGTGGAATCTTCCAAAAATATAAAATGATGATTTGAAGGACCAAAAGGTACCGGAATTGGATAACTTTGGTATGGTTAGACTCGTGAGGGTATGGGGATTCAGAAAATGAAAATTTTATGCTATTTCGAGACGTGGGCCAGGTCGGAATGAAATTCCGGAAGTTGCAATATTTCCGTTGTGTCATTTGGGATGCGTGTGCAAATTTTCAGATCATTCGGACGAGATTTGATAGACTTTTTGATCGAAAGCATAATTTAAGAGTTCTTGGAGTTCTTAGACTTGAATCCTATGTTAAATTGGTGATTTGATGTTGTTGTGAGCGTTCTGAAGTTTTGAACAAGTTTGAACGATGTCATGGAATGTGTTGGTACAATTGGTTTGAAGTTCCGGGGGGTTCCAGAATGTTTTAGGCTGAAAATCATAGTTGTAGCAGGTCCAGAAGGGTTGCAGGCCTCGGAACCCACCAACTCGGTCCACACAAAATGAAGTGCGGTCGCAGTAGGTGTTGTGCGAACCGCACAAAATGCAGTGCGGCCGCGGTGGGGAACATTTTACTGGTTCTATTTCGGAAGCTCATATATTTTGATCTACTTGGAATTTTAAGATGATTTAAAAACAAAAGTTGTAGCCCTTCGTGTCTAGTTTCCAGAAATGTAAAGATATCACAATTTGTACATCTGTAGCGAAAGTTATGTCCAAAACTAAAGCCTTTCACTGCAGATAAAAACCTGTGCGGCCGCAGTCGTTTTTGTGCGGACCGCACTGGTTTTGTGCGGACCGCGGTAATTTTTGTGCGGTCCGTAGAGGGGGAAATCTGTGGGGTACTCAATAAATACGAGGTTTTAGTTTTTATTTAATATTTTGACCTAGAGAGCTCGAATTTTGGGGATCTTTCGAAGGTTTTTCAAGAAATTCATCGGGGTAAGTGATTCTAACTCAGATTTGGCTAGAACACATGAATCTATCATTGAATTCATCATTTAATTCGTGAGTTGGGATGGAATTTGGGAGGAAAAATTGTGGAATCTTCCAAAAATATAAAATGATGATTTGAAGGACCAAATGGTACCAGAATTGGATTACTTTGGTATGGTTAGTCTCGTGAGGGTATTAGGATTGTGAAAATGTAAATTTTACCCGATTTCGAGACGTGGGCCAGATCGAAATGAAATTTCAGAAGTTGCAGTATTTCTATTGAGTCATTTGGGATGTGTGTGCAAAATTTTAGGTCATTCGGACGAGATTTGATAGACTTTATGATCGAAAGCATAATTTAAGAGTTCTTGGAGTTCTTAGACTTGAATCCTGTGTTAGATTGGTGATTTGATGTTGTTGTGAGAGTTCCGAAGTTTTGAACAAGTTTGAACGATGTCATGGGATGTGTTGGTACAATTAGTTTGAAGTTCCGGGAGGTTCCGGGATGTTTTAGGCCTAAAATCATAGCAATAGCAGGTCTAGAGGGGTTGCAGGCCTCGGAACCCACCAGCGCGGTCCACAAAAAATGAAGTGCGGTCACCGTAGGTGCTGTGCTGACCGCACAAAATGCAGTGCGGCCGCGGTGGGGAACATTTCACTGGCTCTACTTCGGAAGCTCATATATTTTGATCTACAAGGAATTTTGAGATGATTCAAGAACGAAAGTTGTAGTCATTTGTGTCTAATTTCCAGAAAAGTAAAGATATCACAATTTGGACATCTGTAGGGAATGTTGTGGCCAAAATACTAAAGCCTATCACTGCAGATGAAAACCTGTGCGGCCACAGTCGTTTTTGTGCAGACCGCAGTCGTTTTTGTGCGGTCTGCAGAGGTGAAAATCTGCGGGGTACTCTATAAATACAAGTTTATGGGTTTTATTAATATTTTGACCTAGAGAGCTCGAATTTCACGGATCTTTCGAATGTTTTTCAAGAAATTCATCGGGGTAAGTGATTCTAACTCAGATTTGGCTAGAACACATGAATCTATCATTGAATTTATCATTTAATTCGTGAGTTGGGATGGAATTTGGGAAGAAAAGTTGTGGAATCTTCCAAAAATATAAAATGATGATTTGAAGGACCAAAAGGTACCAGAATTGGATAACTTTGGTATGGTTAGACTCGTGAGGGTATGGGGATTCAGAAAATGTAAATTTTATGCTATTTCGAGATGTGGGCCAGGTCGGAATGAAATTCCGGAAGTTGCAGCATTTCCATTGTGTCATTTGGGATGTGTGTGCAAATTTTCAGGTCATTCGGACGAGATTTGATAGACTTTTTGATCGAAAGCATAATTTAAGAGTTCTTGGAGTTCTTAGACTTGAATCCTATGTTAAATTGGTGATTTGATGTTGTTGTGAGCGTTCTGAAGTTTTGAACAAGTTTGAACGATGTCATGGAATGTGTTGGTTCAATTGGTTTGATGTTCCGGGGGGTTCCGGAATGTTTTAGGCTGAAAATCATAGTTGTAGCAGGTCCAGAAGGGTTGCAGGCCTCGGAACCCACCAACTCGGTCCACACAAAATGAAGTGCGGTCGCAGTAGGTGTTGTGCGAACCGCACAAAATGCAGTGCGGCCGCGGTGGGGAACATTTTACTGGCTCTATTTCGGAAGCTCATACATTTTGATCTACTTGGAATTTTAAGATGATTTAAAAACAAAAGTTGTAGCCCTTCGTGTCTAGTTTCCAGAAATGTAAAGATATCACAATTTGTACATCTGTAGCGAAAGTTATGTCCAAAACTAAAGCCTTTCACTGCAGATAAAAACCTGTGCGGCCGCAGTCGTTTTTGTGCGGACCGCACTGGTTTTGTGCGGACCGCGGTCATTTTTGTGCGGTCCGTAGAGGTGGAAATCTGTGGGGTACTCAATAAATACGAGGTTTTAGTTTTTATTTAATATTTTGACCTAGAGAGCTCGAATTTTGGGGATCTTTCGAAGGTTTTTCAAGAAATTCATCGGGGTAAGTGATTCTAACTCAGATTTGGCTAGAACACATGAATCTATCATTGAATTCATCATTTAATTCGTGAGTTGGGAAGGAATTTAGGAGGAAAATTGTGGAATCTTCCAAAAATATAAAATGATGATTTGAAGGACCAAATGGTACCGGAATTGGATTACTTTGGTATGGTTAGTCTCGTGAGGGTATTAGGATTGTGAAAATGTAAATTTTACCCGATTTCGAGACGTGGGCCAGATCGAAATGAAATTTCAGAAGTTGCAGTATTTCTATTGAGTCATTTGGGATGTGTGTGCAAAATTTTAGGTCATTCGGACGAGATTTGATAGACTTTATGATCGAAAGCATAATTTAAGAGTTCTTGGAGTTCTTAGACTTGAATCCTGTGTTAGATTGGTGATTTGATGTTGTTGTGAGAGTTCCGAAGTTTTAAACAAGTTTGAACGATGTCATGGGATGTGTTGGTACAATTAGTTTGAAGTTCCGGGGGTTCCGGGATGTTTTAGGCCTAAAATCATAGCAATAGCAGGTCTAGAGGGGTTGCAGGCCTCGGAACCCACCAGCGCGGTCCACAAAAAATGAAGTGCGGTCACCGTAGGTGCTGTGCTGACCGCACAAAATGCAGTGCGGCCGCGGTGGGGAACATTTCACTGGCTCTACTTCGGAAGCTCATATATTTTGATCTACAAGGAATTTTGAGATGATTCAAGAACGAAAGTTGTAGTCCTTTGTGTCTATATTCCAGAAAAGTAAAGATATCACAATTTGGACATCTGTAGAGAATGTTGTGGCCAAAATACTAAAGCCTATCACTGCAGATGAAAACCTGTGCGGCCACAGTCGTTTTTGTGCGGACCGCAGTCGTTTTTGTGCGGTCCGTAGAGGTGAAAATCTGTGGGGTACTCAATAAATACGAGGTTTTAGTTTTTATTTAATATTTTGACCTAGAGAGCTCGAATTTTGGGGATCTTTCGAAGGTTTTTCAAGAAATTCATCGGGGTAAGTGATTCTAACTCAGATTTGGATAGAACACATGAATCTATCATTGAATTCATCATTTAATTCGTGTGTTGGGATGGAATTTGGGAAGAAAAGTTGTGGAATCTTCCAAAAATATAAAATGATGATTTGAAGGACCAAAAGGTACCGAATTGGATAACTTTGGTATGGTTAGACTCGTGAGGGTATGGGGATTCAGAAAATGAAAATTTTATGCTATTTCGAGACGTGGGCCAGGTCGGAATGAAATTCCGGAAGTTGCAATAATTCCGTTGTGTCATTTGGGATGTGTGTGCAAATTTTCAGGTCATTCGGACGAGATTTGATAGACTTTTTGATCGAAAGCATAATTTAAGAGTTCTTGGAGTTCTTAGACTTGAATCCTATGTTAAATTGGTGATTTGATGTTGTTGTGAGCGTTCTGAAGTTTTGAACAAGTTTGAACGATGTCATGGAATGTGTTGGTACAATTGGTTTGAAGTTCCGGGGGTTCCGGAATGTTTTAGGCTGAAAATCATAGTTGTAGCAGGTCCAGAAGGGTTGCAGGCCTCGGAACCCACCAGCGCGGTCCACACAAAATGAAGTGCGGTCGCAGTAGGTGTTGTGCGAACCGCACAAAATGCAGTGCGGCCGCGGTGGGGAACATTTCACTGGTTCTATTTCGGAAGCTCATATATTTTGATCTACTTGGAATTTTAAGATGATTTAAATACAAAAGTTGTAGCCCTTCGTGTCTAGTTTCCAGAAATGTAAAGATATCACAATTTGTACATCTGTAGCGAAAGTTATGTCTAAAACTAAAGCCTTTCACTGCAGATAAAAACCTGTGCGGCCGCAGTCGTTTTTGTGCGGACCGCACTGGTTTTGTGCGGACCGCGGTCGTTTTTGTGCGGTCCGTAGAGGTGGAAATCTGTGGGGTACTCAATAAATACGAGGTTTTAAGTTTTTATTTAATATTTTGACCTAGAGAGCTCGAATTTTGGGGATCTTTCGAAGGTTTTTCAAGAAATTCATCGGGGTAAGTGATTCTAACTCAGATTTGGCTAGAACACATGAATCTATCATTGAATTCATCATTTAATTCGTGAGTTGGGATGGAATTTGGGAAGAAAAGTTGTGGAATCTTCCAAAAATATAAAATGATGATTTGAAGGACCAAAAGGTACCGGAATTGGATAACTTTGGTATGGTTAGACTCGTGAGGGTATGGGCTTTCAGAAAATGAAAATTTTATGCTATTTCGAGACGTGGGCCAGGTCAGAATGAAATTTCAGAAGTTGCTGTATTTCTATTGAGTCATTTGGGATGTGTGTGCAAAATTTTAGGTCATTCGGACGAGATTTGATAGACTTTATGATCGAAAGCATAGCTTAAGAGTTCTTGGAGTTCTTAGACTTGAATCCTGTGTTAGATTGGTGATTTGATGTTGTTGTGAGCGTTCTGAAGTTTTGAACAAGTTTGAACGATGTCATGGAATGTGTTGGTACAATTGGTTTGAAGTTCCGGGGGGTTCCGGAATGTTTTAGGCTGAAAATCATAGTTGTAGCAGGTCCAGAAGGGTTGCAGGCCTCGGAACCCACCAGCGCGGTCCACACAAAATGAAGTGCGGTCGCAGTAGGTGTTGTGCGAACCGCACAAAATGCAGTGCGGCCGCGGTGGGGAACATTTCACTGGTTCTATTTCGGAAGCTCATATATTTTGATCTACTTGGAATTTTAAGATAATTTAAAAACAAAAGTTGTAGCCCTTCGTGTCTAGTTTCTAGAAATGTAAAGATATCACAATTTGTACATCTGTAGCAAAAGTTATGTCCAAAACTAAAGCCTTTCACTGTAGATAAAAACCTGTGCGGCCGCAGTCGTTTTTGTGCGGACCGCACTGGTTTTGTGCGGACCGCGGTCGTTTTTGTGCGGTCCGTAGAGGTGGAAATCTGTGGGGTACTCAATAAATACGAGGTTTTAGTTTTTATTTAATATTTTGACCTAGAGAGCTCGAATTTTGGGGATCTTTCGAAGGTTTTTCAAGAAATTCATCGGGGTAAGTGATTCTAACTCAGATTTGGCTAGAACACATGAATCTATCATTGAATTCATCATTTAATTTGTGAGTTGGGATGGAATTTGGGAGGAAAAATTGTGGAATCTTCCAAAAATATAAAATGATGATTTGAAGGACCAAATGGTACCAGAATTGGATTACTTTGGTATGGTTAGTCTCGTGAGGGTATGAGGATTGTGAAAATGTAAATTTTACCCGATTTCGAGACGTGGGCCAGATCGAAATGAAATTTCAGAAGTTGCTGTATTTCTATTGAGTCATTTGGGATGTGTGTGCAAAATTTTAGGTCATTCGGACGAGATTTGATAGACTTTATGATCGAAAGCATAACTTAAGAGTTCTTGGAGTTCTTAGACTTGAATCCTGTGTTAGATTGGTGATTTGATGTTGTTGTGAGTGTTCCGAAGTTTTGAACAAGTTTGAACGATGTCATGGGATGTGTTGGTACAATTAGTTTGAAGTTCCGGGGGGTTCCTGGATGTTTTAGGCCTAAAATCATAGCAATAGCAGGTCTAGAGGGGTTGCAGGTCTTGGAATCCACCAGCGCGGTCCACAAAAATGAAGTGCGGTCACCGTAGGTGCTGTGCTGACCGCACAAAATGCAGTGCGGCCGCGGTGGGGAACATTTCACTGGCTCTACTTCGGAAGCTCATATATTTTGATCTACAAGGAATTTTGAGATGATTCAAGAACGAAAGTTGTAGTCCTTCGTGTCTAGTTTCCAGAAATGTAAAGATATCACAATTTGGACATCTGTAGGGAAAGCTATGGCCAAAATACTAAAGCCTATCACTGTAGATGAAAACCTGTGCGGCCACAGTCGTTTTTGTGCAGACCGCAGTCGTTTTTGTGCGGTCTGCAGAGGTGAAAATCTGTGGGGTACTCTATAAATACAAGTTTATGGGTTTTATTAATATTTTGACCTAGAGAGCTCGAATTTCACGGATCTTTCGAATGTTTTTCATGAAATTCATCGGGGTAAGTGATTCTAACTCAGATTTTGCTAGAACACATGAATATATCATTGAGTTCATCATTTAATTCGTGAGTTGGGATGGAATTTGGGAAGAAAAGTTGTGGAATCTTCCAAAAATATAAAATGATGATTTGAAGGACCAAAAGGTACCGGAATTGGATAACTTTGGTATGGTTAGACTCGTGAGGGTATGGGGATTCAGAAAATGAAAATTTTATGCTATTTCGACACGTGGGCCAGGTCGGAATGAAATTCCGGAAGTTGCAATATTTCCGTTGTGTCATTGGGGATGTGTGTGCAAATTTTCAGATCATTCAGACGAGATTTGATAGACTTTTTGATCGAAAGCATAATTTAAGAGTTCTTGGAGTTCTTGGACTTGAATCCTATGTTAAATTGGTGATTTGATGTTGTTGTGAGCGTTCTGAAGTTTTGAACAAGTTTGAACGATGTCATGGAATGTGTTGGTACAATTGGTTTGAAGTTCCGGGGGTTCCGGAATGTTTTAGGCTGAAAATCATAGTTGTAGCAGGTCCAGAAGGGTTGCAGGCCTCGGAACCCACCAGCGCGGTCCACACAAAATGAAGTGCGGTCGCAGTAGGTGTTGTGCGAACCGCACAAAATGCAGTGCGGCCGCGGTGGGGAACATTTCACTGGTTCTATTTCGGAAGCTCATATATTTTGATCTACTTGGAATTTTAAGATAATTTAAAAACAAAAGTTGTAGCCCTTCGTGTCTAGTTTCTAGAAATGTAAAGATATCACAATTTGTACATCTGTAGCAAAAGTTATGTCCAAAACTAAAGCCTTTCACTGTAGATAAAAACCTGTGCGGCCGCAGTCGTTTTTGTGCGGACCGCACTGGTTTTGTGCGGACCGCGGTCGTTTTTGTGCGGTCCGTAGAGGTGGAAATCTGTGGGGTACTCAATAAATACGAGGTTTTAGTTTTTATTTAATATTTTGACCTAGAGAGCTCGAATTTTGGGGATCTTTCGAAGGTTTTTCAAGAAATTCATCGGGGTAAGTGATTCTAACTCAGATTTGGCTAGAACACATGAATCTATCATTGAATTCATCATTTAATTTGTGAGTTGGGATGGAATTTGGGAGGAAAAATTGTGGAATCTTCCAAAAATATAAAATGATGATTTGAAGGACCAAATGGTACCAGAATTGGATTACTTTGGTATGGTTAGTCTCGTGAGGGTATGAGGATTGTGAAAATGTAAATTTTACCCGATTTCGAGACGTGGGCCAGATCGAAATGAAATTTCAGAAGTTGCTGTATTTCTATTGAGTCATTTGGGATGTGTGTGCAAAATTTTAGGTCATTCGGACGAGATTTGATAGACTTTATGATCGAAAGCATAACTTAAGAGTTCTTGGAGTTCTTAGACTTGAATCCTGTGTTAGATTGGTGATTTGATGTTGTTGTGAGTGTTCCGAAGTTTTGAACAAGTTTGAACGATGTCATGGGATGTGTTGGTACAATTAGTTTGAAGTTCCGGGGGGTTCCTGGATGTTTTAGGCCTAAAATCATAGCAATAGCAGGTCTAGAGGGGTTGCAGGTCTTGGAATCCACCAGCGCGGTCCACAAAAATGAAGTGCGGTCACCGTAGGTGCTGTGCTGACCGCACAAAATGCAGTGCGGCCGCGGTGGGGAACATTTCACTGGCTCTACTTCGGAAGCTCATATATTTTGATCTACAAGGAATTTTGAGATGATTCAAGAACGAAAGTTGTAGTCCTTCGTGTCTAGTTTCCAGAAATGTAAAGATATCACAATTTGGACATCTGTAGGGAAAGCTATGGCCAAAATACTAAAGCCTATCACTGTAGATGAAAACCTGTGCGGCCACAGTCGTTTTTGTGCAGACCGCAGTCGTTTTTGTGCGGTCTGCAGAGGTGAAAATCTGTGGGGTACTCTATAAATACAAGTTTATGGGTTTTATTAATATTTTGACCTAGAGAGCTCGAATTTCACGGATCTTTCGAATGTTTTTCATGAAATTCATCGGGGTAAGTGATTCTAACTCAGATTTTGCTAGAACACATGAATATATCATTGAATTCATCATTTAATTCGTGAGTTGGGATGGAATTTGGGAAGAAAAGTTGTGGAATCTTCCAAAAATATAAAATGATGATTTGAAGGACCAAAAGGTACCGGAATTGGATAACTTTGGTATGGTTAGACTCGTGAGGGTATGGGGATTCAGAAAATGAAAATTTTATGCTATTTCGACACGTGGGCCAGGTCGGAATGAAATTCCGGAAGTTGCAATATTTCCGTTGTGTCATTGGGGATGTGTGTGCAAATTTTCAGATCATTCAGACGAGATTTGATAGACTTTTTGATCGAAAGCATAATTTAAGAGTTCTTGGAGTTCTTGGACTTGAATCCTATGTTAAATTGGTGATTTGATGTTGTTGTGAGCGTTCTGAAGTTTTGAACAAGTTTGAACGATGTCATGGAATGTGTTGGTACAATTGGTTTGAAGTTCCGGGGGTTCCGGAATGTTTTAGGCTGAAAATCATAGTTGTAGCAGGTCCAGAAGGGTTGCAGGCCTCGGAACCCACCAGCGCGGTCCACACAAAATGAAGTGCGGTCGCAGTAGGTGTTGTGCGAACCGCACAAAATGCAGTGCGGCCGCGGTGGGGAACATTTCACTGGTTCTATTTCGGAAGCTCATATATTTTGATCTACTTGGAATTTTAAGATAATTTAAAAACAAAAGTTGTAGCCCTTCGTGTCTAGTTTCTAGAAATGTAAAGATATCACAATTTGTACATCTGTAGCAAAAGTTATGTCCAAAACTAAAGCCTTTCACTGTAGATAAAAACCTGTGCGGCCGCAGTCGTTTTTGTGCGGACCGCACTGGTTTTGTGCGGACCGCGGTCGTTTTTGTGCGGTCCGTAGAGGTGGAAATCTGTGGGGTACTCAATAAATACGAGGTTTTAGTTTTTATTTAATATTTTGACCTAGAGAGCTCGAATTTTGGGGATCTTTCGAAGGTTTTTCAAGAAATTCATCGGGGTAAGTGATTCTAACTCAGATTTGGCTAGAACACATGAATCTATCATTGAATTCATCATTTAATTTGTGAGTTGGGATGGAATTTGGGAGGAAAAATTGTGGAATCTTCCAAAAATATAAAATGATGATTTGAAGGACCAAATGGTACCAGAATTGGATTACTTTGGTATGGTTAGTCTCGTGAGGGTATGAGGATTGTGAAAATGTAAATTTTACCCGATTTCGAGACGTGGGCCAGATCGAAATGAAATTTCAGAAGTTGCTGTATTTCTATTGAGTCATTTGGGATGTGTGTGCAAAATTTTAGGTCATTCGGACGAGATTTGATAGACTTTATGATCGAAAGCATAACTTAAGAGTTCTTGGAGTTCTTAGACTTGAATCCTGTGTTAGATTGGTGATTTGATGTTGTTGTGAGTGTTCCGAAGTTTTGAACAAGTTTGAACGATGTCATGGGATGTGTTGGTACAATTAGTTTGAAGTTCCGGGGGGTTCCGGGATGTTTTAGGCCTAAAATCATAGCAATAGCAGGTCTAGAGGGGTTGCAGGCCTCGGAATCCACCAGCGCGGTCCACAAAAATGAAGTGCGGTCACCGTAGGTGCTGTGCTGACCGCACAAAATGCAGTGCGGCCGCGGTGGGGAACATTTCACTGGCTCTACTTCGGAAGCTCATATATTTTGATCTACAAGGAATTTTGAGATGATTCAAGAATGAAAGTTGTAGTCCTTCGTGTCTAGTTTCCAGAAATTTAAAGATATCACAATTTGGACATCTGTAGGGAAAGTTATGGCCAAAATACTAAAGCCTATCACTGCAGATGAAAATCTGTGCGGCCACAGTCGTTTTTGTGCAGACCGTAGTCGTTTTTGTGCGGTCTGCAGAGGTGAAAATCTGTGGGGTACTCTATAAATACAAGTTTATGGGTTTTATTAATATTTTGACCTAGAGAGCTCGAATTTCACGGATCTTTCGAATGTTTTTCATGAAATTCATCGGGGTAAGTGATTCTAACTCAGATTTGGCTAGAACACATGAATATATCATTGAATTCATCATTTAATTCGTGAGCTGGGATGGAATTTGGGAAGAAAAGTTGTGGAATCTTCCAAAAATATAAAATGATGATTTGAAGGACCAAAAGGTACCGGAATTGGATAACTTTGGTATGGTTAGACTCGTGAGGGTATGGGGATTCAGAAAATGAAAATTTTATGCTATTTCGAGACGTGGGCCAGGTCGGAATGAAATTCCGGAAGTTGCAATATTTCTGTTGTGTCATTTGGGATGTGTGTGCAAATTTTCAGATCATTCGGACGAGATTTGATAGACTTTTTGATCGAAAGCATAATTTAAGAGTTCTTGGAGTTCTTAGACTTGAATCCTATGTTAAATTGGTGATTTGATGTTGTTGTGAGCGTTCTGAAGTTTTGAACAAGTTTGAACGATGTCATGGAATGTGTTGGTACAATTGGTTTGAAGTTCCGGGGGTTCCGGAATGTTTTAGGCTGAAAATCATAGTTGTAGCAGGTCCAGAAGGGTTGCAGGCCTCGGAACCCACCAGCGCGGTCCACACAAAATGAAGTGCGGTCGCAGTAGGTGTTGTGCGAACCGCACAAAATGCAGTGCGGCCGCGGTGGGGAACATTTCACTGGTTCTATTTCGGAAGCTCATATATTTTGATCTACTTGGAATTTTAAGATGATTTAAATACAAAAGTTGTAGCCCTTCGTGTCTAGTTTCCAGAAATGTAAAGATATCACAATTTGTACATCTGTAGCGAAAGTTATGTCCAAAACTAAAGCCTTTCACTGCAGATAAAAACCTGTGCGGCCGCAGTCGTTTTTGTGCGGACCGCACTGGTTTTGTGCGGACCGCGGTCGTTTTTGTGCGGTCCGTAGAGGTGGAAATCTGTGGGGTACTCAATAAATACGAGGTTTTAAGTTTTTATTTAATATTTTGACCTAGAGAGCTCGAATTTTGGGGATCTTTCGAAGGTTTTTCAAGAAATTCATCGGGGTAAGTGATTCTAACTCAGATTTGGCTAGAACACATGAATCTATCATTGAATTCATCATTTAATTCGTGTGTTGGGATGGAATTTGGGAAGAAAAGTTGTGGAATCTTCCAAAAATATAAAATGATGATTTGAAGGACCAAAAGGTACCAGAATTGGATAACTTTGGTATGGTTAGACTCGTGAGGGTATGGGCTTTCAGAAAATGAAAATTTTATGCTATTTCGAGACGTGGGCCAGGTCGGAATGAAATTCCGGAAGTTGCAGCATTTCCGTTGTGTCATTTGGGATGTGTGTGCAAATTTTCAGGTCATTCGGACGAGATTTGATAGACTTTTTGATCGAAAGCATAATTTAAGAGTTCTTGGAGTTCTTAGACTTGAATCCTATGTTAAATTGGTGATTTGATGTTGTTGTGAGCGTTCTGAAGTTTTGAACAAGTTTGAACGATGTCATGGAATGTGTTGGTACAATTGGTTTGAAGTTCCGGGGGGTTCCGGAATGTTTTAGGCTGAAAATCATAGTTGTAGCAGGTCCAGAAGGGTTGCAGGCCTCGGAACCCACCAGCGCGGTCCACACAAAATGAAGTGCGGTCGCAGTAGGTGTTGTGCGAACCGCACAAAATGCAGTGCGGCTGCGGTGGGGAACATTTCACTGGTTCTATTTCGGAAGCTCATATATTTTGATCTACTTGGAATTTTAAGATGATTTAAAAACAAAAGTTGTAGCCCTTCGTGTCTAGTTTCCAGAAATGTAAAGATATCAAGATTTGTACATCTAGCGAAAGTTATGTCCAAAACTAAAGCCTTTCACTGCAGATAAAAACCTGTGCGGCCGCAGTCGTTTTTGTGCGGACCGCACTGGTTTTGTGCGGACCGCGGTCGTTTTTGTGCGGTCCGTAGAGGTGGAAATCTGTGGGGTACTCAATAAATACGAGGTTTTAGTTTTTATTTAATATTTTGACCTAGAGAGCTCGAATTTTGGGGATCTTTCGAAGGTTTTTCAAGAAATTCATCGGGGTAAGTGATTCTAACTCAGATTTGGCTAGAACACATGAATCTATCATTGAATTCATCATTTAATTCGTGAGTTGGGATGGAATTTGGGAAGAAAAGTTGTGGAATCTTCCAAAAATATAAAATGATGATTTGAAGGACCAAAAGGTACCGGAATTGGATAACTTTGGTATGGTTAGACTCGTGAGGGTATGGGGATTCAGAAAATGAAAATTTTATGCTATTTCGAGACGTGGGCCAGGTCGGAATGAAATTCCGGAAGTTGCAGCATTTCCGTTGTGTCATTTGGGATGTGTGTGCAAATTTTCAGGTCATTCGGACGAGATTTGATAGACTTTTTGATCGAAAGCATAATTTAAGAGTTCTTGGAGTTCTTAGACTTGAATCCTATGTTAAATTGGTGATTTGATGTTGTTGTGAGCGTTCTGAAGTTTTGAACAAGTTTGAACGATGTCATGGAATGTGTTGGTACAATTGGTTTGAAGTTCCGGAATGTTTTAGGCTGAAAATCATAGTTGTAGCAGGTCCAGAAGGGTTGCAGGCCTCGGAACCCACCAGCGCGGTCCACACAAAATGAAGTGCGGTCGCAGTAGGTGTTGTGCGAACCGCACAAAATGCAGTGCGGCCGCGGTGGGGAACATTTCACTGGTTCTATTTCGGAAGCTCTTATATTTTGATCTACTTGGAATTTTAAGATGATTTAAAAACAAAAGTTGTAGTCCTTCGTGTCTAGTTTCCATAAAAGTAAAGATATCACAATTTGTACATCTGTAGCGAAAGTTATGTCCAAAACTAAAGCCTTTCACTGCAGATAAAAACCTGTGCGGCCGCAGTCGTTTTTGTGCGGACCGCACTGGTTTTGTGCGGACCGCGGTCGTTTTTGTGCGGTCCGTAGAGGTGGAAATCTGTGGGGTACTCAATAAATACGAGGTTTTAGTTTTTATTTAATATTTTGACCTAGAGAGCTCGAATTTTGGGGATCTTTCGAAGGTTTTTCAAGAAATTCATCGGGGTAAGTGATTCTAACTCAGATTTGGCTAGAACACATGAATCTATCATTGAATTCATCATTTAATTCGTGAGTTGGGATGGAATTTGGGAAGAAAAGTTGTGGAATCTTCCAAAAATATAAAATGATGATTTGAAGGACCAAAATGTACCGGAATTGGATAACTTTGGTATGGTTAGACTCGTGAGGGTATGGGGATTCAGAAAATGAAAATTTTATGCTATTTCGAGACGTGGGCTAGGTCGGAATGAAATTCCGGAAGTTGCAGCATTTCCGTTGTGTCATTTGGGATGTGTGTGCAAATTTTCAGGTCATTCGGACGAGATTTGATAGACTTTTTGATCGAAAGCATAATTTAAGAGTTCTTGGAGTTCTTAGACTTGAATCCTATGTTAAATTGGTGATTTGATGTTGTTGTGAGCGTTCTGAAGTTTTGAACAAGTTTGAACGATGTCATGGAATGTGTTGGTACAATTGGTTTGAAGTTCCGGGGGGTTCCGGAATGTTTTAGGCTGAAAATCATAGTTGTAGCAGGTCCAGAAGGGTTGCAGGCCTCGGAACCCACCAGCGCGGTCCACACAAAATGAAGTGCGGTCGCAGTAGGTGTTGTGCGAACCGCACAAAATGCAGTGAGGCCGCGGTGGGGAACATTTCACTGGTTCTATTTCGGAAGCTCATATATTTTGATCTACTTGGAATTTTAAGATGATTTAAAAACAAAAGTTGTAGCCCTTCGTGTCTAGTTTCCAGAAATGTAAAGATATCACAATTTGTAAATCTGTAGCAAAAGTTATGTCCAAAACTAAAGCCTTTCACTGCAGATAAAAACCTGTGCGGTCGCAGTCGTTTTTGTGCGGACCGCACTGGTTTTGTGCGGACCGCGGTCGTTTTTGTGCGGTCCGTAGAGGTGGAAATCTGTGGGGTACTCAATAAATACGAGGTTTTAGTTTTTATTTAATATTTTGACCTAGAGAGCTCGAATTTTGGGGATCTTTCGAAGGTTTTTCAAGAAATTCATCGGGGTAAGTGATTCTAACTCAGATTTGGCTAGAACACATGAATCTATCATTGAATTCATCATTTAATTCGTGAGTTGGGATGGAATTTGGGAAGAAAAGTTGTGGAATCTTCCAAAAATATAAAATGATGATTTGAAGGACCAAAAGGTACCGGAATTGGATAACTTTGGTATGGTTAGACTCGTGAGGGTATGGGGATTCAGAAAATGAAAATTTTATGCTATTTCGAGACGTGGGCCAGGTCGGAATGAAATTCCGGAAGTTGAAGCATTTCCGTTGTGTCATTTGGGATGTGTGTGCAAATTTTCAGGTCATTCGGACGAGATTTGATAGACTTTTTGATCGAAAGCATAATTTAAGAGTTCTTGGAGTTCTTAGACTTGAATCCTATGTTAAATTGGTGATTTGATGTTGTTGTGAGCGTTCTGAAGTTTTGAACAAGTTTGAACGATGTCATGGAATGTGTTGGTACAATTGGTTTGAAGTTCCGAGGGGTTCCGGAATATTTTAGGCTGAAAATCATAGTTGTAGCAGGTCCAGAAGGGTTGCAGGCCTCGGAACCCACCAACGCGGTCCACACAAAATGAAGTGCGGTCGCAGTAGGTGTTGTGCGAACCGCACAAAATGCAGTGCGGCCGCGGTGGGGAACATTTCACTGGTTCTATTTCGGAAGCTCATATATTTTGATCTACTTGGAATTTTAAGATGATTTAAAAACAAAAGTTGTAGCCCTTCGTGTCTAGTTTCCAGAAATGTAAAGATATCACAATTTGTACATCTGTAGCAAAAGTTATCTCCAAAACTAAAGCCTTTCAGTGCAGATAAAAACCTGTGCGGCCGCAGTCGTTTTTGTGCGGACCGCACTGGTTTTGTGCGGACCGCGGTCGTTTTTGTGCGGTCCGTAGAGGTGGAAATCTGTGGGGTACTCAATAAATACGAGGTTTTAGTTTTTATTTAATATTTTGACCTAGAGAGCTCGAATTTTGGGGATCTTTCGAAGGTTTTTCAAGAAATTCATCGGGGTAAGTGATTCTAACTCAGATTTGGCTAGAACACATGAATCTATCATTGAATTCATCATTTAATTTGTGAGTTGGGAGAATTTGGGAGGAAAAATTGTGGAATCTTCCAAAAATATAAAATGATGATTTGAAGGACCAAATGGTACCGGAATTGGATTACTTTGGTATGGTTAGTCTCGTGAGGGTATGAGGATTGTGAAAATGTAAATTTTACCCGATTTCGAGACGTGGGCTAGATCGAAATGAAATTTCAGAAGTTGCAGTATTTCTATTGAGTCATTTGGGATGTGTGTGTAAAATTTTAGGTCATTCGGACGAGATTTGATAGACTTTATGATCGAAAGCATAATTTAAGAGTTCTTGGAGTTCTTAGACTTGAATCCTGTGTTAGATTGGTGATTTGATGTTGTTGTGAGTGTTCCGAAGTTTTGAACAAGTTTGAATGATGTCATGGGATGTGTTGGTACAATTAGTTTGAAGTTCCGGGGGTTCCGGGATGTTTTAGGCCTAAAATCATAGCAATAGCAGGTCTAGAGGGGTTGCAGGCCTCGGAACCCACCAACGCGGTCCACAAAAAATGAAGTGCGGTCACCGTAGGTGCTGTGCTGACCGCACAAAATGCAGTGCGGCCGCGGTGGGGAACATTTCACTGGCTCTACTTCGGAAGCTCATATTTTTTGATCTACAAGGAATTTTGAGATGATTCAAGAACGAAAGTTGTAGTCCTTCGTGTCTAGTTTCCAGAAAAGTAAAGATATCACAATTTGGACATCTGTAGGGAACGTTATGGCCAAAATACTAAAGCCTATCACTGCAGATGAAAACCTGTGCGGCCACAGTCGTTTTTGTGCGGTCTGCAAAGGTGAAAATCTGTGGGGTACTTTATAAATACAAGTTTATGGGTTTTATTAATATTTTGACCTAGAGAGCTCGAATTTCACGGATCTTTCGAATGTTTTTCAAGAAATTCATCGGGGTAAGTGATTCTAACTCAGATTTGGCTAGAACACATGAATCTATCATTGAATTCATCATTTAATTCGTGAGTTGGGATGGAATTTGGGAAGAAAAGTTGTGGAATCTTCCAAAAATATAAAATGATGATTTGAAGGACCAAAAGGTACCGGAATTGGATAACTTTGGTATGGTTAGACTCGTGAGGGTATGGGGATTCAGAAAATAAAAATTTTATGCTATTTCGAGACGTGGGCCAGGTCGGAATGAAATTCCGGAAGTTGCAGCATTTCCGTTGTGTCATTTGGGATGTGTGTGCAAATTTTCAGGTCATTCGGACGAGATTTGATAGACTTTTTGATCGAAAACATAATTTAAGAGTTCTTGGAGTTCTTTGACTTGAATCCTATGTTAAATTGGTGATTTAATGTTGTTGTGAGCGTTCTGAAGTTTTGAACAAGTTTGAACGATGTCATGGAATGTGTTGGTACAATTGGTTTGAAGTTCCGGGGGGTTCCGGAATGTTTTAGGCTGAAAATCATAGTTGTAGCAGGTCCAGAAGGGTTGCAGGCCTCGGAACCCACCAGCGCGGTCCACACAAAATGAAGTGCGGTCGCAGTAGGTGTTGTGCGAACCGCACAAAATGCAGTGCGGCCGCGGTGGTGAACATTTCACTGGTTCTATTTCGGAAGCTCATATATTTTGATCTACTTGGAATTTTAAGATGATTTAAAAACAAAAGTTGTAGCCCTTCATGTCTAGTTTCCAGAAATGTAAAGATATCACAATTTGTACATCTGTAGCGAAAGTTATGTCCAAAACTAAAGCCTTTCACTGCAGATAAAAATCTGTGCGGCCGCAGTCGTTTTTGTGCGGACCGCACTGGTTTTGTGCGGACCGCGGTCGTTTTTGTGCGGTCCGTAGAGGTGGAAATCTGTGGGGTACTCAATAAATACGAGGTTTTAGTTTTTATTTAATATTTTGACCTAGAGAGCTCGAATTTTGGGGATCTTTCGAAGGTTTTTCAAGAAATTCATCGGGGTAAGTGATTCTAACTCAGATTTGGCTAGAACACATGAATCTATCATTGAATTCATCATTTAATTTATGAGTTGGGATGGAATTTGGGAGGAAAAATTGTGGAATCTTCCAAAAATATAAAATGATGATTTGAAGGACCAAATGGTACCGGAATTGGATTACTTTGTTATGGTTAGTCTCGTGAGGGTATGAGGATTGTGAAAATGTAAATTTTACCCGATTTCGAGACGTGGGCCAGATCGAAATGAAATTTCAGAAGTGGCAGTATTTCTATTGAGTCATTTGGGATGTGTGTGCAAAATTTTAGGTCATTCGGACGAGATTTGATAGACTTTATGATCGAAAGCATAATTTAAGAGTTCTTAGACTTGAATCCTGTGTTAGATTGGTGATTTGATGTTGTTGTGAGTGTTCCGAAGTTTTGAACAAGTTTGAACGATGTCATGGGATGTGTTGGTACAATTAGTTTGAAGTTCCGGGGGGTTCCGGGATGTTTTAGGCCTAAAATCATAGCAATAGCAGGTCTAGAGGGGTTGCAGGCCTCGGAACCCACCAGCGCGGTCCACAAAAAATGAAGTGCGGTCACCGTAGGTGCTGTGCTGATCGCACAAAATGCAGTGCGGCCGCGGTGGGGAACATTTCACTGGCTCTACTTCGGAAGCTCATATTTTTTGATCTACAAGGAATTTTGAGATGATTCAAGAACGAAAGTTGTAGTCCTTCGTGTCTAGTTTCCAGAAAAGTAAAGATATCACAATGTGGACATCTGTAGGGAACGTTATGGCCAAAATAATAAAGCCTATCATTGCAGATTAAAACCTGTGCGGCCACAGTCGTTTTTGTGCAGACCGCAGTCGTTTTTGTGCGGTCTGCAGAGGTGAAAATCTGTGGGGTACTCTATAAATACAAGTTTATGGGTTTTATTAATATTTTGACCTAGAGAGCTCGAATTTCACGGATCTTTCGAATGTTTTTCAAGAAATTCATCGGGGTAAGTGATTCTAACTCAGATTTGGCTAGAACTCATGAATCTATCATTGAATTCATCATTTAATTCGTGAGTTGGGATGGAATTTGGGAAGAAAAGTTGTGGAATCTTCCAAAAATATAAAATGATGATTTGAAGGACCAAAAGGTACCGGAATTGGATAACTTTGGTATGGTTAGACTCGTGAGGGTATGGGGATTCAGAAAATGTAAATTTTATGTTATTTCGAGACGTAGGCCAGGTCGGAATGAAATTCCGGAAGTTGCAGCATTTTCGTTGTGTCATTTGGGATGTGTGTGCAAATTTTCAGGTCATTCGGACGAGATTTGATAGACTTTTTGATCGAAAGCATAATTTAAGAGTTCTTGGAGTTCTTAGACTTGAATCCTATGTTAAATTGGTGATTTGATGTTATTGTGAGCATTCTGAAGTTTTGAACAAGTTTGAACGATGTCATGGAATGTGTTGGTACAATTGGTTTGAAGTTCCGGGGGGTTCCGGAATGTTTTAGGCTGAAAATCATAGTTGTAGCAGGTCCAGAAGGGTTGCAGGCCTCGGAACCCACCAGCGCGGTCCACACAAAATGAAGTGCGGTCGCAGTAGGTGTTGTGCGAACCGCACAAAATGCAGTGCGGCCGCGGTGGGGAACATTTCACTGGTTCTATTTCGGAAGCTCAAATATTTTGATCTACTTGGAATTTTAAGATGATTTAAAAACAAAAGTTGTAGCCCTTCGTGTCTAGTTTCCAGAAATGTAAAGATATCATAATTTGTACATATGTAGCGAAAGTTATGTCCAAAACTAAAGCCTTTCACTGCAGATAAAAACTTGTGCGGCCGCAGTCGTTTTTGTGCGGACCGCACTGGTTTTGTGCGGACCGCGGTCATTTTTGTGCGGTCCGTAGAGGTGGAAATCTGTGGGGTACTCAATAAATACGAGGTTTTAGTTTTTATTTAATATTTCCAAGAGAGCTCGAATTTTGGGGATCTTTCGAAGGTTTTTCAAGAAATTCATCGGGGTAAGTGATTCTAACTCAGATTTGGCTAGAACACATGAATCTATCATTGAATTCATCATTCAATTTGTGAGTTGGGATGGAATTTGGGAGGAAAAATTGTGGAATCTTCCAAAAATGTAAAATGATGATTTGAAGGACCAAATGGTACCGGAATTGGATTACTTTGGTATGGTTAGTCTCGTGAGGGTATGAGGCTTGTGAAAATGTAAATTTTACCCGATTTCGAGACGTGGGCCAGATCGAAATGAAATTTCAGAAGTTGCAGTATTTCTATTGAGTCATTTGGGATGTGTGTGCAAAATTTGAGGTCATTCGGACGAGATTTGATAGACTTTATGATCGAAAGCATAATTTAAGAGTTCTTGGAGTTCTTAGACTTGAATCCTGTGTTAGATTGGTGATTTGATGTTGTTGTGAGCGTTCCGAAGTTTTGAACAAGTTTGAACGATGTCATGGGATGTGTTGGTACAATTAGTTTGAAGTTCCGGGGGTTCCGGGATGTTTTAGGCCTAAAATCATAGCAATAGCAGGTCTAGAGGGGTTGCAGGCCTCGGAACCCACCAGCGCGGTCCACAAAAAATGAAGTGCGGTCACCGTAGGTGCTGTGCTGACCGCACAAAATGCAGTGCGGCCGCGGTGGGGAACATTTCACTGGCTCTACTTCGGAAGCTCATATATTTTGATCTACAAGGAATTTTGAGATGATTCAAGAACGAAAGTTGTAGCCCTTCGTGTCTAGGTTTTAGAAAAGTAAATATATCACAAGTTGGACATCTGTAGGGAAAGTTATGGCTAAAATACTAAATCCTATCACTGCAGATGAAAACCTGTGCGGCCACAGTCGTTTTTGTGCAGACCGCAGTCGTTTTTGTGCGGTCTGCAGAGGTGAAAATCTGTGGGGTACTCTATAAATACAAGTTTATGGGTTTTATTAATATTTTGACCTAGAGAGCTCGAATTTCATGAATCTTTCGAATGTTTTTCAAGAAATTCATCGGGGTAAGTGATTCTAACTCAGATTTGGCTAGAACACATGAATCTATCATTGAATTCATCATTTAATTCGTGAGTTGGGAAGGAATTTGGGAAGAAAAGTTGTGGAATCTTCCAAAAATATAAAATGATGATTTGAAGGACCAAAAGGTACCGGAATTGGATAACTTTGGTATGGTTAGACTCGTGAGGGTATGGGGATTCAGAAAATGTAAATTTTATGCTATTTCGAGACGTGGACCAGGTCGGAATGAAATTCCGGAAGTTGCAGCATTTCCGTTGTGTCATTTGGGATGTGTGTGCAAATTTTCAGGTCATTCGAACGAGATTTGATAGACTTTTTGATCGAAAGCATAGTTTAAGAGTTCTTGGAGTTCTTAGATTTGAATCCTATGTTAAATTGGTGATTTGATGTTGTTGTTAGTGTTCTGTAGTTGTGAACAAGTTTGAACGATGTCATGGAATGTGTTGGTACAATTGGTTTGAAGTTCCGGGGGGTTCCGGGTAGGTTCCGGAATGTTTTAGGCTGAAAATCATAGTTGTAGCAGGTCTAGAAGGGTTGTAGGCCTCGGAACCCACCAGCGCGGTACACACAAAATTAAGTGCGGTCGCAGTAGGTGTTGTGCGATCCGCACAAAATGCAGTGCGGTCGCGGTGGGGAACATTTCACTGGTTCTATTTCGGAAGCTCATATATTTTGATCTACTTGGAGTTTTAAGATGATTTAAAAACAAAAGTTGTAGCCCTTCGTGTCTAGTTTCCAGAAATGTAAAGATATCACAATTTGTACATTTGTAGAGAAAGTTATGTCCAAAACTAAAGCCTTTCACTGTAGATAAAAACCTGTGCGGCCGCAGTCGTTTTTGTGCGCACCGCACTGGTTTTGTGCGGACCGCGGTCATTTTTTTGCGGTCCGTAGAGGTGGAAATCTGTGGGGTACTCAATAAATACGAGGTTTTAGTTTTTATTTAATATTTTGACCTAGAGAGCTCGAATTTTGGGGATCTTTCGAAGGTTTTTCAAGAAATTCATCGGGGTAAGTGATTCTAACTCAGATTTGGCTAGAACACATGAATCTATCATTGAATTCATCATTTAATTCGTGAGTTGGGATGGAATTTGGGAGGAAAAATTGTGGAATCTTCCAAAAATATAAAATGATGATTTGAAGGACCAAATGGTACCAGAATTGGATTACTTTGGTATGGTTAGTCTCGTGAGGGTATGAGGATTGTGAAAATGTAAATTTTACCCGATTTCGAGACGTAGGCTAGATCGAAATGAAATTTCAGAAGTTGCAGTATTTCTATTGAGTCATTTGGGATGTGTGTGCAAAAGTTTAGGTCATTCAGACGAGATTTGATAGACTTTATGATCGAAAGCATAATTTAAGAGTTCTTGGAGTTCTTGGACTTGAATCCTGTGTTAGATTGGTGATTTGATGTTGTTGTGAGCGTTCCGAAGTTTTGAACAAGTTTGAACGATGTCATGGGATGTGTTAGTACAATTAGTTTGAAGTTCCGGGGGGTTTCGGGATGTTTTAGGCCTAAAATCATAGCAATAGCAGGTCTAGAGGGGTTGCAGGCCTCGGAACCCACCAGCGCGGTCCACAAAAAATGAAGTGCGGTCGCGGTAGGTGCTGTGCTGACCGCACAAAATGCAGTGCGGCCGCGGTGGGGAACATTTCACTGGCTCTACTTCGGAAGCTCATATATTTTGATCTACAAGGAATTTTGAGATGATTCAAGAATGAAAGTTGTAGCCCTTCGTGTCTAGTTTCCATAAAAGTAAAGATATCACAAGTTGGACATTTGTAGGGAAAGTTATGGCCAAAATACTAAAGCCTATCACTGCAGATGAAAACCTGTGCGGCCACAGTCATTTTTGTGCAGACCGCAGTCGTTTTTGTGCGGTCTGCAGAGGTGAAAATCTGTGGGGTACTCTATAAATACAAGTTTATGGGTTTTATTAATATTTTGACCTAGAGAGCTCGAATTTCACGGATCTTTCGAATGTTATTCAAGAAATTCATCGGGGTAAGTGATTCTAACTCAGATTTGGCTAGAACACATGAATCTATCATTGAATTCATCATTTAATTCGTGAGCTGGGATGGAATTTGGGAAGAAAAGTTGTGGAATCTTCCAAAAATATAAAATGATGATTTGAAGGACCAAAAGGTACCGGAATTGGATAACTTTGGTATGGTTAGACTCGTGAGGGTATGGGGATTCAGAAAATGAAAATTTTATGCTATTTCGAGACGTGGGCCAGGTCGGAATGAAATTCCGGAAGTTGCAGCATTTCCGTTGTGTCATTTGGGATGTGTGTGCAAATTTTCAGGTCATTCGGACGAGATTTGATAGACTTTTTGATCGAAAGCATAATTTAAGAGTTCTTGGAGTTCTTTGACTTGAATCCTATGTTAAATTGGTGATTTGATGTTGTTGTGAGCGTTCTGAAGTTTTGAACAAGTTTGAACGATGTCATGGAATGTGTTGGTACAATTGGTTTGAAGTTCCGGGGGGTTCCAGAATGTTTTAGGCTGAAAATCATAGTTGTAGCAGGTCCAGAAGGGTTGCAGGCCTCGGAACCCACCAGCGCGGTCCACACAAAATGAAGTGCGGTCGCAGTAGGTGTTGTGCGAACCGCACAAAATGCAGTGCGGCCGCGGTGGTGAACATTTCACTGGTTCTATTTCGAAAGCTCATATATTTTGATCTACTTGGAATTTTAAGATGATTTAAAAACAAAAGTTGTAGCCCTTCATGTCTAGTTTCCAGAAATGTAAAGATATCACAATTTGTACATCTGTAGCGAAAGTTATGTCCAAAACTAAAGCCTTTCACTGTAGATAAAAACCTGTGCGGCCGCAGTCGTTTTTGTGCGGACCGCACTGGTTTTGTGCGGACCGCGGTCGTTTTTGTACGGTCCGTAGAGGTGGAAATCTATGGGGTACTCAATAAATACGAGGTTTTAGTTTTTATTTAACATTTTGACCTAGAGAGCTCGAATTTTGGGGATCTTTCGAAGGTTTTTCAAAAAATTCATCGGGGTAAGTGATTCTAACTCAGATTTGGCTAGAACACATGAATCTATCATTGAATTCATCATTTAATTCGTGAGTTGGGATGGAATTTGGGAGGAAAAATTGTGGAATCTTCCAAAAATATAAAATGATGATTTGAAGGACCAAATGGTACCAGAATTGGATTACTTTGGTATGGTTAGTCTCGTGAGGGTATGAGGATTGTGAAAATGTAAATTTTACCCGATTTTGAGACGTGGGCCAGATCGAAATGAAATTTCAGAAGTTGCAGTATTTCCGTTTTGTCATTTGGGATGTGTGTGCAAATTTTCAGGTCATTCGGACGAGATTTGATAGACTTTATGATCGAAAGCATAATTTAAGAGTTCTTGGAGTTCTTAGACTTGAATCCTATGTTAAATTGGCGATTTGATGTTGTTGTGAGCAATCTGAAGTTTTGAACAAGTTTGAACGATGTCATGGAATGTGTTGGTACAATTGGTTTGAAGTTCCGGGGGGTTCCGGTTAGGTTTCGGGATGTTTTAGGCTGAAAATTATAGCTGTAGCAGGTCCAGAAGGGTTGCAGGCCTCGGAACCCACCAGCGCGGTCCGCACAAAATGAAGTGAAGTCGCATTAGGTGTTGTGTGGACCGCACAAAATGCAGTGCGGCCGCGGTGTGGAACATTTCACTGGTTCTATTTCGGAAGCTCATATATTTTGATCTACTTGGAATTTTAAGATGATTTAAAAACAAAAGTTGTGCCCTTCGTGTCTAGTTTCTAGAAATGTAAAAATATCACAATTTGTACATCTGTAGCGAAAGTTATAGCCAAAACTAAAGCCTTTCACTGCAGATAAAAACCTGTGCGGCCGCAGTCGTTTTTGTGCGGACCGCACTGGTTTTGTGCGGACTGCGGTCGTTTTCGTGCGGTTCGTAGAGATGGAAATCTGTGGGGTACTCAATAAATACGAAGTTTTGGTTTTTATTTAATATTTTGAGCTAGAGAGCTCGAATTTTGGGGATCTTTCGAAGGTTTTTCAAGAAATTCATCGAGGTAAGTGATTCTAACTCAGATTTGGCTAGAACACATGAATCTATCATTGAATTCATCATTTAATTCGTGAGTTGGGATGAAATTTGGGAGGAAAAATTGTGGAATCTTCCAAAAATATAAAATGATGATTTGAAGGACCAAATGGTATAGGAATTGGATTACTTTGGTATGGTTAGTCTCGTGAGGGTATGAGGATTCTGAAAATGTAAATTTTACCCGATTTCGAGACGTGGGCCAGATCGAAATGAAATTTCAGAAGTGGCAGTATTTCTATTGAGTCATTTGGGATGTGTGTGCAAAATTTGAGGTCATTCGGACGAGATTTGATAGACTTTTTGATCGAAAGCATAATTTAAGAGTTCTTGGAGTTCTTAGGCATGAATCCTGTGTTAAATTGGTGATTTGATGTTGTTATGAGCGTTCCAAAGTTTTGAACAAGTTTGAACGATGTCATGGGATGTGTTGGTACAATTAGTTTGAAGTTTCGGGGGTCCCGGGTGAGTTCCGGGTAGGTTTCGGGATGTTTTAGGCCTAAAATCATAGCAATAGCAGGTCTAGAAGGGTTGCAGTCCTCGGAACCCACCAGCGCGGTCAGCACAAAATGAAGTGCGGTCGCGGTAAGTGCTGTGCTGACCGCACAAAATGCATTGCGGCCGCGGTGGGGAACATTTCACTGGTTCTACTTCAGAAGCTTATATATTTTGATCTACAAGGAATTTTGAGATGATTCAAGAACAAAAGTTGTAGCCCTTCGTATCTAGATTCCAGAAAAGTAAAGATATCACAATTTGGACATCTGTAGTGAATGTTATGGCCAAAATACTAAAGCCTATCACTACATATGAAAACCTGTGCAGCCGCAGTCATTTTTGTGCAGACCGCGGTCGTTTTTGTGCGGTCCGCAAAGGTGAAAATCTGTGGGGTACTCTATAAATACAAGTTTATGGGTTTTATTAATATTTTGACCTAGAGAGCTCGAATTTTGGCGATCTTTCGAAGGTTTTTCATGAAATTCATCGGGGTAAGTGATTCTAACTCGGATTTGGCTAGAACACATGAATCTATCATTGAATTCATTATTTAATTCGTGAGTTGGGATGGAATTTGGGAAGAAAAGTTGTGGAATCTTCCAAAAATATAAAATGATGATTTGAAGGACCAAATGATACTGGAATGGGATAATTTTGGTATGGTTAGACTCGTGAGGGTATGAGGATTCTGAAAATGTAAATTTTACCCGATTTCGAGATGTGGTCCAGGTCAAAATGAAATTCCAGAAGTTGCAGTATTTCCGTTGTGTCATTTGGGATGTGCGCGCAAAATTTTAGGTCATTCGGACGAGATTTGATAGACTTTATGATCGAAAGCATAATTTAAGAGTTCTTGGAGTTCTTAGACTTGAATCCTGTGTTAGATTGGTGATTTGATGTTGTTGTGAGAGTTCCGAAGTTTTGAACAAGTTTGAACGATGTCATGGGATGTGTTGGTACAATTAGTTTGAAGTTCCGGGGGTTCCGGGTAGGTTCCGGGATGTTTAGGCCTAAAATCATAGCAATAGCAGGTCTAGAGGGGTTGCAGGCCTCGGAACCCACCATCGCGGTCTACAAAAAATGAAGTGCGGTCGCGGTAGGTGCTGTGCTTACCGCACAAAATGCAGTGCGGCAGCGGTGGGAAACATTTCACTGGCTCTACTTCGGAAGCTCATATATTTTGATTTACAAGGTATTTTGAGATGATTCAAGAACGAAATTTTTAGCCCTTCGTGTCTACTTTCCAAAAAAGTAATGATATCACAATTTGGACAACTGTAGGGAAATTTATGGCCAAAATACTTAAAGCCTATCACTGCAGATGAAAACCTGTGCGGCCGCAGTCGTTTTTGTGCAGACCGCGGTCGTTTTTGTGCGGTCCGCAGAGGTGAAAATCTGTGGGATACTCTATAAATACAAGTTTATGGGTTTTATTATTATTTTGACCTAGAGAGCTTGAATTTCACGGATCTTTCGAAGGTTTTTCAAGAAATTCATCGGGGGTAAGTGATTCTAACTCAGATTTGGCTAGAACACATGAATCTATCATTGAATTCATCATTTAATTCGTGAGTTGGGATGGAATTTGGGAAGAAAAGTTGTGGAATCTTCCAAAAATATAAAATGATGATTTGAAGGACCAAATGGTACTGGAATTGGATAATTTTGGTATAGTTAGACTCGTGAGGGTATGAGAATTCTGAAAATGTAAATTTTACCTGATTTCGAGATTTGGGCCAGGTCAAAATGAAATTCCTGAAGTTGTAGTATTTCTATTGAGTCATTTGGGATGTGTGTGCAAAATTTTAGGTCATTCGGACGAGATTTGATAGACTTTATGATCGAAAGCATAATTTAAGAGTTCTTGGAGTTTTAGGCTTGAATCCTATGTTAAATTGGTGATTTGATGTTGTTATGAGAGTTCCAAAGTTTTGAACAAGTTTGAACGATGTCATGGGATGTGTTGGTACAACTAGTTTGAAGTTCCGGAGGGTTCCGGGTAGGTTTCGGAATGTTTTAGGCCTAAAATCATAGCAATAGTAGGTCTAGAAGGGTTGCAGTCCTCGAAACCCACCAGCGCGGTCAGCACAAAATGAAGTGCGGTCGCGGTAGGTGCTGTGCTGACCGCACAAAATGCAGTGCGGCTGCGGTGGGGAACATTTCACTGGTTCTACTTCGGAAGCTCATATATTTTGATCTACAAGGAATTTTGAGATGATCCAAGAGCAAAAGTTGTAGCCCTTCATGTCTAGGTTCCAGAAAAGTAATGATATCACAATTTGGACATCTGTTGGGAATGTAATGGCCAAAATACTAAAGCCTATCACTGCAGATGAAAACCTGTGCGGCCGCAGTCGTTTTTGTGTAGACTGCGGTCATTTTTGTGCGGTCTGCAAAGGTGAAAATCTGTGGGGTACTCTATAAATACAAGTTTATGGGTTTTATTAATATTTTGACCTAGAGAGCTCGAATTTTGGCGATCTTTCGAAGGTTTATCATGAAATTCATCGGGGTAAGTGATTCTAACTCGGATTTGGCTAGAACACATGAATCTATCATTGAATTCATTATTTAATTCGTGAGTTGGGATGGAATTTATAAAGAAAAGTTGTGGAATCTTCCAAAAATATAAAATGATGATTTGAAGGACCAAATGATACTGAAATAGGATAATTTTGGTATGGTTAGACTCGTGAGGGTATGAGGAATTTGAAATTGTAAATTTTACCTGATTTCGAGATGTGGTCCAGGTCAAAATGAAATTCCGGAAGTTGCAGTATTTCCGTTGTGTCATTTGGGATGTGTGCGCAAAATTTTAGGTCATTCGGACGAGATTTAATAGACTTTATGATCGAAAGCATAATTTAAGAGTTCTTGGAGTTCTTAGACTTGAATCCTGTGTTAGATTGGTGATTTGATGTTGTTGTGAGCGTTCCGAAGTTTTGAACAAGTTTGAACGATGTCATGGGATGTGTTGGTACAATTAGTTTGAAGTTCCGGGGGGGGGGGGTTACGGGTAGGTTCCAGGATGTTTTAGGCCTAAAATCATAGCAATAGCAGGTCTAGAGGGGTTGCAGGTCTGGGAACCCACCAGTGCGGTCTATAAAAAATGAAGTGCGGTCGCGGTAGGTGCTGTGCTGACCGCACAAAATGCAGTTCGGCCGCGGTGGGGAACATTTCACTGGCTCTACTTCGGAAGCTCATATATTTTGATCTACAAGGAATTTTGAGATGAACCAAGAACGACATTTGTAGCCCTTCGTGTCTAGTTTCCAAAAAAGTAAAGATATCACAATTTGGACATTTGTAGGGAAAGTTATGAGCAAAATACTAAAGCCTATCACTGCAGATGAAAACCTGTGCGGCCGCAGTCGTATTTGTGCAGACTGCAGTCGTTTTTGTGCGGTCCACAGAGGTGAAAATCTGTGGGGTACTCTATAAATACAAGTTTACGGGTTTTATTAATATTTTGACCTAGTGAGCTTGAATTTTGGGGATCTTTCGAAGGTTTTTCAAGAAATTCATTGGGGTAAGTGATTCTAACTCAGATTTGGCTAGAACACATGAATCTATCATTGAATTCATCATTTAATTTGTGAGTTGGGATGGAATTTGGGAAGACAAGTTGTGGAATCTTCCAAAAATATAAAATGATGATTTGAAGGACCAAATGGTACCGGAATTGGATAACTTTGGTATGGTTAGACTCGTGAGGGTATGAGGATTCAGAAAATGTAAATTTTATGCAATTTCGAGATGTGGGCCAGGTCGGAATGAAATTCCGGAAGTTGCAGTATTTCCGTTGTGTCATTTGGAATGTGTGAGCAAATTTTCAGGTCATTCGAACGAGATTTGATAGACTTTTTGATCGAAAGCATAATTTAAGAGTTCTTGGAGTTCTTAGACTTGAATCCTATGTTAAATTGGTGATTTGATGTTGTTGTGAGCATTCTGAAGTTTTGAACAAGTTTGAACGATGTCATGGAATGTGTTGGTACAATTGGTTTGAAGTTCCGGGGGGTTCCGGGTAGGTTTCGGGATGTTTTAGGCTGAAAATCATAGCTGTAGCAGGTCCAGAATGGTTGCAGGCCTCGGAACCCACCAGCGCGGTCCGCACAAAATGAAGTGCGGTCGCATTAGGTGTTGTGTGGACCGCACAAAATGCAATGCGACCGCGGTGGGGAACATTTCACTGGTTCTATTTCGGAAGCTCATATATTTTGATCTACTTGGAATTTTAAGATGATTTAAAAACAAAAGTTGTAGCCCTTCGTGTCTAGTTTCCAGAAATGCAAAGATATCACAATTTGTACATCTGTAGCAAAACTTATAGCCAAAACTAAAGCCTTTCACTGCAGATAAAAACCTGTGCGGCCGTAGTCGTTTTAGTGCGGACCGCACTGGTTTTGTGCGGACTGCGGTCGTTTTTGTGCGGTCCGTAGAGGTGGAAATCTGTGGGGTACTCAATAAATACGAGGTTTTGGTTTTTATTTAATATTTTGACCTAGAGAGCTCGAATTTTGGGGATCTTTCGAAGGTTTTTCAAGAAATTCATCGAGGTAAGTGATTCTAACTCAGATTTGGCTAGAACACATGAATCTATCATTGAATTCATCATTTAATTCATGAGTTGGGATGGAATTTGGGAGGAAAATTGTGGAATCTTCCAAAAAAATAAAATGATGATTTGAAGGACCAAATGGCACCGGAATTGGATTACTTTGGTATGGTTAGTTTCGTGAGGGTATGAGGATTCTGAAAATGTAAATTGTACCTGCTTTCGAGAGGTGGGCTAGATCGAAATGAAATTTCAAAAGTTGCAATATTTCTATTGAGTCATTTGGGATGTGTGTGCAAAATTTGAGGTCATTCGGACGAGATTTGATAGACTTTTTGATCGAAAGCATAATTTAAGAGTTCTTGGAGTTATTAGGCTTGAATCCTATGTTAAATTGGTGATTTGATGTTGTTATGAGCGTTCCGAAGTTTTGAACAAGTTTGAACGATGTCATGGGATGTGTTGGTACAATTAGTTTGAAGTTCCGGAGGGTTCCGAGTAGGTTTCAGAATGTTTTAGGCCTAAAATCATAGCAGTAGCAGGTCTAGAAGGGTTGCAGTCCTCGGAACCCACCAGCGCGGTCAGCACAAAATGAAGTGCGGTCGCGGTAGGTGCTGTGCTGACCGCACAAAATGCAGTGCGGCCGCGGTGGGGAACATTTCACTGGTTCTACTTCGGAAGCTCATATATTTTGATCTACAAGGAATTTTGAGATGATCCAAGAGCAAAAGTTGTAGCCCTTCATGTCTAGTTTCCAGAAAAGTAATGATATCATAATTTGGACATCTGTAGGGAAAGTAATGGCCAAAATACTAAAGCCTATCACTGCAGATGAAAACCTGTGCGGCCGCAGTCGTTTTTGTGTAGACTGCGGTCGTTTTTGTGCGGTCTGCAAAGGTGAAAATCTGTGGGGTACTCTATAAATACAAGTTTATGGGTTTTATTAATATTTTGACCTAGAGAGCTCGAATTTTGGCGATCTTTCGAAGGTTTTTCATGAAATTCATCGGGGTAAGTGATTCTAACTCGGATTTGGCTAGAACACATGAATCTATCATTGAATTCATTATTTAATTCGTGAGTTGGGATGGAATTTATTAAGAAAAGTTGTGGAATCTTCCAAAAATATAAAATGATGATTTGAAGGACCAAATAATACTGGAATTGGATAATTTTGGTATTGTTAGACTCGTGAGGGTATGAGGAATCTGAAAATGTAAATTTTACCCGATTTCGAGATGTGGTCTAGGTCAAAATGAAATTCCGGAAGTTGCAGTATTTCCGTTGTGTCATTTGGGATATGTGCGCAAAATTTTAGGTCATTCGGACGAGATTTGATAGACTTTATGATCGAAAGCATATTTAAGAGTTCTTGGAGTTCTTAGACTTGAATCCTGTGTTAGATTGGTGATTTGATGTTGTTGTGAGCGATCCGAAGTTTTGAACAAGTTTGAACGATGTCATGGGATGTGTTGGTACACTTAGTTTGAAGTTCCGGGGGGTTTCGGGATGTTTTAGGCCTAAAATCATAGCAATAGCAGGTCTAGAAGGGTTGCAGTCCTCAGAACCCACCAGCGCGGTCAACACAAAATGAAGTGCGGTCACGGTAGGTGATGTGCTGACCGCACAAAATGCAGTGCGGCCGCGGTGGGGAACATTTCACTGGTTCTACTTCGGAAGCTCATATATTTTGATCTACAAGGAATTTTGAGATGATTCAAGAACTAAAGTTGTATCCCTTCGTGTCTAGTTTCCAGAAAAGTAAAGATATCACAATTTGGACATCTGTAGGGAAAGTTATGACCAAAATACTAAAGCCTATCACTGCAGATAAAAACCTGTGCGGCCGCAGTCGTTTTTGTGCAGACCGCGGTCGTTTTTGTGCGGTCCGCAGAGGTGAAAATCTGTAGGGTACTCTATAAATACAAGTTTATGGGTTTTATTAATATTTTGACCTAGAGAGCTCGAATTTTGGCGATCTTTCGTAGGTTTTTCAAGAAATTCATCGGGGTAAGTGATTCTAACTCAGATTTGGCTAGAACACATAAATCTATCATTGAATTCATCATTTAATTCGTGAGTTGGGATGGAATTTGGGAAGAAAAGTTGTGGAATCTTCCAAAAATATAAAATGATGATTTGAAGGACCAAATGGTACCGGAATTGGATAACTTTGGAATGGTTAGACTCGTGAGGGTATGAGGATTCAGAAAATGTAAATTTTACCCAATTACGAGATGTGGGCCAGGTCAGAATGAAATTCCGGAAGTTGCAGTATTTCCGTTGTGTCATTTGGAATATGTGTGCAACTTTTCAGGTCATTCGGACGAGATTTGATAGACTTTTTGATCGAAAACATAATTTAAGAGTTCTTGAAGTTCTTAGACTTGAATCCTATGTTAAATTGGTGATTTAATGTTGTTGTGAGCATTCTGAAGTTTTGAACAAGTTTGAACGATGTCATGGAATGTGTTGGTACAATTGGTTTGAAGTTCCGGGGGGTTCCGGGTAGGTTTCGGGATGTTTTAGGCTGAAAATCATAGCTGTAGCAGGTCCAGAAGGGTTGCAGGCCTCGGAACCCACCAGCGCGGTCCGCACAAAATGAAGTGCGGTCGCATTAGGTGTTGTGTGGACCGCACAAAATGCAGTGCGACCGCGGTGGGGAACATTTCACTGGTTCTATTTCGGAAGCTCATATATTTTGATCTACTTGGAATTTTAAGATGATTTAAAAACAAAAGTTGTAGCCCTTCGTGTCTAGTTTCCAGAAATGCAAAGATATCACAATTTGTACATCTGTAGCGAAACTTATAGCCAAAACTAAAGCCTTTCACTGCAGATAAAAACCTGTGCGACCGCAGTCGTTTTAGTGCGGACCGCACTGGTTTTGTGCGGACTGCGGTCGTTTTTGTGCGGTCCGTAGAGGTGGAAATCTGTGGGGTACTCAATAAATATGAGGTTTTGGTTTTTATTTAATATTTTGACCTAGAGAGCTCAAATTTTGGGGATCTTTCGAAGGTTTTTCAAGAAATTCATCGAGGTAAGTGATTCTAACTCAGATTTGGCTAGAACACATGAATCTATCATTGAATTCATCATTTAATTCGTGAGTTGGGATGGAATTTGGGAGGAAAATTGTGGAATCTTCCAAAAATATAAAATGATGATTTGAAGGACCAAATGGTACCGGAATTGGATTACTTTGGTATGGTTAGTCTCGTGAGGGTATGAGGATTCTGAAAATGTAAATTGTACCTGATTTCGAGACGTGGGCCAGATCGAAATTAAATTTCAGAAGTTGCAATATTTCTATTGAGTCATTTGGGATGTGTGTGCAAAATTTGAGGTCATTCGGACGAGATTTGATAGACTTTTTGATCGAAAGCATAATTTAAGCGTTCTTGGAGTTCTTAGGCTTGAATCCTATGTTAAATTGGTGATTTGATGTTGTTATGAGAGTTCCAAAGTTTTGAACAAGTTTGAACGATGTCATGGGATGTGTTGGTACAATTAGTTTGAAGTTCCGGAGGGTTCCGGGTAGGTTTCGGAATGTTTTAGGCCTAAAATCATAGCAATAGCAGGTCTAGAAGGGTTGCATTCCTCGGAACCCACCAGCGCGGTCAGCACAAAATGAAGTGCGGTCGCGGTAGGTGCTGTGCTGACCGCACAAAATGCAGTGCGGTCGCGGTAGGTGCTGTGCTGACCGCACAAAATGCAGTGCGGCCGCGGTGGGGAACATTTCACTGGTTCTACTTCGGAAGCTCATATATTTTGATCTACAAGGAATTTTGAGATGATCCAAGAGCAAAAGTTGTAGCCCTTCATGTCTAGTTTCCAGAAAAGTAATGATATCATAATTTGGACATCTGTAGGGAAAGTAATGGCCAAAATACTAAAGCCTATCACTGCAGATGAAAACCTGTGCGGCCGCAGTCGTTTTTGTGTAGACTGCGGTCGTTTTTGTGCGGTCTGCAAAGGTGAAAATCTGTGGGGTACTCTATAAATACAAGTTTATGGGTTTTATTAATATTTTGACCTAGAGAGCTCGAATTTTGGCGATCTTTCGAAGGTTTTTCATGAAATTCATCGGGGTAAGTGATTCTAACTCGGATTTGGCTAGAACACATGAATCTATCATTGAATTCATTATTTAATTCGTGAGTTGGGATGGAATTTATTAAGAAAAGTTGTGGAATTTTCCAAAAATATAAAATGATGATTTGAAGGACCAAATGATACTGGAATAGGATAATTTTGGTATGGTTAGACTCGTGAGGGTATGAGGAATTTGAAATTGTAAATTTTACCCGATTTCGAGATGTGGTCCAGGTCAAAATGAAATTCCGGAAGTTGCAGTATTTCCGTTGTGTCATTTGGGATGTGTGCGCAAAATTTTAGGTCATTCGGACGAGATTTGATAGACTTTATGATTGAAAGCATAATTTAAGAGTTCTTGGAGTTCTTAGACTTGAATCCTGTGTTAGATTGGTGATTTGATGTTGTTGTGAGCGTTCCGAAGTTTTGAACAAGTTTGAACGATGTCATGGGATGTGTTGGTACAATTAGTTTGAAGTTCCGGGGGGGGGGTTACGGGTAGGTTCCAGGATGTTTTAGGCCTAAAATCATAGCAATAGCTGGTCTAGAGGGGTTGCAGGTCTGGGAACCCACCAGTGCGGTCTATAAAAAATGAAGTGCGGTCGCGGTAGGTGCTGTGCTGACCGCACAAAATGCAGTTCGGCCGCGGTGGGGAACATTTCACTGGCTCTACTTCGGAAGCTCATATATTTTGATCTATAAGGAATTTTGAGATGAACCAAGAACGACATTTGTAGCCCTTCGTGTCTAGTTTCAAAAAAATAAAGATATCACAATTTGGACATTTGTAGGGAAATTTATGACCAAAATACTAAAGCCTATCATTGCAGATGAAAACCTGTGCGGCCGCAGTCGTATTTGTGCAGACTGCAGTCGTTTTTGTGCGGTCCGCAGAGGTGAAAATCTGTGGGGTACTCTATAAATACAAGTTTACGGGTTTTATTAATATTTTGACCTAGTGAGCTTGAATTTTGGGGATCTTTCGAAGGTTTTTCAAGAAATTCATTGGGGTAAGTGATTCTAACTCAGATTTGGCTAGAACACATGAATCTATCATTGAATCCATCATTTAATTCGTGAGTTGGGATGGAATTTGGGAAGAAAAGTTGTGGAATCTTCCAAAAATATAAAATGATGATTTGAAGGACCAAATGGTACCGGAATTGGATAACTTTGGTATGGTTAGACTCGTGAGGGTATGAGGATTCAGAAAATGTAAATTTTACGCAATTTCGAGATGTGGGCCAGGTCGGAATGAAATTCCGGAAGTTGCAGTATTTCCGTTGTGTCATTTGGAATGTGTGTGCAAATTTTCAGGTCATTCGAACGAGATTTGATAGACTTTTTGATCGAAAGCATAATTTAAGAGTTCTTGGAGTTCTTAGACTTGAATCCTATGTTAAATTGGTGATTTGATGTTGTTGTGAGCATTCTGAAGTTTTGAACAAGTTTGAACGATGTCATGGAATGTGTTGGTACAATTGGTTTGAAGTTCCGGGGGGTTCCGGGTAGGTTTCGGGATGTTTTAGGCTGAAAATCATAGCTGTAGCAGGTCCAGAAGGGTTGCAGGCCTCGGAACCCACCAGCGCGGTCCGCACAAAATGAAGTGCGGTCGCATTAGGTGTTGTGTGGACCGCACAAAATGCAATGCGACCGCGGTGGGGAACATTTCACTGGTTCTATTTCGGAAGCTCATATATTTTGATCTACTTGGAATTTTAAGATGATTTAAAAACAAAAGTTGTAGCCCTTCGTGTCTAGTTTCCAGAAATGCAAAGATATCACAATTTCTACATCTGTAGCAAAACTTATAGCCAAAACTAAAGCCTTTCACTGCAGATAAAAACCTGTGCGGCCGCAGTCGTTTTAGTGCGGACCGCACTGGTTTTGTGCGGACTGCGGTCGTTTTTGTGCGGTCCGTAGAGGTGGAAATCTGTGGGGTACTCAATAAATACGAGGTTTTGGTTTTTATTTAATATTTTGACCTAGAGAGCTCGAATTTTGGGGATCTTTCGAAGGTTTTTCAAGAAATTCATCGAGGTAAGTGATTCTAACTCAGATTTGGCTAGAACACATGAATCTATCATTGAATTCATCATTTAATTCGTGAGTTGGGATGGAATTTGGGAGGAAAATTGTGGAATCTTCCAAAAAAATAAAATGATGATTTGAAGGACCAAATGGTACCGGAATTGGATTACTTTGGTATGGTTAGTTTCGTGAGGGTATGAGGATTCTGAAAATGTAAATTGTACCTGCTTTCGAGACGTGGGCCAGATCGAAATGAAATTTCAAAAGTTGCAATATTTCTATTGAGTCATTTGGGATGTGTGTGCAAAATTTGAGGTCATTCGGACGAGATTTGATAGACTTTTTGATCGAAAGCATAATTTAAGAGTTCTTGGAGTTATTAGGCTTGAATCCTATGTTAAATTGGTGATTTGATGTTGTTATGAGCGTTCCGAAGTTTTGAACAAGTTTGAACGATGTCATGGGATGTGTTGGTACAATTAGTTTGAAGTTCCGGAGGGTTCCGAGTAGGTTTCAGAATGTTTTAGGCCTAAAATCATAGTAGTAGCAGGTCTAGAAGGGTTGCAGTCCTCGGAACCCACCAGCGCGGTCAGCACAAAATGAAGTGCGGTCGCGGTAGGTGCTGTGCTGACCGCACAAAATGCAGTGCGGCCGCGGTGGGGAACATTTCACTGGTTCTACTTCGGAAGCTCATATATTTTGATCTACAAGGAATTTTGAGATGATCCAAGAGCAAAAGTTGTAGCCCTTCATGTCTAGTTTCCAGAAAAGTAATGATATCATAATTTGGACATCTGTAGGGAAAGTAATGGCCAAAATACTAAAGCCTATCACTGCAGATGAAAACCTGTGCGGCCGCAGTCGTTTTTGTGTAGACTGCGGTCGTTTTTGTGCGGTCTGCAAAGGTGAAAATCTGTGGGGTACTCTATAAATACAAGTTTATGGGTTTTATTAATATTTTGACCTAGAGAGCTCGAATTTTGGCGATCTTTCGAAGGTTTTTCATGAAATTCATCGGGGTAAGTGATTCTAACTCAGATTTGGCTAGAACACATGAATCTATCATTGAATTCATTATTTAATTCGTGAGTTGGGATGGAATTTATTAAGAAAAGTTGTGGAATCTTCCAAAAATATAAAATGATGATTTGAAGGACCAAATAATACTGGAATTGGATAATTTTGGTATTGTTAGACTCGTGAGGGTATGAGGAATCTGAAAATGTAAATTTTACCCGATTTCGAGATGTGGTCTAGGTCAAAATGAAATTCCGGAAGTTGCAGTATTTCCGTTGTGTCATTTGGGATATGTGCACAAAATTTTAGGTCATTCGGACGAGATTTGATAGACTTTATGATCGAAAGCATATTTAAGAGTTCTTGGAGTTCTTAGACTTGAATCCTGTGTTAGATTGGTGATTTGATGTTGTTGTGAGCGATCCGAAGTTTTGAACAAGTTTGAACGATGTCATGGGATGTGTTGGTACACTTAGTTTGAAGTTCCGGGGGGTTTCGGGATGTTTTAGGCCTAAAATCATAGCAATAGCAGGTCTAGAAGGGTTGCAGTCCTCAGAACCCACCAGCGCGGTCAGCACAAAATGAAATGCGGTCACGGTAGGTGATGTGCTGACCGCACAAAATGCAGTGCGGCCGCGGTGGGGAACATTTCACTGGTTCTACTTCGGAAGCTCATATATTTTGATCTACAAGGAATTTTGAGATGATTCAAGAACTAAAGTTGTATCCCTTCGTGTCTAGTTTCCAGAAAAGTAAAGATATCACAATTTGGACATCTGTAGGGAAAGTTATGACCAAAATACTAAAGCCTATCACTGTAGATAAAAACCTGTGCGGCCGCAGTCGTTTTTGTGCAGACCGCGGTCGTTTTTGTGCGGTCCGCAGAGGTGAAAATCTGTAGGGTACTCTATAAATACAAGTTTATGGGTTTTATTAATATTTTGACCTAGAGAGCTCGAATTTTGGCGATCTTTCGTAGGTTTTTCAAGAAATTCATCGGGGTAAGTGATTCTAACTCAGATTTGGCTAGAACACATGAATCTATCATTGAATTCATCATTTAATTCGTGAATTGGGATGGAATTTGGGAAGAAAAGTTGTGGAATCTTCCAAAAATATAAAATGATGATTTGAAGGACCAAATGGTACCGGAATTGGATAACTTTGGAATGGTTAGACTCGTGAGGGTATGAGGATTCAGAAAATGTAAATTTTACGCAATTTCGAGATGTGGGCCAGGTCAGAATGAAATTCCGGAAGTTACAGTATTTCCGTTGTGTCATTTGGAATGTGTGTGCAAATTTTCAGGTCATTCGGACGAGATTTGATAGACTTTTTGATCGAAAGCATAATTTAAGAGTTCTTGGAGTTCTTAGACTTGAATCCTATGTTAAATTGGTGATTTAATGTTGTTGTGAGCATTCTGAAGTTTTGAACAAGTTTGAACGATGTCATGGAATGTGTTGGTACAATTGGTTTGAAGTTCCGGGGGGTTCCGGGTAGGTTTCGGGATGTTTTAGGCTGAAAATCATAGCTGTAGCAGGTCCAGAAGGGTTGCAGGCCTCGGAACCCACCAGCGCGGTCCGCACAAAATGAAGTGCGGTCGCATTAGGTGTTGTGTGGACCGCACAAAATGCAATGCGACCGCGGTGGGGAACATTTCACTGGTTCTATTTCGGAAGCTCATATATTTTGATCTACTTGGAATTTTAAGATGATTTAAAAACAAAAGTTGTAGCCCTTCGTGTCTAGTTTCCAGAAATGCAAAGATATCACAATTTGTACATCTGTAGCGAAACTTATAGCCAAAACTAAAGCCTTTCACTGCAGATAAAAACCTGTGCGGCCGCAGTCGTTTTAGTGCGGACCGCACTGGTTTTGTGCGGACTGCGGTCGTTTTTGTGCGGTCCGTAGAGGTGGAAATCTGTTGGGTACTCAATAAATACGAGGTTTTGGTTTTTATTTAATATTTTGACCTAGAGAGCTCGAATTTTGGGGATCTTTCGAAGGTTTTTCAAGAAATTCATCGAGGTAAGTGATTCTAACTCAGATTTGGCTAGAACACATGAATCTATCATTGAATTCATCATTTAATTCGTGAGTTGGGATGGAATTTGGGAGGAAAATTGTGGAATCTTCCAAAAAAATAAAATGATGATTTGAAGGACCCAATGGTACCGGAATTGGATTACTTTGGTATGGTTAGTTTCGTGAGGGTATGAGGATTCTGAAAATGTAAATTGTACCTGCTTTCGAGACGTGGGCCAGATCGAAATGAAATTTCAAAAGTTGCAATATTTCTATTGAGTCATTTGGGATGTGTGTGCAAAATTTGAGGTCATTCGGACGAGATTTGATAGACTTTTTGATCGAAAGCATAATTTAAGAGTTCTTAGAGTTATTAGGCTTGAATCCTATGTTAAATTGGTGATTTGATGTTGTTATGAGCGTTCCGAAGTTTTGAACAAGTTTGAACGATGTCATGGGATGTGTTGGTACAATTAGTTTGAAGTTCCGGAGGGTTCCGGGTAGGTTTCAGAATGTTTTAGGCCTAAAATCATAGTAGTAGCAGGTCTAGAAGGGTTGCAGTCCTCGGAACCCACCAGCGCGGTCAGCACAAAATGAAGTGCGGTCGCGGTAGGTGCTGTGCTGACCGCACAAAATGCAGTGCGGCCGCGGTGGGGAACATTTCACTGGTTCTACTTCGGAAGCTCATATATTTTGATCTACAAGGAATTTTGAGATGATCCAAGAGCAAAAGTTGTAGCCCTTCATGTCTAGTTTCCAGAAAAGTAATGATATCATAATTTGGACATCTGTAGGGAAAGTAATGGCCAAAATACTAAAGCCTATCACTGCAGATGAAAACCTGTGCGGCCGCAGTCGTTTTTGTGTAGACTGCGGTCGTTTTTGTGCGGTCTGCAAAGGTGAAAATCTGTGGGGTACTCTATAAATACAAGTTTATGGGTTTTATTAATATTTTGACCTAGAGAGCTCGAATTTTGGCGATCTTTTGAAGGTTTTTCATGAAATTCATCGGGGTAAGTGATTCTAACTCGGATTTGGCTAGAACACATGAATCTATCATTGAATTCATTATTTAATTCGTGAGTTGGGATGGAATTTATTAAGAAAAGTTGTGGAATCTTCCAAAAATATAAAATGATGATTTGAAGGACCAAATAATACTGGAATTGGATAATTTTGGTATTGTTAGACTCGTGAGGGTATGAGGAATCTGAAAATGTAAATTTTACCCGATTTCGAGATGTGGTCTAGGTCAAAATGAAATTCCGGAAGTTGCAGTATTTCCGTTGTGTCATTTGGGATATGTGTGCAAAATTTTAGGTCATTCGGACGAGATTTGATAGACTTTATGATCGAAAGCATATTTAAGAGTTCTTGGAGTTCTTAGACTTGAATCCTGTGTTAGATTGGTGATTTGATGTTGTTGTGAGCGATCCGAAGTTTTGAACAAGTTTGAACGATGTCATGGGATGTGTTGGTACACTTAGTTTGAAGTTCCGGGGGGTTTCGGGATGTTTTAGGCCTAAAATCATAGCAATAGCAGGTCTAGAAGGGTTGCAGTCCTCAGAACCCACCAGCGCGGTCAGCACAAAATGAAGTGCGGTCACGGTAGGTGCTGTGCTGACCGCACAAAATGCAGTGCGGCCGCGGTGGGGAACATTTCACTGGTTCTACTTCGGAAGCTCATATATTTTGATCTACAAGGAATTTTGAGATGATTCAAGAACTAAAGTTGTATCCCTTCGTGTCTAGTTTCCAGAAAAGTAAAGATATCACAATTTGGACATCTGTAGGGAAAGTTATGACCAAAATACTAAAGCCTATCACTGCAGATAAAAACCTGTGCGGCCGCAGTCGTTTTTGTGCAGACCGCGGTCGTTTTTGTGCGGTCCGCAGAGGTGAAAATCTGTAGGGTACTCTATAAATACAAGTTTATGGGTTTTATTAATATTTTGACCTAGAGAGCTCGAATTTTGGCGATCTTTCGTAGGTTTTTCAAGAAATTCATCGGGGTAAGTGATTCTAACTCAGATTTGGCTAGAACACATAAATCTATCATTGAATTCATCATTTAATTCGTGAGTTGGGATGGAATTTGGGAAGAAAAGTTGTGGAATCTTCCAAAAATATAAAATGATGATTTGAAGGACCAAATGGTACCGGAATTGGATAACTTTGGAATGGTTAGACTCGTGAGGGTATGAGGATTCAGAAAATGTAAATTTTACGCAATTTCGAGATGTGGGCCAGGTCAGAATGAAATTCCGGAAGTTGCAGTATTTCCGTTGTGTCATTTGGAATATGTGTGCAAATTTTGAGGTCATTCGGACGAGATTTGATAGACTTTTTGATCGAAAACATAATTTAAGAGTTCTTGGAGTTCTTAGACTTGAATCCTATGTTAAATTGGTGATTTAATGTTGTTGTGAGCATTCTGAAGTTTTGAACAAGTTTGAACGATGTCATGGAATGTGTTGGTACAATTGGTTTGAAGTTCCGGGGGGTTCCGGGTAGGTTTCGGGATGTTTTAGGCTGAAAATCATAGCTGTAGCAGGTCCAGAAGGGTTGCAGGCCTCGGAACCCACCAGCGCGGTCCGCACAAAATGAAGTGCGGTCGCATTAGGTGTTGTGTGGACCGCACAAAATGCAGTGCGACCGCGGTGGGGAACATTTCACTGGTTCTATTTCGGAAGCTCATATATTTTGATCTACTTGGAATTTTAAGATGATTTAAAAACAAAATTTGTAGCCCTTCGTGTCTAGTTTCCAGAAATGCAAAGATATCACAATTTGTACATCTGTAGCAAAACTTATAGCCAAAACTAAAGCCTTTCACTGCAGATAAAAACCTGTGCGGCCGCAGTCGTTTTAGTGCGGACCGCACTGGTTTTGTGCGGACTGCGGTCGTTTTTGTGCGGTCCGTAGAGGTGAAAATCTGTGAGGTACTCAATAAATACGAGGTTTTGGTTTTTATTTAATATTTTGACCTAGAGAGCTCGAATTTTGGGGATCTTTCGAAGGTTTTTCAAGAAATTCATCGAGGTAAGTGATTCTAACTCAGATTTGGCTAGAACACATGAATCTATCATTGAATTCATCATTTAATTCGTGAGTTGGGATGGAATTTGGGAGGAAAATTGTGGAATCTTCCAAAAAAATAAAATGATGATTTGAAGGACCAAATGGTACCGGAATTGGATTACTTTGGTATGGTTAGTTTCGTGAGGGTATGAGGATTCTGAAAATGTAAATTGTACATGCTTTCGAGACGTGGGCCAGATCGAAATGAAATTTCAAAAGTTGCAATATTTCAATTGAGTCATTTGGGATGTGTGTGCAAAATTTGAGGTCATTCGGACGAGATTTGATAGACTTTTTGATCGAAAGCATAATTTAAGCGTTCTTGGAGTTCTTAGGCTTGAATCCTATGTTAAATTGGTGATTTGATGTTGTTATGAGAGTTCCAAAGTTTTGAACAAGTTTGAACGATGTCATGGGATGTGTTGGTTCAATTAGTTTGAAGTTCCGGAGGGTTCCGGGTAGGTTTCGGAATGTTTTAGGCCTAAAATCATAGCAATAGCAGGTCTAGAAGGGTTGCATTCCTCGGAACCCACCAGCGCGGTCAGCACAAAATGAAGTGCGGTCGCGGTAGGTGCTGTGCTGACCGCACAAAATGCAGTGCGGCTGCGGTGGGGAACATTTCACTGGTTCTACTTCGGAAGCTCATATATTTTGATCTACAAGGAATTTTGAGATGATCCAAGAGCAAAAGTTGTAGCCCTTCATGTCTAGTTTCCAGAAAAGTAATGATATCATAATTTGGACATCTGTAGGGAAAGTAATGGCCAAAATACTAAAGCCTATCACTGCAGATGAAAACCTGTGCGGCCGCAGTCGTTTTTGTGTAGACTGCGGTCGTTTTTGTGCGGTCTGCAAAGGTGAAAATCTGTGGGGTACTCTATAAATACAAGTTTATGGGTTTTATTAATATTTTGACCTAGAGAGCTCGAATTTTGGCGATCTTTCGAAGGTTTTTCATGAAATTCATCGGGGTAAGTGATTCTAACTCGGATTTGGCTAGAACACATGAATCTATCATTGAATTCATTATTTAATTCGTGAGTTGGGATGGAATTTATTAAGAAAAGTTGTGGAATCTTCCAAAAATATAAAATGATGATTTGAAGGACCAAATAATACTGGAATTGGATAATTTTGGTATTGTTAGACTCGTGAGGGTATGAGGAATCTGAAAATGTAAATTTTACCCGATTTCGAGATGTGGTCTAGGTCAAAATGAAATTCCGGATGTTGCAGTATTTCCGTTGTGTCATTTGGGATATGTGCGCAAAATTTTAGGTCATTCGGACGAGATTTGATAGACTTTATGATCGAAAGCATATTTAAGAGTTCTTGGAGTTCTTAGACTTGAATCCTGTGTTAGATTGGTGATTTGATGTTGTTGTGAGCGATCCGAGGTTTTGAACAAGTTTGAACGATGTCATGGGATGTGTTGGTACACTTAGTTTGAAGTTCCGGGGGGTTTCGGGATGTTTTAGGCCTAAAATCATAGCAATAGCAGGTCTAGAAGGGTTGCAGTCCTCAGAACCCACCAGCGCGGTCAGCACAAAATGAAGTGCGGTCACGGTAGGTGCTGTGCTGACCGCACAAAATGCAGTGCGGCCGCGGTGGGGAACATTTCACTGGTTCTACTTCGGAAGCTCATATATTTTGATCTACAAGGAATTTTGAGATGATTCAAGAACTAAAGTTGTATCCCTTCGTGTCTAGTTTCCAGAAAAGTAAAGATATCACAATTTGGACATCTGTAGGGAAAGTTATGACCAAAATACTAAAGCCTATCACTGTAGATAAAAACCTGTGCGGCCGCAGTCGTTTTTGTGCAGACCGCGGTCGTTTTTGTGCGGTCCGCAGAGGTGAAAATCTGTAGGGTACTCTATAAATACAAGTTTATGGGTTTTATTAATATTTTGACCTAGAGAGCTCGAATTTTGGCGATCTTTCGTAGGTTTTTCAAGAAATTCATCGGGGTAAGTGATTCTAACTCAGATTTGGCTAGAACACATAAATCTATCATTGAATTCATCATTTAATTCGTGAGTTGGGATGGAATTTGGGAAGAAAAGTTGTGGAATCTTCCAAAAATATAAAATGATGATTTGAAGGACCAAATGGTACCGGAATTGGATAACTTTGGAATGGTTAGACTCGTGAGGGTATGAGGATTCAGAAAATGTAAATTTTACGCAATTTCGAGATGTGGGCCAGGTCAGAATGAAATTCCGGAAGTTGCAGTATTTCCGTTGTGTCATTTGGAATATGTGTGCAAATTTTGAGGTCATTCGGACGAGATTTGATAGACTTTTTGATCGAAAACATAATTTAAGAGTTCTTGGAGTTCTTAGACTTGAATCCTATGTTAAATTGGTGATTTAATGTTGTTGTGAGCATTCTGAAGTTTTGAACAAGTTTGAACGATGTCATGGAATGTGTTGGTACAATTGGTTTGAAGTTCCGGGGGGTTCCGGGTAGGTTTCGGGATGTTTTAGGCTGAAAATCATAGCTGTAGCAGGTCCAGAAGGGTTGCAGGCCTCGGAACCCACCAGCGCGGTCCGCACAAAATGAAGTGCGGTCGCATTAGGTGTTGTGTGGACCGCACAAAATGCAATGCGACCGCGGTGGGGAACATTTCACTGGTTCTATTTCGGAAGCTCATATATTTTGATATACTTGGAATTTTAAGATGATTTAAAAACAAAATTTGTAGCCCTTCGTGTATAGTTTCCAGAAATGCAAAGATATCACAATTTGTACATCTGTAGCAAAACTTATAGCCAAAACTAAAGCCTTTCACTGCAGATAAAAACCTGTGCGGCCGCAGTCGTTTTAGTGCGGACCGCACTGGTTTTGTGCGGACTGCGGTCGTTTTTGTGCGGTCCGTAGAGGTGGAAATCTGTGGGGTACTCAATAAATACGAGGTTTTGGTTTTTATTTAATATTTTGACCTAGAGAGCTCGAATTTTGGGGATCTTTCGAAGGTTTTTCAAGAAATTCATCGAGGTAAGTGATTCTAACTCAGATTTGGCTAGAACACATGAATCTATCATTGAATTCATCATTTAATTCGTGAGTTGGGATGGAATTTGGGAGGAAAATTGTGGAATCTTCCAAAAAAATAAAATGATGATTTGAAGGACCAAATGGTACCGGAATTGGATTACTTTGGTATGGTTAGTTTCGTGAGGGTATGAGGATTCTGAAAATGTAAATTGTACATGCTTTCGAGACGTGGGCCAGATCGAAATGAAATTTCAAAAGTTGCAATATTTCAATTGAGTCATTTGGGATGTGTGTGCAAAATTTGAGGTCATTCGGACGAGATTTGATAGACTTTTTGATCGAAAGCATAATTTAAGCGTTCTTGGAGTTCTTAGGCTTGAATCCTATGTTAAATTGGTGATTTGATGTTGTTATGAGAGTTCCAAAGTTTTGAACAAGTTTGAACGATGTCATGGGATGTGTTGGTACAATTAGTTTGAAGTTCCGGAGGGTTCCGGGTAGGTTTCGGAATGTTTTAGGCCTAAAATCATAGCAATAGCAGGTCTAGAAGGGTTGCATTCCTCGGAACCCACCAGCGCGGTCAGCACAAAATGAAGTGCGGTCGCGGTAGGTGCTGTGCTGACCGCACAAAATGCAGTGCGGCTGCGGTGGGGAACATTTCACTGGTTCTACTTCGGAAGCTCATATATTTTGATCTACAAGGAATTTTGAGATGATCCAAGAGCAAAAGTTGTAGCCCTTCATGTCTAGTTTCCAGAAAAGTAATGATATCATAATTTGGACATCTGTAGGGAAAGTAATGGCCAAAATACTAAAGCCTATCACTGCAGATGAAAACCTGTGCGGCCGCAGTCGTTTTTGTGTAGACTGCGGTCGTTTTTGTGCGGTCTGCAAAGGTGAAAATCTGTGGGGTACTCTATAAATACAAGTTTATGGGTTTTATTAATATTTTGACCTAGAGAGCTCGAATTTTGGCGATCTTTCGAAGGTTTTTCATGAAATTCATCGGGGTAAGTGATTCTAACTCGGATTTGGCTAAAACACATGAATCTATCATTGAATTCATTATTTAATTCGTGAGTTGGGATGGAATTTATTAAGAAAAGTTGTGGAATCTTCCAAAAATATAAAATGATGATTTGAAGGACCAAATGATACTGGAATAGGATAATTTTGGTATGGTTAGACTCGTGAGGGTATGAGGAATTTGAAATTGTAAATTTTACCCGATTTCGAGATGTGGTCCAGGTCAAAATGAAATTCCGGAAGTTGCAGTATTTCTGTTGTGTCATTTGGGATGTGTGCGCAAAATTTTAGGTCATTCGGACGAGATTTGATAGACTTTATGATCGAAAGCATAATTTAAGAGTTCTTGGAGTTCTTAGACTTGAATCCTGTGTTAGATTGGTGATTTGATGTTGTTGTGAGCGTTCCGAAGTTTTGAACAAGTTTGAACGATGTCATGGGATGTGTTGGTACAATTAGTTTGAAGTTCCGGGGGGGTTACGGGTAGGTTCCAGGATGTTTTAGGCCTAAAATCATAGCAATAGCAGGTCTAGAGGGGTTGCAGGTCTGGGAACCCACCAGCGCGGTCTATAAAAAATGAAGTGCGGTCGCGGTAGGTGCTGTGCTGACCGCACAAAATGCAGTTCGGCCGCGGTGGGGAACATTTCACTGGCTCTACTTCGGAAGCTCATATATTTTGATCTACAAGGAATTTTGAGATGAACCAAGAACGACATTTGTAGCCCTTCGTGTCTAGTTTCAAAAAAAGTAAAGATATCACAATTTGGACATTTGTAGGGAAATTTATGACCAAAATACTAAAGCCTATCATTGCAGATGAAAACCTGTGCGGCCGCAGTCGTTTTTGTGCAGACTGCGGTCGTTTTTGTGCGGTCCGCAGAGGTGAAAATCTGTGGGGTACTCTATAAATACAAGTTTACGGGTTTTATTAATATTTTGACCTAGTGAGCTTGAATTTTGGGGATCTTTCGAAGGTTTTTCAAGAAATTCATTGGGGTAAGTGATTCTAACTCAGATTTGGCTAGAACACATGAATCTATCATTGAATTCATCATTTAATTCGTGAGTTGGGATGGAATTTGGGAAGAAAAGTTGTGGAATCTTCCAAAAATATAAAATAATGATTTGAAGGACCAAATGGTACCGGAATTGGATAACTTTGGTATGGTTAGACTCGTGAGGGTATGAGGATTCAGAAAATGTAAATTTTACGCAATTTCGAGATGTGGGCCAGGTCGGAATGAAATTCCGGAAGTTGCAGTATTTCCGTTGTGTCATTTGGAATGTGTGTGCAAATTTTCAGGTCATTCGGACGAGATTTGACAGACTTTTTGATCGAAAGCATAATTTAAGAGTTCTTGGAGTTCTTAGACTTGAATCCTATGTTAAATTGGTGATTTGATGTTGTTGTGAGCATTCTGAAGTTTTGAACAAGTTTGAACGATGTCATGGAATGTGTTGGTACAATTGGTTTGAAGTTCCGGGGGGTTCCGGGTAGGTTTCGGGATGTTTTAGGCTGAAAATCATAGCTGTAGCAGGTCCAGAAGGGTTGCAGGCCTCGGAACCAACCAGCGCGGTCCGCACAAAATGAAGTGCGGTCGCATTAGGTGTTGTGTGGACCGCACAAAATGCAATGCGACCGCGGTGGGGAACATTTCACTGGTTCTATTTCGGAAGCTCATATATTTTGATCTACTTGGAATTTTAAGATGATTTAAAAACAAAAGTTGTACCCCTTCGTGTCTAGTTTCCAGAAATGCAAAGATATCACAATTTGTACATATGTAGCAAAACTTATAGCCAAAACTAAAGCCTTTCACTGCAGATAAAAACCTGTGCGGCCGCAGTCGTTTTAGTGCGGACCGCACTGGTTTTGTGCGGACAGCGGTCGTTTTTGTGCGGTCCGTAGAGGTGGAAATCTGTGGGGTACTCAATAAATACGAGGTTTTGGTTTTTATTTAATATTTTGACCTAGAGAGCTCGAATTTTGGGGATCTTTCGAAGGTTTTTCAAGAAATTCATCGAGGTAAGTGATTCTAACTCAGATTTGGCTAGAACACATGAATCTATCATTGAATTCATCATTTAATTCGTGAGTTGGGATGGAATTTGGGAGGAAAATTGTGGAATCTTCCAAAAAAATAAAATGATGATTTGAAGGACCAAATGGTACCGGAATTGGATTACTTTGGTATGGTTAGTTTCGTGAGGGTATGAGGATTCTGAAAATGTAAATTGTACCTGATTTCGAGACGTGGGCCAGATCGAAATGAAATTTCAGAAGTTGCAATATTTCTATTGAGTCATTTGGGATGTGTGTGCAAAATTTGAGGTCATTCGGACGAGATTTGATAGACTTTTTGATCGAAAGCATAATTTAAGAGTTCTTGGAGTTCTTAGGCTTGAATCCTATGTTAAATTGGTGATTTGATGTTGTTATGAGCGTTCCGAAGTTTTGAACAAGTTTGAACGATGTCATGGGATGTGTTGGTACAATTAGTTTGAAGTTCCGGAGGGTTCCGAGTAGGTTTCAGAATGTTTTAGGCCTAAAATCATAGCAGTAGCAGGTCTAGAAGGGTTGCAGTCCTCGGAACCCACCAGCGCGGTCAGCACAAAATGAAGTGCGGTCGCGGTAGGTGCTGTGCTGACCGCACAAAATGCAGTGCGGCCGCGGTGGGGAACATTTCACTGGTTCTACTTCGGAAGCTCATATATTTTGATCTACAAGGAATTTTGAGATGATCCAAGAGCAAAAGTTGTAGCCCTTCATGTCTAGTTTCCAGAAAAGTAATGATATCATAATTTGGACATCTGTAGGGAAAGTAATGGCCAAAATACTAAAGCCTATCACTGCAGATGAAAACCTGTGCGGCCGCAGTCGTTTTTGTGTAGACTGCGGTCGTTTTTGTGCGGTCTGCAAAGGTGAAAATCTATGGGGTACTCTATAAATACAAGTTTATGGGTTTTATTAATATTTTGACCTAGAGAGCTCGAATTTTGGAGATCTTTCGAAGGTTTTTCATGAAATTCATCGGGGTAAGTGATTCTAACTCGGATTTGGCTAGAACACATGAATCTATCATTGAATTCATTATTTAATTCGTGAGTTGGGATGGAATTTATTAAGAAAAGTTGTGGAATCTTCCAAAAATATAAAATGATGATTTGAAGCACCAAATAATACTGGAATTGGATAATTTTGGTATTGTTAGACTCGTGAGGGTATGAGGAATCTGAAAATGTAAATTTTACCCGATTTCGAGATGTGGTCCAGGTCAAAATGAAATTCCGGAAGTTGCAGTATTTCCGTTGTGTCATTTGGGATATGTGCGCAAAATTTTAGGTCATTCGGACGAGATTTGATAGACTTTATGATCGAAAGCATATTTAAGAGTTCTTGGAGTTCTTAGACTTGAATCCTGTGTTAGATTGGTGATTTGATGTTGTTGTGAGCGATCCGAAGTTTTGAACAAGTTTGAACGATGTCATGGGATGTGTTGGTACAATTAGTTTGAAGTTCCGGGGGGGGGGGGGAGGGGTTACGGGTAGGTTCCGGGATGTTTTAGGCCTAAAATCATAGCAATAGCAGGTCTAGAGGCGTTGCAGGTCTCGGAACCCACCAGCGCGGTCTACAAAAAATGAAGTGCGGTCGCGGTAGGTGTTGTGCTGACCGCACAAAATGCAGTGCGGCCGCGGTGGGGAACATTTCACTGGCTCTACTTCTGAAGCTCATATATTTTGATCTACAAGGAATTTTGAGATGGACCAAGAACGAAAGTTGTAGCCCTTTGTGTCTAGTTTCCAAAAAAGTAAAGATATCACAATTTGGACATTTGTAGTGAAAGTTATGAGCAAAATACTAAAGCCTATCACTGCAGATGAAAACCTGTGCGGCCGCAGTCGTTTTTGTGCAGACTGCGGTCGTTTTTGTGCGGTCCGCAGAGGTGAAAATCTGTGGGGTACTCTATAAATACAAGTTTACGGGTTTTATTAATATTTTGACCTAGTGAGCTTGAATTTTGGGGATCTTTCGAAGGTTTTTCAAGAAATTCATCGGGGTCAGTGATTCTAACTCAGATTTGGCTAGAACAGATGAATTTATCATTGAATTCATCATTTAATTCGTGAGTTGGGATGGAATTTGGGAAGAAAAGTTGTGGAATCTTCCAAAAATATAAAATGATGATTTGAAGGACCAAATGGTACCGGAATTGGATAACTTTGGTATGGTTAGACTCGTGAGGGTATGAGGATTCAGAAAATGTAAATTTTATGCGATTTCGAGACGTGGGCCAGGTCAAAATGAAATTCCGGAAGTTGCAGTATTTCCGTTGTGTCATTTGGGATGTGTGTGCAAATTTTCAAGTCATTCGGACGAGATTTGATAGACTTTTTGATCTAAAGCATAATTTAAGAGTTCTTGGAGTTCTTAGACTTGAATCCTATATTTAATTGGTGATTTGATGTTGTTGTGAGCATTCTGAAGTTTTGAACAAGTTTGAACGATGTCATGGAATTTGTTGGTACAATTGGTTTGAAGCGCCGGGGGGTTCCGGGTAGGTTCCGGAATGTTTTAGGCTGAAAATCATAGCTGTAGCAGGTCCAGAAGGGTTGCAGGCCTCGGAACCCACCAGCGCGGTCCGCACAAAATGAAGTGCGGTCGCAGTAGGTATTGTGCGGACCGCACAAAATGCAGTGCGGCCGCGGTGGGGAACATTTCACTGGTTCTATTTCGGAAGCTCATATATTTTGATCTACAAGTAATTTTGAGTTGATTCAAAAACAAAAGTTGTAGCCCTTCGTGTCTAGTTTCCACAAAGGTAAAGATATCACAATTTGGACATCTGTAGCGATAGTTATGACCAAAGTACTAAAGCCTTTCACTGCAGATGAAAACCTGTGCGGCCACAGTCGTTTTTGTGCGGACCGCACTAGTTTTGTGCGGACCGCGGTCGTTTTTGTGTGGTCCGCAGAGGTGGAAATCTGTGGGGTACTCTATAAATACGAGGTTTTGGTTTTATTCAATATTTTGACCTAGAGAGCTCAAATTTTGGCGATCTTTCGAAGGTTTTTCAAGAAATTCATCAGGGTAAGTGTTTCTAACTCAGATTTGGCTAGAACACATGAATCTATCATTGAATTCATCATTTGATTCGTGAGTTAGGATGGAATTTGGGAAGAAAAGTTGTGGAATCTTCCAAAAGTATAAAATGATGATTTGAAAGACCAAATGATTACCAGAATTGGATAATTTTGGTATGGTTAGACTCGTGAGGGTATGAGGATTGTGAAAATATAAATTTTACCCGATTTCGAGACGTGGGCCCGGGGCTCGGGTTTTGGTAAATTGGGGAATCGGGCCTTTTGTTGGTTGTTTTCGCTTAGGCTTTGTTCCCTTAGTATATTGTGATGTATTCGTTCTGATTTTGGATAGATTCGATGCGCGTGGAGGACGATATGAGGAGCAAAGGCGCCGCGGGCTAGAGTTTGGACCGGATCGAGGTAAGTAATGATTTTAAATATTGTCCTGAGGGTTTGAAACCCCGGATTACACATCGTTGTGTTACTTTGAGGTGACGCACACGCTAGATGACGAGCGTGGAGTGGTGTACCATTGGGGATTGTGACTTGGTCCGTCCCGTACGACTGTTAAGTCACGTATTTGATTTGAAATCTTATGATATTCCATGTTTTAAAGATTTATATTATATTTTGGGTTGTATGCCATGTTTGGGGCCTTGTGCCGACCTGCTGAGACCCTTAGGGGCACTTTCACTATTTTTCCTCACTCTATTTGTTTTGAAAGCATGTCCTCAGTCATGTTTTACCTGTTTATGTTTTAAATCTAGTTTTATCACTTTATTTCTTAAAAATATGAAAACTGTTTGGGCTGGGTTCCCTGTTTTACTAATGGTCCGAGTGATCGTGAGTTGTTGACTGAGATAGACCGAGGGTCTGATTGTGAGGTCTGAGATAGACTGAGAGTCTGATTGTGAGGTTAATGACAGAGAGACGCCGATGGCCTAGTTGTGAGGATTATAATTCTATGGATCGGGCTGCACGCCGTAACGATATATAGGTCGGGCTGCACGCTGCAGCGATATAGCGCTTGGGTTGTAGGGGCCCTTTCGGAGTCTGCACACCCCCAGTGTGCGCCGTCGATGAGATATATGGATCGGGCTTGTCACGACCCTAACCCCGAACCCGGTCGTGATGGCGCCTCTCGTGAAGATAAAGCCAGCCATACCAAAATAAAAAACCTTATTTAAATAGTTAAATACCATAAATAGTTCTAAAATATGATATAATAACCATAATTTGCGGAAATAATGATAACAACGGTAGAAACCATCCCGACACAGCCCAAATCGGGGTGTCACAAGTCATGAGCAACTAATAAATCCGGATACCAGTCTACTAGATACGAAATCCGATACAGAAGTTCAAGGACATGAAAATAGTAAGATAAGGGAGGCACGGGGGTTGCGAACGCCAACAACTACATCGTAGTCTCCGGAAACACTGCCTGGACTGGGAGGATCAGCACTCAGGAGCGGACTCTGCGATGCCTGAATCTGCACACACAGTGCAGGGAGTAATGTGAGTACTCCGACTCAGTGAGTAATAATCATAAATAATGGCTGAAATCAAGAAAACACGTAAAGACACAAAACAATTCTATATCAAGCAGTAAAATCACTTAAAACAGTAAATCAGTGAGGAAGTCAAATGAAATCCCATTAAACCAAGTAAACAGGTAATCTAGTAGATATATAACAAGTAGAAATCTACCCCTCGGGCACAGTAACAATCACTCATAACAGTATCAGCCCCTCGGGCTCACTCTCAATACAATATCAGCCCCTCGGGCTCACTCTCAGTATAGTATTAGCCCCTCGGGCTCACTCTCAGTACAATATCAGCCCCTCAGGCTTACTCTCAGTACAATATCAGTCCCTCGGGCTCACTCTCAAATCATGATGGGTACCCGCGCTCACTGTGGGGGTGCAGAATCCGAAGGGGCCCTTTACGGCCCAAGTGCTATATCAAGCCACCTCATGGCGCATAAAAGTATCTCAGTCCCTCAGCCTCATATCACTCAGCATATTCTCACATATGGCCCTCGGCCTTACTCAGTCCGAAAATCATCACAAGCCCCTCGGGCATTAGCAAAACAGTAGTTCTCAGCCCAAAACATCATTTAGAAATAACATTTAAGTTTCAAATATGAATAAAAGTGGTTGAGTTTGTAAAACAGTAGATACCAACAGGACTGAGTTCAAATAATAAGTCGAAATAGTGAGGAAACAGTGATAAAAATCCCCGGAGGGTTCAAATAGTAGGCACAAAGCCCAAATATAGCAATCAGCCCAAATCATGATAATAACAAATAAGTTTCAGTCAAATACGCGGTAAAATCATCGATCGGGACGGACCAAGTCATAATCCTCAATAGTAAACCACCACACGCTCATCATGAAGTGCGTGTCTCACCTCAATATAGCACTACGATGTGCAATCCGGGGTTTCAAACTCTCAGGACATCATTTACAATCATTACTCACCTCGAACTGACTACAACTCTAGCTCGCGATGCCTTTGCCCCTCGAATCGGCCTCCACGCACGTCGAATCTATCCAAAATCAGATACGTCACAATATGCTAAGGGAGCAAAGCCCAAGTGAAAACAATCGAAAAATATCAAAATCTCGAAATTAGCAAAACCCGAGCCCCGGACCCACTTCTCAAAACTCAGAAATTTTCATATCATTAGATTCCTTATCACCACACGAATTCATACATACCAAAAGTTCTCAATTCCGACCTCAAATGGTCCTTCAAATCCCAACTCAAAAGTTCAAAATCCTAAGCCCTAGTTCTTCCATTTTTAGCTTAAATTCTATGAATTTCTAGGTCAATTTCACAATAGAATCACGTTTTAGGTTCAAAAATCTTACCTCCAATCAATTCTCCTTGAATCCCACTTTAATCACCTTCAAAAAGCTCTCAAAATACTCTATGGAGGAAAAATGGCTCAAAATCGCGGATGAAATGACTTATAAACTTCCTGCCCAGTTCTGATATTCCTTCTTCGCGAACGCGGTCAAACTCTCATGTTCGCGATGCACAAATTTAACTTGACCAAATTTCCTTCTACGCGATCACGACCAAGGGCTCGCGAATGAGATGCTTTAGACTCCTCAACCTACGCGAACGCGACCTTACACTGCGAACGCGATGTTTCCCTTTTCCAAACTATGCGAACGCGAGACCTCAGATGCGAACCCGAAGAGCAATGACCCCTGAACTACAAATCCTTATACGCTAACGCGGGACGCTTCATGCGAACGCGAAGAACCATCTCACAGCCTTACGCGAACGCATTGCCTCAAACGCGAACGCTTAAATTCCTGCCTTCTAAATTCCTCCCACGCGATCGCGATTGCGAAGGCCAAAATCCCTGCAACACCTGAACAACAAATCTACAACTTCTCAAAGCCAAAAATGGTCCAATTGACTATCCGAAACTCACCCGATGCCCCCAGGACCTCAACCAAAAGCACCAACACATCCTAAAACCTCATTCAAACTTGTTCCAATCATCAAAACACCTCAAACAACACCAAATCCATCAATTCACATCGAATTCAAGCCTAAGTTTTCTAAACACTTTCGAAATACGCTTTCGATCAAAAACCTAACCAAACCACGTCCGAATGACGTGAAATTTTGTACACACATTACAAATGACATAACTAAGCTACAACAACTCTTGGAATTCCATTCCGACCCTCGGATTAAAATTTCGCCTATCAACCGGAAATCACCAAAATACTAACTTTGCCAATTCAAGCCTAATTCTACACCGGACCTCCAAAACCAATTCCGATCACACTCCTAAGTCATAACTCACCTCCTGAAGCTAACCGAACTATCAGAACCCACATCTGAGCCCTCTAACACATAAGTCAATACCCGATTGACTTTTCTAACATAAACCTTCTTAAAAGAGACTAAGTGTCTCATTTCTTACCAAATCCACTCCGAATGCAAACTACCTAACTTGCTCACATAAAATACGGATAACGAAGCATAATGAAGCAGAAATAGGGGAAACAGAGCGGAAACTCACGAGACGACCAGCCGGGTCGTCACATCCTCCCCAACTTAAACAAACGTTCGTTCTCGAATGAGTTAAGAAACATACCTGAAACCTCGAATAGGTGAGGATATCTTCTACGCATCTCCCACTCGGTCTCCCAGGTAGCCTCCTCCATGGGCCGACCTCTCCACTGCACTTTCACTGAAGCTATATCCTTTGACCTCAACATCCGAACCTGACAACCCAGAATAACTACTGGCTCCACATCAAAGGTCAAATCATCACCCAACTGAATCGCGCTGAAGTCCAAAACGTGAGACGGATCCCCAATATACTTTGGGAGCATAGAAACATGAAATACTGGATGCACACTTGGCAAGCTGGGTGACAAAGCAAGCTCATAAGCCACCTTCCTAATCCTCCGAAGTACCTCAAAAGGCCCAATGAACCGAGGACTCAATTTCCCTTTCTTCCCAAATCTCATAACACCCTTCATAAGTGAAACCTTCAGCAGAACCTTCTCGCCAACCATGTAGGACACATCTCGAACCTTCCTATCAGCATAACTCTTTTTCCTCGACTGCGTTGTACGAAGCCTCTCCTGAATCACCTTCACCTTCTCTAAGGCATCCTGAACCAAATTTGTCCCCAACAGCTTAGCTTCGCCGGGCTCAAACCAACCAATTGGAGACCTACACCGCCTCCCATACAAAGACTCATATGGAGCCATCTGAATACTCGACTGGTAGCTGTTATTATAAGAAAACTCTACAAGCGGTAGAAACTTATCCCATGAACCTCCGAAATCGATAACACAAGCACGCGACATGTCCTCCGGTATCTGAATAGTACGCTCAGACTGCCCGTCCGTTTAAGGGTGAAAAGTTGTGCTCAACTCCACCTGAGTACCCAACTCTCGTTGAACAGACTTCCAAAACTGGGAAGTAAACTGAGTACCCCGATCTGAAATGATAGAAACTGGAATACCATGCAGCCGAACAATCTCTCGAATATATAACTCTGCTAACCGCTCTGAAGAATAGGTAGTACACACAGGAATGAAGTGCACGGACTTGGTCAACCAATCCACAATCACCCAAATAGCATCGAACTTCTTCAAAGTCCGTGGAAGTCCAACAACAAAGTCCATAGTGATCCTTTCCCACTTCCACTCAAGAATAACCAACTGCTGAAGCAAGCCACCCGGCCTCTGATGCTCATATTTCACTTGCTGACAATTGAGACACCGAGCTACAAATCCCACAATATCTTTCTTCATTCTTCTCCACCAATAGTGCTGCCTCAAATCCTGATACATCTTCGCGGCACCTGGATGAATGGAATACCGTGAGCTATGGGCCTCTTCCAGAATCAACTCTCGAACCCCATCCATATTGGGCACACAAATCTGGCCCCGCATCCTCAATACCCCATCAACACCGATGGTCACATCTCTAGCATCATCATGCTGAACTCTGTCCTTAAGGACAAGCAAATGCGGGTCATCATACTGGCGCTCTCTAATGCGATCAATTAAGGAAGACCGAGAAACCATGCACACCAACACCCGATTGGGCTCCAAAATATCCAACCTCACGAACCGATTGGCCAAGGCCTGAACATCAACTGCAAGAGGTCTCTCCCCAACTGGGATATATGCCAAACTCCTCATACTCACTACCTTTCGACTCAAATCATCGGCCACCACATTGGCCTTTACCGGATGGTACAATATAGTGATATCATAATCCTTAAGCAATTCCAACCATCTCCGCTGCCTCAAATTAAGATCCTTTTGGTTGAACAAATGATGAAGACTGCGATGATCGGTGAATACCTCAATGATACACCATACAAATAATGCCTCCAAATCTTTAATGCATGAACTATGGCAGCCAACTCCAAATCATGAATGGGGTAGTTCTTCTCATGGAGCTTCAACTGACGAGAAGCATAAGCAATAACTCTACCCTCCTACATTAATACACAACCAATCCTAACTCTCGAAGCATCACAATACACGGTATATGAACCTGAGGCTGATGGTAAAACCAACACTAGAGCTGTGGTCAAAGCTGTCTTGAGCTTCTGAAAGCTCTCCTCACACTCGTCCGACCATACAAATGAAACACCCTTCTGAGTCAACTTGGTCAAGGGCGATGCGATAGATGAGAATCCCTGAACAAACCAGCGATAATAACCTGACAAACCAAGAAAGCTACGAATCTCTGTGGCTGAGGACGGTCTGGGCCAACTCTAAACCGCATCTATCTTCTTCGGATAAACCTGAATACCATCGCTGGACACCACGTGCCCCAAGAAAGCCACTGAACTGAGCCAAAACTCACACTTGGAGAACTTTGCATAAAGCTTCTCCTCTCTTAATTTCTGCAACATAACTCTCAATTGCTCTGCGTGCTCCTCCTGGCTACGAGAGTACAGCAGAATATCATCAATAAAGACTATAATGAACGAATAAAGATAAGGCTGGAACATGCTGTTCATCAAGTGCATGAACGTTGTTGGGGCATTGGTTAGCCCGAAAGACATCACAAGGAACTCATAGTGACCATATCTGGTCCTGAAAGCAGTCTTAAGAATATCTGAATCCCTGATCTTCAACTGTTGATAGCCCGAACGGAGATCAATCTTGGAGAACACTCACGCTCCCTGAAGCTGATCAAATAAATCATCAATGCGAAGCAAAGGATACTTGTTCTTAATTGTTACTTTGTTCAATTGCCTATAATCAATGCACATTCTCATCGTGCCATCCTTCTTCTTCACAAACAAAACCGGTGCACCCCAATGTGACACACTAGGCCGAATGAACCCCTTATCTAGGAGTTCCTGAAGCTGTTCTTTCAATTCCTTCAACTCCGCTAGTGCCATACGATACGGTGGAATAGAAATGGGTTGAGTGCTGGCACTAGGTCAATACTAAAATCAATGTCCATGTCCGGTGGTATGCCCGGCAGGTCTGCAGGAAACACATCGGGAAAATCCCTCACAACTGGGACAGAATCAATACTAGGAGTCTCAGCTCCAACATCCCTTACAAATGCTAGATATGAAAGGCAACCCTTCCCAACCATACGCTGGGCCTTCAAGAAAGAAATCACTCTACTAGGAACATAATCAATCACACCACGCCACTCGATCCGCGGCACACCTGGCATAGCCAAAGTGACTGTCTTAACATGAGAGTCTAGAATAGCACGACACGGAGATAACCAGTCCATGCCCAAAATGACATCAAAATCCACCATGCTCAATAGCAATAGATCCATTCGGGTCTCCAGACCCCCAATAGTCACCACACATGACCGGTACACACGGTCTACAACAACAGTATCGCCCACTAGGGTAGATACATGAACAGGTAAAGCAAGAAACTCACGGGGCGTACCCAAATAACGAGCAAAGTATGATGACACATAAGAAAAGGTGGAACCGGGATCAAATAACACAGAGGCATCTCTGTGGCAGACTGAAACAATACCTATAATGACAGCATCTAAAGTAATGGCGTCTAGCTTGCCTTGAAGTGCATAGATATGGGACTGATCACCCCCTGATCGACCTCCCCTTCTGGGGAGACCCCTGGCTGCCTGACCTCCACCCCTAGCTGGCTGGGCGGGTGGTGAAGTAACTGGAGCAGAAGTCGAGGGTTGACCCCTCTGCTGGGACGAACTAGCAACACGATGAGGACACTACCTCTACACATGCCCAAACTCTCCACACTCAAAAGAACTCCCAGGTGCTGGAGAAGGGGACAGAAGGGAACCCTTCGCAGCGGAGCGACTAGCTGATGCACTCGGCATAGAAGAACCCTGAGCTGACGGAGCACAGGATGAGCTTTGAACTGGAAGGGCACTAAGTGATGAGTGGACCTACTGAGTACCGTGATAACTATGACCCGAAGATGCCCCACGATAACCTAGGCAGGCTGACTGAGCATGCCTAAAAGAACGACTTCTATGATGCTGGAACTGGCCCCTCGAAGGAGCACCACTGTAACTGCCAGATCCTCGAGGCCTCTTGGCCTCCCTCTCCTCTTGATCCTGACGGCGGACCGTCTCAATCTCGCAATCGATATCAACCACCTCTACGAACGTAGCACCCAACACTCTCTCTGGTCATAAGAATACGGAGATGATAGTTAAGGCCATCAAACAAATCTCTTGATCCTCTCACAATTTGTCGGAACCATCCAGACGGCATAACGAGCCAACTCAGAAAACCTCGACTCATACTGTGACATAGTCATATCCTCCTGCCACAACCATACAAACTGTCTACGCAACTCCTCTCTGCGAGACTGCGGCACATACTTCTCCAGAAAGAGAACGGAGAACTCATGCAAAGTAAGGGGCATTGTACCAACAGGCCTACACCTCTCATACACCTCCCACCAAGTGAAGGCAACCCCAGTAAACTGAAAGGTGGTAAATGCCACACCACTAGTCTCAAGAATCCCTGCTGTACAGAGCATCCGCTGACACTTATCTAGAAAACCCTGGGCATCCTCGCCCTCAGCACCACTGAAGACGGAGGCTGGAGTCTACCAAACCTCTCAAGATGACACTGCTCATCATCTGGCATAACTGGAACAACAAACTCCTGAGCTGGTGCAACTGGCTGGGCTGGAGGTTCCCCCGACGTCTGAAGTCCCTGCACTACCTGCTCAGGTGTGCGAGTAGCAGGGGTCTGATTTCCTCCCCCGGCCTGTGAAGTAGATGTTGCTGCTGTGGTGGCTGAAACTGCCTGAGCCAAGCTAGTGCAAACTGTCAAGATCTGTGCCAAGGCCTCTTGTAGACTCGGGATCACGATGGGCACAATTGGTGCCTGAACTGGTGTTGCTGGTAGGGGTGGGCATAAAATCCGAAAAATCGAATTCCGAACCGAATTAATTTGGTATTTCAGTTTCGGTTTTTCTCAGTATTTCGGTTTATTTTGGTACAAAAAATTTGGTATTTCGGTAATTCGGTTCGGTATACGGTATTGGATTTTTGATATAATGTGTATTCTATGTTTTTTTACGTCATCATTTTTTTCCCCTCATCTCTCTGGCCAGAGAGATCACAAAAGAACAAACACAGAATATCCAATCCAAAAATGGCTATATTATCATCTTCATCGTCCATGCAAGATATCTTGAAGCAACACAAATACCCATTCATCCTCTTTTTTTCCTTTTGCTAATCTTTGTTACTTTCCTCCTTATTTCAAACTCCCAGAAATCTCCCATATTCATTGCCATCGACTTTGCTCAACATACCTCTCGATCCAAATCATCAATCCCTGCTGATAATCCGGACTTGAATCCTAACACTATTTCAAACGAAAACGTCCCGCTGGGTAACAATATTACGATCAACCCTGAGTCTAAAGTCCTGCTGGATAATAATTATACGGTCAACACTGATTCTGATACATTAATCAACAATGAATTGGAAACGTTCTCTTATGCTTGCAATCTGTTGATGCGATTCCTGGAATTCTCCTACTGAGATGTTTATGTAGTAATAAGTAGGAAAAGCTGAAATTGTATCTAAATGATCCTCTAATATGTTTCAGCTGGGAGCTCTAGACAGTGAAGATTTGGTTTAAACCGAGATCATACCAAAACCGTACCGAACCAAAATAAGAAATACCGAACCGTACCGAAATATTTTGGTACGATATTTGGTATACACAATTGATAAACCGAATACCGAACCAAAAATTTAAATACCGAACCGAAATACTGAATGCCCACCCCTAGCTGCTGGAGCCTGATCCGGAGCTGGGGCAGCTGGTGGATCAACAGGTGCTGCCCTCGCTGCTCTACCTCTGCCACGACCACGACCGCATCTACGGCCTCTGGTGGCCTCAGTGGGGGGGCACTGGTGGTCGTCCACCTTGTCCAGTAGCTCGTGTCCTCACCATCTGTGAGAGAATAGAATAACATGAGTTTAGTTCTCGGATTAACAAGGTCGCACAACAAGAATTTCAAGAATGTGAAGTTTTTCCTAAAATGTTCTGCAGCCTCTCGAGGATAAATAGTGACGTCTCTGTACCGATCCACGAGACTCTACTAAACCCACTCATGACTCGTGAGACCTATGTAACCTAGGCTCTAATACCAACTTGTCACGACCCTGACCTCGAACCCGGTCGTGATGACGCCTCTCGTGAAGACAAGTCCAGCCAGACCAAAACAGAACACCTCATTTAAAAAGTTAAATACCATAAATAGTTCTAAAACATGATATAATAACCATAATTTGCAGAAATAACGATAACAACAGTAGAAACCATCCCAACACAGCCCAAACCGGGGTGTCACAAGTCATGAGCAACTAATAAATCCGGATACCAGTCTAGAAATCCGATACAGAAGTTCAAGGACATGAAAATAGTAAGATAAGGGAGGCACGGGGGCTGCGAACGCCAATAGCTACCTCGTAGTCTCCGAAAACACTACCTGGATTGGGAGGATCAACACTTAGGAGCGGACTCTGCGATGCCTGAATCTGCACACACGGTGCAGGGAGTAATGTGAGTACTCCGACTCAGTGAGTAATAATCATAAATAATGGCTGAAAGCAAAAAAACACGTAAAGGCACAAAGCAATTCTATATCAAGCAGTAAAATCACTTAAAGCAGTAAATCAGTGAGGAAGTCAAATGAAATCCCTTTAAACCAAGTAAAATAGGTAATCTAGCAGGCATATAACAAGTAGAAATCTACCCCTCGGGCGCAGTAACAATCACTCAGAACAGTATCAGCCCCTCGGTCTCACTCTCAGTACAGTATCAGCCCCTCAGGCTCACTCTCAAATTATGATGGGTACTCGCGCTCATTGTGGGGGTGTAGACTCTGGAGGGGCCCCTTACGGCCCAAACGCTATATCAAGCCACCTCGTGGCGCATAAAAGTATCTTAGGCCCTCGGCCTTATATCACTCAGCATATCCTCACATATGCCCCTCGGCCTTTCTCAGTCCGAAAATCATCACAAGCCCCTCGGGCATTAGCAAAATAGTAGTTCTCAGGCCAAAACATCATTTAGAAATATTATTTAAGTTTCAAATATGAATAAAAGTGGCTGAGTTTATAAAACAGTGATACCAACAGGACTGAGTTCAAATAATAAATCAAAACAATGAGGAAACAGTGATAAAAATACCCGGAGGGTTCAAATAGTTGGCACGAAGCCCAAATATGGCAATCAGCCCAAATCATGATGATAACAAATAAGTTTCAGTCAAATACGCGGTAAAATCATCGATCAGGACGGACGGCTACAACTCTAGCTCGTGACGCCTTTGCCCCTAGAATCGGACTCCACACACGTCGAATCTATCCAAACAGAACGAATACATCACAATATGCTAAGGGAGCAAAGCCCAAGAGAAAACAATCGAAAAATATCAAAAATCCCGAAATTAGCAAAAATGTGCCCTGGACCCACTTCTTAAAACTCAAAAATTTTCGCATCATTAGATTCTTTATCACCCCACGAGTTCATACATACCAAAAGTTCTCAATTCCGACCTCAAATGGTCCTTCAAATCCCAACTCAAAAGTTCAAAATCCCAAGCCCTAGTTCTTCCATTTTTAGCTTAAATTCTATGATTTCTAGGTCAATTTCACAATAGAATCACGTTTTAGGTTCAAAAATCTTACCTCCAATCAATTCTCCTTGAATTCCTATTTAATCACCTTCAAAAAGCTCTCAAAATGCTCAGCTAAGGAGGAAAAATGACTCAAAATCGCGGATGAAATGACTTATAAACTTCCTGCCCAGTTCTGATATTCCTTCTTCGCGAACGCGGTCAAACTCTCGCGTTCGCGATGCACAAATTTAACTTGACCAGATTTCCTTCTACGAGATCGCGACCAAGGGCTCGCGAACGTGATGCTTTAGACTCCTCAACCTACGCGAACGCGACCTTACACTGTGAACGCGATGTTTCCCTTTTCCAAACTATGCGAACACGAGACCTTAGATGTGAACGCGAAGAGCAATGACCCCTGAACCACAAATCCATATACGCGAACGCGGGACGCTTCATGCGAATGCGAAGAACCATATCACAGCCTTACGCGAACGTGATGACTCAAACGCAAACGTGAAGGCTTAAATTCCTGCCTTCCAAATTCCTCCTACGTGATCGCGACACAACCTACGCGATCGTGAAGGCCAAAATCTCTGCAACACCTGAACAACAAATCTGCAACTTCTCAAAGCCAAAAATGGTCCGATTGACCATCCGAAACTCACCCGAGGCCCCCGGGATCTCAACCAAAAGCACCAACACATCCTAAAACCTCATTTAAACTTGTTCCAATCATCAAAATACCTCAAACAACACCAAATCCATCAATTCACATCGAATTCAAGCCTAAGTTTTCTAAAAACTTTCGAAATACGCTTTCGATAAAAAACCCAACCAAACCACATCCGAATGACCTGAAATTTTGCACACACATCAAAAATGACATAACAAAGCTACATCAACTCTTGGAATTCCATTCTGACCCTCAAATTAAAATCTCGTCTATCAACCGGAAATCGCCAAAATACTAACTTCGCCAATTCAAGCCTAATTCTACACCGGACCTCCAAAACCAATTCTGATCACACTCCTAAGTCATTACTCACCTCCCGAAGCTAACCAAACCATCGAAACTCACATCTGAGCCCTCTAACATATAAGTCAACACCCGGTTGACTTTTCCAACATAAACCTTCTTAAAAGAGACTAAGTGTCTCATTTCTTACCAAATCCACTCCGAACGCAAACTACTCAACTTGCTTACATAAAATACGGATAACGAAGCATAATGAAGCAAAAATAGGGAAAACGGAGTGGAAACTCATGAGACGACTGGTCGGGTCGTCACAGGGCTACACGCAGCAACGATATATGAATCGGGCTGCACGCCGTAGCGGTTACTATGTGGTACCTATTGAGCGTGAGTGCTAAGTGTAAGTACAGATTGGTAAGAGTTGAGTCACGAGTGACTGAGAGGCTAGCCCGAGGGGCGATAGATATATATACATGCACCTGAGTGATGCTTTGTCTGAGAGGCCTGTTTATGAACTTATTGATTTTTACTCCTCTTTAAGTGAGTTTCTATCGAATATGTTGATTTATTGACTGCTTTCACTCATCTTTATACCGAGCCTCTATCGAAAACATTGAATAAATGTTTCTAAACAACATTCATTTAAGCTGGGGCTTATGAGATGTTCAGAACTTAACCATTGATTTGGCTTTTGATATTTCTACTGAGATTTTCTTGTTATGAGGTATTTATGACTCCTGTTTTGCCCGAGGAGCCGATTATGGTTTTCATCTCCTTTGTTCAAAAATAGTATTGAACCCCTATTGAAACTGTTAGAAGGTATTTTAAATGATTTTTACAAAAAGTTGGATTTTAAACGAGACGATTAACTCGTACTCTAATTTGAAAGCCTGTTGTACTTATTGAGTTTAACATAAATGTGGATTCATTGTTTCCTACTGTCACACCTCCTTTTTGCGCGCCTACCCCGAAGGATAAATGCGCGAGGGAGTTTTTCAAAATCTTGTGACAATATTCGAAATGTGATTATTTATTTAATTCAGAGTCGCCACTTGGGAAAGGTTTGGCTTTTGGTGTCCCAAGTCACCGGTTTATCTTGAATCCCAAATCGAGGAAAATATTCGACTTTCCAAATGAAGTCTGCGAACCAGAAATTCTAAGTAAGGAATTCTGTTGACCCGAGGGAAGGTGTTAGGCACCCCCGAATCCCGTGGTTCTAGCACGGTCGCTTAAATTGTTATAATGGCTAAATATCTGATTTAAATACATGTTGTGACTTATGTGCTTTTATTAAGTTTAAACCGCTTTTATTATTATCATTTATTTTATAGAATTGCAACGTCGTGAAAATGCATCTCGAACCACGTCACAATCAATGCACCCGTAGTTGTTAACACATTTCGACTCCGTTGAGATTTGAATTTGGGTCACATAAATGCGCACCCGAATTTAAGAATATAATTTAATTAAGTCGCGCCTAAAGAGTCTAACGTGTTATTATCTTTGGGGAAGGCAGTGAAATTCACTAAACAGTCCATCCCAAATTCTAAGTATTTATTATGATCAATTATTAAGGGCCCCGCAATTTGCATTTTTATTTGGCGAGGCTCGTCTCATTATTTTTAAAAGGATAATCTTAGCATGACTACATTTTCTATTTTTTGTTTTCTAAAATAAATGAAGATAAGGTCCTACTTTATTTACATACTTTCGAGTTATTATGGTTAAATTTCAAAAGTGAGTTGTTTAAGGAGTTTGCATGGCAACGCATAGAACATTCTACATACAGACAGTAAAAGAAAGAAAAGACTACATTAAATTACAACTTCAAATCTTTCTCATTTGTTTGAATTCATGCCTCGAGTGGCTTACAAGATGAACCCGTGTATCAGTTTGTGTACATGGTATTTGGGAAAGCAAGGAAAGAAGATGAAGATCAGTAGAAGCAGCAGTAGTGTAAATACACAGCAACAACAGCAACCCAACAACAACAAATTCGAATCAGATTCAAGGCCCAGAAAACTTTGAGGAAAAACCGAACAACTCAATAGAATAAACCCAAAAGTTTGTAAGCAAACTAAACAACAACAAGCCACGCGTGTATTAAACCCGAAACTAAACTCGCTTCTCCCTTTGTTTTTGTTTTCTTTTTTTTTTAAACTCTCTAACACTCTTGGGATTTTCGGAATGTCTTCCTCTCTCAAAATAATCCTCAAAAATCTTTTTAAAATGTGTCAAATGACTCTATTTATAACAAGACTCTTGTCTTGAATCCCCAAACCTGAATATTCCCCCAATTGCATGCTTTGTCCCCACTACTTAATGTTTTCTTTATTTTAAACCTTTGTCCCCCATGCTTAACATAAATAATTACATTATTCCCACTCCACTACATTATGTCTTGTCCCCCACTATATTAAATAATTATATCAAACCCCAACCCATTACATTTTGACCCCATGCTTAAAATAAATAATTACATTATTCCAACCCCACTACATTTGTCTTGTCCCCCATTATATTAAACAATTATATCAACCCCATCCCATTACATCTTGTCCCCCATGCTTAACTTGAATAATTGTTCAAATGTTCAATTCCAAAAATACCCCTCCGACCTTACTGCAATTACCATTTTACCCCTGAACGTACTGAAATTTACCAAACTACCCCCATCAGCTATAACCAATCACCTAATCAATTTCAACCAAAATACAGCAAATATGACCAATTTCTAAACAATTTCAACAACGAATCCCATGAACACAGATTGTACAACAATCATCGAATTAATGGGAATAAATTAACCATATTGGGAATCAATCCTGGTTTACTTAAACCAAAAATGGATGAGCAAGGAAACAACAATATTAACAACAAAATAAACTGGAACAACATGAGTCACAATTAATGGAAACGAAATGCAAACTGAAATCATATGATGAACAACAAAAACAGGAATTATTTTGACTGAACAATTTTTTAACAACACTCCTACTTTTAGATTTAGCAAAAATAACAACTGATCATAACAAGCAAATAGATTCAAATTACTAAATTCAAAGCATCAATTGAACTTTAAATTAGATCTAACAACATTATAATTTGACGACATCAAATCACTTGACATCAAATCACTTGACGAAAATCTAACAAACTTCAAACAAAATGAACACAAATTATCTCTACTTCAAACAAAGACCCAGGTTTGAATTCGAACGACACTACCGGAACACAAACACAAGAAGAAAGGAACGGAAAATGAATTCCCTGAATGAAAACTAAGAGACAAGAAAAATGGAAACCTACTAGTTTGAAACCCGAATTCGAACGGAACCTCGGCGTACTCGACACTGATTCTCGACTTCTTGTACCTGTTCTGGGATTTCCTTTCCTTCCCGAGAAAACCAATCCATCTAAGTCCTCATTTCAGACTTGAGAGACGATTATTAGCAGCCTCCGATTCGTTAAGCTTATGATAGCCTCTAGCTTGGATTCCCTTCCATCAATAAAAGCTACACAACGAGCAACCTGCTCCTCCTTTTCACGTTTAACCCCTTCCGTTTACCCAACTGCTTGAGTCAACCGACGTACTTCATCCTCAAGTGACTTTCGTAATTTTTCTCTGGATCACAGCTGCTACGGTTACCATTTCGTATAGCAGAAACGGGAAGAAGGAGATGTTGGAAAATGGCCGCTTAGTAATGAAGGAGGCGAAGCTGAAAAAATGGAACAGCAACAACGGTAGCTGGACGGGGCTAAGGCAGCGGCAACTCAGCAGAAGGTTTGTTGGCGGAGCTGGTCGTTTGGATGGCGAACAAATAAAGCAAAACCCCATCGTCCATGGCTGGAGCTCGGAGATGGCAGTTGAGGGCAGTCCATGGACGAGCCTGAGCTCGCCATGGAGAAGACAAAGACGCAGCGACCAGCAGCCATGGGAGCTCAGGCTCAAGCTCGACGAGGCAGCTGGGGAGGTGAAGGAGGTAGTCATGGGGGCTGTTTGGACGTAACAGAAGCAGGAGTCAGAGATGGAGGAGGTGATGCAGCAACGCAGCAGCCATGACGAGCTTGACGAGCTCGTCGATGAAGACGAAGCTCGGGGCAGTAGCTTGTCGAAGAAGAAGATGCCAGTAATGGGGATCGTTTGGCCTTCAATGGAGGACAAGGGAGGGGCTGTTTGGAGTGATCTTGAGGGTGAGCAACCATGGTTGGTTAGGGTTTGGGGTGAAGGTTTTTTGGAGAAGAAGAGAGGGAGTGGCGGATGGGTTTAGTTTAGGTTTTGGGGTTTTTTTGTTTTGTTTTGTGAAATGCAAGATAGGGGGTGTTGGGTCTTTGGGTTATGGACCGGGTCGACCCGGTTTGAAATGGACCAGGTGTCGCACCTCCTTTTCGCCGCGCCCGCAGGGCGCGTGGGGAGTTTTCTCCAATTGAAGGACAGTCGAAACGGGATTTGTTTATTTGTTTTAGAGTCGCCACCTGGGAATTTTAAGGCGTCCCAAGTCACCAATTATAATCCCTGAATCGAGGAGAATATGACTCTGTTTATTATTCTGCGAACCAGAAATCCTGAGTAAGGAATTCTGTTAATCCGGAAGAAGGTGTTAGGCATTTCCGGATTCCGTGGTTCTAGCACGGTCGCTTAACTGTTTTTATTATTGGCTTAATTACCTTGATTTTATTAAATACATTGATGTTACATGTTTTTACTACCGCTTATTGATGACCCTTCTTTGAATCGAATTACGCGTACGTATATTCGTGTTAAAAAAAATTGCGGACTTGTGTCACGCGTACGTGTACACAATAACTTTTTATAATATATTTATTAAGCAATCATTTTTCGAAATTGTGTTGGATCAAGAATATTTGTTTTTCTTGAATAATGAACCGTACATCTCGGGTTTTTATGAAATTGATTTAACGCCTTTTGGAAAAATCCTTTTATTAAATATTCGTTCGAAATTGCGCGTACGCATAATCCGAATTTTTGCTTTTAAAAATATAATCAGGGTACGCGAACGTATCCCTAATTGTGCAAAATATTCGTAATGATATTAGGGATTTTCCACAAATTGTTTATTATATCTATACATTTTTATGTGAAAATCATGATAAATTCCCATTTAAGGTGCCCTTAAATTCTTTGAAAAGAATTTACAATTTATTAAATGTTGACCGTTGATTATATTTTCCGAATATAAGTTATATTCATTTCAACTATTCAATTTCAAAGGACAGAATACAAATATGATTAATATTATTTAAAAAAAAACAAATATGACATATATATATATATATATATCAAAGAATAAATTGCATATAAAAATATATCAAAGAATAAATTGCATATAAAACTGAAAATGAATGATTCATAAAGGAAGGAAATATTTTCCAAATTTTTTTTTCATGATTTACTTAATGCAAATTCTATTTCTAATTACCATTGATATCAAGTGTTGCAATTGGTACTTATACATCTCGTTTCATTCTCATATAATCGCTTTTAATCTAATAAGCCTAATTATTTGATCAATTTGTCTTATGAAGGTATATAGGTATCGAGTTTATAAGAAAGGAATTATTATACAAGTTAATTCAATAAAATTACCTTACATGCAACTTAACTGTATATCGTAAACATTCATAACATTTTAACATTGTAACAAGCTACATCATATCACCTTTCGCCAACGTTTATACACACATCTATTATCTTATAAAAATATACCAACAACACCATCTTAACCTTATTTAACAATAAATATCACTACTGTAATTTTCTTGGCACTTCTACATCACTTCTTGCTTAACTAACAACAAAATTAAATAATGACCAACATTCATGCCATATTCCCTACTTTGACAATTTAATATGATTAAACTAATGAGATAATGAGCTAATATTATTACAAATCTTTATACGAACTTTCAAAGTAAGACAATTAGCTCATAGCTATCAAATTGAATTCACTACTAATTAACTAACATAAAACAAAAATGAAATTTAAATTGATGAACTTGGACAAATAGAAAACAGAATTTCAATTCAAACTTCATTGATGAGTCATGTTGAATCTCTTTCCAACTTAAAATTTAAAAGACATGTACCTGGTATTGGAAAACAAGAGAAGATGAAGCTGAGAAGCAGCAACAGTAGTAACAATGTAGCACAACAACGACAGTCCAGCAACACAGGAATAGACCAGTAACAGTAGGAATAGTAGTAAACCAGGAGACTATAAACGACTCCAAGTATAGAGAAGAAGTAAAAGGCAGGAAGGTTCTGACTATTTCAGATCTTAAGCGAGGCAATGAAACAGTAACTATTCTTTTCAACTTCAAAACTCTCCAAAATGAATTCTGTCCCTGTATATTCAGTGTATCCAGAATGTATATCGGGTGTATACTTCTCACTCCGCCCCCTCTTTTTTTCTTCTCTCTATCTAGTTTTTCCTCTCTTTTTTTCCACCCTTCTTCCTAAATTTTCTCTTCTATTTATAGCAAAATTTTCGAAATTTTCAGATTTATTTTTTTATTATTTTATTATTTTTTTAATTAAAAGAAATCCCACTTACAAATTGCTTTTATTTTTTTAGAAAAAGAAATCCCACCTTTATTTACTTTTATTTTTAAAATTCCAACTTTAATTACTTTATCTTATTTAAAATCCCACTTTTTATTTTTTTTAAAAAGAGAATCTCACTTTATTTAACTTTTCTTTAAAAAACAAACCACTATCTTTTCTTTTTCTTTTAAAAATGCTACTTTCAATTACTTTAAATTTTTTTAAATTTTCAGATACCTTTATATTTATTTTTTAATTCCAACCTTCTTTTACTTTTAATTTTTTTTTTTTTTTTAAAACTTTTTTTTTTTTTAAATTTTCTACATTCTTTTACTTTTTTTTTTTAAAAAAAAAACATTCCCGAAATTATTATATATGTTTTTTTTTAAAAAAAATAAAAAATAAAAAATAAAAAAATAAAATAAAATATTTTCGGATTTTTTTTATATATAAAAAAACAAAAAATAAAACTATTAATAGTGATAATTCACCTTTTATTTTTTATTTTTTTGGTTTTGTTTTGTGTTGGACAAAAATGAAGATGGGGTGTTGGGTTAATGGAGCGGACCGGGTCGACCCGGTTTGAAACGGACCGGGTCATGGGGAAAGTTGGGCAATTATTTGGGCCTGTGGTTTGAAATTGAAGAAGTGGCCCAATCCGATTTTTCTTTGTATTTTTGTTCTCTTTTCTTCTTTTATTTTTCTAAAACTAAATTATAAAAGTACTTAAATTATTATTAAGAACTAAATTAAGTTATAAAAGCGCAAATTAACTTCCAATAACAATTAACGCACAATTAAGTAATAATTAAGCATAAAATTGTTCATTTGGACATTAAATGCTAAAAATGCAAAAGATGCCTATTTTTGTATTTTTTTTATTAATTTAACAAATAAACATGTATAGACAAACATACAAATAGTTACACAAAATATCACAAAAATTGCACACCAAGAAAAATTATTTTATTTTTTGAATTTTTTGGGAGTAATTCTCATATAGGGCAAAAATCACGTGCTTACAACTGCCCCTCTTTGCCCGAAGACACGAAGGGTTTTCGTGCAAAGATAAAGCGAGCGATTTTTGCCCATCCGAGTACTCCGTGTGAAGCATTTTTTTGAAAAAGATTTGACCGAACCTTTGCTTCAAAGGTTTCCTACATATCCTGGGCTAAACAGGAATCAGGTCAATGTAGTTCGGGAAGTTTTGGTAGCTGGGACTACCGTGGGACTGTGATGTTACTGCTGCTTCGTGCTGTTTTTACTGCTTGCTGACCTCCTTATTACACCTTACTGTAAAGGAAATACAAAATTAAACTAGACTATGGTACATGAATTATAAAATCTTATCTAGATCATGCTCTCGCGTTTCTTGTTGTCTTGATATCTTGGTGACTCTTGGGCATTGGTCTTATTCCGTATTCCTTTTGGAACTCTTGTTGTTTCTTGTTGGGGATCTTGTTGGACTCCTCTGTTTTATTGATTCTAAGTGTGCTCCTTTTTCATATGAGCGGGCTTTTGATTTCAACACTTCAATTGCATTTCCTCGTTCTTCAGGTGGGTGCCTCGACTGCTTCTTTTCTTTCTTCATCCTCATTTTCCAGGTGGACGCCTGATTTCTTCTTTTTCTCATCCTCATTCTCCAGGTGGACGCCTGACTTCTTTAATTCTCATCCTCATTCTCCAGGTGGACGCCTGACTTCTTCAATTCTTATCCTCATTCTCCAGGTGGACGCCTGATTTTTTTAATTCTTCATCCTCATTCTCCAGGTGGAACGATATTAGCCAACCAAACAGGATATCGAGTGACTCGAATGACCTTTGCTTCCAATTGTTTGGTGATTTCTTCCTTAATTCTCATACTCATCTCAGGCTTGAATTTTCTCAGCCTCTGCTTGACAGGAGGCACTGTTGGATCGGTGGGCAATTTGTGGACCACTAAATCAGTGCTCAAGCCCGGCATGTCGTCATACGACCAGGCAAAAACATCTTTGAATTCTATGAGTGCTTTAATTAACTCCTCTCGGATCTTTGGCTCCAGATGGACACTTATTTTAGTTTCTCGGATATTACTCGTGTCCCCTATATTGATGTCCTCGGTATCACTCAAGTTAGGTTTGATTTTTTCCTCAAAGTGAATTAACTCTTTACTAATCTCTTCAAAAACCTCATCTTCATCATATTCTGATTCATAATCACAATATATTTCTTGAATTATTATTTCGGAACCAGATTGATTTTTAAGACTGGGCTGAGGATTCCTCATGCATGCCATATCACTAGAGCCAGCGTAAAAGGAACTGTATAGGAAAGAAGAAAAAGAAAAGAAAACTATCAGGAACGATAATAAAAAGGAAACTGCTTTTTATTGGATGATGAAAAATAACAAGGTTTGCACACTTCAACCAAACTGTAAGATAAACTTTGGGATTACAACCTTGAAATAACCCAAACAAACTGAAAGAAAATCAAAATAAACTACCAAGACTCCTTTCGAATTGGGAGAGGAGTGGCTTTCCAATTATTGAGCTTTGTTTCTGGTCCAACGAATTGAACTTCTGCGTTGCTACACCCTTCTCCGCCTTCCAACATATTCACATCACTAAACAATTTCTCGAACCTTTCAATTAATTCTTCCTCAGGATTGACCTGGGATTTAGGAATTGTTGTTATCGGGCGATTTTTAGCACCGGTCTTGACAAAAGACTTCGACAGCTGTGGTACTGGTTTTGGAAGAAACCATGCTTGGTGTTTCAACTTCCTGGCCCTTATCACGTCATTGGCGGTAGGTGTGAACCCTAAACCGAATGTTCCCCAGTTCTCGGGGAGAGATACTGGTTGTACAATTCCTTGCAGAGATAAGCCCAGACCTTTGCCGGGTATAAAGCCATTCTTCAGCATTTCATAAGCTACCATGACTGATGCAGAGGATATCTTTGGATTCGAAAGGTGTTTCCCCTCTGGAATTTTCTCTACCGACACCGTGTCGGACACTTGGTATACCCATGGTCCTTGGTCAATTTCTGTTCTCTCGACCGGTACAATGGTGCTGTTGTGAGCATTTAAACTTTCTTCTCCATACACGACTACTTCTTGATGATCCCATTCAAACTTGACAGCCTGATGTAGTGTTGATGGGACTGCTTTAGCAGCATGGATCCATGGTCGACCCAACAACAAGTTGTAAGAAACAGTCATGTCCAACACTTGAAATTCCATGGTGAATTCAACTGGCCCTATAGTTAGTTCCAATACTATGTCGCCAAATGAATCTCTGCTTCCACCGTCAAATCCTCGTACGCAGATACTATTCTTTTGGATCCTCTCCTCTTTAATTTTTAATTTATTTAAAGTGGAGAGAGGGCATATGTTTGCACTGGACCCATTGTCAACCAATACCCGGGTTACTACGGAGTTTTCACATTTCACGGTGAGGTAAAGAGCTCTATTATGCTCGGTACCTTCCGCAGGCAATTCATCATCGGCAAATGTAATTCTGTTTGTCTCAAAGATTCTGTTGGCTATTTTTCCCAAATGATTTACAGAGATCTTTTCAGGAACATGAGCTTCATTCAGGATTTTCATCAACGCCAGACGGTGTTCCTCTGAATGGATCAGTAAGGACAATAATGAAATTTGAGCGGGGGTCTTCTTTAATTGATCCACCACAGAATAATCATGGAGTTTCATTTTTCTTAAAAACTCCTCCGCCTCTTCTTCCGTCACAGCTCTCTTTGTTGGCATTGGATTGTTTTTAGTTTTTCTCAGCTCTTCGGGAGTAAAACATCTTCCCGAACGAGTCAAGCCTTGCACCTCACACACTTCTTTCTTGATTTCTTTGCCCTTGTACATTACGGTCATCCGTTCATAGTTCCATGGGATGGTTTTGTTGTTGATGATCGGCAGCTGGATTACAGGTGCAATAATAACCCGATCTGTACGTGCTCCTTCCACGAATACAACGGGTTTGTTAGCAACCCCTGGTACTATCACTTTTGGCCTTTCTTGTTTTGCGGAAACTTTGCTCGATGATCCCTCATCGACTATCATAGACGGTTCATCACCATTTTTGTTCTGCTTAGACACCGGCTTCTCCTCCATTAACTGCTTATCTGGCTTGGTTTCATGAGACTTGATCATCATGACAGTTTGTGACGGCTTCTTTGTCTCCCCATTAGCTTGTATGATTTCTATCATGTTAGCCTCTTGATGGGCTGGCATTGGATTTCTATTGATATTTGGAGCTTCGGGGTTTTGAACCTCGATTTTATTAGTATCAATCAGCTCTTGTATTGCATTTTTCAAATGCCAACATTTCTCCGTATCATGGCCTGGTGTACCGGAGCAATATTCACAGCTAATGGTGTAATCCAGATTCTTTGGTGGAGGATTGGGTATCTTGGATTGTATTGGTCTTAACATGTCTAACTGTCTCAGCCTGTGGAACAGACTAGTGTAAGACTCTCCCAATGGAGTGTAAGTTTTCTTTTTCTGTTCCCTTTCTCCCCTGAATGCTGGTCTAGGCCTGAAACCTGGTCCGGGATAAGCTCGGGGGTAGGTATTTGGTGTGACAGGAGCACGCCAATTGGTGTGAACAGGTGGCTGATTGTATGCTTGAGCGTGGTTAATGGCGAAATGAGGCTCTGAAGGGTGATAGTAATGTTGGGATGAATCATGGTGGTAAGCTGATTGGCGAGGTCGTTGCTGATTATAGTAAAGCGGTGAACCCCTGGGTCCTGGCCAAATTCCTGAATCAACTACGGTTGCTTCCTCCCTCTTCTTTCTTCCGATTCCTCCTACCCCGCCTTGAATAGCTTGAGTAGTTGCCTTAATTGCTGAATAGCTCATGATTTTGTTTGTCTTGAGGCCTTCTTCTACCATACCTCCCATTTTCACTACCTCGTTGAATGATTTTCCAACCGCTGAAACCAAGTGGGCGTAGTAAGTTGGTTCCAAGGCTTGGAGGAAGTAGTCTACCATTTCGCTCTCCTTCATAGGAGGATCCACTCTTGCTGCCTGTTCTCTCCACCGAAAACCATACTCTCTGAAACTTTCATTGTGTTTCTTCTCAAATTTGGTCAAAGATAATCGATCTGGGATGATTTCCAGATTGTATTGGAAATGGTATGCAAATGCTTGTGCCAGGTCATCCCAGGTATACCATCTTCCATGGTCTTGGCGTGTATACCACTCCAAAGCTGATCCGCTTAGACTTTGACTGAAGTAAGCCATCAATAATTCATCCTTTCCCCCAGCTCCTCGCATCTTGCTACAGAAACCCCTTAGGTGGGCTACTGGGTCGCCGTGCCCGCTGTATAGGTCAAATTTGGGCATCTTGAAGCCAAATGGCAATTGTACATTAGGGAATAAGCATAAATCTTTGTAGGCTACACTGACTTGCCCACCTAATCCTCGCATGTCTCGGAACGACTGTTCTAGACTTTTGACCTTCCTGAACATCTCTTCTTGTTCAGCATTTTTGGCTGGCTTGTTAATTTCGGTTGGGAGATCAAACTGAGGAGCAGGTGAATTGATTTCGGAGGCTTTGAAGGTGGGCTCCGGGGGTAATATTGGTTGTCTTGGGCCTGAAATGTAGGCTCACTAGGAGATTTGTGAAATGTAGCAGGGGGAGGTGCTACAAAAACAGGAGTCATAGGTGGAGGAAGGTACGGAACTGGTTTTGGAGGTGGAGACTGTGGTGTCTGAGAGGTGGTGCCTCGGTAGTGCTGATAAATGGGGAAACTTGGGGATAATTCAGTGGTGATATTATCCTGAGTTTGGATTATTGATGGAGCAGGGTTATTTGGGTAAGATGGGGGCAACTGTCCTGTAGACCAAGCTTGATACATTTCTGCCATTTGCTGCTTGAGCTTAAGCATTTCTTCTTTCATTTTCCCGACATCCATCTCTTCTATCTCCATACTTGTGTCAACATCTGGGATAGGCATACTTTCGGGTATTGGTCCTTTTGATCTTGTGTGATAGTGATAATATGCCAGTATACTCTTTAGAAAAACTAACTGGTTGAATTCTGAAAATGAACAAACTTGTTAGTTTCGAGAGTTTAACACATATATAATCACACGTTGAGATGCAATGCTCCTAGACAAATAATCCCTTTCTATTATGCATTCGCTCGGTTGCTTGTATCGTCCCAGCTTTTGAAATTTTTTATTGTTATTCACTTTTATCTATTACAGATATCTTTATCGTGGTGGTCGACTCTTAGAGATTGCCTATGTATTATGTCAAACATGAATCAGACCTTGCGTAGTTCGGACCAAAGTCAATCATGTTTATTTATTACACAAAGATGGAATTACATTCGAAAACTTTAAGAAAATAGCTTGAAACACACACACTTAAATCAGAATAAAAGATACAATTCATAACATCTCACAAAATGCCCCACTTTCCACTTTTGTTCTCTAATATTGGATTATCTGCTCAATGTGGGGCTTGACCTGGATGGCCTCCCAGCGTACGATACATCCTTTCCAACTCTATTGCTAGATGACGAGCAAAAGTGGGCGCATGCTCTGTAAACCTTTCATAATCCATTCCTTGGCAGTTTACATAACTTTGAGATGTGAAGACTGCCAAGTCGTGGACTTGTGCCCTGAAACCTTGGAGACGTTGGTCTTGGTCTTGCAATTGCTGCTGACGAGTGGTGGCTATGTCTCTGACACGGTTTTCACGATCTAAAGCTGATTCTAATAGAGCTCGGAGTCTGGCCTGCTCTAATATTGCTTGTGATCTTTCCCTGTCGAGGTCTGCTTGTTGGTATTCTCTGTTGCATCTTCTTGCCTCTTCTAGTTGTGCACGAAGCTGGTCTTCTGATTGCATCCAATAATCTTTTTCCTTCTTGAATTGAGCCTTGTCTTTTTCGGATTGCCTATCCTGGCGTTCCTTGTTAGATCTGGCTTCTTCATTTAATTGTTGGATCCTTTCTTTTGCTTTGCTCAATGCCCTTTCGTTTTCTGCAAGAATGGAATCATAATCTTGCATTTTTTCGAAGAGATTGGCGATGGTTTTTTGATCTTTCCAGCTTCTCTTTGGCGTTTCAGAGACTCTTTTCATTTTTTGGAATCGAGCATGAAGATTTTCATTCTCACAAGCTAGACTCTTTTTCTCGCCTTTGGCTTCTTGTTCTTGCAAATCTTTCTCCAAACTGAGGCTTCTTAGATTTTCTTTTAGGGCATGGATAGTGGCTTTGTACCCTTTTTCTTTTTCTCCCCAGATTAACCGCTCTTGGATTTTATCATTGAAATTTTGAACATGGGGTCTTTTTGTTGGCCTTTTTAGCTCAGGTTCCGGTACATCATCCATGCGAGACCGTTTTTCGAACCACCTTGCATATCCAGGATTTATCTCACCCTTGGTAGCGTCTAGGACTTGAGTATCACTTTTCAAGTATCGGCACCCATTCCACATCTGCTGAAGTAGAGCTTCGGGAATAGTGGCTTCTGGGTGTAATTCGATTACTTGCATACTCAAATCTTCCTCATCAGGAACTATTTGATATCTCCCTAGTTGCCTTAGGACTCTTAGTGGTGCATATGGCTGAATGCTTCTCAATCCCAATAGTAGTAGATAATTATTTGAGGTTGACATATGTATTACTTCTCTCATCGGGAGCCATCCCAGAGTCCATTCAATTTGATTTGCCGTTAAAGCCTTTAGATGAGATACCCATGCTTCTATCCCTTCTGGAGCTTGGTAATTTTTTGTTCTTTCCTCATAGCTCTCGATGCAATTAGCTTTGTTCGACCCATACTGTATGATCTTGGGTTGTTGTTGGAGATGTTCAATCACCCACATTTGCAACAAAATTTTGCATCCTTCGAAAACCTTCGCTCCTGATTTGCATAAAGTCAAAGCCCGATAAATATCTGACAGAATGATGGGGACAAGGGTGTGATTTTCTTTAGTGGTGAGGATTTGCACAATTTTTGCGGTGCGAATATCAATTGTTCGCTCTTTATTTGGGAAGACCATGACTCCTAGAAAAGCCACCATGAAAGCAAATCGTCGGTGCATCTGCCAAGTGTCTTTGTTTTGCTTATTAGTAAGGCCTTTCTCATGAATTTCGAACCCATCTGACTTTCCAAATCTGGAATACAAAAAGTTGAAGGAACAACATCCATTGATGACATTGCTTTTCCTGATTTGACTGCTGATGTTCAGAAGACCGAAGAATCGATGTATTGAAGGAGCCTTTGTGAATATCAAGCTTTGATTTCTTAAACTTCCGTCAAAACCAACATAGCCAGCTACCTCCTCTAATGTAGGAGTAAGCTCGAAGTCAGAGAAACGAAAAACATTGTGAACAGGGTCCCAGAAAGTTACTAATGCCGTAATCAGATCATCCCGAGGCTCAACTTTCATAATGTCCGTGAGATTTCCCAAATGCTTGACGACCCATTTTTGACCGTCTTCGCCCAAATCATACCACCACATTTGAAGCTGACATAGAAATTCCTCCGTACTTGTGGATGAGGGGCTTTGTGTGGTGCTCATTTTGTATCTGAAATTTAATTTTAATAAAGTCAAAATTTATTTTGGAAAATTTATACTAAAAATTATTTTCGAATTTTTTTTTATTAAATATTTTTATTTCAAAATTTAAAACTATTTTTTTTTCGAAAATTTTAAAACAACCCATTTTATTCCTTGCTTCTTACCATGATTTTATTTTAAGCTGGTCAACAAGCATGTTCGAGGCAAATGAATGCACAAGTAGCAAGTAGGATGCATCATGATGGTCTTTTAATTTTGGGTTCACCTGTCCTAGACAGACCCAACCCCTGTGTTGAGTCTCCAAGGGCAAATGCATATGATGCAAATATTCGTTCCTACTAGGGATCCGGTACATGGCTGAGTTATTCTAAGTGTAAAACCTTAGGTTGATTGTTCTAAACCTGGCTTACCCAAACGGACAGTTTGAGCCGAAGTGGGGGTAACGTACCGGGAGCACGAAAGTCTGCCCGGCCTAGTTACTTGTCCCAACTCCGTCTTATTTGGTATGACTTTAACAGAAAGGTGGGTCACGCGCACGTGTACACCATAAATTCAGAAGACTCAGAAAGAAGGGGGTTTCGTAACAGTTGTATATATTCACAATTCAAATAATATTAAAGCGGTAAAAAAAAATTTAGCATATTAGCATATAAACAGTTGAAAATTATATAGTAAGTAAAGCCGATAAAAACAGATATTTTAAGCTTGAATTCTTTTAAACCCTGAACCAGAGATTCTGGGTCTGGTCCCCAGCAGAGTCGCCAGAGCTGTCGCACCTCCTTTTCGCCGCGCCCGCAGGGCGCGTGGGGAGTTTTCTCCAATTGAAGGACAGTCGAAACGGGATTTGTTTATTTGTTTTAGAGTCGCCACCTGGGAATTTTAAGGCGTCCCAAGTCACCAATTATAATCCCTGAATCGAGGAGAATATGACTCTGTTTATTATTCTGCGAACCAGAAATCCTGAGTAAGGAATTCTGTTAATCCGGAAGAAGGTGTTAGGCATTTCCGGATTCCGTGGTTCTAGCACGGTCGCTTAACTGTTTTTATTATTGGCTTAATTACCTTGATTTTATTAAATACATTGATGTTACATGTTTTTACTACCGCTTATTGATGACCCTTCTTTGAATCGAATTACGCGTACGTATATTCGTGTTAAAAAAAATTGCGGACTTGTGTCACGCGTACGTGTACACAATAACTTTTTATAATATATTTATTAAGCAATCATTTTTCGAAATTGTGTTGGATCAAGAATATTTGTTTTTCTTGAATAATGAACCGTACATCTCGGGTTTTTATGAAATTGATTTAACGCCTTTTGGAAAAATCCTTTTATTAAATATTCGTTCGAAATTGCGCGTACGCATAATCCGAATTTTTGCTTTTAAAAATATAATCAGGGTACGCGAACGTATCCCTAATTGTGCAAAATATTCGTAATGATATTAGGGATTTTCCACAAATTGTTTATTATATCTATACATTTTTATGTGAAAATCATGATAAATTCCCATTTAAGGTGCCCTTAAATTCTTTGAAAAGAATTTACAATTTATTAAATGTTGACCGTTGATTATATTTTCCGAATATAAGTTATATTCATTTCAACTATTCAATTTCAAAGGACAGAATACAAATATGATTAATATTATTTAAAAAAAAACAAATATGACATATATATATATATATATCAAAGAATAAATTGCATATAAAACTGAAAATGAATGATTCATAAAGGAAGGAAATATTTTCCAATTTTTTTTTTCATGATTTACTTAATGCAAATTCTATTTCTAATTACCATTGATATCAAGTGTTGCAATTGGTACTTATACATCTCGTTTCATTCTCATATAATCGCTTTTAATCTAATAAGCCTAATTATTTGATCAATTTGTCTTATGAAGGTATATAGGTATCGAGTTTATAAGAAAGGAATTATTATACAAGTTAATTCAATAAAATTACCTTACATGCAACTTAACTGTATATCGTAAACATTCATAACATTTTAACATTGTAACAAGCTACATCATATCACCTTTCGCCAACGTTTATACACACATCTATTATCTTATAAAAATATACCAACAACACCATCTTAACCTTATTTAACAATAAATATCACTACTGTAATTTTCTTGGCACTTCTACATCACTTCTTGCTTAACTAACAACAAAATTAAATAATGACCAACATTCATGCCATATTCCCTACTTTGACAATTTAATATGATTAAACTAATGAGATAATGAGCTAATATTATTACAAATCTTTATACGAACTTTCAAAGTAAGACAATTAGCTCATAGCTATCAAATTGAATTCACTACTAATTAACTAACATAAAACAAAAATGAAATTTAAATTGATGAACTTGGACAAATAGAAAACAGAATTTCAATTCAAACTTCATTGATGAGTCATGTTGAATCTCTTTCCAACTTAAAATTTAAAAGACATGTACCTGGTATTGGAAAACAAGAGAAGATGAAGCTGAGAAGCAGCAACAGTAGTAACAATGTAGCACAACAACGACAGTCCAGCAACACAGGAATAGACCAGTAACAGTAGGAATAGTAGTAAACCAGGAGACTATAAACGACTCCAAGTATAGAGAAGAAGTAAAAGGCAGGAAGGTTCTGACTATTTCAGATCTTAAGCGAGGCAATGAAACAGTAACTATTCTTTTCAACTTCAAAACTCTCCAAAATGAATTCTGTCCCTGTATATTCAGTGTATCCAGAATGTATATCGGGTGTATACTTCTCACTCCGCCCCCTCTTTTTTTCTTCTCTCTATCTAGTTTTTCCTCTCTTTTTTTCCACCCTTCTTCCTAAATTTTCTCTTCTATTTATAGCAAAATTTTCGAAATTTTCAGATTTATTTTTTTATTATTTTATTATTTTTTTAATTAAAAGAAATCCCACTTACAAATTGCTTTTATTTTTTTAGAAAAAGAAATCCCACCTTTATTTACTTTTATTTTTAAAATTCCAACTTTAATTACTTTATCTTATTTAAAATCCCACTTTTTATTTTTTTAAAAAGAGAATCTCACTTTATTTAACTTTTCTTTAAAAAACAAACCACTATCTTTTCTTTTTCTTTTAAAAATGCTACTTTCAATTACTTTAAATTTTTTTAAATTTTCAGATACCTTTATATTTATTTTTTAATTCCAACCTTCTTTTACTTTTAAATTTTTTTTTTTTTTTTAAAAACTTCTTTTTTTTTTTTTCTACATTCTTTTACTTTTTTTTTTTAAAAAAAAAACATTCCCGAAATTATTATATATGTTTTTTTTAAAAAAATAAAAAATAAAAATAAAAAAAATAAAATAAAATATTTTCGGATTTTTTTTTATATATAAAAAAACAAAAAATAAAACTATTAATAGTGATAATTCACCTTTTATTTTTTATTTTTTTGGTTTTGTTTTGTGTTGGACAAAAATGAAGATGGGGTGTTGGGTTAATGGAGCGGACCGGGTCGACCCGGTTTGAAACGGACCGGGTCATGGGGAAAGTTGGGCAATTATTTGGGCCTGTGGTTTGAAATTGAAGAAGTGGCCCAATCCGATTTTTCTTTGTATTTTTGTTCTCTTTTCTTCTTTTATTTTTCTAAAACTAAATTATAAAAGTACTTAAATTATTATTAAGAACTAAATTAAGTTATAAAAGCGCAAATTAACTTCCAATAACAATTAACGCACAATTAAGTAATAATTAAGCATAAAATTGTTCATTTGGACATTAAATGCTAAAAATGCAAAAGATGCCTATTTTTGTATTTTTTTTATTAATTTAACAAATAAACATGTATAGACAAACATACAAATAGTTACACAAAATATCACAAAAATTGCACACCAAGAAAAATTATTTTATTTTTTGAATTTTTTGGGAGTAATTCTCATATAGGGCAAAAATCACGTGCTTACACCAGGTCATGGGGAAGGTTGAGTATTCTTTGGGCTTGTGGCTTGAATTGAAAAAGAGCACAATTCCGATTTTCTTTATATTTTTGCTCTCTTTTCTTCTTTTATTTTTCTAAAACTAAATTCTAAAACTAAATTATTATTAAGTTATAAAATCGCAAATTAACTCCCAATAACAATTAACGCACAATTAAGTAATAATTAAGCATAAAATTGTACATTTGGACATTAAATGCTAAAAATGCTATTTTTTGTAATTTTCAATTTTTGTAAAACAAACTTAATTATTAACAATTGTAGAATTAAATCCTACATGCAAAATGCGACATATTTTGTATTTTTTTATTAATTTAACAAATAAACATGCACAAACAAATGCAAATAATTATCCAAAAAATGTCACAAAAATTCTCAAAATTGCACACCAAGGAAAATCATTTTATTTTAAATTTTTTGGAGTAATTCTTTCATAGGGCAAAAATCACGTGCTTACAGCTGCCCCTCTTTGCCCTAAGACACGAAGGGTTTTCGTACAAAGATAAAGTGAGCGATTTTTGCCCATCCGAGTACTCCATGTGAAGCATTTTTGAAAAAGATTTAACCGAACCTTTGCTTCAAAGGTTTCCTACATATCCCTGGCTAAAGGGGAATCAGGTTAATGTAGTTCAAGAAATTTTGGTAGCTGGGACTACCATGGGATTGCAATGCTTGCAGTTACTGCTGTTGTTGTTGCCACTACTGCTTTACTGACCTCCTTATTACAACCAAAGGAAATTGAAACTTAACTAACTACTTGTGCCTGTCAACCGCTAGTTACAAGATTCCTATCTATAATTCTTTTGCAACTTGATCTTAGGTCTTAGCTGATTCTGCTTGTAGACTTCGATCCGAATCTTGATGCTCGCAAGTTGTAGGCGCTTGTTTATTTCTGTAGTATTGAGTGAAACGGGATTGACAGAGCTCGGGAATTTGATCAAATTTTGAGCGACCTGCCCTTTGTTTGTTCCAATATTTGGGAACATCTTCTTTTTGTTCTTTTGTTCTTTTCTTTATTCTAGATGGAGACTCAAACCGTAGGTCACCTCGATCCATGCGTCTCGAGGTCAGACCTGCTGAGACAACAAAACAAACGAACGAAATTTTCTGCCCCAGTTTCACTAGGAATATTTCGTGAGTTAATTGCCATGAAAATTTACAGAATTGATGAGGGGATTGGAAACCTCAAGTCTAAAAAGTGCAACTCAGGGATTGGAGCCCTAATGTCGCAAAAAGTAAAAATGCGCAACTCAGGGATTGGAGCCTAAATGTTGGCTAAAGGAAAGTTGCTCAACTCAGGGATTGGAGCCCTAATGCTGGCTTAAAGAAAAATTGCTCAACCCAGGGATTGGAGCCCTAATGTCAGCTAAAAACAAATTGCTCAAATCAGGGATTGGAGCCCTAATGCTGGCTAAAGAAAAATCGCTCAACTCAGGGATTGGAGCCCAATGTCGGCTAAAGGAAAATTGCTCAACTCAGGGATTGGAGCCCTAATGCTGGCTAAAGGGAAAAACGCTCAACTCAAGGATTGGAGCCCTAATGCTGGCTAAAGGAAAAGTGTTCAACTCAGGGATTGGAGCCCTAATGCTGGTTTAAAGAAAAACGCTCAACTCAGGGATTGGAGCCCTAATGCCGGCTAAAGGAAAATAGCTCAACTCAGGGATTGGAGCCCTAATATCGGCTAAAAAGACAATGCTCAACTCAGGGACTGGAGCCCTAATGCTGGCTAAAAAGAAAATTGCTCAACTCAGAGATTGGAGCCCTAATGTCGGCTAAAAAGACAATGCTCAACTCAGGGAATGGAGCCCTAATGCTGACTAAAAGGGAAAATCGCTCAACTCAGGGATTGGAGCCCTAATGTCGGCTAAAGGAAAAATGCTCAACTCAGGGATTGGAGCCCTAATGTCGGCTAAAGGAAAAACGCTCAACTCAGGGATTGGAGCCCTAATGTCGGCTAAAGGAAAGTTGCTCAACTCAGGGATTGGAGCCCTAATGTTGGCTTACAGAAAATTGCTCAACTCAGGGATTGGAGCCCTAATGTCGGCTAACAGCAAATCGCTCAACTCAGGGATTGGAGCCCTAATGTTGGCTAAAAGAAAAACTGCTCAACTCAGGGATTGGAGCCCTAATGCTGGCTAAAAAAAACTGTTCAACTCAGGGATTGGAGCTCTAATGTCGGCTAAAAGAAAATTGCTCAACTCAGGGATTGGAGCCCTAATGCTGCCTAAATGGAAATTGCTCAACTCAGGGATTGGAGCCCTAATGTTGGCTAAAAGGAAAAATGCTCAACTCAGGGATTGGAGCCCTAATGTCGGCTAACAGGAAAAATGCTCAACTCAGGGATTGGAGCCCTAATGCTGGCTAAATGGAAATTGCTCAACTCGGGGATTGGAGCCCTAATGTTGGCTAAAGGAAAAGCACTCAACTCAGGAATTGGAGCCCTAATGTCGGCTAAAAGCAAATGTTGGGGATTCTAACTAACCCTCTTTTTTTGAGTTTTCTTCTTACTTCCTTTTTTGTCTTGTTTTTATTTTTTATTATTTTTTCATTTTTGTTTAGTAAAATGCAGGAGAATTTTGGGGAAACATCCCTTTTGGGTTGATTCCTTATTGCAAAGTTGTTTCTTGCATTCACGTATTTCTTTCCCTTTTGGGCGGCACCTGCTTCTTGGCTTACAAGATGAACCAGTGTATCAGTTTGTGTACCTGGTATTTGGGAAAGCAAGGAAAGAAGATGAAGATCAGTAGAAGCAGTAGTAGTGTAAATATACAGCAACAACAACAACCCAACAGCAACAAATTCGAATCAGATTCAAGGCCCAGAAAACTTTGAGAAAAAACCGAACAACTCAATAGAATAAACCCAAAAGTTTGTAAGCAAACTAAACAACAACAAACCACGCGTGTATTAAACCCAAAACTAAATTCGCTTCTCCCTTTGTTTTTGTTTTCTTTTTTTTAAACTCTCTAACACTCTTGGGATTTTCGGAATGTCTTCCTTTCTCAAAATAATCCTCAAAAATCTTTCAAGTTTAGTCTAAGTTTTTTCTCTCCAGTCTTCGTTCTTTAAAATGTGTCAAATGACTCTATTTATAACAAGACTCTTGTCTTGAATCCCCAAACCCGAATATTCCCCGAATTGCATGCTTTGTCCCCACTACTTAATGTTTTCTTTATTTTAAACCTTTGTCCCCCATGCTTAACATAAATAATTACATTATTCCCACTCCACTACATTATGTCTTGTCCCCCACTATATTAAACAATTATATCAAACCTCAACCCATTACATCTTGTCCCTCATGCTTAAAATAAATAATTACATTATTCTCACCCCACTACATTATGTCTTGTCCCCCATTATATTAAACAATTATATCAACCCCATCCCATTACATCTTGTCCCTCATGCTTAACTTGAATAATTGTTCAAATGTTCAATTCCAAAAATACCCCTCCGACCTTACTGCAATTACCATTTTACCCCTCAACGTACTGAAATTTACCAAACTACCCCCATCAGCTATAACCAATCACCTAATCAATTTCAACCAAAATACAGCAAATATGACCAATTTCTAAACAATTTCAACAACGAATCCCATGAACACATATTGAACAACAATCATCGAATTAATGGGAATAAATTAACCATATTGGGAACCAATCCTGGTTAACTTAAATCAAAAATGGATGAGCAAGGAAACAACAATATTAACAACAAAATAAACTGGAACAACATGAATCACAATTAATGGAAACGAAATGCAAACTGAAATCATATGATGAACAACAAAAACAAGAATTATTTTGACTGAACAATTTTTTAACAACACTCTTACTTTCAGATTTAGCAAAAATAACAACTGATCATAACAAGCAAATAGATTCAAATTACTAAATTCAATGCATCAATTGAACTTTAAATTAGATCTAACAACATTATAATTTGACGACATCAAATCACTTGACGACATCAAATCACTTGACGAAAATCTAACAAACTTCAAATAAAATGAACACAAATTATCTCTACTACAAACAAAGACCCAGGTTCGAATTCGAACCACACTACCGGAACACAAACACAAGAAGAAAAGGAATGGAAGATGAATTCACTGAATGAAAACTAAGAGACAAGAAAAATGAAAACCTACTAGTTTGAAGCCCGGATTCGAACGGAACCTCGGCGTGCTCGACACTGATTCTCGACTTCTTGTATCTGTTCTGCGAGTTCCTTTCCTTCCCGAGAAAACCAATCCATCTAAGTCCTCATTTCAGACTTGAGAGATGATTATTAACCGCCTCCGATTCGTTAAGCTTATGATAGCCTCTAGCTTGGATTCCCTTCCATCAATAAAAGTTTCACAACGAGCAACCTGCTCCTCCTTTTCACGTTTAACCCCTTCCGTTTGCCCAACTGTTTGAGTCAACCGACGTACTTCATCCTCAAGTGACTTTCGTAATTTTTCTCTGGATCACAGCTGCTACAGTTACCATTTCGTACAGTAGAAACGGGAAGAAGGAGATGCTGGAAAATGGCCGCTTAGTAATGAAGGAGGCGAAGCTGAAAAAATAGAACAGCAACAGCGGCAGCTGGACGGGGCTAAGGCAGCGGCAACTCAGCAGAAGGTTTGTTGGTGGAGCTGGTCATTTGAATGGCGAACAAATAAAGCAAAACCCCCTCGTCCATGGTTGGAGCTCGGAGATGGCAGTTGAGGGCAGTCCATGGACGAGCCTGAGCTCGCCATGGAGAAAACGAAGACGCAGTGACCAGCAGCCATGGGAGCTCAGGCTCAAGCTCGACGAGGAAACTGGGGAGGTGAAGGAGGTAGTCATGGGGGCTGTTTGGACGTAACAAAAGCAGGAGTGAGAGATGGAGGAGGCGATGCAGCAATGCAGCAGCCATGACGAGCTTGACGAGCTCGTCGATGAAAATGAAGCTCGGGGCAGTAGCTGGTCGAAGAAGAAGATGCCAGTAATGGGGTCGTTTGGCCTTCAATGGCGGACGAGGGAGGGGATGTTTGGAGTGAGCTTGAGGGTGAGCAACCATGGTTGGCTAGGGTTTGGGGTGAAGGTTTTTTGGAGAAGAAGAGAGGGAGTGGCGGATGGGTTTAGTTTAGGTTTTGGGGTTTTTTTTTGTTTTGTTTTGTGAAATGCAAGATAGGGGGTGTTGGGTCTTTGGGTTATGGACCGGGTCAACCCGATTTGAAATGGACCGGGTCATAGGGAAGGTTGGGTATTCTTTGGGCTTGTGGCTTGAATTTGAAGAAGAACACAATTCCGATTTTCTTTATATTTTTGCTCTCTTTTCTTCTATTATTTTTCTAAAACTAAATTCTAAAAATCCTTAAATTATTATTAAGTTATAAAAGCGCAAATTAACTCCCAATAACAATTAACGCACAATTAAGAAATAATTAAGCATAAAATTGTACATTTGGACATTAAATGCTAAAAATGCAAAAAATACCTATTTTTGTAATTTTCAATTTTTGTAAAACAAACTTAATTATTAACAATTGTAGAATTAAATCCTACATGCAAAATGCGACATATTTTTGTATTTTTTATTAATTTAACAAATAAACATGCATAGACAAATACAAATAATTATCCAAAAAATGTCACAAAAATTCTCAAAATTGCACACCAAGGAAAATCATTTTATTTTGAATTTTTGGGAGTAATTCTTTCATAGGGCAAAAATCATGTGCTTACACCTACTGCTCAGTCTTTATTTACTCTTATTACCTACTGGGTTGGAGTATTCACATTACTCCCTGCACCTCGTATGCAAATTCAGGTATTTCGAAACCCGGTAGCGGGTGTTGGATGCTTAGGCGCGGAGTCATCATGGTTAGCAAGGTGGCTGCACGACTTTCGCATTACTGCTTCATTACTCTCATTTCATTCCTGTACTTAGTACATTTTGACTGTTTTTGTAGTATTCAGACCTTGGTAGATGCTCATGGCTAGTGACACCTTGATGTCGGGCTTGTATGTTATTTCCGCACTATTCATTCAGCTTATGTTATGAGATATTGTTTAATTAAAGGTTTAAAAATAATTCTTAATAATTAAGAGATTAATATGGGTGTTGTGTCGGCTGGCTTTGTCTTTACGAGAGGCTCCATGGGGTCGTGACAAGTTGGTATTAAAGGCTAGGTTACATAGGTCTCACGAGTCATGAGCAGGGTTAGTAGAGTCTCGCGGATCGGTATGGAGACATCTGTATTTATCCTCGAGAGGCTGCAGAACCTTCAGGAAAAACTTCACATTCTTGAATTCTTATCATGCGTCCTTGATCCAGCTTGAAATATAATTCTTTGAATTCTTTCCATGCATTTGTATGCGCGCATGAGCGCGTAGTATCAGATGTGCATTGATGGTTGGTGATTCCCTGATCGAGGGACGAGATGTGATCTCTATGAGTTGATGTTTGGCCAGTCTGGAGGACTTGAGGCTGGATTTTTGCCTATAGTTTGAGCACCGAGGTGCTAATTGTGTGCGCACGTGTTTTTGAACTTATATATTCGATAGTGCCCCTATTAGTAGAAGTGATGGCTGGATGGTTCCATGATGAGTATGTTATAACTGCGAGATGTATCCGTACGAATTAGAAGCGACGAGAAGGGTCTGCTGGAGGGTAGAAGAACAATTAGTCGCTTGGAGTCCATCTTGATTCGAGGTATAGCCCCGAGTTATAGGCATGTGAAGAATCTTTTTATGTTTCCCAGTTGTGAGTGAATGAAATTTCAGAAATGAAATTGAAGGCAAAACAGGTGGGCTATCTCTTGCGAAGTGTTCTAAGGTTGTGTGATCCTTATGTGTCCGTTAGAAGATCTTAGGTACAAGTGAAATATAAGTGTGGAAATTTGAATTTTGGGTCGCTTAAGAGAGTGGGCTTAGCTGTTGCGAGAGTGAATGCGAGATTTGCAGAAGATTTAAAGTACTAGATGATCTGTGTTCTCACAAGCTTACAAAGGATTTGAGTTTAATATCACTATGGTATTAAGGCATAAATAGAGTATATGCAAGTGGGGGAGTATATGGTATTAAGGCATAAGGATTTGAGATTTACACAGTTATGTGCTATGTCAGTTCCAGTTTGAGGCATTCAGGTGAATCAGTTATGGCCTATGGAGATTGAGACCGAGGATGGCTTGAGTAAAGGAAAATTCTCAACAAAGGTTATAGTATGCTTCATGTGTGTGTGAAAATCTCGGCATGTCTTGAGTCGTTGTTAGTAAAGGATGCTCGGTGCATAGAGCAGGAAGTTGCTTGGTTGTTATAGAATGATGCCACACTCTGCGGTGTCGGAGTGCTAGTAAGGCACGAGTGGTTCTGTTTGTTTGATCAGGCTGATTGCAATTTGAATAGAGTGAATGACTCTCGAGAATGGTTCTAATGTATTCAAGATTCTACATACAATTGGGCATTTTAAAGTGTATATGTGGTTAGAAACTGAGTTTTCATGGGAAGATATCAAGACTTGTGGTATTTTCTATATTAATTATGGTATTCATCAGTATCAGGAAGGTAAAGGTACCGGAGGTAAATTCACAGGAAGTTCTTGAGAGTAAAGTATTTTGAATGTGGTACTTTTGGGAATATTTAAGAGAGTATTCAGCAGCTTATGAGCCTTAGACAGTGTGATTTTATGCATGGGACTCGTGTGGTAAGTCAGGGCTGAGGAGTTGTGGTGCTACAACAAGAGGGAATATCAAGTTGAAGATAAATCAGAAGGAAACTCGGATAGATGGGATAGCTTGGTAGTAGGCCGGATCAGTTGGTAAGGATATGATTAGTTTCTTGGGTGTGTACGGGGTAATGAGTTCCTACAGGTATTTCGCGGTAATGCTCTTAGGTTTTGATGGCTTGTATAGCTTGGTCAAATTAGAAGGATTCAGTCCTGGCAGGTTTGGTTTGTGCAAGGGGAACTTGGAGAGTTCTTGATGGTTTCTACCTCTATTGGGGAAGTATATTTTCTGTGGCATGAGGAGCATGGGATGTATAGTGATTTTCTTCTAGGTAGAACCAATGGAAAGTCCTTGACTAGTTGAGTACGTAGGTGTTTGTGGCTCGGAAGGAAGATGAAGTTCTCAGGTTATCCTAGGATGGTATGGTATATTCGGTATGTTGTCGAGGATTGAAATTTGCGGGTAGAAGGTTACGGTTCAGTATTGAACGGAAAATCAAAAAGCAATTTTTAGGCAGCACTGGCAGTTTCAGATGATTAGATGAAGGAGCTTTGGATGATTAGTGGGATGATCTTCAGATGGTTAAGGAAATGGTATTGCTAATTGAAGTGATTTGACGAGGGTATATGTTTCAGAAAAGGCAATATGGTGCAGTTGATGGTACTTTGGTAGTATTGCAGCGCTTTCTTGTTAGATTGACTGCTGATATTCGAGTGTTTGGTGGTACGAAAGAATTTTAGAGTATCTCTCGTGGAATGATTGGGATCAGGTGTGGTGATTTGTATGCTATATGGAGTTGGAGATAGAGAGTTCTCATGTTCAGGCTATGTTGTGGTTGTGGGTCGCGTGTATTGGCACTGTTTAGTGACTATCGGGGTTTGGAGACCCGAGCGGATCTTTTGTTGCTTGGTATGCTAGATTTTGGATGTGATATTGGGTTCAGAGTGGTTGGCTCCAAGTTGTATTGTCGAGGGATGTGTTGATTCGATTGTTATTAAGCTTATTAGTAATCTGGGGAGATCTATGAGCTGCATTTCTGTGTTGCGAGGTGTTATGATCTGTTGGTTATGGGCACTTATGGTGCGGTTCTATCGGAGTTTCATAGTGGAAGTCGAGCGGGGAGAGTAATTGGGTGTAGCTCAATGAATGGCGTATTGGTTATGTCCTTTCGGTTGTGTGATGTATGTTATTGGTTTCACCGTGGGTATGATGATTTGCTTTGGTTCCAAACATCAAATTGCGCGTGGTTGTCGATTTCGAGCATAGTGACCTTGCGGGTTAGATTCGTGTGTTCTATTCCGATGATGTGAGACGAGTTCTCAGCCTTGTGTTGTGGTGGTACTGGTGAGCTTGATGTATAGCTCTTTCATTTGAGTCATTTTCATGATTTGAGTATGTTCGGACTGTTGCTTATTGGTGCACGTATTGTGCAAGTGGTGGCTTAGGCCTGTATTGATGTGTCATGTCACCAGAGTAGTATGTTGGATTAGATGAGATCGTTGGGATCATTAATGAATACAAACGGATTTGATTTCAACATGTTGGAAGGATAATATCAAGCTTCGGCTCAGGAAAATTGCTATGGACTTTTCCAAAGGAGAAGTGGCTTCATGAATGGTTGATCTGAGAAATAGTTATGGCTCACTGTGTGGTTTATTTATCATTGGCAGTATATGAAAGTGCGGGAATGAGACTTTAGTTAATAAGAGGTTTTCTATCGGTATTCAGTTGTTATGTGCAGCTGCTGTGATTAGAAGTTATTGCTGTGAGTGTTTGATTTATGTGGTATATCATGTGATTGCACCTGAGATAGCAGATATGGTTTATGACAGCTTGTTTGGACTTATTCATAGTATAAATGTGAGATTCCGATCATATTAAGGATATTAGAAGCAAAAATGTGGTTCTATGATTTATGGACTAGGATGGATTGTGAAATTTCAGTTATATTATGTTATCGAACCTATGTGAAATAGGGTGACGTGGGATCACCCCCGGGTATGTTCATGGTGAGGTTATTCAGCGATTGATTGGCTTTTAAAACAACTTTGGGCACGTTCGAGGACGAACGTATGTTTAAGTGAGGGAGGATGTAACGACCCGACCGGTCGTTTTGAGCTTTTGCACTTTGACCGCCAGTTCTCGGGCATGACTTGCCCCGTGTGGTGTATTATGACTTATGTAAATCGTTGGTTTTGGTTTTCAGGGTAATCGACATGAAATTTGGAAGAACAGTCCTCAGTTTGAAACTTAAAATTTGAAAGGTTTGACTTCTTTGTGTATGATATCGGATCGGGATTTATATTATTTGGTTAGCTCCGTTAGGTGATTTAGGACGTAGGAGCATGATCGGAATGCATTTTGGAAGTCCGTGGAAGGTTTAGGCTTGAATTGGCGAAATTGAGATTTCGGCGTTTTTTGGTTGGTAGGTCAGATTTTGATATAGAGGTCGGAATGAAATTCCGGAAGTTGCAGTATTTCCATTATGTCATTTGGGATGTGTGTGTAAAATTTCAGGTCATTCAGACGAGATTTGATAGACTTTTTGATCGAAAGCATATTTAAGAGTTCTTAGGCTTGAATCCTGTGTTAAATTGGTGATTTGATGTTGTTGTGAGCGTTCCGAAGTATTGAACAAGTTTGAACAATGCCATGGGATGTGTTGGTACAATTGGTTTGAGGTTTGGGGGGTTCCGAGTATGTTCCGGGATGTTTTAGGCCAAAAATCATAGCTGTAGCAGGTCCAGAAGGGTTGCAGGCCTTGGAACCTACCAGCGCGGTCTGCACAAAATGAAGTGCGGCCGCGGTAGGTGTTGTGCAGACCGCACAAGATACAGTGCGGCCGCAGTGTGGAATAATTCACTGGTCCTAATTCAGAAGCTCATATCTTTTGATCTACAAGGAATTTTGAGATGATTCAAAAACGAAAGTTGAAGCCCTTCGTGTCTAGTTTCAAGAAAGGTAAAGATATCGCAATTTAGACATCTCTAGCAAAGTTATGGCCAAAATACTAAAGCCTTTCACTGCAAATGAAACTTGTGCGACCGCAGTCGTTTTTGTGCGGACCGCACTGGTTTTGTGCGGACCGCGGTCGTTTTGTGCGGTCTGCAGAGGTGGAAATCTATGGGGTACTCTATAAATACGAGGTTTTGTGTTTTATTTAATATTTTGACCTAGAGAGCTCGGATTTTGGCGATCTTTCAAAGGTTTTTCAATAAATTAATCGGGGTAAGTGATTCTAACTCAGATTTGGCTAGAATATATGAATCTATCATTGAATTCATCATTTAATTTGTGAGTTGGGATGTAATTTGGGAAGAAAAGTTGTGGAATCTTCCAAAAATATAAAATGATGATTTGAATGACCAAATGGTACCGGAATTGGATAATTTTGGTATGGTTAGACTCGTGAAGTATGAGGATTCTGAAAATGTAATTTTTACCCAATTCCGAGATATGGGCCAGGTTGGAATGAAATTCCGGAAGTTGAAGTATTTCCGTTGTGTCATTTGGGATGTGTGTGCAAAATTTCAGGTCATTCGGATGAGATTTGATAGACTTTTTGATCGAAAGCATAATTTAAGAGTTCTTAGGCTTGAATCCTGTGTTAAATTGGTGATTTAATGTTGTTGTGAGCGTTCCGAAGTATTGAACAAGTTTGAACAATGCCATGGGATGTGTTGGTATAATTGGTTTGAAGTTTCGGGGGGTTCCGAGTAGGTTCCGGGATGTTTTAGGACAAAAATCATAGCTGTAGCAGGTCCAGAAGGGTTGCAGGTCTTGGAACCCACCAGCGCGGTCCGCACAAAATGAAGTGCGGCCGCGGAAGGTGTTGTGCGGACCGCACAAGATGTTGTGCGGCCGCGGTGGGGAATATTTCACTGGTCCTACTTCGGAAGCTCATATCTTTTGATCTACAAGGAATTTTGAGATGATTTAAAAACGAAAGTTGTAGCCCTCCATGTCTAGTTATAAGAAAGGTAAAGATATAACAATTTGGACATCAGTAGCGAAAGTTATGGCCAAAATACTAAAGCCTTTCACTGTAAATGAAAACCTGTGCGGCCGCAGTCATTTTTGTGCGAACCGCACCGGCTTTGTGCGGACCGTGATCATTTTTGTGCGGTCTGCAGAGGTGGAAATCTATGGGGTACTCTATAAATACGAGGTTTTGTTTTTTTTTTTTAATATTTTAACCTAGAGAGCTCGGATTTTGGCGATCTTTCGAAGGTTTTTCACGAAATTTATAGCGGTAAGTTATTTTAACTCAGATTTGGCTAGAACATATGAATCTATCATTGAATTCATTATTTAATTCGTGAGTTGGGATGGAATTTGGGAAGAAAAGTTGTGGAATCTTCCAAAAATATAAAATGATGATTTGAATGACCAAATGGTACAAGAATTGGATAATTTTGGTATGGTTAGACTCGTGAGGGTATGAGGATTCTGTAAATATAAATTTTACCCGATTTCGAGACATGGGCCAGGTCAGAATGAAATTTCGAAAGTTGCAGTATTTCTGTTGTGTCATTTGGGATGTGTGTGCAAAATTTCAGGTCATTCAGACGAGATTTGATAGACTTTTTGATCAAAGCATAATTTAAGAATTCTTGGAGTTCTTAGGCTTGAATCCTGTGTTAAATTGGTGATTTGATGTTGTTGTGAGCGTTCCGAAGTTTTGAACAAGTTTGAACGATGTCATGGGATGTGTTGGTACAATTGGTTTGAAGTTCCTGGGGGTTCCGGGATGTTTTAGGCTGAAAATTATAGCTGTAGCAGTTCCAGAAAGGTTGCAGGTCTCGGAACCCACCAGCGCGGTCCGCACAAAATGAAGTGCGGTCACGGTAGGTGCTGTGTGGACCACACAAAATGCAGTGCGGCAGCGGTGGGGAACATTTCACTGGTCCTACTTTGGAAGCTCATATCTTTTGATCTACAAGGAATTTTGAGCTGATACAAAAATAAAAGTTGTAGACCTTCGTGGCTAGTTTACAGAAAAGTAAGGATATCGCAATTTGGACATATGTAGCAAAAGTTATGGCCAAAATACTAAAGCCTATCACTGTAGATGAAAACTTGTGCGGCCGCAGTCGTTTTTGTGTGGACCGCACTGGTTTTGTGTGGTCCGCGGTCATTTTTGTGCGGTCCGCAGAGGTGGAAATCTATGGGGTACTCTATAAATATGAGGTTTTGGGTTTTATTTAATATTTTGACCTAGAGAGCTCGAATTTTGGCGATCATTCAAAGGTTTTTCAAGAAATTTATAGGGGTAAGTTATTCTAACTCAGATTTGGCTAGAACACATGAATCTACCATTGAATTCATTATTTAATTCGTAAGTTGGGATGGAATTTGGGAAGAAAAGTTGTGGAATCTTCCAAAAATATAAAATGATGATTTGAAGGACCAAATGGATCAGAATTGGATAATTTTGGTATGGTTAGACTCGTGAGGGTATGAGGATTCTGTAAATATAAATTTTACCCAATTTCGAGACATGGGCCAGGTCAGAATGAAATTTTAAAAGTTGCAGTATTTCTGTTGTGTCATTTGGGATATGTGTGCAAAATTTCAAGTCATTCAGACGAGATTTGATAGACTTTTTGATCAAAGCATAATTTAAGAGTTCTTGGAGTTCTTAGGCTTGAATCTTGTGTTAAATTGGTGATTTGATGTTGTTGTGAGCGTTCCGAAGTTTTGAACAAGTTTGAACGATGTCATGGGATGTGTTGGTACAATTGGTTTGAAGTTCCTGGGGGTTCCGGGATGTTTTAGGCTGAAAATCATAGCTGTAGCAGGTCCAGAAGGGTTGCAGGCCTCGGAACCCACCAGCACGGTCCGCACAAAATGAAGTGCGATCGCGGTAGGTGCTGTGTGGACCACACAAAATGCATTGCGGCAGCGGTGGGGAACATTTCACTAGTCCTACTTTGGAAGCTCATATCTTTTGATCTACAAGGAATTTTGAGCTGATTCAAAAATAAAAGTTGTAGACCTTCGTGTCTAGTTTACAGAAAAGTAAGGATATTGCAATTTGGACATATGTAGCAAAGGTTATGGCCAAAATACTAAAGCCTATCACTGTAGATGAAAACCTGTGCGGCCGCAGTCGTTTTTGTGTGGACCGCACTGGTTTTGTGTGGTCCGCGGTCATTTTTGTGTGGTTCGCAGAGGTGGAAATCTGTGGGGTACTCTATAATGAGGTTTTGGGTTTTATTTAATATTTTGACCTAGAGAGCTCGAATTTGGCGATCATTCAAAGATTTTCAAGAAATTTATAGGGATAAGTTATTCTAACTCAGATTTGGCTAGAACACATGAATATATCATTGAATTCATTATTTAATTCATGAGTTGGAATGGAATTTGGGAAGAAAAGTTGTGGAATCTTCCAAAAATATAAAATGATGATTTGAAGGACCAAATGGTACCAGAATTGGATAATTTTGGTATAGTTAGACTCGTGAGGGTATGAGGATTCTGTAAATATAAATTTTACCCGATTTCGAGACATGGGCGAGGTCAGAATGAAATTTCGAAAGTTGCAGTATTTCTATTGTGTTATTTGGGATGTGTGTGCAAAATTTCTGGTCATTCAGACGAGATTTGATAAACTTTTTGATCAAAGCATAATTTAAGAGTTCTTGGAGTTCTTAGGCTTGAATCCTGTGTTAAATTGGTGATTTGATGTTGTTGTGAGCATTCCGAAGTTTTGAACAAGTTTGAACGATGTCATGGGATGTATTGGTACAATTGGTTTGAAGTTCCTGGGGGTTCCGGGTAGGTTCCGGGATGTTTTAGGCCGAAAATCATAATTGTAGCAGGTCAAGAAAGGTTGCAAGCCTCAGAATCCACCAGTGCGGTCCGCACAAAATGAAGTGCGGCCGCAGTAGGTGCTTTGCGTACTACACAAAATGCAGTGCGGCCGCGGTGGGGAACATTTCACTGGTCCTATTTCGGAAGCTCATATCGTTTGATTTACAGGGAATTTTGAGATAATTCAAAAACGAAAGTTGTAGTAGTCCTTTGTGTCTAATTTCTAGAAAGGTAAAGATATCGTAATTTGGACATATGTAGGGAAAGTTATGGCCAAAATACTAAAGGCTTTCACTACAGATGAAAACTTGTGCGGCCGCAGTCGTTTTTGTGTGGACTGCACTGGTTTTGTGCGGACCGCGGTCATTTTTGTGAGGTCCGCAGAGGTGGAAATCTATGGGGTACTCTATAAATACGAGGTTTTGGGTTTTATTTAATATTTTGACCTAGAGAGCTCAGATTTTGGCGATCTTTCGAAGGCTTTTCAAGAAATTCATCTGGGTAAGTGGTTCTGACTCAGATTTGGCTAGAACACATGAATCTATCATTGAATTCATCATTTAATTTGTGAGTTGGGATGGAATTTGGGAAGAAAAGTTGTGGAATCTTCAAAAAATATAAAATGATGATTTGAAGGACCAAATGGTACCGGAATTGAATAATTTTGGTATGGTTAGACTCGTGAGGGTATAAGGATCCTGAAAATGTAAATTTTACCCGATTCCATGAAGTGGGCCCGGGGCTCGGGTTTTGGTAAATTCGGGAATCATGCCCTTTATTGGTTGTTTTCGCTTGGGCTTTGTTCCCTTAGCATATTGTGATGTATTCGTTCTGATTTGGATAGATTTGATGCGCGTCGAGGCCGATTTGAAGAGCAAAGGCATCGCGGGCTAGAGTTTGGATGGATCGAGGTAAGTAATGATTGTAAATACTGTCCTAAGGGTTTGAAACCCCGGATTACACATCGTTGTGTTACTTTGAGGTGACACACACGCTAGATGACGAGCGTGGAGTGGTGTACCATTGGGGATTGTGACTTGGTCCGTCCCGTACGACTGTTAAGTCGCGTATTTGATTTGAAATCTTATGATATTCCATGTTTTAGAGATTTATATTATATTTTGGGCTATATGCCATGTTTGGGGCCTTGTGCCGACCTGCTGAGACCCTTAGGGGCATTTTCACTATTTTTTCTCACTCTATTTGTTTTGAAAGCATGTCTTCAGTCATGTTTTACCTGTTTATTGTTTAATCTGGTTTTATCACTTTATTTCTTAAAAATATGAAAATTGTTTGGGCTGGGTTCCCTGTTTTACTAATGGTCCGAGTGATCATAAGTTGATGACTGAGATAGACCGAGGGTCTGATTGTGAGGTTGATGACTGAGATAGACTGAGAGTCTGATTGTGAGGTTGATGACTAAGAGAGGCCGATGGCCTGGTTGTGAGGATTATAATTCTATGGATCGGGCTGCACGCCGCAGCAATATATATATATATATATCTATATATATATATATATATGAATCGGGATGACGCCGCAGCGATATAGCTCTTGGGCTGTAGGGGCCCCTCCGGAGTCTACACAGCCCTAGTGAGCGCCGTCGACGAGATATATGGATCGGGCTGCACGCCGCAGCGATATATGGATCGGGCTGTGCGCCGCAGCGGTTACTATGTGGTACCTATTGAGCGTGAGTGCTGAGTGTAAGTACTGATTGGTAAAAATTGAGTCACGAGTGACTGAGAGGCTAGACCGAGGGGCGATAGATATATATACATGCACCAGAGTGATGCTTTGCCTGAGAAGCCTGTTTATGAACTTATTGATTTTTACTCCTCTTTAAGTGAGTTTCTATTGAATATATTGATTTATTGACTGCTTTCACTCATATTTATACCGAGCCTCTATCGAAAACATTGAATAAATGTTTCTAAACAACTTTCATTTAAGCTGGGCTTATGAGATGTTCAGAACTTAACCATTGATTTGGCTTTTAATATTTTTACTGAGATTTTCTTATTATGAGGTATTTATGACTCCTATTTTTCCCGAGGGGTCGATTATGGTTTTCATCTCCTTTATTAAAAAATGGTATTGAACCCCTACATAAACCATTGGAAGGTATTTTTAAATGATTTTTACAAAAAGTTGGATTTTAAACGAGACGATTGACTCGTACTCTGATTTGAAAGCTTGGTGTACTTATTGAGTTTAACATAAATGTGGATTCATTATTTCCTACTGCTCAGTCTCTATTTACTCTTATTACTTACTGGGTTAGAGTATTCACATTTCTCACTGCACCTCGCGTGCAGATTCATGTATTTCGGAACCCGGCAGCGGGTGTTGGATGCTCAGATGTGGAGTCATCAGGGTTAGCAAGGTGGTTGCACGACGTTCGCAGCACTGCTTCCTTCCTCTCAATTCATTTATGTACTTAGTACATTTTGACTATTTTTGTAGTACTCAGACCTTGGTAGATGCTCATGGCTAGTGATACCCCGATGTCGGGCTTGTATGGTATTTCCGCACTATTCATTCAGACTTATGTTATGAGATATTGTTTAATTAAAGGCCTAAAAATGACTCTTAATGATTAAGGGGTTAATATGGGTGTTGTGGTCGGCTGGCCTTGTCTTCACGAGAGGCGTCATCACGACCGGGCCGGTTTGGGGTCGTGACATTTGTATAGTTAAATGAAACATACTGGTAACAGATAGTTTTGAGTATTTTTGTGACGTTCATAAATGATTACTCAAAATATTAATATATTTATTTGATGCACCGTAAGTCTTAATGATTTAAGTAATGCAAGGTTTTAAGACTTGAAACGGAGAAGCACCAAGGAAATATATTAAGTTACTACAATTTGATTGTAGTGGCGAGCACCTCTCTAAAGAGTTCTTTAGTTACATATCAGAATAAGGGATTACATCTCAATTGACTACACCGTAAACTCCATAATAGAGTGGTGTAGTAAAAGAAGAAATAAGTCTCTTTTGGACATGGATAGATTAATGACGTGTTATTCAGATTTGCCTTATTTGTTTTTGGAATATTTCCTGGAAACTGCAAATTACATTCTGAATTTAGTTCCTTCTAAGTTAGTACCTGGGAAATCTATAAAACTGTGGACTGAATGTAAGCTCGGTCTGTGGCATATTCAGATATAGGATTGTCCCGCATATATGCTGAAAGGGAAAACAGATATGTAAGCTAGAACTAAGAATGGATAGGTGCATGTTTATTGAATATCCAAGAAAACGAATGGAGTTTTATTTTATTGTCCTAAAGAAAATAAGGCAATTGTTAAAACAAATGCATTTTTCTAGATAATGACTGTTTAAAAAAATATATTCCTAGAAGTAAACTATTTTTACAGGAACTGGGCAAAGAAATAACTAGATGTTCAAGAACATCAAAACCCACACGTTAGAATTGAAGTTCCATGCATTTAAGTAGTGGGAGAACGTTAATAAACATGATATGCCTTTATCGAGTGGGAGTGATGTTTGAACAATGAACACTATAGTAAGAAGTCGCTAATATTTCAATGTCGTAAGGTAATGAAGGTAATATTAGTAGTACTTCGTCGTAGTGGGAGAATACTAAAGAAAATCATAGTTTGGTGTACACTCTTGGGATAGTTTCGGTAACAGGATCCCTGAAGAGTTTAATACCAAACTAGATAGTTACGACAAAGCACTAATGGACAAATATTGCATCAGATATAACTTGGCAGGATTCTTTAACAAAATCTTATTTGGTGAAGACTTTTAATAGTCATGGAAAAGAATGCCTGAGAAAGTTATAGATGCATGGTTATGAGTCTAAGTGGGAGATTATTGGGGTATATACTATTAACCATGCATTTGGATATAGTATATTCTAATAATTGTCATGGTTAAAAGTCTATGTGGGAGATTGTTGGGATATATACGATTAACCATGGGTTTGGTTTAGATATAGTATTTATTATGGAATAATTGTTTATTCAATTTTAATAAAGTTTTAAATAGATCATATATTAGTCTGTGTCCTTTGCTTATATAGTAGATGATTTAGTGTATAGAGTTTAGCTTATACATGGAAGATTAAATCATCGGTTCTTATAAGTATAAAATTTGAGTTCACAATCTAATGATGGAATTGGACAAACCATCATGGATGATTGTAGCACAAGATTAAATATAATTTATCTTGATTATAGGAATAGTTTAATTCCAACTTCTTGTGCTAGTACATCTTGTATGTATTGAACGGACCATGTAGAGATAAGTATTTTATACTGACTTAATAAAATAAACTCTCTAGCCATTAAATGTACTTATACTCTTAATCTTGATATAATTATTATTAGTTGTGTATATTATTATTGTTTTGATTTATTAAAAGGCGAGATTCTTTCGTGGGTTAATATGCCTGGTAAATTGAATAATAATAATATTAATAATAATGTACATTGACGAAATAATAGTTAGTTGATGAAATCCATGTCTCGGTTTAGAGATTGATCATACAACTTTATGAAAGCTTATAAGTATTCATGTGTAAACTCGGCAGGTGAATTTTGTATCCGACACATGAAATAAGTTAAGCGAAAGTCTAAAAGAAATAATCAATAAATTAAATCGTCGGTAATTTAATTTAATTGATTAGCATCTGAATCTTAACATGGGGAGTTAAATAAGATTTAATGGATGAATTCGAAATTGAATAAGGAGTGCAATTACGGATTTTTAGTGAAATAATTCATAATTAATTATGGTGGATATTAATTTCGAAAATTATAAATTATTTCCATAATTGGAAGCCTTGTTAATTAAATTTTGTGGTCCCTGTTGTGCCTAAATAATAAGAAATAAGGAATCCTTTTTCTGGAGGAAAGAAAAACCTAACAGGTTTTGGAAAAGGGTTTTAACCCTTAAAACTTGTGCTACAAATACATAAGGTTTTCCACCTAAAGGGGGGAGTCAAGATGGCCGAATTTTTCAGCCTTTTTCCTAGAAATTTTCGCCCACACGAAATTGCTATTTTCAGATACTATTTGGGTAACACAGTAGAAGACCGTGGAACGTTCGAGGATCATGATTGTGCGGGTGATGGAAATTCCATTGAGAAGTTATGGAACTGAAGGCTCACGTGATAGAAGAGATATGTTCACGCTTCAAGAAGGTAACCCGTGAAACCCCGTATACACTAGTATCTAGATTACATGTGATTTTAATACTGGGATTGCTTCCGCTGCTCATATAATAATCCATCAGTAGCCAATCTTGGTACCTTTTCAGCATTGGATTTGAGCCATGATTCTTCTTCTTGTGCAGTTCAACACTTGCATTTGTAAGCCAACATAAGGTGAAAAAAAGCAAAAAGTTCAAGTAAGCATTTCTCATTGCTAAAGTTGAGTTTTCCTCTGAAAAGCCTGTTCTATTACCAATCTTTTTTGAACATTATTCAAGTATTTGTTTGTGTTCATGTATTTCGCATGGTATGAGTGTTTCATCTTTTACGTTTACATTTTGTGTTTATGGTGGCTTTGAGGAATGGACGAAATGCGCCTAGCTAGGTTGAACAAACGTACAAGGGACTATCATAGGAATGCGATTGTCGTTTTGAATGTTACGTTGTTGGCCTAATTGTGTTTGAGGAGTATACATTCTATATAACTTCTACTCACTGATTGTGTAAAAAAAGTTTAAATATTTATGCAATGAGATCATTTTAAAAATAATTAAAAATAACTCTTTGTAATAAGCATTGATTGATATATAATATAAAAAGATGGTAAGTACATTGCTATAACTAGTTAAATTGTACCGATAGCGTAAAGAATTTTACAGGATTTATGCATGTAATCGGGTCTTATATTTATATCGCTAGAATTCTTTAAGATTGCTGAGGTACCTCATTACTATTAAGTGGTGTATTTTGCTTGCATCAACTTGAATTTGTTGGCTGAATATTGTCATTTGCCATAATAGTTGGGTTTAGTGAAGCTATACTATAAAATGCCAATAGTCAAGAGCAACAAACTTGCATGGCTGAACCAGACCGGATAACTTTAAAGGTGGTCCCGATGTTAGATTCTGAAGAACCGACGGTTATTGGTGACCCATTCAAAGGAAGCTGGCCGCTTTGACTTTGATTAGCCAATCGAGTGCGGAGGGTGCTGTGCTCCTCTTCATTTGTTCCCGTTAACGACCACACTTAGCTAGTTAGCTTCATCATTACTCTTAGACACGGAGCAACCGCTTTAGGCCTCGTATTTGTGAGAGTCTTATTTTTTGTTACACCTAATAGACTATGTATAAGTACAAAAAAGAGTTTTGTACAGTGAAAAAGTTTGATTTCTTTCCACCAAGAAAATTGCACTTGAAATGAATATCGAACCCGAATTTCATAAGAAACGTGTGATATATAGGAAGTAACAATTTGATACAAATATTGATAATGAAATCTCAAAATCTTTCAAAGAGTCCTTTAGAGTTGATTACTTTTATACATAATAGACAAGACTATTTTTTCACTTCAAAATAGATTTGGACAATTCGAAGCATATGAAAATATTTTTGGTTTTCTATTTAGCAGTAAAAATTAAGATCACTAGATGTTGGAAATTTTAAAAAATATTGCATTAATCGTGAATGTTCCTTAAAACGTAATAATCAATTTGACATTGAAGGTTTAGATTTTTTTTTTCTGAATTAAAATTATTAAGGAAAATAGTACAATTAGAAGATAACAGTTTAAATAATACACTTAATCAAATAAAAAGATTTAATTCTTTTCCAAATGCCTAAATTGCTTATGGAATAATGTTAATAACTCATGTTACTGTTGCTTCAACGGAAAGAAGTTTTCAAAATTCAAATTGATAAAATCTTACCTAAGAACAACAATGGCACAATAAGAATTAAATGAATTAGTTATATTGTCAATTGAGAAATACTTATTAGGAGTTATTGTAAGAAGACTATTAATAACTTTGTATATAAGAAAAGTTAAAATATAGAATTCAAATAAATAATAAAAAAAATTAAAAAGTTAAGACCCCTCGTAAAGTTCGACTTTAGGCCCCAAAATTCGTTGGACCGCCCGCTCTTAGATGTCAAATATCCTTTTATGTGTCTTTGGTATGACTATGGAAGGACTTAAAGAATACTTCCCTCAAAACCCAACTACGAGAAGCTAATTAAACTGTTCAAAACGTAATTTAGTACTAAATAAAATATGCTCTCTAATATCTTAAAACTTTAGAATAAGACATGGTCACACATATTCACCATAGTATCACAACAGACAGAGGTCCTGAGTTTAAGTCTTACAACCACCATTATAAACAAGAAAATTTACGTACTTTGGCGAATTAAAAAGAAGCAGGCTTGCACGTGAGGCAGGGTCGACTCTAATGTGTTGAGTAGTAAGGCTTATTCCTTAGTTTGGGGCCCCATTTTTTAAAAATAATAATAGGTTTATAGGTATTTAAAACAAATACTTAGTACTTTTAATACAAAAATAGAGTTTTAATATAAAAGAAAAGAAAGCACTTTAGATACATAAATAAAGTAATAATTTGACTTACTCAAACATGGGCAGATGAATAGTTTTTCCAACCTTTCAATTTTTCACTTCTTACTCCTTCATTAGATAACGTGTAAAAAAATTCATTCTCCCTTTCTTAATTTGTCAAAGTCAATATTTCTTTTTTCGATCTCTTCATATTTCAGAAACCCCTACATATTTTCTGTCTTTCTCTTTAATATTCTTACGCACCTTCTTTCTCCAAGAAATTTAAGCTTCCAATAGTTTTACACTTCTGTTGCTCTATAAAATCTTATCTAAAATTAACAATATCTCAAGAAAGATCAATTGAAAATGAAATTATCAGGGGTGAAAGCAGAGGCGGATCAAAAATTTGAATTTTATGGGTTCAAACTCATTATATTGCTAAGGTTATGTGTTTATATATACTATTTGTTCCTATTTTAGATAATTTTTACATATAAATTTATGCTGCGCGTCGAAAGTATTGGGTTCAGAGGAACCCGATACCAGTGCACTGGATCCGCCCCTGGGTGAAAGGTCACAACCTCCATCATCCATGGCAGAAACTTGCCCCTCTAATTTGAGTAATTCTTATATCTCATTCATTTTTTTTTCACACCACCTGAAGCCTGCCGAATCCGTCCAAACCTCCAACGTTCGGATTCAAACGGTTATGTTGACCAAGAATTCGAATCCAAAATTTCAAATTCTCGCTCTACATAAACCCTTGTTGTTTTTCACCTATAAATACATCCTAAAGTCTCAGCCGAGGGGACATTCTGGAATCTCGAAAAAATCATATTTATACTTTCAGTTTTTGTATTTTATCTCTCTCTCAAGCTTCAAAATAATAAATCCATAGGAGTAGACCTGAAGTGACCTTTGAGCCCTGTTCACTGCCCTGTGGAAGTTGAGAATCAGATTCTCTCTTCTAATTCTTGTTTCCTTTCTTTCCTTTCTCTTTGTTTTGCATGACACACCGGAGCCGCAAGGAGTTCCAACATGAGACTCGATGCCGCTGCTAAACATGAAGCACGCACATCCCTTCGTTTCTCTTCTACTCCTAATGTATATTTAGGCACTCGAAAAAAGAGAGAAGAAGAAAGAGGCGCCAACAGTGGCTGTATTCTTCATTAATTAATTGTCTTATGTGTTCATCCACTTGTTATTTTTGTTTGGCACTTTAAAAAAAAAATAATTATCAGGGAAAATCGACTATAAAAAAGATTATTAACACTTTGTATCTTAAAAAACTAGAAAAATAGACTTTAAATAAAAATATATCGTATAACTTTCTTTTAAAAATTTAAGCCTCGTATAAAATTTTGGCTTTAGGCCCCGCATATACTTGAGCCGCTCCTGACGGGACAGAGCGTGTTAAAAATATAATTAATCTCTAACAACTTAATTAAACTAATTTTACATCAATGGTCATACACATTCAACATTTATATATACCAGCTTTTTGTAACATAGATTTAGAAACATATTTTCCAATGTTTGGTTATCTAAAAGCTGAAAAGGAAAAATTGTCCAAGGAACATTAATTTCTAAGATTTTGTTGTTCAATGGCCCCTAATTCTATTTTTTATCCCTATTCTTTTTGGTTCTTTCGTTTGAATAGTTTTACGTACAATAACATATATTTCAATCTGGTTCTATCAGGGGCGGATCTAGAGCAAATTGACGGGTTCCCGTGAACCCAATAACTTTTGCATAGACCTTGTATTTGTGCTAAAAAATTCATTAAAAGTATTAGAATATTTAGCTTGGAACCCAGTTCGTTGGTCTAGTTATCGTATAGATTAACTTGAAATTGTTAAAGAAACCCATAAATTTAAAATTCTGGATCCATCTCTAGGTTCAATCATTGGTAATTGATCTTGCTTTGTGTATGATCACAGAAATTGCTATCAAGCTGCTGCATTCACTCCTTTCCGCTATTTATATTACTCTCTCTTTAATAAGTGTTGCTTTCTCAATATGTCACGACCCTAAACCTGGACCCGACCGTGATGGCGCCTCTCGTGAAGATAAGGCCAACCGACATGTTCCCAATTCATTTTTAAGCAATTAAGTAATAAAACTAAGTCCTAATCATAATAATAAATCCCAAAATAAAGTAGGTAATACAGTTTGCGGAAAAAGACATAGCCCGACATCGGGGTGTCACCAGTCATGAACATCTATAATAATACTACAAGTCTGAAAGAGTCTACTCCACTATTACACAACTAAAACAGAAGGAAATAAGATAGAGGAGAAGCACTGGGCTGCGAATCGTCGGGCAGCTACCTAGTGAATCTCTGGAATCTGCTGGACAACTCTCAACCTTCGCAAGTAGGACTTGATGCGCCTGAATTTGTACACGGGGTGGAAGGAGTAAAATGAGTACTCCAACTCAATGAGTAATAATAATAAATGCAGACTGAGTAATAAGAAATCACGTAAAGACACATCAACAGACTATAAAGAAGCAGTAAAAGCCAGTAAAAACAGTGAAGCAGTAAAAATGTGTAAAGTCACTTTAGTTCAGTTTAGACTTCTTGAAATGCCTTTTTAACAATTAAGCAATTAAAGGACAGGCAACTAGGAAAGATAAACACATAAGGAATAGCCCCTCGGGCACAATGTCAACAAAATCCGCCCCTCGGGCAATATCATAGAACAACACCAGCCCCTTGGGCTATATCTCACATCACAATGGGTACCCGCGCTCACTAGGGGGTGTGCAGACTCCTGGAGGGGGCCCCTTACGGCCCAAGCATAATATCAAGCCATCTCATGGCATAATTACATAGGCTCTCGACCTCATATCAACAAGCCACCTCGTGGCATATAAATCTCAGGTCCTCGGTCTCATAATCATAATCAGGTATTTACTCACAACATAGGCCCTCGGCCTTACTCGGTCAGAATCTCACAAGCCATTCGGGTAACAGTAAAACATGATGCTCAGCCCAAAATATCATTTAAAATATCAATTTAAGCATTAAAGCAGAGTAGACATGGCTGAGTTATGAAAACAGTAGAATACAGCATGACTGAGTACAAGTATATAAAGTCAAAATAGTGAGGAAATATCAGTAAAAATCCCCTAAGGATTCAAATAGATGGCACGAGGCCCAAATATCGCATTCAACCCAAAACATGATGATAGCAAACAGTTTTCAGTCAAATATGCGGTAAAACAATCATTCGGGATGGATTAAGTCACAATCTCCAACAGTGCACGACCTCACACTCGTCATCTAGTGTGTGCATCACCTCAATATAGCACAACAATGTGCAATCCGGTGTTTCATACCCTGAGGACAATATTTACAATCATTACTCACCTCAATCCGGTCCAAACTCTAGCCCGCAATACCTTTGCCCCTCGAATCGGCCTCAACTCGTGTCAAATCTATCCAAAATCAGAATTACGATGTCAAAATACGCTAAGGGAACAAAGCCCATGGGAAAATAATCAATTTACAATAAAAATCCCGAAATTACCAAAATCCGACCCCGGAGCCACGTCTCAGAATTTGATAAAATTTACATCAATAGATTCCTTACCTCCCCACGAGTTCATACATATCAAAAGTCCCAAAATCTGACCACAAATGGCCCCTCAAAAATCCTCAAGTCTAGGTTTCCAATACCAAGCCCTAGTTTCCCCAATTTGGACTCTTAATCTCCATTAATACCATGATTAACCAATGAGAAAAATGATCATAAACTCAAGTAATGAAGCTTAGGGAACTTACCCAACTGATTCTCTTCGATTTATCCTTGATTTCACTGTCCTAGCTCGTTTCCCGTCTTCAAAAACGGAGAACTTAGCCAAAAATTCGCGAAGGAAACAATAAATACTTCTGGCCCAGGGATTCCGCATATGCGGCCCTTTTACCGCTTCTGTGGTCCCGCTCCTGCGGTCTAGACCACCGCATCTGCGGTCCTCACTTATGTCCACACTCTCGCATCTGCGATACACAACTCGCACCTGCGCTATCGCAGGTGCGGTTCCTTAACCGCTTCTGCGGTTCCTGCCTCCCTTGCCTTCTTCCGCTTCTGCGACTCCCAAACTCTCTTCTGCGAGACCGCACCTGCGGTCCCCTAGCCGCAGGTGTGGTTATGACAGTAATGGTAAAACTTCAGCTGTAACAACCCAACTCTAATCTTCTGTCAACCATCCGAAATCACCCCGAGGCCCCCGGGACCTCAACCAAAAGCACCAACAAGTCCTATACCACTATGGAAACTTGTACCAATCTTCAAAACACCTCAAACAACATCGAATCACCCAAAACACATCGGATTCAAGCCTAAGCTTTCAAAATCTTCCGAATTACGCTTTTGATCAAAAGGTATACCAAACCACGTCCGAATGACCTGAAATTTTGCACACACATCCCAAATGACACAACAATCCTACTGCAACTCCAGAATTCCATTCGGACCCCTATATCAAAATCTCATCTATCAACTGGAAAACGCCAAAATACCAATTTCGCCAATTCAAGCTTAAATCTACTTCGGACCTCCAGAACACATGCTGATCACGCTCTTAAGTCCCAAATCACCTCCTGAAGCTATCCGAACCATCGAAACTCACATTCGAGCCCTTTAACATATAAGTCAACATCCGATTGACTTTTCCAACTTAAGCTTACTCAAAAGAGACTAAATGTCTCAAACCTTACCAAAACCTCTCCGAACCCGAACCAATCAATCCGATAACATATAATACAACTGAACAAAGCAATAAGAAGCATAAATGAAGAAAAATGAGTGATAACTCATGGAACGACCGGCCGGGTCGTTACACAATAGGAGTTAATTTGACTAATCTTTGAAGCTAAATTGAATTACATAAATTCGATATTTTAAAAGTAAAATTTATATTAAAAAGCTATATGAGAAGTACTATATATAATTTGTGTAACTATATATAATTTGTGATTCTTCTCATGTTAATATGATGAAATAACATATGTTAAAATATTGTTCAAAGTTCACGTATTGAATTAGGGGTGTACATAGGCCGGGTTAATTCGGATTTTTCAATTACCAAACCAAACCAATGGTGTCGGATTTTTTAATTTATAAACCAAACCAAGATAATCAGGTTTTTCAATCTCGGGTTTTCTCGGATTTTCTTCCGGTAAAGTCTTCATAACACTAAAGATAAGTCATAGCTTTATACTAAAATATTCAATAACAAAGATAATAAAATTACATAAAATAAATATTGCTAATTAATGAGCCATAATAAAAATTAACATAATCCAAAAATACTATATAGATCATGCTAAAATAAGTATTCTAGCTAACAAGTACTATTAGTTACATAATTAAGCACTAAAGAAAAAGATAAACTAAGTTATGCATTTTTATTATAAATTAATGTAAAACTAAAAATAGATATCCAACACTATCATCATTCCTAGTGTTGAATTGAATTTCTTTTGTTAGCATTAATATTGATTTGAACTTTGTTTGAGTTACTACATTTATGGATGTCACGACCCGAATTTCCCATCCTTGGAATCGTGATGGCGCCTAACTCTTAGAATGCTAGGCAAGCCAACAGATAAAGATCTAACACACTAATCACTATTCAAAATAGTAAATAATAATAATAATAATAATAATAATAATAATAATAATATAAACTAGAACAAAATAAGACGTGCGGAAGTTTATAATAGACTAGACACTATTATACGACTACCCAAAATCTGGTGTCGCAATCCAGAACTTCTAAGAGTTACTACAAATACTGGTTTAAAGAAAATACATTTGTTCTCGAAATGAAGAAAAACAGAGAAACTAAGATAAATGGAAGGGGACTCCATCATATCTACCTTGGGTCTCCTGATGGACTGAAGGCAGCAACCCAACTCTAATCAACGAGGTCTGGTACCAAAATCTGCACAGAAAATGCAAAGTGTAGTATCAACACAACCGACCCCTTGTTCTGGGAAGTGCCGAGTTTAACCTAGGCGAAGTAGTGACAAGGCTAGGACAGGACATCACATAAACCTGAACAGTATAATCATGCTAATGGCAACAACGGTAAACAAAGGAATAAAATACAAATAATGGGAAAGGACATGCAACGGAGAATCACAATATAAAGAGTAAGAGCGTAATAGGAATACACAATTTTAAACAGAAATCCTCAAATAAATTAAGCAATTAAGACAACAAAGGAAAACTGCACGACATCACCCTTCATGCTTTTACTCTCAACCTCACCAATAGGTAAATGGAACGGCACGACATCACCCTTTGTGCATTAAACCTCACATAATATACACGGCATCACCCTTCGTGCTTTATCGCTCTCATATCATGGCACGACATCACCCTTCGTGCATTAATGCTCTTCCTCACGATATAAATAAATCATGTATGACATCACCCTTTGCGTTTTACACTCATCCTCATAAATCACATAATTAACCACAACGGATAGAGAGAAGTATCACAAAGAAACCAGTATTTCATCAATGATTATTTTCATAGTTTGACATTTCGACCTTGAATCAATATTGAAAAATAATCAACCTCGGTGAATCCGGATATTAAGTCTCCCAACATTTGCAATAACAATAAACATGGATAATAAGATCTATGACTGCAAAATCTGCAAGAATAAAATTTCACTCGCATGTTATGATTCGACCACAACGCATAGGTGCTCGTCACCTCACCTATACATTATATTCAACAACAAAACACATAGCAAATACTCACATGATACCTATTCCCTCAAGCTAAGGTTAGCCACGACACTTACCTCGATTCCACGGTCGAACTCAAGCCTCAAACACCGCTTTTCCCTTAGTTTTCACCTCCGAACCACTCGTATCTAGTCATAATTAACTTAGTAACATCAATTATTACTAAAGAAATCAATTCTAATGCATAATTATAGATTTCCCAATATTTTTCCCAAAAAGTCAAAAATCGACCCCGAACCCGCTTGGTCAAAACCTGAAATTCGGACCAACACCCGATTACTCATTCACCCCCGAGCCCGGATATATAATTAGTTTTGGAATCCGACCTCAATTTGAGGTCTAAATTCTCAAATTTCGAAATTCCTAAGTTCTACCCAAAATCCCCCCATTCTACCATGAAAATCTCAGATTCTAGGATGAAATCTTGTAAAAAGAAGTAAAAGAGTGGAAGAAATGAGTTAAGAATCACTTGCTTATGATTTGGGGAAGAAAAAGTATTTGGAAAATCACCTCTAATGATTAGGGTCTTATAAAAGTGAAAAATGGATGAAAAGTCCTATTTATATAGCGCTCCTGGATCCTCACTACGCGGTCTGCTAATTTTTTGGCGAGGGCGCGAACCTCCACCGCGGTCCGCGAAATTATGGGGGCAGCCGCGAAACTGAGCCTTACCCTACTGCGTCCGCGAAGCCCCCCCACCGCGTCCACGTTCTTCAACCCGCAGTCCGCGAAGTTTCCACCGCGGTCCGCGAATTTCACTCCGCGACCGCACCCCTAAGAGCTGAGACCTGCAATCTCTGCAACTATCCAACACCAGGTCTTTTCCTATGTCTAGACATTCCGTAGCCTATCCGAAACTCACTCGAGCCCTCGGGGTTCCAAACCAAACACGCACACAAGTCTTAACATATCATATGAACTTGCTCGGGCGATCAAATCGCCAAAATAACACCTAGAACTACATATTCCACACCAAAACTCATGAAATTTTCAAGATAGTTTCAACACTTCTATTTTCTCAACTAAAGGTTCGAATCACATCAAATAAACTCCGTTTTTCACCAAATTTCACAGACATGACTTCAACATCATATTAAACTTGTACCGGGCTCCGGAACTAAAATACGGTCCCAATCCCAACGAGATCATACATTAATCAATTTCTTTAAATCATTATAATTTCAGTTTAACAATTTTCATCAAAAATTTATTTCTCGGGCTAGGAACCTCGGAATTCGATTCCGGGCATATGCCCAAAGTCCCATATTTTACTACGGACCCTCCGGGACCGTCAAAATACGGGTCCGGGTCTGTTCACGCAAAATATTGACGGAAGTCGACTAAAAATCACTTTTAAAGGCAATAATTTATTAATTTCTCAAAATTTTCACATAAAGGCTTTCCAGAAATGCGTCCGGACTGCGCACACAAATCGAAGAGAAAGTCAGCTAAGGTTTTGAAGGCCTCGGAACCCCGGATTGGGTTTTAAAACACGAGATGACCCTTTGAGTCATCACAATGGACTATAAAATTTATTCACCATTCAAGAATGCTAAGTCCAAACTTGAAATAATACGTTAAAAGATAAAACTGTGAAAAGTTTAAGAAATATGTATAAATTACATTATAATAAATATTCATATATATAAAATATTTTTAAAAATTGTACAAATATACTATCGGGTTGGTTTGGTTTCGATTTGACTTTTTTTAGTTAAAACCAAACCAAACCAAACCAATACTATCGGGTTGGTTTGTCGGGTTTTTTCCAATACCAAACCAAATTACTATCGGATTTTTTCCCCCGATTTGACTCAAATTATCGGTTTGATACGGTTATCGGTTTTTTTTGTACCCCTAATTTGAATCTCGAGAAACAAAAAGTAACAGATAATTTAGGACGGAATGAGTCATTTAAATCATAATCTGCTATCTATATCCATGTCTTGCTTAGATAGTCCTGTTTTATAGGTTTGGTTTTTGTTTTTACTTTGTTGACTTTTTTCCTTAACCTTCTCCACGTTATATTCGTTCGTACCTTTTTAGGAATATCATAATACGAAACTCGGGTTACTTTTTACCACATTCAAAAGCAAAAACCCATTATATGCACAAATAAAGAAAGAAAAAGCAACTTAAAATTTACAAAATAGTAAATTTACTGTACATGAAATTTATCTACTTTCTACTAAAATCTAGTCAAACTTGTTATAAGCATGTACAGAAACAACATCAAATTGAAGGAGCTAGCTAGCTAGACCAACTCCATGATATCTCTTCTCCATTGAAATAGTTGACTCCATTTGTGTAGCCAGTCCAAATTAATTATCTTTTGAATATTTACTTTATATTAGTACTAGAGTTAGTGCGTATGCCAAATGAAAAACAATATACCATCTATTTTATGTTTATGGATCTATGAAGTAGTGTTCTTAGATTGGATCTCCCTTCTGTTGAGTTACATTAAACTTCATTTATATTTTTTGCATTTTCTATTGAAAATTACTACTCCTATTTATTAAGCTAGTTTTAGTGCATTAAGGGACACAAGTCAAAGTATAATGAGGATTTTGATTTCGTACGTCACTACAAAAAATTTGGTAAATTGTGGCGGTTTATTTATGGTGGTCATAAAAAATTTCCACTATACGTTTGTTTGTTTTGTGGCGTTTGAGCCAACCCCCACAAAATAATTCTTATTGTGGCGGTTTAAGTGTGGGGGTCGTAAAAGACCCCCTCTATACATTCAATTTGTGGCGTTTGTTCCGACCTCCTCAAAAAATTTCTTATTATGGCGGTTTTTTTGTGAAGGTTTTTGATAACCTCCACAAATATATAAATTCCAGGTGTTTGAGAAATTATTATTATTAAAAAAAAATTAGTTATTTTTTCCACCTTATTTCTTTAAAATTAAATCAAAATACATATTTTAGTTAAAAATTTGCGAATTAATGCAATTTACGTCAATATCTATACCTTCTAGTTTGTAATTTTTATCTCTACATTTTCTTCAACTACAAAAAGAAAGGTTTTCCATTATTTCTCTATGTCTTACTCGCTAGTTTTTCTTTGATTGTCTTTGTGAATTTCTTTAATTCATCTCTCTATATTTAGCAAAAAATAACAATGACTTCTATTTCATTTTTTCCTCTTAGGTTTCTTATTTCTAGATTTATACGAAATGTCTACCCATAAATACGAAACATATATAATTGCTAACCTCGTGAGTATCGTGAATCTTTAGGTGCAAAAAAAAAGAAATTTATCTAACATTGGACCACAATATTAGGTAACAAAATAATAATGCAAAATGAGCCATCACAAAAGTTGAAATGTGGCTCAACAAAAGCAAGAAATGACCGTTGATTCAATCTGGTCTCACCGTCACAAGCGATACTTGTCTCCAAAGAAAAAGACAATAATACAGAGAATTGAATGCATCAGGTATTCAGTGAATCTCACTGAACAAATATGGTCGACGAGGTCTATTATAAACGAAAAAATATGCTTTAGATTAATCATAAATAATATCTGCATTCATAAGTAACGACTATACATCCAATAAACAACAGATGCGGGAGAGACATCCAAGTGTTGTAATTATCTACACAAACATTTGATTTTTTTTATTTTGTTTGAGATAATTTAAAATTTAAAGAGATATAAATAATTGCAAGAATTAGCATGCAGATTTTCTTTATTTTTATTATAGTAGGTGTTCTATGTTCAAATAGTATTTTTAAAGGAGGGTGTGAGGCAAGCTATTTTACTACGGGACGAGGCGTAAGCCCAATACCTTTAAATTGTTTAATTTATTAATGACGCATAATAAACCAAAAAAAGTATATTAGAGTTTAAGAAATTAAAAAAAAATAAACTCATAAAAAATAAAATATCTTGTATGTTTTTACAAGTATAAATAATACAATAGTGTTAAAGTTACTGTGAGATACAACTATAATGTCTTAACTGTCAAGCAATTAAAAAATTATAATTTCTTTAAAAATGTATCAAGTTATACATTTTACCTCCCTAAAAGTAATTAATCAAGAAAATTCATAAATACTATAATTTAAAAGATTACTCGTTCATGTATATACAAAATTACTTTCAAAGAGCAAAACAATAAAAGCCTGATAATTTAAGACATGAAGACCAATGGCAATAAGATACAATTTTTACTATCTAATTTGGAAAAAATAGTCTAATGATTTTCACACTCACGATATTCTCAAATAGTAAATATGCAATTACGTGGCTCGCTATTTGAGTTATTCTCAAATAAAAGTTTAATCATAACTTTGTTAAAGAATTCATGAGCATCAATGGTGTCAATTAGAGAATTTGACACACGATTTAAGTAAGAACTACAGTCAAACCTCTCTATAACAACCTCGTTTATTCCGATATGTTTTGGCTGCTATAGTGAGGTGTTGTTATAAACACATATATTATAACATAACATAAAAATCAATTCCGAAAAAACTTGACTTTTTATAGTAAATGGTTGTTATATAGAGATGATGTTATAGAGAAGTCTGATGCGTTATGCGTGTTTTGGTTGCACACTCGGATGCTTTAGAGCGTAAGCTCACATAACTAAGCTCCACACATATTCATCGGGACTTTTTGAATTGTCACGACCCATTTCCATAATAGGTCATGATGACGCCCAACACCATTGTCAGGCAAGCCAACGCGGAAGTATTAGTGAATTCTTATTTTACTTACCCAAAATAATTACAACATTGTTCTTAATTTGCAAGTAAAAGCAGATGATAATATGCAACATTCAATAATAATTATACAATCCAAAAGAAACGTCTACTAATGTGTGTGTCACAAGCTGTGGGAAACTAGTAGAATATACAAAATAATATATCTATCCTACTGTCTGAAACATAATAGACAGTCTAAAGTAAGGAAGACTTCATCCAGCTGCTGATTGGCACAAGAAGAGAAAGCATCTCATTGTGGAAGTCTCGGACTATGATCAAGGATGCGCACCAGTCTGATACCAGATGAACCTGCCTCAGAGCATGTACAATTAAGTACAGAAGCATAGCATGAGTACATAAATATTATGTACCCAGTAAGTATCCCGTCTAATCTCGAAGAAGTAGAGACGAGAGGTCAACTTGATACGTACTAGGGCCAAATAATATAATATGATATTATGTCAGGTATGGTGGTCACTATATATAATAGTTAAAATAAGTATTTCTAAGTCATGTCATTTTAATACCCCCAGTTAATCCTTTACAATTTAAACCATGTATCAGGCAGGTCATCAATAATAAATTCACATAGATATATATCATGCGCACCTTATGCCGAGGTCGATGGCCCGATCCAACATAAAAGAAACTGTGCACTGCCAGAGGGTCGAATGGCGTGAATCATAGATGCATCTATTTCTACCAAGGCGATCGGCCCAACAGAAAAAATATCAATTATCAACAGAAAAATACAAGAAGGCACATTTATATTCAAATAAACTCATACAAGTGTTCAACACAAGAAGGCGCATTTACAGACATGACTTAAATATTATATTAAACATGTACCGGGCTCCGGAACCAAAATACGGGTCCGATACCAATGAGATCAAACATTAATCAATTTCTTGGGACCTCGGATTTCGATTCCGGGCATACGTCCAGGTCCCATATTTTACTACGGACCTACCGGAATCGTCAAAATACGGGTCCTAGTCCGTTTACCCAAAACCTTCACCGAAGTCAACAAAGATCAACTTTTTAGGCCAAAAATCATTATTTCATCAATTTTTCCACATAAAGGCTTTCCGGAAATACGTCCGAATTGCGTACGCAAAGCGAGAAGAGATAAAATAAGGGTTTTAAGGCCTCAAACACGGAATCAGGTTCTAAATGAGATATTGATTGTCAAGTTCCCTAATAAAAGTAAAATGTATTTAGTTTTGACTTCGTTAAAGATGATACCAACAACTATTACTAGGACGATTACTTAAATACTTAGCAATACATAACCCTTCACTATAGAAGTCCCTTGTCATAAGATAATAACTTAACAATCGAATGGGTAAAGTGACACCTTTCAGACGTAAAAACATGAAAAAACGTACTTTATATGAAATTATAGGAAGAAATTTCTTCTCAATTTATCCTTTAATAGTAGCAAGGGATATACATGTGAATCACGTACATAGAGACTAGTTATTATAAAAGCATGAATGTTCTACGCTAAAATATTGGACAACACAAATATCCCTGAAATATTGATAGATTTTTATACCCTTGAAAATTACATTATTTCTTAAAAAGAGATTATTCCAAATTAAATAAAATGATAATATTTAAATTTTACCGTGGATACTTACAAGGAATCAAATTCTTCAATTAAAGATAAATTCAAATCGGATTTGTATCATGCTATGATTAGAAGTCGATTTAGTGTCATATACTAGCTAGTATATTTGAAGTCAAACTCACGCTCCTTGAGATTAAGTGATCTTCACCATTATTTGATGGGAAAAATCTGTAGCTCAAAACGTGGTACTGCAGCAAATTTAGAATTCTCTTGTAATTGTAATAATGCAAATTAAACCGAGGAAAACTAAAGAAACCACTTTACTATTTTCCTTTTTAATTTCCCTCATTTTTTAACTCAACTACTCATATAACTTCTCTTTATTCCCGCCATTGTTTCCCTCCATATTCCCACCTTCTCCTCGACCCCTCTTCTCCCATTATCTGCGTAAGAAACTTCCATTTTCAGAGCTATATATTAACCATATAGTTCCTCTTGGAGAGATGAAATTCCTGGTGAGCATTAAGTCAGTTCTCTCTTTTCTTTTTGTATTTTAATTCTTTTAAGTTTGTTCATTTTAGTTTCATCAATATGATTGTTGGACACGCATTTGTGCTTTATATTTAGGATGCAGATATGTAGTTTATTTCACTGCTTAGGTTTACCAAAATCATGACATTATGTAGTTCGTTGATTTTCTGTGTTCCTCTTTGCCAATAATTTGGGTTTGACTGTTTGTAAAATATATATTATTTTGTTTTGTTTTGGAGTTAAAAAAGCAGTTCTTTTGGGGCTCTAGATTGGATTTGTTGGGTAGTTTGTGGACAATTTTTTGTATCATCTTTTGTCTGATGTTTACTCTCTCTTCATATTTGATTCACCTCTCTCTTTTTCTTATTAATATGCAGTGATGCCAAAGATTAAACGTTTTCGGAATCCACTAAAATCAGCTCGTGAACCACATGATGCTCATGGACATTCTTCATCATTAGCAACTTCAGTCCAATCACATGCTATAGAGCCCGCAACAATAGTACAAGCCCTCCCACATGTTCATGAAGTCCCGCAGCAAGAACAAGCTCCAATTCTGCCTTCTAATTCAAGTGCAGCATCTCGCCGTGCAGGACGTGAATCTACAAAGTATTGGACAGTAGAGGCTAAAGGTATATGCCTTACATGTATTTGTACTTCAATTTATGAGAATCTTATTTTTTTTTGTTCCTTTTTGGTTGAGTAACTTGTTTTCTTGTTAAAGACTCGGAAAATGCTATCAAGCAAATTAGAGTCAAGGTCAATGAAGTTAACAACCTGACTGTTGGGGAGCGCATCATTATGAATTTTGATGACTACAACGCAGCATATGGTGAAGCGCAAGGATTACTTGCTGGATATTGTGGATCGCTGGCAATTGATTGTAATTTGTTTCCAATTAGTTTTGAGAAGTGGTCAGGGCCATCGGGCATACCTAAGAAGTACATGGAAGACTGCTTTGAAACAATATTGAAGGTACAAGTGTTATACAAACATATGTACTTATTGCACCTAGATTTTTATACACATGAAAAAACTAACTTCCATTTTTTGTTTGAAGCCTCGATTTGATTTTCGGGTAAGTGAGTCCATTGCATATAGATACTGCAATGCTAGTCTTTCAAAGAAGTGGGCTACACATAGGCAGAAGTTGTGGAATGAATATTTTGATCCAGCCAAAAGAAAAAATGAAATTCTAAGTAATGTACCAGCAGGTATAAATAAAGATTAATGGGCTAGTTTTGTTGCTTACCGTCAAAAATCATCAACAATGGTAAGATTCAAATTATTTTAACAAGTTTCATCATAATTAAATGAAGATGAATTTTTTTAATTTGTATTTGTTTTGTTGATAGGAGCTTTGTAGAAGAAATAAAGAAAATCAAAAGAAGCAAAAAATGCCGCATACTTGTGAATCAAAAGCTATCTCGAGAAGACGACATGAGCTGGTATGCACATTAACTTAATAATTTTACTATTTCTCTAATTAAAATGTTTTGTAATAACTTTTTAATACTCTTTCTTAGTTTTTGGAAACTGGAAAAACTCCTAATCGCGGAAAAATATTTATTGAAACTCATAAAAGAAGCAATGGATCGTTTGTAAATGATGCGGCAAGGACTATAGGGGTAAGCATAGCTTTGGTGTATTTTTATAACATTATTTCTATTATTTTTGTATAACATTTTGCATCTCAAGTTTCACTATCTTGTACTACTAATTGATATTTTATCTGCTTGTAGGAACAAATTGAATTGAATATGACTCAATGCGATACTAATGAGTGTGAAGTTTCACCAAATGATGTTATTGGCACGATGTTAGGGGCAGAGCACTCCAGGAGAGTACGATGTATGGGTATGGGAGCTGCTCCTTCAAACACATTCAGGAATAGCAAAGGACGACTTAGTGATCCGAGTGCTTCTTCATCTAGCTACAGTGCATCATCTGCAACATATAACCATTTTCAACAAAAGCTTATGCGCGTGGAATCCCAACTAGAAGACACCTTAAATGTGCTGAAGGTTTACGTGATGTCAAAGGAAGGTTCGGTTCCAGAAGAATTTGCGGGTCTGTTTGCTCTTCAACCACAGGTAAGGAGTAAATATAGCTTGTATTTCTTCTGTTACAACTTCTAATCAGTTCAATATATAGCATTGTACTTCTATGTGATAAAAAACATGAAATCAACAAAAATTGTTAAACATAGTTCATTAGATCAAGCTCTTTTGTGGAAGAGATTCACTATGTCTAAATATTGCTCTCACAATGAACATACTATTGATTCTTTAGTATTTTTAGATGTCCCAGTTGTTGATGTTATCTCATCCACCATTTGTTGCACATTCTCGTCATCCTTCTTCGCAACACTAATATGATCCTCAACCAATACATCAAATGAGTTTGAAATAATGGTGTTCATTGATGCTGTAGTCTGGTTTTTAGAACCTTGAGAATTTCTATTGTTAGGTGAGTGATTTACAACTGTCCAAGCCCTATGTTCTGCTTGTGCAGATGCACGTTGCCATTGGTGATTAGGTTGTTCAACTACTGCTAATGCTTCTGACCCATTTGCACTCCCCAAAGCAGCAAAATCTTTATTTTCTTGACCCTCATCTTGCACAACATTATATGTTAAATCTGTTTGTTTTTCAGCTAGAACACCATGTACACCAGTAGTGTTGACAGCTACATAAGTACGTCGAATACCAGATGCACTCAATACATTAGTAACCGCCAATGTTAAACCTGCAGTTCTTGGTTGATTTTCAGCTTTTTCAAATTGGCCTAACAACAGAAATATAAGTGTGTTCCTGATTCAATTGAGAAGCATGTCTTATATCCAAAGTTTTTCATTTTTCTTTAATAAGTAGATACTTTTTGTCTTTTTGACCAGATTCATTGACCAATATCATCTAAAGTTAGTACAATATACAGTTCAGTGTCATCTAATTCTAGTAAAACTTGTTGCTAACTTTGCTAAAGATGGAGGTGGTGGCAAGGAATTTCCATCTCCTTGCAAAAGCTAAGGCTTTGATTCGAAGCTTTAGGATAAGGGCTACATTTGATTCAATCTTGTTTCCCGATCTCGTTTGGAATTAATCTATATAACTTTCTCACCAAATATCATTTTTATTGTTTCAGCCTAATGATGCAGAGAATGAACTTACTTCACCAGTTGATGTAAGAGGATCATCGGCAGATAACAACGCAAATCACTAATCAAATGCTTAATGCTTTCGTTGTGGACTACGTTTGCTTTCTAGGAATTTAAATTTATAGTGGTTGTCTAGACTTGTGTTTATATTGCTTTAGTTAGTGCTTAATGTTTTCGTTGTGGACTACTTTTGCTTTCTAGGAATTTAAATTTGTAATGGTTGTCTAGACTTGTGTTCATTTTACTTCAGCTAATGCTTAATGTTTTTGTTGCTATCTAGACTTGTGTTTATATTGCTTAGTTTATTGTACAGTATTTCAATTTCTGACTTTTACTATTATGGATACTAGGTAGAGTGAAGGGATCGAACCCCCTTCATCGAAAAATTACCCAATATAAAAGAATGAAAATGGTCTTCTTTTTGTTATATGTGCACTGTTATGAAAAAAAATCAAATGTAGTTGTGAAGGAGGTTCAAAATTACTATAGGCCTTAGGTTCAAATTCCAACTATGACGTTGTAGCTTTTTTTGTATCCAGTTGTATAAATTTTTGGTTCTGCTATTGTTTACAAGCTTGAACTATAGTGAAATTCTACTAATGAAATGGTTATGGAGATATTCAAAGAAGAACAGTAGCATTGGATAAAGCTGGTACAAGTGAAGTATAGGGAGCTGGCATTTTGGTGCACAATAAGTAAGTTCCATGTATGGTGTAGGATCTGTAAGTGCATTAGGAATCACTGGCTTGATTTCTCAGAAACAGTACAAATAAAAAGTGGTAAATTGGGAAAAGATTAAAATTTGGCTTGACTTTGTTTGCGCACATCCCTCTAAGAAGCAGAATCCTGAGATCTTTGCTCTTACTGCAAGTCACTATTCTACAATGTAAATCTGGTTACAATTGGAGTTTAATCCTCAAACAAAGTTGTTCTGATTGAGATATCAACAATGTTGCAAAACTGTTGAAAGGAGTTTATTACTTGGGAGCCTGTTGGGAAAGGAGGCTTTTTTCCGGTAGGTCATGCTATAAGAAATTGTCAGTGGGAAATTTAGTGTTTAAGAAGTGGCCATTGAAGTTTATACATTGCCCAAAAGCTCCACACAATGTGTTTGACTTTTCTGGATTATAGATCTGCTACTGCAACCTCAATTTTATTCTCTTGAGGTCAATAAGTCCTAAATATGAAGCATTTCTTATTCCTTTTCTTGTGTAGATCTTGATGGTCCTTGCTCAATAGTACTTGAAATTTCAAAGTTATATGTACACATATTTGCAAAGAACTATGGTCTTTTGTGTTAGGTTATACCAGAGTTGGATACTGATTCTTTTACCTCTTGTGCGTACTCTATTTTTGGAAGAATGGACTTTTGGTTTCACATACCATCTTTTTATGATTCCTGAGTTGTATCCTTGAGTAACATTGAGTTTTAATGTGTTGATTGATGAGAATGTATAAAAACAAAGTAGTTTTCCTGGAAGTTGACCATTTTTACTCAAATGCATATCTAATTTAGGATTTCCAGACTCTGAAATGTTTGTCCCTTTAGTGTCACATTGAATTGGCAAAGGGATATTCAGTTATATATAAAACTTTCTGCAGGGTCCTCCTGGTACCGGAAAAACACTAGTATATTGGCTCTTGCTCATGAGCTTTTAGGACCAAACTATAAAGAGGCCGTTTTGGAGCTAAATGCATCAGATGATAGGTATATTGAGCGTTTGATTCAAAGTATATGTGCCCTGGTCCGATTTGCAAGATTATTTGACCAAGAGATCCTTGGACGCCTTATGGCTGTGGTTGCAGCAGAAAAGGTACTAGCAATATTAATCCTCGACACACATGCTATTTTCTTCTAGTGTTCCCCTTGCTAATCTGAAATGGTTTCTTTTGATCCTTGTGTTAAATCAACATTTTTGTTTGTACAGTGAGTCAAGTAGCATGTTATTATACCTTAATCTATTGCTGCAATGAACCTCCCAGTTGCTCTGTATATTTCATGCCTTTCTTTGTTAGTTAATTTGGTTATGAGCTAACCAAGATTATGAGCTAAATGGTAGGAACTTTAATTTTCTGTATCTTTCAGCCTCACAGGGCGTTGTGAAAGTTTCATCTAATCACTTCAATATGCAGTCCATTTTGTTTTTACCTAATGTTATATGAGCTTTCAATCTGCTCTCACTGTTGTTTTCTCCCTGTTGTGTCACATAAGAAATTATCACTAATGCTTTTGTGTTCAAACCGTGTACCTAACATGCGTGTGTTAACTGAACTTTCTAGGTTAACTGCGGTGTTAAATCTCCAGTAGATATATCCATGGATATTACCAGATTGATTCAGACACTCAATATGTCAACAACTGCATTTAGGGATGCTGTTAAATTGACACTTGAAGCTGAACTTGCTTCAACATCATACCAGAAGATGGTTCATTGGATCTTATATTCAAAGTCCTTAAGCAACCAATAATGGCAGCATATTGGTGTGACATACCTCAAAAATTCTGTTATAAAATAATTTGATCTTAAAGGAAAAGATACAGTTTTAGTTTATCTATGAAGTACATTCCAACAATATTTATATGCACTTAATTTTCCATTCAGGTGTGATTGCAATGTCCTGGTGCCCCCTTGATAGCTCCTACTTGCTTACATATTGTTAAATATTTAGATAGTATTCAAATTCAAATTTAAAAATCTTATCAATTAAATTTACTATGAGACAAAATTCAACTTTAACATTTTATCTTTCAAACGATTAAAAGAACATAATATTTTTTAAAAATATTATCAAATTGCACGGTTTACCTCTCTAAAAATTAATAATCAATAAACTCCATCAATAATGTAATTCGAAATATTACTCCTCATGAGTAAATATAAAATTGCTTTCAAATAGCAAAATAATAAAAGTTTGATAATTTTGAGAGATATATAACTAAAATATGAAAAAAATGTTAGATGTTCCTAAGAGATGTAAATTTTGGCTATTCCAATGATACTCATTTTTTGATGTTCCCAATTAGTAAATATGTGATACTTTGACTCATTATTTTGAGTTATTCTCAATCTTCATATAGATGAATAAAACTTTAATCATTCATTTGTTAGAGATATTTGACAAGATTCTTCCTATGATCTTGCTAAATATATCAATAGTAATTATTTCAAGAGCTTATATTTTTTTAAAATTTTTAGGTTATAATTTAAATCTATTATTTAATTTTAATTTTATAATTAATTATATAGACTCCTAAAATTAGTAAGAATTAAAATAAATGAATAGAGCACGAGCTATTTAGTGCCCCAAAGTTATTCTTTCTTAACCCTAAATATTATTTTTCCATTTCTAAAAGTTTACATGAAAGAAAAAACCTACGGTTTATTTTAAGCAAGGAAAGCAGCAGGGAAATATCGAAATTCTTAGGTTTTCTTCGTTAGTAGTTCTGACCCTCTTTTTTCTACTGCTTGTTATCCTTTGCTATATGAACAAACTGATACATAAGGAGTCCTTTGTGGGAATTCTTCATTGGTTCTTTCTGTTCTTTGTCAGTTTCTGGAATTAACTTTGTTTGAAAGAGCATTTGAAGTTGTTGGAGTAGATTGGAAGGATAGTCAAATCTGAAGGTACCCGTGGACTGGAGGATTGCTTTTGGAGGTATATTCTAAAAGGGTTCATGTTAATTTATTTATCATTTTTCAATGGATAAATCATGGATTGGAAAGCCACGGAACACAAGCGAATACTGGCTTGGTTTGGATAAATTTCTTGATTTTGCGTTTAAGAATGCGGCTGTGGAAGATACAATTAGATGCCCATGTCCTAAATGTGGCTTTGGCAAGTGGCACACTAGAGAGATAGTGCAAGATCATTTGATTTGCAAGCCATTCCCTCAAAATTATGTTATTTGGAATCTTCACGGTGAGAAACAGGTAGTAGCGCCTTCTGGAGATAGAGACGTTATGCAAGAGATGTTTCACCCAGAAAATCCAATAGAAACAATGCTTAATGATGCATTTGGGTACGATAGGCACCAAACGGCTGATGGAGGGATATCTCAACCATTTGACTCAAATGAAATATCAAATGAGGCGCATAGGGAGGATACTGGCAACTTTCATGATTTTCTCAAAGATGGAAGTGAGACACTGCATGAAGGGAGCAAGTATACAAAGCTAGAGTTTTTAATAAAATTGTATCATATAAAGGTCTATTGTGGATTAAGTGACAAGGCTATGACTATGATACTAGATTTGTTGAGAGATGCATTTGAAGATGCAAAGTTACCGCCTTCCTTTTATGAGGCCAAAAAAACCATTAGCAAACTTGGCCTTGACTATATCAAGATACCTGCATGTCCAAATAATTGTATGCTATACTGGGAAGGTGATTCAGAATTAGAAGCATGTAAGCATTGTGGTACATCTAAATGGAATCCTAACAAGAAAAAAAAGCAAGCTGCAAAGGTTTTGCGTTATTTTCCACTGAAACCAAGGTTGCAACGATTATTTATGTGTGGTAAGACTGCAGAACATATGAGATGGCATGCTTCAAGTAATAATGCTGATGGGTTGATGAGGCATCCAAGGGATGGTGAAGCATGGAAGACATTTGATCAGACTCATTCTGGATTTGCTTCGGATCCTCGAAACGTTCGCTTGGGCCTTGCTAGTGATGGTTTCAATCCTTTTGGAACAATGAGTACTACCTATAGTATTTGGCCAGTCTTCTTGATTCCATATAATCTTCCTCCCTGGATGTGTATGAAGCACACCTCTTTCATCTTATCAATGATTATTCCAGGCAAGCACATGCCTGGAAATAATATAGACGTGTACTTACAACCCCTCGTTAAGGAATTATGTGAGTTATGGAATGATGGAGTTGAAACGTTTGACTCATCATTGAATGAAAATTTTAGAATGCATGCAGCTCTTATGTGGACAATCAGTGACTTTCCGGGATTAGGTATCCTATCTGGCTGGAACACTCATACTAGTTTTGCCTGCCCAACTTGTAACTTTGACACAGAACCTTATCGTCTTCGTCATAGTAAAAAGTGGTGCTTTATGGGTCATCGACGTTTTCTGAGAAGAAATCACAGGTTTAGGTTGAATCGAGTACGCTTTAATGGAAGTACAGAGGAGCGGAATCCACCATTAAAATTATCAGGGTCTGCCATTTTGAGACAAATCGAAGAAGGTAGAGGAGCAGGGTTGAATTGTACAGGGAAAAGATCTAGACGAGCAACTAAGCAATGGAACAAGAGAAGTATATTCTTTGAACTTCCTTATTGGAAATCTAACTTGTTGCGTCATAATCTAGACTTTATGCATATCGAAAAAATATATGTGATAATATCATATATACGTTGCTCCATGATAAATCAAAATCAAAAGATAATATTAATGCCCGAAAGGATCTAAGAGAAATGGGCATAAGGCGTGATCTTTGGCCGGATGATAGTGGGAAATATCACCTTGCTGTGTTTTCACTTATGACTGATAACAAAAAGAAGCTGGACACTAAAAAGTTGTTCATTACAACTTTGAAGAATATTAAAGTACCAGATGGCTACTCAAGTAACATTTCTAGCTGTGTTGATTTGGTACAAAAAAAGATTTTTGGGTTGAAAAGTCATGATTGCCATATTATTTTAGAGCAATTGCTACCATTGGCGATCCGCAATGTGTTGCCCGACCATGTAGTTACAGTTTTGGTGGACTTCTGCTCATTTTTCAGAGCCCTTTCTAGCAAAACCTTGAATGTTTCGGAGCTTGATAAGCTCCAAGAGCGCATTGAAAGCACATTTTGCCACCTAGAGATACTATTTCCTCCAGCATTCTTTACAGTATTGGTTCATTTGTCTGTCCATCTAGTAGGGGAAGCAAAACTCGGAGGTCCAGTGCATCATCGAAACATGTATCCCGTTGAGAGGTAAAACATTGTAATTTCTAATTTGAAGATACTTGTATTCTGGTCTCTTGAAATAGTTTGTACACTTATGGCCTATTATTTTTGTAGGGAATTAGGCCATTTTAAGTCCTTTGTACGGAATAAAGCACAACCAGAGGGTTCTATAACTGAGGGTTATTTAGCTGAAGAGTCTCTTACCTTTTGTTCTCGATATATTGAGGATATTGAGACAAGATTCAATAGACCTAGGCGTGTTCGTGATGAACCAAATGTCACTGAGCCTTCTGGAACATCCTCTATATTTCCTCAATTTGGTAAACCTGCATCAGCTTCGATTACATTCCCTTTAACTGATATGCAGAAACTACAAGCTCATCATTATGTGCTTCTGAATTGTGCAATAGTCATGCCATTTATGGAGTGAGTAACTCATATAATCTTTATATTCTTTATCATTTTAATGTTTGATCCGGCTAGTCTTGTTCTTTAACATTAATGTAGTTATTTCATATAGCGAATTTAGACAATACATAAGGAGGAGTTCAAGAAGAAGACCTTCACCTACAGAGATAGAGAGGAGAGTTAATAAAGAGTTTGTTGATTGGTTCCAAAAGCGGGTGAGTAAGTAATCATTAGTTATTGTTTACATTTGGTTTGAATGAACTAACTTCACTAAGACAATATTTTTTTGATTTAGATTATGAATCCAGACACAATAGATACAATGTCTATTGATCTAAAGTTTCTTGCACGAGGTCCATCAGTAGTTGCAAGAAGTTTTACTGCATATAACATCAATGGGTCCAAATTTCGAACTTTGGCTCGAGAAGAAGGTCTGAGAACACAAAATAGTGGAGTTTTTTTAACCTCTAAAACATCATGTGTTGCAAGTAGTATTGACGGAAATTTAAGGCAAGCAGAGTTACCATATTATGGGAAGTTAGAAGATATTCTTGAGATTAATTATTATGGTCGATTCAAGGTTGTTCTTTTCAAATGTAGATGGGCCGATACTGCTCGAGATAGAGGGTATAAAAAGGATCGTTGGAACTTAAATTGTGTTAATTTTGATAGATTGATTCATACCGGTGAACGTGAAGAACATGAGCCTTACATCGAAGCATCTCAAGCACAAATGGTGTAGTATGTGGATGATGTTGTCAATAAAGGATGGAGTGTTGATATGCATCTAAAGCCAAGAGATCTGTATGATATGGGAGAAGAAGTAGTGGAAGATGAAGTATATGAGAATGAACCATACCAAGAGCAAGAACTCGAACAGTTTTTTGGTGATGGTGATGAGTATGTACAACTAGCTACGGATCATATAATTGATGATGTAATAGAGACAAATGTTGCTACTAACTAGCAGCAGATACATACATGTTTGAATAGAAAATTTGTTTAATATGTTGCTTTATCCGAAGGTAATAGTATTGCATAACTAAGTAGTGTTTATTTTATTTATTTGATGTATAAGTATGTTTAAAAATGGTATTCATATTTGGTTTCAAGGCATATTTAAAAGTGATAATCATATTTGATTCGTGTTGCTATGCTCTTATTTATGAGCGAATGCTACCTAAGACACGAAATGCAGCTTACCTCTGTTGTAGGAAAGAAAATACAGAGGCACAATTGAGAACTGCTTGCCCTCCTGGAGTTGCAGATGATCTTGTAAGCCAGTTTGAAATTAAAGCATTTGATGCATGTGCAAACCCGTACCTGGGTTTTGCTTCTTTAACTATGGCTGGGATTGATGGCTTGCGAAAAGTTTTAAGTATTCCAAAACCAGTAGGTAAGTGAAATAATCTTTTAGTATTACCTCTACTGTATCTTCTAACTATGTTTTTGCCTTTTAGGTTCTTTTCCTTATGCTATATGGTTAAGCCTGGAACACATATTATATATGTTATGATGGTTCACTATGAGAAGCTAAACATCATGACATCTTTTTTATGTTATATATTTCTGTTATTTTATGTCTACTCAATCAAGATTTTGAAGTGTGCTGCACGCCCAATTTAGAATATCAGTAGTTTGTACCAAAGTTTGGCAATTTAAATCTACACAAAGTCCTACCACATTTTCCATTTTAAATCTTCCTATCTCTATTACTTACCTTTTGGACAATTCTAGTGCATCACTGTTGTATATTTCTTCTTCTAAATGAAAGCATATGAGATTGTGAGTAGAAACCATGTGAATCAAGATGGTACCTACTTCTACTGTCTTTGGATCTCTCCGCGATAAGTTGCAGTTGCAGGTGGTGTTAGTATGAGCTACTTTCAAAGTATTGGAGTATTGACTTGCTTGCATGTTAGTTATGTATTCTCTTGTTGAATTGTTTTATCCTGTTCACTGTCCCTTCTTCCCGAGAGGATTTTCCTTCTATTGCTATATGGTTACTTGCTGAACCATTGAGAAACGAAGTCTTTCTCTTGCGTTCTACTCTTTTATTTGCTCATTAAACTTTCTTGTATTCAAGGAACAGAAGTTGCCAAAGAAAGTTCAGATATCATCATCCTGGATGACAATTTTGCTTCTGTTGTGAAGGTCTGTTTATCATGCTGGCAGCTTTAGCAGGAAGTTCTCACTCTTATTATCTTAGTAAAGCCAAACTTGTCTTGCATGCTTGACTTACGGAACATGAACAATCTTTTTCTAATTTTATTGCCTTGAAGATATCCCAACAATGGTGTTTATATATTTTGGAACCTAAAAGAAGGTGCTTAGTATTACATTTTAATGGTGGGGAATGAACTTTCCTGCTGGGAATTTTGAATCTTCTGGAGTGACTGAAATACTTGGGATAGGCTCTTACTTTCTGAAAAGTTCTTTATTGCTAACAAGTTCCTATCTCAGAATGCAAGTTTTGTCACGTTTAAATTGCCTTCAGCAGCTCAGAAGTCGGATCTATTTTACCTGATATATTTTGCAAACCCATTAGTATCTTTTCTAGTTGTAGTGATTGAAGTTCCAATATTTTTCAGACCGGTGCACGACAATACTTATTTTTATTGATTTTTTATCCCATCAAATACAGGTTGTCCGATGGGGCAGATCCGTATATGCTAACATCCAGAAATTCATCCAGTTTCAGCTAACTGTTAACGTTGCTGCTCTTATAATTAATGTTGTTGCTGCAGTTTCTGCTGGTGATGTCCCATTGAATGCTATTCAGGTTTAGTTTCACTGCTCTCTTATCATTGATCAGTGTGATTAGCGGATGTACACTTTGTGTGTTCGACCTTTATGTTCTGATGTTAATCATTTAGGTTTTGGCGTTCACCTGTGCAGCTACTTTGGGTAAATCTTATTATGTTCACCTTGGGTGTGCTTGCACTGGCCACAGAACCACCAACTGATCATCTAATGCGTCGAGCTCATGTTGGTCGAAGGTTAGTTTGTAGATCAATCTCTGAAAAAAAGAAGCTTGTTTCAACATTTTAATGGCAAAGATATTGTTTGTTTCGTCAAGTAACATTAGCTTGGCTGCACTACCATTTCTGTGTATTTGTAGTTTGACAGATGGGGTTGGCTTTTAGAGATAACTAATCCATCATGTGGCTGTGCAGTTGATTTCTTATAAGGAACTATTATTGCTCTGTTAGATTTTTTTTCTTTCATGTCATTTTGCATAATGTGTAGGAAGTGAACTTGTTTTGAAGCCGTGAGATACTTTTATAAAACATCTACCCCTATTATAGCCGCACATTATTCTTTCAGTTGGAGAGTCGAGCAACATAGCCGCACATTATTCTTTCAGTTGGTTTGAACATTCTCACTACATTCTTAATGTTAACGTGATTATACTGTAAGCTGGATTCTATACGTTTCTGACTCTTTCGGCTTATGTTACTAGATTATAGAGACTTCCATATTGCCTCAATATCTTCTGCCATTCATTTTCATGCTTCGGTACTGATGTGCATCCTACTTGTATTAATAACATTTAGTGGTGGAATATGTTCTGTTGTAGCTCTAGTCAATGATTCCCCAAATGTATCAACTTATTTTCAGCTTCTTTCTGTATTGCTAACCTATGTCCTCATAGTTATAATGTTCCTCGTGCGCAGTATCAATTGATTTTTTTGTTTAATTCTATCTTAGGGGACCGCTCGTCACCAATATAATGTGGAGAAACCTATTAATACAGGTAAAAAGAATTTGATGGCTGATGTTCCAAAGTGAGAAATATTCATTTTACATTAGTTTTCGAGGTTGATATCTCCTGCTTGAACATCTGCAGGCTCTGTATCAAGTTACAGTCCTCCTAATCCTCAATTTCCGAGGTGAACAAATTCTTCATTTGGAGCATGAGACGAGGGAGCATGCTGTTAAAGTGAAGAATACCTTGATTTTCAATGCTTTTGTCCTGTGTCAGGTAAGAATAGCTGATAAAGAAACATGCTATGATTGGCTTTTGCACTCCCCATAGTATATTTTTCCTTTCTTACATAAGAAAGATATCTTGTTTGTACCTAGTGCTAATTCAAGCACTTCCTCTCCCCTAGGAATTTTGTCTTAGTTATATTTTTGGATTGTGGAAGTTGTCCATTTTCCTTGAATCAGCAGGTCTAAATGTCTAATACGTTTAATACCATAAATTTTTTAGCCGCCTCGCTTCTCCACCTTGTTATTTTTCCTTTATTGGCCATAAAAAAGTCAAAGCATCCATGTGTTTTCTCAACAAATATTAAACAATTCATAGTTTCAAATCTTCCCTTAATCGTGCCATCAAGGGTGGACAACCCAATTCGGATGGAGGCGGTAGTAATCTCTGCACTCTTTTAGGATCTTGGTTGTGTTTTTGGAAATGATTCTCAAATTAAATATGAGGCAGCTTTTTCTCTTGAGCTCCTTCAATTTCCCTGTGTTCCTAACCTTTTCCTCATTTTTGGTTTTGTTCGGGCGATGGGGGCAAAAAGTCTGAAACTGAAATTTCATACTGTTGTTTGCAATGAGCCACATTAGCTTTAGATATTTGCCTGTCTACTGAGATTTAATCGCTGAATCCACTGCTAAATGCTAATTACTCAAAACTGCAGGTTTTCAATTAATTCAATGCTCGGAAGCCAGATAAGATAAATGTATTCAGAGGAGTCCACAAAAACCGTCTGTTGAGCTTTTAAATGTTCTGACTTTTGTCGTTGAAGTAGTTTTAAATTTGAGTTGTTGCTCTGTTTTGGATTGAGACACTTTATGGGGAATGTAAGAATACTCTTTCCTTGATTATTACATATTGAATTTCTTTTGAATTTGAGACAGATTTCTTTTCTAGAGCCTACATCAAGGAAGATGAAAGTGTAGGATTTGCCATGATAGTGATGAAGATTCAAACATGGAGATTCCCTACTCTTACCGTGGAACCCTCAAGGTTTATTAAGCTAGTTGTTTTACTCATTTGAAGCCCATGGATGCAGAGCAACATAGAGAATATGGTCACAAGATAGGTGAATTTCTTAGCAGATTATTACAAGAACAATGAGAACTCACTGTTTTCAGTCAAGTTCAGGTTTTTACAACAACCTATCAATTTCTTTTTGTATCCTTACCATGCACTTGCCAAGAATTAGTTTCCCGTAGAAAGTTTAGCCCTTGCATGACAGTGTTATTTTGGCAGAGTTTGTGGAGACTTAGCTAGAAAAAAGTACTCCATTATAATTGCGAATGAAATTAGTAAAGCTCAATCTTTTAATGGATACATTTTTACTATCCTAGCTGGTTAGTGATCATGTCATATATCATTGCTCATGATAAAAATTTATTTAGTTGCATGAGGATTTAAATTTATAATATTTGTCACTATGGTTATTTTTTATGAAATTTGATTTATGTTGTAACTTATTGGATAGAATTGTTTCTTTAATCCTACAAATAAAAATATTCAAATAGAAAAGAGTTTTCAACAACAAAATATTGTGGCGGAAATAAACTGCCGCTATTTTTTTTTAAAAACAGTAATATTATATTGTAGAGGTTATAAACCCCACATAATATTTTTTAAAAAAAATATTTGAATCATATTATAAACCCCCCACAATATCTTTTTTGAACCATTATGATCATATTGAGGGGTTGATAAACCCTCGCAGTATTTTTTTTTGACACATCAAAATCATATTGCTGGGGTTCTAAACTAGCACTAATTATCTTTCAAAACCCCTTCATTACTTTTTCTTAAAAAAATATTTAAATCATTTTTAGGGGTTTTTAAACCCCCACAATATCTTTTTTGAACCACTATGATCATATGGAGGGGGTTTATGAACCCTCGCAATATTTTTTCTTTGGCACATCAAAATCATATTGCGGGGGTTTTAAACTAACATTAATTATCTTTCAAACCCCCCACAAATTAAAAATTCATTTTGTGGCGGTTGTCATGGAGGTTTTAAAAATCCACCGCAATAATGCTCGTGGCAAAGGTAACTGTGGCACCTCTAGAAACCGCCACAATTCTTTTGTGGGAGTCAAAAACCGTCACAATTTGACCAAAAAACTTCCACAAAGTAACTGTTTTCTTGTAGTGCGTGGTGGAGATCACGAATGCTGACGGTGATGAAGGTATCGACTTTCGGTGGACGTGGAGCCAATGAGTTCAGTCGAAGAGCGTAACGAGTCTAAGGTTACATAGAGATTTTTGGGAAAAAGATAAAGAAAGTGAGGAAGATAGAAAGATGATGATATTTAACTAAGAGGAGATGTCAAATAACAGACTAGGCACATGAAACATGTTAGTATAAATATTTTTGATATATGATCGTGTGCAAAACTGCAGTCTGTCGAAGTTACATGACAATGTTCTTGTCCTTGATTAATGAAACAATCTAATGTTTTGGAAGTTTAGCTTACACACTTGAACATTATCTTAGATGGATCCAAAATTTAAAGTTTGTGATTTTCTATACAGACCTCAAGTTAATATATACAATATTATAATAATTGATTCACAGTCAAATATTTCTAAATGTTGAATAGATTTTTTAATACATATACAAAGCTTGAGTGAATTACTAAGTTCACATGAACTCACAGCATACAATTTATTACTGTGAAATTTCTTTATTTTTTCAAATATATAATACGTTTTTCTTTTTCTCGGGGATGAGATCTAGTTACAGTTTTATATTTTAGTAGTAAAACAAATGGGCCAGATAAACCAACATATGCCACTTAATGCCACCAATAGTATATATAGGGACAGAAAATCTTTGAGTTCAGGTGAGGTGAGGCATAAAATCCGATCCAATTGGATATTCTGCATATTTTACAGATGAATAGAGATTTGTATCTTGGGTGAGTCCTAAACCTAATAGCTGGACCCTAATCACGTTTCAGTATTTCTAAGTACATCTTCTTCTTTTTTTCTATCCTTTTATACCAACTAAAACAAGAGTAGAAAAAATTCAGGTGAAAGTAATCCTATGAACTTTTAATATACAATGTATAAATTTTGAAGAAGAAAGGAGTCACGTTCGTCCCCGGACCATCCAAATCGGACGAGGGGATATATAGGAAGTGGATCTATATTGGATCTCACTCGAATCAGGGCATATTTGTAAGCGGTGTTGAAATTTATAAAAAAAAAATAAGAATAAGTAATTCTGATATCATATTCTATATGAAAAACAGCCCTAGTCCATTAATTTTATTGAGTTTTAAGTTTTAATCATAGAGGCTCTCTTAAATGTTTGCAAAAAATATGTGCTAGTTGAGGTTCAAACTTCCGACCTCTTAGAGAAAAATCAGAGATATAATCAACGCCCTAGGAGATTATTTATGTCAAATTGTATTATTTTTTCCTGCTTATCTGTTTACTTATAGTATTAATACATATATGTATGCGGTGAAATCAGGTGCCCCCGATTTAGTAGGCTCGAGATGTCGTACCGAGGGTAGAAGTTCGATAAAGACCAAGCCCGAGCTCAAATGCAGAATAAGAGGCTCGAAGACCTAAGTGTTCGAGGAATATCGGAGCCAAGTATGACCGAGTCCGAGATAGAGCCGTTGTGAGTTTGTTACAAAAGGATAGGATTCTCGCCACGTCTCCAAAATCAAGGCATAAATTCTGGAATAGATTTGCACGAATTAGTACAAATCCGTACTAGGCGGTTATATAGTTGTCCCAATAAGATTCTTTACTGTAAATAGAAATGTACCTTATTTAGGGCTCCCCTCCTATATAAAGGGGACCTCAATCATTTATAAACATCATCTAATCATTGGCAAAGAATATACTATCCTGCTTTTCTCTCTCACTATTCATTAGCATTGTCCTTTACATTTACTGTTCTTATTTTATTGCTCTTAGTTCACCTTGAGGTCACTAAGCTCGAGGTTATCACTGCTGAGTAACATTGGTTTGATTCACTTATTTCTTTCATTTCTACTTCATATTTCTTGATTATTAATTGGTATTGAACTAAATCACATATCTTTAAAATCACAAATCAAATTTAATTGTTACTCGTATTTTCGAGGTAAATAGTTTGGCGCCCACCGTGGGGCTAAAGATAATAGTGATTATTTCATTACTGATTCTCATAACACATGTTATTTTTACACTTTTTCTTGTCAAGAATTTTTAATTCTGATGCAGAAACATGTCTAGCTCACAAAAATGCACCTGTTTATGACAACGAAAGTCTTGGAGAAAAGAACAGTATATGGGTCGGTATACCACCAATAAACCCTGAGGAAGTGCCAAATATGGAACCAGTTGATGTTAGTTCACACAATGCTCTAAACGCGGATTTAGCCACAGACCTCGGAGGGAGTATACGCAGGGAGGCTCGGTTTGGTGGCCAAGGAGCACAAGGAATGGGAGACCGGGGAATCAACCTCCAAGTGATATTCGAGATACTGTAGGCTCAACAGATCGTCATCGCTTAACTTCAAAGTCAGAATAAGACTCCGAGTATAGCTGAACCAGAAAACACTCAGCGTGCTGAACCAGTGCAAGAGGGGTCGAACGGAAATGACTCGGGGACTGACCCCACTATTATGAGAATACTCAAAGAGCTCACCAAGAGGATCGAGTCCGAGGAAAAGAAGATTGTAGACAATGACAAAAAGGTGGAGAATTATAACTCCCGTGTTGATCAAATACCAGAGGCACCTCCGGTCTTGAAAGGTTTGGATGCCAAAAAGTTCATACAAAAGCTGTTCCCTCCGAGTGCGGCTCCGATACCCATTCTCAAGAAGTTTTGTATGCCCGATATACCAAAATATAACGGGACAACCAACCCCAACGAGCATATTACTTCATACATTTGTGGAATCAAAGGTAATGACTTAAATGACGACGAGATCAAATCAGTATTGTTGAAAACGTTTGGAGAAACATTGTCGAAAAGAGCCATAATTTTGTACCACAACTTGCTCCTCAACTCTATTGATTTGTTTGCTATGTTAGCAAATGCCTTCTTGAACGCACACACCAGGGCCATAAAGGTGGCAACGAGGAAATCAGACGTCCTCAAGATAAAACAAAAGAACGACGAAATGTTGAGGGAGTTCGTGTCCAGGTTTTAGATGGAAAGAATGAAATTACCACTGGTCTCCGATGACTTGGCAATAATGCCTTTATGTAGGTTTTGAACGAACGGAGTTCGATAACGTCTCGACAATTAAAGCAGAACTTGATCGAGTATCTGGCTATGACATGGTCCGATGTACATAACCGTTACCAGTAAAAAATTAGGGTCGAGGACGACCAGTTTGGAGCCCCCTCGGGCTCAGTTCATCCTAACAAATTGTTAGTTAATCCCCCGAGGGATACGGACAGGGAATCAAGATCCAACAACAGCTAGATCAAATCGAGGGTCGTAGAGCAGCTCGGCCTGCAAGATCAAATTGTACCAGCATCCCAAGTCTTGAATGGTTTCAACATGGCAAACGAAACAACAAAAGGAGAGATCGTCCTTCCAGTAAATGTGGCTGGAACCATTCAAGACACGAAATTCCATGTCATCGAAGGCGCCATGAGGTATAACACACTCCTCGGGAGGCCATGGATTCACAACATGAGGGCAGTACCTTCGACCATTCACCAGATAATGAAATTCCCAATGAAGGATGGTGTGAAAATGGTCTATGGAGAACAACATGCTGCAAAGGAGATGTTTGCAGTCGAGGAAGTGACTCTGAAACCAACATCTTCAACCTTGGTAAAATCGGGGACCCAAAGATAAGTCGCATCCAAATAGCAATCATTGATCCCAGTCCCGATCGAGTCGGAGGAATAGGTAATTGAAGAAGAAGAAGAAGATTTCCTTACTCCTCGAACTTTCGTTGTTCCCGAGGATTCAGACGCAACCAAATCAGCAGTCAAGGAACTGGAGCAGGTTATACTGATCAAGCACATGCCCAAGAAAAAGGTATACCTGGAAACGGAGTTAACCCCCAAACTCAGGAAAAAATTCATTCCATTTCTTATCGATAATATGAATTGCTTTACTTGGTCCCATCTAGATATGACAGGGATCTCACCAGCAATAACAACACATCGGCTAAGCACCAACCCCAGGTTCAAACCAGTGAAGAAAAAGAGAAGGCCCCGGTCTGAGGTGAAACATGCATTCATAAATGACGAGGTAACCAAACTTCTTAAAATAGGATCTATTCGGGAGGTAAAGTATCCCGAATGGTTAGCCAACGTAGTTGTAGTTCCTAAAAAAGGAAACAAACTTAGAATGTGTGTAGATTACAAGGATTTAAACAAAGCATGCTCTAAATATTCTTTTCCACTGCTTAACATCGATCATATAATCGACGCCACGGCTGGCCACGAGATTCTAACTTTTGTCGACACCTACTCCGGTTACAATCAAATTCAGATGAACCCGGAGGATCAGGAAAAGACCTTGTTTATCACTAAGTTTGGAACTTATTATTACAACGTAATGCCCTTCGGGTTAAAAAATGTTGGAGCTACATATCAACACCTAGTTAACAAAATGTTCAAAGAACAAATAGGTAAAATGATGGAAGTTTACATTGACGATATGTTAGTTAAGTACCTATGCGTAGAAGACCATTTGACTCATTTGCAGGAAACATTCAAAATCTTGAGGAAGTACAACATGAAACTTAACCCGGAAAAATGTGTTTTCGGAGTTGGCTCGGGCAAGTTTCTCGGCTTCATGGTATCTAATCGAGGAATCGAGATCAACCCCGATAAGATCAAGGCCATCGAAGATATCACCATCGTGGATAGTGTGAAAGCCGTACAAAGGCTAATAGGACGAACATCCGCCTTGGGTCAATTTATTTCGAGGTCTTCGGATCGAAGTCATAGGTTCTTTTCCTTGCTCAAAAAGAAAGAGGACTTGGCATGGACCCCGGAATGCCAGCAAGCCTTAGAGGAATTGAAGCGATACCTATCGAGCCCACCTTTGCTTTACACCCCGAAGGTAGATGAAAAGCTTTACCTATATTTGGCGGTGTCCGAGATAGCGGTAAGTGGAGTACTAGTCCGAGAAGAGCAAGGTGTGCAATTCCCTATTTATTATGTAAGTCGAACTCTGGGAGATGCTGAAACTAGGTACCGTCACTTAGAAATATTAGCACTTGCATTGATTAGCGCATCTAGAAAGTTAAAACCATATTTTCAATATCATCCCATATGTGCATTAACCACTTATCCTCTCCGAAATATCTTGCATAAGCTCGAATTGTCAGGTCGACTAGCCAAGTTGACAGTCAAACTAAGCGGGTATGATATCGAATATCAACCCCGAACGGCTATCAAGTCCCAAATCTTGGCTGACTTCGTGGCCGATTTTATGCCGACCCTCGTACCCAAAGCAAAAAAAGAACTTCTACTGGGATCAGGTACATCATCGAGGGTATGGACCCTTTTCACGGACGGTGCCTCGAATGTGAAAGGGTTCGGACTCAGCATTGTTTTGAAGCCACCAACAGGTAGTACTATTAGACAATTTATCAAAACTTCAAGATTGACTAACAATAAGGCCGAGTACGAGCCCATGATTGCAGGTCTCGAGCTAGCTAAGAGCTTGGGGCAGAGATCATCGAGGCTAAATGTAACTCCCTATTGGTGGTAAACCAAGTAAATAAGAGTTTCGAGGTTCGAGAAGATAGAATGCAGAGGTACTTAGACAAACTACAGGTGACATTGCACCGCTTCAAATAATGGACCCTAGATCATATGCCTCGAGAGAAAAATAGTGAGGCCGATGCGCTTGCAAATCTGGGATCGCTGGTCAAAGAAGACGGATTTGTCCTGGGGACTGTCGTTCAATTATCGAGATCCATGGTCGAGAAAGGACATGCCGAAATAAATTCCACGAGCTTGACTTGGGATTGGAGAAATAAGTATATCGATTATTTAAAAAATGGAAAGCTCACATCGAATCACAAAAAATCGAGGGCTCTACGAACCAAGGATGCTAGGTTCACACTAGATGGGGATGGGACATTATACAGAAGAACGTTTAATGGGTTGTTGGCGGTGTGTTTAGGGCCGGGGGATACCGATTATGTTCTACGAGAATTCCACGAAGGTACTTGTAGGAACCAGTCCGACACCGAGTCTTTGATTCACAAAATTATCAGAGCAGGGTATTACTGGGACAACATGGAAAAAGATACTAAGGAGTTTGCCAAAAAATGTGATAAATGCCAACGGTTTGCACCGATGATCCATCAGCCCAGAGAACAGCTCCACTCGGTCCTATCCCCGTGGCCTTTCATGAAATGGGGAATGGACTTAGTCATCCCCCTACCAATGGCCCCAGGTAAAGCTAAATTTATTTTGATTGTGACTGATTACTTTTCTAAATGGGTGGAAGCACAGGCCTTCGAGAAGGTTAGAGAAAAGGAAGTTATTGACATTATCTGGGATCACATCATATGTTGATTTAGGATACCTGCCGAGTTTGTATTTGACAATGGAAAATAATCCATCGGCAGCAAGGTGACGGAGTTCCTCGAAGCACACAAGATAAAGAGGATCTTATCAACACCATACCACCCAACTGGAAATGGACATGCCGAATCAACAAACAAAACCATCATTCAAAACCTAAAGAAAAGGTTGAACGATGCAAAGGGAAAATGGAGAGAAGTTCTACCCGAGGTCCTATGGGCATATCAAACAACATCGAAGTCTAGAACAGGGGCTACTCCATTTTCTTTAGTTTATGGCTCCAATGCCCTTATCCCTGTCGAGGTCGGTGAACCCAGCTCCATGTTTAGATATGCATCAGAGGAGTCAAATCACGAGGCTATGAATACTAGCCTCGAGCTATTAGATGAAAAATGAGAGGCAACACTTGTTCGGATGGCCGCACAGAAACAAAGAATCGAGAGATACTATAATAGAAGGACCAATCTTCGACACTTCGAAGTCGGGGACTTAGTTCTATGGAAAGTCACCATCAACACTCGAGACCCAAACGAAGGGAAATTATGCCCGAATTGGGAAGGACCGTACCGAGTCCTCGGAGTTGTTGGTAAAGGATCTTACAAAATTAGCACAATGGAAGGTGAACAACTACCAAACAATTGGAACGTATCACTACTCAAATGATACAATTGCTAACGTATGAATTTTTGTTGTCCATTTTAATTTGAAACTAACCCACTGTAGGTGTTCGATCGAAGCTATCGAAGGCACCTTTTTACGAAAAGGTCTTAGGTTTTAAAGCATGCGTTGCACTCTCTTTACCTTAGATCGGGTTTTGTCCCAAATAGGTTTTACCGGCAAGGTTTTTAACGAGGCAACAACTATGTGCTACCTAAGGAAAACTTAACAGTATCCAAGGCTTATTTTCAATCAACCTCGAATACTGGGGGGCATCACCCTCGGAGGTTATATTTTTGAGGAAAATACTTCACCCCAAGAGGGCCTTGATAGGAGAACTTTGTAATGGGCCAAACGATCAGATGAACCGTGTCCATACAGAATAGTCGAGCCCCGACGGCAAAACATGTACGCGTGTATCAATTGTTCAAAGAAGCATTCGTTCTATACCAAAACACTTTGTGTCTTAAAAAAGTCTACTATCATACGAGCTCTACACTTATAATTCTACGAGAAACGGCCCAAAGGCCGGAATGCAAATATACCCCGAATACTTGGGGACTATCATCGACAGTCAACACATCTGAGTCATCAAAAACTCGAACTCATAAGACCTCAAAGAGGCAGTCCTTCGATATAAAGGCAAAGGCCATCATACTCGGGGACTAACAGTTCGAACAAGTTCGAAGGGTTATCGGGAAACATGTCCAAGAGACATACCCGAAGGCTACAGTCATATTAAAGACTACGATTATATAAAGGTTGTGGCCAAAATAATACGGCTCGGAGACGTCCGACTTCCGCCATAAATTACATGCCTTCAAACACTTTGAAAAAACCAGTTAAATCAAGCTACCCTCGGCAAAAGCAAAGATAAAGGGCTTCGATAAAATCAGCCCTCGAATAATTTAGAGGCTTCAATATTCGAAAAAACCTCAAGAGGTATTTGATTATGTTTACACAAACAAATTACTAATAAGGTTCCGATCTGTTGGACCTTCGAAAAACCCAATGGGTACAATAAATAAACACAAGCTAAGGCATAGATAAATTTTCACTATGTCTTTTAGCCGAAAAGAGGGAAAAATTACAGCCGCTTTAGAGGCCGAATTGGCCTAACTTAACTAGCATAAGGGACGATATATAAGAGCCTAAGGGCCAACTTAAAGAGCCAAAGAGCCTAAGAGCCGATGTATAAGAGCCTAAGGGCTAGCTTAAAAGAGCATAAGGGCCAAAATATACAGGGTACGAGACCTTACTCTCATTCAACTCGGACTTAAGAGTCCCGACATCCCGAGCTTACATCAAATCAATTTAAGCTTAGCTCGAGTATTAACAATACCCTTAAGAGGTATTATATTGATCAATAAAAAACCTAAGGGTTTATTATGTTCTGAGTCTAAACCAATATTTAGACTGATCATTAGAGTTATACAATCAAATTTTTCACAAATGAAGATGAAACGGAATCCAACACAAATCGAAGATGAAACAAATAGGTTTCTTATATTTATACGAGGAGTTAAAAAAATATATTTACAAAGCCCACGAGGGGCCCTTGCACAAAAACACAAAACAAATCAAAAAAACCTAATCTGATTATGAGGCCACACCCTCGAGAGTCACATCTTTGGAGGTCGTATCCTCAGGAGTTGCGTTCTCAGGAGTCGCATCCTCGGGAACCTCTTCCTTGGGGAATCCCTCCTTATTTTACCCATCCTCAAAGCCATTGGCAGAATCCTCATCATCGGAAGAAACGAGGAACCTGGCGTCGGTTTCCATTGCCCTTGCTTGAGCTATCTCTTCAGTAAGGTCATAACCACGGGCATGGATTTCCTCGAGAGTCTCCCTTTGAGATTGGCACTTGGACAAATCATTACTATATTTTTCTCGGTCGGAGGCCTCCCTCAGCTCCGCTTGAACAACTTCGGCATCCCTTAAGAATACAGCGATAGTCTTATCAGCCGTAACCTTCATCTTCTCAACTTCAGCCTTGGCCTGTGCAGCTTCAGCCCCGGCTTTGGCAAGATCTGCCTCTAACTCCTCAATTTTCTTGGCCTAAGCCAGACTCTTCACTTTAATGCCTCGAAGTTGAGTTTTAGCCAATGCCAGTTGGGTTGTAACAGCTTCTTTATCGGCAGCGAGCCGATCCATGCTCTTTTTTCATCGGTGGCAGTTGTCCTTAACTTGATCGACCTCACCCCGGAGCTGCCCAATCATCTCTAACTTTTGCTGCAGCTGAGACATCGAAGTGTTAGCCTCTGAAGTAAGGCCAAGAAGACCATACTCTGTTAAAATCACAGTTACTTGCTCATCTAGCTCAGCCTCAATTTTTTGAGCTTTGGCCAAATCAGCACGAAGATCCTTGAGCTCCTCCTCTTTTCAGCTGCAGAGGAGCTTCAAGGCCTTCTCCGCGCTCGAAGCTTTCTTGAGCTCGGCCTCACATTGGCTTAGCTCAGCCCTGAACATGGTAATGGCCTAAGCAAAAAACAAAAAGATGTCAGTTAACACAGAAGGAGAAGAAAAAAAAGAATTTTTGCAACTACAAAGATTAGTGCTTACCTGGGAGAAGAGACGTTGAGCCTCTTCAAAGAGGGTGGATGCATCATTAAGGTCGGCGGCTTTATGCCCCGTAATGTTACATCGATATTACTTCCCACAGTATTAAATCACGACGATGTTGCACCCGGTAGTATTGTACGTTGAAATTATCATAAGGTAATTGACATTGTCCAAGGAAAAGATTATTTGGAGATTATAAGGATTATGCTATTTTAAACAAATGATGAATAAATTCGTGAAGGTAAGAGGGGAAGCAAGTCAAATAAGATGAATTTTTCGTCCAAGTCTGGCATATTGGGATAAAATACGGGCCGAGCGTTAATACTCCATATTTATGGACTAATGCCATACAAAGTACTACATGACCATGATAGTAAGGTGTACAAGGTATATTAAAAGCGAGTAGTATTTTAAGTAAGTTGAGATAATTCTTAATTATGCGGATAATTAGTTAATTATCGCGTAACGGGACATTACCTAATTAATTGGGGATATATTGGATAAGAATTGCATCCACCAACGTGGCTGTACATCAAAGCCAGCAAAGTCAGAAAAATGTGACTCTTAAAGTCCACATATAGGTGGCACATTTAGAATAATAGTTGGCCAACTCATCCACAAAGTGGGGGCCCACAAATCTCTAAGATAAAGAGATTATTAGACACAATTCAAAGAAAAAAAATCTTATGGAGGAGGTTGCCGTGAAAAAAAATGGAGAAAGAAAATTCCTTGCTGGTCTCTGACTTAAACGGACAACTTAATGAGTTTAGTGTCCTGGAACGAGACAAGGATGAAAAAGTCAATCCACATGACAAAATATATTCATGTCGAGAGTATGACTGCTTTCATGCGATCGAAACAGTGAGAATAAAGTACGAAGTTAGATATGGCATAATCATTTATGAGTATATTTCACTATTTTATAAGGTTCAAACGTACATCTCATACATGCAACAATTAATAAGGTGATTGTTATCTTACTAGTAGTCACGACAAAGAGGTGCAGTCTTTCTCAAGAATATCATATGAATTTTTTCCTACTTCGATCGGCCATTATATGTTGTCACAAGTGACGTGTGCTAGAGGGATTGTCAAGAGAATCCGATCAGGTACATTAAAGCTATCCCTTCTTTCTTTTGGTATGATCCATACGATACAAACGAAAAGAGCAAATGCACAATTTCCATAAATAACTCTATTCATAGAAATACTAGAGATGCTTATGTTCTTGATTCCTCATGTTTCATATTATTCTATCATCTGTTCATGGGTCTTAGAAAAATACGTAAGTTGAAAAAATTTACTTCATGATATTACTCAAAGGCATAATGGTCTTATGACATTTAAAGAGATTTTATTGACGTACTTCTCATGCATTACATTCATGTATATTGACCCATGATAAGATAGTATATATATATATATATATATATATATATATATATATATATATATATGAGATATAGGATATGGGAAAAGGTTACGACGTTATATACGCACCACCATCTGATCAGCTGGTATACGTTGATGATTTGTCCTAGTGGCCAGGATGATATGATTGGATGCCCTCAGAGGCTTGATGATATTATGAACGCATATACCCATGCATGGTATGACATTTATGCGCATATTCATGACATTATAATATTAAATGATTCATAGAGTTATTCAGATATACATGTTGAGTTTTTTACTCTATGTTTCTCTCATGTCTACTAGTTACTGATTTTTATTCCTTACATACTCGGTACATTATTTGTACTGGCATCCTTTTTGCCTGGGGACACTGCGTTTCATGCGCGCAAGTCCTGATAGATAGGTCGAGAGTCCTCCAAGTAGGATATCAGCTCAGCGGAAGGTGTTGGTGCGCTCCGTTTGCTTCAGAGTTGCTTCTTTGGTCACTATGACTAGTACATCTATTGATTGTTATGGCAGAACCCTGTCTCAACCTTTATGATATTATATATTCTTAGAGGCTTGTAGACAGATGTTATGTATACGGATACTTGTATGACCTTGTCGGCCTATGTTTTGGAGTATATACAAAATTATGGCGGCCTTATAGGCCCGTACTTCATATGTATATATTTTTATTTCCTCATGCTTTACTCCGGTTCTTTTACTTATGATAGAATAATATGAAAGATACGTTATGTTGGTACTCAGTTGAGTAAGGTATCGGGTGCCTGTCACGGCCCATCGGTTTGGGTCGTGACAAAAGTGGTATCAGAGCAGTTCTGTCCTAGGGAGTCTACAAGCCGTGTCTAGTAGAGTCTTATTTATGCATGTGTTGTGCACCACACTTATAAGCATGAGGCTACTGGGCATTTAGGACTATCACTCTTTCTTCTTACTCTAGATCGTGTGATAGAGCTCAGTTGTAAGAATTCAAATTCCTAACTTCTATTTTATTCGTAATAAGACGATACCTACATCTAGAAAGATGGTTGGTAAAATACATGGCTATGGAAGAGTTGAGTCAGAGGAACTCGACTTTGCATCATGCTTATGATAAGTAAATGTGAGGTCTTCAGTAGATCATGTACGTATTGAAAGGTGTAAGCCTCTTGATAAGGAGTTTTGAGGCAAGAATACCTATCCACCTTAATGGTGAAATACAATGAGAGATTTAGAAGATAAATACAAATTTCAACAAGCAAAAGAAGTAAGATGAAGAAGAGTACGAGGCGCCCAGTTGATGAAGGTTAACGGTGTTTATAATTCAAGCAGAGGAATATAAGCTTTTTGAGTTATATTCAACAGTAACAGAGATATCTACAATTAGTCGTACCCATCTCAGTTATGCCCTATGGGGCCTAACAGGTATAGTTTAAGAAAAGGACGGAATATTACGATCCGGCTAAGGTTAGAGTAGCCCAAAATGGTGAATGGATTGTTTGTGTTAATTGACATTTCCGAAGGGTATTACAAATGTGCTAATTGATCTTCTTGTGAGACACCCAGATGGTGCACTCTAGAATATTACAACTAGATGTGAACAATAGCATGATAAAAAAAAATTCAGAAGATAGGCACTGAAAGCCTGGAAGGGATAAATATTACCTTAGTGTGACAATTGTCCCTAGTAGAGCAAGGAAGTTGAGCAACCCGAAGAGCCGATGGATGAAGCAAGGGAAGCAAAAAGCAAAAGAATGCTTTGCTGAAGTTTTCAGAGGAAAGGAATATTCAGAAATATTAGCAGAGTAATGAGAAGAGAGATAAAGAAGAATTATCAGTAAGATGCAATACATGGATGACAACGGTAGATAAAAAAGATGACGGTATTACCGGGTCCATAGTCAGGTGAAGGAAGAGACGAGAGGTGATAGGCCTCAAGAAAACAAAAGAGTATAGGCCATAAAGTCATATCCTCATTTCAAAAAATATGTTCGTGACTCCAACGCAACTATCAGAAGGGAGAGTTAAACCCCAGAGTAATAGAAATCAGTATGGGCTGGGGAACAAGATAAACTAAACATGAATTAGGGACTGAATGATTTGATAATGGTCGACATCATGGGAATTTCAAATTTTGTTCCGGCGATAATAGAAGAAATTTTATGAGAAATTCAGAGGATGGTCATTCAGGAAGACGCTTCCCTAAAGCAAGCCATGTAAGCAAATTTAAGCTTAGGGACTATATGTGCCAGTTAAACTAAGTATCACCCTCGTGAGTAAGGAATTTTGTTATCCTTGGTAAAAAAGAATTACCGCGAGGCGAGTAAGGGTCATTGACGATGTGAAAAGACGCCAAAGATGAAGAAGTAAAACATATATACGTAGATCATAGTAGCACTAAATCTTAGTGCTCCCCTAAAAGGGGGGGATATGGAGTGATGTGACATTAAGTCAGAATTAAGTGGTTCTAGTAATTAAGGAATGGTAACGGAATACTGCGAAAAAAATGAGAAAGGGATGAGATTGCACTTATTCAAATCCTACACATATGCCACGATTCCAGAATATTATGCAGACACGATGCCAAAGAAAGGAAGTAAGGGTTCCTACCCAAGATGTTATTGATAAATAAAGAGCCAACACAAGATATGAGTTAAGACAAAGGAAATAACCCAAGATGCATTATGTAGAGTATTGATATGAGAGTAGGACAACGAGTAGTTAGTAGTTGTTCCAGGAAGAGCCTAGTTATGGCTAGCCAGGAGGATACAGACAAATCAGCAGGTCATGCAAGATAAATATAGTAAAACCCAGTATAGTGAATTCAGCTCGGCAGTTATGATATTGTAATACTTGAGAAATATTCAGATAGGAACCAGGGTAATTAAAAGTGCCATATAAGTGTTGCGGAAATAAAAGAGAGTGCCAATGGGAAGATGGTCAAAATATCTAGCAGAAGCAACCCTACAAGAATAAGGGCATGGAGGTAAGTAACCATGGATAAGTATAGGCGAGAAAGGACATCAAAAATTTCATTGAGTATATGATGTAATAAGCTCATCGCTTTACAAGAGTCAGAGGATTTCATGAATTGTAAGGGACAAAATACCCCCACATGATGAATCACAGTTGGATACTATGAAATAAAGTTATGGAAGTATAGTATCGCCCCCGGGTAGATCAGTCTAATCACTTCAGATATCCCCCGACGAGACATAAGCCTTAGCGACAATGTATTACGTAAGAGGTTTCAAGTTATCTGCAGTGGATTGTAGATCCACATTGAGGTGAATCAACAATAGATGGATACAAGTTATAGAGTATGAGATAAGATTAGGCAAACATTCTTAAGATGAACGTTAAGGAAAAAGCAATATTCGTAAATTCGACAAAGTACCGAGCAAAGAACTTTAGTACACCTATATATGCCAGAGGGACATCTTGTCAAGTTTTGTATATGTTCCCAAAAGTAAAGCCTAGAGATTGGATAAAATCTAAAGAGAAGAGTCGTATAGGCGCACATACAAGGAAAACGTCGCACATGTTGCATGATAGAAGATATCAACAGATTCCGACCACAAGTTGTGGTGTGAGAAAGAGGCCTAAAAGGGGGAATGCCTTGGCCTTTGGATTTATTCAAAGCACAGTTTCCTAAATAGAAAGAAGAGTATTAAGGAATTCGCAAGAGCTATGGGTTATGAGAATGATAAAAGCATCAGTCCACATTCAAGGACGAATGTTCCAAAGGGGGAAATGATGTTACGCCCCGCAATATTACGTCGATATTACGGCCCGTAGTATTAAATCACGATGATGTTGCACCATGTAGTATTGTATGGTGAAATTATCGTAAGGTAATTGACATTAGTCCAAGGAAAAAGATTATTTGGAGATTATAAGGATTATGCTATTTTAAACAAATGATGAATAAATTCGTGAAGGTGAAAGGGGAAGCAAGTCAAAGAAGATGAATTTTTCGTCCAAGTTTGGCATATTGGGATAAAATACGGGCCGAGCGTTAATACTCCATATTTATGTACTAGTATCATACAAGGTACTACATGACCATGATAGTAAGGTGTACAAGGTATGTTACAAGCAAGTAGTATTTTAAGTAAGTTGAGATAATTCTTAATTATGCGGATAATTAGTTAATTACCGAGTAACGGGACATTACCTAATTAATTGGGGATATATTGGATAAGAATTGCATCCACCAACGTGGCTGCACATCAAAGCCAGCAAAGTCACAAAAATGTGACTCTTAAAGTCCACATATAGGTGGCACCTTTAGAATAATAGTTGGCCAACTAATCCACAAAGTGGGGGGCCCACAAATCTCCAAGATAAAGAGATTAGTAGACACAATTCAAAGAAAAAAAGCTTATGGAGAGGGCTACCGTGAAAAAAAATGGAGAAAGGAAGTTCCTTGCTGGTCTCTGACTTAAACGGACAACTTAATGAGTTTAGTGTCCTAGAACGAGACAAGGATGCAAAAGTCAATCCATATGACAAAATATATTCATGTCGAGAGTATGACTGCTTTCATGCGATGGAAACAGTGAGAATAAAGTACGAAGTTAGATATGGAAAGATCATTTATAAGTATCTTTCACTATTTTATAAGGTTCAAACGTACATCTCATACATGCAACAATTAATAAGGTGATTGTTATCTTACTAGTGGTCACGGCAAAGAGGTGCAGTCTTTCTCAAGAATATCATATGGATTTTTTCCTACTTCGATCTGTTGTTATGTGTTGTCACAAGTGATGTGTGTTAGAGGGATTGTCAAGAGAATCGGCTCAGGTATGTTAAAGTTATCCATTCTTTATTTTGGCATGATCCATACGATACAAACGTAAAGAGCAAATGCACAATTTCCATAAATGACTCTATTCATAGAAATACTAGAGATGCTTATGTTCTTGATTCTTCATGTGTCATATTATTCTATCATTTGTTCATGGGTCTCAAAAAAATACGTAAATTGAAAAAATTTACTTCATGATATTACTCAAAGATATAATGGTCTTATGACATTTAAAGAGATTTTATTGACGTACTTCTCATGCATTGCATTCATGTACATTGACCATGACCAGATGGCGTTATATACGCGTATATATATATATATATATATATGGGATATGGGAAAAAGTTACGGCGCTATCTACGCACCATCACTTGATCAGCTGGTATACGTTGATGATTTGTCCATAGTAGACGAGATGATATGATGGGATGCCCTCAGAGGCTTGATGATGTTGTGAACGCATATACCCATGCATGGTATGACATTTATATGTATATGCACGACATTATAATATTAAATAATTCATAGAGTTATTCAGATATACATGTTGAGTCTTTTACTCCATGTTTCTCTCATGTCTACCAGTTACTGATTTTCAGTCCTTACATACTCGGTACATTGTTTGTACTGACGTCCCTTTTGCCTAGGGACATTGTGTTTCATGCCCGCAGGTCCTGATAGATAGGTCGAGAGTCCTCCAAGTAGGCTATCAGCTCAGCGGAAGGTGTTGGTGTGCTCCATTTGCTTCAGAGTTACTTCTTTGGTCAGTATGACTAGTACATGTATTGATTGGTATGGCGGGCCCCTGTCCCGACCTTTATGATATTATGTATTCTTAGAGGCTTGTAGATAGATGTCATGTATACTAATACTTGTATGGCTTTGTCGGCCTATGTTTCGAGTATATACAGAATTATGTCGGCCTTATAGTCCCATACTTCATATATATATATATATATATATATATATATATATATATATATATATATATATATATATATATATATATTTGCATTTCCTCATGCTTTACTATGGTTCTTTTACCTATGATAGAATGATATGAAAGATACGTTATATTGATACTCAGTTGAGTAAGGTATCGGGTGCCCGTCGCGGCCCATCGGTTTGGGTCATGACAGCGACATTGTGGACCCCAACAAAACAATCCTGAAAGAGATCTTCTTCGAGGACCTTGCTCGAATTGGGCGTACGTAGAGCATCAATATCTTCGATTGCCTCCTCGGAATAAGATGGTAGAGAGAGAGAGTGACCTATTGTCACGGCCCCGAGCTCTTCACTCGGGGCGTTCTAATCATCTTCAAGGGTTTCCTCACACGCCCCTTCTGGTATACTTGTTGAAGGCAGAGGAATGATCTCAATCTCTAGAGACATTGGGGCCTTGCCCGAATCCTTCTTTGGAGTTCCCACACTACGGGATGAGGTCTCTAGTTCGGAGGGCTTGGTGGTCTCCATAGGTTTCCTGGTTCGAGGCACCAACGCCGACTCTTCACCTTTATTTTCTTCGTCATCCGGGAAATCGTGGGTCGGATCTGTGTCCACGTGAACAAATCTCTTCCATAGCCTTCGAGCAGAGGTTTTCTTGTCTTGAGGATCTTTAGGATTCGAATCCCTCTTTCTTTTGTTGTCTTTCCCCGATTTCGAAATCGGGGACTCGGCCTCTTCCCTAGGTGGGGCTGGCCTCATTTCGGAGACATTCCCTATGCCTGAGCGTGAGTGAGGTTTCATCACTGAAGAGAGAAAAATATCAAAAACCTGAGAGGAGAACTTACCATGATGTTTGGCCTCCCATTTGCCCCTCGATAATTCGTGCCATCGGTGCTCATCGTACGAGGATGTTGCAGCTAACTTTTGAACCCAGTCCTCGAGGTCGGGGACCGCATGGGGAATCCAAGCAACAGTTGTAGAAGAGGTAAAGGCATTACAAAACACGAAAGCAGAATATGAATAGGTATTCAGAAAGAGATTTCACTTACGATTAAAGTTCCACTTCTCCGGGAATGGCATCTTCTCCCCGGGGATGACATCCAAGGTCCTCACTTTGATAAACCAACTCATATAGCCTCGATCTTTGTCTTTGTCATTGCTAGCGAAGAAGGCCTTTTTTTCTCGGTGCTGAAGCTTGATGAGCTCTCGAAACAGCTGAGGCCGATACAGCCGAATGAGGTAGTTGAGGGTAAGTTTCAAACCCTTGACCTTGCTAGAAAAATAGCGCAGCATTAGCACAATACGCCAGAAGGAGGCATGGATCTGGCCGAGGGTAACCTAGTACCTTTTGCAAAGGTCGATCATTACCAGATCGAGGGGACCCAGTGTAAATGGGTAAGTGTAAACGTTTAAGAACCCCTTCACATGGGTAGTGATACTTTCTTCGGGGTCGGGGATTTGTACCACGACCTCGTCCCCCCAACCGCAATCCTTCTTCATAGCCCCGAGGTGCTTCTTCGATGTCGAACTAATGTATCGAGACGCATGTTAACATCGGCCTGGGACATCGGGGGGATTTTCAACATTGAAGTCCTTCTTTATCACGCAAGAGCTAGGGGTGATTTCATGAAGAGCCGGTGGCACCACCAGTTTGGTCGGCCGAAAAGTCGTAGAGGACGATGCTTTCTCCTTTTGGGGGACTATCTTGGAAGTTTTAGCCATGGATTCAAGCTAAGAAGTACAGGTGGTAGCGGAGCGTGGCGTTTTATGGGAGTTTGGCATTTTTAGGTGATCAGAGTAAGAAGTTGTGAGAAGAGAAAAAGGTGAATGGGGGAAAGCAAACATAGTAGATACAATAAAAAGGTAAAGTTTTTAGTTCAAAAGAGGAACCCCATATTTATAGATGAGAGGCGACGGTTCGGCGGCACTAGTGGCCGACCACTACTGGCGTGCATTTAATATTTTGGGGGAGTGAACCGATGGGACGTTTCGGTCATTTCGAGCGCCTACGTCACGGGAATGACGCCATCATAAGAGATTCCAGAGGATTGAGATTCAAAACGTTTCTTATCATTTTACTCTAAGAAACGCGGGGACTATCTGTATGCGGTGAAATCAGGTGCCCCCGATTTAGTAGGCTCAAGATGTCGTACCGAGGGTAGAAGTTCGATAAAGACCAAGCCCGGGCTCAAAGGCAGAATAAGAGGCTCGAAGACCTAAGTGTTCGAGGAATATCAGAGCCAAGTAAGACCGAGTCCAAGATAGATCCGTTGTGAGTTTGTTACAAAAGGACAGGATTCTCGCCGCGTCCCCAAAATCATGCGTAAATTACGGAATAGATTCGTACGAATTAGTACAAATCCGTACTAGGCGGTTATACAGTTGTCCCAATAAGATTCTTTACTGTAAATGGAAATGTACCTTATTTAGGCTCTCCTCCTATATAAAGGGGACCCCAATCATTTGTAAACATCATCTAATCATTGGCAAAGAATATACTATCCTGCTTTTCTTTCTCACTGTTCATCAGCATTGTCCTTTACATTTACTGTTCTTATTTTATTACTCTTAGTTCACACGAGGTCACTAAGCTCGAGGTTATCACTGCTGAGTAATATTGGTTTGATTCACTTATTTCTTTCATTTCTACTTCATATTTCTTGATTATTAATTGGTATTGAACTAATCACATAACTTTAAAACCACAAATTAAATTTAATTGTTACTCATATTTTCGAGGTAAACGATATAATTAATAAAATATTTCGACGAAACAGGGTCGCATGACACCTCTTCGTTAAATGTGCCTCTGCCCCTGGCCCAAATCGTGTCATCTATTTTTTTGAGGAGTTCGGTTTCAAACCCTAGTTCAACCGAGGGAGAAGCATGACGAATACACCAGCTATGTGAAATATATGAAACGAGTGCATAAAAATGTTTACTAAGCCTAAAATACAATCGTGAAACTAAAATAAAAGAATGCCCAGAGGCATACCATTAGAAAAAAATTCCTTGATCAATTGGGTGCTATGATCTGAAACATAATTAACATATTTAAGTATTGAACTGTATCTCATAAATCTTTTCAGAAAAAAAAATGCAGTTTAGGAAGAAGAGGCTTTAATGCCTTAGAAGTTGCTTAAAATTGAAGTGGCGGCGACCAATATGGTTACATAAAAAAATGTTGGTTTAAGTACAAAACTAAAACTTTCTTGTTAATCATAATGATTGGTAACCACTCCCTTATTATTAAATGACAAAAAGTCCAAACTAGAGATCGATGGGATGGGAAAATAACATTAGAGAGGAGAGGAAGGTACAGAGAAACAAAGGGATAGTGGGGGGAAAGGGGACACATGGCCTACATGTGATCTTAGTTTGGAGACAAAGTAAAAGAAAGCATAGGGCGTGCATAAACCATTCACGTGCCTTCCCCTTTCCCCCCAGCTCATCTTCCACATTCTCACTTTCATTTATCTTGCGAAAAGGACCAAATATACCAATATACTATCAAAAAATGTTTAAAAACACTCTCGTTATACTTTGAGTTCGTATATATATCTGCCGCTATAGTATTGGTTCAAATATATTTTTTTCCATTAAGTTTATTCAATATGAACATCCAATTCTACGTGGCACTGATATTTGATGAGGTGAATGTCATATGGCTTGCCACCGCAGTACCCCTAACCCATTTTACCCCTCGCTTCTATTTTTTTTCCACCACTAAAATTTTCTTCCCCCACCACTATTGTTATCATTACTGCTACCATGAAAAATATTGTATTTCAAATTTTAGTCTTTTATATACGGATTAGGGGCGTTGAGAGTTTGAGGTAGCATATCATGTGACATCCACCTTATCAAATATCAGTGCCAAGTATGATTGGATGTCTGCCTTGGACAAACTTAATAGAAGAAGGATATATTTAAACCAATAGTATTATGGCAGGGTTATATTTGGACCCAAAATATAACGGTAGGGTATATTTAAATCTTTTCTTATAATATTGGGATATATTTGGCCCTTTGCCGTTTATCTTATTAGTTCCCATTTTCCTCTTCATATTGTTACTTATTTTAACCTTTTGAATCAATCCAGTGATAATAGACGTGGTTATCCATCTGTTCGAGAGTTATTCAGTATTTGTATTGGTGGGAAGTAACTAATACCTTGTGGAAGTAATCAAAATAGGTGCAAGCTAACCCGAACGCAAAATAAAAATATGTAGAGGCGGTTCTAGTATTTTTAAATCAATACTTAAGCGTTATTGCACTTATTATTCATTGTGACAATAAGAATGGATGTAGTAAATGTTAGGACCGTAAAAATCAGGTATCATACGGAAGCTAGCAAAGCAAACCTTGAGCGACGATAAATCATACAACAAAGGAGAAATATACCAAAAGAGACACAAACATTTAACGTGGTTCGGCCAACTGACCTACGTCCACCGCGGAGATGAGCAATCCACTATATAAAAAGAGAGTACAAAATATTGAGAGAACAACCTCACGAAGAGGCAAACACAAGTGACACACTAACACTTGTCCCGTAAAGTTCTTCCCCTAAATACTACTCTCAAACCCCTATGGCTACATTGTGGATGATACTGAATGAGAAGGACGGATCTTCAATTTATAGAACTCCAAACATTTTCCTACAAGAAAAAAGACTAGCCAAGTATAGGAGAATTATAATTTCCTTCTACAAAAAGGAAAACCCAATTAAGGTAATTATATTGCCCTTTCCTTCAACAAATAGGAAAACCAAATATAATAAGAAAATTATGGCAAACACCTAACAGTAAAATTCCAGAGTAAAAAAAGAATTAAACTATACTGTATAAAACTAGTAGGGCTGCACATCCAACTTTAGTTGTCGATATAGTAGTGATTGTGTATAGGATAAAAAATGCTATGTTATGTGGCCGTTTAAAAGAGGGACACGTGGAACCTAAGGCCAGAGATAGTTAAAACCGAAGGCAATTGTCCCGTTTGAAACTGGAAGAATGACACTCGGAAAGATGCAATAAATATCCTTCATCCGGTAGCATTTAATGGAGAATATTCCACAGCATTTGGTGCGTTGCCCGTTAAAGAGAATTTGTCATTTATGCTCACGTTACATCTTCTTCAATGGCCCTCATAATTGACATTAAAGAAGGACATGATCCTAAGACCTTGTTCCCTAGGTTCAGCTATAAATAGTGAGCGATGTTATCATTGTAAATAACACAACTTTTCTGGCAAACTTACGCTATAATTGATTAAAAGTTTTATATAATTTTACTTTCTTGTTCCTTGGTTTCATCATTGTTGTGCCCGGAAGCTCTGCCCCCAGAATTACTTCTTTTCGCCATTTTATCTTCATTTTAAGGCTAAGTATTATACATTTCTTTAATTATTTCATTATTTCAGGATCAAATTAATTCACTTGTCTGGAAACTACGTATAAATTTAATTGTATCATTTTACGGGTAAACAGATTGATTAGTTCGAACATAATATGGTAGCGTTTTTTAAGAATTGAATTCCTTTCAAGACCAAGAATTACCGTGGGATTAACACAATCAAGGAGCTACTTGTGAGTATGCTTGTGTTTTCGGGTTTTATTAACACGTTATATATGCAAAGAGTGCTCTTTGGAAATGGAAGATTAAGCATTTTAATGTGTAAGGAAAACGACATTATTCTTCTTGAAGAATGGTTATCCTGAAATGTAGTATTCCCTGTGTTTAATTTTAATTGTCCATTATACTAAAAATAGATTTTTACTTTTATTTGTTCACTTTCGCATATTAAGAGAAAAATAATTTATTTTTTCTGTTTTGCCATTAGCATTAATTATTCATTCCTAATCATTTTTGTAATATATTAAGACTATACACCAATTAATATGAGTATTATGATAAATTATACACTTTATTTATTTTATTAAGAAATATGCTAAATTAGACAAGTAAAAGTGAACGGACGGAATACTAGTGAATGACCAAAATGACTAGACATCGGTCATAAGCAAAACCATAACTTGTCCTAACGATAGAGGGAACTTTTAATGTAGCTTATACTCTGAGAAATTATTATTCGCTTATTTTCAAAATTGTAATTAAGCTTCTATCAAAACGAGGAAAAAGTTAATCGGTGACTATTTTATACTAGCGGTGACTGATTATTTACGGAGGTAAGAAGTTGTTTGTATAAAATTTATTCGTTGTCAGTCTCATGCTTTAAGAGATACTACTTTTATTTTGGTCTATTTTAAATCAACTTGAAAATCATGACACGTTCTACAGAAAGGAGAGTACAGAGGGGGATGAACAAGTACTGTACAATCTGAAGAACATGATGAATTTCACATGTCGATGATTATTTTGGATTGGTGTAAGTAGTGAGGAATTTTGTGCCCAATGATGTCCCAAAATTCATGCAAGCCTGTGATTGATATCTACTTCAATTGGAGTACAACTTTTCCATTCGTCCACGGTGGAGTCCGAAACCAAAATGGCAAGTTTTTGAATACTAATTACGTTTTTACAGCTATAAAAAAAAAGTTATATTTGTACCTAAAACGCAATATTATACTACGTTTATGTTAACGGAATTTTAGACGTTAACGTAAAACGTAGTATAATACTACGTTTTACTTAATAATTCGTTTTTATGTAAAACGTAATATTATACTGTGTTTTACTTCATTTTTGGGCCCACAAAGTGTTCTGCGGATAACTGACATAAATATTTTATTTTTTAATGTAAAACGCAATATAATACTACGTTTTACTAAAACGCATAATTATACTGCATTTTACTTCCTTTTTGGGCCCACCAATAAGTGTTCTGCGGATAACTAATATAACAATAATTCAAATACATAAAGCGTAGTATTATACTGCGTTTTATATAGAAAAAACTCTGCACCCCAAGCTAGGACTTGCCTTATTTAAAGGCGTTAGGATTTTATGAAAATCCATTCAAAACTTTCCTTCAAACTTCCATTCATACTTCTCTTCTTCTATCAAGCATTTTTTTATAATGTCTGAAGAGCCAAAAATAAGGGTTTCATTATATTGGGGGAGGGGGTGAGGTTGTAATGGAGAATAACTCTGTGAGGTATAATTCACCTCTACAGTGTCATGTTAAATTGCCGCTTACAATGGAGTACGATAAATTGATATCGTTGTTATATAAAAAAATGAGTGTGAGGAAACGTTCGGTGAACCTTAAAGTAACCGGTAAATTTTAATATTCTGTGACTCCGCAGGGGTTTGCTTATTATTCTGAGTTTAACATCGAAGATAATGAAACTCTTAGAGATTTTTTGCGGATTCCGGATGAATACAGGGAATTTATTGTAATAAAATTATTGCAAATATACGTCAAGGTTGAAGACGTTCCCAATAATGAGGGTGTGCATAGTAGGGATAACCCCCAGTCATCGGGTGGTTATTCTGGAGCAGTTTTTGCCGGACTGATTCCTGATGAAAGAGCTTGCCTTGATTTAAACTTGTTAACACTGGCGAATGAGCAGCGAGAAAATAATTTTTCGACTTTATATAATCCACAAGACGACTGATAAACTTCAATTTTTCTACGCTTTAGCGATGTTTATTTTATGTTTGAATTGGATTTGTATTAACACTCATATTTTTCATAGGGGTACCGTCCGGATATGAATTTTACAAGTTATGACCCCGCTCCTAGTTGGAATATGCGTAGTTATGAATTGTTGGACCACAGTGGTCCATCCGAGAGTCATCACCAATAAGAAAATGTCCATCATGGAACGTTAACACGGTACGACTTGTAAGTAAAGTGATATAGCTATATGTAAAGTATTTATCTAGTTGAGTAGCTTATCATTTTGTTCTTTTTGTGCAGTGAAAACGAGCAACTTGATGTTCCTGGCCTCACATAGTTGCCCATAAACGACGTATTGACCCGTAATTTGGCAGATGCGCAATGCCAGGAAGATGATAGTGATTATGACAACAATGCCGATGAGTCTGGAGATAACACACCCTTCCCTGATGAGGGTGATGAGGAGGAGGAAGTGAATGTCGAACCTGAGCTGACGAGGGAGCATGCTCCTCCACCTCCCGTTAGACCAAGAGTGTACGAGTTCCACGTGCCGTTTCATGAGTGGAATATTCCCTACCTTGATAATTTGCCAAGTATGCCGGACGTGGATGTCCTCACAAGGGATGCTGACGAATTTCGGTCAACAATATGGGATGAGTCTAGACCAGTGGTGCTGGCAAAGGGCATGTATTTCCCCGATAAAGCTCGCCTAATCAGGGCTGTGAAAATCTACAGCGTAAGAGAGTGCCGTGAGATGACGGTAAGGGAGTCAACTACGGAGGTATACAAGGCTATATGACGTAGAGACTTTATGGGTTGCCACTGGATGTTGCGTGCCAGCAAGAAGAAATCAGGGTTGTGAAAAGTGAGTAAATATATTAGCACCCACGGATGTGAAATGGACACATTCAATGAGAATCACTTCAACCTGGATGTAAACTTGATTTCTCTTGTCTTGATTTCATACTTGGAAGTGTCTATTAGGTTCAAGATTAAAGAGTGTATTACAGCCGTCCACCAGGAGTATTGGTGTATTATAACCAAAAGAAAGGCATATCTCGGGCGCAAACGTGCCTTTGAAATTATTTATGGTGACCGAGATAAGTCATTTTCAGCTCTGCCCAGGTACATGGCCGCACTACAATACTTTAACCCTGGGACTATTGCTGAATGGAGGCATGAGTGGAGTCCGGATAGACCTGAATATATTTTTAACTATGTGTTCTGGTCATTTAAACCAGCAATTGATGATTTTGTGCATTGTCGTCCTATAATTTCCATAGACGGTACTCATGTTTATGGAAAGTATGATATTAAGCTTTTGATTGCAGTTGCAGTAGATGCCAACAGACAAATATTTTCACTAGCTTTTGCCATTTGTGCCAACGAAAGCGAAGAGACGTGGACACTTTTTTTGAACCACTTGAAACAGCACGTTGTCAAACAACGTTCAAGTATTTGTCTAATATTTGATCAACATGGTGGTATTTTAAGTTCTGTACGACATTTCCCTAAATGGCAGGAACCCTATGCATACCACGGTTACTGTGTGAGGCACTTGAAGGCCAATTTCCAGAAGAAATATCATGACAAGGCCTTGCATGATTTAATATGGATGGTTGCAACTGAGCACCAGCAGTGCAAATTCACGAGGCGCATGGAAGCGATCCGGCAATTAGATCCACGAGCTTATACTTGGCTGATGGGACATGAGCTTCACATGTGGAAATTGCATGTTGATGGTGACAGACGATGGGGAGCCTTGACTACAAATGTGTCAGAGTCATTCAACGGCTTGTTGAAGTCTACACGTAGATTGCCTATTACTGCCATGGTCCGGATGATATTCAAACAGATTGTGGAGAGGTTTGTTGAAAGGCATAGAGCTACATCGGTATTGATGGACCGGGGTGTTCAATTTATGCCAATACAGATGAGAAGATTTGAGAAGTACAAGAGGCGAGCACATTGGCATTCATTTTTACAGTACGATCACGACCGGGGTATTTTTGAAGTTCGCACCACTATCCGCAGACACCGGGGGAATAATCTATAGACGATGAATGAAGCCAGCAGGTTGTGTTGATGTGGGAAATGGATCATCTACCACATGCCATGCGCACATGCCTTGGAGTGCTTTCAACAAGTTGGTTTAGGGGAAACCAACTATATTGATAGGCAATACAGTGTTGATGCATATGTAGACACATATAGTGGGCAGTCGTAGCCATTGGGTGCTGAGCATTATTGGCCGCCGGAACCTTTTAAAATGGTGTGTAACAAGGACTATTTGCGCAAGCTACAAGTCCAAAAGAGAACGTGTATACGGAACCAAATGGATGTTGGTGACACCGTTTATGCGCGTAAATGTGGCATATGCTCGCAAACAGGACACGACCGTCGTAAATGTCCTTCAGCTGGTGTGGGTGGCGGTGGTAATCCAGCTCCTGGTGCAAGTTCGTCGAATGTACCCAACTATCAAGGATACACCTAGTCTTTTGTTTCATATTATTTTTTGTAATAAGTGTTTGTACTTGTGTATGTTACAATATCTATCAAATAAAATTATGGTGCACAATCTTGTTACATCTTATTTTTAACATAACCTTTTGAATTGAGATGATGATATGGTAGTTCAAACATTCAACTTATTGGTGTTAGTGTCTAAAGACCAATCTTAAAATTAAAAAAAAAACCTATAAAATCAAGACATAATTCCTTCTTGAAAATTTGCTTCTTAAAATGGTCGCTGTCTTAAAAAAGGAATTGAAGAAAATAACTAAAGCAACATACAAGAAAATAAAGGATAATAACCAATAGGAAAAATTTAATATGTATAGCGCGGTACAATACTACATTTTGTGTGTTGTCTTGTCGGTCTGAAAAAAGCTGAATCGACTACGCAAAAGCTGTTTCGTCTCAGAAAAATTTAATATGTATAGCGCGGTACAGTACTACGTTTTGCGTGTTGTCTTATCGGTCTAAAAAAAGCTGAACCGGCTACAGCAAAAGCTGTTTCGTTTCAAAAAAATTTAATATGTATAGCGCGGTATAATACTACATTTTGTGTGTTATCTTGTCGGTCTGAAAAAAGCTGAACCGGCTACGCAAAAGCTGTTTCGTTTCAGAAATATTTAATATGTATAGCGCGGTATAATACTACATTTTATGTGTTGTCTTGTCAGTCTGAAAAAAGTTGAACCAACTACGCAAAAGTTGTTTCATCTCAGAAAAATTTAATATGTATAGCGCGGTATAATACTATGTTTTATGTGTTGTCTTGTCGGTCTGAAAAAAAAAATAGAACCGACTGTGCAAAAGCTGTTTCGTTTCAGAAAAATTTAATATGCATAGCGTGGTATAATACTACATTTTGTGTGAAATCTTGCCTAAAAATAACGGGCGCATTCTAGTTATTTTCTGCGCTTAACAATAACCAATAGCAAATATTTCCATAAAACCAAGGTTTCTCTTTACACTTTAACAAATGTCTCAACAACCCCTTTATGTCCCAAGGTGCGAGTGCGGCAAAAGATGCATGATGCACGATTGTTGGGAAGAAGCTGGACGCCGCTACTGGGCATGTATGAACAAGTTTTATAAGCAACCCGACGAACCTGTTTGCAATTTTGAGGAATGGATTGATGAACCCTGTGAGTAGGAATACTACAAAGACAAGTTGTATTCTCTTCATAGTTTGTGTTTGAAGCAGTGGGAAAGAGAGCGACAATCCAAACAAGAAGTTGCGGAGTTGAAGCCAAAACTCAAGGAGGTGGAAGAAGAAAAAAAGGCTTGAAGACCAACTGAAGTGATTGGAGCAGAGAATACTAGGCGGTCGTGACTAAACAATGACATGTACGTGTTGAGCGTAGTAGTGTATCTTTATGTTTCCTTGTCATGTGTTTTCATTAGTTGTACTGAATTTATGCTATGTTAGGTTTGATATGTTTGTGTTTGTATTGTATTGTTAAAATAAAATTGTTGTTCAAAATGTGTTAAAATAAAATTGTTGTTAAAATACAATGCTTGCCATTATTTACATAATGTAGTATTTACACAAAATACAAACAAAAAGAAATCAATGAGTCCCACATCTTGTGTGCTTCAATGCAGTCGTTGGCCTGAGGCACATCCCCTGTCGCCCGGGTACACTATCAGGATCATCCACATCAAGTCGCCTCTTTATGTGAGGATGCGCAGCAGCATGATCGCCAGTATAGCTGGCAGGATCGGTAGAAGGGGCCGTCGGTCCGTAAGCAACCTACAAAACAATTACTAAGCTTAGCATATGAAAATGTATATTAGTAATGTACGTGTTAAGTCAAAAATATTTTCTCACCATGGTCTCGTCGGGCTCCTGAGTATAAGCATTCGTGGTGTCTTTATTATCGTATACAATGGGCTCTATGATGGGCTGGGACGAAGCCTTAATAAGAAAATTAAAAATTAATTTATGGCAAATCATTAAGGAAAAGAAAACAAATTAAAATTTAATAGTAATACAAACATACCTGCGCCTGTGATAGATCCGCATCAACCACCAGGGATGAGCCAAAACTCAACCTGCGCCCGCCATCCACGTCTCGGGTCAGCCGATCCTCAGCTGCGGTAGATGGGCCTGAAAAGAACTACTCTACATCTCCGTCGAATGTACCCGTGATCAACAATGGATATGATGGGGTGACCTGCGATGCTGGCAGATCCAGCTGAAGGCTATATGACAGCATGCTGTTGGAAGGCTCGTCTAGATGAGGGAAATAACCCGGCTGATCATCTCCAAGATCCTCATCAGGTGCCTCAACAGGTGGGTCAACAGGTGCATCAATACCCCCTTGTTGGGGACCACTTCCTCGCCGTCCCCATGACCCCGTGAGGCAACCCTGCCTCGTAGGACAGCCCTGCCTCGTGGGGCAGCCCTGGCTCGTGCCCGACCCCTGCCTCGTGGGACAGGCCTACCCTGATGGTGCTGCTTTGGTGCTACATACTGAGCCGCATGATCTAACCTCTCGTCCTCTATGGCTTGTTGAAGTGTCCGCAGAGCCAGCTCTACCACCCGCTGGCTATACTCAACGACTGCAGGATTGTTGGCATGCTGCTGCATCTCCTGTCCCAACTGGTAGACCATATGATGACCAATAGCCTGCACAATATTTAAAATATTAATTACATAACGCTATATCACAGTTATAGGTATGAGTTCCAAAAAAACATACAAGTGCCTCATGCCTCTCAGCGTATGGTCCGAACTGACCACCAGCTTCATGAACGGAGTTCCCGATCATCAGTCGGGTGTGACGATCACTCGACGATAGTACCATGATGTATACATCTCAATAGTCTCCGCCTGGATTTATGAAGGTGGTGGCGAAATCAGGTCCTCTCGCTGCTCCCAAATATGGACTTACGTCTTTAGCCATGCTACAAATACGTCGTCCACCCTCGAACGATCATCCCACTAATAATGTATAGCCACCCATGCAGGCTCCCTCGGTATAGTCTGCGGACGGTCAAACTAGCGAAGTACCCGCTCTGTGGCATGATGCTCCACAACATCAAGGTACATCAGCGGGATGGAAGTGCTCCAAAGCTGTCGGTCGACCGGGCAATAATCGGGCAGGCCAGCTATCAACTCGTCGCTGTATGACATCCAAATGAACTATCAAATAATAACATAAAAGTGAGTATGCGCAACACAAGTGAATTTATAACAAGTATGTTTAGGTATATATTTACCTGTGCGGCCTCCAGCATATCCAACACATCCCTGACAAGGGGGAGATTATGATGAGCATCAATGCCTTGGTAGTTCCCACGCTGGAGAACCCACCTCCTAGCTAGAGGGAGAAATGGAGGTGCTACATCCGGAGGTAATGGTGGTAGAGGTAGCTGCAACGGTAGGAACCGCTCCCAGGCCCAAACCTAAGATACAAGGTTGACGTAAAATTTAAGAGTCATTTTGACTATATAGAATTGGAAGTAATGCACAGATTATTCGAATATGTTGTCACCTATAGAAGCGGCAGAAAGCCACATATGTCACTCTGGGTGCCCATGCTAGCCCGATACATACTCCTGTATAGGTAAGCGAGAACAGCAACACCCCAGCTGTACTGGGGTAACTCATCTAGCTACTGAAGATGATGTAGAAATCGCATACTCAATAGATTTTCCGAAGTGTTCGGAAACAAGACACCCCCAAAAAGAAGGAGTAGCGCCAACCTCGTGTACCGGTGAATATGGAGATCATCTGTCTTGCTGGTGATTTCAGGGTGCAATACCTCCAAATGTTGTTTGATAGCTGTCATAGAAATGCGACTGCCCCCTCTAGCTGCAGCCTCACCCTGTGGCCTGAAACCAGTAAATTGCTACAGCAAATCCAAATACTGGGCACGCATCATAGATCTCATATACTGAGGCAGTGCAACAGCCAGTCCATCAGCACGCGGCCCATATAAAACTTGAACATCCTGAAGCATGATGGTGGCCTCGCCAATGGGCAGGTGAATAGTGTGCGTCTCCGGTCGCCACTGCTCTATCAACGCCGTGATTAGAGACCAGTCGAGCCACAGCCGCCCAATCTCAAAAATCCTATAGAAGCTCGTATCACGCAGGCGATAGACTACGCGGGGATGGAAAACTCTCTCACTCAAAAAGTCCCACAAGTCGTCCTGTATCCTGGCGCGGAGAGTCTGATCCACCAGCTGTCCCTCCCATACGTAGGCAGACCTATGGTCGCCCTGTAACACTAATATCTAATCTGAGGCTGGTCCAGGATGCACATGCGGCACGTCCATGTCGTCTACTGTAAATTAAACAATATTAATTATGTGTTTGTGTTATAATAATTAATATTTAATTATTTAACGGGACACATTATATATTTATGAGTTCCAGGTTCGATATTTGAGGCCCAGTAGCACCAAGCTATCCTGAATTCTTATGTGTGTCAATTTCAATATTTTTTTAATTTTGTTAGTGTTATAATAATTAATATTTAATTATTTAACTGGATACAGTATATATCTATGGGTTCTAGGCTCGATATTTTAAGGCCCAGTAGCACCAAACTATCCTGAATTCTTATGTGTATCAATTTTAATATTTTTACAATTTTGTTTGTGTTATAATAATTAATATTTAATTATTTAACTGGACACATTATATATCTATGGGTTCCAGGCTCGATATTTGAGGCCCAGTAGCACCAAGCTATCATGAATTGTTATGTTTGTCAATTTCAATATTTTTTAAAAAAATTTAGTTTTATAAATTAAATAATTAATTTTTAATTGGACAGGGTATATATCTATGAGTTCCACGCTCGATATTTAATTTGACAACATATATTAATTTATTAGTTCCGTGTGTTTATTTTATAAATTAAATAATTAATTTTTGTAAAGTGTAATTGGATAGAGTTTGTAGTTAGTAGATACTTAAACTACAGAGACTCTACGCTAAAATGCTCTATATTTTACTATGCTAAAAGACTCTATATTTTATTACATTAAAAGGCTCTATATTTTACTACGCTAAAATCCAATATTTTAAGCAAATAAATAATCTAAAACTAAATAAAAACAACAAATGTATGAACATAACATTCACGATATTACATATAAAACAGTAAAAGAAATTTATGAATATTTTTATTAACAATAAAAATTATTTCTCAACTTTTAGCTATTTTTTTTAAACACTAATAATTTAATCCGGGTAAAAATAACATACAAATTTAATCGCAAACAAAACACAAATCAACGTGGAAACACATTCAAGAAAACAAATATGCATAATTATACGAGATTCGACATAAACTAAATCGGAATACCTCGATTTGTGTTTTTAGAAATATCGAAAATTTGAAATTTTGAGCCCGAAACAAGAAAACCACAACAATCGAAGGCTTGGGTTGTATGCAGGACCTACACTCTTCACTTTCTGTGTGACTAGTGGGACCCAATCGAATTTTTTTTTTAAATGGGGGAGGGGGGAGGGGGACTGCCGGAAAGGGGTGGTTTTTTTTTAATTGAAGCCAGAAGATTTCTATCGTGGGGAGAAGGAGACTTTATAATTTAATAGGAAAATGCAGTATAATACTGTGCTTTACTAAAATGAAGTATTATATTACACTTTTTTTAACGGCTAAATTTCTGTTAAACTTATACTGCATTTTAGTAAGAAAGGTATTTTTTTTTTTAATTGTATAAAAGTATTTTGAGTCCCAAAAATCATTATTTAGGTTTCGGATTCATCGACAGTGTTCATTAGCACGTGTACGAGAGTCTACTTGTACTAACAGGACAGCGGAATGTTCTTTCCTCCTCCTCCGTTCATTTCATTTTTTTGTTTCAAATGAAGAATTTAAGCCGATTAAAATGACTGAGTTAATAAATAGGCAGATCACTAACCGGTCCATGAAGGGAATCTTAAAGCAGTGATAAAATTATTTCCGTGTGACATATAGGTCATGAGTTTGAGCCATGGAATCAAACCATTGATACTTGTATTACGGTAAGTTAGTTGTCTATATTCAGTGCAGGAGCCAGAATTTTTACTAAGGAGCTAGTGTCAAAATATAAAAAAGTAAACACACGAAGAAGTATAGGGGGGGTTAACAAATAGTAATATATACATATAAAATAAAAATGAAACTACACATAGTGTAATTTTTCGGACGAAGGGGTGTTAGTTGATACCCCTTTGAATAAGGTGGCTACGCCACTGCTTATATTATACAACTTAAGGTGCAACCCTTCCTCGGATCTTACGTGGACTTGTTGAATTGACTTGAGCAGGTTGGACGACCATTTTTTTTTATTTGGACTGATTTTGCCACCCGTAATCCTTTGTCCATGCAAAATTATACGTGAGTAGTTGTAATGTATTGGTATTTGCATGATACTGAATAGTTAAGAGATCATAATTCAAATCATGCTGCTACAAGATATTACAGTTAAGGCTTGAGGAGCAACTTGAAGTAGGAAAAGTCGTAAGACAAAGACTAGCCAATTGAGCACAAGGGTGAGCTAGGTTGACTACATTAGACATGTCTCAGTTTTTGAAGTGGATACAGCACTCTGTCCGCTTCAATTTAGATGGGTAGTTTGACTTGGCACGAAATTGAAGGAAAAAAAAAGAGAGAAAACTTTTGTAACTTGTGGTGTTAAAAGCAGGGATAAAAGTTTTGTGTGATTTGACATTTGTGCGATTATAAAAGCTTCTCATAAAGGAAAAATAGGTAAAATGAAGAGTTTACAGTTGAAATATTTCCAATTGTATAAATATGTCATTCTTTTTTAAACAGATTAATAAGAAAAGTGTGTGATCTAAATTGACACAGAGGAAATAATAAGTTCATACGATGGATTGGTGTGAATACCAACCAATTGGGTCGACTTTCTGTTAAATTTCCTTTTTAAATTCCTAACCATATCCAAAACAAATAAAAGAAGAGAAAGTATAATGGCTATTTTTTTTTTTTTTTTGGGAGTTCATAGTAATCTAATATAAGAAGCTTTTTTCCAAGGGCACGTGGTTTCTGATTCCTCTACATTAAACTACTGCTACTTTCCAGTAATACCGTCGAGACTCAACCTCTCTACCAGCTGTAGATAGCTGTCCCAATCTTCCCCATGTGAACCTACCCCCCCCCCCCCCCCACACACACACCAAGATCCCTGATCATTGCACAGAAAGTTAAGATAACTAGATTCATTTTAAATCATACAATACAATACCAACCAAAGTTGTTCAATATAATGTAAGTATTTGATGATGTTGATAATCATCACTTCATGTCCTTGTGTTCATGTTCTTTTCCTAAACATTCCATGTTTTGTTATTCACTTCACTATATAAATCACACTTTCAATTCTCATTTCTAGTTTGGTTTTCCTCTTTTTTACTTCATTCTTTCACAATTCTTTTCCAATGGCACATTTACCTCCTAGAGTACCAAACATGACACCAAATTGGCCTGATTTTTCACATCATCAAAAAATAGACACCACAACTACAGCCATTCACAACCCTTCATGGGTAGACGAATTCCTCGATTTCTCGTCGACGAAACGAGGTTCACATCGGAGATCTATTAGTGATTCAATAGCTTTTCTTGAAGCTCCAATGGTTGAAGAATGCCGAAGGCTATCAACTCCAGGAAAAACAACTGGTTCAGAATTTGAAAGATTTGACGATGAACAACTCATGTCAATGTTTAACGATGATATTGCCAACCCTTCGTCGCCTTCGGACAATAACAGCATTAATGAAGAAAAGAAGATGAGTACAATAATCTCCACTGATGACCAAGAAATGCAACAGCAACAACAGCAGCAGCAGCTTAAGACTGAACCTGAAGAAGTTGAAAGTTCATGCAAATCAGATGAACAAACTGCTTCTGATCAGCATGCAACTGCTGATAATAATTCTAGTGAAAAAATTGTCGATCCTAAGAGAATTAAAAGGTAAGAAAAAAGTTTTATTCAATAATTCATCGTCACATTTTAATGTTTTCTCATTATGTTAATTCTCATACATATAGACTGGATGAATTTCTGTTCTCGTTCAGCTCATCTTTTATACCTAGCATTATCTTTAAACAATGTCTCCGCATCCAGAGACTATACAATTCTAGTAGTATAAAAATCAATTCTCGGAACATAAATTTCTGAGTTTATATAGTAAAAGTATACTACAATGTCTTGAAAACTGTGAAATTATATAATAGTTGTTGATTATTGATTAAAAATTAGTGGAAATTGGTTGTTGATAATTATTGCTAATTAATACTGCAATGAATAATGATATATTCTTCTCTTTTTTTTCCAATTATTGGTGGTTATGTAGGATCTTGGCAAACAGACAATCAGCACAAAGGTCACGGGTGAGGAAATTACAGTACATATCTGAACTAGAACGTAGTGTTACAACACTTCAGGTATACAAAATGATTCCCAGTTTTAATTTTTTTTTTCTATTAGCATTAAAATATGCTTTATTAATTTGGAGATTTAGATTATTTATAAAAGTCAATCTTATTTATTTTTTCTTCCTGATATTGTGAAGGCTGAAGTTTCTGTATTGTCACCAAGGGTTGCATTTCTGGACCACCAACGTCTGGTCCTAAATGTTGACAATAGTGTCCTCAAGCAAAGAATCGCAGCTCTTGCCCAAGATAAAATTTTTAAAGATGGTAAATTTAACTTCTTTTTTACTCTTCTATTAAATTATTCATTAATTCGTTAATTTAATTCCTCTTAAAGTCAATTAGTCGAACAATGTCTTAACATAGCTTTTATTCTATGAGGACGTAGTTGAACGTTAACTTGTTATGGAACTGAGACGTAGTTATTTTTGTTGTTATAGCTCATCAAGAAGCGTTGAAGCGAGAAATAGAAAGGCTGAGGCAAATATATTATCAACAAAACCTAAAGAAGATGGAAGATGAAATACCAACAACCCAATCAAAATCACAACCAGCAGCTGCAGATGCAAATGCTTCTGAGCAGAAAGAACAGCTCGTCAACTGATCTGATCCTTCAGCTAGGTACGTTTTAGTCGGAGTTGAATAAAATATTAAGAAAAAAGAAGTAGATAGTACTAACAAATAATAATGTCATAATAATGGTAGTAATAAAAGGAACTTAGGAAGATAGGTACCAATAAATGATGGATCTTAATATGTGAAATAATTGTACAAATGACTCTTCCTTATTGAGAAATAATAATTTCCATGAAAAAGAAAGACTTTTTTTTTATAGTAGTGACTAATTAATTAATTAAAGGCAATTTGATGAGCTATAATAACAATTGTTCATCTAATCGCATAAACTAGAAATAATCGCGGTATATACTATATATATAATTTATGTATATTATATATATAATCATATATTCTCATTATAGTTTATGTATACCGACTAAAAAATAAATAACTTGCGTAAAAGTTCCTCTTTTTTATGCAGGAAAAGAAAAATTAAAAAAAGATTGTAGCCCAAGGAGAAGCACTAAGCAGATTCATGTGGTGATTGGACCCACAAAGAAAGTTTCTTATTATGGAGGGGACAAAGATAAGGTCACTTGAATTCATGCAGTGAACTCTCAAATTTAGGGGACCATAAGAAGTTAGTTTGTTTTTCTGCTTAGGGATGGGTGTGTTATTATTGTTATTATTATTATTAATATTTATTTCTATTTGTCAATCATTAATTTCCTTTATTTAATTTCTTCAACTACCTTCAAATATTTTATAGTTGGAAGGGGCAAGTGGAGTTCTTGAAAGGTAGCTGTTTGATGTCAGTTTATGGCACGCTCTTTTTTTCAGTGTCTTTTGTTGTGAGTGGTTTATTATTCTTTTTATCTTTTGCTACTATGTATTCTCTCTCAAAGAGAGCAATAACATTGATAAATGTAAATACTTCCTTTTTTCCTATTTACATTTCAGAATGTTTAACTGATTAAGAAATTTTAAATAATATTTTGGGTTATTTACAGTGCACTTCAATTCTTGTTAGACGAGTTAGCAAAATCATTATTTTGGGTTTTGGGGGGGGGGGGGGGGTTGAAGCAACTAGAAGAGTCGAGGACTAAGGACACAAATGCAATCACTAATGGAACTAATAAGAGAGGAAAAGTCAGTGAGAAGGGGAGAAGCCAATATTCTTAGTCAGTACCATTATATATACTATTGTAAATCCAAAACCTAATACATAGAACCAAGTTATACCCCTATGCAATAGCAATCACAATACTACATTCATCAATACCTACTGTCAGAACTCAAGTACTAGAAACTCTAAAGCATTACTAACAAGGCCCCAAAATAATAGTTTTAGAGATCAGCATGGGCTAACTCAAGGTTTCTTCAAAATACTTGCAAAATCACCACCCTGCAAGCAACATAAGAGCAACTTGTCAACTGTAGGTCGAACATCTGCGAAAGAGCTGCATGTAAGATTAAACTCTAGTAGACACACAGATAACCAGCACATACAAGAAAACATCTGAAAATGCCTATTCAAAGTATGCGGACAACGCAGAAAGGTTGATGATCTTTCTCGTGAAAAAGCAAAAGTCCGCAAGATTTTGCTTTGTGTGTCACGAACAATTAGCAAATATTTCCACTGAAAATGCTACATTATATACCCATTATGGTACATACCAGTTTCTAGTCTGAACTATAACCATAAGCAAGCACATCTATGGGTTTAAAGATATGTCCCACGCTGCTGTTATTATCAAGGTTGAGTTAATACCCTCAAATCCGTCTAAACTATACAATATTTGTCAGTTTCCTACCTAAACGATAGCCTGTCCCCGAAAACCCCCTGAACTATATCCCCCTCATAATAACAACCCCCCCCCCCCCGGTTGCTTATATGGCATATTGTGTGAAATAAATCGCCTAAGAGCGCGTGAATAGTGACAATAACCATTAAAATGGGCCCACCTGACAGCAACTAACACCTAATTAGCCCCCTTTTTTTAAAAACTTATATTTTCTCCTCTTTTTCTTTATATTACACCTTCTCATTTTTTTCACCTTTCTTCTCCATTTCTTCATCTTAATCCATTTGAAATTCTCTCTCTTGTTATTATTGAGTTTATTTCTTATCTTTCTCGTTTTATCCATCCTTCATTCTTACCAAATTTATTTGAAAGGAGCACAAAATCTTCAACAAAAAGGAAAAGGCATAAACCTTTTTGAACAAAACACAATGGTACCGTGTCACTACCCACGATCTTTCTTCTGCAATTCTAACACTATTTCTCATACCATCAAAGCCTTCCCCTTCTTCAATCCCCTTACTCTCCTCGAGCCCCATCCTAAAATCCCTTTGTCCTTTTTTTTCTTCTTATTTTTCAGACAAATCCAAAGTAGCACTTATCTTTATTTAGTGACAAAAATCACAAATCTCAACAAACAATCACAAAACCCTAGATTTAATTCTGATTTCTAATAGCAGCAATAACAGATAGAGAAATCGATGGTAAAAACCGTGATTAATGAAGAGAAACGCTACTTAGAGAAGGTGTCTCTCATCTTCGATGAGAGAATTTTTCTTATCAGAGCAAAGAGGTCATACTTTGAGAGGAGTAAATGACAGAATGTGCAATAAAATCCCCTTTTTTATTTTTTCACATAATTAGATTAACATATATTAATTAAGCCTGTTTTTCCACGTGGATTACCACATGGCAGGTTTTAAAAATTATTTAGAGAGTGTATCACACGCACTAGTAAGAATGAGACGGATAGGGTTTTATTATGAAGGGGATATAGTTCAGGGGGTTTTCGGGGACATGCAATAGTTTAGGTAGGAAACTGACAAATATTGTATAGTTTAGGCGGGTTTGAGGGTATTAACTCACCAAGGTTTGCAAGTATAATATATAAATTTTGATTTTTCATGATAATATACGGAAACTTATTAGAATTTTTATCACTGAAACACCTCGTATAATTTGGAGACTTATTATTTTGAAAGACAAAATTGCCCCTGCTATGATTCTTGTTTAATATGATACTAGGACATTTAAGGAAATCCAAAAGTGGGTACAATGCTAACCTACTACCTTCATGTAGTAGGTTAGCAAAACCCACATATATGTATATAAATTATAAATTAATAGGTAAACTGTAATATCCATAAAAAAGGAAATGTGAAGATTCAGTTGGGACAAAGGGGAAGAAACAGCAATGATCAAATTTTGAATGTTTTACAGTAAAAGTTCCAAGAGAAGGCGACATGAGAGTAAAGATTAACGCAGAAGATTTAAAAATTCTGCGATGAAGAAATGCACATTCACAGAAATAAAGAGCAAAGTTAAGGTTTGAGATTGTAAAGATGGTAGGAACGGCTTAGTAGAATGAAGTAACCTACAAACACTTACAAAGCAGTCAATTGAAGAATTAAGTAAACAACAGTAGAGCAAAAACCCAACAAATCAATTTATGACTCATGCAAAAGCGTAGAAGAACTTCATTTGTAGCAATTTCCATCCACAATGACCTACTTTCTGTCTTTGCATGTCCAACAACAATTGGACCCCTATACTTAATAGGAATCATCTCCACCTGAAACTATTAAAACTCTTGCTTCCTTATAGGTTAATCTTCAACTTGATCTATGTTCGACTATATATTCTACCATTTTAGCTCTTGAAGAGATGTTTTACCACTTGTATCTTTTACTAATAATACCATAATCTATTCAAACCTTCTCCTCTTTAACCAGAACTCAATATTTAATTCTGAAATATCTGTTTTCCAAGTCTTTTACATAGATTTGTTCATGAACATTTCACGCACTCACTGTAGAGAAAAAGATTCTTTCTCAGTAGAAATCAAAGATGGGGAAGTACGTAAAGGTAAATAACCACTGTAACTCCTATAACTTGTAAGGGTAATGCATAAATAGCTCCTTGGATCGGAGCACTACTTAGGGTGCCGAGCTTCTGAGTGAGCTTCAGATATATGAAGCACAGACACTAAAATGTAGATGCTGCATATTGGTTTCAGATAAAAAAACCAGACAGATATGTGCAGGAGGCTCCACCGACACACTTTCTTGCATTTTTTATTTTTAGGGTGTCTTCTAACTTTGGCATGGGAGGTTATCCACTATGGGAGCTTGGAGGAGCAGTGGAGACGCGAGCACTATGTGGTCAACGACGGCAAACTATGTGAGGGATGCGGCAAGAGAGGTGCTAGGGATATTGAAGGGTTTTTCTGGGAAGCACCAAGGCGACTGGTGGTGGAATTACGTAGTACAAGGTAAAGTGGAGGCGAAGAAGGTAGCATACGCGAAGTTGGCAAGGAGCACAAGCGAGGAGGAGAGAAGAGCGAATAGAGAGAGGTACAAGGTGGCAAGGAAGGAGGCTAAGAATGCGTTTGGCCGCCTATACGAGGAATTGGGGGAGAAAGGCGGGGACAGGAAGTTGTTTCGGCTGGCTAAAGCGAGGGAGAGGAAGGCTCGGGATCTGGACCAAGTAAGGTGCATCAAAGACGAGGATGGTAGAGTATTGATGGGAGAGTCCCAGATTAAGCAGAGATGACAGACGTACTTCTATGGTCTTCTAAACGAGGTGGGGGACCGGGATATAGCGCTAGGGGACTTGGGGCATTCGGAGAGTCTCTGAGATTTTAGTTATTGCAGGCGCATTAAGGTGGAGGAGGTCGTGGGGGCTTTGAGTAAGATGAGTAGGGGTAGAGCGACCGGGCCAGATGAAATTCCGGTTGAGTTTTGGAAGTGTGTGGGTAGAGCAGGATTGGAGTGGCTGGGCTGTTCAATGTTATTTTTAGGACGAAGAGGATGTCGAAGGAGTGGAGGTCGAGTGCAGTGGTACCGTTGTACAAGAACAACGGTGATATCCAGTGTTGTAACAATTATAGGGGTATCGAGTTACTTGGTCATACCATGAAAGTCTAGGAGAGGGTGATGGAGGTGAGGGTGAGGAAGACGGCGTCTATATCCGACAATCAGTTTGGGTTCATGCCGGGTCGCTCCACTACGGAAGCTATCCACCTTATTAGGAGGTTGATGGAATAGTACAGGGATAAGAAGAAGGATCTGCACATGGTGTTTATTGACTTGGAGAAAGCGTATGACAAGGTCTCTAAGGAGGTGCTCTAGAGATGTCTTGAGGCAAAGGGCGTGCCGGTAGCCTACATAAGAGCGATCAAGGACAAGTATGATGGAGCTAAGACTAAGGTTAGGACTGTGGGAGGCGACTCGTAGTATTTCCCGGTTGTTATGGGATTACACCAAAGTTCTGCGCTTAGCCCGTTCTTATTTGCCTTGGTCAAGGATGCATTGACAAACCATATTCAAGGGGATATGCCATGGTGTATGTTATTTGTTGATGACATAGTTCTATTTGATGAGACGAGGGTCGGTGTTAACGAGAGATTGGAGGTTTGGAGACAGACCCTCGAGTCTAAGGGTTTCAAATTGAGCAGGTCTAAGACAGAGTACCTGGAGTGCAAGTTTAGCGCTGAGTCGAGAGAAGTAGGCAGGGACGTGAGGCTTGGATCACAGGTCATCCCCAAGAGAGATAGCTTCAAGTATCTTGGGTCGATGATCCAAAGGGACGGAGAGATCGACGAGGACGTCACTCACCGTATAGGGGCGGGCTGGATGAAATGGAGGCTTGCATCTGGAGTCTTGTGTGACAAGAAAGTGCCACTGATACTCAAAGGTAAGTTTTATAGAGCTGTGGTTAAACCGGCCATGTTGTATGGGGCAGAGTGTTGGCCGGTTAAGAACTCCCATATCCAGAGGATGAAGGTAGCAGAGATGATGATGCTGAGGTGGATGTGCGGGCACACTAGGATAGACAAGATTAGGAATGAAGATATTCGGAAGAAGGTAGGCGTGCCCCCTATGGATGACAAGATGCGGGAAGCGAGGCTCAGATGGTTTGGGCACGTGCGGAGTAGAAGCCTTGATGCTTCGGTGAGGAGGTGTGAGCGGTTGGCCGTGGTGGGTACGAGAAGAGGTAGAGAGAGGCCTAAGAAGTATTGGGGAGAGGTGGTCAGACAGGACATGGTACGACTGCAGATTTCCGAGGACATGGCCCTTGATAGGAAGGTCTGGAGGTCAAGCATTAGGGTTGCAGGTTAGGGGGTAGTAGAGCTTTCCTTACTTCATACCGGGTGTGAGGCGGGGTTGGATTAGGGTTGATCATAGATGGCTTGCAGTTTATGTTGAATCCACACTATCCTTGTTGTTTATCTTAGCCCCGGGCCTTAGTTACTGGTTACTGTTATTGCATGTCATTTATCTTTTGGTTGTTATGCTTCTGTTACTATTACGGTTTCTAGTGGAGTTACTAATGAATTGTCTTTTCTTTTCTGAGCCGAGGGTCTATCGGAAACAACCCCTCTACCCTATCGGGTAGGGGTAAGGTCTGCGTACACATTACCCTCCACAGACCCCACTTTGTGGGATTTTACTGGGTAGTTGTTGTTGTTGTTGTTTTAACTTTGGCATGGGTGTACCTTGGTTCAGACATGAGTTTTATTATTTTAACACCAAATAGGTCCAATACCTACAAAAATTAAGACCTCAGCAGAATAAACAAAGCTACTGGCCAAACAGATTACCAGTGTTCCTTTGGAACGCATAACGGCAAACTCGAAGTGCAGACTTGAATTGTCTCACTGGTTCGCTGCTATTGTATCCAGAGTTCCTGTCTTCACCTTTTCTTCCTTTCTTTGCTTTTACCATTTCATGCTAAATGGTTGTCTTTTGGTGCTCTAAAATGTTTTAAATTTAATATTTGCAATTTATAAGAAATTTTTCTTCATTTCCCAATGTTTTTAATTTAGTATTTGGTGCAATTAGTGAATTTATTTTTCTAAATATTCATATTCTCAATGCTCTTATACATTGTCCAACATGTTTGGTGCTCCTTTTCTTTATATTCTCAATTTTCAGATAAAAGTGTCTAACATGCGTAATGAATAAATGTTTCACCCTAACAGAAATAATGTGCACCATACAAATTACAACAACTGTGGGAGAGGGAAAGACACAAAAAGTAGATTGTAGACCTACATATAAAAAGAACAGGGGAACAGCGCAGCAAAAAAGACCTTGTGCAATTAACAGATTGAAATAACGCATCACGCAAAGCAGAGCAGGGGAGTATGGTATTATCATAAGTTGGCATTTACCTGCATTTCAACCATGGAATTGAAGATTTGGCAGAGCAAATCATTCATTTGGAGGGCAGTCGGGAGTTTCTGATATTTCATCCTCGCTTTTCGGAACTTTGCTTTTTGCCCTCAAGTTTTTCAGGTCCTTCATTGTATCTTCAAGGTTCATCAACCTCTTATCCAGCATCTGAACCTTATCAATACAAACCTCAAACTGACTAGCATATTCTTCCTCCGCTTCTTTTGCTTTTTGTTCCAAAAGCAAACAAATGGATCGATTTTCTTCCTCTTGCTTGAGGCGTAGCTTTTCGATTTCAGCAGCGCTCAACATTAGACCTCCAGGACCAGCATCTTTGTAATATGGTTCTTCAGGCAGCTGGAACTTTTGCCTATACTCGGAGAACTGCTTCTGCATATCCTTCAATGCCTTCCTGTAACCATCCAAAATATTTCCCATTATAAAAAGCTCCCGTTCAAGACGACAAATCTCTTCGTCTTTCCTTTGTACTTCTTCATATTTAGACTTATGCAAGTGTTCAATTACACTGTCCCTTTTATGCAATTCGTTGATCAGAAGTTGCTGGTTCATGTTGAATTGCTCCTCATTCTGTTCTTTAGACTCATACATCATCCTGGCCCTCATCATTAGCTGCTGCATTTGCTCCATGCATGAACCAAAATCTAATGGCTTCTGGTCCCATGCACCCTCATTCCTCAACCTCTTGTTGCTGCCATTGAGAGAATGGTCAGGCTCAATCTCAATCCCTCTCTTACTTCCACTACCAAAAAATGAACCACTTGTATGCATCTCAGCTCTAGATGCAAGAAGCTCAACTGAAGACTGATCGTGAAGTTGCCCCTGTGACGTAAATGCGATCTGTGTAGTTTCCATCGTTTGAAGTAGATTTCCTGTCAATCCATCCCCAATAAGAGTATCATCACTAGGCATAACATCAAATCCATCTTCACCCTCATCCCTCTCCGCTCCTTCCTCCTCCTCCTCCTCATCATCTGCCAACTCATCGTCTTCTTTCTTCTCATCATCATTATCCAAAGACACCGCTTCCTGCATCTTACATTTCTGTAACAAGGGCTCATTTGCATCTGTTCTCTCATAAAAAAGCCGATGTTTCTCTTCCTCCCCCTCCTCCTCTTCCTTTTGTTCCTCAACATCCATCATCTCCACATCCTTTCCCTCTTTCTTCTGGCCAAGGTCCTGCCCCAAAGTCAACTCAAAATTCAGTCCCTCATCTAAAGCTCTATCCTCTTGTTGAGCTTCACTTGAGCTACCAACTTTTGCATTGTCCTCGTTAACACAGTCATCCTCCTCCTTCACAGCGACTTCAAACTCCATTTTTTCCGGCTCTTCACCAAACAATACCTCCTCACGCTGTGACTTTATCAAGTACTGCAAATGTGCAGCATAATAACAGTCCACTAATTGGTCCCCTTTCATCAATTCCTTCTCAACCATGAACCAGAACAATCCAGCCCAATCCACTCTCTCAGGGTGCCCATCTTTTATAGTCTTAATCCAATTCAAGACCTCATTAGGCATTATAAATGTGTCTTCATGCAAAAGCACCCAAATCGACACAAAATCCTCAAGAAAACCTATCGATTCCTCAGACAATGCATCAGCATCCAAGTCCAGACCATCAACACTACCTCTGTCCTTCTTCACAGGCAGCTTAAGTGCCCGGGCTAAATCAGCCCGATTAACCAAGATTCTAAAATCATTAACATAACTATACCTCAATTTGGAATCATAAGTAGCAATTAACTGTGCAATCAAATCAACCCTTAAATCACGATCGAATTCTATATGTACAAAATCCCATAACCCTAAACGCCTCAGTAACTTCTCATGCCTAGCAAAATCAAGAATCTTGGAAGGGCAAAAAGGAAGAGGCTTTAAGTTCTCCTTAAGTGTTTGAAGTCTTTTTTCAATGGCTTGTAACTTCTTAGTGCTGGCTTTACTCTTCTTACGCTTGATGCGCTTGTGGGTAGTAGTAGTAGTAGTGGGTGACATTAGTGGAGGGTCAGGGACACTTACTTCTATTGAGTCAGCAATCGGTAAAACCACATTTAAAGAGAAATTAGGGAATGTATCAGCCGCACCTGAAATTTTTTGATCAGGGTTTTCTTGGTCTTTTTCGTCAAGAATCACTTCTGGGGTTTCTTGATTTTGTGGATTTTCTTGGTTTGTAGGGTTAAGGGGTTCCAAGATTTGGGGTTGAGAGTGAGATTGTGAAGTTGGGTTGTTGTTGTTGTCGTCTTTGTGTGGTTCATTTGGGTTGGAGGAATCATCTAGGGTTTGGTCTACTTGATTTGGGGAATTAGAGGAGGCTGACATTTTGTCTTTTTAAGGAAAGGAACGTCTATCAAGAGCGAGTTTCCTCTCGGAAGGAGCAAGTAACGAAGGGTTTTCAAGGATCTGAGTTAGAACATTTTGATTTTTGAGAGGATGAGCTGCTTCTTGTTCTCCCTTCTAAGTTGTTCCTCAAACTTTGCTTTACCATATTGTTATGTTTTTCTTTCCTTTTATTTATTTCTTTTTGCTTAAGGCATAGTTTACCCCAACTTATAAGCAAATTCCTTTTATGTACTCCAATTTCACCGGAAGTATCTTACATACTGAATGCGTGTATTTAACACACTGTATAGGTCGAAATTTGGCGAAACTCCTGGTCGGGATGCCTACAATGGTCGAGGACGAGGTCCGCAGAAAGAGTTATAACGGCTAATTTTTGGAATAGGGTAAGGGATATGTCATATATAAAGAAGACAAAAGATAGGGAAAATGGACATGTAATATTGACTTGATAAGAACATATTTTTGAGAAAGATTCTACCCCTCTAGCAAAGGTACAAACATATCTTTTCATATAGATTCTTGCTCATATTATCCTACACTTTTCTATCATATCCAAGAATAGTTCGAACATTTTAGGATTTGTCTGTCACTCATCATAATTAGGAGGAACAATCATCTAATTCATACTTCTCATATTTACTTAGATGTCATTTATTGTTATTTATTGTTAGTTACTCCTCCATCATTGCTCATATCTTTTAGAATATTTAATGCTTGTTATTGCCAATCTCCCATCAGATTTGTTCAATGATTAGTTACATTTTCGGAACTTACATTTAGAGATATTATCATTAACTACGTTTAACCCATTACTCCCTCCGGTTCATAATAAGTGACCAATTTGCTTTTAGCACGCCCATTAAGAAAATACTAAATTCTATACAAATATACCTAATATGACTAAACTACCCCTAATTAAACATTTAATGTGAGGAGTAAGAAAACTTTTTAGGGATATGTATGTAGGGGTTATTTTGTAAAAACAAATTGAATTCTTTCTTGATTACATAACTTGCCACTTATTTTGAACCAAAATGAAAAAGCAAATTGGTCACTTGTTATGAACCGGAGGGAGTATATAAGTACAATAGTTTTAACCGAAAGTCATACTTTTTGGTCGAACAATTTGGCGCCGTCAGTAGGGATTTCCTAGTCAAATTTGTAGTTTTCTCTAAATCTATAACTAACTAGAGGTGTTAACTGGACGGGCTGGTTCAGGCTGGACACGAAAAAAACAGCCCGTCCGGGTATTGTTCCGGGCTGATAAGTGGGCTGAGGTTCCGGGCTAGTAGTGGCCTGGGTTATTCCGAATTTTGGTGGGTCCGTCCAGGTACAAGCTTATCGGGTTCGGACCGGACCAGATTTTTTTATTTTTAGTGTATTATGTTTCCTTATTCAATATAATTATTACTTAAATGTTTGCAAACTTTTAAATCATAAAATAAGAATTTTAAGGCATAAAATTAAATTTTTTAACTTTAAAATTTAAAGTTTTAAATTTGAAATTTGAATTATATAATTTGAAAATCGAAATTAAGTGGCTACATAAAATTACATAATAAGACCAATATGTAAAGATCAAACTTCAAATCTTTCATTTCATATTATCATTGCATAATAATACTTAAAATTAACTTGTCCAATACACTAACACATTAAGTTTAAATAAGTCTAACAAATTCAAAAGAACACAAATTGTCTCAAATTAACTTAAAATACGAATTGATGGAGGACAATCAAGACAACCCTTGATATGCCTCCTTAAACCAGCGGTGCCCTCCCACTTTCGACGAATATTAAAGACTCGACCACAGTTCTTGCACTAAACTTTGCGAACTTCTTCACTTTCTTCTATCATCTCAAAGTGTTCTCAAACATGTGAGTGCACTCTAGAAGCACAGGGCATGATTTAACTTGAACCTAACAAAAAATGGTAACCACATTTCAGTTGATAATTGTAATAATGTAGTGGCTACCGTAAATAATTGATAAATTTGAAATATTAATTAATTGAGAACTTGAGAGCAATAAGCAATTCAATAATCATGAGGGAATTGAGAGAGAATTAGAGTAAAAGAAGAGAGAAAATTGTGAAGAAAAATAAAGAAGAAGTAGGGCTATTTATAGTTTTTAAAAGGTTAAAATTGTAATTTATCAATTATTAGGGGTGGGGGGCTATTTTCTTAAGGGTGTAGGTCGAAATGGTCAAATTTGCAAAAAATGACCGTTGCACAACGGTAATTTTTGAATCTGACCGTTGGCAACGGTCAAAAAATTTTAAAAAAGAATTCCAATGGTAATCGGGCTGGACCGGGTTGTAGCTCGGTAAAAACCCGGTAGTAGGTAACAGGGCTAACTAAGTTCCGGGGCAGCGGTTACCAAAATATGTTCGTTCCCGTCCGGCTCCCCCCAACCCTCCCCAACCCGTCCCATCCGCCAGCATACCGGGCTGATCCGGGTCGAACCAGGCTATCATTGGGCTGGCCCGACCCGATTACCAGGTATATAACTAAGGCGGATCACTAACATAAAAAAAAAAAAGAAACAAGAACAAGATCTCCTTTCTTTGCATGTACAAATACAATATCATAGGTAATGGAGAAGAAAGGACGAGAATAATAAGTGACCTCTCAACCAACCTCATGAACGTCATCAATGAGAGCTGTGAAACAGCAGACAGAGTCATAACGCCCAATGCCTCCCCTAGGCGAGATGGGCCACCTCCTCCCCACTGCATTATCACAAAATCTCTTGGTAAGGGAGCCTCCACATCCGTGGCAGAGGAGATGCCCACAGCTGTAAAAAAGCTCCTCGAGGCTTGGTTAACTGATATGCTAACTAGCGTCCTCCATAAGCTCTCTCGGGACACGACTACACAAAACGCAAGGACTTGCATTATACAACCATCAAACGATTAGCCTCACCAATTTCCTCTTCCCCAAACGACAGGTATTACTCACAATGTCATTAATAGTGCATGTGACAATGCTCTCGCAACCATTATGAAAAGGATAGAGGAAATGGAAAACAAGAACAAAATGCTTCAGGACCAAATGAGAGAACACCAAGAAAGGGTCGATAAGACACCGGGCGCCCCTAAGCTCTTGCCAAAGAGAGATGCTGGTCGGTCTGTCGAGCAGCTGTATAGTGAGGATGCCGCTCCATATGCCATACAAAAAACCTTTAAAATGCCACCCTATCTGAAAATATATGATGGCACAACCAACCTCGAAGACCATGTGACTCATTACGTCACCGTCGTGAAAGGCAATAATCTCGCCAAGGAACAAGTATCCTCCATTTTGTTGAAACAATTCGGCGAGACCCTCACGGGAGGAGTGTTGACATGGTATTCACAACTGCTTACATGTTCCGTTGAAACTTTAGAAAAAATGGCCGACAAGTTTGTAACAGCCCATGTTGGGGCCAAGAAGGCTAAGGCCTTGTAAACGACATATTTGCTATTAAACAATCCCCGAGAGAGGATTGAGGGACATCTTCACCCGATTCAACCGATTAAGAATGACCTTACCAAACGTATCAGAAGGGATGGTGGCCGCAGCCTTTCAAAACGGGATAAGCATAAACAGTTCAAGGGCAACAAGAAAGTTATTAAGTCGGTTCATGAAGTAACCCCAACTACTTGGGATGGAATACATAACGCGTATTGTGTCGAGGTCTGAGCAGACGAGGATGATCTTAATGGACCAACTGATCGATTGACCTTGGTACAGGCTGAATCCAGAAAAGATCGAAGTAATGATATCAGAAGGGACCTCACAACTCCGCGATCCAATAGGGAATGCCATCTACCATATGTCAGAGCGACTGTTGCATCTCCTCCCCCCACGAAAAGGGCCCACCCAGATCAAGGACAAGGATTCACCGGAATGAAAGAGGTATGTCCCCTTTATTATCCACTCACAATTTTTGTGTGTCACCTATAAAAATAGTCTCCGTATTGGAGAAGCTCAGACCAAAGGTGAAGTGGCTGCAAAAGATGAGGTCAGACCGGCATGCCAGAAAATCGAACGCCCTATGCGAGTTCCACCAAGAGTGAAGGCACAAAACCGAGGATTGCATCGCCCTAAGACAGGAGGTCGTAAACATGCTACAACAGGGACACCTCAAAGAGTTACTGAGCGACCGGGGAAGGACCAACTTTTCCAGAGGTCATGAACAACATCAAGGACCTCTGAAACCAACCTCGCCGACCCGCACAGTGTGAAGTTCACCACGACCCACAAGCTCAAATGGTCAATCACCCACAAACGGTATGATAAACTCGAAGAAATTATCATCTTCGATAAGTCAGATACCAACGGTTTAGATTTCCCTCACTATGATGCCCTTGTTATCACTTTACGAATTTTAGATACCGACGTAACATGTATTATGGTAGACGATGGGAGCGGCACGTGTATTATCCACCCTCGAGTATTTGCACAAATGAAACTCGAGGATAAAATAGTGTCGCATTGCATCACGTTAACGGGTTTTAACAATACAGTTGAGCGAACATCCGGCAAGATCACACTTCCCTTCCTGGACGATGACATCGCTTTGGAAACCACATTTCATATTATGAACCAAGACACAGCATACAATGCCATAATAAGGCGACCATGGATACATACCATGAGAGCCATCCCCTCCAGCTGGCACCAAGTCATCAAATTCCAAACTCCATGGGGAATATTCAATATACGAGGGGAAAAATACACATCCCGTGAATTCTACCGCATCACTCTAGACTGCACAGTCACTCAACAAACAAAAGACAAAGAAAAAGAGGCATAGCAATCAATAGGGTGTATGTCGATATGCGATGATAGTGAGAACGTCACCAAAGGCCCTGATACGGTCGAAGCCGCAAAATCGACCATAGAAGACCTCGACCCCGTTCAATTAAACAACAACGAACACAACAAGAAAGCTTACATCGGTTGTGAACTTTAGGAATGAGGTATCCCGAAGGAAATCGCCACGCACAAGCTGAACGTCGATCCATTCCACCCCCAGTGAGGCAGGTTAGACTCAAGTTCAACTCCGCAATTAATGATGCGGTATGCGAAGAGGTGGAAAACTATTGGAAAATGGCTCCATTAGGGAGTCGAAATACCCCCAATTCGTCACCAACGTGGTCATGGTGAAAAAGAAATGGGAAATAGAGGATGTGCGTAGATTTCACAGACTTGACCATAGCAATGATTCATTTCCACTACCCCATATTGACCAACTTATCGAAGTAACGACTGGACATGAACTACTGAGCTTTTTGGATGCCTACTCGGGTTATAATAAAATCCTCATGGAAGAGGAGAATCAGGAGAAAACCACCTCCATCACTCATTGGGGGACGTACTGCTACAGGGTCATGCCCTTCGGGCTGAGAAACATAGGAGCAACTTACCAAAGATTAGTAACGAGGATATTCAAAGACTAACTCAGCAAAACAATGAAAGTCTACATAGACGACATGCTAGTCAAGTCCAAAAAGGAAAAAAGATCACATCGACCACCTGAGAGAAACCTTCAACATACTCAGGTGATATAGAATAAAACTAAACCCCAAAAAATGTGCATTCAGTGTGGCCTCAAGAAATTTTTTAGGTTTCCTAGTATCACAACGAGGTATCGAGGTCAACATCAATCAAATCAAAGCCATCGAAGGGATACCAGAGCACTTGACTACCAAAAAACAGGTTCAGAGGTTGACTGGCTATATCATCGCCTTTTTTTAAGGTTCATTTCATGATCATCAAACAGGTGCTACAAATTCTTTGACGTACTAAAAAAGGACAATGGCCTCCAATGGACTTTTGAGTGCGTCCAAGCCTTGAAGGAATTAAAGGCGTATTTGTCGTCGCCGCCATTGCTCTCAAAACCAGAACCGGTGGAGTGACTTCTCGTCTACCTTGCTATATCTGAAGTAGCTGTGAGTGCAGTCCTGGTCCGAGAAAATAAAGGTACGCAGTCTCTCATCTATTACATTAGTAAAACACTAGTCAACATTGAGACGAGATACCCTCACCTCGAAAAACTACCCTTGGCCTTAGTCATAGCTTCACGAAAGCTTAGACCATATTTATAGTGCCACCCCATCTCAGTTGTCACTACTTCCCCCCTAAAAAGTATTTTGCATAAACCCGAGCTATCAGGCAGGTTGGCCAAATGGGTCATAGAACTGAGCGAGCACGATATCACATATTAACCGTGAACAGTGATAAAGTCACAAGTGCTTGCTGACTTTGTCGTCGACTTCAACGCAAAAATAATGCTCAAAGTTGAAAAAGAATGCGCCCATACTTCTCTCTAAATGCATGATCTATGGGTCCTGTACACCGATGGCATGTCTAATGCGTCAGGGTACGGATTGGGACTCGTACTCAAAGTTCCAACCGATAACGTGATTCGCCAGTCCATAAGGTGGCAGAACATGACTAACAACGAGGTCGAGTATGAGGCCGTAGTTGCAGGGTTAAGGCTAGCGCTCAAATACGGCGAAACAGTAAAGACTACGTTGTGATTCTCAACTCATTGTCAACCAAGTCATAGGAACTTTCCAAATCAATGAACAAAGGTTACAAAAATACCAAACCGAAATCTACAAGCTGCTACCCGAGTTCAACGAATGTCAACTTGACTAGATCCCCCGAGCATAAAATATCGAGGTAGATGACCTCACCAAATTAGTAGTAGCCACCAAAAACATTGCAACCGGAGACAGAAGTGTGGTCCACCTTCTCAACTCGTCAATAGACTAAATCGAGTTAAGAACCATAAACATGACTTGGGACTGGCGCAATCATATTTTTACATACTTGCAAGACGGTGTACTCCCAAGTGATAAAAAAGAGGCCAAGAAACTGCGAATGCAAGTAGCCAGGTACAATGTCATTCATAATGATATGTACAAGAGAACGTATGGCAGCACTTTGGAAAAATGCTTGGGCCCAAATTAGATGCAGCGCATCCTTAAAGAAGTCCACGAAGGCTATTGCGGAGCTCATTCCGGCAATCGAGCTTTGGTCAAATGCCTCATACGGGCAGGGTACTACTGGCCCACCATAAAAAAAGAGGCCGTGGATTTCGTGAAAAAGTGCGAGATGCCAAAAGTATGCCCTAATGATTCACCAAGTAAGCGAACACCTCCACTTGGTCACTTCCCCTTGGCCGTTCATCTAATAGGGAATGGATATCATGGGCCCCCTCCCGGCAGGGCAAGGTAACATACGATTTTTTTTTGTTTTAACCGACTATTTCTTTAAGTGGGTAGAAGCAGGAGTATTCGCCCAAATACGTGAACAGGAAGTGATTGCCTTTATATGAAAAAACATTGTATGTCATTTAGGCCTCCCCAAAAAAATCATTTGTGATAACGGACCCTAATTCACAGGAAAAAAGGTATTGAATTTTTTGAGAAGTGGTATATCAAGAGAATACTCTCGACGCCATACCACCCTGCGGGCAACGGAAAAGCAGAGTCCTCCTACAAGTCGATACTGAACATCATGAAGAAAAAGGTTAAAAGCGCCAAAGGGCTATGGCCGAAAATATTGCCAGAAGTACTCTAGGCCTACTGAACAATACCGAAGACAAGAACAGAAGAGACGCCTTACTCTTTAGTCTATGGGACTGATGCAGTAATACCGATCGAAGTCAGGGAGCCCAGCCTAAGATACTCCAACGAGAGCGGATAAAGGAACGATGAAAGTAGAAGGCAGGAGCTTGACGAGGCCGAAGAACAACGAGACATGGCCTAAATAAGGATGATAACCTACAAATAACAAGCAGAACGCTATTATAACAAAAAGGCAAAAGTTAGGCCGCTCAAAGTCGGGGATTACATGCTTAAAGCCAAAACACAAGCAAGCAAAGACCCGCTGGAAGGCAAACTAGGAACAAATTGGGACGACCTGTACAAAATCATGGCAACAGCAAACAAAGGATCATTCCAACTAGAAATAATGAAAGGAAAGCTACTATCAAATAACTAGAATATTACCCACCTCAAGTACTTCAACTTCTAAGAAGTAAGGCATCCCAAAATCATACTCTTTTTTCCCTTACTTGAGTTTTGTCTCAATTGGGTTTTCTCAAGAAGGTTTTTAACGAGGCGACGGGGGGGGGGGACTTCAAGTCGAAGTGCAAAAAGATGGAGTCACAAGATAGCTAATTCATTACTTGACCTCTCAAGCCTTATCCAAGTCGACCAATAAAGGGACTAGATAGATTGGGATTGGGACTGGAACGGTAGCCAACGCTAAAAAATTTGTCTATGACTGAACAAAGATTCTCCAAGTGTGTGAACAAAGCGATAATGCACAAAATTTATTTCTATTTCTCCAAATGTACAACTAAGGCAATAATGCTTAAAGTTTACGATGTCGTCAAACTCCGCACCTAGAAGCATATTTAAAAAAAATGTAGGTTATGTTCGACCTTGTTTGAACTAACACCTATCAGGCCCTCGGCCAGAACTAAACATATGATACGTTCGACTTAACATCCACCCACTTTCGGCTACAGTTAAACTTAGGTTCTGGTTCGACCTCGTCCGAACTAACACCTACTGGTCCTCAGCCATAGTTAAACGTAGGATATGCTCAACCTCATTCGAACTAACACCTACTGGCCCTCGGCCATAAGCATATGATATGTCCAAGCTCGTTCGAATCAACCTATACTGGTCCTCGGCCATAGTTAAATGTAGGATATGCTCGACCTCGTTCGAATTAACACCTATTGGCCCCCGTCCATAATCAAACTTAGGTTTGGTACGACCTCGTTCGAACTAACACCTGCCTATCCTCAACCATCACTAAACTTAGGATATATTCGACTCTATTCGAACTAAGTGATTACGCCTATGAAAATCAGGGCAATCAAGCGACAAAATAAAAAAACATACAAGTTAGACCCGCAGGAAGAGAATAAGGTACAAATAACAAAGTTGACATTTCATACTTAGAATATTTTTACAAAGGATCGCAAAGATGCCTACGAGATACGCATAAGTTCACAACAAAAATAAGAAGGAAAAAGAAAAAACTACTAGTCGTCGCCAGGCCCATCAGTGCCATTAGCTTGACCATCTAGGTCATCTTCATCTACACCCTCACCACTACCACCACCCTAAGGGTACACGTACTCGTACTAGGCATCCTTTTCGATCTGGTCCACACCCACATCTCTCTCCTTGTCATTAGCCTCTGACATAGCAGGATCATACTCGCAAGCGATTCGAGCTTCACGGGCCTTGACACGAGCATCTTCGAGGGCGGCCCAAGAACAGATCCCGCTGCATGCAAATCACAAAACACATCCAACTGAGCCTCAACGTGAATTTATTCCTCATACAGGCCCCGAGGAGCGTTTGGGAAATCTGAAGTGTGAGAAGACAATGACTGTGCAAGCATTTGAGCCTTCTCATCCTCTAAGGCGGCCACATGGTCCTGAAGAAGGGCGTTATCTTTCTCCAACTCCCCAATCCTCTCATCGAGCTGCTTTTCTTTAAGCCTAGACATCTCCAAGTCGTTTTCTCGCTCAAAGCGAAGAATACGTATCACTACCTCCAAAGCCTCCGCCTTCCTCAAAGCCTCCAATCGAGCAAGATCTGCTTTCTTAAGGTCCTCTGCCTTCTCGCTGACCTCGCCCTTAGAGCATACGCTTTGAATTGCCACTCTTCAAGTTGGGCGCGCAGTGAAACCACATCAGTTTGGAGGTCACCGCATTGGACTTCGACCCACCTGCTAACCCCGAGCACTTCCTTTTTATTTCTTAGCGTCCCCTTAAAGATGCTACACTTTTCGATGACCCTCACCAGATCGTCATCCTTCTCCTTCAATTCGTCCCGAAGAGCCTGCAGATTTCTAACCTCACCAAATCACCTACAAATTTTGCGGTACTTGCCACGATACTCGCGGTATTTTTGCTCCAACTTCATAAAAATAGCCTTAAGCATCTCCTCTCTTTGGGAGCTTTCAATTTACAAAATCACGGTCTGAAAAAGAAAGAAAAATAAAAGAAAGAATAAGAACAAAGCCTAAATGTTGAACATCGTCCAGCACTTGAAGGGTTTTACCCTCTACATCGGAGCAAAGAGGACCAAGGGAAGGAACCACTTATCTGTATTTACCAATAAATCTCGATCCATTGGGATCACAATAGTCCGCATGGACCCCACCAGTTTCACCTCGAGCTGGGTAAATCCTTCCCCCATTATCTTCATCTCATCAGCGTCGAGATCAGAGCCCATCTCGTAGCCATCCTCGACAATGCCTTTGTCTCTCACATCAGGCAGCAAAGAAGGACCATCAGCCAGTCGTGAGGTCAATGGTTCATCTTGCCGCAAAGTATCAAAAACCCTTGCAGGCGGCCCTTCGGCTTCCATCATAGCATCGGGAAGAGACACGCCCTCTGCGGCCTCAGCTGATGGCGGAATTTCAGATGCCAATTCGACATCGTCTTCAAATACAAAATCATCTCTTACTGAATCCACAGCCCAGGTGACCCCATCACCAACGTCTACCGATCTTCTCTTACGGGAAACCAAATTCCTCTCGCTCAGCAACAGCTCATCCTCTTCATCCACTAGACGGTGCAAAGGAGAAACTGGAAGCTCCACTATCGAAATATCCGCAGGCGGAGAAGAAACCAATGCTAAAGTGATAACTAGGGATTCTAGCCTATTTTATGCTCTTTTTGGTTAAATTTTGGATTAAAAGTATGTACAAGTATTCCTGAAAGCTAACTTATTGTGCTTGTTTGCAGTGTTTGGTCAAAAAGAGATAAGGAAGTCATAATCAGCTCAAAAAAGAGTGAAACCTGCACAAGTTCAAAGTTGAAATCAAAGGGGCACTAACAGCGAGAAATAGCAGCGGACGTAGAGGCTCTACCGCTGAAGCAGTCCTGATGTCGCTCTCAGCAGATTAAGGATTCAGAGAGCGTTCTGGAAGCTTAACAAGTTACTGCTGCCCACGGTGAAATTATGCGGCAGCAATGTCATCTGACGCGGCCGCGGTCAAATTTTCGCCCTCAGCGAAAGTGAGAATCAGAGAACTAAGTTTGGAGCTCAAATTGAAGACCGCGGTCCACACACATATTTCGCAGCTGCGGTTGGAGGAGCGCTAAAGTGGTAGATTTTTCGCTCTCAGCGGACTCAGAGTTCAGACCAAGTTCAAAGGAGAAGAACCGCGGTCCGCGCTTGCTTTTGCGCGGCCACGGAAGTCCAAGCATTGAGGTGACCCATTTTCCGTTGTTAGCGGAATCTCCGTAGGGACAATTTTGTCCGAAAAATTTAGTTGTGTATAAATAATTATTTTTCAGATTTTTAGGTCATCGATTGTTTAGTGGAGCACATGAACGGCCTCTTTTTACTTTTTAGAGTAATTTTAAAATATCTTTAGTAATTAATCTTAGATTTTACTGTTGTAATTACTTTTTATGGCTTATATTTCATCTACATCTTTGATTATGAGTTGCTAAACTAATTAGCTAGGATTGTGGCCCAATACTAGTATGAGTATTTAATGGGTCTTCAGTTTTAGGGCATAAATATTTATGGGTTCATGATATTTAGCTTGATTCATGCTTTAAATTATTAAATTGGTGGTTGCAAACACTGATTTGTGCCTTTTTGACTTAGTCTCTTCTTGAGAAAGAGAGACTAAGTCTAGGAAATTTAAGTTAACAAGGAATTGAGGTGCATTCAAGAGATTGATAGCCCCAATTAAAGGGTTAAAACTAGAGATAGTAATACCTGACTTAAACCAATTTTGCTTGCATTGTTTAAACACCCAATTGGGCTTGAGAAAGCCAATCAGGGCAAAGTTACTCAAACTACCAAGAGGTATAGAGTGAGTAATTATGTGCAATGGTTATATCATGATCCCAATTATAACAAGTTTGCCCTAAGTTTTAGACCCCGTTAGATACCCACCTAGGTGTAAGTCACTTCCCTAGTGCCTTTTTACCAATTGAGAAAACCCTTACAAAAATATCATACTTAGCTTAATTACATTCTTCATTAATATTTAAAGTAGAATAGTAACCAAAACAAAGCATGATTAGAAGTGCAATTAAGAACATCGCACATAGCTAGATTAGATAGAAACCTAACTCCAAACTGATATTAGCTCTCTGTGGATTCGATCCCGACCTTTCGGGTAAAAGCTGCATCTTGAAACCGATCACTTTTTGGTGCTGTTGCTGGGGAGCTAAACGATTTTGGGTATCCATCTGACTAGTTTTGTGTCTTGTTTTTCTTTCCTTCTATTTTACTAACTTGTGTGAGTTAATCGTTCCAGGTACAACATGGCAAACAATGATTCTATCGGAAATGTTATCCTGGGGGAGGAGGTAGATGATAATGGTGAAGATGAGGTACCTCTAGTACCTCAAACTCAAAGAAGAGACCGTCAGGCCAATGATAACATTCCAGACCCTCCCCCAGCTTCTCCAAGAGTGGCTCCTTGGGTGCTTCCAAATGAAGGGTACGCAAGTGCAATTGTCCCACCTCGGATTCGGGCAGGCAATTTCCAGATTACAAATGTGATGTTGACTTTATTGGAGCAACGAGGGTACTTCACAGGTGCTCCCCATCAGAATACATACAAACATCTAAAGGGCTTTGTGGATACCTGCTGGGGAAGCAAACAAACTAGTGTGTCGGAGGATGCATTGAGACTGAGATTGTTCCCTTGCTCACTTAGAGGGAAAGTTTTGGACTGGCTCGAAAGACTCCCCAATCATTCCATCACTACATGGGATGATTTGGCCGATAATTTTATAGCCAAGTTTTTCTCACCGGGACATATGGCTGCATTGAGAGATGAAATCTTAGCATTCAAACAGGAACCAAATGAGCCCCTTCATGAAATCTGGGATAGATATAGAACTATGGTCAAGGAATGCCCCAACAATAATATGACAAAGCAATGATTCAACAAATATTTTATCGAGGTATAAACACGACCAATCAATGTGTGGTAAACCAGTTAGCAGGGGTAATTTTATGAAGCTGCCTTATGCTGAGGCCTGTGATATTCTTGATGAAATGGTTGATACCTCCTCAGCTTGGCAAAGTCGAGCTAATGTGCCACAGGGTGATCCCACTGTCATTCATCTGCACAAAGAGCTCCAGGACCATGGCCAGGTAATAACAGAGTTAACTACAACAATGAACCAGTTGGCTAAAGCTCAATTGCAGCAAGTTCAAGCACCAAGACAAGTAAATGCTATGGAAGGTGTAAACATGTTGGTCAACAAGAGGCGACAAAGAGGTCAACAAATCAAGGAAATCTGGATCAATATGAGCAAGGTGGTAGTGGTTTCAACCAAGATGATGGGTATGATGAGCAAAGTGAAGAAGTCCAGTACGTGAACCATTAGCAAGGACAAAGAGGCAATGCTCCTAACCAACAACAACAGTGGAGGTCCCAAGGAAATTGGGGGAATCAAAACCAACAGGGAAATATCAACTGGAGGAACAACAATCAGAATTGGGGTAACCAGAACAACCAGGGCAATTGGAGTGGCAACAACAACAATTGGGGAGGAAACAACAACCAAGGGGGTTGGAATAATGGCAATTAAGGGAATCAGAGGCAAGGCTTTCAAAGACCTCCGTTGTATTATCAACCAGACAACCTGCCTCCATTTTCATCCCGAGGTCCTAACTCATCAAACAATGAGATGGAAAGGATCGAGATGATGTTTGAAAAAATGATGAAAAAGAATGTCGACTCTGATGCCCAATTGGCATTCCATAATACTTCAATCCAAAATTTGGAGGTTCAACTTGGCCAGATTTTGCAGTCTTTGAACACTTGCCCTAAGGGGGCTCTACCTTGTGATATGGTAGTAAACCCGAAGGATAGGAACAATACTAGGCATGCAATGGTGGTTATCACAAGACGCGGTAGAGGTGGTGAAATGAATACCTCCAAAAAAAAGGAAGTAGTGAGTGATGAGTTTGAAGTACAAGATGATGATGTTCCTACAGTTGATGAGCAAGTGAGTGAAGAGAATTTAAATGCGGAAGTGAGAATTGATATTCACGATAATGAGGTGGAGACTCAAAATGACGTGAACCTGTCTAGGGAGCACGTGATAGACATGTCGAAAATGGTAGTGCCCAAGGCTAAGGCTCCGTTGCCAAGGCCTCCTCCACCTTACCCTCAAAGACTTGCGAAGCAAAAGAATGAAAACCAATTTAAAAAGTTTATTGAGATGATGAAAAGCTTGTCGATCATTGTTCCTTTGGTGGAAGCTCTTGAGAAAATGCCGGGTTACACCAAGTTTATGAAAGATTTGGTTACTAAAAAGAGATCTATGGATTGTGAGACCATCAAAATGACTCATCAAGTAAGTGCAATTGTGCACTCGATGGCTCCAAATCTTGAAGATCTCGGCGCTTTCACCATTCCATGTACCATTGGGAGTGCAGATTTTGCAAAGGCATTGTGTGATTTGGGAGCAAGCATCAATTTGATGTCTTACTCCGTGTTCAACACTTTGGGTATTGGTCAACCGAGACCTACTTCAATGAGATTGCAAATGGCGGATAGAATGATGAAGAGGTCATTTGGTATTATTGATGATGTTCTTGTCCGGGTGGACAAGTTTATTTTACCGGCTGATTTTGTGATTCTTGACTATGAAGTCAACTATGAGGTTCCTATAATATTGGGAAGGCCTTTCCTAGCAAATGGGAAGGCATTGGTCGATGTGGAAGCAGGGGAGCTCACTTTCCGGGTGGGTACGAAAAAATGGTCTTTCATGTGTGCAAATCAATGAGGCAGCCGAATAGTACTGAAGTTTGCTCTTTTGTGGATCTTGTCACGAAGGTGATAGTTGGTGATACTAGTGTCATGGTCAATGTGGAGGATCCTTTAGAAGGGGTATTGTTGAACCTTGATGTGAATAAGGATGAAGGTAGGGTGGAGTGTGTCAATGCTTTGCATGGAATGGGTTCTTATTCGTATGAGCTCCATAAGCTTTCTTTGGATCTTGAGAACAGAAAGACTCCGCCGACAAAGCCCTCAATTGAGGAACCTCCCATTTTGGAGTTGAAGCCTTTGCCTTCACACCTCAAGTATGAATTCTTGGGCCCTAGTTTAACTTTACCTGTTATTCTTTCTTCTTGTCTTACTAACATGCAGGTAGATGCCACACTGAAGGTGCTCCGAAGAAGGAAGAAGGCAATTGGATGGACTCTAGCTGATATTCAGGGAATAAGCCCCGCCTTTTTCATGCACAAGATTATAGTTGAAGATGATTCCAAGCCCTCCGTGGAACATCAAAGGAGGTTGAACAAAGCTATGCAAGAGGTTGTCAAAAAGGAGGTGATTAAGTGGCTAGATGCAGGGGTTGTATACCCCATCTCAGATAGTTCTTAGACTTCACCGGTGTAATGTATACCGAAGAAGGGTGGTATGACTATGGTCACCAATGAGCAGAATGAGTTGATTCCCACCAGGACTGTCAACGGATGGAGGGTGTGCATGGACTACCGAAATCTGAATAAAGTGACCGGCAAAGATTATTTTCCATTGCCCTTTCTTGACCAGATGCTTGATAGACTTTATGGGCGTGCCTTCTACTGCTTTTTGGATGGGTACTCAGGTTACAACCAGATTTTGATTGCTCCGGAAGATCATGAGAAAACCACCTTCACATATCCGTATGGCACCTTTGCATTTTCTAGGATGCCATTTGATTTGTGTAATGCACCGTCTACTTTTCAGCGGTGTATGATGGCTATATTTACCGACATGGTGGAGGACTTCTTGGAAGTGTTCATGGATGATTTCAGTGTTGTGGGTGACTCTTTTGAAGAATGCTTGGGTAATTTTGACAAAGTGTTGGCACGATGTGAGGAGACAAATCTAGTGCTTAACTAGGAAAAATGCCACTTTATGGTCGAGGAGGGCATTGTCCTTGGCCATAAGATCTCAAAGAACGGTATTGAAGTGGACAAGGAGAAAATTGAAGTGATTTCAAAGCTTCCTCCTCCTACTTCAGTCAAGGGGGTTAGAAGTTTTCTTAGGCATGCGGGGTTCTACCGAAGATTCATCAAAGACTTTTCTAAGGTAGTGAATCCTTTGTGCAAATTATTGGAAAAGGATGCAAAGATCGTGTTTAATGATGAATGCATGAAATCTTTTGAACTTCTCAAGTACAAATTGACAGCCACTCCCATTATTACCGCACCTAATTGGAGATTACCTTTTGAGCTCATGTGTGATGCAAGTGATGTTGCGGTAGGAGAGGTCTTGTGTCAAAGAGTAAACAAGATGTTTCACCCGGTGTATTATGCAAGCAAAACAATGAATGATGCTCAAGTAAATTACACGGTGATGGAAAAAGAGTTGCTAGCAATTGTGTTTGCAATGGAGAAGTTTAGGCCTTATCTCATGGGTGCCAAGGTGATAGTTCATACTGACCATGCAACACTCCGCTACTTGATGACAAAGAAGGATTTAAGGCTCAATTGATGAGATGGGTTCTATTGCTCCAAGAGTTTGACCTTGAGATAGTTGATCGAAAAGGGAGTGAAAACTGGAGGAGGAGGGGAGGCCCCATAATGGCCTCGAAATTAATGATTCATTACCTGATGAGCAACTCCTCTCCATATATGTGAATAGCATGCCTTGGTTCGCGGATGTTGCCAACTTTCTTATGACCGACATTGTTCCGTGTGAGCTCTTTGCTAACCAAAGGAAGAAGCTTAAATGGGATAGCTTGGATTACTACTAGGATGAGCCTTATTTGTTCAAAATTTGCAATGATGGCGTGATCCGGAGATGTGTTCCAGAAGAGGAGCAAATGAGTATTCTTGATGCTTGTCATTCTTCTCCCTACGGTGGTCATCATGGTGGGGTGAGAACGGCTTTAAAGGTGCTTAGTTGTGGATTTTATTGGCCTACATTATACAAGGATGCGGGTGAGCTTGTGAAGAGATGTGATGGGTGTCAGAGAGCTGATGGAATTTCAAAGAAGGATGAAATGCCTCTCACTACTATTCTTGAGGTTGACATATTTGACGTGTTGGGCATTGACTTCACGGGACCTTTTGTGAGTTCATGTGGCAATACGTACATTCTGGTGGCCGTTGATTATGTTTCCAAGTGGGTTGAGGCCATGGCTTTACCTAACAACGAGACCCGGAGTGTGGTGGTTGTTCTCAAGAAGAATATCTTTACTCAGTTTGGCACTCCTAGAGAAATCATCAGTGATGGGGGGTTCTTATTTATGCAATAAGGCATTTGACACTTTTCTTGTAAAGTATGGTGTCAATCACAAGGTTTCAACCCCTTACCATCCTCAGGCTAGTGGGCAAGTTGAGGTCTCCAACAGGGAGATTAAGAGCATATTGTCAAAGACTGTCAATGAAAATAGGACTGACTGGTCAAAGAAACTTCATGATGCTTTGTGGGTTTACAGGACTACTTACAAGACTCCAATTGGTATGCCTCCATACCGGTTGGTGTTTGGGAAAGCGTGTCATCTTCCGATTGAGTTAGAAGCACAAGGCCATGTGGGCTTTGAAGAAGTTAAATCTTGAATGGGATGTTGCAGCAAATCTCCGAGTAGAGCAACTCAATGAGCTTGATGAGTTCCGGTTTCATGCCTATTCCAGCTCGTCCTTGTATAAGGACAAGATGAAGTACTTACATGACAAGTATGCCCGTAGCAAGGAATTCAAGGAAGGTGACTTGGTTCTCTTATTCAACTCCCGGTTACGACTATTTTCGGGAAAGCTCAAGTCAAAATGGAGTGGACCTTTTGAGGTGGTGCTTGTAACTCTATTTGGTGCTCTTGATTTGAAAAACAAAAATAGTGAAATCTTCGGAGTTAATGGGCACAGAGTGAAGCGCTATCTTGGCAAGTTTGATGACATCCACGTGGTGGATAGTAACCTGCGTCATGCCGCAACGTTAAATCAGGTGCTTCTTGGGAGGCAGCTCATGTGTTTTTCTTTTTTTTTGATTTTCTTCTTACTGTAGGATTTATTTTTGACTAACTGGTTGTGAGATATGTGTAGGAATATTTGATGCAGTGCAGGACTAAGCTGAAAAAATTGTGGTACAGTCTGAAGTTGGACCGTTGACAACGCTCCACTTTCTGCGGTCAGCGGTGGCCATATCGCGGAGGCGTAATTTGGTAGCGGACGCGGGCTTGAAAAGTTCAAAATGAGACTTCTCTGAAGTTTCATCCGCGTCCGCGGTGCATCTTTCGCAGTCAGCGGTGCCTTTCCGTGGTCGTGTGCCATTTTTCGCTCTCAGTGGAAGTTTCAAACAAGCAGCCCTTCTGTTCGTCAAAAGCGCGGACCGCAGTGATATTCCGCGGCTGCGCCAGGTGAGTTTTGTGGGTCCCAGGGTGTTTTCTATAAATAGGAGGTCATGAGACCTTTCACCCTTTTCGCTCTCTCCACTCTCAAGCAAAATTTTTACTGTTCACCCAAGCTCTAGTCCGCACACAAAATGAACTAGAAGTCCACTCCCATCACTCACCACTCAACTGGTAATTTCAATTCAGAATTGTTGTTCAATTTGTTCTTGTTTTTCTCTTATTTGTTAGTTTTTGCTTCTTCTTCCTCTTTTTCTTTTAATTTTAACTTAGGGTTCATTAATGTAACTAAATTAGGCTTAAATAGTTAGGATTGATTAATGAATACCTAGTGGGGTTAACAATGTAGATGATATTTGCTAAATGCATGAAAAAAATTAAAACCTAGGGTTGCTCAGGCCGTTTTTGAATTCCGCGGCCACAGATGTTTTTCCGCGGTCAGCGGCGTATATGTTCAGAGAAGTGCAAATATTAGTCCACGGCCAAGGTTATTTTTCCGCGGACAGCGGTACAACTTCCGCGGCCGTGCCCAATTTTTCACGATCAGTGGGACTGAAGTATCAGAGGATGGGTAGTCTGATCCCCATACCTCCGCAACCGCGGCCCTTTTTCCGCTCTCAGCGGTATGCATTCCGCTACCGCACTTCTTTATCCACTATCAGTGGTCCTGCAACTTTTTCAAGCACTGTCAATTATTCATCAGCTTTTCTTTACTACTTCTTCTAGCACTACTACTATCAATCTTCCACTGATTGTGTATGCAAACAATGGTTAAAATAAAAGGTGGCATGACAAACAAAAAGTTAAAGCAGAGTCCTCCCGGGGTAGGGGACGAGGACAAATCAAGTTACCCTTAGCAGTGCGGCAATCTATTGGGAAAATGCGAAAAGATATCAAAATTGCAAACAGAGCTGCATCCCACTCCGAGGGGAGTGAGTATGTTCCCTCCCGGGAGGCCTCAGAGAGTGACTATATGCCCACACATGTACCAGACTTCCCGGAGAGATTTTGACTGAGAGATACACCCCAAGCTTCTTCTACTTCTCCTGCTTCTTCTGAGTTGTCTGATGGCTCAGCCGAGAGTAGTGAGTCTTCAGCATCAGCCTCTCCTACTGCCTCCCCACATAGACCGGAGTACATTGATGTCGATGCTGAGACACCGGATGATGAGAGAGGGGGTGATACCCAGACTGGATGTTTGGAAAGGACAAGAAAACCGGAGGTGTGGCAACAGAGGTTTGTCAGTGAGCAGGCCTATCACAAATTTAGGGAGTGGTGACCTCAAAGGTCACTCATACATGAGCGTCAGTTTATAGAGGGGGATCTTCTGCCCCACAACCCCAATGTGAAGTAGCACTTTGATGAAAAAGGGTGGAAATACTTCACAAGCAGGCTGCTGGACACTAATGAGCACCTAATCAAGGAATTTTATGCCAATGTCGCCCACATCAAAAAGGGCACATTTGTGAATAAGGTGCGGAACCTGAAGATCAAGTTTGATGGAAAGACTCTGAACGACTATATTGGTTTCAATGATAAAGATAAGTCATTGTACTTAGAAAAGGTGGCCATGGATGAGGCAGCCCGCCCATGGTTGGCATCACTACTAGCTCTCCCGGATACTACTCTAGCTTGGTTGGAAGCAGGGGTCCATATCTACAGGAACACCCTGAACTTCGAGGTAAAGGGTTGGGAGACATTTCTATACAACAGATTAGACCCCACTACTTATGACAGTGACATGCCGGTGTCCCGAACGATTATAGTGGCGTCCATTATGGCGGGGTACCCGATCAATGTTGGAAATATCATATCCAGGGTAATCACCAGGGTGGTCAACAGGGGTGAGAGATCCTACCCTTTTCCAAACTTCCTTACCATGTATTTGGAGGATAAGAAGGTTGAGAAAAGGGATTTCGATATCAAGGTGAGCCCAAGAAGCCCTTCTCATGGTACAACCTTCAGGGTCTAAGCAACCCCAAATCCAAGGGCAAAGCGACTACTTCTACTAGCCAGTCTGAAGAGCCAGCAGTGGTGGTCACTACTTCTGATCCTCCCACTACCATACCAGATCATGCCCCCGGACCATCTACTTCCATGCCTTCCTTAGTGCCCTCCTTATCAGTATACCCTTTGACTGCACATAGGTTGAACTAGACCCTTTCTAGCATCAACAACTGGATGCAGGCAGCAACTTCTAAGTTGTCTGTACTATCTAGCTCAGTGTCAACCCAGTCAGTTCCCGCACAGCCCCAGGTGCTAGCTTCAGTGGAGGAATCTCTCAAGGAGCTTCTGGACAACCAGAAGAAGCTCCTGGACAACCAGAAGCTCATCATGGATGCTCTTGCAATTCAAGGAAAATCAATTAAGGAGCTGAGCAAGCAGACGAATGAGCTAAAAAAGACTCGAGCCTCAAAGGAGTCCGTGAAGCTGTTGAGAGGAGAGGTGGAGAATATGAAGTCAGTTGGCGACCTACCATTGGAGCTATTATTATAGGACCAGATTCCAGTAGCTCAGATAGAGTAGATACCGGAGCAGGAGGCTTATGGCGAGCCTAGGAGGAGACGATTGATTCCTCAGGCTGATGACTTGGAGATTCAGCTGGAGGACCCCGAGGGAGGTGCTTTTGGCCAGCCACAGGATCCCAAAGGAGGTAATCTAGGGACCCAGCCAAAGGACCCCATGTAGACAGAGGACCCATATGGAGTTTTCTTTACTCTCTAACCCCTTTCTTGATCTTGTTTTTTGCTATTAGCATTGAGGACAATGCTAGTTCTTATTTGGGGGGGGGGGGAGGGGGGTCCTACTTTGATTTGTGATACTGGGATGTAAATATGACACTTATTTTTTCTTTTATTGATATTTTTAACTTTTATTATGTATTTAACTTTACCATTTATTTCACTTTTCGTTATTTTTTAATCTCGATTTGTATATAAAGTTACTTTTTCATGTATATATTCATTCCCCATTATGTATATTCATCTAAATCCCCTATTGTATATATTCAGTTTAATTTCTGTATTTTACTTCATAACTTCTTTTGAAATTTTCCTTAATAGCATAACTTCTTATTTCATTTACTAGTTTTTTTTCAGTTCGTAGCTTCTTAATTTTACAAGTTTTCGTAATCAATAAACCTTTGATTTTCTTAATGTCATGGTTCTTTCCAAAGGTAGAGCTTGTGCGAACCGGGTGACTCTTCCCGATGATGGATGGCATGACAACCTTCTTAAGGGTTTGAGTCTGTTTTCTTTTCGTTTTTGTGTAAATAGTTGCTAGTGAACAATAGTGCCTCAGGCATAGCTTCACTTGGGCCTAACATATTTATCTTTGATCTTATGGTTAAAAACAAATTGGTGTGTATAGGATGATAATAGTTGTGACCTTGAGACTCTTGTATTGACTAAACAATCATCGAGTGGTTTCTCGGAACCATTTGTGTTACTCAAATCTTAGCTAAGGTTGTTGTGGGCCCTCTACTCTGTCTCTTTAGCAATTCTATAGCTTGTGTGGTGAGGTTTTAATTTGCAAGTCCAAGTCCCGTGCCAATAAGTCTAGAACTTGCCCTGAATGTTTGTCTAGGCGAAATCCTAAGTGTAGCTCGACTTGAAAAGTAATTATAGGCTCTCATTGATCCAAATTTGAACTTGAAAGCATCCATAGCCCACCAAATATGATATCTCTAGTCAACCCCATTGAGCCATAGCCTTTTTTCTTTCAATAACCATGATACAAGCCTTTATCCGTTCTAAAATGATCCTCTCTTGGCATCCGATCTTCCTTAGCACTAGGCAAAAGCATAAGTTTGGGAGAGAGACTAGGAATGCAAAAGCGATAAAAGGTACAAAATGAAGAAAAGGAAAGGCAAAAAGAAAAAGAAAGAAAAGCCAAAAAGTCAAAAAAAAAGTGAACAATGTGGAAGAAATGAAGGGATTCAATAAAAGCAAAGATGAAAGGCTTGGAAAGATTAGAAAGGAGAAAAAGGATTGAAATGATCAAGAAAGAGTGACAGTGTATCTCTCTAGCCCCTAAAGAAGAAGTAAATGACTCAAAGAGTCAAGAAAATGTGAGCCAAAATGAAGAAAATGAAGTGCTTAAGGAAAGATGAAACCTTCATAGACCAATATATCCTACCTTGAACCAAAAACCTTCATTACATTCCCACAAAAGACATATATGATCTTAAGTTGAGTGAGCTTACATTAGTGGTGAATCACATAAGGGGCAAGCTTATGGTATTTAGAGCCGGACTTGTGACCTTCCTTTGAGAGAGATGAGTGTGTTTTCCACAACCCTCGTTCTGAATGCTACAATCTAAAAGTGAGGTTTGCATATGGAGAGTTGAGGAGTATGAGTTTGGGTCACAATGACCAAAGTAGTAGAAATAGTTTCCTTGATGAGTTGAATCAACTCTTGATGCTTTTATGTTGCACTAAAGCCATGGTGCTAAACAGGTTGTGTATTGTGAATAATGCATTTTAGTTGAGGGTAATTGTTAGTCCCAATTGATTCTTGATGAGGTTACTTTAGGAAAGCTAAAATTTTCCTTTCTTTTATCTTGAGAAGGTGGGAATTACTTAGTTTGCTTGAGGACAAGCTAACTTATTGTACTTGTTTGCAGTGTTTGGTCAAAAAGAGACAAGGAAGTCATAATCAGCTCAAAAAGGAGTGAAACCTGCACAAGTTCAAAGTTGAAATCAAAGGGGTGCTGACAGCGAGAAATAATAGCAGACGCGGAGGGTCTACCGCTGAGGCGGTCCTGATGTCCCTCTCAGCGGATTGAGGATTCAGAGAGCGTTCTGGAAGCTTAACAAGTCAGCGCTTCCCACGGTGAAATTGCGTGGCAGCGGTGTTATCTGATGTGGCCGCGGTCAAATTCTCGCCCTCAGCGGAAGTGAGAATCAGAGAACTAAGTTTGGAGCTCAAATTGAAGACCGCAGTCCGCGCACATATTTCGCGGCCGTGGTTGGATGAGCATTGAGGCGGTAGATTTTCCGCTCTCAGCGAACTCAGAGTTTAGAACAAGTTCAGAGGAGAAGAACCGCGGTCCGCGCTTGCTTTTGCACGACCGCGGTAGTCCAAGCGCTGAGGCGACCCATTTTCCGCTGTCAGCGGAATCTCTGTAGGGGCAATTTTGTCCGGAAAGTTAGCTATTATAAATAGTTCTTTTTCAGATTTTTAGGTCATCGGTATTTTAGTGGAGCACGTGAATGGCCTCTTTTTGCTTTTTAGAGTAATTTTAGAACATCTTTAGCAATTAATCTTAGATTTTACTCTTGTAATTACTTTTTATGGCTTATATTTCATCTCCATATTTGATTTATTCTTTGATTATAAGTAGCTAAACCCATTAGCTAGGATTGTGGCCCAACCCTAGTGTGGGTATTTAATGGGTCTTCAATTTATGACTTAAATGTTTATGGGTCCATGATATTTAGCTTGTTTCATGCTTTAGTTGTTGAATTGGTGGTTGTAAATTCTGATTTATGCCTTTTTGACTTAGGCTCTTCTTGAGAAAGAGAGACTAAGTCTAGGAAATTCAAGCTAACAAGGAATTGCGGTGCATTCAAGAGATTGATAGCCCCAATTAAAGGGTTAAACCTAGAGATAGTAATACCCGACTTGAACCAATTTTGCTTGCATTGTTTAAACACCCAATTGGGCTTGAGAAAGCTAATTAGGGAAAAGTCACTCAAACTACCGAGAGGTATAGAGTGAGTAATTATGTGCAATGGTTATACCATGATCCCAATTATAACAAGTTTGCCCTAAGTTTTAGACCCCGTTAGATACCCATCTAGGTATAAGTCACTTCCCTAGTGCCTTTTTACCAATTGAGAAAACCCTTACAAAAATATCATACTTAGCTTAATTACACTCTTCTTTAGTATTTAAAGTAGAATAGTAACCAAAACAAAGCATGATTGGAAGTGCAATTAAGAACATCACACATAGCTAGATTAGATAGAAACCCAACTCCAAATTGATATTAGCTCTCTGTGGATTCGATCCCAACCTTTCGGGTAAAAGCTGTATCGACCACTCTTGCCATTCTATAGTGGTACAGGGTTGGAACCGATCATAAGGCAGCATCAGTAAATGGGGATGACGATGAAGCAAACCTAGCCGCGATGGAGGAAGGAACAGAAGCAGATGACTGAGCAGGCCTAGCCGTGGTCATAATGGGAATAGACGCTGAAGAGGAGGCAACTTTCCTCTTATGAAATTCTAGAGGAGGAGCCCTCGGCCTCCTCGAAAATCCTCGGGCTGAAAAAGAAAACTTGAAGGTTATCACCGCCACCAAGAACAAACTGCAGCGAGTAGGTGACTATGAGGTCAAAACAACAAAAATATATATAGATAAACTCACCAGCTAGGGAAGAAGCAGGCCCGAACTTCTTGAAAAAGCCCGGCCACTCACGAATCTCCACGATGTAAGGCAAAACCTGGCCAACTCAGTCAGAAATGTCCCCGACCAAAAGAGGGGGCGTAGTCTTGGTTGCACAAAAAAGGGACAAAATTTCAGAGCCTATGACTAAAATAGATAGATCAAATGTTTTTAACAAAGAAAAGACACTTACGAGCGTAATTCTAAGTTTCAAGGAAGCTATTCGCGTTGGTTGCCACGTCTTCGGTTCTGACAAAAAAGAAGTTTTACTAGAACTGATGATTTGCCTTGTCTTACATCTTCACCACCATGCATTTACCTCGCCGATGGCGAAGGTTCAACATTGTCCCCTATAGAAACTAGGGGCGAAGAGATGTATCAGATGCCGGAGTATGACCTCGACCCCGACCAACTCCGCAAATTTTGTAAGCATCCTAATGAGCTTGTAGATGTATAGAGAGAGCTGGGCTGGGAAAACGCCATAGTAACGGCAAAACTCCTCCACTAATGGGAGAAGAGGAAGAGTATAGCCGACATGGAAGGGATATGCATAGAATACACAATACCCGGGGCGGTGGATTTGTACCACATCATGCCCTGCTCGGACAGACATGAATGTTGAACTTTGCCCTAAGCTCTGCTAGACCGGCCTATTTCATCGCCGAATCAGGGACCTCGGGCTCATCTTCAGGTGCCTTTAAGAAGTCAGACCTAACTTTCTCACTACGAGGAATTATTTCCTCCGCCGTAGGAAAATTCTCATCTTCAATGGCGAAAGAGATGCCATCAGTGTAGGAGGCATAAGCGCTGCCAAAGGAACAGGGTCAGTTCCTACACCAGAACTAGAGGATACATTAACCATATTTTTTAGAGAGGATATTCAGGCAAGGAAGTATTAGAAGCAACAGAAATCACTAAGACTAGGAAAAAAGACACACAATGATGGAGGAAGAAGAAGAAGGCACAAGGTTTTGATGAGAAAAACACGTAAAGAACAAATGAATGTCATCACATCTCTATTTATAAGAATTCGGGCATCAAAACCAAGAGATTATGCCATCATTACCTAACAATAAAATCGAAATGGCAGCCCCAACTGACAATCGCATGGGAAATGATGGAAAGCATCGGGAAAACGCATCATAATGACGCATGATGTCATGACGTCATTCTGGTGCAGAAATGACACAACCCCAAAAGTTGCGGCTCACAAAAAGCCACATTGTCAGCTCGTCTCAAACTTAACTGCCCGACCCACTGGTCCACTTTTCTCGACCATAACCAACAAAGTCCGATCATCGAGGTCGTCTGAGGACGCCTCAATAAACGGAGGGGCTAAATGTATAGGCCAAAATCTACCATGGAACATTTAGGGCAAGGAAGTATTGAGGGGAGAATTAGTCAAGGTCAATAAGGAAATGGCCAAGCTCATGGTCAGGATGCCTACAATGCTCGAGGACGAGGTCTGCGGAAAGAGTTATAACGGCTAGTTTTTGGAATAGGGTGTTAGAGGGAATATTCTAAAGAATATTCTCAACACATGTACTATTAGGGTTTACTAGGGATATGTCCCATATAAAGAGGACAAAAGATGGGGGAAATGGGCATGTAATATTGACTTGATAAGAACAGATTTTTAAGAAAGATTCTCTCCCTCTAGCAAAGATACAAACATTACCTTTTCATATAGATTCTTGTTCATATTATCCCACACTTTTACATCAGATCCAAGAATAGTTCGAACATTCTAGGTTTTGTTTGTCACTCATCATTGTCAGGAAGAACAATCATCTAAAATTCATTCTTTATTGGGTGAACCACTTCTCCGATTTACTTAAATATCATTTATTGTTATTTATTGCTAGTTATTCCTCCATCATTGCTGATATCTTTTGTAGTATTTAATGCTAGTTATTGTCAATCTCCCATCAGATCTGTTCAACGATCAGATACATTTTCGGAAATTATATTTAGAGATATTATCATTAACTAGGGTTAACCCATTAATATATAAATATAATAATTTTAACCGAAAGTCATACTTTTTGATCGAACACACACAAAACTTTTATATTTGATTATTTTTAGCCAAGCAAATGTTATACCGTAACATGTGTCATTAACTAAGAAAATATTTTAAAATTATAATTATATCCACATCTTTTTCATCATGCCCATATCATATATTCCTCTATGGCTGTCACCACCATGGTTGTTCGTGAATAAAACTTCCAACGATACCGAAAGTAAAAATTAATTTAGAATCAAAAGGCAAAAAAAAGCTTTGTAATTACTATTTTATAAAGTAACTTTTTGCACTAGACTCTAACCTTCTTTGTTTGGGTGAAAATTGGGGGTATGATTTGCTTAATCGGATACATAAAACTGTAATTTGGACTCATTTTATCTAATACAAAGTGTAAAAAAAAATTAATTTTTAGATATTCTATTTCAGAAAAAGCAAAAAAGGGTTAGTACTTAGGGCTCGTTTGTACAAGGGATAACGGATAATTAATCCTAGGATTAAATTTGAGATGAGCTTATCTCATGTTTGTTGGGATAAAATTGTAGTATAACTAATGACGGGTTTATAATGTTTTTTATCCTATGGAAGGATGGGATAACAATCCTGGTATAACTAATTTCGGGGTAATTAATCCTGCAATAACTTATTTTCCAACCAAACAATGTATTAGGTCAGAAAATAAGATGAGGCCACTAGAGAAAATAACCCTCTCCATGTCACGACCCCAAAACCGACCCGGTTGTGATGGCGTCTATCGTGAAATTAGGCCAGCCAACTCATTTCCACAACAAACCACATTTTCATTTAAAACTTAACAAAAACCATTTTTCAATATAAATCCGATAAAGATATAAAATCAAGTTTAAACAAGCGGAAGAATACAAGCCCGATCTCGGGTGTCACTAAGTCATGAGCAAAGTACTACAACTGTTCAAAATAAGCAAGACTAACATAGTCTGAGAATATCCAACAAATATACTAAGAAGAAGATAAGGAACAAGAAGGCGGAACTACGGTCGTCAGGCAGCTACCTCGCTCTCTCCTAGGAAAGTCCACAACCGATATGATCAGCAACCGCTACCGTGACCCGAGATACCTGGATCTGCACACAAGGTGCAGGGGGTAATGTGAGTACACCAACTCAGTAAGTAACAAGTCCAAACTGTGGACTGACAAGTAGTAACGAACCAAACCTCAACAGGTAATATCATTAAACCGAACAGAAAAGTAGACATGCTTGCAGTTCAGACAAAAACTCAATAAAAAATAAACGCAGTCTGAACAGTATGGAGTATAAAGCTCAGAAAATATCTATGTACCAATGCACAGATAGCATGATCAATGTTTCGTGTACGTCCACTCACAAGTGCTCAACCATTCGGTACTGTATATGGCCATCCGGCCTAGGGAAGATCCATCTCGGAATATATATATCACTGACAGCAGTCATCCAGTACCGAGGAAGGCTATTACAACCCTGTGGAGAAGCTCCATCTCTAGGTATAAATACATCGGACAAGATCCATGTCCAGGGAAGATCCATCCCTCAATATCATCAACTGCGCTCACTAGGGGTGTGTTACAGACTCCGGAAGGGCTCCAATAGCCCAAGCGCTATCATAATCATCAACATAACCGCTGTGGCGTGCAACTTGATCCCATATACTGTCACTCACAACCAGGCTCTCGGCCTCACACAGTCATCACTCTCCAGTCTCATACACACGGGCTCACAATGTCATGATACTAGCCCAAACAATGATATGATGTGCCAAATAACAATAATCGAGACTAAGGCATGATATATAATGCACGAACAAGATTGAGTACAGAATATCAATGAATATAATGATATGACAGCAAGAAACGACCTCTCGGGTCTCAACAGTATCGGCGTGAAGCCCTAACAGGATATCTAGCATGTTTTCACAGCACATTTACTTATTCACATGATAGAAATACAGATATCAACAAGAAAGAGTTACTAAGCGGTGCCATGGAATGATCCAGGCCGCAATTCTCACAGTGCACGCCCACACGCCCGTCACTTGGCATTTGCGTCACCTCAATAGTAATCATAGAACACATAGTTTGGGGTTTCGAACCCTAAGAACCAAGTTTGAAAGCGTTACTTACCTCAAGCCAAGCCAAACTCTAGCCCGCGATGCCCTTGCCTCTTGATTCGGCCTCTAAATGCCCCGAATCTAATCAAAATCAGAACTATAACATCAATTTATGCTAAGGGAACAAAGCCCACGCGAAACAAATCAAATTATATTAAAAATTCCGAAATTGGTCAAACCCAACCCCCGGGCCCACATCTTGGAATCTGACAAAAATTTTATCAATAGAATCCTTATTCTCCCACGAGTCCATATATACTAAGAACATCAAAATCGGACCTCAAATGGCCCCTCAAATACTCAATTTACACTCTCCAATTTCAAGCTCTAATTCCCCAATTTTAGGCTTTAAATCCCACTAATTTCATGTCTAATTAGTTAGAAATCATCATAGAATCGAGTATTGAGTTCAAAAATCTTACCTCCAAGTATTTCCCTTCGAATCCCTCTCAAAAAGCTTCAAAACCATCCAACAATGATAAGAAATGGCCTAAAAATCGCGAAGATGGCTTTATATACATTCTGCCCAGGCGATTTTCCTTAATCGCGATCGCGGAAAGACCATCGCGATCGCGAAAAACAAATTTTGCTGGCTCCAGAAATAACTCTACGCAAATGCGTCGCTCTCCAAGCGAACGCAATGCTCTACCCCTCACTCCTACGTGATCACGGACCACTAAACACGTACGCGAAGAACAAATGTGTGGCCCCAGCTTTGGTCCACTTAACCTTACACGAACGCGACTTAATCCACGCGTTCGCAATGCTTCACATGTTCAACTATCGCGATCGCAGCCATTAATATGCGAATGCTAAGAACACACTTGACTGCCTCCACAAATGCTCTACGCGATCGCGAGTCTCCTCACGCGATCGCGAAGGAGGAACCTCTACAACAGAACAGAAGAAAAATCTGCAACTCTCAAAACCACGAACTTGGTCCGATAACCTCCCGAAACTCACCCGAGGCTCTTGGGACCTCAATCAAACATGCCAACACATCCCATAAAATAATTAAAACATAGTCGAGCCTTCGAATCACTCAAAACAACACTAAAACACCAAGTCAACCTCAGATTCAAGCCTAAGAACTTAGAAACTTTCAAATTCCACAAACAACGCCGAAACTTATCAAATCAACTCCGAATGACTTGAAAATTTGCACACATGTTATAAATAACATTACGGACCTACTCCAATTTCCGAAATTCCATTCCAACTCCTATATCAAGATTTTCACTACCAACCAGAAAACGCCAAAATTTAATTTCGCCAATTCAAGTCTAAATCTACCACGAACCTCCAAATTATATTTCGAACACGTTTCTAAGTCCCAAACCACCCAACAAAGCCATCCGAATCATAAAAATCAAATTTCGAGATTGTTTACTCAAAAGTCAACTTTCGGTTGACTTTTCCAACTAAATGGCCAACTTAAGTGACTAAGTATCTCCTAACACTCCTAAACTACTCCAAACCCGAACCAACCAACACAATACAATAAAATGTAGCTGAACAACACATAAGAAAGCAGAAATGGGGAAAACGGAGCGGTAACTCATGAAACGACCGGCCGGGTCGTTACATCGTCCTCCTTTTTCATCTTTTTCATCATGCCCATCTCCTATCTTCCTCTATGGTTGTCGCCACCATGGTTGTTCGTGAGTAAAACATCCAATGATACCAAAAATAAAAATTAATTTAGAATTAAAGGGCAAAAAAAGCTTTGTAATTACTATTTTATCAAGTAACTTTTTGCACTCGACTCTAACCTTCTTTGTTTGGGTGAAAATTGGGGGTATGATTTGCTTAATCGGATACATGAAACTGTAATTTGGACTCATTTTATCTTATACAAAGTGTAAAAAAAATTAATTTTTAGATATTCGATTTCAGAAAAAGTTAAAAAGGTTAATACATAGGGCTTGTTTGTACGAGGGATAACAGATTATAAATCCTAGGATTAAATTTGTGATGAGCTTATCTCATGTTTGTTGGGATAAAATTACGGTATAACTAATCACGAGTTTATAGTGGTTTTTATTCTATGAAAGGATGGGATAACAATTCTGGGATAACTAGTTTCGGGGTAATTAATCCTGCAATAACTTATTTTCCAACCAAACGATATATTAGGTCGGAGAATAAGATGAGGCCACTAGAGACAATAACTCTCTCCATGTCATGACGCCAAAACCGACCAGGTCGTGATGATGCCTATCGTGAAATTAGGCCAGCCAACTTATTTCCACAACAAACCACATTTTCATTTAAAGCTTAAGAAAAATCATTTTTCAACAGAAATCCGATAAAGATATAAAATCAAGTTTAAACAAGCGAAAGAATACAAGCCCGACCTCGGTTGTCACTAAGTCATGAGCAAAATACTACAACTGTTCGAAATAAGCAAGACTAACATAGTCGTAGAATATCCAACAAATATACTAAGAGGAAGATAAGGAAGGAGAAGGTGGAATTGCGGTCTCCAGGCAGCTACCTCGCTATCTCCAAGGAAAGTCCACAACTGATATGATTAGCAACCGCTACCGTGACCCGAGATACCTGGATCTGCATACAAGGTGCAGGGGGAAACGTGAGTACACCAACTCAGTAAGTAAGAAGTCCAAACTGTGGACTGAAAGGTAGTGACGAACCAAACCTCAACAAGTAATATCATTAAACTAAATAGAAAAGTAGACATGCTTGTAGTCCAGGCAAAAACTCAACAATAAATAAATGTAGTCTGAACAGTACGGAGTATAAAGCTCAGGAAATATCTATGTACCAATGCACAGATAGCATGACCAATGTTCCGTGTACCTCCACTCACAAGTGCTCAACCACTCGGTACTGTATATGGCCATCCGACCCAGGGAAGATCCATCCCGGATTATATATATCACTGACAGCAGTCATCCAGTACCGAGGAAGGCTATTCCAATCCTGTGGAGAAGATCTATCTCCAGGTATAAATACTTCGGACTAGATCCATGTCCAGGGAAGATCCATCCCTCAATATCATCAATTGCGCTCACTGGGGTGTGTTACAGACTCCAGAGGGGTTCCTACAGCCCAAGTGCTATTATAATCATCAACATAACAGTTGTGGCATGCAACTCGATCCTATATACTGTCACTCACAACCAGGCTCTCGTCCTCGTGATCACTCCCCAGTCTCAATCACACACGGGCTCACAATGTCATGATACTAGCCTGAACAATGATATGATGTGCCAAATAACAATAATCGAGACTAAGGCATGATATATAATGCACGAACAGGACTAAGTACAAATATTAATAAAGATAATGATATGACAACAAGAAACGACCTCTCGGGTCTCAACAGTATCGGTGTGAAGCCCTAACAGGATATCTAGCATGTTTTCACAGCACATTTACTTAATCACATGATAGAAACATGGATATCAACAAGAAAGAGTTACTAAGCGGTGCCATGGAATGATCCATGCCGCAATTCTCATAGTGCATGCCCACATGTCTATCACTTGGCATTTGCGTCACCTCAATAGTAATCATAGAACACATAGTTCGGGGTTTCGAACCCTCAGAACCAAGTTTGGAAGCGTTAATTATCTTAAGCCAAGCCAAACTCTAGCCTGCGATGCCCTTGCCTCTCGATTCGGCCACCAAATGGCCCGAATCTAATCAAAACCAGAACCATAATATCAATATATGGTAAGGGGAAAAAGTCCACGCGAAAATAATCAAATTACATCAATAATCCCGAAATTGGTCAAACTCGACCCCCGGGCCCACATCTCGGAATCTGATAAAAATCACATCAATAGAATCCTTATCCTCCCACGAGTCCATACATACCAAGAACATCAAAACCGGACCTTAAATGGCCCCTCAAATCCCCAATTTACACTCACCAATTTCAAGCCCTAATTCCCCAATTTTAGGCTTTAAATTCGACTAATTTCATGTCTAATTAGTTAGAAATCACCATAGAATCGAGTATTGAGTTCAAAAACCTTATCTCCAAGCGTTTCCTATCAAATCCCTCTTCAATCCCTCTCAAAAAGTTTCAAAACCGTCCAACAATGGTGAGAAATGGCCTAAAAATCACGAAAATGGCTTTATATACATTTTGCCCAGGTGATTTTCCTTAATTGCGATCGCGAAAAGACCACCGCGATCGCGAAGAACAAATTTTGCTGTCTTCAAAAATAACTCTACATGAACGCGTCATTCTCCATGCAAACGTGATGCTCTGCCTCTCACTCCTACGCGATCATGGACCACTAAACACTTTCGCGAAGAACAAACGCGTGGCCCCAACTTTGGTCCACTTAACCTTATGCGAACGCGACTTAACCCACGCGTTCGCGATGCTTCACCTGTTTAACTATCGCGAAGAAGGAACCTCTTCAACAAAACATAAGAAAAATCTACAACTCTCAAAACCACGAACTTGGTCCGATAACCTCCCGAAACTCACCTGAGGCCCTCGGGACCTCAACCAAACATGACAACACATCACATAACATAATTCAAACATAGTCGAGCCTTCGAATCACTCAAAACAACACTAAAACACCAAGTCAACCTCTGATTCAAGCCTAAGAACTTAGAAACTTTCAAATTCCACAAACGACGCCGAAACTTATCAAATCAACTCCGAATGAGCTGAAAATTTGCACACGCATCAAAAATGACATTGCGGACCCACTCCAATTTTCAAAATTTCATTCCAACCCCGATATCAAGATTTCCACTACCAACCGGAAAACGTCAAAATTCCAATTTCGCCAATTCAAGCCTAAATCTACCACGGACCTCCAAATTACATTCCAAACATGCTCCTAAGTCCCAAATCACCTAACAAAGCTATCCGAACCATAAAAATCAAATTCCAAGATCGTTTACTCACAAGTCAACTTCCGGTTGTCTTTTCCAACTAAATGGACAACTTAAGAGACTAAGTATCTCATAACACTCCAAAACTACTCCAAACCCGAACCAACCAACACGATACAATAAAATGTAGCTGAATAACACATAAGAAAGCAGAAATGGGGAAAACAGAGCGGTAACTCATGAAACGACCGGCTGGGTCGTTACATCCTCCCCCTTTTACATCTTTTTCATCATGCCCATCTCTTATCTTCCTCTATGGCTGTCACCACCATGGTTTTTCGTGAGTAAAACTTCCAATGATACCAAAAATAAAAATTAATTTAGAATCAAAGGGCAAAACAAAGCTTTGTAATTATTATTTTATCAAGTAACTTTTTGCACTAGACTCTAACCTCCTTTGTTTGGGTGAAAATTGGGGGTATGATTTGCTTAATCGGATACATGAAACTGTAATTTGGACTCATTTTATCTTAGCAAAGTGTAAAAAAAATTAATTTTTAGATATTCGATTCCAGAAAAAGCAAAAAAGGTTAGTACTTAGGGCTCGTTTGTACGAGGGATAGCGGATAATTAATCCTAGGATTAAATTTGTGATGAGCTTATCTCATGTTTGTTAGGATAAAATTGTGGTATAACTAATCACGGGTTTGTAGTGGTTTTTATTCTATGAAAGGATGGGATAACAATCCTGGGATAATTAATTTCGGGGTAATTAATCCTGCAATAACTTATTTTCCCACCAAACGATACATTAGGTCGGAAAATAAGATGAGGCCACTAGAGACAATAACTCTCTCCATGTCACGACCCCAAAACCGACCCAGTCGTGATGGCGCCTGTCGTGAAATTGGGCCAACCAACTCATTTGCACAACAAACCACATTTTTATTTAAAACTTAAGAAAAACCATTTTTAATAGAAATTCGATAAAGATATAAAATCAAGTTTAAACAAGCGGAAGAATACAATCCCGACCTCGGGTGTCACTAAGTCATATGAAAAATACTACAACTGTTCGAAATAAGCAAGACTAACATAGTCTGAGAATATCCAACAAATATACTAAGAGAAAGATAAGGAAGGAGAAGGCGGAACTGCGGTTGCCAAGCAGCTACCTCGCTATCTCCAAGGAAAGTCCACAACTGATATGATCAGCAACTGCTACCGTGACCCGAGATACCTGGATCTGCACACAAGGTGAATGAGGTAACGTGAGTACACCAACTCAGTAAGTAACAAGTCCAAACTGTGGACTGACAGGTAGTGACGAACCAAACCTCAAAAGGTAATATCATTAAACTGAACAGAAAAGCAGACATACTTGCAGTTCAGGCAAAAACTCAACAATAAATAAATGCAGTCTGAACAGTACGGAGTATAAAGCTCAAGAAATATCTATTTACCAATGCATAGATAGAATGATCAATGTTCTGTGTACCTCCACTCACAAGTTCTCAACCACTCGGTACTGTCTATGGATATCCGGCCCAGGGAAGATCCATCCCGGAATATATATATCACTGACAGCTGTCATTTAGTACCGAGGAAAGCTATTCTAGCCCTGTGGAGAAGATCCATCTCCACGTATAAATACTTCGGATAAGATCCATGTCCAGGGAAGATTCATCCCTCAATATCATCAACTGCGCTCACTAGGGTGTGTTATAGACTCCGGAGGGGGCTCCTACAAGCCAAGCGTTATCATAATCATCAATATAACCGTTGTGGCATGCAACTCGATCCCATATACTATCACTCACAACCAGGCTCTCGACCTCGTTATCACTCTCTAGTCTCAATCACACACATGCTCATAATGTCATGATACTAGCCCGAACAATGATATGATGTGCCAAATAACAATAATCGAAACTAAGGCATGATATATAATGCACGAATAGGAATGAGTACACATATCAATGAATATAATGATATGACAACAAGAAACGACCTCTCGGGTCTCAACAATATCGGCTTGAAGCCCTAACAGGATATCTAGCATGTTTTCACAACACATTTACTTAATCACATGATAGAAACACGGATATCAACAAGAAAGAGTTGCTAAGCGGTGCCATGGAATGATCCATGCCGCAATTCGCATAGTGCATGCCCACACGCCCATCACTTGGCATTTCCATCACCTCAATAATAATCATAGAACACATAGTTCGGGGTTTCGAACCCTCAGATCCAAGTTTGGAAGCGTTACTTACCTCAAGCCAAGCCAAACTTTAGCCCGCGACGCCCTTGCCTCTCGATTTGGCCTCCAAATGACCCGAATCTAATCAAAATCAGAACCATAACATCAATATATGCTAAGGGAACAAAGCCCATGCAAAAATAATCAAATTACATCAAAAATCCCGAAATTGGTCAAACCCGACCACCGGGCCTACGTCTCGGAATCCGATAAAAATCACATCAATAGAATCCTTATCCTCCCAGGAGTCCATACATACCAAGAACATTAAAATCGAACCTCAAATCCCCAACTTACACTCTCCAATTTCAAGCCCTAATTCCATAATTTTAGGCTTTAAATCCCACTAATTTTATGTCTAATTAGTTAGAAATCACCATAGAATCGAGTATTGAGTCCAAAAACCTTACCTCCAAGTGTTTCCCTTGGAATCCCTCTCAAAAAGCTTCAAAACCATCCAACAATGGTGAGAAATGGCCTAAAAATCGCGAAGATGGCTATATATACATTCTACCCAGGTGATTTTCCTTAATCGCGATCGCGAAAAGACCATCGCGATCGCGAAGAACAAATTTTTCTGGCTCCAGAAATAACTCTACGTGAACGCATCTCTCTCCATGTGAACGCGATGCTCTGCCCCTCACTCCTACGCGAACGCGGACCACTAAACACATTCGCGAAGAACAAACGCGTGGCCCTAGCTTTGGTCCACTTAAGTTTACGCGAACGCGACTTAACCCACGCGTTCGTGATGCTTCACCTGTTCAACCATCGCGATCGCAGCCCTTAATATGTGAACGCTAAGAATAAACTTGAATGCCTCCACAAATGCTCTACGCGGTCGCGAAGAAGGAACCTCTGCAATAGAACAGAAGAAAAATCCGCAACTCTCAAAACCACGAACTTGGTCCGATAACCTCCCGAAAATCACCCGAGGCCCTCGGGACCTCAACCAAACATGCCAACACATTCCATAACATAATTCAAACATAGTCGAGCCTTCGAATCACTAAAGACAACACTAAAACACCAAATCAACCTCGGATTCAAACCTAAGAACTTAGAAACTTTCAAATTCCACCCGAAACCTATCAAATCAACTCCGAATGACCTGAAAATTTGCACACACATCACAAATGATACTACAGACCTACTCCAATTTCCGGAATTCCATTCCGACCCTGATATCGAGATTTCCACTACTAATTGAAAAATGCCAAAATTCCAATTTCACCAATTCAAGCCTAAATCTACCACGGACCTCCAAATTACATTCCAAACACGCACCTAAGTCCCAAATCACCTAACAAAGCTATCCGAACCATACAAATTAAATTCCGAGATCGTTTACTCACAAATCAACTTCCGATTGACTTTTCCAACTAAATTGCCAACTTAAGAGACTAAGTGTCTCATAACTCTCAAAAACTACTCCAAACCCGAACCAACCAACACGATACAATGAAATGTAGCTGAACAACACATAAAAAAGCAGAAATGGGGAAAACGGAGCGGTAACTCATGAAACGACCGGCCGGGTCGTTACATCCTCCCCTTCTTAAACAAATGTTCGTCCTCGAACAAGTCAAAAAATATAACTGAAGCCTCATATAGGTGAGGATATCTGCTCCGCATCTCCCGCTCGGTCTCCCAGGTAGCCTCCTCCACGGGCTGACCTCTCCACTGCACTTTCACTAAAGCTATATCCTTTGGTCTCAACTTTCGAACCTGACGCTCCAAAATAGCCACTGGCTCCACATCATAAGTCAAATCACCATCTAATTGAACCGTGCTGAAATCCAAAACATGAGACGGATTGCCAATATATTTCCCGAGCATAGAAACATGAAATACCGGATGCACACTCGACAAGCTGGGTGGCAAAACAAGCTCATAAGCCACCTCCCCAATCCTCCGGAGCACCTCAAAAGGCCCAATGAACCGAGAACTCAATTTACCCTTCTTACCAAATCTAATGGGTGAAACTTTCAGTATAACCTTCTCCTCAACCATGTAAGGCACATCACGGACCTTCTTGTCAGCATTACTCTTTTGTCTGGACTGCACTGTACGAAGCCGCTCCTGAATCACCTTCACCTTATCCAAATCATCCTGCACTAAGTCTGTACCCAAAAGCCTAGCCTCACCCGGCTCAAACCAACCAACTGGAGATCTACATCGTCTCCCATATAAAGCCTCATATGGACCATCTGAATACTCGACTGATAACTGTTGTTATAAGCAAACTCCGCGAGCGGTAGAAACTGATCCCATGACCCTCCAAAATCAATGACACAAGCGCGCAACATGTCCTCCAATATCTGAATAGTGCGCTCGAACTGCCCGTCCGTCTGAGGGTGAAAAGTTGTGCTCAACTCAACCTGAGTACCCAACTCTCGCTGCACAGCTCTCCAAAACTGCGAAGTAAACTGAGTACCCCTATCTGAGATGATGGAAACTAGGACACCATGCAAGCGAACAATCTCTCGAATATAAATCTCTACCATCCGCTTTAAAGAATAGGTAGTACACACAGGAATGAAGTGCGTAAACTTGGTCAGCCGATCTACAATCACCCAAATAGCACCGAACTTATTCAATGTCCGTGGGATTCCAACTACAAAATCCATGGTGATCCGCTCCTACTTCCACTCTGGAATATCTAACCGCTAAAGCAAGCCACCCAGTCTCTGATGCTCATATTTCACCTGCTGACAGTTGAGACACTGAGCTACAGATCCCATAATATCCTTATTCATTCTTCTACACCAATAATGCTGTCTCAGATCCTGATACATCTTCGCGGCACATAGATGGATGGAATACCACGAGCTATGGGACTCCTCCAGAATTAACTCCCGAAGCCCATCTACATTAGGCACACATATCCGGCCCTGCATCCTCAATACTCCATCATCACCAATAGTCACATCTCTGGCATCGCCGTGCTGAACCCTGTCCTTAAGGACAAGCAAATGGGGATCATCATACTAGCGCTCTCTGATGCGATCGAACAAGGAAGACCAAGAAACCACACAAGCTAGCTCCGAAATATCCAACCTCACAAACCGATTGGCCAAGGCCTGAACATCAACTGCAAGAGGTCTCTCCCCAACAGGAATAAATGCAAGACTGCCTATGCTCACCGCCTTCCTACTCAAAGCATCGGCCACTTCATTGGCCTTCCCCGGATGGTACAAGATAGTAATATCATAGTCCTTTAGCAGCTCCAACCATCTCCGCTGCTTCAAATTGAGATCCTTCTGCTTGAACAAGTGCTGGAGGCTACGATGATTAATAAACACCTCACAAGATACACCACACAGATAATGCCTCCAAATCTTCAACGCGTGGACAATGCAGCCAACTCCAAATCATGAACGAGGTAGTTCTTCTCATGTGGCTTCAACTAACGAGAAGCATAAACAATCATTCTACCCTCCTACATCAGCACACACCCGATACCAACTCTCGAAGCATCACAAAACATTATATATGAACTTGAAGCTGATGGCAAAACCAACACTAGAGCTGTGGTCAAGACAATCTTGAGCTTCTGAAAGATCACCTTACACTCATTCGACCACATGAAAGGAGCACCCTTTGAGTCAATTTGGTCAAGGGTGATACTATAGATGAAAATCCCTAAACGAACTGGTGGTAATAGCCCGCCAAACCAAGAAAGCTGCGAATCTCTATGGCCGAGGACAGTCTGGGCCAACCTTGAACCGCCTCTATCTTCTTCGGATCAACCTGAATACCCTCACTGGACACCATGTGTCCCAAGAAAGCCACTAAATTGAGCCAAAACTCACATTTGGAGAACTTTGTATAAAGCTTCTCCTCCCTTAATCTCTGCAACACAACTCTCAAATGCTCCGCGTGCTCCTCCTGACTACGCGAGTATACCAGAATATCATCAATGAATACAATAATGAACGAGTCGAGATAAGGCCGAAACACGCTGTTCATCAAATGCATGAATGCTGCTGGGGCATTGGTTAGCCCAAACGACATCACAAGGAACTCATAATGACCATATCGGGTCTTGAAGGCTGTCTTAAGAATATCTGAGTCCTTGATCTTCAACTGGTGATACCCAGAACGGAGATCAATCTTGGAGAACACTCTCGTTCCCTGAAGCTGGTCAAATAAATCATTGATACGAGGCAAATGATACTTGTTCTTGATTATAACTATGTTCAACTGCCTGTAATCAATGCATATCCTCATTGTGCCATCCTTCTTATTCACAAATAGAACAGGCGCACCCAAGGTGACACACTAGGATGACGAATAAACCCCTTATCAAGGAGTTCCTGAAGTTGCTCCTTCAATTCTTTCAACTCCGCTGGTACCATACAATACGGTGGAACATAAATGGGATGAGTTCTCGACACCAAATCAATACCAAAGTCAATATCCCTGTACGGTGGCATGCCCGATAGGTCTGTAGGAAACACATCCGGAAAGTCCCTCACTATTGAAATTGAATCAATGGTAAGAGTCTCTAGACTAACACTCATCACGAAGGCCAGATAAGAAAGACAACCCTTTCCAATCATCCACTGGGCCTACAAAAATGAAATCACTCTACTAGGGACATTATCCGTTGAACCTCGCCACTCAATCCGTGGCAACCCCGGCATAACCAATGTCACTGTCTTAGCATGACAGTCCAAAACAGCACGACACGGAGATAACCAATCCATGCCCAATATCACATCGAAATCAATTATACTAAGCAACAAGACTTGGGTATCCAAACCCCCAATAGTCACCACACGCGACCGATATACACGATCCACAATAATAGTATCGCCCACCGGAGTAGATACATGAATAAACGAAACAATAGACTCACAGGGCGTATCCAAATAACGAGCAAAATATGATGACACATATGAAAAAGTGGGACCAGGATTAAATAACACAGAGCCACCTTTGTGGCAAACTGAGACAATACCTGTGATCATGACATCTGAAGCAATAGCATCCAGTCTGGCTGGGAGGGCATAGAAATGGGCCTGACCACCACCTGATCGCCCTCCCACTCTAGGGTGACCCCTGGCTAACTGACCTCCATCCCGAGCTGACTGAGCAGGTGGGGAAGTAACTGGTGCTGAAGTCGAAGGTTGACTCCTCTATTGAGATGAACCTCCCGTAAGACGGGGACAAAGCCTCTTAATATGACCCAAATCTCCACACTCAAAGCAACCTCTCCCGACATATAGCGGTGGGGACTAAAGGGAGCCTTGAGCACCCGGATGCCCACTAGAAGAACCTGGCATAGATGAGCCCTGAACTGATAGTGCCTGAGTCGAACTCTGAGCTGGAAGGGCGCTAAGAGATGAGTGACCCTGATGTGAACTGTGAGAACCGTAGCCAGATGACCCACCATGGTGACCTGAACGGGCTGGATGAGCATGTCTGAATGGATGGTCTCTACAGTGCTGAAACTGACCTCCGAAGGAACACCACCAAAACTACCAGATTCCCGAGGCCTCTTGGCCTCCATCTCAACTCGCTCCTGGTGGCAAACCGACTCTATCTCTCGAGCAATGTCAACCACCTCCTCAAAAGAAGCACCAGCACCCTCTCTCTGGTCATAAGAATCTATAGCTAATAAGCGAGGTCATCCACGAATCTCCGGATCCTCTCCCTATCTATAGGAACCAACCAAACAGCATGACGGGCTAACTCAGAGAACCTCATCTCATACTGCATCACAGTCATATCATCCTGACGTAACTGCTCGAACTGCCTGCGCAGTTCCTCTCTGCGGGACTGCGACACAAACTTCTCCAAGAAGAGAGCAGAGAACTACTGCTAGGTATGGGGCACTGCACCAACATACCTACGCCTCTCATAAGCCTCCCACCAAGTAAAGGCAGCTCCAGAAAACTGAAAAGTAGCAAATGAGACCCCGATAGTCTCCAGAATACCCGCTCTACGTAACAACCTCTAACACTTATCCAAGAAACCCTAGGCATCCTCGCCCTCTACACCACTGAAAGTCGGAGACTGAAGTCTACCAAACCTCTCAAATCGACGCTGCTCATCATCAGGCATAACTGGAACCACATAATCCTGAGCAGGTGCAACCAGCTGGGTTGGTGGTACCTCCGGTGTCTGAAGTCCTTGCACAACCTGCTCGGGTGTACGAGAGGCGGGAGTCTGAGTGCTTTCCCTGGCCTGAGAAGTAGCTGTTGTAGTAGAAACTGCGACCGCCTGAGCAAGACTAGTGCACATGGTCAAGATCTAAGCCAAGGTTTCCTGGAGACCCGGAATAACAATAGACAGTCGGTGCCTGGACTGGTACTACTGGAGCATCCCCCCTAGAGCCGATCATGAACTGGGGCAGCTGGTGGATCTGCACGTGCTGCCCTAGCTACTGTGCGGACTACACCCCTACCCCTACCACGACCTCAATTGCGACCTCGGCCTTTAGTGGCCCCAACTGGTGGTATTGGTGGTCGTCTGTCCTGACCGGTAGCACGTGTCCTCACCATCTATGAGAGAATAGAATAACAGACGTTTAGTTCCAAAATCAATAGATTCGGATGACAAGAATTCAAGAATGTGAAGTTTTTCCTAAAGGTTTTGGAGCCTCCCGAGGATAAGAACAGACGTCTCCGTACCGATCTGTGAGACTCTACTAAACCTGCTCATGACCCGTGAGACCTATGTAACCTAGGCTCTAATACCAACTTGTCACGATCCCAAAACCGACCCGGTCGTGATGGCGCCTATCGTGAAATTAGGCCAGCCAACTCATTTCCACAACAAACCACATTTTCATTTAAAACTTAAGAAAAATCATTTTTCAACAGAAATCCGATAAAGATATAAAATCAAGTCTAAACAAGCGGAAGAATACAAGCCCGACCTCGGGTGTCACTAAGTCATGAGAAAAATACTACAACTATTCGAAATAAGCTAGACTAACATAGTTTGAGAATATCCAACAAATATACTAAAAGGAAGATAAGGAAGGAGAAGGCGGAACTATGGTCGCCAGGCAGCTACCTTGCTATCTACAAGGAAAGTCCACAATTGATATGATCACCAACCGCTATCATGACTCGAGATACCTAGATCTACATACAAGGTGTAGGGGGTAACGTGAGTACACCAACTCAGTAAGTAACAAGTCCAAACTATGGACTGACAGGTAGTGACGAACCAAACCTCAACAGATAATATCATTAAACTAAACAGAAAAGTAGACATGCTTGCAGTTCAGGAAAAAAGTCAACAATAAATAAATAGAATAGTACGGAGTATAAAGTTTAGGAAATATCTATGTACCAATGCACAGATAGCATGGTGAATATTTTGTGTACCTTTACTCATAAGTGCTCAACCACTCGGTACTGTATATGGCCATCTGACCCAGGGAAGATCCATCCCGGAATATATATATCACTAACCTCAGTCATCCAGTACCGAGGAAGGCTATTCCAGCCCTGTGGAGAAGATCCACCCCTAGGTATAAATACTTCGGACAAGATCCATGTCTAGGGAAGATCCATCCCTCAATATCATCAACTGCGCTCACTGAGGGTGTGTTATAGACTCCGGAGGGGTTCCTACAGCCCAAACGTTATCATAATCATCAATATAACCGGTACGGCGTGTAGCCCGATCCCATATACTGTCACTCACAACCAGGCTCTCAGCCTCACTCAGTCATCACTCTCCAGTCTCATACACAAGGGCTCACAATGTCATGATACTAGCCCGAATAATGATATGATGCGCCAAATAACAATAATTGAGACTGAGGCATGATATATAATGCACGAACATGACTGAGTATAGAATATCAATGAAGAAAATGATATGACAGCAAGAAACGACCTCTCGGGTCTCAACAGTATCGGCGTGAAGCCCTAACAGGATATCTAGCATGTTTTCACAGGATATCTAACCACTCTGTAACTCATTCATTCCTTTTGTAATTATCATGGGCCAACATAAACATGGCCACAACTCGTAATGTACAATTATAAGCAGGCAAATGTTATATCAATGAACCATCGTTCATAAAGCATGGATACATACGGGCCGTCAAGGCCTCTGATAAATCTGTGTCTACAAAGCCTCTAAGATTATTTGACATAAAATGGAATAGGGTACCGGCCTACCCATAAGGCTGTAGCAAAAATTCTAACATGATGACTTATAAAATTCGGCTGCACTCCGAATGAGGGGGAGTCTTACCGATCATTTGCTGAAAACAAACCTCGTCTATTGCGAGGGTTCGTCAATCTGATTATCTATACCTTCAGGCATGAATGTAGCATCCCCAACAACATGATGTCAGTACGAATAATGTACTGAGTATGTAAGGCAGAACTGAAATATAACAGTAAGTCAACATTAATTAAGGACATGGAAGAAATATAGAGTAAATGACTCAGAATAGCTCTAAAAATCATAAAATATTTATAGTATCACGCATATGCGTATAAATACCATGTAATGCATAGGTCTATACGTACATAACATCATAAAGCTTTTGAGGGCATCCCATTATATCATCTCAGCCACTGCGGGCAAAATCATCATCGTATACTAGCTGATCAGGTGGTGGTACGTATATAATGCCATAACCTTTTCCCATATCCCATATATATATATATTTATATATATACGCGTATATAACACCATCTGATGCTACTGTGGGCAAAATTATCAACGTATACCAGCTGATCAGGTGACAGTGCGTATGTAATGCAGTAACATTTTCCCATATCCCATATATATATATATATACATATATACACGTATATAACGCCATCTGAGTCATGGGTAAATGCACATGTAAATGAATGCAATGCATGAGAAGTACGTTAATAAAACGTCTCGGAACGTCATAAGACTATTATACCTCTGATTAATATCATGAAATAGACTTTTTTCAACTTACATATTTTTTTGAGACCCATGAACAGAAGATGTAATAATAAGACACATGAGAATTCAAAAACATAGGTACCTTTAACACTTTTATGAATAGAGTTATTTATGAAAGTTGTGCATTTGCTCATTTCATTTGTATCCTATAGATCAAGCCAAAAAAAAGGAGGGATAGACTTAATATACCTGAAGTAAGGAAAAATTCGTATGATGTTCTCGGGAAATGGTTGCAGCGGATAAGTAAATCATATCACTTGCCCCAATTCTATGTGAGAAGGAATTAACATCTAATAAATAGAGGCCAACCAATAGTACAAGAATGCCACAACATAGATGAAATTGTTGAGACGACAAATTCTGAAAACACTTCATTTTAGAATCAAACGAATTCCTATGCCTCTTGACCAACTTTTAGTAGCATATAACACATCTTGCTAATTTAGACTTGCCAGGCTATAAAGCTATAAGGGGTCGTTTGGTTGGGTGCATAAGAATAACGCTGAATAGGGTGTATTAATAATGCTGGTATTAGTTATGCTGCATTAGTTATGTTGGTATTAGTTATGCTGACATATTTTTTGTCTATTGTTTGGTTTGATGTATTAAAGCATTGCACAATTTTTAAAATAATTGTTTGTTTACAAAAATGCCCTCAAAACTAACCCACACTCTAACTTTTTAAAAGAGACATATGTTGAGAAATGTTTTTATATGTAAAAGTTTTAAAAAATTATTTTATCTGTCTACCTATATTGTAAAATAAAATTAAATATTTATTTATAATAAAGAAAATATGCTAAGTATTTATTTATTTACTAGGGATATAATTTTATTTCTCACTATTTGGATTATTTTGAACTTGCATAAATATATTAACTAGCATATTTTAATCAAGCATACATTTTGAAGGACAATTTTGTCTTTAACTAAGCTAATGCATGCATTAAAACCCATTGTATTGCTAATATCATTGTTTCTATGCATTAGTTATGCATAGGATAATACCAAATAGGATGTATAACTAATACTTACATAACTAATGCATAGGTTCAAAATGTCTACCAAACAATGTATTATTAATACACAAAGCTAATGCATGTATTAGCTTATCTAATGCATTCTACCAAACGACCCCTAACTGAAATTATAGTGGTTGATGCAAGAGACAAGAAATGCAATTACATCAAGCTGTCAACCTATGCACTTCAAACGCAAACTAAGACCAAGAGATATTTCAAGTCAATCCCACTGTCCCTCCATCACAAATTGATGTTATATGCACACACCAATATATACTTACCAAACTATGGAATATAAAACCTTTGCGAGGCTTCAGTAACTCAGATTATCTGTTAGTAATCAAATAAAACAAGACAAAGAGGGTCATCTCACGAAGGAAGATAAATAAAGAATATTTCAATATGAGGTGCCATTATTTACACAAGACTTTTTAAACTAAGATTTTGAAAAACTTGCCACCTTGCACGTTTTAATTTAAAGATTCATATAATTGGTATTGCATGGCTGCCACGTGGGGTGGGATGAAATCTTATCCTATAGTTAATTTATTAATTAGGTGATATCCCGCTACCCGATAATTAATTAATTACCCGCATATAAAAATTATCTCAAATTATTTAAAATACTACTCATATTTAACATACTTCATACAACTTTCTATAATGATCATGTGGTACCATATAAAATAAATACATACACTATTATTTTATTAAAACATCCATATAAAAATACATAAATTTTCTCAACTTCTAATTTTCCTAATCTCATATAAAGAGTATAAATTTTCGTACACTTAATTCTTAAAATGGTAAATAGATAACCTTCTTTTCTTGTGAAAAAAATAATTTCTATCTTTACAATAAAGAAAATCTCATGAACTTTCTTATATTATATATGTGTAAAATTTAAAGTATATTCAAAAGTAGTAATATTAATGACTATATAAAATTATAATGTTTCTACATAAATTAGGATACCCCTATAATTATACATGTAACAAAAAATGTCATTTAAAAGAACCAATTTGTAAATGAAAATAAACTATTCCTCTTTATTGTAAGCAAGACAAGAAAAAGAAATTTACAATTGTAGTGCGCATTTTCCTTGTGATGTTTCCTCCGTGAATCAGTCGTAACGGCAATCAGAATATGTCATTTACTTTAATTAGTTGAATCTCTAGGTTTTTCTTCTACGTGCTGTTGACTCATGAATCCCCTTAGCGACTTGAAAGGCAATCATATCATTGATGAACAAATAGCATGAGAAAACGGTTCTTTCCATTTTCTTTTAGGGTGAGGGAAATGTATGGGGAGGAGAGATATTGTGTTGACAACTGTCTAGGCAGGAAATCTCTAAATTTGCCTCCAGCTGATTAGCACTTTAGAGTTTTTGATATTGAAGAAACAAGTTTTATATTTGAGAATGAAGAAGTGCGCGAGCAAAGTAGAATGCTAAGGATTTCAATGATACTAAATCCAAAAAAGATTCCACTCAAAATATCATATCAAATGTATATGATATCAAGGTTGTTAATCTTACGGTGTCTTACAATAACATAGTCACAAATCCTCTATAATCTCATAAATGGTCTTAATCCCTTCGAGCTCATATGAGTTACTACGACTTATCCTAATATTAAAGTACGGAATATAACAACCTCCCCTCTTTAGAACATTCGTCCTCGAATGTTAACTCTTAGAGATTTACAAAATTTTTACTAGGGTTTCATGTATAAATTAAACTAAAACCCAAACTATATCTGAAGTCTCGAGTATTCACAACCCTTTTTTGTTGAGTATCTCGTATCTTCTTCACCTTTACCTCACTTATCTTTAAATCTCGCATCGTATCTTCTGTTTATTTCATAACCTTCCTTCCACATTACGTCTTATAGCTCTACTACGATACCTGCACCTCTGGTGCATACAAAATTTGGCGAAAGCTTCATACTGACTTCTTACAACTCAGCTCTATGGCATGATCTGGAAACAAAAGAAGGGTAATATTTCCTAAATACCCTATAGCCTCTCAATTATAAATGTGGCGCGCAATACACTCATAAGTGAGACTCTGCTAGGCATGACTTTGTAGACTTCCTAGGACACGACCCGCTTTGATACCACTTTGTCACGCCCCGAACCTGGGGAGGCGTGGCTGGCACCCGGTGCCGTACTGACCTGAGTGAACCACTCTGTAACTCATTCATTCCTTTTGTAATTATCATGGACCAACATAAACATGGCCACAACTCGTAATGTACAATTGTAAGTGGGCAAATGTTATATCAATGAACCATCGTTCATAAAGTATGGATACAGACGGGCCGTCAAGGCCTCTGACATATTCTTCATAATAAATCTATGTCTAAAAAACTTCTAAGATTATTTGACATAAAATGGGACAGCAGAATTGAAGAAGGAACCTCTGCAACAGAACAGAAGAAAAATCTACAACTCTCAAAATCACGAACTTGGTCCGATAACCTCCCAAAACTCACCCGAGGCCCTCGAGACCTCAACCAAACATGCCAACACATCCCATAATATAATTCAAACATAGTCGAGCCTTCGAATCACTCAAAACAACACTACAACACCAAATCAACCTCGGATTCAAGCCTAAGAACTTAGAAACTTTCAAATTCCACAAACGACGCCGAAATCTATTAAATCAACTCCGAATGACCTAAATTTTGCACACACGTCACAAATGATACTACGGACCTACTCCAATTTCCGGAATTCCATTCTGACCCCTATATCAAGATTTTCACTACTAACCGAAAAATGGCAAAATTTCAATTTCGCCAATTCAAGCCTAAATCTACCACGGACCTCCAAATTACATTCCGAACACGCTCCTAAGTCCCAAATCACCTAAAAAGCTATTCGAACCATAAAAATTAAATTCCGTGATCGTTTACTCACAAGTTAACTTCCGGTTAACTTTTCCAACTAAATGGCCAACTTAAGAGACTAAATGTCTCATAACACTCAAAAACTACTCCAAACTCAAACAACCAACATGATACAATGGAATGTAGCTGAACAACACATAAGAAAGCAGAAATGGGGAAAGCGGAGCGGTAACTCATAAAACGATCGGTCAGGTCGTTACACTCCAAAATTAGAGCTAACAAATTTTATTGTTATGTGCTCTACAAAGAGAAACCACTCTCAAAATCTCTCTTATTTTCTTTCATTCACTACCGATTAGGCCGGAGTTATAATAGGTCGCGTTTGTTCTTCTTTCAACCTATCAAGTCTAATTAAAATTTTAAGTTTCAGGTTCATTCAAAAGATCAACTCATAAATGGGACAAAAGAAATATCTTACTTAAAGCAAGCATGTTACCACAAAATGATGAACTAGCAAGTCTGTTTATATTCATGACTTTCTAATTACAAATATCATTCTCCCATAATATTGTTTCTAATTTTATGTGAAAAAGTTATAATTATTTTGTTTTTCTAACTCCTGAGGAAAAAAGATACCATCAGGTCCATTGAGTGACTGTAACTGCTATCGTTTACAGTCAATAGTTCTTAACCAACCCTTTTTTATTAATTAATATTAATTATTTCATTATTATATTATGTCTTTCTTTCTGAAGGGCTTGCGGTTTATTACATCAAAGGATTTTAGTGAACTATTGAAGCTATCGAGAGAGTACCAAATGCTGATGGTGACAAAGATTACCGACTTTCGGTAGACGCGGAGCCAACGAGTTTAGTCGAAGACCGTAACGAGTCTAAGGTTACAGAAGTTTTCGCCAACTTTGATAGGCATAATCGTAACCTCAAACTGCTGAACCGGATACAATTGCTCAAAAAAACTAGTCGGGTCATTACAATTATTTATAAGTAGAATTATTACCTTCCTAAAATGTCACAACCAAATCTATAAAGGGTGGTGAATTACACGCGCTTCACACGTATAATTTTCACTTAAACTTTTTCCCCATCTTCTTCTTCCACTCATTCACTACCTCTCTACCATTAAAATCGAGCTCTAGGCTCTTTATCTTCTTCAACGTCCTTTCCAAAAATCATGACTAACTACCCATACTCCACCAATCAAACTCTCCAGATTCCTCCTAAACCGCCAGATATCACTCACGCGAACGGAGGCAATTATAATACTAGTATAGTAAAGACTCAATCACCGCCTATTACAATTTTCCCAGCTCCCCAGAAACCTACTCTCTCTTTTAAGGATATGCTACTAGTGAATTCAGAAGAAATTCATCTATTCATGCAACAGGAAGAACCTCACACTCAATCCATGCCAATCACCTCCCCAATAAAAGACCTAGTACAACCATGCTCACACACGCAAGAGATGGTAGAAATCAGTGAGAAATTACAAATCAACCTATTAGTGGATGATCTCTAACGTATTTACTAGCCTTGAAAATATTCACTCATCATTACACTCATGGGCAAACGTATCCTCCATCACTACCTAAAAAGAAAAATTCAAGAACTATGAAAGCCTACTGAAATTTCACACTCATGGATCTTGGAGCAGATTATTTTATGGTAAAATTTAACAAGAAAGAAAATATGATCAGAGCCTTGAATAATGGTCCATGATTCATTAATAGATTTTTCCTATCAGTGTAAAAATAGGAGCCTCATTGGCAAGTGAAGCCAAACAATTATTCTTAGCAGTATGGATACAATTGCCTCAACTTCCAACAGAATTTTATGATGGGATCATACTACAAAAAATGGAAATAAAATAGGCAAATTGCTGCGAATTGATGCTTGTACTTCACCAACATTAAGAGGTCCATAGGTTGTGTGTCGAGGTTTCTATGAATTTACCTATTAAACAGTTCATTTATATTCAGAATTATAAGCAACAAATACATTATGAAGGAGAAAATTTCTTTTGCAAAAAATACGGAAGATTAGGTCACAATCTCAACAATTGCTAATATTCTAAATTGCATCCTGCCAAGATCAACTCGCAATAGGAAGACCAAAGCTCAAGTGCACAAGACATATGTGAAGGGGAATGGAACCTGTATTAGAAAAAAACTGAGTTTATATTAAAGATGACGTGGCATGACACATTGTGAGCACATGATTTTTGTCTTACGAAAACTACTCCAAAATAAAATCAAAAAATAAAATAAATTTCTTTTACTGTGTAATTTTTGAATTTGCGTGGTGTTAAATATTTGTGTTATGACCATAAATGTTTACTTTGTCATAAATAAAATGAAAAATAAAATAAAATACATGTTGCATGCATATAGGATTTAATTACGTATTTAAAAGATAATTTAAATAAAATCACAAAAATATGCAATAGTTCTATTTTAAATATTTCACTGTGTGATTAATGTTTTGTCTATGTATTAATAGGAAATTTATCTTTGTAAGGGTAATTTTGTTTTTACTATTTTTATTAAGAATTTAATAATTAGGAATTTAATTAGGAAATTAAAAGAAGTAGAAATTAAGTGGGTAAAACGGATCTGGGCCAAATCTTAAACAAAACAATCAGGCCCAAACCATTTTAACCCACCCCCACAGCCCAATCCAAAACAGCCCAGGTACCGGTCCAATTCAGCTACGCCAAACGACGTCGTTTGGTGATCATTCATCAAGGACCGTTAGATTAGATCAATTCAACGGCTGAGATATACTACCCTTACCCGGAACCCTCTACCCGACCCATCGCCCCGACTCAGCCCAACCCTGGCATTAAACCAAACGACATCGTTTGGTTTAATGAACGAATCCTGGCCACTCATTCTGATTGATCTAACGGTCAAGATCAATCCACCCCTCCCCTATATAAGTTCCAGACCCCTACCCCGGCCCCCCTAACTAAACCCCCCCTCTCTACTGTTCATCGTCACCTTCCTCAGACCCCCCCTAACCCTGGCCGCCCTAAGACCCCAAAGCCTGAAACCCGGCGGCATCAACGCCGCCGGTCACCACCTTAACAACCTAGAACCCCCTGAACATCCTCTATCCAGTTATGCTAGCCACTTGGCTCGAATCTGCTTGAAGGTTCTCGAATCTTCATTTGAAGATTCGAGCCGAGTTTAGATCTAAACCTAACAGCCCCAAATCGACACCATAGCTTCCCCTAACCACCCTGAGTATGGATCTATTGTTTGTTTGGCTCGAATCAGTTCCAAGCTTCTCGAATCTTCTTTTGAAGATTCGGACCAAACAAGAACAAAACTCAGATCTGTTTTAAGCTGACACCAAATGACCCCTAGGCTACCCTCACCCTTGTATCATGTTTGGTTCTCCTCGAATCTGACCAGAAATGGTTAAATCCCAAATCGAACTTTCAAGAACCCTAAAAATACCAAACTTTTGGATTCCGTTCAGATTGAATAAAGATTGAGGTTTAATCGACCTTAGTCGAAGTATTTTCAGTGGAAAATACTTCGACTAAGGTCTGTTTGATTTCAAACAAAATCCGAAGCCGAGTTGAGTTCGAGTCTGATTAAAATTCAGAGGTACTTTTCTATTTCTGTTTGCATATTCTGTATGTATTTTTGTTTGTTTTAATAACTTGTTAATTTTTTTATATTTTTTGTTTTGATTAATTCTGTCATTTTGTCTCATGCCCGTCTATATGATCAAAATATGAAACTGTTTCTGTTGGTTGTGATTGTTCATAATGTAAGTAATCGACTCGATTAAGTTCGTCGATTAGTTATATTATGAATTCTCATTTATGATAATGCTAATAAAAACAGTCTGCTTCTATTGTTTTAGACTGATTATGGACAAATGTTGTAAATAGTCTACTGATTAATACTTGTCAATTAAATCATGTTTGTTTGCAAATCAGTAATTTCAAATGTATGATGTGTATATATTGTTTTCTGAACAGGGCATTGTCAGTATATTGACAATGCTCCTGTGTTTGTTTGATTTATTGTTCAAAGTTAAAGCTCAGTTACTGAACTCAGTGTAATATGTTGCTATGATGATTGGTTCTGAATTCAGTATGATTCTACCAATGTTTGATTGGATGTAATTGTGTTAGGAGTTACATTTTTAATCAGAATTCAGTCCAAACTTTAGGATTGGTTATAGCTGCTTAAACAGATTTTAAAATCTGTATTGTGAAATTCTGAATTTAAGACAGTAATAACATTAATTACAGTAGTAAATCTGGACATTTCTGGGATAAAACAATGAGGATAATATGTTAATAGCAATGTGCTGAAAGTGAAAAGTTAGTGGCTATTATTTAAAGTGATAATGGGAAACAAAGAGTAATGGGGCTGCTGAAAATCAGGATAAGGGCACTTAGATTTAAAGTATTCAAAAGTAGTTTTAATGGAACTTTTCTGATTTTTAAAAAGAGAAAGGGTCCAGGCAGCACTAAAAGAAAGGGGGCATACCTGTATAAATACAGGGACAAATTTAAAAGGAAGGGGATCAGTTTCAGAAAAAGAGAGTTTGGAGAGATTTTGAAAGAAAAAATCTGATTTATCAGTGAGACAGAAAACAGAATTAAGGAGACAGACTTTAAGAGATTTAGAGAGGAAGAGAAAAAATCTGAAAAAAGATACAGTTTTCAGACAGAGAGATAGAGCTTAAAGAGACTGGAAGGGTTACAGTCATAATAAATTTGAAGGAGGGTTACAGTCACACACACACACAGATACAACAACAGCAATAGAAAATCAGAAAAATGGGAATTTAAAACCGAAAAGAAATTGAAATCTGAAATATTGTTCTTTTGTTGAATCTGTTCAACTTTACTTGGTTCCACTGATTCAGTTAACATCTGAAGTGTCTTTTAAAAAATAACTGTACTATGCATCTGTTTTCTTCGGATCTTATTATTGCTCAAATCTGTGGGAATACTGGTATTTTGCTGTTTTGTTACTGCTGCAACTGCTGAAACTTACTTCTTCTACCTCCATTTCCAAGTACATATCCTTTTAAATTCTATGTTGGAAAGAGATTCAGTATGACGGATAAATGAAGTTTGAATTGTAATAATATCTTTATTCATTTGAGCTCTTTAATTAAAAATTCAGTTTTGTTTCTGGATCAAATAAGTAGTATATGTTGATAGGATGACTGTAAGTTAAATATCCTTTATTGAAGACTGTATAAGTGTTGTAACAAGGTTAATTTTCTAAATTTTCATTAAAGTATAGTTGTGATTAAGATTGTCAAGGTAGGAAACATGGCATAAAGTGGGCCATTATTTAAATTTTATGGTGTTGTTAGCTAAGTAAAAGAGTAATGTAGAAATATCAAGAAAACTACATTACTAACTCTTGTTGTTAAATAAGGTTAAGATGATATTGATGGTATATTTTTTATAAAGATAATAGATGTGTGTATAAACGTTGGTGAAAGGTGATATGATATAGCTTGTTACGATGTTAAAACGTTATGAATGTTTACGATATACAGTTAGGTTGCATGTAAGGTAATTTTATTGAATTAACTTGTATAATAATTCCTTTCCTATAAACTCGATGCCTATCTACCTTCATAAAACAAATTGACCAAATAATTAGGCTTATTAGATTAAAAGCGAGTATATGAGAATGAAACGAGATGTATAAGCACCAATTGCAACACTTTATATCAATGGTAATTAGAAATAGAATTTGTTAGTTTCATATACAATTTATTCTTTGGCATACATATATATGTTGTATTTGCTAAAAATCAAATTTTTATCCTTTCACTGAGAATTTGAATAGTCTTGGGATGAACATAATTAATACTCGGAAATTATAGTCAACGGGCAATATTTAAAAAATTGTGAATTTCTTTTAAAAGAATTTAAAGACATCCCTTGAATATGAATTTCTCAGTATTTTCATATAAAATGTGTAGATACAACAAACAATTTGTGGAAAAATCCCTAATATCATTACAAATATTTTGCGCAATTAGGGATACGTTCGCGTACCCTGATTATATTTTTAAAAGCAAAAATTCGGATTATGCGTACGCGCAATTTCGAGCGAATATTTAATAAAAGGATTTTTCAAAGGCGTTAAATTAATTTCATAAAAACCCGCGATGTGCGGTTCAATATTTAAGAAAAACAAATATTCTTGATTCAACACAATCTCGAAAAATGATTGCTTAATAAATATATTATCAAAAGTTATTGTGTACACGTACGCGTGACACAATTCCGCATTTTTTAATTTATAACACGAATATACGTACGCGTAATTCGATTCAAAGAAGGGTCCTTAATAACAATAAGTAAAAGCGATAGAAAATCACGTAACAAAAAGTATTTAATAAAAATCAAGATAATTAAGCCAATAATAAAAACAGTTAAGCGACCGTGCTAGAACCACGGAATTCGGAAATGCCTAACACCTTCTTCCGGATTAACAGAATTCCTTACTCAGGATTTCTGGTTCGCAGAATAATAAACAGAGTCATATTCTCCTCGATTCAGGGATTAAAATTGGTGACTTGGGACGCCTTAAAATTCCCGGGTGGCGACTCTGAAATAATTAAATAAATCCCGTTTCGACTGTCCTTTAATTGGAGAAAACTCCCCACGCGCCCCGCGGGCGCGGTAAAAAGGAGGTGCGACAGCTCTGGCGACTCTGCTGGGGATAAAATTGGTTTCTATCTTCCACTGTAATCCAGAACCACTGGTTCAGGGTTTAAAGAATTCGAGCTTAAAATATTTGTGTTAATTGGCTTTATTTACTATATGATTTTCAACTGTTTATATGCTAATATGCTAAATATTTTTTTTACTGCTTTAATATTATTTGAATTGTGAATATATACAACTGCTACGAAACCCCTTTCTTTCTGAGTCTTCTGAATTTATGGTGTACACGTGCGCGTGACCCACCTTTCTGTTAAAGTCATACCAAATAAGACGGAGTTGGGACAAGTAACTAGGCCGGGCAGACTTTCGTGCTCCCGGTACGTTGCCCCCGCTTCGGCTCAAACTGTCCGTTTGGGTAAGCCAGGTTTAGAACAATCAACCTAAGGTTTTACACTTAGAATAACTCAGCCATGTACCGGATCCCTAGTAGGAACGAATATTTGCATCATATGCATTTGGCCTTGGAGACTCAACACAGGGGTTGGGTCTGTCTAGGACAGGTGAACCCAAAATAAAAAGACCATCATGATGCATCCTACTTGTTACTTGTGCATTCATTTGCCTCGAACATGCTTGTTGACCAGCTTAAATAAAATCATGGTAAGAAGAAAGGAATAAAATGGGTTGTTTTAAAAAAAAAATTCGAAAAAAAATAGTTTTAAATTTTGAAATAAAGGTATTTAATAAATAAAAAAAATTTCGAAAATGATTTTATTTTCAAAAATGAATTTTGACTTTATCAAAATTAAATTTCAGATACAAAATGAGCACCACACAAAGCCCCTCATCCACAAGTACGGAAGAATTTCTATGTCAGCTTCAAATGTGGTGGTATGATTTAGGCGAAGACGGTCAAAAATGGGTCGTCAAGCATTTGGGAAATCTCACGGACATTATGAAAGTTAAACCCCGTGATGATCTGATTGCGGCGTTAGTAACTTTCTGGGATCCTGTTCACAATGTTTTTCGTTTCTCTGACTTCGAGCTTACTCCTACATTAGAGGAGATAGCTGGCTATGTTGGTTTTGACGGAAGTTTAAGAAATCAAAGCTTGATATTCACAAAGGCTCCTTCGGTACATCGATTCTTCGGTCTTCTGAACATCAGCAGTCAAATCAGGAAAAGCAATGTCATCAATGGATGTTGTTCCTTCAACTTTTTGTATTCAAGGTTCGGAAAGTCAGATGGGTTCGAAATTCATGAGAAAGGCCTTACTAATAAGCAAAACAAAGACACTTGGCAGATGCACCGTCGATTTGCTTTCATGGTGGCTTTTCTAGGAGTCATGGTCTTCCCAAATAAAGAGCGAACAATTGATATTCGCACCGCAAAAATTGTGCAAATCCTCACCACCAAAGAAAATCACACCTTTGTCCCCATCATTCTATCAGACATTTATCGGGCTTTGACTTTATGTAAATCAGGAGCAAAGGTCTTCGAAGGATGCAAAATTTTGTTGCAAATGTGGGTGATGGAGCATCTCCAACAACAGCCCAAGATCATACAGTATGGGTCAAACAATGATAATTGCATCGAGAGCTATGAGGAAAGAACAAAAAATTATCAGGCTCCAGAAGGGATAGAAGCATGGGTATCTCATCTAAAGGCTTTAACGGCAAATCAAATTGAATGGACTCTGGGATGGCTCCCGATGAGGGAAGTAATACACATGTCAGCCTCAAATAGTTATCTACTACTATTGGGATTGAGAAGCATTCAGCCATATGCACCACTGAGAGTCCTAAGGCAATTAGGGAGATATCAAATAGTTCCTGATGATGAAGATTTGAGTGTGCAAGTAATCGAATTACACCCAGAAGCCACTATTCCCGAGGCTCTACTTCAGCAGATGTGGAATGGGTGCCGATACTTGAAAAGTGATACTCAAGTCCCAGACGCTACAAAGGGTGAGATAAATCCTGGATATGCAAGGTGGTTCGAAAAACGGTCTCGCGTGGATGATGTACCAGAACCTGAGCTAAAAAGGCCAACAAAAAGACCCCATGTTCAAAACTTCAATGATAAAATCCAAGAGCGGTTGATCTGGGGAGAAAAAGAAAAAGGGTACAAAGCAACTATCCATGCCCTAAAAGAAAATCTAAGAAGCCTCAGTTTGGAGAAAGATTTGCAAGCACAAGAAGCCGAAGGCGAGAAAAAGAGTCTAGCTTGTGAGAATGAAAATCTTCATGCTCGATTCCAAAAAATGAAAAGAGTTTCTGAAACGCCAAAGAGGAGCTGGAAGGATCAAAAAACCATCGCCAATCTCTTTGAAAGAATGCAAGATTATGATTCCATTCTTGCGGAAAACGAAAGGGCATTGAGCAAAGCAAAAGAAAGGATCCAACAATTAAACGAAGAAGCCAGATCTAACAAGGAACGCCAAGATAGGCAATCCGAAAAAGACAAGGCACAATTCAAGAAGGAAAAAGACTATTGGATGCGATCAGAAGACCAGCTTCGTGCACAAATAGAAGAGGCAAGAAGATGCAACAGAGAACATCAACAAGCAGACCTCGACAGGGAAAGATCGCAAGCAAGATTAGAGCAAGGCCAGACTCCGAGCTCTGTTAGAATCAGCTCTAGATCGTGAAAACCGTGTCAGAGATATAGCCACCACTCGTCAGCAGCAATTGCAAGACCAAGACCAACGTCTCCAAGGTTTCAGGGCACAAATCCACGACCTGGCAGTCTTCACATCTCAAAGTTATGTAAACTGCCAAGGAATGGATTATGAAAGATTTACTGAGCATGCGCCCACTTTTGCTCGTCATCTAGCAATGGAGTTGGAAAGGATGTATCGTACGCTGGGAGGCCATCCAGGTCAAGCCCCACATTGAGCAGATAATCCAATATTTGACAACAAAAGTGGAAAGTGGGGCACGTTGTGAGATGTTAAGAATTGTATCTTTTATTTTGATTTAAGTGTGTGTTTTCAAGCCATTTTCTTAAAGTTTTCAAATGTAATTCCATCTTTGTGTAATGAATAAAAGTGATTGCCTTTGGTCCAAACTACGCAAGGTCTGATTCGTGTGAGGCATGATACGTAGGCAATCTCAAAGATTCGACCACCACGATAAAAGATATATATAATAAATAAAAGTGAATAACAATAAAAATTTCAAGAAAGCTGGGACGACACAAGCAGCCGAGCAAATGCATAATAGAAAGGGATTATTTGTCTAGGAGCATTGCATCTCAACGTGTGATTATATATGTGTTAAACTCTCAAAACTAACAAGTTTGTCCATTTCCAGAATTCAAGCAGTTAGTTTCTCTAAAGAGTATACTGGCATATTATCACTATCACACAAGATCAAAAGGACCAATACCCGAAAGTATGTCTATCCCAGATGTTGACACAGGTATGGAGATAGAGGAGATGGATGTCGGGAAAATGAAAGAAGAGATGTTTAAGCTCAAGCAGCAAATGGCTGAGATGTACCAAGCTTGGTCTACAGGACAGTTACCCCCATCTTACCCAAATAACCCTGCTCCATCAATGACCCAAACTCAGGATAATATCACCACTGAATTATCCCCAAACTTCCCCATTTACCAGCACTACCGAGGCACCACCTCTCAGACACCGCAGTCTCCACCTCCAAAACCCGTTCCATATTTTCCTCCACCTATGACTCCTGTTTTCGTAGCACCTCCCCCTGCTACATTTCATAAATCTCCAAGTGAGCCTATATTCCAGGCCCAGGACAACCAATATTACCCCCGGAGCCCACCTTCAAAGCCTCCGAAATCAATTCAACTGCTCCTCGGTTTGATCTCCCAACCGAAATTGACAAGCCAGCCAAAAATGCTGAACAAGAAGAGATGTTCAGGAAGGTCAAAAGTCTAGAACAATCGTTCCGAGACATGCGGGGATTAGGTGGGCAAGTCAGTGTAGCATACAAAGATTTATGCTTATTCCCTAATGTACAATTGCCAGTTGGCTTCAAGATGCCCAAATTTGACCTATACAGCGGGCACGGCGACCCAGTAGCCCACTTAAGGGGTTTCTGTAGCAAGATGCGAGGAGCTGGGGGAAAGGATGAATTATTGATGGCTTACTTCAGTCAAAGTCTAAGCGGATCAGCTTTGGAGTGGTATACACGCCAGGACCATGGAAGATGGTACACCTGGGATGACCTGGCACAGGCATTCGCATACCATTTCCAATACAATCTGGAAATCATCCCAGATCGATTATCTTTGACAAAATTTGAGAAGAAGCACAATGAAAGCTTCAGAGAGTATGGTTTTCGGTGGAGAGAACAGGCAGCAAGAGTGGATCCTCCTATGAAGGAGAGTGAAATGGTAGACTACTTCCTCCAAGCCTTGGAACCGACTTACTATGCCCACTTGGTTTCAGCGGTTGGGAAATCATTCAACGAAGTAGTGAAGATGGGAGGTATGGTGGAAGAAGGCCTCAAGACAAATAAAATCATGAGCTATTCAGCAATTAAGGCAACTACTCAAGCTATTCAAGGCGGGGTAGGAGGAATCGGAAGAAAGAAGAGGGAGGAAGCAACAGTAGTTGATTCAGGAATTTGGCCGGGACCCAGAGGTTCACCGCTTTACTATAATCAGCAACGACCTCGCCAATCAGCTTACCACCATGATTCATCCCAACACTACTATCACCCTTCAGAGCCTCATTTTTCCATTAACCATGCTCAAGCATACAATCAGCCACCTGTTCACACCAATTGGCGTGCTCCTGTCACACCAAATACTTACCCACGAGCCTATCCCGGACCAGGTTTCAGGCCTAGGCCAGCATTCAGGGGAGAAAGGGAACAGAAAAAGAAAACTTACACTCCATTGGGAGAGTCTTACACTAGTCTATTCCACAGGCTGAGACAGCTAGACATGCTGAGACCAATACAATCCAAGCTACCCAATCCTCCTCCAAAGAATCTGGATTACACCATTAGCTGTGAATATTGCTCCGGTGCACCAGGCCATGATACGGAGAAATGCTGGCATTTGAAAAATGCAATACAAGAGCTGATTGATACTAATAAAATCGAGGTTCAAACCCCCGAAGCCCCAAATATCAATAGAAATCCAATGCCAGCCCATCAAGAGGCTAATATGATAGAAATCATACAAGCTGATGGGGAGACAAAGAAGCCGTCACAAACTGTCATGATGATCAAATCTCATGAAACCAAGCCAGATAAGCAGTTAACAGAGGAGAAGCCGGTATCCAAGCAGAACAGAAATGGTAATGGACCATCTATGATAATCTAGGAGGAATCATCGAGCAAAGTTGCCGCAAAACAAGAAAAGCCGAAAGTGATAGTACTAGGGGTTGCTAACAAACCCATTATATTCGTGGAAGGGGCCCGTACAGATCGGGTTATTATTGCACCTATAATTCAGCTGCCAGTCATCAACAACAAAGCCATCCCATGGAACTATGAACGGGTGACTGTAATGTACAAGGGCAAAGAAATCAAGGAAGAAGTGTGTGAGGTGCAAGGCTTGACACGTTCGGGAAGATGTTTTACTCCCGAAGAGTTGAGAAAAACTAAAAACAATCCAATGCCAACAAAGAGAGCTGTGACGGAAGAAGAGGCGGAGGAGTTTTTAAGAAAAATGAAACTCCATGATTATTCTGTTGTGGATCAATTAAAGAAGACCCCCGCTCAAATTTCATTGTTGTCATTACTGATCCATTCAGAGGAACACCGTCTGGCGTTGATGAAAATCCTGAATGAAGCTCATGTTCCTGAAAAGATCTCTGTAAATCATTTGGGAAAAATAGCCAACAGAATCTTTGAGACAAACAGAATTACGTTTGCTGATGATGAATTACCTGTGGAAGGTACCGAGCACAACAGAGCTCTTTAACTCACCGTGAAATGTGAAAACTCCGTAGTAACCCGGGTATTGGTTGACAATGGATCAAGTGCAAACATATGCCCTCTCTCCACTTTAAACAAATTAAAAATTAAAGAGGAGAGGATCCAGAAGAATAGTATCTGCGTACGGGGGTTTGACGGTAGAAGCAGAGATTCATTTGGCGACATAGTGTTGGAACTAACAATAGGGCTAGTTGAATTCACAATGGAATTCCAAGTGTTGGACATAACTATTTCTTACAACTTGTTATTGGGTCGACCATGGATCCATGCTGCTAAAGCAGTCCCGTCAACACTACATCAGGTTGTCAAGTTTGAATGGGATCATCAAGAAGTAGTCGTGTATGGAGAAGAAAGTTTAAATGCTCATATCAGTACCATTATACCGGTCGAGGGAACAGAAAATGACCAGGGACTATGGGTATACCAAGTGACCGACACAGTGTCGATAGAGAAAATTCCAGAGGGGAAATATCTTCCAAATCCAAAGATATCCTCTGCATCAGTCATGGTAGCTTATGAAATGTTAAAAAATGGCTTTATACCCGGCAAAGGTCTGGGTTTATCTTTGCAAGGAATTATACAACCAGTATCTCTCCCCGAGAACTGGGGAACATTCGGTTTGGGGTTCATACCCACTGCCAATGACGTGATAAGGGCTAGGAAGCTGAAACACCAAGCATGGGTTCTTCCAAAAACCAGTCCCACATCTGTCAAAGTCTTTTGTCAAGACCGGTGCTAAAAATCGCCCGATAACAACAATTCCTAAATCCCGGGTCAATCCTGAGAAGGAATTAATTGAAAGGTTCGAGAAATTGTTTAGTGATGTGAATATGTTGGAAAGCGGAGAAGGGTGTAGCAACGCAGAAGTTCAATTCGTTGGGCCAGAAACAAAGCTCAATAATTGGAAAGCCACTCCTCTCCCAATTCGAAAGGAGTCTTGGTAGTTTATTTTGATTTTCTTTCAGTTTGTTTGGGTTACTTCAGGGTTGTAATCCCAAAGCTTATCTTACAGTTTGTTTGAAGTGTGCAAACCTTGTTATCTTTCATCATCCAATAAAAAGCAGTTTCCTTTTTATTATCATTCCTAATAGCTTTCTTTTCTTTTTCTTCTTTCCTGTACAGTTCCTTTTACGCTGGCTCTAGTGATATGGCATGCATGAGGAATCCTCAGCCCAGTCTTAAAAATCAATCTGGTTCCGAAATATTAATTCAAGAAATATATTGTGATTATGAATCAGAATATGATGAAGATGAGGTTTTTGAAGAGATTAGTAAAGAGTTAATTCACTTTGAGGAAAAAATCAAACCTAACTTGAGTGATACCGAGGACATCAATATAGGGGACACGAGTAATATCCGAGAAACTAAAATAAGTGTCCATCTGGAACCAAAGATCCGAGAGGAGTTAATTAAAGCACTCATAGAATTCAAAGATGTTTTTGCATGGTCGTATGACGACATGCCGGGCCTGAGCACTGATTTAGTGGTTCACAAATTGCCCACCGATCCAACGGTGCCTCCTGTCAAGCAGAGGCTGAGAAAATTCAAGCCTGACATGAGTGTGAGAATTAAGGAAGAAATCACCAAACAATTGGAAGCAAAGGTCATTCGAGTCACTCGATATCCTGTTTGGTTGGCTAATATCGTTCCTGTACCAAAGAAAGACGGCAAAATTAGAGTATGCGTCGACTATCACAATCTCAACAAAGCAAGTCCAAAGGATAATTTCCCATTACCCAATATCCATATTTTGATCGACAATTGTGCCAAGCATGATATAGGGTCTTTCGTGGATTGTTATGCCGGGTATCATCAAATTCTAATGGATGAAGAAGATGCAGAAAAGACGGCATTCATCACACCATGGGGAACTTATTGCTACCGGGTAATGCCATTCGGTTTAAAGAACGCCGGAGCAACCTATATGAGAGCAATGACCACAGTGTTTCATGATATGATACACAAGGAGATTGAGGTATACGTGGACGATGTGATCATAAAATCAAAGCATCAGGCCGACCACGTTGGGGATTTGAGGAAGTTCTTCTTAAGACTTCGCAGGTACAACCTCAAGCTTAACCCTGCCAAGTGCGCATTTGGAGTTCCATCTGGAAAGTTGCTGGGATTCATAGTCAGTCGACGAGGCATCGAGCTAGACCCATCAAAAATCAAAGCCATCCAAAAATTGCCACCTCCCAGGAACAAAACTGAAGTAATGAGTTTGTTGGGAAGGTTGAATTATATCAGCAGGTTTATTGCTCAGCTCACAACAACTTGTGAGCCAATTTTCAAATTGTTGAAAAAGGATGCTGCGGTCAAATGGACCGATGAGTGTCAAGAAGCGTTCGATAAGATAAAAGGGTACTTGTCGAACCCACCCGTGTTGGTCCCGCCAGAGCCAGGAAGACCTTTGATTCTTTACTTGACGGTTTTGGAAAATTCATTTGGTTGTGTATTGGGGCAACATGACCTTCACTGGCAGAAAAGAACAGGCCATCTATTACCTTAGCAAGAAGTTCACAGCTTATGAGGTTAAGTATACTCATCTGGAAAAGACATGTTGCGCCCTAACATGGGTAGCTCAAAAATTGAAACACTATTTGTCATCCTACACTACTTACCTCATTTCTCGGTTGGATCCATTGAAATACATTTTTCAAAAGCCTATGCCAACGGGAAGACTGGCAAAGTGGCAGATATTACTCACAGAATTCGACATCATCTATGTGACTCGAACTGCAATGAAGGCTCAAGCACTGGTCGATCATTTAGCCGAAAACCCGGTCGATGAGGAATATGAGCCGTTGAAAACTTATTTTCCTGACGAAGAAACAATGCATATCGACGAGGTGGAGCGAATTGAAAAGCCTGGCTGGAAACTTTTCTTTGATGGAGCCGCCAACATAAAAGGAGTCGGAATAGGAGCTGTATTCATTTCTGAAACAGGGTATCACTATCCTGTTACGGCTCAATTGCGATTTTATTGCACCAATAATATGGCTGAATATGAAGCTTGCATTTTGGGTTTAAGGCTAGCCGCAGACATGGGTATCCGAGAAATCTTAGTCATGGGAGATTCGGATCTTTTGGTACATCAAATTCAAGGAGAATGGGAAACCCGAGACTTGAAGCTCATACCATACCGACAATGTCTACATGATCTTTGTCAGCGGTTTCAATCAGTGGAATTCCAACATATTCCAAGAATCCATAATGAGGTGGCCGATGCATTGGCTACCCTGGCATCAATGTTGCACCATCCGGACAAAGCTTATGTAGATCCAATACATATTCAAGTCCACGATCAGCACGCTTATTGCAATATGGTTGAAGAAGAATTTGATGGTGAACCATGGTTCCACGACATCAAGGAGTATATCAGGATGGGGATATATCCCGCACAAGCCACAGGAGATCAAAAGAGGACCATTAGGCGATTAGCAAATGGATTCTTCTTAAGCGGAGGAGTTTTGTATAAAAGAACACCAGATCTTGGATTATTAAGATGCATAGATGCCAGACAAGCTACAGCTGTCATGTCTGAAGTACATTCAGGAGTTTGCGGACCCCACATGAGTGGATATGTGTTGGCAAAGAAAATCCTCCGAGCTGGTTACTATTGGCTTACCATGGAGCGAGATTGTATCAGTTTTGTGCGCAAGTGTCATCAATGCCAAATACACGGAGATTTGATTCATTCTCCACCATCCGAGTTGCACACAATGTCGGCACCATGGCCCTTCGTTGCCTGGGGCATGGATGTGATTGGACCAATTGAGCCGGCAGCATCCAATGGGCACAGGTTCATTCTGGTAGCTATTGATTATTTTACCAAATGGGTTGAGGCCAAGACATTCAAATCAGTGACCAAGAAAGCTGTGGTCGATTTTGTCCACTCAAATATCATATGTCGATTCGGAATCCCGAAGGTGATCATCACAGATAACGGTGCTAATCTTAACAGCAACTTAATGAAGGAAGTATGTCAACAGTTTAAGATTACACATCGTAACTCTACCCCATATCGGCCCAAGGCGAATGGAGCAGTAGAAGCAGCCAACAAAAACATAAAGAAGATACTTCGGAAAATGGTAGAAGGTTCAAAACAATGGCATGAAAAATTACCATTTGCATTATTGGGATACCGCACTACTGTTCGCACTTCAGTAGGAGCCACTCCTTATTTGTTGGTATATGGCACTGAAGCAGTAATTCCTGCAGAAGTTGAGATTCCTTCCCTTCGGATCATCGCCGAAGCAAAGATTGATGATGATGAATGGGTCAAAACCCGTCTGGAACAGTTAAACTTGATTGATGAAAAACGATTGACCGCAGTATGCCATGGTCAATTATATCAAAGAAGAATAGAAAGAGCATACAACAAAAAGGTGCGTCCTCGGAAAGTTTGAAGTAGGTCAGCATGTGCTGAAACGTATTCTTCCACATCAGGTTGAAGCAAAAGGCAAATTTGCCCCGAATTGGCAAGGACCATTCATTGTGACCAGAGTATTATCGAATGGTGCACTATGTTTAACAGATATTGAAGGCAAATGCATAGATATGGCGATCAATTCTGACGCGGTAAAGAGATATTATGCATAACTTTTTGAATGTTTGTATTTAGCACTATTTCGAAGATTGGAATGACAAAGGCAATTTATTCTGCTATCCAAACACTATACCATTTGCTTTCCCTTTGAGCCATACTTGTTTCTTTCTTACCCCCCCTCTTGGAAGCAATGAAATTCAAAAAAAAACATCACTATTATTAGGTGAACTACGTTTGACCTGATTCCTCAAAGAAGGATACGTAGGCGCCTCACGGCTCGGTCATAGGGTGCACAATGTACATGATGTGCACAAAAAGTTATGTCAAGCGACCCCAATCAAAAACTGGGGCAGAAATTGTATTGGAAATAAGAAAAGATTCCAAGAGTTGTAATTTTAAACCCATACCAGAACTATTTAGCTGTTAATACCTTTTCCATTTCTAGCCCCATACCAGAAAGACCTTTCGACCAATCTTAGAAAAATGCTGAGTCAAGCAAATGAAGATGGTTCATAATACTCTGGTACAAACAAGAAAAGAAAGTAAAAATGAGAGAGTCTTATAGGTGAAAACCCACACGGGCACCATAAGGCGACGGAAGTTGAGAGAAAAGTAAAATGAGAGAGTCTTATTGGTGAAAACCTTCATAGGCACCCTAAGGCGAAAAGGAAGTGAGAAATGAACAAATGAGGAAAGTTTATCGGTGAAAACTCTTTAAGACGTTACAAGTCCAACAGGTCTGTGAAATGAAAAATGAAGTTGGGTTATGGAAATTTTGGCAAAAACAAAAATGAGACAATTGAAAGGAGATTGATTAAAAGACTGGGTTGATTAATCCGAAATGCATACCCTGATCATTGGTGCCAGTAACTCCAATCAGATAAGTTTTTATTCTTTCTCCAACAGTCATCCAAAATTGGATTTTTCTTTTCATTCTATAATTGTCGAAATCAACGTGTTTCGTCACTAATAATCTTACTTTTCTAAAAGCTTTGAGATAAGTTTTATTCCAAACAAATAAGAAGGAATGTCAAGGTATACTACCGAGATTCAAGGTTACAAAATACAGCCACGAAAGGTGGGAGATAAAAGATATGGGTGTAAGAAAGGTGAAATTAAAAAATGGATCAGCAAAGTCAGAAGGGACATATGATTACAGTTAAAAGGGTTTGAAGGAAAACATACAGAGGGGAATCCTATAGTCAAGGATCAATTACAAGGACAAAACAGTCTTTTCAACCATTCCAAGGCAACAAAGAGAAACGAAGAGAAGCATCACCATCGGCAAGAATACCCCAGTCAACCACCCTGCTTTAAACTAACGAAGTTTTCTTTGATTTAAAACAGGGGCAAATACAATATTTGTGTCAGGAAATACCTGGATGAAGAAGTTAAAAAGAAGACAGGCGTCCACCTGGAGAATAAGGATGAAGAATTAAAGAAGTCAGGCGTCCACCTGGAGAATGAGGATGAGAAAAGAAGAAGTCAGGCGTCCACCTGGAGAATGAGGATGAGAATTGAAGAAGTCAGGCGTCCACCTGGAGAATGAGGATAAGAAAAGAAAAAGTCAGGCGTCCACCTGGAGAATGAGGATAAGAATCAAAGAAGTCAGGCGTCCACCTGGAGAATGAGGATGAGAATTAAAGAAGTCAGGCGTCCACCTGGAGAATGAGGATGAGAAAAGAAGAAGTCAGGCGTCCACCTGGAGAATGAGGATGAGAAAAGAAGAAGTCAGGCGTCCACCTGGAGAATGAGGATGAGAATTGAAGAAGTCAGGTGTCCACCTGGAGAATGAGGATGAAGAAAAGAAGAAATCAGGCGTCCACCTGGAGAATGAGGATGAAGAATTAAAGAAGTCAGGCGTCCACCTGGAGAATAAGGATGAAGAATTAAAGAAGTCAGGCGTCCACCTGGAGAATGAGGATGAGAAAAGAAGAAGTCAGGCGTCCACCTGGAGAATGAGGATGAGAATTGAAGAAGTCAGGTGTCCACCTGGAGAATGAGGATAAGAAAAGAAGAAGTCAAGCGTCCACCTGGAGAATGAGGATAAGAATCAAAGAAGTCAGGCGTCCACCTGGAGAATGAGGATGAGAATTAAAGAAGTCAGGCGTCCACCTGGAGAATGAGGATGAGAAAAGAAGAAGTCAGGCGTCCACCTGGAGAATGAGGATGAGAAAAAGAAGTCAGGCGTCCACCTGAAGAATAAGGATGAAGAAAAGAAGAAATCAGGCATCCACCTGGAGAATGAGGATGAAGAATTAAAGAAGTCAGGCGTCCACCTGGAGAATGAGGATGAAGAAAAAGAAGTCAGGCGTCCACCTGGAGAATGAGGATGAAGAAAAGAAGAAATCAGGCGTCCACCTGGAGAATGAGGATGAAGAATTAAAGAAGTCAGGCGTCCACCTGGAGAATGAGGATGAGAATTAAAGAAGAAGTCAGGCGTCCACCTGGAGAATGAGGATGAGAAAAGAAGAAGTCAGGCGTCCACCTGGAGAATGAGGATGAGAATTGAAGAAGTCAGGCGTCCACCTGGAGAATGAGGATGAAAAAAAGAAGAAGTCGGGTGTCTACCTGGAGAATGAGGATGAGAAAAAAAGAAGTCAGGCGTCCACCTGGAGAATGAGGATGAAGAAAGAAAAGAAGCAGTCAAGGCACCCACTTGAAGAACGAGGGAATGAAATTGAAGTGTTGAAATCAAAAGTCCGCTCATATGAAAAAGGAGCACACTTAGAATTAATAAAGCAGAGGAGTCCAACAGAATCCCCAGCAAGAAACAACAAGAGTTCCAAAAGAAAATACGGGACGCAATGAAAAGGAATACAGAATAAGCCAAATGCCCAAGAGTCACCAAGATATCAAGACAACAAGAAACGCAAGGGCATGATCTAGATAAGATTTTTATAATTCCTGTATCATAATCTAGTTTAGTTTTTTGTATTACCTTTGAAGTAAGGTGTAACAAGGAGGTCAGCAAGCAGTAAAAACGGCATGAAGCAGCAGTAACATCACAGTCCCACGGTAGTCCCAGCTACCCAAAATTCCCGAACTACATTGACCTGATTCCTTTATAGCCAAGGATATGTAGGAAACTTTTGAAGCAGAGGTTCGGTCAAATCTTTCTAAAAATGCTTCCCACGGAGTATTCGAACGGGCAAAAATCGCTCGTATCCGCTCACTTTATCTTTGCACAAAAACTCTTCGAGTTTCCGCACAAAGAGGGGCAGCTGTGAGCACGTGATTTTTGCCTTACGAAAACTACTCCAAAATAAAATCAAAAAATAAAATAAATTTCTTTTACTGTGTAATTTTTGAATTTGCGTGGTGTTAAATATTTGTGTTATGACCATAAATGTTTACTTTGTCATAAATAAAATGAAAAATAAAATAAAATACATGTTGCATGCATATAGGATTTAATTACGTATTTAAAAGATAATTTAAATAAAATCACAAAAATATGCAATAGTTCTATTTTAAATATTTCACTGTGTGATTAATGTTTTGTCTATGTATTAATAGGAAATTTATCTTTGTAAGGGTAATTTTGTTTTTACTATTTTTATTAAGAATTTAATAATTAGGAATTTAATTAGGAAATTAAAAGAAGTAGAAATTAAGTGGGTAAAACGGATCTGGGCCAAATCTTAAACAAAACAATCAGGCCCAAACCATTTTAACCCACCCCCACAGCCCAATCCAAAACAGCCCAGGTACCGGTCCAATTCAGCTACGCCAAACGACGTCGTTTGGTGATCATTCATCAAGGGCCGTTAGATTAGATCAATTCAACGGCTGAGATACACTACCCTTACCCGGAACCCTCTACCCGACCCATCGCCCCGACTCAGCCCGACCCTGGCATTAAACCAAACGACATCGTTTGGTTTAATGAACGAATCCTGGCCACTCATTCTGATTGATCTAACGGTCAAGATCAATCCACCCCTCCCCTATATAAGTTCCAGACCCCTACCCCGGCCCCCCTAACTAAACCCCCCCTCTCTACTGTTCATCGTCACCTTCCTCAAACCCCCCCCCTTAACCCTAGCCGCCCTAAGACCCCAAAGCCTGAAACCCGGCGGCATCAACGCCGCCGGTCACCACCTTAACAACCTAGAACCCCCTGAACATCCTCTATCCAGTTATGCTATCCACTTGGCTCGAATATGCTTGAAGGTTCTCGAATCTTCATTTGAAGATTCGAGCCGAGTTTAGATCTAAACCTAGCAGCCCCAAATCGACACCATAGCTTCCCCTAACCACCCTGAGTATGAATCTATTGTTTGTTTGGCTCGAATCAGTTCCAAGCTTCTCGAATCTTCTTTTGAAGATTCGGACCAAACAAGAACAATCTCAGATCTGTTTTAAGCTGACACCAAATGACCCCTAGGCTACCCTCACCCTTGTATCATGTTTGGTTCTCCTCGAATCTGACCAGAAATGGTTAAATCCCAAATCGAACTTTCAAGAACCCTAAAAATACCAAACTTTTGGATTCCGTTCAGATTGAATAAAGATTGAGGTTTAATCGACCTTAGTCGAAGTATTTTCAGTGGAAAATACTTCGACTAAGGTCTGTTTGATTTCAAACAAAATCCGAAGCCGAGTTGAGTTCGAGTCTGATTAAAATTCAGAGGTACTTTTCTATTTCTGTTTGCATATTCTGTATGTATTTTTGTTTGTTTTAATAACTTGTTAATTTTTTTATATTTTTTGTTTTGATTAATTCTGTCATTTTGTCTCATGCCCGTCTATATGATCAAAATATGAAACTGTTTCTGTTGGTTGTGATTGTTCATAATGTAAGTAATCGACTCGATTAAGTTCGTCGATTAGTTATATTATGAATTCTCATTTATGATAATGCTAATAAAAACAGTCTGCTTCTATTGTTTTAGACTGATTATGGACAAATGTTGTAAATAGTCTACTGATTAATACTTGTCAATTAAATCATGTTTGTTTGCAAATCAGTAATTTCAAATGTATGATGTGTATATATTGTTTTCTGAACAGGGCATTGTCAGTATATTGACAATGCTCCTGTGTTTGTTTGATTTATTGTTCAAAGTTAAAGCTCAGTTACTGAACTCAGTGTAATATGTTGCTATGATGATTGGTTCTGAATTCAGTATGATTCTACCAATGTTTGATTGGATGTAATTGTGTTAGGAGTTACATTTTTAATCAGAATTCAGTCCAAACTTTAGGATTGGTTATAGCTGCTTAAACAGATTTTAAAATCTGTATTGTGAAATTCTGAATTTAAGACAGTAATAACATTAATTACAGTAGTAAATCTGGACATTTCTGGGATAAAACAATGAGGATAATATGTTAATAGCAATGTGCTGAAAGTGAAAAGTTAGTGGCTATTATTTAAAGTGATAATTGGAAACAAAGAGTAATGGGGCTGCTGAAAATCAGGATAAGGGCACTTAGATTTAAAGTATTCAAAAGTAGTTTTAATGGAACTTTTCTGATTTTTAAAAAGAGAAAGGGTCCAGGCAGCACTAAAAGAAAGGGGGCATACCTGTATAAATACAGGGACAGATTTAAAAGGAAGGGGATCAGTTTCAGAAAAAGAGAGTTTGGAGAGATTTTGAAAGAAAAAATCTGATTTATCAATGAGACAGAAAACAAAATTAAGGAGACAGACTTTAAGAGATTTAGAGAGGAAGAGAAAAAATCTGAAAAAGATACAGTTTTCAGACAGAGAGATAGAGCTTAAGGGGACTGGAAGGGTTACAGTCATAATAAATTTGAAGGAGGGTTACAGTCACACACACACACAGATACAACAACAGCAATAGAAAATCAGAAAAATGGGAATTTAAAACCGAAAAGAAATTGAAATCTGAAATATTGTTCTTTTGTTGAATCTGTTCAACTTTACTTGGTTCCACTGATTCAGTTAACATCTGAAGTGTCTTTTAAAAAATAACTGTACTGTGCATCTGTTTTCTTCGGATCTTATTATTGCTCAAATCTGTGGGAATACTGGTATTTTGCTGTTTTGTTACTGCTGCAACTGCTGAAACTTACTTCTTCTACCTCCATTTCCAGGTACATATCCTTTTAAATTCTATGTTGGAAAGAGATTCAGTATGACGGATAAATGAAGCTTGAATTGTAATAATATCTTTATTCATTTGAGCTCTTTAATTAAAAATTCAGTTTTGTTTCTGGATCAAATAAGTAGTATATGTTGATAGGATGACTGTAAGTTAAATATCCTTTATTGAAGACTGTATAAGTGTTGTAACAAGGTTAATTTTCTAAATTTTCATTAAAGTATAGTTGTGATTAAGATTGTCAAGGTAGGAAACATGGCATAAAGTGGGCCATTATTTAAATTTTATGGTGTTGTTAGCTAAGTAAAAGAGTAATGTAGAAATATCAAGAAAACTACATTACTAACTCTTGTTGTTAAATAAGGTTAAGATGGTATTGATGGTATATTTTTTATAAAGATAAAAGATGTGTGTATAAACGTTGGTGAAAGGTGATATGATATAGCTTGTTACGATGTTAAAATGTTATGAATGTTTACGATATACCGTTAGGTTGCATGTAAGGTAAATTTATTGAATTAACTTGTATAATAATTCCTTTCCTATAAACTCGATGCCTATCTACCTTCATAAAACAAATTGACCAAATAATTAGGCTTATTAGATTAAAAGCGAGTATATGAGAATGAAACGAGATGTATAAGCACCAATTGCAACACTTTATATCAATGGTAATTAGAAATAGAATTTGTTAGTTTCATATACAATTTATTCTTTGGCATACATATATATGTTGTATTTGCTAAAAATCAAATTTTTATCCTTTCACTGAGATTTTGAATAGTCTTGGGATGAACATAATTAATACTCGGAAATTATAGTCAACGGGCAATATTTAAAAAATTGTGAATTTCTTTTAAAAGAATTTAAAGACATCCCTTGAATATGAATTTCTCAGTATTTTCATATAAAATGTGTAGATACAACAAACAATTTGTGGAAAAATCCCTAATATCATTACAAATATTTTGCGCAATTAGGGATACGTTCGCGTACCTTGATTATATTTTTAAAAGCAAAAATTCGGATTATGCGTACGCGCAATTTCGAGCGAATATTTAATAAAAGGATTTTTTTAAGCATTAAATTAATTTCATAAAAATCCGCGATGTGCGGTTCAATATTTAAGAAAAACAAATATTCTTGATTCAACACAATCTCGAAAAATGATTGCTTAATAAATATATTATCAAAAGTTATTGTGTACACGTACGCGTGACACAATTCCGCATTTTTTTAATTTATAACACGAATATACGTACGCGTAATTCGATTCAAAGAAGGGTCCTTAATAACAATAAGTAAAAGCGATAGAAAAATCACGTAACAAAAAGTATTTAATAAAAATCAAGATAATTAAGCCAATAATAAAAATAGTTAAGCGACCGTGCTAGAACCACGGAATTCGGAAATGCCTAACACCTTCTTCCGGATTAACAGAATTTCTTACTCAGGATTTCTGGTTCGCAGAATAATAAACAGAGTCATATTCTCCTCGATTCAGGGATTAAAATTGGTGACTTGGGATGCCTTAAAATTCCCGGGTGGCGACTCTGAAATAATTAAATAAATCCCGTTTCGACTGTCCTTTAATTGGAGAAAACTCCCCACGCGCCCCCGCGGGCGCGGTAAAAAGGAGGTGCGACACACATGGTTTGGTTAAATGGTCAAAACGCAACAATTGACTAAGAGGCACGGATGGAGACAGCCACGGGAAGAGGAATTTAAATAGGCACGAGACGAAGTGCAGATACGAGTCACGTACCAATTCAAGTCATTTACAGCCAACGGATTAGAAGGCATTAAAGACAAAGATCTGATGACAGAAAGGAGTCCAAATTCATTATTAAATACCTGATACGTTAGAAAATTGGTATTTAATAGGAATGATTGTATAACGGCTTATTTAATATCATTTATTACTCATAATTATATCATTAAAGCTGAGGCTTCATTCCTTTACCTAGAATTACCTATAAAAGGAAGAAGTATCATCATTTGTGAGGACACAGAATACTATTGGGAACTCATTGAAATACAAAACTATTTACGATTTTTTCATCATTCTCAAAAGTATTTTATTTTCGTCTCCTGATTATTAGTAACCCGAATTTCTTTTTAGCTTTGACCAAAGACTCAGATTTTTGGTTAAACAAATTGGTTCCGTTACCGGAAATCTGATAATCTTTTCTTTTAAGCTATATCTTGTCCATTGTCGTCACCATGTCAAACAACAACACCGACAATAATAGTAATAACACATTGGGAAACCATGAGAATCAAATACATCAAAATCAAGATGACATGGTTCCCTCTCCTCCAGATTCACCACGTCAATCTCGTGAAGGCACTCCTGTTACTGAATCCCGTGCTGATCAATAAGAACAATCTGAACACTTTGAAGGAGTTACAACTGAAGCTTTACAAAAGCTAATTGATGCACATGTTGGCAAAGCTCTTCAGGCACTTGTTAGTCGATTGCCTGCTGCACCACCCACACCAACTCCTAATAATAATACATTGGAGAATCCCCGTTCTGGTCTTGATAATTCTGGAAACGGAGCAACCCCCAGTGAACCACAGGAAGGGGGACCAGGTAATTCAAATAATTCATATTTGCAAAATTTAGTACTAACCTTGCAGAAACAGATTAAGGAACAAAATGAGCGTATTGAACAAATCCCTGGAGTTCCGCCTATAATAAAAGGAGTAGACATGGACAAATACTCACAACAACCATGGAAGCCAAGTGCTGCTCCCCTTCCGATTCCGAAAAAGTTCAAAATGCCTGACATCCCAAAATATGATGGTACTACAGACGCACGTGACCATGTGACTACATTTACAACAGGCGTGAAAGGCAACGACTTGACCAAACAAGAAATTGAATCAGTACTGGTCAAGAAATTTGGAGAAACACTCACCAAGGGTGTATTAACCTGGTATTCTCTTTTATCTGAAAATTCTATTAATTCTTTTGCTGAGCTTGCAGATTCTTTTATTAAAGCACATTCGGGAGCACAAAAGGTTGAGAAAAAAATGGAAGATATTTTCAAAATCAAACAAGGGGATTCGGAGTTGCTTAGAAATTTTGTTGATAGATTCCAGCGTGAAAGAATGACTCTACCTCGTGTGCCTGACAATTGGGCTGCAATAGCCTTTGCAAGTAATTTAAATGACAAAAGTTCTGAAGCCACGAGACGACTCAAAGAAAGCCTTCGAGAATTTCCTGCAACCACGTGGAATGATGTTTACAACAGGTATAGTATGAAGCTGCGAATTGAAGAAGATACTGTACCTAAGTTTCATCATGAAGAAAGGGGTGGTCCCCGAAGATCAGAAACCGAAAAAAGATCAGGTAAAAACAGGTACGATCCATATATGGGACCTGCAGGAAAAGACCCACGGTCGAAACAAGATAGCCAGCAATATGATCAAAAATCGAGGAATAGGGACTCTGGCTCTTCTTCAAAGTTCAGGAATGATCGGAATAGACAAAAATCACGTGATGATGATAGAAGTTTAAAGGCACGATTCGGCGGATATAATTTTAATGTCTCTACCTCCGAGCTCGTAGCTGTTTTAAGAAGCATGAGAGATAAGGTACGATGGCCAAAAGAGATGCGGTCAAATCCAAGTAGACGCAATCCAGATCATTGGTGCGAATTCCATAATGATCACGAGCACAAAACTTCCGAATGTAGATTCTTGCAGAGTGAAGTGGATCATCTATTGACGCAAGGATACCTCACTGAGTTATTTAGCGAGAAAGGAAAACAAGCTTATATGAAAAACAGGCAAGAGCCACCGCAACCTCCTTCACCCAAGAGGACAGTGAATGTCATAAGCGGGGAGAAGATATTCACGGCATAACCTACACAGCCTCTAACAAGGTTTCTAAGGTAACAATTACACACGGGAAACGGGTGCGGCAGGTCCTAGAAAATGAAAGTATTTCGTTCGATAACGCAGATACCGAAGGAGTGACAACTCCACATAATGACGCACTGGTAATATCTTTACTTGTACATGATACTAATGTAAAACGAGTTTTGATTGATCCAGGGAGTTCTGTAAATATTATATTACTAAGGGTACTACGGGAAATGCAAGCTGAAGACAAAATGATACCCAAGGTGCACACCTTGTCAGGCTTCGACAATTCAAGTGTAGTAACAAAAGGAGAGGTAATTCTAACAACTTTTGCTACGGGTGTTGTTAAAGAAACTAAATTTCAGGTAGTTGATATGGAAATGGCCTACAATATGATCATGGGGAGACCATGGATACACGATATGGATGCTGTCCCATCAACTCTGCATCAGGTTATTAAATTCTCATCACCATGGGGAATTTGCCAAATAAGTGGGGATCAGCAAATGGATAGAAGTGTCAACGCTGTAACAAGTACGAGCACCGTAAATAAAGAAAAATAGCAATTACAGGAAATAGTTGAAGGTAAAAAAGATCAAACTTCAGCTGAATAAGAAAAGACAGATTTGGACTCAAGGCCTGACACGATTCAGGAACCTGAAGAAAATGAAAGCATCAAAACGACAATTGAAGAGCTTGAGGCAGTGTTGTTATTTGATCAATGGCCTGAACGGAAGGTTTATGTCGGGGCCAATTTAAGCACGAACATGCGAGGTATGATAATCAAATTTTTAAAAGCTAACTTAGACTGCTTTGCTTGGTCCCACGCTGACATGACAGGGATACCACCAAATGTGATGACTCACAAACTCAATGAGGACTTTTCTTTCACACCAATAAAGCAAAAGAAAAGAAAGCAAGGTGCTTTCAAGAACCAGGTGATTCAGGATGAGGTCCAAAAATTATTAAAAATCGGATCGATCCGTAAGGTAAAATATCCTAATTGGTTAGCTAACACGGTGGTCGTACCCAAGAAAAATGGTAAGTGGCGTGTTTGTGTGGATTATACCGATTTAAATAAAGCCTGTCCAAAAGATTCCTTTCCCTTACCGCATATAGACCAACTAATTGATGCAACCGCAGGTCATGAACTTTTAAGTTTTTTAGATGCATACTCGGGATATAACCAAATTAAAATGGATCCTGGTGATGAAGAAAAAACTTCTTTCATCACAGACAGAGGGACTTACTGTTATAAAGTAATGCCCTTTGGTCTCAAAAATGCTGGGGCAACCTATCAAAGGTTGGTCACCAAAATGTTCCAAGAACATTTAGGGAAAAAAATGGAGGTATATATAGACGATATGCTCGTCAAAACCCAGCGATCTCATGATCATATTTCACATCTGTCTGTTACATTTGAAATTTTGCGAAAATTTAATATGAAACTCAACCCAGAAAAATGTGCATTTGGAGTTGCATCAGGAAAGTTTTTGGGTTTTCTTGTTTCTAACCATGGTATTGAAGTGAATCCTTCTCAGATCAAAGCAATAGAAGAAATCCCTGATATCCTTACTAATAAAAAGGAAGTACAAAGATTAACAGGAAGAATTGCAGCTTTGGGGAGATTTATTTCCAAATCCTCAGAAAGGTGTTTTAAGTTTTTCTCTGCACTCAAAAAGAAAGATCATTTTGAATGGAATGAAGATTGTCAACAAGCCCTTAGAAATTTGAAAGTTTATTTGTCAAAACCACCGTTGTTGGCAAAACCAAAGGTGGGGGAAAAACTTCTCATCTATCTGGTCGTATCTGAAGTCGCGGTGAGTGTTGTTTTTGTCCGCGAGGACCAAGGTAAACAATCTCATATTTATTATGTAAGTAAGTCCTTATTGGAAGCTGAGACACGATACCCACAGCCAGAAAAATTAGCATTAGCTTTGATCATGGCATCTAGAAAATTAAGACCTTATTTTCAATGTCATCCCATTAATGTAGTTACTGCTTTTCCGCTTCGAAATATTTTGCATAAACACGAACTTTCAGGAAGATTAGCAAAATGGGCTATAGAACTAAGTGAATATGAAGTTGTTTATCAACCCAGGACCGCTATAAAATCTCAAGTACTAGCTGATTTCGTGGCTGATTTTAGCCAGGGAATGCATTTAGAAGCAGAAAAAGAATATCTAGTTTTTAATGGTGCAAACCCGGGGACTTGGGTTTTATTCACTGACGGTTCATCTAATGTAAAAGGGGCAGGCTTAGGAATAGTCCTTGTACCACCTGCGGGTGAGACTATAAGACAGGCTATAAAATGTCATTCTATAACTAACAACGAAGTAGAGTATGAGGCTGTAATTGCAGGTTTAGAATTGGCGCGAGAACTCGGCATAACACAGATTATAATCAAGAGTGATTCTCAACTCGTGATCAATCAAATGCTGGGGACTTATACAGCCAGAGAGACGCGAATGCAAGAGTACCTCGCAAAGGTACGGGAGTTAATAAAACAATTCCAAGCTTGGAAAGTAGTGCAGATCCCAAGAGATGAGAATGTAGAGGCAGATGCTTTAGCAAATCTCGCATCTGCAGCAAACGTAGCAAATGATACAAATGCTTCAGTCATACATTTATTTCATTTCGTTCTCGAATCTGATAAAAATGAGGTAAATTTTAATCATTTAACATAGGATTGGAGAAACGAAATTGTTGCCTTTTTACAGCACGGTACCATGCCTAATGACAAAGGAAAGGCTCACGCGCTTCGCAAAAAAGCTGCTCGATATTGTTTATATCAAGGAAATCTTTATCGAAAGATGTTCGGTGGACCCCTAGCAAGGTGTCTCGGACCCTCTCAAACAGAATATGTGATGAGAGAAGTGCACGAAGGACATTGTGGGAATCACGCAGGGGGACGGTCACTGGTAAGAACGTTAATTCGCACAAGATATTATTGGCCTAAGATGGAAGAAGAAGCAACCAGTTTCGTGTCCAAATGTGATAAATGTCAAAAATACGGCAACAATATGCACAGACCAGCTGAGTTATTACATCCTGTTATAGCCCTGTGGCACTTTATGAAATGGGGAATGGATATCGTAGGTCCACTTCCACAAGCAAAATGTCAGGTAAAGTTTCTACTTGTACTTACATATTATTTCACTAAATGGGTAGAAGCAGGGGCATTTAAACAGGTACGAGAGAAAGAAGTTAAAGACTTCATATGGCGAAATATAATATGCCGCTTTGGAGCACCAAAGGAGATCGTGTGTGACAATGGACCACAATTCATTGGAGCTCAAATTACAGAATTTCTTCGAAGTTGGCAGATCAAAAGGATAATGTCTACACCATACCATCCAGTAGGTAATGGACAAGCAGAATCTACTAACAAAGTCATTATCAACAACTTGAAGAAGAGGTTACAGGATTCAAAAGGTAATTGGCCTGAGGTGTTACCTGGAGTATTATGGGCTTATCGTACAACGACCAAAACAGGCACTGGAGAAACACCATTTTCAATGGTTTATGGTGCGGAAGCCTTAATTCCAGTTGAAATAGGTGATCCAAGCACACGGTACGATCACGCAATGGAGGAATCTAATGATGAAAAGATGCGGGTCAACCTTGATTTACTTGAAGGAAGAAGAGAAGCTGCATTGATAAGGATGGCAGCACAAAAGCAAGTAATTGAACGATACTACAATAGGAAAGCACGCCTCAGATTTTTCAAAATTGGGGACTTCGTGCTTAAAAAGGTGTTCCAATCTGCAAAGGCTGCCAACTCAGGAAAGCTAAGTCCAACATGGGAAGGACCGTACAAAGTCCGTGACATTGCGGGAAAAGGAGCATACCAGTTGGAGACAATGGACGGTAAAATTTTACCCTTACATTGGAATGTCGTCCACTTAAAAAGATATTACTTTTGAGAAAGTACTTACGGTCAGGTATCACCATGTTAAAATTTCTCTCTTGGATTATTAATATTTTACTAACGATTTTAGATGCTAGGCAAAATACCCTAACTCGTGCCAAATGATGAGTCACAACCTGCAAGGCAAAATGGAGTATTCTTAAATTCCTAGCCCAGGGTTACAATTAATCTGATGGAAATACACACGAGTTAGGCAGTCTTCATCTATAATCGCACCTTCGAGTCCCGTATATCTTTCTGTTTCAGGAAAAGGGCCAAAGTAAAAGAAATAAACAAGTGCTCGAGGCTTCATACTTCACCGCTCAAACACTTGGGGGACTACAATATTGTACACAGATACGTGTAGAAATGCAGATACGAATATCGAACAAAAGTCGTCCACAAAGAGACAAGTGTTGAGTAAAAGTTACGAAGTCTTCAGCATTCATGAGAATAACAGAGTCATCTCTCAAAACTCATAAACAAAGTCACCTCTCAAACCCTTCTTAATATATAAAGATAGGGTCATGACTATGTACTGAAACAGGTTATGAAGAAAAACCTTGTTTATTCTATGTTATGTACAAATCTGTTACAAGAAAAACAGTTACGAGAAAGTTGTAGATGTATTGTAATACATGTAATAGTCAAACACTTGTTAAAGTTTATGAATAAAAACTTGCCAAAGTTGTTTCATACAAAACGTGTGTATTCCTATTTCTTTCATCGTATTATAACACCATTATGAAGTTGAGACGTCTTCTTCATTAAGTGTCGATAAAATAAAAGGGCCCTCTTTTATAAGCCTCATGTTAATAAGTCATGAGAAGAATCATAAAGCATTTTCAAAGGATAAAAATGCTAAACTATTCTATAAGTCCTAAATAAGTAAGGAAAAGGCAAGAATAGAACACATTGAAGTACCGATAAAACTTCTTAATATAAAAAAAACTAAGTACAAACTTAGTCAACAAAATATTTGTTTTTTTCAAATGCCCCATTATGATAACTGGGGACTTCATCAAAAGATCCCTTACAGCAATTTCATTTTCAGCTAGTCACTGAAGGGTTTGGAACATCAGAAGTTTCACCCTCGGGAGCAGGAATTGCAACCCCAATTGCTGCAGTAACCACTTCTTCATTTAAAAGTTCTTCCGTTCCAGGAGCTTCAAGTACAGGAGAAGGAGTATCAGTAGATTGTTGACTTTTCTCGATGGTATCTACGACTTTGGCCAGTTCAGACTGCAAGTCAAAACCTTCCTGAGCAACTTCCATTAAAGCATCACGGCGAGATTTTAGGAAAGCCCAACTCACCTCTATGTTGAAGTTCTCCTCTAGAAGTCCATATTCCTTTTCCCACATAGCAAGATCGTTTTTCAAGATTTGGTGCTCAGCTAAATGGGAATCAAGGGAAGCTTCAAGAGAGGCATGAGAACTCTTCAAGGCATGAATCTTGTTAGAGGAGGTCTGTAAGTCAGCTTGAGCTTGAGTCAATCTTTGCACTAACTCTCCTGCATACTCTTCTTTCTTAGCCAAAAGTGCCTTAAGCTCCCTAACTTCTTCACTAGCCTTTGATAATTGTTCTGACAAAGAGCATTCCAAAAGCTCTTTGTCTCTTTTAAATTGGCTTGAAGAAGCCTTGGCAGTTGCCAGTTCAGAAGTCAAACCACGGTTTTGCTGCTCCAGGAGGTTTTTATTTTCTTGCAACTCCTCTATGGTCCCTTGAGCATTCTCAAACTGTTCTTTCCAATTGGCTGCTTCAAGCTGGGCTCCCTTGGCTATTTCTTCGGCCTCGTGGACAGTTTTTTCAGACTCACGGACTTTTCTTTCCAGAAGGGAAATTCTTCCCATTAATTCCGTACCAATGAGGTTAGCCTACAGAGACAACTCATAGAAATGAGGGATTGAAGATAATTAAAAAAAAACTTGTTGGTAAGAAGAGGAAAAATACCTTTAAAGTAGAATGAACTATGTCATTCATCAGAGTCAAGCAGCTATGGCTCTCCATCTTCTTCTTCTCAATATCTCCAATTAGGGGCTCAAGCCAAACATCGGCTCTACCAGTCTTTCTCAAGAGGCTATGGTTGGCAGGAACTTCCAGAGTAACACTTCTCATAGTCATACTTCCACTGCTAGAACTCGTCTCTGTATGATGAACAGAGGGAAGAGGAGCAATGGAAGGAATGGAAGGAGAAGATGTAGAAACAGGAATGGAAGGAGAATATGTAGAAACCAACGCAGGAACGGACATAGGAGTGGTAGAAACTGGCAAAAGAACGGAAGTCGTCAAAACTGGTAAAGAAATACTTACGGTTGGCAGTGGAATGGAGGAAATAGGAATGAATGAGGAAAGAGGAGCTTCATCAAAAACAGGGCCGAGCTCGCCACTCTCGAAACCACTATAAAAAAGATGCTGAATTGACTCATTATTATCTCTTAGTTCGGTGTCCTCGTCAGAATGAATCAAAACAGGCTCGGTGGTGGAGGTTCGAGCAGGAGTGTCTTCAATTTCATCATCAATGATTATTCGCCTCCTGACCCTTGGCCTGGTAATTAGGGAGGTACCCTCCTCTTCTTCAGAACTTTCTTTTATAGCTTTTCTTTTTGACAGCAAGGCTCGAGCCTTATCCAAATCAAGAGCAGCATTAGCAGACATGCGAATGGACAAAGCTACTTCAGCCGCCATTCCTCTAACGGCAAATCCTGATTAAAGGAAGGATATACATAATCAAAATTGAGGAAAAAATGCTTAACATGTAAAAAAAACATATAAAAAGGGGCATACCATGTGTTTTCACCTTCCAGCCATGTAAGGAAGAAATCGATTTCCATGTTCTTTGCTCCCTAGAAGCAGTCTTCAAAAGTGAGTTTACCCAACCACGGATGTTGGGAATAGGTTCCACATCTCCCATGGTTGCTACAAAAAACCAAGAAGAGACGAGGTTAAAAACAAATTTCTTTTGAAATTCTCAAAAGTAGGTACGGTAAGTAAAAGGAAATCTACGTTCAAAATTCCACTTCTCAGGGAAGGGAGTATTTGTTTCGCCAATCAAGTCCATCGTACGAACAGCAACGTAACGGATATACCATCCACGATCTTTGTCATCTTCAGGATTTACCAGAACTTTTTTGCTCCTTGCAGTTAAGGTAAAAACCTCATGGCGTATTAAGTTAGGGTGGTATAAATGAATGAGGTGAGAGAAGGTGAAATTGACATTGGCTTTGGAGGATAAGTATCTCAAACAAGCCACTGTTCTCCACACTAGTAGACCTATTTGGGCCAGACAAATTGTAAAGAAACGGCAAAAATCAAGAATAACTGGGTCAATCGGAGGATTAAAACCTAAAGTGAAGGGGTAAGTATAAACAAAAGAATACTCACTTCTAAAGGAGGAAATTCTCTGATTTGGGGAAAGAATTGACATTCGAAGACTATCCTTCCAGTTACAATTCTTTCTTATGGTGGGGATTGTAAGCTCGGTTACTATTGTAGGGTAAGTATCGGCTTTTTCCAAATTTGCAATTTGCTTTTGAAGAGACGTTTTGTCACTTTCAAAAGACAAATCGCTGGGAACTATCTCATCAACTAAGGGTTTTTGAGAAGAATCAAGTATTTCCCTACTTCTAGAAGAGGGGGCCTTTGGGATAGAACTCCTTGAAGAAGAACCAGAGGAGCCGCCTCGAGTAGATTCTAACCTTGTTCGAAGCCTACCTCCTCCGCCTCTTCTGTGTCTAACAGGGGCGTTGGGGAATTGGTCTAGAATCGGAACTTTTTACGGTTAGGGTTTGAAGAAGACATTGTTAGGAAGGATAAGTCGAAAGAAAGTAGAAATAAAGAAGAAAATGTTTGCTGAAGATTTGTGAAGAAGACAAAGGAAGAAAAAGTTATGTATATAATGGGAACCGTCAAACTTAGAAGTGTAATGATGGAAAGCCTATAATAAAGGCAACTATCACTTCGTGAATAGTGAGAATGAAGAAGTCTTGAAAAAGGGTATAAATAGCAGAATCAATCAGAAAATGACACATGGGCGGAACATTAAATGGAAAAGACTACTGAGGCGTTAATACTGTCATAAGCATTAATTGTGGCGAAAATTCCTTTTTTATGAAGATCCACTTCCCAATTATTTAATTGATAAATAAATGAAAAGTGGGGGGACTATCTGTATTGGAAAAAAACTGAGTTTATATTAAAGATGACGTGACATGACACGTGGTTTGGTTAAATGGTCAAAGCGCAACAATTGACTAAGAGGCACGGATGGAGACAGCCACGGGAAGAGGAATTTAAATAGACACGAGACGAAGTGCAGATATGAGTCTCGTACCAATTCAAGTCATTTACAGCCAACAGATTAGAAGGCATTAAAGACAAAGATCTGATGACAGAAAGGAGTCCAAATTCATTATTAAATACCTGATACGTTAGAAAATTGGTATTTAATAGGAATGATTGTATAACGGCTTATTTAATATCATTTATTACTTATAATTATATCATTAAAGCTGAGGCTTCATTCCTTTACCTAGAATTACCTATAAAAGAAAGAAGTATCATCATTTGTAAGGACACAGAATACTATTGAGAACTCATTGAAATACAAAACTATTTGCTATTTTACCATCATTCTCAAAAGTATTTTATTTTCGTCTCCTAATTATTAGTAACCCGAATTTCTTTTTAGCTTTGACAAAAGACTCAGATTTTTGATTAAACAGAACCTTCATAAAAAAAAAAATACCCAGTACACGTCCCTCGCCATCGGCCAAGGCAACAACAACAGGTATTAATGCAAAAAAATTTGATGCTGACACAGGTAAGTTTTTTAACACCCAAAAACTTAGGTACATTGAAAAGGAGGCTATTAAATTTTCTGACTCTAACAAAAAGATCAAGCATACTCCTTCGAAACCTGGTAATTCTTCCAAACAGGCCCTAGATACTACCAACCAATTTGCCCACCTAGTAGGATTACCCACAGTAAGTGATAAAACCACCACCCAATACTAGAGGGATTAGAATCCACCCAATGCATGCAATTGATAATGAACATTCCTAATAATATATCCTTACACGTGGAAGCAACTCGTAAATCTTTGGAAACAAAAACCCCAATCATTGGAGCACGAGTTATTAAATCAAAAAAACATTAACAATTCTACTATTATTAATAAAATAAATATACCTCCATAATTATCCAATAACTACCCAGCAATGCCAGTAACACTTTCGATCCTAATGAGTCCAAAAACACTTGGCTTTGCAAGCAAAAGCTGAGTACCAAATGGAAGAAATCGTAGAACATGTGGCAAAATTAACTACAAATGATCTTGTAAAATCCCACATGATACTCCATTCAAGCTCCATGAAAATAGACCTTATTACAAAAGAAAGTAACCTTACATCCCCATCATTACCTCCTAAACAAAACCACAAGATAAAGTTCCTCCATTAAAGAAAATGTCAAGGCTTCCATTCACGGCAAGAAGGAGATTCCAATTAGTACATTGTATTGGGGAAAAAACTGAGTTTATATTAAAGATGATGTGGCATGACACGTGGATTAGTTAAATGGTCAAAGCGTAGCAATTGACTAAGAGGCACGGATGGAAACAGCCACGGGAAGAAGAATTTAAATAGGCACGAGACGACGTATAGATACGAGTCTCGTACCAATTTAAATTATTTACAGCCAACGGATTAGAAGGCATTGAAGGCAAAGATCTGATGACATAAAAGAGTCCAAATTCATTATTAAATACTTGATACGTTACAAAATTGGTATTTAATAGGAATGATTGTATAACGACTTATTTAATGTCATTTATTATTCATGATTATATCATTAAAGCTGAGGCTTCATTCCTTTACTTAGAATTATCTATAAAAGGAAGAAGGATCATCATTTGTAAGGACACAGAATACTATTGAGAACTTATTGAAATACACATCTATTTGTTTTTACCATCGTTCTTAAAAGTATTTTATTTTTGTCTCCTGATTATCAGTAACCCGAATTTCTTTTTAGCTTTGACCAAAGACTCAGATTTTTGGTTAAACAAATTGGTTCCGTTACCGGGAATCTGATAATCTTTCCTTTTAAGCTATATCTTATCTATTGTCGTCACCATGTCAAACAACAACGCCGACAACAATAGTAATAACACATTGGGAAACCATGAGAATCAAATACATCAAAATCAAGATAACGTGGTTCCCTCTCCTCTAAATTCACCACGTCAATCTCGTGAAGGCACTCCTGTTACTGAATCCCGTGCTGATCAACAAGAGCAATCTGAACATTTTGAAGGAGTTACAACTGAAGCTTTGCAAAAGCTAATTGATGCACAGGTCGGCAAAGCTCTTCAGGCACTTGTTAGTCGATTGCCTGCTGCGCCACCTACACCAACTCCTAATAATAATACATTGGAGAACCCCCGTTCTGGTCTTGATAATTCTGGAAACGGAGCAACCCCCAGTGAACCACAAGAAGGGGGACCAGGTAAATTAAATAATTCGTATTTGCAAAATTTAGTACTAACCTTGCAGAAACAGCTTAAGGAACAAAATGAGCGTATTGAACAAATCCCTGGAGTTCCACCTGTAATAAAAGGAGTAGACATGGACAAATACTTACAACAACCATGGAAGCCTAGTGCTGCTCCCCTTCCAATTCCGAAAAAGTTCAAAATGCCTGACATCCCGAAATATGATGGTATTACAGACCCACGTGACCACGTGACTGCATTTACAACCGGCGAAAAAGGCAACGACTTGACCAAACAAGAAATTGAATCAGTATTGGTCAAGAAATTTGGAGAAACACTCACCAAGGGTGCATTAACCTGGTATTCTCTTTTATCTGAAAATTCTATTAATTCTTTTGCTGAGCTTGCAGATTCTTTTATTAAAGCACATTCGGGAGCACAAAAGGTTGAGAAAAGGATGGAAGATATTTTCAAAATCAAACAAGGGGATTCGGAGTTGCTTAGAAACTTCGTTGATAGATTCCAGCGTGAAAGAATGACTCTACCTCGTGTGCCTGACAATTGGGCTGCTATAGCTTTTGCAAGTAATTTAAATGACAAAAGTTCTGAAGCCACGAGACGACTCAAAGAAAGTCTTCGAGAATTTCCTGTAACCACATGGAATGATGTTTATAACAGGTATAACACGAAGCTGCGAATCGAAGAAGATACCGTACCTAAGCTCCATCATGAAGAAAGGGGCGGTACCCGAAGGTCAGAAACCGAAAAAAGATCAGGTAAAAACAGGTACGATCCATATATGGGACCCGCAGGAAAGGACCCACGGTCGAAACAAGATAGCCAGCAATATGATCAAAAATCGAGGAACCGGGATTCTGGCTCTTCCTCAAAGTTCAGGAATGATCGGAACAGACAAGAATCACGAGATGATGACAGGAGTTTAAAGGCACGATTCGGTGGATATAATTTTAATGTCTCTACCTCCGAGCTCGTAGCTGTTTTAAGAAGCATGGGAGATAAGGTACGGTGGCCAAAAGAGATGCGGTCAAATCTAAGTAGACGCAATCCGGATCATTGGTGCGAATTTCACAACGATCACGGGCACAAAACTTCAGAATATAGATTCCTGCAGAGTGAAGTGGATCATTTATTGAAGCAAGGGTACCTCACTGAGTTATTTAGTGAGAAAGGAAAACAAGCTTATATAAAAAAACAGACAAGAGCCACCACAACCTCCTTCACCCAAGAGGACAGTGAATGTCATAAGCGGGGAAGAGGACATTCACGGCGTAACCTACACAGCCTCCAACAAGGTTTCTAAGGTAACAATTACACACGGGAAACGGGTGCGGCAGATCCTTTAAAATGAAAGTATTTCGTTCGACGACACAGATACCGAAGGAGTGACAACTCCACATAATGACGCACTGGTAATATCTTTACTTGTACATGATACTAATGTAAAACGAGTTTTGATTGATCCAGGGAGTTCTGTAAATATTATATTACTAAGGGTACTACGAGAAATGCAAGCTGAAGACAAAATGATACCCAAGGCGCACACCTTGTCAGGCTTTGACAATTCAAGTGTAGTAACAAAAGGTGAGGTATTTCTAACAACTTTTGCTATGGGTGTTGTGAAGGAAACTAAATTTCAGGTAGTTGATATGGAAATGGCCTACAATATGATCATGGGGAGACCATGGATACACGATATGGACGCTGTCCCATCAACTCTACATCAGGTTATTAAATTCCCATCACCATGGGGAATTTGCCAAATTCGTGGGGATCAGCAGATGGCTAAAAGTGTCAACGCTGTAACAAGTACGAACGCCGAAAATAAAGAAAAGTAGCAATTACAGGAAACAGTTGAAGGTAAAAAAGATCAAACTTCAACTGAACAGGAAAAGACGGATTTGGACTCAAGACCTGACACAATTCAAGAACCTGAAGAAAATGAAAGCATCAAAACGACAATTGAAGAGCTTGAGGCAGTGATGTTATTTGATCAATGGCCTGAACGGAAGGTTTATGTCGGGGCCAATTTAAGCACGAACATGCGAGGTATGATAATCGAATTTTTAAAAGCTAACTTAGACTGCTTTGCTTGGTCCCACGCTGATATGACAGGGATACCACCAAATGTGATGACTCACAAACTCAATGAGGACCCTTCTTTCACACCAATAAAGCAAAAGAAACGGAAACAAGGTGCTTTCAAGAACCAGGTGATTCAGGATGAAGTCCAAAAATTATTAAAAATCGGATCAATCCGTGAGGTAAAATATCCTACTTGGTTAGCTAACACGGTGGTTGTACCCAAGAAAAATGGTAAGTGGCGTGTTTGTGTAGATTATACCGATTTAAATAAAGCCTGTCCAAAAGATTCCTTTCCCTTACCGCATATAGACCAACTAATTGATGCAACCGCAGGTCATGAACTTTTAAGTTTTTTAGATGCATACTCAGGATATAATCAAATTAAAATGGATCCTGGTGATGAAGAAAAAACTTCTTTCATCACAGACAGGGGGACTTACTGTTATAAAGTAATGCCCTTTGGCCTCAAAAATGCTGGGGCAACCTATCAAAGGTTGGTCACCAAAATGTTCCAAGAACATTTAGGGAAAACAATGGAGGTATATATAGACGATATGCTCGTCAAAACCCAGCAATCTCATGATCATATTTCTCATCTATCTATTACTTTTGAAATTTTGCGAAAATTTAATATGAAACTCAACCCAGAAAAATGTGCATTTGGAGTTGCATCAGGTAAGTTTTTGGATTTTCTTGTTTCTAATCGTGGTATTGAAGTGAATCCTTCTCAGATCAAAGCAATAGAAAAAATCCCGGATATCCTTACTAATAAAAAGGAAGTACAAAGATTAATGGGAAGAATTGCAGCTTTGGGGAGATTTATTTCCAAATCCTCAGAAAGATGTTTTAAGTTTTTCTCTGCACTTAAAAAGCAAGATCATTTTGAATGGAATGAAGATTGTCAACAAGCCCTTAGAAATTTGAAAGCTTATTTGTCAAAACCACCGTTGTTGGCAAAACCGAAGGTGGGGGAAAAACTTCTCATTTATCTGGCCGTATCTGAAGTCGCAGTAAGTGCTGTTTTAGTCCGCGAGGACCAAGGTAAACAATCTCCTATTTATTATGTAAGTAAGTCCTTATTGGAAGCTGAGACACGATACCCACAGCTAGAAAAATTAGCATTAGCTTTGATCATGGCATCTAGAAAGTTAAGACCTTATTTTCAATGTCATCCCATTGTTGTAGTTACTGCTTTTCCGCTTCGAAATATTTTGCATAAACACGAACTTTCAGGAAGATTAGCAAAATGGGCTATAGAACTAAGTGAGTATGAAGTTATTTATCAACCCAGGACCGCTATAAAGTCTCAAGTACTAGCTGATTTCGTGGCTGATTTTAGCCAGGGGATGCATTTAGAAGCAGAAAAAGAATTATTAGTTTTTAATGGTGCGAACCCGGGGACTTGGGTTTTATACACTGACGGTTCATCTAATGTAAAAGGGGCAGGCTTAGGAATAGTCCTCGTACCACCTGCGGGTGAGACCATTAGACAGGCTATAAAATGTCATTCTATAACTAACAATGAAGCAGAGTATGAGGCTGTAATTGCAGGTTTAGAATTGGCACGAGAACTCGGCATAACACAGATTATAATCAAGAGTGATTCTCAACTCGTGGTTAATCAGATGCTGGGGACTTATACAGCCAGAGAGTCACGAATGCAAGAATACCTCGCAAAGGTACGGGAGTTAATAAAGCAATTCCAAACTTGGAAAGTAGTGCAGATCCCAAGAGATGAGAATGTAGAGGCAGATGCTTTAGCAAACCTTGCATCCGCAGCAGACGTGGCAAACAATACAGATGCTTCAGTCATACATCTATTTCATTCCGTTCTTGAATCTGATAAAAACGAGGTAAATTTTAATCATCTAACATGGGATTGGAGAAATGAAATTGTTGCCTTTTTACAGCACGGAACCGTGCCTAATGACAAAGGAAAGGCTTACGCGCTTCGCAAAAAAGCTGCACGATATTGTTTATATCAAGGAAATCTTTATCGAAAGATGTTCGGCGGACCACTAGCAAGGTGTATCGGACCCTCTCAAACCGAATATGTCATGAGAGAAGTACATGAAGGACATTGTGGGAATCACGCAGGAGGAAGGTCACTAGTAAGAACGTTAATTCGCACAGGATATTATTGGCCTAAGATGGAAGAAGAGGCAACCAGTTTCGTGTCCAAATGTGATAAATGTCAAAGGTACGACAATAATATGCACAGACCAGCTGAGTTACTACATCCTGTTTTAGCCCCTTGGCCCTTTATGAAATGGGGAATGGATATCGTAGGTCCACTTCCACAAGCAAAAGGTCAGGTAAAATTTCTACTTGTACTTACAGATTATTTCACTAAATGGGTAGAAGCAGGGGCATTTAAACAGGTACGAGAAAAAGAAGTTAAAGACTTCATATGGCGAAATATAATATGCCGCTTTGGAGTACCAAAGGAGATCGTGTGTGACAATGGACCACAATTTATTGGAGCACAAGTTACAGAATTTCTTCGAAGTTGGCAGATCAAAAGAATAACGTCTACGCCATATCATCCAGTGGGGAATGGACAAGCAGAATCAACTAACAAAGTTATTATCAATAACTTGAAAAAGAGGTTACAAGATTCAAAAGGTAATTGGCCTGAGGTGTTACCTGGAGTACTATGGGCTTATCGTACAACGACCAAAACAGGCACTGGAGAAACACCATTTTCGATGGTTTATGGTACGGAAGCCTTAATTCCAGTTGAAATAGGTGAGCCAAGCACACGATACGATCAGGCAACGGAGGAATCTAATAATGAAGAGATGCGGGTTAGCCTAGATTTACTTGAAGGAAGAAGAGAAGCTGCTTTGATAAGGATGGCAGCACAAAAGCAAGTAATAGAACGATATTACAATAGGAAAGCACGCCTCAGATTTTTCAAAATTGGGGACTTCGTGCTTAAAAAGGTGTTCCAATCTGCAAAAGCTGCTAACTCAGGAAAGCTAAGTCCAACATGGGAAGGACCATACAAAGTCCGTGGCATTGCGGGAAAAGGAGCATACCAGTTGGAAACAATGGATGGTAAAGTTTTACCCTCACATTGGAATGCTGTCCACTTAAAAAGATATTACTTTTAAGAAAGTACCTACGGTCAGGTATCATCATGTTAAAATTTCTCTCTTGGTTTATTAATATTTTACTAACGATTTTAGATGCTAGGCAAAATATCCTAACTCGTGCCAAATGATGAGTCACAACCTGCAAGGCAAAATGGAGTATTCTTAAATTCCTAGCCCAGGGTTACAATTAATCTGATGGAAATACACACGAGTTAGGCAGTCTTCATCTATAATCGCACCGTCGAGTCCCGTATATCTTTCTGTTTCAGGAAAAGGGCCAAAGTAAAAGAAATAAACAAGTGCTCGAGGCTTCATACTTCACCGCTCAAACACTTGGGGGACTATATATTATACACAGATATGTGTAGAGAAACAAATACGAGTATCGAACAAAAGTCAGCCACAAAGAGGCAAGTGTTGAGAAAAAGTTACGAAGTCTTCAGCATTCATGAGAACAACAGAGTCATCTCTCAAACTCATAAACAAAGTCACCTCTCAAACCCTTCTTAATATGTAAAGATAGGGTCATGACTATGTACTGAAACAGGTTATGAAGAAAAACCTTGTTTATTTTATGTTATTTACAAATCTGTTACAAGAAAAACAGTTACGAGAAAGTTGTAGATGTATTGTAATACATGTAACAGTCAAACACTTGTTAAAAGTTTATGAATAAAAACTTGCCAAAGTTGTTTCATACAAAACGTGTGTTTTCCTATTTCTTTCATCGTATTATAACACCATTATGAAGTTGAGACGTCTTCTTCATTAAGTGTCGATAAAATAAAAGGGCCCTCTTTTATAAGCCTCATGTTAATAAGTCATGAGAAGAATCATAAAGCATTTTCAAAGGATAAAAATGCTAAACTATTCTATAAGTCCTAAATAAGTAAGGAAAAGGCAAGAATAGAACATATTGAAGTACTAACGAAACTTTTTAATATAATTAAAAAGATTAAGTAGAAACTTAGTCAATAAAGGTTTATACAAGTGCCCCATTATGATAACTGGGGACTTTCACCAAAAAATCCCTTAAAAACTAAGGGATAAAACCATCATCCAATTGAAGGGGTTAGCACATCCGAAGTTGCAATATTAATTTCACTTTCAGCCACAGGCACGGTTTCACCCTCTGAAGCTGGAATTGCAACATTTTCAGCTGAAGCAGGAATTGTAATCCCAATTGCTGCAGTATTCACTTCTTCATTTAAAAGTTCTTCTGTTCCAGGAACTTCAAGTGCAGGAGAAGGAGTATCAGTAGACTGTTGGCTTTTCTCGATGGTATCTACGACTTTGGCCAGTTCAGACTGCAAGTCAAAACCTTCTTGAGCAGCTTCTGTCAAAGCATCACGACGAGATTTCAGGAAAGCCCAACTCACCTCTATGTTAAAATTTTCCTCTAGAAGTCCATATTCCTTTTCCCACATAGCAAGATCGTTTTTTAAGATTTGATATTCAGCTAAATGGGAATCAAGGGAACCTTCAAGTGAAGCATGAGAACTCTTTAAGGTATGAATCTCGTCAGAAGAAGTCTGTAAGTCAGCCTGAGCTTGAGTCAAGCTTTGCACTAACTCTCCTGCATATTCTTCCTTCCTAGCCAAAAGTGCCTTCAGCTCCCTAACTTCTTCACTAGCCCTGGATAATTGTTCTGACAAAGAGCATTCCAAAAGCTCTTTGTCTCTTTTCAATTGGCTTGAAGAGGCTTTGACAGTTGCCAGTTCAGAAGTTAAACCACGGTTTTGCTGCTCCAGGAGATTTTTATCTTCTTGCAACTCCTCTATGGTCCCTTGAGCATTCTCGAACTGCTCCTTCCAATTGGTAGCTTCAAGCTGGGCTCCCCTAGCTATTTCTTCAGCCTCGTGGACAGTCTTTTCAGACTCACGGGCTTTTCTTTCCAATAGGGAAATTCTTCCCATTAATTCCGTGCCAATAAGGTTAGCCTATAGAGATAACTCATAGAAATGAGAGATTGAAGATAATTAAAAAAAACTTGTTGGTAAGAAGAAAAAATACCTTCAAAGTAGAATGAACTACGTCATTCATCAAAGTTAAGCAGCTATGGCTCTCCATCTTCTTCTTCTCGATATCTCCAATTAGAGGTTCGAGCCAAACATCGACTCTACCGGTCTTCCTCAAGAGGCTATGATTGGCAGGAACCTCCAAAGTAACACTTCTCATAGTCATACTTCCACTGCTAGAACCTGTCTCTGTACGATGAACAGAGGGAAGAGGAGCAATGGAAGGAATGGAAGGAGAAGATGTAGAAACAGGAATGGAAGGAAAAGATGTAGAAACAGCCAAGGGAACGGATATAGGAGCGGTAGAAACTGGCAAAAGAACGGAAGTCGTCAAAACTGGTAAAGAAACACTTACTGTTGGCAGAGGAATGGAGGAAATAGGAACAAATAAGGAAAGAGGAGCTTCATCAAAAACAGGGCCGAGCTCGCCACTCCCGAAACCACTGTCAAAAAGATGCTGAATTGACTCATTATTATCTCTTGGTTTGGCGTCCTCGTCAGAATGAATCAAAACAGGCTCGGTGGTGGAGGTTCGAGCAGGAGTGTTTTCAATTTCATCATCAATAATTATTCGTCTCCTGACCCTTGGCCTGGTAATTAGGGAGGTACCCTCCTCTTCTTCTTCAGAACTTTCCTTTGTAGCTTTCCTTTTAGGCAGCAAGGCTCGAGCCTTATCCAAATCAAGAGCAGCATTCGCAGACATGCGAATGGCCATAGCTACTTCAGTCGTCATTCCTCTAATGCCAAATCCTGATTAAAGGATGGATTTACATGATTAAAGTTGAGGAAAAAGTGTTTAACATGTAAAAAAAATTTATAAAAAGGGGGATACCATGTGTTTTGACCTTCCAACCATGTAAGGAAGAAATTGATTTCCAAGTTCTCTGCTCCCTAGAAGCAATCTTCAAAAGTGAGTCTACCCAACCATGGAAGTTGGGAATAGGTTCCACATCTCCCATGGTTGCTACAAAAAACCAAGAAGGGACGAGGTTAAAAACAACTTTCTTCTGAAATTCTCAAAAGTGGGTAGGGTAAATAAAAGGAAACCTACGTTCAAAATTCCACTTCTCAGGGAAGGGAATATTTGTTTCGCCAATCAAGTCCACTGTACGGACAGCAACGTAACGGATATACCATCCACGATCTTTGTCATCCTCAGGATTTACCAAAACTTTTTTGCTCCTTGCAGTTAAGGTAAAAACCCCATGGCGTATTAAGTTAGGATGGTATAGATGAATGAGGTGAGAAAAGGTGAAATTGACATTGGCCTTGGAGGATAAATATCTCAAACAAGCCACTGTTCTCCACACCAATGGACCGATTTGGGCCAAACAAATTGTAAAGAAACGACAAAAATCGAGAATAACTGGGTCAATCGGAGGATTAAAACCTAAAGTGAAGGGGTAAGTGTAAACAGAAGAATACCCACTTCTAAAAGAGGAAATTCTTTGATTTGGGGAAGGAATTGACATTCGGAGACTATCCTTCCAGTTACAATCTCTTCTTATGGTGGGGATTGTAAGCTCGGTTACTATTGTTGGGTAAGTATCGGCTCTTTCTAAATTTTTAATTTGTTTTTGAAGAGACGTTTTGTCACTTTCAAAAGACAAATCGCTGGGAACTATATCATCAACTGAGGGTTCTTGAGAAGAATCAAGAATTTCCCTACTTTTAGAAGAAGGGGCTTTTGGGATAGAACTCCTTGAAGAAGAACCAGAGGAGCCGCCTCGCGTAGATTCTAACCCTGTTCGAAGCCTACCTCCTCCGCCTCTTCTGTGTCTAACAGGGGCGTTGGGGAATTGATCTAGAATTGGAACTTTTTTTACGGTTAGGGTTTGAAGAAGACATTGTTAAGAAGGAAGTATGTGCTGAAGATTTGTGAAGAAGATAAAGGAAGAAGAAGTTATGTGTAAAATGGGAACTGTCAACTTTAGAAGTGTAATGATGAAAAGCCTATAATAAAGGCAGCTATCACTTCATAAATAGTGAATGAAGGAGTCTCGAAAAAGGGTATGAATAGCGGAATCAATTAGATAATGATACATGGACAGAACATTAAATGTGAAAGACTGCTGAGGCGTTAATACTGTCATGAGCATTAATTGTGGCAAAAATTCCTTTTACATGAAGATCCACTTCCCAATTATTTAATTGATAAAAAAATGGAAAGTGGGGGGACTATCTGTATTGGGGAAAAAACTGAGTTTATATTAAAGATAATGTGGCATGACACGTGGATTAGTTAAATGGTCAAAGCGCAACAATTGACTAAGAGGCACGGATGGAAACAACCACGGGAAGAAGAATTTAAATAGGCACGAGACGACGTATAGATACGAGTCTCGTACCAATTTAAATTATTTACAGCCAACGGATTAGAAGGCATTGAAGGCAAAGATCTGATGACAGAAAGGAGTCCAAATTCATTATTAAATACTTGATACGTTACAAAATTGGTATTTAATAAGAATGATTGTATAACGGCTTATTTAATGTCATTTATTATTCATGATTATATAATTAAAGCTGAGGCTTCATTCCTTTACCTAGAATTATCTATAAAAGGAAGAAGGATCATCATTTGTAAGGACACGGAATACTATTGAGAACTTATTGAAATACACATCTATTTGTTTTTACCATCGTTCTCAAAAGTATTTTATTTTTGTCTCCTGATTATCAGTAACCCGAATTTCTTTTTAGCTTTGACCAAAGATTCAGATTTTTGGTTAAACATACATGTCCTCCATTAACAGTGGAACCAAAATATGGACAACCTACCACTACTACCACCCCACCTTCCCAATCAAACCCTCTTCTTCACATCTTTTCCTCCACCATAAAATTATCAACCAACCTCTTAGCTAGAAACGGGTGTGTTTGACCATGCCATCACCTTCAACATCCAAATCAATGAGCAAGAAATGGTGATAATAATCTAAAACACACAATACCTAGCCCAACTAATCGCGGAAGGAATGCACCAGCCATTGACCAACTACACAAACCAGGTATGGATCAATAATATACTCCACCCCTTAGCTCCAACATACACCACACATTGATACAAAAAATGCAACCCGGGTGGAACTTACCACAAATTACCAACCCACACACCACTAAATTTACCGATAAACCTAACCTTCTTCCCACTACAGGAGAACACGAATCTAAATCCAATATTCATGCCCTGGAACCTGTATGCAAATCAGGAACAAGCACAGCCAGTAAACAACAACCTCAATCGCCAACACAATGTACAAGAACCAAATCAGAATCCAATAGGGGAATAAGAAGAACCCCCGCAACAAGTTATGGAACCAAGTGTGGAGTTTTCAAGCCTAAACGAAGTAAATATATTACTCTTCCCAGATCTGTGGAGTAAGGAGTACATCTTCAGTTGCCCTAGTACGATGTACAAATACTCAATGCACATAAGGCCACCACAAGACCCAACTGTGGAAAAGTAAGCAGTAATACTAGTACCATCAATGAGGAGGAACCACATCTCTATGGAACTGGAAGCCAGCAATAACCAACACCAACCAATACAAATGAATAGGGCCACTAGTATAATTTTTTAGAATGTTAGGGGGCAAACAACAATGATTTTCGTAGAAATTTTAGAGAACTCATTGACACCCATAGGCCATGCATGGTAGCTTTATTAGAAACTACGATGACTGCCCATGCAACTTCTCAATGACTTTAACTTCTCAGAATTAATAGAAGTAAGATCAAAGGGGAAAGCAGGTGGTATGGCTATCCTCTACAACCATAACCTCATCACAGTCCAACATTTCACTAGGAGGGGTCAAGAAATACATACTATAATTGAGGTACGACCTTATAAAACCCAATGGCTATTTACTTCCATATATGCTAGGACTAAGAGTAATTATGGGGATACAATGTGGGAAAACCTTATTTCCATATCTGAAAATTATAAGGGGCCTTGAATGATAGGTGGTGATTTTAATGATATCATCAACAGTTGCGAAAAAAAATATGAGGAAGACCTATGCAAGCTACTAGATCATATAAAGTTTGGAACTATATTAATAAGTGTAACCTAATTGATTTAGGATTTAAAGGTTACAAATTTACGTGGTCAAGCCATAGAAGAAGAAACAATGCGCTTATCATGGAAAGATTTGGTCGTGTTCTTGCCAATGAGGAATGGTTAAACATATTCCAAAACGCCGCAGTCACCCATCTCCCCAAAACCTACTCTGACCATAACCCTGTATTAGTAAAACTAAACAATTCTTACAATAATTCAAAACGGCTGTTTAGATTAGAAAATATTTAGTGCACTCACCCGAACTTCCCTAATGTGGTAGCCTCCAAATAGAAGAATAAAAAACTACTCAATGCTACTAGTACCTTTACTAAAAATATTCAAATATGGGGAAAATTAACATTTGGGAACATCTTTACAAACAAATAAAGGATTCTAGCACGTCTAACTGGTATCCAAAATTCGGTTAACTATGAACAAAACCAATTCTTACAAGATCTAGAACAATCTCTAATCAAAAATCATAACAATATTTTAAAATTAGAAGAAGATTATTGAAAACTGAGATCTCGTATCAATTGACTTAATTACAAAGATGCCATCACTAGAATTTTTTACATCTCGGCATCTAATAGAAAAAGACAAAACCATATTAGCTTCTTTAAAAATACCCAGGGCAATTGTATTGATAACCAAAAGGACCTCTTAAATTACACCTACGACTACTTTAACACTATGTTCACAACAAACCATGTTTTAACAAATTGGTCTAATATCCAATTAAGCATCACTAGTTTTGATAACATAGACCTATTAGCCCTAGATAAGTCTCTCCTAGATAGTGAAATTAATTCAACCATTTTCTCTTTTAAATTCTTCAAGTCATCAGGTCCAGATGGATTGCACCCTTTTTTAATCATAAATATTGGCATATTATAGAAAAATCTGTTAGAACTTTTTGTCATAAAGTATTCACTAACACGACAATCTCCCGTGAAATTAATACCACTTACTTGTATTTAATTCCTAAATTCTCCAACGCAAATAATCTAAATAATTTCCGACCAATAGGCTTGTGTAACACCATTTACAAAACAATCACTAAAATATTTGCTAATAGACTAAAGCCTCTTCTTGATAAGCTAATTAGCTCTACCCAATCAAGCTTCATTAAGAACAGAAGAGCAAGTGATAATGCTATTACCATTCAGGAAATCTTTAATTAATTTAAAAGAAATGGTGGTAAGACTAGTAATATGTTAGTTTAAATTGATTTGAAAAAAGCATTCGATAAACTAAAGTGGTCCTTTATTTACCGAACATTATTATACTTTAAGTTTCCTTCGAATTTTTCTAAGTTAACAATATCGTGTATTACTGTAATGATCCGGCCGGTCGCTTCGAGAATTTTAGCCTCATTATCCTATTTTTCTACTTCTTTTATGCTCTACAACTGTTATATGACTTACCGGGTCGGTTGATTCGGATTCGTAGAGATTTTCAGAATGAATTGCGACATTTAGTCTCATAATTGAAAGCTTAAGTCGGAATAGTTGATCAGATGTTGACATATGTATAAATGACCTCGGATTTAAATTTTGATGGTTCTGTTAGCTCCGTTAGGTGATTTTGGACTTAGGAGCGTATTCAAATTGTGATTTGGAGGTCCGTAGTAGAATTAGGCTTGAAATGGCGAAAGTTAGAATTTTCAAAAGTTTGACCAGGAGTGGACTTTTGGATATCGGGGTCGGATTTGATTTTCGAAAGTTGGAGTAGGTTCGTGGTGTCATTTATGACTTTTGTGCAAAATCTTAGGTCAATCAGACGTGATCTGATAAGTTTAATATTGTTTGTAGAATTTAAAAATTTTAAAGTTCATTAGGCTTGAATTTGTATGCAATTCATGTTTTTGATGTTGTTTGAGGCGGTTTGAGAATTCGACTAAGTTTGTATCGTAATTTAGGACTTGTTGGCATGTTTGGTTGAGGTCCCGAGGGTCTCGGGTTGATTTCGGGTGGTTAACGTACTTGGAGTTTGATTTGAGGAACTGCTGAAGTTTGTACTCAGCTGGTGTGATCGCACCTGCGAGGGTTTTGGCCGCAGGTGCGGCAGATGGAGCACATGTGCAAAATTGATAAAGGTCAGCAGAGGCCACATGTGCGAAGTTTTTTCGCACCCGCAATTGCGCAGATGCGGACCAGTGGTCACAGGAACAGAGGCAGCTGGGGTAAGCGGTTTTCGCAGAAGCGCTCATTTTTCCGCATAAGCGAATGCGTAGGTGCGAGCCCAAGCTCCGCAGGTGCGGAAATGCCTGGGTAGAACCTATATAAGCGAGGTTCCTAGATTTTTATCTATTTCTAATATTTTGAGCTCGGATTTTGGAGGTTTTTGAGAAGGTTTTTGAAGAGATTCTTGAGGTAAGCTCCTTATGTTCTTTTTTCTTCAATAATTATGTTTCCCTATTGATTTTCCACCTAGTTAGTATGTTTTTGAGGTGAAATTTGGGGGTTTGAGGCTACAAATTTGGAGAGTTGATTTTGGGGGTTTGAGTGGCAAATGATATCGGATTTTGATAAATTTGGTATGGTTATACTCGTGAATGAATGGGCTTTCGGGTTTTGTGACTTTTGTTGGTTTTTGAGACGTGGGATCGGGGCCGCCTTTTGGCCAATTTCGAATTTTGGCTTATAATTTCGTATTTTTCTTGTGGAATCGATTCCTTTAGCCTATATTGATTGTATTGTATTGCTTGTGGCTAGATTCGGATATTTGGAGGCCGATTCGTAAGGCAAAGGCATATTGGAGTAGAGTTTTACTCGGATTGAGGTAAGTAACAGTTATAAATTTGGTTCTTAGGGTATGAAACCCCGAATTTTATGTTATGTGATTGGTTTGGAGGTTACACACATGCTAAGTGACGACCGTGTGGGCGTGCACCGTAGAAATTAGGACTTGGCCCATTCCATGGATTTGTAAAGTTGAATAACTTATTGTTAGCTATATTCTCTCCATATGTTATAAAAATTTGAGTGCAAATCATGTTAAAAATCATGCTTAGATCATGTGTCGACACTATTGGGACCCGCATAGGTCGTGTACTTGTTGAATTATTTGCTGTCACGGATTTACTTGCGTATCATATCTCAGTATCTTCTTGTTTCTTATTGATACATTATATTATCTCTATTTGGGCTGATTTTTTTATGATTTCTGAGAACCCGAGAGACTGGAGAGGGTTGTGACTGAGTTAGGGCCTGAGTGCCGAGTTATGAGCTATATGTATATATATGGATCGAGTTGTACGCCGCAACGAGCCTGCGAGCTATATGTATATGGATCGGGTTGCATGCCACAATGAGCCTTAGGGCTATATATATATGGATCGGGTTGCACGCTGCAATAAGCCTTATGACCATTATATATTATGGGATCGGGCTGCACGTCGCAACGATATAGTACTTGGGATGAAGTGTCATTCCCCAAAAACCGAGGAGCGCGACCGGTGCACAACCGAGTAAACCCGACTGAGCAAGCCTGTTAGGTTTCATTCTACCTAAACTAATTCATAAATAAAGAGGTGATGAACTCCATTAATCATACTTTATAAATATTTCATTAACAACTTCCATTTTGTTTCCATTAGCAGTTTCAACCATAATGTCCAAAATATTACAATTTTTATAGTTATGATGAAAAATATATTTACCAAATACCAATATTTCTAATTTAATTTCCAATATCAAATACCACCCATCACCTGTCTACGGAGCCTCTAAATACAACTGAAGAGTAATATGGAAATTTCGGAGCCTGCTCCGGCTATACCTCAAAATACAAAGTACATGATCGACAATGATAGAGGACCCCGAAATGAAGTGCGGCTCACCAAGTCGGCTGGAAAGAGGATGTGCCACTAGCTGCGACCAACATTGTCTGTTGTGGAACCACCTACATCCATTTAAAGATGTAGCGCCCCCGACAAAAGGGACGTTAATACTGTCGAATAGTATTAGTATGTAAAGGCAAACACTAATCTTAGTAGATTAAACAGTGAAACAAAGAGAAGGCAGTCATAATAATCAATAAGTACTACACAGAAAAACAAAAGGAATATCAAGTAAGGAACGCATAGTTTCCGATTCAATTTTCCATCTTTTTAGGTTGATAATCTTAGTGCCAAGTGCCACAACTCATAATGCCACTGTATTTTTATACGGAGCCCGGTATCGACCCGACCGGCTAAGCCATCTCAAGTAAGACATAACCATATTCACAAATTCATTCACAATGCCACTGTATTCTTACACGGAGTCCGATCTCGGACCGATCGGCTAAGACATCTCAAGTGAGACATAACCATATTCACAATTTCATTCACAATGCCACCGTGTTCTTATACGGAGTCCGATCTCGGCCCGATCGGCTAAGCCATCTCACTTGAGACATAACCTCTTTCAATTGTTCAACTCAATTCACATTTCTTTCCCATCTTTCGTTACGTGGCACAAACAACCTTATTTATTAAGTCTTTCTTGGCACTTGAACGCATTTACAATTCAAATCCTTCCCTTTTTATACGTTCGAAACATTATTATTCATGTCAATAAGTCCTATCACATAAGGCATTACACAATAAGGGAAAGAGCTTGGAAATCATAATCACGTTCTCAAATAGCATGATTACATGGTAAATATTTAAAACAATTACGGAACATAAATCTTTCAACCCAACACATTAAGGCAATCAATTCTAGCATGATCAAGTCAAAATTTACATCAATTATTCGGACACCAAGAGTTCAATTCTAAGAAGAGGAGAGTTAGCCATATATACCTCAATAGAGCCTTTAAGCAAATTTTACTTTTAGAAGTCATTTTAAGACAGTTGAGTCGAGGCTCAATTCGTAATCTGATTCACATATTTCCTCATTTCATAGGCATCACTAGGCACAATTATAAATATTGTCCACACTCTATATCCCCAATTCATTTAATTCATTTTCAAACATCTTCGTAGCTTGTCAACCACTAGACACACTTGTAAGCACGTAATTTTTGACCCGCACAAATTTTAAAGTTAGTTTTAGTATTTAAATATTTTTAAAATATTTACTTGACTTTATTTGAATATAATTTTAATCTTTTTACTTTTAGTCCTAAGACATAAAAAAACATAAAATAGTTTTATTTATCGTGTTTATCGTTTTTCTATATTTTTATCTTTAGTTTAAGATCAATTAGTATATTTTTATTCATGATATCTTAATTTTATCATGACTTTAGCCTATTTTTTTTTACTTTTTACTTTATTGTTATAACATTTAAAAATACAAAAAAAGTAGTTTCATTTTAAAATTTTGTTTATTTACTTAACTAAGTTTAATTAATATTTTGGTAGGATTTTTGAGTTTGTCTTTGTCCAACAAGAAAATTTGTAGGCCCAAAAGTGTGAGTCCATTTCTTTTAACTTAAACCCAATTATTCTTAGCCCATTCTTCCCAACCCATTAGCCCATTTATGGGCAAGATTTAATCTTAGCCATCTATTTCCTTCTAATCCAATGGTCATCATCCCTTCCCACGTTCATATAAAATACCCAATTATAGAAACCCTAACCCAAGTTTTCACTTCCTAGTTTTGAACTAAAAAAATGAACCAGCCGCTCCTTTCGTACCACACATAGCCGCCGACTCATCACTGTAACGAGAAGAACGACAACCTCTAACACGACACATACAGTCATCTCCTCCAGAACAGCTGCCGCCGGAACTCCGCCAAGAACCCTTGAAACTCGTCGTCAACCAGCCCCAAATGACCACCTCGTCACACACGCCGGAAACTTCAACCAGACCAGCCACTCATCTCCATTCTTCACAAAACACATACAGACACATAAGCACATTATTGAAAACAGAGGCAGGAACGATTCAAGTTCCTGATTCAAGTTTTACTTTCATTTTAAAATCAGAAAAACAAACAAAAAGAGAAAATTCTGCTTCTTCATTCATTTTCTTCGGATTTTGGGTTTTGAACATGGAATTTGATTGAGTTGGGGTTGTTCTGAGTTGTCCGTGGCTGCTGTTCGAGTTCTGCTTTTGATCGGGTTTTGATTTGTTGCTCGTTGGTTGTTGCTATTCTTCTAAATGCTTTTAAACATCTGGACAGAGAATAATTAAAAAGAAAACTCATTTGTATTAGGAAAAAACTGAGTCTGAATATTGAAGATGACGTGTCATGACACGTGGACTGGTCAAAAGGTCAAAACGCAATAAATAGCCAAGAGGCACGGGCGACAACAGATAGGGGAAAAGAAAGCAACATAGGTGTGGACCGTTACTAAAGTGGGTACGAGTCTCACCCCTATTCGAGTCGTTTAAAGATCAAAGATCAGAAGAAGTTGAAGATACGAATCTGATGACATAAAAGAGTTTAAATACAACATTAAATGTCAAATACGTTAGAGAATCTGAATTAAATAGAAATGATTGTGTAACGTTTCTTTTAAATATCATTTATTGCTCATAATTGCCTCATTAAGACAAAGGAATTATATTTTCTCCTAGAATCAACTATAAAAGGGGAGAGACTCAACATCTGTAAGGACATGAAATACTATTGAGATCTTACTGCTTTACCATCATTCTCAAAAATATTTTATTTTCGTCTCCTGATTATCAGTAACCCGAATTTCTTTCTAGCTTTGACCAAAGACTCAGATTTTTGGTTAAACAAATTGGTTCCGTTACCGGGAATCTGATAATCTTTTCTTTTAAGCTACATCTTGTCCATTGTTATCACCATGTCAAACAACAACACCAACAATAACAATGAAAACACTTTGGGAAACCCTGAAAATCAAATCCATCAAAATCAAGGAGATTTACATAACATTGAAGTGGTTCCCTCCCCTCAAAATTCACCACGTCAATCTCGTGAAGGCACTCCTGAATCTCGTGCTGATCAACAAGAACAATCTGAACACTTTGAAGGTGGTACAAATGAAGCTTTACAAAAGCTAATTGATGCACAGGTCGGCAAAGCTCTTCAGGCTCTAGTTAGTCGATTGCCTGCTGCACCACCTACACCAACTCCTAATAATAATACCTTGGAGAATCCCCGTTCTGGTCTTGTTAATTCTGGAAATGGAGGAATCACCAGTGAACCATAGGAAGGGGAATCAGGTAATTCAAATAATTCCTATTTGCAAAATTTAGTACTAACCTTGCAGAAACAGATTAAGGAACAAAATGAACGTATTGAGCAAATCCCTGGAGTTCCGCCTATAATAAAAGGAGTTGACATGGACAAATACTCACAACAACCTTGGAAGCCAAGTGTTGCTCCCCTTCCAATTCCGAAAAAGTTCAAAATGCCTGACATCCCGAAATATGATGGTACTACAGACCCACGTGACCACGTGACTGCATTTACAACAAGCGTAAAAGGCAACAACTTGACCAAACAAGAAATTGAATCAGTACTGATTAAGAAATTTGGAGAAACACTCACCAAGGGTGCATTAACCTGGTATTCTCTTTTATCTGAAAATTCTATAAATTCTTTTGCTGAGCTTGCAGATTCTTTTATTAAAGCACATTCGGGAGCACAAATTGTTGAGAAAAGAATGGAAGATATTTTCAAAATCAAACAAGGAGGTTCAGAGTTGCTCAGAGACTTTGTTGATAGATTCCAGCGTGAAAGAATGACTCTACCCCGTGTGCCTGACAACTGGGCTGCAATAGCTTTTGCAAGCAATTTAAATGACAAAAGTTCTTAAGCCACGAGAAGACTCAAAGAAAGCCTTCGAGAATTCCCTGCAACCACGTGGAATGATGTTTACAACAGGTATAGTACGAAGCTGCGAATTGAAGAAGATACCGTACCTAAGTTTCATCATGAAGAAAGGGGTGGTTCCAGAAGATCAGAAACCGAAAAAAGATCAGGTAAAAATAGGTACGATCCATATATGGGACCTGTAGGAAAAGACCCACGGTCAAAATAAGATAGCCAGCAATATGATCAAAAATCGAGGAATAGGGACTCTAGTTCTTCATCGAAATTCAGAAATGATCGGAACAGACAAGAGTCGCGAGATGATGACAGAAGATTAAAGGCACGGTTCGGTAGATATAACTTTAATATCACTACCTCCGAGCTCGTGGCTGTTTTGAAAAGTATGGGAGATAAGGTGCGGTGGCAAAAAGAGATGCGGTCAAATCCAAATAGACGCAATCCAGATCATTGGTGCGAATTCCACAATGATCACAGGCACAAAACTTCAGAATGTAGATTCTTGCAGAGTGAAGTGGATCATCTATTGAAGCAAGGGTACCTCACTGAGTTATTTAGTGAAAAAGGTAAACAAGCCTATATGAAAAATAGGCAAGAGCCACCAAAGCCTCCTTCACCCAAGAGAACAGTGAATGTGATAAGTGGGGGAGAAGATATTCACGGCATAACCTACACAGCTTCCAACAATGTTTCTAAAGTAACAATTACACACGGGAAACGGGTACGGCAAGTTTTAGAAAATGAAAGTATTTCATTCGATGATGCAGATACCGAAGGAGTGATCACCCCCATAATGACGCACTGGTAATATCTTTACTTGTACATGATACTAATGTAAAACGAGTTTTGATTGATCCAGGGAGTTCCGTAAATATTATACTACTAAGGGTATTACGTGAAATGCAAGCTGAAGACAAAATGATACCCAAGGCGCATACCTTGTCAGGCTTCGACAATTCAAGTGTGGTAACAAAAGGAGAGGTAATTCTAACAACTTTTGCTGCAGGTGTTGTTAAAGAAACTAAATTTCAGGTAGTTGATATGGAAATGGCCTACAATATGATCATGGGGAGGCCTTGGATCCATGATATGGATGCTGTTCCGTCAACTCTACATCAAGTTATTAAATTTCCATCACCGTGGGGGATTTGTCAAATTCGAGGGGATCAATAAACAACAAGGAGTATCAACACTGTACGAGCACCGTAAATAAAGAAAAATAGCAATTACAGGAAACAGTTGAAGGTGTCAGCAATCAAACCTCAACTGAGCGAGAGAAAACAGATTTAGACTCGAGACCTGATACAATTCAAGAACCTGAGGAGAATGAAAATATCAAAACAATCATCGAAGAACTCGAGACTGATATTATTTGAGCAATGGCCTGAACGGAAAGTTTATGTTGGAGCTAATTTAAACTTAAACATGCGAGGTATGTTAATTGAATTTCTAAAATCTAACGTGGACTGTTTTACTTGGTCCCATGCTGACATGACAGGGATACCACCGGATGTGATGACTCACAAATTAAACGAAGACCCATCCTTTACACCAATAAAGCAAAAGAAAATAAAACAAGGGGCTTTCAAAAACCAGGTGATTCAAGATGAGGTCCAAAAGCTATTAAAAATTGGGTCAATCCGCGAGGTAAAGTACCCTAATTGGTTAGCCAACATAGTTGTTGTACCTAAGAAAAATGGTAAGTGGCGAGTCTGTGTAGATTATATAGATCTTAATAAAGCTTGTCCAAAAGATTCTTTTCCTTTACCACATATAGATCAATTAATTGATGCAACTGCAGGACATGAACTTTTAAGTTTTTTAGATGCATATTTAGGATACAACCAAATTAAAATGGACCCTAGTGATGAAGAAAAAACTTCTTTCATCACAGACAGGGGGACTTACTGTTATAAAGTAATGCCCTTTAGTCTTAAAAATGCTGGGGCAACCTATTAAAGGTTGGTCAGCAAAATGTTCCAAGAACATTTGGGAAAGACAATGGAGGTATATATAGACGATATGCTCGTCAAAACCCAACAGTCTCATGATCATATTTCTCATATATCTATTACATTTGAAATTTTGCGAAAATTTAATATGAAACTCAACCCAGAAAAATATGCATTTGGAGTTGCGTCAGGTAAGTTTTTTGGGTTTTCTTGTTTCTAACCGTGGTATTGAGGTAAATCCTTCTCAAATCAAAGCAATAGAAGAAATCATTGATATCCTTACTAATAAAAAGGAAGTTCAAAGATTAACGGGAAGAATTGCAGCTTTGGGGAGATTTATTTCCAAATCCTCAGAAAAGTGTTTTAAGTTTTTCTCTGCACTCAAAAAGCAAGATCATTTTGAATGGAATGAAGATTGTCAACAAGCCCTTAGAAATTTGAAAGCTTATTTGTCAAAACCACCGTTATTGGCAAAACCAAAGGTGGGAGAAAAGCTTCTCATCTATCTGGCTGTATCTGAAGTTGCGGTAAGTGCTGTTTTAGTCCGTGAGGACCAAGGTAAACAATCTCCTATTTATTATGTAAGTAAGTTCTTATTAGATGCTGAGACACGATACCCACAGCTAGAAAAGTTAGCATTATCTTTGATCATGGCATCTAGAAAATTAAGACCTTATTTTCAATGTCATCCCATTATTGTAGTTACTGCTTTTCCGCTTCGAAATATTTTGCATAAACATGAACTGTCAGGAAGATTAGCAAAATGGGCTATAGAACTAAGTGAATACGAAATCATTTATCAACCCAGGACCGCTATAAAATCTCAAGTACTAGCTGATTTCGTGGCTGATCTTAGTCAGGGGATGCATTTAGAAGCAGAAAAAGAATTACAAGTTTTTAATGGTGCAAACCCAGGGACATGGGTTTTATTCACTGATGGATCATCCAATATAAAAGGAGCAGGTCTGGGTATAGTTCTCATACCACCTACGGGTGAAATTATTAGGCAAGCTATAAAATGTCATTCTATAACTAACAATGAAGCAGAGTACGAAGCTGTAATTGCAGGTTTGGAATTGGCAAGAGAACTCGGCATAACACAAATTATAATCAAGAGTGATTCTCAACTTGTGGTCAATCAAATGCTGGGAACTTATACAGCTAGGGAAACTCGAATGCAAGAATATCTCGAAAAGGTACGGGAACTAATTAAGCAATTCCAAACTTGGAAGGTAATGCAGATCCCAAAAGATGAGAATGTGGAGGCAGATGCTTTAGCTAATCTCGCATCTGCAGCTGACGTAGCAAACGACGCAAATGCTTCAGTCATACATTTATTTCATTCCATTCTCGAACCTGATAAGAATGAGGTAAATTTTAATCATCTAACATGGGATTGGAGAAACAAAATTATTGCTTTTTTACAGCACGGAACCGTGCCTATTAACAAAGGGAAGGCTCACGCGCTTCGCAAAAAAGCCGCTCGATATTGTTTTTATCAAGGAAATCTTTATCGAAAGATGTTCGGTGGACCATTAGCACGGTGTCTCGGACCCTCTCAAACAGAATATGTGATGAGGGAAGTGCACGAAGGACATTGTGGAAATCACGTAGGGGGAAGGTCGCTGGTAAGAACATTGATTCGAGCAGGATATTATTGGCCTAAGATGGAAGAAGAGGCAAACAGTTTCGTGTCCAAATGTGATAAATGTCAAAGATACGACAACAATATGCACAGACCAGCTGAGTTACTACTCCCTGTTATAGCCCCATGGCCCTTTGTGAAATGGGGAATGGATATCGTAGGTTCACTTCCACAAGCAAAAGGTTAGGTAAAGTTTCTACTTGTACTCACAGATTATTTCACTAAATGGGTAGAAGCAGGAGCATTTAAACAGGTACGAGAGAAGGAAGTTAAAGACTTCATATGGCGAAATATAATATGCCGCTTTGGAGCACCAAAGGAGATCGTGTGTGACAATGGACCACAATTCATAGGAGCTCAAATCACAGAATTTCTTCAAAGTTGGCAGATTAAAAGGATAACGTCTACGCCATACCATCCAGTGGGTAATGGACAAGCGGAATCCACTAACAAAGTCATTATCAACAACTTGAAGAAGAGGTTACAGGATTCAAAAGGTAATTGGCCTGAGGTATTACCTGGAGTATTATGGGCTTATCGTACAACGACAAAAACAAGCACTGGAGAAACACCATTTTCAATGGTTTATGGTGCGGAAGCCTTAATTCCAGTTGAAATAGGTGAACCAAGCACACGGTACGTTCGGGCAACGAAGAGATGTGGGTCAACCTTGATTTGCTTGAAGGAAGAAGAGAAGCTGCATTGATAAGAATGGCAGCACAAAAGCAAGTAATTGAACGATATTACAATAGGAAAGCACGCCTCAGATTTTTCAAAATTGGGGACTTCGTGCTTAAAAAGGTGTTCCAATCTGCAAAGGCTGCTAATTCAGGAAAGCTAAGTCCAACGTGGGAAGGACCATACAAAGTTCGTGACATTGCAGGAAAAGGAGCATACAAGTTGGAGACAATGGACGACAAAGTTTTACCCTCACATTGGAATGTCGTCCATTTAAAGAGGTATTACTTCTGAAAAAGTACCCACGGTCAGGTATCGCCATGTTAAAAAATTTTCTTTTGAATTATTAAAGTTTTACTAACGATTTTAGATGCTAGGCAAAAACCCTAACTCGTGCCAAATGATGAGTCATGACCTGCAAGGCAAAATGGAGTGTTCTAAAATTCCCAGCCCAGGGTTACAATTAATCTGATGGAAATACACACGAGTTAGGTAGTCTTCATCTATAATCACACCTCCGAGTCTTGTATCTTTTTCTGTTTCAGGAAAAGGACCAAATAGAAAGAAATAAACAAGTGCTCGAGGCTTCATACTTCACCGCTCAAACACTTGGGGGACTACATATTATACACAGATATGTGTAGATAAACAGATACGAATATCGAACAAAAGTCAGCCACAAAGAGACAAGTGTTGAGAAAAAGTTACGAAGTCTTCAACATTCATCATCGTGTTCAACAAACACAAGACATTCATCATAATGTTTTTCCCATGAGAACAACAAAGTCATCTCTCAAACTCATAAAGGCTATGTACTAAAACAGGTTATGAAAAAAAACCTTGTTTATTTCACCGCTGTAAAAATCTGTTACAAGAAAAGCAGTTATGAGAAAGTCATAGATGGATTTTAATACATGTAATAGTAAAAAAAACTTGTTAAAGTTCATGAATAAAACTTGTCACAGTTGTTTCATACAAAACATGTATATTCCTATTTCTTTCATCGTATTATAACACCATTGTGAAGTTGAGACGTCTTCTTCATTAAGTGTCGATAAAATAAAAGGGCCCTCTTTTATAAACCTCATGTTAATAAGTCATGAGAAGAATCATAAAGCATTTTCAAAGGATAAAAATGCTAAACTATTCTATAAGTCCTAAATAAGTAAGGAAAAGGCAAGAATAGAACACATTGAAGTACTAACAAAACTTCTTAATATAATTAAAAAGACTAAGTAGAAACTTAGTCAATAAAAGTTTTTACAAGTGCCCCATTATGATAACTGGGGACTTTCACCAAAAAATCCCTTAAAAGCTAAGGGATAAAACCATCATCCAATTGAAGGGGTTAACACATCAGAAGTTGTAATATTAATTTCACTTTCAGCCACAGGCACGGTGGCAACTTCTGAAGAAGCAACAATAGGAACGGTTTCAATTGAGCTTGAAATGTTAGAACCAATGAGGGAAGCAAGAGTCACGGAAGCTTCAACTTCCACAGACTGAGTCATAGAAGTTTCACCCTCTGATGCTGGAATTGCAACATTTTCAACTTTAACTGCCATAGCAACGACTTCTTTATTTAAAGGTTCTTCAGCCACAGGAGCTTCAATTGACGGAGAAAGAAAGTCAAGTGGTTGTTGGGTTCTCTGAATGGTCTCTAAAACTTTGGCCAACTCTGAGTTTAAATCAAAATTTTCTTGATTGGCCTCCATTAAAGCATCACGATGAGAGTTTAAAAAAGCCCAACTCACCTCTATATTAAAAGTCTCCTCAAGAAGTTCATACTTCCTTTCCCACATAGCAAGATCATTCTTTAACACTTGATTTTCAGCTAAAGAGGATTCAAGGGATGCTTCAAGGGAGGCATGAGAACTCTCTAAGGTACGTACCTTATCAGAAGAGATTTTTAAATCAGCTTGAGCTTGAGTCAAGCTTTGCACTAACTCCCCTGCATACTCTTCTTTCTTGGCCAAGAGTACCTTAAGTTCTCTGATCTCTTCACTACAATTTGATAGTTGTTCTGAAAATGAACACGCAAGGCGCTCCTTATCTTTCTCAAATTGGCTTGAAGAAGCCTTGGCAACTGCTAGCTCAGAAGTCAAACCTCGCTTTTGTTGCCCCAGGAGATTTCTACTCTCTAGCAATTCTTCTATAGTTCCCTGAGCATTCTCAAACTGCTCTTTCCAATTGGCTGCTTCTAGCTGTGCTCCCCTGGCTATTTCCTCAGCCTCGTGGATAGATTTTTCAGACTCACAGGCTTTCTTTCCAGAAGGGAAATTCTTCCCATCAATTCTGTACCAATGAGGTTAGCCTGCAGTGACAATTCATAGAAATAAGAACTTTTTTTAAAAAAAAACTTGTTAGTAAGTGAAGGAAGAATACCTTCAAAGTAGAATGAACAATGTCATTCATCAAAGTTAAGCAGCTATGGCTGTCCATCTTCTTCTTCTCAATATCTCCAATCAAAGGCCTAAGCTAGTCATCTGCTCCACCAGACTTCCTTAAAAGGCTGTTGTTAGCAGGAACTTCAAGCATAACGCTCCTCATAGCCAAGCTTCTGCTACTAGAACCCTCCTCTGCATATTGAATAGAGGAAGGGGAACTATAGAAGGAAGAGTGGTAGAAGAAGTGAAAATAACAAGATTCATAGGACTCGAAGCAGGTAAGGGAGCAGAAGTAGGTAAAGAAGCAGGAAAAGAAGGAATGGGAACAGAGGAAGAAAGAGGAACTTCATCTAAAACTGGACCTAGTTCTCCACTTTCAAAACCACCAACGAAGAGACGATGAATAGATTCATTGGTATCCCTCGGAGTGGTTTCATCTTCAGAGGGAATGTGAACTGGTTCAGTAAGAGAGGCACAGACAGGGGTAACTTCAACTTCATTCTCGGAAACTATGCGTCTCCTGGCTCTTGGTCTAGCTATCAAAGAGGTGTCTTCGTCTTCATCGTCCTTAGAATCTTCTTCTACAACTTTCCTCTTTGACAGCCTAGTTTGAGTTCTCTCCACAGAAAGAGAAGTACCAGAAGTGGCTCGAAGGGCAGTAGCCACTTCGGTTGTCATTCCTCGAATAGCAAATCCTGACAAAAAGAAGGATTTTAAAAAAAAGAAGTTAGGAAAAATAAAGGACTTGTCATACGAAAAATGATAAAGAGATGCATACCGTGAGTTTTCACTTTCCAACCATGTAAATTGGAAATGGATTTCCACGTTCTCGCCTCCATAGGCACGACTTTCATGATTAAATCTACCCAACCACGGAAATTAGGAACGGGTTCCACATCTCCCATGGTTGCTATAGAAAAGCAAAAAAGGATGAAATTAGAAAAGAAGTTGAAATTCTTAAGATGTAAGAACCGTAAGTAAAAAAAAAACTTACGTGCAAAGTTACACTTCTCAGGGAAGGGGATATTTGTTTCACCCACCAAATCAACTGTGCGTACCGCAACATAACGAGTGTACCACCCGTGGTCCTTGTCATCTTCAGGGCTTACTAAGACCCTTTTACTTCTTGCAATTAGAGTAAAAACCCCATTGCGAAATAACTTGGGGTGGTAAAGATGAATAAGGTGGGGAAAGGAAAAATCAACACCGGCTTTAACAGATAAATACCTCAAACAAGCCACTGTTCTCCATACAAAGGGACCAATTTGTCCCAAATAAATTTTGAAAAAACGACAGAAATCAAGTATGACTGGGTCAATAGCAGGAATAAATCCCAAAGTGAAGGGGTAAGTATAAACAAAAGAAAATCCAATCCTAAAAGAAGATATTCTTTGATTTGGATTAGGGATTACTATACGAAAATCACTTCTCCAGTTGCAATCTTTTCGAACAATAGAAACCAAAGGTTCAGTGATTAAAGAAGGAAAAGTGTCAGCTTTCTCTAAATTGACAACTTGCTCACGAAGAGATTTCCTATCATTCTCAAAAGATAGGTCGTTGGGTACTATTTCCTCAACTAAAGGCTCTTGAAGAGGCTCAGGAAGTTCTTTACCTTTAGAGGAAGATTTCTTAGTGATAGAACCTCTGGAAATAGTACCGGAGCTAGAAGAAGGCATGACAGAACCAGAGGCACCACCACGAACGGATCCTAGGCTACGAAGCTTGCCTCCTCTTCCTCTTCTATGTCTTACAGGGGCATTTGGGAAGCTATCAAGAATTGGGATTCTTTTAGGGTTAGGATTCAGAGATGCCATTGCAGAGAAAAGGATGAACTCAAGGAGAAAGGAGTAGAAATAAAGAGTAAAGGAACTGTTAAGGGTTTATGAAGAAAAGGACAAAGGGAAAAAGGATATATATGTATATAATAGCAACCGTCAAGCAAAGAAGTGTAATGATGGAAAGCCTATAATAAAGGCAACTATCGCTTCGTGAATATAAGGGATGAATAAACCTTGGAAAAAGGCTGCAGAATTACGAAACCAATCGAAAGGTGACACGTGTGCAAAGCATTAAATAGAAAAGACAACTGGGGCGTCAGTACTTTCATAGCATTGATTACAGCAAAAAATTCCCTTTTTGTGAAGGTCCACTTCCCAAATATTTAATGGATAAATAAATGGAAAGTGGGGGGACTATCTGTATTGGGAAAAAACTGAGTCTGAATATTGAAGATGACGTGTCATGACACGTGGACTGGTCAAAAGGTCAAAACGCAATAAATAGCCAAGAGGCACGGGCGACAACAGATAGGGGGAAAAGAAAGCAACATAGGTGTGGACCGTTACTAAAGTAGGTACGAGTCTCGTACCTATTCGAGTCGTTTAAAGATCAAAGATCAGAAGAAGTTGAAGATACGAATCTGATGACGTAAAAGAGTTTAAATACAACATTAAATGTCAAATACGTTAGAGAATCTGAATTAAATAGAAACGATTGTGTAACGTTTCTTTTAAATATCATTTATTGCTCATAATTACCTCATTAAGACAAAGACATTATATCTTCTCCTAGAATCAACTATAAAAGGGGAGAGACTCAACATTTGTAAGGACAGGAAATACTATTGAGATCTTACTGAAATACAAAACTATTTACTGCTTTACCTTCATTCTCAAAAATATTTTATTTTTGTCTCCTGATTATCAGTAACCCGAATTTCTTTCTAGCTTTGACCAAAGACTCAGATTTTTGGTTAAACATCATTCAAGGTCCATTTCTATCTTTACTCTTTTACCTCCTAATTTTGTCACATATTTGTTTGAATAGCAGATCCGTATATTCTTCATGACTAGTTGTGATATTTTTATCCTATGATGAAACTTGGCTCATTAACATATTTTGTCGTTACTGATTTAATCAAATGGTACTTGGTCTTAAATTGAATAAGGAATGGGAATTTGAAAGCTTATTTGGAATGGGTTGTTGGGTAAAATTAAAAGGGATTTAGGTGTAGGATAAACTATATTGTCCTTTTATTCTTGTTTTATTTATTTTAAAGTCGTTAAGAGCATGCTTAGGCCGGAAACACTCGGGTAGACAAGCCTTAGGATTTTGTTAGTTTCGAGGCGAGAGGTCGTTCCCTTAGTTAAATTTATCCGGGAAATGCCCCGAAGGAGTTGTATATATATTTTGTCCGGGGTATGCCCCGAGGTATTCGTATTTGGAGGCCGAGAGCAAAACTCGTGGTACTTTTATTCTTGTTTTATATTTATTTTTTATTTTATTAGGTGGGGACGACTTCGAGCCTTTTTGATTGTTTATTTTCTTTTGTGTGTTTTTTTTACCTCAATCTGAACATTCTTTAAAGCCAATTTGATCATGTACGCCACCGTACTAGTTACGGGACTTGGGGAGTGCCTAACACCTTCTCCCCAAGTCAAATGAACCCACTTACCCGAATCTCTGGTGCAGACTCAATTTGGAGTCCAAAGTGTTTTAAAGGAAATTCGTTTTTTAAAAATGGTGACCTGGCACACCGAAATCAAATATCAGGTGGCGACTCTAAGTTATTTCCTTTTGAACACAATTTTGTCACTTTCTAATTGAAAACCCTTTTCATTCATTACTAAATCTTTTTATTATTTTAAGAGGGTTAGTGAGGTTTATAAAAAGGGGTGTGACAACACTCAATCAAGACATTTAGTACGCATACGAGCGGTTAGGAGTATTAAGCATATCGAGTTTTTCTTACCTAATCGGCACACCACTTTTCATTTAAACCATAACTCAAAGCCATACCATTTTAATAGGCAACCCATACTTTAAACATCTTTCGTTCAATATAAGGCTCGTTCGGAGTAATCAAGTTTATGAGTTTATAGGGGGTAACCCGGAACGTAGAAATTAGGGATTTTGAGCCGGTCATACTTAAACTTGCGGAAATATTATAGAATTTAATTCCGCGAGAGAAAGTTTAGCCAACATACCTTGTTTGAGCTTTCTTTAAGTTACTACAATGCAACAACCCTTCTAGCAATAATAATCTATAGAAATATAGCGAAAATCGATTAATAATTAGAAAGATTTCCCATGGTGTAACTCTCTTAGGAATTTCATCAAACACCTAACATGTGAAATAGACTACAAGATTCTACAATGGAAATTCCTTCTTCCCTCAACCAATTTCAACAAGAACAACCCCAAAATAGTCCTTTAATCCTACATACTATAGCTTAGTGTCACACGCATGGCTTATTTTTAACCCCACAATATATTTTTGAACTCATAATCTATTATATGAAATCTTAGAAGTAGGACTTACCCGGAAGGATAGAGAGATAGAGATTAGCTTCCTTGATTCTTGAGAATTTGTGCAAGATTAGATGATTGGAAGACTAGGTTCCCTCTTTCTCTATCTAAAATGCTCTCACCTCTCTCTAGATTCAGTAGAAAGTAGCCCCAAATGAAGCCCCAAAGCTTATTTATCAAAATGGGGTCGGATATGAAAATTTTCAAAAATGACCCCCGAAGTCAATTATGTGGTGCAATTATGCTATAGCATAATCGTTTTGTGGGCAACAGAATTGCAGCATAATCATTATGCGACAGCATAATCGACAACATAATCAATTATGCGACAACATAATCAATATGCAACAGTATAATATTTTGCTCGTCTCTGCTCCACTTTGCGATGCTTATGCGGTCCGCAGAACCGTTTTGCAGTCGTAAAATTGATTGCAAATCCAGCCTTTGGTAGTTTTATCATAACTTTGTGTAGGAATGTACAAATGATGAATGATTTAAAGCGTTAGAAACTAGACTCGAAGATCTTTCGTTTGATAGGTCGTTCATCACATAACACCATATATATATATATATATATATATATATATATATATATATATATATATATATATATATATATATATATTTAGATATGCTCGTTCAAAGTGTGGACTTGTGCAAATTCATTTGGAATTTTAGCCTATTATGTAAATTTTCCAACTTGACTTAGACTTAGGTCTCTCATTAGACCCCACATTACTTATTATATGACTTATACACTTATTTACCATATCCAATTGATATGCATCATTTTTATAGCACATAAAATATTATAATTAGCCTACTTGGCACCACGAAATCCTAAATTACTTAGCAAAATTTTTCGGGGCCTTACATTCTCCCCCACTTAGGATCATTCGTTCTCGAATGAGAAGTAGAGTCCCCCCCAAATACTTATGTCATGACCGCAGTTCACCCTCCATAAACTGTCGTGACGATACCTTGTCTCTACGACTAGGTAAGCCTAACAATTTCGGAAAATAAACAAATTGCGGAAGAAATAATTAAAAACCAAAATAACCAAATGAAACAGTATTTAAGATGTTGTCTGGCATATACAATACAACTCTCGAAACTAACAACATTTCGCAAAACCCAGAATCTCATGAAACCACAAGCCTTTGAATGTCTACCAGTTTCTAACTCTAGAATGTCTAACAAAATAAGTATAGAAGGGCTAATACTTAAAGAGAGAATAGAAAGGGACTCCTCAGTCTGCGGATGCAGTAGATACACTTTGAAGTCGCTGGAGCAGTCACCTCGCCTTAAGGGTAATAGGACTGAGTCGAAGTACCTGGATATACACATGAAAAACATGCGCAGAAAGGGCATGAGTACATCACAACGGTACTCAGTAAGTTCCAAGCCTAACCTCGGTCGGGTAGTGACAAGGAAGGTCAGGGCCCTATTGAGGGTAAATAAAATATAAGGTTTAACAACGTAGAACAAAACAGTATAATACTCAGTACAAGGGGAATCTACCGGGTGCAGTCCTGTAGTTCCAATGTAAATGTGCAGGGGGATCTCCCGGAATACCGTTCCGTAGTCCCAAAGTAAACACGCAGGGGGATCTCCCGGGATACCGTCCCGTAGTCCCAAAGTAAACACACATAAACAACAACAAGAATACACAGTTCAATTCAAGTTTCATACTAAGGAAAAACAGGTATTTCTAACCTAGCATGCTACACGTAATCCAAATAAGGTAGTTTGAGCAAGTACGACAATTAAGTCAATAAGACATGCTTTCCTAGGCTAACAACATGCTTAAATTGCAAGTAGTATAAACAAGTGAAGAAACATAATGGTAATTAATTAATGAAAAATCGAATTTTAAACAATTAGCACAAGTACGCACTCGTCACCTCACGCACAAGGATTTCAATTATCAATAATATCAAATCCTAAGGGGAGTTTCCCCCACACAAGTTTAGGCAAACTACTTACCTCGAATCGGCTCAAAATCAACCCGAAATCACGTTCTTGCCACGAGTACTCGACTCCAAATGGCCCAAATCTATTCAATTCAATTGTATAATGTAAATAACACTCAAGTAATTGATTCTACAAACAAATTCTAAGTTAATACACGAAATTAGGTAAAATGACCAAAATGCCCCTCGGGCCCACGTCTCGAAATCGGGTAAAATTTACATTTTCAGAATCCTCATACTATCACGAGTCTAACCATACCAAAATTATCCAAATCCAATGTCAAATCCCCAATCAAAACTCGAATTTTTTGTCTAAGAACTTTCCCCCAATTTTCATATAAATTCTGAAATTAAATGATGAATTCAAGTTTAGATTAATGGGATACAAGCAAAAAGGACAATCGATATCTCTGAAAATCCCTCAAAACCTCACTCAAATCCGAGCTCCCAAGCTCTAGTTTTCACAAAAATGGCTAAACCCTCGATTTTGAACTCAAACATTCTGTCCAGACAATTCCTTAATCGCGATCGCAGAAGTTCAAACGCGATCAAGAGAAAAGACCACGCGCCTCAATTTTACTCTACGCGAACGCGGAACCCCGTCCGCAAATGCGATGCTTTAGCTCCCTCAAACCTACATGATCGCGATTGGCTTCATGCGACCACATAGAGAAACACTTAAAATCCACTGCCACCTTATTTCTTCTACGCGAACGCGACGTAGCCCACGCGTTCGCGATTCAGCACTACCCATAGCTACGCATTCGCATTCCTCTTCACGTGAACCCGAAGAGCAAAATTTCCCTCTGCCTCATCCTAAGCCTTCGTGATCGCGATCCTCCTCACGTGATCGCGATGAATAAAAGTCTGCAACAAATACCAGCAAAAATCTGATCCTTCTTCAAGTCCAAAAATGGTCCGTTGAGCATCCGAAACACACCCGAGGCCCCCGGGACCTCAACCAAACCTGCCAACCAATCATAAATCATCATTAAAACTTGTTCCAACCTTTGGAATGCTCAAAACAACATCAAAATACCAATTTTACATTGGATTCAAGCCTAAGAATTCCAATAACTCTCAAATTATGCTTTCGATCAAAAAGTCTATCAAACCTCGTCCGAATGACCTGAAATTTTGCACACACGTCACATTCAACACTACGGAGCTTCTCCAACTTCCAAAATTCCATTCTCACCCTGATATCAAAATCTCACTTTCGAACCGGAAATTTCAAAAATTCAACTTTCGGCATTTCAAACTTAAATTAGCTACGGACCTCCAAAACACAATCCGAACACACCCCTAAGCCCGAAATCACTCAACGGAGCTAACGGAACCAGCGGAATTCTATTCTGAATCTGTCTTTATACTGCTCCAACTACGGACCAATTCCTAAAACTTAAACTCTCATTTAGGGACTAAGTGTCCCAAAACTCTCCGAAACTCAAAATCAAACATCCGACAAATCAAAATAGCAGAAACAAACATAGGAAAAATAGTTAATAGGGAATCAGGGCCTTAATTCTTAAAATGACCGGCCGGGTCGTTACGTCCTCCTACACTTAAATATTCATTCGTCCTCGAACGAGCATAGCGACATACCTAAAGTAGTGAAAAGATGAGGGTAACGACTGCGCATATCCTGCTCGGTCTCCCAGGTCGCCTCCTCGACCGGCTGACCCTGCCATTGAACCATCACTGATGCAATGTTCTTTGACCTCAGCTTTCTAACCTGCCTGTCCAATATTGCCACTGGCTCCTCAACATAAGATAGATCCTTGTCCAACTGGACTGAACTAAAATCCAACACGTGCGATGGATCACCGTGATATCTCCAGAGCATCGAAACATGAAATACCGGATGAACTCCTGCCAAGATAGGAGGTAAGGCAAGCTCATAAGCAACCTCCCCAACACGTCTTAATATCTCAAAAGGACCAATAAACCTCGGACTCAGCTTCCCTTTCTTTCAAAATGTCATAACGCCCTTCATAGGCGAAACCCGAGGCAGAACCTGGTCTCCAACCATATAGGAAACATCACGAACCTTCCGGTCCACGTAACTCTTCTGTCTGGACTAGGCTGTACGGAGTCTATCCTGAATCACCTTAACCTTCTCCAAAGCATCCTGAACCAAGTCTGTGCCCAATAATCTGGCCTCACCCGGCTCAAACCAACCCACCAGGGATCTACACCGCCTACCATATAAAGCCCTATACGGTGCCATCTGAATGCTGGACTGATAGTTGTTGCTGTAAGCAAACTTCGTCAGTGGGAAGACCTGATGCCAAGACCCTCCAAACTCAATCACACACGCACAGAGCATATCCTCAAGAATCTAAATAGTGCACTCGGATTATCCGTCCATCTGAGGGTGAAATGTTGTACTCAACTCTACTCGAGTACCCAACTCATGCTGAACGGCCCTCCAGAACCGTGATGTGAACTGGGTACCTTTATCTGAAATGATGGAAACTGGAATACCATGCAGACGAACAATCTCCCGGATATAAATATCCGCTAGATGCTCCGAATAATAGGTAGTACACACAGGAATGAAATGCGCGGACTTGGTTAGCCGATCCACAATCACTCAAATGGCATCGAACTTCCTCAAAGTTTGTAGAAGCCCAACTAAAAAGTCCATGGTGATTCGCTCCCACTTCCATTCCGGAATTTCTATCTGCTAAAGCAACCCACCCGGTCTCTAGTGCTCATACTTCACCTGCTGACAATTGAGGCACCGAGCTACAAACCCAACTATGTCTTTCTTCATCCTCCCCCACCAATAGTGCTGTCTCAAATCCTGATACATCTTCGCGGCACCCGGATGAATGGAATACCGCGAGCTATGGGCCTCCTCTAAAATCAACTCCCGAAGCCTATCAACATTCGGTACACAAATCCGACCCTGCATCCTCAATACCCCATCATCACCAATAGTCACATCTCTGGAATCACCATGCTGAACCTTGTCCTTGAGGACAAGCAAATGAGGGCCATCAAACTGATGCTCCCTGATACGATCAAATAATAAAGACCGAGAAACCACGCAAGTTAGGACCCGATTGGGCTCCGAAAGATCCAATCTCACAAACTGGCTGGCTAAGGCCTGAATATCTATCACCATAGGCCTCTCTGATGCTGGTAAATAAGCCAAACTCCCCAAACTCTTTGTCCGGCGACTCAAAACATCGACCACCACATTGGCCTTGCCCGGGTGATACAAAATAGTGATATCATAGTGCTTCAGCAACTCTAACCACCTCCTCTAGCGCAAATTTAAATCCTTTTGCTTGAATAGGTGCTGCAAGCTCGGATGATCAGTATAAATCTCACAAGGGACACCGTACAAATAATGACGTTAGATCTTCAGGGCGTGAACAATGGCAGCTAACTCGAGATCATGGACAAGATAATTCTTCTCATGTACCTTCAACTGTCTAGACGCGTAGGCAATCACCCCACCGTCCTGCATCAAAACCGCTCTAAGGCCAATCCTCGAGGCATCACAATAGATGGTATAGGACCCTAAACCTGTAGGCAATATCAAAACTGGGGCTATAGTCAAAGTTGTCTTGAGCTTCTGAAAGCTCGCCTCACACTCTTCTGTCCACTGGAACAAAGCACCCTTCTGGGTCAGCCTGGTCATAGGGGCTGCAATCAATAAAAACCCCTCAACAAAATGATGGTAATAACCTACCAAGCCAAGAAAACTGCGGATCTCTGTAGCTGAAGATGGTCTGGGCCAACTCTGCACCGCTTCCACTTTCTTTAGATCCACCTGAATACCCTCACTCGATACCATGTGGCCTAAGAATGCCACGAAATCCAACCAAAACTCACATTTCGAGAACATAGCATATAACTTCTTTTCCTTCAGAGTCTGGAGCACTGTGCTCGGGTGTTGTTCATGATCTTCCCGACTCCAAGAATACACCAGAATATCATGAATAAAGGCAATAACGAACGAGTCAAGATATGGCCGGAACACACTGTGCATCAAATGCATAAAGGCTACTAGGGCATTGGTCAGCCCAAATGACATAACAAGGAACTCATAATGACCATACCGAGTCCTGAAAGCAGTCTCGGGATATTTGGCTCCCGAATCTTCAACTGATGGTATCCTGAGCGCAAGTCAATCTTAGAAAACACTCGTGCGCCCTGAAGCTGGTCAAACAAATCATCAATACGAGGCAAAAGATAACGGTTCTTCACTGTAACTTTGTTCAACTGGCGATAATCGATACACATACGCATAGAACCATCATTTTTCTTCACAAACAAGACAGGAGCACCCTAAGGTGATAGACTGGGCCGAATAAAACCCTTATCAAGCAATTCCTATAACTGATCCTTCAACTCCTTCAACTTAGGAGGGTCATATGATACGGAGGAATAGAAATAGACCGAGTGTCCGGCAACAGATCAATGCCAAAATCAATATCTTTATCGGGTTACATGCCCGAAAGATTAGCTGGAAACACATCAGGAAAATCCCGTATTACTGGGACTGAATCAACTGTAGGGGCATCAATACTGACATCTCTCACATAAGCTAGATTCGCGTCACACCCCTTCTCAACCATACCCTAAGCCTTAAGGAAAGAAATAACTCTACTGGAAGTGTGATCTAAAGCACCCCTCCACTCAACACGCGGTACACCTGGCATAGCCAGTGTCACGGTTTTGGCGTGACAATCAAGAATAGCATAATGGGGCGACAACTAGTCCATGCCCAAGATAATATCAAAATCTACCATGCTGAGGAACAAAAAATCGGCTCTGGTCTCTAAACCACTAAGAGCAACCAAACACGACCGATAAATGCAATCCACAATAAGAGAATCTCCCACAAGAGTAGAAAGGTAAACAAGGGAACTCAAAGAATCTCGAGGTACACCCAAATGCGGAGCAAAATAAGAAGGCACATAAGAATAAGTGGAGTCTGGATCGAATAGAACTGATGCATCTCTGTGACAAACCAGTATAATACCTTGATGACAGAATCAGAGGCAACAACCTCGGTACGGGCATGAAGAGCGTAGTATCGGGCCTGGCCTCCTCCTCTAGGGCGACCTCTACCTCCCCGACCTCCACATCTTGCTGGCTGAGCAGGTAGGGTAGCAACTAGAGCTGTAACCATAGCCTAAGAACTTTGTGGGGCACGCTGTGGCTGATAAGTTTGTAGAGGTGCACCCCTCCTAAGTCTAGGGAAATCCCTCACCATATGGCGTGTGACACAACACTCAAAATAAGCTCTGGGAGGCCGTAGCGCCTGTGACTGGCTTGGGCCAGATCTGCTGGACTGACCATTGAAAGCACCCCACGCAGGAGGCGCACTAGATACTAGAGGTGCATAATAAGGCTCCTGAGGCCCAGGAGGAGCTGGAATACCACTGACTACCTGAAGAGCTGAATAAACGGGGTGTCTCATATAACCCCTACCATGACGACCTGCAGCTGGGGTCAAATTCCCCAATCAAAAGTTGAATTCTAGGTCTAAGAACTTCCTTCCAACTTTTTCCCAATTTTCATCTCCAATCCGAAATTAAATGATGAATTCATGTTTGGATTAATGGGTTACAAGCAAAAAAGAGTTAAGAATCGTTACTCAATTGATATCTCTGAAAATCCCTCAAAATCTCACTCAAATCCGAGCTCCCAAGCTTAAGTTTTGATAAAAATGGCTAAACCCTCGATTTTGAAATTTTATATTCTGCCCAGGTATTTCCTTCTTCGCAAACGTGGAAGGACCCTCGCGTTCATGAAGTACAACTTTGCTTGGTCCATCTTTCCTTCATCACGAATGCGATGCTCTAGTTGTGAATGCGGTGCACAATCTCCTCCTCCCACGCGAACGCGAGAACACCATCGCGAACGCATAGGTATAAGACCTCTCAGCTTCGCGAACGTGGGAGACACTTCACGAACGTGAAGCATTAAACCTCCCCAGCCCCAGCTCCTCTTCGCGACACGAGACCCCACTCACGAACGCGAAGAAGGAAACCAGAACTGGGCTGCTGCAATTTTCTGCAATTTCTCTAAGTTCCAAAATGACCCGTTGAGCATCCGAAACACACCCAGGCCCCCGGGACCTCAACCAACCCTGCCAACCAATCCTAAAACATCATTCGAACTTGTTCCAACCTTCAAAACGCTCAAAATAACATCAAAACACCTATTTTCATCGGATTCAAGCCTAAGATTTTCAAAAACTCTAAAAATACGCTTTCGATCAAAAAGAGTATCAAACCTCGTCCGAATGACCTGAAATTTTGCACACACATCACATTAAACACTATGGAGCTACTCCAACTTCCAGAATTCCATCTCAACCCTCGGATCAAAATCTCACTATCGAACCGGAAACTTCAAAAATTCAACTTTCGACATTTCAAGCCTAAATTAGCTACGGACCTCCAAAACACAATCCGAACACGCCCCTAATCCCGAAATCACCCAACGGAGCTAATGGAACCATCGAATTCCCATTCCAAGGCCGTCTTCACACTGTTCCGACTAATGTCAACTCTCCAACACTTAAGCTCTCATTTAGAGACTAAGTGTCCCAAAACTCTCCGAAACCCAAAACCGAACATCCCGGCAAATCAATATAGCAGAAATAAACTTGGGAAAAACAGTTAATAGGGATCAGGGCGTAAATTCTTAAGACGACCGGCCGAGTTGTCATATCCTCCTCCACTTAAACATTCGTTCGTCCTCGAACGAGCTAAAGACATACTTGGAGTAGTGAAAAGATGAGGGTAACGACTGTGCATATCCTGCTCGGTCTCCCAGGTCGCCTCCTCGACCGGCTGACCCCACCACTGAACCTTCACAGATGCAATGTTCTTTGACCTCAGCTTTCTAACCTTCCTGCACAATATTGCCACTGGCTCCTCAACATAGGATAAATCCTTGTCCAATTGGACTGAACTAAAATCCAACATATGTGACGGATCACCGTGATACCTCCGGAGCATAGAAACATGAAATACCGGATGACCTCCTGCCAAGCTGGGAGGTAAGGCAAGCTCATAAGCAACCTCCCAAACACGCCTCAATATCTCAAAAGGACCAATAAACCTCAGACTCAACTTTCCTTTCTTCCCAAATCTCATAACTCACTTCATAGGCGAAACCCGAAGCAGAACCCGATCTCCAATAATATAGGAAACATCGTGAACCTTCCGGTCCACGTAACTCTTCTGTATGGACTGGGCTATACGGAGTCTATCCTGAATCACCTTAACCTTCTCTAAAGCATCCTAAACCAAGTCTGTGCCCAATAGTCTAGCCTTACCCGGCTCAAACCAACCCACCGGGGATCTACACCACCTACCATATAAAGCCTCATACGGTGCCATCTGAATGCTGGACTGATAGTTGTTGTTGTAAAAAAACTTTGCCAATGGCAAGAAATGATCCCAAGACCCTCCAAACTCAATCACACATGCACGGAGCATATCCTCAAGAATCTGAATAGTGTGCTCGGACTGTCTGTCCGTCTGAGGGTGAAATGTTGTACTCAACTCTACCCGAGTACCCAACTCATGCTAAACGGCCCTCCAGAATCGTGATGTGAACTGAGTACCTCTATCTGGAATGATGGACACTAGAATACCCTGCAGACAAACAATCTCCCAGATATAGATCTCCGCCAACCGCTCCAAAGAATAAGTAGTACACATTGGAATAAAGTGAGCGGACTTGGTCAGCCGATCCATAATCACCCAAATAGCATCAAACTTTCTCAAAGTCCGTGGGAGCCCAACTACAAAGTCCATGGTGATCTGTTCCCACTTCCACTCCGAAATCTCTATCTGCTAAAGCAACCCACCCAGTCTCTGGTGCTCATACTTCACCTATTGATAGTTGAGACACCGAGCTACGAATCTAACTATATCTTTCTTCATTTGCCTCCACTAATAGTGCTGTCTCAAATCCTGATACATCTTCGCGGTACCCGGATGGATGGAATACCGCGAACTATGGGCCTCCTCTAGAATCAACTCTCGAAGCCCATCATCATTGGGTACACAAATCCGACCCTACATCCTCAACACCCCATCATTACCAATAGTCACATCTCTAGCATCACCGTGCTGAACCTTGTACTTGAGGACAAGCAAATGAGGGTCATCATATTGCCACTCCCTGATACGATCAAATAAGGAAGATCGAGAAACCACGCAAGCTAGAACCCAACTGGGCTCCGAAATATCTAATCTCACAAACTGGCTGGCTAAGGTTTGAATATTCATCGCCATAGGCCTCTCCGATGCTGGTAAATAAGCCAAACTCCCCAAACTCTCCCCCTGGCACTCAAAGCATCAGCCACCATATTGGCCTTGCCCGGGTGATACAGAATAGTGATACCATAGTCCTTCAGCAACTCTAACCACCTCCTCTGGTGCAAATTTAAATCCTTTTGCTTGAACAGGTGCTGCAAGCTCCGATGGTCAGCATAAATCTCACAGGGAACCCCATATAAATAATGGCACCAAATCTTCAGGGCATGAACAATGGCAACTAACTCAAGGTCATGAACAAGGTAGTTTTCTCATGTATCTTCAACTGTCTGGACGCGTAGGCAATCACCCTACCATCCTGCATCAACACCGCTCTGAGGCCAATCCTCGAGGTATCACAATAGACCGTATAAAACCCCGAACCTGTAGGCAATATCAAAACTGGGGCTGAAGTCAAAGCTATCTTGAGCTTTTGAAAGCTCGCCTCACACTCCTCCGTCCACTGGAACGGAGCACCCTTCTGGTTCAGTCTGGTCATAGGGGCTGCAATCGATGAAAACCCCTCCACTAAAAGGCGGTAGTAACCCGCCCAACTAGGGAAACTATGGATCTCTGTAGCTGAGGATAGTCTAGGCCAACTCTGCACGGCCTCTATCTTCTTCGGATCCACCTGAATACCCTCACTCGATACCACGTGGCCTAAGAATTTCACTGAATCCAACCAAAACTCACATTTCGAGAACTTAACATATAACTTCTTCTCTCTCAGAGTCAGAAGCACAGTCCTCAGGTGTTGTTCATGATCTTCCTGACTCCGAGAATACAACAGAATATCATCAATAAAGACAATGATGAACGAGTCAAGATACGGCCGGAACACACTATGCATCAAATGCATAAAGGTTGTTGGGGTATTGGTCAGCCCAAATGACATAACAAGGAACTCGTAATGACCATACCGAGTCCTGAAAGCAATTTTCGGGATATCTGGCTCCCGAATCTTCAACTGATGATAACCTGAGCGCAAATCAATCTTAGAAAACACCCCTGCACCGTGAAGCTGGTCAAACAGATCATCAATACGAGGCAAAGTATAACGGTTCTTTACTGTAACCTTGTTCAACTGGCGATAATCAATACATATAAGCATAGAACCATCCTTTTTCTTCACAAACAAATAGGAGCATCCCAATATGATACACTAGGCCGAATAAAACTCTTGTCAAGCAATTCATGTAACTGATCCTTCAACTCTTTCAACTCAGGAGGAGCTATACGATACAGAGGAATAGAAATGGGCTGAGTGCCCGGCAATAGATCAATGCCAAAATCAATATCTCTATCAGGCAGCATGCCTGGAAGATCAGCTAGAAACACATCGGGAAAATCCCGTACTACTGGAACTGAATCAACTGAAGGGGTATCAATACTAACATCTCTCACATAAGCTAAATACGCGTCACACCCCTTCTCAACCATACGCTGAGCTTTAAGAAAAGAAATAACTTTACTGGGAGTGTGATCTAAAGTACCCCTCCACTCAACACATGATACACCTGGCATAGCCAGTGTCACAGTTTTAGCATGACAATCAAGAATAACATAATGGGGTGACAACCAATCCATGCCCAAGATAATGTCAAAATCTACCATACTGAGCAACAATAGATCGGCTCTGGTCTCAAAACCACTAAGAGCAACAAAACACGACCGATAAATGCAGTCTAAAATAAGAAAATCTCTCACAGGAGTAGAAACATAAATAGGGTAACTCAAAGAATCCCGAGATACACCCAAATGTAGAGAAAAATAAGAAGACACATAAGAATAAGTGGGTCCTAGATCGAATAGAACCGATGCATCTCTGTGACAAACTAGTATAATACCTGTGATGACAAAATCGAAGGCAACAACCTCGGTACGGGTAGGAAGGGCATAGTATCTGGCCTAACCTCCCCCTCTAGGGTGACCTCTATCTCTCTGACCTCCACCTCTAGCTGACTGAGTAGGTGGAGTAGCAACTGGAGCTATAACCATAGCCTAAGAACTCTGCGGGGCACGCTGTGGCTGAGAAATTTGTGGATGTGCACCCTCCCAAGTTTGGGGCAATCCCTCACCATATGACATGTGTCACCACACTCAAAACAAGCTCTAGGAGGACATAAAGGCTATGACTGGCTCAGACCAAGTCTGCTGGACTGACCTCTGAAAGCACCCCGCGCAGGAGGTGCGCTAGATACCGGAGGTGCATAATAAGGCTCCTGAGATCTAGGAGGAGATGGAATACCACTGGCTGCTAGAAGAGTTGAATGAACAACACGACTCATATAACCCCTACCATGACGACCTGCTGCTGGGGCACGGGCACCAGAGAAATGGCCCGACTCTCGAGACCTCTTGGCCTCCCTTTCCTCTCTCTCCCTAACATGCATACCCTCAATCCTCCTAGCAATGCTCACCACCTACTGATAAGAAATATCTGTCTCCAACTCACGAGCCATGCTAGACCTGATGTTGGGAATAATGCCCTCAACAAACCAGCGAACCCTCTCACGAACAGTAGAAACCAAGGCTGGTGCATGCCTAGCCAAATTAGTGTAACTGACAGCATACTCTAAGATAGTCATAGTACCTGGCGCAAATGCTCAAACTCGGTGCGCCATGCGTCTCTAAGGCTCTGAGGAACATACTCTCTCAGGAACAGATCTGAAAACTAAGTCTAAGCAAGCGAAGCAGCCTCATCCGGACTGTCTAACTCATAGGTGTGCCACCACTCATAGGCGGCTCCTTGAAGCTGGAAGGTAGTGAAGGAAACCCGGCTCGATCCTGATATACCCATGGTACGGAGAATGCGGTAACTCTCATCTAGAAATCCCAGAGCATCCTCCGATGCTAGACCGCTGAATACAGGAGGCTTGTACCTCTTGAACCTCTCAAGCCTCAGTTGCTCCTCCTCGGAAGCCGCTGCACTATCCTCAGGCATAACTGGCATTCCAGGCGGTAAAGGAATAATCTCAGGGACCTGCTCAACATGCACTTGCTACTTAGGAGTACGTGCGGTGGGAGTTTGTGCTCCTCCCCCGGCCTAAGATGTAGCTGCAACAAGGGCAAACAACCCTGCCTGAGCCAGAGTGGTGTACATGCTCATGAACTTTGCCAGAGTCTCTTGAAGAGCTGGAGTAGTTGTAGCAGTAGGCGTGTCAGGTGCCTGGACTCCGGCTGGAACTGCTGGTGGTACCTCGGCGGGAGCTCGCGCAGGTTCTCTGGCTGCACCACATGCATGTCCTCGGCCTCTACCCTGGCCCCGGCCTATGACGGCTATAGTAGGGGCGCAGGTGCCTGATCATCTCGGGTAGCGCGTGTCCTCACCACCTATGAGAGAATAGAAGACAGAAGTTTTGAATTGTGATGTCAAAAATATAGCACGATAAGGAAATCAAATTGCGGATGGCAACTGTCACGACCACGGTTCGCCCTCCGTGAACCATCGTGATGGCACCTAGTCCTCTATGACTAGGTAAGCCTAAATTGCGGAAGATAACCAAAGTGCAGAATAAAAACAAATTAAAATAGAATGAAGAGTGATAAAACAGTTTAAAAGTGCCGCTCGGCATACATAATATTAAACTCTCAGAAACCAATACATATCTCCAAGACCCGAAAACCCGTGAATCACAAGCTAAGGATCACTACACAGTCTAACTCCAGAATATCTAACAAGGGAAAGAAATACGGAAGGGCAAATGTTCAAAAGCTAGAATAGAAAGGGACTCATCAGTCTGCGGATGTGGCAAATATACCTCGAAGTCGCTGGAGCAGTCGCCTCGCCTCAAGGGTGATAGGACTGAGTCGCAGTACCTGGATCTGCACATGAAAAACATGCGCAGAAGGGGCATGAGTACACCACATCGGTACTCAGTAAGTGCCAAGCCTAACCTCGATCGGGTAGTGAAGAGGAAGGTCAGGGCCTTACTGAGGCTAAATAAAATATAAAGATCAACAGTACAGAACAAAACAATATAAATAAGTGCAGCAGTAAAATAACACAGGATGTACATGACAGCAACAACTATACAAAAGCAAGGTAAATACGGAAAGGAATACAGCTCAGCACAAATAATAACAATCGGGGATCTCCCAGGATACCGTCCTGTAGTCCCATATGTACATATCCAATGGATCTCCCGGGATCTTGTCCCGTAGTCCAACTCATAGTGCGTGGGGATCTACCAGAATCCCGTTCCGTAGTCCCAAATGCAAATACCCAGTACTAGGGGAATCTACCGGGTGTATTCCCATAGTTCCATATAACTGTGCAGGGGGGTCTACCGGAATCCCACATCTGTAGTCCCAAAATAAACAGACAAGGGGGAGCTAACAGAATTCCACATCCGTAGTCCCAAAATAAATACACAACAGCAACAAGAAAATATACAGAAATAGCAAAATTTCATATCAAGGCAACAAGTGATTCTAGCCTAGCATGCTGCATAGAATTCAAGTAAGGCAGTTTGAGCAAGTAAAGTAGTTAAGTCACTTAGACATGCTTTCCTAAGCTAACAACAGGCTTAATAGTGCAAGTAATAAAAATAGGAAAGGAAACATACTAGTAATTACTTAAAGAAAATCGGATTTCCAACAATTAGCACAAGTACGCACTCGTCACCTCACGTACAAGGCATCTCAATTACCAAATATATCAATCCTAAAGGGAAGGTCCCCCACACAAGGTTAGACAAGCCACTTACCTCGAACCGGCTCAAAATCAACCCGAAGTCTCGCTCAAATCCGAGCTCCCAAGCTTAAGTTTTGATAAAAATGGCTAAACCCTCGATTTTGAAATTATATATTCTGCCTAGGTATTTCCTTCTTCGCGAACGTGGAAAGACCCTCGCATTCGGGAAGCACAACTTCGCTTGGTCCAGCTTTCCTTCATCGCGAACGTGATGCTCTAGTCGCGAACGCGGTGGACAATCTCCTCCTCCTACACGAACGCAGGAACACCGTCGTGAACGCATAGGTATAAGACCTCTTAGCTTCGTGAATGCGGGAGACACTTTGCGAACGTGAAGCATTAAACTTCCCCTAGCCCCAACCCCAGTTCCTTTTCGCGAACGTGAGACCCCACTCGTGAACGCGAAGAAGGAAACCAGAACTGGGCTGCTGCAATTTTCTGTAATTTCTCTATGTTCCAAAATGACCCGTTGAGCATCCGAAACACACCCGAGGCCCCTGGGACCTCAACCAACCCTGCCAACCAATCCTAAAACATCATTCAAACTTGTTCCAACCTTCGGAATGCTCAAAACAACATCAAAATACCAATTTTACATTGGATTCAAGCCTAAGAATTCCAAAAACTCTAAAAATACGCTTTCGATCAAAAAGTCTATCAAACCTCGTCCGAATGACCTAAAATTTTGCTCACACGTCACATTAAACACTATGGAGCTACTCCAATTTCCGGAATTCTATTTCGACTCTCGGATCAAAATCTCACCATCGAACTGGAAAATTCAAAAATTCAGCTTTCGACATTTCAAGCCTAAATTAGCTACGGACATCTAAAACACAATCCGAACACGCCCCTAAGCCCGAAATCACCCAATGGAGCTAACGAAACCATCAGATTTCCATTCCGAGGTCGTCTTCACACTGTTTTGACGACGGTCAAATCTCCAACACTTAATCTCTCATTTAGGGATTAAGTGTCCCAAAACTCTCCGAAACTCAAAACCGAACATCCCGACAAATCAAAATAGCAAAAAATAAACTTGGAGAAAGCAGTTAATAGGGGATCGGGGCATTAATTCTTAAGACGACCAGCCGGGTTGTCACAATCTCATGGCAGCCTTCCGGCTCCATTATCTATGATAGTATGACACGAAAAGATACGTTACGTAGGTACTCGGTTGGGTAAGGTACCAGGCGGCCATCACAACCCATCAGTTTGGTTCGTGACACTATAATACCAAATACTTATGGACTAGCCATGCAAGGTACCATATGAACACGGTAGTATAATGTATAAAGTATATTAAAATAAGTAGAATTTTAAGTAATTTGAGATAATTTTTAATTATGCGGGTAATTGGTTAATTACTGGGTAACGAAACATTACCTAATTACCTAATAAGTGATAAAGATTAAAAAAAAACCACCCCACCCCACGTGGCAGCAACCCACTAGCAAATAAGTGACTCATGGTCACATTAGATTAGGTGACATCTTGATACTTTATTTGCAAGACACCTCAAATACTTTAAGAATTCCAAAACAAATCATACTATGATTCTTGCAAAAACTCATTCCTAATATTTCTATACTAAGGCATTATTAGAAGAGGAAAACGTTAGTTATTCTTAAAGCTCTTTCAAATTTCATTCTCAAAGACATTGAAATCAGATCCTACATCTTTCATTAAGCAACATGATTCCTACAAGTTTCAACGATTCCAACAAGATTTAGCAACGTAAAATTTTGTGGTTCTAAGGGAGTACGGTGTACCCTTTTCAAGAACATCATACGAATTTTTTCCTACGTCAGGTATCTTAAAGCTAAGCTCTTTCTTCATTTTGGCATGATCTCGTAATTACACGAGTTTGATAATGAAGCATAAAGAAAAATTCATATCTCGGAATTTACGTATATTTTCCTAGTCTTGTAAGTTACAATATTCTCCTTATCGGGACTTCATATTCAATTGAATATTTTCTTCTTCCAGCCAAGAGAGCAGAGAGTTTATATATACAATATTAAAGTATTTTCATTACCATCGAGCTATAATCTATTGGCAGGACCCTATTGGGCAACCTCTAATCAGATGGTAAGTTACATACCGAGTCTGTTGTGACCGAGCGCCTATGAGCGAGCCCAGTTGGTTGAGATACAGAGCCTAGTATGGTCGAGCGCCTATGAGCGAACCTTCTACGGCAGAGCATATATATATATATATATATATTTTCATATATATATATATATATATATATATATATAAGGCTGGACAACTATTTTACTTACTATATTGAGAAAGTTGAGTTAGTATCAGCATATGAAAATATCTTCAGATTTTTTTTGACTCCTAGTTGCTTTCAGTTATTATATTATCAGTTCAATTTTAGCTTTCAGTATATTGCCTTACATACTCGGTACATTATTTCATACTGACATCCCTTTCTGGGGGGCGCTGCATTTCATACGTGTAGGTTCAGACAAACAGACGGGTAGACCTCCTCAGTAGGTGTTTCCCGAGTTCAGCTTTATCGGTAATCTCCCCATCTTTCGGAGTTGCCCGGTCTAGAAGTTTGGTGTAGATCTTGTGCATATATGTAGATAGGTTATGGGTAGGTTGGGGCCCTATTCCGATCACAGTACATCTATCAGTAGAGGCTTGTAGACATATCCTATCAGTTAGTGCAGTATGTTGGGCTTGTAGTCCCTGTACATATATTTTGTTGGCTTGTCAGTTGTAGTAATTATGACGGCCTTGCCGGCGCAGCTTTATGTTGACATTTAGTCAGCGTTAGTCTCTATTCAGTTTTATATTTTGCATCGCACATTATCTTATAATGTGGCCCATGGCAAAATTATGACATTACATGTTCAGAGTCTCTTAGTCGCAAGTGGTACGCAAGGATAGGTGAGACACTAGGTGCCGGTCTTGCCCCATGCTCGAGGCATGACAATTTCGGAGCCCAGTCGAGTTCTAGCTTGTGTGATTTCTCGGTCTTCCTTATCTGATCGCATCAGAGAGCATCAGTATGATGATCCTCATTTGCTTGTCCTCAAGGACTAGGTTCAGCACGGTGATGCCAGAGATGTTACTATTGGAGATGATGGGGTGTTGAGGATGCAGGTCTGAATATGTGTGCACAATGTGGATAGGCTACGGGAGTTGATTCTCGAGGAGGCCCATAGCTCGCGGTATTCTATCCATCCGGGTGCCGCAAGATATATCAAGACTTTAAATAGCACTATTGGTGGAGGAGAATAAATAAGGATACAGTTGGGATTGTGGCTTAGTGTCTTAACTGTCAGCATGTAAAATATGAGCATCAAAGACCGGGTGGATTGCTTCAGAGGATAGAGATTCCAGAGTGGAAGTGGGAGCGGATCACCTTGGATTTCGTAGTTGGTCTCCCACAGACTTCGAGGAGTTCGATTCTATTTGGGTGATTGTGGATCGGCTGACCAAGTCCGCGCACTTCTTTCCAGTGGATACTACTTACTCTTCAGAGCGGTTGGCTGAGAATTACATCCAAGAGATTGTTCGCCTTCACCGTGTGCCAGTGTCCATTGTAAGCACGTGATTTTTGCCCAATATGAGAATTACTCCCAAAAAATCCAAAAATAAAATGATTTTTCTTTGGTGTGCAATTTTGTGATATTTTGTGATATTTTGAATAATTATTTGTATTTGTCTGTGCGTGTTTATTTGATAAATTAATAAAAAATACAAAAATATGTCGCATTTTGCATGTAGGATTTAATTCTACAGTTGTTAGTAATTAAATTTGTTTTACAAAAATTAAAAATTACAAAAATAGGCATCGTTTGCATTTTTAGCATTTAATGTCCAAATATACAATTTTATGCTTAATTATTACTTAATTGTGCGTTAATTATTATTGGGAGTTAATTTGCGCTTTTATAACTTAATTTAATTCTTAATAATAGTTTAAGTATTTTTATAATTTAGTTTTAGAGAAATAAAAGAAGAAAAAAGAGCGAAAATATAAAGAAAGTCGGAATTGGGCCTCTTCTTCGATTTCAAGCCATAGGCCCAAAAAATGGCCCAATCTTCCCTACGACCCAGTCCATTTCGAACTGGGTCGACCCAGTCCATAACCCAAAAGACCCAAACCCCTTTGTCTTACATTTTACAAAAACAAAACAAAAACTAAAAGAAGAAAACCCTAAAATCTAAACCATCCGCCCCCCCCCCCCTCTCCTATCTTCTTCTTCTTCCTCCAAAGCTCCAACCAAGCATCCATGGCTGCCCTTTACCTTCTTCTTCGACACACCCTCATCGTCCAAACAGCTGCTGCCCAAGCACTTCATCTTCTTCGTCCACCATTGTTGCTCTAGTTCGTCGTCGTTTGGTCGAGCTTCATCTTCTCCGGCAAAACAGTCCGTCGTCGCCACCAGTTGCTTCTGCTTGTGCGTCGACCAGCCCGTTGTTTGTTCCTTCTGTTGTTCGAAGCCCCGTCGCTGCTGCTTCTGTCTCAACCAAACAACCAAACGAACACAGCCATGGACGAGCTTCGACGTCGACCATGTCGTCGTCCATGGCTGTCCGCGCTGCTGCTGCCTGTCGCCGCCGCTGCTGCTGCCTGTCGCCGCTGCTGCTGCTGTCTCGATGTCGTGCTGCTGCTGCTCATCGCAGCAGGTGTTGGACGGACTGCTGCTGCTGCTCGTCGCGGCAGTAGCTACGGGCTGCTTCATCTTCTCTTCGTCTTCGTCGTCATTTGTTCGAGCTTTGGTCGAGGCTCGGACAGATTTGTTTACAATCAAAGTTCTTCGTTGATTCATCTCCGGTTAGTTGTTTTTGAGTTTTATTTTGTCCATATTTCGTTTTTATATTTCTAAAAGTTAAAATCGTTAAATATTTGATTCTTGTTTTGTTCGTTGTTTATCGTTGAAATCATTTTTCTAGTTTGTTCATGTTCATGTGCTTTGTTAAAATTAATTTTCAGATTTCAAAATAGAAGTTTAATTAGTTGTTTTCATGTTTATTTCATGTTTGTATTATTGTTTAAATGAATATTTGTTAGTTTAATATTAGTTAGATACAAATTGAAGTTTAATTAATTGTTTCTTCAATTTGTTTCATGTATTTTATGTATTTTCCGGAAATTGTTAATATTGTTAAGTTCAAGCTTAAGTTCATAATTGTTTCTTCTTAGGTTTTTGTTTTGTCATTTGCCTAAAAGAATTTAGTTGTAATAAGGGAAGTATGTTGGTTTTAATCATTTGAATCCATCGTTTTTATTTTTAGATTTAATTCATGTTCATATTATGTTTGTTTGATCTTGAATCCGAAATGTGTATAGTTTGATTTTTTGTTTATCATTTATGATTATTTCTTGAATTTGTCTCATAATCTTGTTTATAGGAATTGTTTGTTGTAATGTTGTTAGAGTAGTTGATTTTAAGTTCAATATTATTGAATTTAGAAATCTAAATATACTTGTTTGTTGTTGTTGTTGAATCCGAAAATAGGATTGTTTGTTGCTAAAATATTGTTCAATCAAATTTTAGTTGTTCTTTGTTGTTCAATTTGTGTTCATGTGCTTTGTTGTTGAAATGTTGAAGAAATCATGTTCATGAAATTTGTTGTTTGAACATTGTTAGAAATTAATCATATTGTCTATATTTTGGTTAAGTTTGATTAATTGATGTGTTATAGCTGATGGGTAGTTTGGTAATTTGTAGTACGTTCAGGGGTAGTTTGGTAATTTCAGTAAGGTCGTGAGGGGTAGTTTAGGAATTGTACATTTTGAAATTGTTTATTTGAAGCATGGGGGACAAAATGAAATGGGGTGGGTTGTGATATAGTTGTTTAATATAAAGGGGGGACAAGATTTAATTTAAAGGGGGAATCTTGCATTATTTTAAATGAAGCATGGGGGACAAAATATAATGGGGTGGTGTGATATGTTTATTTAATGTAATGGGGATGAGTGGAAAGATAATGGGTTGGGTAGAGAAAAAGTATGGATTTTAATTAATTGAAAGGTTTATGGGATGGGTTATAAGAAGAAGTCTTGAACACAAGACATAGAGAATAGAGAGAGATACGAGAAAAAAATACACACACAGATAGAGAGAAAAAACGGACAGAGAATAGAAGAGAGAAAAATTCCGAAAAATATTTAAGCTTTCAAAAAATAAAAATAAAAACTAAAAATCTACTGCTTTCTTTCTTTGTTTGAAATTAGTATTAATGGTTGTTGTTTCATTTAAAGCTTAAAGCTTTTGTTTTTGGGATTACTACTCCACCGGTCTGTTACTGGGTTGTTACTGCTGCTGGACTGTTGTTGCTGTATTGTTATTACTACCGCTGATTCTCATCATCATTTTCTTTTGCTTCCAATATCAGGTACATATTTGTAAATTCATGTCATGAAAAGCTTCAACATGGCAAGTAAATGAAGTTTGGAATTATAAGGATGTCTTCTACTCATTTAAATTTTATTAGTTTAAGTTTCAGTTTTGTTTTAATTGGTTAGTATAGTATTATACTTGACATGATAAACTGTTAACTAATTAACCTTCTGGAGTAGTAAATTCCACGATAATCTTATATGTTTTGAGGACTAGTGATGACATTTACTGTTTGAATTGATAGGGAACATTGCAGAAAATTGGCCATTAATTAAATCTTGTGATATTGTTAGCTAAGTAAAGAATAGTACGGAAATACCCAGAAATTACATTACTAGCTTATTTTGTCAAATATCCAATTTTGTTTAAGGCTAGATGATGTCGTCTTATTAAATCAATTGGTAGATTAATTCTCTTTCTTAATAACAAATGGCGTAGTTAAATCAACTCATTTCTTTTAATGTATGAAATAATGTCGATGATTTTTTTTTACAAAATATAGAGTTAGTGTTTGCAAATATTCGCATAGGCAGAGAATAAGAATTGGTTTATTTATCTCAAACTCAATCTTCGTAATCAAAAATTAACTAAATAATTATAACTTTGGACTAAAACAAATACATGAGAAGGACATGGGATTTATAAACGAATCGTGGCATTTTATGTAAAAGATATATAGAAGAAGAGTTCGCCTTAAATGAAACAATGAAGATTCTGCGGAAACTATTAATTTGTTTATCATTTTAAGTTCTTTCCCAATTTTATACACCATTCGATTTATGGACATCCAAATGTTGTATCCACAAAAAATGTTAGTTTTAGATACATATTGTCTGTTTTCTTCTTCACGCCATTAATTCTTTAAAATTTGAGATATATGATTCATATGTGTAAAATAAGGCTCGCGGTCAACACGTAATAACAATTTGTAGAGAACCTTATCAAGAATATTTTTGTGATTAGGGATACGTTCGCGTAACCTGATTATATTTCTAAAAGCAATTCGGATTATGCGTTCGCGCAACTTCGATCGAATATTTAATAAAAGGGATTCCTCGGAGAATATCATTATTAATTTCATAAAAACCCGAGATGTGAGGTTCACTACTTAATTATACAAAAAAGGGGCGAATGTTTTTGATTTTATTAAAGCATAATTTCGAAAATAATTATTATAATAAAAATATTATCTATATTATTGTGTACACGTGCGCGTGACACAACTCCGCATGTTTTTAAAAATATAATTTATAACACGAATATACGTACGCGTGATTCGATTCAAAGAAGGGTCTTTAAATATAAATAGAAGCAGTAACAATAAAATCATGCAATAAAAATGTATTTTACAAATCAAAATAATCAAGCCGAATATAACAGTTGAGCCGTGCTAGAACCACGGAACTCGGGAATGCCTAACACCTTCTCCCGGGTTAACAGAATTCCTTATCCGGATTTCTGGTGCGCAGACTATAATACAGAGTCATTCTTTTCCTCGATTTGGGATTAAAATTGGTGACTTGGGACACCCTAAATCTCCCAAGTGGCGACTCTGAAATAAAGAAATAAATCCCGTTTCGACTGTCCTTTAATTGGAAAAACTCCCAAGCACCCTCGCGGGGGCGGAAATAGGAGGTGCGACAGCTCTGGAGACTCTGCTGGGGACATTTAACCCAGAACCACTGGTTCAGAGTTCAAGAATTCGAGCTTAAAATAACTGTTATAGTTGGCTTTATTTATTATCTGATATATGCCTAATGTGCTAAATGATGCTTTTACCGCTTTAATATTATTTGAATTGTGTATATAAAACTGTTGCGAAACCCTTCTTCTTTCTGAGTCTTCTGAATTTATGGTGTACACGTGCGCGTGGCCCACCTTTCTGTTAGAAGTCATACCAAATAAAGACGAAGTTGGGATAAGTAACTAGGCCGGGTAGACTTTCGTGCTCCCGGTACGTTGCCCCCATTTCGGCTCAAGCTGTCCACTTGGGTAAGCCAGGGCTAGAACAATATACCTCAGGTTTTTTCACTTAGAATAACTCAGCTTCATGCCGGATCCCTAGTAGGAATGTTTGTTTGCATCACGTGCATTTGACTTTGGAGGCTCAACACAGGGGTTGGGTCTGTCTAGGACAGGTGTACCAAAAATGAAAATGACCATCCTGATACATCTTACTTGTTGCTACTTGCGCATTTATTTGATTCGGATTTGTGTGTTGACTAACTTTTGAATATCAGGAATAATATTTTAAAATTGAAAAAAAAAAGAAATAGCGGTTAGGGAATTGACTGTTTATTTTTGAAAAAAAAATCAATGCCCAAATACTGTCAAAACTCTGCCGAAATTTTGAGAAAATGAAAAAAAAATGTTTTATTAGTTTGTTTTATTAAAGCAAAGAAAAAATAGAAAGAAAAAAAATCGTTGTTCTGTCTTATTTTTCAAAAAAATAAAAAATAAAATATATATATATATATATAAAGGAAAATACTTTGTCTTCCCCTGAAAATGACAATGAAAAAGAGTCTTACTTTTAAAATAGTTTTTTTTTATTCGTTTCTGAAAAATTCAAAATAATAAAATAAAAAGAGTCGGGCGTTGAAAGTGGTTTTATTATTTGTTGCAAATATATATATATATATATATATATATATATATATATATATATATATATATATAAATCCAAAAAGTTTTTCTTTATTTTCAAAAAATGTATATATATCTTTATTTGTTTGTCCTGCCAAAAAAGTCTAGAAAAGTTTTGTTTAGACTCCCAATTTTCAAAACAAAAAATTCAAAAATATTTTTCATTATTGACTTCTTTAGAAAGTCTTTTTAATTATTAAAATATATATATATATAATAAAATAAAAAAAAATCCGAAAATATTTTCCTTCTTCGTTAAAAATTGAAAAGAAAATTCAAAATTCAAAAAAAAATTTAGAAAGCATTTCTTTTATTAGAGGTAAAATTCCAAAAAATATTTTCTTTCTTCTTTAGAATAAGAAAAAACAAAAAAAATATCTTCCTTTTACTTTTGAAATTCTCAAAGTTCAAATCAAAAGAAAAGGAATTCTTAGAAGTCTTTCTTTCAAAAAGAAAATCAATCAAAAATCCAAAAAAAATATAAAAATACTTCCTTTCTTCTTTTAAAGCAGTTCTTTTACAAAAAAAAATAAAAAAAATAATCATAATTTAAAATCAGTTTATTTACTTTATTCATGACCTGCCCGAACTACGCGGGTTTGATTCTCACCGAATGTGAGATACGTAGGCAACCCTCATCGGGTCCAACCCCCATTTTTGCTAAAATAGCCAAAAACCAATAAATAAATAAAAAACATGTCAAAATTTTAATTTTTTTTCATAAATAAGTCGGCCGCAGAAGAACAGCTACGCAGCCGCAGTCACATTTGTGCAGTCCACCGAAGAGCAATGTGCGGCCGCACTCAAAAATCAACGAACCGTATAAAGAGAGAAGTGTGGCCGCAATTCAGAATTATGCGGCCACAAGTTTCTAATCCTGTCAGGCTGAAGCAAAGTGCGGACCGCACATGGAATTGTGTGGCCGTAGAACCTCCTAAAGGGCATTTTTGTCCAAAAATTCCAGCCCTGTATAAACAGAAGAGTTTCACTTTTTTAGGTTAAGGTTTGACATCAGCAGCTACAATTGTCGCTTTTCTTTACTCTCTTTAGTAGTTTTTGCTATTTTAAGCTTTTTGAACATAGATTTTTATCATTTTAATTATCAATATGGGTTTAATTATCATTTCTTCTTCTATTTCTTCTATCTTAAGCATGAGTAGCTAGATTTTCACTAGGGTTGTAACCTAATCCTAGAGTGTAAACTTAATGGGTGTTCAATTTATTGCTTGTTTATGGTTGGGTGTTTATTATTCAGCCTTGTTCTTGCTTTTAATTGTAGAATTAATGGTTGCAAACATTAGTTCATGCCTATTTGACTTGGTCTCTATTGAGAAAGAGAGACTTAGTCTAAGAAAACTTGGCTAACAAGAAATTGGGTAAATCGAGAGATTGATAGTCCCAATTAAAGGGTTAAACCTAGATATAGTAAAACCCGACTTGAGCTTTGTATCAACCATTTTGTTCAATACCCATTTGGACTTGAGAAAGCCAAATTGGGCAAAATCACTCTCTGACCGAGAGGTATTGAGTAGGTACTCGAGTGTTGGTAGCTATAATACACCCCGACCAATAAAATAAGCTCGAATGTTTACAACCTATTAGGCAAACACCTAGGTGAAGGTCATAGCCCTAGGCCTTTTACATCATTTGGAAAACAACAACGAAAACAATTTCCTAGTTTCAATTCTTAGTTTGTAATTTTAGTTTAAATTAGACCTAAAAACAACCCAAGTTTATAGAAGTGCAAATTGAGATAATTGTAACAACCCAGCCGGTTGTTTTAATAATTAAAGCCCCAATCTCCTATTAACTGCTTTCCCCATATTTATTTCTGCTATTTTGATTTGCCGGGATATTCGGTTTTGAGTTTCGGGGAGTTTTGGGACACTTAATCCCTAAATGAGAGCTTAAGTTTTGGAAATTTGACCGTAGTCGGAACAGTGTGAAGACGACATCGGAATGGAATTTCGATGGTTCCATTAGCTCCATTGGGTGATTTCGGGCTTAGGGGCGTGTTCGGATTGTGTTTTGGAGGTCCATAGCTAATTTAGGCTTGAAATGCCGAAAATCGAATTTTGAAGTTTCCAGTTCGATAGGGAGATTTTGATTCGAGGGTCGGAATGAAATTCCGAAAGTTGGAGTAGCTCCATAGTGTTGAATGTGACGTGTGTGGAAAATTTCAAGTCATTCGGACGAGGTTTGATAGACTTTTTGATCGAAAGCGTAAATTTAGAGTTTTGGAGTTCTTAGGCTTGAATCTGTGGTTGATTCATCATTTCGATGTTGTTTTAGGTGTTTTAAGGATTGGTATAAGTTTGGATAGTGGCATTAGACTTGTTTGTGTTTTTGGTTGAGGTCCCGGGGGCCTCGGGATGGTTTTGGAAGGTTGTCGGAAGAATTGGGAGTTGTTTGAGCAACTTCAGCTGCTAATCTTCTATCATAACCGCACCTGCAGTTGGGTCCCGCACCTGCAGTTGCCACAGAAGCGGCGGAATCATCGCAAAAGCAGAAAAGGGGAGGACCATCAGGAGCCGCAGAAGCAGGAGATTCATCGCAGAAGTGGTACCGCATCTGCGTATGGGGAGTCGTAGGTGCAGAAAGCTGAGTTTAGTGATTTGTCGCAGATGCAACCTTTGTTCCACAAAAGCGGGACCGCAAGTGCGGTCCCATGACCGCAGAAGCGGATTAGCTAGGCAGAACATATAAATAGTTGCCTTCGCGAATTTGAGTTATTTTCACCTCTTTTCAAATGGGAAGAAGTCTTGGGGAGCATTTTCAAGGGAGATTTTTAGAGGAATTCATTGGGGTAAGGTCTTTGGTCCTTAAACTCATTATTGAGGTGATTTTTATCATTATAAGCATGAAAATTTAAGGAAAATCAGTGGTAATTTGTGGGTTAGGGGTTGATTAATTAGAGACTTTTGAGTGATGATTTGAGAGACCATTTAAGGTCCGATTTTGGTACTTTTGGTATGACTGAACTCGTGAGAGTGTGAGGATTCTGAAAATGTAAATTTTACCCGATTCCGAGACGTGGGCTCGAGGGGCATTTTGGTCATTTTACCTAATTTCGCGTATTATCTTAGAATATATTTGTAGAATCAGTTACTTGAAGTGTTATTTATATTATGCAATTGAATTGAATAGATTTGGACCATTTGGAGTCGAGTACTCGTGGCAAAAGCATGGTTTCAGGTTTATTTTGAGCTGGTTCGAGGTAAGTGGCTTGCCTAACATTGTGTGGGGGACATTCCCCTTAGAATTTGGTATTGCGGTAATTGAAATGCCTTGTACGTGAGGTGATGAGTGTGTACTTGTGCTAATTGTTGAAAATCTCGTTTTCACTAAAATAACTTTAATTGTGTTTTCCTCTCCTACTTATTCTACTTGAAATTTAAGCATGTTGTTAGCTTAGAGAAGCATGTTTAATTAACTTAATTGCCTTATTGCTTGAATTGCCTTATTTGTATTATGTGAAGCATGTTAGGTTAGAATTACCTATTTTACTTTGGTACGAAATTGAGTTTAATTGAGTATTCTTTGTGTTATTGCTGTGTGTTTTACTTTGGGACTACGAGACGGCATCCCGGGAGATCCCCTATACGTATTTTATGATTTGAGTTGAGGTGCGGGATACCGAGAGATCCCCAGCACATATATTGAGGATACCAAGAGATCCCTAGCATATATTGAGGATAGAGATCTTCGGGATACCAAGAGATCCCTATCATATATTGAGGGTACTAAGAGATCCTTGGGATACTGTGGGATCCCCAGTTATTATCCTTGTGAAGAGTGGTATTCCTGGTGATTGTTTTTGCCTTTGTTTCAGTTGTAGTTATCCTTATTATCTTGTATTAATTCTTATTGTTATCTTTCAATCGTACTGCTTTATCTTATACTGTCGCACCTTATATCTCATTTAATCTCAGTAGAGCCCTGACCTTCCTCGTCACTATTCGACCGAGGTTAGGCTTAGCACTTACTGAGTACAGCTGTGGTGTACTCATGCCCTTTCTGTGCATGGTTTTCATGTGTAGATCCAGGTGCCTCCACTCAGACTTATCACGCTTGAGACGAGGCATTTGTAGAGACTCCGAGTTATATCTGCCGCGTCCGCAGACCGAAGAGTCCCTTTCTACTCTCCCTTTTAAATATTAGCCCTTCTGTATTTTCTTTCCTTTGTTAGATATTTTTGAGTTAGATACTTGTAGACATTCAAAGGCTTGTGATCATGAGATTCCGGGTTTTGGGAAATGTATTAGATATTGAGAGTTGATATTGTGTATGCCGAGCGGCACTTTTAAATTCTGTTTTATTTCACTATTTTGGTTTTTAATTATTTCTTCCACAAATTGGTTTATTTTCTGCATTGTTAGGCTTACCTAGTTGTAGAGACTAGGTGTCGTCACGATGGTTCACGGAGGGCGAACTGGGGTTGTGACAATAATTCAAGCTCATACACTATAATATATACTCTTTAGTCCTATTCATAGCTCCCTGTGAAAAATCAACCTTGACTCCTTGTTGGGTATTACTATTACATCGACTGTTTTACAACCTTAAATAAAGGTGTGACTTAGATGAGATCAGCAGTCTAGACAGAAGAGTTATGCCGACATGAAGGTCCTTGATGTGTCTTACATAATTGGGGAGAAGGTTCTGCTGAAAGTTTCACCCATGAAGGGTGTCATGAGATTTAGGAAGAAGGGCAAGTTGAGCCCTCAGTTTATTGGGTCGTTTAAGGTGCTTTGGAGGATTGAAGAGGTGGTTTACGAGCTTGCCTTGCCACCTAGTTTGTCGAGTGTGCATCCAGTATTTCATGTTTCTATGCTCCAGAAGTATATCAGCGATCCATCTCAGGTTTTGGATTTCAGCACGGTTCAGTTGGATGGTGATTTGACTTATAATGTGGAGCCGGTGGCTATTTTAGATCAGCATGTTCGAAAGTTGAGGTCAAAGGATATAGCTTCAGTGAAGGTGCAGTGGAGAGTTTAGCCCGTGGAGGAGGCTACTTGGGAGACCGAGCGGGAGATGCGGAGCAGACATCCACACCTATTTGTGACTCCAGGTATGTTTAAGAGGGGTAGGATGTAACGACCTGGCCGGTCGTTTCGAGAGTTGTAGCTTTGTTCCCTTATTTTTCTGCTTCTTTTATGCTCTACAACTGTTATATGATGTACCGAGTTGGTTGGTTCAGGTTCAGAGAGATTTTAGAGTGAATTGAGACAATTAGTCTCATAATTGAAAGCTTAAGTCGGAATAGTTAACTTATGTGTAAACGACATCGAATTTGAAGTTTGATGGCTCCGTTAGCTCCGTTAGGTGATTTTGGACTTAGAATCGTGTATGGATTGTGATTTGGATATTCGTAGTAGAATTAGGCTTGAAATGACGAAAGTTGGAACTTTTGGAAAGTTTGATCGGGAGTGGACTTTTTGATATCGGGGTCGGATTGGATTTTCAGAAGTTAGAATAGGTTTGTGGTATCATTTATGACTTGTGTGCAAAATTTGAGGTCAATTGGACATGATTTGATAGGTTTTGACGTCGTTTGTAGAATTTTGGAAATTTCAAAGTTCATTAGGCTTGAATCTGTGTGCAATTCGTGTTTTTGATGTTATTTGAGGCGGTTTGAGGATTCGAATAAGTTTGTATCTTGATTTAGGACTTGTTGGCATGTTTGGTTGAGGCCCCAAGGGCCTCGCGTTGATTTCGGAGAGTTAATGGACTTGGAGGTTGATTTGAGGAACTGCTGAAGTTTGGACTCAGCTGGTGTGATCGCATTTGCGAGGGTTTTGGCCGCAGGTGCGGCAGGTGGAGCGCAGGTGAGGAATTGATGGAGGTCAGTAGAGGCCGCATGTGCGATGGTTTTTCCGCACCTGCGATTGCGCAGATGCGGACCAGTGGTTGGAGGAGCGAAGACAGCTGGGGTTAGTGGTTTTCGCAGAAGTGCTTGTTTTTCCACACAAGCGGATGCGCGGGTGCGGAAATACCTGGGCAGAACCAATATAAGCGAGTTTCCTAGATTTTTGGTCATTCTAACATTTTGAGCTCGAATTTTGGAGGTTTTTGAGAGGGTTTTTGAAGAGATTGTATTAGTTTTTCTTCAATAATTATATTTCCCCACTGATTTTCCACCTAGTTGGTGTGTTTTTGAGGTGAAATTTGGGGGTCTGAGGCTAGAGATTTAGAGGGTTGATTTTGGGGGTTTGAGTGGTGAAATGATGTCGGATTTTGATAAATTTGGTATGGCTAGACTTGTGAGTGAATGAGATTTCAGGTTTTGTGGCTTTTGTTAGTTTTTGAGACGTGGGCCCGGGATCGGCTTTTGGCCAATTTCGGATTTTAGCTTAGAATTTCATATTTTTCTGGTGAAATTGATTCCTTTATCCCATATTGATTGTATTGTACTGCTTGTGGCTAGATTCGGGATATTTGGAGGCCGATTCGATAAAGGCATATTAGAGTAGAGTTTTACTCGGATTGAGGTATGTAACAGTTATAAATCTGGTTCTGAGGGTATGAAACCCCGAATTTTGTGTTATGTGATTGGTTTGGAGGTAATGCACATGCTAGGTAACGGGCGTGTGGGCGTGCATCGTAGGAATTGGGACTTGGTCCATTCTATGGAACTGTAAAGTTGAATAACTTGTTGTTAGCTATATGCTCTCCTTGTGTTATAGAAATTTGACTGCAAATCGTGTTAGAAATCATGCTTAGGCCAGGTGTTGATACTATTTGGACCCGCATAGGTCGTGTACTTGTTGAATTATTTGCTAATTGATGTTTTGTACTCAGTCACGGATTTACTTGCATATCATATCTCAGTATCTTCTTGTTTCTTGTTGATACATTATATTATCTCAGTTTGGGCTGATTTTTTTCATGATTTCTGAGAGCTCGAGAGATTGGAGAGGTTGGTGGTTGAGTTAAGGCCTCAGTACTGAGCTGTGAGCTATATGTATATATATGGATCGGGTTGCACACCGCAACGAGCCTTAGGGTTGTGTGTGTATTTGTGTGTGTGTGTGTGTGTATATATATATATATATATATATATATATATGGATTGGGTTGCATGCCGCAATGAGCCTTATGACCATTATATATTATGGGATCGGGCCGTACGTCACAGCGATATAGCACTTGCACTGAAGGAGCCTCTCTGGAGTCTGTGCACTCCCAATGAGTGCAGGTACATGTTGAGTGTGAGTGCTGAGGGTTGAGAGCCGAGTGATGAGCTATCGAGAAAGACTGAATGACTGTTGCCCTGAGAGGCTGTATTTGCTTTCATTATTGTTGCACGTAACTGCTATATGTCACTGTTTTTAAACTTATAGGAGATATTATATCCGATTTTTTTACTTGAACTTTGCATGTATAAACTTATTTGACTTAAATTGTCGGATTTGAAAGCATGTCTACTTTCTTGTTGAGATTACTGAAAACGAACTATATCTGCGTAGCTCATCACTATCTTTCAGTTTCTTATTTATTATTGTTACTTACTGAGTTAGTTGTACTCATGCTACACCATTGTACATATCCAGATATTTTCAGACACGGTGGGCATTGATATTGTGCACGGTCGATCTTTGGAGATTACGAGGTAGCTGCCTCGCGTTCACAGTCCTTGTCTCTCCTTCCTTATCTTTTATGTCGTTGTATTTAGATGCAGACTTTTATAGGCATTTCATTTCTAGACTATGATGTATAGATGCTGATGGGATTTGTGACACCCTGATTTGGAAGCTATTTTCCGCACTTGTGTTTGAGTTTTTACCCTGTTTTATAAAAACTCTAGCTATTTAAAATTTCTTGAATCATTTTCTGTTAAATGTTAATAGTATTTTGAAAATGTCGGCTTCCCTAGTACCATGATAGGTGACATCATGACAGGTTAGGATTTTGGCCATGACAATTACTACAAGCTCCACAGCAGTGCTAGTAAACGGATCCAGAACTAACTTTTTCTATCCAAGTAGGGGTACTAGGCAAGGCGATCCTATGTCACCAAACATTTTCATACTATGTATGAAGTTGTTAACTAAGTACATAAATCATCAAGTTGACATTAGAAAATGGTATCCTATTAAATTAAGTTCCAATATGTTTTGTCCAGATATTTCGCAAAAATAATCAAGACCAAGGCGAATTGTGTCTTCTCCAAAAATTGTACTAAAACCATTATTACTAACATCTCCTCCTGTCTAGGCATCACATGTAATAATTTGTTTGGGAATTACCTAGGTTTTCCAATAACTAATGGAAATTCAACTTATAAATACTATCAACACATCATTTATAACATGCATACAAAACACTCGGAGTGGAAAACAAACTGCATGAACTTAGCTGGGAGAGCCACTATCGTCGACCCTATCTAGTCTACCAGCCTACTACATGCAATATACTCTCCTATCGTCCATAACCCTCAAAACAATTGACAAAATTCAAAGAAACTTCCTATGGGTTGGGAAAATATATCATCAAAAAATACACAAATTATTCCAAATACAACACCTCCTTCATCTGAAAGAGCATTATTAAATGATGGTCAATCTGCCAATAAGGTTAGCATGGTCTATCCACTAAAATTCAGCTCTAAATATTCAAAAAACTATGTGGGTCCCTAACTCTAATAACCTTAGAAGTTATGTGACCGGACCACTCAATAAACATGAGTCAGCTCTCACAATTAGAAATACTAGATCTAATAATATGTGGTACCTGAGAAAAATCTCCTTAAACATCCTCACTGAAATACATCAAAAGATTACATCGATTATCTTCTCTCCAGAAGGTAATAAGGATACCATAATATGAGACATTAGCAATAAAGGTAACTTTTCAACAATATCATACTATGACCTGATTGACAAGGATCCTCCCATAAGTAAGAATTTCAAATGAATATGGGAGATACACCATCCCAACAAAATTAAATATTTTCTCTGGCTTAGTTACCACAATAGACTACCATGTAGGTACCACATAACACGCATAGGTATGAACATCAATAATTTGTGCACAATTTATTGCAATGAGGCAGAGGAGATTATTCATATTTTTTGGGGATGCTCCGTGGTAAAAAATTTGTGGCAACAAGTTGGTATGGATATTAAGAGTCATCACCCCAATAAGGACAACTAGTTAATCTACCTTCGAGAGCTAAACCCAAATATAGCCAATAACCATATATCATGGAATAATATATTTCCTCTTGTTATATGGAATATCTGGCTAAATATGAATAACAATAATATTAACAACACATCGAATGAAATCTCCTTAAATCTTGTCTTAAACCAAGCCACTAAGTATAAACTACTGACGGAATGGGAAATTAAATTAGATAGGCAAATTCCTGTTAAATTCTGTTGGGTAGCACCTCGTAGAGGCTGGTACAAGTTAAATATAGACGGGGCCTTTAAAGAGGGAGTTACACATGGTGGAGTAGGGGGAATTTTTAGGAACTCCAGTGGAGATTGGATCCTAGGGTTCCAAATGAGAACTTACTCAAGAGCACCTATTGAAACAGAACTTCAAGCCCTCTACCAAGGACATCACATTGCTCATGAGATGAAAGTATATCCCTTGGAAGTAGAAACAGATGCTACACATGTAATTATTTATATTAACAATGAATGTATAACTTACGATTCTATCATTAATATATGCATGTGGTTAATCTCCAAAATGGGCATGGTAGTGATCCAACATAACTTTCGTCAAGGCAATGAAGTGGCTCACCTTTTGGCTAAGCATGCAACTATACTTTCTAGTTTCAATAAATGTTGTCTTTTGGCTATTCCTCCACCATATATCATGAGCAGGATGTTGGCGGACAAATGAGCAGATGTTTATGATAAAACTATTCTATTAATAGTTATAGACATCTAGCAAAGATTGGTAATCAGCATACTATGCATAGATTATCGTCTCTATGTAGTGATCCCCAGGATCAGAACTGTTGGTGAGTAACTTCTATTAAATAAATTTTCAGTTCATCAAAAAAAAAACTCATGAGGAAAAGGGAATCATTCGAACTTTCAAAGATAGAGATCTAGCTAAGTTATTTTCCACGTAGGCTCCTTTAGACCTAAGAAAAAAGTATCCCTGATAACATCCTAGGAAGTTCAAATTTATTCAAGGACAAGGATGAAGCTTTGGAATCTCAAAGAGGACCTTTAACAAGATCTCAAGCTAAAAAGTTACAAAACAAGATCATTGGACTTCAGGAAAGATTAAAGAAGTTGTTAGTTGGGAGGAAAGCTTAAGGATTAAGGATATGAATTATTTAGGTGTTACAATTATTTTTATGGCCCATATTCATGTCCAATAAGATGTGGATTAGATCCCAAGAAATATCCTTTGAAGAAGGTCCAAATCAGGCCACTGTTGGACCAATTTAACACCTAAAATGTGTCCAAACTTGCAGCCCATGAAGTCCTACATAAAGCCACATTTTTATAGCATAAAAATGACTTACTTGATGTCCAAGGATGATACAAAAGTTGTGCTAGATGTTGAGTGCAAGTTGGTGCCAAGTTGCTTGCAAATTTCCTTCAAGATTTCCAAGATTTTTAAGATTCTACCCAAGATTGCTTTCCTCGTTAGTTAAGATTATGTTTTCCTTTTTCTAAGATTTTTGGAATTTCTTTCCAAGATGACTTGGTTTTTATTCCTAGTATTTTTCTTTTCCTAAGGTAGTTGAACTTGTTGTCCAAAGTAATTTAGCACTCTTGTGTGTGGCTACTCTTGGATTTATTCTTCAACCTTTAAGATTCAACTTAAGGTGGTAAGATTAAACCATTTTCGAAATCTTAGATCACTTCTAGGTATTCAAGAAAGGTGATAAGTTTAGGCTTATTGTTGTTCTTGTTATTCTAAAGGGTCGGGTTTCACAATCTGTATCTTGGTTTTAAGTCTCTATCAAATCCGATTAGTTCTTCGTTAGCTAATTGTTGTTGTTAGGATTCAACTTCAAGAATAGACTTCTTGAATTCAAGAGACTCTTTCTTGAATTCAATCTATCTTTAATTTCAGTCTTCTTTTTTGTTTCTTTATTTTCGTCTAGCTTCCGCATATTTCTTGGTTTTTCTTTATTAATTCTTGAATCTCCTATCGTGTTGTTATCAATCCCCTAGTTATCCAACCCCAATGGTGAACTAGCAAATCTACATAGTTTTATGGGGAAAAAAGGTAATTTTGAGTAGGAGTAATTTTTTGAGAAGCAGGAAAAAAAAAATTTCACCAAAAACACTTTTTTGAAAAGCATATTTGAGAAAAAATATAATTGGAAGCAGTTTCTAAAAGTTTGATCAAACACTATTTACCATTTAAAAGTGTGTTTTCAAATTGATTAACTAAACACAAATAATTTTTCACCAAAACTATTTTTTTTGGAAAACACTTTTAGGAAAAAAAAATTTCAAAATAAGCTAATTTTAGTAATTTGGTCAAACAGACTATTAGTAATCTCCAAACTTGATAAGTTCAAAACTAGCTAATCCGGCGTTTATTTGAGTTTTTGGATAAATAGCTTTTTCAAACTCAGTTTTTGAATTTTGTCCCTAAAGAAAAGGTGTACACACACCTTCGTCCCACCAGGGGACAGGTGATACAACCCAGTAGTCAATAAGACACAATTCAGGTCGTAGTGTCACGCATTCGAATTCTAGTAGTTTTATTACCTTAATCAAGATCCCAGTCAACTTCAATGAGGCAATCAACTGGAGAATAAGCGAAGAAAAGATAGCAGTAAAGAGGAAAGGCAAGGTTTTAAGAAATATCAGGTATAGAAATTGGTTAAAGATTAGGTCGATAATAATTTATACTCTAAACATAGAACTATAAAAAGGAACTTCACTTGAACTTGACTTATTTGAGACAGCAACCGAGTGAATAAGTTAAGGGCAACCAGCAACATCAAAATCAAGCATACAAACAGAAAATTGTAACAATTTCTGGATGATTTTGCAAGGTTGAATTTAGATGTAATTATTCTTATTGTAACCTCTGTTGACTAATTACATGATGATTTTTCACATTCAAACTGGTCTTAATTTTGAGAGTGAAAACGAAAATTTAGATAGAAACTTTTTTTTTTTTTGGCTTTTCACCTAGTGTTGGGTAATCGCATTGGGGCCTAATTAATTTGCGCTAAAATTTTATATTAGGAGTAAAGTACTCCTTAACAAATACATACCCAAGATTTTAATCCGAGACCTCTGATTAAGAAAGAAAAAATACCTCTGACCAATTAAGAAGGAAAAAGTACTTAACACCCTACCACAACTTTCCTCATAACTTGGAGAGAAACTTCATTGTTCCAACTTCCAAATGTGCCGATTGATTTTCTTTTATACAAGAAACGTACTCATTACTTTTCTTATTTTATTGGGTGGAGGGGTCCATGAATTAAAGGAACGAGAAGGAAAAAAGGGAAGAAGACGAACCATGCACTTAATTGGTAATAAAGATAAAACTATACTCGAATATCTGATTTCCCATTTTTGCACCCTTTTGTTTTTGCTTCACTTTTCTCCTCTTCAAAGTTGGTGTCGGTGGAAAAAGAAAACGCGACTCGCTTTCTCTTTTTCATATTTTATCTGTTGTGGTGGTAAAGTCTAGAAAGAAACACCATTGCGGTTTTGGTCTTTAAACTTTATTTTTCTTTCTGTTTATTAAAAAAAAATTAATCAGGCATGGCGCGTGTTTAAGTTGATTTCGGCTTTGAAAACTATTACAATAACATATTCAGTATAATCTCACAAGTAGGATCTGCCTTGTGAAGGTAGATATGCTATTTTCCATAACCTTCGACTCAAGAAAAATATAACCACAACAATTTAGATAAAAAAATACGACTAAAGAAAATCTAAGTAAAAGGAAGCAGTAACTACAGCTAGAGAAAGATAACCGAAACTAGAAACGTCAAATAGTATTAGAAATTTAACAATAGAAAATACAATAATATACTAGTACTACGGGTACAAAAAAGCAATACAGGTACGAAAAAGAATTACTCTCGACTACTTACATAACCTACTACCCTAATTCCCGATCTACACACCCTCCTATCGAGAATTGTATCCTCGGCAAGCTGAAAATATGTCAAGTCTTGTCTAATCACACCTCTCCAATACTTCTCGGCCTACCTCTACCCTCCTTTGCCCCACCATAGCTAACCTCTCACACCTACTCACCAGGGAATTTGTGCATCTACTCTTCACATTTTCGAACAATCTCTACCTCGCTTCTCACATCTTGTTTACCACGAAGGTCACTCACACCTTATCCTGAATGTCTTCATTCCTAATTATATCTTTCACAGTATGCCCACACACTCATCTCACCATCGTCATTTCCGCTATTTTCATTTTTTTGAACAAGAAAGATTTTGATGGGCTAACACTCAATCAAATATAATATAATCAATCTAGCAACCACTTGGTAGAACTTAGCTTTGAGTCGGAGTGCCCTATTACCTCTTTGCCTTTTCTTTTCCCTTCAGAAAAAAGCTTTATAACTTCCTATTTGGGAAAAAAGGAAGACAATAGTCATACTTGGATTCCAACAAATGAAACCAATAACTCACATAGTGAGTGTATTGTGTGTGTACATTCTTGTCTTGTTTAGAAAAAAAAAGTCTGAACAATCACTCTCTATTCTCTAGCCTTCTCCAGTCTTTTCTTAGCACTTCTCAGATCTCTATCTATTACAAAACCAACGGTCAAATTCTGAGTCTCTATTCATTAACTACAATTTCTTCATATTTATATTTATATAACCGTTTCTTAAACGGCCACCTCCATATTTACATTTCATTCTCTATCACAATTCCTGTAACTGAACAAAACAAATGTCTCCCAAATTCTCACTTTCACTCCTTCTATTCTCTCTAATCTCCACCCTTTGTGCTGCCCAAGGCGGCGGCGGCGGCGGCGGAGGGGGGACGGTTCAGTTGTGGTGTGTGGCAAAGAACAACGCAGAAGATGCTGCACTTCAATCGGCGATTGATTGGGCTTGTGGGCCTGGAGGTGCTAATTGTGGGCCTATTCAGCCCGGTGAACCTTGCTATGACGCTTCCGACATCCAGAAAACGGCGTCGTATGCTTTCAATGATTACTTCATCAGGCATGGTATGACTGAGGATGCTTGTAATTTCGATAACAACGCTGCTCTCATTTCTATAAATCCCAGTGAGTACTTTACTTTTCAATTTTCATTTCCGTATAATTTCGTTACTGAAATTGTTATTTAATTTGTTTTTCTGATTTCTGTTTTTGTTGTATAAACTTTTTTCAGGTCATGGTGGATGTAAATTTCCATCCAGGTAACTGTTATCGATTGTGCTAGAAGATCTTACTGTTGCCTTAAATGTGAATTATTTATTAGTATATTACTAAATCTTATGAGTAAAACTTAAAGTAGAGTAAATAGAGTTTTATATGGTAATTAATCATTTTTAAAAATGAAAATGGAATAGTATTAGAATCAATCAAAATAGAATAAAAGCTTATATTTGATTCAGGTTCGAGGATATCAACTTAACTTTGCGAAAAAAGAATGAAGAAGATTTGCTATATGCTTTAAGGTTGTTATTATGGCTCTGCTCTTATATAGGCCTTATTAATTAGAAACTAATTTGGCGTGTAACATGAGACAGAGCTGGACTTAGAATTTGAAGTTCGGAGGTACACTTTTGGATTTAACTAAAATATGCATCATATGTAGGGTGTCAACTACTAATATATCATTATTTTCTTAAGACATATACATATATACATGAAATTGTTGGCATAGGTCCGCCTCTGAGTCATGAGAGCCTTCTTTGGTTGGTTTTTTGGTTATGCTTGATGTGGTGCTTAATTTTGCTGGATAGGATCAGAAAGAATGTGCTAATCATATTCTTATTCTATAATCCAGTTGAATCGGATAAAACACTACATATATCGCAAGTTTTATCACATTTATCTGTAGGATTTTCTCAAACCATTAGAAACTATCTATCTTCTCTGTAGTATTTTGGTGTTGCTTTATGATCTCCGGTATAGACTTCAGTTTTTGAGGTATCTTTGTGCATCGTTGTGCAGCAAAAATGGGAGTGGAAATTTTAGTGGGTCAACGAATGTGGGATTAGGTCCGGCTTCAGAAGATTTGAGTAGCAGCAGTTATATTCCCAGGATCTATATCTTGATGGCAATCAATTTGCTGTTTTCAAGTCTGCTGATTTTGTGACAACGTAAGAATCTAGTCTCAGTCCCACTGTATGTAGTGTAATTCAAACAGTTTTGTTGGGCAGCTCAAGAGCTGCTGCAGGTAAGTGATGTTGGTTCCACGGGCTCTCCGTAATCATAGAGGCCAGAATTGAAGAAATATCCTAAAAATATGTCTTCTTATTTGTTAATCAAGATGCGGTATGTAATTCTAACTTTAGAAATTGCAATTAGAACTTTCTCCTTGATTGCAAGTCTGAACTGCCATTGTAAATCTGAGCATTCATCTTTAAAATGAGTTCCAGTTACTTAGGGTCGTTTGGTAGGGTGTATAAGAATAGTACTGAATAAGGTGTATTAGTAATCTTGAGATTAGTTATGTTGGTATATCTCTTATACATTTGTTTGGTTTGTTTGGTGTATTAAAAATAACATGCATTGCATAGGGGTGTTTACATGCTTATCCATGTATTAAAAACTATGGTATTACTAATGCCATGGTTTGCTATGTATTAGTTGTACATAGGATAATACCAAATAAATTAAAAAATACTACCAAATAAGGGATTAATACATATTCCCTCTGTTCCAGTTTATGTGAACCTATTTCCTTTTTGGTCCGTTCCAAAAAGAATGAACCCTTTCTAAATTTGGTAACAATTTAGCTTAAAGTTACAACTCTACCCTTAATGAGAAGCTTTTATAACCACACAAATACTCGGGGCCCCATTTGGACTTGTTTAGGACCACAAATTCCAAAAGTCTTCATTTTTTTCTTAAACTCCGTGCCCAGTCAAACAAGTTCACATAAATTGGAACGGAGGGAGTATATTATTTTCCCCGAATACATTCTATCAAACGAACTCTTTGTTTAGTCCCAATGAGACCTAACTGTACGTGCAAGGCTGAGGTGCATCTTTCTTTACAATAAATTGTGTCAACATAGTATGTCATTCCTGGTGCTAGTGAATAACTAGTCATTTTCATCATATCACTAAAAAAAAGGCCGAATACATACGGAGACACTTAAAGTTGGCACGATCTTTCATTTAGACACTTTATCTAAAGTTTGTTTCATTTGAACATTTTAACCATGTATTTACTGTATCATTTAGACACAAAATTTTTAGGCATCCATACGTAATAGATGCGTGAAATTCACACGCCAGGGTAACCAATAAGATGGAGACACGTGGATTTATTAACAATTAAAAAAAGACTTTAGAGAAATAAAGCTGAATAAAAGAAAAACAAGAATCCCAACCCACCCCTCCCCTCCGTCATCTTTCCCAACGACCCCCACCCCCTTCCTTTCCATCTTCATCTGCAAAATAAAGTACTCCCATAACCATGGCTTGGCTTAATTCTAGGCCACATTGCCGGAAATGGAGTTTCAGTCCAAATCGAACAGAACAAATGCAAAATTTTGCAAAATTCTTAGATTTCACCGGAAAAGTTTGTACTTGGGTTTTTTGAAAATCTGAAAATTAGGGTTCGAAGTTGGTTGGGTGTTCGAGTTTTTGGTTGTAAACGCTGATACGAGGTGAGGTCTAAAGATTTGAGCTTTGATTTGAACTGTTTTTCTAGGGTTTTGGGTTCGAAACTTGAACTGATTGTTCGACGAAGAAGACGAACTTAGGTCTTTTGATTTTGCGGTTGTTTGTTCGAATTGATCACTGGGGCTTGGAATATTTTAGAGTTTTCATTTCAAGTTTAAATCATTTGGTGAAGATTTGAGTGAGATTGGTTCATTTTGGGTCTGCTGAAGCACAATGACATTCTTGGCTTTCACTGGAAAAGTTCAAGCTATTTTCATTCATTTTGCTTCTCCTTCTTCTTCTTCTTCGTTTTAGTGTCAGTTCTCTGCTTCTTCTTCTTCATTTCAGTTCTGAAAGGAATGGAAATAGCCAAGAATCTCTGCCAAGAACTTTTCCTTGGCAAACAAATAAGGACTTGATAACAAACAAACAAATGTCATTGTGCTCCAGCACTGTCATATTCCTTTCCAATAAGAATCTCTGTTATTTCCATTCATTGTGCTTCTAAGTACTACTGTATTTTATATGACAGTTTTGAAGAAAGTACTACTGTATTGAACTTTTCGTTTTCGGCTGAATTTGAATCTGGTATGGGATTCGAAAGAAGAGGAAAATGAGTCGGAGAAGATGACGGAAAGTGGAGGAGTCAGAGAAGATGACTGAAAGTGGAGGAGTCGGAGAAGATGACGGAAAGTGGAGGGGTGGAAATGGTGGTGGACATAAAGAAGAATAAGGAAATAAAAAGAAAACAAAAAAAATAATCTGTTTTTTGGGCTTTTCACGCGCCCATATTGGGTGAAACTCACTCTATGTGCCAACTCAGCAAGAAGTGTTTAATTGGAACAAAGTTCATATAACGTACGTGCTCAATAGGAACTCTCTTAAGTAAAGGTGTCTAAATGAAAGATCGTGCCAACTTTAAGTATCTCCATATGTATTCAACCCTAAAAAACTGAGTAGCATCAGAATTTCTTTTTTGAAATGAAATTTATGGGTCAACTGATTGTATAAAACTGGGCTGCTTATATGTGGACCTAGAAAGCTGAAGTTTCCCCATAAAGGGCTTATTTGGTGAAGTGAACCTTTTAGTTTACTGAACTAACGTCGTATTAAGTTTGGTTTGAGTTTGTAAGCATTTAAATTTTGTTGAATTTAAATCGATCAAATAATGTGGACTATATTTTAAATATATTAGTCAAAATAATTATATTTTGATTGGGCGACAAATGATGAGCCCACTTCATTAAGCCAAACATATCATCTTTCTAGAGGTCCAGTTTGTTGCCACGGGTCAAATGACGTGTCAAATAGAAAAACCATCATGCCACATATCAAAATGACAAGGCATGCCAAGTCAAATTAAAAGACCAATAAAATCGCGCCGCATGTGCAAGTGATATGTTCTGGCCAATCAAATGCGGCCTTGTGCTTCAATCTGATTGGTCGGAAAGAGTTTATTCTCATCACAACTCTTCCCCCACAGCTATAAATAGGATTTTCATAACTCAAAAAAGGGATCAAAAGTTACAACAAAAAAACACAAGAGAGCTCGTTAGAGTCGTCAATATGGGCTTGGCCTGCTGGGCTAGCCCAACACAACTCGTGATTTAATAGGGTTGGCCTAAGATTTTTGGAGCCCATTTAAAAATGAGGGTTTTAAGCTCGACCCAAGTATGTCTGTGGCCATGAGGCTTGACCGAGGTTGGGCTGGGCCAGCCCGTGGGCTTAATAAACATATATAATTAAAAATATAAAATATAGGGAACAAAAAATAACAAGAAGAGTAGTCCAGTCTCAAACTTGTAATATTTTTTATGTGAATTTAAATATTTTTTGTTCTTAAAATTTTAGTTATTTCTTAATGTTTAACTAATTAACTTTGCATATAATTATAGATTTAGATGAAAATAAAGATGTGAAGACATCTCTATTTTAGAAGAGGATTCAAATGTGCTTGATAAAGATGAGCACCTTGAAAATATTTTTGAGTAGTTTGTTTTAAGAATTGACTTTTAATGAATGAAATATTTTTTTTTGGTTTTATAGTAATATATTATAACAATTTCAAAAGTGATTAAGTTTTGCAAAAGTGGTTAAATTTATTTTCTATATTTTAAATTTAAGTTTTAACCTAGAGAATTATAATATATAATTCTCTAGGTGGAAACTTAAATTTTAAAAAAAATAGAAAATAAATTTAAAAATGGTGGGCCAGCCCGTGGGGGCCCGTGCCCCATGTAGAGGCTGACCATTTTAAAGCCTACCAAAATAGTGGGCCAGGCCAGCCCGTCCAATGCCAAAGCCCGTGTGGGCTGGGCTAGGCTGGGCTGAGCCAACCCATATTGACAGCTTTAAAGCTCGTGGATCAAATGCCACAATTCTTCGCAAACTGCAAGTGTTCAAGCATTCAAGCACTTCAACACAAATTTCAAGTATTCAAGATAAAAAAGGAAGTCAAATCAAATACAAGGCGTTCAAGATCAAGGCTTGCTCGTGATAAAATTCGTGGCAACAATCACAACATTCGCGACGGCTAAATCAAATTCAAATTCAAGATCAAGCTCAAAGGCCCTTGAATTTATATTGGAAAAACAGAATCAGAGGAATCATAAAGATTGTCACTCAAATTACTTGAAATCAAATACAACGATTGTTGCAATATTTTTTTGGTCTCGATTATTTTCTCCTGATGCAAATTTATTGTCTACAAATTCTGGCATGCCTAATGGGACGATCTCTACCTCTCATCTCAACTTTTCAATCACCAAAGTTCAAGAACATCGAAATGGCTTCAAAGAAAATTAACTCCAGATCAACTTCTGCCAAGGCTGCTAATTCCAGATTCTATCCTGATGCGGAAAGCATCCTCGATGTCACCTTTGGAAGCTTTGGACCGACTACAAGGAGAAAGGTAAGCTCTTTAGGACTACAAGCACTCCAAGTGACGTCCGCACCAACCCCTATTTTCGGATCTTCATCCTCAAAAAGAGCAAGATCTTACCAAAAGTTCAAGAACATCGAAATGACTTCAAAGAAAATCAACTCCAGATCAACTTCTACCAAGGCTGCTAATTCCAGATTCTATGCTGATGCGGAAAGCATCCTCGATGTCACCTTTGGATGCTTTGGACCGACTACAAGGAGAAAGGTAAACTCTTTAGGATTACAAGCACTCCAAGTGACGTCCGCATTAACCCCTATTTTCGGATCTTCATCCTCAAAAAGAGCAAGATCTTACACAAACGCACCTGAAGGAGGAAGCGATGTTGCTGAAAAGATTAAGAAAACTCTTGCTCTGCTTGACATCTCCGGATCCAAGAACTCTACTGTGAAGGAAGATGATGATGCTTCAAGTGATGGATTCTCTCCACTTACACCACATAGCGTAAGCCAATTGAGGATCAATCTGTGTGACAATCCATCGTCTACAACGTCTACATGCAAGCCATGGTGACAAACACTTCATCTATAGAGGAGTAGACGGTGACCAAGTGCATACAAAATCAAGATGCTAGAATCGACAAGCTAACAGATAGGGTGAGAATATTGATGGAAGAAGAATCCACCCTCGCACCTGGCAAGCTCCCAGAAGTTCCCTTCTCCCCCAAGACAAGTAGTATCTACTAAGGCTATCTCTGTCTCATCTGAAGGGATGATTCCTATTGATCAACTAAAAAAGTTCATTGAAGGAACTATTAAGAACAAGTATGAAGTTGCTGCCAAGTCCTTCCTTACATATCCGTACACTGCAAGGGTCGATATATTGAAGATGCCTACTAGCTATAAACCTCCAAAGTTTTAATAGTTTTATAGTAAAGGTAATCTAAAGCAACATGTGGCACACTTCGTGAGACGTGCAATAATGCTGGGACTTATGGAGATTACCTCGTCAAGCAGTTTGTCCGCTCGCTAAAAGGAAATACTTTTGACTGGTACACAGACCTCAAGGCTGGATCTATTGATAGCTGGGATCAACTAGAGCAAGAGTTACCTCAATCGCTTTTATAGCACGAGACGTACTGTGAGTATGATAGAACTTACAAATACTCGTCAACGAAAGGGTGAACCAGTTATCGACTTTATCAATCATTAAAGGAATGCAAGCCTCAACTGTAAAGAGAGGCTTAGTGAAGATTCTGGTATAGAGATGTGCATCCAAGACATGCATTGGGTATCAAGCCTAGCTCATTTGAAGAACATGCAACTCGTACCCATGACATAGCCTCTAATGGAAACGGAAGGCTGCCTATCTATGAGCCTCGCAAAGGGAACGACAAGTAAGAAGTCAGGAAATGGAGCAAACTTGCACCCAAGTCAAATAAAGACATCAAATAAAGAAGTTATTCAACACATCACCTATGAAGTTCACAACGAAAGTGAGCAAGAAGCAGAGTACGAAATTCACTTCTTTTCAAGATAAGCCAAGTGGGAAGTTGACTCTAAAAGAAATGCAAGAGAAGGAGTACCCATTTCTAGATTCTGATGTGCCAACAATTTTTGAAGAATTCCTCGAGTTAAATCTCATTGAGCTTCCAGAGATGAAGCGGCCAAATGAAGCTGGTAAAATGAATGACCCAAATTACTGCAAATACCATGGACTTGTGAGCCACCTCTGGAGAATGTCTTCAAGGACAAAGTTATGGACTTGGCTCGTGAAAAAAAGATCGTGCTTGAAGATGAGAAAGCAAGCGCAAACCAAATCTTTATCACCTTTGGCTCATTTAGTCCGGATGAATTATGTGATTTTAAAGAAAGTAAAGATGAAGAATTACGGGAGAACAACAAAGTTGAAGTCAATGAATCTGATGATGATGAAGGTTGGACGTTGGTGACTCGTCGTTGGCGCCACAGAAGGAGCCCACGAAAAGAACCAATAGAATAACCAACAAGGAAAGTGATGGTAAAAAGACCAAGAAAATAGAATCTAGTTAGGCGTTTGAAGAAAGCAAAAGTTGAGGTGCACTACCCTCAAAAGCCACGAGATCACCTTGGAGGATTTCTTTCCATGTTGGTTCCGCATGAAGATTTCCCGTGATGGTATTGAGGCCTCTTGTTGCAATGCTGATAAAGGGAAAGAAAAGAGTGATGACCTACCGTTAGCACTATCTTCAGAAAATCTCATAGAGTCTATTCCTCAAGAAGTTAACGCGTGTGAGGAAAAAGTTACGTTCACAAATGATGATCTTCTACTAGTTGTCACGACCCAAAATTCCACCACAGGCATCGTGAGGACACTTAGTCTCTCTAATACTAGTTAAGACGATCTTAATTACAATTCAAGCCCTTTTTTAAATAGATCGAATATTCAAACAACCTCCCAAGACTGGTAATACAAAGTCATGAATTCTAACTGAATACATATAAGGATCTCAAGGATCGGATATACAATACTGTTCGAATAAAAGTTGACAGTTTAATAAAATGGAAAGACTCCAAGGGACTACGACGATCAAGCAACTCTACTCTTAATCCATGCGATCACACTCTAGCTCTATACAAGTTCGATATCTCCAATACCTGGCTCTGCACAAAAATGTGCAGAAGTGTAGTATGAGTACACCACAGTTAGTACCCAGTAAGTATCAAGACTAACCTCGATGGAGTAGTGACAAGGTACAATCAAGACACTCACTAGTTTAATAACCTGTGTAATATATGGCATACAAAAATAATAGGAAACAAATAGAAATGATAGCAACAATAATCAACCAGTGATATAAACAACAGGGCAACAAGAACACCGTAAATATTGCTCAACAAATAATGAACACAAGTACAACCAATTAAGCAACTCCTTTAACTATAAATCTTTCACATATAAGTTTTTCAAATAATAATCTTTAGAATATAATCCTTTTCAATAAATATATTTCGAATATACTTCCTTCAAATAAATATCTTTCAAATAAATATCTTTGAAATATAATTCTTTCAAATAATATTTTGAATATAATTCTTCAAATAAAAGTCACCTTGTGACACCTCATTTCATAATCATAAAATATAGATCTCAGCCCACTTTCATATTTTTCATAACATGAGTCTCAGCCCACTTTCATATTTCGACTACACCTTGTGCCCATATTTCTATCACAACCGCACTGACAACTCACGTGCCAATAATAAAATCATCATATTTTTCCCGGCACCTCGTGCCCAAATTTCTTTTATAATCTCACGGACAACTCACGTGCCAATAATTAAATTACTATATTTTCTCGGCACCTCGTGCCCATATTTCATATTACATCTGCACGGACATCTCACGTGCCAATAATATAAACTATCTGGCAATAGCCACAGGCTCACAATTTCAACAGGAATTAGACTATTATCAAGTTTACCGAAACAACAAGACATGTTGCACAATAGATAAAATAAACACAAGAAAAATCATAACATCACATGAAAATCACCAACACAATAACCCCACATCATCATATAAAAATAACAACACAATAATCTCACATTGTCACATATCATCCTTGACAATAGCCACCCTTATCTCTCCTATATCCACCCGTATCACTCAATATAATAGCTACCCTTATCCCTACGCCCTGACAATATCAATAGCCACCCTTATCTCTCCTTATAATAGCCTCTGTTATCTCTCCATATAATAGCCACCCTTATCACTCTGCCTAGACAATGTCCCAACACACATAACTACAGTAAAATGCCACACTTATACCCACATAATATCAACAGTGGAATGCCACCCTTATGTCCTCATAATAATAGCTCAAATCACACAATAATTTACACGAAATATTATCACAACAACACAATACAATACTTCATATCACAAATTGCCCATAGACCACAACCAATTCCAAACATACAACAAAATTAATTAATTTCACAGCAAATAGCCCGAGGCTCCACACAACGTATATAAAATCTCAAAGATACAACAAGGATGGAAAAGTAGCTCAGCATAGGACAACGCCTTCTTTAATCCAAATTTTCGATGATTATATTAATACCTCGTTTTAACTTATTTAATTAATTATTTGCAGATGGAAAGTCCATAATGTAATTATTTCTAGGAAATGTCAACTCAACAAACACACGGGATTTACATAAAAATTAAAGTGGCAATCACACCAAATTCTCATATAAAAATAATTTCGACAAACAAGGATTGAGGTATGGCAATAAAGGATTTAATTAGTGCCAACAATTTTTCAATTTTTTACATAAGGTTACCTACGAATTTTAACCGATATAATTTGTACATATAAATCAAGTACGTACTTGTCACCTCGCGTACATGATTTTCAATCACACAATTTCCACATAAGCTCAATGCCTAAGGGGAAATTATTCCACACAAGGTTAGCAAGAAACTTACCTTTTTGAAGTTAGGCCGATATTCCAAAATAGCTTTCTTGCTTGAATTGACCTTCGGACAACTCAAATCTATCCAAATTAATTGTATAACTTCATTAAAATTCATCGGAAACAATCCCGATAATAAAACATCAACTTAAAATTTTATATTAAAAAATCAATCAAAAGTCAATGCGGGGCACGCCTCTCGGAACCCGACAGAGTTTTCACGAAACCCGAACACTCATTCATATATGAGTTCAATCATACCAATTTTATTAAATTCCGATAACAACTCAGCCTCCAAATTTTAAATTTCCGTTTTTGAAAGATTTTGCAAAAATCCCAATTTCTTCCATTTAAATCCAAATTAAAAGATGAATATAACCATGGATTTATGAAATATAATCACTTTCAGATATAGAATACTTACCCCAATGTTTCCCTTGAAAATCTCACGAAAATTGCTTCCCCCGAGCTCTAAAATAGTCAAGAATGAATAAAAATGACTAACTCCCGAATATAAGCTTCTTTCCAGGCAAGTCGCATCTGTGAAATGTGACTTGCCTCATTATTTCTGGGCAAAACAAAAGGCAATACTAACCTTCAGTAAATCGGGCATAACTTTTTGTACAAATATCCAAATAATGAATGGTTTACCTTTCTGGAAACTAGAATCAAAGAGATACAACTTTCATGTTTTGATCATCTTCAAATTCCTCATAGATTGCGAGACATAACCTTCCAAAGTCAGCCTTATGCAACAGAAATTTCTGCAAAAACCAGCAATTAACAATGGCTTAGAAATGGCCTAAAACCACTCCGAAACTCACCTGAGCCGCTCGGGACCCAGTCTAAATATAAGCAAGTCCCATAACATAAAACGGACTTAGGCGAGGCCTGAAATCACATCAAACAACACTGAAACAACGAATCGCACCTCGAATCAAACTTATGAGTTTATGAAATTTTCCAAATTCTATATCTTGTGCCGAAACGTATCAGATCAATCCGAAATAACTTCAAATTATGCATGCTTAAAATGACATAATAGAGTTGTTCCGATTTTCGGAATAGAATTTCGACCCCGATATCACTAAAGTCAACTCTCGATCAAACTTTTCAAAAATCTTCTATTTATCAACTTTCGCCAAAATGCGCCGAATTATCCTACGGACTTCCAAATCCAAATCCAGACTATGCCTATGTCCGAAATCACCATACAAAGCTTTTGGAATCATCAAAACTCCATTTCGGAGTCATTTGCACAAAAGTCAAACTCCAGTCAACTCTTTTCACTTAAGCTTCAAAAATAAGATTGTTCTTTCAATTAAATTCCGAATCTTCTGAAACCAGATCGAACGCACTGCAAGTCACATAATACATATTACGAATCTTCTCGGTACCTTAAACCATTGAACGGGACGCTAATGTGAATACGACAAGTCGGGTCGTTAGAGTGACACTCTTTATAATCGCCCATTATACATAGTTGGCTATATGCACGATGAAAGGGTAAATCGAATTTTGGTTGATGGAGGATCCTTGGTGAACATCTTGCCAATTCGCATTGTGAAAGAACTCGGCATTCCCATGAACAAACTTTTGGAAAGTCGTGTGATGATTCAAGGATTCAACCAAGGGGGCAAAGAGCCATAGGCGCGATAAGGTTGGGGATCACCATTAAAGATATGGAATCAAGTGCATGGCTGCATGTGATCGATACAAAGACTTCATACGACGTATTACTTTGAAGGCCTTGGATACATGAGAATAAAGTGGTTCCATCTACCTATCATCAATCTTTGAAGTACTATGAGGGTGAAGTCGAGAAAAAGATAGTTGCTGATGCCGAGCCATTCACACTTCGCCTATGAAAAGTTTTACTTAAAAAACTGCATTGTGAATGAGCTGAAAGCTGATGATGTCATGAATGGCAAGAATGACGAGTCCACGACTAAGAGATCTGAAGTAGTTACCGACAAAACCAAAGATGTTGCTGAGGAGGTGTACCGTAGATCAAATAAAATCTCATAAAGGGAACATTGTGTCTCACGACAAGAAAGAAACTTCTGCGCTTCGCTATGTCCCTAAAAAGAAGAAAGATGAGGGAGAATCAGCCAAACTCCAAACCAATATGCTAAGAGAACTCTTCCGATCAAATGAATTGAGGTAGTAAAGATGCCCTCAACACTACTTGTATGGTTTGTGGCCCAAAATCCTTCGCAGAATGTGGCACTCCCTACGAAGCGTACAGATGAAGGCTTTGTTCCTATGCTTACAGGCTATTTGCAAAAGCTGGATACAATCCCAATAAGCCATCAAACTTAGAGAAGCTCTCATCTAAAGCTGCTACAAGGCAACCACGTGAAGGTTTAGGGTACAAGCAACTATCACCAGTTCGCATCTTCATAAGAAGGGCAAGCAATAATTATATCACTGTAGAAGATGAATGTGCCGCTTTTAACAGACCTTCAGTCTTTGATTAACTTGGAAAATCAACTGTGAGGACTTCTTTGTTTGAGAGACTGGTCCAATAAAAAAGGAGAACTAGTTCCAGAGAAATTAGGAAGCATAAGAACACCCGCTTCGCCCAAAATCCAGAAGATCTCTAAGGATTTCCAAAGTTTGGTTCCATCTAGAATGAGGCGACAAACAAAACTTGTGGTTTCATGTAAAGAAGTACTGAAGGTAAATCCATATACATAGTTTACTCTAAGGAACGTGACGAAGATGAAGAAAGTATGGGTTGTTCGTATCATGTTGCTGTACAAGGCGAGAATGGTGTTCTATCTCTAATGGGGGATGATACAGAATTGGAGGATATTTCACCGTGTTTTCACCTATCCTTTAATGATGGGGACCCTCAAGAAGATGAAGATGCGAAAGATGTTCCACCTGAAGACAACAGTTGATGCCTTAAAAGAAGTTAACTTTGGCACTTGTGAAGAACCAAGACCCACGTACCTAAGTGCTTTACTAGAGATGAAGAAAACACTTATATTGAGTTACTCAAGGAGTTCAGGGATGTCTTTACTTGGAGTTACGAAGAGATGCCTTGCTTCGACCTGAAAGTAGCAGTCCATCACCTGGCAGTCAAGAATAGTACTTGCCCTGTTAAACAAGCTCAAAGGCACTTTAGGCCGGACTTGGTTCCCTTGATTGAAATTGAAGACCCATTATTACTTCCCATAAACCTGTAGGGAAGTTCACTTCAAAATGGGATGTGCCATATGTCGTGTAAGAAGCTTATTCAAGTGGGGTTTACAAGCTGGTTGATGCAGATAACATGAGAATCGGCCATATCTATGGCAAGTTTTTGGAGAAGTATTATCCTTGAAGTTACAATGCTCCTTGACGCATGAGCCTAAAGTGCATGTTCCTATACTCTTGGCCCGCAAGAGTATAAACTATGTACGACCCCAAAAAAAGTCCGCCACGTTAAAAACCTCGAAAGAGGCGGCCTAGGCAAAAAGTTAGGACATTAAAAAAATAAGAAAATAATAAAAAAAGAAATCTCACCCATTCTGAACTACGGTATGACTTGATCCTCTTCACCGAGGTTCGTAGGCAACTTAAAGTTTCATTCAAAGTTCAGTCGCATGATGGAATATAATCTACTCGATTGGAACTTAAAAATCGAGCTTACGTGAACTTTGTACCTTATTAAAGATTGGTGGTTCAATGGGGGCAAGCCTCCATAGTAAATTGGTATCTCCGATAGATGGATGTAGGCTTTTAGTAGAAGGCCAAATCTTCAATTTGAAGTCCTCAAGTACGTCTGTCTTCAAGTTGAATTATATAAGCCCTCCAAATCTTCAAGTATGTCACTTTTCAAGTTGAATTTTGCAAGTCTTAAAGCTGAAGTCTGCAATTTTGCTAATTTTTCAAGTTGAGGTTTAAAAGTCCACCGCTCTTAAAGTTGAAACATCAAATTCCACCAAAATTTCAAGTCCATCAAATCTTCAAATTTGTTGGTCTTCAAGTTGAAATCTGCAAAGTCCGCTAAGTCTTCAAGTTGAAGTTTTCTAATTTTTCAATCTTAAGGTGGACATATTAGTCCCTTTACACCCTAATTTTCCAATCTTAAGGTGGACATGTTAGTCCCTTTGCACTTTAAATTGGTCTCTTCGCGGGTTTGTCCTTTAAAGGAACCATAATTTTCAATCTTAAGGTGGGCGTTGAAGCCCCTTTGCACCTTAAGTTGACCTCTTCACGGGTTTGTCCTTAAAAGAAACTATAATTTTCCAATCTTACGGTGGATGTTTAAGTCCCTTTGATCCTTTCCAATCTTATGTTGGCCTCTTCATGGATTTGATCCTTCTATATGTTGTCATAAATTTGATACTTCTATATGTTGCCATGGATTTGATACTTCTATATGTCGTCATGGATTTGTCCTTCCATATATGATGTCATGGATTTGTCCTTCCAAATACCGTCATGGATTTGTCCTCCCATATGATGTTGAAGATTTGTCCTATTTTTTTACCACGAATTTTTCCTTCTATGTGCGTCTAATCTTGATTACGAAGATATCTCCATTGCCTACAACAATAAAAAAGAAGGCAGCAAAAAAATACAAGTACAAGAAAGATAACTACCTACTAAGGCGCGTCAGAGGTCAAAGTATTGCCTAGAATAATCTGGCATGAATTAGGCCATGATTTTTGGTGAGAACGAATATCTCTGAGTCTAGTTTCTTTAAATTTAGACGATTTTCAATTTCGACATTCCAACATCGAAATACAAAGGTTTTGGTGAAGCCATGATAATCTGAAACTGTTGGTACGTTAGAATGTAGAGCCGATTTCAGAAAATCATCTAAAACGATATCGAAAGTGTTTAATTCTGAATATCGGATATGTTGTAGATATTGAACTCTAGTTCTGATAAATCAAACGGCTTGCGATTCCGAGGTTCCTACATCAAGATACAAAACTTTTGGTGAAGTCGTACAAATCTGAAAATATCAGCATGACAGAAGTTAAGGCTAAATTCAAAAAATCCCTTAGGGTGATCCGCGAAGATTCTAACTCTAAATTTCGTGTATGTTCTACAACTAAAAGTCTAGCTTCTATAGAATGAAACAGACCTTTATTTGGACTTTTCTACAGTAAGATATTAATTTACACCACAAGATATGCTGGCTGTAAAAGGGTGAGGAAAATTGAAAAGAAGAAGAAACTACCTTTGGTGATACTTCACAATCGTCAAAGGCACCGCAAATTAATACTCATGAGTTGAAGAGAGTGCAACCTTATATAGATGATTAAACTCGGCTATTGAGAAGTAAATTTCGATGCGGGACATTGCTATAATTGGTTTTCTACAAGGATTTGGCTAGTAAAGGCTGCAACAGCAATTCGTTTCCAACATGGAAAGGGAATCAAGTATCCATGGCTATCTCGTAGAATCCTTACTAGAGACAAAGACGATTACTTTGCAAAGAATGTAAATTGCCAACCAAGTTCATTTCGAACAGTAAAATCACGTGAATGTAATTTCGAACAATATATAGAATGCAAACTTCAATCATTACAATTTTGCCTTATTCTTGTTCAAGTATGAATTACCATAAGTACTTTTGAGGCAATGTACAAGTTAATTGAGGGAATTATTCGTTGGAAGCATCAATTCGACACCCGTGTTTGGGGCTTCACTGATACTCCTAAGGCCTTGTCGTTAATAGTCAAGTTTATGTTCCGGCAACACTTGAAGTAGGAGATTTGTAAGCATTTAAATTTTATCAAATTTAAATTGATAAAATAATATGGACTATATTTTAAATATATTAGTCAAAATAATTATTTTGGGCTAATATAATTAGATTAATTATATAAGTCCAATAGAATTGGGCTAGCCCATTTAATGGGGCGATAAATGATGAGCCTACTTTTTTAAGCCCAAGATGCAATCTTTCTAGAGGACCAATTTGGCGCCACATGTCAAATGACGCGGCACGTCAAGTCAAACAGAAAAGCCAATAGGATCACGCCATATGTCAAAATGACAAGGCATGCCAAGTCAAATTAAAAAGGCCAATGAAACCGCGCCACATGTGCAAATGACATGTTCTAGCCAATCAAATGTGGCCTTGTCACTCTTCAATCTGATTGGTCGGAAAGAGTTTATTCTCATCATAACTCTTTCCTCCTACAATTATAAATATGGATCTTCATAACTCAGAAAAGGGATCAGAAGTTACAACAAGAAGATACAAGGGAGCTCGTGGGTCAAAGGCCACAATTCTTTGCAAACTGCAAGTAAGCATTCAACACAAATTTCAACACAAGGCGTTCAAGATCAATGCTACTTGTTCGTGATAAAATTCGTGGCAACAATCAAAGCGTTCGCGACGGCTAAGTCAAATTCAAATTCAAGATCAAGCTCAAATGCCCTTGAATTTATTTTGAAAAAGTAGAATCAGAGGAATTATAGAGATTGTAACACTCAAATTGCTTGAAATCAAATACTACGATTGTTGCAATATTTTCTGTCTCGATTTTTTTTCCTGACGCAAATTTATTGTCTACAGAGTTAATGAAGTTCAAGCAAGGAAGAAATGTTAGAAAAAATCAGAACTTTTATCGAAGTGATCTATCCTCTAAATAATCTTCAAAATAAAACTTATCATGGAAAACTCTGTTTGAGCATTGGAAGGAAAGAATTGGAAGTAGGCACATGACACCAGTAACTTTGTGTTCAATTGGAAAGAACATATATAGCTCAAAATTATCTTAAAATTACTACAACCATATTACGGACCTATTATATATAAGTACTAGACCAGCTACCTGAAACAGGTAATAGTAATAACCATGTTTCGATTATGGTCAATTTTTGTGTACCAATGTTTATTCTACGCAACACTCAAATTGGAAAAACTTGTTCAACGGTTGGACAATAGATTCTGTTTTTCTTAATATCTGAGTTGGAAGATGAAGCTGACCGCTTTTGAACAAATTATATTATGCTTTGCCTCATGAATATATGCAGCTTAGGTCAACGTTTGATAAAATACGCAAAGCATGCGATCAGTATATAAATTAAAAAGGGGACAGCCTCACCTAATTCTTGGATTCTCTTTAATCAATATGACTAATTATCACGTTCATTTTTAGGTTACCAAATACCAAAATCATTTCTTGGACCAAAGCAAATCATAATCGGCTTAGTTAATCCAATAGACCCTCTAGCCCTTGTCCCAATATTTCCCCTTTATCCACCAAGTGAAGTGTCCATTGTCACCATTATTTATATGAACTTCCTTTAAATGTACTGTAGGAATTAACTTATATTCACTGTCAGAGTAATAGACTTTCTACACTATCAATATAACTTAACCTACTATGCTATAGTATGTTACTTGTCTTATTATTCAATTACTAATTCTGTTGTTTATGGATGGATATCCTATAATTAATATTTAAATGACTTGCTAATATAATTTTTTTTAATGTATATATATAAAAGTTCAACTCATTAATATATGATACACACAAACTTATAATTTAACCAAAATCTTCCCTTCAAATTAAAATGTACTGTTGGAAAAGGAATTGTAGAACACTGTAGCCGGAGTAACAAATCATCTATTTTTGTCATGTACTTTGTGTGTATACAAGAAAGCTACGGGACAGAGCTGTTACCATGGCTAAGAAGTGAAGCCATGGAGTACCGAATTTGATCAAAAAATAAACATCAAAATTCATACCTAATTGCACTATATTAATCATTGTCTCTCAAGATCAATATTTATACCATCTTCTTCACCACAAGATTGAACAGCTTGAAATCGTCTTGATGATATTTCCCTGCTAAGCATTCTCCTAAACGAGCTTAATCTCGAACTTGGTCCACTAATTTTAGCTAATGATGATGATGAAGGCTGTGTTAATCCGCAATCTGAACTCACTTCAATATTTATTGAATCACCACCCTCGAGCGACGGCGCCGAGGGCGGAGTGCGGCCTACAATGCCCTCTCGGGGCTCCGGAACTAACCGGGGCTCCGCCTCAGTCCGGCAAATTGGACACGTTGATTGAGAAACCAACCATTTATCAATGCACTCTGCATGAAAAACGTGTTTGCAATTAGGCAAAGTCCTAGCCGTTTCGCCATCTTCAAAAACGCTCAAACAAATCGTGCACTCAACAGAATTATTTTCTTTAGCACCATCGGCAAGATTATTCTGCTTGAAAGTAAATATAGGAAGCGAAGCTATAGCGGACGGTTGGAGTCCTTGTTTGGGTGGCTCGATTTGGGCGGCGCTTAATTGTTGAAGCGCCGCCCTCTGTCGAGCTTGGCGTCTAAGCACACACCGTGCGTATATATGAAGGAGGCTAACGAAGAAAATAACTATAGATAATGAAATAATGGCTGTTAACATGATCTTGCTGTTAAGATCATATTTCTTTGTTCTGTGGTGATCAAAAAACGGGTGATCATTATCGTCAAAGCCCATGATGTTGTTTGCTGTGAGGAGAGTAGAAGGGGTGGCTGTTACAATATTATAGGAGTGGTTCTATGTTTGGTTAAGACAAATTCAAGAACCAGATTTTTAAAAGATGGTCTTGGTTTGGTAATAACAATGAAAGAAAACAACAAACCATGTGAGTATGTATACGAAGAAAGTATATATTTTCAATGGGATTGACTTGTTGATTCTTTTTGGAAGAAATCCTGCAAACTAAAAAGAGAAAGGGGTATGAGATTTTTTCATTCAACTCATAAATTGTGAATCTTAACTACAAGAAATAGTTAGCACCTCTATTTATAATATTGTAAATCCCACTTTGAGTAGAACTAGAAAACCTATTTCCATATGAGTTTTGCTAAAAATCCTATATAGACATAAATAAATTAAAGAAACTATCAAATATAAAATCCTAATAATTTAGATTTTTTATTCTTATTTAATTTAGAAATTAATAAATATCAAATCCTAAATAATTTAGGTTTTCCACTCTTGGTTTGAAACTTATTTTATTTAATTATTTAATAACGATGGTGTCGGATTGGGTTTTCTAGTTAGGGTCCCATTGTCCAAATGTTTTTTTTTTTTTTTTTTTTTTGCTTTCTGAGAAAACTAGTAAAATGTTAACCTAGTTGTTGAATTATAAACAAGCAATGCTTAAACGGCACAGTAATTACTTTATTGTTTCAAAATAGAGAAAAATCTAGTTGGTTGACTAAGGTGAATTATGATTTTTTTTTGGCCAGCATTATCGTTTGAAATTATATATATTTCATTTTCTCCTTTAATTTTCTTTTTAAACTTCAATACCTTTTATTTTCTTTCTATAAGAGTCACTTTTCCATCAGAAATTGTTACAATAAAATTGATGCTTTTAATATGTTGCTTGTATAATTGCATTTATACGCTATTAAAGTTCAATTAACTATATTCTCAAAACTTTCTGTTTACCTCGAAAATATGAGTAACAATTAAATTTAATTTGTAGTTTTAAGGATACGTGATTTAGTTCAATACCAATTAATAATCAAGAAATATGCAATATAGATGAAGGGAATAAGTAAAACCAAACCAGTAGAAAGGTCAATCTCAACCTCGAGCCCAGTGACCTCGAGACGGGCTAGAACAATAAAGCAAGAATAATAAAGCTAAAGGACAATTTTGATGAACAATGAGCGAAAAAGTAAGATAGTAGATTCTTTGCCAATAATCAGATGATCTTTACAGATGATTGGGGTCCCCTTTATATAGGGGGAGGAGAGCCCTAAATAAGGTACATTTCCATTTACAGTAAAGAATTTTACTGGGACAGCTGTATAACCGCCTAGTACAGATTTGTACTAATTCGTACGAATCAATTCTGAAATTTACGTCATGATCTTGGGGACGTGGCGAGAATCTTGTCCTTCTGTAACAAACTCACAACTACACTATCTCGGAGTCGGTCATACTTGGCTCCGATATTCCTCGAACACTCAGGTCTTCGAGCCTCTTATTTTGCCTTCGGGCCTGGGTTTGGTCTTTATCGAACTTCTACCCTCGGTGCGACGTCTTGAGCCTACTAAATTGGGGGTACCTGATTTCACCGTATACCGATAGTCCACGCATTTCTTAGAGTAAAATGATAAGAAACGATTTGAATCTCGATTTTTCGGAGCCCTTGATGATGACGTCATCCCTGTGATGTAAATGCTCGAAGTGACCGAACGTCCCATCAGTTCGCTTCCCCAAAACATTAAATGCATGCCAGTAATGGTCGGCCACTAGCGTCGTTGAACCGTCGCTGCCCATCTATAAATATAAGGTCTAATCCCTGAGAAAGCTTTACTTCAATCTTCAAACCACCTCTGAACCTCCTTTATATCTCTCTCTCTCTTCATCTCTTTCCTTTCATTATCTGCTTCTACCACCTTCTTAGTGCCGGAAAACGCCAAACTCTGCCGTCTTCTGCATCTTATAATCCAGGAATATGGCAAAAACCTCTAAAATAGTCCCTTAAAAAGAAAAGGTTTCCTCTTCTTCTTCTTCCCGACCGGCCAAACCCGTGGTGCCACCGGCTCTTCATGAAATCACTCCCGGCCCTTGCGTGATAAAGAAGGATTTCAATATTGAAAATCCTCCCTATATCCCAGGCCGATGTGAACATGTATCTCGATATATCAGTTTGATATCGAAGATCTCAAGATCCTGAAGAAGGATTGCGGCTGGGGAGACGAGGTTGTGGTACAAATTCCCGACCCCGAGGAAAGTATCACTACTCACGTGGAGGGATTCTTAAGTGTTTACACTTACCCCTTTACACTGGGTCCCCTCGATCTGGTAGTGATCGATTTTTGCAAAAGGTACGAGGTTACCCAAGGCCAGATCCATCCCTCCTTTTGGCACATCATGATTATGTTGCGCTATTTTTCCAACAAGGCCGAGGGATTGGAGTTTACCCTCAACCATCTCATTCGGTTGTATCGGCCTCCGCTGTTTTGAGGGCTCATCAAGCTTCAACGTCGATCGAAGAAAACCTTATTCGCTAGTAACGATGAGGATAAAGAACGAGGCTGGATGAGCCGTTTTATCAGGGTGAGGACCTCAGATGTCATCCCTAAGGGGAAAATGCCGTTCCCGGAGAAATGGAACTTTAATCGCAAGTGAAGTCTTTCTCCAAATACCCATTCATATTCTGCTTCTGTGTTTTATAACACCTTTACTTTTCCTGCAGTTGTTGCTTGGATGCCTCATATGGTCCCCAACATCGAGGGCAAGGTTCGAAAGTTAGCTGCCACCTCCTCGTACGTGAGCGCAAATGGTGCGAATTATCGAGGTGCAAGTGGGAGGCCAAACATCATGGTAAGTTCTCTTCCCATAGTTTTGATACTTTTTGTTTATTGGTGATGCCACCTTATTCATGCTTATCTGTGAAGGCATCGGAGATGTCTCCGAAATGAGGCTAGCCATGTCCGGGGAAGAGACCGAGTCCCCGGTCCCAAAATCGAGGAAAGACAATAAAAGAAAAAGAGCTTCGAAGCCCGAAGATCCCCAAGATGAGAGGGCCCCTACTCGAAGGCCAAGGAGGAAGCTTATCCTGTATTTGGATTCAGCCATCCAACATCGGGAAGACAAAGAGAATTAAGGCTAAGAGTCAGCGCTGGTGCACTGAACTAGGAAACTAGTTGAGGCCGTCAAGTCCTCCGAAACTGAGACCTTACCTCCTGGTGAAAGACTCGGGCAAAACCCTCGAGTTCCCCGCAATCGAGATCATTCCCCCTTTTTCGACAACTACGCCGGAGGGGACAAATGCTGAGAAGGCCGAAACTAATCAGAGCCCCCCGAGTGAGGAGCTCGGGGCCATGACAATGGGTCACTCACCTTCTCTACCATGTTACTCCGAAGAGGCAATAAAGGATGCCCGGGCTCTGCCAATGCCCATCCCGAGAAAGGTTCTTAAAGAAGACCCTTTTTGAGACTGTTTCATCGGGGTTGACTATGCCGTTGACCTTAATGATGTATCTACCCTCTTCGAAGAGGCTCAACATCTCTTCTCTCGAGTAAACACTATCTTTTATTGGTGTAATTTTCTGTTTCCTTCCCTTCCTCTGACTGACATGTCTTCGTTTCATGTGTAGTCTATTATTAAGTTCAAGGCCCAGTTGGGCCAATGTGAGGCCGAGTTAAAGAAAGCTTCGGATGAAGAGAAAGCCCTGAGGCTCCTCTGTAGCCAAAAGGAGGAGGAGCTCAAGGATCTTCGGGCTGACTTGGCCAAAGCTCAAAGAAACGAGGTCGAGCTAGACGAACAGGTAATTGTGATTTTAATAGATTATGGCCTTACTGCATAGTCTAACGCTTCAATGTCTCAGCTGTAGCAAAAGCTGGAGATGATTGGGCAGCTCCGGGGTGAGGTCGATCAAGTTAAGGCCGATTGCCACTAATGGAAAGAGAATATGGATCGGCTCGCTGCTGATAAAGAAGCTGCTATAGCCCAATTGGCCTCGACTGAGACTTAGCTCCGAGGTATTAAAGTGAAAAATCTGGCCTAGGACAAGAAAATCGAGGAGCTAGGGACAGAACTTGCTAAAGCCGGGGCCGAGGTTGTAGAGGCGAAGGCTGAAGTTGAGAAGATGAAGGCTACGGCTGATAAGACTATCGTCGTATAATTGAGGGATGCCAAGGCTGTCCAAGCGGAGCTGAGGGAGGCCTCCGACCAGGAAAAATAGAGTAATGATTTGGCCAAATGTCAAGCCTAAATGGAGACTCTCGAAGAAATCCACGCTCGAGGATTCGACCTCACCAACGAAATAGCCCAAGAAAAAGCATTGGAAACCGATGCCAGATTTCTTGTCTCTTCTGACGATGAAGATGGAGTCCCCAAGGAGGAAGTTCCCAGAGATGCGGCTACCGAGTATGCAGCTCCCAAAGATGTGGTTCTCGGGGATGTGGCTCCCAAAGTAGATTACTTTCTTTTTGTTTTTGTTTCTTTTTTGTGTAAGGGCCCCTCGTAGGTGTTGTGAATATCTTTTGTAAATATCTTCTATAAATATAAAGAATTCCCTTGCTTCATCACCGATTCTGCACTTTTCTCTATTTTGTGACTTTTGATAACTTCAACGATCAAGTGGACATTGGTTCAGATTCTAAATATAACGAACCCTTAGGCTTTTAATAATGAATGGGCGATCTTCGAGCTTATAACAGAATACCTCTTAAGGTTTTTGGTAATCCTCGAACTATGCCCTAGTTAATTTGATGCGAGCTCGGGATGACGGGACTCTTGAGTCCGAGTTGAGTGAGAGCAAGGTCTCGAACTCTACATGTTTTGGCCCTTAGGCTCTTTTTATATTGGCCCTTAGGCTCTTTTAGGTCGGCCCTTAGCATGTGTTTTTGTACCCGTTGGGCTTTTTGAAGGTTCGATCAATTGCAAACTCATTTGTAATTCATTAGTGTAACGATAATCGAATACCTCTTGAGGATTTTTTGAAGGCTGATATTATCGAAGCCTTTAAATTATTCGAGGGTCGATTTTATCGAAGCCCTTTATCATTTGCATTTGCCGAGGGTAGCCTGGTTTAACCGATTTTTTCAAAGTATTCGAAGGCCTTTAATTTAGGGCGGAAGTCGGATCCGAGCCGCATTATTTCAGCCGTAGCCTTTTTATATAACTGTAGTCTTTAATATGGTCGTAGCCTTCGGGTATGTCTCTTGGACTTGTTTCCCCATAACCTTTCGAACTTGTTCGAAAGGTTAGTCCCCGAGTATGATGGACTTGGCTTTTTTATCTAGGGGATGCCTCTTTGAGGTCTTATGAGTTCGAGTTTTTGATGACTCGGACGTGTTGACTGTCGATGACAGTCCCCGAGTATTCGGGGTGTATTTGTGTTCTGGCCCTTGGGCCGTTTCCCGTAGAAATATAAGTGTAGAGCTCGTATGGTAATAGACTTCTTTGAGACACAAAGTGTTTTGATATATAAAGAATGCTTCTTTGAATAAGTTATGGATGCGTACATGTTTTGCCTTCAGGGCTCGACTATTCTATATGGACACGATTCATCTGACATTTTGGCCCATTACAACGTTCTCCGATCGAGGCCCTCTTTGGTGTGAAGTATTTTCCTCGAAAATATAACCTCCGAGGGTGATGCCCCCCAGTATTCGAGGTTGATTGAAAAGAAGCCTTGGATACTGTTGAGTTTTTCTAACAGTTTGTTTGGATGGTTGTTACCCATCGTTTTATAATGTATTGTATTGTGTTGTGTTGTATTGTATTGTATCATTTTATGAATACAACGTTTGGATGGATTGTATTGTTAGCTATTGTTAAATAATATTTTGTTGTTTGGTTTGATAGTATCGTACTGTACTATAATGGATAAGTTTACTAAAATACCCTCAATTGTTAAAATATTAAATTTATCAAGAATTACGCATAATTTTTTTAAGAAAATCCCTTTCTACTAATTTATCACCAAATATGTCTTATAAATAGATTATGCAATTAAATGCATGCAAATTCTAACAAAATTAGCAATTTTACGTTGGAGTTGGAAGCAACAATTCGGGAAAGAAGGGATGAAGACAAAGTAGGTTATAGATAGGAGATTTGGAGTTAAAATAAAAAAGTATAAAAAAGAATTATGAAGTAATAAGTTAGGATATAATTGGAAAGAAAAATAGGAAACAATCCCACCACACCAAATCGATTGTTTCAAAAAATGGGACTTTTCATTGTTCCGGAACGATGGATTTAACAATACAATACAACCAATTTTAATGAAACAATCAAAACAAATATTTTTTTGGGATAATAATACAATACGATACAATGAGTAACAACCATCCAAACAAGTTGTAAGGTAGCACATAATTGTTGCCTCATTAAAAACCTTGCCGGTGAAATCTATTTGGGACAAAATCCGATCTAAGGGAAAAAGAGTGAAACACATGCTTTAAAACCTAAGGCCTTCGTGTAAAAAGGTGCCTTCGATAGCTTCGATCGAACACCTACAGTGGGTTAGTTTCAAATGGACAAAAAGAGAAAGTCATACCTTAGCAATAGTATCGTTTGAGTAATGATACGTTCCAATTGTTTGGCAGTTGTTCACCTTCCATTGTGCTAAGTTTGTAAAATCTTTTACTGACAACTTTGAGGACTCGGTACGGTCCTTCCCAATTCGGGCCTAGTTTCCCTTCATTCGGGTTCGAGTGTTGAGGGTGACTTTCCGTAGAACTAAGTCCCTGATTCCGAAGTGTCGAAGGTTGGTCTTTCTATTGTAGTATCTCTCGATTCTTTGCTTCTACACGGCCATCCAAACAAGTGCTGCCTCTCATTTTTCATCTAATAGCTCGAGGCTAGTATTCATAGCCTCGTGATTTAACTCCTCTGATGCATACCAGAACCTGGCGTTGGGTTCTCCGACCTCGACATGGATAAGGGCCTCAGAGCCATATACTAAAGAGAACGGAGTAGCCCCTGTGCTAGACTTCAATATTGTTCGATATGCTCAAAGGACCTCGGGTAGAACTTCTCTCCACCTTCCTTTTGCATCGTCCAACCTCTTCTTTAAGTTTTGAATGATGGTTTCGTTTGTTGACTCAGCCTGCCCGTTCCCGGTCGGATGATATGGCGTCGATAGAATCCTCTTTATTTTGTGCGATTCGAGGAACTCCATTACCTTGCTGCCGATGAATTGCTTGCCTATTACACCCCGCAATATTACGTCGATATTACGCCCCATAGTATTATATTCCGATGAGGTTACGCCTTGCAATACTACGTTACGATGATGTTATGCCTCGCAGTATTAAATTACGACGATGTTGCACCCTGTAGTATTGTACGTTGAATTTGTCGTAAGGTAATTGACATCAGTTCAAGGAAAAGATTATTTGGAGATTATAAGTATTATGCTATTTCAAATAAGTGATGAGTAAATTCATGACGGTGAGAGGGTAAGTAAATCGAAAGAAATGAATTTCGTCGAAATTTGGCATTTTGGGATAAAATACAGTCTGAGCTATAATACTCGGTATTTATGAACTAGTATCATACAAGGTACCACATGACATGATAGTATGATGTATAAGGTGTGCTAAAGTAAGTAGTATTTTAAGTAAGTTGAGATAATTCTTAATTATGTGGGTAATTAGTTTATTATTGGATTAGTGGGGAATTACCAAGTTAATTGAGGGATTGGTAATTAATTAAAATATTTTGGATAAGTTTACTCCCCCCCCCAAACGTGGTAGCCCTATATGACTTTGATGATGAGTCTTAAATTACAAAATTAGGTGGCATGTGTTAGGGGAATTTGGTGGCTAGTCATCGCAAGTGAGGCCCACTCTCTTTGATAAGAAAGCATCTTCCTACATTGTTGAATTAAAATGTCACTGCCAACGTGAAAAACAGAATGGTGTTGATAAAAGGTTTAAGACTTTGCCACCAGCTTAATCTTTGCCAAGAAATGAAACTGTTGATGGATATATTTTTGTTTGCAACAATGATACTATGGCTGAAAATCTCAAAAGGGAGCTCTTTGCAAGTACAAGGTCCAACGTGAATTTTTTTGAAGAGATGATGCTACAAGGTCCAACGTGAAATTCTCAGAAATGCTACAAGATCTAACGTGAAATGCGAATTCAAAGTAAGCCCGATACAATCTTTCTCAAGAATATCATACAAATTTTTTCCTATTTCGATCCGCCGTTACGTGTTTTCGCAAAAGAAAATCGGTTTAGGTATGTTAAGGCTATCCCTTCTTTCTTTTTGGCATGATCCAAATAATACAAATGAAACGAGCAAAATACGCAACTTTCATAAATGACTCTATTCATAGAAATAATAGAGGTATCTATATTGTTGATTTCCCATGTGGATTATTATTATATCTTCTGTTCATAGGTCTCAGAAAAGTACGTATTTGATAAAGTTTATCCGAAAGGCATATGGATATTTATGGCATTTCGAGAAAATTTTATTAACGTATTTCTTATGCATTTATACATATATATTGACCCATTACCAGATGGCGTTATATACGCGTATATATGTATATTATATTTATATGGGATATGGGAAAAGGTTACGACGTTATATACACACCACCACCTGATCAGCTGGTATACGTTGATGATTTTGCCCACAGTGGCCGAGATGATATGATAGGATGCCCTCAGAGGCCTGATGATGTTATGAAACATGAACCTATGTACGACATGACATTCATACGCATGCATGTATGATACTATATGTTGATACCCAATTTTTTCCTATATATTTTTAATATGCAAAATACTTTTAAAATAGCATGTATATGCATATATAAGTATGTCCAAAGGTTTTCTTATTTTTCCTTAATTTTTAAAGATTTTTTAAATCAATTTATTGCCCTATTTTATCAAGAAAAAACCAACAATTATTCCCAAAATTATCATTTTTGGTGATTCATTTATTGGATTCTCATATTTATACTAAAATATAGCCAACACAATTGTTGTACAGTTTTACAAATTTATTTAGTATTTTTAAGGCTAAATTGCATATAATTGCAATATTAGCCTATTTTAAGATTTAATTGTGTTCGTAATTATAAATTGACTCTAGTATTTTTATTTTAATAATTATATATTATTAATCATTTTAGTACCTTTAATTTATTTTCAAAAAATTGTTTATTATTTTTTATAAAATAAATAAGGGAAAAAGGTCTATTTAAATGATAGCCCATTTGCATTTCAATTTTAGCCAGATTTGAACCTCTAATTAGACCCAGCAGTTCCAAATCCCATTACCTGGCCCAAGTTCTAAATCTACCCGACCCACAACCCTTTTAAATAACCCGCCCGGACTCCCTTTTTAATCCTAACCGTTGATCTAACAGATCAACGGTTCACATTCGTCCCTTCCTTTTTTAACCCGACCTACCCCTCCAAACCCTAGCCATTTGCATCTGTAGCCGCCCTTGAATCCCCCCTTCTCTCAATTCTCTCTCAAAGCTTCTCGAACCCTAGCCGCCTCCCTCCACTTCCGCCTTAAAACCACCGGAATCCATGGCTTCCAAGGCCATTGAAGTCCTACACTGGCCTCCTATAACTCCTAAACTCCTGGTTAATAAAATTTCAAGGCTTGACCACGAAGAAGCTTGGCCCAAACTTTGTTTGATTCGAGTTTTATGGCCGTCTCCGGCCTTGCTCCGGCCGGCTATGGCTATTCAAGACTGATCACGACCTCTCCTGCTTAGATCGATGATTTCCAAGCCTTTCTCACCCTCTGGGTTTCTTCTGCAACCCTAACCTTCGAGGTTATTCTGATTCTTTTAGATCTGTTGTAGATCTGTGTTCTCTCTACACTTTTAAATGTTTTCTCAAAGTCTCTTTCAAAACTTTACCTTCAAAACCTTTATCTTTTCCGATTTAGGGTTTTGTTAAGTTAGTTCGAAGCCTTCTCTAATTTTTAGCGTGTTCTACTGTGTTTCTTATGTTGATTCTTCTACTGTCTTCTTATGTTGTCCTTCTATTGTGTTTCTTTATGTTAAAGTCTTAGTCTTTTCTTAAGGTTTCTGATTTATTTTCTTTGTTGATATTTTTGCCTGACTCTCTTGTCTTTCGTCTCTATATTCGATTGATGGTGAAAACCCTAAAATATGGGGTTCATTCGAGTTTTGAGACTATTTGCTATGTGATTTGTTTGTTCCTCATCCCTGAACTTGTTTGGTTTCAATACCCTAATTTCTTTGGACCTATTCGAGTTCCTGAAGTCGTTTCATCTACTGCTCGACTGAGTTTCGAAATCTTTGTTTCAACTTTTGTTTCTTTATATGATTTTGACTCCCTGCTAAACTCTATAAGATCTTTTGCTTGACCCTTTGCATGCTATTTGATACTCTCTCCCTTCTCCATTGCTGAGTTACTGAAACTGACCTATATGACTACCATGTTCCTATATTCCACTACTTACTGATTTTGCAATTGCATGACACTTTTCTTTGTCCTAAATTCAGCCTCGCATGCCTAATACTTGTGTGCTCTTTATATATGCTGAGCTTCTCCTCTAAAATGACTTTCAATTTTTTTGACTGATTTCAGACTTTCTTTGTGTAAGTCTGATTGATTTCTTTCCTTATTTGTTGATTTCCCTGTTACTTGGTTTGAGTCGAAACCTTCCTTAGCCTATCTGACTTGGTTTATTCATGAACCAACAATTTCGAATCTCTGACTCCTTGATTTACTATGTACTGATTGATTCTTACCTTATTTTTTAACCGTGTATTTCTAAAATTCTTCCTTAATTAAACTCCTATCTATTTACCCCTAATTGCCTACTTTGCACAAGATGCTTACTTGATCTCTTTCCTTAAATAATTTTTGTTCATTACCGTTTAAGTTTGAACTCTTTAATTAAAGGAAGTTCTTCTATTGATTGATTTTAATTGGTACATAATTATTTTCTTACCTTATTTCCTGCCTGTTTTCACACTATAAATACCCGGCTCTTTCATTGACACAAACACACGAACATTCTTAGTTTTCTGAACTCACGCTCTCATTCAAGAAGCACTCTCTCTTTTGTTACTTGTACTGTGGCCAGTTTTCTTTCAAGTACTGCTACTACTGTAGTTTGCTTCTTTAAACTGGTATGTTCTGATTAAATTTCCAGCATCTCAACAATGTGTTTACTTAATACTTTTACCCTATTGTCTGTCTACTGCTTGTGTTTAGTTCAGTACTTATTTTAGCATGCTATAATTTCCTTCTGCCTGTTCTGAATCTATTATGAATCCCCAAACCCCCACCCCAATGTGTTTGATGCCATGGTTTGCTTGAGGCATGGCGGTACTGAATATTACTGCCCATGACTCAAGCTTTACCCCCTACCTCTATGTTTCTTTGATATTGTATGTTCTGATAGGCTTATAGGCATGCCAGCATTGTCTATTGCTGTGCATACCCAAAACTTACCCTTGCCTAAGCACATAGTCTCTTTGCAACTTCCCTATTCCCCCTGAACCCCTTTTGTGTACTTGTTTGTAGTTGTTTCCCTCTCCTTCACCCCTTTAGAACTCTGTTCCTCACTTGCACTCTCTCTTAGACTTTAAGTTCTGCCCCCCTCTTGTGAGCCTTGCCTTGGGACCCCTTGAGCTCCCTCTGAACTTGGACACTTGAGGGCTGACACTTCTATACTACACTTGTCCCTATTCTGATAATACAATTTGGGTGTGAGCATCGCCTGGAGTCCCATTGAGGCTCTTAGGGAACTTTGACACTTTCAGATTGGAGAAGGGCTTTGGATCAATGGTCTTTTAACGTCTATCTCATAACTCAGAAATGAAGTCAAGAATCAGGCTTCCTCTGGTTGTATTTTTTCTTTATAGTTTTTGATGTAATTTTTTATTTATTCTGGGTTGTAATAATTTGTAATAAACATTTGGGGCTGGCTAGTGAAACAGGGCTGGGTAACTATGCATGCAAAGGGTAGAAATCATGCCTATAGGACTGCTCTAATTTTGCATATTCGAATTTCACATAGAAATTATGCCTATAGGATGTTCTGAATTCTGCATGTTCAAACTTCACTTAAAAATCATGTCTATAGGGTTCTGCATATTTAACTTCATATAGAAGTTATGCCTATAGGATGTTCTGAATTTTGCATGTTCAAACTTCACTTAGAGATCATGTCTATAGGGCTCTGCATATTTAACTTCATATAGAAATCATGCCTACAGAAATGTTCAATTCTGCATAAGGTTTAAAACAAGGTCCGTATTTGGACACCGCGTCTACAAAGTCTTAAATAAATAACGCCTAGAAAGCATGCCTATAGGAGTTTCTAATAAAAAATCTGATTCGCCTCACTCAGTGTTAGATATAAAACTAGTAGTAATGGCTGCTATCGTTTGCAGACCTTGCAATCAATTCGTTTAAATTCCGCCTCTCTCTTTCAATAATCTGAGTCGCTCACTTAGCAAGTTTAATGAGTATTTATTCAAACAGTTCATTTCGAGCCTTACCGTTTCATTGTTTTCTGAATCCAGTAGATACCATGCTCATAGGATCTTTGTCCAACACTTAGGCGAGCCTTAGGGTAACAAATATAAACTGAATCTTCTTCTGTTAATAATTACAACCAGCAGGCAGGCCTGATTCGGACTTCTTATCTGAGTTATGTGATAAGTTGAAACTGTCTCAACAACTTCCTCTCACTCGTCTTTAATACTTTTTGAATCAGACCTAAATAGTATGTGTAAGTCATGCTAATCGTATGATTTCTTTGTTTAAAGAGGTATATCTGAGCCTCTGTTTGTTTATATGCTTTCCCAAAATGTACAATAGGTGTTTTGTATGTCACCTAGAGTTTTACCTTTGAAACTCCAAATAAGCCCAACATCCTTCCCGTTTAGGATTAGTAGTCCTAAGTGCCTCCGGAACTGATAGGAATGGGGCGGGTAATAGCATGCAATAAGTAATCGTTACCAATCCGCGCTTTAAATACCTTAACGGGGTGGGAAGGGTAGGTATGGATATGATGATCTCGAGAAAGTGATTACCGGGCATTGTGTGGGGTGATCCATATTGAATATAAACCTAAGACCCCTTTTTCCTTTTATTTGCAAACTTCTTTTCAAAACTCGTCTTTTAATTGTTCTTTCAAATTCTTATGTGTTTAAATTTAAATCCCTTATTATTTGAGCCTTATTTGCTTATATGTTAATTGCATCGAAATTCACAATAATGGTCTGGCCGGGAACCACACTAGTGGATTCTGAGGGGTGCCTAACACCTTCCCCTTAGAATAATTTCAGGCCCTTACCCTATCTCTGGTTATTCAAATCAATCTCTCTTGTTGTCCTAATGCACCCTAATCATTAGGTGGCGACTCTTCAAACCCAGTTCCCAAAGGGAATGAGTTGTCCCTCCAAATGTCATAAACCCGATTTCGCGAGAAAAAGGGGGCGCGACAGCATGACGACTCTGCTGGGGACTTTTAGGCTTTTACCATTTCAGACTATTATTGTGAATTTATGCTTCTTTATGCGCAATTATCTATTATTTCTTTCAAGCATTCAATTTTCTTTTCAATTGCAAAACTGACTTGTCTTTTGTTTCTTTCCTTTATTACTTTCCTTTACTACCGCTTTAAATTATGAAAAAATGTTGTATTTACTGCTTTCCTAACGTGCAAATACGTGACAACCTGCTTTAATTGTTGCATAATCATGTTCAACATCATATTCCACTCGTGCCAAAATAAATACCATAACAACGCTTGTAATGAGTGGTTGCGCTCCTCCGATATTATCACCCCCTAATCCGGAAAAGGCGTATTTGCGGTAAAACCAGTCGATCAACAATGTAGTCGACGGTTCCGCGCCTTTCCCCTTTGAGTTGTCCGCTCAAGGGTACCAGTCTAAAACCCCATAGAAACCTTACTCTGTTTAACTGTGTATGCATCATGGTCAAACCTAGCCGAGTCAGTTATGTTGTCCGCATAATGACTTTTTAAGATAGTCTTATCCAAAGTCCACTAGGTTTCCCTAAAACCCTAACGGACATTATCACGTTCTGTGCATTTATTTGGAGAACTAAATGTTTTTATGCTAATTGTTGATGTTAAATAGTCTAGTCTGGCGGGGGTAAGGGCTTAACCTTGTTTGTCTTACAGAAAATGAAGATCGAGGTCCCTAGTTTCAGTATGGTTAGCACGCTCCCACTTTTGCTGGACTAGTGGAGGAGTCTTCCATCAGATGACCAAATCAATAAGTGGAAAGAGAGGGCCGCCAGAGCTAGCGAAAAGTTGGAATATCTAGAATACAGTCTGCTGGAATTAGAAGGAAAAGTGAGGAAGAGAGTCCACGACTGCTAGAACGCTGAGGGAAACGAAGGAGAACACCTGGCAAAGGCATTTTTATTGGTGAACCTACGCGAACTGGAGGATTTGATCAACGAGAGCATTCAACCTGAGGAAGGTCCTTCTGGGACCAAATAGATAGGAGTTTTTCTTTTTACTTTAAGAAATGTAATAAGGCCAACGACCACTAGTGATATTTTATTTCTTGTTATTTAGTGTTGATTTGGGACTTGTCTACTTTTTATCAATAAAATGAGGCATTTAGCATTCTAAGTTCTCCAAATCAACTTGTCGCTAGGCCTACCTCGGGCACAAAGAGGTTCCCAAATAGGACACGATTTACATTCTTGCACTATGTGTTTAAATATCGCAATATTTTCTTATAATCCTCACTAACTTGTTACCTTTTTTTGTTTTTACTTTTGTTTTATTATTCCCCTCCCCAAAGGTTAGTTCGTGCACTCTGGCAACATCATCTTATTCAACGAGATCCAGGGGCCCTCCACCCACTCCTCCTCTTAGTCCTGTCAAAAACAAGAACAAAGGAAAAATGGAAGATTCGAACAACGCCAGAAAGGAGAACTCAACTGAATGGGTAGAGGTCACTCATAGTCATGGTACTCTGGTTCCTAAGGAAAGTGCATCCCAGCTTGAACAAAAACTGCTGAAATTCCAAGAAGAGCTTGATCAGGTTTAGAATCTGGAAAATCTGTCATTTTCCCTCACCACTCCGGATGTTAATTTCCCAAATGCTCAGAACCCACAAAATATCCCAAAGCCACAAAACCATCCCGCTCCTCACCACCACTGCAACACCTGCCATACATCTAACAATACTCCACTGCTCATCACGGAACCCCAAAACTCCACAAATGACCACTTTCACACCTATCATAACAGCCCCATCTATGTGGAGACCATGACACACTCCACCCAACCCATCTCAAGCGCACTCGATTCTGATGATAAAGGCTTGTTCATCAGGAATCTGGCTGAAGAACTCAAGAAATTGACTAGCCAGATTCAAGGCGTCAAAGGAAGCAAATGAATTGAGGGGCTGAACTATGAAGATCTTTGCATACAGCCCGATGTCGAACTTCCCAAGGGGTAAAAACCTCGTAAGTTCGAGATATTTGATGGTACAGGGGATCCAAGAGTACATTTGGGAACATACTATGACAAGATGGTTAGAGTAAGGAAAGACGAGAGAATCTGCATGAAGCTGTTCATGAGGAGTCTGAAAGGAGATGCTCTATCCTGGTACATTAGCTAAGATCCAAAGAAGTGGTCAAGTTGGGTAGGCATGGCGTCCGATTTTATGGATAGGTTCAGGTTCAACACGGAGAATGCGCCGGATGTGTTCTACATTCAGAATCTAAAGAAGAAACCTACAGAAACATTTCGCGAGTATGCTACTCGCTGGAGGTCCGAAGCTGCTAAGGTCAGGCCTGCATTAGAAGAGGAACAGATGAACAAATTCTTTGTTCGGGCTCAGGACCCGCAGTATTATGAACGATTAATGATGATCGAGAGCCACGAATTTTCCGACATTATCAAGCTGGGCAAAAGGATTGAAGAGGGCATCAAAAGCGGTATGGTTACAAACTTCGAGGCCCTGCAAGCCACAAATAAGGCCTTACAGTCCGGTGGTGTGTCCAAGAAAAGGGACGTAGGAGTCGTCATGGTGGCACAGAGAACCAAATCTCCCATCAAATACCAAACATACCCAGCGCCTCCACTCACATATCAGCCTACTCCAAACTACAAAGCACCATCACCTTCTTACCAAACTCCACCACCCACTTATCAGTCATCTCCACCTCCCATATATTAACCTACTTCACCCAGATATTCCCAACCCCCACATGTTTACCAAGCCTACAATGCTCAACCCTCCCACCATCAATCACCTCCTACACGCCAAAACTTTCCTAGACCTCGACCAAGTTTTGACCGCAGACCTCCTAAACAATATACAACCATTACTGAACCTATTGACCAGTTGTACGAGAGACTCAAAGCCGCTGGTTATGTCACCCCTATCCCTGCTGCAACTCCTGAGAACCATTCTCAGTGGGTTAACCCAAACAAATCCTATGCATACCATTCCGGCATGAAGGGGCACACCATCGACGAATGTCGTTCTTTGAAGGACAAAATCTAAGCTTTGATTGACAACAAGATTATTGTGGCAAAGGAGCCCGCTCCGAATGTCCGCAATAACCCTCTGCCAGACCATAAGGGTGGAGACGTTCACATGATTGAAACAGAGGATGATTGGGATCCCAGGGGTCTATCGGGTTGATCGCAGAAGGTGACGACCCAAAGAAGCCAATAGTTACTCTTAATCCAATCATAGTCCAGATTCAGCCATCTGGGGACGCTGAGGTGAATATGTCCGTGCCACTTGAGACACCAGCGCCAATTGAGGTCGAATTCGTGTCTCCAACAAATGCACCTACACCATTCAAAGTTGCACTTTTACCACCCAAGGGACATGCTCCGTTCGGTGTGAAGATAGCCACGTCGATCCTAGTGGCAATGTCGGCCGCGACACTATTCCATACCAAGGCTATACCATGGGACTATACAGTCGAGGCAAGGAGGAAAGGCAAGGTTAGGTTCGAGGAAACTGTTGCCGCACAGGGTATGACGAGAACAGGTAAAGTTTATACCCCAGAACATCTAGCTGAGTCAAGCAAGCAGGCCTCCAATCGGCCGCCCATCATCTAGGCAGGTCCAGACGATCTTTGGAGAAAGATACAGGACAAGGAATACTCGATCATCGACCAATTGAACAAAACACCGGCACAAATCTCAATACTTGCTTTGCTACAAAATTCTGAGGCACACAAGAATGCTCTGTTGAGGGTGCTGAGTGAATCATATGTACCAAGCAACATCACAGGCGGGGAAATGGCTAACATGGTAGGACATGTGTTGGAGAGCCACAAAATCACTTTTCATGAGGATGAGCTGCCACCTAAAGGGTTGGGACACAACAAAGCACTACACATCACTGTGCAATACGAGGACTACTTCATCACTAGGATCCTAATTGACGGGGGTTCCAGCCTCAATATTTGTCCACTAGTAATACTTAAGAAGTTGGGTAAAGGACTACACGAGTTAAATGATAGAGCTATCAATGTGAAAGCTTTCGATGGTTCTCAAAGGTCCACCATTTGGGAGATTAGATTGTACTTACAGATGGGGCCAACTTGGTTCGATGTTGATTTCCAAGTGATAGACGTGCCAACATCTTACAATCTGCTATTGGGACGGCCATGGATCCATGATGCTGGGGCCGTAGCATCAACACTACATCAGGCAGTGAAGTTTGAGTGGAATCATCAGGAAGTGATCATTCACGGCGATGGTAGCAACCCTATATACAGTCGCCATACCATTCCATCAATCGAAGGGAGAAGGAAGCTGGGAGGAGAGACTTACCATCACATCAAACGGGTGAATATTATTGACAAAGACAAATGGTGGGATAAGAAGATCGAAAGTATACTGAATTGGTGTGGGTACGAACCTGGCAAAGAGCTCGGCAAGAATCTCCAAGGAATCGCTAAGCCCATAAAGCTCAAGAAGCATGGCACTACTTTTGGTCTGGGATATGAGTACACCTAGGAGAAATTCAACCACCGGTCGCCACCATGGCGCGGTCCTTACCATCTGCTGGAGTAGCCAATACCACACTTGGAGCGTACTTTCCAACTGGCCGGTGTTATCTATGGGTCAGAAGAAGAAGAAGCACTTCTAGCGATGAGGAATTTGTTCCTAGAAGACAATGACATGGACTGTTGTGTTGTTATCGAGGAGGAGAGGGAGGAAGTCCCTTCCATATAGGCCATAAGCAGGGGGGCACGCCTCAATAACTGGACCATCAGGACAACCAGAGCCCGACGAGCCTCGGGGTAGCAAGGCTAAAACAAGCATCATGCACTGTTTTTATTTACTAAATGATTTTCCTTTCAAATTTTAATTCTCGCAATAAGATCTCCAATGTTCAAAACGATTATGCAATTTATCAAAGCATTTTTTGACTTTCTTTATGAATTAACACTTATTACTATTATTTTCTCTCATTTCTTCACTTATACAACATTACTATTACCTATATGAACCGATGACTGTGATGTGCAACGAGACAACGCAACAAACGGATACAGATTTAGAGGAAGATGAAATACCAGAAGAGGTTGTTAAGGAAGTTAAGAATTTTGAGGATAGACCTAAGTCCAACCTGGACGAAACCGATATTGTTAACCTGGGAGATGCAGCGAACGTCAAAGAAACGAGAATCAGTGTCCACTTATAGCCATCAGAAAAGAAGGAATACACAGAATTTCTAAGGGAATATGAAAACATATTTGCTTGGTCATATGATAACATGACTGGTCTGAGTACATCTACTGTAGCTCACAAACTGCCAACCGATCCAACATGTCTGCCGGTAAAGCAAAAGCTCAGAAAGTTTAAGCCTGCCATGAGTCTCAAAATCAAGGAAGAAGTCACTAAGCAAGTCAAAGCCAAGGTTCTCAGGGTAGTAGAATACCCAACACGATTAGCCAAAATTGTGCCAGTACCAAAGAAGGGCGGGAAAGTCAGAGTCTATGTCGACTACCGGGATCTCAACCGGGCCAGTCCGAAAGATTACTTCCCCTTGCCAAACATACACATCCTGATCAACAATTGCGCCAAGCATGAATTGCAGTCATTTGTGGATTGTTTCGCTGGGTATCATCAGATCTGGATGGATGAAGAAGATGATGAGAAAACAGCTTTCATTACACCATGGGGAATGTACTGTTACAACATGATGTCGTTCGGCTTGAAGAATGTAGGAGCCACTTACATGAGGGCCATGACTACCTTCTTCCACGATATGATACACAGGGAGATAGAGGTGTACGTAGATGATGTTATTATCAAGTCCAAGAAAGCCACTGACCATATGGAAGATTTGAGAAAGTTCTTCAATAGATTATGGAGGTACAACCTGAAACTGAATCCCACGAAGTGTGCATTTGGGGTTCCTGCCGGAAAACTACTTGGGTTTATTATGAGTATCCAAGGAATAGAACTGGATCTATCAAAGGTCAAAGCTATTCAAGAATTACCGCCGCCAAAGAACAAGAAGGATGTGATGAGTTTCTTGGGGAGACTTAATTACATCAGCCGGTTCATAGCACAATCTACAGTTATCTGTAAGCCGATCTTTAAGATGCTAAAGAAGGACACCGCTACCAAATGGACTGATGATTGCCAAATAGCTTTCGACAGAATCAAGGAATACCTGTCAACACCACCAGTCTTAGTTCCACCTGATCCAGGTAGACCCTTATTACTCTACCTTGCAGTATTGGATGGCACATTCGGTTGTGTTTTGGGGTAGCATGATGAAACGAGGAGGAAGGAGCAGGCCATTTATTACCTCAGTAAGAAGTTCACCCCGTACGAGACCCGGTATTCTCTGTTAGAGCGCACCTGCTGTGCTTTGACTTGGGTAGCTCAGAAGCTAAGGCACTACTTATGTGCCTATACTACATACCTCATATCATATTGAGGATGGATCCCTTGAAGTATATCTTTTAGAAGCCCATGCTCACTGACAAGCTAGCCAAGTGGCAAATCTTGTTAAGTGAGTTCGACATTGTTTACGTAACTCAGAAAGCGATCAAGGGACAGGCATTAGCAGATCACCTTGCTGAAAATCCCGTGGATGGAGAGTACGAACCCCTAAAAACATATTTTCTTGATGAAGAGGTATTGTCCATAGGAGAGGACATTGCAGAATCCTATGATGGTTGGAGAATGTATTTCGATGGAGCAGTGAATTTCAAAGAAGTTGGCATAGGAGCAGTCCTAGTATCAGAAACTGGTCAGCATTATCCGGTGTCTGCCAAACTCAGGTTCCCGTGCACCAACAACATGGCCGAGTATGAAGCCTGCATCTTAGGGCTCAAGATAACCATTGACATGAACATTCAAGAGTTGCTAGTGATCAGAGATTCGGACCTACTTATACATTAGGTCCGAGAAGAATGGGCAACGAAAAACTCCAAGATACTCCCGTATCTGCATCATGTATAGGAATTAAGAAAGAGGTTCACAAAGACAGAATTGCAACATGTTCCCAGAATCCAGAATGAGTTTGCCGATGCATTGGCTACCCTATCATTCATAATACAACATTTAGACAAGAAATTCATTGACCCCATTCCGATAAAGATCCATGATCAGCCAGCTTATTGTGCTCATGTTGAGGAAGAAGTAGACAGAAAACCTTGGTTTCATGATATCAAGGAATATTTGACGAAAGGTGAATACCCGGAGCTCGCAAATCCTACTCAAAAGCGCACACTTTGGAGGTTATCCAACAATTTCTTTCACAGCGGAGGAATCCCTTATAGGAGGACTCCTGATTTGGGATTGCTAAGGTGTGTCAACGCAAAAGAAGCATCCAGGATACTCGAGGAAATTCATGCTGGGACCTGCGGTCCACATATGAACGGTTTTGTCTTAGCAAAGAAGATACTCCGTGCTGGTTACTTTTGGATGACTATGGAGACGGACTGCATCCAGTATGTCCGGAAATGCCACCGCTGTCAGATACATGCAGACATGATAAAGATACCTCCAAGCGTGCTTAATGCAACAAGCTCACCATGGATGTTCGCTGCTTGGGGAATGGATGTTATTGGACCAATCGAGCCTGCCACCTCCAACGGGCACAGGTTTATCCTAGTAGCAATCGACTATTTCACCAAATGGGTCGAAGCAGCATCTTACAGAGCATTGACTAAGAAAGTCGTGGCTGACTTTGTCCGCAACCGCATCGTTTGTTGATACGGGATTCCAGAATCAATCATTGCTGATAATGGCTCCAACCTCAACAGTGACTTGATGAATGCCATGTGTGAAACCTTCAAGATCAGACACAAGAATTTCACAGCCTACAGGCCTCAGATGAACGGAGCAGTAGAAGTCGCCAATAAGAATATCAAGAAGATATTGAGGAAAATGATGGAGGAGCATAAGCAGTGGCACGAGAAGTTATCGTTTGCTTTACTGGGATATCGCACCACAGTTCGCACATCAAGCGGGGAAACCCCCTATATGCTAGTTTACGGTACAGAGGCCATCATTCCCGCCGAGGTAGAAATTTCCTCCCTAAGGATCATACAGGAAGCTGAACTCGACGATGCAGAGTGGGTAAAGAGTCGTTACGAACAGCTGGCTCTTATTGGTGGAAAAAGAATGAATGCAGTTTGTCATGGTCAACTTTATCAGAACAGAATGTCCAGAACCTTCAACAAAGGAGTCAAGCCGAGACAGTTCACAACAGGGCAGATGATGTTAAAGAAAATCTGTCCACATCAAGATGAAGCCAAAAAGAAATTCTCTCCCAACTGGCAGGGTCCGTACATGGTTCACCGGGTTCTAATAGGAGGAGCCCTCATACTTGCAGAAATGGACGGGGAAGTCTGGCCGAAGCCGATCAATTCAGATGCAGTCAAACGTTACTATGTGTAATCTTTATGCTTTCCTATATGATGTAAATTGAACTATGCCTGACCTGATTCCCATTTAAGAGTGGATACGTAGGCAGCCCTTTGGGTTTGGTCACAATTCAATAAAACTTTTATGTCTCCCCCGCAATTGGAAACTGGGGCAGAATTTTGAGGAGGACCCTCAAAATTCCAAAGTTAATTTTAGCCAATCATCGCTAGCAGCAGTTGAAAGCATCAATACATTAAACAGGTGCAAAATTTTGAGGAGGACCCTCATAATTCTATAACAAGAAGGGTTGCAATGTCTTGAACCACGTCGCAGTCGTTGGTTCATCAAACGAAAACTATTCTTAATTATGTATTTATGTATGCCTTCACTAAATCATGCATGTTTATTACCAAAATCACCTTGTTTGGCAACGCTACCCCAATGATACATGCAATATCACCAGATCAAAGCCGAGCAGGTAAAGCAGAGCTTGCGGGAATACGAACTAACCTCCCCTCTTTACAAAACTCACGATTTTTCTTTGGATGCAGGCACTTGAGTTGCAAAATCATTAAATATACTATACACTCACGAGACTCACATGGCTTAGAAATACAACTCTCAGAATCGTTGCACTCACTCAGAGCTGCTATCCGCACACAGTGTCCCCAGCAGACACAGTATCCCCAGCAGTAGCAATATCGCAATCCGCTATCAACTAAGAAAATTCTATTATCATTTTGCCCTTTTACTTCTTGCATAAGGCTACCATTCTGCCTTCCGAGGTTAAGCTCTACCACCATCTGCATGGCTGAAAGATCGCCACCTCGTTTACATTTACATGGCTGAAAGATCGTCACTTTATTTTTGCATCGGCTGAAATATCGCCACCTTATTTGCATGGCTGAAAGGTCGCCACCTTTACATTTGCATGGCTGAAAGGTCGCCGCCTTATTTATATTTGCATGGCTGAAAGATCGCTGCCTTATTTACATTTGCATGGATGAAAAATTGCTGCCTTTATATTTGCATGGCTGAAAGATCGCCACCTTTACATTTGCATGGTTGAAAGATCGCCGCCTTATTTACATTTACATGGCTGAAAGATCGCCACCTTCACATTTGCATGGATGAAAGATCGCCGCCTTATTTACATTTGCATGACTGAAAGATCGCCGCTTTATTTACAGTTGCATTGGCTGAAAGATCACCACCTTATTCGCATTTGCATGGCTGGAAGATCGCCACCTTATTTACGTTTGCATGGCTAAAGATCGCCGCCTTATTTACATTTGCATTGGCTGAAAGATTGCCACCTTATTTACATTTGCATGGCTGAAAGATTGCCACCCATTGCATCTCATTGGCTGAAAGATCGCCACCTACTACATCTCATGGGCTGAAAGATCGCCAAATCATTCGAAGGCGTCATAATTCGGAGGCACCATTTTCATAGCCCGAGAACACCATATCATGGCCTGAGGACCCCTTTTAATCTTTTGCATATCATTATTCAAAGGCATCATGGTTCGGAGGCATCATCATCATGGCCCGAGAGCATTATTTCATGGCATGTGAATCCTTTATCATACGCCTCATGGCCCAGGACATCATGGTCTAAGGACGTCATCCTAACCGTCCGAGGACAAACATTCATGGTCCGACGGGAATTTGCATCATGTTTAAATTTACGCACAATATATGCTTGTGTTACTTATTTGCAGGTAAACCGACAAGCAATGGCCATTGCAGGAGCGATCCCGCTCCAGTTCCCGCATCCTTGTTAGACTTTGACCATTCGCCCCGTCCTCAATATCGCATCCGTTTTTGAAAAGTCTCCATCGGCATACTCCGCCGGCAGATCCTGAACTATGTATAGCCTGATTCCTGTAAGACTAGGGATATGTAGGTAGCTCAGGAGCTAGAGAATGGCCAAACCTCTTCAAACCATTTCATTCAGTCAAAATTGGTCATCATATCTTTACCCGACAACTCTTTCATCCTTTCCAGGTAAAGACGGGCAGTTATTAATACACAATTTTTTCCTATATATTTTTAATATGTAAAATACTTTCGAAATAGCATGTGTATGCATATATAAGTATGTCCAAAGGTTTTCTTATTTTTCCTTAATTTTTAAAGATTTTTTAAATCAATTTATTGCCCTATTTTATCAAGAAAAACCCAACAATTATTTCTAAAATTATCATTTTTGGTGATTCATTTGTTGGATTCTCATATTTATACTAAAATATATCCAACACAATTTTTGCACATTTTTACAAATTTATTTAGTATTTTATGCAATTTAGCCTATTTTAAGATTTAATTGTGTTCGTAATTATAAAATTGACTCTAGTATTTTTATTTTAATAATTATATATTATTAATCATTTTAGTACCTTTAATTTATTTCAATAAATTTTTTTTTTATTTTTTATAAAATAAATAAGGGAAAAAGGCTATTTAAATGATTGGCCTTTTGCATTTCAATTTTAGCCAGATTTGAACCTCTAATTAGACCCAATTCCAAATCCCATTACCCGGCCCAAGTCCTAAATCTACCCGACCCACAGGCCTTTTAAATAACCCTCCTGGACTCCCCTTTTAATCCTAGCCGTTGATCTAATAGATCAGGCGTTCACATTCGTCCCTTCCTTTTTTAACCCGACCTACCCCCCAAACCCTAGATATTTGCATCTGTAGCTGCCCTTGAATCCCCCCGTCTCTCAATTCTCTCTCAAATATTCTCGAACCCTAGGTGTCTCTCTCCACTTCCGCCTTAAAACCACCGAAATCCATGGCTTCCAAGGCCATTGAAATCCTACAGTGGCCTCCTATAACTCCTACACGCCTGGTTACTAAAGTTTCAAGGCCTGACCACGAAGAAGCTTGGCCCAGACTTTGTTTGATTCGAGTTCTATGGCCGTCTCCGGTCTTCGGCCGGATATAGCTATTCAAGCCTGATCCCGACCTCTCCTGCTTAGATCGATGATTTCTAAGACTTTCTAAACCTCTGAGTTTCTTCTGAAACCCTAACCTTCGAGGTTATTCTGATTCTTTTAGATCCGTTGTAGATCTGTGTTTTCTCTAAGCTTTTAAATGTTTTCTCAAAGTCTTTTTCAAAACTTTACCTTCAAAACCTTTATCTTTTTTGATTTAGGGTTTTATTAAGTTAGTTCGAAGCCTTCTCTAATTTTTAGCGTGTTCTACTGTGTTTCTTATGTTGATTCTTCTACTGTGTTCTTATGTTGTCCTTCTATTGTGTTTCTTTATGTTAAAGTCTTAGTCTTTTCTTAAGGTTTCTAATTTATTTTCTTTGTTGATATTTTTGCCTGACTCTCTTGTCTTTCGTCTCTATACTCGATTGATGGTGAAAACCCTAAAATTTGGGGTTCATTCGAGTTTTGAGACTATTTGCTATGTGATTTGTTTGTTCCTCATCTTTGAACTTGTTTGGTTTCAAAACCCTAATTTCTTCGGACATATTCGAGTTCCTGAAGTCGTTTCATCTACTGCTCGACTGAGTTTCGAAATCTTTGTTTCAACTTTTGTTTCTTTATATGATTTTGACTCCCTGCTAAACTCTATAAGATCTTTTGCTTGACCCTTTGCATGCTATTTGATACTCTCTCCCTTCTCCATTGCTGAGTTACTGAAACTGACCTATGTGACTACCATGTTCCTATATTCCACTAGTTACTAATTTTGCAATTGCATGACACTTTTCTTTATCCTAAATTCAGCCTCGCATGCCTAATACTTGTGTGCTCTTTATATATGCTGAGCTTCTCATCTAAAATGACTTTCAATTGTTTTGACTGATTTCAGACTTCCTTTGTGTAAGTCTGATTGATTTCTTTCCTTATTTGCTGATTTCCCTGTTACTTAGTTTGAGTCGAAACCTTTCCTTAGCCTTTCTGACTTGGTTTATTCATGAACCAGCAATTTCAAATCTCTGACTCCTTGATTTACTATGTACTGATTGATTCTTATCTTATTTTTTAACCATGTATTTCAAAAATTCTTCCCTTAATTAAACTCCTATGTATTTACCCCTAATTGCCTACTTTGCACAAGATGCTTACTTGATCTCTTTCCTTAAATAATTTTTGTTCATTACCGTTTAAGTTTGAACTCCTTAATTAATGGAAGTTCTTCTATTAATTGATTTTAATTGGTACATGATTACTTTCTTACCTTATTTCCTGCCTATTTTCACTATATAAATACCCGGCTCTATCTTTGACACAAAGACACGAACATTCTTAGTTTTCTGAACTTACACTCACATTCAAGAAGCACTCTCTCTTTTGTTACATGTACTATGGCCTGCTTTCTTTCAAGTACTGCTACTGCTGTATTTTGCTTCTTTAAACTGGTATGTTCTGATTAAATTTCCAGCATTACAACAATGTGTTTACTTAATACTTTTACCCTCTTGTCTGTCTACTGCTTGTGTTTAGTTTAGTACTTATTTTAGCATGCTATAATTTCCTTATGCTTGTTCTGGATCTATTATGAATCCCCAAACCCCCACTCCAATGTGTTTGATGCCATAGTTTGCTTGAGGCATGACAATACTGAATATTACTGTCCATGACTCAAGCTTGACCCGGACCTCTATGTTTCTCTGATATTGTATGTTCTAATAGGCTTATAGGCATGCCAGCATTGTCTATTGTTGTGCATGCCTAAATCTTACCCTTGCCTAAGCACATAGGCTCTTTGCAACTTCCCTATTCCCCTGAACCCCTTTTGTGTACTTGTTTGTAGTTGTTTCCCTCTCCTTCACCCCTTTAGAACTCTGTTCCTCACTTGCACTCTCTCTTAGACTTTAAGTTCTGCCCCCTCTTGTGAGCCTTGCCTTGGGACCCCTTGAGCTCCCTCTGAACTTGGACACTTGAGGGCTGGCACTTCCATACTACACTTGTCCCCATTCTGATAATACAATTTGGGTGTGAGCATCGCCTGGAGTCCCATTGAGGCTCTTAGGGAACTTTGACACATTCAGATTGGAGAAGGGCTTTGGATCAATGGTCTTTTAACGTCTATCTCATAACTCAGAGATGAAGTCAAGAATCAGGCTTCCTCTGGTTGTATTTTTTCTTTATAGTTTCTGATGTAATTTTTTATTTATTCTGGGTTGTAATAATTTGTAATAAACATTTGGGGCTGGCTAGTGAAACAGGGCTAGGTAACTATGCATGCAAAGGGTAGAAATCATGCCTATAGGACTGCTCTAATTTTGCATATTCGAATTTCACATAGAAATTATGCCTATAGGATGTTCTGAATTCTGCATGTTCAAACTTCACTTAAAAATCATGTCTATAGGGTTCTGCATATTTAACTTCATATAGAAGTTATGCCTATAGGATGTTCTGAATTCTGCATGTTCAAACTTCACTTAGAAATCATGTCTATAGGGCTCTGCATATTTAACTTCATATAACAATCATGCCTACAGAAATGTTCAATTCTGCATAAGGTTTAAAAGGTCCGCATTTGGAAACTGCATCTACAAAGTCTTAAATCAATAACGCCTAGAAAGCATGCCTATAGGAGTTTCTAATAAAAAATTTGATTCACCTCACTCAGTGTTAGATATAAAACTAGTAGTAATGGCTGCTATCGTTTGCAGACCTTGCAATCAATTCGCTTAAATTCTGCCTCTCTCTTTCAATAATCTGAGTCGCTCACTTAACAAGTTTAATGAGTATTTATTCAAACAGTTCATTTCGAGCCTTACCGTTTCATTGCTTTCTAAATCCACTAGATACCATACACATAGGATCTTTGTCCAACACTTAGGTGAGCCTTAGGGTAACAAATATAAACTGAATCTGCTTCTGTTAAAAATTACAACCAGTAGGCAGACCTGATTCGGACTTCTTATCTGAGTTATGTGATAAGTTGAAACTGTCTCAACAACTTCCTCTCACTCGTCTTTAATACTTTTTGAATCAGACCTAAACAGTATGTGTAAGTCATGCTAATCGTAGGCTTTCTTTGTTTAAAGAGGTATATTTGAGCCTTTGTTTGTTTTTGTATGCTTTCCCAAAATGTGCAATATGTGTTTTATATGCTACCTAGAGTTTTACCTTTGAAACTCCAAATAAGCCCAACATCCTTCCCGTTTAGGATTAGTAGTCCTTAGTGCCTCCGGGACTGATAGGAATGGGGCGGGTAATAGCATGCAATAAGTAATCGTGACCAATTCGCGCTTTAAATAGCTTAATGGGGTGGGAAGGGTAGATATGGATATGATGACCACGCGATAATGTCACGTATAGCCCCTCATTGAGGAGTGATTACCTGGCATTGCATGGGGTGATCCATATTAAATATAAACCTAGGACCCTTTTTTCCTTTTATTTGCAATCTTCTTTTCAAAACTCGTCTTTCAATTGTTCTTTCAAATTCTTATGTGTTTAAATTTAAATCCCCTATTATTTGAGTCTTATTTGCTTATATGTTAATTGCATCCAAATTCACAATAATTGTCTGGCGGGGAACCACACTAGTGGATTCTGAGGGGTGCCTAATACCTTCCCCTTAGAATAATTTCAAGCCCTTACCCTATCTCTGATTAATCAAATCAATCTCTCTTGGTGTCCTAATGCACCCTAATCATTAGGTGGAGACTCTTCAAACCCAGTTCCCAAAGGGAATGAGTTGTCCCTCCAAATTTCATAAACTCGATTTCGCGAGAAAAAGGGGGCGCGACACTATAATTATTTCATGATTTACAGAGTTATCCAGGCTTACAGGCTGAGTCATTTACTCTATATTTCTTCGATGTCTGTTATGTACTTATTTATGTACCTTACATACTCGATACATTATTCGTATCGATGTCTCTTTTGCTTGGGGACATTGCGTTTCATTCCCGCAGGTCCCAATAGACAGGTCGAGAGCCCTCCAAGTAGGCCATCAGCTCAGCGGAAGATGTTGGTGTGCTCCATTTTCTTCAGAGTTGCTTGTTTGGTTAGTATGATTTAGACGTGTATTGTTTGGTGTGGCGGGACTCTGTCCCAACCTTTATGAAAATTATGTATTCTTAGATGCTTGTAGATAGATGTCATGTACGTAAAAGATTGTATGGCCTTGTCGGCCTATGTTCAGTATACGAGTGGTTATTTTGGTCTTATAGGCCCGTATGTCTTACGTATAAGTTGGTATCACATGTTGTATTCTACTTACCTCACGACAACATTCTGACTCAGTTATCTATGATAGTATGATATGAAAATATACGTTATGTTGGTACTCTATTGAGTAAGGTACCGGGTGCTCATCATGGCCCATCGGTTTGGGTCGTGAAATTGCCATTGTCGCATACGATTTCGGTAGGTATCCCGAATCAACACACGATATGGTCCCAAATGAAGTCAATAACTTCTTTTTCTCTGACCTTCTCGAAGGCCTATGCTTCCACCCATTTTGAAAAGTGGTCAGTCATAAATAAAATGAATTTAGCTTTATCTAGGGCCGTCGGTAGAGGGCCGACTATGTCCATTCCCCATTTTATGAAAGGCCACGGGAATAGGACCGAGTGTAGTTGCTCTTGGGGCTGATGAATCATTGGTGCGAACCTTTGGCATTTATCACACTTTTTAACGAACTCCTTGGTGTCTTTTTTCATGCTATCCCAGTAATACCCTGCTCTGATAATTTTGCGAATCAAAGACTCGGCACCGGAGTGATTCCCATAAGTACCTTCGTAGACTTCTCATAGAACATAATCGGTATCCCCCAGCCCTAAACATACCTCCAATGGTCCATCGAGCGTTCTTCTGTATAATGTTCCATCCCCATCTAGTGTGAACCTAGTAGCCTTGGTTCGCAGAGCCCTCGATTCTTTGTGGTCCGATGGGAGCTTTCTATTTTTCAAATAATCGATATACTTATTTCTCCAATCCCAATTCAAGCTTGTAGAATTTATTTCGGCATGACCTTCCTCGACCACGGATCTCGATAGCTGGACGACTGTCCCCAGGACAATATCGTCTTCTTCGACTGACGATCCCAGATTTGCGAGTGCATCTACCTCACTATTTTGCTCTCGAGGCACGTGATACAGGGTCCATTCCTTGAAGCGGTGCAATGTTACCTGTAGTTTGTCTAAGTACCTCTACATTCTATCGTCTCGAACCTCGAAGCTCTTGTTTACTTGGTTCACCACCAATAGGGAGTCGTATTTGGCTTCGATGACTTCTGCCTTCAAGCTCTTAGATAACTCGAGACCTGCACATGGCCTCATACTCGACCTCATTGTTAGTTAATCTAAAAGTTTTGATAGATTACCTGATAGTGCTTCTTATGGGTGGCTTCAAAACAATGCCGAGCCGAACCCTTACACATTCGAGGCATCGTCCGTGAAAAGGGTCCATACCCCCGATGATGTACCCGATCCTAGCAGAAGTTCTTTTTCTACTTCGGGTACGAGGGTCGACGTAAAATCGACCATGAAGTCAGCCAAGATTTGGGACTTGATAGCCGTTCGGGGTTGATATTCGATATCGTACCCGCCAAGTTCGACTGCCCACTTGTGTAATGGACGGAGGCACGTGAGAAGTCTGGACGGAGAAGTCTGGCCGAAGCCGATCAACTCAGATGCAGTCAAACGTTAAGAGTGGATACGTAGGCAGCCCTTTGGGTTTGGTCACAATTCAATAAAACTTTTATGTCTCCCCCGCAATTGGAAACTGGGGCAGAATTTTGAGGAGGACCCTCAAAATTCCAAAGTTAATTTTAGCCAATCATCGCTAGCAGCAGTTGAAAGCATCAATACATTAAACAGGTGCAAAATTTTGAGGAGGACCCTCATAATTCTATAACAAGAAGGGTTGAAATGTCTTGAACCACGTCGCAGTCGTTGGTTCATCAAACGAAAACTATTCTTAATTATGTATTTATGTATGCCTTCACTAAATCATGCATGTTTATTACCAAAATCACCTTGTTTGGCAACGCTACCCCAATGATACATGCAATATCACCAGATCAAAGCCGAGCAGGTAAAGCAGAGCTTGCAGGAATACGAACTAACATCCCCTCTTTACAAAACTCACGATTTTTCTTTGGATGCAGGCACTTGAGTTGCAAAATCATTAAATATACTATACACGCACGAGACTCACATGGCTTAGAAATACAACTCTCAGAATCGTTGCACTCACTCACAGCTGCTATCCGCACGCAGTGTCCCCGGCAGACACAGTATCCCCAGCAGTAGCAATATCGCAATCCGCTATCAACTAAGAAAATTCTATTATCATTTTGCCCTTTTACTTCTTGCATAAGGCTACCATTCTGCCTTCCGAGGTTAAGCTCTACCACCATCTGCATGGCTGAAAGATCGCCACCTCGTTTACATTTACATGGCTGAAAGATCGTCACTTTATTTTTGCATCGGCTGAAAGATCGCCACCTTATTTGCATGGCTGAAAGATCGCCACCTTTACATTTGCATGGCTGAAAGGTCGCCGCCTTATTTATATTTGCATGGCTAAAAGATCGCCGCCTTATTTACATTTGCATGGATGAAAAATCGCTGCCTTTATATTTGCATGGCTGAAAGATCGCCACCTTTACATTTGCATGGTTGAAAGATCGCCGCCTTATTTACATTTACATGGCTGAAAGATCGCCACCTTCACATTTGCATGGATGAAAGATCGCCGCCTTATTGACATTTGCATGACTGAAAGATCGCCGCTTTATTTACAGTTGCATTGGCTGAAAGATCACCACCTTATTCGCATTTGCATGGCTGAAAGATCGCCACCTTATTTACGTTTGCATGGCTAAAGATCGCCGCCTTATTTACATTTGCATTGGCTGAAAGATTGCCACCTTATTTACATTTGCATGGCTGAAAGATTGCCACCCATTGCATCTCAATGGCTGAAAGATCGCCACCTACGACATCTCATGGGCTGAAAGATCGCCAAATCATTCGAAGGCGTCATAATTCGGAGGCACCATTTTCATAGCCCGAGAACACCATATCATGGCCTGAGGACCCCTTTTAATCTTTTGCATATCATTATTCAAAGGCATCATGGTTCGGAGGCATCATCATCATGGCCCGAGAGCATTATTTCATGGCCTGTGAATCCTTTATCATACGCCTCATGACCCAGGACATCATGGTCTAAGGACGTCATCCTAACCGTCCGAGGACAAACATTCATGGTCCGACGGGAATTTGCATCATGTTTAAATTTACGCACAATATATGCTTGTGTTGCTTATTTGCGGGTAAACCGTCAAGCAATGGCCATCTTAGCAGGAGCGATCCCGCTCCAGTTCCCGCAGCTTTGTTAGACTTTGACCATTCGCCCCGTCCTCAATATCGCATCCGTTTTTGAAAAGTCTCCATCGGCATACTCCGCCGGCAGATCCTGAATTATGTATGGCCTGATTCCTGTAAAACTAGGAATATGTAGGTAGCTCAGGAGCTAGAGAATGGCCAAACCTCTTCAAACCATTTCATTCAGTCAAAATTGGTCATCATATCTTTACCCGACAACTCTTTCATCCTTTCCAGGTAAAGAGGGGCAGTTATTAATACACAATTTTTTCCTATATATTTTTAATATGTAAAATACTTTCAAAATAGCATGTGTATGCATATATAAGTATGTCCAAAGGTTTTCTTATTTTTCCTTAATTTTTAAAGATTTTTTAAATCAATTTATTGCCCTATTTCATCAAGAAAAACCCAACAATTATTTCTAAAATTATCATTTTTGGTGATTCATTTGTTGGATTCTCATATTTATACTAAAATATATCCAACACAATTTTTGCACATTTTTACAAATTTATTTAGTATTTTATGCAATTTAGCCTATTTTAAGATTTAATTGTGTTCGTAATTATAAAATTGACTCTAGTATTTTTATTTTAATAATTATATATTATTAATCATTTTAGTACCTTTAATTTATTTCAATAAATTTTTTTATTATTTTTTATAAAATAAATAAGGGAAAAAGGCTATTTAAATGATTTGCCTTTTGCATTTCAATTTTAGCCAGATTTGAACCTCTAATTAGACCCAATTCCAAATCCCATTACCCGGCCCAAGTCCTAAATCTACCCGACCCACAGGCCTTTTAAATAACCCTCCTGGACTCCCCTTTTAATCCTAGCCGTTGATCTAACAGATCAGGCGTTCACATTCGTCCCTTCCTTTTTTAACCCGACCTACCCCCCAAACCCTAGATATTTGCATCTGTAGCTGCCCTTGAATCCCCCCGTCTCTCAATTCTCTCTCAAATATTCTCGAACCCTAGGTGTCTCTCTCCACTTCCGCCTTAAAACCACCGAAATCCATGGCTTCCAAGGCCATTGAAATCCTACAGTGGCCTCCTATAACTCCTACACGCCTGGTTACTAAAGTTTCAAGGCCTGACCACGAAGAAGCTTGGCCCAGACTTTGTTTGATTCGAGTTCTATGGCCGTCTCCGGTCTTCGGCCGGATATAGCTATTCAAGCGTGATCCCGACCTCTCCTGCTTAGATCGATGATTTCTAGGACATTCTAAACCTCTGAGTTTCTTCTGAAACCCTAACCTTCGAGGTTATTCTGATTCTTTTAGATCCGTTGTAGATCTGTGTTTTCTCTAAGCTTTTAAATGTTTTCTCAAAGTCTTTTTCAAAACTTTACCTTCAAAACCTTTATCTTTTTTGATTTAGGGTTTTATTAAGTTAGTTTGAAGCCTTCTCTAATTTTTAGCGTGTTCTACTGTGTTTCTTATGTTGATTCTTCTACTGTGTTCTTATGTTGTCCTTCTATTGTGTTTCTTTTTGTTAAAGTCTTAGTCTTTTCTTAAGGTTTCTGATTTATTTTCTTTGTTGATATTTTTGCCTGACTCTCTTGTCTTTCGTCTCTATACTCGATTGATGGTGAAAACCCTAAAATTTGGGGTTCATTTGAGTTTTGAGACTATTTGCTATGTGATTTGTTTGTTCCTCATCTTTGAACTTGTTTGGTTTCAAAACCCTAATTTCTTCGGACATATTCGAGTTCCTAAAGTCGTTTCATCTACTGCTCGATTGAGTTTCGAAATCTTTGTTTCAACTTTTTTTTCTTTATATGATTTTAACTCCCTGCTAAACTCTATAAGATATTTTGCTTGACCCTTTGCATGCTATTTGATACTCTCTCCCTTCTCCATTGCTGAGTTACTGAAACTGACCTATGTGACTACCATGTTCCTATATTCCACTAGTTACTAATTTTGCAATTGCATGACACTTTTCTTTATCCTAAATTCAGCCTCGCATGCCTAATACTTGTGTGCTCTTTATATATGCTGAGCTTCTCCTCTAAAATGACTTTCAATTGTTTTGACTGATTTCAGACTTCCTTTGTGTAAGTCTGATTGATTTCTTTCCTTATTTGCTGATTTCCCTGTTACTTAGTTTGAGTCGAAACCTTTCCTTAGCCTTTCTGACTTGGTTTATTCATGAACCAGCAATTTCAAATCTCTGACTCCTAGATTTACTATGTACTGATTGATTCTTATCTTATTTTTTAACCATGTATTTCAAAAATTCTTCCCTTAATTAAACTCCTATGTATTTACCCCTAATTGCCTACTTTGCACAAGATGCTTACTTGATCTCTTTCCTTAAATAATTTTTGTTCATTACCGTTTAAGTTTGAACTCCTTAATTAATGGAAGTTCTTCTATTAATTGATTTTAATTGGTACATGATTACTTTCTTACCTTATTTCCTGCCTATTTTCACTATATAAATACCCGGCTCTATCTTTGACACAAAGACACGAACATTCTTAGTTTTCTGAACTCACACTCACATTCAAGAAGCACTCTCTCTTTTGTTACTTGTACTATGGCCTGCTTTCTTTCAAGTACTGCTACTGCTGTATTTTGCTTCTTTAAACTGGTATGTTCTGATTAAATTTCCAGCATTACAACAATGTGTTTACTTAATACTTTTACCCTCTTGTCTGTCTACTGCTTGTGTTTAGTTTAGTACTTATTTTAGCATGCTATAATTTCCTTATGCTTGTTCTGGATCTATTATGAATCCCCAAACCCCCACTCCAATGTGTTTGATGCCATAGTTTGCTTGAGGCATGACAATACTGAATATTACTGTCCATGACTCAAGCTTGACCCGGACCTCTATGTTTCTCTGATATTGTATGTTCTGATAGGCTTATAGGCATGCCAGCATTGTCTATTGTTGTGCATGCCTAAATCTTACCCTTGCCTAAGCACATAGGCTCTTTGCAACTTCCTTATTCCCCTGAACCCCTTTTGTGTACTTGTTTGTAGTTGTTTCCCTCTCCTTCACCCCTTTAGAACTCTGTTCCTCACTTGCACTCTCTCTTAGACTTTAAGTTCTGCCCCCCTCTTGTGAGCCTTGCCTTGGGACCCCTTGAGCTCCCTCTGAACTTGGACACTTGAGGGCTGGCACTTCCATACTACACTTGTCCCCATTCTGATAATACAATTTGGGTGTGAGCATCGCCTGGAGTCCCATTGAGGCTCTTAGGGAACTTTGACACATTCAGATTGGAGAAGGGCTTTGGATCAATGGTCTTTTAACGTCTATCTCATAACTCAGAGATGAAGTCAAGAATCAGGCTTCCTCTGGTTGTATTTTTTCTTTATAGTTTCTGATGTAATTTTTTATTTATTCTGGGTTGTAATAATTTGTAATAAACATTTGGGGCTGGCTAGTGAAACAGGGCTAGGTAACTATGCATGCAAAGGTTAGAAATCATGCCTATAGGACTGCTCTAATTTTGCATATTCGAATTTCACATAGAAATTATGCCTATAGGATGTTCTGAATTCTGCATGTTCAAACTTCACTTAAAAATCATGTCTATAGGGTTCTGCATATTTAACCTCATATAGAAGTTATGCCTATAGGATGTTCTGAATTCTGCATGTTCAAACTTCACTTAGAAATCATGTCTATAGGGCTCTGCATATTTAACTTCATATAACAATCATGCCTACAGAAATGTTCAATTCTGCATAAGGTTTAAAAGGTCCGCATTTGGAAACTGCATCTACAAAGTCTTAAATCAATAACGCCTAGAAAGCATGCCTATAGGAGTTTCTAATAAAAAATTTGATTCACCTCACTCAGTGTTAGATATAAAACTAGTAGTAATGGCTGCTATCGTTTGCAGACCTTGCAATCAATTCGCTTAAATTCTGCCTCTCTCTTTCAATAATCTGAGTCGCTCACTTAACAAGTTTAATGAGTATTTATTCAAACAGTTCATTTCGAGCCTTACCGTTTCATTGCTTTCTAAATCCACTAGATACCATACACATAGGATCTTTGTCCAACACTTAGGTGAGCCTTAGGGTAACAAATATAAACTGAATCTGCTTCTGTTAATAATTACAACCAGTAGGCAGGCCTGATTCGGACTTCTTATCTGAGTTATGTGATAAGTTGAAACTGTCTCAACAACTTCCTCTCACTCGTCTTTAATACTTTTTGAATCAGACCTAAACAATATGTGTAAGTCATGCTAATCGTAGGCTTTCTTTGTTTAAAGAGGTATATTTGAGCCTTTGTTTGTTTTTGTATGCTTTCCCAAAATGTGCAATATGTGTTTTATATGCTACCTAGAGTTTTACCTTTGAAACTCCAAATAAGCCCAACATCCTTCCCGTTTAGGATTAGTAGTCCTTAGTGCCTCCGGGACTGATAGGAATGGGGCGGGTAATAGCATGCAATAAGTAATCGTGACCAATTCGCGCTTTAAATAGCTTAATGGGGTGGGAAGGGTAGATATGGATATGATGACCATGCGATAATGTCAAGTATAGCCCCTCATTGAGGAGTGATTACCTGGCATTGCATGGGGTGATCCATATTAAATATAAACCTAGGACCCTTTTTTCCTTTTATTTGCAATCTTCTTTTCAAAACTCGTCTTTCAATTGTTCTTTCAAATTCTTATGTGTTTAAATTTAAATCCCCTATTATTTGAGTCTTATTTGCTTATATGTTAATTGCATCCAAATTCACAATAATTGTCTGGCGGGGAACCACACTAGTGGATTCTGAGGGGTGCCTAATACCTTCCCCTTAGAATAATTTCAAGCCCTTACCCTATCTCTGATTATTCAAATCAATCTCTCTTGGTGTCCTAATGCACCCTAATCATTAGGTGGAGACTCTTCAAACCCAGTTCCCAAAGGGAATGAGTTGTCCCTCCAAATTTCATAAACTCGATTTCGCGAGAAAAAGGGGGCGCGACACTATAATTATTTCATGATTTACAGAGTTATCCAGGCTTACAGGCTGAGTCATTTACTCTATATTTCTTCGATGTCTGTTATGTACTTATTTATGTACCTTACATACTCGATACATTATTCGTATCGATGTCTCTTTTGCTTGGGGACATTGCGTTTCATTCCCGCAGGTCCCAATAGACAGGTCGAGAGCCCTCCAAGTAGGCCATCAGCTCAGCGGAAGATGTTGGTGTGCTCCATTTGCTTCAGAGTTGCTTGTTTGGTTAGTATGATTTAGACGTGTATTGTTTGGTCTGGCGGGACTCTGTCCCAACCTTTATGAAAATTATGTATTCTTAGATGCTTGTAGATAGATGTCATGTACGTAAAAGATTATATGGCCTTGTCGGACTATGTTCAGTATACGAGTGGTTATTTTGGTCTTATAGGCCCGTATGTCTTACGTATAAGTTGGTATCACATGTTGTATTCTACTTACCTCACGACAACATTCTGACTCAGTTATCTATGATAGTATGATATGAAAAGATACGTTATGTTGGTACTCTATTGAGTAAGGTACCGGGTGCTCATCATGGCCCATCGGTTTGGGTCGTGAAATTGCCATTGTCGCATACGATTTCGGTAGGTATCCCGAATCAACACACGATATGGTCCCAAATGAAGTCAATAACTTCTTTTTCTCTGACCTTCTCGAAGGCCTGTGCTTCCACCCATTTTGAAAAGTGGTCAGTCATAAATAAAATAAATTTAGCTTTATCTAGGGCCGTCGGTATAGGGCCGACTATGTCCATTCCCCATTTTATGAAAGGCCACGGGAATAGGACCGAGTGTAGTTGCTCTTGGGGCTGATGAATCATTGGTGCGAACCTTTGGCATTTATCACACTTTTTAACGAACTCCTTGGTGTCTTTTTTCATGCTATCCCAGTAATACCCTGCTCTGATAATTTTGCGAATCAAAGACTCGGAACCGGAGTGATTCCCATAAGTACCTTCGTAGACTTCTCATAGAACATAATCGGTATCCCCCAGCCCTAAACATACCTCCAATGGTCCATCGAGCGTTCTTCTGTATAATGTTCCATCCCCATCTAGTGTGAACCTAGTAACCTTGGTTCGCAGAGCCCTCGATTCTTTGTGGTTCGATGGGAGCTTTCTATTTTTCAAATAATCGATATACTTATTTCTCCAATCCCAATTCAAGCTTGTAGAATTTATTTCGGCATGACCTTCCTCGACCATGGATCTCGATAGCTGGACGACAGTCCCCAGGACAATATCGTCTTCTTCGACTGACGAACCCAGATTTGCGAGTGCATCTACCTCACTATTTTGCTCTCGAGGCACGTGATACAGGGTCCATTCCTTAAAGCGGTGCAATGTTACCTGTAGTTTGTCTAAGTACCTCTACATTCTATCGTCTCGAACCTCGAAGCTCTTGTTTACTTGGTTCACCACCAATAGGGAGTCGCATTTGGCTTCGATGACTTCTGCCTTCAAGCTCTTAGATAACTCGAGACCTGCACATGGCCTCATACTCGACCTCATTGTTAGTTAATCTAAAAGTTTTGATAGATTGCCTGATAGTGCTTCCTATGGGTGGCTTCAAAACAATGCCGAGCCTGAACCCTTACACATTTGAGGCATCGTCCGTGAAAAGGGTCCATACCCCCGATGATGTACCCGATCCTAGCAGAAGTTCTTTTTCTACTTCGGGTACGAGGGTCGACGTAAAATCGACCATGAAGTCAGCCAAGATTTGGGACTTGATAGCCGTTCGGGGTTGATATTCGATATCGTACCCGCCAAGTTCGACTGCCCATTTGGCCAATTGACCCTATAATTCGGGCTTATGCAAAACATTTCGGAGAGGATAAGTGGTTAATACACATATGGGGTGACATTGAAAATATGGCTTTAACTTTCTAGATGCACTTATTCATGCAAGTGCTAATTTTTCTAAGTGAGGGTATCTAATTTCAGCATCTCCCAGAGTTCGACTTACATAATAAATAGGAATTGTGTACCTTGCTCTTCCCAAACTAGTACTCCTCTTACCGCTATCTCGGACACTGCCAAATATAAGTAAAGCTTTTCATCTACCTACGGGGTGTGAAGTAAAGGTGGGCTCGATAAGTATCACTTTAATTCTTCTAAGGCTTGCTGGCATTCCGGGGTCCATGCGAAGTACTTTTTCTTTTTGAGCAAGGAAAAGAACCTATGACTTCGATCTGATGACCTCGAAATAAATCGACCCAAGGTAGCTATTCATCTTATTAGTCTTTGCACGGCTTTCACACTATCCACGATGGTGATATCTTCGATGGCCTTAATCTTATCGAGGTTGATCTCGATTAGATACTATGAAGCCGAGGAACTTGCCCGAGCTAACTCCGAAGGCACATTTTTTCGGGTTGAGCTTCATGTTGTACTTCCTCAAGATTTTGAATGTTTCCTGCAAATGAGTTAAATGGTTGTCACGACCCAAACCGATGGGCCGCGACAGGCACCCGGTACATTACTCAACCGAGTACCAATGTAGCGTATCTTTCTTATTACCTTATCATATACACATGACATACGAGCCTAATAGGCCAACATGATTATTAATAAACCCAAGATATCGGCCGACAAGGCCGTACAATCTTTCACATACATGACATATGTCTACAAGCCTCTAAGAGTACATAAGTGTCACAAAGGTCGGGACAGAGTCCCGCCATACTAAACAATAGACGTCTAAATCATACTAACCCAATACGCAACTCCGAAGCAAATGGAGCGCACCAACATCTTCCGCTGAGCTGATAGCCTAGTTGGAGGGCTCTCAACCTTTCTATCAGGACCTGCGGGCATGAAACGCAGTGTCCCCAGGCAAAAGGGACGTCAGTACAAATAATGTACCGAGTATGTTAGGCAGGAAAGCATAAACAAGAACAGTAATGTAAAGAGAGAGATAGAGGAGATACAACCTGTAACATCAAAGTGCCTCTGGGGGTTACTGATATGAAATGCATAATACATATATATACATAAACTTTTTAAAACATTCGCCTTTGTGGGCATCATCATCATATCGTACCCGGCCTCAAAGAGGACTCGGTAAAAGCGTACCCGACCATCATAAGGTTCGGTAGAATCGTACCCGGCCACGTGGAGCTCGGTAAACCCAACTGATCAGTGGTTGCACAATAGGTGCCGTACCCGGCCGACTATAGCGCGGCTCGGTAGAGTAAAATAGATACTATATATAATGCATGCTAGACTCATGGAATCATCTTCTAAACCTTTTGGAGTGACTTAAGAACATTATGGACATCCCTACCATCAATATGAACCTTAGTAGGATTTAAGGATCATACACACTTGTTTAGAATAATTTTATAAGGAAAGAACAACATGGACAACCTTAGTTGCTAGGAGTAGAGTCATTATGAAATAGCGTATCGTTTATGTTCATTTCATTTTAGACCATGCCAAAAGAAAGAAGAAAGTGCCTTAACATACCTTAAACCCGTTGAGTCCTTAATCCCTTCCAAGCAACTCTTCAAACAAGTCAACTCAATCTATCATAGTATAAGGAGATTCAAAATCAGTGCTGAGCAAAGGCTAAGTCTATAACTTAAGCTAGTAGCTCGTTTACGTAAATTTGGGCAGCATCTCCATTGTAACAAGGGCCTCCTCCAATACCATATACCAACAACAATGACCAGAGCAATCCATCAATACATAATTATCAATATCAAAAGTAACGTTTTTGGTTCTTCAGGCTTTAAATATAAAGTCTTCAAACTAATCATCACAAGTCTTGTTTTCCAAGACTTAAAGCTTAGTCATTTCCATGATTTAGCCATTTGGCAAAGGTGACTATTAGTCACTTCTAATTTCGTGGCTTTTTGCCACGTGGGGTGGGGGTGGGATGTTAATAAATTAATTTATTTTATCCACTTATTAGTCAATGGGGTAATGTCCTGTTACCCGGTAATTAATCAATTACCTGCATAATTTAAAAATTACCCCAAATTACTTAAAATTCTACTTATTTTTAATACACCTTCTACCACTTCTTATAATACACTTTACTATCATGGTAATATGGTATCATATAAAATTAATACATACACTATTATTCCAGTAAAATATCCATATAAAAATGTATACATAAATATGAAGTTATCTTTGTCGCAGTGTAACTTCATCCCAAAACCATATATCAGGTATAAAAACTCTTTTTGTGAACACATGCAAAGATAGCACATTGAAGTAGGCAGTGTATGATTAAGTAAACCAAGAAACTTATTCTTCTTATCTAATAGTTTAATAATATACTATGACATACATATCTATTATGGGAACAAGTCCACGTGAACCCACCTTGAAAGATTTAAAAAGAAAATATCATTTTGTCTTCATCCCAACATAGAACTTTGGAAATATTCAATTACTAATAAATCATGGAATTTTATAAAGTTAAAACATACACTAAATTTTTTTTTTTACAGAGACGTGAAGATTATGGCATTGGTAAAAAAAAGTTTCACTCAAAATACCACACACACACACACACACACACACACATATATATATATATATATATATATATATATATATATATATAACGATATCAAGGTTGTTAAACTTATGGGGTGTGACAATGGTCCTCTGCGCGCAGGGACTTAACTAATACATCGCCAATGTAAACTTTCATCGTTTTACCTATCTGTTCCTCGAACATCTTATTAACTAGGCGTTGATATGTGGCTCCAGCATTTTTTAGCCCAAAGGGCATTACATTGTAATAGTACATTCCAAACTTAGTGATAAACAAGGCCTTTTCCTGGTCCTCCGGGTTCATCCAAATTTGATTATACCTGGAGTAGGCATCGAGAAAGGTTAGGATCTTGTGGCCGGCCGTGGTATCGATCATGCGATCAATATTAGTCAATGGAAAAGAGTCTTTAGGGCATGCCTTGTTTAAAACTTTATAATCTACGCACATTCTAAGTTTGTTTCCCTTTTAGGAACTACGACCACGTTGGCTAACCACTCGGGGTATTTTACTTCCCGAATAGACCCTATTCTAAGAAGATTAGTTACTTCATCCTTTATGAACGCATGCTTCACCTCGGACTGGGCCTTCTCTTTTGCTTCACCGTTTTAAACCTGGGGTCGATGCTTAACCGGTGTGTTGTTATTTCTGGTGGGATCCCTGTCATATCTACATGGGACCAAGCAAAACAATCCATATTATCGATAAGAAATTGAATGAGTTTTTTCCTAAGTTCGGGGGTTAACCCCATTCCCAAGTATACCTTTTTCTCGGGCATGTGCTCGATCAGTATATCCTGTTCCAGTTCCTCGATCGTTAATTTGGTTGTGTCTGACTCTTCGAGAACAACGAAGGTTCGAGGAGTAAGGAAATCTTCTTCTTCCTCTTCGATTACCTGTTCCTCCGGCTCGATCGGGACCGGGATCGTTGATTGCTATTTGGCCGCTTGCTTATCTTTGGCCCCCAATTTTTTCGAGGTCGAAGGCATCAGTATCGGTGTTACTTCATCGACTGTAAACATTTCCTTTGAGGCATGTTGTTCTCTATATACCGCTTTCACACCATCATCTATTGGGAATTTCATCATCTGGTGAAAGGTCGAAGGTACTTCCCTCATGTTGTGGATCCATGGCCTCCCGAGAAGTGCATTATACCTCATTTCGCCTTCGATGACATGTAATTTCGTATCTTGAATGGTTCCGGCCACATTCACTAGTAGGATGATCTCCCCCTTCGTTGTTTCACTTGCCATGTTGAAACTATTTAAGACTCTAAATGCTGGTACAATTTGGTCTTGCAGGCCGAGCTGCTCTACGACCCTCGATCTGATTATATTTGCTGAGCTACTTGGATCCACTAGAACATGTTTAATTTGAATTTTATTTAAAAGAATAGAAATTACCAGGGTGTCATTGTGCGGCTGAGATATGCCTTATACTTCCTCGTCATGGAATGATAGGGCATCCTCAGGCACATAGCTTCAAGTCTGTTTTTCTCTAGTGATCGACACCTTGGTGCGTTTGAATACAAGTCTTTGCGGGACATCTACACTGCCAACAATCATGTGGATTACATGTTGTGGTTCTTCCTGCTCGTTTTTTCTGCTTGCATCTCTCTTCCTGAAGTGATTCTTAGCTCGATCACTGAGAAATTCTCAAAGGTGACCATCGTTGAACAACCAAGCTACCTTCTCCCTTAGTTGCCTGCAGTCTTCGGCTCTATGGCCATGGGTTCCGTGATACTTACACATCAAGTTTGGATTCCTTTGAGAAGGATCGGTTTGTATAGGCCTGGGTGACCTGGTGTCTTTGATTCTTCCAATAGCTGACACAATCCCCGATGCATCTATGCTGAAATTATACTCCGACAATCGAGGTTCCTCTGCAGAGTCAACATGCTTATGGAACCCATTCTTACTCATAAGTCCCCGAGAGATTTGACCTTGATCGTTTCTCCGACCATTCCGAGGAGCGTTACGACCCGAGCCCTTGTTTCTCTTATCAACATATGGCTGGTATCGTTCCTTATTAGATCTTGATTCCCTGTTCGTATCCCTCAAGGGCTTAGCTACCAACATGTTAGGATGAACTGAACCCGAGGGGGCTCCTAACTGGTCGTCCTCGACTCTAATCTTCGATTGATAATGGTTATGCACATCTGACCACGTCACAGCTGGATACTCAATCAGATTCTGCTTTAATTGTCGAGACGCGATCGAACTCCGTTCATTCAAACCCTCCATAAAAGCCTGTATTGCCCAATCATCCGAAACCGGTGGTAGTTCAATTTATTCCATCTAAAACCTGGACACGAACTCCCTTAACATCTCATCGTTCCTCTGTTTTATCTTAAAGACATCCGAATTCCTCGTTGCCACTTTTATGGCCCCAGCGTGTGCTTTCACGAAGGCATCTGCTAACATAGCAAACGAATCGATAGAGCTCGGGGAAAAGTTGTGATACCAAATTATGGCTTCTTTCGACAATGTTTCCCCAAACTTTTTCAATAATACTGATTCGATCTTATTGTCATTTAAGTAATTCCCTTTGATCCCACAAGTGTATGAAGTAATATGCTCGTTAGGGTCGGTTGTCCCGTTATATTTTGGTATATCAGGCATACGGAACTTCTTGGGGATAGGCATCAGAGCCGCACTCGGAGGGAACGACTTTTGTATGAACTTTTTGGCATCCAAACCTTTCAAGACCGGGGGTTCCCCCGGTATTTGATCAACACGGGAGTTATAGGTCTCCACCTTTTTGTCATTATCCTCAATCTTCTTTTCCCCGGACTTGATCCTCTTGGTGAGTTCCTCGAGCATCCTCATAATGGTGGGGTCAGTCCCCGAGCCATTTTCGTTTGATCTTTCCGGCACCGGTTAAGTACGCTGAGTATTTTCTGGTTCGGCTACGCTTGGAGTTTTATTCTGACTTTGAAGTTGAGCAATGGCAATCTATTGAGCTTGTAGCATCTCGAATATCACTTGGAGGCTGATTCCTCCATCTCCTACACCCTGTGTTCTCTGGCCACCAGATCTGACTTCCATGCGTACACTTGCTCCGGGGTTTGCGCCTAGATCTGCATTCAAAGCAATGTGTGAACTAACATCCAGTGGTTCTACATTTGGCATTTTCCCAGGGTTTATCGGTGGTGCATCGACCCCTGAAGCAACTATGCAGTCATTTTCTCCGTGGAACCCAAGATCGTCATCACCGTATACAAGTGCATTCTGTGAATTTGACATGTTTTATCCTGAAATCAAAGAATCTTTGACAAGAACAAGTGTGAAAATAACGTTTGTTACTAGAATCAGTATTGAAACAAACACTATTATCTTTAGCCCCACGGTGGACACCAAACTATTTACCTAAATAAGGTACATTTCTATTTACAGTAAAGAATTTTACTGGGACAGCTGTATAACCGTCTAGTTTGGATTTGTACTAATTCGTACGAATCAATCCCGAAATTTACGCCATGATCTTGGGGACGTGGCGAGAATCTTGTCCTTTTGTAACAAACTTACAACGGCACTATCTCGGAGTCGGTCATACTTGGCTCTGATATTTCTCGAACTCTCATGTCTTCGAGCCTCTTTCTGCCTTCGTGCCCGGGCTTGGTCTTTATCGAACTTCTACCTTCAGTGCGACGTCTCGAGCCTACTATATCGGGGCACCTGATTTCACCGTATACACTGTCTCTCCATTTATTCACTGAAGTTGCATCTAAAAGTTATTGAAAACTAAAATAAAACTTAGAAGTATTATAATTGTTAAAGATTAATTGAAGAAATACTACAAATTTGGACCCACAATTTTATTGAGCTCAAGTGGATTTTATAAATATCGGTCAAAACTATATTAGAAGTATCGTCATGTCCAGAAAAAAAATTATGACGCGAATATGAATTTACTCAATTATTTTCCACTTGCTCTTATTTTTGTCCTAATTCACATGTTACTTTACCAAATCTAACTTTCCCTTTAAAAGAAAAAAAGAGCTAGCACTTTCAACTTTGACCTAAACTGCTTTCTTTTTAAAAGGAGTATCAAATTTCTTGCCAGTAGGTAATAACTAGTGATGGACGGCAATATCTTCTTTAATTTGTGTTGATACCAAGGAAAATGTTTTCCTCAAAATATAATTTTGAGAAAATATTTTTGTTAGAAATTATTATTAATATTAATACGGGTTTTTGGGTAAGTAAAAGTATCTTTAAAAAAACATTTATTAAGAACGAATAATATTGTCTAATAATTTGATAATAATGTCTATGTGTTGGTTGAAGCAAATAATATAAAGTAAGAGTCAAATATTTAATTTGTCAAAAACAATATTTCCTCAACGTTGTTTTTCGATAACTAAACATAAAAAAAAGATTTTATCGTGACAAAATATTTATTTGGAAAATATTTCCATCGTACCAAACAAACGAAGAAGAGTTTTAGCCATGCAATGTACTTTCTAATCTCAACCTAATTGATAACAGAAAAAGTGCAAGTAAATGCGAAGATAGTTTATCGTACAATTTATTGCATATTTCCTCTGTTAGACTTCGACTGATTTACGTCTGTCCTAAATTATTTTGAAATTTTTCTATTTTTTTAATGAGGAAATTGCTTTGACTCTTACATTAGTAGTCATGCTTTCCTATTATTTATTGACTTCCAAATTAACTGCCTTACATTTTCATTGTTTTTGACACTTTATTATTATTATTATTATTATTATTATTATTATTATTATACTTATTTTTTTCAAATTAAAATTAAGATAGTTCCTCTTTGCAGAAAAATGACCGGTAAGAGAAATCTCTTACATGACGTAAACAGGTATTCTTTGTTTCATTACGTTAATATTTTCTGTTATAACCAAATAAAATTGATGGCGTAACAATTTGGAAACTATTAAGAAGTTTCCCTCTTTTGAAAATCGTTGCTCGATTTGACCAAGAAAAAAGGTTTCGTCTTCACATTAAAAACTTGTACTTCACGTTGGATGCAGCAAATTCTGGTTATTAAGTCATAGCAACAGACTTTTTAGCAAATCTGACCCATAATTTTTTTTGTCGACTTTATAAGACTTTCTTTATTAAGCCCCATCAAACTCAAAGGGTTTTGAATATCTTGGTATCTTGATGTTTATTTATTTTAAGAAACATGTCAAGAATTTCAACTCTTTGGTATGCTCATTTTGTCATTTTCCATGATCACACTACCAGCTAAACTCGTCCAATTTTTTTCCTTTGTCGTAGCAGTGAAGCTTATGCCAACAGCGAAAGTCGGTTTACAAATTGCCAAAATTAGTGCAGTATGTGAATTGACAATACACAATAGGAAAAAATTTATCCACCCTACGGTCTGTATCAAGCACAAGCAAATTACTTAGCTTAATCATGATAAAATAACATGTATTTTTATTTTTTTACGATTCATATGGTTAAATTACTTGATTCCATGTGAACACGAGACACAAACACAAAATTTTAATTGAAAAATACCTATGTATCTCTCTACCTCAATAATCAAAAGATTTTTTTTCAAATTCAATAGTAAAGGTGACAACCCTTGATTGATTCGGTGCCTTATCCTAGGGAATTGCAAACAAGTCTTGTAAGTAATTTTATTCAAGAACTGAAATTTGTAATTTCTTCCTCTAATAATTATTGTCACGAAGCTTCAGTTATGGCGGTAAGAGGAGAAGAAATGAGAGGAAGAAGAAGAAAGCAGTTACTCCATTGAGCAGAAAAATATTACTGTTACATTTGTCACACCTTCTTTTTCCACCCCGCGAGGGGGCAAGGGAGTTTTTTTCCAATTAAAGGACAATCGAAACGGGATTGGTTTGTTTATTTCAGAGTCGCCACTTGGGAGATTTAGGGTGTCCCAAGTCACCAATTTTTATCCCGAATCGAGGAAAAGAATGACTCTATATTACAGTCTGCGTACCAGAAATCCGGATAAGGAATTTTGTTAACCCGGGAGAAGGTGTTAGGCATTCCCGAGTTCCGTGGTTCTAGCACGGTCGCTCAACTGTTATATTCGGCTTGATTATCTGATTTTATACAAATTGAACATATGTGCAAATTTTAACTTTTGACCGCTTTTGTCGTTATTATTATTTTACAAGAATTGCAACGTCGTGAAAACATATCTCGAACCACGTTACATCAATGCACCCGTGGTTATCGATATATCTCGACTCGGTTGAGATTTGGATTTGGGTCACATAAATGTGCACCCGAATTAAGGAAAATAAATTATTAAAGGCGCGCCTAAAGCAACTAGCGTCTTGTTATTTTGGGGAAGGTCGTAAAAATTCGTTAAACGGCACATCCCGAATTCTAAATACTTTGATCTATACATACCTTTAGAGGGCCCCGCAACTTTTGTACATTTTGTTTGTCGAGGCTCATCTCATTCTTGTTTTTAAAAGAAATTTGCGACGTCATGGACACGCATCTCGAACCACGTCACAATCAATGTACCTGTGATTAGAAATACATCTCGAATCCGTCGAGATTTGGATTTGGGTCACATAAATGCGCACCCGAATTTAAGAAGGTAAAATTATTAAATACGCACTTAAAGAGGCTATCGCGTTATTATTCCGGGAGGGTCGTGAGATTTGCTAAACGACCCACCTTGGGAACTGAATGCTTCGATATATACATTTAACGAGGGCCCCGCAGTTTGTGCGTTTTTTTTTATTTTTGTCGAGGCTCATCTCGTCCTTATTTTAAAAGGATATCCTATAGCAACTACGTTTCTTGTGGCGTTTGTCTCTATTAATAGAAAACAGAGATAGTCCTAGTTAATTACATGCTTGTAGGCTTATTTATAGCAGGATTCAAAACGCCTTTACACGATCAGAATCACGGCCACATACCCAGGTCGCATCCCGAATATTATGGGCCCAAACCCAACCCACACAGTATCGACAAGGTCCTGGGCCACTGCTTTTCTGACGGAAGCCTGCTGGGTTCGTTCGATTTAGGCCCAACCCTCGTAAGGTTGAGAAATGCAGGCTTGTATTATTTATTCTAACGGCAATGATTTGCCAATTATAATGAGGCAGCTTGTTGAAGGGAAATGAATTCAACTATCAAGGGATAACTCCATACTTAGCGTGCATTACAGGATATGCTAAACACAATTAACCAAAGTATAAGATACAACCTACTGCACTGTAAATCCTTCTATCACCAACCTATATACACAGTCTAACATTCAATTACCATACATTGACATTTATTAGGCATGAGGACTATCTCCAGTATCCAAACAAGAATGTAAACTATTATACATTATATGAGGTTTAACATAATAGTCTATGTATATATAAACATCTGCAGATCTTCTCCTTTACATTCATGCTCAAACTTTTCAAGTTACATTGGTAGTATATTTGTGTACCTGGTATAGAGAACAAAAGGAGAAAGAAAATGATCAGCTGAGTGGTACGCAACAAGCACAGCAACAGCAGATAATGCAGCCCAACACAGCAACAACCAAACAGCCACAAAGATGGAGTTCACACGTTGGTCGAGCAACAGACAAATAATCCCAGGAAACAGGATGGGAAACAAGACCAATCGAGAAAAAAAAATAGAATATTTTGTGCTATAGCCAACAGAAATTCAATAACCACCAAAGCTCAGCAAACAACCATCACAGTTTCAAACAATCAGGGAGACTAAACTCAATGTACAACACACAGAAACTCAATGTAGTAGCAATCAGAGCTGAAGATACACAGACTTCTCTTAATGGAACAATAACAGCCCCAGTTAGGATAACCAACTTGGTTTCTTTGTGCAGTTTTTGGACAGTGTTCAGTTACAGTATTTCTGGAAATTTCTTTCTGTTTTTTTTCCAGTTTTCTTCAACTCACAAGACCTCTCTCAAGACTAAAATTTCCAGCCCCTTTTAAATTCTAAAAATAGCTTATTTATAAGCCTAACAAACCAGTGCAGTCAAGCTGCCTGGATTCTGCCAATTGCAGACTGCCCATACCTATTAAATCCCATGCCTAAGCATCTTTTTGATGCCAGCCATTTTGTTCCCCACGCCTGGCTTATTCCTTTTGTCAAGAGTCATAGGTTTAGTTAAGTATTCATTTTAATTCTCATACTCTTGTGTCTTGTTCCCCATTGGCATTAGTTTAATCCTAATTTAGTACCCTACTTGTCAGCTCAATTAAACTAAGCTTTTTCTGTTCTTTTCAAACCCCAGACTACCCCTGTTAAACCCTGATTATTACTGCCCTAAACCCATTGCAGCATCAGGGCATTTTGAACTTCTGAAAGTTCAAATTCAGAACTGCCCATGGACTGAATTTTTTCAGTCGTTTTGCAATGCAAACAAACCCATTTCAAACAGTGTCGGGCATTCAGTTAGTGACATGGTTAAATCAGTCATGTGACATTATTAGTTCATTTGATCAATTAGTTATAGAAAACTAATCGACGATGTTTATCGAGTAGACTATACTAAATACAACAGGTAATAATCAATCGTTCACATAAACAATACGTACAGGGACCCAAAGTGCATCGGACAACTTTTGTTCAATTACTAGGAACCTATATGAATTATTTATGCGACGACTATCCTAATCGAACATGTATATCACAGAATATATTCAGAACACAAACAGAAAACAATCAACCAAATAAAAAGGTCTTTGACAGAGATGGAAGAAATTAAGAAAAATAACAGACAATAACAAACAATCACAACAAAGCATGCTAACAACTTAATTATCACTCGAATAAAACAGAAAAGCAAAGAAAACTTACCGAAAGATGTCCAAACAAAATTGACCCAAGTCTGACTCAACTTTGACCATTTGAGGCCGAACAAACTTTAATCAGGGTGTTCTCAAACGAGAACACCTTGATTAAGGTCTATTAGACCTCGAACCCCTGTTAAGACTGGACGGATTCCTTAGGTCCTTGTGTTCTAGGGTTTGGATTCTCAGATTTGAGATTCTAAGAGTTGTGGGTAGATTCGGACCAAACCAATCCTGGTTTGGTCACGAGGGGGGTCAGGGGAGTGTCTGGTATGAAGATGGTGAGGTTTGGTATAGGTCAGAGTTCGACTCGAATCTTCAAATAAAGATTCGAGACGAAGGGAGGTGATTCGAGGCTAGGGGGTAACAGATCCATGTTCAGGAGAGTGAGGTGGTCCTAGGGTGTTCAGGAGGTGGTCATCGGTGTTCATGCCGCCGGGTTCTGGTGAAAGGGAAATCAGGGCGGCTGCTAGGGTTTGGGGGGTTTCAGTGTTTGGTGAAGACGATGAGTGAGGGGGGGTTCGAATAGGGGGCGTGGGGTACGATAGAAACCTTATATACGATCTAGGGGTTTAGATCCTGGCCGTTGGATCAAATGAGATCTATGGCCAGGATCTATTCACTTAGGGAAGACGGTGTCGTTTTGGGTTTGATAGTGGGTGAGACCGGGTAAGGCTGGATCGGGTCAAAGTTTGACGGGTTTAGGGGGAAAAGCCTGGGTCCGTTGGATCAAGGGGTTGGACGGCTTAGATTAATTTGCCTGAAACGACGTCGTTGAAGTGAAGTGATCAACCTGATCAGGACCGTTTGTTTGAGTCAGATCAACGGTTCTGATAAGGACGCTGATACGGCGTCGTTTGAATCAGTGTTTGGGCAGGCCTGACTTTGACTGGGTCCTTGTGTGCCGGTTTTGGGCCTATTTTTTGTTTCATTTCTTGTGCCCAAATCACTCTTTTCTTTGTTCTCTTATTTTAAAACAAAAATGAAATAATAAAATAAATAATAAAACAAATGAAATTAAAACAAACAACAATGTAACACTTCAACACAATTATCACACCAAATTAAAATGTTTAAGTAAGTTAAATCACAACCTAGAACGAACGAAGCATATATATATTTTTTGAATTTTCTTTCAACGACCGAATTACGGTTTGATTACCATGACAGACATACTTTGTATTTTGATTGATAAGATCAAATGCAACTTGGGACGAACCACAAATGACTAGCAGTACAGGTCATGAAAAATTGAAAATTTGTACAGCGAGGTCACTGGTCACTATTTTTGTTTTCTTTTGGAGTGATTGTCCGTGAGGCAAAAATCACGTGCTTACAGCTGCCCCTCTTTGCCCGAAGACACGAAGGGTTTTCGCGCAAAGATAAAGCGGGCGATTTTTGCTCGTCCGAGTACTCCGTGTGAAGCATTTTTTGAAAAAGATTTGACCGAACCTTTGCTTCAGAGGTTTCCTACATATCCTGGGCTGAACAGGAATCAGGTCAATGTAGTTCGGGAAATTTTGGTAGTTGGGACTACCGCGTGACTGTAGTGTTAGCTGCTGCTGTGCGCTGTTGCATGCTGCTGTAGGATGCTACCACTCACCGATCTCCTTGTTACATTTTTCTGAAAGGAAAAACAAGAAGCTAAGCTAGAGTATGGATCATGAGATCTCATCTATCTTCAACTTGTTCTTGTTGCCTTGCTTTCTTGTCGGCTAACGCTTTCCTCCGATGCCTTTATTTTGTGAACTTGGGGGATGATACTGGTCCTTCGCCTTTTCTGAATGCCAGTTTTCATCACTTCGCTTGATCTGCTGGGAACATGGCCCTCTTCTTTAAGCCTTTCAATGGTTTCTTCTGTGGTATGGCTTTCTTCATCAAAATTGTTATGTTGGGCATGCTATAACGTTCCCAAACTGCTTCTTTCGAGACGCGTTCCTTCTTCCTTTTGAATCGCGCGCTTGCCTTTGCAGCCTTCTGCTTCTTGGTGCTGGGGATTTTATTGTTTCCTGCTTGGGGGATCTCTGTTGTAACCTTCCGCCTTCAGGTGGGGTTACTGATTCCAAAATCTAGAGCTGAAATGTATTCCCGCATTTTACTGGTGGGCGACCTAGAACTTAAATGTATTCCCGCATTTTACTGGTGGGCGACCTTGAACTTAAATGTATTCCCTCATTTTACTGGTGGGCGACCTAGAACTTAAAAGTATTCCCGCATTTTACTGGTGGGCGACCTAGAACTTAAATGTATTCCCGCATTTTACTGGTGGGCGACCTAGAACTTAAAAGTATTCCCGCATTTTACTGGTGGACGACCTAGAACTTAAATGTATTCCCGCATTTTACTGGTGGGTGACCTAGAACTTAAAAGTATTCTCGCATTTTACTGGTGGGAGACCTAGAACTTAAATGTATTCCCGCATTTTACTGGTGGGCGACCTAGAACTTAAAAGTATTCCCGCATTTTACTGGTGGGCGACCTAGAACTTAAATGTATTCCCGCATTTTACTGGTGGGCGACCTAGAACTTAAATGTATTCCCGCATTTTACTGGTGGGCGACCTAGAACTTAAAAGTATTCCCGCATTTTACTGGTGGGCGACCTAGAACTTAAATGTATTCCCGCATTTTACTGGTGGGCGACCTAGAACTTAAATGTATTCCCGCATTTTACTGGTGGGCGACCTAGAACTTAAATGTATTCCCGCATTTTACTGGTGGGCGACCTAGAACTTAAATGTATTCCCGCATTTTACTGGTGGGCGACCTAGAACTTAAATGTATTGAAATTGTTTCCCCGTTCTTCCGAGAAAATTTTTGACAATCGGCAGAAAATTTTCTGCCCCGACTTTTGGTGATTTCCCTGGCGTTGCGTCTTGCTGCCACTATCAATCCTTTGTTTTCTTGCAGCAGACAAAAGGATTTAGTTAGTTTTAATCGTGGTGGGAGGAGGTGCCTTTCCGGCGGATGATTTTTCCTCTCTTCCCCTTTTCTTGCTCTATGTCCCCATAATTGGTTGGTGGACAAAATTGCTTGCTGGGGGTTTCTGGCCTGCTGGGGGTTGGTTTTCAATTTATCCCCCTTTTCTTCTTTCTCTTTACAGTACATGCTGTGGGAGTCTGCTTTTACTCCCGAAACCACTCCCTTTAGGAGTTTTACTTCTTCCAAAACCGCAGGGCACAACATTGCATTGCCTGGGGCCAGCCTTTAGGACTGCTAGGGTTATCCTGCATTGGATGAATCCCCCTTCGGTCTCTGGTAGTAAGCTTTGAAAAATCCCTTTCAAGACAAATTTTTAGGAAGAAAAATAAAAGATAGAAAAGGGAAAAATCTTTCTGAACCGATATTTGTTGGGAGAAGAAATTCAGAAGAACTTATCTGGAGGACATGACTGGTCCCCGTGATCATGACGTGCACCATAGATTCCCGACCCACTCTATTTGTATCAATCGATTTGCCCGATGGTCTGACTTGCTGGGGATGATAAATGAGTGTCCATTTCGTTGCGAATGTGGTCGCTTTTTGTTGATCTGTCTTGTCGCCTCATAGTGCCCTTCGAGGGGTTTTCACTAATGGGACTCTCTCTTTCTCTCAACTCCCGGCGTCTTATGGTGCCTGTGAAGGTTTTCACCAATAAGACTCTCTCATTTTATATCTCTCATCTTACGTCGCCTCTCGGTGCCTGTGAAGGTTTTCACCGATAAGACTCTCTCATTTTATTTCTTTCGAGGAATCGGGGTGTTGTCGATACGACCCTCTCTTCTGGAGATTCCTTTGACCATCAATTCCTTCCCAGTCTTATGATCCTCTTGTTTGCTGGGGATCGGGGTATTATTCTCGGCTTTATTTGCCTGACTTGGCATCTCTTGGATATTGATCGGGAGGTCTTTTGGACGTCGGTGTTGGTTTTGGTGTGGGGCTAAAGAAAGGCTTTAAAAAAATGAAATAATTTCGACGGGTGATCTGCTACAACTTTTGGAATCAAACCTTTGTTGGAACTTAAAACATAACCTCTGCCCCAGTTTTCTTGCTTGGGGAATTTTATTTTTTACACTTATGTTGAGCTACGTGCGTTACGCACACTGTGCCTATTATGCACACTATGACCGAGCCGTGAGGCGCCTACGTATCCTCTTCAAGGAATCAGGTCAAACGTAGTTCCCACGGTTTTGTATTTCTTATGATTTTATCTTCTTTTTCTTTTCTTTCTCCTTCTTTTCATTTTCCTTTAAAGATTTTTTTCTTTTTCTTTTCTTTTCTCTCTCTTTTTTTTCACGTCTTTTCCATTAGTAATTCCAAAAGAGGGGTATGAAAGAATAACTTAAGGCTCAAAAGGGGAAACAAGGGTAAAAAGTGTTTGGATAGAAGAAAGAATTGCCTCTTTCATCTCATTATCCAATAAACGCCAGATACAAACAAACGAACCAAAAATTGCCATAATTAAAGAAATTACGCATAATATCTCTTGACTGCATCAGAATTGATAGTCATGTCGACACATCTCCCCTCGATATCTGTCAAACACAAAGCACCGTTGGACAATACCCTGGTCACAATATAAGGCCCTTGCCAATTCGGGGCGAATTTGCCTTTTGCCTCGACCTGATGTGGGAGGATCTTCTTCAATACCTGCTGCCCTACTTCAAACTTCCTGGGGCGCACCTTCTTATTATATGTCCTTGCCATTCTCTTCTGATACAACTGACCATGGCACACTGCTGTCAATCTTTTCTCGTCTATCAAGCTCAACTATTCTAATCGAGCTTTGACCCATTCATCATCATCGATCTCGGCTTCAGCGACAATCCGGAGGGACGGAATTTCGACTTCCGCTGGTATTACGGCCTCAGTTCAGTACACCAACAAATAAGTAGTTGTGCCTATGGAAGTTCGGACGGTAGTGCGGTAACCCAACAAAGCAAAGGGTAATCTCTCGTGCCATTGTCTGGATCTTTCCACCATCTTTCGCAGTATCTTCTTGATATTCTTATTGGCTGCTTCGACCGCTCCATTCGCCTTGGGACGATATGGGGTGGAATTGCGGTGTGTAATCTTGAATTGTTGGCATACCTCTCTCATCAGGCTGCTATTAAGATTCGCACCGTTATCCGTGATGATTACTTTTGGGATCCCAAATCTGCAGATGATATGGGAGTGAACAAAGTCCACCACTGCCTTTTTGGTTACCGACTTGAAGGTTTTAGCCTCAACCCATTTGGTGAAATAATCAATGGTCACTAGAATGAACCTATGACCGTTGGATGCTGCCGGCTCAATAGGTCCAATGACATCCATGCCCCATGCCACAAACAGCCAGGGTGCTGACATCGTATGTAACTCTGTTGGCGGAGAATGAATCAGATCTCCATGTATCTGGCACTGATGGCATTTCCTCACGAAAGTGATACAGTCGTGTTCCATGGTGAGCCAATAACACCCTGTTCGAAGGATCTTCCTTGCCAATACATATCCGCTCATGTGTGGCCCACAAACTCCAGCATGTACCTCTGCCATAACCGTCGTGGCTTGACCGACATCTATGCATCTCAACAATCCCAAATCCGGGGTTCTTTTTTACAATACTCCTCCGCTGAGGAAGAAACCATTCGACAAACGCCGAAGGGCTCTTTTTTGGTCTCCAGAGGCAAGTTCTGGATATATCCCCATTCTGAGGTATTCCTTGATATCATGAAACCAGGGTTCGACATCTGCTTCTTCTTCTATGGCGTTGCAGTAAGCGTGCTGATCACGGACCTGGATGTGCAGAGGATCAACATACATTTTGTCAGGGTGGTGTAGCATTGATCGATATGGTATGAGCTTTAGATCTCGCGTTTCCCATTCACCCTAAATCTGATGTACCAAGAGATCTGAGTCTCCCAAGACCAAGACGTCTTGGACATCCATGTCCGCAGCTAAGCGCAGACCCAGAATGCAAGCTTCATACTCGGCCATATTGTTGGTGCAATAGAAGCGTAGTTGAGCCGTAACAGGATAATGGCGTCCTGTTTCAGAAATGAGTACTGCCCCTATTCCAACCCCTTTTGCATTTGCAGCTCCATCGAAGAAAAGATTCCAACCCGGTTCCTCAGTTAATTCCATCTCATTTGTATGCATTACCTCTTCGTCGGGAAAATACGTTCTTAAAGGCTCGTATTTTTCATCAACGGGATTCTCTGCCAAATGGTCGGCCAGCGCCTGGGCTTTCATGGCTGTCCTCGTCACATAGACGATATCAAACTCTGTGAGCAGAATTTGCCATTTTGCCAACCTTCCCGTGGGCATAGGTTTCTGAAAGATATACTTCAATGGGTCCAAACGGGATATGAGATAAGTAGTATACGAAGACAGGTAGTGTTTCAACTTCTGAGCTACCCAAGTTAGGGCGCAACATGTTTTCTCGAGTTGAGTGTACTTGACCTCATGTACTGTGAATTTCTTGCTAAGATAGTAGATGGCCTGCTCCTTCCTTCCTGTGTCATCATGTTGCCCCAGCACACAACCAAATGAATTTTCCAGGACCGTCAGGTAAAGAATTAAGGGGCTTCCCGGGCTTAGGCGGGACCAATACGGGTGGATTAGACAGATACCCTTTGATTTGGTCGAAAGCCTCCTGACACTCTGCCGTCCAACCTACCGCAGCATCCTTTCTCAGCAGCCGAAATATGGGCTCACAAGTTGCTGTGAGTTGAGCGATGAACCTGCTGATGTAATTGAGTCTACCCAGCAAACTCATTACCTCTGTTTTGTTCCTTGGCGGTGGCAAATCTCGGATGGATTCAATTTTGGATGGGTCTAACTCAATCCCCCGTCGACTGACGATGAATCCTAGCAGCTTTCCTGATGGAACCCCGAATGCGCATTTGGCCGGGTTGAGCTTGATATCATACCTTCGGAGTCTTTGGAAAAATCTCCTTAGGTCTGCTACATGGTCCTCCTGACGCCAAGACTTTATGATCACATCATCGACGTACACCTCGATTTCTTTGTGTATCATGTCATGAAACACAAAAGTCATTGCTCGCATGTACGTTGCCCCAGCGTTCTTCAATCCGAACGGCATTACCCGATAGCAGTAAGTTCCCCATGGCGTAATAAACGCTGTCTTTTCCGCATCCTCCTCGTCCATTAGGATCTGATGATAACCCGCATAGCAATCTACAAAGGATCCGATCTCGCGCCCAGCGCAATTATCGATCAAGATATGGATGTTGGGCAATGGAAAATTGTCCTTGGGACTTGCTTTGTTGAGGTTGCGGTAGTCGACGCACACCCTGATTTTCCCATCCTTCTTTGGAACTGGTACCACATTGGCCAACCACTCGGGATATCGAGTGACCCGAATGACCTTCGCCTGCAACTGCTTAATCACTTCTTCTTTGATCTTTACACTCATTTCTGTTTTAAATTTCCTTAGTTTTTGCTTGACCGGAGGGTATGCCGGGTCAGTGGGCAATTTGTGAACCACTAAATTGGTGCTTAATCCAGGCATATCGTCATATGACCATGCAAAAACATCTTTGAATTCCATGAGGGTTTTGATCAATTCTTCCCTGACATTCGGCTCAATGTGGATGCTAATTTTGGTCTCTTGGACGTTATCAGCGTCTCCTAGATTCACAGCCTCAGTGTCATTTAGGTTAGGCTTGGGTTTCTCTTCAAATTGGCACAGTTCTCGGTTTATCTCTTCGAAGGCTTCACCTTCGTCACATTCAGATTCATCATCACAAACGACCTCTTGCATCATTGAGTCGGATTCAGATTGATTTATTAGACTAGGTCGAAGATCCGCTGTGCATGCCATGTCATTAGAACCAGTAAAAAGAGAACTGTTCCGAAAGAAAAAAGAACAAAACAAAATTAAAATGGGATAAAAGAAGAGAACTTTATTAAACTTGCGGGATAAAAAGGGTTCACACTGTTACAAAAAACGAAAGTAAAATTTGGATTACACCCTGGAATAATCCGAACAAAACAAAACACACAAAACATAAATCAAAGCCTACTACCAAGACTCCCCTCGGACAGGAAGAAGAGTAACTGTCCAATTGTTGGTCTTGGCCTCAGGCCCCACAAACTGTATCTCTATTCTGCTGGAACCTTCTCCAGCTTCTACCACACTGACATCAGCGAATAGCCTCTCAAAACTTTGATTCAGGTCCTCATTTATACCGATCAATGGTCCTAGAATCTTTGGGACCGGTGACCCCTTGGCACTTGCTTTGACAAAAGACCTTGAGAGACGTGGCACTGGTTTAGGCAGAAACCAAACCCTCTTTTTCATTTTTCGCACTTGCTTCCTATCTGCTGCGGTTGGTTTGGACCCCAATCCGAAAGTTTCCAGATTTTTAGGCATGGTGACAGGTTGGACAATCCCCTGCAGCTCGACTCCCAGGCCCTTTCCCGGCACAAATCCATTTCCCAGCATTTCTGCGATCATCATGACTGTTGCGGTAGCTACCCTAGGGTGTGGGATGATCTCTCCTTCAGAGATTTTGTTGGCCGACCCTGTATCGAAAATCTGGTAGACCCAAGGACCTTTGTCGTCAGCGGCCTCTATGAAAGGTACAATGGCGCCACCCAAGGTGCACGCCGGGTCCTCGCCGTGTAACACGACCTCTTATCTTTCCCACTCGAACTTCACCATCTGATGTAGGGTGGAGGGCACTGCTTTGGCTGCATGAATCCATGGTCGTCTTAACAGCAGGTTATAAGACACTGTGGCATCTAACACCTGGAACTCCATGGTAAATAGGACTGGACCGATGGTCAATTCAAGTACAACATCCCCCATAGTGGCTGTTCCGTTTCCGTCGAATCCTCGGACACAGATGTTGTTCTTGTGGATTCTTCCGTGGTCAATTTTTAATTGGTTCAGGGTAGATAGTGGACAAATATTGGCACTTGAGCCGTTATCTATCAATACTCGAGTTACCACCGAGTCTTCACATTTGACGGCTAGGTATAAAGCTTTATTATGCTCCGTACCTTCCACCGGCAGATCATCATCTGAGAATGTTACCCTGTTCACCTCGAAAATCTTGTTGGCAATGGTTTCCAGGTGGTTTACAGAAATCTTGTTGGGTACATGAGCTTCGTTCAATATCTTCATCAAAGCCCGTCGATGCTCCTCAGAATGGATCAGTAATGACAGCAACGAGATCTGGGCCGGTGTTTTTCTCAGCTGTTCGACCACGGAGTAGTCCTGCACTTTCATCTTCCTCAGGAACTCCTCAGCCTCTTCTTCGGACACAGGTTTCTTGGTTGCAACTGGGTTGGTTCTTCTTAGCTCCACCGGAGCAAAACATCGACCTGATCGAGTCAGCCCTTGCGCTTCACAACTGACTTCTTCCACCTGTTTTCCTTTGTACATCACCACCGCCTTTTCATATTTCCAAGGCACAGCCCTGCTGTCAATCATCGGCAGCTGGACCACAGGCTTTATGGTCACCAATTCTCTATATGCCCCTTTCAACACAACTGCAGGTGCGGGCGGAATCCCCGATATTACTAACTTGTTTGGCTGGGGTTTGCTTGTCATGGCGGACGGGCTCTTTCCCAATATCACTACTGGCTTGATGCCTTCTCCCTGCGACTGTACCCTCGTTCCTCCACTGGTTGAGACTTCTTTCGGGGCGGCCTGGATCATCATCACTGTTTGTGAGAGTTTTCTCGACTCTCCTCCCTCATACACCAACTCAATCATGTGAGTCTCGTGGTGCGCTGGCAGTGGGTTTTGGTTGATGTTAGGAGCCTCCGGTGTCTGGACCTCGATCTTATTGGTGTCAATAAGATCCTGTATGGCATGCCTCAATTTCCAACACTTTTCGGTATCATGCCCGAGCATCCCTGAGCAGTATTCACAACTTATTGATCGATCCAAATGCTGAGGTGGGGGATTTGGTTCTCGAGTCTGGACAGGACTAACCAAACCCAATTGCCTCAGCTTGTGGAACAAAGCGGTGTAGGTTTCTCCCAACTCCGTGAAAGTTCTCTGTTTACGCAACCTGTCATTCCTAGCATCTGGATTTCCCCGAAAGCCTGCCCCTGAAGGGTTTCTATACGCCCTCGGTGGAGGATAGGTGTTTTGGGGTGGTGCATATATGTTCTGGGGAGCCGGCGCGCGCCATTGCGGGCGAACCGGAGGCGGAGTGTATGTCTGGGCTTGGTGTACGGAACAATGTGGTTCTCGAGGTGGATAGAAATTTTGGGGTGGGTTGTATGGGTAGTTTGACCTGTGAGGTCTGGGTTGGTTGTAGTGTGGCTTGCCAGCCCTGGACCAACTGCCTGCCTCGATCGTGGCAACCTCTTCTTTCTTTCTTCTCAGCGCACCTCTCGTGCCGCTCTGAATAGCCTGGGTTGTGGCCTTGAGTGCCGAGTAGTTCAAGATTTTGTCAGACCTCAGACCCTCTTCTATCATGACCCCTATCTTGACCACCTCGTTGAAGGATTTTCCAACCGTTGTCACCAAGTGACCAAAGTAGGTTGGATCCAATGTTTGCAAGAAATAGTCCACCATCTCTCCCTCTCTCATGGGAGGATCGACTCTAGCTGCTTGTTCTCTCCAGCGGAACCCGAACTCGCGAAAACTTTCCCCGGGTTTCTTCCCAGTTCTTAATAATGTGAGACGGTCAGGGACTATCTCGAGATTGTACTGGAAATGACCTGCAAAAGCCTGCGCTAGATCATCCCAAGTATACCACCTGCTGGAATCCTGCCTGGTATACCATTCTAGCGCAGATCCGCTCATACTTTGGCCAAAATAAGCTATTAGCAGCTCATTCTTGCCGCCTGCCCCTCTCATTTTGCTACAGAATCCCCGCAAATGTGCCATGGGATCACCGTGCCCTTCATATAGATCAAACTTAGGCATCTTGAATCCAGCCGGGAGTTGGACATCTGGGAAAGGGCATAGATCTTTGTATGCTACGCTGACTTGGTTGCCCAGTCCGTGCAAGTTCCTGAAGGACTGCTCCAGGCTTTTGAACTTTCTCAATACCTCATCCTGTTCAGGGGCTTTAACCGGCTTTTCAATCTCTGCCGGCACTTCCAAGTGTGGATTGTAAGCCTGTGGCTCGGGGGCATGAAATGTAGGCTCAGGGGGATAGTATTGCGCATCGTGAGCCTGAAACAATGGCTCACTAGTCGTTCTTTGCAAATGGGCTGATGTGGGTCCCACAAAAGTGGGAATACTGGGTGTTGGGAGAGGTTGATGGGGTGGTGGAGCTTGGGAATCATGAGGGCTTCTTTCTTGATGATAACGGGGATTTGGGAGGCTTGTGGAAGGGCCAGAGTGAGGGTATTCCGGCATGTGCCCCAGTGGCTCAGGGCTCTTTTGTGCTTTGGCTAGGGCTAGCTGCATTGCATTCATCTCTAGTCCCATCCTTTCAATCTTTTCCATTGCTTCTTTTAACAACTGGCTCATCGGCCTTTCTTCCTCATTACTATTTTCTGAAGTAGTCATGCTTGTTGCTACCGGTCCTTTGGATCTGGTTTGGTAGGAGTGTGTTGCCAGAGTTCTTTAACAACTAACTTGTCTGGATTCAGACAACAACAAACTTTGTTAGCGTTAGAGCTTAACAGATTTGATCATAACACATAGAGGATGCAATGCTCCTAGGCAGTTAACTGTTTCTACATGTTTTGCTTCAAACAACATGCGTCATCCCGACTTGCTCATTTGTCTTCTTTTTTTTATTGTTATTTTTGTTTTTTTTCTTTTCTTTCTTTATTAAAGCGGTCGAATCTTATGGGGATTGACTACGTATCACGTCCCCGCGCGAATCAGACCAGGCATAGTTCTGCCTCCAAGTAAAGACACATAAAAATTCTTCCGGAGTCACTTAACTTCAATATCAAAATTTGCTATTACACATTACTTCAAACAAAATAGCAACAGTACAGACTCCATAGTTTTTAACTTGATTTGACTAAAAAGAAAAGAAAACAACATATGGGAAAACAACAAAGCCAAATAAACAGGACTTGACCAAAGATTAATTCTCCAATTTAAGGGCCCTCGAGGCATCATTCGACCTTTTCGCGACTGTAGGTGTAAGGTCTCTTTGCAAGCTCTTCAACTCGTTCATAATCCGGTGGACGCAGCCCATGATGGAAATAAGGAGGGTTTTCCGAGGTATTTGCTCCCCTGCTAGGCATTTCATGTAGATGTAATGCCCAATTTCGTCGATCCTTCCTCGAATGTTGCCCCTCTCAATGAACAATTGCCTGATTTGTTGGTTCTTCAATCCCAGTGCCTGAGCATTGTCGGCAAGTCGGTCTTGAAACAAATCCATTTGTCTTTCCATGCAAGCCATTGCATCGTAACAATGTCTCCTGTCGACCTGAGCGTCTCGCGCTTGTTTGATGATCCGCTCATGTAAAGTGGAGTTCGTTTCCCTTAATATCCCGATGCTTATTTCACAATCCCTCATGACTTGTTGCAGGCGCTGCCTTCGGGCCTTTGTGCATTTTGCCCATCTGACCTTCATTCTTGCTGCGCGATCTTCTGATTGTTCTAATTCCTCTTGGCTTTGGACGACCTGATTTTTCAAACTTGCTATCAGCCTTTCGTCGGAGCGCCGTTTCTATCGGTCAATGTTACTCTTACTAGCTTGGCGGAGGCGGGCCTTCAAGGTCTGGTTCTCTTGGGCTAGCTTGTTCTTTTCGCCCTGTTCCGAGGTGACTTGCACGTTGTTCTCAAATACAAGCCTTTCGACTTGTTGCTTTAGCCTCCCGATTTCAGCCCGGTAGCCCTCTTCTCTTTTTAACCAACTCCACTCTGCCTGTGAAGATTCCTCAAAGCCTTGGATGTGAGCTCTCTTAGTTGGTCTCTGATGTTCAAGCTCTCTTTTGTACCACGGGAAGTATTTCGGAGTCACTTCGCCCTTAGCCCGATCTCGTACACAAGTGTCTAACTTAAGGGTTTGACAATCATTCCAGACCCTCCGAACGAATGCTTCAGGGAACTGCCCACTAGGTCCGATTTCAATCACCTGGCTACTAAGGTCTTCTTCCTTAGGGATTACTTGGTATCGTCCCAACTGCCTCAACACCCTGCATGGTGCATAGGGCTGGATACTCTGGAGACCCATCAACAACAAATAAGATTCGGTGGCTGACATGTGTATAACCTCATCTAGGGATAACCACTCGAATGCCCACTCTATCTGGTTGGCTGAAACAGAGCGCAATATCGTGACCCATTCGGCGACCCCTTCCGGCAATCTGAACCCGTTGATCCTGGTGGGGAACTCTTCTATGCAAGTTTTTTGCGACGACCCATATTTCAGAATTTGAGGGCGACGACATAGATGATCTATCGTCCACATTTGCAGTAGTACATTGCATCCCTCAAAGAAACTTCCTCCGACCTTGCAGACGGTGAGGGCGCGGAAAATTTCTGCATTTATCATAGGGTCTAGGGTGATCTTCTCCTGCCTGATCAGAGTATTGACTACCCCAGCGATTTGTATGTTAATTTTTCCATCTTTCCTAGGGAACACTAGAAACCCCAGAAAAGCTATCATAAAAGCAATACATCTGTGTTTTTCCCATTCTAACCGGTTCTCCCCACTGCAGATCTTGCTCTCAGGATTGTTGAACCCTCCCAGGTGACCGTATCTGTCGTACAGAAATGCCAAACTACAAAACCCTTTTGATAATTCTGGATTATGTACCGTTCTGCGGATCTTTACGATATCCAGGAACTTATGTATAGTTACGGTCCTTGGTGCAATGAGGTACTGTTCTTTCATAGGGACATTAGGTCGTCCAATATACCCTGCCAATTCCTCCAGTGTTGGGGTGAGCTCGAAGTCTGAGAGGTGAAACACATTGTGTGCCGGGTCCCAAAATGAGATTAGAGCCCTGATAACGTCTCCTCTTGGCTCGATGTCCAGTAATCCAACCAAGTTTCCCAAGTATACTTTGACCGTATCTTGCCGGGAACCTCCCAAGTCGTTCCACCATGTGCGTAAGCCTAAAGGAACTTTGTTTATAATGGCCTCAGATGAACTCCTACTTGTGCTCATTCTGCACATTTATTAAGGTGATTTATTAAGGTGAGAGAAATAACATGTGTATAAACATATATGGGCGGAGATATGCATATATATATATATATATATACATATATATATATATATACATATATATATATATATATATATATATATATATATATATATATATATATATATATATATATATATATATATATATATATATATATATATAAAAAAAAATCGGGGAGTTGGACCCGATAAGAGTTGCCTACGTATCCCACATCCGGTGGGAATCAAACCGACGTAGTTCGGGCCATTTAAATGAACAAACCATTTCTAAAAACAAGGTAAAATAACTCTTCATTCTTCCCTAAAAAAATGACCTTTTTTCCCAAACTAAAATAAAGACTTTTTTTTCATTTTCTTTTTGACAAACGGTTTTCCAAAATAACGACTCTCTTTTTTTTTCTATTTTTTCATTTTCTAAAATAATCGATTAATACCTTAACTATTATTTTTTCTTTTTCTTTCTTCCTCTTTTCTCAACTATTTCATTTTCTCAACATATTTCTTTGAAACAAATATGTGTATACAGCAAGTAAGATGCATCAGGATGGTCTTTTCTGTTTCAGGTTGCTATTCCTAGACGGACCCAACCCCTGTGTTGAGTCCCCTAAGTCAAAATGCACATGATGCAGACAAGCGTTCCTACTAGGGATCCGGCATGAAGTCTCATTATTCTACGTTCAAAACCTGGGTCTGTGTTCTAGACAGTGTACCCGAGCGGACAACTCGAGTCGAGGAGGGGGCTACGTACCGGGGACCCGCGGGATCGTCCGGCTTTGTAACTTATCCGGCCTCTTTCTTATTTCAGGTATCGACACTAACAGAATAGGGAGTCTCGGCCAGCGAGCTTCTCCCCGGAGGTAAGAAGTGAATGGTTTCGGCACAGTTTATATGTACAGTTCAATGAATATCAAAGCGGTAAAAGCAGTATTTAGCACATTAGGATCAAACATGTAAAAATCAGATAAAACTAAATATAACAATTTATCTAAGCTCGAATTTCTAACCCTGAACCAATGGTTCTGGGTTTTTTCAACAATCCCCAGCAGAGTCGCCAGAGCTGTCACACCTCCTTTTTCCACCCCGCGAGGGGGCAAGGGAGTTTTTTTCCAATTAAAGGACAATCGAAACGGGATTGGTTTGTTTATTTCAGAGTCGCCACTTGGGAGATTTGGGGTGTCCCAAGTCACCAATTTTTATCCCGAATCAAGGAAAAGAATGACTCTATATTACAGTCTGCGTACCAGAAATCCGGATAAGGAATTCTGTTAACCCGGGAGAAGGTGTTAGGCATTCCCGAGTTCCGTGGTTCTAGCATGGTCGCTCAACTGTTATATTCGGCTTGATTATCTGATTTTATACAAATTGAACATATGTGCAAATTTTAACTTTTGACCGCTTTTGTCGTTATTATTATTTTACAAGAATTGCAACGTCGTGAAAACATATCTCGAACCACGTTACATCAATGCACCCGTGGTTATCGATATATCTCGACTCGGTTGAGATTTAGATTTGGGTCACATAAATGTGCACCCGAATTAAGGAAAATAAATTATTAAAGGCGCGCCTAAAGCAACTAGCGTCTTGTTATTTTGGGGAAGGTCGTAAAAATTCGTTAAATGGCACATCCCGAATTCTAAATACTTTGATCTATACATACCTTTAGAGGGCCCCGCAACTTTTTACATTTTGTTTGTCGAGGCTCATCTCATTCTTGTTTTTAAAAGGAATTTGCGACGTCATGGACACGTATCTCGAACCACGTCACAATCAATGTACCCGTGATTAGAAATACATCTTGAATCCATCGAGATTTGGATTTGGGTCACATAAATGCGCACCCGAATTTAAGAAGGTAAAATTATTAAATACGCACTTAAAGAGGCTATCGCGTTATTATTCCAGGAGGGTCGTGAGATTTGCTAAACGACCCACCTTGGGAACTGAATTCTTCTATATATACATTTAACGAGGGCCCCGCAGTTTGTTCGTTTTTCTTTATTTTTGTCGAGGCTCATCTCGTCCTTATTTTAAAAGGATATCCTATAGCAACTACGTTTCTTGTGGCGTTTGTCTCTATTAATAGAAAACAGAGATAGTCCTAGTTAATTACATGCTTGTAGGCTTATTTATAGCAGGATTCAAAACGCTTTTACACGATCAGAATCACGGCCACATACCCAGGTCGCATCCCGAATATTATGGGCCCAAACCCAGCCCACACAGTATCGACAGGGTCCTGGGCCACTACTTTTCCGACGGAAGCCTGCTGGGTTCGTTCGATTTAGGCCCAACCCTCGTGAGGTTGAGAAATGCAGGCTTGTATTATTTATTCTAAAGGCAATGATTTGCCAATTATAATGAGGCAGCTTGTTGAAGGGAAATGAATTCAACTATCAAGGGATAACTCCATACTTGGCGTGCATTACAGGATATGCTAAACACAATTAACCAAAGTATAAGATACAACCTACTGCACTGTAAATCCTTCTATCACCAACCTATATACACAGTCTAACATTCAATTACCATACATTGACATTTATTAGGCATGAGGACTATCTCCAGTATCCAAACAAGAATGTAAACTATTATACATTATATGAGGTTTAACATAATAGTCTATGTATATATAAACATCTGCAGATCTTCTCCTTTACATTCATGCTCAAACTTTTCAAGTTACATTGGTAGTATATTTGTATACCTGGTATAGAGAACAAAAGGAGGAAGAAAATGATCAGCTGAGTGGTATGCAACAAGCACAGCAACAGCAGATAATACAGCCCAACACAGCAACAACCAAACAGCCACAAAGATGGAGTTCACACGTTGGTCGAGCAATAGACAAATAATCCCAGGAAACAGGATGGGAAACAAGACCAATCGAGAAAAAAAAACCAGAATATTTTGTGCTATAGCCAACAGAAATTCAATAACCACCAAAGCTCAGCAAACAACCAGCACAGTTTCAAACAATCAGGGAGACTAAACTCAATGTACAGCACACAGAAACTCAATGTAGTAGCAATCACAGCTGAAGATACACAGACTTCTCTTAATGGAACAATAACAGCCCCAGTTAGGATAACCAACTTGGTTTCTTTGTGCAGTTTTTGGACAGTGTTCAGTTACAGTATTTCTGGAAATTTTTTTCTATTTTTTTTTTTTCATTTTTCTTCAACTCACAAGACCTCTCTCAAGACTAAAATTTCCAGCCCCTTTTAAATTCTGAAAATAGCTTATTTATAAGCCTAACAAACCAGTGCAGTCAAGCTGCCTGGATTCTGCCAATTGCAGACTGCCCATACCTATTAAATCCCATGCCTAAGCATCTTTTTGATGCCAGCCATTTTGTTCCCAACGCCTGGCTTATTCCTTTTGTCAAGAGTCATGGGTTTAGTTAAGTATTTATTTTAATTCCCATACTCTTGTGTCTTGTTCCCCATTGGCATTAGTTTAATCCTAATTTAGTACCCTACTTGTCAGCTCAATTAAACTAAACTTTTTCTGTTCTTTTCAAACCCCAGACTACCCCTGTTAAACCCTGATTATTACTGCCCTAAACCCATTGCAGCATCAGGGCATTTTGAACTTCTTTCAAATTCAGAACTGCCCATGGACTGAATCTTTTCAGTCGTTTTGCAATGCAAACAAACCCATTTCAAACAGTGTCGGGCATTCAGTTAGTGACATGGTTCAATCAGTCATGTGACATTATTAGTTCATTTGATCAATTAGTTATAGAAAACTAATCGACGATGTTTATCGAGTCGACTATACTAAATACAACAGGTAATAATCAATCATTCATATAAACAATACGTACAGGGACCCAAAGGGCATCAGACAACTTTTGTTCAATTACTGGGAACCTATATGAATTATTTATGTGACGACTATCCTAATCGAACATGTATATCACAGAATATATTCAGAACACAAACAGAAAACAATCGACCAAATAAAAAGGTCTTTGACAGAGATGGAAGAAATTAAGAAAAATAACAGACAATAACAAACAATCACAACAAAGCATGCTAACAACTTAATTATCACTCGAATAAAACAGAAAAGCAAAGAAAACTTACCGAAAGATGTCCAAACAAAATTGACCCAAGTCTGACTCAACTTTGACCATTTGAGGCCGAACAAACTTTAATCAGGGTGTTCTCAAACGAGAACACCTTGATTAAGGTCTATTAGACCTCGAACCCCTGTTAAGACTGGCCGGATTCCTTAGGTCCTTGTGTTCTAGGGTTTGGATTCTCAGATTTGAGATTCTAAGAGTTGTGGGTAGATTCGGACCAAACCAAGCCTGGTTTGGTCACGAGGGGGTCAGGGGAGTGTCTGGTATGAAGATGGTGAGGTTTGGTATAGGTCAGAGTTCGACTCGAATCTTTAAATGAAGATTCGAGACGAAGGGAGGTGATTCGAGGCTAGGGGGTAACAGATCCATGTTCAGGAGAGTGAGGTGGTCCTAGGGTGTTCAGGAGGTGGTCATCGGCGTTCATGCCGCCAGGTTCTGGTGAAAGGGAAATCAGGGCGGCTGCTAGGGTTTGGGGGGTTTCAGTGTTTGGTGTAGACGATGAGTGGAGGGGGGGTTCGAATAGGGGGCGTGGGGTACGATAGAAACCTTATATACGATCTAGGGGTTTAGATCCTGGCCGTTGGATCAAATGAGATCTATGGCCAGGATCTATTCACTTAGGGAAGACGGTGTCGTTTTGGGTTTGATAGTGGGTGAGACCGGGTAAGGCTGGATCGGGTCAAAGTTTGACGGGTTTAGGGGGAAAGGCCTGGGCCCATTGGATCAAGGGGTTGGACGGCTTAGATTAATTTGCCTGAAACGACGTCGTTGAAGTGAAGTGATCAACCTGATCAGGACCGTTTGTTTGAGTCAGATCAACGGTTCTGATAAGGACACTGATACGGCGTCGTTTGAATCAGTGTTTGGGCAGGCCTGACTTGGACTGGGTCCTTGTGTGCCGGTTTTGGGCCTATTTTTTATTTCATTTCTTTGGCCCAAATCACTCTTTTCTTTGTTCTCTTATTTTAAAACAAAAATGAAATAACAAAATAAATAATAAAACAAATGAAATTAAAACAAACAACAATGTAACACTTCAACACAATTATCACACCAAATTAAAATGTTTAAGTAAGTTAAATCACAACCTAGAACGAACGATGCATATATATATTTTTTGAATTTTCTTTCAATGACCGAATTACGGTTTGATTACCATGACAGACATACTTTGTATTTTGATTGATAAGATCAAATGCAACTTGGGACGAACCACAAATGACTAGCAGTACAGGTCATGAAAAATTGAAAATTTGTACAGCGAGGTCACTGGTCACTATTTTTGTTTTCTTTTGGAGTGATTGTCCGTGAGGCAAAAATCACGTGCTTACAACATTGATCAAAGTATTAAGCTACTATTTATACAAGTGTTAGTTATAACTAACTCAACTACTAACTATAGTATAGTGTAATACTAACTACTTTCCTAAATGTAGTCCAGTTAAATAGGTGGGGCCTACATCTCTCAACACTCCCCCTCAAGCTGAGGGATGAAATGCATTCCTCATTCCCAGCTTGCTTAGTAAGTATCCATGATGTGGTTTGCACAAAGCCTTTGTCAGCTCATCTGCTATCTATTCTGTTGTACCAACATGCTGAGTTTGAATAAGACCTTGTACAAGTTTTTCTCTTACAAAATGACAGTCAATATCTATGTGTTTAGTCCGTTTAGGAAAAAATAAATATGCAGCAATCTGGATTGCTGCCTTGCTGTCATAGTGTAGAGGCACATGCAGAGCAATATCCACTCCTAATAACTCCTTGAAAAGTCCAAACAACCACATAATTTCAGCTACTGTGGTTGTCATGCTTCTGAACTCTGCCTCAGTTGAGCTTCTAGATATTGTCCCTTGTTTCTTTAACTTCCAGAAAATCACTACATCTCCAAATTTAACCACATACCCTATGATTGACCTCCTAGACTCAACACAAGCTCCCCAATCCGAATCACAATAGACTATTAGTTTATTGCAGCTTCCAGTTGGCATGAACAAACCAAGTCCAGGTGTAGACTTGATGTATTTCACGACTCTTCTAGCAACTTTCATGTGAAAAGTCTTAGGTGCATGCATATACTGGCTGAGTACCTGAATAACAAAGGCTATATCTGGCCTTGTCATTATTAGGTACGAAAGCCTCCCAACTAGCCTTTGATAATTTCCTTTCTCTTTAAGTTGCACATCTTCAGAGTCACTATCTTTTACTATTTGATCAAATTTAACAAAGGTGAGTTTTTGATTAAACTCAAGATGTGTAGAGGCTGGTTTTCCTCCTGCTAAGACAAGTTCGGATACCAATTCTAGGGCATATTTCCTTTGACACATTAGGATACCTTTCTCAAACCTTGAGAACTCAATGCCAAGGAAATATTTTAGCTCCCCTAGATCCTTCATTATGAACTTCTCCTACAAATCTTTTATGACCTGCTGGATGAGAAGTAAGTTGCTAACAGTTACCAACAAATCATCAACATAAACTAGGACAACACAAGATCAGCTCCTATTCTTTTGGTGAACAGGGAATAATTATACTGGCTTTGAGAAAAATCCATGTCTAGGAGTGCCTCTGTTAGCTTAAAATTCCATTGCCTAGGTGTTTTCTTCAATCCATACAAAAACTTATGTAGCTTGCACACCTTTTGATTCTCCCTCTGGCTTGAAAAGCCATCAAGAACTTGTATGTAGACCTATTCTAAAAGGTCACCCTGAAGGAATACATTATGAACATCCATATGAAAATGTACCAACTAGATGCAACAGCTAATGCAACTACAGCCCTCACTGTGACCATCTTGGCCACATGAGAGAATGTTTCTGTATAATCTAGGCCTTCTTGTTGACTGTAACCTTTGGCTACTAGTCTAGCTTTATATCTTTCCACTTCTCCATTAGACTTATACTTAACCTTGAAGACCCACTTGCATCCTATAGGAACTTTCCCTTGAGGCAGATCAAACAAGGACCAGGTGTTATTGTCTTGCAATGCTGAAATCTTAGCTTGCATAGATTCAATCCACTTTGGATAAGCACTTGCTTCTTTGAATGTTCTAGGTTCAATAATAGCTGAATATGCAGCAAGAGAAGCCCTGTAGTTTAAAGACAGTTGATTGTAAGAGACATGCTGTGATACAGGATAATGCCAAGTGGATTTCTTGGGCTATACTACATAATCAGTTAGCCATATAGGAGGTTTAGAAGGCCTAGAAGATCTTCTGAGACCTTCAGGAGAGACTGAGGGTGCAGAAGGTGGAATAGAAGGGCTTGGTTTAGAATGAGTACCATAGGGAAGACTAGAAGGAGAAGGCATTTGTTGAACACCAGAAGTAGGCAAATCTGAAACAGATACAGGTTGGTAAGTACTCTTTTTAATTGGTGCATCTGTGAACTCTAATATAGGAAATAAAAGAGAGGTTCCAAGTTGCATATGCTTAAAAGGGAAAATGTCTTCCTTAAAGACAACATCTCTACTAACAAAGAAGCCCTTGAAATGTAAACCATAGAGAATGTAGCCCTTTTGAGAAGATGAATATCCCATATGGACTGCTGGAATTGCCCTAAGACTAAACTTATCCCCTTTCTGCACTTTTGTGGCATAACATAAGCTACTAAACACTCTAAGATGTTATATGGAAGGTATATTCCAAATAGATCTTCAAATGGAGACTTGCCTTGAAGAAGTCTAGTAGGTAATCTATTCAGTAGGTACATTGTTGTAGACATACACTCACCCCAAAATCTCAGAGGTATAAAGGGTTGAAATCTGAGAGCTCTAGCCATATCTAATATAGTCATATGCCTTCTCTCCACCACTCCATTTTGTTGGGGTATATAAACACAAGAACTTTGATGAAAAATTCCTAGACTTTGCAACAAATAATGGAGTTAATCATTCACAAATTCAGTACCATTGTCAATTCTGAGGCACTTAACTGTAGTTTTAAATTGATTTGACACCATTGTAAGAAAGTTATTTAAAACTACAATAGTATCTGCCTTAGTAGTTAGAAGAAAAATCCAAATATACTTAGAGAAATGATCCACCAGGGTTAAAAAATATCTTTTGCTGTCATGAGTTGGTAGTCTATATGGACTCCAAACATCTGCATGAACAAGATCAAAAATAGAAGTAGAACAAGTGGTTCTAAGAGGAAAAGGTTGCCTTGATTGCTTTGCAATAGGACATACAGTACAATACTGATGATCAGTTAGATGTAACTCATGAAGATTTCAGTACCTTTAGAGGACCATGTCCTAGCCTCCTATGCCATAGAGAGAAATCATTACATGGACTTGTATTATTCAGGCTAACAGTTTTATTTGTGCTAACTATGGTATTTACACTTGGAGATATATGATATTCAAGAGTTTGTCTGTTTGCAGCCTTGAAGATGTAGAGTCCAAGTTCTTCTCTACCAATCCCCAGTACCTTCCCACTGAAGAGTTCCTGAAAGACACAAAAGTTAGGAAAGAATTCCACTACATACCTTAATTCTTTTGTGATTTTAGACACTGAGAGTAAGTTATACTTGAAATCTGGAATGAAAAATATATTTTGAATTTTCTTATTTTTGAAGAAAGAAGAGATTCCAGTATGTGTAATAGAAGCTTGTTCTCCAGTAGGTAATTGGACTTTATTTTTATCATTCTTTGATACTTCCTCATATGAGTCTAATAGGTTTAAACTATGCACCATGTGATTAGATGCTCCTGTGTCTGCTATCCAATTATGATCCACCAAAGTAGACATAAAAGCATGTAGTATACCTACTATCCCTGTAGTAACTGAGTTAGCAACAGGTTCAGTATCTTTGCCCTTGTTCAACATCTGCAGGATTTGCTGGTATTGCTCTGGAGTAACGCAGTTCAGCTGGTTGCCTTGTGTTTCTGAGGGCAGATTCCCATAGTTGTTCTCAATATGATTCATATTGTTGTTCATATTGTTCGCTTAAGCATTGAAACCTCCTCCTCTTCTTGAAATCACAAGGATATCCATGGAGTTTGAAATAGTTTTCCTTTGTATGGCCTTTACACTTACAATAGTCACACTAAATTATTGATTCGTTGAAGAAATTCTTAGGTTTGTCACCTCTAGAGTAGCCAATGTTGGTATAACCTCCAGAATTGTTAGATCCTCCATTCTGGCCACCATTCTGAGCTCTATTACTCATCATAGCAGCAGTTTTATTGTTATTATTAGAATCATACACATTTTTTCCGGTGATCCTTTGGCTTTCTACATTGATTATCATGGCATAGGCTTGGTTTAGATTAGGTAATGGTCGAGTCATTAGCACCTGGTTTTTGGCATTCTCATAGGAGTCATTGAGGCCTATGAGAAACTGATAAATCTTTTGAAGCTGATAGTATTCTACATGCTTCTTTGACTCAGGACAACCACATGAAGGTGGAGGAATGAGTGTTTCATACTCATCCCCGAGTTCCCTCAATCGAGAGAAATACACAGACATAAAGGATACTCCTTGTATTAAGGTAGCAATTTTCTTATGTAGATAAACTGCTCTAGATGCATTTACTTTGTCAAATCGTTCCCTTAGATCTTCCCAAACAGTATAGGCATCGGAGGCATAAATGACAGTACTAATCATGTTTTGGTGCCACAGTATTCATAACCGTGCTAACACTATTGCATTGCACCTATCCCATAGCTCATGAAGACTAACATTATAGTTACTTTGTTTGCAGGTGCCTAAGACAAAACCTAATTTGTTTTTACCATGCAACACAATTTTCAAAGATCTACTCTAAATAGAGTAGTTTTCAGAACCTTGTAGCTGAATAGAGATGAGAACAGAACCTTGTGTATCGGATGAGTGAATGTACAGAGGATGATGATGATCGACTTGGTTAACTGATTGTGCGGAGGTCTGATTATCAACAACTTCTTCATTAGCCGGCATTGTTGCAGAAATTGAAGAAAAAGCTTTGAGAATTCTGAAATTGAAGAGAAGTGCAGCTATTGACAGTCAATTGAGGCTCAATCGAACAAATCTCCATACCCTAGCTTGCGAGGAGTGAGATTCAGATTGAGAATTGGCTCAATTGATCAAATTGACTTAGGTAATTGGCTCAATTAGACCTGTCGCAACTGAGCTAACACTCGTTTAATCGAGCTCTGATACCATGTCACGAAGCTTCAACTATGGCGGTGAGAGGAGAAGAAATGAGAGGAAGAAGAAGAAAGCAGTTACTCCATTGAGCAGACAAATATCATTGTTACATTGATCAAAGCATTAAGCTACTATTTATACAAGTGTTAGTTGTAACTAAATCAACTACTAACTATAGTATAGTGCAATACTAACTACTCTCCTAATTGTAGTCTAGTTAAATAGGCGGGGCCTACATCTCTCAACAATTATTTACGTCAGGTAGCTGCAAAAATGTATAAAATTATTTTGGTTGAACTAGTTTTGGTTGAAATTGCTTATGGAATGATAGTTTGAGTAATTTTTCCTATATACAGACCCATAGCTCCAAATGGTTAGGCGAAATTGAACTGCACAAAAACTACCATTGCTTCCGAGGATATATATATATATATATATTTGTAGTTTTTCTGACTTATTGACGCTTAACTAACATACAAAAATATTATTTTTCCTATTTGTTTAGTAAATAGCCTCTATTTCAAATAGCAAATTACTCAATTTGACCTAATCTCATGGTTTTGGACATTGTCACTGGAATTGTTGCTGCTACATAAAGATATATCCAACTTGAAAGATACGATACTCATTAGTAATATTGGAAGAAACACAACAGTGAATTGTTGTTGAGAAGAAACCCCATGATTCAATTTGTTCAAGAGAAGAAATACAGAGGCTAGGTGAAGAAGGAAAGATATCAAAGTCATCTATAGGGTTTCAGACAAAACAAGACAACTCTTTGGAGTTATTACAACGACCTGATCGGTCATTTTGAGCATTTGCACTTCGCTCGGTAGTTTGGGGGTACGCGTAGCTCCGTATGATGTATTAGGACTTGTGTGCAAAATTTGAGTTCATTCCAAGTTGATTTGATATGTTTCGGTGCGAGTTTTTGAAAGTCGAAAGTTCATTAAGTTTGATATGAGGTGCGTTTCATCGTTTCAATACTGTTATGCGTGATTTGAGGCCTCGAGTAGGTTTGTGTTATGTTATGGAACTTTTTGGTATGTTCGTATGGGGTCCCGAAGGGCTCGGGTGAGTCTCGAATAGGTTTGGGTTGTGTTGCGCTCGATTTTCTTATGTTTCGACGTCGTTTCTTCAAGCATAAGTGATACCACATAAAACAGATGAGCTCCGATTTTTATTTTTATTGAAGCATTATATCCGTATCGTAAAGACGGAGCAATAGCAAAAAGTATCATCAAATTTGGACATCGTATAAGGATTTTATGGTCATATTACTAAGAATTGTGTTGTCAGATTTTTCAGATTAATTACGAAATTGTCATTAACGTCGTATTTAAAAATTTGCACTATTTTCAAATATTGAAACCAACATATCTCCTTCATTATAAGGTCAAATGGAGTGATTCAAAAGCCTAACTTGACTGAAATTTCACAAGAAATATATTGGAGGCATCAAAAACGAGTTTCAAGATTGTTTGGCACACAAAACAAGGTAGAACAGCTGGACAAAAATACTTAATATCGAAGGTTTGATCATTTAGTCATATTTTTGAGTTGGAGAGCTCGGATTTGGACAAGTTTTGGAGGCAATTTTCACCATATGGATTTGGTAAGTGTTCTATACTCGATTTTGATTGTATTTCATGAATCCATCTTTGTTTTTGGCATTTGATTGATGATTTCAAAGTGAAATTTGGGGGTTTTATCTAAAATTTAATAAGTAATTTTTTGAGTTTTGAACATCGATTCGGAGTCGAATTTAAGTGACACTTGTATGGTTGGACTCATAATTAAATGGGTTATCGGATTTTGTGAGTTTTATCGGGTACCGAGGCACGAGCCTGGTTTGAATTTTTGGTCGATTTTAGGATTTGGATTACAGATTCGACCTTATCAATTGGGTTTGTTTTCTTTGGAATTATTTTATATATTTTAGTTTCTTTTGGCTAGTTTTGAGCCGTTCGGAGGTCGGTACGTGCGGGATGGCACTTTTGGAGCATCATTTGGCTTGATGGGTAATGGATTTGGCTTGTTCGAGGTAAGTAACACTTCTAAACTTGGTGCTGAGGGTATGAATCCCCGAATTACATATTATATGTTTGGTGTTGAGGAGATGCACATGCTAGTGACGAGCATGTGTGCACCGTATGAATTGTGACTCTGTTATTCCTGTGGTACTGTATAGTTGTATGATCTTATCTATAACCATGAAATCTCTACGTACTAGAGTTATTGAGTTGTGATCCATGTTAGAAACCATGTCTAGGCTACATGCTTATTCTATTGGGACCTACCTAGGTCATATTGTTTTTAAATTATTTGTTTAAACTGTAATTTCATACTCAGTCATGTTCATTCATTTCATATCATATCTCAGTCTCTGTTGCTATTTATTGACACATCATATCATCAGTTTAGGCTAGTTTCATGGTACTGTGAGCCCGAGAGACTGGAGAGATTAATGACTGAGTGAGGCCGAGGTCCTGAGTGTGAGTGATATTATGGGATCGGGCTGCACGCCGCAACATTTTATATTGGTTTATGCCTAGATTTGGCTTATTATGGTTCTTGGACTGAAGGAGCACCTCTGGAGTCTGTACACACCCCTAGTGAGCACGGTTGATTTATATTGAGGGATGGATCTTTCTTGGACATAGATCTTGCCCGAAGCATTCATAATTAGGATGGATCTTCCCCGGGCTGCATTGGCCTTATACTACTAAGTGACTGACTGTCAGTTGCTATGTATATATTCGGGATGGATCTTCCCTAGGCTGGATTGGCCATATACAGTACTGAGTGACTGAGCATGTCGAATAGTTGAGCATGATGAGTGAAAGTGTGAGACAATGAGATTGAGTACTCTGAGAGTGTGAGTACATGAGTTCACCTCTAAGATACATTGCATTTGACATGCACACTTGGCATACATGCATATATATGCATTTTTTCTCATGCTGTACAGTCTCACGACATTCATGACTTCTCAAACATTTGACATATAGGCATAGAGATGTATTTTCCTCATGCCATTTGAAAATGAAACATTTTTCTGTTGAAAGCTTTGGGAAAAATTACAGTTTTCATACTTGCTCATATTTTTAGCGATTTCGGTAAAAGATTTGGTTTTCACTGCTATACTTGAAAAGCAGAACTATTTTTCTGGAACTGTGAACGAGTTGAGCATTTATCTCTGAGTTACTTCTTTTATTACTTTCATTATGTTATTATAAACTGTTGTTGTCTATTGGTGTTGGACTCCAACCTATATTCCAACTCGTCACTACTTTCAACCTAAGGTTAGATTTGTTACTTATTGAATACATGGGATTGGTTGTACTCATACTACACTTCTGCACCTTACATGCAGATGTTAGATGTTGATATTGTTGTGTTCAATGGGAGTTGGAATTGATGACGTACCTGCATTTCGGTTGTTGCTACCTCTTGTTCATGGTAGCCTTAGATTCATAAAAATCTGTTTTTGTACATTTCGAACAGATGATGTATTTATTTCATACCAACTTTGTAAATTCTAATATTAGAAACTTATGATTTGTACTACCAGTCCTTGGGGAGTGTATACGATTCAGATATTTTCTTTTACTTAATTGTCTTATTAAATTTTATTGGAATTAGATAATTGTTAATTGGCTTATCTAGCGAGTTGGGTTAGGTGTCATCACGACTAGTTAGATTTTGGGTCGTGACAGTTATCTCAGTCAAGAGATGTATCTAGATATTTGACTTTGACACGTGGTTCGATCTCAGCCCTTGAACGAATTTCTGATGGATTAAATAAGGACCCTCCAGATTATCAGATAGACAATTGTACTGTATTGGATTTCAATATTATAAAACGTGTATATGAGATAGAAAAGAATAAAATATAGTTAGTCTGTTATTTCATAGCAAATAGAATTTAGACAGATGTATAGGATTTAATTATTCTTTTTGTTTTTTTACATAGCTCAATATTGTATAAATACATCGTCTTGTACAGAAATTAGAACACAGAAAATTCTCCTAGTTTCTCATTTTACAAGTCTTTATGGTATCAGAGCAATAGCTCGATTCTAGGCAAGTCAACCTTCTTTTCTTCAATTTTCTTTCTCTAAGGATCACATTTCACCATGCCTGATACTGCAGATACATCTGTTGTTCAATCTGCTCCTAGAAATGGTGTCAATTTTGATCCAAATCACCCATATTTTCTTCATTCTTCAGATGCACCTGGTATAACTCTAGTCAATTCAGCTTTTGATGGAAGAGGCTTTCAAGGTTGGAGGAAATCTATTCTTATTGCTCTCTCAACAAAGAATAATCTGGGATTCATTAATAGAACATGTCCTGCTCGTACTGCCACATCAAAGGACTACCAGCCATAGAGTAGAGCCAATGATACGGTAACTTCTTGGTTATTAAACTCACTATCAAAGGATATTGGTGATAGTGTCATTTATTCATAGTCTGCCAAAGATCACTGGATTAGTTTGGAGCACAGGTTTGGGAAGTCAAATGGTGCCAAATTATATCACCTGCGCAAGGAGCTCTCTAGGTTAGTGCAAGCTACGAGTGACATAGCAGGTTATTTTACCAAACTAAAACGATTATGGGATGAACTAGATTCACTAAACTGTGATATCAATTGCATATGACTTGTGTTTGTGATGGTAAACAAAACTTGGAGAAGTCTTTGGAGGACGAAAGGCTCATTCAATTCCTTATAGGATTGAATGATATTTACAGTCAAGAAAGGGGAAACATTCTAATGATGAATCCATTACCAAATATCAACCATGCATATTTTTTTTTTTTTGCTCTAGGATGAAAATCAGAGAGAGGTTTATGCAAACCCTCTAATTTCTGTGATTCTTCATCCTTCATGGATGCCAATCAGAACAATTTTGCAGGACATGGAAACTATTCACAAAAATTTGGAAAGCAAGCCTAGAGGAATTTTCCACAGTCTCAAAGATCAACAAATAACTTGCAGAGTTCCTGAAGGAAAGAAGACATTGTAGCTTCAGTTTCAAAACATAGTAGTTTTAATCATGTTCCAGTATTTTTTTTCTTTATCTGCAAGTGCAATTTCTGATGTACATCTTCGGCATATTAGACTCGGGCATTTTCCTTTTTCATCAATGAAGCATCTCAATTTATTTTATTTCCTCATAATTCTGAATGTTTCTATGATGTCTATCCTAAGTCTAGGAAAACTAGAGTGCCTTTTCCTTTGAGTCAAATCAAATCAAAGAGAGAATTTGAATTAATTCATGTTGATACTTGGGGTCCTTACAAGGTTCCCACTTATAATGGTTTCAAATACTTTTTAACTGTGGTAAATGATTACAGCAGAGGTACATGGACTTTTTTGTTAAGTGCCAAGAGTAATGCCTTTGTGGTTTTGAATAATTTTTTAACAATGGTTGAAAGATAATTTGGGGTCAAAGTGTAGAAATAAGAACTGGCAATGCATTTGAGCTTGGAAAAGGAACTCAAGAGGCTGCATTTCTTAGTTCTCAAAGGATACTTCATCAAACATCCTGTGTTGCAACACCTCAATAAAATGGGATAGTTGAGAGAAAATACAAACATCTTCTGGAAATAGCAACGACATTGCTTTCAATCACAAGTACCTATTCCTTTTTTGGGAGAATGTTTGTTAATTGCCACATATTTGATAAACATATTACCATCTAAAGTTCTTAAAGGACAAACACCTTACTCAATTTTGTTCAATCAATCACCCTCCTATAAGTTTCTCAAGAGTTCCAGTTGCCTCTGTTATGTGTTTACATTATCAAATGGGAGAAGTAAATTTGATCAAAGGGTAAAGGCTTGTTGTGAGCACGTGATTTTTGCCCGACTTAATAATACTCCTACAAAATTCAAAAGAATAGATTTTTCTAATTATGTTGGCTTTATAGAATTTTTAGGAATTCATTGTCAATTGTTGTTTGCGTTTAGTTGCATATTCATTATATTTAAATGACAAAAAAGTACCAAAAAATATTCAACATTTTATTGCATAGCATTTCTAGATCTTAATGGCATTTTAGGATTTAAATATATAAGCTAATTTCATTATTAAACGAAAATCACAAAAAAATATGGTTCATTTTTACATTTTAACTTTAGTTTTAAAATTAGTATTTTTCTTTCATTACTTTTAAGTTAATTAATTATTTTAATAGTAAAACTAAATAATTAATTTAATTCTACTTATTAGGTTTTATTTAGGACTTAGGTTTTTAATTAATTCTATAGGATTAAAAATCAAGAAAACGAAGAAAAAGAAAAAAAAAGCTTAGTTTGATTTCGAATTGGACCACAACCATTTTTTAGTGGCCCAATTGACCTAAAAATTGCCCAAATCACCTAGCCCAACCCCCTACCAGGCCCAGCCTCTCATTCAAGCCAAACGATCCCGTTTTTTGGACTTATTAATCTCAGCCCTTGGATCAGTCATGATCCAATGGTTGAGAACTAAAGTTCCACTCCCTTTTTAAGTGTCCGATCAGGCCCCCAACCTCAAAAACCTTACGTAAACTCGTCTCTCTCTCTCACCCCTGTCTCTCACCACCGTCTGCCGCCCACCAAAAATTACCTGCAGCGGCGGTGACACCCCAAACCACCCCAAATTGATATCACATACTCCCCACGCCCTCCTAAACCTTATCCCCCCATCAGTTTTTTCAAAATGCTCACCAAGCTCATCGAATTTCAGATTTGAAATTATCAATAACCTAATTCATCCTCTTTCTGATTTATTTTGGTTTTTATCCCGTTTGAAGTCAAAACTTGCACCAGTCGACTCCATTCTCTGAATACCACAAATTGTGGGCATTTCTACCTCGCCTCAAAATTATTTGAATTCGGTCAAATTCATATTGACTAGCCAGAACCCATTTTGATCGTTGATTCTCTACTTTTTCGATGTGCGATGAGAAGTGCTATGTATAGCATTGGCCATGTGAAGAAATTTCGGCCATTGCTCGTGTGACAATTCTCATTACTTGCCGAAGCTCATTTGGCTCGTCGGATTCCGCCTTTGTTGATTTACTCGAGTTTCAATTAGGTAAATCCTCTCCCTTAGTTCTTTTGTTTTGTTCTTCTTCTTTTTCTTCTCCGACCAGATAATTCTTCTGCTTTTTCAACCTTTTTTTTAGATGTTCTGTCCTAATAAGGATTGTTAGTTTAATTTCAGTTTAAATATAAAATCTAATTACACAGTGATTTAGGTTAAATAAGCTATTGTTTAGGGTTAAATAAGTTACTGTTTTTAGGTTAAACAAGTTACCTTTCTATTATGATTTTTAGGTTCTTTGACTATTTTTCGTTTCACTATTTAGTTTAGAAATTAGACTCCAAGAGATAAATCACAAAAATAAGAAAAAGAGAAGAAAACGTGGAAATAGGAAGAAGTTTCTAGGAGAGGGATAGTTGTACAAAGTCAGTTGCAAAAGATGCCAATTCCCGATTTTTAAGGAAAGCTGGCAGAATATTTCCACACCCCTCTCCCTCACACATAGCACATGATCACATTCTATAAAATCACTCCTCCTTTTACAGACTTGACACACTAAAAATACACTCTGGAAATTGATACATTTTTCCTTCATTTTGAAGACTGTCTTACACAGAAGTTGATTACATAATTCAACAATTACTAAGAAGAAAAACTTACGACATAGTTCAACAATTACTAAGTAGAAAAACTTTCTGGGTTCTTGAAGTTGGATTTTCTTTAGCTTCACTTGCTGCTGTTTCTTTGTTCATGCTGGTTTTCTGCTGCTATTTGGTTTCTTGCTACTGCTCTTTCCAGTTGTTTTAGAGATTCTTTTTTCTTTTTGTTCTTCTTTTTTGCTACAGGTATGTTCTACACAACCGTAGTACCTATTTAAGTATATGAATAAAATTTGAGCATCAATAAATGCGTTTGAAGCTTTTTCTATGTGTGCTAATTGCTTGCTTAAGCTACATGACTGCACTAAGTTCTTCTTTGATTTAGTTTTCCTATTCAATGTTAAATGTGTAGCTTAAACAAGAATTGGTTTTACTTAGTTTTATATTGATTAGAAGTGATTCCTTACTGATATGCATGTTAGGACTGCTCAAAAATATTTTCTGGTATTGTCATATACTTGCCAAACATGTATTAATCTAAGGTTGTCTTTGGTTCGAGGTCTCAAAAGATTCAAGTTGGGAATGAACTATTGAGATTTGGTTGTTGTGGTGAAGTTAAGTTTTGGTTTATGAGTTTTCCTATTTAGTGGTTTGTAATGCTTTAAAGCCATTTAATCATTCACTCTCATGGATATCTAGCTTTAATATCTCCTGTGTTGTAATTTTTTTTGACAAACTGATTCGATTGCAGCTTGTACATAGACATATTTGTGTTCAAGTTTGAAATGAAGGTTCACCTTCAGTGATATCTAAATTGAATGTGTCTTGTTCTGAGATTAGCAATTAGAGGACTAGCATTTTACCTTACTGGAGGTTCCAAAGTCTTAGACCGTGTATTTTTTGTTATTGATTTTTGTTAATCCGGAAACTAATTGATGAAATCAAATAAGAGTTTAAACATGGGGAATTGCTATTTAATTTAACGTGATTCAGTTTCAGAAATGGAAGTATAGAGTGCAGTAACTTCTATTGTAAATAAAGTGATTTTAGCATTATGAAGCAAGATGAATTGATTATGTTTGTGAGCATTTATTTATGTTAGTGTATTAAACTCTTGCAGAAATGCCTGAACAAATTTTCAGAATCTTTAGGCTTGGTTAATTATCCCATATGAAGCTTTTGGCATAGACTTGGGCCTTATTTTGAGGCCCTAAGTGAAAATTTGCCTCATTGTAGGGGCATATCACTTCCTTCCAAATTGAGGAATTTCTGGGTTTTACCCTAAGCTCCAAAGATGCTGATGTTTGACCTTTTAGAGGTCTTAACGTGAATTCCCCAATCATGCCCAAATGCTAACCCAATTGTCTTTAAATAAAATTAAATCATTTGAGTATAATTAGTTCTTTCATTAACTTTAATCTTGCTTAGTGCTAATTATGATCACATTGACGTTTTCTTTTGAACCGATTTCTAATTCCAAAGCCATTACACTCTAAAATCTGTAAACTTAGTTTATTCACTAACTAACTTGAGGCCCTGTTCAAATATATTAAAAATTTTAGGAAAGTTTTAACATTCGTAGAAATGTTTTAGGCGCGCACTTAATTTATTATCGTGATTATGTACATGTTCGTGTGACTCGATTATGATTTCTTAAAATGAGTGTTCGTAGCAATGCTTTAGGCGCACTTTTAATCTACTATCGTGATTGTGTACACGTTCCCGTAACATGGTTACGATTCCCAAAAATAAATCAAAGTATGCATTCAAGCAACTTTGGCCAAACAATCTTTAATTAATAAAGCGTGATTAATTGTGTACACATACGCGTGGCATGATTATAGCGCCCCAAATAAAACAGGCTTACACACATATGACACATTTCAATGATTAATCCATAAGCACCGTAATTAAAAGCGGTAAGAGGTGAAATGCGCATAGGTTCTAAAATAAGTAATTAAACAATTTAATTAAGACAGGTATATTTAAAGCGACCATGCTAAAACCACGAAATTCGAGAATGCCCAATACCTTCTCCCGGATTAACAGAATTCCTTACCCGGTCTTCTAGTTTTCACATACTTTAAAACAGAGTCAATTTTCCTCGATATGTGATTTAAAATAAACCGGGGACTTGGGACACCATATAATTATCCCAAGTGGAGACTCTGATTAAATAAATAATCTCATTTCAATTATTTTCACTTTAATTGGAAAAACTCTCTATCCCCTCGGGAAAAAGGAGGTGTGATAGCTCTGGCGATTCTGCTGGGGAGCGAACCCAGAATCTCTGGTTCAGGGTTCAGAATTCGAGCTTGTTAATGTGATCTACACTTGGCTTTATTTTTTATTGATATTACTGTGTTTGGACCTAATGTGCTAATTGCCGCTCATTTACTGCTTTGATATTATTTGAACTGTATTAAACTGTCTTCTTACGCTTTCCTTCTGAGTCTTCTAAAACTATGGTGCGTACGTATGCGTGGCCCACTTTTCTGTTAGAAATCATACCAAATAGAACGAGTCTGGGTCAGCAACTATGCCGGTAGACTTTCGTGCTCCCGATACATTGCCCCCACCTCGGCTCGAGCTGTCCGCTTGGGCAAGCCATGTCTAGAACACAACCCCAGGTTTAAACCTAGAATAACATAGCCTCATGCCGGATCCCTAGTAGGAACGTTTGTTTGCATCACGTGCATTCGACTTTGGGGACTCAACATATGAGTTGGGTCCGTCTAGGATGAGTGTACCCAAATAAAAGACCATCCTGATGCATCTTACGTGCTATTTGTACATTTCTTTGCTTCAACTTGCATGTTGATCGGCTAGAAAAAGGAAATCAAGAGAAAAACCAAGAGTGATGTAGGATAGAAATTAAGCCCAGTTCTGAAAATCCTGATATTTGAAAATATCCCGAAACTCTGCCGAAATCTTTTCACAAAAAAAAGAAGGAAAAGTGATGAAAATTGAAAAAAAAAAAAGTCATTTCAAAATGAGTCAATAACATATTTTTTCCGATTATGTCAAAATTGACCAAACTACGCAGGTTTGATTCTCACCGGATGTGAGATACGTAGGTAACCTACATATGGTTCGACCTCATTTTTGCAAAAATAACCAAAATAAAATAAAGTGTGTTCTAGTGTTTTGGTTCAAAGAGTAAGTCGAACCAGCTTCGTTTACGTCTTAAGACGTTTTTGCCAGAATAGCCTAGAACATCTTCCAATTATCGAAGGGCTATTTTTGTAAAGAACGGACATGTCTGTCAGTGAAGCGTCACTTTTCCATAAAGTGCCCCTCCCTGGCCTAAAAATTTATTTGAAATTGTGAAGGGACCATGTTTGCAAAAATAGCCACATTTTGCTAATATTGCATAAATGGCCACTCTCCTTTGATTTTTCTCCTTAGAAAGGAAGAAAAGTATTTCTCCTTAGAAATAGTCATATTATGAAGGGACCTTGGTGATTTCTCCTCAGTCCACCTATATACTTCTTCTTCTTCCCTCAACTTATATTCCCAAGGCCTCCTTCATAATTTTCTCTAGTTTTAGAAAATTAAAAACTTGTTTTGCAAAAGAGTCCACAGGAGTCAACCCTAACCTTAACCATCCACAGGAACAAATTAACACTCTCCAGAACCCGTCACTAATGGTCGTAGAACAGTCTCCGGTGCAGTTTCAAATGTGGTGGTATGATTTAGATAAAGAAGGTCAGGATTGGGTAAAAAAGCATTTGGGTGCCTTTACAGACATTATGGAAGTCAAACCGCGGGATGATCTAATTAAGGCCTTGGTAACTTTTTGGGATCCTGTCCACAATGTTTTTTGCTTCTCGGATTTTGAGCTTACTCCTACTTTGGAGGAAATAGCCGGATATATTGATTTTGGCCGGGACTTGAAAAATTAGCAACTTATATTCCCAAGGCCTCCCTCTGTGCAAAAATTCTTCGATCTCCTAAATATTAGTAAGCAAATAAAGAAGACCAATGTAAACAAAGGATGATGTTCCTTTTACTCCTTGTATTCCAGGTTTGGGCACTCAGTTGGGTTTGAAACACATGAAAAGGGGTTAAACAACAAACAAAATAAGAGAACCTGGCAAATTCATCGTCGCTTTGCTTTCATAGTGGCGTTTCTGGGAACTATGGTCTTCCCGAATGCAGAAGGGACAATAGATATCCTCATGGCCAGAATTGCGCAAATCCTCACTACCAAAGAAGATCATACACTTGCTCCACTAATGTTGGCGGACATTTATCGAGCATTAACATTTTGTAAGTCCAGGGCTCAGTTCTTTGAAGGTTGCAACATTCTTTTGCAAATGTGGTTGATCGAGTATCTCCGCCATCACCCCAAATTCATGTATTATGGCCCGAGCAAGAACAACTTAATTGGGAGTTATGCGGTGAGGGTGAGAGATTACAATTCTCCTAAAGGGTTTGAAGCATGGGTCTCCTATCTAAAAACTCTAAAGGCAAGCTAGATTGAATGGACTTTGGGGTGGCTTCCGGTAAGGGAAGTCATACACATGACGGCTACGAAAGGCTATTTGATGTTGATGGGTTTAAAAAGTGTCCAACCATATGCACCGCAGAGAGTTTTAAGGCAATTAGGAAGATATCAAGTGGTGCCCGAAGATGAAGATTTGAGTACCCAAGTTATTGAGCTATACATAGAAGCTACATTACTCGAGGCTTTAGTCGAACAAGATTGGAATGGTTGCCGATATCTGAAAGATGACACCCAGGTACTAGACCCTACGAGAGGAGAAGTGGATCCAGATTATGCCCTTAGTTTGAGAGAAAGTCTTGTGCTAATTATGAGCCCGAGCCTGAAAGGCCCGCCAAAAGACCTCATGTTTAGGATTTTGATGATAAAATCTGAGAAAGTTTGGCCTGGGGAGAAAAGGAGAAAAAATATCAAGCCATCATTTACACCTTAGAATAAAAGTTGAGAAACGTCTCATTTAATAATGACTTACAGTCGCAAGAAGCTGAAGGTGAAAGGAGAAGGTTGACCCAAGAGAACAAGCCGCTCTGAGCCCAACTCTAGGATATAAGGATAGCTGCTGAAGCGCCTGTGAGGAGCGAGAAGGATGAAAAAATCATGAGCAGTTTAAGGTTAAAGGTGCAGGATTATGGGTTTGACCTGGCGAAGGCCAAGGATGAATTGGCAAAAGCTCGGGCAAAATTGGCAAAAAATGTAGAAGAACGGACAAGGTTTGCTCAGTAGCTAAGGAAAAAGTATGAGAGAGTATTCAAGTTTTTAAAGAAGAAGCTGACTACTTTTTAAAATAAATTGGCCCAGCAAACAAAGAATTTCAAAGCGGAAAGAGAGCATTGCTATACATTGATGTCCCGATTGGAAGAAGACATGCAACAATTGCAAGAGCAAAACCATACAGTCACACAGGTGTTAGAGGCCCGGTCTCAGAAAATTGGACGCCTGCTCCAAGAAAAGGGTGTCATTAGAATGAGGATTAAGAAATCGGTGATTATCTTGTAATGAAGTGCCATGAGTGCGAAGATATAACCAGGTCCATGTTCTTTGCTGCTGTGATGACCTTTGTTCGTGAGGTGATGGCTAATTTAGAGTACTTTTAAAAAGAGATTGCACGCAGGCCCGTGTCGAGACCAACTGATATCCCGTGGGCCCCCAAAGTAGCATTGGAGGCTCTTATGTATTCCTGACTTTCTTTCAACTCTGAGTCTATATTTCACCTTTTTGAGTCTGTTAGTCTTTTCTAAGTCTGTTTGTTTTTTCTATTTTTAAGTCTGTATGTTTTTTTATTATCAGTATTTCCAAGCCTTTGTAATAGAAAACCCCAAAAAAAGATTTTATTTAATGAAATATTTTTAAAAAAAACAAAAAAAATTCTTTTATTTATTTTCACATTTATTTTCTAAATTACATAATGATCTGATTCATGCAGCGTCATGATACATAGGCAATCCTCATAGGATTCGATCATAGCCATTAAAAAAGAGAAAAAAATTGAATGAAAAGAAAAAGAGTGGCAAAACAAAAGAACAAAAGATAGTGCAAAAATAAAAGAGCGACATGAACAAAGTGAGAAAAACAAGACTGATTAAAGGGAGGCAGAAACGAAAAAAGGTGCAGAATGAAAAGGGTTAGTTAAGGCCAGGATGAAACATGCAATCGTTCAAACACATGATAGATTTGCTTAATTGTTTAGGTGCATTGCATCCCAAACATGCGATTTCCTTATCTGTTAAACTCTTGAAACTAACAAGTTTGCTACTGCTCTTAAATTCAGGAAGGTGGTTAGTTTGTTTGGCATTCTGGCAAGTCATCCATATAACACCAGTTCAAAACGCAAGGCACTCATGGCTAGCAAAGAATCGGACACAGGGGTGGTTGACCCACCGAGAAAGATGGTGGAATCTGAGTCCCGATTGAAAGAGGAGGTCAACAGGTTGAAGCATCAAATGGCAGAAATATATCAAGCCTAGATCAGGGGGCATCCTCTACCTTCATTTCCCGCAAATTACACAGAAAATCCTACTTTCATCCCACCACTTTCACAAGCCCAAAATCTCATTACCATTGATCTTTCCCCTCAGCATGCACTGGGCTTTACCCCTTACCACCACTACCCCGGCATCTCGTCCCAAACTTTCCATGCTCTACAAGCCAAAATAACTGCGTACCCTGCTTCGATATCTGCTCCTATTTTTGTAGCCCTCCACGAGCTACCCTCCATCGATCTTCTGGTGAACCGACGTTCCAAGCTCCAGATACCCAATATTATGATCCATAACCAACTTTCAAAGTCACGAACCCTTATTCCCATACCTCTCACTTTGAACCTCCTGTTGAAACTGAGAAACCATCCAGGAATGTGGAGCAGGATGAGATATTCAAAAAAGTGAAAAGTTTAGAGTAATCTATGAGAAACATATAAGGGATAGGAAGCCAAGTAAGTGTGGCTTACAAGGATTTGTGTTTGTTCCCTGACGTCCAGTTGCCCGCTGGGTTCAAGATACCCAAGTTTGATTTGTATGATGGGCATGGAGATCCCATGGCCCACTTGAGAGGCTTCTGTTGTAAGATAGAGGTGCCGATGGGAAGGACGAACTATTGATGGCATATTTCAACCAGAGTCTGAGTGGGGCAGCTCTGGAATGGTACACCCGCCAGAAAACTAGCAGGTGGTATACATGGGATGACTTAGCTCAGGCCTTTGCTCAGCATTTTTAGTACAACGTAGACATTGATCCAGATCGCCTATCCTTGACCAAGATAGAGAAAAAGCCCAGTGAGAGCTTTAGGGAATATGGTTTCAAATGGAGAGAGCAGGTTGCACGGGTCAATCCTCCAATAGAAGAAGAAGATGAAATGGTGGAGTACTTTATCCAAGCCTTGGAGCCTACTTACTTTGGCCATTTGATCTCGTCCATAGGTAAGTCCTTGAATGAGGTGGTAAATATGGGACGAATGGTCGAAAAAGGACTCAAGTTAAGCAAGATCATGAGCTACACCGCCATAAAAGCAACCACACATGCGATCCAAGGTGGCACCGAAGGTGTGTTAGGCAAAAAGAAGAAAAATGATATCGCTATGGTTGTCTCGGGATCATGGCATGGCCCAAGGGGTTCGACTCACCAATACACCTAGCCTCGACCTTAACCTCAAGCCTACTCTCAAGCTCCATATAATCCACCCCAACATTATTTCCCACCACAAGAACCTCAATACTCAATCAGACCACCCCAATATCATGTTCACCATGTGCAATCATAAGCTCAACCCCCTCTTTACCCGCAATGGCGTGCTCTAACCACACAAAATCCTTATCCACCTCCACAACCATACCAAAATCCTGGTCTAAGCTTTCGACCAAGGCTGGATTATAGAAGAGAAAGGCAGCAGCGGAAATAAACTTTTACCCTTCTTGGAGAGTTCTATGCCAGTTTGTCTCAATGGTTGAGGCAGTTGGACGTCTTGAGGCCGATTGAGTCAAAGTTACCAAATTCCCCTCCAAAGAACCTTGATTATTCCCTCTGATGCGCATATTGTTCTGATGCCCCAGGGCACGATACAGAGAAGTGTTGGCATTTGAAAAAAGCAATCCAAGAGCTTATTGATACAAATCAAATTATTGTCCAGAGCCCGGAAGTGCCAAATATCACCCAAAATCCTTTGTCAGCCCATGCAGAGACACATATGATCAAAATAGTTTGTAAAGATAGGGAGCCCAAGAATACTTCTAAGTCTGTCATGACGATTCGTGCTAGTGAAAGTAATCCAGTTAAGGCTCCAAATTCTATAAAAGCGACGCCCTTGATAGTTGAAGGAGTGTCAGAGAAGCTAAGCACGCTCAACGTGAAGCCACCTATGTTGGTAGTGAAAGGTCTTCCAAATGATGTTGGAGCAAGTCAGGAAAAGCCAAAAGTGGTCATGCTAGGGATCCCAAACAAGCCTGTCATAATCATGGAAGGGGCCCGTATTACCCCTGTTATTGTTAAACCAGTATCCTAGTTGCCAATGGTTGATACAAAGGCTGTCCCGTGGAATTACAAACGAGTGATAGTGACGTATAAAGGAAAAGAAGTGGAGGAAGAAGTAAATGAAATCGAAAGATTGACTCGTTTTGGGAGATGCTTTACCCCAGAGGAATTGAGGAAAGCCAAGCCAGTCAAGGATATCCAAATTCCAGTGAAGAAGTCGGTCACCGAAGAAGAGGTAGAGGAGTCCCTAAAAAGGATGAAAATGCAAGACTATTTCATTATAGATCAGTTAAGGAAAACACCAGCTCAGATTTCTCTTTTGTCTTTTCTGATACATTCCGATGAACACCACAGAGCCTTGATGAAGATTTTTAATGAGGTATTTGTTCCTGATAAGATCATGGTGAACCACCTGGAAAAGATTGCTACAAAGATATTTGAAGCAAACTGGATCACTTTCTCAGATAATGAACTTCCTATAGAAGGTACACAATATAACAGAGCTCTTTATCTCACGGTGAAGTGCGAGGATTCTATTGTTTCAAGGGTTTTGGTTGATAACGGCTCTAGTGCAAATATCTGTCCCCTATCCACTTTGCAAAAGTTGAAGATTGGTGAAAGAATCCATGTGAACAGTGTATGTGTTCGAGGTTTTGATGGAGGAGGGAAAGATTCTATCGGGGATGTAATGCTCGAATTATTAATAAGTCCAGTTGAGTTCACCATGGAGTTCCAAGTACTAGACGTGGCTGTCTCTTACAACTTGCTGTTGGGCATGCCTTGGATACATGCTGATAAGGTAGTGCCTTCTTCTTTGCATCAAATGGTAAATTTTGAATGAGACAAACAGAAAATAGTTGTGCGTGGTGATGAGAAATTATCTGCTTATAATGACACAACTGTTATATTCATTGAAGTTGAAGATGATAAAGGGCCTTGGTTCTACCAAACTTTTGAAATGGTGTCTGGCGATAAGATTCCTGAGGGAGAATGCATTCCAGGTCCGAAGCTATCATCCGCGTCCGTCATGGTAGCAAATGAAATGTTGAAGAATGATTTCGAGCCGAGCAAAGGTCTGGGTTCATCCCTGTAGGGTATTGTGCATCCAGTGTGTCTACGTGAAAGTTTTGGTACATTTGGTTTGGGATTCACGCCTACAGAAAAGGACGTGAAAAAGGCTAGAAATTTGAAACATAAGGTATGGTCACTCCCTAAGCCTATTCCACACATCTCCAAGTCTTTTGTCAAGCCAGAGGCCTCAAAATGTCCAATATCATCTGTCCCAAAACCTGTGGTCGACTTTGATAAAGAGCTGATCAAGTGGTTCCAGGGTCTGTTTGATGAGGTTAATATGGTGGAATTTAGGGAAGGTTCCAGTAAAGTAGATGTGCAGTTCGTTGGGCCAAAAGTGAATCTTAGCAATTGGAAGGCTACTCATCTCCCTACCCGGAAGGAGTTTTGGTAGTTTGCTTTGTTCTCCTTTCTGTTATTTGGGTTATTCCTGGGTTGTAATCCAAATTTTTAATTTTTGCTTGTTTTGATGTACAAACCTTTCTATCCTTTATTTTCAATGAAATACAATTTACCATTTTTCATTATTCCTGATAGCGTTTCATTTTATTTTTTTCTTTAGTACAGTTCTTTTTATGCTGGGTTCAATGACATGACATGCATGAGGAATTTTCAGCCAAGTCTTAAAAGCCAATCTAACTCTGAAATAATAATCCAAGAAGTAGAGTGTGATGATGAAACAGAATATGATGAAGAAGTAGCATTTGAGAAAATCAGTAAAGAACTAAAACACTTTGAAGAAAACCCAAGCCTAATTTGAATGAAACTGAAGCAATCAATTTAGAAGATCAGGATAATGTTAGGAAAACCAAGGTAAGTGTGCATTTGGAACGGCAAATCAAAGAAGAAATAATCAAAGCATTTTTTGAATACAAAGATATCTTTGCATGGTCATATGATGATATGCAAGGTTTGAGCACTGATTTGGTAGTTCATAAATTGCCAACTGATGTTGCATTCCCTCCTGTCAAGCATAAGTTAAGAAAGTTCAAGACTGACATGAGTGTGAAGTTTAAGGAAGAAATCACAAAGCAACTTGGGGAAAAAGTCATTCGGGTCACTCAATATCTCACTTGGTTAGCTAATGTTGTGACAGTACCAAAGAATGATGGTAAGACCAGGGTATGTGTTAATTATCACAATCTCAACAAGGCAAGCCCAAAGGATAACTTTCCATTGCCGAACATTCACATTTTGATCAATAATTGTGCCAAACATGAGATCGGGTCTTTTATGGATTATTACGCGGGCTATCACCAGATCCTGATGGATGAGGAAGATGCAGAAAAGATAGCATTCATCATGCCATGGGGAACATATTGCTACCGGATAATGCCATTTGGTTTGAAGAACGCTGGGAAAACTTACATGAGGGTGATGACTACCATATTTCATGACATGATACATAAGGAGATTGAGGTTTATGTAGATGATATGATCATAAATTCAAGGAAGCAGTCCGACCATGTCAGGAATTTGAGAAAAATTTTCCAAAGGCTCCGCAGGTACAACCTCAAGCTTAATCCAGCAAAATGTGCATTTGGTGTCCCGTCCGGGAAACTATTGGGATTCATAGTCAGTCGATGTGGTATTAAGTTGGATCCTTTGAAGATCAAAGTCATCCAAGAATTACCACCACCAAAGAACAAAGCCGAGGTGATGAGCCTGCTGAGGAGGTTAAATTACATCAGCAGATTTATTGCTCAACTCATGACAACCTGTGAGCCCATCTTTAGGTTGCTGAAGAAGAATGTTACGGTCAAGTGGACTGACGAATGTCAAGAAGCATTTGATAAGATCAAGAGATACCTGTCAAACCCACCTGTTCTAGTCCCGCCGGAGCTTGGGAGTTCCTTAATTCTCTATTTGACAGTACTGGATAATTCTTTTGGTTGTGTGTTGGGTCAACACGACATCACGGGCAAGAAAGAGCAAGCCATTTATTATCTCAGCAAGAAGTTCACTTCTTATGAGGTTAAGTACACTCTTCTTGAAAGGATATGTTGCACCCTAACTTGGGTGGCACAAAAGTTGAAGCATTATCTTTCATCCTACACTACTTACCTCATCTCTCGCATGGATCCTCTAAAGTATATCTTTCAGAAACCTATGCCCACAGGAAGACTTGCAAAGTGGCAGATTTTACTCACAGAGTTTGACATCATCTATGTGACTCGGACCGCACTGAAAGCCCAAGCCTTGGCCGATCACTTGGCCGAGAATTCGGTGGATGAAGAGTATAAGCCATTGAAGACTTATTTTCCTGATAAAAAAGTGATGCATATTGACGAGGATGACCATGATGAAAAGCCAGGTTGGAAACTCTTCTTTGATGGAGCTACTAATATGAAAGGTGTCAGAACAAGGGCTATACTCATTTCTGAAATAGGGCATCATTACCCCGTAACAGCTCAGCTTCAATTTTATTGCACCAACAACATGGCTAATAATTAAACTGAACAAAGGAAGTAAGGATATATATATATATATATATATATATATATATATATATATATATATATATATATATATATATATATATATATATATATATATATATATATATATATATATATATATATATATATATATATATATATATATATATATATATATATATATATATATATATATATATATATATATATATATATATATATATATATATATATATATATATATATATATATATATATATATATATATATATATATATATATATATATATATATATATATATATATATATATATATATATTTGACATTCAAGGATCTAAAATTAGGAATTGAGAATCATACTGCAATACATAATAGTGAAATACTGAATCACGCTGAGTTACATGATACTGGAATACTGGATCACACTGAGTTACATAATACTAGAATACTGAATCATACTGAGTTACATAATACTGAAATACTGAATCATACTGAGTTACATAATACTGCAATACTGAATAGGACTAGAATGAGACATGTATTCTTGAACTGATTATGAACACTGAAACTTCAATTGTTTATGACATGCTGAGTAAGCTATGCTGAGACTTAGGTACATCAAACCCAAGTCTATATTGAATACGAACTAAGCTCACAACGTTCATAATGAAAGTCATGAACGAGTTATGAAGCTAGAGAATAGAAGTTCTACAACTATTCAAGGAACTAGGCTTAACTATATTTCTGAGGCAATTGATACGTCGTAAAAGAAACGGAGTGTAGGGAGAATCATTAACATTCCCAAATATAGAGAGTTATCCTCACACACCTTAACTTCTTGTTCTTGAGCATAATACAACATTCGGCAACCCTTTCAACTTTAATCTATATTAATACAAGTCAAAAGGATTCCATTTTAGCAATAATACTCTTGTTTTGGTCACTTAGGCATTTTCTCAAACACTTGGTGGCATAAAGCTTCATAGTCCTTATTAATAGTGTCTCTACATCTAATAACTCATTCTCTTGCTCCTAGATAAATTATAAAGTCTCAAATGGTTATAATCAACATTATTCTTTATCACCCATAAGGTAAACAATACCCTTAACCAAGAATCAACAATCAACACCCAAACCTATAACCGTTCATGCTTTTCTATTAAACCCATCAACTCATATCTCATGAACTAGAGTCTGTAATCATTAATCCAATTCTAGAATAAATTAGAGGGTAAAGACATTACCTTTTTGAAGTTCAATCCCCTTGAATTCGAGTTCTAGGGTTCCTTCTCTCAACAACGATGTCCCAATCGAATATCAAATGATATGGAGGGTTTAGCCATGTTAATAAGATGTTGGAAAATTGAAATTAACTTAGAATCACCATTATAACTTACCTTGGGTGGTGGAGGGACCCTTAAGGAGTTAGGTTTTTGAGAGCTTTCCTTTCTAGAGCAAGTTTTTATGTTTTGGGGCTGTGGGGGACAAAATAGGGCTAAAAATGACTTCCCAAGTCAGCCACCACATCCCAGTAAGCCTGAATGTGGTCCCGACTGCGGTAAATTGCTGAAGCACTGCCTCACGACCATGGTCACGGTCAAACGCGGCAGAACGCGGTGGTTACACATTGTTCTGTAAAATAGGCATAACATTTTGCACAAAGCTCCGTTTGGGCTCTACATTATATCGTTGGAAAGCTATTTTAAAGGCCTACAGGTTGTATGCTTTGAGTTTTCCCAAATTCCTTAACATTTTTATTAAACCTTGCTTGAAGATGGGCCTTCTGCAAACTTAGTCGATTTTGTCAAATCTTATGCACCTCACTTTCCATCTTGATTTTGAAACAACTATTTTCACCCATAATCATCCTGATGGGACTTCACATGTCCAAAATATAACCTTACTACTCCTTTAACTCATTCATACCTAAGCCAAATTTACGGGGTGTTACATTATCTCCCCCTTGGGATCATTCGTCCTCGAATGATTGTCCTGTGTAACTTCTGCTAACTCCGAACCTTAAATGGGTCTAGTGGAAACATGAACTTTCATTAACACTTGCATACTAAATATAATGAATACATGATTACTGAACTGTTGAGATACTGAACTAAATGACTGCTGCATTGACTGAATATTGGTCTGCCATTGATACGTGAATACTGAACTAACATGGATATATGAACATTGAACTGACACAAATAAATGAGTATTGAACTAAGATCAATATCTGAGTACTAAACTGGCATGAGTATCTAAGTATTGGGCTGACATGAGTAGCTGAGTATTGAACTGACATGAGTATCTGAGTATTGGAAACTTGAATGTACGTGAAATATAGCAGGGACTATGCTTCCCCTTCTTGTCAAATCTCATAACACCTTTCATAGGCGAAACCTTCCGAAACACCCAATCATCAACTTGCAACTCTAGGTCACTATGCCACACGTTTGACTAGGAATTTTGGCGGTTCTGAGCCGTCTTCAAATGCTCTTGAATCAACTTAACTTCTCCATAGCCTGATAGACCAAATTTGGTCCCAACAACTCCCCTTCACCAACTTTGGACCAACCAATTGGCGATCTATACCTTCACCCATATAGAGTCTCGCACGTGCCATCTTGATACTAGAATGGTAGGTTATTATTAGAAAGGTCAATGAGAGGTATGTGATCATCCCAATTACTTTTAACATCAAGGACATATCCTCAACTTGTTTGAACAATGCGCTCTGCTTGGCCATCTTTCTGAGGATGAAACATTTGTGCCTAATCATTTCTGAAAGAACTTCTAAAAGTTTGTTGTAAGCTTAGCACCATAGTCCGAAATGACGGACAACGGAGTCCCATGCAATCAGATGATTTCCTGAATGTACAACTTGGTATAATCTTCTACTGAATCTATAGTCTTTACTGGCAATAAATGTGGTGACTTGGTAAGTCAATTTACAATCATCCAATCAAATCATTCTTTTAAAACGAGTAAGATAATCCTGTTATAAATTCCATATTTACCATCTTCACTCAAAATATATGTATTCTGTGATAAAACACTAGGCTTTCTGCTGCCCAACTTTTACTTGCTGACAATTCAGACAATTTGGCCACGAAGTCTGTGATGTTCTTTTTCATGTTGGTCCGCCAATAAACCTCCTTAAGACCATGATACATATTTGTGGTACTTGAGTAAATAGAATACCTAAAATTCTGGGCTCCTAGCATGATCTTCCCGCTTTAAGTCCATCTATGTCTGGAACACACAATCTATCGCGGTACCTCAAAGTACTATCATCTCCCCCTTATTCCAAAGCTATCATTTTATGCCTGTGAATCCCCTCTTTCAGCTACAACAAGTAGGGAACTTCAAACTATTTCTCCTTCACTTCGCCTACTAATAGGGAACAAGTCATATTCTACACAACAACTCTACTATCTTTGGAGTACGCAAATTAAACTACTAGTTAGGGTAAGTGGTAAACTTCTTTTACCAGAGTTGTCTTATCTACCTCAATCATGAGTTATACTTCCTACACTTGATTATCTTCTTAAGCATTTCCTGAAAACACTTATAGAATTATTGTGAGCTAAGTCTATACTCCGAAGATTAGAGTCTCATGTGATAGCACTACCCTCGTGATACATAACTGGGCATGATTTTAATAGTTCTCTCTCTCCCTTTTTATATATATATATCCCATGCTAACTATGCGGGTTTCAAATCTCCAAATAGACTTACTATCGATTTTCATATCTCCCTCTTAGACCAAAGGTCTTATACTTGCGGATCCTTCTCTTTTTGTTGGGATCCAAATAACTTTTCTTATCCTTAAAAATTCTTTGCACTTTATGTCAATGAAGACTCACCTTCTGACTTACTTTTGAGCAATTCTTCTTACTAGGAAAAACCCAAATTATTCACTTAACGGGAAGCTGGTGTATTCATAACTGTCATACACACACTCTACTCACACTATCAATCTTGTGGAGATCCCTTTTCGATAATTCTTAAAAGCTATTCTTCTATAGTTTGCTCTCTCACTGCCTAGCTAATTTTCTTCCCCCACTATCACTGTGCTTCAGGTTTAACTTAAACTCTTAAAGTTCTAACAAGCGTTCAATATTTCAAATCGTCATCCACTCACTAGAGTTAACCTGGCTAAGTAATTCAAATTGTACCTATACTAGCTCTGTTGAAAGTGCTAATTCACTGTATCTACTCAAACATACTCACTATTTTGTTACTAACCACCTGCTAGCATCATGTGTTCATGTTCTGCTTTGAAAAATTAAAGTGAAGCATAAGGTTATTTCTAACTTCCCTCATCATCCGACCTTATTGTGAGGTCGTATACTATCCTTTTTCTTGAACTATGTACATATATCACACTTAGGGAAAGTTCATCTATCGTAAATGAAATTGGAATATCTAACCCCTAAACTTTCTATATACTTCAAAATCACTTCAGACTATAAACATCTTGAGTAAACACTTAGCCACATAATCTAAGGGGGATATGCCATATCTTTTATCTTACATCAATAACTGCTTCTTATAGCAACTTACGAATGTGGTACTTCTAGTTCTGATTTGTATAAATCTAAACAACTTAAAATCTTTCCCTAAAATTCAATGTTGTCTGCTCTCGGTTCTCATTTCGTACATCATATTATTCTTAGCTATATTTCCCTTAAGCTCTTTTTTGTCCAAAACTATAGTGATCAATTATATGCCCGCTGTGGTTGAATTCTTAACCTGATACATCATGGGGTCTGAAATACGGATACACTGCCATACGTATCTGATAAATCACTTTATGCATCATCCGGTGAGTCTTGGGTCTTAATCCCTAAAACATGCGAAGATTTTGCTATAATCACTGTTACTTACATTTTTTTTTTAGCATCCATATGCATCACTGTATACTCACAAGTCTCCAGAAATTTTGATACACTGAAAATTGGAGATCCGGTAACTAAATAACAAATAACTGGCATACTGAATACCCATTAACCTGCTAACTAAAAGGCCGCTAACTGGTAACTAAGATAAACTGACAACCATAAAACATAATAACTGCTTTTGTACTTATTGATTAGGTTATGCTCTAATCTGTACTGCTATCCATTGCACCCCACTTTCAACATCCTATCAAATCTTATTTCTTACCAACATGTACTCCATAGTAATACCACGATAAGCAAATCATCTGTTCTAGAACCTTAGACTTTTCTTGCCTGTCACTTGGGTATTCGATACGTATGGAATTCGATAGTAAAAGAAGATTACCTATTGCTCTAATTTTCATGGCACGATCTAGAGTAGAAAGAAATGAGACAATCCTGGATGTCTTGGTAGTTAAGCATCTATATAAGTGGCCGAAACACACATATAAAGGAAACTCCACTGGACACAGCTTCATAGACTCCCTAGGACTCTTGAACCTAGTGCCCTGATACCAAGCTTTGTCATGCCCCGAACCTGGGCCCGGACGTAACACGACACTCGGTGCCTGACTATATATGACCGAGCGAACCAACTGGCTGGCTGAATCAACATGTGATATCCTAATATACTAAATACGGAAGATAAACTAACACATGTTGATATATTGAAAGTCTGGATGATATAAGTCAATGTACGGAAATACTAATACAATTCTGAAACATATTTTTAGCCAACATAGCTTAATATGAAAAGCATGAGACTTTGTCTAACTGTTACTCTAGTCTATGAAGCCTCTAATGAAGTACTGAAAACACTAACTATCTGTAAATGCTGAAAGACTATAAAGTAATGATAATGCCCCAAAAGAACTGGGGATCACCAAATAGCTGGTACGAGAATCCTAGTGCTCTGAATCATCAACCTGTAAATCATTACCTGCATTGTGAGATGCAGGCCCTGGGCAAAAGGGACATCAGTACATTTGAATTGCACTGGTATGTAAAGCAACTGAAATGAAGAATTAAAAATGCTGAAACTGAAACTAAGCTGATAACTGAGAATTGATAATTGATAACTGAAATGATAACTATTGAAACTGAAATAATAGCTGATAACTGATACCTAAACTGATAACTAATAATTAAACTGAACAAAGGAAGTAAGGATATGAATACTCCCTCTTCTGAATGATGAACATGTTGTTTATCTGAATATTAAACTGCGGCCTCAGGCCCAATATATGTATGTATGTATGTATATATATATCTGTGTGTGTGTGTGTGTGTGTGTATGCACAACTGCAGCGTCAGGCCCAAGTTTACGTATACATAAATGTGGCCTCAGGCCCAAAGATGCATAAAGCATTAATTGCGGCCTTAGGCCCAAATACAGGTGTTCGACATTCAAAGATCTAAAATTAGGAATTGAGAATCATATTGCAATACATAATAGTGAAATACTGAATCACGCTGAGTTACATGATACTGGAATACTAGATCATACTGAGTTACATAATACTGGAATACTGAATCATACTGAGTTACATAATACTGAAATACTGAACTATACTGAATTACATAATACTGGAATACTGAATAGGACCAGAATGAGACATGTATTCTTGAACTGATTATGAACACTAAAACTTCAACAGTTTATAACATGTTGAGTAAGCTATACTGAGACTTAGGGACATCAAACCCAAGTCTATATTGAATACGAACTGAGCTCACAACGTTCAGAATGAAAGTCATGAACGAGTTATGAAGCTAGAGAATAGAAGTTCTACAACTATTCAAGGAACTAGGCTTAACTATATTTCTGAGGCAATTGATACGTCGTAAAAAAAATGTAGTATAAGGAGAATCATTAAGATTCCCAAATATAGAGAGTTAGCCTCACATACCTTAACTTCCTTCTCTTGAGCATAATACAACATTTGCCAACCCTTTCAACTTCAATCTATATCAATACAAGTCAAAAGGATTCCATATTAGCAATAATACTCATGTTTTGGTCACTTAGGCATTTTCTCAAACACTTGGCGGCATAAAGCTTCATAGTCCTTATTAATAGTGTCTCTACACCCAATAACGCATTCTCTTGCTCCTAGATAAATTCTATAGTCTCAAATGTTTATAATCAACATCATTCTTTATCACCCATAAGGTAAACAATACCCTTAACCAAGAATCAACAATCAACACCCCAAACCTGTAACCGTTCATGCTTTTCTATCAAACACATCAATTCATATCTCATGAACTAGAGTCTGTAATCATTAATCCAATGCTAGAATAAATTAGAGGGTAAAAACATTACTTTTTTGAAGTTCAATCCCCTTGAATTCTAGTTCTAGGGTTCCTTCTCTCACCAACGATGTCCCAATCGAATATCTAATGATATGGAGGGTTTACCCCTGTTAATAAGATATTGGGAAATTGAAATTAACTTAGAATCACCATTAGAACTTACCTTGGATGGTGGAGGGACCCTTAAGGAGTTAGGTTTTTGAGAGCTTTCCTTTCTAGAGCAAGTTTTTATGTTTTGGGGCTGTGGGGGACGAAATAGGGCTAAAAAAATGCCTTTCCAAGTCAGTCACCGCGGTCTTGACCACAGTAAATAGCTGAAGCACTGCCTCACGACCGCGGTCGCAGTCAAACGCGGCCGAACGCGGTGGTTACACATTGTTCGATTTTGTCGAATCTTATGCACCTCACTTTCCATCTTGATTTTTAAACAACTATTTTCACCCATAATCATCCCGATGGGACTTCACATGTCCAAAGTATAACCTTACTACTCCTTTAACTCATTCATACATACCTAAGCCGAATTTACGGGGTGTTACAGAGCCCACCTGGAGAACGAGGTAATTCATTTCAAGTTTAAGAAAGAGGCATGCGCCTACCTGGAGAACGAGGGAATTCATTTCAAGTTTAAGCCAGAGGCAGGAGCCCACCTGGAGAACGAGGAAATTCATTTCAATTTTTATGTCAGTGGCAGGCGCCCACCCGGAGAACGAGGGAACTCATTTCAAGTTTTATGTCAGTGGCAGGCGCCCTACCTGGAGAACGAGGGAACTCATTTCAAGTTTTATGTCAGTGGCAGGCGCACACCTGGAGAATGAGGAGATTCATTTCAAGTTTTAAGTTATTGGCAGGCTCGCGACTGAAGAACGAGGGAATTCATTTCAGAGTTAAGCTCAAGCATCAAGACAACAACAGGGGCCCGCCTGAAGAATAGGGTTAATTCAAGTTAGAGGTAGCAGAAGCTCGGCTCAAGAATGCAAGTCGAATGTTCAAGATGCACAACAGAAGTGTAGAAGATTCAAGATCAAGTTTTTGATGACTCATAGATAAGAATCTTGTAACTCATGGATGATAGACTTATTTAATTTCTTCTCATATTGATTTTGGTGTAATAAGGAGTTTAGCAAGCAATAGTAGCAGCAACAGCAGTGAAATCACAGCTTCTCGGTAGTCCCAGCTACCAAAACCTCCAAAACTACACTGACCTGATTCCTTTGTAGCCAAGGATATGTAGGCAACCTCCGAAGCAAGGTTCGGTCAAACGTTTTCCTAAACGCTTCCCATGGAGTATCCAAACGGGCAAAAAATGCTCGTATTGGCTCACTTTATCTTTGCTCGAAAACTCTTCGTGTTTCCAAGCAAAACGGGACAGCTATGAGCACATGATTTTTGCCCAGCTTAATAATGCTCCTACAAAATTCAAAAGAATAGATTTTTCTAATTATGTTGGCTTTATAGAATTTTTAGGAATTCTTTGTCAATTGTTGTTTGCGTTTAGTTGCATATTTAATATATTTAAATAACAAGAAAGTACCAAAAATATTCAACATTTTATTGCATAGCATTTCTAGATCTTAATGGCATTTTAGCATTTAAATACATAAGCTAATTTCATTATTAAACGAAAATCACAAAAAATATGGTTCATTTTTACATTTTAGCTTTAGCTTTAAAATTTATATTTTTCTTTCATTAGTTTTAAGTTAATTAATTATTTTAATGTTAGAAATAGATAATTAATTTAATTCTACATATTTGGTTTTATTTAGGACTTAGTTTAGGTTTTTAATTAATTATATAGGATTTAAAAATCAAAAAAAAAAAGAAAAAGGAAAAAAAGAGCTTGGTTTGATTTCGAATTGGGCCACAACCATTTTTCAGTGGCCTAATTGACCTAAAAATCGCCCAAATCGCCTAGCCCAACCCCCTACCCGGTCCAGCCGTTCGTTCATGCCAAACTACCATGTTTATTGGACTTTTAATCTTTGCCTTGGATCAGTCATGATCCAATGGTTGGGAACTAAAGTTCCACTCCCTTTTAAGTGTCGGATTAGACCCATCCTAACCCAAAAACCTCACATAAACTCATCTCTCTCTCTCACTCCTGACTCTCACCACCGTCTGTCGCCCCACCGAAAATCGCCTGCGGTGGCGGCGACACCCCAAACCACCCCAAATTGATATCACACACTCCTCACACCCTCCTAAACCTTATTCCCCCATTAATTTTTCCAAAATTCTCACCAAGCCCGAAGAATTTCAAATCCGAAATTACTGATAACCTAATTCATCCCCTTTCTGATTTCTTTTGGTTTTTAGCCCTTTTGAAGTCATAACTTGCACCAATCAACTTCATTCTTTGTATACCACAAATTGTGGGCATTTCTACCTCGCCTCAAAGCCATTTGAATTCGGTCAAATTCATATTGACCGGCCAGAACCCATTTTGATCGTTGATTCTCTACTTTTTCGATGTGCGATAAGAAGTGCTATGCGTAGCATTGGAAGTTTGAAGAAATTTCGGCCAATGCTCGTGTGACAATTCTCATTACTTGCTGAAGCTCATTTGGCTCGTCGGATTCCGCCTTTGTTGATTTACTCGAGTTTTAATGAGGTAAATCCTCTTCCTTAGTTCTTTTGTTTTGTTCTTCTTCTTTTTCTTCTCCAGCCAGATAATTCTTCTGCTTTTTCCATTTTTTTAGATGTTCTGTCCTAATTAGCATTGTTAGTTTTAGTATAAAATCTAATTACACAGTTATTTAGGTTAAGTAAGCAACTGTTTAGGGTTAAATAAGTTACTGTTTTTAGGTTAAATAAGTTACTGTTCTATTATGATTTTTAGGTTCTTTGACTGTTTTCTGTTTCACTATTTAGTTTAGAAATTAGGCTCCAAGAGATAAATCACAAAAATAAGAAAAAGAGAAGAAAACGTGGAAATAGGAAGAAGTTTCTAGGAGAGGGACAGTTGTACAAAATCAGTTGCAAAAGATGTCAATTCCTGGATTTTTAGGGAAGCTAGTATAATATTCCCACACCCCTCTCCTTCACGCTCACATTCTATAAAATCACTCCTCCTCTCACAGACTTGACACACAACAAATACACTCTGAAAATTGACACTTTTTTCCTTCATTTTGAAGAATGTTTTACACAGAAGGTGACGATATTTTTCAGCAATTACTAAGTAGAAAAACTTTCTGGGTTCTTGAAGTTGGATTTTCTTTAGCTTCACTTGTTGTTGTTTCATTGTTCCTGCTGGTTTTCTGCTGCTATTTGGTTTCTTGCTACTACTCTTTCCAGTTGTTTCAGAAATTTATTTTCCTTTTTTATTCTTCTTTTCTGCTACAGGTATATGCTACACAACTGTAGTACCAATTTAAGCATGTGAACAAAATTTGAGTATCAATAAATGTGTTTTAAGCTTTTCCTATGTGCGCTAATTGCTTGCTTAAGCTACATGACTGCACTAAGTTCTTCTTTGATTTAGTTTTTCTATTCAATGTTAAATGTGTATCTTAAACAAGAATTGGTTTTACTTAGTTTTATATTGATTAGAAGTAATTCCTTACTAATATACATGTCAGGACTGCTCAAAAATATTTTCTGGCATTGTCATATACTTGCCAAACATGTATTAATCTAAGGTTGTCTTTGGTTCGAGGTTTCAAAAGATTCAAGTTGGGAATGGACTATTGAGATTTGGTTGTTATGGTGAAGTTAAGTTTTGGTTTATGAGTTTCCCTGTTTAGTGGTTTGTAATGCTTTAAAGCCATTTAATCCTTCAGTCTCATGGATATCCAGCTTTAATATCTCCTATGTTGTAATAATTTTGGACAAACTGATTTCGATTGCAGCCTGTACATAGACATATTTGTGTTTAAGTTTGAAATGAAGGTTAACCTTCAGTGATATCTATGTTGAATGTGTATTGATCTGAGATTAGCAGTTAGAGGACTAGTATTTTTACCTTACTGGAGGTTCCAAAGTCTTAGACCATGTATTGTTTGTTATTGATTTTTGTTAATCCGGAAACTAAGTGATGAAATCAAATCAGAGTTTAAACATGAGGAATTGCTATTTGTTGTAACGTGATTCAGTTTCAGAAATGGAAGTATAGAGCGCAGTAATTTCTGTTGTAATAAAAGTGATTTTAGCACAACGAAGCATGATAAATTGATTGTGTTTGTGTCACGACCCCAACCACCCTGGCCGTGATGGCGCCTATCGCAAAACTAGGCTAGCCGATTCGACATTTATAACAAAACTGGTCTTTCTGTAAATTCATTTACTAATCGGATATTATAACAAATCTTCCGTTTAAAACATTTCAAAACAAGCGGAAACAAATATGCAAAACATCAACCACTGCCCGATCCCGGTGTTACTAGTCATGAGCCACTAAAATACAATCTGGTACTGTCTACTCAATACAAGATGAGTCTGATAAAAACAAATACTAATAGATAGGAAGGAGAAAGGCAAGGTTGCGGACGCCGTGTAGCTACATTGCTAACTCTGAAAATGCTCTGAAGGAAGGAACAACTCTCACTCGGATGCCTTGGTACCTGGATCTGCACACAAGGTGCAGGGAGTAATGTGAGTACGCCAACTCAGTAAGTAACAATTATAAATAAAGACTGAGTGCAGTGACGAGCCTCTAAAATCATATACATCTCATAACATAGAATCTAAATGGAAATAACAAAGTCAAATCAGTAATTCAATTTCCGAACATCTCGTAAAAACTCCAGTTTCAATGAAAGTTGTTTAAAATATTTGTTCAATATTTTTCAATAGAGGCTCAGTATAAAAGAAGAGTGAAAATAGTAATTTCATAAAACAATCCCCTCTAGCAAAGTATCACTCATATATATAAATATATAGCCCCTCGGGCAAGCTTCTCAGTCAATCGTGACTCAACTCTCATCAATCAGCATTCACACTCAGCACTCTCGCTAAATAGATATCTAATAATAACCATTGTGGCATGCAGTCCAATCCATAAATATATAGTCGACAGCGCTCACTGGGGTGTGCAGATTCTAGAGGGGCTCCTACAGCCCAAACGCTATATCGTTGCAGTGCGCAGCCTGATCCAACATATCACCGCGGCGTGTAGCTCGATCCATACACACACACACACACACACACACACACACACACACACACACACACACACACACATATATATATATATATATATATATATATATATATATATATATATATATATATATATATATATATATATATACGGTGTGCATCCCGATCTATAAATATATAATCCTCACCATCAGGCCCTCGGCCTCACTCAACATCAACCTCACAGCCACTCGGGCATTTCAGTGAAAAATTAGGGAACTTAGCTCAAACAATTTTCATATATTTAAAAGTAGAGTAATGAAACTGAATCAAACAATAAGCAGGTAAAAATCATGACTGAGGATATTCTTTCGAATCAAAACAGTGCGAGAATAGTAGTAAAATACCCCTGAGGGTCCAAACAGTATGGCACAAGGCCCCAAACATGGCATTTAGCAAGTTAATAGAATTATTTCTAAATACATAGATTTCATATAGAGTTTATCAAAATATGAAACTCTACAGTTGCCACGGGACGGACCAAGTCACAATCCCTATCGGTGCACGCCCACACATCCGTCACCTAGCATGTGCGTCACCTCATTTATCAAAAATAATACAAAATTCCGGAGTATTATACCCTCAGATCTAGATTTATAATAGTTACTTACCTTGAACCGGATGAGGATCTACTCCGGAATGCTCTTGCCTCTCGACTCGGCCTCAAATCGCCTCAAATCTATCCAAAATCAGAATCATATCATCAATACATGCCAAAAGAATAAAACACACACGAAAATTATCAAATTAGACCCAAAACCCCGAATTTGCTCAAACCCGGCCCCTAGGACCACGTCTCGGAATCCAACAAAAATCACAAAACTAGAAACTCCTTTCATTCCCGAGTCTATACATATCAAAATCATCAAAAACCGGACCTCAAATGGCCCCTCAAATCCCTAATTTAAATTCTCCAATTTCAAGCCCTAATCTCCCAATTTCTTCTCAAATTCCCACTAATATCATGATTAAACAATGGAATAATCCTCATAAATACAAGATACAAGGCCCAAGTAGCTTACCTCTCTGAAAACATTTGATTCCCTCTTGAAATCATAGCCCCGAGCTCCAACTCATCCAAAAATGGTGAAAAAATGGCAGAAATTCGCGAAGAGAGCCTTTTATACTTTTTGCCCAGCTATTTCCGCATCTGCGGACAATATCTCGCACCTGCGGGCCGCTTCTGTGCCCAAAAATCCGCACCTGCGGAAATCACTTAAGTCCTCGAATGCTACACCTGAGCCCCAGATCTCGCACTTGCGGGCTCGCAGATGTGGTCCATCCCTCCATCCTGCAACCAATGCCACTTCTACGGCTCGCACCTGCGGTCCCCAATCCACAGGTGCGGTTATGACAGAAAACAGCAGCTTCAGCTGCAACTCCAATTTTCCAACTCTCCGATAACCCTTCAAAATCATCCCGAGGCCCTCAAGACCTCAACCAAACCTGCCAATAAGTCATATACCACTATTCAAACTTACTCAAACCTTTGGAACACTCTAAACAATATCAAAACACCAAATCACCCTCGGATTCAAGCCTGAGGATTTCTAAACTTCTGAATTCAGCAAACGATACAAAGACCTATCAAACCTCATCCGAATGACCTGAAATTTTGCACACACGTGACAAATGACACAACAGACCTACTCCAGTTTTCGGAATTCCATTCCGACCCCGATATCAAAATTTCCACTGCCGACCGAAAAATGCCAACTTTTCAGTTTTGCCAATTCAAGCCTAAATCTACCACGGACCTCCAAAATACATTCCGAACACGTTCCTAAGTTCAAAATTACCTAACAAAACTATCCAAACCATCAAAATTCACATCTGAAACCTTCTACTCATAAGTCAGTATCGATTGACTTTTCCAACATAAGCTTCTACATAAAAGACTAAGTATCTCATTCCACTCCACGACCACTCCGAACTCGAACCAACCAACACGATACGACAAAATACAACTAAACAATACATAAAGAAGCAGAAATGGGGAAAAAGGAACTGTAACTCATGAAACGACCGGCCGGGTTGTTGTATCCTCCCCCTCTTAAACAAACGTCCGTCCTTGAACGAGTCATGAAACATACCTGGAACCTCAAATAGGTGACGATATCTGCTCCACATCTCCTGCTCAACCTCCCAAGTAGCCTCCTCCAGGGGCCGACCTCTCCACTGCACTCTCACAGAAGCAATATCCTTTGATCTCAACTTTCGGACGTGTCGTTCCAAAATAGCCACTAGCTCTACATCATAAGTCAAATCACTGTCTAATTGATTCGTACTAAAATCCAAGACATGAGACGAATCGCCAACATACTTCCAGAGCATAGAAACATGAAATATTGGATGCGCACTCGACAAGCTAGGGGCCAAAGCCAGCTCATAAGCCACCTCCCCAATCCTCCGAAGCACCTCAAAAGGCCCAATGAATCGAGGACTCAATTTACTCTTCTTCTGAAATCTCATAACACCCTTCATGGGTGAAACCTTCAGTAGAACCTTCTCCCCAACCATGTAAGACACATCACGAACCTTCCTATTAGCATAACTCTTTTGTCTCGACTGCACTGTACGAAGTCGCTCCTAAATCACTTTCACCTTGTTCAAAGCTTCCTGCACCAAGTTTGTACCCAAAAGCCTGGCCTCGCCCGGCTCAAACCATTCTACTGGAGATCTACATCGTCCCCCATATAAAGCCTCGTATGGAGCCATATGAATACTCGACTGATAAATGTTGTTATACGTAAACTCTACGAGCGGTAGAAACTTATCCCATGAACCCCCAAAATCAATAACACAAGCGCACAACATGTCCTCCAATATCTGAATAGTGCGCTTGGATTGACCATCCATCTGAGGGTGAAAAGTTGTGCTCAACTCAAAATGAGTACCCAACTCTCGCTGTGCGGCTCTCCAAAACTGCAAAGTGAACTGAGCACCTCTATCTGAAATGATGGAAACTGGGATACCATGAAGGTGAACAATCTCTCGGATATAAATCTTAGCTAACCGCTCAGAAGAATAGGTGGTACACACAGGAATGAAGTGCGCGGACTTGGTCAGCCGATCCACAATCACCTAAATAGCATCAAACTTCCTCAGAGTCCATGGGAGTCCAACTACGAAATCCATGGTGATCCTCTCCCACTTCCACTTTGGAATATCTATCTGCTGAAGCAAGCCTCCAGCTCTCTGATGCTCGTATTTCATCTACTGACAAATGAGACACCGAGCTACAAATCCCACTATATCTTTCTTCATCCTCCTCCACCAGTAGTGCTATCTCAAATCCTGATACAACTTCGTGGCACCCAGATGGATGGAATACCACGAGCTATGAGCCTCCTCCAGAATCAACTCCCGAAGCCCATTCAAATTGGTCACACATATTCAGCCCTACATCCTCAATACCCCATCATCACAAATAGTCATATCTCTGGCATTGTCGTGCTGAACTCTGTCCTTGAGGACAAGCAAATGAGGATCATCATATTGGCGCTCTCTGATGCGATCAAACAAGGAAGACCGAGAAACCACACAAGCTAAAATCCGACTAGGCTCCGAAATATCCAATCTCACAAACCGATTGGCCAAGGCCTACACATCAACTACAAGAGACCTCTCCCCGATAGGAATATATGCCAAACTGCCCATACTCACCGCCTTCTTACTCAAGGCATCGGCCGCAACATTGACCTTCCCCGGGTGATACAAGATAGTAATATCATAGTCCTTTAACAGCTCCAACCATCTCCGCTGCCTCAAATTGAGATCCTTCTGCTTGAACAAGTGTTGGAGGATATGATGATCAGTAAACACCTCACAAGACACACCATAGAGATAGTGCGTCCAAATCTTTAATGCGTGAACAATGACAGCCAACTCCAAATCATGAACAGGGTAGTTCTTGTCATGGGGCTTCAACTAACGAGAAGCATAAGCAATTATCTACTCTCCTGCATCAACACACACCCAATACCAACTCTAGAGGCATCACAATTTACTATATATGAACCTAAAGCTGATGGCAAAACTAATACTGGAGTTATGGCCAAGGCAATCTTGAGCTTCTGGAAGCTCGCCTCATACTCATTCAACCACCTAAATGGAGCACCATTTTGAGTCAATTTGGTCAAGGGTGATGCAATAGATGAAAACCCCTGAATGAACCGACGGTAATAACCTGCCAAACTAAGAAAGCTGCAAATCTCTGTGGCCAAGACGGTCTGGGTCAACTCTGAACCGCCTTTATCTTCTTCGGATCAACCTGAATACCCTCACTAGACACCATGTGCCCCAAGAAAGCCACTGAACTGAGCCAAAACTCACACTTGGAAAACTTTGCATAAAGTTTCTCCTCCCTCAAGCGTTGCAATACAACTCTCAAATGCTCAACGTGCTCCTCCTGACTACGCTAGTATACGAGAATATCATCAATGAATACAAATACAAAAGAGTCGAGATAAGGCCGAAACATGTTGTTCATCAAATGCATGAACATTGCTAGGGCATTGGTCAGCCCAAAAGGCATCACAAGGAACTCATAATGACTATATCGGGTCCTAAAAGTCATCTTAAGAATATCCGAGACACTGATATTTATTGGTGATACCATGACCGGAGATCAATCTTGGAGAACACCCTCGCTCCCTGAAGCTGGTCAAATAAATCATCTATATGAGGCAAAAGATACTTGTTCTTGATTGTGACTTTGTTCAACTGCCTGTAATTAATGCACATCCTCATCGTGCCATCCTTCTTCTTCACAAATAGAACAGGCGCACCCCAAGATGACACACTATGCCGAATAAACCCCTTATCAAGGAGTTCCTGAAGCTGCTCCTTCAACTCTATCGGTGCCATACGTTACGGTGGAATAGAAATGGGCTGAGTGCCCGGCACCAAATCAATACTGAAGTCAATTTCCCTGTCCAGTGGAATGCCTGGCAGGTCCACATGAAACACATTCGGAAAATCCCTCACTACTGGAACAGAATCGATACTAGGAGTCTCTGCACTGACATCCCTCACAAAAGCCAAATAAGAAAGACAACCCTTCCAGACCATCCGCTGGGCCTTCATAAATAAAATCACCCTACTAGGAAAAAAATAAGTCAAACCTCGCCACTCAATCCGTGGCACACCTTGCATAGCCAACGTCATTGTCTTAGCATGAAAGGCCAAAATAGCACGACACGGAGATAGCCAATCCATGCCTAATATCACATCAAAATCCACCATACAAGGCAACAGAAGGTCCACTCAGGTCTCCAAACCCCCAATAGTTACCACACACGACCGATATACACAGTCGACAATAATATTATCACCCACCGGAGAAGATACATGAGCAGATGAAACAAGAGACTCATGGGGCATATCCAAATAACTGGCAAAATATGATGACACATATGAAAAAGTGGAACCAGGATCAAATAAGATAGAGGCATTTCTATGGCAAACTGAGACAATACATTTAATCACGGCATTTGAAGTGATAGCATCTGGTCTGGCTGGGAGTGCATAGAAACGGGCCTGACCACCACTTGATCGACCTCCCCCTCTAGGGCTGCCCCTAGCTGACTGACCCCCACCCTTAGCTGCCTGGGCGGGTGGTAAACTAACTGGAGCTGAAGTCGAGGGCTGACTCCTCTACTGAGATGTACCCCCAAGAAGACGAGGACACTGTCTCCTCATACACCCAAACTCTCCACACTTATAACAACTCCCTGGTGCGGGGTACAGGGACTGAAGGGAACCCCGAGCACCGGGATGACTAGTAGAAAAACCTGGCATGGAAGAGCCCTGAACTGATGGAGCACGAGACAAACTCTCAGATGGAAGGGCACTTTGTAATGAATGGCCCTGATGAGACCTATGAGAACCATGGTCCGATGATGCCCCATGATGAACTGGGCGAGCTGATTGAGCATGTCTGAATGGACGGCCTCTGCCGTGCTGAAACTGACCTCTCGAAGCAACACCACCAAAACTACTAGATCCCTGAGACCTCTTGGCCTCACTCTCATCTCGCTCCTAGCGACAAACTGACTCAATCTCTCGAGCAATATCAACAACCTGCTCAAAAGTAGCACCTGACACCCTCTCTCTCGTCATGAGAATCCGAAGCTGATATGTAAGGCCATCCACAAACCTCCTAATCCACTCCCTAATCGTGGGAACTAACCAAACAGCATGACGAGCTAGCTCTTAAAATCTCATCTCATACTGCGTCGCAGACATATCATTCTGATGCAACTGCTCGAACTGCCTGCGCAGCTCCTCCCTGCGAGACTATGGCACATACTTCTACAAAAAGAGAGTGAAGAGTTGTTGCTAGGTAAGTTGTGCTGCACCAACAGGCCTACGCCTCTCATAAGCCTCCTACCAAGTAAAGGCAGCTCCTGAATGAACGAGACCCCACTAGTCTCCAAAATACCTGCAATCAGAAGCACCCTCTGACACTTGTCCAAGAAACCCTGGGCAACCTCTCCTTCTACACCACTGAAAGCCGAAGACTGAAGTCTACCAAACCTCTCCAATCAACGTTCCTCGTCGTCAGGCATAACTGGTACCACATAATCCCGAGCAGGTGCAACCGGCTGGGCTGGTGGTGCCCCTGGGGTATGAAGTCCCTACACAACCTGCTCAGGCATGCAAGCGACGGGAGTCTGGGTGCCTCCCCCGGCCTGAGAAGTAGTTGAGGCCGTAGTAACTGAGGCCACATGAGCCAGGCTAGTACACTGATAGAATCTGGGCTAGGGCCTCCTGAAGGCCTAGAATAACAATCGGCACAGCTGGTGCCTGAGCTTGTTCTGCTGGAGTATCCGCAACTAGGACATGATCGTGAACTGGGGCGGCTGGTGGATCTACAGGTGATGCACTAGCTGCTACACCCCTGCCCCTACTACAACCTCAACCGCGACCTCGTCCTCTAGTAGCCCCAATTGGTAGTACTGGTGGTCGTCCGTCTTGACCGGTAGCACATGTCCTCACCATCCGTGAGAGCATAGAATATGAGAAGTTTAGTTACCAGAGTCAACAGATTCACACGACAGGAATTCAAGAATGTGAAGTTTTTTCCTAAAGGTTCTATAGCCTCTCGAAGATAAGTACAGACGTCTTCGTACTGATCCGCAAGACTCTACTAAACTTTCTCATGACTAGTGAGACCTATGTAACCTAGGCTCTGATACCAACTTGTCATGATCCCAAACCACCCCGGCCGTAATGGCGCTTATCACAGAACTAGGCTAGCCGATTCGACATTTATAACAAAACTGGTCTTTCTCTAAATTCATTTACTAATAGGATATTATAACAAATCTTCTGTTTAAAACATTTCAAAACAAGCGGAGACAAATATGAAAACCATCAACCACTGCCCGATCCCGGTGTCACTAGTCATGAGCCACTAAAATACAATCTGGTACTGTCTACTCAATACAAGATGAGTCTGATAAAAACAAATACTAATAGATAGGAAGGAGAAAGGCAAGGTTGCAGATGCCGTGCAGCTACCTTGCTAACTTCGGAAATGCTGTGAAGGAAGGAACAACTCTCACTCGGATGCCCTGGCACCTGGATCTGCACACAAGGTGCAAGGAGTAATGTGAGTACGCCAACTCAGTAAGTAACAATTATAAATAAAGGCTGAGTGCAGTGACGGGCATTTAAAATCATATACATATCATAATATAGAATCTAAATGGAAATAACAAAGTCAAATCAGTAATTCAATTTCCGAACATCTCGTAAAAACTCCAATTTCAATGAAAGTTGTTTAAAACATTTGTTCAACATTTTCAATAGAGACTTAGTATAAAAGAAGAGTGAAACAGTAATTTCGTAAAACAATCCCCTCGGGCAAAGTATCATTCATATATATATATATATATATATATATATATATATATATATATATATATATATATAGCCCCTCGGGCAAGTCTCTCAGTCACTCATGACTCAAATCTCATCAATTAGCACTCACACTCACCACTCCCGCTCAATAGATATCTCATATAACCGCTGCGGCGTACAGCCCGATCCATAAATATATAGTTGACTACGCTCACTGGGGGTGTGCAGACGCCGGAGGGGCTCCTATAGCCCAAGCGCTATATCACTACAGCATGCATCCTGATCCAATATATTGCTACGGCGTACAGCCCGATCCATACACACACACACACACACACACACACACACACACATATATATATATATTGTTGTGGCGTGTAGCCCGATCCATAAATATATAATCCTTACCATCAGGCCCTCGGCCTCTCTCAGTCATCAACCTCGCAGCCACTCGGGCATTTCAGTGAAAAATCAGGGAACTCAGCCCAAACAATTTTCATATACTTAAAAGTAGAGTAATCAAACTGAATCAAATAATAAATAGGTAAAAATCATTACTGAGGATATGCTTTCGAATCAAAACAGTGCGAGGATAGTAATAAAATACCCCTGAGGGTCCAAATAGTACGGCACAAGGCCCCAAACATGGCATTTAGCCCAAGTTAACAAAAATAATTCTAAACACATAGATTTCATATAGAGTTTATCAAAATATGCAACTCTACAGTTGCCACGGAATGGACCAACTCACAATCCCTACCGATGCATGCCCATACGCCCGTCACCTAGCATGTGTGTCACCTCATTTATTAAAAATAATATGAAATTTTGGGGTTTCATACCCTCAGATCTAGATTTACAATCGTTACTTACCTCGAACCGGACGAGGATCTACTCCGAAATGCTCTTGCCTCTCGACTCGGCCTCAAATCACCTCGAATCTATCCAAATCAGAATCATATCATCAATACATGGAAAAAGAACAAAACCCACACGAAAATTATCAAATTAGACCCAAAATCTCGAATTTGCTCAAACCCGAACCCCGGGTCCACGTCTCAGAATCCAACAAAAATCACAAAACTAGAAACTCCTTTCACTTCCGAGCCTATACATACCAAAATCATCAAAATCAGACATCAAATGGCCCCTCAAATCCCCAATTTAAACTCTCCAATTTCAAGCCCTAATCTCTCAATTTCTTCTCAAATTTTCCCACTAATATCATGATTAAACAATGGAATAATCATCATAAACACAAGATATAAGGCCCAAGTAGCTTACCTCTCTAAAAAACAATTGATTCCCTCTTGAAATCACAGCCCCCAAGCTCCAACTCATCCAAAAATAGGGAAGAAATGGTAGAAATTCGTGAAGAGGGCCTTTTATACTTTCTGCCCAGCTATTTCCGCATCTGCGGATAATATCTCGCACCTTTGGGCCGCTTCTGTGTCTAAAAATCCGCACCTGCGGAAATCACTTAAGTCCTCAGACGTCGCACCTGCGCCCCAGGTCTCGCAGATGCAGTCCAGCCCTCTGCTCCTGCGACCAATGCTGCTTCAGCGGTCTCCTTTCCGCTTCTGCGGCTCGCACCTGCGGTCCCCAATCCACAAGTGCGGTTATGATAGAAAATAGTAGCTTCAGCTGCAACTCCAATTTTCCAACTCTCTGATAACTCTTCGAAATCATCCCGAGGCCTTCGAGACCTCAACCAAACCAGCCAATAAGTCATATACCACTATTCAAACTTACTCAAATCTTCGGAACACTCAAAACAACATCAAAACACCAAATCACCCTCGGATTCAAGCCTAAGGATTTCCAAACTTTCGAATTCCGCAAACGGTATAAAAACATGTCAAACCTCATCCGAATGACCTAATATTTTGCACACACGTCACAAATGACACAACGGACCTACTCCAATTTTTGGAATTCCATTCTAACCCCGATATCATGATTTCTACTATCGACTGGAAAACGCCAAATTTCCAATTTTGCCAATTCAAGCCTAAATCTACTACGGACCTCCAAAATACATTTTGAATACGCTCCTAAGTCCAAATTCACCTAATAAAGCTATCTGAACCATCAGAATTCACATCCGAGACCTTCTACTCATAAGTCAACAGCCTGTTGACTTTTCCAACTTAAGCTTCTACATAAGAGACTAAGTGTCTCATTCCACTCCACGACCACTCCGAGTCCGAACCAACTAATACGATACGATGAAATACAGCTGAATAATACATAAAGAAGCAGAAATGAGGAAAACGGGACTGTAACTCATGAAACGACCGGTCGGGTTGTTACAGTTTGTGAGTATTTATTTATGTTAGTGTGTTAAGCTCTTGTAGAAATGCCTGAACAAAATTTCAGAATCTTTAGGCTTGGTTAATTATCCCATATGAAGCTTTTGGCATGGAACTGGGCCTTATTTTCAGGCCCAAGTGAAAATTTGCCTCATTGTAGGGGCAGATCACTTCCTTCCAAATTGAGGCATTTCTGGGCTTTACCCCAAGCCCCAAAGCTGCTGATGTTTGACCTTTTGGAGGTCTTAACATGAATTCCACAATCATGCCCAAATGTTAACCCAATTGTCTTTAAATAAAAGCAAATCATTTGAGTATAGTTAGTTCTTTCATTAACTTTAATCTCGCTTAGTGCTAATTATGGTCACATTGACATTTTATTTTAAACTGATTTCTAATTCCAAATCCAATACACTCTGAAATATGTAAACTTAGTTTATTCACTAACTAACTTAAGTCCTTTTTCAAATATATTAAAACATTTAGGAAAGTTTTAACATTCGTAGAAATGCTTTAAGCGCACACCTTAATTTATTATCGTGATTATGTACACGTTCGCGTGACACAATTACGATTTCTAAAAATGAGTGTTCGTAGCAATGCTTTAGGTGCACTTTTAATCTACTAATGTGATTGTGTACACGTTCTCGTGATATAGTTACGATTCCCAAAAATAAATCAAAGTATGCCTTTGCGCAACTTTGGCCAAACAATCTCTCATTAATAAAGCGTGATTAATTGTATGCACATACGCGTGACATGATTTTAGTGCCCCAAATAAAACGGGCTTACACACATGTGACCCGTTTCAAAGATAAATCCATAAACGTCGTAATTAAAATGGTAAGAGGTGAAATGCACATAGGTTCTAAAATGAGTAATTAAACAATTTAATTAAGTCAGGTATGTTTAAAGAGACCGTGCTAAAACAACGAAATTTGGGAATGCCTAATACCTTCTCCCGGGTTAACAGAATTACTTACCCGGTGTTTTAGTTTTTGAATACTTTAAATCAGAGTCAATTTTCCTCGATCTGGGATTTAAAATAAACTGGTGAGTTGGGACAATATATAATTATCCCAAGTGGCGACTCTGATTAAATAAGTAATTCCATTTTGATTATTGTCACTTTAATTAGAAAAATTCCCGATCCCCTCAAAAAAAGAGGTGTGACACTTGTGTGTTTTTAGGGTATCCTTTAGGACAAAAAGGATACAAAGTGTAACACCCCGTACATTCGGACTAGGTGTAAATATGTTAAATGGGTATTAATTTGATATTTTACACATATGAAGTCCTAAAGGGATGATTATTGGTGAAAATAGTTGTTTCGAAATCAAGATGGAGAGTGAGGTGCATAAGATTTGACAAAATCGACTAAATTTACAAAAGGTCCATCTTCTAGTAGCAGTTAGTGAAATTATGTAAGGAATTTTGGAAAATTCAAAATATGAAAGTAGTAGGCCTTGAAATAGCTTTCCAACGATATATTATGGAGCCCGAACAGATCTCTGTGAAAAAAGTTATGTGCATTTTACAGAACAGTACGCAATATGCGCGCCCCGAGCGCGGCAGCGCACTTGTGGCAGTGTTACTACCATTTTGTAAGGTCAGGTGCACGGTTAGGCCTACAGGTGCGTAGGGGCGCACTTGGGGCGACCATTTTAAAGTTCTACTTCGTCCCCCACACCCCCAAAACATAAAAACTTGCTTTAAGAAAGGGGAGCTCTCAAAACCCTAACTCCTTAAGGGTCCCTCCACCACCCAAGGTAAGTTCTAATGGTGATTCTAAGTTAATTTCAATTTCTCAACATCTTATTAACATGGGTAAACCCTCCATATCATTAGATATTCAATTGGGACATCATTGTTGAGAGAATAAATCCTAGAACTCGAATTCAAGAGGATTGAACTTCAAAAAGGTAATGTCTTCACCCTCTAATTGATTCTAGCATCGGATTAATGATTATAGAATCTAGTTCATGAGATATGAGTTAATGGGTATGATAGAAAATCATGAACGGTTATAGATTTGGGTTGTTTATTGTTGATTGTTGGTTAAGGGTATTGTTTACCTTATGGGTGATAAAGAATGATGTTGATTATAACCATTTAAGGCTTTAGAATTTATCTAGGAGCAAGAGAATGGGTTATTGGGTGTAGAGACGCCATTAATAAGGACTATGAAGTTTTTTTCTCACCAACTATTTGATAAAATGCCTAAGTGACCAAAATATGAGTATCATTGCTAATATAGAATCCCTTTGACTAGTATTATTGTAGATCAAAGTTGAAAGGGTTGACAAACGTTGTATTATGCTCAAGGACAGAAAGTTAGGGTATGTGAGGTTAACTTCCTATGTTTGGAAATGTTAATGATTCTCATTACACTCTGTTTCTTTTACCACATTACTAATTACCTCAAAAATATAGTTTAGCCTAGTTCCTTGAATAGTTGTAGAACTTCTATTCTTTAGCTTCATAACTCGTTCATGACTTTCATTCTGAACGTTGTGAGCTCAGTGCGTATTCAATATAGACTTGGGTTTGATTCCCCCGAATCTTAGTATAGATTATTCAGTATGCCATAAACAGTTGAAGTTTTAGTTTTCATAATCAGTTGAAGAATACATGTCTCAGTCTAGTCCTATCCAGTATTCCAGTATTATGTAACTCAGTGTGATCCAGTATTCCAATATCATGTAACTCAATGTGATTTAGTATTTTCACTATCATGTATTGTAGTATGATTCTCAATTCCTGATTTTAAATCCCTGAATGTCGAACACCTGTATTTGGGCCTGAGGCCGTAGTTAATGTTTTATGCATATTTGGGCCTGAGGGCGCAGTTTATGCTTTATGCGTCTTTGGGCCTGAGGCCGCAGTTATGTATATGTATACTTGGGCCCGAGGCTGAAATTGTGCACATATATATATTGAGCCTGAGGCCGCAGTTTAATATTCAGATAAACAGGTTGTTCATCTTTCAGAAGAGGGAGTATTCATATCCTTACTTCCTTTGTTCAGTTCAGTTATCACTTATCATTTCAGTTATCAGTTATTAGTTTAGTTATCAATTATCAATTATCATTTCAGTTTCAGTTTCAATAGTTTTCATTTTAGTTATCAATTATCAATTCTCAATTATCAACTCAGTATTAGTTTCAGCAATTATAGTTCTTTCTTTCAGTTGTTTTACATACCAGTGCAATTCAAATGTACTGACGTCCCTTTTGCCCGGGGCCTGCATCTCACGATGCAAGTAATAATTTACAGGTTGGTGATTCAGAGCGCTAGGATTCTCGTACCAGCTATTTGGTGATCCCCAGTTCTTTCGGGGCATTATAATTACCTTACAGATTTCAGTATTGTTAGACAGTCAGTGTTTTCAGTACTTCATTAGAGGCTTCATAGACTAGAGTAACTGTTAGATAGAGTCTCAGGCTTTTCATGTTAAGCTATGTTGGTTGCAAATATGTTTCAGAATTGTATTAGTATTTCCGCACTTTGGTTTATATCATCCAGACTTTCAGTATATCAGCATGTGTTAGTTTATCTTCCGCATTTAGTATGTTATGATATCACATGTTGATTCAGCCAACCAGTTGGTTCGCTCGGTCACATGTAGTCAGGCATCGAGTGTCGTGTTACGTCCAGGCCTAAGTTCGGGGCGTGACAAAGCTTGGTATCAGAGCACTAGGTTCAAGAGTCCTAGGGAGTCTATGAAGTCGTGTCCTATGGAGTTTCCTTTATATGTGTGTGCCGGCCACTCATATAAATAGTTAACTACCAAGACATCCAGGATTGTCTCATCTCTTTCTACTCTAAATCGTGTCATGAAGATTAGAGCAATAAACCTTCTCTTCCTATTGAATTCCAAATGTGTTGGATGCCCAAGCGACGCGCAGGAGAAACCTAAGGTCCTAGAGAGGATAATTGTCCATTGTGGTATAATTATGGAGTACAGGTTGGTAAATATAAGACTTGAGAGGATGTTAAAAGTGGGATGCAATGTATAGTAGTACAGATTAAAGCATAACCTTATCAGAAAGTACAAAAGCAGTTATAATGTCTTATGGTTATCAGTTTCAGTTAGCAAGTTTATGGTTATTCAGTACGCCAGTATTCAGTTATATGTTTACCAAATATCTAATTTTCTATGTATCAAAATTTTTGGTGACTTGTGAGTATACAGTGATACCTATGGGTGCTAAAAGAAAATGTAAGTAACGGTGATTATAGCAAAATCTTCGCATACTTTAGGTCTGGATTAAGACCATGACTCACCGAATGGCGCAGGAAGTGACTTATCAGATGATGGTATACTTTGAAGGATAAGTTTGTGCATGGTAGTGTATTCGTATGTGTTTTACCTCCTAGAACAACTTCATTTAATTCTTGGAAATGGATCCACAAGTTGGATGATGATAGTTCAGATGTCAGACCCTAACATTGGTCACTATAGTTTTGGACAGAAAAGAGCCTACGGGTAAAATACCTAGGAGTCAGAAACGTTTGTTATTACCAAGATGTGATTTCGTACAACTCACGCAAATGACTAGAAGATATGATGTATGCAATGAGAACCAAGAGCAGCTAATAGTGAATTTCAGGGAACGACTTTATGTTGTTCATATTTATTCAAACCAGAACTAGAAGTACCACATTAGTAAGCTACTATAAGAAGCAGGATGTAAGATAAAAGATATGGCAGTTCTCCCTTAGGTCATGTGATTGAGTGATGACCGCGGATGTTTATTGTATGATATGTTTTTGTATTATATAGAAAGTTTGGGGTTAGATATTCTAATTTTGTTTAAGACAAATGAACTTTCCCTAAGTTTGATCCATGTACATGGTCCAAAAAAAGAAAAAATATTTCTCAGAAGAAAGTTGGAAGATGAGTCATCATTGACGTAGAAGGAAAAAAATTGAAGAAGATAAGAAACGTTGTTCGGATCCCAACAAAGGAGAAGGATCCGCAAGTATAAGACATTTGGTCTAAGGGGTGATGTGAAAACCATCAGTAAGTCCAGATGGATATTTGAAACTCGAATAGTTAGCATGGGATACGAAAAAGAAAATCAGTTCGGTAATGAGGAAAATTGTATAATTACCACATGGATTATGTCTAGCATGTGTAAGGAACACAAAGTGAATAGAATGATCACTAAGCTTAGTTATTGCTGATAAATTGTTCATAGAAAAGCTATAAAATTATGCCTAGTTATGTATCACGAGGGTAGCTCCATTGCACGAGACTCTAATCTTCGGATTATAGACTTAGCTCACAACAATTCTATGAGTGTTTTCAGGAAGTATCTTAAACAGATAATCAAGTATGAGAAGTACAACTCATGATTGAGGAAGAAAATAGATATATAGTGAAAGAAGTTCACCAGCCAAGATAGGAGTTCGACTTCGGACTCCGAAGATGACGGAGTTATTATCTAGACTTGTTCCCCCTTAGTAGCCGAAGAGAAGGAGAAAATAATTTGATGATCCCTACGTGTTGCAGTTGAAAGAGGAGGTTCACAAGTATAAGACAATGGCTTTTTAATAAGGGGGAGATGATGATACTTTGAGGTACCAAGACAAATTGTGTGATCCAGACATAGATGGACTTAAAGAGGGAAGATCATGTTAGAAGCCCATAATTCCAGGTTTTCTTTCAATCCAGGTTCCCCAAATATGCATCATGACCAAGGAGATTTATTGGTTGAATGACATGAAAAAGAACGTCACAGATTTTGTGGCCAATTGTCCGAATTGTCAGCAAGTGAAAGTCGAGCAGCAGAAAGCCTAGAGTGTTATCACAGAATACACATATTTTGAGTGTAGATGGTAAATATAAAATTTATAACAGGATTATCTTGCTCATTTTAAAAGCATGATTTGATTGGCTGATGGTAAATCGACTTACCAAGTCAGCACACTTCTTGCCAGTAAAAACTATAGATTCTGTAGAATATTATACCAAGGTGTACATTCAGGAAATCATCTTATTGCATGGGACTCCGTTGTCCGTCATTTTGGACTATGGTGCTAAGTTTACAATGAGCTTTTAGAAGTCATTTTAGAGATTAGGCAAAAGTTTTCCATCCTCAGAAAGATGGACATGCAGAGCACATTATTCAAACACTTGAGGACATCCTTGATTTTAAAGGCAATTAGGATGATCACATACCTCTCATTGAGTTTGCTTATAATAACAACTACCGTTCTAGTATCGAGATGGCACCATAAGAAGCTCTGTGTAGGCGAAGGTGTGAACGCCAATTGGTTGGTTTGAAGTTGGCAAAGAAGATTTGTTGGGACCAAATTTGATCTATCAGACTATGGAGAAAGTCAAGTTGATTCTAGAGCATTTGAAGATGTTAGAGTTCCAAGTTGATGATTGTTACGCCCCGCAATATTATGTCGATATTACGTCCCGCAGTATTATATTACGATTATATTACGTCTTGTAGTATTTTATTATGAGGATATTACGCCTTGCAGTATTACATTACAATGATGTTACACTTTGCAGTATTAAATTATGACGATGTTGCACCCGGTAGTATTGTACGTTGAATTTATCGTAAGGTAATTGACATCAGTCCAAGGAAATGATTATTTGAAGATTATAAGGATTATGCTACTTCAAAAAGTGATGAGTAAATTCATGAAGGTGAGAGGGGAAGCAAGTTAAAGAAAATAAATTTTCGTCCAAGTTTGGCATGTTGGGATAAAATTCAGGCCAAGCGTTAATACATGATATTTATGGACAAGTACCATACAAGGTACCATATGACCATAATGGTAAGGTGTATAAAGTATATTAAAAGTGAGTAGTATTTTATGTAATGTGAGATAATTCTTGATTATGTGAATAATTGGTTAATTATTGGTTAATGGGAAATTAGCAAATTAATTAAGGAATTAATTAAGTTATTTGATAAGGATGATTAATCTCCTAATGTGGTAGCCAAGGTGTACTGATTTTATAGCCCAAATAAGTGACTCTTAAGTCACATTATAAGGTAGCAAAACATGGAGGAGTCTTTGGCCAACTAAGCAAACAAGTGGGTCCCACAACCAAAAGACTAAAGAGAGCTTTTTACTTTATTTTCAATCTCTACAATTCAAAGCTAGATTCAGTAAGATAATGTTACAAATGTAACATGTGTTCTTCAACAAAAATCCATACGAAACTATTTATCATAATAGTAACGGGATTTTGCGATTCTAAGGGAGTACAGTGCAATCATTCTCAAGAATATCATACGGATTCTCCCCTACTTTGATCCATCGTTACGTTATTATTGCAATTGACGTATGTTAGAGGGATTTTCAAGAAAATCAGCTCAGGTATTTTAAGGCTATCCCTTCTTTCTTTTGGCACGATCCATGCGACACAAACGAAACGTGCAAATGCACAATTTCCATACATGACTCTGTTCATAGAAATATTAGATATGCTTATGTTCTTGATTCCCCATGTATTATATTATTTTATCATCTGTTCATGTGTCTCAGAAAAATACGTAAGTTGAAAAAGTTTACTTCATGATATTATTCAAAGGCATAATGGTCTTATGACACTCCAAGAGATTTTATTGACGTACTTCTCATGCATTGCATTAATATACATTGACCCATGACCAGATGGCATTATATACGCGTATATATGTATATTATATGTATATGAGATATGGGAAAAGGTTATGGCATTATATGCGCACCACTACCTGATTAGCTGGTAAACGTTGATGATTTGCCCACAGTGGCCGAGATGATATGATGGGATACCCTCAGAGGCTGATGATGTTATGAAATATGTACCTATGCACGACATGACTTTCATAAGCATATGCATGACACTATAGGTATTTTATGATTTACAAAGTTTTCCAGACTTACAGGTTGAGTCATTTACTCTATATTTCTTTCATGTCTGTTATGTACTTATTTATGTGCCTTACATACTCGGTACATTATTCGTACTAACGTCCCTTTTGCCTGGGGACGCTGTGCTGCATGCCCGCAGGTCCCGATAGACAGGTCGAGAGCCCCCTAAGTAGACTATCAACTCAGCGGAAGATGTTGGTGCACTCAATTTGCTTCGGAGTTGCTTGTTTGGTTAGTATGATTTAGACTTGTATTGTTTGGTATGGCGGTACTCTATCCCGACCTTTATGAAGATTATATATTCTTAGAGGCTTCTAGACAGGTGTCATGTACGTAAAAGATTGTATGGCCTTGTCGGCCTATGTTCAGTATACGAGTGGTTATTTTGATCTTATAGGTTGTATGTCTTATGCATAAGTTAGTATCACATGATGTATTCTACTTATCTCATGGCCGCCTTCTGGCTCAATTATCTATGATAGTATGACATGAAAAGATACGTTATGTTGGTGCTCAGTTGAGTAAGGTACCGGGTTCCCGTCTCGGCCCGTCAGTTTGGGTCATGACAAAAGTGGTATCAGAGCAGTTCTGTCCTAGGGATGTCTGCAAGCCGTGTCTAGTAGAGTCTTGTTTGTGGATGTGTCGTGCACCACACTTATAAGCAGGAGGCTACAGGGCATTTAGGACTGTCACTCTTTTTTCTCACTCTAGATTGTGTGGTAGAGCTCAGTTGTAAGAATTCAATTTCCTAACTTCTGTTTTATTCGTAATTAGACGATACCTACATCCAAAAAGACGGTTGGTAAAAGACATGGCTATAGAAGAGTTGAGTTAGAGGAACTCAACTTTGCATCATGCTTATGATAAGTAAATGTGAGGTCTTCAGCAGATCATGTGCGTACTGAAAGATGTAAGCCTCTTGATAAGTAGTCTTGAGACAAGAATACCTATCAACCTTAATAGTGAAAGATAATGAGAGATTCAGAAGATAAATACAGGTTTCAACAAGTAAAAGAAGTAAGATGAAGAAGAGTACGAGGTGCCTAGTTAATGAAGGTTAACGGTGTTTATAATTCAAGCTGAGGAATATAAGCTTTTTGAGTTATATTCAACAGTAACAGAGGTATGTATAATTGGGAATACCCATCTCAGTTATGCCCTATAGGGGCTAACAGGTATAGTTTAAGAAAACGACAGACCATCAGGATCCGACTGAGGTTAGAGTAACCCTATATGGTAGATGGATTATTTGTATTAGTTGACATTTCAGAAGGATATTGTAGAAGTGCTAATAATTCTCCCTGTGAGACATCCAGATGGTGCACTCTAAAATAGTACAGCAAGAATGAGTACTTCAGAAGATAGGCATTGAAAGCCTAGAAGGGATAAATATTACCTTAGTTTGACTCTCGTCCCTAGTAGAGCAAGGACGTCGAGCAACCCGAAGAGCCAATGGATGAAGCAAGGGGAGCAAAAAGCAAAAGAATGTCTTGTTGAAGTTTTCACAAGAAAGAGATATGCAAAAATATTGGTAGAGTAATGAGAAGAGAGATAAGGAATAATTATGATTAAGATACGATACATGGATGACAACGGTAGATTAAAAATATAACGGTATTACTGGGTCCATAGTCAGGTGAAGGAAGAGACGAGAGGTGATAGGCCTCAAGAAAACAAAAGAGTATAGGCCCTGAAGTTATATCCTCATTTCAAGAAGTAAGTTCGTGACTCTAACGTGATTACCAATAGGAAAAGCTAGACCCCAGAATAATAGAGATCAATATGGGTTGGTGAACAAGATAAACTAAACATGAATTAGGAGCCGAGTGATTTGACAATAGTCGGGATCATGAGAATTTTAGATTTTGTTCTGGCGATAGTAGAATGGACAACAGAAGCAGATTCATGAGAAATTCAAAGAATGGTCATTCAGGAATATGCTTCCCTAAAGTAAGCAATGTGAGCAAATTAAGCATAAGAGACTATACGTGCCAGTTACAGTAATTTCCACCTCGCGAGTAAGGAATTTCGTTATCCTTAGTACAGAAGGATTACCGTAAGGAGAGTAAGGGTCATCGATGATGTGACAAGACGCCAAAGATGAAAAGGTAAAACATCTATAGGTAAATCATCATAGCGTTGAATCTTAGTACTTCCCTAAATGGGGGAATATGGAGTAATATGGTATTAAGTCAAAATTAAGTAGTTCTAGTAATTACGGAATAGTAAAAGAAGGATGTGATAAAACGAAAAAGGGGTGAGATTGCACTTATTCAAAGCCTACAGATATGCTACGATACCGGAGCATTATGTAAACACGACGTCAGAGAAAGATGTAAGGGTTCCTGCCCGAGATATTATTGATTAATAAGAAGCCAGTGCGAGAAGTAAGTTAAGACAAAGGAAATGACCCAAGAAAGATTACGCAGAATATTGATACGGGAATGGTCCAACAAGGAATTAACAGTTGATTCAAAAAGAGCCTAGCTATGGCTAGACAAGAGAATACAGAAAAATCAACAGATCATGGAAGATAAACATAGGGAACCCCAATATGGGGAATTCAGCCTCACAGTTATGACATCGTGGTCCTTGAAAAATATCTATATAGGAGTTGGGGAAGTTAAAAAGGTACCGTATGAGTGTTAAGAAAATAAAAGAAAGTGACACCGAGAAGACAGTCAAAATATTAGTTCAGGAGTAACCCTACAAGCACAAGGGCGTGGAGATAAGTAACCACGCGTAATTATAGGCGAGGAAAAACATCAAAAAATTCCGTCAAGCATACGATGGGATAAGCTCGCAGCCTTACAAGAGTTAGAGGATCCCCTCCCCCCTAGTACCACAATGAAAGACTAGTTGAGGAAATAAGGAAGAAGGCTTCAACCAAAGCATAGTGACCTAAAGAGGAAAGGGTTGTGTAACAACAGTTTAATAACAAAATTGTATGCACTCCAAAAGAAAGTTACACCTACCATGGCTAATGACCGGGGAGTAAAACCAAAAGTAATATTCGAGACCATACAGTTGCACAAAACTTTGGCATGCGTGAGAACTCATATAAGCTAAGTATGCACGCAAAAGGGGGCAAAAAGACCAGGAAAAGCAATTGCTTACATTTGAAAAAAGCTAAAATGGAACGAAAGAAATTATTCAATTAATGATCCAGAGTTGGTTACGTTCTGAGCGCACCTAAGGGTTCGAAGTTTTATACATGCAGCATATATAGCCATAGAAGATTCTGGTATACGTTAAAAGAAAGAATTGAGACCAGGTCATAAACGATGGATTAAATTGTTAAAGGATTTGTATCATGCATATTCCTCAACGCCCATAAACATGAACCCTAGAGCGGGAGATAATTTAAGTCGACATAAAAGCCGATAAGAAGAATGAGGAAACTAAAGAGTTACATCAACGAAGTAAATTAGGAATTTGGTTATTAGACCCAGAAATTATAGAAATCGTGATTGAGAATATTGCCAAATTACTCTCAATATCATAGGTACAAGAGAAATAGTACAGTAGCCGCATTCTATAATGGCTCTGCGATAGAGCCAGTTAGAATAGTACCAGTATGAAGCTGCCACCAGATTGTGTATGCACCAGAGGTGCAAGTATTATAGTAGAGCTTCAGGTTATGGACATAAATTACACCTAGGTGGAAGGGAGGTCATGAAAGAGATAGAAGATACGATGCGAGATTTTAAGGTAAGTAAGGTAAAGGTGAACAAAGTACGAGATACTCAAAGGCAGAAGATCATGAATAGTCCATTCTTCGGATAAAAGGCTAGTAGTGCGGGGTTTCAGTATCTAGGAATAATAGTGGGATCGTTAGTAGCATATCTTCCAGCCTATGGTCTAGGTATCGAAAAGCCTGACTAAGAGAGTAAAGAAGAGTTAGAGACGATGTGATGTCTTGCTTGACGTTCCAAAATGACATAAGGAAATCTATGATGCAAGCAAGTTGAAAGATTGCAAGTAATATAAATAGAGTTGTGTAGGTCGCAAGATATTATATGGTGAAGCGACAAGGTTCTAGAAGACAGGAGTAAGGATAAGAACGGGCGAGTGAGAAGGTAACAAAAATGGACAAGTCCTTAGGATTAAGCTCATGAAACAAGCAGAGCGGATGATTTCTCTAAGTTATACAAAGCTCACTATAGCCTGAAAAAAACTCAAGGGGAGTCTAAGACTAATAGCATTTAGAAGAGATGGAATGTTGCCCTAGTAATAGAATGAGGGTGTAATTGCGATAGATAAAGGGTGACGTTTGGGCCTTCGATTGAGCAATGATTTGAAGAAAGGGATTCATGAATTGTACGAGATTAATTTACTCAAGTAAGATGAATCACATTGGGATGCTAGGAAAAACGGTTATGGAGGTACAGTATCATCCCCAGGTGGGTCAGGAAAATCACTTCAAATGTTCCTCAATGCCACGTGAGCCTTAGTGATTACGTAAGAAGTTCCAAGTTATCAGTGGTAAATTGTAGATCAATATTAAGGTGAATCAACAATGGATGGACAAAAGTCATAAAGTATGAGATACGATTAGGCCGTCATTCTTAAGATAAACAGTAATGAGGGAGCATTAAAGGACTTGGATTTATACATATGGGATAAGCAATGAAAGTAAACAGGAGTTGGTAGCAGACCTCAGTAAGGATAAATTGAGGTAAGATTTATGGTATAGTATGAGCTACCTAGGTGCAGTAAAGGCAAATGGATGGATGAACAAAATAAGGTGTAGCAATATTCGTGAGTTCAACAAAGTACCGAACGAAGAATTTTGGTATACCCATAGATGCCCAGAGGGACATCTTATCAAGCTCTATATATGTTTACCAAGTGAGGCCTAGAGGTTGGCTAAAAGCTGGAGGAAAAAAGAAAAAAGAGTCACATAGGCATACTTACAAGGAAAAACCCATACAGGCTGCATGATAGAAGGTAGCAAGAGTTACGAGATTGGAAGAATCCCGATCATAGGCCATGGTGTAAGAAAGAGACCTACAGGTAGGAATACCCTAAACGTTGGATTTGTTCACAAAACAACTGCCTAAATGGCGAGGAGAGTATTATGGTATTCACAAGAACTATAAGTTACGAAAATGATAAGAGCATCAGTCAATCGAGGACGAATGATCCAAAGGAGGGAATGATGTTACGGCCCGCAATATTACGTCACGCAATATTATATTATGATTATGTTACGTCTTGTAGTATGTTATTACGAGGATGTTACGCCTTGTAGTATTACATTACGATGATGTTACGCTTCACAGTATTAAATTATGACGATGTTGCACCCTGTAGTATTGTATGTTTAATTTGTCATAAGGTAATCGATATCAGTCCAAGGAAATGATTGTTTGAAGATTATAAGGATTATGCTATTTCAAACAAGTGATGAGTAAATTCATGAAGGTGAAAGGGGAAGGAAGTCAAAGAAAATAAATTTTCGTCCAAGTTTGGCATGTTGGGATAAAATTCGGGCCGAGCATTAATACCCGATATTTATGGACAAGTACCATACAAGGTACCATATGTCCATGATGGTAAGGTGTATAAAGTATATTAAAAGTGAGTAGTATTTTATGTAATGTGAGATAATTCTTGATTATATAGATAATTGGTTAATTATTGGTTAATGGGAGATTAGCAAATTAATTAAGTTATTGGATAAGAATGATTAATCTCCTAATGTGGTAGCCAAGGTGTACTGATTTTATAGCCCAAATAAGTGACTCTTAAGTCACATTATAAGGTGGCAAAACATGGAAGAGTCTTTGGCCAACTAAGCAAACAAGTGGGTCCCATAACCAAAAGACTAAAGAGAGCTTTTTACTTCATTTTCAGTCTCTACAATTCAAAGCTAGATTCAGTAAGATAATGTTACAAATGTAACATGCATTCTTCAACAAAAATCCATACGAAACTATTTATCATAATGGCAACGAGATTTTGCGATTCTAAGGGAGTACGGTGCAATCTTTCTCAATAATATCATACGGATTCTCCCCTACTTCGATTCGCCATTATGTTATTGTTGCAATTGACGTATGTTAGAGGGATTGTCAAGAAAATCGGCTCAGGTATGTTAAGGCTATCCCTTCTTTCTTTTGGCATGATCCACGCGACACGAATGAAACGTGCAAATGCACAATTTCCATACATGAATCTATTCATTGAAATATTAGAGATGCTTATGTTCTTGATTCCCCATGTGTCATATTATTCTATCATCATGGGTCTCAGAAAAATACATAAGTTGAAAAGGTTTACTTCATGATATTATTCAAAGGCATAATGGTCTTATGACACTCCAAGCGATTTTATTGACGTACTTCTCATGCATTGCATTCATGTACATTGACCAATGACCAGATGGCATTATATATGCGTATATATGTATATTATATGTATACAAAATATGGGAAAAGGTTACGACATTATAGACGCACCACCACCTGATCAGCTGGTATATGTTGATGATTTGCCCATAGTGGCTGAGATGATATGATGGGATGCCCTCAGAGGTTGATGATGTTATGAAACATGTACCTATGCACGATATGACTTTCATATGCATATGCATGACACTATAGGTATTTTATTATTTACAAAGTTTTCCAGACTTACAGGTTGAGTCATTTACTCTATATTTCTTCCATGTCTATTATGTACTTATTTATGTGCCTTACATACTCAGTATATTATTCTTACTGACGTGCCTTTTTCTTGGGGATGCTGCATTTCATGCCCGCAGGTCCCGATAGACAGGTCGAGAGCCCCCCAAGTAGACGATCAGCTCAGCGGAAGATGTTGGTGCGCTCCATTTTCTTCGGAGTTGCTTGGTTGGTTAGTATGATTTAGACATGTATTGTTTGGTATAGTGGGACTCTGTCCCGACCTTTATGAAGATTATGTATTCTTAGAGGCTTGTAGACAGGTGTCATGTACGTAAAAGATTGTATGACCTTGTCGGCCTATGTTCAGTATACGAGTGGTTATTTTGATCTTATAAGTCATATGCCTTATGCATAAGTTATTATCACATGTTGTATTCTAATTATCTCATGGCTACCTTTTGGCTCAGTTATCTATGATAGTATAACATGAAAAGATATGTTATGTTGGTGCTCGGTTGAGTAAGGTACCGGGTGCTCGTCTCGGCCCATCGGTTTAGGCCGTGACAATGATCGGGTGTTTCTGAAAGTTTCACCTATGAAAGGTGTTATAAGATTTAGAAAGAAAGAAAAGCTCAGTCCCAAATATATCACGTCATATATGATCCTACAAAAGATCGGTCAAATAGCTTATGAGTTGGAGTTGCCACCAGAATTAGCGGTGGTACAGCCAGTATTTCACGTATCATGTTATATCATTCAAGTTTCCATTACTCAAATACTCATGTCAAATCAGTACTCTGATACTCATGTCTGTTCAGTACTCAAATACTCATGTCAGCTCAATACTCAGCTACTCATGTCAGTCTAATACTCAAATGTTCATGCCAGCTTAGTACTCAAATATTGATGTCAGTTCAGTACTCAAATATTTGTGCCAGTTGATTCATATATCTATGTTAGTTTAGTATTCACGTATCCATGGTAGACCAATATTCAGTCAATGCAATAGCCATTCAGTTCACTATCTCAACAGTTTAGTAGTCATGTATTCATCCAATTTAGTATGCAAGTGTTAATGAAAGTTCATGTTTCCACCAGACCCGTTTAAGGTCCAAAGTTAGTAGAAGTTACAATCAGGAAAATCATTCGAGGACGAATGATCCCAAGGGGGAGATAATGTAATACCCTGTACATTCGGACTAGGTGTGGATATATTAAATTGGTATTAATTTGATATTTTAGGCATATGAAGTTCTAGAGGGATGATTATTGGTGAAAATAGTTGTTTCGAAATCAAGATGGAGAGTGAGGTGCATAAGATTCGACAAAATCGACTAAGTTTAAAAAAGATCCGTATTCCAGCAGCAGTTAGTGAAATTGTGTAAGGAATTTGGGAAAACCCAAAAGATGAAAGTTGTAGTTCATTGAAATATCTTTCTAATGGTATATTTAGGAGCCCGAACGGATCTTTATTAAAAAGTTATGTGCATTTTACCGAACAGTATGCAATATGTGCGCCTTGAGCGCGGCCGCGCACTTGTGGCAGTGTTACTGCCATTTTACATAGTCAGGCCTACAGATGAGCAGGGGCACACTTGGAGGGCCATTTTAAAGCCCTACTTTGTCCCCCACACCCCCAAAACAAAAAACTTGTTTTAGAAAGGGAAGCTCTCAATAACCAAGCTCCTTAAGGGTCCCTCCACCATCCAAGGTAAGTTCCAATAGTGATTCTAAGTTAATTTCAATTTCCCAACATCTTATTAACATGGGTAAACCCTTCATATCATTATATATTCAATTGGGACATCATTGTTGAGAGAGGATACCATAAAACTCGAATTCAAGAGGGTTGAACTTCAAAAAAGTAATGTCTTCACCCTCTAATTGATTCTACCATTGGATTAATGATTATAGACTCTAGTTCATGAGATATAAATTGATAGGTTTGATAGAAAGCATGAACGGTTATAGCTTTGGGTTGTTGATTGTTGATTATTGGTTAAGGGTGTTGTTTACCTTATGGGTGATAAAGAATGATGCTGATTATAACTATTTGAGGCTTTAGAATTTATCTAGGTGCAAGAGAATGAGTTATTGGGTGTAGAGACACCATTAATAAGTACTATAAAGCTTTATTATCACCAAGTGTTTGATAAAATGCCTAAGTAACCAAAATATGAGTATCATTACTGATATGGAATCCCTTTGACTTGTATTGCTATAGATTATAGTTGAAAGGGTTGACAAACGTTGTATTACGCTCAAGGTGTCACGACCCTAAACCCGGACCCGATCGTGATGGCGCCTCTCGCGAAGACAATGCCAGCCGACACTTCCTATATCCAATTATTAACAGTTAAACCATAAGAAATAAATCATAGCATGATAAGATAATCTAAAGTTAATAGATAATAGCATAATTCGCAGAAAATAACTCAACACAGCTCGATACCGGAGTGTCACTAGGTAGTTGTTGGCGTTCGCAGCCCGGAGCTCTTCCCTATCTTACTTATACATGTTCTCAGTTTCTGTATCAAACTCTGTAGTTATATATATTGGAGTATTTTATTTTGGTTAGATGCTCATGACTAGTGACACCCCGGTATTGGGCTATGTTGGGTTATTTTTCGCGAATTATGCTATTATCTGTTAACTTTGGATTATCTTATCATACTATGATTTATTTCTTATGGTTTAACTGTTAATAATTGGATATGGGAAGTGTCGATTGGCCTTGTCTTCACGAGAGGTGCCATCACGATCGGGTCCGGATTTAGGGTTGTGACAAGTTGGTATCAGAGCCTAGGTTACATAGGTCTCGCGAGTCATGAGCAGGTTTAGTAGAGTCTCGCAGATCGGTACGGAAACGTCTGTATTTATCCTCGAGAGCCTGCAGAACCTTTAGGAAAATCTTCATATTCTTGAAATTCATGTCATGCGAATTTGTTGATCTGAATACTAAACTTCTGTTGTTCTATTCTCTCACAGATGGTGAGGACATGCGTTGCCGGTCAGGATGGGCGACCACCAGTACCACCAGTTGTGGCCACCTGAGGTCGAGGATGTGGTCGTGGTCGTGGTAGGGGCAGAGCAGCTAGGGCAGCACCTACAGATCCACCAGCTGCCCCAGTTCAGGATCAGGTCCCAGTTATAGACGCTCTAGCAGCACCAGCTCAAGCACCAGTTGTGCCCATTGTGATTTCGGGTCTTTAGGAGGCCTTGGCTCAGATCTTATCAGTTTGCACGAGCCTAGCTCAGGCGGTTTCAGCCACTACAGTCGTAGCTACTTCTCAGGTCGGGGGAGGCAATCAGACTCCCGCCGCTCGCACACCTAAGCAGGTCGTGCAGGGACTTCAGACGCTGGGGGCACTTCCAGCCCAGACGGTTGCAGCTGCTCAGGACTATGTAGTTCCTGCTATGCTGGAGGATGAGTAGCGTAGGTTGGAGAGATTTGGGAGACTGTAGCCTCTGACCTTTAGTGGTGCAGAGGGCGAGGATGCCCAGGGTTTCTTAGATAAGTGTCAGAGGATGCTTCGTATAGCGCGTATTCTGGAGACCAACGGGGTCGCTTTCACTACTTATCAGTTTTCTAGAGCTACCTTCATTTGGTGGGAGGCGTTTAAGAGGCGTAGCCATTTTGGTGCAACACCCCTTACCTGGCAGCAGTTCTCCGTTCTCTTTCTGGAGAAGTATGTGTCGCACTCCCGCAGAGAGGAGCTGCATAGGGAGTTTGAGTGGTTACGTCAGGGAGAGATGACTATGATGTAGTACGAGATGAGGTTCTCTGAGTTAGCTCGTCATGCTAATTGGATGGTTCCGACAGATGGAGAGAGGATTAGGAGATTTGTTGATGGCCTCACTTATCAGCTTCGTATTCTCATGACTAGGGAGAGGGTGATTGGTGCTACTTTCGAGGAGGTTGTGGATATTGCCCGTGAGATTGAGTCTGTTTGTTGCCATGAGCACGAGGAGATTAGGCCAAGAGGCCCCAAGGATCTGGTAGTTACAGTGGTACTCCTTTGAGGGGTCAGTTTCATCACGGCAGAGGCCATCCATTCAGGCATGCTTAGCCAGCTCGCCTAGGTTATTGTGGGGCATCATCGGGTCATGGTTCTCACAGTTCTCATCTAGGCCAGTCATCACTTAGTGCCCTTCCAGCTCAGAGTTCATCCCGTGCTCCATCAGTTCAGGGCTCTTCTATGCCGAGTGCATCTGCTAGTCACTTCGGTGTGAAGGGTTCCCTTCAGTCCTCTTCTCTAGCACCTGGGAGTTGCTATGAGTGTAGTGAAATGGGTCATATATGGAGGTAGTGCCCTTGTCGTCTTGCGAGTTCATCTCAGCAGAGGGGTTAGTCATCGGCTTCAGCACCAGTTACTTCACCACCACCCGCCCAGCCAGCTAGGGGTGGAGGTCAGTCAGTTAAGGATCTCCCCAGAGAGGAAGGTCGATCAGGTAGCGGTCAGGCCTATTTCTATGCACTTCCAAGAAGACCCGATGCTATTGCTTCAGATGCTGTTATTACAGGTATTGTCTCAGTCTGCCACAAAGATGCCTCTGTATTATTTGATCCCGGTTCCACCTTTTCTTATGTGTCATCATACTTTGCTCGTTATTTGGGTATGCCCCATGAGTTTCTTTCTTCACCTATTCATGTATCTACCCCGGTGGGCGATACTATTATTGTAGATCATGTGTATCAGTCGTATGTGGTGACTATGGGGGTCTGGAGACCCGTGTGGATCTTTTATTATTATGTATGGTGGATTTCGATGTCATTTTGGGCATGGATTGGTTATCTCCGTGTCGTGCTATTCTGGACTGTCATGCTAAGACAGTCACATTGGCTATACCGGGTATGTCGTGGATCAAGTAGCGAGGTGTGACTGATTATGTTCACAGTAGAGTGATCTCATTCTTGAAAGCCCAACGTATGGTTGGGAAGGGTTATCTTTCGTATCTAGCCTTTGTGAGGGATGTCGATGCTGAGACTCCCAGTATTGATTATGTTCCAATTGTGAGGGATTTTCCCGATGTGTTTCCTGCAGACCTATCGGGCATGCCACCGGACAGGGATATTGATTTTGGTATTGACCTGGTGCTGGACACTCAGCCCATTTCTATTCTGTCGTATCGTATGGCACCAGCGAAGTTGAAGGAATTAAAGGAGCAGCTTCAATAACAACTTGATGAAGGGTTCATTCGGCCTAATGTGTCACCTTGGGGTACGCCGGTTCTATTTGTGAAAAAGAAAGATGGCACTATGAGGATGTGCATTGATTATAGGCAATTGAACAAAGTAACAATTAAGAACAAGTTTCCTTTGCCTCGTATTGATGATTTATTCGACCAGCTTTAGGGAGCGAGAGTGTTCTCCATGATTGATCTCCGTTCAGGTTATCACCAGTTGAAGATCAGGGACTCGGATATTCTTAAGACAGCTTTCAGGACCCGATATGGTCATTATGAGTTCTTGGTGATGTCTTTTGGGCTGATCAATGCCCCAGCAACGTTCATGCATTTGATGAACAGTGTGTTCTAGCCTTATCTTGACTTGTTTATCATAGTCTTCATTGATGATATTCTGGTATATTCGCGTAGTCAGGAGGAGCACGCGGAGCATTTGAGAGTTGTGTTGCAAAGATTGAGCGAGGAGAAGCTTTATGCAAAATTCTCCAAGTGTGAGTTTTGGTTCAATTCAGTGGCTTTCTTGGGGCACGTGGTGTCCAGCGAGGGTATTCAGGTTGATCTGAAGAAGATAGAGGCGGTTCAGAATTGGCCCAGACCGTCCTCAGCCATAGAGATTCACAGCTTTCTTGGTTTGGCGGGTTATTATCGTCGTTTTGTTCAGGGATTCTCATCTATTGCATCGCCCTTGACCAAGTTGACTTAGAAGGGTGCTTCATTTGTATGGTCGGACGAGTGTGAGGAGAGCTTTCAAAAGTTCAAGACAGCTTTGACCGCAGCTCCAGTGTTAGTTTTGCCATCAGTTTCAGGTTTATACACCATGTATTATAATGCTTCGAGAGTTGGCATTGGTTGTGTATTGATGCAGAAGGGTAGAGTTATTGCTTATGCTTCTTGTCAGTTGAAGCCTCATAAGAAGAACTACCCCATTCATGATTTAGAGTTGGCTGCCATAGTTCACGCATTGAAGATTTGGAGACATTACTTGTACTGTGTGTCTTGTGAGGTGTTTACTGATCATCGTAGCCTCTAGCACTTGTTCAAGCAGAAGGATATTAATTTGAGGCAACGGAGATGGTTAGAGTTGCTAAAGGATTATGATATTACTATATTGTACCATTCAGGAAAGGCCAATATGGTGGTTGATGCCTTGAGCCGAAAGGCAGTGAGTATGGGGAGTTTGGCATATATTCTAGTTGGGGAGAGACCTCTTGCAGTTGATGTTCAAGCCTTGGCCAATCGGTTTGTGAGATTAGATATTTCGGAGCTCGGTCGAGTATTGGCTTGTGTGGTTTCTCGGTCTTCCTTATATAATCGCATCAGGGAGCGCCAGTATGATGATCTGCATTTGCTTGTCCTTAAGGACAGAGTTCAGCACGATGATGCCAGAGATGTGACCATTGATGATGATGGGGTGTTGAGGATGCAGGGCCAGATATGTGTGCCCCATGTTGATGGGCTTCGGGAGTTGATTCTAGAGGAGGCCCATAGCTCGTGGTATTCCATTCATCCGGGTGCCGCGAAGATGTATCAGGATTTGAGGCAGCACTATTGGTGGCAGAGAATGAAGAAAGACATTGTGGGATTTGTAGTTCGGTGTGTCAATTGTCAGCAGGTGAAATATGAGCATCAGAGACCGGGTGGCTTGCTTCAGCAGATGGATATTCTCGAGTGGAAGTGGGAGAGGATCACTATGGACTTTGTTGTTGAACTTCCACGGACTCTGAGGAAGTTCGATACTATTTGGGTGATTGTGGATCGCCTGACCAAGTCCGCGCACTTCATTCCTGTGTGTACTACTTATTTTTCAGAGCGGTTGGCAGAGATCTATATCCTGGAAATTTTTCGTTTGCATGGTGTCCCAGTTTCCATCATTTCAGATAGGGGCACTCAGTTTACTTTGTAGTTTTGGAGGTCTGTGCAGCGAGAGGGTACTCAGTTTGAGTTGAGCACAACTTTTCACCCTTAGACGAAGGGGCAGTCCGAGCGCACTATTTAGATATTGAAGGACATGTTGTGTGCTTGTGTCATTGATTTTGGAGGGTCATGGGATCAGTTTCTACCACTTGCAGAGTTTGCTTATAACAACAGCTACCAGTCGAGTATTCAAATGGCTCCATATGAGGCTTTGTATGGGAGGTGGTGTAGATCTCCAGTTGGGTGGTTCGAGCCCGGTGAGGCTAGGCTATTGGGGACAAACTTGGTACAGGATGCCTTAGAAAAGGTGAAGGTGATTCAGGAGAGGCTTCGCACAACACAGTCAAGGCAAAAGAGCTATGTAGATAGGAAGGTTCGGGATGTGTCCTACATGGTTGGCGAGAAGGTTATATTGAAGGTTTCACCCATGAAGTGTGTTATGAGATTTGGGAAGAAAGGAAAATTGAGTCCGCGGTTCATTGGGCCTTTTGAGGTGCTTCGGAGGATTGTGGAGGTGGTTTATGAGCTTGCTTTGCCACCATCTTGTCGAATGTGCATCCGGTATTTCATGTTTCTATGCTCTGGAAGTATATTGGGGATGCGTCTCATGTTTTGGATTTCAGCACGGTTCAGCTGGATGATGATTTGACCTATGATGTGGAGCCAGTAGCTATTTTGGGTCGTCAGGTTCGAAAGTTGAGGTCAAAGGATATAGCTTCAGTGAAAGTGCAGTGGAGAGGTCGGCCCGTGGAGGAGGCTACCTGGGAGACCGAGCGGTAGATGCAGAGCATATATCCTCACCTGTTTGAGGCTTCAGGTATGTTTCTTGACTCATTCGAGGACGAACATTTGTTTAAGTTGGGGAGGATGTGACGACCCGGCCAGTTGTCTCATGAGTTACCGCTCTGTTTTCCCTATTTCTGCTTTTTTATGCTTTGTTTATCCGTGTTATGTGGTATTGGGTTGGTCGGATCGAATCCGGAATGATTTTGGTAAGGTTTGAGATACTTAGTCTCTTTTGAGGAAGCTTAAGTTGGAAAAGTCAATCGGATGTTGACTTATGTGTTAGAGGGCTCAGATGTGAGTTCCGATGGTTCGTTTAGCTTCGGGAGGTGATTTGGGACTTAGGAGCGTGATCGGAATGAGTTTTGGAGGTTCGGAGTAGATTTAGGCTTGAATTGGCGAAGTTGATATTTTGGCGATTTCCGGTTGGTAGGTGAGATTTTGATATAGGGGTCGTAATGGAATTACGAGAGTTGCAGTAGTTCTGTTGTGTCATTTGGGATGTGTGTGCAAAATTTCAGGTCATTCGGACGTGGTTTGGTTGGGTTTTTTATCAAAGCGAAATTCGAAAGATTTTGGAATTCTTAGGCTTGAATCTGATGTGAATTTGGTGTTTCGATGTTGTTTTGAGCATTCCGAAGGTTGGAACAAGTTTGAATGAGGTTATGGATAGGTTGGCATGTTTGGTTGAGGTCCCGGGGGCCTCGGGTGAGTTTCGGGTGGTCAATCGAACCATTTCATGCTTTGGAAAAGTTGCAGATTTTTTAGCTTTAGCTGTTGCAGAGTTTTCTTCTTCGCGATCGCGTAGGGAGTCTCGCGATCGCGTAGAGCTTTTGAAGGGGCAGACCAGGTTGTTCTTCGTGTTTGCAAAGTTAGAGACACGATTGTGTAAGGCTGTGAGGTTCTTGTTCGCGAACGCATGGAGAAGGTCGCGTTCGCGTAGAATTAAGTGGACTAAGGGATTGACCTGGAGTTTGTTCATCGCGAACGCAGTCCCCTGTCTGTGATCGCGCAGGTGTTGGATGCCTGAGCATTGCGTTCGCATGGGATTTGACGCGTTCGCTTAGGGTAAATTTGAGGGCCTGTTGATTTGTGCTTCGCGATCGCGAAGGAAGTCCCACGATCGCGATGGAGGAATTTAGGCCTGGGCAGAAGGTTTAAAAGGTCGTCTTGTCCGCGAATGTGGGGTTTATTTCTTCCATTGTTGGTCATTTTTGGAGCTTTTTGAAGGGGATTGAAGAGGGATTCAAGGGGAATCACTTGGAGGTAAGATTCTTGGACTTAAAACTCGATTCTAATGTGAATTCCCCCTAAGTAATCATGGAAATTAAGCCAAAAATTGAAGAGCTAGGGCTTGGAATTTAAACCTTTGATTGAGGATTTGAAGAACCATTTGAGGTCGGATTTCAGAACTTTTGATATGTATGAACTCGTGGGGAGATAAGGAATCTATTGATGTAAAAATTATCAAATTCTAAGATGTGGGCCTGGGGGTCGGGTTTTCAGAATTTCGGGATTTATGTTATAAATTGATTATTTTTGTTTGGACTTTGCTTCCTTAGCATATTTTGACGTCCTCGTTCTGATTTTGGATAGATTCGATGCGAGTGGAGGCCGATTCGAGGGGCAAAGGCGTCGCGAGCTAGAGATTTGACCAGTTCGAGGTGAGTAATGATTGTAAATGATGTTCTAAGGGTATGAAACCCCGGATTGCACATCGTTGTGCTATATTGAGGTGATGCACACGCTTGATGACGAGTGTGGGGTCATGCACTATTGGGGATTGTGACTTAGTCCGTCCCGAATGACTATTTTACCGTGTATTTGGCTGAAATTTATTTGCTATCATCATGGTTTGGGTTGAATGCCATATTTGGGCCTTGTGCCAATTATTTGAACCCTTCGGGGATTTTTACTGGTATTTCCTCACTGTTTTGACTTGATACTTGAACTCAGTCATGTTATATTATACTATTTTTCGTACTCAGCCATGTTTACTCTGTTTTAACACTTACATGATCTTTTAAATGATATTTTGGGCTGAGAATCATGTTTTACTATTGCCCGAGTGGCTTGTGAGGAGTTTGACTGAGTAAGGCCGAGGGTCTATATTGTGAGGAAATATTTGATACTGATTATGAGGCCGAGGGCCTGAGATATGTATGCCACGAGGTGGCTTGATTGATATGAGGCCGAGGGCCTAGTGATGATGTCACGAGGTGGCTAGATATTGCGCTTGGGCCGTAAGGGGCCCCTCTAGAAGTCTGTACACCCCCAGTGAGCGCGGGTACCCATTGTGATGTGAGATTGAGCCCAAGGGGCTGGTATTGTTCTGAGATATGCCCGAGGGGCTGGTACTATTCTGAAATATTGCCCGAGGGGCGGATTTGTTGATATTGTGCCCGAGGGGCGAACCTTTATGTGTTTATTTTTCATAATTGACTGTCAATTACCTGCTTAATTGTTGAAAAAGGCTTTTCAGGAAGTTAAATTTGAGTTAAAGTATTTTTACCTATCTTTCACTGGTTTACTGTTTTAAAAAGGTTTTTACTGCTCCATTATAGCATGCTTTTGTGCCTTACGTGATTTCCTGCTTTTAGTCTTTATTTATGATTATTACTCACTGAGTTGGAGTACTCACTTTACTCCCTGCACCTTGTGTGCAGATTCAGGCGTATCTAATCCCGCTCCCGAGTGCTGATCATTTTCGGCTCAGGCGGATCCGAGGAGTCTCTAGGTAGCTGTTGGTGTTCGCAGCCCGGAGCTCTTCCCTATCTTATTTCTACATGTTCTCAGTTTCTCTATCAAACTCTATAGTTATATATATTGGAGTATTCCGTTTTTGTTAGATGCTCATGATTAGTGACACCCCAATATCGGGTTGTGTTGGGTTATTTTTCGCGAATTATGCTATTATCTGTTAACTTTGGCTTATCTTATCATGCTATGATTTATTTCTTATGGTTTAAATGTTAATAATTGGATATGGGAAGTGTCGACTGGCCTTGTCTTCACGAGAGGCGCCATCACGACCGGGTCCGGATTTGGGGTCGTGACACAAGGACAGGAAGTTAAGGTATGTGAGGCTAACTCTCTATGTTTGGGAATGTTAATGATTCTCCCTACACTATGTTTCTTTTACCACGTTACTAATTACCTCAAAAAATATAGTTTAGTCTAGTTCCTTGAATAGTTGTAGAACTTCTATTCTTTAGCTTCATAACTCGTTCATGACTTTCATTCTGAACGTTGTGAGCTCAATGCGTATTCAATATAAACTTGGGTTTGATGCTCTGAAATCTTAGTATACATTATTCAGTATGCCATAATTAGTTGAAGTTTTAGTGTTCATAATCAGTTCAAGAATAAATGTCTCAGTCTAGTCCTATCCAGTATTCCATTATCATGTTGTTATACCCCGTAAGTTTAACAATTTTGACACCGTTATATATATATATATATATATGTGTGTGTGTGTGTGTGTGTGTGTGTGTGTGTGTGTGTGTGTGTGTGTGTGTGTGTGTGGTATTTTGAGTAGAACATTTTTGTAAAAAAAAAGAGTTTGAAAAATATAATTTTATATAGTTATTAATATTACTACTTTCGAATATGTTTTAAATTATACGCATAAAATTAGAAAGTTTATGAGATTTTCTTTATTGTGAAGATAGATTTTTCACAAGAAAAGAAGGTTATATTTTTATTATTTTAAGAATTAAGCGTACGAAATTTTTACCCTTTATATGAGGTTAGGAAAATTAAAAGTTGAAAAAATATATGTATTTCTACATGGATATTTTAATGAAATAATAATGTATGTATTTATTTTATAAGGTACCACATGGCCATGACAGTAGGGTACATAAAATGTGTTAAAAGTGAGTAGTATCTTAAGTAAATTAAGATAATTCTTAATTATGCGGGTAATTAGTTAATTATTAATTAGTAAAATTAACTAGTTAATTAAGAATTAGTGAGTAATTAATTAATACGTTGGGATAAGACTTAATAAGCCTAAAACGTGGCAGCCCCCCCTTAAAATTTGGATGACTCTTAAAGTCATATGGAAGGTGGCAAATTTGAGAAGTGGTACTTGGTATTCAACGTTTCCAAGCAATTCCAAAGCATGATAGAAAAGAGTAAAGAAGGTGAGATAAAGGTGAAAAAAGGCATAGACGCACAACACATTTCTTCTTTATATTTTAGGAAGTGGATATAAAGACTTCCATTCTGAATGAATAATATTTCTTATAACCTCGTTGTTATAAGAAAAATAAATATCTATCCAAAACAAAAGGCAGAAATATATTTGACTATATTATAAAATAAAGACTGTAAAGTAAAGACAAGTATAGAGAGAAACTGTTATATTATTCGAATTCAAACTGATGTACATAATGAACTGAAATCTCTTCTATTTATAGAAGAAAGGAAGCTGTTGTATAAGTTGTTACTATACCAGATATGGATAATCTTCTACTAAGAGCAATGTTTATCAATAACAGAGTACTGAAAGGATAAGCTTATTATACCCGATATGGATAATCTTCTACCGGGGGTAATGTTTATCCATAACTGGGTACTGAAAGGATAAGCTTATTATACCCGGTATGGATAATCTTCTACCGGGGGTAATGTTTATCCATAACTGGGTACTGAAAGGATAAACTTATTATACCTGATATGGATAATCTTCTACCGGGGGTAATGTTTATCCATAAATAGGTACTGAAAGGATAAGCTTATTATACCCGGTATGGATAATCTTCTATCGGGGGTAATATTTATCCATAACCGGGTACCGAAGTGATAAGCTTCTTCAGGAAGCTTATTTCCAATAGAGTACTAAATAGATAAACATATTTACGGTGGAGTCCCATATGGATAAGCTTCTTCAGGAAGCTTATTTACAACGGAGTACTAAATGAACATCCATAATATAATATATTTATAACACTCCCCCTTGGATGTTCATTAAAAAATAATGTTCCTCATTAAAACCTTACTAGGAAAAACCACGTGGGAAAAAATCCCAGTGAAGGAAAAAGAGTACACATATTTAGTAAGACGCATTGCTAGGTGCCTCATTAAAAACCTTATAAGGAAAACCCCATGGGAAAAAACCTTAGTAAGGGAAAAAGAGTGCATCGCGTATTTTACTCCCCCTGATGAAAACCTTGTTTCAAATATTTGAGTCTCCGCATTCCAATCTTGTATACCATCTTCTCAAAAGTTGAAGTTGGCAAAGATTTAGTGAATAAATCTGCTGGATTATCACTTGAACGGATTTGTTGCACATCAATGTCACCACTTTTCTGAAGATCGTGTGTGTAGAATAATTTTGGTGAAATGTGCTTCGTTCTATCTCCTTTTATAAATCCTCCCTTCAATTGGGCTATGCATGCAGCATTGTCTTCGTATAAAATTGTGGGTCTTTTCTCACATTCCAAACCACATTTTTCTCGAATAAAATGAATTATTGATCTCAACCATACGCATTCCCTACTTGCTTCATGAATAGCTATTATCTCAGCGTGATTTGAAGAAGTAGCAACAATAGATTGCTTTGTGGAGCGCCATGATATGATAGTACCTCCATATGTAAATACGTAGCCGGTTTGAGATCGAGCTTTATGGGGATCAGATAAATAACCTGCATCTGCATAACCAACAAGGTCTGCACTATCTTTGTTAGCATAAAACAAACCCATATCAAGAGTTCCCTTTAAATATCGCAATATATGCTTAATCCCGTTCCAATGTCTCCGTGTAGGAGAAGAACTATATCTTGCTAGTAAATTAACAGAAAATGCTATGTCAGGCCTTGTAGCATTAGCAAGATACATTAGTGCACCAATTGCACTGAGATAGGGTACTTCGGGACCAAGGAGTTCCTCGTCCTCTTCTGGAGGTCAGAACAAATCCTTATTCACTTCAAATGATCGAACAACCATTGTTGTACTCAATGGGTGCGCTTTGTCCATGTAAAAGCGTTTTAAGACCCTTTCTCTATAGGCAGATTGATGGATAAAGATCCCGTCTGCTAAATGTTCAATTTGCAGACCAAGACAAAGTTTTGTCTTTTCAAGATCTTTCATCTCAAATTCTTTCTTAAGATATTCAATTGCCTTTTGGAGCTCTTCTAGAGTTCCAACAAGATTTATGTCATCAACATAAACAGCAAGTATAACAAATTCTGATGCCATTTTCTTTATAAAAATACATGGACAAATAACATCATTTATGTAACCTTCTTTCAGCAAATATTCACTAAGGCGATTATACCACATGCGCCCAGATTGCTTTAAACCGTACAAAGATCTTTGTAATCTGATTGAATACATTTCCTGAGATTTTGCTTCAGGCATTTTAAATCCTTCAGGAATTTTCATATAAATTTCATTATCAAGTGAACCGTACAGATAAGCTGTAACTACATCCATTAGATGTATTTCAAGCTTTTCATGTAGTGCTAAACTGATGAGATATCGAAATGTTATGGCATCCATAACAGGTGAATATGTTTCATCAAAATCGACTCCAGGTCGTTGTGAGAATCCTTGTGCAACAAGGCGAGCTTTGTATCTTTCAACTTCATTTTTATCATTCCTTTTTCGCACAAAAACCCATTTATGACCAACTGGTTTTATACCAGCAGGTGTTTGGACTACTGGTCCAAAGACCTCTCTTTTAGCAAGTGACTTCAATTCCGATTGAATTGCCTCTTGCCATTTTGGCCAATCAGATCTTTGTCGACATTCTTCGACAGATCGAGGTTCAAGATCCTCACTATCTTGCATAATATTAAGTGCAACATTATATGCAAAAATATTATCCACCACTATTTCAGATCGATTTAAATTAATCCCATCACCGATCGAACTTATTAAAAGTTCCTCACTCACATGAGCTTCGGGTTCATTAATTTCTTCAGGAATCTCAGAACTAATCAGATTTTGGGTCTCTTCAGGAGATCCCTTCATAGTATCGTTTTGATCATTTGTCGATTTTCTTTTTCGAGGATTTCGATCCTTAGAACCCAAAGGCCTACCACGCTTCAGGCGTGCTTTAGGTTCACTAGCTCTCATGCTAGTAGATGGTCCTACTGGGACATCAATTCGGATAGGCACATTCTCTGCTGGGATATGTGACTTAGTTATCCTTTTCAAATCAGTAAATGCGTCTGGCATTTGATTTGCTATATTCTGTAAATGGATGATCTTCTGGACCTCCTGATTACATATAGGGGTACGGGGATCAAAGTGAGATAATGATGAAATTTTCCACACAATTTCTCTTTTGATTTCCTTTTTCTCTCCCCCTAATTGTGGAAAATTTGTTTCATCAAACCGACAATCTGCAAATCGAGCAGTAAATAAATCTCCTGTCAATGGTTCAAGATAGCGAATAATAGAGGGTGATTCAAACCCAACATATATTCCTATCCTTCTCTGTGGTCCCATCTTACTACGTTGTGGTGGTGCTACTGGCACATATACAGCACATCCGAAAATTCGTAGATGGGCAATATTTGGTTCATGACCAAAAACTAATTGTGACGGAGAATATTTATTATAATGTGTCGGTCTGAGACGGATAAGTGATGCTGCATGCAAGATAGCATGGCCCCAAGCAGTAGTGGACAATTTTGTTTTCATAAGTAGTGGTCTTGCTATCAATTGCAGGCGTTTAATAAATGACTCTGCAAGGCCATTTTGAGTATGAACATAAGCTACAGGATGTTCAACTTTTATCCCAATGGATAGACAATAATCATCAAAAGCTTGAGATGAGAATTCTCCAGCATTATCAAGGCGAATAGCCTTTATAGGATAATCTGAGAATTGTGCCCTTAATCGAATTATTTGGGCTAATAGCTTTGCAAACGCCAGGTTGCAAGATGATAGTAGGCACACATGAGACCATCTTGAAGATGCATCTATTAGGACCATAAAATATCTAAAAAACCCACTTGGTGGGTGAATAGGTTCACATATATCCCCATGTATACACTCTAAAAAGGCAGGGGATTCAATACCAACCTTCATTGGTGATGGTCTAATGATCATTTTTCCTTGATAACAAGCATCACAAGAAAATTCGTCATTTGTAAGAATCTTCAAGTTCTTTAATGGATGCCCACTCGAATTTTCAGTAATTCGTCTCATCATTATTGATCCGGGATGGCCCAAACGGCCATGCCAAAGCACAAAAGTATTTGAATCCGTAAACTTCTGGTTTACGATAGAGTGTGCTTCAATTGTACTAATTTTTGAATAGTATAAGCCAGAAGATAAAGTTGGTAACTTTTCTACAATGCATTTCTGGCCAGAAATATTCTTTGTAATACAAAGATATTCCCTGTTCATTTCATCTATTGTCTCTACATGATACCCATTTCGGCGGATATCTATAAAACTCAACAAGTTTCTTCGGGACTTGGAGGAGAACAATGCATTGTCTATAATAAGTTTTGTTCCCTTAGACAGAAATATTATGGCTCTTCCGGAGCCTTCAATCAAACTTATATTACCAGAAATTGTTGAAACATTTGCTTTTTCCTTATGCAAATAAGAAAAGTATTTCTGATCGTTGAATATGGCATGAGTTGTTCCACTATCAATAACACAAATATCTTCATGATTTGTCTTTGATCCAAACATAATTTGAGGGTTATCCATATTCTTCAAAATAACATAAATAAAATATATTATAGTAAACATCATTATCAAAGCATAACTTTTATTTATGTACAACAATTACATAACCATACTATCTATTACAAACAACAAAAATTAAAATATTTACATTTCTACAGATTCACTACCGATTACATGACTTGTTTCTCCTTCTGGGAGTGCAAAGTAATCAGCTACATCCAAATGCATGAAGTCTAAATTATCTTCAGAAATAAAATTTGCTTCAGCATTTTTCTCTGTCTTCTTCAGGGAGGCTTGATAAAGCTCAACCAGGTGCTTTGGCGTACGACAAGTACGTGACCAGTGCCCTTTTCCTCCACATCTATAGCATGCATTTTCTGCATTTGGCGCTTGCACCGCTTCATGCTTTTGTTCCTTCCTTTTCCACTGCTGGTGGTGAGGAGGCTTCTTTGGTGCATTATTATTACCATGATTGGGGTTTCTTCCCCGACCACGGCCATGACCACGACTGGGGCCACGACCTCTTCCACGTTTAGCTTGGTGGAAGTTCGTCTCATTCACTTCAGGGAATGGACAAGAACCAATAGGTCGGCTTTCATGATTTTTCATTAATAGCCCATTATGTTGCTCTGCTATAAGAAGATGTGAGATAAGTTCAGAATACTTTTTAAATCCCATCTCTCGATATTGCTGCTGCAGGAGCATATTCGAGGCATGAAAAGTGGTGAAAGTTTTCTCCAACATATCATGATCAGTAATATTATCACCACATAATTTTAATTGGGAAATAATTCTGAACATAGCAGAATTATACTCACTGATAGATTTAAAATCTTGTAGCCTTAGATGAGTCCAATCATAACGTGCCTGTGGAAGAACGACCATCTTCAGGTGGTCATATCTATCTTTCAAATTATTCCACAGTATGACTGGATCTTTAATAGTGAGATATTCCATTTTCAGGCCCTCATCAAGGTGATGGCGTAGGAATATCATTGCTTTGGCACGGTCTTGGTTTGATGCCTGATTTTTATCCTTGATGGTGTCTGCCAGACCCATCGCATCAAGATGAATTTCAGCATCAAGCACCCAAGACATGTAGCTTTTGCCCGATATATCCAGGGCTACAAATTCAAGTTTAGAAAGATTTGACATTATTTAGGAAAAGAAAGTTCTTACCTCTAATACTTTCAAAGTATTTGCTCGAGATGTCAGAGTCTCGTGCTGATAACGTGTTATAAAATAAAGACTGTAAAGTAAAGACAAGTATAGAGAGAAACTGTTATATTATTCGAATTCAAACTGATGTACATAATGAACTGAAATCTCTTCTATTTATAGAAGAAAGGAAGCTGTTGTGTAAGCTGCTACTATACCAGATATGGATAATCTTCTACTGAGAGCAATATTTATCCATAACGGAGTACTGAAAGGATAAGCTTATTATACCCGATATGGGTAATCTTCTACCGGGGGTAATGTTTATCCATAACTGGGTACTAAAAGGATAAGCTTATTGTACCCGGTATGGATAATCTTCTACCGGGGGTAATATTTATCCATAACTGGGTACTAAAAGGATAAACTTATTATACCCGATATGGATAATCTTCTACCGGGGGTAATGTTTATCCATAACTGGGTACTGAAAGGATAAGCTTATTATACCCGGTATGGATAATCTTCTATCGGGGGTAATATTTATCCATAATCGGGTACCGAAGTGATAAGCTTCTTCAGGAAGCTTATTTCCAATAGAGTACTAAATAGATAAACATATTTACGGTGGAGTCCCATATAGATAAGCTTCTTCAAGAAGCTTATTTACAACGGAGTACTAAATGAACATCCATAATATAATATATTTATAACAGACTATTGATTACTACTCCTATGACTCTACCTTATTTTCAGTTGATTATACAACTGAAGCTAAGGACATGGATAAGCTTTGAAGTCTTAGAACCTATGTGAATATCTGCCGTATAAATTAAAGTTCATCAAAGAATTAAGCTTATAGGTAACACCGAAAGCAAGTGTAATCTTTCTCAAGAATATCATACGGATTTTTTCCTACTCCAGGTATATTAAGGCTATCCCTTCTTTCTTTTTGGCATGATACAAATAATACAAATGAAACGAGCAAAATACGTAACTTTCATAAATAATTATATTCCTAGAAATAGTAGGGGTGTCTATATTTTTTATCCCCATTTAGGGAGGAAACCTTAGTTCTATCACTGTTTTATCTTGCCATATCTGAGCAAAAAGGCATAAATGAATATTCATTCTTCTATTTTCTTGTAACAATTATAGCTCATTCATTGGATCTCTAGACATTGTTAAGTGTATTAGTTTATTCTATTTTGGAAGATACACAACATACTTGTAAAATTGATTAAGCCTGCAGTTGTAGAAGTTTATAAAACATATCGCACAATCTACATATCTTCTTGGCATACTCCTTGCTCCCTGCATCCATACTTAATCTACTATGTTTAATAATGACAATTGCTTCTGCAAATGATTATGCACAGGTCATCTGATATTAATTAAAAGCATAATGGTCTTATGATCCTCCGAAAAATTTTATTTGTATACTTTTCATGCATTGCATTCATTTATATATGTGCATTTATCCACGACTCAAACGGCGTTATATATGCGTATATATGTATGTATGTATGTATGTATGTATGTATGTATGTATGTATGTATGTATGTATGTATGTATGTATGTATATATATATATATATATGTGTGTGTGTGGGAAAAGGTTATAGTGTTATATACGCACCACCACCTGATTAGCTGGTATACGTTGATGATTTTGCCTACAGTGGCCGAGATGATATGATGGGATGCCCTCAGAGGTTTGATGATGTTATGAACATATGTACCTATGCACGACATGACATTCATACGCATATGTATGATGCTATAAATATTTCATGATTTACAGAGCTATCTAGACTTACAGGTTGAGTCCTTTACTCCATGTTTCTTCCATGTCCTTGATTAATGTTGACTTACGGTTATACTTCAGTTCCGCCTTACATGCTCAATACATTATTCGTACTAACGTCCTTTTGTTGGGGATGTTGAATTCCTACCTGCAGGTATGACAATCAGTTTGACGAGCCCTCACAGTAGACGAGGTTAGCATTCAGCGAAGGATCGGTAAGACTCCACCTCATTCGGAGTGCAGCCGAGTCTATAAGTCATCGTGTCAGAGTTTTGCTCCAGACTTATGGGTAGGCCGGTGCCCTATCGCATTTTATGTCAAATAATCTTAGAGGCTTTGTAGATACAGGCTTATTATATATAGTATGCCCGAGGCCTTAACGGCCCATATGTATTCATGTTTTATAAATGATGGTTCATTCATATAACATTTGCCCACTTACAATTGTACATTACGAGTTGTGGTCATATTAGTCCATGATAGTTATTAAAGGAATGAATGAGTTACAGAGTGGTTCGCTCGGGCCATTACGGCACCGAGTGCCAGCCAAGCCTCCCCAGGTTGGGGCATGGCATATGTAACTCAGTGTGATCCAGTATTCCAGTATCATGTAACTCAGTGTGATTCAGTATTTCACTATCATGTATTGCAGTATGATTCTCAGTTCCTGATTTTAAATCCCTAAATGTCGAACACTTGTATTTGGGCCTAAGACCGCAGTTAATGCTTTATGCATCTTTGGGCCTGAGGCTACAGTTTATGCTTTATGCATCTTTGGGCCTGAGGACGCAATTAATTCTTTATGCATTTTTTGACCTGAGGCCGCAGTTAATGCTTTATGCATTTTTGGACCTGAGGCCGCAGTTATGTATACGTATACTTGGGCCCGAGGCCGCAGTTGTGCATATATATATATATATATATATATTCAGATAAACAGGTTGTTCATCATTCAGAAGAGGGAGTATTCATATCCTTACTTCCTTTGTTCAGTTCAGTTATCATTTCAGTTTCAGTTTCAATAGTTATCATTTCAGTTATCAATTATCAATTCTCAATTATCAGCTCAGTATCAGTTTCAACAATTATAGTTCTTTTATTCAGTTTCTTTACATAGCAGTGCGATTCAAATGTACTGACGTCCCTTTTTCCTAGGGCCTGCATCTCACGATGCAGGTAAAAATTTACAGGTTGATGATTCAGAGTGTTAGATTCTCGTACCAGTTATTTGGTGATCCCCAATTCTTTCAGGGCATTATCATTACCTTACAACCTTCAATATTGTTAGACAGTCAGTGTTTTTAGTACTTCATTAGAGGCTTCATAGACTGGAGTAACTGTTAGACAGAGTCTCAGGCTTTTCATGTTAAGCTATGTTGGCTGCAAATATGTTTCAAAATTGTATTAGTATTTCTGTACTTTGATTTTCTATCAGCATGTGTTAGTTTATCTTCCGCATTCAGTATGTTATGATATCACATGTTGATTCAGCTAGCCAGTTGGTTCACTCGGTCACATGTAGTCAGGCACCAAGTGTCGTGTTACGTCCAGGCCCAAGTTCGGGGCGTGACACAAAGTGATCGAAATAGATACAAAGAAGATTATTGTATCTAGGGATGTTTGCTTCTATGAAGATAAATATCCCTTTACCTTAAACATTTTACCTCCAGATTGTATTTTTCCCATTCCTGCACTTTCAGATACTACCCCTAGCAGCCCTTCTTCAAGTCCTGAGTTGACTGATCCTATCATACTTAGTTCTCCTAGTCCAGCAAAGTTTTCATCACCTCAAATTCCTCATTCTCTTGCACCTAATACTTTTGGAATGACTGATCCTATCATACCTAGTTCTCCTAGTCCAGCCAGGATTTCATCACCTCACATCTCTCATTCTCCTGCATCAAATACTCCTAGACACAGCAATACCCCTACACCAGATCTCAAAAAATCAACTAGAGTTACTATGTGGCCAAGACATCTGAAAGATTTCATCTGCAATAACATATGCCTAACAAAGTTGACTTCCACCTGTTTTACCCAACCTAGTCAACCTAATATCTATTCTTTTGGAGAACTTTCTCAACATAATCAGTAGATGATACAGTCCATTTCAGATGTTTATGAACCTACCAGCTTTTCTCAAGCATCTATGCATCCAGGTTGGCAAAAGTCCATGTCTACATAACTTGAAGCTTTGGAATCAAACCACACTTGGGATGTGGTTCCCTTGCCAAAAGGAAAGAAGGCTTTACCTTGTAAATAGGTTTACAAGGTAAAACACAACTCAAATGGCAGCATTGAGAGACTTAAAGCACGACTGGTTGTTAGGGGGGACATTCAGAGAGAAGGGATAGACTACACTAAGACTTTGTCTCCCGTGGTTAAAATGACTACTATACATTGTTTGCTATCAGTAGCAGTAAATAAAGGTTGGCCAATTTATCAATTGGATGTGAACAATGCATTCTTACATGGGGATTTTTAAGAAGAAGTCTTTAAGAAATTTCCCTCAGGTTTATCCTCTTTTAACCCTAATCATGTGTGTTTGCTTAGAAAATCTTTATATGGTTTAAAGCAAGCATCCCTCCAGTGGTATGCTCGGCTTGTAGGGGCTTTGAGTTTCAAAGGACATTCATTTTCACTCAACGGTTATTCCTTATTTTTTAAGAAGTAGGGTGATCTAATTTGTATTGTCGTAGTTTATGTGGAGGACATCATTATTAGTGGCAACAATCAGGAGGAAATCACAGCACTAAAAAATTTTCTTAATTCTAAGTTCAACAAAGATTTAGGACATTAACATTATTTCCTAGGTATGGAAATTCTAAGGGAAGCACGGGACATAATAATTTGTACCTTGGATTTGCTGAAGGAGTTTGATGTTTCTGTATTTCCTTGTGTTTCTTCACCTCTCGAGTCATCCTCCAAGTTATATGCAGATGAAGGGCCTTTGATTCAAGATCCTACTATCTACAGACATCGTGTTGGGAAGCTGAATTATCTTATCCACACTCGACCCGATCTATCTTTTGTTGTTTTGAAGCTGATTCAATATATACAAAGTCCCCGACTTTCACATTTCTCGGCAGCACTTCGTGTGTTGCGTTACTTACGATCAGATCCATGTCAGGGGATCATCTTAAACACAAATCCTACACTCGATCTGCTTGCCTTTTGTGACGCAGATTGGGCTTCATGCCTAGAGACTCGGAGATTTGTGAGTGATTTCTATATCACTCTTGGAGGTTCACTGATTTATTGGAATCGAAGAAACAAACCTCTGTATCTTTGTCTTCCGCTAAGGCGGAATATCGCTCATGCGTGGAGGAGTTACTGAACTGACTTGGCTCACTCATCTTCTGAGCGACATCTCTGTTTCACTATCTTTACCGGTACCTATTCTCTCTGACAGCAAAGCAGTGATTCACATCGCTCGAAACCCCCTTTTTTCATGAGAGAACGAAACATGTGGAATTGGATTGCCACTTTGTTCGGAAACAGTTCCTTTCTGGGCTGATTACTCTCTCATATGTACCTTCATTGACTCAACTTGCAGATCTCTTTACCAAATCACTATCAGGACCTTCACACAAATTTCTACTCGCCAAGTTGGGAGTAACTTCATTGCCCTCCAACTTAAGGGGGGGTTGTTGAGAAGACACCCCATGATTCAATTTGTTCAAGAGAAGAAATACAGAGTCTAGGTGAAGAAGGAAAGACATCGAAGTCATATATAGGGTTTCAAACAAAACAATCCAACTTTTCGGAGTTATCTAAGTCAAGAGATGTATGTACACATTTGACTTTGGCACGTGGTTCGATCTCAGCCCTTGAACGAGTTTCTGATGGATTAAATAAGAACCCTCCATATTATCAGATAAATAGTTGTACCACATTGGATTCCAATATTCTGAAATGTGTGGATGAGATAGGAAAGAATAAAATTTAGTTAGTTTGTTATTTCATAGCAAATAGAATTTAGACAGTTGTATAAGATTTAATTATTCTTTTTGTTTTTTACATAGCTCAATATTGTATAAATACATTGTCTTGTACAGAAATTAAGACACAAAAAATTCTACAAGTTTCTCATTTTACAATCCATTAATAGTTCGTTCGAAGATCCCACCATGTTGAGAGAAGATGTCGTCTGACATAATCTCAGAAAATATAAAATTATATTAAATCCATATTCACACTAAGTACGATGTGGAGTTAAAGGTCTCTTCTATTCCCTCAAAAAGAACCGGGATCTTTAAACATATAGCCAGTCGTATTCATTGTTTACTTTTACTAGTCGATATACATAGATTATACGATAAATATAAATAGATATATATATATATATATATATATATATATATATATATATATATATGAACTAAAATATATTATATTCAATGACTATTTTTAATTTAAGTGATTGGTCGGACGGTTATTTAGGTTAATTCTTAAAAAGGACCAGGGGGGTTAAAAAGAATTTTTGGACCTCAGACTCGAATTGGCAATATGGAGTTTAGAAGTTTTTAGTTATTTACGACTAAATGGGCTCTTGGGCTTTACTTGTGAGTGGATCTTACATGCTTACCTTTTGCTAGGTTTATTTATCTTTAGGAAATTATCAGTTATGTCAGTTCATAAATAAGTTAGTACAAAAATTAGCTAATTCATAAAATATTTGCAAATTAGCTATTTGTAGCAAAACAATATCAATTTTTTGCTTTCTTTTTAAGTGAGTGTTATTGGAATAGATTGGATATATCTTAAGGAGTTTTGTTGCGACCAAAAACACTCACGCAAGTGCACGTGATCGTCAAGTAATAGAGTAGTGAGTAGAGTATCGTTCCCACGAAGACTTAAACTACCTAAACTACCAAGCAATAATCTAACTAGAGCAATTAACCAAACAAATAACAATTTCGAGTAACAAACAGTAGGAGAGGATATTCCAGGGTCACAGGCTAGTTAACAATCGTGTTATGTTCTTGGCTTAAAATGACTAATCGATTTATCTGGATTGTTGATTGACAGGGTTAATGTTACTCATAAGAATCTGCCGAGGTCTTACTCGCCTATTCAAGTTAACTCAATGCCTATATGTCTATGGAATTGAGATTAACAAGAATGCATTTACAATTCCTGTATTTCAACCATGCAAGGCAATTGGGTATATGTCTATCCCAATTGCTAATCCGTTCCCCGAGGCCCGGGTTCAAGAATTTGCTCTATTTAATTCTATATGCAATCTAAGGTTCCCACTTTCGAGTTCAACTAAAGATTCGTAGATAGTATTTCACTGTTATCTACTCAGCAAAATAATTAAAAACAGAATTAAATAAACAACTCAATATGATAAACCAACTTTGTCAAATTAAACTTCAAACAACAACATTCATGTTTCACCCATGACCCTAGAACAATGGGTTTTAGCCACTCATACTAGTGTTCATCACAAATAGGTTCAATTTCATCACAAATAGCAAAAACCAAGAGAAGAAAAGAAGAACTTGATGGTCAAATCTCATCCTTGCCTCTTGCCTCTCTATTTATTGCACTAGACTATGAAAACCTTCCTTCTTCTTCCTTGGGCGAGCTTGACTTTATATAGGTTAAGTGAGTTTTCCTACAGATTTCCAATTCTGCCCCTAAATAACTCTTCTCGGATTTTGGACTAGCGCGACTGTGCATCTGGCCGCGCTAGTTGGCTGAGATTCTGTCATGGACGCGCTAAAAGGAGCACGGTCGCGCACCTGGGCGCGCATGTCCAGTTCTGTGTTTCATCACTTCTTTTCCTCGTCTTCAAGCGTACTCAGCTCTGAGGGGTCTTTCTTGCTCCAAAATGGTTCCAATCACAACTTTTTAAGGTATCACATAGGCTCCTCATCCTGCAATGTATACAATTCACAATTAGAGCCTATTTTTCATCAATTAACCATATTATGATATTGGAATATAATCAAGTGGGAGCATAAACAATCGCCAAATTACCTAGATTTAACCTATTATAAACACCCCACACTTACTTCATTGCTAGTCCTCGAGCAATCAAACTATACATTCTAAAGTTTCCTTCACTCAACCATTTCCCCTAACGCCCTACACCCAGAATAATTTACATACAGCAGTGAACAATCCTAGCTTCAAAAGTCGACTCTTCAAGTGCCATGCAATATTCATACTTCCTCAACGTACTCTACACAGAAGTCAAGACTTGCTTTTCCGTCACGAATCATATGCCCTCACAATCACATCAACGAAGATTGAATTCAATCCACACATTCGCATCATATGCTCACATATATCAAAGAAATCACTCACCCTCACAAAAGAAGTCACATGCATGCAATTGGTACCATAAGCTTGCCCTTAATGTAAATCTCTACTAATGTAGGCTTGCTCGACCCAAAATCAATTAGGACTTTTTTATGGTTGCAATGTGGGCTAACGGACGGGTAGGATATACTTAGGAATATTGACTAACCCTCCTAAGCACTTTAACACATCACATGAGCAACTTTAGCGCAAATTCTTCAACCTACTTCACTTCCACAAATAATATCACCCTACAAATACTTCCTTCTTCTTTAAGCACTATATTAATTCATACCCACTAGCTGGAACAAGACACAATGTATTCCTCTCTCTTTTTTTTAAGTTTATTCTTCTTTTCACTCAATTTCCGCTAGTGGTGTATTAGTTTACAAAACAAGTGCACCTTTCTTCCTTTTATTGGTTCCACTCAAAAGCCACCCCATACTTAGTTCCTTCTTACTCCTTTTAGCGCTCATCTCACAGTTAAAGTGCTTTAAGAGGTAAAAGGATCAAAACAATATCAATTAAGAACAAAAAGGGTATAGGCTCGTAATGCGGGTGCCAAACAAAAGTCTATAGGCTCAAAAGGGTTAATTAGGGACAAATTTTATTTGTGACAAGCAATTAAGCTCAAAAAGATCAAAGAAAGCCTAAAATCATTTTTCAAACCGAGCATCACCTAAAATTTCGCTTCAACTCACATACCGAGCAAGTTGTAAACACAAGTATACTACATAGACTACACAAAAACCTCACCACACATGGCATAAGACTCATTCCAGATCAGCTCATCAAGACGCTCTGTTATGAGCATTCAATTCAGCAACAAACATATAGATTAAGGCACTTTAGTGAGATTCAACAAATAAGACTAAGCGTTAGACTCTAGGGTCTATTGTGTTCAGGTGTGTCAACGCTATGGGTTCTCTTTTGATTCTCTAGCTCGTAGCCCATTACTCTAATCTACAAATCGAAAAGAAAACTACCTATACCCGGTTCAAGTTAAACCCTTGGAAAAGAACTATGGCCTAAAGAAAAACCAAGGGGGAGTTGCTACACTATCTAACACTATCTAAGAAAAAAAATCTTTTTGGTATTTTCTATAGACTAACTTCCCTCAAGAAAATTGTCTACAGGATCCGTCATCAGGAAGAGTCTACGTATTTGCCTTTTTTTTTTCTTTTTTTTTTCTCGACTCAGTCCCTCAAGAACCCCGTTGACAGGGATCCATTGTCGGGATGAGCCATATATCTATTTTAAACTAACGATTCCTACTTAACAGCATCAAAACTATCAAAGCAAAATGAAACAAAACAAAACCAACAGTCAATTGATACAATCACATACATACAATGAAGGAATCCCCACCCCACGCTTAAAAATGAAGACATGTCCCCATGGCTTAAAAACTGAAAGAGCAGTGAGGTAAAGGAACTTCCCCGAAGGCTCACTCCTGGTCGGAGACGGTGTCTTGGTTGACGTGGCACGCACGACCCAGAGCTCGCAGCCAGCCCATGAATTTCTTCTCCGATTTCACTAGTCGGTCAGCTACCGCGTCTACTCGAGTGCCCAAATCAGTCATGGAGGTTTGCAAACCAGCCATCTCCGCCTCCATCGTAGTAAAACGGGACACCCGGGCAGCTCCTAAAGATGTTGTCGTCCCAGATGGTCCTACTGCTGCCACATTTTGCTCCTGAGCCTGCGGTGCTGTCCCCATGTTCTCCTCAGCATCCTCTCCATCATGAGAATCATCAGAGCTACTACTCGCAAACCGGACACCTCTCGCCTCCTCCTCTACTACTTCCGGCTCCTTGCCTGTGGTCACCTTATCAGCACGGAATTGGCCTTCCTTTTTTACCAACCCATCCACAGCTAGATTTTTGGGCACCTGAGCATCCCTGCATAGTTGAGTAACTAAAGAAGGGGAAAAGAACCCATACCTTTTGACTTGGCTGCGGACGAATATCTCTTCATGCATCACTTTGGCCACGTCGAAGTTGTGACCATTTACAAAGCACTAAATCAACGCAGTGCTGGGCCCATTGACCTCTGTAGTATTATGAGATGGAATAAAGCGGTTGTTTATGAGGTACAGCCAGCACTTCCCTTCAAAGGTGAATGCTGAGGAGTGAAACTTCTCCCCATAGTCCATCCAGACCACTTCTTTCCCGGGCGCACAAATTGTCTCAAAGAATAGGCCCCATTTTTTGTTCGTTGGGTTGCGGCCGTATTCATAGAAGTCATCATAACCAACCGGAGGTGGAGGCAGCTGGTAGGCCGTCTGTATCGCCTTAACAGAAGCATTCACTGCCCTTTGGCGCACCGTGACTACTCCTTTATCATGCTCCGGCACATTGGCATAAAACTCCCGCACAACCATTGCATTGCCCTCACCGGGCTCATTGATGATAGTGTGAAACCCCCGCCTTACCAACTCCTCGTACATGTGAGGGCAGTGTCTCTGGAGCTGTCTGACGTTAATACCTCTCTCCAAAATTGGCGTTTTACTAGCCTTTTCCGCAAAGCGGGCCTGAGCATTGGCCGAAACAAATTTGGAACTATCAAAGGAGCGTGCAGGTGCAGCCCCTCGTGACCTAGATGAACCAGCCTGGCTGCTCGATGAGGCCTCTATGGCTCGTCGTTTCCTAGATAGAGTCATGATGCCTGCAAAACGGAGACATATTAGCACAGCCTAATAGAAATTTTGTGACTCAATGCGGTTACTCAAACTTCATACGCATAAGGGGTCACAAAGTATATAATCACGATCATTGAGACCTTTCCACAAACACCTTGGGGGCATTAGGCCTTCACAACCCCTTTTTACACTTTTTAGAACAAGAATCACCCACTTACACTCACCAACATCACATATCAAGTGGGATATTCAATTGAACCTGGCTCAACATAGAGAGAAATTTTCTGAACATGCGATCATCATTCTTTTTCTGTAATCTCTGGGGGAAAGGTGGTGGTGGCCTTGGGGCCTCCACTGGCTCTGGAATTTCAGCAGCATTTTTTAGCTCGTGAGTCACTTTAGGGAGCAACTCTCCCTCAGGTATGGGCTTGTCTTTCTTTTTCTTTGGCACTTCCTCTAGCTCCCTCCCGTTTCTAAGTGTAATTGCATTCACTTGAGAGTTCTTTTCTGTATCACTGGGGAGAGCGCCTGTAGGTCTAGTGTTTTGATTTGTTGCTAACTACCCCATTTGCCTTTCAAGATTTCTGAAGTCGGTCCTGAGTTGCTGATTGTCAATCAACAACTTCTTTAGCAAATCATTGGTACTTTCTTCCATTTGTTGGGGTGGTCTCTAAGGCTGATTGAAACTCCCTTGGGGTCTATGCTGATTCTGATTCTGCTGATTTCCACCCCATGAGAAGTTGGGATGATTCCTCCAATTTGGATTGTAAGAATTCCCGTATTGTGCATGTTGATTCGGTGGACCTCTGTTCTGTTGCCCCACATAATAGATGGATTCTGGATTCGTGGGTCACATATCACTCATATGACTGTCGCCATAGAGTTCGCAGCAAATAGTCATTTGTTGTACATGTTGCATTGTTTGTGGCTGCTGCATTGTCATCCTAGTCATCTGATTGGCCAGCTTTGCAATATCGGCTCTCATGGCTGACACTTCATCGAGCTCAAGTAACCCAATTGATTTTTGCTTAACTGCCTTTCGTGAATCACCCTCACCTTGCCAGTTATTATCATTAGCAGTGAAGTTATTCAGCAAGATTTGGATTTCACTGTACGGTCTAGCCATGCAACTACCCCCACAAGCTAAATCAAGATTCATCTTTGAAGCATCATCTAACCCATCTACAAAAGTGTGACCCAATACCTCGTCCGTCTGGCAATGATGAGGACAATCTCTGAGCATCTTTTTGTACCTTTCCCATGCTTGATGAAGTGTCTCGCCAGCTCGTTGTTCGAACCCAAGAATTTGACTCCTCAATATCTTTATTTTCTTAGTGGGGAAAAACTTGATTAAGAATTTCCTTGCCAGATCATCCCAAGTGCGGATTAAATTTGCTGGCTCCTTATTCAACCACTCCTTAGCTTCCCCGATCAGTGAAAAGGGGAAAAGTGTCAGCCTGACATAGTCCTTGGAAACGTTCGGATAATTGATTGTCCGTAATTTCGAAGAAATTTTGAATGTGCCTCTGTGGGTCTTCATGAGATAAGCCTACAAATAACCCTATGGATTGGATCAGTTGCACCATGTATTGTTTTAGCTTAAAGTGCCCAGTGATATCAGGCTTCACAATAGCCTGAGTCATATTAGCCAGACTGGGCCTTGCGGCTTCGATCACTGCGCGTTCCTCATTACCTGCCATCTCAATTGGCTGTGGTTGAACTACGATGTCTAACTCTCTTTCAATTCTAGTTCTAGCGTCCACCTCCCTCCTCAATCTGTGAAGTGTTCGTTCAATTTCGAGATCAAGAGGAAGGAGATTGTTTGCGCTTCTACTTCTTCGCATTCAAGAAAAAAAACATGTATTAGCACAAACAACGTGAACTGAAAATTAAAACTTGAATAAATAAATAATAAAAGCTCAACTCAGTCAAGTAGCTAATTTCTAAGGCCCCGACAACGGCGCCAAAAACTTGTTGCGACTAAAAATACTGACGCAAGTGCACGTGATCGTCAAGTAATAGAGTAGTGAGTAGAGTATCGTTCCCACGAAAACTTATGATTAACTGTTAACTAATTCAAACTCAATTAATTTGTCTATCCAAGAGGTTTTCACAAAATAGAGATGTAATTGTTTTACTACCTAAACTACCAAGCAATAATCTAACTAGAGCAATTAACCAAATAAATAACAATTTCGAGTAAAAAACAGTAGGAGAGGATATTCCAGGGTCACAGGCTAGTTAACAATCGTGTTATGTTCTTGGATTAAAATGACTAATCGATTTATCTGGATTGTTGATTGACAGGGTTAATATTACTCATAAGAATCTGTCGTGTTCTTACTCGCCTATTCAAGTTAACTCAATGCCTATATGTCTATGGAATTGAGATTAACAAGAATGCATTTACAATTCCTGTATTTCAACCTAGCAAGGCAATTGGGTATATGTCTATCCCAATTGCTAATCCGGTTCCCGAGGCTCGGGTTCAAGAACTTGCTCTATTTAATTCTATATGCAATCTAAGTTTCCCACTTTCGAGTTCAACTAAAGATTCATAGATAGTATTTCATTGTTAGCTACTCAGCAAAATAATTAAAAGCAGAATTAAATAAACAACCCAATATGATAAACCAATTTTGTCAAATTAAACTTCAAACAACAACATTCATGTTTCACCCATGACCCTAGAACAATGGGTTTTAGCCACTCATACTAGTGTTCATCACAAATAGGTTCAATTTCATCACAAATAGCAAAAACCAAGAGAAGAAAAGAAGAACTTGATGGTCAAAACTCCTCCTTGCCTCTTGCCTCTCTATTTCTTGCACTAGACTATGAAAACCTTCCTTCTTCTTCCTTGGGCGAGCTTGACTTTATATAGGTTAAGTGAGTTTTCCTCCAGATTTCCAATTCTGCCCCTAAATAACTCTTCCCGGATTTTGGACTAGCGCGATCGCGCACCTGGACGTGCATCTGGCCGCGCTAGTTGGCTGAGATTCTGTCATGGACGCGCTAAAAGGAGCGCGGTCGCGCACCTGGGCGCGCATGTCCAGTTCTGTGTTTCATCACTTCTTTTCCTCGTCTTCAAGCGTACTCAGCTCTGAGGGGTCTTTCTTGCTCCAAAATGGTTCCAATCACAACTTTTTAAGGCATCCCATCGGCTCCTCATCCTGCAATATATACAATTCACAATTAGAGCCTATTTTTCATCTATTAACCATATTATTATATTGGAATATAATCAAGTGGGAGCATAAACAATCACCAAATTACCTAGATTTAACCTATTATCAAGTTTAAATCTCAGTTTTGAAATGATTTGCATCAATTATGTATCACACTGTGTATCACACATTATCATATTTGTATAAATTGTGTATCACATGGATATCCATATTTACCTGTGTGTGAGATACATGCGTGATACATGTGTTGCATAAGAATTTTTTGAACTCGATTTTAACTATGAATTTTGATACCAAATCAGTCCAAATCACCTTCAATCTTCCACAAATTTGATTGTCTCATCTACATGTGTTTCAATGAATTTTAACTATACCCATTGAAAAAGGTCATTTTTGGCTTAGATTTTTGGAATCTTGTACTCCTCCGTTCACTTTTACTTGGCATGTATACTAAAAATAGATTTTTATTTTTACTTGTCATTTTACGCATTTCAAGAGAATACAAAAAAAATTCCTGTTATACCTACAATATTTATTACTTATTTCAAATTATTTTCTCAAATCAATAAAATATTATGCATCAATTAATATGGGTATCATGGTAAATTATGCACTTCATTTATTATTTCTTAAGGGGTGCGAAAAGTCAAAACGTGCCAAGTAAAAGTAAACGGGGGGAATATATTATTTATTTATTTTATTTCATCACCTTGTTTACTACCTCATCCATGAAATTTCTTTTCCGTCTTGTATCTAATACTACTAATCATGCTTAAAAATATGAAAAGAGATATTTGCTTGTGATTCAAGAAGAGAAAGAATCCTTACTTATTTGGATTTTCGATTTTTGTATGTACTTGGCTAGCTTTAGTAAGTCTATAATTAATGGCTAAAGGTTGGTAAGTTAGGACTTATTTGGGACATTTTCGTAAGATTCCCTTTTATCTTTATTGAAGTGGCTTGTAACTCAAAGGATTTTTGGTAGTCCTTGTCAAATGGGCCGGATTAAGTAAATAGCAATGGGCAAATTACATATTTGGCCGGTCAGTCGAAAGTAATTACATTCGCTAGCTAGATATATAAAAAATATGTATAACATGTATATTATATATTAATATAAAAGAAATATATATATTATCGATTATTATTTTTGGAAGCAGCTATATTGTGCAAATTTTCCAATAGCAAGAGTTTATTACCCCTAGACTTGCATGAAGTGGATTTATTATTTATCATGCCAAGAGACCACCTCGAGATTAAGTTGGCCGTGCAACTTGCACACAACACCTATTTTTCCACGTTATATATTTTTTTAATCTTTGTTTTTTGTAAAATGTGATATTTTTGCTGTCTTTTTTACTAATTTCTCCACCATCTTCTACTCTTTGTATATGAATATGGGCGCCGTCGACTAAATGGAGGGAGAAAATCAGAAATTGTTGGTCCAAACCATTGCTTCCTTTAACTGAGTTCGGAAAAGGAGATCAGAAAAAGGAAAAAAAAATTCTTTTCATCATTATCACAGGCAAATTTTAGGTGTATAGGAGAACATTCGGCCAAAGTTGGGGAAATTATGTATTATATATACTTTTACATCAATAAATTTTTCTGCATATAGGCATCATGATAACTAGAGTATTTCAACATTTAAGAATATGTTAGTGTTACGTGATTAGAAAGTAAAACACGTATACGTAGAAAAAGTTGCAAAACATTTGTGGTAGTTCCTTAGCCTAGTACTCCGTCTAGTTTGAGGAAAATTAAGATTTAACACAATACAAGTTAGGTTGTACTCAAATCTGCCTAGTAGCCGCGCCGCACGACAGTTTTAATCCCATTTTAAGTTTGTTAGGTGTTACCTTGACTACTACTACTACTACCTTTTATAGAAACAGTGCTAGTAATTAAATCAAACATGTGCCATTGCATAAAGTTTTGACGTACCACTGCGAAAATTGAATCATCAGTACTATTGCCTCAGAATATTAAAGATTGGAAAAATCACGAGTAAATGCTACACAATGAATGATAAATTCATACTGTCTGAGTTTTCTTAAGGAACATACGCACTAATGTTTCTTGCTAAAATTAACAGTTTATCTGTGAAAGGAATCAGACAATTCAATCCAATCAAAACCTTGAGGATGGTCTTATATATGTAACCTAGTTTTTTAAGTGACGCCTAGATTTTTAAAGTGAATATACTAGTGAATTCGCTTGCGCTGCATCACTTATTTGTTGTGAGAGTGAAAACATGAAAAATCTATAGCATTGTTATCTGTATGATATCTTTAGTTTTTAAATTTGGCATAGTCACATTTGAGTTAGTTATGTTGAGTTTTACCAACTTCGTGTTTTGACTTGGATTTTTCAAATGTTTGTCTTTTTAACTTAAGATAGTGGAAGTTAGAACACGATGCCACGCATGGAACTTCAGCAAAACACAATCTAAATATTTTTACTATTTAAAGAGTGATAATTAGTAGCCAAATTAAAGTCCAAACTCGAGAAACAAACAGAGAATAAAGGCATGAAGAAAGACGACAAGAATAAAGACATCCCACTATATTCTATAAATCCTTAAGACAAATTAATATGCAAAGACAGGCGAATTCTAAATCACAGAACAAAAAATATTTTATCTAGCAGGCTCTGAAGAACTGAGTCTACTAGCAATTTAAGTTTCCAATAATATCACTCAAACAATTCAAACAAAATAGGCGGAAGATTTGCAATCAAAACAAGACTTCAGCACCCTAACGTAATTGACTAAATCCACAAAAACTACGATAAGAAATACAGTTACATCTCTTTGAAACTCTTACCATGTTCTCCTCCAAATAATGCACATTTGTTCTTCGATGATGTCAATATATCCAATCAACCTGAGAAAGCATAATGAACAAATGAACTCAAGAATATTCAAGCTAGGAACTATTGAGACATAATGTAATTAAACACTTAATAGTGTATCATCTCTATTTGAAAATTTAATCTTTAAGATGAGATTATCACACAATTCAATATATATTGAGACATGAAATAATATAATTAAATACTATTAATTAAAAGTGTGCACAATCTAACAACTTAAGCATTTAAATGAGATTAATGGTCGCAATTCAACTGAGTAGTTAAACAGAACTATATTATGGTTTTTGGGCTGAATACCCTAATAAATGGAACCAACCTTTTAATCAACAATCAATGGTGAGAATTGGGAGAAGCAGAGGAAGGCTCCTCATGTTCACCATGAATCCTAGCTGGAATTTGGAAATCTGAAATGAAATGTCTATTGGAAATTTCTGCTTGATGATGGACATGATTCATTGGCGGCCGCTCTTCCCAAGCATGAATCAACTGTGAAAAATTGGACTGAAGGGGTTCCCTTTGAGGAAATACAGCACCTTGTGGTTGTTGGGAGTACAATGTTTGCTGATGATGGGGTAATATCCAACCTGCCATTCTTGAATAATTTGTTTCAAAATTTTGACTTGAGAAAATTGTTTGGTGGTCATGACTAGAAGAAGCCCTATGGTTAGAATTCTGGTCATGAAAAGTAGTACTATGAAGAGATAAGCCAAGATCTTCACTCTGAAATGAAGCTGATCTTGGCATTATCTCATGTGGATAGTTTTGGAAATTCATTAATGAAGTCCCTGAATTCATTGGAAAAAATGATTTCATAGTATCACCAAGCGACTGTGTTTCTCCTCCAGTATGCGTTTGCATCATATATGAATTAGAAGAATTATTACCACTTGGGTTATTTTCTTCTAATTGTCTTTGAAGCTGAAACTCTTGTTGTTGGTTTTGTTGCTGTTGTTGTTCCAAAACGATATTATTACCACTTGAGCTCCCATCAGCTGCATCAATTCTGGGGTTCCAAGGAGGCAACTCATCTAACTTATCAATGGCGTTTTTCGCCTTCTTGATAAGCCAATCGACCGCCTTACTAGGTCGGTCATAGCCTAATCGGTCTTGAACGTCGTAGAATTGAATAGCAGTGTGAGCAGATAAACGGACTCTTCGGTCTCTAGGTCCTTTTGCAGTATAAACTTTGCTGTGGCGGTCTTTTTTACCAGTGGACCGGAGAATATGGCCTCCTTCTACTTGCACTATCTCTCCTCCTGTTGCTCTCTTCATTATCAATCTTACTTCACAATTCTTTGCATATTCAGACACTTTTTTTTTCCCTCTGCTGTCTTAATTTGTAAGAATAGACCACTTTATAAGATCTGAGAATTAACCTGCTACTTCTGCAATAATATTACTGCTGCTGTTTTCAGATGATGCTGATCCCGAGAAACACTGACAAGGTACGCTACAAATCCCATAGCCCAATGAAACTTCTTTGTTCAACCTCCAAATCTCAAAAACAAAACAAGATTGTCACACAATCTTTAGGAAAAGAAACTGTTCAAACAATAAATAAAAAGGAAACCTAAATATTGCTTTTTTGTGGAATTGTATTGCAATAGTAGGTATCTAAGTTAGCCGACTTAGCTAGGGTTAGCTTAACAAGGGTATTTTTTGAGACAAGCGAAGGAAAAGGAAAAAGAACGAAGGAAAAAAAAGGATGCAAATGAAATGAATGGAACATTTGGTTTTAGGGAGAATGACTTATCTTTTTTGGCTTCTCATGGTAGTACTGATTTGCACAGTCACAGCACGTCGCCTCCTACTTTATTTTGCATATGCTTCTATCAGTATTATTCCATTTCTTTCTTGAGACTATTTTAATTTAAAAAGAATTAACTTAAATAGTCACTTACCCAATGTTTAAATATAAAATAGATAACGGATGTATAATATATGTGTAGTTTGAGTATACAAAATACTACAACAACATACACAGTGTAATCTATCCCGTATAGTAGGTTTGTGGAAGGTAGTGTGTACGCAGATAGGCAGATAGGCTTATATTTGCATGTGTATATAAACAGTGTATAATCTATTTATTCTAGATACAAAAGCTGTTTGTGTGAAGATCCATTAAAGGTTTTAGGTAAAAAAAAAGGAAAGACACTCATATATGGAGTATGTGTTGTCCTATAGTAAAATTTAATGGAGCCTGAAAAACTTATTCAAACTTGATCCAACATTCTCATGAGAAATAGTTATAGAAAACTACATGAAAGCGTGGTTTGATTAGAATTGTATGATTAGTTTTATCTTTGTAAAAGCTAGTAATCTTATAAACTCTTTTCATTACAAAGCAAATTTATGTTAAGGGTGTTAAATTTAAAAGAGTGATGAATAAATGGAACTATGATGGTCCCAATAGAACAATATAGACCCACCCTCATTGAAACTTGATGGTGATTTCTAACAGCTTTTTTCCTCCATTGGCGCATTGAACTTTTGTATTTTTATCAGTTAAAGCATCGGATCATCTATTACACAGTGTAATGTGTAATAGAACTATATACTATTTGTTACTCTGAATAATTAACTTTTCACTAACTAGCATCCCTTTGCCGTGTACTTAATCTAAAAGGGGAAGTAAAAACAAGGAGGGTTTATAATTGACATTGTATATAAGTTTAAATCGAGAAGAATTTAAGTTATATATACAGTAAGAATTTTTACACCATCAGTAATTTTTCTTAGGTTTGATATGTTTTTTGAATTAAATGGAACTAACATTTCCCTGTTTCCCATAATTTACTGCCCTAACTCTTTCAAATGAAAAATTATGGCTGCATTGAGTTTAACCACCTTTAATAAATGGCTAACGAGTTACGTCATTAATATTAAAAGTAGTTTTCTCTTTTAAATTAATGAAATTAAAAGCAAGTGGTATACATAGTGTAGCGGATACGTGGGTACGTAAGTTATAGGTATTGAACTTTCTGTATCCTTATACCATTTGTTCAACCACTTGTAGTAAATTTTAAAGGGAAAGAGGAGAAAGAGAAGAAAATAAATAAAGGAGGAAAGCGAAAAATAGGAAATGAATGGACAGCAAAATGGGAAATATAAACGGAAGAAGAGAAAATGAAACTTAAACTCAATCTTTACTGTCTATAATGGAAGCAACAAGAGATTCTAGTGTCTTTTTTTCTTTCGGGAGTGTTTGTTGGGGGGGGGGGGGGGGGATTGTAGGTGAATAATAATAGTCAATAAATTTAGGTTTAGCCTAAAGTGCTGTCCCCGAACTTTTAGAGCTGAATTTAATGGGATTAAATTTGAACGAAGTTTATAATCATAGAGTTAGCCTATATGTAATTCTCCCAGAAAATATCTCCCTTAAGATAATATATATTTTATGACGGTGTACTATACCACATATAATAAACTTAATCATATATTTTTATTTTGGTAATTCCATTAGATATAGTGATACCAAAAAGGCTAGAAATTAAAGTTAATCAGAATTAATAAATTTAGGGTTGATAAAATCCTAATTAAGACACAATTTTACCAGCAAATACATATATAATTTGGTTTTATAAATTTGGAGTTCAAATTAAATTCCAACATGATCCTAAAAGAGATATCAATTGTAATGTTGTGTAAGTGAACTCGAGCTTGGAAGGAAACGGTGGACGCTTTCTGGTTTTGAAGAAACAAGAACACAAAAAGCAAAAGGAATTATTAGTTTGTGGCATACAAAAATTGAAGGTTACCCCCAAATAACAGGCAAAGGGGTGCTACTTTTTCATATGGTAAGTCTAGTACTATAGTGAAAAAAAGTTTGTATATATATTATAAATAAAAGAGAGAAGGATATGCTTGATTTTTTGTCCGTACAATTAGCTCAAGTTTGACTAAAATAAATTTCTTTATAAGTTTGATTTGATAATTAAATAAATAATAAAAGAATTAAAAAAACACGAATTATGTTATGACTCATTATTTAATCCAAATTAACCCGTCCTCCTAGAGCCAAATAAATTTGAGTAGGTTATATTTATCAATTCAACTCGTTTAATCTGCTCAAATCAACACCCTCAAGACTCAAGTTTTGCCCACAAAATCTAAAGGAGAAGGAATACGTTAGGAAAAAGCATGTGTCAAATGGACCTCCCAATAAAAGATGATCAACTCGTGCTCTCTTTCCCTCTTTATTCCGAGTTGATAAGGACTTGCTTTCATTTTCTTGAATTATTTGCATTACATTTCACTTCTTCAATTTCCTTTTTCATCATTGTCACATGGGTGTCCTTCACTTACTTTTTATAAAATTAAATAAATTATTTTTGAGATTATGTGTTGTATATAAAAATTATTTGTTGTGGTTTCCTAATCTTTGGTATTAGCATTAGGCGGTAATTAATTCAAATTTGTGCCGCATAACATTTTCATTTGCCTTTTTTGTCGTAGTCACACGGGCGTCCTTCGCTTATTTTTTTAAAATAAATTATTAATTCCTAGAATATATTCTACTATATATAAAGTATTTTTTTTTTCTTGTCATTGTTCAGTACTTGAATTGGCCCAATTAGTCCTGATTTATACCGTGTACGGTCTTTTCAAAAGGAAAGCTCAACATATATGTTGTTTATTTTTTCTAGTCATATGCATTGATTATATAACACTATACACATATAATATATAAATTATACCTTCTCAGCTATTTTTAGTTTAAGAGATTGGGGGATTGGCCGATTGGGTAAGCGGCTTGGGTTGATTCTTCTAAAATAAAACAATAAAGTTAACGTTATATTTTAATTAATTATAAGGAAATCTCTTGATAATTGTTATTCTGTTTATAAGAATGATCATTGATAACTAACCTGCGCGCTATCACAGACCATCAGGAATAATATGAAAAATAATCTTTACACTAATAATGTATATAACTTAACTCCATTATTTTTATATAGTCCCTATCTAGATAGCTCTCGCTCTCTCTCCCTTTCAGTTATTGATATTAATTAACGTTTAGTTTTCACCAAAATTTGGCTACATTATTTACTTTTCTTCCTCAAATCTTACTTTCTAAATCTACAAAATATAATTTCCCTTAAAAATTAAGCAGAAAACTGATTGAAAGTCATGAATATTGATGGACAGATCATTATAAAGCTCAATGCGTGAGAAAATAATTAAAAACACAAAGAAAGGTATTAGTATACGGATTAAAACCGTGATACATATATCCTCGATGCTATATATAATATAAAAATATTTTACTTACGGAATTTGTCGTACTTCTTGTTTTTATTATTGATGGATGACACTCAAAAAAGATAAGAGTATATTGATTAATAGATAGGAACTAGACAATGATAGCCATTAGAATGTCTGCAAGCTGCTACAGTATAATGTCTATGATTCTGTAACAAGAAAACTATGGTTGAAATACATGTACATAAATTAAAGAATCACAACATCACATCCCTGCAAAATTATCGGTAGTAGTAGTTCAAAAATGCAATAGATTGATGTCCAATTATTAGTTTATTGTTCACAATTGCAGTATGGAAGTAATCCAATTCTAATACCTTAATCTGTTCACAATTAAGTTTCTTCTTTCTATCGCTTCCTCCAAAAGATTGAGCGAGTATTCATATATGTTAAATAAAAAAGTTATAATATACTCCCTCCAGGCCAATTTTATGTGACAAAATTAGTACTTGAGGAATCAAAGAGGTTGTTTTTCAGTTTAAAACCATAAAGGATTTGTATCCGAATTCATACAAATATTAAGTATTTTGATTGTCGCACTTTATTTCTTGAGTCGAGGGCCTTTCAGAAATAGCCTCTTTATCTTCACGAGGTAAGGGTCACTACTAGAATTCCGGAAAAAAGCGACCAAACTTTAGCGACCAAACTTTAGAGACCAAAGTTGGTCTGTCGAGAAAAACGACCAAAGTTGGTCGCTAAATTGGCGAAAATAATAAAATAATTATTTGATATACATTAGCGACCAAGGTTGGTCGCTACTTGGTCGCTAATTTTGTCAAAATATTAACCGGACTGGTCAGACTTGCTTGGTCAAAGGTATACTGAGATTAGCGACCAACGTTGGTCGCTACAGGGGGACCCACTTATATAATTATAATAATTATAATATTATTTTAAAAAAATTATAAAATATAAATAAATATAACTTAAATTAGCGACCAAAGTTGGTCGCTAATTAAGGGGTAAGCAGATAGCGACCAACTTTGGTCGCTAAAATGGGACCCAATTATAAAATTTTAATAATTATATTTTTATTTAAAAAAATTTATAAAATATAAAAAAATATAATTCAAATTTAGCGACCAAAGTTGGTCGCTTACGAAAATAGAGACCAACTTTGGTCGCTAATCTGGGATCGAGTTCTAACGTTTAACAATTATATTATTATTTTAAATATTATATAAAATATAAATAAATTTGATTTAAATTTAGCGACCAACTTTGGTCGCTAATTTAAATTTATGTATATTTAGCGACCAAAGTTGGTCTCTTTTCAGGTCAACAATGGTCAAAATTAAAAATCACTTTTGTATTTACTATCTAAATAATATAAATGTAACTCGTTAACACTTTTGTAATACAAAGGATGAATAGACTAAAATATACTCTAACATGCTATATATGCAGTTAAGCAGTACTAAGAAGCGTGCGTGTGTGTCTATATATAAATATATATATATATATATATATATATATATATATATATATATATATATATATATATAAGAACATGAAACGCTCGGAACACAGGGACAGGTTCTTTTAGGTATTGATACACTTGTAATTTGATTCATCGACTTATAACCTATATATATATATATATATATAAGCTATATTCGATATAATATTAGCTAATGCACTAATACTTAGTGCATAGTATAGTATAGTATATATATACTAAGTGTATTATATAATACACTATACTATATATATAGTATATTTTATTATATATAAAGGTATATTCGATATAATATTAGCTAATGCACTAATACTTAGTGTATAGTATAGTATAGTATAGTATAATTTAGTTTATATATATATATATATATATATATATATATAAGCTATATACGATATAATATTAGCTAATGCACTAATACTTAGTGCATAGTATAGTATAGTATAGTATAGTATAGTATAGTATAGTATAGTATAGTATAGTATAGTATATATACTAAGTGTATTATATATCAAGGTATATTCGATATATATAGTATATAAGCTATATATATATATATATATATATATATATATATATATATATATATATATATATTAATTGATACAAGTCGAGACGTTTTAATTTATTGTTAATATATATAAAAGCTATATTCGATATAATATTAACTAATGCACTAATACTTAGTGCATAGTATAGAATAGTGTATATATATATATATATATATATATATATATATATATATATATATATATATATATATATATATACTCCAATATATACAGGGACGGGTTCTTTTAGGTATTAAAACGTTTCGACTTATATCAATTTATATATATATATAAGCTATATTCGATATAATATTAGGTATGTATATATAAGAACATGAAGCGCTCGGAACACAGGGACGGGTTCTTTTAGGTATTGATACACTTGTAAATTGATTCATCGACTTATAACCTACTCATATGCATGTATATATATTAACAATAAATGAAAACGTCTCGACTTATATCAATTAATATATATGTATATATATATATATATATATATATATATATATATATATATATATATATATATAGCTTATATACTATATACTATATATATATATATATATAGCTATATTCGATATAATATTAGCTAATGCACTAATACTTAGTGCATAGTATAGTATAGTATAGTATATATACTAAGTGTATTATATATCAAGGTATATTCGATATATATAGTATAATATAGTGTGTGTATATATATATATATATAAGAATATGAAGCTCTCGTAACACAGGGACGGGTTCTTTTAGGTATTGATACACTTGTAAATTGATTCATTGACTTATAACTGTCACGACCCGGATTTCCCACCATCGGGTGTCGTGATGGCGCCTACTATCGGAGCTAGGCAAGCCAAATATATAAAACATTTTTCCTGCTTTCTTCCAAACAATATAATAAACGAGACAAAATTTAAATGGAAGACTTTAAATCTAAAGCAACTGAGAACCAAAAGTGCGGAAGTTTGAACCAAAATGCTACCCAGAGTCTGGTGTCACTAGCTCACGGACTACTACAGAATGCTACAATCAATGTCTGAAAGGAAAATACATCATGTTTGTCTGATACAAGATAAACAAACGAAAAAAAAAACATGGAAAGGGACTTCGGCGTGCGAACGCCAGCTAGGCTACCTCGAGAGTCCCTGGACTAAAGATAGCTCCCAGACGTCCTACTGCTGCGGTCCGTAAGCTGCTCCCTGATCTGTGCACCAAAAATGCACAGAGTGTAGCATCAGCACAACCGACCCCATGTGCTGGTAAGTGCCTGGCCTAACCCCGGCGAAGTAGTGACGAGGCTAGACAGTACCTACCACAATTAACCTGTACAGATATATATACAACAAGTGCAAGAAAACAATAACAAGATAATACAAAGTAAAACTGGGAGGGGACATGCTATCGGGGAGTAACAGATAAAAATGAAATATCGGAAATAAACAGAAGAAACTCCGGTTTCCATGATATATATATATATATATATATATATATATCATATATAAGTGGACGGCGTGCCACACGATCCCATAATATCATATATATGTGGACGGCGTGCCACACGATCCCATAATATCATATATAAGTGGACGGCGTGCCACACGATCCCATAATATAGTATATAAGTGGACGGCATGCCACACGATCCCAATTCATATCATATATAAGTGGACGGCGTGCCACACGATCCCATAATATCATATATAAGTGGACGGCGTGCCACACGATCCCATAATATAGTATATAAGTGGACGGCGTGCCACACGATCCCAATTCATATCATATATAAGTGGACGGCGTGCCACACGATCCCATAATATCATATATAAGTGGACGGCGTGCCACACGATCCCATAATATAGTATATAAGTGGACGGCGTGCCACACGATCCCAATTCATATCATATATAAGTGGACGGCGTGCCACACGATCCCATAATATAGTTCATAATATCTGACTTCATATAGTGGACCCCTTCAGGGGAGAATAACAACTCAATACCTTTAACCCGGCAAGGGTACAGCTAACAGCCCAAAATATCCCGACAAGGGAGAATATATATATATCAGTCTACACATCCCGGCAAGGGAGTATTCACAACACATTCTCCTTTTAAATCATTCTTCCTCAACCGTTCACATTATATGAAACTTATCAAATAAACAAGGAGCTTGTGTCACATTATTCGAATTAAAAGCAATCAAGACTCACGGTCATGCTAGACTCCGGTGCATAGATAACCATCACCATGCCTATACACCGTACTCCACATTAGCAAGTAGCAAATATCATCCTAATCCTATTCCCTCAAGCCAAAGTTAGAACAAACACTTACCTCGAATGCTCCAAACTCAACTCACGCTTCTAGTATAGCTTTACCTCTTGATTCCACCACCAATCCGCTCGAATCTAGTCATAAGTTACTTAATCACATTAATAATTACTAAATGAATCATCCCCAATGCATGAAATAGATTTATTTCAAGGTTTTTCCCAAAAAGGTCAAAAATACCCCCGGACCCACGTGGTCGAAACTCGAGGTTCGGACCAAAACCCGGTTACCCATTCCCCCATGAATCCAAATATATGATTTGTTTTTAAATCGGACCCCAAATTGAGGTCCAACTTCTCAATTTGTAGAAAACCTAGGTTCTACCCAAACACCCAATTTCACCCCTGAAAATCTTTGATTTGAAGTTGAAATTATGTTAAAAGATGTTAAGGAATAAAGAAATTAAGTTAGAAATCACTTACCAATCGTTTTGGAGAAGAAAAGTTGTTTGGAAAATCGCCTCTTAGGTTTTGGGTTTTTGAAAAGTGAAAAATGACTGAGATTTTCCGAACTTGTATACCTTTCTGAGGACCTGGCGCGGACCGCACAAAAATGTGTTGCGGCCGCGCCGAGTAGGAGAAAACATTGGGGCTTCTCTGAACCCTTCCAGCGCGGACCGCACTCTTTTGGTGCGCGGCCGCGCTGGTTAACCTGAAACCCTAGCCCTCAGACTCAGCCACGTGGACCGCACAGAAAGGCATCGCGGCCGCGCGGCTCCAGCGCGGACAGCGCGGCAATGACGGCAGCCGCGCTGGTGTCTGCAACACCTAAACCTGCATTTTCTTAAGTCCAAGACCTCCCGGGCCCTACTCAAAACTCACCCGAGCTCTCGGGGCTCCAAACCAAACATACATATGATCTTAAAAACATCCTACGGACTCATTCGTGCGGTCAAATCGCCAAAATAACATCATATACATAGGATCAAGCCTCAAACACATGATTTTCTTTCTTCAACTTTCATAACTCAAATTCTCCATTTTTTTAGTCCGAAACACGTCATATGACGTCCGTTTTTAGCCAAACTTTACAGATAGTGCTTAACACATATTTAAGACTTGTACCAGGTGTCAGAACCAAAATACGAGCCCGGTACCACAGTTTTCTGATCAATTTTCTTCTTCATTTTCCTTAATTAATTTCAGAAAATAATTTCACACAAAAATTCATTTCTCGGGCTTGGGACCTCGGAATTTAATTCCGGGCACATGCCCAAGTCCCATATTTTTTCTACGGACCCTCCGGGACCGTCGAATCACAGGTCCGGGTCCGTTTACCCAAAATGTTGACCGAAGTCAACATTATGCATATTAATACCAAAATTCATCAAATTTTTCACATAATTCACATATTCTAACATAAAAACTTTCCGGCTACACGCCCGAACTGCACATGTCAATCGAGGAAACTAAAAGCGAGGTTTTCAAGGCCTCGGGAGCATGGAACAAGGAAGAATTACGGTGATGACCCCTTGAGTCGTCACATTCTCCACCTCTAAAACAACCGTTCGTCCTCGAACGGACAAAAGAAAGAAGTACCTGAGTCGGGAAATAAATGAGGATAACGGCTCCGCATATCGGACTCGGACTCCCAGGTCGATGCCTCAGGAGGCTGACCTCTCCACTGAACACGCACCGAAGGAAAACTCTTCGACCTCAACTGTCGAACCTGCCGGTCTAGAATAGCCACCAGTTCCTCCTCATATGACAGATCCTTGTCCAATTGGACAGTGCTGAAATCTAACACGTGCGATGGATCTCCGCGATACTTCCGGAGCATAGATACATGAAACACGGGATGCACAGCTGACAAGCTAGGTGGCAAGGCAAGTCTATAAGCCACCTCTCCCACACGATCAAGAATCTCAAATGGACCGATGAACCTAGGGCTGAGCTTGCCCTTCTTCCCAAATCTCATCACGCCCTTCATAGGCGATACACGGAGCAATACCCGCTCCCCAACCATGAAAGCAACATCTCTGACCTTGCGGTCTGCATAACTCTTTTGTCTGGACTGAGCTGTACGAAGTCTATCCTGAATAATCCTGACCTTGTCCAAGGCCTCCTGAACCAGATCCGTACCCAATAATCGAGCCTCTCCCGGCTCAAACCATCCAACTGGAGACCGACATCGCCTACCATACAACGCCTCATACGGAGCCATCTGAATGCTGGACTGGTAGCTGTTGTTGTAGGCGAACTCTGATAAAGGCAAAAACTGGTCCCATGAGCCTCCAAAATCAATGACACAGGCTCGGAGCATGTCCTCAAGAATCTGAATAGTCCTCTCGGACTGACCGTCCGTCTGGGCATGAAATGATGTACTCAACTCAACCTGGGTGCCCAACTCTCACTGAACCGCTCTCCAGAAATGCGAGGTAAACTGCGTACCCCGATCCGAAATGATAGATAGCGGCACCCCATGAAGGCGAACAATCTCCCTGATATAAATCTCGGCTAACCTTTCGGACGAATAGGTGGCTGCAACAGGAACAAAATGCGCTGACTTGGTCAGCCTATCAACAATGACCCAAACTGCATCAAACTTTTTCCGAGTCATCGGAAGTCCAGTAACGAAATCCATCGTAATCCTCTCCCACTTCCACTCGGGAAGTGCAATCCTCTGAAATAGACCACCAGGTCTTTGATGCTCGTACTTAACCTGCTGACAATTCAAACACCGAGCCACATGCACAATGATGTCTTTCTTCATCTTACGCCACCAATAGTGCTGCCTCAGATCCTGATACATCTTCGCGGCGCCCGGGTGAATAGAATACCGAGAACTGTGGGCCTCCGCTAAGATCAACTCTCGAATCCCATCAACATTGGGCACACAAACTCGCCCCTGCAATCTCAATACACCATCATCATCTAAGGTTACTTTCTTGTCACCTCCACGCTGCACCGTGTCTCTCAAGACACACAAATGGGGATCCTCAAACTGCCGCTCGCGGATACGCTCTAATAGTGAGGAACGAGCAACCGTGCAAGCTAACACTCTGCTAGGCTCAGAAATATCCAACCTCACAAGACGATTGGCCAAGGCCTGAACATCCAAAGCAAGCGATCTCTGGCTGACTGGAATATAAGCAAGACTACCCATGCTGGCGGACTTCCTGCTCAATGCATCGGCCACCACATTGGCCTTCCCCGGGTGGTATAAGATAGTAACATCATAATCCTTTAGCAACTCTAACCACCTCCTCTGCCTCAAATTCAACTCTTTCTGCTTGAACAGATACTGAAGACTCTTGTGATCAGTGTAAACCTCACACGTCACGCCATATAAGTAATGCCTTCAGATCTTCAAGGCATGAACAATAGCTGCCAACTCGAGATCATGAACAGGATAATTCTTCTCGTGGATCTTCAACTGCCTCGAAGCATAGGCAATGACTTTGCCTTCCTGCATCAACACTGCACCAAGCCCAAAATACGAGACGCATTACAATAGACCGTATATGGCCCTGAACCTGTGGGCAAAACCAATACCGGTGTCGTAGTCAGAGCCGTCTTGAGCTTCTGAAAGCTCGCCTCACCACTCGTCCGACCACCTGAACTGGGCACCCTTCTAGGTCAATCTGGTCATAGGGGCTGCAATGGATGAAAACCCCTCCACGAACCGACGATAGTAACCTACTAACCCCAGAAAACTTCGAATCTCCACAGCTGAAGCTGGTCGAGGCCAGTTCTTAACTGCATCTATCTTCTTCGGGTCTACCTGAATACCTGCTGCTGATACGACATGACCCAGGAATGCGACCGAACTCAACCAAAACTCGCACTTTGAGAACTTAGCATACAACTGACTATCCTTTAGGGTCTGAAGGACCACTCTGAGGTGCTGCTCATGCTCCTCCTGACTGCGGGAGTATATAAGAATATCGTCAATGAAGACTATCACGAACAAGTCCAAATAAGGTCTGAACACTCGGTTCATCAACTCCATGAACGCTGCTGGGGCATTGGTCAACCCAAATGACATGACTAAAAACTCATAATGCCATACCGAGTACGAAATGTTGTCTTAGGGACATCAGACGCCCTAATCCTCAGCTGATGATAACCAGATCTCAAATCTATCTTCGAGAACACCCTCTCACCCTGAAGCTGGTCGAATAAATCATCAATCCTCGGCAGTGGATACTTATTCTTAATTGTAACCTTGTTCAATTGCCGGTAATCGATGCACATTCTCATCGAACCATCCTTTTTCTTAACAAAAAACACTGGCGCACCCCAAGGCGAAACACTGGGTCTAATGAAACGTTTCTCAAGCAAATCCTGCAGTTGTTCCTTTAACTCTTTCAACTCCGGCGGGGCCATACGATATGGCGGGATAGAAATGGGCTAGGTGCCCGGGGCCAAATCAATACAAAAGTCGATATCCCTGTCGGGCGGCATACCCGGCAAGTCTGAAGGGAAAACCTCAGGAAACTCTCGAACAACGGGCATAGAATCAATAGAAGGGGCCTCCGTGCTAGAATCGCGAACATACGCCAAGTAGGCCAACCATCCCTTCTCGACCATACGCCGAGCTTTCACATACGAGATAACATTGCGGGTACAATGACCAAAAGTCCCCCTCCACTCTAAACGGGGTAAATCCGGTAAGGCTAAGGTCACAGTCTTGGCATGGCAATCCAAGATAGCATGGTACGGGGATAACCAATCCATCCCCAATATAACATCGAAGTCGACCATGTCCAAAGGCAACAAATCAACATGGGTCTCAAGACCCCCAAACACTACGATACAAGAACGATGAACTTGGTCAACCACAATAGAATCACCCACCGGTGTTGACACATAAACAGGAATACTCAACGAGTCACTAGGCATAACCAAATAGGGTGCAAAATAGGACGACACATATGAATACGTTGATTCGGGATCAAATAGCACAGAAGCATCCCTATCACAGACCAGAATAGTACATGTAATCACAACATATGATGACTCAGCCTCTGTACTGGCTGGCAAAGCATAACAACGGGGCTGGGCCCCACCTCCCTAAATCATATCCCTGGGACGATCTGCTGCTGGCTGACCCCTACCTCTAGCGGTATGAGCTCCACCTCTAAGACCTCTACCTCCACCTCTATGTCCTCTACCCCCGCCTCTAGCTGGCTGGGCAGGCTATGGGGCAACTGGTGCCTGGATCATTGGGCGAGGACCCTGCTGCTGCGAGCTGCTGGAAGCTCGAGGGCAATATCTGGCAATGTGACTCACATCGCCGCAAGTATAACAAGCCCTTGGCTGCTGAGAATAACGAAGTGGTGGTGCACTGATAGGTGCTGATGATGAACTGAAAAGATACTGGTCAGAATACTGCGGCTGAGAACCACGACCACCTGGTGTATCATGAGAAGCCTGGAGAGCTAACTGAAAGGGCCTCGAAGGATGGCCTCTACCATAAGAATCCCTACCTCCAGACGAGGTACCACTGAATCTACCAGAATGACGGGGCCTCTTATCAGACCCATGACCACCTCCCTGAGCAAGTGCCATCTCTATCCGGCGGGCACCATCTGTCGCCTCCTAAAATGAAATCTCACTACCGGCACTCATGGCCATCTGAACACAGATCGGCTGGGCCAACCCATCAATAAACCTCCGCACCCTCTCTCTATCGGTGGGGAGTATCACAATGGCATGACGAGCAAGATCAATGAACTGGGTCTCATACTGGGTGACCGTCATAGGACCCTACTGGAGACGCTCAAACTGCCTGCGAAGAGCATCTCGCTGAGTAACTGGAAGAAACTTCCCCAGAAATAACTCTGAAAACTGATCTCAGGTCAATGATGGCGACCTTGCTGGCCTGGCTAAACAGAAATCCCTCCACCAAGTCTTGGCGGATCCTGCCAGGTGAAAAGTGGCGAAGTCGACTCCATTGGTCTCTACAATGCCCATAGTCCGTAGAACCTCATGACAGCTGAATATGAAATCTCGAGCATCCTCTGAGGGGGTGCCACTATATGTGATTGTGAAGAGCTTGATGAAACGATCAAGCCTCTATACAGCATCCACGGACATAGCCGCACCATCGCTGGACTGAGCCGCAATACCTGGCTGGGCTGCCATAGCTGACTGAATTCCCACGGCTAGCTGAACTGCGGGGACCTGAGCCTGAGGAGCTACCGGCTCTAGAGTACGAGTATCGGGAGTCTGAACTCCTCCCCCAGCCTGAGATGTGGTTGGAGCTACGAGAAGCAAATCCGCTCTAGAAATGCCCTCCATAAAGCCTACCAGTCGGACCAAAGTGTCCTGAAGCACTGGAGTGGCTATGAAACCCTCTGGGACCTAAGATGGGCCCACTGGAACAGCTGGGGCCGGAACCTCCTTCTCAAAATCGATCTGAGGCTCCGTCGCTGGAAATGCTGCTCGGGGCTGAGCTCTGCCCCGGCCTCGCCCTCTGCCCCTAATAGGGGCTGCTGCTGGGGGCTCAGGCTGTTGCGCGGTAGAAGAGGAAGCACGTGTCCTCGCCATCTGCGAAAGAACAAAGTGGAAAGACAATCAGTACTTGAGAAACAGAATCGCACGACAAGAATGAACAAGGTGAAGTTTTCCTAACTCAGTAGCCTCTACGGGATAAATACAAACATCTCTGTACCGATCCCTCAGACTCTACCGAGTTGTCCGTGAGTTGTGAGACCTAAGTAACCTAGTGCTCTGATACCAACTTGTCACGACCCGGATTTCCCACCATCGGGTGTCGTGATGGCGCCTACTATCGGAGCTAGGCAAGCCAAATATATAAAACATTTTTCCTGCTTTCTTCCAAACAATATAATAAACGAGACAAAATTTAAACGGAATTCTTTAAATCTAAAGCAACTGAGAACCAAAAGTGCGGAAGTTTGAACCAAAATGCTACCCAGAGTCTGGTGTCACTAGCTTACGGACTACTACAGAATGCTACAATCAATGTCTGAAAGGAAAATACATCATGTTTGTCTAACACAAGATAAACAAACGAAAAAAATACATGGAAAGGGACTTCGGCCTGCGAACGCCAGCTAGGCTACCTCGAGAGTCCCTGGACTGAAGATAGCTCCCAGAAGTCCTACTGCTGCGGTCAGTAAGCTGCTCCCTGATCTGTGCACAAAAAATGCACAGAGTGTAGCATCAGCACAACCGACCCCATGTGCTGGTAAGTGCCTGGCCAAACCCCGGCGAAGTAGTGACGAGGCTAGACAGTACCTACCACAATTTACCTGTATAGATATATATACAACAAGTGCAAGAAAACAATAACAAGATAATACAAAGTAAAACTGGGAGGGGACATGCTATCGAGGAGTAACAGATAAAAATGAAATATCGGAAATAAACAGAAGAAACTCCGGTTTCCATGATATATATATATATAGTGGACGGCGTGCCACACGTTCCCATAATGTCATATATAAGTGGACGTCGTGCCACACGATCCCATAATATCATATATAAGTGGACGGCGTGCCACACGATCCTATAATATAGTATATAAGTGGACGGCGTGCCACACGATCCCAATTCATATCATATATAAGTGGACGGCGTGCCACACGATCCCATAATATCATATATAAGTGGACGGCGTGCCACACGATCCCATAATATAGTATATAAGTGGACGGCGTGCCACACGATCCCATAATATAGTATATAAGTGGACGGCGTGCCACACGATCCCATAATATCATATATAAGTGGACGGCGTGCCACACGATCCCATAATATAGTATATAAGTGGACGGCGTGCCACACGATCCCAATTCATATCATATATAAGTGGACGGCGTGCCACACGATCCCATAATATAGTTCATAATATTTGACTTCATATAGTGGACCCCTTTAGGGGAGAATAACAACTCAATACCTTTAACCCGGCAAGGGTACAGCTAACAACCCAAAATATCCCGACAAGGGAGAATATATATATCAGTCTACACATCCCGGCAAGGGAGTATTCACAACACATTCTCCTTTTAAATCACTCTTCCTCAACCGTTCACATTATATGAAACTTATCAAATAAACAAGGAGCTTGTGTCACATTATTCGAATTAAAAGCAATCAAGACTCACGGTCATGCTAAACTCCGGTGCATAGATAACCGTCACCATGCCTATACACCGTACTCCACATTAGCAAGTAGCAAATATCATCCTAATCCTATTCCCTCAAGCCAAAGTTAGAACAAACACTTACCTCGAATGCTCCAAACTCAACTCACGCTTCTAGTATAGCTTTACCTCTTGATTCCACCACCAATCCGCTCGAATCTAGTCATAAGTTACTTAATCACATTAATAATTACTAAATGAATCATCCCCAATGCATGAAAATAGATTTTTTCAAGGTTTATTTTTTCCCAAAAAGGTCAAAAACACCCCCGGACTCACGTGGTCGAAACTCGAGGTTCGGACCAAAACCCGATTACCCATTCCCCCATGAATCCAAATATATGATTTGTTTTTAAATCGGACCCCAAATTGAGGTCCAACTTCTCAATTTGTAGAAAACCTAGGTTCTACCCAAAACACCCAATTTCACCCCTGAAAATCTTTGATTTGAAGTTGAAATTATGTTAAAAGATGTTAAGGAATAAAGAAATTAAGTTAGAAATCACTTACCAATCGTTTTGGAGAAGAAAAGTTGTTTGGAAAATCGCCTCTTAGGTTTTGTGTTTTTGAAAAGTGAAAAATGACTGAGATTTTCCGAACTTGTATACCTTTCTGAGGACCTGGCGCGGACCGCACAAAAATGTGTTGCGGCCGCGCCGAGTAGGAGAAAAATTGGGGCTTCTCTGAACCCTTCCAGCGCGGACCGCACTCTTTTGGTGCGCGGTCGCGCTGGTTAACCTGAAACCCTAGCCCTCAGACTCAGCCACGCGGACCGCACAGAAAGGCATCACGGCCGCGCGGCTCCAGTGCGGACTGCGCGGCAATGACGGCAGCCGCGCTGGTGTCTGCAACACCTGAACCTGCATTTTCTTAAGTCCAAGACCTCCCGGGCCCTACTCAAAACTCACCCGAGCTCTCGGGGCTCCAAACCAAACATACATAATTTCACACAAAAATTCATTTCTCGGGCTTGGGACCTCGGAATTTAATTCCGGGCACACGCCCAAGTCCCATATTTTTCTACGGACCCTCCGGGACCGTCGAATCACAGGTCCGGGTCCGTTTACCCAAAATGTTGACCGAAGTCAACATTATGCATATTAATACCAAAATTCATCAAATTTTTCACATAATTCACATATTCTAACATAAAAACTTTTCGGCTAAGCGCCCGAACTGTGCACGCCAATCGAGGCAACTAAAAGCGAGGTTTTCAAGGCCTAGGGAGCACGGAACAAGGAAGAATTACGGTGATGACCCCTTGAGTCGTCACAATAACCTACTCATATGCATATATATATATATATATATATATATATATATATAAGCTATATTCGATATAATATTAGCTAATGCACTAATACTTAGTGCATAGTATAGTATAGTATATATATACTAAGTGTATAGTATAGTGTATTATATAATACACTATACTATATATATAGTATAGTGTATATATATATATATATATATATATATATATATATATATATATATATAAGCTATATTCGATATAATATTAGCTAATGCACTAATACTTAGTGCATAGTATAGTATAGTATAGTATAGTATAGTATAGTATAGTATAGTATAGTATAGTATAGTATAGTATAGTATAGTATAGTATAGTATATATACTAAGTGTATTATATATCAAGGTATATTCGATATATATAGTATAATATAGTATATAGTGTATATATATATATATATAAGAACATGAAGCGCTCGGAACACAGGGACGGGTTCTTTTAGGTATTGATACACTTGTAAATTGATTCATCGACTTATAACCTACTCATATGCATGTATATATATTAACAATAAATTAAAACTTCTTGACTTATATCAATTAAAATATATATATATATATATATATATATATAATATTTTTTAAATATTATATATTTATTTATGTATATATATATATATCTTAAATTGAATTAAAATCCTAAATTTATACTACATATGTACATAATTTTAAATTGAATTAAAAGTAATTTAATTATTTTTTGAAATAGCGACCAAAGTTGGTCGCTATGTTTAATTCCAGTGTCAAAATCGGGTTTCCCCTCCTATTTTTTCAAAAAAATTCCCCAAAATCTCTTTTTTCTCTCTCACACTCAAACCTCCCCCCCTCCGACTCCCAGCAGCAGCGGCACCACCCACGCCACCGACGATCACCGACGGTAGCAGCTCTACCGCCAGCGACCTCCATTCCCAAGGTAGGTTTCTTTCTCCTTTCTTTGTTTTTTTCGAAATACAGTGATTTTGTTTAATTTATCCATGTTAGGGTTCAAAGTTATATATTATTTATTCAACCATGTTAGGGTTCAAAGTTACTTTCTCCATATTAGGGTTTAATTTCTCCATGTTAGGGTTCAAAGTTAGCTTAACCATATTAGGGTTCAAAGTTATATATTATTTGCATTTTTTAGGGTTCTTATTAATATATTTAGTCCAAAATATTTAGTTTAACCTACTAATTTGGGGAAGAAATTGTTTGAAGAGAAGAAACCCTAAGAGTTGCACCTTTAAGATTATGTATTGGAATTTTAGTTTATAAAATAAAATTTTAGGATATGACTTGAACTTTTGTGGATATGAGTTGAACCTTTAGGATATGAATTTAACCTTTAAGATATGAATTGAAATTTTTAGTTTATGTATTGGAAGTTTAGTTTATAAATTAAAATTTTAGGATATGAATTGAACTTTTGTGGATATGAGTTGAACCTTTAGGATATGAATTGAACCTTTAGGATATGAGTTGGACTTTTAGTTTATGTATTGAAATTTTAGTTTATAAATTGAAATTTTAGGATATGACTTGAACTTTTGTGGATATGAGTTGAACCTTTAGGATATGAATTGAACATTTAGGATATGAATTGGACTTTTAGTTTATGTATTGGAATTTTAGTTTATAAATTGAAATTTTAGGATATGACTTGAACTTTTGTGGATATGAGTTGAACCTTTAGGATATGAATTGAACCTTTAGGATATTAGTTTATGTATTGGAATTTTAGTTTATAAATTAAAATTTTAGGATATGACTTGAACTTTTGTGGATATGAGTTGAACCTTTAGGATATGAATTGAACATTTAGGATATGAATTGGACTTTTAGTTTATGTATTGGAATTTTAGTTTATAAATTAAAATTTTAGGATATGACTTGAACTTTTGTGGATATGAGTTGAACCTTTAGGATATGAATTGAACCTTTAGGATATGAATTGGACTTTTAGTTTATATATTGGAATTTTAGTTTATAAATTAAAATTTTAGGATATGACTTGAACTTTTGTGGATATGAGTTGAACCTTTAGGATATGAATTGAACCTTTAGGATATTAGTTTATGTATTGGAATTTTAGTTTATAAATTGAAATTTTAGGATATGACTTGATCTTTTGTGGATATGAGTTGAACCTTTAGGATATGAATTGAACATTTAGGATATGAATTGGACTTTTAGTTTATGTATTGGAATTTTAGTTTATAAATTAAAATTTTAGGATATGACTTGAACTTTTATGGATATGAGTTGAACCTTTAGGATATGAATTGAACCTTTAGGATATGAATTGGACTTTTAGTTTATGTATTGGAATTTTAGTTTATAAATTGGAATTTTAGGATATGACTTGAACTTTTGTGGATATGAGTTGAACCTTTAGGATATGAATTGAATCTTTAGGATATGAATTGGACTTTTAGTTTATGTATTGGAATTTTAGTTTATAAATTGAAATTTTAGGATATGACTTGAACTTTTGTGGATATGAGTTGAACCTTTAGTATATGAATTGAACCTTTAGGATATTAGTTTATGTATTGGAATTTTAGTTTATAAATTGAAATTTTAGGATATGACTTGAACTTTTGTGGATATGAGTTGAACCTTTAGGATATGAATTGAACCTTTAGGATATGAATTGGACTTTTAGTTTATATATTGGAATTTTAGTTTATAAATTAAAATTTTAGGATATGACTTGAACTTTTGTGGATATGAGTTGAACCTTTAGGATATGAATTGAACCTTTAGGATATTAGTTTATGTATTGGAATTTTAGTTTATAAATTGAAATTTTAGGATATGACTTGAACTTTTGTGGATATGAGTTGAACCTTTAGGATATGAATTGAACATTTAGGATATGAATTGGACTATTAGTTTATGTATTGGAATTTTAGTTTATAAATTAAAATTTTAGGATATGACTTGAACTTTTATGGATATGAGTTGAACCTTTAGGATATGAATTGAACCTTTAGGATATGAATTGGACTTTTAGTTTATGTATTGGAATTTTAGTTTATAAATTGGAATTTTAGGATATGACTTGAACTTTTGTGGATATGAGTTGAACCTTTAGGATATGAATTGAATCTTTAGGATATGAATTGAACTTTTAGTTTATGTATTGGAATTTTAGTTTATAAATTGAAATTTTAGTATATGACTTGAACTTTTGTGGATATGAGTTGAACCTTTAGGATATGAATTGAACCTTTAGGATATTAGTTTATGTATTGGAATTTAGTTTATAAATTGAAATTTTAGGATATGACTTGAACTTTTGTGGATATGAGTTGAACCTTTAGGATATGAATTGAACCTTTAGGATATGAATTGAAATTTTTGGTTTATGTATTGGAATTTTAGTTTATAAATTGAAATTTTAGGATATGACTTGAACTTTTGTGGATATGAGTTGAACCTTTAGGATATGAATTGAAATTTTTGTGTATGAATTGAACTTTTAGGATATGAATTGAAATTTTTGTGTATGAATTGAACTTTTAGGATATGAATTGAGCCTTTAGGATATGAATTGAACTTTTGTGGATATGAATTGAAATTTAGGATTGCGGGAGGATTTTGTAGAAGGGGTTGATGACTTTATTAGACATGTAATGCAACTTCCACCAAGAATAACTTAGACACAGTACCTGGCATAGTGTGCCTTTAATTGTTGTTCTTGTGAGCACGTGATTTTTGTTTCAGGGGACAATCGCTCCAAAAGAAATGAAAAATAACGACAATTGATCCTGTTGTACAATTTTTTTTTATGGTACTTCGTTAATTATTTATGACCTTGGCCCATTTTTACTTTATTAAAACAAAATACAAAAAAAATGTACGTGTCATGCATAATCTGAACCATAACATGGTTTAAATAGAAAGGCATAAACAGGCATCCTTGTCCGTGATTTTGTTTTGTTTGATTTTACCTGTTTTGAAATATCTTTAGTGTGTGTGCAAATAATTGTATTGAGTGTGTATTTAATTTTAATTTGATTTTGCTTAGTTTTGTTTTTTAAAATAAATAAGAAAAAGAAATAAAAATAATAAAAAAAAGAAAAAAAGATCCTTTCTTCTTCCGGATTGGGCCAATTTATTAAAATTGGCCCAAACAAACAGCCCAGAACCAGGCTTGCCCGGCCCTTGTCCAGTTGACACCAAAGACGTCTAAACGACGTCGTAATGTTTGTGCCTGATCTGGGCCGTTGATCTCAGATTGATCAACGGCCAAGATCACATTTCCCATAACCCACTAATGGCCCCGACCCGTTTCCACCCGGACCAACCCAAACCCCTTTTAGTTGAAACGACAATGTTTCCCCTAGGCCTTTAGATCCAAGCCATTGATTTCAGTTGATCCGACGGTTGAGATCAACCCACCTATTCCATATATAAGCCTATAACCTTACCCTGCCCCCCATCTGATACCCCAGCTCCCGTCTTCAACCTCATCCCCATCAAACCCTAGAGCCGCCCCTGTATCCTCCACCATGAAAACCGGCGGCATGAACGCCGATCACCTCGCCCTGAACACCATAGAACCCCCTCACCACCCTGAACATAGACCTGTTGACCGTTTAGTTCGAATCATCCTCTGGTTCCTCGAATCTTCATTTGAAGATTCGAGTCAAAACTCGATCTACACCGTTTAACCCCAGCTTCACACCAGACACTCCCCAGACCCCCTCGTGACCAAACCATACTTTGGTTTGGTCCGAATCTGATCAGGGAAGCATGAATCCCAGATCTGAGTTTTGGAACTTTGTGATTCTTCGTCACTGGTCCGTGTTTTGTTCGAGCCAAAGAAATTAAGGCCTAATGGACCTTAATCGAGGTGTTTCTCATCTGAGAAACACTTCGATTAAAGTCCGTTCAGCCTTAAGAAAGGTCTGTCCAAATCCGAGTTCAAAACTTTTGATTTTTCGAGTTTTAAGGTGAGTTTGCTTTCTTTCCTTTACTTGTTTTAGTCCGTGTGATTTGTTTTAAAAGTTGTTCGTGATTGTTGAAGTCTGTTTTGTTTTGAGTTTCTATTAACTGTGTCCTTTCCACCCCGCCCGAGCCTTTGTGTTTGGTTAATTCCTTTCTTCTACTTGTTCACTGATAATGGCATGTGTAAGCTGTGCAATCAAGTGAGTATTGAATTGGCTCGTTCATTTAGCTCCTAGGGCCCTTCTGTGTTAACATTGCAATATGAACCCCTTATGTGATACTGTTAAATGTCTGATTTTTGGCTACGATTGTATGTGATAATACTAATATAGTCGAGTCGACATATGTCGTCAATTAGTTTCAACTGTCTGAACAAAATAAATCGATTTGCTTCTGTTGAATATTGCCTGAATCAATTAAGAACTAAGTTCATTTACTTATAGTTGTTAATGTGATTTCAGAAAACCTAATGTTTAGTCTGTAATGGTAATCTGAACTGGAGGGCATGTGCACAACATGGGCATAAAGGCCCTTTTGAATTAAATAGTTTGACAGCATGTGCTGTTCAGACTACATCCTGCTGCCCATGCTTGCTTTTAGTTAATAAAATGGGAAAGTTTAAGCCTGCCAGGGGAATGATGGGGTTTAATACTTAATTAGCTAAAGTGGAACTGAAAATGGAAGGCACATGGGAGGGGTGTGTTTGATATATTCTGAACAGGCTGTTAAAAGGGGAAGGTTAAGGCTTATAAAAGAGGAAGGACATCGGATAGAAAAGAGGACAGAGGATTAGAGGTTAGAAAAAACCTGGAGATTTGAGAGGAGAAAAATACACACACTGTGAGGAATTTTTGAAAGAGAGAGTTGAAATACATACAGATATATATACATACAGACAGAGCATACAGAGATAGAGAGAGACACTAAGAGGGAACATCTGAGAGTTCAAATTCTGAAAACAGGAACTGGAAAAGATTTCTTTTAATAACTTGAGTATAATTTCAAAACTGAAGATTGGTTTTAGATTTTGGAAAGAAAGGAGATAGAGGGTGGATATACAGAAAGCAGAAACTGTCTTTTCTCCCTGCTAATTGTTCGATTCCCAGTTTGTTTAACCTGTTTCAAATAAGTGTTGATTTCCCCTCAAGTATCAGCTAGGTTTCTTTTGTTTTGGTTCTTATTGGTTTGCCTTCTTTTGGGGTTGGACCGTTTGAATCCTGAGCCCACTTCTCTGCTTGTTGCTGTCATTTTTGTTGCCTCTGCCCATTGGCTATAACTGCATCTTGCACTGGGATTTTGTTTCTATTTGGTTACCTGCTGCTGCTGCTGTTATTTGGTTTCCTGCTGCTGCTGACCTTTCCCTGTCATTCTCTTCTTCCTCTTTGCATTTCAGCATTCCAGGTACACATTTCAAATCCTATGTGGGTGTAAACTGTAACCGTTCGAAAGCATGAAATGAAAGGAATTCCAAGAAGTTTAAATGTCTGTCTGTAATGCTCGTGGTCTATTGCTCCTTTCGTATGAATTGATCAGTGTATAATTCAATAGTAAAAATGCCAGTTAGTTAATGCTTAAGCTGAGTTTTAGCCTCTTGTATCTTAGTTTATAGTTGTTTGTTGATATGGGTTAAGTAATGGTGTGGTACGTAGGATGTACAAATATTTGACACAGTGACTGATCAGATTCTTGTTTTAGCTATAATGATATGCATAGGATAGGATACTTCCACCTTACACAATGATGTTCTGTTTTATTTTAGTTTCTTTCGTCAAAACCCGCTAGGCAGTATATAGGAGCGCGTTCGAACCCCCAGTGATAATAATGCTTAGTGGGTTAATTCCCTTAACCTAGCCTAAATGAGTCTAGTTTGAATTCAATTCAAGAGATGTTTTGGATATGAGCCTAGCATTTGTCACGTAATTTCTTTATCAAAGTAGAACATTTCTCATAAAAGTAGGACGTCTTTTACTTTACAAATAACTAATCAGAAATTGATAAGATTTAGGCCCAAAGCATATACTTGAATTGACATGTATCTTCTTTCTTCTATTTTAGATTGAACATAGTTAGAAATGTAGCCACTTTAGGATATCCTTTTCTAAAATAGAGGCGAGCCTCGCCAAACAAAAATGCAAAATTGCGTGGCCCTCAATAAATAACCATAATAATTATTTAGAGTCCAGGATAGGCCGTTTAGCGAATTTCATGGCCTTCCACAAAAATAATAACGCGTTAGACTCTTTAGGCGCGGCTTAATTAAACCATATTCTTAAATTCGGGTGCACATTGATGTGACCCAAATCCAAATCTCAACGAAGTCCAAATGTGTTGACGATCACGGGCGCATTGATTGTGACGTGGTTCGAGATGCATTTTCACGACGTTGCAATTCTATAAAAATAAGTGATAATGATAAAAGCGGTTTAAACTTAATAAAAGCACGTAAGTCATAACATGTATTTAAATCAGATATTTAGCCATTATAACAATTTAAGCGACCGTGCTAGAACCACGGGATTCGAGGGTGCCTAACACCTTCCCTCGGGTCAACAGAATTCCTTACTTAGAATTTCTGGTTCGCAGACTTCATTTGGAAAAGTCGAAAATTTCCTCGATTTGGGATTCAAGATAAACCGGTGACTTGGGACACCAAAAGCCAAACCTTTCCCAAGTGGCGACTCTGAATTAAATAAATAATCCCATTTCGAATATTGTCACTTAAATTGGAAAAACTCCCCCCGCGCATTTAACCCTTTGGGGCCGGGCGCGCAAAAAGGAGGTGTGACAGCTCTGGCGACTCTGCTGGAGATATAAAAACCCAGAACCACTGGTTCAGGGTTCAAGAATTCGAGCTTAGAATAATTGTTATATTTGGCTTTATTATCTGATCTTTATTACATGTTTTTGCATAACGTGCTAAATGTTGTCTTTTACCGCTTTGATATTATCTGAACTGTATATAAACTGTGCCGAAACCCTTCTCTTCTTACCTCCGGGGAGAAGCTCGCTGGTCGAGACTCCCTATTCTGTTAGTGTCAATACCTGAAATAAGAAAGAGGTCGGACAAGTTACAAAGCCGGACGATCTCGCGGGTCCCCGGTACGTAGCCCCCTTCTCGACTCGAGTTGTCCGCTCGGGTACACAGTCTAGAACAAATGCCCAGGTTATAAACCTAGTATAACGAAACCTCATGCCGGGTCCCTAGTAGGAACGTTTATCTGCAGCATGTTGCATCTGACTTAGGGGGCTCAACACAGGGGTTGGGCCCGTCTAGGACAGGCAACTTGAAATGAAAAAGACCACCCTGCTGCATCCTATTTGTTTTGTGCATTTATTTGCTTCGGTTCCGCGTGCTGACCGGTTTCTAAAAAAGGAAAATAGCAGCGTAGGGAGATGATTACTTATTTTGGAAAAATAAAACCAATGTTCAAGTATTGTCAAAAACCTCGCCGGAATTTTTCTAAAAAAGAATAAAAACAAAATTTGTCCTTTTAGTTTGAATTATTAAAAAAAATTCTTTCATGTCCAAAATCAAAAAAAAAGGTGTTTATTTAAAAGTAAAAAAAATGGAAAATTCATAATTCAAAAAATGTGTTGTTTCTTTTGTAGTACTCCTTTTATAAATTCAGACTAATAGTCCAAATATTGCCTAAAAAAAATAATAAATATTTTCTTTGGTCTTTATCTTTTTTTTAAAATAATAAAAATACTTATTCTTGATTTCTAGGTTTATTTGATTTTCTCTATTCATGATATGCCCGAACTACGCCGATTTGATTCTCACCGGATGTGAGATACGTAGGCAACCCTCGTCGGGTTCAACCCCATTTTTCTAAATAGCCAAAAATCAATAAATAAATAAATAAAAAAATGTGTCAAATTTTTAAAGAGTCGTAAATAAATCGGGTGACGCTGTTTTGTCATAAATAGCAGAATGTTCCCGAAAGGGACGCCGGAAGGTTGACTTTGCATAAATAGCCACCTTTGGGTCTTGTTTAGCATTTTTATCCAGTAGACCCACACAGCCTTAAAATCTTCGCCCCCGAAATGTTTAAAGGCCGTGTTTAAAACTCGATCCCCTCTGTAAAAAAAATAAAAAATTTTAGTCAGTTCATTTTGTTAAAATCACCTTAATAAATGTGTAGGATGAGCACGATGCGAAATGAACATTTTTCAATAATGACCAAAATCTCTGTCAAGTTACGGCTATGGTGGAATGATCTAGGTGTTGAAGGACAAAATGAGGTTAAGAAATATCTGAAAGGTCTTGTGGGTTTATTGGAAATCCAGCCTCGGGGAGATATCATAAGAGCTTTGGTTACCTATTGGGACCCGGCGCACAATGTTTTCCATTTCTCTGATTTTGAACTCACCCCGACTTTGGAAGAAATGGCCGGATACATCGGGAATACTGAACTTCCGTTGAGGGAAAAATACTTGGTCGCCCCGAGAGTCGTCACGGTACATCGGTTCCTGGATTCATTGAAAATACCTAGAACAGTCCACAACCCGGATCTAGCAGCCGGATTCTGTACTCCATGCTTCATATATGATAGGTACGGTCACGAGGGGGGATTCAATAATCCAATCAACAAACTGTGCAGCAAAGGAGTTCGTCAGAAGTGGGACGAGCACAGACGGGTAGCATTCATGATGATGTTCCTGGGCCTTCTGGTATTTCCAAGGAAAGATGGAAACATTGATTTGAAGATATCTGGGGTCGTCAGCACTTTACTCACGCAAAGTGACAGTACTCTCGCGCCTATGGTGGTATCCGACATCTTTCGAGCTCTCACAGCTTGTAAAGCTGGGGGAAATTTCTTCGAAGGTTGTAACTTGCTCCTACAGATATGGATGACCGAGCACCTCTGCCATCATTCCGAGATTTTGAGCCATGGTTCCCCGGAAAAGACCCGCATAGAAGAATCTTACACGAGAACCAAAGAGATCATTTTGCCCAAAGGAGTCCTGGCATGGACCTCGTTCTTTCAAGCTCTTACTGCCAGCCAAATACAATGGACGTTGGGATGGTTGCCCATTGATGAGATCTTATATATGTCGGCGGCTAAAACTCATTTCTTACTGATGGGGCTTAAGAGCATTCAACCTTACGCACCCTGCCGAGTTTTGAGACAATTCGGAAGATGCCAGACAGTACCTCATGAGGAAGATCTTAGCACTCAAGCGGTTGAGATAAGTCCTAACGGACAATTCCCAGAAGCGAAGATTCGCCAAATCTGGAGTGAGTGTCAATATTTGAAATCAGATACTTGCGTGCGGGATCGAGCCAAAGGAGAGACGGTGCCAGGTTACCTTGCATGGTATAGAAGGGAATTTGAGCATGAAAGGCCAGCTAAGAGACCCCACATCCGGAATTTCACCGAGTCATCGCAAAGGCATTGGGATTGGTTAGCAAAGGAAAGAGGCTATTGTGCCGAAATCAGCAGGTTAAAGCAACAAGTAGAAGGCATGAAATACGAGCACAACGTGCAAATTGCTACCGATCTGGGAGAGCGGAACAGGTTAATTCAAGAAAATGAAATGCTCAGAGCCCAGATCAAACAGATAAGGTTGGATGCAGATAAACAGCCAAGGCGTCGATCAGACGAGCACCTGATAAAAAGGCTAAAAAGCGAGATCAGAGAATGGCAAGATGGTTTGGAGAAATCTGAAAACGTCATAGCAGAGCTCAAACCACAGTGGGATACAAGAGCAGATAAGCATCGTCGATACCTGAATCAATTGGAAGGCGACCACGAGAAAACTGTTGCTAAAATAAAGAGAGAGATGGCTACACTCAAGATCAAAGCAGCTAATTAGGCTAAGGATTTCCAAATTGAGAGCAGATACTGGTACGACTCAATAGCCCAGATAAAGTTGGAAGTACGGCGACTGAAGCATCAGCATATACAGGATGCTCAAGTATTCAAGATATGTAGCGATCAGATAAAACGCCTACTTCATAGAGAAAAAGCAAACCAGAGATAGGATCAAGGCCATTGCCCATGCCATCACCAGACGATGTCTACGATGTGAGAACATGTCCAGCGTTACCGTCCTCTCGGCAGTAATGGGTTATGTCAAGCAGACTATGCATGAGCTGGAGCAACTTGAGAGGGATCTCACGCCTAGGACCGCGGTGAGGCCGAACGATGCCCCGCGGACACCAATTTTCAAAACCATAATGCGTTCATAGGTCAAATCTGTATCTTAGCATCTTCTGCTCGTTTTTCCCATCAGGGTGATTTTTAGTCTATTTTGAATCTAGGTTTATTTTCAAAGTTCGCTTTTTCTTTTGCAAAATGTAGTTTGTAATAGAACATTTCAACAATAAAGAGTTTGTTTCTTTTACGATCATCTGTGTTTTTCGAACTACGTAATGATCTGATTCACGTAGGCATCGTGATACGTAGGCAATCCTCATCGGATCCGGTCGCATTTCTTTTACTGCAAAATAAAAAAAAACATAAAAAAAAGGGGAAAAACTAATAAAGAGGAAAAATGCCGGAATGACGCATGCCCTCGTAGCAAACATGTAGTAATCCACTTAACTGTATAGGTGCATCATGACCAACGTGAGATTAACTACCTGTTATTCGCTGCAAATTAACCGTGCGTTTGTCATTGAGTATCCAGGGTTTTGAAAAGACGGTTGGTTTGGTGAAAGTCTGGCCTCGCACTCATACTTCACGAGGTCAAGGAGAAGTGTTCAACTACCTGTTGTTAGGGCCAGAAGCAGTACTCACACTTACTTCACCAGGTCAAAAGGAAGTGTGGAAATGTCTTCAGAAATTCCATTGCAAACGATCCCTGTTTCTGAGGAGAGCTCAATCTCAGCCGTCCTCACACCTGAATCCGCAACTGCGGAGGAAAATAGAATCCTACGGCTCCGCATGTTGGAAATGCTGGACGACTGGAACAATGTGAAAGAGCCGCCAAGTGTCGTCCCCGGATTCCCTGAATTATTCTCCAGGTCAAGCGGGACTTCTAATGTCCCCATAAATTATCCTGCTACCCCATTCGGGTACCCAGCCACCTCAGCCTTCTCTGCTGGATCGCCTTCTAAGCCTCATCCCCGAATGTTGTCCACTGATGCAAGCATGAACATCTTTACTGCATCGCCTTGCCCGGTTACAGCACAGCCTACCACGTACAAGCCAAGTTTTGACTCATCCTCTTTTACATTCCAAGCACCATCGTTCTCAATGGAACCAACTAGGTTCGCTACCAGTACTAATCCTCTACCGCCTCAGTGCGAGCTTGCACCCGGGCAGGATCAGAACCCCAGAATTGCAGAACAAAATGAGATTGCCAAGAGAATGAGAAGCCTTGAACAAAGTTTGAAGAATATGCAAGGATTGAGCGGACAAAAGAGCGTCTCTTACGCCGACCTGTGCATGTTCCCTCACGTGCACCTGCCAACGGGTTTCAAGACCCCCAAGTTTGAGAAATACGATGGGCACGGTGACCCCATTGCACATCTTAAGAAATACTGCAACCAATTGCGGGGAGCCGGCGGAAAAGAAGAACTGCTAATGGCATATTTTGGGGAAAGTCTAGTAGGGATAGCTTCGGAATGGTATATGGATCAGGAAATGTCCCGATGGCATATATGGGATGATCTCGCTAGAGATTTTGTAAAACAATTCCAGTATAACATCGACATTGCGCCAGACCGAAACTCTCTGTCGAATTTGAAGAAGAAACCTTCTGATAGCTTTAGAGAGTATGCTATTAAGTGGCGTGAACAAGCGTCGAGAGTGAAGCCTCCCATGGATGAAGTGGAAATGGTCACTACCTTTCTCCAGGCTCAAGAGTCTGACTATTTCCAAAACATGATGTCAGCCATGCGTAAGCCATTCGCGGAAGCGATCAAGATTGGAGAGATGGTGGAAAATGGTTTGAAAACAGGTAGGATTCTGAGTCAAGCAGCCATAAGGGCAACCTCCCAGGCCGTCCAAAGCGGGTCCGGAGGAACGACAAGGGGGAAGAAGAAGGAAGAAACGACTATGGCAGCCTCTGAAGCAAGGGAGTATCGTCATCCCAGGCCCCATTTTCCGGAAAGAGCCCCACAACACTACTACCCCCACTCAAATTTGGCATATGCTCATCAACCTTATATGGTCATGAATGCCCAACCTTATAACCATCCACCACAACAAGCCAACCGAGGCCCAGCTCCACCTCCCAGAAATCAGCCTCCTTACCGCAACCACTATAACCCACAACCCCCGCAGAATAACTACCGCCCCCAGGAGCCACCTCGACGGCGGACTTTCACGCCCATCGGTGAACAATACTCTACTTTGTTCCCTAAGCTAGTCCAGTTGGGTTTCTTGCAACCAATTCCCCAAACGAGGCAAAACCCAACATCGCCTTCTTACAAAGCCGGAGTCAGATGCGCCTATCATTCAGGGGCCGAGGGACATGATACAAACGACTGCTGGTCATTGAAAAGAGTGGTCGAAAATTTGATAGAGCAGGGGAAAATAGTGCTAAGGGACGAAGAGATCCCAAATGTGACTAACAATCCATTGCCCGCTCACAATAATGGGCCGCTGATCGGAATGATTTGCGAAGACAAAGAGTTCGACCCTGCTCTGAAAGCCATAATTGCCATTATCGACACGGGAAAGAGGCCTGAGACGAACCAAAAACCAGAAAAGGGGGAAGAGGCCAAAGCTATAAATAAAATGCTTGAGAAGAAGGTGGAGAAGATAGTGGTACCAGCAAAGGGTGGAGTTCTTTACATACCACGAGGTCAAGCCAAGAAGACGCAGAACTTCGGGATCAAAAAGACAAAACCTATGTATGTGCCAAAAGGGGCCTATGTGGTCCGGGGGACGATTCAACCACCTCGGCTGAATGAGCCAGTGGTTATCGGACGCGTGCCACAAAAGCCAATGACCAACCCGTCCACAGTACCGTGGAATTATCAAAAGACTTTGGTAATGTACAAAGGTAAAGAGGTCATGGGAGAACTTCCAGAAAATACTTTCATTGGAAGGTATTCAAATACCCAAGAACTGAACAACGCCACACAAAGGCGCTTCCCTCCAAAGAAGCCCGTGAGTGTTGAAGAAGCGGAAGTGTTCTTCCAACAAATGAAAATGCCGGATTACGAAGTGATAGATCAGCTGCGCAAGTACCTTGAGCAAGTATCCATGCTGTCATTATTGATGAGGTCGACCGAGCATCAAAAGATCCTGCTGAAAACCCTGAATGAAGCATATGTACCAGTTGAAACCTCGGTGGACCAACTAGAGCGAATGACAGAAAGATTTTTCGCCGTCAACCAAATCTCTTTCAGCAAGAATGATTTACCCCCGGAAGGAGCAGCACACAACAAGGCTTTGCATCTAACAGTTAAATGCGAAGACTACTATGTCAAGCGGGTAATGTTGGATGGAGGATCAGGTGTTGACATTTGCCCGCTTTCCACGCTACAAAGAATGGAAATTGGGACCGGAAGAATCCGACCCAACAATGTCTGCGTAAGAGCTTTCGACGGCATCAAGAGAGATACCATGGGAGAAATAGACCTGTTGTTGGTCATAGGACCAGTCGAATTTCGAGTAACCTTCCAGGTGATCGACATGGACACATCCTACAATTTTCTCCTTGGCAGACCTTGGATCCATGCGGCAGGAGCCGTTCCTTCCACTCTTCACCAGATGGTGAAGTTCGAGTACGAAGACCGAGAGATCGTGGTCCATGGGGAAGATGAGCATGCCATTTATCGGGACCCATCCATCCCGTACCTTGAACCAAGAGAAGGAAGCGAACATACGGTCTATCAAGCTTTCGAGGTTGTACTGGCAGAGCAGCACGAAGAGGGAATACCCTGCCCCCAGCCTTTCCTGTCTAACGCCTCGTTTATGGTGGCCAAAGAGATGATCCGGCATGGATTTAGGCCAGGGAAGGGGCTTGGGCGAACCCTTCAGGGAATAACAGAACCCATTACTTTGCCAATCATCAAGAAACCTTTTGGACTAGGTTTCAAACCTACTCCAGCAGACGAAGAGTGGGCAAAGAAAAGGAAAAATGAAGGTTGGAAGTTACCTCAACCACTGCCGGATTTATATGCAACTTTCATCAGGCCGAGGTACATTGAAGAAGAAGATGATGAGGTCTTCACAGCTGAGGAAATCGAGGAGATATGTGGGGCAATGAGAGAGATGCTCTACGAGGTCCACATGGTTCAACCAGGTGAAGGCACAAGCGCTGCTGAGATGATGTACATAGGGCCAAACGCCAAACTCCAAAACTGGGGGGCCACGCCAATCCCGACTAGACGGAAGTCCGGGTAGACCTGTCCTGCCACCTTTCCTGTGTCGCAAGTTATCTCCAGGACATGACTTGAACGTTTTCTTCTTTTCGATTGTTGCTTTGAATTCATAGTTGTAAACATTGTTGTCTTCCAACTTTCCAAAGAAAATATAAAAAATCATCATCATTGCTTTCCCATTCTTTCTTTTGTTCTGATTTTTATTATTTTTCCTTTTATCTTTCTTTTCAGTCCTAATAACGCGGCTTTAAATATGACATGCTTGCGGACTTCACGCCCAGATCACAATGAGTTACTTAACTGCGAATTAATGAACCCAAAACCAGAATATGATGCGGAAGAGGCTTTTAGGGAGATAAACCGAGAGTTGGAATATTTCGAGAATAAACCTAAGCCAAATCTGAATGACACTGAACCGGTAAATTTAGGAACCCCGGAAGAAATCCGGGAGACCAAGATAAGCATTCACACGGACAAGAAAACGCGAGAGGCGATAATTCAACTTCTTCTTGAATTTAAAGACGTGTTTGCTTGGTCATATGATGACATGCCGGGACTAGGTGTCGATCTAGTGGTTCACAAATTGCCGATTCATCCTGATTGTCCTCCGGTTCAACAAAAGCAACGAAAGTTCAAAACTGAGGTCAGTGACAAGATTAAAGAGGAGATCACCAAACAACTGAAAACGGGAGTGATTCGGGTAGTCCAATATACAACATGGTTGGCGAATGTGGTTCCAGTACCAAAAAAGGACGGGAAAACTCGGGTATGTGTAGATTACCGAGATCTGAACAGAGCAAGTCCTAAAGATAATTTCCCGCTGCCCAACATCCACATCCTCGTTGATAATTGTGCCAAACACGAGATACAGTCTTTTGTAGATTGTTATGCTGGGTATCATCAGGTACTGATGGATGAAGAGGACGCCGAGAAAACTGCCTTCACCACGCCTTGGGGCACCTACTGTTACCGGGTCATGCCATTTGGTCTGAAGAATGCTGGGGCTACTTACATGAGGGCCATGACTGCCATTTTCCATGACATGATGCACCAGGAAATAGAGGTGTACGTGGACGATGTGATAGTCAAGTCCAGGACGCAGGATAATCACATCCAAGACTTGAGGAAATTCTTCGAGAGATTAAGGAAGTATGACTTGAAGCTAAACCCAGCCAAATGCGCTTTCGGAGTTCCGTCGGGCAAACTTTTGGGCTTCATCGTAAGCAGGAGAGGAATCGAGCTAGATCCAACTAAGATAAAATCCATCAGAGACCTACCTCCCCCGAGAACAAAGAAAGACGTGATGAGTCTTTTGGGCAGGTTGAATTACATCAGTAGGTTCATTGCCCAGCTGACAAGCACGTGCGAGCCCATATTCAAGCTGTTAAGGAAAGACGCGGCGATCAAATGGACAGTTGAGTGTCAAGAAGCCTTTGATAAAGTCAAAGAATACCTTTCGAATCCCCCGGTCTTGGTCCCTCCAGAACCGGGAAGGCCACTTTTCTTGTATCTGACAGTCTTGGAGAACTCTTTCGGCTGCGTCCTCGGGCAACACGACATAACCGGAAAGAAGGAGCAGGCAATTTACTACTTGAGCAAGAAATTCACCGGCTACGAGGCCAAATACACTCTGCTGGAAAGAACATGCTGCGCTCTCACATGGGTTGCTCAAAAGCTGAGACATTATCTCCAAGCCCACACTACGTTCCTCATAAGCAGGTTGGATCCTTTGAAGTATATATTTCAGAAACCAATGCCTACTGGGAGACTGGCTAAATGGCAAATCTTGCTTACGGAATTCGACATAGTTTATGTCACTCGCACGGCAATGAAAGCCCAGGCGTTAGCAGATCATTTGGCCGAAAATCCGGTCGATGAGGAATACCAGCCATTGGATACCTACTTTCCAGATGAAGAGGTAAACACCGTAGAAGTGATCTCGGAGGAAGCTCATGTTTGGAAGATGTTCTTTGACGGAGCCGTGAACGCCAAGGGTGTAGGGATTGGGGCAATATTGATCTCGCCTTCCGGTCAGCATTATCCCGCCACAGCTAGACTGCGTTTCTTTTGCACAAATAATACAGCTGAGTATGAAGCCTGCATTATGGGCATGCATATGGCAATCGATCAGGATGTCGAAGACTTACTGATTATGGGAGATTCTGACCTGATCATCCGGCAAGCTCAAGGCGAATGGGAAACTCGGGATGTCAAACTTATCCCATACCGACAACATGTGGAGGACCTCAGCAAGCGCTTTACATCAATAGAATTCAGGTACATTCCGAGGTGTCACAATGAACTGGCAGATGCACTTGCTACTTTGGCTTCAATGCTACCCTACCCGGGCAACGCCCACGTCGATCCTTTGGAAATCCAAATCAAGGAAAGACACGGTTACTGCAGTGTAATCGAGGCGGGATCAAATACGCAGCCTTGGTACCATGACATCAAGAGGTTCCTGAAGACGCAAGAATACCCCGAGCACGCTACTGGAGATCAAAAGAGGACCATTAGGCGACATGCAAGTGGTTTCTTTTTGAGCGGTGAATTGTTATATAAGAGGACCCCGGACCTCAATCTCCTAAGATGTGTCGATATCGAGGAAGCGAGAAAGATCATGCACGAAGTACACGCAGGTGTGTGCGGACCTCACATGAACGGGTATGTCTTAGCGAAGAAAATCCTTAGAGCAGGTTATTACTGGATGACCATGGAAAAGGATTGCTTTAGCTTCGTTCGGAAATGTCATCAGTGTCAGGTGCTCGGTGATTTAATTCATGCACCTCCCACGGAACTACATCCCATGTCCGCACCTTGGCCATTTGTCGCTTGGGGCATGGACGTCATTGGACCAATTGAACCAAAGGCCTCGAATGGACACAGGTTTATACTAGTTGCCATAGACTACTTCACAAAATGGGTAGAGGCTGTCACTCTCAAGTCAGTCACTAAGAAAGCTGTGGTGGATTTTGTACACTCAAATCTTATCTGTCGTTTCAGTATTCCTGCGACTATCATTACAGATAACGCAGCAAACTTGAACAGTCACTTGATGGGAGATGTATGCGAGCAATTCAAGATAACGCATAGGAATTCCACGCCTTATCGGCCAAAGGCCAATGGTGCTGTGGAAGCGGCAAACAAAAACATCAAGAAGATTTTGAGGAAGACCATCCAAAGTTCCCGACAGTGGCATGAGCAGTTACCATTTGCATTATTGGGGTACCGCACTACGGTACGCACATCGGTGGGAGCGACTCCTTATCTTTTGGTTTATGGGACCGAGGCTGTAATACCGGCAGAGGTAGAAATTCCTTCGCTTTGAATCATTGTCGAAGCAGAAATCGAAGACAGCGAGTGGGTTAAGGCTCGACTGGAGCAATTAACATTGATTGATGAAAAGCGAATGGCCGCAGTTTATCACGGACAGTTATACCAACGAAGGATGGCCCGTGCTTACAACAAGAAAGTCCGACCCCGGAATTTCGAAGTAGGTCAGCTGGTACTAAGGCGTATTCTGCTGCATCATGAAGAAGCAAAAGGGAAGTTTGCTCCGAATTGGAAAGGCCCATACATCGTAAGGAAGATATTACCAAGAGGAGCATTGTATCTAGGTGATATCAAAGGAAATGACCCCGACACAGCAGTAAATGCAGATGCAGTCAAGAGATACTACGTCTAAATCATACTCCAGTGGTCCTGTCACGTTTGAAAATGGCGAAGGTTTTGTTCCCCACTACTCCCCAAACACTACCCAATTCTCTCTACCAACTTTTGAGCCGCTTACAAAACAAAAAAAACAACACAAAACAAAAAAAAAAGAAAACAAAACAAAACATTGATTGAGGCCTGAACTACGTTTGACTTGATTCCGAAAGGATACGTAGGCAGCCTCTCCCTGAGGTTCAGTCACACCAACAATAAAATCCCATCCACCCTGAAATTGAAACCGGTGCACGTCGAGCAGTTGAGAAGTTAGTATCATCTACCTCTTTTTACCAAGCCTTCAAATCAATTACCAAATATGGTGGGGAACCAATAAGCGTCACAAATGGAGACCAGCACACTCTGAATTGAGAGAGATAAAATGAGAGAGTCTCGGCGGTGAAAACCTTCGGGCACCACGAGGCGACGGGAGTAGAGAAACCAAAATGAGAGAGCTTGTTTAGTAAAAACTCACAAAGAGTGCTATCAAGCGATGACAGGAAGAGAAATGAGAGAGGTCAGCCAGCGAAAACCCGCAAAGGGCGTTGTTGGCCGAAAAGGAATGACTCCACCCCAAGGAGGTCTCGGCAAAGTTCCACCAGTTTGGAATCACAGATCTGTTCTGGTTCAGGAGAACGCTAATTCATGGAAGGTCGGACGTCCAGTCCAAAGAGCATGTCATGTCATTTAAAGCCAGCGTTATCTTCCTCAGATAAGTCTTTCTCGTCCCAAAAGGGACACTCCCTTCCTGAATTTGTGTTCTCCTTTCTTTGCTTCTCTTCGAATCCCTTTTGTGTTTTAACCCCAAGTTCAGGACACACCGGAAAGGGCAAGTGGCAGGTTTGTTTGCACGGAATCCCGTCTCATGAAGGAAAGCGCCTCATTTCGTTGGTACGATTGCCCAAGCCTGATGAATCATGACGTTTGATGGTGTTTTAAAGTAAAGAGGAAAGAGAGAAATCTTCCCCAGCAAGTCCACTTTCAGACAAATCCCCACAGAGCCTCCCTCTGTACAAATCCCCACAGAGTCTCTCCTCTTGAACAATCTCCCGCAGAGTCTCCCAAATATAAAAAAAAAAAACCGTTGGAATTTCCTCAGCACACCCCCAGCGAGTCCTTTTGTAAATATTCCCCAACAAGCTTACCCCAACAAACCCTGGGAAACTCGTTTTGAAACAAAAAACCCAGCATACCCCATTGTACAGAATCCGCACAAAGAATCCACTTTGTAAATATTCCCCCCACAGAGCTTCCTTTTGTACAAATTCCCACAGAACACCTCCAATAAAATCCCCGTTAAGAACCTCCAATCAAAACAGGACACAAAAAAAAGAGACCTTACGAGGCAAATCATCGCAGAATCTGGAAATACAAGCCTGGACAGTCTAGAAGGGTTTCGCCATTTGAATCAAATCAACGGAGGAACTTCACAACAGAAATAAAGACGCAAGAAAGCAACTGGGAACGGTCAAGGTCACCAAACCGACCGTCATTTCCGAACTAACAAATGATTCTTTGTCTGAAAGGTTGAAACAGGTCTGATCCAAGACAACCGTGCAAGAAGCAGGTGTCGCCCAAAGAAGGTTTTAAACCCTAAACTGAATTTTTCCTTTAGTCAACATTAGGGTTTTAAACCCTAAACTGAACTTTTTCCTTTCAGCCAGCATTAGGGTTTTAAACCCTAAACTGAGCTTTTCCATGCAATCAGCATTAGGGTTTTAAACCCTAAACTGAATTTTCCTTTTAGTCAGCATTAGGGTTTTAAACCCTAAACTGAACTTTTTCCTTTCAGCCAGCATTAGGGTTTTAAACCCTAAACTGAGCTTTTCCATGCAATCAGCATTAGGGTTTTAAACCCTAAACTGAATTTTCCTTTTAGTCAGCATTAGGGTTTTAAACCCTAAACTAAACTTTTTCCTTTCAGCCAGCATTAGGGTTTTTAAACCCTAAACTGAGCTTTTCCATGCAATCAGCATTAGGGTTTTAAACCCTAAACTGAATTTTCCTTTTAGTCAGCATTAGGGTTTTAAACCCTAAACTGAACTTTTTCCTTTCAGCCAGCATTAGGGTTTTAAACCCTAAACTGAGCTTTTCCATGCAATCAGCATTAGGGTTTTAAACCCTAAACTAAATTTTCCTTTTAGTCCATTCAGCCAGCATTAGGGTTTTAAACCCTAAACTGAGCTTTTCCATGCAATCAGCATTAGGGTTTTAAACCCTAAACTGAATTTTCCTTTTAGTCAGCATTAGGGTTTTAAACCCTAAACTGAACTTTTTCCTTTCAGCCAGCATTAGGGTTTTAAACCCTAAACTGAGCTTTTCCATGCAATCAGCATTAGGGTTTTAAACCCTAAACTGAATTTTTCCTTTAGTCAGCATTAGGGTTTTAAAACCCTAAACTGAACTTTTTTCATTCAGCCAGCATTAGGGTTTTAAACCCTAAACTGAGCTTTTCCATGCAATCAGCATTAGGGTTTTAAACCCTAAACTGAATTTTCCTTTTAGTCAGCATTAGGGTTTTAAACCCTAAACTGAATTTTTTCATTCAGCCAGCATTAGGGTTTTAAACCCTAAACTGAGCTTTTCCATGCAATCAGCATTAGGGTTTTAAACCCTAAACTGAATTTTCCTTTTAGTCAACATTAGGGTTTTAAACCCTAAACTGAACTTTTTCCTTTCAGCCAGCATTAGGGTTTTAAACCCTAAACTGAGCTTTTCCATGCAATCAGCATTAGGGTTTTAAACCCTAAACTGAATTTTTCTTTTAGTCAGCATTAGGGTTTTAAACCCTAAACTGAACTTTTTTCATTCAGCCAGCATTAGGGTTTTAAACCCTAAACTGAGCTTTTCCATGCATTAGGGTTTTAAACCCTAAACTGAATTTTCCTTTTAGTCAGCATTAGGGTTTTAAACCCTAAACTGAACTTTTTTCATTCAGCCAGCATTAGGGTTTTAAACCCTAAACTGAGCTTTTCCATGCAATCAGCATTAGGGTTTTAAACCCTAAACTGAATTTTCCTTTTAGTCAGCATTAGGGTTTTAAACCCTAAACTGAACTTTTTTTCATTCAGCCAGCATTAGGGTTTTAAACCCTAAACTGAGCTTTTCCATGCAATCAGCATTAGGGTTTTAAACCCTAAACTGAATTTTCCTTTTAGTCAGCATTAGGGTTTTAAACCCTAAACTGAACTTTTTCCTTTCAGCCAGCATTAGGGTTTTAAACCCTAAACTGAGCTTTTCCATGCAATCAGCATTAGGGTTTTAAACCCTAAACTGAATTTTCCTTTTAGTCAGCATTAGGGTTTTAAACCCTAAACTGAACTTTTTTTAGGGTTTTACACCCTAAACTGAGCTTTTCCATGCAATCAGCATTAGGGTTTTAAACCCTAAACTGAGCTTTTGCTTCCAGTCAGCATTAGGGTTTTAAACCCTAAACTGAATTCTTCCTTTGTTCGGCGTTAGGATTTTAAAACCCTAAACTGAACCTTTCCCCAGCTAGTCGGTATTAGGGCTCCAACCCTGAACTGAGCATGCATATCCTCTTTCATCAATTTTATGAACTTCCTGGCGAATAATTAACGAAATTTTCCTAGTGAAACTGGGGCAGAAAATTTTGTTCGTTTGTTTTCTCCCGCAGGTCTGACCTCGAGCCACATGGATCGAAATGAACCACGAGATGAGTCCCAGTTCGGAATCAAAGAAGAAAAAGAAAAAAAAAGAAGATGTCCCGAGATATCGGAGTAAATGGAAGGCAGATTGACTCCAACATTTGATTAAGGTCCTGAACCCTGCCAATCGCGTCTCACTTAGTATCCCAGAGATTAAACAAGTCGCCGCAACTCGCAAGCATCAAGATTCAGATCGGAGTCTACAAGCAGAATCAGCTAAGACCCAAGATCAAGTCGTAAAAGAATCATAGATATGAATCTTGTAACTAGCAGTTGACATGCATATAAGTAGTTAGTTCAGTTTCCAATTTTCGTTTGGTTGTAATAAGGCGGTCAGTGACGCAGCAGTGACAACAGTAACAGCAGTAGCAGCAAGCATTGCAATCCCATGGTAGTCCCAGCTACCAAAACTTCTCGAACTACATTGACCTGATTCCTGTTTAGCCCAGGATATGTAGGAAATCTTTGAAGCAAGATTCGGTCAGATCTTTCAAAAACATGCTTCATACGGAGTGGTCCATAGGCAGAAATCGCTCATACACGCTCACTTTATCTTTGCACGAAAACTCTTCGTGTTTCCGAACAAAGAGGGGCAGCTGTGACCACGTGATTTTTGTTTCATGGGACAATCGCTCCAAAAGAAATGAAAAATAACGACAATTGATCCTGTTGTACAATTTTTTTTATGGCACTTCGTTAATTATTTATGACCTTGGCCCATTTTTACTTTATTAAAACAAAATACAAAAAAAATGTACGTGTCATGCATAATCTGAACCGTAACATGGTTTAAATAGAAAGGCATAAATAGGCATCCTTGTCCGTGATTTTGTTATGTTTGATTTTACCTGTTTTGAAATATCTTTAGTGTGTGTGCAAATAATTGTATTGAGTGTGTATTTAATTTTAATTTGATTTTGCTTAGTTTTGTTTTTTAAAATAAATAAGAAAAAGAAATAAAAATAAAGAAAAAAATAAAGAAAAAAAGATCCTTTCTTCTTCCGGATTGGGCCAATTTATTAAAATTGGCCCAAACAAACAGCCCAGAACCAGGCTTGCCCGGCCCTTGTCCAGTTGACACCAAAGACGTCTAAACGACGTCGTAATGTTTGAGTCTGATCTGGGCCGTTGATCTCAGATTGATCAACGGCCAAGATCACATTTCCCATAACCCACTAATGGCCCCGACCCATTTCCACCCGGACCAACCCAAACCCCTTTTAGTTGAAACGACACTGTTTCCCCTAGGCCTTTAGATCCAAGCCATTGATTTCAGTTGATCGACGGTTGAGATCAACCCACCTATTCCATATATAAGCCTATAACCTTACCCTGCCCCCCCCATCTGATACCCCAGCTCCCGACTTCAACCTCATCCCCATCAAACCCTAGAGCCGCCCCTGTATCCTCCACCATGAAAACCGGCGGCATGAACGCCGATCACCTCGCCCTGAACACCATAGAACCCCCTCACCACCCTGAACATAGACCTGTTGACCGTTTAGTTCGAATCATCCTCTAGGTCCTCGAATCTTCATTTGAAGATTCGAGTCAAAACTCGATCTACACTGTTTAACCCCAGCTTCACACCAGACACTCCCCAGACCCCCTCGTGACCAAACCATACTTGGTTTGGTCCGAATCTGATCAGGGAAGCATGAATCCCAGATCTGAGTTTTGGAACTTTGTGATTCTTCGTCACTGGTCCGTGTTTTGTTCGAGCCAAAGAAATTAAGGCCTAATGGACCTTAATCGAGGTGTTTCTCATCTGAGAAACACTTCGATTAAAGTCCGTTCAGCCTTAAGAAAGGTCTGTCCAAATCCGAGTTCAAAACTTTTGATTTTTCGAGTTTTAAGGTGAGTTTGCTTTCTTTCCTTTACTTGTTTTAGTCCGTGTGATTTGTTTTAAAAGCTGTTCGTGATTGTTGAAGTCTGTTTTGTTTTGAGTTTCTATTAGCTGTGTCCTTTCCACCCCGCCCGAGCCTTTGTGTTTGGTTAATTCCTTTCTTCTACTTGTTCACTGATAATGGCATGTGTAAGTTGTGCAATCAAGTGAGTATTGAATTGGCTCGTTCATTTAGCTCCTAGGGCCCTTCTGTGTTAACATTGCAATATGAACCCCTTATGTGATACTGTTAAATGTCTGATTTTTGGCTACGATTGTATGTGATAATACTAATATAGTCGAGTCGACATATGTCGTCAATTAGTTTCAACTGTCTGAACAAAATAAATCGATTTGCTTCTGTTGAACATTGCCTGAATCAATTAAGAACTAAGTTCATTTACTTATAGTTGTTAATGTGATTTCAGAAACCTAATGTTTAGTCTGTAATGGTAATCTGAACTGGAGGGCATGTGCACAACATGGGCATAAAGGCCCTTTTGAATTAAATAGTTTGACAGCATGTGCTGTCAGACTACATCCTGCTGCCCATGCTTGCTTTTAGTTAATAAAATGGGAAAGTTTAAGCCTACCAGGGGAATGATGGGGTTTAATACTTAATTAGCTAAAGTGGAACTGAAAATGGAAGGCACATGGGAGGGGTGTGTTTGATATATTCTGAACAGGCTGTTAAAAGGGGAAGGTTAAGGCTTATAAAAGAGGAAGGACATCGGATAGAAAAGAGGACAGAGGATTAGAGGTTAGAAAAAACCTGGAGATTTGAGAGGAGAAAAATACACACACTGTGAGGAATTTTTGAAAGAGAGAGTTGAAATACATACAGATATATATACATACAGACAGAGCATATAGAGATAGAGAGAGACACTGAGAGGGAACATCTGAGAGTTCAAATTCTGAAAACAGGAACTGGAAAAGATTTCTTTTAATAACTTCAGTATAATTTCAAAACTGAAGATTGGTTTTAGATTTTGGAAAGAAAGGAGATAGAGGGTGGATATACAGAAAGCAGAAACTGTCTTTTCTCCCTGCTAATTGTTCAATTCCCAGTTTGTTTGACTGTTTCAAATAAGTGCTGATTTCCCCTCAAGTATCAGCTAGGTTTCTTTTGTTTTGGTTCTTATTGGTTTGCCTTCTTTTGGGGTTGGACCGTTTGAATCCTGAGCCCACTTCTCTGCTTGTTGCTGTCATTTTTGTTGCCTCTGCCCATTGGCTATAACTGCATCTTGCACTGGGATTTTGTTTCTATTTGGTTACCTGCTGCTGCTGCTGTTATTTGGTTTCCTGCTGCTGCTGACCTTTCCCTGTCATTCTCTTCTTCCTCTTTGCATTTCAGCATTCCAGGTACACATTTCAAATCCTATGTGGGTGTAAACTGTAACCGTTCGAAAGCATGAAATGAAAGGAATTCCAAGAAGTTTAAATGTCTGTCTGTAATGCTCGTGGTCTATTGCTCCTTTCGTATGAATTGATCAGTGTATAATTCAATAGTAAAAATGCCAGTTAGTTAATGCTTAAGCTGAGTTTTAGCCTCTTGTATCTTAGTTTATAGTTGTTTGTTGATATGGGTTAAGTAATGGTGTGGTACGTAGGATGTACAAATATTTGACACAGTGACTGATCAGATTCTTGTTTTAGCTATAATGATATGCATAGGATAGGATACTTCCACCTTACACAATGATGTTCTGTTTTATTTTAGTTTCTTTCGTCAAAACCCGCTAGGCAGTATATAGGAGCGCGTTCGAACCCCCAGTGATAATAATGCTTAGTGGGTTAATTCCCTTAACCTAGCCTAAATGAGTCTAGTTTGAATTCAATTCAAGAGATGTTTTGGATATGAGCCTAGCATTTGTCACGTAATTTCTTTATCAAGGAGGTGTGACAGTTCTCATAAAAGACAATGATGATAAGAAGGCAATGGCATGTGTTTCAAACAGTGATGGTGTAGGTAGGAATTTAACATTTCCTAAATTGATAAAAGAAAAGGTTATAGAGGAATTCTCTACTTCATTTTCCAAGAGGAAGTAGAGAATTCCTCTATAACCTCTTCTTTTATCTGCTTAGGAAATGTTAAATTCTTACCTACACCATCACTGTTTGAAACACATGTCATTGCCTTCTCATCATCATTGTCGCTAATGAGAACAACAATTGATCAAAGACACACCCTGTCGGGTACTGTATCCAAGTTACTCTCTGTATCTAAGTTCATCCCGAGTAATAGTACCACGAGGATAATCACCAAAGCCACCAGACAACTTTATGATGCCAATGAAGTAAGATGAGTTATTCAATGAGACTCGTATTGTAAAGAAGAAGAAAGAGACTGATCTAGAAAGGTGGGTCGAGGGTCGAGCCTCGACTATACATGTAAGTTTTTTACTTTTCATGTAAGTTTTTACTATACATGTAAATTTTGATTTAGTTTTATATAAATTTTGAAATACTAATTCAATATAATTTTTCTTATAGGTTCGCTTCACAGCTGATGTGAGGGAATTCATACGCAGTCAGCCACCTAATGAGTCGGGCGAGGCAATCCAACTTTCGGATGAGGATGCTGAAAGAACACTCCTTGAGTACTTTATATACTTTGAAGTAGACAATAGAACCAGTTTTCGAATGGGTTTGTAATAAGCGTTAACTTAGTTTTGTTAGCTTATTGTGTTAGTTCTATTGAACTTTATACTTTGTTGCTTTTTATTGTTGTTGTTGTTGTTTATTGTTGTTGTTGTTGGCATGAAATGCATGTTTAGGATTTTTGGTAAGCTGGCAGGTGGTGTAGCTGCCAAAACAGGCATTTTCTGGCAAAAATATACCAAGAAAAGCGACCAACTTTGGTCGCTAATTGGTCGCTTTTCCCTTAAAAAGGCAATAGCGACCAACCTTGGTTGCTATTTAACCCAGATTTCTCAAAAGCGACCAACTTTGGTCGCTATTATATTTAAAAAAAATAATTTCTGGAAATATAGCGACAAAAGTTGGTCGCTTATAATTTAAAAAAAAATTATTTCTTGAAGTTAGCGACCAACTATGGTCGCTTATTTTTTTTAAAAAAATAAAAAAATTAATAAAAAAGCGACCAATCTTGGTCTCTATTTTCTAGATTTTAAAATATAATATTTGGATTAGAGACCAAAGTTGGTCGCTTTTTTATGATTAATAATAAATAAATAAATAACGTATTTTACATTTAGAGACCAACTTTGGTCGTCAAAATTATATTATTAAAATAATAAAGCGACCAACTTTGGTCCCTAAAATAAAGGGACCAGCAATATTGCGACCAGGCATGTTTAGTCGCTTTTTGGTCGCTTTTAGGCCTATAAGCGACCAACTTTGATCGTTTTTTGTGGTCGCTGTTTACCGGACTTCTAGTAGTGGGTAAAGTTTTGTGTACATATATGTGTAGAAGTACATTGAGTATGTTGTTGTTGATGTTATTGTCGCACCCTCATACTAATTAATGTGCCGCATAAAGTGGGAATGATGACTCTTTACGAACTTATTTTTAGTTTTATGACTCTATCTCTTTTTTTTTATATATGAGAGATTTATTTTTACAGGTAAGAGATCTGTCTTTTACACATAAGACATCTAAAAGGGTCATTTTTTTAAATTCAAAATTGTAAAAGGGCATGATTTACAAATAGCAAAGTGGGAATGAGAGAGTATTTTATATTAAATAGATTAACATAAATTTAAGATGAGGAAGAAATGTGAAAGCAATCCGATAGATAAGAAGACTGAAAGCTACGTTACATGAAATTAAAGTGTCAGTAAAGCGTGTGATCCAAGAAGCAGAAACAAAGTCCGTCTAATGCATGCTTTGCTTCGTCTGATTATCAAATAAATAAATGTCTCACTGATATATATTCTGAAAGAAGGAAGAAAGAGACAACACAGCATATATGATGCATAAGAATTGAAAGAGGCACATAGCTCCTTAGCCATACAGTGCAATATATGGTTTGGTTGCAATTTATGACTGATGAATGACTGCTACTACACAAGAAATGCCAATATGTCGCTATCTTTTGAGACAACTTGCCTGCACTTATATGGGGTGCAAACCTTTTCCTAAATGGAGTATTGATTTTCCCACTCACTTTAAAATTACCTTACTAAATGCCAATGCAGTATTATATTTATTCTAGAGGAAATTGTTCAACATAATATCTCACCGTTTGAAGAGAAGAAAATGACTCTATAAATACTCTTGTATCTTTTTTTCCGAATTTCTTATATATAAAAAATATAGATCTTTCGTGTTATTGCGTATATATGTATTAGTATTAGTGCTATGGTTTTAACTTGGAATAAATAATGTTGTATGCACATGGCAAATAGTGGAAGAATTAACTCAAATATTCGCTCATCTTATCTCTTCAACTAAAAATATTCGGCGGATATATAATTTGTATAACAATTCTAAACAAATGCTTTAGGCGACCAAAATTTTGGAGGCCTATGAATTAATTTTTCTTTAAAATGTTGAGTATTTTAAAGTAAAAATACTATAATTTATAATAAAAAGGAAAATAAAATTTATTTTTTCACATATAATTCCAGAATTATTTCATAGGTATATATTTATTTTTATATATTTATTAGAATTTAAATAAGCTGACATAAAAACCTAATTGTTTCAAAAACCTATATTGCTTATAGAATAATATTAACATTTCTTGTACAATTGCATCACCAAAATGATTTTTTTTTCAAAATTAAATTAATAAATCTTATCTAAGATTAACAATATCTCGCGAGAGATTAAATAGATATTATATTATCAATTGAAAAAGAATTTTTAGAAGCAATTGATTGTGAAAAATTATTAAAAAAATTTGCATCATCAAAAGCTAGAAAATTAGATAAAAATATATACGCAAGTAATTTTTCTTTAAAAAAATTAAAACTTTCTTATTAAAATTTGACTTTAAGCCCTCATTTTGATGATCCGCCCCTAATGGCAAAAAATGTCTGTATAAGTCAAAATCGGGCTTGTCCTGGAACGAAGCAGGCCAAGGTTCAACCCCATGTTATATCGAATCGCGGTGTAAAGATAGATTGTCGAGCTCGTAACCCAGTGACCGATCGAGATCGAGGTCGGGCAAGATTAAAACCAGGCAGGATAGAGATCGAGCAAGATCGAGGGAAGTTTATCAAGCCAAATAACGGAAAGTCAAAATATCCGCAATCGGGCGAGGATCACGACGGAAATTCATATCAAGAAGAGGCCGATTAATTAGCTAATCATGAGATTTCTTATTGTATTTAGAATTGTATCAAAGGTAGGACTCCCTTACTATATAAAAGGGGTATGATCATTTGTAAAAGGCATCATATTCGTTTGGTTCGAGGGCAACCTAGCTCGAGGGACAAAGTTATACGTTTATTTCGGTTTGCTTTTATTTCTTTTTGTAGTCAATTTCAATCAATTTACGTATTTTCTCAATTTGTTCCAAGTAAAATTACGTGTCCTTAAAACCACGTATAAATTCAATTGTTATCCATTTTTAGAGTAAACAGGTTGGCGTCTACCGTGAGGCTAGAGACAATTGTGATTGCCTGGTACTAACTTTCTTAACACACACAATTTTATACTTGTTCTTGTGAGTATCTTTGATTTCAAGATCAGCATGTCGAACTCTCAAGCAGCGCCTACACACATTGACAATGGACTTGGTTTCCACGGCGAGAACGACAACATAGCCGCCCCGGGGAATGAAGTACCTCCAGTTGACCTCAATGGAGTCCCGGCCGCAGACCCAATCGACGTCAGTTCCCATATTGCCATTAATGCAAATCTGGCCATCGACTCCGAGAATAGCGTCCGCAGAGACATTCGATCAGCTGGTCAGGATGCACAGGGCAGAGAAGAAGGCGGGATCAGCCTTCGAGTAATATTCAAAATGTTGCAGGCTCAACAAGTTGCAATAGCACAACTCCAAAATCAAAACCATGCACTAAGAAGGGTCGAGCTCGAGCCATCGTAGGAAGTTGTTCATAGGGTCGAATCGGTGTCAACAAAATCAAACGAAAATGAATCGGGGACCAACCCCGCTATCACAAAGATGCTCGAGGAGCTGACAAAGCGAGTTGAATTGGGGGAGAAGAAGACTGAAGCAAATGACAAGAAGGTGGAAACCTATAACTCCAGGGTTGATCAAATTCCGGGGGCACCACCAATTTTGAAGTGTTTGGATTCAAAGAAGTTCATGCAAAAGCCCTTCCCCCCAAGTGCGGCTCCTAAACCAATTACCAAGAAGTTTCACATGCCAAAAATTCCCAAGAATAATGGAACGACCAATCCCAACTAGCATGTCACTTCTTACCCATGCGCAACTAAGGGTAACGATCTAAAGGACAATGAGATCGAGTCCGTATTGTTGAAGAAATTCGGGGAGACCATTTCAAAGGGAGCGATGATATGGTACCATAATTTGCCACCCAACTCTATTGATCCTTTTACCATGATCGCAGATTCCTTTGTTAAAGCACACGTCGGGGCATAAAGGTCGAGACAAGGAAGTCGGACCTCTTCAAGGTAAAGCAGAAAGATAACGAGATGTTCAGAGAGTTTGTGTCTCAGTTCCAGATAGAACGCATGGATCTACCTCCGGTTGCCTATGATTGGGCCGTTTAGGCCTTCACTCGAGGATTAAACGTACGAAACTCGGTGGCTTCACAACAATTGAAGCAAAACTTGATCAAATACCCAGTTATCACCTGGGCCGATGTGCATAATCGGTATAAGCCGAAGATTAGGGTCGAAGATGACCAGTTGGGAGCCCCTTCCGGGGTTCGTTTATCCTATCAAGCCCATTGACAGATTCAAAAAGGATATTGATTGGGAACCACGGTCAAACAAGGATCGTTACTAGCCATATAATGAAGATTAGAGAAACAGCGGACCTAGACGCAACCCCATTTGAAGTGATAGGAGAAATGGTTGAGATCAGAGCTCTCGAGGGCTCATGAGCAAGAATAGTTTCAACAGGAATGTCAAGCCCAAAAAAGCACCACGGCTGTCAGAATATAACTTCAACATTGATGTGTCATCTATCGTATCAGCCATTGGGCGCATCAAGACATTAGGTGGCCTCGACTTCTACAGACCGATCCGGCCCAAAGAAATCCTAATCAAATGTGCAAGTATCATGGCACCCATGGCCATAGAATAGAAGATTGCAGACAGCTAAGGGGGGAGATAGCCCGGTTGTTCAACGAGGGACACCTTCGGGAATTCTTAAGAGATCGGGCTAAGAACCACTTTAGAAACAGAGATTCGAACATACAAAACGAGTAAGAGGAGCAACAACACGTGATCCACATGATTGTTAGAGGAGTCAATATTCCTTAAGAATCGTATTTAAACGCACCAAGGTGTCAATCACAAGGGAAAAGCGAACTCGGGATTATGTACCAGAAGGGACCTTGTCTTTTAATAACAATAATGCAGAGGGGATATTACAACCCCATAACAACGCACTGGTAATATCTGTGCTTATGAATAAGAGTCAAGTTAAACGTATTTTGATTGATCTAGGTAGCTCGACCAACATCATTCGATCGAGGGTCGTAGAACAGCTCGGCCTACAAGATCAAGTTATGCTCGCGGCCCGAGTACTTAACGGCTTCAACATGGAATGCGAAACCACCTAAGGCGAAATAACTTTGCTTGTGAACATGGTCGGGACCATCCAGGAAACAAAGTTCCATATGATTAAGGGCAACATGAGATATAGCGCCCTGTTTGGGAGGCCATCCACAACATGAGGGCAGTACCCTCGACCCTTCATCGGGTCCTAAAGTTTTCGACACTAGAGGGAGTTAAAATGGTCTATGGGGAGAAACCCTCCACCAAGGAAATGTTTGCAGTCGATGAAATGATACCAATATCGACACTCTCATTGATAAAAGGGTCAGATTCAAAGGGAAAACAGGAGGCTAAATAGCAACCACATATACCGACCTCGACCCAATCGGGGAAACAGAGGACTGACGAGGATGATGACTATGGGGTCCCTTGATCTTTCATAGTCCTCGATGATTCCGATGCCACTAAGTCGACGGTCGAAGAACTGGAACAAATCACATTGACCGAACATCAGCCCGAAAGAAAGGTATACCTGGGCACAGGGCTAGCCCCCGAGCTCAGGGGTAAACTTATTCAATTCCTTAAAACTAACATAAATTTCTTTGCTTGGTCCCATCTCGATATGACAGGGATTCCACCGGAAATCACCACCCATAAACTAAGCCTGGATCCGAAGTTCCATCCGGTGAAGCAAAAATGATGACCCCGGTCCGAGGTCAAACATGCTTTCATCAAAGATGAGGTAGCCAAACTTCTTAAAATAGGATCCATTCAGGAATTAAAATATCCTGAATGGTTAGCGAACGTAGTTGTAGTCCCTAAGAAGGGAAATAAACTTAGAATGTGTATAGATGACAAAGACCTGAATAAGGCATGTCCCAAGGATTCTTTTCCTTTGCCTAATATCGATCACGTGATCGATGTCATGGCCGGCCACGAGATTCTTAGTTTTCTCGATGCCTATTCCGGGTACAACCAAATACAGATGAACCCGGAAATCAAGAGAAGACCTCGTTTATCACTAAGTACGGCACATACTGTTATAATGTAATACCATTCAGACTAAAAAATGCGGGTGCAACTTATCAACGCCTAGTAAACTAGATGTTCGAAGAACAAATAGGAAAATCAATGGAGGTTTATATTGATGATATGTTAGTTATGTCCCTGCGAGCAGAGGACCATTTGAAGCATTTGCAGGAAACTTTTGATATACTGAAAAGATACAACATGAAACTCAACCCAGAAAAATATGCATTCGGGGTCGGCTCAGGCAAGTTTCTCGGCTTCATGGTATCCAATCGAGGAATCAAGATCAACCCCAATAAAATCAAAGCTATCAAGGACATCACGGTAGTGGACAACATAAAGGTCGTGTAAAGGTTAACGGGGCGCATAATCGCCCTGAGGCGATTCATCTCAAGATCCTCAGATAAGGGTCACCGATTCTTCTCGTTACTGAAGAAGAAGAAGAATAACTTCACGTGGACTCCGGAATACCAACAAGACTTGGAGGAACTAAAATGGTACTTATCGAGCATGCCACTGCTTCACATGCCAAAAGCGGACGAGCAACTTTACTTGTATTTAGTAGTATCGGAGATAGCGGTAAGTGGAGTCTTGGTCCGAGAAGAACAAGGTACGCAATTCCCTATCTATTATGTTAGTCGGACCTTATGTGAGGCCAAACCAGGTATCTCCATCTAGAAAAATTGGTGCTCGATTTAATAAACGCCTCTAGGAAAACTAAAACCAAACTTTCAATGTCATACCATATGTGTTGTAATAACTTATCCACTTCGAAGTATTTTGCATAAGCCCGAACTTTCGGGCTGGTTGGCCAAATGGACCGTAGAAATTAGCGGGTACGATATTGAATATCGACCCCAAAGAGTCATCAAGGCTCAAATCTTGGCAGACTTCATGGCTGACTTCACGCCAACCCTCGTACCCGAGGTTGAAAGAGAACTTTTAGTAAAATCGGCTACATCCTCGGGAATCTGGACCCTCTTTACGGACGGTGCTTCAAACGTAGTTAGACGATCTATCAAAACTACACAATTGACTAACAATAAGGCCGAATATGAGGCCATGATTGCAAGTCTCAAATTAGCCAAAGGCTTGGGAGCGGAGGTCATCGAGACCAAGTATGATTCCCTCCTCGTGGTGAACCAGGTTAACGGGACCTTTGAAGTTCGAGAAGATCAAATGTAGAGATACTTGGATAAGCTACAGGTAACTCTACACCGAATCAAGGAATAGACTTTGCAACATGTACCTCGAGAACAGAATAGTGAGATCAATGGTCGAAGACAACGAACTCAATTCAGGGGTTGTCGTACAACTCATGAGATCAATGGTCGAAGAAGGTCATGCCGAGATAAACTCCATAAGTTTGACCTGGTATTAGAGAAACAAATACGTAGATTATTTAAATAACGAGAAGCTCCAATCAGATCCAAAAGAGTCGAGAGCTCTACGCACAAAGGCAGCACGATTCACCTTGTCCAAAGACGAAACATTTTTCAGAAGAATGTTTGATGGTCCATTAGCGATACGTTCTAAGGTAGGTCCACGAGGGCACTTGCAAAAATTATTCTGGGGTCGAATCATTGGTCCACAAAGAGACCAGATCCAGATATTACTGGATCGACATAGAGAAAGATACAAGGGAGTTTGTTTGAAAATACGACAAATGCCAAAGGCATGCACCAATGATCATCAACCCGGGGAACTGCTCCACTCGTTCTTGACCCCATGGCCATTCATGAAGTGGGGATTGGACATCGTTAGCCCACTTCCATCTGCTCCGGGTAAGGCTTAGTTTATTTTATTTATGATTGATTATTTCTCTAAGTGGGTTGAAGCACAGGCTTTCGAGAAAGCCAGAGAGAAGGAAGTCATCGACTTCATTTGGGATCACATTATATGTCGATTCGGGATGCCTTCCGAAATTGTATGCGATAATGGGAAGCAGTTAATCGACAACAAAATGAATAAATTTCTCAAAGATCAATAGATTAAAAGAATACTATCAACACCTTATCATCCTAGCGGAAATGGACAAGCTGAATCGACCAACAAAACCATCATCCAGTATCTTAAGAAGAGGCTAACCGATTCAAAAGGAAAGTGGAAGAAAATTCTACCCGAAGTTCTTTGGGCATACCGTACAACATCTAAGCCTAGACCAGGGCTACCCCATTCTCATTAGTTTATGGCATAGAAGATCTGATACCGGTCGAGGTCGGAGAACCAAGCACCAAGTTTTGATATGCGACAAAAGAGTAAAATAACAAGGCTATGAATACGAGACTAGAATTACTAGATGAAAGATATGAAGTTGCCTTCGTTTGATTGGACGCCCAAAAACAACGGATCGGGAGATACTACAATGGAAGAGCCAATCTTCAATATTTCAGTGTCGGGGACTTGGTACAAAGATAAGTCACCCTCAACAATCAAAATCCGAACGAAGGGAAATTGGGCCCGAACTGAGAAGGACCATACCAGATTCTTGAAGTCACCGGAAAAGGATCCTACAAACTCGGAATGATGAATGGGGAACAACTACCGAGCAATTGGAATGTATCTCACCTAAAACGATATTACTACTAAGATACGACCCTTTTCTATTTCCTTTTGTTCTAAACTAACACTTGCAGATGGTCAACAAGAAACAGTGATAGATTTATCGACATGAAGTCTTTAGGTCTGAAAGCACGTGTTGCACTCTTTTTTGCTTAGACCGATTTTGTCCCAAATGGGTTTTCCGACGAGGTTTTTAATGAGGCAACAATGCATCATACTAACTTATAATCAAAGATCGATTACGAATTAGTATCTAAAACCATGTTTACAGTATCCGAGATTTCTCTACAATCAACCTCGAATACTGGGGGGAAATACCCTCGGATATCGAATAGTTCTAGCAAGGAAATTATTTCGAAATGGAAGGGTCACGATAGGTAGGATTTACTATAAAGGCCAAACGGCCAAAATAAACCCTTCCCACGTAGATTTCTCGAGCTCTGACATAAAACATGTACGCATGTATGACTATTTTTGACAAGAATAAAGTGTATTACAATCCCGTACTTCCGATCTTTTAAGAAAATGGGCTCAAGGGCCGATTATAATCAAAGTTCGAATGGTCACTCCCTCACTCGGGGACTGTCGTTCGGAAACCAACTTCAAAATAGATCGAGCTATCAAAATATCGGGGATGTAAGACCTATCAGGCAACCCCAGAATTTTAGAGGCCACAGCCATACCCACTTGGGGACTGTTATGTTAAGCAAGTTCACTAGCCTACACCCGACCTAAAAGGCTACGTCCAGTTTAACACGGTTCGGAGACGTCCAAAATATTCGATATCCTAAGCAGAATCGTAAACTTAAGATATTTTTGGGAGAAAACTACTGTAACTTCGGACTAACGCCTTATCCCAGAAAGGAGATAAAGGTAAGGTTTTGTTCAAACCCTCGAACATAACCTTATTATTTCATGCTAAGGCATTCCAACCTTTGTAAATACGAATGATAAAGCAAAGGAAAAAATTTGAGAGCCAAAAAGGGTAGAAAGCCTTATATATATAAACAATCATTTTACAAAGGCCAAATAGGCAAAATACAAAATTTACAACGGCCAAAATTGCCTCGAAAAAGACTCAAAAGAAAGTAAAAATACAAAGGCCTAAGAGCTACTTTTATTTCGAGTTCGAGAGATCATTCTCACTCGACTAGAAATCCTAAGGGCTATCTTATTTCGAGTTTATCCAAGTCCTCACTCGACCGTAAAGCCTAAGGGATACCTTAAATTGAGTTCGAGCAAATCCCCACTCGGGGACTATCTATCAAGCCCAAGGTCCATCTCGGTTCAAGATCGAATTATTAACGCAAATCTGGGACTACGGGCTACCTTAATTCGAGTTCGAACATTCACTCAGGGATTATCGACAACAAATAGTCAAGGGAAGTACTTACTATCGATCCTTACTATCTCAACCTTGGAGCTTCGAATACAACTTCATAATTTTATGCCAAGGCGCTCTGACCTTTGTATAAATCAACGAAAAGAGAACAGGCTTATAAGCCATGGAAGGGAAAAAGTTTTATATATTCATCAAAACCTTTTACAAGGGCAACACAGCCCAATGGAAGTTCTTTACAAAGGTCGAAGCGGCCTCAATAGAAATACTAAAATTATTTAAAAGCCTAAGTGGCCTGCTAATCTCCAGGAGTGGCATCTCCACCCTCGGGGTCTTCTTCACTTTTGGATTAATTTAAGCTTTTAGATTCGTCATCATCATCGGGATAAGCTAATTTCCTAGCTTCAGCTTTGATCTCCTTAGCGTTCTCGATCTCAGTTGTGAGGTCAAAGCCCCGAGCATGGATTTCCTCAAGGGTCTCCCTTCGAGATTGACATTTGGCATGCTTGACGACCCAATGTGCTCGAACCTGAGCGGCCTCGGCAACCTCCTTTGCACGAACCTGAGCGACTTCGGCATCGGCCTGGTAAATAGCCACCACTGCATCAGCATCAGCCTTAGTTGCCTTAACATCCGATTTGGCCACTTCAAGCTTCGCGACTAGGTTCTCCCGAACAGAAACCACTGAGCCCAACTGGAACTGGAGCTTCTCGATTTTCTTGGTCTGCACCAAGATTTTCTCTTTCATACTTCGGAGCTGGATTTTAGCCGAGGCCAGCTAGGCTCGAGAAGTCTCCTTTTATGAGGTCAGGTTATCCATGTTCTTCTTCCATTCTTCAGCCTCAGTTTTTAATGTATCTACTTCCAAGGATTTTCCTAATCACATCAAGTTTTTGTTGGACTTGCGGGTTCGAACCGTTAGTCACCACGCACGAGTAACTATCACTAACTTCAAAGATTCTTCTTACCTGCTCGACCAATTCGACGTGTTCTTTCTGAGCCATTTCTAGCTCAGCCTAGAGGCCTTTAGCTTCCCCTTCTCTTTGCTCACTAAGAAGCTTGAGGGCATCCTTTTCCTTAGTAAGCCCTCGGACCTCGGCCTCATAACTACTTGACTCCCCTCGGAATCGGAGAAAGTCTTCGTGATGAAGAACCGAAGCATACAAGCACAGAAAATAAGGTTGTATAAAAACAAAGCACAAGTACAAAGAATTGACATTGTCAAGGAAATTTGGGATTACCCGATTTAGTGTCTGTTGAGCTTCGTTGAAAAGGCAGGGTGCTTCCACCTCATCCATTTTAGCTTGGTCTTCTTCGGTTACAAAGCACCAGAGATAGTTGGTCACCCCTACGGGGGTAGAAAGGATCTGAGCATCCTCTGGAACCGAAATGACGACCGATCGCTTTCGGGTAGGGTTTATGCTTGGGGCCGGGAATTGGTCGATCAACTTAGGACCCGAATATGTTGCACTCATTCCTGAACTCTTCCTCGGCACCTCCAAGTCACCTAAGCCAGAAATATCCTCCACCCCGACAAAATAGCCACGGAAAGGGTCTTCCACTCCATGGACCCCTTCACCATGGCAAGTCTCTACCGCCTGAGCATCCTTGATCATCGACTTAGTGAACAAAGGAAACGAGGGGAAATCTCCGACATCTATCACCCCAAGTAAATCTTACGGGCGCCTCCCTCATCTCAGGGGGCCTCGAGCATGGTTTCTACACCAGTATCAACTGCCTCCTTGATAGCCTTCTCACCTCGAGGTGAAGCGTTTTCAACTCTTTCTGGCTCGGGGACTTCGGCTGAGGTTTCCCCCTCGAGCTTATCAAGTCGAGGCAGAGTAGTTTCAGCTCCCACCGGCTCGGGGATTCTTTGAACATCGACACCAGCCCGCACCCGGGCCACCGGCCTGGTTTCTTTTTCTTTTTCTTTGGACTCATCCCTTAGCTAACGGACTTAGTCCAAAGATAGTGGGATGATATTTCCCTTGGGTTTACGGGGTTGCTTCTTTTGGGCTTCTTTTCATCCAATTTCGTGGAGCTCAGAGCCCCTTTCCTCTTCCTCTCTTTTATCTACTTCAGAATAGATGGTTGGGGAAGGATTTCTCCATCACTAGATGGGGGCTTCACTGACACGTCCTTCCCAAGACCTACAAAAGAAAGATGAGTAAGATCAGGGAGAAATTTGAACAGTGGTCAAATCGCTGAGTCATAAAGGAAAATTTACCATGTTTACGGGCCTCCCATCGACCCTTCGACAAATCATGTCATGCGCGCTCGCCTGCAATACTATGCCCCTAACCCAGTCCTCGAGTTTGGGAATAGCACCCGACATCCAAGAAATAGCTGCATCAAAAAACACTGATAAGAAAGGGAGAAAAACGAAGATAATAAACAAAAATTAAGGACGGAGTTATACTTACGATTCATATTCCATTTCTTAGGAAATGGCATACTCTCGACCGGGGTCAAGTCCGAGGTCTTCACTCGAACAGATTGGCCCATCCAGCCCCGGTCTTTATCTTCATCTATACTCTAGAAAGGTGCTCTGGTGGCCCATCAAGTAAGCTTTATTAGTCCCCCTCGATAAAGTCGGAGGCTATACAGGCGTATGAGGTGGTAGAGGGTAAAGGGACACCCGTCGATTCTGCTCACGAAGAAGCGAAGTAATATCACTATCCTCTAAAAAAAGGGGTGAATCTAACCGAGAATCACCTCATACTTCTTGCATAATCTATGATAATCGGATCCAAGGGACCCAACGTGAAGGGGTAAGTGTAAACACTTAAGAACCCTTCCACATGGATGGTGATTGATTCTTCGGGAGCAGGCACCACCACATGTTTTTTATCCCAGTTGCAATCTTTTTTAACCTGGGAGAGGAGGTTACCGGGGATCGAGCATATATACCTCGATACCGGCTCGCATCGACCCGGTACCGAGGAAGTTTTTTCAAACTTAACGTCAGAATCAATGACACACCCTCCGGGAAAAAACTCTTCAAGGCGTGGCTCCGCCGCTAGTTCCTCGCCGACCGGCCGTGACGATAAAGCAGTCTCCTTTTGTGGAACGGTTTTTGAAGTCTTAGCCATTTTACTTTTATGAATGAAGAAGAATGGAAACTAAGAAGGAGCACTTGGTATTTTGTGATGAGACATGCGAAGAAACACCAAGATCTGAAAGAGCAAAACTCTGAGAAAAGCGAAGGATTAGAAGATAAGAGTGAAGAAGATTTGAAAATAAAGTTTGGACAAAAGAAGAAAGATATATTTACAGGTTTAAGATGACAGTTCAGAACCGGTAGTGGTCGACAACAACTTACAGTCATTTAATGCCTCGATACCCAAACAGACGGGATGTTTCAGTATCCACTTGTCGCTGACGTCATGTTCGGGTTCGTCGCTTACGTCATGACCCGTCGAGATGGGATTGGAAAAGTTCATATTGTTTCTCGTCGTCTTCTCTCCGAGAAACGAGGGAACTATCTGTATACGATCAAAATCAGACGTGTCCTAGAATGAGGCAGGCCAAGGTTTGACCCCATGTTATATCGAACAATGGTGTAAAGATAGATTGTCGAGCTCGTGACCCAGAGACCAATCGAGATCGAGGTCGGCCAAGATTGAAACCAGACAGGATAGAGAAGCAAGAACGAAGGAAGTTTACTGAGCCAAATAACAGAAAGTCAAAATATCCACAATCGAGCGAGGATCACGGCGAAAATCTCAGCACGTATCAAGAAGAAGCCGATTAATTAGCTAATCATGGGATTTCTTACTATATTTAGAATTGTATCAAAGGTAGGACTCCCCTACTATATAAAGAGGGTTTGATCATTTGTAAAAGGCATCATATTCATACAATACAAAGCAATATACTACCTTTCTCTTAAGCTTTCAATACTCTGTTGCTCTGTTCATATTTTCCAGCAGAATATTTGTTTGGTTAGAGAGTGACCTAGCTCGAGGGCCAAAGCTATACATTTATTTCGGTCTGTGTCACTCCCCAACCTCGGGAAGTGCGATTGGCGCTCAATCAAGTGAACCCAATTGAGCAAGCCTTTTTAGACACCTTCTACCCAACTCACTATGATCAAGAAACCATGCTTTCATTTAAATTAGACAGTAGGAAAGATCGTACATATAACATTGCTAGTTTATTTTATATTACAATCCTAAAATCATGGTTAAGTTTCCAAAATTTCATACAGTTACAATTTAGAGGAAATAAGAGTTTAGAATTACAACATAGTCTAGTGACCCATCCAATGCCCGTACATAACCCACACAAATGTCTACGGAGCCTCTAAGGATACAAAAGATAGTTATGATAATGCCGGCAATAAGGCCCTGGCTATACCTCAAAAGTGGTAATTTATAACAAAAGATGTACACCATAACCCCTAGAAGAAAAGGGGCTCACCAAGATTTCTGAGAGGAGGATGCTCCGCTACCTGCGATCGGCACTGTCTGCTATGGAACCACCTACATCCATTCAAAAGATGTAGCGTCCCCGGTAAATAGGACGTTAGTACCATGGAATAGTACTAGTATGTATAACTAAACACCATCTCATTAGAAAGAACAACCATACAAGAATAAAGAAATCATAAGGACTAACAAAAGCTTCAAACAATCACCACATTATCAAATAAGAGGGTTCACATAGCTTTCACATAATTTCCATAACTTTAGGTCGGGACATTTCATACTGTTGCATCATCATTCACAATACCACAGCTTTCTTGCGCGGAGTCCGATCACGACCCGATCGGCTAGGTTGCCTCATTTGAGACATGTACCTCAGTCACAATTTCATTCTCACTTTTTGGTTTCAATATCAGCACAATACCACCATGTGTGCGGCATGACATCCGATCACAGCCCGATCGGCTAGGCCATCTTACCAAGACGTTTTTCCATTTTCCATCAATCATCTCATTTCAATCTTTATTTCACATATATCAGTTCATCGGCACTTGGGGCCACAATTATCACATCATACTTGGCACTAGGACACATTTCATAACTCACATTTCACATCATTTTCACTTTCAACATTAACCTTGCCATTTAGGATAATGGGCACATACGAGAGCAATTTAAGTTGTAAGCATAGAGAGGAATTCACATAGTTCGGCATAATAATCACAATTTAAACTTGACTTGAAATCTAGGCATTTTAGAACTTAGTTCACATTCTTCACACACCCTCAATTTATCAAGAATAACACATTAAACACATGGAGACACACATTTCACATTTATTCTTGCAACACCAATTCATTTGAAATAACAAGTACTACATCAATCAAATTTCGGACTTACAACATTTGCATGGTCATCATGGGAGCTCAATTTCTAAGAAGAGGGGTTTTTAGCCATACATACCTCAATAGAGCTTTCCTTAAATTCTTACAATAATTCCGGAACTCCTAGCAACTTCGACCTATTTTATGAGAATTACAAGTTGAACCAAGAATTAGAGGGATAATTAGGATTCTAGCTCATTTGGGCACATTATCAAGCACTACGTGTGCATTAAGATTTTAGGACCCTTTTTGGTGAGAGATTCTATCATCCTACACCCCATATGTTATATCTTTAGCTCATAGTTTCCCCATACCCTTTTATACACATGCATGCAAGAAAACCTATCTTTATACCCATGAACTCACTTGTTAATTACTTATTCTAGTAGGAATTTCGAAATCAAAGATAAGGGCACAAGTTCTTACCTCTTAGGATGAAGGCTAAGTAACTTTACTTGATAATCTTCAAAGATTTGGGCAAGGATTGAATAGAGACTTGGTGAGGATCACTTTCTCCCTCTATAACTCTTTCTCTCACTCTAAATGTAGTAGAAAATGGCACAAGAGGGTCTAATGGGGTGTTTTTAACGGAATGGGGTCGGGTTTTAAAAGTTTGAAAATAGGAGCCCCGACTCAATCTGCGGTCACATATGCGATCGCATAACTGACATGTGGCCTGCAAAAGTAGCTCTCAAGATTTGAATATATTGCCCGGGTATGCGACCAATATGCGGTCTGCATACCTGTTCTGCGGTCGCATAATGCACCGTAGAACGTCCCTTCGCAAAAATTCCAAGGAGGTTATGCGACGACTATGCGGCTCGTATATCGATTATGCAATCGCATAATTGGCTGCACAGTTGACCTCAAAATTAGCCAACATTCTGACTCACTCTGCGGCAGATATGCGGCCCGCATTGTTGTTATGCGATCGCATAATGGGCCGCAGAAATGTGCTCGTCTGAAAAACATTTTCCTTAACTTTTTAATGCACATATCAGTCCAAAAGGTTCGAACTGCGGCGAGCTTATAAATTTCTAACACATATTCTTAACTTGGCACTACGAGATTTCGGGTTTTTGAGAAAAAAAAATCATGGGGCCTTACAATTTGCTTTTATTTCTATTTGCAGTCAATTTCAATATCAATTTACATATTTTCTCAGTTTGTGTCAAGTAAAATCACGTATCCTTAAAATCACATATAAATTCAATTGTTATCCGTTTTTAGGGTAAACAATGTCCTCAACTCGGAGGGCGCCCATTTAGGCTTGTTAGCATAAGCAAATTATCTTGAATGAATATAATGAATAATCATGCAGGATCAGAACTCTGAAGTGGAATTCATTGCAATGAGTCGCAAAATTTAAAGCTCGAGCAGATGGATGCAGCTTTGTTACTGTGGGGGTACGGATCGACGTATCTACTTTCTTCATTCAGCCGCCCCACCCCCACCCCCACACTTACAGAAAGGATTGAAAAATTATTGAAATATGTACAAATATAGTTGTACTAACTCAGATTGAAGAATGAACAATGGGTGCACTAGTATTTTACTCCAGAGGCAGAGCCAAGATTTTAATTTTATGGTTTTTATAATTTAGAACGATGATTTCAAGTGGTAATAACTGGGTTCTAAATGTAATAATTGTATATATTTAATGAATTTATTAACACAAATACATTGTTTGAGCAAAAATCACTGAGTTCAACCGAACCAGTTACTGAGCTTCTAGCTCTGCCCCTGGTTACACCTCACTTAAAACTCAAGAGTATGTTTTTTACTCCAAAACTAAATTAATATTCTGGTTAACAACAACAACAAAAAAAAATCCAGTGTAATTAGAATTTAGCGAGAATAGTGCATACGCAGCCTTATCTCCTATCTTGTGAAGACCCATGGCTCAACGGTAACTTAATATTTGGTGATGATTGACGCACATAGCGTCCTTCAGAATTAATTCAGCAATCTAAGCCCATCTAAAATGGTCCCTAGACATGGAGTCTTATTTGTTTTTGTCTGTTCAATTACGTACAATAGCATTTTACCTTTTTTTTCCTCTCTTTTGCCAGCACGTTTTATCAGTTTCCCCTAAAATAAGAGTGATACCCCCCACACACGCACATACACATAGTCACGTTTTGGGATAATATAATTTCTGGAATATATAGATGCATAATTTACTCCCATTTTTGTAAGTATCCATGAAATTAAGAAACTACTGCTACCATGCTCCAATACTGGACATTAACTACAGGACAGAAAAGATATTACCAATATCACAATCAAGCTTATCATATTTTAGCCTGTCAATTTCTTCCACTTGCGCCCATGCATCTCTCTTTTCTTGTTTTTGCTTTCCGAGCCTTGGCTTTACTGGTAAAATTGTTATTATGTGATCAAGAGGTGGATTCGAACCGTGAAAACAATCTTTTACAAAAATACATGATAAGGCTATGTATAATAGACTCTTGTGGTACGATCTTTCTCGAATTCCACGTATAACGGGAGCTTAGTGCATCATGCTTTGCATACTCTCCAACTGTTTACTTCATAAAGAAAAGAAAATTATCTCCCTTCACTTCGTTTATAGTGTAAACGGTCAAGAGCTCATTTATGAGCTATAATTATGGGCCATAATACCATGTGTCAAGTAAGATTGCAAATTTAGAGATGAACTGCTAAAGTCTTTAACGTAATTTTCTCTTTAGATTATTTTTTATTTTATTTCATGTGTTTGTTTTTTGTTTTTTTTTGTGTGTGCGACTCAAATAATTGGAGGCCGTCGAATAAATCAACCATAACAAATTCTACATCTCCTTGTTTTGTATTATTCCTAATATTAAGTTCTCGTTGGCGGAGATATTCACCAACCACCTTTATGCAATTTCATTGACATGATAAATGTTTGAATAGTAAGCGGCAATTTTACCTTAGGTTTATACTATCAAATTTGTGATACTACAGTTTGGATTATGTTCTCTTGACCACTGAATTGTCGCAAAATTTATTCACGCGTCAGGCTGCTATTTAGATTTTGTCCCCTTTTAAAAATATTTGCAAATGGTAACTCTCCTCTTCACAAGCGGAAGTAAACCTATCAGATGTACGGAACATTTCATCCAAGTTGATTGGGAATTTAAAGGGAGAAATTTGCATATTTACAGGTGGTCATTCAAAAATAGTCATAGTTTCAAAAGTAATTGAAATTTAGCCATTTTTTATGTAAAGATATATCTGAACGAAAATACTGTTCAAAATCCGGAAAAATACTACAGCATAATATACTGGAGTATACTGGAACTTCAGTCTAATATATTGGAGTTCCAGTATAATATAGCGGTCCAGCATAATATATTGGAGATTGGAGCACCGGTACTCCAATCTCCAGTATATTATACTGGAGCCAGCAAAGTATACCGGTCCAGCATAATATGCTGGAAGTTCATAGACAGGTGCACCGAACTCCAGTATATTATGCTGGACCGGTCTCTGTTGCAGCAAAATAGTGGCTATTTTTCAATGACTTGGCAAACTCTGACTATTTTTGAATGATCGGTCCGAAAACTGGCTAGCCCGTGCTATTTTAACGAATTTAAAGTTCGACGGTCTAAAGTTGTAAAAAAATTATAATAAATTTATGATCAAACTTAGAATTAATGAAATTGTCCACAAGGTTTCGCCAAGTTCACTGGAGATTTAATTAGATGGTCTAAAGTTGTAGAAAAACTATAAAAGTTTATAGAAATTAAGGGTCCACCAAACTATATAGAGAATTAGGTTTTCTATTAGTTCCCACAGAACACACGCACACTGTAGTAAGTAAATGACACAATGGAGTTTTACGTGGAAAACTCCCAGCTCACGGGATTAAAACCACGACCTACCCTTGTAGAATTTCAACTTCACTACTGAGTAAACTTCAGATTATAAGCTTTTGTAACCTAGGAATTAACCTCTTAATCTCTCACTAACTTGTAACAACTCTATTACAAGCCTCTTTGTAATAACTCTATTATAAAGCTTACAACTCGACTAACTCTAGCCAAGACACAAACACAATGTTTTATGATTTTACGAAGGTTTCCTATACAATGTTTCTAACTAAGCTAAGTAGAAATTACAAGTATAGTACTTTAACAAAGGTGCAACACAATAATGACTCAATACAGGGAACTGGGCCTTTGTTATGTTATTCTTTGTTCTTGATGCCCTTGAGAATCACTTGCAGGATTGATAGATCACTTAACAGAATGCTTGATTGATTCTTCAATGTGTGTTGATGTTTTACCTTTGCTTCAATGTTAATATTATATAGGTGACATCACTTGAATGATGCAAGCATGTTTGGTACAAGGACATTTCCCATAAAGTTGAATGTTGCACGGTTTGCAGTGTTGCATCTGCATGTAGCAACTTTACAGCTATCAGGGGGTTGGCTGGTTCAGTCACCAAGGGAACTAGTGTCCATATGTTCCCTTTACTGTTTCTCTGACTCTGAAGAGTTGAACCACGTTCCCAGGTAGAGACTTGTCATTCTTAAGTACTTGAGGATGTGTTACCATCTGGTTCTTATCATTAAGTTTGTTAGATCATTAAAACATAACAGGAATACATATAACCTATCAAAGTCTATGACAAAACTTGGTCTAAACTTGTTGCAAAATGGTAGGGTAGATTTGGTCTAGAAAATTACGCACTCGGACTGGATTTAACCCAAAGCCCGTCTTCTCTTTCCTTTTGGGCAACAAATGCAAAGTCCAGGATACTGGAAACAGGCATAAACTTTTGTTGAAAAGCTCACTGCTTTTAGTTGGGCATGAAAAGACTAATGCAAAGTCCAGTGGTGTTTGTTTCAAAACAAAAATTTGCTGAAATATAACACTTTTCGGGATGGTTTTTAACTTTTGATCCTGCTTGCCTCTATAGGCAGAATTTCAAGGAGAAAAAATAAAACTTAAAAGTGTTGCTCATAAGTCAAGCAAGGGTGAAGATTGAAATACCCCGAAGAACAATTTAGGCACAAGCAAGAAATTTAGTAAAAGCTATATAGAAAAAATTTATTAAACTAGGAAGAGAACTTGATATGAGACTTTTTTCACAACTCATAAACTCTTGAATCTCTCTACAGCGTAGCTACCTCTCTACAATAGAAAATATGTAGTAGTACCCCTATTTATAATACTAAAAAAAAAACAAAATTGACTAGAATCTAGAAAACTTATTCACACATGATTTAGGTTGTGAATCCTAATTAGACATAAATTAAATAAACTAGTAAATATCAAATCCTAGAAGACGTAGGAATACTACTTAATCTTGGTTTAATTTCCAACAGCCTCCCTTAAACCAAGATCTTCAAACTTGAGCATGTCATGAGTAACATCAAGCCTTGTAGAAGTTAAGTACCTTAGTCTCTTCACCAATTTCCTAAAATATGTAGCATCAATAAAATTACGAGTGTCATCTTTAATCAATTTCAATTTATCTTAAATATTGCTCATATATGATTTGTCTTTACTTATCTTAAATCCCTTCAAAATATCATCAATATAATTTTCCTTTACTTTGAAACCATCTACTTCTCCAGTTGCCTTGTAGTTAGACTTAAACACCCGTTCAACTCCATTTGAACATTCTATAGGTTGTAGAGTAATGCCACCAATAAATATTTTATCATGCTCCTTGAAACATGCAATCTCGAACAATGGCACAAAATTTATTTCATCTTCAATATTTATAATCGTGTGTTGTAGTTCTGGATCCCAAGCTATTTTTGCCTTAATCTTGTGCAGATCATCAGAGACTTTCTCTTTATGAACTTATCTTGCTTTTTTCGTCAACAGGTTCATCTTCAATACTATCAAATAACTTTTCAGGAGAAACACCAATATCTTTTGGACGAACGTCCCTAGCAACCAAATTTTCCTTTTAAACCACCGAAGAAATTTTTGGCAGATCAATTGGAACATTATTTGACTTCTCTTCGCTTTCAATGGAATCTCTATCACAACAAAAATTACATGTACCTTCTCTTCTTTTCTCCTCTGTTTCTGAATTTTGGCCTTCTTGATTTATTTTCGTCATCTTTGATGTGTCTTCTTTTTCGTTTGGTTGATAATCTTTTTCTTGTGACGCCTCCTCCAATGTCTCATCCTTTTGTTGATTCAATGATCTCTCATATATCACCAATTCACCTTCTAAATCATCAAGTCCGAGAGTGCTAAGATCTTTGGTAGCCTCAATAATAACTTTCTTGTTGCTAAACTTTAAACTTAGAGACTGCAATACTTTTTCAACTATTTTAACTTGTTCCAATACTTCTCCATTGATCCTTAGACTATTGACAATTTCTTCAATTCTCGTAAAAAATTCTTTGACAGACTCTGTTGGTCTCATACGAGCCAACTCAAATTGACTCCTAAACTCTTGCAGTTTCTCCTTCTTTATGTCAGAAACTTTTCGATATGACTTCACCAAGATTGTCCAAGCCTCCTTTGATGACTTTGCATGCAAATATTTTTTACATATATACAAGTCGACTCTGATGGCGAGATAGTAGCGTGCCTTATAATCTAAATGTATTTTCTTCTCCAATTGCGTAGCTGCATCACTCATCAACGTTGTACCTTCTAGGGGTTCCTCAAATCCTTCATCAATGGTGAACCATAATCCAATAGCCTTAAAAATAAATTCTTCATCTCTTGATACCAAATTTCAAAATTATTTTGCCATCAAACACAAAAACGGGACAATTAGGTAATAGAGTATCCATATTTTTGTTGGATCTCCTATCGGCTCTGACAAAATCTCACACAGGCTCTGATACCAAATTGAAGGATTGAATTACCTCGAGGAACAATTTAGGCACAAGCAAGAAATTTATTAAACTAGATAGAAAACTTGGTAGGAGGCTTTTTCACAACTCATAAACTCTTGAATCTCTCTACAGCGTAGCTACCTCTCTACAATAGAAAATATGTAGTAGCACTCTTATTTATAATACTAAAAAAACCAAAATGACTAGAATCTAGTAAACTTATTCCTACATGATTTAGGTTGTGAATCCTAATTAGACATAAATTAAATAAACTAGTAAATACCAAACCCTAGAAGACGTAGGAATACTACTTAATCTTGGTTTAATTTCCAACAAAGGGGCAACATTTGTTAAACTTAAAATTTTATTAATAGAGTAAGCGGGGATAAAAATCCAAAACCATCTATTTTGAAAGCTATTTGTGTACTTCACTCGTTTCAAAAGGGTAATATATTTGCTTGCTATTTTTAGTTTAAGTGATTGCGTGAGGATTATTTAAGTAAATTCTTATGAACTTTTCAAAAACACAAAACAAATTGTCTATTTCCTTTTTTCCCCTTAAACCAAACAGCATTAGGGAGGACTAGGGAGTGTTTCAGTATTTCGAGAAAATGAATAACTCAAAGAAAAGATAGGTCTTTTTAGCAGGAGTATTATTTAGTATAAGTTGATTATGTTTTTTTTTTTTTTAAATCTCCTTGAGAAAAGACTAGAAGTTTAGAATGATAGTGATTATTGAATAGACCATAAGGTATACTAATCTAATTCATTATTTAATTTCATTCACACAACTTAGCATTTGTTTAAAAAATATAGTGAAAAATTTTTCTGATTTTTTTTTTTACAGATTTTGGTAAAACATTTTTCAACCAAATGTCATTAGACAATTTTTTTTACTTGTTTCAAGAACTGAAAGCCCACCTCCAGACAAACGAGAAAAACTAATTCTATTTCAAAAATGGAGGAGTGCAATGGGAGGATGTAGGGGTGTCAATGGATATTCGAAAATCGATTATATCGACCGAACCGTACCGAATCGATTTTTAGGTTTTTAAAAAAGAAATCATAGGTTTTTATATAAATCTATAACCGCACCGATAATTAGGGTAGGTTTTTTATTTTATAAAAATAAACCGAAAAAATACCGAACTGTACTGAATAAATTTTGCATGTGGAAAATATATTTATTTAGTAAGTTTAGAAATAATAATGCATTAAAAAAAATTTGGGTCTTGGAATTATGAAACTATTACAAGCCAACAAGTAATTAAACTCAAAATACTAATTCCTAAAAGCTATTATGCTACTTCTACTTCAACTAAGTTATTTCAAGTATCTTTATTAACAAGACACAAAGTATTCTAGCGATTATGAGTATCAAACTACAATGTATTGAATATGTTTCCTTTCATATAATTTAGATTTATCTTTTTGAATATTTAATCTTCTATAGACTTTATTCTTGAGTCCCAGTTTGGTATATCTTTCAACTCGTGTGATTTATATTTTCTTTGCATTTGTTTGATTTCTTTTACGTTGTTATAGAATAGTTGACGGATCTATACTCTAGCTGTTTTTCTTTTAATTCATCACCCTTTAAACAGTAAAAATGTCTAAAGAGTTTTGCTAAGTCCTATAAAAAACGTATGTTATTGCATTCTATTTCTACTGGTGAATTTTACATGATATTTAAAAAAATTCTGAAAATTAACCGAACCGTACCGATACCGGAGAGAAATCGACATGATTGGGACGGTTTCGAAACGTGTAATTTTGGTTATACATAATAGAATAATCGTAAAAATGGTATGGTACAAATTTTATAAAATAATCGGCCGAACCGAACCATTGACACCCCTAGGAGGATGTAGATTTAGAAAATAGAGATTAATGATATTCACATTAGAAACCTCAATTCCTTACTTAAAATTATATAATAGAAAAAAAATTATAACAATCGAAGTGTGTCAAAGAGTAAAAAAACATATTCCCATTTCCCTCTCATTTGACATTTGAGTGGGCAAATTTTGTGTTACAAGTCCAAGGCGGGTACTGAAAGCTGAAATTTTAGTTTTGACTTAAAAATCTAGTGGGTCCCATCTATTTCGACAAAATTTCAAAATCTCCCTCGTTCTACTCACCTCGTTATCTCATAGATTCTCTGCCAAAAACAGCCATTAAAAATTCAAAAAAACGAAATCCTCCCTCCTATACTTATAAAAACTTAAGCACCTACCTGAAAATTTACTGTGAAAAAAACAAATTCAAAACTATCCCTCCAACATTTTCAGTCCCTGTACCTATAAATATTTCTTGAAATCCCAGTAGAGTTAATCTCACCTCCATTTCTATTCCTCTGCAGTATTTCTCATACTCAAATGGAGGTCTTAGATATTATTTCTCTACGCGAAACTGATTCAAAAAAAGAAAATATCCCGCCTTGTTCTGCAGAAAAATTGAGCTCAGATTGTCCAAAGTTGAAATGTTGTAAAAGAAATGTGAAGAGAAGTTTTAGAAAGCCTTTGAGAGACATTACTCACCTCTTCAACTCGCCGGTTCAGCCCAGTTCATCAATTGCATTCAGAAGATTTCAGCGATCTGTTTCTATTTCTAATAAAGTAATTGTTTGTGGAAAGCGAAAAGCAGCTGATGAGAATATTGATTCAGTGCAGAAACATAACTCGAAGATACTAAGAAGAGATTTCAGATAGTTCAAATTTATTTTCTATCTTAAGTTTCATACATACAATTGTTACTGTACTATGTCTTACAGTACAAAATTACAGAGAAAAACAGAAAAGCATTTCTATTTGTGCAAAATAAAGCTAATGGGGAATCTCGGAGAATAAGAAATTTGTAATTGCATAACATTATTGGAATTGATTTGATTTTAGACTATATTCTGCCCTCGCTGAATTTATTTTCTTATAAAATGAACTGCAGCTAGAGAATAAATTGCCAACAATTAATATGTTTTTATATGAGTCTAACTTATGGAATTGGTTTGTTTTAAGGAAAAATGACTGTATAGGTGTTAGTAAAAATAATAGCCGATTTGTATATTTTATATAGATATATACTCTATATGTTATATATAAAAATTATACAAATTTTATACACTTTTTCGGCTAATCGGAGTTTCAGAACTAGTTTGAGGGGTACTAATTGCTCTGTCAAGCGTTTTCTTAAGGCGAAATACATACGGAGACACTTAAAGTTGGCACGATCTTTCATTTAGACACTTGAACTTAAGAGAGTTCCTATTGAGCACTTATACTATCCGAAACTTATTCCAATTGAGCACTTCTTGCTGAGTTGGCACATAAAGTGAATTTCACCCGATATAGGCGCGTGAAGACCCAAAAAAAAAATTTATTTTTTCTTTTTTATTTCCTTCATCTTCTCCCTCAAAAACAAAATAGATCTGCGTCTCTTCACTACCAGAATTCGGCAAGAGAAACCGGCGACCTCATCCTCTCCAAAAAACCAACGAGTTCCCCTCTTCTTTTCCCGTGCTGGTCACAGAAAAGATTCCAAAACCCTAGGAAAACGATCTGGATTCCAACGAGCTCCCCTCTTAACAAGAGTTCAATGTTCTTCAATTTTTGATTTTTTAATTTTTATTATTGGATTTTAATTTTTCTTGTAAATCCTGGATTTGATTTAAGGTTGGAGAAGTCAAGAGCAGCAGTCGCATCCCCTTGTTGCAGAGAACTGCAATTAAATGAAATCCACCATTAATGGGTCTTTAAAAAGCTTGAAGGTTTAAAATGGGTTACTTGATTTGATGAAAGTTTGGGAAATTAATATTGGGGTTGTCTTCGGGTCGTCTTGGGGAATGTTTAGCTGAAGTTATAACAAATTTGGTGGAGTTTCTCTTAAAAATTTGGATTAAAATCGTGCTTGGAACAAGAACATACATGAAAATTATGAAGAACACCAAGACCACTAATTATTTTGTTTATTAAATAGATTTAACATAGTTTTTCCTTCTTTTTTTACTCAAAATAATATATGTCCTTTTATTATTCTTCATTCGCCACGTCAGCAGCGAGTGCATTTCACAAACTTTGTAAGTTTGGCTGATTGTCAAATAAGTGCTCAATTGGAATAAGTTTCGGGTAGTATAAGTGTTCAATAGGAACTCTCTTAAGTTCATGTGTCTAAATGAAAGATCATGCCAACTTTAAGTGTCTCCGTATGTATTCCGCCTTTTCTTAATCATGGTTCGACTCTAGCCAAAAGCGGATGGAGCTTATATGCAATAGTTTCAATTGAATTCAAATTTTTTGACATTGAATATGTGTGTTTTTTGAAAAAGTAAAATTATTAATATTCACTATTCTCTTTGTCCCAATTTATGTAGCATTTTTTAGTTTTTGAGATTCAAATTACGTGAACTTTGACCAATATTTAAAATGTAGTTTTTTGACATGAGAAGAATGACAATTTTTAGTAATTTTACATAATTTTTAAATATTTAAATTTAAATTTTAAAATATTCAGTTAATGTAATTCATTTTAACTTTAAATATTAGTTAAATTGACTTTCGATAGGCGAACAGTATCACTAAAATTGAAACGGAGGGATTAAAATTTTGACAAATAGAATAGTATTATATTTTGAACTCATAATCTCAAAAGTACCACGAGTGTAATAATAAATACTTTAAAAGTTGAATTTCTTGAATGTCTTGCTCCATCTCTCATAGACCTACTCTAGTCTGATTTTTGAATAAGATCTATCGAATCTAATATGCAACAATTAACAATGATGATTATTCAAGCTTTAAGATGAAGGAGAGTTGGCAACAAAGATTAATAAAATCTATATCTATCTATATTATATTAAAAGGAGAGTAGTATGCATTGTGGTTAAGCCAAGTGACAAGCTAAAATGAAGTCACTTGGTAATTTTAGGATAACATTAATAATTAAAAATTATATATAGAAACATACTTAATGAGAGTAGTTTAATGAATCTTATACATAATTTAAATATATCTTAGACAAATCTAATCTATATATCTATATTTAAATTTATACGTGTATTTGTATCTATATCTATATGTATATGTTGACCCACTCATAGATTTTCTTCTATATTAGCTAGAATCTATATTATATTAAAAGGAGAATAGTTGTGAGGACCCAAAATGTCATCACTTGTATTATATTAAAAGGAGAGTAGTATGCATTGTGGTTAAGCCAAGTGGCAAGTTAAAATGAAGCCACTTGGCAATTGTAGGACAACATTAATTATTAGAAATTTTAAATGGAAACATAATTAAAGGAAATAGTTTAATGAATTTTATACATAATTTAAATATATCTTAGACAAATCTAATCTCTCTCTATATATATATATATATATATATATATATATATATATATATATATATATATATATATATATATATTGATCCACTCATAGATTTTCTTCTAAATTAGCTAGAAATATGGAGGTAAAAAATTAATTAAAAAACTAAAATAGAAAAAAATAAAAAAAGACGTAAATTGAGATAACCTATGACTATTTATACTTTGAATTAAGTTTAAATATAAAATAAAACTTACTTAAGATATTAAAGATTTATTGACTTCAAATATTAAAAAAATTCAAACAGTAAAATAAGATCTTACATAAAGTATAAAGTTATTTATAAGATAAGAAAAAACTTAAATATTATATATATATAATTATATATATATATATATATTAAAAGGAATGTAGTGAGGCATGACATTAAGCCAAATTGCATATTCAGAAAATGTCACCTAAAAATAGTACATGGAGAAATAATCTAAATAGAAATATTTCTACTTAGTATTTTTAAGATATAATCTAAATAGATTTTTAGACAAATTTAATAAGGATTAAAACAACTTAGATTTGATCAAATTTAATTTATGGTAGAAATCAATTAAATTTGACTCACATTCTTATACTAAATAAATTTTGATAGCAATTATTAACTAACCACTTGATCTGCTTTCTTTCATTTCATAATTTTATTATTATTAGAAATAGTACATGGAGAAATAAAATGATAGTGAAAATATTATCATTAGATATAATGTGTTCAAACAAATAATAAATTAAGTTTTATGATTAATAATAAAATAAGTGTGGTAGAAATAGATATTAAATCAAACAAGCTAATGAAAGCCACATAACAATGTAATAATATTATGTATTGAATAATATAATAGCAAAAATAAAGAATAAATAGAGAGAAATTACTCAAAACTTTCATCATAAAGAAAAATAATAAAACTTATTTAAATTTAAGATAAGAAAGTTGTTATTTATCTATTATGATAAGAAAGATGATATTGTGGATAATACCACACAACTTATGTCTAACAGATAAAATAAGAACTTAAAAATATTAAAAATAGTGTGAAAATATTTATGCTAATAATTAGTTTAGAAAATAAAATAAAGTGAAATAAAATACTTAAAAATACTATTGATAAATTTAAAAAACTTAAGAATTCAAGCAATATTTTTAAAATAAAATAGATATTTATTTTAAGATTAATTTTTTTTAAATTTATCTATATTATATTAAAGAATAGTAATGAATAATAATACTAAATAAAGTGGCAAATTAATTAAAAGCCATATGAAACTGTGATAATACCATATATTTGATAACATAATAGCAAATTTAAAAAATAATTAAAAATTAAATATTAGAAATGAAAGGAAAAGACTATTTTGCTTAATATTAGAAAGTTCTTCAATTTATGATGAGAATGCTCAAGCTATCGATATGATCACCAAAAATTAAAGTCTTACTAGATAAGAATTAAAATTTTAAAAATATAAAATAAATATCTAATATAAATTTTATTAACTAAAATTAAAAGTCAAATTTTGTATCTGGAAACTAAAAGAGATTTTTTTATTGCATGTAATACAAAAAATAAATTTAAAAAACTTAATAGATTTGGAATATAATAATCAAGGAACTTATATATTAATATTTTATACTAATCAAAGTTACAACTTAAAGTCAAATATGATATTATTTTAATTACAGGTAAGAGACTGTATAAAAAAAATAGATATAATGTGAGAATATATTAAATTAATTTAAAATAAATTAAATTAAATAATTGAATAATATTCCAAAATATTATTTATAGATTTAAATAATAAAATATTTTCGAGTAAGAGGATAAAAGCGTAAAATATATTAAATTTCAGGAATAAAAAAATAATATTTATCGATAATTATTAAAAGAATAATAAGCAAAATATTAAGTCAATTAGTAAGCCGAAAAATTCACATGAAAGTATAATAATATTAAATAATAAATAATTTAATAATTATAAGCAAAGAACAAAAAAAATTGTGTAAAATTTAAAAGAATAAGGCTTATTTAAGCTTTAGACAAAAAAAATAAACTAATACTGAGAATTTTATTAAAATAATATAATTTAATATGTTTAAACGAGACAAATCACCACATGACATAGTTAGTAATTTTTAATATTGATAACGAAATGAAATTCAAGTACTAAAATTAACCTATTGGATTATATAAATATAGAAAAAGAAAACAGGTTATCTAATATGAGATTTGCGAAATGGTTTCATGTCTTGCTTGAATTAATCTTATACATAATCTAAATAGATCTTAGACAAATCTAATCTATATAGCTATATTTATATTTATATGTATATTAGTATCTACATCTATATTTATATTTTATATCTATATATTGATCCACTCATAGATTTTCTTATATATTAACTAGAAATATGGAGGTAAAAAATTAATTAAAAAGCTATAATAAAAACAAAATAAAAAATATAAAAAGACGTAAATGGAAACAACATATGACTATTTATATTTTGGAGTGAGTTAAAATATAAAATAAAGCGGCGTCTTAAGAATAAGACACATAGCAAAGTAAGACAAAATAAATAAGAATTTAGGAAAGACTTAGGATAAAGTTAAAAGGATAAGAAGAAAATATAATGTATTAATTTTGTATCACATTTGAAGATTTGGAAAATCTTTATTTTTAATTGGACTAACAAATGCCTAAAGTTATGGGATATTGTAAATCCTATTTAGAACTACTTTGCCGCTTAAATTTTAGGTATTTAAAAGGGTTATTTGCAAGAACTATATATTTGAAAGGGTAACATCGAAAGATTTTTTTTTTGACACCTACGTGCTTTTTCCTAATTTGACATTGAATTTTTGCAATATTGTTAACTTCTCGAAAAATCGAAATATTTATAAACCAAATTCCAAGAGAATATGTGTGTGTATTATATATATATATATATATATGAATAAAATTTGCATTGTGATTAAGCCAAGTGACAAATTATTATAAAGCCACTTGGCAATTTAGGATAATATTAATACTAATACTTAATTAAATTAAAATATATTTTTACGAACCTGAATGAAAAGAAAGTGAATATTTTTGTAAAGATATTGTCTGTCGTATCTTAATTAATAAGATTTTAAAAAATAATTGTATTGAAAGATAAAAACAACGCCTCTATCTTTATTAATTATAAAGATAAAAATATAGGTATTATAAAAAAACGATAAATTTAAACATTAATATAATAAATATAATTAAAAAAATTAAAAGAAAAATAATATATATATATATATATATATATATATATATATATATATATATGTAATTTCAATGTAGAAATATTTGGAAGGATAAGCCTTATTTGATTTTTAAGAAAAGATAGTATTTTAAATAATAACGAATAAAATTTTCATTGTGGTTAAGCCAAATGACAAACTACTATAAAACCTCTTGGCAATTTAGGATAATATTAATACTAATACTTAATATTAACAAACAATGCACGGCATCACCCTTCTTGCTTTAACACTCTTCCTCACCCAAACAACAATCACAAGCAAAAGAGCAAGGGAATAAACAAAATAGTAATAGAGATCCCGGCAATGGAACAACAGTTAAACAATTAAATCCCGGCAAGGGAACAACAATTAAACAATTGAATTCCGGCAAGGAAACAACAAATAATCAACAATAGCCCAGCAAGGGTGACAACATAATGATCTCTTCTCTTTCTCAATTTTGCTTCACAATTCACTTCACAACTCGAGCCAATGCTCTAGAGGTTCGATTATCACTTATACTTTCACAATTCATTTCACAACTCGAGCCAATGCTCTAAAAGTTCAATTGTCACTTATACTTTCACAATTTCGCTATACAACTTGAGCTAACGCTCCTCAATGTTCATAGGTCACAATTCTTTCCACAAACTTTATACAACAATTAGAAATCTTCACCAAGGCATGAATAATACAACGAAATCATGAAAATCACAATATAAGACTCACGGTCATGCTTGACACCAACGTATAGATACTTGTCACCATGCCTATACGTCGTACTCGACAAGAAGCAAATAGCAAATAGGACACAACTCCTAATCCCTCAAGCTAAGGTTAGACAAAACACTTACCTCGATGCAACGAACACAATTCAAGCCTCAACTACTGCTTTACCTCTTGTTTCCACCACCAACTCGCTTGTATCTAGCCACAATTTGTTTAACGAGAATCAATAAATGCTAAATGAATCAATTTTAATGCATGAAAATAGGTTTTATAAAGATTTCCCCAAAAAGTCAAAAATCGCCCCCGGTGCCGCTTGGTCCAAACCTGAAATTCGGGCCAAAATCCGATTACCCATTTACCCACGAACCCAAATATATGATTTGTTTTGAAACCTAGGTTCTACCCAAAACACCCAATTTCCTCCATGAAAATAATTAATTTGAAGTTGAAATCATGTTAAAAGATGTTAATGATTGAAGAAAACTAGCTAGAAATGACTTACAATTGATTTGGAGAAGAAAGGTTATTTGAAAAATCGCCTCTTATGTTTTTGGGGTTTTGAAAAGTGAAAAATAACTAAAAAGTTTGTTTAAATATACTCCTCTCAGACCCTTTCCGCAGACCGCATACGAAGCTCCACCGCGGACCGCAAGAAATCGAGCGCGACCGGGGAGGCTTGGCCTTGCTCACCGCGGACCGCGAGACCTGGCTTCAGAGACCTGCAACTTCTCTGAATCTGCAACTTTTTCCTAAGTTCAAAACTTGCCGAAACACATCCGAAACACACTCGATCCCTCGGGGCTCCTAACCAAACACACGTACTAACTCAACAACATCATACGAACTTATCTGTGCGATCAAATCGCCAAAATAACCTCAATAACAATGAATCAAACCTTAAAATCAAGAACTTTTTCTCAAACTTCATCAAGTATCAAATTTAGCAATTTAGGTCCGAATCACGTCAAACGACGTCCGTTTTCAACCAAACTTTACAGAAATGACTTAAACCATATATAAGACCTGTACCGGGTGCCGGAACCAAAATACGGGCCCGATACCATCTCTTTCTAATCAAACTTCATTTCAAATTTCCTTAAAAAATTTCAGAAAATAATTTCCTTTAAAAATTTATTTCTCGGGCCCGGGACCTCGGAAATCGATTCCGGGCATACACCCAAGTTCATATTTTCCTACGGACCCTTCGGGACCGTCAAATCACGGATCCGGGTCCGTTTACCCAAAATATTGACCGAAGTCAAATTTATTCATTTTACAGTCAAAACTCATCATTTTTCACTAAATTTCATATTTAAGCTTTCTGTCTACGCGCTCGGACTGTGCACGCAAATTGAAGTGACTTTAAATGAGATTTTTAAGGCCTCAGAACACGAAAGTTTTGTTTTAAAACAAGTGATGACCTTTTGGGTCATCACATTCTCCACCTCTAAAACAACCGTTCGTCCTCGAACGGAAAGAAGAAGGAAGTACCTAAGTTGGGGAAAAGATGGGGATAACGGCTCCGCATATCGGACTCGGACTCCCAAGTCGATGCCTCAGGAGGCTGACCTCTCCACTGAACACGAATAGAAGGAAAACTCTTGACCTCAACTGACGAACCTGCCGGTCTAGAATAGCTACCGGCTCCTCCTCATAAGACAAGTCCTTGTCCAACTGGATAGTGCTGAAATCTAACATGTGGGATAGATCGCCGTGATATTTCCGGAGCATGGACACATGAAACACTGGATGCACGGCTGATAAGCTCGGCGGCAATGCAAGTCTATAAGCCATCTCTCCCACTCGATCAAGAATCTCAAACGGGCCAATGAACCTAGGGCTAAGCTTGCCCTTCTTCCCAAATCTCATCACGCCCTTCATAGGTGACACTCGGAGCAATACCCACTCTCCAACCATAAAAGCCACATCTCGAACCTTGCGGTCTGCATAACTCTTTTGTCTGGACTGAACTGTGTAGACATGTGATTTTTTATCCTCCCCAAGATTTTTCATATTTTAGCATGTAAATATTTAATTTAGGCCTGATATAGCTATTTCAACTAATTTTAACTCTTTTACTTTATTTTGTTACAAAAAAACAAAAATTACAAAAATAGTTTCATTAAGGTTTTTGTAGTCATTTTTAATCTTGAAAAACACCAAAAATAGTTTTGTTTTAACGGTCAGTCTTATTTTAATAGTTATTTTATTTAAGTAAAATTAATTAATAAATAAGGTAGTATTTTAGTCTCGTTCGCGGGAAAAGAATAAAACTTGGGCTCGATCAACCCATTTTTAGGCCTAATTTTCGGACCTAGCCCATAATTACTAGGCCCATACCCCTAACCTAATCCCTACCCCTATATAATAGTACCTAATGCCTAAATAGTGACCTACACCTAAAAACCTATACAAAAATTTGGATTCTCCGTTCTCACCATGAAAGAAGAGGCTAAGAGCTGATACAAAAAGCTAACAGCTGCAGAAAAGGCTATCAGCCGCAGACTCCCAAAAATAAAAAAAAAGACCCCCCCGAGTTCGTCTTCTTCGAACCTCCCCTCCTCCCCGTTTTTTCTTTCATTTTTTTGCTTCAGCAGCATAACCCAAAAACAACGAACCCCACCTCCAACCAAAGGTCCTGAAGTTCTTCATCCCTACACCAAGAACTCGCCGGAAATAGTAGTTAGACCACCTGAAAAACGACTACCATTTCCAGATCCAAAGCTCGAGCTCGAACCAATCAGAAGTTCCAGTTACCAGCTCTGCGCCGTCCCGTTCGAGGTCGTCGAGTCAGTGTTCCGTCCGAGGTTTGTCAATTTCCGGCGAGCTTCGAGGTTGTCGAAGTTTGCTGTCCGGGATCCTGTTACTATTGCTTCTTCCGGTCGGATTAGTTCATCGGAGTTTATTGTAAATGAGTTTCTTATTAATATAATTGAGGCAATTGGCACCATTAAAAGAAGGATACTGTCTGATGAGGAGCTGAAGCGTTAACTATTTTCAAACTTTGAGCAAGTGGAAATTTGATAGTATTCCTTTTCTTCCTTAATTTGTTAAAGCTTCCAATCAAAGGTTCAGTTCTAGGACACCTGAGATTGACTGGAAAAGGAAAAGAGAAAAAGCTTTGGCACTTTGGAGAAAACTTGGAAACATGCTTGTGAAATTTAACAATCAGAACGTGAATGGAATGACGATGACTAACCCAACTTGGCATCTTTGAATGTAAGGGATTCGAACACTGATGGGACAGTGAAATGATCAATTTTTTGGCTATATTGAGGTCAACACTTTCATTCTCTATTTGTTTTATTTAAGCTTAGTGTTAATTATTTATTTGGTGATGTGATCCCGTTGTTTTTCTGTAATTATTCTCCGTGGTTTTGAATTTGCCTGCTCGGTTATCTGCTCGTGTTTACTCGAATTGGTTATAGTTGAACATGTTGTTATCACAATATGGATATTGGGTTGCTATTCGTCAACTAAACTACGTCGAATTAGATTAAAAGGGCTCGGGTGTGCATTTTATGTGACCCTACCATAATTTTGAATAATGATAGTAGAAATAAGCATATTATAAATCCGGGTGTGCATTTCATGTGACCCGACTCCAATTTCCAACAAGGTTAAATAGAATGTGTCGTGACTCACGGGTGCATTTCATGTAGCGTGACTCACAGTGTGTTTTAAATAACCTTAAAATAATTCCATAAATAAATAAAAGCGATTTTTTAAAGTTAAAAATTGCACCATAGGTTTAAAACATGTATTAAAATCAGATAATAGGCCAATTGTAATAGTTCAAGCGACCATGCTAGAACCACGGAATCCGGGGGTGCCTAACACCTTCCTCCGGGTTAACAGAATTCCTTATTCAGAATTTCTGTTCGCGGACTGTAAAATAGAGTCAATCTTTCCTCTACTCGAGATTTGAACCGGTGACTTGGGACACCATAAAACTATCCCAAGTGGCGACTCTGAATTTAATAAATAAATAATCCTGTTTTGATTGTCACTTTAAGTTGAAAAAAACTCCCTTATATACCCCTTCTCGGGGTGTAGTGAAAAAGGAGGTGTGACAGCTGTACGAAGCCTATCCTGAATAATCCTGACCTTGTCCAAAGCATCCCGAACCAGATCCATACCCAACAATCGAGCCTCTCCCGACTCAAACCATCCAATCGGAGATCGACACCGCCTACCATATAAAGCCTCATAAGGAACCATCTGGATACTCGACTGGTAATTGTTGTTGTAGGCAATCTCTGCTAAAGGCAAAAATTGATCCCACGAGCCTCCAAAGTGAATGACACAAGCTCAGAGAATATCCTCCAAAATTTGAATTGTCCGCTCGGACTGCCCGTTCGTCTGAGGATGAAATGTTGTACTCCACTCAACCTGGGTGCCCAACTCTCGCTGAACTGCTCTCCAGAAATGCGAGGTAAACTGCGTACCTCGGTCCGAAATGATAGATACAGGCACATCATGAAAACGAACAATCTCCTGGATATATATCTCAGCTAGCCTCTCGGATGAATAGAAGACCGCCACGGGAATGAAATGCGCTGACTTGGTCAGCCTATCAACAACGACCCATACTGAGTCGAACTTCCTTCGAGTCTGCGGGAGTCCAACAACGAAATCCATAGTGATCCACTCCCACTTCCACTCGGGAAGCTCAATCCTTTGAAATAAGCCACCAGGCCTCTGATGCTTGTACTTAACCTGCTGAAAATTCAAACATCGAGTTACATATGCAACGATATCCTTCTTCATTCTCCACCACCAATAATGTTGCCGTAAATCTTCATACATCTTCGCGGCGCCCGGATGAATAGAATACCGGGAGCTATGTGCCTCCTCTAAAATCAACTCTCGGAGCCCATCTACATTAGGCACACAAACTCGACCCTGCAATCTCAAAACTCTATCGTCATCTAAGGTAACCTGCTTGGCATCTCCACGCTGCACCGTGTCTCTAAGGACACACAAATGGGGATCATCAAACTGCTGATCATGGATACACTCTAATAAATAAGAACGAGTGACCGTGCAGGCCAATATGCGACTAGGCTCAGAAATATCCAACCTCACAAACTGATTGGCTAAGGCCTGAACGTCCAAAGCAAGTGGTCTCTCACCGACCGGAATATAAGCAAGACTGCCCATACTAGCTGACTTCCTACTCAACGCATCGGCCACCACATTGGTCTTTCCTGGATGATACGAGATAGTGATATCATAATCTTTCAACAACTCCAATCACCTCCTCTGTCTCAAATTCAACTCCTTTTGCTTGAACAAATACAGAAGACTCTTATGATCCGTGAACACCTCACATGTCACGCCATACAGACAATGCCTCCAAATCTTCAATGCGTGAACAATGGCTGCCAACTCTAAGTCATGAATTGGATAGTTCTTCTCATGAATCTTCAACTGCCGCGAATCATAGGCAATGACCTTGCCATCCTGCATCAACACTGCACCAAGCCCAATACGATATGCATCACAATAAACTGTATAAAGCCCTGAGCCTGTTGGCAAAACCAACACTGGTGCCGTAGTTAGAGCTGTCTTGAGCTTCTGAAAGCTCGCCTCACACTCGTCTGACCATCTGAACTGGGCACTCTTCTGGGTCAACCTAGTCATCGGGGCTACGATAGATGAGAACCCCTCCACGAACCGACGGTAGTAGCCTGCCAATCCTAAGAAAATCCGAATCTTTGTAGCTGATGCTGGTCTAGGCCAGTTCTTGACTGCCTTAATCTTCTTCGGATCAACTTGAATACCCTCTGCTGATACAACATGACCCAAAAATGCAACTGAACTCAACCAGAACTCACACTTCGAGAACTTAACATATAACTGACTCTCCCTCAAGGTCTGAAGAACCACTCTAAGATATTGCTCGTGCTCCTCCCGGCTGCGGGAATATATCAAAATATCATCAATGAAGACTATCACGAACGAGTCTAAATAAGTCCTGAACACTCGGTTAATCAAATCCATAAAAGCTGCTGGGGCATTGGTCAACCCAAATGACATGACTAGGAACTCATAATGCCCGTACCGAGTGCGAAAAGCTGTCTTAGGGACATCAGATGCCCTAATCCTCAACTGATGGTAGCCAGATCTCACATCAATCTTCGAAAATACCTTGGCACCCTGAAGTTGATCAAACAAATCATCGATCCTCGGCAATGGATACTTATTCTTGATTGTAACCTTGTTCAACTGCTGGTAATCAATACACATTCTCATCGATCCGTCCTTCTTCTTAACAAACAACACCGGCGCACCCCAAGGCGAAACACTCGGCCTAATGAAACCCTTATCAAGCAAGTCTTGCAACTGCTCCTTCAACTCTTTCAATTCAGGCGAGGCCATACGATACGACGGGATAGAAATGGGCTGAGTGCCCGGAGCCAAATCAATGCAAAAATCAATATCCCTGTCGGGTAGCATACCTGGCAAGTTTGAAGGGAATACCTCAGGAAACTTACGAACAACGGGCACAAAATCAATAGAGGGAACCTCAGCACTAGAATCACGAAAATATGCCAAATAGGCCAAACACCCCTTCTCGACCATACGTCGGGCCTTCACATACGAGATAACACTGCGGGTAGAATGACCAAGAGTGCCTCTCCACTCTTAACGGGGCAAATCTGGTAAGGCTAAGGTCACCGTCTTGGCATGATAGTCCAAGATAGCGTGGTAAGGTGATAACCAGTCCATCCCCAATATAACATTGAAATCGACCATGTCTAGAAGCAACAAATCCACACGAGTCTCAAGACCCCCAATCACCACAATACAAGAATGATGGACTCGATCTAGCACAATAGAATCACCCACCGGTGTAGACACATAAATAGGAATACTCAATGAATCACTAGGCATGACCAGATACAGTGCAAAATAAGATGACACATACGAGTAGGTAGATCCTGGATCAAATAACACTGAACCATCTCTATCACAAACCAGAATAGTACCTGTAATGACTGCATCTGAAGCCTCAGCCTCGGGCCTGGCTGGAAGGGCGTAACATTGGGGCTGGGCCCCACCACCCTGAACTACATCTCTAGGACGGCTTGTAGCTAGTTGGCCTCCACCTCTGGCGGTCTGAGCTCCACCTCTAGTACCTCTACCTCCACCTCTAGCACCTCTACCCCTACCTTTAGCTGGCTGGGCAGGCTGTGGAACACCTGGTGCCTGTACCATAGCACGAGAACCCTGATGCTAAGAGCTACTCGGTGCTCGAGGGCAAAACCTGGAAATATGACCCGGATCACCACACGTGTAACAAACCCTCGGCTGCTGAGATTGCTAGCCCTGACGACTTGAATGGCCACCCCGAAAACTCTGAAGCGACGGTGCACTGATAGAAGTAGGTGGTGCACTGTAGGACTACTAATCGGGATACTACATCTGGAGACCACGACCACCTGAAGTACCGTGAGAAACCTGGAGCGCTGACTGAAAGGGCCTAAGAGGATGGCCTCTACCATACGAATCTCGACCTCCGGATGATGTACCACTGAATCGGCCTGAATGACGGAGCCTCTTATCTGACCCATGACCGCCTCCCTGTGACAGAACCATCTCAACTCTATGGGCCACATTGGTCGCCTCCTGAAAAGTAATCTCACTCCCAACCTCTCTAGCCATCTGAAGACGAATCGGCTGGATAAGACCGTCAATAAACCTCCTCACCCTCTCTCTCTCTCGGTGGGGAGTATGATGAGAGCATGGCGAGCTAAGTCGATGAATCTGGTCTCATAATGGATAACAGTCATGGAACCCTGCTGGAGGCGCTCAAACTGCCTCCGATAGGCCTCCCTCTGAGTAACGGGGAGAAACTTCTCCAGAAACAACACTGTAAACTGCTCCCAAGTCAAGGCTGGCGATCCGGCTGGTCTCGTTAAGCAATAATATCTCCACCAAGTCTTGGCGGATCTAGACGAGCGAAATGTAGCAAAATCGACCCCATTGGTCTATATAATACCCATGTTCCTGAGAACCTTGTGGTAGCTGTCTAGATAATCATGGGGATCCTCAGTAGATGCACCGCTAAAGTAGAAGTGAAGAGCTTGGTGAACCTATCCAGTCTCCACAAAGCATCGGCAGACATAGCCGCTCTATCACCGGTCTGAGCTACCACACCCGACTGTACTGCTCCAACTGGATGAACCACTGGAGTCTGAATCTGAGGAGCTACCTACTCCGGAGTGCGAGTAGCAGGAGTCTAGGCCCCTCCTCCATCCTGAGAGACGACTGGTGCTACAGGAAGCAAGCCTGCCCGGGTAACACTCTCCATGAGGCCCACTAATCGGACCCGAGCATCCTGAAGAACTGGGGTAGCAATAAACCCCTCTGGGACCTGAGTTGGGCCCACCGAAACTGTTGGAGCCTGAACCTCCTCATCAAAATCAACCTGAGGCTCCGTCACTAGGGCTACTGCTCGGGGTTGAGATATGCCCCTACCTCAGCCTCTAGCACGGCCTTGACCTCGGTCTCACCCTCTGCCCCTCGTGGGAACTGCTGCTAGGGGCTCGGGCTGCTGAGCAGAGAATGAGGAAGCGCGTGTTCTCGCCATCTGCAAAATAACAGAGTAGAAGTTCAATTAGCATTGAGAAACAAAATCGCACGACGGGAAAGAATGAATGTGAAGTTTTTCCTAACTCTGTAGCCCTTGAGGGATAAATACAGACGTCTCTGTACTGATCTCTCAGACTCTACTACGCTTGTCTATGAACTGTGAGACCTATGTAACCTAGAGCTCTGATACCAACTTGTCACGATCCGGATTTCCCACCCTCGGGAGTCGTGATGGCGCCTACTAATGGGAGCTAGGCAAGCCAAACCTTAACTAATTGCTACACTTTCATTTTTGCTTCCTTTTAACAAACACAAGTCGATAATATGATAAAAGCAGAATTTTAAATAAATAAGCGGAAGTCAACAATTATATATCTTAAGGCTACGTATATTACAACTTTTGAAACCTCAAATACCCCAAAACCTGGTGTCACAGTATCATTATCTAAGAGTTACTACATACAAGGTCTGAAGAAATACAATACACTGTTTCTGAACAAAAGGAAATGAAATAGGAAATAGAGATAGAGGGAGACGCCAGGGCCTGCGGACACCTGCAAGTCTACCTTGGGTTTCCGAGTGGACTGAAGGAAGCCCTTTAACTACCGTCCGAAAGCTGCTCCTGGATCTGCACACAGTGTAGAGTGTAGTATCAGCACAACCGACCCCATGTGCTGGTAAATGTCTAGCCTAACCTCGGCGAAGTATTAACGAGGCTAGGACCAGACTACCAAATAAACCTGTGCAGTTCAAATATATGTATATACAGTGGAAAAGAAATACAGAAATAACCAGTCAACGTGGGAGGGGGAAACATGTTGTGGGGGAGATATTAGCTTCGAATATAAAGGCATCAGGTAAGGAAAGAAACAACATAACTAGAATATCAACAAGGAAGCAGAAATCAACAATTTGCACGGCATCACCCTTTGTGCTTTTACTCTCAGCCTCACCAAAGCAGTTATATAATAAAAATATGCACGATATCACCTTTCGTGCTTTTACTCTCGTCCTCACCAAAACAATCATATAATCAAAATGTGCACGCATCACCCTTCGTGCTTTTACTCTCTTTCCTCACTATATAATCAATAGATTCGGTACGGTATGGTACGTCGTACGGCACGACATCACCCTTTGTGCTTTATACTTTTTCCTCACAATAACAAATATTGCACGACATCACCCTTCGTGCTTTAATACTCTTCCTCACCCAAACAACAATCACAAGCAAAGGGGCAAGGGAATAAACAAAATAGTAATAGAGATCCCGACAAGGTAACAACAATTAAACAATTAAGTCCCGGCAAGGGAACAACAATTAAACAATTAAATCCCGGAAAGGAAACAACAAATAATCAACAATAGCCCGGCAAGGGTGTCAACATAATGATCTTTTCTCTTTCTCAATTTTACTTTACATTCACTTCACAACTCGAGCCAATGCTCTAGAGGTTCGATTATCACTTATACTTTCACAATTCATTTCACAACTCGAGCCAATGCTCTAAAAGTTCAATTGTCACTTATGCTTTCACAATTTCGCTATACAACTTGAGCCAATGCTCCTCAATGTTCATAGGTCACAATTCTTTCCACAAACTTTATACAACAATTAGAAATCTTCACCAAGGCATGAATAATACAACGAAATCATGAAAATCACAATATAAGACTCACGGTCATGCTTGACACCAACGTATAGATACTTGTCACCATGCCTATATGTCGTACTCGACAAGAAGCAAATAGCAAATAGGACACAACTCCGAATCCCTCAAGCTAATGTTAGACCAAACACTTACCTCAATGTAACGAACACAATTCAAGCCTCAACTACCGCTTTACCTCTTGTTTCTACCACCAACTCGCTTGTATCTAGCCACAATTTGCTTAACGATATCAATAAATGCTACATGAATCAATTCTAATGCATGAAAATAGGTTTTATAAAGATTTCCCTAAAAAGTCAAAAATCGCCCCCGGGCTCGCTTGGTCCAAACCCGAAATTCGGACTAAAATCAGATTACCCATTTACCCACGAACCCAAATATATGATTTGTTTTAAAATCGGACCTCAAATTGAGGTCCAAATCCCCAATTTTTGAAAAACCTAGGTTCTACACAAAACACCCAATTTTCCCCATAAAAATAATTGATTTGAAGTTGAAATCATGTTAAAAGATGTTAATGATTGAAGAAAACTAGTTAGAAATGACTTACAATTGATCTGGAGAAGAAAGGTTATTTGAAAAATTGTCTCTTATGTTTTTGGGGTTTTGAAAAGTGAAAAATAACTGAAAAGTCCGTTTAAATATACTCCTCTCAGACCCTCTCCGCGGACCGCATAAAAAGGCTGTGGCCGCGGAGCTCCACCGCGGACCGCAAGAAATCGAGCGCGGCCGCGGAGGCTTGGCCTTGCTCACCGCAGACCACACAAATCCCACCGCGGTCACGGAGTCCCCACCGCGGCCGCGAAATTTCCACCGTGGACCGCGAGACCTGGCTTCAGAGACCTGCAACTTCTCTGAATCTGCAACTTTTTCCTAAGTTCAAAACTTGCCGAAACACATCCGAAACACACTCGAGCCCTCAGGGCTCCTAACCAAACACATGTACTAACTCAACAAAATCATACGAACTTATCCGTACGATCAAATCGCCAAAATAACCTCAATAAGAATGAATCAAACCTCAAAATCAAGAACTTTTTCTCAAACTTCATCAAGTATCAAATTTAGCAATTTAGGTCTGAATCACGTCAAACGATGTCCGTTTTCAACCAAACTTTACAAAAATAACTTAAACCATATATAAGAGTTGTACCGACCACCAGAACCAAAATACGGGCCCGATACCATCTCTTTCTAATCAAACTTCATTTCAAATTTCCTTAAAAATTTTCAGAAAATAATTTTCTTTAAAAATTCATTTCTCGGGCTCGGGACCTCGGAATTCGATTCTGGGCATACGCTCAAGTCCCATATTTTCCTACGGACTCTCCGGGACCGTCAAATCATGAATCCGGGTTCGTTTACCCAAAATATTAACCGAAGTCAAATTTATTCATTTTACAGTTAAAACTCATCATTTTTTACTAAATTTCATATTTAAGCTTTCCGGCTACGCGTCCGGAATGCGCACGCAAATCGAGGTGACTCTAAATGAGGTTTTCAAGGCTTCAGAGTACGGAAATTTCGTTTTAAAACAAGTGATGACCTTTTGGGTCATCACAACATCCCCCCCTCCCCACGTATCTTGCACTCACCCACGATTCTACCATTTATGTACATTCGATTTTGGCTTTTCAAAAAACAGTATTTGTTTGAATTGGGTGTTGTTGCAACGAAATTGGGAATTCTCTCTACGTCTCTCTCTATCTCTCAAATTCTTAATTTCAGTAATGTAAAGCAAAAGAAAAGAGAGCAGCAATTCCACAATTGACAACCATTAAAAAGCTTTGAAACTTTGAATTCGAATTTGGATTTTCAAAAATCATATTTGTCTGGATTGGGTGATGTTGCAAATAATTGGGAATATGGTTTGAAGTTTATATCTTAATTTTAAGGGGTTTTGATGAAGATTAGACTTGATTTTGGCTGAATTTCATATTGAAACTTGAAGAAGAAGAAGACGACATGGTATACATTATATTTACGAAATTATCGTAAAATTGTAGAAAAATTATATTTTGTTGTTTATATATATATATATAATATATTATTTAACTATTGTATGAAAGTTGAACAACATTGTATAAAAATTATATTAAGTTGTATGATATTATAGTTGTATATAACTAAGTAGAAATAATATATGAAAATTGTAGATAAGTTGTATAATATATAATTAGTTGTATGAAATTTGCTTTTTTACTATATATAAATCAGATAAAAAATATACAAAAGACATATTGTATAAATTTTGTATAAAATTTATATTTAAGTTGTATGATATTTAAGTTGTATATAACTGGATAGAAATAATGTATGGAAGTTGTAGATAAATTAGAGATAAGTTGTATAATATATGATTGGGTGAATTACCTAAGCAAAAGTACAAAACCAATCGATATTTCTTGGCAACTGTCAGTTTCTCTTTTATAGGAGTATTCCTTTTAATTAATAATACATTGATGATGGTGGAGACTATAATAAAAATCAGAAAAAAGAAAAAAAGAATGACTTTGTCTTAACAAGTTGGTGGAGTCAACACTCCTGATTTGCATATAGTTCACAGTTACTTAAATTCTCTCCTATGCTAGAGCTTAACATAACTAGCTTCAAAGTAATTAATCCTCGATTTTTCGACATGGTGAATGTTGTGGTAGAATTTCTAGCGGAGAACTTGACGCAGCTGTTGAAGGACAATGCGGAGCTGATTAGTAGTAGAAGATGAGATATGGGGAGAAAGAGAGGGTGATAGTACACTAGAGAAGAGGGGAGAGAGGAGAAAAAAAGGCAAAGGGCTTAAGTACATTTCTTGATTTTTTTTTTGGGAAAAGGTAGATGCATATATTAATTAACAAGATTACATAACAGTGAGGTATATCTCCCTGCACCTACTGAGAGTGGAACAACCTCCATTCTTTTAACATAGTAGGATTTCCGACTTAGCTTCCAAAAAATTCTATCTATGTTGAAGGAAAGCACCCTGCTCTCCTTATACAAAATGAAAATTTTCAAGGTACATCAAGTAAGTACATCCTATACATATTTCTACCCAAAAAGAACGAATTTTTTCTAATGTTTGTTCTAAAAGATGGGAATTGCATTCTGTCCATATTGAGCTCTCCTCTAATCTCCCTTGGAAGGGGTTGGTAGTAAAGGTTTTAAACTGGCTGGGTTGGACCGGTTCCGGACCGGCCCAGACTGGTAGTACCCGAAATCGGCCCGGACTGGTAATAGGGGGCTGGGCTGGGTAGGGGGGTTTGAGAGGGTTGGCTCGGTTTAGTTGGCCCAAACGGGTAACCGGAACAGGTTGAATCCGGTAGAGTGAAGAGTACCTCTTACCGGGTTAACCGGCCCGGACCGACCGGTTCAAATGGTTATATTTTTTTTTTTAATATTTCGAACTGGTGGGCCCACAGACCGTTGGCAACGGTCAGACCATGTTTTGGTCCGTTGGCCAACAGAAATATTGCACAAATAGCCTATTTTTTTTAAATTTTTAACCCTTTTTCAATTTACAGAATTAACCTTCTCTAAAACTATAAATACACCTCCCTCTTCTTCATTTCTTCATTCAACTCTCATTTCTCAATCTCAATTTCTCTCATTCTCTCATTCTCCAATTTTCAAGATTTCAAGTCTCAATCTCAAATTCTCAATTCTCAAATCTCAATTCAATTTAAATCATGTCTCGTACTTCTAGAGTGCGCTCATATGTTTGGCAACAGTTTGAGGTGGTAGAAGAAAAAGAAGAAGGTCAGAAAGTAAAGCGCAAGAACTGTGGTCAAGTCTTAAATTTTCGTTAAGAGTCTGACACAAGCAGTTTAAGGAGGCATATAAAGTATTGTCTTGAGCGTCATCCGGAAATTCGTATTTAAGATTTTAAGATAATTTGTGTTATTTTAAAATTATTAGACGTATTTATGCTTAATAATTTGGTTTGTTAGATTAATTTGAAGTATTGTTAATTTATTATGCATGAAAATTTAGTTTTACTATTTTTTGTTAATTTACTTTTTAAATGCAAACTTTAATTTTGAATTTTGAAATAAATGTAGCACTTGCAATTTATATTAATACTTTTGTATTAATATAACTTGTAATCTTTAAATTAATACAAAGTATTAATATAACTTACAATAGTTATACAAAATACAAAAAAAATTAAAAAATACACTAAACCCGGCCCGGCCCCCTCAATCCGTAACCCTTACGGTTCAATTTTTACCCGGATGAACCCGAACCCGTTAAACCCGTTAAGAACCAATCCGGAACCGGCCCGGACCGTAACCCATACGAATCCAAAAAATAGCGGCCCGGCCCACCCGTTTAATACCTTTAGTTGGTAGTCGTTGATCCATATTGAGCTCTCCTCTAAGCAGATTCCTTGATTGAAGGCACAAATAATGAATTGAGAGTTTTTTAAGGTGGATTGTACATATTTTATAAACAAAATTTGTTTATTCTGAGTAATTTGCTAAACATGAACATTAAGGGTAATAAAATTTCAAATAATATACCTGAATGAAAAAATCTCATTATAAAATTTCAAATCTCCCACGTTGTTGTTCTCTTGTTTCGCATCTTTAGATTCTCTGCCAAAAATAGCCATAAAAATTCGAAAAATGGAACTTCTCCCTCCATTGGTTAAAATATTAAGCACCCACCTGAAAATTTACAGAGAAAAGCAATTTCAAATTCTTCCCTCCAACTATTTTTCCACCTTCGGTCCAACCACCTACAAATATATATATATCTCCCCCATTTTTGGTTAACACCTCATTTTTTTTTTCAATCTGAAAATGGAGGTATTGATTATTTCTGAATGCCAAAATGATTTTAATAAGGAGAATATCCCACCTAGCTCAGTTGAAAAATTGGTCTCAAATAATTCAAAGTCGAAATCTTGCACAAAAAATATGAAGAGAAGTTATAGGAGGCATTTGAGAGACATCACCCATCTCTTTAACTTACCAGTCCAGCCAACTTCAGCTGCATTCACAATATTCCAGCGACCTTCTTCTCTTTATTATCAACCAATTGTTCGTGGAAAGCGAAAAGGGGATGGTGAGATTGATTCATTGCAGAAGCATTCCTCGAAGATACTGAGACGAGATTTCAGATAGTTCAAATTTTTAGACAAATAACACAAATAATTGTTAGGACTTAGGTACAAGAAAGAAAACCATGAGAGATTTTTTTTTTGCGCAAGGGTTTTGGGGATCTTGAGGATTAATTAAGAAATTTTTGTTATCACAAAATATTACTCCTAATAATAGTAGTTGATTTTATAGAAGAAATAATAGGGTCTTGTTCAATCGTTTGCCCTATGCACTCTCTCTCAATTAATGTTCTGAACTAAACGGCTGGCAATAAGAAATGAATTTGTTCTTCTTCGACAACGTTGTTTTTTGTTGATTATTTCCCCAAATGATTGTGAAGTTAGTCCTAAAAAATTGTTAATACTAGTTTATGCATATTGTTTTAACCTAAAAAAAAAAGTAATGCACCCAATATTGGAGTTGAAGTTGAATTAGATTAAGACAAAATTAAGATGTATGTCCTCAATGGAAAAAAGAGTTGTGAAATGGTTTACATGGAAATCCTAGAAGAGAAGAAATGCGGCCGACCAAGAAAGCACCCTAATCTTTAGAGGCATTATGGGTTGATACTTGATACTTTGATACTGCAACTTCTTACTCTTTGAGTTCCCTTTTAAGTGATTTTAAGGGTTTAATACACCTATTAAGAAGGCCATTATTAACATAAATTAACTGGATCCATTTACTAAAAGATCCTTTAGGGTTTGTTTGAAAAGCCACCCGATAATTGGAATTAGTGTAATTATTAGAGTAGTAATTAGTAATTACACAGCCAAATAATTACATAATATTGTAATTATAACGACCTGTTTGTTTGTCATAATGTAATTACAGTGTAATTACAAGTGTACTATTTGGTTGCACAAATGTAATTACACGGTTAGATTAAATTTTAAATATAAAGTTAGTTATAAAAATTAAAAATAAAGATTTAACTAATATATGCTTTTATCAATGGTATTAAATTTAGTACATATTGTTTCTTGAAAATAAATTAATTACTAATCATATTTTGTAACTAATATTGTAAAAAATATTAACATATTTTTTAAAATTTATAATATTTTAGTTTACTTAATTATAAAAATTAAAAGTACATATTTTGTAAGATCATCATGGATTGCATGCTTGATAAAAATATTAATATTTATAAATATAATACCATAACATTATTCAAATATTTTACGAGGAAATAAACTATCAATTCGAATTGGAAAATGAATGGCATGCAATTTGAATTAAAATAAGTCAATACTACTAAAGCAAATAAAATGAAACAAAAAATATAACATAAATTCAAAAAAAAAATTAACATAATACTCTTATGTAAAATTACAACATAACATAATTTAAATTTCAACATAATTTAAGGAACTAAAATTCAAAAGAAAAGAAAAACATAAGTCTATAATCTCATTCAACAATGAGATTCTACTTTAATGACATCACTCACTATATGCTAAGTTTATTAATGAAGAATTAACCCAAATAGTCGTCTATCCAACCAGATAAACTAAAAATAGCCGTAGGAGGTATAATATGTGCATAATTTATGTATTATATATGTATAATTATGTATAATCAATGTATAATATATGTATATGGCTAGAAAAAGTAAACAATAAATATGGCCGGTTATTTGTGTAAAGAACTCTTTATTAATGACTCATTGTTTTAAGAGGTGTAGTTTCAAAAACTAGAATAATTTATAGCATTAGGCTAAATGAAGAAAATAAAGAAAAATAAAGTGTGAGTAACTACATGGAATCACATAAAATAAAGATTGAAAAAAATGAGAATATTATTTAAATGTTAAAAAGTAGTCTAGCTAAGTTTGCATATAACCCCAATAATAAAGTTCAACTTTAATGGCATCACCCATTATAAGTCAAGTTTGTGGATGACTTATTCTTTCTAAGATTGCGAGGTATAATTTTTTTATAAAAAAATTAGAATAATAACATAGATAAGTGTAATAAAAAAATAATTAAGAAAGAAATAAAATATGAGAAATTATGAAAAAACACGTAAAAGGTTGAAAAATAAAAAACATAACATATCAATAAAGTAAGAAAATAGTAATTGAAAAAAGAATTTAAAAGTTAATATAATTAAATTAAATTAAAAAAATAGAAACAAAAAGTAAATTAAAAAGAAAAGAAAATAGATTCAAAAAATAACCTTCTAATTACACAGTGTATTAACCTTGAAAATTGGAGAGTATAATTATACCCTCAATTACACCAAATTACATGCTGATCAAATAATTACTTGATCAAACAAACATGCCAAAATTATGTAATTACACCCAAATTTAATTACAGGATGACTTTCCAAACATGTCCTTAATTAATGCATAGGAAAATTTAAAGAAGTTTCAAAATACCTTTTAAAAAATTTGTTCGATCACTTATTAGATGAGAGTAATTTTGAGAAAAAGGATTGGTAATACTTTCTTAGTTTCTTAAAAGCAGTGTTTTAAAAGGTGTGGGCGTAAGGCGAGGCGTAATCCCCAAGGCACGAGGCATAAGCCCCATGGGTATTTAATTTTTAATATTTTATAAAATAATATAATTACAATAAATATTTATAAACATGTAAAATTGCATAAAAATTGAAGAAAACTATAAATATGTGAAATATATATATATATATATATATATATATAGATAGATAGATAGATAGATGTGCTCCATCCCCACAAAAAACTAGTCAAAATAATCTATTATACGCTACTTACAAGCACAAGTAACTAGAGTTGAAAAGAATAAAGTTTTCTACATGGAGAAACAAAAATGATGACTAACCTGCAATTTGAACTTTGAACTTGCAGCTATGAAGGAGAATGTAGTTCTCTTTGTATTTGTAAAAAAAAAAATTAAATATTCGTTGTTTTTGGGAGATAGTAGCATACTAACGAACAAGATGAAAAATTTTGAAAGACCATAAATTATGGCTTCAATAAATAAAAAAAGGTCTTGCACTTTTAAATTTAATACATTTCAGTTCTTTTTTAAAACTTTTGAGTAATTACAAGCTAACTTTTGAGAATTTGGGTATTATATAAAGGACGTCTTCAACAAATTTTGTTTTAATTTGAAAAAGTCTCCAGGGCTTACACCTCACTACAAAAACGCACCCCAAACGTCCCGAACTGTCATGAACCGGAATTTTCACAGTCGGGATCGTGATAGCGCCTAATATTTCACTTGCTAGGCAAACCAACATTAGAGGTTCATTATTCCAATTCTTATACCTTTCAATAATTAACAGTAATTAAACTATAACAAGTTAAAATGAAAACAAAAATTCATAACAGCCTCAATATATATATATATATATACACACACACACACACTATTTTCCGGATCTGGAGTCATAATTTACGAACTTATAAGATTTCACTACAAGTAAATGTCTGAAGGAAACACAACTGTTTCGAAGTGAAAGAAATAGTAAAAGAAAATGACTAAAAGGGGACTCCAGGGTCTGCGGATGCCGGGAGATCTACCTTGGGTCTCCTATAGGATGGATCCAGTAGCTAACCTGACGATTAGCTCGGGCCAGTACCAAAATCTGCACAGGAAGTACAGAGTGCAGTATCAGTACAACCGACCTCATGTACTGGAAAGTGTCGATTCTAACCTCGGCGAAGCAGTGACGAGGCTAAGACAAGACACCTCAAAATAAACCTGTGTAGTATAACAATATTTATACCAATAATAGCAATAAAAGAAACAAGAAAAGTAATATTGGGAGGGGGACATGCTGAGGGGATCACAAGATAAAGGATCATAACAGTAATAAGAACTTTGAGCAACCGATATACTTTAAACAATTAGAAACAAGTAACCATGGTAAAAGAAAATACACAACATCACCCTTCGTGCTTTTACTCTCAACCTCACCATATGAATCAATAGAAAAGCACGGCATCGTCCTTCATGAATTAACTCTCTTATAACATGGCACGACATCACCCTTCGTGCATTATCACTCACAATATGGAACGACATCACCCTTCGTGCATTAACACTCACAAAATATGGCACGACATCATCCTTCATGCATTAACATTTTCCCTCACCAAAATAATGAACAATAACAACAGGGAGATAGAAATATCAAGAACACGCCTTGCTTCAACATTTGGTTCCACAATACTAACCTCAACTTTAAGTCAATACCTAGTCAATACCAAAATCCATACACATGATAAGAATGATCAATACAACGATTAACTAGTCTAAGCATGAATAATATGGTCAAGAAAAACAACAAATACAAGAATAAGACCCAACCACATGCTATGACTTGACAACAACGCATAGGTACTCATCATTCAACTATACGTTGTACTCAACATTCAACCACGTAGCAAATAGACAAATAAGACTTAATCCCTCAAGCCAAGGTTAACCACGACATTTACCTTGCTCCAACGGCCAAACTCAAAGCTCAACCACGGCTTTTCCTCTCAAACGAGCCTCCAAACCAGTAGAATCTAGCATATTACCAACCAAACGCTTCAAATTAAGCCTTAGGAACTACCTGCGATTGCAAATGATTCAATTTAGGCCATTATTAAAAAAGTCAACAAAAGTCAACACCCGAGCCCGCTTGGTCCAAACCCTAAATCCGTACAAAAACCTGATTACCCATTCACCCCCAAGCCCGGATATATAACTGGTTTTGGAATCTGACCTCAATTTGAGGTCTAAATCCTCAATTTTCGAAATCTCATATTTCTACCTAAAAATCCCCAGTTCCACCATAAAAACCTTAGATTTTAGGTTGAAATCTTGTGAAATATAGTGAAAGATTGAAAGGAGATAGGTTAGCATCACTTACCAATGATTTGGGGAAGAAGGAGTCTTTGGAAAATCGCCTCTTATGCTTCTAGGTTTGAAAATTTGAAGAATGAGAGAAAAATCCCGTCTAAGTCATTTTTACACAACCGCAGATGTCGCAAATGCGAAGCCCGCAAATGCGAGAAAAGCATCGCAGATGAGAACCTCTCACATTTCTGCTGCCTTCGTAAATACGAGCATTTTGTTCGCAAATGCGGAACTGGAGGATCGCAAATGCGATCCCTTTATTCGCAAATGTGAAGATCCACCCCCAGCCCACTGCTCGCAAATGCGATTGTTTTTTGCAAATGCAAGGCTCCCATTTGCGAGCTAGATCTCGCAAATGCATAATCTGCAGGTTTGATGCACCCCAGCTATGATTTTTAAGTTCATCTCACTCTGTAGCCTATCCGAAACTCACTCGAGCCCTCGGTGCTCCAAATCAAATATGCACATAAGTCTAAAAACATTATACGGACTTGCTCGCGCGATCAAATCGCCAAAATAACACCTAGAACTACGAATTGAATACCAAATCGAATGAAATTTTCAAGAAAGCTTTAAAAATTATATTTTTTCAACAGGACGTCTGAATCAAGTCAAACTAACTCCGTTTCTCATCAAATTTCACAGACAAGTTATAAATATTATATTGGACCTGTACCGGGCTCCGGAACCAAAATACGGACCCGGTATCAACAAGGTCAAATATCAATCAATTCTTAAAAACCATTAAATTTTCAGACTTTTAGTTTTCAACAAAAATTCATAACTCGAGTTAGGGACCTCCGAATTCGATTCCGGACATACGCCCAAGTCTCATATTTCAATACGGACCTACCGAGACTATCAAAATACGGGTCCGGGTCTGTTACACAAAATATTGACCGAAGTCAACTAAAATTAACTTTTAAGGCAAAAATTCTTATTTTTATCAATTTTTAGCATATAAGCCTCCCGGGTCAATACCCGGACTGTGCATGTAGATCGATGAAGGCTAAAATGAGGTTCTAAAGGCTTTGAAACAAAGAATTTGGTTCTAATACATAAGATAATCTATCGGGTCATCACATTCTCCAACTCTAAAACAATCGTTCGTCCATGAACGAACATAAAAAAGTACCTGGACTGGTGAAAAGGTGGGGATATCTACTCCTCATGTCCGAGTCGGACTCGTAGGTAACTACCTCAACGGGATGACCTCTCCACTGCACTCGAACTGAAGGATAACTCTTCGATCTCAACTGACGAACCTGCCGGCTAGAATAGCCACTGACTCTTCCTTGTGGGTCAAATCCTTGTCCAACTAGACAGTGCTGAAGTCTAACACGTGGGATGGATTGTCGTGATACTTCTGGAGCATGGACACATGGAACACCGAATGAAGTGCTGATAAACCAGGTGGCAAAGCAAGTCTGTAGGCCACCTATCCCACTCGCTCAAGAATCTCAAAAGGCCTGATATACCTAGGGCTCAAATTGCCTTTCTTTCCAAACCTAGTTACACCCTTCATGGGTGATACCCCAAGCAACACTCTCTCTCCGACCATGAATGCAACATCACGGACCTTACGGTCGGCATAACTATTCTTCTTGGACTGAGCTGTGCAAAGTCGATCCTAAATAATCTTGTACTTATCCAAGGCATCCTGTACTAACTATGTACCTAACAACCGAGCCTCCTAAGGCTCAAACCATCCGACTGGCGATCGGCACCGTCTACCATATAATGCCTCATAGGAATCCATATGAATGCTCGACTGATAATTGTTGTTGTAGGCAAACTCCGCTAGAGGCAAGAACTGATCCCACGAACCTCCAAAGTCTATAACACAAGCGCGGAGCATATCCTCTAATATCTGAATAGTGCGCTCGGACTGCCCGTCTATCTGAGGATGAAATGTTGTGCTCAACTCAACCTGCATGCCCAATTTACGTTGTACTGCCCTCCAGAAGTGCGAGGTGATATGCGTACCTCTATCGGAAATGATAAACACGGGCACACCGTGAAGACGGAGGATCTCGCGGATATAAGTCTCTACCAATCGCTCCAAAGAATAAGTAACTGCCACAGGAATGAAATACGCTGACTTGGTCAGCCTGTCCACAATGAACCAAACTGCATCGAACTTCTTCTGAGTCCGTGGGAGTTCAACAACGAAATCTATAGTGATACGCTCCCACTTCCACTCAGGAATATCTAACTTCTGAAGCAAACCACCAGGTCTCTGATGCTCACACTTTACCTACTGAAAATTTAGACACCGAGACACACATACAACTATATATTTCTTTATTCTCCTCTACCAATAATACTGCTGCAAGTCCTTATACATCTTGGCGGCACCCGAATGAATAGAATACCGGGAACTGTGGGCCTCCTCAAGAATCAACTCACGAAGTCCATCCACATTAGGCACACAAACATGACCCTGCATCCTCAAAACTCCATCATCTCCAACAGTAACCTGCTAGGCACCATCGTGCTGCACTGTGTCCCTAAGGACAAGCAAATAAGGGTCATCATACTGTCGATCTCTGATACGCTCAAACAAAGAAGATCGAGCAACTGTACAAGCTAGAACATGGCCGGGCTCAGAAACATCCAACCTCACGAACTGATTGGCCAAGGCCTAAACATCTAATATAAACGGTCTCTCACCAACTAGAATGTATGCAAGGCTGCCCATACTAGCTGACTTCCTACTCAAAGCATCGACCACGACATTGGCCTTCCCAAGATGATACAAGATGGTGATATCATAGTCCTTCAATAGCTCCAACCACCTTCTCTGCCTCAAATTGAGCTCCTTCTGCTTGAACGAATACTGCAAGCTCCGATGATCTGTGAATACCTCACATGGCACGTCGTAAAGATAGTGCCTCCAAATCTTCAGCGCATGAACAATGGCTGCCAGCTCTAGGTCATGAACGGGGTAATTCTTCTCGTGAACCTTTAGCTGCCGCAAAGCCTATGGAATTACCTTGCCACCTTGGATAAATACCGCACCCAGTCCAATACGAGATGCATCACAATATACCGTATAAGATCCTGAATCACTGGACAACACCAACATCGGCGTCGTAGTCAAAGCGGTATTGAGCTTCTGAAAGCTCGCCTCACACTAATTTGACCATCTAAACGGGGCACCCTTCTGGGTCAACCTGGTCAACGGGGCTGCTATAGATGAAAACCCTTCCACAAACCGACGGTAATAACCTGCCAAACCCAAGAAACTACGGATCTTCGTGGCTAAAGTAGGTCTAGGCCAGTTCTGGACTGCCTCAATCTTCTTAGGATCCACCTGAATACCCTCCACTGATACAACATGCCCCAAGAAGGCGACTGAGTCCAACCAAAACTCGCATTTTTAAAACTTAGTATATAACTGGTTGTCTCTCAGAGTCTGAAGTACGATCCGAAGATACTGCTCGTGCTCCTCTTAGCTGCGGGAGTAGATCAAGATATCATCAATGAACACAATCACAAAGGAATCCAGATAAGGCTTGAACACCCGGTTCATCAAATCCATAAATGTTGTTGGGGCATTTGTCAGCCCAAATGACATCACCAGAAACTTATAATGCCCATATCAAGTCCGAAAAGCTGTCTTAGGGACATCAGATGCCCTAATTCTCAATCGATGGTAGCTAGACCTCAAATCGATCTTTGAAAACACCTTGGCACACTGAAGCTGATCAAATAAGTCATCAATCCTCGGCAATGGATACTTGTTCTTGATAGTGACTTTGTTCAACTGCCGATAGTCTATGCACATCCTTATCGATCCATCTTTCTTCTTCACAAACATCACGGGCGCATCCCAGGGTGAGACACTAGGTCTAATAAAGCCCTTATCAAGAAAATCTTGCAACTGCTCCTTCAATTCCTTCAAATCTGGCGGGGCCATGCGGTATGGCAGAATAGAAATGGGCTGAGTGCTCCAAACCAAGTCAATACAGAAGTCAATATACCTGTTGGGTAGTATCCCTGACTGATCTGCAGGAAATACCTTTAGAAACTCTCCGACGACTGGTACAGAATCCATGGAAGGAACCTCCTCACTAGAATCACGGGCATAAGCCAAATAAGCTAGACACCCCTTCTCGACCATACGCCGAGCCTTCATATAAGAGATAACCCGACTGGTAGAGTGACTAGGAGTCCCTCTCCACTTTAATCGGGGCAACCCCGGCAAGGCTAAAGTTATCGTCTTGGCGTGATAATCCAATATAGCATGATAAGGTGACAACCAATCCATACCCAACATAACATCAAAGTCTACCATACAAAGAAGCAAAAGGTCCACACTAGTCTCAAGACGCACAATGGTAAACACACACGAACGATAAATGCGGTCTACTACAATAACATCTCCCATAGGTATGGACACACATGTGGGAACTCAAAGAATCACGGGGCACAACTAAATATGAAGCACAATAGAATGTCACATACGAATAAGTATAACCCAGATCAAAACGAACTGAAGCATCTCTACTGCAAACTGAAACAGTACCTGTGATAACGGCATCAAAAGACTCAGCCTCAGGCCTGGCTGGAAAAGCATAACAGCGGGGCTGGGCCCTACCACTATGGACTATATCTCTAGAATGGGCCCTAGCTAGCTGGCCTCCACCTCTAGAAGCCTAACCTACACCTCTAATGGCCTAACCACCATCTCTAGCTGCCTGACCCCTACCTCTGGATGGTTGAGCGCGCGGTGAAGCACTCGATGCCAGGACCATGGCACGAGAACCTTGATGCTGAGAACTGCTAGATGCACGAGGGCAAAATATAGCAATGTGCCTTGAATCACCATAAGTATAACCGGATCTCGGCTGCTGTGACTGTTGACCCTAAAACTGACCCTATCAACCCGAGTAACCACCCTGAAAACTCTGGAGCGAAGGTGTACTAATGGAAGCTGGTGGTGCACCGTAGACTAGCTGGTCGGAATAATGCATATGAGGGCCACGATTACCTAAAGCACCATGGGATGCATGGAGTGCTGAATGAAACGGCCTAGGAGGATGACCTCTACCAAAAGCACCTCGGCCTCCAAATGAGGCCCCACTAAATCCACTGTAGTGATGCGGCCTCTTGTTAGACCCCTGATCACTCCCCTGAGCTAAAACCATCTCGACTCGCCTGGCAACATTGGCGGCCATCTGAAAAGAAATATCACTCCTAGTCTCCTTAGCTATCTGCAATCTGATAGGCTGAGCAAGTCCCTAAATAAACCTCCTCGTCCTCTCTCTCTCGGTAGGAAGTAGAAGAATAGCATAACAGGCCAAATCCACAAAACGGGTCTCATACTGAGTGACGGTCATACTGCCCTGCTGGAGACGCTTGAACTGCCTGCGATATTCCTCTCTCAAGGTGATAAAGAGGAACTTCTCAAGAAATATCTGAGAGAACTGGTCCCAAGTAAAAGCAGGTGACCCAGCTGGTTTGGTCAATACAAAGTCATTCCACCATCTCTTGGCATAACCAGTCATGTGAAACACAGCAAAATCGACCCCATCGGTCTCCACTATCCCTATGTTTTGTAACACCTCATAGTAGCGGTCAAGATAATCCTGGGGGTCCTCAGAAAGTGTACTATTGTAGTGAACTGGAAAGAGTTTGGTAAACTTATCCAATCTCGATAAAACCTCGGGAGTCATAGCATGATCATCACTGGCCTGTGCCACAACAGCTGGCTGAACTACTCCAACTAGCTAAGCTACTAGAGCCTGATACTGGGGAGCTACCTGCTCTGGGGTGTGAGTAGCAGGAGTCTGTGCTCCTCCTCCAGCCTGAGAGACGGCTGGTGCCATGGGAAAAGTGCCAGTCTGGGCTACACTCTCCATTAGGCCCACCAAAAGGACCAAGGCATCCTAAAGCACTGGGGTGGCTATGAATCCCTCGGGAACCTGAGCTATTCCTACTGGGATAGTCTAGGCTGGATACTCCTCATTATACTCTACCTGAGGCTCCGCCGTCGGTGCTATTGCTCGGGCTTTGGGCTGAGCCCTGCCCCTACCTCGACCTCTTGCACGGCCTTGGCCTTGACCTCTGTCCCTCGTAGGAGCTACCACTGGGGGATCTGGCTGCTGATCAACTGAGGATACAGTACATGTTCTCGCCATCTACGAGAGAACAAGAGTAGAAGAGTTCAATTAGCAATGACTTAACAAAATCGCACGACAGAAAAGAATAGAAGTGACATTGTTCCTAAACACTGTAGCCTCTGGGAGATAAGTACAGACGTCTCTGTACCAATCCCCTAGACTCTACTAAGCCTGCTCGTGAATTGTGAGACCTAGGAAACCTAGTGCTTTGATACCAACTTATCACCACCCGGAATTCCTACCGTCGGGATCGTGATAGCGCCTAACATTTCACTTGCTAGGCAAGCCAACATTAGAGGTTCATTATGCCAATTCTTATACCTTTCAATAATTAACAGCAATTAAACTATAACAAGTTAAAATTAAAACGAAAATTCATAACAGCCTCAATATATATATACACACACTATTTTCCGGATCTGGAGTCATAATTTACGAACATATAAGATTTCACTATAAGTAAATGTCTGAAGGAAACACAACTGTTTTCGAAGTGAAAGAAACAGTAAAAGAAAATGATTAAAAGGGGACTCCAAGGTCTGCGGATGCCGGGAGATCTACCTTGGGTCTCCTATAGGATGGATCCAGTAGCTAACCTCACGATTAGCTCGGGCCAGTACCAAAATCTGCACAGGAAGTACAGAGTGCAGTATCAGTACAACCGACCTCATGTACTGGAAAGTGTCGATTCTAACCTCGGCGAAACAGTGACGAGGCTAAGACAAGACACCTAAAATTAAACTTGTGCAGTATAACAATATTTATACCAATAACAACAATAAAAGAAACAAGACAAGTAATATTGGGAGGGGAACATGCTGAGGGGATCATAAGATAAAGGATCATAGCAGTAATAAGCACTTGGAGCAATCGATATACTTTGAGCAATTATAAACAAGTAACCATGGTAAAAGAAAATATACGGCAACACCCTTAATGCTTTTACTCTCAACCTCACCATATAAATCAATAGTAATGGTACAACATCACCCTTCGTGCATTAACTCTCTCATAACATGGCACGACATCACCCTTCGTGCATTATCACTCACAATATGGCACAACATCACCCTTCGTGCATTAAAACTCACAAAATATGGCACAGCATCACCCTTCATGCATTAACACTCCCCCTCACCAAAACAACGAGAAATAACAACATGGAGATGGAAATATCAAGAACAAGTCTTACTTCAACATTTGGTTCCACTATACCAACTTCAACTTTGAGTCAATACCCAGTTAATACCAAAATCCGTACATATGATAAGAATGATCAATACAATAATTAACTAGTCTAAGCACGAATAATATAGTCAAGAAAAACAACAAATACAAGAATAAGACCCAACCACATGCTATGCCTTGACAATAACGCATAGGTACTTGTCACCTTACCTATACGTTGTAATCAACATTCAAACACGTAGCAAATAGGCAAATAAGACCTAATTCCTCAAGCCAAGGTTAACCACGACACTTAACTTGCTCCAACGATCAAACTCAAAGCTCAACCACAACTTTTCCTCTCAAACGAGACTCCGAACCAGTAGAATCTAGCATATTACCAACCAAACGATTCAAATTAAGCCTTAGGAACTACCCGCGATTGCAAAGGATTCAATTTAGGCCATTATTGAAAAAGTCAACACCCAGGCCCACTTGATCCAAACCCAAATCCGGACCAAAACTCAATTACCCATTCACCCCGAGCCCGAATATATAATTGGTTTTGGAATCCGACCTCAATTTGAGGTCTAAATCCCCAATTTTCGAAATCCCTAGTTTCTACCCAAAAATCCCCAATTATCAACAAAAATTCATAACTCGAGCTAGGGACCCCCGAATTTGATTTCGGGCATACGCCCAGGCCCATATTTCAATACGAATCCACTAGGACCGTCAAAATATGGGTGTGGTCCATTTACTCAAAACGTTGATAGAAGTCAACTAAAATTAACTTTTAAGACAAACATTCTTGTTTTATCAGTTTTTAGCATATAAGCTTTGCGGGTCAATACCTGAATTGCGTACACAGATCAAGAAAGGCTAAAATGAGGTTCTAAAGGCTTCAAAACACACAATTCGGTTCTAATATATAATATGACTTATCGAGTCATCACACGAACGTCCGGACGTACGCCCCGAATTTGTCACGATCCAAAACTCGACCTGTCGTGATGGTGCCTATCATGGTATAGGCAAGACGACATCTCACACATATCAACATTTTTAAAACCCAAATATGCGATAATAGATTTAAATATTTAAGGATCTCGTAAAAACTGGACATAAACATCGAAACTCAATACAAAATTCTTCCAAAAGATTTGAGTGTCACGGAGTGCATGAGCATCTGCATAACATCACAGTCAAACCAATAGAACACTGCATAGGAAAGTAGAACAGTAAACACAAGAATAAAAGATATAGGAAGCGAGTCAAGGTCTGCGGATGCCAATGCAACTACCTCGATGATCTCCTAACTAATGAAATGTCAGGAATCAACAACCGTCGTGCCCGAAAATGCCTGGATCTGCACACGAGGTACAGGGTATAGTATGAGTACAACCAACTCAATAAGTGTCACAAATAAACAAGGTAAGGTAATAGAAGCTTAATTTGTTGAGGTCACTAGTTAAATAAGTGCAATTCTGTCCTTTTCGATTAACATAGTATAAAATTTAAAGCTAGCTCATAAGGCCTCGTGATATGAATATCCGTGTGTGCATGTGTACTGATTCTCAATTACCTTGGTCTAAATCAAATAAATGATCAAGAAAATACGAGTTCCACACATTGCACGAACAACTCACGTGCAAACAATAGAATCTGCACGGACAACTCACATGCGACACAGATAACTCACGTGTCAATAATATCAATATATGGATCCGCACGGACAACTCACGTGCCAATAATATCAAAACATGGATCTGCACAGATAACTCACGTGCTACACAAACAACTCACGTGCCATTAACATAATCCACCCGGCATAGCCATAGGCCCTAGTCCAAAATATTATACAGAAGCAATAAAGCAAGTATACAGGTAGATAATGGATGAAATACGATTCTCTTTCCCTTGGACTGATGTAAATAACATGCTAAAGTGTAGGCATGTGCAAAGTATGCTATCGTAGCTCAATCCGGCAATTCCATCAATGAAAAGCATTTATCAAGTTCGTTCAGGGAATAAACTTCTAAGAAGACTTATCATGGCTCAATTAGATCATATAAGCTGTTACAACATGTTAGATATCGAAGCTCGAAGTTTAACAGTCATTTCTGGGATTATAGGAGCCCGAGCACAACTCTAACATGAATATACAATCCCGGTGCCCATATATGGGATCATCCCCACACATGTGCGCACCCAAAAGAACATGGCTATCATAACAATTCCGGTAACTGGTGCCTCAACTGAGTTTAAATACAATACTTACCTCAAGCAACTCGAATCACTCCGCTAGCAAGCCCTTGCCTGGCGAATCAGCCTTCAAATGTCTCGAATCTAGCCATAAACAATTCGATACAACCAACACGAGCTAAAGGAATCGATTCCATAAGAAAATATTAAGTTCTTAGTCAAAATCAAAAATTCAACTCAAAAGTTAGCCCTGTGCCCACGTCTCAAAATCCAATAGAAATCACAAAATCCGGAAGCCCATTCCACCATGAGTCTAACCATACCAAATTTACCAAAATTCGATACCAAATCGTCACTCAAATTCCCAAATTAAACTCTCCAAATCGCTAGCCTCAAACTCCCAAATTACACCTCAAAACCACACAATCTAGGTGGAACATTCAATGGGGAAACATAATTATTGAATAAATTTAACCACAAGTGACTTACCTCAAGAATACCTTCGAAATCCCTCTCAAAGGTCGCCTAAGCCCGAGCATGAAATATCCAAAATGAAGAAAATCTCAGAAACCCTCGAATTTAAACACTGGCTAGTGCTTTCGCACCAGCGGTCGAATATCCGCACCTCCGGAATCGCTTTTGCAATAGAAGTTCCGCTTTTGCGGAAGTCACTTAAGCCCATAGTGTTCCGCACCTGCGGAAGCGCTTCTGCGACCCTTGATCCTCTTCTGTGAAGACAGCCTACGCCCCCTTCTCCGCATCTGTGGAGCCTTTCTCGCACTTGTGGGCTTGCAGATGCGGAAGACCCCTCGCACCTACGTCCTACCCCAACCTAGCCCAGCTCCTCACCTGCACAAAATCAGTCGCACCTGCAGCCAAAACCCTTGCAGGTGCGATCACACCAGAAGGCTCCCAGCTTCAGCAATGCTCTAAGTCCCATTTTTCATTCGTTAACCACCCGGAACCCACCGAGGCCCCCGGGACCTTAACCAAATATAACAGCAAGTCCTAAAATACAATACGAACTTAGTCGAGCCTTCAAATCACATCAAACATCGCTAAAACCACGAATCGCGCATCGATTCAAGCCGAATGAACTTTTGAACTTCTAACTTCTACATTCGATGCCGAAATCTATTAAATCACGTCTCATTGACCTCAAATTTTTCATACAAGTCACAAATGATACCACATATCTACTCTAACTATCGAAACCCCAATACGGACCTCCAAATCACTATCTGGACACACTCATAAGTCCAAAATCACCTAAGAGAGCTAATGGAACCATTAAAACTCCATTACGGAGCTATTTACACACAAGTCAACATCCGGTCAACCTTTTCAACTTAAGCTTCCAACCTTGAGACTAAATATCTCAACTCATTCCGAAACCTCTTCGGACCGAACCAACTACCCCGGCAAGTCACATATCAGCTATAAAGCATAAAATGAGCGGTAAATGGGGGAACATGGCTACAACTCTCAAAATGACCTGCTAGGTCGTTACATACTCCCCCTATTAATCAAACGTTCGTCCTTGAACGGGTCTAGAAACGTACCTGGGGTCCCAAATAAGCGTGGATATCTACTCTGCATCTCCCGCTCGATCTCCCAAGTAGCCTCCTCAGTTGGCTGATCTCTACTATATCTTCACTGAAGCTATATCCTTTAACCTCAACTTTCTAACATGCCGACCCAAAATGGCCACCGGCTCCACATCATAAGTCAAATCACCACCCAACTGAATCGTGCTGAAATCCAAAACATGAGACAGGTCTCTAACATATTTTCGGAGCATAGAAATATGACATAATAGATGCACACTCGACAGACTAGGTGGCAAGGCATGCTTGTAATCCACCTCTCCAATGCTCAAAAGCACCTCAAACGGACCAATATACCGAGGGCTCAACTTTCCCTTCTTTCCGAACCTCATAACACCATTCATGGGTGAAACCTTGGGCAGTACCTTCTCCCAACCATGTAAGAGATATCACAAACCTTCCTATCAGCGTAACTCTTCTATATAGACTACACCATGTGCAGCCGATCCTGAATCAATTTAACCTTGTCCAAGGCTTCCTGAACCAAGTCGGTACCCAATAACCTAGCCTCCCCCGGCTCAAACCAACCCACGGGAGATCAACACCGTCTCTCATACAAAGCCTCACACAGAGCCATCTGAATGCTCGACTGGTAGTTGTTGTTGTAGGAAAATTTGCGAGTGGTAGAAACTAATCCCAAGAACCTCCGAAATCCATGACACAAGTGCCTAGCATATCCTCCAATATCTAAATAGTGCACTCAGAGTGTCCATCCGTATGAGGGTAAAATGTTGTACTCAACTCAACCTGGGTGCCCAACTCTCGTTGCACGACTTTCTAAAATTGCATGCGTGAAAGCGAACAATCTCACGGATATAAATCTCAGCCAACCGCTCTGAAGAATAGGTAGTCCCAACTGAAATAAAGTGCGCGAACTTAGTTAGTCGATCAACAATCACCCAAATAGCATCGAACTTCCTTGAAGTCCATGGGAGCCCAACTACAAAATCCATGGTGATACGCTCTCTTTTCCACTCAGAAATCTCAAGCTGCTGAAGCAATCTACCCGGTCTCTGATGCTCATACTTCACTTGCTGACAGTTTAGGCACCGAGCTACGAACCCTACTATATCCTTCTTCATTCTCCTCCACCAATAATGTTACTTCAAGTCTTGGTACTTCTTTGCGGCATCCGGATGAATGGAATTTCGCGAACTGTGGGCATCCTCAAGAATCAACTCACGTAGCCCATCCACATAAGGCACACAAATCTGACCCTGCATCCTCAACACCCCATCATCCTTAATAGTAACATCCCTGACATCACCGTGCTGAATCGTGTCCTTAAGGACAAGCAAATGGGAATCATCATACTGACACTCTCTGACGTGGTCAAATAAGGAAGACCGAGAAACCACACAAGCTAGAACCCGACTGGGTTCCAAAACATCTAATCTCACAAACTGGTTAGCCAACGCCTGAACATCAACTGCAAGAGGTCTCTCACCAACAGGAATGAATGCAAGGCTACCCATACTCACCACCTTTCTACTCAAGGCATCGGCCACCACATTGGCCTTCCCGGGATAATACAGAATGGTAATATTATAGTCCTTTACAAATTTAGATCCTTCTGTTTGAACAAGTATTGGAGACTACGATGATCTATAAATGCCTCACAAGACACACCATAGAGATAGTGCCTCCAAATCTTTAATGCATGAACAATGTCAGCCAACTCTAAATCATGAATATGGTAGTTCTTCTCATGGGGCTTCAACTAATGTGAAACTTAAGCAATTACTCTACCCCCTGCATCAAGACACACCCAATACCAATCCGAGAAGAATCACAATACATTGTATAAGAATCAGAAGATGCAGGTAGAACTAGAAGTGGAGTTATGGTCAAGGCAGTTTTGAACTTCTGAAAGCTCTCCTCAGACTCATCCGACCACCTGAAAAGAGAACCCTTCTAGGTTAATTTGGTCAGAGGTGATGCAATAGACGAGAAACCCTCCACGAAGTGATGGTAATAACCGGTCAAGCCGAGAAAGCACCGAAACTCCGTAGTTAAGGACGGTCTGGACCAACTCTGAACCGCCTCTATCTTCTTTGAATCCACCTTAATCCCCTCACCGGACACCACGTGCCCTAAGAAACCCACCAAACTAAGCTAGAATTCATACTTGGAGAACTTGGCATAAAGTTTCTCCTCGCTCAGTCACTGCAACATAATCCTCAAATGCTAGGCATGCTCCTCATGGCTACGTAAGTAAACCAGTATATCATCAATGAACACTATGACAAGCAAGTCGAGATAAGGCTGAAATACAATGTTCATCAGATGCATGAATGCTACTGGGCATTGGTCAGCCCAAAAGACATCACAAGAAACACATAATGACTATAACGGGTCCTGAATGCTATCTTTAGAATATCTGAGTCCCGAATCTTCCACTGGTGATACCCAGACCTCAAATCAATCTTAGAGAACACCCTCGCTCCCTGAAGCTAGTCAAATGGATCATCAATAAGTGAAAAAGGATACTTGTTCTTGGTTGTAACTTTGTTCAATTGCCTATAATTGATGCACATCTGCATGGTACCATCCTTCTTCTTCACAAACAAAACTGGTGCACCCTACGACGACACACTAGGCCTAATAAATCCCTTATCAGGAAGTTCCTGAAGCTGCTCTTTCAATTCCTTTAACTCAGCTGGTGCCATACGATATTGTGAAATAGAAATGGGCTGAGTTCTAGACACCAAGTCAATACCAAAGTCAATATCTCTGTCGGGCGGCATGCCCGACAGGCCTACAAAAAATGCATCCGGAAAGTCTTGCACCACCTAAACAGAATCAAAAGTGGGAGTATCAGCACCAACATTCCTCACAAAGGCCAAATAAGACAGACACCCCTTCCCAACCATTCGTTGGGCCTTTAGATAAGAAATCACTCTGCTGGGAACATAATCTAAAGAACCTCTTCGCTCTATCCTTGGAAACCCCTACATCGCTAATGTCATAATCTTAGCGTGACAATCCAGAACAGCATGACATGGAGACATCCAATCCATACCCAAAATCACATCGAAATCAACTATACTAAGCAATAAAAGATCAACTCTAGTCTCCAATCTACCAATAGTCACTACACATGACCGATATACACGATCCACAACAATGGTATCGCCCATTGGCGTAGATACATTAAGAGATAAAACTAAGGACTCACGGGGCATATCCAAATAATGAGAAAAATATGATGATACATACGGATAAGTGGAACCATGGTCAAATAATACAAAAGCATCCCTATGGCATACTGAGACAATACATGTGATCACTGCATCTGAAGCAACGATATCTGGCCTGGCAGGAATAGCATAAAATCGGGTCTGACTGCCACCTCATTGGCCTCCCCCTCTAGGGCAACCTCTAGCTTCCTGGGCCCCATCCCAAGCTGGTTGAGTAGGAGGTGTGACTGCTGGTGCTGATATCATTGGCCGAGAACTCTGTTGTGGAACTTCACTTAACAATCTAGGGCAATCTCTCTTGATATGACCTATGTCCCTGCACTCAAAACAACCCTTCCTCTGATGGAGTTGCTGCTTCTAATAACCCGAGGAACTGCCTATAGAAACCTGAGCAAACGTGCCATAGTGAGAACTCTCTGCTGGTAGTGCACTGAATGAAGACTGGACTGAGTGAGCATTATAAGAACCATGGCTAATGATGCACCACGATCAGTTGGACGAGTCGTTTGAGCGGGCCTATAAGGATGGCCCCTGTTGTGGTAGGACTACCCCTAGAAGGAACCCACTGAAACCACCCGAACTGAGAGGCCTCTTGGCCTCCCTCTCCTCACGCTCCTGACTACATACCATCGCTATCTGCTGAGCAATATCAACCAACTCGTCGAACATAGCACCGGATACCCTCTCCCGAGACATAAGAAACCGCAACTGATAGGCAAGACCATTAAAGAACCTCCTAATCCTCTCCTTTTCAGTGGGAACCAACCAAACTGTGTGACGAGCCAACAAGACTGTGGCACAAACTTCTCAAGAAGAGAATAGAGAACTCATTCCATGTAAGTGGTACTACACCTACCAGCCTGCGCCTCTCACAAGCCTCCCACCATCTGAAGGCAGCCCCAGTAAACTAAAATGTAGTGAATGAGACCCCACTCACTATAACAAAAAGGCTTTTAGCGGCAATTAAAATACTTTTTAGCGGCAATAGAAATGGCCGCAAAATCATTTACCGGCAATTAGTTTTTGGCCGTTGTATCGGGCGTCGGCAAATCTATTGGTGGCCATTAGACCAAGTGCTGGTTAAGACCTCTTTATGGCCGGTAAAAGTCCTTAAGTTTTATCGGCATTTATTTTCCGGCAATTGCAATGGCCATGAAAATCCCCCTGCCATTTCATAGGTCAAATATCCTGCAACCTTTAGTATTACCGCTAAAAACCAATTTAATGAATGATAAAAGGAACCTCTTTTGGAGGCAAATACAATGGCCGCTAAGCGATTTTAGAATTTAGGTTTTTTCATCTATTAATGACTTTTGTTATGGATGGTAAAATCTGATTGTTATAAAAGAGGATATTTAGTGACTTTTGTATTTTGCTGCTAAACATTATAGAAAGAACTATCCCAACATTTGCAATGCATGTTGTACCTATTTACATTCCACAATAATAATATTAATTCACTTCAAACAGCTCAATGCACTTCATTAAATCCATAATTTGAGAGTGCAAACAACATAAAAATGCTAAATTATTTGAATCCAATAATATTTCGCATCTAATTAGTTATTTTATCAAGTAGCTATAAGCTCGATAATAAATTACATCGGACAGATTCTCCCAACTCTTGATCACATGAACTTTCACATGCTATATCTCTGAACATCACAATATATCACCTGAAATGATAAAACAAAATGAATATAATATAAATGACATATAAAGTTCATCAATAGTCAAGAAAAATAGCTGCTTGACCTTTACATATACTGGCGGCATATCAAGGAATTGCTACTACAAAATTTAATCAAAACCAAGTGTACAAGACATGCATTTCTTTTTTTGCTAACCATTACAATATAACAAACCTCAAAAAGATTTATAGAGTTCGAAGAAAGTCAAATACCAGTTCAAACAAAATATATTGTGTTACACTTAACAAAGAGCATTTTCTTTTGTCTTTAGCAAATCCTAGATCTTTGAAACACTGTAATGCCTATTTTTCCCAATAAAACTCTTACGGTAACAGATAAATTTATATGGCTATGACACTTCTGGATATAAATGAGACGGAAATTTCATTATTCATGATTCTACAAGTAATATCAAGTAGACAACATCATTGTTTAAACTCATTTAAGTAGTTGGATTTTTAAGTCCACACAGTTATGTTTCAGCATAGAGATTACTTTATGTAATTTAGTGCAACGGTAGACATATTTTTAGCAAATTACAACTCCTAAATTTTCAGCTTTTTGCTCTTTTCAAAAAATAAATGAAACTTCAAGAAAACACCTTTCAACCCCATGCCTAATCATACTTAATTCAAATTCCTCATCTGCTAATAACATATCAGCAATATAGCCCATCTTTCAGCATAACAAAGTAATAATCTATATATATATATATATATAAGTAACTAAATAACTTTTGATATTGAAAACTCTAAAGGAAAAAAATCTCTCTTTTAATCTAATATTTCAGTGCTCATCCACATTCAGAGGGTATTCCATTCTCTTCCCTAAAGAGAAGATAAGATATTCAGAAAAGAATACAATCACAGTCTAATAAAATTATCCACAACGAAAATGAAGTTGACGAAGTTGACAGATAGATTGTAGACAACATATATCACTTGAACCAAATAGAGATATTAGTTAAAAAAACTGAACAGTTAATGAGTTAACAATGAAATTAGACTAAATAAGAGATACTAACCTAGCTTTGTTCGAATAAGTATAATTGGTACTCCGGGAACATAATGTCTCAATTTAGGAATCCGCTAAAAAATAATAACAAGAGCAAGAAATAAGGTATTCCTTCAGAGAAATTATAAAATATCACCAACCATAGAAACGTTTCATTTTTCTCTTTAACAGACAACCTTTACCCGTTCATTTCTAGTAAACATACGAAATCCTAAAATGCCGGAGTAGAGTACTAGTATTTTTAGTATATTCACCAGTCGTCTTCACCAAATAACTAAAGTGAAAACTAAAACAAGCCAAGGTTTGCATGAACTTACTTCAAGTAACAAGTATTGGTATTACAACTAGCGTACACATTTCTCCGCTGTATTATAAAAAAACAAGTAAAAGTACTATAAAGAAACTTGAAATTAAGAAGGAAGTCTACCTTTTTTTGGAGACATTTTTGTAATTGTGCTTGCTAGCGAGAAATCTTTCTGTCTGAAATTCTAGATACATCTGCCCATGATAGCTCAAGCCTCAAGGGTCTTATTTTATTGTAATCTTCCTTCCTTGTTCAATCAAATAGTAGAGGTAGTCAATAATATCACAACGATATTAAACCAACAACGTTAACTAATGTCCTGGATAAAAAGTATACCTGCAGTATCCCGCAGACTCAGATTAATAATGCTGCCACCGGCAATCACATTTGCTCTAAAATGTCAAATACAATTAGGACTTAATCCTGAACGCAAGATAACAGAGAATTGAAAATATGATACATCGTAAAGATTTTGCTGGATCAATATATATATATATATATATATATATATATAAATTTAACTTTCCTAATCATCAATTAAGCTAACTCTTTAAGACTTCAATTAGGGAACAACCAAGCATCTAAATTAAAAACTAAACTATTCAAGTTCAGAAGCAAAGACAAGCTCTTCAATAATAAGCCTTCATCTTTATAATAGAATATCCACATATTCAATCACAAGGTCCTATATTTGAAGCGTTCTTCTCTATTCTTTTACAGAAGTTATCACCAATACAAAAGAATTCTGCGGACAAATAATTTAACCAAACAACTTCAAGAAGAAGTTCACTAAGCTAAACATTGCGAAAGACTATTTTCAATATGGAATCCCTTCCCCTCGTCATATCAAATGCATAAACGATATCATACACATAAAAAAAAGGACTTACTGCTATTGCTAATCAAAAGGAGCTTGATGAGCTAATCTGTAGTCGTGATGGGCTAGAGCAGGTGGAGCGGCCATTTGATTTTCTCAAAAAATAATGAAGGGGAACTACTCCAACCCTAGATATAAGAAAATCACCTTAGCAACTGCGAGAATGTGAGGAAAACTGATCAAATTAGAATAAAATTAACTGAAATTCATATGTATGAGTATATGTACAAGGATTTATGCATACATACACTCTCATATCAGATCGGAGAACAGTAAATGAAGAAAGAGAAAAATGAATATATGTTTGAGATCTACTAAATAAATGGATGATATAACGAGAGAGTAGAAAGAGATAGTTGTGTTACCTGGAATTGGTTGCCGGCGATGAGATAGAAATCAATTGCAGTGGCGGTAATGGTTTCAGCAGCGGTTAGATAGGTTGAGTCTTTGTGATGTATTCCCAAATTTTTCAAATTTCATTTTGTTATTTTGAGAAATTGGAGGGAATATTAGGTGAGGGTAAGATAAAATACTAAAATTTCTTTTGAATTAGCTGCTTTTAGTGGCCAGTCATTTTTTTTGCCGGTACAAGAGTATCTTTTCCTGACCAATATCTATTTGCCGGTAATCTTTCTCATAAATAAATGAATTAGCGGCCATTAAGCTATTGCCACAAAATAATTACCGCTAAATACTTATTTTGTTGTAGTGACTGGTCTCCAGAATACCTGTTGTACGAAGAATCCGCTGGCACCTATCCAAGAAGTCCTGGTCATCCTCAGACTTAGCCCCACTAAATGATGGAGGTTGGAGTCTCCATAATCTCTCTAGTCTCCTCTACTCATCATCAGTCATAACGGGACCCACCTGTGCCTGAGCAACTGTAACTAGCTGGGCTAGTAGTACCCCGGTGTCTGAAGTCCCTGCATCAACTGCTCTGGAGTATGGGCGGTGGGAGTCTAAGTACCTCCCCCGACCTGAGAAGTGGTTGCTGGGTTAGAATAAAAATTGCCTGAGCAAGGCTGGTGCACACAGTCAAAATTTGGGCCAAAGCCTCCCAAAGGCCTAGAATCACAATGGGCACAGTTGGTGCCTGAGCTGGCCCTACTGGCTCAACCATATCTGGTACCTGCTCTTGAGCTGGAGCAACTGGTGGATAGCAGGTGCTACTCTAGCTACTGTACGAGTTGTACCTCTGCCCCTACCGTGACCCCGGTCTCTCGTGGCCCTAGCCAGTGGTACTGGTGGCCGTCCATCCTGACCGATAGCACGTGTCCTCACCATCTGTGAGAGATTAGAATAATAGAATTTTAGTTGTCAGAGTCAACAAATCTCCACGACAAAAATACAAGAATGTGAAGTTTTTCTAAGGGTTCGTCAACCTCTCAAATATAAGTACAGATGTCTCCGTACTATTCCGCAAGAGTCTACTAAACCTATTAATGACTCGTAAGACCTATGTAACTTAGATTCTGATACCAACTTGTCACGACCCAAAATCCGAGCTGTCGTGATGGTGCCTATCATGGTACTAGGCAAACCGACATCTCACACATACCAACATTTCTAAAACCCAAATATGCAGAAATATATTTAAATAATTAAGGATCTCGTAAAAACTAGATATAAACAATAAAACTCAGTACAAAATTCTCTCAAAAGATTTGGGTGTCACGGAGTGCATGAGCATCTACATAACATCACAATCAAACCAATAGAACATTGCCTAGGAAAGTAGAACAGTAAAAACAAGTCTAAAAGATATAGGAGGTGAGTCAAGGTCTGCAGACGCCGAGGCGGCTACTTCGATGATCTCCGAACTGATGAAATGTCAGGAATCAGTAACTGCTATGCCCGAAAATGACCGAATCTACACATGAGGTACCGGGTATTGTGAGTACAACCAACTCAATAAATATCTCAAATAAACAAGGCAAGGTAAGAGAAGCTTAATTTGTTGAGGTCACTAGTTAAATCAGTGCAATTCTGTCCTCTTTGATTAACATAGTATAAAATTTAAAGCTAGATCATAAGGACTCATGATACGAATATCCGTGTGTACATGTGCACTGGTTCTCAATTACCCTGCTCAACAGTATTATAGCATGTAGAGGAAAGAAACACGTAAATCGAATAAATGATCAAGAAAGTACGAGTTCCACAAACTGCACGGACAACTCACGTGATGCACGGACAACTCATGTTCTAATAATCAAATCTACACGGACAACTCACGTGCGACACGGATAACTCACGTGTCAATAATATCAATATATGGAGCTACACAGACAACTCATGTGCTGCACGGATAACTCACATGCATTAACATAATCCACCAGGCATAGCCGTAGGCCCCAGTCCAAAATATCATACAGAAGCAATAAATCAAGTATAGAGGTATATAATGGATGAAATACGATTCTCCTATCCCTGGACTGGTGTAAAATGACATACTAAAGTGTAGGCATGTGCAAAGTATGCTACCGTAGTTCAATCCGGCAATTTCATCAATGAAAAGCATTTATCTAGTTCGCTCGGGGATTAAATGTTACACCCCACAATATTACGTCAATATTACGTCCCGCAGTATTATATTACGATGATGTTACATCTCGTAATATTATATTACGATGATGTTACGCCTTGCAGTATTAAATTACGACGATGTTGCACTCTGTAGTATTGTACGTTGAATTTGTCGTAAGGTAATTGACATTAGTCCAAGAAAAAGATTATTTAGAGATTATAAGGATTATGCTATTTCAAACAAGTGATGAGTAAATTCATGAAGGTGAGAGGGGAAGCAAGTCAAAAAAAATAAATTTTCGTCGAAGTTTGATATTTTGGATAAAATATGGCTCGAGCAAAAATACCCGGTATTTATGGACTAGTGCTATACAATGTACCATATGACCATGATAGTAAGGTGTATAAGGAGTGTTAAAAGTAAGTAGTATTTTAAGTAATTTGAGATTATTCTTAATTATGTAGGTAATTGATTAATTATTGGATTAGTGGGAGATTAATTAAGTAATGAAGCCAATTAAGAGATTAAAATAATTTGGATAAGTATAACAGGGCTTAACGTGGCAGCCCTCAATTTCAACACTATGACTTTTGAATTCATGTAATTAGGTGGCAAATTTAAGGGATTTTGGTGACCAAGTCATCCCACACAAGTGCGGCCCACAACCAAAGACATAAAGACCTCTCATAATTCAATTTTCATCTCTACAATGTAATAGACAAAATTCAGCAAAGTATCTAACAAGACATCTCAAATACAAAGTAAGATATCACATGATTTGAATGGCAACTAAAGTTACTTCAACAATTCATACGATATTGTATCTTAGCCACGTGAGATTGTGCAATTTTAAGAAAGTACAGTGTAATCTTTCTCAAGAATATCATATGGATTTTTCCCTACTTCGATCCTCCATTACGTGGTGTCGCAATTGACGTATGTTAAAGGGATTCTCAAGAGAATCGGCTCAAGTATGTTAAGGTTATCCCTTCTTTATTTTTGGCATGATCTATACGACACGAACGAAACGAGCAAATGCACAAATTCTATAAGTGACTCTATTCATAGAAGTATTAGAGATGTCTATGTTCTTGAATTCCTATATGTCATATTATTTTATCATCTATTCATGAGTCTCAGAAAATACGTAAGTTGATAAAGTTTGTTTCATGATATTAATCAGAGGCATAATGGTCTTATGACGTACCAAGAGATTTTATTAACGTATTTCATATGTATCTCATACATTTATACATGCAAATTGACCCATGACCAGATGGCATTATATACACGTATATATATATATATATATATATATATATATATATATATATATATATATATATATATATATATATATATATATGTATATGAGATATGAAAAAGTTTATGGCGTTATATACGCACCACCATGTGATCAGCTGGTATACGTTGATGATTTTGCCCACGGTGGCCGAGATGATATGATGGGATGCCCTCAGAGGCCTGATGATGTTATGAAATATGTATCTATGCACGACATGACATTCATACGCATATGCATGACACTATAATTATTTCATGATTTATAGAGTTATCCAGACTTATAGGTTGAGTCATTTACTGTATATTTCTTCCATGTCTGTTATGTACTTATTTATGTGCATTACATACTCGGTACATTATTCGTACTGATGTTCCTTTTGCCCGGGGATGCTGCGTTTCATGCCCGCAGGTCCCGATAGACAGGTTGAGAGCCCTCCATGTGGGCTATCAGCTCAGCGGAAGATGTTGGTGCGCTCCATTTTCTTCGGAGTTGCTTGTTTGGTTAGTATGATTTAGACGTGTATTGTTTGGTATGGCGGGACTCTGTCCCGACCTTTATGAAAATTATATATTCTTAGAGGCTTGTAGACAAGTGTCATATACGTAATAGACTGTGTGGCCTTGTCGGCCTATATTTAGTATACGAGTGGTTATTTTGAACTTATAGGCCCGTATGTCTTATGTATAAGTTGGTATCACATGTTGTATTTTACTTATCTCACGGCAGCCTTCCGACTCAGTTATCCATGATAGAATGACTTGAAAAGATATGTTCTATTGGTACTCGGTTGAGTAGGGCACCTGGTGCCCGTCGCGACCCATCGGTTTGGGCCGTGACATTAAACCTTTAAGTAATTTCATCATGGCTCAATTAGACCACATAAGCTGTTATCACATGTTAGATATCGAAGCTCAAAGCTTAACATTCATTTCTGTACAACCCAAACATGAATATACAATCCCCGTGCCCGCACATGGGATCATCCCCACATAGTGTGCACCCAAAAGCACGTGGCTATCACAACAATTCAGGCAACTGGTGCCTCAACTGAGTTTAAATATGATACTTACCTCAAGCAACTTGAATCACTACACTAGCAAGCCTTTGCCTCGCGAATCGGCCTCCGAACATCTCGAATCTAGCCATAAATAATTCGATAAAATCAACACGAGATAAAGAAATTAATTCCATAAGAAAATACTAAGTTATTGTCAAAATCAAAAAGTCAACTCAAAAGACGGTCCCCCGGACCATGTCTCGGAATCCAATAGAAGTCATAAAATCCGGAAGTCCATTCCAACGAGAGTAACCATACCAAAATTAGATACCAAATCGTCACTCAAATCCCTAAATTTAACTCTTCAAATCCCTAGCCTCAAAACCACACAATCTAGGTGAAAAATTCAATAGGGAAACATAATTATGTAATAAATTTAACCATAAGTGACTTACCTCGAAAATTCTTTCAAATTGTCTCTCAAAAATCGCCTAAAACCAAGCTTGAAATATCCAAAATGAAGAAAATCTCAGAAACCCTCGAATTTAAACACTGCCCAGTGCTATTGCACCAGCGGCCAAATGTCCGCACCTACGGAATCGCTCTTGCGATAGAAGTTCCGCTTCTGCAGAAGTAACTTAAGCCTACAAGGTCTGCATTTGCACTCCAGGTTCCACACCTGTGAAAGCGCTTCTGCGACCCTCAATCCGCTTCTGCGAAGACAACTTACTCCCCCTTCTCCGCATCTGCGAAGCCTTGCTCGCACCTACGGGCTCGCAGATGCAGAAGACCCCTCGCCCCTACGTCCTACCCCAGGCCAGCCCATCTATGCACCTGCGTATGATCAGCCGCACCTAAGGCCAAAACCCTCGCAGGTGCGATCACACCAGAAGGCTCCTAGCTTCAGTAATGCTCTAAGTCCCATTTTTCATCTGTTAACCACCCGGAATCCACTTGAGGCCCCCGGGACCTCAATAAAATATACCAACATATCCTAAAACACGATACGAACATAGTCGAGCCTTCAAATCATATCAAACAACGCATCGATTCAAGCCAAATGAACTTTTGAACTTCTAACTTCTACATTCAATACCGAAACTTATTAAATCACGTCCGATTGACCTCAAATTTTGCACAAAAGTCACAAATAATACCACGGGCCTACTCCAACTCCCAGAACCCCAATCCAAATCCGGTAACCACAAATTCCACTATCGGTCAAACTTCTAAAAATTCCAACTTTGCCATTTCAAGCCTAATTCAACTACGGACCTCAAATTACTATCCGGACACGCTCCTAAGTCCAAAATCACCCAACAGAGCTAACAAAACCATCAAAACTCCGTTCCAGGGCCATTTACAAATAAGTCAACATCAGGTCAACCTTTTCAACTTAAGCTTCCAACCTTGAGACTAAGTGTCTCAACTCATTCAGAAACTTCTCTGGACCCGAACTAACTACCCCAGCAAGTCACATAGCATCTATAGAGCATAAAATGAGCAGTAAAGAGGGAAACGAGGCTACAACTCTCAAAACGACCGGCTAGTTCGTTACAGAATTGCTAGGCTTACGCCTCTTGAGACCTTCGCCCCACATCATTGATCGGAGCCAACCCTGCACTACTACAAAGTAGCGAGAGTGGTCGAAGCAGCTTTTACCCGAGATGGTCGGGATCGATTTTCACAGGGAGCTAGAAATGGGAATTGGGTTCCTACCTAAACTAGAGATGCGTAATTGCTCTTAATTACTCTTCCAAACATCATTGGTTTTTGTCGCACCTCCTTTTCCCGCACCCGCGAGGGCGCAAGGGAGTTTTTCCAATTAAAGGACAATCGAAAGGGGATTTATTTATTTATTTCAGAGTCGCCACTTGGGAGATTTAGGGTGTCCCAAGTCACCAATTTTAATCCCGAATCGAGGAAAAGAATGACTCCATATTACAGTCTGCGTACCAGAAATCTAGATAAGGAATTCTGTTAACTCGGGAGAAGGTGTTAGGCATTCCCGAGTTCCGTGGTTCTAGCACGGTCGCTCAACTGTTATATTCGGCTTGATTATCTGATTTTATACAAATGTGAACTTATGTGCCAATTTTATCTTTTAACCGCTTTTATCATTCAATGTTATTTTATAGGACTTGCAACGTCGTGAAAACATATCTCGAACCACGTTACATCAATGCACCCGTGGTTATTGACATATTTCGACTCAGTTGAGATTTGGATTTGGGCCACATAAATGTGCACCCGAATTTAGGGAGATATCATTATTAAAGTCGCGCCTAAAGCAACTAGCGCATTATTATTTTGGGGTAGGGCCGTGAAATTTGCTAAACGGCCCGTCCCGGAATCTAAGTATTTAATACATATATTTTGTGAGGGCCCCGCAATTTGTCCCTTTTATTTGGCGAGACTCGCCTCATTTTTATTATTATTATTTTTTTTTAAAGAATTCACAACGTTATGAAAATGCGTCTCAGACCACGTCACAATCAATGTACCCGTGATTAGAAACACATTTCGACTCCGTTGAGACTTGGATTTGGGTCACATAAATGTGCACCCGAGTTAAGAAGGTAACATTATTAAATACGCGCTTAAAGCAACTAGCGTATTGTTATTTTGGGAAAGGCCGTGAAATTCGCTAAGCGGCCTGTCCCGAATTCTAAGAATTTTAATAGGGTTCCTATTATTCCTAACAGCTTGTGCATTTTTGTTTGTCGAGGCTCGTCTCATTCATTATTTTTAATGGAATTTGCAACGTCATGGAAATGCATCTCCAACCACGTCACAATCAATGTACCCGTGATTAAAGACACATTTCGACTCCGTTGAGATTTGGATTTGGGTCACATAAATGTGCACCCGAGTTAAGAAGGTAACATTATTAAAGGCGCGCCTAAAACAACTAGCGCATTATTATTTTGGGTAGGGCCGTGAAATTTGCTAAACGACCCATCCGGAATCTAAGTATTTAATACATATATTTTGTGAGGGCCCCGCAATTTGTCCCTTTTATTTGGCGAGACTCGTCTCATTTTATTTTATTTTTTATTATTATTATTATTATTTATTTTTTTATATTTTTAAAGGGATGCCATTTTTGAGCCTTTAACCATACCAAACCTTACAGCTTCTTTACAACTAAAATCTCATAACTTGTTAGAAGTTTAATAAAAAGAGTTTTAGCGAATGAGTATTTCGGGAGTAGTAATAACATGTACTAATAATAATTTTTTTTTGAATGAACTAAGCGAAGGAAAGGACGAACAAATTAACGTCAAACTTAATTAAATGACATCAAATAAACAAGAATCACATAACGCAAAATGAGCAAAAATGCATACGATGAAAACATAAGCAGAAAATTATCATACCAATTTCTATATTGCATCTTCGAACATTTAACGTAACATTTCCTTATCTAATACTTGAGGTTTACTAACCTTTGAACCTCGACAAACTCAGAACGACAAACACGACTCCGACGGAACTCAAGTCGGACCTCACTGAATCGAGGGACAACGACGAAACCTCGGAACAACCTCGACGTACCAGACCTCGACGAACGGCAACGACCTCGATGGAGACTGAAAGCTTGGCCAAAACTGTCAACGCACAAGATGTTGGCTGCTGCTGGATTTTCTCGACGCAGCAGGTTGGTTCGAGAGAATGCAACGAAAGGGGTCGTTTGGATGTGAGGAAGGAGGAGACTATGGGGGTCGTCCGGGCAGTGGTTGATTGAGGCTGCTCACAGCAGCAGCAGTAGCGCAATGCAGGAAGGAGCAGCTGCTTGGATTGAGGCTGGACGACGCAATGCAGCAGCAGCAGTAGCGCTGCTCGCTGGTGAGGGACAGTAGGGTTCGAGGGTTATGGAGGTCTGGAGATAAGGAAGGTGATGACGATGATTATGGTGCTTGGACGTGGGGTCGACGACGTTGCTGCTGGTTCGTGAGGGATGGTAGGTTGACGATGGTGGTTGGGGGACGGAGAGGGAGCTGGTCGGAGGTGGTTTTGGTGGGGAAAAGGGTCTGTTTGGTGGTGGTTTTATTTTACAGTAGGGTTTTCGTTAGGAGCAAAAGGGGGAGGAAGATGACGAGCAGTGTACGCCGGGTTTAATGGAGGAAACGCCGGACTGGTTTGACGGAGCAGGGAGGAGACGGAATGGTCGTGTTTTCCGGCGTTCGTTTGGACAGTGGTCGACAGGCCTGTTTGGTTGTTGACTGAGGTGGCGAGACGGAGAGGGGTTAGCTGGACGGGACGTAAGGAATGGTGGTTTTCGACAGTGGGGGTGCCGGGGAAGGTGACGGGATGGAGAGGGAGCTGTTGGTCGCTAGGGTCGTTTGTTCGTTTTCTTTCCAGTAGGTTTTTCTTTCTTTCTTCTTTATGAAGAAGAAAGATGAACAGTAGTTCCCTTCCAATTTTTTCAAAAGTCCTCCCTTTCCCAGTCTTTCCCCGTGCATTTGTATGGGTTTGCCCCAAAAAATGAGCCCCACGCGTGGTGGGGTTCGAGACTTATGTCCCCCACGCGTGGTGGGGTTCCCCATGTGTCCTGGACACGGTTTATTATGGGCTAGGTCCGAAAATTAGGCCTAAAACCGGGTAGTTTGAACCCGAATATTATTCTTTTGCCCGGACCCGAGAAATAGGAACACGTTGCTTAACTAGTCCTATGTAAGCAAAATAACTACCAAAAATAAGACTAGTATTTAAACAAAACTATATCTTTTTAAATATTTTTCAAGATTTAAAATAGCTACAAAATATTAATAAAACTATTTTTTTGTAATTTTCGTAAATATTAAGATAAAATATGAAGTAATATTTTTTTGTATTTTTCAAAGTTAAAATGACTATAAAATATTAATAAAACTATTTTTGTAATTTTTGTTTTTTTTTAATAAAGACAAAATATAAAGTAATATTTTTTGTATTTTTTCCAAAATTAAAACGACTACAAAACATTAATAGAATTATATTTTTTGTAATTTTTGAATTTATATAAAGTACCAAAATAAAGTACAATTTTTTTTGTATTTTTCAAGTCTATGAGAAATACATAAACTAAAATTTATATATATATTTTTTGTGATTTTTCTTTTTGCAACGAAATAAAGTAAAATAGTTAAAATGACTATATTAGACCTTTCTCAAATTTATGCTAAAAAAAATGTGAAAATCCTCGGGGAGGGTCAAAAATCACGTGCTTACAGCTGCCCCTCTTTGACTGGAAACACGAAGAGTTTTCGAGCAAAGAACGACTAGACGTGTTTTTTGACCCAACCATTATTTGGAGGGGACTACACTACGGAAAGGAAAGGAATGTGACCGAGCCCTGGTATCTGAGATGCCTGCATATCCTTGGTTATACAGGAATCAGGCCCCGTGTAGTTCGGAAATGAGAGAGATGGTAGAGTGTACCGAGGTGAGGAGCCGATCGAGGTGTCGTTCCGTTGAGGTTCCGGTCCGCGGTCCTGTCGTTACAACAAAAAATGAAGACTGAAAAAAAGACTAACTAAGCCTATCAGCTACTAGTTACAGGGATTCCTATCTGTAAGTCTTCTGAAACTTGGTCTTGAGTCTTGAATGGTGCTTCATACAGACTTCAGATTTGAACCTTGATACTGCTAGTTGTAGGTGCTAGTTCTTGAGCGGACCACATCTGTTCTCCACTTCCGTACCTTGGGTTCTTTTCCCCTCTTGTTTTCTTGTTGTCTTTTTTTTGACCAGCCTTTTGTGAATGCTGGGGATTTTTATTGCTTCCTGCTGGGGATTCCTGTTGTATTCCTCTGCTTCATTGATTCTAAGTGTGCTCCTTTCTCATATGAGCGGGCTTTTGACTTCAATACTTCAATTGTATTCCCTTATTCTCCAGGTGGGTGCCTGATTTCTATTTCTTTTATCCTTGTTCTCCAGGTGGACGCCTGATTTCTTCTTTTCTTTATCCTTGTTCTCCAGGTGGACGCCTGATTTCTTCCTTCCTTTGTCCTTATTCTCCAGGTGGACGCCTGATTACTTCTTTTCTTTGTCCTTGTTCTCCAGGTGGACGCCCGATTTCTATTTTTCTTTGTCCTTGTTCTCCAGGTGGACGCCTGATTTCTTCTTTTCTTTATCCTTGTTCTCCAGGTGGACGCCTGATTTCTTCCTTCCTTTGTCCTTATTCTCCAGGTGGACGCCTGATTACTTCTTTTCTTTGTCCTTGTTCTCCAGGTGGACGCCTGATTTCTATTTTTCTTTGTCCTTGTTCTCCAGGTGGACGCCTGATTTCTATTTTTCTTTGTCCTTGTTCTCCAGGTGGACGCCTGATTTCTTCCTTCCTTTGTCCTTGTTCTCCAGGTGGACGCCTGATTTCTATTTTTCTTTGTCCTTGTTCTCCAGGTGGACGCCTGATTTCTTCTTTTCTTTGTCCTTGTTCTCCAGGTGGACGCCTGATTTCTTCTTTTCTTTATCCTTGTTCTCCAGGTGGACGCCTGATTTTTCTTTGTCCTTGTTCTCCAGGTGGACGCCTGATTTCTTCCTTCCTTTGTCCTTGTTCTCCAGGTGGACGCCTGATTTCTATTTTTCTTTGTCCTTGTTCTCCAGGTGGACGCCTGATTTCTTCTTTTCTTTGTCCTTGTTCTCCACGTGGACGCCTGATTTCTATTTTTCTTTGTCCTTGTTCTCCAGGTGGACGCCTGATTTCTATTTTTCTTCGACATACAACAAACTCCGTTCTACAGGCGGGTCTCCTATTGGTAAGATTAAACTTAGGAAGTGCGTCTCCTATGGTGAAACTAAACCGAGGAAGTGCGTCTCCTATTGGTAATGACATGCCTGTATTTATACTTGTGGGCGACCTAGAATATGGAATGAACAGACAAAATGTATTCCCTCATTATACTGGTGGGCGACCTAGAACTTAAATGTATTCCCGCATTTTACTGGTGGGCGACCTAGAACTTAAATGTATTCCCGCATTTTACTGGTGGGCGACCTAGAACTTAAATGTATTCCCGCATTATACTGGTGGGCGACCTAGAACTTAAAGTATTCCCGCATTATACTGGTGGGCGACCTAGAACTTAAATGTATTCCCGCATTATACTGGTGGGTGACCTAGAACTTAAAAGTATTCCCGCATTATACTGGTGGGCGACCTAGAACTTAAAAGTATTCCCGCATTTTACTGGTGGGCGACCTAGAACTTAAATGTATTCCCGCATTATACTGGTGGGCGGCCTAGAACTTAAAAGTATTCCCGCATTATACTGGTGGGTGACCTAGAACTTAAAAGTATTCCCGCATTATACTGGTGGGCGACCTAGAACTTAAAAGTATTCTCGCATTATACTGGTGGGTGACCTAGAACTTAAAAGTATTCCCGCATTATAATGGTGGGCGACCTAGAACTTAAAAGTATTCCCGCATTTTACTGGTGGGCGACCTAGAACTTAAATGCATTCCCGCATTATACTGGTGTGCGACCTAGAACTTAAAAGTATTCCCGCACTGGTGGGCGACCTAGAACTTAAAAGTATTCCCGCATTTTACTGGTGGGCGACCTAGAACTTAAATGTATTCCTGCATTATACTGGTGGGCGACCTAGAACTTAAAAGTATTCCCGCATTATACCGGTGGGCGACCTAGAACTTAAATGTATTCCCGCATTATACTGGTGGGCGACCTAGAACTTAAAAGTATTCCCGCATTATACTGGTGGGCGACCTAGAACTTAAATGTATTCCCGCATTTTACTGGTGGGCGACCTAGAACTTAAATGTATTCCCGCATTATACTGGTGGGCGACCTAGAACTTAAATGTATTCCCGCATTATACTGGTGGGCGACCTAGAACTTAAATGTATTCCCGCATTATACTGGTGGGCGACCTAGAACTTAAAAGTATTCCCCGGTTTTTGGTGGTTTCCCTGGCGTTGCGTCTTACTGCCATTATCAATCCTTTGTTCTCCTGCAGCAGACAAAAGGATTTAGTCAGTTTTAATCGTGGTGGTAGAGGATGCCTTTCCGGCGAACGATTTTTCTCTCTTCCCCTTTTCTTGCTCTATGTCCCCATAATTGATTAATGGGCAGAGTTGCCTGCTGGGGGTCTCTAGCCTGCTGGGGATTGGCTTTCAATTAATCCCCTTTTCTGCTTTCTCTTTAAGCACATGCTGTGGGAGTCTGTTTTTTAACTCCCGAAACCACTCCCTTTATGAGCTTACTTCCTCCAAAATTGTCGGGCACGATCACTGCATTGCCTGGGATCGGCCTTTAAGACTGTTTGTATTATCCTGCATTGGATGAATTCCCCTCTGGTTTCTGGTAGTAAGCTTTGAAAAATCCTTTCAAGACACATTTTAGGAAAAGAAATAAAAGATAGAAAAAAGAGAAAATCTTTCTGAACCAATATTTTGGTGGGAGAAGAAACTCAAAAGAACTTATCTGGAGGACATGACTGGTTCCCGTGATCATGACGTGCACCACCGATTCCCAACCCAGTCTATTTGTATCAATCGATTTGCCCGATGGTTTGATTTGCCGGGGATGATAAAGGAGTGTCCATTTCGAATGTTGTAGCTTTTGTTGATCTGTCTTGTCGCCTCATAGTGCCCTTCGAGGGGTTTTCACTAATGAGACTCTCTCTTTTCTCTCATCTCCCGGTGCCTTATGGTGCCTGTGAAGGTTTTCACCAATAAGACTCTCTCATTTCATGTCCCTCATCTTACATCGCCTCTCGGTGCCTGTGAAGGTTTTCACTGATAAGACTCTCTCATTTTATTTCTTTCGGGGAATCGGTGTGTTGTAGATACGACCCTCTTTTCTGGAGATTCCCTTGACCATCAATTCATTCCCAGTCTTACGATCCTCTCCTTTGCTGGGGATCGGTGTATTATTCTTGGCCTTATTTGCCGGACTTGGCATCTCTTGAACATTGATCGGGAGGTCTTTTGGACGTTGATGTTGGCACTGGTGTGGGGTTAAAGAAAGGCTATAAAAATGAAAATAATTTGATGGGTGATGTGCTACAACTTTTGGAATCAAACCTTTGTTGGAACTTAAAACATAACCTCTGCCCCAGTTTTCTTGCTTGGGGAATTTATTTTTTACACTTATGTTGCGCTATGTGCGTTACGCACACTGTGCCTATTATGCACACTATGTACATTATGCATCCTATATTCACTATGATGCATACTATGACCGAGCCGTGAGGCGCCTACGTATCCTCTTTGAGGAATCAGGTCAAACGTAGTTCCCACGGTTTTATATTCCTTGATTTTTCTTTTCTTTCTTTTCATTTTCTTTTCCTTTTCTTTTTCTTTTTCTTTTCTTTTCCTTTCTTTTCTTTTCTTTTTTTCGTATCTTTCCCATTAGTGATTCCAAAAGAGGGGTATTGAAAGAATTTGCTTAAGGCTCAAAGGGGGAAGCAAGGGTTAAAAGTGTTTGGATAGAAGAAAGAATTGCCTCCGTCATCTCATTATCCAATAAATGCCAAATACAAACAAATGAACCAAAAATTGCCATAATTAAAGAAATTACGCATAATATCTCTTGACTGCATCTGAATTGATAGCCATGTCGACACATCTACCCTCGACATCTGTCAAACACAAAGCACCGTTGGACAATACTCTGGTCACGATATAAGGCCCTTGCCAATTTGGGGCGAATTTGCCTTTTGCCTCGACCTGATGTGGGAGGATCTTCTTCAATACCTGCTGCCCTACTTCAAACTTCCTGGGGCGCACCTTCTTATTATATGTTCTTGCCATTCTCTTCTGGTACAGCTGACCATGACACACTGCTGCCAATCTTTTCTCATCTATCAGGCTCAACTGTTCCAATCGAGCTTTGACCCATTCATCATCATTAATCCCGGCTTCAGCGACAATTCGGAGGGACGGAATTTCGACTTCCGCTGGTATTACGGCCTCAGTTCCGTACACCAACAAATAAGGAGTTGTGCCTATGGAAGTTCGGACGGTAGTGCGGTAACCCAACAAAGCAAAGGGTAATCTCTCGTGCCATTGTCTGGACCCTTCCACCATTTTTCGCAGTATCTTCTTGATATTCTTATTGGCTGCTTCGACTGCTCCATTCGCCTTGGGACGATATGGGGTGGAATTGCGGTGTGTAATCTTGAATTGTTGGCATACCTCTCTCATCAAGCTGCTATTAAGATTCGCACCGTTATCCGTGATGATCACTTTTGGGATCCCAAATCTGCAGATGATATGGGAGTGAACAAAGTCCACCACTGCCTTCTTAGTTACTGATTTGAAGGTTTTAGCCTCAACCCATTTGGTGAAGTAATCAATGGTCACTAGAATGAACTTATGACCGTTGGATGCTGACGGCTCGATGGGCCCAATGACATCCATGCCCCATGCCACAAACGGCCAGGGTGCTGACATCGTATGTAACTCTGTTGGCGGAGAATGAATCAAATCTCCATGTATCTGGCACTGATGGCATTTCCTCACGAAAGTGATACAGTCGTGTTCCATGGTGAGCCAATAACACCCTGTTCGAAGGATCTTTCTTGCCAATACATATCCGCTCATGTGTGGCCCACAAACTCCAGCATGTACCTCTGCCATAACCGTCGTTGCTTGACTGGCATCTATGCATCTCAACAATCCCAAATCCGGGGTTCTTTTGTACAATACTCCTCCACTGAGGAAGAAACCATTCGACAAACGCCGAAGGGCTCTTTTTTGGTCTCTAGAGGCATGTTCTGGATATATCCCCATTCTGAGGTATTCCTTGATATCATGAAACCAGGGTTCGCCATCTGCTTCTTCTTCTATGGCATTGCAGTAGGCGTGCTGATCACGGACCTGGATGTGTAGAGGATCAACATACATTTTGTCAGGGTGGTGCAGCATTGATGCTAAGGTGGCCAAGGCATCCGCAACCTCATTGTGAACTCTCGGGATGTGTTTGAACTTCACCGATCGAAATTGCTTGCTCAGATCATGCAAGCATTGTCGGTATGGTATGAGCTTTAGATCTCGTGTTTCCCATTCACCCTGAATTTGATGTACCAAGAGGTCCGAGTCTCCCAAGACCAAGACGTCTTGGACATCCATGTCAGCAGCCAAGCGCAGACCCAGAATGCAAGCCTCATACTCGGCCATATTGTTGGTGCAATAGAAGCGTAGTTGAGCCGTAACAGGATAATGCCGTCCTGTTTCAGAAATGAGTACTGCTCCTATTCCAACCCCTTTTGCGTTTGCAGCTCCATCGAAGAAAAGCTTCCAACCCGGTTCCTCAGGTAATTCCAACTCATTTGTATGCATTACCTCTTCGTCAGGAAAATACGTTCTTAAGGGCTCGTATTTTTCATCAACGGGATTCTCTGCCAAATGGTCTGCCAGCGCCTGGGCTTTCATGGCCGTCCTCGTCACATAGATGATATCAAACTCTGTGAGCAGAATTTGCCATTTTGCCAACCTTCCCGTGGGCATAGGTTTCTGAAAGATATACTTCAATGGGTCCAAACGGGATATGAGATAAGTAGTATACGAAGACAGGTAGTGCTTCAACTTCTGAGCTACCCAAGTTAAGGCACAACATGTTTTCTCGAGTTGAGTGTACTTGACCTCATGTACTGTGAATTTCTTGCTAAGATAGTAGATGGCCTGCTCCTTCCTTCCTGTGTCATCGTGTTGCCCCAATACACAACCAAATGAATTTTCCAAGACCGTCAGGTAAAGAATTAGGGGCTTCCCGGGCTTAGGCGGGACCAATACGGGTGGATTAGACAGATACCCTTTGATTTGGTCGAAAGCCTCCTGACACTCTGCCGTCCAACCTACCGCAGCATCCTTTCTCAGCAACCGAAATATGGGCTCACAAGTTGCTGTGAGTTGGGCGATGAACCTGCTGATGTAATTGAGTCTACCCAGCAAACTCATTACCTCTGTTTTGTTCCTTGGCGGTGGCAAATCTCGGATGGATTCAATTTTGGATGGGTCTAACTCAATCCCCCGTCGACTGACGATGAATCCTAAGCAGCTTTCCTGATGGAACCCCGAATGCGCATTTGGCCGGGTTGAGCTTGATATCATACCTTCGGAGTCTTTGGAAAAATCTCCTTAGGTCTGCTACATGGTCTTCCTGACGCCAAGATTTGATGATCACATCATCGACGTACACCTCGATTTCTTTGTGTATCATGTCATGAAACACAGCAGTCATTGCTCGCATGTATGTTGCCCCGGCGTTCTTCAGTCCGAACGGCATTACCCGATAGCAGTAAGTTCCCCATGGCATAATAAACGCTGTTTTTTCCGCATCTTCTTCGTCCATTAGGATCTGATGATAACCCGCATAGCAATCCACAAAGGATCCGATCTCGCGCCCAGCGCAATTATCGATCAGGATATGAATGTTGGGTAGCGGAAAATTGTCCTTGGGACTTGCTTTGTTGAGGTTGCGGTAGTCAACGCACACCCTGATTTTTCCATCCTTCTTTGGGACTGGTACCACATTGGCCAACCACTCGGGATATCGAGTGACCCGAATGACCTTCGCTTGCAACTGCTTAATCACTTCTTCTTTGATCTTTACACTCATTTCTGTTTTAAATTTCCTTAGTTTTTGCTTGACCGGAGGGTATGCCGGGTCAGTGGGCAATTTGTGAACCACTAAATTGGTGCTTAATCCAGGCATATCGTCATATGACCATGCAAAAACATCTTTGAATTCCATGAGGGTTTTGATCAATTCTTCTCTGACATTCGGCTCAATGTGGATGCTAATTTTGGTCTCTTGGACGTTATCAGCGTCTCCTAGATTCACAGCCTCAGTGTCATTCAGGTTAGGCTTGGGTTTCTCTTCAAATTGGCACAGTTCTCGGTTTATCTATTCGAAGGCTTCCTCTTCGTCACATTCAAATTCATCGTCACAAACGACCTCTTGCATCATTGAGTCGGTTTCAGATTGATTTATTAGACTAGGTCGAAGATCCGCTGTGCATGCCATGTCATTAGAACCAGTAAAAAGAGAACTGTTCAGAAAGAAAAAGAACAAAACAAAATTAAAATGGGACAAAAGAAAAGAACTTTATTAAACTTGCGGGATAAAAGGGTTCACACTTTTACAAAAACGAAAGTAAAATTTGGATTACACCCTTGAATAATCCGGACAAAACAAAACACACAAAACATAAATCAAAGCCTACTACCAAGACTCCCCTCGGACAGGAAGAGGAGTAACTGTCCAATTGTTGGTCTTGGCCTCAGGCCCCACAAACTGTATCTCTGCTCTGCTGGAACCTTCTCCAGCTTCCACCATACTGACATCCGCGAATAGCTTCTCAAAACTCTGATTCAGGTCTTCATTTATACCGATCAAAGGTCCTAGAATCTTTAGGACCGGTGACCTCTTGGCACTTGCTTTGACAAAAGACCTTGAGAGGCATGGCACTGGTTTAGGCAGAAACCAGACCCTCTTCTTCATTTTTCGCGCTTGCTTCCTATCTGCTGCAGTTGGTTTGAACCCCAATCCGAAAGTTTCCAGATTTTTAGGAAGGGAGACAGGTTGGACAATCCCTTGAAGCTCGACTCCTAGGCCTTTTCTCGGCACAAATCCATTACCCAGCATTTCTGAGACCATCATGACTGTTGCGGCAGCTACCCTAGGGTGCGGGATGATTTCTCCTTCAGAAATTTTGTTGGCCGACCCTGTATCGAAAATCTGGTAGACCCAAGGACCTTTGTCATCAGCGGTCTCTATGAAAGGTACAATGGTTCCGCCCATGGTGCACGTTGTATCCTCGCCGTGTAACACGACCTCTTGTCTTTCCCACTCGAACTTCACCATCTGATGTAGGGTGGAAGGCACCGCTTTGGCTGCATGAATCCAGGGTCGTCCCAACAGCAGGTTATAAGATACTGTGGCGTCCAACACCTGGAATTCCATGGTAAACAGGACCGGACCAATGGTCAGTTCAAGTACAACATCCCCTACAGTAGCTGTTCCGTTTCTGTCAAACCCTCGGACACAGATACTGTTCTTGTGGATCCTTCCGTGGTCGATCTTTAACTGGTTCAAGGTAGATAGTGGGCAAATATTGGCGCTTGAGCCATTATCCACCAATACTCGAGTTACCACCGAGTCTTCACATTTGACAGCTAGGTATAGAGCTTTATTATGCTCTGTACCTTCCACCGGCAGGTCATCATCTGAGAATGTTACCCTGTTCACCTCGAAAATCTTGCTGGCAATGGTTTCCAGGTGGTTTACAGAAATCTCACTGGGTACATGAGCTTCGTTCAATATCTTCAACAGGGCCCGACGATGCTCCTCAGAATGGATCAGTAATGACAACAGTGAGATCTGGGCCGGTGTTTTTCTCAGCTGTTCGACCACAGAATAGTCTTGTACTTTCATCTTCCTCAGGAACTCTTCAGCCTCTTCTTCGGACACAGGTTTCTTGGTTGCAACTGGGTTGGTTCTTCTTAGCTCCACCGGAGCAAAACATCGACCTGATCGAGTCAGCCCTTGCGCTTCACAACTGACTTCTTCCACCTGTTTTCCTTTGTACATCACCACCGCCTTTTCATATTTCCAAGGCACAGCCCTGCTGTCAATCATCGGCAGCTGGACCACAGGCTTTATGGTCACCCGTTCTCTACATACCCCTTTCAACACGACCGCCGGTGTGGGCGGGATCCCTGGTATTACCAACTTGCTTGGCTCGGGTTTGCTTGTTATGGCGGACGGGCTCTTTCCCAATATCACTACCGGCTTGACGCCTTCTCCCTGCGACTGTACACTCGTTCCTCCACTGGTTGAGACTTCTTTCGGGGCGGCTTGGATCATCATCACTGTTTGTGAGGGTTTTCTCAATTCTCCTCCCTCACACACCAACTCAATCATGTGAGTTTCGTGGTGCGCTGGCAGTGGGTTTTGGTTGATGTTAGGAGCTTCTGGTGTCTGGACCTCGATCTTATTGGTGTCGATAAGATCCTGTATGGCATGCCTTAACTTCCAACACTTCTCGGTGTCATGCCCGAGCATCCCTGAGCAGTATTCACAACTTATTGATCGATCCAAATTCTGAGGTGGGGGATTTGGTTCTCGAGTCTGGACAGGACTAACCAAACCCAATTGCCTCAGCTTGTGGAACAAAGCGGTGTAGGTTTCTCCCAACTCCGTGAAAGTTCTCTGCTTCCGCAACCTGTCATTCCTAGCATCTGGATTTCCCCGGAAGCCTGCCCCTGAAGGGTTTCTATACGCCCTCGGTGGAGGATAGGTGTTTTGTGGTGGTGCATATATGTTCTGGGGAGCCGGCGCGCGTTGTGGGGAGCCGGCGCACGCCCTTGCGGGCGAACCGGAGGTTGGGCGTATGTCTGGGCTTGATGGACGGTGAAATGCGGTTCTTGGGGCGGATAGTAGTGATGTGGTGGGTTGTATGGGTAGTTTGTCCTGTGAGGTCTGGGTTGGTTGTAGTGTGGCCTGCCAGATCCGGACCAACTGTCTGCCTCGATCGAGGCAACTTCTTCTTTCTTTCTTCTCAGCGCACCTCCCGTGCCGCTCTGAATAACCTGGGTCGTTGCCTTGAGTGCCGAGTAGTTCAGGATTTTGTCGGACCTCAGACCCTCTTCTATCATGACCCCTATCTTGACCACCTCGTTGAAGGATTTTCCAACCGTTGTCACCAAGTGACCAAAGTAGGTTGGATCCAATGTCTGCAAGAAATAGTCCACCATCTCTCCCTCTATCATGGGAGGATCGACTCTAGCTGCTTGTTCTCTCCAGCGGAACCCGAACTCGCGAAAACTTTCCCCGGGTTTCTTCCCAGTTCTCAATAATGTGAGACGGTCGGGGACTATCTCAAGATTGTACTGGAAATGACCCGCAAAAGCCTGCGCCAGATCATCCCACGTGTACCACCTGCTGGAATCCTGCCTGGTATACCATTCTAGTGCAGATCCGCTCAGACTTTGGCCGAAATAAGCTATCAGCAGCTCATCCTTGCCGCCTGCCCCCCTCATTTTGCTACAGAATCCCCGCAAATGTGCCATGGGATCACCGTGCCCTTCATATAAATCAAACTTAGGCATCTTGAACCCAGCCGGGAGTTGGACGTCTGGGAAAGGGCACAGATCTTTGTATGCTACGCTGACTTGATTGCCCAGCCCGTGCAAGTTCCTGAAGGACTGCTCCAGGCTTTTGAACTTTCTCAATACTTCATCCTGTTCAGGGGCCTTAGCCGGCTTCTCAATCTCTGCCGGCACTTCCAAATGTGGATTGTAAGCCTGTGGTTCGGGGGCATGAAACGTAGGTAGGCTCGGGGGGATAGTATTGTGTATCGTGAGCCTGAAACAATGGCTCACTGGTCGTTCTTTGCAAAGGGGCTGATGTTGGTCCCACAAAAATGGGAATATTGGGTGTTGGGAGAGGTTGATGGGGTGGTGGAGCTTGGGAATCATGAGGGCTTCTTTCTTGATGATAAAGGGGATTTGGGCGGCTTGTGGAAGGGCCAGAGTGAGGGTATTCCGGCATGTGCCCCAGTGTTTCAGGGCTCTTTTGTGTTTTGGCTATGGCTAGCTGCATTGCATTCATCTCTAGTCCCATCCTTTCAATCTTTTCCATCGCTTCTTTTAGCAACTGGCTCATTGGCCTTTCTTCCTCATTACTATTCTCTGAAGTAGTCATGCTTGTTGCTACCGGTCCTTTGGATCTGGTTTGGTATGAGTGTGTTGCCAGAATTCTTTAACAACTAACTGTCTTCATCAGACAACAACAAACTTCGTTAGCGTTAGAGTTTAACGGATTTAGTCTCAACACATAGAGGATGCAATGCTCCTAGGCAGTTAACCGTTTCTACATGCTTTGCTTTAAACAACATGCGTCATCCCGGTTTGCTCATTTATCCCCTTTTCTTGTTTTTTTTATTTATTATTTTTCCTTTTTTATTTTTATATTTCCTTTTCCTTCTTTATTAAAAGCGGTCGAATCTTATGGGGATTGCCTACGTATCACGTCCCCGCGCGAATCAGACCAGGCGTAGTTCTGCCTTAAAGTAAAGAAACACAAAATTCTTGTGAAATCGTTAAATTCATTCTCAAAATTTTGCTATTACAAATTACTTCAAGCAAGGAATAGCAATAGTACAGACTCCACAGTTCTTAACCCGTTTTGACTAAAAGAAAAGAAAACAACATATGGAAAAGCAACAAAGCCAAATAAACAAGACTCAACCAAAGATTAATTTTCCAACTTAGGGGCCCGCGAGGCATCATTCGGCCTTTCCGCGGCCCTTGGTGTGAGGTCCCTCTGCAGGCTTTTCAACTCATTCATGATTCGGTGGACGCAACCCATGATGGAAACAAGGAGGGTCTTCCGAGGCATTTGCTCGCATGCCAGGCATCTCATGTAGATGTAATGCCCAATCTCGTCGATCCTTCCTCGAATGTTGTCCCTTTCTGCGAACAACTGCCTTATCTGTCGGTTCTTCAATCCTAGTGTTTGCGCATTGTTGGCAAGCTGATCCTGGAACATCTCCATTTGTCTTTCCATTCTGGTCATTGCATCGTAACATCGCCTTCTGTCGGCTTGGGCATCCCGTGTTTGCTTGAAAGATCCTCTCTTGAAGAGAGGCATTCGTTTCCCTTAATGTCCCGATGCTCAGTTCATAATCCCTTATGACTTGTTGCAGGCGCTGCCTCCGGGCCATTGTACCCTTTGCCCACTTGGTCCGCAATCTTGCTGTGCTAGCCTTGGCTCTTTCCAAATCTTCCTGGCATTCCGCAACCTGATCCTTTAACCCCGCTATCAATCTTTTATCCGCCCGGCTTCTCAGCTGGTTATCAGCCTCCTTTTTCATCCTCCGGATCTGAGCTTTGAGGATCTCGCCTTCTCTGATTAATCTGTTCTTTTCTCCCTTGTGGGCAGCAGACTGTAATTGGCATTCAAACCTCATATCCTGAACTTGTTGCTTCAGTTTGCCTGTTTCGGCAAGATATTCCCGCTCTTTGGCCAACCAGCCCCACTGCTCTTGTGAAGATTTGGCAAATTCTTGCAGGTGAGGTCTTTTGGTCGGTCTTCCAGATGATGTCTCCCCTTTGTACCAGGCCTGATACCCGGGCGAAACTTCCCCTTTTGCCCGATTCATTACACAAGTATTTGCTTCTAAGTATTGACATTGGCTCCAAATTTGACGAACCCTTGCTTCAGGAAACTGGCCGTCGGGACTGATCTCGATTACCTGGGTGCTTAGATCCTCGTCTTTCGGCACTATCTGATACCTCCCAAGTTGCCTTAAAACCCGATGCGGCGCGTATGGTTGAATGCTCTTAAGTCCCATTAAGAGAAAATGGGGCCTGGCTGCTGGCATGTATATGACTTCGTCGATCGGTAACCATCCTAGCGCCCACTGTATTTGACTGGCGTTGAGGGTATGGAAATATGAGGTCCATGCTGTGACTCCTTCCGGTAGGTAGGTCTCATTAACTCTGGTATAGAACTCCTCTATGCAGGTCTTTTCAGCGGATCCATGGCTCAGAAACTGGGCTCGGTGACATAGGTGTTCGGTCATCCACATTTGCAACAACAAATTGCAACCCTCGAAAAAGCTTCCTCCGGCTTTGCAAGACGTGAGAGCCCGGAACATATCAGATACTATCATGGGCGCCAACGTACTATCTCTCTGTGTGAGCAACGTACTGACGACCCCTGCTATCTTTATGTCAATATTCCCGTCTTTTCTTGGGAATACTAGTAGTCCTAAGAAAGTTATCATGAAAGCAATCCGTCTATGTTCTTCCCACTTTTGACGATTACTTTTGCTGCACAACTGGTTTTCTGGCTTGTCGAATCCTCCTATGTGACCATATCTTTGATATATGAAACTCATGCTGCAAAAACCTTTTGCCAAGTCAGGGTTATGAATTGTTCTGACTATCTTTAAGGAGTCCAGAAACCGGTGTATTGCTACAGCTCTTGGAGCAATCAGATATTTGTGCCTCAAAGGAGTCTCAGCGCTGCCGATATACCCTGCTATTTCTTCTAAAGTTGGGGTAAGTTCAAAATCCGAGAAATGGAAGACATTGTGCGCAGGATCCCAGTGGGGGACTAGTGCCCTTATGATATCTCCTCGTGGCCTGATATCCAACAAACTCGTGAGGCCTTTCAGATACTTCTTGATTTCGTCATGCCCTTCTTTGCCTAAATCATTCCACCAGAGCCGCAATTGGAGGGGGATTTTACTCATGATTGAAAAGGGTTCATTTGGAGTCGTGCTCATTCTGCACATTTATTAATAAGATTTTAACAAACGACACTTATTCTGATAAAAAACAAAAATATATGCGATTTTTCTCAAAAGGATTTCTGAACACGACCTCTCAGCACTTCATGAACGAAGATTTTTAAGGTTGTGTGAGGAAAAAAACGAGGTGGCCGTCTGTACCAAGGCACCCTTCCGGAGTTCCTTTCGGGAACATTTGGCCATTTTTGACATAAGCGGCATCACCCGGACTTGTTCATGACTCTTTTATCATTTTTCAAAAATAGAAAATTCAACATTGCAAACACGGCCTTTCAATGCCTCGGGGACGAAGATTTTTAAGGCTATGTGGGTCGACTGGACCAAGTCTTAAAAATGACCCAAAGGTGGCTGTTTATGCAAAGTCAGCCTTCCGGCGTCCCATTCGGGAACATTCGGCTATTTATGACAAAACAACATCACCAAAATTAAAATTTGACATATATTTTTTGTTATTTATTTATTTTTGGCTTTTTTAGCAAAAGGTGGGGTTGGACCCGATGAGGGTTGCCTACGTATCTCACATCCGGTGAGAATCAAACCCGCGTAGTTCGGGCAATCAAGGATAAGTAGATGAACTAACTTTTTTTTTTAATTATTATTATCTTTGTGAAAGAACTACTTTAAAAGAAGAAAGGAAGTATTGATTTTCTTTTTTAAAAGAAAGACCTCTAAGATATATTTTTGAATTTTCATTTGTTTGTTTTTTCTTATTCTAAAAAGAAAGTATTTTTGGAATTCTACTTTAATAAAAGAAATGCTTCTAAAAAAATATTTTTGAATTTTGAATTTTCTTTTCAATACTTAAAGAAGAGGGAAAATATTTCGGATTCTTTTTATTATATATATATATATATACGTTTTTTTTTAATAATTAAAAAAAACTTTCTAAAGAAGTCAATAACGGAAAATATTTTTGGATTTTTGTTTCGAAAACTGGGAGTCTAAAAGAACTTTTCTAGACTTTGTAAGACAAACATTTTTGCAACAAATAAAGATATATATACATTTTAGGAAATAATGAAAAACCTTTGGATTTATATATATATATATATATATATATATATATATATATATTTGCAACTAATAACAAACTATTTTTTAAAAAACAAACTATTTTATTTATTTTTTATTTTTATTTTGGCATTTTCATAAACAAATAAATAAATAAAAACCCATTTCCAAACAAGACTCTTTTTTTTATTTTCATTTTTATGGCAAGACAAACTATTTTTTCTAATTTGTTTTTTTTTTTTGAAAAACAAGACAAAGCCACTACTCTTTTTTTCTATTTTTCCCTTGCTTTTAATAAAACAAACTAATAAGACACTTTTTCATTTTCTCAAAATTTCGGCAGAGTTTTGACAGTATTTGTGTATTAGGTTTTTTTCAAAAATAAACAATCAATTACCTAACCGCTATTTCTTTTTTTCAATTTCACAATATTCATAATATTCAAACACCGGTCAGCGAGACAAAATAAATGCACGGAAAACAAATAGGATGCCTCAGGATGGTCTATTATTTTCAGGTTGCTTGTCCTAGACGGACCCAACCCCTGTGTTGAGTCCCCTAAGTCAAATGCACATGATGCAAATAAACGTTCCTACTAGGGATCCGGCATGAAGTCACGTTATTCTATGTTCAAAACCTGGGTCGGTGTTCTAGACAGTGTACCCGAGCGGACAACTCGAGCTGAGGAAGGAGCTCCTTTCCGGGAACCAAAAGGCCAGCCGGCTTAGAAACTTTCCGAGCCTCTTTTATTTAGGGTATGACACTAACAGAATAGGGAGTCTCAACCAGTAAGCACATCCCCGGAGGTAAGAAGAGAAAGGTTTCGGCACAATTTATATATAGTTCAAATAATATTAAAGCGGTAAAAGCATCACTTAGCACATTGAGCCCAAACATATAATAAAATCAGATAATAAATAAAGCCAAATAATAACAATTATTCTAAGCTCGAATTCTTAACCCTGAACCAGTGGTTCTGGGTAAAGAAATCCCCAGCGGAGTCGCCAGAGCTGTCGCACCTCCTTTTCCCGCACCCGCGAGGGCGCAAGGGAGTTTTTCCAATTAAAGGACAATCGAAAGGGGATTTATTTATTTATTTCAGAGTCGCCACTTGGGAGATTTAGGGTGTCCCAAGTCACCAATTTTAATCCCGAATCGAGGAAAAGAATGACTCCATATTACAGTCTGCGTACCAGAAATCTAGATAAGGAATTCTGTTAACTCGGGAGAAGGTGTTAGGCATTCCCGAGTTCCGTGGTTCTAGCACGGTCGCTCAACTGTTATATTCGGCTTGATTATCTGATTTTATACAAATGTGAACTTATGTGCCAATTTTATCTTTTAACCGCTTTTATCATTCAATGTTATTTTTATAGGACTTGCAACGTCGTGAAAACATATCTCGAACCACGTTACATCAATGCACCCGTGGTTATTGACATATTTCGACTCAGTTGAGATTTGGATTTGGGCCACATAAATGTGCACCCGAATTTAGGGAGATATCATTATTAAAGTCGCGCCTAAAGCAACTAGCGCATTATTATTTTGGGGTAGGGCCGTGAAATTTGCTAAACGGCCCGTCCCGGAATCTAAGTATATAATACATATATTTTGTGAGGCCCCGCAATTTGTCCCTTTTATTTGGCGAGGCTCGCCTCATTTTTATTATTATTTTTTTAAAAAGAATTCACAACGTTATGAAAATGCGTCTCAGACCACGTCACAATCAATGTACCCGTGATTAGAAACACATTTCGACTCCGTTGAGACTTGGATTTGGGTCACATAAATGTGCACCCGAGTTAAGAAGGTAACATTATTAAATACGCGCTTAAAGCAACTAGCGTATTGTTATTTTGGGAAAGGCCGTGAAATTCGCTAAGCGGCCTGTCCCGAATTCTAAGAATTTTAATAGGGTTCCTATTATTCCTAACAGCTTGTGCATTTTTGTTTGTCGAGGCTCGTCTCATTCATTATTTTTTAATGGAATTTGCAACGTCATGGAAATGCATCTCCAACCACGTCACAATCAATGTACCCGTGATTAAAGACACATTTCGACTCCGTTGAGATTTGGATTTGGGTCACATAAATGTGCACCCGAGTTAAGAAGGTAACATTATTAAAGGCGCGCCTAAAGCAACTAGCGCATTATTATTTTGGGTAGGGCCGTGAAATTTGCTAAACGACCCATCCGGAATCTAAGTATTTAATACATATATTTTGTGAGGGCCCCGCAATTTGTCCCTTTTATTTGGCGAGGCTCGTCTCATTTTATTTTTATTATTATTATTATTATTATTATTATTATTTATATTTTTAAAGGGATGCCATTTTTGAGCTTTTAACCATACCAAACCTTACAGCTTCTTTACAACTAAAATCTCATAACTTGTTAGAAGTTTAATAAAAAGAGTTTTAGCGAATGAGTATTTCGGGAGTAGTAATAACATGTACTAATAATAATTTTTTTTTGAATGAACTAAGCGAAGGAAAGGACGAACAAATTAACGTCAAACTTAATTAAATGACATCAAATAAACAAGAATCACATAACGCAAAATGAGCAAAAATGCATACGATGAAAACATAAGCAGAAAATTATCATACCAATTTCTATATTGCATCTTCGAACATTTAACGTAACATTTCCTTATCTAATACTTGAGGTTTACTAACCTTTGAACCTCGACAAACTCAGAACGACAAACACGACTCCGACGGAACTCAAGTCGGACCTCACTGAATCGAGGGACAACGACGAAACCTCGGAACAACCTCGACGTAACAGACCTCGACGAACGGCAACGACCTCGATGGAGACTGAAAGCTTGGCCAAAACTGTCAACGCACAAGATGTTGGCTGCTGCTGGATTTTCACGACGCAGCTGGTTGGTTCGAGAGAATGCAACGAAAGGGGTCGTTTGGATGTGAGGAAGGAGGAGACTATGGGGGTCGTCCGGGCAGTGGTTGATTGAGGCTGCTCACAGCAGCAGCAGTAGCGCAATGCAGGAAGGAGCAGCTGCTTGGATTGAGGCTGGACGACGCAATGCAGCAGCAGCAGTAGCGCTGCTCGCTGGTGAGGGACAGTAGGGTTCGAGGGTTATGGAGGTCTGGAGATAAGGAAGGTGATGACGATGATTATGGTGCTTGGACGTGGGGTCGACGACGTTGCTGCTGGTTCGTGAGGGATGGTAGGTTGACGATGGTGGTTGGGGGACGGAGAGGGAGCTGGTCGGAGGTGGTTTTGGTGGGGAAAAGGGTCTGTTTGGTGGTGGTTTTATTTTACAGTAGGGTTTTCGTTAGGAGCAAAAGGGGGAGGAAGATGACGAGCAGTGTACGCCGGGTTTAATGGAGGAAACGCCGGACTGGTTTGACGGAGCGGGGAGGAGACGGAATGGTCGTGTTTTCCGGCGTTCGTTTGGACAGTGGTCGACGGGCCTGTTTGGTTGTTGACTGAGGTGGCGAGACGTAGAGGGGTTAGCTGGACGGGACGTAAGGAATGGTGGTTTTCGACAGTGGGGGTGCCGGGGAAGGTGACGGGATGGAGAGGGAGCTGTTGGTCGCTAGGGTCGTTTGTTCGTTTTCTTTCCAGTAGGTTTTTCTTTCTTTCTTCTTTATGAAGAAGAAAGATGAACAGTAGTTCCCTTCCAATTTTTTCAAAAGTCCTCCCTTTCCCAGTCTTTCCCCGTGCATTTGTATGGTTTTGCCCAGAAAAATAAGCCCCACGCGTGGTGGGGTTCGAGACTTATGTCCCCCACGCGTGGTGGGGTTCCCCATGTGTCCTGGACTCGCTTTATTATGGGCTAGGTCCGAAAATTAGGCCTAAAACCGGGTAGTTTGAACCCGAATATTATTCTTTTGCCCGGACCCGAGAAATAGGAACACATTGCTTAACTAGTCCTATGTAAGCAAAATAACTACCAAAAATAAGACTAGTATTTAAACAAAACTATATCTTTTTAAATATTTTTCAAGATTTTAAATAGCTACAAAATATTAATAAAACTATTTTTTTTGTAATTTTCGTAAATATTAAGATAAAATATGAAGTAATATTTTTTTGTATTTTTCAAAGTTAAAATGACTATAAAATATTAATAAAACTATTTTTGTAATTTTCGTTTTTTTTAATAAAGACAAAATATAAAGTAATATTTTTTGTATTTTTTCCAAAATTAAAACGACTACAAAACATTAATAGAATTATATTTTTTGTAATTTTCGAATTTATATAAAGTACCAAAATAAAGTACAATTTTTTTTTTGTATTTTTCAAGTCTATGAGAAATACATAAACTAAAATTTATATATATATTTTTTGTGATTTTTCTTTTTGCAACGAAATAAAGTAAAATAGTTAAAATGACTATATTAGACCCAATTACATATTTATGCTAAAAAAAATGTGAAAATCCTCGGGGAGGGTCAAAAATCACGTGCTTACAGTTTTGATATTACTTCTAATTTTATGCTAATAAGATGCTAAATTAAGCTAAGAGTAAGATACTTGAAAGGTTGTCTAAATAGTTAAGAAAGCACTAGGGAAGTGACTTTCTCCTAGGTGGATACTTGACGGATTCTCGAGTCTAAGGGTAGGTTGTCATGTTGGGGATTACGATATAACCAATGCACTAAACTTCTCACTTTATACCTCTCGATAGTTTGAGTAATTTTGCCCTAATTGACTTTCTCAAGACCAATTGGGTATGATAATTTGTGCAAGCAATTTAGGTTCAAGTCGGGTATTACTATCTCTAGGTTTAACCCTTTAATTGGGGCTATCAATTTCTTTAATACACCCAAATTCCTTATTGGACTAATTTTCCTAGACTCAAGTTCTCTTTCTCAAGAAGAACCCAAGTCAAATATGCATAAATTAGTGTTTACAACCACTAATTCAACATAGAAAACACAAATTAGTCCAAATATCAAACACCCATAGACATTCAATCCTTAAAACTCAAGACCCATCAAATACCCATACTAGGGTTAAGCCACAATCCTAGCTAATGGGTCTAGCTACTCATGATAATAGAAGAAAACAAAGAAATAGATGAAGAAAAACCCATAAGATTTAATTACAAGCTAATACTTGAAGATTCAACGATAAAACTACGCTAAAATTACTCAAAATGGGTAAGAAATACTGTTCACGAGTGCAACTCAATGTTAAATTACAACTGATGACCTAAAAATGGAAAAATAAACTATTTATACTAGGCCGCATATTTTGGACAAAAATACCCTCGGTCCGCACAAAATCGAGTGCGGCCGCAGTGAGGCTTCTTGGCTTTAAACTCTTCTCTCTAAACTTGGCCACCGCGATCCGCATAAAATGCACCGTGGCCGCGGTGGCTTCTGTTATGGTCCGCACAAAAAGGACCGCGAACCGCATTGGAATTGATTCTCCAAAGTCCCAACTCTCTGAACTCCTTCTTTGCGGACCACACAATATCGAGTGCGGCCGCGGTGAGGCCATTGCGGTCCGCACAAAATGTTTTGCGGCCGCAATGCTTGATTTTCCAAAATTTGCACTCTCTGAATCTCTTCACTGCGGACCGCACCAAATGGAATGCGACCGCAGTGGACCTGTTGCACTGTGCTTGGACTTGTTCTTGGTACTTGTGCATGTTTCACTCCTTTTTGAGCTGGTTTTGACTAGTTGTCACCTTTTTGACCAAACCTTGCAGACAAGTACAACATGCATGCCTTTGGGACTATTTTGTACACATTTTTAATCAAAACACAAGTAAGAAGGAGTGTAAAATGAACCATAATCCCTAGTTATCAATCATCACCTTGGAAAATCTTTAGTGCGCCTCACCCTAGGGCTCGTCCCAAAAAAGCCTTTTAAAACACTATTTAAAAGATTAATTATTTTGGATCAAATTTAAAAAGCCAAAAAATCACTTAAAAAGAAACAGAGGGAGTAAGATTAAGGGTTTGTTTGAAAGCCACATAATAATTGGAATTAGTGTAATTACTAGGATAGTAATTACATCATAGTAATTACGATGACTTGTTTATTTTTCATAATATAACTACAGAGTAATTACAAGCATATTGTTTGGTTACACAAGTATAATTACATAGTTCGATTAAATTTTAAATGAAGTAATTATCAAAATTTAAAAGTTAATATAATAAATATATGCCTATAAATAATTTTTTATAAGTATAAATGATATTATATTTGGTATTTAAGATGCATATTTTTTCTTAAATATACATTAATGAGTAATCATATATTTATAACTAATATTGTAAAAATAATTGATATATATTTTTTCTAGATTAATAATATTTAATTTAACATAATTATAGAAACTAAAAACATACGTCTTGTAAGAACATTATGGAATGCATGTTTGATAGAATAAATTAATATTTATAATTTATAAATATAAGGTCATAACATTATTTAAATGTTTGACAAAACTAATCTATCAATTCTAACTAAAAAAATAAACTGCATGCAATGTGAAATAACAAGCCGACACTACTAAAATAGGTAAATTGGAACCATAAATATAACACAATTTCAAAATCCAAAAAAATAAAAAATAGTTTAGCATATATTCCAACATAATAAAAATAATTTCTAATACAACTTAAGATTAAGAAACAAAATAAGTTTATAACCTCATTCAATAACAAAATTCTACTTTAATGATATCATTCATTACATGCCAAGTTTGTTAATGACTTCATTATTTTTAATATTAGGGGGTGTAATTTTAAAAACAAGAATAATAACGCAGTTACGCTAAATGAAGAAAATAAAACGAATAAGAAATAAAATATACGAGCAATTACACGGAATCACACGAAGTAAAGGTAGTGAAATAAAAGATAATAATGTACAAAGAAAAATATACTTAATAATTTAAAAGTAAAAATAAAATAAAAAGTTATAAAGAAAATAAATTAAAATAAAAATAAAAAGGGAAGAGTTTAAAAGTAACCTTGTAATTACACAGTGTAATTACCACCAATTCTCATCTTCCTCTTGAGAACTGGAGAGTGTAATTACACATCTCCAACTATACCCAATTTCATGCAGACCAATTAATTACTTGGCGAGACAAACATACCAAACTGTATAATGATACCAAACTACAACAACAACAACAACATACCCAGTCTTATCTCATACCGTGGGGTCTGGGGAGGGTAGTGTGTACGTAGAACTTACCCCTGCCTTGTGAGGATAGAGAGGCTGTTTCCAATAGACCTTCGACTTAGGAAAGTATAAGCACCACATTAATAAAAATATGGACAAATCTAATTCCTAGGTGGAGAGGCGTAATTACACCCAAATCCAAACTGTGTAATTACGGCCAAATCCAATTACTAGATGGCTTTCCAAATAGGATCTAACAGAGAATTACCGATTGCACCTAACAACGCATCTTCACATACCAAGAACTACATATCACCCTTCCATTCTAAGTCGAAAAGAGGCTTCTTCATTGACTTCGGGTTGATTGTGAGTTGTGACATTTCCATATGATATCTTTGTTGTGGTGGTGAGTGTTGACTATTCCAAACAAATAAAAAACCAATAGTAGAATAGGCACGGAGGGAAAAGTTCAAACCCCACCTTTTTTAAAGCAGAAGTACTAGAGACGACAATGTTTCCATGGTGTTTGAGATCTCAAGTTGTCATAAGGCATACATGGTAATGCTTATTTCCTTGGATTGTTCTCTTGTAATTCAAAGCTAGTGCTAATGAGTAGTGTATTCATGACATTTCATTCACCTCTTATTAATAAGGCCAAAACCAGAAACCAAAGAAGAGCAATAAACAATCTTTCCTGGCCAGTAAACGGGGTTATACTTCGTAGATTTTGTTTGCGCTTAGAATTGTGACTTTATGAGAGTGTCGAATAAAATTTTGCCTTTAATTAAGATCAAGAAACCAGATACTTATCAGATTCGTGAATCTTTTTTTGACATATAAAAACTTCTAAAAATTAGTATACTGCCTTTAGTGGAGGTTGTTCAAGGCGTGGCTTAGCACTGAAATAATTTTGAACAAACAGAAAACAGAAGGAAAAGGTTGTTTTGTTTGATGTGGATTAACAAATCTTGGATACGCATTTATACTTGCTTCGGCCGAAAGGACAAATAGAAGTTGACCTTTCAAAGGTGATGAGTAGGTTCTCACTGATTTAAAACTTCAAAGTACTAAACTACTGTAGCATACAATATTTGAAATACGAGTAAGAATTAATTATAAGAAATTTTACTTTTTTGAGGTCCTAGGTTGATCCAATTTGCCAGCTAAGAGTCGAAGTGTAACGACCTGACCAATCGTTTTGAGCATTGCTTTTCGCTCGGTAGTTTGAGGGACGAGTATCTCCGCATGATGTATTATGACTTGTGTGAATCGTCGGTTTTTGTTTTCAGTTATTTGGAATCGATTTTGGAGAATGAACTTCATGATTGAAGCTTTAAGTTGCAAGAGTTGACAAAGTTTGACTTTTTAGCATTTGACCTCGGATTGGAGTTTTGATGGTTCCGTTAGGTCCAGATGGTGATTTTAGACTTGAGCTTATGCCCGGAGTTGTATTTGGATATTTCTAGAAGGATTTGGCACTAATTGACAAAAGTTGAAAATTTGAAGGTTTGGAAAGTTCATAAGTTTGACCGGAAGTTGACTTTGAAGATATCAGATTCTGATTGTAGTTCCGGAGATTGGAATAGCTTCGATATGTCATTTGGGACTTGTGTGCAAAATTTGAGTTCATTCCGGATTGATTTGATATGTTTCGGCGCGAGTTTTGGAAGTTGAAAGTTCATTGATTTTGATTTGAGGTGCGATTCATCGTTGCGATATTGTTATATGTGATTTGAGGCCTCAAGTAAGTCCGTATTATATTATGAGACTTGTTAGTATATTCGGACGGGGTCTCGGGTGGCCCCGGTGAGTTTTAGACGTAGTTCGGATTATTTTGAATAGTTTTTCATTTGTTGGTTTTTGCTATTACCTGTTGCTTCTGGCGTTCGCTTGGCCGCGATTGTGTAAGGTGCTTGGTCTGCTGTGAAAAGTTGCTCTCCATGTTCGCAAGAGTATGCACGCGTTCGCATAGAGAGGGGGCTGGTCATCATCGCGTTCGCGTAAGTGTGCACGCGATCGCGTAGTGGTTTGGACTGAGCTGGGCAGAGGCTGTTCTTCTTTAAGTTTGTATGGTCTTCTTCACGTTCGCATTGGGAGTTACGTGATCCCGTAGGGTATATGTAGAGGCAGTGTTGGTTGTCTATCGCGATTGCTGAGGTTTGTTCGCGATCGCGTAGTGTATTTTCAGGGGCAGTGCATTTTCTTCTTTGCGATCGCGATTCTTTGATTCGTCCAGTGATTATATAGTACTATATTTCAGGGGTTTCAACTATTTTTATATATTTGGAGCTATGAAGCTCGGATTGAGGCGATTCCTGAGGCACTTTTCAATGTGTGAATTGGGCTAAGTGTTCACTACTCATTTTTTATTTTATATCATGAATCTATCTTCGTTTTTGGCATTTGATCGAGGGTTCCAAAAGAGAAATTGGAGGGCTTTGTCTAAACTTTCCTAAAGTGAATTTTTGAGTTTTGAACATCGATTCAGATTTGAGTGAAATTAGTACGGTTGGACTCGTAATTGAATGGGTTGTCGGATTTTGTGATTTTCCTCGGGTTCCGAAGTGCGACCTGGGTTTGACTTTTTAGTTGACTTCGAGATTTTGGTTAAAGATTCGACCTTTATCATTTGAAATTGTATCCTTAGATATTATTTGATGCCTTTGAGTTGCTTTTGGCTAGTTTCAAGCCGTTCAGAGGATGATTTGAGTGGTATGGCACTTTTAGTGTATCCACTCGACTTGTTTGAGGTAAGTGTCTTGCGTAACTTTATTGAGAAAATTTTTCCTACTAATTGCTATTATTTGCTACATGCGGGGGTGATACATATATGAAGTGACGAGCGTATATGCATGTGCCACGGTTAATCATGCTCGGGGGTAAATTATACTATATATTGTGCCTTGTAGAATTACGTGACCTTCTTGCTTCATGTCGTACTTGACTTCTAGATTACTAAGAATATGGAATTAAATGTTAGAAACCAAGGTTTAGTTTATTATAACTTGATTAAAATTTGACGGAATGTTGAGAAACATTGATGTATCTAATTCGATCATCATTATGCTTAATCACTAATATATTGCTAATCATTATTCTTGAGATATTAGATTCTATACTTGAGTTGTAGATCATTTTGAGAATTTTTGAAATATTTGAACTATAAGGTTCTTGAGGGTTTATTGAACTATTTTCGGCTTGAAAGTTGTGATTGAGATTCATTTGAAATATTCTTTTAACCACTCTCCTTGATGTTATTTATGCTTCCTACCTTGCTTTTCATTGATATACATATGCTTGGTGAGGAAGAGTGTAAAGCACGAAGGGTGATGTCGTGCCATTACATATATATTATCATGTAAGGGAGAGTGTAAAAGCGCGAAGGGTGATGCCGTGCGATTTCATATATCTTATCAAGTGAAGAAAAGTGTAAAGCACGAAGGGTGATGCTGTGCCATTTTATTTGAGAGTAAAAGCACGAACGGTGATGTCGTGCCATTTCATTTGTATTATCCCGATCACATTTACATTATTATCTGAGGATGAGAGTAAAAGCATGAAGCGTGATATTGTGCCATTTCATTTATATTACCATGTTTTTATATTATCATGAGTTCATAGCACGAAGGGCATTTCTGTGCAGGCGAGGATGAGGGACATGCCTTATGTTGTGATATCTTTTCCTTGTGTGTACATTTATACCTTTACCTGAAGTTATTACTGTTGCACCTATGTTATCTACGTGACTTGTCATTGTTGTGCTGTCTTTGTCCTCAATCTCGATTGTTGTTGTATTGTCCATGCCTTCTATCTGTTTAACTTGCAAATATCTTGTCTTCCTTCCTTCTTTCATATCTATATCCATGTCATTTCTATTTTGTTGCACTTTTGTACAAGCTTTCTACCATGTTAGTCATTCATGCCTCTACTTGTTAGCTTATAAAGATCATGTTTTCCTTTCTTATTTATTATATCCACATGTAGGCCTTCTACCATGCTAGTTAGGTGAAGTTTATGTTCCTCTTTCATAATTGCTATCATTACTCCTATGCCTTCAACCTAGTCTATTACCGTTGTCCATATATATTTCCTTATCCATAATTATTACTTGTGTATTTCCTACTTTGTCATTACTGTTATCGGCATTTCTGCCACCTGGTTGGTATTTTTATATGCATATTTGGTGAGAATGAGATAAATACATGAACGGTGTTGCCGTGCTATTGACTTGATATCTTGAGTATGTTTCTTACACTATGAAAGTTATGGAGTTAGTATCATGGTTTGTTGGTTATCGCTCTAAGGAAAGGATTGGTCAAGATATGGAAATGTTAGATTGTAATCCCTTCTAATACTCATTTATTGCTTCGCATATTCGTTTCATGTACCCTTCTCTGTTATATTGTAGTATTGTTCTATTGCTAGTTTACTGTATAAGTTATATAAGTGAGTATTTTTTAACCAAAAAGCCTTGTCACTACTTCACCGGTGTTAATCAAGATACTTATTGAGTATATGAGGTTGTGTGATGACCCAAAAGGTTATCACTTGTTTTAAAAGTAAATTCTGTATTTCGAAGCCTCAAAAACCTCTTTCGGCATCACCTCGATTGATGTGCGCAGTCCGGGCGCATAGCCGGAAAGCCATTAGGTGAAAATCTGTGAAAAATAATGAATTTTGACTTTAAAATGGATTTAAGTTGACTTCGGTCAACATTTTGGGTAAACGGACCCGGACCCGTGATTTGACGGTCCCGGAGGATCCGTAGAAAAATATGGGACTTGGGCGTATGCCCGAAATCGAATTCCGAGGTCCCAAGCCCGAGAAATGAATTTTTAAAGAAAATTATTTTCTGAAATTATTTATGAATTTTGGAAATGAAATGTGTTTAAAATTTGATGGTATCAGGCCCGTATTTTGGTTCCGGCGCCCGATACAGGTCTTATATGTGATTTAAGATAAGTCTGTGAAATTTGGTAAGAAACGAACTTGAAATGATATGAATCGGACCTTATTTGAGGAAATTGGGGAAATTTGAAGTTCTTAAGAAATTTCATGATTTTGATGCTAAATTCATAATTGTTGATGTTATTTAGTGATTTGAATGCACGAGTGAGTCCGTATGATGTTTTTAGGTTGGTGTGCATGTTTAGTTTGGAGTCTCGAGGGCTCGGGTGAGTTTTGGATAGGCTACGGGGTGGATTTTGGACTTGGAAAATTAGAGGTTTTCAGCTGGTGTGACCAGGTCTGCAGGCTTCGCAAATGCGAGCTCGCAAATGCAAAGAATGGACCTGGCAGCCTGAGTCGCAAATGCGATTGTTTTCTCGCAAATGCGATTTCACATTTGCCAACGGTCTCTCGCAAATGCGATGATGACTGGAAAGCTGAGTGGATCACAAATGCGATATTTGCTTCGCAAATGCGAAAGACCAATTTTTTGAGGGGTTCGCAATTGCGAACGCTGGTCGCAATTGCGACATCAGAGACCTGTAAGTTCATAACTTGACGCATTTCAACCATTTTTCACACTCTTTCAAAACCAAAACACCCTAGGGCGATTTTTCAAAGACAACTTCTTTTCCAAATCGATTGTAAGTCAATTTTAACTCGTTTCCTTCAATTATTAACATCTTTTCACATTATTTCAACTCAAAATCAATGATTTTCATGGGGGCAAATTGAGTGTTTTGGGTAGAACCTAGGTTTTTCAAAAATTAGGGATTTGGACCTCGATTTGAGGTCCAGTTTCAAAAAAAAATTTATATATTTGAGTTCATGGGGGAATGGGTAATCGGGTTTTGGTTCGAACCTCGGGTTTTGACCATGTGGGCCCGGGGCGATTTTTAGACTTTTTGGGTAAAACTTTAGGAAATTCATTTTCATGCATTAGAATTGATTCATTTAGCATTTATTGATGTAGTTAAGTAACTTGTGGCTAGATACGAGCGAATTGGTGGTGGAATCAAGAGGTAAAATGATAGTAAAGACTTGAATTGTATTCGTGACATAGAGGTAAGTGTTTGGTCTAACCTTAGCTTGAGGGATTAGGAGTCGAGTCTTATTTGCTATGTGGTATTTGTCGAGTATGACGTATAGGCATGGTGAGAGTATCTATACGTTGGTGTCAAGCATGCCCGTGAGTCTTATATTGCGGTAATTATGACTTTGTCGTATAATTCATGCTTTGGTGATGATTTCTATTGTTGGGCAATATTTGTGGAAGTAATTGTGACATTTGAATATTGAGGAGCGTTGACTCAAGTTGTATAATGAAATGTGAAAGTATAAGTGGTAATTGAACCTTTAGAGCATTGGCTCAAGTTGTGACATGAGTTGTGAAGTAATAGTGAAAAAGAGAAGAGAATCTTATTGTTGCCTCCCTTACCGGGATATTATTGCTTTTAATGCTATCTCCCTTGCTGGGATATTGATGTTTTGATGTTGTTCCCTTACCGGGACTTGATTGTGAACCATTGTTCCCTTGCCGGGATTCTTATTATAATTCATTTATTTTCTTGCCCTATTGTTTGTGATTGTTGTTTGGGTGAGGAGGAGCATTAAAGCACGAAGGGTGATGCCGTGCATTTTTTTGGTGAGATAGTGATAAAGCACGAAGGATGATGCCGTGTATGATTTTGTGAGGAAGAGTGTAAAGCACTAAGGGTGATGCTGTGACGCACGATGTCCCATTCCATGCCTATTATATTAATTTTATGGTGAGGATGAGAGTAAAAGCATGAAGGGTGATGCCGTGCAATTTAAGTTGATTCTTATGGTGAGGACGAGAGTAAAAGCACGAAAGGTGATGCCATGCACTTGTCCTTGATTTTTCTGATTCTTGCTAATAATTGAGTTATGTTGTCCTTTACGTTTACTTACTGATTTTCTGTTGTTACTTGATTTTATTTCGATGTTATAGATTCCCTTACCCTATTTGCCTTGTGATTTGTTGCTTGGGTGAGGAAGGGTGTAAAGCACGAAGGGTGATGCCGTGTATTTTTTTGGTGAGAGAGTGTTAAAGCACGAAGGGTGATGCCGTGTATTGTTTTGGTGAGAGAGTGTTAAAGCACGAAGGGTGATGCCGTGCACTTGTCTTTGATTTCCTAATTTTATTGATAACTGAGTTACGGTTTCTCTACATTTAATTGTTGGTTTCCTGTTGATACTTGTTGTACCTCGCAGCAAGATTTCCCCTTCCTATTTTCAATTGAACTATGTTGATCCTCATATTTATTTGTTGTTCTTCTGTTATTATTTGATGTTTCCCCTCAACATGTTTCCCCCTCCCATACTTGATTGTATATTACTGTTCTTCTTTTCTGTTGTATGTAGTTAAACTGCACAGGTTTATTTGATAGTCTGGTCCTAGCCTCATCACTACTTCGCCGAGGTTAGGCTAGACACTTACCAACACATGGGGTCGGTTGTGCTAATACTACACTCTACATTCTTTTGTGCAGACCTCGGTGTTGTAGACTTCGGACCGTAGTGAGATTGTTGTTTCTTGTTTATCAAGCGACCCAAGGTAGTCCTGCAAGTGTCTGCAAGCCTTGACGTCTCCTTCTATCTACTATTCCTATTTCTTTCATGTATTTCCAGAGACAGTGTTGTATTTCTTTCTTTCAGACCTTTATTTGTAGTACTCTTAGACCGGTTGTGAAGCCGTGACTCCAGTTCTGGGTAGTCTTGTTTAAACAGTTGTATTAGTTATACTTAGTAATTTTATTATTTTTCTTCCGCTTGATATAAATTCCGTTGTTTTTAAGTTATTGCTCATAATTTCTTGTAAAGGATTAAAATGAGAAAAAGGTAATGTATTCAAACAATTGGTTTGCCTAGCTCACACTAGTAGGCGCCATTACGATTCTCGAAGGTGGGAATTCGGGTCGTGACAAGTTGGTATCAGAGCTCTAGGTTACATGGGTCTCACAGTTTACAGACAAGCTTAGTAGAGTTTGAGGGATCGGTATGGAGACGTCTGTATTTATCCCCAGAGGCTACAGAGTTAGGAAAAACTTCACATTTATTCTTTCCTATCGTGTGGTTTGGTTTCTCAATGCTAATTGAATTTCTACTCTGTTCTTTCACAGATGGAGAGAACACGCGCTTCCTCATCAACTGACCAGCAACCCGAGCCCCCAACAACAGCTCCCACGAGGGGCAGAGGCCGAGGTCGTGCTAGAGGCCGAGGTAGGGGCAGAGCTCTGCCCAGAGCAGCAGCACCAACGACGGAGCCTCAGGTTGACTTTGATGATGACGTTTCAGCCCCAGCAGTTCCAGTGGGCCCAACTCAGGTCCCAGAGGGGTTTATTGCTACCCTGTACTCCAGGATGCTCTGGTCCGTCTAGTGAGCCTTATGAAGAATGTCACCCGGGTAGGCTTGCTTCCTGTAGCCCCAGTCATCTCTCAGGCTGGAGGAGGAGCTCAGACTCCTGCTACTTAAACTCCAGAGTAGGTAGCTCCCCAGTTCCAAACTTCAGTAGTTCAGCAAGTTGGAGCAGTTCAGCCAGGTGTGGTAGCTCAGACTGGTGATGGAGCAGCTATGTCTACCGATGCTTTGTGGAGGTTGGACAGGTTCACCAAGCTCTGCACTACTACTTTCATCGGTGCATCTTCTGAGGATCCCCAGGATTATCCAGACAACTGTCATGAGGTTCTCAGGAACATGGGGATAGTGGAGACCAATGTGGTCGATTTTGCTACTTTTCGATTATCAGGATCCGCCAAGACTTGGTGGAGAGACTATTGTTTGGCTAGACCAGCCGGATCACCAGCTTTGACTTGGGAGTAGTTTACTCAGCTATTTCTCGAGAAGTTTCTCCCTATTACTCAGAGAGAGATCTATCGGAGGTAGTTTGAGCATCTCCAATAGGGTTATATGACTGTTACTCAGTATGAGACCAGATTCATCGACTTGGCCCGTCATGCTCTTATCATACTTCCCATCGAGAGAGAGAGAGAGAGGGTGAGGAGGTTCATTAAGGGACTTATTCAGCCGATTCGATTTCAGATGGCCTAGGAGCCTTGGAGCGAGATTTCTTTCCAGGAGGCGGCCAATGTGGCCAGGAGAGTTAAGATGGTTCTATCGTAGGGAGGTGGTCAGGGGTCTGACAAGAGGCCTCGTCATTCAGGCCGATTCAGTAGTACATCGTCTGGAGGCAGAGATTCGTATGGTAGAGACCATCCTCCTAGGCCTTTCCAGTCAGCACTTCAAGTTTCTCACGGTGCTTCAGGTGGTCTTGGTTCCCATATGCAGTAATTTGATCAGCAGTCCTATAGTGGACCACCAACTCCTATCAGTGCACCGCCTCTTCAGAGTTTTCGGGGTGGTCATTCAGGTCGTCAGGCTCAGCAGTCTCAACAGCTGAGGGCTTGTTATACTTGTGGTGATATGGGTCACATTGCTAGGTTTTGCCCTCGAGCACCGAGTAGCGCTCAGCATCAGGGTTCCCGTGCCATGGTTCAGGCACCGAGTGTTCCACATCCCGCCCAGCCAGCTAGAAGTGGGGTTAGAGATGCTAGAGGTGGAGGTAGAGGTATTAGAGGTGGAGCTCAAGCCGCTAGAGGTGGGGGCCAGTCAGCAGCAGGTCGTCCCAGAGATGTAGTCCAAGGTGGTGGGGCCCAGCCCCGATGTTATGCTCTTCCAGCCAGGCCCGAGGATGAGGCTTCCAATGCAGTTATTATAGGTACTGTTCTAGTTTGTAGCAGAGATGCTTCGGTTTTATTTGATCCGGGATCTACGTACTCCTATGTATCATCTTATTTTGCACCGTATCTGGTCATGCCTAGTGATGTTTTGAGTACCCTTGTTTATGTGTCTATACCGGTGGATGATTCTATTGTGGTAGATCGAGTCCATCGTTCATGTGTAGTTATGATTGAGGGTCTTGAGACTCGTGTAGATTTGCTTCTTCTGGACATGGTTGATTTCGATGTCATATTGGGATGGACTGGCTATCACCTTATCACGCTATCTTGGACTGTCATGCCAAGACTGTGACTTTAGCCTTGTAGGTTTTACCTCGTTTAGAATGGAGAGGGACTCCTAGTCATTCTACTCGTAGTGTTATCTCATATTTGAAGGCTCGGTGTATGGTCGAGAAGGGGTGTTTGGCCTATTTGGCCTATGTTCATGATTCTAGTGCTGAGGTTCCTTCTATTGATTCTGTGCCCGTTGTTCGTGAGTTTCCTAAGGTATTCCCTTCAGACCTGCCGGGTATGCCACCCGACAAGGATATTGACTTTTGCATTGAATTGGCTCCGGGCACTCAGCCCATTTCTATCCCGCCCTATTGTATGGCCCCTCCTGAGTTGAAAGAGTTGAAGGAGCAGTTGCAAGACTTGCTTGAGAGAGGTTTCATTAGACCGAGTATTTCGCCTTGGGGTGCACCGGTATTGTTTGTTAAGAAGAAGGACGGATTGATGAGAATGTGTATTGATTACCGATAATTGAACAATGTTACAATCAAGAATAAGTATCCCTTGCCGAGGATTGATGATTTGTTTGATCATCTTCAGGGTGCCATGGTATTCTTGAAGATTGACTTGAGATCTGGCTACCATCAGTTGAGGATTAGGGCATCCGATATCCCTAAGATAACTTTTCGCACTCGGTACGGGCATTATGAATTCTTGGTGATGTCATTCGGGTTGACAAATTCCCCAGTAGCTTTTATGGATTTGATGAACCGAGTGTTCAGGCCTTACTTGGATTCATTCGTGATAGTCTTCATTGATGATATTTTGATCTATTCCCGTAGCCGGGAGGAGCACAAGCAGCATTTTAGAGTGGTTCTTCAAACTGAGGGATAGTTAGTTGTTTGCTAAGTTTTCGAAGTGTGTGTTTTGGCTGAGTTCAGTTGCATTCCTGGGTTATCTTGTATCAGCAGAGGGTATTCAGGTTGATCCGAAGAATATTGAGACAGTCAAGAACTGGCCTAGACCAGCATCAGCTACAGAGATTCAGAGTTTCTTGGGATTGGCAGGCTACTATCGTCGGTTCGTGGAGGGGTTCTCTTCTATCGCATCCCCGATGACCAGGTTGACCTAGAAGGGTGCCCAGTTCAGATAGTCAGACGAGTGTGAAGCGAGCTTTCAGAAGCTCAAGACAGCTCTGACTACGGCACCGATGTTGGTTTTGCCCACAGGTTTAGGGCCTTATGTAGTTTATTATGATGCATCTCGCATTGGACTTGGTACGGTGTTGATGCAGGATGGCAAGGTCATTGCCTATGCTTCGCGGCAATTGAAGATTCATCAAAAGAACTATCCGGTTCATGACTTGGAGTTAGCAGCCGTTGTTCACGCATTGAAGATTTGGAGGCATTATCTGTATGGCATGGCATGTGAGGTATTAACGGATCACAAGAGTCTGCAGTATTTGTTCAAGCAGAAGGAGCTATATTTGAGGCAGAGAAGGTGGTTGGAGATATTAAAGGACTATGATATCACCATCTTATATCATCCGGAAAAGGCCAATGTAGTGGCCAATGCTTTGAGTAGGAAGTCAGCCAGTATGGGCAGTCTTGCTTATATTCCGGTCGGTGAGAGACCGCTTGCTTTGGATGTTCAGGCTTTGGCCAATCAGTTCGTGAGGTTGGATGTTTCGGAGCCCAGCCGTATGTTAGCTTGCATAGTCTCTCGTTCTTCTTTATTGGAGCGTATCCGAGATCAGTAGTATGATGATCCTCATTTGTGTGTCCTTAGAGACACGGTGTAGCATGGAGGTGCCAAGCAGGTTACCTTAGAAAATGGTGGAGTTTTGAGATTGCATGGTCGAGTTTGTGTGCCTAATGTGGATGAGCTTCGAGAGTTGATTTTAGAGGAGGCTCATAGTTCCCGGTACTCTATCCGGGCACCGCGAGAAACATGAGGGCAATAATAAAAGATCTCTTTGACAACTGTAAAGAAAAAGGGGGCTGGAAAGGGGTTCAAGAGTTGGGTATAAATATGGGCGATCAATTTTTTTTTAAAAAAAAGGAAAAAAAAGAAGAAAAAACAACATTTTGGGAGCTTTGAAAGTGATCAGTTTCTTTTAGAGAGTGCTGGAGAGTTTAAGAACAGAAAACAAAAAGAAAAATACTGTTTCATTGCATCCGTAGATGTAATTCGAATTCTGGACAGTGATTCTCATTCCTTTTGATTGCTTAAGTGGTTCAGTGGTCTACTGGTTCAGTTTTGGGTTAATACAAGCTTGGTTGAGTCTGTTTGTCTTGGTATTTGCTGCTGCTGTTGGTTTACAACCTTTCTGGTTTTTTTTTTCTTTTTTTCTGGAGTATTGATTGAGTTGCTACTGCTGGTGTATTGCTGTTGTATTGACTGCTACTAGCCTGCTGCTGACTATTCTTTCTCCTCTTCTTGTGTTGCATTTCTCCAGGTACACATTTGAACCTGTTTTGGTTTAATTTCTCCAGTGGAATGGAAAGGCAATTGCTGTTTGACATTCATTAAAGCTTTACTATTTTTTTTTAGTTTATTATGATACAGTTAGCTTTAAGATTTATATGATAAATTTGTGCATTAATGCGCCTGTAAGGGACTATTTGGATTATTAACATGCTATGTACTGTTTTGTAACTTGTGGACAATAGGTACCTGTATAATTAGGATTGTTGTTTAACCGATTTGAGTTGTTTTGAATTGTGATGGATTGTTAACTCTAATATATAACTCATTTCTGTTGAAATCAAGTCCATAGTGTCAAATAGTTTCACTGTTCGGGTTAATTGCTCGCCACACCAAAAATCAAAGGCAAATCACAGCAAATAGGTGCATATTTACGTTAGTCCAGGTCACGTATGTTTAGTTTCGAATTGGAAATTATCCATGACTCCTGTGTGATTTAAATCATTATTGGATAAGTGATTCGTTAGAGTGAGTTATAGGTAAGACCATTCCTACTCTAATAGGGATGAGCAAGCAATTGTGAGTTATGTTCTAAACCAAATGAGAATTGAGCTATATGTTAAAATCAGTGCTACAATAGCTTAAAAATGATGTCAATCTCGAGTGCAAAAATTAGAAATTATGAGTTTGATGCAAGTATGATTAATTCTGTAAATTAGCTTCCCCCTACACCCATTGATCAAGTTGGACTGTCATGATCCCTGAGGCCTAAATAATTCTTGCCCTAGCTATGGAAGTTCAATTGATAGGATACTAGGCGTATGAACCATTGCGGGCTCAGGCGGCCCATTTTCTGTGAAATGAAACTTTGGTCGTGTACTGGAAATGTCCCGCTCTCTTTGTTCAACTCTGGGGCTTAACTGTTTGAAATCAAGTTATGTAATTTCGGATCTTTCACGCATATTAATTAACTAGGACTGCTTTCATTTTAGAGACGAATTAAATAGAAAATTATAGATTGTTTTAGGATGGACCTTTAAAAATAATAAAAATAAGGCGAGCTTCGCTTAATAAAAATGCATAAATTGCGGGGCCCTCATGAGAAGTATATATTCAAATCCTTAGATTTCGGGAACGGGCTGTTCAGCGAATTTCATGGCTTTCCCCAAAAATAATAATGCGTTAGTCTCTTTAGGCGCGTATTTTAATAACATTGCCTCCTTAAACTCGGGTGTGCATTTATGTGACCCAAATCCAAACCTCAATGGAGTCGAGATGTGTCAACAACCACGGGTACATTGATGTGACGTGGTTTGAGACGCGTTTTTACGATGTTGCAATTCTCTTTTAAAATAATAATAATAATAATAAAGCGGTAAAAAGTTAGAATTTGCATATAGGTTCAACATGTATTAAAATCAGATAAATAAGCCGAATATGGCAGTTGAGCGACCGTGCCAGAACCACGGAACTCGGGAATGCCTAACACCTTATCCCGGGTTAACAAAATTCCTTATCCGGATTTCTGGTTCGCAGACTATAATACAGAGTTAATATTTTCCTCAATTCGGGATTCAACCGGTGACTTGGGACACCATAAATCTCCCAAGTGGCGACTCTGAAACTTTTAATATAAATCCCGTTTCGATTGTCCTTTAATTGGAAAAACTCCCTATATACGCTCTTCCGGGGGTGTAAGTAAAAAGGAGGTGTGACAATGGGTTCGGGTTTATCTGGGTAAAAATTGAACCGTACGGGTTACGGGTTGAGAGTGCCGGACCGGGCCGGGTTTAGTATTTTTTTTTTTGTATTTTGCATAACTATTGTAAGTTATATTAATATAAAGAATACAAGTAAGATGGAAAAAAATTGCACTTATAAATTTCAAGTGCTACATTTATTTCAAAATTCAAACTTACAAATTGAAAGGTTTACATTTAACAACAAGTAAATTAACCAAAAAGAGTAAATTCAAAGGTTTTGCATTGCCTTAGTAAGTTCTTCATAATCAATATGAACTGACTGACCTTCTTCTGGAGTGTTAAATTCGGATGGGTTACCATGTGTTAATATATCTCTAAGTTCCTCGTCTTCTGGGCTATCAACATCTTCACGTCCTTGATTTCTTCGTTCCGATCTAATCCAATCTCTGAAACATACTAAAACTTCCAAAGCATTGCTTCCCAATGAGTGACGGGTGTCTCCAAGGTGTTGTCTTGCTTGGCTAAATGCACTCTCTGATGCAACAGTTGAAATTGGCACATTCAGCACGTCCCGAGCCATAGCGAAAAGAACAAGAAATTGCTTTCCATTCTCATGCCACCATCCCAACGGTGAAAATTTCTTTGTGCGAGGCTCTTTTTGCTTCTGCAAGTAGAATTGAAGTTCATCAATGTTCCTGCTACTGGTTTGTGTGTTAGAAAATATAGAAAAAATATTAAAACTATCAAGGCCTTCTTCATCATCCACATTAGCAGAAGTGATACAGTGCATAGTGGGATTAATATTGCCTATACTACGAGCAACATTATCAATTACATTTGCATAATAATTATATAATTGTTGTAAATATTCATTTAGCTTATTCATACAAGTATATAAATCTGGGGTTTCAGTTGATCCAATCTCCATAGAAGTATATAAATCGTTCATTAATTGGTGACAATCAGACATCTTAATAGAAGGATTTAAAACAACACCAATTAAGTAAATCGGAGGAATTGGAAAGAAATATTTTTTGAATTTTGCTTGCATTTTTTCAACAACATCCCTATATTTTTCTTTCTTCTTAAATTCAAAGAATAGAAAAGAAATTTCAGCTATATGTAATAAAGCCATAGTAATAGTAGGGTAATATGCTCCAGAAAACTCAACAGTAGTTGTATAAAATTTATGTAAAAATTTAACAACATCATTAATGATCTCCCAAGTAGTAGTTGTTAACATACGATTTGGATCAGTACAATGCGCATTAACAACTTCAGTTATTGGGAATCTATATTTTTAGCAACATTTTAGAAATATATATGTATAATTCCATCTAGTAACAATTTCGTCTGGCATGAATTTGGGTTTAAGGTTATACTGGACACACTTATTCTTAAATTCCTTTATTCTAGATTGTCTATTATTTCCTTGAATAACACCAACTGCTCTTCTAACATGAGTAATCTCAGTTAAAAATAAATCAACACCACTTTTAATAATTAAATTATAAACATGATATGCACACCTAACATGAAAAATTTCATCAAGAGGTGGTTACAAATGCAGTTTTAATATTGAAATTGCGGCATTATTGTTAGAAGCGTTATCAAAAGACATACACAATACTTTTTGCTTGAGATTATAAAATTCAACACATTCACAAATAGTACTACTTATAAACGCAGTAGTATGACTCTGATCTTCATCATATTTAAAAGCGATAATACGTTTTTGCATACAAGTAGTATCATCTATCCAATGACATGTAATTATCAAATAATCATTTCCATTAACAGCATGAGCAATATTAGAAGTTAGACAAACTCTACAAGGAAGGTGGCTAAACAAATAACGTATGTATGTTTGATATTGTCCATGAAGTCTAAAAATATCAGCTCTACAAGTACTTCTAGGGATATCTTTAAATAAATGATTGTAAATCCTTTGAATATACATAATAAGATATGATGAAGAAGCAAAAGAAAAAGGAAGACAACCTAAAGCAATCATTTTTGATAACTCCTCACGATCCTTCATTTTATCATATTTCACAAGACCACCGTAGTAGGGTTTAGAGTTAATTGATTTCCATCTCCATCAGATCCCCATTCTATAGGATGCTCAGTTCTCATATGTCTACTAAGTATCCCAGTCCCCCCTAATTGTACCCCTAATACATAATTTTGTAAAATAATATTAGTTTTCTTAAAACGAAACTTTGAATAAATAATTATAATTATACTTGGAAGAATAAAGTACAAATTTGTGAAAATAATAATGTAAAAGTAAATTTTCGTAAATCACAAAAGGATAAAAATATTAAAAAGGAATAGATAAAGTAGAACTCCGTTTTGGTGCACTTCCTTGTTGGATTATCACCCTCAATACGGTGATTGAGTTGTGACTTTTATTTAGGATGTACTTGCTACAATTGATCCCATATCCCTGTTTGTATGAACCAAATATAGCACACAAAACTTCTTTTCTTTATTTGTTTTCCAAATTCCAAGAGAGTATATTTCTTTTGATGACATCAAATGGTGTAGTGAAGTACTGGATCTCTCTTGCAAAAAAAGTTGTTGAACCTTTGAATGAAAAGAAAACACGAGGTGAAACATATTGAAAATTAGCATGAAGCCTTTTGCAATGGACTATAGTTAGAAAATCCAATTGACTTTCTACCGCTTGGCACTTTCAATTGAATTCCACATACTTTTATATCAGTCCCTCGTCTTTTTAGAATACTCCATTAACATCTCTACAGAAGAAATTCTCTAGTTACCGCTTGCCTGTTATCCAAACTTTTCTTCCTCCATTGATTTGTTTTTTTTCTTTCTTGATAGCAAATCATTTAATTTCTTCATTTCCGCTTGTGAACCATATATCATTTTCTATATATGATAACTTCTTGCATAGTCTTGAAACGGATCAAACTCTCAAGAAACACCGTTATATTTGGCGATCCCACTTTGATTATAATCTCATAAAGTTAAAACCTTCATAAATTATTAGTGTAATTATTTTTAGCTAAGGCACATACGTCCAACGTATGCTTCTTCTGAATTAGTTTGCAGTTCTTTGATGATTGCGGCCTTCAAGAATATGTATGTCGTTCCCTCTACAATATGTTTGCCTTTGTTTGACCTTATTTTTTTCCTCAAGATTCCACTTTTGAAATATTTGATTTGGCTGCTTCTTCACACAGTATTACTGTCATACTCTTCTTCGCCATCCTTTTATACACTGCAATAAAAATATACTTAACTTTTAAACCAAAATAGTGTATGAATTCATACACAAGTAAAGTGGCTTACAAATAAATACAAAGAGTGACACAGATACAAAGAGGATCACATAATTATATTGCAAGTTATTTTCGCAACGCCGGCGGGTTTTCACGGATCGTGACGCCCTCTTCCTCTTGTATCAAAATGATTCTCGGGTGAATCAAACAAATTGATGCGAGATTGTTCGCAACAAATTTGCTTCATTGTTTTCTATTTAGGACAAACAACGTAATCATAGTAGTTTAATTCCACTGAATTTTTTAAGTCGTCTTTCCACATCTTGGTACTGTATGCACAACAAAGAAGACTTCATTGAATTAGAAAAATTACTATCCAAAAATTGTTGTAGATATATTAAAAATAATTTATAAGGGTGAAATGATGCAACAAACTTTTGTGTAAAATATAGAACGATTGTAGGAAATACATATATAGGAAACTATTTTTAGGATATTAATTTCCTTATACAATGCAAATGGTTAAATGAAAATTCTGTTCCTAGGATACAATGATTTAATCCTCAAGAAATTAAAGTTGCGCTCTTATATTTTGTCTATCACAAGAACTCAATCCAATAAGGATAAGTAATAGAAGACAGACAGAAAATAATGTGGATTTTTGTAGTGAACGAATGTCACAATATATTTTGGATGATAGCTGAAGTTGTTTTTAGTAAGAAAAATAGCAGAAAGGTATTACTCCATACGGATGGCACTACCTCTCATTATTGGCTTGGAAGCCTTTTAAATAGATAAGGTTCTAAATGCCTACAGTTGAAAACACTAAGTTACTATTATGAAGAAGCACAACATACAGGAAATGACGCTTCGAATAGTTTTCTTCTTGTTCCTTAATTTAAATATTACTATTAAATAGTAGGGTAAATACATATAAATTATAGGAGTATATAAAACGAAAAGGGCTAATAAAACCTATCCAACCCTAATGGCATTAATGTTGGGGTGTATGTTAAAAGTTGTCTAAAGGTTGCAACTGTTAAAATAAAACCTTTTAGAAAGATTAGTTAGGGGTAATTTGAAGGGACACCAACTTTTTGGCATCAACGTTTTTTTAAAGCTGGGTGTTTGGGTGAAAGTAAGGAGGGTATTTTAGAAATTTAACTTTTAAGTTAGGGTCCTTTTATTATTATAAAAGAATATAAAAGTATATAAATATAGATATAGATATATACAGGTAAAATTGGCGCTAAACATTTCCCACTTTGTTTCCTGCCCAATCCGCCAATCTCCCTCCAAAAAAGAAGGAAAAAATCCTCAGACTTCTCCAACAGAACACATATTTCTCCTAGAAGGGCAAAACGTGAAACTGAAACTGCTATTTCTCCTAGAAGGGCAAGTGAAATTCAGGTGAAACTGCTATTTCTCTTAGAAGGGCAAGTAAAATTCAGCGAAATTACTGGTGTTCAGACGTCAATCTCATCGTATTAGAGAAATTGCCGGTCACCTCCATTGACAACAACTGCTCACGTTTCTTCTCATCAAGGTAAGTTTTGAAATTGTACCCTTTTATGGTAATTTTAGTTTAGATGAAACCCCAGTTCTAATACCTGTTTGGCCAAGCTGCAAAAATCAGCTTATTTTGAGAAATACTTTTTTTCAAAAGTGCATTTCTCAAAAGTTATTTTGGCGAAAAGCAGTTTGTGTTAGGCTAATTAGTTTGAAAAGCATTTCTGAGCAGCAATTAATGTTTGACCAAGCTTTAAAAAACTATTTCTAAGTGTATTTTTCTCAAAAGTGCTTCTCAAAAAATTGGTTTCAGAGATAAACTATTTTTTTCTGCTTCTCCAAAACTGTTTCTCGTTGTTCAAATTCAATTATTAAGATTTGAACAGAAAAAGTGAGTGAAAAGCTAGGGTTTTAAGGGCAAATTTTCTTCTCTGCTTTTAGGTATTCTTCTTCGATTTTCTGTTCGCGTTTCAAATTCCAGAAAAAAGATTACAGGAAGAGATATACAAAGATTTAAGTTTTCTTCTCTGATTTTCGACTATTACTCCTCCGCTTTTGGAGTTAAGTTTTATACATAGATATAAAACAAAAATATATATTTTAGTTTTTGACCTGTTGATCTTCGGTCATGGATCATGCTTGAGCTTGGTTGGTGTTTTGGGGGTTCGGACGTGACTCCCAAAAATGAACAAAAATTTGGCGTTGGTACTGTACAATATACTTTAGCTTCTTTTTATTTTTATTTTATTATAACGATGGACTAATTCATTTCATAGTTGTTGTTTTTCCAGAATATATACTTTAGTTGTTGTTCTAGTTATTGTTTTTCCAGAATATATATAACGATGGTTGTTCTTTGCTTGGATCTCTCTAAATCTGTAACTTTTTTCATTAAGAATTCATGAAACATGTTAGAATTCTGTTTTTAATTCACAAATAATTGTGTTCAACTGAATATTGATATTTTAAATTTAATTTATCAGAAAAAAGAAGTAAAAGTTCGTTAGCTGGAATACTCGACAGTAATTGCAAGAAAAAGGGTAAAAACAGGAGCAGTAGAATCCAAGAATGGATTTGATATTGAGTTGTAAGTAGGGGGGCTGGAGATGTGGGGGCTGGGTGTCAGTTGAGCAGACTGTTGTTTTGAATATCAGTTATGTACTACGTTTTCTGAATTTGAGTTCAATTAGTCGCATAGCAGATCCTTGTTGTTGCCCTATTGAAACACCTTGTGTGATACCTGTTGTGTTACTTGTGATTGTTGGGACATCTGTGTCATTTGTTGGCCTTGTTGAGTACACACTTTGGCTATTAATAGCTTCCTCCTTATCCTTATTTAAAAAAAATAGCTTCAGATCTGTGTTCAACTATGTTCATGCTGACAAATCCAAAGGCTGTTATAGGTTTCATTTATTGTATATTAGGGGAATCGATTTAACTTTGGCTACAAATTTATTGGAAAGCTATTAATGGATATGCAGTACTGACAGGTATAAAATGTTGTACATAAAGTTAATGCTGGACTGCAACCACTATTCCAATTTAAGCGAAAAGATGTAGACCTAGCATATTTGGAAGAAGTTCAATTTTTAATGATCATGGATTGAATTTCTGATAGACACTACTCTAAGATAGAAAACATAAAAGAACTTGAACTTCTGTTGAATTGGTCGTGAATGAAATAAGGGCGTCGTCCCATATTGGAGTTTAGGCAAGGAAATATTTCATTAGACTTTAATATAAGGGAAGCTTGGACTAAGGTAAGATTCCTAAATAAAAAAAGTTATTAAATGGAGAAATACTTAAATTCCAAGCCTACATATATATATATATATATATACATACACACACTCTTAATCTAAACACGGAAAATGTATCTAGAACATTTTAACATATACCATCCTAATTCTCTTGACTTTGAACATGCCCCTCGAAGTGGCTTTGTTGGCCATGAGCATCATTTTGTTGCACTGTACTAGCTCCCTGTATAGGAGCCAACTTAGGTGTAGCAGCTTTCGGAGGTTGACCAACTTAGGTGTAGCATTTGTTTTGATTAACTGTGATGTATTTTTACTAGAATTAGAACTGCAGGCCTTCTATAATAGCATTTAGTCTCCTTCAAGAGTTCCTTTTCTTCTCAAAGATCTATCTTAATAAGTCTCATGCAATTGCTCTTGTTTTCTTAATCTTTCTTGTGTTCCATTTTATATTTAGTTAGTGTTTCGTGTTTAATGTACTTATGTTGGTTAAGAATCTTCCATCACCATTGAGATAAATATATTTTTAAAAAGAAATGTCTGGTCCTGCTTATTTTCAATAAATGAACTTACTGTGATGGAATTATTTTTTGGCTTATGTGAGAAACATTTTCCTTAATAAGAAAGTTTGGCTGGCATTCTGGGTATGCGTAGTGCCTTCAATGGCACTAGCATAGGTTCCCTAATCCTAAAGCCCTGCTGCCTCATTTCAGTTGGAAATATTGCTTTGTAATTGCAATATACTAGAAGACTATCTATCTGTTCTTATTCATCCAGGCTCCTTTTGGGAAATACACTTAGTTTATCTCTCATGACTTTTAAAAGTAATCTAGACTTTGACGCCTTTTGGTTAAGTGCTAATTTGTAATTTATGATTTCTGCAAAATGTGCTACGTGCATTCGTATATGCCTGTGTAGTTTGGTTGGTAGAGACACAAGATATAAAAGATTTTCTATATGTTGCCAGGTCATTATGCTCCTACAGATAGACTGTGCTCCTTGATGTTTATGTTCATGCCACAGAGAGTAGAGAACAGCATAAAACTAGAAGTGTACCAGCTTTTATTTAGGATTAGATAACTCATAAACAGAGCTAGATAAAATGTTGTAATTATTCAACATCTTATCAATTACGATATGTTGCCTTTGACTTTCCTCTTCTTTCTTTGTTGAAACTATGTTCCTGGGATCCCTCCACAAAACTAAGGCATCAACTTTCCCAAAAATGATGGTAATCTATCTGAAAGGAAATCTCTTTCATGAATATTCATTGTTTTAGTGATAGTACCCGACTAAAAGTCCTAGTGGCCTCCACTTTCATCCACACAAAAAAGATCCCCTCTAAGGCAATCCTTCTCCTGTCACATCATTCTATTAAGTAATACTCCTACCTAAACTTAATGTCGTACTGCTACTTTAGGATGTTCTAAAGTTATAAAGCAATTCTCATATTGACTTCTCTACCTGGTCAAACTAATACTACCTGATGAACTCTTGAACTCTCTGAAGAATAAAACTACAACCATAACTTTGAGAAGGAGCAAGTAGTATAGGTAAATGAGAAGCAGGCAAGATAAGTGAAATCAAACACTAACTTCAGCTAATCCTTTACAATAGTTGTACTTGCACAAAGAAGCATATTGCAAAAGATACCAAAAAACCAATATTTCACCTCCAAAAATAGGCAAGCTATTAATAATTCTAACAACACCTACTGCCTTGTGAAAATAATTCTCTGGTTTGAATGGCTTGATTATTAATCTGATAGGGAAATCATGTCTTTTAGCCTAGAGGATATTATGTGGGGTTGTCATTGTAAAGTCCAAGGAAACATTGAAGTCATCTGTAAAAGCATTATTACAGAAGCTTTCTAGCATCAAGATTCTTTTTGGCATCCCTGCTATTCTGATATACTTAGATAAGTCAATAACAAAGATACCAGGATCCTAAATCTATGTTGAAATTATAGAACTTCACTGCATTTTTGAGGGGCATCAGAGGTTAAACTGTTCTTCCTTCAAGAAATTCTCAATTTCCATTTTCTTAGAAATATTGCTTGAGAAATTGAATATTTAAGTTGTGAGTTGTCTGATTTTATGTACTGGTGGAAGTTTCTATAACATGCAGTGTGAGTTGTCGTTTTTCATCTCATCTTATTCATTCTCTTCTACTTGATAGGCCCAAGTCTTATGATTGCACTAGAATTCACTTGTAACAGCTAATTGCTCCTTAGAAACCAGTACCTTATTTGTAGAATTTGCTTGAGATATTGAGGCCATACCTTTCTCCAATTGTTGGTTATTCCCTGTAAAGTTGCTGCCCCGAATCACCTTCTTGTTCCCCAAATGACTCCATTAACTGTGAAGGAATCTCTTGTGCCGATGTGTTTAAAGTGATCATGATTGGCCTGGTCATTGGATTGTTGTTCAACATCATGGCATGTTGTGTTTTCTTTATAATTTTAGCTATTTTTGGATTGGAAACATGTAATGTTGGCGTGGTTTCAGTAGCTACATGGTCTGCCACAGGTTTGACATCCTCAACAGGAACAATGTCCTTTGAGATTGTTGGTCGAACTCCTAAACTCTCTCAAAAATTCTGATTTGTATCAGTGCCTGTAGGTTTTAATTGCCCAGTTCTTGACATTGCGTTACCATCCTCCTGTTGCATACTCTTCCCACTATCTTTCGCAAGTTGTTGATTCTCATTATGCAACAGTTCAACACGCTGGTTTAGCTTGACAGAAGGATATTTGGGGGGGGGGAAGGGGGGGAGGGGGGAGAGTGGGAGGTAACTGTTAAGTTTAAGGAGGAAAAGGGCACATGGGGTTCAAACAATTGATCTGTGGTCTGGGTGTTTTAGTTAGAAAAGAATAAAGAAATAATGTTCCTTTTTGTTTTCAGTTTGGAATCTGTTTTTTCTTTAATCTGCCGAAAGTAATACTGATGATTTTAATTTTACATACTTACATGGATGTGATCTCCTATATATTCTAGAGATTGCCTTGTGTCATACGACATAGCTCTTTGCCTAGTTTTGTGTAGCTCTGTTCCTACACTTGTAGTTCTTCCTCCTTGCTCCATGGTAATAGCGGCGAGTCAATCCTTTCTATTAAGCTGATTTTAAAGTACGGGGACACCTGATGAGTAGCTTACTCTGTTGTTATAAGCTGATTTTGTAGACTACATACATTGGATATGGGTTAGTGCTATATGCTCATCATCCATGAATCGCCCCGAAAGAGTTTTTCTATTCTTTATGTGGGTAGGGTAATACTTCAAGGAATACAATTATAACTTATATTTGTTACATCTCCCACTTCATCGATTAAGTAGACTCTATCCAAGCTACAAGAGAGATGTAACCCCTAACAAATACATACAGAAATTGAGTATTCCTTCTGATTTTTGTTGCTTAATACATGTGACTAGTTTCACACAGGCCTCATTTTATACTGTACATCCCACTTAGTATTTCTTTAGATAAAGTTTTCAAGTCAATAACTCCTCTTTTTTCTGCGGTTACGACCTGCCGAATACTTAATTTTGTTTGAATGCTACTTCCCAGCTAAGACATAGTGAGGATACGTGACTGTTGGGAGATCGTAGCGATAAGCCCTCATGCGTCTTTTTCATGCAAACTATTTGAACATGTTAGAGGTTTTGAAGTTGAAGGGAGTACCTTGAAAGTGGTGTCATGCAATTTCAAGTAAGATGCCTGCCAGTAAAAGGGCTATCAGTAACTTGGGACAAAATAACAGCAATGGTGACTTAATAGAAAAGTGGTAGAAGAGGGGGGACATGAGGAGTGTCAGATTATGTGGTAGAAAAGGTGGGGGATGATGTAGGAACAACGTAACAACCTGAAGAGATGCCAGATACTCAGTCTCATGGTGGCAAATAATGTTAACCAAGGAAATCGCATAATCATTTGGGGACTAAGAAGTGATTATTTATTCTTCCTGGTAGTTAACATATATCTTTTTTGTCTAGTACTTTTTATAATGTCCTTTTTAAATTTATTGTCATTCTGATATTCATGATGTCTATTGATAGAAACATAGGTGAATGTAGATAGAGACTGCAGTCCTAGTAGCTAAGAGGGATTCATTCGGTTAGATGTGGAATTTGGAATTGTAGTAACATAGGAGGCTATGTCAGATGCTGCAATAGTTGCAAATCTAGACTACCATTGACTTGTGCCTCAGTTTTTTTTTTAATCGGTTATCCCCAAGGACTCCTGCCTCACATAACCAAAAAAAGCAAAGGTAAAATTACATCTCCAATAAGCTAGTTAGTCTGGTACTTGGCTAGAATTTAATTGAACTTATCACTTCTTTGGCTGGTCAACTTACTTCTCGTGAATATGGTTATCAATCTATTCATTCGATAATTTAAGGTGTTATCTGTTCATTTTCCCTTTAACGTGTTCATTTTCTTCTTGAGTTGTTTATTCTTTGTTATTAAACTGGCATAAATTTGTTATTTTAACAGATCAAAAATTTGAAGCCCGAAGAACCTATCCTTGAAGAAAGTATAGAGCAAGTTATAGTACAAGAGGTTTTTGGTTCGTCAGTAATGGTTTAAAGACACTGTCTTATGTACATATATATGCTGCAATTTTTCTTTTTTTTTTTCTTTTTAGGAATTATTAAAAATGATGATTAACTCATCTCACTTTATGCTTCCAGTTGTCTCCTAGATGGTTTGCATTATTTATACTTTTCATTGTTTTAGTAAGATGGGTTTCTACAATTTGGATTGGTTTCTGGTAAATATGATACTTTAGTTCTTTGTATAAACAAGATATCAAGTATTTGGTTTATTTTCAATGTTGTTGAGCGTGTATGAAAGCATGAAACTAACTATTACTATTCATGTAACTTCAATTTTTATTATATTTATTACATTTTTATATTAGTGAAGAAAAATGTGGTCACTAAAACTCTTTAGCGACATGTTTCTCAAATAGATAAATAACTATTAACGAAGAGAATTTTGGTTGTTAAAAGTAATTATACAATTAACGAAGGGAATATCAGTCGTTAAAAGCACTTGAATTGACTTAGAGGGTGTTTGACTAAGCTTATAAGCTGGTCAAATTGGCTTATAAACACTTTTTGGCTTATTTACGCGTTTGGCAAAATTAAAAGTGCTTATAAGTTAAGTGCTTATAAGTCAAAAATAAGCCAAAAGCCATAAGTTGGTCTCCCCCAACTTATTAAATTTCAGCTTATAAGCACTTTAAGTTTGACCAAAATATTTACTATTCTATCCCTAAAATACTTCTTTTTAAAACAAAACTCTTCGTATACCCATTTCTTTAGTTGCTTATTATTAATTTCAGCATTTTTATCCAAACACGTAACTACTTATTTTTTAAATCAGCTTCAGCACTTAAAAGTAATTTTCAGCACCTAATACTTATCAGCTACTCCAAATCAGCTAAGCCAAACGGGCTCTTAATACATTGTTGTCATTAAAGACTTTTAACGACCGGATAACAAATTAGCGAGGGGAAAATCCTGTCGCTAAAAAGCATGTTTAACGACCGAAAATTATGCCGTCGCTAAAGATCCTTTAGCGACCTGATTGTAAACCGGTCGTTAACTTTTAACGTCGGAACTTTTAACGACCGGTGACGACCAGATTTTTTTCCCCGATCGTTATAAGTTGATAACGACCCGATTTCTCCTTGCTAAAGCCCCATTTTCTTGTAGTGATACCAACTGGTATATGCAGCTCATCCTCCCAACCCTGCCCAACAACCTATCTCGTGGATAGAGCAAGGGTTACAGGGTCAAGCAGTCTTATTCACAATGGTCATAGAGGGCAGAGAAGTTCTGGTCATTCTTCAGAATCCAACCTTCTTAGCACAAATGATAACGGAGGCATAAGATTGGCACTGGACAACTACCTAAATCACATGTGAATGGCCAATGTGCTAGACCCTCTAGCCCCAGCTCTGGCCCCTGCTCTACCACAACATGCATCATCATTGGAACCTTCCAGCACATTTCAATCCTCCTCTCAACATAAACATGATACTGAACCTACCATTCTTCTCCCCACTGGAGTCAATCAATGCCAATCCTTTGTTCTTTCCATGGCAAGCTCAACAAGTTCAAGACCCACTCCTCAATCAAAACCATATGGATATCCCACCCCCTTCTCAAGAACAAGAATAAATAGAGATGGAGGAGGAGATCATAGAAATTCCACTGCCCACAAGCTCGTTCACAGAAATTTCAAATCTCAGAGAAGTTGCCCTTATGCTATTTTCGGAGAGAGAGGACAAAAAATTCATTTACAATTGTCCGGTGGCTCCAACAAAGTGCTCTTTCGACCTACGACCAGTTGTGAACAGAGCAGCCGCGAAATATGTAGTACTTCTAACCCCAACACTGAGAGGAAGTCAGTTCTCACCACAGGAGAACCATGTCCCGCTACACCCGCACAACCAAATGATCCCTATGAATATGCCAACTAGTTTTATCGTTTGGAATACAAGAGGGGCAAACAATGATTCCTTTAAGAGAAACCTTAGAGATCTCATTTACACCCATACCCCTTTCATGGTAGCTCTTCTAGAAATTGAAATGGAGAACCATGCAAACTTTAGGGATGAATTTCACTTTGATGACATAATGGAGGTAGGTACCTGCACAAGGAAGAGCGGGTGGTATTTTTCTCCTGTGAGTAACTAGCATGGTCACTGTCACTCGTCTTAGACAATCTACACAGGAGTTGCATGCAATGATCCAGGTAAATCCTAACTATCCATCATGGTTATTTAGTATCATCTATGCTAGTACTAAAGTTGCTAACCGTAGAATTCTTTGGGATAATCTGGAGAACTTATCTAACAATTATAAGGGGCCTTGGTTAGTTATAGGGGACTTTAATGACATCTTAAAACAGGAATAAAGTTTTGGTGGTAGGAAAATGAATAGGCCCCGATCATCTAGATTTTGGTCTATGTTAATCATTGTAATTTAATTGATCTAGGTTTTAAAGGAAGCCGTTACACTTGGTCAAACCACCATAGGAGTAACAATGGTCTAATTCTTGAAAGACTGGACCGTTGTTTTGCTAATGAAGAATGGCTTGTAAACTACCATAATGTATCCACCACCCATTTCCCAAAAGCCCACTCTGACAATAACCCATTGCTTGTTAGAACAAATAATATTACTAGACTACCCCTTAACAAACCTTTCCGGCTTGAATCCTATAGGTGCTCTCACCCAGAGTTTGAACATATTGTGAAAAGAGAGTTGGCAATATAGGGACCTCTCCAAGGCGATTAACTTATTTCAACACAATGTTACTAATTGAAATAAAGACACCTTTGGTAATATTTTTAACAGAAAGAATAAATTATTAGCTAGATTAGAAGGAATCCAACTTTCCCCATCATACCCCACTAGTAACTTTTTCCAGTCTCTAGAAAAAACCCTTATCGCTGAATATAATAGCATTCTTCGGACGTAGGAAGATTTTTGGAATATTAGGTTTAGAATCAATTGGCTTAATGATGGAGATGCCAACACCAAATTCTACCATTTGTCCATTCTTAATAGAAGCAGAAGGAATAATGTTTCCTTTATTAAGGATGCGCAAGGCAATTGGATCACTGATCATGATAGACTTGTAGAATATACTAACCAATACTTCCAGAATATCTACACAACTGACCATTCTAACCAGAATATACTAACTGGAACAACATTCTAACCACCCCTACTAGTTTTCACAGCATTGACCTATCGCCCTTAGATAATCCCCTGCTTGATCAAGAGGTTACCCAAGCTTTATTCTCCTTTAAACTCTACAAAGCACCTGGGCCAGACGGTTTACATCCATTCTTTTTCCAAAAATATTGGAACACAGTAGGGAACTCTGTTATCAAACTTTGTAGACATGTTTTTGCTACTCAGCGAATTCTGGGCTCGATTAACAACACGTATCTTTGCCTTATCCCTAAATTCCATAACACAAATGATCTTAAGAATTTTCGGCATATTGGCTCGTGTAACACTATTTATAAGGTAATTACCAAAATCATAGCAAATCGCCTTAAGCTCTACCTGCCTGATCTTATTGGTCCCTGCCAAACCAGCTTCCTCAAAGGACGTAGGGCTTGTGATAATGCTATCCTTGTCCAGGAGGTTCTAAATCATATTAATAAAACTAGAGGGACTATGGGTAAGCTTATCATAAAAATTGATCTTGAAAAAGCCTTCGATCGCATTGAGTGGTCCTTTGTCTACCATACTCTCCAGTATTTTAAATTTCCCCCTAAGATTGCAAAGCTCATCTTAAACTGCATTTGCACTAGTAATATTGCTATTCTTGTTAACGGTACAAAAATTAACTATTTTTCACCGTCCCGTGGCATCCTTCAAGGAGATCCCATGTCCCCGTATATTTTTATCTTATGTATGGAGCTCCCTTCCACTTACATTAATCATCAAGTAGATCTCCAACTCTGGGACCCTATCACCCTCAACAAAAATGGCCCTCAATTATCACACTTATTTTTTTGCGGATGATCTCACCCTCATGGCCAAAGCTAACCCAAAATCTATTCAGTCGATTCACTACAGCTTGAGCCACTTTTGCCACTTATCGGGGCAAAAAATTAACCCAATCAAATCCAAGGTCATTTTCTCCAAAGGCTCCTGGGCCAGACGGTTTACATCCATTCTTTTTCCAAAAATATTGGAACACAGTAGGGAACTCTGTTATCAAACTTTGTAGACATGATTTTGCTACTCAGCAAATTCCGGCCTCGATTAACAACACGTACCTTTGCCTTATCCCTAAATTCCATAATGCAAATGATCTTAAGAATTTTTGGCCTATTGGCTTGTGTAACACTATTTATAAGCTAATTACCAAGATTATAACAAATCACCTTAAGCTCTACCTGTCTGATCTTATTGGTCCCTACCAAACCAGCTTCCTCAAAAGACGTAGGGCTTGTGATAATGTTATCCTTGTCCAGGAGGTTCTAAATCATATTAATAAAACTAGAGGGACTATGGGTAAGCTTATCATAAAAATTGATCTTGAAAAAGCCTTCGATCGCATTGAGTGGTCCTTTGTCTACCGTACTCTCCATCTTTTTAAATTTTCCCCTAAGATTACAAAGCTCATGTTAAACTGCATTTACATTAGTAATATTGCTATTCTTGTTAACGGTACAAAAACTAACTATTTTTCACCGTCCCGTGGCATCCTTCAAGGGGATCCCATGTCCCCGTATATTTTTATCTTATGTATGGAGCTCCTCTCCACTTACATTAGTCATCAAGTAGATCTCCAACTCCAGGACCTTATCACCCTCATCAAAAATGGCCCTCAATTATCACACTTATTTTTTGCGAATGATCTCACCCTCATGGCCAAAGCTAACCTGAAATCTATTCACTCGATTCACCACTGCTTGAGCCACTTTTGTCACTTATCGGGGCAAAAATTCAACTTAATAAAATCCAAGGTCATTTTCTCCAAAGGCTGTTAAGATAGCCCTCGAGTCTTAGTCCAACAACTTTTGGATGTAAAGGCTACTAATACCTTTGGCAAATATCTTGGCTTTCCCATTCTCAACCATAAACCAAAAGCCTCTGATTTTCAATATATCCTTGATAATATATATAGTAAACTTACTAGCTGGAAGTTAAATTTTCTAACAGCAGCCGGTCGACTTACACCCATAAATTTTACTCTTAATTCCATCATATCATATCCTATGCAATATTTCCAGCTCCCTAAGAAAACATATCGTAGTATTGATAAGATTCAAAGAAATTTCATATGGGGTACTACCTCACAAAAAAAAAAAGATTCACTATGTTAATTGGGACACTGTCACTCTCCCAAAGGACCAAGGTGGTTTGGGTATTCGTAAAGCCCAAAATAAGAATCTAGCACTACCTACAAGTCTTTCTTGGAGACTTTTTTCACAACATACTTCCCTTTAGGCCTATACTTTAATTAATAAATAGTGCCGGGATGGCCTTAACTGAGATTGGTCAAGAATTTCTATCCAACTCCCACACGAGATTATCAATAAAACTACAACAATCTCTCTGAGTCATGACAGAATAGATACTCCTTATTGGTCAACCAATAAAAATGGTATCTTTTCCACAAAGGCTGTTTATAAGCTCCTGCATCCTGTGCCCCGCAATAGCTTCGACTTTAATTGGATATGGTCCCTAAAAACCCTAAATAAGATTCAATTCTTTCTGTGGCTTTGCTCCCATAATAGGCTACCTACAAACAACTACTTGCATCATATAAGTGTCAACGTAGATCCCAATTGTGCCATTTGCAACCATTCAGGAAAGTTTGGATGGACCTTGGTTTAAATGTCACTACTCTACCCTATCACCAGACCCACTGGCTCCAACTAATAAAAGACATTAACCTCCCCATCCATAATTTTCCCCTAACCTGGGATATCTTCTTCCCTTTTGCCTTGTGGCACATTTGGAAAAATAGAAATCGTAATGTTTTCAATGGAACTAACTTGCTTCCTGACATTAGAGTAGTATTTGTGCAGCAATGGAATTCAAGTACTGTACGTGGCTACAACCCCTCCTACTCTAACCAAAAATATCCAAGTCAGGTGGTCACCCCCAGCCTCAGGATCTTTTAAACTAAATACTGATGGATTTTTTTCTTAGAAGGGTCAAAATGGCGGTATTGGAGGTGTCATTAGGAATTCAAATGGTGATTGGGTCTTAGGCTATTAAAAAAAGATTCATGCTTACAACCACACTCACACTGAGCTTAGTGCTTTAGAACATGGGCTACAATTAGCGGCTAACCAACGCCTAATTCCCATTGAAATCGAAACGGACTCTATTGAGGTTATTGAATTATTGAACAAAAAATCCCTATTTATTAGAATATTATTGATTCATGCATGTTTCAATTGAGGAGGTTGGGGAATCTAGTGATCCGGCATAATTTTTGGGAAGGAAACAAAATAGCTCACGTTTTGGCAAATGAAGGATCCAAGCAAGCCACGAGTGACCATCTATCTATTATAACTTATCCCTCAAAGTCTGTGTTTTCAATCCTTCAAGCAGACAAAGAAGGCTTGTCGTCTACTAGAATAGTTCCTATATCTATGTGTAATAAGTTGGCTAGTCTTGGAAACTCATGTGTACTGGCTATCCATGATTGCAGTAATGTAATGCCTTATGCTCCTGTAACACCTTAGTTATTAATGAATATTTCCCGTTTATCAAAAAAAATAAAATAATAATAATAATAACATACATACATAGATTAGATAGGCGCCAAGTATGCAACTGTGAATTAAAGAAGCTCATCTAAGTATTTCCAATTAAGTCAGCAGCGAGGACTAATCCTATTTTACATATAGAAAACGAGACATATGTGGCAAATTTAAGCAATTCCAAAAAGGTTATACTTACGCGTATGTATAATTTATTGGAGCCAATACTGCGGAGTCATAGTTACCGATAAATGAGGAGGCCGAAAGAGTTTTACTCGTTGGATGTTACTGCATGTCGAACGCCATTATAGTGTCCTTAAGGATTTCAATTCATTCTAACATCCAAAAGTATTTCTCTTATGCTCTGAAATTTCACTTCTCCGCTTCAACTGAAAACCTTCTATCCCCCCACCCTTCTCATGGAGAAAATATCAAACACCAAAGGCTCATTCAGTTACTTCAAGAACCACATGGGGTTCAATCGCTCGACGCAACAAAGACCATTCACGCACTTACAATCACAATGGGGACAGACCCAACTCAACCCTTTTTGGCCCATAATAGTATTATGTCAAAGTATTCTACATTCGGGGATATACGCACAGCACGCGAAGTGTTTGATAATATGTTCAAGAGAAATGTTGTGTCATACAATACAATGATTAGCGCTTATAGTCGGAATGGGAATTTATTAGAAGCTTGGAAGTTGTTTACTGAGATGAGGAGTTGTGGATATGAACCAACTCAGTTTACATTTGGTGGGCTTTTGGGTTGTGAGTCCTTGGATATTATTCAAGGATTTCAATTGTATGCATTGGCTGAAAAATTGGGCCTTTTTCACGTTGATGCTTTCACAGGGACTGCATTATTGGGTTTACTTGGAAGGCAAGGATACTTAGATGAAGCTATGCAGATTTTTGATGAAATGCCTAAAAAGAACTTGGTGACTTTGAATTGTATGATATCCTTACTTGGACAGTATGAATGTATTAAAGAGGCCATGGTTATTTTCAGGAAGTTAATAAGAAGTGAAATGGCTCCTTCTGAGAGCACTTTCTTGGGCCTATTGTCCGGTTATGTTGGGGAAATTGATTTAATATTAGGGGAACAAGTACATGGGTTGGTAGTTAAAAATGGACTTAATTTTGCAGTTTCAGTGTGTAATTCATTGATTAACATGTATGCAAGTTGCTCCGACATCGTTAGGGCAGAGAAAATGTTTGAGGATGTTCCTGTTAAGGATGTTGTGTCGTGGAATACAATAGTTGGTGCAATGGCGAAGAGTGAAAGACCGGATAAAGCATTAGTTGTTTTCAGGAAAATGTGTGCAAGTGGTGTCTTGCCTAATGATATGACATATGTGAGTGCCCTAAACTGCTGCACTAGCCAGCAGTATCGATTTCTTGGGGAGTCCATCCATGCAAAAGTAATCCAGAGAAAGTTTGAATCTGATGTATATATTGGTAGTGCTTTACTCGACTTTTATGTTAAATGTGATAAATTGGATGATGCTCGTCTTTGCTTTGATGAAATATCCGAGAAGAACGTGGTTTCTTGGAACACCTTGATGCTGGGTTACTCGAGCAAAAGCTCTTCTCACGCTATTTTGCTGCTTCAACAAATGATTAACTCAGGTTATCGACCTACTGAGTTTTCATTTTCTATTGCTGTGAAATCATGTGCACTATTTGAGGTGCTTCAGCTCCATTCCTTGTCAATAAAAATGGGTTACATTGATAATGCTTACGTCTCTAGCAGTCTCATTTCTTCATATGCAAAAAATAGTTCAGTTGATGATGCCCTAAGGTTTGCCACTACCTATGATATGACACTTCCTGTTGTCGCGGCCAATATGATTGCAAACATTTATAACAGGTGTGGGCAATTTGATAAGACTCAAGTGTTGTTTTCTGACCTTGAAAACCCGGATACTATATCTTGGAATATTTTGATTGCAGCCTGTTCTCGAAATGGTGATTACGAAGAAGTTTTTGAACTTTTTGGACACATGCGGATAGCTAGGATCTCTCCGGATAACTACACGTATGTTAGCCTCTTTAGCGTGTGCACCAAGCTTTGTAACCTCGGTCTAGGTAGCTCACTTCATGGCCTCATTGTAAAGACTGATTTTAAGCGTTGTGACACATTTGTTCGCAATATCATGATTGATATGTATGGAAAATGTGGGAGTCTTGCAAGTTCAATCAAGATCTTCAATGAAATAACGACTAGAAATGTGATCTCATGGACAGCCATTGTTTCAGCCCTTGGACTGCACGGTTATGCATATGAGGCATTGGAGAAATTCAAAGAGATGGATATGACAGGGATTAGACCTGATAAGGTTGCTTTCATATCCGTGCTTTCAGCATGTAGACACGTTGGGTTAGTGAAAGAGGGGATGGAATTGTTTGAGCAGATGAAAGAGAAATATGGGGTAGAACCAGAGATGGATCACTATCTTATTGCAGTCGACTTGCTGGCTAGGTATGGCTATCTGAGAGAAGCCGAGCAGTTAATCACTGGGATGCCTTTCCCCCCAAATGCTCTAATATGGCGCATATTTTTGGAAGGCTGCAAGAAAAAAAGAAGCATAGACGACGCTCGCACTCTTGCTTCATAAAATATTCTCAAGCCAATGGAATATTCATGAAGAGGGTGATGCAGAGTACTGCTATTGAATTTTAAGTAATGATCATGTTGCTTGATGAAGCTTACTTAAGTTTCTGAAATCTTGATGATTAATCGTTTTCCCAACAGCATATAAACAAACAGGAAACTGGTATTATTAGGTAATGTTGAACGTTTTTGTCTCTTGATATAATGTTGTGTCCTCAACTGGCTACAAGGACCATCAATTATCAAAGAAGAGCGAGTTCCTTGATCACTGATGCAGTTCTAGTTTCTTCTGACAGAAACTTAAATTCAACAGCAAGTGGATGTTCATATGTGGAACATCGAAAGATTTGCTTTGTTTACCTTGACGTATCTACAGATTGTCTTTCAGTCCAAAGGTGAATGGCTTACAGAGATTGACACCTCCAAGCTCATGTAAATGAAGGAGATTGTTTGTGAGATGGAAGTTCTCTTATTCCTTCTTTTTATCTTTTATGGTAGGCGGGGAAGAAACTGTCTTGTTGAGGCATGAATCACTAAGAAATCATCAAGTACACAACCCTATCAAAAACAAAAAACAGAGGAAACATATGAGATCTAAATTCAGAAGTCTGCTACAAGTGAACAATGGGGTCAAGGCTATGGTAGTATTCATAGCTCCACTTCAATTGTGAATCCAGTTAGATAGGCAAGCTTGTCTTGCCAGAAAATGGTGTAAATTAGGCCATAACATCAACAAACTATATTCATTACTTGATATTATGGAAATGCGTTATCTCAAGTGTTATTCAATCTTTTCTCTTCGATTTTAGGAGTTCACGGAAAAACAAATCTTTTGGAATTGGTTTATCCAATGCCAGATTACGAGTTAGGCTTGAAGAAATGGACAATTTGAGTTATCTTTCTGATAGTCTCACTATATTTGTCATCAATAATGACTTGTTATACAAGATACAAGTTTAATAGTATATATATGTGTGATCATAATAATCAAAATTCAAAACCATAGGAAAACAAACTGATTGGCGTAAACGTCAAGCTGGGCTGTATTTTACTATTTTTATCTTTGTTGAGTTCAACTTCACATCCAGTTGAAGTGTAGATGGATTAAAAGTTTGAAACTGGTCCTACTTGCTAGATCCCAAATCCATATAGGGTCAAACTTGCGAGGTACAAGAATTACACTTTCCTTTGCGAACATCACAATCTTACTCGTAAGAAGTTAGTTATACAAGGAAAATTCATAGAACATATTATGGCCAAAATAATTTTTTTTGGATAAATTTAAACTTCTACAAACTAGAGTTAGAATACATAGACAACACTATAAACTCTTTGGAAACTATTAAATCACATCAATGGATTCATAAGGATTTAAGGCATATACAATAATAGTGTAATGATTTCTTTACAGTATCAATGTAATTTAATATGTATAGTAGATTACTTATCATTTATTCTATGTCACCAATCAATTTTATTAAATAGAGTTACTTACAATTATTTTTTAAGTGATTTAATTGTATAATATCTTTTACACTATCTGTGCATAGAAATTAAACTCTTCGTTTAAATACCGCTATTTTTATTTAGAGACAAAAAGTAATGTCTTCCATTTCTATGGAAGTGCAAGTTCTTTTTCTCATCCTTTACCCTTTCATTACAATGAGAGGTCACTATTCATAAACAAAGAGCACAATCTAGTCATCCCTTGTGTTTTGTTATAATGTCATATGTTGGTCGGTGACAAACTAAAGAGACAATGTTATCATTTCTGACATGTAATATTATTTCTTAATTGGCCAGCAGAAAACATCGACACCTGCATTTAATTATTAGCTTGCTAATTTATTCATTTACATTAGGGTTAGACAAATAACTTTAGTATCTTCTATTATCCATCAATTTTCCACGTAGAAATCGCACTTTCTGACATTGGGATATTCATGTGGGGCTCATATTCCCTGAAATATTCAGAAACTTTAGCTTTTGAGAAAACGCAATAGCTTATTGTGAAAAATAGAAAGATACAAAGTAAAAAAATATACGGAGTATTGTGGTTCTTAATTGTTTGCATTTTTAATGTTCTTAAGTTGCATGAGTGAATTTTACATCAAGATATTCTTACAGTGTCTTCCTGCATGAGTTGTCTCTGTTATTTGCAAAATTTGGGTCCGCTACTAAATTAAGTGCAATCAACATTGGAATATACTTGTAGCAATATTAAAAAGGAACAGTTGGAAAATAATTCAATGTTAAGGATTGGATATACAACGTGTGCTTTTGCAAAAATAAATAAGCAACAATTTGTTTATCGCTTGAACTTTAAGAGGAGAAATGTCACCAAAAAATGTATGAGATAATGATATCACAGTGCAGAAAATTGAAGCTAAATAAGAAAATAATTTTAAAATTGCAAGAGACTCAGATGTTATCGTGTTTGGTTATTTGGTCGGTTCTACCAATTAGATAGGGAAAATGATATTGTATAGTAAATTTTATACATTTTTGTGGGTTATCGAATATAACTTATTTCGATCGTGTGCTAAAAGTGATTTTTGCCCAACTGGATAAGTTGTGAATAATAATGTTTGGGCCAACGGATTGGTTATTACAGGTTACCCACAGAATCTGAACTTTCAAATTTTCTAATCGCTTTAAATTGAGGACACTATAATTAAACTATTGAGAATCGATGTAAACTAGCAGACTATTCATCATTACAAAGGTTAGAGAGATGTACATATTCTTTCAACTTAATAATTTATTCGCATCGAATGTTTGCACTAAATCATACACGATAAGTTTATTATCGTTAAGTGATTAATCAAGGTTTCATATATATATTAATTAACTATTATTATTTTGATGACTATTTCTGTAAAAACATGTGTTATACTTATTAAGCTGAATAAACATCCGATACGGATAGTTAGCAAGAATTGATGGTCACGTATTTGAAATATTGGAAAGAAATGGGGGAAAAATCCTTTAAGCAAAACACAAGTCTTTTGGCGCTTAGAAAAAAACAAAAGTTATTATATTATCGTAGGAGTATTTGTCCAATTACGTTTTACCTCTAAATGTCTTACTCAATTAACACTCTACTAATTGGAAGAATTAATAAATGACTTCTTGTTTTCTAAAATGTTAAACATTTTGACGCAAAATCAACTTGTCAAGACCAATATTTTGAGATCGAAATCATTAATATTCATACAATTTTCTTACCATTAACGCTCGTCTAACTATAAACTAAAAAATTCGAGATTTTACCTTTCTAAATTCTTGGACGAAGCTTAATGTGAATTGTTTTTTCTTTTTTGCTTATAAAATCAAGCTGGCGAAGGAAAAGGAGAAATTTATAAAATTGATGCACGCGGGTAAGGTACTTTAACATCTAAAGCACATTCCTTTTGAAGGGTCAGAAAGGACACTGAAATCAATATTTTAGTTTCAAACTTTGACTCTTCAATCTTTCATATTGTCTATTGCCGAATATTCTTCAAATAAATAAAAAGAAACAAAGAGGCAACTTTGTGTGATGCGACTCGACGCAGGAAGATTTATTATTTATAATTATAAAATCTAATTGCGATTATGATGTATGACACCTTGCTGATGTGATTAAGGCCACCCCAGCTCAGCTCAGTAAAATCAAGGGCTGTAAACCCTAATCTAATTACTCATTGCTTATAGCCACTACCAAATCCCTATAGATTAATCAATAACCCTTAGGCCCGTTTGACCATACATTTTGGCAACATTTTTTCAAATTTTTTTTGAAAATATTGTTTGTTCATAGATTAATGATTTATTTTGAAAAATTTCTGAAATTATTTTTCAAGTTCTCAAAATCTAGTTTAGGGTAGATTTTGGGTGAAACTTGTTCTCCCAATCACAAAACTTCAATTTTTTTTCAAATAAAATGCATATCCAAACATAATTTCAACTTCCAAAAATTATTTTTCAAAACTACTTCAAAAATTATTTTTTCAAGTTTCAACTAAATTTATATCCAAACACTAGCTTAATTTATGCGAAGAGACCACGCACATGGGTACACGTACTACACAAAGTTATGCAAAAAGCCATGAAAAAACTAAGGGTTTTGATTTACGTATGAATTAGTTATACATGATTTATAAATACGTGAATTGTATATAGTGAATAACATTGTTGTGATTGTTAGGCGATGAATAACAATGTAGGAGTATTAAGTATTACGAACCTAGGAATAATACATGAATTGTTAGGTATGGATTACCTATTTTAAGGAATATTTTTTTTTCATGAGATATTCTTGTCTGTTTATTGCTAATACATATATTTTTATGTCATATTATATATGCCCTATGAAATAATTTACGTTAGCAATTGAAATTTTAATAACATCAACCAACAACTGCATTAGTTATGCGTTGATGCCGCCAAACGAACATTGTATTGATTAAAGAACATGCGAAAATTAGTATACTACGACTAGCTTAACATTATAAGTACATATTACTAGTTATATTGAATTTTATACTGGATTTATTTTTGTCCACGTGACCAACCAAATGATTTCCAAAGTTCATTGTTCTTTCATATATTTTCTTTTTCACCTTTACCCTAAAAAATAGATAACAATTAAATTTGTAAGTAATTTTAAGGATATGCGAATTTATTCAATACAAAAGATAAATATTGCTAGAGTAAATAGATAAGAGATGTAATTAAATTGTCAAACTGCTTGAAAATAAATGGGGATGATTCTGGACTCGAGGGCAGCCTCAATGAGGTATCCGTCTTCGATCCCTGACTTATAATAATGGAACACTGATCAACAAACGTAAGAGCTTTGAATAACAGAAAAATACTAGTATATTTCCTTGGTATGCGTGTTACAATATTCCTACTGAATAATCAGACCCCTTCTCCCCTATATAGTAGGGGAATCCTACCTAGGTATAATTGCATAAAAGGTAAAAATCTTCCGTTTAACTAATCACTGGATTCACGCAGGTAAGTGCCGATATCCACGCCGTGATACCCAGCTAGTCACGGTTATTACGACCTTCTGTTAATCATGTTCGAATGCCCGATAATGCTCTCTGAAGTCTTTTGGGATTTGGACCGATCCGAAGTCATAGACCCGATATTCTCGAGTGCGGGCGTGGTGCCTTCGGAAACTGTCTCGATGAGTCCCTTACCTCTGTATTGGTCAAAATCTGACCATCACGTTCGAACTAACCAACGTCCCAGTGACTGAGCAGTGAAAAATAACACAGCCCACTCTACGTCCCTTTTCCGACACCCGTCGAGTCGGAAAGAGCAATGCCTAAAAGGACGACCAAGACACATTGGAGGCGAGAGAGCGTCAGACCAAGTAAATGGCAAAGGTGCCATGACTATATATAGTAGGGGAAAACCTTCGATTAAAAGGAGGCTCCTCCCACTTTTCTCTCTCCCAAGCTCTCTTCTTGTAATCTTGATAGGAAAGAAGTAATCTACAGAAGAATATGTAAAGCTATCTCTCCCATCGATCGATGAAGGTCAATGTTGAATTTCAATAAGATCGTTTATATCTTCTTCATCCTATATACAATTAATACTATTAGCTCTTTGATCTGGAATTTATTATGCCTGACTAAGATTTACCCCTTCATCTTCTTTGATTGATTTGTTCAAAATGATCCGATATCTTTTGAGTCAAACAATTTGGCGCCGTCTGTGGGGATTTCTTAGTGAAATTTCCTAGTCTCTCCCAGATCAAAGACAAGAATTACGATCACGTACTGAAAAGAGCGCGAAGGAAAAACCCAACCCACGCGAGATAAAAGCACAGCACGGTAGGGGGAGGAGACCCGAGTAGAATCGCCAAATTTAAAAATCTTCACCCCATCAACCATCGAAATGCCAAACAAGACGAACAATGTTACAACTTGTTCTCCCCCATTGGACCACCGAGTATGGGCAAGGAAAGTATCATTTTAACTCACCTTCTGCTCTTTGCTCAAGAAGGAACACAAAGGCCGCGCGGACGAGTGAGTAAAGAAACATCTCAATTAAAGAACGAAACCCCACTGCGAAATAACCGAAACACCACCCATCGGTGACACCTCCAAGCCGGAAGGCAGAAGTCAGGCAAGGAAACTACAATGTGTGTGCAGAACGAACAAAGCAAAATAGTGACGTTTCATATTCGCCAACGTTGCACCCCCTGATGCAAGCAATGTCAAACGAATTGGGACTCTCCTAGAAAATGTCTGGCGCTCTGAAAGCTGGGACTTACTACGGGTTACTATTTCGATAAGTTTGAAATAACACCCTTTAAGGCCAAGGACCTTCGCCAAAAAAGAAGAGTTTGACCTCGATCGAACGACGACGGATTACTATTTTGATAAGTTCAAAATAACACCCTTTAAGGCCAAGGGCCTTCACCAAAAAAGAAGAGTTCGACTTCGATCGAACGACGACGAGTTACAACTTCAATAAGTTCTAAACAAAACCCTTTAAGGCCAAGGGCGCCAAAAAAGAAGAGTTCGACCTCGATCGAATGGCGACGGGTTATTATTTCTATAAGTTTGAAATAACACCCTTTAAGGCCAAGGGCCTTCGCCAAAAAAGAAGAGTTCGACCTCGATGGAACGACGACGGGTTATTATTTCGATAAGTTCGAAATATCACCCTTTAAGGCCAAGGGCCTTCGCCAAAAAAGAAGAGTTCAACCTCGATTGAACGACGACAGGTTACTATTTTGATAAGTTTGAAATAACACCCTTTAAGGCCAAGGGCCTTCGTCAAAAAAGAAGAGTTCGACCTCGATCGAACGACGACGGGTTACTATTTCGATAAGTTCGAAATAACACCCTTTAAGGCCAAGGGCCTTTGCCAAAAAAGAAGAGTTCGACCTCGATCGAACGATGACGAGTTACTATTTCGATAAGTTCGAAGTAACACTCTTTAAGGCCAAGGGCCTTCACCCAAGAGGCGAGTTCGACCTCGATCGAACGACGACGGGTTACTATTACGATAAGTTCGAAATAACACCCTTTAAGGCCAAGGGCCTTTGCCAAAAAGAAGAGTTCGACCTCGATCGAACGATGAAGAGTTACTATTTCGATAAGTTCGAAGTAACACTCTTTAAGGCCAAGGGCCTTCACCCAAGAGGCGAGTTCGACCTCGATCGAACGACGACGGGTTACTATTTCGATAAGTTCGAAATAACACCCTTTAAGGCCAAGGATCTTCGCCCGTGAGGAGAGTTAAGGCCATAAGCCATTGTAAGCACATGATTTTTGCCCTACATGAGAATTACTCCCAAAAAATGCAAAATAAAATGATTTTCCTTGGTGTGCAATTTTGAGTATTTTTGTGACATTTTTGGATTATTATTTGTATTTGTCTGTGTTTGTTTATTTGCTAAATTAATAAAAAATACAAAAATATGTCGCATTTGCATGTAGGATTTAATTCTATAATTGTTAGTAATTAAATTAGTTTTATCAAAATTAAAAAATTTACAAAAAATATGCATCTTTTGCATTTTTAGCATTTAATGTCCAAATGAACAATTTTATGCTTAATTATTACTTAATTGTGCGTTAATTGTTATTGGTAGTTAATTTGCGCTTTTATAACTTAATTTAGTTCTTAATAATAATTTAAGTATTCTTATAATTTAGTTTTAGAAAATAAAAGAAGAAAAGATAACAAAAATACAAATAAAAATCGGATTGGGCCACTTCTTCAATTTTCAACCCCAGGCCCAAACAATTGTTCACGACCCAGTCCACTTCACACGGGTCGACCCGGTCCGCCCCATTAACCCATTAACCCAACACCCCTCTTCATTCAAAAAACAAAACAAAAGAAAAGAACAAAAAACCCTAAAAACCTAAAACTAACTATCCGCCCCCACACCCATTTTTGCTCCTTCTTCTCCAAAGCTCCAAGAAAGAATCCATGGCAACCTTTACCCCCAACACACACACACACACGTTGTCCAGCCCGTTCCCAGTGCGTCGTCGCTTCTGCTTCACTCCATCTCCTCCACGCACACAACCAGTCGCCGCTGGTTCGTCTTCCCCGGCGACGAGCTGGAAGCTCGACACCCATGGTTGCTGCCTCCTTAGCTTCGACCTCCATCCATGGCTGCTGTAGTTGCTTCTTCTGCTTTCAGCTTCATCGTCCAAACGGACCCAACGAACTGGCTGCCTCACCTCCAGCTTCTCCGTCGACCACTACTCGTCGCAACACCCGAAACCCACCAGCCCGTCGAACACCACCCAAACACCATCCAAACACCATCTACGGCCATAACCAGTCGACGACCAAACGACCCAAACCATCACCCTCGTCCCCAACTGCACGTCGCAGCTGCTGCTGCGTCGTCACTATCCCGTCGCCCCAGCTCCCTCTCCATCTTCACGTTAGTCAACCACGTCTTCAGCTCCACCAAGACAGCCATGGCTGCTGCACCATCTTGTCCGAAAACCCCCAGTCCAAACACCACCCCCACGACCCCTCGTTCTTTTGAAACAGCAACAATCACTGCTGCGTCGTCAACCACCATTGCATCGCCTCAATATCGAGCAGCTGTCCGTCGACCTCCCCGTCGACTTTGTCGCCGTTGCTTCTCCGTTTCCTCCATTTGATGCTGCGTCGACTGTTGCTGCTGTGTCGACTACCACTACTGTCTCGACGTGCTTCTTAAAGTCAAGTTCGTCGTCGAGTTAGTCGTTGAGTCCGGGCAGATTTATTCCCATCTGAGGTTCGTCGAAATAGTTCATACAATCGAATCCGTCGTTTTTCATCTCCGGTTAGTAGTTTTTTGAGTTTTATTTTGTCCGTATTTTGTTTTGATATTTTCGAATCTAAAATCGGCAAAATGTTTGTTTTGTTCATATCTATGGTTAGATATTTGATCTTTTGTTTTGTTCATGTTTATGTGTTTTGTTGAATTAATTTTCAGATTTCAAATGGAAGTTAATTAGTTATTTTTCATGTTTATTTCATGTTTGTTTAAGTGAATATTTGTTAGTTTAATGTTTGTTAGATTCAAATTGGAATTTAATTAATTATCTCTTCAATTTGTCTCATGTGCTATGTATTTTCCAGAAAATATTAATGTTGTTTGAATCGTTAGAATCCGTCATGTTTGTTGCTAAAAATAGATTTAATTCATGTTCATCTTTGTTTGAAGTTCATGTTTAAATCCAGTGATTTAATGTGAGTTTATGTTTGTCTTTGATTTGTTAATTTAGTTTGAATCATGTGTTTTGTTGTTCGTATTGTTGTGTTCTTGCTCATACATTCATGGTCTAAATTAACCAGGATTGGTTCCCGATATGGTTAATTCATTCCATTAATTTTGAGTTGTGTTGTTCATCGTGTTCATATAATTGTTGTTGAAGATTGTTGAGAAATTGGTCATCTTGACTATATTTTGGTTGAGTTATGATTAATTGTTTGTTTAGAGCTGAGGGGGTAGTTTTGGTAAATTGCATTGCATTCGGGGGTAGAATGGTAATTGCAATAATGTCAGAGGGGTAATTTGGTAATTAAACATTATTTTGATTCTTTATGTTAAGCATGGGGAACAAATATAATGGGGTGAGGTTTTTGATGTACTTGTTTAATATAATGGGGGACAAGACAAATTATAATGGGGAGGAATCTTGTACTTTTTTAATATAGGCATGGGGGACAAATTGTAATGGATTGGGAATGTGTTAGTTATTTAATGTAGGCATGGGGGACAAAGTTTAAAAAAGGAAAACATTAAGTAGTGGGACAAAACATGTCATTGGGGGAATAATTTTGGGGTTGGGAATGGAAGACTTGTCTTGCTATATATAGAGTCATTCTTGACATTAAAGGGGGACTAGAACTTGAACATTGAGAGGACATTTTGGGAGAGAATTTGAACATTGAGACAAAAGGGTGGAGATTATTGACAGATTTTTTACACTTGAGAGTTGACATACTTTGATACTTGAGAGAGTTTGTGATAGTAAAAGAGAAAGACAATTTGAACTTTCACTCGAACAATTCTGTTTGCTTCTCTTCGAGTGTTATTCAAAAGTCAGAAACTACTGCATCTCGTGTCTTCTCTCTTCTGCTTTGACTGCGATTGTACTTTTGCACTGCTGAGTTTTCAATCTGTTACCGGGTCATTCTACTGGTTGTTACTGGTTTTGCGGTGTTGCTGAACCTGCTGTTGCCGCGTTATTACTGTCGCTGACTCCTACTTCTTTTGTTCTTGTACTGCTGTTTCCAGGTACACATTTGTACACTCTTGGCTTGAAGCGAAAAATGAAATATTAATCAGGCTCCTGTTCCTGTTGAATTCTTTTGTTCGGATCTGTGTTTGAATATTAATTTTCCTCTCTTTGTATAAAAATGTAGCCGATTAATTAATGAATAATGAGGTTGCATATGTATACTTTCTTCATCTAATAATGTTAGTTTACATTAATCGAAGAATAGTTAATCTGTTTTGATATTATTGTGTATTTATCTCATGTTCTAGCAAATAATAAAATGTGGAATGAAAGCAGTTTTTCCTTGTACAAACGCGATCGCAATTTTCCGTTCACATTAGCCGTAACTTAATAACTAATAAGTTGCGTTTTTCAGCATGTAAATAATTAGGAGATTTTTCTTTTATTTTAGAGACGAACTTAATAGAAAAATGTAGTCGCTATAGGTTTATCCTTTTAAAATAAAAATGAGACGAGCCTCGCCAAATAAATCACAAACCGCCGGGGCCCTCAATAAAATACATAACCATTGACTAGACTTTGGATTTGGCCGTTTAATGAACCTTCACGGCCTCTTCCTAAAATAACAATACGTTAGACTCTTTAGGACGCGCCTTAATAAATCTTACCTTCTTAAACTCGGGTGCACATTTATGTGACCCAAATCCAATTCTCAACGGAGTCGAAATGTGTTTCTAATCACGGGTACATTGATTGTGACGTGGTTCGAGATGCATGTCCATGACGTTGCAAATTCATTTTAAAAAATAAGAATGAGATGAGCCTCGCCAAATAAAATACAAATTGCGGGGCCCTCAGTAAATATTTGCTTTAAAAATTGTTTAGACTTCGGGATGGACCGTTTAGTAAAATTCCACGGTCCTACCCAAAATAAATACGCTAGTCGCTTTAGGCGCGCCTTTAATAATTTAATTTCCTTAAACTCGGGTGCACATTGATGTGACCCAAATCCAAATCTCAACGGAGTCAAAGTGTATCGACGACCACGGGTACATTGATTGTAACGTGGTTTGAGATACATTTTTATAACGTTGCAATTCTTGATAAAAATAACAGTAAATGATAAAAGCGGTTGAAAGATAAAATTTGCACATAAGTTCATATTGTATTTAAAAACAGATAAATAAGCCAAATATAACAGTTGAGCGACCGTGCTAGAACCACGGAACTCGGGAATGCCTAACACCTTCTCCCGGGTTAACAGAATTCCTTATCCGGATTTCTGGTACGCCGACTGTAATATAGAGTCATTCTTTTCCTTGATTCGGGATTAAAATTGGTGACTTGGGACACCCTAAATCTCCCAAGTGGCGACTCTGAAATAATTAAACCAATCCCGTTTCGATTGTCCTTTAATTGGAAAAAACTCCCCTGTACCCTCGCGGGTGCGGAAAAAGGAGGTGTGACAGCCATCACCAATGAGAAACTGTGAAATATTCCTAAGGCCAAGAATCATCAAAAAATGCAAAAGACCGGGACTCGCCGTGCGGGAATCTATCTCACATCGAAATCACATGAAACGAAAGCAAGAGTAGAATACAAGACAAATAACAGCGAAAAATTCTCCTTTATACAAAGTCTCCGCACAAATGGTCGTGGATTGCATAAGACCCAAGTCAATAGTCTAAAAAAAACAATAACAAAGGGAAAAAGAAAAAAGGAACAACGACAATCGACTACGAATGAAAAATTGGGAAGAAAACAACAAATGGAAAACAGATCAATATCACTATCCCTCTACTCTGCATCATCATCGCCACCCTCTCCACTGCCATCATCGAGAAGTTCTCCTTCAGCGTCCGCGCCCCCATTAGCTTCTGGCGTAGCCGCATCATATGCGCAATTAACGCGAGCCTCCCGCGCTTTCACTCACACCTCTTCATATGCAGCCTCAGTCACAGTGCCCGACTCCCACAAACTCTTGTATATATCCCACTGGGCTTCGGCGTAAACCCAAAGCTCGTGCATGTGGCGAGGAATGGTAGTGGAGGAAGATTCAATCTGAGCCAACAGTCGCCCATTTTCTGGCTCCAGTGCTGCGACCCGGTCTCCCAGAACCGATGCCTCTTGATCAATCTCGCTAATGCGCTCGTCAAGCCTTGCCTCCATAAGGGTAGCCGTCGCTCTCTCCGACTCCTGCTCGGACTGGAGGATGTGGATGGTGTTCTCCAGGGCCGCCGCCCTCGCCGAAGCCGCGGACCAAGCACTCTCGATGCTATCCAACCCAGCAACCTTGTTATTCAGCTCAGTTAATTTTTCCATCCATTCTGCGTTCAGCTCCTCGACCACTACTAGAAATCCGAAAAAAAGCGACCACAAAAAGTGACCAAAGTTGGTCACTTACTGACCAAAAAGCGACCAAAAGGCGACCAAAGAGGCCTGGACGATATTAAGCTGGTCCCTTTACCTTAGGGACCAAAGTTGGTCGCTAATTAACGACCAACTTTGGTCTCTAAGGTAAAAGGACCAAATATTCCGGAGAAGGATTATTAATATAATTTTTGCGACCAAAGTTGGTCTCCACATGTAAATTACGTTATTTATTTATTTGTTATTAATCATAAAAAAGCGACCAATTTTGGTCTGTAAAGAAAATATTATATTTCAAAATTTGAAAAATAGCGACCAAAGTTGGTCGCTTTATTATTAAATTTTTTTTTTTTAAAAATAAGAGACCAAAGTTGGTCGCTAACGTCAAGAATTAATTTTTTCTTTAATTATAAGCGACCAACTTTGGTCGCTATATTTCCAGAAATTATTTTTTTTTTTAAAATGGAATAGCGACCAAAGTTGGTTGCTTTTGTGAAATCTGGGTTAAATAGCGACCAACCTTGGTCGCTATTGCCCAGAAAATTATTATTTTTTAAGGGAAAAGCGACCAACTGGCGACCAAAGTTGGTCGCTTTTCTTGGGATATTTTTGGCAGAAACTGCCTGTTTTGGCAGCTACACCACCTGCCAGCTTACCAAAATTCCTAAACAGGCATTTTATGCCTACAACAACAACAACAATAAACAACAACAATAAAAAGCAACAACAACAACAACAACATTAAAACTAACAAACTATAAAGTTCAATAGAACTAACACATTAAGCTAACCAAACTAAGTTAACTGTTATTTTAAGCCCGTTCGAAAACCGATTGTATTTGTCTAGTTGAAAGTGTATAAAAGTCAAGGATTGGTTTGTACATCATTATCATCACCATCTGATGAACTTTCATCACCAAGATGGTATCCAGAAGGGTGTACTTGTCTAGGACGGGAAGAACGATCACGGGGAGGACGGGAGGAATGAGCACCGGGAAGGCGAGCCTCTGGCGATTACTCACGAGACCGGGGAATCGGAAAACTGCCAGAAGCTAGAAGAGTTTTGATATGCTCTTGCATGCCAATGTACTGAGCATCTCTAAGCTTTTCTCTTTCCTTGGCGGCTTCTAGCTCGGATGTGAGCTTTGTCACAGTCTCCCGCATAGAGGAGAGGCTCTCCCTATCAAGTTGCTCGGCTTGCGAGAAAGTCCTTATTCCTTGCATTCCACACTTATAGCGATGAAATTTCTTAGTAGGAAGCCCGTATACCTTCCCCCATTTTGGACCGCCAGCAGCCTGCGTCCACATTCTTTCAGCATCCTCGTCCGAAGGTTGGATTGGGTCGCCCAACTCACTAGGTGGCTGACTGCGTATAAATTCCTCCACTTCAGCTGTGAAGCGACCCTATAAGAAAAATTACATTGAATTAGTATTTCAAAATTTATATAAAATTAAATCAAAATACTTAATGAAAAGTGAAAACTTACATGTACAGTCGAGGCTCGGCCCTCGACCCACCTTTCTTGATCCGTCTCTTTCTTCTTCTTTACAATATGAGTCTCCTTGAATAACTCATCTTGGTTCATTGGACGCCCCAACTTCTTTTCCTGAAAACTCACAAATTTTAGTTAATAAACAGAATAGATATACTTTGAAAATTAAAATACATTAAGCAATTACGTACCATTCTTCTCTTTATTATCCCTAGGCTGATCGCACCTCCAGTGTGCAAGGATCCTCCCTTCTCAGATGCACGAGCTCTCTTTCCTTTTTCGCTCTTCGCTAAGAACTCTGCGGTAAGTCATTGCCTTTGCAAATCCTCCCATAAATTCTGAAGCAACCAGCCATGCTTCTGGTTCAACTTTCTAGCTTTGGAGAAACAATGTGACAACCGTTTGCGAGCTTTGAGATAAAAATTTGCAGCCACATCCGCGCTATAGCGGTGTTCCCATACACACTTGCTCTATATTTAAAAAGTTAAATATTATATGGAAATATCATATTTAGATGGAAATATCATAAAAGCTATATTCGATATATTATACTTAACTTTTATTAGCTAATAATTATTCAAAAGTTAAGTGCATTAACTGCGTATAATATAGTATATAGTATATTAGTTCATTAGCTAATATATATATATATATATATATATATATATATATATACACTATGAACTAAGTATTAGTGCATTAGCTAATATCGAATATAATATTAGCAAATAAAAGCTAAGTATTAATGCACTTAACTTTTGAATAATTATGTATTAATGCACTAAGCTTTTATCGAATATATATAAAAGCTATATTCGATATAATGTTAGCTAATGCACTAATACTTAGTGCATAGTATAGTCTAAGTATATATATATAAAAGCTATATTCGATATAATATTAGCTAATGCACTAATACTTAGTGCAAAGTATAGTGTAAGTATGTATGTATGTATGTATGTATGTATGTATGTATGTATGTATATATATATATATATATATATATATATATATAGAGAGAGAGAGAGAGAGAGAGAGAGAGAGCTATATTCTATAATACATATTTAGATGTAAATATCATAAATATAAATAATTGTACTACTTAAAAGAACATTTATACCTTAAATTGATTGAAAATTTACTCCTTCAGCGAGAATGGGAAATCACTCCAAGTCGCATAAGGGCCATCATAAAGCTTTCTGGTAGCTTTGATGATTATCCTTGTAGTAATATTACTAGGATGAACCTGCAATTTTTTTTAAAAAATACATTAATATCTTAGTAAAACTGTACAAAACAATAAACGTAAAAATAACAAATAACTCTTACCCATCACCCTCAGGGACTATGATGATCCTGCCATATTGATCATAATGCACCTCCTCGTCATCATCAGCATCACCGTCCGAAGCATGTATATCAGAGGCATGTGTGGAAGGTGTAGCGGGGGTCAGAGATAGTATCTCGCAGGCGAATGCCTGAAATAGATGGAGTCCCAGATGAAGATGGTTGCGAGCCCTGTGACTGCGACATAGTTGTATGGGCCGCAAGTGGACATGACACTGATAGCTGTGACCCGAGTGGTTGTGACCCGAGTGGCTATGGCACTGATGGCTATGATCCATGTGGATGTGACATGGATCGATGCGATCCATGCGATGCAGATGGCTGCGATCCACGTGGTCGTGTGTCAGTTGGACTGTATGTCGGACGTACAGTCTTATGGCCCTGTGACGAAACACCTGGTGTCTGCACGAAGGTGTAGGGCTGGTAATGCTGTGGCAGCTCAGAATATCCCTGGGGTGGAGGTAAAGACATATGCATAGGCATAGGCATCTCGGAGGCAAAGATTGAGTATTATCTTCTACCCTCCTCTTTGGTTTCCTAGCCTTTTCTCGATCTCGAGAATTAGTAGGATCATTGTTACCTCGACCCTTGCCTGTCATCTGCATAATATAATACATATTTAGATTGAAACATATACAGAAACTAGCTATAAACGAGAGTTATTAAAGAAACCAACTTTTTAAAGCTCATCGACGTGTAGTTCCTCGTCCGAGAATTCTTCTTCCTCACTAGTTTGAGCTTCATCAGTTGATTCTTCTTCCTCGTTTTCTATAATTCTTACTTCATTTATATCAACTTCTTTCAATATGTGTTCAGGATGTTCCAAATCATTTTCTAAAACTTCGTCCACTATTTGGTGAACACTGGAGATATCATTTTGATATGCAACATCTAACACATTCTCGACTTCAACCCTACCCACAGGCTTAGTTTTTATTACAACCCACCAATCGGACTTATTCCGCCGCAATGGATAAGGAGCATAATACACTTGCCTAAAATTATGTGCAATTATGAAAGGATCGTAGCGATCATACTCCATCGTATGATTAACTTCAATTATGTTGTATTGATTGTGTACTCTTGTACCCCTTGTTGGATGTGGGTCAAACCACTTGCATCTAAAGAGTATCAATTTCTTAAATGGCCAATCTGTATATTCTAGTTCTATTATTTCTTTGAGCACACCATAATAATCAATATCTCCATCTTGATTGCCATCACTACCTTGAACCCACACCACACTGTTGTTGCTATTTTTATTTTTAGAGCAATCCTCTTGTAACGACCCGACCGGTCATTTTGAATAGTACAATCCTGTTTTCCCATTTACTACTAAATTCATGCTTTACAGTTGTTATAGGATTCGCCGAGATAATTGGTTCAGGTCCGGTGAAGTTTTGAAATGAATTGAGACACTTAGTCTCCAAGAAGAAAGCTTAAGTTGAATAATTTGACCGGAAGGTGGAATATGTGTAAACGACCCCGGAATAGATTTTTGATGATTCCAATAGCTCCGTATGATGATTTTGGGATTTGGAGTGTGTCCGGATATTATTTCAAAGTCCATAGCTAAATTAGGCTTGAAATGACGAAATTTTGAAAAAAAAAATTAAAGTTGGAATACATTAATAAGAAATTTTCGAATTGAGAGTTTTTTTTTTAGGGAAAGAAGCACTGAAGCTTCTAGAGACCTATACAATATTATCATTATTATTATCTCTTTCAGATTTTTTTGGGGGAGAAGAGAAAACAAAATTAAAAATTTGGGACAGAAGGTAGTGTTCAGACAAAAGTGGATTCTTCTTTTGGTCTCCATTATCTTTTTGATTTTTCAAGTTTCATTTAGATTTCAGAAAAATTAGAAAATAAAAATACGACAACATACACTTATGCTTCTTCCTTTGGTTTCTGATATATAGCTTCCAAAATATGGAATATGATTGAGTCGAATCTATTTTGATTTTTGATCGTGTTTGGCGTCAGAATTTTTTCTAGCTACCGTTCGCGAGTTCCGATTGTGGTTCATGTTTATCTTTGTTGCTGTCTCTCTTTTGTTTGGATCCTGAAGGAAAAATAATGCATTCCTCGATTATTCTATTGGTGTTAAAGACAATTTTGGGTTAGCATGTTCAATTCCTTTTTCTTCTTCTTCATTTAATCATATTTGGAGTAAATCTAGTCTCAGGAGAGCCATTAAAAGATGGATTAAAGTTACAATAATTGTTGAGATTTGTTTAGTTTCCTTAGAATTTTGTTCACTATTTTCAGCATCTCATATATTTATTTATGGATTTATTTTAGGATTGAGTGAACTTATTTTGCACTGGATTTGCATTTGGTTTGGTTTTTAGTCAAATAGGGAGTGGATATTCATACGATTCTTTATTATTTTAAAGCTATTAAAAAAATAATATTTTCCATGTGTTTACTTATTTTATTTTATTTTTTGGTTGGAACATGGATTATATGAGCTAAAAGTCCTCCTCAATCGTCCTTTTTCAATCTTCAAGTAAAACGGATTCAACATATTTGCTGTAAAGTTAATTTATCACTATTTTGCTTTTTTCTAATCTATTAAAGTTGATGTGAAGTTGGCTGTAGACTACTATTGGAGTTGAATTCTCTTTATTCCTTTAAGTCCTAGAGGCTAGAACTTAGCAATAGTGAATTTAGTATCTCGGTATCCTAAAGAGCTATTGTCATCAACTTTGGATGCTTGGCATGTTTGTTAAAATGGGTTTCTTTATTAATTTGCATATTATAGTATAGTATCCATAATAGTGTGAGCTTGAGCTTGGTTTGTTTGGGGTATTAAAATGACCTGGAGTAAATTGAAACTGGAGGGGCAAGTCAACACGTAATTGGATGTTCGAATTTTTGCAAATTTTTAGTCGGGTTCCGAGGCGTGGGCTTGGGTTGAATTATTATTATTTCTTCATAAAGATCATAAATTTATTGTTCAAATTAATTTCCTATAGTTGTATTTATAGTATGAAATTATTTTGGCTAGATTCGAGTCGTTCAGAGTTGGATAATCGAGGGAAAGACCTACTAGTGGATTGAGTTAGCGTGACTTGAGGTAAGTGACTTGTCTAACCTTGTGTGAGGGACTTTCCCCTAGGATTGGTATTAATGTGCTAAATGAAAGTCGTGTACATAAGGTGACGAGTGCGTACACAGACTAAATGTGGAAGGTTATACTTTTAATTTGTGTAGATCACTGTTGCATATTAATTAAATCATTTATTCATGTTTTATTCATTGTCATTAAATTATTTTCATATAAGTGAAACTTGTCTGACCTTTTCTTGCTAATTGCCTATCTGTTAAATTGAAGCTTTATTTCTTTTATTTGTGCTCATTATTTGAAGGTTGTGTTTTCTTAATTTAATTATTTTTTTATATGAAGTATTTGGCATTTTAAAAATGGGTATGGAATCAAGGTGCTAAATTTGGGAAATCATTATTTGTTGAAATTTTTATATTCATTGTGATTGAGCCGCTAGCTCCTTATTGTGGAAAATATAGTTGTTGTTAATTTATTTTGGTAAGTAGAAATATTTGACCATTTGAGGTACAAATTGTGATATTAATACGCATGCGGCGATATAAGGTCTGGGTATTGAAACACATATGGTGAGATAAGGGTGGCTTGATACGCGTGGCTAGTAGGGGAACTACTAGAAGTCATGCGGTGAGATAAGGGTGGCTAAAACGCGGGACGCTATTTCGGAAAAATATATTTTTTTAAAAAAATTAAATGTGAAGGCTTCCGCGATGATATAAGGAAATGGGATGTTGTGAATTTATTTATGATTTGGGACTACGAGGCGGTACCTCGAAAGTTCCCCTGTTGATATTTCTTTATGGTTGCATTTACTTTCTAGTTATTCTATCATTTTTATTTATTAAATTAAAGCTTTCTCTTTAGTAAGTTATTATTAATTGATCTTATTCCGTGTTGTTAAATTTTGATATGTTCCTTATGTGACTTGTTTCCATTTGTCATTACTATTATCATATTGTTGAACTTATTGCCTTGTCTTTTATTATTTTTCCAGTAGGGCCCTGACTTGACCTCGTCACTACTCAACCGAGGTTAGGCTTGACACTTGCTGGGCACTGCTGTAGTGTGCTCATACTACACTTCTGCACATTTTTGTGTGCAGATCCAAGTACTTCCTATCAGACTAGGTATTAGTGAGCTAGTTGTACGTGGAGACTCCAAGGTATACATGCCAGCGTCCGCAGACCTCGGAGTCGCCTCTATATTTACTATCTCGTTTCTTTATCTTTATTAGACTCCGATGTTTAGAGCTATGTTAGAACTCTTTTTAAGAGCTTGTGACGTGTATTTTTCACTGGGTTTTGGGAACTTTATTATGTACTAAATGGTGGATATTTTGAGAGTCTTAATTGTTATTTTGATTATTTCGTGTGTTAATAGGCTTACCTAGTCACAAAGACTAGGTGCAGTCACGATACCCTATGGAGGGAAAGTTGGGGTCGTGACACCTCTGTATGAAACTTATAACCATTCACAATGTACTTAGACATTGTTGTGACCTCAAGCCTAGGTCCCCAAGATATATCTTTTAAAAATTGATTTACACCATTATTTGGATCATTTACCTACATATTGTTAAAAAAATTCATAAGTTAGCATAACTTCCAAACATTGTTTACCTACATAGTGTTAGAATATTTTAAGGAGAAACTTACAAATTGTTTGAACCACGTATCAAATCTCGTATATACAGCATCATGGCCAAATTGACCCACGAAGTGACTGTGACACATCAAATATTTTTAGTAGTTGCATTGAGATGTAATCACAATAATTTTTATATTTTGATAACTACTAAATCATTACTTACTTGAGAAATGGTACAACTTCGGGATAATTTAGCAACACGTGAAGTGCAGCTGACTTGAACTCCATATCACTCAAACGTCTCTTTCTAACATCCTTAGAACATCGGCCTGGTTGATTGAATATGGACATAGGCGGATATAATGGATCATTCTTAAGGTCGACCGTGTGCCTGTTGGGCCTATTCTTAGCACATGCCACATTACTCTCAAAATAATAAGAACAAAAATGAGCAGTTTCTTTTGCAAGATAAGCTTCGCATATATATCTTTCAATCCTATTCCTCTGCTTAACAAATTGTTTGCATTTACCAATTGTCCTACATAATTTCCGGTTAGCCAAGAACATTCAAATAAAATAGAAAATTACATCAATAATATTACCTCTCAAAGGGATACATCCATTTGCATTGAACAGGCTCTCCAAGTCGTTCATCGTGTACAAGGTGGATTGGAAGGTGTTCCATCACATCAAAAAAATCACATGGAAATATCTTTTCCATCTTAGTATAAGTTACACGAATGTTTTGATCCATCCGGAGTAGGTTTTCTTCCCTTAATGTGGAAGAACACAAGTCTTTGAAAAACAAACTAATCTCTGTGATAGGTTTCCAGATTCTTTCAGGCAAACCACAAAATGCAATAGGCACTAAGGTCTCCATGAAAACATGACAGTCATGACTTTTCAAATGGCTCAACTTCCCTACCTCCATATCAACTTTTTTCCCAAAATTTGACGCATAACCCTTAGGCATCTTCAATTTCGTTACCCAATCACAAATTTGCTGTTTTTCCTCCAAAGTGAATGTGTAACTTGATTTGGGTTTGAAAACCTTACCATTGTTTGCTGTCTGCAAGTATAATTCAGATCGCCTGCAATATTCTTGTAAGTTTATTCTAGCCTTCGGGTTATCCTTTGTCTTACCTTTAACATCCATCATTGTGTTGAACAAATTGTCAAAATAGTTCTTCTCAATATGCATGACATCAAGGTTGTGACGGAGAAGATTATCCTTCGAATAAGGTAACTCCCAAAATATACTCTGTTTCGTCCAATTATGAGTAACTCCGTATCCGGGGAATCTATAAGGTGGAGCTTCAGTAACTTTACTGAAGTTCTGGACCCTCTCCCAAATTTCCTCACCTGAAAGTATCGGAGATGGAAAATCATATTCCATTTTATTCTTTTTGAATGCATTTTTCATCCTTCTAAACTCATGATCAGGAGGCAATAATTGACGATGACAATCAAACCATGATTGCTTTTGGCCATATTTCAAAGTGAACACTTTACTATTTTCCATGCAGTAAGGACAAGCTAGCTTCCCAGCAGTCATCCACCCAGACAACATTCCATACGCAGGAAAATCGTTAATTGTCCACATTAAATTAGCACGCAAATTGAAATTCTGCTTGGTTGATATGAAATATGTTTCAACACCATCGTACCACAATTATTTTAGCTCATCAATCAAAGGTTGCAAATATACATCAATCAAACTTTTCGAATTACGTGGACCGGGGATAATACAAATTAAGAATATATATGGAGTAGTCATGCACAACTCAAGTGGTAGATTATAAGGTGCAATAAAGACAGGCCAACATGAATATGGTGTCGCAGATACAGAAAAAGGTGTGAAGCCATCCGCACACAGACCTAATCGAATGTTCCTTGGTTCACTAGCAAAATCTGGATATGTCCTATCAAAGTGCTTCCAAGCTTCTCCATCTGAAGGATGACACATAACACCAGGTGGTCTTCTATTTTCAAAGTGCCATCTCATATGAGGAGCAGAACTCATCGACGCATATAACCTCTTTAACCTAGGTATAAGAGGTAAATAATGCATCGACTTGATAGCGACCATATTCGCGCTAGAAAGCCTCTTGAAACGAGGCTTTTCGCAAAATTTACAACTGTCCAAAGCTGCATCATCTTTATAATATAACATGCAACCATCTTCACAACAATCAATTCTCATTGACGAAAGTCCTAAGTTAGAAACTAATCTCTTTGCCTTATAGAATTCAACAGGTAATTCGATATCACGGTCAACTAGTTCACGCATAAGGTCAATGAAAGAGTTCATGGCTCCTTGAGAAATATTCCAATCAGATTTCATACTTAGTAATCTAACTGCAATAGACAACTCAGAGTGCGGACTTCCGTTACGTAGTGGACGACTAGCTTCCTCTAATTGTTCATAAAAATGTTTTGCATCATCATTAGGAGTTTGTTCAACATTTTCATTGGGCTCATCCCCTAAGTACATCCCAAAAGCATCCACAACCATATCATGAATTCTAGAATCACGATTTGTATTCTCCACTGACCTACTACTTTCACCCACAACCATGTTATAAAATATCCCATGGTTACCATCGATCTCTCCATGATTAGTCCACACAAAGTAATTTTCTATAAACCCCCTTCTATAAAGATGATGCTTAACTTCCGCCGGTTTTCCAAACTTCATACAGTCGCACCTAACACAAGGGCACCTAATTACTCCTTCAGTTAGGTATGGTGGAAGTGACATTGCATGTATAATAAAGTCATCCACCCCTTCGACAAAATCCTCCCTCAATCCCTGTCGATTAGGATAATTCCTATTGTACATCCAAGTACGATGTTCCATCTATACAAATAAAACAAGAGGAAATTAATTTAGTTAATTCATATCCTAATCTTTTTTTAGTTAACTAAAAGTCCAATTCATATCCTAAAATTCTTTAATATAACCTTTTATTTCTATTTGTATAACATTTTGCAAAACAAGAGCTTATTGAACAAAGAACATAATAAATTACAAAACGTTTTCTCAATGAATACCAAAAGAGTTCGTAAAAGTGAACTTATGAATAAGCAACCTAAGATTTCAACACAAGAGCTTAATGATTTTAAATGTTTCATGTCCTTTGAAGGCTTAAATTTAGTATTTTTAATATTCTTTCTAAATTAGTCTACCTAAATAGTTAATTTATTTTTTCTAAACTTATAGAATTACAAGAAAATGAGCTAGCAATTCAAATTTATTCGAGAGAGAGACCATTTTTTAGGAATTAGTAGGGTTTAGGGTTTCTTCTCTTCAAACAATTTCTTCCCCAAATTAGTAGGTAAAACTAAATATTTTGGACTAAATGTATTAATAAGAACCCTAAAAATTACAAATAATATATAACTTTGAACCCTAACATAGTTGAGCTAACTTTGAACCCTAACATGGAGAAACTAAACCCTAACATGGTTGAACAAATAATATATAAATTTGAACCCTAACATGGAGAAATTAAACAAAATCAGTGTATTCGAAAAAAACAAAGAAAGGAGAGAGAAACGTACCTTGGGAATGGAGGTCGCCGGCGGTGGAGCTGCTGCCGTCGGTGGTCGTCGGTGGCGTGGGTGGCGCCGCTGCTGCTGGGAGTCGGAGGGGGGAGGGGGTTTGAGTGTGAGAGAGAAAAGAGAGATTTTTGGGAATTTTTTTGAAAGAATGGGAGGGGAAACCTGGTTCTGACACTGGAATTAAAAATAGCGATCAACTTTGGTCGCTATTTTGGTAGCTAAATAAGTTTTGACTGTTTGACCAAAATAGCGACCAAAGTTGGTCGCTATTTCTAAAAATAAATAAATTACCTTTAATTCAATTTAAAATAATGTATATATGCAGTATAAATTTAGGATTTTAATTCAATGTTAATACATATGTATAGTATAGTCTATTATTTATATTAAGTGCATAGTATACTATAGTATATATATGTATGTATATATATATATATATATATATGTAGTATAAATTTAGGATTTTAATTCAATTTAAGCTATATATATATATATATATATATATATATATATATATATATATATATATATATATATATATATGTATGTCACGACCCAAAATCCCAACCCGGTCGTGATGACGCCTCTCGTGAGGACAAGGCCAGCCAATCAACAAACATCTCTTTATAATTACTTAGCAGGAATAAGTCTAAATCATGGGCAATATAATCTTAAATGCGAAATAAACGTGATAGAACAAGGAAAATCATCCCAACTCAGCCCGAAATCGGGGTGTCACAAATCATGAGTTACTACAGAGTTTACTAATATTTTACAAAGTCTGGAATTATCATAAATAACAAAGATAAGGGAGAAAACGGGGCTGCGGACGTCAACAACTACCTCGTTACTCCTAGTCATCGCCTGGCCTGGAAAGAATCAGCGCTCATGAGCGAACTCAGCTCTGCCTGTATCTGCACACATGGTGCAGGGAGTAATGTGAGTACTCCGACCCAGTGAGTAATAAAAGTAACTACTGTCCGAAGATAAGAAAGCCTAGTAAATACACAAAGTAAGCTAAAATCCAAATATGCAGCAACATATGGAACTGAGAAGCTAAACAATAGTATAGATACAAATACATGAATACAATGCAATACATATGATGGTACATTCCCATACCCACTGCGGCATGCAGCCCGAGCCATCCCTATTTATTTATCGTCGACGACGCTCACTGGGGGTGTGTACAGACTCCGGAGGGGCTCCTACAGCCCAAGCGCAATATCTTGGTCAGTCATTGTTACCTGACCGGTCAGCCATTGTTACCTGACCAATTTATATCATACAGTGCCATTGTTACCACTGTTCAAGTATATCATCCAGTGTCATTGTTACCACTATTTCAAGTATATCACACAGTGTCATTGTTACCACTGTGTCAAGTATATCACACAGTGTCATTGTTACCACTATTTCAAGTCACTTTATAATCAGTCCAGAAAATAATATAATAAGCCCCTTGGGCATTTACAAAACAGAAGTTCCCAGCCCGGAATACATTTAAAAATATCATTTAAGTTTTCAACACTTAGAATTATGGCTGAGTTTACAAAACAACATTTAAAACCTTGGACTGAAATTAAATGATATGCAAATCATGCTAAGCAGTAATATCAATCCTCGAAGGATTTTACATATCGGCACAAGGGCCCAAACATGGTATCAAGCCGAGTAATATCAATGAAGTATGTGTATCAATCACCAGTATAGTATAAACATCACACGGGGTGGACCAAGTCACAATCCCCAGTAGTATCCGACCCTGCACTCGCCATGAAGTGCATGTCACGCCTCAATATAGCGTTATGATGTGAAAGTCCGGGGTTTCAAACCCTCAGAACAGCATTTACATCTATTACTCACCTCTAGCTCGCTATGCCCTTGCCTCTCTAATTGGCCTCCTCGTGTGACGAATCTGCCAAAAATCACACAAACCTCGATGAAGTTCGATTTCTAAAAGACGGGGTTTTAACCATACATATCTGAAATTCGCCCCTTAATGATACTATAATGATCCCATACAGTTATGTAACTTCAATCTACAATATAACACTCAATATGGCCAATATTAGTACTAGATCCCATAAATTATGCCATTTAGGCATATTATCAAACATCTTGTAGGTATAAATATTTACACCTCTTAACTATAGCATTGGTTCCTCCAACTATCACCATTAACCAACAATTCATCACACTATTATTCTTTAACAATTTATACTCCTAACATCACATGTGTGATCAACCATTCACACCCAAACCAACAAAAATTCCATCAAATAAACACCTCTAAATCCCTACCATGTTCATGTATTTAAATAGGGAATTTATGGCTTCCAACCACCATACAATAAGTTGTAATACTTGACTCATACTCATATTTCCATAATATATCCATATATGTGAGTCTAAGGTGTAGGATTTACCTTTTGGAAGAAATCTTGCAAAACCCTTCTTTGAGTTCTTGAAGGAATTTCTTGAAAATCTAAGGATTTTTAAGATCAATCCATGTTAATATAAGTGTTTGGGAGTAGTAATCAACTCAAAATACTCCAAAAATCTTACCTTAGGAGTGCAATTAGGTGCCTTGGTCGAATTGGGGGTGTAGAGGAAGCCCTAAGCTTGAGAAATGACTCAATTCCTTTCATTTCCGGTCTTTAGAGTACTTAAAAACCTTCAGTCGCGTAGTTCGCGCGTTGTTCGCGCGTTTTGCTGAGCATTCTGCCTCAGACGCGCGAAATGCGCGACTTCGCGCGATACTTCGCGCGTTCTGACACCTGACCAGTGAAATGGTCATAACTTCCTGTTTACACTTCCAAATGACAAACGGTTTATTGCGTTGGAAACTAGACTCAAAGAGCTTTAATTTGATAGGTTGTAGCTCACACAACTCCTTATATAACGAGAGATATTATCGTTCAAAGTGAGGCCTTGTGCGCACTCATTTACAACTTTCGTCTATTATGAAATTTCCAACTTCAAAAGTTCCCGTTAGCCATCCGAAATCATCCCGAGGTCCTCGGGACCTCAACCAAAAATACCAATACATCTTATAATATTATTCAAACTTGTTCCAATTATCAAAACACCTCGACTAATACCAAAATTATCGAATTACACCGAATTCAAGTCTAAGTTCCTTTAAAACTTCCAAAACGCGCTTTCGATCAAAACTCGACCAAAATATGTCCGAATGACTTGAAATTTTGCACACATATCCAAAATGGCATAACGAAGCTACAGAAATTCTCGGAACTCCATTCCGACCGTCGGATCAAAATTTCACCTGCCAACCGGAAATCGCCAAAATACTAACTTCACCAAAATGAGCTAATTTCTTCACCGGACCTCCAAAATTAATTCCGATTGCGCTCCTAGGCCTTAAATCATCCCCCGAAACTAACCGAATCATCGAAATTCAATTCCGATCCCTCTAACTCATAAGTCAACGTCCGATTGACTTTTCCAAACTAATTCTTCCTTAAAGAGACTAATTGTCCCATTTCATACCAAACTCGATCCGAATTGACTCAAATTCACCAAGTACACATATTGAAACATGAATAAGCATTTAACGGGGAATACGGGACGAAAATACAGAAAACGACGGTTCGGGTCGTTACAATGTATATATACATATATATATATATAGAGAGAGAGAGTATAGTGTATTATATTCACTAAGTGTATTATATATACTATATATATATATATATATATATATATATATATATATATATATATATATATAGTATAGTGTATTATATATACTAAGTGTATAGTATATATATGTAGATATAGTATAGTCTATTATATATATTACATGTATTATATATACTAAGTGTATAGTATAGTGTATTATAAATACTACGTGTATTATGTAACTACGTGTATTATATATACTAAGTGTATAGTATAGTGTATTATCAATACTATGTGTATTATATATACTATGTGTATTATATATATACTAAGTCTATTATATATACTAAGTGTAGTATAGTGTATTATATAATACACTATACTATATATATATATATAGTATAATGTATTATATATATATATATATATAATACATTATACTATATGTATATATATAGTATAGTGTATTATATATACTAAGTGTATAGTATATATATGTAGATATAGTATAGTCTATTATATATACTACATGTATTATATATACTAAGTGTATAGTATAGTGTATTATATATACTACGTGTATTATATATACTAAGTCTATTATATATACTAAGTGTAGTATAGTGTATTATATAATACGCTATATATATATATATATATATATATATATAGACATATTATAGTCTATTATATATACTACGTGTATTATATATACTAAGTCTATTATATATACTAAGTGTATAGTATATATATGTAGATATAGTATAGTCTATTATATATACTAAGTGCATAGTATATATATAGTGTGTGTGTATATATATATTAGCTAATGCACTAATATACTATATACTATATTATACTATATATACATATATCGAATATAGCTTTTATATATATAATGACCTATAATGTGATGCTAGTGTAACAAATCATTGTGGTTCGGCTCTTTCCCAGACCACGCGCATAGCTGGCGCTTAGAGCACCGGGCTGCCATTTTTTTTTATTTTTTATTGTAACAAATCATTGACAAGTTAATATATATATATATACTATAGTATATAGCTAATGTACTAATACTTAGTGCATAGTATAGTATATATATATATATATATATATATATATATATATATATATATATATATATAAAAGCTATATTCGATATAATATTAGCTAATGCACTAATACTTAGTGCATAATATAGTATAGTATATATATACTAAGTGTATTATATATACTAAGTGTATAGTATAGTGTATTATATAATACACTATACTATATATATAGTATAATGTATTATATATCATGGTATATTCGATATATATAGTATATAGTATATAAGCTATATATATATATATATACACATACATATACATATATTAATTGATATAAGCCGAGATATTTTAATTTATTGTTAATATATATACATGCATATGAGTAGGTTATAAGTCGATAAATCAATTTACAAGTGCATCAATACCTAAAAGAACCCGTCCCTGTGTTCCGAGCGCTTCATGTTCTTATATATATATATATATATATACATACATACATACACACGCACGCTTCGTAGTACTACTTAACTGCATATATAGCATGTTAGAGTATATTTTAGTCTATTCATCCCTTGTATTACAAAAGTGTTAATGGCTTACATTTATATTATTTAGATAGTTAATACAAAAGTAATTTTTAATTTTGACCAATGTTGACCTGAAAAGCGACCAAAGTACATAATTTTAAATTAGCGACCAACGTTGGTCGCTTAATTTAAATCAGATTTATTTATAATTCATATAATATTTAAAATATTAATATTATTGTTAAATGTTAGAACTGGTCCCAGATTAGCAACCAAAGTTGGTCTTGATTTTACTAAGCGACCAACTTTGGTCGCTAAATTTGAATTATATTTATTTATATTTTATAATTTTATTAAATAATATTATAATTATTAAAATTTTATAATGGGGTCCCAAATTAGCGACCAAAGTTGGTCTCTATCTGTTTACTCTTTATTTAGCGACCAACTTTGGTCGCTAATTTTTAATTTTATTTATTTATATTTTATAATTTTTTTTAAATAATATTATAATTATTAAAATTTTATAAGTGGATCCCCTTTAGTGACCAACGTTGGTCGCTAATCTGAGTATTTCTTTGACCAAGCAAGTCTGACCAGTCCGATCAGCAGTTTGACGAAATTTTCGACCAAGTAGCGACCAACCTTGGTCGCTAATGTATTTAAAATCATTATTTTATTATTTTCACCAGTTTAGCGACCAACTTTGGTCGCTTTTCTTGTCAAACCAACTTTGGTCGCTAAATTTTGGTCGCTTTTTACAGGAATTCTAGTAGTGGACCTTGATCAAGTTCTGATCCATCTCCGACTACATTGACCTCAATTTCTCCTGCAGATGCTCGCACTCTACGGCGACCCCCTTGACCAACTCGAGCTCCTCGTCCTTTATTCAAAGTTGCTCCTCAAGCACACTCCAGCTGCGGATAGCTTGCATCAATTCCTGGTCCATTTTCTCCAACTCCTCACCAAGAGCCCGATTACCGGGGTTTGCCTTCAGCCGCTCATGCATCTTGCGACACTTGTCGCGGTAGCGACGATATTTCTCCAACATCTTCAAGAAAATCTTGGCCCTGCGAATGCTTTCCACTTCCACCATATACATCTGATAAATGTAAAGACGAGTTAGAATCGTATCATCAAGAAAGGCGAGGGAAAAGTGAAAGTAAGTGTAAGATAAACTTAAGCCCATAACAACCACCTCATCCATCAAATCAGCATCATGAACGGACCGAAGGGCCGCATTCTTGGGTGCAGAGCATTGCATGCTGAATTGCGACACCAGATCCTCTGTGTCCCCCAAGAGATTGACATCTGAAGGGATCTCAAGGATACGGGCTGAGCCTCTCGCACGAACCACTGAGTGAGTAAGGCCCTCCTCAAACATCCTGACATCATTAGGGTCGAGGTCTGATTCAGATTCGTAATCATCAATCACCACGCCTTTTCCTCTTTCAACAGCTGAAGAGAAAGCACGAACAACTGCGGAGGATGAGGGTAAGTCCGAAACTACAATGGCGGCCCCAGAAGTCTGACCTTCCGCCACAATAGGTTGCTGACCACCGACAATGGTGGGAATCTCTAATTGAGTCGAGGCAAATGCTGGTTCCGTCCTTACGAGGAGAGCCACGACAACCCCTTCTCCAGATCCCGTCATAGGAGAGTCATCTAGATGAATCACTGTTGGGGGCACGGTCTCAAACTCCATTCGCCGTCTCTTCAATAGCCCCTTTTCTTCCCCAGTAGATGGAGACTCACCCGTCGGGTGAGCGATACGGGTCAGAACTTCGGCCTGAGACGTGGCCCTTGCAAGAGTAACCACGGCCGCAGACTCAACTGAAGTATCCCTCGACGAAGGCCGGGTAGTGGGTACCACGATAGGGCGAGCAGAGGAGGCTAGCTGCCGGAAAGCTAACAGAGGAGCCCTCACTCTCCGCACCCTCCCCGACATCGACGAACAACACGTGAGGAATTAAATACAAAATAGAAAAAGAGAAAAACGATGAATAGAAACGACATCTTACCAGAAAGAGGCCTACGCCCGTACTTGTCTTAGAAAGCCGCCCACGTGCGGACCCCCGCCGTATGAGGGAGAATAGTACTCACCCACTCACGAATATTTTCAATAGGTGGAGGGGGCAATTTCTCAGCTGCAAATATAGAATAGGGGTTAGTGCTGTAACAGAAAATGATCGGATATACCCCCGACTAAAAACAGGAGTCTTACGTACAAAGTTCCATTTCTCAGGGAACCCCGTCAGATCCGCCACAGTGTGTTCAGTCCGCATATAGAAGTAATTCTCATAATAACGACGGTTAGTCTTGTGGTCCACTTTCACCACCAGACTCTTCGACCCCCAAGGACGCATGTGAAGCATCGTGCCGTGGATGAGTTGAGGGGCGAAGATACTGAGTAGATGGTCCAAAGTGATCTCACGGTCGGCGAGTTTCGCAAACTTGAGCAACATAAGAAACAACTTGTACAGGTACGACGAAAGTTAGGCGGGCATACCTCATAAAAATGGCAAAAGTCTACCACCAGGAGAGGTAGAAGAAGCATGTATCCGATAAGGAAGGGGAAGGCATAAAATACACAGTACCCAGGACGGTCAAAATGAACAATGCTGGTTCCTACCGCCAGTCGCATGTCGACGTAGCCGGGGATCCCCCACCTGGTTTTCAACTTTGCAATATATGCTTCTCTCAGAATAAAAGGGACAGGCTCCGGCTCCGCCCTGGCGCGACTGCTGAAGTCGGTCAATTCTCTCCCAGGGCAATGCAAAATCTCAACTATCGACGGGACCTCCTCGTCTTCCACCGCATTTACCCCCTCCAGTGGCCTGAGCAGCACTTTTTGGTGCCAGAACTATGGCAGGGAGATCGGTGCAAGACGAATCACCAGCCATTTTGTCCAGATAATGCGGCAAAAAGACAGCGGAAAGAAAGGATGGAGATTTTCAATTAATTAAGGGCAAATGAAAACTTGGAGTGCCAGAAAGAAAGTATATCTGCAGAATTCTCTCGAGTAAAGGGCAAAGATGTGTGTCAATCGAATAATAAACTCCCCCTATTTATAAGAGACATAAATCCCCCGATCACGAAACCCAAGAGTCGCTAATCGAATCTGATAGGGCACGAAACGTTTAAGTGCCCCAGGAACGTGTGTCATAATGGCGGTAACCACGAAATAGCGCTTCGATGCCAGACGACGTTTCGGTTCCGAAACGTCCGCAACGGTTTGCGGGTATCAAAAGAACGCCGTCATCTCACCCAAAACTCGAGTAATGTTACTAAGGAACGAGAAGTCAAATTTCACTCGAATTCGTAGCAATCATGATCCGTCTGCCGAGTCCGACAGAGGACGACCCCGACAGACGGAGGGACTAACTGCATTGGTCAAAATATGACTGTCACGTTCGAACTGACCAATGTCCCAGTGACCGGGCATTAAAAGATAACACAGCCCACTCTACGTCCCTTTCCTGACACCCGTCGAGTCGGAAAGAGCAATGCCTAAAAGGACGACCAAGACACACTGGAGGCGAGAGAGCGTCAGACCAAGTAAATGACAAAGGTGCCATAACTATATATAGTAGGGAAAAACCTTCGATTAAAAGGAGGCTCCTCCCACTTTTCTCTCTCCCAAGCTCTCTTCTTATAATCTTGATAGGAAAGAAGTAATCTACAGAAGAACATGTAAAGCTATCTCTCCCATCGATCGATAGGAGTCAATGTTGAATTTCAATAATATCGTTTATATCTTCTTCTTCCTATATACAATTCATACTATTAGCTCTTTGATCTGGAATTTATTATGTCTTACTAAGATTTACCCCTTCATCTTCTTTGATTGATTTGTTCAAAAAGTTCCGATATCTTTTGAGTCAAACAATCTCGATTCCGGCTCTTTGTCATCACGTCCCTTACTTGATTTATTTTATCGAACATCAGGCCGTCTTACGGGTTCGGTTTCACCCATATACACCTTTCATGTTAAAGTGCTTGACAAAATTAGCAGATGGAAGTTACTCAATCATTTTACATTATAAGAAGTCTGAGCACATGAGTGTCTTATTTTATTTTATCATCAATTATATTGTTGAAGCCGGAGAACATATTTAGAAAGTGACTAGTATTTTAGAAACGACATATTTTATTATTCAACGACACGACCAAAAGACGTCAAAATGAAGGATGAATATCGAGAGATTGGAACATCTAACATAGAACTAAATCCACAAGCAATAGACATGTGAATGTCGGAGCTCTTATGCATGCTCCAACAGAATCTATTTTTTTTCCTATCATTAATTTCTTAGCGACGCCTAAGCTAATACATAGGATAAAAACTTTTATCAACTTTGGCATCTAATGAAAGAAAAGACCAGCTAAGTAAAGTCATAATTTCATATCCTTTCTGGATGAGATCTCTCTCTCACACACGAAATTTTTCAAAATACATTTGTATACATGTGAAACCGGCTCCATGGGACGCCCCGGTTTTCAATAAGGTAAATCGAGCAAGAAACATGATGATAAGGAATCGAAATCTAGACAAGGGTCTCATCAAGCCCGGGTCCGGGGGCACAATCCACCCTCGGAAATATCAGGACCATGATCTGGGATCGGTCCAAATCCCAAAAGACTTCGGAGAGCGTTGTCGGACAACCGAGCACGATTAATAGAAGGCCATGATATCCGTGACCTGTCGGGTATCTTGGCGCGGACCTGCGGAAATCTAGTGATTAGTTAAAGCGAAAGATTTTTACCTTTTACGAAATTGTACCTAGGGTAGGATTCCTCTACTATATAAAGGGGGGTCTGATTATTCATTAATAACACGGTAACATGCATATCAAAGCAATATACTATTATTTTTCTCTGTTAATCAAAGTTCTTACATTTGTTGATCAGTGCTTCATTATTATAAGTCTGGATCGAGGACGGATGTTTTATTAAGGCTGTCGTCGAGTCCAGAATCCCCCCCTTTTGACAATTTATTATATCTCTTGCCTGTTTAATCTAGCGATATTTACTAGTTCACGCATAAGGTCAATGAAAGAGTCCATGGCTCCTTGAGACATATTCCAATCAGATTTCATACTTAGTAATCTAACTGCAATAGACAACTCAGAGTGCGGACTTCCATTACGTAGTGGACGACTAGCTTCCTCTAATTGTTCATAAAAATGTTTTGCATCATCATTAGGAGTTTGTTCAACATTTTCATTGGGCTCACCCCCTAAGTACATCCCAAAAGCATCCACAACCATATCATGAATTCTAGAATCACGATTTGTATTCTCCACTGACCTACTACTTTCACCCACAACCATGTTATGAAATATCCCATGGTTACCATCGATCTCTCCATTATTAGTCCACACAAAGTAATTTTCTATAAACCCCCTTCTATAAAGATGATGCTTAACTTCCGCCGGTTTTCCAAACTTCATACAGTCGCACCTAACACAAGGGCACCTAATTACTCCTTCAGTTAGGTATGGTGGAAGTGACATTGCATGTATAATAAAGTCATCCACCCCTTCGACAAAATCCTCCCTCAATCCCTGTCGATTAGGATAATTCCTATTGTACATCCAAGTACGATGTTCCATCTATACAAATAAAACAAGAGGAAATTAATTTAGTTAATTCATATCCTAATATTTTTTTAGTTAACTAAAAGTCCAATTCATATCCTAAAAGTCTTTAATATAACCTTTTATTTCTATTTGTATAACATTTTGCAAAACAAGAGCTTATTGAACAAAGAACATAATAAATTACAAAACGTTTTCTCAATGAATACCAAAAGAGTTCGTAAAAGTGAACTTATGAATAAGCAACCTAAGATTTCAACACAAGAGCTTAATGATTTTAAATGTTTCATGTCCTTTGAAGGCTTAAATTTAGTATTTTTAATATTCTTTCTAAATTAGTCTACCTAAATAGTTAATTTATTTTTTCTAAACTTATAGAATTACAAGAAAATGAGCTAGCAATTCAAATTTATTCGAGAGAGAGACCATTTTTTAGGAATTAGTAGGGTTTAGGGTTTCTTCTCTTCAAACAATTTCTTCCTCAAATTAGTAGGTAAAACTAAATATTTTGGACTAAATATATTAATAAGAACCCTAAAAATTACAAATAATATATAACTTTGAACCCTAACATGGTTGAGCTAACTTTGAACCCTAACATGGTTGAACAAATAATATATAACTTTGAACCCTAACATGGAGAAATTAAACAAAATCAGTGTATTTCGAAAAAAACAAAGAAAGGAGAGAGAAACGTACCTTGGGAATGGAGGTCGCCGGCGGTGGAGCTGCTGCCGTCGGTGGTCGTCGGTGGCGTGGGTGGCGCCGCTGCTGCTGGGAGCCGGAGGGGGGAGGGGGTTTGAGTGTGAGAGAGAAAAGAGAGATTTTGGGGAATTTTTTTGAAAGAATGGGAGGGGAAACCTGGTTCTGACACTGGAACTAAAAATAACGATCAACTTTGGTCGCTATTTTGGTAGCTAAATAAGTTTTGACTTTTTGACCAAAATAGCGACCAAAGTTGGTCGCTATTTCTAAAAATAAATAAATTACTTTTAATTCAATTTAAAATAATGTACATATGGAGTATAAATTTAGGATTTTAATTCAATTTAAGCTATATATATATATATATATATGTGTGTGTGTGTGTGTGTATATATGTGTGTGTGGAGAGAGAGAGAGAGAGATAGTATAGTGTATTATATTCACTAAGTGTATTATATATACTAAGTCTATTATATATACTATATATATATATATATATATATATATATATATATATATATATATATATAGTATAGTGTATTATATATACTAAGTGTATAGTATATATATGTAGATATAGTATAGTCTATTATATATACTACGTGTATTATATATACTAAGTCTATTATATATACTAAGTGTATAGTATAGTGTATTATATATACTATGTGTATTATATATACTAAGTGTATAGTATAGTGTATTATCAATACTACGTGTATTATATATACTACGTGTATTATATATATACTAAGTCTATTATATATACTAAGTGATTGATGAAGACTGATCCCAAAACAAAAATATTATATGGACAAGAATTATTGGACTCTATTAAAACACAAATCCAAATATATTCAACGACCCCTCAAAAGAAGATGATAGAGGATAGCACAGTTAAACATATTGCTCGAAGAATCTCAATTCAAGAAGGAGATAAAATTGATTTGATAAATCAATACTTGGAAGAAGTAAAAACAAACTTGCTTCAGAGACTGGATCAGTGCGAAAAGTCAAACACATCAATGCGAAGTGAAACAAGTGGTGATGACATCGTAGAGGATTCACAACCAATACAACCAGAGATGATACTATCTGATAGAGATATAGAAAAGGTGGAAGATTTCCTCCAACAAATGTAAAAATTGGACAAGAAAAAGACTTGACAGCTTAACAGCCGCCAGGACCCACTCAACAGTAGATTCACTGTTCATCTACAGTAGAAACACTGTTTAACAACAGTAAAAATACTGTGTAGGGACCCAGATGTGGGACCCAATTTACTATTTTAGATTCTTTTTTTTTCTTTATATAGAAGACTTCTTCATTTGAAGAAGGAAGAGTCGGAACCCCCCCTCTCTCTACTCTCTCTCCACTCTCTTTGTAAAGATTTAGCTTATTAAGTTTGTAAATAAGTTGAAGATTAATAGAAGTTTTGAAGTTCAGTTCATCTTCAGGGCCTTGCTTCTCGGCCTAAAGGTATTCATTCTATTTCTTTTATAGTATTCTATATACTTAGTTTCTCTCCCCAGCCGTGACTATGTCCGGCTAAACGGATTCATATCTATGTTGAAGAACTAATTTCTCTTGCATATTTACCATGAAGAATCTAGACTCTTTCAAAATATAAAGAAATTTTAATATAGTTTCTTGGCTTGGTTCCAAGATGGTGGTACAGTCGACTCTGGTACTACTCTTATTGGCTTTGCCTTAGTGGCTACGTCTAGCCAGCTGTGACATTAAAGCCCGCTGAAGTTGTCAAAAGGGCTATCCCTTTCACAGTTAGAACTGCTAGACACATGGGTTCAATAAGAGTATGTATCGGACCTAGACAGGCCCCTTGCTTGGATAAAAGGATATAGATCCTTCCATACAGTCATTAAACTATAATAGAATTCCCGTATATTTCGAATCTTCATTGGTCGTGCGGACTACCGCCAACCTTCAAAAGTACTGAAGCAGCTAGATCTGGATAGCCGTGCGGACTACCGCCCGCCTACCCTGATCCTGGTGTAAGATGGTATTAGAGTCTAGGAACTAAGATGGTAAATATGTAATAGATATGAAAGATTCAACATAGATATGAAGCTTTTGAAATGGATCTGGGAGAAACAAGTACTAAAGGTACTAGACTTGAAGAGGTAGATATACCTCAAAACCTTGATTTATTAAATAAGTGGACAATTCCTAAAGTTTCTATAAAAACCATTTATGATTATGGTTGGTTTGATAAACTTTCTTCTAAACAATTGATAAAAATGACTGAGCAGTCTTTAGCATTAAATTCGTCTGAACAGACTATTGGTTTGTTAAACAAACATGATATAGATTTATGTAAACATCATTATCATTATCTGCATATTGGTATGGTTCAAATTGCATTTAAACCGTTAACCCTTAAAGTATTACCAGAGACCTTTTTAACAGCTCTTAGAGATACTAGAAATCTGAACTTCAGACAGTCTCTGATGGGTTCAATTGAATCTACAGTGGCCTATGGTCCAGTATACTTCAATACTCAACCCAATCTACATCTATCTCTTTCTGATATTAATATTCTTGATGCCTTGACTTTAAATGTGAAAACGCATGGTTATAATTATGCGCCTGGTTCTGAACTTATATGTCTGTCTTATAGGATTTATTTCAAATTGTTATCTACTTTGAATCCTAGATGTAAGTTATACGATACATCGGATCAGACCATATTGGTAGAAACCAATTTTGAAAGGTCCAAGGCCACCAATAGGAGACCTATTAGGTGGGAAGAAATTAATTTTCCAACTACTTGGACTTTAAATTCTGTTATATCTCCGAGTCAGATTACTAACGACTTGTCGAATACTAAATTTTCGCATGTTACTCAAAATCCGGATGGTAGGATTTGTATTCAATTTGATGAAAAGTCTACTATTTATAATAGACACTCGTTCTCTAATCATAGACTTCTACCTGTTATTCAACATATTTCTCCTGTTGAACCAGTCTACGGTCCAGCTCGAAATCGTGCAGCCTCCTTACACACTATTACTAGTAAAATTAGTAATAAGCCTGATGAAAGGGTTAAGGTGGTCGAAAGGGTTAAGGTTAACCCTCAAACAAATATTGTTCAAGACAATGACAATATTTCAGATAAAGATATTCCTTCTGTATCCGAGATGGATTTCGACCCCGATAATATTTAATGATTCCACACCAAATTGATTTTAGCCCCGGTTCTCGGGCACGAAATTATATTCAGAAGGATTTTTTTAGTAATAAATGGAACCAGTTTAAAACATGGCTTTTTGATACTTATAGTAAAGATGATTTGAACAATATATCTCAAGAATTTTATGAAACTTGTGCCTTGCATAATCAAATTATGTATTTTGTTCCTTGGTTTATAACAACTTATTTACCTATTTATATATAGGTATTAGAAAGATCTTATAAATATGGGAGTGGTAATATTATTAAAGCTATTTATCCTCCTCAGGCTCCCTTTATTTTACCTAATAATACTGGTATTACTTTCACTGCTTTTCAAAAATTTATTGATGATAATGTTGCAGCTATTAGTATCGCAGAAATTAATAAATTGATTTCTCAAAACAATTATTTGGGTTTGTATGTAAAAATTTTAGGAGAACATATTGGTTCTCTTGATAAAAAACTTGATGATTTGACTATTTTAATAAAAGAAATGAGTACTAAGAAAGGACCAACTGATATTGCCTCCACTTCAGGAAGTAAAACAGTTGATCAAGCTATTCTTACTCATATTCAAAGACCTCCTGAGATTCAGGATTTTAAATTTAAATCTCTTGATGACTTAGCTCAGCTTCTAGATAAAAAGCTTTCTGGTTTAAATATTAGACCTATTGATTTATTAAAAATTTTGCTGATAAAATTGAGACCGTTTCTGATTATAAGACTGAGACATGGTCAGAGTTTAATAAACTCAAAGGTATAGTTAAACCAAATAGTAGGTATGCTGACAAACCTAGGATGTAAACTTACTATTATCCCCGTCCGACTCCTCAAGATGTGTTGATTGAAGAACGTGATTGGAATCAGACTAATACGTCTTATAGCGGTTCCGAAATTTATGAATGGAATCTTGATGGGTTAACTGATAGACAATTAACCATTCTCGTACATAGAATGCTTATGTATTCGACTATCTGTAAAAGTGTTAAAAATACGGATAGAACTATTTGCAAAACGATTATTGCAGGATTTACTGGCCAAATTCGTGGCTGGTGGGATAATCATTTATCCATAGAAGAAAAGGCTTTCGTTATTAATGCTACAGCTGTCGACGAAGGTGTTGATAATATAGGTATGACTCTAGTTAAGGGTAGAATTTAATGCTAAAGACTGCTCAGTCGTTTTTATCAATTGTTTAGAAGAAAGTTTATCAAACCAACCATAATCATAAATGATTTTTATAGAAACTTTAGGAATTGTCCACTTATTTAATAAATCAAGGTTTTGAGGTATATCTACCTCTTCAAGTCTAGTACCTTTAGTACTTGTTTCTCCCAGATATAAGCAAGTCAATATATATATATATATATATATATATATATATATATATATATATATATATATATATATATATATATATATATATATATATATATATATATATATAGCTATATTCGACATAATATTAGCTAATGCACTAATACTTAGTGCATAATATAGTATAGTATATATATATACTAAGTGTATTATATATACTAAGTGTATAGTATAGTGTATTATATAATACACTATACTATATATATAGTATAATGTATTATATATCATGGTATATTCGATATATATAGTATATAGTATATAAGCTATATATATATATATATATATATATATATATATATATATATATATATATACACATACATATACATATATTAATTGATATAAGCCGAGATATTTTAATTTATTGTTAATATATATACATGCATATGAGTAGGTTATAAGTCGATAAATCAATTTACAAGTGCATCAATACCTAAAAGAACCCGTCCCTGTGTTCCGAGCGCTTCATGTTCTTATATATATATATATATACATACATACATACACACGCACGCTTCGTAGTACTACTTAACTGCATATATAGCATGTTAGAGTATATTTTAGTCTAATCATCCCTTGTATTACAAAAGTGTTAACGGCTTACATTTATATTATATAGATAGTTAATACAAAAGTAATTTTTAATTTTGACCAATGTTGACCTGAAAAGCGACCAAAGTACATAATTTTAAATTAGTGACCAACGTTGGTCGCTAAATTTAAATCAGATTTATTTATATTTCATATAATATTTAAAATATTAATATTATTGTTAAATGTTAGAACTGGGTCCCAGATTAGCGACCAAAGTTGGTCTCGATTTTACTAAGCGACCAACTTTGGTCGCTAAATTTGAATTATATTTATTTATATTTTATAATTTTTTTAAATAATATTATAATTATTAAAATTTTATAATGGGGTCCCAAATTAGCGACCAAAGTTGGTCTCTATCTGTTTACTCTTTATTTAGCGACCAACTTTGGTCGCTAATTTTTAATTTTATTTATTTATATTTTATAATTTTTTTTAAATAATATTATAATTAAAATTTTATAAGTGGGTCCCCTTTAGCGACCAACGTTGGTCGCTAATCTGAGTATTTCTTTGACCAAGCAAGTCTGACCAGTCCGATCAACAGTTTGACGAAATTTTCGACCAAGTAGCGACCAACCTTGGTCGCTAATGTATTTAAAATCATTATTTTATTATTTTCACCAGTTTAGCGACCAACTTTGGTCGCTTTTCTTGTCAAACCAACTTTGGTCGCTAAATTTTGGTCGCTTTTTACAGGAATTCTAGTAGTGGACCTTGATCAAGTTCTGATCCATCTCCGACTACATTGACCTCAATATCTCCTGCAGATGCTCGCATTCTACGGCGACCCCCTTGACCAACTCGAGCTCCTCGTCCTTTATTCAAAGTTGCTCCTCAAGTACACTCCTGTTGCGGATAGCTTGCATCAATTCCAGGTCCCTTTTCTCCAACTCCTCACCAAGAGCCCGATTACCGGGGTTTGCCTTCATCCGCTCATGCATCCCGCGACACTTGTCGCGGTAGCGACGATATTTCTCCAACATCTTCAAGAAAATCTTGGCCCTGCGAATGCTTTCCACTTCCACCATATACATCTGAAAAATGTAAAGACGAGTTAGAATCGTATCATCAAGAAAGGCGAGGGAAAAGTGAAAGTAAGTGTAACATAAACTTAAGCCCATAACAACCACTCATCCATCAAATCAGCATCATGAACGGACCGAAGGGCCGCATTCTTGGGTGCAGAGCATTGCATGCTGAATTGCGACACCAGATCCTCCGTGTCCCCCAAGAGATTGACATCTGAAGGGATCTCAAGGATACAGGCTGAGCCTCTCGCACGAACCACTGAGTGAGTAAGGCCCTCCTCAAACATCCTGACATCATTAGGGTCGAGGTCTGATTCAGATTCGTAATCATCAATCACTGTCGCACCTCCTTTTTGCCGCGCCCGCGGGGCGCGTGGGGAGTTTTCTCCAATTAAAGGACAGTCGAAACGGGATTTGTTTGTTTGTTTCAGAGTCGCCACCTGGGAATTTTAAGGCGTCCCAAGTCACCGGTTTTAATCCCTGAATCGAGGAGAATATGACTCTGTTTATTATTCTGCGAACCAGAAATCCGGATAAGGAATTCTGTTAACCCGGGAGAAGGTGTTAGGCATTCCCGAGTTCCGTGGTTCTAGCACGGTCGCTCAACTGTTATATTTGGCTTGATTATTTTGATTTATTAAATACATTTTTATTGCATGATTTTATTGTTACCGCTTCTATTTAAATTGTTTATAATTAAAGACCCTTCTTCGAATCGAATCACGCGTACGTGTATTCGTTTTATATATTAATATTTTTAACGTGAAAATCGTGTCACGCGTACACATACACAATATAATAATTATTATTTATTTATTTATTTTTTCGAAAATTTTTATTATATAAAAAAAGACTTAAGTTCGAAATTGTGCTAAAATAAAATTATGAACGTTCGTCGCTCTTGTATAATTAAATATTGAACCGCACATCTCGAGTTATATGAAATTAATATTGATATTCTCCGAAGAGCCCCCTTTTTATTAAATGTTCGTTCGAAGTTGCGCGAACGCATAATCCGAATTGCTTTTAGAAATATAATCAGGTTACGCGAACGCATCCCTAATCACGCAAAAGATTCTTAATAGTAGTATAGATTTTCCATAAATGTTTATTGCATCTATCTATTTTTAAATGTAAGAATCGTGGAGAATTACCGATTGGGATGCCACCAAATTTCTTGACAAAGAATTCAAAATTTATTAGGCATTGCTACAAGTCTTATTTTACGCGTATGAATTATATACCTCAAAACTATTCAAGAATTAATGATATGAAAAAGAAACAAACAACATGTAACTAAAAATACTACCATTTTTATCGTGGATATCCAAAAATTGAATCGCATATAAAACTGGAAAAAGAATTAATTTGATAAACAAATTAATAGTTTCTGCAGAACTTTTATTGTTACATTTAATGCGAATTCTATTTCTACATATCCTTGACATAAAATGTCGCAATTCGTGCTTGTAAATCCCATATCCTTCTCATATACTTGTTTTTAGTCCAAAGTTATAATTGTTTGGTTAATTTTGCTTACGAAGATTGGGTTTGAGATAAATAAACCAATTCTTATATTCTGCCTATGCGAATATTTGCAAACACTAACTCTATATTTTGTAAAGAATCATTGACATTATTTCATATATTAAAAGAAATGAGTTGATCGCGTTCCTAAAATAACTAAGCCATTTGTTATTAAGAAAGAGAACTAATCTACCAATTGATTTAATACTATATTAACCAACTAAAACAAAACTGAAACTTAAACTAATAAAATTTAAATGAGTAGAAAACATCCTTATAATCAAACTTCATTTACTTGCCATGTTGAAACTTTTCATGACATGAATTTTCAGATATGTACCTGATATTGGAAGCAAAAGAAAATGATGATGAGAATCAGCAGCAATAATAACAGTACAATAGCAACAACTGCCCAGCAACAGTAACAACCCAGTAACAGACCAGTGGAGTAGTAATCCCAAAAACAAAAGCTTTAAGCTTTAAATAAAACAACAACCATTAATACTAATTTCTAACAAAGAAAGAAAGCAGTAGATTTTTTTTAGTTTTATTTTTTATTTTGAAAACTTAAATATTTTCGGAATTTTTCTCTCTTCTATTCTCTGTCCGTTTTTTTTTTCTCTCTATCTGTATTCTTCTTCTTCATTTGTCTTCAAGACTTCCCATATATATAATCCCATCCCATAAATCTTTTAATCAATTAAATCAATACTTTTTCTCTACCCAACCCATTATCTTTCCACTCATCCCCATTACATTAAATAAACATATCACACCACCCCATTATATTTTGTCCCCCATGCTTTAATTAAAATAATGCAAGATTCCCCTTTAATTTAAATCTTGTCCCCCCTTTATATTAAATAATCATATCACAACCCACCCCATTTCATTTTGTCCCCCATGCTTCAAATAAACAATTTCAAAATGTACAATTCCTAAACTACCCCTTCCGACCTTACTGAAATTACCAAATTACCCCTGAACGTATTACAAATTTACCAAACTACCCATCAGCTATAACACATCAATTAATCAAACTTAACCAAAATATAGACAATATGATCAATTTCTAACAATGTTCAAACAACAATATGAACATGGATGAACATCATAACAACAATATCACATGAACATGATTTTAACAACATTTCAACAACAAATCACATGAACACAAATTGAACAACAAAGAACAACTAAAATTTGATTGAACAATATTTTAGCAACAAACAATCCTATTTTCGGATTCAACAACAACAACAAACAAAGTATGAAGATTTCTAAATTCAATCATATTGAACTTAAAATCAACTCTAACAACATTACAACAAACAATTCTTATATTAAACTTAAAACAAGATTATGAGAACAATTCAAGCAATAATCATAAATGGTAAACAAGAAATCAAACTATACAAAATTCGGATTCAAGATCATCCAAACAAAGTATGAACATGAATGAATCTATTTTAAGACAACAAACATGACGGATTAAACGATTAAAACAATATATTCCTTTAATACAACTAAATTCTTTAAACAAATAACAAGATCGACGAATAAACAATTATGAACTTAAACTTGAACTTAACAATATTAACAATTTCCAACAATACATAAACACATGAAACAAATTGAAGAAATAGTTAATTAAATTTCAATTTGAATCTAACAAACATCAAACTAACAAATATTCACTTAAACAATAATACAAACATGAAATGAATATGAAAACAACTAATTAAACTTCTATTTTGAAATCTGAAAATTAATTTAACAAACAACATGAACATGAACAAAACCAAAAATCAAATATCTAACCATAGACATGAATAAAACAAACATTCGCCGATTTTAGATTCGAAAAATATCAAAACAAAATACGGACAAAAATAAAAATTCAAAAACTACTAACCGGATTGATGAAATATGTACGGACTGTTTCGACAAGCATCGAATGGAAATAAATCTGTCCGGACTCAACAACAAACAACGACGAGCTCGAACAAGGATCGACGACATCGAACCTAATTAGTTGACGCCGGAACAGTAGTTATGAGACAGAAGCAGCTGGAGGTGCGCTTGGTTTGTTCGCGCGAAGAAGATGAGGGCAGCAACAATGGCGGGAACCAGCTGGAACGAAGGAGGGGAAGTAACCAGGGACATTGCTTCCATGACTGCTTGGAGCTTCCATGACCGCTTCCATGACTGCTTGGAGCTGGTTATGGCGACGAGGTCTGTTTGGGTTTGCTTGGAGGTGGACGATGGCGGACAGCAGTAGTCCATGGAGGGACTGAGGTTATAGCAGACGGAGGAGCTGGAGAAGATGAAGCAACAGCTGGTTGACGCAGCATCAACGGAGGTCGTTAATGGCGGACGTCTGGTGTGGTCATTCATGGTGAAGCAGCAACGACTGGCGTAGTTGCTCATTAATGGCGGACGTCAAGATGGCGACGATGAGGGTGGTCTGGGTGGACGAAAAAGAAAGGTAAAGGCAGCCATGGGAGGTCTTCATTTTTGGTGATGGAGAAGAAGAAAAACCAAGGTTGGGGGGCGGATAGTTTTAGGTCTTTTTTAGGGTTTTTGCTTTTTTTATTTTTTTGTTTTGTGTTGTTTGTAAGATAATAGGGGTGTTGGGTTATGGACTGGGTCGACCCAGTTCGAAATGGACTGGGTTGTAGGGAAGATTTGGCCATTTTTTGGGCCTATGGCTTGAAATTGAAGAAGAGGCCCAATTCCGACTTTCTTTATATTTTCGCTCTTTTTCTTCTTTTATTTTTCTAAAACTAAATTATAAAAATACTTAAACTATTATTAAGAACTAAATTAAGTTATAAAAGCGCAAATTAACTTCCAATAACAATTAACGCACAATTAAGTGTTAATTAAGCATAAAATTGTATATTTGGACATTAAATGCTAAAAATGCAAACGATGCCTATTTTTTGTAATTTTCATTTTTTATAAACAAACTTAATTACTAACAATTGTAGAATTAAATCCTACATGCAAAATGCGACGTATTTTTGTATTTTTTATTAATTTAACAAATAAGCAAACACAGACAAATACAAATAATTATCCAAAAATATCACAAAAACACTCAAAATTGCACATCAAGAAAAATCATTTTATTTTGCATTTTTTGGGAGTATTTCTCATATAGGGCAAAAATCACGTGCTTACAGCTGCCCCTCTTTGCCCGAAGACACGAAGGGTTTTCGTGCAAAGATAAAGCGAGCGATTTTTTCCCATTCGAGTACTCCGTTGAAGCATTTTTTTGAAAAAGATTTGATCGAACCTTTGCTTCAAAGGTTTCCTACATATCCTGCGCTAAACAGGAATCAGGTCAATGTAGTTCGGGAAACTTTGGTAGCTGGGACTACCGTTGGACTGCACTGTTACTGTTGTTGCATGCTATTACTACTGCTTACCGATCTCCTTGTTACAACGTGCTTAAAAGAAAACAAGAAGCTAGGCTAGAGTACAATTTGTTTTTGTTGCCTTGCTTCCTTGTCTGCTTGCATTTCTTCCGGTACTTTTCTTCTTTTGACACATGCACTTGAGTTTGTGCTGTGACCTCTTGTTGCAACCTTCTGCTTCCCGGTGCCGGGGAATTTTATTGTTTCCTGCTGGGGATTCCTATTGTAACCCTCTGTTTTATTGTTCTCTGACTTGATCTTGAAATGTATGCCTCTGTTATCTGGGCGGGCTCCCAACTTCAATACTTGAAAATTAAAGACTTGAAATGTATGCCTCTGTTATCTGGGCGGGCTTCCAAGTTCAATGCTTGAAAATTAAAGACTGAAATGTATGCCTCTATTCTATGGGCGGGCTCCCAACTTCAACAACAAAAATGAATGACATTCCTCTCTTCAGGCGGGCTCCTGACTTCAACAACAACTTTGAAAATAATTCGCCATTCCTCTCTTCAGGCGGGCTCCTGACTTCAACCAATATATCGTCATTCTGTTCTTCAGGTGGGCTCCTGACTTCTTCTTAAATTCTTCATCCTCGTTCTCCAGGTGGATGCCTGACTTCTTCTTAAATTCTTCATCCTCGTTCTCCAGGTGGATGCCTGACTTCTTCTTAAATTCTTCATCCTCGTTCTCCAGGTGGATGCCTGACTTCTTCTTAAATTCTTCATCCTCGTTCTCCAGGTGGATGCCTGACTTCTTCTTCAATTTTTTTTTTCATTTTTTTAATTATTATCCTAGGAGAAAATTCATCAGACTAGGATTTGATATCTTATCTTAGGAGAAAGATTCATCTGACTAAGATTTTATCTTGGGAGAAAAATTTCATCAGACCAAGATTTTGACTCTAGGAGATAAATCATCAGACTAGGTCCATTTTGTTGTGATCTTAGGAGAAAGATTCATCCGACTAAGATTTTATCTTGGGAGAACAATTTCATCAGACCAAGATTTTGACTCTAGGAGATAAATCGTCAGACTAGGTCCACTTGTTGTGATCTTAGGAGAAAGATTCATCCGACTAAGATTTTATCTTGGGAGAACAATTTCATCAGACCAAGATTTTGACTCTAGGAGATAAATCGTCAGACTAGGTCCATTTGTTGTGATCTTAGGAGAAAGATTCATCCGACTAAGATTTTATCTTGGGAGAACAATTTCATCAGACCAAGATTTTGACTCTAGGAGATAAATCGTCAGACTAGGTCCATTTGTTGTGATCTTAGGAGAAAGATTCATCCGACTAAGATTTTATCTTGGGAGAACAATTTCATCATACCAAGATTTTGACTCTAGGAGATAAATCGTCAGACTAGGTCCATTTGTTGTGATCTTAGGAGAAAGATTCATCCGACTAAGATTTTATCTTGGGAGAACAATTTCATCATACCAAGATTTTGACTCTAGGAGATAAATCGTCAGACTAGGTCCATTTGTTGTGATCTTAGGAGAAAGATTCATCCGACTAAGATTTTATCTTGGGAGAACAATTTCATCATACCAAGATTTTGACTCTAGGAGATAAATCGTCAGACTAGGTCCATTTGTTGTGATCTTAGGAGAAAGATTCATCCGACTAAGATTTTATCTTGGGAGAACAATTTCATCATACCAAGATTTTGACTCTAGGAGATAAATCGTCAGACTAGGTCCATTTGTTGTGATCTTAGGAGAAAGATTCATCCGACTAAGATTTTATCTTGGGAGAACAATTTCATCAGACCAAGATTGTATCGGGAGGGAAATTCATCAGACTAGGACTTTTTATCCTAGGAGAAAAATGTAAAGATCAATGATTTGAGAAACTTACCTTCGTAATTCCTTCTTTTCTTTTCTCCTTCCTTCGCGCTGCTTTGTTATTGCTTGCTGGGGATAATACCACTGCGGTAGTTTTCTTTCTTCCCCTCCTTCAAATTCAAATTTTTTTTTTCAGAATTTATTTTCTCTCAACACTGCTGGGGATAAAAGTGTTATCTTCTTGGGATAACGTCGTTGAGGATAACGTTGCTGGGGAATTTTATCCCTTCAAATCGATGCTTCAATCTTCTGGAAGCTCCTAGGGATGATAATGGCTTTTGTTTTTCTGAGCACAAATGTCATCCCTTTGTTCTGTCTGCTGAGGATCAATTTCCTCCATTGGAAACTTATTATAATGGAGCAACACTGGTTCAAAGACCACTTCTTTGGTGCTATTTTTATTTTTCCCCAAATGGGTACCTGATTTTCCAGAAAATTTTCTAACTGAAAAGAAAATTTTCTGCCCCAGTTTGACAATCTTTCTTGTGGCATGCATTTCCTACATCAATGCCATTTCCTTTACCTGTTTTAAACAAAATTTGTTAGTTTAAAACGCGGTGGTTGGTGTGATACTCCTACTTGGGATGGCTTTCCCCTTTCTCCTTCCTTGCTCTGCATTCCATAAGGGACGATATTATTTGCTGAGGATAATCCTTTTCTGCTAGGGATATCCCTCTTCTTTCGTGGCATGGCTCGGAGACTTGCATTTTTCCGACCTTTTAGTCTCGCATGAATTTTCCAAGTCATGCTTATTGCTCTCCTTGTTTGTCCACGGGCCTTGGCCTTGAGGTTTTAATAACCTCTGATTTTGGCAAGGATATCCCTCTTGACACTCGTCAATCCTTTTGTCAATTCCCTTTTGCTGGGGATATCTTTCTTGACACTGGCCTTGTGCTCGTTCCTTGCTGACTATACCACTTGGATGTACTAGCCATATCTCATCTTGCATAATTGGAAAGCTGATGGCCTATTTTGAAGTCATTTCCCACTGGTTCTGACCAAACAGACTCTACTGGGGAATTTTCTATGAAAGGAGAAAGATAAAAAGGAACAGAATAAAAGATAACGGAAAAAGATGACTCTTTAACAAAAGAAACTATAAATAAAAACCTATCAAACGCAAATACCGACTCTAATGGTCATGACATGCACATGTGACCCATCCTCTGCCGTCAATCGTCTTTCAAGACCTTCAATTGGCAATTCCCCATCTGATTCCCAATCTTATTCGACTTGTAGTGCCCGAAGGGTTTTCACTATCAAGCCTCTCTCATTTTGGTTTTTCTCTCAGCTTTCATCGCCTTATGGTGTCCGTGAAGATTTTCACCGATAAGACTCTCTCATTTGTATCACTTTCCAGCTGGGGATTTGGAGTGTTGCCGGTATGACTCTCTCTGCTGGAGATTAGAGTCCTTTCTGCTGTGGAACAGAATGTTATGTTCGCCGGTAAGACTCTCATTTGTCTGACTTGGCATCTTTTGCAGACTGATCAGAAGGTCTTTCTTTGGACCGTAATGTGGGTTTTTTGGATAGGCTTAGAAATAAAGGGTATTAAAGGCTCAAAAACAAATCAATTTGGGGTTCAAAATTACAACCTTCGAAATCATATTTGTTTATAACAAGTGCAACCCTTGCCCCAGTTTCTTGCTTGGGGATAATTTATTTATTATTTAATTTTTTTATTTATTACACCATGCATACCATGCACATTATGCACCCTATGACCGAGCCGTGAAGTGCCTACGTATCCTCTTTGAGGAATCAGGTCAAACGTAGTTCCCAATTCCTCTTTTTCATTTGACTTTCTTTTGTTTTTTTTTTCATTTTTCTTTTTCTTTTTCGTTTTTTTTTTTGATTTTTTCTTTACCTTCCAGGCTCGTATTTCCTAGTCATTGCTATTGATTCCGAACGAGGGGTATGAAAGAAAATAAATAAGGCTCAAAAGGGGTAACGAAGGATAAAGTGTTTAGGTAGCAGAACAAAATGCCTTCGTCATTCCAGTCTTCAAAACATGCCAAGTGCAAACAACACAATTGAACATAGATTTATAGTCTCTTCCGATGGTGCTGGACTTGACAATTATGTTAAACACTTGCTTTTTCATTTGTCATTTCTAAAGCACTGCTGGGCGACACTCTCACTCTCATGCACGACCCTCATGCCAATTTGGCGAATCTTGCATTTAACGGTTTTCTTTATGTTTTACTTGCCCCAGTTCCACATGGCTCGGGTTTCAAATAATATCAAACTGTTCTTATTTCCCTTAAATGTTTTGATCACCTCTCCAGGGTTTTATGATTAACTTTAAAGACTAGGCCCAAACTGTGTGCGCATGTCATGTCCCTAGAATCGGCATTGAACGAAAATGACAAAAGGACTAAATAAAAAGATGACTGGAAATAATAAAAGACCGGCTTTTGTATTAGACTTCCGGCGAAATGGTTAGAAAAACAAACAAAACAACCAGAATAAAATCTTAACACAACATCAACGAGACTTAAACAAACTGATACGACAAAAATGGAAAGATAAGAAGGTTTGACACAAGACAATATTCGGATTACAACCCTAAGAATAATCTGGACAACAGAAATGACAACAAAATAAGCCACCACAAGCTTTTCTCTTGCTAACCAAGGAACGGAGTGTCCTCCCATTTTATCAAAGTTGGCATCTTTAGCCACTGAGCTTTGCAGTATTGTCCAGACCATTTCCAACTTCGATATCATTATCATCAGTTAGCGGCTTTCCGGGATGACTCTAAAATCCCATGTCACCAGGCATCCTCCCCATAAAGTGTGCATCATGATGTGCAGGTAAAGGATTCTGCGCGATATTCTGGGTGTCATTACCTTGGATCACAATCAGATTTTCCTGTATCATCCTTTCTATTTCTTTTTTCAAATCCCGACAACTTTCAACATTGTGCCCCTGGGCATTGGAATGGTATTCACACCTTTTAGAAGGGTCAAAGCTTCTTGCACGTGGGTCCAGATGATTTGGAGGAATAGATGCAATCATGTCGTGATGCTTTAACCTCTCAAATAAGCTTTCATAGGACTCTCCTATTGGTGTAAAATTATCTTTCAACCTTCGTTCCCCTTTATACTTCTGGCTTGGATGTGGGTTATAGGGCACCTGAAAGTTATGTGGAGGCTTATGGAGATTTTGTGATGCTCGTGCTCGCCTTCTGGGAAGTTTTGGTGGCCGGGCAACATACTGAGGTGGAACAATAGAATGTTGTGGGTTCTGAGGGGGATAATATTGCTCAGGGGATTCATAGATAACTTTAGGAGGCTGCTCATACCTTCGAGATGTTCTCATAGGACCTCTTCTTGACCCTGATGTCATCATGATTTCTTCAATCTTCTCATTTGTGTCGCAAAAATTATCAGACTCAACCCGGACAGCGTGAGTTGCAGCTTTAAAAACTGCTTGACTCATAATTTTTCCTGTCTTAAGACCATTCTCTATTATTTCTCCCATTTTGATTGCTTCCGAGAAGGATTTGCCAACTGCGGACATCATGTTCTGAAAGTAATCTGGCTCTTGCGCTTGAAGGAAGACAGTTATTAGCTCGTGGTCATCCATGGGTGGCTTAACTCGAGCTGCTTGCTCTCTCCATTTAATGGCATATTCCCTGAAACTTTCACTTGGTTTCTTCTTCAGGTTTGAAAGGGAAATGCGATCTGGGGCAATGTCGACGCTGTATTGGAACTGTTTGACAAATGCTTGTGCCATGTCGTCCCAGACATACCAGCGAGACGTGTCTTGATCCATAAACCATTCGGAAGCTACTCCCGTAAGGCTTTCCACAAAATAAGCCATCAACAATTCTTCATTTCTTCCCGCACCTCTCATTTGATTGCAATACCTTTTCAGGTGGGCAATGGGATCTCCATGTCCATCGTACTTTTCAAATTTGGGAGTCTTGAAACCAGGCGGCAAGTGGACATCGGGGAACATACATAGATCTTTGAAGGCAACACTCTTTTGGCCAGACAACCCTTGCCTGTTTTTCAACCATTGTTCTAAGTTTTTCACCCTTTGGGTCATTTCTTCTTGTACCATCTTTCGGGCAGGCTCTTCAATCTTTGAAGGAAGATCTAACGAGTATGGGTGGTACTTAGGAGAGTGGTACTGCTCTTGTTGTGTCGCAAATTGTGACTCATGACGAGGCTGTCCATGCCCACTGGCCCATGCTTGACATACTCCAGTCATTTGCTGTTTCAGTAGTCTATTTTTCCGGCACAGTAGACTCTTGTTGAACCCTCTGAGCAAACCGACCAACTCAACTTTCTTCACAATTCAAAACAAAACATGTTAGAATGGACTCAGTCGGTTCTTGTTACTAGCAACATCTTTTTCCTTTTTTTTCATTTTCTTTTTCATTTTTTGTTGTGGTCGAATCTTATGGAGATTGCCTACGTATCATGACCCCGCATGAATCAGACCTTGCGTAGTTCGGACCAATAAAAGATGAACAATACTAATCATTTTTTTTTTCAATTAAAATTTTCATATTAAAACAAACTGGGTTTAAAAGGTTTAAAGATGACCTAAAACTTGAAAATCAAACAACCAGCATATTCTAATCAAAAGATTCAAAAACAAACGGCCAGCTTCCTTTCCCCGTTTGTCAAATGCAACCAAACGGCTATTTTTGCAAATGTGGCCCCTTCCAATTCTCACATGAATTTTGAGGTCGGGGAGGATTATTTTATGACACTTTACCAACTTGTCCATTCTTTTACGAAAATAACCTTTCGACAACTGAAAGATACTCTGAGGCTATTTCGGCAAGAACGGTTTAAGACGCGGCCGAAGCTGGCTCGGCTTATTTTGACCAAAAATCTAAAAGGTATTCACCTGACCGTTGACTCTTTGTTTTTTTTTTTCAAATTACAATAAAAACCAGGTGTTGCAACACGGCCCTTCAGCGCCTCGGGGACGAAGACTTTTTAAGGCTGTGTGGGTCAACTGGACCAAATTTTTAAAAAATGACACAAAGGTGGCTGTTTATGCAAAGTCAGCCTTCCAGCGTCCCTTTCGGGAACATTCGGCTATGTCTTGATAAAATAGCGTCACCCGACTTCTTTATGACAAAATTAAAATTTGACATATTTTTTTTTTGGCTATTTATTTTTTTTAGCAAAAAGTGGAGGCTGGACACTGCCCGACTTATTTACGACAAAATTAAAATTTTGACACGTTTTTATTTATTTATTGGTTTTGGCTTATTTTAGCAAAAGTGGGGTTGGACCCGATGAGGGTTGCCTACGTATCTCACATCCGGTGAGAATCAAACCCGCGTAGTTCGGGCTCGTGAATAAGTAAATGAACTAATATTTTTTTTATTGGAACTGTGAAATAACTGCTCAAAGGAAGTATATATATTTTTTTTTGATTGATTTCTTTTTGAAAGAAAAACTCGTAAAAATTCCTTTTCTTTTGTTTTGAACTTTGAGAATTTCAAAAGTAAAAGGAAGTTTTTTTTTTCGAATTTCCATTTGTTTTTTTTTATTCTAAAGAAAAAAAATATTTTTGGAATTTTAAGTTTGATAAAAGAAATGCTTCTAAAAAATATTTTTTGAATTTTGAATTTTCTTTTCAATTTTGAAAGAGGAATCAAAATATTTTCGGATTTTTTTTTTTAAAGAAAACATTTTTATTATTTTTGTTTTATCAACAATGGAAAATAATATTTATATTATTTTTTGCAAGACATATTTTTTGAAATTTTATTTTGAATTTTCTTGGCAAGACAAATACTCTTTGCAACAAATAAAGATATATATATCTTTTGGAAATAAAAAAAAACTTTTCGGATTTATATATATATATATATATATATATATATATATATATATATATATATATATATACATATATATTTGCGACAAATAATGAAAGACCTTTTTTTTTATTTTTATTTTTTTGCATTTTCATAAGCAAATAAAATAAAAAAAACCATTTTTAAAAATAAGACTCTTTTTTTTTCATTTTCTATTTTTCTTTTGCTTTTAATAAAACAAACTAATAAAACATTTTTTTTTTCATTTTCTCAAAATTTTGGCAGAGTTTTGACAGTTATTTGGGCATTGTTTTTTTTTTTCAAAAATAAACAGTCAATTCCCTAACCGCTATTTTCTTTTTTTCAATTTTAAAATATTATTCATGATATTCAAAAGTCAGTCAACACACAAATCCGGATCAAATAAATGCGCAAGTAGCAGCAAGTAAGATGCATCAGGATGGTCATTTTTTTGGTACACCTGTCCTAGACAGACCCAACCCCTGTGTTGAGTCTCCAAAGTCAAATGCACGTGATGCAAACAATCGCTCCTACTAGGGATCCGGCATGAAGCTGAGTTATTCTAAGTGAAAAAACCTGAGGCATATTGATCTAGCCCTGGCTTACCCAAACGGACAGTTTGAGCCGAAGCGGGGGCAACGTACCGGGAGCACGAAAGTCTACCCGGCCTAGTTACTTGTCCCAACTTCGTCTTATTTGGTATGACTTTAACAGAAAGGTGGGCCACGCGCACGTGTGCACCATAAATTTAGAAGACTCAGAAAGAAGGGGGTTTCGTAGCAGTTGTATATATTCATAATTCAAATAATATTAAAGCGGTAAAAGTGTCATTTAGCACATTGGGCATATATCATGTAAAAAAAATCAGATAATAAATAAAGCCAACTATAACAATTATTTTAAGCTCGAATTCTTGAACCCTGAACCAGTGGTTCTGGGTTTTGTCCCCAGCAGAGTCGCCAGAGCTGTCGCACCTCCTTTTGCCGCGCCCGCGGGGCGCGTGGGGAGTTTTCTCCAATTAAAGGACAGTCGAAACGGGATTTGTTTGTTTGTTTCAGAGTCGCCACCTGGGAATTTTAAGGCGTCCCAAGTCACCGGTTTTAATCCCTGAATCGAGGAGAATATGACTCTGTTTATTATTCTGCGAACCAGAAATCCGGATAAGGAATTCTGTTAACCCGGGAGAAGGTGTTAGGCATTCCCGAGTTCCGTGGTTCTAGCACGGTCGCTCAACTGTTATATTTGGCTTGATTATTTTGATTTATTAAATACATTTTTATTGCATGATTTTATTGTTACCGCTTCTATTTAAATTGTTTATAATTAAAGACCCTTCTTCGAATCGAATCACGCGTACGTGTATTCGTTTTATATATTAATATTTTTTAACGTGAAAATCGTGTCACGCGTACGTATACACAATATAATAATTATTATTTATTTATTTATTTTTTCGAAAATTTTTATTATATAAAAAAAGACTTAAGTTCGAAATTGTGCTAAAATAAAATTATGAACGTTCGTCGCTCTTGTATAATTAAATATTGAACCGCACATCTCGAGTTATATGAAATTAATATTGATATTCTCCGAAGAGCCCCCTTTTTATTAAATGTTCTTTCGAAGTTGCGCGAACGCATAATCCGAATTGCTTTTAGAAATATAATCAGGTTACGCGAACGCATCCCTAATCACGCAAAAGATTCTTAATAGTAGTATAGATTTTCCATAAATGTTTATTGCATCTATCTATTTTTAAATGTAAGAATCGTGGAGAATTACCGATTGGGATGCCACCAAATTTCTTGACAAAGAATTCAAAATTTATTAGGCATTGCTACAAGTCTTATTTTACGCGTATGAATTATATACCTCAAAACTATTCAAGAATTAATGATATGAAAAAGAAACAAACAACATGTAACTAAAAATACTACCATTTTTATCGTGGATATCCAAAAATTGAATCGCATATAAAACTGGAAAAAGAATTAATTTGATAAACAAATTAATAGTTTCTGTAGAACTTTTATTGTTACATTTAATGCGAATTCTATTTCTACATATCCTTGACATAAAATGTCGCAATTCGTGCTTGTAAATCCCATATCCTTCTCATATACTTGTTTTTAGTCCAAAGTTATAATTGTTTGGTTAATTTTGCTTACGAAGATTGGGTTTGAGATAAATAAACCAATTCTTATATTCTGCCTATGCGAATATTTGCAAACACTAACTCTATATTTTGTAAAGAATCATTGACATTATTTCATATATTAAAAGAAATGAGTTGATCGCGTTCCTAAAATAACTAAGCCATTTGTTATTAAGAAAGAGAACTAATCTACCAATTGATTTAATACTATATTAACCAACTAAAACAAAACTGAAACTTAAACTAATAAAATTTAAATGAGTAGAAAACATCCTTATAATCAAACTTCATTTACTTGCCATGTTGAAACTTTTCATGACATGAATTTTCAGATATGTACCTGATATTGGAAGCAAAAGAAAATGATGATGAGAATCAGCAGCAATAATAACAGTACAATAGCAACAACTGCCCAGCAACAGTAACAACCCAGTAACAGACCAGTGGAGTAGTAATCCCAAAAACAAAAGCTTTAAGCTTTAAATAAAACAACAACCATTAATACTAATTTCTAACAAAGAAAGAAAGCAGTAGATTTTTTTTAGTTTTATTTTTTATTTTGAAAACTTAAATATTTTTCGGAATTTTTTCTCTCTTCTATTCTCTGTCCGTTTTTTTTCTCTCTATCTGTATTCTTGTTCTTTTCATTTGTCTTCAAGACTTCCCATATATATAATCCCATCCCATAAATCTTTTAATCAATTAAATCAATACTTTTTCTCTACCCAACCCATTATCTTTCCACTCATCCCCATTACATTAAATAAACATATCACACCACCCCATTATATTTTGTCCCCCATGCTTTAATTAAAATAATGCAAGATTCCCCTTTAATTTAAATCTTGTCCCCCCTTTATATTAAATAATCATATCACAACCCACCCCATTTCATTTTGTCCCCCATGCTTCAAATAAATAATTTCAAAATGTACAATTCCTAAACTACCCCTTCCGACCTTACTGAAATTACCAAATTACCCCTGAACGTATTACAAATTTACCAAACTACCCATCAGCTATAACACATCAATTAATCAAACTTAACCAAAATATAGACAATATGATCAATTTCTAACAATGTTCAAACAACAATATGAACATGGATGAACATCATAACAACAATATCACATGAACATGATTTTAACAACATTTCAACAACAAATCACATGAACACAAATTGAACAACAAAGAACAACTAAAATTTGATTGAACAATATTTTAGCAACAAACAATCCTATTTTCGGATTCAACAACAACAACAAACAAAGTATGAAGATTTCTAAATTCAATCATATTGAACTTAAAATCAACTCTAACAACATTACAACAAACAATTCTTATATTAAACTTAAAACAAGATTATGAGAACAATTCAAGCAATAATCATAAATGGTAAACAAGAAATCAAACTATACAAAATTCGGATTCAAGATCATCCAAACAAAGTATGAACATGAATGAATCTATTTTAAGACAACAAACATGACGGATTAAACGATTAAAACAATATATTCCTTTAATACAACTAAATTCTTTAAACAAATAACAAGATCGACGAATAAACAATTATGAACTTAAACTTGAACTTAACAATATTAACAATTTCCAACAATACATAAACACATGAAACAAATTGAAGAAATAGTTAATTAAATTTCAATTTGAATCTAACAAACATCAAACTAACAAATATTCACTTAAACAATAATACAAACATGAAATGAATATGAAAACAACTAATTAAACTTCTATTTTGAAATCTGAAAATTAATTTAACAAACAACATGAACATGAACAAAACCAAAAAATCAAATATCTAACCATAGACATGAACAAAGCAAACATTCGCCGATTTTAGATTCGAAAAATATCAAAACAAAATACGGACAAAAATAAAAATTCAAAAACTACTAACCGGATTGATGAAATATGTACGGACTGTTTCGACAAGCATCGAATGGAAATAAATCTGTCCGGACTCAACAACAAACAACGACGAGCTCGAACAAGGATCGACGACATCGAACCTAATTAGTTGACGCCGGAACAGTAGTTATGAGACAGAAGCAGCTGGAGGTGCGCTTGGTTTGTTCGCGCGAAGAAGATGAGGGCAGCAACAATGGCGGGAACCAGCTGGAACGAAGGAGGGGAAGTAACCAGGGACATTGCTTCCATGACTGCTTGGAGCTTCCATGACCGCTTCCATGACTGCTTGGAGCTGGTTATGGCGACGAGGTCTGTTTGGGTTTGCTTGGAGGTGGACGATGGCGGACAGCAGTAGTCCATGGAGGGACTGAGGTTACAGCAGACGGAGGAGCCGGAGAAGATGAAGCAACAGCTGGTTGACGCAGCATCAACGGAGGTCGTTAATGGCGGACGTCTGGTGTGGTCATTCATGGTGAAGCAGCAACGACTGGCGTAGTTGCTCATTAATGGCGGACGTCAAGATGGCGACGATGAGGGTGGTCTGGGTGGACGAAAAAAAAAGGTAAAGGCAGCCATGGGAGGTCTTCATTTTTGGTGATGGAGAAGAAGAAAAACCAAGGTTGGGGGCGGATAGTTTTAGGTCTTTTTTAGGGTTTTTGCTTTTTTATTTTTTTGTTTTGTGTTGTTTGTAAGATAATAGGGGTGTTGGGTTATGGACTGGGTCGACCCAGTTCGAAATGGACTGGGTCGTAGGGAAGATTGGGCCATTTTTTGGGCCTATGGCTTGAAATTGAAGAAGAGGCCCAATTCCGACTTTCTTTATATTTTCGCTCTTTTTCTTCTTTTATTTTTCTAAAACTAAATTATAAAAATACTTAAACTATTATTAAGAACTAAATTAAGTTATAAAAGCGCAAATTAACTTCCAATAACAATTAACGCACAATTAAGTGTTAATTAAGCATAAAATTGTATATTTGGACATTAAATGCTAAAAATGCAAACGATGCCTATTTTTTGTAATTTTCATTTTTTATAAACAAACTTAATTACTAACAATTGTAGAATTAAATCCTACATGCAAAATGCGACGTATTTTTGTATTTTTTATTAATTTAACAAATAAGCAAACACAGACAAATACAAATAATTATCCAAAAATATCACAAAAACACTCAAAAGTGCACATCAAGAAAAATCATTTTATTTTGCATTTTTTGGGAGTATTTCTCATATAGGGCAAAAATCACGTGCTTACAATCACCACGCCTTTTCCTCTTTCAGCAGCTGAAGAGAAAGCACGACCAACTGCAGAGGATGAGGGTAAGTCCGAAACTACAATGGCGGCCCCAAAAGTCTGACCTTCCGCCACAATAGGTTGCTGACCACCGACAATGGTGGGAATCTCTGATTGAGCCGAGGCAACGGCTGGTTCCGTCCCTACGAGGAGAACCACGACAACCCCTTCTCCAGATCCCGTCATAGGAGAGTCATCTAGATGAATCACTGTTGGGGGCACGGTCTCAAACTCCATTCGCCGTCTCTTCAATAGCCCCTTTTCTTCCCCAGTAGATGGAGACTCACCCGTCGGGTGAGCGATACGGGTCGAAACTTCGGCCTGAGACGTGGCCCTTGCAAGAGTAACCACGGCCGCAGACTCAACTGAAGTATCCCTCGACGAAGGTCGGGTAGTGGGTACCATGATAGGGCGAGCAGAGGAGGCTAGCTGCCGGAAAGCTAACGGAGGAGCCCTCACTCTCCGCACCCTCCCCGACATCGACGAACAACACGTGAGGAATTAAATACAAAATAGAAAAAGAGAAAAACGATGAATAGAAACGACATCTTACCAGAAAGAGGCCTACGCCCGTACTTTTCATAGAAAGCCGCCCACGTGCGGACCCCCGCCGTATGAGGGAGAATAGTACTCACCCACTCACGAATATTTTTGATAGGTGGAGGGGGCAATTTCTCAGCTGCAAAAATAGAACATGGGTTAGTGCTGTAATAGAAAATGATCGGATATACCCCCGACTAAAAATAGGAGACTTACGTGCAAAGTTCCATTTTTCAGGGAACCCCGTTGGATCCGCCACAGTGTGTTCAGTCCGCATATAGAAGTAATTCTCATAATAACGACGGTTAGTCCTGTGGTCCACTTTCACCACCAGACTCTTCGACCCCCAAGGACGCATGTGAAGCATCGTGCCGTGGATAAGTTGAGGGGCGAAGATACTGAGTAGATGGTCCAAAGTGATCTCACGGCCGGCGAGTTTCGCAAACTTGAGCAACATAAGAAACAACTTGTACAGGTACAACGAAAGTCGGGCGGGGCATACCTCATAAAAACGGCAGAAGTCTACCACCAGGAGAGGGAGAAGAAACGTGTATCCAATAAGGAAGGGGTAGGCATAAAATACACAGTACCCAGGACGGTCAAAATGAACAATGCTGGTTCCTACCGTCGGTCGCATGTCGACATAGCCGGGGATCCCCCACCTGGTTTTCAACTTTGCAATATCTACTTCTCTCAGAATAGAAGGGATAGGCTCCGGCTCTGCCCCAGCGCGACTGCTGAAGTCGGTCAATTCTCTCCCAGGGCGATGCAAAATCTCAACTATCGACGGAACCTCCTCGTCTTCTACCGCATTTACCCCCTCCGGTGGCCTGAGCAGCACTTTCTAGTGCCGGAACTATGGCAGGGAGATCGGTGCAAGAGGAATCACCAGCCATTTTGTCCAGATAATGCGGCAAAAAGACAGCGGAAAGAAAGGATGGAGATTTTCAGTTAATTAAGGGCAAATGAAAACTTGGAGTGTCAGAAAGAAAGTATATCTGCAGAATTCTCTCGAGTAAAAGGCAAAGAAATGTGTCAATCGAATAATAAATTCCCTCTATTTATAAGAGACATAAATCCCCCGATCACGAAACCCAAGAGTCGCTAATCGAATCTGATAGGGCACGAAACGTTTAAGTTCCCTGGGAACGTGTGTCATAATGGCGGTAACCACGAAATAGCGCTTCGATTCCAGACGACGTTTCGGTTCCGAAATGGCCGCAACGGTTTGCGGGTATCAAAAGAACGCCGTCATCTCACCTAAAACTCGAGTAATGTTACTAAGGATCGAGAAGTCAAATTTCGCTCGAATTCGTAGCAATCATGATCCGTCTGCCGAGTCCGACAGAGGACGGCCCCGACAGACGGAGGGACTAACTGCATTGGTCAAAATATGACTATCACGTTCGAACTGACCAATGTCCCAGCGACCGGGCATTAAAAGGTAACATAGCCCACTCTACGTCCCTTTCCCGACACCGGTCGAGTCGGAAAGAGCAATGCCTAAAAGGACGACCAAGACACACTAGAGGCGAGAGAGCGTCAGACCAAGTAAATGACAAAGGTGCCATAACTATATATAGTAGGGGAAAACCTTCGATTAAAAGGAGGCTCCTCCCACTTTTCTTTCTCCCAAGCTCTCTTCTTGTAATCTTGATAGGAAAGAAGAACATGTAAAGCTATCTCTCCCATCGATCGATAGGAGTCAATGTTGAATTTCAACAATATCGTTTATATCTTCTTCTTTCTATATACAATTCATACTATTAGCTCTTTGATCTGGAATTTATTATGTCTGACTAAGATTTACCCCTTCATCTTCTTTGATTGATTTGTTCAAAAGGTTCCGATATCTTTTGAGTCAAACAACCTCGATTTCGGCTCTTTGTCATCACGTCCCTTACTTGATTTATTTTATCGAACATCGGGCCGTCTTACGGGTTCGGTTTCACCCATATACACCTTTCATGTTAAAGTGCTTGACAAAATTAGCAGATGGAAGTTACTCAATCATTTTACATTATAAGAAGTCTGAGCACATGAGTGTCTTAATTTATTTTATCATCAATTATATTGTTGAAGCCGGAGAACATATTTAGAAAGTGACTAGTATTTTAGAAACGACATATTTTATTATTCAACGACACGACCAAAAGACGTCAAAATGAAGGCTGAATATCGAGAGATTGGAACATCTAACCTAGAACTAAATCCACAAGCAATAGACATGTGAATGTCGGAGCTCTTATGCATGCTCCTACAGAATCTATTTTTTTTCCTATCATTAATATCTTAGCGACGCCTAAGCTAATACATAGGATAAAAACTTTTATCAACTTTGGCATCTAATGAAAGAAAAGACCAGCTAAGTAAAGTCATAATTTCATATCCTTTCTGGATGAGATCTCTCTCTCACACAGACGAAATTTTTCAAAATACATTTGTATACATGTGAAACCGGGTCCATGGGATGCCCCGGTTTTCAATAAGGTAAATTGAGCAAGAAACATGATGATAAGGAATCGAAATCTAGACAAGGGTCTCATCAAGCCAGGGTCCGGGGCACAATCCACCCTCGGAAATATCAGGGCCATGATCTGGGATCGGTCAAAATCCCAAAAGACTTCGGAGAGCGTTGTCGGACAACCGAGCACGATTAATAGAAGGCCATGATATCCGTGACCTGTCGGGTATCTCGGCGCGGACCTGCGGAAATCTAGTGATTAGTTAAAGCGAAAGATTTTTACCTTTTACGAAATTGTACCTAGGATAGGATTCCTCTACTATATAAAGGGGGGTCTGATTATTCATTAATAACACGGTAACATGCATATCAAGGCAATATACTATTATTAATCTCTGTTAATCAAAGTTCTTACATTTGTTGATCAGTGCTTGATTATTATAAGTCTGGATCGAGGACGGATATTTTATTAAGGCTGTCGTCAAGTCCAGAATACCCCCCTTTTGACAATTTATTACATCTCTTGCCTGTTTAATCTAGCGATATTTATCATTTGTATTGAATTAATCCTCATATCTTTAAAAGCACTTACAAATTTAATTGTCAAGGTTGTTCAAAGACAAACCGGGCGTATAGCCGCCCTGGGTCGATTCATATCAAGGTCCTCCGATAAGAACCATCAATTCTTCTTATCATTGAAGAAGAAGAATAATTTTTCGTGGACCCCGGAGTGCCAGCAAGCTTTGGAAGAACTCAAATGGTACCTTTCAAGTCCACATTTGCTTCATACTCCAAAGGCAATCGAGCAATTATACCTGTACTTAGCGGTATTTGAGATAGCGGTAAGTGAAGTCTTAGTCCGGGAAGAGGAAGGTGCACAATTTCCTATATATTATGTTAGCAAGACTTTGGACGAGGCCAAAATAAGGTATCCTCACCTGGAGAAATTGGGGCTCGCTTTGCTAAGCGTCCCCATGAAGTTAAAGCCATATTTTCAATGTCATCCCGTATGTGTCATGACTACTTACCCGTTGAGAAATATAATGCATAAACCCGAGCTCTCGGGACGATTGGCCAAATGGGCCGTGGAAATCAGAGGGCATGATATCGAATACCGACCCCGAACTACCATGAAATCACAAATTTTGGCAGACTTCGTGGTCAACTTCACACCGGCCCTAATACCCGAGGTCGAAAGGGAACTGTTGTTGAACTCGAGGACTTCCTCAGGGATCTGGACCCTCATTACGGACTGTACATCGAGCTAAAAGGGGTCCGGTTTTGGCATCGTATTGAAGCCATCGACGGGTAATGTAGTTAGGAAATCTATTAGAACTGTAAAATAGACTAATAACGAGGCCGAGTATGAGGCCATGATTGTAGGTCTCGAACTGGCTAAAAGCTTGGGGGCCGAGGTGATCGAAGCTAAATGCAATTCCCTCCTTGTGGTGAATCGAGTCAATGGGACGTTCGAAATCAAAGAGAAATGCATGCGAAAATACTTGGATAAACTACAGGTAACACTACATTGGTTCAAAGAGTGGACCCTGCAACATATACCTCGGGATCAAAGCTACGAAGCCAATGCTCTTGCCAACTTGGGGTCGTCGGTTGATGATGATGAATTCAGCTCGGGAACGGTCGTACAACTCATGAAATTGGTAGTGGAAGAAGACCACGCCGAGATACACTCGACAAGCTTAACCTGGGACCGAAGAAACAAGTATATAGACCTGAAAACCGGGTTGCCCTTGGATCCTAAATAATCGAGAGCTCTGCGCATAAAGGTGGCCAGGTTCAACCTGTCCGAAGACAACACCCTACTCAGGAGAACGTTCGATGGCCCACTCTCTATATGCCTAGGACCGGGAGATACCGAATATGTCTTGAGGGAAGTTCATGAAGGCACATACAAGAACCATTAGGGTACCAAATTGTTGGTTTGTAAGATCAGCAGAACCAGCTACTATTGGATCGACATAGAGAAAGATGCGAATGAGTTCATACGAATATGTGGCGGATGTCAGAGGCACGCACTGATGATTCATCAGCTGGGGGAACTACTACATTCGGTCTTGTCACCTTGGCCAATCTGAAATGGGGAATGGACATCGTCTGTCCAATTCCATGGGCACCCAGCAAGGCTCAATTTAGGTTATTTATGACTGACTATTTTCTAAATGGGTGGAAGCCCAGGCATTTGAGAAAGTCAGAGAGAAAGAAGTTATTGATTTTATTTGGACCACATAATATGTCGATTCGGAATGCCGGTCGAGATCGTGTGCGACAACGGAAAGTAGTTCATCGACAGTAAGGTGAGCAAATTTTTCAAGGACCATAAGATCAAAGGATCCTATTAACACGCTATCACCCTAGTGGGAAAGGGTAGACGGAGTCTACGAACAAAACTATACTCCAAAACCTTAAGAAGAGATTGGTCGACGCCAAAGGAAATGGAAGGAAATTTTGCTTGAAGTCTTATGGGCATATCATACGACCTCGAAATCTAGTACAGGGGCCACCCCGTTCTCATTGGTCTACGGTGCAGAAATGCTAATACCAGTTGATGTAGGAGATCCAAGTTTCAGGTTTCGATATGCGACCGATGGGTCAAACGTTGAGGCCATAAGCACGAGCTTGGAACTATTGGACGAGAGGCGCGAGGCCGCCCTCGTCCGGTTTGCTACCCAAAAACAATAGATCGAAAGGTATTACAACCGGAAAGCAAATCTCGGACACTTTAATATCTGGGACTTGGTGTTAAGAAAGGTGACACTGAACACCCGGAACCAGAACAAAGGGAAGCTTGGACTAATTTAGGAAGGTCCATATTGAATTATCGAGATCACCGACAAAGGATCATACAAGCTCGAAGCAAGGATCACCGGCGTGTTGAAGAAGGGGTCAAAGAACTCATGTTGTTCCTCGTCGTTTCCGTATACTTACTCTCTGCAAAATGAGGGGACTATCTGTATACGAGTGAAACCGGGCCCATGGGACACCCCGGTTTCAAATAAGGTAAATCGAGCAAGAGACAAAATGACAAGGAACCGAAATCGAGGCTAGGGTCTCATCGAGCCAGGGTCCGGGGGCACAACGCCCACCCTCAGGAATATCGGGGCCATGACCCGGGATCGGTCCAAATTCCAAAAGACTTCGGAGAGTGTTGTCGGACATCCGAGCACGATTAATAGAAGGCCGCGATATCCGTGACCTGCCGGGTATCTCGTTGCGTATCTCGGCATATATCGGCTAAAATCCGGTGATTAGTTAAAGCAAAAGATTTTTATCTTTTATGAAATTGTACCTGGGATAGGACTCCCATACTATATAAATGGGGGTTTGATTATTCAGTAACAACATGGTAACACGCATATCAAGACAACATACTATTATTTTTCTCTGTTATTTAAAGTTCTTACATTTGTTGATCAGTGCTTCATTATTATAAGTCAGGATCAAGGACGGATATTTCATTAAGGCTTTCATCGAGTCCAGAATCATCCTCCCTTTTAAGTGCTTTGACAGTTTATTACATCTCTTGCCTGTTTAATCTAGCGATATTTACTGTTTGTATTGAATTAATCCACGTATCCTTAAAACCATTTACAAAGTTAACTGTTATCCGTTTTGAGGGTAAACAACATTATTAATAAATAAAGTAATGAATGGTCAGTAGTACTTTGCAAAGACTTAATTACAATTCTGAATCTACCATTTATTTGTTACAGCAATTATATGGGAACTAACAGACTCCAGACTTACATATATGTTTAAATTTCACCGTATGAGCTCTCGGGTTTGATTCAGAATATATTGTCTTAACAATAACAATACAAATTCAATGACTTTTCACAAGTGGGGTATGAGGAAGGTAGTGTGTACATAGACTTTACCCAACTCTAATAGAATAAAAAAGTAGTTTTTGATAGACCCTCGGATAAAGAAAAGATTAAAAGAGGCATTTGTCACGATCCGGATTTCAGATCCTCGAGAGCCGTGATGGCGCCTACTGGTGAAAGCTAGGCAAGCCAAATTATCCTAATTACTTAACTTTTTTCCAATTTTAAACCATTATCAGTGATGAGCAGATATCATGCAAATAGCGAAAATAATTAAGCGGAAGACAAAATCTGACAATTTATCTTAATACAAAACTTTGGAAGTCTAAATACAACTCTACCCAGAATTTGGTGCCACAGCATCACAGACGGTCTAAGAATACTACATACAAAGTCTGAAAGATAAAATAAACACTGTTTCTGAAATGAGTAAAGGCAACAGGATAAAGGAAAAGATAGGAGGTGACACCAAGGCCTGCGGACGTCTGCAGGACTACCTCGTGTCACCTATGTGGGCTGAAGATAGCACCCTCACTGCGGTCCAAGCACTCCGGTATCAGTATATGCACACAGTGTAGAGTGTAGTATCAGCACAAGCGACCCCATGTGCTAGTAAGTGCCTAGCCTAACCTCGGTGAAGTAGTGACGAAGCTAGGACCAGAATACCAAATAAACCTGTGCAATATAGCGTACAAAAATAATAGGAAGCAGATAACAATGATAACAACGATGATCAACCAGTGGTGTAAATAGCAGACCACAAGAACATCATAAATGTTTCTCAACAAATAATAGATACAAGTGCAATCAATTTATCAAGTCCATCAAATATAAATATTTCGCCTATAAATCCTTCAAGTAATAATCTCTAAGATAATATGCTTTTAAATGAATATATTTCAAATATATTTCCTTTAAAAAAAATATCTGTCAAATAAGCATCTTTCGAATATAATTCTTTCGAGTAAATGTCACCTTGAGACGCCTCATTCACTTAATATAAAGTATAGTACAACTTCCAACCCAATTAGAAAATCAACAAGGAAAGATGAAGTTATTTTTAAAAATCATTTGATAAAGAAGGTACCCTTTTAAATTAAAGTACAATATCGAATGAATCCTTTACTTTTAATACGAGAAATCAATAAATCAAAACATAGTAGAAATTCCTTTTTAAGTAAAGTACAACCTCAAACGGTTTAAGGAAAATTTAGTTGAGAAATCAATTGAGATAAAAATGTAACAATAGTTGAAATTTGGAGTATTGAACATATATACATATATATATATATATATAAAGCTAAAAACAGAATATCAAGAGAATTATAAAGGAATCAAAATCCAACCACCAACAAGAATAAGGAAAACAAAGGCATATTTCACTTTCTTTTCACATCTTGTTGCAGGTGTGCAACCCGATCCCATTTTCTGTATCTCGTGGCAGGCGTGCCACCCGCTCCCATTTCATATATCTCATGGTAGGCGTACCACCCGCTCCCATTTTATTATAACTTGTGGTAGGCGTACCACCCGCTCCCATTTCATTATATCTTGTGGTAGGCGTACCACCCGCTCCCATTTCATTATATCTTGTGGTAGGCGTACCACCTGCTCCCATTTCATTATATCTTTTGGTAGGCATACCACCCGCTCCCAATTACAAGCCAACAATAATCGCAAGGAATCCCGATAAGGGAACAAGAGCAATATAACAACTTCCCGGCAAGGAAACAATGATATTTCAACAACATCCCGACAAAGGAACAATACTATCAAAACAAACATCCCGACAAGGGAACAATAATATTAAACAAACATCCCGACAAGGGAACAATAATATCAAACAACATCCCGACAAGGGAACAATGGTGATAATAACATATGAAGCGCAATAAACCACAACGGAGTCATAACAATTATAATACAAAACTCACGGGCATGCTTGACAACAACGTATAGATACTCGTCACAATGCCTATACGTCGTACTCCGCAATTAACATGTAGCAAATAAGACACAACTCCTAATCCCTCAAGCTAAGGTTAGACCAAACACTTACCTCGCTTTGCAACCAATTCAAAATTCCAACAAGCTTTTGCCTCGCGAATTCGTGCCCGAAATTCTCAAATCTAGTCATAAGCAATTCGATTCAGTCAATAAAAATTATAGGAATTAATTCCATATGAAATTCTACATTTTTCATTAAAAATCCGAAATTGCACTAAAAATTCACCCGTGGGGCCCACGTCTCAGAACCCGACAAAAATTACGGAATATGAAACCTCATCCAACCACGAGTCCAGTCATACCAATTTTACTAAAATCCGACATCAACTCGACCCTCAAATCTTCAAATTAAACTAAGAGGGTTTTCAAAATTTTCTCAACTAAAATCACCAATTAAATGCCAAAACTAGAAATAGATTCGGGTAATCTAACCAAAATTAAGTTAATAACACTTACTCCGTTGTTTTCTCTGAAAATCTCCCGAAAATCGCCTCTTCCCGAGCTCCAATTCGCTAAAAATGGAAAATGGGACCAGAAAAATTCCAGGTACTGTTCACGCGTTTTCACTATTCACGGGGCACTGTACACAATACTGTTCATGGTACTGTACGACACTGTTCACGGGGTACTGTTCACGGGGTACTATTTCTACAATTTTTCTGTTTCCTAAGTCCGAAATCATTCCGAGACACCTCCGAAACACTCCCGAACCCTCGGGGCTCCTAACCAAACACATGCACGAACTCAACAACATCCTACAAACTTAACCGTGCGATCAAATCGCCAAACTAACATCATATACCACGAATTAAGCTTTAAAATCCAAGAATTCTTTCAAATTTTCTTAAAACATCTAATTTTCCATTTTGAGTCCGAAACACGTCAAACGACGTCCGTTTTCAACCAAACTTTACAGAAAGTGCTTAAACCATATATAAGACCTGTACCAGGCACCGGAACCAAAATACGGGTCCGATACCATCACTTTCTAATCAAATTTCATTTCCATTTTCCTTAAATATTTTCAGAAAACAATTTTACTCAAAAATTCGTTTCTCGGACCTGGGACCTCGGAATTCGATTCCGGGCATATGCCCAAGTCCCATATTTTCCTACGGACCCCCTGGGACCGTCAAATCACGGGTCCGGATTCGTTTATTCAAAATATTAACCGAAGTCAAAGTTATTCATTTTAATATCAAAACTTAGCAAATTTTCACAGAATTTCATATTTGAGCTTCCGGCTATGCGTCCGGACTGCGCACGCAAATCGAGGCAACTATAAATGAGGTTTTCAAGGTCTCGGAAGCTCGGAATGGATAAGAAAATAGGTGATGACCCTTTTGGGTCGTCACAACATTGGTAACAAGTAGTAATAACAACAAGATATTAAGAAAACTGAAGCGAAAAATAGCAATCAAACGGTCGGTAAAAATAGCAATGTAAGAGTAAAAGGATGTCATACTAATACTAATGCTACAAGAAAGAAAAAGGAAAATACTCGACTACCTACTAGCCTTCTACCCTAATTCTTGACTTCCACACCCTCCTATCAAGTATCATATTCTCGGTAAGCTCCAGTTGCACCATGTCTTGCATGCCAAAAAACTCTCCCCGTTATTTTTTTGGCATGCCTCTACCCTCCTCATACCCACTAAGGCCAATCTCTCACACCTCCTAACTGGGCATCATTGCTTCTCCTCTTCACATGCCCGAATCATCTCAGTCTCACCTCCTGCATTTTATCCTCTACGGGAGCCACTCCCACCTTTTCCTGAATAACTTCATTTCTAACTTTATTATCTAATCCAAGTATGTCTACATATTCATCTTAATATTCTCATTTCAGCTACTTTCATCTCCAGAATATGAGAGTGTTTGATTCAGAATTGTCCCGATTCTAATAAACTGTAGGGCTACCTGGTTAATAAACTGTATTAATCGAAAACAGAAGGCTACCTGGTTATTAAACTGTATTAATTAAAAACTTTATATGTATTTAATTTGTTATTACTTGTCCACGAACATAATGATCCATACCATATGATTCACCTTTATCTTTTGCTTGTTTCTGCTGATGCAAAAATTAATGTATGATTATTGAAAGATTCCAACATCTCATGTGAACTCACTAACTCAAATCTCGAAAATGGACGTGGAGCCACGCCTATTTCATTATAAGTAGTTAGTTTTATTTGCAAAAAGCATATGATCTAGTATAAATTCACTAAAATTAAAGTATATAGGCTAGTCGAATGATGCTTGAAGCTAAAAATAATGGCGCCGCCAACGCATGATAAGATGTTTTTTTAACATAGATATATTATTAATATATAGGCACTTATCTTTTTCTTCAAGACCATGTGTAGAACCAATAAGCATACATGGTGGTGCCCCATTATGAATATTCAGAAACAGAAAATACTAAAACTTTCCCCAAGAGGAAAATACAGAGAAAAGAACGAAAATTGAATTGATAAGTTGAGGATAAGGCAACAATCCAAATTTGAAGGACAAAATGTATAAACAATTGACACAACTTTACGACCAACAGACAGTAAAATTGTCCATTTGCAACTGCTTGTCAGGTGAACGTTGGCCGAGCCAACTGCCAAAACCAGCCGTCCAACCAATAGGACTTTTTATTATAGGATATCCTAGGTGGATATATCTGATTAATTACCTCGCATGCTAAGTTATATACACTGTCATGATAAATACTTTCATAGCTATTAGTGAAATTTAATTGAGTATATATAAGAGGTTATATAACCTTATTTGACGCAGCATGAAATTAAGAAATTTTTTTATCAAAGGAGATATAATTAATCGTAGATCAGTACTCTCACCATGGGATTTGATAATGACATTACCACAAGATTAATTTTGAAAGGTTGCAGTTTTCACAAGAAAATCCCAGGTTTAAACTCGGAATTGTCTATATAATGATTCATCTAGCTGCATGCCTTAGTTTTTCTTGTTGGACTTGAGAGGCCAGGTCATCGTAGTAGCTAGAGTCCTAGGTTTCTTATGGGCCAGCAACTTGATATAGCTATACGTAGAAGCTGGCCATTAACAATTAATCAAGTTGGTCCCTTAAACTAATTGCTTAAAACTAAGCAAAAGGTGGATTAGAGTTTACAGATCACAGTATCAGATCCTAACTTTCCCTTTACGGCTAACATTTAGGTTGTTTTAGTTTTTATTCTTTTTCAAATGTAAAGAATCTGCAGCACAAGATGAGAATGAGTCATTAGTAACCAATCTAAGAGAACCATAACGTTATTTTGGAAGCTCTAGATAACTTGCATTGTCAAATATGTCAAAACAAGAAAAAGGTCTAAATGTGAGTTGAAGCAAGTTTAATTGATTCATCACCTAATACCGAATGGCTTAACACGATAATCAAGAAATGAGTTGAAGAAACTGACAAAATGACAATATGCCATTGCCTTTACTCATGTGAGTTTAGCTAGTAGCTAGGCTAAGTGAATATATCTATTGAGAAGGAGGAGAACTCCGTAACAAGTGTTTTTGAAGGAAACTTTGGAGCAACGGTATTGTTATTTCTGTGTGACCTATATGTCACTGCTTCAAACCGTGGAATCAGCCAATGATGCTTTCATCAGAGTAGACTGCCTATATTACATACCTGGGGGTGCAACTCTTCCCAGGACCGTGCGTAAACGCATAATACTTCGTGCACCGGGCGTTCTGAGAACAAGGGCCGAAGGTTGTGTAGAGAAATGACACCGAAAAGTAACGACAATAATAATACTGCAATAATATTATTTGTGAGCGAAAATACACCAACTGGCTTGAGTCGTACTGGGCACTATCCTAAGAAACTATTTCAGTAGTGTGAAATGTTTCTCCAAGATTAAACAAGCTTACCTCTATTTTATTTAGAGGATACAGGAGTCAGCAAAATTAAATATTATACAAATCCATCTAGTAGGGAAAAAAGGAAGAACAACTAATGTGTAATGTTAATTAAATATTATAGAAAAGAAATTAGAAGGAAGAAGAGAGAGACATATAAGAAGGATTTCTGATGATGAGAATGAATGGCTAATGAAGGCTATTTATAGCCATAAGTGCATGTTTCTATCCTTGTGAATGATTGCAACGTGGCTATCTTCATTTGCCACTTCTCCAAAGAAATGTGCCATTTATCAAAAGGCTTAAAGGATGGCTGCCACATTTTGGTAGTAAGACCACTTGTCTTTTACCTTTCCATGCAAAGACATTTGTCAAATGCTAATTATATAAATTCTTTTAAAATACTAATACAATTTGGCTGACAATCCCCCACAGTATTTTAAAAGAATTTTTGTGAATAAAAGTAAAACTTGCTGGATTTGTATGATCTAAATGTAATAGGTTTGGTGTCTTTTGAACTATGAGCCAAACTTAGATCAATAAAATTTAACTCACAGAATTACTGGTGAAATATAATATTTCTATGAACCAAACGATTCTTATTATGAGCCAGAGATTTTATCAATCACATTTTGACCCCCGGTAATTTCGTTGTTCAACTCGGTTTTGCGCCCAATAGGCCATGCACGTGCCTGGTTATTCATGAGAGCTCTAGAGACTAGGCCAAAATCTCATAGGAGCGGCTCACTTCACTCTCATATAGGTAAATTCATCAAGTGTATACTGTTTTTAAATACACCATCCATAAGGACTATAAATTTCATTAAGAGTTATAACTTAGCCTCTCAATTAGTAGCAGTCAAGCACTCTCTTTTAGTGCATCAGTGCCAATATTGACTTGTTATTACCCATATGAACCTACTTCATGGGATCTCCAATCACATAGGTTGGGTTACCATCTCTATTGACAACAAGTCGGCCTTAACCCCATCTCTCTTTAGGTTTGAAGAATTAATTTTCTTCCCTTTAGTCAGAGGATCGGCCAAATTTATCTCTGACTTCACATAGTCAATGGAAACTATTCCATCTCTCAACAACTATTTTATGACATCATGTCTCAATTTCTTGTATCTACTTTTACAATTATAAGATTTATTCTTTGCTATAGCTATTGTCGTTTGGCAATCATAGTGTATAGACACAGGAGGCAATACGTTCTTTATTAAAGGGATATTAGGTAAGAAGTTTCTTAGCCACTCAGCCTCAGAACTGGCTAACTCTAGAGCTACAAACTCTGATTCCATAGTCGATCTAGCAATGCTCGTCTGTTTAGCTGATTTCCACGATATTGCACCACCACCAATGGTGAATACATAACCACTGGTGGATTTTGTCTCATCTGAATTAGAGATCCAGTTTGCATCACTGTACCCTTCTAAAGTAGAAGAAAATCCACTATATAGGATACCATAATTCATGGTTCCTCTCAAATATTTCATTAGTCTATCTAATGCAGACCAGTGCTCTCTGTTCGGATTATGAGTATATCTACTCAGTCTACACACAACATAGGCTATATCAGGCCTTGTAAAATTCATTAAATGCATCAGACTCCCAATAACATGAGCATATTTAAACTGAGCAACTGGGTCACCATTATTCTTTTTCAACTGAGAGTTAGCATCAAAAGGAGTGCTCACAGAGGTGACATTAAAATATTCAAACTTCTTAAGAAGTCTCTCAATATAATGTTCTTGTGACAACATTATTCCATCTTCACTCCTTATAACTTTAACTCCCAATATTGTATTTACTTCATCCAGATCTTTCATATAAAACTTAGCGGACAGAAATAACTTTGTATGTTGCACAATATTTAAATTTGTACCAAATATAAGCATGTCATCAACATACAGATATATTATCACACAATCATTGTCTACCACTTTATTATAAACACATTTATCCACCTCAACTGAAGAAAAACCATCTCTTAGTAAGACTTGTTCAAATTTCTCATACCACTGCTTAGGAACTTGTTTAAGACCATAAAGAGATTTAATTAATTTACTATCTTTATTTTCTTGTCCATGAATGACACATCCTTCAGATTGAACCATATAAATCTCTTCTTCTAAATCACCATTTAGAAAAGCAGTTTTTACTTCCATTTGGTGGATAAAAAGCTTACGGATTGAAGCTAAGCCAATTAAAATTTGAATAGAAGAAATTCTAGTCACTAGTGCAAATGTATCAAAATAATCAATATTTTGATTTTGAGAAAAACCTTTTCCTATTAACTGAGCTTTATATTTATCTAAAGATCCATCAGGATTAAATTTCTTTTTTAAAATCCATTTACAGCCAATAGGCTTTGCACCAGGAGATAAATTAGTTAAAATTCATGTATTATTTTTCTTAATAGAATCAATTTCAACTTTTATTGCATCTTTCCAATATTTAGCATCTGAAGAAGATATAGCTTCAAAATAATTTGATGGTTCATTATCGACAAGAAAAGTTTGAAAATCATTTCCATATGAAAAATATTCTTTCCTAGGCCTTTTACTCCTTCTCAATTCCTCATTAGAGATAGTTTCACTATTTGTTTCAACAGGTGTATGATAAATTTTATCAGATAGTGGAAAAATATGTTCAAAGAATATTATTTGTCTCAATTATAATATTGCAATCAAGCACATCACTTTTTAAACAAGAAATCTATATGCAACACTATGTTCAGCATATCCAATAAGCATGCAATCAGTAGTTTTAGAACCTATTTTTCTCTTTTTAGGTATAGGCAAAAGAACTTTAGCAAGGCACCCCATACTTTTAAATATTTCAAGTTAGGTTTATAACCCTTCCATAATTCATAAGGAGTTTTGCCTGTTCTTCTATGCGGTATTCTACTTTGTAAGTGACATGCAGATAAAATAGCTTCACCCCACAAATTATCAGGAGCATTAGAACTAACTAACATAGAGTTCATCATCTCTTTCAATATTCTATTTTTTCTTTCAGCTACTCCATTTGACTCAGGTGAATAAGGCGGAGTTACTTCCATAAATAATTCTATTATTTTCACAAAATTCATTTAAAGATAAATATTCTCCACCTCTATCTGATATAATTCTCTTGATTTTTCTACTAAGTTGATTTCAACCTCAGTTTTATAAGAAATGAAAGCATTAAATGCATCATCTTTATTTCTAAGCAAATACAACTTAGTATATCTAGAAAAATTATTAATAAAAGTTACATAATATCTTTTACCACCACTAGTCATAGTCTGCTTTAAATCGCCTAAATCAGTGTAAATCAAGGATAACAATTCAGTTTCTTTATTTACAGAAAAACATGTCTTTCTAGTACTTTTAGCTTCAGCACATATTTCACACTTGTTAATATTATTTGAGTCTAAACCTGATATTAATCTGAGTGACTGCATTTTCTTTATATATGCGATTTTAATGTGTCCTAATCTAGCATGCCATAAAGAGATAGACTCAACCATTTAAGCAGAAACAGATACATTTCCATTGATAACATTAGAAACATTAAGTAAAAAGCGTCCTTAGTTACAATATCCTTTTCCCACAAACACATTATTTTTGGTCATTATGATCTTATCAAATTCAAATGACACTTTGACTCTGGCTCTTCCCAACAAGGATACAGAGATCAAGTTTGCCCTCATAGTAGGAACATGCAGTACATCAACAAGGGCTAAAGTTTTTCCCGAAGTGAGTTTCAGGAGAATTTTACTCTTACCGAAGACTTTGAAAGTACTTGAGTCTCTAAGGTAGACTTCTTCTCTATCATCCTCTATAGGAGTATAAGAGAAAAATGCTTCTCGATTTGCACAAATGTGTCGAGTAGCCCCAGAGTCTATCACCTATTCTTTTGCATGTGCTATAATGTTTACTTGAGAAATGACAGCTGCAATAATATCACCTCCTTCAGCTAAGTTAGCCTTAGGAGTATTATTTTTTTCTTTGTCATTTCGTACTCTGTACTTGCACTGTGAGGCATGATGGCCTGGTTTTCCACAAATAAAACAAGAGCCTTTTTTCCTTTTAAGGTTAGGATTTTTAGGCTTGCAACCTTGAGACTTATTCTCGTTTCTTTTGCGGTTGTTGTTGCTTCTTTGCACAAAGTTTGCTTTAAGAGCTGTCATCCTAGCTTTGGCAGATTCTTTTCTGTTGGAATCTTCAATTAGGATGTGGGTCACAATTTTCTCAATGGTGAAATTTTTCTGTTTGTGCTTTAAATTATTTTTGTAGTCACTCCATGAGTCAGACAGCTTCTCAATTAGCACTCCAGCAGCAAACTTCTCTGGTAAAGATATCCCCTCGACTTTCAAGTCTTCTAACAATTTTTGAAATTCGTTGTTTTGTATGTTCACCTCTTTATCATCTCTCATCTGCCACTAATAAAATTTTCCTACTACAAATTTTTGTTTTGTAGCATCTTCCGCAGTGAATCTTTTAATTAAAGCTTCTCATATAGTTTTTGCTTCTTTATAACTACAATACACGTCAAACAGTTCGTTATAAATAGTTTGCAATATTGTATGACGACATACCTAGTTGGCATATTGCCATGATTCCACTATTTTATTATCAGCGTCTGCACTAGGTTGTGGATGCAGCAGTGCATGTGCAACACCACGGACATCAAGCAGTAAGAAAATACATTCTTGCTAACGTTTGAAATTTTCATTGGCAAAAATTTCAATATTTGACACATCTGGAAATGGCATAGCATATGGCTGTGCAACTGGAGCTGGAGCAACGGATGTAACGCCAATATTGGCGGTATCAATAGTATTTTCAGCATCAGTGTTATTTGCCATAGTTTCTTAGATTATAGAGAAATGACACCGAAAAGTAATGATAATAGTTATACTGCAATAATATTATTTGTGAGCAGAAATACACCAACTGGCTTGAGTCATGCTGGGCACTGTCCTAAGAAACTATTTCAGCAGTGTAAAATATTTCTTCAGGATTAAACAAGCTTACCTCTATTCTATTTAGAGGATACAGGAATCAGCAAAATTAAATATTATACAAATCCATCTAGTAGGGAAAAAGGAAGAACAACTAATATGTAATGTTAATTAAATAGTATAGAAAAGGAATTAGAAGGAAGAAGAGAGAGACGTATAAGAAGGATTTCTAATGATGAGAATGAATGGCTAATGAAGGCAATTTATAGCCATAAGTGCATGTTTCTATCCTTGTGAATGATTGCAACCTGGCTGTCTTCATTTGCCACTTCTCCGAAGGAATGCACCATTTATCAAAAGGCTTAAAGGATGGCTGCCACATTTTGGTAGTAAGACCACTTGTCTTTTACCTTTCCTTGCAAAGATATTTGTCAAATGCTAATTATATAAATTCTTTTAAAATACTAATACAATTTGGCTGATAGCAAATATAAATAGAATTACCTATGTATGTGTGCACACGTAAAATCAAAAATAAATAGAATTAGATATACATATAGAACTCACACTCTTATTAATTTAGAATGGTAATGTCTAAATTCTAAATTTGATACTGGTTGAGGAGTTTTAGAGGGCTCGATCGTTGCTCTCTTTATCTCTTTAAGTGTTTTAATAGCTAGGCCTATGTAATCACATAATATCATAGGTTCTTTCTGAATTCACTAAGCTTGTTAGGGTTTTCTATTTCTTTTAATTTGGTGGAGAAGAAGTGGGGGGTTGAGAATGGAATTCTCCAATGAATATTAGAAACTTCCTTAATATATAACAACAGGACGCCCATTAATTAATTTTTAAAAAAATAACAGTAAAGATTAAAAGCTTTTTCGTGATGGAGAATCCATGCTGATGGAGCAATTTGTCGGTTTAGTCAAATAATTTCATGTTCTCTCCATTATCATATAGCCTTTTTTCTTAACAATTGCTCCTTATAAATAGGAATATCGATCATAAACTCCATGCAACAACTACACTAATACCTCTTGTAACTCAACCTAGCTATTAATCTCTACCAAACCCCCTCATTGTCCTTTGCTTAACCTTCCATTTCACTTGATGGCTAATTCATCAATTTCTGCAAAATCACTAATGTTAGCATTTCTCTTCATATTTTTCTTTTTTTGCCACTTCATCACTTCGGAGGCTCGCATACTTGGTGATTTGCCAATTGTTATGAACAAATATGATAGCCATTTTGTTCTTAGCAAGGCTGGATTTAGCCTCAAAGAGATTGAGGAGTATAAAAGGCGATCTCTTAAAGGAGGTTCTGATAGAGTTGCACCGGGCGGACCTGACCCTCAACATCACTCTTTGCCTCCTAGTTCTTAATTAAAACCCGAAATCATATGTTGCTCCAATCTTTTAAAAATATTAATGTCATACCCATTTTGAATCCTCAAAAAACACGTAAATTTTGGTGGACTCGAGCGAGCAACATCATTGCAGTACCAGCTATATTGTTGAATTAAAATGGATGAACTGACTTTCTTCTATGGTTGTGGCCAGTGGGAGCTAGAAGAAGGTTGGAGTCTGTTAATTGCTTTTACAGTTTTCCTTTATTTTCCTTTTTAAAGTGTTTTCTTTTTCTCTCTTATATTTCCTTTTGGTTAGGAAAGCACGGTGAGAATCAGTGCTTTTTTGCATGATCTCATGATGAAATATTGATTAAAAAAGCATCCTGATGAGAGATGATATATATGAGAATTGTTTGCTATGATGAAATGAGAGTTTAATTGTTTTTGAAATATTATTGGAGGCTTAATTATCTCTTATCTTCTGCCATTATGATGTTTCTAAATCCATGTTACAGCTTCATATCAGTGAACCATAAATCTGAAAAGGAAAATACATTTCTTTCATAGCACAGCACAGACAATGAACATAGACTCATACAGTACCACTTAATTAATTACTATAGTAAATGAGCAAATACTTGGGGTCATACTTGTTAAAGACAAATTAAGTAAATGAAAGTGTCTCTCTAATATAGCTTAAAGATTTAGATGATGGTGATAACACATTTCAATGTAATATCATAGCAGATAAAAGTCTGAGTTCAAGACTTACAACTATTATTATTGAAGAGAAGCTCTAATTGCTTGACCCGAAAAAACAACCATGCCCGCACGCGATGGGTGTGTTAAAGATATATTGAAGACACAAATATGCGGTCTCTCTAAAAGTATAAGCTTTTAGATGAGTTATTGGTCACACACTTCAACAAGACTAGAATTTGCTTCATGAATTGAGCCCTAGAATGAAGAAGACAAAAGCGTTAAAGTTGGAACCATTCATGATACTATGTTAGGCTTTTGTTTCTTTGTGTTCCTCCATTTCATTTTATGTGGCAATACATTTGAAACTTACGGTAATTTTAAATATGTTATGACATTACTAGCTATGTTATTTAAAGGCAAAATGAGAATCTTAAATTTAAGATATCACTTTTTTCTCGGAACAAACTAAAAGAAACAGTATCATATAAAATAAAACAAACGGAATAATAAGAACAAACTTAATGAAAGTTTTATTTGTATCCTTCTTAGGCTACTGGAGCTCCAAAACATGTACTACATCAATGAGCAAGTTATACTTTAGTGCAGGAGGCGGATTTAGATCGTTTTCAAGGTGCACGTGAACCCATGATCTTTCGATCAAATGAAGTATTTTATGTATATTTCATAAAATTGATCTATTATATCTGTTGGCCCCGATGCTTCAAAAAAGTTTAAATGATGCATTGCTGGTTTATTTATTTAAGGGAACATTGATTGATCCCTATTTAGTACCTTTTTTTCTTACTTTTTCAGTGATGCACTTGTGTTCTAGAGGGCAAGGCCATGCATCTAAAATTTCAAGCATCGACTAATTAGGGAAAAGAATTAAGTAAATGGAAGTTACATAAAGTGGGTCTCACCATAAATGGATTCCATATTGTAGAGAAAGTTGTGGATAAAACCAACGACTTATACAAGATCCATTGATAGTGACAACAAATGAAAGTTAGCACAACCCTAGCTTTCCTAATACAATGGCCTAGTCAAGGATAGATTAAAGTATGTTTTCCTAATAAAAAAATGAAGCAAAAATCCCGAAAATGTGAGATCCTACCTAAAATCCATGCTAAAGGCAAACCTCGTCAGGGTAAAAGCAAATTTGTTCATTTTCAAGAACTTTTATATACTTTGGTGTTTTGTCCTTTAGTAACTGCCCAAACAAAATGACGAATTGTGATTACGTGTTACTACCGTGCTGAGGAGTAGATTCGCTTGGTCCTTTTTATCTACGTTAATTGTCTCTTTACAAGTCGAAAAAAAGTTCTCTTTACAAATCAAGCAAACCTTCCTGTTCACGACGAGTGCGTTAAAGATCTGTGATATATCTCACAAACATGTTATAGAGTGTGTTTGGTACGATGACAATTAATTTTATGGAAAAAGTGTTTCTTGAAAATGTGTTTTATGAATAATATTCCCTCTGTCTCAGTTTATATAAACTTATTTCCTTTTTGTTTTATTCCAAAAAGAATGACTCATTTCTAAATTTGAAAATGATTTATCTTAAACTTCCAACTCTATCCTTAGTAAAAAGCATTTATAATATCACAAATACTTTGGACCTCTTTTTAACTTGTTTAGGACCACAAATTTTAAAAGTTTTCATTTTTTCTTAAATTTCGTACCCAATCAAATAGATTTATGTAAATTGGGACGGAGGGAATAGTAATGTTCAAGTGGTAGCGGGAGCAAATAATATGAGCTTAACTAAAATAAGAAACCGGAAAAGCAAAGACTACTTCAGTAAAGCTTTCTTGCTTCCTCTTGCGAACAAAGTGCAGCAGAGTCTATGCCATAGTGGTATGGTATTTCTCAATTCTTTCCACTCTATTGTTAGTATCCTTTTTTTTTTTCAATAAGCGGATCAAATATCTTGTTATTAGGCGAAATTCTGACCGTAGTCCAACGGGTATGTTACAAGTTGACATCGAGTATTGTGTGTCCTTGTTGCCTTTATGTAACTATACTTGGTTGAATTGACGTTGGATGAAACATTGTCGGGTCCTTCACATCTATGGTTTGTTAACGAGTCCGGAACCTAAATGTTATTGATTTTGGCTCAAAATGCATTTTTAATGCTTAAAAAAAAGGTACATTTCTATATATAACGCGATTTTACACCGCGCTATATTTTAGCAGTGTTTTGGCCGTTAAAGTATAACGCGATGTAAAACCGCATTATATATGTATAGCGCATGAATAAACAGTGCTATGCTAACCTGATGTGACGGATATGTATAGCGCATTATATAACCACGCTATACTGGGTTTAGCGCATTTATATACCGCGCTATACCTTCTCATTAATAAACCCTCCTTCTTCCCCAACGACAGAAACCAGACGACATCGAGGTGGAGGATGTGATGACCCAAAAGATCATCACTTATTTTAAAAGTGAATTCTGCGTTTCGAGACCTTAAAAACCTATTTTAGTCTCACCTCAATTTGCGTACACAGTCCGGGCGCGTAGCCGGAAAGCCATGTGAAAATCTGTGAAAAATGATAAATTTTGACTATAAAATGGATTAAGTTGACTTCGGTCAACATTTTGGGTAAACGGACCCGGACCTGTGATTTGATGCTCTCGGAGATCCGTAGGAAAATATCGGACTTGGGCGTATGCTCGGAATCGAATTCCGAGGTCCCAAGCCCGAGAAAATATTTTTTAAAGAAAATTATTTTTTGAAATTGTTCATGTGTTTTGGAAAAGAATTGTGATTAAAACTTGATGGTATCGGGCCCGTATTTTGGTTCCGGCACCCGGTACAGGTCTTATATGTAATTTAAGATAAGTCTGTGAAATTTCGTAAGAAACGGACTTGAAACGACGTGAATCAGATCGTTTTTGAGAAAACTGGAAATTTGAAGTTCTTAAGGAAATTTCATGATTTTGATGCTAAATTCATAGTTGTTGATGTTATTTAGTGATTTGAATTCATGAGTGAGTCCGTATGATGTTTTTAGGTTGGTGTGCATGTTTGGTTTGGAGCCCCGAGTGCTCAGGTGAGTTTTGGATAGGCCACGAGGTGGATTTAGGACTTGATGAATTGCAGGTCGAGGACCTTGTCGCAATTGCGAAAGCAGCCCAGGCCAGCTCCATCTCGCAAATGCGAGATTCCCTTCGCAAATGCGATACACCCCTTTTGGGCCTGTTATCGCAAATGTGATCCCTTGTTCGCATTTTCCAAGCAATTGCGAGAAACCCCTTTGCAAATGCGAACATAGCAGGGGTCCGGGTTCGCAATTGCGAACCCTGTTCACAATTCCCATACTTGCAACCTGCAATTTTTATACATAGCCGAAAATCAACCAATTTTCACATCTTTTCAAAACACAAACTCCCTATGGCGATTTTTCAAAAACAACTTCTCTTCCAAATCGATTGTAAGTCAATTTTAACTCATTTTCTTCAATCATTAATATCTTTTAACATGATTTCAACTCAAAATCAATGATTTTCATGGGGAAAATTGGGTGTTTGGGGTAGAACCTAGGTTTTTCAAAAATTGTGAATTTGGACCTCGATTTGAGGTCCGATTTCAAAACAAATTATATATTTGGGTTCATGAGGGAATGGGTAATCGGGTTTTGGTTCGAACCTCGGGTTTTGACTATGTGGGCCCGGGGGCTATTTTTGACTTTTTGGGTAAAACTTTGGAAAACTCATTTTCATGCATTGGAGTTGATTCATTTAGCGTTTATTGATATAATTAAATAACTTGTGACTAGATACGAGCGAATTGGTGGTGGAATCAAGGGGTAAAGTGATAATGGAGACGTGAATTGTGTTCGTGGCATCGAGGTCAGTGTTTGGTCTAACCTTAGTTTGAGGGATTAGGAGTCGAGTCCTACTTGCTATGTGGTGTTTGTCGAGTACGACGTATATGCATGGTGACAAGTATCTATACGTTAGTGTCAAGCATGCCCGTGAGTCTTATATTGTAATTTGTTTGGCTTCATTGTATTGTTCATGCTTTGGTGATGATTTTTATTGTTGGCAAAGTTGTGGAAGTAATTGTGGCATTTGAATATTGAGGAGTGTTGACTCAAGTCGTAAGATGAAATGTGAAAGTGTAAGAGGTAAATTAAAACCTATTAGAGCATTGGCTCAAGTTGTAAAACGAGTTATGAAGTAAAAGTGAAAAAAAGAGAATAGAATGTCTCCCTTGCCGGGATATTGTTGTTGTTTTGATGTTGTCCCTTGCCGGGACTTGTTGTTGAATTATTGTTCCCTTGCCGGGATTCTTATTGTAGTTTCATTTATTTCCTCTCTCTATTGTTTGTGATTGTTGTTTGGGTGAGGGAGAGAGTTAAAGCACGAAAGATGATGCCGTGTATTATTTGGTGAGAGAGTGATAAAGCACGAAGGGTAATGTCGTGTATGATTTGTGAGGAAAGAGTTTAAAGCACGAAGGGTGATGTCGCACCACACGATGTATCATTCCGTGCCGATTATATTTGATTATATGGTGAGGAAGAGAGTAAAAGCACGAAGGGTGATGTTGTGCACATTTTCGTTACTTGATTACTTTGGTGAGGACGAGACTAAAAGCACAAAGGGTGATACCGTGCACTTATTGATTTCTGATTCTTTGTTGATATCCGAGATATATTGTTTCTTTCAGTTACTTGTTGTCCTTAAATTCTGAATTGATATCTCCCCGCAGCATGCTACTCCTCCCATACTTGACTATTTATTATTGTTCTTCTTTTTCGCTGTATATAGTTGAATTGCATAGGTGTATTTGGTAGTCTGGTCTAGCCTTATCACTATTTCGCCGAGGTTAGGCTAGGCACTTACCATCACACGGAGTTGGTTGTGCTGATACTACACTCTGCACTATGTGCAGATCCCGAAGCAGCTTTTGGATCGTATATTGGGTGGCTACCTTCAGTCCACGCGGAGATCCAAGGTAGACTTGCAGGCGTCCGCAGGGCCCTGACATCTCCCTCTATCCCTTTATCCCAGTTTCATTTCCTTAATTCAGAAACAATGTATCGTTTATCTCTTCAGACTTTGTATGTAGTAAATCTTAGATCGTCTGTAACATTGTGACACCAGTTCTGGGTGGTTAAGGCTTAAACAGTTGTATTAGTTACATGTTTAGATATTTTATTGCTTTTCTTCCACTTATTTTAAATTTCCGCTGTTTATACGTTATTGCCTTATAACTGTTAAGGAGTATAAAAAGGGTAAGAAAGTTACTTGTTCAATTATTGTCTTGCCTAGGTCACACTAGTAGGCACCATCACAACTCCCGAGAGTGGGAAATTCGGGTCATGACAAGTTGGTATTAGAGCTCCAAGTTACATGGGTCTCACAGTTCACAGACAAACTTAGTAGAGTCTGAGGGATCGGTATGGAGACGTCTGTATTTATCCCAGAGGCTACAGAGTTAGGAAAAACTTCACATTTATTCCTTCCTGTCGTGCGGTTTGGTTTCTCAATGCTAATTGAATTTCTACTCTGTTCTTTCGCAGATGGCGAGAACACGTGCTTCCTCATCCACTGACTAGCAGCCCGAGCCCCCAGCAGCTGCTCCCACAAGGGGCAGAGGGCAAGGCCGAGGTAGGGGCAGAGCTCAGCCCAGAGCAGCAGCACTAGCGGCGGAGCCTCAGGTTGACTTTGATGATGAGGTTCCGGCCCAGACAGGTCCGGTGGGCCCAACTCAGGTCCTAGAGGGGTTTATTGCTACACCCATACTCCAGGATGCTCTGTTCCGCCTAGTGGGCCTTATGGAGAGTGTCACTCGGGCAGGCTTGCTTACTGTAGCACTAGCCATCTCTCAGGCTGGAGTAGGAGCCCAGACTCCTGCTACTCGCACTCCAGAGCAGGTAGCTCCCCAGTTTCAGACTCCAGCAGTTCAGCCAGTTGGAGCAGTTCAGCCGGGTGTGGTAGCTCAGACAAGTGATAGAGCAGCTATGTCTACCGATGCTTTGTGGAGGTTGGATAGGTTCACCAAGCTCTTCACTACTACTTTTAGGGGCGCATCTTCCGAGGATCCCCAGGATTATCTAGACAACTGCCATGAGGTTCTCAGGAACACGGGGATAGTTGAAATCAATTGGGTCAATTTTTCTACTTTTCGCTTATCTGGATCCACCAAGACTTGGTGGAGAGATTATTGCTTGGCTAGACCAGCCTGATCACCAACTTTGACTTGGGAGCAGTTTACTCAGCTATTTTTGGAGAAGTTTCTCCCTGTTACTCAGAGAGAGATCTATCGGAGGCAGTTTGAGCGTCTCTAGTAGGGTTCCATGATAGTTACTCAGTATAAGACCAGATTTATCGACTTGGCCCATCATGCTCTTATTATACTTCCCACCGAGAGAGAAAGAGGGTGAGGAGGTTCATTGAGGGACTTATTCAGCCGATTCGACTTCAGATGGCTAGGGAGACAGGGAGTGAGATTTATTTCCAGGAGGTGGTCAATGTGGCCAGGAGAGTGGAGATGGTTCTCTCGTAAGGAGGTGGTCAGGGGTCTGACAAGAGGCCTCGTCATTCAAGCTGATTCAGTGGTACCTCGTTTGGAGGCAGAGATTCGTATGGTAGAGGCCATCCTCCTAGGCCCTTTCAGTCAGCACTTTAGGTTTCTCACAGTGCTTTAGGTGGTCGTGGTTCCCACATGCAGTATTTTGATCAGTAGCCCTATGGTGCACCACCAGCTCCTATCAGTGCACCGCCGCTTCAGAGTTTTCAGGGTGGTCATTCAGGTCATCAGTCTCAACAGCCGAGGGCTTGCTACACTTGTGGTGATATGGGTCACATTGCTAGGTTTTGCCCTCGAGCACGGAGTAGCTCCCAACATCAGGGTTCCCGTGCCATGGTTCGGGCACCGAGTATTCCACAGCCTGCTCAGCCAGATATAGGTGAGGGTAGATGTGCTAGAGGTGGAGGTAGAGGTATTAGAGGTGGAGCCCAGGCCGCTAGAGGTGGAGGCCAGCCAGCAGCAGGCCATCCCAGAGATGTAGTTCAGGGTGGTGGGGACCAATCCCGATGTTATGTTCTTCCAGCCAGACCCGAGGCTAAGGCTTTCGATGCGGTTATCACAGGTACTGTTCTGGTTTGTAGCATAGATGCTTCAGTTTTATTTGATCTGGGATCTACGTACTCCTATATGTTATCTTAATTTGCACCGTATCTGGTCATGCCTAGTAATTCTTTGAGTGCTCATATTTATGTGTCTATATCGGTGGGTGATTCTATTGTGGTAGATCGAGTCTATCGTTCTTGTATAGTTGTGATTGGGGGTCTTGAGACTCGTGTAGATTTGCTTCTTTTGGACATGGTCGATTTTGATGTCATATTGGGGATGGACTAGTTATCACCTTATCACACTATCTTGGATTGTCATGCCAAGATGATGACCTTAGCCTTACCGGGTTTACCTCGTTTGGAGTGGAGAGGGACTCTTGGTCATTCTACCTGCAGTATTATCTCTTATAAGAAGGCTCGGTGTATGGTCGAGAAGGGGTGTTTGGCCTATGTTCGTGATTCTAGTGCTGAGGTCCCTTCTATTGATTCTTTGCCCGTTGTTCATGAGTTTCTTGAGGTATTCCCTTTAGACCTGCCGGGTATGCCACCCGACAGGGATATTGATTTTTTGCATTGATTTGGCTCCGGGCACTCAGCCCATTTCTATCCTGCCGTATCGTATGGCCCCGCCTGAGTTGAAAGAGCTGAAGGAGTAGTTGCAAGACTTGCTTGAGAAAGGTTTCATTATACTGAGTGTTTTGACTTGGGGTGTGCCGGTGTTGTTTGTTAAGAAGAAGGACGGATCGATGAGAATGTGTATTGGTTACCGGTAGTTGAATAAGGTTACCATCAAGAATAAGTATCCATTGCCGAGGATTGATGATTTGTTTGATCGGCTTCAGGGTGCCAAAGTATTCTCGAAGATTGACTTGAGATCTGGCTACCATCAGTTGAGTATTAGGGCATTCGATGTCCCTAAGATAGTTTTCCGCACTCGGTACAGGCATTTTGAGTTCTTGGTGATGTCATTCGGTTGACAAATGCCCCAGCAGCTTTCGTGGGTTTGATAAACCGGGTGTTCAGGCCTTATTTGGATTCGTTCGTGATAGTCTTAATTGATGATATTTTGATCTATTCTCGCAGCCGGGAGGAGAACGAGCAGCATCTTAGAGTAGTTCTTCAGACCTTGAGGGATAGTCAGTTGTATGCTATGTTTTCGAAGTGTGAGTTCAGGTTGAGTTCAGTTGCATTCCAGGTTCATGTTGTATCAGCAGAGGGTATTCAGGTTGATCCGAAGAAGATTGAGGCAGTCAAGAACTAGCCTAGACTAGCATCATCTACAGAGATTCAGAGTTTCTTGGGATTGGCAGGCTACTACCGTCGGTTCGTGGAGGGGTTTTCATCTATCGCAGCCCCGACCAGGTTCACCCAGAAAGGTGCCTAGTTTAGATGGTCGGATGAGTGTGAGGCAAGCTTTCAGAAGCTCAAGACAGCTCTGACTACGGCACCTGTGTCGGTTTTGCCCATAGGTTCAGAGCTTTATACAGTTTATTAGGATGCATCTAGTATTGGACTTGGTACAGTGTTGATGCATGATGGCAAGGTCATTGCCTATGCTTCAGGGGAGTTGAATATTCATGAGAAAAACTATCCGGTTCATGATTTGGAGTTGGCAGCCATTGTTCACGCGTTGAAGATTTGGAGGCATTATCTGTATGGCATGGCATGTGAGGTATTCACAGATCACGAGAGTCTGCAGTGTTTGTTCAAGAAAAAGGAGCTAAATTTGAGGCAGATAATGTGGTTGGAGCTATTAAAGGATTATGATATCACCATCTTATATCATCCGGGAAAGGCCAATGTAGTGTTCGATGCTTTGAGTAGAAAGTCAGCTAGTATGGGCAGTCTTGCTTATATACTGGTCGGTGAGAGATCGCTTGCTTTGGATGTTTAGGCTTTGGCCAATCAGTTCGTGAGGTTGGATGTTTCTGAGCCCAGTCGTGTGTTAGCTTGCACAGTCGCTCGTTCTTCTTTATTGGATCATATCCGAGATCGACAGTATGATGATCCCCATTTGTGTGTCCTTAGAGACATGGTGCAGCATGGAGGTGCCAAGTAGGTTACTTTAGGTGATAATGGAGTTTTGAGATTGCAGGGTCGAATTTGTGTGCCTAATGTGGATGGGCTCCGAGAGTTGATTTTAGAGGAGGCCCATAGCTCCCATCACTCTATTCATCCGAGCCCCGCGAAGATGTATCAGGATTTGCGGCAGCATTACTGGTAGAGAAGAATGAAGAAGGACAATGTTACATAGGTGGCTCGATGTTTGAACTGTCAACAGGTTAAGTACAAACATTAGAGGCCCGGTGGTTTGTTCCAGAAGATTCAGATTCCTGAGTGGAAATGGGAGTGTATCACTATGGACTTTGTTGTTGGGCTCCTACAGACTCAGATGAAGTTCGACGCAGTGTGGGTTATTGTTGATAGGCTGACCAAGTCAGCACATTTCATTCCTATTGCAGTCTCCTACTCTTCCGAGAGGTTAGCTGAGATCTATATCCTGGAGATAGTATGGTGTGCCCGAGTGTATCATTTCGGACCGAGGTATGCAGTTTACCTCCTATTTCTAGAGAGTTGGGCACACGGGTAGAGTTGAGCACATCATTTCATCCTCATACGGATGGGCAGTCCGAGCGGACCATTCAGATTTTGGAGGATATGCTTCGAGCTTGTGTCATTGACTTTGGAGGTTCGTGGGATCTGTTTTTGCCTTTAGCAGAGTTTGCCTACAACAAAAGCTAACCAGTCAAGTATCCAGATGGCTCCTTATGAGGCTTTGTATGGTAGGCGGTGTCAGTCGCCGGTAGGATGGTTTGAGCCGGGAGAGGCTCGGTTGTTGGGTACAGATCTAGTACAGGATGCCTTGGACAAGGTTAGGATTATTCAGGATAGGCTTCGTACAGCTCAGTCCAGGCAAAAAAGTTATGCCAACCGTAAGGTACGAGATTTGGCATTCATGGTCGATGAGCGAGTATTGCTTCGAGTGTCGACTATGAAGGGCGTGATGAGTTTGGGAAGAAGGGCAAGCTTAGCCCTAAAATCATTGGCCCGTTTGAGATTTTTGATCGAGTGGGGGAGGTGGCTTACAGACTTGCATTACTGCCGAGCTTATCAGCTGTGCATCCAGTGTTTCATGTGTTTATGCTTCGGAAATATCACGGCGATCCATAACACGTGCTAGATTCAGCACTGTCCAGTTGGACAAGGACTTGTCTTATGAGGAGGAGCCGGTAGCTATTCTAGACCGGTAGGTTCATCAGTCGAGATCGAAGAGTTTTCCTTCTGTTCGTATTCAGTGGAGAGGCCAGCCTGCCGAGGCATCAACCTGGGAGTCCGAGTCCGATATACAGAGCCATTATCCTTATCTTTTTCCCGACTCAGGTACTTCCTTCTTATTCCCGTTCGAAGATGAACGATTGTTTTAGAGGTGGAGGATCTTATTTTAAAAGTGAATTCTGCGTTCCGAGGCCTTAAAAACATTTATTAGTCTCACCTCGATTTGCGTGCCCAGTCCGGGCGCGTAGCCGAAAAGCCAATATGTGAAAATCTGTGAAAATGATAAATTTTGACTATAAAATGGATTAAGTTGACTTCGGTCAACATTTTGGGTAAACGGACCCGGACCTGTGATTTGACAGTCCCGGAGGGTCCGTAGGAAAATATGGGAGTTGGGCGTATGCCCGGATCGAATTCTGACGTCCCAAGCTCGAGAAATGAATCTTTAAAGAAAATTATTTTCTGAAATTGTTAATGAGTTTTGGAAATGAATTGTAATTAAAATTTGATGGTATCGGACCCGTATTTTAGTTCCGGTGCCCGGTACAGGTCTTATATGTGATTTAAGATAAGTCTATGAAATTTGGTAAGAAACGAACTTGAAACGACGTGAATCAGATCGTTTTTAAGAAAACTGGAAATTTGAAGTTCTTAAGGAAATTTCATGATTTTGATGCTAAATTCATAGTTGTTGATGTTATTTTAGTGATTTGAATTCACGAGCGAGTCTGTATGATATTTTTAGGTTGGTGTGCATGTTTGGTTTGGAGCCCCGAGGGCTCGAGTGAGTTTTGAATAGGCCACGGGGTGGATTTTGGAGTTGATGAATTGCAGGTTTTATAGCTAGTGTGTTCAGGCCTGCAGGCTTCGCATGCGATATCGCAAATGCGAGGGCCTTGTCGCAATTGCGAAAGCAGCCCAAGCCAGCTCCATCTCGCAAATGCAAGATTCCCTTCGCAAATGCGAACATAGCAGGGGTCGGGGTTCACAATTGCGAACCCTGCTCGCAATTCCCATACCCGCAACCTGCAATTTTTATACTTAGCCGAAAATCAACCATTTTTCACATCTTTTCAAAACACAAACTCCCTAGTGCGATTTTTCAAGAACAACTTCTCTTCCAAATCAATTGTAAGTCAATTTTAACTCGTTTCCTTCAATAATTAACATCTTTTAACATGATTTCAACTCCAAATCAATGATTTTCATGGGGGGAATTGGGTATTTGGGGTAGAACCTAGGTTTTTCAAAAATTGGGGATTTGGACCTCGATTTGAGGTCCGATTTCAAAATAAATTATATATTTGGATTCGTGAGGGAATAGGTAATCGGGTTTTGGTTCGAACCTAGGGTTTTGACCATGTGGGCCCGGGCGATTTTGGACTTTTTGGGTAAAACTTTGGAAAACTCATTTTCATGTATTGGAGTTGATTTATTTAGCGTTTATTGATGTAATTAAGTAACTTGTGACTAGATACGAGCGAATTGGTGGTGGAATCAAGGGGTAAAGCGATAATGGAGACGTGAATTGTGTTCGTGGCAACGAGGTAAGTGTTTGGTCTAACCTTAGCTTGAGGGATTAGGAGTCGAGTCCTATTTGCTATATGGTGTTTGTCGAGTACAATGTATAGGCATGATGACGAGTATCTATACATTGGTGTTAAACATGCTCGTGAGTCTTATATTGTAATTTTTATGACTTCGTTGTATTGTTCATGCTTTGTTGATGATTTCTATTGTTGGCAAAGTTGTGGAAGTAATTGTGGCATTTGAATATTAAGGAGCGTTGGCTCAAGTCGTAAGATGAAATCTGAAAGTGTAAGAGGTAAATTGAACCCTATTAGAGCATTGCCTCAAGTTGTAAAGAGAGTTGTGAAGTAAAAGTGAAAAAAAAGAGAAAAGAATGTCTCCCTTGCAGGGATATTGTTTTTGTTTTGATGTTGTCCCTTGCCAGGACTTGTTGTTGAATTATTGTTCCCTTGCCGGAATTCTTATTGTAGTTTTATTTATTTCCTCGCCCTATTATTTGTGATTGTTGTTTGGGTGAGGGAGAGAGTTAAAACACGAAGGGTGATGCCGTGTATTGTTTTGTGAGAGAGTGATAAAGCACGAAGGGTGATGCCGTGTATGATTTGTGAGGAAAGAATGTAAAGCACGAAGGGTGATACTATGCCGCACGATGTACCATTCCGTGCCGATTATATTGATTATATGATGAGGACGAGAGTAAAAGCACGAAGGGTGATGCCGTGCATATTTTCGTTACTTGATTGCTTTGGTGAGGACGAGAGTAAAAGCACGAAGGGTGATGTCGTGAACTTATTGATTTCTGATTCTTTGCTGATATCCGAGATATATTGTTTCTGTCAGTTACCTGTTGTCCTTAAATTCTGAATTGATATCCCCCCCGCAGCATGCTACCCCTCCTATACTAAATTGTTTATTATTGTTCTTCTTTTCCCATGTATATAGTTGAATTGCACAGGTTTATTTGGTAGTCTGGTCCTAGCCTCGTCACTACTTTGCCGAGGTTAGGCTAGGAACTTACCAGCACATGGGGTCGGTTGTACTGATACTACACTCTGCACTATGTGCAGATCTCGAAGCAGTTTTTGGATCGTAGATTGGGTGGCTACCTTCAGTCCACGCGGAGATCCAAAGTAGACCTGCAGGCGTCCGCTGGGCCCTGGCGTTTCCCTCTATCCCTTTATCCCTGTTTCATTTCCTTAATTCAGAAACAATGTATTGTTTATCTCTTCGGACTTTGTATATAGTAAATCTTAGATCGTCTGTGACACTATGATACCAGTTTTGGGTGGTTAAGGCTTAAACAGTTGTATTAGTTGCATGTTCAGATATTTTATTGCTTTTCTTCCGCTTATTTTAAACTTCCGTTGTTTGCACGTTATTGCCTTATAACTGTTAAGGAGTATAAAAAGGGAAATAAAGTTACTTGTTCAATTATTGGCTTGCCTAGCTCACACTAGTAGGCGTCATCACGACTCCCGAGGGTAGGAAATCCGGGTCGTGACAACTGCGGTCCCCCCCATATTCCTCCCACAAAAAAATCCGAGTGGACCCTACCCGTCACACAAAAAGATAAGATTGTTGGTCCCACATCCTACCCAAGCCTTCTATTGTTCTGGTTTTCTCATTTCGGGCTCAAAATTTAATTTATCGACTTTTCAAAAAATATAAATCGAGGTATTCCGATTTAGTGTATATCGAAACTCGTATAATAATGTATATTAGTTATCTTGAATGTGTTTCCATATTATTTTTTGTTTTGTTTGCGATTAAACTAGTAAGTTATTTTTATCCGGATTAAGATATTAGTGTTTTAAAAAAATATTTAGAAATTGAGAAATCTTTTTTTTTGTTAATAAAAATGTTCATAAATTTCTTTTACTGTTTTATATGTAATTTTGTGAATGTTATGTTATTAAAATATATTTGTTATTTTTATTTAGTTTAGATTATTTATTTGCTTAAAGACTAGTGCCCTTTTAGCGTAGTAAAATGTAGAGCCTTTCAGCATAGTAAAATATAGAGCCTTTTAGCGTAAAATCCATGTAGTTTAAGTATATATTATATTGATAGATCAAACACAAACTCTGTCCAATTATAATTTACAAAAATTAATTATTTAATTTATAAAACAAACACACAAAATTATGAAAAATATTGAAATTGACACACATAAGAATTCGGGATAGCTTGGTGCTACTGAGCCTCAAATATTGAGCCTGAAACCCATAGGTATATACTCTGTCCAATTATAGTTTACAAAAACTAATTATTTAATTAATAAAACAAATACATAAAATTATGAAAAATATTAAAATTGACACACATAAGAATTCAGGATAGTTTGGTGCTACAGCGCCTCAAATATTGAGCCTGGAGCCCATAGGTATATACTCTATCCAATTACAATTTATAAAAGATAATTATTTAATCTATAAAACAAACACACAAAATTATGAAAAATATTGAAATTGACACATACAAGAATTCAGGATAGCTTGGTGCTACTGGGCCTAAAATATCGATCCTGAAACCCATAGGTATATACTCTGTCCAATTACAATTTTAAAAAATTAATTATTTAATTAATAAAACAAACTACAAAATTAAGAACAATATTAAAATTGACACACATAAAAATTCAGGATAGCTTGGTGCTACAAGTCCTCAAATATCGAGCCTGGAGACAATAGGTATATACTCTATCCAATTACTATTTACAAAAATTAATTATTTAATTTATAAAATAAACATACAATTAATATTGTTTAATTTACAGTAGACGACATGGACGTGCCGCCTGTGCATTCTAGACCTGTGTCCGATGAGCTATTAGTGTTACAGGGTGATGATATGTCCGCCTATGCATGGGAGAGAAAGCTACTGACCCAACCTCTCTGCGCCAGGAGAGTGGAAGACTTGTGGGACTTTATGAGGGGCAGAGATTTCCATCCCCGTGTAGTCCAGCGCCTGCGAGATACGGGCTTTTATAGGATTTTTGAGATTGGGCGGCTACAGCTCGACTGGTCTTCGATCACGGCCTTGATAGAGCGGTGGCAACCAGAGACGCACACTTTCCACCTGCCCATTGGCGAGGCCACCATCACGCTGCAGGACGTGGAGGTTTTATATGGGATGCCTGTTGATGGACTGGCCGGTGCACTGCCTCAGGGTATGAGATATATGACGCGTGTGCAGTATTTGGACTTGCTGCAGTAGCTCACTAGTTTCAGGCCACAGGATGAGACTGTACATTCAGGGTCCAGTCGCACCAGTTTGACAGCTATTAGACGGCATTTGGAGATATTGCACCCCGACATCACCAGCGAGACAGATGATCTACATATTCACCGATGTACAAGGTTAGTGCTGCTCCTTCTTTTTTTTCGGAGAGGGGGGGGGGGGTCTTGTTCCAGAACACTTCGGAAAATCTTGTGAGTTTGCGATTTCTACATCATCTTCAGCTGCTAGATGATTTACCCTAGTATAGCTGGGGTGTTGTTGTTCTCGCTTACATATATAGGCATCTATGCTGGGCGAGCATGGGCACCCAAAGCAACGTATGTGATTTTCTGCCGCTTCTACAGGTGACAATATATTCGAATACTCTGTTCATTACTTCCAATTCTATCTAGTCAAAATTTATCTTAAACTTTACGTCAACATTGTATGTTAGGTTTGGGCCTGAGAGTAGTTTCTGCAGCTGCAACCACCTCTACCACAATTACCTCCGAATGTACCACCTCCGTTTCTCCCTCTAGCTAGGAGGTGGGTTCTCCAGCGTGGATATGCACGAGATTATGATGCTCATCATAATCTTCCCATTTGCAGGGATATGTGTGATATGTTGGAGGGCACACAGTTAAATGTGTACCTAAACTTACTTGGTATAGATTTACTTGTGTTGCGCATACTCACTTTTATGTTCTTATTTGATAGTTCATTTGGATGCCATACCACGACAACTTGATAGGTGGCCTGCCCGATTATTGCTCGGCCGGCCGACTGATTTGGAGCACTTTCGTCCCGCTGATGTGCCTCGATATTGTGGAGCATCATGCCACAGAGCGGGTACTTTGCCAGTTTGGTCGACCGTAGAATATAGCGAGGGGGCCTATATGGGAGGCTACACATTATCAGCGGGATGATCGTTCCAGGGCGGACGACGCATTTGTAGCATGGCTAGAGGCGCAGGTCCATACTTGGGACCGACAAGAAGACCTGGTTCCGCCCCCACTTTCACAGATCCAGACGACGACTATTCAATTCTATACGTCCTGTTACCGCCGCGTTACCCGACTTTTTGTCGGGAATCCCATTCATCAAGCTGGCGGTTGGTACGTTCCATACGCCAGGAGGCACGCGGAACTGGTATGTTATTTGGTATTCTTACTTATAACTGTGATATAGTGTTCTATAATTTATATTTTACATATTGTGCAGGCTATTGATCTACATTTATTCCACCAGTTGGGATTGCAGATGCAGCATCATGCCGGCGATCCGGCGGTTGCTTTGCATGAGTATGGTCGACAGGTGACAGAGCTGGCTACCCGGACATTGCAGCTGTGTTGATCCAAAAGGTCATCTCTTGATTTAAAAGTCAAATTTGTGTTTCAAGGCCTTAAAACCCTCCTTTTGTCTCATCTCTATTTGCGTGCGCAGTTCAGGCGTATATCCGAAAAGCCTTTATGTGAAAATTTGAGAAAAATACTAGTTTTACCTTTAAAATTGAATTTAAGTTGACTTCGGTCAATATTTTGGGTAAACGGATCCGACCCGTAATTGACTGTTTTGGAGGGTCCGTAGAAAAATATGGGACTTGGACATATGCCCGGAATTAAATTCCGAGGTCCCTAGCCCGAGAAATAAATTATTTTTTAAAAATTGTTTAACTGAAAATATAAAAGTTTTTGGAAATTTAAAGATGTTTGAATTTGATGGTATCAGACCCGTATTTTGGATCCAGGACCCGGTACAAGATTAATATGGTATTTAAGTTGTGCCTATAAAATTTGGTAAGAAACGGAATTCATATGACGTGAATCGGACCCTCTATTTTGAAATTGAAACTTTAAGAGTTATTGAGATTTTTCTTTGATTTTGATGCTAAACTCATAGTTCTAGGTGTTATTTTGGCGATTTGATCGCATGAGTAAGTCCATATGATCTTTTTAGACTTGTGTGCATGTTTGGTTTGGAACCTCGAGGACTTGGGTGAGTTTCGGATAGGGTTCGGGATGTTTTGGACTTAGAAATTTCTGTTGTTGTTGTTGCAGGTGCACAGATGGTTCTTTCTTCGCATTCGTGAAGGAACTCTCGCGAATGCGAATAGTAAAAATTGCTTGAAGGAAATTCCTTCTACGCGAAAGCGAGACACATGTCATGAAGTCGGAGAGTTGGGGGTGTTACCCTTCGCGAATGCGACCTAGCTATCGTGAATGCGAAGGCCATTCTAGCAGGGACCCGGGGAAGGGGGAAAATACTCTACGCGAACGCAGCAATTGGCTCGTGAACAGGAAGGTCAGGGGGATGGGCCTTCACGAACGCGTACAATATCTCGCGAATGCGGAGGCTCTTCTAGCCAATGCTTCGCGAAACGCGAAGAAGGTCTGTCCAGCGAATTAAAAATAGAACCTAGGTCGGGATTTGTAATTTCATATCTCCTTCCCTAAAATCCGACTTTGGGCGATTTTTGAAGAGAAGTTTCAACACCAAATCATAGGTATGTGTTCTTAAACCATTTTTTTCATCTTCCATCAACACCCATTAGATTTCTAGGCCTAAATCTTGTTCTTTAAAGGTAGAAATTAGGGATCTTTGGAGAATTGGGGATTTTACAAATTGAGGATTTAGACCTCGATTTGTGGTCGGATTCCGAAACTAATTGCATATTGGGCTCGTGGGTGAATGGGTGAACGAGTTTTAGTTTGAGCCTCGAGTTTTGACCAAGCAGACCTGGGGTCGGGTTTTGACCTTTTTGGAAGAATGTTGGAAAATCTATAATTTTTCATTTGAATTGGTTTCTTGAGCTTCAATTAATGTTAATAAGTTAATATTAGCTAAATACAATTGAATTGGAAGTGGAATCTAAAGGGAAAGCGATATTTGAGGCTTGAGTTTGCGTGTAATCCGAGGTAAGTGTTTGGCCTAACCTTAGTTTGAGGAAATAGGTGTTGTGTCTTATTTGCTATGTGTTAGTGTCGAGTACGACGTATAAGTGAGGTGACGAGTATCTATACGTTGGTGTCAAGCATGCCCGTGAGTCTTATATTAAGATTGTTATGATTTTATTGTGTATTGTTCATGCTTAAATTGATGATTAGCATTGTGGAACAAGACTTATAATAAATTCTTAGTAATTGATCATTGTCGAGTATTGGCTCAAGTTGAGGTTTATTTTGTGAAGTAACTACTGAAACTAGATTGGTTATAGCTGTAGACATGTGATTTTTGACCCTCCCCAAAATTTTATACATTTTAGTGCTTAAATGTCGATTTTAGGTCTAATATGCTATTTTAACTATTTTAATTTTTTTTACTTTATTTTTGTCGTAGAAGTGAAAACTAAAAAAAAAATCTTATATTTTAGGATTAAGCTTTGTTTTCATTTGCAAAAGGAAAAATTGCCAAAATATATTTTCTTTTAATCTAGCTTTACTAAATAAGTTAATGACTTTTGACTTTTCCCTGAGTCTAGTTAGTCGTTTTCCTTATATTTTCACTTGGTCTAGAAATAACAGTTATTATTATATTGGTATTTTTTATTACTCATTTAAAACAAAAGCAAAGAAAAGAAATGAAAGTGTAAAAAAAATATGTTTCCTTTAGTTTCCTCTAGTTTTAGGAACTTTAGGTTTTTGTTAAGTAGCTCTCAATGATTATAATATTTTTGTGGTAGTGTTGTTGATTTATTTTATTTAGCTAGTTACATATTTACAATACTTTTATTTGAAAGCAAATGCAAAAAAAGGGAAAAGAGCAAACACAGAATATTCCTTCAAAATCCTTTCTTATCCATCCTAACAATATCTTTTCACAATTCCATTTTGAGATTGGAAGAAAACTCACGTTTTTTAGAGGGGATGGGGCCACATGATTTATTTCTTTCTCTTCAAGACTCACTTGATAGATACTTTCTTGTAAGTCTATTTTTTTTTGTCCGTGCCAAAAAGAATAATTCCTTTTTTTATTTGGAAACAATTTACTTTTATGTAATAATTTATAGCCACACAAAATATATGTGTCTCATTTTACACCACAAATTCAAAAGTCTTCGCTCTTTTCTTAAACTCCGTCCCCAATCAAATGGGTTCAGTAAATTGAAATGGAGGGAGTATAAAAGATACAATATTATGCACAAAATAAGAGAGAAGGATCAGCTAGCTAAAGACCTAACGCCTAAGGAAGCAGCCGCAATACAGAGTAAACCCCTCAGCTGTTGAGCTCGATCTTCTCCGCAAAAATGAGCAGCCTTCTACTCTTCTTCTGGACAGAAGAGGCCCCCCCTCTCCCTTGATTCCCATCTAAAAAAAAACTCACAAACACACACGAGTTTGAAAGTCAAAAAATCAACACCAGATCTAAAAAAGAGTAGAAAAAGCTCTGAAAAGCAAAAAACCAAAGAAAAATGATGAGCTCCAGCTTGTATCAGTTTATGAGTTTTTATTTGGCAATTTTAAGGCCATATTGCTGCTGTTAAGTTTCATTGCTGTCAAGCTATTTTTTTTGGATCCGTGGAATTGCTAAGCTCCAACTTGCTGAATCTAGCCTTCATTCGGCTTTTCTTTGCCTTCTAAATCTCGCCCCTGTTAATTAGCACAATGAGAGATTTAGGAATTTGGCTATTGCTTGCTCGTAGAGAGCGTTAACTGTTGAGTGTACCTTTCGAGTCGTCGAGTTCGAGATTCCGACGTGGTCTTGGTTAACAGATCCGTTCGTATTGAACTTCATTGGTCCGATCTTCTTTGTAAATGGGCAGGGGTCACTTTGCTAAATTGAAAGCTGCAAAAGGTCCGTCATTTTGTTCTAATTCATGCGTTGCCGTCAATCCTTGTTTGCTTTACTTTATTTGTTATTTGAGTTAATGTATAATCTGTTCTTAATCATTTCCTTCTCTTAACACATTTCTTTCTCATGAATGGATTAGTATCATGTTTTGTTTCGTTCATTAGTAGATCTTTAATTGCTCTGCTTCATTGAACGTTGGAGTTGGTATTTCATAAAAATTGAATGTTGTTAATAATTGAATGTTGAATGGCCAGAGATTCTGTTTCATTGAATGTTTTAATGTTCTATTGGGCATATAAGGAAAATGGGTTAGATTTTGGAATAATTAACGTGTGTGAGGGTTTGCTAAATCTATTCTGTTAATGTTTGGAGATGTGATACACATGCTTCTGTCTTTGAACTAATTATCCAATGAATGTAATTATCACAACAAACTGTTTTGATTTATTTTTGTTTCATATTTGAGCTTAAGAACTACTATATGAGAAGAACATTCACTAGTGAGTAACTGGGAATTGATATGTTTATGTGAATGTACAAGAATGTTAATGCTTTCTCAACATACCATTTTGTTGGCACGGTTGGCGCGATTAATAATAATTCATTGTGGCTATGGGTACGATTCCCGTGATATGGTCACGATACACAAATCTCAATTCGGGTGTGCATTTTATGTGACCCTGCCATAATTTTTAATAATAATAAAAATAAACATGTTGTAAGCCCGGGTGTACATTTCATGTGACCCGTTTCTAATTTCCAACAAAGTTTAAATAAAGCATGTCATGAACCGTGGGTGCATTTCATGTAGCGTGACTTGCGATGCGTTTTAAATAACTTTGAATTGTCCTAAAAGTATTAAAAGCGGTTATAAAGTTAAAAATGCACATAGGTTTAAAAGTGTTTTAAAAATCAGATAACTAGGCCGATAATAATAGTTGAGAGACTGTGCTAAAACCATGGAACCCGGGAATGCCTAACACTTTCTCCCGGGTTAACAGAATTCCTTACCAAGATGTGACAATAGTTGAGGTAGTAAAAAGGAGGTGTGACAATAGCTGATTCCTTTGCTTGGATGATATTGTTTCTATTGTTGTTTCTATTGTAGATTCCCTTGCCGGAATGTTATTATTGCATTTGTTTGGGTGAGGAAGAGTACAAAACACGAAGGGTGATGCCGTGCATGATACTATGAGTGAGTGTTAATGCATGAAGGGTGATGCCGTGCCGATATTGTAAGTGTTAATGCACGAAGGGTGATGCCGTGCCATATTATTGAGAGTAAAAGCACGAAGGGTGTTGTCGCACCATGATTATGAGAGAGTAAAAGCACGAAGGGTGATGATGTGCCGTTTGTGTTGATTTCTATGGTGAGTATGAGAGTAAAAGAACGAAGGGTGATGCCGTGCATTTGGTACTGTGTTATCATTTTCTTTTCTTCGAGTTTGATATTTACTTTGTCTCTTTACTTTATTATTGTCATAACCTGATATTCCCCTCAGCATGTTCCCCCCTTTTCCCGTCTTATTCTGCTAAATTCTTGTTATTATTGTTTCTTGTATGATATAACTGCACAAGTTTATATGGTTGTCACATCCTAGCCTAGTCACTACTTCACCGAGGTTAGGCTCGATACTTACCAGTACATGGGGTCGGTTGTATTGATACTACACTCTGCACTCTTTTGTGCAGATCCTGATACTGGACCCTATAGTCCGTAGTTCGAGGTTGCTGCCTTCAGTCCAGTGGAGACCCGAGGTAGTCCATCAAGCATTTGCAGGCCTTGGCATCCCCTTCTATCATATTTCCATTCTGTTTTTATCTATTTCTGAGACAGATGTGTATTTTTCCTTGTTCAGACCACTATTTGTAGTATTCTTAGACAGTCCGTGAGATTGTGACACTAGTTTTGGGTGGAGTTTTATTATGGATTCGTATTTGTATTAAGTTAAATTGTTAAATTTCGTTCTTCCGTATTTTTATTCCGCCGTTGTTCTTATGTTAACTTGTAAATTGTTAAAAGATAAGTAAAAAGGTAAAATAATAAAAAACATTGGCTTGCCTAGCGGGTTCAATGTTAGGCGTCATCATGGTCCCGACGGTGGGAAATTCGGGTCGTGACAAGTTGGTATTAGTGCTCTAGGTTGCTTGTATCTCACAATTCATGGACAAGCTTAGTAGAGTCTGCGGTATCGGTACGGAGACGTTTGTGCTTATTCCCAGCGGCTACAAAGTTTAGGAATGACTTCACATCTATTCTTCTCTGTTGTGCGATTTGATTTCTCAATGCTAATTAAACTTCTACTCTGTTCTTTCGCAGATGGCGAGAACATGTGCTTCTTCATCCACTGATCAGCAGCCTGAGCCCTCAGTGGCAGCTCTTACGAGGGGCAGAGGACGAGGTCGAGGCCGTGCTAATGGCCGCGGTAGGGGCAGGGCTCAGCCCAGAGCAGTAGCACCAGTGGCAGAGCCTCAGGTAGAGTTTGAGGAGGAGGCTCCAACCCAGACCGTTCCAGCAGGGCCAACTCAGGTCCCAGAGGGGTTCATCGCTACCCCGATACTCTAGGATGCTCTGGTCCGTTTAGTGGGCCTTATGGAGAGTTTTGCCCAGACAGACTTACTTCCTGTAGCACCAGCCATCTCTCAGGCTGGGGGAGGAGCACAGACTCCCGCTACCCATACTCTAGAGCAGATGGCTCTTCAGTTTCAAACTCCAGCAGCTTAGCCAGCTGGGGTAGTTCAGCTGGGTGTTGTAGCTCAGACCGGTGATGGAGCAGCTATGTCTGCTGATGCTTTGTGGAGGTTGGACAGGTTCACCAAGCTTTTCACCACTACTTATGGCAGTACATCTTTTGGAGGATCCCCAGGACTATTTCGACAAATGTCATGAGGTTCTACGGAACATGGGGATAGTGGAGACTAATGGAGTCGACTTTGCTATATTTTGTCTGTCAGGTTCCGCTAAGACTTGGTGGAGAGATTATTGTTTGGCTAGACCAGCTGAGTCACCAACTTTGACTTTTGACAAGTTCTCCCAGCTATTTCTGGAGAAGTTTCTTCCTATCACTCAGATAGAGGACTATCGGAGGCAGTTTGAGCGCCTCCAACAGGGTTCTATGCCTTGGCCTGTCATGCTCTTATTATACTTCCCACCGAGAGAGAGAGAGGGTGAGGAGGTTTATCGAGGGACTAGCTCAGCCTATTAGATTGCAGATGGCTAAGGAGACGGGAGTGAGATTTCTTTCCAGGATGCAGCCAATGTGGCCAGATGAGATAAGATGGTTCTATTGCAGGGTAGTGGTCAGGGGTCTGACAAGAGGCCCCGTCATTCTGGCAGGGTCAGTGGTGCCTCATCCGGAGGCAGAGATTCTTTTGGTAGGGCTCATCCTCCCAGGCCGTTTAATTGAGCACTCCGGACTTCTCACGGTGCTCTAGGTGGCCGTGGTTCTCATATGCAGTATTCTGATATGTTACCCTACAGTGCACCACCAGCTCCTCTCAATGCACCTCTGCTCCAGAGTTAGCATGGTGGTTACTCAGGCCGTCAGGGTTAGTTCCAGGGTCAGCAGTCTTAGCAGCCAAGGTATTGTTATACATGTGGTGATGTGAGGCACATTGTTAGGTTTTTCCCTCGAGCTTCGAGTAGTTCTCACCACCAAGGTTCTCGTGCTATGGTTCTAGTACCAAGTGTTCCACAGCCCGCTCAGCTAGCTAGAGGTAGGGGTCGAGGTGTTAGAGGTGGAGGTTAGACAGCTAGAGGTGGAGGCCAGCCAGTAGGAGGCCGTCCTCGGGATGTAGTTCAGAGTGGTGGGCCCCAGCCCCTATGTTATGCTATTCCAACTAAACTTGAGGTTGAGGCCTCCGATGTAGTTATCAAAGGTACGGTTTCAGTTTGCAGTAGAGATGCTTCAGTTCTATTTGATTCAAGGTCCAAATATTCCCATGTGTCATCTTATTTTGCCCCTTATCTGGTTGTGCCTCGTAATTCTTCGAGTGCTCTTGTATATGTGTCTATACCAGTGGGTGATTCTATTGTGGTAGATCGTGTCTATCATTCGTGTGTGGTTGTTATTGGGGGTCTTGGGACTAGCGTAGATCTCCTACTTCTCAATATGGTGGATTTCAATGTCATTTTGGGGATGGATTGGTTATCCCCTTATCATGGTGATGATATAGAGGAAAACCCTTCTACAAACCGCCTATAATATCCTGCTAGCCCTAGGATGCGGACTTCTGATGGTGTTGTAGGTCTCGGTCAATTCTTTACTGCATCAATCTTATGAGTGTCGACACTAATACCCTCGTCAGATATCACATGGCCAAGGAACGCTACTAAGTTCAGCCAAAATTCACATTTGGAGAGCTTAGCATATAACTTACGATCCTGAAGCGTCTGTAATACTATTCACAAGTGGCCCGCATGTTCCGCCTCCGAACGAGAATATACTAGAATGTCATCAATGAATACAATCACGAACACATCAAGATAGGGCCTAAATATAGTATTCATGAGATCCATAAAAGCTGCTGGGAAATTTGTTAGCCCGAACGACATCATCAAGAACTCAAAGTGCTCGTATCTTGTCCGGAAGGCCGTCTTTGGAATATCCTTCTCCTTAACCCTCACCTGATGATACCCTGAACGTAAATCAATCTTGGAGAAATACTTGGCACCCTGGAGTTGGTCAAACAGGTCATCAATTCTTGGAAGTGGATACTTGTTCTTTATAGTAAACTTATTTAACTGTCGATAGTCGATACACATCCGTAACGATCCGTCTTTCTTCTGCACGAATAGGACTGGTGCACCCAAAGGTGAAGTGCTAGGTCTAATGAAGCCCTTATCCATCAAGTCCTTCAACTGCACCTTCAACTCTCGCAACTCTGCCGGGGCCATTCTGTATGGAGGAATAAAGATCGGTTGAGTGTCAGGCAATATATCAATGCTAAACTCAATCTCCCTTTCAGGAGGAAGGCCTGGGAGTTCATCTGGGAATTTGTTGACCACGGGGATTGATTATAAAGTAGGCGGTTTCGCCTCCGCATCTCTAATGCGAAGGAAATGATAAATGTAACCTTTTGAGATCATTTTCCTTTCCTTAAGATAGGAAATAAACCTACCTTTTGGTGTAGCAATATTCCCTTTCCATTCAATGATGGGTTCACCAGGAAATTGAAACCTAACCATCTTCGTACGACAGTCAACATTTGCATAGCATGAGGCCAACCAGTCCATTCCCATTATCACATCAAAATCAACCATTTCTAACTCAAATAAATTTGCCGAGGTTTGATGACTACAAATCATCACAGTGCAACCTCTATATACCCTTCCAGCAATCACAGAATCTCCTATCGGAGTAGATACCGCAAGTGGTTTACTTATCAATTCAGGTTCAATGCCAAACATATTAGCCACAAAGGGTGTAACATATGATAATGTAGATCCCGGATCAATCAGCACATATACATCATAAGAAAACACAGATAATATACCTGTAACAACATCTGGAGATGACTCGAGATCCTGTCGACCTACTAGAGCATAGGTTCGATTTTGACCACCACTCAAACTCGGCACTGCACCTCTACCTCTACCACAACCTGTCGACTGCTGAAAACCCCGTGCTGGAGGTCGAACTGATGAGGAAGAAGCAGACACAGATCCAGTCGGCTGAGCCATACCATCAACTCCCCTGTTAGGACAATCCCGCATCATATGGCTAGGTTGTCCGCAAGAATAACATGTACCAGAACCTCGACGGCACAGTCCAAAGTGGGCCTTGCCGCACTGATCACAACGTGGTGATGTGGGTCTCGTCTGACTAGTATCCCTGTGATGTTGCGAGCCTGATGCCTGCGAACTCTGACCTGGACCAAAATGGGTAAATCGATCATATCGAGGCCTCTGAAACTGTGGAGGATCACTAGCTACAGGTGGCACCGAACTCCTCGAAGACTGGGGCCTGACGCTGCCTCTGAAGTAATTAGAATACCTTGCAAATCTCGCCCTCTTATGTTGGCCCCTATCCTGCCCCCTATCTGCCCTCTGCTGGCACTTACGATCCTCTAGGGTCTGGGCATAAGCCTGAATACGGGAAATATCCATGCCCTCCACCAAGGAGGCTGTCGTGCACTCATTTATCAGATGTAGTCCCAATCCGTTCACGAACAAATGCACCCTATCACTCATCTCGGCCACCATATGGGGAGCATACCTTGCTAAAGAATCGAACTGCATAGTGTACTCTCGCACACTCATATTACCTTGTCTAAGGTTCAAGAACTTATCAGCTCTAGCTCGTCGTATCTCAATTGGCAAGTAGTGATGAAGAAAGGCCTCAGAAAATTCCTTCCACACAGCTGGAGGAGCGTTCGGACCCCTGGATCTCTCCCAACTATCATACCAGAGAATCGCTAAATCCCGTAGCTGATAAGAAGTCAACTCTACTATCTCTGTATCACTAACATGCATAACCCGCAGTGTACGATAAACCCGGTCAATAAAAGTCTGCGGGTCCTCCTTGGGGTCTGATCCGGTAAACACTGGAGGGTCTAAATTAATAAAATCACGAACTCTCATACTAACTGGTTTATCAGCAGCTCCTGTATTCTGCCTCTGAGCCTGAGCAGCTACCATGCTAGTCAATAACTGCAAAGCACTCCGCATATCCTGGTCTGTAGTGCCAGATGGAGGAACTGGAGGTGCTGGGTGCCTCCTAATATCCTCTGGAGGAGATGGGGTAGATGAGGTATGAGACGACCTCACTTTGGCCTGCTCTGGCTTGGGGCACCTGACTGGTACCTCTCCCGCAGCTGCATCAAGCCGTCTACTAATTGTTTGCTTCATAGTCGAAGGCATCACTGAAAGAAAACACGGTGAATATTAGAGACGAACACTTACGACTCAACTCTACGCCCGATCTAGATTTAGGAAGAAGGTAACAACCCTAGATGTCATGTAGCCTCCTGATTATAAATGTGGCGCGCTACACATCCATAATCAAGACTCTACTAGACACGGCTCATAGACAATCCCTAGGATAGACTTGCTATGATACCAAGTTTGTCACGACCCAAACTGGAGGGCCATGACTAGCACCCGACCATACTTTCCGAGCACCAACGTACATTTTATCTAACCTTTTTTTATTATCTTTTAGGGTTGATGAGATCAATATAAATGGTAGACATGGATCATGGACAACCAACAATAAAATATGATGGCATGAACATACATAGCAGGGGATGACCAGACAATCAAGAAACTACATATAAGGTACGAGCTACCACGCTACCATGAAAGACTATACAACAAAAACCAGCCGACAAGGCATACCAAACTATACATGAGTCGACACTTGTCTATGAGCCTCTAAATGAACATAAGTGCTGCAACATAGCCGGAACAGGGCCCCGACATACCCATAATGTCTATAACAAAAATGCATACCAAGACCACGGCAAGTCCGGAGAAGGGATCTCGCCAATCACTGCTGAACTGGACAACCTACTGTGGTGGGGGAGCTGCACCTGCCTGTCTATTAAGTCCTGCAGCACAACATGCAGCGTCCATAAACAAAAGGACGTCAACACGAATAAAGTACTAAGTATGTAAGGCAGGGAACCATAAATACGAACAGTAATGTAAGCAGGGATAGAGAATATACAACCTGGAACATCTGAGTACCTCTGAGGGCTACTGACATGAAATGCATGATACATATGTATGTATACATAAACTTTTAAAACATACGCCTCTGTGGGCATCATCATCATCATATCGTACCCAGCCATAATAGGCTCGGTAAAAATGTACCCGGCCGTCATAAGGCTCGGTAGAATCATACCCGGCCACGTGGAGCTTGGTAAAATCCAACTGATCAGTGGTTGCACAATAGGTGTCGTACCCGGCCGACTATAGCGCGGCTCGGTAGAGTAAAATAGATACATATATATAATGCATGCTCGACTCATGGAATCACATTCTAAACCTTTCGGAGTGACGTAAGGTCGGTATCCTCTGTACACGTTATTAGGACCAACTCTTCATTACGAACCTTATAAGAATCAGGAAGTACCAACAACATTGATAACATAAGAATAAGAGAAGCAACATTAACATCAATCGTTCCATAAGAGGGAAAGCAATGTAAGTACTGCTAGCTTCTAAGAGTAGATTATCTTTGGAAGCTCGTTTGTGAGCACGTGATTTTTGCATTACGAAAAATTGCTCCAAAATAAATCAAAATAAATTTCTTTTACTGTGTAATTTGTGAATTTGCGTGGTGTTAAATATTTGTATTATGTCCGTAAATGTTTATATTTGTCATAATAAAATAAAAATAAAATAAAATACATATTGCATGCATATAGGATTTAATTATGCATTTAAGAGATAATTTAAATAAAATCACAAAAAATATGCATTCGTTCTATTTTTTTTAACTGTGTGATTAATGTTTTGACTATGTGTTAAATAGTTGTTATGAAGTAATTAATATTTTTATGTAAGGTTAAAAAATTGTTTTATAATTTTATTAGGATTTCTTTTTATTAATAATAAAATCAGAAAATAAAATATACAAGTGTAAAGATTGGACCTGGATTAAAATCCAGGCCCAAATCAATTTACCCCCTGTCAGCCCAATCCAAACAGCCAAGTCTGACCCAGTCCCAAGCTAAGACCAAACGACGTCGTTTGGTCACCCCTTATCAAGGGCCGTTGGATTAAATACAACCAACGACCAAGATCTCATCACCCTAACCCGTGATCAGTACCCGACCCACTGCCCCGTTTCAACCCGTCCCCTAACTTAAACCAAACGACACCGTTTGGTTAAGTGAATAGATCTCAGCCATCCATTCTGCCTAATCCAACGGTCCATATCCACCCACCATTCCCCTATATAAACCCGTAACCCTTTACCCGGCCCCTAACTAAACACCCCCTCTCCGCTCCTGTTCATCATCGTTCCAAACAGACCTCTAACCCTAGCCGCCCCTATTCCCCTTCGCCTGAAACCCGGCGGCATCAACGCCGCCGGTCACCAACTTAACACCCTAGGACCCCCTGAACACCCTCTATCCGAATATGTTACCAGCTTGGTTCGAATCTCCCTGGAGGTTCTCGAATCTTCACTTGAAGATTCGAGCCAAGTTCAGACCTAAACCAAACAACACCTAGTTAACACCATAGCTTCCCCTAGTCATCCTGAGTATGGATCTGTTGGTTGTTTGGCTCGAATCAGTCCCGAACTTCTCGAATCTTCTTTTGAAGATTCGGACCAAACAAGAACAGACTCAGATCTGTTTCAAACTAACACCAAATGACCCCTAGGCTACCCTCATCATTGTGTCATGTTTGGTTATTCTCGAATCTGACCAGAAATGGTTAAATCCCAAATCGAGTTTTCAAGAACCCTAAAAATACCAAACTTCCGGATTCGGTTCAGATTATGATGAAGATTGAGGTTTAATCAACCTTAGTCGAAGTATTTTCAGTGGAAAATACTTCGACTAAGGTCAGTTTGATTTCAAACAAAAAAGGTCCAAATCCAAGTCGAGTCGGAATAAAATTGAAAATTCAAAGGTATTTTTTCTATTTATATTGTGTATTATATATGTATTTTTGTGTTTGTTTTAGTCTGTATAATTTTTCAATCTGTTATTATCATACTGTCTCCTACTCGTCTACCTAATTTTAAATGTGAATTGTTTCTGATTGATTGTGCTTAGTTACAATGTGTGTAATCGACTCGATTTAGTTCGTCGATTAGTTATATTATGAATTTTCATTCATAATAATACTGATTGAAACAACCTGTTTTCTATCATTATGTACTGTTTGTTGACAGATATTGTAGATAATCATCAGTTAAATCATCCTGGTTTATATGAATCTGTCAATAAGTGTTGTATATATGTTATCTGAACATTAAAGTGTCAAGGGCATTGTTAGTATTGGCAATGATCCTGTATGTGTCTGATTTTGGTTCAATGTTAAATCCAGTCTGAATTGTTGTGATAACTTCAGTAATGTTGTTATGATGTTAGTTCTGAATTCAGTATAATATTGCTGTAATGTCCAGTTTGAATTCAAGTTTGCAAAAGTTGGTCAAATGCAATTGTGTTAGGAGGTTAATAGGATTGGTTATAGCTGTAAATCAGGAGATAACTAAGTTTGTACAGATTTTAGAATCTGTTTTGCTATAGGTTCTGATTTTTCAGTAATAACATCAAGATTTCAGGGGCATTTCTGGGAATGAGCAGTAAAAAACAGGGTGTTAGTGCTAGTATATTATAATGTAATGTTAGTGGCTATTAGTTAATGATACTAATGGGGAACAAGGGATAATGGGCTGCTGAAAATCAGGGAAAAGGTTTTACATAATGGGATTTTCTGTTTTTTAAAAAAAGAAGGGGGTCCAAGAAGCACTTAAATTGCCTAAGACCAGCCCTGTATAAATACAAGAGCTGGACAGACAGTTAATGGGAGACAGAATTTTAAGAGAGAAAAAAACAGAATTTTGAAGAAAAAAACAGAATTTTCAGAGAGAATTTCTAAGGGCAGAATTTTTCAGAGGGAAAATTTTAAGAAAGAAAAAGAAAGTCAGAGAGAATTTTTAAGAGAGAATCTTTAAGAGATTTTGAGGGCTGAGATTTTAAAGAAAGGAAACCGAAAATAGAACACTCACATATACACTCACACACAGATACAACAGCAGAAACAGAAAATCAGAAACAAACTGAATTTGTAGCTGAAGAAAAGCTGAAATCTGAAATATTGTTCTTGTGTTGAATCTGTTCAACTTTGTGTGATTCCACTGTTCAGTTAAAATCTGAAGTGTCTTTCAAAGTATTTTACTGTGCATCTGGGCTCTTCGAATCCTATTCTTGATCAGATTTACTGTGTTATCAGTATATTCTACTGAATTTGTTACTGCTGTAACTGCTGAAACTTACTTCTTCTACCTCCATTTTCAGGTATATGTCTTTTAAATTTTAAGTTGGAAAGAGATTTCAGCATGACCCGTCAATGAAGCTTGAATTGAAATGTTATTTTCCAATTGTCCAAGTTCATTAGTTCTAATTTCATTTTTATGTTAGTTAACTAATAGTGAATTCAATTTGATAGCTATGAGTTAAATTGTCTTATTTTGAAACTCATATAAAGTTTTGTAATAATGTTAGCTATTCCGAAATCTCATTGGTATAGATATACGTGAATTGTCAAAACAGGGAGTGAGACATAAAAATGGGCCATTGATTACATCCCATAATACCATTAGCTAAATGTAATGATTAAGAAGTTACATTAGTAGAATATCTTGTAACAAATATGATTTTGTTTAGGTTGGTATAAGTTATTATATGGTATGATGACAGGTATAATCATATGAGTAAAGTAAGTTGGTATAGCTCATCATGATGTTAAAACGTTATGAATGTTTACGCCAAACAGTTAGGTTGTATGTAAGGTAACTTTGTTGAATTAACTTGCATAATAATGCCTTTTCTATAAATTCGATGCTTATCTACTTTCATAAAGCAAAGTGACGAAATAATTAGGTCTATTAAGATTAAAACGAGTATGTGAGAATAAGTTGAGTTGTATATACACAAATGGCAACATCTTAAATCAATGGTAATTAAAAAAAGAATTTGCGTTAAGTAATTATGAAAATTCCCGGAAAATAGTTCCTTCCTTTATGAATCATTTATTTTCGGTTTAATATGCAATTTATTCTTGGCATATATATATATATGTCACATTTGTTTTAAAGTTAGTATTAATCATATTTTTATTCTGTCCTTTGAATTTGAATAATTGGAATGAATATGATTTATATTCGGAAATTATAATCAATGGTCGATATTTAATAAATTGTGGATTATTTTCCAAAAATTTAAAGAATATCTTAAAACGAGATTTCTCGTGATATAACAAACATTTTTTTTTGGAAATTCCATAACATCATTACAAATATGTTGCGCAATTAGGGATACGTTCGCGTACCCTGATTATACTTTTAAAAGCAAAATTTCGGATTATGCGTACGCGCAATTTCGAATGATTATTTAATAAAAGGATTTTTCTAAAAGGCGTTAAATCAATTTCATAAAAATCCGATATGTACGGTTCATTATTCAAGAAAAATAATTATTCTTGATTCAACGCAATCTCGAAAAAATGTGCTTAATAAATATATTGTCAAAAGTAATTGTGTACACGTGCGCGTGACACAATTCCGCATCTTTTTAATTTATAACACGAATATACGTACGCGTAATTCGATTCAAAGAAGGTTTCTCAATCATAATAAGTATAAGCGGTAGTAAAATCAGATAACATCAATATTTAATAAAATCAAGTTGATTAAGCCAATAATAAAAACAGTTAAGCGACCGTGCTAGAACCACGAAATTCGGAAATGCCTAACACCTTCTTCCGGATTAACAGAATTCCTTACTCAGGATTTCTGGTTCGCAGAAAAATAAACAGAGTCATATTCTCCTCGATTCAGGGATTATAATTGGTGACTTGGGACGCCTCAAAATTCCCAGGTGGCGACTCTGAAACAAATAAACAAATCCCGTTTCGACTGTCCTTTAATTGGAGAAAACTCCCCACGCGCCCCGCGGGCGCGGCTAAAAGGAGGTGCGACAGCTCTGGCGACTCTGCTGGGGAAAACTAGAGTGTTATTGTAACCCAGAACCATTGGTTCAGGGTTTAAAGAATTCGAGCTTAAAATATCTGTTTTTATTGGCTTTACTTACTATATAATTTTCAACTGTTTATATGCTAATATGCTAAATGTTTTTTTTACCGCTTTAATATTATTTGAATTGTGAATATATACAACTGCTACGAAACCCCCTTCTTTCTGAGTCTTCTGAATTTATGGTGTACACGTGCGCGTGACCCACCTTTCTGTTAAAGTCATACCAAATAAGACGGAGTTGGGACAAGTAACTAGGCCGGGCAGACTTTCGTGCTCCCGGTACGTTGCCCCCGCTTCGGCTCAAACTGTCCGTTTGGGTAAGCCAGGTTTAGAACAATCAACCTAAGGTTTTACACTTAGAATAACTCAGCCATGTACCGGATCCCTAGTAGGAACGAATATTTGCATCATATGCATTTGGCCTTGGAGACTCAACACAGGGGTTGGGTCTGTCTAGGACAGGTGAACCCAAAATTAAAAGACCATCATGATGCATCCTACTTGTTACTTGTGCATTCATTTGCCTCGAACATGCTTGTTGACCAGCTTAAATAAAATCATGGTAAGAAGCAAGGAATAAAATGGGTTGCTTTAAAAATTTCGAAAAAATATAGTTTTAAATTTTGAAATAAAAATATTTAATAAAAAAAAAATCGAAAATAATTTTTAGTATAAATTTTTCCAAAATAAATTTTGACTTTATTAAAATTAAATTTCAGATACAAAATGAGCACTACGCAAAGCCCCTCATCCACAAGTACGGAGGAATTTCTATGTCAGCTTCAAATGTGGTGGTATGATTTAGGCGAAGACGGTCAAAAATGGGTCGTCAAGCATTTGGGAAATCTCACGGACATTATGAAAGTTAAGCCTCGGGATGATCTGATTACGGCATTAGTAACTTTCTGGGACCCTGTACACAATGTTTTTCGTTTCTCTGACTTTGAGCTTACTCCTACATTAGAGGAGGTAGCTGGCTATGTTGGTTTTGACGGAAGTTTAAGAAATCAAAGCTTGATATTCACAAAGGCTCCTTCAATACATCGATTCTTCGGTCTTCTGAACATCAGCAGTCAAATCAGGAAAAGCAATGTCATCAATGGATGTTGTTCCTTCAACTTTTTGTATTCCAGATTTGGAAAGTCAGATGGGTTCGAAATTCATGAGAAAGGCCTTACTAATAAGCAAAACAAAGACACTTGGCAGATGCACCGTCGATTTGCTTTCATGGTGGCTTTTCTAGGAGTCATGGTCTTCCCAAATAAAGAGCGAACAATTGATATTCGCACCGCAAAAGTTGTGCAAATCCTCACCACTAAAGAAAATCACACCCTTGTCCCCATCATTCTATCAGATATTTATCGGGCTTTGACTTTATGCAAATCAGGAGCGAAAGTTTTCGAAGGATGCAAAATTTTGTTGCAAATGTGGGTGATTGAACATCTCCAACAACAACCCAAGATCATACAGTATGGGTCGAACAAAGCTAATTGCATCGAGAGCTATGAGGAAAGAACAAAAAATTATCAAACTCCAGGAGGGATAGAAGCATGGGTATCTCGTCTAAAGGCTTTAACGGCGAATCAAATTGAATGGACTCTGGGATGGCTCCCGATGAGAGAAGTAATACATATGTCAACCTCAAATAGTTATCTACTACTATTGGGATTGAGAAGCATTCAGCCATATGCACCACTAAGAGTCCTAAGGCAACTAGGGAGATATCAAATAGTTCCTGATGAGGAAGATTTGAGTATGCAAGTAATCGAATTACACCCAGAAGCCACTATTCCCGAAGCTCTACTTCAGCAGATGTGGAATGGGTGCCGATACTTGAAAAGTGATACTCAAGTCCTAGACGCTACCAAGGGTGAGATAAATCCTGGATATGCAAGGTGGTTCGAAAAACGGTCTCGTGTGGATGATGTGCCGGAACCTGAGCTAAAAAGGCCAACAAAAAGACCCCATGTTCAAAATTTCAATGATAAAATCCAAGAGCGGTTAATCTGGGGAGAAAAAGAAAAAGGGTACAAAGCCACTATCCATGCCCTAAAAGAAAATCTAAGAAGCCTCAGTTTGGAGAAAGATTTGCAAGAACAAGAAGCCAAAGGCGAGAAAAAGAGTCTAGCTTGTGAGAATGAAAATCTTCATGCTCGATTCCAAAAAATGAAAAGAGTCTCTGAAACGCCAAAGAGAAGCTGGAAAGATCAAAAAACCATCGCCAATCTCTTCGAAAAAATGCAAGATTATGATTCCATTCTTGCGGAAAACGAAAGGGCATTGAGCAAAGCAAAAGAAAGGATCCAACAATTAAACGAAGAAGCCAGATCTAACAAGGAACGCCAAGATAGGCAATCCGAAAAAGACAAGGCTCAATTCAAGAAGGAAAAAGACTATTGGATGCGATCAGAAGACCAGCTTCGTGCACAACTAGAAGAGGCAAGAAGATGCAACAGAGAATACCAACAAGCAGACCTCGACAGGGAAAGATCACAAGCAAGATTAGAGCAGGCCAGACTCCGAGCTCTATTAGAATCAGCTTTAGATCGTGAAAACCGTGTCAGAGACATAGCCACCACTCGTCAGCAGCAATTGCAAGACCAAGACCAACGTCTCCAAGGTTTCAGGGCACAAATCCACGACTTGGCAGTCTTCACATCTCAAAGTTATGTAAACTGCCAAGGAATGGATTATGAAAGGTTTACAGAGCATGCGCCCACTTTTGCTCGTCATCTAGCAATAGAGTTGGAAAGGATGTATCGTACGCTGGGAGGCCATCCAGGTCAAGCCCCACATTGAGCAGATAATCCAATATTAGAGAACAAAAGTGGAAAGTGGGGCATTTTGTGAGATGTTATGAATTGTATCTTTTATTTTGATTTAAGTGTGTGTGTTTCAAGCTATTTTCTTAAAGTTTTCAAATGTAATTCCATCTTTGTGTAATAAATAAACATGATTGACTTTGGTCCGAACTACGTAAGGTCTGATTCATACGTAGGCAATCTCTAAAATTCGACCACCACGATAAAAATATATATAGTAAATAAAAGCGAATGACAATTTTTCAATTTCAAGAAAGCTGGGACGACACAAGCAACCGAGCGAATGCATAATAGAAAGGGATTATTTGTCTAGGAGCATTGCATCTCAACGTGTGATTATATATGTGTTAAACTCTCAAAACTAACAAGTTTGTCCATTTTCAGAATTCAACCAGTTAGTTTCTCTAAAGAGTATACTGGCATATTATCACTATCATACAAGATCAAAAGGACCAATACCCGAAAGTATGTCTATCCCAGATGTTGACACAGGTATGGAGATAGAAGAGATGGATGTCGGGAAAATGAAAGAAGAAATGCTTAAGCTCAAGCAGCAAATGGCTGAAATGTACCAAGCTTGGTCTACAGGACAGTTACCCCCATCTTACCCAAATAACCCTGCTCCATCAATGATCCAAACTCAGGATAATATCACCACTGAATTATCCCCAAGTTTCCCCATTTATCAGCACTACCGAGGCACTACCTCTCAGACACCACAGTCTCCACCTCCAAAACCAGTTCCGTACCTTCCTCCACCTATGACTCCTGTTTTTGTAGCACTTCCCCTGCTACATTTCACAAATCTCCTAGTGAGCCTACATTTCAGGCCCAAGACAACCAATATTACCCCCCGGAGCCCACCTTCAAAGCCTCCGAAATCAATTCAACTGCTCCTCGGTTTGATCTCCCAACCGAAATTGACAAGCCAGCCAAAAATGCTGAACAAGAAGAGATGTTCAGGAAGGTCAAAAGTCTAGAACAGTCGTTCCGAGACATGCGGGGATTAGGTGGGCAAGTCAGTGTAGCATACAAAGATTTATGCTTATTCCCTAATGTACAATTGCCATTTGGCTTCAAGATGCCCAAATTTGACCTATACAGCGGGCACGGCGACCCAGTAGCCCACTTAAGGGGTTTCTGTAGCAAGATGCGAGGAGCTGGGGGAAAGGATGAATTATTGATGGCTTACTTCAGTCAAAGTCTAAGCGGATCAGCTTTGGAGTGGTATACACGCCAAGACCATGGAAGATGGTATACCTGGGATGACCTGGCACAGGCATTCGCATACCATTTCCAATACAATCTGGAAATCATCCCAGATCGATTATCTTTGACCAAATTTGAGAAGAAACACAATGAAAGTTTCAGAGAGTATGGTTTTCGGTGGAGAGAACAGGCAGCAAGAGTGGATCCTCCTATGAAGGAGAGCGAAATGGTAGACTACTTCCTCCAAGCCTTGGAACCAACTTACTATGCCCACTTGGTTTCAGCGGTTGGAAAATCATTCAACGAGGTAGTGAAGATGGGAGGTATGGTGGAAGAAGGCCTCAAGACAAACAAAATCATGAGCTATTCAGCAATTAAGGCAACTACTCAAGCTATTCAAGGCGGGGTAGGAGGAATCGGAAGAAAGAAGAGGGAGGAAGCAACCGTAGTTGATTCAGGAATTTGGCCGGGACCCAGGGGTTCACCGCTTTACTATAATCAGCAACGACCTCGCCAATCAGCTTACCACCATGATTCATCCCAACATTACTATCACCCTTCAGAGCCTCATTTCGCCATTAACCACGCTCAAGCATACAATCAGCCACCTGTTCACACCAATTGGCGTGCTCCTGTCACACCAAATACCTACCCCCGAGCTTATCCCGGACCAGGTTTCAGGCCTAGGCCAGCATTCAGGGGAGAAAGGGAACAGAAAAAGAAAACTTACACTCCATTGGGAGAGTCTTACACTAGTCTGTTCCACAGGCTGAGACAGTTAGACATGTTGAGACCAATACAATCCAAGCTACCCAATCCTCCACCAAAGAATCTGGATTACACCATTAGCTGTGAATATTGCTCCGGTGCACCAGGCCATGATACGGAGAAATGTTGGCATTTGAAAAATGCAATACAAGAGCTGATTGATACTAATAAAATCGAGGTTCAAACCCCCGAAGCTCCAAATATCAATAGAAATCCGATGCCAGCCCATCAAGAGGCTAATATGATAGAAATCATACAAGCTGATGGGGAGACAAAGAAGCCGTCACAAACTGTCATGATGATCAAGTCTCATGAAACCAAGCCAGATAAACAGTTAATGGAGGAGAAGCCGGTGTCTAAGCATAACAAGAATGGTGATGAACCGTCTATGATAGTCGATGAGGGATCATCGAACAAAGTTGCCGCAAAACAAGAGAGGCCGAAGGTGATAGTACCAGGGGTTACTAACAAACTCGTTGTATTCGTGGAAGGAGCACGTACAGATCGGGTTATTATTGCACCTGTAATCCAGCTGCCAATCATCAACAACAAAGCCATCCCATGGAACTATGAACGGGTGACCGTAATGTACAAGGGCAAAGAAATCAAGGAAGAAGTGTGTGAGGTACAAGGCTTGACTCGTTCGGGAAGATGTTTTACTCCCGAAGAGCTGAGAAAAACTAAAAACAATCCAATGCCAACAAAGAAAGCTGTGACGGAAGAAGAGGCGGAGGAGTTTTTAAGAAAAATGAAGCTCCATGATTATTCTGTTGTGGATCAATTAAAGAAGACCCCCGCTCAAATTTCATTGTTGTCATTACTGATCCATTCAGAGGAACACCGTCTGGCGTTGATGAAAATCCTGAATGAAGCTCATGTTCCTGAAAAGATCTCTGTAAATCATTTGGGCAAAATAGCCAACAGAATCTTTGAGACAAACAGAATTACATTTGCTGATGATGAATTACCTGTGGAAGGTACCGAGCACAACAGAGCTCTTTACCTCACCGTGAAATGTGAAAACTCCGTAGTAACCCGGGTATTGGTCGACAATGGGTCCAGTGCAAACATATGCCCTCTTTCCACTTTAAACAAATTAAAAATTAAAGAGGAGAGGATCCAAAAGAATAGTATCTGCGTACGAGGATTTGACGGTGGAAGCAGAGATTCATTTGGCGACATAGTGTTGGAACTAACTATAGGGCCAGTTGAATTCACAATGGAATTCCAAGTGTTGGACATAACTGTCTCTTACAACTTGTTGTTGGGTCGACCATGGATCCATGCTGCTAAAGCAGTCCCGTCAACACTACATCAGGCTGTCAAGTTTGAATGGGACCATCAAGAGATAGTCGTGCATGGAGAAGAAAGTTTAAATGCTCACAACAGCACCATTATACCAGTCGAGGGAGCAGAAATTGACCAAGGACCATGGGTATACCAAGTGTCCGACACGGTGACGGTAGAGAAAATTCCAGAAGGAAAATACCTTGCGAGTCCAAAGGTATCCTCTACATCAGTCATGGTAGCTTATGAAATGCTGAAAAATGGCTTTATACCCGGCAAAGGTCTGGGCTTATCTTTGCAAGGAATTGTACAACCAGTATCTCTCCCCGAGAACTGGGGAACATTTGGTTTAGGATTCACACCTACCACCAATGACGTGATAAGAGCCAGAAAATTGAAACACCAAGCGTAGGTTCTTCAAAAACCAGTACCACAGCTGTCGAAGTCTTTTGTCAAGATCGGTGCTAAAAATCAGCTAATAACAACAATTCCTAAATCCCAGGTCAATCCTGAGGAGGAATTAATTGAAAGGTTCGAGAAATTGTTTAGTGATGTGAATATGCTGGAAGGCGGAGAAGGGTGTAGCAACGCAGAAGTTCAATTCGTTGGACCAAAAACAAAGCTCAATAATTGGAAAGCCACTCCTCTCCCAATTCGAAAGGAGTCTTGGTAGTTTATTTTGATTTTCTTTCAGTTTGTTTGGGATATTTCAAGGTTGTAATCCCAAAATTTATCTTACAGTTGGTTTGAAGCGTGCAAAACCTTGTTATCTTTCATTATCCAATAAAAAGCAGTTTCCTTTTTATTATCATTCCTAATAGCTTTCTTTTCTTTTTCTTCTTTTCTGTACAGTTCTTTTTACGCTGGCTCTAGTGATATGGCATGCATGAGGAATCTTCAGCCCAGTCTTAAAAATCAATCTGGTTCCGAAATATTAATTCAAGAAACATATTGTGATTATGAATCAGAATATGATGAAGATGAGGTTTTTGAAGAGATTAGTAAAGAGTTAATTCACTTTGAGGAAAAAATCAAACCTAACTTGAATGATACCGAGGATGTCAATATAGGGGACACGAGTAATGTCCGAGAAACTAAAATAAGTGTCCATCTCGCACCAAAGATCCGAGAAGAGTTAATTAAAGCACTCATAGAATTCAAAGATGTTTTTGCATGGTCGTATGACGACATGCCGGGCTTGAGCACTGATTTAGTGGTCCACAAATTGCCCACCGATCCAATGGTGCCTCCTGTCAAGCAGAGGCTGAGAAAATTCAAGCCTGATATGAGTATGAGAATTAAGGAAGAAATCACCAAACAATTGGAAGCAAAGGTCATTCGAGTCACTCGATATCCTATTTGGTTAGCTAATGTCGTTCCTGTACCAAAGAAAGACGGCAAAATTAGAGTATGCGTCGACTATCGCAATCTCAACAAAGCAAGTCCAAAGGATAATTTCCCATTACCCAATATCCATATTTTGATCGACAATTGTGCCAAGCATGATATAGGGTCTTTCGTGGATTGTTATGCCGGATATCATCAAATTCTAATGGATGAAGAAGATGCAGAAAAGACGGCATTCATCACACCATGGGGAACTTATTGCTACCGGGTAATGCCATTCGGTTTAAAAAACGCCGGAGCAACCTATATGAGAGCAATGACCACAGTGTTTCATGATATGATACACAAGGAAATTGAGGTATACGTGGATGATGTAATCATAAAATCAAAGCATCAGGCCAACCACGTTGGGGATTTGAGGAAGTTCTTCTTAAGACTTCGCAGGTACAACCTCAAGCTTAACCCTGCCAAGTGCGCATTCGGAGTTCCGTCCGGAAAGTTGCTGGGATTCATAGTCAGTCGACGAGGCATCGAGTTAGACCCATCAAAGATTAAAGCCATTCAAGAACTGCCACCTCCAAGAAACAAAACTGAAGTAATGAGTTTGTTAGGGAGGCTAAATTACATCAGCAGGTTTATTGCTCAGCTTACAACAACCTGTGAGCCAATTTTCAAATTGTTAAAAAAGGATGCTGCAGTCAAATGGACCAATGAGTGTCAAGAAGCGTTCGATAAGATAAAAGAGTACTTGTCGAAACCACCCGTGTTAGTCCCGCCAGAGCCAGGAAGACCTTTGATTCTTTACTTAACAGTCTTGGAGAATTCATTTGGTTGTGTATTGGGGCAACATGACCTCACGGGCAGAAAAGAACAGGCCATCTACTACCTTAGCAAGAAGTTCACGGCTTATGAGGTTAAGTATACTCATCTGGAAAAGACATGTTGCGCCCTAACATGGGTAGCTCAAAAATTGAAACACTATTTGTCATCCTACACTACTTACCTCATTTCTCGGTTGGATCCATTGAAATACATTTTTCAAAAGCCTATGCCAACAGGAAGACTTGCAAAGTGGCAGATACTACTCACAGAATTCGACATCATCTATGTGACTCGAACTGCAATGAAGGCTCAAGCACTGGCCGATCATTTAGCCGAAAACCCGGTCGATAAGGAATATGAGCCGTTGAAGACTTATTTTCCTGATGAAGAAACAATGCATATCGACGAGGCGGAACAAATTGAAAAACCTGGTTGGAAACTTTTCTTTGATGGAGCCGCTAACATGAAAGGAGTCAGAATAGGAGCTGTAATCATTTCTAAAACAGGGCATCACTATCCTGTTATGGCTCAATTACGATTTTATTGCACCAATAATATGGCTGAATATGAAGCTTGCATTTTGGGGTTAAGGCTAGCCGCCGATATGGGTATCCGAGAAATCTTAGTCATGGGAGATTCGGATCTTTTGGTACATCAAATTCAAGGAGAATGGGAAACCCGAGACTTGAAGCTCATCCCATACCGGCAATGTCTACATGATCTTTGTCAGCGGTTTCAATCAGTGGAATTCCAACATATTCCAAGAATCCATAATGAGGTTGCCGATGCATTGGCTACCCTAGCATCAATGTTGCACCATCCGGACAAAGCTTATGTAGATCCAATACATATTCAAGTCCACAATTAGCACGCTTATTGCAATATGGTTGAAGAAGAATTTGATGGAGAACCATGGTTCCACGACATCAAGAAATATATCAGGATGGGTATATATCCCGCACAAGCCACAGGAGATCAAAAGAGAACCATAAGGCGATTGGCAAATGGATTCTTCTTAAGCGGAGGAGTTCTGTATAAAAGAACACCAGATCTTGGATTATTAAGATGCATAGATGCCAGACAAGCTACAACTGTCATGTCTGAAATACATTCAGGAGTTTGCGGACCCCACATGAGTGGATATGTGTTGGCAAAGAAGATCCTCCGGGCTGGTTACTATTGGCTTACCATGGAGAGAGATTGTATCAGTTTTGTACGCAAGTGTCATCAATGCCAAATACACGGAGATTTGATTCATTCTCCACCATCCGAGTTGCACACAATGTCGGCACCATGGCCTTTCGTTGCTTGGGGCATGGATGTGATTGGACCAATTGAACCGGCAGCATCCAATGGACACAGATTCATTCTGGTAGCTATTGATTATTTTACCAAATGGGTTGAGGCCAAGACATTCAAATCAGTGACCAAGAAAGCTGTGGTCGATTTTGTCCACTCAAATATCATATGTCGATTCGGAATCCCGAAGGTGATCATCACAGATAACGGTGCTAATCTTAACAAGCAACTTAATGAAAGAAGTATGTCAACAGTTTAAGATTACACATCGTAACTCTACCCCATATCGGCCCAAGGCGAATGGAGCAGTAGAAGCAGCCAACAAAAACATAAAGAAGATACTGCGGAAAATGGTAGAAGGTTCAAAACAATGGCATGAAAAATTACCATTTGCATTATTGGGATACCGCACTACTGTTCGCACTTCAGTAGGAGCAACTCCTTATTTGTTGGTATACGGCACCGAAGCAGTAATTCCTGCAGAAATTGAGATTCCTTCCCTTCGGATCATTGCCGAAGCAAAGATTGATGATGATGAATGGGTCAAAACCCGTCTAGAACAGTTAAATTTGATTGATGAAAAATGATTGACCGCAGTATGCCATGGTCAATTATATCAAAGAAGAATAGAAAGAGCATACAACAAAAAGGTGCGTCCCCGGAAGTTCGAAGTAGGTCAGCATGTGCTGAAACGCATTCTTCCACATCAGGTTGAAGCAAAAGGCAAATTTGCTCCGAATTGGCAAGGACCATTCATTGTGACCAGAGTATTATCGAATGGTGCACTATGTTTAACAGATATTGAAGGCAAATTCATAGATATGGCGATCAATTCTGACGCAGTAAAGAGATATTATGCATAACTTTTTGAATGTTTGTATTTAGCACTTTCGAAGATTGAAATGACAAAGGCAATTTATTCTGCTATCCAAACACTATACCATTTGCTTCCCCTTTGAGCCATACTTATTTTTTTTTCCTACCCTCTCTTGGAATCAATAAAAAAAAAAGAGATCAAAATCTTCACTATTATGGAGTGAACTACGTTTGACCTGATTCCTCAAAGAAGGATACGTAGGCGCCTCACGGCTCGGTCATAGGGTGCACAACATGCACAATGTGCACGAAAAAGAAACATTAAGAGACCTCAATCAAGAAGCTGGGGCAGGAATTGTATTGGAAATAAGAAAAGATTCAATGAGTTGTAATTTTTAAACCCATACCAAAGCTATTTAGCTTTTAATACCTTTTCCATTTCTAACCCCATACCAAAAAGGCCTTTCGATCAATCTTAGAAAAATGCTGAGGCAAGCAAATGAAGATGGTTCATAACACTCTGGTACAAACAAGAAAAGAAAGTAAAAATGAGAGAGTCTTATAGGTGAAAACCCACACGGGCACCATAAGGCGACGGAAGTTGAGAGAAAAGTAAAATGAGAGAGTCTTATTGGTGAAAACCTTCGTAGGCACCATAAGGCGAAAAGGAAGTGAAGAAGTGAAAAATGAGGAAAGTTTATCGATGAAAACTCCTTGAGACAATTGAAAGGAGATTGATTAAAAGACTGGGTTGATTAATCCGAAATGCATACCCTGATCATTGGTGCCAGTAATTCCAATCAGATAAGTCCTTTATTCCTTTTCCAACAGTCATCCAAAAATTGGATTTTTCTTTTCATTCTATAATTGTCGAAATCAGCGTATTTCGTTACTAATATTCTTACTTTCTCCAAGCTTTGAGATAAGTTTTATTCCAAACAAATAAGAAGGAATGTCAAGGTATACTACCAAGATTCAAGATTATAAAATACAGCCACGAAAGATGGGAGATAAAATACGGGTGTAAGAAAGATGAAATCAAAAGTGGATCATCAAAGTCAAAAGAGGCACATGATTACAGTTGAAAGGTTTTGAAGGAAAACACACAGAGAGGAATCCTATAGTCAAGGATCAATTACAAAGACAAAACAATCTTTTCAATCATTCCAAGGCAATAAAGAGAGACGAAGAGAAACATCACCATCTGCAAGAATACCACAGTCAACCACCCTGCTTTAAACTAACGAAGTTTTCTTTGATTTAAAACAGGGACAGAAACAATATTTGTGTCAGGAAATACCAGGATGAAAAAAGAAGAAATTAGGCGTCCACCTGGAGAATGAGGATGAAAATTAAAAGAAGTCAGGCGTCCACCTGGAGAATGAGGATGAAAATTAAAAGAAGTCAGGCGTCCACCTGGAGAATGAGGATGAGAATTAAAAGAAGTCAGGCGTCCACCTGGAGAATGAGGATGAGAATTAAAGAAATCAGGCGTCCACCTGGAGAATGAGGATAAAGAAAAAGAAGAAGTCAGGCGTCCACCTGGAGAATGAGGATGAAAATTAAAAGAAGTCAGGCGTCCACCTGGAGAATGAGGATGAGAAAAAGAGGAAGTCAGGCGTCCACCTGGAGAATGAGGATGAGAAAAGAAGAAATCAGGCGTCCACCTGGAGAATGAGGATGAAAATTAAAAGAAGTCAGGCGTCCACCTGGAGAATGAGGATGAGAATTAAAAGAAGTCAGGCGTCCACCTGGAGAATGAGGATGAGAATTAAAGAAATCAGGCGTCCACCTGGAGAATGAGGATAAAGAAAAAGAAGAAATCAGGCGTCCACCTGGAGAATGAGGACGAAAATTAAAAGAAGTCAGGCGTCCACCTGAAGAATGAGGATGAGAAAAGAAGAAGTCAGGCGTCCACCTGGAGAATGAGGACAAAGAAAAGAAGAAATCAGGCGTCCACCTGGAGAATAAGGATAAAGAAAAAGAAGAAGTCAGGCGTCCACCTGGAGAATGAGGATGAAAATTAAAAGAAATCAGGCGTCCACCTGGAGAATGAGGATGAGAAAAGAAGAAGTCAGGCGTCCACCTGGAGAATGAGGACAAAGAAAAGAAGAAGTCAGGCGTCCACCTGGAGAATGAGGATGAGAAAAAGAAGAAGTCAGGCGTCCACCTGGAAAATGAGGATGAAGAAAGAAAAGAAGCAGTCAAGGCACCCACCTGAAGAACGAGGGAATGCAATTGAAGTGTTGAAACCAAAAGCCCACTCATGTGAGAAAGGAGCACACTTAGAATCAATAAAGCAGAGGAGTCCAACAGAATCCCCAGCAAGAAACAACAAGAGTTCCAAGAGGAATACGGAATAAGCCAAATGCCCAAGATTCACCAAGATATCAAGACAACAAGAAACGCAAGGGCATGATCTAGATAAGATTTTTATAATTCCTGTACCATAATCTAGCTTAATTTTGTATTTCCTTTAAAGTAAGGTGTAATAAGGAGGTCAGCAAGCAGTAAAAACAGCACGAAGCAGCAGTAACATCACAGTCCCATGGTAGTCCCAGCTACCAAAAAATTCCCGAACTACATTGACCTGATTCCTTTATAGCCAAGGATATGTAGGAAACCTTTGAAGCAGAGGTTCGGTCAAATCTTTCTAAAAATGCTTCCCACGGAGTATTCGAACGGGCAAAAATCGCTCGTATCCGCTCACTTTATCTTTGCACGAAAACTCTTCGAGTTTCCGCACAAAGAGGGGCAGCTGTGAGCACGTGATTTTTGCATTACGAAAAATTGCTCCAAAATAAATCAAAATAAATTTCTTTTACTGTGTAATTTGTGAATTTGCGTGGTGTTAAATATTTGTATTATGTCCGTAAATGTTTATATTTGTCATAATAAAATAAAAATAAAATAAAATACATATTGCATGCATATAGGATTTAATTATGCATTTAAGAGATAATTTAAATAAAATCACAAAAAATATGCATTCGTTCTATTTTTTTTAACTGTGTGATTAATGTTTTGACTATGTGTTAAATAGTTGTTATGAAGTAATTAATATTTTTATGTAAGGTTAAAAAATTGTTTTATAATTTTATTAGGATTTTTTTTATTAATAATAAAATCAGAAAATAAAATATACAAGTGTAAAGATTGGACCTGGATTAAAATCCAGGCCCAAATCAATTTACCCCCCTGTCAGCCCAATCCAAACAGCCAAGTCTGACCCAGTCCCAAGCTAAGACCAAACGACGTCGTTTGGTCACCCCTTATCAAGGGCCGTTGGATTAAATACAACCAACGGCCAAGATCTCATCACCCTAACCCGTGATCAGTACCCGACCCACTGCCCCGTTTCAACCCGTCCCCTAACTTAAACCAAACGACACCGTTTGGTTAAGTGAATAGATCTCAGCCATCCATTCTGCCTAATCCAACGGTCCATATCCACCCACCATTCCCCTATATAAACCCGTAACCCTTTACCCGGCCCCTAACTAAACACTCCCCTCTCCGCTCCTGTTCATCATCGTTCCAAACAGACCTCTAACCCTAGCCGCCCCTATTCCCCTTCGCCTGAAACCCGGCGGCATCAACGCTGCCGGTCACCAACTTAACACCCTAGGACCCCCTGAACACCCTCTATCCAAATATGTTACCAGCTTGGTTCGAATCTCCCTGGAGGTTCTCGAATCTTCAATCGAAGGTTGGCCTGAAAACTTGATCTAAACCAATCAGCCCCAAATTAACACCATGGCTTCCCCTAACAACCCTTGTTATGGATCTGAAGTTAGTTTGGTTCGAATCAGCTCTGAACTTCTCGAATCTTCTTTTGAAGATTCGGACCAAACAAAGATGAACTCAGATCCGTTTCAAACTAACACCAAATGACCCCTAGGCTACCCTCACCATTGTGTCATGTTTGGTTCTTCTCGAATCTGACCAGAAATGGTTAAATCCCAAATCGAGTTTTTAAGAACCCTAAAAATACCAAACTTCCGGATTCGGTTCAGATTATGATGAAGATTGAGGTTTAATCGACCTTAGTCGAAGTATTTTCAGTGGAAAATACTTCGACTAAGGTCAGTTTGATTTCAAACAAAAAATCCGAAATCCAAGTTGAGTTCGAGTCGGAATAAAATTGAAGATTCAAAGGTATTTTTTCTATTTATATTGTGTATTATATATGTATTTTTGTGTTTGTTTTAGTCTGTATAATTTTTCAATATGTTATTATCATACTGTCTCCTACTCGTCTACCTAATTTTAAATGTGAATTGTTTCTGATTGATTGTGCTTAGTTACAATGTGTGTAATCGACTCGATTTAGTTCGTCGATTAGTTATATTATGAATTTTCATTCATAATAATACTGATTGAAACAACCTGTTTTCTATCATTATGTACTGTTTGTTGACAGATATTGTAGATAATCATCAGTTAAATCATCCTGGTTTATATGAATCTGTCAATAAGTGTTGTATATATGTTATCTGAACATTAAAGTGTCAAGGGCATTGTTAGTATTGGCAATGATCCTGTATGTGTCTGATTTTGGTTTAATGTTAAATCCAGTCTGAATTGTTATGATAACTTCAGTAATGTTGTTATGATGTTAGTTCTGAATTCAGTATAATATTGCTGTAATGTCCAGTTTGAATTCAAGTTTGCAAAAGTTGGTCAAATGCAATTGTGTTAGGAGGTTAATAGGATTGGTTATAGCTGTAAATCAGGAGATAACTAAGTTTGTACAGATTTTAGAATCTGTTTTGCTATAGGTTCTGATTTTTCAGTAATAACATCAAGATTTCAGGGGCATTTCTGGGAATGAGCAGTAAAAAACAGGGTGTTAGTACTAGTATATTATAATGTAATGTTAGTTGCTATTAGTTAATAATACTAATGGGGAACAAGGGATAATGGGCTGCTGAAAATCAGGGAAAAGGTTTTACATAATGGGATTTTCTGTTTTTAAAAAGAAGAAGGGGGTCCAAGAAGCACTTAAATTGCCTAGGACCAGCCCTGTATAAATACAGGAGCTGGACAGACAGTTAAAGGACAGAATTTTAAGAGAGAAAAAAACAGAATTTTGAAGAAAAAAACAGAATTTTCAGAGAGAATTTCTAAGGGCAGAATTTTTCAGAGGGAAAATTTTAAGAAAGAAAAAGAAAGGCAGAGAGAATTTTTAAGAGAGAATCTTTAAGAGATTTTGAGGGCTGAGATTTTAAAGAAAGGAAACCGAAAATAGAACACTCACATATACACTCACACACAGATACAACAGCAGAAACAGAAAATCAGAAACAAACTGAATTTGTAGCTGAAGAAAAGCTGAAATCTGAAATATTGTTCTTGTGTTGAATCTGTTCAACTTTGTGTGATTCCACTGTTCAGTTAAAATCTGAAGTGTCTTTCAAAGTATTTTACTGTGCATCTGGGCTCTTCGAATCCTATTCTTGATCAGATTTACTGTGTTATCAGTATATTCTACTGAATTTGTTACTGCTGTAACTGCTGAAACTTACTTCTTCTACCTCCATTTTCAGGTATATGTCTTTTAAATTTTAAGTTGGAAAGAGATTTCAGCATGACCCGTCAATGAAGCTTGAATTGAAATGTTATTTTCCAATTGTCCAAGTTCATTAGTTCTAATTTCATTTTTATGTTAGTTAACTAATAGTGAATTCAATTTGATAGCTATGAGTTAAATTGTCTTATTTTGAAACTCATATAAAGTTTTGTAATAATGTTAGCTATTCCGAAATCTCATTGGTATAGATATACGTGAATTGTCAAAACAGGGAGTGAGACATAAAAATGGGCCATTGATTACATCCCATAATACCATTAGCTAAATGTAATGATTAAGAAGTTACATTAGTAGAATATCTTGTAACAAATATGATTTTGTTTAGGTTGGTATAAGTTATTATATGGTATGATGACAGGTATAATCATATGAGTAAAGTAAGTTGGTATAGCTCATCATGATGTTAAAACGTTATGAATGTTTACGCCAAACAGTTAGGTTGTATGTAAGGTAACTTTGTTGAATTAACTTGCATAATAATGCCTTTTCTATAAATTCGATGCTTATCTACTTTCATAAAGCAAAGTGACCAAATAATTAGGTCTATTAAGATTAAAACGAGTATGTGAGAATAAGTTGAGTTGTATATACACAAATGGCAACATCTTAAATCAATGGTAATTAAAAAAAGAATTTGCGTTAAGTAATTATGAAAATTCCCGGAAAATAGTTCCTTCCTTTATGAATCATTTATTTTCGGTTTAATATGCAATTTATTCTTTGGCATATATATATATATATGTCACATTTGTTTTAAAGTTAGTATTAATCATATTTTTATTCTGTCCTTTGAATTTGAATAATTGGAATGAATATGATTTATATTCGGAAATTATAATCAATGGTCGATATTTAATAAATTGTGGATTATTTTCCAAAAATTTAAAGAATATCTTAAAACGAGATTTCTCGTGATATAACAAACATTTTTTTTGGAAATTCCATAATATCATTACAAATATGTTGCGCAATTAGGGATACGTTCGCGTACCCTGATTATACTTTTAAAAGCAAAATTTCGGATTATGCGTACGCGCAATTTCGAATGATTATTTAATAAAAGGATTTTTCTAAAAGGCGTTAAATCAATTTCATAAAAATCCGATATGTACGGTTCATTATTCAAGAAAAATAATTATTCTTGATTCAACGCAATCTCGAAAAAATGTGCTTAATAAATATATTGTCAAAAGTAATTGTGTACACGTGCGCGTGACACAATTCCGCATCTTTTTAATTTATAACACGAATATACGTACGCGTAATTCGATTCAAAGAAGGTTTCTCAATCATAATAAGTAATAAGCGGTAGTAAAATCAGATAACATCAATATTTAATAAAATCAAGTTGATTAAGCCAATAATAAAAACAGTTAAGCGACCGTGCTAGAACCACGGAATTCGGAAATGCCTAACACCTTCTTCCGGATTAACAGAATTCCTTACTCAGGATTTCTGGTTCGCAGAAAAATAAACAGAGTCATATTCTCCTCGATTCAGGGATTATAATTGGTGACTTGGGATGCCTCAAAATTCCCAGGTGGCGACTCTGAAACAAATAAACAAATCCCGTTTCGACTGTCCTTTAATTGGAGAAAACTCCCCACGCGCCCCGCGGGCGCGGCTAAAAGGAGGTGAGACATCGTTCATTACATTATGTACAATCGGAGTCGTGCAAAAGAAGAAAAGGGATAGACTCACATACCTTGTATATACTGCCCCAATCACAAGCTATACAATTGTCACAAATCCTTAGTCTACAATAAGAGAAACGATACTATCGTTATCATTTAAGCGTCATAACTATTATGTATCAACCACAACCTATTTTACGTTGAAACGGACAACACCTCCCCTATATATATGACTTCACACCATTCAAAACAATCACCAAACAGCCCAAACAACATCAATAATAAACATATTGAGCCTCCCAAAACAGTCCATGCACAACCTAATTACATCATACATACGACGGCCACCGTAGTCGTGTCAAACGACCCGGAAATTTTATGAATAACTATCAGCCCACAACCCTACATATATGGTGTTTGTCCACACCCTTCCACCTCCAAAACTCCACAAAACAGTATTAAAACACGCAACCCAATAGCAACACAAAACAATCCACAAAACAGTCCGCTACAAGTGAATAACTCGAACTCACGGCTTCCGATCACCGTCCCGTGAGTTCTTACATGTATAGAACTAATTACCATGAATTCACAGCAGAGAAAAATGTATGAAAGATGGCAGTAAATTACCTTACTTTTTGGATAACTCAGCCCTTCCCTTGGTTCTTCAAACTCTAGGTTTTACCTTCAAATAGAACTTGAAAGAGAGGGAAAATCGATTAGGGTTTGTGTGGGATTTTTGGCGAGGGGTTGCAGGGGTTAACTTTGGTTTTGAGGGTCTGAAATATGGATTAAATAACTGAGTTAGTAACCCCTTAAAAATCCTCTCTTGGCCGACTTAGGTCTTTTAATTTTGTCCTATCATTTTGGCAAGTAGGTGATGTACCTACTTGTCATCTACCAATCTACGCAGGCTTGCGAAAATATGAATATCTCTATACTCTGAGATCGTATTGACAAATGGTTTAATGAGTTGGAAACTAGACTCATAGATCTTTAATTTTGGTGGGTAGATCACCCCGTAATTCCTTGTAAATTAGGAGAAAAGCGTAGAAACATTTAACCTAATGTTTAAGCAAAATTATGAACCTAAGTTGCGACAACGTTTGTTGACTTTTGTTTCATAACTCGTTTGACTTCAATACTTATGATACGGATATTATATGATTCAAATACCTTAATACATGACCTCTTGAGTGTATTAAGAACCTCTAGGTTTACCTGAAAATACGAGTTACAACATCCTTGATTCGTTTAACTTCTAATACTTGTTAATCACCCTTATACACCCTTGTATCACTTAACACCAATAGGATTAACTTCTTATCATCTCAAAGATAATTCCTTCTTGGATTTTTGTTAACTAATATATGGCATGAACTAACGCGTATGGATATGGGTTGTAACACTGAGGGACAGTCAATTATATGCTATGTTTTCGAAATGTGAGTTTTGGTTGAGTTCAGTTGCATTCTTGGGTCATGTTGTATCAGAAGAGGGTATTCAGGTGGATCCCAAGAAGATTGCGGCAGTCAAGTATTGGCCTAGACCCACATCAGCTACAAAGATCCGGAGTTTCTTGGGTTTGGCGGGCTATTACCGTTGGTTTGTGGAGGGGTTTTCATCTATTGTAGCCCCGATGACTAGGTTGACCCAGAAGGGTGCTCAGTTCGGGTGGCCAGACGAGTGTGAGGTGAGCTTTCAGAAGCTCAAGACAGCTTTGACTACGATGCCGATATTGGTATTGCCCATAGGTTCAGGGCCATATACAATATATTGTGATGCATCTCGTATTGGACTTGGTGCAGTGTTGATGCAGAATGACAACGTTATTGCATCAGCTTCGCGACAGTTGAAGATCCACGAGAGGAATTATCATGTTCATGATTTGGAGCTAGCATCCATTATTCACGCGTTGAAGATTTGGAGGCATTATTTATATGGCATGTCGTGTGAAGTGTTCACGGATCACAAGAGTTTGCAATATTTGTTCAAGCAGAAGGAGTTAAATTTGAGGCAGATGAGGTGGTTGGAGTTATTGAAAGACTATGATATCACCATCTTGTATCATCCGGGGAACGCCAATGTAGTGGCTGATGCTTTCAGTAGGAAGTCAGCCAGTATGGGCAGCCTTGCGTATATTCCATTCGGTGAGAGACCGCTTGATTTGGATGTTCATGCTTTAGCCAATCAGTTCGTGAGGTTGGATGTTTCTGAGCCCAGTCGTGTGCTAGCTTGCACAATCGCTCATTCTTCATTATTTGAGTGTATAAGAGATCGGCAGTATGATGATCCTCATTTGCTTGTCCTTAGGGACACGGTGCGGCACGGGGGTACCAAGTAGGTTACAGTTGGAGATGATGGAGTTTTGAGAATTCAGGGTCGTATTTGTGTGCCTAATGTGGATGGACTTCGTGAGTTGATTCTAGAGGAGGCCCATAGTTCCCGGTACTCTATTCATCCGGGCGCCACTAAGATGTATCAGGATTTGCGACAGCATTATTGGTGGAGGAGGATGAAGAAGGATATTATTGCGTATGTAGCTCGGTGTTTGAATTGTCGGCAAGTAAAGTACGAGTATTAGAGACCCGGTGGGTTGTTTCAGAAGATTAAGATTCCTGAGTGGAAGTGGGAGCGTATCACCATGCAGTTTCTTATTCTTCTGAGCGGTTGGCAAAGATTTATATCTGGGAGATCATTCGTCTTCATGGTGTGCCCGTGTCTATCATTTCTGACCGAGGTACGCAGTTTACCTCTGTCACACCCTAAAATTGAAGAGGCATGGCTGGCACCCGGTGCCGTACTTGGCCCGAGCGTACCATTCTGTAACTGTTGACTCTAGAGGGGTAACCCTCAACTTAGGCCAATGAGGCCATATTCTGAACCGTCTGAAAATAACATCTCTCTCCTCTGTGGGATAAACATACCGAAAAGCTCATATATATATATATATATATATATATATATATATATATATATATATGGAGGCTGACGAGGCTGCCATGAACATCTACTGATATACAAACTGTACATGATTATCTACAAGCCTCTAGAGGTAACTGAATTGTACCATGGTTGGGACAGGGCCTCGACCTAACCATCAAACCTGTATATATATACAATGGACTCCAAGGGCTAGACCTGGAAACTCCGAGGAAGTGGAGCTTACCAACTAAGCTGATGTTTGACTATGTCTGTTGGGAGGGAATGTCCAGCTGTCAATGAGGACCTCCATGCATGAAATGAAGCGTCCTCGATAAAAAGGACGTCAGTACGAAATAATGTACTGAGTATGTATGGAAAACAGGATAACTGCAAGTTGAAACTAAACTAATAATATAATAACTGAAAGTAACTAGGAGTCAAAGATAATCTAAAGATATACTTACCTGCTGATACTGGCTCAGCTCTCTCAATATAGTAAGTAAAATAGTTGTCCAGCCTTATAAGGCTCGATATGTGTAACTGCTCTGCCGTAGTAGGCTCGCTCATAAGCGCTCGGCCATACTAGGCTCTATATGTCAGCCATACAAGGCTCGCTCATAGGCACTCGGCCACATTAGGCTCGGTATATAACTCACCATCTGATAAGAGGTTTCCCAATAGGGGGCTGCCCATCGATTATAGCTCGATGGTAGTGAAAATACTTTAATACTGTATATATATAGACTCTCTGCTCTCTTGGCTGAAAGAAGAAAAAACTAAACTAAATATAAAGTCCCGATAAGGGAGAATACTATAACTTATGAGACTAGGATAGTGTATATAAATTCGGGAGTATGAACATCTCTTTATGTCTCGTTGTCAAACACATGTAGTTACTCGATCATGCCAAATGAAAGAAAGGTTTAGCCTTAACATACTGATCATAGCAGACTCAACCTAAGGATGAGTGGGCGCTAATACTTTTACCCAATAGCGATATCAGGGTCGATTTTCCACAAGGAACTTCAAATTGGAGTCGAGTATTTGTATGGTCTAGGATAGTGTTTTAGCTCATAATTGATCTTCTAACATTTTTGGTTTTCTTTTGTTTAAGAGCTATAATTTATCAACTACAGTTGTAAAGCTAGGTTATGCTAAAATTATGATTCTAAATTGTATGCAAGATAGATAAAAGCACTAGGGATGCAGCATTTACCTAGGTGGTCCACTAACGGGTAGAAATTCCTAATGCAAGAATGACGAATATGGGGCTTATGCTATAACCGTTGCACCTTTTACACCCACTCTCACACCTCTCGGTAGAGAGAGTGATTTTGCCCAATTGACTCTCTCGAGACCAATTGGGTAGGCTAATTTGCCCAAGCAACTTATGGTTCAAGTTGGGTAATTACTCTCTCGAGGTTTAACCCGTTAATTGGGACTACCATTCTCATGGGTCCATCCCGATTCCTTGTTGGAGTTAATCTTGAGGTCATAGACTCTCTTTCTCAAGAAGAGTCAAGACCCACTAAGCTAGACTTAGTGTTTGCAACCACCAAATCTTAGTGAAAACTTAAGATTAATCCAAATAGCAAACACCCAACATCATTCATGCACTAAACAATCACACCCATCAATTTCCCACACTAGGGTTGAGCCACAACCCTAGCTAATGGGTTTAGCTAGACATAGTAGTAACAAAAATCAAAGAAATAATAGATGAAATTGACATAATAGTTAACTACAATGTTAATCTACTTGATTCCCCTTTAAAACTAGAAGAAATGGCCCAAAATAGGCTAATAATAGGGTAACATGAGTTCAGCTGCTCTCTACTCTCGAACCGCCTTCCTCAAAAAACTCTGTGCTAAAAAGTATAATGTTCTATTTATACTTCACAGGAAAAACCGGACAAAAATACCCCTGAGGTCTGGCGCGGACCGCTCACAAATGACGCGCGACCGCGTAGGGCTCTGGGTCTTTATTACTTGCATCTGGTACTGGGGGCGCGGACCGCACAAAAGTGACGTGCGGCCGCATGAACATCATCCACGCGGACCGCACTGATTAGGTGCACGGTCGCATGAGCGTTTGTCTCGAGTGGTTGCTTCTCTGATTCTCTTAGGTACGGACCGCACAAAAAGGGACGCGGACCGCGTTGGAACTGGGTGCGGACCGCGCGAGAAGAGGCGCGGACCGCGCAACTTATCTTAAAAATATCATGGCCTCTGAACTTTCCTGCGCGGCCGCGTGGAAAAACAGTGCGGTCCGCGCAGGTTGAACTTGGATATGCCCAGCTTCTGAACTCTCCTGCGCGGCCGCGTGGCAGAACAGTGCGGACCGCGCAGGGCCTTTTGATCCCCCCTTTCAATTGTCTCTTGACACTCGGCAGATTTCACTCCTTTTTTGCGCCGATCTTTAGTATTTGTCATCTTGTCGCTCAGACCTGCAATCAAGTGTCATTTGTAAGCATTTTGGGACTATTATATGGCAATAAATGCACAAAGCTCAGGTAAGAATGGGTATAAAAAACATGCAGAAATCGCAGTTATCAACTCTCCCAAACTTAAACCTTTGCTTGTCCTCAAGCAAATAGAATGAGACCTACCCCTCAATGGAAAACAACCAAGTAATTCCTGTTTATCCTAAAGTAACCTCAGCAGGCATCAATTGGGACTAGCAATTGCCCTCAATGCAAATGCATCCTCAACATATTTAAACTTGCAAACTTGTGGATCAAGTGCGACACAAGAGCATCAAGAGTTGACACATTTCATCACGGAACCTTTCTCAATTTCTTTGGTCATCATGGAACCCAAACTCACACATCCTTGACTTTCTCTGAGTGAATCTCACCTATTAGGGTATTTGCACACAAATCGAGATGAATGGATTTCTCTCTCGTCTCTCACAAAGAAGAGGCCCTGAGTCCGGCTCTAAGTACCATATGCTTGCCCCTTATGTAAGTATCCACTAATGTAGGCTTCCCTCAACTCAAGATCATATAGGGCTTTTGAGGAGTCATTGTGAAGGCTTTTGGTAAAGGTAGGACGTGTTTTTGTTCAAATGGGTTTAATCTTCCCTTAAGCCGTTCTTTTGATTTATTTTGGCATACTTTCTTGACTCAATTGAGTAGTTCACTTCTTTCAAGGGGTTAGAGGGACACATTGTCACTCTTTCTTTTGCAATTCAAATCCTTTCTCCTCTTTATCACTTTTCTACACCTTTTTCACTTCTTTGTCGTCCTTGGATTCCCTTTTTGGTTTTTATTCATTTTTGTCTTTCTTTTTGTCTTTTTGTCTTTTTCATTGCCTTCCTTTTTTTTTTTTACACATTGATGCCCTTCTTGTCTCTTCCCCCCAAACTTAGACATTTTCCATTTACTCAAGGGAAGATTTGGGTGCCAAGAGGGTGTTTCGTTAGGAACGGGTATAGGTTTTTATCTTGGTTCATGAACGAAAAAGATTTAAGGCTCAAAAGGGTTGAACTAGGAATTATTTCATTGGTAGGTCATGAAAAGTGTTCAAATTTTGCATTTTGGATCAAGGATAGCCTATACTCACGTCTCAAGTCAAGTTCTACCTATGATTTCGCCTCAACAAACATTCAGGGCAAGTTCTAGACCATCGGCTCGGTACTTGGGCTCGCAATTCGAATTCTCACCACACACACTCAAGGGTTTTCTAAGATGGAGTCGAGGGCCCACAACAACCTTAGATATGATTCAAGCGCCCCATGGCCCAAAATGACCACGTGATGATTATTTGGTCAACACAAGAGTCTCAAGGCCACAACTTTCACCATCCTAAACACAACATAATGTCTTCGACCATAAGATCAAAGGCAAATGTGTTAGGCCCAAGTGAGGCTTTGCCTGAGGTATCCTTAACTACAAAAACTTGAAGATCAAAAAATCAAAAACGGAACCCTTAAGAAGGTTGTCACACCATCTATCATTGGGAAGAGCCACCCGGTTCGCACAATATCTACCCTTGGAAAGAACCGTGGCATTAAGAAAACCAAGGGCTTATTGCAAACGCCAAAACAAAACACAAAGGCTACGAGCCTAACTTTGCAACTAATAAAACTAAAAATAGGAAATCAAGATGAAAACCTAATGAATATGTACAAACGGGGAGTAGAATATACAACCAGGGGGAAATGAATATATACATAAACTCTGAAGATCATCTGGAATGAACAGTTATACACAAACCATCTATCCACTACTAATGTATAGAAATTAAAAGAAGGTAAAATAATATATACAGTCATCCTGACAGTTAATCCAAATAGTAGGGCCACACCCCCATGAATAAGAGCTAGCATTGTCCCCAATGCTAACTACCAAATAAGACATCAAAAATCAAAAATAAGCAAAGGATATAGAGCGGCCCCTCAAGCCTCATCAAACTGGTCCCCAGCCTGCTGATGTGCTGATGGGACAAGTGTCTGCTCATGATCCTGCTCATCAACTGGTGGAACTGAAAAGGGCTCAACATCTGTTATACTAGACAGGGGAACCACCTCGATCACTATTCCCTCTGTATTCGGGAGCTTCCTCTTCTTCCTTGGCCTATCCTCCTCTGCTTGTGGCTGCTCTGTTGCTGTCTCTCCAGCTGGATCTCCAAATAATAAGTCGAATGGCATCTAATCTGCTAGCATCTTGTCCACATCCCCTCTCAACTGTGCAACTGACTCCTTGGAAGCTGTCTGTTTCCTACGCTTTTTGTGCTCCCGAGTCAATTTTTCCAAAACTTTTCCATGTTCCCCAACCGCCTTAGTCAAGGTATTCTGTGTTGCCATCATCTTTTCCTGGTTGGCCAGGATCTTTTTCAAAACATCCTCAATGGCGGAGGGAATCTCTACAGTAGCTGGTGCTCCCTGTGCCTGCACAACAGTGGTCAAAGAAGATAACTTGGATGTCGCAACTGACATCCAGTTGTTTAAACTGGCAAGAGAGTGTGCTAGCTGGTTGGCAGTGAACCGGTGAGTCTTTGATGAAATAATCACCGGATAAGATGCAACTGATGGACCAGCTGTGGAGGAAGGACCTGGGGGAAGTGTCTCATCAGGAGTAGGGTTAGAGGGCTGCTCTGTCGCAACTGGCTCTTCAGACTGGCCAGGTGCGGAGGAGGTAGAAGCTGGAGTTTTCTGTCCTCTCTTTGGGTTGTCCGTACCCAACTGATCATACCATGAGTAGGGGGCCACTGGAGGTACCGTAACATCATATCTTTTCTTCTTCACTTTCAACTCTCTGAAGTAAAGGGAGAGTGTGTTCGGAAAAGGGGAAGTTTGTTTTTGTTTCGTTCCCGACTTGATAAATCACCCCCAACATTATGTTTCCCACATTCAGAGGGAAGCCCGCCATGATAGCTGCCACCAAGACAGCCCGAGGAAGGGGGACGGAGTGATCGTGTGTAGACGGGTTAAGTCGGCTACACATGAAGGTTAACCACCTTTTTGCTTCAAAGTTGAGGGTGTTCCGCAAAATCTTTTCCTATGCCTTCAACCACACAGGGACTGTACCTGGAGCTGCTAAATGCTCGGCCAACCACGGACGAACCTCCTCTTTCAATGCCAGCTTCTCAAGATATTGAGACTCGTCCTCATCTGCAAACCTCAAAAAGTCATTCAGCGACTTCCCATCAAAGACTACTATCTTGTCCCTCACTTTTGTTGCTTTGGAGTTCCGAACTGTGTGGTGAACATTGCAATAAAACACCTTCACCATATGCTCGTTTGCAAATTCAACTCTCTCTTTGAAGAATCCCCAACCCTCTCTAGTGCGGAATTGTGCTTGCACGTGAGGGTTGAGTGGGACAAGATCGGCGTCTATGAACCGCCTTTCCGGAATCAACTTTCTCTTCGGCCACCATTCCCTGAATTTGTGGAAAGCGACCTCGCTGACAAACCTATCCTCCCATGCTTCTGGTTTCCTGGTTCTCTCTATACCTCTAACCTGTGGTTCACCCCCTTCGGTATATCCTCCACTATCCCCTGATATTGAAGCTGTGGGAGACGTGGAGTAAGTGCTCCCCTTGTCTTTTTCTGCTCCGGACTCATCAAACGAGTCCGAGATAACATCGACCGGCTCCTTGGAAGAGGCTATATCAACATGATTCGGGGAAGGAGGGTCACAGAGTTGGAATGAAGTGGCCCTATGTGTTGGAGAAGACTCCGAGGTAATGCTCCGAGACGGAGCATACTCACTCCCCGTGGAGTGAGATGCAGCTTTATCTGCTTCCCTGGTCGTAGGATTTAGCTTTCCAATTCCTTTTCCCCTTCCCCCACGGGAGGAACCACCTCTCCCGGATTGTATTTGTTTTCCCGTTCGCTTCTTAGCCACATGTTTTTGAACCATTGTCTGCAAGGAGGACATGTCTAGCATTGTTAGTAAAAGCACATGATATGAAATGGACAGTTCAATTGAATAAAAGAATTGCAGACACATTTCACAGACAGAGGAACGCGGACCGCACAAAAAGGCACGCGGTCTGCGCAGTTTACTGATTCACACAATGGTTTCTCTGAATGAACCAACGCGGTCCGCACTGTTTTGCGTTGCGGCCGCGTAACTTCAACGCGGACCGTATAGAGATGGACGCGGACCGCACAGGTGAACTGCCAAAATGGTGACTTCTCTGAACTTTTCATACGCGGTCCGCACTGTTTTGATGCGCGGCCGCGCTAGACTCATGCGGACCCTATAGAAATGTCACACGGACCGCATGTAGGCGATTCATCATAGCACACACAAAAACCACGCGGACCGCGCAAAAATGTTGTGCGGCCGCATAGGGCAAATTTAACTGAGGCGGAATTTTTTTTCTCTTTAAGTCCCATTTTGATCGGAATTTGACCCCTCAGTGTCCCTACTCAATTAATTACATGGATTTATGCCCCTAAGTCACACTAAACAGTAGAAATCCAAACTAACAGTCATTAAGAAGAAAAAATGAAAATAAGAAGTTATACTAGTAGAGAGTAATGAGAAGAAACAAAAAATTAGGCTATGCATGAAATGAACAAGATTTGTTACCAGGGATTAGTGAAAAATCGACTAAATGAGCAGGGAGTGCGGATGAACAGTGAAAATTTAGAGCTCCAGATGAAAATTTGCGAAAAGGTTCAAATGAGGCCCAAGGCTTCTATTTATAGAAAAACCCTGGGGCTTTCAGCTTACCTACCAGCGCGGCCGCACAAAAATGGCCGCGGTCCGCGCTGGTTTCTTTTAGTCACATTTTGACTACTCAGCCCACGCGGACCGCACTGCTTTGATGTGCGGTCGCGTGGGAGTTTATCAGAGACTTGGTAATTCCAGCTTCTCACACGCGGACCGCACAGAAAGGGACGCGGACCGCGTTGAATTTTTTCTGAGGATGAACTCACTGCTGCTCAAGCCCACGCGGACCGCACTGCTTTGATGCGCAGCCGCGTGGGGCAATTTCTATGGATTGATCATTTTTTTGTACTTCTTCCCTGCACTGGTTCAACAAAATCCCTGCAACACTTCACAAATTATCAGCTCAAAAATCCTACTCTACAACAGAAAAACAAAGAAAAGGAAAAAGACATGGGTTGCCTCCCACGAAGCGCCTGATTTAACGTCGTGGCACGACGCATGTTAACATCACAGTCATTTTAAATGAATGCGCGCCACCACGTGGCTGTCATCAATCTTTCCCAAATAATGCTTGACGCGATGCCCATTGACTCGGAAGACTTCACCATTTTTATTTTTGAGATTAATGGCACCAAAGGGAGTTATCCCAACCACTTCAAAAGGGCCGCTCCACTTGGACTTCAACTTGCCCGGAAATAACCTCAACCGGGAATTGAAAAGAAGAACCATATCACCCATTTTGAATTCCTTCCCTCTGGCATACTTGTCATGAAGGTACTTCATCTTATCCTTATACAAGGACGAGCTGGAGTAAGCATGAAACCTAAACTCATCAAGTTCATTCAATTGCTCCACCCGAAGGTTCGCAGCTACATCCCATTCTAAGTTCAACTTTTTCAGCGCCCACATAGCTTTATGTTCCAATTCTACCGGAAGATGACAAGCCTTCCCAAACACCAACCGATACGGTGACATACCAATCGGCGTCTTGAAAGCTGTACGATAAGCCCAAAGAGCATCATCCAACTTCTTCGACCAGTCAGTCCTATTTGCATTGACAGTTTTGGATAGAATACTCTTAATCTCACGGTTGGACACCTCAACTTGGCCACTCGCTTGAGGATGATAAGGAGTGGTTACCTTGTGATTTACCCCATACTTGGCTAGCAGAGAGTCAAAAGCCCGGTTGCAAAAATGAGAACCCCCGTCACTAATTATGGCACGTGGAGTGCCAAACCTCGTGAAGATACTCTTTTTCAAAAATGCCACCACACTTCGAGCTTCATTATTTGGCAAAGCTATGGCCTCAACCCATTTCGACACATAGTCAACCGCTACCAAGATGTAAGTGTTGCCACAGGAACTTACAAATGGTCCCATAAAGTCTATCCCCCAAACATCAAAGATGTCAACCTCTAGAATTGTGTTAAGGGGCATCTCATCTTTTTTCGAAATCCCTCCGGCACGTTGGCATTCATCACATCTTTTCACAAAGTCACCGGCATCCTTGAACAACGAAGGCCAATAGAAACAACAACTCAACACTTTAGACGCCGTCCTTGCTCTGCCATGATGGCCACCATAGGGCGAAGAGTGACAAGCTTCCACAATACTCAGTTGCTCATCTTCAGGAACACACCGGCGAATTACACCATCGGTGCAGATTTTAAAAAGATACGGCTCATCCCAATAGTAATCCAAGCAATCCCGCTTGAGCTTCTTCCTTTGGTTAGAAGAGAGCTCATACGGAACCACACCGGTAACAAGGTAATTGGCAATGTCGGCAAACCATGGCATGCCTAGCATTGAGACCGAGAGGAGTTGTTCATCCGGAAAAGCATCATTTATCTCAAGGCCGTCCAAAGGCCTCCCTTCCTCCTCCAATCGAGACAAGTGGTCCGCCAATTGGTTTTCATTACCTTTTCTATCAATGATCTCCAAATCAAATTCTTGAAGAAGAAGCACCCATCTCATTAACCTCGCTTTAGAATCTTTCTTCGTCATCAAATACCTAAGGGCGGCGTGATCGGTATGAATAATCACTTTGGCCCCCATAAGGTATGGGCGAAACTTCTCCATGGCAAAAACAATGGCAAGCAATTCCTTTTCGGTGACCGTATAGTTCCTTTGAGCTTCATTCATTGTCTTACTTGCTTAGTACACCGGATGGAACATCTTGTTGATTCTTTGGCCCAAAACCGTCCCCACCGCAACATCACTAGCGTCGCACATGAGCTCAAAGGGCAAGCTCCAATTTGGTGCGGTAAAAATGGGGGTAGTCGTCAACTTTTGCTTTAGAAGCTCGAAAGCCTCCATACATTTCTCATCAAACACATATTTGGCAGCTTTCTCAAGCAATTTACACAACGGGTTAACTACCTTAGAGAAGTCTTTGATGAATCTTCGGTAGAAGCCCGCGTGTCCAAGAAAACTCCTCACCCCTTTGACAGAAGTAGGGGGAGGGAGCTTCGAGATAACCTCAATTTTCTCTTTATCAACCTCAGTCCCTCTTTTTGAAATTTTGTGACCCAACACAATGCCTTCTTCTACCATAAAATGGCATTTCTCCCAGTTGAGAACCAAGTTTGTATCTTAGCATCGGACCAATACACGATCCAAGTTTTGCAAGCAATCACCGAAAGAGTCCCCGACCACACTAAAATCATCCATGAAGACCTCCAAAATGTCTTCCACCATATCGGTGAAGATTGCCATCATACATCGTTGGAAAGTCGCCGGTGCATTACATAACCCAAATGGCATTCGAGAGAAGGCGAATGTGCCATAAGGACATGTGAAAGTTGTCTTTTCTTGGTCTTCCGGGGCAATGAGAATTTGGTTATAGCCTGAATACCCATCCAGAAAACAATAGAAAGCCCGGCCTGCAAGACGATCAAGCATTTGGTCCAAGAACGGCAGTGGGAAATGATCCTTTCTAGTCACCTTGTTCAACTTCCGGTAGTCCATGCATACCCTCCAACCCGTCACAGTGCGAGTCGGAATAAGTTCATTATTGTCATTAGTCACCACAGTCATTCCTCCCTTCTTTGGCACACATTGCACTGGAGAAGTCCACGAACTATCAGAAATTGGGTACACCACACCGGCGTCAAGCCACTTGATGACTTCCTTTTTAACCACCTCTTGCATGGCTTCATTGAGTCTCCTTTGATGTTCAAGAGACGTCCTAGCATCATCCTCCAATATTATCTTGTGCATGCAAAATGCGGGGCTAATACCCTGAATATCCTCCAAGGTCCATCCAATTGCCCGCTTGCGGTTTTGAAGAACCACCAAAGTGGCTTCAACCTGCACGTTAGTCAAGCAAGAAGAAAGTATAACCGGAAAAGTAAAATTAGGACCAAGAAATTCATACCTGAGGTGAGGAGGAAGTGGTTTCAACTCTAACACCGGTGGCTCCTCAATAGATGGCTTGGTGGGAGGAGTTTTGCGATTTTCAAGATCAAGAGATAACTTCCTCAATTCATAAGAATATGAGCCCATGCCATGTAATGCATTCACACACTCCACCCATCTAGCATCATCATCAACATCCATGTTCAATAGCATGGCCTCAAGTGGGTCCTCAACATTAGCCATAGCGCTTGTGTCATCCACTATCACTGCCGTGACAATGTCAACAAACGAGCACACCTCGTTACTATTTGGTTGCCTCATTGATTTGCATACGTGAAACACCACCTTTTCATCACCAACACGGAAGGTCAATTCTCCCGCTTCCACATCAACCAAGGCCTTTCCCGTAGCTAGGAAGGGCCTCCCAAGAATGATAGGCACCTCAAAATCCACTTCACAATCCAAGATCACGAAATCGGCTGGCAATATGAACTTATCAACACGAACAAGGACATCATCAATAATTCCCAAAGGCCGCTTCATTGATCGGTCCGCCACTTGAAGCCTCATAGAAGTTGGACGAGGTTGTCCGATTCCCAAGGTCTTGAAGACCGAATATGGCATTAAATTGATACTTGCCCCCAAGTCGCAAAGGGCTTTTGCAAAGTCGGCACTTCCAATGGTACATGGGATAGTGAATGCGCCGGGATCCTCAAGTTTTGGAGCCATAGAATGCACAATTGCGCTCACTTGATGGGTCATCTTGATTGTCTCACACTCCATTGATCTCTTTTTTGTAACCAAATCTTTCATGAACTTTGCGTATCCCGGCATTTGCTCGAGTGCCTCCACCAAAGGCACATTGATAGTCAAACTCTTCATCATTTCAATAAAATTCTTAAATTGGTTGTCACCCTGTTGCTTGGCCAACCGTTGAGGGTAGGGCGGCGGAGGTCTAGGCAAGGGTGCCTTGGCTTTTGGCACTACCGGTTCGGGCATATCAATGACGTGTTCCCTAGACGGGTTCACGGCCTCTTGAGTCTCCTCCTCACCCTCATCAATTGCATTTATCCTATCATCATTTGCACTTGGTTCGACAACATCCTCCACTACCAACGGAATCTCATCATTTTGCAACTCATCTTCATCTACCGGAACTCGGTTATCTCTTGAGGCATGCACATCACCGCCTCTTCCACTTTGTGTTGTCACTGCCATCACATGATTGTTGTGCCCTCCCTTGGGGTTTACTACTGTGTCACTTGGTAAAGCACCCTTTGGGCGAGTATTTAAAGATTGAGAGATTTGGCCTAATTGCACTTCCAAGTTCCTGATAGATGTGTTATGTGAAGCTAATTGGGCCTCAGAATCTTGACTTTTTTTCATCATTTGTTCGAACATGCTCTCTATTCGACTCATGTCATTGCCCGACGAACTCAACCCTTGAGATTGGAACGGAGGCGGGTTATTGGGCTGTTGATACATTGGGGACCTTTGATAGCCTTGCCCCCTATTACCTTGACCACCATTGTTGTTGTTCCAATTGTTGTTCCCGCTCCAATTTCCTTGATTCCCAGAATTATTGTTCCCCCAATTGCCTCCTTGATTGTTGTTGTAATTCCAATTGCCGCCTTGTTGATTGCCCCAATTACCTTGGGGTCTCCATTGCTGATTCCCTTGGTTGCCTCTATTCCCTTGGTAGTTGTTGACATATTGGACTTCCTCACTTTGGTCATCAAAACCTTCATTCGAATACCCACCACCATCATTGTTGTTGTCATATTGTTCACAATTACCTTGAGGTTGTTGTCCTCTTTGCCTCCTTTTCAACATAGAAACACCTTCCATTGCATTGACTTGGCGCGGGTTTTGGACTTGTTGTAATTGCGCCTTTGCTAATTGATTCATAGTTGTTGTAAGTTCGGCTATCGCTTGACCATGATCGTGCAATTCCTTGTGCAAATAGATGACCGTGGGGTCACCTTGTGGCACGTTTGCTCGGCTTTTCCATGCCGAAGAGGTGTCGGCCATTTCATCAAGTACATCACATGCCTCTTGGTAAGAAAGTTTCATAAAATTCCCTCCGGCCAATTGGTTCACAATGCATTGATTTGTGGTGTTGATGCCCCGATAAAAAGTTTGTTGAATCATAGCCTCGGTCATGTCGTTATTAGGGCACTCTTTCACCATTGTTCTATATCTTTCCCATATTTCATGCAAAGGTTCTGTTGGCTCCTGCTTGAAAGCTAGAATTTCATCCCGAAGAGCCGCCATATGACTTGGAGAGAAGAACTTGGCAATAAATTTGTCCGCCAATTCATCCCATGTTGTGATAGAATGATTGGGGAGCCTTTCTAACCAATCCAATGCTTTACCCCGAAGAGAGAACGGGAAAAGCCTCAATCTCAACGCGTCCTCGGACATGTTTGTCTGCTTGCTACCCCAACAAGTATCCACAAACCCCTTCAAGTTCTTGTAGGCATTTTGATCGGAGGCACCCGTGAAATAACCTCGTTGCTCGAGCAAGGTCAGCATAACATTTGTGATTTGAAAGTTCCCCGCCTGAATTCGGGGAGGAACAATAGCGCTGGCATATCCTTGATTTGGTAGAACTCTGGGAGCCATTCTCGGCGGTTGCGGAGGAGGGTCTGGAATGTTGTTGTTCTCATTTGCATTTATATTGACATTCCGGCCTCTCCGTGGAAGTTGAGGTAAGACCTCATCTTGTTCTAGATCTTCTACCTCCTCCCCCGCTATCACATTGCCGAGAGGGTCATTTGCATTAAGAGCCATGGTACCTGATTGATCAACACACAAAATTAGTGAATAAGAAGGAAAGAGAAGCAAAACACAATACTAGCTACATAGATAGTCAACACCGTAAAGTTCCCCGGCAACGGCGCCAAAAAGTGATCACAGCAGACTCAACCTAAGGATGAGTGGGCGCTAATACTTTTACCCAATAGCGATATCGGGGTCGATTTTTCACAGGGAACTTCAAATTGGAGTCGAGTATTTGTATGGTCTAGGATAGTGTTTTAGCTCATAATTGATCTTCTAACATTTTTGGTTTTCTTTTGTTTAAGAGCTACTATTTATCAACTACAGTTGTAAAGCTAGGTTATGCTAAAATTAGGATTCTAAATTGTATGCAAGATAGATAAAATCACTAGGGATGCAACATTTACCTAGATGGTCCACTAACGGGTAGAAATTCCTAATGCAAGAATGACGAATATGGGGCTTATGCTATAACCGTTGCACCTTTTACACCCACTCTCACACCTCTCGGTAGAGAGAGTGATTTTGCCCAATTGACTCTCTCGAGACCAATTGGGTAGGCTAATTTGCCCAAGCAACTTATGGTTCAAGTTGGGTAATTACTCTCTCGAGGTTTAACCCGTTAATTGGGACTACCATTCTCATGGGTCCATCCCGATTCCTTGTTGGAGTTAATCTTGAGGTCATAGACTCTCTTTCTCAAGAAGAGTCAAGACCCACTAAGCTAGACTTAGTGTTTGCAACCACCAAATCTTAGTGAAAACTTAAGATTAATCCAAATAGCAAACACCCAACATCATTCATGCACTAAACAATCACACCCATCAATTTCCCACACTAGGGTTGAGCCACAACCCTAGCTAATGGGTTTAGCTAGACATAGTAGTAACAAAAATCAAAGAAATAATAGATGAAATTGACATAATAGTTAACTACAATGTTAATCTACTTGATTCCCCTTTAAAACTAGAAAAAATGGCCCAAAATAGGCTAATAATAGGGTAACACGAGTTCAGCTGCTCTCTACTCTCGAACCGCCTTCCTCAAAAAACTCTGTGCTAAAAAGTAAAATGTTCTATTTATACTTCACAGGAAAAACCGGACAAAAATACCCCTGAGGGTCTGGCGCGGACCGCGCACAAATGACGCGCGGCCGTGTAGGGCTCTGGGTCTTCATTACTTGCATCTGGTACTGGGGGCGCGGACCGCACAAAAGTGACGTGCGGCCGCATGAACTTCATCCACGCGGACTGCACTGATTAGGTGCGCGGTCGCATGAGCTTTTGTCTCGAGTGGTTGCTTCTCTGATTCTCTTAGGTGCGGACCGCACAAAAAGGGACGCGGACCGCGTTGGAACTGGGTGCGGACCGAGCAGCTTATCTTAAAAATATCATGGCCTCTGAACTTTCCTGCGCATCCGCGTGGCAAAACAGTGCGGTCCGCGTAGGTTGAACTTGGATATGCCCAGCTTTTGAACTCTCCTGCGCGGCCGCGTGGCAGAACAGTGCGGACCGCGCAGGGCCTTTTGATCCCCCCTTTCAGTTGTCTCTTGACACTCGGCAGATTTCACTCCTTTTTTGAGCCAATCTTTAGTATTTGTCATCTTGTCGCTCAAACCTGCAATCAAGTGTCATTTGTAAGCATTTTGGGACTATTATATGGCAATAAATGCACAAAGCTCAGGTAAGAATGGGTATAAAAAACATGCAGAAATCGCAGTTATCACATACCTTATCACAATCTTTCCAATCACCAAGTTGAACTCGCCTTCTCGCACCTTAATCTACAACAATGATAATAATACCATCATTATGTTACGAAAGGTACAACTATCGCACAACGAACGACAAGCTTATTTAATATTAAAACGGGCAGCATCTCCCCTATAATCCTTACTTCCTCCAAATTCAAGATAGCATCAACAACACAAGAACACAACAATAACAACATATATACATTATTTTCCAACCTTATATACACCATCAAATACTACAACATCCTAACACACCCAATCTCTTCATACACAAAACGACCATCGTAGTACTATCAAACGACTCAGAATGTTACGATGAACGACCAGACCACCACCATACATTTATATGGTATTTCTCCAAACCCTTCCTCCTCCAAAACGCCACAAAAAAGTAGTAAAACACGCATCCCAATAGCAACACAAAACAGTCCACGAAACAGTCCGCTACAATTGAATAACTCGAACTCATGGCTTCTGATCATCGTCCCGTGAGTTCTTACAAGTATAGAACGATTTACCATGAATTTACAACAGATAAAATGGATGAAAGAGAGAAGTAAACATACCTTATTTGTTGGATAACTCAGCTCCTATCTTGGTTATTCAAACTCTAGGTTTTACCTCCAATTAGAACTTGAAAGGGAGAGAAAATCAATTAGGGTTTGTGGGTAGATTTTGGGAGGACGTTTGCAGGGGTTTAGGTCTGGTTATTTGTGATATATAATGAGGTTTTTATTACAGTATATAAGCCCATAAATGGGCTCTGTGGCTGACCCAAAATTGCCTCTTTTTGGGCTCTCATTTAACCAAGTAGGCGACACACCTACTTGTCACCTAGCAGCCTGCGTAGTCTCGCAAAAATGCATATATCTATCGACTACAATGTCGTATTGATAAACGGTTTAATGAATTAGAAAATAAACTCATATAGCTTCAATTTTATGGGTGGAACACCCCATAACTCTAAGTATATTGGGAGAAAATCGCAGTTATATTTGACCTAAGTTTCAACACATTTATAAATGTAACTTGTGATGACTTTTTCCAACTTTTGTTCCACAACTCGCTTGACTTCAAAGTATAACACACGTCTATCATACGAATAAAATAACTCATAACATAATCTCCTTATAATTTTAAACACCTTATTCTCTCCCCAAAATTACATGTTACAGCATTCCCAACTTGTCGACTTTCGACGAAACTTATTTTCTTCAATTCATTTAGCTTCGAAGCCTTCAAACCCTCTTGGTACTTGGTATTCATGATCTTAAATATTTGTAACCTTCATTGTAACATGATTAACTTACTTTATGTACTTTCAATGTTGATCTCATTTTTGAGCTTACATCAACTGACTTACAAATACTCTCACGTACGAAACACATGGGGTGTAACATCATTCCCCCCCTTTGGAACATTCTTCCTCGAATGTTGATTGATGCGCCTATTACTCTCATAACCCATAGATCTTACAAATATTTTAATAATGTCCTTGCTATCTAGGCAACTGTTTTGTGTATAAATTCAAAGGTTAGGGCATTTCCCCCTTTAGGTCTCTTTCTCACACCATTACTTGTTGTCGGAATTCTTGAAATCTCGTAGTTGTTACGACCTTCTATCATGTAGCATATATGTGCTCCTATGCGACTCTTCTCTCCTACTTCCTCCAGCTTTTAGCCAATCTCTAGGCTTCACTTTGTGTATATATACAGAACTATGGCAAGTTGTTCTTCTAGGCATCTATAGGTGTATTGAAGTCCTTCGCTTGGTAATTTGTTGAACTTACGACGGTTGCTATATCTTGTTTCATAGCCTTGTATATCTATCCTTATGGCTTTACAACATCTAGATGGGTTATACTATACCATAACACTTACTTCGGTTTATAATTACCGAGGTTTGTTACCCAACTCCAGGTTACTCTCTTGCTGATTATCCTATATGTATAAATCTAAGTCCTTTAGTGCTTCCTCATTACTATTCATCTTAAAAATAACAAACAAATCTCATCTCGTACTTTGGAAATTGTACCCATCTATTGTTGATTTACCTTAATGTTGATCTATAATCACCATTGATCACTTGAAACCTCTTTTATAATACATGTCGTTAGGGCTCACGTTGCATCGATGAACATCTGAAGTTAATGCCTGATCTACCTAGGGACGATACAATACTTCATTAACCGTATTTCATAGCATCCCAACGTGATTCACCTTATGGGGGTATTTTAATCCTGTACAATTCATGAAATCCCTTTTCTTTGAATCATTCCCCAATCAAAGGTCTAAACGTCATCCTCTTATCTATCACCATTACACCCTTATTTTACCATTAGGACAACATTCCATCTTTTCTAAATTCTCCTGTCTTAAACTCCTCTGAGTTCACTCATTCTACACTAAGCTTTTTATAACTTTATGGAAACCATCAGCTCTCTTGTTGTGATGGGTTTAATCACGAGGACTTACCTATTCTCATCACCTTCTCACTCACCTTTGTTTAACCTTACCCTTGTCTACCTAAAACCTTTTTGCTCTACCATACTTTAGCTTGCGACTTACATATATCTATTTATACTACTCGCAACCTCCCTTTAACTTGCTAGCACCATAGATTTCCTTATGTTATTCTAGAACTTCAAGTGAGACATCATATCATCTCTAACTCTTCTTTACTCTCTTACTAGTCCTCTCTGTATCTACAAACCATAATCTAGAAAATATGCCACTAACCACACCACTATCATTTCTTGATACAGCATTACGACGCTTCCAGCCCTCTATCTGATATTTAGATTATTTGTAACCTTTTGTATTCGGGCACCTCGTACCTTCTTCACATGTACCTTACTTATCTTTAAATCTTGCATCATATATTCTGTCTCTTTCATAACCTCCCTTCCAAATATGTGGAATTCACATCTACAACTTGAAGCTCTACTATAATACTTGTACCTCTAGTGCATACACGATCCGGTGGGAGCTTCATATTTAATTCTTATGAGGTTGGTACTGTTCTAACTAGATTTATCGTACAGCCGTTATAGAATATGGTCATTGTACTATCTCTTTTGTACCTCTAATATTTAGAATGATTTTACAATGTTCTAAATCACCATTTCTATTCTCATCAGGGTCTAATAATCAGACTCCTAATTCACTTAGCTAATGTAACTCTTGAGTTTCCTCTTCTATCTCATCCTTTAGGTAGGCTTACTTATCTTCCGATCTGCGGCTCAGGGTATTAGTTATTACTTTAACCCCTCGTGGACGCTATGGAACATCTATGATATAACCTTCTAGCAATTCAAACTTTTGTCTGTGACGTTGACTCAATTCTTTTTTTAGCTTATACTGGAGTCTCCTATAGCTGTATCATTGTCAACATATATGCTGCATGGATAACACTCCGAAATATTAAGTGTGTTCATAATGTAACTAACTTTGTGTCATAGATCGAATTCCTTTCGTGCCTTCTCAGCTTTTATTAAAAGTAAGCAATTACCTTTCTTGGTCGTTCTGCCACTTGTTGCATGAATACTTGGCTTATCTTAGTGCCCACATATATTGGTATTTTGTGCAACTCATATGATCTCGAATATTACTTGGGATTTTACTTCTCGTTCCTTAGTCACGATAGGTGCCACTTTATTATGGAGAGCATACAATGTCGTAGTGAGACTGTTGTTCCAATATCATTTTTTATTTAGGTCACTATGCTTATGTTGATGCCTTCTTCCTTATTTCCTGAGTTAATCTTTCATTATAGCACTTAGGGGAGATCCTCTGACTCTTGTAAAAATGCGAGCTTATTACACTCTATACTCGACAGAATTTTTGATGTTCTTACTCGCCTATAATTATCCTTAGTTACTTACCTCTGTGCCCTTGTGCTCGTTGGGTTATTTTGAACCCAAATTTTGATAGTCTCCCCAGTGGCACTCTTTTTTTTCTTTACGTAACACTTATATTGTACTTTCTACTACCCCAACTCTTATCTGAATATTTCTTGAGGGTTACGATCTCGTATATGAGAGACTGAATTTCCTATGTTGGGTTTCACTACGTTTATCTTGCATGATCTAATAATTTATCTGAGACCTCTTGTCTAGCCATAACCAAGCTTTTTCTAAATCAATCCTAACTACTCATCAATCCATGCTCATATTTATATTCTGTGTAACCTCTCTTGGGTTATGTCTTTTGTCTTAACTTACCTTTTGCACTGGCTCCTAATGTATCAAATGCCCATTCACACTTATTTATCAATAACATCCTGGCCGGGAACCCTTACTGCCGCTCCCCGGCATAGTGCTTGCATAGTGTTCTGGAGTTATAGTATATATGTATGATCTGAATAAACTCAATCTCACTCCTTTCGCCTTTTTACCGTATTACTCCTTTACTATTCCGTAGCTACCTGAACCACTTAACTCTGACTTAATACCATATCACCCCATCTTCCCCCCTTTAGGGGAGTAATAACATTTAATTCTATGAAGATTCACCTACAAATATTTCACCTATTTATCTTCGGCGTCTTTTCACGTCCTCACTGACTCTTACTCGCCTTGCAGTAGCCCTTCTCTACCAGGGATAACTAAATTTCTTACGTGCGAGGATGACACCTAGTGTAACTAGTTGTGACGACCCGACCCATAGTCTCGTGAGTTACCGCCCCGTTTTCCCCATTTCCTATTTCTTTATGCTTCTTATCAGTGTTGGGTGTGAACGAGTTGATTCGGAAAGGTTTTGAAAGTAATTGAGATACTTAGTCTCTTTTAAGAAGGCTTAAGTTGAAAAGGTCAACCGGACGTTGACTTATGAGTTAGAGGGCTCGGATGTAAATTCCGACGGTTCGGTTAGCTCCGGGAGATGATTTGTGACTTAGGAGTGTGATCGGAAGTAATTTTGGAGGTCCGGTGTAGAATTAGGCTTGAATTGGCGAAGTTAGTATTTTGGCGAATTCCGGTTGATATGTGAGATTTTGATCCGAGGGTCGGGATGGAATTCCGAGAGTTGCTGTAGCTTCGTTATGTCATTTGTGATGTGTGTGCAAAATTTCAGGTCATTCGGACGTGGTTTGGTTGGGCTTTTGATCGAATGCGTGTTTTGAAAGTTTTAAAAGAACTTAGGCTTGAATTCGATGTAATTCGATGATTTTAGTGTTAGTTGAGGTGTTTTGATGATTGAAGCAAGTTTGATAATGTTTTAAGACATGTTGTAATATTTTGTTAGAGTCCCGAGGGGCTCGGGTGAGTTTCGGAATGGTTTCGGGCCATTTTAGGCCAATTTAACTTGCTGGATTTTGACAGCAAGGTTCGAAAATTTCGATGCGAGGAGCATAATTTGGAAGCTTATATCTCGTAATCTATAAGGAATCAGAAAATGTATAAAACATGAAAGTTGTAGCCCTTGTAGTCTAGTTTCCAGAAATATAAACCATTCAACATTTGGATATTTGTACAGAAAGTAAAGCTGTTTTGAAATTTCCCAGAAATTTCTGATGCGAGGAGGCTAATTTGGAAGCTTATATCTCGAAATATATATGGAATCGGAAAATGTATAAAACATGAATGTTGTAGCCCTTGTATTCTAGTTTCCAGAAATTTAAACCATTTGTCATTCGGACATTTGTACAGAAAGTTATAATCGATTGAATAAGGGCTAGCAAAGCTGTTTTGAAATTTCCCAGAAATTTCTGATGCGAGGAGGTTAATTTGGAAGCTTATATCTCGAAATATATATGGAATCGGAAAATGTATAAAACATGAAAGTTGTAGCCCTTGTATTCTAGTTTCCAGAAATTTAAACCATTTGTCATTCGGACATTTGTACAGAACGTTATAATCGATTAAATATGGTTGGTAAAGCTGTCTCTGGTGGACTTTTAGTGACGACTTTTAGTGACGAAACTGGACTTTTAGTGACGGGCGGACAGAAACTTAAGGACCAAAAATGCTCATTTCTTCATTTTCGTTTTGGGATTTTTGGAGCTCGTTTCTTGGGCGATTTTGAGGTGTTCTTCACGATTTCAACTCAAGTAAGTATCCTATACTCGAAAGTGTTTATATTACATAAATCTATGGTTATTTTCATCGTTTAATTCGGATTTAAATGGAAGAAATTGGAATTTTTGCAAAACTTTTCAAAAATGAAAAATTAAGATTTGGAGGTCAAGTTGTTGTCGAAATTTGATAATTTTGGTATGGTTGAACTCATATCAGAATGGGTTGTCGGATTTTATGAGTTTCGCCGGATTCCGAGACGTGGGCCCCACGGGCGAATTTTGAGTGCAATTTCGGATTTTTAATGGAAAATGTAGAATTCCATATGGAATTAATTCCTATAATTTTTACTGATTGAATCGAATTATTGTGGCTAGATTCGAGGCACGTGGAGGCCAATTCGAGGGGCAAAGGCTTCGCGAGCTAAAGAAGTAGCCGGTTCGTGGTGAGTAATTGATGTCCTGAGGGTTTGAAACCCCGGAATTTCACATCGTAACGCTATATTGAGGTTACTTGCACGCCGGATAACGGGCGTGGGGTAGAGCACCATTGGGGATTGTGACTTGGTCCGTCCTGAGAGATGTTTTTACCGTGTTTTCTACTTGAACTAAATTGAGAATCATCCTTACTTAGATTTGATTGTTACATTTGGGCTTCTTGCCAATTATTTGAATCCTTCAGGGATTGATATCACTGTTTTCGCATATTTTGCATATCATTTGATCTCAGTCCAAGGTTTTAAATACTGTTTTGCAAACTCAACCATCTTTCTAAGATTTGAAAACTTAAATGATATTTCTAAATGATATTTCGGGCTGAGAACTATTGTTTTATGAATGCCCAAGGGGCTTATGATGATTTCTGGACTGAGTATGGATCGGGCTGCGCACCGCAGCAGTGTTACATTGATATTGAGGCCTAGAGCCTGGTTGATTACATTGATATTGAGGCCGAGAGCCTGGTTGATTACATTGATATTGAGGCCGAGAGCCTAGGTGATTATACCGATATTGATATGAGGCCGAGGGCCTAGATTTGATGCCACAAGATGGCTTGATATTGCGCTTGGGCTGTAGGAGCCCCTCCGGAGTCTGTGCACACCCCTAGTGAGCGTCGTCGACGATAAATAAATATGGATGGCTCGGGCTACACGCCGCAGTGGGTACCAGACGGTACCGTCATATGCATTGCATTGCACTCATGCATTTATTCCTTATCTGCATTATCTGCCATAATAATTATGTGCTCTTATTTCATTGACTGGTTTCTTCATACTGTTCTGAGCCTGAGGGCTGATACTGTTCTGAGATACTGAGCCCGAGGGGCAGATTTCTACTTATTATTTTGATACTGAGCCCGAGGGGCAGATTTCTACTTATTATTTTGATACTGAGCTCGAGGGGAAGATTTCTAATTATTATTTTGATACTGAGCCCGAGGGGCATATTTCTACTTGTCATTTTACTGCCAAATTACCTGTTTTACTGGTTTAAAAGAAATTTCACATGATATTTCACTGAATTGTTATTTTAAATGATTTCACTGCTTCTGTATAGAATGTTGTGTGCCTTAACGTGTTTTTCTTACCTTCAGTCATTATTTATATTTATTACTCACTGAGTCGGAGTACTCACATTACTCCCTGCACCATGTGTGCAGGTACAGGTATTCCTGAGGCATAGAGCAAGTTTTCTGCTATTCAGTTTTCATCGATGTTATCGAGGTAGCTGCATGGCGTTCGCAGACCCGTTTTCTCCCTTATCTTCTGTTATTTATGATATCTTTAGACTTTGTTCCTAATTCCATACTTTGTAGAATTTTAGTAAACTCTGTAGTAGCTCATGACTTGTGATACCCCGGTTAGGGCTAAGTTGGGTTGGATTTCCGTATTTTATCTATACTTTCCGCTATTGGATATTATTAAACCATGTTTATACTATAATTATGTTAATTAATTGTCTTAAAAGGATGAATTGGGTTGAATGACTGGCCTTGTCTTCATGAGAGGCGCCATCACGACCAGGTTCGGGAATTGGGTCGTGACACTAGCACACTTAGTTCCTTAAGCTTAACTCTGCTCACAGTTCTTTCTTTAGGGAAGCATCTTCCTGAATGACTTTTAAAGGTTATTCTTCTATTGTCCATTCTATCTTTGCCAGAAACAATCTCTGAAATTCTCATGATGCTGACTATTATCGAATCCTTCGGTCCCTAAATCATGTTTGATTTATCTTGTTTACTAGCCTATGATGATTTCCATCACTCTGGGGTCTAACTTAGCTTTCTAGTAATCATGTTGGAGTCACCAACTCATTTTCGAAATACAGATATGACTTTATGGAATATACTCTTTTATAGTCTCAAAACCTTCCATCTCTTGTCTTTTCTTTCACTTGACCATAGACTCTGTCATCCTACTATATTTTGAGTTACTGTTATCACACATTTATCATACTTTACTCATAATGCTTCATGTACTCTCTTCTTATTCTCCTGCTAATACTTCTGTCTATTGCATTATTTTGAAAACTTCAACAAAACATTGTTTCACCTTTAGCTCCCCTAGCTCAATCCACCATTTCGGGTTACTCTAACCCAAGCTAGATCCTGATATCTCATCCTTCTCTTAAACTATACATGTTAGCTCCCATAGGGCATAACTGAGATGGGTTTGGCCAATTGTACATACCTCTATTTCTGTTGAAGGTAACTTAGAATCCTTTTATTTCTCTGCCTGACGTGAAAATTTGGATAATCTTCATTAACTAGGTAACTCGTACCCTTCTTCACCTTGCTTATGTTACCTGTTGAAACTTATACTTTTACCTTCTGATATTCTCATGGCCTATTATTCGCGGGGTATGTTAGATATTCCCGTCTAAGGGTAAGTGGGAAATTCGCAAATCTGGTATGCACGATCTAATGGGGTCTCAAACTAGGCCACTTTGTCAAGAATTCTCTCTCTACTTATGCCCTTGCATACTGTTGTATTAGCCCTCTAGCTAGATGTAATTTATCTAATTGTAAGTACTCTATACCATTAGCAAATATAGGTCCTGGCCCGAACTCTTATGACTCAGCTCTATAGCACGACTTGGATTTGAAAGAAGGGTAACAGACTTCTAAATGCCATGTAGCTTCCCGTTTATATAATGTGGTAGACAACACATCTATAAACAAGGCTCTACTAGACACGGCTTGTAGACTCCCTAGGATAGAACTGCTCTGATACCAAGTTTGTCATGCCCCAAACTTGAAGAGGCGTGGCCGGCACCCGGTGCCGTACTCGGCCTGCGCATACCACTCTGTAACTGTGGTCTCTGGAGGGGTAACCCTCAACTTAGGCCGATGAGGCCATATTCTGAATCGTTTGAAAATAACATCTCTCTCATCTGTGGGGGTAAACATACCCAAAAGCTCATATATATATATATATATATATATAAAACTGTGGAGGCTGACGAGGCCGCCATGAACATCTACTGATATACAAACTATACATGATTGTCTACAAGCCTTTAGAGATAACTGAACTGTACCATGGTCGGGACAAGGCCTTGACCTACCCATCAAACATGTATATATATACAATGGACTCCATGGGCCAGACCTGGAAACTCTGAAGAAGTGGAGCTTACCAACTAAGCTGATGTTTGATTCAGTCTGCTGGGAGGGTCTATCTAACTGTCAATGAGGACCTGCAAGCATGAAATGCAGCATCCCCGGCAAAAGGGACATCAGTACGAAATAAAGTACCGTGTATGTAAGGCAACAGGATAACTGCAAGCTGAAACTGAACTGATAATATAATAACTGAAAGTAACTGGGAGTCAAAAATAATCTAAAGATATGCTTACCTACTGATACTGACTCAACTCTCTCAATAAAGTAAGTAAAATAGTTGTCCAACCTTATAAGGCTTGGTATGTGTAACTGCTCTGCCATAGTAAGTTCACTCATAGGCGCTCGACCATACTAAGCTCTGTATCTCAACCATACCAGGCTCGCTCATAGGCGCTCGATCACAGTAGGCTCGGTATATAACTAACCATATGATCAGAGGTTTCCCAATAGGGGGCTGCCCATCGATTATAGCTCGATGGTAGTGAAAATACTATAATATTGTATATATATATATATAAACTCTCTGCTCTCTTGGCTGAAAGAAGAAAAACTAAACTGAATATGAAGTCCCGATAAGGGAGAATACTGTAACTTATGAGACTAGGATAGTGTATATAAATTCGGGAGTATAAACATCTCTTTATGTCTCGTTGTCAAACACATGTAGTTACTGGATCATGCCAAATAAAAGAAAGGTTTAGCCTTAACATACCTTATCACAATCTTTTCAATCACCAAGTTGAACTCGCCTCCTCGCACCTTAATCTACAACAATTATAATAATACTATCATTATGTTACGAAAGGTACAACTATCGTACAACGAATGACAAGCTTATTTTGTATTAAAACGGGCAACATCTCCCCTATAATCCTTACTTCCTCCAAATTCAAGATAACATCAACAACACAAGAACACAACAATAACAACATATATACATTATTTTCCAACCTTATATACACCATCAAATACTACAAAACAGCCCAACACACCCCAATCTTTTCATACACAAAACGACCACCGTAGTAATATCAAACGACTCTAAAATGTTACAAAGAATGACCAGTCCACCACCATAAATTTATATAGTGTTTATCCACACCCTTAATCCTCCAAAACTCCACAAAAAAGTGGTAAAATACACAGCCCAACAGCAACACAAAACAGTCCGCTACAAGTGAATAACTCGAACTCACGGCTTCCGATCAACGTCCCGTGAGTTCTTACAAGTATAGAACAACTTACCATGAATTTACAGAAGATAAAATGGATGAAAGAGAGCAGTAAACATACATTTTTTTTGGATAACTCAGATCCTATCTTGGTTCTTCAAACTCTAGGTTTTACCTCCAATTAGAACTTGAAAGGGAGAGAAAATCAATTAGGATTTGTGGGTAATTTTTGGGAGGAATTTTGCAGGTGTTTAGGTATGGTTATTTGTAATATATAATGAGGTTTATATTTCAAGAGATAAGCCCTTAAATGGGCTCTTTGGCTGACCCAAAATTGCCTCTTTTTGGGCTCTCATTTAACCAAGAAGGAGACACAGCTACTTGTCACCTAGCAGCCTGTGCAATCTCGCAAAAATTCATATATCTCTCTACTACGATGTTATATTGATAAATGGTTTAATGAGTTAGAAAATAGACTCATAGAGATTCAATTCTATGGGTGGAACACCCCATAACTCTAAGTATATTGGGAGAAAATCGCAGTTACATTTGACCTAAGTTTCAACACAGTTATGAATGTAACTTGTGATGACTTTTTCCAACTTTTGTTCCACAACTCGTTTGACTTCAAATCATAACACACGTCTATCATCGACTAGAATAACTCATAACATAATCTCCTTATAATTTTAAACACCCTATTCTCGCCCCAAAAGTACATGTTAAATCATTCCCAACTTGTCAACTTTCGATGAAACTTATTTTCTTCAATTCATTTAGCTTCGAAGCCATCAAACGCTCTTGGTACTTAGTATTCATGATCTTAATATTTGCAACCTCCATTGTAACATATTTAACTTACTTTATGCACTGTCAAAGTTGATATCATTTTTGAGCTTTCATCAATTGACTTACAATACTCTCACGTACGAAAACATGGGGTGTAACAACCTCGCATTTCTGGAGGGCAGTGCAGTGCGAGTTGGGAGCATGGGTCGAGTTGAGCATAACATTTCATCCTCAGACGAATGGACAGTCCGAGCGTACTATTCAAATTTTAGAGGATATGCTCCGAGCATGTGTTATTGACTTTGGAGGTTCTTGGGATCAGTTCTTGTCATTAGCAGAGTTTGCCTACAACAATAGTTATCAGTCGAGCATTCAGATGGCTCCCTATGAGGCATTATATGGTAGGCGACGTCGGTCGCCGGTTAGATGGTTTGAGCCGGGAGAGGCTCAGTTGTTGGGTACATACTTAGTACAGGATGCCATTGATAAGGTTAGGATTATTCAGGATAGACTTCGTACAACTCAGTCCAGGCAAAAGAGTTATGCTGACCGCAAGGTTCGTGATGTGGCATTCATGGTCGGAGAGCGAGTGTTGCTTCAGGTATCGCCTATGATGGGCGTGATGAGGTTTGGGAAGAAGGGAAAACTAAGCCCTATGTTCATTGGGCCTTTTGATATCCTTGATAGAGTAGGAGAGGTGGCTTACAGACTTGTGTTGCCGCCGAGTTTATCAGCTGTGCATCTAGTATTTTATGTGTCCATGCTTCGGAAGTATCACGACGATCCATTCCACGTGTTAGACTTCAGCACTGTCTAGTTGGACAAGGACCTGACCTATGAGGAGGAGCCGGTAGTTATTCTAGACCGGCAGGTTCGTCAGTTTAGATCGAAGAGTTATCCTTCGATTCATGTGCAGTGGAGAGGTCAGCCTATTGAGGTAACGACCTGGGAGTCCAAGTCCAATATAAAAAGCCGATATCCCCATCTTTTCACCAACTCGGGTACTTTTCTATGTCCATTCGAGGATGAACGGTTGTTTTAGAGGTGGAGAGTATGATGACCCAAAAGGTCATCTCTTGTTTAAGAGTTTTTGAAAATTTAAAGATGTTTGAATTTGATGGTATCGGGCCCGTATTTTGGTTTCGGAGCCTGGTACAGGTTTAATATGGTATTTAAGTTGTGCTTGTAAAATTTGGTGAGAAACAGAATTCATACGACGTGAATCGGACCCTCGGTTGTGAAATGGAAACTTTAAGAAATATTGAGATTTTTCTTTGATTTTAATGTTAAAATTGTAGTTCTAGGTGTTATTTTGACGATTTGATCACATGAGTAAGTCCGTATGATGTTTTTAGACTTATGTGCATGTTTGGTTTGGAGCCCCGAGGGCTCGGGTGAGTTTCGAATAGGGTTCAGGATGTTTTGGACATAGAATTTTCTGCTGTTGTTGCTGTTGCAGGTGCACATATGGTTCTTTCTTCGCATTCACGAAGGAACTCTCGCGAACGCGAAGAATAAAAATTGTCTGAAGGAAATTCTTTTTACACGAACGCGGAGTGTTGGGGGCGTTACCCTTCGCGAACGCGACCTGGCTATCGCGAACGCGAATGCCATTCTGGCAGGGACCTGGGGTAGGGGGAAAATACTCTATGCGAACGCAGCTATTGGCTCGCAAATGTGAAGGTCAGGGGGTGAACCTTCGCGAACGAGTATAGTATCCTGCGAATGCGAAGGCTCTTCTAGCCAATGCTTCACGAATGCGACAGACCCTTCGCGAAGAAGATCTGTCCAGCAAATTAAAAACAGAACCTAGGCCGGGATTTCTTCAAAATTTCATATCTCCTTCCCTAAAATCTGACCTTGGGCGATTTTGAAGAGAAGTTTCAACACCAAATCATAGGTATGTTCTTAAACCCATTTCTTTCATCTTCCATCAACACCTATTAGATTTCTAGGCCTAAATCTTATTCTTTAAGGGTAGAAATTAGGGATTTTTGGGGAATTGGGGATTTAGACCTCGATTTGGGGTCGGATTCTTAAACTAATTGCATATTTGGGCTCGTGGGTGAATGAGTGAACAGGTTTTAGTTCGAACCTCGAGTTTTAACCAAGCGGGCACGGGGTCGTGTTTTGACCTTTTTGGAAGAATGTTGGGACATCTGTAATTTTTAATTTGAATTGGTTTCTTGAGCTTCAATTAATGTTAATAAGTTAATATTGTCTAGATACAATTGAATTGGAAGTGGAATCTAAAGAGAAAGTGGTATTTGAGGTTTGAGTTTGGCCGTGGAATCCGAGGTAAGTGTTTGGCCTAACCTTAGCTTGAGGGAATCGATGTTATGTCTTATTTGTTATGTGTTAGTGTCGAGTACGACGTATAGGTGAGGTGACGAGTATCTATACGTTGGTGTCAAGCATTCCCGTGAGTCTTATATTAATATTGTTGTGATTTTATTATGTATTGTTCATGCTTAAATTCAAGATTAGCACTGTGGAACAAGACTTATGATAAATTCTTGGTAATTGACCATTGTCGAGTATAGCTCAAGTTGAGGTTTATTTTGTGAAGTAACTGTTGAAACTAGATTGGTTATAGCTGATTCCATTGCCAGGATGATATTATTTCTATTGTTGATTCCCTTGTCGGGATGTTATTATTGCATTTGTTTGGGTGAGGAAGAGTGTAAACCACGAAGGGTGATGTCGTGCATGATATTGTGAGTGAGTGTTCATGCATGAAGGGTGATGTCGTGCTGATAATATGAGTGTTAATGCACGAAGGGTGATGTTGTGCCATATTATTGAGAGTAAAAGCACGAAGGGTGATGTCGTGCCATGATTATGAGAGAGTAAAAGCACGAAGGGTGATGCCGTGTCGTTTCTGTTAATTTCTATGGTGAGGATGAGAGTAAAAGTACGAAGGGCGATGTCGTGCACTGTTACTGTGTTATCAATTCCTTTGCTTCGAGTTTGATATTTACTTTTTCGCTTTACTTTATTATTTTCATAACCTGATATTCCCCTCAGCATGTTCCCCCTTTTCCCGTCTTGTTCTGCTAAATTCTTGTTATTATTGTTTCTCATATGATTTAACTGCACATATTTATATGGTTGTTGCGTCCTAGCGTCGTCACTACTTTACCAAGGTGAGGCTCAACACTTACGAGTACATGGGATCGGTTGTACTGATACTACACTCTACACTCTTTTGTGCAGATTCCGGTACTGGACCCTACGGACCATATTTCGAGGTCGCTGCCTTCAGTCCGGTGGAGACCCGAGGTAGTCCTGCAGGCGTCCGCAGGCCTTGGCGTTCCCTTCTATCATATTTCCATTTTGTTTTTATCTATTTCTGAGACAGATGTGTATTTTTCCTTGTTCAGACCACTATTTGTTGTATTCCTAGATAGTCTGTGAGATTGTAATACCAGTTCTGGGTGGAGTTTTATTATGGATTCATATTTGTATTAAGTTAAATTGTTTAATTCTGTTCTTCCATATTTTTATTCCGCCGTTGTTCTTATGTTAACTTGTAAATTGTTAAAAGTTAAGTAAAAAGGTAAAATAATAAAAAATGTTGGCTTGCCTAGTGGGTTCAATGTTAGATGCCATCACGGTCCCGACGGTGGGAAATTCGGATTGTGACAGCAGCGAGCTAGAGAGCGCGAGAGCTTAGATCACGACCCTAGTTATGTGGTGCTAGAGCACTACCATCAGGGTAGGCCTGTCGCACGCCCGAGGGGACGGGGACAAGGCAGGGGTGCCCCACGGGGTTGTGGGGGCCGGCGAGGAGGTGGTCCCCAGAAAGGGGGCGTTGAGGCACCTGTTGAGGTAACTGATGAGGAGGGTGGAACTGATCTCCCGGGTTACATTCCTTAGCCAGACGAGCATCCCAGCAGCATGCAGTCGAACAGCCTTCAGCTGTTGCTGACAACATCGCAGGTGACTCCGTCAGATCAATTGTTGATTATGGGCATGAGCTTCATCGGAGATTAGGAGTAGTTCTTTTCAGGCCCATCGACCGCAGCTGAGGATCGTCTGACCCGAGACGTGGATGGTGGGCGCATGTTTGATTCGCCATAAATTAATTTTTAATTTTCTTATTAATGCTTCATCCCAGCCCGTCATGGAGGCCACTTTGTTCGATGCTGAGGACACCACGGATGCTTATATATAGGAGCCCGATGAGACCTTGGTAAGAAAATATTTTTGACTTAACACGTACATTACTAATATAAATTTTCATATACTGAGCTTACTTATTGTTTTGTAGGTTGCTGATGGACCGACGACCCATTCTACCAACCCTGCCAGCCCAACTGGCGATCATGCTGCAGCGCATCCTCATATAAAGAGGCGATGTGATGAGGATGTTCCTGATAGTGTATCCGGGCGGGAGGGGATGCGCCTCATGGTGGCGGCTGCATTGAGACACAAGGGCTGTGGGACTCATTGATTTTCTTTTTTTGTATTTTATGTAAATAATAAATTACGCAAATAATAACAACAATTTTTTATGCTTACATAATATGCGCATTATGTTTTTATTACCCCATTTCTTCTTTATTTTAACACTACAACACAAACACAAACATAGAAACTTAACATAACTTAAATTCAGTACAACTAATAAAAATACATGACACGGGAAACATAAAGATACACTACTATGCTCAACACGTACATATCATTGTTTTGTCACCACCGCCTACTACTGTCTACTCCAACACATACATATCATTCTCGTTTGTATTGTCGTTCATATTCCTATTGTTTTCTGGTCAACTAATGAAGATACTACAACTTTTCTTTGTAGTATTCCTGCTGACAGGGTTCATCAATCCATACCTCAAAATTGCAAATAGGTTCATCGGGAACCCTATAAAACTTGTTCATACACATCCAGTAGTGGTGTCCAGCTTCACCATCATCTCAACAGTCATTCATCATGCATTTTTTGCCGCATTCACACCTTGGTACATAAAGGGGTTCAGACATTTGTTAAATCATAAAAAAAACCTTGCATTTATGAAAATATTTGCTATTGGTTATTGTTAAGTGCAGAAAATAACTAGAATGTGCCCGTTATTTATAGGCAAGACAACACAGAAAACGTAGTACTTAACCGCGCTATATATATTCATGCAAAATGTAGTATTTAACCGCGATATGCTTGGCGTGTTAAAGATTCTTTTTGATACAAAATAGCTTTTTCGCAGTCGGTCAACTTTTCAGAACGACAAGACAACACACAAAACATAGTATTTAACCGCGCTTTCGCAGTCGATCAGCTTTTCAGAACGACAAGACAACACACAAAACGTAGTATTCAACTGCACTATATATATTCACATAAAACGTAGTATTTAACCGCGATATGCTATGCATGTCCCTATATATATAGTCACATACTCAAAACATAAAACATACTCACAAATTCAAACCCTAAACTATGGATGACTCTTCCTCTACCAAACGAGCCCTATCTTACTCTTCTACAAGCAGTGATAATGAAGAAGAGAATCCTCCAACATTTGAATTGGTTATGACTGATTCATGCGTCGACAACAACGATCTGGTAAATTATTATGTCCATTAAACTTTATTTCTTTAACATAAAACACTTTTGTTTGTTATAACTTAACTCCAGAAAATATATATACATCAGTATTGTATATTTTTATTCAGTTTCATATTTTCCGTAACTTAATATTAATGCTTTTTTTAAAAGTATATTCCAAGAAAAATCTGCAAGCATCTTCCTCCAATATTAGAACTCGCGTATCTTCACCATTGTGGCAAAGAGTAGTATGTAAATATGAGTGTTGGTGATCAAAGAAGGTTCAAGGTAGGCTGGAGACTTTTTGTGTTGGAGAATTTTATTAGTCGAGGTTTCGTCGTCAAATTTATGTTGGTTGATATTTCACCACTGCATGCTTTCTTCAATGTGGATGCACTACAAAAAAATAAAATTAGCTACGGATGTCGTCACTAATCTATCGTTAAATCGCCCGTAGTGTCACGACCCGGATTTCCCACCCTCGGGAGTCGTGATGGCGCCTACTAATGGGAGCTAGGCAAGCCAAACCTTAACTACTATTATTGCTTCTTTTTAACAAACACAAGTCGATAATATGATAAAAGCGGAATTTTAAATAAATAAGCGGAAGTCAAAAATTATATATCTTAAGGATATGTCTATTACAACCTTTAAAACCTCCAATTCCCAAAACCTGGTGTCACAGACTGCCTAAGAGTTACTACATACAAGGTCTGAAGAAATACAATACACTATTTCTGAACAAAAGGAAATGAAAAGGAAATAGATAGAGGGAGACACCAGGGCCTGCGGACGCCTACAGGTCTACCTTGGGTCTCCGGGTGGACTGAAGGAAGCACTCCAACTACTGTCTGAAAGCTGCTCCTAGATCTGCACATAGTGCAGAGTGTAGTATCAGCACAACTGACCCCATGTGTTGGTAAGTGTCTAGCCTAACCTCGGCGAAGTAGTGACGAGGCTAGGACCAGATTACCAAGTAAACCCGTGAAGTTCAAATGTATATACAGCGAAAACGAAATACATAAAATAACCAGTCAATATGGGAGGGGGAAACATGATGTGGGGGAGATAATAGTTCCAAATAAAAAGCATCAAGTAAGGAAAGAAACAACATAACTCGAATATCAACAAAGAATCAGAAATCAACAATTTACGCGGCATCACCCTTCGTGCTTTTAATCTCATCCTCTCCAAAGCAATTTTATAATAAAAGTGTGCACAGAATCACCCTTCGTGCTTTTACTTTCGTCCTCACCAAATCAATCACATAATAAAAATGTGCATGGCACCACCCTTCGTACTTTTACTCTCTTTCCTCACCATATAATCAATGAAAATCGGTACAGAATGGTACATCGTATGGCACGACATCACCATTCGTGCTTTACACTCTTTCCTCACAACAGCAAACAATGCACGGCATCACCTTCGTGCTTTAACACTCTTCCTCACCCAAACAACAATCACAAGCAAAGGGAAAAGGGAATAAACAAAATAGTAATAGAAATCCCGACAAGGAAACAACAGTTAAATAATTAAATCCCAGTAAGGGAACAACATCAATAATCTCGACATCCCGGCAAGGGAGATAATCAATCAAAGCAACAATATCCCGGCAAGGGAACAATTTAATAACTCTTTCTCTTTCTTTCACTTTTATTTCATAACTCACTTTACCATTTGAGCCAATGCTCTAAAGGGTCCAATCATCTCATATACTTTCACAATTCATAATATAACTTGAGCCAATGCTCCTCGATGTTCAGGGTTACAATTCCTTCCACAAACATTCCACAACAAATAGAAATCATCACCATGACTATACGTCGTACTCAACAATTATCATGTAGCAAATAAGACTCAACTCCTAATCCCTCAAGCTAAGGTTAGACCAAACACTTACCTCGATGCAACGAACACAATTCAAGCCTCAATTACCGCTTTACCTCTTGTTTCCACCATCAACTCGCTTGTATCTAGCCACAATTTACTTAACGATATCAATAAATGCCAAATGAATCAATTCAAATGCATGAAAATAGGTTTTATAAGATTTTCCAAAAAGTCAAAAATCGACCCCGGGCTCGCTTGGTCCAAACCTGAAATTCGGACCAAAATCCGATTACCCATTTACCCCCGAGCCCGGATATATAATAGGTTTTGGAATCCAACCTCAATTTGAGGTCTCAATCCCCAAATTTCAATATTCTTAGGTTTTACCCAAAATTCCCAATTCCACCATGAAAACTCTAGATTCTGGTATGAAATCTTGTTAAAAGAAGTTAAGGAGTGAAAGAAATAAGTTAAAAATCACTTACTAGTGTTTTGGGAGAAAAAGGAGCATTTGGAAAATCGCCTCTTATGTTTTAGGGTTTCGAAAAGTGAAAAATAACTGAAAAGTCCGTATAAATATACTCCTCTCATACCCTCTCCGCGGACCGCATAAAAAGGACTGCGACCGTAGAGCTCCACCGCGGACCTCAAGAAATCGAGCGCGACCGCGAAGGCTTGGCCTTGCTCACCGCGGACCGCACAAATCCCACCGCGGTCGCGAAGTCCCCATCGCAGCCGCGAAGCTTCCACCGCGACCGCGAGACCTGGCTTCAGAGACCTACAACTGCTCGGAATCTACAACTTTTTCCTAAGTGTAAAAACATCCCAAAACTCACCCCGAGCCCTCGGGGCTCCAAACCAAATGTCATACTAACACAAAAACATCATATGGACTTACTCGTGCGATCACATCATCAAAATAACATGTAAAATCATGAATTAAACCTCAAAACTCAACATTTTCATCAAGAATTCTCAAAGTTCATAACTCTTCAACCGGAAGTCCAACTCACGTCAAATAAATTCCGTTTTTCACCAAATTTCACAGTTATCTTTCAAATACTATAACAAGTTTGTATCGGGCTCCAAAACCAAAATACGGGCCCTATAACAATGGTTTCAAACATTAATTCTTTTCTTTATTCCTTAGATAATTCAGTAAAATAATTTCTTTCAAAAATTGATTTCTAAGGCTTGGGACCTCGGAATTCATTTTCGGCATACGCCCAAGTCCCATATTTTACTGCGGACCTCCCGGGATCGTCGGAACATAGATCCGGGTCCGTTTGCTAAGAATGTTGACCAAAGTCAACCTTAATCAAAATTTTAACTCTAAAATTTCTATTTCTCATATTTTCACATAGAAGGCTTTCCGAATATAGGTCCGGACCACACACGTAAATCAAGGTAGGGTAAAAGGGAGTTTTTTAGGCCTCGGAACATTGAATGCACTTGCAACACAAGTGATGACCTTTTGGGTCATCACACGTAGCTAGCAGAATTTCTTGATAATCTGTCGCTAATCCGTCGCTAAATTAGATTAGCGAAGGATTTTTCTATTTATCTACAGAATTTGTCCGTCGCTAAAACCAAATTTTTAGTAGCGACATGAAGGAAGATGGATATTCTGTTTGTACTAATCCGTTTTTTTACTTGGTACTAGGATGTGTTTGTCTTGATTTATCCTTTTGTTATCTTTTATTTTCATGTATTTTTCTTTATTTATGGTTGTTGTGCTTTTTTCTCTTGAAGTATTATGTTATGAAATTTCAATCTTCATATTGGTCTTCTTTACTAACACCAATAAGTTGAATGTTGGAACTATCATATCATCATTCCAATTTAAAAGGTCATGTTAGATAATAAGATGTAACAAAGATGTGGAACATAATTTTATTTGATACATCTTGCAATATAAACAAGTACAAACACTTATTAAAAAAAACATTACGAAAATAAAACACTAGGTGTATCCTTGATAGTTGGGTACATTAGACGAACTTGCATAAGGAGCTGGATTACCACCGCCACCCAAATCAGCTGAAGGACATTTACGACGGTCGTGTCCTGTTTGCGAGCATATGCCACATTTATGCACATAAACGGTATCACCAACATTCATTTGATTCCGTATACGCGTTCTCTTTTGCACTTGCAGCTTGCGCAAATAGTCCTTGTTGCACAACATTTTAAATGGTTCCAGCGACCAATAATGCTCAGCACCCAATGGCTACAACTGCCCACTATATGTGTTTACATATGCAGCAATACTGTATTATCTATCAACATAGTTGGTTGCCCCTAAACCAATTTGTTGAAAGCACTTTATGGCATGTGCGCACGGCATGTGGTAGATGGTCCATTTCCCATATTAACACAACCTGCTGGCTTTATTCACGGTGTGTATATTATTCCCCCAGGTGTCCGCGGATAACGGTGCGAACTATAAAAATACCCCAGTCGTGATCATACTATAAATATGAATGCTAATATGATCGCCTCCTGTATTTCTCAAATCTTCTCATCGGTATTGGCATAAATTCAACACCCTTGTCCATCAATTCTGATGCAGATTTATGCCTTTCAACAAACCCCTCCGCTATTTGTTTGAATAACATCCGAACCATGGCAGTGACAGGTAAATCCATGTGCAGACTTCAATAGGCCGTTGAATGGCTCCGACACATTTGTAGTCAGGGCTCCCCATCATCTGCCACCATTAGCATGCAATGTCCACTTGTGAAGCTCATGTCCCATCAGCCAATTATAGGCTCTTTTGTCTAACTGTCGGATCACTTTCATGCGCCTCCTAAATTTGCACTGTTGGTGCTCAGTTCCAGCCATCCACATTAAATCATGCAATTCCTTGGTGGGATATTTCTTCTGGAAATTGGCCTTCAGGTGCCTCACACAGTAACAGTGGTATGCATAGGGTTTCTTCCATTCAGGCAAAATGTCGTACAGAACTTAAAATACCACTATGCCGATCGGATATTAGACAAATACCTAAACATTGTTTGACAACGTGCTGCTTCAAGTGGTTCAAAAATAGCATCCACGTCTCTTCACTTTCATTGGCACAAATGGCAAAAGCTAGTGGAAATATTTGTCCATTGGCATCTACTGCAACGGTGATCAACAGCTTAATATCATACTTTCCATAGACATGCGTACCGTCTATGAAAATTACCGGACGGCAATGCACAAAATCATCAATTGCTGGTTTAAATGCCCAAAACATTTATCTGAATATATATTTCGGTATTCCTGGACTCCGCTCATGCCTACATTCAACAACAGTCCCGGGATTAAAGTGATTCAGTGCGGCCATGTACTTGGGTAGAGATGAAAATGACTTATCCCAGTCACCATAAATAAATTCAAATGCATGTTTGCGCCCGAGATATGTCTTTCTTTTGGTTATAGTACGCCCATATTACTGGTGGACGGATGTAATACACTCTTTGATCTTATACCTAATGGACACTTCCAAGTGTGGAATCAAGACAAGAGAAATCAAGTCAACATCCAAGTTGAAGTGATTTTCATTAAATGTGTCCATTTACAAATGTGGCTGCCAATATATTTATCCACTTTCCACAACCCCGTTTCCTTCTTGCTCGCACGCAACATTTAGTTACAACCCATAAAGTATCTACGGTATACGACCTTGTATACCTCCGGAGTTGACTCTCATACCGTCATATCATGGCACTCTCTTATGCTATACATTTTTACAGTCCTGGTTAGGCGAGCTTTATCGGGAAAATACATGCCCTTTGCCAGTACCGTTGGTCTAGACTCATCCCATATTGCTGATCGAAATTTGTCAATATCCCTTGTGAGAGCATCCACATCCGGCATACTTGAAAAATTATCAAGGTAGTGAATATTTCTTGAATGAAACGTCACATGGGACTCGTACACTCTTGGTCTAACGGGAGGTGGAGGAGCATGCTCCCTCGTCAGCTCAGGTTCGACAATACTTCCTCATCATCATCACCCTCGTCAGGGAAGGGTGTGTCATCTCCAGACTCATCGGCGTTGTTGTCAAAATCACTATTATCTTCCTAACTCTGCGCATCAGCCAAATCCCGAGTAAATACGTCGTCTATGGGCAACTAAGTAAGGTCAGAACCATCAAGTTGCTCGTTTTCACTGCACAAACAACAAAATGATAAGCTACTCAAATTGATAAATACTTTACATATAGCTATATCACTTCACATACAAGTCGTACTGTGTTGACATTTCATGATGGATATTTTCCTGTTGGTGATGACTCCCGGATGACCACCGTGATCCAGCACGCCAAAACTACGCATATTCCAATTGGGCGTGGGGTCATAACTTGTAAAATTCATATCCAGACGGTACCCCCTATGGAATATATGAGTGTTAATACAAATTCAATTCAACAAAAAAAAATATTGTAACAGAAAGGAAAATTGAAGTTTACCAGTCATCTTGTGTATTATGTAAAGTAGGAGAGAAATTATTTTCTCGCTCCTCGTTTGCCCGCAGAGATAAGTTAAGATTCGGCCAAACTCTTTCAGTTGGGCTAAAATTGCTCCAGAATAACCTTCCGATGACTGGGGGTTATCTATGCTTTGCGCAATATCATTATTGCGAACATCTTCAGCTTTGACGTACATTTCTAACAATTTTATCACAATAAATTCCCTGTATTCATCCGGAATCCGCAAAAAATCTCTCAGAGTTTCATCATCTTCGATGTTAAACTCAGAATAACAAGCAAACCTCTACGAAGTCACAGAATACAGATATCTACCAGTTACTTTAGGGTTCACAGAACGTTTCCCCACACTCATTTTTTTTTCATAACAACGATATCAATGTATCGTACTCCATTGTAAGCGGCAATTAACATGACATTGTGGAGAAAAACTATACCTCAGAGAGTTATTCTCCACTACAACCTCATCCTCTCCCCCCTAATATAATGAAACCCTTATTTTTCGCTCTTCAGACATTATAAAAAATGCTTGATAACAAGAAGAAAATTTGAACGGGAGTTAGAATATTTTTTGAATGGATTTTCATAAAATCCTAACGCCTTTAAATAAGGTAATGCCTAGCTCGAGGGACTGAATTTTTTGATGTACCCATTTAAAAGAGCGTTATACCTATTTGAATTATTGTTATGTCTATTAACCGCAGAAAACTTATTGGTGGGCCCACATACAGGTATAGTGCAGTACATAAATATACTATATATATAATCTGTCAAATCAGATTAGCATAGCGCTATTTATTCATGCGTTATACATGTATAACGTGATTTTACATCACGTTATACTGTAACGACCAAAATACCGTTAAAATATAGAGCGGTGTAAATCCTCGTTATATATATATAACTCATTTTTTACACTTAAAAATTTGAGTCCAAAAGAATAACATTTAGGTTCTGGTTTGTTAACCTTTGGCTATACTTTTAGCTAGCGTTTGGTCATAGATTCTTAAATTTATTTTAAAAAATCTAATTTGGGTGAAGTTTTATTTGAAGATAGAAAATATATTTGGACATCAGTTTTTAAAATTATTTTCCAAATTTATTTTAAAAACATATATATTATTAATGTTTGTAAATATTGTTGTCCAAAATCAACTATTGAACTGATTTTAAAATTTGAGATTTATGAATTTTATTTGGCAAAATATATGACCAAACGGTTCCTTAATATCAGCCCTGCGGATTTGTATTTCGAGTTTTGAAATTTGTACGTGTACGTGAATCTTTCATCCATTGATCAATTATAAAGTTGAAACCTAAAGGAAAGCACAGGAATAAGTGGCTATGTGTCACACCAAATAAGGTTTTATCATATTATTATCGACAAAAACATACACTATCATTTACGCTAATTATTTGACAATCTAACATCCACCCTTCAACAGAACCAAAACGAACTTCAAAATCTAGAGCTAAATCCAAACCAAGTGAAATCCTAAAATGTCCATCTCAAGCTATTTTATTGTGATTGACTTTTCTCAGTTCCCACTGATTCCTCCCCCTTGGTGCGGCCAGCAACAAGATCAGTAGTTGTTTTCCCAATCTCAACTATAGTTTCGCCAATGGCTTGCAATACCACTGCTGCTCCCTCCTCCAACTGCTTGCCTTTCTCTCCTTCTCCTGATTCTTCTTGAATGGACTCTTTGACTTTCTCCATTGTTTTGAGTCCGCTTTCTTTTTCCTCCACCTTTGTTTCTTCCTGTCAAATATGTCAGGATTCATATATGGCAGCATAAAAATCATAAGCAAAATGTACCATTAACTCGACACTACCTACTGTTTTAAGGAAAACCAATTACCGTTTGTTTACCTTGGTGTCGTGTGATCTCTTAGCTTCTAATTCTCTCTCTGCTTCTGCCTTTTTCCTAGCTGCATACTCTGCTGCACTTTCTTCAGCTGAAACTACATAATCCTTTGCTGCAACCAACTTATCCTCCGCATATCCAACTGTTTTCTTCCCAGCATCAGCAACCACATCCTTCGCCGCCACCGCTTTATCTCCCGCATACCCCGCAACAGTAGAAGCAACACCAGCAACAGCTTTAGTAGCATCAGCAGCTTTCTCTGCTGTAAAATGTGCAGCTCCCCAACCAGCCACTACTGCTTTTTCCTTCACTGTTTCAGCTACTTTCCCTGCATATCCTACTGCACATTTCCCTGTTTCCACTGTTACATCTTTAACTTTAGCTGCTTTTTCTCCTGCATAGCTTGTTGCACTCTTGCTCTTTTCTTGAACACTCTCTGGGAAAGGAGCTTCTATTTCCTTAGCCTCCTCTGTTTTTGAGACAACATATTCTTTAGTCTCTCCTGCTTTTTGGGCAACATAATCTTTAGCTTGTTGTGCTGATTGTACTGCAGTTTGTCCAGCAGTTGAAAGGGTATCTTTAGTTGCAGCGTAAGCTTGTTGGCCTTTCTCAAGGGCAGTGTCTTTAGCAGCTCCAGCTTTTTCAGCAACATACTGAGTTCCCTTTTGAACACCTTGAGTAACAGTGTCTTTAGCTTGTGCACCTTTTTCTGTTGCATATGTACCTGCTGCGCCAAGTCCATGACTAGCCGATTCTTTAACATTTTGCAATGAGGAGGCACCCTTTTCCTTGGCCTTTTCGTAGCGCTCTTCAGCTGCCCTTATTGCTTCCATGGAATTCTGCTGTGCTGTGCCCCTGTATTGAGATATTTCTTCCAAGGATGGACCTTTTGTCTCTTCAGTAGTACCATGAGTTACTTCCCCTGCTCTGCTTTCACCTTTGCCCCTTGCTTGTGTTTCTGTCTCTTGTTGGCCACCTGCAAGTGGCGATGTATCGTTAACGGTGTTAAAAATGTTTAACATTTGTGCATCCAAAGTATTTAAATTGGCACAAAGTTTAAGTTTCTTAATTTGTGCCAAAGTTTAAGTTATTTCATTTAAGTTCCTCTAATTAAAGAAAAGATGATTTATAGTTTTAAATATGCCATAACATTTATATACTATAAATTTTTTAAAGTATGTAGCCTTAAACAAGTCATTGTGGCTATAAAAACTTCAAAGAAATATAATAGCGATAGAAACTTTCCATTAAGAAAATATAAAAATGTTAAACTTTGTGCCAATCTTTTTGAAACGTAAAAATAGTGCCAATATTTTCGGAACCAAGGGAGTAATAATTCACCGTAATAATAGCTATATTCTTCGAGGAAAGAGTGTCCTAACTTCTAAGTTATCACCCTCTATTTGACTTATATACGGTGTTACTTATATACACAGTACAGTATAGTTTTATTTCAATTACATAAACACAATATAAGTAATTTTATTTGACTTATGTACACACACTATTTAGTACTAGAATTTTTTCTATTTCAGAGGATTCGACTGATCACCCTATAATTTTCCTATAATAATAAGAGTATTCAGTAAGAGTATTCAACTGATCACGCTCTAACCTGTAGCAACTCCTCTGCTTTGTTGCATCGAACTTATGCCTTGGCCACGAGATTCACCTTCCTGCTTTTGCATTTGGGTTTCTCTGCTTGTGTCTGAACCCTTTTGTTCTTGGCCATGAACTTCAAATTTGACGCCACCTGGTCTCTCTTCAAATCCTTGTTGCTTTCTCCCCTCATTAACAATCTCAGAACTCTTAGCTTGATCAGTAGACGGCAGCTTCTCCCTTTGTATATCACCCTCTTTTTTCCTCTGAGCTTGCTGCATTTGTTGAGACTCTTGCTCATGACCATGAGATTTCTTTTCATGTGCGCCTTGATCAGTAACAGTGCTCTTGACATGAATAGCACCAGGACCAGCAGGATGGACATCGGCTACACCTTGAACTTTCTCAGCTAGTGACTCAAAATGGCTAGCAATTTGGGGAACTTTATTTTTCTCAAGGTTGATTTCCCCTTCATCAGTAACGTTCTCTCTTCTCTCTTGCTGTGAAGCCATTGTGCTAACAGAACACGAGTACTTTAGTTGGTTTCTGTTTGCCTTTGGTTTGTAAAGAGTTTGAAGTATCCGACTGAGAGTATGAGACTTGACTTCAGAAACGATGCCTTTATAAGAAAGAAAGGTTAGAGAATTCAGCGTATGAACATGGTCAGGATTGGGATAAGTACTTCATGAGAATTGACAGGTGGTTTGATGTTGGCTATAGGTGAGCAATTTCTCATGCAACGTGGTGAGAATGTGGAACTGCATGAGTCAGCAGCTAGATGCTAACGTGTCCTTATGTCGTAGTTGTATGACTGTTTGTCCTGCAATTGCTTAGTCCAAAGGTTCTCTTAGCTGGATAAGAAAAAGGGTTATCGTGGATTTAATTTGAGTAGGGAATTCCTACACCAAAATATTATCACCAAGAAAAGAAAACAGTTAGATTGGCAACAATCGTATAATGCATCAATTGCAACACTTCACAGTTTGCCCTCTTTTTTTTCCTCTGTTTAACAATAACTACATTTTTCATCGACAAGAATTCAGGTGATATATTTTAGACTCTTGCTAGACCTTCTATACGATAAAGATTGGACCAACAAATTAAGGTTGTGGTAGAGAGATAAGTTCAACTTATCCTTAATTAAAGATTTTGAATTTAAGTATTGGGTGTAGAATCGCTTTGTTTGGGAGCACTTTATCCTAATCGCTTTGTAGGATTTTTCATGCGGACTCGAATTTAATCGAACCCCAATATAAGTACCGGACATGAAAAAGAAGAGATGATTGGTCTTCGACGGCTGAGCAGAAATGCAGGGGCAAAAAAGCAGAAGAAGGCCAAACGCTGTAAATTTGTTGATACAAATAAGAGCTGTAACAATCATTGGATCCAACATCACTATGCACAAGAGGCGTAGATCGCCATGCTTGTTCAACAAACATTCATGATCCATGAAATTTAGATGTATCATCAAATAGAAAAAATTGTTCCAATGTGTTGTTTATACCAAGCAAATAATAACAACATAGTTTTAACAAATATTCAACGTATGTGTTTCGTATATAACTTTTTATATTTAATCACGATTAATTGAGATATATTCTTACTTTAATTAGTGATTCATATTATAAATTGCTTGTTTAGATATAATCATATAAACACATGGTGCAAGGCTACAACGGACTATTTTCCGTCGTTTCATGTATTAAGTCATGCACCTGTTACTCTTCAAAAACAAATCAAACAGTTTCTCTGAAAAGTAGTTATAAAGTTGTAGGAGTATTATTTTTTCAATCAAATTAACAATGATTAAGGAATTCGTTAGTAGATCATGACAACATTGGGATTACATAATGCTCCTATTTCGGTTGATTTTTCACCCGGTGTTTAATAACATTTTGGAACCGGCTAATTCAAATTCATATTAAAAAAATTCTATTTTGGCAAGTAAAACATTTTCTATCAAAAGCAATTCTTTAATTACTTGCACTATTTTGGAAAGAAAAAAAAAAGCTAGGCAATTACTGTATTAAAAATCTAGTTTTTACTGCAAATCAACGGTTAAATTTTTTGCGAGACACATTATAACGCTAACCCACCGCTAATGCAATAACTTTGTCCAACTACCAGATGAGTCCCAAACGTGGTATCAAGTCTTATCCACAACAGACAACAACGAGTTTGAAGTTTGAAGTTTGGTAAACTGAGCATTTGGATTGAGGATGCCAACCCATTGTATTTATATTACTACTTATCTTTTACATATGTCACGTTTTTACCTCAAGAAATGATGTGTAATTTTGAAACTAATGATATTTATGAACGTGTGTTTGCACGTTAATAATGACACGTGATAATTTAAATATTTTTTATATGAAAGAATGATAAAATTTAATTAATGAGAAGTTTTTTATGTATAATAATGCACAATCATCTAAATATGCCATAAAATATTATTACATTAGCATAATACATGAATTTAAAATAACATCATCAAAACTTACACAAATGATCTATTTTGTCGTGTTTGTTGGATAATTATATATTATAGTTTAAAGGTATTTAATGTGATGGTATCATAATGAACACCTCTTTGTGGACAATATTTTTTTGTGTATGTTTCCTCCTAATGCTTTGGTTGCTCTGCCTTAACCAGAACTCTTGTTGTCGATGTTGATATCTCTTTGAATGTGTAACATATAGTTGTTCGTGCAAGAAAATATATTACGGTAAATATAGTCCAATATTTAGAATGTTTGTCCTTGTGTTTTATTTATTATACTAGTCTTAGAGTACGCGTGTTGCGCGTGAACCTATATTATTAAGTGTAATTTTTAAATTATACTAATATACTAAACAGTATTTTTGAGTTATTAAATATAAACTAAAAGATAGTAAGTTCTTGAAAATGATGTATGTCGATTTTATCTAGCTCAATAAAAGAAGAAATTATGTCCTATTGAAGTCATCAAATGCCTTATTATAGTTTGTTATATGGTTATGTATTTGCTCTAGAAGCCTATAGAGAGAAGTACGATGTATTAATATATATTCACATATTGCTTATATAATATTTTAGTCATTTTATAATTTTTACGCTTTTTTAAGAAAATAATTTGAAAAGGTAAATTTGAATATTGCAAGCCTCAAAAAGAAATTCTTCAATTTGAGGATAATTTAAGCTTGTCCAATTCATGATGAATGATTATGAAGAGTTCTTTATAAAGTAGGAATTGATAAAAGCTTGATTAATATTTATTGTTCTCATTATGACATTGATTAAGCAGGAATATCGAAAAGTAACATTAAATCGAGTGCAAGAGAATTTACTTCCTTATGATTTCTAAGTTTACCTCCAATTACCGAAGTTATGTGATTGTTTTTTTTAATTATACTAGTTTTAAGTACGCGCTTTGCGCGTATACCCCGTCTTAATGAATAAAAACTTTTAAAAATGACATGAACATCATATTAAAATTGTGTTTTAATTATAAAATAAAGGTCAATTTTTTTTTGTTGTTGTTGTAAAATTATGAAATGATGAGTATTTATCCTATTTAACTATCTTAATAAAGGAAGAAACTCTATCCCATATAAGCCCTAAATCATCATTAACCTTAAAATATATTCCAGTTTTATAATTTTACTACTTCAAATTTACGGTTGAACTTACTTTTTAGTTATAGTAAGAGCACGTAACCCTTGCATATTTTAGATATTTCTTTTTTACAATACATATATTTTAAAGTTCATTTTAAAATGACAGAAACATAGTCATTTAACTTACACAAAACGTTTATTTCCTCATGAGCAAAATGCAAAATATTCGATTACTTTAATCAGTAAAAAATAATATATAAGACTTATTTTCAATATATTAGAAAAGATAAATTATTATTGCAAAAGTAGAATAATTAACTAACTAAATTATGATTAATCTATAATTTTTTTTTTTTTTACTTTTAGTCGGAGCTTTCTTTCTTTGTCCAAATGCATAATTATGCATCCCAGATGTTAGCCTTATGCATCAGAAAATTATTTTTCTATGAAATTAAAAAATATATGATTGTATTTAGATTTCTTGATAGATTATATTAAAAGAGTTCGAATATAAAATTTATGTTAAGATCAAAATTAAAGTTTATTTTGTTCGTCAATTAATACAATGTATCATTTTAGTGTCAAGAATATATGATTATATTTAGATTACTTGATAGATTATATTAAAAGAGTTCGAATATGAAATTTATGTTAAGATCAAAATTAAAATTTATTCTTTTCATCAATTTATACAATGTATCATTTTAGTTTTCTTGTTTTGGTTCTCATTTAAATAGTAACCTTTTAAACTTAAGTTCGATTTTATTCAAAAATATATTTAAATTGCTTATATTTCCTAAAAGCATTTTGATAGAAATTTTAAAAGATCACTTTGATTGTTAACTTCTATTCTATTATAATTTCTTATGTAGTTGAATTTAATTTTTATTCCCGCTAAATACATATAAATAATTTTCTACCAGTTATAATCTCGGTTTCTTTTTTATTTTGTTTTGTTTCATGTATAAAATGGCACATGCTTTACATTACTTGGAATTGTGAGATAACTACAATAATAATAACTTGTGAATCAAACTTGAACTAAAGAAAATATAAATTGAAGGAAATTAATTTTTTATTCCCCATAACAACTTTGTCTTGTCATGTTAAATTGTTGGGAAAGATAACGTGAACTTCTCATAAATACAAATGGAGTTAAAAGAGAAAATTTTGTTAAACAACAAAAATCCGCCTAACCTAAAAGGAGTATATAGTAATCGAGACTACCTTATTGTGAATTGAAAGCTTATTTAATACTCCTAAATCTTAATGGAAAGTGTAGGAATTCTAGAATTGGAAGAAACCGTCCTAAATAATAGGAAAAATATTAAATAATTATTCCTAAATATTAGGAAAATTAACCAAAGTACAATTTTTTCTTTTTAAAGGATAAAAAAAGTCGAACGATATTTTGCTAAGGGCATTCGTACTTTTAATATAGTATAGATAGATTATAAGGACTAATTAGCGTAATATACTTAATATAAAGAGATTAATTTATAGAATGTTATAACAATAATTTCTCATTTGCTCCAAAAATTAGGTTGTTCAAACTTCATATATAATTGATAAGTATCCTATTGCGAGTATTTCTATAATTTGATGTTGAATTAAAGACTATAATTATGATGGGTAATTATAAAAATTATATTAAATAATATCCGTTGGAATGTTTATTTACAATTTTTACACATATTATTATTATATGATTAAAGGGTGAAAAGGTTGTACAATTCTAAATGGGCATTTTGACATATTAATGTTTTTTGCTTTGGATCCTTTTACTTTTAATTCTTTTGTTGAATACAGTAAGAAAGAAACATAAAAATTTTCATGTGATGACCCAAACGGTCATCTCTTGTTTTAGAAGTCAATCTGTGTTTTGAGGCCTTAAAACCCTCCTTTTATCTCTCTTCAATTTGCGTGCGCAATCCGGTTGGAAAGCTTTAGTGTGAAAATTTTGAGAAATAATGATTTTTGGCTTAAAAAGATGAATTTTGTTAACTTCGGTCAATATTTTGGGTAAACGGACCCGGACTCGTATTTCGACGGTCCCGGAGGGTCCGTAGTAAAATATGGAACTTGGGCGTATGCCCGGAATTGGATTCCGAGGTCCCTAGCCCGAGAAATAAATTTTTGAAGAAAACTGTTAACTGAAAAATATGATGGTTTTGGAAATTGAATAATGTTTGATATTGTTGGTATCGGGCCCGTATTTTGGTTCCGGAGCCCGGTACAAGTCCGCTATAATATCTAATCCTTACATGTGAAATTTGGTAGAAAACAGAAGTAATTTGACGTGATTCGAACCTTTGGTTGAAAAGTTAGAAATTTTGAACTATCTTGAAAATTTCATGAGTTTAGGTATTGAATTCATAGTTCTAGATGTTATTTTGGCGGTTTGATCGCGCGAGCGTTCATATGATGTTTTAAGACTTGTGTGCATGTTTGGTTTGGAGCCCCGAGGGCTTGGGTGAGTTTTGGATAGGCCACGGAGTGATTTTTAAACTTAGGGAATTGTTGGTATGCTTCAGCTAAGTTGCAGGCCTCAGACCTCGCAAATGCGAGGTCAGGGTTCACAATTGCGATCACTGTCAACGTCGCATTTGCGAGGCTTCTATCGCAATTGCGAAGGAAGCTAGGCCTGGGCATGTTCGCAATTGCAAACAATTCTTCGCATTTGCGAAGAAGTCAGGGCAGGGGTAACTTCGCATTTGCGACCAAATGGTTCGCATTTGCGACAGCATCAGAAGTGCGGAAGGTTCGCATTTGCGATGTCTTTCTCGCATTTGCGAGCTTCGCAAATGCGAAGCTCCAGTCGCAATTGCGACATCTTCAGCTGTTAAGTTGGGATTTAGACGGGATTTTCAACCATTTTTCAAATCTCTCGAACCCTAAACATCCATAGGCAATTTTCCAAAGACCCAAACTTCTCCAAATCATAGGTAAGTGATTTCTAACTTATTTCTTTCAATCTATTTCATCTTTTTACAAGATTTCATCACAAAATCTAGGGGTTTCATGGGAAATTGGGTGTTTTTGGGTGAAATTTGGGAATTTTGAAATTTGGGGAATTATACCTCAAATTGAGGTCGAATTCCAAAACCAATTGCATATTCGGGCTCGGGGGTGAATGGGTAATCAGGTTTTGGTCCGAACTTCGAGTTTGGACCAAGTGGGCCCGGGGTCGGGTTTTGACTTTTTGGGGAAAAATATTAGAAAACCTATAATTAAGCATTGGAATCGATTTCTTTAGCGTTTATTGATGTTATTAAGTTAATTATGACTAGATAGGAGTGAATTTGTGGTGAAATCGAGAGGTAAAGCAGTGATTGAGCTTTGAAATACCATTTGGCTTGAGGTAAGTGTTGTTCTATCTTTGACTTGAGGGATTAGGGATCCCTGACCTATTTGCTATGTGTAATTCCATGTGTGTGGCGTATAGGTGTGGTGACGAGTACCTATGCGCCACCAAATTATCATTTTTAGCTTGCTCCCTTCCCCGTTTCCTAACATACTGTTTCTTGTCTTAATTGCCACTTGCTCATAATTGTTTCCATGTCTAATTGCTTCATATTAAATGTTGTTTCTTGTATTGATGTACAAATTGTTTCATAGCTTCATTTTATTTCCGTGTTGGTTGGAGTTGGTTGTTGGAGCTTCATAATATACTTTGGTTGGTCTCGCTGAGTGATTTTAACTGTTGGGATTTCGTAATGGCATAGACTTCCCGTTGTTATGATTTAAGATATAAATGTTGTGGGAGGTTCTAAGTTAAATTGTGAAACGCCTGTTTTTGTGTTGTGATTGGTACTGACATGTTAGGATCGGGTTGCACGCCGCAACAGGAGGAATAAGGGTGGAATGTGATTGTCTGGTGGGATCGGGTTGCACGCCGCAACAAGGAGTAATAAGGGTGGACAGGTGGGATCGGGTTGCGCGGCGCAACAGGAGGGATAAGGGTAATATGTGTGCGGAGTAATAAGGGTGGACTGGTGGGATCGGGTAGCACGCCACAACAAGGAGTAATAAGGATGAATATTGATATTGTTATTGTTTATATGGTGGAATCGGGATGCACGCCACATCAGTTATTGTTTTAGTATTCATTTCTACTGAAGTTCATCATTGAGATGTTGAAACTCCCTAAGGATTGGTTATAGGTGAGTACTGGTAGAACGGATGGTTTCCGTATTCATTTAATGCAAGTCACTGTTATATTTCATTCTGTATTTCCTTTCCGTTTTAGTATCAACTGTTGCAGGTTATATATGTTGATTATGCCCCGCCGTAGCCTCGTCACTATTTCGTCGAGGTTTGGCTCGGCACTTACCAGTACATGGGGTCGGTTGTACTTATACTGCACTCTGCACTTCCTGTGCAGATTTCAGAGCTAGTGGTTGATCAGAGTTCGAGGTTGCTGCCTTCTGTCCACAGGAGGCCCAAGGTAGTCCTACAAGCTTCCGCAGGACCTGGTGTCCCCTTCTATCTTTACTGCATTCTGTTTTATTTTTCCCTTCAAGAAAGATGTATATTTTTCTTTCAAACCAGTATCTATAGTATTCGTAGACATGTTCGTGAGTTGTGACACTAGTTTCTGGGTGAAGTTTATTACGGTTTCGTTATTAGCATAAAGATAATCTTTTAAACTGTGATCTTCTGCATTCATTTCCGCTGATTCACTTTTGTTAAGTTTTAACTAATAAAAGGTAAAGAAAAAAGGTGAAATATTTTGTAACGTTGGCTTTCCTAGCGAGTACAATGTTAGGCGCCATCACAGTCCCAACGATGGGAAATTCGGGTCGTGACAAGTTGGTATTAGAGCTCTAGGTTGCTTAGGTCTCACAATTCAAAGACAAGCTTAGTAGAGTCTGAGGGATCGGTACAAAGATATCTGTGCTTATCCCCTAGAGGCAACAGAGTTAGGAACAATTTCACTTCTATTCATCTTTGTCGTGTGGTTTGATCTCTCAATACTAATTGAACTCTCTACTTTGTTCTTACGCAGATGGCGAGAACATGTACCGCTTCATCAGCTGATCAGCAGCCCGATCCCCTAGTGGCAGCTCCTACGAGGGGCAAAGGTCGAGGCCGAGGCCATACTAGAGGCCGAGGCAGGGGCAAGGCTCAGCCCAAAGCTCGAGCAACAGCACCAGTAGGACCAGCTCAGGTTCCATAGGGGTTCATAGCAACCCCGGTACATTACAATGCTTTGGTCCGACTAGTGGGCCTTATGGAGAGTGTTACTCAGGCCGACATACTTCTTGTAGCACCAGCTGTCTCTCGGGCTGGGGAAGGAGTATAGACTCCCGCTACTCACACTCCGGAGCAGATGGCTCCTCAGTTTCAGACTCCAACAACTTAGCTAGTTGGAGTAGCTTCGACGAGTGTTGTAGCACAGACCAGCGATGGATCAGCTATGTCTTCTGAGGCCATGTGGATATTGGACAGGTTCACCAAGCTCTTCACTACTACTTATGGTGGTACATCTTTAGAGGATCCCCATGACTATTTGGACAGTTATCATGAGGTTCTACGGAACATGGGGGTGGTGGAGACCAATGGAGTGTACTTTGCTGCTTTTCATCTATCAGGTTTCGCCAAGAAATGGTGGAGGGATTTTTGTTTGGCTAGACCAGCTGGGTCACCTACTTTGACTTGGGATCAGTTCTCTCAGCTATTTCTTGAGAAGTTCCTTCCTATCACTTAAAGAGAGGACTATTAGAGGCAGTTTGAGCGCCTCCAGTAGGGTTCTATGACCGTCACTCAGTACGAGATCTGATTTATTGACTTGGCCCGCCATGCTCTTCTTTTTCTTCCCACCGAGAGAGAGAGGGTGATGAGGTTTATTGAGGAACTTGCTCAGCCTATCAGTTTACAGATAGCTAAGGAGACAAGGAGTGAGATTTCTTTCCAGGATGCAGCCAATATGGCCAGGCGAGTTGAGATCGTTCTATCAAAGGGGAGTGGTCAGGGGTCTGATAAGATGCCACGTCATTCCGATTGATTCAGTGGGACCTCATATGGAGGTCGAGGTATTTTTAGGGTCCATCCTCCCAGACCGTTTCATTCAGCACTTCAGACATCCCATGTAGCTTCAGGGGGTCGTGGTCCTTATGCACCTCTTTTAGGGAAGCTAGCTTATAGTACACCGCCAGCTCCTATTAGGGCACCTCCGCTTTAGAGTTATTACCGCGGTCAGTCGGCCCATCAGGGTCAGTCTCAGTTTCCTCAGCCACAGTATTCGGATGGGTGTTTCGAGTGTGGTGAGTATGGGCATATCTGGAGGACCTGTCCAAGATTAGTGGTGTTCAGCTACAGCAGCAGGGTTCTCGTGCTATGATCCCGGCACCGCCCGCTCAGCCAGCTAGAGGTAGGGGTCAGCCTGCTAGAGGTGGAGGTCAGGCCATTGAAGGTAAAGGCCAGGCTGCTAGAGGTGGAGGGCAGCCAGAAGGAGGCCGTCCCAGAGATATAATTCAGAGTGGTGGGGCCCAACCCCGATGTTATGCTTTCCCAACAAGGCCTGAGGCTGAGTCCTCCAATGTTGTTATTACAGGTACTATTTCGGTTTGCAGTAGAGATGCTTCAGTTCTGTTTGATCCAAGGTCTACATACTCCTATGTGTCTTCTTATTTTTCTTCATATTTGGTTGTGCCTCGTGATTCTTTGAGTGCTCTCGTATATGTGTCCACATCGGTAGGGGATTCTATTATTGTAGATCGTATCTATCGTTCGTGTGTGGTTGTTATTGGGGGTCTTAAGACTCGTATATATCCTACTTCTCGATATGGTGGATTTTGATGTCATTTTAGGGATGGATTAGTTGTCACCTTATCATGCTATATTGGATTTTCACGCCAAGACCGTGACCTTAGCCTTTCCGGGGATGCCTCGGTTGGAGTGAAGGGGGACTCCCGGTCATTCTACTGGCAGGGTTATCTCTTATATGAAGGCTCGGTGTATGGTCGAGAAGGGGTGTTTGGCTTATTTGGCTTATGTTCGTGATTCGAGTGTTGAGGTTCCTTTTATAGATTATGTGCCAGTTGTCCGGGAGTTTCCAGAGGTATTTCCTGCAGACTTGCCAGGGATGCCACCCGATAGGGATATTGACTTTTGCATTGATTTGGCTCTGGGCACTCAGCCCATTTCTATTCCACCATATCGTATGGCCCCGCCAGAGTTGAAAGAATTGAAGGAGCAGTTGCAAGATATGCTTGATAAGGGCTTTATTAGGCCCAGTGTCTCGCCTTGGGGTGTGCCGGTATTGTTTGTTAAAAAGAAAGATGGATCGATGAGAATGTGCATAGACTATCGGCAGTTAAACAAAGTCACCACCAAGAACAAGTATCTATTACCGAGGATTGATGATTTTGATCAGCTTCAGGGTGCCAAAATGTTTTCGAAGATTGATTTGAGATATGGCTACCATCAGTTGAGAATTAGGGCATCCGCTGTCCCTAAGATAGCTTTTCAGACTCAATATGGGCATTATGAGTTCCTAGTGATGTCATTTGGGTTGATAAATGCCCCAGCAGCGTTTATGGATTTGATGAACCGAGTGTTCAAGCCAACCTAGATTCCTTTGTGATTGTTTTCATTGATGATATCTTAATCTACTCCAGCAGTCGAGAGGAGCATGAGCAGCATCTTCGAGTCATTCTCCAGACTCTGAGAGACAGCTAGTTATATGCTAAGTATTTGAAATGTGAGTTTTGGTTGAGTTTAGTTGTATTCTTGGGTCACGTTGTATCAGTGGAGGGTATTCGGGTGGATCCTAATAAGATTGAAGCAGTCAAGGACTGGCCTAGACCCACATCAGCTACAGATATTCGAAGTTTCTTGGGTTTGGCGGGTTATTACCGTCGGTTTGTGGAAGGATTTTCATCTATAGCAGCCCCGATAACTAGGTTGACCCAGAAGGGTTCCCAGTTCAGATGGTCGGATGAGTGTGAGGCGTGCTTTCAGAAGCTCAAGACAGTTTTGACTATGGCGCCGGTGTTGGTGTTACCCATAGGTTCAGGGCCATATACAATATATTGTGATGCATCTCATATTGGACTTGGTGCGATGTTGATGCAGAATGGCAAGGTTATTGCATATGTTTCGCACAGTTGAAGATCCACGAGAAGAACTATCTAGTTCATGATTTGGAGCTAGCAGCCATTGTTCACGCGCTGAAGATTTAGAGGCATTATTTATATGGCATGTTGTGTGAGGTATTCATGGATCATAAGAGTTTGCAGTATTTGTTCAAGCAGAAGGAGCTAAATTTGAGGCAGAGAAGGTGGTTGGAACTATTGAAAGATTATGATATCACCATCTTGTATAATCTCGGGAAGGCCAATGTGTTGGCCAATGCTTTGAGTATGAAGTCAGCCAGTATGGACAGCCTTGTGTATATTCCAGTCGGTGAGAGACCACTTGATTTGGATATTTAAGAATTGGCCAATAAGTTCTTGAGCTTGGATGTTTCTGAGCCCAAACGTGTTCTAGCATGCACAGTCGCTCGGTTTTCATTATTTGAGTGTATCAGAGATCGGTAGTATGATGACCCTCACTTGCTTGTCCTTAGGGACACAGTGCGGCACGGTGGTTCCAAGAAGGTTACAGTTGGAGACGATGGGGTTTTGAGGATGCAGGTGGTCACGTTTGTGTGCCCAATGTGGATGGACTTCATGACTTGATTCTAGAGGAGGCCCATAGTTCTCTGTATTCTATTCACCCGGGCGCCGCTAAGATGTATCAGGATTTTTGGCAGCACTATTGGTAGAGGAGGAAAAAGAAGGATATTATTGTATATGTAGCTCGGTGTTTGAATTGTCAGCAGGTAAAGTACGAGCATCAGAGACCTTGTGGTTTGCTTTAGCAGATTGAGATTCCTGCGTGGAAGTGGGAGCGTATCACTATGGATTTCGTTGTTGGACTCCCACGGACTCAGAGGAAGTTCGATGCAGTATGGGTTATTATGGATAGGCTGACTAAGTCAGCACATTTCATTCTGGTAGCAGTTTCCTATTCTTTGGAATGGTTGGCAGAGATTTACATCCATGAGATTGTTCGTCTTCATGGTGTGCCTGTGTCTATCATTTTTGATCGAGCTACGCAGTTTACCTCACATTTTTGGAGGGCAGTACAGCCTGAGTTGGGTATGCGGGTCGAGTTGAGCACAACATTTCATCCTCAGACGGATGGACAGTCCGAGCGTACTATTTAGATTTTGGAGGATATGCTCTAAGCATGTGTTATTGACTTTGGAGGTTCTTGGGATCAGTTATTGCCATTAGCGGAGTTTGCCTTCAACAACAACTATCAGTCGAGCATCCAGATGGATCCTTATGAGGTATTATATGGTAGACAGTGTCGATTGCCAGTTGGGTAGTTTGAGCCGGGGGAGGCTCAGTTGCAGGGTACAGACTTAGTACAGGATGCCTTGGATAAGGTTAAGATCATTCAGTAGACTTCGTACAACTCAGTCCAGGAAAAAGAGTTATGCCGACCGTAAGGTTCGTGACATGGCATTCATGGTCGGAGAGCGAGTGTTGCTTCGGGTGTCGCCCATGAAGAGCGTGATGAGATTTGGGAAGAAGGGTAAGTTAAGCCCTAGGTTCATTGGGCCTTTTGAGATTCTTAGGAGAGTGGGTGAGGTGGCTTACTAGCTTGTGTTGCCACCAGGTTTATCAGCAGTGCATCTAGTGTTTTATGTGTCCATGCTTCGGAAGTATCACTGCGATCCATCCCACGTGTTAAACTTTTGCACTGTCCAGTTGGACAAGGATTTGACCTACAAGGAGGAGTCGGTAGCTATCATAGACCGGCAGGTTCGACAGTTGAGATCGAAAAGTTATCCATCGGTTCGTATGCAGTGGAGAGGTCAACCTGTTGATGCAGCTACCTGGGAGTCCGAGTCCGATATGCGGAGCCGATATCCCAATCTTTTCACCGACTCAGGTTTTTTTCTATGTCCGTTCGAGTACGAACGGTTGTTTTAGAGGTGGAGAATGTGATGACCCAAAAGGTCATCTCTTATTTTTAGAAGTCAATCTGTGTTCCGAGACCTTAAAACCTTCTTTTATCTCTCCTCGATTTGTGTGCGCAGTCTGGGCGCGATACCGGAAAGCTTTTGTGTGAAAAATTTGAGAAATAATATTTTTGGCTGAAAAAGATGATTTTAGTTGACTTCGGTCCATATTTTAGGTAAACGGACCCGGTCCCGTGTTCTGACCGTCCCGGAGGGTTCGTAGTAAAATATGGGACTTGGGCGATGCAGAGAATTGGATTCTGAGGTCCCTAGGTCGAGAAATGAATTTTTGAAGAAAATTATTAATTGAAAAATATGATGGTTTTGGAAATTGAATAATATTTGATATTGTTGGTATTGGGCTCGTATTTTGGTTCTGGAATCCGGTACAGGTCCGTCATAATATTTAATCCTTATATGTGAAATTTGGTGGAAAACGGAAGTAATTTGACGTGATTCGGACCTTTGGTTGAAAAGTTAGAAATTTTGAACTATCTTGAAAATTCCATGAGTTTTGGTATTGAATTCATAGTTCTAGATGTTATTTTTTGGCGATTTGATTGCACGACCAAGTTCATATGATGCTATAAGACTTGTGTGCATATTTGGTTTGGAGCCTCGAGGGCTCGGGTGAGTTTTGAGTAGGCCACAGAGTGATTTTTGAACTTAGGGAATTGCTGGTATGCTTCAGCTTAGTTGCAGGCCTCAGACCTTGCAAATGCAAGGTCAGGGTTCGTAATTGCGACCACTGTCAACATCGCATTTGCAAGGCTTCTATCGCAATTGCGAAAGAAGCTAGGCCTGGGCAGGTTCGCAATTGCGAACAATTCTTTTCATTTGCGAAGAAGTCAGGGCAGGGGCAACTTCGCATTTGCGACCAAATGGTTCGCATTTGCTACAGCAGCAGAAGTGCGGAAGGTTCGCATTTGCGATGCCTTTCTCGCACTTGCAAGCTTCGCAAATGCGAAGCTCCAGTCACAATTGCGATATCTGCAGCTGTTAAGTTGGGACTTAGACGGAATTTTCACTCATTTTTCAAATCCCTCGAACCCTAAACATCTATAGGCGATTTTCCAAAGACCCAAACTTCTCCAAATCATAGGTAAGTGATTTCTAACTCATTTCTTTCAATCTATTTTATCTTTTTACAAGATTTCATCATAAAATCTAGGGATTTTCATGGGAAATTGGGTGTTTTTGGGTGAAATTTGAGAATTTCAAAATTTGGGGAATTAGACCTCAAATTGAGGTCGGACTCCAAAATCAATTGTATATCCGGGTTCAGGGTGAATGGGTAATCTGGTTTTGACTTTTTGGAAAAAAAATGTTAGAAAACCTATAATTAAGCATTGGAATCAATTTCTTGAGAATTTATTGATGTTATTAAGTTAATTATGACTAGATACGAGTGAATTTGTGGTGGAATCGAGAGGTAAAGCGGTGATTGAGCTTTGAAATACCCATTGGCTTGAGGTAAGTGTTTGGTCTAACCTTGACTTGAGGGATTAGGGATCCCGACCAATTTGCTATATGTAATTCTATGTGTGTGGCGTATAGGTGTGATGGCGAGTACCTATGCGCCACCAAATTAACTGTTGAGATTTCGTAATGGCATAGACTTCCCGTTGTTATGATTTAAGATATAAATGTTGTGGGAGGTTCTAAGTTAAATTGTGAAGTGCCTGTTTTTGTGTTGTGATTGATACAGAAATATTGGGATCAGGTTACCCGCCGCAACAGGAGGAATAAGGGTGGAATGTGATTGTCTGGTGGGATCGGGTTGCACGCCACAACAAGGAGTAATAAGGGTGGACAGGTGGGATCGGGTTGCGCTCCGCAATAGGAGGAATAAGGGTGATATGTGTTGAGGAGTAATAAGGGTGGACTGGTGGGATCGGGATGTGTCACGACCCAAACCGATGGGCCACGACGGGTGCCCGAGTCCTACCTGTCAAATGCCCCTAAGAATGCGTCTAAGATATAAACCTGAATAACATCTGCTGAATTACGAGAATAATGTACATGAAGGAAATCTGCCCAAAAAGGCATACATACATATACGCACAAAATACATAGGGCGAGCCGACAAGGCTTCTATAGACAACTATACATCTCAAAACTGGAAGTCGGCAAGGCCACATACTTTCCAACTAGACATACTGTCTACAAACCTATAATAGAAATATAACTGTACAAAGACGGGACTGAGCCATGTCATACCCATATATATATATATATATATATATATATATATATATATATATATATATATATATATATATACAAACATATGTACCAAAATCAAAAGCAGCTCCGGATCAAGTGGAGCATGCTAACTCTCGCTGATCAGGGATCCTAAGAAGGGGGACCGTCAGCTTGCCTACCTACACCTACGGGCATGAAACGCAGGCCCTGTGAAATAGGGCGTCAGTACAAAAATGTACTGAGTATGTAAGGCATGAAAATTAGTACGTAAAAGACATATATGAAACATTGAATAAAGAAACACATCCTTAAATCTGAATAACTTTGTAAATTCTGAAACATTTATAATGTCATGCACGTGCGTATAAATATTGTGTCATGCATAGGTATGGGTGTACATAATATCATCAAGCCACTGAGGGCATCCCGTCATATCGTCTCGGCCACTGTGGGCAACATCATCAACATATACCAGCTGATCAGGTGGTGGTATGTATATAACGCCGTAACCTTTTCTCATATCCCATATAGATATATTTACATATATACGCGTATATAACGACATATGGTCATGGGTCAATGCATATATACAAATGGATGAAATGCATGAAAAATACGTAATAATCTCAATATTCCTTCCAGATAACTTTTTTCAACTGCGTATTATTCTGAGACCCATGAACAGAAGATAATAATAATTCTCATGGGGAATCAAGAATATAAACACCCCTAGTATTTCTATGAATAGAGTAATTTATGGAAACTGTGCGTTTGCCCGTTTTTTCTATATAATTTGGACCATGCCAGAAGAAAGAAGGGATGGCCTAGTAGGAAAAACTCCATATAATATTCCGTTGGAAACCTTCATGGATTGAGCTTAGAATCCTAAAAAATTAGATTAAGCTTCTGCTTTTTGAAATCCTTGAACGCAATTTGTTCCGGCTTCTTTAAAACTTATGAACGAAATTTTTGCCTTGGATTCTTTGACATTTTTAACGAAATTGCTTCTGAATGAATCTTTTTTTGAAACGAAATTTTTCTTCTGTTTCAACGTTTCTTTGAGCTAAGATTAATACATCAACCATAATCCATGGGATTCTGATCCTAAATGAAATAAGACACCTACTAATGTCTTATCTTGTTTACATATTACCTTAGGTGGCCACATGGACTTAAATGACTAGGAGTCATGTTTAGCCATTGTGGCTTTATGCCACGTTTTGGGGTATAATTTATAAATTTTTATCCACTTATTAGTTAACTGGGTAATGTCATGTTACCTGGTAATTAATCAATTACCCGCATAATTTAAAAATTATCTCATATTTCTTAAAATTCTACTTATTTTCAATATACTCTATACATCATACTACCGTGGTCATATGGTACCTTGCATGGTACTAGTCAATAATTATCGTGTATTATTGCTCGACTCGTATTTTATCCCAAATTGGCCACTTTCAACGAAACTCATTTTCTTTAATTCGCGTACCACTTTATCCTTCATAACACTTATTTATCGCTTGTTATAAATAGCGTAAATAAGTTAATGTCAAGATGATTTCATCCCCGAGTCTATGTCAATTAACTGAAGACGAAACTTTTAACGTACGAAAACGCGAGGTGTAACATTCTTCCCCCATTAGAAACATTCGCTCTCGAATGTTCAACTCCCCGTGAAGTATATATATTTGGCAGGGTCGCCTTTGTAACAACACCACTACCAACTCTCCATGTAGAAGCTTACTAATCCAACGCCATACAGGACCACAATTATCAATAACTACAATGGCCTCACACGACCAACGACAATAACGAACAAAAGAATTTATACACGTACCTTATGGTTATGATGCCTCAGTCGGACCCTTCTCTGGAGGAGGAAATAAGTAGGGATATCTATACTTCATGTCTTCCTCGGCCTCCCAAGTCATTTCTTCCACATTGTTTTTCCTCCAAAATACTTTTACGGAGGCTACCTCCTTATTTCGCAGCTTGCGGATTTGTCGGTCTAGGATGGCAACCGGAATTTCTTCGTATGAAAAGTCCTTTGTAATCTGTACATCATCTGTGGGAACCACTCGGGTAGGATCGCCAATGTACTTCCGTAACATAGATATGTGAAAAACCGGATGGACAGACTCCAATTCCAAGGGCAATTCTAACTCATAAGCTACTTGGCTCACTCTCCGAATGATACTATAAGGCCCAATATATCGTGGGCTAAGTTTGACTTTCTTGCCAAATCTCATCACACTCTTCATAGGTGACACCTTTAAGAATACTCAGTCATCAACCCCGAACTTTAAATCTTGATGTCGCACGTCGGAATATTGCTTCTAACGACTCTGAGCTGTCAATAATCGATCCCAGATAAGCTTTATTTTTCTTATGGCTTGCTAAACTAGGTCTGGCCCATGTAATCCAGATTCTCCAACATCGAACCACCCTATAGGCGACCTACACTTCCGTCCGTAAAGATCTTCATATGGAGCCATCTGAATGATGGAATGGTAGCTATTATTATACGCAAACTCAATAATCGGCAAATGATCATCCCAACTACCTTTGAAGTTCATCACACAAGCTCGTAACATATCCTCTAGTGTCTGGATAGTGCGCTCAGCATGTCCATCTTTTTGAGGATGAAATGATGTACTAAGAATTACTCGAGTCCCCAATCCTTTTTGGAAGGACCTCCAAAAGTTAGCTGTAAATTGAGCTCCTCTATCCGAGATAATAGATACAGGGACACCATGCAGTCGTACTATCTCCTTAATATAAAGCCTTGCATAATCCTCTCAGGAATATGTAGTTCTAACGGGTAGAAAATGGGTTGACTTTGTATATCGAATCGAACTTATGTTGGGTACGAGGTAAGCCTACAATGAAATCCATATTGATTTTTTCCCATTTCCATGTTGGAATCTCCATAGCCTGCAATAATCTACCGGGTTTCTATTGCTCAATCTTAACCTGCTGACAGTTAGGATACTGAGCAACAAATTCTGCTATATCCTTTTTCATTCCGTCCCACCAATATACTTCCTTGATATCATGATACATCTTTGTTGCTCCTGGATGGATAGAATAACGAGAATAGTGAGTTTCTCCCATAACGTGCTGATGTAGCCCTGCAACATTAGGCACACATAATCGCCCTTAATATCTAAGGACCACATCTTCTGTAATTTCAAACAGTATCTTCTCCTTCTGAAGGGTGGTATCCCTGTAATGAACTAACACGGGATCCTCGTACTGGCATTCCTTTACTTCAGTTACTAAAAAGGATGTTGTCGTGTCCTGAATAGTAATTCCAATATCACCTAAGTCCAGTAACTGAACTCCAAGACTAGCTAGCTGATGAACCTCATGGGCTATTCCCCTTTTTCTGGCTGTAAATATGACAGGCTACCCATAGATCTACGGCTGAGGGCGTCGGCTACTACGTTCGCCTTTCCCGGATGGTATAAAAAATGTCATAGTCTTTAAGTAGCTCCAACTATCTCCTTTGACGTAGATTCAATTCCTTTTGCTTGAAGATGTACTAGAGGCTCTTATGATCCATATAGATATCAACATGAATGCCATACAAGTAGTGCCTCCACATCTTTAGTGCATGAATTACCGCAGCTAACTCTAAATCGTGGGTCGGGTAGTTCTTCTCGTGCTTTCTTAGTTGTCTAGAAGCATAAGCCACAACCTTACCATGTTGTATCAGCATATAACCCAATCCAATGCCTGAAGCGTCGCAATAGATAACATAACCATCGGTCCCTTCTGGGAGCGTTAGAACCGGTGCTGAAGTTAATCTATCCTTTAATGCCTGGAAACTCCGTTCGCAAGCATCAGTCCATTGAAACTTTGCTCCCTTCTGAGTTAACCTTGTCAAAGGTGCTGAAAGGGAAGAAAATCCCTCTACAAATCTCCTATAATAACCTGCCAAACCGTGAAAGCTACGAACCTCCATCGGTGTTGTGGGTCTGGGCCAAGTCTTTACTGCCTCAATCTTTTGTGTATCCACCCGGATGCCCTCACCTAAAATGATATGCCCAAGGAAATCTACAGAGTCCAACCAGAATTCATATTTAGAAAATTTTGCATACAACTTCCCTTCTTATAGAACTCTAAGCACAGTACGCAGATGATCAGCATGCTCAGCCTCTGCACGAGAATACACCAATATATCGTCGATAAATACAATTACGAACAGATCTAAAAATTGTCTGAACACACGGTTCATCAAATCCATAAATACTGCTAGAATATTGGTCAAACCGAATGACATGACACGAAACTCGAAGTGCCTATATCTGGTTCTAAATGCTGTCTTCGGAATATCTTCCTCCTTAACCCTTACCTGATGGTACCCGGACCTCAAGTCCACTTTTGAAAAATACTTGGCACCTTGTAACTGATCAAATAAATCATCAATCCTCGGGAGCGAGTACTTATTCTTGATCATCACCTTATTCAGCTACCTTTAATCAATACACATTCGTAAGGAACCATCTTTCTTTCTCACAAACAACACAGGTGCTCCCCACGGTGACGTACTAGGTATGATAAAACCTTTTTCAAGCAAGTCCCTTAGTTGTTCCTTTAACTCTTTCAGCTCTGCGGGGGCTATTCTATAGGGGGGATAGATATTGAATGGGTATTTGGTAGTAGGTCAATGGCAAACTCAATTTCTCGCTCTTGTGGAAGACCCGAAAGTTCATCGGGAAACTCATTAACCACTGGGATGGACTGAATGGTTGGTGACTCTACTCCCACATCCTGAACCCGAACTAAGTGATAAATACAGCACTTTCTGATCATCTTCCTTACCTTGAGATAGGAAATGAATCATCCTCTCGGCGATGTCGTATTACCTTTCCACTCCAAAACAGGCTCCCCTGGAAATTGAAATCGGACTATCTTTGATCTACAATCAACGTTGGCATGACAAGAAGCCAACCAATCCATACCCATTATAACATCAAATTCTACCATATCTAAATCGATTAAGTCTGCTACGGTAGGTCGACCATGAACTACTATTATACAACCCCTATATACCTTCTTAGCTATCACTGAGTCCCCAACAGGTGTAGGCACCTCAAAAGGTTTAACCAATTTAGGTTTTATTTCAAAATTTCTAGCAACCAACGGAGTAACGTATGATAAGGTGGAATCTGGGTCAATTAGTGCATATACATAATATGAGAAGACTGTTAATATACCTGTAATAATATCAGGTGATGACTCATGGTCCTGTCATCCTACTAACGCATAAATGCGGTCCTGAGGGCTGCTCGAGCTAGATGCTCCGCCTCTGCCTCTACCACGACTCATTGGTGCTTGGGGACCTTGCCCAGGGGGGCGTACTAATGATGACGAACCAGCTACAGATCTCAAGGGCTGAGCTATGCTTGCATCACCTCTCATCGGACAATCCTTTATAACGTGGCCCGGATAACCACAAGTATAACAAACACCTAACCTCATACAACACTGCCTGGTATACTGCTTACCACATTGAGCATATCGTGGCAAGGGAGGCCTCATCTGATTTGAATCACCCCTATACTAAGAACCTGAGGCCCTGAAATTCTGACTAGACCCTGAATATGTAGGACGATCAAATCTCTTACCGCCAAACTGAGAGGGCGCGCTAGCCGATAGCTGGGATGGACACCTCGAGTACTACTGCCTCTAACTACCTCGAAACTCACTAGAAGGACCAAAATATGTTGCTCTCTTATTCTGGGCCCGATCATGCTCACGATCGGCCCTCAGTTTCTGCTTATACTCCTCTACACCCTGAGCGTATGCCTGAATACGAGAAATATCCATGTCTGGCTTAAATGAGACCGACATACAATCGTTAAGCAAGTAAGGCTCTAATCCCATCACGAACCGGTGAACTCGATCCTCCATCTTAGATACAATAGTGGGAGCATACCTAGCCAATGAATCAAACTGAAGACTGTACTCCCAAACACTCAGGTTACCCTGCCGAAGGGTCAAGAACCTATCAGCTCTGGACCGTCTAAGCTCCGGTGGCAGATGATGACGAAGAAAAGCTTCTGTAAACTCCTGCCATACTGCTGGAGGGGCATCCTCACCTCTGGACAATTCCCAAGACTTGTACTAATTAACTACAACATCTCGAGTCTATAGGAAGCTAGCTAAACTAACTCAGTCGCAGTGGCCTTCATTACCCTTAACGTCCTCTACATTCTATCAATAAATACCTTAGGGTCATCGTTTTGATCTACTCCAGTGAATATTGGAGGGTCTAAATTAATAAAGTCACGAACCCTCGCACTCACGAACCTATCTGCATGACCAATACCTACTTCCTGACGACGAGCCTGTGCACCTGCTAATCGGTTCAATAACTGAATAGCATCTCTCATCCCCTAACCCAGTGTATCTGGCTGAGGTGCTAAATGTACAAGGGCACTGGAGTTGGTGCCCCTCGGAGCTCTTCTGGAAAGGGCGGGGTATGTGAAGTCTGAGATGGAACCTCACCATGAGACTCTCCCCAAGCCCTGGTAACTCGTGGCGCTCGACTAGTAGTCTCACCAGCCACGGACTTTCCCTTTTGGGCGGCCGTACTCTTTGGAGGCATAACTGAAAATATAACATATCATTAGGAACATGAATTCTTGTATCGCACGATCTGATATAAAAAGAGACGATATCATCCTCTATGTCCTGTAGCCTCCTATCTATAAGTGTGGTGCACAATACACCCATAAACAAGATTCTACTAGACATGGTCTGTAGACAACCCTAGGACAGAACTGCTCTGACACCATTTTTGTCACGACCTAAACCGATGGGCCGCGACGGGTGACCGAGTCCTACCTGTCAAACGCCCCTAAGCATGCGTCTAAGATATAAACCTGAAAAACATCTCCTGAATTACGAGAATAATGTACATGAAGGAAATCATCCCAAAAAGGCATATATACATATACGTACAACATACGTAGGGTGATCCGACAAGGCTGTTATAAACAACTATGCATCTCAAATCTGGAAGTCATTAAGGACACATACTATCCAACTAGACATACTATCTACAGACCTCTAATAGAAATATAACTGTACAAAGACGGGACTGAGCCACGTCATACCCATATATATATATATACAAACATACGTACCAAAATCAAAAGCAGCTCCGGATCAAATGGAGCATGCCAACTCTCGCTGATCAGGGATCCTAAAAAGGGGGACCGTCAGCTTGCCTACCTGCACATGTGGGCATGAAACGCAAGCCCCGTGAAATAGGGCGTCAGTATAAAAATTGTACTGAGTATGTAAGGCATGAAAATTAGTACGTAAAAGATATAGATGAAACATGGAATAAAGAAAGATATCCTTAAATTTAAATAACTTTGTAAATTCTGAAACATTTATAATGTCATGCACGTGCGTATAAATATCGTGTCATGCATAGGTATGGGTGTACATAATATCATCAAGCCACTGAGAGCATCCCATTATATCGTCTCGGCCACTGTGGGCAACATCATCAACATATACCAGCTGATCAGGTGGTGGTGCGTATATAACGCCGTAACTTTTTCCCATATCTCATATACATATATACGCGTATATAATGCCATCTATTCATGGGTCATTGCACATGTATAAATGGGTGAAATGCATGAAAAATACATAATAATCTCAATATTCCTTCCGGATAACCTTTTTCAACTCTGTATTATTCTGAGACCCATGAATAGAAGATAATAATAATTCTCATGGGAAATCAAGAATATAGACAATCCTAGTATTTCTATGAATAGAGTAATTTATGAAAACTGTGCGTTTACTCGTTTCTTTTGTATAATTTGGATCATGCCAAAAGAAAGAAGGGATGGCCTTAACATACCTGGAGTAGGGAAAACTCCGTATAATATTCCATTGGAAACATTCGTGGATTGAACTTAAAACCCTAAAAAATCGGATTAAGCTTCTACTTTTTGAAATCCTTGAACGCAATTTGTTCCTGCTTCTTTAAAACTTATGAACGAAATTTTTGCCTTGGATTCTTTGACATTTTGAACGAAATTGCTTCTGAATAAAGCTTTTTTTGAAACGAAATTTTGCTTCGGTTTCAACGTTTCTTTGAGCTAAGATTAATACATCAACCATGATCCATGGGATTCTGATCCTAAATGAAATAAGACACCTACTAAAGTCTTATCTCGGTTACATATTACCTTAGGTGGCCGCATGGACTTAAATGACTAGGAATCATGTTTAGCCATTGTGGCTTTATACCACGTTTTAGGGGGTATAATTTATAAATTTTTATCCACTTATTAGTTAACTGGGTAATGTCATGTTACTCGATAATTAATCAATTATTTTACCCGCATAATTTAAAAATTATCTCAAATTACTTAAAATTCTACTTATTTTTAATATACTTTATGCATCGTACTACCTTGGTCATCTGGTACCTTGCATGGTACTAGTCCATAATTATTGGTATTATCGCTCGACCCGTATTTAATCCAAATTGGCCACTTTCAATGAAACTCGTTTTCTTTAATTCGCGTACCCCTTTATCCTTCATAACACTTATTTATCGCTTGTAATAAATAATGTAAATATGTTAACGTCAAGATGATTTCATCCCCTAGTCTCTGTCAATTAAATGAAGACGAAACTTTTAGCGTACGAAAATGCGAGGTGTAACAGGTTGCACGTCGCAACAAGGAGTAATAAGGGTGAATATTGATACTGTTATTGTTTATATGGTGGGATCGGGATGCACGCCGCATGAATTATTATTTTAGTATTCATTTCTGCTAAAGTTCATTACTGAGATGTTGAAACTCCCTAAGGATTAGTTATAGCTGAGTATTGATAGAACAACTGGTTTCCGTATTCATTTAATGCAAGTCACTGTTATATTTTATTTTGTATTTCCTTTCCGTTTTAGTATCAACTTTTGCAGGTTATATATGTTGATTATGCCCCGCCGTAGCCTCGTCACTACTTCGTCGAGGTTAGGCTCGACACTTACTAGTACATGGGGTCGGTTGTAATGATACTGCACTATGTACTTCCTGTGCAGATTTCGGAGCTAGTGGCTGATCAGAGTTCGAGGTTGCTGCCTTCAGTCCACAGGAGACCCAAGGCAGTCCTGCAGGCGTCCGCAACCCTTGGCGTCCCCTTCTATCTTTACTGCATTCTGTTTTATTTTTCCCTCCAAGACAGATGTATATTTTTCTTTCAAACCAATATATGTAGTATTCGTAGACATGTTCGTGAGTTGTGACACCAGTTTTGGGGTGGAATTTATTATGGTTTCGTTATTAGCATAAAGATAATCTTTTAAACTGTGATCTTTCGCATTTATTTCCGTTGATTTACTTTTATTAAGTTTTAATTAATAAAAGATAAAGAAAAAAGGTAAAATATTCTGTAATGTTGGCTTGCCTAGTGAGTACAATATTAGGCGTCATCACGGTCCCAACGATGGAAAATTTGGATCCGTAACATTCCATGAAACTCAAATTTCTTGAATAATATGATGGGATTTTGTTCAAATATATATAATTCTATATCACCGACTTTTTTTTCTAGAGATATTCTTGATGTATGTTATTTCTTTTTTTTTCCTTCTTCTTCTTGGTCATGATATATATATATATATATATATATATATATATTCTTGATATTCTTGATGTATAGATATTCTTGATGTATGTTATTTTTTTTCTCTTCTTCTTGGTCATGATTAATATATTAGTTCTTTGTCTCTAGAACCAGTTGTAGACAATAAATTTGCGTCGAGAAAATAAAATCAAGACCGAAAAATATCGCAACAATCGTAGTATTTTATTTCGAATATTTGAGTGTTACAATCTCTATGAATCCTCTGATTCTTCTTTTCAATAGTAAATAAATTCAAGGGCCTTTGAGCTTGCTCTTGAATATGTATTTGCTGCCTCGAACGATAATCTTTTTCTTGAGCTTGAACTTGATTGCTTGAACTTGACCTTGATTTGTTCTTCGTTCTTGAACTTGCACTTGATTTCTTGAACTTGAACTTGAAGCCTGAAACTTGTGGAGGAATTTGCAGCGTTTGATCCACGAACTCTTTCTTGCTTCTTGTTATAACTTCTGGTGTTTTTTCTGAGGTGTGAACACCCCTATTTATAGTTATGGAAGGAAGGAGTCATGGTAAAAACAAACACTTTCCGACCAATCAAATTGAAGTGTGACATGACCGCATTTGATTGGCCAGAACATGTCACTTGCACACGCGGCGCGATTTTATTGGCCTTTCAGTGTGACTCGACATGCCTTGTCATTTTGACACGTGGCATGGTCCTATTGGCTTTTCCGTTTGACTTGGCGCGCCATGTCATTTGACACGTGGCACCAAACTGGGCATCTAGGAAGATGACATCTTGGGCTTAATGAATTCGGCTCATCACTTTAGCCCAACTAAATGGGCTAGCCCAATGAATTAAGACTTATTTATTTAACCCACATGTATTGGACTTATATAATCAATCCAATTATATTAGCCCATAGTATTTATTTGGACTAATATATCTTGAATTTAAAATATAATTCAAATTATTTTATGAATTTAAAATTTAAATGCCTACACCAGTGTTAGAGACTTGACTAATTACCTTATTACAACATTTGCAGCCTTCGACATATTTACAGTTTTGCTTGGTAATATAAATACCATAAGCTATTTTTAGTTTCCTAGTTTTTCTTTATGTATGCTTTGAGTTCTCCTGAAACCATTCAACTAAAAAAAAAATATTTTTTCCATTGATATTTAGTGGAGGGGACTGTTCTTCCCTTAACCAGATGTCTCGTGTTCAAGCCTTGGGTATGAAAAAATCCTTGGTAGGGAGTACTCCCTCTCCTCCCCTCCCCCCCGAATGGGGCCCTACGCTGCACGAATCTGGATTAGTCGGGCTCCAATGCGGGTACCGGACACCGGATGGGAAACCAAAAAAAAAAAAATTTTAGCTTTCTGTTCCCTTTCCAACAAATGATTATTAAAGTATTATCACAAATATGTGATTACTATCTTTTTCCAACAATGGCTATTAAACCTAATGGAAAATACCATTTGTAGAAATATTGGCCTATTTGTTAAAGGAAATTTTCATAAAATCAATTAATTATAAGAGCTAATACTGAAAAGGCATATTTTTTAAATTATATTTTATTTACATTACCAAAAAATAGGTAAAAAGAATTATAACAAAAACAACTAAGAAAGATACGCAATTAAGCATAACATTATATGCCATGGGAAAGGTCAGTGTGACAGAGAAATTATCCCTATAAGAATAACAAATAGTTTGGTGTGAAAGTAAATACTTTGGCCAAATTAACCTCGTAGATTAAAATTCAATGACAAGAACCACGAATATTATGGTAGAGTTTCCTTGAAAAAGAAATTTTCCTTATACGTACTTCTTGTAAAAGTATATAGATTATTTATAAAGTAAAATTTCAATTAATTTTAGTGTATATAGAAACATGAAACATGAAAGTATCTATAAAATTATCCCTATAAGAATAACAAATACTTTGGTGTGAAAGTAAATACAGAGGCCAAATTATAAAGTATATAGAAACATGAAAGTATCTATAAAATTATCCCTATAAGAATAACAAATAGTTTGGTGTGAAAGTAAATACAGAGGCCAAATTAACCTCGTAAATTAAAATTCAATGACAAGAACCACGAATATTATGGTGGAGTTTCCTTGAAAAAGAAATTTTCCTTCTACGTACTTCTTGTAAAAGTATATAGATTATTTATAAAGTAAAATTTCAATTAATTTTAGTGTCCTAAATATTAGGACTTTTTACTTAATTCAAATAAGGAAGGATTTAATGATAAAGATTTTAGTTGATTATGAATTCCTAAATATTAGAAAACAAATTTAAATTACAATTTCGTGCAATGTGAATTCTATTTTTAAAGGGTAAAAAAGGCGAACGACATTTCGTTAAGGGCCTTCGTATTTTTAGTATAGTATAGACTTCAAAGTAACATATCAAACGGCGGAAAAAACAATATCAATAACAAAGCGGAAGACGAAATCTGATAATTTAACTTAATACAAACTGCGGAAGTCTAAAAATAACTCTACCCAGAATTTGGTGTCACAATTTCAGAGACTGTCTATGAATACTACAAATAAGGTTTGAATAGAAATACACGAATTTGTCTCTGAATAAGTAAAAACATAAAAGAAATGATAGAAGGAGACGTCAAGGCCCGCGAACGCCTGCAGGACTACCTCGGGTCGCCTGTTGGACTGAAGGCAGCAACCTCACTGTGGTCCAAACGCTCCGGTACCAGTATCTGCACACAGTGCAGAGTGTAGTATCAGGACAACCGACCCCATGTGCTGGTAAGTGCCTAGCCTAACCTCGGCGAAGTAGTGATGAGGCTACGACCAAACTACCATATAAACCTGTGCATTTAAAACATATAAAAATTACAGTTAAAGATGGGAGGGGGGAAACATGCTTCGGGGAGTAACAGATAATAACAGAATATCAAGAGGAATATAAAGAAACCAAAATCCAATTACTAACAAGGATAAGGAAAACAAATGCAGAATTCACTTCATTTCACATCTTGTTGCAGGCGTGCAACCCGATCCTATTTTATGTATCTCGTTGCAGGCGTGCAACCCGATCCCATTTTATATATCTTGTTGCAGGCGTACAACCCGATCCCATTTCATATATCTCGTTGCAGGCGTGCAACCCGCTCCCATTTCATATATCATGTTGCAGGCGTGCAACCCGCTCCCATTTCATATATCCTGTTGCAGGCGTGCAACCCGCTCCCATTCCATATATCTTGTTGCAGGCGTGCAATCCGCTCCCATTTCATATATCTCGTTGCAGGCGTGCAACCCGCTCCCATTTCATATATTTCCGTGGCGGTGTGCCACCTAATTCCATTTACAAATCAACAACAATCACAAAAGAATCCCGGCAAGGGAACAAGAATATAACAACAATATCCCGGCAAGGGAAACAATATCGTAAATAATAACATCTCCGCAAGGGAGACAATGTCATAACAATAACATTCCGGCAAGGGAGATAATATCATAAATAATAACATCCCGTCAAGGGAACCAACAATGATAGTCAACATTTTAAGTATGAATAAATCTCAACGGAGCCACTACAATTACAACACTAAACCCACGGGCATGCTTGACACCGACGTATAGATACTCGTCACCATGCCTATACGTCGTACTCCACAATTAACACATAGCAAATAAGACACAACTCCTAATCCCTCACGCTAAGGTTAGACCAAACACTTACCTCGATACCACGAACATAATTCAAGCCTCAACTACCACTTTACCTCTCGTTTCCACCACCAATTCGCTTGTATCTAGCCATAAGTTACTTAATTAATCAATAAATGCTAAATGAATCAATTGTAATGCATGAAATAAGTTTTTCAATATTTTCCCCAGAAAGTCAAAAATCAACCCCGGGCCCACATGGTCAAAACCCGAGGTTCAAACCAAAACCTGATTACCCGATTACCCATTCACCCCCGAACCCAAATATATAATTTGTTTTGAAATCGAACCTCAAATCGAGGTCCAAATCCTCAAAAATTTGAAAAACCTAGGTTCTACCCAAAACACCCAATTTCCCCCATGAAAACCCTTGATTTTGAGTTGAAATCATGTGAAAAGATATTAAAGATCGAAGAAAACGAGTTACAAATGACTTACAATCGATTTGGTGAAGAATTTTTCTTTGGAAAATCGCCCAAGAGGGATTATGTTTGAAAGAGTTTGAAAAATGAAAGATTTTCGGCTAAGTCATGAATTTACAGGTCACAGATATCGCAATTGCGAACCCTTTCAGGGCCTGCTATCTTCGCAAATGGGAAGAATGTGTCGCATTTGCGACCATGAAGCATTCTGGTCACCTTCACATTTGCGAGGGACCTGTCGCATTTGCGAAAGAGGGGACTTTGCAATTCCCACAAATGTTTCGCATTTGCGAAAGGGGCCTGCCCAGGCTTGGTTCGCATTTGTGAAACCTCGGTAGCAATTACCAAGCCTGAGAACTTCGCAATTGCGAAGCCTGACCTCGAAATTGCGAGATCAGAGGCCTGGGCAAAAATACCAGATACCAACACTTGATCCTAAGTCCAATTTCACTCTGTAACCTATCCAAAACTCACCCGAGCCCTCGGGGCTCCAAACCGAACATGCACACTAACCTAAAAACATCATACGAACTTGCTCGTGCAATCAAATTCTCAAAATAACATCAAAAACTATGAATTAAACCCCGAATTCATGAAATCATTCAAGAACACCAAAATTTCCAATTTCTCAACTTTAAGTCAGTTTTATACCAAACCAATTCTGATCTTTACCAAATTTTACATATTCAACCTAATTATTATTTCAAACTTCTACCGGGCTCCGAAACTAAAATACGGGCCTGATACCATCAATTTCAAACACCTTTTATTTCCAAAAACTCTTATATATTTCCAAAAAATAATTTTCTTTAAAAATTTATTTCTCGGGCTTGGGGGCTCGGAATTCAATTTCGGGCATACGCCTAAGTCGGTCCGGGTCCGTTTACCCAAAATGTTGACCGAAGTCAACCTAAATTCATTTTAAATGCAAAATTCATCATTTTTCACAGATTTTCACATAATGGCTTTCCAGATACATGCTCGTACTATGCATGCAAATTGAGGTGAGACAAAAAGGAGGTTTTAAGGCCTCGAAACACGGAATTCATTTCTAAAACAAGTGATGACCTTTTGGGTCATCACATTCTCCACCTCTAAAATAATCGTTCGTCCTTGAACGGACATAAGAAGGGAGAACTTGAGTCAGAGAAAAGATGGGGATAACGGCTCCGCATATCGGACTCGGACTCCCAGGTCGATGCCTCAATAGGATGACCTCTCCACTGAACACGAACAGAGGGGAAGCTCTTCGATCTCAACTGACGAATCTGCCGGTCTAGAATAACTATCGGATCCTCCTCACAGGACAAGTCCTTGTCCAACTGGACAGTGCTGAAATCTAACACGTGGGATGGATCGCCGTGATACTTCCGAATCATATACACATGAAACACTGGATGCACGGCTGATAAGCTCGATGGCAATGCAAGTCTGTAAGCCACCTCTCCCACTCGATCAAGAATCTCAAACGGGCCAATGAACCTAGGTCTAAGCTTGCCCCTCTTCCCAAATCACATCACGCCCTTCATAGGCAACACCCGAAGCAACACCCGCTCACCGACCATGAATGCCTAATCATGAACCTTACGGTTGGCATAACTCTTTTGTCTGGACTGAGTTGTACTAAGCCTATCCTGAATGATCCTGACCTTGTCCAAGGCGTCCTGTACTAGATCCATACCCAATAATCAAGCCTCTCCCGGCTCAAACCATCTAACCGGTGACCGACACCGCCTACCATATAAAGCCTCATAAGGAGCCATCTGGATGCTCGTCGGTAGCTGTTGTTGTTGGCAAACTCTGATAAAGGCAAAAACTGATCCCACGAGCCTCCAAAGTCAATGACACAAGCCCGGAGCATATCCTCCAAAATTTGAATAGTACGATCATACTGCCCGTCCGTTTGATGATGAAATATTGTGCTCAACTCGACCCGTGTGCCCAACTCACACTGAACTGCTCTCCAAAAATATAAGTTAAACTGCGTACCTCGGTCCAAAATGATAGAAACGGGCACACCATGAAGACGAACAATCTCCTGGATATAGATCTTAGATAACCTCTCAGAAGAATAGGAGACTGCCACAGGAATGAAATGTGATGACTTGGTCAGCCTATCAACTATAACCCACACTGCATTGAACTTCCTCTGAGTCTGTGGGAGTCCAACAACGAAGTCCATAGCAATACGCTCCCACTTCCACTCAGGAATCTCAATCTTCTGGAAAAAAACCACCAGGTCTCTGATGCTCGTACTTTACCTACTGACAATTCAAACACCGAGCCACATACGCCACAATATCCTTCTTCATCCTCCTCCACCAATAATGCTGCCGCAAATCCTGATACATCTTAGCGGCACCCGGATGAATAGAGTACCGGGAACTATGGGCCTCCTCTAAAATCAACTCTCGAAGTCCATCCACATTAGGCATACAAACTCGACCCTGCAACCTCAAAACTCCATTATCTCCCAATGCAACCTGCTTGGCACCACCGTGGTGCACCATGTCCCTAAGGACACACAAATGAAGATCATCATACTGCCGATCTCGGGTACTCTCCAATCAACAAGAACGAGTGACTGTGCAAGCTAGCACACGGGTGGACTCAGAAACATCCAACCTCACGAACTGATTGGCCAGAGCCTGAACATCCAAAGCAAGCGGTCTCTCACCGACCGGAATATACGCAAGACTACATATACTGGCTGACTTCCTACTCAAAGCATTGACCACCACATTGGCCTTTCCCGGATGGTACAAGATAGTGATATCATAGTCCTTTAATAGCTCCAACCACCTTCTCTGCCTCAAATTTAGCTCCTTCTGCTTGAACAGATACTGTAGACTCTTATGATCCGTGAAAACCTCGCATGACACGCCATATAGATAATGCCTCCAAATCTTCAACGCGTGAACAATGGTCGCTAACTCCAAATCATGAACTGGATAATTCTTCTCGTGAATCTTCAACTGACGTGAAGCATATGCAATAATCGTGTCATCCTGCATCAACACTGCACCAAGTCCAATACGAGATGCATCACAATAAACCGTATATGGCCCTGAACCTGTGGACAAAACCAACACTGACGTCGTAGTCAAAGCTGTCTTGAGCTTCTGAAAGCTCGTCTCACACTCGTTCGACCAACTGAACTGGGCACCCTTTTGGGTCAACCTGGTCATCGGGGCTGCAATAGACGAAAACCCCTCCACAAACCGACGATAATAGTCTGCCAAACCCAAGAAACTCCAGATCTCTGTAGCCGATGCTGGTCAATGCCAGTTATTGACTGCATCTATATTCTTCGGATCTACCTGAATACCCTCTGCTGATACCACATGACCCAAGAATGCAACTGAACTTAACCAGAACTCACACTTCGAAAACTTAGCATACAACTGACTATCTCTCAAAGTCTGAAGAATCACTCTCAAATGTTGCTCATGCTCCTCCCGGCTACGGGAATAGATCAAAATATCATCAATGAAGACTATCATGAACGAATCCAAGTAAGGCCTGAACACTCGGTTCATCAAATCCATAAAAGCTGCTGGGGAATTTGTCAACCCAAATGACATCACCAAGAACTCATAATGCCCGTACCGAGTGCGGAAAGCTGTCTTAGGGACATCGGATGCCCTAATTCTCAACTGATGGTAGCCAGATCTCAAGTCAATCTTCGAAAATACCTTGGCACTCTAAAGCTGATCAAACAAAACATCAATCCTCGGTAATGGATACTTATTCTTGATTGTAACCTTGTTCAACTGCCGGTAATCTATACACATTCTCATTGATCCTTCCTTCTTCTTAACAAAAAACACTGGTGCACCCCAGGCGAAACACTAGGATTAATGAAGCATTTATCAAGCAAGTCTTGCAACTACTCCTTCTACTCTTTCAACTCAGGTGGCGCCATACGATACGGCGGAATAGAAATGGGTTGAGTGCCCAGAGCCAAATCAATGCAGAAGTCAATATCCCTATCGGGTGGCATACTTGGCATGTCTGAAGGAAATACCTCAGGAAACTCATGAACAGTAAACACAGAATCAATAGAAGGAACCACGACACTAGAATCACGAACATATGCCAAATAAGACAAATACCCCTTCTCGACCATACGCCGAGCCTTCATATATGAGATAACACTATGGGTAGAATGATAGGAGTCCCTCTCCACTCTAAACAAGGCAACCCCAGCAAGGCTAACATCACAGTCTTTGCATGACAGTCCAAGATAGCGTGGTAAGGTGATAACCAGTCCATCCCCAATATGACATCAAAATCAACCATATCCAAAAGTAACAAATCTACACGAGTCTCAAGAACCATAATCACAACTATACATGAACGATGGACACGATCTACCATAATAGAATCACCCACCGGTGTAGACACATATACAGGAACAATCAAGGAATCACTAGGCATGACTAGATATGGTGCAAAATAAGATGACACATAGGAGTATGTAGACCCTGGATCAAATAGAATTAAAGCATCTCTACTACAAACCAGAACAATACCTGTGATAACAGCATCAGAAGCCTCACCATCAAGCTTGGCTGGAAGAGCATAACATCGGGGCTAGGACCCACCACTCTGAACTACCTCTCTGGGATGGCCTCTTGCTGGCTGGCCTCCACCTCTAGCGACCTGAGCTCTACCTCTAATACCTCTACCCCCACCTCTAGCACCTCTACCTCCAGCTGGGTGGGCGGGTGGCGGAACACTCGGTGCATAAACCATGGCACGGGAACCCTGGTGTTGAGAACTGCTCGGTGCTCGAGGGCAATATCTAGAAATGTGCCTCGTGTCGCTACAAGTAAAACAAGCCCTTGGCTACTGGGGCTGATGACCCGAAAACTCTGAAGTGGAGGTGCATTGAGAGGAACTAGCGATGCACTATAAGACTGCTGGTCAGAATACTGCATGTGAGAACCACGGCCACCTAGGGCACCATGAGAAGCCTAAAGTGCTAACTGCAACGGCCTGGGAGGATGGCCCCTATCAAAAGAATCCCTGCCTCCAGATGAGGCACCACTGAACCTGCCTGAATGACGAGACCTCTTGTCAGACCCCTAACCACTCCTCTACGATAGAACTATCTCAACTCTCCTAGCCACATTGGCCGCCTCTTGAAAAGAAATCTCATTTCCCGTCTCCTTAGCCATCTGCAATCGAATGGGCTGAATGAGTCCCTCAATGAACCTCTTCATTCTCTCTCTCTCAGTGGGAAGTATAAGAAGAGCATGACGGGCCAAGTCAATAAATCTGGTTTCGTACTGAGTAACAGTCATAGAACCATGCTAGAGATGCTCAAACTGCCTCCGATAGATCTCTTTCTGAGTGATAAAGAGAAACTTCTCCAGAAATAGCTGAGAAAACTGCTCCCAAGTCAAAGTTGGTAACCCGGCTGGTCTAGCCAAACAATAATCTCTCCACCAAGTCTTGGCGGATCTAGACAAGCAAAAAGTAGCAAATTTGACCCCATTGGTCTCCACTATCCCCATGTTCCTAAGAACCTCATGACAACTGTCTAAATAATCCTGGAGATCCTTAGAAGATGCACCGCTGAAAGTGGTAGTGAAGAGCTTAGTGAACCTGTCCAAACTCCACAAGGCATCAACAGACATAGCTGCTCCATCACCGGTCTGAGCTACCACACTCGACTGAACTGCTACAACTGGCTGAGCTGCTGGAGTCTGAAACTAGGGAGCCATCTTCTCCGGAGTACGAGTAGCAAGAGTATGGGCTCCTTCTCTATCCTGAGAGACGGCTGGTGCTACAAGAAGCAAACCTACCCGGGTGACACTCTCCATAAGGCCCACTAAACGTATCAGAGCATCCTGGAGTACTAGGATAGCAATGAACCCCTCTGGGACCTGAGCTGGGCCCACCAGAACTGCCTGGGCCGGAACCTCATAATCAAACTCAACTTGAGGCTCCACCGCTGGTGCTACTACTCTGGGTTGAGCTCTACCCCTGCCTCGGCCTCGCCCTCTGCCCCTTGTGGGAGCTGCTGCTGGGGACTCAGGCTGCTGATCAGCGGATAAGGAAGTGCGTGTTCTCGCCATCTACGAAAGAACAGAGTAGAACTTCAATTAGTATTGAGAAACCAAACCGCACGACAAGAAAGAATAGATGTGAAGTATTCCTAACTCTGTAGCCTCTCGGTGATAAATATAGACATCTCTGTACTGATCCCTCAGACTCTACTAAGCTTGTCCGTGAATTGTGAGACCTAAGTAACCTAGAGCTCTGATACCAACTTGTCAGGCCCCGGATTTTCCACCCTCGGGAGTCGTGATGACGCCTACTGGTGAAAACTAGGCAAGCCAAATTATTCTAATTTCTAACCTTTTTCAGTCTTTAAGTCCTTATAATTTCAAAGCAACATATCAAACGGCGGAAATAACAATATCAATAACAAAGCGAAAGATGAAATCCGATAATTTAACTTAATACAAATTGCAGAAGTCTAAATTCAACTATACCCAGAATTTAGTGTCACAATTTCACAGACTGTCTAAGAATACTAAAAATAAGGTCTGAATAGAAATACATGAATCAGTCTCTGAATAAGTAAAAATAGAAAAGAAATGATAGAAGGAGACGCCAAGGCCCGTGGAGGCCTACAGGAATACCTCGGGTCGCCTGTTGGACTAAAGGCAGCAACCTCACTGCGGTCAATGCTCTGATACCAGTATCTGCACATAGTGCAGCGTGCAGTATCAGCATAACCGACCCCATGTTCTGGTAAGTGTTTAGCCTAATCTCGGCGAAGTAGTGACGAGGCTAGGACCAGACTACCATATAAACCTATGCAGTTAAATCATATACAACAGAAAAATAAAAGAAGATAATTACAGTTAAAGATGGGAGGGGGGAAAACATGCTTCGGGGAGTAACAGATAACAACATAATATCAAGAGGAATATAAAGAAACCAAAATCCAATTACTAACAAGGATAAGGAAAACAAATGCAGAATTCACTTTCATTACACATCTTGTTGCAAGCGTGCAACCCGATCCCATTTCATGTATCTCGTTACAGGCATGCAACCCGATCCCATTTCATATATCTCGTTGCAGGCATGCAACCCGATCCCATTTCATATATCTCGTTGCAGGCGTGCAACCCTCTCCCATTTCGTATATCTCGTTGAAGGCATGCAACCCGCTCTCATTTCATGTTGCAGGTGTGCAACCCGCTCCCATTTCATATATCTTGTTGCATGCGTGCAACCCGCTCCCATTCCATATATCTTGTTGAAGGCGTGCAACCCGCACCCATTTTATATATCTTGTTACAAGCATTCAACCTGCTCCCATTTCATATATTTCCATGGTGGCATGCCACTCGATCCCATTTACAAATCAACAACAATCACAAAAGAATCCCGGCAAGGGAACAAGAGTATAATAATAATATCCCGGCAAGGAAAACAATATCGTAAATAATAACATCCCGGCAAGGGAGACAATGTCATAACAATAACATCCCGGCAAGGGAGACAATATCATAAACAATAACATCCCGGCAAGGGAACCAACAATGATAGTCAACATTTTAAGTATGAATAAATCTCAATGGAGTCACTACAATTACAACACTAGACCCACGAGCATGCTTGACACCGATGTATAGATACTCGTCACCATGCCTATACGTCGTACTCCACAATTAACACATAGCAAATAAGACACAACTCTTAATCCCTGAAGCTAAGGTTAGATCAAACACTTACCTCGATGCCACGAACACAATTCAAGCCTCAACTACCGCTTTACCTCTCGTTTCCACCACCAATTTGCTTGTATCTAGCCACAAGTTACTTAATTATATCAATAAATGCTAAATGAATCAATTCTAATGCATGAAAATAAGTTTTTCAATGTTTTCCCCAAAAAGTCAAAAATCGACCTCGGGCCCACATGGTCAAAACCAGAGGTTCTAACCAAAACCCGATTACCATTCACCCACAAACCCAAATATATAATTTATTTTTAAATCGGACCTCAAATAGAGGTCCAAATCCTAAAAATTTGAAAAACCTAGGTTCTACCCAAAACACCCAATTTCCCCCATGAAAACCCTTGATTTTGAGTTGAAATCATGTGAAAAGATGTTAAAGATCGAAGAAAACGAGTTATAAATGACTTACAATCGATTTGGTGAAGAATGTTTCTTTGGAAAATCATCCAAGAGGGTTTATGTTTTGAAAGTGTTTGAAAAATGAAAGATTTTCGGCTAAGTCATGAATTTGCAGGTTGCAGATGTCGCAATTGAATTGCGAACCCCTTCAGGGCCTGCTATCTTTGCAAATGCAAAGAATGTGTCGCATTTGTGACCATGAAGCATTCCGGTCACCTTCGCATTTGCGAGGGACCTGTCGCATTTGCGAAAGAGGGGGCTTCGCAATTCCTACAAATGTTTCGCATTTGCGGAAGGGACCTGCCCAGGCTTGGTTCGCATTTGCGAAACCTGTGTCACAATTACCAAGCCTGAGAACTTCGCAATTGCGAAGCCTGACCTCGCAATTGCGAGATCAGAGGTCTCAGCAAAAATACCAGATACCAGCACCTGATCCTAAATTCAATTTCACTCCGTAGCCTATCCAAAACTCACCCGAGCCCTCAGGGCTCTAAACCAAACATGCACACCAACTAAAAATATTATACGGACTTCCTAATGCAATAAAATCCTCAAAATAACATCAAAAACTATGGATTAAACCCCAAATTTATGAAATCATTCAAGAACACCAAAATTTCCAATTTCTCAACTTTAAGTCCGTTTTATACCAAACAAATTCCATTATTTACCAAACTTTACAGATTCAACCTAATTATTATTTTAAACTTGTACCGAGCTCCGAAACCAAAACACGGGGCCGATACCATCAATTTCAAATGCCTTTCATTTCCAAAAACTTATATATTTCCAGAAAATAATTTTCTTTAAAAAATCATTTCTCGGGCTTGGGACCTCAGAATTCAATTCCGGGCATACGCCCAAATCCAATATTTTCACTGGTCTGGGTCCGTTTACCCAAAATATTGACCGAAGTCAACCTAAATTTTTTTAAATGCAAAATTCATTATTTTTCACAGATTTTTACATAATGACTTTCCGGACACACGCCTGGAATGCGTGTAAATCGAGGTGAGACAAAAAGGAGGTTTTAAGGCCCTGAAGCACGGAATTCATTTCTAAAACAAGTGATATTAGTTGATCAACATATTAATTTCTGCTAGCTAAGATATCTTTTTAATTCTATCATGCGATTTGCACAAATTGCATTTTAATCTAATGATGGAAATATTTCTCTTATTAAATGCATACTATTACCATTGGGATTGATAACCAAATTTTCATAAGAACCAAATCATCTTTTATTGGATGCTCCTCTTTGTTTCTGACACGAAGCAAGAAGACATTGAATATTGAATCTGTACTTACTTTATATTTCTTGTCAGTTGAATTTTTTTCATTTGAGGCCAGAAGTATAGCTTTGGCAATCTAGATTTTATAGTCTCTGCTTTTGTCGATTTTGGAACTACTAGTAGTACTTGACATAAATCACATCCTAAACCATTAATTTTCCACCAAACGATTCATTAAAAGGCCAATATATCTCTAGAACTCCATGTAATAATTTCGATCGTTTGAAACTTAGCCATAAGTGCTTCATCCTATATTATCAATTTTACTTTCCTTATAAATTTAGCGTCAATGCATTGCTTTGATATATTTGTGATAATTATTTAAGTTGTTTGAAGAGGTATATCAAATCTAAAGTGGGTGGCCTCATAATAAAATCGTTGTTGGTACGCCAATTGCTATTATTGCTAACAATGTCATGCCTCTTGATATGATATTTTTAAGTAATGCATGACATAGAAATATTATTTCGATTCAGCCGGAGGCATCTACAAAGAATAATCCTATTATAGCAGAGTCAACTCTTTATAATATAGTCTTGAAAGCTTGTTCTTATGAAATTGATTTTATTAAACCTTCCTATATATGTTTAATAAGAATTTAATAGATAAAATTTTATTAATTTTAAAATCTTAAGTATTAAAAATTAGCATAGAAGGTATTGTAGTCCAAAAATTAGGTTATTGCAGTTATGTCCTCTTCCTATTAGTTCTTACGTTTAATAATTTAGGGTTATTTAGGTATATTAATATTGTATTTATGCTTTTATAATGAACTTGGATAATATAATACGTTCTCAAATTAAATTAGTAATAGGACATTATAATACGTTTTCAAATTAAATTAGTAATATAAATTTTTAAGAAGTATATCCTGAAAATAATAGGATTACATGACTAAAGATATTTACTTGTTCAATTTTATGTGAATTAGATAGCCCGAAAGTAATTATACTAATAGAATTTATAAAGTTGATCATGTATGATTTCTATGAAAAGGATCCACTCCAGTACTTAATGGTCCTGTAAATTTCAATGGTATCATGGATAAAGCCACCTAGATGCTTAGAGTTTTAATGGTTTGGATGTGTTTGAACATTTCACAATGTTGTTTAGAAAATTAAACTAACAGATTTATACCTAAACATTATTTCTATAAAAAAATTTATGTGCATTAATTTTCAGTGAACCTAAGTGTCACGATCCTAAACTCGAACCCGGTCGTGATGGCGCCTCTCGTGAAGACAAGGCCAGCCGACACTTCCATATCCAATTATTAATAGATAAACCATAAGAAATAAATCTAAAGCATGATAAGATAATCCAAAATTAACAGATAATAATATAATTCGCGGAAAATAACCCAACACAGCCCGATATCGGGGTGTCACTAGTCATGAGCATCTATAAATCCTACTACAAGTTTGATAAGCCTATAACTACTACAAATGTCTGAAAAGAGATAGAAATGACAAGAGGGAGAAACACGGGACTGCGGACGCCAAGCAGCTACCTCGTGAACTCCGAATATCCACCGGGAGCCCTCAACTCGCACTGGCAGGATCAGCAACACCTGAATTTACACACGGGGTGCAGGGAGTAAAGTGAGAACTCCAACTCAATGAGTAACAAATGTAAATAAAGACTGAAAGCAAAAAAACACGTAAGGCACAAGACATTCTATAATGAAGCAGTACAACCATTTAAAACAGTAAACTAGTGAAAGCTAGGTAATATCCTTTAACTCAAAATACTTCACGAAAAGCCTTTTTCAACAATTAAGCAGGTAATTGACAGTCAATTATCAAAATAAACACATAAAGGTTCGCCCCTCAGGCACAATATCAACAAATCCGCCTCTCGGGCAACATCTCAGAATAGTACCAACCCCTCGGGCAATCACATAGAACAATACCAGCCCCTCGGGCTCAATCTCACATTACAATGGGTACCCGCGCTCATTGGGGGTATACAGACTCCTAGAGGGGCCCCTTACGGCCCAAGCGCAATATCAAGCCACCTCGTGGCATCATCACTAGGCCCTCGGCCTCATATCAATCAAGCCACCTCGTGGCGTACATATCTCAGGCCATCGGCCTCATAATCAATATCAAATGTTTCCTTACAACATAGGCCCTCGGCCTTACCCAGTCAAAATCCTCACAAGCTACTCGGGCAATAGTAAAATATGATTCTCCGCCCAAAAATATCATTTAAAAGATCATGTAAGTGTTAAAACAGAGTAAACATGGCTGAGTACGAAAATAGTGAAATATAACATGACTGAGTTCAAGTATAAAGTCAAAAAAGTGAGGAAATACCAGTAAAAATCCTCGAAGGGTTCAAATAGTTGGCACGAAGCCTAAATAATGATGATAGCAAATAGGATTCAGTCAAATATGCGGTAAAACCATCAATCGGGACGGACCAAGTTACAATCCTCAATAGTGCACGACCCCACGTTCGTCATCAAGTGTGTGTCTCACCTCAATATAGCACTACGATGTGCAATCCGGGGTTTCAAACCCTCAAAATATCATTTACAATTATTACTCACCACGAACCGGTCAAATATCTAGCTCACGACGCCTTTACCCCTCAAATCGGCCTACACTCGTGTCAAATCTATCCAAAGTCAGAACGAGGACGTCAAAATATGCTAAGGGAACGAAGCCCAAGCGAAAATAATCAATTTACAACACAAATCCCAAAATTACCAAAACCCGACCCCTGGCCCCTTGTCTTGGAATTCAATAATTTTTACATCAATAGGTTCCTTATCTCCCCATGAGTTCACACATATCAAAAGTTCTGAAATACGACCTCAAATGGTCCTTCAAATCCCCAAGCAAAGGTATAAGTTTTCAAGCCCTAGTTCCCCAATTTTACCCTTAATTTACATGATTTATAGCTATAATCCGTGTAATAATAGCATAGGAACGAGTTTTAGGTCCAAATTCCTTACTTCAATGAAGTTCCCTTGAAATCCCTCTTTCAAATCGTCCAAAAAGCTCCAAGGTCGAAGTAAAAAATGGTGAAATAGCTCAAATTGCGAAGGGCACAATTTATACTTTCTGCCCAGTCATTTTCGCATCTACGGCCAAATTACCGCTTCTGCGGTACCGCATATACGGCCAAATAACCGCTTCTATGTTTCATCACTTAACGGCTAATACCCCTTCTGCGGTCAACCTTCCGCAACTACAATATTGCAGATGCAGTCACCCTACTTCTGCGGTCGCTGCTCATCAGCCCTTTTTCCGTTTCTATGGCCGATCTCCCGCACATGCAGCGTCGCACCTGCGGTCCCCAATTCGCAGGTGTGGAAATACCAAAAGCAGCAAAAGTTCAGCAGTTGCAAACATTCCTCAAACTTCCCGTCAACCATCCGAAATCACCCCGAGGCCCCCGGGACATCAATCGAAAGCAAAAACATATCCCAATACCTTATCCAAACTTGCTCCAATCTTCAAAACACCTCAAACAATATCAAATCAACCAAAACACATCGGATTCAAGCCTAACTTTCTAAAATCTTTCGAATTCTGCTTTTGATCAGAAACCCAACCAAACCACATCCGAATGACCTGGAATTTTTGCACACACATCCCAAATGACACAACGGAACTACTGCAACTCTTGGAATTCCATTCCGACCCCTATATCAAAATCTCGCCTACCAACCGGAAATCGCCAAAATACCAACTTCGTCAATTCAAGCCAAAATCTACTCCGAACCTCCAAAACTCATTCCGATCACGCTCCTAAGTCAAAAATCACCTCCCGAACCTAACCGAACCATCGGAACTCACATCCGATCCCTCTAACACATAAGTCAACATCCAGTTGACTTTTTCAACTTAAGCTTCCTCAAAAGAGACTAAGTGTCTCAAACCTTACCAAAATCATTCCGGATTCGATCCGACCAATCCGATACCACATAACACGAATAACAAAGCATAAAGAAGCAGAAATGGGAAAAACGGAGCGGTAACTCATGAGACGACTGGCCAGGTCATCACACTAAGAAGACTAAACAACCAAGAATGTTAAGAAAGAAAGAAAAATTGGTAGCGCAACTTTTAGAAGAAAAATATACATATTCCACTTTTCTGATTTTCAAAATTAATCAAATCGTATGTTATTTTATTTATCTTTTTTCATTGAAATAAATTAGTAAAATGACGCACCAACTTTATAGTCCTCAGTCTGTTATTTTATTTATTTTTTGTGAAAGAACTTAAAGGGTGTATGCTCTAAAAAAAACATTGTCACAAAATTCAAATGCATCCAAACTATTAAAACTTTAAGCAGCCAGATGGCTTTTATCCAAGATATCATTGAGATTTAATTCACACATTAGGGATTGGACTGGATCCTTTCCCAAATTCCTAACATATAGTATTATGTCCTAAAACTAATAGGATTATAAGGCTAATATCTAGAATTCCGGTTATGTTCTTTTATTTTGAGTTATTATGCTTATTATTATAAGGTTATTTTTGTAAACCAACATTGTATTCATGCTTTTATAATAATATAGATTAACGAATACATTTTCTCCACGCCACATTACGTTATAAGTTGTAACACCATCATTAACAGTTAATGCAGGTCAGCTATGCAGATGAGCAGAAGAGGAAATGAGACGAGAGAGAAGGAAGTGAAATGCATTCTCACTAAATCAATACTGAGCTACAAAATCTAAAATGAAAGTAAAACTCCCTATTTATACACATGGCTAACTAACTAACTAACTTGTTAACTTAATCCTACACTAATGCCAAATCATTAACAGCTGACATACAGCTAGGTAACTGCTTTTAACTACTAGCCACAACATACCCCTCAAGTTGAGGGTTGAAATATGTTCTTCATTCCCAGCTTGCCTACCAGATGATCATGTTGTGATCTACCCAAGCCTTTTGTAAGCAGGTATCCTTGATTCCAATATGTTGAGTTTGTATTTGCCTATCTTGAATTTTTTTCTCTCACAAAATGACAATCAATGTCAAAAAATTTTGTCCTCTCATGAAAAATGGGGTGAGCTGCAATCTGAATTGCATCTTTGCTATCGCAAAACAGTTGCACATGCAAATTCACCTTCACTCCAAGCTCTTTAAATAGACCAATTAACCAAGTGATCTCAGCTACAGTTGATGCCATGCTCCTGAATTCTGCTTCAGCAGAACTTCTGGAAATAGTACTTTGTTTCTTTGATTTCCAAGACACCATAGCTTGCCCAAACTTCATCATGTAGCCTTCTACTGACTTCTTGACTTCTACACGTGCTCCCCAATCCGAGTCACAAAATGCTAACAATTCTATGCTTCCATCTGGTGGCACTAACAACCCAAGACCTGCAGTGCCCTTAATGTATCTAACTACTCTTATGGTTGCATCCATGTGAGACTGTTTAGGAGCATGCATGTATTGACTAAGTACCTGAACTACAAAGGTAATATCAGGCATAGTCATAGTTAGGTACAACAGTCTGTCAATCAGCCTTTGGTAGATGCTTCTATCTTCTAGTTATTTGTCACCCGAGTTCTCATTAGTGTGCAAAAACCTGTCTAGTTCTACATAGGAGAGCTTGTGGTGGAACTCTAGTGGAGTAGCAGCTGTTCTACTTCCTGCTAATCCCATTTCAG